>NC_047631.2:13718980-18718980 GCF_009650485.2 Drosophila albomicans
CAGTCAGTTGGCATCGCGAGGACTTTGAGCCTGTTAACAGAAAACATTTGAATTTAAATGCGAATCGTTGATCAAACGGTGCAGACGTCTCGGTCGCAGCCACCTGAGCAACTTTACCGTTACTTGCCTCGTCGTCGTTAGCTCGTCAAATTGCAAACAGCAAATAGCAAAGTGAACAAAAATTGTAAAAACAAATCCTAAACAATTGTGCATTTATTTCAAATTTAAATTGCGCACATATAAAGTGAACAGTTTTTGTGTGTAAAAAAAATTTCGTAGTGTTTGTTTCGTGTGTGTTTTTTCGCCATGTCTTCCTCTGAGGCTGAAGTCGATATCAGTGTGGTCTCGAGTCCCGAGCCAAGTCCGTTGGGTGCCGCCGGCATGAGCAATGGCCGCGAGACGCCATCGGCGCGCTCCATTGACGGCAGCTCGCCACCGGCAACGCCAACGCATCGCTCCACGCCCAACACTGCCGCCGGCACGCCCACATCATCCACATCGACGTTGGCCGCGGCGCCGTCGCACTACAGCCACAACCATCATCACAGTCCCAACGGAGCGGGCTCGGTGCCGCCGGCGGTGCTGCATCATCATCTGCAACATCATCTTAGCTCGCTCAGCGGTCATCCGGTCGCCTTGCATCATGCTCTCCACAGTTTCGGCCATTTGCACCCGGCACATGGAGCCCCGCATCCGGCGCTGCTGCAACATGCTGTGGCACCCACAGCGCATCTCAGCGAACGCCTTGGATCGCCGCCACACTTGGCATCCAAATCGCCGGACTTGGAGCGCAATGGCAGCAATGCGGGCGATGAGCACAGCAGCCTGAACAACAACAACAACAGCAAGACGCTGAATCACAACAGCACATGTGCCTCGGCAGCAGCAGCGGCCGCGGTGGCAGCAGCCGCAGCATCAGTGGGAGCCAATAGCAATGACAGCACTGCGAGCAGCAATGGCAACAAGGCCACAACGGGCTCCAATGGCTTCACTAGCTTCTCCATCTCCAGCATTCTCAGTCGCAGTGAGCCGGCGAAAAAGAATGGCGCCACAGCGCTGATTACGCCCATTCCTCAGCTGCCGCAGCCCGGAGTAGGCGTGGGCGCTGGCGGGCCACAGGATGCGGCTATGCTCTCAAGGTGAGTCGACACTCGATGCTCTAGACCCGGCTTAAGGTCGTCTTTTGTTTTGTTGGCCAAACGTGCAAACCAAAAAGTCAAGCCTTCCCTCATTTTTCAATGAGCCTAAGCAGCTACAATTTCACCTGATTTCGTCCTGTGCCCAAAAATACATTGAGTACATTTTGTATAATCCTTGAAGTACTCGAATTTTTAGACAATAGTCTTTTGGGTTCCAGCGGCTTGAAGAAGGTGACGCAAATCTGCTTCGCAAGAAACACAGAGACAGGAATCCTTACAGACATTATTTGCTCTGAATTTGGTTTTATTTGAGCTGATGTTCGAGATAGGATACTTAATGGAATGGTTGAGAGATTGAGTAAGAATTGTCACAGGACACCCTAAGTGGATGCAAAGATGAAGCATATTAGATAAAAATCAAGAAGAATGCTTGCTAATTTAGCAAATCATTGGGAACATTAGACAGCGTATTGTTTTACTAAGATTTCTTTGAATTGAACAAATATTCGACAAGCGATATGCTTATTAAGGAAATAATAGGGTCATTGAAAATGAAGTTAAGATTACAATCTAACTTATTTTATAGATAAGTATAGGTAATATAGGTAATATAAGCTCAATAAAATTTGCTTTCAACAAAAAAGGATAAATAAGAATAAATAAGAATTAAGGAATTCGAATTCAGCTTTGAAGTAACTATTTATTTCAATATTATTTAACAAATATTCAATTTAAATTCATTATGCAATTTTATTTTGTATGGTTTTAGAATTTGAAGATCATTTAGTCTCAATTTCATAATAAATTGATCTAATTTCTTAATGCAGTTGTATCAGTAATGATTAATAAATTTAATGCACATTCAGTTAAAAAATGCCTATTTCATTTTTTTTTTACCAAAACAAAAATCTTTTCAAATGTATGACAATCAGGCATTAATTTTTTTTTTGGTATTTAACACAATGTGAATGAAGTCACATATATAATTTAAATATGATACAAGAATTTAATGTATATTTTCACTCTGTAAAATTCTTATATAAGAACAATTATTGTAAAATTGTTCTTAGTTTCTTGACTGCAATTTATAAGTTTTTGGCATTTATTTTAATTTCCAAATATTACGTCAGTTAAAAAGTTTGTTACTTTGCATAAACTGCACTTAGGTCACTTTGTTCAATAGAAGTGCATATCGATTGCTTAATTTTGGTCATGCAATTTATGAAAGTATCGAATTTCGTAACATTTGCTAAATGAAATTCAATGCAAGTTGCAAACACATACGAGAGACTCATAACTGACAGGCAAACAATGAGACAGACGGACAGACAGACAGTCCGAAGTTCGGACAATAATCCGGCATGCAAAAATACGAGTTATAAACACAACTTTATTATGAATGACTGAATGAATGAATGAACCCTCAACGTACACTGACCTACATGCATTTGTAATACCGAACGGACAGAAGGACAGACGGCGGGACGAAGTTGACCGCCTACATAATGCAGTGCAGTGCAGTTCAGTTGAGTTCAGTTCATCAATAAATTCATACTTGGTAAAGGAAATGGGGTCCTGTTAACCCCACTTAGCCGACATTTATATGGGCATAAAAAAGGACATGAGTCGAGAGAGATCGAGTTTCCAATTGCTCGATTAAGGCATGTGTTGAATTAAAAAAATGTTGCACTTTTTTTTGTAGTGTGTATGCAAAGTTCTCTGCGTCTGTCTCTGGGTTCTTTTTTCTGTTTTTTGTTTTTGGGTTAATAATGATCATTTTCATTTCATTTACGCATGCGCTCACCGATCGATCGTGGCGATAAAGCGACAAGCTGAGGTGAGGCTAACAGCCAGTGTTCCGTCACGAGGGTCGCGTGCTTACCCCTCGAGTTTAGAATCGAAAGAATGGGAGAGGGAGCGAGGGAGAGAGGGAGAGAGGGAGAATCGCCCTCGCCAAGTGTTGACTCCTGCTGTTTGGCGCTTACAGCTGACGTGTGGCTGCCTTGCTGATGTGCTTATCACTTGATCATCGAACTCGAGTACGTTTACTTGATTAATTCAAGCGCATTCATTATAAAAATGCTGAGTGATCGTTTAATACACACACATATATCGTACGTGACTTTCACCTGGAGCTATCAGTTAATATTTTGACAATGCTTCCTTCATTCTTTTTTTTAATTAGTGGTCAGCTACTGTTAAAGCGTTTCTTTCTCTGTCTCTTTGCTGTCTGATGTCTCCCAACTCTTCAACTGCGGTTTAATTATAGCGCTGCAAGAAGCGCAGTTAAGCGCTGTAACTGTAACCTGATATGCTTGTGAGTGCGCCCAACAACAAGAGGAACAACAAAAGGGCCAGCTTTGTGTCCTGGCCAAATGCATGGAGGAAAGGGTGCTCTCTCTCTCTCTCTGAGAGAGAGGGAGACAGAGTCCAGGAAATGTCAGTATCTCTATTGTGCAGCATTTTTCCCATTTACTCTTCAAGTATTTTTTCTCCTTTTCTGTTCTGTATTTTTTTTACGCTATGTAAGGATAACACAAAAGGACGCCCTGACAATATAATTATATATTGCAGTAATTACAATCCAATTTCTGTCCCAATGCATTGCGTCGGGACTCTGACAAATCTTATCTATCACAAGGGGATTAACTTTGCAGCGCAATTCAGTGGTGAAATTGTACTTTGATTCGAGCGATTTATTGTCGCTATCTAGATGATATAATATTGCGCTTAGTTTCAATTTAACGAAAACCATATTTGCTGTGTGCGTATTAAGATTTTGAGGCTTGACTCGTGTCATTTGTGCGACTTCCTGCGGTGTAAGCATGATGAAAAAAAGGAGAAAAACTAATTTTGAACATAACACAAATGTCACCATTTTTCAAGTGCACCGACTTAGCATATAAGCCGCTCCAGGCCTCAGCCAAATATTAGCAATATTTGCACGTTAATCCCGTTTAATGACAAAAGCAAGCCAACCGAGTTAGCTACTTTCCTCTGCTCTGCCCTCCCCTGCTTAGTCAACTGTAATGGCAATGGATATGTTCAATATTTTGGCTACTCTTGCGGTCGCTTCGAGTGCCCGCACAGTTGACACCCGTTCCCAAAATGTCATGAGTGCCTAGTTTCCTCCTGCTATTCTTGGGCAGCCAATTAGCGTGTGCAAATCTTTTATACATGAACGCATCCTAAGCGGTTTATTGCGCTGAGCTCATTGTTCGCCATTACTTTAAAAATTATTATTATTTAAATTGATTTCGTTAATGCGCATGGAAATTGTGTGTGTCACAATTGTCGCTTTGCATATTATATAACACATTATTATAACATATAGTATATTTGGGGTTCACTTAAGTGGCTTCGCTGACCTGGTTGAAGCAGCTGTTGAACTTCCACAATGTAGAGCATTCAAGTGCTGAAAACTGCGGGCAGCTCTACTTATGAAGCAAGTCAAGAAAGTATTCATTTATTTCCACTTATATTTTCCTTTTAAAGAAAGTCAAAAATCTATTCATTTATTGCCACATATGTACATTTTCTATAAAAGGGTTTCAAAAATTCAATAAGATTTCCAATTATTGAATATATTAAATTGCAAAACGAAGTATCATAATACTTATTAAGAATTATTAATATAATTTCATTACAATATTAGCATTTTTTTTTATTTTACTTATATCTTGTACAAGTTCTTACTTTACTGTTACAAATTTTAAGATATTAATTCTAATTTCCAAATAATTAAGATCTCTTAATAAACATACTTTATACCTTACTTAGTTAGGCAAAACAATTGCAATTCTTTATTTAACTTTCATATTCTTTTTTTTTTAAATTTTTCACAAAACAAGTTCTTACAACACTTTTTTGCTGGCTTCAATATTTCATATTTTTAGACATTTCATATTTAACTTAAATAACACTTGGTTTCTTACTTTCATATTTTAGCTATAAAAAAAAATTAGATTTTATAGACATTTTATTTGGAATTCATATCGAACTTAAATTACAATTCCTTTCTTACTTAAATATTGCATTTATAAGAAATTAACTACTAGATCTATTACACAGAGGTTTAATAAAGTTTGTTTTTAATAGACAGTTTATTTATAAACATTATTACATTACTTACATTTAAATTAAAATCCATTCCATACTTCAACATTTCAATTATAAGAAATTAACTGCTAGAAAAAGCTTCTCAAGTAATAGCTTCTTACCCATTTCTAACGTAGAAACAAATAACGAAAAGAAAATAACATCAAAGCCGGACCCAATCATGGGGACAGCGAAATCGCCATCAAGTGGAAGAAAAGCGTTCGACCCATGTAGAATGCCATGTTGAACAACTCAATTGCATAGCGCGCACTTCTGTTCTTATAACAAAAGAGCGCCCCCGCAACCAGAAGAAGAAGACGAAGAAGAAGAATTATGACAGGGAAGGCAGGAGAAAACAAGAACCGCAAACAATTCATTAAACTAGAGGGAGTGAGCGAGAAATATATCAAGTTGAGCAGGGAATGGCATTTTTCTGAGGATAGACTTCGCTTGGGTTTTGCTCCACCGTTGACTTCTGACAGCAGCGGCCCAACAGCACCCGGGGGCGGTCACCGCCACCGCCACCGACACCCTCCCCGAAACAGTGAATTTTAAACATGGTCATCCACTTCCGCCACAAAGTGACACCAATGAAAATGTAGACCGTGGAGAGCCGGAGAACTCTGCCTGTGGGTGCCCCAGGCAATGGAATGTTGTATTTATTTCATTGCGACGCGGGCGGAAAACAAATGCCTCGTTGTCCCAATCTGAATGTGTATCTGCATCTGAATCTGAGTCTGAGTCTGAGTCGAGGCTGAGCCTTTGATTTGGATAATTAGTAAAGCAAATAGCTACAAGCTGTTTGCAATTCATTGCGGCTCCATTTTACCCCCACGTCTGATGTGACAGCCACTGAAATTAGCGCAGTAATTGAGGTAATTTCTTTTCAGCGTTTACTGCGTTTTTTTTTTTTGGGCTGCTTTTGTAATTTGAGCAGCGGCGGTTTGGGGCGTCAGCTTCTTGGCCGAAAGCAAAAAGCGGCTTTCTCTCAATTGACGTTGTAAACATGAAGCCCATTAGAAGTGATTTGAGCTGCCTGTTTGTCAAGTAGCCAAGTCGTCAAGTTGGGGAAGCCTTTGAAGCGTTGACTTGAGTTGAGTCTGAGTCTGAGTCCGAGTTGAGTCGGGTCTCATAATTTAGCAGTTCAACGTAGGCAAAAAAGGTAAAATTTAATTGAAAAAGCATTACTTACAAAGAAAAAGACAGAGCAGAAGAGAAAGAGAGAACGAGAACGAGAGCTTGGCAACTATTGATTTCCACACCTGCACCTTGGCCGCAGTGAAAGAGGTCAACTAAATGTTAATGTCACACTCACACTCACACACATTCTCAGCTCATTGTCTGTCTAGCAAAAGGGGAGGGCTAGCATGGGGCTAGTTGGGGTCGTAATGGATGGAAATCACAGTCTGCTGCTTGTCCACGGGTCACTTGCAAAACGGTCAAAGGGTTTAAAAGCAACAAAACAACGAAACACAAAACATGCTGAAACAGCAAATTTTCAGGGGGATTGTTTTGGGCCGCGTCATTGGTATTGGATATATATACATATGTATATATGTGAGAATATATATAGTATTGGGGTATATTGGCATTCGAGACTGGTGGGAAGCATTGTTAAACAGCAAAGTTCATTGAGTGCGTGGGAAGCTTAAGAATACCGATGAGACAGACTTTTAAACATATCAATAAATCAATCAAATTGCCCACCCGGCACTCTCTTAAGTGCCACAACCAGGCAATAACCCCCCCCCCCAACCTTCCCCTATCCCTCTCTTACCTCCCCTCTCCCCACTCGTGAGCAAAACAAAAGCAGCTTTCTTCCAATTACCTCTCGCATTAGCTGCTGCTCGAATGATTTGACTTGAAAACTTTGATTTAGTACAATAAACTGCCCCCACTCTGCCACCCCTCGAGAAACCACCCCAAAACTCAAACACACACACACACATACACTCAAGTATATGGAGCATATTATAACGTAAACGTAAACGCCGAAAAGTGTTTCGTCTTGCGAAAACTTTGCCGCGCCAACATAAATAAATAAATGTATTTATAAAGATGCTTTTAAGGCAGCGACAACCTAATAAGGTTACACACATACCGCCACTTACTTTGCTTTACTTCTATATACAAGTACTTTATTGTATATGAAAATAAATATGTGTGTGTACGTACATAAATATCTTTGCTGGGGCAACAAGGAAAATTCGCAGCAGCTGTTGCCAGTTATGGGCATCAATGATGACGATGATGATGATGACGATGATGATGATGTCTGGTGTGGGGTTGCTTAGCATTTAAGGGTCGCCTCATCTTCATTTTTCGTTTGCCTCCTCAACCTTTTGTGCTGCTATATAAGTACTATATAGAATATATGGAATATTCATTTATGTATGCGAGTTCTTGTACATACATTAAATGTTTAGCTCGGCTTTTGGTTTCGTATCGTCTTTAACTTGAATTTCAGCAATTATCGGCCTGCATAATTTACGCATTTATGGCAATTCACTAACCGCTCTCCATTTCGGCATTTACAGATTGGGTTTCATCTCACAGTGGGGCGCTCTCGCTGGACGTTATGCGGCTCTCTGTCCACCTGGCTGGCCCTGGGCACCTCAGCGTATGCCCTTCCATAGTCCCACACATGGTAAGTTGTTAGCATTCATTAAAAGATGAAAGTTTCCTAAGAGATTGTATACTTTCGGACTGTCAATTAGGGCAATAGATTGTACTACAAACTAAATGAATTCATTTTGTTATATTGGACTTACTTAGAAGATTTTTGTTGAATTATTTGTTGAAATTGATCATTTTTGACCATTTGGTGGTAATAATCATATTGTCAAATAGATTCATAGTTGAAAGCATCACACAGTTAAAAGTTTAAAACAAATATATAGATAGATTCAATCATTTTGGTTATTGAATAGATTTTCTATTGATATTTTTCTTGCTATTTTTTTGTAATAATTTTAACACTTTATTACAATAATGGGAATAAACCGTGCTTAATATTAATAAAAAGAGTACATGCAAACTTGCCCTTTTCTAATAAAATAAATATATGTTTAAAATTAAATAGATTTATAGTTAACATTTCTGGAGTTATTATAGAAATTCCTATTATCAAATGTTTTCTAATAACTCATACAATTTTTAGAGAAATTGTTAGTATCAAATATTCGCAAATATCTTAAAAATGACTATAGAAAATGTTTTATTATGCAGGTTAATAAATGAACATTTTAATATCAAATAGATTTATTGCTGAAACTCATGCAATTGTTATAGAAATTGCATGAATTCTTCACATACATATACATACTTTGAGTTAAAGACATATTTTGCTAGTATGCTTCAAAATTTCATAACCGTTGTTAATTTCTTACGTTGCTAATGCTACACAATACAATTATTTTAAATGCTACATAAGAAAAGTCAAGAAAGTGTGTTTTTTACTTTGCGATTGATAGTCTTACAAGTTTTCTTGGGATTTCGCTACTCAATGAGTTTAGCCCTTTTATTTTATTTTTGTTAGTTTTCCAAGAATGCGACTGAGAATGCCAGTCAGTATCTTTTTTGATTCGCTTGGCGAAGAATGTGCTGTGTCGCTGGCATTCTTTGAAGCATTTTCACTTAATTTGCATAATCAACGACGCAAACGCGCTTAATGCCGCCAAGAATTCGTGCAATGCAAATGCGAATGCAAAGTGCGCCCTGAAGTAGGCAACACATTGCAAACACGACACGCAGTTCAATGCAAAATGGTGGAATGAAGATGGTAAAGGGGGGATAGAGGGAGAAGGAGGAGTAGGAGGTGGTAATGTATTATGCTATACACATGTAGCGTTGAAGCGTTAGCTGCTGCTCACAAACACGGCTGCTTTAATCGCCATTTTCAATTAATTGCAATTTGTAATCGAGTATCGAGTTACGACTGCGGGGAACAAACAAAGCGTTTGACATGTTCGACTTTGTTCGAGTGCGATTTGCAATTGCAATTGGCATTGGTATTCGCAATCACCTGCAGGTAAACGCAATCAACTCAGTTCTTCACCACCTCGTCGCTTGAGCTTTCCCTCTGGCATTAGAAGTCATTGCAATAGCATTTGTTCATGTAAATTGGCCTTAAGTTTAGCACCCCGCCAGGCTAGGGGCTTGGTCAACTTGCTTGGGCTTCTGGAATTTTGCTGATGCGAGCACATAGTTCGCAGGGGGAGGCAAATTACAGCAATTTAAACTTTTCAAATGAGATCCCAACTAAAAGCTCAATAAAAGCAAAATCGTCCAGCTGACTGACAGCCATTTTAAATGGTAATTTAACGCTCACACACACACGCGCATATAACATATATAACATATATATGTATTATATATATATATATATTTGGTGTTGCTCACCGCGTCTGCGCTCTAAGTTGTTTTGGGGCAGCTGCAGGGGGAAAGAAAGGAAGACAGCTACAACAAAAAAATGAAAAACGAAGAAAAGACGAAGGCAAGTGTGAGGTTAAGTGTGGCAGCTTAAATCTGTGCATTACACACACACACACACACACACACACACTTGCGCACACATAGTGTTACAATAACATCTTAAACAACCCTTAGTGCAACCAGCCACCCACACACACATACACACACACACACACACAGTCTGGCAGGCAGATAAATCAACTAATAAAATTTGCTCTCTCTCAGTCCTGTTCTCTCTTACTCATGCGCGCTCTCTCTCTTGCTCTTTGCAGACAGTTCCTCGACAAACACCACAGAAAATCCACCATCACCCACCTCGCTGAGTCCCAGCGGTGGCAGCAACAACAACAATAGCAGCAGCAACAACAACAACAACAACAGCAGCACTGCCAATGCCAACAGCAGCAGCATTTCGGGCAATGGCCACGCCAACAAGTCACCACCACATCATCCGCTCTATCAGCAACAACAGCAGCATCAACAGCAGCAACAGCATCCACTTGCTGGCCAACAGCATCCACAACAGCATCCACATCAGCCCAGCACGCCCACGAGCAGCGCCGGCGGACTCTCAGCGCATCATGGCCATCATTTGGGCAGCTCGCATCCGAGTGCCGCTTACATGCTGCCCACCAGCAGCAATGAGTCGGACGATGAGGGCGAGGAGATCATCGAGGAGGACGACGGCACCGATGGCCCTCGGACAGCTCGTCGCCGCATGGAGATGGCAGCAATTCGAAGCGTAAGAAGAAGACGCGCACCGTGTTCTCACGTGCTCAGGTCTTTCAGCTGGAATCCACCTTCGATCTGAAGCGTTATCTCAGCTCATCGGAGCGCGCTGGCCTCGCGGCTTCGCTGCGTCTCACCGAGACCCAGGTGAAGATCTGGTTTCAGAATCGTCGCAACAAATGGAAGCGTCAGTTGGCAGCTGAACTAGAGGCAGCCAACATGGCGAACATGGCGCATGCCGCACAGCGTTTGGTGCGTGTTCCGGTGCTGTATCACGATGGCACCACCGCTGGCTTTGTGCCACCGCCGCCACCGCATCACCATCCGATGCAGTACTATGCAGCGGCAGCGGCACGCAACACCAGTCCACCACGACCGCCGCTGTCGTCGCTGGTATAGAACGTGGGCTGTTTGGCGGCGCCGATGACGCTGCTAAAGCCGCCACCGCCCAACGCAATGCTGGCTGCGTTGCCCTCGCGAATTCCCCCTGCGCTGCAGCTGCCGCGACACGGCGCCTCCTCCATGGACATGGATGACTCGGATGGCGAGCTGGAGCAGGAGCATCAGGTGTGCCACGACGATGACGATGCGGCCATCGATGTGGAGGCAGACGAGGAGCCCGAACTTGTGCGTCAAATCCCGCCCTCCAATGAGCGTGTCAACTCGAGGCCACCAACGGCTCCGCCACCAACGTTGCCAACGTTGCCAACGCCTAACGATGTTAAGGGCAGCAATCATTGTCTGGAAGCTGCTGTCAGTCCAGCTGCTGCTGCTCTGGATAAATCGATAAGCCACAAGGCAGCGCACAGCTATTGAGCAGCCCCCCTTCCCTCCCCCTGTGCGGCAAGCTCTGTCCCAGTTGCATTGTAAATTTCTATTGAAAAGTTTTGCCAAAGGATCAGCGGCTAAGTGCACATCAATTGGTTTCAATGCTAAACACACACACAAAGGCCAAATATCGAGGATGGCTCCTCCTCTCCCCTCTCGTACTCGTAAATCTACTATCTATATATATATATACTATATATAGAAATCGATAAAAAGCTGTAAAGTTTTTGAATAGTTTGTTCCTAAAGCTTTTGTATATACTTACTAAGTAGTATGTGCTCGCTTACCTTAATCTGCGAGTCTCTCTCTCTCTCTCTCTCTCACTCTTTTTTTCTATCCAGCTTAGCATTTCCAGGAAGTGTAGGAAGTACGACTTTCCTTCCTCTTTTCTCCCCTTCTCTACTCTGCCATTCATTGTAAATGCCTCCTGCTCAATAATTTTTAAGCCATATCCCTTAACTGTTTTTGCGTTTTTTTTTGTTTTCTAAAAATGAAACTTGTAAATAATTGCGTGTTTGCAGCTTAATTATTTTTATGAAGAACTAAGTTTTGCTTTAACTTTCGATTGCTGGTCAAGTGTAGGTTAATTCCATATGCATAAAAGAAAACAAAAAAAAAAGAAATATACATTTATAGTACTTGTATCATAATCGTAATTACTTATAGTTATCGGTTGGTTTCCATAAGCAAGCAATTAAAGAATAAATAAAAACTTATATAAAACTACACTCTTGTATGTACTATATTGTCTAATTGTACGCTGTAAAAGTCGAATGATGTTGCCAATGCACATCTAAATGTACATACACATACATATACAAGCACACACACACATATGCGTGTGTGTGTGTGAAGCAATTACCAAATAACTAGTTAAATTATTACTTCAATGTACTAAACACAACACAAACTAAGTGAGAACAAAGAAAAGGAAATGAATTGGAAAAAATCAGTAAAAAAAATATTAAAAATGCTTATATAAAAATAAAATTATCAATAAAAACAAACAATATAATATAAATCAATCTACGGAGTTGAGTTTTTTAATATACAGTGGGTGAATTTAATATTTGATATTAGTATTCAAGTGTGTGCTTTACTGGAAGTAAAGATTACTACAAGCAGAAGATATCGCAACGAGTAGTACCAAAGATACTAGGATATATACCTACTATAAATTGGTATTCTTCAAGTACTTAACATTTCTTTCGCATTCTTAGGATTAAAAGGAAGAGGAAATATTAATCTCTATGTATATTTACATACGGTATTTTAATGAGATGATCTATTGAGAACAATTTTTCAATATTACTCAATAATAATTGTTATGATGACATGAATCATTAACTGAAGTTAATATTACTTCAAAAGTTTTTAGACTGACATACGAGTTTTGATGACAAAACAAATATTCATATAATGTGAATCTATCGAAATACTAAAGGCTCCTTAAATGGTATGTAAATCATGAATAAAGTCAATTTTCAATCGCACAACTTTTCATGTGTTAAACATGAACTGATAATATTATAATTAGCCAGACCCCAAGTTGCTATCTCATGCCTGAAACTGAAGTTGAAAGCGATGAAATATCAATCACTATGCATAGTTTACATACAATTGTTTAATGAGATGATCTATTGAGAACAATTTTTCAATATTATCCAATAATGAGTGCTATATGAAGTGAATCTTTAACTGAAGTCATCACCACCCCAAAAGTTTTTAGTCTGACATACTTTTAATGACAAAAAAAATGATTGCAAATAGATATATTTTATGGGACAAAACATATCCATCGAAATACTTAAAAGCCAATTTTTAATCGCACAACTTTTCATGTATTAAACATGAACTGATAATATTATAATTAGCCAGAACCCAAGTTGGTATACCTTCCCTGAAATTAAAGATGAAAGCGATGACAATTCACGCGCACGAGAAATGAGCCCATTTTATTGCCATTTGCCAACGATTTTCAACAGAGCTTTGTAGAACGCGAATGGCTCTTGGGATATACATAAGTGAAGCGATAATTTACGTTTAATTGCCGATGGAAATATGTATTCATATGTACAATTTAAATATGTTTGTATGTAACATGCACTTAGTACACTCATATGTTCATATGTTAGTCACAATAACAATTGATGCAGTTGCTGTTAGCTGTTGTTGTGTACTCGATGCTGCTGTTGTTGTTGGGCGTTTTAAGTTACCATTTATTGTGCGCACTTTATGTTTATTTCCTCGCACTGAGCGCGTTGAATGGTTTTTTGCCTATGCACAGTCCTGGTTCACTTTCCTCCTCTCTCTTCCCTCTCTCTCTCTCTCTGTGTAGCTTGCAGCGCGTGTTAAATTGCAAAAATAAATTGCAAATTGCGCACTGCGAACAAATGGCAATAAAAATACATAAAATGCTTTCGGTTATGCGAGCACACACACAACAAACGATTGTTAGTTTAAATAACCAGAAAGATACAAATGATACAACTTGCCAGCGACAACGTGAACGACAGCGATAACTACAGCGACAGATACAGATGCAGATGCAGTTGCAGATACAGATACATTTACAGCTACAGTTGCATACATGCAATTATATGTGTTTGTGCAATTGTTTGAGGTGTTGCATTTCACACGTCTGCGCATAAATTTAAGCCTTTAAATCGATTTAATCGATTTCACATATGTACGTTGTATATTGCTTTGCAGTCTCTCGTAATTAATAGTTATACTCACGACAATAAAAATCAAACGATTATTAATTGACAAATTGAGATTAAGATATTTATCGAATTTATTTAGATTTGTTTCTTAAGCTTTTCTATTTCACTAAGCTACTTACGCTTTAAAAATTAAATTTAATTTGTTAGCCAAAATCCCAATGACAATGCTTCACAGTTTCATTTGTTAAACTCATAAAGGGTACTTTCTCTATTTTTCTATACTATATAGAAGCCATTTGAACAAATTAGGCTGAGAGTCTCTTCCTCCCGCATCCTTGAGCTGTATTCGCATATTTTCCTTCTTTTTTTTTGGGCTGCGCTCAACATTTTTCTATGGATGCAGTCAAGTGCTTGAGCATTTTATTTAAGCGCATGAATGGATTTGATGGCTTTTCTTATTTATTTTTTTTATCCTTTTTTTGCGTTTGTTTGTCGAAGGAAATGCGCACCCGAAAAAAATAAGCAAAGAGTAAAAATTTCAATTCATTTCATAAAATGGTTGAAAATTGTAGAGAAATTATGAAAATTGTCTGGCTTGGGTTTGTGTTGTGTTCGGTTTGAGTTGGATGGCACTTTGAATGCTTTGCTTTTTGACTGCTTTTCATAATTTCAGTTTTTTGCCTTTTATTTTGTGTGTCTATTTTTTCGGTATCTTTGCTCATATGTAAAGTGAATTGACAGGAGTCGGGAGATGGAGATGGATACGGATTTGGAGTCGGTAGGCCTCAGAGTCGGAGTCAGAGAATTGGAGATTGTGTGTCTGGTTGCTGGATTATACATATATGGGCGCCTTTTTTTGTGAATACCCTGCAAGGGCGGCATGACTGTTTAGGCATTAAGTAAGAATTTTATAATTAATATAAAATTGAACTGCTCAAACTTAAACCTAGTATTCCAACTATGATTTAGAAACTAATTTTCAGAAAGAGAAAACAGAAATTTCTAAAAAGAAAATGAATTTCATTCTACATTAAACTGAGTTTGAAATATGATTTGACAAAATTAAGATAAAGAAATTTAAAATTTGTAAATGTGATAACTTGATTAATTACTTCTGTAGCTATATAATACATTATTACTTTTATAGTAAAACTATTGTACTTACAATAGAAATAATTCATTAAAAAAAACATATTATTGGCATCATAATTTGCAAGGTGAAGTTTCAAATAATTTAAAAAAGAAGTAATTAAGTGCTTTGCAGTTCATAGCGACTTCGACTTCATTGCTTGGCCTTGCCTTTTTTTTGTTAATATAATTTTTCGTTCTCATACTTAAACATATATTGAATAGCTTTTCGGTAATGGTGCTGACAAGGGGGGAGGGGGAGGGGGAGGGGAGTAGGAGCTGATGTTGTTGGCAGCGCGGTGATTCGCTCGTTTTTTTCGGGTTGCTTGAGATGGGTGCGAGGGGTGCAAGGCGTGGGCGGCGCTGTTTTGCCTGCAGTAATTTCTTAATTAGCTTGCGAACACAATGTGCTTATATACCCAGCATATATGTGTGTGTGTGTGTGTGTGTGTGTGTGTGTGTGTGTGTGTGTGTGTGTGTGTGTGTGTGTGTGTTTTTTTTTTTTTTTTTTTTTTTTTTGGTTTACACCCCGGCAGGAAAATCTTCAAAAAGATTCCATCTACCTCCTGTAGATGGATATGTGCGATTCTTACGCACTAAAAACCTCCGTATGGTCTCGTCTGTCCAGTACGTGCTCACCGGGACTGTCAATAAAGATACTACGTCGGTGAGCAGGAATGTAATGCTTCTATGCATTCCTTCGTCATATTGCGCGAATTCGCGCTCGCTGGGAACTCGTTTAGTCGCCTTGTACGACAAGCCGAGACGGCTGAGATGGTATTCTTAACCCGCCACCCCACGGGCGTCGAGGATCAGCTATCGCTGCCTGGTCTGTTGGTCGTCTCGTCAGCTCGCACTCGTGTCATTATATTGATGATGATATCGTGGCACGCCTGCCATGTCACAGCGTCTGCCATCATCGCAGCTAATAATCCCGATGGTGATAGTGGAGATCCTATCATTCTCGTCAATTGTTCTCTCTCGTCAGTAAAGCGTGAGCAGTGTAGAAGCACGTGCTCTGCTGACTCCACCTCATTCACGCAGTAAATGCACTGTGGGGTATCTACGTGATGAAACCTTGCTAGGTACCTCCGAAAGCAGCCATGGTCAGTAAGGAACTGAGTTAGGTGATAATCCAGCTCCTTGTGTTTGCAGTTGGTCCATGCTATTAGGTCAGGAATAAGTACATTTGTCCATCGACCTTTTGTTGATGATCGCCATCTGCCCTGCCACTCAACTAACAGATGCTCGTACACTATGGTCGGGTTGGCTCCCGCCCGCATGTCAGCAAGTGCCCTGATCTCCAGGTCAACTGGTGGCGTCCCTGCCAGCACTAGTGCCGCATCCTCCGAGATGGTACGGAAGCCCATTATCAGGCGTAGGGCTACTGTGCGATAGGCCGCCCGCATCTCCTTCAGATAGGACAGTTTTCCCGTTACGCAGCTCCATATTGGAGCGGCGTAGAGCAGTGTCGCCCTCGTCACTGAGGCCATCAGCCTCCTAGCAGGCATTCTGGGGCCGCCGACATTCGGCATTAACCTAGCTAGCACAGTAGCTGTCATAGCCGCCTTCCTGCTGGCATATTTTGCATGTTCCTTGAAGCTCAGCCTATGGTCGACCAAGACCCCCAAGTACTTCAATGCCTCCGCTGACTCCAATTGTACACCATTTACACATATTTGCAACTTCTCAACCCCTTTCCTGCTGCTTAGTAGAACCACTTCGGTCTTATGTGCTGCAATTTCGAGCCCTACATTCTGTAACCAGCCAGTAGCTGCTACAATGGTATTATTGCAAAGAGATTGCAGTTCTACCAGTGTCTTGGCTACGGCAGTGATGGCCACGTCGTCCGCAAAGCAGTGTAGCTGCGTATCACGAGGTGTACTGATGGTCAGGATACCATTATACATAATGTTCCACAGAATTGGTCCAAGGACCGACCCCTGCGGAACTCCCGAGGTGACTTGATACTTTTTTGGGGAATCGGTCGTCTCGTACCAAAGTACTCGGTCCCTAAAATAGCTGCCAATTATACCCTTTAGGTAATCTGGGATTCCCATAGAGCTCATGGCACTAAGAATACTGGTCCATCTTGCTGTGTTAAAGGCGTTCTTCACGTCTAAAGTGACGATAGCACAGTATTTCTTTGCTCCTCCTAGCCATCTTTCTCCCGCTAGTGCATTTTGTGCAATATCCCGGACGTTGGCCAATGCGTCAAGAGTGCTCCTTCCCTTTCGGAAGCCATACTGTTGATGGGCCAGCCCATTAGGTCCCTCCGTAAAAGCTTCTATCCTACTGTAGATTATTCGCTCGAATAGCTTTCCCACAATATCCAACAGGCAGAGTGGGCGGTAACCACTGGCGTTGGATGTGTCGCCCTTCCCTTTCGGAATAAGAACAAGTTTTTGCTCTTTCCATGTGCTCGGGAATATCCCTTCCATGAGACATTGTTGGAAGGTGCTGCTAAATATGTCCGGTTTGGCTACTGCGACGGCTTTTACAACTATCCCTGGGATACCGTCAAGTCCAGGGGCCTTACCGGGCTTTATCCTGCTAGCGGCTTGTAGAATTTCCTCAGGAGTGATGCAAGGAAAAAGTGCTCCAGGAGATACCTGCGCCGGCTGCCATAGGGATGTTTGCTTGGGAAACAGCTCCTCTACGATGTTCGCCATGACATCGGGCTCCATATATATTTTCTTCCCTGCTGATTTAATCCTCTTGTAGACGATTTTATATGCCGGGCCCCATGGGTTCTCGTCAACACTTGCGAGCAGGTCCTTGAACGCCTCGGCTTTGGCTTTTGCAATGGCTTTTTTCAACATGGCACGAGCTATTCTATGGCGGTCAACCATGTGCGAGTGGTTTTCGCGCCCCCGTGCCCGCTGTGCCCGTCTCCTCGCTGTGAAGCACTCCGTCCTCAATTCCCTAAGGGAGTCACTCCACCAATATACTGGTGGTTTAGTCTTCTTTCGCGTTCTACGCGGCATTGTTGCATCGCATATCCTTCTGAGTGATTGCGTAAGGTTTGATACCATTGTCTCTGCAGGTCCAATTGGGTTTTCCAGATCGTCAATAACGTAATTTAGCATGTCATTGTCAATTTTGTTGACGTCCCACGCCCGTCCTAACTCACTTATTCGTTGTTTGCTTATCACGCACGTCAGTGTAACATTAAAAACAATCAATGCATGGTCACTCATTGTTACGTCGTCAAGTACCTCCCACTTCGCATTCCCTGCTACAGCCCTACTGGCGAAGGTGACGTCAATGTATGATGAGCCTCTGTCGTTGTCAAATGTTGGTTTGAGTCCGTCGTTCAGCAATATCAGGTCGAGCTGACTCATTGCATTAATGACTGCCCTACCTCGTTGATTTGATGTTCGGCTCCCCCATTCTACTGCCCAGGCGTTGAAGTCGCCCGCTATAACCGCTGGCCCTCTTACTCTCGCATGTTGTACCAGATGCTCCAGCATCTCTTCGAATTGGTCATAACTATCGCTCGGAGGGGCGTAGACGCTGTAGAAATGAACCCCCTTCAATTTTGCATACGCAAAGCCACGATGGGGAGCGGACTGAACTTCCTGTACGTGTATTCCGGTGCAGCATTTTACCGCCGCCTTTCCTCGCTCGTCTAGTATAATGTCTGCGTTCCCCCACTAGAGATGTAGGGCTCACTCAACAAAAGGACATCTACCTTGCGTTCCACTGCGGTTTGTTGTAGTAGGCTCTGGGCAGCCGCGCAGTGGTTTACGTTCAGCTGGGCAATTCTAAGTTGGCTCTGCATGGTGCTGGCTCCTTACTCCTTCCTGTTTTTTGGCCTTCTTGTATTTTGGACACGCAAAACCACCAGTCGCATGGTTCCTATCCTCGCTGCAGATTAGGCATTTATACTGTTCTACACAGCCTTTAGCTTTATGTCCCCTGCCTCCACATCGTAGGCAGCAATCTGAGCGATCTGTATCCCTGCAGTTGCTTGCGCGGTGCCCGAAGCCTAAGCATCTAAAGCATCGCATTGGCCTAGTGTCTTGGGTGATCCGACACCTAGACCATCCCACGGTTACGGTACCCTTCTTTAGTACCGTGATAGCGTCAGCTATATCCAGCATTAACGTGGCTACTTGGGTCCCATCACGCATTTTTCTCATGCCTCGCACATCCGGCTTTGAGATCTCACCAAACTGAGTCTTAAGGCATAGGGCAAGGTCTTCGGCAGTCGTTGCCTCGTCCATACCAGTACACAGTAAGGTGGTCTTCTGTGATCCCGAGCGAACTGAGGCTAGTTCGTTCAGGGAATTCTCTATGCCCTCTCTGATCTTATTAGCTAGTGGACCTGATTTTCGCTCCAATTCCAGGATTAGTTCTCCCTTCTGGGTCCGTCTAATTTTTTGGACTTGTTTTCCTATATCTATCAGACTCGGGTCCCCCTTCAATTTCCGTAGTATTTCTACATACGTAGTCTCTCCCGTCTTGGTCACTATAAGCGCCTCTGGTTTCTTGCGCAGCTTTTTAGGCTGCACCTTCTTCCACTCAGAGCTTTTGCTATTGGGGCTCGGCTTCTTGATCACTTCAGCATATGATGTCTTCTTGGTTGTTTCCATCTTTTTGCTATGTTGCCCATTATTATTTTGGGGGATCGCCTTCTTTTCTTCCGGTTCCTTGGCTACTGGCGTCCGTTTTTTATTAAGGCCCTCTGTTTGGGTGCTAACATTCCTGGCGAGAACCTCCTTTGCGTTTCCTTCCTGTAGCTTCAGTGCTCTATTATTGAGAGTGGCGAGTTCAGCTATTGCATCCTTTGATACCTTAGTGACGTGTCGCTGAGTCTCGAATGCTGCCGTGAGTACGCTGATTCTGCTTTGCATTTTATTAAGAATACTAAGCAGATCATCATTTTGCCATGCCGTGGACAGATCCACAGGCCGTAAAGGCGAGACAGGTGGTGATCTGGTTCCAAACCTTTGAGTCGGGACGCTGATGAGATCGGTAATCCCATTGCTAGCACCGTGCACCCCAAGTTCTGAAGATTTCGCCGGGTCCGGTCGTAGTGTCGACGAGCTCTCCTTCATAGGGTTGTCCGATGGTGGGACTGGCTTTGACCTCTGCATCTGCGCAACTTTAAGGTTAAGTTGCGTTGGCGGGGGTCGTTGTTCACCCTGATGTGCTTCCTTACCTGCAACTAATTCGGACGCCCGTTCAGATGGCGCAGATACCGCTGCAATTACAGGCACTCTTATCGGCGAGTGTGAAACCCTTGGCTTCCTTGCGAACGGGTCAGCATTCGCCACTCCTTCCGATCGATCCGCAGACTCCTGTATATCTCTCCTCTCTCTCTCCTCTTCTCCCTTCCTTCCTTTGCTTGTTGTCAACATCAGTGTGATTGGGTCCCTACTCTAAGTCGTTATCAATGTTCGTAATACAGTCGTGTCTAATGATCTCATGGTTGTCTATGTAGCAGGGAGGCCATGCGAGGGTTGACATACGCCTTCATGGGGTCGTATGTTCAGAGCCAGATCCACGTAAATCAGGAGCAGTCTCAACTGAGCCTGTACGCCCAACTGAATGGGGACGAAACATTAAGCGTGCTTAGAGGTCAGCCACGATTTTAACGGGACGGGGGCAGTCACAGCATTAGCCTAGTAGTCGTTTCGACAAGATATCACTCTGTCTACTCAGATACTAGAATACTGTGACTGTCAGCCCAACTCTTCAAATCAGAAGTGGTGTTTCCAGTATCCTAATCAAGGCTGTACTGGGCTCGGCCTTGATACCACATTAGTCGCCTTTTACGACAAGCAGTGGTTAGCTGAGGTGGTATTCTCATAACCGCCACCGCCACGGGCATGTGTATGTGTGTGTGTGTGTGTGTGTGTGTGTGTGTGTGTGTGTGTGTGTGTGTGTGAGCACTTAGCTACATACATATGTGTGTATATGCCTATATAGTACTCGTATCTCGGGGTATGTTTGAGTAACTTTGGCAACGTTTTTTCGTGTTTTATTTTTTTTTTTTTTTTTTGGGTGTTGTTGTTATGTATTTAAATCAGCGCAACGGCAGGCAAACGTTGAGGTACTTATTTTAATTGCAGCCCTTTTGGCCATGAAGTGCAGCAGCTTAGCACAAAGTTGGCTATTGTCTAGTTCCCATTTTTTTTTTTTGCTCGTTGCGCAGTCACTCTTCACTACATAACTATGTCTGACCTGGCTGAAACTGTGATGGCAAGTTTGTCGCTCGTTCAAATGGAATTCCCGATTTTGCGAGCCATAAAAAAAGCAAAAACATTCTGAATGTCCATGTTGTGGACTATTATGTTTATCTATCTGATCGTATTTTGGTTGACAGTTCAATTAAGTCCAATGGCCACACCAGTTAAATTACGCTTAAAAAAGGACAAAGCAACAACAATGTGATTTTTTGTGCAATTTTATTCGTTTAGTCTCGAATTGTTGTCGAGTGTTTGTGAGTGGCCATTATGACTGTCGCTTTTTGTTTTTTATTATCCATTTAGCACATTTATTTTTATTTGCACAACTCGCGCGTCTCACTGCACATTATCCCTGTCATTATATGAGTGTGTGGTGTGTGTGTGTGCGAATGTGTGTGTGTGTGGTCAGCCCCGAAAACGTTGCCAATTTTCAGCCCGTGCTCCCTTTTATGACGGCCGCATTTAATGCTTTTTATGTACTTTATTTTTTAGCCATTGCGGTTGGCGCTTCGCTTCGTTTATGGACTTTATTTTAGTGCGTACAGCGCGTGTCCTTCGCACTAAGCAGGGGTTGCTCTGAGGGTTGGACACACACACTCACACAAACGCATCAACATCCCAAACATTTGGGCAATTGCAATTGCGTCAGTTGATGTGTTCTGTCTGACTGTCCGTCTGTTCTGTGTTGTTGTTATTGCCTGTAATAGACTCATCATCAGCAATGCGTTGTGGCTTGTTCATTTAGTTTTGTTTTTTTTTTTTTTTTTTTTTTTATTGCAGTTACTGTTGTTGTGCTTGAGGTGCATTAATCAACTTGCATTTGTACTCTTGCCCACTGCGATCCATTTTTTATGACTTCTGCTGTCGCTGCTGTTGCTTTTTTTTACCTTATGGCTTGTTTTTCTGTTCGTGACTGATGCGACTAGCCTTCGTTTATTTAATTTACGAACGTGCCTCTTAAACTATTATTTATATAAATTATTTGAAATAATCGCATTAGGCGCTTTACTAAAAATTTACTTAATTGTCATTTTAATTGCACACGACTAAATAGGAAAAATAAATTTAAAGATTAATTGGATTAATTGAGCAGATAGGCTGTGGTTTTGTATCTGCAAATAATAAAAAACAATGAAGATACGTATAGTAACATATAAAAATAAATCTGATGAACAGAACAATAAATTTAGGTTTAAAATTATTTGACATAGAGAAAATTTTTGCCTTCATGAAATAAGTTATGTTAAAGTTTTACTTTTTTCAATTGCATTTTCTTATTGACTTCATGTTATTCAATTACATTTAAGTTTAATAATCACTAAATTGATAGTTATTCTGCACTTAAAACGTATATTGTCAAAGCTTCTTAACTACACATATGATATATCAGTTTTTATTTTATTTCATTTTTATACCCGCTACCCATAGGGTAGAAGGGTATTATAACTTTGTGCCGGCAGGACATGTATGTAACAGGTAGAAGTAGGCATCTCCGACCCTATAAAGTATATATATTCTTGATCAGCGTCAACAGCCGAGACGATCTAGCCATGTCCGTCTGTGTGTCTGTCCGTCTGTCCGAATGAAACACTGGATCTCAGAGACTATAAGAGATAGAGCTATAATTTTTTTTCGACAGCATTTGTTATGTTTGCACGCAGATCAAGTTTGTTTCAAATTTTTTCCACGCCCACTTCCGCCCCGCAAATAAAAAAAAACGAATAACAAGCGTAATTTTAAAGCTAGAGTTGCGAATTTTGGTATATTCAGTAATAGTTACAGTAGCGATCAGATAAAAATTGTCGAAGTTATTAAAGAAATACTTTTGTATGGGCAAAAACGCCTACTTACTAGGGTCTGAGTTGCTTTGGCTGATAATCTGGTATATTGTGCCGTCTATGGTATATTTTGAATGGTGTACTATATCGACATACCAAACATACCATTTGGTATATTTGTTTTTAAACATTTTTTTTTAGTATTTTTGGTATATTTTGAAAATAATATCACAATATTTTGCCTTTATTAAAAATGGGTAGCGGGTATGTCACAGTCGAGCACACTCGACTGTAACTTTCTTACTTGTTTTATTTACAATAATCCTAACAATTCAATACTATCTGAACAATATATTTCATTTAAGACTCTTAATATTAATTAAACAATATTTATATTGAATAGATTTTCTATACAAAATATATTAAATACAGTCTTTTGCAGGTATGATACCTGAAAATTAAGTTGCAATAAAAAAAGTTATTCAAGAAGTAATGTTATATTATAAAACGCTTTATTGTTTTGGAGCATTTTATAATTTTGTTGTATATTTTGATTGCAGTAATATGTCGTTTAACCAATTGCAGCTTTTATATATTATATTTTAGTATTTTTATAACTTGGTATATTTTTATACCGCTTTTGCACTGATCTACTTTTATTGAAAATGCGTAGATGGTAACTTATACCCATATATATACTCGCTTTTAATGGTGCTGAATTACTTTGTTTAATCAACTAAAAGTAAAGAAAATATTTGGAAGGCAGATAAAATAGGTTTTCTCGATTTTACATTTTTAAAAGCGTCGTAAAATTTTAATAGGCAAATGAGCAACAATTTTCATACTTATGCTGGTTGACAAGACACTTCTAAATATCTAATTTCCTTTGGGTTCAATCAAGTTTTTCTGAATCTGGTAGAATATGGGGAAAAGTATTGAGCTAATGTTGATAAGCAAGGCGAGCCGGTTAAAATCCTTTTAGAGTGTATTCACACTGTTCGAATACTTATACGAATGCAGTGAATAGGTAATATGAGACTAAGTTGTTTGGGACACTCCTACAATTACAACTTACAACAGAAAGAGGCACTCAGCAAGCTGGGAAAATGCTGGAGAAGGAGGGAAAGAGAGCAGCACAATGGCATAATCAAATTCTGGGTCATTACGCACCATATTGTTGTAAATTAATGCAATAACACAAACAATGCACAAACAGTGAACTCGAATTACGCAATCACACTCATACACGCATACACTTGTGTTCGCTAATGCACAATCGCAATTAACATCAAATGCATTTGCTGCAAATTGGGCCAAGAAATGCGAGAGCAAGATCAAGTCGCTGGCTAATTTAATGTGAGCACAGCTCAAGTTACAGCAGCGACGATCCAAGAAGCGGAGCCGGAAACTTCCTGTTTGTGAGGCGTCAATTGTCACGCTGTAAATTCGAATCCAATTGAATGACAATAAAAATGCACTCGGCTGTTTTTGAGGCAGGCTCGCTGGCTGGCTGGTTGGTTGGCTGGCAATAGGGCGGCGTCAGGGATCACCAAATTGAGAGTCCTGTAGAAATGTCATTTGATGCGCAGCCATTGTTTGGACGCCGCGTTCACCGTGTACCTACAAATTACGGAGCCAGCGGGTCTGTGTATATACATAGGTGGGGAGGGGAGAAAACAGGAAGTCAACAATGTTGAGCAACGAGTTATGCGGCAGGACGAGGACGAGGCACACAGGATACACTCTGCAAGCTGTTGTAAAACGCTTTGCCACAGTGTGTGCGCGCTGAACATTTTCCAAAATCAGTGTTGTCAACGGCTCTATGCTCGGCTTGATTGTTCCCCTTTCCAGGACACCTTCTCCTCCTCCTCCTTCTTCTGCTTGTTGTTGTCGTTTGTAATTTAATGTCATTTAGCCTGCGGCCAAATAAAGCAACGATGAACCCCTTTGTGCTCGCAACGAAGCTGAGCTCAGCATGCAATATGCTGTTGTTATTGTTGTGTTATTTGCCATTGCCGGAAGAGAGAGATGGAGAGTGTGAGTAAGGTGTGCATTTTGATGTGTCACAGAGCTGCAATTAAAGTCAATTTGTGGGAAATGCATTTGGCCCCAAAGCACAAGCTTTGCCTCGCTTGCCTGATTATATTATCAAAAGCAACAGTCATAAATTAATTAAATACGCCATAACTAATCATCATCATATATGTTATACTATATCGTAAGTATTCAATTGCAAAGTTATTTCGTATAGAATATCATGTGTGTACTGACAACTCGTGAAAGGATTTGCGCACAGGACGCAGCTGAGTCCCCAGTCGGGTTTCATGTGAACAAAAATCATTTTAATTGCAAAAAATTGTACAAAGTTTTGTAGCGCAGCAGTCGTCTGATTGAGGCAGCATTTGTTTTTGTTGCTGCTGCTGTTGCTGCTGCTGTTGCAAGTAGATTATTATTTGTTTGTTTTTGTGTGCTCGTCGCGTTCCTGGTTAACAGCAAGTGGGTATCATAGCAGCGTGGTAATGGCTGCCCTCCTGGTGATGCAAATGCCGCAAGCGCACAATTCATTAAACGCCCAGCAGCAAAAACATTGAATGCCACTGCAAATGAATAAATGAATAATTGACACAAGCGTAGACGACACAAAAAAGAAATTGTAGTGTGAAAATTACAGGTTATGCGAAACATTTTCCAAAAATTGACTTTGTGCAAGGGTTGACAGTTCGGAGCTGGAGGGTAAGGCTGTTTAAACGGCAACTTAAATGGGTTGCATGTGGTGTGTAATTTGTGTGTATGTCGAGTAACGCAGCAAAATAAGAACACACAACAAGTAAGAAAGCTACCAACGAGTGTGCTGGACTTTGAGTTACTCACTACACTTCAGTTCCAAAGCGGTATTATCGTTAAAATATGCCGATAAAAACTAAAATATATCAAATTCGATAAATTGTATACCGATATATACTCGTTTTAAATTAAACAATGCGAAAAGGGTATTCTCGTTAGTATATACGTATAAGTAATATACCAACAGTTATATTTGGTATAACGATAATTCTACATTTATGATATATATGTCCATATATAGAAAATATTCCGGATAACATGATATCTTAATACCTTCCAAGTTTTTGATTTTATAATACCCTACAACCCTATTGACACTTGGTATAAAATCGTACAACAAAAAATTGCCTTCGAGATCCATTTAGTTGTCGCTTTCGTAGGCCGCACTGAAATCAAACGCGTCCATGTGCGAAATTGAAGTGTGAATTTATCAGTAATCTGCTCTTACATTTTGTTGGCAGTCAAATGATGAGCAAGAGGCATTTCCCAGGAGAGAGCATACCTGCCAACACATTGTAGGCTAATATAATTTATTATGAAATGCAAAACACTTGAGCTCTGCCATGAATAATGTCCAACAATCCAGCTACGACTTTCCATTTTTTTTTTGTTGGGTTGACTGACAACATTTTTATCTACAGTTGAAAATCTTTGCGGTTTAAAATTACCAATTTTCGAACACATAAATTGGCATTTAACCGTTTCTGCCAGACCCGTTATCAAAGTCCCCAAGCGCAGCCCAAAATATCAACCCGAACACGAACACGAACCCGGAGCGAGGCTCGAATCTGAACCCACTTATCATATTAAACTATAGACAAACCCGGCGACCATTTAGCAAATCTTTACTTGAACAAACGACAACGAGACAAGGAGACAACAAGGAGAACGACAACAAAAGTAACATCAAGAGCAACCCTCTCAACCCACAAGTGGGCCAGATTGGGTGGCATGTTCTCTGCTCTGCTCTGGCATATACAACCCAATTACGACTGGCAGCGAGACAGCTACAACTACGGCTATAGCTGCACATCAGGCATCAGCAACCGAGTCAGTCAAAACAAAATCAAGATAAAAGCGAAATTCAATCTGTCAAAAATAGATTACAGACCAATTATGTGCTCTTTAAGAGAACCCTAGAGTCCACAGCAACAGGGATGTTTTTTTTTCTTTTTTGGTTATACCAACCACCCCACCACCCATTCAGTCAGTCATCCAGTCCGATCCATCCATCTCTGTTTGGCCATCAGGCACAATTTCTACTTCGAGTCGACTACTTAGTTGTTTGTGCAATGTTTTTAGGGTCTGCGGCGTGTAATTGTGCCCGCTGTGCGCACCGTGGGGAAGAGACAGGAATGAGGACGAGGACGAGGTCGAGCATTAGGTTGGGGTGATTATCTGATTGGGCTACTGCTGCTTCTGCTGCTGCTGCTGTTGGCAAGCAAGTAAGAGTTCATTTAATCGACACCAGACGAGCCAGTTACTTGGCATAAATTCGAAATGACAGGCTATTAAGGAGCTAACTCTTAGCAAGCAAATGGATTCGTTTTAACTCAAGTTTTTCTTGGCAAAAAACATTTAGTTTAGTATGTGTTGTATTTATAATGCACTTAGAAAAGGGATTTGAATTCGTGTTTAATGCACTTTTGCCAGTTTGCAAATCGAAAATAAAAATCACTGGCAAAAAGTTAAATAAATATGGACAAAGCAAACTAATCTGGTCGAGCTGCCCTTTTGTATTTTTGCTGACCACGTTTTAAATGATATCAGCATGAATAAAAAAACAAGTAAGAAAGTTACAGTCGAGTGTGCTCGACTGTGAGATACCCGCTACCCATTTTTAATAAAGGCAAAATATTGCGGTATCATTTTGAAAATATACCGAAAATACTTAAAAAATACTAAAAATATACCAAATGGTATGTTTGGTATATCAATATAGTACCGCATTCAAAATATACCATAGACGGCTCAATATACCAGATTGTCAGCCAAAGTAACTAAGACCCTTATAAGTAGGCGTTTTTGCCCATACAAAAGTATTTCTTTAATAACTTCGACAATTTTTATCTGATCGCAACCAAATTTTCAGGAATCATAACTACTATAGTTGTTATTATATGTACCAAAATTTGCAACTCTAGCTTTAAAATTACGCTTGTTATTCGATTTTTTTGATTTGCGGGGGCGGAAGTGGGCGTGGCAAAAATTTGAAACAAACTTGATCTGCGTGCAAACATAACAAATGCTGTCGAAAAAAAATTATAGCTCTATCTCTCGTAGTCTCTGAGATCTAGGTGTTCATACGGACAGACGGACGGACACACAGACACACAGACACACAGACGGACAGACGGACATGGCTAGATCGTCTCGGCTGTTGACGCTGATCAAGAATATATATACTTTATAGGGTCGGAGATGCCTCCTTTTACCTGTTACATACATTTCCTGTCGGCATAAAGTTATAATACCCTTCTACCCTATGGGTAGCGGGTATAATGATTTTTGTAATGCATGAAAAAGAGAAAAAAAGCAAATTGCTAAACGTTTCAAATTTGAGCAGGCATTGAAACACAAATTTTCAGAATTTACAGAAGGCATTGTATTATTACAGTGACGAAACTGAAATTGGAATACAAACAATTCGATAAAAGGAATAAACAACAATAAGCATGGCATTCAATCCTGGAGTTTACGAAGCCGTCAACAAATTACTGGCGACTCCGAAGCCAAAATATCCCTACAAGTACAAAAATGTGGAGCTTCATGTTAATCTGAAGAATCACTCTCATGCTTACTTCCATAGATCGATTCGGTTGAGCCACTCGATCCGTACCAAATTGAATGTGTGCGTTCTTGGCGATGAGTTGCACTGCGCTGAGGCCATTAAAAATGGCATACATTGCATTAAAGCAAACATCATATTCAAACCCAAAAAGACCGTCGAATACTATATGAAGAAAATAATCATGACCTATGATGCATTTCTGATTTCGGATAGTCTATGCGCTCAAATGCCAAGCAAAATGGCGGTCCAATTTTTCAGGGCCAACAAAATCCGTCGGCTGTTGAGCCACGACAAACCGATGATGGAAAAAATCGAGGAATTGAAATATACCATAAATTTCAAGTTGATCAACTCACGCAAACTGAGCACTGTGATTGGCAACCTTCGCTTGACTCCGGAAGAGCTTAATGACAACATCATCACTGCGATTCGTTTCTTAGTCCCGCAGCTCAAGGGTAAATGGGGCAATATCGAAAGCATCTATATCAAGACTCCCGAGGGAGAACCGCATTTGGTCTTCTAACTGTTTGAATCGTTGCATTTCTGTTTCATCCAATTTAAGTTAAAAAAAAATCTGTGACTGTACCAAATAAAATGCAATCTGCTGTTTGAAGTTTAAATTATTGCATTTATTTATTGTATATTTTATAAAATTTTATCAATTTAACTGAATAATGGAATTTTTTTATTCTTTTTTATAGAAATAATTCCTCTAGTAGAAATGTATAAACAGCAATCATAAAATATTCCAGAAACCCGCCAAGTATAGTTTTAGACAAAAACAAGTAAGAAAGCTACAGTCGAGTGTGCTCGACTGTGAGATACCCGCTACCCATTTTGAGTAAAAGCAATATATTTTGCGGTATTATTCTCAAAACATACCAATTATGCTACAAAAATACTAAAAATATATTTTGGGGTATTATTATAAAAAATATACCAAATATACTAAAAATACTAAAAAATATACCAAATGGTATATGTGGTATATCGATATAGTACCGCATTTAAAATATACCATTGACGGCACAATATACCAGATTGTCGGCCAAAGCAAATTAGACCCCTAGTAAGTAGGCGTTTTGCCCATACAAAAGTATTTCTTTAATAACTTCGACAATTTTTATCTGATCGCAACCAAATTTTCAGGAATCATAACTACTATAGTAGTTATTATATATACCAAAATTCGCAATTCTAGCTTTACGATTACGCTTGTTATTCGATTTTTTTGATTTGCGGGGGCGGAAGGGGGCGTGGCAAAAATTTGAAACAAACTTGATCTGCGTGCAAACATAACAAATGCTGTCGAAAAAAAATTATAGCTCTATCTCTTATAGTCTCTGAGATCTAGGTGTTCATACGGACGGACGGACAGACGGACAGACGGACAGACACACAGACGGACAGACGGACATGGCTAGATCGTCTCGGCTGTTCACGCTGATCAAGAATATATATACTTTATAGGGTCGGAGATGCCTCCTTCTACCTGTTACATACATTTCCTGCCGGCACAAAGTTATAATACCCTTCTACCCTATGGGTAGCGGGTATAACAAGTCAGAGTTGAGCTTGCAGCTACCTTTCCATGCACTTCGATCAGAGCAAAGAGAGAGGGAGAGGGAGAGAGAGGTTCAATTCCATTCAATGCATGACATTCTTTGTGTGTGTAAAGTACCATTTAAGGGTGATAATCGTTCGCTATTTGAGGGTGCAAAATGGAAAAATCATTGAAAGCGAACAGCAACCAAAGACGCAGATGGAGATGGAGATGGAAAGGAAGAGAGAGTGGCAACCAAGATTAAAAGTGCATTTAATAATAGAGTTGAGAGCTCGGGGGAGAACGGAAATGGGGCAGGAGATGGAGATTGTGCTTTGCTGTTGCTTCTTTAGTGCTTCGGGGAATACTCGTTCTCTTTCTCGTTCTCGTTCGACTTCGACTTCGACAGGATTCATGCAACATGCAGAGAGTGCGAGAGCCTGTAGCAAGCTTAGAGTGGATTATAATGAACATCAAGTTAAACTAACTGTCTCAATAGAAGCAAAGGGAGAGTGATTCGCTAAAAAAATGTAATGATTCAGAATTATTTGATTGCGTGGGCGGTTTGTTGGCTCGTTGAACTGAACCTGCTTCCTGATGATGAGTTTGGATGAGCGAAGCAACCCCTGGTTGTTTAGCTTGACATTTGGCGACATATGTCGGCAACATCCTTTTTCGCCTGGGTGACTTATGCCGTTTTTATACCCGCTACCCATAGGGTAGAAGGGTATTATAACTTTGTGCCGGCAGGAAATGTATGTAACAGGTAGAAGGAGGCATCTCCGACCCTATAAAGTATATATATTCTTGATCAGCGTCAACAGCCGAGACGATATAGCCATGTCCGTCTGTCCGTCTGTGTGTCTGTCCGTCTGTCCGTCTGTCCGTCCGTCCGTATGAACACCTAGATCTCAGAGACTATAAGAGATAGAGCTATAATTTTTTTTCGACAGCATTTGTTATGTTTGCACGCAGATCAAGTTTGTTTCAAATTTTTGCCACGCCCCCTTCCGCCCCCGCAAATCAAAAAAATCGAATAACAAGCGTAATCGTAAAGCTAGAATTGCGAATTTTGGTATATATAATAACTACTATAGTAGTTATGATTCCTGAAAATTTGGTTGCGATCAGATAAAAATTGTCGAAGTTATTAAAGAAATACTTTTGTATGGGCAAAAACGCCTACTTACTAGGGGTCTTAGTTGCTTTGGCTGACAATCTGGTATATTGAGCCGTCTATGGTATATTTTGAATACGGTACTATGTCGATATACCAAATATACCATTCGGTATATTTTTATAGTATTTTTGCAGTATATTTTGAGAAAATACCGCAAAATATATTTCTTTTATTCAAAATGGGTAGCGGGTATCTCACAGTCGAGTACACTCGACTGTAGCTTTCTTACTTGTTACGTGTAAAATTGTGATAATTCCTGCGGTTGCCATTGCCAGCACCAACTAGATTAAATTGAATTGAAATTTTAAAGTGCAACTCGTACTTTGCTTGGCTTTTCATGTGTGGCGGCAGCATGTGGCATGTGGCGTTAACTGCACCTTGTTTCAGAGGGTTGGCTGCACTCAGTGTATATTATACTCGTCCTCTACCTGGGCTCAATTAATTTCCAGTGATTGAACAATGGCTCGATAACGGACTGGACAATTGTTGTGTTTGTGCTGGATGGCTCGATTTGATTAGAGTTTAATTAATATGTGAAGTTGGCATTGAGACTAAACCTGATTTATGTGCGTCTCTGTCTGTGCTTGCATTAATTAATTGCTGATGAATCCCAAAAGGCAAAAGGTGAACTTTGCCGGCTGCAACATTCAAATTGTTATTGATTGTTGGTCAGAATACACTAACATCACTTGCAATTTGATACTTCTATTGTGGGCGTACTTTATATACCTGCCAGCTGAGCCAAGAGTTGGTATGGTTTGCTTTTTTTTTTTTTTTTTTTTTTGTTATCAAAAGCAAGCCAAAGAGCAATTTCGCTTTGGCTCAGAAAGCAATTCTTCCCCCGAGAGTCACGACTACAAAAGCGTCAAATCACGCGGCGAAAAGACACAGAACACACACACAATATCTGAGGGGGAGTTCGTTCTACACATACACAAATGACATTTTGATTTTGATTTTGCGCACTTTTTGATTGATGACAGGCAGGCAGGCAGTCGACGAGTATGAGCACATATCCTAATCATAAATAAAAGCTATCAAAAGCGAGCCAGCCTTTGAGAAGTGTGCGCGTCTTTTTTGTTCCTTTGCGAGCGCGCGTTTCCCAAAAAGGAATGAAAAGATATTTTGCGCGCCTTTTGGCGCACGGCCCTGAAACACAAAGCCGAGCAGAGAAAAGGGCACAGCTGGGCACAACTCAATTGTTCGACGCTTCAATGGAGCAGCCAAATGCAAATTCTGTTTTCAGTGCGCAGTGCGTTAAACAAAAGCTCACACACGCCTTTCGCATCTCTGTGTATGTGTGTGGGTTGAACATTTTAGTCTAATGAAATGGCCGTCAAGCCAAAAGCTAAAACTAAAAGTCGAGGGGTAGTAGAGATAGAGAAAGAGAGTGAGAGGCAGGAGCAAGGACAAAAGCAAGCAGCTTGAACACTTGTCGACTCGCGCTGAGCCGTATGGTTTCAGGAGCGTTAACAGGCTGCCACTTTTCGCTGTCATTAAGTAAATAGAATGAGGGGCGACGCCTAGATCGGGCCAATGTAGGCGCCTCTTCGTTGCCTCTAAGTGATTAAAATGCCGCACAAGTGCAATTTACCCGACACCTCATTCCTCCCATTCCCCGCCGCATTCACAACATGTCTCAACCCTCGAACCTTGGGCACAGATTGTGCGCCTTTTTTCGCGCTAAAGCAACTGAAAAACCACTTTGGCCAAATTGACAACAGCCGACAGTCAGGCAGCTGCCTGCAGGATGTCCGGGTAACAACATTTTGCATGACAAACACTCCATCCAGCCTCAGCAGACGACCGTCAACCAACAACGAACAACGAACAACCAAAGAGCGACAATAGACAACAAGTCCACCAGATCCCCTTTCACGCGTTTAAAATCGCGCGCAAAACGCGAGTGTGAATTCTTCACTTCAATGCGCCGAGTTCTATGTTGTGTTCTTCTGTTTTTTTTTTGTTTTTTTTTTTACTGCGCTCTTTTTGTTGGCTCAAATCCATTAAAAAATTTACAAAGTTGCCAAGGCAGGCAGCCCCGAGCTACTATTAACAATGCAGACGCCGCATAATAGCATATGCCAACAGAAATAAGACAAGAACGCTGCAATTCAGGCTGAGACAAATATTACGTATACGAGATACTCTTTAAAAACTATTTTGAAGTAACCTTGAGTCTATAATTTTATTCATAATTTAAATTGTTAAATGAATATTTATTATTTGTTTATTATATATTTTTATTTTTATTTTTATTGATTTGGTTCTATTATTTTATTCCTTAAGTGACTTTTAATTACATAAAATACGCTTGACGTCAATCCTTTTTATCTTTGTTGTTCCCCAAGAAATATCATTAAAGTTATAATTTATTTGTTGTTTATTTATAATGATTATTTCTATATATTTCTTATTCGACTATTTTTGTGTGTCTTTTAATTTAATAAAATTGCTTCTGTCAACCTTTTTATCCTTTGTTTTTTTCAATGGAACTTTATGAAAGTTATTATTAATTATATTATTATTGTTTTTATTTATGTGCTATTTATTTTTATTCTATTATTGAGCTATTTATTGGCTTTATTGGCTATTTAAAATTGGCTTACAGTGTTCCCTTTTCATCTTAGTTTATTCTGGATTATCCTTAAAGTAAATATTTTTTTTATATTATTATAATTTGTTGTGTTGTTATTATTTAGTATAAAGTAAGCTCTATTCAAATTATGCTTTGTCACATTCTTTATATGGGAATCGTGGTATATTACAGAGTATTCATGTTATTCATTCATTTGCTTTGCTCAATGCAGCGCACTTTTGTTGGCTGCTTTGAGCTAGCATTCGTATTGTTTTAGTCCTGTCGTCGGAAATGTTTAGATAGTTGTCTTCAAATTACGCATGATGTGCATCATAGCATTAGAATTTAATAACACATAGCAAGTATCCAGCTTTACGTTTTCCTTTTTGCTAGCTATGGCTCAATTAATCAGTGCAAATAGGATGTCCAGGTAAAAAAGCAGCAGCAGCAGCAGCAGCAGCGCAACAGCGAAGCAGCAAAAAATACGTACATGACTTTTCGCTTTGGGATATTGTAAGCTGACACTGCTGCCGCCGTCCTGTCGCCCTCAGCTGGCTGGGTGATCAACGTATTCTCTTTTGGCCAAGAGCCCTTTCTGGCCTTGCTTAGATTTAGGTGATGGCGATGGCAATGGCGATGGCATCGCTACTGCATTGCGCCATTGCCGTGTGGTTGCTAACCATGTTTTCGGGCATTTTTCGCCAGCTTACTTTCATCAATGGCATTTTGCCATTTTTCAAAATTTTGCGCTGACAGTTGGGCCCGCAATAGCCAACCAACAACAAAAAAAAAAGAAAAGGAAAAAAAGAAAGCGAGACAAGAAAACCGTTAGACATAATATGAAGCACATGCATGGTTCTGGTTTTGGTTCTGGCGAACATGGGTTTGATTTATGTACCTGCCTCATGCCCCCAACCCCACAATGATGTCAGACGTTGGGGGTCGGCCTAACTGGTGAATGCCTTTTTGATAGACGTCAAATTGAAACATGTAACAAGATGATAAAGCAGTTTCTAGCCCGCAGGCTAGAGGACAAGAGAGGGAGAGAGGGAAGAGCACCAGAGTGCGGCTACAAATTATTTAGTAAATTTCAGTGGTTTTTGCTGCGGTCGTTGGCTGCATTCCATATTCATTTGGCTGCTGGCTCTGATGCTCTGCTGCTCTGATGAAGCTCTGCTCTGCTCTGCTGGTTCGTTGACATGCATGAAAACCACATTTTGCATAGCTATCTTTTTTATTCGTCGCCATATGCCAAGCTCAATTCTGAAATATTTTTTGATACCTCTCTTTATTTTTTTTTGGCTTTTTTTATATGCTGGCATAGACACAGGCTGCGCGTTTGACGAACCAATAATAATTCATATTCATATGTATGGTGGCCATTTCTATGCATGCCCTCGACATGCGAATCTAATAGCATTTGGCAATCCTTTTTTTTTTGTGTTTGTGTGCTGACCAGATAATTCTCTTTTTGTGTGTGATGGCTTCAAATTCTGATGAATTTTAATTAGAGCGCGATATCAGTTACAGTTTCAGTTTTTGCCAACGATATGAATACTTTTGCTATAAGCTTTAAAAGAAAGGATTTTATAGTACCAACAGCGAACTAATCAAAATGAATTAAAAATATAGATGAAGCCAAATCAAGTGCTCTGCTTTCGGTCGCACATCAATGAGTGTCAACTAATCCGGCACTCATCCACTCACTAGTTAAAAGGTTGCCATTAGCTCGACTACGGTCAGGAGCAACATAAGCATCAAGTGCCCATTAAGAGCTTAAAACCAAACAACTGAACCATTACATCTTGTAACCTCTATAATCAACGGCTTTTTGACGCGTCTCCTTTCATGCCGCGTGTCGTTCGCATAACCATTTGTTTGTGTTGCGCTCTGTGTTTTGCGCTGTTTGTTTGAGCTGTCAACGCTCGTTAGAGTTCACATCCAGGCCACGCCCACTTATTAGAACATTGCAACAATTTGTTTGGCAGTGCGGGAAAAACTCAAGTGGATGAAACGTGCGTTGCACGCGCCCACAAGCGTGTGATAATGATTCGCTTGTTGCAAGCTCCGCATGCTCCGCGCATGCGGCACGTGGCACGCTGAGGCGCTACAAGTATCCATATCCGTTTCGGGTTGTGGCAAAACTGCTTAATCACATATCAGTACCAATATTTTGTGCACACAAAAATATAAACAATACACCGCTCTCTCTCTCTCCCTCACCCTCTCCCTGCTGCATGTGGCAGGGTAAATATGTTTTTGCCCGCGCTGAAGTGGCACTCGAGTGAAGGACGCTCTTTGCTGTTTTTCAGGTGAATGCGCGAGCCTTTTACTTGGTTAATTGCATTAATGTGCGTAATTTATAATCAAGTGCGAGAGGGAGATTACTGTGAGAACTTTTTGCCCTACTTTTCGGCTGCTGCTGGGCCTACGCAAACATTCTTTGCTGGCTGGGCAATAATGCTAAAAGTGCCAAACAGAGACTCGTAAATTGCGAGTGCGGACTCTCGCACTCGCACTCAAACCAAACCATTTGGCGGCGCCATTTTGTTAGCGTCGGTGCCGAAAAAAAAAGAAGAAGAAACGAACTCGCATCCAATCCAATTCCCAGCTGCAAGTTGGCTAAAGACCCCGCCTAATAGCAGTTACTGACAACGCCACATTGGCCCCCAGGGACCAGACAATTTCAATAAATATTTCACTGCATTAGGTCGACGCTTTCTGTGTGTGTGGGGCCAAAATGAGGGGGAAAATGGCCAACACGAAATCCACACGCAAATTGCTTTTTTGGTCCTGGGCTAAGCAATAACGTGCATTAAATGTTTGGCCATTATCATTTCTGGCATTTGCGAACATCTTTTCCATTAGCCAATGGCTTTGCCTTTGCTTTTGCTTTGCTTTTCCGTTGCTTTTCCTTTTCGCGACTTGTTTTGTCTTTGCCTTTTAATGTGCTCAGCGTCTATTGAGCTACAAATCGACGGCAATTTCAATGACAATGCAACTGCAGGCCCAATTGTGTGTTGTGTGTAGCCAACTCTTTTGCTTAGGACATAAGAAAGCCATAATAGTTGTTAGACCATAGAAAACGAAACAAAAAACAAAGAGGCACCTTGATTGTCTTGTTAGTTGCAACAGTTGCTGTTGCTAGTTGCTGGTTGCTCCCTATGATTGCTTTCGTAACTAGCACTAACCGCAGAAGCTTGTCGAGTGCTTTCCTTCATTTTGCTGACAATAAATTTTCATTTTCTTCGCAAATGGTTCGTTGTTGTTGCTGCTCCTGCTGCAATTGCTCCTTTTGCTTGGCGTTGTTGCTGGTGTCGTCGATTGCCTCTTTTGCCAGCACATATGCCCGCATTTTTGCACCACAACAATTTGGCAGGCACCGCTCATTGTCTTTGGCACAGACGCAATCGCAGCCACAGCCACAAGCACACCGCATCCTCATCCGCATCCTCATCCTCATTCTCAACTGAGCCGCAGTTGCAGTTTGCAATTGCTCACAAGTTATCCCAAGTGGAAATTTTTGCCGTTGTTCTTCGGTGTGCGGTTTGTTGCCGTTTTCGTTTGTTCATTGTTGGATGACTCAGGGCTGGCAAATCGCAATAAAAACAAAAGTGATTGTCAAGTGAATACGCTTATTCCCATCCTCAAACTCATCTGCTATGTATACACATACATAGACATATATCTCCCACTCTTGCAAACATATTCCGCCGTCATAATATGCAATTCATCATGTGCGCTCTTCTGCGTAATTCAGAGTGATTAAAATGGTTATTCATATTCAGCACATGATTGATGGCTGCAATGTGAATGGATATGCACAATCGTTGATATTCAGACAGCAGTTGAAAGCATTTTATATTTCCCTCTAACATTTACTTTCTTATTTTTAAAGGATAATTGTGGAAAAGTGTATAAATTTGCATTTAAGCATATTGCATTGAATTACTAACTATCGCTTAAAATTACCAAATGTCGAAGTTGCCTTTTGAATTATCTAACATCAATTACTATCGAAATTAATCGATACAAAAGTCCATTGTAAAGTTGATTGAAGACGATTGGTACAAGCTTCTTTGATTTTTATTAATTTTCATATGCCAAGCTTTGCAGAGAATGTTTGTGTCTTATGCTTTTAGACAAAGGTGACTAGACACCAGTAATTAAATAATTTTGTAGTTGCATGATTGGCCTAGACTCCAGTTCAGAGCCGGAACAAGCTTTGTCACGCTTATTAAATGCCTAATAAACATAATTTCGGTTAGTCAATTTCCTTCCAATATACACTCGTAACTCATTTAAACAACACGCAAAATTTCGGCCGCTAATACAAACAACTTAGCCAACAGACGAAACCAGTCAAGTCAAGGCTTCAACTGGCAACACGCACGCACACTCGCACACACACACGCACACCGAGGGCAGTTAATTAAGGGTGTGAACTGGTTGAATAATGCGTGGAGAGATGGAAGGAAGGAAGGATGTGCCGGGGACAGACAAAATGGGCAGTAAATAATTCATTAGCGGCTTTTAACAATAAATTTTTGTGGGACAGCCGCAGGCAAAAAAACTGACCTGACCAAGCTAACCAAACTGACTAACTGGCTAACAAACTAACCAACGAACCAACGAACTGACCCAGAGAATGAATGCGAGAGGTTTTCCACTTTTGAGGGCACTCATTTTAATGAAGTGAAGCAAGCAAGCAAGCAACTAATTAGCCGAGCGGTTTGAACTTTGAACTGCACTTCATTAGAGTTGGAATTCGTTTAAATTGCTGCCAACGATAAGAGCAGCAAAACGGCATCAAGGAGCAGACGCTGTGTGCTTCACTGCGTCGCCAATGGAAGAAGCATCACTGGCACCACCTGCACATGTTTTGGCACATTGTTTGTGGCACAGCGGCTGCCAAATTAAAATGCAATAATTCTTCATTTGTGTGCGCAAAAAATACAAAAAAAAAAACGCACATGAGTGAAAAGTCCTAAAAGCCAAAGGAAATGGCAGGAAATGTGCTATAATTGAAAAATGTGGTAACAAGACGCTACGTGGCGGGCCTAATGAATGCCTCGCTTTTTTTTTTTATTTTGTATTTTGCATGACTCCGACACGAAACGAGGCAAAAAAAAAACACGACGGCGTCGACCCCCGATTCCGATTGCGACACGCAAACCTAAAGAAGTTGTTTCGGAACCTTTTGGCGAGGGCAGCGGCAGAAGTAGGGTGATAAATGCTCATCAGGCTTTAAGGCTGCGCTGGCAATTAACTTTTACAATGTTGTTGAAACGTAATCAAGTTGTCAGCGCCAACGTCACAGCTAAAAAGCTAAAAGATCTGCTCGTCGCAATGATGATACTCCCTAATTACGCGAAAAGTTTTCAGGCAAAATTCCCAGAGCAGCGCCTAACTGTCAACAAATGGCTGCTTAAGATGCTTTCCTCACTTATCTGGGTGTATAGTAGAGGAGTGTGGGTAGTTTGCGTTTGCGGCATTTTGGGTTCTGATCCTGCGGGATCCATTTGCCTAATGCTCAGCAACAATTTCGCAGTCGTCGTCAAGTTCAGCATTCCATCCGCACTTCAAATGTCTTTCAGTTGTCATAACAAAAAAGTTGGGAGGCCTTGGCATTAGCCGCTTTTCGACTTCTCTTCGTCTGCGTCTTCGTCTAAGGTTACAAGGGAAGTCGCAAGGAATTGACAATAAGCGTCATAAATTTTAAAATTTCATTTTTATCGCATTACAATTTTCTTTGCAATATTTTTCTTTCAGTTGTTGGTGTTTTTTTTTTAAGCCACAGTTAAGTAATATACTTGGCTGGCATTATTGACTTTTGAGTTGATAAAGTGCCATAAATGTCACCCCATTAAGAGGGGGAGAGGAAGGGAGAACGAGATGAGCGAGTGCAAAGCGTAAAGGCAACAACGTAACAACGTCGCAAAGGTAAAGGCGACAAGCGAGAAGCGACAGGCGAAAGGTAAAAGGTAAAAAGCGCGTTGAGTTAACAGCTCCTGGGGGTTGGTTGCCAGGATAATGCGCCTCAACTCAATTGGGAATTTTAAAAGTAAAGTTGAATTTCATGTTTGGCTGCGGCAATTGTCACAGATGGTTTAATTGAAGTAATTACATACGAAATCCGTCAGGATTTGACACAGCCAGAGAGACTGAAGCATTCGCATTCGCCGCCCTTCAAATGATGACACTTTTTGTTTATTATTTTATTATCACTAAGCCAAACAGTGGCTGGCTCTTCTGCCGTGGGGGTTTCCTCTGGAAAGGGTTAATGGCGTTGTTTGACTTTTGTTTCTGCGCCATCGTCATCGTCGTCGCCATCGCCATCGCCATCACAGTCCTTGCCACTTCTAATGCTAATGAGCTAATGACTGCCGCGTGTAATTACCAACCGCAGAAAAGGTGTCATAATTATTTATTTGTGTACATTTTTTAAACATTTTTTCTCTCTTTTTGTGTGTGCCAGATTTTTATGTCCAACTTGAACCGGTTTAACGTTTCAGCGGGTCGAAAATAGATGCGAGAGAGAGACGAGCCCTCCATATCTAACCCAACCACTTTGCCTGCGGGCAGAGCACACAAAAACATTATTTATTCTGGTGACTCAATTATAAATATAAATATATTCGAGTGCCATGTTTTTGCCAGCGACAACTGTGTAAATAATTCACTTTTATAAAAACGATATAAAAAGACCCAAAACAGAACTAGATATAATAATTGCAGCACTTCATTTGGCTCTCTAGTTCTGCATTATGTTTCGTCTACTGCTTTTGGGAGCTGCCATCTTTGGTGTGGTGGATGGAACATTTCTGATTCGTCCAGCACCTACTTGCCAGCCCGCTTGTAACATCTATCAGCCGCAATTGGTTTGGGTCTTGGAGGATTGCGTCTGCCGGCCTATTCAAAATCCTTGCTGTGCCGATCAAGAGAACCTCTCAAGGATACGTTCAGGAAAAACACGTAAGACCAGCTCATTTAATTAATACTATTTTTAAAATATGTATTTTATTTTTGTAATTTTTCTTAGCTTTGGTGCCGGTGACGGAATATCTCTGCAGGAGCTTCATTAGGAAGAAGTGCCGAAGGGGTTTACCTGTGATTGCCAAGTTCCCTAAACCTCCAGCATGCGGATGTAAAAATAAACCTGGCACCATTATCGAAAGGAAGTTTGCCAACTTGGATGAACTGAGGAAGTACTCGGCTCTGAATAGAGAGGGTATGTTTACATTTCACACAACATAAAAATCGAGACGGATTTTAATAATAATTTTTTTTACAGCTTACACTTCTTTTAGCTACTGTCTGATACCCCCAAGAAAGAAGCGTCTCCTAAGTTGTTAAGAGCTGAGAACGTTTCATGTTTTTATTAATCCCAAATAAAAGTTATTTATCGTGCGCATTTTAAAACAAGTGTCTTATTTATTATTTAAAAACAAATAAATGAATTTTGTGATTTAAATATTAATATTTTAATTATTCCCAATAAGTGTTTTATGTTTTCTGAATTTTAAAAACAACCATAATTAAAACATTTGTAAGGAAGCTGAAGTCTAGTGTGCTCAACTGTGAGATACTATCCATTTTCAATAAAAAACATATTAAAAATATAATAGAGTCCAAAATATACCATAGAAAACCCAAAACCCGATTGCAGTAAGCGGTTTTCATACCAGATTTAGTATAGCCAAAAATGCTTCCCTGACAAAACCCGATTTTTGCACTATATCAATATACCAAATATACCATTGAAAGCAGTATAGTCGGTATATAGTATATTTCAAAATGTATTTCTAAAATAATTTATAATATTTTTTAAAGTATTTTTAAAATATGTAATTAATAATATTTTCAAATTCAGGAATCTTAGATGGATTGGCAGACGGAAAGATATATCGCGTCGGCTGTTGCCGCTGATCAGAAATATATATATACTTTATTGAACAAAGTTATAACACCCTTCTACCCTATGGGTATCGGGTATAATCAAAAAATTTAATTTAAAATTTAACTATCAATATCTGTATTACTCCAATAAATATATATCTTATGCATTTTAAAAATAAATCTATTAAATATTTATTTACAAAAAATATGTTTATGTGGAAATTAAAGATATTTTTAGAAATATTCATTTCACAAAAATTAATTCTTTTAGCGATTAATAACCTAAATATTTTTTTTTTATTTTCGTAACGCATTTGATTGACAATTTAATAATTACAAATAGCAGCTAGCAATAGCAAATAGCAATAACAACTTGAGTTTTGCAAGACTTTTAATATTTGTATAGAAAATAAAATGGATCTTGCTCAGTATAAATAAATTTCAAATATGTTTAAGTATTAAAACATTTATAGTTTTATTAACATATTAGAATGTTTATTTTCATTTCTCCTAAAGAGCTGCTAAAGAGCTGAGTTACAATTAATAATTTATAATGTACGCATATTTTACTAATTGATGTTAATAAGGTTGAGTATAAACTAATTGAAGTTTGCAAAGCTGAACCAGAATGTTTATTTTTAAATCATTACTTTTGAGATATTTCTTTATACTCTAAACACTGAATAATACAATATAATAATACAATACTAATGAATTGTACATTATATGATTGTAAACACAAACAAATATAAATTTTCAAAAAATTTTAAGTACTCGTATTTATTATTACTTATTAAGAAAATGAACTTTATTATTACTTATTAAGAAAATGAACTTTATTATTACTTATTAAGAAAATTAACTATCTTCTCACTATGTATGAACGTGTACTATTAATGAAAAATTTCCAATATTGTGTGAAAGTATTCGATAAACAAATGTTGAACATTTTTCCATTGTAATGGAATTTTACGCGATATTTTATAAAAATTATTGGCCTGTTATCTAGTCAAACACGGGGAATAACGACAAGGTTATTACTGTTAGTTATAAATAAAACAGTTTTTTACAAAGTATGCAACTGTGACAACTGCTCAAACAATTCCCAGCTTATCGGGCAGATTCTTCGACTATAAAAAGCCAAGCATATGGCTGGAAAGTTATACAGTTGCAGTATAACGATCGCAATGTTTAACTTGAAGTTCTTGATTCTGTTGGCCGTCATCCTTTGCTCTGCTCAGGAATGCATTGTCTCCGCCAATCCTGCTCCAGTTGCGTCACAGGCTGCTATTGCTGAGGAAGGCGGTTGTGGATGCGGTTGCTGTGGTTGCGGCTGCGGTTGTTGCCGCTGTGGTTGCTGTGGATGAATTCTTATCTCAGATAAATAGAACGGAGGTTAACGGTAATTTAAGTTTGGAATACAAATTAATAATTTGATAATAATGTGAAATATTGAACATTACAGCAAATGGGAATTGAACCGTCAGAGCTGTTTATTTAACATTTGTGCATTTGCTGTCATTAAAATGTTGTTATCCTTTGAACTAACCGTGTTTTCATTGTGTTTCCTCCCGTCTCGTTCCGTCTCGCCTCGTCTCGTTCCATGCGAAGCCACATTCCGCACTCTTGGAGCACTTTTGCATTACTTTGTGCGCTCAATTGTAAAGCAATGGACGCTACAATGCACAGACAATCATTTTCATTGCATTGATCATTTTTTTATTCGGATTCATTCATTCGTTGGCAAAGTAATCTCTTTGCTCTACGCTTTACGAGTCTGATACGCTTTCTTGACTTCACAGCCACAATCAGAGACAAAGGCAAAAGTAATCATATCCTGCACCTTGCGCATTGCGTTGCTGCTGCTGCTGCCGTTCGCAATTCCTTTGAATATCCTGGAATCAATACAGCGAAGGGTGTATTGAACTGTCTTTATAGAGTGTATCACATCTTATTTCAGTCTATCACAAACCAACCATTTACAATCATTATACTGGCCAAACAAAGAGAAGTATTGAATTTATTTAAACGCAGGATTGTTGTTTAATGTTTCAGCTTAAAATGCATCACTTCATTAAAATGTTCACTTCTAGTTATTAATGAATAAAAAAAGGAATCACGAAAAATATATTAAATTATGAATTAAATTGGTTACTTATTGGAATATTATATAATTCTAAAAGATGTAAAATAATCAATTTTATGAGTTCGAATTAACGAAGTTAAAATTAATAGTAATTAACCTCTACAAATAATTGCAAAACAAAACGTTAACAATGAAAAGTAGTTTAGCTTATTTAAACGTGTTGAAAATAGATTTAATTTTTAATCTATTAAACTATATCAATAGATAACTATTTTAAACAGTTTGAAGTAGATTCTCCCATTATTAGTTTTGTTCACATCACAAATATTAAATTTAATATGTAATATAATAATAATATGAAAATATTTCTATTTAAATACAGAGTATAATATTGTATGACCAACATCTTTAAGAACTTATTTTGTTTTCTTTGCTTTCGTAATCTGTTTGTTTCTTACCTTTTTCTTACATCTTGCAACGTACACTTGAGTTTCTAAGGACACAGGAGACATCTCCTGCCGCCACTCATAATAACCTTAAAAGCCTTATCGAGTCATTTAGTATAAAAACAAGCAATTAAAATGATGAATATGCAATAAATGTGTATATACACATTAAAAAAAAGGACAATTCGCTGCTACTACCCCTGTCCCTGCCGCTGCCTCCTGCTGCCCGTCCGTTCATCCATACATTTTATATGCTAATGAGAAGCACACTTTTATCTAAAAAGCAGGAAAAAAATGCGGACACACATTTGCCTAATGAAAATAGCGCCATTAAAATGAGAAAAACAACTTTAGATACCGAAAATTCGACACACGCCGAGTTTTGGCAATTAAAATGCGACTCATACGAACATAAGGTCCTCCTGGTGTGTGTGTCCTGAGTCCTGTATTTGTATAAATATATATAACTAGGTTGAAGACTATGCCAAGGGTTATACTCGATATTGTAGTGGCAACGATCGTCTAGCAAATTAGAGATTAACACGCATGTGTCATCCTTTCTCTCTTTTCCATTCCATCTTTTTTCGGGGCAACCCTCTAGTTCATTGACCGTCGTTTGGCAATAAAAGATACTCGTAGAAAATGTTGAACAGAGTGCCAAAGTCGCGGCCAGTTTTATAAATTAACGAATTAGAGCAATTTGAGGCAAACTATAAAACTGTCAGGCACACTTAAAAACCACAGAAAAGGTGCTTAGAAATGTGTGTGTGTGTGTGTGTGTGCTGTAAAATTCAGGTAGATACATTTCGAGGGGTTTCCCTTTTTGGTCACTCACTATCTCTCGCGCTGTGTGTTCAATAAGCTGTGACGATTGTTGCCGTTGTTGCATGCACGTTAGAAGTGCAGTCAGACAGTGAGTTAGGGAGTCAGGACTCATGTCACTTGAGCAGATACATATGTGGCTGGGTGTGTCCTCCACTCATATTTCTGTTGCATCTCGCGCAATGCCAACATATTAATTAGGCTGCCCACGAGCCTATGCGCCTGTCAGTTGCGCAGGCATAAGCCCCGCCCCGCCCCGCTGACAGCCAAGGGTCAACTTCGGTCAACAGTTTAATTATATTGCAGGCGCCGAGCTTCAATTAAATTGCATAATTACGCTTTGCATTTTTAACTCTTAATACCCAGTAGGAAGTGTGTTTTAGTAATGGGTATGACGAAATAAATATTCATAACAGAATACGGAAATAATTAACTTAGGGTAGCTGCTTCTCCATCATATTATTTGACACTGCACTTTTTATGTTTGTTTCTCGAATTGCTTAATTTCATAATTGCAATTACGTATGCAGTCATGCGGTCATAGCAGAGCCCTTGTTTGTCTAGTTGATGGGTTAATTGGCGTTTAATTTGCTGCAAATTGCAAAATATGTTTTGTGTTTATGCCAAGTTAATAACTAGCAGTCATCGCATCCAAATTAACAATATAATTATTGCTTAGCGTATTTTTTTTACTTTTAAAGTGCACTTATTCCACGCAATTAATAATAGTTTATGAATTAGATAAATACACAATTTATTATATTACGTATACGTATTTATTTGATAGCCTTTCAATTGTATAAATCACAGCAAACGAATTAGCATCATTTCGGCGTAAATTCCCCATAGCTAAGACAAATAAATTTTGTATATGTTGCGTGTGTGTGTGGGGGAAATGAGTGAAATGAAATTGATTGATGAGACAGCGGCAATGATAAAGTGAATTCTTGTATCTAACACTTTGACAGATTGCTGCAAGTGGAACGGGGAACGGAAGGAACGAGGGAGGTGAAAATCCAACAGCAGGCAAAGTGTCAAAGTAATAAAGCCAGCATTAATGCCAAACAATGCCAACAACATTATCATCCACATCGGCAACACCATCAACAACAACAACAACCAAGCATCGGCAACATCGGCAGAGAGTGGAAATGTTTATGCTGCCACAAGTCAAATATTGTGACAAAAAGGGGTTGAGAAGCAAAAGGCCTATGCTCGAAATAAGATACAAATGTAGCAAGCAGGCAAAGCAGCCACCGCATGTAAATGCTTGAAAATTGCTCGGGTGTGGCTTATTGACATTAATATAACAATTGTCACCGGATTTATTAAGACCCGATCACTCCAGCAAAAGGGGTGTCAAACACACTCAGAAACAGCAGCAAACTCGAAATTGCCACTCCACCAGCATTCTCGATTTTGTTAGTGGTTAATATACTCTCTCACTCTCTCTCTGTGTTTCTATATGTGTGTGTTATCAATCATTTGATTGATATTAATGAGCGGAAATTTGCATTATTTTATGATGAACACACGAACATTCGAGCATTCGAACGTTGCTGCTTAGTAGTTTGTGTTGTTAATGTTGTTGTGAGCGGAGATTCGCAAAATGTTTGCATATATTTCAGGGGTAATTAACTCCATGCGACACGATTCGGATTTTGCATTATATTGCACTCTAATATTGGCATATTTTAATTGGCAAGCCAATAAATAAGCCAATGACGTTTAATGAGGCTTCATTAATGCAACTATTTTGCAATTCTATTCCTACTTCCATCTTATCATACAACTAAGAATTTATAAATCATAATTCAACGTATAATGCGTTAAATTTAAAAAATAATAGATTTGATTTCAATGTATTAATAGAAAATGTTTATTTGTTGTATACTTAAAAATTTCCAAGCAGAAACTATTTTTATTTAATTTCTATTAAAACAAAAAGTATATTTCACAACCTTTATTCTTTGTATTAAGTCCATGGATTGTCAAATGTATTACTAATTTATTGCTTATGGGATTAGTCAGTGAATTCTGATTTATTAAATATACATCCTTTTCTATTTAAACAGCTTAATAATAAAACCAAGGAGACAAATATAAGGATAATGATATATTATATTTTAAGTGGATTAGCAATTTGTAACTAGCTGCTGTCGAGTGTGCTCGATTGTGAGATACTCTACAAACATACCTAAATTATACCGCAAAAATACTGATATATACCAAAGGGTTCATTTGGTATATCGATATTACCAAAGAGTACTAAATATACCTGATAGTCAGCCAAATTGGCTATGACCCGATTGCAGAAACTTCTTTTGGATATCATAATTAGGTCAGAGGTGCATCCTTCTGATTGATTACATACTATAAATTTATTGCAGACACAAAGTTATACTATAATGCCCTTTGCTATACTATTCTATTCTGTTCCTTTTGGTATAAAAATTAGCTTAGTAGATGTTGGGAAAAAAGGGTAGAAATAATAATAGAATCGGTTGCTTAAAAATGTTATAATATTTAAATTATTGTGCTTGCTGTCCTTTATTTATCATTAATTCTTTTATTTATTTATATTTATTTTCTTGGAACTATTTTTCTTTTATCTTAATAAATGTGTGCTTTCGACCACTCTATGTTTTTTTTTACGTAGTTTATTTTATTGTGTTTATTTATATTTTAGTTTACTACTAAACTAAACTTATTTTAATCATCCCATCTTCAGATGTGCTGCCCTCAATTTCAGTTTTCTTATTCGCATTTTTATAATTTGAAATTATAACGAATTTGTCGACGTTTTATGCATACAAAAAAGTCAAATATCAAAGAGAGGGAAATCAGCACGACAAGAAGATCAACAATAAACCCACAAGAATACAAATTACCAGGACACAAGATACGCCGCACACACATACACTCGAACATGTACAAATGCATGCACACACACACACACACATACACACAGCCATATAAATGTACAGTTTGTGGCGCATATAAAAACGGAAAGCAAATTTGAATTTTTAAATTAGTTTTTGTTAACTTTTGCTGCTGCTCTTGCTGCGGTTGCTCTTTCTGTTGTTGTTGCTGTTGTTGTCTGCTGTTTGTTGTTGTTGTTGTTGTCATAGCCTGGAAATGTTTAACGACTCGTAAGGAAATTGCAAAGTAAAATGTCTTCAGGAATTTCCACATTTTTATGCAGGAAGCACAAGCAGAGAAGTAGCAAATGTAATAAAAAGCAAGCAAAACGAAGGCAATGCAAAATCCCAACAACAACAACAATAACAAAGAAACCACAAGATGGCGGTGAGTGGGTGAGTGGGCGAAGGGTGGTGGGATGTGGGTGGTGAGAACTGTTTGGGCCGGTGGATTTGCTCACTTGGGTGGTTTGCCTGCCTCAAAATGGCGAATTAAATTTGAAATTGCTAGAAAGAGATGCACAACGACAGCGTGCAAAAGAGAGCGAAAGAGACGGGGGAGGCGGGCAAGGGCAAACCGAAAAGGAAAGAAATGTCACGACAAGTTGTGGCAAAAGTTGTGCCTGGTATTCTTTCCTGAGCTTTGCTCTTTTTGTGTTGCGTAAAATATGGAAAAATGTCGGCGTTGCCATTGCCAGTTATTATGCGGCAAAGGTGTGTGCCACAGTTGCTGCTTATGCATACCAAATATGTGGCAAGATGCTGATGAGACATGCATGCCCCAGACCATGTTTATGCTCATCCTCCATCAAGATTGAGACCCACATCTATGCTCGAAGTTTATTTGTTTTGTTAGTTATCGGAAAATGTCATTAATCCAGAGAGACAATCCCTTTAATTTTCATTTAAAAATAACAATTTTTAATTGTAATAAAATCTGTAAAATAGCTTAATATTTATTTAAGAAATAGTATATTTATTTGTAACAAAATTGTTTAATATTTCAAGACGCTGATGATATATGCAGAACATTTTTATGCTCATCCTCCATCAAGATTGAGACCCACATCTATGCTCGAAGTTTATTTGTTTTGTCAGTTATCGAAAAATGTCATTAATCCAGAGAGACAATTCCTTTTCCTTTATTTTTTAATTGTAACAAAATCTGTAAAGTAACTTAATAAATATTTAAGAAATAGTATATTTATTTGTAATAAAGTTGTGAAATATTTCAAGATGCTGATGAGACATGCATGCCCCAGAACATTTTTATGCTCATCCTCCATCAAGATTGATCGGAAAATGTCATTAATCCAGAGAGACAATCCCTTTAATTTTCATTTAAATATAACAATTTTTAATTGTAACAATATCTGTAAAGTAACATGATATATATTTAAAAAAAAAAAGTATATTTATTTGTAACAAAATTGTTTAATATTTCAAGACGCTGCCCCAGAACATTTTTATGCTCATCCTCCATCAAGATTGATCGGAAAATGTCATTAATCCAGAGAGTCAATCCCTTTAATTTTCATTTAAATATAACAATTTTTAATTGTAACAATATCTGTAAAGTAACATGATATATATTTAAAAAAAAAAAGTATATTTATTTGTAACAAAATTGTGGAATATTTCAATATCGTTGTGCATTTGATTGTAAATGTTTTGCTGGTGGCGAGAAATGGTCACAAGCACTTAGCCAAATCAGAGCAAATAAAACGTAAATTGTGGCCAATAAGCTCAAAGAAAAGCACACACATATTGTGTGTGTGTATAAGGATAACATGAGGATAACGTACAAACGACACAAAGCAAAATGTCAGACGGAGACTTGGGAAGACAGCAAAGGCAAATGAAAGCAGAAAAACTTTGTGCAATTTATTTTGCCAAGTAAAATTACTTGTCGCTCCTGGCGAAGAATTAGAACTGACGCATGGGACCTCACACACACACAAACGGGTCCTGTGAGTACCTCTCTGTATGAGTGTGTGTGTGTTTGAGTTTTATGTATATACAAATTAGACAACAAAAGCTGTGACGACAGCAATGGCGAACTCAAAGTGAGCCATGTCACGGAAAAAAATATTAAAATTAGCATTAACATTTTTCGTTTGTTGCTGCTGCATGCCGCATGCCACATGCCACATGCTGCTTGCCTTTGGTGCGAAATGTTGCAATCAAAAATTGGCTGACGAGAGAGCGAACACTCTCCTCATTCTCCGTGCTAAAAGATAAAAGGCTGCTCCAAAGTCATCATCATCAGCAGCAGCAGCAGAAGCAGATGGAGATGGAGAGGAAAGAGGAAAGAGGGGCAATAGTAGATCATCGCTTAGAGGAAAAACTTTTGATGCTGTTTCGCCGCAACAGACTTTTTATACATTTTGTTTTGAGCAGCAACCAGGACAGGACAGGACAGGACAGAATTTTGCGTTCCTTTTGGCTTGTTTTGTTGTTGTTCAAGTTGCCGGGTTTATTCCACTTTGATTTCAGTTTCAGTTTATCCATTTGTGTGAGAATGTGTGTGTGTGTGTGTGTGTGTGTGTGTGTGTGTGTGTGTGTGGGTCGAGGACAGAACTCATCTCCTTCTTCTTGTGCTCGACTCTCACTCAATTTCGTCATATTCCACTTGATAAAAAGTCTGATTGGTTACCTTGCTTCATTTGCATATTTATGATTTTATTTAGACTTCTTCGACTTCGAGTGACAGCCAAAAGAAGCTGCATGCTCAGAATTTATATACGAAGACTTTTGTAAGTTTTTAATCAAAAATGTTCGAGTTGATGCTCGACATACATAAAAATGTGCAAGGTTAAAACTAATTAATTCTATCAGTCTGTCAGCTTGATTTTTCATTTGGACTTGGCACAGATTCGTCGTCGCCGTCGTCCTCCACTGGCTCGACAGCTTGACAAATGAATGTGGATGTCAAACAGCTCTGATAACTTGCCAGCAATGGCGGCGGCTCAGCTCGACTCGGAAATAAATGGCGTAGCCAATTTTGAGGTGTGGCCTGATGCCAGTCTATGCTAGAATGGGAATGGGGAGACTGACTGAATGCTCCACGGCAAAAGTACAAACTAATTTCCATGCTCGGCACGCGCACAAATACAAATACAAATACATAGACAGATGGAGGAATCATTAGGGTGTCGGGTGGTTGAATCGTCCATGGCGTATTAGAGTAATTAAATGGCAAACGCAAACTTAATTGGAGCGGCCATGTCACTCGTCTTCTTCGTTGTCCGTCTGTGTCTGTGTTTGTGTGTGTGCGAATGAGCTGGCAATAAAATAAAAAAAAGTCCTAATAAAACTTAACTTGAATGACGGCCATTTTGCAAGCGTTGCACAGTGCGTGCCTATTTATTTAACAAATTAGCATAATTGTTCACAAAATAAAATTCAACTTAAGTACAAATGATGGCCAGCAAGTCGGAATGTCCGACTCCTCGACTCTTCTGCCGTCTGACTGGATAGCTGTTAATTAACATGTGGGTGCAGGACGCATCCCGCAGCGCAAATTAGTTTGTACGCCATGCTAATTGCGGAATGGCGTGCCAGGCAGCTATGAAAAGCACGCCATGTATCTGTATCTGTTTGTTGTCGCTTCTTTTTCTAGTTGTTCTTGTTGTTGTTGCTGTTGCCAGTGCCTGGAAAATATATGAAAATTGTTTTGACTTTAGATAAGCGACAACGACGAAGAGTCAAACTGGGGCTGGGCTAAGTCCGCGTCTCGGACACAATGTATGTGCCGTGATAGACGCGACGCGCTAAGCGGAAGGACAATAAATTTTATGACTTTCAGTTGAAGACAACCTGACCACCCACCCACTCAACCGGTTGCCAACTCGCATCCTGGCACTTAAAAGCCACTTGCTAGCTTTAATTACTTTGTATAAGTATTTAAAAAAAAAAGAACGAAAGAATGAAATGAAAACATAGCCAGACAGCTGGACGAGTGTCTGCAGCAGCCTGATATGATCTTGATCTCTAGATGCGCCGCCCTCAAAACCCTTTGTGCAGCTCGATAGCTGACTGATTGACTGACTGACTTGCCAAAGACTACAAAGAACTCAGCTCTGTCGCAAACGGCTTTTGTGTTTGTCCATCTGAGATAAGCTCAGTTGCCAGTTTGCTGAAAACACGCAATGACAACTTAGTTCTCCTTCTCTGCTCTACGAGTATATGAAGTTGTCTTCGTGTTGTGCGATTTTGAGTGCCATTCGCTCGCATATGCGATACTCGACTCGACTGGACTCGTCTCGAGTCTCGAATATAAAAGCAATTTTGAGCAGGCAACAATGACAAGTGAGTGCCATCATCGGAGACATCAACTGTCCACAGTCAAGAGCTCAGGGTGTGTCCTTCGACTGTGTCGTCTCATTTTTCTTTTTTTTTTTAGTTGGCACTTTTCATTGTTTAAAGTGTTGGCCGGCACACAATTGTTATTGTTGTTTACTACAAAAGCGTTTATGTTGCGCTGCTTATCGTGGCAAGCAATTTAACAAATGGCTAATATTATTGAGTCCGATAATAGCACAAAACATGCTCCACAACAAGCACACATTTGGGATAATCGAAATCGCCATTCGCAAAGCTACAAACTAGCGAATTGTTGATAAGTATGCTACAAAGGAATATAAAGAGTGAAATAAAACGAAAACTTTTGTTAATATTATATATAAATAGCAATGGTCAGCAGATAAGACTGCATTGCCCATTGGTTATAATAACAAAGTTATAATTGATTCAATAATCCTTAAAACATGAATCATGTAATAATTAATCTTCCAGGCATTCGTAAATTTTATTAAAAATGTAAAATTATAAAGATTATGTTAGTTTGAGGGACTCAGATGATGTTGACAGTTATGGAGAAATAAATGGCCTACAAATAATGTTTGCAATTGTATACGTAACCAAATGTTAATTGGATTTTAATCTTAGTATCTGCAATAAATGTTTCTGATTGAATTGGGTACGAGGCTTAGAATAAACATTGTAATCGCTAGCAAAGAGTTGAAGTTGTAATTATTATAATCGGTAAAGCAAAAAATAAATTGTAAAATTTACTTTAAATAGTATAACAATTTTTAAATTTAAGAATAAGGAATTATTATTTAAGAATTAAAGATTAATGCATTAACTTGGCATTTGAGCATCTTTCAAGCTTTAATCTCCTTTGCGTGTTAGCTGGGACTCGAACCATGCGGAGCTTTTCGCCGCTTAGCTTTTGTACGTATACTTAACCACCCCAAAAGTCACCCTTTGAGCAAATAAAGAAACAATCACAACACAAACACACATGCATATGTAGGCATGCTTGTTTGCATATAGTCACACTGATTCGATCGGGGTGCATGCGTGAACACACATTATGCTACGCGTGTGAGCTTGTGTGTGTGTGAGAGATTGAGAATGCTATGCGTATGAACTGGCTGCAAATGCTGTGCGCCTGTTCGAAAATCTACCACGAAAGAATGTGTGCCAGTGTGTGTCTGGCCAAGGTGCGTCAGTGTGCGACTGTTGAAACACACACGCAGAGAAGACAACTGCGAGTCACGACTCGCGAGCATATCAGGCAACACAGCACAACAAGGCACAACAAGGACAAGGGGCGTGCAAGCAAGCAAAGCAATGAGAGATGACCTTGAGTCAAGGTACAAGCAAATATAATGCGAATGCCGAACAATAGACGACAGCAAGAGCAACCCTTAATCCGGCAATGTAACAACGTAGTAATGTGGGCTGGCGTTGTCGGTTATGTTCGCCTGTTACTCTAAGGTTGCTCCTAGTTACGACGTAACTGTTAACCGGTTTTTGGGCCTTAACTCCGGCAGCTGCACTGCTCTCGCTTGATAGCTCGCGATGGCAGCGTGTGTTATCGTTATGTAACGGCAGACGACAGACGAGAGACGGACATCAGCTCATGCCGAGACGGTGTTAACGTCAAAAACCCGGCCCAGCTGGAAACCGGGCGGACTGTCCTCTCTCTCTCTCGTTTCGTGCGCTTCCCTGCTCTATTGTTGCTGCTGCTGACACTCGCGTTTGGCCTTTACTCCGCCCCGTTGAGCACGCCCAGCGCCCAGGCAGTTGAATGTGACATGCGCAGTGGCAATTTTGCGGCAGCAGCGCTCGCTGCGTTTCCTGTTCGCCTGGTAATCCTTGGGCGGGCGTTACCTTAAGAAGGGTTAAATCGTTGATGGACACGTGTCTATTTGGAAGCGCCGCACCCACTGCGTACCAGTGTTGTGCCCACAGTGGCAAAGTTGCTGCTGCTGCTGCCTGCAGAGGTGCTTGGCCCGGGCTCTTGTGATAAATCGCAAAGAACCAGTACCAGTCTATGGCGACCATTCGAGCTGCCGTTGAGCGGTAGCCGCCCATGGTAGTGCCACACCCAATTTCCCGCACTCGCCTCAAAGTGCTCATTATTGGATCTGGACCCAGAAACGATTGCGTGTGACCCACCCACTGGGCGGGCAGAGTCGCGACTCGCGGTCCTTCATCTGCGAGTCAGCTGTCAGCGTGCAGAGGCGTCGTTATCGCCGGCCACATATGATATCTGATTGTGCCCCTGTCAGCAGGCACTGTCCCTGCTCTCAAAACCCACCCCTAAAATGCGTCGAGTCGAGTATCAATTTTGAACTGAACACACCCCTCATAGGCACACACACACACACATATACATTTAGTGTATACTACAGTTAGACTTTCGCTTTTTTACACATTTGTTGTTCGGTTGTACTATGGATTCAGATGGTTGCGATGACGCGCATTGGAATGCGATTTGGTTGCCTCTAATCGCTGCTGTGCGCCTGGTCGAAAACTTGAAGCGGAATTTCCTTTCGTTTGACTGTGGACGTCGTCGAGTGGCAATGAACGCACTCGAAGAACTTCAAGTGTTTGCTTAAACTCCGAAGGGTTCAATATTTTAAAAGAGCCTTCACAAGATTGTTTGTCAATTTTAAACTCAACAAGAAAAATATGCTTCTGTATTTTTGGTCAAAGTGCAGTGCACTCATAAAAACACTGTTCAGTCATTATACATTTACATATGTGTATGGAATGGAATTCTTTTTTTTTAATGTCAGTTGTATGGCAGTTGTCGATGTTTATTTGCATCCAAAATGATTAATTATGAGTCATTTGATGTTAATAACCAGGCTATTTTCTGGCAAAAAATAACAGCTTTTTTAAAAAGCTGTTTTATTTAACAATTGTTTCGCAGTGTGACCTTAAGCCACATTTATAAAATAAACATGTTAATACCAAAACACAGAAACATAAGAATTGTGACTGAGTTGTCCAAGCACCGTTTTTAAACAGAGCAGTTAGCTTCATCTGACTTTTGGTTCTTTTCCCTGTTTTTAGATCAACAAGTATATTTTACACCATTCACTGTGATTAAAATTTCCATTATTTTGAATTACCAACCATTTGTATGTAAAACAGTTGTCTTAAGGCGTGTATTTTTACCTTTATTGATTGTAAATAAAATAAATAATATTATATTTAAACAGCATTAAGAAAATACGAATGCAGGGAACACAGCAATTCATGTTTACTGTCAATAGCTGAATGTTATACACAAAATCTGTTTTAGAATACGCTTTGTTTGTTATCCTGGCAAAAATGACACCCTGTGCTCAAATTTGTGTGCGCCCAAAAGTATGCTGCAGTTTCCTAGTTTTCTTGTTGGACGGTTCATTTCAATAGTTTAAAGAACATTCGAGAGATGGCGCTTTGTTAAGGGTGTGGAACTCAACTCAGTTTTTTAAGCAACCAAAATTTTGGTTTCAACGTATAGTATCTTTTTTTGGATAAAAATGAAAATGTAGAAAAAATATCCAAAAATTTACTATGTATATAAAAAATATTAAAATTATCATGTCATTTAATTTTATTTTATTTAATAGATAAACAGGTAATATAACTTTTCTTTCTTCTGTTACTTCCTCTACAAGTGACGAATGAAATGTTTTTGAGTTTGATAAGTAGCAAGCTATAAACGTTACGGGTAAAACGATTCTACGCTGAACAAACAAACTGACAAATAATCTAATTAACCACCAGAGTGATGAGTTTCAACTGTCAAAGACGCATGCGACTAATTTCGATGTTCGCAAGAAACTACTCAAAGTGCGAGTGAGACAATAACATATACAGAAAGGGAACGATATAGGCGATATTATGTCAAAATGTCAAAGTGAAAGGCCATTAATTGCCAAGCCTGTTGGGGCCCGAAGTCAGCGCTGAATGCTCAGCGCTCTCAGCAGCTGGCAGAGTTGACTCCTAAGAATAAAACGTTCGTCGAAGAACATTGCGCTCACTTTCAATTTCCGCGGCGGCATTTTTCAATACAAATTCCATGGAGAACTCTCGACGACATGCACACTTCAGGCTTGTCTCAAAATCTAATTAGTTGGATACTTCATTAACCGCAGCCGACAATCAACAAATGAGTAATTAACTTGCGTCTGGAAGGCGCAGCTATTCTCGCTCTTCTTGTCAGCGACATCGTGTGCAGTTAATATTTCATAATTGAGCAATTTATATTCGCATCTTTGACAGGATCAAAGCCAAAGCCGACACTCGAACACGGCATGCAAATTTCATGCCCCGTTTATTGAAGCACAGCGCCGTGATAGCTCTTGGTGGGTCTCTGTAGCGCCAGATTCTGTGTGTGGCGCCTTAATCCAGTCCAACAACATCTTGGTGTTTGCTTCATTTAATAGTTGTGAATCATTGTGGAAATAATACCCAAGTGGTAGTCATTTGATATGGGGAATGAATTAAATGAAAGTATTTGAAATATGTACTAAAACAAGTAAGAAAGCTACAGTCGAGTGTACTCGACTGTGAGATACCAGCTACCCATTTTGAATAAAAGAAATATATTTTGCGATATTTTTCTAAAAATATACCGAATATACTGAAAAATACTAAAAATATACCAAACGGTATGTTTGGTATATCGATATAGTACCGCATTCAAAATATACCATAGACACCACAATATACCAGACTGTCGGCCAAAGCAACTAAGAGCCCTAGTAAGTAGGCGTGTTTGCCCATACAAAAGTATTTCTTTAATAACTTCGACAATTTCTATCTGATCACAACCAAATTTTTAGCAATCATAACTACTATAGTAATTATTATCTATACCAAAATTCGCAATTCAAATTACGCTTGTTATTCGATTTTTTTGATTTGCGGGGGCGGAAGTGGGCGTGTCAAAAATTTGAAACAAACTTGATCTGCGTGCAAACATAACAAATGCTGTCTAAAAAATATTATAGCTCTATCTCTTATAGTCTCTGAGATCCAGTGTTTCATACGGACAGACGGACAGACTCACAGACGGACAGACGGACATGGCTATATCGTCTCGGCTGTTGACGCTGATCAAGAATATATATACTTTATAGGGTCGGAGATGCCTCCTTCTACCTGTTACATACATTTCCTGCCGGCACAAAGTTATAATACCCTTCTACAGTATGGGTAGCGGGTATAAAAAGTCGAACAGCATTAGGCGAACCGGTATTGACTCGCAGCGTCGCGTACACGTTATACCTGTTGAACCGACCAGATGAGTAGTGTTTTTCTTTAAACGAAAGTGAAAAAGGCAATAAGTTTTAGAAAACATGAATTCGACAATAAAAGATTTTTACAAAGATAAGACTCTATTCCTGACAGGTGGAAGTGGATTTTTGGGAAGAGGTAGAATAACTATAAAAATGATAATGCAAACTGCCAGTGTAAAATAAAACATAAATAAATGTAACAAATACATTGAATCAATACGAATGATATGATCAATAATTTTTTTCTCTCCATATGAGTTTTAATAACAAGTATGTGCCTTTTTCAAAAATTAAAAATTATTTTTTGTTTTAAAAAGCAAATTGGGATCGTAGTTTCTCTAAGCGTTACAAATTTTTGAACTCGGGTTTTTATACCCGCTACCCATAGGGTATTATAACTTTGTGCCGACAGGAAATGTATGTAACAGGTAAAAGGAGGCATCTCCGACCCTATAAAGTATATATATTCTTGATCAGCGTCAACAGCCGAGACGATCTAGCCATGTCCGTCTGTCCGTCTGTGTGTCTGTGTGTCCGTCCGTCTGTCCGTATGAACACCTAGATCTCAGAGACTACGAGAGATAGAGCTATAATTTTTTTTCGACAGCATTTGTTATGTTTGCACGCAGATCAAGTTTGTTTCAAATTTTTGCCACGCCCACTTCCGCCCCCGCAAATCAAAAAAATCGAATAACAAGCGTAATTTTAAAGCTAGAGTTGCAAATTTTGGTACATATAATAACAACTATAGTAGTTATGATTCCTGAAAATTTGGTTGCGATCAGATAAAAATTGTCGAAGTTATAAAAGAAATACTTTTGTATGGGCAAAAACGCCTACTTATAAGGGTCTTAGTTACTTTGGCTGACAATCTGGTATATTGAGCCGTCTATGGTATATTTTGAATGCGGTACTATATTGATATACCAAACATACCATTTGGTATATTTTTAGTATTTTTTAAGTATTTTCGGTATATTTTCAAAATGATACCGCAATATTTTGCCTTTATTAAAAATGGGTAGCGGGTATCTCACAGTCGAGCACACTCGACTGTAACTTTCTTACTTGTTTGTCATTGAGAAAGTGCTGCGGGCAACAGAGGCGTCTCGTATTTATGTGTTAATTCGATCAAAGCGTGGAAAAAGTCCACAAGACCGCATAGTCGAATAGAAAACAGATCCAGTGAGTGCTGATCAATATTTCCAAAAACTTTCAATTCAACACAATTTTATTTGAATCCAGTTATCCAAATGCTCTGGAGAGAATTGTGCTCATATCTGGTGATTGTGAAGAAGCAGATCTGGGAATCAGTGCAGAGGATCGTGAGCTGCTCAAGAATGAGGTGCAAGTGGTGATTCACTGTGCAGCCACAGTGAACTTTGCTGAACCTTTGCACAAGGCAGTGGATATTAATACTCGTGCAACTAAGCTTATGTTGAATCTGGCCAAGGAAATGAGTCGACTTGTGGGATTTGTCCACGTCTCCACAGCTTTTAGCAATTGTGTAATTTCACACATTTCGGAACAATACTATCCGGACAATCTGATTGCTGGGGCGGACAAGGTTTTACCGATTAGAAAAGTTCTCGGCGATGTTCTATTAGACACAATGGCATCGACTCTCATGGGCAAGTTTCCTAACACCTACACTTATACAAAGGCTCTAGCAGAAAATGTGATTCAGACCGAGTCGGGAGAATTACCGGTGTGCATCTTCCGACCAGGTTCAAGTAAGTGTCTTCACTGAGTTGATTCGATTCCATTCTAATTGTAACATAATTTTTAGTTGTTGCAACTAACAAAGAGCCGATGTCGGGATGGATAGACAACATCTACGGACCCCTTGCTTTGGTTTATGGTACTGGAATTGGTGTTTTACGAATTGCGCCTATGAATGTGAGAGCTCTAAATCCCATAGTGCCCGTCGACTACTGCGCCAACTGCATTCTTGCTTGTGCAATGCAAACAGCGAACGAATCAGCTGAGAAGAAGCATCGCTCATTGCCTCAAACTATTTATAATTATGTTCCCCACATGTTGTTCCATTAGAACAGGCGCTGTGGTATCCATTCTTACATACTACACCTTTTCTTTGGCTGTTCAAATTAATAGCTATCTTCTATCATACGTTACCCGGTTATGCCATTGATTTAATGTTACGGTTGCAAGGCCAAAAACCCCGAATGATTAAGTTATATCAAAAGGTACACAAAAGTATGAACGCACTCTCCTATTTCGGTACAAGATTCTGGACATATGAAACGATAAATACGGATCGTCTTTGGCAGTCACTTTCTGATGAAGATAAAAAACATTTCGAATTTGATATGAGAACATTCGATTGGGATGATTATTTCACACGTGCATTAGTCGGCATGCGTGTCTATATGGCCAAAGAGGATCCAAGCGATGAGAGTATAATGCGTGCTCGCAAGCACATGAAACGGTATGTTCAACATTATCTATATTTTATAAAATAATTGGTGAGCAAAGGTAATAAGGAATATTTTAATTTTCGTATTCCTCCAGACTCGAAAGACGCCATCGGGTATTACAACTTTTTATTTGCACTTGTGGCATCTTCATTTTTAAATGGCTTGTTGGTTTCTACTTATAAAGGACTAGGCAGCTTTGCCCGAAACATCGTCACCATTGCATTTGTATATAAATAAATTTACTTCCAAAAATGTTTAATATATTAAAATATAATAAAAAGTTATTATAAATTATTAGTTGGGTGAAAGTTGAAGTCTCCTCTATTGCAATTTTATGTAGAAGTGAAATCCAGAGACTCCCAGCTGACAATTTAATACTCTTCTCTTTCGTTCCGAGTTTGGAAAAACTTTTGTTTAAATAGTTTTATACCCGCTACCCGTGGGAGAGAAGGGTATTATAATAGACAGAAATCGCTATATCGTCTCGGCTGTTGATGAAGTTGATGTAGAATATATATATGGAGATGGAGATGCCTCTGTAAGCCTGTTACATAAATTACACTACCCTTCTATCCTTCATAACTACTATAGTAATTATTGTATATGCCAAAATTCGCAACTCTAGCTTTAAAATTTCACTTGTTATTCGATTTTTTTGATTTGCGGGGGCGGAAGTGGGCGTTGCAAAAATTTAAAACAAACTTGATCTGCGTGCAAACATAACAAAGGCTGTCAAAAAAAATTATAGCTCTATCTCTTATAGTCCCTGAGATCCAGTGTTTCATACGGACAACCAAACCATCGAGTTTTTGTCGCAATAACCGGACGGACACTATAAGTCGGAGTCGTTATAATTATAGAATTATATTTCTAAAGTTGCTAGAATATGTGCTAGTTGTAAAGAATTAACTTTGCAAATATGTAAATAATATGTTTCATACATGATGACCACTGAGTTCATTTTAGGATTTATAATTTAATTTAGTCAATAGACATTAAAAAATCGGCCCTAAATTTAGTTATATGTAACTAAATTGCACTAATTACTATAAATAAAACTTCAACGCTTTATAAAGACATATCGACTTCATTACTTTAATTAATTTGACAATTTTATCAAATTCTTTCTTGCCTTGCGTAAGCATTCATTAATAACTAAAGTTGTTAGAAAATGTGTTTGTCGTACTTGCGCCATCATCACTTGCATAAAATGAAACAACTTCCGGCTATGGAACGATATGTGAACAAGCAACACACAAGAGCAGCCAGCGAGATCTCCAACTATGCCAACAGCAACCAGCAACCAGCAGCCACCCTGCTGCTCATTCTGTTTGTACCTGTTGTAGACGCTGCTGCTGTGTCTGTGTGTGTGTGTGTGTGTTGGAGAGACTGTTGCATGCCTCGGTTGCATCTTGCGCTGAATGACAGCAATAAAATCTAAATTACACAATCAAAGTGACATTAGAAATGTCATTTGGTGGCCCTTGAGTATCTGTTTGCTTGTTTGTATGCCTGTCTGTTGACAATGCCAAAAACATGGACTCAGTTGAGTTGTTGGAGTGACTGACAGCGCGGCCCTTCGCTCAGAATTGAGAACTCTGGCCAGAACTCATCATAAATTTCATTTGATTGTCGTGCAATGTCAAGAATCTCAAGTGGAAATTTATGCGACGGGGGCGAAGGGAAAAGCGTAAGGAGAGTGGATCGTGGATCGCAGCTATTGATATCTTTAGAATGCGGCAGTCAACGAGGCGTGTGAGTGATTTGTTAGACAGAGAAAGAAAGCGAGAGAGAGAGAGTGAGAGAAAGTTGCGCCATTTTATGTGTTGTGATAAATTAATTAAAATGAGACAATAACTGCAACGGGAAGCATACTAATTAGCTGGAGACGATCGACAACAGCCAGCAGCTAGCAGCCAGCAATTGTAAGAAGAAACTTGTACAAGATGTCAGCGCAACAAATTTCAATTAGTTCACGCTTCACTTATTAGGCGATGCCGCGGCGCACTCATAAAAAGAAAGTGCCGCCCCGCCTTGCCCCGTCTCGCCCTGCCAGATGCCCAATCCGATGTTCCCATCCGATTCCCATGTCTCTCGCTGCTGCTCCTTTTGCCAATGAGCCGAAGCATGAGCGATGCCTCAGTTGGGAGTTCACTTCGAAGTCTCGCGGCAGCGGCGACATAATTAATTTGTACAACATTTTGCTGTACATGTTGATTGTGATTTTAATTAGGCACAGGGTCGCGTATTAAGCGGCCACCCAAAGCACTTTACGATGAGCAGCGCAGCCTTTGGGGAATTGCCCAGGCAAACGCACAGATACAAATGTATCTTTTGCACTGCAATGAGCTGCGAACGGTGGCAAAGGTTTCCCCATTCGGTTTGATGGCAGTCAAAGTGGCATATCACGCTATTTTCGGGTCCTCATCCAGTCAGTCAGAAGTCAGCAGCTCCGATTACATGTTTTCTGTCATAGATTAGCCGCGGCACAACCCACACTCGCATCCATCCACAATCCACACCCCGTTCCACTTCTGAGTAGAGTTCGCTTCTTTAGTTTACTCTTTCGAGGCGTGTTTCACTTGCGGTAGCGCACATAATTTTCACACTCCCTGCTGAGCATCTGTTGATTTAGTGGAAGCATCTTTTGCTCAAGAGCAGAGAGGGAGAACGCCCTTCACTTCTTCAGAGTATCTGTATCTTGAGCTGTGTATCTGTGTGGCTAAACTGCATATTACTTATGCCACGATGATTTAGTGTGACGCGTGACAGATTTACAAGTTGCATTTACTGCATTCATTTATCATAAATACATATTTAAGCGCTGTCCAATTTGTGCCTCAATAATACATCTAGTTTTCGATCAACCGGAAATCGAAATGCAACATTCTGTATTATATATATATTTATTGTCACCTCGGTGCAATTACCAGCTGTGCATGTTGCATGTTCTTGTGTTGTTGGCATTTCCTGCCACAAGCCATCTCTTCTAATTGTGTCGTCGTTGCATTGGCAACATGCGACTACGATAAGATATTTTTCGCGTAATTATGCCGAGGTGTTGACACAAATATCGCTTGCAGGCCAAATGCGGAAAGCGAAACACAAATAATTTGCCAAGCTAATTAGGCTACAGTTGAATATAATGTTTTTATGACTTTTTAATGCATTTTTCTAAATTTTACATGAATTTTGTCACATTCATTTTTCGGCCAGCCACAAAGTTGCTTTATTTTGATAGCTACATTTTATTTCATTTCACATCATAAACATGCAAATTTTTGCCATGGTGAAGCGCCAACTGAGCTTGGCCATAAAATACGAGATGCAAATCGAAATCAAAATCGAAAACGGAATCGGAATCTGTGTTTGTGTTTGTGTCTGCCACTGAATTTATATCTGTATCTGGATCAGTTGCGTTATAAAACACAAATTCTGTAGGTTGTCATAACAAAACCTCAGCGTCGAGACATTGATTACGTTTCCGTTTCCCCTTTTGTCTTTTCCTGCGGTTTGCTGCGATGCCTTGCGTTTTTATGTGCCATGAAATTAATTTACGATTACGACAATTTAAATTTTTAAAATGACACTAAAAATATGTTAACAACTTGGCTGCTTCGTCGCTGTCGCTGTCGCCGTCGCCGTCGCCGCATTGTCGCAACGAAAGTGTTAAAAAGTCTTTTGCATCTTTCGGGAGCAGCCACAAATGTGGCCTGGGATTTTTGATGAGCTATTGTTGTTGTTGTTGTTGCTTGCTCTGTGCTCTGTGACACATTGTTCTCGTTCGCTTCTGTCTCCGCCTTCGCCAAACGTTATTGAAGTGTTGACTTTATGTTTCAAATTTTGTCTGAAGTCATTTAATTTCTATAAAAAGCCAACATCAAGTTTTCTTCTCCTTTCCTTGAAAAGGGGAGTTGCAAAGGGGGGCGAAGTGTTGTGTCATGTGACACTGACATTTATGCCGCATTGGCGGCAACAACTCATTTCCATTCCTATTCCCATTCTCACTCTCATTCACGCCCTATTGCCAGACAACAAGTTTATGAACTTATTAAAGGAAGTTGTTTCCCTTTATTGTCATAAAAACTCATTGAACCATAAATTTCAGAGGCAATTGCCTAAAGGCTCAGGTGATGAACAAGCAAGTGCACTTAGCTGAAATTTAGATTGCGGAGATTGATTGACTATAGCTAAAAAGTTAAGTACAACCAAAAATAGTTTGTACTTAAATTCGAAAAAGTGGTATTTATCATATATCAACATTCAAGAGAGTAACAAAAACAAAATTAAAGTAAAAAAAAACCGATAAAATTACAAAAATATACCAAAGGCTATATTCAGTATATTGATATAGTGCTACTTTTAAAATATACCATAGAATGCAGAATATATTAGATTATCACCCAATCTTAGACTCTTAGTAATTTTTTCCCCATATCAAGAATATTTATCAATAAATATACATATGAACATACAGGATATACAGGATATCCTGCAGGCACAAAGTTATTATACCCTTCTATAAAAATGTAGTATACAAAATTTAAATATAGAATATTCTGTACACCTAAGTTTTGAAATCATGATAAACACAGAATTGTATTAATTTTAAATAGACAATTTAATAATTTTTAATGTGTTATTTTAAAATCTAATGGCACGGATTAAAGTATTACATTTATGCAAGTTTCTTGTAGTATATGAAGAATTGATTTTTACGTTTAATATATTTTTAAATTTTGCATTAAATTTTGTTTAGTTTTCTTTAGAAACTATTACATTTAACCTATTAATAACTAAAACTTAAAGCTTTAATTCATCATTTCAGTATCTTTAGTTTCACTGAGAATCCATCAGCTAACTTCATTTGCCATTCAAGTTGAAAGCCATTTGGTATTTTTAGAAATCAGATATTTATGATTCATTTATCGTGGCAATTGGCAAAACTCAACTATGCCCAACTTGATGGCTAATCATTAATGCCGAAACACTTGCAAAAACGTGTGAACTCATCCCGGAGCTGTGTCTGATTTGAAAATTATTTATTTATGGCCAAATGGTCGGTCATCGAGTGTGTGTGTGAGTTTGTGTGAAAGGCAATTCAGTTTTATCTCGCCAAATAATATGAGCTTGTCAGCACACACAAATAAACAAATCAGCACAACAAATGATGGATTGGCACATACTCGCACACACTCGCACACACTCGGACACCCATCTCCCCTTCACTTTTTCCCTTTGCTCCTAGTTGCCGATTGCAGCTAGTCAGCTGTGTCAGCTGAGAGGGAGTTGGAAGTGGAAGTGAGGAGTATGGAGTTGCTCAGGCAGTCAGCCGGGAAGCCAAACATCGCCGACTGCGGGTCAAATCCTAAATCCTGGCAGGCAACTACAACAAGGCGACTTTTGCACTTTGTTGTACTTTGTTGCGAGTACACAATCTGCTTCTTTTTTTTTTGCTTTTTTGTTTGGGTGGCTCTCTTTGTTGTAGCTGTTTCTATTATTGTTGTTGCTGAGCTCCTTTTGTTGCCGCATTGGCTTTAAAATGGTCTTTTTTAGCGCAGCGCCGCACTTTATTTTTATTTTCAACACTTTTTGTGGCGCCGCTTCTCGTGGCAGCAGAAGGGAACAGAACTGGAAAACATTCATAAAATATGCATTATGCAATCTAAGCTCGTGTGAGCATTGCTAAATATTTTATGCGCATGTATTGTGTGCAGCACACAGATACACACAAACACACACATGCAGAGCAAAGCCATATTTATTTATATTGGTAGTTTATGGCTTTGTTTTGTGTGCGAGATACAAGTGAATGTGTGTGTGTGTGCGTTTAATCATTAATTTCACAGTCAAATACGAATTAACAAATTTCTTTATGCCAAAAACATTGCATGCTTGAGCGAAGACAAATGATCTGAGCTGCAGGCATTCTTATTTCGAGTGTTTGCCAAAATCCAAAGCCAAATCCAACATTGAGAAAATTATTAAATATGCTTTTAAATAACATGTGCCGTTTAACACATTGCGTTGCTTCGTGTTGCGTTGTTGATTTCATTCAATTTTTAATGCGCTTGTTTGCTGCGCCCCACATAAATTTCAACTTAAATTGCGCGCGCAGTAAAAAATGTTCCACAACCAACGCAAAAGAAATAACACAAATGCAATCCAACTGTCTCGTTCTCTCTCGCGTGTTGCGCCGCCTACTTAGCGCCTGCACAGTGGGTGGCTCGCTCACTCTCTCGCTGCCTTTGCTGTCCTTCTCATTCCCACTCGCTTGCCAATTAGCAGTTGTTTTGTGTGCGTTGCCCGTTGCCCGTTGCGCATAGTTTATTTTGATTTGCCTAAGCAGACGGCTTCAAAATGAATTAATTTCAGATTTCGAAACGATTAAATTATGAGCAAAATGTTTTTTGCCGTTTGCTCTTTGATCTGCTGCCAAATGACAGTGTAGTACTATATGTTATTATGATGACTGTCTGTCGCGTTGTTGTTGCTCTTTCAGCTCTTATTCGTTGTTCTGGCTTTTGTTCTTTTTGGGATCCACGATGTCTTTGTGTGAGTGAGTGTGTGTGTCTGCACAGCGTTTACGGCTTTTTAATGAGCATTATGTGCCTTTAATTTATGTCTCAATTTTGCGCATATTAAAATCTTTATTTTTCGCTTGTTTTTTTCTTCATTCTTTTCTCTCTTTTAAATGTGTTTTTGAGGTGAAAAGTGAGAAGGTTTGGACACAACATATTGCAAGTTGAGTTGTTGTTAATAAGCTGGCAAACAACAATTTAAATTGCTTGCTGCAAAGATTGCATTACTAAAGATGTCCCACAAACACACACACACATACATACACACTCTCATTTATATATAAGTGTGAATAGGAATGCCACAAGAACTTGTCATACTCGTAATGTCCTGACAACAAGAGCTTTATTAGGAAAACGCACTGTGCACTACACAGCTGTCGTCGCCCACTTCCACTTTTCCCATTCCCTTTCCCTTTCTCTCTCTGACATCTTATACAGTGCACAGAGCAGAGCAGACTTAATATCTAAAGCAATTTACAGTTATGAAAATAAGAGACATATCCGCAAAACGACAAGCACAGCAGCAACCACCAGCAACAACAAAAGGAACGAGGCGAGAAACTTCTGCTAACGAAGTAAGTACCCTGGAGGACACTTAAGCGTGCGACCCCACAGACCCCAACACACACACACACAAACACACACATACACAGAGACCCCCACACAGATACAAGCTGAGTTCTGTACAGCTGGCTACCCAACCTGGCAAGACAGGCGGGAATAATGTCGCCAACATTTTCCGAAATTACACACAAATGGCCAAATAAAAGGTGCAAAACTCTGAAATAGTTGCATGCCATGGCCACACAGCAGAGAGAGCGAACATTCACTCACTCACTCTCTGCTGCCTAACACATGCCTTCTCGCTTTCTCGCACTCACTCATTCTCGTACTCTGAGACTGAGTGAATGCGTGCTGCAGGCGGCCATATTGGAAACAAAACTCGCTCTCGCTCTCACGCTCAATTCTGAGCACATTCTGCAGAGGCAAATGAGCGATGTTCATTGGCTGCCCAGGCGTACGTCAATGTGGGCGTGGTCGTGAAGAATGGCTTATGAGTGAGTTTCGTAGTGCAGAGAGCAGACTGCAGAGCGACGGCGCTGTGAGCACAACAAGGAGTGTGGGGAGGGGGAGGTAAAGTGTGGCCAACGAAATGAGGGTTAAATCGCGTGCATAATTTAGCAGTTCATTTCATTCATTTGAGTGCAATGCTCAGGCAACGTGCGCTGTGCTCGGTCTCAGACGATGCTACGTCTAGGTGTGTGTGTGTGAGTGTTTGGGCGTGTGTGTGTGGGCGCTGGCGCAGTGGCAACGTGGCAAATATCTACTGTCGTTTACCGCTACAATGACAAGCATTTATGGCAATTAACACTTTAGCTGTTTATATGCTGCTTCCTCTGCTCTCAGCTGCTGCTGCTGCTGCTTCTGTTGCTGCGACAGCGCAAAAAGCATGGAATGTAGTTGCTGCTTGTTGTTGTTATTGTTGTTGCTTAAGTGTGTCAGCCATTAGCGCACCACCCACAAGCAACAACACTCTCTACAGCAGCAGCAGCAGCAGCGTGTGCAAAGCTGGCATTCATTTGCCTAAAATCTAATTGCATTTCATGCAAATCACGTCGTCTGGGCCACTTAGCGGCTCTTTTTCAGCTGCTCGACCATTTTACCAGGCCATGACCAGTTGGCACTTCCATTTCCGTTTCCGTTTTCGCTTCCACTTCCGCTTTTTACTGTTTGCGTTTAGTGCAAATTCAATATCGTGCATAATTAATTTGCAATTAGCACGTTTCTGTTTTTGTTTTCATTTCACCAGCTTCGCGCACCTCGCTCGGCATGCAAATTTTCTAATTACAAGCTGAATGCAAACTAGTTTAGGCTCTTTTCCACTCTCTCTACCCCTCCAGCTGATGATGATGATTTTGGACATACATCATGATGAGCGAATGATGACGATGATGGTCGCTGGTCGTTTTGGTCGACCGACACGTCGGCCGGCGGCAATTCGAAGACCGTTTGGATTTTTCGCACGTACGCGGCCAGCTTTAGCTTCAGGTCCTCAGGTCCTGGACCACGACCAGGTCCAAATGCGTTGGCATACGAAATGAGCTGCAAATTGATGGAGGAATTAGCGCAGCATATTTAATTCGCCAATAAAAGCCATGGCCGAGGCCACAGGCAAAAGCTCTGATCCTCGGGGGCAGCATAGCGCAGAGATATTCGCACACAATCGATAATAAAAGAGTGCAATTATGTATGTTTTAAAATTACAAAGGATATGTCACGAATTAACGAGTGTTATATTAAAGAATAATTAGAAAGAAAGCAATTCAACAACTGAGAGGAATATGCATTTTCAATATATTTTATTAGCGAAAAATCAATTCATTTTTGGAATTATATTATGTTTTGATACTAATATGTATTACTGGAATATATATTTTATATTTTCATTGTAATTTGTACTATTTTTTTAGAGAATGTATAATACCTTTTATACTATATTGTTGCGTTTTCAAAATCTACATAATTTACAGGTATAGTTATTTAAGGCCTTTAAATATTTAACACCATTTAAACGTTTACTTTTAAGCTTACTTTCAATGACCTAATAAATATATTATGCGCACATATTACTTTTAATACTTGAATATATGAAATACTCCTCTTTTGATTACTACAAATAAAAATCAACTTTGTGAAATTTGCAGTTTGAACAAAATTCTAATATATTATAACATAATGAAGATATCGAATAGTAACACCCACTATTCGAATAGCAAGCGAAATTTTGAAACTAGAGTAATAGAGAATATATAATAATAACTATAGTTTTCGTATTTAAGTTTGCTAAATATTGAGTTGCGATCAGATACAAATTGCATTATTTAAGAAATACTTTTGTATTATAAACAATGTGCAGTGAAATTGGGTGTTAGGTGCTTTGTTTTGTAATTTAGTATATTTTGTACTCTATGGTATATTTTTAATTCAGTACAATATCGATATACGAAATATAGTGGCATATTTTAATATTTTTGCTGTATATTTGTAGTATATTTATAGCGAGTATATGGCAGACGAGTAGCTTTCTTACTTGTGTTTTGAATACCTAATTGTACATATAACTCAACTTTTGATTACTACAAATAGATAATAATAGAATAAAACTATTTATCTTACCATTTGAACGAATGGTTTTACGACTTAACGTATTTTCATGCTGTCTTACTACGAATTATAGTTATAATACTGCATGGTACATATTTTTAGATTACAATAAATATTTAAATATAAATAGACTTAAATTTAATTCACGCCTCATACTGCACTGTCAAATTTGTTGCCGCCATCCATAATTCGATCAATTATAAAGCCATGGCCAATAAATTGGTAAACCGCAATCAAAATTGCAATGCGCTTAGCAAAGCAAAGCTGCCGCCGTTCGATTAAGCCCCCTCCTTATCCCTCCTATTTCCTAGCCCCCTCAATGCTTGTTGGTGTGCTCGCTCACCTCGTCGACTGGTTGACTAATTTATGTATTAACTTTGAACGCTCATTAGTTTAATTAGTCAAACAAATTAACGTGGGGCGCTCGGCAAGTGGAGTGCAAACAACAAAATGGCCGAATAAACACAGAGCCAAGTGGGAGCAAGACAGAGAAGGAAAGAGAGTACGTGATGGGATAATTTCCATTGGGCATTGGCCATCTCGCTTGCACTCGCTTTTTTGGTGGTCAGTGTGTGCAGCTCATTAAATATACAAATATTCAAATATTCAACAATATGCATGTGAATGCGAGTGGGAGTAAGAGAGAGAGAGGAGACAATGCGATTTGAGTAGAAAATTGCGCATTAACGCAATGCGAATAATTGGAAAATAATTTAATTAGCGCATAATTACGCAGCTGACCGCAGTTGTAATTTTAATTGGGCTTGTCGCGAGGTCAGCGGCTTTTCGACAACGATTATCGATTATTTTCCTTATGCACATTCGCCTTTTAATTAGCTGTAAATCTTTTGCAGCCTGTTGAAAGCCAACAGCAGACAGCAAAAGAGTGTGGGAGGAGCGAGGAAAACTGTCGCTATTGCATGCACTATTTATTTTAACAAGAGCTGCTCATTTAATACTTATTTTCACTAATTAAAAGAGCGAAAGAGATAGCAACGCATAGAGAGCGAAAGAGAGAGGCAGACTGAGCAAGAGAGAGAGAGGGCTTTGTGTATGCAGATGCGGCAAGCGACAGCAATTTTCCGCTTTTCCGTTGCGCAAGTTTCATGTCTATGTAAACAGCAGCTTGTGTGTGTCTGGCGGGTTGCCCAACTCTCTTTGTGTGCAACGAGTATGTGTGTGTGTCTGTGTGTGTGAGTACACCACATACAAACACACATACAGTCGAACAGTCGCACACTCGCACATCGACTGTTTGGGCGCACTTAAATAATGAATAATGACGAGACAGGCAATTAAAATAATTTGCGGTTTTACCGTGCGTATGCGCATCATTTAATTTTACATGCAAAAGAGTAAAGCGCTTAATACACTGCCACAAAAATAGGTGCAGTAAACCTTAAATTCAAGTACTAACTTACATATGTATGTGTATAGTGTAGCCTACATTCTGGCCACGCTTCGCCAGTGAAGCATCCAAAGCTGCTTAGCTCGCCTGCCCCGTAAAGTAAACTGAGCAAAACGCACAGCCAATTTGCACAGTGTGCCCTACACACACACACACACATAGATATAAGTATGTATATATGTATGTGTGTGTATGCTATACACTCAGCTTCATCAATGGACCAATTAAAGCGTCGACGCTGACGCTGGTGTTGGTAACAAGCATCTTAAAAGTAATTAAAACGAAAATGGCATAACAAGCTGCTCATTAAGAATGCCGTCGTCTCCCCTCATTTTGTGGTTAATTATAGAGGAGCGAAGCCGAGCAGCGCTAACGAGCGCCCAGCTCCACTTCATCCCTACTCCCTCCTCCCTCCCATAACTAAAGTCAACGCTAAAGGAGCTGAGGAAAAATACGCTTAAAAATGCCGACTGCCAACAACAACGTCAGCACATAAAGACGATCGAGACTTTTGCTGGGGTGCAGGACGAGAGATGAGAGACGCGAGACGAGAGGATGCCGTTGAAGTTCATTAAGCAACGTCCTCGTGCCGTCCTGCGTCCACTTAACGATGTCACTTATACGCCCCATTGTGCGCTCAAACCCGACCCGAAGAGCACGAGCAGCCAACCAACCAACCAACCAGGCTGTCAGCCAGCCTCTGCTGATGGCCAGGCCATCCACTTAGTACGCTCTCTCTCTCTCTGCTCGCCCACATTCCCTTTGTCGTCATCATCATCATCATCATCAGCATCGACGTCATCATTGTCATCGTCCATGAGGGCCGCTGCTGCGATGCGTATAAACCGCAAATTGGATGCGATATTAAATTGTCTGTGCAAAGCGCATATAAATTTTTGTTCAATTTAAAATATTCTGCACACTTCGAAGCTAAAAGAGAGTAGCTGAAAGAGAGAGCAATACAAAGAGAGAGAGAAAGCAATCGAGAGAGTCAGGCGCGTGTTGTGGGCGGTTTGAGTTTTATGCGCCGAGTTTTACATAGAGAAAAAGTATAAAAAGTAAGTTTGAGGGGGAAGAAGGAAAAAGCCAAGGCTGGAGCTGAATCTTTGTCAATTGTTTCTTTGACAAGAATTAACAACTAATAAATAAACTGATTACAAATTAAAATTTGTCTAAAATTCAATTAAGCTTGACAAAAATTGGCAAATACAAATGTTAGAGTTGTTGTTATTGTTGCCGTTGCCTGTTGGCCATTAGACGTTGCCTTGACTGTTGTCGTTGTCGTTGCCGTTGCCAGCCACAAGAGCACAAAGCATTCATGCATATATGACTAAGAACAAACCAGGCATAAGCAACAGCAACAAGAACAACAAAAACGAGGGGCACACACTCGCATCGCACACATTTAAAATATAAAAAGCTGAGATCCATTTCGTAGCCAACGAAGCGCATAAGCAAACAAATTTTGCGCTAAATAATTTGACAATTACTCACATCCTCGAGCGCATTTTTGGGTGGCAATTCAAGCGAGTGAAAAACTATGTAATACTTGGAATAAATGTGCGAAAGAGAGAGCTGCAAGCAGTGGCTAAGCGAGTGAGAAGGAGAGGGAACACAAGAGTGAGATGGAGAGTGGTGAAAGAGAGGAAGAGAGCGAGAGCCTGGCCACTCTGGCTCAATGTGGCTAAGACCCAAGAACAGACCATTACGCTTGCTAACGAGTACAAGGCAAATTAAATCATTAGATGCTAGTCGAGATTAGCCTCACAGTTCCAACAATGTCAAAAAGGAGGAGTCACTACACTCAAAATAACAGAAATACGCTCAAACCCAGCAAGGGGCGTGTGCAATCAAAACAGAGAGAGAGAGAGAGAGAGCGCTCTCGCAGTTTCACTCAAAGCAACCACCAGCAACAGACGCCAGAACAGATTTGTTCACTTTCCATTTAGTTGACTTGCCACGGGCCACAGTCACAGCATCTGGACTCGAACGCGAGCGAACGCTGAGCAGCAGCAGCCACCCTCAAACTCAAACTCAGAGAGCTCAACAAATTTGTCGAGCATTTCCATTTCCGTTTCAGCCCCGTCTCTGAGCAGAGTGTTGCACGCGCGCGGATTACGCTCAGCCAGCAGCGGGATAAGCGAACAGCAGCAGCAGCAGCGACAGCAGCAACAGCAGCGACAGCAGCAGCCTTAGAGATATTCAGAGATAGCGCGCCGGCATCAGTGACAGTCGATTGGCTGCAATCAAGGTGACAACAACACGTCGCGGCAAATTTTATAACGAAGTCAAGTCAATTATAGAAAAATAAATAACAGAACAGAACTGATTACAAGTGAAGTGAACTAAGCGAAATAAAGAACTACAGTGCGTGATAAAAGTGCAAAGTGCTTCGAACTTGCGACATGGTGATGTTGCAATCGCCAGTGCAAAAACCCAGCGACACAATTGGGGCACAGCCCACGGCCGTCGGCGGCCTCATGAGTCCCAACTCCAATCCCGATTCGCCCAAGTCCAACACATCGCCCGAGCTGGCGAATGCTGCTGGCAATCAGCTCGGCTCAGCTGCTGTCGATGTCAGCGTCTCGAGTAGCGCCTCCTCCGCGGTGGCCACCAGCATCAGCATTAGCACCGCAGCAGCCAAGATACCCAAGTTCATTATCAGCGCCAGCGGTTCGGCTGCCAAGCAGGAGCAGGAGCTGCGCTACTCTATTGAGCGACTGAAGCAAATGACCAGCGAATCGGGACTGCTGAGTCGCCTAAGTCCCACCCAAGAAGACAGCGACAAGGAGAAGCTCAACAACAACAATAATAACAACAATAATTTGACCAACAATAATAATGCTCGCCGTTCGCAATCGCCGCCAACTGGCGTCGGCAGCTTCACGTTGCCCGCGCAACAACGCAAGTTGCTCGAGTTGAATGCCGTGCGTCATTTGGCGCGTCCCGAGCCACTGCAGCATCCACATGCAGCACTGCTGCAGCAGCATCCACACTTGCTGCAGAATCCACAGTTCTTGGCTGCTGCCGCGCAGCATCATCATCAACAGCAGCAGCAACAGCAGCAGCAGCAACACATGCATCATCATCATCACCATCATCCTGCGCATCCGCTGCCACATCATCCAGCTGCTTCGGTTTATCATCTGCGCGCTCCCAATGCAACAGCTCCACCATCGCCCGCCACTTCGCCACTGTCGCCACCAACATCGCCGCACACTGGCGTCCAACAGACGACACATTCCGAGCCGCAGACTACAGCAACAGCAACAGCAACCACTTTGGCTGCTCATTCCGCGCTTCCAGCACCACCGTCAACGCTGCCACCACCGCCACAACCTGGCAGCAACGACATGGATCTGGAACGCATTAAGCTGGTCGCTGCGGTTGCTGCCCGCTCCAATCAGCAACATCAAGTGCCCAGCACATCAACAGTTGCTGCTTCCACCTCTGCCTCCAACTCAACAGCGGCCACAGCGGCCTCGACCAGCTCCGTCTCCGCGTCTGCCTCGCCCACTGGCCGCGACTTAAGCGATTATGGCTTCAGAATACAACTGGGCGGCCTTGCAGCGGCGGCTGCGGCAGCAGCAGCCACATCGCGGCAAATTGCGGCCGCTAATTATGCGCGTAGCGACACCAGCGAGGAGCTCAATGTCGATGGCAATGATGAGGACAGCAACGATGGCTCTGGTTCGCACAGCACGCCGTCGGTAAGTTTTCCTTTAATTTGCCACTTGCCACAAGACGTACACTTCAATTTTATTTGCCTTTGCCTTTGCTTTGGTTGCTCTTTCTTTCTCTCGCTTTAGGTCTGTCCCGTGGATCTGACGCGTTCTGTGCCCAGCAGTGCGAGCAATGCGAACTCCGCCTCGACCTCGACGGGCAGCGACAGGGAAGCGGCAACGAAGCGTCTGGCCTTCTCCGTGGAGAACATATTGGATCCGAATAAGTTTACGGGCAACAAGCTGCCAGCTGCAACATCGCCACCCTTTGGCCATCCGCGGCAATGGAGCTATGAGCGCGATGATGAAATGCACGAGCATCTGGATGATGAGCACAGCGAGGATATGTCTGGTGAGTGTCTGACTGAGTGTACTCACTACTCACTCTACTTTACTCTACGATTGCCAGACCTGCAAATCGTTGTTACTCTTCTTTGTTATTTCCAACGTTCAACTTTATGTGAACAGCCATTTTTATGTATGGGGGAGAATGTTTGTGGGCTGTGTGCTGCCTGTAGCTTTTTGTATGTTTTGATTTTGATATTGCTTCGTTTTTTTCTGGTGCCAAAACTCCAAACTCTTCGCTCTCAACCCCTTTTCTATGATTTTCTAACTCGTTCTGCAGCCAAGTTGCCATATTGAACAAGCAAAAATTTGATGTTGCCTGCTTTCAGGCGCAAGTCACGTACACACACACATATACACGCCCACACATGCAGACAGCTGCTGGAGTGGGGGAAGGAATTGGGGCTATGAAAGCATTTATATTTTGCGTATATTCACCGGGCAAACAAATGTGGCAACAATACGAAAACGAAATGCGAGCGAGTGTGAGAGCGAGAGGAACGTGCGGCACACAAGAGGATGACGCAACTTGTTTAGAAAGAAAACTGCACTCATATTCAACAGGGATTTTCCATGGAATTTGTTTTAATTGATTGATTGATGTTTTAATTGGGAAAAGCAATTGCTGTGTGGAATTTTCCGATATTTCCTTTGGCTACATTTCATTTTCCTTTTTTTTTTTGGCTCTCCTCTCTTCTTTTTTTTTTGGCATTTGGATCTAGTTGCTTATTTTTTCCTGTTGCCGTAGAGGCAGGACGGGGCGAGGCGGGGGAGGTAAAGCTGCGGAACTGTTGGCTAACATTTTTGCTGAAAATTAATTGATTTTCATGCTTGGCTCGTTGCAAAGAAATTGCTCAAATAAAAATTTGCAAATTTGATTGAAGTTGTTGTGGTGCACTTGGCAATGGGGGCGATCTCGATGGCGATGGCGATAGAGATGGGGGAAAGGGAAGTCGCAGTGAAAAGCATTGCTAAGCTGCTGCTACAAAGCGCCAAAATAAACGATAGCAGAAAAGTTAGCGAGCAAAGGTTTGTGGGGGAAAATGCTTTATTATACTCGTTGCGCAAAATAATACACAAAAAGTCAAGCTATTCGCTGCGATTCGTTGTTGCGGTTTGTTTGATGAGCAACCAAGTTTTTGAATTAAGCACTTTAAATGAGAGCAAATCTTTTGAAACTGGCAAAGAACTAACGAGAGAGTTAGTAATGAAGGAGTAAATTGAAAATGTGTTCAATAAAGTTTAAATGATAATAATTAACATAATTCGTTTCGTTAGACAAATTCAAATAATGAATGATTCTTACTACATTATTGACTTATTGACTCTGTCTCATTTAATTTATATTTTCATATGCATTAGCATATTATCAACAAAAATGGTTTATAATCATCTTAATAGCAATATAATTGAAAATAATTTAATTGCTTCGTTTCATAATTTTATAAGATCCCAGACTTAGCAGGAAACAAATAATAAATATGAATTTGTTGATTTTTGTATTTTATTTATATTTTTATATGTAAAATATTTGAAGTTGAAGTTGAGTAAAAATCTTTTTACCTTAGGGAAAAGTCGCCCGCCTTAGCGAAAATGTGTTTGTTTAAATTACTGAAATGCATTTTACATCCAATTCAAATTTGATATAACTTTAGGAAAAATCTTCCCAATAACTAAATTAATAACAGTATTATAAGCAGAGTTAAGAGTAATTCTTTATTGTCTCGCCTTAGTAGAACTTTCTCGCTCTTTCTATTTTGTTGTGAGAAACTGATTAATCGACTGAATGCTTTTCCACATAGTTTCTCTATATGCCCGACGATTCATCTCAATTCGAAGCGTTATTCGATTGTTTGTCTTTAATCAATATATTAGAGCTCTCAATATCGTGGGCCACAACAGACAATAAGCACACACAACTTGTCAGCAATTCACTTGGCTCAAAAGTGCCAGTTGCACACAGACACACACACACACGCACAGTTGGGGCCAACACCCACATATTCGTAAGCACACACAGACATTTGCAACCACACACACACACACGTACACAGACAAACAATCCACTCACTTTATTGGCCACTTCGGTAAGCGCTTATGTACGAAATTATAAACACTGGAAATGGCGCACACCACAACAGCAACAGCAACAACAACAAGAACAAGAACAATCACAACAGGCAGCAGCAACAGCAACATCATTATCAGTAGCAAATTATCGGCCATTGCTGTTGTTGCTCTTTGCTGTTTGTGCATTTGTGTTTGTGTTAATAAAACACAATTAACTTCATCAATGGCGCAGCAAATGGAGATGGCGGCGGAGTCTACAGCTGCCTGCTGCTGTTGTTGCTGCTGCTGGTTGTGGTGTCGCAGTACTCGAACATAACTGCTAATAAAACAGACTCAATGGCCGCGCCAACGACCCCAAGCTGCGGCAACAACATGCGGACAGACAGACAGACAGACGGACGGACAGTTAGAGGCAGCGAGGATAATGATGCTGTCGTTGGCATTGTTGTTGCCGCTACCGATGTTGTTGTTGTTTGTGTTATTGTTACTGCCAGTTTATTCAGTCAGTTCAAGTTTACAGCAAACGCAAAGCCAGGAGCAACCATCACGTATACGCAGAGTGTGTTGTTTGCGGCACCGTGATTCAACGATTGTTCGTTGCTTGGTGATGCTGTAGTCATTAATTAGCAAGGTACTTAATTACCGCACATTCATTAGCCGCTTCAATAACGCTGTCACCCACAGAGAGCGAAAGAGAGAGAGAGAGAGCGAGATAGAAAGAGAGGGAGGAATGGACAGCACTTAATTTTATGGTCTGGGAGGTGCTAATGTTGCTGTTGGTCGCTTCAGTTTATATTAGCGTAATTATGCGGCCTTTTGTCTTTGTGACTAATTAGATTTTATGACACTTTACCTTCCGCTCTCTCTCCCTCTTTCTCTTTCTCTATCTATTGCACAATATATATGACATCATATCGAGGATGTGCATTGTGTGCATATTTAATAAATATTACGCATACGTTGTCGCAAGTCTCTAAGGCGCCATTCATTTGCACTGGTCGCCAGGCGCATAGCAATTTGCATTTCATTTAAATTGCAAAACAACAGCAACAGTAACAGCAACGACATTGAGAGCAACTCGAACTGAAAGTCAAAAGCATACAACTAGCAAATGCACTAAAAGCAGCGACGAAAGCCACAAAACAAAACACATTTACTTATGTATATACACAATAACAGATGCAGGGCAGAACAGAGGGGGAGAAGGAGAAGGAAGTGGAAAATAAAAACAACATGGATACTACTCGTAGTTGAAGCTATGTGGGAATGCCATGAAAAACTGTTACATGCCCTGCACAGCCTAGCCAAAGCCGAGGCAAAAATGCGCCCCAAAAGTCATATGAAAAAACATGCGATAACTAAGCTAACCAAGCGGTGGAAGGGAGGAGGAAGGAGGAGGCGGAGGCGGAGACAGGGGGCTGTTGCTATTGCTGCCGCTGCTGATCCTTGGGGTTGAGTTGGAATAAAATGGTTATGTGGCAACATTTAAATGTGGGTGGACATGGCCGGAAACAACCCCCGAAAAAGTAAAATGGCTGCGAAAACTTTTATTCTTTTCAGCACTCAATTTGGCGCTCTCTCTCTCTCTCTTTGTCGCTCCTTCTCTCTTTCACTCGTATGTATATAGCAGCACTTTGTATGTATGGACTGCGCTCAGACTCTCATCGTGCGGCTCTGGGGAGACATGGAGACATGGACGTTGGCATTCGTGTGTGCGTGTCTGTAAATTTTGTAAAGTTAGGCGACAATTTTCGTTGAGGAGCCAAAAAGAGAAGCAGAGTCGGGTTTTTATAGTACGCCGTCATCAGCAACTCATTTATTATTTTATGAAAATGGCAAAATGAGACGACAAATGCTCCCCGGGGTCGCATTGGCCAGGCGTATGCGATTATAATGATTGCGACAATGGCGCTCCATGAATATGCCACACAGAACCCAAATTTAAAAGCTATTTTGTAAGGGTTCTCCCCACCATCTACCATAAGTGTACTATCTCTGTATGTATGCGTATATTTGAGGGTGTGTGTGCTGGTAAATTGTGCGGTGGTGGTGGTAATTAACACTCGGATTTCATAATTAAGTTTATGGCTTAAAACTCTAGCTTGTTGTCGGCCATGTTTATTTGCCGCTCAAAATACACTGAGTCTATAAAAAGGATGAAATAAAATAAATACAGACGAGTGTGCTCGACTGTGAGGTATTGGCATAACATATATTGGCGTAAAATATACCAAATTATTATACTGAAAACATATTATAATATACCGAAGGCTATACTTGGTGTATTGATATTGAATGCTATACATTTAAAATATACCATAGAGAACTATGCATACCACAGCGTATCGGATGTTGACGCTGATCAAGAATATATGATATTTATATACTTTGTGGGGTTGGATATGATTCGCTCCGACTTTTAAATACATTTCCTACAGACGCAAAATTATAATACCCTTCTGCCCTATGAATAAAAAAAAGAAAGTTATAGAAAAAAGAATTAGTGTTTTGAGTTTGAGGATTTCTTATTAAAAAAAATGAATTTTTTAAATAAGAACATATACCTGAATTTCAAGAATTGTCAATGTCAGTATTTTGTATAATTTTGAATTTTTCTGTCTTCAATTTTGACATCGTATCATTACGATTGAAATATTATTTTCTTGATTTCAACTCGTTTATTCTGTGTACATTCGATTTGTCGAATTTAAACTATTTCGTCAATACTATATTTAATTTCAGTTTACATATTTCATATACATTTTTATATGCTCCAATTATAATGCAGAGCATTTCCGCTTCGTTGTTGGCATTCGTTTCTCATATCTTTCCTTTGTAATACGCGCTTGCTGTCTCGCTTGCGCTTTAATTTAAATCGTTGTTGTTGGACCCGAGGGGGAGTTGAGTTTGGCTTTTAAATTGCACCAGCGAGTCGCTCGAGAGGGTCTTCATATATGTGTATGTGTGTGTTGCACACTTTTGTGGGTTGGTAAATGAGCCTTGTCTGCGCTTTTGTGCTTTCATAAACGTCGCTTTATCTTCGACGCGCCATATCATCAAAATTGCTTATGAAGTGCTTTCGGCGTAATTATAATTAACTGCAGTTATTTTACATCTGTCCCACACACACACTCACCCACACATATACACATATACCAGCCCGAGTGATAAGTAATGGACAGAGCTGCGGCTTGTTATGATAGCGATAAGTCGAAATGAGACTTTACTACATATGAAATAATATATAAATGTTCCTACCAAAGCATTATCAAAGGACTGACAAATATGGTTTTTCCTATTAACTTTTATGTACATCAAATTGTACAAATTAGTGATGAATATTTCGTACAAATTTTTCCATGGAAAATTGGGGTGAATATGAAGAAAAGTTTTATCAGAAATAGAAAAAATGCAACAATAATTCTTTACTGTATACTGGCTGTATAAGGCTTTTATAAATAAAAGTATAATATTAATGGAAGAAACATAATAGAACTTTGAAGAACTCTTGGTTTTTAAGGAAAGTATATTAAAGTGGTTTGTATGAGTTTTCAATTAATTAATCAATATTCGTAATATTTCTATATTCATAAAACTACATAAGCGATCAATTCTTGAATCTTCGATAATTTGTATTTCAATGAAATGATTTGAATTGTATTAACATTAAAAAGACATGATTCTGAAATATGATTTGAAATAATCACATTAATGACATGTATTTATTTCTTGCAACGCTTTCAATTTTATAAATCTTTAAATAATTTTTAAACAAAGGGTACTTTTTTATAGTATGATCCTCGACTAAAGTTGTAAAAAAATGAAATAGTAATAGCTTACCCATATCAAACTTAGCTCAATTTTGATTGCCAGACAACTTGTTACTCATACGCCATGTTGTACAGACAGTTGGCATATTTGGGCGGTACATTCTCCGTTCCTCGTTCTCCATCCGTTTTCAGTTTTGTGGTTGCAGCGCTTATTAACCAGCTGCGGTTGCGGTTGCCACTGCTGTTTATTGGGCTCAAACACAACCCCTTTTTTAGGCGGGCAGCAACAATACGAGAACTTCAATCCCTTATCCTCCCCCGTTCACTCGCTCTACGCTGTCTGCCTGTCTGGCTGACTGGATTGCTGGCCTTTCGACTTTTTCGCGTTTGTTTGCCAACACATTAAACGTCTGGTGGCATGCCCCACGCGGAGCACGACGCAGTTAATTCAATTGACTCAAACCAATTGTGGTCAGTCATCGATGGAGTTGGTATATCCAGTATTGAAGAGGAGATTCGAGCATCTAATGTGCCATTAATGCATATCAAAGTGGCTGCAAACACTCCACAGCCCATTACCAGTGCGAGTCGCATTTGCATTTGCATTTGCAAAGGGATGCACGTTGGCATTGCCTGGCCAGCAAATTCGTTAAATATTAAATGAAGCGTTCATGTTAATTTTCTGTTTAATTGCCGCCGCGCTTTTAGGCATCGCTCTGGCCAGGCTAATTACATGCAAACACGGCCAATCATGTTGACCAATTACCAGTCGCATACAAAACAGAGAGAGATAGAGACAGATTGTGATTTATTTTGAGATGGAAGTTGACAGTTTGTGAAGTTACTTTTCCTATGTCTATGGAAAAGGATTTAACACAAACAGAGCACGTAACTTGTTAGATAATTTGGCAGACTAGCTATAGTAAGTGCTGACTGCATAAGTGAACATAATCGCTGAGTTGCATCATTTGTTATGGCCATTCGATTACATCAAGAGAAACGTGCATAATACTTATCAGGTAATCAAGCCAAAAATATGCGCTGTGGGAAAAAGAAATCTCTCTCTTTCTCTCTTACTCTATCTGTGTAATCGATATGCCAACCGATAGAGAAGGAGAGTGTGAGACAGAGTTGTGGGTGGTTGAATGGTCAGTGGACAATTCGCTGGTCAGTGGTGGGCTTAATTGAATTTTGATTGCCGCATCATTGCAATCAATTCCAGGATTGCACGATGACCACCATTCACATGTGCGCCAACATGTGCCCAAAAATTCCAATTAATTCACAATGTGATTGATTTCCGCTTACAAATCTGACACTGTCCCTTGGGCCACAATCACTTGATTGATGATGCTCCTGTTCGATTCGGTTCTGTTTTGTGTTTGGCTTATGCAAAAAAACAAAAACATGCTGCGTATTTTGACCTCGCTTTTTCTTTCTGCTCTTACAGCTCAGGATCTCAATGACATGGATCAGGATGATATGTGCGACGATGGCAGCGACATTGACGATCCCAGCAGCGAAACGGACTCCAAAAAAGGCGGCAGTCGTAATGGCGATGGCAAGTCCGGAGGCGGAGGCAGCGGAGGTTCAAAGCCACGGCGTGCTCGCACAGCTTTTACCTATGAGCAGCTAGTGTCGCTGGAGAACAAGTTCAAGACGACGCGCTATCTGAGTGTCTGTGAACGCTTAAACTTGGCTTTGAGTTTGAGTTTGACCGAGACACAGGTGAGAAACGAAGAGAAACTAATTATGAACTTTATGCTTAGTTTTTCAATTGTGTTTGGCAGGTCAAGATCTGGTTCCAGAATCGACGCACCAAGTGGAAAAAACAGAATCCCGGCATGGATGTGAATAGTCCGACGTTGCCCCCGCCCGCCGGTGGCTCCTTTGGACCCGGCGCCTATGCCAGCAGTCTGCTCTATCCCCATGCCGTGCCCTATCCACCCTATGGACCCTATTTCCATCCGCTGGGGGCGCATCACTTGAGCCACTCGCACTCATAAAATTGCAAGATGCAACAGCGTTTGTTGCAACTCTTCGAGAAGCGTGCCAAGGGGGCAACAGCGGAGGCGCCTTGAGCACGCATTGTAAATGTCCAATTGCTTTAAATGTTGTCGTCGCACCTGTAAATAGTTCTTGTATAAATTCATATTAAATAATTAAACTAAATATTGTAGTGCTTAACCAAAGATGTTGCTAAGTCACATTAACTTGATAATATTAATTATTTTTAGCACCTAAGTGACATGCAGAATCAAAAGAAAACCAAATCGAAACCAAATATGCCAGACATAAATTAAGTATAAAATATATTAAAATAAATATTATAAAAATGAGAAACACAAACGAAAATGGAGATTTTGCATATGTTGTGGAGTGGGCAAAAACAATTTATCGCCATGACGCACACTGATAAACAGACACACTGACAGACAGACGGGAAGAAGGACCCTCTGGCTGAGCGTGTGAAATGACAGGACAACAATGTCAAGTCAAGTGTAAAATTTTAAATTTGCTTCTCATTTGCCGCGTGCAGCTCAGCTCACACTCGGAGTCACAGAGGCTATTCAATTATGTGGCAAACGAATACGAAATTTCTTAATCCGATTTGTATGATACAATGCGGAGCACACATATACGAGTGCGAGCCCAAAAAGTCGGGTAGGTTGTTGTCAAAACAGAGAGACAGCGCAAATGAATAAATTCACGGGCACACACCTCGTGCCCATTGATATTATAATAACTACTCCGGCTTCGGCTTCGGCTTCGAGCTTCAAGCTTGGACTCCTTTCTGGCCAGCACGGATAATTGAAACAGAAATCTACGCATGGCCAGCAACAGGAACTGTGGATTGACTGCCGTGTGACGAGTGCCGTTGACAGCATTGACGCGCGAGGTAAACAAACAAACAAGGATTCTCAGCCTGAAAATCCTTTTATATCTATTACGCCACCACGCCCAAACAAACCCCCAAAACTGAGTCTGAGTCTGATCCTGAGCTTGAGCTCTGTGTGAAAAGCCACGCGACACGCGAGTAGCGTATGAAAATTTTCCACAAATTTGATTGCATTTGCGGGCAACGCCTACCACGCCCACTCCGCCCACTGTCGACAAGGATATGCGATGCTTTTTCTGCTCGCTGCAGCGGCCATTTGCATAAATAATTTATTAAAAATTTGCTTTTACATTTGTTTCAAGCTTTTGCTTAAGTACTTTGCAATTAGTCGCACAAATCCTATTTGAAGCACACCCACACACTCACACACACACACACACATGCATATTATGCATGAATTCACATGTGTGAGTGTGTGTAGGTGTACGTTAATTTCTGTAAATGTAAGTCACTAAATTATTCAACTGCAGACATGCCAGCGCATTTCGCACACGATTCAACAAACTGCGAGCTGATGTGCACAGCAAGAGCGTGAAGTCCTAGGCGAGAGGGGAGAGTGACAAGAGGGGGGAGAGTAGGTGGAGTTTAATTTGCATACAATTAAATGCTAATTTCAGTTGCAATGTGGGAGTTTAACCTGTTCTATTCTCACAGTAAGAACAGCTTCTAAATGGCAAAAGTTCCTTGTACAGAAACTAATAATGTTTGATTTATCATATTACAAATGGAACAAGATCTGATAGAAAATGCATTACTGTAAAATTAGAATTTTAAATTTGAAGTAATTATTAATGGTGCCATCCATGATTTATTTTTATTTTTAAGAAAAAAATATTAAAAATTCAAGAAAATAAAATAACTTACCGATTAATGAAAGAAAGCATATATTATCGATTTTTGCTGCACTCGATCAATTTATTTATCAATTTTCTTTTTATAAACGAATTTATGAACCAAAAATAAAATTTATAAATATGTTGATTAAGTGTATCAAAAATCGATAATATAAAATATATTTGGGAACGAAATTTCAGTGCTAATAAAAATGATTATGATACTATGTGGGATTTATTTTTCTTTTTTAAATATATAATATTATTATAGGATTCGAAATAATAATTACTATGATTTATTTAAGTTAAACAAAAATATATTATTACAAATATACACAAATATTTTGATATTATTTTACCAATTTAAGAAAATATAATGCATGATCTCCATGATTATGTTTACCAAAATTCGCACTCTTTTTAAATTACGGTACAATATAATAATTATTACCGAAATTATAACACTTATTAATATGTGCTTCACAGAATTTATTTATTTTTACGAAGAAACAAAATTAAAATTTATAGAAGATAACAGTAATTGATAAAAATAACTGTTAATATGTGTTTGCTATGACATTTTTGTATTTCAAAAAGACAAATAAGAGAATTAGATGTAATTATTAATGTAAATTAAAATAATTTTTAATGGGTACTTCACATTAATAAATTATTTACAGAAAAAAAGAAACAAAATACTTAAATGCTTCTTTCTTTTTAGCAAAATAAAATTTTTTCTATATTACTACTTTATTTTACTTTCGACTATCAACCCATATAATTTTTTAAACAACTTTAAGTTAAAATATCCTTAAAATTTATTCGCAATCCCGTAGTCAATCTCATATCCCAACAATTATCACACGTTACTTCCTCTGTAGAACATATTGTCTCTGTTTCTCTATAGCTCAGCAATTAAATACTATTACTATAATCATTTTAAGGGCTCTAATGACTACTTCACTAAATACAATTTACTGCAATGTGTCGCGACACTTGCTGTGCCTCAACCCGCAAACAAATCAGTGAAACGATAAATTAACGAGACGCCTGCCCACTTAAAGTAATACTTACCCTATTACTTTGCCTTATCCTTCCTCCACTCAGTGTCCTGTGAGTTGGTTGGCAAACGCCTAAACGCAAATCCAAGACAATTGCTTTCCAATTCTAAGCAAATCCCATTTGAAGCATTTCGCACCACCAACAACAGACAGCAATGACAGTTCTGTTCCAGACCGAATTACTTGTCGTACTTCAGTTTTGTCAACGGGGGGGATGAGGGGAAAACTCATTGCAGAATCAAAACGCGACACTCACGCAATTAAGTTGTTTCCCGAGCTTGTCTCTCTGTCTTTCTCTCTCTCTCTCTCTCTGTTTCACTGTTTTGGGTATTTTGCGTAAACTACTTTGAATTTTATTTTATGCGACTTATTTTGGATGCCTTCTTTATTTTGTTTTTTTTTTTTTTTTCTCTGCCCTGTTTTGTGTTTACGTATTTTACGAGAACCTTTTTTTGCGCCTGAATTGCTGCAGATTACGCATACTTCATTTCGAAGAGAGAGTGTGTGTGTGAATGTGACAGTGTATGTGTGTGTGGCACGCTGGCAACATTTAATCTGCACCATTGACTTTTCTACAGTGCGACCCTCATGCGAGTTTTGTCACTCGACTCATTTTCTCTCTCTCTGTCTCTGTCTCTGCTAGTAAATTTTATGCGAATATTTAGTTTACTGCGCTTATCAGCTCGGCTTTATCGAGAACTTATTGTGTTTGTTTAATTGAATTTGGATTGCCGCGTTGCGACTGCAAAGACGTCGTCGTCGTCGTCGACGCTGGCGACAATTTCGCGATTGAGTGAACGCCAAGAGAAGCTGCTGCCACAGCACAGATAAGTGGAGCTGGAAAGCAGAGAGGAGAGAAGTGGCAACTTCTTCTCGCTCCTAGAAACATTTAATTGGGAGTGGTAGATCAACTTGCGACTTAGTTTAGTTCATTTATTTCGCTATTTGTGGCTCGCAGTCGAACATCGCGTGGCAATTAAAGTTTAATACGTTTGCCACGCCCCCAACGAATCGATGTCAGAATGCTTGCATATGTGCGCATCCATATAAATTATGACCAGAGCTTGACATAAACAAGCTCCCTGGAGTCCCTTTTTGCCAAAGTTATATATGACAGATTTGCGCAGCGCATTTGATGAAGCGCAAGAGCAAAGGACGCGTAGGAAACGCTAAAGTGTCACCAGGGAGCTGGGCAATGAATCCGCCGCCTGCCACATGTGTCTTAAGTCAAGGCACGCCGGGGTTGCCCTTTGTTGTTTTGCAAGCGAATCACATTTTGATGATTGTCAATGTGACTTTAATACCATTTTTCAACTTGACACGCTCGTGGGACGCAGGGGCATGATGTAAGGTCCTGGCACGTGCACTGTGTGAAGGGCTGAGCGATAAGGCGAAAGGGCTGGCTGACTTGCAGAGACACACTGATCGCAATGCTGACATCTGTGGATTAAATTGCAATTTGTGCTCATGTAATATTGAAGCTACTCCGCACAAGAGAGAAGAGAGAGAGAGATACAAAGTTAGAGCACTTCAAGTCATAAATGTAACACTTTTTCATTGTTGGTGTCGCTGCCCAGCTGCTATTAGTGCTTTGTGGAGCAATAAAATTGTAAACTGCTAACGCATTGTAAATTACATTTGATATTTTTATGGTCAATTAACCGATATGCGTGAACAGAGACAGAAGAGAGGGCAACGATCGCTGTTCACAGTTTTGTAGCATACTCTTGAGGGCACTATTTGTAAACTTCACTTTATTTAACGAAATTTCTGTTAACAATATGGTGAGTTAATATAGTTTTTATACCCGCTACCCATAGGGTAGAAGGGTATTATAACTTTGTGCCGGCAGGAAATGTATGTAACAGGTAGAAGGAGGCATCTCCGACCCTATAAAGTATATATATTCTTGATCAGCGTCAACAGCCGAGACGATATAGCCATGTCCGTCTGTCCGTCTGTGTGTCTGTCCGTCTGTCCGTCTGTCCGTCTGTCCGTATGAACACCTAGATCTCAGAGACTATAAGAGATAGAGCTATAATTTTTTTTCGACAGCATTTGTTATGTTTGCACGCAGATCAAGTTTGTTTCAAATTTTTGCCACGCCCACTTCCGCCCCCGCAAATCAAAAAAATCGAATAACAAGCGTAATTTTAAAGCTAGAGTTGTCAATTTTGGTATATACAATAAAAACTATAGTAGTTATGATTCCTGAAAATTTGGTTGCGATCAGATAAAAATTGTGGAAGTTATTAAAGAAATACTTTTGTATGGGCAAAAACGCCTACTTACTAGGGGTCTTAGTTGCTTTAGATGACAATCTGGTATATTGTGCCGTCTATGGTATATTTTTAATGCGGTACTATATCAATATACCAAATATACTATTTGGTATATTTTTAGTATTTTTGCAGTATATTTGGTATATTTTGAGAAAAATATCGCAAAATATATTTCTTTTATTCAAAATGGGTAGCGGGTATCTCACAGTCGAGTGCACTCGACTGTAGCTTTCTTACTTGTTTTTGTTTTATAATAAAATTAATTATGTATATGTAAGTTGGCAAACCTCTTTCAAATATCCAGTGGATTACTCCTATTCAAAATTACTTTCCCCAGATAAAGTTGTTAGGCAACTGTAATACTTAAATATAGTTTTACCCTTAGGATACAATGTATAAAATAGTCGTAGTTTTTCATACAAAAAATATTTTTGTATTCATCACAGTCATTCGAGGCAACCTACATATATTAGAAGACAGTGGATGACTCCTTTTCAAACATGTTTTCCTTGGCCAAATAGTAAGGCATCTGAAAATATTAGCTAAGCGTGGTTCAAGCGACTTTAGTCTTACTAGGGTAATTGAGAAATTCTCCCGTGTGACACAATTTACAGAGAATCAAACAAAAAGTGAAACAATTAAAAAAAAATATTAATGGTTATTGTTATATCTTTAGAGTAACACTATATTTGGAGCTAAGATTGATTTTGAGAACTCTTTCTGTTTTACCATAAAATATAATAACTTCGTCCATATTTGATTGTTTCGACAAACATATTAATTTTTGCAATTATGATGAAACAGAAAAATAATTCCCAAATCATACTTAGCTCTAATTAAAGTGCTAATCAAGAACATTAAGATGTATCTTTATTAAAAATAAAAAAATGTTTTGGTATATGTTTTTTTTACATTAAATAGTGTCCTGCTACATTTTCTCCAGAGAATAATGATGCTGCTGCTCCTTATAGAGCTAATGTTAATAATTGAGGCGTCCATTAAATGACACCTTTAAAATGATTATACTCCTTGAAATAGTATAAAGTCTTGAAGATTTGTTAAGCTTAATACATTCAACATTTAGCCTTATTAACCTCTTGGAAAATGTAAGCATGAGAAGCATTCATCTAGCAATTCATCATTCACCATTTAGCAGGCGCAGTTACCTGTCAAGTGAAAAGCATTGCGAATTCAACAAAATTAAACGCGTGCCCATCTAATTCGCAGTTAATTCGCCGGCAAGCGCAACGAAATGGGGCACAAACGAAATGCCGTTGAACAGTCCGTCGAACCTTTTTATTTGGTGAGAAAACATTTACGCACTAATTTCTCCGTGCAGCGTGCTCTAAAAAGCATTTCAGTTGCCATCGCATTACTCGACCAGTTGCATGCCAATTGGTTTGCAATTTGCTGTGCTTAGTTGACGACGGCGGTGGGGGGAGGGGGAGGGTTGAAGTCTACGGGGGATGCGTGTTGTTAGCCCCGCGGGTTGATGCAGCCACAAATAGCGCACGCGTAGCGTACAACACGTGGCACAATTACGCGGTTAAATGCATTCAAATTGAGTTGTTTATACTGTGGGCGTATGCGAATGTCGAGGGATCCTTCGCTTGACGCCTGACGCCTGCCTGGGCGGCGTTAGCGGTCAACTGGGAGCGAGTTGCTGTTGTTATTGTTGTTGTTGTTGCTGTTGAAGCATGCTTAGATGCGCGTCGTTGGCAAATCAGTTACAGTCGCAGTTGTTCCCATTGTTGTTGTTGCTTCTGTTTAGACCCACAAAGTGCCACGCGACCAGGCATTGTTCGCAAATTTGGAAAAGTGTTGTCCTGTGACCCCCGCCACCTGCTGAAAACATAAAACTATCAGCAATCGAGTTGAGTTGAGTTGCGTTGAGTTGCACCCTTTGCTGTGAAATCCGCTTATGTGTGTCTCATATTTAAGCCGACATTACAAGCAAATCAAAACAAAGACAAGGCCATAATTAAAATCGCACAGAGACTCGAGTCAGTTGCGTGCCACAAACTTTGGCCGCAGACAGCAAACAAACTACAGTAATTATACGAAAACCTCGAGTTGAGAGTTTCTTTGAAGACGTTTACAAATGTGCGAGAGAGTTCCCTTTGTTTTTCTTACAGTGTAGTTCATGCTACATTTGCCAAAGAGTTCATCAAGGATTCAAGTCGAAAAAACCAACTCATTACAGCTTCGCCAGGTCACACAATTACGGACTAGCATCGATGTCATCTATTTGCCAGCTTGATTTTCCTTTCTTCTTGCACCTTTCATGTCTCGTTTTCATTTGTTGCGCTAGATTTTTCTCAATAACACACACACACACACACACACACACAGAGTTAATACCCTGGGGAGCAAACTAGTTCAATCCGCATACAAATTGTGAGCAGACGGAAGAAACGATTCCCTCTTTCCACCTATTTGTTCGCCTTTGTGGTTGTTTACCTAGCCGAACCAAAACTAAGCAGCTAGAGACACCGAAAACAAATAGGCAGTTCCACAGTCAGGACATTTGCAAATGTCTGGAATCCAGTTCGGATAATGAGCAAATTTGTTATCATATAAAGGAGACAACAACTAAGCGCTGGCTGCCCAACACTTGGCAGTTTTAAAATGAGCAAAGCTCTCTTTTCAGACCAAACTTAATTACGACTGGACTCATTTGCCAGCATGAGGTAGAGATTACAGTGAAGTACTTGTAGTCGACTTAGTTTTCCACTCAAATGATTGTGACTTATTGTAGCTGCTGCTAATGTGCTCGTTAAAGTTTACGCTGACAGGAAAAGAGCAAAAGGACATCGCTGCTGATACACACACCTGCAACATCATTGAAGTATGAAATCCTCGCATGTGGTCGTTATGACAATACATCCATCCGCTATACGCAATACGCGCTGCCATTTGATTTGCCCAAAATTGCCATATAATTGCCGTTGGCAACCCCCAGACCGAGATTCGCGCAGTAGTTGTCAGGACTATTATGATGTGTCCTGGTGTTGGTAATGTGCAAGCCGTTGCTAATTAGTACAACATGACGATTTTCGGTTATCAATTCTATTGGTTTTTTCGGGGCGGTCGTTAAACGAATGCGAAACGCATACAATGTGCGGCGTGAAATTGTCACGATATCAGAAAATGTAACCCTAACTTTCGACTCGAACAGTTGTAGAACTCGTAACGTAGTCTTAGCCTTTCACTTGAGCGCACGCAATTCAATTTTAAACTAACAACTTAATCCTTTATTCAATTTGAAACCCATTAAAAGGACATTGCTTATCCTTTTAAGTGAATGCAAACAGCTTTTAATGTAAATAAGAAAACGAGATCGATGCTGCCGTTTGCCCAACTCCATGAAGAATCTCTGCCGCAACGGGACGGAAAAAGAAAATTAAAATGCAGCCTGCTACCTACAGTCCTACGTTCGAGTCGACGTTCTTCGGTCTCTTGGCCAAACGGCCAATTGACATTTGCAACCGCACTTAAGACCAACAGATGATGCGGCTCCTTGCTGCTATCGATGAATGCTTTGGGATACTTCGTTTGCTCTGCGCTCTCACAGTTTGTTTGAGCCACTCCAAAACAAATCGAACTCTCTGTGTGTGGTGTGTGTGTGTGTGTGTGTGTTGGTGACTGAATGCCATTTGAATATTTCATGCTGTTGTGGTGCAAAATTTTAAATCGACTCAAGTCAAGTGTGCGGATGCCGAAATCAATCTCGTTTGTGTAGCAACCAAATTAACATAGTCAGGGTTGGCAACAGAACATCAGCAGAGCATCAGCTGTAAGCCACTTGCCACAGAGTCAGTTGCATTTTGTCGATTTCTGACTACTTAGTGTCCCCCCCTCCCTTTTGCCTTTTCCTTTCCTCGCCCTTGCGCTGCTACTTAGTTACACTTGGCTTTGTCTTTCTGCTTTTTAATACCTACGAGTTTACTTTTTTAAATGTATTTTATATCTGATTCTGGTAACGCACCACCAAACCATCGCTTCACCTCCTCTTCCTCCTCCACTTGCTGCTACTGTTGATGAGGACTGAGTAGAGTTTGGGAAATTCAGCATGTGCACTCTCACGTAGTATAATTTACCCTCAACACGGCGCAACCAAGTACGAGCACAATAAAAAGTACAAACTTAGCTGCAACTTTTTTCTATGAGTTTTTATTTTTTATTTCCTTCTTTTCTTTTCTTTCACTTTTTTTTCGTTTTCCTTCTTTTCTTGCGCCCAATGTGGCCTTTTTTGATTGCCTTTTGTTTTTTTTTTTTCTTCTTGGGTCTCTTGCTTGACTGTGGGGCATTCCTAATGTTGTTGTCTGTAATGGGCGATGAGATATCTGAGTGGAGCTCAAAGCTCTGAGGAATGACGAGCACGTGTATCCGAGCAGATTGTAGCATATTCTGTGGATTAGATTTCTCAAGAGAAAGCGCGATTGCATTAAAAAGTAACCAAGTTAAAAGAGTAACAATTGTAAACGATCGTTTTAATGCTTACAGAGTGGATATGAAAAATCATTTTTATGAATTAAGAAGAGTCTGAATTAGGTCATAATATAGTTGAATGAATAAATAACAGAGATTATTAAAATATTTTTACTTCAATATAATTATATAATTTGTTGAAGAATACATTTAATGGTAAAATCTAAAGCTAATAGGCTATTAAATAGAGAAAATAGAATCGCCAACAAAATGATTACATTTTTAATGAAATATTTTCTAAACATAAACCAAACTAGAATTAAAACAAAATCAGTCCAACCCTAAATTATACTAATTGCAATAAACCTGTCAATATATTATATATTGGGTACTCAATATTGAAAAAAGTTCGACTTATATGACTTATACATATGTGTAGAAGTAGAGCTGAAATCATATATTATGGATTTATTTTATTTATACTTATGTATGTACTTATATGTATCGAGAAATTAATTATTCAAAAAGTTGACTAATTTAGTTAACACTTCCAAAATTATTTCATATCAATTACAGACTGTCCAAAAATTATGTGATCTTCCTAGTGTTACAGCAAAGTGAAAGTCTTTATTTCTCTATAGAAACAAAAAAGAACAGAGATTAATCTAATGAAATCTAGATTCCAACTTTTACTAATCATATATAAATTAAACATTTTATTATAATTCTTTCAATAAATAAAAAATATAAATTAAAGACTGATAAAGAAACACAAATAACACATGAAAGAGTTTGCATTAAACAATATTTTAGGAATCAATTTATCGATAAAAAGATATGGGCTTAATAACTTAATTCGAATAAAACAACTTCATAATTCAATTTTGACTTATCGTATTTACATCAAGCAGTATAATTGAGATCCTCAATAATCCTTCAACAAGATCAACTGCCAGGGGTATTTTAGTTTGCTGGCACTGCCAACTGGCCATGTCCTCGACAAGCTGCATAAACAATAATATTTGAGAGCACGCGTCATTGTCATAATACAAACAAATGCGAGCACTCGTGCTTAAGGGAGAGAGGCCACTTGAGTTGCCACTTGAAATGGGAGGAAGGTTGACAGATTTTCGCATTGGACAAACAAAAACTGAGCTCAAAGAGTCCAAATGTCAGCGAGTCAATGCTGAGCAAACAAATAAATGTAATTACACTGAAATTACAAAATTCTTAAAAGAGAATTAGTTGTCAGTCGGCGACTAAAGTCCGTCTAGCCTGGCCTCTTATAAATCTTACTCAACGGCTCAAGCAAAAGGCATCCTTTGTGGCTTATGTCCACTTATCCCAGTCGCAGCTGGCGCAATGGACACGGCAGACTGGGCATCGGGTACAGGATACTGGACACTGGACACTAGGCAGTAATAAGTGGCCCAGTCAATGGTGGAAAGTGCTGAGTTTTGGGGCTTGAACAATTCGGGAAGCTACCTTCTTATCTATAAATAGCCATAAACCACTGCAGAAACCCCTCGTTCTCGTCCCTTTTTGCGCCTTGGCCACTTGCTCTTTCATTAGAACCCGAATTTCAACACATTTGCCGCGCATAATCCCTTAAGGCTCTTTAAACTTTACACACTTTTAGACGCTGTCATTCCTTCCCCCAAGCACCGAAAAACATGGCAAAATGTGTCGAAAAAGACACCAAAATAATCCTTTTTTTTCTCTGCTGCTGCTGCCAAGCGACAGGACACGCAACAAAAAAAAAAAAAAAGAAAAGAAGAAAGGAGTAGAAGAGATAAAGGTTAAAACATCAAGACTAAAAGGCGCATGCATTATGAAGGGTCTTGAGTTTTAATTGAGTGTGTGCTGTGCTGTCGAGTGGGAGGTAAAAAGAAGAATATAAAATACGGAAAAAACATTAACAACAATAACAACAAAAGTTGTTGCAAAACTGTAATAAAACAATTTGCCATTTGACGCATGGTTGCGGCCACCAAAAGGCTTTGCAACTGGCCAGATGTCCTGAATGTCCTGCATGTCCTGCATGTCCTGCTCTCCGCCCTCTCGTGTGTGTGTGTTCGTGCCCAATTAGAGTTGCAGCAGCGGTCACTTCAAGGGCAGCGTCCATGGGGCAAAGTGCAGAAACAGAAGCGCCAGCTGAGGCAAAACTTTTTGGGAATGTCCAAAAAAAAAATATATAAAACTTTTCATTTCACGCCTCAAGTATGAGTAATTGATTCATTTATGCTGCTAATTGCAAATGAGACAATCCCCCCACACCACTCTCCTCTACCCTGCTGCCTTCCTCCGTCTTTACAAGTAATATGCTAATTAGCAGCTTAAGCTCATTTTTCAATTAAGTCTGCAAACTTTCAAGCCGAAATGCAAACTAATTTAATTAATGGCAAACCAATTGACAGTCGCAAGTGAAGTAAACTCATATCAAGAAATCTTCAAATTAATCTTTGGCTTTTAGAAACAGGTATTTAAGATTATTATAAGCGAACGTTGAATGAGGAATGTTTACATTAAGTTGACTCAGGCAAAGATAGCAAGATTATGGTGTCTCGATTATAAGAAAGATGAAGGGAAAGAAAACATAGTATATAAAAAAGAAACAGATAAAAATATATTATTATTATTACTATAAAATATTATATAGAGTACAAATATACTAGATTGTCAGCCAATGACTAGAAGCTAGAATCTTGGATTGGATTTGTGTAGACAAAATAACAAAACTGTGAGGTATTATTCTTACAATATATGTAGCCAAAACACTGAAAAAATCGAAGCAAAAACTGAATGCTATATTTGGTATATCGATATAGTACTATATTGTAGAAGATTGTCAGCCAAAGTAACTTTATCAGTCGTTGTTTGATATACAATGTTATTTCTTAAATGACTTCTACTAAAGCGAGTATATAATACATACATACAAAATAATTTGAAATTAAATTATGAATTCAATATGAAATAGTATATTTTCTCTAAGCTAAACTAAAAATAGAATTTTTATTAATGTTTTTATATTTTTTATTTTAATAATACTAAGAAACCGGCATACTCAGAAATATGTCGAACTTTTGTAAACTTTTTTATTGCAAAAAGTGTATGCGCATGTGATTATTTATGAAAAAGTATTAATATTTTAAAAATATGAAGTCGGATTGTGGATTTTTAAATATTAAAACGGCTTTTCATTTAGCATTTATGGAAACAAGATCACTCTTCAGTGTCAATATGTGTCAGTAGAAAATATTGTATTTGTTTTAGAAACAGCTGCACTCTTATGTCATACATAATGCGCATATCATGTAATTACCGATGTGCTATATATAAACTACTGCCTACCCAATCAAAAAAGAAAACAGGTCGACCATTAGAACATCATAATGTCGTATGTCTAGCATAAGTTTGGGCTCGCTGTTCCGACTATTAAATTTCAGCTACAGATAATCGGTATATATAGCAGAGTGAATGTAACACGAAACGAAAACAAAAGCGTGGAATGCACGTTAAAGGAAGCCGCTCAGGAGGAGGATTGGATTGGCGTGACATAATTGTGTTCGCCATTTGTTACGCCGCGTCCCAAAACACCAAAACCAAACCCGGGGAGCGCCGCCAAAGCGCCGCTGTAATCGGAACCGCAATTTACACACGGCACGGCAAATTATGGAATTTGTTGTATGGAACGTCGAGGTAGAGGGTGAGGAAATTGTGATGCGATGCTCACAAGTCAATTAAATAAACAGCCATTCAGTTAAAAGGATTTCGCTAGAGGGAGCCCATCATCATCATCACCAGCAAACCAGCTAACCAGCAAAACCAGCAGCAACACCCAACACCAACCCTTGACGGAGGCGCAACCACGATTGATTTATCAGCCGACAATTTGGGCGAGCAAACAAAGCAAATGCCTATAAAATGATCCATGCTTGCGGCACATTGGATCCAAAGCTCGAAGCTGAGGCTATAGAATCTTGGCTGGCGCTTATATTGTTGACAGCTCGTCAGCTAATTACACGCCACAATAAGTTTAATAACTTTGCAAGCGTCGCGTCGCGATGCGATGTTGTTGTTGTTCTTGTTGCTATTGTTGTTGCCCGGCATCAACACTTCGTCACGATAAACATTTTAATTAACTCGATGCAGACGAGTTTGGGGCGCTGCTTGTTAAGTGCTGTAGGCCTTGGCTCTGGTGGCATCGTTCGCCAGCTTATGACTACTTAACGCCTGCTCATTTCACACTCAGTACTCGACACTCCTTCGAGTGTCTCTCTCACCCCGCCTCTAATCGATTTCAGCCTTCAGCACAAAGTGGCAAACAATGTTTCATAATTTTAGTGCCGCTAGCTGGCGGAATTGCTTCCTGCTTCCTTCAGCTTCCTGCCCTGCAGCCAGTTCCCAACAACTGGCTGTTGCACTGCCATCATTTTTTCTGGCAATTTATGAAGCATAAATAAACTGAATTTGAAACTATGTAGCGACAAAGACAACGACAACAGCAGAAACAGCGACAGCGCTAAAAAACAACGCTTAAACTCATTAATTTAAACGAGATTTGACGTGCGCTTTGATAAAGCCGCAATTTATATTCGCTGCCCCTTGCAAAAGGTGGAAGCGGGAGAGCTAGAAGTGGTAACAAGAGCTAAAGGAAGCAGGGAAACTGTGGCAGCAACTGAGACTGGGTGGAGATGTGGGCCATAGACACACAACCTGCAATTGCCTCGTTTAGTTGGAAAACAATGGCGGGCTTAGAGTGCTATGATGTACAAAATATGACAATATGGAGTGTAAAATAACACACTGCGAGAAAACATTTTTAAAATTGTTGTTAAAGTATCTTAAGCATTAATCGTATTTTCTCTAATGCAAAAATATTTATAGAAGAATAATCCAATTAATAAATATTTTCTTTATAACTAGTTTACCCAGGAAGTTAGAAACCTAAATACATTTAAATGACTAAATTCAGCTTTATTTGGATATTTAAAATAAACCGAGGGATCGTCTGTTCTTCGAATCGCAGTGTATCTGAACTAAAAGGATAGGGAGAAATAAATTAATTATTGAATTTTATAATAGTATATCTTCTCATAGAGACATAGATTAAAAATGCTTATCCTTACTCCTATAATTAAATATATAATATATAAAAAATAAAAATAATATAAAAATTATATAAAAAGAATTCATATTAATGTCATATAATATAGTTGATGAATAAATTTAAAACCATTCAAGGATTTTCTTTTAAGTCTCAGTGCAGAATAATTGGAAGAATTTAAAAAATAAGTTTTGTAGAATATAAAAATGTGATATAGTTAAGTGCGATATTGATTCAAGAGTACTATCCCTTATTCATTAATGAATCGAATTATAAATATTTTACTTAAAAATGGAATATAAGTAAATTCATATTTGTGCAACTGCGGTCAACTATTTAAAATATATTCTTCAAATCTCATTCACTGACCGAATATACAAATTTTATTAAAAATATACCAATATTAAATTTTAAAAGATTAAGTCATCTAATTAAGTCATAAGTTCATATTAATGTCTTAAATCCATCTGAACTATTTAAAATTATCAGGAGTTATACTGAAATCTTTAATAAGGTTTTTCTTTTCTCCAAATCACAGTGTATTTATATGTAGTACAAAGATAGAAAAAAAATCATCTCTCTTGCCCGTTACAAAAGGCCAAGTTAGCAGCTATATGGGACAGCCATTTCGGTGTCGCCACAAACTGCGGCGCACTGACTCTATTTGCAAAAGCAATTAATTTTTTTCGGTTAGAGTCCGCCCAATGGCACATAAATTTCAACAAGAAGTTGTGGTGTCACCGCATCTGAATCTGAATCTGGTAATCGAGTCTGGGTCTGGCTTTACAGCTGCCGCAATTGGCCAAGTCGAAAAGCAAGCAGCAATTTCACGTGCATTTAAATGGTGGGCGAGACGAGTAGCGAGGGGCGAGGGGAGAGAGGCGACCCAAGAGCGTAACTAGATTTCAGTGTCCAGAACTAAATAAATATTTACGCGCATGTGGCTCAGAATGCAAAATAGAGACACCAACAACAACAACAACAACAACAACAACGGCAGCAATCAGTCAGCAACAACAACAACAATGAGAACAACACGAACAACGATTGACAACAAGAAAGAAAGAAGAAAAAAAATTGTCAATTTCCAAAGCAAACAAGCCGAATCCAAAGCAATCAGTGCGAATCGGTTAAAGTGAAAATCAATTTGTCAAATCGAACAATTGAATTGGGCACGAAAGGATTACAAACATACATATGCAAGTATGTGAGAGAGAGAGAATGAGAGCAAAAGAGTGAGAGCTCCTTCTTCGAGTGCCTTTATATATAAATCAAAATATTTCACAACTGTGCGTAAACAAATTTGTTTCGAGTGTTTGTTTCTCCAAAAAGGGTTATTCACTCTCTCTCTCTCTCTCTCTCTCTCTCTCTCTCAACTCTCTGGACGAACTTTACAATTCGTTGCATTTTGCAATTTGTTGCGGCAATTAGAATTGTGAAGATTTTGTGAAAAATTTGAATTCTGCCAGATCATTTAATTTTGAAATAATTGAACACAACGACAAACTCATGCCACTTCTGGGGTGTGGAAATTTTTAAATTATTGCCCTGCATTGCCAACGGGCAAACACGTCATTTATTGCCTGAACAATCCCAATACCTAAACTCAACCCTGACACGATCCGTTGCGATGCGATGCGATGCGATCTGAGCTGCGAATTTAAATAATCTTTTGTTGTTGCCCTGCAGCGAGAATGATAAATTATTAAATTAGCTGTGGCGGCAGTTTTGCATGTTCTTCAATTCAATTCGGGTGGTGGCCAGGACGAAAGGAGAAAAAGGGGGAGAAACGAAAGAGCTCTGATTTGTGCTGGCTTTTGTTCTGCATTTGCCTGCAATTGCGAAGAGTCCTTTTCAGTCGCTTTCTGTCGGGTTAGTCAAAATTGAATTGTCTGGGGACAAGTTTTGTAATAGAGTAAAAGGCAGACGCCGTTAAGGACATTTGCCAGGCTCATTTTGTTTTAAATTGCCGGGCTGGTTGTTGCTAATTTGCCCCTTACATTAGGCAAAGGATACACTTAGCTGCATGCCGAACAACTTTCGGCTACATTTTGTTTGCATACACTGCGGCAAATGGGGAGGCGATAGCATATATAATTTACTACAATTTATATGAAGAGTTTTCTCCAGCTAGCTTTTCGCTCAGTGTATGCTCACTTGAAAAGGTCTTCGTCGGCACACTTGTGCCCATTTACAATGCAAGCAGGACAATTTACAATGTGTTTTTGTTCATTATAGAACTATTCCAGTTGACCTCCATGGTCCGCCCAAAAAACAGCCCAAGGCAAAATCAAACGCACTCAAAACTCGCCTGTCGCCTCCGGCAGCTAACAAGGGTAACAACATGGACCCCCGGCTGAGGGGTGCGGGCTGAGAGGATGCTGCGGCTGCTGTTTTGTCGCATTTCGAACCTTTTCTGTTTTTCTGTTTTTTTTTGTCGGGTTTGGTTTTGTAGCCCGCGGTGGTAGCTAATGAATAGTTGTAGTCGGCATACGGAAGTAAAACGGGAACACTCAAAACACATTTATTGTGAATTACGTTGTTTGTTTGAGTGTCGACTTGATGCACTTTAATTGATGTCAATATGCAGAGATTTTTATGTACAAGCTGAGAGGAGGAGGGAGGGAATTTTGTAGATCTCATTTTGGTTGTTTACAAATATTTGCGTTTTTATCTCCGAGCGATAAGGACACATGGCGCAATTGTGTTGAAGTTGTCGAGGAGTCAGCTCAAGTTTGTTGTCGAGGAAGGAACAGAAGTGAGGGGGGGGGCGAAGTTGAGCCAAATATGCAAAGTATTTGCGCATATTAAAAACTAATTTCAAAAGTCAACATGCCAATAAAAACAACAAAGTCTTCTCTCAGACTGCCAGTCAGTCATTCATTCATTCACTCAGCCAGTTATTGAGGGGGTGGCTTGGCAGGTACTCAAGATGCCGGCTAAAAACACACCCCTTTTTTTGATGGCTGCCGGCGGGGGCGGGGGCGACGGCGCCCGCAAATTAAGCAAAAGGCACTCAATCTGAAGATTGCGGGAACAGCAACCAGCAAGTAAATGAACATAATTTAGAAAATATGTTCCAACGGTTAATATTTAAGCGTATTTAAGGGTTGCTTCGCCCTCCAGGGCAGCCAACCAAAATGCGGGCGTTCGCAGTATTTCTTCTTGTTGGGGGGAGTTTGGAGAGTTGGACGCTGCACAAACAAAAGCCAAAAGTTATACCGAAAATGATATTTTTCATTATTAAACACAATAATGTGGTTATTATTTTTATGATTGCGGTTGCTCAACACACACACCCAAAGCGAGAGGGAGAGAGAGAGTCGCACCCTCGCAGTGAGACGGCGAATTCCCGAAGGATAAAGCTGAGCATTCAGAGCTGCATTCATTCGGTTAGTTTGTTTATGTTGGGCTTGCGGTCTTTGGGGATTTGGGCACGCTTAATTTTAAGTGCCCGTCCAAATGGCACAGCACAAAAAACAAAAAAAAAAACGAAAGCAAAGCGCAGCTTGTAATGAAATATTATGGTTTTTGACCAGGACTCGTTTCTCTCTCTCACTCTCTCACTCGCTGTTTGCCGTGCGGACAAGCGAACAAAGGAAAACATTTGTGCCAAATGGCTTTCTGGTAATTAAAGAGCGACTCTCTGAGATGCTGCACAGGAATCGAGCTATTTTAAGAAGGTACAAATCAGAGCACGCTTCCCAAAAATGAAAACATGATCTACTGCAGCCGCCACTGCTCAACAGACTTAAGTTGCACTTCTCACGCGCAACGCGGGCAGCAACTAACGCCTCTAATAAGGCAATTAATCAAGATAATTACCAGCGATTAATCATATGCGGCGTATGATATATTGAGACACAAACTGTTGACAGTTTAGGGCGTTTTTTAAGAAACTTACTGCAAACCAAAAAAAAAAAAAAAAAAACTATGCGTAAATTACAAATGAGTGGAAATAAATCAATATGCATCAGCATCGACATCAGGGAATGGGCATATCCTGCGATGCTGTTGTGCAATGAACTGTGTGAGTCTGCTCCCTTTTTTAAAAAATCAAATCTATCAATCCCTTGGAAATGTCAAAGCCACAAAGCGAAACAGCTAACAAAGTTGTGTAAATCCTTTTCCATTCGTGTTGCTCGACTTGTTTAAAAATTGAAGAATCTATTTTGAAGGTTGCACGGCATCCTTTCAATGGGTTGTCATATGCTTAGCATCTCATTGACCCGTGGCATTCACAGCAGCACAAAAGTGAAAGGCAAAGACACGAATGGAGAGGGAGCTACTGTTAGGTGTCAGCTAATCAGTTTAAAATGCTGTCTTTGCCACCGGAATGGAGGTCCATGTGTTTGTCTGTTTTGTGCGTTGGGTTGCGGCACATTTTAATTTGTAATACGAGTCGAAATTGGGTGTAACTTTAGACACGCTGTCATGGATTTTAGGTGTGGATTACACGAAACTAACTGCCAGCGGGATGATGTGATGTTGGAGTTTTCGGCTTCGGATTGGGTGTTAGGTGTTAGATGTTAGATGTTGAATGTTGCATGTTGAAACTGCGACAGTTCCTAAAAATAAAGGCACAAAACCGCAGACACACATGTGTTAAAGTGTGACTAAAGCTGAGGGTGCAAAACCTTTCCAAGTTCCAAGTAAGTGAATCTAGAGACAACTAAAAAGATTACCCTGCTTTAGTACTTACAAAGCAGCAATCGATACTAAACTAATCAAAATTAATAAATTCACGCGAATGAATTAAAAAGGTTGCGGTTGACTTGAATAATTCAAATAGCTAATGAACAACTACGAAAATCGAACGTACACAGCTGTGAAATACCCTATAAATTGATGTTTGAAAACATACAGTTTTCGAAAACGCATTAAGCTCATACTTTAGAATCCAAAAAACCAAACAAAGTGTTTGACCCTTGCTCAATTCGAGGTTTAAATGCAAATATTTTAATGTCGATTAGTGAATTTTATGAATAAAATTACTTCGTCAACATGTGAAATACCTCCGGGGACATTTGCTATCTGTCGATCGTCAATTAAAGAACGTTCTACAATGAAATACATTTTGTGTTTTCTCTTCGCCATCTTAATTTGCTGCGTTTTCGCAAATACTGAATCGTCAATTACCCCACGCTAAAATGAACTCTATTTGGTAAATGTATTCGCCATCTTGATGCTGCGTTTTAGCAAATACTGATGTTTACGCCACGCTGAAGCCAACTTATGTTATATCATATTAATGAAATGAATTAAACTATTGAAACCCTTTTTCAATAATCTAGTCTCCTGTGTCGACACTAAACAGTACTCAAAAGTTGGTAATAAGTATTACTTTATTGGAGACACCAAAGTCACTTGGTTTGAAGCCGCACACTTGTGTCGTCGCTTTGGCGGAGATTTGGCATTATTTGAATCAGCCGAAGAAATGACCAGGATTTCAGAATATCTGAAGAATAAGGGATACGATGGCAACGCTTGGTTTTGGATATCAGGAAACGATCTCGTCGCCAATCATCAATTCATCTCGCTGACAAGTGGATTACCATTGCCATTCACCTTATGGTCAGCTGGACAACCAGATTTTCCTGGCCAGGAGCACTGTGTGCACATCTGGCTGAGAGATGGAACCTTCCGCATGAACAACTGGGTCTGCACCCAGAAAGCGTTTTATATGTGCCAAATACAGGAAAGTCCGCGCTGTCGAGTTGTATATTAAATAAATATTAAATAGGCAGTTGTCTAATCTTGATTAAAGTAATTTGATTTGATCGTTGTTCTAAACGAAGGTTGATTTAAGAAATTCCAGTTTCTTCTATCTTTTTATTTCACTATAATCATTTGTTTTCTCTTTTCCTTTACTATCAATTATTTGGAAAGCAATTGAAGAGTTTCGAGCAAAGGTGTAGTTACTCTATTTAAATAACTAATCAACCGAGTATTATTAAATGTACAAGCATATTCTTTAAACATCTAGTATTCATAAGTAATCACATTATCATATTTGCAAACTTGCTTACTAGAAAGTGCAAATAATCAAAGGTTTTCTTCATTCTGAAGATTATATGTACATCCCATGCAACAAATTATTTTGTAGATCTATATTATTTTAAAATTTAAATTTGACAAAATTGTAAAATCGAAATATTTTTGAATGCCATCAGTTTGTCTTCTATTTAATAGCTTTAAAGCATTCAAAAATATAATAAGTGTACATTTGGAATTCCCTGAGAAAGTGTATGTAAACACGAAATTATTAATTTAATGGATACCGATCAACTAAAACATATTTAAATTTTATTTTATTTAAATGAGCAAGCTTAATTATAGGCTAGCTAAGCTTTCTCGTGGTCACGTGCAGACACTTAATTCTAAACGTGCGAAAAATTTCTTAATTATATATTTGAGAAAGAGAGACTGATAATGCCTAATGCAAGTCATTAGGTGAAGAAAATAAACATTTGTTTTTTCTTGGTTCAACATTCACATTATGCCAAATCCTGGGTATATAAAGTCAGTTGCGCCAGGTTGATGTTAGTCGTCGAACGATCTTCACTTCAGAATGGTTTATTATCAGCTAATAGTATTCTTACTTTGCGTGAGCCTTGCCTTGGCATACAACTTTAACTATCCCAACGGATTAACAACTCAAGGTAATTTGAGGAGCTAATACAGATTTATTAATAATAATAATTATATAATAATAATAATTTACAGTCACTTGTGACAAGGGCAAAACTCATTTATATAGCCGAATCGGAGAGAAATATTACTTTTTAGGAAAAACCAAAGTCACTTGGTTTGAAGCAGCTCATATATGTCGACAATATGGCGGCGACTTGGCGGATATCGAATCAGCCGAAGAAATGGATGCTATTTCTACTTATCTCAAAAAAGAACACGATCAGAATGATTGGTTTTGGATAGCGGGAAATGATCTTGTTACTGTTCATAAGTTTGCCTCATTAACAACTGGACTGCCTTTGACTTTCACATCTTGGTCACCTGGACAGCCAGACTATCCTGGCTTGGAGCAATGCATGCACCTGTGGCTCATCGGTGGAGTCTTCAGTATGAACAACTGGTTCTGCACTCAAAGGGCTTTTTATCTTTGTCAGAGACAGAACTATACTCGGTGCTGGGATGGTTGTTAAGTGTCTCAAAACTCTTCATACTTATTACTCACACGATGTTTAATTTTAAATACAGAGTAATTCTAACATTATGAATGTGCACTTTTAAAAATTTAATTTGATAATTAAACTTTGCAACGAATAATAAATAATAAAATTAATAAATAAATACTTAAACAAACAAGCTTATCTTGAGCTTTTGAGTTAAACTATTTAGTCTGTCTATCACAAACACTTCCAACCTGAACATCGAAAAAATTCGAAAAGAAACCGTAATTTCTAAGAGTAATTTTTAAGCTTGAATCGCAAATAACTACATTACTTATTACTTCAAAACACTTGGTAGCGATCGAATAAAAATCATAGAAATTAAAAAAAAAAAACTTTTGTATGGTAAAAAAAACGAATACTGCAATCTAGTCTTAGTTGCTTTGGCTGACAATCGGGAATATTTTTAACTCTATTGCATATTTTGAATGGATTACAATGTGTAGTAGGTACTTAAAAGTTTAAATGCAAATGTGAATTTGTGGATTTTATGAATAAACTTACCTCATCACTCGGGACATTTGCTAGCTGTTGTTTGTCAATTAAATAACGTTCTTCAATGTTATATTTTTAATTTGTTCATCTGCTGCGCCTTGACAAATTATTTAGATGGAAAATGCATGGACATAGTACATAGTATCGTATCAATATCAGCACATCTGGCTGAAAGATGAAACTTGCCGCATGAACAACTTTGAAAGCGTTTGCCAAATACAGGAAAGTCCGCGCTGTGAAGTAGTGTATTAAAAAAAATGAAATATCTTTAATGGACTTTCAATTTAAGAATATTTGTTAATAATTGCTCAAAATATTTGAGCTCACTTAATTTATCTCTCTTACTTGTTTGTTTATCAACAGTGATTTACGATTTTATTTTTGTCAAATATCAATTCCTCAAAATGGTTTTTGATTGATCAGCTGTCATAGACAAATATTAATTTAAAAACTTTTAATATATTTATCGCCTTGTTTCTTTATCATAACCTGTTTTATCTACTTTATTCTTGATTATCATTATCTGTCTTCTAGAGAGCAATTTAAGACTCTTAAACAAATACTCCATTTGAATTACTAATCAACCAAGACTTTCTTTGCGTACTTATTTGTTAAAACATCTAGTATACATGCATTTGCATATTTGCTGATAAGCCGGCTTATTCACAAGTCCAAATAAGCAAATCTTTGAACGTATATACGAATACTCTGAAGATCGTATACCCTATATAATAATAATTATTATGTAGATCTATATTAGTTTAAAAATGTTACTTTAAAATCAAATTTTTAATTTCACTCTTAAGCTCAAATTTTAACTTTAAGCTTAAATTTTATTGAGCGAAATTGTGAATTTAAAATGATTTACATTTATTAACTTTAAACAGTTTTAAATAAATAAATAAATAAATCGGAGATAGCGCGTAAAATCAAGCAAAAAATATTAAATATGTATTTGTATGATCGTATCATTATTTAAATCAATTATAAGCTTATAACTTTTACATTATATTCATTAGTTTACGACCTATGACAATTAAAGTAAAGTTATGCATTTAAAAAATCCCCTTGAATATAAGCTAGGTTAGCTATCTGCTAGCTCAAAAATAAATTTCACTCGTTGCTAAAACGTGCAAATAATAACTTATAGTGCTTCTTCGAAAGAGAGACTGATAATGCATACTGTATGTTAATTAGATGAGGCAAATAAATATTAGTTTATTCTTGGGTCAACATGCCAAGCATGCCAAATCCGAGGTATATAAAGACAGCTGTGCTTTGCTGTTTTTAGTCGTTGATCAATCTGCGCTTCAGAATGAGTTGTTCTCAGTTTGCAGTATTCTTACTCTGCTTGAGTCTTGCCCTGGCATATAACTTTAATTATCCCAATGGACCAACAACTCAAGGTAATTTATGTAACTGATAGAGTTAAATAAATAATCTGGATATCCAATTTCACAGTCACTTGCGACAAGGGCGAATCTCAATTGTATAGCCGAATCGGAGAGAAATATTACTTCTTGGGAAAAACTAAAATCACTTGGTTCGAAGCAGCTCATATATGTCGACAATATGGCGGGGACTTGGCCGATATTGAATCAGCCGAAGAAATGGATGCAATTTCTACTTATCTCAAAAAAGAACATAATGAGAATGATTGGTTTTGGATAGCGGGAAATGATCTTGTCACTGTCCACAAGTTTGCCTCATTAGCAACTGGATTGCCTCTAACTTTCACATCTTGGTCAGTTGGACAACCAGACTTTCCAGGCACAGAGCAATGCATGCACTTGTGGCTCAGGGATGGCGCCTTCCGAATGAACAACTGGGTCTGCACTCAAAAGGCTTATTATCTTTGTCAGAGACAGAACTATACTCGCTGCTGGGATGGCTGTTAAGTGTTTGAATACTCTTAATACTCAATACTCATAACGAAATCGAGACTCGTTCGTTAAAAATGAAAACGCATTTCTACAAATACTTTTAATGATTAAAATTATAAGACTTGGTTTGTCATTTTAAACTTATTTGCAAGCCTTTTCCCTTTGTAAATTAAAATAGTTATTAAAAGCTTTTCGATATAAATGTGTACTCAATGTATAGCAGAATAAATTAATAAATCTTGTATATTTAAATTCAAGTTCATCTTAAGCTTATTTGTTGAAATATCTACTATAAATGTGTTTGCGAATTAGTAAAACAAACATCTGTAATTGAAATAAATAATACTATACATATATTTTATATACAGAGAGACAAAATGGCTTTCTATAATCTAGATTGAAATTCTTAAAAATACTACTTAAGATAATAAATAATTCAAACTTATTTCAAAAATTTTATCGAAAAAATTATTCTAATATTACAATACAAAATTTATGTTATAACATACTCTGGTCAATATAATCTAATCTAATCTAATTTTGATGAGCACTTTCTTCAACTTTGCATTCTTTAATATTTTATGAAGAATATTGAAAATGAACCAAAACTCAAGAAAATATGCGAACAACTTTTTATTATTGTATTTAGATTTTACCAGAGATAGATAATAACATTGTTTTTCTTTTTCATTTAATTGAATTCTTAATGTCTAAAGCTTTCCAGGTAATTTTGGTATATTTTAAAAATTTTTTAACATTTTGAGTGCCCTTCTAAACCAATAATAAAGAGGTAATTAAAAAATCATGCGTAGTTTACAAAATAATTAATGTGACAAAGTTGATTTATTTATTTATTTTAGATAGCAAAGCTTTTATATTGTGCTATCTGCTTTCTTATATAAAATGTACTTCAATTAGTAATTTAATTATTCTTGAGAACCACTTCATTAAAACAAGTGTAGCACTATTCTCTTGAGTTGATTAATTTCGCATTGAATGAGTGTTTGAAGTAGAAAGGGTCAATAGAACAATCATCACGTGTACGATTATCTATGAGTACTAATTGTCAATAGCCACAAGTATATAATGCCAGACAGACCAGAGAGATGCATAGTCGTTTTCCAAGAACAGTTTCAAAATGATGTTTTCTCGCATTGTAATATTTTCACTTTCCTTGTGCCTTACACTGGCTTACAATTTGAACTCTCCTAGTGGAGCAACAACTCAAGGTAAATATTAATAAGTGAAAAGCTAAGATTTAAAATAATTTACGAGTTTCCATTTGAAACAGTTACTTGTGGCAATGGACAGTCCCAAGAATACATTCGGATTGGAGAGAAATACTACTTCCTAGGTGAAACAAGTGTCAATTGGTATGAAGCAGCTCACATTTGTCGACGACTTGGTGGAAACTTGGCACTTATCGAAACAGCCGAGGAATGGCAAAATATTTCGGATTACTTAACACTAAATCGATTCAAATGATTTTTTTTGGATCTCTGGCGACGATTTTGTTAATGTTTTTGATTATGTCTCATTAACAAACGGTTTGTCATTGAATTTTACTGCTTGGTCCTCTGGAGAACCAAACAATCCTGGAATCGAGCACTGTATCCATTTGTGGAATAAAGAAGGAGGCTTTACCATGAACAACTGGGTCTGTACTAACCTGGCTCGTTACATTTGCCAGAGAGAGGATTATACTCGCTGCTGGGATGGCTACTAAGAAAATTAATAATAACATGTATAAAATATAGAAATTATCAAAATATTAATACTAATAAAGAACCATTTTAAACTAGACATTGCAATTAATTGCTTCATTATTAAAAATAAATGTAAGTTAGATTGAACATTTGATTTATAAGTCAAATATTAAAACTAATAATTGTAACTGTGGCATAAAAAACGAATCACAATAGTTGAAGAGTAGTATAAAGTGTTCGTAATCTATCGATTATGTTTTCAAGCATCTAACTGTTCTAATGACAAACCCAATTTGCCCACGTCGAGACAATAAATCACTGGCAAAATGACGCTGTCAAATGCAGAGTGACAGAAAGGAATAAACCAAAACAATGCCAACCAAAAAAAAAAAAACGAAGAAACAGCCAAAATAAAAACAATGACACAAAACAATTTGGCAAGAACAGCAGCAACCCCAAGCCACTGACTGACCAGCATGTCACAGCGACCACGTAATATAATCGAACCCCAAAACACCTCACATACACATTCCCAGGACGAGAAAAGAGAAGGAGTGGGAGAAAGTGGATGAGAGACACTTCCTTCGAGCAACAACACATCGTTGATAAAGGTGTGGAAACGTGCGATTTTGTAATTGATACTAAAAAGCCCTTAATTGGCACCTTAACGCTGCTGATGCTCTGACAAATTTCCCCAAAGGACCTCAGCTGCAAAGGGAGCTGGTGACATGCGTCGTGCGTGGGCTCAACTGGCCAGAGGAGGAGCTCTGGGGTTCATGTTCGTATTCGGATTCAGATTCAGATTCGGGTTTGACTTGTCCGCATGGTAATCCGATACGTTTAGGTAATAGACACGAGACCGTGGCGAAAGTAATGGCAAAATTCTGTGCCATATAATGCCATAGAATCATCATTAGCATGATGTGACCATGACCATGTGATTGGGTAAGGGATTGAGAGTGGGATTGTAAGAGTGACTGTGACTGTGAATGCGAATGTGATTCTATCAAAGTCCAAAAGCAGTCACTTAGCGAACCAAAAACAAATGGCACTAATCCATAATTGTCTGCCCAGGCGCTGCTTGGCTGTTGGTCAAGTGGGACTTGAGCCAATAAATCTCATCAAACTAATTCGATACGTGTGGGCCATGTGTGTATGAGTGTGTGTGTGTGTAGTTTACTGGACTGCAGGAGACTGCGAGTCACCCTTGCGGTTTTTGCCACACTGCTTTGCTGCTGCTTGTTTGCCAGCCTGTTGTCATTTGTTAACATTTCATTACATTTATTTCACTCCTCGCTCCGACTGGACACAATTGCAAAGTGGATGAATGGATTTGCCATCGACGTTGTCGTTTGATGATGTCTCAAGTATGTATGTGTCGATGTGTATGTGTGAATCAATCCATCCTCCCCTCCCTCCCTACACAACTGTATCCTTGTACATATTTATTTGCGCTCAAACCAATTTGTTTTATAATTGAATTTGAAATTGAAGATGACATTCGGTTTCCGATTGTTTGGCGTGTGGTGCAATAGCCACAGGCCAATGGGCAACTGAGGCATCCACATCCAGCGCTGATCTGACCTCAGCTGTCTATGTGTTTGGCTAATGGTATGCACATATTGTCTGTCTCTTGACCATAAATTCAATTATGTATAAAATTTCACAACATTTTTGGCTCACTTTTGCCCAAAAACGCAATTTTCTATTTAATTTGCTTTCAAGTGTCAATCTGGTTGCCTGTGGCCATAAAATCCTCTGCTCGTATATCACGCACAAACACACACACATGTCTATATTCTGCACTTTGACCTTTAAGGTTAGCTGGCATAGCAAATATTGTTTGGCCTAACGCTCTATAGCTTTCATTCCATTTATGCATCATTTGAGTTTAAGGTTTTTGCGATTGATTTCATTCACATTGTGCGATTGCTCGCATTTTATAGTTTCACGCAAATGCATTTAATCATTTATCGAGCTAAGCGACAAAGTCAATTCATATGGAAAACTACAAATAAAAGGGGAGAGATATTATCACTAGCACATTAAAGCAGATTGAATGAGGAGAGGAAATGGAAGGAGGTGTGAGGGAGAATATCTTTATTGTAGATAGCAGAATCTGCTAAGCAGATTTTTAAAATCTTTTCCATAAATTGACTTTTTCTTCAGATCAATTGAATTGATAAAATTAAGTATTTTATCTACACACTTTATATAAATAAATATGTACATATATTTATTTTACTCAATATATTCACCAATCATAAATATTGTAGGAAAAATGTTTCTTTTAAATTATGAATTTTATTATAATTATTATTATACATAATAAAATATGAATAGTTATTGTACTTCAAGTTTCGACTCAAATATATTCAGTAAACATACAACTTTTATAATAAATAAAACTAAATAAATTAACAACAAAATGAAAGATGTTTTTTAGTCATAAAGAAAATTGTATACAAAGACGAAAAGGATTTTATTGTATTTAGCATATTCCCAAAGAATTTAGAATGCATATTTGTTATGTTTAGCAACTAAAAAAAAATTGAAAATATGCTAGTCATAAATACGGATTTTATGCATTACATTTTATGATAGTAAATAACCAAATATATTTATAGTATTTCAAATATTTAAAATATTTTCAGAATAAAATTTCATAAAATTATAAGCTAAATGAAAATCATTAAATTTTAAAAAAGAAATTTATAGTATTTTTTTAAAATGTAATTCAAACATTTGTAGAAAAATGATCCCTTTTGATAAAGGTTGATAAATTATGCTATTAATGTAATATCCCCAGTAGCAACTACTGCAATTTTATCGTTCATCAGGCTCAAATGTAAATTAAAAGTCAATCAGAGTAAATGTACTCAATGGCCAACGACAAACGGGGACAACGGGAGAAGAGGCTTTCACTCGATGGGCAAATGTTTAGTAGTCATAAAATTAGCATACATGCCATAAAGCAAATTCGATTCCTATCAAAGAGAGAGAGATGCAATCCAGTGTGCTACATAATAGAGGCACTCAGCTGTGCGTCAAGCACTTAACCCGCTTTTAGCAATAAAATTAACTTTTCTATAGACCCCGATTCAGTTTTTCGGGGCAAAATGGGGAAACCAACACGTACAAGTCGAACGTATAGGAAATTAATGGTTTAAGGCAAAAGTGTTTAACGAAAGTGGCAGGCGGGTGCCAAGGCGAGGACGATGACGAGGACAACCCAGAGGAGGAGGAGACGAAGGAGGAGCAGGAGAGCAGAACACATAGTACAGAGGATAGATGGAAGGCAGTAAATTCTTCGACTATCTGTGTATTTCACTTTATTGGCGCATAAAAGCCAAAAAATACTGAAGGCACGACAAGCCAGTCAGCCCTGTCAACCCAGAAGCTGAGAGCTGAGCACAGAGAGAAACACTGCAAAACTGGAACTGGGAACTGTGATACTGTGCTTCGGCATTGGGTTCAATTTGAAAGAGAAGCTGTGCTTAAGAAGGCGTGTAATTGAAACATTCAAAAGACAATTTCCAAGTCTTAGCACAGACACACTTAATGGACGCAAAAGACATGGACAAAGTTAAGAAGTGAAATGCGAAAGAAAAATGGCAAAGTAAAGCAGACGACGTCGATGGCGATGTCGAGGGTAAAGACAAGGATGTGGGGGGAGGCAACTGCATTCGAGGCGGGCCAGGATGCGTGGCAATCAAGCGTGACTGGGGGTCAAATGGGTTGGCATGAAAAATCTATACTTATTTATGCCCAGTTGGTTGTTGGGTTGCTGCTGCTGGCCAAGGTAGACAATGCGGCGTGTGCGTTAATTAAACAAACATTCCGAAAAGATTGATGGCACTTTGATTGAAAAACAATTGATGCAACTGTGTGGCAACATTAGCATGATATTGGCCAACACACAACACACAACAAAAAGAAAGAAATCAAGGAGACACAACAGTTGTGGGCTGTTATCAGCTGGCGGACGAAAAGTTCAATATGGGTTCGCTTCGTTATCGCTGGTCCTCGCAATGGCCGGGCCAAAGTTCGCATAAATAAAACTCCAATATCAATACAGACAGAGAGACAGAGTCAAGCAGCAGAAGTGGCACACACTTATGTACACATACATAAGCTGATGATTGGCAGCGTTATTTCGTCCGGTCCGGATTCGTGGTGTTTTAATGGATTTTTGATTTGCTGGCCAACTTTGAGGGTGACTTTCTCCCGGTTCGCTGCAATTCCTATTTTTTTGTTTCCTCTTTTATCACTTATGTAAACAAGGGCCATCAAGCAGTGGGACAACACTTGCGACTGACACGTTTCGCAACGGAAGTCAAAAAGAACTCATAAAGTAAGAAAAACTCTATTGCATATTTTAAGCTGTTTAACACATACATGAGTATATTTCTAAGTAATCGGTGGCACATATATGTACATATAGTATTACTACATCATATTACATCTACAGAAAACATGACTACGGTTAGTAAAATACTTCTTTGCATATGGATTCAATCAATGCTCATCTACTACTCATCATCACATCGCGCTACAATAATGTGTGTGTTTAACGTTTATGTCTTTTCACAAATATTATTGTTTGGTGTTCTCCTTAATCTAAGACTGGGAACTCGGCTCTAAATCGTATTCGTTTCTCTGTCCGCAGTGTGTGTATATAGCTAGCCAAAAAATTGTGTTTCGTGTAGAAAAAATGTAGCTAAGGCCAAGTCTTTTGTTTGTCTTGCTTGTCTTTTGGTTTGTTCAGTGTTATAATGTTACAAATCCGATGTACGTATGTTTTTTTTTTGTATATATATAACTTCATAAGCATTGTATTAATTTCGCTTTAATTGAATAATAATTAATATTCGTTGAATCTACATAATTTAAGCAATTTCTCTTTGGTGATTAATTGTGTAAAGCATTTCAAACTTGCCGGAAGTATAGCGTATATTCTCTTCACGCACAAATCAATCTTTCAACGGACTACAGTAAAATCCTAGTAACAATCACAAACATTGCAAAATATCGCGTGCAAGTACGTTCGAGTATCATAAATATAATAAATATATAAGTTTCCCTAAAGATGGAAGTGCTACGTAAAACACCTAGAATTAACTTTGCTGCGCTTAAGCTTGTATAATAAATAAAGAATAAATATGTTTATCACTGTATTAGAGCGCAATCAGCTTGGACTTGCACTGCTCCGCTGTCCACATCTCTTGCAACAGATCACGATTGCCGGGACCACGCTCTGTAGGAGAATTATCCGCCGAAGTATTTGTGGGAGAAAGCACGCCAGACTGTAAACAATCAAAAAAAAAGGAATTAATTATTAATGTAATTTAATATAGTACAGTTTAGCTTACTCACCTTGGTGGCAATTTTGCGTGGATCCAGATTAAGGCCTATATTTTGCATGCCTTTGGCCAGCTTGGAGAGCGGACTGGTCAGATGCTTTAGCTTGTTAGCCTCAAAGTTAGCCGGCTGACCCAATGGCAAACTAAATTCCTTGGCAGCAACGCTAAAATATGCAAATGACAAAATCATGGGAAGAAAAACGCGATATAGCTTTTCGTTTATTGGTTTATTCTTTGAGCATTTGGTATATAATAAAAGCACTTTGATTGTTTGTGGGGAACAGGCACAAGGATTTCAATTTCACTAGTTTTCTGTACAATTATAACACATGCTTTAAAATAATACACATAATTCTTAAATACTAGAAAAGTACGTATAATACTTTCAAGAACACATAATAATTCAAATACACAAATAATTGGTAAGCATTAGCATAAATACTCTCGACTAATACCGAACTTAAAACCACAACAAAAGGGTACAGAAAAAAAGACACAAACTACAACTTAATATTTACATTTATGTATAGAATACAGACCTTGACAGTGGCTTCACTAACTCTTCATCCACATCCACCTCTCTTGCCTCCTGCGCTTCAATATAAATTTGCGGATTTGGCGTAATTGGACGCACCGGCGGAGCGTTCTCTAGCAGACCATTGGGCAAGCCAACGTTATCTGTCACAGTTGTGATGGATATGGTGAGCACATCCTCAGATGTTTTTCCCATGCTATCCTTTTGCTCCAATTGCTGCATGCTATTCGATGATTTCGGCTCCTTTTGGCTGCCCATTACGATGCCCACCGAGGGCAGAAAGGCATTCTCATTGTAGTTGGGTTTATCCATGGCAATCTCAACATCCGAGTCGACATCGGGTTCGTACAAGCTATTGTCATGTTCTTCGGTATCGGTGCTGCTGGTGCTATTCGAGGAGCGTTTCTTGCCGCCTACAGTAAAGACAGCCTTCTCGGCCTCTTGGCCCACATCTACAGCAGTTCCTTCGCCGTGTCGCATTACTTGAGGATTAATTGTGGCGGCAAGATTGCTAGGCTGGGCAGCACTTTGCGGTTTCTTAAAGGTATTTCCTAGTTTCGAAAATTGACCGGCTACATTCGATAGCGCCTTGGAACTAAATTGCACCAGCTGAGATTCGGAGAGATTGCGTGGCATTCCCTTGGGCACATCCAGTAGAGGCAGCTTGCTCTTGCGCCTCTGCAAGACGCCGCCAGTTACAAACTGTACATTTTTATTGCCTGCATTTTCGAGCGCAATTCGAAACATTTCCACTATAGCTGTCAGAGATTCGGCAAGTTCCTCCTGAGTTTTTATAGCATAGGCAGCGTTGTTGAAGAAGCGCAAATTGGCCGAGCGAAACATGTGGAAGTATCCATCTTGATCATCGACACAGTAATTCAAGCGCAAACAGAGATGAGCTGGTGCTGATCCTTGAAAGATTTTCGTTTGTTGATGCATGCCCAGCTCAATGAGACGCATCTGCGATAGGGGAACCTTCTCAAAGCGCACAATCTTATCGAGATGCGAATCGTATTCGGCCACAATATAGCACTCATCTGTTAGCAGCAACACAGAGTCCACTTCGGTTTCATTGGCATCACCAGAGCTAAGGTAGAAATGATTAGTATAAGCAAATCAAAGGATAACTTATATATTTACCTAGGATCCGCATCGATAAGGCCCCAAGCGCCTACGGGATATTGCTCGGAGCTTAACAACAACCGGCGACAATCCTCGACCAACATCTTGGCTTGTTCAGCGCTTTCGCCATCATTTTCATCAGGCACCGCTTGGCCACCCAAGGCACTGAGCGACTCTGAGGACACTTGATTACCCAGCATTAAATCTATGGTGGCCTGTCGATATGAATCCTTGAATCGGGCCAGATAGTAGCTTTAACAAAAGCAATTAATAACAACACATGCTTTAATTGAGCTTTAAAAATAAAATTTAATTGAAAAACAAGCAAGTGCCCATGAAGTACAATACACTATGATACAATAGATATCAAATGGAAGGATACGAATAATACACAATTTACAAATCAAAATTCAAATAAATCGTAAGAATCGGAGCAACTAATAAAGTCAAGATATCGAATATATTATGATGGTCATCAATCTGATCTTCTGGAAGGTTGTCAGTCCTAATTGCGCACCTGTTCGATACAAGCGATTCGATCAACTTGAGCTCAGGTCCCAGGACGCCTGCGCTGTAATAGCCTCGCAAAGGTGCACGGGATTCGGGTAAAAGTATGTGCACAATGGTCTCTAGGATTGGATCGTCTTGCAGCTCAGACGCCTGCCTCAGTTCGCCTTGCATCAGATCGATAATACACTGACGGTATGTATCGGCAAACTTTTGTATGAAATAGCTATGAAGAAGTGGGCAAGGCATTAGCTTATATTCAGACAGCGAGATAGAGAGAGAGCAAAGAAAGCGTTGGGGTTGAACGTGGGTGGTCTGGCATACCCTTCACCCAAGTGCAGAGCATGTCGTATAAAGTTTAATCTCTATGATCGTTGGGTGAAGCGTACAACTGAATAGATACAATCAAGTTAGACAAGTAAGAAAGTTACAGTTGAGTGTGCTCGACTGTGAGATACCCGCTACCCATTTTGAATAAAAGCAAAATATTGCGGTATTTTTTCAAAATATACCAAAAATGCAAAAATACTAAAAATATACCAAATGGTATTTTTGTTATATCGATATAGTACCACATTCAAAATATACCATAGACGGCATAATATACCAGATTGTCCGCCAAAGCAACTAAGACCCCTAGTAAGTAGGCGTTTTTGCTCATACAAAAGTATTTTTTTAATAACTTCCACAATTTTTATCTGATCGCAACCAAATTTTCAGGAATCATAACTACTATAGTAGTTATTATATATACCAAAATTCGCAACTCTAGCTTTAAAATTACGCTTGTTATTCGATTTTTTTGATTTGCGGGGGCGGAAGTGGGCGTGGCAAAACTTTGAAACAAACTTGATCTGCGTGCAAACATAACAAATGCTGTCGAAAAAAAATTATAGCTCTATCTCTTATAGTCTCTGAGATCTAGGTGTTCATACGGACGGACGGACAGACACACAGACACACAGACACACAGACGGACAGACGGACATGGCTATATCGTCTCGGCTGTTGACGCTGATCAAGAATATATATACTTTATAGGGTCGGAGATGCCTCCTTCTACCTGTTACATACATTTCCTGCCGGCACAAAGTTATAATACCCTTCTACCCTATGGGTAGCGGGTATAAAAACTGGAACAAGCATGCAGTGTTAGTAAAGTGTGTAAACAACGCTCGAATGTTCTTCACCAAATTTGATAGTTAACAAAACGGAAAACAACTTGAAAAGTTGATTGATTACGGTGCGATAGGCTGACTACTGTATTTAGCATGTGGAACCCAAGGAATATTTCATTCGTTAATCAATAGCAAATGAGGGTAATTAGATAACGAAATTAGGTGTAAGCAAATAAATAAGTAATTCATTCATTTGTACTACAATATGCAAGGAAATACCAACCGATTTGCCGAGTTCATTCCGTCTTTCATCATTCCACTAATCTTACGCTCGCCCGTTCGCGTGTAATCACCCTGCAAATAATCAAATACATCACTGTCATGCAGTTACTCGGCATATTTACTCATATACTCACCTTTAGTGCATTGGTACCCGCATACTGTCTGCTGATAATGTCTCCATTATTTGCCCACAGCGCCATAAATGGTGATTTCAGTTGTTCTGGTATTGGCGAGTAAGGTGGGGATAGTCCCAACTTAACCAGCTGTGACTCCAGCACAGCTTTTCCCAAAGCCGTTTGCACTACATTGGTGCGATCCAGGCAATCCATGCAGTTGACACGAAATACTGATATCTGATTGCAGATCATGCCGCGCTGATCTCGCCAATGAAAGCCCATGGCGCCTGCCTCTGGTGCAACTGCATCAATCAAGGCCGAGACGTTCTCAAAGCGCATGCCGCGGCTATGAATAAAATAAACTTTAGTATAAATAGTTGCAGAATAATAAAATAGTGCTCACCAATAGTCGTGGAAATCAAATGTGACATAGATTAAGAGTTCGTTGTCGTATTTTATCACATGCTTTGCATAAGCGTCTCCAATCAGCTTCTCTTTGCCACTCTGCTCCACAAGATTAACGATGCACACGCGCTTATAGATGGACAGCTCTTTGGTGAAGTGCAGATCAAAAGCATGCTGTGTTTCAGCTACATCGCGATCAAGACGCGGCGGGGGACGATACTTGTAACCGGGTTGACTCCAGTAAATGGGCACCGAGCCACGCACCTGCGTAAAGGACAGTTGATGATGGCGAAAGGAGAGTATCTGCTCCGTCTCCACATAGTTGGCACAATTGCCTTTATCATCTACGCCACGCCGCTTATATCTGCAATTTAGAAACTTTATTAAATAGGTGCTTACATGAATTAGTAAGAGAACTTACCGTGTTCCCGCACGATGACGCGAACGCCGCGAGACTAAAGCCAAGGTGAAGCAATCGTTGCCAATAACACACGCTTCCACTTGTACAAAGCCTTGAATAATGGGCAATATCCATGTTTTATCCTGCAAGACATTTCATTTATAAAATTCTTTCTATTCTCTAAGAACCTAGGACACTGCTTACATTCATCTTTAGTATGTCGCTAATCATGTGCATGTTCCAGAAGAATCTCTCATCAGGCTGTGGCTGCCTATCGTCTGCGTTCACTTCATGACGCTGCAGATTGTTGGTAATATCGCAATCGAAGCTGAAGTAGAAGCTATCCGTATCATCGAATATCTTGTGCAACTCCTCGGTTATGCGTCGTTCAATGTGCTTTGGCTCTTTTATGCCCACCGAACTCTTCACTTGCTTGGTGGCCAAATTGGCCGCCTGCTGTGTGGTGTTCTTGATCGTATTGCCAGCACTCTTGACAGCTCCCCAAGTTTTGTTCATGCCCTCAAAGAGTTTCGTGCTCTTTGAGCCAGGTGCAGCAGCTGCTGTTCTGCCATTATTGTTGTTAGATGAGGCGCTGTGCGTCGGCGTGCTGCTATTGCTTCTGCAAAAGTTTAACGATATTAATAGAAGAACTTTGGTTACCAAACTTGCCGCTCAAACTCACTTGGTATGCTTGGTGCAGTTGGGCAGCTCAGTGTCCGGCTCATCAGCACTGAGCACGCAAATGGATTTGATTTTATACACCAAGTGCGGCGGATAAAGTACGCCCACAGCTGTTGCCTCCTTAATGACCACCAAATGTGGCTCATAAACGTTGGGCAGCGAGATGACACCCACAATGCCATGCGTGACACCAATACATTCAATGTCTTCCACCGAGCTGAGATCCCATGCTGCAAAGAAAGTGATGTGAAAGAGAATAAGTATAATATGCATGCAGAGCAATCAAGTAGCGTGTCCTTGAGGGTCATTAAAGGAGGCAATTGCCATCAAGAGTAGCAATTGTTGATTATTGCTTTTGCTTTTATTACCGCCTAATGATAAAATGTGGCGTCTAATGGCAGCTGGTCATTATATTGACATTTGATTAACTATGCAACGTTGCCGCCACGCTCATATTGCGCATACGCCCCCTGAACAATCAGCGGTACTAACTAGACAACAATTACAATAAAAGCACGCAACGCTCAAGTGTAAATAAGAGTTATTGCTTAGGCAAATGGGTAGTGATTGAAAATTTACATATATGCAGAGTAAAGTAAGAATAAAATATAAAGGTTTCAATGTAGAGCAACCTGACTAACGAAAGTATGATGATGGTGATTACGATGAATAATCAACTGGGATTAAGAGCAATGAGTGGATTATATATATCATTCAGCGGATTATATTGTATTTATACTGGCGATGAATAATCTGCAACCCCCTACTTTCAATTTCAATCTCCCTCCTTTGAACGTGAGCTAAAAACAGAAGTGTGACGAATGTGTGGCAAATTGCACTTTACTCTCCTTGCATCCTTGCAGCGAGGGACACTCATTGAGACGCTGTGACCTCGAGGCGACTAAATTTAGCGTAGTATACATATTTAGCAAGATTGTAGTTCTACAGTAGTCAGAGCACAGCAATTTCCTGGTAATCTTATCAACTGAAATAAATTTATCTCGTTTATACTGACTCAATTCGCAAACTAAACAGCGAAAGCGAACGGAATACAAATAGAGATATCTTTTATAGCCATAAATTTAATGAACAATTTCTGCTTGGATGACAGACTGAAAAATAGAAAGTCGAAAAAACAAAGTTGACATCAAAAGTTTAGATGACCTTCAACGAGATTTATGATTGAGAAAAGCACTTAACAAGAGCAGGTCCTTTGTTTGCATGACTCATACGTAAAGTGGACTTTAGCCAAGGATATGTGAAAGCTAAAATGATTGGACACTTGCGTGCCAATGAAATGACTGCCACTGTAATAATGACTGCACAATTAACAAGCAATTACTTCCAGTTGGAAGCAAAATTCAGTCAGTAGTGAGAGAAGCGCATGTTAACTTAAAAGGACATGCTTCCTAATTGATGGCCAGGCTATTTTTATGGCAACTATAAATAATGTTGTCGTTAAACACGCGTCGAGGGAATGCTGACAGAAGCTGATAGCTACAATTACAATAGACGGCAAACTGCGTCAATGCGATAATAAACGCGCAAAAAGCGAGACAGAGACGCCCACAACGAAGACGAGCACACAGTAGAATGGGAAAAGAGCAAACTCATGTTTAAAATTGAAGAACATACAGAAGCTGGACCGCACAGCACAGCCTTGACATTCAAGCTATAACTAGCACACAAATACACACAAGCAACTCTCACACCTATTTACAAGTGTTTAAGTGTAGTTCAACAGACCGCTGGGCGTCTATTCGCCTCGTTTTCAAGAGCAGAAACGTGAGCGAACTGCTGATAAGGCTAAATGAGACTCGGCAACAACAACAGCAATCACGTGCAAAACAGACGACAATAACAAAGCAGGCAGCAGCAGCTGCATTCATTAAACAAACACACATACACGCACACAAATGATTCATCTTCGTTTCATTGTTTTTCTTTACCTGGCTTTATTGTGAATTCCGATGTTTTGCGATTCCACCAGAGACTCTTATCGCGTTTCACAAAAAATGTAATGTGTATCCGTTTGGAAAACCTCCATAGTGCTTTCGTTTTCCTTTACTATATTATTTGCGACATTTCACAACTATTATTTTATTATGTTGAGTAATTTAACAACCAATTAATTCATGGTTATTTCCACAATAACCATGAATTTCAATCGATGCATCGATGTTTTAAATTTATTTAAGACATCGATTTATTTTTATATTAAACATCGATTTTTGGCTGGCAATTAACAATATAAATTATTCATTTATAATTGAATGAACAGCTCTTTTAGATAAATTCAGACTTTTGTTTGTTACAAACAGAGCTTTCTTAAAGCTGTTTTATTTGACGGGATGTGACCACAAGCAACATTTCTTAAACAAACTTATTATAGCTGATAGAAAATACCAAATTTCCTACACGTCGATAACGGGTCCAATGCTGTGATGTTGCACAATCGATGAACACACCATTTTTGAAACATCGAATTTATTTTATCAAGCGACGACGTATTTTTGCAGAATAGTCATATAAATTTATTTTTATAAATAATTGATAATTAATTAAATTGTAATAGGAGAATTTAAAAAAATCAAAATAAGACCAACACTGCATACCAAAATATACTGCTGAACGCCAATCTGTTATCGATAAGTGACAATTCTGAGATATTGTAACAAACAGCCTGCTACATGTATCTGTCAGCTGTGCTCAAAAATGACAGCAAGCTGAGCACAAATTGAATAACAATAACAACAATATTTCCACACATTTATCACACAAATTAATGGCGTTGCGCAGCATTAATAAGTTGGAGTTGTTTTTAAAGCGTTGCAGTGTCCCCACGTTGTACCATTGCACTTGCCGCACTGTTCATAGCCTAAACAATAGTACAAACAACGATGACAACAACCACAACAAAAACGGCAACAACAACAACAATGGTTTTGGTGGCAACTTCAGTTGGCGCGGCGCTTTTCGATTCTTTGTTCCTTTCTCGCTTGGAGCGCTGGCCAGCACCATAGTGACAAATCGCGAGGAGCTAACACCAACAATCTCGGCACGCTCCTTAAGCGGACGCCGGCGTGAGTTCAATTTCATTGCGGACGTTGTTGCCGGCTGCGCCGACTCTGTCGTCTACATTGAGATTAAGGATACCCGGCATTTTGATTATTTTAGCGGTCAGCCCATCACTGCCTCCAATGGCTCTGGGTTTGTGATTGAGCAAAACGGTCTCATACTGACCAATGCCCATGTGGTCATCAACAAGCCCAACACTATGGTCCAGGTGCGTCTCTCCGATGGTCGCACCTTCCCCGCCACCATTGAGGATGTGGATCAGACCTCCGATCTGGCAACATTGCGTATTCAAGTCACCAATCTGCCGGTTATGAAGCTGGGCAAGAGCAGCACCTTACGCTCCGGAGAGTGGGTCGTTGCCCTGGGCAGCCCCTTGGCGTTGAGCAACACAGTCACAGCTGGCGTAATCAGCTCCACGCAACGTGCCTCCCAGGAGCTGGGACTGCGCAATCGCGACATCAATTACCTGCAAACGGATGCGGCCATCACGTTTGGCAACTCTGGTGGGCCGTTGGTGAATCTCGATGGCGAGGCTATCGGTGTCAACTCGATGAAAGTCACTGCCGGCATTAGCTTCGCCATACCCATTGACTATGTGAAGGTGTTCCTAGAACGGGCAGCGGAACGTCGCAAGAAGGGATCGGCCTACAAAACGGGGTATCCGGTAAAGCGTTACATGGGCATAACGATGCTCACACTGACGCCTGATATACTTTTTGAGCTGAAGTCGCGCAGTCAAAATATGCCCAACAATCTGACGCATGGCGTGCTGGTTTGGAAGGTTATTGTGGGCTCCCCAGCACATAGGTAACATAGAGCATCTCTTCTAGTAATGCATACCTTAATATTCCTCTTTCTTTTCCAGTGGTGGACTGCAGCCGGGTGACATTGTAACCCACATCAACAGCAAGGAGATCAAGAATTCCTCGGATGTTTACGATGCTTTGGCGGATGCCAAGAAGGAACTGGATATGGTCATACTGCGAGGTGTGAAGCAGTTGAAGGTTACCATCACACCGGAGGATCCTTGATTTCTTGTAACACTCTCATTGTTGGTTAAATGCTCTTTTTGCACAATCTGTATAATGTGTTATGATTTGCAATATAAAATGGGAATTGCCACCAAAGACAATGCTGCCGCTAATTTGCTCGTTGACACATAGCTGTCAGCATTTGTCAGACATGCTGCGCGCCATCTTGGCTAATATTTTAAATTTCGGAAACAAAATTAGCAGTCTCAGAAATCTCTCGACAATGATTAAAATATTTGCACATTTTCTATTTAAGCATGAAAATATCAATTAATTCCAGACACTTAGTATTAATGTTGTTAAAACAAAGTTTGTGGTATAAAACAATTACATATTTTTTTCTATCGAATTTGCGTAGATTTTTTGTAGTTAAGCAGACTGAGTGACATCTCTTTTGCATCATTTACAGTGTTGTGTGTTCGATTTCTCTTTCGTGCTTGGAGATTCCATACAAGCTGTCTGCCTGTTTGTCCAATCGAACAACGACAAAAATGTATTTACGCTAATTGAAATATCTTGCGTTGCGATCAATCGATGCCATATTTTTTTTTGTTTTTTGTAGGCCAAAACCTCGAGCCGATCAACAACAACAAGAGGAGCAACAAAGTAAAGCGTCAGCGTCGAAAACCGAAATGCAAATTTCAATAAATTTATGCAACTGCGTTCGCTTTTTGTGGGTGACATGGAAGACGACGACGACAACAACGACGATGATGATGATGTTGTTGCTGTTGTTGCTGTTTTCTGTCGTTGCGTGAAAAGTGAAATTCTTGTGATTATTAATTTTATTTTCGCTTTTGGCCAATAAGTGCCTGACTGCTTTGCCTGCTACGCTTTTTCAGCCTTTGCACATAAATTCACATATTGAATTCACTTTTAGCTGTTGCTCCAGCAGCAGTTGTTGTTGCTGTTGTTGTTTATGTGGCAGCGGCCTTTATGACACTGTTGGCACTAAGTTACCTTTATTGCATATAAGCCGCACGCATAAATGCGGCTTTATGTTCATAAATTTGCCAATACTCGACGGGGTTAAGCAAACAGACCTTTTTATTTTTTGTTGTTGCTGCTTTGCCTTTGCCTGGCGCTTGGACTTTCTTCCATGAAGCATTACCTTATTTCTTCTCCTCCCCTTAGTCGACAACAAGTACTGAAACTAATTGAAATATTTAAATGCACCACAAAACTATCGCATTCAAGCGTTTGCAATTAACTTGTGGTCGCAAGTTTGTTGTTATTGCTCCGTTTCAATTTCAAAACTGTGAGAAAGCTCAGCTCATTGTCCATGGCCTATGAAATGATGCTTGTGGATTACAGTCTTTATTTTTGCAAAGAAAATAATCAGAAATTATTATTATTGTTATTAGAGTGCTTATTGTTTATTGTGAAGCTGACAAATTATAATTCGCTGAATTTTAAATCTTTCAGAAATTTGTGTTTAAGTTTTTATACGAATTGTAGTAAATCTTTAGGTTGGGCTATTTCTAATTGAGAAAATATATTATTGATAATTATGGAACTTGATTTTACAGTTTTCTTTCCTTATTTTTGTTGGAATATATTTGTTTTTTTTTTATTATACGCTTAAAATACAATGATATGGCCAGAACCACTTACACTTTGAGGGTACCTTTTATAATTTTTGATATCTACATATGTATGTATGTATATTTTGCTCCTCAATTTAAATTTTTTAGAAATTCTATTACTTCAATAACAAAGTAGTCTATTTTTATAGGTAATTTATTATTTTATTATTTACTTCTAATTTTGTTCTTTAAAATCAAAAATTTATAATTGTTTTAGGTTTTACAAAATTTTCATTTGTGGCCTACAATGTTTTAACAATATTGTATTCAGCAAAATAATATTTAAAACAAATAACACTTAAAAACTTTGTCTTGGTTTCTTCAATGTAATGATTGAAAACCGTAATAAAACTTAAGAGCATTTGAGCTTCGTCGAGGCAATTAAACTATAATTCGTTGAATTATTTGTGTTGTGCTCACAATTAAGCTCATATTGATGCCGATTTTGCGGTTCGATTGCGCCTTTTGTCTAGTTTTGTTTTGTTTTATTTTTGTGGCTGATCAAGTTCACACGCTTCGTCTATGGGTTACAACAATTATTACGACTATTTAGAGATGTTTTGGCCAGACGTACATATATAATGTATTTAATACGCGCTCATAAATGGCAATAATTATAAATTGTGAACTGGCGTTCGCACAGCTTCCAAATCATTATTATAATCTGATGAGGGTCAGTTGAGTGTGTCTGGTGAATCTTTTTGATTGAGTTATTAAACGTACTGTTAATTGCACAAAAAGTGATCAACAACAACAACAAAAAAAACTTAGCTGACAAGACAAGTGGAAACCGTGATGGTTTGTCGCGTTAACCCAAAAATGTCAGACATGAAGATTTTGCACGTGTAATTATGTGTTGCCATTTGACGCTTGTGCTGTTGCTCGATGTGGATGTTGATGTTGTTGCTTGACGCGACCTCAGCACGTCGGCGAGCTTTGGCACCTATAGATGCCACAACAAGACTAACAATAACAACGACTTTCTCGAGACGCTGTTGTTCCCATGAACTGCTCACATTTAAAGGTATCGACGGGCGCAATGAAAACTTCATAAACAGCAAACAGCTAACGCCAAACAGCAATTGCAATTGCAATGCTTAACATTAAAGTTCATGACACACAACTGTAAAACATTTCAGAGCTGGCAAAACTTTTACCGCCAGATAACAAATGGCTGCGACTTAGCGCCCCCAAAAGTTGATGTCCCGCATATGAAAAGTTCTCCGAAGTCGAAAGCAAACGATCCATGGACAGGAAGTCATCGATGGCCGAATGCCGAACGCCGACACACAAAATTGAAGCCAAGAGCATGCCAAGACCTGGTCTGGACGGATGGCCAATGGCCAATGGCCAATGGCGAATGGCCAATGCCGTGGGCCATAAATCATTTAAATATGCCAAAATGAAACTTACATAATAATTCTGGCCAAAGCGATCAAAAAACGCGAGAGACTCAAGTTGATGATAATTGACAAACAGACAGACACGAAAGTGGCAAGGGGAAGAGTCAAAGCTTCGACATGCAGATGGAGGCATAATAGACATATGTGTGTGTGTGAAGTGTGGAAGTGTGAGTGTGTGTGTTGGCATCTATCTCGTCATTGGCCGGCATTAATCAAGAAATTGAGGAAAACTTTTGCTTTGGCCACAACTGAAACGAGTTGGTTAATGAAGTCATCGTCATCATCAGCAAACTGTCCAAATTGAAATGTATTTTAATGTGCCCATTTTTGAATGCAGCGTGCCAAATTGTATGTACGAACACTTTGTAATGGATACGAAGTGCACTTCATGGCAAAAATTATGATGATTACGCGGAAATGTGTGGCAACTGTATTTCTTTTCTTTTTTCATATTTCTTTTTTCCTTGCCACTGGGCTGGGCCATAAGTAATACGAAAAACTTGCAGCGAATTTATGAAATTGCGCAAGGCTGCAATTTTTTTGTTTGATATTTGCAAAATTATTGCCAACATTAACCAAGGTGTCTGCTCTGCTCTCTGTTCGGGTCGCCTGCAGGGCGCTTTATGCACTTTTCATTCGCATTGCGGAAAATGTCCAACACAGAGTGCAAGGCAGCAACAACAGCAGCAACAGCAGCAGCTACAGTTTCAGCGCCAGCGGGCCATGTTTAGTGGGTCAGTTTGCACATCTGGCTCTGTAATGGGGTCTGAGGTCTGTGGCAGTTTCTTCTTCTTCTTCTTCTTCTGCTGTTTTTCGTCTAGTGTTGGTCAAATATTTGCGACGCCGCCGCCGCCGACGTCGCGTAAAAAGTCATCATCATTAATAATGATGGAAATTTCACCTGCTTGGAAAAGCGTTTGAGTTGCTCAAGGCTTCAAAACTGTTTTGCTTCTTTCATCAATTATACTCAAGTGCGCGAGGCCTCAAGTTCGTTGCCTTAGTCTTTCGTTTTGGAGCAATATTACAACTGCTTAGATTGATGTCATGCTTCTAAGCTCGACTTAAATCGATTGTAAATCTGCTTGTATTATCTGTCAAATGTCAAACAATCCCCCCTTAGCCCGCCCCCGCTCGCGTTACAATCGATTGATTGATTTGTTAACGTTTCGTTTGTGACGAGACAAAAAAATAAGAGAGAGACAAGCATCTAACGATTTATGTTTGATTTCAATGGCTAAATGCCTTTTGACCAATTTTAGACAAATTATGCAAAAAGCAGCACAGGTTTTTTTTTAGTCAAGTTGTCATTTGAATTCGATTGACTCTCCAAAATGATGTCATCCCCAATGCTTAATGTCGCAGCAAAATGTGACCCAACGCTGCCATACGTTGTGTTTGCTGTTGGAGTTGCATAGAAATCGGGCCACCTAAATCACTTAATTGTTGCGATTTTTCACAAAATTGAAACATCTTCCGGCATTGTGGCGTGGCGCAAGACAGAGCCGGGCCCAAACTCGCAGTCGAAGTCGCAGTCAGAGTCAGAGTCAGAGCCGTGGCCATCGAGAGCAAGACATACGATGTGTGCGCCGAAATTAGTTTTTCGCATGTTGCCTGGCCCGAGGCGTGAAAAGATTTTCGCATGCAAGGTGCGGCAAAAACAGCAACGGCAACATCAGCAGCAACAACAGCGACAACGACAACGGCAGCCGCCAGCAGCGCAGCAAGTGTTGCTCTAATTTATAAAATACTTTCTGCTACCAACATGGCAAAAAAAAAAAAAACAAGAAGTGTGGAAGACAAAAAGCACTAAGAGTGCATTAGATGCCCATGTCTGATGAACTAATTGATACTCTGCACGAGCAATAGCTGCCAGCACAATAGAAGCCACAACTATTTCAATAATTATTATTCTTGCATCAGGTCTCGGTTCGTTGCTTTGATTGCTGGCGGCAAATCTTGGTTGTGTGCCTTTTAATTAAATATATAATTTATTAATAAGCCAAGAATATCAATTTTAATTTCATTATAGTGGGAGTTGTTATTATTGAATTGTGCGAATTTAATTCAAGTGTTGTTCATTAAAAATTTTCGTGTCTTAAATTATGGGATATGAAAAAGGCAGTTATTTATTTTTAATTTTGCAAATTAAACTATTTGCTGTCAGTATATTTTTTGTATATTTAAGCGTTCTTCATTATAGTATTCCGTGGCTTTAAGTATGGGAATTAACTAACAACAATTATTGAATTTTATTTCTCAAATTTAGGTATCGCCTCTATAATTTCATTTCAATTACGTTAAGTATAGGAATTAACAAAGCCTATTATTGTATTGTAATTTAGGGTTCTATAGCAAGCTTATAAATCTTATTCTTATTTTAATTGTTAGTAATTGAATAGTTCTTTGCTATAACATTTCATGTCTTTAAGTATGAGAAACAGCTTTGTGAATTTTAACTACACCAACAAATCTACTTTGTCATAAGATTTCATGTCTTTAAGAATATGAATTACAAGAGTTTGCTAATCTTCCATTATTTGAATTAAAGTAAAGTATTTTTTAAAAGATTGCATTAATATGAATGTTACTAAATATCAATCATTGAATTTTACTACAAGCGTTATTATTTTGTGCCAATTTAAAGCATGTGTTGTTCAGTAATTTTATTCAATTTGAATTTCTCAAATTAAAGTATCTCCATTATAATTTCAGTCTTATAAATGTCATAATTAGCTTAGAAAAGTATTGTATTAAAGTATTTGTCTGCCTGTCAAAAAATGCTACTACTTAATTGTTTATTATGTTATTTATTTCTACGCACATTGCTTAGCCCAGTTGCTAATACCCTTGTAGCACGTTTTGATGGCTCTAGGGTATTTTATACAAATTAATTGCTTTGCGGTTCTCACACACATTCAAAAAGAGCAAGGCAAAAAAAATTTCACTTCTTTTGAAATTCCGCAGCAGCCCGTCGTCGTCATCGTCATCGTCGTCGTCGCGACGGGCGATCGAAGCGGCGAAAGACTTTTGGGGCTTTGGGGCATTTCTTTCTTTCACACTTTTTCTCAGTGTTTCTATCGCTTTGGCACTCGCTGTTGATCTTGATGTTATATTGTTGATGTCTGTCTGCCTTTGTTTATAACGCATGATGCGCTCAAGTTGGCCGCCCATCATAAATGCCGTCACATGTTTTAATTAAATGCCAGGCAGAAAGGCAGCAGGCGAAATAGGCACAAAGCTTTAAAAGTTGATGTTTTGTGTATATGGCGCATTAATTGAAATTACAACACACGCGCCTAGCATTTCTTTATTTCTTTCGGTTTCTGTTTCTGTTTATTTTAGCAATAATTTATTTTTACTACGCGTATTTTCTCGCAGATGTCACTGAGTTGACAATGCGGCAAATGTGCAGTCCCAGTCCCAGACACACTGGGGCCCCCAACAACAACAACAGCAACAGAAATACTCACACTTTCACTCAGCAGCACAACACACGGAAGGCAATTTTATGAGTTGATAGTGTTGTAGTTGTAGTTGGCGCATTTTATGTTCTATTGCTGTCATAAAAGTGTATGAATGGCCCTAAGTCGCATACGCTATAAAACGCTGCAACAATTGATATAGCACGCAAGTTCGTTGCCTAAGTCTTTTGTTTTTTCACTACAAATTTTATAGGCGTGAACTGCGCTGCATAAAAACTGTGTGGGCATCCTCTCAAAAAATATATATGCTGAGTGTGTGTGTGTGTGTGTAAGCTACTTTGGTTCAGTGGATGCATCAATCAGTTGGCCAACTGTAAATGCGAATTGAGCGCTGTTTTCATAAACAACATCGAAATTGATACAAAATGTCATTAATTCCAGACTCAGCGAGTGCCAAAACAGAGCAGAAAAAAGTATGAAAAAAAGTAGAAACTGAGCTGCAATCAAGTCGAGCATTTGTCTCATCGCTTAAAACATTTCAATTTCACTCGGCAAAGTTTTTCTTTTATTTATGGTCACTAAATTACGTATCCGTGCGGCGCAATTCCCCGGCCAACTTGGTGATTAATGATCTCGCCTGGTCAACAGCAGCAGCAGCCAGCAGCAGCAGCAGCCGAAGCTTAAGACTTCCTAACGATACAAAATGTACCGCTATCGGACAGTACAGAGTACAGTAGCAACTTATGCATGTTGCTGCAACATGTTGCAAGTCGCACGCTAATCAGGTTAATTGTCTTTCAATTTCATTTGACTAGCTTCCGTTAAGTACTCGCAGAAGTTGACTCATTTTAATGACTTGCCAATTTATGTGATCGGCTGCCAGCTAATTCAATTAGTTTTCCGCCATCAAAAGCAACAACAACAACCACAATTCTTTGACACACATTTTGCGGCGTTGCATTCAAAAAATATAAAGGTAGCAAACACAACTCAGTGAAATTGTTGCTATGAAAAGGAAAGTTACCAGCCTTGCAGTCATGAATTATGGCAATTTGAAGGCAGCAACAACAACAGCAGCAACAACAACAGCAACAACAACGGCGTCAACAACAGCGACACAAAGTTTATCTGAGGCCGCGAAAATCCTTAAAGAAAAATGCACATATTTAACTAATGATGACCACTTAACGCAAACTATACGACAAATCAACGCCGTTAACAATACAACGACAGCAACAGCAACACCATCAGCAGCAGCAACAGCAACAGCGACAACAGCAACAACTTTCCCAGACTGTTGTTGCGTGGGCGTATGAAAATGTACAAAATATATAAACATAAAAATTATTAAATGCCTTGCTGATTATGCGAAGGCAGCGTTCGAAAGCATTAAAGCACCTCAGCGACAACAACAACACCTCAGCTCGTCTCTCTCTCTGTTTGTTGTGCTTGTTGATGATGCAGGAGTTGGTTGTTGCTGTTGCTGTAGAGCTGTTGCTGCTGCTGTTGTTGATGACAACAACAATAATATTGTTAATGATAATGCTTATGAGTTTTCCTTGTAACAGCTCCAGTAACAACAACGCAGAGTGGGAGAGAGTGTCAAGTGAGAGAGAAAGAGAGAGACAACTGTTGCTCGCCTGTTGCTCCTGAGCTGTGTGTGTGTGTGTGTTTTTGTTGCTGTTGTTGACAGTTGATGTTGTCGAACTGATAAACGTTGTTCATGTGCAATTAGTAAAAATGTTTTGCAGCCAACATAAAAACAACAAGTGAACAGTTAAGAAGGTCGACTAAGAGTTACCCTCTAAATGGTGAGAAAAAGGAGGAATTTGTTTTAAAAATAAAGATTGATAGTTAGAGCACTTATAAAAAAGTTCGTTTAAGCTGGTAGCATTTTGCAATAAGATTGTAACGAACAATCAAAAAGGAATGAGTAAAAAAATATTTAATAACAAGAATAAAGAAATAATGAAATACGCTTACACACTATTTAATTATATTTTTAGTATCCCGAATAGTACTTGGAAAGATTATAATAACACATATCAAAATAACAAAATTAAATAAGTTAGACTATTTATTTAAATTATTAGCACCGGTCAAAAATACTTACTTCTTACTTACTTCTTAATTTTTTCTATTATTTGTAAAACAGGATTCCAATCAGGATCGAAAAGCTATTCCTTCGTATTTTTAAATAGTTATTTAAAGTTATGGTACATCACTTTCTTAAGCTTGCTATTTACAGGGTATCACATCAGTCAATGCTGCTTGTTTTAGTTGACGTCTGTCTAGATTTGTGTTTTTCTTTTCTTTACTGTTGTTGTTGTTGCTGTTATTGTTTGTTGTGTCTTAGGTCAGGCAACAACAACAATAACAGCAGCAACTAGAGTCGAGTGACTTGGCAATTGCTGCAATCGCTGCAACTTTCCATCACAATTGCGAAATGACAATGCTAACAAACATATTGATAGTTGAAAATCAAATTGAGCATATGGTTGAGTTTTTCTTCTTTTTTTTTTGTTGTTGCCATAATCTACATATAAATTACGAGTACACAAGTACGGACAACTACGAGACGACGAACAAGCCGCAGTCTGTTCAGTGAATCATGGCAAACATTTCGCGGAAATCGCAACAATAGTAACAACAACAACAACAATGAGAGCAAAAAACAAGCAACAATAGTATAACAAGAGCAAGCAAGCACATTGGCAATTCGGTTGTGTCTTTCGAGTAGTACTTTCCAAATGCCTTGCGATCTGTCTGCGATCCATTTCATTTCATTGGCCGTCTCAGTTGGTTAGTCAGCGTTTTGCATGTCGATGATTTAGCGATGCAGAAGATTACAAACACACACACATATAGATGACTGTATTTTCGAGTTAGAACAACGACTTCATCTCCTGAGTCATAGCCAAAGTATGTTATGGCAAATTCATTTTGTGGCTTCTCCACAGCAGCAGCACGTGCTGCTATGACTAGCATCAGGTGGCTCTGAGCCATTTCAAAGATATATCGAAATCAAATTGAAATGCGCCAGACAGCGTCGCAGAGACCGGGGGCAACTTGTGTGGCATGTCGATGGGGTGATTCGGGTGTTTTGGGGCGATTGCAATCAGTGGCACAGCTCAAGCTACAGCTTGTCTTAGTCAGCTGCAAAAATAAGTTAATTGCCGGCTGGACAAAACTTAGTCGCGCACTCTTCACGTGCTGAGGAGGAGGAGGAGATATCGAAGTACGATGACGATGGCGGTGAATGTGGATGACGACGACGACGACGACAACAAGGTCAACAACCTCGTTCCGGGCGGGAGCTGGAATTGAGACCTCTCGAATGCCTTTCTTTCTTTTGTTGCGGAGCCATTGAATTCCGCTTTTTTGAAATGTCGAACAAATGTTTTAAACTGCATGAATTGGCATTTTCTGTAGTTGCTCTTACTCGTACTGTTGTTGTCTGCTTTTTGTTTGTTTTTTGGGTCGTCATCAAAGCGTGTCTTTGCCACCCTCGCTGCCGCCCTCAATCCTGCTGAGAATTTGGCAGGCCAAGACTTTCGTATGTTGTGTGTTTTCGTACAACAAATTGAAATTAACTTACATAAAATTCGTAGCCAGCTAGCAATGTTTGTTGTTCGTTTTGGCGCTTGCTAGTAAATGTGGCCGAAATTATGTTGTTCAAGACAATTAAGTAAGCAAGAGGCGGAAACAATTTGCTGGCCCAAAGCTATAGCCACAAACTGAAAGACAAAAGCCAATGACTATTTTGGCTAACTGCAACAGCAACAACAATCAAGCTCAACGTAAACATGCACGAAAATAAAAGTACGCGCAATTTCAACGCATTGCGCAACGAACATAATTGAAATTGAACAACAACAGGCAACAATTTGCAAAATCGACATTTAAATGTACATTAAAAATGTTGTTCGCATTGTTGTTACTCGATTGTTGTTGTTGTTGTCCGTTGTCGGTTGTCGTGCCACAGGAAAGTGCTTTGCCATTCTGGCCAACGCTCAATTCAAACTCATTCCTTTGGCCTAAAAGTGAGAGTCATGTAGACACACTTGAGACCCTAACCTAAGCACTTTCGCAAACAGTACGCGCCCCTCTCCACCCCTCTTCACCTTGCGTATGTCTGAGCTGAGCTGCTAACAACTGTGTGTGTTGGGTGCAGCCTTTTCATGACTTAATCTTATCAGACAAGCACTGGCATTAAAAATGCACTTCAAGGTTCTACAATGATTATGGTTGGCTCGCCTCGTTCGTTCGTTTTTGGTTTGCATTGTGGTTATGCATTTTGTTAAATGGTTTTGTGGTTGGGGCCGCATAATTCATGGTTACAGGATTACAACGAAAAGGAGCGTCGCCTTGCCTTTCCATACCCGTTACCCATAGCGTGGAAGAGTATGTACGTAAAAGGAAAAGAGAGGCTTCTTCGAAGTATAAAGATTGCTTGGTTGACAATTTGGTATATTTGAAGGGAAATAGTATTTTGATATATTTAATAAAGCCTTCCGTATATTTGCATAATTTTTTTGGTATATTGACGATTTGGTATATTTGGTATGTAGTACTATATCAATATATCAACTGTAGACTTCGTATTCATTGATATTTTTGGTATATTGGCAATTTGGTATATTTGGAATGGTAGAATAACAATATACCAACTGAATTTTTTCTGTATATTGACAATTTGGTATAGTTAGAATATAGAAGTTTTAACTGCACTTTTTCGGTATATTGGTAATTTGGCATATTTGTAATGTAGTAGCATATAAATATACCAACTATAGACTTAACCATATTTTGGTATTATTTCGGTATATTAATTTGGTACATTATAATAATAATACAGCACTGTTCCTCTTTTATTAAAAATAAGTAGCGGGTATCTCACAGTTGAGCACTCTCTTAGCTTTTTTTTTGTGGTGCGGTGTGGTAAATCAGCAACGCTTGTTTGTGAGAGTCAGTCAGTCAGTCAGTCAGTCAGCCAGCTGATTCTCATTATGGGCAAATTAAGTTGTTGTGCGTGGCCCCCGCGAAAGGAATCAAGGTCGTGCCTGAACAGTGCCTGCATTTAGTTAATGCACCTTTGCCTTGACCTAAGCCAACACAACTCAAGCTCTTTTTAGCTTTTCAGCCTACGCCTCCTAAGCTTTAATGCCTAAGCCAAGTTTATGACTGCAGCGAGTGCGTTTCTCTTTTCTCGTTTTTCGTTTCGAAAATAGAAAAGTTAACAGAGGGCTACTGTTCGCTGTTGTCTGTCAGTTGGGCATAAGCTGATTTTGTTCTGATGCGAGCAAATGCGATTTGAGCCATAAAGTTTTGTATTAGTCGCAGTCGACTGCACATACATACATAAGTCAAGTCGTGTCGGTCATTGTTGCATGTTGCACGTTGCATTCAACGAACAACAAGTCAATTCAGCACACACACACTGGCGCAACATTTGCCAAAATCTCGCACAATGCACATAAATCGCCGCTCAAATCCCGCGCCATATTTGGCTTAAATGCCAAACTGCCTGGCTAATACTCATAAGTTAACTTGCAACTTGCTTTACGATTTACGCTTACGCTTGCGCTTGGCCAACAAACACATTGACTGATCGTTGTCAATTTGACAAGCATGAGAACTTTTGCGGTCGCCGCCTTTTGTTTCAATTCAATTTCGAATGCGGTCGCCCGATCATTATTCGCTTGTGGCTTTAATAATTATTATGAGATGAGCCTCTAACCAAAAAAAAGAAGCAATTTGCAATTAAATATTGCACAATGTGCGTCTTTAGCATGCAGCTGCTAAATATTTTGCATTCTGTTTAGTCATCAAATTAAACACAATTCCATTAAATTACTTCTAATTACGTAGTGAAGGGAGATTGACCTGTGCCCTTTCAAAAACTTTGAGATTTAGCATAACAAAGATTTATGTCAATTCTAAAGATACTTAGTCATTGTTTTAATTATTAAATTCAACATTATTTCATGCGCTATTAAGTAGAATGCCCTTTGCCTACCTTTAACATATGACTACTAAGTATTTATGTCAATTCAAAGAAACCTTAGTCATTGTTTTAATCACTTAATTCAACATTATCCACTCGTGTTAGATACAAGATTAAATTGCTTTCAATTAAATGGAATTGCGCATAGAGCTGAAGATTGAACCCTTTTAAGTACCTGCCCAGCTTTTAGCATTCATCTACTAAATATTTATGTCAATTCAATAACAACACAAAGCCTTGGGAATCTGATTAGTCATGGTTTTAATTATTGCATTAAATAGTTTTCTGGAATTCAAAAATTTCCCATTGTCAATAGACTTGAACGACGCAAAAAGCTGCAAGCAGCTTCTCCCCTTTGATCGATACGATCTTTCTGTCAGTCTGGCAGTTGTTTTTTTTTTTTTTTTTGGAAAGTTAACCAAATAAGGGGAATAATAATCAGCGTAATTCAAGTTGATATTGCGTAGGTCTGACTGCGATTGTTATCTCATTGCAAGTTTATAATAAATTCGGCGTAAACGAACCACATTCAGAATCGCTCACTCTGCTTAATGAAAGTGAAGATGATGATGAGGACTCCCAAAAAAAGGGAAGCAGATGAAATTTATTAACATATTACCAACAATTGTTGCAATTTGATTTGCTTTATGGCCGCAACGTGCTCGAGATGAGCCGCCATTCAGCAGCGATAAGCAGCAGCAGCAACTCCTTGATGCTGAGATGCAGCAGGCTGCCTTCCTGTTGCTGATCATCATCATGAGATGCTGCTGATGCTGCCCACGATCAAAAACAAGAAATTCGCGTTAACTTGCTGCATACCTACTTACTTGGTCTGGCCTGGCAAAAAAAAAGGGTTACACAATTCATTTCATTTGTGGCAAGACATAAATCAGGGCAGCCAACAAGCGACCACTCGAGGGGAGTCAACGCGCTGGGAGGTCGTCCAAGTATCCGGTGATATATGATTTTGTTAATTTAGTTTGTTTCAATAGGCAGCATGCAAACGCATGCAGCATAAAGCACGCAGCATACAGCATGTGGCACAGCATGCAGATGCAGCATGATGTATACGAAACGAAACGAGTTTGTTGCCTAAGTCTTTTGTCTTTTCGTCCTGACCAAAAGAGAACTTTTGCGTAATCGAACTTGAAATGAAATCACTATGTAACGAGGCAGAAACAAATGTGGTTAATTGGCCACATCAGTCAGATGGTGATGCTGATGCTGAGGTTGATGTACGTGCAAGTGACCCATTGACAGACGATGCGTCCAACTGCTGCCAACTTGCCACTGGGAGTTATCTCAAGGTTGCAGTGAAAGTGTTTTTACTTTTGTTTGCCGTTGTTTTATGACCTTTTTTTGTGCTGTTTTCTGTGCCATGGCATTGCATTTTGCGGGCTTCATGGCTGCCGCCATAATATTACTACCCATAGCATGCTGACGAATTACATGCAATAAAAACGAAAAACAACAACAGCAAAGCTGCCCAAGCGCAGCGCCAACTTCGACGTCATTGTCGACGTCCACAGTCCATTTGCGAGTTACAGAAAGCAACAACAACAAGAAAAAAAAAAAAAACACGCAAAGCCAATTAATGGGCGTGAAAGTTTATTATCATTTGCTTAGCGGCTGCAATGGGTCTGTGGCAGTGGCAGTTGCAAACTTGGCTACTCGGCTTTTTGTATGTGTTATCGACAACAATGGACAGCACAAAATATATATCGGCGCATATTTATCATTTTATTTGCTTTGCCCTGGCAGCTGCGATAAATATTGAAATGTGCTGAAAAATTGGCTGCCACATGCAGCGACATTTTAATTAAACTGCTGCTGCTGCAGCCTGCCACACAATGTTGCACGAGCCTCCGTTTCGCTTGATGCCTCAATTGAGTGATTTATTTGATTTACAAAATTCTTCTTATTAGTGATGATATATTCTTGTCAGATTCGTTTATCGCTTCACAGAAAGTTAAATAGCATTAAACTTTCGTCAGCTCCTCAATTTCGATACAAAAATGTAGCACTGAGTTTAGCTAAATATGAAAAAACACGCTATGTAAATAATGCGACAACATTATAAATTATGATCTTTGTTGCAGTCTGGTACACAATCCTCCGATGGATGCCTCAATTGAATGATTTATTTGATTGGAGAAATTCTTCTTATTAGCAATGATATATTCTTGTCAGATTCGCTTATCGTTGCACAGAAAGTTAAATAGCATTAAACTTTTGTCAGCTATGCGTGCAGTTAATATCGACGAGCTTTTCAATTTTAGTACAAAAATGTAGCACTGAGTTTTGCAAAATAAATAAACCGCTGCTTTTTGATTCAGTTTGCACAAGTCTCCGGTTCGCTTGATGCCTTAATTGAATGATTTATTTGATTGGAGAAATTCTCCTTATTAGCGATGACATATTTTTGTAAAAAAAAAGTACGCTTATCGTTCAGCCATACCCTTCACCATTCGCCAGAATCGATAAGCTTTTCGATTTCGATTAACACAAAGCAGCACTGCATTAAGTAAAATTAGGAAAGAGAACCCTACTAAAATATTTTATCTTTTGACTGTCACAATTGAAAATACGTAAAGATGTCTTCTCATTACGATCGTGCTATAACCACTTTCTCACCCGACGGTCAGTTGCTGCAAGTGGAATATGCACAGGAGGCGGTCAGAAGAGGTCTTTCAGCTGTTGGCGTTCGTGGTGGCAACTGTATTGTCCTTGGAGTGGAAAAGAAGTCCGGAGCCAGGTTGCAGGAGGATCGCACGGTGCGCAAAGTTTGCGCTCTCGACCATCATGTGGCATTGGCTTTTGCTGGCCTAACTGCCGATGCACGCATTCTGATTAATCGCGCTCAGATCGAGTGTCAGAGTCATCGTCTCAATGTGGAGGATCCTGTTAGCGTGGAGTACATAACCAGATATCTGGCATGCATCAAGCAACGTTATACGCAGAGTAATGGACGTCGTCCGTTTGGCATTTCGTGTATCATTGGAGGATTCGATTCTGATGGTTCGCCGCATCTATTCAAAACTCAACCATCTGGCGCTTATTACGAGTACAAGGCTCTCGCAACGGGACGATCGGATAATATTGTGCGCGAATTCTTCGAGAAGCACTATCGCGAGGAGAATATAAAGACTGCTAGTGATGCCGCGAAGATGGCTATTAAAGGTCTGCTCGAGGTGGCCCAATTGAGTCAGAATACTTTGGATGTCGTTATCATGGAGAAAGACAAGCCTCAGCAACTACTCGAGCAGAGTGTTATTCACGAGTACATCGGCATCATAGAGAAGGAGAAGGAAGCCGAACTAGAGAAGAAGAAGCAGAAGAAGTAGTAAAGGAAAGTTGTGAAACTGATTGTATCTTAAAGAAAAGAACTGATTTATGCATTCCAAATAGAAAACCACTTTGCATATTTGACTATTGTCAAAAAACATTGAAACAAACATCAAATATTTTCAGATTTTATTTGAAACAATGAAAAGTTTCTACACGTTTTTTTTAAATCAGAAGAATAGAACTTAGTTGTTCATACTAGTTGCAATAATCCAATTATAGAGAATCTAAGGATAGGGATAATAGATTTCCTATTAAGAAGAAATGATATCAAAATCAATGTATAGTAAACTACTCTGCAATCTTAACATTAAGATAAGATAACATTATCTTAAAGATAGTTTATAACACAGAAACCTATTTGAATCTCTAGGTATTTTATTAGGCGGTTAGGAGAAATGAGTTGAAACATTTTCACAAAGGCTCTCAACGGTCAGCAGGTTTTTCCTAATTTGTTTATTGAATTTAGTTAAATTTCAAATGTATTATATTTCAGTTTCTGACTTCTCGTATAGAAGAGTATTATATATTGTAGCCTTATCGTCCGTCTTTCCATATGAATACTTAGATCTGAGAGAGTATAATGGATGGAGATATAATTTGAAGGAAATCCAATAACAAGCGTAATTTTGAACATACAGTCGTGATTTTTTCCATTAGTTTGGTATAATGTAAGAATAATACCGCACTGTTCAGCTTTCATTTAAAAAGTTTAACGGGTATCTCACGGTCGAGCATACTCGACTGTAGCTTTCTTACTCTTTTTTAATAGCGAATCCTAACAGCAGGATTTACAATTAATGTCTTTAATTTATCCTAAGGCAATTAATTCCACCATAGAGAATGGAATATAAAACCTCAATTTTTGGGGAAACCACGAAATTCGGCAAACCATTTTACGACATCGTCATGCAAATTTGCAGATGCTATACGATCTCATTAGCTTTATAGCTATTGCCAAATTGCGTGATAATCGATAGACCATAAAAAGTGAACCCAATCGAAATCAAAAAGTGTTAAAATGACTTGTATGCAACAATTGCCGTAAGTACATCAAGCAATTTTATTGTAGTTGCTTTCGTTGTTGTTGCATGCATGTTGACTGCTGTGCTGCGTTGTGGCAGTGGCAACAAGAGGAGTGTAGTCTATGGCCAATTATAAGTTCATTTACCTGCGACAACAACAACAGCAACAACGACGATGTCGACGACGACGACGACTTGGCATGCAAAACCAGAGGGAAGAAAAATGTGCATGCATGTGAAAAACAGCGCCACCGCATGATAATCAGATTTTTAACACTTTCCCATTCGGTTGTTTATTGTTATTGTTGCTGTTGTTGTTGCTGTTGCTGTGGCTATTACATTACCACTCTCGGCTTGTCGATTGTACTATGTTGTAGTGTGTTGTGTGCATTTGATTTGATTAAAAACCGCAGTCTATCTGCTTCATTTTGTCGACACTTTGTTGACCAGTTGGTTGCTAAACAATGTAAGCTTTTTGTTTGTTGCCATGCTTGTAATCGGTTGCATTATCCGACTTGTTGCCAAGGTCAATGCAAGCGAGTGAAAGGTCAATCGGCTTTAAAGACTGTGCATACATATATTATTAATAGCCTGTCAATGATGCAAATCAATACGCATCAACAATAACAAATTGAATTATTGCAACTGAAAATCAAATTGCTTTACGTGAATACTCGTTCTCGTCGACGTATCTGGTATCTGGCAGTAATCTTGCAGCCTTGTGGAAGCATTTAAATCCAAAATTGGCATTGCCAGGCAGTCCGCAAATCCCCGCAGCCAAGTCGTGAGTCAGTCGGCAATTTATTTTCGCCGAATTAAATGCAAATTGACAGTTCCAATTGCATTCTAAAATCACTGCGAAATTCCCAAATACGAACAAATAAAAACAAAATCTGAAAATCCAAATGCAAATCGTGTTGTGCTGTTGTTTTGCAATTAATCAATTAAGCGCTGCCCTCGCTACCTCAACTCTCCAGCTTCGTCCGTCTGTCCGTCAGTCAGTCAGTCAGTGTGTCAGGCGTCGTTGTCACCTCGAGGCCTCCAAGAACTCACACAAAAACAGAAATAAAATAAAAAATAAACCTTTGCAGACATGGCACTCCCTTTTGCATCTCTTGTCAGTCTCCATCTTACCTGGCCCCTTGTATGCAAATTTTAGTAGTTTTTCATTTTTTTTTTGTTTTTAAGCAATTCTTGAGCCGTTCTCGAGATATGACGCCGCATGCATAATGAGCATTTATTTAAATGGATTTTGCGCTTTGTTTTATTGCCTTTAAATTGCATTTAGTGTCAAATGTCTCGCGCAGCTAATGCCTCGGCAATACTCACGCTTTTCGCTTTTCGCCATGAATAAATCTTCAAACAACAAATCACTCAACGATGGCAAACGACGGCGACGTCAAAAGGTGACTCACTCAGAGACGTTGTCTGCCTTTTGACTATACTATAAATATAGCCATTCAATATTATGTGTTAATATAGAGCAGAGTGAAAGAGATTTCTGCTATTGCCAAATCAAATTGGCAATTTGGGGCATCTATTTATTTATTTAAATATACGCCACATCTATTTTCGAGTGACCTTCGCAGGTAGCTGCCAAATATTATTAGATCATTCCAACGGGCATATATCAGAGATCAAAAAGAGATCTCTTTCATTTCTCTTCATCTTTTCGATTGCACAACTGCGTTTTCTGCAAATTTTCGCGCTTGCTCGTGATAAGTAAGAGTATGTTATTTGAATATTCTTTGTGATGTTTATGTGCCTTTGGCATTAAATACAAATTTCTTGTTGATTTTGAATGAAAATTGTGATGCAGGCGCGTTAATTGGATTACCAAATTGACGCCCCCCAAAAAGCAAAAGGCAGCAGCACGAGATGCGATAGCTGCAGTTATAGATACAGATACAAACTGCAAATGGTGTAAACAGATACGCAGCTACCATTGAGTTGTGTTGAGTAGAGTTGAGTTAAGTTGAGAGAGCCGCACACATTGTGTGTGTGATGTTGAATCATGCAATTCAATAGACACGAACCAAAAACGAGAAATCATCATTAATATATCAACACAATATGTATCTGGCAGATACATTCGCCGCCACAGCGCGCGTGCAGTTGAAAAGCGTTTGAATGGCTTTTGTGATGATTGGGAAAGTGTTTTCACAGCTACCTTGCAACTTTGCGCTGACAGCAGCTGCTGTTGCTATTACTGTTGCTGTTGCACCGCTGCAACATGCTAATTGCAGCATTTTCGCACATTGCCAGCTATTTGTTGCCATGTAATGACTCATGCGTGATGTTTCGACTGCGACTACGACTGCGACTCCGACTGTGTGGCCATATCTCAATGGATCGCTTAATAAATAATTTATTACGTTAATGATTTAATTAATAATTTTACGCAGCCTGACCTTGTACAGCTGCAACCAACTACTTCGTACTCTTGTTAATGTTATTAACTGTTTTGTATCATTCAATCTGCTGGTTGATCGAAAAAACCGAACAAAAACAAAAAAAAAAAAAAAACAGAAAAAAGGAAGGCGCACTCACGGCTTGCCTCATTAATTTGTACTTCGAGCTTTTGGGGGCATTGATAATGGTCTTTAAAAGGCTTTAAAAGGTATGTGGTATATAGACGACGCTCGATCAGTGTGAAATTTGATATGCGCCATCATCAGATCGTACAGCGCTGTTGAAAATGTGCACAGCACGTCGTGTTTACTTCCAGGTGCTGCCCAAAGTTGACCCAGTAAATTGCATAAGCCGCAAAAGGGCAACGCTTTAAAATGTATGAGAAAAGAATGCGGCAGTTAGGGATGCTCGACTGCGTCACACGCTGTACAACTTATTGAAGTAGTTTATTGATATAATATTAAGAATTTTGTACAAAGTGATGACATAAAGTTGGAAGATATCATGGTAAGTTTCTTTTCAATTTAGCTTTCACTTCTACATATTATCTAATTATCACCAAGTTTTGGAGATAGCTAAATGTAATAATCAGAGAGATTATAAATTTATAAATAAAGTTAAAAAATAATTAAAAAATTTTCAGAATAAATAAAGAAAATTATAAACTTTATGAAAAGTAAATAGAAAATAGTTTAAGTACCTGAATAATCATTATTATAAAAATATTTAAACATGAAACCATATTTTCTTTTGTAGAATAAATATTAAAAGTGAAGAAGGGTGATATTATTTATTTATTTTCTTTGATTAGGTTAAAATTTTACAAATTTAGTAAGCTTATTCTATTTTAAAATGCTTATTCTAGCGTTCGAGCTTTATTATCGTTTTCCTTATATTTTCTTTTGGATACTTCTTTATTTTACATAATGATTCATTTATTTAAGTTTTTAGTAGTGCGTTATGAAGACTTTTTTTTTAAACGTTAAGTAGTGAGCCCGATAACTTAATTTAAGTGTTGTATAAAGTATATAGATTAATGGTCAAAAAATAAGCAACTTGACCAAAGCTTACTTTCAAAGTATACTACTCCCTCTTTTAATCGCCATCTACAGGGTATATGCTGCCGTTGAGCATTTTTGATTTAGGAACGATAATTGACACGTATTGAATTACAAGCACGATGATAAATTTGTGTCAATGCGAGCAATTGATGAGTTATTCGATAACAAAAAAGAAAAAAAAACACTGAAGAAGAATCATATAAAGTTGAATGCTCGATCCGTTAACTGCACTTTCTCGTTGAAAATGAGATTAATGTAAAACAGCGGATGCAGTCAGTAATAAAGTTGCGAATTAATCTAGAGTATCTCTCTCTCGAGAGAGAGACGTGTGTTGCAAATGCAACACACATGCGCTCAGAATGCAACACATGCGACTTGCCGCATGATTAATATGCATTAACAATTTGAACTCCCTTCGATGAGGCAGCCGGGCAGCAACAGCAACAGCAGCATGCAATCAGGCTGAAAGCAATTTATTTTTGTGATTTTGTAAAGTTGCCAGGCTGACTTGCAGTTCAATAGCTTTTTGGTAGCTGGCAGGAGCATAATTAAAAACGTTGCGACACCCAAAATCAAAATGAAAGAAGTCGAAAGATGAAGGAAAACAGAGAGAAGTGAACACCGACCCACCCAAAAATGACGTGCGGCAGTCGCATTATTTGCCTTTCTTTTGGCCTTTTGCTTTGTAAAGAGACTTTGGTTGCAGTTGTTGCACAGCAGCAGCAGCAGCAGCAGCAACGATGTCGGGGCATGTCGTTAATATTATTTGGCTTGATAAACTTCTGCCACAAGACAATCGAAAATACTCAATCACGTTGAGAGCCTGGCACTTTGTGAACTGTTTTGTGAAGTTGGCAACTTTTTTTTTTTTTTTTGGACGCGCGTCAAATGCAACCCAAAAAGCCGTCAAAGTCGCCGCGCCCACTTGGACTCCTAGAGGCTGGTACTGGCAGACAAAAGCCCTCGGCTCAACCAGGAGTCGCTTGTCGTGTAATTGATGTCAATTTGTTGTGGTCCCAGTTGCGGTTGTTGTTGCGGTGATGGTTGAGGTGGAGGTGGAGGTGGTGGAGCGCCCACTTTGGCAACGTTAAATGCCAAATATAATTTAATAGGAAGTGAAAACAAGCAAAAGGGTACAAATTATGCTGTGCCTCAAAAAGCATAATGATTGATTTGTATCAGCTACGAAACGAGCCGCAAAAAATGCTTTTTTGCCATTTATCCATTAAACACATAGACATATGTTGCTACAGCAACAGCAGACTTTGTGGCATGCCAATTTTATGCGCCCAATTCCGAGTCTTTCTATTTTGTATTTTGGCTGCCAATTTGTTGGCGAGGCGGAAATAATAACAATAATTTGACGCTCTGTGTTTGTCCAAATCGAGTTAACAATAATAGAGGGCCATTACCCCGCCTGCCACAGTCGCAGTCACAGTTAGGTTGCAACAGTATTTACTTATGATTTTCTCCACTCTCCATTCGTTTTTGTTATTCACAAATACACACAGTTACACTTGGGCAATTGCTGTTATTTTGCACAGTTGATTTGGGTCTCGCATTGCATCATCATTATCATTACAATCATGATCGGTTGCAACAAGTTGCAACAGTTGCTCAATTTGCATTATTATGGTCAAGATTTGTGTGGCGCGGCTTATTAGCTGAGATTCGCATTGCATTTTGCCGTAATGCACTTTAGAAAGCACTCACCACAGCCTGCTGTTGCAGCCTGATATGCCTGACTAACTTGCAGCTATGCAGCGAAAGGTGCATGAAAGGTGTTGCCTTTTGGGATTCGAATTGCCAGACGAAAGTTGTTTGAAGGTTGTTGGGTCAGCCCAACGAAAAAACCAAAAATAACTTCCTTATATCGACATCTGCATACGGTTCGTTAACTGTTTAACATATGCGAATGAATGCAGCTATAGCTCAAGTTTAACAGCCTTTTAATGAGGCATTTTTTCAATTACAAACTCATTTATATCTCTTTTTGCTGCCCCCCTTTTGTTCGGCTCTGGCCGAACACGAGTTTCTAATTGAAATAAATTGCTGCAAACGAACGGCAGCCAGACAATATATACTCGTAACTCCCGCAGCTGTGTTGCCCTTGAATTAGCCACAAGCTTAGCTTAAAATCATATCGAGTTTTTGTGTTGCGCTGCGCTTCGCTCACTGACAAAAGCTGCGCGTCACGGCACTCGAGCTGACCTTGAGCGCTGGAACAAGCTCACACAAGCTTGGGCAAAACGGCAATCCATCGAAGCTGCAACTCGATTCGAATGTGTGTCAAATGCATCATGACGACGACGACGACGTCGACTATGTTGCAGACGTGACTAACCGACTTTCATGTCATAACTTAGTGCGCTCTTTGAAGTTCAAGTTGTTGCAAGCAACCGCCATGCCACCCGCTTCTCTAACTGTAGCTCTAACTCTGACTCCGACTCTGACTGCTGCGCATTGTCCAGACCATGAGCCGGTTCAATTAAGGCGCATAAATTATGCTGCAGCCGTTGCAGCGTCCGCCAAATTGAAATCGTAAATTAACATTTGCCAGACGACTGCGACGACGACGACGACGACGACGGCGATGCCACTGTTGCCGTTCCCGTTGCCGTTGCCACTCCGGTCTTCGGTCTCTGGCTGCTGTTGCCAATAACTTGTACATTTTGACCAAATATTTTTGCAAATTTTCACTAAGCGCAGCCCACGCAGTCGTCGACGCCCGTTTTGGGTGAATGTTGCACACACACTCACACACACACACACACACATACGAAATCTTATAGAAAAACCAAAATAAAATTGTCAACGTTTCGCGGCAAACGAAATGAAAATGGTAGCAATTGGCGTGGACATGCAACTTGGCCAAAAAGTGACAGTTGCAAGTCAGTCAACGGCTGCAACTGCAACTGAAAATTCCTTGCCGCACTTGGACTTGGCAAACGGAGTTGCAGTTGCAGTTGCAACCTGGTCTGTGCAGTCGTTTGATTTTTTTATGTGTGACAGTTGCTTTATGTTACAATTTCCAACATTACTTTTTATTTCAAGTGCAAAATTTATTGCCATTTGCCAAGGTGCGAGCCAAATGGCCAGCTTCAGCTACTGGCTAATCAGTGGCAATGTTGCACGTTGCACGTTGTTCACTCGTTTCTGTTGTTGCTGCTGCTGCTGCTTCCTTGGCTTTCACTAGAAGAAGCAAACTGTTGGCCAGCTGCATGGCGACTAGCATGCCTTTCAATTAACACCATAGATCTCCTAGCACTTGGCACTTGGGTCTTCATCGTCATTGTCATCGTCGTCGTCGTCGTCGACGTTCTCGTTGTGTCTGCGTCCCAGAAATCGGGCCACACAATTAGTTTTATTGTTGCAGAGTTCAACAGGATTTGAAAGTGCATTGCAAATGGCACTACTTAATTTACAGATAGATTCGGATGCTATTTTGCAATTGGAATTTCTAATTTATACAATGAAAAAGTCAGTTCCAAAAATAGTTACTATTAGTCTATTGTCTTTGGGGGTGTACGAGTTCATCAACAAAAAAAAACGGAATAAATAAATAATTCCAACTAAATTTTTGTATCTTTTTAACTAATATTTATCTGCTTTTGGTAAAAACTGAAAGGCTCACAACTGGAGTGTTGATAAATAAAGGAGAAAAAATGACATATAGTATATATAAAATTCGGCCGCTTCTTCTAAAATATGTTGAATGCTTTTTACAACATCAAAGTTGACGTACTACATTTGGGAAAATTTGTTACCCGGGATCGAGTTTGCGATATTTTAGTGTTGTTATTTTCATGTCATCTTTTTAAAATCAGTTTTTAGACGAAACTAAGTATTATTCGTCCGATTCTCAATTATGATTGAAAATTAGTTATTATTATTTGTAATGAATTCATTAATATTAAATTATGTAATAGTTACAATATTACAGTCAATGAATTGAAACCATTTTTAAAATTTTTAAATACATTTTTATAAAATACCAAAAAATAGACAAAAAATTACTAGTTTTCTATTAATTTTTATGTTAAAAACTGTTAATAAAGCATTTTATTAACATGCCAAGATGACTTTCTTTATGATATGTTCGGCAAGTTAATAACTTTTAAGTAAATAGCTGTTTCGCAGTTGAAGTTGGCTTCTGCGAATCTGGCCATGGCACCTCTTCCCTTAAATAATATATGTTTAAAATTTAATAACAGCCAACTTGGCAATTTTACTGATTGGCTGTGTCAGTTTCAGGTGCCATTAATAACAAGCTGAGACTGGACACCATCCTCAGCCATTGTCAACATTTGTTTTGGCTATTTTTTTATTAAATAATATAAATAAATGGCAATGTCGCCATATTGCATAATGCATAAATTTCTATGGCAACGACTCTCGGCTTCTATGGCCAAAAAGAAAAGCAAAAGCAGCGACAAACAAGTAAAAAAGCTACAGTCGAGAATGCTCGACTTTGAGATACTCGTTATCAATAAAATCTGAAAATATATTCAATAAATATACCAAAAAATACTAAAATATACTTAAGTGTACATTTGATAAATAGATAAACTACTGCATTCAAAATATACCAAAGCGATTAACCTATCATATAATAACTTCGAATATTTTTATCTGATCGCATCAGGAATTGAAGACAGCTTTTTCTCTTACAGTTTCTGAGATCTGCGAGTTCTCACGGATAGACGGACATAGCTATATATCGACGGCTGTTGACGCCGCTCTACTCTATGGGTAACGGGTATCAGAAAAGAGCTTTTCCTGTAACGAGCCGCCAACTCGCGTTGAGCTTCGGTAATATGAGCCTGGACAACCAGGCATAGGAGGCAGAGCAGATATTGAGGCAGGCAGGCAGGCATATGCCGCTAGAGGTTGTTGCCTGGTAATAATGACAGTATGTGTCACATTGCAACCCACACGCATTCAATTTTACTGCCATGCAACACTGCAACAGCAACAGCAACAACAGAGCCAAAGCAACAAGCCTGCAGTTTTATGAGCCATTTGAAAAAGAGCTTCAGCTTTGGGTCCCTCCACAGCTTGTTGCTGTTGCTGTTGTTGTTGTTGTTGTTGGTTCGTTTAGTTTTTGGCTTCACTCTTGGCGCAAATTTGATCCAATTGCGCACTCATTTAATCGTGATCTTTATGCGATTGTACAGTTGGATGTGTTTAGCCTTTTATGTCGAGTTGCAAGGCCCGTCTCCGTCTCTCTGTCAGTTGATCGGCTTCGTTGTTGTTGTTGTTCTTGCTGCTGCTGCTGCTTTAGCTGGTTCCCTTGCTTTTTGGTCTGTCTGTTGTGTGACCTACATAACTTGCAGTTGTTGTTGTCATTGTTTAATTTAATTTGCCATCGTTGGCTGTTGTTGTTGTTGCTGCTGCTGCAATAATTATGTAAAAACATGTTAAGCGTTCAAGGAAGTTAATTAAATGGAAAATAAATGTGTTTTCAACGATCGCGAATCGCCTTAATTGGCAATTGTCTGTGGGAGGCAATCAGGATTCTTTGTTTTGACGAACTGGCGACAATACTTTTGCCTCAGTACTTATGGTCAAATGTCGTTAATCAAGCTCTTTCCGGGTTTTCATATGCAATTCCCATTTATGGCATCACTTTTTTTTTGTTTTTTTTTTTTTTGGCTTAACGGTATTTTAGTTATTGCTTCCTGCACTCACGCATTCCAAGCCTAAAATGTGTTTTAATACTGTAAGTAACTTTTTTAAGGTTTTGATGAACGAGTTCTGTTGAAGTCATGAAGTCGATTAAGTAATACACTTTTGTATGTGACAATAAAGTGAGTCCCTATTACCTCAAATTAGAAATAGTTCGAAAATGAAATATAAAAAAATTAAAATATATGATGTAATAAATAGAAACATGTAAGTAAGAAAGCTACAGTGGAGAATGTACGACTGTTGCACATATTTTCAATAAACAGCATATTATTGAAATATACCGAATTAATATACCAAAAAAAAAAACTTGTATGTTATTTGATTGCAATTAAATGTTCAACAATTATAAAAGACTGTAATTGTATTGAATGTAAATATGAAATATAATTGTAATCCTTTTGCTTTTCTAAAATTTCTCTCAAAACCGTGTTGGAAAAGTAATGAATTGTTCAAATTAAACCTACGTATGTACGTAAATGGAAAATTAAATAAAACAAAACTGAAACATTTCTAAGGAAAAAAATTTACAAAAAAGTAAAATTAAAAATAATATTCGAATATCATCCTATTCTATAGAAACCATTTGCTAGGGTATCAAATTGTCGCCACGTTGAAAAACACATATTTCTTAAGTAATGTTTTTCAACATTGCCTGCTTGAAAAGTAAATGAGCAAACTGGTGACTCTCATACTCATACTTATTTATACCCAGACACGTAGTCGTTTTTCCATCAATGAATCTTCATTGCAATTGTCATTACCCCCCAAAAAAAAAAAAAACAAAAATCGTGAAGAGTTCCGAGTTTCACGCTGATTACGAACGAGTTGAGCATAATCTGTTTGCCTCATCGTCGTCGACAACATCTAAATTTAGCTAGTCTTTACTTTGTTTACTTTGTTGTTGTGTTTTTTTCGCTACGGCTCTCGACAATTGGATTTGACATTAAGGCATACTTCAGGTATTGTCTAAAGCAAATTGTCTTTAATTCGTATGGCGCAGCAGGAAAGGAGGGAATAGACTCGTCTCGTCTCGCCTCGCCTCGCTTTGTCTCTCTTCGGGATGGTTATGTAATTAAGCCAGTTACTCGTAGCATGGAAATAATTACCATAAAGATAGACAATAATTTGGCCTATTGCGACTGATGATCTGATGTGGCCGGATATCAAAATCGACATGATTAGGCGAAACACAAACTGGTGGCGTATACTTAATGTGACACAAAACTTGCCACAGCAGGCACTCGGGCAAGTTGCAGGTGCGGCACAAACAATGTCAAGGGCGTTGTAGTTGTGTGTACGATGGGCCATAACTTAAATGAGCAGACAATATTAAATTGGCTTTCAAATTTTCAGATTTGGCAAAAGTCAGGCGAAAGCCTCCCCAACTGATGGTTGCGGTTGCTGTTGTTGGTGGCATGAATAAAACATTACGAAGGCGTTGCATGCACCAAAAGAAACAATAACTAAAGGCGTTGCTGCTACCTTGTGCGAATGCGCCTTCTCTGTTGTTGTTGCTTGTCTGTTGGTTGCTGCTGCTGCAGCGGCTGCTGCTGTTGTTGTTTGGCTCTTGGCCATCTCAGCTTGGCTAGCTGGCTGTGGCCAAAGCGGTAATACGTCAATAACCGTTTAGCGTACAAATTGAAATTTTTATTAGTTACGGACACCGGGCAACCGGGCAGCAACTGTTGCAACTGCAACAGCAACGGCAACGGCAAACGTTGAGCAAAAAAGCAAACCAAAGCATTGGCCCGCCGGCGCTTCCACAACAACAACAGCAACAACAACCGGAGGAGGGAAAACTGGCAGCGGCTGAAGCTACTTAGACAGTTAGCAAAGGGGCTGAGGAGGAGCAGCTGTTGCTGCTGTTGCTGTTGCAATCGCAATTGCTGTTGGGATTCGTAGAGGAAGCCACACGAATGCCGCTGCTCTGGCTGCTGAGATATCGCCAGAGATTATGTTTTGTGGCAGTAGCAACAACAACAACAACAACAACAGCTGCTGCTGCTGCTGCTGCCACCATTGTTTTTGTTTTTGATGTTGCTGTCGCTGGCCTTTGGCTTGCTGCAACGCGGCGCTGGCATCTGTGCGATGTGCAACACTTGCAGACAACTTGGCGCTGCTTTTTTATTTTATACATTTTTTTCATTCACTTCGCGTAGGGGGCGCTATGAAATTTGTTTATAGAAATTAGCCAGTCCGTCGCCTTGGCTTGTCTCTGGCCACGCCCTTGTTTCTCTCTCTCACTCTCCCTCTCTCTTTCTCTCCTTTCCACTCCTGAGTGACTGTCTGTCTCACGGTCTATCCGTTTATCAGCCCGCAGGTGATTAAGCCGTCGTCTATGTGATTTGCATGTGTGTGTTTGTGTTTCCTCCTGTGTGTTGCAGCCACACACAAAGCAGCTGACTGTCGCGTTGCATTGGCTGACGGCTGTGTTGCATCCTGCTGTCATTTGGCTACCGCATTTTGGCCACCCCAAAAACAAAACGAGAAAACAGACGTCAGGTGATAATATCTTTGATAGCTTTGTTGATTTCTTGAATTATGCACCAACAATATTTGTCTTGCGTGTTGTTTTGTTTTTGTGGCAAGTTGACAGCATTTGTTAGGAGGGGGAAGCCACAACAACAAGGACGTCTAATTGTCTGGCAGCCAAAAGAACTGCTGCGCTGCACGCAACGTGCAACGTGCAATGTGCAACCAGCAACTTGCTGCAATGGGCATTTTGCGGCAAAACTGGGTTAAGTACGGTGCTGCTCTCGAGCTGCAATTTATGCTTTTCGTGTTTACAGTTTTTATGATGCTGTTTTGGCCAAACAAACACTTTGCCAAATAAACAAAACAATCAGCAGAACAAACGTTGCCACATTCACAGCGTTGCTGCCACACTTCGTTGCACAGTCGATCAAGGCCGCGTTAACCAGCTAAGCAACTGAGCAGCTGAGCAGCTTTCAGCTTAAGTACTATAAATTACAAGTTTGTATATATTTTTTTTTATTTTTGTATTTTTCGTTACCTCTTTTTCTACATATTTTTGTTGTTGTTGTTGTTGGTGGTTGCAAACGGAAACATTCATATGCAAAAGCAACCCACTTGGTGTTGGCGTCGTAGTTGTGGTTGTAGTTGAAGCTGAAGCTAGTGCTGTTGGCTTTGCCTAATGAGCCGTGCCCAAAAATCTTGGCTTAGCTCTGCGAATGGGTTTGCTGCTAGTTGCTGGTTTCTAGTTGCTGGTTGCTGGTTGCTGGTTGGCTGCCTTTCACAACGCCAGGGTGTCTGGCAAAATCTAATTAAATGTTATCGCGCTAATAATCAACAAATTTACAAACTTTCTAAAGCCGCAACGCTCTAGAGTTAAAGTCATAGTCAGAGTCAACGCAGCCTTTGTGACTTCTATGTGAAGTGCGTTATAAAAAATCGCTCAGCTCGACTAATTATGAGCGCCTAATTACAAAGACGGATGCCACAAGAGGTTGTGCAAAAAACAAGCGACAGAAAAATAGAAGCAAAAACAAAATAAAGTCAAACTGGTTGCAGCAACACTCTGCCGCTCTACAGAATTATGATTTCAGAAAGCCAAGCGCGTGGCAATCGCTCGAGTGACTTTTCCGCCGCCACCGCCACCGCCGCCGCAGCAGCAGCAACATTTTGATTTATGTGGCAACTGTGACATGGCGCACAGCGTTCTCTATAATTATAGTAGCTCAATGTCCGAGCTTGCAGCAGACTTTGTGGCGACGCCAAATCGAAATTGTCTCGCATTATAATATATAATTAAAGCACTAATACTTTAATGTTAGATATGCTCGCATTATAAGATATAATTAAATAAACAAATGGCAAGCGAATCGAAAAATTTCTGCTCGCTGCTGTCATCAGCCAACAATTGGCAGCAACAGTTGCTGTCGGCGGATGTTGTTGCCGCTGCCCCTGCTGTTGCTGTTGCTGCCGAGGCCTAATGTTGTCAGCAGCTCATAGGTTGCCACATTTCATAGCGTCTCTGAACTTAGCACTCGCAACACCCTCCAACTCTAATCGAAGTGGCAAAGGGGCAGCCTCAATGGCGATGGCAAGCGATGACGACGGGATTCGCACTCTCTAAAGATGCTGGAAATATGAGCTCTCTTCCCGGAATGTGGCCTGCCATTGGCTGTGGTGTTGATAGCAGTTTTTAGCCATGACTTGGCGTCAAAATGTGCGACTTGCAGCCAAGCACTAACAAGCCATAAATAACAACAGCAGCAACAACAACAACAATCGCTGTTGCAAGTTGTGAATGGAAATTAAAACAATCAGCACAACAACAGCAACAACTTTCAATGCACCTCGATCGATGTTTCGCTTTAGCCTGCAACAAGTACATAAAGGCAGTTGCCGCAATTGCAACTGTTGTTGTTGTTGCTGTTGTTGTTGCCGTCATCCAGCAAGCGGCGGCAGCAACAACAAAAGTTGACCCATTTATGCAGATTTCGTTGGCCAAAACAATGGGCATGTGCGGCAAACTGCACGTAACAACTGCAACAACCTGAACAGCAACCACGGGAGCCGTGTACTGCGACAAGTACACCACGCCTGCAATACCCTGTAAATGTAGGCTTATGGGGTGTGCTAGACTAGGTGCTCTAAAATAAACACATATTACTTTGAAGCAATTGAAGTGTTGTTAATTGTTAGAATGTTAGCCTTAAATACCCTGTATGGACAAAGGAGTATTTAAGCAAAGCTTTAAGAAAGCAAATACAACAGATATTAAACCATTTTTATACAAAGTGATTTTAATATACTGTAATTTAATAAAAAAAAGTACAAAAAACTCTAAAACTGTGCCACAGCTAAAGAAACTGTAGAATCGCATTATAGTTGTAATACCCTGTACAAACTTGAAGAGTAGTGCAAGCTTAACTATCTAAAAGAAATAAATAACTTAGGAGCATACTTAGTTATTAACACAAGAGCAAAAGTGATGTATTATGCAAGCAAGACATTAACGAACATATAATACTACATAACATCAATAGTGTGAACTACATCTATTATTAAGGCAGTCAATCGATATAGACTTTTAATACCCTGTGGTAGCATGAACGGGCATGTTTGACAAGTCACACTGCTTCTAAATAAAATGAAGAGTGATAGGTATCAAATGAGATGCCTATAAATCAAGTGTAATACCCTGCAATTTCATAGTAGGCCACAAAAGATGTGACTTACAAATTAGAGCAACTGCACTCACAGAAATAGTATATCGTAATACCCTGTATTTTCATGTAAAGGCATGCTAACCTAGACCGTCATCCCTATAAACATGGAAACTCTTCACGTTGCATTACATTTTCCCACAAAAAATCTTGCATTCAGTTGAGGGTATCAGCGAGTCGTTCAAGCGTTGCTGCGTTTGGCCGCTTGTGATGTTGTCGGCACACAGAATACTTGCATTTAGTCATTTGTCATGTTGATTTATGCTCGTATTTGCTCATTGGCGTTTAATGTTGAACAAGATTTTCACACGGCGTCGATCAACACGGTCTCCATCGCCGTCGTCATCTCCGCCCCGAGCCGAACTGAGTCGAGCCGTAGCAACAGTCTCGACACCAACTCCAACTCCAACTTCAACTTAAAATCCAACAGCAAATGCAACTCGCAGTTTCAGGTTGACCCAATGCTGGCGGCAACCTTGAGCCAACGGCCAACGGCCAACAGAGGCTGTGCACCGTTGGCCCGCCGGATAACGGCAGCTGTCCGTCTGTCTGTCCGTTTGTCAGACTATATGTTATTTGCTTGTTAGCTCGATCTAGACACGATCCTGCACACACATACACACACACACATAGTTTACTGTGTCTTATTGTGCCTTCCGCTTCGAGGTGTCTGACTGGCATTTATAATTGAAGGATCTGCGGGTTCTACTCGCTTATCTGCTGAGTAAACAGCACTTAAAATTTTTTGTCTTTTGTTTATGTCAAGCGGAAGTCAGTCTTTAAGAAACAAGCAAAAGAACTATAGCAAATAAAACTCAACTACCTGCCTGCCTAGAGAAATGCAACTATGTAAGTGTCTAACTTACCTTTATTTGTCATGGAATATGATAGTGGCTTTCTGTTCGTGGCAGCCAGTTACCACTGTAGCAGTGGGCACATTAATCATGCAATTGTGACTGCGATTGCTACCGACTGCGACTGCTGGCTGTGGCTCATCAATAAACTGCGCAATCCTCGATGGAGGAAGGTGGCCAAGGGGGAGGGAGGATAGAGGAGTCTGGTCAGGTGCGTGGGGCATCGCGTGGCGCTTCGATTAATGAGCATGCCACGATTAGAATCAATTTGAATTAATGAACATTTTGAGGCGACTTTTGATTTTGTTTAACAACAAACACACACAGCGGGCGGCAGTTCGATTTGGCCAAAAAGCAAACTGCAAAACAAAAGACTTAGGCAGCGAACTTGACTGAGAAATTTCGGTTAGGCAGTCTGAACTGAATGGTTTGGCTTGGCTTGGCTTGACTTCGCTTAGCTTGGCTTGGTTTTGCATATTAATTTCACATGCCTTGGCCATAATGAAAAGCGATTTTATATTGCCCGGCCGCCTGTGGTCGTTTATAATCAAGTTAAATGCGCGCACAGCCATAAAAAACTTGGCTCACTATCAGGCAATGCCGCCGCCGCCGCCGCCACACTCAAATGGCAGCGGCCGAAGGATGATCGCAAGTGTATTGGACAGAGTGTGACCATTAACAGAACGATGTCGCCAGCTAACAGCAAAATGCAGACTGAGACTGAGACTGAGACTGAGAGAGTGTGTGCGAGCATTGCCTTTTTTTATGGCAATTTTCACTTGGCAGGCTAATGGGGTGGCCATGGCCAAGTGGGGAAAATCCCCGCCAACTTTATTGCCCAGCTCGCATGCTGTGAGCGCTGCATATAAAGAAAACAAAAACTATCGTTTAACCACTTTTATTTACATTATTTATGCAAAGAGAGAAAAGTGCGTTTTACAGCTGCCGCGCAATTATACGGATACAGAAATAATATATATTTATTATTTGGACACACTTTATAAACGCTCAAAATATGATACTTGCAAAAGTTGCTGTTTAAAATAATTGTTAAAAAGTAAAACTGATTTTCCTTGCAAAATATGTTTTCTCTTTCTGTGTGAGATCAAAAACCGACCTCTTAATAACAAGTCGAGTGTGCTCGACTGTGAGATACCCGCTACTCATTTTAAATAAAAGCAATATATTGCGGCATTATTCTCAAAACATATCAAAAATACTACAAAAATAACAAATGGTATATTTGGTATATCGATATAGTACGTCATTCAAAATATAGACGGCACAATATACCAGATTGTCAATTTGCGACTCTAGTCTTCGGACAGACTCCGGACAGACTTCATGCAGTCGAGGCATGACCAGCATAGTCCTTAAACATAGCGCTGAAACACACATCTTGCCACCGTCACAAAAGTAGTTACTGTTTATCCATTCTGTGCACAGCTCGGGAGACACGAGAGACTCGGAAGACTACGCTCTTCAACTTGAACTTGAACTCAAAACTTGAACTAAAATCTTGCACCACTCGAAGGCCCCAGCAGCCAGTACTCTTTTCTATTAAATGTAGTATTTAATACTATATATATATACTATATATATATATATTTAATACTATATTTAATAATAAAATAAAAAATAATTACTAAATTTGATAAAAATTGTGATAATGTTAAATGCAAAGAAAATAAGTGAATTTAATAGATAAAAAGAGTAATCAATTAAGTTTAAAATACTCTATTTTTATTTTATTTTAATTTATTTTTTTCAATTTTTAAAATACATATTTTTTTTTATTTTTACTTTTTAATTTGGTTTTCTTTTGCTTTTATCGAAAATAAAAAAGAACTTCATGCATATTTACTTTTAGAGGCACATCAAAAATTCCTGCTGCTGGCTGGCATTGAAAACAATTTCAGATATGCACGAAATCTTCAAATTTTTTTTTTTTTTTTGTCTTTTTGTTTTTTTTTTTTGGGATTCATTGGAAATCAAAAAACGCGCAGACGAAGACGCTATCGATCAACATGCAACGCGGGGATAGTTGAGATTTTAACACAATGGGACGTCGGGGGTTTCGATTTCAAAGGCACGTAGATTTTCTGTGTGACGCTGATGCGCACCTTCGATAAGGATGTTGTCCGTTGATTCCCCTCTTCGTCGTCGTCTGTCCGCACGTCGTCTAACACACCTCAGAAAGTTATGAAACCCGTTGAACGCGTAAAAAGGAGGGGGTAAGAAAAAAGCAAATGAAACGTGAATAAAACTAATTCCATTGCATGCAACATGGATTAAACCACGCTTCCTATCATTGTGATCCATGAAACTATTGGCCATCAGAACCCGGCACATTTTGTTTATTTTCCTCACTATTGGGTATCGGCTCCAAATTCGAGTTGTCTCTGGGCAGCGCATTAAACCGATCAATTTGAATGCACATACTACGAAAGGTCTCGGAACTGCTCCGAACTTCGACAAGTTCCGTAGTGCGCCTCCTTTTTCTGGGATGCTCTGATATTGAGCTTGTGTCGTATTTGTATTTTCTCGATTCATTAATTCAATGGGATCGGTCAGCTGACGAGTCTGTGGTAGGCGAGATCGTCGTTCCACCGTTGGAATCATCTCAGGAAAGCCAATAGGAGCCAAGGCCATTGAATTTCCCGAGGATTCTTGAGCATGTGAAGCTTCTAGAACAGTTGATTTAGTTGTTTCGCCCTTCCTACTTTTCCGGGTAGTTTTTGGATTTTTTTGCGCTGCAATGGGTTCTGGAACAGCTGATTCAGTGACCTCTGCTATCTTCTTAGGCATCCGAGGAGCTCTTGACTTTATAGAATTAGCAGCTCCAACAGAGTTATTTAGGGATTCTAAAACTCCAGTTTCCTTAGACTTCCGTTGAGCTCTTGGCTTCTTTGACGCAGGTAATGATTGTGAAGTCTCTGGGATTTCTGGAGCAGCTGTAACAATGTTCTCAGGCATCCTAATTGGCGACGAATCAGCACCCTTTGGTTTTCGTGGAGCTCTTGGCTTCTTTGGCGTAGCTAATGATTGTAAAGTTTTTTCAAATATCTCTGAAGCTTGTGATGCTACTGGAACAGCTGTAACAATGTTTTCAGGCATCCTAATTGGCGACGAATCAGCCATCTTTGGTTTTCTTGAAGCTCTTGGTTTCTTTGGCGTAGCTAATGATTGTAAAGTTTCAAATATCTCTGAAGCTTGTGATGCTACTGGAACAGCTGTAACAATGTTTTCAGGCATCCTAATTGGCGATGAATCAGCCATCTTGAGTTTTCGTAGAGCTTTTGGCTTCTTTGGCACGGCTTTTGCTTCATCTCCAACAATTTCCTCTGGCATCCTAATTTCAGTCGACTCTACCTTCTTCATCTTACGTGGAACTATTGACTGTGCCAATTCCGTTGATGAGGTGTGATCGTGCAACCTGGGATCAACTGGCTGAACAAGTCGGGCTCTCTTCGGAGCACGAGATCTTACCCGAGCTGCATTCGATGCAAAGTCCTCGATCGAGGGTAGCGCTGAACTTCTTCGCATCGGCGGAGCCTCAAGGGCTCGTGGAATAAATTGTGCAGATCTAATGGCCAAGGTTCGTTTTGAGGTTTGTAGAGTCTTTTGAGCTCGTAGAATGCGTGGAGTCCTTTGAAGTTTTCTAGGTTCTTGAACTCTTGCAGTTCCTCTTCCATTTCCTCGAATACTATTACGTGCTTGAAGCGTATTAGCCCTATTGAATCCAAGTCCCATAACTTTTGATGCTGTTCGACGTTTTCTTTGACCTATTTGTAATCCTGCAAGTCTTGAAGCTCTTGAAGTAGATGCTCGCTCTGGTAATATCCCTCCTTCGTCGAGATTGCTGCGAATTCGATCCAGCTCTGACTGGGCGATTGTTACGTTGTCCACATGAACTAGAGTTAGCGGCTGTGACGTGTTTGTGGACTCTGCGGCTTCAGGCCTGACCATAATATTTACGGACATTCGAGTGTCCCTCCAGTCGGTTGCCAGCTGTCTATACTTTCTCTTATGGCGATCCGATAACCTTGACCATTCGACCGAAGCTGCCTTACGCAGCTTAGAAGATTCCTGCAGCGTCAGTCGGTCTCTGCCCTTGCTGCGCAGAAAGTCCAGCCGGAATTCGTTGACGAAATTAGTGACAGCATCAGGCGAAGCAATGCGTCGCAAAGTGGAGTCCACATCCTCATCAATTGGATTGGCGTTGTTGCTGATTGCGATGGCGGTTTCTTCCCGTCGAGAACGACCGACAAGGCGACGGAATAGCGAAAACATTTTGCCAGTATTAAATTCAAAACTTTAATAATATTTTTTTATCTTAATTTTTGTTGTATGTATGTATGTTTATTCTTTGATGTTTGAGATTCTTATGATCTACAAAAAATATATACATGTTAGGAAACTCGTAAATGACACTAGTCTCAAAGATGCTCGGTTTCCTAATCCTATGGTAAACAAAGGCACTGCAATCTAATTGAGACAATGAAAGTGTTAAGACGTCTTCCTGGAAATTGACACTTACACAATGAAGTGCTTAAGCCAGAGTCATAAAATGTGGCAGATAGAACAACGAAGCTCTGATAACAGCAAATGATTTAAGACCACAGATAAACACAAACACATACACACACACACGGAGGCTGCAACATCAGGCAGACAAGATGCCACACAGTTGCCCAGTTGCCCTATGCCCAGCTGTGAGCTGTGTCCCTCATAAAACTTGCAGCAATTCCATAGTCTTTTATCGCCGCTTGTTAACGTTGGGAAAGTGTGTAAATTTACACACCAAAACACCGCAGGTGGAGTTTTCCCCATTTTGGTTTTACTTTCAATGATGAAAAGTTCTTGCAACCAATTCTTTAACCGTTCCCGCCGCTGGTTCCACAGCCAACATGTTCGACTACCGAAACGGTTATCGAACCAGAAGTTCGCTTAGTTATGTTTGCCGTTGCTGTTAGCAGTCTGTTAAACTAAGTGCCAAAGGCGAATTATTGCAGTAGTCTGCATTCAATCTTAATTATTATAAAATGAACAATTAAATGCAAATCTACAGCATTAATAACATATTTTTTTCTTAATTTTATTTCGAAAGTATTAATTGTTTGTTCCATGCAAAAAGTTTTTTGTTGTTTTTTTCACAATTGCAATAAAAATAAATGTTTTAGTTCTTCAAAATTATAATTAAATGCTTTTGCTCAGTTCAATGTTTGCATCGCAAACTTTTTGAAACACTTTAAACTCAACTCCGCTGTTAAAAACTTAACAACAGCAAGCGGTTGCGTTGCGCTTCAAACATGTTCGTTCGCATCACGACAAGCGATCGCGCTTGTTGATGTGCGATTTGTTGCAACCGTTAGTCGGCAACCGCTTGCCAAGCTAAACAGACGTGCAGACGGGTCGTGAGATTGTGTCGCTGATTGCCAATCGGAGTCTACGATTTATGAATGAGCGTCGCGCAGCGTGAGACAGACATTCAATTCCCATAAAAAAAACAAAAAGCAGCAAACGCAGCTGACGACGAGAACGTAAACGTGAACGAAATTACAAAACAAAATCGAGAAAAATACTTCTTATATACGATAAACAACAAGACCCACATACAAACAAATACACACAAACACAGAATAACAAAACACACTAAACAAAACGATAGCCGAGGGTAAAAGTTTATTAAGAAAGAAAACGTTTGTTTTGCTCCAGCAACAACAACAACAAGTCGAAAAAACGAGCACGGAAATTGCAATTGCAAAGAAAACAAACGTTTCGATTGTCAAAGACGCGGCAAATATTCGCGGTTTTATTTTTTTCGGCTTTGCATTTCACACACACACATATTACCCCGCTCTCTCTGTCTCTCTTTCTATCACCACATCTTGCTTGTTGCATTTGTGTAGTATTTCGTGTGCATAACAAACCAGGAAAAAGTTACAGCACAAATACGAATATAAAGCTAAATAGTGCGTAAAAATCTGTTTTCTGTGCGATTCGCTTCGATTCGGTTGCGTTGTGTGTGTGTGGGGGAGTAAGTGGTAGTGTATCTGTGCGAGGTGCGTATGCGGGAGCGTGTGCGTGTGTGAGAGTGTTAGTGCGCTGAATAGAATGAGAAGCGCGGAGAGCGCCTCGCGTGTGTTTTTGTTGCTGCTTTAGATTACCAAATTCTCGCACGAAAAAACATGTCGAAATTGAAATTGAAATTAAATTGTTGAAAACGAGCGCTAAGCAACCACAACAACAACAACAACAACGACAGCAGCAATTTTGTAAGTGCGTGAAAAGTGAAAAGTGTTATCGGAAAAACACACATTCGTGGCCAAAAAAAATCAGTAATCAAATTGAGTGAATTTCAAATCAAGAATAATACATATTTTGTATTTTTGTGCAACGAAACTTGAGTTTCTTATTGAGATAAAACGACCGCCTCTCTTTCGCTGCTCTATCGTTCAACTCTAACTGCCGCTCTCGCTCTCTCGCATTAAAGGTAAGTGCAAGTAACAGAATAAGAAGAAGAAGAAGAAGAGGAGAGCAGAAGAGGAGCTTATCATTAGCCGTGGGTAAACATTAGCTTATCTCTATGGCTCTTCCATCGCACTCTCGCAGTCGCTCTTGCTTTGTGTGTGGCAGCCACATCTGCAGTTGCCAAAGTTAATACCAGATATTTCCTAGAACGCGACGTCAGCGTTAGTTGTTGTCGCTATGTTTGCAGTTACTTTCACTCCAAAAACAAAAACAAAAAACACAACAACAACAAAACAAAAAAAACACAAATTAACAAAAGAAAAAATAAATAAATAAAAACAGAAACGCAGAAGTGGAAGAAAAAGAAGTTGAAGCCACACAGACTCTGCTCAAACCGGCATATGCCACACAAGCACAACACACACACACACATACAGACGCACACACACACATGTACTGTGTGCTATCAGTATCGCAATTGCCTGCGCCTGGGTCTAGCTATGGGCTTGAGTTGTGTCTGGGAATCAGTGTTGCCGGTTTAGCTATTTACCCGATAAGTCTGGCTATTTTCAAAAGCCTGACAATTTAGAAGATACTGTAAACTATATTGTCGATAAATGCAGCTACATTTAATTGCAAGTCTAAGATAAAGCTGGGTGTGAAATTTTTGTACAATTTTTGGACAATTATGAAAATCAATTAGTTGTGTTTTTTTCTATTAATTAAATTCTATACTGTATTGTCCGTCTTTTGTATCTTCATGGTAGTTTTACTTTATGTAAAATAAAATTATAATACAAATTCATTAGTTTTTTTTTAAGAATTTTTAATCGGAACTCATAAAAGAATTGTTTCGTTTTTAAAAAACGAAGAAGAATTGTTAAAACATTTCAAATTGTTTGGTTTAAATAATTGATTTAAGAAAGCTATTTAGTTTTTAGCTATATTTTCTAACACTTACTTCGCTACAACCTAATGCTTGGAGTTGACAACACTGTTGGGAATGGGTCGGTCTCTAGTCTGGCTCTGGTCGGGTGGTTGTCTCTCCTTTTTTAGTCAGACAGACCCAGACCGCTTTATCTTGTCAGCTGTGCTGTGATGTGTGTGGTGAGCGGTGTGGTTTCGTCTCTCAACTTCAAAATGATATAGTGATAACCTATATTATACAAGTACTACAACTGTTAGTTAGTCTCCCCCGCTCTGTAGTATTTAACTGTCTGCCTTCTAGTTGTTTCATCAGTCACACGCAATCCAAATCGCACTTCACACTTATCTGCAGTTCATTTTCTTCGCTTAATCATAATCACATCGGGCGAACATATTGATATATCGCTCAATGTTTTATTTGTTTTCTTGGCTTTATGTTTCGACTTGTTGATCTGCTGGAATTCATGGAAATTTTCAGACTTTATTTTAGTTCTGTTGATGGAATGAACTCAAAACTCAAGACACAAAACACAAAACACCACACAATACTTTAATGAGTTGCGGTTCTCTGTGATTTTGCATTGAAAGATTTCCGGTTCCATTCATTCGATTCGATTATGCGTCATTACCCCGCCTCTCGTAGCTGCTGCAAAAGGAAGATTGTTTTTTATTCTTTATTCCGATAAATAGGAATATTATGACGATATGGTTAGTTTATAGAGTGTGGCGTGGTTTGCCCATTTTACAACATAAAAACCTGCTCGATAAAAGTGTGTGTATAAACTGGTTTTTCGCTTTTTTGTTTTGTGTTGTGTTTAGACAACATATTCCACATATGTTTGTAGTACAATATAAATAAGCCTATAAAGAAACACTTGTGCGTGATGCGAAGTGTTTAATACAACGGCAAACTCGAGTAAATATAGCTGAAACAATACGCTCGATATTAATACTCAGTACGGTATCTGATGCCACATCCCCTAATTCCCGCTAATTAGTACTTTTTGTAGTAGATCTGTATGGGATTTGGGATTTTAATTAGTTAGCTTTAAGAATGGCTTCTGATGTTCTGCATTTTGGTATTCTTGTGAGTCGCTGCTTAATGCTACCATATATCAGAGTCAGGTTCATCAATTTCATATGTGATAAATGTCGTACAAGAATTTACATAAATACCTTCTACAGCTGCCGAACGAACAACTTGACTTGACAAAATGATTTGTATGCCGTCGCCGTCGACGTCGACGTTGTCGTCGTTGTTGTCGTTGTCATCAACGGGGAACGACACTGAGCGCCACCCTGAACTTACAAGCAACACACACACACAGCCATAGATACAGATACAGATACAGACACAGATACATATGTAGAGATGCAACAAAATTCTATCCAAAAACAGCAACTAATTCCAAACAATGTAAAGTATTATTTATTTTTAACTGAGGTCATCAGCGACGTCGACGTCGTCATCATCGTTGTTTTCGTTCTCGGCGATTACAACGTTGCTCTCCCATTTTCCAGCTCACATCTCTCCGCTCTCCTCTGATGCTCTCAGATTCGTGTTGTTCTTATTTCAAGTTAATGTGCTCGTGTTACTCTTGTTGTTGCTGTTGTGGCTGTTTTTCAGCTGTTGAACTCGAACTCTCACCAAATTATGCCACACAACACAACGACGTCGGCGGCTGCTGCTGCTGCTGCCCTGAGCATCGAACAGACCGAGACCCAGACCCAGTGTTATCGTCAGAGTCATAGCTATAGTGCCAGTGCCCAGTGGCGTTGTGTGGTGCCCCAGCAACAATAGCAACAGCAACAGCAACAACACCATCAAACAGCCCTGGCTGGGGCTGTGGCCGGGGCCAACAAACATTATTTCAAATACTATTTATGCTTGACTTTTGCGCCTCAATGACTTTTGAATTGCCTTGCCTTTGGCTGCCAGTTTTTACACACACACACACACACACACGCACGCACGCACGCACACACATATGCTTCATTCTCTTTTATTTTTGTTGTTGTTGGTTGTGCCACAGGCAAAACGCACATATGTTGCCTCAAATTGCAAGCAGATGCATTTTCGAGTATTGGAATTTTCCTTTTAGAAGAGAGCCCAATAACTGATAATTTGTCACCAGCTGTTCATAAAATTATGAATAATTTTAGAATAGGCTTTTAAAACAATTGAAAAATATGTAAAATACATTAAAAAGTAAGAACATAAATTACATTTTTAATATTCCAAGGGTTAACTTAGTGTTTCAATATTTCTAACTGTACTCCTTCAATTACATATAATATTTGAATTTCATATATATATAAAAGTGTTGCAATATGAAAGAATTATTTAAATGATTACTCAACAGTTCTATGTTACACTTTATAAAAATTTATTTTTAGCTGAAATACATAAATATGCAAACTAACCTAATAAATAGCTGAAAAATTCCAATCTGTAGATTATTAAAGTATTAGGATGCACACTTTTTATATTTCACTTCTTAGCGTCTAATTTAATTGTATTTTAATATGTGCTGCAATACGATTCATTTGAGTGTTTACTCGATTATTTTATCATGTAAATTTTGTATAAATGTGTTTCTTACTAAACGAAATGAATATCAAAAATGTACGTAAAACTGAAAATTTTAGAGTCAATCTCTAAAGCATTCGATTGTATATTTAAACTTTTCTCAGTTTACTTCTTGGCTTTTAAAGTCGAATTCCATAAATTGTATTTAAATTTGTGTGCAATATGATTCATAATAATTTTATCAGCAGTTCTATGCAAAGTTGTTAACAAAGAAATATGCGGGTTTTTATCAATTTATGCGATACTTTGATTTAAACGAATGTTAATAATTTTGTGAACTTTTAAAATATTATATACAAACTCGTTTCGATTCGATTTCATTATGAGGCTATTTGATAATTGTCAGCAAATAAAATGTCAATGTTATACAAATCCAGCAGTCTGACAAGTTCTTGTTTAAAGGCTTAACATACTTTGATTGATGTTGGATTATCTGCCATCTTATATAAGAAATCGATGCCAGCTAAAGATCGAAAAGTATCTACTCCTATCATTTGTCAATCCTCCCAAACAAATATTCTGTTTTATAAATCCTCTCTCCTAAAAGGAAAACAAACCAGTCTGGCAATATTTTCTTTGGGACTTTCTTAAAAAAAAAAAAAAACGAAACGAAACCTAACTCAATTCATTGGCTGCATTGTTGTTTTGCGTCCTCTTGAAAATCTCTTCTCGATCTCAATACTGCGCACACATTAAACACACATTAACCTGCATTTAATTTGTCAATATTAGCTCGTCAACGAGAGAAATAGCGGGGACCCTTGGGTCGGAGGTAACACAAAACAAAATATGGTTTGATCGGTTCTCAGGCCACACTTTTCATTTCTTTCGGAGTCTTTTTCGAGCATTGGAAAGTGAGGCAAGAAACAACAACAACAGCAATAACTCTGCACGACACACGACTGGGCGACTGACTAGTTGACTAACTGACTGACTGACTGAATGAATGACAGACACAGCATGTCTAGTCGACTGAATGGCCAAATGGCTAAATGGCCTGGGTCTCTGTGTGTTGACCTTTTCACAGCTGGAATCATCTTTCACATGCACAACACAACGTACGGTTCTGTTTACGGTCTGAGATACTCTACGCTCTGGTCTAGTCTGGGGTCTAGTCTGTGGTTTTTTTTTTGTTGGGAATTGGGGACTGCGGACTGTGGACTGAGTACTGAGTCTCCTCTTGCAGTGATCTGTGATCTGTTCGTACATTTGCCGGTCCATTGCTCGTGCGCTTGTCAATTTCTGTCAGTTGCTTGTCAAAAAATTTGTTTGCCTCGAAAATGTGCAGTGAAAATCAAGCCAAAACAAAAAGCGAGGGGGAAACGAGTAAGAAATAAAAACTACAAACACGATTTTCATGTACTACAAAAAAAGCAAAAGCGCAACCAGCACACCAAAAAGTGATTGACGAACTGACTGCATGATGGACTTACTGACTGACTGACTGACTGTTCCATGTAGAAATTTGTATTGTAATATACCCTGAGAGCCCTGCATAATTAACCTTTTGCCATGCTATGCATATTTGCCATACCTCCATGTCGATATGATATTCACTCACCTGTCCAGCTGTCTGTCGTGTGTCTGTCTGTCTGTCCGACTGTTTGTTTACAGCGTAATTTGTTTATATTCCGCAAGTTGAATGTGAAAACGCAAACAAATCACAACAACCGTGCTACGCAATCGCGTAGCGTCAAATGCTGACTAATAGCGGTTGTCCCCTTCCCCCTTCTATCCCTCCCAAATAAGGGCTGCTCTCTCTGACACGTACGCCATTCCCTATATAGAGGGCGGCTCTACCCAATAACTGACACGTATCTCGTTTGTTGTTTAGGTGTCAGACGGTTATTGCGTGCCCTTTGCATCGAGGGGGCGTCAGAATGTCGCCAATTATGTCTGTTGAAAATATGAAAATTAGCATATTTAATGCGCGTTTTTATTCACCACAAATTTGTCATTTAATAAAAATGATTTTGCTTTTTTGGCGTCGATTTTGTTGTTGTTGGATATTTTTGGCATTTTTAGTTCACGCTTCGCTTTGCAGCCGAAACGAGCTAATCACAAGGCGTTCAATTGCTGGCAATTTTCGTTTATAATTAAGTGCAATTAATTTTGCATAAAAGCGGAAATGGAAAATCTCTGTCGCGCTCGCTGAGAGCATTCATTGATAATGGCATGCAAAAAGAAAAAAAAAGCGAAAAAGAAGAAAAAAACATTTCTTAATGATAGACATTCACTTTTTATGGGCGAGCGAGGTGTGTGTCTTAATGGAGTGAAATTTTGTCGTAATTGAGCGCGACGAGCTTTGAGCTTTGGGTGCGCATTTGATGAATCTTGAGAGTGAATTTTGCCACACAGTTTTTGTTGTTGTTGTTTTGTTTTTTGTTGTTTTTGGCAAAAACAAAGACAACAACACAATCTTGTTGATATGCTCCAGCGAAGCAGTTCGCTGCTGCCGTTGCATTTGTTATGCAAATCAAGTGCCGTATACATAGCCATGGTATGTAAAGTTATGTACAATACATACATACATACGTGTATACATAAGCTAAGAAACCAAAACGACGTCAGAGTCTCAGTCTCAGAGCCAGTCTGTGGAGCCGGACTAGAGACCAGACCAGGCACAAAATTGAAATCAACTGAAACTGCGAACTGGTTGTGTAGGCAGCACACGTACAAGGTCTTCAAATATGGCTTTTTTCTTGTTGTTGTTGTTGTTTTCTAAGCATTTTTCTTCTACATATTAAACGTGTGTTGTATTTTAGACGCTATAATAGCATTAATTTACCATACGATTTCATATTTATGGCCATTGTACGCTCAACTGCAATTCGCTTCTTTTTTCAATTTGTGCAGTTGCCCCACTGTGTCGGTCTGTGTGTGTGTATGTGTGTGTGTGTGGGAGGTTTGTTGTTGACTTGATTTTTAATTAAGTATGTTTTTGTGGTTCGATTGTTAGTTTTTTTTTCCCATTTCCTTAACAATAATTGTAAAACTCTTTATTGCATTTTTTGCTTCTATTTTTTGTTTACGATTTTTATTTTATAGGGTTGGCGTGTGAATCAGCTTTCGTGTTTAGCAGCTGATAATTGGCAATGCACACACATTCAATAACATACATATGCATGTCAAAGTATTTGCCATTTATAGTAGATATAGATAAGCTTGCTGTGCTGCGCAATGTCGTGGCTATTTCCTACGGGACGTATGATTAATGCGTTGCGCTGGCGTCTGTCCAAAAATTGGCATGAAATCTGATGATCCATCTTTATCGATTGCAACTAGATAGCTACATATATTTATTTGCCTAAACATACGTAATAGATCATTGTCAAACACGAAATGTTTGATTAGCACTAGATATAAATGTAATTTCTGTATAAAATGATGAATCTACTATTTTGTGTAGCATTTCAGTATTTCAGCATTTCAAATTTGTAAAACTTTTTCAAATGCATTAAACTAATGATAAACATTCAATAGAAAGTAGAAATTCTTTGACGTACATTCGAAAAAACAATAACTATTTCAATCAAAAAGAAATAGAAATAAAAAAAAAATTAATTTTAATGTAAACTGTTAAGTTTGCTAAACAGAATCGAAATAATAATTGACAAACATTCAAGGTCTATCAATTATTTTCACTTTGTTTTTGTTCATACAGTATTTATGATTCCTGAAAATGTTGTTGGGAAAAAATAGTAGCAATTATTTAAGAACAACTTTTGTATGACAATCTGGCAATTTTTGAAATTTTTTAATTTAGTACTATACCAAATGGAGTTTTCAGTATATTAAAGTATTTAGCCTTTATATTAATTTGGTTTAATTTTAGAATATGGTTTTATTGAAATGAGTAAAGGTTATCTCACCTTCACACAGTCTTATTTATTATACTAGATCTCAATATTCATAAATGCGATTTCAATTCACAATCACTTTGTTTTATGTAAAATTTTAGTTAAAGAATTCAACTTTGGTATATTAGCCAAACTCATCAAAATACATTCATAAAATAACATTTTTAGTTTGATTAAAACTAGATAAAAATGCAATTTCATATAAAATATTCAATAAACAATTACTTTTATTTTGTAGAATTTTAAGTTAGGTAACATTAAGGCATACTTAAAATGCTTTCAACTAATAATAACTATTTTTATTTGCAGGTACGTGCAATCGGTTATTCCTTATAAAAATTTACAAAACGCGAATCGTAAGTATTATGCGATCTATATTTTGAGTGTAGCCACACATGTGCATTAAGAGACAACAACAAACAATAAACATGAGAAATAAAAAATTTTCGAAACGTGCATTTTTCGCCAAATTGCTATCAACAGCAACAGCAACGCAACAGCAACGACAACAGCAAATGTGATGTGTGTAGCGCCAGAAAGACCCCGAGATATATTTTGCGACTGTCTGCCAATTGTAATAGTATGAGAAGAATAAGCGAATATCGCGACACTTTGCAACTGATGACGTCATGGCAGCGCTGCCCCAAATAAAATATATCTAGATTGCATATTAATTAGCATATCGTCGTCGTTCGTCGGGTGACTCGAGGAATCATCATGCACACAAACACACAGTGTTCATTTGTTCTTGGACTTTGTCGCCCCGTTGCAGTTTCTTGAATTAGTCATTGACTGAGTCAAGCGACAAAAGAGCAGCAGAGGAGAGAGCAAGAGAATCGCGCATTTTGGCTTTTACTTTGATGTTTTTTGTTTTGCACGTTTTTATTGCTGGTTGCATTTCCTTTTGGACCCTGTTGACTCGAGAGAAGTCCATTAGCCATGTTTTAGCAGCCAGTCAATAAACCGACTGCCTGACTGACTGCCATTTTGGGGGCGACTGTTTTATGTGTGTGTGTGTGTTGTTGTCTGTGGTCGTTCGATTCTTCGTTCGCAGTTCTCAGATATCTCTCTTGAATGAATGAGTTCATCGGCGTCAACGTCAACGTCAGCGTCAGCGTTTTGCCATTTTAGCCGGCTGTGTTTTGTTTAACCAAATAATAAAACACGCGGCCAGTCATTCTGTGTGTGTGTGTGTTGAGTGCGTGGGGTGTCCAACTGTTGGGTTAGTCATCGTCAACGCCATCGCCATCGCCCATCAGTGACAGCAGCAGCCAAAAGCAATAACAACAGCAACTGCAGCAGCAGCATCAGCATCAGCACGATCGCTGCTTACGAGGAAACGCAGTTGCAGAGAGTTGATTGCACTTTGTCAGCGTTGGATTGATAAGCCCACTGTTTAGTTTCTTCAGTGCATCAGCAGCCCAGTCCAGCAGCAGATAGACAAGTCAATGCAGATAACAAATGATAGATAGAGCGAGAGAGAGAGAGAGAGAGAGAGGCAGATAGATCTCAGAAAACATTTTCAATTTGATTTATGGCATGTAAATTTATGGAAATTTACTGCAGCCCAAGCATGCTTCTATACGTAAACAGAACCAAGTTGAGTTGAGTGCGAGTTGAGTCGAGCTCATGACTTGATAAAGTGTAATACAAGCCAATAGTTTATTATAAAGTGCAAGTGTATGCGTTGGTGTCTGTGTCTGTGTGAGCAATTGCAGCGCATTCCAATTTTATTATATCATGTGCTCGCAACATTATCGCATATGGTGCGGCTGCTACACATTATCGCCTTGCTGCTTGCCACTTGCCACTTGCCGCCTTGCTTTGCAATTCTAGTCGGTATGTAAAAACAAGTTGTAGAACAAGTTTCGAGACGCCTTTTTAGAGTCACCCCCTCTCTCATCAGAGTACAGCATTATATTGTATGAGTGTATGCTGCGAGTACCCGTAATATTCACATTCACAGCGAGACTCAGAAGAGACCAAGTCTTAATTACCCAACATTTATTTGTGTTTCTATTCAAATTTTTTAACAACATTTTTTTCTCTGTACTTTTTGCTTGCGGCGCTAATGAACTCGCCGTCGTCTTGTTAATAATTATTAAAAAAAAAAAAAAGTTTTTTTCAATTGTTGTTGTTTTGTTTTTGCGGCTGCTGTGGCTGCTTTTAACGCGTTCAACTGGCTTTTGAATTGATTTCGGCAATTAAAGGCCTCTAAATGAAATTGAAAACGCTGAAAGCTACTCATGCAAAAAACACGGATAACAAAACCAACAAAAAATACTATAAAGCGAAAAAAAAAACAACTGAAAATAAATTCAAGTTATTATAAATATTTTTGTGAGAGACACTCGAGCGTTTTGATTGATGGGCGTTCAAGCAGCGTCAGCAATTGTTATACAAAAATATTATTAAAACCACAAGCAGCAAAAAAAAAAAAGAAACATGAAATGAAAATTATGACTTTGACCGTCAGTCGAGACATGCTGTAATCTAAAGAAATTTTAATTTTCGTCGACTTTTTGGCAAGCAAAGTGATTTATCTTTAAATGGTTTTTGCTTAAATTTAAATACTTTAAGTATTATGAGTGTTTGGCATTAAAAGATGAACTTATGTAATATAATTTTGAATTAATTTAGAAAATTAGAATTTTTCTTTTTAATGCATTTTTCGATGAATTTTCTTGCAAGCACTTAAATGCACATTTGCTAAGTGCATTTACTGGCGGAGTTTGACATTGAGTATAGCTCAAGTATTCTCCATATATAGTCAAATACATATATATATAATGTATATAATGTATACCAACTTTAATTTCAATTTATAATGCATTTTCCAATGTGCTTTATTGTATGCATTTAAATGCATTTCTGCCAATTGCATTTACTGGCTGAATTTCATCATGATTATAGCTGGACTATTCCCCATCTGTAAGCATACATAAATATTATATTATTTAATATAATAATCCAATTTTTAATAAAACTAAAAATATTTAATTTTAGAATGCATTTCCAATAAATTTCATTGCATGCGCTTAAATGCCTTTTTACCAATTGTATTTAAGCTTCAACTTGATTATACCTCGACTATTCCCCTTCTCTAGACATATTTACAGGGTATGCGCGTAAAAACCACATTCGTATTTATGCTGTTCATTGTGAGCGTTGTTGTTGGCTGCACACGTGCGTGGCTTAAAGAGTTTTGGACCTCTTATCACACTGGCCAAGCTCCATTCATTAGGTGGCTGATAAACAATTTTCAGTTCATTTTTCGTTTTTCTCTGTCGATTATCTACAATATACATATATGTGAAATGTGTGAGTGTGTTTGGTATGGTTTCACATAGATAGCATTTGGTTTGCTTTGTTTTACGTTTTTCCTTTTTATTTGTTGTTGTTGTTGCTGTTGTGTTGTGTTTTATTTTATCGCTTGATAAAAAAAAGAAAAAAAAAAAAAAACTGGCGTTATGTATATGCGACTTAATTAGTTTGCTCTGCCTACGTGGGCGCAGTGGAGCTGTTGTCGTCAAGACCGGATCTCTTGGATCTCTTCTATCGCCAGTCGGTCGGACACCACAAGTCGAGCAAGCGAAGAAGTAGAAGAAATTAATTAGAGACGCCGTAGCAGTGATAAGTAAATACAACAGAAAAAATAAATAAATAAATAAAAACCAAAACGAAAACGAAAAACAAATGCTGCAGTCTGAATTTCGCTTTTTTAGCTGCTACAGATAGAACTTTCTTCTGATTAGCTGATGGGTGCGAGAGTAGAAAACAGAATCCGAAATTCCATTATGAGATGATCCGATGATCATCTGGGAGGCCTATGAGAAATTAGTTTGGTGTCTCTTGAAATTAGCTTTAATTTTTCTGTGTACAAATTTGTTGATGTTGCAACCTTGAACAATTGCCAAATTTTGCCAGATTAGTAATTGTTGGTGTCGGTTTTTGTATTCGTTGAAGACGCCATAAATTTATAGTTTAGACCAGAGCGACTAATAGAAGGCGTCTTGTTGATTTCTGACATTAAAAATAACAAACAACAAATAATCAACATTTCTATATATTATTCATCTGTCTTCATTTGATTCGTTTGTTTGTCTGTTCGTCTTCTATTTGCTGTTGTTTTTTGTGGCACGGTCAGGAGCATCGTAAAAATTATATTGAGTCGAAGAAAAGGCTACAAAAGTCGTCGTTTATAAATGCCTCAATAAATTGGTTAAGGTCGAATCGGACATAAATCTATTGGGGCAAACGAAACGTGGCAAGTAGAATCGAGTATGTGTGTGTGTGATTATGGCACGTAGCAGCAGATATCTATATACCAAATAATGTATCTTTAAAGACTTTTATCGCTGTGTAGAATATATAGAAAATTATATAGATGCCCCCTAAGATACTTTCTTGTCCGCATTGTATAAAATAAAATGTATATTTATCTCTATGAGCTAACTTTGATGACTTTTCTTTGTGTTCGCGTTTTATGAATGGATTTATTGAACGCCGCAATAGTATCTACGAAACGGATGTGTGTGTACCTAGTATCTATAAAGTTGATTAGAGATTATGCATTCTTTGCGTGCCTTTTGTGACGTCAGCGCTTGTCAGTTGCGTTATTTACAACAGGCCAGGTCATAAATTCTGTTGAAGTTGTCTTGATTATTTATAAGCAGAAATATGATTTACAGCCCTTGGCTGGCGACTATGCAAATGCATTGCATTTATATAGTATAGTAAAAGCATATATGCATTTCTGTATTTACATATTTTGCATGCCGACAAGTCAATCACCACATGACGCTGATTAATTTAATCGTGGCCACTGAGGACAAACGACTCTCGACTCGCGGCTCTCTGTTGTTGACTGGTTGGAAAATAATAAAAAAAAAAGATTGTGCCCCGCACAAGGGAAATTATTTGCGCTTGGCTCATTATAGAATTTATAATTAAATGCAATTTTTTACAACTAGCAGCAAGAGGAGCACTGACCAGCGCACAACACACACACACACAGACACTCAGCTATATCAAATCAAATAACCGCAATTGTAATTATATTTTACAAAATGCGCTCGATACGCTCTGTTTGAAATAAACAACGAAAACAAATGATTAGATGCGAATACGTAGTTGTTGTTTTTTTTTTCGCTGCTTATAGCAATGAGTAAATAACAAACAACAACACACGAGTGTGTGTGTGTGTGTGTGAGTGGACAGCGTAACAAACGCGTTTGCTGATAGAGACAGAGACGATGGACGCACTGGCCGCCTGAGTGACCATTACAAATGTTCACTTAGCCCGGACCATAGATACCGCCAGTAATCGAGCGAGTGAGCGAGAGCGAGCGACAGACAGACAGAGCGACCGTCAGATCGCTTCGTTGCAGCACTGAAGCCAATCATCCCCCGCCTTCCCTCACGACCCCCCTTTTCGATCCCCTTTTCGCAGCAGCGGAAATTCCGCATCGTCTGCCGCACTTCGCATTCGCGCAACTTCAGCAGTTTGCAGTTCTCCTTTTTTTTTTTTTTGGTGTCGTTGTTGATTATTTCTACAAAAGCCACTAATGGATTTTGATATGCACAACACACAGCAGCTCACACACACACACACACACTTACAGCACACACTCATGTATATGGCACGCATATTTCTATTAAGATGATGTGCCTTTGGTCAGTGGCCACTCTCTCAACTCTCCGCTTTAAGTTGCTACTTTTTTATGCCAGCCTCGTGGCTACTTGCGGCATGTGGCAAGCAGCAAGCGGCAAACGCCAGCGCGGAGTGCCAGATAAAGTTCTTGCGCATTTTTTCGAGAAAGTGCAATCGTTAGAATGCGAACTGTGGAGAGTGTGGATTAGAAAAAGTTTGAGTTTAAGTATACATAGTGAAAAAATTACTTTCTAAATTCAAGAATTCATTTTGGAAGCTTTTTGAGCTAATAAAATTTATTTTAAACTAGAATTTCCGTTTGAAAAATTGTTTGTACAAATTGTACAGAATTTGTTCATACATTTCTTTTATAAGATTATTTAAGATTCAAATCTTTAATTTTTAATCTGCATAGAGAGAAGAAATAATGTTACGAAAACAAGAATCGTAAACTTAAGAATTCAAAATTTAAAAAATTTTAAAACAAAATTTCGAAATTATTCATCGTTTTGAGATTAGAAATCTTTTCAGAGAAAACAAAATATATATTTTTTATTTTAAACAAAGTAAATTTAGAAACGTTTGATTTTGATTTGAGATTTTTCGTTTTGAATTTAATTTTAACAGATTTGCATGTTTTGAAATTAGAGTATATATTTCGACTTAAAGAATTGCACATTTAAAATTATTTTAGAATTTAGATGTTGAATGAAGATGAAGAATTTTTCTTATGAGCTAACTTTTAAAATCATATAAGGTTTTTAAGCATGTTTTTTTCTGTGTATAGAAAATGAATTGAGAAGAGTGGACAGTGGAGAGTGTGTACTGGGGAGAGTTTGGACTCTTGAGAGTGTGGATTGTGGAGAGTTTGGACTTTTAAGTGTTGTTGTGGCCCGCTTAATTATCAAAGACATTTTTTTGCTGCACGGCCATCATTTTGGGCTTGGTCAGCTGATAGCGCAGTGAGCGAAGGCAAAGTGAAGGAGTGTCCCGGGTCCGGTTCGATGTATTTAAGGCGAGGTCAGGCCAGCCAGCCAGTCAGATAGTCAGGCCAGAGAGCCAGCAGTTGGCTGCTGTCACCGAATGATCTAATGTGCGATCCAGGAAGCGTTGCCACTGTCTGACTGAGGTAAACAACAACGTCAGCTTTGGGCTAAGCGTAAACACGGCAAAATGCAGCACTCACAAAAAGGGCGTGGGTGCGGGGAGGGGAGGGAGCATAGAGTAGGGAATGGTTGCCAGGTTGCAGCGTAGCCAACACTAAACTAATGGCAACCGCGCTAGCGTAGCACGGTTCAATGAATTACTTCATTAGTACAGGCGTGTACTGTGTGGCATGCGTTGGTCGTCGCAACAACGACGATGACGACGACGACGTTGCAAGCATGTCTCGCTAAGATACAAGAGAGAGAGAGAGAGAGAACAGCCAACAATCCAAACGTCTCGACTGCGTCGCTGTTTGTCTGCTGTTTGCCTGTCAGACTCGGTTGCGACGTTGTGGCAAGTTCTGTTGCTGCCACCGCTGCTTGCCTTGGCACTTTGTAGTTGCGTCAACTGTGCGTGGAAATTAGCTGCTGTTGCCGACTCCTGTTGCCAGTTGCCTGTTCGTTGGACAGTTGGGAGTAGGACTCTATCCTCTATCTCTCTCTCTCTCTCTTTCGCTCTGCACTTCAGTCGTCTATCAGCCTTAATTGCGGAAGTTATGAGCATGGAATTTTAATTATTTCACTCGAGTGGCTGCTGTCGGCACTGCTGTTGGTTGTTCTTGTTGCTTGCTGCTGCCGCACGTTGCATTGTTAGTTCGTTTACAGTTATTTTTGGGTTGCCTTCAGCAGTCTCGAAGCAAACATCCGCCGAACCTTTTTGTGGCATCAGTCTGTACAGCAGCAGCAGCAGCAACTCTCTCAGCTGTGGCTCCGTCTGTCTCTGTTTGCATTCTTCATTTGTGCGACGTCGTCGTCGGCGGTGGCGGCGGCGTCTGGCTTAGAAAGTGTCAAGTCAAATGATTGCATTGCATTGCATTGCATTGCTGTACTGAGTTGTGTACCCAATTTTCTCCATATTTAGTTCTAGACATTTCACCAAACGTGACACTTTCAAACGCTTTCAAATGTCGTCGACAAGCATGACGATTTCCCAAATTGTAGCTTGACTTTTCTCCTCCTCCTCCTTCTCTTACTCTGGATGCTGGTTGCTGGTTGCCTGATCCATCTGGTTGCCTAGTTCTTTTGACTGTGTTTTTGTTTTGTTTTTTATTTCTTTCTGTGCCAAGCTAATTTGTTATAAATGCGCGCTGTTTACTTATTTGTTGTATGTGTCGCACTCGAAGCAGCAGCAACAACATCGGCAGCAGCAGTTGGTTGCTGTTGCCTTCTAAAGGCCGGCCCGTCAATTCTTCACTGCGTCAGTTTGTCTGTTGGCAGTAAACTTCCTTGCTTGTTTTCAAATGCGCTGCTGCAAACAAAAGCAACAGCACAAAACTGGCTAAGAGGCAGCCACTGCCCAGCTGATGTTCTTCTGCTGATGCTGCTGCTGCTGCTGCTGTTGCTGTTGCTGCTGCTGCCTTCTGAGATGGATGGAGACGTCGTTTAAGATTAAGACGACTTCTTTTTACAGCTGCATTGACGACGACGACAACGCAGACCAAGTTGTTGCTCTGGTAAAGTTGTGTGCGTGTTGCTGCTGCTGCTGCTGAGGTGAGTGATGATGATGAATGTGTTACAACGAAGGTTAACGACTTTCAGCTTTATAAACAACAACAACAACAACAACCACAGCAACAATAGCAGAGGCCAACAATGCAGCTGGCTAACAGCTGATAATGCAGAGAGTCTTCTCCATTGTGTTTTATTGGCTTTGCATTTGGCTGGGGCTAATTAAGCCGCCAACAGGCTAATAATAAATCTAGTCGCTGCAGTTTAGATACAATTTAAATAAATGCGACAAGCAGTCGAACGTCTTTGGCTTGTTGCCAACCAGTTTTGGCCAATTGGCGAAAAAAAGGCGCGTTTTAAATTTCAATTTGTTGTAGTCAACGTGTTGTCAATGCAGCATTCTCTCTTTCTCTATCTCTCTCTCTCTGGCTACTTCTTTTTCTTCGTGCTTCTAACAACTAAATTACACTTGTCTACATGTTAACAATTTACTCACACACACACACACATGCAAAATGTGAGCAATAAATGTAGAAGTGATATCCAACGAAACTCAACTCAAACTGCAGTCAGTTAGTCAGTTAGTCACTTTGGCCAGAGTCAGTTAGTCTACGACTCTGCGACTGCAAGTTTGGGCCAAGATTGCAATGAGGTTAGCGGCGCAATCTGCTCAAATATAGATAGCTAGTTAGGCGCATGGCGAACAAACAAACAAACCAAGCCAAGTCAAGCTGAGCTGAGTTGAGCTCTGCCAACTGGCAACATGTGTTGCCATGTTGCAACAACAACAACAACGACAACTGCGATTGCAACTGCAACAACCGGCCGGCTGCTTGGCTATTCTAATTGCGCACAAGCTTAGCAGCTTTTAGTTACTTTGTAGACGTTTTAGCTGCCATCAAACTGGCGTCGCTTTTGGTCAGGTTTACGACTCGAAGCAAGCAGCTCATTTATGCAATTGACTAAACTGAGTGAAGTTGTACCTCTGCACCTTGCCCCTTTTTGCAGTCGTTACTATAAATTGTCTGCCAAGTGTTTGGGCAATAAATGTTCTATTGAATTGTGCAACACCTTGTCCGCCAAAAAAAAAAGGCTAACTGACTAACTGTTCTGTCAAAATGTATTGCGCCTGCCCACAGCAATCTGCAACTGCAACCACAACTTTTTGTGCCTTGCATGTGGCATGAAATTCAGTTGAAAATAATGACACACCCGTTTCAATTTATAGTTTTATGCGTGTGCGTCTGTGTGTGGCACAACAAACAGATACACATCTCTCCCTCTCTCTCTCCCTTTCCCATCTTTCTCTCTTGAAAATAAAATGAAAATTACTGAACTGTAACCATATGTGTCTGATGCTTCATGCTGCTTTATGGCTGTGTCAACTCTCGCATACTCTATCCGGAGGCTGCCTCTAGTCTATTTCAGACTATTTCTTCAAGAACTTCACAGTCAGCTCATTAAATTCATTTTAATTGTGCTATAAAACTGCTTAACAAAACTGCAAACGACAAATTTGATAATTAATTTGCGCAGATATGTGAATCTAATTATCGAATTACGAATTGTGGAAATATTTCCAACGCTGTTTGCTTTTTTATGCATTTCCTATTTGCTTGAGGAATTTTTATGTGTTTTACACACTACAACTACGAGTATTTTGTTTAATGGCTTTCCTATTGGTTTGCCATACCCAATTTGGTTTTAAATCATTTGCCAAACGACAATCGACGATCGACGACCGCCCACAAAATTTATTTGCTTTGCCAATGTTAAAAAGGTCAATTACAACTTATTGCCCGCTTTTCAAAAAGCCATCAAAAGTGTTTGGCTGTCTGTCTGTCTGTCGTCGTCGTTGGTTGTCGCTGTTTGTTTTAGTTGCCGTTACGCTCTCTTGACTTGGCTGGCTTTGGGGGTCTATTCCATGTCCTATGATCGTACAATTTTGATTAGCAGCAAACGACAGGCGACGTCAACAATTTAATTGCACATTTGCATTAGAGTGGAAAGCCAAAACTGGCTGACTGTCTGACTAGCTGACTGTCTGGCAACTGGCAACATCCAGGGGGCCAGCTGGGTCTGGGTCTAGGTCTGAATTTCAGTCGCTGTCGCAGTCTCAGTTGCAATCCCAATGATGCCTGGGCCTGTCATCGGGGGGAAAATAAAGCTACTGTCAGCTCCTGGTAAGCGGTTTTCCATTGCAATTGGCAGGCACAGGCGCAGGTTTGATTTCTTAATTGTCGCTAAATGCGGGACTGCCAAACATTGTCTTTAAAACGTCGTCGACATCGAACGCTGTTTTGTTGTTTTTCGCTGGGACCGCATTATCGTCGATCATTTTGTAAATGCAATGAGTTTTTGTGGTTGCACACGAAATGAATGTTTCCAGCAATGCACACACAGCTGTAAAGGAATTGTTTGAACGTCGGCGACTATCATGGTGGTAATTTCAGGCATTCAGATTCTGTGGAGAGAATGTGGCAAGCGGCAGGGGGCAAGGGGAAACTCATGCGCAATTGTCATGCTGCTGGTTTTGGGGTCGTATTTTAATTGCTTCAATTTTAATTTATTTTTATTTTTATTTCTCTCTCTGAGCACTTTTGGCATGCTTAGTTTTGCCTTTCCTCGCAGCCCGCAACCCTCATTGTCGAAGTCTTCGCCTGCAATTGAGCTACCTGCATAAGTTAAGCAGTGAGACACGCAATAATAGACAGAGAGAAAGAGGGAGAGAGAGAGAATAGCGATTCGAGTGTCAAGGGTCAGTTTAGTGCTCGCATGCGACTGAAATTTTCCATGGAGACATCAAACACAATATGCTTGTTTAATTATGCGTTCACTTTTCACCCACTTAACCGACAGAGAGAGAGAGAGATGTCAGCTCATCATACTTTCACTACTTAAAACACTAAAATAACTTATATTTGGTAATTTTTTGGCTCACTTAATTTGCATTTAAATATATAATTTCCAATTTTGCTTTTAATATTCCATCGATCGACAGTTTCTAATCTCTGTGTATTTCTTTTTCTTTGGGGCTTCCCATTTGACATCAAAATGCAGTTTTTTCAAAGCATTTTTTTAATCGCCAAACTGTCACATAAACTTTACATTTTATTTGACAAGCACGCATGGCATACACACACAAAAAAAAAACCAAAAAGTACAAATACAAAATACAAATTTCTTTTCGATAACAAGTTGTTTCGACTTGAAAGCCAAACGGCGCAACGCTGCGTATACGCAATCCAAGTGGAGTGGAGTGGAGAGGAATGGAAGGGGCGAGATCTCGTGGCACATTAGTTGAAATTATGACAATTTTCCCAATACAATAATTCAAAATGATTTCTGTATGGTGGACAGCTATTGGCTCGTTATTATTAATTCAATTTGATTTCGATTATCAGCAGCTAAGCTCATAGATTTCGTTCGTGTTACTCTTTGAAATGTTAATGCGCGCGCGTTTCGTGAGCTAATCTCTATTTCTCTCGCAGTGTCTGATTTGTGACTAGTCCCTTTTGTTCACTATTCGTAATTATTCGTAATTTTTATGCAAATTTCGTAATATATAACGAAACTTGTTTAGAAACTTGGCAACGTTGCAGTGTGTAAATTTCCTCACTGTATTTTTTTTGGAGGATGCCTTTTTGGGGCTTGGCATGCGTTTTTTGGGCCATAACTTTAATTGCGTTGCGCCGACAGGAAATGGCACACAACAAACAACAACAACAACAATAATAAGAACAAGAAGAGAAGCGATCTGGGATCAATTTTTGGTCGGCGGATATGGCTATATGGAATGGCTATAACTCATGTCGCTGGCTGGCTGTGGCACAAACAATTTGATATCAAAGCGAGTTTGCCTGCAGATCGCATAAATTATGAATGTTGTGTTGATTGCAGCCGCGAGTTTTTTGTTTTGGCTTTTTAAATTTTGAAGTCGAAGGTGTTAGAACCTTTTCGGGGTTTTGGCTTTTGGCTTTTAAGAATTTATGGCGCCTTAAACAGACAGCTAAGCACGGTGCCATTAGTGATTTATTGTGGGACAACAAACGATTGTGAACCCCATGAGAGTGCCTCTCTCTCTCTCCTCCTTCTACTTCTCTTTCTCTTTTAGTTTTCCTCTTTACTCGTCTTCCTCCTCGAGTTTGACATTGAAAATAAAAGCCAAGTGCCAAGCTGAAAATGGGTTGAATGCTGTTTTGTTGCTGTTTGCCGCTGCTGTTGCCACATTGTTGACTGGCCAAGCGTGTGAATTCTGTTTTCGTTGCAACTTTCAAAGCAAAAAGAGACGCTGCAAATTAAGTCAAGGCTGTAGAATTGTATTACTCATAAACTCAAAGCTTCGCGCATATCGAATTTCAACGTGCTGAGTGCGACTGCAATTCCATTTGCAAATGCGCACTCAAATGTGGGTGACGGTGTCTCTCTCTCGTATTCGATTTCAGCACATCATCTTACAAAATAATACCCGTATCATGCTCGCCAATTCGAAACGTTTCCCGAACAAAGCTTTCCATAGAAAGCGCAAGTGAGAAATCTTATCGGATGCAAATTGTGATAAGATAAACACCTAAAACACTTAGTCAATAACACACATATTGTTAGCATATGTTAAATGCATAGCAAACTCTTTATTATTATTATTTGCTCTTATGATCCAGTTCTAAAATCAACATTCACTGGTTCCCAGAACTTTTTCTCCGTTTGCTCTAACTTGTAGTCCTTGTTCACGCAATCTGAAGCGCAGTCCATGGATTTTCTATTAGCCTCCTCATCATATTGGAATTCCTCCAATTTTTCGTCCCACGTTCGCTTCACTTCCAGCGCATTTAAATATGTTTCCATTTCGAAGAGTAATTCATTTGTGTTTTCCACGACCTTGGCTTGAACCAACTTAGTCTTCAAATGGGTCAGACCTAACTTATCCAGCAATTGGCGAGCCCAGACCACAGCGTTTATTCGGCTACCATATGGCAAGGGGCTGCCGTCCTCTCTGCTGTACAAGATTCGCGGACTCAGTTGAATTCTGTCAATGGCATTGACAAAGCCATACGACGAGATCAAAACTAGCAGTGAAATAAGCTGCCAAGCTCTCATTGCGCTCGTCTATATTTTAGCTCGACTCAAAAGCAACTGAAACAGAATCGCCTGATTAGGCGACGCCAGAGAGATTGTCAGTTGAACTATTGACTTCTACTATCAAATCTTTTTAAAAATAAACCATTTATTCAATCTTGAATTGAGTTGAGATTGTGTTTTTTTTTTTTAAGTGTTGCCTTTCGAATTGTGTGCAACGCATCATGAAAGTTGCAGCATCACGACATATTTCCTACATTTTTGTTGTTGTTGTAAACAAACTAAGAAGCTTCCAGCTGCGCGCGCTGATTGCCAGACGACACGATGCGTTTTCAAATACTTGGAGTCTAGCATGCGGCTGGCAGTTCATATCGCGCATACGCCGCATAAGCACAAATAGCAAAAAAAATCCTAAATGTAAAACTGTAAACAACACAGACAGTGAAAACATTGAATTTACAATTAATTTTCATTGTGGCTTTCCCGTTTTTGGTTTCATTACAGATTCGAGACGTTTTTCCGTGGATTAAGGTGCATTTCATTTAACTTTGCAGCAGGCGGTCAATTGCGTATAATTTAGTTGAGTTGAAATTGTCTGCCGCATTTCTTCATACCCACGTCGCATGTCAATCATACGCAACGTTGTGCAAAGCAAAAACATTTGAAGTGGAAGGTGAGTTTGCATTTACTCAAACGTACTTAACATGAAAGTGAAATTGGGTAATGTCTATAAGAGAGAATTTCATTGTTTTAAGTAGCTTATTCAAATTTCATTGGCGTTTTATCGACATTGAACCCTGGCACTGCGAGCAGCAATCATTCACACCTCAAAAATTTGTAATTGATAAGCCAAATCAACGTCTGATTATTTACTCAAAGAGTTCTCTTTCTCCCTTCCACTCAGAGTCTCAGTCTCGACCTTAACTAAACACTTTTATCTGGCCTTTTTTTGTTGCTGCTGCTTTTTAACTTCGTTCAACTGCTGTCAATTTGGCTAAAAATAAATTATTACTGCTTATATAGTATACAATATGATATCATGCCGCTTCGTTTTTGCCAATTAAAAAACCAGAAAAATATCTACTGTTGTTGTTGTTGTTGTTGAGTAAATTATGACTAGCGATAATCATACAACACCGCAGAGTTGTTATTTTATTTTGTTGTATGTATTTTTTTTCAGAATTGTTTGCCTGCTTTTGAGTTTGGTCTAGTAATTAGCTCTGCCTGAGCGTTGCATGCGTAGCTCAAATTTCAAAACTACATGCACTTTGCACAGATACTAAGTCGTAGTCTGGGGTCTGGACTTGGGTGTGAAAAGATTTATGTGTGGCTGGCAAAGCATCTTTGCAGTTATCAATGCGTTGGCCCCACAGCAGCCAGCCAGTCAGAGAGACGATGCAAGACTCCAGTTCCAGCTTCAGCTTCAGCGGCAGCTTCAGCTTCAGTTTTGTGCCATTCACCCGTGCGATTCCAGTTTGTGGCTGGCAGCTTGCTGGTGGCATCTTGAGACATTTCATTGTATGGCCTTTTATTTATGGTCTGCTCAGCTTTTTATAACTCTTCGATTTATATTGATTTGTAATGCAGCGCAGTTTTATATGCAGTTGACCTTGTCCCTGGCTGCAAATCAGGATCGTTTGCTGCTGTTGTTGTGGCTTATTATTTGCATTGTTGTTGTGATGATGTTGTTTTTGTGTTTGTTTTTATTTTTGTTTTTGCCATGTAAATTATCATAGTTACAAAATACCGAAGGTCAGCTTTAACAAAAACTATGCTGCCTGCAACTTAACTTGCAGCCCAGCCAAGCCAAAGCAGCGTCTCAAATTACCTCAACAACAAGTGCAGCTTGGCATTGTTTTTCTTTCGTTTTTTGTTGCTCAAGTCTGCAACACGTCAAAAAAAAGCAATGCCTTGGACCGTCCAGGTGCTGCCCAGGTGACATAACTCGAACTGCATATTTGCATACTCTAGCCCAAAAAAAAAAAAAAAAACTAATAAGAAAACTACAGTTGAGTGTGTTCGACTATGAGATATCCATTTTCAATAAAAGTTAAATTAAAAAATACAGAAATGGAGTATTATTATTAAAGTCTACCGAGTGTTATTATATACTAAAAATACCAAAATATACCGACGACTATATTTGGTATATCGATACAGTAGTGCATTTAGTCTCTGACGTCTAGTGTTATTAATATACTAAAAAATATACTTAAATATACCGAAGACTATATTTGGTATATTGAAGTAGTACTACATTTAGAATCTGTGATGTTGTGAATCATACTGGAAGACGAACATGGCTATATCGTCTCAGTTGTTGATTCTGATCAAGAATATATATACTTTAAGGAGTCGGAGATGCCTCCTTTTGCCTGTTACATACATTTGTGATATGCACAAAGTTATAATACCCTTCTATGGATGGTGGGTGTAAAAAGTACATTGACTATATATGCTTGATCACTGAACACTTAAAAGCTCAGTGACGTTTTCCCTTTTTTGCCACCTACAAGTGTCTGCGTGTGTGTGTCAAATGTGGCACAGTTACGAGTTTGCCTCAAAGTCGAGAGTGAAACACTTGTGCATGCAAATATTTTACGAATTTGTTGGCAGAATTTGTTAGAAAATTGGCAACAGCAAAACGCAAAAAATGCTTGCGCACCTGACAATGTGCAAATTTATGGCAGTCGTTGCAAGTTGTTGCTGCTGCATTGCTGTTGCATGTTGCATAAGTGCGCGTTTTTGCGCTTTGCAAATAGCAAAATATTTGCTTTATTAATTAAGCTTCTCCTTTCGATTGCTTGCCATGTTTATCAATAATATTTGCTTTATGTTTTGGTACAATATTTGGCAATGCGTTTTTGTGTTGAGATGAAAAGCCAAGCTCCGCAAGTCTCTCACGTCTTTGTGATTAAAATTTATGCACTTAGCCAAATGTCAACAATTATGGTAAACAAATTGACAAAAACAAAAAAAAAAAAAAAAGCAAAAAAAAAACAACTAACAAAGACGATGCGACCAAATGTGCATTAATGATTAATGAAAGCACTGCGATGCGGAAGGGCACGATCATTTAAGTTGAGTTGACTTGGGTTGAGTTTTGTTTTTCGTTTTGTTTTGTTTTGGTTATAAATTATTGCCTTACGATGCGATTACGTAAATGCTGAATGCAAAGGGCCGGGCCAATAACCGTTTACAGAGAACTCGTTCCGCTAACAGGAAATTGATTGCCAAATGGAAAATGTTGCTTCCGAGAACAAATCAAAAATCAAGTCTTTGCTTGTTCAATTTCAATTAAAATACACCCATACAATATGTATGTGGTGTAGGTGTACTTTTATGGGTCAGTGTTAGTTATTAGCGTTCGACTTATGCCATGACCGCGCACTTTGAGGCATTTTTCATTGAGAAATTTTTTTAGTCAAAGGCTGATTAAAGGCGCTTTTGAGTTAATGCCGTTGCTTTCACCGCATGTGGGTCACCTTTCGCCAGTCAGCTAGCTAGCTAGTCAGTGAGGCAGTGAGAAGAATTCTCCATTCCGGCGGGGCAAATCACCAAACTACCTAAGTAATGTGGATGAAAAGAGCGCGCGTTGCTTTGGCTCCTAATGAACTTGTTCTCATGCTCCGGCCAATGGTAGCAACTTGTTTTTTTCTTCCACTGTCTTCTCTGTTTTGTGTGTATTTTTCTGGTGTAGGTGTTTGACCCTCAGCCAAACGGAATTCTTGTTAAGTTATGTAAATTTTGTCTGTCGGCTCTAAAGATTCTTATTCAATTGGCAGCGGGTTTTTTTCAGTTTGTGGCTTTTGTTTGCCACGCTCAATCAATTCGAATACATTAATCAATTCCCATGGCTAGCATTTGTTTTATGTTAGCAAAAAAATCGAGATAGAAAATAAAAAAACGGCGACAATTTAATTATAACAACAAAACAGCAGCAGATACAACGACGTCTACACGAGTGAGAGAGCTGTTCGAGAGTGTATCTGAAATTGATATCGTGACTTTGTGTAATTTGTAATTTACGATGAGATCACTTCCTCCAAATAAAAAAAAACATTCGTTCTCTTCACCTCTCTCTCTCTCTCTATGCTCTTCCATTTCGATTTTCCTCCTAGTGTCCCATGAGCGTGCCCCGAAACATACGTCAATTCGTCGCCAGGGCAAAGCCAAGCCACCAGCTGTATCTATGGCTCTGTGTGGCAAGATAAGCTTGCATCGGCAGGCCAAAGTAGCACTGCTTCAGTTTCTGTTTCTGTTTTTTGGCTTGTGCCCGTCTCGGCTGTTGCCATCGCATTGCAATGCTGACTGACAACAACGTCCTGCGATGCCAACATTGTATCGCAGTATCAGCATCAGCATCAATTGCAAAGCGGCGCAAAAAAGTTCAAGTGGCTCAAAAGACAACGGCAAATTTGCATTCGCATTCGCATTCGCAATCGTATTCCAAAAGCCATTGGCATTGGCATTGGAATTGGCTGGAGCCCCAAGACTGCGACTGCGACTTCGACTCGAGTCCAAGTCCAAGTCCATGTCTGTGCTTTGTCTTTTCAAATCGCATAAATTAGATTTGGCATTCAGCATTTGCAGCGCTTTTGCACTAATAAATTCAGAATGTGCAATTGAAATGAAAGCAGCATCAGCCTCAGCTTCAACTCCAACTCAACTCAGCTTCAACAGCAGGCGCATAAAATGTAAATCAAATGATTTTTCTTCTTCTGCTGATTGGCCATGCATTTAAATCTTAGAGTTCTCGACTCGTCTCGACTTGAAAGCGAATCTGCAATTGCAATTGCCAATTGGAACAAATTATGTGGGCTCCTCTCTCACACAGCTGGGCAATTATTGTGGTCAGTAAACTGGCAAAGCTGGGTCAAGCAAAACAAAATACTTTAAAGTTTATGGAGTATAAACAAATCTCAGAAATAGTAAACAGAGTTCTTACTAAACAATTCCAACTTTCATTCCAAATACCAAATACGGAATTAATGTCAGTACAAAAACCATTTCGCCACTTTTTCTACCCGTTAGCCATAGTGTATATGGGTATAACAGCTTTGTGCGTACAGTTAGGAATATATGTTTATGTATTCACATATGTATATATTCATGATCAGCGTGAACAGATAAATTATTTAAGAAATAATTCTCCTTGCCAAAAATATTTTAGTATATTGGCGTAGTATATCTAATGAATGTAATATTATATCAATAAATCAAATATAGTATCTTTTAGTATTCTTAGTTTGGTATATTTTAAATTGGTATATTCATACGAATATAATATATAGTATAGAGAGTATCTCACAGTCGAGCACACTCGACTGTAGCTTTCTTACTTGATTTTATGATGGATCTCAACTTTGCTTTAGCAAAACAAACATTAGAATCAATTGCTGAGTAGAAGGATTCCGCTTTAACTCGAGCTACAAGTAATTTCGTAGCATTCCATTTAATTTGTTTTAATCTAACGCTGACCCATTTCCGCTTGATTTTTTGTAGATTGAAACATCGTCAGTCCTTGACCTTTAGTGCTTAGCCTCACTCACGTCCACCTTTTATGGCTACCGCTCTTAAAGTGTATTATTATTATATTGTTTAAAGTGAGCTCGGCTCATTAAGTTGTAACAAGCTGTTTTGCGGCAGTCTTTTATCTTCAGCTTCAGTTTTTATGGGCGGGTTTTGAACTCATCAAAAAAATGAACAAAATGTTTTTCTGTTTTTGGCAAAGCGATTAGAAAGAGTTGCTTAATTAGTTGCTGCTTGCCCACGCAATAGATTCTCGATTATGTTGCAATATCGTCGATGGCTTATTGCAATTCCGATTTCGATTCCGATGGCGATGGCGAGACGATGGCGATCGAACAGTGTGACAAGATTTAAAAGTGTCAGCAGCATATTTAATGCCTACACTTGGCTGAACGAACCGTGGACCGTGTCTCTCTCGGCCTACGTTCTGGCTATTGATTTGTCAGTGGATGCGACTGCGACTGGCAGCCAGGCTCCTTTTAGACTCGGCGCAAATAAATAGCTCTGACAGTCGCCAAAGCTGCTTTACATGTGCAGCGAAGCGTGTGGGCAATGTCTGACAGTTGGACAGGCCTCCAGCTTACAGTCAACCAGCGAGCACCAGGCAAGAGCTTCAAGCTGCAGCACTCTGTGACACTCAAGAATGCCGCAAAAGATTCTGAAATGTCGCGCGTAGGTCGCTAATCAGATTTGCAGCCGAGATGCTGCATCCTCAGATGCAGTGGGAAAAAGACCTGTTTTAATTACACAATCGATAGCAAAAGACAAGGCAAAGCAAAAGGCAAGAGACAAGGCAATTAAATGCTGGGTGGCCCACTGACCAGTTGCCCAAAAAAAAAAAAAATTGTTAGACGAACGATCTCATAAAAGATTCGTCGTAAAAATCAATTGAGAATCGAACAACTCCCAGACTCGCTTTTCATATATGTGCCGCGGGTGCAACGCAGTCGCAGTGATTGCATAATTTCGACTGAGAGAGAGAGAAAAAATGAGAGAGAGAGAGAGACAGAGCTACAACAGAGTTAATTTCAGCAAAAAGCAAACAAACCTAAAGCGATGACGACGCAATGAGTCGACTTGGTTGTGTGGTCCAGACGCTGGCCAAGCCCAAGCAATGGTTGCTGTTGCTGCTGCTGTTGTTGCTGCTGCTGCTGCAGGCGACGTCGCTTTGCGTGCAGTCTGTGTGTATGTTTGTGTGTGTTTGAGTTTGGGCTTGCAACTTACAACAAAAAGAGAAATAACCTAAAATTACCGCCGCCAATTTAATAGTCACACTTGCAACAGGCCCCAGACGCTGCAGCCAAGCTGAAATTACAAAGACTTTGAAGCAACTGCAACAGCAACAGCAACACGCATGCCCCGCCTGGTTGGCGTCGGCGTGTGGATGGCATTAAATGCTTCTTAGAAATGTAAAGATACATTTATTTTATTCTCTTCGCTCTTCGCTCGTATCTCTAACAAACATTGCGCTCGGTGGGTGGAGAATCCGTCTCGGGGTCATACTCAGTCTCCCCATCCCTCTTTGTACTCCCCCACCAAGTGCTGGCTCATGCATCATGCCGCTTGCTGCATGCATGCATTGTATAATTTTGTTTAGTTGCTATAATAGTTCTTGAGAAAATGTGCAGCCTCATCGTAATGATGTTGGTAAATACTCAAAACGACAACAAACCCAGGCTTCTCTATGGAGATGAGAGTGTTGCAAGTGGCAGGGGGCAAGCGGCAAGCGGCGGTGGCGGCAGCGCCAAAGGTTGTGTGGAGCAGGCGTTAATGGCTTTTTGATGGTTGCGACTTCAAGGTTGTCCAATGAAGTCGCACACATAAACACTGCCAACTGTCAAGTTAAAGGTTAAGGGTTGTCTAGCCCAAGGGCTAATAACTGTGTTTAGTTATCACTCATTTGGCAACAGAAGAAGCAGCAGCAGCGGCAGCTGCAGTCTCCGATTTCCCATTTTGAAATTGATCCTTTTTTATGCATTGTGTGTTTAGGGTTTGCCAGCAGAACGCATAATCGCCGCGAGTATCTGAAATTTCCTTAAAAGCATTACATTTTCAATGGCGATCGATCAAAATGAAATGAAATTGCAGAGCTAGCCATACATACATATGCAGGCCTCACTGTAGCAGCCTGTGGTTGTTGGGTGTATCGTATGTCAATGTGCTGCATTCGCAGGCACAAAAAGTGCCACCGGGACCAAGCCAGACCCGGTTAGATAAACAAACAAACAAACAGAGAGAGAAAGACAGACAGACAAAACTGAAAGACAGACAGGCAGCAGACAGTGAGCGCCATATGTGTGCGTACGTACGTACGCACAGCTCTTTCTCTAATCATACAAAAAGCAAGCAAGAGGCAAGTAAGCGAGCGAGTGTGTGGCAGAGGGAAGAGTCAAACATAAAACTACCGTTTGATCGATCGTTTTGATTAAAAATGCAACACATTTCTATATGATCTGTCACAGACATCAGGCTGAAAGCCACAAAAGTCTTCGGCTGCCACTCGCTGTGGTTGCTGCGCTGATGTTGCTGCTGCTGCTGCTGCTTGGAGACAAGCGAAATGTTTGTTAAAGTGAAATTAACGTCGCCAGTTAACAGCCTACCAATCAACAATGCCAGCATCTGTATCTGTATCTATGGCTATGCGGCTATGTGTATCTGTATCTGTGTCTGTTGCTATTGCTGTTTGCTGCACACGCATGCCAATGCGTTCATCATGAGATGCTATGACCATGTGTCGCTCTGTCTCCCATCTCACAGTTTGCAGTTTACCAAGTTGCAGACAGCCAAGAGTCTCTGCGCATTTTCCGCATGATTGTTGTCTACGCTTCCTCAAGCTACATATAAACCAAAAGCCACCTCATCTGTGTCTCTTTTGGTTTCCAGTTTATTTTACAATTAATGAAATTCGATCGATTTATTAACTGTGTTTATTTTGCATTACTCACAACACCAACACTTCACAACATTTCCTCACCTCTCGCTCTCGCTCTCTCTCTCTGCACGTTTCATTCATGGCAATGATTTGAGTTTGAACATTTGAAGTTTGAATTCGAAGTTTTGTCCATTAACCTTCATTAGGCTTAGGCTCTTGTGTTGACAATTTCGATTTCAATTAAGCTTTATTTATTTATTTGTTTCGCCTTAATGAACTGTGTGAAACGAATTCAATGTGTGTGCAATTGCCAATCCACCCACCAACAATAAAAATCCAACTTCGACCAGGCCAACATACTGCAGTCGGTCTGTCTATCTCTCTCTTTTTTTTTTAGCAGCGACTGCGACTCGCATTTTTGTCGTTGCACAATTTTTCGTTTCGTTTTTGGGGAATTCAATGCAATCGCTGCCAGCTGCCTGTCTTGGCCTGCTCTCGTAGTGAGAGGGGAGAGAGGGGGCAGTTTGGAAAAGTGTCGACAACAAAATGCGCCTAATTGTCGACGGCAATTGTCGCGCATAACACTTTGTTTTGTTTTGTGTTTTGCTTTTGCTGGTGTTGTGTATTTCTAGCTAATTTTATGACGCCTATTACTCTATTCATTTGTTTTATAACCCCATATACAACATATACATAAATTCGCTTATAAGCCGAGTCAAGTGCAACATGCGCAGCTTTATTGTTGCCTGGCTACTGCGAATTATCATCAACACATTAGCAGCTAGCTCTCCCTCTCTTTTCTCTCTCTCTCTCTACTTCGCTCTCCCACGAGCTGGACTTTTGTGCAAGCTGTCAGTTTGCAACCGTTAAAATTGCATGCCTTGGCATTGGTCATTATCAAACTGAGGCATCAATCTGATGGGGCACAACACAATTGCAAATTGCAATTGGCAATTGCCTGGCCAATTACTGACTGGCTGGCTGCTTGGAAAATGGAGCAAGTTGAACACTTGAAACTCGTTTTTTGTTTTCGGCCACAGCTCTAAGAATATCTAGTCTAGCATCTGTAACTATTTCCCCCTCACCCAATTGCACATTAGAGATTGGTCAAGAGTTGTTGTTGTTGTTGCCATTGCTGCTGCCCAGCTGCCCAATGATTATGCAATTTACATGATCTTTTCTTTATACTCTTTCCATCGGAGCGGAGTCTAAAGAATTTCTCATGTCATTCGTTGTCGCGGCATCTAAATCATTTCATCTATGCAACCAAAATTAAAGACTAAATAATCATAAATAACTGGGTTAATTTGTAACGCTTGCCTGCATGTGTAATGAAGCGTTTAACCCGATTACAAAGAACGAAGAAATAAAGCGAGAACTTTGCTTGTGATAAGTTTCCAAATTTCTAAACGATGCGTGCTGGAAAAGAAAACGCATGGAAAAAGTAAATGAAAACGAAAATCAATTAACGCTGTCATATCAAAAAAAAGAAGAAAAAAAAGCGAGAGGCGCACAAAAAGCATTGACTTGGCCAGCTTTAAAGTTTTATAAACTGCGCAGTCGCGATCTCTTGGCCCTGTCAAGTTCAAAGTTATAAATGTGCCACGGCGCGTGCAGAGTTTATTTAATTTTTTTTTGTTCGATTTTACTGCCAGCATACACAAACAGTCAATAGCCGAAATTCGTGTATTTATTTACGTATTTTTTGTTTTTTTCTGTACATTTCCTGTGTGCATTTGATTTGAAAGTCATAGAGAATTATTCTGTCAACGAGCAACTGGGATCAATTACCTTTCAAAACCAATTTGCATTTGAAATGCATAACAAAATCGTGTGTGAGTTGGCAAACATTTTGGCAGTCACACGCTGTGGCAATGTTGCATTGTTTTCTTTGGCTTGGTTTGCCTTTCTGCTGATTGGCAGGCTTTCAAATTGCTGAGACCAAGCAAACGAATGCAGGTGGCTTCAGCATTCAGCATTCAACATTCAACGAATTTGTGGCATGGGCACCCACACAATTGTCTTATCTATATAGCTGGCAGTTGCTCATTATTGCAACCGTTGCTTTGCTAGGTGTGTCAGTAGTAGTTGCAACTGTTGCTGTTGCTGCCACGGTTGCCGTTGTTTCGCTTCACTGCTGATTCGATCACGTGGCTCTGATCAATAAGCTTCAGGCACGCAAGGCAGGCAGCAGGCACTTCTCCAGCTTGACTTCAACTGTGGCAATAGCAAAAAAAAAAGCAAAAACAAACGAAAAAATATATGTATATAGAAAAATGGGTTAATGCGCAACCAACGATTATTTGTTTTCATTGTTGATTGTATTTTTATTTATATTTATATTTGTGTTTGTTTTCGCATTTGTTTATAGTTGTGCTCTGCTGTTGCTGGCAGCTTTTGTTAACAATTTCTTTACTCTTACTTTTGATTAGGCAATGAGTTGGCGTTATTTGGTTTCTCATCACTCACGGATTAATTCTTGAAAAGTAAATCTGTAGATGTCGATGTCGATGTCGATGGTGATTTGTCGCATCTCATCTTGAGTGGCATTCGATACGTTGTTTTTTGTGGGTTACAATAACAAGCGGCAAAGCTTTCGTTTTCATTGTGCAACAACCATTTTTTCTGGTCTCCTAATTGAATTCTTGCATGCCTCGTTGTGTTGCATGTCTCTCTATCTCTCTCTTTCTCTTTCGCTGTCTGTTGCAGCAGCAATTACAGCATATTAAAAGTCACAACTGTCGATCCAATGTAAATTATGACAGTCTGTCTATAATTAATCAAAGCGTTAGGGCCGCCGTCAATTGCCAGCTGCCATTTAGTCTCAATTAACACACGCAAATTATCCAAAGAGCTGGTCATAGCTTCATTCCTCACTGGTCCATTGATCATTCCAGTTGTTGCATGTGAAATATGCGCGGCATTTGAAAGTAAAAACAGTTCAGCACCTACTGGCATTTTTATACCCGCTACCCATAGGGTAGAAGGGTATTATAACTTTGTGCTTGAATGTAAGTGAAAGCCAGAAGAAGGCTTCTCCGATCCCTTAAAGTATATACATATTATACCCCGTAAAGTATAAACATATTATACATATTCTTGAACAGACATGCTATAGACGGTTTTTGGTTGCGATCGGATACAAATTTTAAAAGTTATTCAAGAAATACTTTTGTGTGGCAAAAAACGCATACTGCAATCAAGTATGAGCTGCACTAGCTGACAATCTGGTATATTTTGTACTCTACAGTATATTTTGAATGTCGTATAAACAAAAAAAGTTTTCGTTATTTTTTAGTATTTTGTGGTATATTTTTAATACACTTGTAGTATATGGTTTTATTGAAAATTACTTATTTTCGGGTAACTCACAGTCGATCACACTCGACTATTGCTTTCTTACAAGTTGTTTTTCTAGACTTGTACTTGCATTTAGTATGTGCCTGGCCTTTTGTCTACCATGTGGCTGCAACCAGTTTAGAAATTCTATAAAATGACTGACAGACTGAGAGACTGTCGGTCGGTCGGACTCTGCTGACCATGGCGAAACCTGATGTGCTACGTGTTGTGATTTGTATTTCAAATGACGTCTGGTTCCGTTCCGTTTCATTCCAATGTCAGGCGATTGAATTGCAAAATCTGAGCTAGGAGAGCGAGAATACATTTGGCAATCATCTTGAGTTGTTCACGTATGTTCGTATATTCCGAAAAAGAATCGAATACCACATCAATCAGCCTAATGAATTGGTTTTTCGAGCATTCGAACAGTATCGGGCATTGACAGCATGCTAATTTCGACACTTTGCCGAGATTTATGGCCAAAAGACGAGTAGGAGTAGCAAAGTATCTATCAAATAGTTAAAGTTCGACTAATTTGTATGCTGAAATCAACTTCATATTGATTAACCTTTTGTTTTTTTTCTACCTTTCTCTCTTTGCAGTCAACAACTGGGAGTAAAATCTGCATGAAAATTGCAACCAAAAAAGGTAAGGAAAAAGCTTTTGCAAGCCATTTGCAGTCATGGGATGAACAAATATGCCAATTCAATCAATAAATATTTGCGCCAGCTGCTGATGTCAAACGAAGCTATTCGCGTTTTGACACCAAATAGCAATAAAGATTTCCAAAAATATTTTTTACAAATAGCTGAGAAACAACAACAGCAGCAAACAACAGCAACAACAACATGCTGTGAGGCAGACAGAAATCATTTATGTTAATCAACACATGTTTTTGAAGTCATTGGCCAGGCCAAAGCAAGACCAGACCAGAGACCAGAGACAGCCAAGAGATCTGGCTAATGTAATGTGTCTGTCTTTCTGGAGTTGTTGCTGCTGCTGCTGTTGAGGCTGTTGTGGCTGTGTGGCTGTTGTTGCTGTATGCATATTAAAATGCCCAAAAAACCGAAACAAAATAAATATATACAATAAACGTGTTTCCCATCTCTCTCGGTGTGTGTGTGTTTGTGTCGCACAACAAAATCAAATTCAAATTGTGCGCCGTTGAAATTTGCGCTAATGTTGCCATTTGTGTTGTTGTTGTTGCTGTTGTTGTTGAGGCTGCTGCTGCCTCTGGCGGCTTTGATGGGCCAGTTTGCTGTGTCGTCGTCGCTTTTTGAAGGTGTAGACACGAGAGTTATTTTTGTGTGCTGCCGACTTTATATGGCCGCCTCATGCCCCCAAACGCCATTCCACCATCTGCTGTGTATTTTTTTTTTTGTATTTTTTGCCCATGCCCCATGCCGAACAAGATTTCTGCGTGTCTTGTCGCTCTGCGGGTTTTCTAATTCTTATGCAAATATGCAGCGCCAATGCCAATGAACAAACAGTTGCTGTCGTTGTCGTTGTTGCTGTTGCTGTTGTTGCTACTGTTGCTCTCCAACTGTTTGTATTATTCGAGTTGGTTGCAGCTCAAAAAATAAAAAAAAAATAACGCACCTACTACGTATACAACTGTGTACATTGGTTGAAGATTCTTGCGAAATTTGCTGTGAGTCAAAATCACAGAAAAAAATGAGCTCGTCAAACTCGCCAAACACACATTTCAAAATCGAATTCGCATTAATTTCTAAACGAGTTGAGCGTAAAAGGTGAAAACAACTTTAGCTTGCGGGCTCTTGAATATCCAGAGAAACCAACAACAACGACAATAGTAACAATGACAACAACTATGACAACGTCAACACAGCAACAGCAACAACAACAAGTATAACAACCATGATAACTAACACTTTTAAATAACCATAAATGACAGCGCAGATAAAGGCGGCCCATAAAGCGTCAACTGCGACGATGGCGGCGCTTCTGTCACCCAGAGGAGAAGATCAGAACCAGCTTTTGAAACTGAGCGAAACTGAGTGAATAAGAAGGGCGAAGACTGAAAGAGAAAGAGAGCAGTCAACTGTAAAACTAATATATTACGCATACGCCCCATGATGTGTGTGCTGTTTGTTGTGTCTTCGCTCATGACTCATCCGAAATGAGTTCAGACACATGAAATTCATTGCACTTTTGACGATCGTTCTTACAATCAATTCCAATGAAGTAAAGGCAATAATGCTAAGCATAATTTTCCGTTTGCAATTCAATTCGATCGAATCGATTTGGCTGTGTAATAAACTATGCAATTAGCAGCTGCTTTAGGTTGTAAACCCTAGTGTCGCTCTTGTTTTCTGATTAAAGCAGAACGCACGTCTAAATATGCCCGCCTGTTGCTTTGATTTGCGTTAATCTTAACGCCGCTTTTGTGATGCCTACCAAAAAACACAAAAAAAAGCAACGAATGAAAGTCCGCATCTGATGCCTCTTTGGGCCATTTGCCATTACAAGGCACAGCAGGGCATCCAGCTCTGCAGCTCTGCAGTCTCTGCAGCCCTCGGTTATGTTAATTGTGTGAGGCGCGCTGCTTATGAACTTGACATGCAGAACGAATTGAAATGCTGTTGTCTCTCTGCAATCTGAGTCCATCTCTGGCCGAGTCGAGAACATAAACTCACACTTAAAATCAATAAACGTAAACTGGGCAACGCCTGCCCACCTACGAGCGACGGCCAGGGCATTGGACATGTGTAAGCTATAAAACTATAAAATAGCACAAACTTATGCATACAATAAACATAAACAAGCTATCGCCCAGACACACAAGCCCTAAAAAATATATATATACTATATAGGACTCGAGGTGTCTCTCTATCTGTCTGCCTCTCTATGAAGTTGTTGGTACATGGGTAAACAAGTCTTTTTATTGCTGGCACGCATAAAAGGATGTCCAGCGGCAATGGACCAAAACAACGAAGCCATCGTGCTGACCATAAATACACTTAATTGCCATTTTATTACTGTAACTATTAGGCTGCAGCCAAAGTTGCAGTCACACTGACAATCGTGCCTTGTACTCCATTAGATGGCGAAGCTCTGGTGCTTCATTTACGCATCAAGAACAGCAAATAAAATGGTCAAGGAACACATATAGCACCACAACAACAGTCGCACTCCAACAGCAACATTGCTGCTGCTGCTGCTGTTGCATGCAAAGTGGAGCCCTTCAACTGCAGTTCCAGCGACTTTGCGATATCTTTAATGAAATCTGCATGTTTTGTGCTTTAACAAGCATTTTGCTTGTCTACTCATGTCGCTCTGGCTTTCGGTCTCGCTCTTGCCCGATTTGCGATTCCCCGATCCTTTTGTGTGTGGGATTCCAGGCTAGACTTGAATGCAGTCTATAGCGAGAGCCATTGGCTGGCTCTCTGATCACCGGCTTTTGTGCTTGGATTGTGGCAAAGGCAAATCTTGTTAGCGCAAATATTAACTTGTAAATATGATGATGCCCCCATGGAAATTGTATAAATCGCTGATAAATATCATTAGGTTCCTCCCTCCCCTCCCAACTCAACTCAACTCAACTCCATTGCTTTTATTTGTGCAACTATTCTCTGCGTTGTATTCGTATTTGTATTTGTATTTGTATTGCAATGCGCCTTGCAATTCTATTAAGATTTTTATCTTAAGTGCTTGTACAGCCTATTTGCCGCTTTTGCCAGAGAGCGAACTCGAACTCGAACTCGTACTCGTACTCAGCGTACTCATCGTACTCGTAATTGTTTAGCAAATCAGTTGAGAGGGCTCTGGAGAAGCTTTGAGCTCTGTGGCATTGCATTGAGTGCTCGATGCTGTTGTTGTTGCTGCTGTTGTTGTTGTGCCTGATTACACAGTAGTAACTGACAATTTGCAATAACATTCGTTTATGAGCCAGGAAATGCAATAACTGAATTGAATTGCCTACAATTTCAACATCTTCGGCAGCATGATTAAAGGAGGAAGCGCATCTCTATGGCCAGATAACATTCGAGGCATTTGCTGATTAGTGTTACAAGTGAGGAAGTGCATTACTCTATTATTCTAAGCAGCTGCAACACGCTTCGCGCTCATAAATATTATATATGTATATGTGGAATCTGGAAGGAGTACAATGAGAAAACCCAACCTGAACAAAGACGTGACAAATGCACTAAACGAGCTACTTTATAGCGTGGGAGTTGCTGACGCTCTCTTGACGTGGCCGAAGTTCATGAGAAGGCGCCATTGACAGTGGCCTGCTGCAGCTGAACTTTTTTCTAGACTCACTTAGCTGTTCATATTTCAAAACGTGCACATCAAACTGCCTACTCATAAGCATAACCATAAGCATATAAGCATAGAGAGACACACACTCTCATTTACTACTACTACACATAGCACATTCCTAGACCATATTCGGCTGCTAATCAGAGCCGCCCCGTGGGGTTCCGGGTTACCATTTGGTAGTAATTTGGAGCACTCAACGCAAGCAGCGGGCCAGCGGTGCGACACAGTTGGAAATGCACCGAAAAGAGCAGGCAACAAAACAGCTGCGCTGCATGGTGCACGTTGCGTATGCGCATTTTTGTCAGACGGGTTCAATAAACGATTAGCTGACCGCCCAGTTCTAAGAGACATTGTTGTTGTTACCAACGTCGCAGACGCTTTTATAGTTGTTGCTGTTGCTGTTGTTTTTGTTGCGGTTGCTGTTGGCGGCGAGCGCGTTGCGTGTGCGTCTGCCAAAGTTATCGCGGCTTTTTACACTAAGACGAAGGCTAATATGTCATTTGGTCATTGATACGTGCGACGACGTCCGATCTACACACACACACTAGGTATTGGGTGAGGTGCAGAGGGAGGCGAGGAGGGGAGGGAGGTGCAACAATGTGAGGGCAGACGCGGCACGGTGCGACCAAAGCAAAACGCTTACTGTCAGTGTGAGGCGAGTATAATTAATTGCGCCTATCAATATCGCTGCTATGTCTTCGATGTTGTTGTCGTTGTTGCTGTTATTGCTGTTGCTGTTGCAGCACGCATCTGAGCAAAGCCAAAACTCTTGGCTGCGTGCTTGGCCCGATGGCCGGCATCAGCAGCAGCAGCAACAGCAGCGGCAGCAAAAGCAACAGCTCATTGAGATAAGCCTGTCCGTTTGTACGCATTTCGTTTTTGCATAAATCATGGCTATGCGAAATGTTATGTCAGCAGCTTTTCCAATGAAGCAATAACAAGAAAAGGCTCTTCACGGCGGGAACTAGAATGGATATCATTCTGATTTATTGATCATGATGAACTTCTCTATTCGAATACGAAACTCTTTTGTGGGATTATCAAAATGATCGACAACTCTTGTGTTTTTGAAGAGGTGGCAAAGCAATTTGAGTTCTATATATTCAAAATGCATTTATAATTCGTTGTGATTTATGTGAATGGATAGACAACTCTGTCATCGATGAACTAAAGAAATCTTTTATAATTCTTCGACAGTTGATGGACAGGAATGAGAGCATTAAAAATATATTTTGCAATTTAGACAACTGATGAGAACTGCTTTCTTTACCTTTAAATATTATAAATTGTGTTCTAGAAGAGTATGCAAGTTTCGATTTGTTTTCAATGGTCATTGGCCACAGTTTTTAGTCACCTTTGTTTGCTTTATCAGGTAACAACAACAAGAATTATAACAAGCGCTAATGGCTCGTATTTCTTATCGAGTTGCAACGAAAGTGACTGAGAAAGTGATAATAAAAACTACAACAAAGAAAATAAGGTACATTAGAGCTGCAAATGGAATGTTATAGAAGTATTTCTCGCATGGAAACGATTTGCGAGTATTTTGAGGCCTTGACCCCCATGAAAGATTTTTACGAGTCTATTTAGCTAAATGCCAAATGCAAATTTTCGCAAGAGAGCCACAACTAAAAACTTGACAGTCCAAAGACAGAGAATGACTCACCAAATAAGCAGCGGATGTGGTCAATGGGATCGACGACTAGGCTTGTCATAAAAACCGAGTGTGTGTGTGAGTGTGTGTGGGTGAGTGGAAAACACCTTAAAGGCAGGAGCAACAACAACTACAGCAAAATATATTGAGCAACTGTGACGAGTAGCTAAATGACAATGCTGGGCTTTTGACATAGGGGAAGTGAGTGTGAGTCATGGCAATAAAACAAACCTGGGACTGGCCTCTTATAGCTCGCTTTAAGTGTGCACTGAGGCATGCCAAGTTCTTGTTTATGGCTTCCAAAGAGAACACTTGCCTTGCACTTGCCACCCTCATTTAACTGCAAAGGGCAGCAACATTAAACAAAAAACTTAACACAAACCCTGCAGCTAATTTATGTCTTATTTCTCTCACTCTATCTGCATCTCTTTGTCTCTCTTTCACGTTGTTGTTGTTTTTGTTGTTGTCTTGACTACCGTATTGCTGCAAATGCAAATGCAGAAATTTTCGAAATGATTGATGTTGCCACATTTTGCAGCTACCTTTTCCGAGGGGGTAAGGAGGGGGAGTAAAAACAAACATGTCGAAAAAAATTCTCTTTGTGCAAAATGTTGGCATTTTGAAGTGCGAGTAATTGCAGCTGCAATAGTTTTTCATGTTTTGTTGTCTTCCAGACCTGGCCAAGTTCCTTTTGGCCTTTTTGGCAATACACAGACAGTTGTTGTCCGCTGTTCGCTGTTCGCTGTTCACTGGCGACTTCCTTTCACAAGCAGCGAGCCAAGAAAAATGGCTGTCTGATGGGCACTTGAACGTTTGAAAATTATAGACTGCTTTACTGCTCGACTGTCGTATACATTTCACAGATGTCGGTCGAAGAAAAGCAAAGCGAGCAAATACCAAAGACATTTATTTAAGGGAATCAAGTCAAATGCTGCTTAAAAAAGCGCTCAGCTTCACCTTGACAGTCAAAAAAACAGAAAACAGAAAACAAATCCATCCTAAACAACAATAACAAATATTATGCAAACAACATGTTTTAATGAACAACAAAAATACTTGTACCTTGAGACAAGGGCCTTCATTGCGGCAGCAGCAGCAGCAACACGAAATAAAAATGCGGCTAATTACGCGATCGAGCCCAAAAAACACACACAACAAGTATGTGTGTGTGTGTGTGTGTGGGTATTCAATGCGTGTGTGTGCCCACAGGTAATTACGGAGCGAGCACATGCCACATAATTCTTTTGTGCAATGAGCACGACATCGAGCACTCGCACTCCGCTTACCGCTTGCCGCTTAGCGGTTTTCATGTAAGTAGCTGTAGTTGATGCGGACACAGACGCCAACACCGACGACACTTGTGCGCATGTGCAGCCTCAAACACACACACATACAGTCAGAAAATGTTGGCATATAAAAGCTAAAAACTGCCGCTAGCACAAAACAAGCAAAGCATAAAACGTCAGTCAGGCTCCGCCGAAAAACCGGTTGAGTTATGAAAAATTATGATTGTCACTGGACGGTTGCTCGCTTGCAGCAGCAACAACAACAACAATAACAACAACAATTGTTGCTGCTACAAAAATGTGTAACAATTTCAAGTTAAACATGCGCTTTGTTTACCTCTCTCGCATTCGCTGTTGTTGTTTTCATTTTGTTACTTTTTTGCATTTACGCTAAAAGCCAACACCAAATAGACAACAATTACAGCAACTACAGCAACAGCAACAGCAACTACAGCAGCAGCAATGCCAAGTGGGTCTCTCTTTCTGTCTCTTGGCATACACACACATATAATTATTTGCCCACGTTTCGCATGTTTTGCCAGACTGACTGTCGTCAAAGTCGCCTCGAGAGAGTCGAGAGTTGCTCAAAAGGTGTGTCGCCGATAGCAGATACTCTCTGCCGCAGTTTTGGGGGCATTTATATTACGGGCAATATAACGACATGTTTGTTCTAACAGCTAGTCATATACTATAGTGTACTCCTTCCTCTCTTGCTAGCTAGACGCAATGTGTGCAACATGTGTTGCCAACAACAGCTGTTGGCAACATGTTGCCAATGCGCCTCATCAATTTGTATGCGACGCACAGTTGCCGCTAATTTAACTGATCGTCTTTTGAATTGCATTTCTATTTAAAATTTCATCTTTGCTTTTGCTGTTGGAACTCCTTTGCCTCGATTGTTATGCCTACTTTGAAGTGCAGCTGAAGTTTTTCTTATTTTCGCAATTACGCGTGCAACATTTCAATTGAACAAATGCATTGCAGCGACATTTTATTGGAGACAAACCCGAGAGGGGGGAGGGAATGGGGCGACGCAGTCACCATAAATTCTTGTGGAGAAACTCACAAGGCGCAGCTCATTGGGAGCTTAGCTCGAATGTAAAAAGAGACACTCTCTGTGTCTCCCTTTCTGAAGCAGCAGCAGCGGCAGCTGCGTAAATTGTCATCAGCTGTCAGTGTCAGTTTTAATTAGTTTGTTTACACAGCAACAACAACGAAAGCAGCCACAATAATAATAAAATAATAACCATTGCAAAGACAAAGACAAACCCACAACACAACTCAACACAACACGCACTGCGTTGTCATTGCCTCCAATCATATCAATTTGATCCTCAGCCGTTGTCATACTCCGCTTTTAAATAACTTTAAATTGTGTGTGTGCGTTATATGAAATTGTTGTTTTTACTGCTGTTGCATTTGTATAGAGTTACGGTCAATAATGCACTGGGTTAATTACCAGTCGCCAGTCTTCATTTACTGCCAGACACTCGAGCAATCATTGAGTGCTGATTACAATGCGAATGGACCAAGCTGCTTATCAACTAGACGAGAAGGAATGCCATGAATGCTTAGAAACAGATTTCAGACTTTGCTCCATTTGAAAATGCGAGAAGAACGAGGCAACTTTTAAGAGATATGAATTAGCAAATTTATTTGAGGTATTTCAATACTTTAAAAATATTAAACAGCTATGTAAAATAGTTGATGAAAATGATATAAATTTTCGAATTATATTTGTCATACTAAAATTTAATTTTACATAACTATTAAGGCATTTATTAATCAACTATTTTATGTAGTCGAACACAGGGAAATCATTAGTGGCGCCATCTTGCGTTTGTTTCCTAGTACTCAAATTCCACAGTCAAACATTCGCTAACAAGATTCCTGCATAAATCGATTGCCTAATGTTTCGAAAAACTATTTACATGCAATCTTTCAACAATTGAAAAATTGCAAACTCATAAAATTTTATGACATACAAATTGAATACTGTTTTTATAGCTTGTAGCCTGTTGTTGTTGTTGTTGTTGTACAATCGGCAAACAATAAATGTTAATTAGTAAAATTTATGCGCTGTGGCCTATTGACACTTTTTTAGCTTGTTGTTGTTGGTATTTTATTTTTGCCATTTTGCACCGCCCCATAAAAAAAAAAGCAGTCTAAAAAGAATGTGGTTATCAATGCGATTGTTGTTGTTGCTGCTTGTAACACAATTTGCAATTAAGTGAATTTTGTTGTATGGCAAATAAAAATTTGTATGCCATAAACAAAAGCGAAATAAAAACAAAGCAAACCTGTTTTCAAGTCGAATGTTTTTTGATGATGTCAAACACATCGCATTTATTTGGATATTATGAACGCATTTGGAGAGAAGAACAAAGCGGAAAGCATCCCTAAATTGTGCAATTTATGTAAAATTAACTGCAAAGAATTTACATTGTGGTGAATGGTCTTCTGATTAAAACCAAACAGAAAGTCAATATTATTTTTGGAGGCGATGCCGATGGCAGCAATTTAAGCAAAATTATTGCGAGCTGAGCCGAGAGAGAGCAGAGAGCAGAGCAGAGCAGAGCAAACAAGCTGTGGGTTAAGACCCAGCCACATTTTTCATTACAAATTGAGTCATTAAATTTATTTATACGCGACGAAAGGCTCCACATGGACCAAGAGAACTTCCGCGTAACAGCAAAACTGCAAACTGCAAACTGCAACTGCGGCAGCAACAGCGATTCCCATTCCCATTTCTGGGTCAATTTTGGAGAAGACAGCGGCAGTCGTTACTTTTTTTATATTTTTATTTTTACTGCAGCAACTCCAGCTAAAGGGGTTGCTGGACCTCATATAAGTATCATTTTTTATGGCTTTTCATTATGAGTGCATATATATAATTCTTAATAAGAAAGTTGCCGTTCTTTGGCCAACAACAACAAAACTGGCACAAGTTATTCGAATAAAGTATTATATTTTAATAGGCCATTGAATATGAACTTTTGTTTTTTGTGTGTTTTGTGGGTCAGCTGAACTTTTGTTTTCACTACCCACAGTTGGCGTGATTGGCGTGAAAAGCAACTTAAGCTCTGCTTGATGATGGTTATCTATCTATGATTTAGCATGTCGGGGCACTTGACAATAATTTACGCAAATGGCATAATTCGCTTCATGAGCGAAGTTGAAGTTAATGATGATGATGATGATGCTGGTGATGATGATAATGTCTGCCTGCTCCTGCAATGACTATAACTATGTACTTAAAGAGGAGTGCTCGTCGCGCTTTCAACGCCAACGCTGAAATTGAAACGAGCCCGAGACCTAGACACTCACACTCTTGAGTCTTGAACTGCTGCTGCGAGAGAGCAAGAGCAAAGATAATGTTACAGACTACGACGCCTAATGAGGAGGCTTTTGTCTGTTGGCTCAGTGTCTGTCTGTGAGTCACAATGATTCTCACTTGTATTGGGAACTGGGAATGGGATTGAGACTCAGACGGCGACTAAAACTGGGCGTGCGTTGGTTATTTGCGTGCCGGCGTGCCAATCGACTCTTGCATCTGCAATAACAACAATCGCAATCACAACACTACAACAGCAACAACAACTTGCTGCTTGATAAGGCAAAGAGAGTTTAAAAAGCGCCGCTTACATGCACAAAAGCCATGCTCAAAAGATTGCAGCTGCTTGCTTTTAATTGCAATTGCAGAAAACTTACAATTCCACGCACATTCTCATCGATGGATGGGCCCACAGATTGCCGTTTACCGATTGCCGTTTGCCGATTGCCGATTGGCGACTGGCGATGCACAAAAGTATTCGCAATAGCCTCGCGCCATATCAAACGTCGACATCTCGGCGCACCGCCAACCACTTCAAATATCATCGAAGTGCACACCTTAGAATTATTGGCGCTAGACATGCAAATCCATGCAGCACGGCATCTCTGTTGGCAACCAGTTGGAAGATCGTCGTTGATCGTTCTTTCGTTCGCTCGTTCGTTCGTTTCCCTCTCTCAAGAGTTCTCTAACAGCAATTTCGTAATCATCGTTGCGAGCATAAATCAAAATATCTTTATTTATGCGACGACAGTTGTTACAATTCTATCAGCAATGTGCTGCGCTTTTGTCCAAAAAACGAATGAAAACAAACAAACAAATTGGGTTTCGAATGATGCGTCCCCAATCTGCAGTCATGCCAAATGGTTTTCTCATCTTCTCGTTTCTCCTCCTAAACGAGTATTTATTGAAATATGTGTTTCTTTTTGGGGCCAGCAATTTCTAAACAATTGTCAGCTCCAATGGCAGCTGTGTTTGTCTTCACAAAGAGAGAGAGAGAGAGAGAGAGAGAGAGGGAGAAGAACACACGGAAATCTAATTAAAAAGAGCTCAGATCAGCTAGAGAGAGAGGGAGAGAGTTAAATTAACGATCCAAGGTACCAGTAAACTAATTACCTAAAGCATGTGCCTCTGAGATTTTTCAGCTGTAAAGCTCATTAGAGAACCGGGAAAACAAATTTGTGGCGAGCCAGAAATATCGTAGAGAAAGAGGGAGATAGAGAGCGTGTGCAGTGTGTGCAGCGTTATTTACCTTTGGCACCTCATTATGACGACCCAAAAGCCACATGGCGTAACCGCAGACGACAAGGCCTCGCCCCAATCATCGTTTAGAGAACAATTACAAGCAAAGCTCTTCAAACGGATCTCTCAACGCACTTGCGGTATGCCATTGTGCTATTCATTAGTAAACAAAATAAGAAGAGAAAAAAAAACGTATACGAATCGTGAGTGCATTCACCTGCAAACACACACGTTGCTTGAGAAAATGCCTTTTATCTTCGAAATAGATAGATCGATCGGGCGATCGATCGATCGATACTACAAAATACTTATTATACTACGTGCATTGCATATGGATCTTGCGAGAGTCAACTGGGTCAACTGGCAGATTAGCAGCTGGCTGTGGAGCTGCATCGATTTCAATTGAAATTGATCAAATCATTTACAGACTGATTGATTGAGCCCAATTATTGATGGGGTTTTGTTTGTTAACGGGCTTATATAATAAATTTCCATGTGACTTTGATCAGAGTGATCACAAAGAGCGCGGCAGCAGCCAAAAAGCAAAAAAAAAACTTAAACAAAACTGTAACAAGTTACGAGTATCGACTTTGAATGCGCATTCAAATCATGAGCATGAACATGAGTGTATCCATTCGTTCACGCGATCGCCCTGTTGTTTATTTTGTTGTAAACATCCGGACGTGCAGCAAAATGTTGCATATTGTGTGCAGGAAGCCAATGTCGAGTTATGAGCATGTTGTTGCCGCATTTTTTTCTGCCTACAGGGCGTGCATTTTTTTTTGGGGAAACGAAATTTCAATTTATTTGTCAATGAAGTTGCCGGCAGTGCACACGTCTTCGAAAAAACGAGCGAGAGACGCGACTGTCCAGTCGCAGAAGATTTCGCAAGCCGTCGTATTTAATCGATAAAAATTTATATCATTTTTTTATTGCATTTAATTACTATGTGTGTGGCAGCGAAATGTCTACAATTTATTGCACAAGGTGTGGCTATAGTTTTAAATACATACGCTATGTATAAAATACGAAATACAAAAACAGTACCCCAAAAATAATTTATGTTTCTCTTGTTTTCTTTACAGGTAAATTATGCAAATTTGTTGAACTGCTTTTTTTTGCCAAGATGAAATATCAAGATACGTGTTTAATATACGCGTGTGTCGGTAAATGTGAGTATAAATACTTATAGAGGAGTAGAAATTAAGGCGAACGTGCTAATATGATGTCACTGCAAAAGGGGAATTTAAGCTACGATTCGAGAATGTTGCGCATACGCAATGTATGACTAACACTTGACTTGAAAGCCGCCATAAATTAGGCGAAATTTGAACATGTTTGTTGAATTACTGCTGGTATTAAATTCGGAATTTGATCATCGTGCGTGTACGTAAAGTGATCTTAAATTATAAGTGTTTTAAAGTAATATCTTGATTGGACATTGTCACAACTTTGCAATAATTTGAATAGTGTTATAGATTATAATCTCGTATTACGCATTCGAAGTGTGAAGCGATGACAATATCGCGCTTTGATGAATCACTGACAATATAACAAATTTTCACCAAAAATTTGCATTGATTCAGCTCGAAAGATAATCACACATAATCCCAATGTAAACACACATGGTTATCAACAAATCCATATCAGCTAGATTATATCGCCGCGCAGTTGTATAACAAATTCGCAACAAGTTTTAAGGTATGGGTCGGGCTTACACGTGAGGTGAAGTTAATAAATAATACGTATACGCACTGCGCGCCAGCTCGTTCGTATCTGCTATCAATATCTCATTGTTTTCGCAAACTGACAGGCAATATGCAAAATATACGCCCTCACAGCTTTAGACTATCCACAAGCTGTCCATTTGTTACAATTTAAAATTCACTTGACGTCGCAAGTCCTTGACACCTTTTTCTGCATTATTTTAATTACCTTCGCTGGCAGTCAGCAGTCAGCAAGCAGCGATTTAAAATGCGCAAATGGCATGCAAGGCAGAGACACAGGCAGAGTCAGTGATGTGATGTGAGCAATTTGTCATCCCATGTTGTGGCAAAAGAGGCAGCGACGAAGCGACGGACAAAATGTGGCACGATGTTTTGAATTTGTGTTTTGTTTTTTGTCTTTTGCCAAATACAACATCGCACTCACTGACTGGCGAGTACGCTCTCGTATTTATGCATGTGTGCCCATGCTTAATTACGAATTCACTAAAACTGTCACAATCGCTGAGCTCTGGGCATTTGTCAAATTGACAGCAGCAGCTCGAAGATTGCGCACTTTTGCGCTTAATCTTTGAATTTGGTGAAGCACGCGCAGAATTTGAGTTGAGCTGAGCGTTTTGTCATGAGTAATGCGAGCTTAGCACGCACCTCCGAAGAGAGAGAGAGAGACAGACCACTGAGTGCCATGCCTCAATTTCAATCTCAATCTCTCGCCGACTAGCAATCGCAATGGCAATCGCAACGTCAACTCAAACACAGAGAGTACACACCCTAAGAAGTGCTCATATTTCATGAGTCAATAAACTGAGTGGGACACGCGCAAACTGTGAGCTGTGAGCTGTAATCGCGCCTTTTTATACCCTCTACGCAAAGGGAGAAAGGTATTATAATGTTGTGCTTTCAGGAGATAGAAGAAATAGACAGCGACACCGACTCCACAAAGTATATACATACTAGTGTATTAATATACCCAGTGTATTAGTGTATTAATATACCAAGTATATCCTTTAGTATAATTTTCGGTATATTTGGTATATTCTGTGAATAATACTGCACTATGATGTATCTATTCAAAATGTCATACATCTAGTTTATTTTAATATAATTCAGTATCTTTTCAGTATATAAATTCAGTATATTTCAAGAATAATAAGAACAGGTAGCGGGTATCTCGCAGCCGAACATACTCAACTGTAGCTTTCTTACTTGTTTTGTTTTGGCTGTAGACAAAATTTATTGTTACGCTCTGGGCTAAACTGTAATGATATTTTCATTAACTTGGCCTTTGCCAATAGCCACGACCACGCATTTGGCTGTCAGGCCAGCCGGCTTGCCTGGCTGCTTGGCTGCGCGAAACAATTGAAACTCAATTCAAACAGCTGCAGGTGAAGCACTCACTCCTCGGCACTGGCTGGCTCTAGCTCCACTAATCGGCTGGCCGTTGAGTGGCTATCGAAAAGCGTCAAACACTACGAGTAATGCCGTCAAAGTATTTGTTGTGGTTTCGAGCTTTATTATTTGCACAATGCGTCCTTGTCCTTGTCCCTGACTATTGAGTGCTACAGTTGTGCCATGAGTTGTGGTAATCAATACAATGCAGTTCTCTGTCTTTGAACGGGATTTGCAATTAACCGCGTCTGATAACTGAATTGATTGTCGAGAGCATGTTTGTTTGCCTGATTTAGCTAGAAAAACGTCACTTATGTTATGTGTGCCGCGATTTTCCAAGTTAATTTCAATAAATGTTCAAACTCTGACTGTTCGCTTGGCCTTTGACATTTGAATGGAAGTGAAGGAAGCTAAAGCTGGCCGCCCAAAAACGAACAACAAAAAAAAAAAGCTAAAACGCATGTTAATGTTACCGTTGTGCGCATTGGCTGACTCATGATGCGGACGAGGTTCGCAGATCGCGGTCTGCTGTCCGCTGTCATTTTGGCCATTTGCGTTGTCAGTTGTTGGCGAGCATGCGAGTGCTTTGCGAGCTTACAAAAGGATTTGTCTGTGGCCAAAGGCGCTTTGATTAATTGCCGACTTAGAGAGCCTGGGCCATTCTCGTTAGGAGCCAAAGTGATGCTGTCGCTGACAAAGACGACGACGACCACGATGACGATGACGTGCTGGAGGATGGAGGATGTCAGTTGTTTGCTTGTCGTTGTTCGCTGGTTCGCTGGTTGGCGGATGGCGTTGGCGTGAATCACTTGAGCCAAAAGGTCAGACAACAAGGTTGAAGAAATGCAAACTGCAGCAGGAAAAAATTAATTGCCAAGTTTGTATGGGAAATGCGGAAATTAATTGGGCGACTACCAAAAAACCGAAACAACAACAACAACAACAGCAACCGCTGTTTGTGGCGCAACAAATTGGCAACAAATTCGAGTACAGCAAGTAGGCTCTAGACTGGGCCAATACTCGAACTTGCTTTAAAAGGCCGGGCGAGGTGCCAGCAAAGTGTTTGGCTTCTGCGCATTTTTGCGTGAACCGAGAGCGCGCCAGCGAAAGAGAAAGAGAGTCATTACCAGCTGGTGCCACGCAATGCAGCATTGCAGCAACGGCAGCAGCCAGTCAATTCCACGGGGTCAGCAGGTTAATGGGCAGCATTAACAGGCCAACGTACGTGGCCAACAACATTTTGAATGCAACTGCAAAGCCGGAGATGGAGTTGGAGTCGAAGTCGCAGTCGATGTCGATGTCGGAGCGTTAATGTCTGTCGCTTTGATTGCCAATGCCCGAGGTTGGAAAAAGTTTTCCTCAGAGCGAACGAATCGAATGCGTATTGGAAATATATATGTATGTATCTACATATATATAATATTTTCTTTTCTGGCATTAAAAAAGCGAAACTCTCCAAACTCTGCTGCAGTTTGTAATGCATTTAAAACTCAACGCGCCGAACATTGCATCAATTTGTATGCGCTTTGTTCGAGTTGCTCAGGCATATGATTGACTTATTGATTGCTTGATTGATCGATGGCCCCGCCAAAGTGACGGACTGGCTGACATTAAGCGGCTGCCAACGACATCGCAGTGCCTCAATTAGCCTAAGCTCTGACTGACTGACAGACTGTCTAGTCGGACAGTTTCTGCCTGCAAGTTCCAGAGTTCATAGAACTTAAGCTACCGTTACTCTGCTATGTCTATTTGGAAACTTGGAGCAGTATTTTGCCATAAATCCAAATGGTATATGCTAATTATAGCTATGCCAAATCGGGCGTCTAGACTTCATAAACAACCTCATCGCAGCTACTATATAGTATGTTGTTATATAGCCTCTGTACTCTCTCAGTACGTGCCACGCATGCGCTCAATCATCCAGCCATATAATCGAACAAATATACAAACATGTGTTATATATGCGATTATTTACTTGGTTATTTTTATACTCGACTCGAAATGCATTGACAAATATGTATTTACGATGTCAAACGCATTGAAATGCATTGCAAATGTGCAAAAATGTTTTTGTCGAGCTTCAAGCGATGCCATAAATTACGAGTTAAGCATGCATGAGAAGGGTGCTTGTCTCCCCTTCCCCTTCCCCTCTCCACCCCTCTCTCTCCCCAACTCTTCCCTCATTGCTGTCAGTTTTTGTCGCTGCTGTTACATGCATTTATTGCTCATACAAATAGCACAAAACAACAGCAGTAGCAATAACAGCAACACCAACATCAACAGCTACAGCAACAACATCTTTGGCAACCTACTTAAGTTTTTAATTTATGCGTAAGTCTGGATTTAGTAGCTTTTCAATATTAATTGTCTGCTCCTTATGACAACAACATCCGAGCTGGAGCCCATAAATCACAATATCATGCATAAGCACACGATTATATGCCGTATTTGGATTTATGTTATTAAATATATATATTCGGCATTGTATGTGGTGGAAAAGGAGGCAAGTTGCCAGTTTTTTTAATGGTTTCAGCTGCGGCATATTTTGAGGTTGTTTTATGTTTGTTTTTTTCTGCATTTTATGATGTTGTTCATATGCGCCATAAAGGGGTATATTAGTAGTCCGAATGTTGTGATTTTTTTTCGGGAACACAAAAATAACATAAATCAAAGTTGAAATCGAGAAACAAAGTCAATTGATGCCACTGCTAAGACAGCTCTATAATTGGTAAAAATTCGGTGTTTTAATTGTGCCAAAAGCTGTGTTCTTTCTTACGAATAATGAAGTGGCAGATGCCGATATATGTTTTAATTTTATCTGGAACTGTGAATATAAATCAGTCATGTCTCTAAAATATTTATAAATTCATATTACTATTAGTTCTCAAAGTAGTCTTATTTATTAGTCTGTTATATAGTGTATAATAAATAAATTCCCAACCTTGAATTATAGTTAATACACAATATTCGGCAGTCGATCATATTTAATTTCTTTCGGCGTTCTCATTTGATTATAATCACTTTTCGGCTATGTTCGCCCTGTCATTAAATGCCACAGAAAATTATTGACAAATCGTTGGTAGCATTTCTGTTGGCAGCTTCTTAGTTTTGTTTTTTTTTTTAAAGGCTGCCGAAATGTATGTTCGATGTAATATGAGCCCCAAATAGCCCCCTCAATATATATACACGATAAATAGGGCGTCACACAAAAGCAAACAAGAAAAGTGCCTAAGGCGAAATGCAGAGATGGATGGATCGAGAGGCAGAGAGAAGGCGTTAGAGAGTGGCTTTAAGCTCATTGTATTTATGGTATTGCCATCAACAGCTGAGCTGAGCGAACTTAACAAAATCCTATTAGAGCTGTCCGAGCTGTTTCCATAGGCTGGCTAAAAGCTAACAGCTAAAAGCCTTGGCAAAAGTTTAATAAATAAGTGAAGAAAAAAAAAGGCAAAAGAAATAATAATAAATACAAAGAGTGCGCTGTGTTTGCAGCTGTGCAAAGCCTCAAAAGCAAAAAAAAAAAAAAAAAAAAAATAGCTGGCAGTTGGTGGCAAAGATCGCGAAGAGCGCGTTGCAAGATAGGGGCACGGGTCCAAGAGGACGACTCCGTCTCCATCTAACTACAACTATGACTATGAGTTGAGCTCGGATTCAGCTTCGACTTCGACTTCGGCCCTGGGCCTGGCTCACACATGGCAAACGGTTGTTGTTGTTGTTGTTGCTTTTGTTGTGCGGCTTTTGGCGGCATTAAAGGCTTTCGCCTCTTTGCGTGGGTGTGTGTAATTTGACATCTTCATGAAATAATTAAAATTATTTATTGTTAATTTATTTTCACTGTCGGCCGACCAATCGATAAAGTGAAAGATAAGCCGAGTGCATTAAACAATTGAAATTAATTTGTCAAACATTTGACAACAGGCGTGGCACACACACACACACCGCACAACACACCACATCACACACTCGCTCGAGTCACAATAGAAGCAGCTTTTTTGTATGTGGTGAAAGGAATTTGTGGAGACTTTCACAACGATGAAAAGCTTTTGGGGCGGCACAAAAGGTCAACGTCAACCCCAAGGGTAGTTTGGCAGCTAGTCAAGTTTCGAACCTCTTGAATGGGGCGTGGCATTGCTACCTGCTGCGGTTGTTGTTGTTGTTGCTGCTGTTGCCCTGCGGGCAAATAGATGCTGCAGTGGCAGCCGCAGCGAATGCAATTAAATGGATGCAGGCCGATGCCGCAGGCAGTTTAACGCGGCAGTTAATCATGCATCGACATGTGGCAGGCAGCCAAGTTGCCAGTCACCAATACTATGGTTGCTGTTGCATCCAGACTGGGTCTGCTGCCGGCTGGCAACACATTCGCAGTTGCAGTTGCAGTCGCCGTCGCGTTTGGCGGTCACTTCTAAGCCCCCATTCGAAAGTGTTGCGCAAAAAGCAGTTTGCAATTAAAACATGTTGGCAACAGCAACAGTTGCTGTTGCTGTCTAGACGACAGCAGCAACTTTGAGGCAGCAACCATGACGCACAGATGGCGCTGCTGTGCCAGAGCAGCTGATGTGCGCAGCGAATTGGTTTTCAACGTCAACAGCGTCGGCGCAGGAATGAGGAAACTTTAGGTGAAAAGCTGAGATGCGTTGAAAAATGTGGTTAATTGATTTTTGTTACCACCCCTTTGACACCTAGCCTTCTGTCTCTCTATCTCGCTCTCTCCTTAGCACTTTCCTTTGATGTTTTGCAATTAATTTGAGTTTCTTGTTCTGTTCGCTGTTTTTGTTTACAGAATCACACTCCATGGCCATACAACAATGTCCAATGCTCGCGAGCTGGCATTGATAGAGAAATGGGCTGACATTGCAACGCCGCCGACGCCGACGCTGCCAACATCGCTATCGCCAACATCGCCGAGCACCATCATCAAGTTCTGCTGTTGTCCACAGCGCAGGCGCTACACATTGAAGCAGCCGAAATACAAGTCGACGGCCAATACGCTGCATGCTCGCAATATATTCGTTGATAACGATTTTACATATATTGATGATGTGCCACGCGCCAACAACAAGAGCAACAACAAGAGCAACAGTAGCAACAGCAACTTTAGCAACAAGCGACGCCAAGATTGCGACAAAGATTACGATTGCAATGATTATGATGATGCCGTTGATGATGATGAGGCAAATGATATCGCAGAGATCTCAGGCGGCAACGACGGAAATGTGGCGCTGATATTAATAAATCAACGAAATGTGCCTGAACAATGGCGGCAGGACAACAAAGGCAGCAGCAACAGCAGCAGCAACAGCAACAGCAACAAGCGTAACAGCAGTGAACTAGCAGCAGCAACTGCAACTCAAAGCAAAACTTGCGCTGTCACAAACAGCCAGCAGAGTGGCAATGAGCAACAGCAGCAGCAACAACCAATCCAAAGACTTAGCAATAGCTTGCAACAGCAACAACAGCAACATAGCAATAAGGAAAATACACTAAGCAACACCAAGAGCAACCACAGCAACAGCAACAACAACAACAACAAAAGTAACTACAATAAGCCGCGCTGTAATTATTGTAAATTACCCGACGACGCCGAGCCCCAAACGAACAACACAAACTCAAACGCAAACACAAACACAAATACAAACTCGAAAATTGATTCACCGAAGTCGTCGCAGAATAAAATGACAATTACGACAGCGGCAACAACAACGAACATTGCCGCAACAGCGACAGCCAGCGAGTGTGGGTTGACACTGGCAGCGGCAACGGCAACAGCAGAAGAGTTGGTGGGTGCTGCCACAGAAGTGCTGTGCAGCGATAAACCAACATTGACAGCGACATCGATGTTGTCGACGCCGACGCCACCAACAGCAACAACACCTAAGCCCAGCATAGCAGCACGTCCGACCACGCCCAGCCGCCTTAAGACTGTGATCAAAACGACAATGGTGAAGCGTAGTCCTAGCCATGACTCAAATGCGCCAGCAACTGCTGCGATGCAGCATATGCTGCAACCGAACAGCTGCAACACCAGCAACCAACACGACGAGCCCAGACGTTCAGTTAGGGAGCGCATCGCCGCCTTTGCGGCAGGAAATGGTAAGTTTTTCCTTCTTTTTTTTCGTTCACAGTTTTTGTCGCTCTGCCGCTTAATCAGCTTTAGCTTTGGCTTTAGCAACAAAGTCGCCTGGGCGGAAATGTTGTTGCTGCCGCTGCTGCTGCTGCTGCTGTGGGAAAATCGAGCATGGTTGGGGCACACAATCATTAGGCTAGTTAATAGCTAACAATAAGTTATTAATTGATTTGTCCCAGTCGACGCAGTCATAAGGGGGAAAGTTAGCAGATGAGTCAGAATAGATCACACCTACAACAGTTGACAGCGCTCTCTCTCACTCTCTCTGTTTCTGTTTTGTTCTCTTTTCTTATTCATCCCTTGGGGGCAACAGACTTGAAGGTCAGTCAGCGCTTTGTCCAGTCATTTCCTGTTTATTGAATGCTCATCAAGATCTCAGATAGAGCGTTTAATGCATTCTCCACGCCATTTAAATGTAAGATAAGATTTCGAGAGTCGAGATTCTGAATCACAATTCAGGGCAATTACCAATGCTAAATGCCGGGCAATTAAAGGCAATTGTTAGTCGATGATTAAGCGAAAATTTGCAGTAAATGACAAAGACTAAAAGCCAGCAGCTGTAAAGGGCAACTTACGCATATAATTTATTTCCCTTTTTATTAATTTCAAAATACTACATGAACAGAAATAAAAAAAAGAAATTGACTGCAATTTTTCGTTATGAATTATGCATGACGTTGTGCTTTGGATTTCCGTTAGCCTGACACACCTTTTGCATAACACAGCACTAGAGAGAGAAGGAAATAGATAGGCAGAGTTGAAGTCTATTACAAATCAATTAAATGCCGCAATGTTTAATAAAAAGGCACTTAAAGCGACGTAAAAAAACGCTCTTCGAGGAAAGTCACTTGAAATTGTGATTAATAATAAAGGAAAATATATATATGGTATATGCATGTTTGTATTTAGCTTTTTACTACTTCTACGACTCTTAATGCCGTCTGCATTTGAAAATGCCGTAAAAACAGAGTTGCATATAAAAATTATTACCCCAGACACTGCGTTTGGGTGCAGTGCATACCGAACGCACTTGAGTCTCGAACATTGCCATTGCCTTAGGCCATGTCAACCAGACACCAATCGCGCTTGGCACGCCCCACTGCCAATTGGCAATTGCCAACTGTCAAGTCAGGCTTGCAAAACAGGAAACACGTACGCACCGTGATCGCGTCTTATATCAATCTGATAGGCAAATGAGTTGCTGATGCTGCCAGAACTTTGTGCGCAGCCCTCGCTATGAGCTGTGACACCGCTATAAGCAATTAATCACGTTCAAGTGACCTCAGTCGCAGAATCAATCAGCAGCAGCAATGACAACAACAACAGCAACAACCACACGCCCAAGCTGTGTACAATGGGATGACGGACAGTGGCCATTTAGCGGGCACACCCAGCAAACAATTTTATTTTAAGTAAATAAGCAAATAAGTACAAATATTTCTCGTTTTCTCGCATTGCCTTTTGTTGAGTTTGTTTGCATATTTTTTTTTTGTTTCGTTTTATGTGTTGGTTGTCGCAAAGTCTAAAAACAGAATTGTGCGTCCAAATAGTAGAACAAAGGCCAGAAGAGAGTTATTTCCGTTAATTAAAAGCTCAAATGGCCACACAACAAAAAGCGTATAAAACTGCCTTCTATATATGTATGTTGTCGCCAGATCTAAGGACTGTGAACAACTCTGTGACTGAGACCTCCCATGAACTTTCAACGCGCGCCTCCTACGAGTGCATGCCACAGCAATTGGCGAATGTACCGTTAGCGTTGCACAATTGAAATATTGCCAAAAAGGCAGAAGAAAACTGCTGCAGCCCAGTGTGGGTCTTGGGTCTTAGCTTCGGCTTGGCCTACCTCCGTTGGCTTTGGGCTGGCTGGCGGCCTGCCAATCGCCACAAGACGATCAATTGGCGAACGCTTTCCAGCTGACTCCGATGCTTGGCTTGGCAGCCGCGAGACCCCCATAAAATGTGGCCAAACTGTCCCCTGTCGACGGACTGACTGACGTCGTTTGCGCCGCTGATTTACGAGCTCGCCACGGGTTGTTGTCGTTGTGTAACGCATGCGATTCAGAATTTTTAAATGCCAACCGTTGACCAGCCACCAGCCAAAGCCAGAGTCAAAGCCAGAGCCACAGCAGCAGCTCAAGATTGAGCCCAACAGAAGGAGAGTCGTGGCTGTGGCTGTGGTTGTGGCTGTCGTTGATATTGTTGTTGCTGTTGTCGCCAAGTCGCGACGGTGGCGGCGACATTTTAATCAAGAAACTCAATCGAACGCACGCATGCGCAATAAAAACAAAAATAAAATCAAACCTATAAAATCAACTACAGCGAGAGCGGGGAGAGGCAAACAGTTCCATTACTATACACATTCCGTCTGAATGTCTCCAGCGTTCTCTTTGGTGGCTGACAGACCCAAAAAAAAAAGAAAATAAAATCGAAAAAGTTCACTTGATCTTCGCTCGCTTTGCCCCTATGCGAATTTTAATACGATTTATGGCGATACCTTTGCAAACTATTTGCATATCCATGTGGGCAGCACAAAGCTCGAAGAAGTATTCGCATTCGTATTCGTATTCGTTTTCGCATTCGATTTGGAATCCCTATCCAATTTATATACATGTCTATCTATGCATAGGTTGCACACACACACACACACACACAACATTGTATCTTAATGGCATTGCTGCAAATATTCAGCGGCTTTTCAATGGAAATTGAAGAACCAGAAGCGAATGGTGAATAATGTTGCTTGAATAGAAAGCGAAGGCTGCGATAAGTTGAGCACTGCAAAGTTTATTCTAGGTGTTAAAGAATAAACGAAATGACAGAAGAATAAATCTTAGGAATAGCATTCACATATCTGTCTAAATACAATTGCAATTTCGAATCCATTAATTACTTTTGAAATTTCTTATTTGATTTCAACATGTCATTAAAATTTTTGCAAGCCAAATCATAATTTCAGAATTTCGATAAGCAAAATTCCAGTGAAAAATATTTGAGATAAATTTGAAATAAATGCACTGCAATTTTTATATAATGATTGTGTACGTTCCTCAATTCTTATGACGTATATTTAAATCAAATAAGTAACGTATAAATTTCGAGATAAGTTCAATATAAAGGTTGACAGTCTTGTTGAATACTGACGAAAGAAATAACCCTTCAAATATGTTCACTTATCTGTCTAAATACATTTGCAATTGGGAATCCCTTTAAGTACTCTTTACATTTTTTATTTGCCAAATCATAAAATTCGGGAATTTGAGAAATCCAGTAAGAAAAATTCCAGTGAAAAATATTTCAGATTAATTTTAAATAAATGCACTGCAATTTTTATATAATGATTGTGTCTGTTCCTTAGCTTTTATTACTTAAATTCAAATTAAATAAGTAACGTATAAATTTAGAGATAAGTTCAATACGAAGGTCGTCTGCCTTGTGGAAGAACTTTATCCGGAATGAAGTAATTCCATGGACAGAGACAGCTGTAGTTGTTGTTGCTGGTGTTGTTGTACTCTTTGTAGTTGGGTGTGGCAGCAACGGGAACCGACAACGAATAAAGCAAACAATGTGAACGATAAATGAGTACGAGAACTGTTGTTGTTGGGGACAATTGAGGGCAGCATTGGGAATTGGGCATTGGATATAGAGTCGGTAATAAATGGTGTGAGCAATATAATCAAATATGTAAATAATTGCTTGCCATTTTCTCGCTGGCCAGAAATTAATTAAAACATTCGCCAAATGCCGAAGCGCAAACTGTGAACTGAACCGAACTGTTAAAAGTTAAGAGAGTTAAGCGTTGAGAGCGTGTGGCACATGTGTGCGGGGCATGTTGCACAATTTATGACAATTTAAATGGCACACATTCGGCGCACAATTTGAGGCGATTAGCGCAGAAAATTTTCGCGCATTTGGCTTAAGCCGGGCGATGTTTGTTGTTGCCACATGTGACATGTGTGGCAGCCGTGTCTTGGCACATTTTGGCGCAATTTTTCATTTTTGGCTGCTAAAAGAGATTATGAAAATATTGTTGTGTGTGTGTGTGTGTGTATTTTGGGGCGCGCCAAAGTGTGACTGCAACATGTTGCCGCTGTTGCTGCAATAATTGCAGCAATTGTGCACAGCGTAATGGCGGCAATGACAACTTTATATGACTCGCTAAAGAAATATTGCCAAAACTTAACATCACACAGTACGAAATATATGTATTTCTGCATCTGAATCTCTTACTCATTCTCCATCTTTCTCTATCTTTGCAGAGCAACAACAACAGCCAAGTGGCGGCAACACGGCGCGGCAACATGACAGCGCCAAGAAATTTAGTAAAATTCAGTGCAATACAAATCAAAACAACATGACAAGCGATGTGAAAAGTGCAATTAGCGGTGGCAGCAACACCAGCAACCAGCAGCAACATCAAACGCTTATCAACGGCAACGGCAACAGCAGCAGCAGCAACGCAACGCCGCCATCGCCGGCAGCAACAACAGCTGGCAACACGTCAGTCTGCAGTGCGACTATCGCCACTGACACGACGCGCTACAAATCGGGATTAAGTGATGTTGTGGCCGACGAGGACGTTGATGATACAGCCACATCCACATCTACAGCAACTGCATCAGTAACAGCAACAGCAGCACCATCAACTCCAGCAGCAACAACATCCATGGCAACTGCCACTCCTGCGGCAGCTGCAAGCGTTTTTAGCACCGGTTGTGCAACTATGCCGCGAACTCGCCAATACGGAAGCAATGCTGCAGGAGCTGGTGCAACAGCAACAGCGGCAGCCAACGCCGTGACAGCTGATAAGAAATTCTTAAGCCTTGCACCCGCTGCAACACAGCAGCAGCAGCAGCAACATGTGCATCATAAGCTGCAATTAGTCGATAAGCCCGAATCGCAATTGACTGCACTCAACAATCTGGACTTGGCGCACCGATTCGACCTGATCGATGACGATGCCGAGGATCCATATGGACCACTCGAGGATTATTTAGAGCGTGTCAAAGTGAGTATAGAGAAAATTAGCTGTGAATTCATAGGCACTTCCGTTCTCATGTTGAATTGAGCACATGTATTAGGGTGACATGCCACTTGTTGCAGCTACATGCGGCACAAGATTCAATTTCATACATTTTCACATGCGACGATAAGCGACAGTTTGCTGTCGCCACACACATACAAATACACATTTCACTTTGCCGAAGTTCGTGTTCCCCTTGTCTGTCAACACACGGCGTGATTTTGCAAATGATTATTTTGCGTGACAGAAAAATGTGTTAAACCAAACAAAACTCGCACACACACACACACTCGGCGTATTCGTAATGTGTAACGCATACGACGCGTTGCACGCCCGACTTTTTTCCCGCTGGTGCTGCCGCTGCTGGTGCTGCTGCCTTTGTTGTCGTTGCCGTTTGTCGTTAGCGTTGTCAGCGTCGTGTACATAAAATTTTATGTTTCTGTACCGGAAAGCGCAATATTACACACTCGCACTCCACCAAAGCGAAGGAGAGAGAGACAACAACAACAATAACAACAACAACAGCAACAACAACATCATCAACGTCAACGGCCTAGCGACAACTTTAGTTATTTTTATAACTGTTTCGCATGAATTTTAGTCGAAGAGCCAAGCAACAGCGGAAGCATTGCACGCACACGCGTTCGTTCTTCATTAGCATTGCGTTTATGGTTCTGCGCAAACTTCAACGCAGAAACGCGCTTGAAACGCGCGCGTTTTTTTTCAAGCTACTATGCGTTCAATCAGCTAACGGTGACAGTAATCAGGCCAAACAAGTGGCCGCTGCAATGGCACTCACTTATCCATGCTCCATTTTTATGCATTTTCAATTAATAATGCGCATTGCCATGTGAATCTAGTTTATATAAATATATCGAGTATGTGTGTTATTTCTTTTCTATGTCAAATGCACAGAAATCGCGCTGCAGAGGGGGAGGATCAAGAGAGCACGCCATCTAACATATACACATTTTATAATCAGTGTCATCACCTCAACACCCAGCGAAAAGCGTTCCAGCCACGCCCAAGGGGCGTCCCATACGTTTCTTACGCTCTTTGCCTCTTTGCGAGCTTTGCTTAGCTCGCGTGGGTCGACAGCTTATAGCTTATGGCTTATGGCTGATGGCCGATGGCCCTGGCCTGTGTACTAGCCAGTTATTAACGCCTATTTCTCTCTCCATCTCTGTGAATGCAACTAATTTTTTGGCTAAATTGAAATTATTAGCCGGCAACTGTGGCTAATGATGACAAAATGTGTCACACTGCTGCCCACACACTGCTTTGGCCAAAGTCTCTTTAGCTGCTTTCTTTTCCTCCTCCCCTTCCCCGCTCCCCCGCGCCATGTTGCAGACCCTGCAGGCCTCATTTGTGCGGCGCGTTTATTATGACAAATAGTGCAGCACTTTAGCTCCAAATTGCCGTTACTCGTAAGAGTCGGTAAGACGCTTGGCCTTAGGCTTAATTTGCCTAGTTATGAAATGCGTTTTGCGGAGGCGGCAGCAAAAGTTCGTTGTTGTAGTTGTCGGCATTATGATTGTAGTTGTTTGTTGTTGTTGCTGTTGCTGTTGTCGTTTGCCTGACCCATTTTGGAGGCGACAGCCAGCGAAGCGTGCAGCGAATCTGGTGGGCAGGCCAGCCTTTGAAACAGATGCAACATGACAAGCGCTGGCAACTCGTTTTTCGCTTCGCGCTTCCTGCATCAATTAACGCGTTTGTGTTGCATTTCGATACACACACTCAAACACACACACACACACAGTTGCATGCATAATCCATAGTAATAAACATCGATACACGGCAATAATAATTGGCCTGACGAGTCGTCCATCAGCCAGCTCAATCAAGCCTTCAACGTCTAACGTTTTTGGCCATTTCCAAAGATCTGATCAACAACAACAACAACAACGACAACATAGCGAAGGCTTGCGTGTGTTCTCAAGCGATTTTAATTATAGATATCGATGTGAAATTGAGACGTAAAACTCAACAAGCTCAGGGATTGTCTCTCAGTCAACATCATTTTGGTTCAACGAACCCACCAAAAATGAAATGAAAATATCAGCCAATTATGCGAATGCTGTTAATGAATGTGGGCGACACTGTTTTTTTTTTTTTTTTTTTTTTTTGTTTGCCTTTAACTTATCTAAAAGTCTATAACTTTATGCAACCCCAACTGCAGCTTCAGCTTTGGCTTGAGCTTGGGTAATTTGCGCCTGCGTCTGCAGCTGCTGCTGCCTAGAGAAAGTTGTCTTTGCCCAATTTGCAAATGACGTTTTTTTGTCAACGTCAAGCAAAAGCAGCAGCAGCAGCAAACTGCAAATGGTAAATGGTAAATGGCAAACAAATGGCAATAAAAGGCAGTGCCAAGCTCTGTTTGAGCCTGCACGTTACTATTTTTGTCAACTGCAAGTCTGAAACGAAGGCTGCCGCCAGGCTTTGCCGTGAGATGCAGACAATAAACCAGAAATCGCAGCCATGCGCCAAATGAAGCCAAAAAATCAACAGTGAACAGCAAACAGTCAACAATCAACAAAATGTTGCTGCTGCTGCTTGCGCTGTCATTGCAACAAATCAAATGAAAGTGAAGCGACAGTCCAAGTGTCCGAGAGTCCGTGTGTCCGATTGTCCGAGCAGCTTCTACAATTTCACCAGCAGCAATCATAATTGCAGACAGCAATTAAGCTGCTGTCAAATGTTGCCAGCTACTCAAGCAGTTCGTGTTACAGTTGCAGTTACTGCATGTTGCATGTGGCACGTTGCAGTGGCTACCTCGCACCACCCTCGCCTCTTAACCTGACCGAAACTGTGCTTGGCGTGTTGTCAACGGCATTTGGCTGACAATGCGTTGATATTTTCCGACAAGCAAATCAGTTGCAACCACAAAAAAAAACAAAACGCTTGCCACGAAAATTGCGCCAATTTGCAACTGTGCAACTGAGACTGGACTCAAACTCGAACTCAAGTTGGTCAGTTGACAGGGACTTTCTTTTCGCCAATGCCCAATTGACATAAACTAGCCAAATGCTTTGAAAGTCAGTTGAAAGCGTCAATTGAACTATTTTTTATTTGAGCATCTGCGATTTTTCGGCAATTGGCAATCATCGAGTGGCGAAAGGCGGATTCACTGGCTTATGTAATCACATGCGATTCCCTTCATTGAGAATCCGTTTCAAAGTCAAGGAAATGACGTTAAGCCCTCACGAAACATTATTCTGTTTAATCAACTCGAAAAAGCTGACCCTATGAATCGGATACTAACCAGGGCTGCATCAACTTCTTCTTTGGCCTGCTTGACCACTTTTGGCTGTTGCTGTTGTTGATCACTCGAAGTGTCATTGCCCAGTTGAGTACCGCACAACAGCCACAACTGCTGCACTCATTTTTTCTAACCAAACACAGACACAGAGTTGGGTTCACTGTTGTGGTGGTTGCCCCCAGCCTGAAGTGCCATTGAAATTACAATGATCTTCATATGTTTTTGGACTGATCGAGCAAACGTCAAGCTACCAACAAAACCCAAAAAAATAAGCAGACAGCGATCGAGTTGGAGTGGGAGAAGGGGAGATGGAAACGGAGACGTTGACGCGCATCTGCTTAACATTTTTTTATGCTTTCGGTGTGTGTGTGCGAGTATTATTTAACCAATTTGTTGTTGGCCGCTTTGCTGACTCTCTGGCTATGACCTTCAATGGTCATTTGTACAAAACAAAGAGCTGCTCTGGCTCTGACTCTGACTCTGGCCTGCAAGTAACCAGGCTGACTTGGCTAACCAGCAGACTTTGCGTCTCTGTCCACAAAAAAAAACGAAAATATTTTGACGTTGCTGTTGTCGATTTGGTTGCCGACTGGTCAATGTCAATGTCAGAAATTTGTTGAAGTGGAAAATTTGAGTTTGCTGCCGTTGTAACGAAGGCGGCTTAGCCAACAGAGTTTCCTCCTCTGACTGTATGTATGATATTTTAGGTTCAATGCTTGCTAATAAGCTAAGCCTCAAGCCGCCGCTTGATTGATGTGCGTTTTGGGGATTACATGAAACAGCCAAAGCGAGTCTGACCTTTATCCGAACTGTTTGCCTCTGTATTAATGTCATTGTCTGTTGTCTGTTGTGTTTTGTATTTTGTACTTTGTGTTGTTCTATCTGGTTGCATATCTGCGCAACGGACATATCGATGCCTTGGCATCGGCAACTGCGTGCCACGCCCGGCATGTTGCAGCTGTGTCTTGTGTTGTGTTGTGTTGCGGTCTTGTCTCGCGCGTCTGCAGCTGGGAGTCGTAGAGTTGAACTGCTAGCGCACAATGCTGATTACATTTAGCGATAAATTAGCCAATGAATACAATTAAAAATACAACGACTGCTGCGGCTGCGGAGGCTGGATGCTGGCGGCTACAGGCTGCAGCATATCTTGCCACAAGGGCAGAGACCTTCACAGCACAATTCTAGAAAGGCCCCCAAGGGCATGTCGATGTAACCTTCGATTTTGTCGATTTTCTCAAAATCAATTGCATGCTTTATTTAAGTTTCTTTTTGGTATACATTGTTGTGGTGTGGTGGCTGACCCTTTTGTGTGCACTGAAAAAGTAGAGAAAACGACACGCCTGAGAGTGCGCCTGAAGGAATTGCTGTTGCCCGATACGAAACGAAGCGAACCGAATCGAAACTAAACGCCAATTGCCGATCTCCTGGGCGATTGCTGCATTTACATGTCCAATTGGCCATAATCAATGTCAATGTCACTGTCGCTGTCACCATTCGAGTCCCCGTCAGTGTTGGGCCCCCGCGTTAATTGTGTCTCGCGGGCATCGTGGAGAGCTGACTGCAGACGCGTTAGCTGGATCCCAGCTGGCCAGGATGTTTTCACCTGCTGCTGTTGTTGCTGTTGGCGCATGCTCGGATTGACAATGAACCTCAAATGCTGCAGAGGATGTGCTGTAGCTAAGGTTGAGGCTGACATTGATCTTGTCGAGTGTAATCTATTAGCAGGCAATGACATTGGCATTGAAAGTTGCCATTGCATTGGCAATCCTGCTGCTGCTGCTGCTCCAGCATCCTCTGCTGACATTGATGACTTGACTGATTGATCGTTACTATTAATTTCATGCGTTGACATTCTTTGCGGCCAGTTGTCGCCTTTGTCGTTGTTGTCGTTGTCTCTCTCGTTGTTGCTGTCGATGTCATCCACTTTGTTATTGCCTGACGGCAGATGTCGCTTGCCGCGATTCGGAAAGAATGGATCGTCAACATTGTACAGATCACGCAGTTGCAGTTTTTTGCCACGATGCGGAAAGAATGGATCGTCCAGCTTGAAAATGTCGCGATGCTTTTTACCACGATTCGGAAAAAATAGATCGTCATACTTGAAGAGATCTTTGACTTTGTCGCGCTTGCCGCGATTCGGCACAAAAGTCTCATAGCGATTCAGCAACGCATCCAGATCCGGGGCATTGTGTTGTTTGCGTCCGCGAGGCGGTATAAACGGATCGTCGAGCCCCTTCAGCTCATCTAGCGGGGTGAGGAAAAGAGAAAAGTTGAGCACGTGAAACAATGCTTAGCACTTGTGGCAAGAGGGTTCCACTTAGTGAGTGTGTTGCAAGTTATCATTAAGAATACGCCAAGCCACCACATGCATTTTAAATGCAGCAAAACGCAGCAGACGCAACGAACAACAACTAGAGGCTGGTTACTTTATAATTTCAACACCCTGGTTCGCGTTACGCCCCTGGAATTATGATTTATGCATTGCTCACCGCCCAGTTGGTAGCCCTCCTTTGGATTCTGCTTCTCGCGCCGCACCAGCACATAACGCGGCTCGTCCACAATCAGCGGCGGCTCCAAGTGCCCAGAAAAATTCAACTTTTTCCAGATGAACATGCCCGGGTGATAAAAGTCTGCGCTATTTGCATCCAATTTGCCACCATTTGCTCCATGCTGATGGGGATACAGCAACTGCATGGCCCAGTGCAGGAACTTCACCAGATCCTGTTCGCCAGTGAGCAGCAGAAAGACTTCGTTGTTGCTGTTCTTCAAGTGATGCTCTTCACTGGAATCATCCATGTCCGCGTAATCATCATTGCCATCTTCATAATCCGAATCCAATTGATCCTGCATTTCATGCAGTTCTCGCTGCAAACGTGCAACAGCTTCTCTATTTCTAAAGAGGGGAAGGCGGAAGAGAAGAAGAGAAAAGAGAGAGTGGGAGTGAGAGAGTGAGAACTGGGGGAAGTGAAAACTGCTGTTTGAAATTCAATGCAAAGTGAGAGATGATGTCTATGTTAAGATTAATGACGCATCATTTGTAAGACCAAGACGAAGACGCGACGTCAGTTTACGCTTAAGGATCGTCATTGTGCATCATTTCTGAAAACATTCATCTTTTTGTGTGATGTGCGTGGGCTGCTTAGGTTTCAATTACACTCGTCTGCAATACTCGTTTCTCTTTCTTTCTCTCGTACTCGTAAATTGATGAACACATGTTCACGTGGGTTGCCTGCAACAATGGGGCAGTCATCTGAGATCTATATACATCGAACAGCTGACCCAGAAAAGAGCCCCCCCCAATACACAACACAAAAATGTTATGCAGAATTAGCCAGTCGGCGAGTTAATCTGGCTGTCATGTCTGCTCATCCAATCAATAGTCAATTTTAGGCAATTCTCCCTCCCCAAACTGTATATATATAAATTGCTGTGTAAAATTACAAATTAAAAGCACAAAATACAACTGAAATGTTTTTTTTTTTTGTCGAGTATGCGGGCTTAAGGCCAATTAATCGACGCATTTAACAAATCAACAAAAACACAAAAGAAAAACCAAAAAAAAGAAAAACATGAAATACAACGAAACGAAACGAAAAGAAATGATTAATCGTCATTTAATAGCAAGAGCACCCCGAAGTCCAATCATTTTTCATCGCCATACCCCTTTATAAATACACCATTTACATGGGGCTGCATCACGCTGACTTACCCTATTAACGTGAGCAAACTGACAGGATCAGTGCTGAAATAAATTCTACCTAACTAATGATAATTATATGGTGGGTGCACATAATAAAGAGGAGTGCAGAATAATCAACAGTTGTAACGAAGATTGTTTACACTTTAAATCTATTAAATGTCTTTTACATTATTAAAGATTAAAGTGGTCGACAGACAAAAGTCTGCTGTCTTGAATTCTACTAATTTAATCTGGTGCGTTTATCATTTCAAAAAATAAATCAAATAAGAAAGCTACAGTTGAGATCGCTCATATAGTGTGGTATTATTCTTGAAATATACCAAATGAATATACAATATTTTGTATATTAATATGCTGTATATGCAAAATATATAGAATACAAAATATACCACTTAGTACCGTCTGCAGCATTCATTTTCTACCATATCATATAATATTATTTACTGAAGGTCTTCTATGATTTTTATATAGTCCCAACCAAATTCTTAGTTAGGTATCAAAAAGTGCCACTTTAACTTTACAGATGGACATATCACTATCTAGAATATACATATATGTATATGTTATGGGGTCGGAGCAGATTCCTTATGCCTTTATATAATGCAGTATAAATTTAAGTTCTTGAGTTAGATAATTCGTATAGCACTTGGAAATAATGTAAACATTATAAGATAAGGCAAATGTCAAATACTTAATAACATAACTAAAGTACTTTCAGTAAGAGCATTGTGACTGTAATTCATTGGCACAAATATATATATTTCTCACTTCTCTCAGGTGGGCAGTGGAAAAAAGGGAGAGTGAGAGAGATACTGATTCGACTTTTCAGCTTTTAAGCTGAATGAAAAGTGAAACTCGCGCGCCACTCCGCAATGCAATTCTCGTTTCGGGCCAATGAATTTGCTGACAGTTGGTATTTTATAAAATAAATCAACATATGTATACTCCGAACAGACTCTCCTCCTCCTTTTTCTCCTCCTCATCATGTATGGCGCTGAGTTCAAAAACAAAACTGCAATCGTTGTACTGATTTTTTCACGCCCATTAATTGGTTTTGCGTGTTTTTGGCCGACAGCCAAATTGTCGACGATTTGTTGCTCTTATTGTTGTTGATTTTAGTGTACTCGGAACTGGCGCCCAACATATATAGTATACTATATGTATATGTATATTCGAAAAGGGTTAACCCCGAACCTTAACGCGATTGATAAATTGCAGGCCGCCTTTAATTGGCTTACATGTGAACCCAAAAGCCAACGCCAAGCCAAAGTCAAGGCAAAACTGAGGCGAGAAAGTTTTTGGCGGACACTTTCTGCTGCCCATGTAGATTTAAGCTGCCAGATTGCCACCCAGTTGTGGCTGCCACATCCTTAGCTCGTTGCAAGTACTTAGCTCACCTGACCGCCAGCATCGCTCGATTGTATTCCCGCGGACAATTGCCGTTTGCCGCCTGACAAAGTCTGCTCCAGTATTTGTGTATTGCAGACCTCGAATTCGAGTTGGAGTTCGAGTTGGATGTGGGTGTGGGCGTGGCATACTGGACACCAACTGCAGCAGCAGCAGCCGCAGCAGCTCGACCATGACCATGGCCACGTCGCGCTGCAATTTCCTGCGGCGCTGATTGCTGTCGTGCCTCTAAATCATAAGCCTCGCTCAATGCTTTTCGATTAAAATCCGTCTGCTGCGGTTGCTGCAACTGTTGCTGTTGCTGCGACTGTTGTTGCTCCACTTCCATGCCATTGTTGTCGTTGTAGGGCAAATTGTTGTTGCTCGCCGTCGTGGACTCCTTACTGTGCAGCATATCGCGCAGTGCATCGCCGCTGCCACCGACGCTGTCAAACAGGACGCGTGCATCCTTTTTCCAACGAGTCTGCTCGTGCCGCTGTTGCTGTTGCTGTTGTTGCTGTTGCTGCAGCTGTCTCAAGGCCACCGCCTCCGTGGCAGCGATAAGCGATGGTGGCAAAGATAAGACCACATTGCCATGACCGTTGTTGGCGAAGCCACCGCCGCAATAAATCGCCAAGCAGACACAGAGCCAGGCGAGCGTGAGCCTCATGCTGTCTTCTCCGTCGATCGACCGTTCCAATTTCTGCTCCTCGTCGTCGTCGGGCACTTTGATGCTGCGTCCGTTGCGTTCTTCTGCTCTGCGAAACTGAAAGTGGCCCGTTCAGCAACTTCACTTTTTATAGCCGCCGCAGCCAGCGTCTGCATTTGGAGTTTTGGGAATACTTTGCAGCTCTTCAGCTATTGTTTGGCCAGTGCATTCGACCATGAAATTAAATAAGAAATATGTTATTGTATGCCGCATGTTACATATGGCAAACTGGGAAATATGAATGCAGCCACCAGAGAGAACTCTGCTCCCACACCAGTTGAGCATATACACAAATAGAAAATATCTTGAAAATATATATATGTTGTGGGGGCGCTAAAGTAAACTACTTTTTTTTTTTGTTGTGCTGCTCAACTCTGGGAAAGTTCTCTTTTTATTGCTGCAAATTAGCCGACAACTTCTCACACGGCAGGACAAATGAGGCAGCGTCGCTGCCAAAACATTCGCAGTGATAAAAATCAGTGGCCGAAAGACCGAGGAGCGAAGTCGAAGACCGAAGTCGGCTGCTTCAATAGTTGAGCTGGGCTACCTATGTGAATTTATTACTTGCTAATGCTCGATCGCATTTGTCTCCGCTGGCTTGCAAGGGCTTCCTCTATCCTCTCTTTCTCTCTCTCTCTTTCTCTGCCACACAAACACAATTGTTGAGTAATGAGCGCGGCACGTTATTAATGTCACTGGGATGGAGACTGGAGCTGGAACTGCGACTGGAGCCTGTTCTCAATCCCGTTCTCATTCTCGTGGTCTTTTGTATCTCAGGGCCACGATTTTTAATTAAGTAATTCGCTGACTTTGTTAGCCCTGTGGCTCCTCTGTCTGATCTTCTTTAGAAACTCTTCTACAGTCTCTACACTGTTGTTTAATCTGGCTAACAAATTGCTTCATTTCAGTTTATTTGCATTTGTTTTGTTGTTGGCTTTAATGCCAGTTGTTGCTGCCGCTGCTGCTGCACGTCTTGGCTGTTCTTCATGTTGTTGTCGTTTGTTGTCTGTGCACAGTTTTCGTGTGTCTGCATTTTTCTTTTTCTTTAAGCGTATGGAAAGGAAAAACCTTTTTCTGCCTTTCTGCGGTCGTGTTCTAATTTATTTGTCTTTGATTGTGCCCATGTCGACTAGGAGTTGTTGCAGCTTCTCTGCAGCCTTTGAGTAATGTCTCTGCTCTGATCGTGTCTTTGCCTTCTCCATTTGGTTGTTGGGTAAATTAAGCAAACATACATCATAGCTGCAGCCCCATTAGAAACTGGCGCTCGAGGCTCGCGCGATTAATAGACTGCCTGGCTACTGACGCTTATTGCCGTGATATATGTACGCAATTAGAGCGCTAATCAAAGCCAATCGCAGCTCTATCTTTCGCTTTCAGTCTTTGAATTAATGTTGCAACTGAAAATGCTAAACAAGTCGTATTCTAATTGCAGCTGGAAATCAACGAGGTATTCGAGTTGCGCAAAGCGCAGCGTCTGCACCAACAGCTGATGGATCAACTGGACGCGGCGCGGCAAGCGGCAGCAGCAACCGAGCAGCTTGATGAATTGTCGCGTTCTACGGAATCTGATAGCGGCTTTGACAGCAGCAGCACAACAGCGACAACAACTGCAGCAGCGACAGCGACAACAACAGCAACAGCAACAAGCAAACCAGTGACAACTAAACTTAGAGCATTGCCACCGCCTCCTCTAAGTCCCGCTGAACAACCAAGTCGCCGCCCTTCGACAACAGCAAACACAGCGTCGCAACCAGATGATGTGAACATTTGGGCAAACAAATTTCTACGTGATTTGGACAATCTGATGGGTGGCGATAAGGTGCCACCACATCTAGCAGGAGCAACTGGCAACTCGCCCACATCGAGGACTGCGCCCATGTTGCTCTCAGCGGCAGCCAGCGCAGCGTTGCAGAGTCGCCTCGGCAAGAGCACAGCTAACAACGGCGAGCAGCAGCAGCAGAACGGACTCGTCTTGAAACCGGAGAAGCATGTAAGTCAAATGAGCACATAAATTCTCACACTGTGATTTCATAATATACAGCCAAAGAATGTATGCATGAAGTCGCTTGGAATCCCAATGTAATCTCTGGCACGATTTCGACATGCTGCTGCAGCATATATTTTATGTAGGTTAGATAAAAAGCGCTTAAAACAAAGGCATTTAATCTGAAGCCAAACAATGTTGTCCACACATAACGCCAGTCCCTCCCCTCCTCCCCTTCCCCCCTCGCAGTCACGCACACACTTGGAGTCAGAAGTCTGCCCCCATCATCATCATCATCATCGTCATCATCAATGCAAGAATGTGTGGTGTTGTCTTCAAGAACTGCCGCCATATGTTTCCCACCCAAAAAAAAAAAAAAAAAAAAAGAAAAAACTGCGATGCCGCCGGATGCGTGAAATTTACGAGTACGAGTATGTGCCGCAGCGTGGCAAGTGTGGCAAAAGGGGTAAAGGCAGTCAGTCAGTCAGTCACTGTGCTGTTTGTGTGCCACTTGAATGAGTTAAACTCTGAACTCTGTTGAATAGATAGAAGAAGGAATAGAATGAAGAAAGCCATTAAACAGCAGCCAAAGTTCTTCTTCGCTTTTTCAAATGGGGAATACAATTGATATCTGTCAGTTGCAACACAAACTAGACATGCAACAGCAACTGCAACTGCGGTCAGCAGGCAAACCACACACGTAGTTAACATATCTTTAGTCTCAGATTCAGCTACAACTTCAGTTTCAACTCACGATGACCCACTTAATGCAGACATATAAAGCATAAAGCCAAAGCCCAGAAACCCAAGCAACTTGTTAGCTGTCTCTGTCTCTGTCTCTGTCGCTGGCTTATCATATCAAATAGATCTAATTAAAACATTTATAAGCCAGAGCCAACTCATAAACGGCACTGAGCTTGCGGTCTCACTTCCCCCCCTTCTCTCTCTCTCGCTCTCTCTCTCTCTCTCCCACACTCTCTCTATATCTCACTCTTTCCTCTGTGTCTATATTGCTGAAGTAGTTTGTCGTTGTCTGTTGCATATGCTTAGCATACATTTCGCTCAGCTACGAGCTACGTTGTGATTATCAGTGGAAAAACCTCAAAAAGACATCAGCAACAACAAAGTAAATATTAATTTTCAAAACGCGTGCCAGTGGAAAAACACACCGCAGACAACAACGACCACAAAAAATAAAAAACCAAAATACATTTTGTGACCAAACTGAAATAGACACGACTTCAAGCGACAAACTTGCGCCCAACTAATTATTTGTTCGAACGAACAAAAAATAAACCTTGTATAAATTTGGTAATACGCGTATATTATTAGCAGTCACTGTGCTGTGCTGTGCTGTGCTGCTATCCTGCTGCCGATGATGATAATGATAATAATGATATGCATATGCTCGTCTCTTGTTGCTCTCCCTTTCGACCAGCCTCCGATTTGAGGGCAAACAACAGGAAACTCATGTCGAGCTCTGCCTCGCTTGTTAAATATTCCATGACATGCATGAGAAATATTTGGCGCAATTTCGGGCATGATCCATGCTAAAAGCAGTTCACAAAATCTGTTGCCAGGCTGCTCACTGCTACTGCTGCTGTGTGAAATTGTTTTCCCTTTAGCAGGCTGAATGTGGGCGCATGTTTGACATTTAGCCAAGGCAGCGATGGAGCGACGGAGGCAGCTTGTCCCCAACCTGAAATCGAGACTGTATCGAGCTGTCATATTTCGCAGTAATCGCTCAAGTAAAAGTGCCAATTAAAAACGCTTAAGCCTGGAGAAAAAGTGCTCCAGTGCCAATAATTAACACCGAGAATGCGGTTCTGCACTTTGGCATTCGCCACAGTTAGTCAGTCAGTGAGTTAGTGAGTCAGTTGAGTCAGTCAGTCATTGATTTATGCGCTTCCAGCGACAGTATAAATCAAAGACACCAGCAGACGAGCATCAACCTTATCGAGGACACAAGTGCGTGCCTCGTTTGCCAAAATGGCCCAAAACATCCGGACAAAACTGTCAACGAAAGTAAAGCAAAGCAAAAAAGAAGCACGTCAAGACGAAAACAGATGTTTTTCTCTTCGGTACTCGCAAGTGAGTTGCCAACGAATTGGGTCAATATGCCGCCCTGCGGCGCAGGAGACACCAAAAAGCAAAGATCCGAGCGAGATGGAGTCGTTGTTGCTCGCTCTCTACCTGCACACACAGAGCACTTCACTCTGCCCCAGCTGTCAGCACATTGGAACTGGAGCTGCTGCTGCTGCTGCTGCTGTTGCTGTTCCTGTTGTGGCAGACCAAGTGGAACCCAACGCCCCAATTTAGTTGCCAGTGATGTTTATGAGGCGCGCTCCGATTGCTACGAAAGTGAATCTTCGACTTAATGTGTGTGTGTGGGGCAGTCAACATACAGAGTGCAATCCAATCCACGCTTAATGATGACGAACCATGCACACACAACAAGAATGGAACAAAAGGCAAGGCGCGCACAAAAGCTTTTCACGCAGCTCAACTTGCAACAAGTCGCTGCATCAACGACGGCCATTGGACAGTTTTGTGACTTAAGTAGAACTTGCAAATCACTGCAAGGCAAACAAACATGACGAGCCACAACGCAAAATAAAAAATACAAAAATAAAAAAGAGGAGTTCAAGTCGCAGTCGCAGTCGAAGTCGAAGCAACAAAACGATGGGCTGGGCAGGCGTTTAAGTGTTTTGATTTGATAATTATTATCAGTGGGCATGCGTGACCGCAGGCAGAGGCATGTCCAATCGATTTGCGATAGTCGGCACATAAACTTGAGTCGAGTTGCCTTCGCTCGCTCTCTTTCTCCACGTCTGGCTTTCTGGGTCATACATCAATAAAATGTGGCACATTGCACATTTGTCATTAAATTTTTGTCGAACATTGACAGATGAAATACCGCCTTGCTTCGCCTGCCCCTCGACTGTTTTCTTGATTCAATTTCGAGGGACACTTTTATGATCAATTAGTGGCATTTACAGTTTTTCCTATTTTCAAATGCATTGCCGAGATAAGCGAACTACAATTTTCATTTTATGTGTCGTTTTATTGCGTTTTTCATTAACTAACCGAAGAAAACATTTCATTTCGAATTCGAATAATTTGGAGATGGAATTGGAATTGGAATTGAAATATAAGAAGACTATCGCCCCGTTGTCAGTTTGTTGTGAGAAAAATCTGTAGTTTTTATTGCATTTAAATTGACTTTTGCCAGCGTTTCGGCTATCGAGTTCTACTGCAATACATAAAATTTATTTTATTTCTCACCACAAGAGAAAAATCGTAAGATCGTAAAACGCTTCAATTTCAATAATAACAAAGTTTCCAAATACGATACGAATAATCAAATTTAAACGCAGAGGAAGGAGAATGAACCGAAAATCAGAAAGATGTAAAACAAGTTGGAGCCATAATTGAGAATTTTTTTTTAGTCTGATAAAATCGCTAAATTAATAGAACGAACGAATAAATAGCCGTAAAATATAAAAGTTTTTATTGGTTCAATCGATCTACATATATGGAGGATATTGCTGCTGCTGCTGCTGCTATTGCTGCTGGCGCCCGCCTGGCTATACATATAGTCATGTGTCGGATCGGATGCCCATAAAAGCAGCGTCGGTTGCCAGAGTCCAATTAATGCGTCGCCGGCGAGAGTTGGCGGCTCATTAACACGCAGTTGGCCAGCGCACAACACTCGCAGAAGTATCGATATCTGATGGCCAACCGACTTTATTAATAATTCATAGAAACTGCTGTTGTTGTTGTTGTTATTGTTGACTGCTCCATAATGCATTACAAATTTGTGGCAGCCACATGTTGCAACGTTTTTGGCTTAGCAATCCCCAAGGACACGCCTGCCAACCGCATCCTGTGTGTGTCTTTCTTGACCAATGTAATTATATTACAACCGAGTCCATATTTGGTCAGCACAAAGTGCACAGACAAAGTCTTGATTCAATTATTGCGCTCAAGATTTGAGAGTGTCTTAAAACAAAAAGAACAAAGTTGCTGTGCTTTTGCATATTCAATTTAAACTTTGTGCCACATTCTTAACTAATTCTCTTGCATCTTCGACAGCTGCTCTTTTATTTATGTAATAATTCATAAACATAAACTGGTTACAACTTATACGACAACCCCAAAAAAAAAATTTCTCTTCCCTTTGCTGTCTCGCTCTACCTTTCTTTCTTTTAGCTCTCTTGGCGCACTTCTGTTACAGTTTTTGTTGGCCATTTCGTTGCCGTTACAGATGCCCCTAAGGAGCGCTGGCTGAGTGCTCACGTCAGCAGCAGCAGCAACAACAAGCGGCAACAACAACCTGCTGTACACAGTTGCTCTGGGGCAACTGCGTTTGTTACCTTTTTTTTCCACCAATAAATCATTTAAATCAATTTCCGCCTGTTGCTGTTTTTACAAAATGAATTTTTCGCGACGCTCGCAGCCTCCTCAACATCACATCGCATCGCATAGCCTTGTTAGCCTGACTGCAACCAAATTGTCAATCGCTTGCCAAAGGCTTGTAAATCGAATTGACATAACGAACTTAACTCAGCTGAAACTGAAAAACTGGCAGCTGCACCACCCATTTTGGTCAATTTTGCCAGCCAAACTCTCCTTGCGGAGACAGGTGACAACGACAACAACGACAACGACGATGCGAAAGATACGCAAATTCTGGCTGCCATCGAAGATACTTCGTGGAACACGTTGCAGCTTTTCAGCCATATAAATCATATGGCACAACAATAGCAAATGTTTCTCTTTCTCTCTCTCTCTCTTCTCTCTCGAGCGGCCACTTGAAATAGCCAGGCTCTGACTTCGTCGTCGTCTTCGGCTGCGTTTCGCTTATGGCGATTTGCATAAAATACAAATTCTGATTGTAGTCTTCTGCTGTTGCTGCTGCTGCTTCGCCACTTGACAACGCTCAAAAATGCCATTGATATTTCCTTTTGGCATTGTTTTTTCTGTGCAGTCTGCTGAAAAACGTGAAAACGCCTCGCTTAAAGACGAGGCAACAGCTAGCAACAGCAACAGCTCGAGCTCGAGACCTGGAGCTCAGGTCTCTTGTCTCTGGTCTCATTATGCATTCAAGGTCCTTTCGTCTAAAGGTTGAGGTTGTGGCCCTCGAATCTGTCAGCGTTGTCTTTCGACTTTTCTATATTAAACCTGACTGACTATATTTTAATACTTTGTTTCCCTTCTTCTTCTACTTCTCTCTCGTTTATGCCAGGCAACCATTCCTTTGCAATCGTTTAACCTTGATTGCGGACGCACTGAGGCGACACCGACAGCAACCAGCAGGCCAAGCGTTGCCTATATGCGAACTCTGTCGGCGCCCGGCGGCCAAGTTGCCGCCATGCCGTCGCGTAATGCTTCAATTGGGGGCCCAAGTCAGCGCAAGAGTCTCGCGTTGTCCGCGTTTAATGGGCATGCAGAGACGTCGTCATCGTCGTTGCCATCGTCAGCAACAACTCATAAGCTGACAAATTTCCAAAGTGCATTGAAAATCGAAGAGCTTACGGCGGCAACAGGTGAAGCAGCAACCACTACAACAACTGCGACGACGACCACCATGGATGATTTGAAATCTAGGCGACAGCTGGAAACGGCGACGATGCCAATGCCAAAACGGGTGGGCATTAATCTTGCAACAACGTCGCCAACATTGACGAGCAGAAATGTTATAACCCCGCCGCCGCCGGCGTCAGCAAAGCAAACGGCAGCCGCTTCGGCTTCAGCTGGCACTCAACTGACCTCGGGGAAAGGCGCCGCCACGCCTGGTTATCTGGTGGATGTGACCAAAAAAGGCTCGACCTCAACCATATGGACATCGGAGGAGTCCATACTGCGCAGCGTTGGCGCCGTCGATGAAGACAACAAGTGAGTACACAGCCAGCCAATGAAGTCATAACACATCACTCAACTCAACTCAATTCTTTCTTTATTCTACAGCTCGACTTCGTCGTCTTCGGCCTGCGAGGAGGCGGCTGGAGTGCTGAGTTCCGGCAAGTCGGGCATCTCGCTTGACTCCTCGGGACTGGACAACGACAACAATGAAAGCGGCATTGGCACGGCAACGCCACCCAAGGACATGTCCTACTGGAAGAGCCACCATCTGCAGCATCATCATCTTCATCATCACCACCACCATCATCATCATCATCGCACTGGCGCCAGCAGCGCACCCGACAACGAATCCGTGAGCAGCCTGGAGGCGTTGCGTAAAATGAAATTCCAAAAGAGCGGCTCGGTGGCCTCCTCCGATGATCCCGATCTGCTCGAGGTGCTCAGCTTGTGCGGCAGCGGCGGCGAAGCGGCTAACGAGTCCCAAGACGATATGCTGGACGATCAAGGCGGCAAGCAACTGCCCGACAAAGCTGCTGCTGGCGAGTACGACGAGTGCCAGGATGAGTTCGAGTTGCCGCAGCATTACTACGACTGCGATTGCACCGATGGCGATGCGAGCAGCGCCAGCGGCGGAGGAGGAACTACCTCGATTACCACGCCCGTGGTGCTGCGACGCAAGTACAGCGCTGCGCCGCCCATCATGGTGCCACTGCCCAGTGTCCCGCGTCGCAATCTGCGTAGTTTGTCGCTCGACCATCATCAGCCACATCAACAGTTTCTGCTGCAGCCACGCAAGCTGCTAGCGCGGCACAATCACAAGGAGCGCGCTCAACTGTCGCTGACACTGCGCCAGGAGCCCTTCCAGTCGCTGCTCTCGCCCAACGCCACGAACGTCACGCAGCTGCATCACTTCGTGGAGCTGCCGTCGCCAAGCAGCGCTTCGCTGCACAGCGATGCAGGCGGCATTCAGGAACTGACAACCAAATCGAACTCGGCGCCGCTGCTGCTCAAGGAGCGTGAGCACAGTCGACGCTGTGATGACTTTGCCGCCCAGCACTTGGTTAGTATCAAGGCGGAAGATGAGAAGATCGATCGATCGATCGATAAGAAGATGCTCAATGAGTAGAGCGTTAAATGAGAGAAGCGTTTGGCAAAGTATTCGCTATTTATTATGCAAATTGAATAGTCAATAGAAATGAATGTGCATTATACAAAATTGATAGAATAGTAAGCAAGGAATTATATTCCAATCTCTAGAGATTGTAGAGAAACAAATTCATTAATTGACAGATAATGAATTGCTTGTGATTAAAAAATGAATGCATAATTAATAGGAAATACAATTGATAGACAACAGAAACAGTAATATTCTAGCTATAAATATTAAACACAAAATATTAAAAAGAAAGAACGGAATTTGTAATAGACAATAGATTTGAGTAGTCAACAGGATTAGAAATAGGTATACGCTATAGAGAGACAATAACTTAAGAATGTGCAGAATATCTATAAATCGATAAGAGAACCAAGCAGTGGCAACTTATGAGATGTTAAAGAATTGTAATGGGGTAACAACTTAATACAAATATTATATATATTACCGAAAGAAGATAGATAAAGATACTTGTTACTAGATTTGAGGTTTAAGATTAAGATAGTTGAACCAATGCAAGCAAGACATTATAAGGAAACTCATACATGGCAAACCTTCTACTCATATTATGAGGACGTATTCGAAGATATGTGCTAGATACCAGAAGATACAAGAAAAATTCAAAATAAATACCCCAGATGTAGTAAATGAATTTATTTTATAATAAGTATTATTCCATAAAATGCAGATTTGTCTACTTTTAGATAGCATTAGTTTAGTATTTATCATTTTAATCTGTTGGTGCCCAAAAGGATATTTAAATAATTTCACAACTTTGCTTATCAATTGTTTAGCAATGCAATTAATTCTCAATGTATTAGTAGATTAGTATTTATTTATCTATTAATTAACCAAAGCAGAGTTATCAATAAGTTAAACAATAGATTGTCGAGTCTCGGCTTAGATCCATATCACTTTATTTATCTATCTGTCTGCTATCCATGCGAAAACCTTGATTTTTAATCACAGATAGTTATAAATCAGTTGTAGAGTAGTAGATGGCTTGCCAAACTGGTTACTGATAGAGCAACCCTCGCATCGGCAACTCGATCAGTGCATCAGACATTAATACTGTGTTCTTTTTTTTTCATCTACCCCACAGACGCTGCGCTATTCTCGTTCACAGAGTGATCGCTATTTAGCAGGTGAGTGGCTCAACAGCAACGAGTCTTGTTCTTTTTTTGTTTTTTGTTTGTGTTTTTTGCTTAGCTTTAACCGTAGATGTGTACTAAATGAGTTATTTAAATGGCTTGGCCGAGATCGAGGCAAGCAGGTTGCAGGAACAGGCTGCGATAAAGCCAAGCCAAGTCGAGTCGAGTCGAGTTTTGCAAAGAGTTGATTTGATGCGCCGGTGGTCCTGCCATCCAATTAGCGGCCTGTTATTAAGCGTGAGTGGTTTATAATAACAGACTTCGTGGACTGTTTGTGTGTGCGTTTCATAATTTCTATAATCAACTCAACGCATACACGCATCATCTATCTAGTGGTATTAAGTACCTAAAAAGGTTCTTTTGCCTCACAACAACAACAAAAATCACAGCTTTCGTTTTCACTCGAGTTGAATGGTGATGGGGACGGGGCGGGGGAATAATTTGATTCTCGCAGCAAACAATTGAAGGCAATCAATGGCAGCAGAAACCTATTGATGGTGCTTAAAGGTGGGGGTAACTGTCATTTAAATTACTTTCGTGTTCTTTTCCTAGTAGCAAGCAGCAGCAGCATACAACAATAGATGAAAAGGAGAGCAGGAGTGAGAGCGAGTGCGAGAGAGCTAACGGACAACCGCAGCTCTTTTGCCAATTTCCAACACTTCCGTCAACACTTCAACACACAAATGCCAGGCCAAAAATGGCTGTCAATCTGTCAATGTGCATGCCACTCACACACACACACACACATACACATTCAATGCTCTCACATGCACATTGTGAATGTCCAGTCAGGTGGTGGGTGGTTGGGTTGGATTTCCTTTTGTGCCAGCGAGCAGAGCAGAGCAGAGCAATTGAATCAACAGAGCAAAGTGCTCTTCGCTCAGTCAGTCAACTTAACCAACTGAACCATTGAATTGCTCTGCAAGTGAGCTGCTTCAATTTCGACAATTTCAACAATGACGTCATACAACATCCTATTCCATGTTTTTAGCGTAAAGAGCTTTTCATCACGATTAGCTCGACTCGAGCAAACAAACACACACACACGGCACGTTATGACGTCACAAGTGTGACGTCGTCGACAAAGGTCAGCGGTCAGTCGTGTTCTTGTTGATGCCAATCTTGTGTCGTGTGGCCTTTAGCATTACATGTGCTGCGTTTATTTATATAGCCAATTTCGCATTATGGCCATTTGGTCATTTGGACCCAACACTCTCTCCATTTATTATTATGTGGAGCTCGAGTTGCGAATGGACTCAGATTGAGACTGAGACTGAGTTGGAGACTGGGCAGAGAGCGTTTTGTTGTCGTGGTTATCGTTGTCGTTTCATAACGGAAACAGTCATCATAAGTAGCCGCTGTTGTTGTCGTTGTTGTTGTTTGGTTTTTGTTTATTTTGGTTGGAAAGATTAACACGCAGTATTTCATGATTTATATCAGATATTGCACAAATAAAAATTACCAGCATTTATTTTATTTTTATTTATCTTGCTCATCGTCTGAGTAAATACTTTGATACAATATATACATATGTATGTAGTATACAATATATGCAACGACTGTTCGCATGTGTCAATGTCATGTCTCTTTATTTAGCCACGCCCCTTTTGAGAAATGTGTGCAATGATTTGAACATTAATTTGTTGTTTAAATTATTGGCCCGTTCAATTGATGCTGCAGAATGCAGTTAATTTCATAGAAATATCTCAAGGCTGCCGCGACTGCAACTGACAACAACATATGAAAAGTTTAACCTTCAATGGCAGAGAAACTATGCCAATGGCCACAGAGTAGCCCCTCCCTTCAACACAACACAACACAACATAACAATGCGGTACAGTAGAGCAACAGGTGCAGTTGGCCATCAGCGGGGTTTGTTGTAACTTTCTCACAATCGTCGTGTACGAGAATTTCATATAAATTTCCCATAAATGGCAACTGCTCAAAACAAAGCCTGACAAAAGTAGTTGTGTGTGTGTGGGTCCTTTCAATAAACATTGAAATGAAATAAGCAACATCATGAATAACAATATGACAGCAGTTATTTATTCATTTAGTTATTTATTTGTTTGGTTTTGCCTTCGACTCTCTCCTGGGGAGACGTCCGAGTTGCAAGCGAAATAAGTAACAACCACACACAAATAATATTTGTAATAATAATAATAATAAGCGATTGTGATGCTGTGTTAAATCTGCATGGGCAAGGGAATCACACCAGCACCAAGGCACATCTAAGGAACAGGCAACAGCAGCAGCAGCAGCACAGCTCGATAGATAGACAGCAACATTGCTCATACGCCCCGTTGTTCAATGCTTTGTTGGCAGGCCTTGCCTCGCCTGCCTCACATCGCATCGCATCGCATTGCCTCGCTCGTTGTTCGACACTGTTCGGCAGTCGTGTCGGGCGGGCACGGACTATGAGCTCGGGCTCGTCAATTTGCTTGGCGCGCGGGCAAAATCATTAGTGCTCTTACAGGCGCCGTGCACGGTAGACGCATTCGTGACCGCATCGAGTCTGGGGCCAAAACGTCGAGACACGGTTGTTCGCGTCGACGCCAGCGACTCAATTCACTTAACGGCATTTCAAATAAGATTAGTGCAGTGCAGTACAGTGCAATACACACAGTGCGTATACGTGATGTGCAATAATGCGTGCAAGTGTCTGAGCAGAATGTAAGCTATCAATTGGTGCCAATAGTTCACGCAACTCGTACAATACTTCTTCAAAAAAGTGCAGCCAAGTGCTAGCTGCAACTGCAACTGTTTGGGAAATACGCTTGAGAAACATAAAGGTGACAAAACGGCGCTGCCCACGTTAGCCAAAATGCAGCGTCGCATGTCCGTTACGATACGCGAGTACAAGTTCTTCAGGAGCTTCTCGCAAAAGTTTGAAAACTGGCCCAAACGCAAGGCCGAAGCGCTGTGGCGCAAAATGCGTGAGCGCAAGATCGCAGGTGAGATAAGTCTACATCTTACTTTCCCTCTTTCACCTACATATCATATGTGTTCTCCCACTCAATTTGTTAAACGATTTCAAACATTTCCACTTGCCCCAAGGGCGCAAAATTATGAAAATTTTAAACTCATATCATATGTATACAAACAATAAATACGCGTATTTATACATGTATAGTATGTTATGTGGTGGTATCTCTCTATTTCCCTGGGTATGGACGCGTGCCGCTTGCTGTTTATTGTTCTTCCACACCCCATTAGGCGTTAGGCTGGCTGGACGCACCCCCGCCAACTATTTTAGGAGCACTCCGTTGGCTATTTTCAGCTGCCTGTTCGTATCAATCGACGCCGCGTGGCGCACAATTTAATCGAATTATTCATTGCATTATTAGGCGATAGCCATGCACATTCTCATGTCCATGTCTAGTCTGGGCATGCAACATATAGTATAGGGCTGCAACAAGTTGCTGTCATATCATGCACAATATATGTGTCTGTGTTTTGTATTTGCATTTGTTACACAGCTGGCCACCACAACTGTCAGTTGGCTGCAGTCAGTTTGTCAGTCAGCCAGCGAGTCAGTTTGTCAGACAGTCCGCGGTCCGCAGTCTTCCCCATCATCATTTGCGCTACGATTTCGCTTCATTTTCTATACCCGCTACCCATAGGGCAGAAGAGTATTATAATTTTGTGCTTCCACCATCATAACTATGGTCCTTAGGAGTCATAAGAAATAATTGCGTGTGATTACGTGCTTCGGTTGAAAATCTGGAATATTTTGTACTCTATGGTATAATTTGTTATAGTAGTAGTATATTGATATACCAAATATAATATTCGGTACATTTTGGTATATTTTATTAGCATTTATAGTATTCAGATAAGAGTGTTGAAGATTTTGAAGAAATAATTGTATGTGGTTAGTTGCTTTGGTTGTCAGTCTGATATATTTTGTACTCTATGGTATATTTTGTATATATTGATATATCAAATACAGTATTCAGTATTTTTCAGTATATTTTGTATAATATTTATTGTGTTCGGTACACGTTAGTGTTTTTAAATATATTAATTTCGTATATTTTACGAATATTACCGCACTGTTTGGCTTTTATTCAAAATGTGTAACAGGTATCTCACAGTCGAGTGTGCTCCTCTTTCCTACTTGTTTGTTGCTCTTTTTTCCACGCAAGTGAAATTGCGTGCCAGTCAAGCGAGGCAATTCATTTAAATAAAGAAAATTGTTTTGCATGTAGTAATAAATGGTAAAAATTATTATACAATTAATACTCACAACATATACGAGTATATTATTATTGTACACCTGCCTCCAAAATGGAAAATGAAAATGTATTCCCTAGGAAATATCGAATTAAATCTCGAAATGAACTCGGTCTTCGGCCTATGGAAAATCCTCTAAAAATAGCAAAAACAAATATAATGAAATTCCAATTACTGTAATACAAACCAGCTAGCTGAGTAACAACCCCAAGAGTAAAAGTTCATTTGCCTTCTTCTCGTTTGTTAGGCATTGGCAAATAAAAATATGTAAATGAGAATGAAAGATACTTGTTGGTATCTTTTAGCCCTTTCGAAGTTATTTTCCTCAATTATTTTAACCACCGACTGGCTGAGGCTACACGTTTAATTTAAATGGCTTTTCTTTAACCCATTTCGTGTTATAACAATAAAACGCATAAATTTTCCGCCTCTTGGCCGAAGCCGTGCTGATTTCGCATTATTTTATTATTTTCGTGTTTTGTGTTTCGTGTTTTGTGTTTTGTGTTTTCAATTTGATTTTGTTTTGTTTTGTTTTCTTTCAAATGTAATTATTTTTATATGCGAATAATTTTTGCGCGTTGTCTGTCTGCCAGCTTTTGTGTGTGTTTGCTGTTTGTATTCGTTTTTGGTAGCAAAACAACAGCAAAGTTGCCTGAATTATTTTTATTGTGTTCGGGGAATGCGACGACGGCGGAGAGGAGAGGAGAGCAGAGGAGAGACGACCGCCCGCTCGCATGGCAAGCACAGCAGGAAATATGCGGCGTATAATACGCTGACATTAAAAACGCATTAAAAGCTCAATGATCTGTTATTTCTTTTGGAATATGCGAGTGTATATACATACGCACATATTTATATCAAAGCAGAGAGCCAAAAGGCAGGTGGGTAAGTGGGCAAGTTCAAAGTATCCCAATGAAGTGCCTTTAGCTTACAGCTAATTTCAAATGAAAATCAAGTACGCGTGGCTCATCGTCAAGTTTACGGCAAATTGAACTGACAGCCTGCCACTTGTTGCACCACCAGCCTCAGTCTCTGCCTCCAGTCTCAGTCTCCATCACGATGGACTCAAAGCAGCAGCTCATCCGCCAGTTGCCTGTTAACAGGACAACTGCTCACCTTGTGTGTGTGATTTATAAATAACTTGATCCTTTGCCTGTCGTGCCCACTGAAGAGGAAATGCGTGCAAGCTGCTGCCTCCACCTTCTAGCTCTTTTTCCCTCTCTCTCTCTCTATTTATATAAGCACGCTTGGCTATTTACAATGCTCCAAAGAAGTCTATTTCGGAATGTGTTTTGCATTTCAGGAAATCTGCTGGAGCATAAGCAAACGTCTTCCTCCCGCATGTGCTTCTGGTCTTTTGTTTGTTTGTTGCACAACCTGAGCAATTAATTAAAAATTTGCAAAGCTCTTTTTTTGTGCTGCCATTTAATGGCTAATCTCAGTGCAAGGAAACAACAAACAACAACAAGTTGCATGCGTCATTTGGTGTCAGCTTTGACTAAAATTTATGTTGCAAATGACATTTCAGTAGCAGCAACAACAGAGACAAAGATTTTCTTAGATCTGCGGCCATGTGCAAGGCAATTAATTAAAACACCTACAACAAAGCAGAAATGCATTAGATAATTGTCAGTCGCCAGCCACATCACAAGGAAGTCTATGCCGCCGCCGACGTTTATGTTCATTGAAATTCATTGACTGTTTTTGGCCAATCCAATATCACTTATGAGCTGCTCCTGGGGCCATGCAATTAGCCTTTAAAAGTGGCCAATTGGCTCGTTTAGAAAATTGTTTACTGACAATGCCTCGGCAGCGTATTAATAATAATATATGGTTGCAATAAAATGCTGCAGGCAAAAACGTTTAACTGCATTAAAGTGCAATTAGTTTTGGCGTTCACAAAAAAAATTGCAAATTTAATCAAAAGGTTGAACAACAAAATATAAGAAAAATGCTTTTAGCGACCGCACAATGGCATTTCAATTAACTAGACTAAACTTCATTTAATGCCATGAACTTTAAAGTTCGTTTGGATAAATAAATTAAGCATACGCATGGCCAGCACGTTACGTATACGCAAAGAATGCTACAGCAACATCAGCATACCAGAGCACAGACATATTTCTCCTTGGCTCTGAACACTTTATGTAAGTTCCTCCTCATCTCTCTTCTCTGTGTGTGTGAGTGTGTGGCATAATCGGAAGTGTGTGTCATTTGCATGCAATGCGTGTTATTCTCAGCTTTCATTTCTGTGTGCGTGGGCGAGTTCTCTCTGTGTGTGTTGCATGTTGTGTGCTGGTTCACTTAACTTTTTCTGGAGTACGCGCAAAGACAAAGCATGTCAGTGGCACAGACAGCACAAAACACACACATGTAGTGAGCCTGGATGACAGCCTGAATCCTTGGCAGCACAACACACACAATTGTGTTAGGCCTCGCATTACATTGACACTTTGCGCCACGGTGAAAACAATTGGCTTCAATTTCAATTAACAATCTGAAGCAGCTTGCTTTGGCAAACTAATCAAGCCAGCGTAGTTTACCAACTAATCGATAGCGTATATAAGGTCATTCGCATTTATATTTTTAATTAGACGCTTAACATGTTGGCGTAAGCCAACCTTTGTCCGTCCGCCCGCACATGCAGGATAATAATTATCCTGCGTAAGGCCAAACTGCATGAATTTGCGCGTGGCTGGCTTTAAAATGTGTTTTAACATGGCCGAAATGGCCAAAATGAGGCAAGAGACGATGACTGCCTTGGCATGGGAATAACAACAAAGAGACATTGTCCTCCATCCACCCACCCACGCACACCCACACACACACAGAGGGTCTGTTAGGCTGTGGGCGAGCAACAACAACAAATATTGACTCTGGCGCAATAAACTGCGTGGACAGTAAGGTGGAGGAGGCGTGGCACACGCCCTCGCTGACAAACAGCGTCCATAACAATAATGTGCGCACTTTAAATGGCTTTTGGATGTGCAAAAGTCGCCAGGTCGAGCCACAGGCTGCCTGCGCATACGCGGCGTATGCGCAATTTTAATAACGCTCAAGTGGCATTTGCATTGTTGTTGGGTCCACTCAATGCCTGGTTGAGATGTTTGTTGTTTGCCGTTGATGTCGCCTAGGTGTTCTTCATGTACACACGCATGGATAATTAATGAGCTGTTGTCCAGCTATTTTTAGTACCGCGCTCCACTCCAGCACTTTGTGTAATTATGGGCGTATTATTGCTAATTGTCTCGTTTGCCTTATACACACACATACATCTAGTTATTTGTCATTTGTAGAGCAGGTCAGTTTACTCATCGATAATCCTGATGCAATCGAACTCGAGTTGAAGCTGCTTCAAGTCACGTAAGCCTCAAAATATGTATGCCAACAATTTCTCTACACTTGCAGCCAAGGATTGATGCTATTTAAAAATAAAGGCCAGAGTCAGATAGATAGAGAGCAACCCTTTCACAGGAAGCCCTCGTGCACACCTTTTTCCGACAGTCGTGCAAGTTAATCGCTTGCAAAATTCAATAATAATTCCAACCCCAAGCCAGGCGCTGCTTTGACAGTAAGCAGCCGGAAAGTGTTTCATGTTTGTCGCTCGATGTGTTCTATGTTGGACGGATGCTTAGATGGATGGATGTGTGTTTCTATGTGTTTCGCATGGTCGACAAAGTTGATTAAAAATCAATAGCCCAGGTAACAGCATCCAGTTCAAGTCTCTCTCCTCTCCCCCCTCGCTCTCTTCTGGTTGGCGCGGTTATCTCACTGACTGACTGCTGCCTGGAGATGTGTCTCAAATTGAATTCGTTGTGAAAGCCAACGAGCAATGTAAAACACCAAACAGATTAGCATTTAAAATAGCAGCTTAGTTACGTTAGCTATGCTTTTTTTGTTGGCTTACCTCAAATTGGTTGCCAATTCAATTGATGCTGCCGCTGTCGAAGCCGATGCTGATGGCGCAACGTGAAGCTGCTTCATTGTGCGGCAGACGTAATGTCTGTAATGCCATTTATATTCATTGCTTTGCTTACACAGAATGTTGCCTATTTTTGTGGCCTGACATAAATTAATTATTTGCAGTTCATTGATTGAGTATTTTCGTTGTTGTATTGTGTTTTATTTTGCTTCTAACGAAGTTGAGAAGACCTTCTCTTTTTTTTCGTCGCCTCGAGCACATTCTGTCAGTCTTGTTATCGTTTTTCAACATCATTTTGCATCGCACACAATCTTTGAAAGATTCTGCGAAACTTTTACTTTCATGTCATCTCCGTAACCCAAAAAATGTTGTTCAATCAGCAATTGCCAGCGGCGAAACCGAAAAAGCAAAAAGAAAAGAAACAGTTTAAAACGCCGTCAGTCGGCGCATCGCAGTAAACATAATTTTCAACGTCGACATCATTTGGACAGTTTACAACATAATCCATCAAGTGACCAGTGTCCAAACCACACAACACCCTTCAATCCTCACCACTCTTGAGTTCAGTTGAATGCGAATTCGAATGCGCTACGCTTGACTCCTTGACTGTGGTAATTGGCTTGCAGCGAAACGGATTGAGTTTTGTCAGGCGCGAGAATTCGCAGCAGCAATTTAATTACAATTAACTTTATTTGTAGTGCAGCACGACGTATGCGTAATATTAATACTCTTTCTCTCTCACTCTTTCCCACAGAAATCGAGGCCGTGGAAGCTTGCAAATGGCTGCGGGCGGCAGGTTTTCCGCAATACGCGCAGATGTACGAAGGTAAGTTGCAAGTCAAAGTCAAAGTTGACGCCGAATCGCAAAAGCACGCACTTCCGTCTCGTTGCCTTGTCATGTTAACATTGTTGCTGTGGGGGCGTGGCAATGTGGGCAGCAGCAGCAACTGAAGCACTGTACTCTGGTAATTGATGGTTATGCTTGACGCGAACAATGACGATGTCGACGACGACGTCATCAAGAGTGACTCGCTTTGCTCGCCATTTAGTTTTTTTTTTTATTTTTTTTTTATACTATACGTACAACAAGCACTCGTATTTTACGCTTCCCAAGTGGCGTTTATTAATTTCATGAAGCGCACTTTCACTTTTGGCCTGCCACTAAAATAAATAGCCATCAAATTGCTCACATTTCGAGCGATTATGACGTGGCAACTTTGTTTTTTTTTTCTTCTTTTTGTTCGTTGTTTTGTTGTTGCTAAACACAGAACACAATTTTAGTGCTGGATCACGCGCAGCGCGCATTGTTCCAAAGCATTTCAGGCATCCCAAAGCGAGCGACACCATCTCCATGATACTCCATGATAGCCCAAAAAAAAATAAATGAAATAACAAACACAAAAAACAACCGCCAAATGAATCTGATATCCCAGGCACGACGCGACGGCGCGACAACAATTAGGAGCGATCGCCGCAGCCTTCGTTCATTGAAATCCTTTCAAGCGAAAACGAAAGCCAAAGCAACGCCCCAAACGCAAGATCGTGCTGCCACAAAGAATTTATCAAACAAAAAACCCAAGAGGCAACAGAAGACAACACAGCCAAAAGAAAAACAAAAAAACTCATCAGGCTGCGCAGCTAAAATATAATAAAAGGCTAAAGGACACGTTGCGCAAGAATTTATGAAGACCACCTTTATATGAGCCAACAAAAAAAATAAAAAAAAAACAGCCTAAAAAGAATATTGCGAAATTAAAATGATTTCGTTCTTTACCCTTTTTATACCCGTTATCCGTGAGTTACAAGGGTATTCTTACTTTGTGATAGCAGGAAATGTATGTAACATGCATGAGGATGCATCTCCGACCTCATAAAGAATATGTATTATTGATCAGCGTCAACAGCTGAAACCATATAGCTATATTCGTCTGTCTGTCTGTCCGTCCGTCCGTATAAACACCTAAGAGCTTTACTTTTTTTCGTCAACACTCTATATTGTTGCAAGTTTGTTTTAGAGATATGTCATGCCCACTTTCGCCCTAAAAAATCGAACAGCAAGCGTCCTTTTAAAACTAAAGTGATTAGGATTTTTGGTACCCACAATAATAACTACATATATAGACTCTTAATAATTTCTGAAAATTAAGTTGCGATAATAGAAAAATTGTACAATTAGAGAAAAAGTTTATTTACTATGACAAAAAACGGCTGTTGATACGGTAAATTTTGAAGAGAATAGTATATCAATATACCACATATTCTATTTGGTATAATTGAGTATATTTATGCTACACTATTTTGAATAGTTTTGCTCTCATTCCAAATTGGTAGCGGGTATCTCACAGTCGAACACATTCGACTGAAGCTTTTTTACTTATGTTTTTTTTTTGTTTGCTTCTTGGCTTGCTTAACCACTAGCCAAAATGTTAGCAAAGGTTCAATGAACTCCAGTCAAGCTGCATATTTATGCGAATTTGGGTCTCGTAATCGTAATCGCGCCGGATTCTTATGCCTCGAGACCTGCTTTGGTCTCGTTTTCGATTCACATTTTGTCGCCGAATTTTCGTGGTGCGCCGTCGCTTTGCATTTAACGCCTGAAGGCCGCGCAGATTGATGACGCCGAATCTGTAAATTCAAATAAATAAAAAGCCCCCCGAAAATGAATTCCGAAGAGGCGGCCAAAAGTTCAGCGACTTCAGTTGAATTATGAGCCAAGCATAAGAACAAGAATAAGAAAAAAAGTGAATCTGAAATTGAGAACCCGCTGTTAGGGTTCAATATCCTCAGGCGCCCAAAAGACCAGCACGATCTGCAATATATATATATATGTTTATATATATGTATGTGGCTGTCGCCCGACCTTGAAATATGCCCATTTCGTTGCATAAATTCGACGAGGCAAATGCGTGCAACCAAATTTGTATCTTTTGCGAAATAATTTGTGCGCGCATTTAAATTGCATCACAGCGAACGGAGCAGCAACATCCCCAGAGCCAGCTAAAGATATAGCCGCAGCTTTAGCCCAACCCATTCTCATTCCATCTGTGAACCCTGTGCCACAAATGATAAATGCGTATTTTAATGAGTTTCGTGTAAACAAGGCAACGACGCAGGCGCGTTTCAAATTTCGCAATGCATCGCGCCAGGATTTGGGGATTCTTTTCTTTCCTTCCTTGCTGACTGGCTGCCTTGTTGCCTGCTACATGCTGCATGCTTCACAGATTGAAATGCCGTAGGTGTTCAGCGTTTTATTGCTCTGTCATTTGGCTGCGACTCAAGTCTGCATTCTGCTGAAAGGAGGTGTAGCAGTTGTAAGCGACTGTTAATTTGCTTAAGCGAAAAACAGCGCTGGCAGAAAAAACCCAGCAAAAGAAATGAGAAAGCGCAGCGAAAAGGAACGAGTGTAATTTCTGTTTGTTTTATATGCTCTTCAGCATACGCACTCACACATTATTCACCAAAAGTGGCAGCTTTAATTCGAGGGTGTGACTTGCACCAAGACTGATTGATGTTCGATTATGGCATCGATTTGTGCACATTCATAATAATTAAAGGAATAAATTGCCCAGCGCACAAGGAAGTCAAAAATATTACTCAATTGATTACGAAAATAATCTCCCCAAAAATGATTTTCATCCAAAAAAATTTCCCCCCACAAAAAAGTTCACACCATAAATTTGAACTTTATTACAAAAGCAGCAGCAGAATATTTTCTGCAGGCTGCGTCATCAACAGATCGGCATTCAGCAACAGCCACTTCCTAACACAAACAAACAATTTGTGATTTCTTTCCCATTGTGCGATGCGGCGAAAAATTAATCATATGATTGGCCCAATAAACTCGAATTGAATGAATTGTTCCGCTGGTCGCTGCTGCTGCTGCCCTGTAAAACTGTGTTGTAAACTGTCGAAAAACTCAAATTAGTTTCCCAAGAATTTCTCCTCTGACGTCAGCGATGAGGGTGTGATGATGCTGCTGCTGTTGTTGGCCCACCAACGGACAACAGCAACAGCAAGAGCAGCAACCAATTAAGTGGCACAATCTCGAGAAATTGGGTCTTCATGCGATGCTGTTTATTTCGTTAGCATCAAAGTGCATTCAATTAGAAACTAAACACAGCATTTTGTTAAAACATTTAAATGAAATTATAAATAAACGAGAGAAGAAAAAAAGCATTCGTCCCGAATAAACAAAACTAAAAAAAGCTTTGCAACAGGGATGCGTCGGTTGCTGCTTCGTTCTGTTCTGTTCTGTTCGAATGCGGGTTCTGGACTCGCAGAGTTCATTAAACTTCTTGCGAAGCTTATTTGTTGTAATGCTAACAATATTTGTACAAACAAAAGCGGCCCAGCAGCCATCCATCCATCGATCCAGCTATCCAGCTAGGCAGCTAGGCTGGCAGCCAGTCAACAGCTTTTCCAGGCGTCGTGCATCCTACGGAACTGCAACTGCTCGTATCTCACGGCATCGCCTGCTGTAGCTGTAAATGTATCTGTATCTCTGCATCTTGTGCATATGTAGTTATAGGTGTATCTATCTGTCTTTGTTTGCGTACGACGCGACATGTGTAAACGTCTGGCGTATCTGTTTTATGTGGTCGGTCGCTCGACGTCTGCAACTGCGACGACGACGGCGACTTCGACTGGGGAACTTGATTTCCTACGTGCAAATTGGCCACGCAAAAATATGTGTGGAAAAACTCTGTGAAAATTTTGCAGCGCGACTTTATTTAATTTCACACACACACACATACACACACAAGTGTGTGAGTGTAAATGACGGCGCCTCGCCGATTCGTTCGATTTTTCTGGTCTCGCAATTAGAATTTCACGCGCTGTCGTTGCGATCGGACGCGACCTCAACTTGAGTTAATTATTAAATAAAAATATCGTATTTCTCCTTGCGAATTTGCAGATCATCAGTTCCCCATCGAACTGAACAATGTAGCCAAAGATCACACCAATCTAGAGAACGATCAACTGCAGTCGCTTTACCGACGACTCTGCGTTCTCAATCGCTGCGCCAACATGCGACTGGATCAGTCCCACAAGCCGCAGACGCCACAGGTGAGTTACCCCCGAAGACTTGGCCAGCCAAGTGAGCAGGGATTAATGGCCTTTATCTATACTCTACAGCAAAAGGAGGAATCGGATGATGAGAACTTTGCGCTGAGCGAGAATTGGACATTCCAACCACACATTCGACGCTGGTCGCGCATTGGCGAAATGGGACTCGAGCTGCCGCCGCCAGGACATCTGAATCTCGAGAAAACCGAGAGCAGCTCAAAGGAGTCGAGCCCAGATCGCTTCGAGGACGACAGCTACGATTTGGGCGGCGCTGGCATCACACTGATGATACCCGGCTGCAGCAAAGGCGATCCCAACGATCCTAATTCCCTGCACGATGGCTCCGATGGTTCGGCCGCAACTCGCTTGCGTCGCACCGGCAGCGAACGCTTTAAGGATGGCGCCAAGGCGTTCTTGCGTCGTGTGGAGTCCATTAAATCGCGACGTCGCAAGCGACAGAATCGCGAGAATGTGGTCATCAGTGGACCGCAAGTGCTCGATCTGGCACAGCTCGGACAACGCAGCAGCTTACGCAAACCCGATGCCGTCTACTCCACACCGCCCTCGCCATCGGCGCTGAGTCCCATACACACATTCCCCAAGGCGCCGTTCTTTGGCAACGAGCTGAAGGTGCCCAGCCACAGCGAGAACTTCCTGAGTCCCAATCGTGCCAGCCCCAAACGGACGCCGACCACGCCGCGTTCGATGCGCACCAGTCCGCTGCACTTCTTCTCCAGTCCCATGACCCAGCTGAAAGAGGGCAAGTCGGATGATTCCTCGTCGTATTACAGCGACAGCCAGGAGTCATCCACGGGCGGCAAACTTTCGCTATCGTTGCGCAAACCCTCGAAGGCGCGACGTTTCCTGCAGCGCTCGGGCAAGGTGGATGACATTGGTGCACATTCGGATTCGGAGTGTCATCAGGGACGCAAGCTGCTCATCAAGGATGCCAATTCCAATACCACCGAGGTCAAAATCAAGAAGCTGACTCGCGGCGGTTCGCTTAATCTGGGCAAGGATGCCAAGAAGCGCGATGGCTTCCGTTCCTCATCGTTCCGCTCGCGCAGCACATCGCGCAAGGAGCCCAAGAACGAGGAGGAACACGGCAGCAGCAGCGCTAAGCGACAGCCGGTGGTGCGTTATCACAGCTTCCAGATGGAGGAGCGTCCCAACATGATCTTTCGCAAGTGCTTCTCGCAAAAGATCGAGCCGCAGGCGCAGCAAGAGGATGCCGGCATCCCATTCGCTGCCATGTCCGCTGGCCAGCTGCAGATCATACGCAAGTTGGCACTGGTCACGCTCACCGGTCACATGGAACGCTACTGTCCCACGCATCGATCGGGATGGAACTGGGAGCTGCCGAAGTTCATCAAGAAGATCAAAATGCCCGACTACAAGGACAAGAAGGTGTTCGGTGTTCCCCTCCTGCTCATTCTCCAACGCAGCGGACAAACGCTACCGCTGGCAGTGCGTGCTGCACTCCGCTGGCTGCAGCTGAATGCTCTGGATCAAGTGGGACTCTTCCGCAAGAGTGGTGGCAAGTCACGCATCATGAAGCTGCGCGAACAGATCGAGGTCACCGAATCGACCGCCGAGTGCATGGATGTCTTTGATCTGCAGCAGGCGTACGATGTTGCCGACATGCTCAAGCAATATTTCCGCGAGCTGCCCGAATCGCTGCTGACCACCAAAATGTCCGAGACCTTTGTGGCCATCTTCCAACGTAAGTGAACTTTAATACTCTCTAGTTTGGCAAATAAGCTTAAACTATTTTTCCGTTGCAGATCTGCCTGCTGAGGTGCGTCTGGATGCGGTGCAATGTGCGGTGCTGTTGCTGCCCGATGAGAATCGCGAGATTCTCTATGTGCTGTTGGAGTTCCTCACCATTGTGGCTGCCAATTCGGCGCAGAACCAAATGACCAGCAACAATCTTGGCGTCTGCCTGGCACAGTCCATCTTCCACTCGTCCATCTCCACGGGTTCTGCCTCGGTCTCCGCATCTCCGCGTCGCAAGGGCAAAGGCTCCGGTATGCCGGACATGAAGGAGCTGGCGGAAGCGAAGGCTTCGCATGAGTGTCTTTCCTTCATGATCGATCACTACAAGCCCATCTATACTGCCGCCAAGGAGAAGCTCGGCAAGTGCAACTTTGGCTACATGGAGGAATCCAAGCCGGTGCCGCTCGAAGCACTAGGAGAAGGCATGCAGTTCCACAACTGGCGTGGCTATCTCTACGAATGCACCAGCGCCACCATCAAAGAGGGACGCGAGAAGTAAGTTGCATTGATTATAATAATAAATCAATCAATCAATTAATGAATTTCATTTATCCATTTAGAACTCGCGGCTGGTTCACCATTAGCTCGCTGAACGACAGCAATGTCGACATTTCCTACAAGAAGGTGGGCGATGGTCATCCGCTGCGTCTGTGGCGCTGCTCCACTGAGATCGAGGGACCGCCACGCGAAGTGCTGGAGTACATCATCAAGCAACGCGCCTCCTGGGATCCCAATCTGCTGCAGTGTCAGACGGTCAAGAAGCTGGACGATCGCACCGAGATCTATCAGTATGCGCTCGATGGCCAGCTGACCACCGACTTCTGTGTGCTGCGGTAAGTTGAGAAGATTATTATTTATAAAATAGCTTGCTAAATAGTTTATTTGCATCATCTACTTTAGCTCCTGGCAAACGGATTTGCCGCGCGGCGCCTGCGTTATTGTGGAGACGTCGATTGATCATGCCAAGGCGAAGCCGTTGTTCTGTGCCGTGCGAGGCGTTGTGCTCGCCTCGCGTTACCTCATCGAACCCTGCGGCAGTGGCAGATCGCGTGTCATGCATCTGGCGCGTGTGGATGTCAAGTAAGTCCATCAGCAAGTGAAACTTACTCTTGAGAACTCTTGCTAACAAAACTATTGCCTACTTTCAGGGGCAAGACACCAGAGTGGTACAACAAGAACTATGGACATATCTGTTCCCACTACTTATCCCGAATACGTCTGGCCTTTAAGCATGTAGCCGATGGACCCGAGAGCAAAGTGTAATCTGAGTGTTTAGTTGATAGTCGAAACAAACAAAACCCGCACGCATTTCGAGAACCCCAACGAGTATAGAAATCCAAATGCAAACAACATTTTGGACCACGACGAGCTTAAGTTTCGCAACTCAAAGCCAAGCAAAACATGATAGATTTACACACATTTATATATACATATGTATATATTTTTGTAAATATTTAACACGTTACGATAATTCCAAATCTTTTTTATTGCAAGCAAAAACAAAAACTTCAATACGTTTCCGAACGTCGCGTATAACTATAATTTACTGTATTATATTTATATACTATATGTGGTCTTAATTTATATACGGATACTTTACTACTTTATTACTTACTTTACAAACCGAAATCTAACATCCAAAATACTCAATACATAAATATCACAAATGTACTTTTACGATTTCTAACTAAAGTTTCAAGTTATGTTTATGTCACCCCTATATCTTTAATGTTAATTAGTTTGTAGTCTTCTCAATGTGTAAAACGTTACAGCAACATTACAAAACAAACAACATTGTTCTATGAAATCTGATGCAAAATGAAAGCAAAAACAAAAGAAACGCAACATTTTAATGTGTAAAGCAAAATCAACTAGTCAAATTCTATAAACTTAAGTTAAACTACTACTAACCCCAATTACACTCAACTAAATGGTTTACCAAGCAACAAGTTGTCGAAAAATTCCACTGAGAGGAACAAGTAATTAATTTTGATTGAGTAATATTATTAAAAATGAATAAGAAATGATGAAATATGTGTGTAGCATCGGAGTTATTGATAGTCTTAAGCACTGCGCGTATATATTGTTGATGTATAATGTACGATGTATGTATGTAGGATATATACAAGTATGAACCTTATGATCCTTGATCGATATACTGTAAATGCCCATTTTGGCGATATAGTTTTATTTATGAATATGTATGTATATCTATCTATCGTATCCAATCGTATCATAGAAACATATATGTGTACGAGTTATCAACTACTACAGGCCGTAATGACAAATAAGAACTAACAAGCCAATGTCAAAAAATAAATGGAGCATATAATTATGTATTACATACAAAAATATATAAAAAAAAAAATTAAAAGGCAAAAAAGCAAACACAATAAAATTACTATGAAATGTGCAAAATAAATTCAAATTATTTGTTTTATTAATTAGCTATGAAACGTTTACAGTAGTGGCATCGATAATGCAACAAATAATATAAATTTATGTACTAGTCATAAATAAATATTTAAGCAATAAGCAATGTTCCATCAAAAAACAAGCTATAGTCGAGTGTACTCGACTGTGAGATACCCGCTACCCATTTTGAATAAAATAAATATATTTTGCGATATTTTTCTGATGAAAAAAAAAAAACCGAATATACTGCAAAAATGCTAAAAATATACCAAATGGTATATTTGGTATATCGATATAGTACCGCATTGAAAATATATCATAGACGGCACAATATACCAGATTGTCAGCCAAAGCAACTAAGACCCCCAGTTTTTGCCCATACAAAAGTATTTCTTTAATAACTTCGACAATTTTTATCTGATCGCAACCAAATTTTCAGGAATCATAACTACTATAGTAATTATTGTATAAACCTAGCTTTAAAATTAGGCTTCTTTTTCGATTTTGTTGATTTGCGGGGGCGGAAGTGTGCGTGGCAAAAATTTGAAACAAACTTGATCTGCGTGCGAACATAACAAATGCTGTCGAAAAAAATTATAGCTCTATCTCTTATAGTCTCTGAGATCCAGTGTTTCATACGGACGGACGGACAGACACACAGACGGACAGACGGACATGGCTAGATCGTCTCGGCTGTTGACGCTGATCAAGAATATATATACTTTATAGGGTCGGAGATGCCTCCTTCTACCTTTTGCATACATTTCCTGCCGGCACAAAGTTATAAACCCCTCTACCCTATGGGTAGCGGGTATAAAAATACCATTTGGTATATATGACATATAAAGGTCATCCAAAAACAGCCATTGCGCCAGAAAACATTGATGCCGTGCGTGAACTGATAATGCCAAATCGTCATGTGAGATAGAGGCATCCTTGGACATTTCTTCCACCAGAATACATTCGATATTGCATAAACACCTGATCGTAAAAAGGGTTTGTTCTCGATGGATCCCGCACAATTTGACAATTGCTCAAAGAAAGGCTTATGTGGATTGGTTGGATGTATACAATTCACAATTACCTACCGGTGTCGCTATCCTTCTTTCTATTTATAATATTCTTAATACGAGGGTTGCTATTTAAGCTTCTGGCCTAGGTCACTTCTAGCCATGTTAGCCATGTGTAAGACATGTATGAGATGTATGACGTGTATGACGTGTATTACATGTATGACATACATGACGTGTATGACATGTATGACGTGTATTACATACATGACGTGTATGTCACACATGACGTGTATGTCACACATGACGTGTATGTCATACATGAAGTGTATGACATACATGACGCGTATGACATATATGACTTGTATAACAGACATGACGTGTATGACATACATGATGTGTGTGACAAACATGACGTGCATATTTCTTTAATAACTTCGACAATTTTTATCTGATCGCAACCAAATTTTCAGGAATCATAACTACTATAGTAATTATTGTATATACCTAGCTTTCAAATTAGGCTTGTTTTTCGATTTTGTTGATTTGGGGGGGCGGAAGTGTGCGTGGCAAAAATTGGAAACAAACTTGATCTGCGTGCGAACATAACAAATGCTGTCGAAAAAAATTATAGCTCTATCTCTTATAGTCTCTGAGATCCAGTGTTTCATACGGACGGACGGACAGACGGACAGACACACAGACGGACAGACACACAGACGGACAGACGGACATGGCTGAATATATATAGAATATATATACTTTATAGGGTCGGAGATGCCTCCTTCTACCTGTTGCATACATTTCCTGCTACCCTATGGGTAGCGGGTATAAAAATACCATTTGGTATATATGACATACATGACGTGTGCTCGCTCGAAGACAAAGGTCATCCAAAAACAGCCATTGCGCCAGAAAACATTGATGCCGTGCGTGAACTGATAATGCCAAATCGTCATGTGACATATCGTGAGATAGAGGCATCCTTGGACATTTCTTCCACCAGAATATATTCGATATTGCATAAACACCTGATCGTAAAAAAGGTTTGTTCTTGATGGATCCCGCACAATTTGACAATTGCTCAAAAAAGGCTTGTGCGGATTGGTTGGATATTTACAATTCACAATTACCAACAGGTATCGCTATCCTGTCATGAATGATAGGATCAGGATAGGATCGCTATCCTTCTTTCTATTTATAATATACTTAATACGAGGGTTGCTATTTAAGCTACTGAAGCCATATGTAAGACATGTATGACGTGTATGACGTGTATTACATGTATGACATACATGACGTGTATGACATGTATGACGTGTATTACATACATGACGTGTATGTCACACATGACGTGTATGTCATACATGACGTGTAAGACATACATGACGCGTATGACATACATGACGTGTATAACAGACATGATGGGTAGCCATGTCCGTCTGTCTGTCTGTCCGTCTGTGTGTCTGTCCGTCCGTCCGTATGAACACCTAGATCTCAGAGACTATAAGAGATAGAACTATAATTTTTTTCGACAGCATTTGTTATGTTTGCACGCAGATCAAGTTTATTTCAAATTTTTGCCACGCCCACTTCCGCCCCCGCAAATCAAAAAAATTGAATAACAAGCGTATTTTGGTATATACAATAATTATTATAGAATTTATAATTCCTGAAAATTTGGTTGCGATCAGATAAAAATTGTCGAAGTTATTAAAGAAATACTTTTGAATGGGCAAAAACGCCTACTTACTAGGGGCCTTATTTGCCTTGGCTGACAATCTGGTATATTGTGCCCTCTATGGTATATTTTGAATGCGGTACTATATCGATATACCAAACATACCGTTTGGTATATTTTTAGTATTTTTTCAATATATTCAGTATATGTAATACACGTCATACATGTCATCCACGTCATGTATGTCATATATACCAAATGGTATTTTTGTTATATCGATATAGTACCACATTCAAAATATACCATAGACGGCATAATATGCCAGATTGTCCCCCTAGTAAGTAGGCGTTTTTGCCCATACAAAAGTATTTAGTTAATAACTTTCATAATTTTTATCCGATCGCAACCAAATTTTCAGCAATCACAATTACTATAAATCGTATTCTACATACCTAAATTCGCAGTTATAGCTCTAAATTTACGCTTGTTGTTCGATTTTTTTTGTCACACATGTTATACACGTCATGTATGTCATACGCGTCATGTATGTCATACGCGTCATGTATGTCATACGCGTCATGTATGTCATACGCGTCATGTATGTCATACACGTCATGTATGACATACACGTCATGTATGTCATACACGTCATGAATGTTATACACGTCATGTATGTCATACGCGTCATGTATGTCATACACGTCACGTATGACATACACGTCACGTATGACATACACGTCATGTATGTAATACACGTCATACACATGTATGTAATACACGTCATACACATGTATGTCATACATGTCATACACATGTATGTCATACATGTCATACACGTCATGTATGTCATACATGTCATGTATGTCATACACGTCATGTATGTAATACACGTCATACACATGTATGTCATACATGTCACACACGTCATACATGTCATACACGTCATGTATGTCATACACGTCATACATGTCAAACACGTCATACATGTCATACACGTCATGTATGTCATACACTTCATGTATGTCATACACGTCATACATGTCTTACACATGGCTTACATGGCTAGAAGTGACCTAGACCAGAAGCTTAAATAGCAACCCTCGTATTAAGTATATTATAAATAGAAAAAAGGATAGCGATACCTGTTGGTATGTAATACACGTCATACATGTCATACACGTCATGTATGTCATATATACCAAATGGTATTTTTGTTATATCGATATAGTACCACATTCAAAATATACCATAGACGGCATAATATGCCAGATTGTCCCCCTAGTAAGTAGGCGTTTTTGACCATACAAAAGTATTTAGTTAATAACTTTCATAATTATACCCGCTACCCATAGGGTAGAAGGGTATTATAACTTTGTGCCGGCAGGAAATGTATGTAACAGGTAGAAGGAGGCATCTCCGACCCTATAAAGTATATATATTCTTGATCAGCGTCAACAGCCGAGACGATCTAGCCATGTCCGTCTGTCTGTCTGTCCGTCTGTGTGTCTGTCCGTCCGTCCGTATGAACACCTAGATCTCAGAGACTATAAGAGATAGAGCTATAAATTTTCTTCGACAGCATTTGTTATGTTTGCACGCAGATCAAGTTTATTTCAAATTTTTGCCACGCCCACTTCCGCCCCCGCAAATCAAAAAAATTGAATAAGAAACGTAATTTTAAAGCTAGAGTTGCGAATTTTGGTATATACAATAATTATTATAGAATTTATAATTCCTTGGACATTTCTTCCACCAGAATATATTCGATATTGCATAAACACCTGATCGTAAAAAGGGTTTGTTCTCGATGGATCCCGCACAATTTCACAATTGCTCAAAGAAAGGCTTATGTGGATTGGTTGGATATATACAATTCACAATTACCAACCGGTGTCGCAATCCTTCTTTCTATTTATAATATACTTAATACGAGGGTTGCTATTTAAGCTTCTGGCCTAGGTCAATTCTAGCCATGTTAGCCATGTGTAAGACATGTATGAGATGTATGACGTGTAATTACATGTGTATTATGACGTGTATGACATACATGACGTGTATGACATGTATGACGTGTATTACATACATGACGTGTATGTCACACATGACGTGTATGTCATACATGAAGTGTATGACATACATGACGCGTATGACATATATTACGTGTATAACAGACATGATGTGTGTGACATGTTTGACATACATGTGTATGACGTGTATGACATACATGACGTGTATGACATACATGACATGAATGACATACATGTGAATGACATACATGTGAATGACGTGTATTACATTCATGACGTGTATTACATACATGACGTGTATGACATACATGAAGTGTATGACAAGTTTGACATACATGACGTGTATAACATACATGACGTGTATTACATACATGACGTGTATAACATACATGACGTGTATTACATACATGACGTGTATGACATACATGACGTGTATGACATACATGACGTGCATATTTCTTTAATAACTTCGACAATTTTTATCTGATCGCAACCAAATTTTCAGGAATCATAACTACTATAGTAATTATTGTATATACCTAGCTTTCAAATTAGGCTTGTTTTTCGATTTTGTTGATTTGGGGGGGCGGAAGTGTGCGTGGCAAAAATTGGAAACAAACTTGATCTGCGTGCGAACATAACAAATGCTGTCGAAAAAAATTATAGCTCTATCTCTTATAGTCTCTGAGATCCAGTGTTTCATACGGACGGACGGACAGACGGACAGACACACAGACGGACATGGCTAGATCTTCTCGGCTGTTGACGCTGATCAAGAATATATATACTTTATAGGGTCGGAGATGCCTCCTTCTACCTGTTGCATACATTTCCTGCTACCCTATGGGTAGCGGGTATAAAAATACCATTTGGTATATATGACATACATGACGTGTGCTCGCTCGAAGACAAAGGTCATCCAAAAACAGCCATTGCGCCAGAAAACATTGATGCCGTGCGTGAACTGATAATGCCAAATCGTCATGTGACATATCGTGAGATAGAGGCATCCTTGGACATTTCTTCCACCAGAATATATTCGATATTGCATAAACACCTGATCGTAAAAAAGGTTTGTTCTTGATGGATCCCGCACAATTTGACAATTGCTCAAAAAAGGCTTGTGCGGATTGGTTGGATATTTACAATTCACAATTACCAACAGGTATCGCTATCCTGTCATGAATGATAGGATCAGGATAGGATCGCTATCCTTCTTTCTATTTATAATATACTTAATACGAGGGTTGCTATTTAAGCTACTGAAGCCATATGTAAGACATGTATGACATGTATGACGTGTATGACGTGTATTACATGTATGACATACATGACGTGTATGACATGTATGACGTGTGTGACATGTATGACATACATGTGTATGACGTGTATGACATACATGTCTATGACATGTATGACATACATGTGTATGACGTGTATTACATATATGACGTGTATGTCATACATGACGTGTATGTCATACATGACGTGTATGTCATACATGACGTGTATGTCATACATGACGTGTATGTCATACATGACGTGTATGTCATACATGACGTGTATGACATACATGACGTGTATAACATTCATGACGTGAATGACATACATGACGTGTAAGACATGTATGAGATGTATGACGTGTATGACGTGTATTACATGTATGACATACATGACGTGTATGACATGTATGACGTGTATTACATACATGACGTGTATGTCACACATGACGTGTATGTCACACATGACGTGTATGTCATACACGTCATGTATGTAATACACGTCATACACATGTATGTCAAACATGTCACACCCATCATGTCTGTTATACACGTCATGTATGTCATACGCGTCATGTATGTCTTACACGTCATGTATGACATACATGACAAAGGTCATCCAAAAACAGCCATTGCGCCAGAAAACATTGATGCCGTGCGTGAACTGATAATGCCAAATCGTCATGTGACATATCGTGAGATAGAGGCATCCTTGGACATTTCTTCCACCAGAATATATTCGATATTGCATAAACACCTGATCGTAAAAAAGGTTTGTTCTTGATGGATCCCGCACAATTTGACAATTGCTCAAAAAAGGCTTGTGCGGATTGGTTGGATATTTACAATTCACAATTACCAACAGGTATCGCTATCCTGTCATGAATGATAGGATCAGGATAGGATCGCTATCCTTCTTTCTATTTATAATATACTTAATACGAGGGTTGCTATTTAAGCTACTGAAGCCATATGTAAGAGATGTATGACGTGTATGACGTGTATTACATGTATGACATACATGACGTGTATGACATGTATGACGTGTATGACATGTATGACATACATGACGTGTATGACATACATGACGTGTATGTCATACATGACGTGTATGTCATACATGACGTGTATGTCATACATGACGTGTATGACATACATGACACGTATGACATACATGACACGTATGACATACATGACGTGTATAACATTCATGACGTGTATGACATTCATGACGTGTATGACATACATGACGTGTATGACATGTATGACGTGTGTGACGTGTATGACATACATGTGTATGACATGTATGACATACATGTGTATGACATGTATGACATACATGTGTATGACGTGTATTACATACATGACGTGTATGACATACATGACGTGTATGACATACATGACGTGTATGTCATACATGACGTGTATGTCATACATGACGTGTATGTAATACATGACGTGTATGACATACATGACACGTATGACATACATGACGTGTATAACATTCATGACGTGTATGACATACATGACGTGTATGATATGTGTGACAAAAAAATCGAATAACAAGCGTAAATTTAGAGCTATAACTGCGAATTTAGGTATGTAGAATACTTAAAATATACCAAATGGTATGTTTGGTATATCGATATAGTACCGCATTCAAAATATACCATAGACGGCACAATATACGAGATTGTCAGCCAAGGCAAATAAGACCCCTAGTAAGTAGGCGTTTTTGCCCATTCAAAAGTATTTCTTTAATAACTTCGACAATTTTTATCTGATCGCAACCAAATTTTCAGGAATTATAAATTCTACAATAATTATTGTATATACCAAAATTCGCAACTCTAGCTTTAAAATTAGGCTTCTTTTTCGATTTTGTTGATTTGCGGGGCGGAAGTGTGCGTGGCAAAAATTTGAAACAAACTTGATCTGCGTGCGAACATAACAAATGCTGTCGAAAAAAATTATAGCTCTATCTCTTATAGTCTCTGAGATCCAGTGTTTCATACGGACGGACGGACAGACACACAGACGGACATGGCTAGATCGTCTCGGCTGTTGACGCTGATCAAGAATATATATACTTTATAGGGTCGGAGATGCCTTCTTCTACCTGTTGCATACATTTCCTGCCGGCACAAAGTTATAATACCCGTCTACCCTATGGGTAGCGGGTATAAAAATACCATTTGGTATATATGACATATAAAGGTCATCCAAAAACAGCCATTGCGCCAGAAAACATTGATGCCGTGCGTAAACTGATAATGCCAAATCGTCATGTGACATATCGTGAGATAGAGGCATCCTTGGACATTTCTTCCACCAGAATACATTCGATATTGCATAAACACCTGATCGTAAAAAGGGTTTGTTCTCGATGGATCCCGCACAATTTCACAATTGCTCAAAGAAAGGCTTATGTGGATTGGTTGGATATATACAATTCACAATTACCAACCGGTGTCGCTATCCTTCTTTCTATTTATAATATACTTAATACGAGGGTTGCTATTTAAGCTTCTGGCCTAGGTCACTTCTAGCCATGTTAGCCATGTGTAAGACATGTATGAGATGTATGACGTGTATGACGTGTATTACATGTATGACATACATGACGTGTATGACATGTATGACGTGTATTACATACATGACGTGTATGTCACACATGACGTGATGAAGAAGCCTAATTTTAAAGCTAGAGTTGCGAATTTTGGTATATACAATAATTATTATAGAATTTATAATTCCTGAAAATTTGGTTGCGATCAGATAAAAATTGTCGAAGTTATTAAAGAAATACTTTTGAATGGGCAAAAACGCCTACTTACTAGGGGTCTTATTTGCCTTGGCTGACAATCTGGTATATTGTGCCGTCTATGGTATATTTTGAATGCGGTACTATATCGATATACCAAACATACCATTTGGTATATTTTAAGTATTCTACATACCTAAATTCGCAGTTATAGCTCTAAATTTACGCTTGTTATTCGATTTTTTTGTCACACATGTCATACACGTCATGTATGTCATACACGTCATGAATGTTATACACGTCATGTATGTCATACGTGTCATGTATGTCATACGTGTCATGTATGTCATACACGTCATGTATGACATACACGTCATGTATGTCATACACGTCATGTATGTCATACATGTCATACACATGTATGTCATACATGTCACACACGTCATACATGTCATACACGTCATGTATGTCATACATGTAATACACGTCATACACGTCATACATGTCTTACATATGGCTTCAGTAGCTTAAATAGCAACCCTCGTATTAAGTATATTATAAATAGAAAGAAGGATAGCGATCCTATCCTGATCCTATCATTCATGACAGGATAGCGATACCTGTTGGTAATTGTGAATTGTAAATATCCAACCAATCCGCACAAGCCTTTTTTGAGCAATTGTCAAATTGTGCGGGATCCATCAAGAACAAACCTTTTTTACGATCAGGTGTTTATGCAATATCGAATATATTCTGGTGGAAGAAATGTCCAAGGATGCCTCTATCTCACGATATGTCACATGACGATTTGGCATTATCAGTTCACGCACGGCATCAATGTTTTCTGGCGCAATGGCTGTTTTTGGATGACCTTTGTCAAAAAAGGCTTGTGCGGATTGGTTGGATATTTACAATTCACAATTACCAACAGGTATCGATATCTTGTCATGAATGATAGGATCAGGATAGGATCGCTATGACTTACTTTCTATTTATAATATACTTAATACGAGGGTTGCTATTTAAGCTTCTGGTCTAGGTGACTTCTAGCCATGTAAGCCATGTGTAAGACATGTATGACGCGTATGACATACATGACGTGTATAACATTCATGACGTGTATGACATACATGACGTGTATGTCATACATGACGTGTATGACATACATGACGCGTATGACATACATGACGCGTATGACATACATGACGCGTATGACATACATGACGTGTATAACATGTGTGACAAAAAAATCGAATAACAAGCGTAAATTTAGAGCTATAACTGCGAATTTAGGTATGTAGAATACGATTTATAGTAATTGTGATTGCTGAAAATTTGGTTGCGATCGGATAAAAATTATGAAAGTTATTAACTAAATACTTTTGTATGGGCAAAAACGCCTACTTACTAGGGGGACAATCTGGCATATTATGCCGTCTATGGTATATTTTGAATGTGGTACTATATCGATATAACAAAAATACCATTTGGTATATATGACATACATGACGTGGATGACATGTATGACGTGTATTACATATACTGAATATACTGAAAAAATACTAAAAATATACCAAACGGTATGTTTGGTATATCGATATAGTACCGCATTCAAAATATACCATAGAGGGCACAATATACCAGATTGTCAGCCACGGCAAATAAGACCCATAAGGCGTTTTTGCCCATTCAAAAGTATTTCTTTAATAACTTCGACAATTTTTATCTGATCGCAACCAAATTTTCAGGAATTATAAATTCTATAATAATTATTGTATATACCAAAATACGCTTGTTATTCAATTTTTTTGATTTGCGGGGGCGGAAGTGGGCGTGGCAAAAATTTGAAATAAACTTGATCTGCGTGCAAACATAACAAATGCTGTCGAAAAAAATTATAGTTCTATCTCTTATAGTCTCTGAGATCTAGGTGTTCATACGGACGGACGGACAGACACACAGACGGACAGACAGACAGACGGACATGGCTAGATCGTCTCGGCTGTTGACGTTGATCAAGAATATATATACTTTATAGGGTCGGAGATGCCTCCTTCTACCTACATACATTTCCTGACGGCACAAAGTTATAATACCCTTCTACCCCATGGGCAGCGGGTATAACAAACCGAAAAACTAGTGGCGTCATCTGTTGGTCGTAATACGAACATATATTTTGCCATCTATCGACAGAAAGTTAAATTCAAACTCGTGGGGTAAATGCAGCAAGCAGTGTATTAACTCTTCGAAAATTGATCAGCGATTTGAACCTTTATAATTTCGAGCGAATTCGAAATACACGGGCTGTTGACCTGCAATAAAAACAAAGTTACCATATAATTTCGCAATTTTGCTTCTTTTCGAGAAAAAATAATCTTCAGAGTTTTGTCGATTTATAACCAAAGTAAATCCACAATTGAGAAATACATCATGTTTTGTCTCTTCGCACTGCTTGTTAATTTCGATATTTAAAAATCAGCCGAACAGGTTTTAGTCTCTGCTACAGGGATTTTTACGCCGTTTTGCACATTCTTCGTCAATGGCAGCACTTTTAAGCAGTGCAAGCAGTACTTTTTGGCGGTTAGTTTTAAATTCAAATTTACTGCAAGCAAAATCGTTGCTCTTATTTTCAGTTCGCTTGGATATACAGCAGGTAATTCAATTGTTTAACACACTAGCAAGAAAAATGCAGATGTACAGTATTATCACACATATCCATTTGAAAAATAAACTCACGCGCATAATTGCACAAATATATTCTATATCCATATAGATAAACAGTAGTACAAACAGACAAAATTTACTACATATTCAGATTAACTAGCAGGCGAACAGCAAAAAGCAGAAAATTATATATTTAACGGTTAATTTAAATTTGACACGGTAAAATTGTGACGTTCTGCTCATTTGTTTTTGTCCAAGCGATCGTTAAATTTGAATCAACTCATTCTGCGATTTTTAAATGATTAGCAAGACTTATTGTCATTTCACTTTTGCTGTTGTGTTTTAACAAAGCAACTAATTGTTTGAGATAAGGCATTCGTATGCGCATATATTTCAATAATTTTAATAATTGCCTTCAGCCAAATGGATTACAGAAGAAGGAATTTCCCGAAATATAAAATTTGTTGAAAGTGAAGTTAATCAAAACAGTTTGTTCCTCTTTTTGTAGTAGGAGATATAACGATTATAAACCTGACAAAGATAACGAGTGAAAATTGTAAAAGACTCAACGTAATATAGTGTAACTTGCATTAGACACAGTTAATTTCCTACTTTTATTTAAAAATCTATAATACAAAATGTATTATATCGAAATCTATATTTAATGAAATTAAATAGTCGAGAGACCTCTAACAATTGTAAACCTGACAAAGAAATCGTTGAAAGATCAACATAATATAGTGTAACTCGCTTGCATTAGTGACAGTTAATTTGATTGTTCTATCTGAAAATAGTATCTCACAGTCAAGTACACTCTCTGGATGATAAATTATATTATGTGACACACTTGCGCCATTTCGTGGCAATAATGTAATGTACTCTGCTTGTAAAAATATAGTAACTAATTTAAAATAATCTAGGCGCATATAAATAATAGCCCCGATAATATGGTAATCACAATAAATGATATGCTAATCTATTGCAAATATAAACGGTTGTGCTACCTCAACTACTATGCCACTGAAAGTGCATATTATGCGAACACTCGTAACTGAAAAGCTGGCGGAAAACCCACCTATGTATGTAGCTTACACATGTTAAGTACAGGCGTCCGCTAATTGTGCCCAGGCAACTAAGTTGACCCCAAAAAGCTCACGCGACACACACAGAGAGTGTGAGAGAGAGAGAGAGAGAGGGCGAATGCATGCGACAAACATTAAAAGTCCATTAAAAAATTATGTTCGCCATGGCGTGCTGTGTGCTCCTGTTTAGGTGGAGTAGAGTATAGAGTATAGAGTGTAGAGTGTGTGCAAAGTGTGTCCAGAGCAAAGTTGGGCGACAATTCGTATGGCCAGTCACACACACTTACAAATATAGTAGTTGTCTATGTGTTTACTAAATTTAGAGCGCCTTTAAATTGTGACTGCAACGATGTCGTCGTCGTCGTCGTCGTCGTCGTCGTCGGCGAATGCATAATTGTAATTGCGAATGCAAATGTCGCACGTATTGATTGCATTAATTAATTAATTTGTGACTTAATTTCATGGGCTTGCGGCAATCAGCGCACGCACGACTGCCAAAATGTATTAATATTGCAGCAGCAGCCGCAGCCGTGAATGCAACAGCAACAACAACAGCAACTACAACCATAATTATGACGACAACAACAACAGCAGCAGCAGTTCTGATGCGCTGCACGTGTGTGTGTTTGCGTTGTTATTAATTGAAATTTAATGGCAAAATATATTTTTTATTTATTTATTCGACTGCAACTGCATTTATGCGCACTTCCGTCGCCCCCCCTCTCTCTTAACACACTCTCCTACTCACTCTCCCTTATTTTGTTGTTGGGCGACATCATCAACGACGCAGCGCAGCGCGGTTGGCATTTAACATCAAAAGCCTTGGTCCCAGTCAGCCAGCAGCCCCGAACGAGTTTGTAATTGATTTCACTTAAAAATTAAATAATGCATGCGGTTTTTACTGCAAAATGGATTTCACAAATGTTCTTGTTGTTCTTGCTCTTCTTGTTGTTGTTGTTGTTTTTGACGTATTCTGTAAATGGTTCAGTTCACGCTTGGGGCCGAAACATGGCCAGCTCCTGCTCCTCTCCCCCCTCCTCTTCGTTGCTGGTTGCACTCGTCTCGTTGCATGCCACCATTGGCGGTCGGTCACTCGTGTTGCCATTTTATTTTCGCGTTAAATTAAATATGAAAATTAATATCAACATAATTGAAATGGCAACGCAGGCAGCCAGCGTTCACACCCGCGCCCTTCCCCTTACAGCTGAGCACCATAATTGATGAAATTATTTAAGAATTATTTCCCAAATGTGCCGTGACAATTATGCGGGACCTTCGCAATGTGCGTGCGTGCGAATGCACTGAGCGAAAAATCTGGGGTAACTTGTGCACCAATGCAAAAGAGTGTAAGTAACGAGATTACAATGAGCGATGAAGTAATACAAGTTAAAGACTTGTTCAAGAAATACAGCTGGGAAATTAACAAGCTGGAAAGTGACTGTCGAGTGTGCTCGACTGCGAGATACCCGCTGCCCATTTTCAATTTGAGTAAAACAGTGCGGTATTCTTCTTAAAATATTCTAAATTAATATACTAATAAAATACTAAAATATACCGAATGATTCTTTTGATATATCGATATACTATTAAATAACTAAACAAATATACTGAAAACATACTAACATATACCGAATGTTCCTTGTGGTATATCGATATACTATTAAATAACTAATAATTATGCTGACAAAATAATAAAATATACCGAAGGCTCCTTTTGGTACATCGATATACTTTTACCATTTTTTATTGAATTTCTCTTAAAATATTCTAAATAAATATACTGAAAAAACACTAAATTATACTGAAGGCTTCATGTGGTAAATCGATTGATTAAAATAAAACAGTGCGTTACTCTTCTTAAAATATTCTAAATTAATATACTAAAAGATACTAAAATGTACCAAATGCTCCTTTTGGTATATCGATATACTATTAATATTTTTATTAAATTTCTCTTAAAATATTCTAAATAAATATGCTGCAAAAAAATACTGAAATATATCGAAGGCTTCATTTGGAAAATCGATATACTATTACATTCAAAATATACCATCTAATACAAAATATGTCAGTTTATATCACAAAAGACATGTATAGAAATAATATTTATAATAATTACAAAATATTGAATATATTTAAAAAATGCTAACACTTCAAATAATTGTAATTAATTAATTATAATTATTATAAATTTGAAAATACCTAGAAAAAACTGGTATTTTATTGGAGAAATTTAAAAAATAAAAGGAAGTGGTAAATGTAAATGTATTTATTCAATTGCAGAAATTTATAAAAATAACATTTATAGTAATTAAAAACATATTAAATAATGATATAGAATATAAGCAGCTAATTAAGCCTCGCGCACGTCTGCAGATACTTTAGTATCTCACGGATTAACATTGCGTTACTCGAGTATTGTTTCGAGTGCAGCAAAGTTGTGCGTGTCTGTCAAATAATAAAGCAGAAATTGTATTTAAACAACAGCCTGCAATTAATTATGTTCATCCACACCACGGAGCGCCCTCTTGTCACAATCTATCTATACTATATATGAGTATAGTACGTGTGAGAGTGTGTGAGTGTGTGAGTATGCACATATGCATGTAGATCATATGGCAAACAGTGCTCGCAATTATTTAATGAACCAAAAACAATAATCACTAACAGCAACGGTTTGATTGGCATGTTTCATGTTGCGTTCAGTTCAGTTAAAATTCGCAACAAGTTTGCCATGAACTGGATTTGCATATATGGAAATTATGAAATATGAGGCAAAACTTCATCCGCAGATAAACGAAACATAATACTCCAATATATGCAAATACAAACGATGATGATGATGTTGCTGATAATAACAATTAATTACCAAAATGATATTAATTAAAACAAGTTCAAGTCACGACATCGAACGAATTTAAACACTTTGTTGTGGCTTCACTTTGCCACCTGTCTAAACGGTCATTAGCTTCATGAACAGAAACAGAAACAAAACCTTAAAATGTACACGAAAAATGCCGAGTCAAAAAGCAAAGCCATTGTACAATAATTGTTTATAATTCCTATTAATTTTGCACTTATTAATAATTCCAAACTTTCTGCTGACAGCGACGAGCGACACAAAATTCATGCGAATTTCGAAAACTGAAGGCAAAGAAGCCCATGAAAAGGGTCGCAATTAATGTTGATACTTTTATGTATGATATTGTTATTGTATCAATTGGCATGTTCGTTGATCGTTTGCAGTAATTCCATGGAATCACTTGTGATGTCAGCGGGGAAAACATTTCCCAGGCCAATGTCAAATTGTCATTGACTTGTAACTCATATCGCATTAGGCAAACAGCAGCTCACATAACGTAGATTTGGCAATCAACAGAGAGACAGAAAGAGAGAATGAGAGAGAGAGGGAATTGCAAGCTAATCAAACGCTTACGCCTACGCCTAAAATGTGCAAATGTGCACAAAAAGCAGCCAAACGAGTCGCATGAGACTATTTCCAAAGTGGCAACAGGCTGCAGGACAAACAACAGCCAACAGACAACAGACAAAACTGTTGGCGATGCGACAAATTTACGCAATGCGCTCTCGACGACCCCTCGAACTCAATCCCAATCCTCAATCCTCAATGCGAATCGCATTGGCATTCGCGAGAACTGAGAACTGCGAATTGCGAACTGAGAACTGCGAACTGAGAGCTCGTGCCCCGCTTCATTTTTGTGTTTGTCGTTGCCCGTTTTGCGTGCGCACTTTTAATTGCAATTGAATTTTAATTACTGCGTTGTCAGCAAAGAATGTTGCAGTCGGTCCGTCCGTCTGTCCGTCCGTTGGTCTCTCAGTCGTTTAAGAGCCGACAGGCAGCAAGTAGCAAACAGGCAGCAGACAGCAGGCAGAGACTCGCAGAGACAATGAGCCGAAACGACAGCAGCAACAGCGAAAACATCGGCAACAGCCACCGGCAACAGTTGCCATTTGTCGTTCGCTCTTTTTGGTGCAGTTTTCTCTGCTCTTCTCTCTTCTTTCGACTCTCGTGGCTCTTTGTCTTCTTTACAAGCAAAGTCGCCAACGGAGCAATTAAATGAGCTCCAGCCGCCGGCAATCGACGGTTGACTTCATTAATCAGCAGCTATAAATGTGATGGGGCCTGATAACGCTTTTATCGGACTCTGATGATTCTATTTACTGTCTGTCCCCAACCAACCAACCAACCAACCATCCAACTATGGTCATATATTGCCTATAGATAGCCTAATGAAAGTGCCCTGCAATTAGCAACGTCTGCGCTTGATTGTGCCTGAGATCAACATAAAAGTAATACATATGAATAATACGCATCGTTGTCTTTTGCTTTTCGTCTGAGCACGTTTTGGAGAGAATGGCATTTCATTTATGTAGTTAAATTACGAGTATCTGACATTTTTTCGTAAATCTCTTTCTGTCTTTCAGTGCAGTAATCAAAAAGCATTTAGCTACTGGAAATTACCTATAATTAGCCATTAAAAATAATCTTGATGGAATTCGATCAGAGTGGAAAAAGAGTTAACGATGATTCACTTGATGGGAGTTTATCGAGTTTAAAGTCAAGAATTCATTCAACTTATTTATAGTTAAACAATAATATTGTTTATTAATTCGCTGACCTTTTTGCCACGGCAATTAAGTGCTGCACCAAAATGTGTATTATTAATGCATTTTCACATTTTTCTCTACACATTTTCACCCCAAAACAAGATTTATGCGTTGGAGTGGGAGCCATCTATCTAAAATTATACCACACCGAATTCAGAGAGGAGACTGAAGGCAGAGGAGCTGGAGAATGAGGCGCTGCAGGTGCACAAAGGGGGGCGCCAAAATGCATGAGCGGGTGACATGGGTAACTACAAGGGAGAGGGGGTGAAAGGGGAGAGAGGGAGGTAGGTGGGCAAGTGCCAGTTCAAACTTCAGCCATCAAACAGCGAAAATAACAAAATGTCAAACAGAACGCATGCAACAATTTATTTAAATACCTCAGGCTCATCAAATTTAAGTTTACACACCCAAAAGCAATGCGAGGAGGGGAGAGAGTGATGGGGAGAGGGAAAAAAATAAAATAAAAACTCGAAATGAAAATGAAAATTCAATTTTCCACCTAAACGCAGACACCGCATCAATTTTGAAAATGCGTTTGCCCAAGCATTGAAGACGATTTGTTGTGCTGTGAGTTTTGGACGAGCAGACACAGTTGCTGCCTGCCCCCCGATAGCTGCCACATGCCTCATGCCACCAAGTGTTGCTGCCACATACAACCAGGCAGAGGCACTCAAAAGACACAGGCAACAGAAGTCAACAGAGGCACAACGTTGTCTCGATGCTAAAGAGATGCAGGCGGTTGCTATTGCCAGGCTGACAAACAGCAGAAGAGTGGAGAGATGAAAGAGGGGAAAGGGTGAAAGTAAGGGAGTGGGGGACTGAGGAGGAGGGGGCAACCCCACGGCACAATTCAACAATTTGGATTCGCCTTTTGGTTTGCTGTCAACGACAAAGCTTGAAGTGGATATTGCGATACAAGACACACACAAACACACACACATTCACATTTCAACCACACACAATTAGAATAATTTTGTCACAAGTGTGTGTGTGTGTGTGTGAGTGTGTGCAGGCAATCAGCTTTTTGGGCTGATTTGATTTATGCCACAGTTTTCAATATTTGATCGACTTGGCCCAAAAGAAGAATCTCTTGTCTTAGCATTTAATTAGCCTTTATTGGCCATTAAGATTCCAATCATGATAACTGCAGCCACAGTAGCTAGCACACACACACACACACACATACGATACACCCACACTGAGTAGCTGGTGGAACTTTCTACGTACATTCGAGTTTTATTATCATTATTTTTTCAGCAAGTTTATGAGGCCAGCGAACGAAGTATTTATGATATTTACAACAAAAGAGAGCCAAAAACGAAACGAAACGAACGAAGAAATTTTACTCAAATTGAAATAAAAACATACAAATTAATTAAAGCCAATAAACAAGAGGCAGCGACTCGCCTCAACCCATTAATTGGGGCGCCCTACGCATTGCTGAGTTTACGACCGACAGAGAGAGAAAGAGAGAGAGAGAGAAAATGCAATGGGCAAGCCGCCAGTTGCGCTTCTTCTTCTTTTTTTTTGCCCGGCATGGGTGTTGAGTGATCATGCCAGATCAGTCCGGTAGAGGGCGTTGCAACTAGAAGCAGCATTTATAGAGAGAGAGAGAGGGAGGGGGACATTCAGGGGGCATCCACTTCGCTGGCAATTTAATGGCGTTTTTACAACTTGAAAGATTCGTGCCTGCCACGCCGTTTTGAGCGATGATATTTGAGGGGCCACTAAATGCATACGAAATGCAGCGCAACGTATGTCATTAGAACATAAAAATGATATTAATTGCATGCGAGCTCTAGAGTGCAGAGCGCAGTCTGGAGACCTGGAAGCCCGAATGTGCCACTGCCAGTTGCCAGTTGCCAGTGACAGTGGCATGCAATAGAAACGTCAACATTGAATAGCATAGATCTCTTCCATACAGAGATCCACTTAAACAGTAAAGGGGAGCGACGATCGCAGCGAGCAGATAAATAATAAAAATTAAAAATAAATTAACACCTAGTAAAGAGAGATGCAGTCGCTGTTTCTGTTTCTGCCCCGGCGTTTACTTTGCTATGGAATACTATACACTGAAAAAAAAGATCAAGAACATTAATCTTAAAAATTAAGTATTTAAAATACGGTCACTTTAAGATCAAATTATTAGAGCTAAGAAAATTAAACTGAATAATGACAAATTCTCTAAATAAGATTCGAAATACTAAAATAAGGTAACAAAATTCTCCAATCCATCGAAATTTTTATGTTTTTATCAGATTTTCAGCATTTTCGTTCCTAGTTCAGTTTGTTGAGCTGTCGCGAACCATTCTTCATTGTAATCTTATTAAAGTCGTTAAAGGTTTATAATGTAAATACTGTTCGATTCGTTTATTAAATGAGTCTTGAACATGTTTAATAAAAATAATTTACTTATATAAAAAATAACAATAAAATATGGTGTAACATATTTTATATATGTTATTTTATAAAAGGTTTGTGGTCTTAAAAGTATGCGATTTTTTTCTTATAGCCTTACATCAAGATGTGTTTTCTGATTTCAAGATTTTTATGTTCTTGACGCTCTTTTTAGAAAAAAATTCTTACTACTAAGGCTAGCAAAATTTGGATTTCATAAAATTGTTTCCAGTGTACGAGTCTAGGCCTATATAACGCACTCAGACACACACACAGACAGACTGCTCAAAAATAGCGCAAAAGTAATTAAAATCGAAAATATAAAAGCAAAACGCACCCAGTTTGTCCCCTTGCATCGCCCTTCTACTTCTTCTGGGTGCCATAAAAAATATGTTTGTCTATATTGAATTCAACAAGCGAAACGTTGCCGCCAGCGCAGCAGCCAACAGACAGACGGACGGACAGACAGACAAAGATACAGATCAAAGGCCCCCGGTTGAAGCATCGCGAGTGTTGCCACATTATGACGATGATGACGCTAATGCAGTTGACATTTTATGCCAGAGAATGCATCCAGCAAAGGAGTATTTAAAACAATTGTCTTGGCCGATAATTAAATGCAATAATATTTCAATTTAATTAGCTGGCAGCTGGTAAAACAGCTTAAACAGACGCCTGCAAGCATTAAAAGATTCATTAGTCGAATATTTGGGTTATGCTAATGCCTTCAAATCCATCATAATGACAATTTTACGATGCAAATGAATCTGCTTTGAAATGCCAACCAATTTATGAATTAACCAAAACACACACTTAGAAGTCAATTTATGTAGATTATGATTTCAACAAATCTGATTGAGAGAGAGAGAGAGGGAGAGTGAAATTCTCTCGGTTGACCTTTCTCAATCGAGAAGCAGTCGCTTTTGTTCATAACATTAATTTATTTTAGCTGGACAATCCAGTATTTGGCTTCAAGTCAATTCATAAACGAATATAAATACGGTTAATAAAACAATCAGGTTGATCAGTTGCGTCAGCTGAATTTCGTTTAATTTTAACACATATATATAGAGGGTGTTGTTATTCGAAACTTTATCGTTTAAAACAAGCGCATTTACTTAATATGACTTTTTAATCGTTGCGTCAAATCCCATTTAATACGCATAATTTGTCGATTTCTTATCGGTTAATCAAACGTCAAGATGCTATCAACTTTTTACACAGAAAATACGCGAGCTCATTAATAAATTACTTTGTGCATAACAATTTGTATTTAGTTAGTCATTTTATTATTTAGAATATTGTTTTTAACAGCGCATTTAAAGATGAATCATATGAACCAGTTGTATAATAATAAAGGAATTTAATAGAATAATTCGAGATAATTTAGGAATATAGTAGTAAAAGACATTTTGAAAAGTTATCAAGTAAATATTATTTAAGACAACGCATTTAAAAATGGAATAAATAAAAAATACTGCGGCATAATTTGACATTTTTTTTAATAGAAAAACAATTTAAAATAATATAGGGATCAAATTATGAAAAAAAATGATAATATATTGTAATCGAAGAATAATTTCAAGTAAATATTATTACGTAAAATACTTTTTTGAATTCCATTTTTGAATGAAATTATTTCCGAATGCCTAATCGTTATTTAAAATGTTTTTTAAAACGACGCATTAAAAGAAAGAAATAATACGAAGAAGTTTCAGAATAAAATGAAACTTTTTAGAAAAACATAAGATAATTGGAAATTGGTAAATAGGAATAATAGAAAATGCGATTTTACAACGTGTTTTAAATTATCAAAAATTTTGTTATTAAAATTTAAATTTATATTTAAACTGATGAATTTATTGATAAGAAATCTATACGAATATACAAATTATTGCAACTACAATTATGTTGAAAAAAATTATATACATTACTTCTAAATAATTACATTATTAAATCAAATTATTGCTAAATATATATCATTTTGAGTATTTCTTAAGTTTTAGAATAACAATGGAACTTAAAAAAACAAAAAAAAAACTAATTGCAATTAGAGTTTATTGGGATAATAGCAAAAACAATTTTTAAAACTGAGGTGTTTTAAAGTATAAAAAAAAGAAGTATAGGCTAATTTGGAATTATCTATTTGAACAGATTTAGGAATATTCCTCAAATTCCAATTAATCAAAACAATTATTTTGAATAAACTTCATAAATGTTGCTAATAGAACAATAATTGTCAGCATACTGTATTGCATATAATGCTTGTTAATAATTAAGTCAATGCGAAATTTGACTAGAGAGTGTTTTGTGTGTGTGCAGATTAAATCGTAGATTGTGGGAATATTTGAGCATTTAAGCAACTGCATGTGATTAGTTGACAATATTTAATTGTCAGCCAAGCATTTAATAAACATACAAATCCGAAACTCACACTGACAAACACTGATTGAATGGCTGCCACTCACTGAGTGAGTGAGTGTGTGAGTGAATGAGTGAGTGCAGTGTGAATGCAATAACCGAACTCACACATTGACAAAGTCTCGCTCTTGCAGTTGCTGTTTTACACGGACATGGAGGCATTCCATTGAATCCAATTATCGCTGGACATGGCATAATAATTACTGTCTGCTTCATGCACACACACACACACACATAAATACAGAGAGACGCACACGCTCTACGCATTTATAAATACACGTCCATACATGTGCACAAACAAGGTCGCTTGAAGCGAGTAAGCGACATTGAGGGTCGACTTCCTCTGGGCTCTGACTCCTGTTTCTGTTGTTGTTGATGGGTGGCAGAAGGTGGCGCATCCTGGCCTTGTTGCTTAACCAACTAAATCGCAAGTGGCCGTGGCAGAGGTAAGTCAATGAGTAGCAGCAGCAGCAGCAGAGAGAGCGGGAGAGAGACAGAGAGAGAGAGCGCGCGCCAAAGCTTACGCAAACATAAGCCGAAGGATGCTGTCGGGCCGCCAGCAATAAAACAAAATTGCCACATATAAAAGCAAAATAATGAAGTGAAAATGGCAACAATGTGATTACACACACACACAGACACACACACGGAGCGTGGCAGGAAGGGGCCTCAATAAATTGCAGCCAACTGGCGAGCGAGACAGCACCATTAGACAGAGAAAGAGCAAGAGCGAGAGAGTGCAAAAAGAGCGGAATTTGCGAGCGAATGCGTCGGCGCTTTGTGCAAATGTTGCTAGCAACATGTTGCCAACAGCTAACTTGTTGGATGCGCGTTGTATATGTATGTGTGAGTATATGCTAGCGTCAGTGTGTGTGTGTGTGTCAGTCACACGCTTGCCTGCGTTTCATTTAAAAGCTTACAATTTGGCGCTTTGGCTGGCAAAATGGTTTTTAAGCACTCGCAAATTGATTAAGCTCTGCCGAAAAGTTGAGATTGCAGATTGCCGAATTTAATTATAATAGGCGTATAAATGTGTTTATATAATAAGCGAAATGAATAATTGCGCGACTGGCATAATGGCATCGTTTACAGTGCATTATGAGAGCAGGCAACAGCATCAACAACAACAACAATGGCAACATGGGACAGCAGCTGCGGCGTGTGCTTCATGGCAACATTACAACGAATTAAATTGCTTGTAATGCTTATGGTGATGGTCGATGGTGTGCTGACGATGGTGACGCAGGCAGCACAAACACACTCACACACACACACACACATAGAGGCATTCACAACAAAAGTGAGTCGCCATTGGGTTAAAGAGGGCTAAATGCGTGCAATCATTGTGGGTGGCAACTCTGACTCTGACTGCGAGTGTGTTGCTGCGCAAAGAGGAATGAGGTTCGGGGGAGGGTAAGTGGGTAAATGTCAGACAGCATTTATCCATTTGTAGCTGGACGCTGGGGAGCAACAGCAGAGGCAGCAACAGCAGTTGCCTTTGGGCAGCTCGTCTCTCTGTCTGACATTCAAGTTGTCGATATGGATATGGATATGTATGCTTCACCTAACTGAATGTGAGTGTGTGTGAGTGTGAGTGGGTGTGGGTGTTTTGCACCTAATGGATACACAGTTCTATTTCATAGCATACGAAATTGGCTTTTGCTCGACCAAAACTCAATACAAATAATATGTATGTATGTTTTTCAATTTACAAAAGTTATGTTGAGCAGGCTGCGCTTAGAACATTATTGAACACATTTCAGTTTTACATTAAGCTCGCAGTAAGCAACACAATAAAAAGAAACGAAAAAACAAATACAACAAAAATTAACTAAACTCAATTAGCAGCGCTTTCCACTGCCGTATTCTCTTTTCTTTCCCATTCTCATTTTGTTGACTGTGCCAAAGGAACAGAGCAAGCATTCTCCTTACAAAGACCCCCCTCCCTCCTCCCTCGACAAACTCATGGATCGGGAGGCAGTCGAAGAAGCAGCGATACGCATCCAATTGCCCGAGGTCGGTGTGGCGAACGTTGTGCACTTGCCCGCTGCTGCCGATGGCGGCGATGCCGATGCCGAGGCCTGGGAGCGACAATTGGACGCAGCGCAGTTGCAGGCGATGCGGCAAGAGAATCCGCAGGTGGCAATGCTCTTGGATGCACCGCACGAGCCGCCAATCGAATTACACCACATGCTCGAGACGGTGAACGTACCTCAACGACCGCGCAAGAAACGCAGCTTCTGGACCATCTGCAAGCCGTTTCCTATGCAGCCGGAGAGGTGCGCTCCCATTGTGAATGGCTGGCGGGCGGTGCAGCTTGTGCCGCACGAGCAGCGCAGCGAATACTTTGCCAACTATCTGCTGGAGCATCTCAACTCGAGTAACTATCCCAATGGCCAGGGATTGCCGCCGCATCACTGGGGTCAGCTCTAGATGAATGAACTTTGTGCGCAAAACCGATTGAATAATTAATAAATCGAAACGATACGAGATGTCCACAAAACGGGGGTTGTTGTTGTTGATGTTGACTTCTTCATCGATGATGATGATGATGGCTCGAGGCCATCATGAATCACTTACACACACTCTTTACGAAATTGCCAATTAATAAACGGCAAATTGTAAAATTGAAAACTAACTCCACAAAGGGTTCACAACACAACAACACAATCGATGCGTAAACAAAGAGCTCTGGCCACTCCCTCCCTCCCCTTGAATGTGTTACAACGTACGTGGTTGCAGTTTATTTGCACATGCAACATGGGCAACAAATGACAATGACAATACACACAAAAGCCGTGCAACGAACACAATTGGCCCAAAGTGTAGCAAATAAATACAAAATTCAAAAGATAATTGCAATCAAAGCCACAAAATGTTGCCAAAAGGCTTATAAATTGTGGGCTCTTATTTTTTGTTGTCGTCAGGGGCGTGTATGTGTGTGTGAGGATAGTTAAACAAATGCAATCGAATCGAAATCGAACAGAAGGTAAATGCTGCACAATTGTGCAACTGCAACGCACAATTGCTGCAGATCACAGGCAGCAACAACACAAAAAAGCAATGACAATTGCAGCTTACACGCATTGCAGTTGCAACCAAAACAACAAATTTAAATTGATAGACTCACTAAATGCTCTCTTAAAAACACATTTAAATGCAAATTCTATTGTGTAGTATGTGTAAATTAAATATATCGATAATTTAAGCACTCATTCGATAATATGTTTCAGTTGGTAACACTGTGCAGTAAGAAAAAGTCGACAGCTCGCCGATAAACGAATGATCGAAATGGAATCGATAAAGAGACTGAATTTAGTATTTTTAATGGCAAATAATAATAATAGTCCAATTAAGTGGCCATTATTTAATAAAAATGAACATCGATTAGCAAGCAACACACGAAGTTTTTGATTGCATTCATGTTTATTGCTTTTGAATGCGCTCAAAGTGGCCAAAAGAGCCTTTCATATTTGTGGCGAAGCTAAGCTTTTGGTTTTTGATCTTTGCAACAGTGTGTGGCACGAACGCATCTCTAATTGAATCGCATGCAATTGATTTTGCAAATTATTCAGCTTTTGGCCGCAGGCTGCGTCTTGCCCCCAAACCCGTGTGGCAGGCAATAGACAAAGAACGGCAACGGTTGCATTTAAAACGTAATTATGGCTTGTCACCCTGCAGACATTGCTCCCAACTCAGTGCCTTCCACTTCTACTTGCCCCCCACCTTAAGTCTGCACATATCATTCAACAAGGGTTGATTAATTTACCAAATGCAGCAGCAATCTGACTGTGGCAGTGGCAAGGCTGCTGCTGCTTCAACTTACAATCATTTGTCAATGCGAGAGGAGGGAGAAAGAGGGGGGAAGTTTGGAGGTCCAGGTCCAGGGTTGTTAGCCCGACAATGACAGTGAATGCATGAAATGTGATTGCTCTCTACGTCTGTGTGTGTTTTGTTTGACGTCTTTGATCTATGGCCGCATACAGCTTGCAAATTCGTACCTGACTTTTATTGAGTAATTGATGGTGCCTTAGCCCCACCTAATGCTTCAATTTCAATCAAATTAATCAATTATTCACATTTCAATATCTGTTGTACAAACAATGCGCTTAATGGTAGAAGTACCCCAAGTTATAATGCGACATATGAACTTAAATGCCTAATTAATTTTATATTAACTAGAAAAGTCAAGTGGGAGAAATTTCAGTGTATTTCCTGTCCATTGCCAAACTTGTGCGCAAAGTTTTCCACTTAGCAACAAACTGAAGTAGCAGTAAAATATCTACCTTGACTTTTGCCTTGGCAGCGTCTTTCAGCGTGGGCGACGAACAACAACAACAACAACAACAAGAACAAGCAGCCAAGGAAGTGTTGCCCCTGCAGCATGTTGCGACTAACACATGTAACAAATTGCTGGAAAATAAAGTAACTACACTTGAGGAGAAGGAGCTTCGGACATCGGACATCATCCATGGGGATAGCAAACAAAAGCAGAGGCAACATTTAAACATGCTTTTTCCAGCGTAAGTAGCGTGGGTGGCCAATGAAGACGACGACGCAGACGAAGACGAAGTCGAAGACGTTGTCGTCTGGCTTCTTCCTTCCTTCTGCTGTCTAAATACTAGCCAAGTGTACCTGCAATGTCAGTGAGAGCCAGAATTCCATCAGTTGGCAACAGAGCAACAGCTGCTACAATTGTACTTGCAACTTGCTGTCGTTGTTGTTGCTGTTGTTGTTGCTGTTGCTGTTGTCTTTCTTTCTTTCAGGTTGCTGCTAAATTCCATTTAAATCCCAGTTTTGTGTGTTGAGTTGCCAGTGAGAATTCTTATAAGTCTCAATGTGAGCACAAAATGCAATATTGCAAACTGTGTGTGTTGCCTTGGTTACAACTCTTCTCCTTCTCCCTCTCTCTCTCCCTCTCCTCTGATTAGGGCCAAAAGTGCTAGTCAACATTGGTCTTAGGTGTAATTCAACCAGCTGTAAAAAGTTAAGCGAAAAGGCTTAAATTGCAACCAACTTGGTTGACAACACGCTAAGCTAAAGTTTAATAAATGATAAACAAGCAAGCAAGCTTGGCTGATTAGATAATTCAACACAACTTCTATATAGACATATTCTGGCTAATATTATTCGCAGACAATAGCTTGAATGTATGACTACACAGAGAGAAAAAAGTCACAAACATTTATTCTTCCGATACACTAAATTAACCAAATAATAATTAAATACCATACTCTATATTAATCAACCAATCAAAATACACCATAAGTATTATTATGATATACCAAATTAATTTACAAAATACTTAAATATACTGCAGACTATATTAGGTATATGAATATACATTTAAAATATACCGTAGAGTGAACACCAAAAATTCTCAAATTCTTATTTCTTAAATTTTTCGAAATTTAAAATTCCGCTCCTCTAAAATTAAAACTCGATATCGCTGTTGTTGCTATAAGCTCAGTAGGCACTCTTATTAATTAATTTGCAACAAGTAAGAAAGCTACAGTCGAGTATACTCGACTGTGAGATACCCGCTACCCATTTTGAATAAAAGAAATATATCTTGCGAATTTTTCTCAAAATATACCGAATATACTTTAAAAATACTAACAATGTACCAAATGGTATATTTGGTATATCGATATAGTACTGCATTCAAAATATACCATAGACGGCACAATATACCAGTCAGCCAAAGCAACTAAGATCCCCAGTTTTTGCCCATACAAAAGTATTTCTTTAATAACTTCGACAATTTTTATCTGATCGCAACCAAATTTTCAGGAATCATAACTACTATAGTAATTATTGTATATACCAAAATTCGAAACTCTAGCAACTGCGTGCTGTTATTCGATTTTTTTTTATTTGCGCGGTCGAAATGGGCAAAATTTTAATCTCTATCTGATCTGAGTGATCTGGTGACAGACGGACATACGGACGGACGGGCCGACGGACATGGCTAGATCGTTTCGGCTGTTGACGCTGATCAAGAATATATATATACTTTATAGGGTCGGAGATGCCTCCTTCTACCTGTTACATACATTTCCTGTCGGCACAAAGTTATAATACCCTTCTACCCTATGGGTAGCGGGTATAAAATATACTGAAATATACCACAGACTACATCATGTTTATACCACTTCATTTAAAGTACACATCGAAACAGCACCCAATATCAAGTATTTTATTTTTATTTCTTAGATGATTCGAATGTTATAATTTTCCTTCTCTACAATTATAACTTGTTGTCGCTAATAATTCTAATATTGAAAAACGTGTTAATTATAGAAATGTTAAAGTATAGAAAACTTACACAAATTACTTGTATTTCTTAACAATCTAAATTCAAGTACGTCTTATTTAAGATGTTATTTTCCAAGTTTGACTTGACTTTTTTTAATTCATGAAAAAGAAAACTTGCTGCTTCAGAATTTTTGTAGAATTTTGATAATTGACTTAAGAATTTGTCTACTAAGAGAAATGTCATCCTCATATTATTATTCAAAAATTAATTTCTTGATTTAAGCAGGTTTTTTGCTGTGCACACATAGATTCAGCTAGGCTCTTGAATGAATATGTGATATAAATAGACTTCGGCTTTGGCTGAGACTGCCTCTGAAAGTAAACACAGACATTTAATGCTGCCACAAACACAATCAGGCAGTGGCATGCAGGAAGACAACGGCAACGACAACGACAGCATTTTTGTTTATAAATATTTCGGAAAATATGCGAAAACTTTAAGGTTGCACTCATAAATAGGAAAAATACCTGACAGTTATTGCATTCGCTTCTCGCATTTGCCATCGGCAGTGAAAATGCCAAATTGATGTTGAGCAAATTGTCTTAACTGTTGTATATGTTGTGTTGTGCTGTGTGTTGTGTGTGTGTTGTGTTTGGCTGTGACAGTCAATAAAGCACATAGAATGCGTTCTCGTATTTAGTGCGCCATGCAATTGCCTTTTGTAATTTTAATTGATGGCAATTTGCAACTCTCTCTCTCTCTCTCTCTTCAAATCTCCAGCTGTACCCAATAAGTGAGTAGAGAGGAAGAAGAAGGGGGTGGAGAAGGGGGGCCATTAACACATTTTAATCTGCCACTGGCTGATGGCTTTTGTGTGGTCGTCGTTGTCGTCGTCGTCGTCGTCGAATGGAAGCTGAGCTGCATTGCGCCTGACGCTCTTAATCATCAGCATAAGCAATAATGGGAAACAATTGCCGTCGTCTGCCGTCTGTTGTCTGTTGTCTGTTGCTGCTGCCTCATGATGCTGCATGATGCCTTTTGCTGCCACTGCAATTGCAGCAGCAACACCAACAGCAACAGAAAGCAGCGAGGAGCAAACTTTTATTGCATTGCCATGTCAACAGCAATCGCAATCTGTGTGCCGTTGCACTTAAAATGCGAATGCGAATACGAATTGTGGCGCAAAATGAAGCTACTTGTGTGCTCCGACACTGATACAAACACACACACACACACACACACACACAGACATGATGCAAATGTGTGTTGGAGTGAGACAGTGCGAGCGTCATGCTGTGGCGAGAGACAAGCTCAACTTTTTGCCTGCCTTTGCAGCACTTTTGCCCCCACTTCATCTCTCTTTGTCTCTCACTTGCAGCATGCCTGCCACATTCAATTAGTGCAACAACATATCCTGCCATCCAGTTGCTGCTGCTGCTGTTGCTGTTGCTGCTGTGCGAAAGAGCAACACGAGCAGCAAGAACAACAACAGGGATACAGCTACACTTAATTTTATTCATTTGACAGTTGCAACACTGCCTCACTGGCTGCCACTCTGCTACTACTGCCACTGCCAGTGCCACACACATGCACATTCACATACATTGCTGCCACACGTACGCCAGCAATTAAGGTCATTCTGGCAGCAGCAGCAGCAACTGCCACATTCTGCATATGGGCAAAATTATTTTTTAATTATGACATTTTATTGAGTGAACATTAATGCCAAAATGACAACAGCAACGTTGCTGTTGCTGTTGCTGTTGCAAGAACAACCCCATTGTTCGGCTGAAACGATTTTAATGAGCGGGTTAACAACAGGGTTGCAAATTGTGTATTGTGCCCACAGCTTAATCAGGGCCAAGCTTAATCAGGCTAGCAGCGAGTGGCAAAGTTGATTAACGACTGCTGCCACATATCATGCCACATTATATTCATCGTTGTTTTTTTTGTTCTTTGTATTATGCAGGGAATTCAATTTGACAAAATACATTGAGCAAACACATTCAACATAAATGTTTCACACATTTCGAATGTCGCAGAGCATATAAAAATTCCATAAATACGCTAATGAAACACATGGCAAACAGAGTGCCACACAGTTGCACCCTCCACACTCGTACTTGCAACATGTAAACCACACCATCATCAGCAAGTTCAATAAAGGATTCGGATTCGGATTCGAATTCGGTTCTGGACTCTGTCCCTGACTTTTGCAATTTGATTTCATTTCATTTGAACTTTTGCAGTTACAGTTATGCACACAACGAGCGAAAGAGATGGCAAAGAGGGAGAGAGCAAGAGTGTGAGTTCTTCTCTTCGTTTGCTGTGCGCCTGTGACCATCGAATGCATTTCTGAGCTTGTCTCTCTGACTAGAATACTCTTTGCTCGTTACGTTATAGTCGTTGTCGTATTTGCCATTTATGAAACCATTTAACAAACACATCATAAAAATTCAATTCGCTTCTCTGTTTATGTCTACTCGGGATGATATTGCTTTTTAATTGCGGACACAAGCGGAAATTGCTTTCAGAAACACACACACTAACACACACATACTCGATTGACATGTTGTGGGTGTTGTAGTTGTCTGCGGAAGTGCGTTGATTGCCAGCTGCCATTTTAGGTCGAGCAAGAAAACTGCTGCATTGACCTTTTTTTATTTGCAACTGAGTACTTGCTGAGGTCACTAGCTGTGACCTTTCAACTGCAACTTGCAGTTTTTAGTTGCTGATTTTAATTACGTCACTTGCGCCTTGCAATTTCTAATTGCAAACAGCACCCTATTCAAACTAGTCACGCACACATCCACACACACACATACAGAAGACCCACTCACACCCACACCCACATAAAGCAACATGCAGGCGCACTGTGCTCAATTCAACTCGCCAGCGGAGCAGCTCTCATTTAGTATGAAAGTCACAGAATGTGAGCTAATTGAAAACACTTGCAATATTTATGAGCAGCGCAACATGTTGCCAAGGCACTTGACTGCTCCGCCGGCAACATTGTTGCTGAACTAATAAAACAACAAAATGATTTTATTATAATGGATTTATAACGCAAGCCAAGAGCAAACAGTCACTCCACAACTACAACTACAACTACAACTACAACTACAACTACATGCACACAGCCTGTATGCCAGAGTGCGAGCGCAGTAGGAAACGAACGAGACACAGCAAAGCCAAAATAAGAGAGTAAAAATTGAGAGCAGGCAGCGTGACTGCGAGTGGAACAGAGAACGAATCAACACAGAAGAGAGAGTGTAAGCGAGCGAGCGAACAGAGTGTGAGAGGCAAAATGCACTTTGAATTGAGACGCGAAACGCGGCAGTGGCAGTCCATTAAGCGCAATGTTGTTGTCATCATTTAATGCTTTTGTTGCTTATTGCGACTTGACAGCCGTCCATCTGCCGTACTCCTCCCCTACACAGTCCTGTGTATGTGTGTGTGTGTCTCTGTGTGTGAACGAGAGCACATTTAGCTTTGCGTGTGCGCATTTGTATCTTATTGCTGGTTCACTGGTCGTTGGGATTTGTCTGCAGCATAAATGAGGGGCCCCCACAGCGACGTTGGCAGTGGCACTGGCAGCGGAGGCAGCAGAGGACGTTAACGTCGACGTCGGCAACAAGCGCTTGGCTTAAGTGGAGATATTTATAATAAGTTTATTTGCTTGTACTTTTGCGATGCGCCCTGCATTGGCCCCGCATGTTGCGAAGCCCCATCCTTGACACGCAACATGTTGCCATTGCCACGTTGCCAGTTGCTGTTGCCATTTCTCGGTTGCTGTTGCCGTTGCTATTGCTGCTGATGTTGCATGGCTCGTTTGGCGCTGTTGGGCATTCACATTCACAATCACATTCGCAGTTGTAAATTGACGTTTTGCGTTAACGACCGTCGCAGTCATCCTCGCTTCTTTTTCTCGTTCTCGTTCACGTTCGCGTTCACGTTCGTCGTTGTCGTGGTTGTTGTCGAATGTCGAACTCATCGCACTAAGTAAGCCAATCGAATAATCCAGCCAAGTTTTGCCATCAATCAGCATACACAAAAAAAGAAAAACAAACACAATTTGTTTAGTTAAATGCGAATATGCTTCATCTCCCCCTTCCCCTCCCCCATTCCACCATCAAGTTCGCTCATCAAGTGCTCGAGTGCATCTAAATTGCTTCATCTACAACAGCAGCAACAGCAGCAGCAGCAACATCATTATAACTCCAAGTACTATACACATTCATCTGTTTATTTTTATTCTCCTCTGTTATTTTTAGTAGCAAATTGTGCTAAGCTTCGGCTTCAGATTCAGCTTCAGCTTCAGCTTCAATTCTATTTAAATGAGAAATCACATTGCCTTTGTTATTGTTGTTTTTATGGATTGTTGCTAATGATGTTCTCGCTTCGTTTTTTGTTGTTGCTGTTGTTACCTCTTCTTATTTTTTTTGCTCATTTTACAAGAGGTCATTGAGAGTTCATTGCTTGATACATCATTAATAAACAGCACAGAATTTAAGCCGTGTTTTGTGATCAGACAACACTCGTATTCGCAATCGAAGTAAACAATTTTAATCGCTGTAAATTTCCAAGAAATGTAATCACAGCAGAACATCAATAAGCAAAGCTTTTCATAGTTTTTTATTGTAAGTACTTTCACTTGTTGTATAATTGCGAGTTCATAACTCGCTTTGAAAGCTTCCCAATTTAAATTCGCTGACATGTCGAATTATTCAGAGTGTGTGTGTGTGATGAGTAATCCGTCTTATCGATAGCACATAATGCCTATTAATAAACACACACACATGGAGGAAAGAACACTTGCACCCTTATAGCTAATTGAGCTCGAATACATAAAAATTGTGTACACAACTAGCAAATTGCTTAGCTGACTAATTCGCCCCAAGAGTTGCTTTTTGCTGTTGGCGAGTTACGACATTAAAATACGATACAATGAAAGCATTTGTTGGTAGCCCACGACCCAAGTCTCAACAGAGTTCTCAGGAAATGAAATTATACACCAATTATTGCACAAACAACAATCCAAAGTAAAAAAAAGAGCTAAATAAAGTAAGTAATTAGGAGAGAATTGAAATTGAAATTGAAAAAAGTCAAAACTGAATGCATATGAACTATGTGAATTGAATGCGAATCGAAATAATTAATCAAATAAGAAATCTGAGTGAACAATTAAGAAACAAACGAGCGAGAGACAAAAGGCAGCAGGCGGCAATCGGCAATAAAAAGCAAATGGAAAACCGTTGGCTCAGCATTAATTAGCGCTAAACGGCGACGCGACAACAACAAGCCAAGTGAATGGCTGTGAGCGAACGCCCTAAACCAGCAGCAGCCAAAGCAGCAGCAGCAACAACAGTTGAACAGCGCAGCATCCGCCGCCAACTTATTAAAGTACATATAACTCAATTATAGAGAATTAAAAACAAACTCAGAGGCAAAGCAATGCCAGCGATGCCAACAACGCGACGCGACGTTGGCAATTTGCAATGCAAAAAAAGATACAGACGCAACGCGAGGCGACGTTGAGGGAGCTGGTTGCCACAATGCGCAACATCAACAGCAACAGCAACGGCAGCAGCAACAACAATCAAAGCAATAAAATACATTCAGCATTTAATAATCATCAGTCCAGCAACAACACCAAGAGAGTGAAGCCTAAGCACATTGTCGTAGCAACATGTTGCTGGCAACATCAACGGCAGCAACAGCAATAAATTTATGAGTTCACACACTGGCAACAGCAATAATAATAATAAGAGATACAATTAAGCCGTAATGCATATGAAAATGTTGTTGTGGATATTTCTGTGTGTGTTTTATAGCCGTGCGTTATGTTCACGTGCGCGTCGACTGTTTGTATCTCTAGCTATGCTATGAGAGCGAGTATCTGTATCCGAGTCTCAGTCTCTGTGTTTGTGTGTGTGAGAGCGCACCATAATTGTAATTATAGTAATATGTTTTATGATGGTTGCCTCGTTTAGCAACCCCCACACAAAATCCCCACTCACACACACAGAGGCAGACAGACAAACAGGCAGACAGACAGACGGACGGACGGACGGACAGACGGCAGGACAGACAAAGAGCGCGCGCGTTGCCTCGCGATGCTTTTGCGTCGACGACGGCAGCGACGCTGGCGCTGCGCTTGGCCAAAATGTATCTAGATACATAATTGCCACATTCAGTCGTCGTTAAATAGTTGCACGGCGCAGTTCACAGCAGCAGCAGCAACAGCAACAGTTTCCAATCGTCATCGGTCGTTGGCTGTTTTGGTTGTTGTCGTCGTCGTCGTTGTCGTCGCTGCCGACGTCGTTTGCGTTGTCGTCGACATCGTTTTCGTGCTTTATAGCGTTCACTCAGAAGTCGTTTAGAATCGCTGCCATCGTTGTCGTGGTCGGTATTGGGTATTCGATATCGGATTGTGCTTTCTGTGCTCTGCTGCTGTGTTGTCGGTGCCCATTTGAAGCACACTCACAAATTGCTAGCGTCATCGTCATCGTCGTTTCTCTGTCGCTGTCGTCGGCGTGGATAACTTTGGACGACGACGACGCGTTACCCGTACGCGCAAAAACAAAAACACAAACGTTTAACGCTATAAACACAAGTGGCTCGGCCGGATCCGGATAGACGGATGGACGGATAGACGGACACACGGACCGTCGGACAGAAGATAGTGAAGCATATTTCGGACGTTTGATATATATCGAAAAGTCAAATTCAATTTACGCGCCGGCTTATTATAAACGTAATTATAATGAGGCATAGGCCATTAAAATAGCATCAACAGCAAACGGAACGACCCCCACAGAGAGTGCGAAAGAGAGAGAGATTGTGTGTGTGAGCGAGAGGGGAAAGCATGGACAGAGTGTACTATTTTAATTAAGTGTGTTACAGCAACAACAGCAACAACAGCAACTGTCAAGAGAGCCGCAGCAGTCACGCATGTGTAGATGTATCTGAGAGTGTGTCACGGTGTGTGTGTACGAATGTGTGTGTGTGTGCGGCTGTGTTTGTGCCGCTTTTGTATCCATTAGTCACACATGAAACTAATTAGCATTTCGGCTGTTTGTTATTGTCGCATTTGCTGGCCAAAAGAATTAGCGCGACAAGCGACGTCAAGCGGCATTCATTTCGCGATATACTTATTTACTTATGCATATGGCCCAAACACACACACACACATACAAGTTTGTCTGTCTGGTTTTTATGTGATTTTTGCTTGGTATTTTCATTAATTTGTTGATATTGTGTGTGCGCTTTTGCTGGCCGACGGCAATCAGCAATGAAATTTATAAGACGACGTTGACGACGACGACAACGATTTTTGTGCTCAATTATCATCATCATCAACAGCAGCAGCAGCAACAGCAACAACAACAATAACAATGGCAACAGTCAACGCGCGCGGCAACAACAATAAACACACATACAACACTTGTGTTCACGGCGCTAATTGCTGCCGTGTGGCTGGCGTCTGTGTATCTCAAAGATACTCACACTTGAAGCCTCTCTATTGTTGTTGCCTACTTACTCCAATTCATCTTTATGTGTGTGTGTGTTTGCTATTCGGTTCGCACGCTCTCCGACGGCAACAGCAACAGCAACAGCAACGTCAACGGCCAGCAATTTGTCAATTGAGCCGCTGACAGGTTACGCAGCCGCACTGTTGTCCCATCCACATTCGAAGTTTGTTCATAAATAAATAAGTTATTGCCGTGTGCGCAAAAATGGAAATTGTAATTTTCACAAAATTATTTCAATTACCCAATTAAATTCAGTTTTGGTCGAGGTGTTATACACTTTATGCGTCTGTGTGAATGTGTGTGTTTGTGTTTGTGTGTCGCAAATTGAAGTCCACTTTATGGCCGCATGTCGTTGTGTGTTCGTTCCTCATTAATTACCCAACGTTGTCGTTGCTGTTGCTGCTGTGTACTGGCATGTTAATAACAACTTAAAAATAAATAACTATATAATGCATACGCGTATACAAAATACATAAATGTATATGTGAAAATGCAGAAATTGCTTTTTATCCCCGAAAAAGTTCAAGTTTTAATTGTCGGAACGTGCACAACGTTAACAAAAGTAAACAATTAAATAAACGTAATTAATTTTAAATTGGCAAGCAAAGCAGCTAAAGCCAGTTAAACAACGCAGCAATTTGACCTGCATAACTTCCCCCTCCCACCCCTCTTTTTGCTAATAACTTTAGCTGCGCTTTTAATAACAATAAATTAAATTGCTTTTATATGTCTGACACGCCAATAAATACTTCATAAATGATCTGCTAATTCCTTCCAAGCAAAAGCGTATCGAAAACAATTTCATAATACATTTATTTGAATATTTCTATATTCACTTAGGAAATAGAAATTCCTGCTTAGTATTTATATAATAAATTGAATTAGCATTTAGTACAGATTACAGATGTGTGCAACAATCTTGTTGCAATTAGCTCGCCAAATGTCAAATGGCAAAATAATTAAACGACAAATAATATGTAATATACAATATGCTAAGTGTTTGCCAAATTTAAATATTTAGCCTAACGAAATATTTAAATTAAAATGCGGCTGACATTTTAATTGAAATTTGAAAAAAGCCCCGACGCGACGGAGACAAATCTCATTTCATTCAATTCAATTCAACTCGTAATGACAAAAATGCATTCAAAATACGTGAATCAAAAGCAAAAGCATTACGCAGTGGCTTATCAAAGCACTCATTTGAACGCATTCGAAAAATAATTGAAAAATCAAATGGAAACGGCGAAACAATAACAAATTGTGTAACTAATGCATAAAATCAACTCGAAATGTGTTTAAATGAATTTCGCAAAACAAAACAAAACAGAACTGAAATCTGGCCGAAAACCATAATCAATAATTGTCAACTGGCTCAGGCTAATGAATTAATTACATCTATTGCACTACCTCTCTCTCTTTCTCTCTCTCTCTCTTTCTCATTTTATTTTGTCATTTTTTTTTTTTTAATTACAATGTTCTGATATTCGCATTTTTTATACTATTCTCTCTGTGTGTGTTTCGCTTTTTTGTTGCTGCTGTTGCGTCGGCAGAGCAATTTAATTAAGCAAAGTGGATTAATTTGCGACTCGTTAGACTAATTAAGGATTATCGCCAACAGTTACAACAACAACAACAACAACAACAACAATAAAGGGTGCAAAAAGGTGCTCCTCTAAACATAATCAACCAAAAAATAAAAAAAAGGATATGTGAATCAATTACAAGCACACAACAAATATAACGTGACCTTTTAACTTAAATCTATATATAGAAAACAAAAAAAAAGAAAAAACAATAATAAAAGTGAAGAAAAAAGCAACCAATCAACGTTTAATTGGATTTTCTCTGCTCGCCTTGACTTTTCGGATACAATTAACCATTCAGACGCCCTTCGACTTTCCACTGAGGTAAGTGACATCGATCAATGTGGGCGACAATCATCTTTAATAGTAGCACTTTTGTATTTATTCCGTGTAAATGCAAAGTGACATTCAAAGTGCGGGGCGATAAGAAAATGTCAGCATAAACAAATTACATGTTTAACAAGCCATTTGAGATGCACTTCTCAATAGTTTGTAAATACAGTTAAATGGCAAATCAGAGTGTGAATTTTGTAGTAAACACATTTCGCTGAATTTCATAATTCTTATTCACCTTATCAGTCAACACAACTAATTGGGTATTTAATTAATCATCGCTTATAAATATAAAGGTTACAATCGAAACTAACTATGCTTGCTTATCAGGCGATTGATATAATAAAACAGAAATAAAACAATAAATAAAGCCATTTCGGGGTTAATTAATGGTAGGTGGAAACATCTTAGCCATGTTCCACTGTAATTGGTCGCTTAGAATTGTCGCGTTTGTCTTATGTGCTTATCAATCTGTATGATTATTGTTGCAAATTGTAATTGCACTTGCTCGCTGATAACACATGCGATATTGACATTATATATTACTCTGACACACCTCCACCCCCATAAACCCCCCACAAAATAATTTTGTTTTGATAATTAGAGTAGCAAATCTGCAACAATTTGAAAGAACTAAGAAATCAACAATGAAGTGTGCTCGACTGTGAGATACCCTCTACCCAATATTCATAAGACCAAATCGTTACGGTATTATTTTTAAAATATACTCAATCAATATACTGACTTCTCTTCAGTGAGATATTTTTCCATAAAATTATATCACAGTACTATTTATAGAATATTTAAAAATAATATACCGATATAGTACTAAAATATACCAAAAGCAATATTTGGTGTCTAGAAAAATATGAAAATATACCGAAGACATTAATTGGTATATAATTACAGTATTATTTGTAAAATATATTAAAATAATATACCGAGATAATACTAAAATATACTAAAAGGTATATTTGGTATATTGAAAAATATAAAATTATATCTCAATAATGGTTTATTTATAGAATGTATCAAAATTAATATAGTGTATAATATATACTGAAATATACCAACATTTAGTATATATAAATTTGAAATATACCGAAGTCGTTAATTGATGTATTATTATAGTATTATTTGTAGAATATTTCAAAATAACATGCCGAGATAATACTAAAATATACTAAAAGCTATATTTGGTATATTGAAAAATATAAAATTTATATCTCATTAATGGTTTATTTGTAGAATGTATCAAAATTAATATAGCGAGAAATACTAAAATATACAGAAAGGTATATTTGGTATGTAGAATAATATCAAAATATACCAACCGCAATAATTGATATATCGATATACTAGTACATTTAATACTTACCAAAGAGTAAAAAATATACCCAAATGTCAACCAAAGCATTTAAGACCCAACAGCAAGTTCCGTTATTGACCAAAAGATATTAATTTTTAAATAACATAAAATTTCGCATAGACACAAAGTTATAGTAACCTTTTACTAGTTGGGTAACGAGTATAAAAAGGTTGACCTTCTTTTGGAGCTGCTCCAAAACTTATCAATGAACATTAGCTGCAATTTGTAATTGAAGTCAAGCGGCGGCGACAGCAAAAAATGAAACTCGCAGATACATTTGTAGATACACAGATACATTTGATTTGTCGGTTAGTTGCTAATGAGCACTTTCTCAGATAGTTTGCGATAAGAGTGCAAACAGTCTCATTTCTTTATCAGCCAGTTCTCTCTTAACATTTTCGTATCTATCTATCAAAACTATATTTTGATACGTTGCGTTCTTTTTGTTTTCTTTTGTTTGGCTTTGATTTATTGAAGCTTCTCAGTTTGTCGCCGGCGATGTTATCGCTGTGGCTTTTAAATAGAATGTCATGAGTATTATTCATAATTAAAAGGTATTTGTAGACTCATTCACAGCCATAGATACTCATCGCATCGCATCGCGAGCTAATACTCGTATTCGTACACAAGCAAGCGAATGTATTCTCATACCTAATAAACAAGTCGAGTTGGTATTTATCGCATAACTGGTTCGTATTACACTCTTAAATTAATTAAATTGTTACTCAGAGCCAGACTGCTTTGCGATTGAGTGATTGGCACATTGACAGACTGACAGACTGCCAGACTGCCAGCGCGCTCGATTGACAGATTGAATCGATCCAAAGAAAAGCGAACCGAAGCCAAGCGAACGGAACCGGACCGGTCAGTCTCCATTTGCCGGACAACTATGCGGACTGTATAAACAAAATTCTGTCGGCATTTAAATAACGCCGCCGATTACGCAAAATGCAAAAACCATTTGCGTCTCCGATTACCGTTTTATCCGTACTTCATTTTTTGCGTTCTCGCTAATAGCGCGCAAACAAAACAAACAAACAAACAAATCGAATAATAAATGAATAAAAAGAATAATAAAGGCATATGTTAAATCAAAATGAAAACCGCATGCGACGCTTTAAATACTTCACTGCTGACTCTTGTTGTAGTTGCTGTTGTCATGGTGGCAGCTGCTGCTGCTGCGGGAAATGTTGCCACAGCAGAACAGCCAGTAAATTAGCACAAAGCGCCGTTGACAGCAAATGCAATGCAAATAGCAACAAAAAATAAATATCAACTGACTGGCTGGAACGTGCAGTGGAAAAACAACAACAAGAAACAGACTAGACATGCAGCAATTATGCGAATTGCGGGACACAACTGAGGCACATTCCATGCTTGCAACATTTTGAGTGCTCTTAATACTTTTTGCAGTATAGCTAATTATGTGAGAGCTTAAAGAAGAAGTTCAAAATGGTACAAGAACATTTCAATTGTGTATCTTTGTTTAACCCTACTTCCCATTTCCATAAAAAGTATTAAAATTTCCCATAAATTAATACTTTTATGATGTTGAGGACAACAGGCTTTCTTATGAGAGAAACCAAAGTTGCCATACTTATTTTCTTGTTGTTTATTTGAGCATAAACTCTTCAGCTCTTCAGCTATGCGCCACATTCCATGCTGGCAACATTTACTCCCTAATTAATTATGTGAGTGCTTAAAAAAGTGCAAAATATTATAAGGCAATTTGAATTGTTTATTACTCTTTAATGCCTTCATTATGCGGGCAAAAGTTTGCAGTGATTAAGCTGCTGATTAGCTATTGGAATCACGCAACTATTGCTGCACAGTTATTGACAAACAAATCAAAGCCAAAGAGCATTTATGGATGCTCTAATCAAAAAATGGATTTCCCAGAAATTTGTCAGCTCACACACACACACACATGTTATCAACAGATGAGAGCGTGCACAATATATTTTAAGCAATGCTTTTGACGCACAAGTTAAAGCCAGAGTCCATTTGACTGATTGGTGCCGTCAGTCAGTCAAGTCGTCATTAAGTCTGTCACTTAAGCAGGCAATCGACGCAGTCGTTTTTTCAAAAATGAAACTAATTAGCAGCGAGCAGTGGCAAACAACATTCAGTGGCAAACGTCGCTGCCCCTTTTTTTCCATGGCAATCAATTGGAAAATTTGCATTTAGCCAGGCAAATGACAACGGCAATTGCAACTGCAAATGCAACGACAGCTGTAACAAGTCCATTTTCAGAGTCGGTAAAAACAAATTAGAGCGCAGCATGACTAAAAACTCAAACGCAAACGCAAACGTGAATGTGAATGTGAAGTGTGCATGAATACAAAAATCTATCTTGCACTCGGAATACGGTGCGTATGATTATTATTAATTGCGAGTGTATCGACTTTTTAACGAGTATGTTATTATAAGTGCAGCCAATTTTGGACTTATCATTAGCACAGAAACGAGTTTGCAATGTGGCTAAAATGCAGTCATGCGGCTTCCGTGCTGCGCGGCTAAAATGTTATTTTAATTGAATCATTTTAACCATAAAATCACACACATATGCGCCATTGCTTTCGAATTGCAATAATAAAAAATATATATCTCTATATGCATATAAGCATATACTATGTACAGTATATGTATATATGTGTGTCTGCCTGCCAGTCAGACATCAAATCAAATTGAATAAACGCGGTCCATTACTCTCCCAGTGATTTTGCCAAATGACTTCATTTCATATCAATTAAGTTTATTGGCCGGTGTGTGTGCCATGTCTGTATATCTGTATGTGTGTTGTTTTTGGTATGTGTTTTTATTAAAGTCATATAAAAAAAAGGCGAAAAGAAAAACACACGCACACTTGCAAATATATATTCATATTGCCCTGCCTTTTGCCCATTGGAACGAACCTGAACCTGATTCATGCGCTTAATTGCTTTGGAGCGTGCGACGCTGCCTTTACCTCCAGCTACAGCTACAGCTGCTGTTCCACCTCTTGTTCCCCCACCATCTACATACCTACAAAAAGGTATGAAATCGAATTGTGTGCACAAATAACAGCAACAAAAAGTTATAAATGTTGCCCCATTGCCGTTGCCCGTTGCCCGTTGCTGGGGTCCAAAACTCGCAATGTGCAGCGGCGGCTTTCAATAAAAATGACAACCACAATTTTTGACAGAGTCCGAGAAAAAACTCAACGCAAAACGAGAAACAGAAAAAAAAAGAAACAGAGAACCGACACACAAAAAAGTGCCTTATAAAATATGCTGGATAGCTGGAACGGGTCATATAAAGCTGCCACACTAGCTTCAAATGGGGCATACAAATGAAATGGCAAAAGCGAAATTGAAAAATGCCGCAAGGGCATCAAATTATTTCGAGTTTTAACTGCCCCCCTGGTGTGGGAAAAGATCTTCAGATACAACTGAGAGGGAGAACCATAAACCTTATTAGCTGTCTGATATGCAGATATATCTTTTTACTGACTACTGTGTGTGCCAAAGTGTTGCGTACAAACATTTAACATGCTGATTATCTGATCTTCTCCGATTGTATTCTTTTCAAATTCAACTCTTTAAAATGTTTATGACCAGCACAACACACACATAAAATGTGCTCTTAGCCACCCACACTCTGTTTTTTTACTTTTTGACTATTATTTAAACTAGTCCATTGAATTAACAAATGTATTGTTAAGCCGTTTATTATGCCGAGCATAATAACATTTGATGCCTTAACTCTTAACTTATCAACATATATGTATGCCAGTTGTATTTGGACTGCCCGGCCCATTTTTTTTTTTTTTTTTATAACCCAATTTAGTGACCCAAAAATGCAATTAAGTTTTGCTCGATAAAAATAGGCATTTTATGTGATTTTTTATCAGGAAGTCGAAACGCCCACACCGCCCCCCAATACAGCCAGTGTTGGCTGGGCTGGCTGGCAATCAATCTTAGATATTGTGTTGGTTCGTTCGTTAGTTCGCTAGTTGCTTTGCTGATAAGAAACGACACCGCAATTAGATAGCTGCATCGAAGATAAGCAAACCGAACCGCTTTTAATGAGTCCGACCGCGGCCGCTCATAAAAGACAGCGGCACAAATTGCGCACCGCAACGCAGCTCGAGGAGCGGAGTTTCCAGAGAAATTTCATTTATGACTTGTTAATTAGTTGGGCAAACAAACATATACAATAACAGCAACAACTTCATACACATAACTGTCCACGGTAGAAATTCAAAAAAGTGCGCCCAAAACGCACGCTTGACAACACTGTCAACACGAGCAATTGGCAATTCGCAGCACTGCTGCTGTTGAGTCAGCTGTGTGCGAAGAAAACAGCTGATCGCCGGCATTCGGTGTGTTGTCAATGTGAGAAAGCGAGACGCAATGGCTCCGCGTTTAAACAACATAAACAAAATGTGTGATTAATTGAAAATTTGTGTAACTTAGCAACCGTTGCATTTATCGCCGTTTGCCTTTTGACGTTTTCGTTTCGTTTTCTGCCTCTTTCGTTCTACAGCTGCCCACAAATTCAGTTGAGAAAACAGCAGCTTAATATTTTGTTCAACTAAAATATAAAAATGAGCTTCGATCTGGACACAAAGGCGATTTGCAGCGAACTCGAGAGCAGCGAGCATCGCAAGCGTAGCGCAACTCTTCTGAAGCTGCGCGAACAATGCGAACAGGCGCCACAAACCGTTAGCAGCGATGCCATAGCGGCCGACTTCGATGAACTCTATCTGCATCTGCTCAAGTGCTACGACGATCGCTTTGAGAGCGTGCGTGATCGTGCCGTGCTCGCCGTGAGCGCATTCCTCAAGCGTCTGCCACCCTCGGACTTCCATCTGCTCAATGTGGTCTCAACGCTGGCCGAGCGCATGGGACAGGTGGAGACAGTGGAGCCCAGTGAAGAGATTCGTCTGCTGTACGTGGAGCAGCTGCATCTGATGTTGCGTCAATACGCCCAGATGGGCAATGTGGGCGTGTTTCGTGAGTGTTATGCGCAGGTGATGAAGGTGCTCGTCAAGGCCATCAAGGATGATTATGCTGCAGTGCAGCGCGAAGCTTGCGCGACGGTCGTGCAACTTGCGCGAGTGGCAGACACACACGAGTTGCAACCATTTACTGAATCTCTGGTGGTCTCCTTGTACGGCATGTTGAATCATCGCCACTCCGCTGCACGTATTTCAGCCCTGGAGGCTTTGGGGCGTGTCTGCTTGCACATGGATGCCAGTGGCGAGAGCATGCGAAGGTTCTTCATGGAGGTGTCGCCACTGCTGATGGACTCCATGCCGCTGGTGCGTCGCGAATGCGGCCAGGTGGGTGTGCTCTTACTGCTGGAGCTGCGCGATCGCTACTCTTTCTTCGAGCGTATTCTGCCGCTGGTATTGTGTTGTCTGAAGGATGATTCGCCTGAGGTCTTGTCGTTCATTCAGCCATTGTGGGTAAAGTGTGGCGAGCAGTTCTACGATGAGAACGAAGCTGAGCTGTCGCAGCAAGAGATCTGTGATCCACAGGTGGAGAACTATCCAGCGGGCGTGAAACGCCCCACGATCGGTTGTCGCGGTCTTGTGCAGCGATCGCTGCGTCTGCTAACGCTGATCACACGCGAGACCAGCGACTGGAAGGACAATGTGCGTCTCCACGCACTGAAGCTGCTCTATCAATTCGTGCTGCACGCCGAGGCAGCCATGACGGCCAAGTTCTTTGAGATCTACGGCCAAGTGGCGCACGCTTGCTGCGATCGCGAGCCAGTTGTCAGCGCCGAGGCCAAGAAGGTGGCGGATCTCCTGGGACGCGTGCTCGCATTCAATGCCTGGATCGAGCATGGCTTCGATGGCCTAGAGCGCAATGCACGTGAATCGTTTTTAAAGTGTTTCTACTACATGTTCACCGCTGCCTTGGGCGGCACCTACGATCATCTGATGCGTCTATGCAAGCTGTTGAAGAGCTCCGATTACTCTCACACTTTGAAACCAGGCTTCCAATTGTACATACTCAAGATGCTCGAGACGGTGCTGGATAAGTCGAGCAAGGTTACAGCCAGTATGGAGCAACTGCGTGATCTCTATGAACTCATCTATGTGACTGCCATGAAGGTGATGTCGTTGTCTTATGCTCTGGCTGGCGATGTGAATGCGGATGTCGAACGTGGCCAAGTGATCCTCAAACGCATTGTGGCACTGGAAGAGATCACGCTGAGTCAGCTGCATGAACGTTGGTTTCACTTGGCGCTGCTCGATGTGGAGAATCTGGATGCAGCGCTGGACGAGAATGCCGAGCCAGTGCTAATGCTCTACGGTCTTATTCACCTGGGTTGCATACGCTCCACCTACTTGCCACAGCTGATCGAGAAGGTGAAACTAGTCTTTGGCCATTGCAGCGACAGCGCGCAGGTGCGCATCTTCAGCATCCTCTCGATTGCAGCCTTGGATTGGGGACGCACAGTTTGCGTGGAGCGCGAGCAGAGCACACAGCTGCTGAGCGAGTTCATCACTGCCATTGTGGAGCCCTATTTGGCCTGGAAGGCGGGAGCCAGTGGTGAGGCAATGCGATCCATGGCTATGGCCACGTTGTGTGCTCTGGCCCAAGGTGCCAGGGAAGAGGCACGTGAAGTGCTGCCCACGCTGGCCAAGCATATGCCCAGTTTGCTGGAGGATCGCAATGTGACGACGCGGCATTATGCCATCAAGGCCATGTGCTACTTCCAGGGCATGTCTGTGGAGGCCTTCAAACCTCTGGCATATGCCACAATGCAGCGCATGGACGATCCCTCGGCCGGCATACGTGTGATAGCTGCCACAGCGGTGGGCAAGATGCGACCAGTGTTCAAGGAGGAAGCGGCAGCAGAGGAAGGAGAGCGAGAGCACGAACGTGAAGTGTGGGAGGCATTTGTGAAGCGTGCCATGGATCTGCTGCTGCTTTACCACGAGAGTCCCGAGAAGGAGATGAAGGCGGCGGCTCAAAAGTCACTCACAGAGCTAGCCAAATCCCATCCAGAAGCTTGGGAAGAACGCTACAAACGTGCTTTATCCATGGCACAAAGTAAAGACGAGCTGACAAATCTCTACTCTAAGATGAGCATCAAAGATGAGGCTGAGGCTGATGTGAAGGATTAGCTTTAGTGTAGTTTTTAGCAATTTTGTAAATCATTCACATTCACATCTTTTTGGCTGTTATTGCGTTCCCAATTTGCCGCGTTTTGCATTAATTGCCCGATCTGTCGGATTTCTGAGTAGCAAATTATTGTAAACACACAACGAGCAAAATGTGCAGCTGCGACTGATGAAATTGCATTAAGCATTAAAGCATTTCCAAATCACCATCAAATGTGTGTTTTGTTTTGTTTATTTTGCGCCGCTGCGCTACACATTTTTTTGTTTGATGAATTCGCTTGATGAATTGTGGCTAGCACTCGGTCGAAGGCGGGGGGACCAATAAGACGCGAGTTATTACAGCCCCGATCGCATATTTCATCTTAAAGTACAAATAAATCGCATTCGAATTGGGGCCAATTGCTGGGAAACTCAAAGGAACTGCAACTATTCTAAACAAAAGCACAGCAAACTGAGCACTGATGGACCAATTTATTATTCCAACTGCATATTTTTTATTATTCTGAAATCATTTAAGATTCCTAGTTTATTTTCCATTTAAAAACAAAAGTTGCAAAAAATTAAGGATTACAATTTTAAAGAAATTAATGGATTTGAAATCCATGGGTATAGAAATTATTTCTATACTATATCCAGATTATTATTTTAACGAATATTGAAGAAGTTCACATATTTAAATCTAATGAATTTAATAAAATCATTTAAATTAACATACTAACTAGAAACTCAAAGGATCTACAACTAATCCTAATAAATGGAAAGTAAAATGAGCAGTGATAGAAAACTAACGATATCTTATTATTCGTAAAGTCATTTAACTATTTTAATTGCACTTTTAATTCTATTAAAAGTAATAATTAAAAAGCAATTACTTAAATGATAATTTCAAAGTATACAATAACAAGAACAAAGAATGGTTTTAAATGTTATGCATTTGTTTAATCAATTAGAGCTTTCACTTAAAACTTAACGAAACCAAGACTATTTAAAGCAAACTGCAATATAAACTTAGGTTGATGGAGCAATTTATTGTGGAACTATATGAATTTTATTAATAATTTCATTCCGAAGCAGGAATCAATAAGTAGTTCCTTACATAGTTACAATAAATACTAATTCAAGCAGTCTACGTGATGATTATTATTTATGTATTATATTGAATCTAGTATTAAATGCTAAATTTAATTTTGCGGTAAAGAGTGTGGCTACTGGGTAATTATTTGTTTTAATATCTTCATAAGAATTTGATTATATAAATAATATCTTAAACTACATATAATTAAAAAATTTTGTAAAGTAATTCATGGTTTTAAAGGCTCACTTAGAGCCTTGACGCCTTTCAGTATTTGTCCTTCATTGAGTTTTAAGGGATTTGCCAGTTTTCCGCTCTCATATTGTGCATCATTCATATCGAAGGGGAAAAAAATGTAATATCTACATGCTTCTGTCAAATGAAGCAAATATGCATTCAGTTATTGCAGTAAACAAAAGGTCTGCGATTGAAATTGTGAAATTGTATTTCTGTGAAAGCTGCAAATGGCAAAAATGTTTCATATTTGACGTTCTACAAATACGCATCGATTCTCCATTTTTTTTGCCGATAAAAAACATCAACAAAAAAACTATGTGGAAAAAAATGAAAACACTTTTTGCCCGCCGTCAACAACATGTGAATGCACTAATATATTTACAGTTCATTGGAAATGAATTGTTTAATTAAACTGCCATTTTTCGTTGAGAAACGTTATTAAACGTCGCCCCCTTCCCTTCCCTAACGCTCTCGTTAGTTTCCGCTGGCAAACAGGAAGTTGTTCGCACAGAAAGTGTTGCATAATTTTGTGCGCGTTGCTTTTAGAAGTGCAGTTTAAGCCGCATTTGATTGGTTTTAGGGTTTGTCATGTAAGCCCGATGTTTTGACCCACATACAAAACTAATTTGTCACAGTTTGGCTCTGGCAAAAAGTTTGCACTTAATATTAAAACAATTTGTCTAATTAAGCAAAAGCGTACAAGTTTCTAATTAAAATACACACACAAAAAATGAAGGGCGGATAGAGTGGAAGACAGACAGACAGACAGACAGGCAATGACAAGCTTCCTATGACGCCCCTTGATTGCCACGCCCTCGCTCAAGCTGTTCTCCCTTTTAAATGACGCAAAGGCGCCGCACAGCACGACACACACACACACACACACTGGCAAACACACACATAACATATGGGTGGAAATTTTATGTGCGCTTAATTGCCAGCAAATGAGCGTAGCTTTTTGTGTGTGCGAAAGCAAACACATCTAAATGACTAACTGTAAATAAATGAAAGCGCCAACACACACACACACACATTCGCACATACATATCCTTGCCTTGATGTGCACTTAATTAATTGCATTTGGTTTTGGTCAGGGTAATTAAAAATTCGCCAGCACAGCGAGTCCAATTTTAATTTCATTGCGAATATAAATTGCGAGGCAAATGAAAAAATATAAAACGTAAAGAAATTGCTGTTATAATGCCAAGGAAATGCTGCTGTCGATGCTGGGCGTGGCATCGTGTTGGATTATCATTATTGTTATAGTGAAGCTCATTAAACTAATTATGTCGTACTCAAACTTCAAAGACTCGGAAAAATGAGATGCAACGAGAGCAAACGAGGGAAAGTCTGAGGTCTTGAGTATGGAGTAGAGTAGAGAGCATCATCCACAAACGACGAACGTTTAATTAATCCTTTTCAGGCAGAGACGCAAAAGCACACTCACACACACATACACATAGAGTTATATACATAGATATTGCGACTACTGCGCACATCGAGTAAACAGTTATAAATGCCTTGCGAAGGCAAAGCCAAAGCCAGAGCAAAAGCAAAGGCAGACAGACGACTTCATTGTCGTCGTCCTTGGTGGCGCACAAATTAAATGCTACATTCAATGCCATTTTGAAATCATTTCGAGTGCCGAGACCCCAAAACCGAGCAGAGGGTGAAAAGGGTAGGTGAAAGGGTGGCTGACTGGCTGGCGACTTGTCAGGATGCAGCTAGAAAGTTGCCAACTCGAATTGCCCGACTTCTGCCGCAATTGAATTTCGTTAGACCGCCCTAACCCATTACCAAATAAATACAAAAAACAGAAAATGTGAAGAGAAAACGAAAATCAACTACAGCTGCCAAGGTTTGCCAGCACCGAGAAATACCCTGTAAAGCGGAAATGGAGAGATGCGCAGCAAAAAAGTGTAAATATCAAATTAAAATATGTACTCAAGAGGTATTTGCTGCGGGCAATTTGAATTTTACTTTTATTACACACTCGCAAAAAAGAAAAGTGAGTGAGTTGAAATTGCACATTAACTTATTCGACTCGTCGACTTGTCGCATTTTTACACTCGGCTGGCTAAACATAAAAATGTTGCTTGCAATCTGACCCATTTCCCAAAGAATTTTAAGCTATGCCATGATCTTTTTTTGGGCTAGCATTTTAAGTAGAGTCGACTATGTTTCGGGCCATTTTATTCATGTTGTTCATGGCAACCATCTGCAAATTTGAATAAAACGAGCGAGAAGTGGAGGAGAGAGAGAAAGGACATGCCTCCCTCTTACAGTCTCTGGCAGGACGTTAGCAGTCTCATCATCATCACTAATTGAGATACTTTCTGCACAAGTTGCCGTTGCCGTTGTTGTTGTTGTCGTTGCAGCAGCATCCTTCAGTCTGTTTGCCACTCGCTTTAACATTTTTAAATTGCGCCGTCAACTTCACTTGACTGAAGTTCCATCTCCTCTTTTTTTTTTGTGTTTGTATCATTTCATTATGTAACAACCTTTCGCATATAAGTAAAATTAGTCAACGTAACAATTAATCCGCCGTCGTCTTGGCAACACTTGTATAACAATATCTTCCTTCCAGCACGGCGCGAAATGGGCCGATGAGCGATGAACGGTAATTAAATATCCACCTCAGTCCAAAAAGCAACTTTCGAGTGCTGCGCTTAGCAATTAGGGTGCAAGGCTAGCTATCCAATAAAAACGAGCTCAGTCCTTTGCCCAAAAAATCTCCCCAACTTCGACATCTTCAGTCTCCCATCTCACTTACTGTCGTTGCCTACGCTACGAAGTTCTATTTTTTCAAGCTGGGGGGAGTTTCAAGTTCGAAGCGAACGAAAGCTGGACGTGCGCTTCATTTGGCATAGCTTCGCTTAGTTCCACTTAAATGCTTAATTATAATTAAGTTTCGTGTACAACGCAAGTACATGAAACTGTCGCTTTACTTGTCTCCTGCAGCATCGCACATTGAAATTAAATACAAATAATCTTTTGACTCGCTTACCCTTCCGCTTCCTATCCGCTTGCCTCTTCCCTCTTCCCTAACAAAAAGGGTTTTGTGGCGCCTCGTTGTTGCTCGTTTGGCGTTTGTTTTAATTACGTCTTAATGTCGACGCATAAGCACAGTCCACAGTCAGATCCCGCTGGGGGAATGAGCTTAAGTTTGGGGCGGTTCAATGCTCCAGACTCCGGAGTTTGTGCGTATCAATTCAGCGTTAATTGCTCGCCAGCCAGCTCAGCTGCTCTCCAAATTGTGCCAAAGTCTGTGCAGTTAATGTGAAAGTTAAGTGCCAAGACACAAAAAGGGCAAAAGCGGATAAACTGGCGAGCGAAGGCGCGAAAGCCATTTTGGCAACGTTTTTATTGATTTTTGCACGTAACATCGCCAGCGGCAATTCAGCAAACAGAATAACGCAGGATGAGCGATGATAATGAGGACAGTGGTTGCAATAAATATTATACAAATATTTAAATTGCTAAATTTAGAAATTCAGTTTCTTAGCAGATACAAAGTGTGTAAGACAATGTAAATGCATGTCGAATGCAAAATGTTTTGTATTAATTAAATACTTTGTTGCGGCACTCTGTCACCACTGTGCAGCATGGCGTCGCTGGCACATTGTGTTTAATTATGAGCGCTTGCCAGACAATGACGAAGACGACAATCGCCTCTGTTGCTGATGCTGTGACGCTGACTCTGACTCTGAATCTGTAACTGACTAACGGAAGCCGTGCACAAGAACCAGCCGAAAACGAAAAGGAGCATGTGGCAAGAGGCAAACGACAAGAGGCAAGTGGCAAGTGGCAAGGAGCGCTGGCAAGTGCCACTCACTGGCTGGCTATGTATCATTATTATGATGCCTGCAAGTGTTTATTTTTGACTGCCAGCAGCAGTTTTCTTTATTCTTTTTTTCACTGCTTCACTTTTTTTGTTTTGTTGCTCTCTTCTTTTCTGCTCACTTCTTCTTCTCTTCGTTTCGTTAATGTGGCCGTTAATGTTGTCAGAGACGCTCTCATTACAGTTGTCGGCTGAGACAGAGACAGCGACATAAACTGTGACTGCGACTGCGACAGAGGTAGAGGCTGAGGCTGAGGCTGAGCGATGGGAGCAACGTTGGCATTAATTAAGCATGTTTGACTGTGAATGTCAACAGCAGCAAATGCTCGCGCGTGTGTGTGAGTGTGTTCGTTGACAGGCTGGCAAGTTGGGCCACACTTGCCGGAGGGTAGTCGAGGGGGGAGGCGGGCGAATGGGCGTGAATGGTTGACAGGCGCTCAGTTTACTTCTCGGGCACACGGCGAGCCACGTAATTAAGTGACGCAAGTCAATTTATTTTGCAATTAATCATTAATTTATGCGTACGGAAGTATAATTGACTCATATTTCAGCCCAGATGCCGACAGAGAGAGAGAGAGAGAGAGACAACTGTTACCCCAACGATAACGATAACGACAAACGAGCAAAATGTTATCGTATTTCAATTGTAATTTGCAAATGGCGACGTCTTATTTGAGAGAGACCCGTATTAGGTTAGATTCTTTTGATAATGCGCAACACTTGCCGAATAAAACGCATTTCCAATACTTTGCTGTTGTGTAATATTATTGTAATAATATAACACAAAGTCACTATATTTGCATTAGCAGCTGATCAAATTAAAATTCATTTGATAATCACAGCTCAAGCGACGCAGTTCACATTGCAATTAAATGCATTCTAAATGCTCCACTTGAAAGCAGCTTATTAAAAGTGCAGAAATATTTAAGTATAACAAAAATTCCAGTGCATAAATTGTTATACATGTCATTTAAAATGTATAAAAACAAGTATTTAAATACTTTCGAGTTGAATGCTCGTCAATAAAATAGTGATAGTGTATCTACCCCATTGCGTAAGTGTATGCAGAATGCAGTTTTAAAATAAATATGCTTTTAAATACTCGCACTTTATAGTTGCGCATATTTTATGGACTTTTTGAATAATTTATAATGCCAGCAAGCGATTGATTGATGGCAGCAGGCAGCAAGCATCACAAAAGCCATTACACTCACTCATAACTGATGGCATCTGTGCATAATGAATGCATTCATTCCAGCCTGTATTCATTTCGCAATTAAGCACAGTCATGACTGTACTCAGAGATTTGGCCTCAACCTGTTTTTTTGTGGCTTTTGTTTTTTTTGTGTTTTATCAGTAGTTCTTACACAACTTGTGCGCTATTAAATAACAATTAACTTGTGGCTCGAGAGGTCACAGGTTACAGCAAAGTCTTGGTCAAGGACTTGTCAAGTGTCTATAAATAAAATGGAATATCTATTACTTTCCAGTGACGAATATTGTGACATTCAAAATGTGCCACAAATAGCTGACAAAGCAAAAAGTTATTCATAGCAAAATGACTGAAAATAAATCCAATTTCATTTAATATTATTTGCAATTGACAAAAACTTATCTGCACTTTATTAGTCTGCATAAAAATGTTGATATCACAAACGACTACAAGTTAATTTTATTCTATTTTTTTTTTTGGGGCATGTCACAGATATAACGCTTTTATATGTTTTGTAGCTATTTTTGGGGGCAACATTATTGCCTACAAACTGGATAGATTAAATGGAATGGAAGTGAGTGTTTCTGTGTGTGTGTGTGTGTGTGTGTACTAAGGGTCGATCAACGAAGCAGCGGACGCAACGTCCCCGCAGTGAATCAAATCACATCAAATTATGCTGATGACATAGGAATTTTTGGGACCATTTGTGTTGGTTGCTCGCTGGTGGCCACTTTCATTACTGTTGCCGCCGCACTCATTTAAAATATCATCAATCATAGCCAGTTAGTTAATTGCGGCCAATTGTGTGTGCCTCTGTCTGTGTGTGTGTGTGTGTATTTGAGTGTGCGGCATAAAGGCGAGCCAAACTAATGGCCAAAGCGAAAAAAAAGAGTCGAAAGAAAAACGAAAACGTTTAAAAACTGCCAGCGCAGGCAAATTAAAAATAAAGCTTAAGCACGCCAACTTTGCCCCAAAAGAGCAGAAGTGCTGAGGAGCTTGGGGAAGGAGGGGAGCGGGGAGAGGGGAGAGTTACAGGCCAACTGACCCAAAGTGGCCGACTGCAAAGTTCAAGTGAAATAAGCCATGACAAGGCAAAGGCAGCCGGAGAGGCAAGGCGCCACCCTCGGCAATTTGAGAGGGCTTTAAATAAAAGTTGGCCCCGAAAATAGGAGAGGAAAAAACTTTTGACTTGTCTTTGAAAAGCCACTTCAATGCAAAGAGTAAAGAAATCAAATCAAAAATAAAGTAAAATGCGCTGGGCCAACAAATCTATGAAAAATTATGACAGGAAACATTCGCAACGGAAACGAGACGAACGCTGCTTCCGCCCCAAAAGAAGAGAACTTTGGAGGCAACAACAATGCTCGCATAATTAGCTGACATTTTCAAACCGAAAAATTCACAGAGTACGAATAATTTCTCTGTTAATGAGCAAGCAAATTGATGGAGTTCAGCAGCTCGACATCTTCGAACTGTGCGTTGACAGCAACGCATCACTGGGCTTCAACCTTTTTCTGACAATCCTTCAATCCATCCCCTTAGCAGAGAAGAAGAAGAAGAAGAGAGGGACAACAACAAACTACGTCTGAAATAACTTGAGAATTGCGCAGCATTTATAATCTGTCTTTGATTTATATAACGATTTCCGTTTAAAGATTCGACGAGCAGCACAAAAATGTTGCTGCAAACGCAGTTGACGTTTGTCCGAATGTTCGAAAAATCCACCCTGCATCCTTCAGTTCGACAGCTTTATGTGCTGACTTGACAATAATAGCACACACACACTCTCGCCTAGTGAAAGAGTGAGATAGAGCATGGCAGGACGTGCTGCTGGCACTTGCTCCTTGCTGAGTTTGGTTGCCTGGTCGTGGCAGCACAATGACATGAATTCAATATAATAAATAAAATATAATGCTGTCAATAAAAATAAGTAAATACTTACGAACGTGAACCAACAGCGAGGGTCGCTTTGAAAGTTCAGAACAAACTAAATAAAAGAATAACTGTATACATGTCATAAATAAAGTAATCTTAAGAAATAAAAAAGATACTAAAATAAGAAAATATATATAGGAAAATTTAAATAAAGTTGATTAAAATAAAAGAAAATATATTTAATTTTCTTAAAATAAATAAAATACTAATAATATATAAAATAAAATTGATTAAAATAGAAGAAAATACAATATAGTTAAATAAAATACAAAATAAAGACAAAAAATAAATAACATTTAAGGGAAAAAGAATAAATAAAATTCAATAAATTAAAATTAAATTCAATGAAATGTAAAAATAAATGCAAAACAAAATACAATTTAAGGAAAAAATAAAATAAAATAATATATAATAAATGATATAAAAAAAATGAACTGAAATGAAATGGAGTGAAATTAAATGAAATGGAACGAAATGAAACAAAATAAATAAATAAAAGACACAAAAAAATATACATAAAATAAATCATTAAAAATATATCGAAAAGTTTTTAAATAAAATACCGCTAAGGCAAACCTCGCTGGCATCTCTGCCGTAGCCAAAGCATAAATAGTCAATGCTTTAAGCATCGTTGGGGGAATTCCAGCTAAAATCTTAAATGCTTCACTCAAAATAGCTTCATAATGTCTGTGTGCGTTTCAGATTTGGCCAAACACGCAACACACACACACACATAGACACAGAGCACAGTACAGCACAACAACAACAACAACTCGTTGTCTGTGTCTGTACAGAATTATATAAAAGTGATGTGGATAAAGGAAAACAAAACAAAGTAACTGAAAAGTATTGCGCTTAGCAGCTGACAGCTAAAGGTGTGTGCAAAATGAGAGAGTGTGTGTGTGTGTGTGCGTGTGTCTGATATCAGCACGACTGCGCAGGATGTGTTATCCTTGGATATATAGTAATGTGTGTGCTCCTTAAAGCGTTGTGGAAATGATGTGGAAACCTGTCCGAATTGTGTCTGCTGTGCCCCTCATTGAAATGCTGTCATATACATGGAGCATTTGCTCTATTCCGAGTGTGGAGGATTGCTAGAATGGACGTAAGCACAATTCGAGCTTGGCTTAAGATTGCCATTCAAAGTGTGTGGTGTATAAATATTTGACTGTAGAGTGGCTTAAGTTTTAGTCGGGCTAAGTTTGGCCAGAGTTCATTACAAATATGTGCTAACATTGAATTTAATGCTACAAATAAAGTTGAATTTAACTGCTTATTTGTAGCAAAGAGAATAAAAAGAAAACATATCACAACCACTACAAATTTAGTTACTAAGTTTCTTTCACTTTATTTATTTTAAATACCCATAACAACTAAACTCGAGTTATTTGTAATTACAGTTAGAAGATTAATTATACAAATTCAAGTTGTTATTGTTTCATCTACAATTAGCCTTAGTGATAGTCTCCTTACGCTTGGTCGAATTTCAATAAAAACATCTGCAAGCATTCAATTTAATGGTGCAACTAAAGAATTTTAACTAGTAAAGTTACTAATAAGAAATAAAATTGTTAATCCTACAAATGGTTTAAGTCATTTTGTTCAACATTCTTTATTTCATGTACCCATAAAAACTTAAGTTGAGTTAAGTACTATTGTGGTTGGGAGATTATTTAAATTGAATTCGTTTTTACTGCCTCAAAAACTAGCTTAAGTGATAGTCTGGCTAAGCTTGTTAAGAATTCATTAGAAGTATGTACTATCATAAAAGTTAAAAGTTCTTATAATTAAGCACAATTTAAATATATTTTAGTAGCAAAGCGAATAATAAGAAATAATGCTGTTATTCTTAACTTACCGATAATTAAACTTCAACATTTTCTCTCAAAATTATTCATTTTAATCAGACAATAAAACTACACTTGAATAAAGTAGAATTGTAGTTAGCAGATTATTGAAATTAAAGTTGTATTTACAGCAGCTAAAACTTTAGCTTAAATAACGAAAGCTCTTGTCTCTCAAAGAAGCGTACTCATTTTCATCGCTTATGATTTATTTATGCATTCATGAGCGAACTCACGTTACGTATACGACCCGAGTTGCAGCAGACGCAATTTTCTAGTGCTCAGCTGCTGTTTGCTGGAGAATAAAAACCGAAGTTGGCATTACTTGGCACAAACAACAGCTCACGCAGTTGGACTTGCGATAAAGTCGAAAGTAAAATCGAAAAAAAGAGAAGTAGAAAAATAGAAGTAGAAGTCTCGTAAGTAGGAGAAAACAATAATAGAATAAAAGTGGAAATGCAAGAGAGTGTTGTTTGTCTCAGAGTGTGCTTTGATCGAGTTGTCAGTTGCTCGGTGCTCGGTTTTCAACTTTGACTTTCAACTAATTTAATTTTCAGTCAATGCCAGTGTCTCGGTCACAAAAGTTAACCCAATTTGCACAGCAAAGACGAAAGCAAAGAAAAAAGCAAAAAAGGAATAGAAACAGTTTCAGTAAACATTCAATTGTTCCATGTGAGTACCGAGTGTTAATAAAAAAGTAATTTGGTGTAGAAAATTAAAGCAATTAAAAACAAACTAGGCAACAATGTGGCCAAGACATGCGACGATGCAAGACACAAAACTCTGCGCATGACACAGGTAAATTCATTAAAGTTGCCAGCCACATACACCACACACACACACTTGCACACACACACACATTGGCACTCACATGCGCGGCAGAAGACTGTCGATTGCAGCGATGGATGTCCTGTGGCACAGGTTGTGGCAGCTTCTGTGTGTGGCACATCAATTTAATTAGCGAGCACATAACTCTATAAAATATTCAAGCAATTTCAAGCGAAATATGCGCAGCTCTTGAGCTCTCTGAGCTGTGTGAGCTGGACAGCCAATTTCCCCCGGAGACACTAGCAGCAACAGCAGCGGCAGCGGCTACAACATCTGCCCCAAGGGACGCAGACGTGGCTGTGGCAACTGAGTTGTTGCCGTGTGCAAAAATTGCTTGGCTGCAATGCTAGAGAGTCTTCATTAACGCCTCATCATAATCAATTAGCGTGCAGCGACAAAATTCTTAAAATTCCAAGCGTCCCTTATCGATATAGAATAATATTTCGAAAAGGTCGCCAGACAACAAAAAGCAAATATGAATGACAAATTACACACTTTAGCTGTCAGATTGACAACAATACACAAAGAGAGAAAGAAAGTAGAGAAAGAGTGAGAGGAAGAGAGAGTACATAAATGTCAGGCTGCGAGCACAAAAAGCATAGTCGAGCCACATTAAATTATGCTGACAAGGCGAATTGGCCAAAAAGCAGCAGCAACAGCAGCAGAGAAGCAGCTAGTCAGCCATGTTTAACGTCAAGCTAACACACACGGCTAAAAAGGCAGAACTATGAGGAGCAGAGGAATGAAAGACAACCACGATGAGGACGAGGACGATGCCTGATTCTGCTGCTGCTGAAGCTGATGATGATGATGATGACGATGACGATGACGAGCTGGGCCGCAAGGCAAATTATGTACAGACAGCGAGCTGAAGCTGGAGTTGGAGCTGGAGGTTCGACAGTAGCTTGTTAAAATACCAGCCAAAAGGAAGCAGCCAGGAGACAGGAGTCGCCAACTCCTACTATGGAATGCGTGTGCAATAAAATGACAAGGAAGCGACAACGAAACGAAACGTAACGTAACGAAATGAAATAAAATGAAGTGAAAATTGTGGACAACACACACACACAGACCGAAAAGAAGAAGCCTTAAGGATAATAATGCGAGGCGAAAAGAGTTTTCCATACACAAACACAACATTCGCATATGCAAGTGTAGCCAAGTGTGTGTGACAGGCCAGCAAAACTTAAATGCCATTAGTAGCTGCCGTTTTGAACCTAGGCAAAGGAAGGAGGACGGAGGAGGAAGGGGACAAGGCAGAAGGCAAAAGCGTGCCAGGTAAACTGGCACACACACACACACTAAGCCACTGTACGTGCCTCAGTTGTGTGCAAGCTCGCTCTCACTCGCTCTTCTTCGCTCTCCCTCTCTCTCTCGCACGCTCTCGTAGCCAACGATGTCGTCGTCGTGGGGCAGGCAATTGAAATAACTTCTTCCGCTTGCCTGCCTCGCTTCCGCTGCTTGAATATGTCCACCCCAAAAACTCACACACACCTACCCAGCACACACACACACATATATAGTCAGCCAACCACCCACATAACCTTTTGAGCAGCTCAACAGACTTGAATTACCGCTTGCTTTTTTGCCATTTATTTTGTTTGAGCAGTAAGTGATTTTGCACGAGCTTCGCAACATGTTGACCAGCAACATGTTGCCAAATGTTGAGAGCGCAATGCGCGAGAGAGGTTTCAATGGGAGTGAGAGACGTGGTGTGTGTGTGTGTGTGTGTTTGGGTGACTGGCAGGGTAAAGTTAGTCCTTTTATACTATGTCATCCCCATTATTGCTGCTGCTGATGTTGTTATTGCTGTTGTTGTTGTTGTTGTTGGCAATAAAACACATTTAAGCACGCATTACGTTATACGTTATTGAGCGCACGCTGCTTGAAACTGACATTTGGACAGCCACTGTGTGTGTGTGTCGATGTGTGTGTGTGGGTATAAGTTTGCACTTTGTATTAATTTAAATTGCTTTTGGGATTGTCAACCGTGAAATATGACACATAACGATGGCATTTAAATGCCATGCTAAGTTCGGGCAACAAATTAACTACAGATTTGCCATTGCTCTGATTGCATTGTAGTAATCATTATTCAGATACTATATATGTATGTGTGTATAACTAGCATTTCAGTTTCATACTTTTAACTCGCTTCTCATTCTCGGCTGGTTTGTGGCTTTTTGCCTTTGGTGAAATTAAGTTAAATTGTGTCACACTCAAATGTTGTGCCATAAATTCATGCCAACACTTCAGCCAGCAGTCGCACAAATATATACATAGACACACTTACAGACATACATACATATACACAAGGCTATATGCAAAGCGAAACCTCTTGCCCTAACGTATGTGCGGCTGTCTGAATCCTTTTCGAGGCTACGTCTGTTGCTGAGCTCTCTCCAGCATTTTGTTATGCAAATCAGAACGCAGTGCGCCAGGAAATGGCAAATGGTCGACAGACGGACGGACGGACAGACGGACAGACGACGGACAGACGGATGGGGCAGGCGTGTTTTGGCTAAATAAGTTGGAAGTTGAACTACATTCCAGGCCGTAGCAGCAACTGTTTGGGTTATTTTCTGCTGTATTTTATTGCACTGGGAGCTAAAAAGTTGAAGGTTAGCCCCAACCACTCAACAAAAAAAGAAAACCATTAACAACAATCTGACGACAAATGCTGCGCACAGCTGTTGGACTAATTTTTGGTCTGCTCTAATGTTCGTTTTCTGTTTTCATGTTTATTGCAGCCACCACGCCCACTTAACAGGCCAATTAAAGTGCGCCCCCTAAATGATGCCCGAAACTGAACGCGACTCGTTGGTGGCAGCAGAAATGATCAGTGGTGTCTTGCCCCACGCTTATGGCAGCATCGTCAAGGATAAGCAGCAGCAACATCAACAGCAACAACATCAGCATCAACAGCAGTTGCAGCAACATCAGCTACAGCTGCTGCAGCAACAGCAGGAGCATCATCAGCAACTGCAATCATTGGAGCCAATTCTCGCCACATCGCCATACAATATGGCTATCAATTCGTATGTCTACAGCAGCTCACTGAGCATACCTCCCACATCAGCGGCGACCATGGTCAGTCCCAGCAGCAAGGAGAAGATGGTCAATTTGTTGCGCGTGCGCGACAACAACAACAGCAGCAACAGCAACAACAGCAATGGCAGCAACAGCAGCGTTAGTCCCAGTCCCATCTCCGCCAGCAATTCGCCAACAACGTTTCTGCAAAAGCAACTCGAGGCACCGCCCAGCAGTCGCCAAGCAGCGACAACAGCAGCAGCAACAGCAACACAACAGCAACAGCGACGCTCCATGACGCCCTTTGGCAACAGCAACAGCAGCAGCAGCCAAGCGGCTAGCTGGCATCCACATGTCTATGCACGTCCGCCCAATCGTCCCACGCCGCACTCCATAGCCGACATACTGGGCATGGACACGGCCGAGAAGTTGGCGTACTTTGGCGCTGTTGCTGCTGCCTCAGTTACCGCCAACAGTTCGGCGACATCACCAAAGAGCATACTGCGCAGCATTGAGCAACAGTATGCGCAGCAGCCACAGGAGCAGGAGCAGCGCACACATCGTAGCGCTTCGATGAGCGATGCCAGCGAAGAGGAGACGACCTTGAATGTGACAGCAACAGTTGCAGCAGCAGCAACCGTACCAACAGTACCAACAGCGGTACCAACTCCAACAGCAACACCAACAGCAACCCCATCAACTGCTGCACTCGATCAGCCATTGAATCTGTGTGTGGCCAAAAAGTCGCGCGACAGCAACGCCTCATCTCCGATGCCGGCAGCCAGGCAGAACCAAGTGCTGGCCAAGACGACAGCCAGCAACAAGAAGGGTAAGTGGAATTGCCAATAATAATTGCTAATTGCAACATTGCAACATTGTGTGATTAGATGTTTGTGTAATTTATGTGCAGAGCATCTGCTATTCGTTGCCGCATCCTTTTGCTTAATTTCTAATATTGGCGCCAGGCAAAATTTTGCAGCTTGACGCTTCACGAGCTTGCCAATTGAGCGCAGCGTGAAGCTCTCAACACGCTTCAACGAAGCGTGCGGCGACCAACGCGTCGTATGCGTGTTCTGCCAAACGCAAATGATGTTCGACTAAGAAAGCGAGCGAGAGTGCGTCTCCAAAATTGCATTTTGCGTGCCAAAATTATTAAAAGTGTTCGGTCATTAGCAATTCTATTTAATACACAGAACATTGATTAAGAGTTTATTTAACAATTATTTTAAAATAGAGATACTGCTGGGATTTCGTTCCGTTATGCTTAGGTTTTACAAATTTGTATCACAATGATTTTCTCGCGTCGATCACTCGATTTCTTATCGATTACCTTAATTCTTCCTTTCGATACTTTCTTATTTTAAGTGTTGTGTAATTCGTAATGATGACTTCATTTATGTGCAGAGTAGTGGTTATCGATAACTTAGTTCAAGTGTTGTATAAGGATTAACCAATAATAAAAGAAACAACTCTACAATTTCATTAGTTTTTGGCATGAGATTAACAAACTACATTTCTTCTGCAATTTAGTTTGCAAATCAATAACAAACAAATAGCTCGAAAATTTGCCATCAAGGGTAGACTGAGTGAATCAATCAACTAGAAGTATGAATAACATTTATTCATGCGAACATTAATTAACTGCTTATTGTTTTTGTCAATGCAATTTATTTATTGTTCTCCAATGGGTCATGGAAAGAGACGCAAGGAGGGGGGAAGCAAACAATAACAAATTCAATTAGCAATACAGCAATTGGCAAACGGCAAATGGCAAGCGGCAATAATAAGCAATAAAAATCAGTTTGAAATGAGCAAAGTTGAGAGCAATATATTGGAATTGGAATTGTGTGTATTGCTTAGTTATTATTACGATTGTTGTTGTTTTGTAGTAGTGTTTGTTGTGTAGCTGTTAATTGCTCAATGCTGTGCTCGGAACGTTTTTATTGTTATTAAAATCACGTAGTTGACTTGGCGTAAAAATATAAGCAAACAAGTGCAACAACAATAATCTTACAATGAATGTGTGTTTGTTTGTGTATTGAAATGAATGTCGTTTGAGACTCATTTAGTGATTTGCAACTGTCGTCTGTTAATTTTCGCTTAATTACCGCCATAAATGGCCGCGGGGGTGGTGGGCCAGTCGCCTGAATCAGTGGGGGGGGAGGACAGAGTGGCATTAAAATGTCGCCAACAAAGCGACAGGGCAATTGGCAATTGGCGAACAACAAAAAAACAAAACACAACAACACGAACACGAGAAAACAATACTAAACAAATAATCAAACATTGTGTGTTACGCTTGCATTGTTTTAAGCTTTTGCTCTTTTTTCATCTCTTCTTCTGTTTGTCGTTTGCCGTTTAGTTTTATTGATTTCGTGCCAATGGGGCGCCCTTTTCACTGAGTGATCCACTAGACTCGTTTATAGTAGTATGTAGTAGCTAGCTAGGCTAGGGGTTGGCTTTAAGTGCCCCAATGCCGGGGGCGCGACAACAACGACAACAACAACAGCAGCACGACAGCAACGGCGGCTGTCAGTCGGCCGCCTAATTAATCACAGTGTCATGCATATGTGCCCCGCCATATGAGGCCGTGCGGCCCACGCGGCGTATTAGCAATAACGACTGCGACGACGACGTTCGTTTACATTTAACTGTCAATTAGATTTCAATTATGCATTGGCAATTGAAGTTGTCCAGGCGACAACAACAACAACCACAACAACAACAACTACAACCAAGACATCGACATCGACTCATGCCAGACACGTTTTGTAATAGGTGTAGCTGAAACTTGATGTTGTTAACACTTGTTTTTCGACAGGCGTCTATGAAACGAATACTTTGTGTGTAGAAAAGCGAGTCATTCAAACAATATACCCTTGTAGTTAAACACAGGGTACAAATGTGCAAAACAAGTTAGCGAGTCAGTCATAAACTTATAGCGAATTCCATTTTACACATTGGCAACAAAAAGTTCGCTACAAGTTAAACTCAATTGCAGCTCAGCTGAGAGAGGTAACAATGCATAACCAAAGTGGGGCCGATTGGCCAGTCAATTGTTATGCCATTTGACGGATTAATTGCAACAAAAGCAGAGAGGCAGCAAATGCAAAAAGGTTGCATAAAATGACAGCGATTAAAGCTGAAAGCCAATTGAGGTTAAACAGCTGCAACAAAAAAAACACAATTTGAGTGTGGTTTTAATGCATTTCTTGTATTCCACAGAGAACTCGGGCAAACCGGCTGCGAAAAAGAAGAAACTAATGTCTGGCAACACATCCGCCGATCTGCCGCCGGATATAAGTCCCAATACCAGCAGCGATAGTCTAATGCGAGATCGTCTCTTGGCCAACAACAGTTCCCCGCATAGTTCAACTCAATTGAACAACAACAACAGCAGCAGCATTAACAACAGCAATCTGGAGACTACTGAGGATGACTCTGATTCGGGTTCAACGGATGCCAGACGGAAGAAGAAAGCACGAACCACATTCACGGGTCGCCAGATCTTTGAGCTGGAGAAACAATTCGAGATCAAAAAGTATCTTAGCTCAAGCGAACGTACCGAATTGGCCAAGCTGCTCAACGTGACCGAAACACAGGTAAATTTATTGAATTTCCTATTTCTATATTTGTTATAAAAAAAATGCAATTATTTGCACAACATATTTAATTGGCCTAATTAGCGCGCATTTCCACACATTTCATTTGATTTTAATTGAATTGCATTTCGTGAAATTCTATAATCCACACAATATCTAAACTAAATATTTGAATTCATATTTAATTGAGACGTCGACAAAACAATGAATAATGCGTGACAACAATATGCAAAAAAAAAAAAAAAACGACAACATAAGCTGTTAATTAATTAATATGAAAATAAATCCGTGTTAGCAGCGTCGATATATCATTTCAAAGTGCACTTAATACTAATTACACAAATTAAAATTATATTAATGCCTGTTTTTTTTTTGCTGTGAATTTGATTTGAATTCAACATCTAAATCTAAAGCAAATAGAACTCGCATTAAATTGGGGAACACTGATAAATAATTTTAAAATAATGAAATTCTTTTAAGTTTATTAGTGAGAGAAACATTTAAGGAGTTTAACAATACAATCTATTAATTAATTGATTTTAAAAGAAGTTTTAGTTGTATTTGAACTAAAAGTTTAACGTCTTTAATTCAAAGAAAACTTTTATACCTATTATTATTATTACCTGATGTAAATTATAGAATTTATTTTTATAGCAAAGGATATTTAACCTACCTAATAATGAAGGTCTTAATTAGGGTCACTTTATTAATTTTTTAATTTTAAACTTATTCATTTAGAGTGTTTGATTATCATTATTATTATTATTGTCGTTCTAATTAATCCTGGTTATTTCACAATAATTATGCAAATTTAGCTTGATTAGTATTACATATATCTATCATTGTAGAAAAATTAGTAAGGATAGAAAAATTTAATATAAATGATAAATACAAAAATTTTAATATAAATTATAAATAAATAGCTTTCTTTTAATGTCAACGAAAGCAATGTTCTCTAAATATTCATTAATAGTAGTGCAATAAATTAAATTAAATTAAATTCGATTAAATTCTTCCTAACAACACAATCAAGTTGTTAAATGGTTGATTTTATAATACAATTTAATTAAAATTTCAAGAATATCTGTTTATAATTAACGAAAATGTGAAATAATACATCAGTTTGTTTTATAAATACAATTTATTCAAAATTTGGCTTTGAAGAATTTCTGTTTATAATCAACGAAAATGAGAAATAATACATTAGTTTGTTTTAGGCAAAATGCACTTAAAATATTCATTAATAGTTGTGCAATAATTGTTTAGACGACGAGTCAAGTAAATTCCTCAAGCAAAAGTCTATTATAATTTAATTTAGATGCACAATAAAGGCAGGCACAAGGTGTGATTCTATTTAATGCCTGAGTAAATATAATGGCATTTCTAATGCCAAATTATAATAGTTGGAGATGTTGTAAGTGCAACAACAGCTGGCAGCACATGCGGAGAGGAAATGGGTTGCAGCATTTGCCTTTTGCAAGGTTAAATGAACAAAAACACACACACACAAATGCGCACACACACATTGTGATATAATTTGAGATTTATTGACTAATTAGAATAAATTAACTTTGCAACAAGGACGTGGCAGGAACTGCCTAACGTGTTCTCCAGCAGCTGGCAATTAAAGTGCAAAGATGCCAAAAATAATAATAGCAGCAGTAGCAGCAGCTTATCGATTGCAGTTGATATGTGTATATAGTATAGAATTTAGTTTGTGGTCTAAATTGATACCGAAGGCTATTTATCAGCTGATGTACTTGAAACGTTGAAGCTGCTTATTTATAACTTACGCTTCAAATATAAATACATGAGCAGCAGCAGCAAAGGCAGCTATCGACTCGTATGCGGCTTATGTTGCGGCTTAAAGTCAAATCAAAATTGCATTAATGAGCCAGATTACGTATACGCCATGTGCACTCAAATGCCATAAGACTAATTGGTTCTTAAAGAGCGTCAGGCAGAAGATGGGGCAACAATAACAATAGCCATGACAACGGGAGCAAGTAGAAAGAGGAGAGAGAGAGAGAGAGAGAGAAGTGGCATCCAGGGGCAACTGGCAACTTGTCCTCATCGTCCGTCGTCTTCGTCGTCGTCAATGGCAACCACATTGAAATGTCTGCTTAATTAAATTACATTTTCCATCAAGTCAATTAATTACAAGTTTATACACAAACACTAAGCACTAAGCAAAGCAGCAGCAACACACACGGCATGCCACTCATGTGTCCTTCTATAGGTGTCCATTTGTCCATGTGTGTGTGTGTGTATGAGTGTGTCCTGCTGCTTATCTGTGTGTGAGCTAACATGTTATGCATGCCGACATGTTCAAGTGCTTTGTCTGTATTATTAATATTATAAGCTTGGCAGCTATTTATCATCCTGACCACACACACACACACAGAGACAGACAGACACACACAGGACGGTCGAGCAGCAGCTGTTTGTGCGTGTCCTGTGAATGTTGCAAGTGCAGCACACTGATTTCACAGCATTATTTTAGGCATGTGTGTGTTTGTATATACAACAACGCTGTGCACATAAACATCTATGTGTTAATCACAGCAATAATATCTGCAAATTAACTGCATCAACTGCTGAGCGAGAGTGAGAGGGGGGAAAAGGGAAACATATTTGTTACATTAGCCCATGGCTGATCTCATTTTGTACTTTATTCAGAAAACTTCATTTAATTGCACTCGCAAATCTTGCAGAGTGCTCGCCGTGTCTAGACGTGCTGCATGCAACTTGGAAGTTTATGTAGTAAGCGCTGCTGCAACAATGTAATGTTACGTATACGCCTCATTAAACGCAGCAAAGTGACCAAAAATAAACAACAAACCGCCAGGCGCTGACAATGAGCACAAGAGAGCAAAGTGAAAAAGCAGAGTAGTAAAAGAAAAAACACACAAAACAAAGATGGAAAACAACTCTCGAGGCAAGAACAAAGTGTGGCAGTCATAAAAAATATAAATCGCTTTAAATAGACGCAAAGAGTCGATGTCTGCAAGAGCTGCTGTTGTTGCTGTTGATGTTGATGATGATGCTGGTGATAATGTGGTTGAGTAAAGCAGAGGCACAGCCTATAAAGGGAGAAGGGAGAAAGGGAAAGGGAAAGGCAGAGTCCGGCTGCGCCCACGTGTCTGCATCGTCTGTCATCAACAAACTGTAAAATAGCCTTAAGCCAGATAAAAATCAATTAATTACGCGTGCATGCGGCTGCCCTGCGTCGCAGCCTCGCCCTTTAGCGTTGCAATGAAGCGACGCATGATGGCACAGTTGCACACACACACACACTCAGATAGAGATAGACAACATTGTAATAGTGTTGCGATTACCCAACGAACGTCACGCGCCAAACGCGGCAAATTGCATTTGCATTTTAGGGCCAGAGGCGACTGCGAGCCATGGCCATGAGTGGGGATAAGAGCCAGGAGATTGCGTGGATAAACGGGCCGAGGGGAGGGGAGTAGAGAGAAGGGAGGACTGTAGCTAGTTTGCGTTTGTGCGCTTGATATAACGGCTTAGGGCCAAAACTCTGACGCTGCTGACAATTTGCATTGGGCATTTCATTTTAAATGTTTGCCGCCGTCGCTGCCGTCGTTGCTGCTGTTCATAATCCCTCGTAATTGCAAGCCAGGTGGACAGGACGAACAGACTGTGTGTGTGTGTGTGTGTGTGATGCTAATGCTGACTGCTATTTGACCCCGCAACACACACACACACATGGCTGACTGACTAGGGAAAAGCAGCAGCCAGCCAGCAAGTGCTTATTGCTGGCATTTGGCCAAGTGGCAAATACGATAATTAAATTAAATTGCTGCCACAAGCAGCACAAACAAATCAAATGGCAATTCATCATTTGGCGAGGACAACACTGACAATGCTCTCTCTATACATACATATTTAGAGTAGACTTTGTTATTGCTCGCATAAAGTGCATTGTAAAAGAAACAACTTGAAATGTTCTCTTAATTAATTTGACATATGCAAATAAACACTTCACACACAATAATATTCTCAGGCAAGAGGCATTTACATGCTCGCAATCAATCACATGCATTGCAATATTTATGACTTGGATATTGTTTTGGGGATTCGAACAAATGACGCAAATAAAAGCTGCTGTTGCTATTAATATTAAAGCTATGCAGCCTCGAATAATCCATTAGAGAGAGCGCAGCAAACAGAAATTTAATCCATAAATAGCATATGAATTTTGCATAGAAAGCAAATATATGTGTTAGCGAGTGTGTGTGTGTGTGCATTAATTACAATTGCATTTAATTTCTTTTGGCAAATTTGTAAACCAATTAGGCTAATAATCATTTAATTACATGTCAATTATTGAATCAGTTGCTGAATAATATATGAAAATATTAAGCATAAATTAGTAAACAAATATTACGCAGCAGCCACTTAGAGAGGAAAAATATGCGAGTTGCGAAATTTAAAATTCATTTTGCGTTAATTCTCTCAGTTGAATCAATAAAATTGCAACAAAGCAGATTATGCTCGCATTTTTGTTGCGAAATAAAAGCAAACAATTGGGTGCCAAAAAGGCCACAGACACAGCAAGTGTTTGCTTGTATGTGTATGTGTGTGTGTGTGTGTTTGCATAATTTAAAATAACAAATATAATTTTGCTTATTATTGTTGTTACTATTATTGTTATTGACCGCAACTTAATTAAAATATTGCGCATACGTCACGACGCTGCCAAGCGGGCAATTAATATATGCATACACACACGCACACACACACACACAGTGAATAGCGCTATGCGAACTATGTACACAATAATTTAATTACAAAACCAGCAACAACAAGCATCATCGATTAATTGTCGCTATGGGGCAGCATCAAAGAGCGGCAGCAACAGCAATAGTTGCAACTTGACAACGCATGAAACCAATTTGGACTATTAATTTTGACTGGCTGAAAATTTGCATAAATTAGTTTAGTTGACGGCCAGCTGTCGTTCTATGTGGTGGGGCCCCCGTTTAATTATTTATAAATCACAATTTGAGTGCCGCAACAACACCAGCAGCAGCAGCAGCAGCAGCAACAACAACGTCAGCAACGTTCGTCGATTGGCGAGCGCGTAGAGTAGAAATATTTTAAAATAAAAGGCGGAGTCAAATCTTCCGCTCGCTCGTTTGTTCGCTTGCTCTCTTCTCTCTCTCTCGCGCTCTCTCTCTCTCTCTCTTTCTCCCGTACTATATCTCTACTGTTTCGGTCTCTCTTTTGCCATGTTGCCGTCGGCAGATCGCTGTCTTTTTGGGTGGGCGTGCTTGAAACATTTTAGCTGCTAAACGCCGGGCAATTAGCAAATCAACAACTGTTGACAGCCGGCCCCGAGGCAATATGCGGGCGTCGTCTTTTGAGACAATTTCAGCCGAAAATGATTTTGGCACAAAATATATACTATACATATGATATGTATAGACATACTTGTGTAGTAAACATTTCAGTTAAGCAGAGCGCAAATCTTTAGATCTGTGGCCAGCAGCGGTGGCACATTAAGAACTTGCTAAACCACATCATTTGCAAAGGCCCAACAAATAACAAACAAGTTAGAAAGCTGCACACTCGAGCACACTCGACTGTGAGATACTCGTTACCTATTAAATACCAAATTAATATGCTAAGGAAATTGAATATACCAAAGTCTATATTCGAGAAATGAATGTACTGCTATGTTAAAAATATATTGTATATTTTGTTCTCTATGGTATCTTTTGAATACAACATATATATGTATATGAATATATCAAATATAGGTTTTGGTATATTTTTGGTATATTAATTATTTGTCAAAAAGTTAAAATATACGTTTTGGTATATTTTAGTGTATTTTTACTATGTGGTATATTTTAAATATAACAGTATTTCGGTATATTAATTATTTGTCAAACCCAGAGTGCCTTCTTCAGGCAAAAAGTTAAAATATAGGCTTTGGGATATTTTAGTACATTTTATTATATGGTATATTTTGAATATACTAGTTTTCAGTATTTTTTGGTATATTAATTAGTGGTCAAACCCAGAGTGTATTCAGACAAAAAGTTGAAATATAAGCTTTGGTATATTTTAGTATATTTTTATTATATGGTATATTTTGAATATAACAGAATTTCAATATTTTTCTTGTATATTAAGTAATTCTCAACCCAGAATGCCTTCTTGTGGCAAAAAGTTATCACACCCTTCTATGGGTTGCGAGTATACAAATAAAAGCAAGCCAAGTGGCTGGCGGGGGAAGCATATTATGACAAAAAGCGTTTTGACAATCAACACAATAAGCCAATTAAAAGTCAAGAGCGCGCGAACATGAAAAACGCGGCTGGCCAAAAAGGGCGGCAGCGGACAAAGTGAAAGGCAGTGGCAAAAAGCGTTGTCCGACGAGCTCTCTTTGTGCTGCTTCTGCTGCTGTCCCACTCACAGTTGGCTAATAACATTAATTTATGCCTAGCCTAATGCCTTTTGGGCCCCCAAAAGTGAAATGTAAAAATAAAATGAAATGAAAATTAAAAAGCCGCAACGCATCAAATGCACTCAAAACAGCAAAGCAGCAACAACTCGTTTTTACAGCAATTCTAACAAGTTAAAAGTGGCATGAAGAGAAGGGGCGGAGGAGTAAGCACAACGTGTAGATGCCCTGTAATTGTATGCATTTTGGCTATTCACTTTTGCCCCCAATTAAGGAGAGTATCTGTTGGCCATTCTTCATCTTTGGCATTGCATTCCTTTCTATTTTCATTACGCCTGCTTTTTAATTTCACACATGAGCTGAAACAAAAAAAATATAGAAACAAAACGAAAACAGATTCTACATTTGCGACTGACTGCAATTGAAATTCATTTAAATACGAAAATAGCTAATGCAAGCAAATAATTATATATATATATATATATATATATATATATATAAAGTTTTATTTAGCTCTTCTTTTTCTGTTGTCTAAAGTAAATATTTATGCTATTGCTTTGCTTTTGACTGCAGTTTAGAGCCAGAGCCAAAGCCAGAGCGAGAGCGAGTGAGATAATAATGGCAAAATAAACAATAAGAGCAACTAGCATGCTATGTGCACAATTATTACGCATTACAACATAAAATATGTTGCATAAAATGGCATTTACTGCAATTTGGTCAGCATTTTGCGTTCATTAGCAACAGCCGCTGCCCAAAATACACAATGCGATAATTCGCCTGACTGCAAGAGAGGGGAGTGGGAGAGTGATGAACATCCGGTGCTCTGCAGCTTTGTTACATTGTTGTGTGTTGCCATTACCCATTTTGGCAGCAGTTGCATTTAAGTCTATTTAATTAATAAACGCAAAACAAATTGATGCAAATATTCCCAGACACAGTCAGCATCAGTTGTGATAGTATGTGTGTGTGTGTGTATGAGATATGGTGAGCATAATCCTAAACAATCAAGTGCAGACACAATGAGCAGAAGTCGCATAGAGAGTTAGTCACTCTGCATTCAATTCTAATACTGAGCCCATAAAAGTATGCTATACTTTTTTGTTTTGATTATTCATTTCGTTACACTTGTATTCAAGTTTTGTTTATTAATAAAATAAAGAATTGACAATTCAAATTAAAATGTTTTATGTTTTACAATTGTTATTTATTATTTATTTATTATTATTATTTTTTTTTTTTTATTTTTATATTTAATTTAAATTTTGTTCTTTTTAATACTAGTCACATATGTGCCACCTTAATCAAGTTGTGAATAACATTTTAGTCTGCCAGCTAATATGCCCTCGTTTTGACTCGCTGAGGCGTGTTCGCGTGGTATGCTGACAAGCAGCACACTGATTATGTTATTAATTAATAATGTCATTGTAGTGCGCATATTTGCATGGACCAAAGTGATTTACTGCACAGCAACAATATATGATGCTGGGAATGGGGAATGGGGAGAGAGTGCAGCAGCAGCGGCGGGCATTCAAATTGCAACTGCAACTGCAACTACTTGACTTCATTTCGCCTGTTTGCACCAGCTACATATTTGATTTGCTTGCCAATTGCATAATTGCCTTTGGGCGCAAAGTTGCATTTGCGCTTAAATCGACAACAGAGCGGGGGGAAATGGAAAAGGGGAGAAGAAGAGCGGCAAACTCATTGGAAATTTTAAGAATGTCTGCTAACCAATTTATGGTTATTTAATCTGCAACACTTACATAATTACTTGTGTAATTATTCCACATTATTGAATTTTCACCCGCCACACTTCGTTGTGTAATTTTGTGCTAATCAGGCAAGAAAAAAACCCCTAAGGCAATTATCATATTTTTTTGCGCTCAACACAACAAAATATGCTAAGTTACCGCCTTTAAAGCTGAGTTTTTCTTGGCACGCAACTGGAGAAAAAACATCATAAAAGTGTGTTCGAGGAAAAACACTCGCTGCCATTTCCGCCAAGGCGTGATTGCACCTAATTTTCCACTTCCAATTTAGCTACTCATTGCTGTGGCTAAAATAACAAAAGATTCTCGTATTGTGTTGCTTATTTTGCTAACGAATTGTTTTGAATTCAATAATAATTAAAATATAATTTATTGGATTTTCAAACAGGAATTTAAAAATAAATAAAACATAATTTGAAACAATATTGAAGTAAAAGATTGGTAAAACTAAAATAATACTTTGAATTCACATATAGTACATAGTCTAGGATATATGTATGAATGTATCTACTAAGCACAAGATTGACTCGAAGCGATAAAAATATTTGCTCCCTATCACTACTTTATCTTATCTTATATTTTGAAAGTACTTAAAATAAGAAATTAGATTGAAGTTTTATATTTATATTATTACTTATACAAATGTTGAATAAACCAAAATAATGTATTGTATTCATATTTCACTTCACTTGAAAATAGATATAAGCTCAAAAGTATATTGAAATTAAGATTTATTTTCAATGGAAATTGGAAATATATACAAGGTATAATACAGCTTATTCGAGAATTGAACGATTTACAAATGTCCTAAATGAAAATTGAAATTGGAATAAGAATTTTCAAGCAAGTGGTTGATTTATATTTATATATAATAGAAATAATTATCTGCTATAAATAAATTTGAAAACAGAATAAACTCCTCTTACTTTGCCATAGGTATTATCTAGTCGTAGCACTCGTTACAACTTGATTCACTTTATTTTCAAATAGTCCTTGGCAAAAGCGAATGCGAAGTGAAAATTAATTATACTTAGCACCCACCCAAACACACACACAGAGAGAAGTAAATATCCTCATAGACCTCACACGCACAACACAGCAGGATATCATTGCGTGTTGGGAGAGTTGAGTCAGGCAGCTATTAAACAATTATTTAATGATCAGGGAGTGAACTAAAGCAGTTGTTAGTTGCGTTGATTGAACAACGAGAGTATGTAACGTACATAGTACATAAATTCATCTAAATACGCTCGTTACATATGATGAGAATGTGATAAGGGCAAAAACCAAAAGAAGCATCTGTTCGCATTTGGTTTTGGTTGCTTTTTGTCCCACAGGTTTTAACCTGCTGCTCGGAATTCTTTTTTGGGGTCCGCTTGAAAGGGAATCAGAGCATTACATTTAAATGTCAATAAATCATAAAGAAAATTTGGAAGAGGAGAGAGAGAAAGAGCAGAACAACTTTTCTTTTTAGTTTAGTTTTTTTTGTTTGTATTTTTAGACATTCTTTATGCATATGAAAAAGCGAGGGGGGAGGAGTGTGAGGTGGGCTTAATGAGGTTTAGAGTGGATCACAACAAAATAAACAAGACGTTTATTTATGAAATCCCTTCGCAATCGCTTTGAATGCGAGATATTCGAAAATTATGTATGCCAAATAAATTAATCAGCAAAATGAATGCAATAAAAAATGCCACACGCAATTAAACGCAACATAAAGCAAAGCAAAGCAAAGCAAGGCAAGGCAAAAGCAAAGCAGAGCAAATGGTCAAATTGGGCCAGACATACTTAAAAATAATCAAATAATTAAATGTAGGCAGTGCGCCGCATGTGCCCCCAAAAGATTGGCCCGCATATTTACACTCGGAGTGGTGTGAAGAGCAAGAAGAGGCCCATTAAAATAGCCCATTTGATGTACAACGAAAATGATGCTTTTGGAATAGCCATTAAAATTGCTCATAAGGTAAACACACACACAACAATGTGTGTGTGCCTGTTGTTTTATTGTTTATTAACGAATTAATGAACAGTCTTTCTTGAATTCGACTATTCCGATGAGTAATTGGCCAGCCAACTTGTAATTGTGTTCAAAACGAACTGCCAGATACACATTCAGATACCGAATAGCGAATAGAAATATAAACAGTGGGGGGGAGGAGGAGGAGGAGGTAACACACACGCACACACACTCAGAACATCGTATATAGACATCTCTCATAATCCATCTTCATCGATAAAACAAACAATTTGCGTACACATCAATCCATCGACAAGTACATTTCATTGATGTGCTGATGTCTATTTTGGTTCAACTCAACTCATACGAAGTGCTGCTGCTGTTGCTGCTGTGAGTACTCGAAAATATTTGGCAATCAATTAATTGATTTTCAATATGGAAAATTAACGAAAAATTTCAAATTTCAAATATTTTCTTTATTTTCATTTCCTTTTCGATTTTTTTTTTGGGTTTGGGTTTTCAGCTAAGTGGAGGAAAAACGTTTTCATGTTAATTTCATCATTTTTACGCTACGCCGGCAAAATGAGCATGTCATATGACGGCATCTATCTTTGGCGCTTATTTTTGCCTTCCTCTCTTCTATACTGTACTCTATATATGCAATGTTGAACTGACTGTGTGTGTGCAAGTGTGTGCGTGTGCAGACATGCCGCTGAAATACTAATTATGTGCGCGATTTAAATAGATTTTTCATTTATTTAGCTAGGCCATCATTTTGGATGAAATGGAAATTAGAGGCAAATGTTTTATGTTGCGCCATTGACGCTGCCTGCCGAATCGTCTCGCGTCGTCGTTATGAGGCACAGAGGCAGCATCGCAAGTAGCAAGAATTAAAATGAAATGTTGTCTTTGCTGGGGAATGGGAATGTGTATGGGAATGAGAATGAGAATGTTGTGGGATGGGGTTGCTGATGGGCGGTTTCTGCATTTTGACAGGCCCACATCATTTCAACTTCTTGGCCTGCCTGCTTGTTGTGAACTGTAGCTGACGTAGCGGAAGTGTTTTCCAACTACACACACTCACATTCAGACACACACACACACACACATATCGAGTTAGAAACGCGCGCGCGATACTCGTACATAATTTTTAATTATTTGTTTTACGCACACTAATAAGGGCAAATGAGGCATAAACATTGCCTAATTATAGCGGCCCAGCTCTCGAATATGAATATCTGACTCATAACACTTTACGTATATGTATGGATATGTAGTGTGTGCACACAAGTACTCTATCAAATGGTACAGCAAGTACATTTCGAAAATCTCAATTAACTTATCTGAAGATTTTACTAGTTCCAAGTAGAATGATTTAAATTTTAACAACTGTACTTAAGTAAAATGTGAGAAATTTTCAGTAAGATATTAAAATTACATACTATGTGAAATATAAAATTATAAAAGTATTCCCAATTACTCATCAGTATTTCAAATTATAAGAATATATTCATATACTTATTCATCATCTATTATATAAAGCCTTGAGACAGTATGCATTTTTTGTTTAATTCGATTTCTTACTAAACCATAACATTTATGTATGCATTTTTATTTACTTGCAATTAAAATTACAGTTAAAAGACAAAATTCAAGGAATTCATTTTATATTCAAGTTAATTTTCTTTTCAAAGTTATTCTAGTCTGCGAAAACTTAAAATTTATTGAAGGTATTTAAGAAATACTTGATGGACCAAAGCGTTTGCTTACTATGGGTCCTAATTGCTTTGGCTGACAATTTGGTATTTGGCACTCTGGTGTATTTTAAATTTATTGCTTTATCAATACACCAAATATAGTCTATGAGATATGTTTAGTATTTTTGCGGAATAACCATTAGGTATATTTTACTGGGGGTCTTAGTTGCTTGGTTGACAATCTGGTATATTGTGCCGTCTATGGTATATTTTGAGTGTTGTACTATATCGATATACCAAATATACCATTTGGTATATTTTCGGTACTTTTGTAGTATCATATTTTCGGTATATTTTGAAAATAATACCGCAATATTTTGCCATTATTCAAATTGGGTAGTCGAGCACACTCGACTGTAGCTTTCTTACTTGTTTTATCTGTGTACCTTTGTTATGAATATTGTCAATGATAACTAATGAAGACGATCTCTAATTTCAAATGCTTTTCCTATTAAAAGACCAGCTTAGATCTTCATACTATAAATTGTAGCATATGCTAGAGCCAAATATATTATAATTAAAAATTACGTATACGCAAGATTCCCAACATTTTTAAAGAACGAAGATAAAAATGGCAACAATAATAAATGATATTCAAAATACAGTTCTACTATTGTTATTTACATTTTATAGTTTATTTAAGCAATTTTTAAATATATATATTCAATATATTTTGTTGTTTGCATTGCAGGTGAAAATATGGTTTCAAAATCGACGAACAAAGTGGAAAAAGCAGGACAATGTCACAAATAACGAGGCTGCCGAGCACAAATCGTCCAACAAACCGGCAGCAGCAACCGCAACAACGGAGCAGCAGCAAGGCAAAACAAATAGCAGCAGCAATAGCAACAATAATAATGTCAACGATGATGGTTCGAACTCTGCTTCGTTTACGGCCAATGCTGTGGAAACAACTCCAAAAAAGTCGTCCAACGGCCAGACGGAGAAACATCGTGGTAATAGCAGCAGCAACAACAACAATAATAATAACAACAACATCAGCAACTCTAACAACAACAATAATAATAACAATAGCAGCAGCAATAACAACAATGCGTTAGCTGCAGCCAAAAATAATGTCGAAAGCAAATTGCAAACAAAGCACTCGACGACAAAAATTAAAAAACAATTGCTAGAGAAGACCTCAAAAGCCACAACAAACAGTCCGACAACCAATGGCACGGGCAGCAGCAATAATACCAGAGAATCAGCGACAATTGCTGGGAGCAACAGCAGCAGCAGCAACAACAACAACAACAATATCAATAGTAGCAGCAACAACAAGACAACAGAGAAACGCAACACCAACAACAATAACATAGGAGAAGCATTTCATCACCAGCATCAGCATCATCATCATCATCGACTGCATCAACATGCCATACCATTAACAGTGGAGCCGGCGGCACCATTGGAGCAAACTGAGAAGCTGGACATCAAGCTGGAGGAGTCGCCAGCGTTGAGTCTGCAACATGTTGCAGCTGCAGCAGCAGCAGCGGCGGCGGCAGCCTCGTCATCGTCATCATCGGGGCAGCAGGAGAATGGTCACAGCCCACAGGCGACGGAAATGGATTTCGAGAGTAAATTGGCTGCCTCAAAGATATTGGCCATGGCCAATAACAAGTTGCAGGTGAATGCTGTCGATGCGCAGCTGAAAAACGAAAGCGAATCGGAGGATGAGGAGACGGCCAGCGATCCAGGCACTTCGACAGAGGCGCAGGATTCGCAGGATCAAGATGTGCAGATGCGTGAGATTTAAGAAAAGCCTCCTCCCCCACTTTCTCACCCCACACCCAACACACATAGCCAGTCAAATTAAAACTTGTGCCAAAAAGTCGAATATTGCTCAAGCACATGTTGTGTGCTTGTTAGTCTTAGGCATTTACATACTATATATTTATGTAATTTATTGAATCCATGCATACACACCACAAACATAACTCATTTAACCGCCTCAACTGCGATCGAAATGAATAGGCCGTTAAGCAAAAAGACGTTAAGGGAGCAACCGAATTTATGCCGCCAAGAAGTGAATTAATATTTTTTATTTCTGTTTCATAATTATTTTAAATAGATGCGAAAAGTAAATTATTTTTTTGTATATCCTGTTCGCATTTTAACTGGAAGCATAACGAGTTAATGGAGTTATCTCCGGCTTCGTTAAGTATATATATTAGTGAAATAGAATGGTGAAATACTCGCAATCCATCGTCAATAAAAACAATCAAAATAAAAGTAGCCTGATCCAGTTGAAATTTCAACAGATAATGATAATGATTTGTATTTCTTTTATGTATGTAAAATTTGAACTTGAATTTGATCTTTATCTGCCTGCTACAATAAGAAGTGGTATAGTACAAAATTGTCATCTTATTTTATAGTGGACTCTCTGTATCTGTCATGGCTACACCAATTCCGGTGTAGACGCTGCTTCCTTCCTATTACCTAAATTTCGTGTGGCCACAAAGCCATGTCCGACTGTCAGTCGATGCGTGGACCTCAGAGCTCTACCGCTATACAAAGTAAAATATTAAGCGACAAATTTTCAATGAATTAAATTATAAAGCAAGGTTGACAGGTTATCTTGAAATTGAGGACATTCTTCCAAAGCGTTGTTACAATTTTGTTTTTAAATATTACTTGCTATGCGAAATGAAATGTATTATAGAATAATGCTCTATAATAGTCTTCCATTGAGAAGTTCCGCAATAGATGGAAAGGATTTAGTAAAAAAGGTTTTCATCAGCCGTGATACAAATAATTAGACGAGCTTTTCCATCTGATTTGATTTATTTAATGTCAACAAGAAAAACGGATTTGTAATTATATTGAAATTCAAGAGTTTGCTACTTACAAGCACGGACAAATTTTGTTGTCAATCTATCTAAGAACATTTCGGTTAACAGTCTACTTTATACTACAACAATTGAGGCCGTTAAGTGAGTTATGGGTGCAATATGTATTTGTAATATTTAAGCACTAATATTAAGTTTAGGCTTTGTAAATGTTGCCATTAGAAACGCATTTAAATGTTTAATGAGCTGTATTAATTAATAAACAAACAAAAAAAAGAACTAGATTCAAAACAACTACATATGAGAATATATATATAAATATATTGTGTAACTAATGTAATTTGAACTTTCGGAAATTTCATGTGATAAAGTATACGAAAGAGCTAGACAGAGAAGCTACAGAGGGAGCGCAGTAATAACAGCAAAGGCAAGAATAAACCACAACAGCAACAACAACAACAACAATTGGTGAAGTCATGTTAATTACAAATTTAATTTAACTATACTAAACGTAACAGATAAACTACAGTACTGTACTAAGTGTAAATTACAATTGAATGAAAAATAAAAATTCATATTCAATGTGAGTGTTTGTACAAAAACAAAACAACAACATTACAATTAAATGCATAAGAAACGCGCAGATCAGCAGCCGTTACATATTTTAAATTCAAAACGTAAAGAAAATAAACAAATTCAGCAAAAAAAAAATGTAGTTCATTTAGATCATTTTACAATTTTTAGTTTTTTTGGGCCAGGCTGCGGCACATCAACAATACCGTCTGCGGTAATTAGAAACTCGGCAAATGCATTTGGCGTCTCAGGCGAATAGATTATCTCCAGCTTGCGCACTGTCAGCAAATCATCGGCGATCTTGTGCTGCTTAGGCACCTTCGAAATGCGCATGCGTGTGCGTCCCAAATTAGCCCACTGTATGCCCAAGCAGGGCACATCCTGTGACGACTGCTGATCGTCCTGCTTAAGACTTGCCGTCATCTGATTTGTGCAGACCACAGCGCAGTGATGCTTGTCCGCATAGGTAAGCAGCGCATTGACCATGCGACGCATGTCACGCGCTCGTGCCGCGAAGTCGGTATACAAACGAAAGATGGCTGCAACTGAATCAATAATGATCAGCCCAATGCTATGCTCCTGCAGCAGTTGGGGTAAGCGATTGTTAACGCAGTCCAGCAGTGGTTGCTATAATAGAAATATGAACTTAACTATAAATCGAAAGAATTGCCTCACTAACTTACGCTCTCATATTGATGCTCGATGAATATGTTGCCAAGCAAGTTGAGCTTCTCCTCGGGATAGCGTGCCTCGAATGCCTTGCTTATTTGCAACAGGCGACGTGATGGAAAAATATCCTCTGTGCAGATGAAAAGCGACACCTTTGCCCAAGCCGCCCAGGCGCGTTGGTAGCTGCACGCCCAGCGATAACTGCAACAGCAATTGAGTCTTGCCAGCTCCAGATATGCCACATATTTCGGTAATGCCTCGCGTTACAATGCCACCGCCGGAGCAACGATCTAGTGCAGCACAGCCAAATGTCAAGCGAGACCATTTCAAGCTAGCGGGTGGTCTGAAGAGTGAATCCGCTAAAAGAAGGATACGAAATAGATAGATATAATTTTGATTGGTAGGTTATGCTTACCTGAAGCTGGCGTCTCGGCCAGCCACTTGGCAGCAGCCTCCTTTAGGATGCGCACATCTTCAGGAGTGCAACTGTGGACGCAAGTGTCCAATGGACGAAGTCGGGTATCCAAAAATTTGACTTGAGGCGTCGTTAGTATTGCCTCCGGAGTGCGTATGTTAACTAAGTGAGAGCAGATTAAAATCATATATTAAGTGCTAAGTTCTTTTGAAGAGGTTCCACCCCTTCCCCCGCGCCATACCTCGCTCCGCAATCTCCTGCAAGTGCTTTGGCAACTCCTCCAAAAAGTTGGTCATCTCCTGCTAGCATGTGATGGCGTATTAAATAACTTGCGTGTGCTGACAACACGTCTGGTGTGTGTTTCAACACCTTAAAATTATCGCCTAGGCAGCGAATTATTATTGATTCAACAACAAAACAAATTCGCCAAAATTGGCACAAATCTAAAATCCGGGCAACGATCAGCTGTTTAATCTAGAACTTCAGTTTCGCCGGCGAATTATATAAAACATAAATACCAACAAGAAACAATTAACTTGCAATAAAGAACACAACATACTGACACACTTTTATGTTTTACATATTTGTTTTTTAATCATTTAATTTGCTGCAATAATTTTCACAAACTGTTCGTAGTAAACACAAAAAACGATAGATCGATACTTCAAAAAGAAAGGCAACTCTGCCTTTGATGTTGATGATCGCCTTCCTCGGCTTTCGGAATTTGGATGTTTATGTATCGTCGTCCTTGAATAGTTCGTTATCGAGTATCGTAGCAATTGAACTTAAAACAAACTTATAAAGGGCGATCGATCATCTACTTCTTGGGCTTGGAGAGCTCTTCCAGAGCTCTAATTTCAGCGGCAGCGTTACGCTTCTTCTCCTCAGCCAATTTGGCATCACGGATCACCTTCTGCTGGGCTTCGATTTCGCGCACCTTCTCCTCCTTCTTGGACAGGCGGCTTTGGTGAGCGGCGCCATAGGCAATGCCTACCAGGAGCAGGGACCATCTGCCGAGCTTGATCAGTGGCGAAACACGAACTGGAGCCTGAGACATTTTTGCTTAGTTATGTAATATGCACAGCGTAATCTGTAATGCAAATAGAATGTGTTATTTGGGTTGCCACTGACAAAAGTAGCCTTGGCCATTGCACAATGCTGATAATGCGTAATTATGCAAATACCGTATTAAATAACATTTATTTACCGAAAATCAATGGAAATCCAAATTCTCTACTGTTGTAGTATAACCTTAAAGCAGCTGTCAGACTGACAAGTGGCCTATCGATAACTATCAGGTATCGTTGTTATAGTGTTGCAAAGCACGCAATGCTCTAATTTATTTTTATAAAAATAAATTCATAGTGAACATTTATAAATACGGTTTTCATTATTTTATTTCAAATTTTCAATCGTTTCCTTATAGTCAAATTTAATATCAAGTTTGCTGGCGCAATTGCTTTGCTTATTGGTGGTGCAGCACAACTTTGACTCGTTACTTCTGTGTAAATACTTGTGACATGTCACACATCTCTAAGTGTGAATGTCAGAACTAAACCTGGAAAAAATTTGTTTTGTTAAAAGAAATGGCTATTTTTGCATATAAAAGCAATTGATTTCGATAGTGTAGCCATATAATATTTGGAAAGTGACATTTGTGTAGACTAAGTGCCGACGGTCAAGTGTATGCGTTTGTATAAATTCCAAAACCAGTAAGAAAATTCCAACACAGACCTTGAGTGGGCTCACACATACACACACACAGAGAATAACTAATACACAGACGCTGATAAACGGGTTGAAACGTCACTTAGCGAGAGTTCCTGAAGTGTTTCGCAGCTGCTGTTAGCCAAATTAGCACAACAACAACAAGAAAAAGAACAGGAAATTAAAACAAAGGACTCACGACGTCGAAATGGTGAATGTGCCGCCGCCGCTATTATGCAGCACGCCACCCCCGATTGATTTTGGCGAGGATGACGACGATTCGGGGCTGCCATCGACGCTACACTTAGAAGACGCTGACGGCGACGCTGACGAATACTCTGAGTATGGCTTAGTCACCGAAGCCACGCTCCATGCAAAAGGTAATTGCGTTTTAATGCCTTTTTGAAGTGGATCTAATCTTATAACCTTGCAGTGCCCTCGCTGCCAGAGCTGTCCATATCAATAGAAGCAGCGAAAGATTTAAGCAATGGTCATGCAACGGCAACTGCCAAGCCAACAGTGGAGGCTTTCAATTATCAGGTGAAGGCTCCCGAGTTGGAAGCAACAACAATTGAAGCAGATATGCCGCCACCTTTGGAAACCCTTGAAGTGGTAGCTGAAGAAGAGCAGGCAGAGGATCAAGAAGATCAGGAAGACACAGAGGCAGACGAGGAAGAAGCCAATACCAATGATAACATACCCTCACTCAAACTTGACAGCCTAAGTCTGTATTCCAGCGAAAGTGGCACCTTATCACCTGTAGCCGATGAGCAACACGAGCAGTCGGAACAGCAGCAGGAAACAACCAAAGCACCTGTATTGTGCCACCAGGTGACGCTGGAGGATGTCACAGATGACAGTGACGAGGAGTGTTCGCCAAAGAAACCCAAAGAACTATTCATACCTGAGGGTGCTGATAACTTTTTTGCCATAGAGATTGTAGCCACACCCACTGTAAAAGACCCGCCTACATTGAGCAGTCGTTTGCCCCATGTTGAGCACCACAACTTTGCTGCATTCCAAGAGACGCCGCCCGAAGATCTACCTCAAATGGAGATAAAAGTAAATGGCATAGTTGAAGATGAAGATGATGACGACGACTTTGGTGATTTTGCGGACTTTGCAGCAGCTCCAGCGCCAGTTGTGGAAGCGCCAGCTGCAGTGTCAGCTGCACCAGCGCCAGTTGTGGAAGCGCCAGCTACAATGTCGGCTGCACCAGCGCCACTAGCCGCTGTTGCAGCTCCAGTTACAGTTGTTCCAGTTGAAACAGAGCCTGATGATGATGATGATGGCTTTGATGATTTCCAAGATTTTGCAACACCTCCCGTGGAAGCAGCCATTGTGGCGGATGATGGTGACGATGATGATGACTTTGGCGATTTCTCAGAACCCTCATTTGTATCAGCTGAACCTGCAGTTGTCACCACAAATTGTGTTGCCCCAGCCACCGCCGCCAGCTGCTGCGCTGCTCAGTATCACAGAGCGTGTGAAGCCAGTGCTGGATGTTATGTTCCCCAACGTGGAAGCGAGCAGCGGCGAAAAGCAGGCAGCAGTAAAACAGACGCCGCTGGCGGATGTGCAGAGCTTGCAGTTTGGAGCCATTGAGCAGGCACATGCTCTGGACTATCAGTGGGTGAATTCTGAGATGCGACACTCCCTGGTGCGTTCCTTGGGCATTGACTCGCGTAATATTGTAAGTAGTAAAGAAATAGTCTTCCCTTTCTATGCTTATCGACTATTCTGATCTTGCAGTTGTTTGGCGACAAGTGGAACTCATCGATGCCACGTTTTGCCGCCAATCTGAGCTACAATCCACTGAAGCCACTCAAACCAACGCCAGCAACTGTGTTGGAGCCTCAACTCATTTCCAGCTGGCAACCCGCCAACAATAACAACAGCAACAGCGTCTCCAGCCAGCTGCCTTTAGGGGGTAAGTGGTCAGTCAAGTTGGGTCATTGGCCCTGCTCACACTTAGCACTTAGTTGCCGCCAATGAAAAAAAGAAAACTGCTACACACACGATGCTCTCGTTACCAAAATTTTGCCACCGCCTCTCGCTCGTTGAATTCCCAAACAATACGCTTTTAGTTTGATCCACAACAAATGCTTTCGCTTAACAACCCAACTGAGTATACTGAATTGATTGGCCTGCAGTTTATTGGCTGTTATTATCTGCCCGACAAGTTTTGATTTAATTTTTGTTTCACATTCATTTTGTTTCTGTTTTCATTACCTCGCAAACTGTTTTAATGGCAATTGACAAAACACACTTTGGCTTCGGCAAGCACCGATTTCCAAATGCCCTTGCAGAACCTTCACAATGCTGTTTATATTATTGTCATTAATTTGAGTTAAAGTAAATATCGGTTATAAGCTGAGAAATTAAATTACAACGTAAGACTTATAACAATGGCAAAATATTAATGACTAAAATGCACATATTATTTAACTGCGAAAGCATCTTCTAATTAATTGTAATATTTTTCAATCAATTTAGAATTTATACCATTTTATCTAGTCAATATCGATTTAAAGTTGATCCGATTGATTCAAATAAGACTTTAATTAGTAATCTATTTGAAGATTAATGTTTAAGTATTTCTATATATATAATATATATTTGAACAGTTTAAATATAAAATAGGTGCAACATATGTTTTTTAATAAACAGACAAAAGCTACGTCACTAAATGTCTGTTTTATTGTGAAACCTTTGCTGCATTAAATTTGGTCGCTTATAATCGATAAACCTAATTTAGGTCTTTCCTGTAAAGATAACGTAATCACAATTTCTTTGCAATTTATTTTTAATACAAAAGTAGGTAGTAAATCACTTGTAAGTTTACAAAAAAAAGTAATAAATTAAATTTATAGAGATAACGCCCCTTCCAGTTCTCTAGTCGAGAAAAATAATAACTTCCCCTGTTATTTAACTCGCTTAGAACTTGATATAGTATTTAGATAAGGAAAAATCTCAATTCGTCCGCCATTTGTTGTTTTGCGAATTATTTATTTTTGTTGGAATGTTGGAAATGTTGTTCTGTAAGGGTATCCGTGTTGATTCACTTGTTTCTTGTGCCCACCATCTTTGAACTGAAAATTTATCCTTATGATAAATTGTATTTAGAATCACATGTACAGACATTACAATTGGAACAACAACAAGTACAACAAGAACAAGAACCACAACAACAACTAGACCAAGTAACGATGGTGGCTAATGCTGATAAAATAAATCTTGTTACCTCTAACTACTCCCACTACTCCAATATCAATAACAATCACGATGCCTGGGATGCGATGGAACTTGAACTCCTCTCTGATAATCTAAATGACAATATGACAATCAACAATAACAACAACTTTAATAACAACAACGACATCCACAACAACAATGCCAATGAAATGCACAATTTTGTCACACATTTTGCCACCATCTGCAATAACAACAATCATGCAATAACAACAACAACAACTACAACTAATACAACAACAACAACAATAAACAACACAAATATCACTGCTCACGTCGCCTTGCTGGATCTTAGTAAGTTTCGTTGGCTTCGTGCGTGTTGTAGAGTTGTTTATTCAATAATTGCATTTTGTTTCGTTTCGTTTTTGAATTTGTTCTTCTACTACTGTTATATATACTCTTATATGCAACTCCCAACTGTTTTTTACCCTCAGGCCCCCTCTTCTGCACTAGTTAACTTCGTATCTTAGTTCTCATGTTGTCACTTGTCCTCAGCTATTGTTAATGCCTCAAACTAATGCTTGATCTCTTTGTGTGGTTCACAGGACTGGAAGCAGCAGCAACAACTTCAGCCACAGCAGCAGCAGCAGCAACACCACAAACGAGCCAAGTTAAAGCGCAGCCTGGCATTGCTAATGGGCAAGGGAAGAGCGAAGCAATCGACAACAACAGCAGCAGCAGCAACAACAGCATCGATGAAGCAATCACAAGTGGCAACGATGCCGCCCATTTCGATGACACCGCAGCAACAGCATCAGTATTTGCTGTTGCAGCAGCAACAGCGACGCTATCGCCTGCTCTATCAGCAGACGGCAATGGCCACCACTTCGACGACAGTGAGCAGCTCGCTCAGCCGCAGCAGCAGCTTGATCTGAGAAGCTCCCCAACGCCATCGCCGCCACCAACAACAACCACCACAGTCAATAGCAACCAGCAGCAATTGCATGAAGTCAGCAGCAGCAATACTTATGCGCTGCCCCTCAAGGAGACGCATATTTACACGCCCTCAAAGTCGGACACGGCGGTGGCCAAGACAACAACGCTGGCGCCCATCGATTTTGACTACGAGATCGCATCGGCTGGCATTATCATAGACGAAACAGTCGTCAAGAAGGAGTATCGCGATGTGGAATACAAACCGCCGCCATTTGGCCTAGATTCGCCCAGCAAATTGGGCAGCAAACTAGCTGCCGAGGACGACGACTTTAGTGATTTCCAGTCGGTAACCGCGACTGTTTCGGCCATTAAGAATACGACTGCACAGCAGCTGCAGCCACCAAGGAATGGCACACCTACTTTTGGGAGCAGATGATACTTAGTCCGGCCATTCTGTTGCCGCAAACAATTCCATTGGCCAAGCCAAGCATTGAGTGGGGCGACAATGCGTTGGCCAGCATTAATGCCGAGGAATTGGCGCGCATCGAGGAGCTATTCTCGCATCAGTCCAAGCCGCCCACGATAAGTGCAACGGTGGCGCAGCAGTCGCCAAAGCAACAGGCGCCGCCGCCACAACAGCAACAGCAGCAGGAGGATGATGAGTGGTCGGACTTTGTGTCTGTGCCTGTGCAGCAACAACAACAACAGCAGCAGCAGCAAAACAACCACAACAACAATGTTGTCAAGATGCAGAAGCAACAACAATCAGTTGCAGCCAAAGAGGACGACTGGTCGGACTTTGTGAGCAGCACACCGTTGGCCAACAACACGTTCAATTCACGTGCTGCGCCCCAATTCAATTCGGGCGCCTGGCAGAGTGCCAACTTTTACAATAATCCCATGAGCCTCTATCAGCAACAGCAGGGGGCGGACACAGCAATCTGGTTCCGAAATATCAAAGCAGCAACAACGGCAGCAGCAACAATAACAACAACAACAACAATGTGCCAGCCATACCACAGCAGATTCATATGATGCATGACTTTTCCACGGCGCCAACAGCGACACCATTAACAGCGCAAACTGCAACTTATCAGCAGCAGCATCATCAACACCATCAGCAGCAATTGCAACAGCAGCAGCAACAACAACAACAGCAGCAGCGTCAGCAGTTTCATCTAGGCAATGCCAAGGTGGCGCCACGCATCTCTCTGATACCCGATCTGAGTTTTGTGGCACCGGCATTGCCCACGAATGCTGGAGCATTCATGAGTTCGCTGCCAAAGCCCAGTTTTAGTGCCAAGAAATGACAAAAGCTGCGGAGGCCACAGCAGAAAAAGTCGTCAACGTTGTTAGTGGTGGCGCCACAGCCACGCCCCCTAACAGCCGAGGCAAGCATCTTGACGTAGGCAAGGCATAGAAAAAGAATTAACGCGTCCTCCAGTCAGTATTATGAATCCGTCTTGATATTTAATTCATTTGCTAAATAAGTTTTGAGAGAAGCTGCGCATAATGTTGCTCCTTGTTATTGTTGAACTGTGTGTATGTGTGAGAGAGAGAATGTGTGTGAGTGTGCGTAGTTTGTAATTGTTGCTATAGCTTATTGCTGTTGCTGTTGTTGTTGTCGTCATCGTTGTTGCCGTTGCAGTTGTCGTTGTTGTTTAACTCTTAGGGCGTAGTTATAGTCAAAACAAAAAATAGTAAAGCAATGAATGAGAATTCGATGTCGGAAAATTAATTTCCTTAGTGCAATATTTTGTGAGAAACTTTTGAAATTAGCAGGCCCCGAATACTTAACTTACTCAGCAACCTAGTACTAATAGTAATAATAGTTCTCTAAGAGCTGCTATTGTAATACTTTTAGTGTGTAGAAGTATGATTATACCTCTTGAATTTTGAAAATTTTCAATTCTTTTCGCTGTTTCAAAACCTTTAGGATATTAACATTGTATCGTCCCCAGTTTAGGCCGAAGTCGTTTAGTCAATTTTATTGGTTCCGTTTCCACTTTAAATTAAGCAACAAAAAGAGTCCCAGCCATTCCATAAGTGAGATACTCCAGATGAAGCCCGCCGCCTAAGCGACATTTTTTCTAAAGGAATATAAATATTTAAATATATTTCGATATAAATATATTTATGTTTGTGAATGTCTTGTATGCCTGTCTGTGTAAGTTGAATAGAATTTGTTACGATATTAGAATTGTACTATATAGCGCCGTGCATTCCAAGAGAGTAGTCATATATAGTCTGCCATGATCTCCGAAGTGAAACAAAGAACAATCGTCGGCTTCGCACTTTTTGTGTTAAATGTTTCATTTATTTATTTTGCGTAATGTTTTTGTTTTCTTTGTTTTTTTTTTATTATTTTTTATCTGCTTGCGAGTGCATGTGTGTGTGTGTGTGTGAAATTAAAACAATTAAAATGTAATAAATTATAACTAAATTCAATCGATGATCGTAAAGGTAGACTTAAATTGTAAATTATGCATTTGTGTCTGTCTGTGTGAGTGTGATTTATATATTTTATTTTGTTTTATGTATTTTTTATTTTGCTAACAAAGATGAAATTAAAATAAAACCTAAACATGCGACATGATAAAATGTTGGTTTTGCTGCTTCATTTCAATTACGACTACAAATTAAAAGTAAATGTGTATTATGTGCTACAAATTATATATATATATTATACAACTAATAGATAATGTACTGTACTGTATAAATATGCGCAGAGATATAAATAAACAAAAACAAAAATGAATAAAAATCATAATTGCAAATGAATTTTGTTATTTATTTGATAATTTGAACCAAGTTTTCTTGTCTGCAATACAATCTTGCACTTATTTACTTATCAATATTTAGAGGGGCGGGGATCGTCTCTATGGGAACGGAGAGAGGCGTTGGTGATGGGCGGAAGGGCTGCGGCATATTAATTAGATTCATTTTATGTGATCCTTCTGAAAGGAGGGAGGCGTGGTGTCATTGAAACCTGCTTATAGTCTACATCGAACAATGCGGCTCACTTATTGCCTGAGGAAGCTCAAGGGGAGAAGTTAATGGGTACAAGTAGATGGCCAATGCCGTCTCTTATTTGTACGCATCCTTGTGTCTCTCACTCTCTCAGGAAGTTGCGAGTTGCCAGAGGACGCTACAGAAAGCCTCGTTAAATGTGTGCAATATATGTATGTATGTGAGGGGATTAATGGATTTTTAATGCAATAATTATAAACATATGTTTGTCTAATCTAGTCAGAATTTGTTTTGTTTTTCTCTTTTTGCGGTTTTTTTTTGTTTTTTGGATTTTGGGATTGGCGAGCGAGGTGCACGGGGTGTATATAGATAGCACTATGGCAGTAAATAGTACATAATATAATAATTAGCAATTTAATATTACATATCTCTATACCTATATAAATAGTATGTACGTTCATTATAAATGTGAATGCAATGTTAATGTCATAATTCATCAGCATACTGCTTTTCTTCAACTTCTTCATCTAAATGTTTAACAGTTTCAATTCAATCGATCGATGCCTTAACACAAAGCAAAAACGTTAACAAATCGTAAAAAAAAATATGATGAAGTGACGTTAATTTGCACAACTTCCATCGACTTCATCTCTTTTTTCTTCATCTTTATCAAGTATCTCTCTTCTCTCTCATCAATGAATATATGCTTAGCTAATATTATTTGTTATGTATTTAGGTAATGATAGTTGCCACAGTGGCGGCTCAAAATGCCAGCCATGGATGATGCAATAGCGATTCCTTGGAACGATCGCCATAATCGTATGTGAGCTCCTCGCCGGGTTCAATGTCGTCCTTGGCTAGCAGAACCAAATGTGGCCGTTGCTTGATAACAACCACTTTGGTCATTAGATTCCCATTGCGCGAATGATTGATGAGGCGTCCTAGCTTACCGGTGTCCACGGTGGCATCAATGCAGTATTGCTGGTTTTTGTGCTTGAAGTAGTACATGTAACAGCCCGCGTTCTCGTCCAGCGCATAGCGTCGCTCGCGATCTGTCGCCTCACTGATGGCAATGAGATCGCCCACATATTCGACAACGAACTCGTTACGCTTGAAGCGTCGCTCTGCCACAACGCCACGCCCCTTACCCGTGAAATGACGTATCTGCAGACCTTCGCAACGTTCCTCGAGCACTGCTTGTTCCAGGTTGCGCATCATCTCCTCCTTAACGGCGGTCTTTGTCTTGCGCACGCTGCGTCGCACGGGGAAGAAATCGGTCATCTCACGATTCCCATTTGTGGCAGCCAGAGGCTGTGATTTGGCAGCCGCCGCGGCTGCTGTTGCTGTTCTCGCCTTGGCAGTTTTGGGCTTTGGCTTCACAGCAACAGCGGGTACAGCGTTTGGCTTGAGCATTAGTTTAGCTTTGTTTTGATTCTCACGCTCCTCTGCCGCCTTCAGCAATGCATGCACATCGTCATCATCGTCGTCGTCCTCCAGCACAACAATGTCATCGTTGGCCAGGCAAATTTCTTGTTGTTGCTGTTGCTGCAGTTGTAGTTGCTGTTGTTGGTAAGGCGCTTGTGGCTTTGGCTGATTCAGTCTTCGTCGCGACTTGCAGCCACCCGTTGCAGCGACTGCGGCGACCAACTGCGATTGCAGTTTACGTGGCGATTTTCTCGGTGATTGCGTCTCGCCTTTGAGCAATGTGCCGGCATCACGTGCCATTGTCTTTATCGGCGAGGGGCAAAGTATGCGATGCGGCGTGGCGGGTTTACGTCGCCGCATCCCTGAAACAGCGGGCGATGTGCCCGTCGTTAGGCTGCAGGCGACACCACTGTCGCAGGAACTGCTGTCATGTTGGTCCAATTCGAAGCCGTTCAACGGCTGTTGTTGTTGTAGCTGCATCTCCACACCTGGCTGCTGCTGCTGCTGGTGTTGCTGATCGGGCTCATCCAACACGTGGCCAGTGAGCGTGACAATCTGATTGAAGCGACCATTCAGCACGCAAGCGCTGAGCACTGAAGGCGGCGATGAGAATACCGCATTGTTGGCCATCTCGAAACTCTTGTTAATGCGTATGCTGGATGCTTTGGTGGGTGTACGATCAATGTCCAGCGTCAACACTGGCTCCTGTAGAAATAGATTCTCCGATGTGGCAGCGCTGCTGCTGCTGCTGTGCGACGAACTGTGACTGTCGCGCAGCGTCGAGCGATGCATGTGTATATCGGTCGTCTGTGTGCTCGACATGAAGCTGCAGGAAACGTTGATGTTGTCATTGTTGGTTGTCGGCTCGACTTCCACCAAATCGTCGAGCTGTTGATGATATGCTGGTGAGCTTGTGTTGCTTGTACTGGTCGCTGGGGATGCTGTCGACCTTGCATCGTAGGACTCTGACTCTGCCTCCTCTTCGTCGTCGTCTTCCACCTCATGATCTTCCTCGAGCAGCTCCTCGTCATTTATTGTCTTTTGCTCTGCGTTTGCCGTTGTTGTTGTTGCTGTTGGTAGTGTTAGAATTGTGGTCATTTTCTTGGCAGCATTCGCACGGAAAAAGTTTTCAATGGTGCGTGTCTGTGAGCGTGTTGCAAGTGGTACGCCTGAGGGAGGGAGGGAGGCAGGTAGGGAGGGGGAAAGTGCGACAAAACAAAAAAGTTAACCTCAAAATAAAATGAAACAAAAAATAAAGAGTAAATAATTCTTACCTATTGCGCGGCCAGTGTCTGGCTTTGTTGTTGTTGATGTGTTTGCTTTGTTGTCTTTGTTGTTGTAAATATGTGCAGTATTATTATTATTCAGCGCCTTGAGATTTTCATTTGTTTTCATGAGGCGGCAGTCTTTTCGCTTTGGGCTCGCAAAATATTGATCATCCAGCAGATTTGTGGCAGCCGCCGCTGCAGCTGCAGCAGCAGAAACATTGTTGAATGGCAACGCCGCCGCCATCTCGTTGTCAACAGCTGCAACATGGCCACTCGAGGTTACCACCATTAAGGCGGGCTGCTCTTTGGCGGGCCGAGCTCGTCTACGAACCATCATCATTTATAGGTAGTAGTATATATATCAGGTTTTTTGTTGTTGCCTCACGAATATATCGGTTGGTTTGCTGGAGTACTTTTAGTAAATTACACTAAGGCAGGCCAAACACACGCACGTACACACACACTACGAGCGCGTGAAAAACAGACTGCAATTTGCATAAGTAGAGACAAAACGAGACATTAAACTTTTGTACATTATTTTGGTTTTTTGCGCTGCTTCCTTCCTTCCCTCCTCTCTCTCACTCACCCACACTCAACACAAACACAACACACACAATTACACTTTTACACACACTGTTACAAGAGCGCGTACAGTTTTTGCCCCTCGACAAAAATATCGTTCTGTGTGTGTTACTGTTGCTTGTGTCGCACGAAACGTAGAAGAGGAAGACAAGAGAGCGAAAGAATGAACTGAAGCAGCAGCGCAGCAACTGATTGACTGAATGCTAGTCCGTTGCTGAAACTGAGGCCTACCTACGATTATTATTTAGTTGTTTTGTTGCAAATTAAAATTTCATCGTCATACGCAGTAGCGCATGTTTTTATGTTTTTTACACTGTATCGCACACATTGCAACTTTATGTGACCGCCGTGCAATATTATTTTTACTGTCAGCAGTCAGGCCAAATGCACTTTTTCTTTTTCCGCAAACTTTTTTGTGTGTGTTTTATATTCCGTTTTGCAGTAGAGTTGTTGATGTCTTATCGATACACGTGAGCATCGATATCTATGCAGATCGAACTCACAGCTGCAATTTACTTCGCAACACTGCACATCGTTCAATGCAGGGATGTTAAGTTCCCGAGCGATTAGTTTTTTAATTTTTAACTTTTATTTAATCTGCCTAAATACGTGAGAAGAACAAATGTATTGACTGCTAGTGCGTTTTTGATTTTTAAACACTACTTTTCTAGTTCTGTCCAGTGTTGACAATTATTGCTTCAAGCAAGAAATCGTGCGCAAAATAAAAAATCTCAGTAATAATAAATATAAGCAAACCTTTATAAAAAGTGTTAAGTTTCATAAATTCATTTAGATAGATATCGTTAAGAAATTTTTGTTGATATGGTATTTTAATACCCGCCCACTATAAGAAATGTGTCAAATTATCATAGAAGTTATTCAATTCAAAATGATTTCCGTGTAACAGCTTTAGCAGTTGAAATAAAACATGTTTATTGTATTTCCAAAATAGTTTGCTAAATGTGAAAGAGCTTTTTAAAATTCTCAGTTTTAATAGTTTCCCGCAGTCGATCGTAAAAAGCATGCCAGATATGCTAAGATATTGTCAACCCTGAATTGTGCCGCGCAAAGTATCGATATTAAAAAAACAGCGACGCTTTTACTTGTTTACAAATGCGATATCGATAGTCGAGAAGTCGCGAGTCTTGAGCAGATTTGGCATTAGCATCAAACGCCAAGCGAAATTTGCGAGGCGCGCGTGGAAAATTTATTGTAATTAAAGGAAAAGCGAACATTATTGTAAAAAAGTTGTTGAAAAATAGTGCTAGCAGCATTACAAGTTGCCAACAGCATTAAATCGTTAAATTCAAGTTAATGTGCGTTGGTAAACAAGGTTTACATTTCGCAGGTTGCAAAAAAAATTAGGCGCCTTTTACTTGATTCGTTTCGTTCGCGTCTGTTCCTCAGACACTTTGCCAGTTTGCCTTGTGCTGCCTAGAAGACGCCGTCGACGTCGTTTGTAATTAAATAATTAATTCGTACTAAGTGTTAAGGACAAAAACAATTTAAAAATGCCGATTTGCAAACGCGACGGCTTTGATCTCAACAACACAGAATCCAAAAATGAGACATTCCACGACAACGACTTGGTATTTTGTTGTTATATTACCAAACGCATATTTCGTGATTACGAGTAAGTAATAATATTAATTTATGTTTCATTACATACAATTTGTTTTGACTATCTTCGAAATGTTGCTTGCTGATGCATCAATCAAAGTATAGCAATGACAAAGCAAACATTGCGCTAAAGTATACAACAAAAGCGACGCAGATGAACGCATGCTTCACACGCCAAACGCAAGCGATACATGCAAAAGCAAAAAAAAAAAAAAAAAACATTTTGTCTAGAGTGTGCTTCGTTGGTAGGCGGGGTGGCAGCAACAATGCGACGAAGGCGGCGGCATTTGCGGAAAGCGCGCGAACCAAATTCTCAGCTGCTGTTTGCGGCGTTGCCACTTTGTCGCAATTATATTCAAACAAGAATTGTTTGGTCTTATAGACCGAAATAATTTATGTTATTATAAAGTGTATATTCAAGTATATGAATTAGACTGATTCTAATGGCTAATGGTTAAGATCGATCAGAGGCTAACATAAAATTCAAATTTTAATATGGTTGAATATACTATATATATAGCCCAATCCCTCCGCGGCAATGCTTAAATGTTACTTTGTATTTTTTTCTTGATTTTACTTTGTAACATAGTAAAGAGGCCCTTTAAAATTAAGAAAAATTACTTTTCCTTAAATATTTAATATATTGAACTCTTACAGTCACTATTTCCGACATGTTATGGCTATTAACTCGACGGTTTGGCAGTGCGAGGCCACGGGCAAGGATGGACTCACCTTCGAAGAGGCACTCAAGAGTGAACGTACTGCTCGGAAAAAACTGGAACAATTCAAACAGAGCTTACGAGCTCCAGTGATGCTGGTCATTGAGCATGCCCGCCAATCCGCCGTCAAGATGCTTAATCTGATAGTGAACAAGTTTTTGCGCAAACGTTTCTTTCTCAACGAGGAGGTCACCGTCAATCAAAAAAAGAATACCATCTACACGGTGGTGGGTATAACGCCCGGAAAAGGAATGCAAGAGCCGAATACCGGTGTCTACGAGGATACAGATAAGCTTGAATATGTTTTGCGTGCGCCAAACGGCACTGAGATGACTGTATCCTTTGACCAGCTGCGTCGCCAGCGCACCGAATTCAATATGGAAAATCTGTCAATGTTCATCAAGAACAGTGTTATCCGTGTCGATGGCATATTGCGTCCCAAGCCTGAAGTATACAAGCAGTATGTGACCGAGCCCAAGTTAAGCTTTTCCACCATTTTCATTGGTAAAATGCCGCGATATTCGCCAGCGAAAATCAAGCGACCCGAGCCTAAAGACGCCAAGAAACAATCAACCCTCAATCAATACATTGTCAAAGGCGAAGAATCGATTGCCAAGAAAAAAGAATCAGCTGAAGCACGAGCCAAGTCGCTGGCCGATGAAATGGAGCGAATGCGCGTGGAGAAGCAAAATAAAATCGCTGAATTGGAGCTGGCAAAGGCGCAAAAGAAAGCGGAGGTCATTCTGCGCGTGGAGGAGGAAACTAGGTATCTAACCACAAAGACCGATGATCTAGAGCGTAATGATCAGCGCATGTTGCCCACATACCAGCCAATAGTTACCTTCCTGCCCGAGATCATACTTGGCGATGCGTTTGTGCTGCGCGAATTCATGCACACCTACAGCGGGTTGCTGTCGGGCGTGGAGGTGTTTCGACAGAATCTCAATTTCTACGAGATGTCGCGTGCATTTAGCGCACGTGAAGTGGCTGGTCCACTGTCAGACATACTCCTCGTGTTGCTGGGCACCATTTTTGATCTGCAGAAGGAGGAGGAGGATGAATGCCCGGTCAAATATTTGTTGCGCTATGGCAACGTAGTGGGTGAACCTTATGACAGCATGAAGAACGCTTCGCGTACTCAGTTTTATGTGAAGCGGCATTTCTCATTCAAACTGCACGAGATGCCTATGGATGCACTCACTCTAAGTGAAGTTCTGCGCCTGCATTTGCTTGCCTCTGGCGCTGTTATCTCGGACAAGCCAGAGAAGTGGCGTGTCATGTATCGCAATGGTTACTCTTCACGCGAGGATCCTGGATTGCAGCTGCGCTTAGAGCATCCACATATTCTACATGCGCTCAGAACGACGCCGATTGCACAATTGGATTTCGTAGATATTTGTCGCGTGGTCAATTGTTTGATGGCACAGATTCTCACGTACTCGGCAACCATCAATATTGTGGAGGAACGCATGGAGAAAACGGCAAAGGCCAAGGTGGATTTGCGTGCCTTGATGATGGCCGAGAATCGTCGTCTTGCGGCTGTGGAGGCGAACAAGCGCAAGCTGACGAGCGAGCATCATCAACAGTGTATGAACAAAGAGCTAAAGCTGGACTCCGGACAGAAGGAGGAGCTAGGCGAGCAGCTCAATCGTCGCATTGCCGAACTGATGGCGCAATCAGAACGCGAGCAGCGCAAGCATGAACAGCAGGTGATGAAACTGCAATCGGAGTTGTTCAACTTCTTGGTGTTCTTGGGCATGGATCGTTGCTATCGCAAATACTATGTGCTGGAGTCGATGCCGGGCATCTTTGTGGAGCACACGGCGGACAATCTGAACGACACATGCCTGGAACAGCCACCGCTTAACATTTCGGCTGAGGAGCTGCGCAAGCGTGCTCTGATGCCCAAGCAACGCAAGGATCTGCGCTTTTATCTTCTTAAATTGTATGGCGACGGCGATAAGAAGTCACGCAAATCCAACAAACAGTCGCTGGAGAACAAGGAGAATCAGGAGAATCGTCTCAATGGTCATGCACCGTCCACGGAGCCCATTGACATCAGTGGTGAAGACGAGGAGCAATCGCCGCCAACGCAATCCGAGCTGCTCATGTGCAGCGGTGACTCAAGCAATTGCTTGGTGCACAATCAAACTCATGCCCAGCGGCGCATGTGGACATACTTGTACAAGCCGGAGGATATTGATGCACTAATAAAATCTCTCAATCCTTGGGCTGGCGTGAATCGGAGCTGCTGGACGAGCTGAGTCAGTTGCGTACTCTGATACTGGAACATGTGAAAAACTGCGCAGAGGATATGCTCAATTTGGACACCGATAAGAAGCGCGAGAAGTTTGTCCACACTATGCATACCGAGACCAATCGAAAATACAATCAGGCCAACTTTGGGCTGCCCGACGACATGAATCTCAATGAGGTGATGAGACTTCATCTTGTAGATCGTATTCTACAATTTGAGCATGACATTTTCTCGGGTGACTTGGGTAAGCTGAGTGTGAAGGACATGGAGAAGTGGCGTCAGCAGCTGCTCAAAGATGAATACGATCCGCAGTGCAAATTGCAGTGGGGACCGCGAAAGGCGCACAGCGAAGAACCCGCCGATTCGGATCAAGAATCGCACGAGGACTTCGATGATCAGGAGGATGAAACTGAAGAGGCTGCGGTGTTGCGTGAATTGGGTCGCAAATATGGCAGTTATCGCGATCCTGGACAATACGTGAATGGGAGCGATGTGCCAGCTATTAGCGAATCCACCTCTAAATCACATCAGACACAAGTGCGCAACATGGCCAGCGCCTTGCTGCAAGTGGAGCAGGCGATTGGACGTCGTTTCATGAAGGAGCCGTTCGGCGTGAACATGAAACGCGATGGCAAGCAGGAGAATCTTAAACTCATCTGCGAGGCACGACTGCAGCAGTGGGAAGTTTCACTCATGGAGAGCACCAGCTATGCGCAAGTCTTTCTGCATTTAAATGTCCTTAATGATTGTATCCTCTGGCGTCGTTCGACAAATAAATCACTATGCAAAGTGTGCCGACGTGGCACCGATCCCGAGAAGATGCTGCTGTGTGATCAATGCAATGGTGGCACTCACATGTTCTGCATGAAACCAAAGATGCGCACGGTGCCAGAGGGCAATTGGTATTGTCACACTTGTGTGCGTGAACTGGGATTGACCAACAATACCAAGGCGAGCAACAAGCAGCAGAAGAAACGCAAGTTTATTGTTGACGAAGTGGATGATGATGTTGATGAGGGTGTCGACGATGGTGACGATGACAACGATGAGGATGAGGCCGAAGAAGAGGCAGATGTTAGCGATCGCCACAGCGAGGCTTCCTCCACAGCCATATCTGTAAAGGTGAATGGCAAGGCCCCCACAGCTACAAGACGTTCCAGTCGACGCTCGGGTCGTCGGTTGAAGTCCAAAGAGATAGAGGAGGTAATGGAGGAAGAGGCCAGCGAGCAGGCCGATGATAGCTCTATGGAAGTGGATGAGGATGATGAGAACGACAACAATGAAGAGGAGGACACGTAAGTTGATCAAATACATCAATTGGTAATCTAAATTTTATTAATGGTCTATTTTTTTTAACGACAGCGAGGAGGATAAGGCTTGTCAGGAGTGCTTCTATGATGGCTGCGAAATATGCTGCGCTCGCTGCTCCGAATGGTATCATCTGGAGTGCGTTAAATTGAAGCGACAACCGCGCAACGATTTCGTATGCAAAAAGTGCAAATCACATGAGAATACACGAGCGCGACGCCGTCCCAGTCATGGTAAGCAAACAGCAGCTAAAATACAACTTGAATTACAATCTAAATTTCCAATTTACAGTTGATGGCGATGCTGACGATGATGAGGAGGAGCCGCAGGCCAAACGTTCACGCTCATCACGCAACTCGCTTGCGCATTTCCCTGGACAAATCTGCTACCAATAACAATAACAACAATAATAATAACAACAATACGAGCAATCAGAATAACAATCGACGTTCGGGACGTCGCACAAATGACAATCTACCATTAAATAGCGCCGCCTTGTATTCTCTGCTGGAGCAAACGATGAAGCATCAGGCGGCGTGGCCATTCCTGCGCCCAGTGATGTCCTCTGAGGTGCCCGACTATCATAAGATTATAAAGACGCCCATGGACTTGGCCAAAATTAAGTCGAAACTAAATATGGGCGAATATCAGCTGAACGAGGAGTTGCTCAGCGATATTCAGCTAGTGTTCAAGAATTGCGATCTTTACAATGTCCGAGGCAATGAGATTTACGAGTAAGTTGACGCTGTACAACTGTTATATAAAGCATTATAATAACATTTTCAATCTTTTGCTTTGCAGTGCTGGCTCCAAGTTGGAACGCTTTGTCATGGATCGCTGCAAGGATATGATGCTGCCATTTAGGCCCAGTGACATGAATGTTGACGCAATTTGTTGAGTCCGTCGTCGTAGCGCATTTCGACCCTCTACCCGCGATTGTAAATTAATTAATTAAGCTAGCTTTAGGCCATAGACAAACAAACAAGTTGTCAACGTACACATTTCAAGACAGTATTGTTTACTTACCAGTTATCAGCCGCATTCTTCTTAAGCACACTTATACACAACATGCATATTCGACCTTTTTCAATTGTAGTAGCGTACAGTACCGTTTAGCCATTAGTATGTTTTCATTAAGAGTTTATTATTAATATTATGCATAAATTATTGTAGGCATTATACAGTTCACAGATGTTCTAGCATTCAATAAAATCTAAACAGAATACTTGCAACCTATAATAAACTGTGTTATCTGTACTCTCCGCTGCATAGAGATGCATTCATTATCTGTAAGTACAATACGCGATCGATTTGACATCGAAACATTTTACACTTATACAAATTTGTTGCTGCATTGTTTCAAGTTCACACTCTTAGCTTAATCAGTTTGTTGTCAGCTTAAACGGCAACATATAAATATTTTCTTTTGCCATTACTTGTTACTGTTTCTTTGTGGTTTTCTGCGCTAGAGTTGCATACGTTTGTATACTTATATTAAATATGTTAATAGATAGACATACACACATCGTATAATTCATTTCAATCACATTTAAACATCCAAATTCCATTTGCAATTGTTTTTCTTTGTAATGATTAATCAGCTCTTAGATCTAATGAATACATGAAATTTATATACTCAGAATGTTATGATTTTATTGTTTAGTTTACCCGAATTTCAACATTTTCAGAGATCAACAAATTATGCAAAAACAAAAAAAAAGAAAGCGTGTAGTGTGTAGTGAAAAAGATTGAAGAATATTTCAACAATAAAATTAGAAAACGGAAGAGCAGTTTCACAGAACTCAAACGCAAATTTTATCGAGCACAAACATGTTGCTCCGAATTGAATTTAAATGTTTGCCTGACTCGAGGAGGACGTAGTGGATGTGGTTGTCTCTGAGTGACAGGTCCCAGTGGTCGGGATTAGATTGTTGATTTTATTATTGTTATTCTCGGCCATTTGGCTATTATTGTTGGCCTCGGTGGCGTCCAGCAGAAAATGCAGTGAATTGGAGGTGCTTGGCGCCTGCGACAATTGTGCCTCCATCGATGTGTTGGACGTGCTGTCATCAGGATTGCTGTTGCTGTCATCATCGTCGTTGTTGACATCGTTAGCTTCGTGCGCCGCCAAAGGCGCCACATTATCATCCTCCTCCTCAGGCCAGTCCGCATCGTAGGCATCAGCAGTATCATTCTCCTGTACCTCAACTCTTGGACGTCGCACCGTGCATCTTCGTTTGATGGCCGCAAACCGTAAACGCATCAGCTTTCGCTTGCGATCCAGCTGCTCAAAAGAGGTCTGCAGCGATTCCACTGTCAAGAATTAAGGAGAGAGAAACAAAATAAATAATAAGTGACAAATAGTTGAGGGCGTGGTGGGCTTCGACTCAATTTGCCTTTTGAATCGGAAGCTTGACTCTGCTGCTTAGGTAAACAAAACCCCGACACTTGCCAATAATTGTGGGTGTCACCGTGAGAAGGGTGGAACCTCTGTGTGTGTGTGTGTCTGTGTCCGCCTTGACTATTGTTAGCTCGACTGTTGCTGACAGTCGGCAAACAAATGTTAGCCAGCCCCAGATGTCAACTGGACACTGCTCTATTGTTTGCCCACCTGAGATACAGGTTAATACTGGTCAATCCCTGTGGCGGCTTCAGTTGCACTCACAATGGCGTCGGGGGCACACCTAAAGCTACAGTTAATTGTGTTGTTTCTCGTGGTCGCAATCAGACCCAATGCTGGACAGCAGGACAATGCGACTACCATCGATAGCTACGCTAGACTTGTGGCACCAATACTCGAGCACCTCAACGATACGCTTCAGCTACACTTGAACAATCTAAGGGAAAGCGATAACTTGCTGGTCAAGTGTCTGCTGCAACAATCGAATATTCCAATAGTTGTCTCCAATGATATGTCAGTGGCGCAGTCTGTGTTCGTCTCCAAGTTGCTGCATCATTTCTTGATCTATGACACTGTGCAGGAACTAGAAGAGCAGCTTTATCAGTTCTCAGATACTGGCAACTTCTATATAATTGCTTTGCTACACACTATAGAAGAGGAGCAACAACGTTTGCAGCAGTTCATGCAGACAGTTTGGCATCAGCAAGGACACAATCGCATCTACTACATTCAACAGCAGGCAGAGCAACTGCTACTTTATAACCCTTTTCAAGATAGCATTATCCTGGTGCAGGATGCTTTTAGCTATCGACGCATTTACGCCAATCTTCATGGCTATGCATTGCGTGCTTACATCTTTGACTCCGTCTACTCGGCTCTCTATGGCGATGGTGAGAAACAGCAGGTCCTAAGAGTAACTGGTCCCGATGCCAATGTAGGCGAGATTGTGGCCAAGAAGCTCAATCTAACCCTGAACTACGTGTGGCCGGACGACGAGTTCTTCGGGTGAGTAGTTGTTGAGTTTAGCTGGTTTAATTTTGAACACAACAATAGAAACTTTAGTTCAGTTTTTATACCCGCTACCCATAGGGTAGAAGGGTATTATAACTTTGTGCCGACAGGAAATGTATGTAACAGGTAAAAGGAGGCATCTCCGACCCTATAAAGTATATATATTCATGATCAGCGTCAACAGCCGAGACGATCTAGCCATGTCCGTCTGTCCGTCTGTGTGTCTGTGTGTCCGTCCGTCTGTCCGTATGAACACCTAGATCTCAGAGACTACGAGAGGTAGAGCTATAATTTTTTTTCGACAGCATTTGTTATGCTTGCACGCAGATCAAGTTTGTTTCAAATTTTTGCCACGCCCACTTCCGACCCCGCAAATCAAAAAAATCGAATAACAAGCGTAATTTTAAAGCTAGAGTTGCAAATTTTGGTATATATAATAATAACTATAGTAGTTATGATTCCTGAAAATTTGGTTGCGATCAGATAAAAAGTTGTCGAAGTTATAAAAGAAATACTTTTGTATGGGCAAAAACGCCTACTTATAAGGGTCTTAGTTACTTTGGCTGACAATCTGGTATATTGAGCCGTCTATGGTATATTTTGAATGCGGTACTATATTGATATACCAAACATACCATTTGGTATATTTTCAGTATTTTTTTTAAGTATTTTCGGTATATTTTCAAAATGATACCGCAAAATTTTGCCTTTATTAAAAATGGGTAGCGGGTATCTCACAGTCGAGCACACTCGACTGTAACTTTCTTACTTGTTTTTAATTATTGCTATAATAAAAATACAAATACACATCTAGCTTTTCTCTGGAAATTATTTTAGTTTGAGTATAGAGATAGTATCTTTTCACTCTTCACTATAGTGTTTCTCGGAGACCCATTTGAATATGCTCCTCCAAATTTCTTTTTACAATTGTCTTTAGGGACATGCCGAAACTTTAAAACAAACTGTAACTTTATAAGCTTAATTAATTAATTAATTATCCCTTAATATGATGTGTGGTTCTCCAGTGGCTAAAAGTATGCAAATAGCAACAATAGGGGACACTTCTGGACTTTTGTCTTGTATTGAAAAATTTAGTAATGGCTTTTGGTAGTTCAAAATTGTAGAATATTAAATATACTTTGTCTTTCTAAGCATATTGTCCTGAAAATTGGTGTTGCCCGGTAATATAACATAATTGCTCAGATCTATCTTCGGTTAGACAGACTGATGGATATAACATTATTGACTCATTTCTTATGATGTTTCCTTTCTTCCTCTATAGCGGTCTGATGCCTGATGGCAATTATAGCGGCGGTGTGGGACGCGCCCATCGCCACGAACTGGACGTCATCTTTGCTGGCTTCTTTATCAAGGATTACCTGACTGCACGCATTCAGTTCTCCGCCGCTGTCTACATGGATGATCTCTGCCTCTATGTGCAAAAGGCTCAGCGTATTCCCCAATCGATTGTACCACTCTTTGCTGTTCGTCCGGATGTCTGGCTCTGCTTTTTGCTTGTCGGCATAATCTGTGCCTTTATCTGGATGTGTTTGCGTGCTCTGAATCTTTGCCTGCGCATCGAGCGTATACAGGAACAGCAACAGGCCAATAGAAAAGATATGCATTATCTTAGCACTGCTTGGCGCATCTTTATCGATACTTGGGTGGTTTGGGTGCGCGTCAATATTGTACAATATCCGCCCTACAACTCGGAGCGAATTTTTCTCGCTTCCATCTGTCTGGTCAGCGTTATTTTCGGCGCTCTGCTGGAGTCCAGCTTGGCCACTGCCTACATACGTCCGTTATACTATCGTGATCCCAATACATTGGCTGAGCTCGATGAATCGCAATTGCCCATCTACATTAAGCATCCGGCGTTCAAGGATGATTTGTTCTATGGCCACGACTCGGAGGTTTATCGTCGACTTGATGCGAAGATGATGTTGGTGGGCGAGGGGGAGGATCGCCTTATCAATATGGTCTCCAGGCTGGGAAAATTCGCTGGCGTAACGCGCTCAGCGAGTCTGGAGTTGAGCGATAGACGCTACATTCAGACGCACAAGGTGCACAAGATACCCGAGTGCCCGAAAACCTATCACATTGGCTATGTTCTGCCAAAGCCGTCAGCGTACTTGGAAGGCATCAATGCCATACTCCAGCAGATCTTGGCCGGCGGTCTTTTGGATTTTTGGATTGACGAGATGAAGGAGCGCGCCAAGATGAATATCTTTCAATACCCCGAATACCTGGCCGAACTAAATGCGAGCAGATGGAAGGTCTTTACTCTGAAGGATGTGCAATTAGCCTTCTACGCCTTGGCTATTGGTTGTGCACTCGCTGCAGTTGTTTGGCTCCTAGAGCTCTGGCTTAAATAAAGTATTTGCAGCACTTTTTTTTACTTACCCTTGCGTAGCTCGGGCGGCTTCCTTGGACTGCGACTGGCGGGCTGCGAGATGGACTCCCGACGACTGCGTTCCCTTGCCGCCGCCTCAGCGGATGTGGTGGGTAAATCGTCATCGCCAAATAGACGATGCGTCTCTTCCAGCCACTCGCTGATACGCGCCTGTGTGGCCACTTGTCGCTGTTCCCCCATCAGTCGAGCCAGCAGCTGCTCCACATTGCGATGTTGTCCTCCGGTACCCTTTACTGCCAGCTCCAACAGCGCACGGCGCTTTTTAGCTATCAGATAGAAGATGCGATTCGGATGCGTTAGCCAGCTCAGTTCACTAACATTGGGGGTGTCAACTTCGCTCTGCTCCTCCTCCGATTGTGTGCTGCTCTCGCTGTGCTCCGTGGAGCTGGCTGAGCTGCTGTCACTGCTGATTGTCTGATGTCCAGTGGCATTGCCTGTGCTGCTCATGCAGTTCCACGCTTCCAGCTCGCGTTGTACCAACGTGTCGAAGAAGGCAAGCATCACCTGATCCTCTTCCATATTGCGTGTGCTGAAATCCTGAGACACATGATCCGACGCATTGCGATGCAGTGTACGCGTGCAATAAGGCGTATCGGAAGGCTCCATCAACGAACCCTCCCAGCCATGTTGGGCAAAGGGACTCCAGAACTGCAGGGAAGAAATGAAGATTAGGTTACAAATTTTTAGTCGAGAGATCTGCACATATTTTTGACTTGTATAAAGCGATACAGCTGCTTTCATATATGTATTACAAACTATTTAGGATATCCTTATTATCATTATTTTTTTTTTTTATTTATTATTGTCTCCTAATTAAGTTGAGCCAAATTTTATAAGCTCTGAGATCTAAGAATTCATAGCAATGGAGAGATAGACACGCTGATTACAAATTCGTTCGCTGATTACAAATTCGTTAAGGTTAGTTAATATAAACATCAAAACATCAAACATCTAGAAAAATTTTCAATTACAGCTGTAAACTAAACTACTTACACTTTTATCTTAATGGAAAGTAATAAGAGCATCTTATATTTCAAAGTTTCAAGTTTGTAGCGTTCTAACAGCGTCTAAAAATGATATTTGATTTTAGATGCGTAGAAAGAAAATTCTAAATTCAGCTTTAGCTGTGTAGAACCTACAAGACTATTGTTCCCAAATTTCATTCTGCCATCTGCTAAAGTCTTTGAGCTCTATCAATTTAAACGGGCGGACATATAAGAGGTCTGATTAGAAATTCTAGATGGCAGCAAAAAGATTTTTTGCTGTATGTTATATGCAGTTTCGATTGGCATCCTTAAGCAAACTCATATAGATATCTCTCCTACCTTGATAATCTTCTCCACACCAGAGGAAGCGAGTAGACAGCGTTGACGATTGTAGCGCACTTGATTGACAATGGAACGATGCCCAGTCAGAATCACAGGCAGCGTATCTATCCACTGATTCTTCTTCTCCACTAAAAGTAAAAGTAATTCAATTAATAATGCAATGATAAATTCAGAAAATAGTATTTACAATCAACGCCATCCAGACGCCAGATGAACATGTTAAAGTTGTCCGAACCAGAGACGACGAGCTCATCCTGCGGCCCAGCAAAGGTGCAACTCTTCATGGTGCAGGAATTAAAGTATTCATCATGATAAAAGGAGCACAACGGTTCCGATGAGCTGGGACTATACAAAATGGGTGGCAAGCGACGATGCAGGGTGAGCAATAAGCTCCCATTGCAATTGAAGCGCACGCTCATGCAGCTGGGAGATTCGGTTATGTAATTGTATTGACAAAGAGCTCTGCAAAAGAGCAATATAAATGTGTAAAGAAGCGATTACATCAGCTGACAAAAGTCACTCACTGTGTGTGATGACGCAGGTCCCAAAGCTGAGCACCACGTTTAGCATTGGCGGTGGCCAAAAAGTTGCCATTGAGTGGATGAAATTCAACAGCATTAAATGGCGTCCGAAACTTGGCAATGGCCAAAGGATCCGTTTTGCCCGCACGCAGATCATAGACGAGAATCTCGCCATGCTCAGTGGCGACGCTGAACAAATTCGTGCTCGTCCTGTCCACGCTGAGGCCATAAACGGGACCATCGTGAGAAAAGTAATTCAAGTTCTTGCCACTAAAAGAAGATTACTTTTAATTAAGTTGGAAACTCTTAGATGGAGCAGCTACTTTACTTACGTGCCCAGATCATGCTGTATGACAAGATCATCATTGCCGCCAGAGAAGATATACTTGTTGTGGCTATCGAACCCCAGACAGAAGATGTTGCTGGCATGTTCGCCGTACATGACATTGGGCTGCTCCTGCCCTACACTCGCCAGCGTCTGATCCACATGCCACAGCAGCACACGCTTGTCATCGCCACCTGAAAAGGGATGAAGATTAATTGAGTGGCAAACAGCAACAGGTTGGAGGAGACTCACCAGATGCCAAGTATTCGCCACCATGGCTAAACTCCAGCGCATTCACACAGCCATAGTGGCCGGCTAAATTACGCTGATAGAGATTCTCGGCCGCTTGTAGACGCTGCCTGAAGATGCTCGCCTCCAGATTGCTGCGCTCCGTGTGATCCAGTTCGCGTGCGGCCAGCGCATGATCCAGATTGAGGCTGGAGCCGCAGCTGCTTCTCATATAACTCATGATTGATGCTTTGATCTCGTCTGTTTTATGGCAAATGCTTGTTAGTTGGTTAATTGTCTCCTTCGCACTCGCAGGCAACCCTAACGCTGGGCTGCGCTGCCGCCGCCCACTGCTCTGCTAGCAACAGTTCAGTTCGGGTTCAGAGGAGGCGCTGCTGCTGTTTCTGCTGCTGCCATTGCAACGCCATTGTATACATTTTGACGCTGACGTCGCTGCCAACGCTGACGCCTTCGTCTTCGTCTGGTTGTTGTAGTTGTCGCTTTCTTGCGTTGGCGTTAGATTTTTTTTCTTTTGTATTTGTTGTTCTTGTATTCCACTGTTAATTCTCTCAATTGACACTCTTCACTCTCTCACCGTTTATTTGTAATTGAATTCTTTGTTTATTTGTATAGAGTGTGACAGCGATTTGCTCATTTTACGCTGCAATTTTCCATTAAAATGCGACTTTTCCACGCAACAACTCCCGCTATGATTTTCTCACGACGACTGCGACGGCGACTGCGACTCTCGACTGGTTTAATCATCGGAATATGCTTTAATCAAAATGAAAACAGAAAGTATACGCGAGAAGCGTAAAAACAGCTGTTCGACGGTGCCGAATTGACATTAGAGATGACAGCGTGCTCGGCTCTCCAACACGAAGTCAAATGCTTTCGTGTCGATGGCCGAACGTTCCAATTGGACGTTTTTATTTGAATATGAAATGTTTTGAATGCTTTTACAACAATATTATTATTTATTATTAAACAGTGAACAAATAAAAGCGGCGTTACTTACAGTGACAAAAATGTTTAATAAAATTAGAGTTAACAAATAAAATTAAAATCTATTTTACATAAATCCTTTTTAAGAGCCTTAAGACTCTAATGTAGGATTTATTACAATAATAATAATTAATTTAATATTTTTTAATTATGCACAGAAAGATGCTTAATAAGATAATAACAAAAGTGTAAGGAATTAAATGTTAATATAAAATAGGTTTTCAAATTAAAATTTGTAGATCTTTGAATCTTTCAGAAATTAGAATTTATATTTTAATAGCGCTGGAATTCATCAAATATAGGTAATACAAGAATATGCATGATTTATTTATTTTCTTTAAAATAAAAATTACCTCAAATTGGAACTCCTCTTCTTAGAAAGTGGCTCTCTTTACGATTGAGAAACTAAATTTATATTTTCTATAAAGTACAATATTCAAAATGTAGCTCAATCTGGGCTAGCTATGATTTGAAGTAAATAATTTGTTAAACAGAGCAGTAGTTAAATCAGAATATTAAATTTCGGTAGTTAAAAACCTTATTTCCTGTGTTCAATGGACAATGCCGACAAAAGTGAAGAGAAAATTCGTGGTATGATATAGACTTAAGTCAATCAAAGATATGAATCCACTATATAATAAATCTCAGCAGTTATATTGGAAGCAAATGATGAAGAAAATCGACAGACCAACATTTGCAGCTATTTAGAGAATCTACAGGATCGTCTCAAGCTGACCGTAAAACAGCATTCACAAATAATTAACTCATCGGTAAGCTTGATCAAGGAACTAGGCGAGGTGTCCACGATGCTGACATTAAGTCAAGCGGGCTCAGATCTGCAGATCACGAAGATCAAGCGCTTGATCATGGAATTCGAAAACATGCATTCTGGCGACTCTGGTCAAGCTTTAAGCTGCAACGAAGTGAGAAATCTTCAGGGAATTATTGCGGATTATCGACGTCTGGACGAAAGTCATTTGCTGCAAGACAGTCTAATGTGTTGCAAACTGGCCAATGAATCATTGAACAAAGTGCAAACAATGATGAATCAATTGACAGCAAATGGCTGGAGAACGAGTGAAGCATCGCCTCAGGGCAGCCAAATTTTAGGTGCTAGTCCGAGTGCCAATTGTAGTTTGCGGGAGAAGATACGGGCATTCAATCAAGCCTCTGAGCAGGGCAAGAATCCACTTCAAAACTTCGCAATGTGCTTCAGCAGCAAGAGCAACACAGATATTATGCCCAACCGATCCCACACGAACTCCGGATACGAGGGAGATGTGGACAGTGAAGTAGATAAGTCGTTGCAATCTTGATACATAACAAATTTCAGTTTTGATAATGCAAGCTCAAGTTTAAGTACAAATATATATTTGATATAAATTCTTGCAACTTTTTAACGCTATGAACTAAACTACAATATCAACTAATAAAATGGACTACGAGGTAAAAGATGATGATAAAAATCACGTGCGTGTGTCAACAAGACGTATCTGCGGCCACAAAGTATCGTGTGTAGTTAATTGCAAAGAATATGGAGACGGCGCCAATGGCTGAACCCAGCTGTGTAATGGCGCCCACCCAGACCAAGGATTGTCCGCCCTGAGCTCGCATAACCGTGGTGATGCCCAGCTTCGTGTAGCTAACAATACCCAGCACCAGAGTCCAAGCTGTCACCTGCAATAAAAGAAAGTTGCATCATTAATATAACAGCGAATGGCGCAGAGAATTAAGTGCAAACTTACGACCAAGACCATGCCAATAGTTTGATCATAAAGTGGCGGATAGGGACTCAGCACAGCGGTGGTAAACACATAGCCGGTGAGGATTGCAGCGAGCGTGGAGAGCACATAGATCACGCGCAGTGATGTGAAATGCAGGAACATGGCCAAGAAACAGGCCACCGGATTGGCAATCACACTTAACGTGGCCGACAGATGATACGCCCTTGTGCCATATGGAGCACTCGAGTAGGATTGAATGCTGCCAAACATGCCATTGCTGAACAACGAGATGGCGCCCATCAACAGCAGCATGCCAATGTATTGCCCCCTACTTAGTTTCTCCACTTTGGTGGGCTGATTATCATCCTGTCCATACTCGTATTTATTGCCCTTGCTCACAGTCACCTGAGCGTATTCTTTTTTTGACAAAGGCAGTGCATGGAGCAGCGTGTAGCCAATATAGCTGAGCACCATCAGACCAAATAAGATGAGGAAGAACACCTTGGTGTCAAAGAGCGGCGGCTGCGTTTCCTGCTCGTAAATTTCCTCTCCTGTTTCGGTCACATTCACCAGCACACAGCTGCCGGTGTTGCCAATGCCTTGGATGAGAGCCGTTACACTGGGCAGCAGACCACTCAAGCCCTCGCCAATGAAATAGGTGACCATGTACTGCTCCTTAAAGCGTCCCATATAGGGCATGAAGAGCACGGAACTTGTGCACGCATTGACTGCCGTGAAGATGGTCAGAATGAAGAGCGCCACGCTGTGTTCGTTGCCCATGATCGTGGCTGTTTTGTTGTAGAAGAAGGCAGTGAAGATGCAAGAGAGCGTGCCAATGGCGAGCACTGCGTGGATGGTCCAGCCATCGTTGAGCTTCCAGGGTGAGTACTTTTGAAAGGCAGTGTAGAGCAGTGGTCCGAGATTTCCCAATTGCACCATGACGCTGAGATACGAGGGCAGACTCCAGCCTTCGGGCGCCTCGTTCACCAGCAACGGCAACTGAATGAAGCTGCCATTGACGCCCAGCCAAGTGCCGATGCCAAAGAATATGGCCAGCAGATCGACGATCCAATTGCGATTCTTGAACGCATTGCCTGCGGCTTTAAGCTCCATCTTGTTGTTGGCAATGATGTGGCGTGAGGCTCTCCTGAAGAATGCACTCAGCTCGCTCGACTCGTCGTTGGCGCATCTGTGGAGAGTCGAAAATGGTGTTTAGATAAGGTTTATTCTGGATTTACGTAGAGAAGTCTAATTCTTTGCCTTGCCTCACAATGAATGAGGCCAGGCCACAAATGTTGTCTGCAGTTCTGCGGTTGCACAATGCACATTACCCTGAAATTGTAGTTCAGTGTAGTCTGAACAATTTCCGCTGCAAATCTAATCAACTGTTTTTACACATATCCAGTAAACATGTGGAATAGGGTATAATGTCTAACTGGTCAAGCACAGAATATGAAACAAGTATTTCTATCTATCCATCAGGCTTAAAACGATTCAATTTCATCTCAATATTTATAAGATAATAACTTTGAATAAAACTTTTTTTGATTGTCTAGAATCAGTTTGAAATCAGCTATATTTTTCATAAGCTCCTATTCCATAGAAATAAACTATATTTTTAACATAACCCTGCTTTAAATTATATTTCTTTAATATCTTAAGTTTAAAACTTTGAAGTACCGGGTATTGCTAAGTCAGTATAATTGTTAATGGCTACTTTTCATAAGCTCCTATTCCATAGGAATAAACTATATTTTTAACTGCTCTAAATTATATTTCTTTAATATTTTCTGTTTGAAACTTTTAAGTACCGGGTATTGCTTAGTCAAGCATAATTGTTAATCTTTTTGCTTTCTCGAGTTTCCTTATTAATTGTAGAGTAAACATCTTTGTTTACCTTTAATTACACACCAAAAAGCTTTTTTTTTTTGATAATGCTATCAAGCGTTTAAATAAATACAATTTCGAAAAAGCACTTCAAATACAGATTCATTTATTTTTAAAAAAAGGCTGTAAATGTAAACAAACTTTGATAATGGATTATTTATGAGCTTTATACAAGCTCCACACTCTTTGTTCGTTTGGTAGATAATGGAAAAGTTTTGAGGTTTGCGGTGAAATTTTGCATTAAAAGATTTTCGCTATTTATAAGCACATACTTTTGAAGTGCACTGTATATTATAATCCATGGCACTGCTGTGTGAAATACGATAGCTGACCTATGCTGAAATATTATCAGTAATTTCGAAATCAAATATTGTGCTGTCGTTGACAAGACAGACCAGAAATATACAAAAGTATTTGTATATATTTATTTGTATATATATTTACATTACATTTGTTGCTGAAAAGCGAGAGTTTGCTTAAGTGCTATAATATTAGCGTCAAGTGTTAGATAACAGTAAAATTGATAATTGAGAAAGGAAGACGCTTCAATTAGAAACAAATCACTTCTAATCAAGATAGTAACGTGGGCGTCTGCAGCTATAAACTGAAGTGGAGCAATTCTCACCCGACTTTCCACACGTATTTTCAAAACGAGATAATTTCTGAATTGAATTAGTTTATGAGCTCGACGTCACGCTGGCTAATAAACATCCATTCGACTACAGACATTGTTTACTGTCGCTTCAGACCATGACGAATCTGAAACTAACTATGTTCATATACATACATCATTTGTATGTATTTTTTATGTACATTTAACAGGTATACAATTTGGGGTCTTCAAGCTTCAGATACTTAAAAACAGGTTTTGATTTTCGTGAAATAAGTTACCAAAAAATAATGAAAAAAAGCTAAATTTTGGCGTACTCGACTCTGGGATATCCTATATCTTAATTTTTAAGCAATTTACACACCTAATATACAATCTTAATTAAATTTTTATGGATTAAGCTTTTATTACTGCATAAAATGTATAATATTTAATTTCACAAAATCTTCTATCTTATGTTTCTTACTTTATTTTCCTAAATTTTACTTAAATTTTGCTCTTTTACTCTTATTCTATTATATTAATTCACAATCGCTTGTGAAAAGGTTCAATAATTTAATGTACCGTACTTCAAAAAATGTACCGGACTTGGGTCAGAAATGTACCTAATATGGAAAGCGTGGAAGGGAAATTTGTTTATATAAGAATTGTTTGTTGCCTCGTTACTTTATATAAGTGGTAACGCTAAATTGATGTGTACAAAAGGGATTATAAATGGTTGGCTATATATGTATTTCGTTAATATCTTCAACGTTTATTACGCTTACTACGCTTAGATAAAAGCTTCGTTTTGTGTCAAGTCCAATTGGAAGAGAAGTTTTATACCCTTATACAAAGTGTTCATAGGAATTTATTGTTGCCTCGTTGCCTAATATAAGTGGAAATGCTATTATAATGTACACAATTTGCTTGATATACATACATATATATCTATATAATCTTGTGCGTTTATGATCTAACTTTATTATGGTTTTGAAATATGCAGCTTAGATAAGAAATTGTCTTCTTCTAATAAGCATGTGTCAAAGTCCACATTGTTCCGCTTTTGTCTCTGATCTCTGGCAATCATTGTTTTGAGATATGTAAATGTGATGCTGACTGTAGGAATCACTCTGACACACTTTGTATCACCGCTTTTAAGCACAATTATTGTCACTTTATGGTGTTGACAATGAAGTAAAAAACAACGCGACAACACTCACCTGTCGAACTGGCGCGTTCCAAATCCGGCGTCGTTCGGCGTCGAGAGCACGGCGTAAACTGCTCCAGAGTGGCCATTATTTTTGGTCCCAGACGACATGCCGGGTGTTGCAATTACGCACGGTTATTATAACTGGATTTACCTTATTAATTTATGATCAATATGCCGATGCGTAGATTAGATTGTGTGTTATATGGGAGAGCAGAGCACTCTTTACAGTGGGATGCGCTTACACAAATACTGGGCATTAATTGCTTGGCAATTTCGAGCGTGGCTTAATTGGCGGGCAATAAGAAAACGTCTGATTGGAGAATGTTTCAAACAGAGAACGAGAGCGAGAGAGTGCGAATGGCAATGAACCGCATTTATTTTCCAACGAAGAATGTTTTTTGTTGTTGTGATTTCTGAGAATTCAGCAGCGATTGATTTATTTAAATGTAATCGAAGTCCCAACTTTATTTGTTGCGTACAAAAGAAATGCTTTGGAAATGTATTTTATAAACTGTGCCACAATTTTGTTATGCAATTGAACATTTGATGAATGTTACCAAATTAGAAATTTCACAAGTTGCTGCTGGGGCAGAGCGCGTGTAACCTTTAAGAACTCCGTTGGCCATTACAATTGAAATGTTGATGGGCTCACCATAAATATACAAAAAAACGAATACTAATACTTAAACTGACAGTGGTGATATAAAACAGCTGATTGCCACTAACCGGTGCTAACACAATAAAAAGGTTGTTATATTGCGCATGTCAATAACACTGTACTCACGCGTGACGTCACAAGCCCCCACACCGAGAGAGCGGGAGAGTGTGAGTAAACGTGTATTTCCATTCAACATTCAAATGCTTTGTATGAGTGACGTAGCAGCCAGTCTAATGATGACGAATCAGCATGATATGCCATTTGTGATTATGATTAGCAATCGTGAGCGTCTGGGAGGGAGAGAGAGAGAAGCTAAAACAGTTTGTTATTGTTTGTGCAGCATTTGTTTTTATTTTCAGAGTTTTGTTATTATTACTGCCCAATAGAATTTGCCATAGCCCAAGTATTAAAAACTAAATGATAGATTTTGGATGAGTGTGATTAACGATAGCTTGAAGCTGCATCACTTTAAAATTACAGAACAGTAGGTGCATCATAAATATGTAAATTTCATGTCTTTCTCTCAATGCGAGCAGAGCTGTTGATACCATTTCTTGCTCTCGCGGCAGCGTGGATTGGTGCACATTGGACACCGCATTAAGAACTTTGGATTCACAGGTTGAGTGGACTTTAAATGATCGGCCACAATGCTGCTTAGCGCCTCTATAAACAAAGGATGATCATTCGGTGCGGCAGCTCGGCGAATCTCCTCCACACCGACATCCTTGGCCAGTTCATCGCAGTACTCAATGTCCAGTTCGTGCAGCGTCTCAATGTGCTCATTCACAAAGGCAATAGGTACTAGAATAAAATTCTTGCGACCTTGCTTCACGTAGCCCTAAGAATTGGAGTTCATGTATTGAGTTGAATTATATTAATGTTTTCAGCTTTGTAATTACTTTAATTGCATCATCGGTAGCCGGTGCCAGCCACGGCAAAGGACCGACTTTCGACTGCCAGGCCAAGCTATAGGGATTACTCTGGCCCAGCTCTTGCATGACCATGTGAACACTGGCGCCAATCTCAGAGGGATAAGCGTCACCTCGATTCACCGCCTTGAGAGGCAACGAGTGTGCGGTGAAGAGTATGACGACATCATTGCGCTTGGTTTCCACAAACTTGGCCAGTTCTTCGCGTATGCGTTGGGCGAATGTCTTGATAAGCAGCGGATGTGTGCCCCACCGATCGATAATGCTCCACTTGATATTGGTGGGCAGCGAACTGCAATACAGCAATAAACTTGATAAGTTCTCTATTGATTATCATCAGGAAGGTTGTCACTTACTTATCGCGGTAGTGGGAGAAGATAGAGTTGAAGCTTGAGCCAGATGTGGCGCAGCTGTATTGTGGGTACTGTGAGAAGAGCACCACGCGTTCCGGCTTATCACTAAGTTAAAGGGGAATATTTACATTAATATACTTCGCCATTAAGCAGTACTTGACTAACCTCTCAATCTTGGCCAGCGTGTCCTCTGTAAGCGGATTAACATAACGGAATCCGACGTAGTGTTTATGCGGCGCTGTTGCCGGCGACACTTTATCCAGCTGCTCGCACATCAATTGACCCTGCAACTCTGTCCACTTTAGTATTGGCGAACCGCCTCCGATTTCCTTGTATTTCTTTTGCACTTCTGGTGTACGCCGCTGGGCAATCCATGGGCCCAGCCGGCTCTGCACTGGCAGTTGAATCATATCTCGATCAGTCATAATACGCAACAGATAATCGTGCACTTGATCTGTATGCTGAGGTCCTCCCATGTTGAGCATGAGAATTGCAGTCTTGGCCTGTTGCTGGCGGCCAGCGCTTGTTGCGAAGTTGGCAGCATTGTCTGTAAAGTAATTCCGGTACAACTTATGTTATTGCAATAAATATTGCATTTTACTTACTTGCCAATCTACTTAAATTTGTCTTATGCAAAAAAAGCATTCTTGTTATCAGAGAGAAACTTGTAATCAACGTGTGACCGCCACTTGAATTTAAAATTTTTACCATAGTGCATTGCAAAATGTACTAAATTTGTCTGTTGAAAAAATTTCATTAAGCGATGTCGATTTAAATTACTTTCATGTTTTTAATATGTGTATTTGTAAATGGAGGCTTAATTATTATAAGTTATCTATAAATGAATTTCGCTAATAATGCGTAAAAATACCATATTTTTGAATCAACACGAGTAACCGCTCTATATGCGACAGTTATATGTAGGTTATACTTAATGTTTATTATTTACCAAAAAATGCAATGAATATTTAATTATTTTTCAAATACTAACAAATCTGTAAAATTTCCGAAATAAGCTGAATTTCGAAAATACATAAATACGTTAGCTAAATGGCCATGCAGGGTTGCACTCAACCGTTTGAACGCTGAGCTATCGGTGAATGGCAATTTCAATAACGTTGGCGCCGGAATGTCATTACATCTTTTCCAGCACTGCGAGTAGCCGGCGTCGGTCTTCTGTCGTAGCGCATTTCAGTAGTGCACGTTTTTTCTTTAAATTCCGCGACAAATAAATCAAAAACTTCAACATGTCGATGTTTTGGGGTAAGTTTCAAGAGTCTTTTAACGATTTTAATTGTTCCTACTCGCGTTTAACTACGAAATTAACGCGCGATACGTAATTTCCTTTATGAACTAAGTTGGCACCACGTGCTTGCAGCTAAAGCATCAGCGTGGATTTATCCCCTCTAATCTTCGTCTCTCCCACTTTCCACTTTCGATTTTAATATGAATTTTAATGATCTCTTATTTTTTAAACAGGATTAAGTATGAAGCCTAACCGCAAATACACACAAACGATTGTGAAATCCTTCCACATTTCTGGTGCCGCTTTGGAAGAAGGCGATTTGGCCAAACTTTATATTACGGCCGATAAAAATAAGTTTATTGTGGCGACTTTATCCAAAAACATCCCACAGATCGCATTGGACTTGAATTTCTGCAAAGGCGACAAGATCATGTTCCAAACGACTGGTAAACTAAATACATAAATTTGTAATGCATTTTTTTTTTTAATGAAATGTGAAATTTTCTAGGCAATGCTAGCGTTTCATTGATTGGTTATCTACATGATGCTGAGGAATCTGACGATGAAGATTTCGAGGATGATGAGTATGCAGCCCTAGCCGAAGGCCTGGAGAAAGGCGAAGGTGCAGAGAATGAGTCTGACTCTGAGGAAGGAAGCGACGATGAGGAGGACGAGGATGACAGCAAACTAGCTGCTGAATACTCATCATTCCTCGAAGATAATGAATCTGGCGAAGAAGAGCAAAGCGATGATGATGATGAAGAAGAGGAGGAGGATGATGAGGAATCCGATGAAGAGGATACACCCAAGGCCAAGAAAGCCAAGATTGCAGAGAGTGCAAAGAAACCCGCCAAGGCGCAAAACGGTGTCGCCAAAGCCGACAAGAAGCAGCAACAGCAACAACAGCAGCAGCAACAGAAGTCAAAAAAAGATAAGAAAGCTGCTGGCGAAGACAAGAAGGAGCAGCCCAAGGGCAAGGAGGGCAAGCAACAACAGCAGCAGCAGCAATCTGGTGGAGAGCGCACAATTGCTGGCGGCGTTAAGGTGCAGGATTTGAATGCCGGCAATGGTCCTGAGGCCAAGCAAGGCAAACGCGTCTCGGTTTACTACATTGGTCGCCTTAAGTCCAACAACAAGACGTTCGACAGCATGCAAAAGGGCAACGGATTTAAGTTTGCCCTCGGCGGTGGCGAAGTTATCAAGGGCTGGGATGTTGGTGTTGCTGGCATGAAGGTTGGCGGCAAGCGTCGCATTACTTGCCCCGCCCATATGGCATATGGTGCTCGTGGTCATCCGCCCACCATTCCACCAAACTCGACTCTGGTCTTTGACGTGGAGCTGAAGGCTGTTCATTAAAAATTTGTGCGATTTACTTTTTTACCCCCATAAATAGACACTTAAATATTATAGTAGCTTAAGCATAATGAAATATTTTCTGGTGGCATCATCACAACTCTTTTTTTGATTTATAACATATATTTGTAATACACTTAGCGTGTTAAATGAAACGTTGATTTAAAATAAAAACAGATTTATAAGATTACAACAGTATTTAAATGTGTGCAAATTAAGCTTGCTTTTCGGGAGTTTCACTTCGTTCGGGTAAACCCACATCCAATAATGGCTCGGATGGCAGTTTCCAGTGCTCCAGAACATAGGGCAATCGTTCGCTGGGATCAGTGCTCCAATGGTGAATGCGACATTTTAGATTCGCCTGCTCCAACTTATTGATCGTGATGGTGCAGTTGAACTCCTTGTTCTCTTTGCGTAGATCGGGTCCCTCGATGCGCTCCTTGGGCAACGTGATGCATTCCTCGCGGCAATGGAAGCCTGCCTTGCGCAACGATGCTTTAATGTGCCATGGCTCAATTACCCAAGGTTCGTCCTTGTTCATGATCACCGCCAATACAATGGACTCCAGCATATTGACGGTACGCTGGGCGTAGGGCGAACTATGCTTCACCGCAGACTTTTCCGCCTCTGTCTTGGCATATTTGGCAATGTTCTCGGGTGTTTTGTAGGTAGCTAATCCGGGTAGCAAAAGCTTGTTGTACACGAAATTGGGTTTCATGGAAACAACGTCTCCCTTGTCGCCAACGCCTTCGACGAAGGTCTTTAGCACCACCTCCATGTTTGGGCTTTTCTTGACGAGCGTGTCCTCGACCAGTTCATAAATGAAGTGCTTAGCGCGCATGCGACGCGGTTTCTGATTGGTCTTGTGTAATAGAGGATCATACTTGCGCTTCAGCACGAACGTGGTCTGAATGTGGAAGAAAACATGCTGTTTTAGCTCAATTTACAAGTGCAACGATGAGATTAATACTTACTCGCACTTGTTGCTGCAGGCTGGTGACACTTTTGAGTAGATTGAACTGTGTTACACAAATATTTTTCAGCATTTTAAGTCAAAGTTCTTGGGCCCGGCAACTAAAAAAGAGTATTTATTATTATAAAACGTGTGCCAGTGTTGCGGAACGTACAATCAGCTAACAGTGGTTAACGAAAGTCTATCAGCTGTTAACGCAAGGCTGCTTCAACAAATATCGATTTCCGTATCAAGTCAAGTAATATATCGATTATTGTTTTGGCGCCAAAGAAGTCGTAACGAAAGTTTGAGTGAGCAAAGTTTAGACTACAGTGTTTAATAATCATTTATTCATATTTATGACAATATGTGTGTATGCTTATGGCCTAATTGTGCTGTCAATCCATTCAATGTATGCGGATACAAGTGTGTAAACGCCAGGCCAGCCAGCTAAGCCGCAAGGTGTGGGACCATACGACACCACGCCGGTAAGAAAATAGTTGCCATATCCATCAGTAATTTCTTCCATAACTGTAATTAAAATAAGATGTCAATTCATTTGTCTTAAGAATGGAATTAATGCTTTACCTAAGGGACCGCCCGAGTCACCGCGACATGAATCGACACCTTCCACGCCGCCAGCGCAAATTTGGCTGGAGGAAATGGAGCGTCGTTGAGATGAATATCGATTGTTGCAGGCCTCTGAGGTCACAGGTTCGATTTCAGCCTTTAGTTTAATATTGGATGTGGCATTCGTTTCGGTTCTTCCCCAGCCAGCGACAACCATTTTTCTACCAAGGAAAATGGTATTGCGTTGCTCTGGCCGCGTGGGCAAACAAACTGGGGAGATGAAGTCGGTTAAGGCGACTTGATTTTGCAGGCGCAACAATGCAATATCATTCATTTGATCACGAGCATTGCCAGGGTACTGTGGATGTGGTATTGCTTCACTAACGGGCACATCCACATAAGGATCATTGCAGTCGCTGCGTCCGCTACGCTCCTTGGTGCAATCGGGATCCATGGTCGTATCCCATTCACCCAAACGCACACCAGTGAGCCGCCAATTCGCGGGCACAGCAGATACACAATGCGCTGCAGTAAGCACATATCGATTGTTGATCAGCGAGCCTCCACAATGATGACCGATAACATTGCCCGCTTTGAAAATAGAATTGTTCTTAGTATTGCAGTCAGTTTGAAGAGAGAGAGAGAGTTTGAACTCTCGTTCGAGTATTTGAAGCCATGATACAATTATACAAGGTAGTCTCGTCGGAAAAAGCTGTCCGTCTTTAAACATAACAATGAGTGCGAGTGAAAGAGTCTCAGCACAGCAGTGTGAGCGAGACGACAACGAAATGCGCATTAACCCTTAGACGATGATATTAATATTTACATATTTTGAAGCTGATATTAATGTCTCTTTGACATATTTTTAAAATGTAAATTGTTTATGAACAATATTAATAATATATATGAGAATTGTCTAATTCTCTAAATGTTTTAATTCTATCCGTGTCTACGGCATACATTGCAAAATGTCATTTTGCACAAGGGTTAATTGCAGAAAAAAATTCGTCCGCAGACAACCTCTTGCGTCGAAAAACAAATGCGTACTGACGAAAGCTTTTTCCGACGAGACTACCTTCTATAATTGTATCATGTTTGAAGCTTACGTTTGGTGTACTCGATTAGAGCCAGCCAGGGAAACTCCTTTTTGCCCGTATTCACACCGCCCACAATGCGATTGCCAAAGTTATCACCGCAATTGGGCACTTGGGGCAGCAATCCAGAGAGTTTCACAGGAACCGTTGGTTGGGGCTGTGGTTGAGGTAGGCCTTGATTTCCCCAAACTGGCGCATCGCTTAAGCGGCGACTGTTGGCGCAGCAAATCTGCAAGTTCAAGGTCGTCATAAATAGTTAAGAATTGAATATATTGTCACTGGCATACTCACGATAACCTGATTGTTGCGATAGCCACATTGACTGTTGGCCAGGAATGTACGATCGCTGGCCGAAACCGAGCGCTTTTGAACGAGCTCATAAAGATAGTTGCAACTTTGTAGATAAATGCAGGTTCCGCTTTGTTCCGAAGGTGTTGTGCAATATCCAAAGATTTCTGAAACAAGTTAAAATCGGGAGGTAATTAATTACAAGGCGACGTCATATTAACATATTTATACAAAATACAAATAAAACAAGCAACAAAAATAAAAAAATAAAAAAAACAAAAAACCCCCCTCGGATATGTTTGAGTCGTCAAGATTCCAGCGGGTCGAGTTCAATGGTGATAACCAGTTGCGTTGTTTGCTGTGTTGCTTTGTTTTCAAGCAGCTTTGTGACTCAATTTCTGTTTCTCAGATTCTGATTCTGCTACCACAAAACAAACCAGACCCAGAGACATCCCGACCTGATCTTCCTCCCTTCCCATTCTTTGGAACTTACCTTGTGCATAGCTGAGAAATGTGCTTTGCAGCAATAACAACCCGAGCAGGAGCTTCATTCCGCTTTAAACAATGCTAATAAAAACGCAAGCAGTTATTTTTCTTTCTTTCTTAATGTTTTTTTTTTTTTTTTTAATAATATTAATTCTTTATCTATATAAATGATGCGAGCTTGTCGTGCGCCTGTCGTTTGCCAGTTCAAATCAGACTGAGAGCGGCGTCAAAATATCAGTTTCAATTTACGCTCTGTCCGAGAACGTGAACGAGATTGAGATTGAAATTGAGACTCGAAACTCAGAATCGAAGCGCAGCTCGGAGACAGTGACTGACCGACCGGGCTTATCAGGCAATCGTGCGAAAAAATACTGTTGCTCTCCGGCGGCAAGTGATTAATTTTATATTGTAAACAAGAAATAGCATAAAACTCACAACTGAATGGAGGGCTACGCTCTCCATCTCTCTCTCTCTCTGTGTCTCTCTACTCTCGTGTGGATCTGAGTGTCTTCTTCATATTTACTTGTGCTCTGTTGAGTCTTTGGTTTTGGCCTTTGCCTTTGCTTTTGCCTTCGCCTTCGTCTTCGCCATTGCCTTTGCTGTTGCCTCATCAATGCAATTTCTGCTTGAATGGAGCGATGATTTCTCTTCTACTTGAGCCTGACAGGTCTTGGCCCGTTTTAATAGCCATCCACTTGAAAGTGCTTGCCGCTGCTGCTGCAGTCGACAAGTCGATTGAGCGAAAACTGAAGTTCATATCTTTATTTATTTTTTTTTTTGCTTCTTTTTGCCATCTCTCTATTTTATATACTCGTTGTAATATAATACACAGTTTAAGTAGTATACAATTGAATTGAATTCAAGCTTGTGCATGAAATTTGATATGTTAATTAATTGTTTATAAGTGGTCATTTAATTAGAGTGAAGCATCACTTATGTGCGTGCTTGTGTGTGAATGAATATTTTGGGATGGCAAATTCCCCCGTTTAAGTGCGATAATGTAAACAAATTATGCATGCCAAGCTCTTATCAATTTCTAGTAATATAAAACTATACAAATTTCTTAATGTAAATAGGTTGTTTGACTACAAGTTACCCTGCATTACATTTCTTCAGAGCACTTTAATACTTGATCATTTGAAAGCTTTAAAATTCAGACGCTTTAAATTCAAACATCAGTTTACGCAACGAGCGATAGATGGCGCTACTCATTAATTTTAGAAAATTCTTGTTTCTATTTATTAACCAGCTCGTTTGTCATTAAATGCCTCATTTCGTTATGAAACACACTTGTTTTTTGCATTTTAAATAAGCAAATAAGTTAGAGTACACTGGGAAGCTATGCATTTAAATAAGCATTAAAAATAATAATAAAAAAGCTTATTTTAAGGCTAATATTATAAAATGTCAATTGCAATTCAAATGCGGAACTCGAGATAACTGAAAGTTGTAGTCTTGAAATACACATCCGTATGCATAAGATAATACAAGTATATAGCGTGTACATACGTGCGTATGAGTAATACACGAGAGTCTAGTGCAAAACCTGCAATAATCATTTGCTTTAATCTGTTGACTACCGGGCACATCGAGATGCTTGTACTTTCCCCATAAATATCTGTGTACAAGCGGCGGGCAATACCTGTGTTGTGTTGCCCAAAGTCTGAAATCCCAACTACTTAATGCTATTGGCTGACCGGGTGAATTAGAAATGCCCACATTAGTGTTCAGTGAGGCCAATTGCAATCGGGAGGGGGGAGATGTGGGAGGGGAGCAAGAGCAATGTATTCAAGTGTGAGTGTGTGCGAATGTTCAGGCGAGTGTGCAAATGAATGCGAAAAGTAAGATGAATGATTTCAATTTGTTACAAGTGCTTTTAATTTTAGATCCTGGGCTGCTGGCAAACACGTCGGCATCATCTTGTACTCTCTCCTGCATGTCTGACTTGTGTCTGTGTGTGTGAGTGTGTGTACTTTTGGGGGTGTGCGGGTCTGTTTATTTAGTGGCGGTTAGTTTGCTGATTTAATGCGGTTCGCCACTTCAGGAAAGAGTGGACGTCGTCAATTTTACCATTTCATTTGACAATGCATTTCATTAGGGTTTTCCTCAGCTTGCTCGGGTAATTCCTATTACATTAAAGTGGAACTTTAGTCAGAGCCACAAACACACACACACACACGCACATACGCATCTTGGGGTTTGTTTTTGGCTAATAAACACGACTCTTTACACTTGGCTGAAGGCAAAGTGTTGCCACTTCTGTGTACAATGTCGGCTGGACATTTATGGGATCTCAGATACAAGCAGCTAGCGCTACGTTTGTATAATTAAAAGCATTCGCTGCATTATTCATAAGCCACAAGAACAAGCGAGATCTACTCCGCATGTAGAGAGAAAAGAAATGAACATGATGCGCTGTTATTTAGCTCGATTCGTGACAAATGGCAACGCATTTAAGGTCAAATCGTGCTAGGGCTTAAGTCAGTCAATATGTATGTTAATGGCAAGTAAATAAAACGCACATTAAGTGACAAGCGGAAATAAACGCATTAAAATGTCAACGATGTCAATTTCGGAATCAATTGTTCAGAAGAACAGCGCTAAACTTTTTTAATTAAACAAAATATGCCAGGAAGATGCGCACTTTCCGTATTGATTTGTAGTACGTGCTCGTTCTCCCTCCCCCTTTGGCATCAACCCGCCAACCCCTCCAATATATATTCGCTTCGAATTAAATTCTTCGCTTTGCCCACCTCAAAGTGCAGCAGCAGCAAAAGATGAAAACAACAGCATCATCCACATAGCCAGCGAAAGCGACTTCGACATCGTCAGCGTCAGCATCAGCATCAGGCAAGTCCTTAAATTCCAAACACTTTGGAATGTGATCTCTAAACAATGCGGCCTCGGCATAATGACAGCAGCATGAAATGCCAACGAAGAGTTTTACCAAATACCAAATACAAAATACCTATAAAAGCACAAGAATCAAGAATCGAGAATCGAGTCCTTCGCATACATATTTATTATTCCTTCATCTTAAGCATTTTGCAGCCAGTTGTTTTGAATTTTTCTTTTTGTATTTTTCGTTGCTTGTTTACTCTCACTCTTGTCCTTGCGGCTTGCATTCAATGGTAGAACAAAGGAAAAGTCTAGGGAAATATGCTTAAGAACTTTTTATTGAAAATTAACTCTTTGTCGTGCATTAAACTACAATCCAATAGCAAACTCGAATAAAATACAAATACAATATAATCCAATGTCAATGCATGGTATATGCTTGGCTGCTTGCTTTGGGCAATTCTTAAGCATTTTCTATTGGCTTTCGAGTTTTTCCTTTACAACTGAATCCAAATAGTTGCTTGTTGCCTTGCGGTGCTCCCATTGAATAGTCGATGGAAAACTATTTGAATTAAAATTGAATGAAAGCCAAATGCGGGCAATTCTTAAGCAATTCTGGTTGCTTTAAGTTTGCTTTGTTGAGCTGCAAATCAATACTTACTTATTTGGTTTCCCTTGAAATGAAAAGTCGAAAGTGGAGGAAATTGCATTTAAAAACTCTTTATTGGAAATTAACTCTTTCTATATATTAAAATACAATCCAACAGTAAATACAATACAACATATTAAAATGCAATACAATACAATACAATACCATACAATATGATCCAATGGATTGCGATGCCATGCAAAGCAATGCAATACAACGCGCTTCACATACACACCTACACACGCACACACTCTGGTATGTGTGTGTGTGTATGCATGCATGTATGTGTCTTCAAGTATTCATTGCATAGAACGAGGGTCTTAGTGATGCTAATCTTATCATCATTGAAATGCCTGAATATTTATGTTTTTCTTTTCGTTAAGTTTTTTTTTATTTTTTAAGTATCGCTAGGATAGTAATTATTATTTTTATCTTTAAGTTTTTAAATAACGCAGAAGTTTCTCTTTCTCTTGCAATTTTATTTTCATTTCGTTTCGCTTCGTTTTATCTCGATTGATCTTTAGAATTCTTTTTTTTTTTTTTTTTGGAACTAGTCTTGGGTTGCTTCTCACTTCGACATTCATGACCAAGAGGATAGATCTGCACTGATGAGGATTGAATTGCCGTACTCGTTTTTTTTTTGCTATTTTATAAAAGTAAATAACACTTTATGCTTCGTTTATCGATTTGCTTATGTCAAAACTATTGTTCGATTTATTTATTTTTAATTGTAAATGGCCCTATATAACTAATCCATCGTCGACTTCGACGTCGTCATCGTTTTCATCGACTTCATTTGGGGTATGCACATCGTCATCATCATTGTTTAAAATTAGATTTCGTTCAACTATCGTAATATGTATATGTATGTATATTGTATGTATATATTGAATCGCAAATTTATGATTGATTAAGGTATAGAAACTTTAATATATTTCATTTTGTTTTTATTTTGCGTTTTTTATATGAATTTGTTGTATATATATTTCTTTATTCATTTCATTCATTCATTTACTTGATCATATCAATATATGTATATATGCAAGTATAGTTCATAAAACTTTTAACAATAATTTCAGTCGGTCATTTTGGTATGTAAATTATATATACTTAGACTAAAATTATTTTTGCTGCTTTCGATAAAACTACGTTTGCATTTTCGAAACTTTTGCTTATGTGGTTTTTTTTCTCATTTTCTTTTTCTTCATCTTCGTTATATGTATTTTTACTTTTACTTGTAAAATCATTTAATATTTTAAATTAAGACACGAAATCGTTTAGGTTTAGATATGATTGTTGTTATTTGAATGATTGATGTAAAATTCTTTTCCTTAGTATGGTATCCCTCTCAAAAACATAGGCTCAAAAATTTTAACAGATTTATTATTAAATGAGAAACTTGTCTCCAAATCCATGAGTTTAATTAGGAATCATATTTAATACGGTACGGAATTTAATGTTGACTGCGTCAAGTAAGCTCGTCGAAACTGTTAGAATATGCCATTGTTTTTCGTTTTTCGTTTTTGTTTTTGCCAGCTTTAGCTTTTGAAAAGGATATTTCCACTTCGGTGCGCCGAAGCGATGGATTCTTCATTTTAAATTGTCAAATATTAGTGTAAGAATATGCTCGAACCGGTCGAATATCGAATATCGACTGGCTGTTTGAAACACATGACATGGAAAATACATTTAAATTGTTAAGATTAACACTGTGATTTCAAGTATAGTAGTCCAGTGTGAAAAAAGTTCATATATATATTGCAAATACATAAAGAGGTACTCTTAAAAGTATTCAAGACGATCAAAGTACACAATTAGTCAGAAATAATGTTTGAGCAGCTTTTGTTCTTGTTATATTTTTTTTTTTTTTTTTTTTCTTTTCGATTTTTCGATTTTGCATTGTATTATTATTATTAAACTCGTACTTATGTAGGTATGTATGTTGATACAATACGTTCTCAAATGATCTAAACTCATTAATAATATTCTGCAATTGTTTTTGTCGAAGAACCTTAACCTAATTTAAGACTTCCACTAGGGTCATTGGAATTTCAGGTACTTTGAAAATCTTATGAATTATTTTCTTTGGCAAGTAACGAAAACACTTTAAATCGTCTACAATATATATTGAATATCTTAAGAAAAGCGCACTTGGCACATACATATGAAAGACGTCTTGGTATGCGGTGAGTTAATCTACTCTCTAATTGCTTTAAACTAATGTCGTTGTTTGTTATTCATCATGTATGCAACACGTTGGTTATTTCGTTTTCTCTATTCACTATATAATAAATAGATTTCTATTCTTCCTATTATCGTTGTACTTATTAAATAACACAAAAAAATCTCGGGGGCTGTTTTTGAAATAACAAAATTAACAATAAATTTCTGGATCGTCTATAACGCTATATGCTTTTCTCTTTTCATTCGAATACGTATTGAAAATAGTTTTGATTTTTTGTGTGTGAATTCGCTTTGCTAAAACTTAAAAGACTAATGACAAAAATGAACTAAAATGATTTCATAAGTTTTTGACTTATTCCCATCTCAAGGAGAGGATCTAATAAATTTATTTGTGCAGCTGCTAATGCGTTCAAGGGCACATCGTAGGGTTGTACTAATCATCATATAATCGTATGTAATCGTATGTAAACCTAGTTCAGACAAAAGTTATAGTCACCATAGAAAGTCTGCTAAACCAGATCTGGCAGATAATGCACGTTGAAGTTTTGAAAAGCGCATGGAAATTTCAGCTATCCGAAGCGATTTGGTTGATTGGTTATCCTTAAACTAAAGTGTATCTATGTATGCATGTAAGTATGTATATGTATACAAAGAACACACACATACACACATGTACTGTCCATGTGTGTGTGTGCTGTAACTTTGCATGTACTTTTGAAACCGAAACTATCAATGGAGGATCCCACTTCACTTTATTGCTGGATTTTTGGAATTGCTCAGAACAAGTTTCTCAATGGGCAATTTTTAAAAGCATCACTGAGGCGTTTTTTCAATTTCGCTGAAAATATAAAACAAATACAAATCAGTTTATTGTGAACGAGCCGAGGCACGAAACTTTTACAACTTAGGAAAATTGCCTACGTAAAGTGACATGTAAAACATAGGAAGAAAATGAAAGAGTAAAATTTGTTTACGAGATTTGATTGCTTTTGTTTTCTTTTTCACCCTCTCTACGAGTCGAGCATGACAGGACAATTTTTCCCTAAGGGTTCGTTTTTTTTCGATTTTCATTGTTGTGTTTTTCGCAATTTTTTATTTCATTTTTTTTTTTTGCTTTTCTGTGGTTTGCAAGTTTGTCTTTCGTCTGGAAGTGTTCATGGTATGATGAGGTATGGACACGACACAGATTGGCATTGCCACCACCTACCTTAAGCCTTAGTTGTGATGTGGTTTCTACCAACACAACGAAAAAGGAAAGATACATATCGAAAGAAAACGAAAAAGTTAACACCTTAATACTTACGCATCTTACTTGGATAGGACATGGATTGCCAGCCAATTGGATTTTGAAGAGTTGCAAAAGAGATAGAGACTCCAAACAAGCTACACATAACTCACCTTAACCGCTTTCAGTTTTCTTTTCTTTGGTTTTGCTTTAGATACAAACGTATCTCGGATGCAGATGCAGATACGGATGCGATTGCGTTTGCATTTTGTACGAGAGAGTACGAGTATGTGCTTAATACTTATGTAGTAGAAAACGCAGCTCACATTCCATTACACAATGTTTGTAAGAGTAGAGTAGAGTATACTTAGCAGTAGAATAGTAGTAGTAGTAGTAGTAGTAACAGTTGTAGTAGTAGAAAAGATATAGACAGCAGCACCTGAGCTTATTGACATAGGTAAGAGAACATAGATAGGAACAGGAAAGTGGTTAAGATAGGTAGAGATAGAGAGGAAGTTGGATAGACAGTAATACAGAGAGAGAGAGAGTCAGACAGTGAGAGAGAGATAGACACAGCCACACACATATACGGAAGATATGGAAGTTGGAAAAACATTTAGACTAACAGTCATGCCAAATCAAGTTCACTATACGTAGAGTATCTGAGTAGTCGCAGTAGTGTATTTGGTTGGTTGGTTGGCGGATGTTGTACTTTTTATGGAGGATAACCGTAACCTGGTGCAACCTGGTGAATTGTGCTTGCCCAGAAATTAAGAAAAAACCCATTGTATTATTTGTGTTTTCTCATATAAGTATATATTTATACATATATATCATGTTTTTATTATTCATTTGTTTTTTTTTACTTTTTGTTTTTTTTTTTCTTTTAATTAAATGTTCAAAGTAACAATATAATTAATCAACTATTAACGTTTTCCTTATGTTTCTTGCATTTTGTTTTGTTTTTTTTGGTTTTTTTTTTTGGTTTGTTGTGTGTAGAACTGCTTTCACATCTACTTGTAATAATGACTTGAATGGTATTCTTTTCAACATTATTCTCGTTTTGTTTTTGTTTTTTTGGTTTGATGTTGTTAAATTCATTTCCCTATTTAGTTACACATATACATATGCATATATATGTATATACTTTCATATATAAGTATGTATATATATTTTAATAATATTCAATAATCTGGTTTGCTATAAACTTTCCGATATACATATACATACATTATCATAACTAGAATAAATATTAAACGTCAAAACAAAAATTCATCTGAACCATTTAACATTTTCAACATTTATGATTACGTTAAAATCTTTTCTTTTTTTATGATTAAATAATATGTCATCCTTTTCTTCTTTCCTTTTATAACCTTCCTTCTTTTTTTTTTTTGTATATATTTTTTTTTTTATTTGATTTTTTTTTTTGGTTGGTTTTCTTTTGTATTTCGTAAACAATTCAAGTGAACTTCAATATCATATAGTATGTATTTGAAAAACGCAATAGAGATATTTGCTTGTTATAGAATCTAGTTAAACATTCGCTATATGTTAAGTAGTATGTAAGTAGAAAGCGTTTTCTCATTTAAGATTGTTTAGATCTAAGAATTGGAAAGAGCATAAGACTTCGGGGTTCGGTAAAACTAGTAAAATCTGTATGTAGGGGAAAACAGTACATAGTTGTAATAGTAGTTAGTAGTAGTAGTACATGTCGAGTAAGTATAATGCTATACGAATATAGTAGTAGTAGATATAGGCTCTAGAGTAGTAGTACTAGATGTTAAAGATGTTAAAGAGATTAAGCTTTCATCATCGGATAGAATCTATACGCTTTTCATAGAAGCCACATTAAGGCATTCAATCGTTCCTAACTTTGTATGGAGCGAAGGGGGCACTATAGGATTGCTTTATTAGATTGACAGAGAGCGGCATTAAAGCCCGAAACTGAAACTCAAGCTGAAGAGTTGTTGTTGTTGTTGTTGTTGTCGTCGATAGTCTGACAAGAAAAAAAAAACAGTTGAAGAGAAAAAAGGGACATAGAATTCTCGGTATTTGGGGGTATTGGTTTTGTATGTTCATTGTTCATTGTTCATTATGATAATCGCGATAAGTAAGTATCGGTTAAGCTATTAAATACTCATTAGTTGCTAGTATATGATGGTATTTAGGTAAATTGTACATTTATTTCTTTGGTATTTGTTTTGGATCTGTACATAACTTTAACATTTACAACACCATATTCTTTGTTGGCTATTTAAATGCATGTGACTATATATGAGTTGTATTTAGTATATGTATAGGTATATGTATGCATGTATGTATCTGTGTAATCGTATCATCGACTGTGAATCAAAACGTTCATCATTTACAAAAGGAAAACAAATTTGTCACAACGTCCAGAAAGAATTGTGTATAATAAAATTAGTTGCATATTGTATTTAATCTGAAGTGTTTTGGTTCTCTTCTTTTTTGGTTTTGTTGGAATTTGGTTTTGTTTCGTTTTGTTTTTTTTATTTTATATTATATAGTACATATAAGATTACTTCTGTTGTAGATGTAGGTTGATGTTGTTGTTGTACTTGTACTGGTTGTAGTTGTTGTTTTCTTGTGCTGTTGTTGGATGTTGATGTTGTTCTTGTTCTTGTTCTTGTTGATGATACGAGAGTATATATCATATAAAACACCGAGAGTACATATGTCTGAAAGAGACCAGCGAGTCGTAGTTGTGGTGGAGATTTTGTAGAGTTGTTGTTGTAGTAGTTATTGTTGATGTAGTTGTAGGTTGTAGTTGTTGTTGATGTTGATGTTGTTGATGTTTCGTGTTGTATTCAGATTTGATTTTTAGGCAGAGTAGTAGTAGTAGTAGAAGTAGTAGAGTGGCGCAGATTAAAGATTCAAAAGAGTGTTTCAAATCAAAAGAAGAGAGAGAGAGAGAGACACCAGAGAAAGAGAGAGATATAGAGAATGCAGTGTGATTAAAACATTTATTCATATGTATATTTATAATAGGTATATATATATATATATATTTTAAGTATGTATATTTCGATTAGTAGTTTATTTTATTGAAATAATAATCAACAAGAGTAATGCTTACATTCGGCCAAGGCCGAAGCACAAATGTCCTTTCCAAAAACGTTTTCGTTTACTGATATTGATATGATTGATATTTTGGTTATCTCTATAAGGCAAACTACAGGCGGATGTAAAGACGGTATCGTGTACAACGTTTGGAAAGGTCATGACATTGTACAGAAAGAAAGACAAAATAAAACCGAAAATAATTGTGATATAGTAATATTGATAACATACATACAACAGCCATTCCATAAACGAACCATTCCGTGTGTTGCGTATTCGTGCTTCGGCAATCGATAAAGCAAACCATTTACAAGTAATTAAACTCCCGTTTCACCGTTTCACCATTTCACCGTTTCACCCGTTTTGCGCTTGACAATTCAAGCGATTTGCATCGTGGAGAATGGCTCGTTTATGTATGTATGTGTGCGTTGTTGACTTATGTATACATACAAGTATGTACATTCATGCATACATTGTTGCATTCTGTACCAGAGTACTTCAAATTTTGGTGAAAAATCGTTTATATACAATTTGGAGTGTTCTATGTACTATGTACTATGTACTATATATTTTGTATGTATGTTTTTCGTTGTATTCGTAGTACAAGGTATTATGTAGGCCAGTTTCTACCCTTTTGGGAGCACATTTGCAACGTGAAGCAGACAACGCAGAGAGTGACAGAAACAGAGTGGGGAGAGAGAGAGAAAGAGAGTAAGAGGCAGTGGGTGGGTGAGAGAGAATTGATATGCGGCGGAACAAGACTATTTCAAAACTGTTTCAATTTATTGGTTCCGTCTTTAAATATTTGCTGGCATTGCTTGTTAGTAATATAGTAAGTTATGTATTTTATGGCATTTACGTATTTTGTACGTGTTTTGTAATGTAATTTAAGATTTGCATGCGACTCTATTTAAAGTGTCGTGTTTATCATTTCTTTTTGGGGAGTATTTTTATTGGGTGGCTTGCAATATATATTTGTGTGCGTTTCGCGGTGAGGAAAAAAAAAACATGTATGCTAAATGTATCACAGCATTATGCTCTCGAACTGCCTAGCGTTTCTTATGAACTATTGTCCTTTGCTAAATGACTACATAGTACATCTAAGACTGGTATTTTTTTTTTTACTTTTTTTTTTTTTTTTTTTTTATAATATCGTTATACAATATTGCCTAAAGGGTTATATATTAGATTTAATTGCCAACTTAACCAATATAATTTCATGTATTCAATTTTCAATAATGCAAAAAAACTCAAATATATAATGTATATTTTTTGTAATTTACGAGAGTAGTAAAGTATATAGAGATTTAGTAGTTTAGTAGGTATATAGTAGGTAGTTTAGGCAGTTTACTTACATTTCAGAAGCATCAATCAGTTTGTTCAATAAGAATCTCAAATCTCAAATAGCTTAGAATGTCTCAATTGTTGTTGTTGTAGTTGTTGATGTTGTGTGTATGTTGTTTTTGTATAGGAAAGAAACAAAATATTACAGCTGTTAAAGAAGAGTTCTTTTGAGTTTCAAAAAAACAAACGATCGTGAATACTTTTTGTCGGTTTGGTTTTTGTTTTTTTTTGTGGATTTCTTGGAATAATCGTTTCGAGTACCAGCGATGATCTTAACATTTCTGCAGTCAATTATTCGATATCGATTTCGATTGATTTCTTTTTTTTATTGAAATTTATTTGAATTGATTTGGAAATATCAACAAAAGAATTATATATATTAATGATTTAATATATGTCGTCGATTTATAAATATCATCCATGTCCATTTCCTTTCATCTCGTCTCATACTCGTGTATATACGTATTGTATTTATGTGGTATGTAAGTAAGTATGCATGTATTTTTGTTTGTAGTATGTATTGTAATGTTATTTAAAGTCCAAAAAGATTTCAGCAACGTATTTCGACGGTTCGACATGATTCAGCAACCTCCTTGTTTGTTTGTCTCTGTCTGGTCTGTGTCTCGTGACTTTGTGACTGTGACCTGTCTCTGTCGCACCATTCGCATTTTGTTTAGTTTCGATTTCGAATTCGATATTGCATCGATATTGGGGATTTCGAATTTCGAAGTGGAATTGGAATTCGCTTCGTTTTTTGTTTTGTTTTCGTTTTCGTTTTCGTTTTTGTCTTGTAATTTCGTAATGCTATCAACTAAACAACGGTTATGTATTGTATATTGGGGCATTGAGTATATTACATTATCATCGAAGCAAAAGTGATTTGAATATTATTAAAGGCGTTTACTATATTTCGTTTATACATAATTTGGTTTATGTTTTAACTACTTTAAAATTCAATAGGATTTCACCGTCCTGTTTTCATATATTCATATATATATGAATACATATATATGTTTTTGTATATATATTTCATTATCATTATATATTATACTTTTATTATTATTATGTATATATATATATTTAATCCTTAAGTTGCTTCACATAATCTCAATCTGCGGCGTTTTATATATTTGCTCGATTTATTGCTGCCGAATTGTGAGTTGTTGTTTGTTTTTTTTATTTATTTTTTCTTTGGGTTATATGTATGGTAAATAGATTATTTGTTTTATGCTTTTCCAATACTATGCTGCACGATTGAACATAATATATTTATAACGTTATATCAACAAATTGAAGTTAAGTGATTGAAATCAATTGCATTTCATAAATGTTTCGTTTTCTTGTTATACTTCATTTATTAGAATTTATGTGATTTGCATTTGCATTTTCATTTTCTTTTTATATTTGTATTCATTTTTTTTTTGTTTTTGTATTTTATTATGCATTTTCTTTTTGGGGTTTTTGTATTATTATTTTATGATGACTGACATATCACTGCATGACACATTTTCCCTCTATTTGAGTTTTTAGCTCATTTACTTGCGTTTCTATTTGATTTTTCAGTTCTGTAAAAAGAAATTGAGTATGGAAACAGCAATAAATAAGCATATTTTGTAGAGTAGACTACAAATGTTATGTATGTTAACTGGTATGTATATGTATTTTTTTTTTATGGATGCTCAATGTAGTAACTGTTAAAATATAACTAGCATATAACGTAACGTCAATGCAGCGTTACGTAAAACGTAACACGAGTAAGAGTGCAATTTATTTTGTACGAGACAATATAAGTAGTAGGTATTGGTTTCTAAATGATAAAAATAGTAGTAGTTAAACGAACTTTTTTAATGCGAATGTGTTTTTCAATTCAATATATAGTAGCAGTATTTAGAGAGACATCACTCAAAATGCAATGCAGCAGGTGGAATAAGGGGGGGAGAACGTAATAAATAATTTCGTATTGTTTTTTTTTTTTCGTTTTGCTTGCTAAATCATAAATTCAAATACAAAAAACTCAACAAAGTCTTCTTAGTAAGTTCGTGTTCGTGTGTGTGTGTGTTTGTGTTTATAAGTAGTTAGTTAGTATGTGTAATTAATAGACAACAGAAAGCATTAGTTAGTAGAGTCAAAAGAGATTAAGAGAGTGAGAGTGAGAGAGACAGAGCGAGAGATTGCAATGAAATAAATAGATGGTGTGTGGGAAATACACATACATATACAGCATGTATGCAATATATATATTGTACATAGGGAGAAGTATTATGTAAAATACATATATTACACACATTTTAAAGAGGAAAGAGAGTAAACAGTTGCAAGAGGGAAAAAGTTTGTATGTATTCTTTTTTTTGTTTTTGTTTTAGATTTAAATTTTCATTGTTTATTTATATTCTTTTTTTCTTTTGAGGTTTCTTTTGGTTTTGGTATTTAGTTTAGTTAGTTAGCAAACACAATTACGAGAGGAAAAGTTTGTTTCATCAGGTTCATTTGAGATTTATTATGTTATGCGTGTTAAGTTTTCAGATGTAATTGAGCACTCAAGCCATTAAATAGTTCAAACAAAAGTTGTTCGTTATTTTATATGGAAAGTTCTATTAATTAGTTGGTGCAGTTGGTGAGTTGTAAAATGTTGTACAAAATGAAAAAGTTGTAAAATAATGTAAGTATAATTGAATAATTATTGCTAGCTACCTAGACCTAGACACCTAAGACCCCTTATCTAATAGTAATAATCTCGCTATATAGTATAGTATGGGTATTCCCATAGAGAGCCATAAATATTGTTCGCAAACTGAGCGACTAAGTGTGAGTGAGTGTTTTTTTCGGAAGTAGTAAATAGTAAGAGTTGGTATGGCATTCAATCTGGCTGGTCAACGATTCATTTGTTTAATCACAGATAGTAGAAGAGAATGATAGTAGAAGATAGAATAGAGAGAGAGAGAGAGAGACAGAGAGATAGAGAGTAATTGGAAATAGTTGTTGTTGATATTTGTTTGTTGCTGGTGGTTGGTTGAGTGGAATAGTTGATGAATTACAAATGCAAAGATTGCAATTAAGTAGAGATTACCACGCACATATATATAGAGAGGAGAGATTTCGCACTTACCTTAGTCTAATTAATGAAATTCTTAGTTACATATTTGCTTTCGACATGAAACCTAATTACAATATATTTCGACGCATTTCGAGCGTCAACTAACATCAATTGATAAACCCATTTTCGTTTTTTGTTTTCAATTCGAATACAACACATAAATTGAAAGTTATAAGAACCATTAAAAAGAAATGAAATTGTTGTTGACAACAAAAGATGAATGAAATCAGATAAAAGTAAATCAGAGAATGGAGTGCACACTTGATAGGCTTTAACAGAGATAGAGATAATATAGTTATTCATTCGTTGCTTTAAGATCCCTTTAGATAGTTTATAGCAGAGTTTTAGCTTACATTTAAACGAAGGATAGTTCTTACATTAGATAGCGCACAGGAAAGGTATACAATATAGATATAGCAGTAGTAGTAGTAGTTGAAGTAGATAGTTAGTAGTTGTTGATAGTTTATAGTTTATAGATAGATTAGACGAGCACGAGAAGATACGAGAGACATACACACAGATATACACACACACAGATTTACGATTACTACTTTCAAGCGTCGCAGAGAGTACGAGTATTATTATTTTTTTTGTTTTTAGCTGTTTTTATATTGTTTTGTAATGTTTCATTGTTTATTGTTGTTGTTTGTAGTTTATTGTAGATTTGACAGCCGCTTGATCTTAACTTAATCAAACCAAAAAAGAAGAAGACAAACTAAAAAGGAGTTCCATACAATTACAGTTACACATAGCACTAAGAATAGACGCAGCTCGCCTTTGATGAATTCAGATTATCAATATATATAGTAAGTATAGTAGAAGTAATAGCAGTAATATAGTTAAAGACCAGTTCACGGTACATACATATAGTATAAATAACATATATATGGTGGGATTATAGCATGTGTACACAGACAGATACATACACATATATAGACAAGTCTCAGGCTACATACATACACATATCTCTCAATGTACGAGAGAGAGAGTGACGAAGTGGAGAAGTGGAAGAATTATGTTGTGAGGAAGAAGAAACACGCTGAACTTACTTGTAAAATCGTCGAGCTCTTCCTGCTCAGCCTCGGCGGCCAACTCCTCGGGCGTCTTCTTTTTTCGCATCAGCGGATTGGGCTCCTCTTGTGGCGCTGCCTCAACGATTTCCTCCTTTTTCTTGATGTTGTACTGCAAGAGGGCAATGACGATAATCGGTTATGCGGTGCACAAAAAACATCGACATCGACATTGTCACTTTTTGAACTTTTGAACTTGGCACTCTCAACACTTTTCATTTTCTTTTTCATTGTGTCACTTATCATCTTGTTCTCTCTAGTTGTATTGGTCCTTTGAAATTCAATCTGACTCCGTTAGGGAGTCGCTCGTAAAAAGGACTCCCTACTAGAGTCAATTTGAACAGCAGCAGGAAGCAAAAGCAGAAGCACACACTTTAGATAATGTACACACATTATTCGGTCCACAGATTACCGCACATTGTTCTCGCCGATGGTAAGAGAGAGGGGGAAAATGGGAAAAGAATGGCAGCTTACCTTATCGCGTATGTCCTGTCTCATTTTTTCGCGCTCTTCCTCCATTTTGCGATGCTTCTCCTTGCGTCGCTCTTCGGCCTCACGTATGGCCTCCTGACGCTCTCTCTCCTCCTCCTCTGCCTTTTCCTTATCGTCGCCATCATCACCGCCATCACCTCCTACAGCGCCTGTTTTTTTTTTTGTGTGAAACGAAGCAAAGGGAACGTTTAACAATGCAATCATTTATAGTAATAATAAAAATGGTATGGTATATTGTATGTTATAATAGTATATACTGTTGATTGTATATGGTATATAGTATATACTGTCGATATTCAGCCCGTTCACAAATGCTATAGATTAAACGCAAATCAAAATCGGTCAAGACCAATTTAGCTTGACATTTTGACACAGTCTCTCCCCATTTGATTAAAGAAAAAAAAAAAAAAAAGCAAAACATAGAAAGACAACGACTTTGAACTGAGCTTGTCTAAGCTGCTCGCTCAGTCTTATCATTGAGCCGCTTGGGAGGGGAAACGCGATTAGTTGGGGCACACAGCATTGGGGCGAGACATTGTGTTCGGCTTGGGCTCAGTCGAAAAGCACAAGTGAAACGTGCCACAAAAACTTGCGGAAGCAAATTGTGGCAATTTCCTGTGTGTGTGCAATTTACATGTGTGTGTGTGAGTGTGCGTGTGACCTTTTTGCAAACGCCGCTTGACCTTAGACCCAGTGACCAGTCGAGTGACAGTGACAGTGAAAACGCGTTGTTTACGCCGTCTACCAACTGCATTCCGTGCTCAGACCTCAAAGAGGCGACACACTAAACACTAAACACTTCAACAAAGAAAAAAACAGGCAACAAAATGTATTTCAAAGTGCTGGTAGTGTTAGTTTTAGCAGGCACTGTTAGTGCTGCATCTGCTGCTACTGCTGCTGGCAGCTTGGACAACAATCTGCTGCATTTTAAGGAACAACTCGAACAGTTGCTGGACTTGAGTCGATCGCCTTGCCAGGACTTTTATGGCTACGTCTGTGGACGCAGTGCGAATGGGAATCAAACGTTGCGTCGCCAGCAGGAACAACAACGTTTCCAGCAGCTGTTGAAATCAACGAATCCCGTTCAGATGCTGGACATGGAACTGCAGTTGATTAACTTTTACAAATCCTGCGAGAATAATCGTGGTGCAGAAGCTATGCGCTCTTCCCCGCTCTACAAAAGCAGCGGCGGATGGCCAGCTTTGGAGGCAACAACCAACAATCAGTCGCTGCATTGGCTGTCGGTGCTTGGCAACTTCCATGAGATGGGTGCGCCGTATTTCTTCGAGACCAAGATTAGCATGCAGTCGAACAAGCGAGTGGTCACCTTGCAACCGGACACCACGAGGCGCCACACGATGCGTAAGTTTGAGCAGCGCGTGGGCGAATTGTTGCAAGGCTTTGGCGTCGAGCAGAGTCGCGCTCATGTCACGTCGCTGGAGGTGCTCAGCTTGGAGCGCAGTCGTCGGGATATTGTGAAGACGGAACGCATCGACGATCAGGTGCAGTTCAGCTATATGAATTTCAAGCGTAGCTCCTTTGGCAACGCCTCGCTGAATCGCCTCGATTGGGATGGATACTTCAGGAAGCAGCTGGGCGGCAAAACGCTGCAGCCAACGGATGCGGTGGTGGTGAAGCAGCTGCCTCGACTGGTGGACTATTTGCTGCTGTTGCAGAACACGAGCATGCATCGGCTGCTCAATTGGCTGTGGATTGACTATGTGATGGGTGCGTATACGTAATATTGCGCATACGTTATGCTTACACTTTGCTTCCTTCACAGATATTGCTGCCGCAGACTGCCAACAGCTGGTGGACACCTATGCGGGCGATGTCTATGCTCATCTGTTGCAACGCGTCAGCGCGAATCGTGTGCAGACAACACAAATGTATGCGGCCATTGGACGGGCGTATAAGACGCAGCTGGCGGGCAGCGTGTGGATCGATGAGATCTCCGAGCAGGCCAGTCAACGTTTTCTCGGCCAATTGATGCACATGTCGCTGAACGGCGACGAGCGACTGAATGCTGCCTATCACGAGTTGCAGCTTGGACGTCGCAGCTTCTATCGCAACATGGAGAAGTTGCGTCGCTTTCAACACAAGCGGCAATCGACGAGCAGCTCACAGCAAGCATTGTGGCAATATGTGCAAGTCTTCAACACTATCAACGGACTGCTGCCGCAACTTCAGAATCTAAGCTCGCCGCTGAACTATGCGCTGATTGGCGAGCGTTTCGCCCGCTCGCTGATTGCCGCCGGCAGCAACAGTCGGACGCCTGGCGCCTGGCGCAGCATGGACTCGGAGCGACAGTTTGCCGTGTTCCAGAACTGCAGCAATACGCTCAGCACTGAGCGTCTGCCCAACGCCAATGATCTGTTGCTGGGCATGCTGGCGCAGCGACAAAGTTGGAGCTGCTACAAACAACAGTTGCCACAGACAGCGTCGCGTTTGAATGCGCAACTTGGCGGTGGCCGAATGCAATTGTCACTGGAGCGACTCTACTTCATTGGCAGCCTGCTGGTGGAGTGCCGCGAGAACAGCGGCAGTGGCAGCAGTCAACAGCAGCAACTGCAGCAGCGGCAGTTGCAGCACGCCATCTTGCGTAACTCGGTCGAGTTTAGCGAGGCCTTTGGTTGCCGCAATGGCGATGCGCTCTACGCGCAGCAGCAACGCTGCAAGCTCACTCCATAGCACACCGAGGGTGACAAAAACACACACACACACACTTGCACTCATTTACACTTACACACATACACAGACAGAAAGACAGACAGACAGCAGCAGGCAGATTGGACAAAGTTAAAAAGTTGTCAGCAGCTTTAATGCATAATAAATGGTCGAAAAACTGAGCAAAAGATTTCTGAGGATTTTCGCTGTCGCCAGACCTTGAACTTTTCTTTTTCTTTTTCCATTTCTGTTTTTTTTTTATATTTTATGCTGAACGTTAAAAATCGATACAAAGAACGCCACGTTCTCGGTTAGAGGCCGCCGCCAAAGTGTGATTGATTTTCTTGTGTTTTTTTGTTGTGTTTTTGGTTGTTGCTTAGTTGATTATGCAGAGCATATGGAAGGCATTTTGTGTGTTGTAATGCAAAAAATGTGTTTAAAGGAAAGTTTCGAGTAGTTTTGTTTGTAGCGTTTTCTTTTGGTGGACTTACGTTGGAGTGTGAGAAGAGTTTTTCAGTCAAGAGTTGTTGGCAGTGTTTAGTAGTTGAAGTAGTAGAGATAGTTAATAGAAATATATAGAGAAATTATGTATGTAAATAGTGAGCACACAACACCGAAGTACCGAATATCGTAATTGAATATCGTAAGACGTAACGTAACGTAACGTAACGTGTAACGTATCGAGTGATGTTGTTTGCATACCAATGAAATTCATAATTTCGGGGCGCTTTTAGGCCAATGCTATCTCTCCGTAGTTGTGGCTTTTTGTGTTCTTTGGTCACGATGCGACAACGATAATTGCAGCGACAGTGACTGCGACAGCGACGACAACGACAACCACGACGACAACGACAACGACAACTACGACGACGATGTCTCACACACACTGAACTGAGTGGAAGTCGCAAGTCAACTATGGCTGCGTTTTGCAGCTGCTGTTGCTGTTGCTGCTATTGCTGCGACTGCTGCAATTGTGACACACTGAACGCTGCGGTTTCAGCCAGCGACTCATCGTCGTTGTAGTCGTCATCGTTGCCATCGTTTTCGTCTTCGTGTTGCTCCTCGTTGCTGTTGCTGTTGTTGTGTTGAACTTCGGCTGTGCCTTCGTATGCTTTGAGTGCCGTTGGTTGCCATGGCGAACAATCGATTCTGTTGGCGAAGCTGTCGAGCTGTTGAGCTGGCGAAGTGCGAACGCGGTCACGAGCGCACACGAACTGAATGCACGCAAATGAACTGAACTGAACTGAACTGAACTTGACTCTGTGTTTCTTTCTTTCGTTGCCGACTTTTGCGCGAACTCTCCTCGCCTTACAGGCTTTTAAGGCTGCTGCTGCCTGCGACTCTGGATGCTCGACTCTTCGGCTATTGCTGCTGCTGCTGATTGCGTCAGAGTGAGTGAACTTCAGTCGCTGGAGTGCAGAGCTGGAGTAGGAGTATTGTCAGCGATAGCCTGGCTTTTTATGCCAAAAACAGCGACTGCTGTCGCTGCGGTTGCTGCTGCTTCGCAGTCGCTGTTCGCTGTCGACGTCGCCTGGACCGCGTCGTGATTTGGATTCTGAGCACACACACACAGAGGATGACCTAAGCGCAGGGGATGACGCTTAACTTGCAACTAGGAAACTGAGCAGCCCAAGTCCAGCGCCTGCGCAGGACCGCAAAACGCTTTTGCCTGATAACAGCAGCAGCGACAGTCGAGGCAGCAGTTGAAGCAGCAGACAGCGACTGCGAGTTGCGCTTTGGCTCGCTCTAATTATTGTTGTCTCGCACTCAACGTCGACGTCGCAGCCTCCGAAAAACGGCGCAAACGCACAAAAAATTCCCACGCGTTGCTCTTGAGCGCTTTTCCGGGCAGCAGTCGAAGGGCAGAGCAAGAGAGGGAGGGGGATGCGTTTTTGGGGGTGTCGTAGTGACCACATTTTGCTTAAGCGCGTTTAAATAGCTTCGTCCTGGCAGCAGCGTCGCAGCATCAGTCACAGTCTCTGCCACAATTTCGCAGTCGCTGTCTCTGCTACTATCGCTGCCTCTGCCTCTGTCGCAGCCTCTGCCTCTGTCGCTGCCGCTGCATGTTGTTGGTCGGTCTGTTGGTCGCTTGGTCTATGTGTTATGTGTTAAAGGCAACGCACATTAAATTGAATTTATAGTCATCAATTTGCTGAATAGCTTTGTGAATTAACTTTTTAGGGTGCGCTTGATTTGTGTTTCAACGTTCGTTTATTGTTTTCTTAAATCAGTCAAAGTATTTTCATAATAAAAATTGATTTGTCCCCAAAAATGTTTGTCAAATGTTGCAATCCCTTTCAACACTTCCTTCCCCCCACTCCTCCCACAATTGCTAGCGAAATGTTGCGCTTTTATGCGACTTTTGTAATTTGCTTTATGAACTTTATGAACTTTGCCTTTTATGCCAGTTTTGCGCTTTCCGTTGTTCTTGATTTTATTTTTGAGATTTTCTTTTCTATTTGTGGCTGCAACTGACTTGTAATAAACAAGCCAAGTTCTTCGTCTTCTGTTCTGTTCTGTTCTGTTCTTTGGGTGGTCGTAAAGCATCTTTTGCGATGACGACGACGACGACGACGAAGAAGAAGTCCTTTAAAAGTCAGAAAGTCAGTTGCGAGTTTTAGATGCCACGCTGCATGGCAAGTGCACAACTCAATTAAAAACTAATCAAGCCTATTGTAATATAATTATCATGACAGCATAATTAACACCGCTTGTGCATGCTGTTCACCTCCCACTCCTCCCACTCCTTCGCACTCCTTCCCACTCTTACCATTTCCATTCCCATTCACAGCATCGCTCCATCAACTTCATTTACTGCTTTCCCATTTATTCTCTTTTACTACAATTTGCCGGCTATTTTGCATATTTCATTTATTTTCTAATGGACAACCCGTTGGCCATCGATGGCCCCTTAAAGACTGCTTCACACACACACACACACACATACCGAAAAAAAGCGAAGAAAAACGGAAGCCTTCAATTTGTGTGCAGCATTTTCTTGACAGCGTCTCTTCTCCCACCTTTTTTCTCCCTTTTTACTCGAAATGAAATCACTTTGAATCTGAGTATACAAATTGGTTGTTCTAAGACCATTTTTTCTTTTTGCGCTTTCCTATTTTCATTTTCTTTGCTTTCATTTCAGTTTTTTTCATTTTTTTTTGTTGCTGCTGCCGTTAAAAGCTTTACTTTTGCCGCTGCGTGTCTTGGCCATAATGAGGGTACTTAATACCTAGCCCTGCGGCCGGGCCGTGATATATCATCGTGGCAAGGAGTATATACGTTATGCGTTATGTGTATAGCAAGCGAGCGAGGCTAAGTGCTATGTGGAGCTGTCCGGCAGTCATAAGTCTGATATACGATCTAAAGAGCGGATAAGTAAGTCGCACGCTGCGTTTTATTGCTTCGACTGCTATTTTGAATACCAACACGTCAGAGCTTGGTGCCAAATGGCAAAGAATTGAACGCGGTTGGGGAAGGGGGAGGGGGAGGGGGGGCGAAGCAGAGGCTTCTCTAGTAATTGTCTTAGGCTGTGGATATGGATGTCGCATTGAATCTGAATGTGGATGACTGGGTGACATTTATGCGACTTAATACGCGCACGCTGTGGGAATACTACATTAGAGTTCCATTTCCACACACACACACTCGCACACACATACTAGCACACACATACTAGCACACACACACACTTATAAACATATAAAATGACAAGAAATGGAAAAAGGAAGCAGCAACCATTTGTGCCGAGTGCTCAGCGCCTCAGTTGCCCATCATCCTTTTACTTTGCTCTCTCTCTCTCTCTCTCTTTCGCTCTCGCTCACTTCTCTTTCACTCGCTATCTATCCATCTTGCTCTCATGCTGCACCCCCTTCTCTTTGCCTTGTGTGTGCGTAATTTTTCTGCTCGTCGCTTCTTTTTTTTCTTGTTTTTTTTTTTTTGTTCTCTTTGCGTTTCGTTTTATTGTAAGGAGTTGGTGAAAAGGCACGAACGTCAAATTATTTTCTTGCTTAATCCGGTTCAAGACCGCTGAGCTTTGTTACAGCCACCGCCCTCTCCCCCCTCTCGCCAACTCCTTCCGCATCCGCATCTGGGTCAGAGGTTGTGTGGAGACAGAGAGGAGAGAGGGAGAGACGTGCTACAAATGACAGGAAGCGGGCACTGCCAATGGCTTGACTTCAGCTTGGGTTATTCGCAATCCTGTGTGCGTAGATGCGAGTTCTATAACTAGGATGTGGATGAGGAGGCTGCTTCGACTGCGACTTCGACTGGCTTAAGCAGCTGAGAGCGTCGTCGTTGCTACTTCCATTTTCCGCCTGCCATCCCCGATGATTTCATTGTCATAGTCGCTAATAGCAACTACCATATTCTTGGCGTAATTACATTTTAACAGCCTCAAAGAGCCTGAATATTTACTTATGGTCACAGTACACACCCCCACACACCACGAGTCGAGTCTTACACTTGTATCTGTATCTGTATCTGTTGCTCTGAATGTATCTTTAGTTGTGACTGTGACTGTGGCTGCTGCGTGCGTGTGCATAAGTAAGCGCAAAAGTCGACTCTGCACAAAGGCACAAAGGTGCCGGAGGAAGGGGGCGTTACAGTGGGCGTGTGCCAAGTGTTAAGATGTTGTCGGCACTGTATGTGTGTGTGTGTGTGTACTTGTACTTGTGCCAAAAGGATCCTTCCTGCCTTGCGCCTTCGTCCTGCCCCCTTCGCAGCTTATGGCTCTTCATAATGACGCAAGTAAATCTCATTGCCATTTCGCTGGCTGCACTCAATTCTTTTTTTCTAGCGCCAGCAATTAGTTGTAAGCCGACAACACTCCACAAGCTTGCCGCCTGTCCCCCGCTACCCGCTGCCCGCATGCCCAACACCCGCATCTGCTTCCCCGCCTCTTTGTGCCTCCATCATCAGCATGTTGGACCCCGCCCCACACTCGTAACTCGTGGCGTGGCAGGCATGTCAATGTCAGGAATGTGCCTTCATGTCAGTTGAATGCTGGAAATTTGACAAAAATGCCTGCAGACTTTGCCTCTGTTCCCCTTCCCCTTCCCTCTTCACTCGGACCGAACGACAGCTGATAAACTGCATGCAAATATTTTGGTCGCTCTGCCAGCTGTTCGAGCACAAATATTTAAAGAATTTTTAATATGCACCATTTATGTGGGACTACCATTTCACCCCTCATTCTCTCTTCCTTCCCATCTCATTCCTTTTTGCTAGGCACACAGTCAGAATTTAATGCGTCATTTTGCGTATAGTTTTGTGGTCCTTTTGTGCCCCGATGGGATTAGTTATGCCACGCAGCTGATGACGATGCTACGTGAGAGGCGACAACTCATGATGCAACGCATTCCAGTTTGCCACTGACACGAGGTTTTAGCAATCAAAGCATTTGCAGTTGAACGCTGCTAAATTAATTACGCATACGTCACGTTGGCCAGACATAACTACTTTTTTTTTGCATGCACAGCGCGTTCATGTGAGAATTAGAAACGCTTTTCAATTTGTGAATTAATGAGAGGTTAAAGTGTTGAGGAGGCGTGTCTCGCGTTTAGCTTTAATGAACTGTAGTTAAACAGTGAAGAGGTTAGGAGACAAATGATAGAAAGAATTGAATTATCTAAAAGATAATGTTAAAAATGCTGAGATAAACAATTTCTGAACACGTTCGGAACCTACGAATCCTATAGGCAACATTTTTGTTGCAGTTAAAAACCAGAGTCGCAATTTATTGTTGGACTTTTTATTTTTTATACAATCTTAAGTTGAGTCAACTGTTTTACAGTTTCTGTTGTAGTATTTTCAAGTTGTAGTATAGATTAGTATTATATATATAATCATTTAATACATAATTTTTAATACAAAATCAAAATTTCTTAAATTCCCGAAATTTCATTCGTTTCCGAAAGTTTTATTTCATTTAATTTAAAATTTTTAAAAGTCGCAGGCTAATAAACCAGCATTAAAACAAACATATCGATAATTTCTTCAGAGGCTTTTAGCAGACCGATATACTAACATTAGCACAAACATATCGATAAACAGCTATCGCTAAAGTAAGTGCGATAACACTCTAAAAGACATTTCTCCATTTCTAGAAAATAAGAAATATTACTGAGAGTAAGTATTAAAACGGAGTATTCGCATAAATAACTTGAGTTAATTTAATAAATATTGTAAAGCAACTACTGCATTTAACTGTACTACAGATTTATTTAATAAATTCATTTGCAATACATATTTCACTTGACATATTGCTGCCAATTTGCGTAGTTCTTAAAAGCAATTGAATTACCAAGAAACCATAAAGCAAAGCTAATCCTCAATAATGTGCAACTGGACAGAATTGTCAATAAGGCCAACAGAATTTAATCACCATCAATAAAGTTATAGTCTATAAAATATATATATGTTTTTTGTACAACTTTTAGTTGAGCTGTTAGCAAACATTTAACTTCTTAAAGCTGTTAATCGCAATAAGAATATCTCTCAGCTATCACATAAGCAATCAATAAATCAATCCGAAAAGCATTTCCATTTGTTTGGCACTCATTGAATTTCACAATTAAGTGTTGACCACAAAAATTGGCATAAGAATGCCAAGCGAAACACAACAAGAACATTAGACGAAGAGTATCTGCTGCATTCATGTTAAATTATTGAACTAATGAAATCGTTGTGAGCAATTAGAACAACAAGAACGCATGGTGACACAACCATAATCAAGGTTAGATTATATAATTGAATTTAAGCATTAACCACACACAGACACACACATAGAGAGAAAGAGAGAGAGAGACACCCACAATCCTGGGAAGCAAGCAGGTCGTGTCTAATTTTCCATTTGGTTTTCCACATGATGGACACAGATGTGTCGAGCAATTGAAAATTTGCAAATACGAGTATAAACGGTGCTCGAAGGAGAAGGTGGACGAAGGGGGAGAGTAGGGGGGATAAAAACTACATATACATCAATTGCACATGTTGTGGACAGCTGTAGCTGCTTTCCATATCTAGTATATATGTTTATCTCTGCAGCTGTAGCTGTATCTATCTGTATCTGTGAATGTATCTGTATCTGTATCTGTCATGTAGGTGCCCGTGTCTTGCATGCCAGTGGCATGTGTCGCATGTGTCAAAATGTTTGCTCATCAAAATGGGCACTGAGAATAGTAGAGAGAGAGAGAGAGAGAGAATAGTGGGGAGAGAGTAAAGAATAGAGTAAAGAGTGTGTACTATGTACTACACATATATTTGTTTTGTTGTTGTTTGGTTTTTTATTGAGGACTCAGCATTTGTGTGTTGTATTGACAGGCTTAGCTAACTTAAGTGTATTTTAGGGGGAGGGTAAAAAGGGTTCTCTTTTTTTTGTTGTTGTTTTGTTTAGGGATTTAAAATAGAATAGATTGTAATAGTATTATACATACGAGAGATAGAGATAGTGTTGTATATATATATATGTATAGTTAAGTATATGTACATAGCAATAATATTTACTTATACTTTACCTCATTGTAAATACGTTGTATATTTAGTTGTAGAGTTGTAGTTGTAGTAGTTGTAGTTGTAGTTAAGAGTAGTTATAGTAGAATAGGTAGTAGAAGATGTAAGTTGTTTTGTAGTTAGTATGGTTCCATATTTTGTTATAGTAGTAGTTGTTGTAGTAGTACGATAGTAGTACGATAGTTGTACGATAGTAGTACGATAGTAGTAGTAGAAGTTAGTAGTTGAAGAAGTAGAAGTTGAAATATAAATAGTTGAAAAAGCATTTAGAACCAAAAAGAGAATATATTTATTGTTTTTTTTTAAGGTTTATAGTAGTGGAAAGCAAGAGATAGGAAATAGTAGTAGTAGTAGTTAACGTTCAATAGAAATTGTAATTTGTTGAATGCAAAATTAAATTGGAATCGTATATAGTAAGTATATATTTGGTATTTGGTTTGTTTAGTTTAGTTTATAGTTTTGGCTTTTTGTTTTTTGTTAGTTTGGTTAACGAAATCAGAAATCAGAAACAGAAAACTCATCACAATGCTAAGGTATGTGGTGTTCTCAAATAGTTCAAAAAGTTATAGTTGAGCGATAGTATATAGTACAAATGGTTGGTTGGGTCTCAAATTCTCTATACAAAATGTGGCTCTAAATGATGTTTTTGAACTCAAAAATGCAAATTGAATTTTGTTGCAAAGAATTTAAATAATAAATGTTAATTAAAATAGTTTCGTTCGCGCACATTATCATTGTTGTTGCTCTACGGTAATGTTTTTTATTTGATTTGATTTTTCTTTGCTATAGTTTCGTTTTAAGCAGATTCAAATTGAATTCGATGGCAGCAGCAAAAAGTTTTGTTGACAAAAGTTTCGGGGAATGCATAATTAACGTTAGTGAAAGCTCATTTTATATATACTTTTTGTTGGGTGCAACTATGGCAGACGCTTTTTGGCTTTGTTGTTGAGGGGCAGTTGAGGGGTTGAGGGGTGTGCAGCAAGTAAAATGCGAGTACATATGTAAGTTGATGGAATAAATTTGAGTTTGTAGTAAAAACTAAAAGGCAATCAAGCCCAAAAATGCTTTTGGGGGGTTAGCATATCATATACGATGTGGCATGGCATATAGTATCATTATATATTATATATTTCGAACACGGATGCTGATCATAATATGTGGGAAGGTGTCGCTAATTTGGAATTTGTTGCTTTTCATAGCATATATGCAATATATCATACAATACAATCATATAGATTCGAATCAAAAGATGATTTTTGCTGGTGTTGTGGTTAATATCATATTATTTATTATTATTACAAAAAGGAGTACGAGTACGAGTTGAATGCAAAGAAACGATTATATAAAAGGTATTTTATTTTGATTTGAATATTACCGCCTGCAGCATCTGTTTAGCGTGTGTTTTGTCGGGGAAAGTAAAGGTTAAAGTTACCATTAATATATTATAGTATTTTGAGTAGTAAAGTTTTCGGTAAAACTTCATGTTGAAAAATGAATTTGATAGCTTTAGTAAAATACATATCAGCAAGAGAAATTGGAATAAGTTGAAAAGATTGTAGTAAAGTGTGTAAGGTGTAGTTGCTGTTGCTGTTGTGTGTGTGTTTTGTGTGTTTTTGATTTTGATTGAAAAACAGGAGAAACTCGAGCCTTTGGGCGCAATCTTTAAAGCGTACACTTTGGCGTATACTTGATATAAGCGGCACAGCTGCCGCCTTTTGCCATCCACCAAGCTCAAATTTCCGTTGTATTCCAGAAGTATTACGAGTACAATGTGGGCGGCGTGTGTCCTGAACACGGACGTGAATCGTGGACGTGGTCGTGGACGTGGAAGTGAATCGTGGACGGAATCTTGGACGTGGTCGTGGCGTGACTTGACGTGGCATTCATGTTAATGTTAGTGAGTACAAGTACAAAATAAAAGAAGCATATCAAAAAAAAAAAAATAACAAGTGGAAAAAAATGAAAAGAATCAAATAACCTCCTTATCGAGAAAGAGAGTGTGAGAGAGAGAGAAGTGGAGGGTAGGCAGAAGGAAATTGTAATAGAAGAAATTGAATTGTGTGTTTTCATTTTTTTTCTTTTTTTTATAAAGCCGATGGCAGCTGAGCTCATTGTTGCCACAGCGGCTGCTGCTGCTGCTTCTGTTATGGGCGTGGCAGTATGCGTGGGCGTGAAAGTAGGCGTGTGTTTGTTTCTGTTGTTGTTGTTGTTGTTGTATATGTTTTGTGTCAGTGAAGTGCATGAAGATTCTAAGGATTGCTGTGCTGTGCTGTGCACTTGGGTATCGTTTTAGGTGTTTGCTGAGTTTTGCTGCCGTGTTTTGTTTGCCGTGTTATGCTGTGTTGTGTTGTGTGTGTCAAGCTCTTGTGTATGTGTGTGTGTGTAAGTGTTGGTGTTTGGTGTTGTGTGTGTGTTTTACAATGAGGTAAAGTTCGGCTGTGAAGGTTTTTCTCTTTTTATTTTTTTTGAAGAGGAGGAGCGTACAAATATGTACACACATTATTTATTTTTTTGTTCATTTCTGGGTATTTGCTGTATTTTTATCAAAAGGAGCATTATATGATTTCTGTGTGTGGTGCACTTAAGCTTAAGTAGAGAATACAATTACGATTACATTATAAGAATACGTAGTTTTATTTATTATTTTTTGGGATGGGAGTGGAAACTAGACGAAAAGGGAGAAAGTGAGAGATTGAGAGTGATTCTTATGGATCAGCGATCTTTTGTGTGTAGTGTGTGTGTTTTGTAGTGTAGTGTATAGTTTTAGTATTTAAATATACTGCACTTTTGCGTGTGTATTTTTTATGTGCAACGCTAGATCTTAAATAATACAAAGTACTTTTTAAATACTTTCTTATGCTGTTGTAACTTGAAAATCAATTTCAATTTTGAACGAGTCTAAATTTCTAGTTAAAATTTCTTTCATCATATTTCATGCTATGTTTTTTTGTTTTTTGTTATTTTAGTTTTTCGCCAATCAACAAAAGTCTCGATCTTCATTCAAAACTGAAACACAAGCGCTAAAATTATAACTAAACGGAATTGTGCCAGATATAATAATATAGTAGTTGTATATACGATATCATCAAAATATTATATAGTTATGAAACTTATTTCGATTAGCTCAATGACCACTTCTAATGATGGTGCCAAAAACTTACGCAATCAATGAAAAATTCTTCGCAATTTTGCTGAACAATAAACGCTTACCTGAAAAGAAAAGAAGAGAAAGAGAAATGAAATGGAAATGGGTTTTACTAAAGCAATTAGGGATAGTTGGGAATGCGACAATAAATTCACATACGAATGGCAATAAATGTCATGTTGAATGATAATTGTGAAACGAAACGAAAATGATATTTTATTGCATTGCTCGGACTGCACGTTTGCAACATTTATTACTGGCAAATCCACACATATAAGTTATCCATCCCTACAATGGCAATAAAGGCTAACACGATGTGAAAAGCTCAGCTCAAATAAATCTCTCTGATACTCGGTGACAATAGAAACGCATTAGCTGCCACCCTCCACCCTCCCACCCTCCAATCCCAACCCCAACCCCAAGTCAAGGGATTTCCTTGATTTGCTTCTTACAACTGTTTTGTTCCCCTACACATGTGGCAACTTTAAAAAGTACAATTCCTAAACAATGTTCTTCGGTTGCAGTTGAGTTAAAAAGTAGTTCGAATGTTTTACGATTTGTGCTCTTTATTTTTATTTTTATTTTCTCATATTTGTCGCATTTTTATGTCGATTTTTGAGTGCTTGCTGAGAGCATCTGCAGTTTTGTATTTGGGTAATTGACATACGTGTGTTACACACACGTTTTTCGTGTTTTATGTGTGCATTATATATACATTACGTATACGACGACGACTACGAGGACTGTGCAGCAGCAACTGTATTATATATAGTATAGTATTTCGATTTGATTTCTCGATTTTTATGACCATGCTAATGGCATTTTCATGTTTAGCTAGTCTATCACTGCCAGACTTTGACGGCCTAATGCTCAATTGCCAATCGCAATCACACGAACCTCAGCGCGCAGAGCTTCGCCTCCTGCTCTTCCTCCTCCTCTTCTTCCTCCTAACCGCACTCTTTTCACCGACGACAGCTTGACATTGCTCGTGGCAGCAAGTGGTATGGATGGTAAGTGGCAGCTAGCATGAGGGAAGGGGAGGAGGGGGAGAGCAATGATTGAGCTGCCTGGTTGTCACTGCTTGGTAAAATGTGTAAGTGGTATTATGCCTGTTATAAGTCGACCAAGGACTCGACTCGACTATGAAAGTGCTGTGAATTTAGCATCAATCTACGCAATTAAGTGTATCAATTTGTTGGAACCACTTCCCGACGCATTCGTGCAGAATTTCTGCGCTTGATAAGCGACTCTCCGACTCTCCGAGTCTCTCTCTCGCAGGTCTTAAAAGACAGCAGCGACACGGCCAACGTCAGCTTCAGTTTCAGTTTCAGGCAACATGAAAAGGCAAGCAGAGAGAGAGAGAGGAGGGGAGGGGGAGTAGAGGTGACCCCCGCTAGCTGGCCGAGAGCTGTTTACGATGCCTTGGGGCAGCAAATGGCGCTTGCAAATTGAGCAAGACTGCCTGACTGACTGACTGACTGCCTGCCTGCCACCTTCTTCTTCTCTCCTAGATACACACACACACACACACGCACACACATAGTCTGTGAGATACATTATGTAAATGGTGGCTCGGCCTTTTGCTCGCATGTCGCAGCTTCACATTTCGCAACTGGCAAAGTGGCATAATGGCAAGTGGCATGTGGCATGTGGCATGTAGTCGGATGTAGCATGTAGCAAGTAGCATGTAGCATGTGGCATGTGGCATGTCGCATGCTGCCAGTTGATAAGCATTTTAAATAAAATATCCTAACTCGCGCCACCGTTTTTGAAAGCATTCAATGATTTTCCAAGCGATTGCACAGCCAATGATTAAACAATAACAACAACAACAACAATAGCAGCAACTACTAGTCGAGCATTAAGAGGGGGGGGGGGAAAAGTAGAAAACGCTGAGCGTTGGCCACTTTCATGTGCGGCAATTTTCTTGGCGCGCTGTGTGCAGCAGCTTGAAAATGAATTATGTATGTGTATCGATCGCATGCCAAAAATACATATATGTATGTATCTTTGTGTGCGTGTGTGTATTATGTATATGAGCTTAATAAGATGCGATTATAGAGAGAGTGGGGGGAGAGAGAGAGATACAAAGATATATCTGTGCGAGTGGCTTTCGACTTTGACTTACCTTTAACGGCACTTAATTGGTTTCCCACCATCTGTTTCGCTATGAACGCCGCCATTTTTCTTTACGCTCTGCGACTCCTCTCTATGGGCGTGTGTGGGCGTGACTCTGGCGTATGTATATATATAGAATGCACTTTCGGTTGACTTTGAGACCAAAAACTGGAAAAGAAATGTGCAGAAAAAGGCAGCAAATTAAATGATGCTCATAACAAGACACATACAAAAAATGAGAATAATGAAAGGACAATGCCCAAGAGGACAATGCGTCTGCGTCTCCCCCTCATCAAGAGAGTGACCAAGCAACTCGAGTACAGGCATCTCTCGCTGGACTCGCCGCCAAGTTGGCCCTGTCACCTGTTTCAAGCGCTGATACTTTAAGCCGATTAGCTTAAATGCCGCCCGCTTCGTTGCCTCTGTCTAGCAGCGAAGTTCGCCTTCTTCTTCGTCTCCATCTTCATCTCCATCGCGCAGTTTACATTTCTCTGTCGCTGACATATTCGCTGATTCTCTACTCTGCGTTGTTGTTCTCCCTGTGGTATGGGGAACACATTGCTGACATTACCACGCAGCTGCTCCAGCCTGCTGCCTGCTGCCGGCTGCCTGCTGCTGTACTACATAATCTAATATTATCTGAGGCCCGGCACAATAATACTTAATGAAGAAAGAAGAAAATTTTCAATTTTGTTAAGGCCGCCAGCCACAGCAGAGCAGAGGATAGCAGAGCTTGGCACAGCAGGAGGCGGCCCTTAACTTTAGCTTACATTTCCATTTCCATTTCCCATCTACTAGCTGCAGAGGCTTTATAACCATATATTAATATTTGCTCAAATTGGGCTAACGAACTTAAGCCGACGGCAAACCAGAGACAGCGACGGAGGCGGAGATGGAGATGGAGAGACGAGAGTTTTTCGGCAGGGAAAAAGTTGCAACAAATTAAAACAACACCAGCTAAACGAGCAACGAAATTAGTTTGACATAAAAAGCATACGCCTGCCAGGCAAACAGACAGACAGATAGACGGACGGACAGACGGACGGACGGACGCTCGAAATGACAGACTGACAGATCGGCAGGATGTAGCAGGACTCAGCTCCACTCTCTCTGTGTGTTTTCCCTCTCTCTCTCTCTCTCTTGCTTCCTGTCTGTGCCAAGCTAATGAATTAAGCTGGCGCTGAAAAAAATTTTCAGCTTTTCATGTGCCCTGCGGCCACGCGTCAGCAGAATTGTTTATTGGACGACGTAGAACTCCTCTGCGGCGTTCTCCGCCTCCTCCTCAAAGCAAAAGCAAAACACATTTGGCCGTTAACGAAATTCACGAAAATTCTCTTTAATTTGCAACTTGGCAAGAGGATAGCAACATTGTCGAAACAGAAGGGTTTTCACATCCACAGCTAAAGCCAACGGCTTTGACGGACGGACGGACAGACGGACGGACGGGCAGACGGACGGAACCAACCTAGCTGCGGCCCTAATATATGTAAATAAAAGCACAAATTTATGGGTTTCGTGTTTAGAATTTGATGTGCCAGCTGCTCCTACTTCTTGTTCTCAAGGTGTGCCACAACACACAGTACAACACAACGTAGAACTGAAAAAAAGGGAACAGAGAAATAAAAAACGAATTCGCATTTCTCTGTGGCCAGGCGACGGCGGCTATCCAATTACGTTTGAAGTTCTTTTGCTGTTTTCTTTGCTTTCTACCTGATATGAGCAGAAAAATAAAAATAAAGAACGTAAAGCTAAAGCCAATAAACACGCAAATAAGCCAAGTTGAGTTTGCTGTGCTGCGTCTATGGGCACCTTTATAACCAACCTATCAAATGGGGGTCAGCGCACAAATATCAAGTATACGCAACGTAAGCCTTTCGAAAGTCAACAGCATTACAATGAAGTGAACCTTTTCATTTCATTTTTTTCTCTTTTGCAAATCAATGCAAATCAAAATGGAAAGCCTTTCATTCTTTGTTTAAAACTGCAGTAAAGTATTAGAGAGGGGATGAAGTGGGGGGAGGTGGAATACTGGTACTTCACGCGTGAAAATGCGCAAAAGTTTATGCAAACATTTGACGTGAATTGCTGAGTTTAGAGTTTTCGAGTTTGGAGCATACTTGTCGCATACTTTAGACGCTTGGGGAATACTTTAAGATACTTTCAAATACTTTGGACAGCTTTAGATGGGTGCACACAGGTAAGGAAAGGGGGGAAAGAAGTGGGAGCGGGTTGTCTGCTAGTTTGGACAGCTGGGCCAAAGCTTACCTGGCACTCAGTAAATATTCCGTTGAGATTTGCCGCTGGGAAATTCTTTTATGTGATGCGTGTGTTGTGTTTGTTGTTGTTGTTATCAGCTGTTGTTCCTTGTATTCTTGTTGTTGTTGTTGTTGTAGAAGAGGCAAAAGTTGGAAAATTTGTTGTTTGTGTGTGGCTTGTTGTTTTTTTTTTTGTTTTAAAGAAATCCACTAAGAAGAGCGAGCATCAGACAGATAGAGTTTTTTCTGCAATGTAAATATAGATAAGAGAGAAGAAAAAAGAAAACAGAAACTTATATAAGTTAGAGGCAAGCAATATCGAGTGCGAAAGAGACAGACAGTAGAATACAAAAAAAAATGTAAAGAGAAGGGGTTAAAGTTGATACTGATGAGTTTGCATAGTTTGGTTAGTAGTACAATAACCATTGACCCTCCATAACATAACAACCTATTGACATTGCACCTAATTTAAACAGACGCAAACACACACACACACATACACAGACAAGCACGCGAGCAAACACACACACACACATTGTGTCTGCCGTGTGTATGCGAATGTGTTGTGCTGTTTTCTTTACTGTTTTCAGCGTGTGTGTGTTTGTTTCTTTTTTGTTGTCGTTTCGTTCGTTCTTTTGCTACTGATGTTGTTGTTGTGTTTTGTTGTTTTTATCGATATTTCTTTATTAGGGTTTCTTTTATGCGAGCGTGCACGTAAGTGCCCATTACGAATCTGGGTGGTGAAGCAAGAGGAGGCGCAGCAGGAGGAGGAAGAGTAGGAGCAGGGTAGCTCACACACACACACACACACACACACACCAACACATCAACACACAGCACACACGACGCTGCTTAAAACATTTTTACGTAACACACGCTGCTAACTGATTTAATCAAATTTTTTTTAAGAACTTTGACACTTTTTTTGTGTGTTTCCCCAATTTGGCATTTTGGATTACATAAAGCCGCCTTCGCTGTCGACGCAATTCAACTCTTTGCGTTTTTCGCAGTGCATTTAACTCGTAAACAATTTAATTGTTTATAATTGAATTAGTTTTGTTTTTGTTTCGCCTTTAATTTTTTTGTTGTAGTGCGTTTGCTGTGACCAAAGCCAACGGATTTGCTGCCTCATATGTGTGTATGTGTGTGTGTGTGTGCAATTGAATGTGTGTGAGGCTTTGTTTTATTATACATGGATTCACGCGTTCAAGTACATAATATACACACGCACACACACACGTACACACACTATGTATGATAAATACATATGTATGTTAGGTGCGTATGTTGGTAGTTCTTTTATTTAATACTTTTGCTTTGGCACTTTACTTTTGCTATATTTTATTCGGCGCTTCTTACTTCATGCTATGTTCGCACTCTTCTGTGTCGCACTGCCGAGTTCCCTACATGGAAAACTCGGGCCTTTGCGGCGCCGTCGCCGCCGCCACCAGTCGTTGCCATAGTCACAGCTGTAGGCTGCTGCGACGTCGGCGCTAGCGTCGGCATCGGCTTCGTCGGCGTCGTCGTCGTCTCATCGGCATCGACATCGACATCGGCCACACAGAAAAGAAGGCGCCTAAATTACAACAATAACCGAATGTGAAAAACACTCAACAATGCTCGCTCACTCACTCAATTCTGCCAAAGCTTTCGCTTATTGTGCTGGCTTCGCTTTGAGTGCGTTCACAAGCTAGCTGTACTGCTCTAACGCATGACGCATGGCATTTGAAGACAAAGCAGAGCGAACGAAAATGTATTACACTCGGGCAGAAAGGTAAAGCGCTCAAGGCGCTCAGATAATAGCCGTAGGGCTCCCTATGCGTTGTTGTTGTTGTTTCTCAACACTCACACATACAAATATACATGTGTGTGTGTGTGTGTGTGTGTTGAAATACATACGCGAAGATAGCACGAACGTTTGTGTGAGTGTGTGTGTACATAATAGCTTTTGGCTTTTTAACTAATAATATATTTATCTGCCGTCGCTTTTCGTCTACTTCTATTTCTATTACATAATATGTGTGTTTCCATTTTTTTCGCTATCTTGCTGCCTGCCTCGCGCTCTCTCTGGCTTGACTTTTTGACTTTGAAATGAAAAGCGTTGCCTACTTTTGTGCGCATGGCGCTTGCGCCCGGAAGGCCCACAAAAAAAAAGAAAACGAAAAGCGTACGAAATGAGAGTCAAGTCAAGTAAGTAAGTACAACTCGACTCGTACATTATGCGTTATTGATTTGTTGTTGTAATTTTAGTCGCAGCAGCAGCAAATAAAATGCCTGCTTGCTGATAAGTTAAACAACCATATGGCACATCTGCTAACGAGTTATGTTAGGCCAGCCTTTGCTTTTGCCTGTGCCTTTGCTGTGTTGCCTTTGGCCTTTGTTTGCCTGTCACTTGCCATTAGCTCACTTTCGTATGTGAGGGTGTGTGTGTGTGTGGCATGTGAGTGTGTGTGTGTGTTTTTGGAACTGTTAGACTGCTAGACAAAGCGGCAGCCTGAAGTTTTGTGGCGCATCGGAAACGCACAGCTTGAAAGAAGGAAATTGCAAAGTTCTTGGCCACGTCCGCAGCCAGCTGTCCTCCTCCTTCACCTCCTCTGCAGCCCCTCTTATCAGCTTCGTCCTGTGGTCAGCCCATGACAAGTGCATCAATTGCCTTAAGGGTCTCATGAGCTCTCTCTCTCTCTCTCTCTTTCTCTCTGGCTTGGTTGGCGGGGCAACGAGAATTCTAATTAGTGTGATATAAATCCAACAAATGCCGGGACTTTATTGTTTTGCACTCCATCAATTATAGTTTCTTAACATTTTCTTCGTTTCCTTCTTTTTTTTTGAGCAGCTTAGTGTGCGGTGGCGATTGCGGTGGCCAAGCAGACTTTGGCAGTGCTTTATATACCAATCAATTATATTTCCTGCTGCCTTTTGCGCTGCCTTTCAACTTATTTTTTGCCACAAATTGCTTATTACATCCGCAGACAGCCCTTTTCCCCTGCTCTCTCTCTTCCACTCTCCCCTCTCTCTCCTTCACCTGCGCTACTTCTGCTTGAGATGAATGTCACGTAGTGGCCACAAGTGAATTGCGTCCGCTGAGTACTGCGAAGGCGGCTGACGAAGGAGCAGGAGCAGGGAGGCGGAGGGGAGACGAGACGTAACATTGTTTTTAGCAGTCGAGCAAATGTTGAAATTTTTCACTTGATTATTGATGGCTCGCCACGGGGCTGCCAAAGCTTGGAGGAGCTCTTTGTCGAGCGCGCTTACCTACAACCGTTGAAGGCACCGTAACACACTACAAACAACAAAATTCCTCGACTTGTATTTTCGTGTTACTTTCAACAACAACAACTGTGTCTGTCACTGTCACTGGCATCGTTGTCGACACTCTGTATACATACCGAAAGCAAAAACAACACAACAACAGGAACAACAAGACGAAAGTTCACTCGACTCGTTGCAAAACTATACAACGAAAATACCAAAAAACTGTTATTTCACTGCTGCTCTCCTTCTGCTGCTGCTGTCCACCGAAATATGTAAGGAGAGCGCAAGCTAATAGTTAGAGAGCACGCATAACAGGGATAGCTAGCAAGCTTACAGCGGCCTAGTATAAATGAGAGAGCGAGAGAGAGAGAGCTCCATTGAGTGTGTGCATGTGTGTGTGTGTGTGAGTCGTCGCTCAATTTTACTTTGCCGTCAGTTTTGACAGTTGACCCCAACAGTAACAGCAACAGCAACAACAACAACACAACACATTTGTGCAAAAGCTCTCCTCTCTTTGCGAACGAAAGCTTGGCTAAATCGCTAGCTAAAAGCTGATAGTGCCTGCTGGCAATGAAATGATTAAAATGATTAAATAATAATTGATAGTAAATTGTAATGTCGTATGTTATGTGTTGGAAAGTCCTTTTGCTAATTAACACGCCAGCGAGATGCGAGTTGTGAATTCTGCCAACTGCTGCTGCTTCTGCCTCTGCTGCTTCTTACACATGCAATTGTTGTTGTTGTTGTCTGTTGTTGATTGATCAACAAATCGCTTTATGCTCATCCGACGGATGAGTTTTGCCGCTCGGAAACAGGAACCGGCGACAGGCGTTTGCTAATTTTTATGCCAGCATGCGTGTGTGTCTGTCTGTGTTTTCTGTGTTTTTTCTCTTATTTTTTTTATAGATTTGTTCCGCTTGTAAATTTTTACACACGAACCGGAAGATGTCGAGCGTACACAGAGCGCTGATAAAACAGACTAAGGCCTGCTGCTGTGCCGTGTCGTGCCGTTTGTGTCTTGTTTACCCAAAAAAATAAAAAGCGAAACAAAATCAAGAAAAAAAAAATCTTGGTACACTTTTGCTCACCTGCCACACACACACACGCACACACACATTCACTCACGGAGAATTTGGCGAGAACGCGCGCGCGCTTTACGCCCACATAGCTCTCTGTATGTGTGTGTGTGTGCCTGTGTGTGTGCGTGTAAGAGGCGTATAGGTAATTTATATAAATTATTTAATTAAGCCATGTACGTCAGCACGCGGCGCAGAGCCCATTATTTAGATTAAAATCAAACCCATTACGTTTTATGCCACCTGTCTTGTGGCTTTCCTTCGTTCCTTCGTTCCATCCTTCGTTCGTTCGTTTCATCGTATCCATCGTTGTTATTCCTGGCAGGATGTACTATAATACTATATAGAAAGGAATTTGCTTAGGCCCATTTGCTGGCGTCTATTGGTTTTGTTATGATTGTTTTTGGCATTGCCGACGCCTTCCATCCGTCCGCCTTCCCGCCTCCCGTCAAGGCAAATTGGCCACATTTGGCGCGTGCCAGCAGTTTTCAGCTTTGTTGAATGCTTTAATGACTGCTGGGAATTCGGCAACAGTCTCAGCTGCTGATGCAGCAGCATTACACCAAGGAGTTTATCCCCAGGTATATAAGTACTACAATATATACAAAAATCAATTTAATAAACACTCACCGCACTGCCAATACTCTAGTTTGGTATTAAGAGCGAGTGTCAATTGCATTGATTAGGCATTTAACTTGAACGGAGTTGAAGTAGTAAACTAGATTGATTTCACTGAAAGCAGAATGACACGCAGAATGATAAAGTTAATTTACCCCTCGCTACTTGCTCATAATAATGATATAGCAACTGACAGGCAGTTAGAGGATATCAAATACAAGCACGAACACAAACTGCCCGCTCCCCAGGGATGATGCTCAGCTCGACTTGCGGTCTTCGTCGTCAATCAATGAGAATTCAAGAGCAGCCGCCGCCAAAGATGACAACTAAACTTCACTTCACCCGCAGACAATGTCATTTTGTGGGAATCCCCCCCACACACACACAATGAAAACGAACGAAAACTCTGGCAAAAGCAAAAGCACAAGCGAAGCAGCGAGAAGAGGAAGCAGAGAGTGGCTTAATTTAAAACGGTTTCATGTTGTGATTTTGACAAATGATAAATTTTTTTATGCATGCATGTGTGTGTGTGAGTGAGTGTGTGTGAGGCAGGCAATGTGAGATAGCTTTTGTATTTGGCATGTCATCCGAGCTACAAGTATGATATCTCGTTTCCGTTCCCGCTCTTCAGTCTCCTCCCATCACTCCCTCTGTAATTTTGTAGTGGTCGATGAGTTGGCACAATGCGCGAACAGATAAACGCCACAATCCCCCACTTTCCCCCCTCCCCCACATACCACTATTTGCCCAGTCTTTCACTCTATCTATACAGCCACCTCTCTCCCTCTCTGTGCCTTGTGCCTTCGCTCAACACTAACCAGCAGCGAGTGCCGAGTGTGTCAAAGGGTCGCTAAGTAAGTAAGCTGCCACACACACACACACACACACACATACACATACAATCGTATATATATGTATATTGAGATATATACGGAAAAGTTTCAGTTTCAGTTCAGAGAGTACATCAAAAAACTACATGCTGTCGCTGTCATTGCCACCTCCTCACCTCCTCCTCATTCCCCATCTCCGAGTGCTGCTTCTATAAAAAGAGTTGGTTTCGTTGGGGCACAGGACGTCGCAATCAACAGTCAACAGCCAGCAAAATGTTGCAACAATTTATTGATTTAACAAAAAAAAAGAAGAGAAGAAGAGGAGGATGGTAGGGGAGGGGAGGGGAGAAAGGAAATGGCATCGACAAAGCCATTGCCATGGCTATGTTGATATTAAAGTTGTTGTTGCCGTGGCAAATGGGATTGAGAATATCGGAATCAAAGCTCAGTCCGGCTCAGTTCGAGGCATGTGGTCAAAACCAATAAAGCTGGCAAATTGGCCAAATGTGTATATACGACCAAGCGGAGGCAAAAGCAACATGCCCAAAAATATAAACAACAATCAACATGGAGCAACACATGGATAACAATAAAATTGCAAACCAATTGCCATCGTCGTCGTCATCCTCCGTGTGGCGCAACTTTGAGGCGCGCGTTTTAAAGTCGACGGTGAACAGCGTCTGCCTCGACTGGACACAACATGACAATGCCCGTGTCTACAGCATTGAGAAGTATCACAAACGTTACGACTGGCAGCAGGTGGCCTGGACAAGCACAAGTCCACACACCATCGACAAATTGGAGGAGAATTTCGGCTATCGACTGCGCATCAAGGCGTTGCAATTGGTCGATGGAGAAGGAGAGGGAGAGGAAGAGGCAGAGAATTGCAGCCACTATGAGATACTCGCCATTTCACCGGATGTCATTGTATGAGTAGCTGCATTAAAGTCAGCTCAGTTGTCAGTTTGGCTTCGGTTACGAACTGCTTTCGAGCTGTGCAACAGTTGCCAATTAATAGCAACTACGAGTAATTAGGATGTGGTGTAGAGCGTTTGCTAAACTCATTTCGAAGAGAATTGCAAGCAAGTTTGAAAACTGTGAATCGCCAATAGAGATTGAGGAACTGAATAGCTTTAATTGTAGAGGGAATATATGTGGATACTTCTTCAGAATATTTAAGATACTATAATAGAGTAGTTTAATGTCAGTTTAAATTGTTTTATGCAGCTCCTTAAAAAGGTTTCTACTATATGGATAATTCTCCGGCGAAAAATGACAGTGAAAATGCATTAACTTAAACCATTTCAGAAATAAGTAAAGGTTATTCTTATACTATAGCTTTGGATTTGCATGTTTAAAGCTAAGATTGATTTTAGAAACTTTTTCTGTTTTACGATAAATTCTACAAATAAATTAATTTTTGCAATTATCTGAAACTAGAAAAAATAATTCCCAATCGCAGCAATTTCTGGTCTTTTTTACAACAACTTCCAATTGTTCCAAGCCGACCTTTAAACAGTTGATTTTATATTAACTGTTTTAACTTATTCTCAACTGACTGCAGAAAACTATAGCTTTGGGTCCGTCAAGGAGTTTATTTACCTAGGCACTGCTATAACAAGCACAAATGATGTCAGTCTGGAGATTAAGCGGAGAATAACACTTGCCAACAGGTGTTACTTTGGGCTCAGTAGCAGTTTATAGTAGAGCTCTCTCTCGACGCACAAAAATCTACAAGACGCTCATTCTTCCAGTACTCTTATATGGTGCGGAGTGCTGGACTGTGACGCAGTCAGATGCAGCTGCTCTTGGAGTGTTCGAGAGAAAAATTCTTCGCAAAATCTTTGGTCCAATCTGCGTGGACGATGTTTATCGCATCCGATACAACCACGAGCTGTATGAGCTATACGGCGATGTTGACGTGGCCAGTCGAGTGAAATCTCAAAGACTTCGCTGGCTGGGCCACGTTGCCCGTATGGATGAAGATGCTCCGGCTCGTAAGGTGTTTGATGCGATGATTGTTGGGACACGAAGGAGAGGACGACCCCCGAACGCGTTGGCAGGACCAGGTGATGGAAACCCTGTCCACACTTGGTGTTACCAACTGGCGAAGGCGCGCTCAGGACAGAACCGCGTGGAGGCACATCGCGCTTCAGGCTGAGACCCGATAAAAGGGTTGTAATGGCCACATAAAAAAAAAAAAAAAAAATCTAATGTTGAAGCGATATATTTAATAGCGCAATCAATCTCTTATATTTTAGGTTCAAATTTGCTCAATAGTGTATTTTGAGGATTAATTGTACTTAGAAAATGTACAAATATTTGTCTAGTGTAAAACCAACTACATTCATTTTTTTAAAATCTTGAATTTGATTCAATTTCATTGAAAAACTCTACTAACGTAAAATGTGATCACAAAAATACTAAATTTTAAGTGACTTGCAAAAAACTTTCTTAGCTGTTAGGTGTATTTTAGTATAGAATCCCTACTATTCAAAAGAAGTACCTTAACAACACAGTTTCAGTTATATTTCAAAAATATGTAAGCTCTCGATACGAAAAAAAATGGTATTGATTGGAAAAGGTTAACTTAAACATGAACCATTAAACAGTGAAATACTGATGTTGAGAACATTGTTCTGACTAATTTAGCTTTAATTGAAAAGCGAAATACTCACTTTTAAATAACAAAGTGGGTCAATATATAATACATTAATTTGTATATTTTATTATCAGTTCCGAACAATGTTGGGAACATTTTGTTAAGCACAAAAATAAATTTCAAACGATATTTCTATTCGGTTAGCTTATTATTGATTAGTTTTCTATTAGCGCATAAACCCAAAACAGATTTCCAAATTATACATTTCAAGTCAGTGCCAAATATTAGCATAATTCAAAATTGATTACACGCGACTACAGCCAGGCATATTAAAGTTGATTATCTATCGTTCCACAGGCCTGCACAGAAGCTGCGCCGCCCTCGACAAACTGTTTGCATCGCGCCATCCGCAAATCGCAGCAATTTCTGGTGAAGCGCATGTTGCGTCGTAGGCCAAGTCTGGTCGATTATCCCGGTCCGAATGGCTTTCTACCGCTGGCCAATGCAATTATTCAGGGTGAGATGTGTATTATCGATGTGCTGCTCTCATCCGGCTGCAGTGTTCACCTCGGGAATCCACAAAACGGACGCACGCCATTGCATGTTAGTTAAAACACAAAAAAAGAGTAAACCTTTTTATACCAGCTACCCATAGGATGGAAGGGTATTTTAACTTTGTGAGTACAGGAAATGTATGTACATGTGTACCGGGCAAGTAAGAAAGTCATGTCTGTCTCTCCGTCTATATGTATGTCTGTCTGCTGTCCTTCGGTCAGACTTTCCGTCCGTATGAAACATCAGTTCCCAGACAATCTGGTGTATTTTGAAATTCTATGCTATATGTTGAAGGTAATAGTATATCAATATACCAAAAACACAATTTAATATACCCAATAAAGTAAATTCAGTATATTTTGGTATTTTGGTATATTAATAATTTTGAAATCTATGGTATATGATCAGGTAATAGTATATCAATATACCAAATATAGAATTCAATATACCCAATAAAGTAGATTCAGTATATTTTCGATTTTTGGTATATTCATAATTTTGAAATTTATGGTATATGATCAAGGTAATAGTATATCAATATACCAAATATAGAATTCAATATACCTAATAAAGTAGATTCAGTATATTTTCGATTTTTGGTATATTAGCTCGAATAAATACCGCTCTGACTTGCTATTATTAAAAATGGGTATCCGGTATCCCACAGTCGAGCACACTCGAGTACACTTTGGTAACATATTTGTTCTTTTTACACCTCCGGTTTTTGTCGCTGACTCTTTTTGCAGCTGGCCTTCTACCATGGTCATCTGCCCTCAGCGCGGATACTGTTGAATAAAAAGGCACAGCTGGAGGCGGTTGACTGCAATGGCATGACACCAGCGCACTGTGCCGTTGATGCCAATCAGCTGGAAATGGTGAAATTTGCACTCGAATCGGGCGCAAATTTGGAGGCCAGAGATGCCTGTGAGTGGACGCTACTGATGCGTGCAGGTTAGTCTAGGGAAACGCCTCTCTTAGTGCTTGTGTGATTTTCATTTTCCGAATCTCCGTGCAGTGGTGATGGATGCAAGCCTGGAGCTTATCAAGTTGCTGGTGACGCACGGCGCCAACTTGTTGGCCGTGGATGGCCTGGGCAAAAGCTGCAGCGATTTGGCCAAACTTTATCGCCGACAGCAGGCTGGGGATTATTTCGACAAGGTGCACACGTTTCGACTGGAAAAGGCAGCAAAGGCAGCAAAGGCAGCAGCACTAAATGCGGCAAAACAGGCAACCACAAAGGGATTAAGTGCAGCGGTCGACGTAATAGGATAGAAAAGAGCTACACCAAACTAATGAGAATGTAGTCTGCGTTTTTATTAAAGTTTTGCCACTTAACATAGTTTATACAATACAATTTGAGTAGTTTTCGGTCTGATGCCCGCACATATAAACATTGATAAAATCGTCGTTCTGTTTCAGCCCCAAATAGAAAACGTGTTCGGCCAACTCTTTGCCAAACTCGCAGAAATTCTGAGCGTAGAGTGTGAAGAACAAACGCTTGTTGCTCAGCTGATGTGTCTTCAAAACTTGATCCTCCTGATCGTAGATCTCGCGATGCTTGTCCGCAATGGTTATCCACTCGCTGTAATCCTGCCACGACTGGCGGAAACTCTTCAGATAAATAACAGCCAGCATTCTTGCCTCATCCAGGACATTCACATACTGAGGCAACTTGAGACATTCGACTTGCTCCCGGAAACGTATGAAATCACGCTCTCGCTCCGTGATATTAAACATGGTCATGTACAGATGCACTGTGAAGGTGGAATAGTAATAGGACATGGGTTTGTCGCGACTCTGATAAAGATACAAGCTCCAATCGAGCATGGTGCGCTGCACGCCTAGTTCATAGGTGGAATTTCTTTTGCGATGTTGCTCCAGATTGCGCAGGTTGTGCTCATAACTCTCGCGATAGATGCGCAATGAAGCATACTCCCGATTCAGATCTCCGGTGTAGAAATAAGTGCGCGGAGTGCGAAACTTTTCCTTGTAGGTGACCAACTTGTCACGCACTGGATGCGAGCGTCTGTTGAATATCGAATCGGTGCGTTCAACAAAGCGTCTGAGAATTCCCAGAAAGTCGTTCAGCTCATGTGAACTGCCCTCAACTAAATCCTTGGTAATGATGTACCCAAAAAGCGGCTTGAAATACTCAAAAGTCTCGCGATAGCAATCCTGCAGAGACTTCTGAGTGTTGCAAGAGATGAAGAAATCAATCAGTTTTTGCTTGGCCTCAAACTGCTCGGGATCATTCTGCAGATCAGTGAGCAACTGTATGAGATCCGTCATCTGTGGTATGTGACCTGCAGAGTACTTTCAATTAAAACTTATTACTTATTCATAGTTTTCGCTTACCCATTATTGAAAATAGTGGACGATTGCGACTGCAAACGTAGTCAAAATAGCTATCGCAGGCATATTTCTCCGGATTGATCGATTGCTCCATGCGCTGTGCCAGATTATTCAGCTCCTTGATGCGCAACTCCGACAGATGACCCCGGTAGGCGATCTGCGTCTCACCCAATCCCAGACAGGCGCACAACAGCAGCGACCACAACAACATTCTTGCCTAAGCTCAATCACAAACTAGCGGAACACTGAACACAACGCGATTGAGACGCAGCTTCGACAGTGGCAACGGCATCCGCCGTTGTTGCTTAAGCTTAACATTTTGTTGTCGATAAGCATTGTGGAATTATCAGTGAATTGCTCTCCCGCTGTTCATTTGACTTAATTATACCCTGTAGACAAGCAAATTGGTGCAAGGGGTTGATTCAACTGCGCAGAATTAGCAAAACAGTACATGAAAAGAGTTAAGCCAGAGAAATGGGTAGTAATCCCTATAATAAGTACAAAGTTAAGGAAAATAAAGTAAGTAAATGTTTATTATTCCATGTCATTATTCCATGTCATATGCAAGTCAAATAAATAAGAAAAAAATGTGAAACTAAAGAAATAGAAAAATATGTAAGCAAAAGTTTTGAGGTAAGACTTTGAAATTCATTTAGTAGTAATCCCTATAATAAGCCAAAAGTTGGGGAACATAAAGTAAGTAAATGCATATTATATGCAGGTCAAATAGAGAAGTCTTAAATAGTCCAAATTTGACGAAAGAAAGACAAAAATATAATATGATATAATATATTATAAACAGTTTCAATGCTCCAAATAAACAACAAAAATAAACGGAAACTAGAAATTTGGAAATTTTATAAGCAAAAGTTTTGGGGTGACTTGAACTTAATTTAATAGAGTTTCCATAAATACAGAACTAATTAAAAGATATCAATAAGTTATAGAAAGTAAAAAGAACTATTTTTTTATGCATTTTAGGGTAAATATAAATCAGATAGACTCTGTAGATAATCAGTTCGATACAAAAGAGATTTTTAACTGTTCTAATATATTACTGGGTAATTATATGTCAAGCTTTTCGATGTAAAGATTTTCTAGATCTCCCACAATCAACAGAAGCTCTTAGAAAAAAGAAGCTTTAAAACCTGTGAATTAAAGTGTGACTGAAAATCGAATGTATTAGGAAACCTATGAATAGTTCCCTAAACTGGGATCAACCCAAAAAACAAACAAAAGAGTTTGGGAAACTAAAAAAAGTACAAATATATATTCTTTGCTTTTTACATGGTATCTGCGAATCGAGTAAACTCTTACTTGGCATTTTCTTAACTTCACTAAGAGTTGTGTTTTTAGTTTCTAGTTGTTTTGTTGTCGCAGCGCAGTTTCAAGTGCTCGCTCTGGCCAGATCATAAACATCAGTGCGTCGCTGTTTGTAGATGGGAATTTGTCGACGCACTTCGTCCACTTTATTGAAGTCTGTCAACGTGGGAGTAAAGTCAATTAAGCAGCCATTGCAAAAACACAACTTGTGTGCACAACTCACCGATTTCTTCGACCATCAACTCGAAACCGTCGCCCGCTTCACGCTGCACACGAGCCCAGGGATCAACAATCATGGAATGGCCGTAGGCCACATAACCGGACATATTATTGCGGGCCGGTGCACAGGTGACCACGAAGAGCTGATTATCGTGGGCGCGAGCACGCTGCAGCAACTCCCAGTGCATGGGACCCTGGCAAATGCAGAAGGCCGATGGATAGACCAACATGCTGCAGCCTGCATAAGAAACGAGCAGCCAGCCCCCAAAGGGATTATTTGTGCATCTTGCAGCAGCAACAGCAGACGTTGCAACTACTCACCCATGTTGCGATAGATGCGGGCCAACTCCTCGAAACGCTTGTCATGGCAAATGCCAATGCCAACCTTATGCGGACCAATTTCCACCACAGTTGGCTCGTTGCCCGCCGTCAACGCCGCCGACTCATCAAAGTAGACGCCACCCAGTTGGTCGGGCTCAATGTGCATCGTGAATAGATGAATCTGTGTGTAGATGGAATATATATGGGGAAAGGTCACTATGAGCTGCTTAATTATTTACCAGCCAGCCAGCCAGCAGCACTCTCTCACTCCGCACACTTACCTTGCGATGTCGGCCAATTAGTTTGCCAGTGGGCGACCAAACGGTGCACGTATTGTAGAGCTTATTGTTGGCATCCCGCTCGATTATGCTGCCGCCAATGATGTAGATGGCCAGCTTTTTCGCCAGCTGCGATAGCTCGCGGCACGTTGGGCCATCCGGTACGCTTTCCGCATGCTTCCCAAACTCCTCTATCGCATACGGACCGTTGAAGCTCTCCGGCAATATGGCCAACTGTAGCTGCGGATTTGCAGCCTTCAACTGGGCTATGTGCTCCACAGCTTGGCGAACGTTCGCTGACACATTGCTGCCCCCGGGCAGCTGCAGCACGGCCAGCGTAAGCTCTGTAAAAATGCCAAAGGGTTTAATTAGGGATTCTAACGGATTAAGTTCAGTCCTTGCTCACTGTTGCTGTTGCTGTTGTTGCCTTTGCTCATGGTGTTTGCCCCCTCACGGTCTGTGCACCACTCGACACAGTTGCCAAGTGACGAGTTTGTCCGGCTGCATTGCGAATTTATAGAACAATTTTCCAGTGCACCCGGTGACTGCTTATCAATCGATCCCAGATGCGGTTTCTCACTGATTGATTTTCATATATTCTTTTTATGTATTTACTTGTTTTTAATAAATTGTTGGTGGCAATTTAATGCCTGCCATTTAATTGCTTATATGTAGATTATCAACGTTGCTGCTTGAATATTAGGGTATGAAAAACTGTCTTTGAGTTTGTTAAAAGTTTGACAAATTGTAAAAAGTCAAAATACTGAGTAAAAATACTACAAAAAAATAATACATATAAGACATAAGTTAAAGCATTAAATATATATGTAAGTGTAATTGAAAGTGATAGGAATTCATTTTCGTTTGAGTTGGTAAATAACATATTTTCCAACATTTTAAAAAATAACTCATCTATGTTAAAGCATTAAAGTGATAGATAGGTAATATTTCATTCATAGTATGCACCAAAACAAACATTTTCAATTAAATAAGAGTATATATAGAGACAGAGTAATTAAGTAAGTAAGCAGATTAATTAAAACAAAAACAACGAATGGAAAAATTTACTACTCGGAAAGTAATTCTACTACTTGAGGAAAGAGTATTTACAAAAATAAAATTTTTATTTAAATTTGACCCTCAATACCTAGAGCGCTGGTTCCAATCAATATAAATATAATTTAATCCAATATAAAAAATAACATATACCTATTCTTAAAGTATTATAATATTCTAATCAATTTTCAGTCAAATGAGAAAAATTCACATATATAAAATATATTTTATAACATATATTACCTACCTTGTATAATAATAATACCGCTTAATATACGAATTCGTATTTATTTGGTTAAGTTACTAGCATTTTTGCTTCTAAATAGAGTATTTAAGAAAACATTAACAGCATTTTATCATACATATTTCAATCTACAGTCTAGTAGTTGACTAAGCGACTTCTTCCTTGTGCAATTATCGCTGTTGATATGTATCTTCTGTCGTGTGGTTTTCATATCGTGTGTTCAGTTTGTAATTATTCAAGATTTACTGCGACTAGTGTCAAGTTGTTTGACTACTCATTTATTACTAGCAGACAAGTGTCTGTTAGCAGTTTGTGCTTGAACTATATGTGCTATATAGTATTTAAACTAATTGTTGTTCCACTTATGCTAACTGATTGGCATGCGGGCTGCACTTTTTGTTTTCCACTTTACTCGGCCGACTGAATAACAGCGATAAACGACATGGCAGCTCGAAAGATCTGCAATACATCAATCATCAGTCAGACGGTCAATCAATCAATCACAGCAAACAAAAAACACAGTGATATCTTGAAATTACCGCCAGAAAGTTGGCCAACGATGCCTCGTAAAAACCCGCCTTGATGAGCATCCCACGCTGCGAACAATGCATGATGAAGGCCAAGGAACGCCGCTGCTTGGGCGTGGCCAGATGCCAGTCGGCTAGCTGCACAGCGACGCCAACCTGCAGGCTCTATAAGCAAAGATGGAGCTAATTAAAGAGTTGACTAATTGCATTTCAATTTAAAGACTTGCCTCGTTTTTGATAAGCTCGCCGCCATAGCAATAGAGGAATAGCTGCAGCATGATGGAACCAAAGAAGGAGAAGAATCTAATCAAAGCCATGGCATTGTCCATGTGCTAAAGAAGACAAACACTGCAATTGCTGCTATATATAACTATTCAGAAGTGTGCATACCGTTAGTATCTGATAGATAATGACGCCAACCTGTATCGAGGTTATCAAGAACTGTCCAAATACTATAGGCATATAAGTGATGCGCAGCTGCTTGGACAAGTCCAGCAGCTTCACATGATACTGCACCACATGAATCATTTGCTCATGGTCTGCCTCAGCCGACTGGTCAAAGGTCAGCTGCTGAATGCGTTGCTGAAGTGCCTGAAAATGTGCACGCAAATTGAAAGCAAATGAGATGAAGAGACCATCGACAGCCGAAGCATAGAGCACCACTGCAATGGTTACAAATACTGTGTAACCAAAGCCAAACTCATAACCGGGAGTGTTGACATCATTGAAGGGGAATCTACAAGACATGAAGAAAGTTATCAAATAAAATACGTATAAGAAAGCTACATTATCAATAAATATTCTCATAATATTCTCAAGCAAAGAAATGCGACAATGTTATTTAGAATTCTAATATATACCAAAAGATTTATATATCGATATACTGTAACATTCAAAATATACCATATACCAGATTGGTAAACATAGCAATTAAGATTCGACATCTGCAGCAAGTTTTTGCCATATCAAATTATTACTTGACTAAGTTTTAAGTTTTTTTTCTGTTTTCTGTGCTTGTGTGCTAGTTGTTATTTTAATTTTTTCTCAATTTCGTGGGCGGAAGTAGTCAACATAAAATTCTAAAACTTCATCTATATTTATTTTATAGTCTCTGCGACTAAGAATTCCATATGGAGAAACGGACAGACAGACTTGACTGTTGTTGCTGAAGAATATACTTCAACGATACGCAAATGGAAGTTAAAATACCTTTCTACCCTACGATTAAGCTTTCTGTGGGCTACTCACTTCATGGGCATGGGCAGCTCTCGTATGTAGATTTCGCCTCGCCAGTGGCTGCTGATGATCTTTAGAATGGGATCCAGCATAAAGTAGAGCCCGGTGCAAGCGCAGGAAATGCAATAAGCCTTGCCAAGTAGCGCCGCAAAATTGTTGTCCTTGGTTATGTAATCGTGGCCAACAACATCCGAAGCGCTTTGATGAACTGTCAAGAAAGTTAGACATTTGATTAAAAGCAAACAGTGTAAAGTAATATGCAAGTTTTGCATAAATTAATCGGCTTCTCTCTTTCGCTGTTGCTGTTTCTGTGTGTTCAGCCAGCTAACTCGTTTCATTTACATTTCGGATAGATTTGCCTGAAGCTGTGCATCAGTTGCCAAAAGTTTTGCTTGTAGACAAGAAACGTCGATATCTTGATGACAGTCAACAGATTGGTGAACACAACACTCAGACTGGCCGTAACCAGCTCGATGTCATCCCGATTATACATGACATACGACATCATCGGATATTCCGCTGAGATAACCAACAACAGCGATGCAAAGTGCTTGAGGCCAAGGGTCAGGGCCCTGTCATCGTTGCTCTGACTGTCCATGCTGTGACCCATCAATCGCAGGCACTGCTCCTGCAACAGGAATAGACGACCCATGACCTGACGTGGAGACTGGGACTGACAAAGGATTCAAATGGTGCAGACTGCCTTTATATATACGTAGTATGAAGAGCGAGTCGCATTTTAATTACCAGCTTGTTTAATTAATTGTACATTTGACATTGTTTATGAGGACTCCTCACTTATTTACAGCTAATAACTGTGATTGCCAGGACATCCGATGAAATGTTGACATCATAAATTATCATTGCGACACTAATTGGCCAAATTGGACGTCGCCCCCTCCCCCTCGCTTCTTCTCGGTTTCCCGTGTAATGCATGCATTAAAGCGAAAGCTTTAAAATCACATTTGATGTAATATTTGTATTACAAGCAAGCACTTGTTGTATAAGCACAACAGCTACAGCTACAGCTAGCAGAAAGCCACTCGCTGTGGGCAATCAAAACCTAATCAATGTACACACGCCATAAAAAAAAACAACACAACAAAAAAGTCTGCTTTGCAATTACATTTGTTTTTTTTTTGCTTTTTGGCCATTTATTATTTTGGTTTATACCCTAACTGAGGGCGGCATAATTATGACAAGAATGCTGAATATTTGGTTGAGTTTAAAATTAAATTAAAGCTTTTTTATAAAAAAGAATATTGCAATAATGAAAACTTGAAATTTCAAATATTTAATTATTATTGTTGTAGAAGAGTGATTGAGGAATTTTCAGAACGTATACATAATATGTTAATTATTTCATACGACGTGTTAACGTGTAAGTGAAATGTTGTGTATACGACTGTTGACATGGCGTATGAAATAAATATTATGTATACGTTCTGATTAAGTATTTGTACCTACATAAGTGTGATGATATATGCAAGTTATAATAATATATATAATATTTATTTCTGAAATAGTAATTAACAAAATTTGAATGCGGCAGACTAAACTTTTTTATAAATTTATTTTTTAGTTCATAGTTTTTTCTCTAAACTCCGACACTCGACTTGCCATGTTTACTCTTATCAAACTATAAATAAAAAAAAATATTTATATTCTATTATTAAACTGGAAGTGTATTCAGTTGTCTGTTTTGTAGCAGCAACCCCGAAATTTCTTGATTTTGATGTTGCGTTGACTGGCAGATTTGATGTTTGTGCTCATGTCTAACTGCTGACAGTCACCGGCGTCTTTGGGTCTATCCCTGACCTCAAACGTAATAAAGACTTAATTAATGTGAAAGAGTCGAAAATGCCAATAAGAGATGTTTTGCGTAGATGCGAAGATTCGACTAAGCCAACACATTATTAATAATAATTATGAAATACATATATAAGAAAAAAGTAATTAATACGAGCCCCAGAGCAGAAAGCAAAAGTTTTGATTTAACAACAATTCGCAATTTATTAACAACAATATTAATGATGATGTCTGAGGTTATGGTTCTCAGCTCTCAACCGCTTTAGAAACTGGGTGGCAGGTAAGCATTGCTAGTGCCCTGTGCATGAGCCGAGCCAGCATTGTGTGTGATAACCTGACCGGCAGAAGAAGCGCCAATGCCAGTGCTGCCCACAGCTGTGGCTGTGGCGGCAGCATCTCCATTGCCGAGAGCGCCAATGACGGAGGTAACGGGAGCAACACCCTCATCGGTGAGCTGGCTGCTGCCACCGAGAGCATCGTATTGGGCCTGGATCTGTTGCTGGGCATGGGCGGCCTCCTCGTTGGTCTTGTACTTGATGAAGAAGACTTCGGGCTTGCTGGTGGACGAAGCCTGCTCAACAACCTCAGCCTGGACATCGGAGCTGTCGGCCTTCTTGCTCAGCACATAGATGACGGTCTTGTCCTCGTTGATGGCGGGGCTGATCTTGATCGAGGTCTTCTTGTTGGAACGCTGTGGCGACTTGATGAACACCACATTGTAGTTGCGCTTGGGCACACCGACGGTGATGTGACGCTCCTTGTACTCCTCATCGACATCCTCGGGAGCGGAGTGAATGAAGAAACGCTTCGACACAATGGGTTGCTGATGCTGCTGCTCCACCTGCTGCTGCTGCTGCTGGTGGTGACCACTGTGCACCTGAACGGAAGCCTGCTGCTGGAAGAACTGCTGCTGCTGCTGCTGGACCTGCTGCTGAGCCTGCTGGTAGTGCTGTTGTGGCGCCACCTGTTGTTGCTGGGCAGCCTGGAAGAAGGTTGCACCGCTGCCGCTGGCCGCGCTCAGGCCACTGCCGAAAGCCGATGGGCCAGGATTGTAGTTATATCCTTGGGGTGCAGCGAATGCCACGGCGGTCAGGCACAGTACCTGGAAGAGAGAGATTGTAGTAGATTATTTGGTAAATCCGTTGCCTTGGGTGCCAGTTGCTCTTACAATGAATCCACGCATTTCTGAACTTGGTTGAGACTAGGAAGTGAGCACACTGGAGAAGGTTTGGGTTACTTGCTTGTTCGCTGTGAACTGTGTGACTTTGCTGATCTTCAGCCGGCTTTTATACAGCGTTTCGACAACTTAATAAGTGAAGTTCAGGCAATGAGCCAACACAAGCAGCAAGCAGCAAGCAACAAGAGGCGCCAATGGAGCACACAACGCTTCAATTTTTGTTGCATGTTCATTGTTTTTGTTTCACTTTGCTTTCGTCTCATCTTCCATTTCGGGGCTTCTTCGCCGTCGCCGTTGCCTTCGCCTTCGCCACAACAACAAAAAAAACTCTCATTAAATACCGCGACTTGCTTGTGTAGTTGCGAGAAATACACGGCCAATTAGCGTGATTCCCCGCTTGAAGATGCCTTGGCTACTTTTGTTATAGAGCTTAATTGTTGGCAGCAACCCAGACTCCGACACCGACACCGACCCAGACTTCGACATAGATTTGGGGTACCAGCTCTCATTATGTTACGACTAGGGGTACAGCTCTCATTATGTTATGACTTGGGGTTGCCCCTTGGCAACACACAGCTACACCATGCATCGATTAAATGTTATTAAAACCAAAAATTGCATAAACACTTAATCAATTTCGGTCTAACTTACAAGCTAGAAATTGGCTTAGCTTTAACGCTGAGTCAGTCGCTGAGGTCTCGTAAACCATTCACCCAGACTCTAGATACTCTAAACGGTTGTCAGATTTTTCTGCTGCTTGAGACCCCCGCCTGGGCGATGAGCTTAAGCTCAGCTGGCCAACTGGCCGTATGAGCATTGTCAGGCTTAATTAATGACCCGTCGAGTTGGAAATTTGCATGTGTTGTCTGAGCGAGCTGATCGCTTCTTTTGCGGCCTGCAATGTTGTTTGTTACCCATTTATCATGGGCGACCATTCATAATCTAGCGCCTGTCCAGCACTTTGTACCAACTGTCTTAAGATAAATTTACTTTTGATTACTTCTACACAGCCCTTTGTCAATAAGATGGCGACGCAGACGAAGACGAAGTCTTCGGCAATTGTTTCGGACTAAACGTGACGCCCATCCAACAATTTGCGGTGTGTGTAATGAGCCGTTTACTTGCTTCAAACGGTAACCGAGCTAGCTAAGGGCAGGAGAGTGAGAGATGGAGTGATGACCGAGACCGAGACCCGGCTAATGAACATGCTGTATTTGCTCTTCATTAACGTAGAATTGCTTAGACTTAGTTTCGGGGCCTCAAAACCACAAATTCAACCTGCAGTTGTGCAAGTTGTGCCCCATTGAAGTGGTCATCTTCTGAGAATGTCTAAATCTGCTTGTGTGAGTTATTAATTATGTTTTGTGGCCCAACGAATCAATGGGTTTGTACAAAGCTTTAAGCTTTTTGACTCAACCACGGCCAACAACCGTTATTCAATATCGAAACCGAAAGTTTTCATTGATAAGTTAGAGCTTTACATTTGAGTTTGACGTGTTATTAAAGGCGAGGGACTATCAAAATGGATTTTACTATATTTATTATAAAAATAATGTATTTATTTTTAATTAATTACAAAATTTATTACTAACTTCTTTGTTATTTTTATTGAAAATCATTTAAATTATTAAAATCTACGAAGTTAATGAGCGACGGTCAAAGAAAGCAGTAATGACATTAAACGCACTGCTTGCCGTGCACTACCTTACTGCCCTACTACAAGCAAGCAGTGCGAATGTGGAAGTAGAGCAAGGTAAAGGTTGCCTTCAAATCAATAGAACACTATGATATTAATAATAGGAAACTTTTGTACGATAAATAAATTATTGTAGCTTAATATTATATATATACTTAAATTCCTTGAGTCATATTCAATAATTATATATTTTCGATAACCTTTTCAATTCTCGCACAATTCGCAGAAATATGATATTGTGTTTTAATCGCATTCATTTTGGTTTGGTATTTTTCTTTTTATTTATTTGTATCATTTTATTGACAAATTATATTAATTATCTAATTTGTCTTTTATGTCTGCACATTTTCTTTATGGTGTCGGCAATTGTCGAATATTAGCGCCAATAGCCTTGACCATGTTAATTTCTCATACACGCCATCATAGTCAAAGCCAAAGCCAAAACCAAAACTAACGCCAAAAAGCCATCAAGTGAAATTGATGGCGGTTGAAATGTGAAAATAAAATAATAATATAATAATCGCACTTATGACTTTTGGCGGGTGTATACAATAATTATGCAACAATAATTCGCTAAAATGCCGTTAATCACATTACGCAATACTTAAGACAGCAATCCACACACACTTTTCGTATTTTTATTTATTATTGCTTTCCTCGAGTGCAATACAAAAGAACGGGGCGTTGTATCCGCTGCATTAAACTCTTTGTAGCTTTGTTTATTTATTTGGCCATTGTAACGCCCCCTTCCAGCTACCTTACATAATCAGGCAAAAAATTGTGTATATACATGTAATATATGAAAACCTTATTCACGTCACGGTGTAATTTGAGAGCTGAGAGCTCGGGCCCCACAGCATTTGTCTTTTGATTAATCTGCACCCATACATCAAAGGTATCATCATTATCATCATCATCATCACTCATCCAGTCGAACTTAACCGCTGTGGACGGTTAAATTATGACCCAAATTTTCATAGCCACTGATGGACATTGATTGAGGTTTCCGATCGCTTGCAAAAGGATTAGCGAACGCGAGACGCGAGCTGATTTGCCAAAAAATTGATTTAATTGTTCGATTTGAAAAGCAAACAAACCAGCAGCATTATGTAAGTGCTCAGTCTAACCGTGCATAGTCCAATTAAAATTGCAAGATCTGCGCAAAAAAATTCAACTGGGTCATCGAGGCGATTGATTTGGAGCTGCAATTTTGGTCCGTTGCTAATGGCATTATCTTGCGCGATTTGTGCAAGTTATGTTTAATTATTGAAAACTCAAAGCTCGACAAATTATGAAGAAAACAAAAAACAAAAAAACAGAAAAAAGATCTCAAAAAAAGCTGAAATATAAATATCCATAAATCTCCAAATGAAATGCACGATCAGAGCCAGCGAAATTATAGCCCCAAACAATAGATATGTTAATTCACATATGACTTCCGGCGACTCGTAAGCCCCAAAAGATGACGCAGTCAATTCCCTGAGAGTGTGTGCGAGTGTGTGTGGAGAGTGTGAGTCCGCTACCACTAAAGACACCATCATCTCAAGGTTGTTCGATGAAAAAAAAGAAGAAAAAAAAAAGCTGTAAGATTAGTTGGCGCTTCGCTTTTCGTGCGGTTTTTTTCTTCGGACGCGTTTCTGTGGTTTTGAGTTTTAGTTTCAGTTTCATTTGAACTTCACGTCGCACATCAGCACATCAGCTCTTCATCTTCTTTCTCGTGAGCGACTTATAAGTCTGGGACGGTCAGTGATTAGCATTTAGTTGGTCTCTGTTTGCCAAGCATCTTGGTACGGTCTCTGTCCATCAAACTCCATCAGTTTTTTTTTGCCATCGAATTCAGTTTTTGCCATCAATCAAATCGGAAATGCGCGCGTTTATTGTAAGCATTAAAGTTGAATCGTCGTCGCCTTTGTCATTCTCTAATTCCTTGTGCTTTCCGTTAGCTCACGTGCCTGGTTGGCCTGGCATTGGCAGCGCCCCAAGGATACAACTATCAGTCAAACAATCTACAGCTGCCCGGCATTCCAGGCCTCCCCGGCATTCCCAACATTGCGCAGCAGGCAGTGAGCATCGATGAGCAGCGAGTGCTGCAACAGGCATTGCAGGCGCCCAAGGTGCAACAGCTGCTGAGCACATCATCAGTGGGCAGTCAGCAACAGCAAACACAAACGCAGACCATCTACCAGCAGCCACAGCAGCAGCAAATCTTCCAGCAGCAACCACAGCAACAGCAGCAGCAGCTGTTGCCTGCCAACTTTGGCTTCAACTTCCAGCAACAGCAGCAGCAGCCACAGCAGCAACAGTATCAAAACTACAATCCCAGCGCCTCGCTTGTGTCCAAGGATATCTATGTGCATGTTCCACCCGCAGAGGAACCCGAAGAGCGTTATTCCCAACCTCAGCTGCCCATTGCCCCACCACGCAAGCATTATCGCATTGTGTTCATCAAGGCGCCCACGCCAAGCGCCAGCAAGGCGGCAGTGCGCGTTAAGCAGGCGCCAGTGGAGGAGAAGACCATTATTTATGTGTTGACGAAGAAACCCGATCCACTTGATTTGCAGGCGGCCATCGAGGAGGCGGCGCCTAAGCAGATCAGCAAACCGGAGGTCTTCTTCATCAAGTACAAGACGCAGGAGGAAGCTGCGCATGCTCAGCGCACCATACAAGGTAATAAAAACATACGGAAACTGGAAACTATCCAAAAAGCAGTGACAAACCAAAATTTGTTGTATATAATCTGACCAAGACCTTGATGATGAGTTGTCAACACGTTTAGTTTTGCGGTTAATGCTGTTAGATTTCGCCCAGCATTCAGCATTTGTTTTTAAGGCCAACATGTGCGCTAAAGCATCACTCACCGGTTAACCTTTGATTTCGGTCTCTTTTTACTTTTTGCAGCTCAATACGATCAGCTCGGCGGCACCACACAAATCTCTGATGAGGGTGTCGCCCCAGTCACCTCAGTGATCGGTGCTTTAGATAACCAACGTGCCACTGTCTCATCCACAGCCACTGCCTCGGGCAATGTGAATGCCATTGGGGGACTCGCGGGTGCCATACCGAGTAAATATCTGCCGTCGCATCTGCGTGCGTGAGAATATATTTGACTGAACTCCCAAGTGAATAGCCATAAGTATAACAATTTTGTAAATACATATTGTAGTTAAATAAACGAGTTGTTTTCCCTTATTCCCTCTTTCATCGTAATCGTAATCAAGCAATTCCCACTCTCATATCTTTCACAACTCCCCAATTAACACAACAATTTGACAAAGGCGTTCAAAACACGTACAAACACACACACGCACAATATGTTATAAAAACAATACACGAAAATATTTTTATATGCCTCTGCATTGCCACATCGATTAGCCGAAGAAGGGGCGGGGGGAGAAACCGGTCATATCGATTAGCATTTGATTTGTCTTACACAATAATGCATAATCATCACAGCCCGAATACCCCCAATACTTTTTGCCGATGCACCGACAAAGTGATTGTTCGTCGCATTTTATAGGCTTACCATTAGCACAAGCTAATAAAAAATGGTATAAATCAATAATACACGATTGTATAAAAATAATAAAACGTTATGTATTATGTATATGTATGCATTTATGTATATCAATTCTCCGCAAAACCACAATTTTTGCGGATAATTGATATACATAAATGCTACCTCTACGTATACTTAATATTCCCGAAAAAGTACCTGCATATAAGATAGACATTTTTTACTGAATACAACACTTTCCAAGTACTCTTCATAATGTATAATTAAATTTGAAGGTTATATTTGCATTTTTTTACTTATTTCTTAATCTGTAAAATTCTTGCAGTCAACATATTTTCTATTTATGCAAACTCCTCAAACATATTAATTAATATAATTATTTGACACAATCGAATGATAACAAAACTAACATTGATCTATTAACACTTCCCAATTAGGTATTTATATAAAATTTTTAAAAAAAATATGAATTTATTTACATGAATCACTGAAGGTCGTCCAAACATAAAATTTGTTTAATTAATAGAATTCAAAACTAAATTAATAAAAATTTAACTTAAAACGGTCTGATATTAAATAATATATGCTTAAGAGACCAATAAGTTCGATACATATTGAAAATATTTTAAACATATTCAACATTTTAGTAGAATCATCAAAGTGCTTTATAACTTTATTGCCTAATTAATAACAACTTATTAGGCTGCTTGAAAAGCCTCTTAAAATCATTTTTCATTGCTGCCTTAAAAACTTGCTGAATTAATCGTTTTTATTAGTTTCAACACAATCTAAGCAAGTACTTGACACCTCTTAAAAAACATCACGAATATAATGCCAAATTAAATAATGCCAATAATAAAGCACATGCCAATCAACAAGTTTCTTGGCCAACTTTTGTCTGCATTATCAGATTGAAGCGTCTCGAAATGTTGAAGACAGACAGATGACATGCAAATTGATAGCATAAATCTTGACAGCTAGTTTCGATTGAGGAAGAGAAAGAGTGGCTAGCTATCAACTTTATCTAATTTGATTAATACTATATAGTTGAAAGAACCTAAATACCAAATGATTGATGTGTTCAATTCGAAACGAGTTAGGAAAGGTTGAGAGCGTATCGGAGATATATTCCTATACTAGTTGAAACCACCTTCTTAAAAGATTTTAATTAAATCATCTTAACAATTATCTTAGGAAATTTTACAATCTCCTAAAATAATGAAATTAAATAAAATCTCAAATTTTGATTAGAAATATGCAATATATTTTTGATATGCTTTTATAATAAATTACAATAAACTACAATGGCGATGGGCGATGCGATTAAAATTGAACTCGATGGGAGATATGCAGCAGTTGCCCTGCATGTAGTTTGCCACCTTATTTGAAGGTCTTGGCTGGCACGTACCTCTTCAGAGGCTGGTTGACACCGAAGTTGATACCCGAAGTCACAGTTGAGCTCTGCAGACCAGATTGCTGCACAAACGATCCTTGTTGCTGCACATTCTGGCTCACAATGGGCGTGGTCTGAACAATGGTCTGAGTCTGAGGCTGCTGGGCAATGGTCTGGGTCTGGACATGCTGGGGCACAATGCTGCCAATGTTGAGGGAACCACCCGAGAAGCTGGTGATGGGAGCAACACCCTCATCGGAAATGTGTGTGGCACCGCCGAGAGCATCGTATTGAGCCTGGATCTCCTGCTGGGCGCGCTGAGCCTCCTCGGTGGTCTTGTACTTGATGAAGTAGACCTCGGGCTTGTGCACCTTCGATTCGGTTTGGCTGAGCTGCAGATGCTGTTGGATTTCGGTGATGTCGGGCTTCTTGGACAGCACATAGATGACGGTCTTCTCCTCGTTGCTGGCTTGGGCACGCTTCAGAGCAGCAGCAGTGTGCTTCAGGTTCTGTGTGGGCGCCTTGATGAACACAATGCGATAGTTCTTGCGAATGGGCAGATTGTCGAGCTGAGGAGCATCGCGGGTGATCTCCTCGGTGTCATCGGGAGCAGAGTGAATGTAAATATCCTTGGTCACGATGGCAGGACGCTGCACATACTGCGACTGCACAAACTGCTGCTGTGGCTGCTGAATGGTCTGAACGAACTGTTGCTGAGGCTGCTGAATGGTCTGCACGAATTGCTGCTGAGGCTGCTGAATCACCTGTGGCTGCTGTGGTGCCTGGTAGATGATCTGCTGCTGTGGCTGCTGAGGCTGCGACTGAACCTGATGTTGCACCTGGAGTTGCACTTGAGGTTCAACGGTGTTCACAACAGTCTGCACGGGTGGCGACACCGTCTGGATGACCTGCTGCTGTGGCTGCTGCTGGGCAGGCACATTGTATATTCCACTTGTCGAGACGGGAGTCTGGGGACGCAGATTGCCAGTCTGGATGACGGGCGCCGCTTGTTGCTGCTTGTTGTAGTTGTAGCCCTGTGGGGCAGCTGCGGCGAGCACAGCGCACGAGAGGCACTGCAAAAGTGAATCGATTAGTTAATACTACAAAGCGAACGTGGAGCCTTTGGCCTTACCACTAGAACGGCGAATTGTTTCATTTTTTTGGGGATAGACGCTGTACACTTCTACTTCGAACGGACCGAGCAGTTTGAAGTCAACTGATGCTGGCAGAGTGCGATATCAATGTTTTTATAAGATTGTCCGGGCATTGGGAATGCCATTTCGTTTTCCCAATGAGATTTTTGGGCGCTGCCATACATAAAATTATCAATATAAACCTATTGTCGCAGCAGCCACAGCAACAGCAGCTGTAACATCCAGCAGCAGCCGTTTTGGTTGCCAAATCACGGAACCATATTCGTAAATATACACATTACGGATGCATCGCATAGTCCGTTATATAACATGGCCCACCTACCAAAATGGCCAAAATATCGACTTGAAAATATTCAAATTTAAATTCGAATTCACATAAGAGCATAATAATTCAACGCCGAGTCGGTATAAATGCAAAATATTATTAGTTAATGCGCCATATCGATTGGATCAAAACGTAAAAGATGGGTAACATCTTCACACACACAAGGCCCAGTTTAAAAGAAAGTCATTTCTTATGCATATGCAGCTGCGATGAAATCGATATTAGAGCCAGCCAGCCAGCCAGCAAAACTCCAACGCTGATCGCCAAATTAGTAGCCCGTTGAGATGTGGGGATCAGATGCCGTGCGACGAACCTCAACCGGTTGCGTATTCCACCAATTCCACCAAAAAAACTGCATAAATTAATTTCACATCTATTTATCTGCGGTACAACAACCATCATCACATCAAAGGCCAACAAAATGATACAAAAAGCAACATGTAAACAAAGTGTTTGTTGCCAAAGAAAGCAGTTTATGGGTCCATCTGCGATGTCTATGTAGTATTGTGTCTGCTTTTTTACGAGTATGAGGGTTTTTGTTTTTTGCCTACAATTTTTATTTTAGTTTTACACAATTTGAGTGTCGTTAGCTTTCGAAATACATAACAAGAGCTAAGTCAGACCGTCATTGTCTGCCTTGAGCACCATTATGCTAATTATTCTAGTAGACAAAGTGTGGCAAGCTGCTCGGTAATTACAACAATTTTAATTTGCAGGTCGAATAACTTAGAAGTTGCTACAATTTCGCAAAGTCCTTAAACTTATTCGCAGAGAACGCTCCTTGGCAGAGTTTAATTTAATCGCTGAAGCGTAAAGAAACTGAACTGCATAAAATTACCTTTTTGTAATTATTTTACAGCCCACAATTCATCTACATTTGTAACTAAGCAAACCTGCTGCGAATATAAATAGTCAGCTTCTCACCCACAGCAATGCTACAGAAGCGTCTGAAATAGTTGGCACAGTTCGATAGTAGTAAAGATATTAAGCAAAAATTACATTGCATACTTTGTGGCGTCAGTATAAAATGTGGCAGTGAAGTATTTTTCATAAACTATTTTTATTATTTAAGTGTCTTATAACTAGTTTGGACAGATTCTTATATTTAAAACCTTCGGCTGGGTGGCAAGTACGCGCTAGTCGATGGTGCCTGTGCATCGCCAGTGACGCCAATGGCGCCTCCGCTGCTCTTAGAGGCAAAGTCAAGCACTGGAGCCGAGGAGTCGGCGTTGTGATTGCTTGAGCGACCGGGCAGTGAATCGTATTGAGCCTGAATTACACGCTGAGCATTCTCTGCATCGCTCTGGGTGCGATATTTGACAAAGTGCACCTCGGGCTTGTTGTTCGACTGCAATTTGATTTGATTCAACTTGTTGGTCAGTTCGCCAACATCGGCCTGCTTGTTGAGTACATAGATGGCAGTGCGATCATCGGAAGCGGATGAGGCTAACTGCAGGGCAGCCTGCTCCAGACCCGTGTTCTCAGGGCCCTTGATGAACAGCACACGCAGATTCTTTCGCAACGAATTCGCAATCTGTTCGTTGGCATGTCCATTGTCGAACTCCTGCTCTGGGGCGCTGTACGTAAAGAACTCCTTGTTGAACTCATTGGCAATAAGAATGGGCTCCGACAGCTGGGCAGAACCCTGCTGCACAAGGCCCTCATCCCCAACGGAGCCAGTTGTGCCTACGAGACCACCACGACCATCGCCAGCATGAGAAGTTGGTGTATAATCATACTGGGCCCTGGCAACGGCAAACAAGCAAATCATCTGAGGATGGTAAGAAGTTACGTATTCAGTTTGATATCCAGTTAAATAATGTTAGCAGACAACTTACCAGAAAAGCGCGCATTTTGTGCTTGGGTTTGAGTTTCCACACCGAAAGGCTAAAGGTATTGGTTGTGTATGCTGTGGAGCTGTTGAGCTTTCTGTGTCTGGCAATTGCAACGCCAGCTGATATTTATATGGATGCGATGCAAGTCGATGCAAGTTGCATCCCAGCAGAGATGCAAATGTGTCGCCAACAATTTCATTGTCTCTATGCGGCGATTGGGCAACTTCGATACCCCAATGTTCCAATTAAAATGCCAATCGGTTTTTAATTGGATCAAATAGTTTACACTTTCGTAAAGAAAGAAAGAAAAAAAATCCCAACGACTGCAACTCATTTTGTAAGGTGGAAAATGTGTAAATATATTCAAATTACGGCTTGCTGTCCAATTTGGTCACTAGATTTGTGGGTTTGTCCATTTGCGGCATCGGTTGACCATTTGTGTAAGATGTCAACTTATGTTCCCCTCGCGACTTTTCTGGTACCATCTAAGAAAACCCGCCGACAACTTTGATTATGATTTGCATTTTGGGAATTTTACACAACAGTTTCTACATACATCAAAATTTCGTTGACAACTTGGATGTTGCGTAGTCTTTTAGTAATTTTCTATAATAAAATTTAAAATTTGTTTACTTAATAAATATATTTCTAAAAATGAAAAAGAAATTAATAGGAAGAAATTCGATATGAATTTCAACTACGAATAATTTTTGCAGCTGCCTTAAAGTATGCAATACTTTTTGTTAAAAACTTATTGAGGGCAACAGAATTCTTAACAGTCTAGAATTTGTTCGTTAATATTGTTAAGTGTACTTTTTAATAGTTAAGAGTACACAAGAACTCTATCAAGATGCCTATACAAAAAGTCTTTACTTGTGGAAACATAAAAAAGTTGAACAATTGCGATTTGATTAGAGTAATTTCAGTACAAATTTTAAGATCCAAAGATACATTGACACGAATGAAAGTGTCTGAGAGACAAGTTTAACACTTCAAACTAAAATAAGCCAGCGTGTCTGATCAATCTTTAGCTAGCCCAGATTCTAAACTAATTTACATATCAAAACCAGTTTCGACATTTTCGCTTTCACATAAACAGCAGCCACAATTGAATTCTCCTAAATGCTGGATCAAGTTACGCCAATTTGTTTTTTATCATATCAAATATCTGCCGGCTCTTTAACAAACAAGTGAGCATAAATTATAATTGATAATTAAATATATAATGAGCCAAATTTGCGTTGATTATCGGAAAAATCAGTGCTTGCTTGATTTTTGGCCAGTCGGATTGGTCGATAAAGTTAAAGATGAGTCTAAAAACTAGTTTCATTTCCAGTTGTTCAAGTTCAACGTCGCAAATTATAATTTTGATTATTATCACAATGATAACTTTTATTAGGTCCACCGATTTTTTGCCTATAAAAGCGGCAGCCACTTCGAGCGCGCGGTTTAGTTTTGACAATATGAAGACTATTTGCGTAAGTCGAAAAAATTTCCGTCATACTCTCGAGAATGTATAAAGTAATGTAGGAAAATTTTCATTCTACTTTACAGTTGTTCCTGTTGTTCGCCCTGCTGGCTGTGGTCTACGCCGCCCCAGCTCCTGCTCCTGCTCCTGGCCGCAACGATCCTCAGGTGTCGATTCTGAGGTACAACAATGACCAAGATCTGGAGGCGCTGCAGCGGGCAATAATTGCACAATACGAGTCGAAATACAGCGGACCTACCGTCATCCATACCCCGCGTGTGGCCAATGCTGTTAATCCCCTTGCCGCCAACTTTAACGTTTAATTGCTGTATGACAATAAATTATAAAATTTTTGTGAATTTTTGTTGTGACAACTCGATGGTGATAAGGTGATTCAGTTGAGCTTGTTTCGAATTCGCTTATTTGAGTGCTGCTTTAGTCTTGTTTCAACATTCGTCGCGTTCGCAAGATCCCCCAAAAAAAAATCCGAGCTCAGAAAAAATGCGCGATATTTTGTTATTGCTGCTATCGCTTGCTTTGTGCTGCTACCTCACACAGGCACAACGACCAGATCGTGCGCCTCCGCCACCGCCACCGCCTCCAAGGGAACATAATCATCATCGTGCGCCACCGCCACCACCACAGAGAGTACATCATCATCATTCTCATCATCGGCCTACACGGCAAGATTTTGATGCGATTCAATTTCCCCAGGAACAGGATATTGTGTTTCCCGACCCAAGGCAAGCAGATGAGGAGAGAAGGGAATTCATTTTGTACAAGATACAAGACTTTTTATTTGAAAATATGGAGAATTTACCACGCCCCAGACCACCCCCACCAATGGGACCCCATAGACCTGGCCAACCCTTTCCCCCGCCTCCGAATAGTCGGCGACACAAGAAACGCAAGACGAGAACTCGACGTCGTCTGTGCGAACGGAGTGAGTATGAATGCAAATGCGAAGAGTGAGTGTTGTGTGTATTCATGAATTTATTTCCATCTAAAGAGTATTCGGAGTACATTGAACGCATATTTCCCAATGATACGGCAATTGCTGAAGACGCCAACGATGAAGATTTCGATGGACGCATACTCGCCAAGCCTGGCGAATACCCACATATGGTAATCGACTTTGCTCTTGCCCTTGTGCTGATAAAGCCAACAATATTGTTTTGTTTTGGTTTTTTTTTATGCGTGTTTACACAAAGAAAAAACAAAATGTTGAACCCAGTTCATTTAATTTCGTAGGCAGCGCTTGGCTTTCAGCAAGACTCCGAGAAAATTCAATACAAATGCGGAGGCAGTTTGATAAGTGAGAACTTTGTATTGAGCGCAGCTCATTGCACCGATGAGCAAGGGTGAGTTTTTCCACATTTTTGGGGATATTCAACTCTCTGATTCAATATTTTGTAGTGTGTCGCCAAAATGGGTACGCATTGGCGGACTAAATCTGCTGGTCGATGAGACGAGTGGAACATCCCAAATTATTGGCATTCAAACCATTCACAATTATCCCAGCTACAAAGACACCTCCTACTATCATGATATTGCACTACTCAAATTGGAGCGTAAAGTGAAGTGAGTAATATTAATCATCATCATCGTCATCATTTGACTAAACTTTACTTTACAAGTTGAATCTCCTCGGTTGAAACTTTTTAATGTGTAATGCACTTCCATACGGGGTGATTGTTCTTTCGCAGATAATATGAATATAATTATGAATGAATTTAATGTTTGCGAGAGTTCAAATGGGGTAATAGATTCGGGTTTATACTAGATTATTTTCGTCATGACTTGCGCTTATTTTATGGGCATCCGGCAATCTAAAAATATTTCCAGATTATACTATTTTTTCGAAAATAAAAGAGTATTCTTAAGTTCTTAAGTATACTTTCAAAATTCGTTTGAAATAAAGGTGCGGTCTTGTATAAACTAAACGTTTAATAAATTAAGCAAATCCATAAAAAAAGTCCCGCTGTAAGTCGATTCGTGTTATGCGCATCTTTCGCTGTCTGTTTTGAACAAAAACAAAATGTCAGGTTAAAACCCGGTTATACATTTTGGGTCAACATTTCGCATACTCGTATAAGTACGTTATTTAAATGTACGACACAATATTGTATGTATTATAATGACAAGCGAATTGATACCATCATATTTCAGGCTTACGGAGTTTGTGCGTCCGATAAGACTTTGGGTAACCGAAGAAATACCCACATCAATTGCCTTTGCCATGGGCTACGGTTCGACCAGCTTGACCAAATCGATGACGAATCGCTTGACTCATCTCAATCTGACCATTGTGCCCAACGATGAGTGCAACAGGGATTTGCCCGCCTTTGCAGAGACACCTGACGGCATCATTGCCAGTCAGATTTGTGCCCAGGACTTTATCTTAAGTCGCGACACCTGTCAAGGCGACTCGGGTGGTCCACTTCAATTGAATTTACCCGGAAGACGACGTCGCCATATACATTACCATCTGATCGGGATCACCTCCTATGGTGTCTTCTGTCGCAGCAGCTTCCCAAGTGTGTATACGCGTGTCTTCACCTACTTGGATTGGATCGAGCAAATGACGTGGGGTACGTCGGGTTAATACTTTTAAACTACTCATGTCTGAAGAATAAAAATACATCAAATTCTGATACCAAATCTAGAAACATAAGAAACTTAACTTAATCATTTGATTGCAAATAAAGGTTTAAGCAAAAATATAACCGTTGAATGAAGGTTATCTTGGATGGATCGATAGAAGCTAATTTCTTGAGTTTGTTTTGAAATTGTAGAGTTAAATTGTATTAAACAAATAATGACTCCTCTATAGATTAGCTTCAATGCTTCAACCTCTTAAGATATTTCGAGCACCAATCTTACTTTGTAGATGTATTAAGTAATTAAACTATCACAAGCAATATAGTACCATAACAACACATTACAAGGAAACTCATTGAGGTCTCAGACTCACCAAGAGGCCGTAAGCGAAAACCAATCAAATACAAAATTAAGTAATATACAGAGAATATATGTACTATATGTTACTTAGGTAATCTAGAGAAATAAAACTGTGTATTGAAAATAATTACAAGTAGACATTTATTTTATATTTAATAGGAATATCAACATTGTATGAAGCTCAAATAATTTGAGAATTTTAAATAATAGAATGACATCTTCTCGAAAATCTAATATGTGTTGCAATTTGAACACAACTTGCATTTAAACATATAGTAATTAAACAAATAGAATTGTTATTATCAAATTCCATAAAAAACATTTTCATTTAATATACAATTAGATTACATTTATATTGTTTAAGAGTTGTTATTTTTGTATGTAAGGCAAAAACGAACATAGATTTTTGGTCAATTTTGCTGAGTATTCTAGCATCGTGTGCAGGAGCTTAGACCTCATTGTTGGCATCCAAAACTTGCTGTCTGAGTTCCTCGTAAGAAGGCTGATTCTGTGAAGAGAGTAGAAGCAGTTAATGATAGGTCTATAAAGAGTGTAATAACAACAATTTATATAAAATGCAACGATTTGTGTTAATGTTTTTTTTAGCGCTTCAATACTCACGTAGAGCTTTGTCAGCTGTCATCTGGTTTTAATTGTGTTTTGTGAATTAATTAAGTTCAATTATGAGCAGGCAACGTAATGAATTGATTTGATCAAGGCGACAAACTCAATGATAAATTGTTAATTATGTTAGTTATGGAGTTAACATGCAGTTGAGTGTGCTTCAAACGGCTGTCGATTTACTAACCTTCCATAACTCCTCCTCCCAGCTGGGGAACATGCGCTTGAACGAACGCGGCTCCAAGCCCTGAGAGATGCGCACAATGGTCACGGTGTCCATGGTGCGCTCGGTGGGCTCCACATCGATGTAACGCTGTAAGAGATAATGGAAGTAAGTAAGGAATTTCTTGTGTATGTTTAGCAATGTCTTACCTCGACCATATCTAAGATCTTGGCGTTCTCCTCCTCGGTGGCGCCCGAGCCAACCCACACGTAGATCTCATCGCCAGCATCCAGCAGCATCACATCGTCAGTATCGAGATCTTCTTGTTGATATTGGGCCACCTCCTCGACCTTGACACGTCCACGGGGAGACAGGCGGCAGTGGAAGAGACGTGGCTCCAGCAATGGCGCTGAGCGATCCTCCAGACTGCGATCATACTGTCCCTCGCCGTTAAGTTCATCCCAGAACTCTTCTGGCTCGGCACCCTCCTCAATGATCTCGACTTCCGAATCGGGCCAATAGTGGGCAAAGCGTTCCTTGGCCGCATCCTTCTCAAACTGAGAGGCACCCAGACCATTCCAGATGAACACCTTGTGTGTCTTGGTGGAAGCCAAAGCAAAGGCGTCGCCCGAAGCCAACGATGCACTATCGGCTGGCACTTCACTGGCATGAATATCGCTCTCAACGGTGCCGCGAATGCGGTAGAGTTGTGCGCTGATTGGCAGAGCTGTGTACGAAGCCACCAACTTGCCCTTGAAGATCTTGTAGAAGTGGCGAGGTTCGTGTCCTTGATGGGTGATCACATAGGGAGCACTGTCTCCAGCATCTGCATGGCTCATAGCCTGCGACAAGCCTTCTCTTAAAGCTTGCGCCTTGGCTGCTAGGCCAGCCTTGGCACCCTGCCAGACATAAACAATGGTGCCAGTTTCACCGTTGTTGGCCTCAAAGTTGTAGGTCAGCACATAGGAGGCGAAGCCCAAGAGCGGCGTATTCTCAGCATAGGGTACGGTGTGAGTGGCCACCTCCTTGCTGTTAGGATCCTGCACGTATTGTGTGATCACCTTGATGGGGTTCTGTCCATGATCGGGCATGAAACCAATTGCACGACCGCCGCTCTTCTTCAGTTTCTGCACCGCCGAATCGATTTCATCCTCATCCAGAGATTCGTCGGAGCTAATACTCAAGGCGGAGCGAATGAGACGAGTGTGCGCCATGCCAGCATCGCGCCAGGTGGCGAAGTACTGCTTAAATGGTGCCGACTCGGCGCCCTCAACGATGCGATGTATTTGGGTCCAGGCGGGATATTTCTTAGTGCGCAAGAACTCTTGTGCCTTGGCCATGGCATCGGTCTTCTCCTTCTGTGTGGCGCCACGTCCCACCCAGACAAAGATGCCAGAGCCAGTGTCGAGAATGAAGCAATCGCGTGTATCGAGCATCGATTGGCTCAACGGTTTCTGGCCAATGGTGTCCACCTGCAGTTTACCGCTGGCATCCGACACCTTGTAGAGCGTCACGGCGGCGGCATCGGTGCGCTCAAAGGCGCCATCCTCATCGGCCGAAGACTCCTCGGGCACTTGATCGGGAGAGCCAGAGCCCAGCACATCGAAGAACTGCTGTTTGTCGGCCTCGGTGCTGAAGTCATCGATGATCTGCACACGAGCACGTCCATTGTGATCCTGATCTCTAATCTGGGTGGCGGCGCTGGTTGCCTTCAGCTTCTCAACGCGCTTGGCCTGAGCGCCCACATAGACGTAGATATCGTTGCCAGCATCCAGAATGAAGCAGTCGCCCTTGTTCATCGAGGACACCGAAAGATTCACCTGGCGCACACGCACATTGCGCTTGCCCTTGACCTGGAACAGACGCTTCTCGCCCTGAGCATTCGTCTCCACATGCTTGAAACCGGTGCCAACTCCACCCTGCTCATAGCGCACACCTAAGTCAAGGTTTAAATGTTAGCTCAAATGTATAGAAGATCTTAATCTTTTAAGATTGACTTACCATTCTTAAAGTAGCCAAGGAACAGCTGCGACTCATGATCCTGCACCTCGCGATGCTGCACTGGGCCACCGTTCAACAGATCATCCAATTGCACGGTGAGAATAGCAGCTGCGCCAGCCTCATCGGTGGAAGTCTCGGATCCCAGCCAGAAGTGAATATCCCAAGTAAGTTTTTTGTCTTTTTGGTTTTCAATGGTCTGAAGAAAATATTAATTTCGTATATTTCATATTAAAATATATGTATAATTAAAGAGAAATTAATGAATTCGAAGTTCCCAAGAACCTGTTTGAAATCAGCCAAATTATTTTCAGAAACATTTTTCAAATGATTAATTATGACACAACATATACAAGGTGATTTATATCACGCCTGAGGTTAGTTAATTATAACAGCAACAGTCACACAGGTCCAAATTATATAATTTCTAATTATTCATAACAAAATAATCTTTACATTTTGGTTTTTAAATAGGAATTAAAACCACAATGTTTAGATTAATTTCCTAATAAACATATAGAAATTCTAAAATTACATTTAATACTTTAAAGCTAACCGCAGTTTGAAAGCAATTACTTACATTTAGAATAATGAAAGAGTCACCAGTGAAGAATTTGCCATAATTGTTCTTGGGATATGGCACGGGTTCGAAGTTCTGGAAATATGAGAGAAATCATATGTTAAATATATGTCGAATTTGCATTGTTCTATAGGCTCTTTTTTTTAATAAGCGTATTCTATTTTGGTATTTCGGCGCCCTGTCAAAACATTTTTGTTAGCGAAATCGAAAGCGATTCCGTATAAACAGAAAGCTTTGTTGCTGCCACCAAGGAGCTAATAAATTTCGCTAATGTTTCTGAGTTAATTAACACGAGCGTTGAAAACGGCATGTGGCACTGTTTACAGTGGGCACTCGCTAAACAAACATCTGCTTTTTGTTTTCATGTTGCGTGAATTCAGCGAGTCGAAAGAAATACCAAGAAGACAAATGAAGTCTCCCTCACACTTCGAATATGTATTCATGTGTGTACTCATTTTAGATGGCGCTGGGTTTTGCATGCCAAATGGCACTCGCACTGCCTCTGGGCACCGCTGGATGAGCAACGCATTCGTGCGTGGGCGACGGACGAACTTTCCCCCAAAGAGATGTAAACATGCAGCAACTATTTTTATACTCCATGTTTCTTTCGAGAAATGGGGCAAGTATGAAACGTGAAATTTTGAACTAAAACTTACCTCGATGCGCCAGATCTCCAGGCCAGGAGTACGGCCGGCATTGGCAAATGCGGGATGCATGACGCGACGACCTGGCTGCTTGCTGTTACCACTCGACGGCTGTATCTGACCGGTTTGCACAGGAAATGCGGGGCGCGTATTAAAGGTGCCGGCTGAGCAAAGAGTTGCCGAAATGGAGATAAGCACCAGCAGTCTACAAAGTAAACACAAATAACGTAATAAAATCTGTATTTCCTCGATGTTGTGTGTTTGCCTAACGGGGCAGCGTACAAATAATATTTACAAGAGCAAAGCACATCGAATTGTCAAGTTGATATCCGTCGACAAATACACAAAACGACGCCTTGTACAGGCAAACAGCCGAAATAGCCTTCGTGTCATGAGTCATGACCATAAAAGGTCGTTAAAATAGAGAGCACAAAATGCGTAGAATTTACTTAACAGATGAATATACTATGCGACACAATAATTGTGCCTTAACTTACAATTATAATACGATGATTAATGGGTTTATTTGCTGAGCACACTGCGTATGAGTAACTCTTGTGGGAAAACTTTGTTTCACTCGATTTAAATAGTATAATTTGGTGTGAAATTGATCTTGTTTGCACTACTAATAGAGAGCGGCTACTTTAGCCAGTGAACTGTTCGCTTGCATTACCTGCAGATGACTGCCAGATGATTGGCGTCGCCTCGCGTTGCCATTTCGCGTCGTCGTCGGCGGCGCTAACGTCGCTGATGCGGGGTGCTGTGGTTGGGTTGCGGTGTGCGGTGGCTAGTGGCTGGATGTGAACGCACAGCGGCGCTTTTGTTTATTGTTGTGATGTTTGTAGTATATAACGAAATACTATATATAATAGCTCGTTGTTAATTGTTGCTTCTATATGGTGTTTGCCTTTTCTCGACTTTTTGTTTTTATCGTCTCCCAAAGAGAACGCAAATGACAGCTGCAAACGAGAAGAGAGAGAGAATCAACAAGTTATTAGAATTGTCACAGTGCTCGCGAATAGTTCTTGCCACCCTACTCATAATTGTAAACAAATGCTACACATGTAATATTTGTTTTTATGCGCTATGTATTAAGTTTTATGTTTTCGTAAATCATAAAATGTCACGCACACTTTTGTGCAAATTATTTTTTTGAAAGTAATTAGTTTTTGCGGAATGACGACACGATGTTGATGATGATGATATGGGTTGTCTTGTATGATATCACAATTAAAGAGATAGCAAACGCAGATAGTTATGTATGTATGTATATATGCCATATATGGCAAGCCCTAATTTTAAAAACAACTACTCGTATGTGGGTCATCAACATTACAATAAAAACTATATTTATGATCACGCAGCACAACAACATCAACGTTAATTTGCCATTTTCGTTCACTTTCTGTGCCATTTTCAAGTTCGACTTGTTATTTAGCGTGAAGTCGACTCGCCGATGCCTTTTGAATTTTAATTATCATCAACTACAACTACTAATAAATATTTTGTAGGCTACGCACAGAGCTGACAATCTGACAATACCTCGGCTAGATCATCCATCACCATTATTTTGAACTTCGAGAACAAAACAAACAAAAGGTTCTTCAAATTTCCTTATAACATAACGAGTTATTGATGAGTTTACTTTAAAGTTGCTAACTTTGAAATAAATACCACTAAAAATTACTCTGTTTGAATAACATGTCATTAAAAATGTACTAAAGATTCTGATTGCGAAACGATTTTGGAAAACTTTTATGTCTAAGAATGTGTCAGCATTAACCTTTTGCTACTCAATAATTATTTCATTTTATATTTTTCAATTTATAGTCCTCTAAAGATAGGATCTTAATTAAGTGCTATTCGGCAATTAAATTTGTTTTGCTATACTACAGTTTGTAGTCTACTTTATCTATATATTTTCTGAGAAAAATGAAACATTGTGCATAGAGAAAAAACATTTATGAATATACTAATGTTATTCCATTTTAATTGCATTAGCAATGCTTTTCTAGAAAATCAAAAATTGTGTTTATACAGATTGTAAGCATATATACTTAAGTAGTCTCTGTTGTATTTATTCTATTTACTGACTAACAACTAAACAAATATAATCCTGAAGGTTGTCACCCGAGATAAGCTTGACTCTAAACAATTGATAAGCTCAATCGGTACTTAATTCAATTAAATAGGCACATATGTACTTTATCGATCACTACCTACCTACATATATATTATAGTATAATTTTTATTGTCTTGTCTAACCCAATTTGGAAACGTTTTTTAAGGCTTGCATAACTTATCAGTTGGTTTATGAGTTTATAATGATATCGCACTTAATTGCCTTCAATAAGAACTGATTCAATTGTAAACACTGATCAAATCAACGCGATGACGTTCAAGAAAGCTACAGCAATAAAACAAAATATAAACAGCAAACACAAACATACACACACTATGTTATGTATGCAAATCAGTCACGACTTACGGTTTTGGATCTGATCAATCTGAACTGCTCGCTTCCAGGTTGGGAGAGTGACTGAGGTATGATCGAGACAACACAGTTTGTGACACTGAACGAAACTCGTCGATCGCCGTCGTCTTTATAAATGGCCGCTCAGCGTCAAAGTCGAGCTCTCTGTTTATGTGGCTTAGACTACGCTCTCTAGACTTGGATCGATTGCGTCGCAAGTACCGATGATTGATAAGACCCCAAAACTGAAGCGATAAGCCGGGAGAGACAAGAAAAAATCCCATTCGCGAGTCGCAGCTTCCGAAAGCTGTAAACAAAATGAAAACAATTTTTTGAAGCATTCTTAGAAGACGAGGTTAAAAGGTACACATACATTTGCAGTATGCATCCCATTTCCAAAATGTTTATTTCAAGTGATTTCGTCAAATTGAGTAAACAGGAATTATGTTTCTTAGTAATCGGCTGCCGTGTTTGATAGATAGTCGCGTCGTCCAATATTCGATGCTTGCTTGCTTTGCACCGCCTCCAGCTTGGGACACTCGGTGATGCGATGACCCAAGCCACCACAATAGCTGCAGCCATGTGAATCACCCAGATCCAAGTGTTGATGCTCCGCCTCCGGCGCCAATTCGTCCAGAAAGTCGGGCACCTCCTGCTTGGCCTCGATCAGCAAATGCTTCAGATCCAGCAGCACCGATTGCTCGGTGATTTTGTTAATCAGTGTGGTGGCCAATCCTTTGGTATTCGAACGACCTGTACGACCAATGCGATGCACATAGTTCTCAATGTCATCGGGCATATCGTAGTTGATCACATGCTGCACGTTCGGAAAATCGAGACCCTTTGACGCTACATCGGTGGCAACGAGCACATCCTTTTTGCCTATGCGATAAGCGTCGACGGCACGCGAACGCTCCTCCTGATCCTTGCCACCGTGTATGGCTACCGCCTCGACGCCCTTGAGCAGCAAATACTCATGTATGCAGTCCACATCCTGTTTCTTCTCTGCAAATATCAGCACAGGCGGTGCCGTCTTCTGCAAACAGTCTAGCAGATACACCACCTTCGCCTCCTGCTTCACATACTCTACTTGCTGTGTCACATTCATCGAAGCAGCGCCCGCACGTCCCACATTGATGGTTACTGGCTTGACGAGCGCTGAACGCGCAAAGTTCTGAATCTTTTTGGGCATAGTAGCGGAGAAGAGCAGCGTCTGTCGTTGACCCTTGAAGAAGGAGAAAATGGTGCGCACATCCTCTTCGAAACCCATGTCAATCATACGATCTGCCTCGTCCATGCACAGATAACGACACATGTCCAGCGTCAATATCTTCTTGTCCAGCATATCCATGAGGCGACCCGGTGTCGCGACCACAATGTGTACGCCCTTCGAGATTACATCCAGTGCCTCGCTCACCGGTAGGCCGCCCATGGCTAAACAGGAGCGAATTTCTGGCATGCCACACAACTGCAGATGCTTGCTATAATGCTGGATGATCTCGTGCGTCTGCTTGGCCAACTCGCGGGATGGGCAAATGATAAGGCCATAGGGTCCCTCGTTGCGCTCAAAGGGCAATTTGTATTCCTGCTCAAGGGCAAACATCACAATGGGCAGCACAAAAACCAACGTTTTGCCGGAGCCTGTAAATGCAATGCCAATGAGATCTCGTCCAGCCAATACCGTGGGCAGTCCTTGGACTTGTATAGGTGTTGGCTTTTTAATGCCCTTGGCCGCGAGGCCATTGAGTATGCCTTTGTGAAACTTCATTTCGCGGAAACTACAGATTGGTGGACTTGGATTTTCGCCCTCGACGAGAATTCTCAATTGCTTGCGGACCGCTTGGCGCTCGTCTTCGGTCATGGCTTCGATGTAGCGCGGAGGTCGCCATGAGGTCTTGATGGGGTCCTCGTACTGTATGCCTTTGGCCAATTCAGCAACACCCATCAGAGCCTTTTGCTGGGCGATGCTCTCCATAATTTTCTCCTCTTCACGTAGCTGTTTCTCAACTGCACTCAGTTTTTTCGCCTCGGCAATCTTCTTAAGTTCAGTGTGCTGGTCAAGTAAACTAATGTTATATTTGCGGCCCCATGTCTCCGCATCCTGGGCGCCTTGTGTGTCATCGTCATTTTCATTTTCGCTCGACGACTTTGGTTGTGTTGTCTCTGTAGCTAGTTGAGCGATTCGACCAAGTTTCACCATGTGTTGTTTCTTCCGTTCTTTCACGGGCACGTAGGGCACATAATTGTCATCTTGTTCTTCATCTTCAGAGGACTTCGAGGCGCGCCTATAACGTTTAACAGGCGTAGCCATTTTACTTAGTTTACTTATTTTGTAAACAATAACAAACACTGCTCAACTAAACGTTTTGGCCAATATCGCGTTGCCAGACTGCTAGAAGTATACTGTGAGCACAACATCGATAACAACACATCGTGATATTTATCGTAAATAAGTTTGGCATTTTTAAAAATACGGACTGCGGTCACGCTGTTTCGTAAGCAACACAATTTTCGTTTACGACTAAACTTCGTTTGCTTAAAGATATAATTAAATAGTGGAGAAATAGTGTACAGTTTGCAATCATGTCTATGTCCAAGACAACCAATACGTATAATCGTCAGAATTGGGAGGATGCGGAGTTCCCCATTTTGTGCCAGACGTGCCTGGGCGACAATCCCTATGTGCGCATGATAAAAGAGCGTTTTGGCAAAGAATGCAAAATCTGCACGCGGCCGTTCACCATATTCCGTTGGTGTCCTGGTGCCCGAATGCGTTTCAAAAAGACTGAGGTCTGCCAGACGTGTGCACGTCTCAAGAATGTATGCCAAACATGCTTGCTGGATCTGGAATTCGGGCTCCCGATTCAAGTGCGTGATGCAGCCTTGAAGGTGGCTGACAACATGCCACAGAGTGATGTGAACAAGGAGTACTACATTCAGAACATCGATGCCCAATTGCAGGATGGCGATGGCACAGAGGCCGCCGGTGCTGTTGGTCGCTCCCTGGCAGCCAATGAAATGCTGTCGAAATTGGCGCGCACTGCACCCTATTATAAGAGAAACAGACCGCATATCTGTTCATTCTGGGTGAAGGGCGAGTGTAAGCGTGGCGAGGAGTGTCCCTACCGCCACGACAAGCCCAACGAACCTGATGATCCGTTGTGCGAGCAGAACATCAAAGATCGCTACTATGGGCGTAATGATCCTGTGGCTGAGAAAATTATGAAACGTGCTGCGTCGTTGCCGACGCTAGAACCGCCCGAGGATCGCAATATAACCACCTTGTATGTGGGCAATCTGCCTGAAGAGATTACTGAGCCCGAAATCCGCGATCAATTCTATCAGTATGGCGAAATACGCTCCATTGCGCTAGTGCCGCGCCAGCAATGCTCCTTTGTGCAGTACACAAAACGCAGTGCCGCCGAATTGGCTGCCGAACGCACCTTCAACAAACTGGTCATTCATGGTCGCAAAGTCAGCATCAAGTGGGCCCATTCCCAAGCCAAACAGGGCACAGCAGCAAAGACGGATCGTCGCTTCGATGTCGCCGGCATTCCACCACCGAGTGCGAAGCCCAATGATTACTTCAATCTGCGTCAGGAGCAAATTAATGTGATGCCGGCGGGCATGAAACTACATCAGCTGCCCTCTAATCTGGTACCTGCCTCTGCTTATCAGATGTACGCCCAACCCAGCTATGCAGCGCCCTACAGTGGGCTCGGTGTGGCAAGCACGAGCGGAGCAGCAGCCGCATCTGGATCTGGAGCGGCGGCATCAAATGTGAATCTCGATTCCATTCCTCCGCCGCCGGGGCAGATACCGTATCCTAGTCAGGATGCTAGTCGCATGGGCGCTCTAAAGAAATAATATTTGATGCATCGACAAGCGGGAATTTCGTTTTTATTTTTGTATATGAAAGACAAAACCGTAATAAAAAACAAAGTAGAAAAACCTATACAAATGGTAATTTCAATTAAATTTCAAAAGGCGACACATACACAATTATATATTTGAATTAATAATTACACTTTCATATATGCCTAATAAGCAGCTTAATCACAGATATAACATACATATGTGCTAAAATATATTGTGTTTTTTAATAATAATTAATTACTTTCTGGCATAGAAACGTTGCGCTTTCGCAGAGTTATTCGCTGATCCCGATATGCCTTTTGTCGCTTGATGAAATGTTCTCGAAGTGCTGCGAAATCAATGCCGCTCTTGTACTCCAGCGAATTGCGTTCATCACTGTAAAATATAAACAATTAATCTATATAAAATTCATAGATTTAAAATGCACTCACACAGGCTGTTGGCCCCAATAGTTGGGCACGCATTGCAGGCGATTACGCAGCGTATCGAAGGCAGTTGTTTGTGGCAACAACATGAGAATTCCAAAAAGTGCGTGTGCCAAATACTGGGCATCGGCACATTTATTTGATTTAGACACTAGTGTTAGACGCAGTGGAGCAAAAATGGGTGACTCAATTAGCTGCACCAACTTGTCCAGCTCACTAAGCAACTCCAAAGTGATTTCCACATCAGCACTGCAAGATTAGACATTAACTTCATTGAATAAATTTGTGTTGAAGTACTTACAATAGAATCACCAACTCGGAGACATGCTGATAGCACTGAGCAACCAGACAAAGCGACAGCGTTGATACTGGACAGTGAACCCAACTTTTGTACAAACATTGAAATAAATCAGCTGACTTCTCATTGGATATATCCCGCAAGCTGGTGCGCAACTCAAACAGTTCCGTTGATGTCAGCAAAATCATGTTTAGCAAACGCACAACTGTCGATGCGAATTTCAAATTTAAGATTTCCTCAGCGATGATCTCAGCGAATGTGCGATAAATATACTCTGCATTAAGCAGCACGCAAAGTTGTCTGGGGAATATTAATTTATTGTAGAAAGTTTTATTGTATGTTTTGTCGTTGCAAATATACCTGATAATGAGGCTGGCGCGATTCTCCAATATCAGTTTCTCCTCGCTGAATAAATTTAGCAAACTTAGCAAAAACTTGCGATAATGTGTCTTATCGAAATCTACAATAAATTACAATTAATAATTAGTAATTAGAAAATTGATACTATTCTTACTCTCTGTATCCTGCGAGTTGATGATTTGCGCCAGCACATAAAGACTTTGCAGCACTACCTCGTCCGAGTTGTCGGCAAGAGTCAGAAGCAAATTATTATTTAAATTGTTAGCATGTGCAGACATTTCTTTTGGGAAATTGGTAAAGAGATGATGTATCCATTTGAGCACCGCAATCTTAGTGTGCATGGAGTTGTGTGTGAGATACTGTGACAACACTTCCATAATCGAACGTAAATCAATCTTGGCTACATCTTGTGACTTGAGTTCCTTTGATGAAAACAAATCCGTCATTGATTGGTTCACCGAAACGGCGCACTCCTTGATACCTATTAAGAGCAATTAAAGCATCAATTTTATAAAGACATTTTACAAATTCCACTTACTGCGCTTAGACTCCCCACCGTACTCGAGGCAGGGTAAAATAGCTGTAAAGATGCCGCTGGCATACGGCAGCACATTTAGGCCAAAGATCTGCACAAATTCGCGTATCCACGAAATGGCAATAAACTTGATAAGCTCATTGAGAGATTGTGCGTGTGTGATCAGCGTATTGATGGTGTCCTCCATTCTCACTGAGGACGAGTCTTTGCGTATGGACTTAAGGAATTGACTGATTGTGTTCTCACACATGCGCTGTATCTCGGGCGTATTATCCTCAAGCATGACAAAGAGACCATCGAGAATCTCCGTCAGATAGTTGATCATGTTGATGTCGGGAACGGCATTCAGAATAGATATCCACGATATGACGTATTGTCGCGTAAACGCATTCTTCACGTACATACGCTCCCTGAGCAGCGGTATAAATGCCTCCAAATTGAAGGTCTCATACGACTCCGTGACAATGTCCTGTAAAAGTAAAGGAAACATTTAAAATATGTTAGCCAGACTTTGTTGCTCTCGAACCTTCAGCAAACGATCCAGCAGCTCGCTGCCGTCCTTGACCATCTGATCGGAGTCGGTGACTAGGCGAGAGAGCGCCGCAAACATCTCAGGAAAGAATGGTATGATTGCTGAGCGAGCCACCTTAACAACGTTGTACAGAGACTCGCAGGCAAAGTAGCGCACTCGCAAGTCTGGATCGGAGAGGCAGTTCATAATGGGCGTCACCAGTTCATTCACATACTTATCAGAGTCCTAAGCGAGCGATAAAAAACGAGTGAAGTACGCGCAAACATTAGTAAGTTATTAAACTACCATAGAAAATGATCGACTTTGTAATACCCGCTGCGCGTTTTTATAGTACACAAATAATAATTATGAAGTTTAAGATTTTTTTAGCTTAGGAACATCTCAAGCTGTAGTCAACAGAACTAATAACATCTACACTGCAGCTGGATCAAAGGACTATTCAGTTTAGATTCACGGCGAATGCTAAATAATAGTGCATTTAATATCATTGTATCATTGTATTTCGATGTCCGGAAATACCCCTTAACCTTAATCAGGTATAGGATGATGATGTACATGTATATAAATGTTTGTATAAATGAAACCGTGACTAATACAATCACATACCTTGCCCAGCCCTAAGCCCGTCGCCGCCAGGCCGATGAGAGCGCCCTTACGTCGATTTGCATCGCGTGATGTGGCATAGTCATTGGAGAGCACCTCGATCAGCTTTCTGATTTGGCCAGCATTGTTCTTGTTATTAAACTCTATGACCATTCTATTCAGGGAATAAACAATTTAATCATCCATCGTTGGGAATGCCGCAGGTGGGCGTCTCTTTGCTTTTATATACTTCTCAATCTCCTGGGAGGCAACTTTTCGTTTCTCGTACACTTTGTCACCCAGTGCCTTGGCACAGGACTCACTTAAAGGCGCATAGTGCGGCTCCATTTTTTGTTTGTAATGTATTCTAAGACTAAGCACAAGATAATTATTCAAAGCTTGTTTGATTGTAAAACAGCGTTGCCAATATTTCGCAATTGGCACAGCTGTTTTGCCAGTGCTGCCACTTAAGCAACTAAAAACGGTCTTCATTAATGCGACTCGCTTCAAAATACCCTATTATTATTTCTTTAGATATAAAGAAATAAAAGAATTTAAAAAATCAATCAAAATTTTAAATCGTCTCCTTTACTTATTAGTTATTCTGAATATTATAAATTTTATCTTTAAAAATATAATATATTAAATACATTTTTTTATTGAATTTCAAATAGAGAGCGAACATTTTTTAAAACCTCGATTTCGCAAAATATTTATTAAATATTTAAAAAAACTAACACAATTTTGTTTAGTTTGCCACCAATTTCTCATTTCATGTGCCGAAGTAAAAGCAGAACTGATGCTTACATTTTTGTATACGCTTTAATTTAGAAAATTTCTTGAAAATCATACAGCTTGGGGCATATAACGTATGTAAATGCTGTCATCAATAAGCTAAATGTGTTTCATGTATTGCTGTAGATAATACTTTATACTTATCTCGATAAAATAAGGACTTCTTAATTATCAACTAATAGATATTTAACTTCAAGTTAATGTTTATGTTATTAATATTAAACAAAAAAAAGTCCCGCTTCATAAGGGCGCAGCTATTATTCGATGATGAGTGGAAACTTTTCCACTTCTTCACACTCCTGCCTGAAACTACTGATGAACTGCCTCAACTTGGCTTCATGTTCCACATCTCTCCGCGCACGTTTCTTTTCGGGCGCCGCCTTCCTAGGAGAATCGGCGCTTTTGTCATTTGAGTCCTGCTCTTCGTTTTCATCGTTGTCTGATGAATCAGTTTCGATAAATAACACTTGCACACGTTGTTTTCGCCTCCGTTTAGGTCGCTCCCGAACATAGGTACGTCTTGGTTTCTGAATAGCAAAGAAGTATATAATTTAGTTATTTGCGAATAAAAAATAAAGTAATATTTGAATTGTACGAGCTGCTTACTACCGATTGAAGAAAAGCTTAAATCTTCACGGCCCTGTTGGCTCAATTGAAATGACTAACTATTCAATTTTGTTTAATTTAGCTCAATGAGAAGCGACAGCGTTAGAAACTTATCAACGTTATCGTGCCTCGAGAGCATTAGCTGAATAGAATGTGCAATGTAGCCTCACCTTTTCATCGAATGTTACTTCCGGATCCGTATCCGCAAACAAACCAATTGATTCATTAGCTGGCAGAGCAGGAAGCGGCGTCGCAATCATGGTGGAGCATAGCATCTCTTTAATGTTGCGCTGCTTGGGCGTTCCAGCTGTTAAATCATCGTAGTCGTAGCGCAGTGGTGCCTTCGACACTTGTGGCAGCTCCCTGTCTTTAGGGCGTAAGTCCTTCAGCCGCTGCATTTTATCAACTAGCGTAATATTCGTTTGATTTGTGTGGACACTATTACATTGCTGTTCACCCTCGTTAAGGAAATCTTCAAAGCCAAAGAGATTACGAGGTGATTGCGTTTGCCTTGCAGCCTGAACACCCAATTGCTGCCGCGGACTTTTGCTTATAGTCTTATCAATGGAATCCTCGAAATGAACATGATTTTTTATTGGCGTCTTAGGAAGCTGCATTTTGTTCTTCCACGATGGCAACACGACTACGTCCAATATATTTATATCTTTAAGAGGAGTGCGCTGTTGAAGCGTTCGTCGTGGATTTGGTAATTGCACAAAGTTTTCATCGTTCTCATTCTCCTGTCCGCTTAATTCAATTGGTGGAATTGTCTTTTCAAAATTGTTGTTATCTGTTATATTAACCGATGGCATAGCTGGTGGTACATTTTCGCCATTTGAATCATTGGCAGCTGAGTCAATGCTAGTCTCGCTTACGATATCATTGCCATCATTTTCCATATGCTCAAGGGGTTTATCAGGTATGTAGACATGTTTTTTGCGAATATGATCACTGGAATACGAAGGCAACTGTGATGTGTTGAAACCAAACATGAAGGTATTCGGCAAGGGCGCCTCGTCTGGAACTCGCCAGGGCGATGAGCCTCCACTGGGACTTCTTATTATTACTGGTTGAGTATTCTCCGCTTGATGCGGAATTGGTGAAAATGTTACATCGTTTTGGGCCGTGACATTTTTACGATTCATTGGCGTGCTATAGAATTTTCGTGCAACTTGCAGAAGCTGTCGTCGTCGATCCAATGAGTTCTGAGCATTCTGATTGTTGGTTTGATTCAACAGCAACGAACGAGCTAAAGGGCTGTAAGCGCCCTCCATCGTTGTTTTGCTCTTATTCATTGATATCCGCTTTAGAGGCTCCTGTAATTGTTGCGATTGAATCTGAGCTGCTGCCTCATTGGCAACGGGGGCAGCATCACTTTGATTGTCCTGCTCCTCTTGTTCTGGTTCATAGATGGGAGACAACGGTCGCGTTTCCATGTGAATTGGCTGCTCAACTTGCGACTTTGCTGTTGTGGCTTTTAATGAGCATTGTTTTCTTTTGCCCACTGGACGAACTTTCTTCGCGACGCGTCGTACACGATTCTTGCCCGTTTTTGATCTTATTATTGCACACGCTCTGCCATCCTCGACCATTTTCTTGATGATATCAGCAGCTGCATCCTTGCGCTGATTCGTCGCAGAGTCATCGATCTGCGATTCCGAGAGAAATTCGTAAACGTTGCGCGTCACTGATGATCGCGTTCTTGTGGGTGGCTGATCCCTGTGAAAGAAACGATGTGCTGTCTTCGCTTTATCTGGTATCTTCTCGGCTGCCGCCTCAGTTGCCTGCGGAGTCCTCAGACGTTTTAAACTAACTGTTTAGAAAATATATTAATAAGGATATTTTATCCATATATCAGACAAAAAACTTTACCTCTAAGGGGCTTGGTCAGGTACATTGTAGAATTGCGAGCGGGTTCAAAAACACTGTTGTCGGCTACGGTATTATTCAAGAGATTTTTATTTAATTCTAGCTTGACGCGTTTAATACGGACACAGCATTTTCGAATGTGAAAAGTTTCTGCGCCAATCGATTTAGAAACCGACTTCTGCGTGTTAACTTCCTCTGCATATTCTTCTTCATAGTTTGTTTTATTCAAGGGATGTTTATTTAATTTAATAGGGAAGCGTTTAATGCGCACACGACATTTTCGAATGTGAAAAGCTTCTGCGCTGTTCGATTTACAAATCAACTTTTGCGTGTTAACTTCCTCTGCATTGGCTACTTCAGTTTTCTTCATATTTTTTTGAGAATCGCTTTTTATATTGGTACTCACTTTATGCGCAATATGTTTAACGCTATCTGGTACGCGGACAGTCTCTGCGGCACTGGCGCATGCGAAGCACCCAACGCATTTTGAATTGTGGTCTCTTACAACTTTTCTTATAGCGGGCATTTTTCATGTGGTTTCTTGCATTTGCTTAACCATTTCACAATATCATACATTTTTATTTATTTCGATTTGATTGAAAACAAACCAAAAACACTCACAACACAAACAGCTCAACTAGCATGTTCCCGCCATTTTTATTTATGTGGCCAGGGGCAGAGCTATGCGCAGTGTTGCAGCTGATCATTTTATCGACAAACTGTTATCGATAGCTTTTGGTACGTCTTGCAAGCAGCAGCAGCTGATAGGTGATGTGACGATAAATAAAAAAAAAAAACGAAAAAAATTCGACGTTTTATTAATATGTAACATAACAGCTACGCTACGACGTTTAAATAAAATTCAAAATTTCCAAATTGTGCAGTGCGCGAGTGCTTGCAAAACACACAAAGACTGTGTGCTGTGCTGAGCCAGTCTCTCTCCAGCACCACGGGCAAGTTGGACCAAAAATTTAATTGTTTTTGTTGCCCCCACTAACTCAACAAAAACGAAGAGAAGAAAACGCACCAACAACGAGTGAAAGTTTTCTCGCCTTTGTTTTGTAACTGTAATTGTGCTTTGTTGTTGCTGTTATTGCTGTTTCTGGCTGCCATTTGCAGCAGTGCAATTACATTTAGTTGGCTGTCGTCTTGCTGCCATTTTGAGCCCAACAAATAATATTCACACAGTGTGAGCGACTCTCGTGTGGCTGACATTAATTTTTTTCGCTCACTTATTGTGTATGTTGTTATGTATATATAAACGTGAGTCGCGTCCCCGTGAATTGGCCTTGTGTTATTTGCGCCAGGTACCAGCAATAAAAGAGATAGCAAAAAAAAGTAGCGCGAAACTATTTACATCGAATCCCGTGCATAGCCCACACAACCTGCTTCCCCCTTTCCGCCCACACTCGCTGCAGTCAGCAGAGCAGCGCAAGCAGAGCGCTGCTTTTGAAGCTGAAGGCTGCCTGTGACGACAGTAGAAGAAGAAAATCAAGCCATCGAACGAATTGTTCGCATATCTGCAAAATGTTTGTTGGGGGTCAAGGCCATGCTTTTGCTCAATTAAATCGTCGTCCTCCCCCCTCTGTATATATAATACAGTGGTTCACAGCTTATTTCAACCACCACCAACCGACAACTTTGAGTTAGTATACTGGCCAAACTAAAAGAGGTATTAACTTTATTTAAACGCAGGATTGTAGTTTAATGTTTTAAAATACAAGATATTTTTTCATTTATCCTCTAACTTTTTATTTACTATATAAAATTATTAAAAAACAAAAAAATGCCAAAAAAAAGTACCACAGCTTATTTCAACCAGCTGAAAATAACTAAATATAAATATGTTAAACTGTGTATTTAGAATTTCGTATGACCTCCTTCTTGGTTAATAGCTCCTTCCAGACAGTTTGGAATAGATTCCACCAATTTTTTTGTGATATAGGGTCTAATTTTGTCCCATTCTTCCACTAAAGCCGTTTTAAGGTTAGATTTGTTGGAATTTGGCCTTTTTCCGATGTTCTGGTCCAAAATGGTCCAAAAATTTTTTACAACATTTATGTCAGGTTACTGAGCTGATGGTTTCCTGATATGACGACAGTTGCACATTAGCCAATCTTGCCCAATTCCTGCCTTAAGCCTAGGGTCATTGTCTTGGTAGAAGCGGAAATCATCCTTAATGTCCAGTTTATCTGCACTTTGGATCAAATTGACATTCAGTACCTCTAGGTATTGAGTATAGTCAATGGTCGCGTCAATAAAATTGAGTTTTCCGACTACGGCTGTGGACATACAGGCCCAAACCACGACGCTACCACCGTAATGCGTGACTGTAGGCTTTAAATTTATGTTTTGAAGCCCGGAATTTGACTCTGGCCGACATATGGAGCTCCAACCAAGCCAAAAATGTTGATTTTGGACTCGTCCACAAATATGATTAAGTTCCAAAAGTTTTTATCCTTTCCCACATGCTCCTTGACAAATTTCAAAGGAGCCTTTTGATTCGCGCGCCTTATAAACGGTTTCTTGCGCCTTATACTGTCATTAAAGTTACTTTCCCGCAGTACTCTCGAATTGATTCTGGGTGGCACGCCTTACTCAATGCCTCCTCTATAACACTGGCCAATTTTGGTGGCGAAAATTTTGGATTTTCCCGATTTTCCGGACAATATAACACGCGTCGGTCTCATTAAAAAATGCATTGGGTACATTTTTGCCCTTCTCATGCACTATACTTTCGCGAAAAAAACAATGAAATGATTATTTGCACAGTCGAAACACTCAGATGCAGCAATTCATAAATTTTTGGACGGGAAAATCCATCCTTTAAAGGAGCTATGACGTCATTTTCCTTCTCAATTGTGGTTCACGGACCCATTTTGTAAAATATGCGTGTATTTCGAGATCTAAAGCTTAAAATGTCGAAAATCTAACTTCTATGTATTGAAAATACTATACACAAAGCAATAGATCCATAAAGACCAGTTATTTTCCTAGGAAACTGATCTTCGCACAGCTGCAAAGTTGCTGGTTGAAATAAGCTGTGGTACTTTTTTTTGGCATTTTTTGGTTTTTCAATAATTTTATATAGTAAAAAAAAAATTAGTGGATAAATGAAAAAATATCTTGTATTTTAAAACATTAAACTACAATCCTGCGTTTAAATAAAGTTAATACCTCTTTTAGTTTGGCCAGTATACTAACTCAAAGTTGTCGGTTGGTGGTGGTTGAAATAAGCTGTGAACCACTGTACATAAACAAAACAAATACTCAGACGCAATACAAATACAATTCAATATGTGTATCTAAATATATGTGTGTGTGTGTGTGTATGTGTTTTTCTCTCAATAACTGTAGTTGGCCGTCCAAGTCGAACGGGAGCAAGGAAAGAGTGAAGCAGCAGCAGCAGAAGAACCAAGTCCGATAAGCTATAGAACCGAGCTGTGTTGTCGCGCAAAAGATGTGCGATACAAGCGACAAGGCGCAGAAATGGAAATGTGAAACTTGCACCTATGAGAACTATCCATCCTCACTGAAATGCACTATGTGCCAGGCGTCCAAGCCGCTGCTGAACGAGGATATCTTTCGGTAGTTGTTGCAAATTTATCCCACATTATCCCGATTCATCACTGTGTCTTCTTTGCAGTCTCAGTCCAGCATTAGCAGCACCAGCAACAACAATTCAAGACAGCGGCAGCTACAGCGCAGAGGAGGCGGCAGCTGGTCTGCCCGTGGAGCCAACATCAACGTGCTTTGCTCGTCAGCAGCAACCACATCAGCAACAACCCCAACAGCAGCAGCAACAGGCGCGTCAGAGCAATGTAGCTGACAGCGAGAAATGGGCCTGCAAGGTCTGCACCTATTTGAATTGGCCACGCAGCCTGCGTTGTGTTCAGTGCTGCACGAAGCGCGGCGGCGCCGCCATGGACACATATGCAACCACGGCCAGCGATAAAGACGCCATCGATTGTGTGGATCGTGCTGGCGAAGCGCTGCAAGCACTGCGCATCAGTGGGTCTGACACTGAACTTAATGCACGTGGCGGCGTGGATGCCGCAGAGAGTGGCAGGCAACTAATTGGGGCAACTGCCTCGAATTCGAATCGACGCAACCTCAGTCCGAGCATTGATCATCAGCAAATCTGCAGCAATTCGACGCATCTCAATAATCTAGCAAACACATCTCAAAGCCAGCCGCAACAACAACAGCAACAGTTGACAAATCAGCAACAGCAGCAGCAACAACAACAGCAGCAGCAGAATTCGTCATCGTCCGCCGGACTGCAGAAGCATTGTTTTATCGCCAAATGGGCCTGCAATGTAAGTCGTCAACTGTGATAACTATTCCAATGTAAATCTGATAATCTTTGCTTGTGTTCGTAGTCTTGCACATATGAGAACTGGCCCAAGAGCTTGAAGTGCTCCATGTGCGGTAAGACGCGAGAGATTTGCGGCTCTGGATCACAGGGGGATTTGCATGCTTGCGCCAGCATGTCGGGCAGCAATAAGCAGTTGAACCTGCAGGATGAACAGCAGCAGCAACAACAACAACAGAACACAGACACTGTCAGTGTCAACAACTCCTTCAATAAAAAGCATATTTACCAACTAGGTAAACAAAGATAAGACATCGTCGATTATAGAACAAGTCTTTAATGCAGTCTTCTATCTTCTTTATTCAGGTTCTTCGGAAACCATTAACAACTGTGATACGCTGCAGGAACGCCAGGAGCGTCGTCAACGTCAGATCAGGCGGCAGGTCGACTGGCAGTGGTTGAACGCTTGCCTGGGAGTCGTCGAGAACAACTACAGTGCCGTCGAGGCGTATCTGTCATGTGGCGGCAATCCGGCGCGATCATTGACCAGCAACGAGATTGCCGCCTTGAATCGCAACTCGGCCTTCGATGTGGGCCACACTCTCATCCATTTGGCAATACGCTTTCATCGCGAAGAGATGTTACCCATGCTGCTCGCACAGATCTCTGGCTCTGGGCCGGGTATAAAGCGTGTTCCGTCGTATGTTGCTCCCGATTTGGCAGCAGATATACGTCGACATTTTTCCAATACACTGCGCATTCGTAAATCCGGCCTACCATGTCACTATGTGCAGAAACATGCCACATTTGCGCTGCCCTCGGAGATCGAGGAGTTGCCCATACCCATACAAGAACAGTTGTACGATGAGCTGTTGGATCGTGATGCACAGAAACAGCTGGAAATGCCGCCGCCGGCTCTAAACTGGTCGCTGGAGATAACGGCACGTCTGAGCTCACGTTTGCTGGTGCTATGGAATCGCAGTGCTGGCGATTGTCTGCTGGATTCAGCTATGCAAGCCACTTGGGGCGTTTTCGATCGCGACAACATCTTGAGACGTGCGCTCGCCGACACTCTGCATCAATGCGGACATGTGTAAGTTGAAAGAGAACATTTTTAATTATTAATCGCTAATTACTATGCTTATGCTTTTAGTTTCTTTGCGCGTTGGAAGGAATATGAAATGCTGCAGGCGTCTATGTTACATTTTACCCTGGAAGATTCGCAGTGGGAGGAGGACTGGAGCACCTTGCTATCACTAGCAAGTCAGCCGGGTTCCTCTTTGGAGCAATTACACATTTTTGCTCTCGCCCACATCCTGCGACGTCCGATAATTGTGTATGGCGTCAAGTACGTAAAGAGTTTTCGAGGCGAGGACATTGGCTATGCCCGATTTGAAGGTAAGACAATAATATTTCCGCACTCAACAGGCTTTAATGTTAACCATTTGATTTTTTAGGCGTCTATCTACCTTTATTCTGGGAACAAAACTTTTGTACCAAATCACCCATTGCACTAGGCTACACTAGGGGCCACTTTAGTGCACTGGTGCCCATGGAGCCATTCTCACGCATTGATGGGCGTCGGGATGATGCCGAGGACGTTACCTATTTGCCACTAATGGACTGTGAGCTGAAACTCTTGCCCATCCACTTTCTGTCTCAGTCCGAGGTAATTATTATTTATGATTTGCAAATTGAAGGCATTCAAACGTCACATTTTGTGCAGGTGGGCAACGAGGAGACGATGATGAGGCAGTGGTTGGATGTCTGTGTAACCGATGGCGGTCTGCTGGTGGCCCAACAAAAGCTGTCCAAGCGTCCACTTCTCGTGGCACAAATGCTGGAGGAGTGGCTGAATCATTATAGACGCATTGCGTGAGTATAGCTCAATTAATTCTTATTAATAGCGTGCTGTATTGACTGATTGATTGATTTTTTGACCCACGCTCTTTTCTCAGACAAGTGATAACAGCACCATTTGTACGTCGACCGCATATTACCCATTATTCGAGTGATGGTGACTCTGATGAGGAATAGCACACAAAATACACAGGTCAAAGGTCTTCTTAATGCAAGTTCGCTTGATCGATCAATGGATAATTGAATTGGTTATGAAGGTTATTATATTATTCAAATTTATTCTTAATTTTTGGTAGCAGGCAACGGTTGAAAACGGTTGATTTAAATGCGATGATAGCAGCTCCTATGCACATGCAATTAGCTAATGGAATCTATAGAGAAAAAGCAAAAAAACGTATATATAGATACATATATGTTCACATATACAGCAATTATTAAGTTGTAGTTGCAGGCAAAACTGTGAAGGTTATGCGAAAAAGTACTAAAATACATAAATTGATATACATACACACACAATAATATTTCATATCCGTTTCCACACACACACACATACACATACACAATAATGTTAGTGGATTTTAGTCAAATTTGTTCGCCGTGGGTCAACGAGAGTCATTGTCAAAACATTATGAAATCATAATTCAATATTATACAGTAGTAAATTAAATTTGAGAAACAATCTTTTTAAGTCAACACAATGCTTGGCCGAATCGCGAATTCAAATTGAGAAGAAAAAACAGCAAAAAATGCAAAACATATACATATATATCCAGATATATGTATGTATATATATGATCCTTATATATATTTATCTAAGTATGTATGTACTTTTAAACTACGCAAAAAATCTCGATGTACTATTAAATTTTAACTTGTGAAAGAGCACCATGGGGTGAATTGAATTATGAATTTTATTCTAATTGTAATAGTTTTGTTAGTAATGTTATTATTATTATTATTATTCTAATGTCTAAGAAAGCTTATTGTGCAAATGTACACGCAAAACGCATTAAAAACAAAATAAAACATATAAGAAAAAATATTGAAAAACCAAAACGAAAAAGAAACAGTTCAGGTTCATAATACCCGCCTTTGTAGTGCACTGTGATATCGATAGACGTTTTCGGTAATCGATAGTGTTGAGTGCTCATCCCTATTTGTATCTGAGATACTTGCTCTCTCACATTGCGGTTCATTTCAGATGGATATTTAGTCGTTTTGTTGCTGCCGTCGTCGTCGCTTGTCGGTGCCGTTTGTTGGTGCGCGGGGTTTTTTTTGATAGCTTAAAATTGGAATATATACATGAATTTGCTAAGCAGCCGAAGCAAGAAGTTTATATTATAAAAAGAAAAAGAAGAAAAACCCCATAAATTTCACTGTGATTTGATCGGTAAATTTGGAGACAAATAAATAAGCATTCTGGTGAATGCAAAAAAGCCGAATACTCATCGAGCTCGCGACAAACACACAGATATACACACATTCACACACAATTCGGTTCTAAAGCGCAAGCCACCTACAAATTCCTCATAAAAATACTACACGTGAATTGCGAATGCATATGAGAAAGATACAAATAGAAAATCAAAATCTAAGCAGAAGAAAAATTGTTAGTGAAGTGTAGTGTTGTGTAGTGCTGTGCTGTGAAGTGAAGTGAAGGGGAAGGCAGAAGTAGTGGTGACCTGTGCGCCTGTAGTTGTTGTGCTTTCTATCCGTGTGTGTTTCCCTCCCCCATTTTGCTGGCGCAAGTGTGAAGAGCATAGCAGTATCTCCTCGCTATGGGTAAGTTTGTTTGTAGTTGTATGCCGACAGTGAATACGATTATCTAGCTACACACATACACGCGTGCTCACGTAGACTACTGTTTAGTTGTGTATGTGCATATGTGAGCGAACAAAATTGCGCAAAGGCAAAGATGAGCGCCAGTGAAAGAGGGTGGCCTGGCTTCGCCTCTCTCTGCATAGCACGCGCTCTCGCTCTTGCTCGCTCTCCCTTTTGGACACTCCTGTGCTGTTGTGTTGTTGTACATTCCCGTGTTTTTACTCACAAACGTGCGTGTGTGTGTATTTGTGTGTACATATATACTTAGTTTACTTGATGGTATTATCGCATTAGTAGCGTATTATGGCACGGCATAAGGCGAAAAGGCAGTAAAGTTGCGTTGTCGCTTGTCGTTTGCGTTGTTGCATTTGTTAATCAATATTGGCCAGCTGGTGGAGCCCATCGTCATCTGAGAGGGCAACTCTGAAACCGCACACACATACACACGCTCGCACGCCGAGACAACAATACACAGACACGCACACACATACACATATGATTGGTGGTCTCGTCCACTCCCCATTTTATGTTCTCAGCTGCGATGACGTCAGTGTTGTTGTAAGAACAAGTTTTTCAGTGTTGCTTTTGATTTTGATTTTGCTTTTGCCGACTGCCCGACAGCGCCCCAAATTGAGTTGATATCAGAGAATCTGAGAATACCTGACCGAATAAACCTACAAAGTGCATAGCATGCAGTCAGGCAGTCAATCAGTCATTGAGTCGGGCGACTGCAATTACACACGTTGCCGTTAGGGCGTCGTCGTCGTCACAAGTAATACCTGTAAATTTACCGTTTGCTTTGGCAGCTTGTGGGAACCGATGTTGGCTATTGTAACTCTAGTCGCTTACATGTAACGTAATTCCATAGCCATATATTCTTTCATACTGTTAGAGCCCATTGTCAATGATTAATTGTTCGTTCTATAGCTACTTCTCCTTCTCTGTTCGCTGTCCCTAATTAAGTTCATATGCTTTGCCTTTTGGGCAGCGACGTCGACTGCGGCAGAGGTAGCGGCAGCGAGACAGCAAACACTTGTAGTTGTGTGCCTGCTCAAAATGCCTAATTGACTTGGGCTACCCCCAAATACTGCAGAGCGAGAGAGTGAGAGAGAGAGAGAGAGGGAGATGTGCAGCAGTCAACGACCAGCGATCTCTACGCAAAAGGCTTAACAATAGCCATAAAAAACAGCACAACAACAAAACAAATGCTCAACATGAATTCATGACAAGCACATTGACTTCCATTGGGCTGCAGCTTTGGCTTCAGCTTCAGCTTCGGCTTCGCTTTTGGTTTTGCTTGTGGTTTTTTATTTAGTAGTTGCCTTTTTCACAAATGAAAACGAAAGGGGCAAACGAGTTGCCCCCTCCCACTCCTCCGCACATCCCACTTTGGGGGCATTTTTCTCATTTATTTGATCGTTGATTTGTTCACATCGTGTGCATTCGCTTTGCCTGCCTGCCTGCATCCCATTTTGTTCAAACCCCTCTTGCTCCCCCCTTTATGCTGGGGTTATATAGGTCAGAGCACTTGCATAGAAAGTGGCGATGGTCTCCTCTTCTTCTTCCTCCACACACACACACATACTGCGAAGACGACTTGACGTCCGACGTTCGACTAATTGAATGCTATTTTTGTAGACGCAGCGTCATCATCGTGATCATCATCATCAACAACAACATCTACTCACGTAATTTTCGTTGGCTGCGCTGCGCTTTTCACTTTTCGTCTAATAAGCATACAGGAAGCACTTTCAACTTGGGCTGTGGCATCAACAACACATAAAAGGCAGAGCATGCTCGACTACAAGTGCTGCAAAGTGCTAAGCCATAAATCAAACATAATTTATGCAGGCATTTATTTGAAACTCTTTAGATTGAAAAAGTTGCGTATACGCCAGGTAACGCAGCCACATAAAAAGTCGAGAAACACTTGCCTCGCAATTCGCATTTGAATGAGTAATCGAACTATGTTTGATTATGTTATTGCTTTTTTCCCATAAATAAACACCGCCATTTCCATGGCCCGAAATTCTGTGAGTGTGTGGGAGTGGCCAAAGAACTTTGAATGTGAATGCGAATGCGAATGCTAAAACGAATGCGAGGTGTTTTTATTATTTTTCGTTTCGCCGAAATTCATCGGAAAATGCTCGGAAAATATGGCAATGCCACTGCCACCGAGCGTCATCATCTGTTTTGAGTTTGCTGTGTGTTGAGTGTTGTGTGTGTTGATGTGGATGTGTTGCACCTTGACCTGCATTGTCCTCGACATTATCCTGCCGCAGTCAGACTGTTGAGGGATTTGACGCACTTTCCGCTTAGAATTGTGTGGCATGCACATAATGTACGGGAAATGCTTTCTATCTGGCTGCTCAGTTTTGTTGTGTCTGTTTGGCATTGGCCTCTTCAGGGTCGTCACACAGTTTCTTTCCATTTCACTGTTGAGGTTAGGAATGCGAAATATTTTTTGGGGCGCGGTCGAAATTAATTAAACACACACAAATGTGTGTGTGTGTATTTGTGTGTGGCCTGCAGTTGACCTTTGGTGAGAGAACAACTATCAACAGCGAGCAGAGACACAAAACACACTCGCAATTTAACCTTGGACTTGCCCCCCCGTTGGTTTGTGTCTCTTTTTTGTTTGCGCTTGTTTGCTGCTCAGATTCAGATTCAGCTTCGAATTTCGAATTGAAATGCAAATTCAAATAAAAATTCGAATGTTTTTTTTTTTTATTTTGGCTGTAGTTATAACCAGTTTTGTGCGCTCACAACTTCAACTCTATTCACGCTTCGTGGTTGGTTTGCTTGGCTGTCGACGACGTCGACGTCGATGACGATGAGGATGACATCATTCGGACAGGGGGCACTAAAATCGCTGCCGTAATTACAATAAAAAAAAGAAACAAACTGAGCGCTCTAACTTTTATTATGTCTACTTCGTACTTCGAGACTCGCAATCGTACTCAAAGTCGTGCCATGATGAAAGCTATACTAAATACAACATATACATATATGAGGAACTGGCATGAAAATTTAATTTTCGCCATCTTTACATGCTCATCTGGATCTGTTTAGAGTTTGCGGCAAATGTAATTAACGCGGCACTGCTAAATGGGGGAAAACTGTTGAAAAGTCAATAAACAAAATGCCAAAATCAATATGCGAGAGACGCTGGAAAAAACTGTCTGTGATTGCATAATAAACAAAACAGCAAACAGCAAAAAAAAAAAGAAGGCAGCAGCATAAATAAAATTAATTGAAAACGAAACACGTATGTGTATACTCGTACGTATACGTAATATCTATATGTGTAAGATTGTCGCGCCGTTGCATGTGTGTGTGTGTGTGTGTGTGATTGTGCGGGTCTCATTCATTAGACGTACGTCACCATTATAATGCGACTAGTTAACGGTTTTGTAGTTGTTTCTCGTCTATTGTGGGGCTTTAGCTTATCAATAAATTCTATTTTGGAACCCAAAACGTAAAACCCGCAAAGCGACGAAGCAGCCACACAAAAGAGAATGGCCGCGTACAAAACAAAAGACACGTAAAACAAGCAACACACCGAAAAAAGGCTAAAAATGAAAACAAGTAAAGAGCAAAACAATAAAAAAATAAATGTATATATATATAAAATAAAAACAGTGTTCATAATAAGCATATCCAAAAGGTCTCGGCATATTGTTATTTCCATGAAAAATATTCGTTGAGTATTTTTGTAATTTTCACATGAAAGCGACAGGGGGAATTGTTGCCGTTGTTTTGTTGTTTTGTTGTTCGGTTTGTTCGTTTTGCTTTTTTTTGTCGTTCTGCTTTTATCTATAGAAACAATCGACTTGGGGTTTGGGGCTTTGAAGCGATCAACAGATTCGTCGTCATGGCCGGCATTTCGTTTTGTTTGATTTTATAATGCCGCCTTCATTACACGACTGCCGCAGCTATATTATAGTAAATTTAAAGCTGTAATTTGTTATAAACAATAATATTTATAGGCAAGGGAGTTGCTAGATTATTTATCAGCATTCGCTTTGGGCAACGTGAAAGCGTTGCAAAGTTGTTTAATGATGTTCAAGTTGATTGAATTGCCTGTTGCTCGGTTAATAAACTTTAAACAATCCGTTTGCTCATTCCTCGGACAGATAACTTATGGTGTGCTTTATCGGTTAAACCCTTGCTTATCGCTTATCGATCATACGCTTGGTTTACCAATCTTAATCTGTCCTAAAATTTGCAAATATTTGCGTTTATCATATCTGCGCGCTTTTAACTTCTGTGAAGTATATTTATAAACATACATATGTAATATGTTTAAAGGAATATGATATATTAATTTTTTAAAAGTTTAAAGCTTTTAGTTTGATATATATTTTTTTAAATATATTAAAATGCTTCGATCCTCATTATGAAAGGAATTTCATTTTTCTTTTTCATGTTCTTAATATTTCTTAATATATTAATTCAGATATTTTATATAAATATTTATATTATATTAAGATTTTCCGATCTTCAATATGAAATTAATTCATTATATTTTCTTCTTTTAAAATTCAAATTTTTGATATAAAGGGAGATCGCTTTATTTTCATATCTCATTTATTTTATTTTAGTAAATTCCCATCCTAAGTTTTTAAACTTTAAATACTATATATTTCTTTAACTTACGATCTTTATCTGATATCATTACGTTCTTTGCTTTTGCATTGTATAACAATATAGATAGTGCTGTAGATAGATTTCCTTATACTTGCATCTATATCTTTGCATTCTTAACTATCTGCTGTTGACTCTCCATATAGTATCTGCTATATAACGATATTTATATAGCCGACAGCTGCTGAGAAACTTGTTCACCTGTGCCCTAAGTCAGATAGAGAGAGAGAGAGAAAGATAGAGAGAATACTTTGAGTTGTACTTGTTGAGAGTGCGCTGTTCACACTTGTGTACATAACACAGAAGAGATACAAAAGTGTTGGGGCCACTTGAGGTGGTGTGCGAATGTGTGTAGGGCGTATCTGTCAAGACTATTTCAGTGTGTGTGTCGCCCTTGGCCTTATCAATGATAAGATTAATTGCTTGCCACGCGCATGACTCACCCCACACAAAAGTCTGAGTATGCCTCGACATTCGACATTCGACATTCGAAGACACACAAAATACATGAACACAAACTCCAAATTGACTGATTGACTGTCACATAAGATACAAGCCACAACAACAACACCCACATAGAACTCTGAGAAATCTGAATACAAAACGAGTCGCGAGCGTGTGGTAAACGCACAAACGCACAAACGCACAAACATACATAAAAATACATAAATACATATTTCGTATTGAACTGGGGCTTTGAGCTGTGCTCTGGCAAAGCGGCACAAGGCTGAAGGGGGCCGTTATTATCGCATCACATGCATATGACATCAGCGAATACAACACGTAAACTGATATTCTACATACGTATTCGCATTCGCATTCGCATGCGTATACGTAATATTTAAGTTAATTGACTGAAAAACGCGAGCGTAAACTCAACTAATGTTCCGTTTCCATTTTATTTTGTAGGTAAACAAAAGATCTACTGTGCGAAATGCACGAAAAAATGCTCCGGCGAAGTGCTGCGCGTGGCTGACAATCATTTCCACAAGGCGTGCTTCCAGTGCTGTCAGTGCAAGAAGTCCTTGGCCACCGGCGGCTTCTTTACAAAGGATGGCGCCTACTATTGCATACCCGATTATCAGCGACTGTATGGCACCAAGTGCGCCACCTGCCAGCAGTATGTGGAGGGCGAGGTGGTCAGCACCATGGGCAAAACGTACCATCAGAAGTGCTTCACGTGCTCCAAGTGCTCGCAGCCCTTCAAGTCCGGCAGCAAAGTGACCAACACCGGCAAAGAGGTGCTCTGCGAGAATTGCGTCTCCGGTGGCGCCCCAGCCACGGGCAGCGCCGCCGCTTCGCCAGCCCGTCAAGCGGCTGTGACGTCACCCGCTCCGCCGGCCGAGAGTCCCACACGGGCGACAGCGCATCAGCAGGTGACGAGCGGCGTGCTGTCGCATAAGGCGCACCTCAAGGAGGACTACGATCCGAATGATTGCGCCGGCTGCGGGGAGCTGCTGAAGGAGGGCCAGGCGCTGGTCGCATTGGATCGGCAGTGGCATGTGTGGTGCTTCCGTTGCAAGGCGTGCAATGCGGTGCTGAATGGCGAGTACATGGGCAAGGATGCAGTGCCGTATTGCGAGAAGTGCTACCAGAAGAGCTTTGGCGTTAAGTGCGCCTACTGCAATCGCTTCATCAGCGGCAAGGTGCTGCAGGCCGGCGATAATCATCACTTCCATCCAACGTGCGCTCGCTGCACCAAGTGCGGCGATCCATTCGGCGATGGCGAGGAAATGTACCTGCAGGGCAGCGCCATTTGGCATCCCCGCTGCGGTCCCGGTCCCTCCGAGTCGGGCATCATACTCAATGGCGGAGGCGGAGCTGGTGGCAGGCCAGGCACAACCACATCGGTCACGGGTGGCGCCTCGAATGGCAACTTCACAGACACCGAATGTGATCGCATGAGTTCGAGTGCGCTCAGCGAAATGGTATGTAAGAGGGGAGAGGGAGAGGAATGCTCCGCTCTCCCTGCGACTCAAGAGAATGCTCGACTCACACACACGCACACACCTTTCAACACACACACGCAAACGAGTGACCTAGTGTTGCACCTTTATGATTTTTATGATTTTCATTTCGATTTTGTTTTATGCATTTTACGTTTGTTTAACCTCGTTTTCTTTTTGCGCTTGCGTTTTTTTTCTTTCTTTCTTTCTTTCGATTTTTCGTTCGTTTTTTCAGTACATCCGCTCCAGAACACCGAGTTTTAATGGTTCACTTTATTCCAGTAGCCGCAAGGTTTGTTTTCGCTTTAATTTTTATGATTTCCGATTAGCATTACGATGATTATGATTTCGAGACTTTGGCTTGATTAATTCCCCATGCACTGCATGCTAAACACCGCGACTAACTTTCACCCTAAAACATTTCAACTAATTCAACTTCCTAATCCCTTCTAGCATTATCGCACCGTCAGCCCGGGGCTGATACTGCGCGAATATGGACGACCCATTGGCGAGGATATATCGCGCATCTATACCTACAGCTATCTGACAGATGCGCCGCATTATCTGCGCAAGCCGATCGATCCATATGACAAGACACCGCTGTCACCGCATTTCCATAGGCCCGCCTCCTATGCCACGACCGCTAGCAATGCCGGCTCCGTTGCCGGAAGTCGTCCCCCATCGCGTCCACATTCGCGCACGCGCAGCGCCATGAAGGTGTTGGTGGATGCCATCCGATCGGAGACGCCGCGACCCAAGAGTCCGGGCATGAACAACGAGGAGCCCATTGAGCTGTCGCATTATCCGGCCGCCAAGAAGCCGCCACCAGGCGAACAGCCCAAAATCGAGCGAGATGATTTCCCAGCACCTCCTTATCCCTACACGGATCCCGAGCGCCGACGACGCTACAGCGATACGTACAAGGGAGTCCCTGTTTCGGATGACGACGATGATGTGGAGAACGAGGATGGCGAGAACGGCAAACAAACCAATGGCAAGGCCAAGAATGGCGAGGAGCAAACGTGAGCTAATGAAGTACACTCATAAAAAAGTTACTTGACTAATTGTATCTTTGTAATAGGCGCCTGCAACGCGAGGCTGAACAGCTGGAGAAACTCAACTCGGGCATTGGCTCTGTGATTGCCAAGGATCTGAAAGAGCATGCCAAGTACAGGAAATGGAAGCAAAACAATTTAGATCCACGCAATGCTTCACGCACGCCCTCAGCCTCCAAGGAGCCCATCTACAAGTTGAGGTAAGCTACAGACTTAAATCAGCAATTAAATTGGAGTAAAAATGAAAAAATGAAAAAAAGATAAAACTGAAATAAGGAATAGCAAGTTTGAATAGGTTAAGCGAGCACATAAATTCCTAAATCAGCAATTAAATTTATTAATTAATTTAATTGTGACAACAATATTAACTGCAGAATTGATTGCTCTCATTTCATGTAGTAATAGTGTAGTTAAAGGATGAGATGCGTAGTATTGTTTTTTACATTTTTATTAGCAAGTTTGATTAGGTCAAGCGAGCATACAAATTCCGAAATTAAATTAATGAAGCATTGCTTTTATGCGACAATAATAATTAAAAATGATATGAGTAGTATTGCTTCTTAACTTTTTTAGACGTAAATTCAAAAAGACATTTTCTTAATTTTTAAAAATGAATATTTTAAAACGACTTAATGTGCACTTAAGTATATAAACTTAAAATAAATACATATTTAATAAGAATACTCGAAAGTTTACAAAAAAGATCTTCAAAGATCTTCTTTAGACCATATTTAATTCAAATATTACTATAATACTAATATTATATATATGTAGTTCACTTTTATATTAGAAGTTCACTTTTTCTATATATACTAAACTAATATTCTTTCATTCCCTTGCAGATATGAATCGCCAATTGGCGCATCGCCTTCACGCAATCTGGATCACCAGAAGCCATTCTATGAGGACGAGATGTTCGATCGCTCGACCAGTTATCGCGGCTCCCTGGGCAAATCTCTGGGCAATGCGCCCAGCTACAATGGTAAACACATTGAACTGTTAGCGAGCGAGTCTTAGAGTTAGCTTAGAGTTATCTCATACTATAAGCTGTGCAGAGAGTTTTGTTTTTGTTTCCTTTTTCCGTTTTTTGCCAAATTGTATATTATATTTAGCCCAATTACGTTTATAGCCATACATTCCTATCGCTCGCCGCCCAAGCCCGGATATGGATTCAAAACCACAACCTTGCCGCCCTACATACGCAACGGTTACAGCTCCGTAAGTGCTGAATTGGCCAATTTGTTATTGCCTGTTGCTCTTGGTGCGAGATTTGTTTATCTGTTTAGCTAATAATCAACTCTGTTATTCTGGGGCCATCCACTAATCTATAGCATTACGTATACTTGATATTAAGTACCTCTCTCTCTCAATTTCTATCATATTCACTTTCATCTGTTTGCTCACTCTTGATCAATTTATCTCTTTTGTAATTTGTAATTACTGCTGCTGCCGCTGATATGCCAAATGCTGCTGCTACTACTGATGATGACTGCTTTTGGTGCCTGGGTGCAACTAATACAATACATAATATTGTTAATAACTCAACTGGTTGGTTGGTCTGCTGCTTCATTGTGTTGTGCCTTAACATACTACACTCGTATCTTTCCTATACGACTATTCTCTGTGTGTGTTTGCTATATGCTACTTTCTCGTATTTGTTGCTACAATACAATACAATACAACTTAACTAACACAACATTAACACTTAACATACATCATACATAACATAACATAACATACATCATCTCTTACCTTGGCGACTCCAGTGGTGAGTGCGCTGCGTCATGTGCCCAAACCTGGATACGGCTTGGCTCCACGCTCTCACACATTCAGTTCCACAACTTCAGCCGCCGTCACGATGCATGGTGCCACTGTAAGAATGCTTTTGTTGTCGTAAATCCCGTTTTTGTTGTAATCCTTTATTCTAGATTAGTTTGGTTGCCAATCTATTGCCTCCTGAAAGGCGGTCTCAACACTCACACATTTCGTAGCAACGCACAATTTTAGTTTTGTTTTTGGTTTTGGTTTGGCATGTTTACATCACAATCTAATATGGAGAATTAATCGCTCTTTTGCTTTGTCATCTTATGCAGGATTTCTCCTATGGAGGTTTGGGCGACAAAACACATAGCACAGATCTGAGCTGCGGCAAATCAGAGGGTAAGTTGGACAACTAATGAAAATAATCGACAATTATCAAACTAAAAAAAGCACGAATCAAAACTAAAAAGAAATTAATAAATGCAATTCGATAAATGAAGTGAAATAACAACAAAACTATGTATAGACTACATTGAATTAAAATATAAAACTTACTATAAACCTGAAGTTAATTAAATTAAGATGACATGCGACTAATATCAAATTACAAAATAAAATCCAAATTAAAATAATTGAAACATTCAAGCTTAAAAAAAAGAGAATCGAAAGCAAAATAAATTAAATTAAGATGGCAAAAATGTAAAAAATAAGGTAAAATGCGATTAGTATTGAAGCTGAAATTAAAAACTAAAAAAATAATAATAATAAAAAATCGAAATAAATTAAAGTCTATATAACTAGCATTCTAGTCAAATTTCAATCTAAACTAAAAAATAAAATAAAAATTCCAAATAAACAAACTGTAAATAAAATTTGTAAAGTAAAATAAAAAATGTAATTAGTAAAATATCCAAACTAAAATACTAAATAATGAAGACTACTTGTGTTTTGTGTATATAAAATTAAAGTGTTAATAATGAATTTCTTTTCTAACTTGCAGCTTCAGTGGATTCGATTACTGAGGGCGATAGGCGTGCTCTGATGGGCGGCGATCTGCCCGCCTCGAGCACATACTCGGGCGCCTTGTCCTATCACTATCCGCAGGCGGGACTCATTCGACGCAGTTTGCCCAACATGGCGCACTCGATGCTGGTGCACGAGCCTGCCAAAATCTATCCCTATCACATTTTGCTAATTACGAACTATCGTCTCCCATCAGACGTTGATCGCTGCAACCTCGAGGTAAGTGAAATACATTATTTGTCAATCCGTAAGATACTTATAGAGTTGTATCTTTTTCGTTACAGCGTCACTTGTCAGACATCGAGTTCGAGCACATTTTGCAGTGCGCCAGATCCGAATTCTACAGGCTGCCCCAGTGGAGGCGTAATGAGCTGAAGCGACGTGTGAAGCTCTTCTAAATGCTACAGCCTGGATAGAACCAGATCCAGATTGGCTATTTGCGACGAAACCAAATTTAACAAAAGAAAAAACAATTACCTAATCATTTGAGGGTTCTTAACTATAAAACAAATGGCAGCAAAGCAAAACAGCAACAGCAACAACAACATCAAAAACAATACAAAAGTTAATGAATTGATAAAACTATGCTAATTTCACAGCCAGTTTTGAAACACGCTTTAAATATATAATTGAAAGAAAGGGAAATAGTTACATTTGAAGTGCGGACTGCAGCAATCGCAGATCCAGTTTATTTTTTTAAGCATTAGTTGCGCAGATAACTATTTAAATTCTATAAGAAAACCAAAAAAAAAAAAGAACTAAAACACAACTTCGGCATGAACGAAGTTTGAATACTCTTGCAGATCGTCACACTTATCATATTGTTCCTAGAGTAAGAACTAATATTTCAATAATTAGATCAATCTGAAAACTATTTGCGTTTGAAAGTATTGAGAGTGAAATTCGATCTGCAGAGGTATTACAAAACAATGTATACAAATTTCAATAAGTTAAACTTTGGCAGTCAAGGCAAGTCCTGAATTGCATGAAAGCTTTTTATAAACAGCGGCTAATCCAGTTAAAATGCATCAAAGAACGAGAAATGAATGTACCTACAAAAACAAATTCAAAAACCAACAGCAACAATTAGATGTGTGGCATTATAAAACATTACGCTAAACACTTGCAAACTTTTTAATTTATTACTATATATTTTATTTATTTAAATAGAATATGTCAAAGAATAAACAAGATATAATAAAACAGGACAAAACGAAGCAATATCCTACAAATGTGTTTCAATAAATACATCTATAATATATAGAATATCTTATATGCTGTGTCAAGTATAAAAATTTGCCTGCTTTGCGTGACTGGAATGTACTAATGGAGGACATACAAACATTTCGAGTATATAAATATATATTGCGCTATGTTTCACAGTTATTCGGAGATTCTATTGATGGCTTCTCTCTTGAGTGTTTTGCACTAGTTTTGCTTTTGCAACGTGTCATCTGTGCGTAAGCTGAAGGTTAGCTGCGTCTTCATCACGGTAACGCTGCTGCCAATGATCTGCTTGTGATAGATTTGTCGCGTCACAAATCCCATATCGTCGTAGAAGTCCCGTTCATGCTCCTGCCACTCGGAGATGGTGCACTCCAATGAGGCGTAGCCGGCATTTGTACACGTATTTGAAATCTGATTAATCATTGGCTCCATTATCTTCTGATGCGGATAGTCCTTGGCAATGGCGAAACGATAGATCCATGCGGCATTGTAGACAGCATGGTGATTCTTAACGCTAATCGTTGCCACAATGCGTCGTCGAAACTTGTTCTTGTACGTCTCATCAAAAGGGGCTTCATCCATGAATATCTGATAGCTCGCCTCGTTGGGAGCACAGCGAAATATGAATGGTTCATAGCACTCAGCAACTAGCGACTGCGATGGTTTCACCTGCGGCAGGAAATTGAATAATTCAAATACTTTACATCACCATCAGTACTTACCCTCATTAGCTCCACTGCCTTAGCATAGAAGGAGAAGTAGGTGCTGGTGAAGAGAAAGAATACGCAGCCGGGTATTGTGAGGACGCAGAATAGAAGCGGCACACCCAGAAAAATGAAGAATATTGCCCAAGTGATGACTATAAATTGTAGTGTTATCTGTAATTAAGATGTAGGCTATTAAGATGCATCCACGCCCGAGTCAGATAAGTCACGTATGGCAAAAGAAAGCTGAGCTCACCTCCCGAAAGCAGAAGGCAAAGAAAGATTTTGAGGAGAATGACATAATGTAGTCCCGCACCAACTCCTGGCACTTGAGCTCGTCATCTTCCCGATAGTTGCGAATAACAATAAATGGTTGCATCTAATGTCACTTAACACAAATTAAAAATCTTTAAAATCCGATTCCAAGCGAAATAAAAAACAAAATCAAAACATCAGCAAGCAGTGCGACCACAGCAACATTATTTCAGTACATAATACTAAAAATACTTATGCATTTATTTGCACGAACATATCGCCGTGTTGCGTTACTGTTATCGATAACATTATTAGCAGACCAACTGTTATTTTAACGTCCATTGGAATTTAAAATCGGTTTATGTATTTATGCAATCAAATAATTTATTTATATTGTACACACATCAATTTTATAAAGCAAATATGGGAATTAGGCCTTTTTCTGCATTGCTTCGATAAATCCCTTCAATGCAGCCAAACCCTTCTCATTCTCCTCCCAACCGGGTGCTACTTTAGAGCAATTGTCGTACCATCGCACAATATTAGCGTATTTGGTCAAATCCAGTTTTACAATGGTAAATGAAGAAATAGTGGCCAAGATGGCGGTATCAGCAACAGTGAATGAGTCACCTGCTACATATTTTTGACCTTCCAAGAAAGCATTCAGAAAACCGAGGGCCTCTTCCACCTTCTTGAATAGCTCTGGATCAGCAGGAGCTTTCTTTTGCAACTGAGGAGTGTAATAATCTCCGAGAGCCTTATACAAGGTACCCATATCAAAGAACAGACGTTGATTCACAATAGCGCGTTTCTGAGGATCCTTGGGATAGAGAGAATCATCCTTTCCGTATTTCTCAATCAGATAGGTAAGAATGGCACGGGACTCCCACAGAACAAATCCGTTGTCGACAATCGTAGGAAGGGCGTGCTCAGGATTAAGCTTAGCGAATTCTGGCTTCAAATGTTCTTCCTTGGCTACGTTTATTTCGATCTTGTTAAATTCCAGGCCAAGAGCCTTACCAATCATAAGGATGGAACGGCAAGTGGCGGCCAAAGGCGAATAATAAAAATCCATTTTACTTTGTAATGTGATTGTTTGACGAACTGAACGATAACTATTTCGACTATGCAAACCAACTCGATTTTTATACTGTTTGTGTCACTGATAAGCCAAGCCATTTATTATCTGCCAATATTGCGATGATGCATTTTGGGCAAGCATTATTTTCAATATGATAAGATTATGGATTTCTAAAAGTTCATCGTTACAGTTCGGGGGTATTTCTACGATTAACATAGAATAAAAAGTTTGAACTGCTTCATGATAGTTAAACACATTTACCATCAAATAGAATTCTCATATAAAAGTATTTCCGATAGAATTTTTTTTTAATGCATAATTATTATATTTTACATGATTTTTATAAATGGAAAACTAGTCCCCAAAATAAATGATAAATAACTGCTGAGTTTTGGTAGTATCAAGAATTATCATTAATAGTCTCACAGTAATTAAAAGTTCTTAATCAATAATTTTTATATTTAATTTTATATAATTTTGTTAAGTTAAGATATACAATTTATATTTAAGCTTAATAAAATAATAATGATACCAATTGAGAATTTAACTTTTTAAATAAATTTTTAACTGCCGAATCAATCACATTGCCAAACCCGGCCATTTTCGTTATGCTTAAGCAAAACAAAATTGAATTTGAAAATATCAGTAACCAGTGCGACCGCATTCAATAAATACTATACAATTCCATTTTCTGGTAATATCGATGTTTTGTAGAGTCGCGTGGAGCTTGACAATCATTCAATTTATATATCAGCTTAAGCGATTTTGTTCAATCGATTATCGCTCCAAAATGTTTTGCGAATAATAAAAATAAACTCATTTAGATGAATAATTTGCCCGAGGCATTATGACAAAAAAAATCATATCTGCAATTTCAATAAATGCAATTTCCTAAAATAGATTATTATTCATCGCAAATTTAAACATTGTTTGAATCTCGATAACGTGAGCAGTAGCCTAGAGTTACTCCATTTAAAATCAATTTATCGGTTAAATGTATTCTTCGATGCAAATAAAAATAGTTTAAATTAATCGAAAAGCTTAAATCGAAATAATTCTTAACTGTCAAATAAAACTACAAGTGGTTGATTTATAATAGAAAGAAAATTATTTATTTATTGGACTCCAAGCGAGATGTTGTTTGCCTCCAAGGAACTAACAACGAAATTGAGAGTTACTTCTTGAATAGCTCAGAATCAAATGAATTCTTGAAAAACAATAGTTAGTAATAAACTGTGAGAGTCTTGTAAATAGGACAGGATGCATATGTCCATAGCGGAGAAAGGAACAAAGAAATTTAGTATCTCTTCCACATTTTTAGGTAGGATCAAAAGGTTTCTATAGATAAAGCGTTGGTATATCATAACAGCATGTTTTCTTAGGGTCCTTGGGGTCATCTTCTCGGTAGTTATGAATAAAAAATTAAAAAGTTTAAAACCCAGACTGCAAGGAAAATAAAAACCAAAGTCAAAACATTAGCAAGCAGTGCGACCACAACAACGTAAGTTCAGTATAAAATACTAAAAATACTCATGCATTTATTTGCTACAAGCTTGTTGCTGTGTCGCGTTATTGTTATCGGTAACATTATCAGCAGACCAACTGTTATTTTAACGGCCAAAAGAAATTAAAAATCGGTTTATACATGCAGTTTAATAATTTATTGTTTCAGTGTACGAATATCACTTTTGTAAATGAAGTATGAGAATTAGGTTTTTGTATGCTTTACTTCATTGTTTCAACCAATGCCTTCAAAGCAGCCAAGCCCTTCAAGTTCTCCTCCCATCCGGGTGCTACTTTACTGGCATTCTCGTACCAGCTAACCACATTTGTGTATTTGCTGAGATCCAGATTAACAATGGTAAATGAAGAAATAGTGGCCAAGATGGCAGTATCAGCAACAGTGAATGAGTCACCTGCCACATATTTTTGACCTTCCAAGAAAGCATTCAGAAAACCGAGGGCATCTTCCACCTTCTTGAATAGCTCAGGATCAGCAGGTGCTTTCTTTTGGAACTGAGGATAGTAATAATCTCCGAGAGCCTTATACAAGGTACCCAGGTCAAAGTATAATCGTTGATTCACAACTGCGCGTTTCTGAGGATCCTTGGGATAGAGCGAATCATCTTTTCCGTACTTCTCAATCAGATAGGTGAGAATGGCACGGGATTCCCACAGCGTGAAACCGTTGTCGACAATTGTGGGAACGCTGTGCTGAGGATTGATCTTAGCAAATTCTGGCTTCAATTGCTCCTCCTTGACTACGTTGATTTCAATCTTGTTGAATTCGAGGCCGAGAGCCTTACCAATCATAAGGATTGCACGACTAGTGCCGGCAAGAGGCGAATAATAAAGATCCATTTTAATTTGAGATGTGATTGCTAACGAGCTGAACGATAACTATTTCGGTTCCGCAAAGCAATTCGATTTTTATACAGTTCGCTTCACTGATAAGACCAAGTCATTTATTCTCTCCCACGTTTATGCATTTTGGACGAGCAACACGATAAGATTGTGGATTTGTGAAAGTTCATCATTACAATTCGGAAGTCTAACTAAAATTTAATAAAAGTCTATATTATTTCATAATAGTTCAACACAATTATTACCCAATTTAATTATTATGAGAACATTTATGCTAGAATTTACGAAATTTGCTTCGTTAATAAATTCAAAATTATTCTCTCACTTGAACTGATAAATGAATAGAGATACAAAAGCTCTTAACCATGGATTGATATGCCTATTGATAGCAACAATCGTATTGTGCTGGTTTCAAAAATTATCATTAATAGTATTTGTTTTACAACATTAATTGCTGCAAATTAATATTAAATAAAAGTGTTAGATAAATTAAATTTGAAGTATATAATATAACGCAAAATAGCAATAGCAAATTATTTTGGCAATAGAGAGAATTTTGAGAAAAGAAATATAACTATTTATATGTACCTGTCGAGTCGGAACATAGAATTTCGGTTAAGATAAAGCAAATCAAAATTCAAATCGAAAACATCAGTAATTAAGGCGACCATGTTCTACATTATTACCAAACAACATTCTAAGTAGTATCGATGTTTAATGATATCGAGTGACCCATATAATAGATGTGGAAATTATTCGATTTAAAATCTATTTTAACAATTATTTTTCTATCGGTTCTTATCTTCCAATACATTTCTACGAACAATAAAGATTACTCATTTAGAAGGTATAACTTGTCCAAGGCAGTTCATTATAAAATAATTTTACCAAAAGTTGTATTGAATATATATTGAATTTAAAAGTTAATGCTCTGCAACGTGGGCATAAAGCTACTCCATTTATCTTAAATTTATCAATTCAATTTATTCATCCATTTAAAATATTTGAAACAAAAATATACAAAAAGTTAAAGACCAAATTGAAAACAATTCATAACTTTCAAGCGAAATTTCTAATGCGTTAATTTAAAATAGTAAGCACAATATATATATATTTTTTAAGTAAAATTAATCTGTTGATCCTTATTGCAATGATTTCAGTATAGCCTTCAAAGCAGCTGCACTCTTCTCGACCTCATCCCATCCGGGAGCGACTTTGCTGCCATTCTCATACCACCTCGCAATATTTTTGTATTTGCCAATGTCTAGACCAATACCTTGGAATGAAGCAATAGTTGAGAGGATGGATATGTCAGCAACGCTGAGGGAATCACCAGCCAGATACTTTTTGCCATCCAAAAAGCTTTCAAGGAAATTTAGGACCTCTTCCACCTTCTTGAATAGCTCAGGATCAAGAGGCTTCTTGTAGAACTGTGGATGGTAATAATCTGCAAGAGCCGGGTAAAGCGCCGCCACATCAAAGTAGAGGCGTTGATTTATAACACCCCGTTTCTTAGGATCCTTGGGGTACAGAGAATCGTCCTTTCCATACTGCTCAATCAGATAGGTGAGAATGGCACGTGATTCCCATAGAACGTATCCGTTGTCGACGATCGTAGGTATAGTGTGCTGAGGATTGATCTTCACAAACTCGGGCTTTAGATGCTCCTTGGCGGCGACGCTGACCTCAATTTTATTGAATTCCAGACCAAGAGCCTTGCCAAGTAAAAGGAGGGCACCAGTCGATGCGGAATAAGGTGAATAATAAAGATCCATTGTAATGGTATTGCAAGTTGAAAGTTAACTATTGCACTTCTATTAAGAAATTCTTTTTATATGCTTTTTGTTTTACTGATAAGGTCAATACATTTGTTATCTATTAATACTGTGTCGACACCTGGTAGAGGGGTTATGACTGGCAGATATGTTCAGCTTATTTGATTCTGAAGAATCATCATCATCATTTACCACAGTATTATCGCTATTTTCCAAATGGTTCTGGAATACTCAGCGGTCTGGAATATTCATCGAACAGATATACTAATATGTTTGGTATGTACAGTGGCTCCATCGAAAAATTTATTACCACTTTCCCAAAACTAACTTCCTCTATAACTATTGCATAAATTAACTATATTTATGATTTTTGGTATCAAATGACTTCTCAGGTTTTCGTTTAACTGATATTTTAATAAAAATATAAAATTTAATTTAATAGCTATAGTTATTTAAAAAAAATGCTAAAATAGGTCGATAAGTCGAAAGCTTGAATTGTTAAAAACATTGATGGAAATCTTTGGTTTTTGTCTTGGAAGTGCATTTTAGAGGTCATATAATGTTTGTCCTCTAAAAATATGTATCTATTCAAAAAATATTCCACGGATTATTTTACCAAATATGGTCTAATTTCAGAAACAAGAAGGGTCAGGAAAAGAAAGAAACGCACAAATTTCGGCGACTTTTCGACTTTTATAGACTTATCTAAAATTTTTCTAATTTATGTTTTACGTGCAACTAACTAAAATAATTTTTTCCAAACACATCAGAATCTGTTGAAATATTGGCTTGAGTTTAGATTAAATTTTCCCCAAATTATTTAAAACAAATTATTGACAAGTCGGAATTAAAATTGTCCCGACCAGGTGCTCCTTGTAAACTTATGAGTATCTAACACAGCAATTACAGAACAATTGCCATTTTACCACTTCTGATGATGTTCAAGTTCAAATACAGGAAAACAACGTCCGATACAACTTTAAACCATTTCAAACTTAATGGTCAAACTACTAGGGGCAATCTCAAGAATAGTAAGCTGTGAAACAATCGTTGATTTTAGTTGGAGCTCCCAAGCTCCCAAACATATTAAAGTCATGTCATTTCTAATATGTACAATTAATTTATTTAAAGTGTAATAATATTTTTTAAGTGGAATGCAATATATACTATACAAATTATACTTCATTTCCCTAAGAAAATAATTCATAAAATTAACGGTTCTTGACCTTAATCCGGATAGATGCATGTACCATTCTCACACCATGTATGTATGTATGTTAATAGTATTTTATTGACTGTGATTATTTGATAAACTGAAAACTTTCAAGTTTTGCTTCTGTAAAAATGTTAAAAATATATTTAAAGGAAAGTTATAAAAAAACATTCCCAAGAGTTTAAAATCGGATCCTCTTCTACATTCTTAGCTTAGCAAGCGTAATAAAAAAACATCTTAGATACAATAGCAATTTATTTATTTATTTTTTAAGTAATGCAATAGATTGATTTCTACTGCAATGATTTTAGTATAGCCTTTAAAGCAGCTGCACTCTTCTCGACCTCATCCCATCCTGGAGCGACTTTGCTGCCATTCTCGTACCACCTCGCAATATTTTTGTATTTGCCAATGTCCAGACCAATACCTTGGAATGAAGCAATGGTGGAGAGAATGGAAATGTCAGCAACGCTGAGGGAATCACCAGCCAGATACTTTTTGCCATCCAAAAAGCTTTCAAGGAAATTTAGGACCTCTTCCACCTTCTTGAATAGCTCAGGATCAAGAGGCTTCTTGTAGAACTGTGGATGGAAATAATCTGCAAGAGCCGGGTAAAGCGCCGCCACGTCAAAGTAGAGGCGTTGATTTATAACACCCCGTTTCTTAGGATCCTTGGGGTACAGAGAATCGTCCTTTCCATACTGCTCAATCAGATAGGTGAGAATGGCACGTGATTCCCATAGAACGTATCCGTTGTCGACGATCGTAGGAATGGTGTGCTGAGGATTGATCTTCACAAACTCGGGCTTTAGATGCTCCTTGGCGGCGACGCTGACTTCAATTTTATTGAATTCCAGACCAAGAGCCTTGCCAAGTAAAAGGAGGGCACCAGTCGATGCGGATTAAGGTGAATAATAAAGATCCATTGTGATGGTATAGCAAGTTGAAAGTTAACTATTGCAGTTGTGTAGAGAAATTCTTTTTATATGCTTTTTGTTTTACTGATAAGGTCAGCGCGTTTGTTATCTCAATATCGTTTCTACCCATTGAATGGAGTTTATGACTGGCACATATGTATGTATGTATAGTACTTAAGTGAAGCCTGTGCATTTCTGAAATATCATCATCGTAATCATTTATTCCAATTTTATCATTTTGAACATTTTTTCTAGAATGATCACAGCTAATTAAAGATTTATTGAACAGCTTTACTGCGTGCATTAATATAATGTGGTATCAATCATAGCAATAAAGTACTTTAATCCATATTCGAACTCATCATTCAATAAAGTTACATTTATCGACAGCCAGGAGATTATTGTCCTCGATATTTACATGTATGATACCGAGTAGAGAGTGAAGACAAGTTACTTTTGCTTGTTAGCTCAAGATCTGCCAAGTTTTTTTCTGAAGAACTTAGTTTAACAAATTCAAAGTACGAACTTATTATAAATTTCTGTGAATTAAGGACCAAGCACAAAGAATAAAGTGTCGTCAAATATAAAAGTTAAAGCTTAACAATTCAGAGTCAATAGATGTTTACAATTAGGAAAATTGAATTTGAAAGAGTAGGCTGCATAAGCGTTAGTAGAGTCCACCTCACAACATCCGCACAAGATTTCGACTGTAATGCCGCACAGTGCGGCAGGCTCCACTGAAGAAGCGATTTCCCTCGCGCCTGTGGCCAAGTGCAGCAATTTAGAAAAAAAAAAAAAATAAAATAAGAAATGCACCTTCGATATAACGCTCAAGCCACTTTCTAGGTAGTAGATAATGCTTCTAAGGTCTAACAATCATCTAGCAATCATTGACGCCTTTGTTGAGTTAAACCGCTTGTAGTTGGACCACCCAAAAGGAACTAAAAGTCGTTTAATTTTTAAGCACTGATAATAAATTTATTAACCGAATAGTATGATGCTAGTATTTAAGTAATTGTGATTCTTTGACCAGCTGTAAACATTTAAGTGAAATAAAAAAAACAGTTGTTTTATAATTGCAATGACATTTTTATTTTTCGAGTATTACAATTAACTCTGCTGTATAACTTTGAGTATAGCCTTCAAAGCGCCTGCACTCTTTTCGATCTCATCCCATCCGGGAGCCACCTTACTGCCATTCTTGTACCACTTCTCAATATTGTTGTATTGGCCAATGTCCAGACCAATACTTTGGAATGAAGCAATGGTGGAGAGAATGGAAATGTCAGCAACGGTGAGAGAATCACCAGCCAGGTATTGTTTGCCATCCAAGAAACTTTCAAGGAAATTTAGGGCCTCTTCCACCTTCTTGAATAGCTCAGGATCAAAAGGTTGCTTTTGGAATTGTGGGTGATAATAATCGGCGAGAGCCGGGTAAAGCGTTGCCACATCAAAGTAGAGTCGTTGATTCACAACACCACGTTTCTTAGCATCCTTGGGGTAAAGGGAATCATTCCTTCCATACTTGTCAATTAGATAGGTGAGAATGGCACGTGATTCCCACAGAACGTATCCGTTGTCGACGATCGTAGGTATAGTGTGCTGAGGATTTATCTTCACAAACTCAGGCTTTAGATGCTCCTTCGCGGCGACGCTGACCTCAATTTTATTGAATTCCAGTCCAAGAGCCTTGCCAATTAAAAGGAGGGCACCAGTTGATGCGGAATAAGGTGAATAATAAAGATCCATTGTGATGGTATAGCAAGTTGAAAGTTAACTGTGTTGCAATTGTGAAGAGAAATTCTTTTTATATGCTTTTTGTTTTACTGATAAGGTCAGCAATTTTATTATCTCTCAATATCGTGTCAACCCATTCAAAAGGGGTTATGACTGGCACATGTGTATGTTTGTATGTTAAGATTGTGTATTTCTGAAATATCATCATCATAATAACTCACCACGGTTTTATCACCAATAGAAAATGTCTGGAACTATCGAGGCTGAAGAAAGAGATGCACTATATATTGTGCACTTAAGTAAAGTAATCATATCAACAAATAGCTATAATCCATACAAGAATTCAGCAATGATTGTAGGAAAAACTTCCCCTTATTGTTTTGAAAATTGCCGCACTAAAAATGTAATCAACAATTATCGCAGTTTGAATTTGTCGACAGTCAGCAGCTAATGGTTATCGATATTTCCATGCAACGAATCCAGGGCTGAAGAAAAGTTGTTGAATGATAGTTGTTTACTTAAAATTTCCCGACTTTTTCCTTAAAGAGCTTTTTTGTTCAATTATAACCCAATTTCAATTTGAAATAGTGGGAGATTCCATGCTAGCTAGGTTGAAGTTAATTAGTCCACATTTTGTATTTACTTTAATTTTTATAGACCAAGACATATATTTTTTATTATTACATATTTATTTTATTTCAAATTATTACTTAAATATATTTGCATATGTACATATATTAGCAATTTATTTACCCATATAGGGGTAAAACGGTTTAAGTGTAAATTGGGGAAGCCAGGAAAGAAAAAAAAGCAAAATTTTTAACTTTATTTTAGGAATTCAACAAGTAAAGAGACCTGACCAACGAGAGCATCAGAACAACTCCATCTTTCAGGCAGCCTGCGCGTAAACAATGAAGTCTATTAGGCATCTGTCCACCTAGCCATCATTCCAGACCTATTTTAATCCATCGCAAAATGTTATGCCCAACTCGCTCAGTTACTAAAGCATAAATATCTTAATCTTCGCTTATAGATGATGAAGTGTAATTCAAAATCGTTTAATTTATTAAAACAGTTAAATAATTTATTTAAATAGTGGTATAATAGATCAATTGAATTTTACTTCAATGATTGCACGAACGTCTTCAAATCAGCCAAAACTTTCTCGACTTCATTCCATCCAGGAGCAACTTTAGTACCATTCTCGTACCACTTCACAATATTGTTGTATTTACCAATGTCAAGACCAAATGCTTTGAACGAAGAAATAGTGGACAAGATGACAATGTCGGCAACGGTGAGAGAATCTCCTGCCACATATTGGTTGCCGTCCAAGAAAGTATCAAGGAAGTTTAAGGCCTCTTCCACCTTCTTGAATAGCTCTGGATCAAGAGGCTTCTTATAGAACAATGGATAGTAATAATCTGCAAGAGCCTTGAAGAGTGTTCCCAGATCGAAATAGAGGCGTTGATTCACAAGGGCACGCTTCTTGGGGTCCTTGGGGTAAAGGGAATCGTTCCTTGCATACTTTTCAATCAGATAGGTTAGAATGGCGCGAGATTCCCACAGAGAGAATCCGTTGTCGACGAGAGTAGGAATTGTGTGCTGAGGATTAAGCTTCAAAAATCCTGGTCGTAGATGCTCCCCCGCGGCAAGGTTGACCACAATTTTATTGAATTGCAGACCAAGTGCCTTGCCTACAATAAGTATGGCACCAGTTGTTGCGGAATAGGGCGAATAATACAGATCCATTATGATGCCGGGAGTTGAAAGATAACTAACACGGTTCTATATAAAAATTGGCCTTTTATACCTTTTCTTTGACTGATTAGGTTTGCGATTTTGTTATCACTCAATAGCTTGTCCATAAAAAGTAGTGGGACAATGATAGGCACATTCAGATGTTTGTTATGATTGTGTATTTTCGGCACATCATCATTACAATGCATGAGGAATACCATTCAGATGATACTACTATTTTCAAGTGACTCACTACGGTTTCTTCGCTATTTTTTGTGCCAAGAAACACACTACTCGAGAATGCTGAACTTCGAAATACCCTACGGCCATTAACTTAAAATCATAAGTATTAAACGTACTCGTATTGCAAATGTTTGGTGTTTAAGAAATTTGGCTTCCATGGATGGTATGTATGTATGTTTATTATGTTTACCAAATTATACATCATTATATGAAGAGCTTTTTAAAGTATATGAAATTTGCATAAAAAAATGATTAGTTCTGAACTTTTGTAAGTTTCGGTCGATGGCAATAAGCTTAATTTTCGTAGTACATATACTATCATGTGATTTGATATATCAACTGTTAAATATTCTAAAGTGCTTTAACACATACTACTCACGAACTTATCAATGAATACTGAAAATCTATCGTTAATCTAATCTAATCTAATTTCAATGTCTGCCTCAAAACAGCTTTAAAGTTTTCTAGAGCTTTTTGTATTACATGTTTACCGCATTTTGTTGTGCCTAACCTAGCCCAATTACGTTATTTGTAAAAGCTTTTACGATTGAATGTGGGTAGTTTGAACACTTGTTTAATTTAAATTGAGACATACATCTAAGTTTATTATCGAGAACTGCCTTCCTTGTAAAAATAAAAGCTAAACCTCATCTACTACCTAATTACAGCAATGACGATCTTACCGTGGTGGTGCTGGAGAGCCGTGAGGGATGTTTGCTGCTGGCATCCTGCTACATGGCCCACGACATGCTGGCTCCACCTGACGAGCTGCGGAGGCTGGTGGACATGGTCTGCTCCTCCAAAAAAATCTTATAATCGGAACTGATGTGTGCCTCTACTGACAAAAACTTAACCTATTTCGTCATGCAGCTTTCAAGGAAAGACTGCAGGCTAATGCTGGCATTTTGTGTCTGTATGTCACTGTCTGTCGGCTGTCCATGCTGTAAAACTGGGTATCACGAATAGTGATCAGTGCAGGAAATGCAACGAGCCCGGGGTTAAGGAAACACTCGAGCATCTTCTCTGAAGATGCCAGCGTTATCCGACTCCGGTTGAAATACCTTAATTCGCCGTGCCACAACGATCTTCGGGACGTTTCACGGCTACCTCCTAGGATGCTGCTGATTTTTGCCAAAAATGCGTCCATATTGCGCGATTTCTGAGACGTAGATAAGCTACCGGTACAGCTACGGACCTCCACTGGTCTATGCTTCTACCCCGTACAGGGTGCAGCCGGTCCCACCTAACCTAACCTATCTAGAAAAATAAAAGCTGGACCTTCACAACATCAATCAAACATTTACTAATTTACGATTAATACCAAAGTTACCCAATAATCCGGCGTATACTTTATTCTCCCAAAAAACAATTCATTTATTTACTTTTTTAATTTGCAGTTCATTACTTTATTTGGAGAGAGCACTAGTTGAAATACACATTTCCAATATTCATTGTTCAGATAGATATTATCCAAAATTGTTAATTAAATATTTGCAGGTTACATAATGTCAAGAATTGCATAATTTTAAGAGAGACAAATTTTACTTCAATGTTTCCAGAAATTCCGACAGCTTATCCACAGTCTTTTCCACTTCATCCCATCCAGGTGCTACTCTTTTACCATTCACATACCATCTTTCAACATTTATGTATTTGCTCAAATCAATGTTAACGACTCTGAAATTGGCAATGTTTGCAAGCAAAACAATATCGGCAACAGTGAGGGAATCACCTGCCACATATTTTTGACCCTCCAGGAAAATGTTGAGGAAACTCAAGGCCTCTTCCACTTTCTTGAGTAGCTCAGGATCAGCTGGTTGCTGTTGGATCTGAGGATAATAGTAGTCTGCGAATGTTTTGAAAAGGGTTCCCAAATCAAAGTAGAGACGTTGATTTACAAGAGCACGTTTCTTAGGATCCTTCGGGTAAAGAAAGTCATCCTTTGCGTACTTCTCAACCAGATAGGTGATAATGGCTCGAGATTCCCAAACAACGAATCCGTTGTCGTTGAGAGTGGGAATGGTGTGCTGAGGATTAAGCTTCACAAATTCCGGCTTCAGTTGTTCCTGTTGGCGGACATTGACCACAATTTTTGTTAAATTCGAGGCCAAGAGCCTTTCCAGTCATAAGAATGGCAGTACTCAAGGAGGAGTAGGGTGAATAATAAAAATCCATGTTTGTTGTGATTGGTTTGCGAGCCGAACGATTTCTAATTTTGGTTCTGCAAATATGTGTACTTTTATACTTGTCGCTACACAGATAAGGCTTATTTTATCAGGCTAATTAATGCATATGATAATGCCATGGGTGATAATTTGTTCACGCTGTGAGTGAACATTTCATAATAATTCGAAACCAAATATAATTATGCATTATGCACAACTTTAATTAAGTTTATGAGCGACCCTCGATTATATTTGAAAGACTTTTTTGAATTTACGACTCTGCTAAAAGCAGTAATAAAATATATTAAATTAGTTTTATTGTTGAGGTTAGTGATAAGAAAGAACAACAATTTCTCAAGAGAATCTTCATAATCTGCTACAACTCCGAAGTTTGATGTCATGACATCACGACTGAGAACTCTGGACCATCATCATAACGCGGACACCATTTTAATTACCTGTAATTACGATTCACGAAGTTGAAGAAAAGATCACGCTTGGGCACTCACTATTTCACAACTGAATACAAATGAGTTACGTTTAGAGTTCTAAGCTTAGATCCACACTAAATAGAAGTATTTCATACGACACGTTGCTAATCGATTTATCGATAACCACTTCGAACACGGTAGCTACCAACCCGTTTCAAGGTATTTTAGTGTGGTATATACCAATTTTTGGGGAAAAAGTTTAGCGCAAAAATTCAAAAAGTTGTTAATAACAACAATCAAAGCAATTGACATCACTTCACAGATCGTTTCGGGGACAGACATTCCTTGCTAGAGACATCCCTTGAAGTTGTTTCTTAAAGAAAAGAATCTCTTGTTAACAAAGTTTAAAGATACATGAATAAATAAAATACTAGTTTGTTTATATGTTGCCTTTTTATTTTTAAATTTCTAAGGGCTCTTCATACAGATTGATCTCTTCCATTATCTCACATTTAAACTCTTCGCAGAAAATTGTTGTTAAAAGGCTAAATTCTCGTTTTTGAACCTCGAGAGTTATTTTTGTAATCGTATGATATAAGCTTTCTTTTAGTTAAGGTTCATGGTTAAGAAAAATGTAAAAAATTAGTTGAGACTAAAGGGACAGACAAGGATACATAGAAATTAAATACAAAGGTTCGAAACACAAAATGGGAATGTGCGGTAGAGTTTAGATCCGAGACCGTGTACTGCTAGATATACAATAACTGATGAGAGCTGCCAAGCTAGTTGGATCAAATTCGCTGAATCCAAGTCATCATTAAAAGACCGATGAAGCCATAATCGTTTGATGAATTTTACTTCAACGATTCTACCAATGTCTTCAAATCAGCCAAAACATTTTCGACCTCATTCCATCCGGGAGCACGCTTAGTACCCCTCTCGTACCACTTCACAATATTGTTGTATTTGCTAATGTCCAGCCCAAATGCTTTGAACGAAGAAATCGTTGACAGGATGACAATGTCAGCGACGGTTGTGGGAATCTCCTGCCACATACTGCTTGCCATCCAAGAAAGTGTCAAGGAAGTTTAAGGCCTTTTCCACCTTCTTGAATAACTCTGCATCAAGAGGCTTCTTATAGAACAATGGATAGTAATAATCTGCAAGAGCCTTGAAGAGAGTTCCCAAATCGAAGTAAAGGCGTTGATTCACAAGGGCACGTTTCTGAGGATCCTTGGGGTAAAGAGAATCATCCTTTCCGTACTTCTCGATCAGATAGGTGAGAATGGCACGAGATTCCCATAGAGAGAATCCGTTGTCGACGAACGTGGGAATAGTGTGTTGAGGATTGAGCTTTAGGAATTCTGGTGTTAGATGCTCCTTTGCGCCTAGGTTGACCTGAATCTTATTGAATTGTAGACCAAGAGCCTTTTCAACTACAAGGATGGCACCGGTCGATGAAGAATAAGGCGAATAGTAAAGATCCATTGTGATCGTAGAGAGAGTTGAAAGATAACTAATACGGTTCTATGGAGAAATGCAGCTTATATACTATTTCTTCTACTAAATTAATCAGCATTTTTTTATCTCTTGATTGCGGGATCATAAGGTTTAATGACTGGCACATCTATTTGTTTGTTATGATTGTGAATTTTTGGAAAATCATCATTATAATGTATGAGGAATTCCATTTTAAAATGATACTAATATTTCACAATTACTCAACCCGGTTTCATCGCTGGCATAGCAAGTAACAAGTAGAAATGGATTAATTGAGAGTCTTAGACTACGAAATACCTCGTGCTCATTGGCTTGCAATCGCACTTGTCACACATAACACTTATGCACACATACATACACATCAAAGCAATAAATATTTTCAAAATGTAGTAGTGTTAATGTAGTTGTTTTCCAATTTATATAAAGATGATATTTTAGGAAATAGCTATGTTATATATCATTAAATTCAAAAATTTTAAAATTATTATTTTCCATTCCATCCAAAACTTCTTTTTAATAATGATAAGTAGTGGGAACTATTTAAATATGGTGTGCCTTGCTCATGCACCCACGTACATGTGTAGATAGAGAAAAAAGCACCACGCCAAATCTTCTTCGCTTGTGATACTGATCAAGAATACATACATATATACATATATATATAATTTATATATAATACCCTACTAGCCTACATGTGGCAGGTATAGAAATGGTTCTCGTAATTATGCACAAATGATATATACTTATCAGAGCACTAAAGTGCTCTACATATACACGAACTGATTAATAAATGCAGGTAAAGAGACCATTTTAATCTAGCTTTCAAGCTTTTTACTATGAATGGTTCATTACGAAAAACTTTAAGTTTAAAATATTCGAGCTTTCAACGTTTAACAAACGTAAGACTTTAAATATTGCTATCTTGCTGAAACTGTGATCAAGATCGTCAGTATTTCTCAAAAAATAAAAATACGCCTGATTATCATTTTAATAAATGTGTGCTTGAACTTCTAGAATCTATACAAATATATTATATAACATATAAAAATATCTCATTATGAATGCACGTAATATTTATTTATTATAATATTTAAAGAATTGTACAATCAATCGGTTGCATTTTCCTGAAATGATTTAAACAACGCCTTCAAATTAGCCGCACCCTCTTCGACCTCATTCCATGCAGGAGCAACATTGCCGGCATTCTCGTACCAGTTTACAACATTGTCATGGTTACTAATATCAAGACCAAGAGCTTGGAATGATGAAATAGTGGAGAGGCTGACAATATCCGCAACGGTGAATGAATCACCTGCCAAGTATTGTTTACCCTCTAAGAATTTGTCAAGGAAATTCAAAGCCTCTTCCACCTTTTTGAATAGCTGAGGATCACCTGGTTGATTTTGGAACTGTGGATAATAATACTCTGCGAGAGCCTTGAAGAGTGTTCCCAAATCGAAGTACAGTCGTTGATTCACAACAGCACGTTTTTGAGGGTCTTTCGGATAAAGGGAATCATCCTTTCCGTACTTCTCAACCAGATAGGTGATAATGGCGCGAGTTTCCCACAGTGCGAATCCGTTGTCGACGATAGTTGGTATGGTGTGTTGAGGATTGAGTTTTAAAAATTCTGGCGTTAGATTCTCCTTCGCAGCAAGATTGACCTGAATTTTGTTGAATTCCAGACCAAAAGCAGCGGTGATCATAATGATGGCACCAGTCGTTGGAGAATAAGGTGAATAATAAAGATCCATCCTGACGGTAGTGAGTGTTGATAGGTAACTATTGAGGTTCTGCACAGATATTGTGTTTATATAGTTTTTGCATTAGTGATTAAGTCAATGCGTTTGTTTTCTATCAATGTTGTAGAGGGATATGGACACGTAATTCTTTTTGTTATGATTGTGTATTGTATTTCCGAAATATCATCATTACCACACATGAGGAATACAATTTTCAAATGGTGGTCCTATTTCATAATTACTCCGTACAGTTGCCTCGCTATTTAACAAATGGTTTGATAACGTTAGCAGCTTAACAACTTGAAGCACAAATATATATTGTCCTCCCACGCATTACTATCGGATAAGATAAGTCCTCTTATCTTTAAACCAATTTGTCAATGAACGCAAATAAATAGCCGCATAATCTACTTCATTTCTGTTGTCGATTGTTGTCTTCTAAAAAGCTTTAAAGTTTATTTGAGCTTTATAAATTTAATGTTTAACAAACTGTCGCCAAGTAATCCGATTCTTATTATTTTCAAAATTATACACATGTACATATGTGCGCAGAATGCATTTGTTTAATTTTTATATTGATACTCACTATCCGCAGGGTAGAAAGGAATTATTAACAGACAGAAGGAAGCATTTCAAACCCCAAGTATACTAATTGTATTCTTCAACAGCTTTAACAACCTACATATGTGGTATATCTTTGAAACATTTTCTGCTTATGACGTTTTTCATATAAATGTTTAACATTATGGAAATTCGCAGTCAAAGCTCCTTCGACCGTTGGTTTCTTACTTCTTTCGTTTAAGTGAAGGTCGAATGAAGATTCGTTTAGTTAACTGACCTCAAACAGCATGTGAAGATGTGGAGTTTAGGAATCCCCTATCAGACTAACTTACTCACATAATCAAGTTTATGTCTGTTTAATGGATAAAGTGAAGAAAATATTATAGGCTGACATAAAAGAATAACGAGTGTATTCTCGTTAGTTGATCGTCTTAAAAAATCAATTTTAAATTCAATCAATTCAATTTTAGAGGGTTAAGAGTATTTGTTGACTTAAATAATTCGAGGAATCAAAGTTTCCATGGTCGTTTTGATCTCATTCTAGCGACAAGCAGCTAACATTGTCGTACCATCTCATACATGCTCAAATCAATATATTAAAATTAAATAGAAGAAATATTTATGAGCAGGGCATTATTGGCAAAAGTAAACGTATCATCTGCCACAAAATAAAAAAAAACTTTTCTTGGTTATGCCAAAATGGTGGAAATTCAAAATTATTATACCAAACTTTATTAAATATCATTTTTTTTTTTTATTGCAATTAAATAATTTATTTACGGACTAGTACAATAAGTATACTAAGTTTTACTTCAGTGATTCCACCAATTTCTTCAAAGCAGCCACAGTATTCTCAAGCTCTTCCCATGCAGGAGTCACTTTGCTACCATTCTCGAACCACTTGGCAACATTGCTGTATTTGCTAATGTCTAGACCGACGGCTTGGAATGAAGCAAGGGTGGAGAGGATGGCAATGTCAGCAACGGTGAGAGAATCACCTGCCAGGTACTCTTGGCCCTCCAAAAAACTATTAAGGAAACTTAGGGCCTCCTCTACCTTCTTGAATAGCTCGGGATCAGCTTCTTTCTTTTGGAACTGTGGATAGTAATACTCTGCGAGAGCCTTGAAGAGTGTTCCCAAATCAAAGTAGAGGCGTTGATTCACAACAGCACGTCTTTGAGGGTCCTTAGGATAAAGGGAATCATCCTTTGCATACTTCTCGATCAGATAGGTGAGAATGGCACGAGATTCCCACAGAGAGAATCCGTTGTCGACGATTGTAGGAATGGTGTGCTGAGGATTCAGTTTCACAAATTCCGGCTTTAGCTGTTCCTTCTCCTGGGTATTGACCGTAATTTTATTAAACTCCACACCAACAACCTTGCCAACTAAAAGAATGGCACCAGTCGATGAAGAGTAAGGCGCATAATAAAGATCCATTGTGATGGTATTGAAAGTTGAAAAATAACTACTTCGGTTCTGTAGGGAAGTACGGTTTATATACCTTTCGCTTCACTGATAAGGTGTGTTCGTTTGTTATCTTCTAAATATTGTTTTCATACACTTGTATGTCATTAGGGGATAATGACTGGCACATATACATAGTAGGTTTGTTATGATTGTGAATTTTTGAAATATCATCATTAGAATACATTAAGAATAAATTGACTATGCTAGTAGTATTTCATAATTATTTACCGCAGTTTCGACGCTATAAAATAATTCTAGAAGGTTCAACCTAAATAAATACGTGTTCAATATATTTTGCACCCACATACATATGTATTTATATTTATCAACCTCTAATCTAGTAAAGATCATTAACGCATGCAGGTTATCTAAGTCTATTTTAAGGTATTATAGCGGCGCTTTAATAAAAGTACAGTTTAGAAACAGTTTAATATGTTATTTTTAGAATTCACATGCTATGAAGGGTTTATGTTACAGTGTGGCAAGGGCTTAAAAATTTACTAGATTTTATTTCCAATTTAGTGAAACATGTTTAATATATAATAATAATGACAGTTTGTCGAAATCGATCTGAGACAATTTCATAAGTAATCTTTTATAATTTATTAAATAACAAGAGTGTGAGCGCTTTAAGGCGTGCGTGAATGTTCACAACCTATCCCAATATTATTGACTTTGTGCAAGGGTAGAATGAATCACGTCAGTCAGCTTTTGTGGGCAACGAAAACATACTTGCTATCATCTTTAACCACTTGTATATGTTAGCTGGAATATTTAAATGTTGTATAGAGTACAAAATTTACAAGAAAGACCAATAGAAAATCGTTTTGTGTGTAAATAATTTATTTAAAGAGTATTTAATTGTTTTAAAAAGGGTTTTTTAATATATATTATTTTACTTTCTTGCTTCAATGACTGCCTTGAAAGTATCAACGGTATTTTCAACCTCTTCCCATCCAGGTGCTTCTTTTCTACCATTCTCATACCATCTTACAATATTTGTGTATTTGCTATAGTCTACATTAATGACTTTTAAATTGGCCACGGTTGCGAGGATAGCAATATCGGCAACAGTGAAGGAATCACCTGCCACATATTTTTCACCCTCGAGGAAAATGTTGAGGAACTCTAGGGCAGCTTCTACCTTCTTGAATAGCTCAGGATCTTCTGGTTTCTTTTGGATTTGTTGATAAAAGTACTCCAGGAAGGATTTATAAAGCTTTCCCATATCGAAGTAGAGGCGTTGATTTACAAGAGCACGTTTCTGAGGATCCTTCGGGTAAAGAGAATCATCCTTTCCGTACTGTTCAACCAGATAGGTGAGAATGGCTCGAGATTCCCAAACAACGAAACCGTTATCGTTGAGAGTGGGAATGGTGTGCTGTGGATTGAGCTTCACGAATTCTGGCTTCAGTTGTTCCTGCTGGTGAACGTTGACATGAATTTTATTGATTTCGAGACCAAGAGCCTTTCCAATCATAAGGATAGCAGCACCCATAGAAGAGTAAGGTGAATAATAAAAATCCATGTTTGTTGCGATGGGTTGCCGAGCTAAAAGTTTACTAATTTGATTCAGCAAAAAGGTTTACTTTTATACGTGTCGCTACACAGATAAGGTGTTTATTATCATGCTCCTCAAACATACGATAAGATTGCGAATACAGGTATATTATGATAATTATTTTTGGGAAAGTTTGTGATATTTCATGATAACTCACCTTTTGTTAAAAAAAGCAAAAGCACCATGGGTATTTACAGTCGAGCTCCCTCAACGGTTGCTTTCTTATGGTTTAAGTGTGGGTCGAATGAAGATCCGTTTACTTAACCGACCTCATACAGAATGTGAAAATATGGCGTATAGGAAGGAATATTCAAACGGTCTAACTTACCCACATGCTTCTGCTCATTACTTTAATTAAATGCTATGGTCAATATATTCTGTAGAGTTATGATTAATGATCAAGCCGTTTACTGTTTGATGGACAAGGAAAAGAGAATATTCTAAGTTGAGTAGTCTCAGAATAAACTCTTATAGTTAAAATAATAATAATAAATAAAAATTTGAAAACATTTCATTAAAAAAAATCAAGCAATGTATTTTTAGAGGGTTTGCTTTCCAAATTGGTTCTGTACAAATGGTGGAAATTCAAAATTATTCTTTCAAACCTTCTTAAATATCAGTTTATTTTTTATTTTTTAAATTGCAATTAAATAATTTATTTAAGGACTAGTATAAGGAGTATGCTGAGTTTTATTTCAGTGATTCCATCAATTTCTTCGAAGCAGCCACAGTATTCTCGATCTCATCCCATGCAGGAGTTACGTTGCTACCATTCTCGTACCACTTGGCAACATTGCTGTATTTGCTAATGTCTAGACCGACGGCTTGGAAGAAAGCAAGGGTGGAGAGGATGGCAATGTCAGCAACGGTGAGAGAATCACCTGCCAGGTACTGTTGGCCCTCCAAAAAACTATTAAGGAAACTTAGGGCCTCCTCTACCTTCTTGAATAGCTCGGGATCAGCTTCTTTCTTTTGGAACTGTGGATAGTAATACTCTGCGAGAGCCTTGTGTAGTGTTCCCAAATCAAAGTAGAGTCGTTGATTCACAACCGCGCGTTTCTGGGCGTCCTTAGGGTAAAGGGAATCATCCTTTGCATACTTCTCGATCAGATAGGTGAGAATGACACGAGATTCCCACAGAGAGAATCCGTTGTCGACGATTGTAGGAATGGTGTGCTGAGGATTCAGCTTCACAAACTCAGGCTTTAGCTGTTCCTTTGCCTGGATATTGATCGGAATTTTATTAATTTCCACACCAAAAACCTTGCCAAGTAAAAGAATGGCACCAGTCGATGAAGCGTAAGGCGAATAATAAAGATCCATTGTGATAGTGCTACAAGTTTAGAAATAACTACTTCGGCTCTGTAGGGAAGTACGGTTTATATACCTTTCACTTCACTGATGGTATGTTCGTTTGTTATCTTCTCTGTATTTTTTTTTCATGCACTTGTATGTCATTAAGGGGTAATGCCTGGCACATAACTTTCTATATGTATATTATGATAATTATTTTTGGGAAAGTTTGTGATATTTGATAAAAATTCACCTTTGGTTAAAAAAAAATAAACAGCTGGCCTGCATTATCACGACCACATAAATAAATACTATTTGGACACACTATTTTTATTAAAATTGATAAGATCTTCACTTAATCAAGTATTTATTACCCCAGCATTTGATAGGTTAATTGATTTCCATATTGATCAGCTATTAAACGTTTGTTTGTTTTTGCTTACATTGTAATTTAAATTTTAAATTTGCGATAGCAATGTGCCACAAGCTTATCGGTCGTTTCTATCGTCAACAAATAATAAATATCGATAACAAACATAATATATTCTGCCGATTTTAATATTGCTGGCGTCGGTCACACTGACAAAGACTAATAATTCCATTTTGCCGCATTCGCGTTTTACGTTCTTCATTTTTAGCATTTTAACTCGCATATCATCCTGCTTCTATGAAAATGGAAGACGGCCACATGGGGGAAAAATGTGCATCTTTGGAACATGCCTCGCCGGATCAGCAAAGACAGTTTATTTGCGGTGTAATCGAAGGCTTTTATGGTCGACCCTGGACAACTGAGCAACGAAAAGATTTGTTTCGCAAATTAAAAAAAATGGGCATGGACTCGTATATGTATGCTCCGAAAGATGATTACAAGCACAGAGCCTACTGGCGAGAACTGTATACGGTCGAAGAAGCAGATCACTTATCAAGTATTTATCTTGTTATCTTTTGTACTTTTTTGTTTTTCGTGTAAATTGAGTTTGCAAATTGTAATTATTTTTGCAGGTCTGATTTCGGCTGCCAAAGAGGCGGGTATTGTGTTTTATTATGCGCTATCGCCAGGTCTGGACATGACTTATAGCAGTCAGAAGGAGATTGCAACGCTTAAACGCAAACTGGACCAAGTGTCACAATTCGGCTGTGAAGCATACGCTTTACTATTTGATGATATTGAATCGGAGTTGTCGAAAGCCGACAAAGAAGTGTTTCAAACATTCGCCAACGCCCAAGTGTCGGTTACCAATGACATCTTTACGCATTTAAGTGGTCCAAAGTTCCTCTTTTGCCCCACCCAATACTGTGCGTCACGTGCTGTGCCTAGCGTCGTCGATTCTGAATACTTGAACACATTGGGCTCCAAGCTAAACAATGATATTGACATTCTCTGGACTGGCGACAAAGTGATATCCAAGATTATAACAATCGAATCGGTACGAGAAATAACTGAGATTCTACGGCGCCCGCCGGTCATCTGGGATAATTTGCATGCCAACGATTATGATCAAAAGCGTGTATTTCTGGGTCCTTACTCGGGTCGTTCGCCAGAGCTAATACCGCATCTGCGCGGCGTCATGACTAACCCCAATTGTGAGTTTTATGGCAATTTTGTGGCAATTCATACGTTGGCATTCTGGTCACGCTGCAGCATTGACTCCAAGATGGATAGCTCGCTGAGTGCGGATATCAAGCTGGAAACGGAGAACGAAGACGATTTACCGGTTGAGTGCATCTCCAAGAACGTATATCATCCGCGTCTAGCTCTAAAGTATACTAGAAACTACATTTATTTTGTAAACCTAATTAATATCTTCTTTACGTATTTAGAAATGCCATTAGCGAATGGCTGCCGGAGTTCTTTGTGGAAAAGGAAGCCTGGGGACCCATTGCAAAACCGCAACCTCAAGTGGAAATGGTGATGCCTATTATACCTATCATACCGTCGATTAACACCTGCATGAGTCTGACAACAACCACAACAACGTCCACAAACACGCGCACAGTGCCCGAAGTGAACACCACGCAGTTGCAAGCTCTTGCAGATGTGTGCAGCACCGTTAGCTCAACGCTAACACCCATATCTAATCCCGTGATGAACTCCCTAGTTTCGCCAACTAAAGTTGTAACCAACGATGAGATTATAAATCCCATACCAACAACAGTTGCGTCTAATATTGAGCTGCCCGAGAAAATTCCCATTTCAATTGTGCCAGTGCCCATTATGGAGGCTAAAGGAGTTGAAGAGTCTATTGAGCTGAGTTGCGATCTTTTTGATCCGCTGGCAAAGAGCACTGAGGCTGTCATCGAGGCTAGCAGCAAGTTGGACGGCTCGCCTGTTGTAGAAGATATTCCCATAGATGAAAAGCGAGACCAAGTGAATAATTTGAGCGTGGAAACAATGTTGGATGAAAGCAGTCTGAGTCCATTGAGCGCAGGCGTCAATGAGCCCATGGAATGCAGCAGCATTAATTCGCAGATATCGCCTAAAGAAGCCACCAAACTGGTTGCAGATGACGTAATCATGGAAGACTCGACTAACGATGTTAACGTAAGCTGGTCGTTAAGATACAATTGGTATATCGAAACTAATTTCACTTCGTTACAGAGCATGCACGTAGAAAGTCCTTCTTCGTCACCTGTATCGACTGCTGAGATGCATGAGGAAGACGAGCTGGACGCCAAGTAAGCATTGTATTTAATACCAAAGCTTTGTTCACTGATATTTACGTTTGCAGATCTTCCCGACTGAGGATAAATGCAGATGATTTAAGTCTGCTCTGTGATCTATTTTATTTACCCTTTGAGCATGGCATACGTGGCCTGAAATTGCTCAATGAGTTTCAATGGATAAAAGTGAATGCAAATGTAATGCTACAGGATCGTGCTTCGGGCAGTGGTGGTGATGCTGCCAAATCCATGAAACCGGAGGTTAGCGAATGGTTACAGCGCAGCGAGGTGTTTTCAAAACTTTGCGCTGGGGTTCAAGAGCTACTGGTGAAAATCGCCGACTGTGACAACAAGGAAATCAGCCATGATCTGTACTCATATGTGTGGGACATCTCGGGGGCATTGTCGCTGCTAAATTGCTACGTCAAGTGGCTAGCGTTGGGACACTTCCCGCAGAATACAGCCTCATACACTGAGGGCAGTTATACGTGTAAGTGCACTGCAAGTTTGAATTGTACTTTGAAAAATTGCTTACACTATTTGCTTGCAGGGTTTAGCAAAGGCTGGAAAGAGGCTTTCATGTCTGGAGATCAGGAACCGTGGGTATTTCGTGGCGGACTCACAGCTGACTTGCAACGCCTAATGCCCGTCGATTCGGGCAATGATTTGTTTGTTTACAAGTTACCTGAACAGCCCACTGCCAATTATTATCAATTGAGGCCCTATTGCAATACGGATGAAACTCAGATTTACAAGATCTGTACGCGCACCTATATGCAATGGCAGAGCAAAGAAGATGATGATGAGATTCTGCTACCCGCTGACTTGGCGGACATTGTAGCCGATGGTGTTGTGGGAGCTCATTTAACGCTGCATCCAGAGTTTTGTGTGGTTGCCTACGACAATTCGAATGCTTTGGTTGGCTATGCCTGCGGTGCCTTGGATGTGAATGTCTTTCAACGCAATATGGATATTTGTTGGCTGGCCGAACTACGTGAGAAGTATCCCAAAACACTGCTGGAAACTGACGGTGATGTAGGCACAAATCCACATAAACTAGTGGCACAATTTGTGGAAGCATTTCACAGTAGTCCAGCAGCGTGTCCCACAGAGGTTAGCGGTTCTTTCCCGGCGGTGATTAGCGCCGCCACCCTTAAGGAAGCAGAGCAGCGGGATAATGGCCTCGCCAAAAGACTGTTAACAGTCTTACTGGCCGCTTTGCGGGCCAATGGTTGTTTTGGTGTGCACGTCTGCATTCCCGAAAATGATGGGGAGCAGCTGAGTTTTTACACACGGATTGGCTTTATTGAGATTTATCGAAACGAGAGCAGTAAGTGCATTTATTTGGGACGACGCTTTTAGCAGTCGGGACTAAGATTATGCATTGTTGTGCTCAGAAAGTGCTGCTTGATTCTTTAAGCAACACTCGAAGAGCTTCTCAACCAGCCGGTAAACGGTCACCAATTTATCACTGCCTATGCTGCTTATCTTGATTTTGATTTTAATCTTGATCTACATGGTTTCCTTATTATTTAATCGGTTCGACATACTTAACCTGCTGACTGTATGTGTGAATGTTTTTGTATGTGCATTACTAATAATTAGGTGTCTCATTGGTAACATCCATTTATTGTATTATCGTGTATCTCCTCCTATTTTTGTATAACGCGTAGTATTGACCAAACAGTCCTGCGTACCCATGAATGCGTATGCCGACTGTCGATTCTCTAGCATTTTAAACTTAAGTAATGAACGTACTATTTAGTTTCTCTTTGCGCCATAAGCAATAAAACATGACTAAATATTGAATAATATTATCAACTATTATTGTTCTCTAAACGGGATTGTTTGCTTAGATCATAGAACCATACGGTATTGACGCCATCCTCGATGATGCGTTGCGGCTCCAGCTGCGGCAATGGGAAACGACAGGCAATGATCTTGGCATTGTGTGGACACTCGGCAATCAATTTGTGCTCCAGATCCTGCATCATTTGCTCAACACCAAAGATAACCACATAGTTGTACTCCTTAATATTAAATTTCCAGAGATCGCGGCGAAAAAAGCGGGATTGCTTGCCAACGCCGTAGCGTATTGCGGCTAGCCTGGAGTAGTAGACCAGCCAGGGATTTAGTTCAACTCCATCGGTTTTCAGGGCTTTCACATGCTGTGCCGCCGCTAGAAAAGATTACATAAGTGCATACTAGTCGGTGCGTGATGGAGTATGACAACTAACCGACAACAATGCGTCCGTCTCCCGATCCAATATCAAGTAGTTTACCGGTGGCATTTTTGGGGAGGAAATTGAGCACGTTTTGTATTTGTTCTGTTGTTGCCGGCACATATGGAAGACAGAATTTGCGAAATGCCGGAGCCACAAACGAAGCACAAACAATAGATAGTCCAAGGCCAACGCCGCCAGTAACTCCAATCAGAACTTTGCCACCTGTTGACATACCCTTTTTAGGTACAGTTTTATGATCACTTTCATTTAACACTTCCATTGCAAATATTTATGTATTTGTTTTGATAAATTCATATAAGAATTCTTTTACTCGCATAACAAAACACAGCTGATCGCCGTTGTACATATGATTGCAACTAACTGGTAGCAATCGGTTTAAATCGATACACTAATAAATATTATGATTAATTGTCATACAATTTAAATCTTTTAATAAAAATCAAATTTAGTAATAAATATTAAACATTTCATATTATTTAAAAACTGTCAAGTTTTTAATCAAAATATCATTCGATATTTATCGATATTATTAAAAAAAATATTTGGGTGTGTACACACTTATCGTAAAATATTTATCGGTAGTACAGCGTTGCAATGCCTTTATCGTGTACAGCATTCGGAGTACACACTTTTAGTCGAGATGTGGCAACACTTTTTTCAGTCGTAGCTTCCTATTACAATTTTCACGGGTTTTTGTGTGTGTTTTCGTCGAAAACTAAAATAAAAACGAATATTAATTAATAATTGCGGTGCAATAAAGTGTTTAAACGTTAGACGTGCTAATTTGTATGTGCGCCGTGTGTGAATTGACGTAAACGTTAAAAATATGGCGAACGTAAGGGACAGCGACACATCACTGTGGCTGCATAATAAACTGGGCACATCAAACGATTCGTGGATAAATGGTTCAATATGCTCGCAATTAAACAAAGAGGTTTTGCGCAACATCAAAGAGTGTTTTCCCGATCTGCAGACACAAGTCAAGTTAAAATTGCTGCTCAGTTTTCTGCATATACCGCGCCGTCTGGTCGAAGAGGTAAATCTATCTCGTTGTCGCTGGTGTAATATGAAATGAAATGAAAAAAGTACACTAGATGTACACACGCATACACACATACACGCATACGTACACATGCTCAGTTACATGCTGCGTTTGCGTTGCGTTGGTGAATGAAGTGAAGTAAAGTCTATATTGTGCTTATGGTGATGCATGGAAATCGGTTAATATATGTGATTAAATGAAATGGCAAATATACTTGCAAATTGCCTCATATTTATATTATCTGTATCGCACACATACTTAAGTCGGACTGTTGTTTTGTAGCCCCATAGAAATAAGAAATATTTCCCGCCACTTCTGTGCGAACGACTTGTGTGTGTGTGCAAATGTATGCGTGCGTGTGTGACAATTCAATATAGTGTTGGTGTTGGTGTTTTTGATATACAAGTGTGTGTTCGCGTATTAGCAATGCTTGTATGTGTGTATGCGTATCTCTGTGTATGTGCTGTGGGCGTTAAGCGGGTGGTCAACACAAATCTGTTGAATACAGATAGATGCCATCTAATTTAATTTCAAGACATTACATTAATTATACATGTTAACTAACAGTGGTGTTAAAGTCGCATCATCACCTGAAAACCTGTTTGCAGTGGAATTTTGTTATTATTGAATCGGGGTTTAAATGAATTATATTTCTTATTCTCAGTGGAAAAGCGAGCTTGAGGAGGTGATCGAAGTGGCGGGTCTCGATTCCGAGTTATGGGTCTCCATGCTGGCGGAAACAATGAAAACATTTCCGGCGACCAGTTCGCTGAATACAGAAATCTCCGATTACGAGGATACGCGACCAATCTTCACCGACATGGTCAACGATTTGCGTAAATTGGTCAACAAACACTCTGACCTGGGCATGTTGCCGCTGGAGTGTCAATATCTAAACAAAAACGCACTGATCTCGGTGGTAAGTTGACTTATGCTTGTTACGTTGCAAATCGTTAATTCTATTTATAATCCAACAGGTTGGACAACAGCCGGCACCAGTGAAGCATTTCACACTTAAACGCAAGCCCAAGAGCGCTCAGCTGCGCACCGAGTTGCTGCACAAATCCGCAGATGCGCAATCTTCGCTCAAGAAATCATCGGCACCAACTATTCCGTTGCGTTCGCGTGGCATGCCACGTAAGATGACGGACACTACGCCACTAAAGGGCATTCCATCGCGCATGCCCACCACAGGCTTCCGTTCGCCTAGTGTGCCCGGCAATGCGCAGCGTCCAAATCTCAGTCGCACACCGGCCGGACGCAAGGATGGTGGCATCAAGATACTCGAATTCACAGAACAGCCGTTGGGCTATGCCGCGGCTAAAAAGCGTAAACGTGAACAACAGCTGGAGGAGCAGGCCAAGAAGCAAGAACAAAAGCAACAGGCAGCAGCGGCGGCTGCTGCAGCTGCTGCGGCCACCAATAACAATAGTGATGAAAGTCCGCCTGCTGAGGGCGGCGCTGCTGTAAATGCTGCTGCAGTTGGTGGCGAGACTCCAACAACGCCCACGTCGGCTAACAATAGTTTCGAAATCAAGTTGGAGCCACAGTTGAATCAAAGCACCGGCAGCTTGGAGGAGCAACCAGACGAAGATTTCAAGACACCAGAGCTGGTGGCCAAGGCGTTGCAACCAGAGACGCCCGAAACACCTGAATATGCAGCTGCTACGCTTCAGTTTGCACAGACAACCACAGCAGCAGCAACGCCAGCGGTTACTGTTGTTGCCACAACGCCCACAAGGGCCAACAAAGCGGAAGCGAAAGCAAAGACAACTAAGGCCAAGGCAAATAATAACAATAATAACAATAACAATAGCTACCACAATACGCCGAAACGCATTAAGCAGGAGATTGAAATCAAGAGCGAGGAAATTATTGTGCCAGCCAACATCAAGGTGGAAAAGATTGATCCTCCGTCGCAAACGACGCCCACACGCGCCACGCAAGCGCAGACAACGTCGCCAACTACACCAGTAACTCCTCAAACGCAGCAGCGAATCATTATTCAGCAGCAGCCACAGCAGGCGCAGCGTGCTTCACAACTGCTAATACGCAGCACTCAGCAGCAGAAGCGGCCGTATAACAACAACAACAATAGCACAGTCACTGCCAGCACAACAGGAACGACAACTACCGTTGGCAATACGACTATAAAAATGGAGAAACTGGAAATAAAGCCTATACTACGGGCAGCAACAGCAGCAACATCGGCCTCAAGCAGCACACCAAATACAAGTACCAGCAACAACACTACCACCACGATATTGACGCCACAGCAACTGCGGCAGGCAGCCAGTCCGTTGGCCAATCTGCCCAATAATATCTCTGTGAAGATAACATCGGCAAAGGCCAAGGCCGCCGCCGCAGCAGCTGCTGGCAGTGGTGCCGGCAGCAGCGGAACACAAGCCACGTCACAGCAGCAGCAACAACAACAACCCATACTAATCAATAGTTCGACGCCTGTCATCTTGGCCTCCTCGCCAAGCACGCAGCGTGCGGTAAGTGTACGATTTATATACTTAAAAGACTTGTCATTAATCGCGCATTGTTTGCAGAAACCAATTGTGGCGTCCACGAGTGCAACAACTACCACAACCATACCTTCGCAGGCTATTAAGACGATGCCGCTGAGTCAGCTGAAGACAGCAGCCAACAGTGGGCCGGTCATTATTTCGCAGACCATTATTCAACCGGCCAAGCGTGCCCAGCAGCAACAACAGCAGCAGCAGCAACAACAGGCAGGCACATCCAGCGCAGCAGCAGCAGCAATTCAGCAGCAGCAGCAACAACAACTGCAGCAGCAACAGTTGATTGCAACCACGTCACAGCCACAGACTACAACGCAATACATTCTGGCAGCGCCACAGCCACAACAACAACAGCAACCTACGCTACCCACATTGACCTCCTTCACACAGGCGCGTCCAGCGCCACAAACAACAACGCTTTACCAGACCTCAGCGGCCGGCAGCAGCGGCACGCCGACAAAGATACTGCTAAAGACAAGTGGAGCATCGGGTGTGGTAATGACACCACTGCGACAGCAACAACCAGCACCCACATTGGTGCAATCCAATAACCCGCCCCCGCTTGTGGCCACCACGGCAGCTGTGGGCCAGCCTGGCCAGCAGACGCTCAACATACAGAATGTACAGTTGCCAAATCGTCCGGTCACCATACAGCCAGCCTCACAGGCTGCCCAGCAACAGCATCTGCAGGCACAGTTGCAGCAACAGCAGCCGCATCCGCAGCACACCATTGTGGCCAACACAACGGCCACACAACAGCCAAAGCTGTCGCAGGTGTTGATGCAACCAGGCGGCACCATTGCGGGCAGCACATTGAATGTGCCGGCGGCAGCGGGTAAAAACAAAACGATCATACTCACCCAGAAGGGCGTCATCCTGCGAAACATTGGCGGCGACATGTACCAGCAAATACCCATGAGTAATGTGGGCACTTTGCCGGGACTTGGCACCACTCTCGTAACCACATCGGCGGCCGGTCCGCCCAGCCTGGTGAAGACGACGGCATCGACGAGCGCCCAGCCACAAACTATACAACTGCAGCAGCAACAGACACAGTCTGGCAAGCAGATGATGCCCACGCTAATACCAACCAATCCCATAGGTGGTCAGCATGTTATTGTGCAACAGCAGACGCCAACGAGCGTCATTGGCAATGTAAGTGACAGTACCGAAGCAGTAACAGTTGTGGGAATCTTATGAAGACTAGAAAGATTGTTGTGCTTCGATCTATTCACATTTGATTATTGAAATTTGATTAATATATAAATTGCCTTTTCAGTCGGCACAGCAAACGATTATAAGGCCGGTCATGACGAATGTGAGTGGAGGTTTGACCACGCTGCCGCAGGGCCTGACGTTGATACAGCGGCCAGGACAACAGCCGCAGCTGGTGCAGGTGCAGGCGGCGCCAACACATGGCACACAGCGTACGATTATCACGCAGTCAGCCGCGTCGGCGCCGCAACAGCAGCCGCGCCAGCAGCAGCAACAGATACTGGTACAGCATAAGCCGGCCCTGCAGCAGCGTTTGGTCACCTCAACGAGCACGACAGGCGGCGCCCAGTTGCAGCCCGGCAACAATACGGCCATTCCCCGCACAGTTCAAGTGCAGGTCACCCAGCAGCAGACGCAACAACAGCAAACAACTGCGCCGACAGCCCAGCAAACACAGCAAGCGCCGCAGAGGCGAGGACTTTCACTTTCGGTGAGCACGAAACCATTGCCAATTTGGCTGCGATCCATTGCATTGCTGAAATTTGTTTATATCTCACTTTCATTTAGAACGAGCACGTACATAAAGCGCACGAGATGTTCCGCAAGGCGAATCGTGTCTCGCGGCCCGATAAGGCGCTCATCTTAGGCTTCATGGCGGGTCTGCGTGAGAATCCGCGACCAAATACAGAAAATGTATTGGTCATTAAACTAGGTGAAACAGAGGTTAGTTTTTAATTTCGAAAACCATTTACGAACATCTTCTAATGCATATTATTTGTATGTCTGTAGGAAAAAGTGCAGCAGGAGGATGGCAATACGGCACTGTGCCTGGTGGAGTCGCACATCCGTTTGGATTACAACACCGGCGAATGGAAGACATTCCAGAACTACAGTGTAATGGATCAGAGCGCGGCCTCATAGTCCACAAGGGTTATACGCATAGTGCGCAAGTAATAGGCATTTGCTGTGGGCAGTTTACTTGTGACACATTGCGTATACGCTTCCATGTGCTATGCTTTTATCTAAGGGCTGAATGCTGATTCGGACTCTAAATTCTGATTCTGGGCTTTACTCGTCGTGGTCGTCGCCGTCGTCGTCATCGTCATCCGTTCTGCATGGGCAACAGCAACAGCTTCGCTAATTAGGCAACTAATCCGATTTTCACATGCAAATTGCATGCGGGAAATAATAATGAACTATAAAACAATTAACGTAAATTAGTAGCTGTACAGTTTTTAGTATATATACATAATATATAGTATATGCTATTGCTTAAAATGTTTAATAATCACACATACACAAAGCAAAAATGTATGTAGAGAGATATATGCATATGATACATATGATTACACTTAGCTTTGACTGCACGCTTGACTGGAGTGCAGTGGAAGAGGAATAAATGATCGAGGCATGCAAACATAGGGAATGGCGAACAGCAACATGATCATACACACTCCCATAAACACAAACACCCTCCACTCACACACATACAACCATACAAAACACACACAGTTATATAAATTTATATATATATAATTATTTGTGTATGCAGATGCATATTATAAACTTAGCATTATGTAATTAGTTTGCGAAAAAAGTGTATAATTAATTTAGCAAGAAGCATAAATATTTCGAGCTACGAAAAGTGCTCACTATAAATTACAAAAAAAAAAAAAACAAACAAAAAAACGGAACACAAGAAAAAAACCAATTATTAAATATGAATATATATGTATATGTATAAAAAAAAATCATTGGCAAGAGCAACCGCAGCAAAACTATCTTGTAATCATGAGAAATGTGTAATAGTCTAGAATAAACCAACCATATTTATGGCTTTAATGTTTAAACCTGTCGTCTATCGTCTGACTAACGCAATCAATGGAAAGGCTGCATCAATTATCCAAATGCAATAATCGAAAGACAAACGAGACAAAGTCACGTTAATTATTGTTGATTATTTTGTTTAATTGCATTTGAAAGCTTACAACTAGTCAACATAAATTGATGGAATTACATATATACGAGAGTACAAATTACGTTTACGTATACGAATACGATGCCTAAGGCTAATACTAGAAGGTACGTTTAACTACATACTATGCTACGAGTTACATACAACACAGGTGCGTCTTAAATTCGTTATAGATTCTGGCGACACGAAATGGTCTCCTTCCCCGCTCATTTGCCCACCTCCTTCCAGTGCACGATGGCACGCTGCTCATCGGGCGCCTCACCAAAGGGTCGGCTGCCATCGGCGCTGACGAACTCATTGACTTGGTAATTGAGCAGCGTCTTGTAGTGATAGACATCGGCCAGCTGTTGGGTCAGTGGACTCGTGTTGGTGGTGAAGATGCCGGCGAAATTCTTTTCACGTGCCACGCGCAACACCTCGTGCTCCATGTAGTGCATGCAGGCAATGTTCTCGCGCGGATTCAGCGACTCGGCGGTGCCCATCATGAACGAGTGAAGTATTTGATTCAGACCCTTGGGCAAATAGTTGTCGCTACAAAGAGTTGACAAAGGATTAGTTGAAGTTGTAAAGTTAGTCAGTATTACACTTTACCGTATGGGACCCTCGCAGAATTCGAGGAACTCAAAGACAGTCAGCAGCTTGGACTTAATGTCCACTTCGGGCTCATTGCGTGCATCAAAGTTCAAGGCAGTGCCAATGATGCGATCTGTATTCCGATCGTATATCACAAAGCTCAGATCACGCTCCACCAAAGCAGTCCAAATGTCCTGCAGAGATAGAAGAGTGGATTATATGTTATATATTGGCTGACCAACTTTTATGGAATTACTTACGTTGAGAATGTCGCTGTAATCCGTGCGCAGAACTCCGGGCTTGAGCCACTGCTCCAAGTCCGCCTTGTTGTAGAAACTCGATACAATAATGCTGCAAAAATGGAAATAGTTGAATGTAAAGTATACTGTTGCCTTTGCGAAATAGACTTACTCGATGACATCCTGACGATGCTCCAGACGCAATGCCACCGCCTCCATTTTGAGATGCGGGCATGCGTTAAGCGTCTCCTCCTCCAGCTGCACGGCATCGTGATTGGCGGACATCTTCTCAATGATCTCGCCCAGATTCTTGGCCGCAATGAACTCGGAAATACTAATGTTGTAGCCCTTCTCGCGCAGCAATGTGACAGTGAATATGGAGTTCAGCGAATTGCCACCCAGCTCATAGAAGTTGCTGTGGGGCGAGAGACTGGCGCGCGTGGAGCGACCAATGACACCTCCAACCGTCTCGAAAAGATCGCGCGCCGTCAGCTTGAGCTCTTCTGGCACCTCGGAGTAATCAAAGTCGAGCACAATGCTCGAATCGCCTTCGTTGTTGTTGGCTGTCTCGTAAGTCTTGAGCAGCGCTTGACGATCGACCTTGCCATTGACCAAGAGTGGCACATGTTCCAGTATAATCACCTGGGGTGTCATGTAGTCGGCCAGCTTGTCCTTGAGGCGACCTTCCAGCTGCATTTCCGTCACCATGGGCGAGTCGTCGCGCAGCTTAACAAAGGCCAGAATGGCCTGATCGACATGGCCGGCATTGTAGCAGAGCACAATGGCCTTCTCGACCAGCGGCAGCTCAGCGACGTTCTTCTCCACCTCGGACAGATCCACGCGATGACCGCGAATCTTGACCTGCGAGTCAGTGCGACCCTCATACATGATGTTGCCGTTCTTCAGCGAGCCAAAGTCGCCAGTGCGATACAGACGAGCGTATTCTAAGAAGTGGAGAAATAGATTATAATTAAATGGGGGCTTTACATGGGTTCTATAAAAACTTGTGATACAACCGAAGATCGAAAGTACCTTTCAAATGATGACTACTTAATTTAATGCAATAAATTTGTATTTGAAGCGAAAAACATTTGCGAATTCATTTTAATTTATGGTTTTAGTTTAAAAAATGCTTGTAATTATACCCGCTACCCATAGGGTAGAAGGGTATTATAACTTTGTGCCGGCAGGAAATGTATGTAACAGGTAGAAGGAGGCATCTCCGACCCTATAAAGTATATATATTCTTGATCAGCGTCAACAGCCGAGACGATATAGCCATGTCCGTCTGTCCGTCCGTCCGTCTGTCCGTCTGTCCGTATGAACACCTAGATCTCAGAGACTATAAGAGATAGAGCTATAATTTTTTTTCGACAGCATTTGTTATGTTTGCATCAAGTTTGTTTCAAATTTTTGCGAAAATCATCGAAAGCGTACCTTTCAAATTTTGATGTATACAATAATTATAGTATTATGATTCCTGAAAATTTGGTGCAAAAAAAATTGGAAGTATTTGAAATACTTTGTATGGGCAAAAGCGCCTACTTACTAGGAATCTGAGTTGCTTTGGCCGACAATACTGTGCCGTCTATGGTATATTTTGAATGGTGTTTATACCAAATATACCATTTGGTATATTTTTAGTATTTTTGCAGTATATTTGGTATATTATGAAAATTATACTTTTTGTTTTTATACCCGCTACCCATAGGGTAGAAGGGTATTATAACTTTGTGCCGGCAGGAAATGTATGTAACAGGTAGAAGGAGGCATCTCCGACCCTATAAAGTATATATATTCTTGATCAGCGTCAACAGCCGAGACGATATAGCCATGTCCGTCTGTCCGTCTGTCCGTCTGTGTGTCTGTCCGTCTGTCCGTATGAACACCTAGATCTCAGAGACTATAAGAGATAGAGCTATATTTTTTTTTCGACAGCATTTGTTATGTTTGCACGCAGATCAAGTTTGTTTCAAATTTTTGCCACGCCCACTTCCGCCCCCGCAAATCAAAAAAATCGAATAACAAGCGTAATTTTGAAGGTAGAGTTGTGAATTTTGGTATATACTATAATTACTATAGTAGTTATGATCCCTGAAAATTTGGTTGCGATCAGATAAAAATTGTGGATGTTATTAAAAAAATACTTTTGTATGGACAAAAACGCCTACTTACTAGGGCCCTTAGTTGCTTTGGCCGACAATGTGGTACATTGTGCCGTCTATGGTATATTTTGAATGGTGTGCTGTATCGATATACCAAACATACAATTTGGTATATTTTTAGTATTTTTTAGTATTTTCGGTATATTTTGTAATAATAATACCGCAATATTTTGCCCTTATTAAAAATGGGTAGCGGGTATCTCACAGTCGAGCACACTCGACTGTAACTTTCCTACTTGTTTTAGTATTGTTTTATTTTAAATATGAATTGCAAGCCGGAACTGAAATTCGATTTATTCTACTACTATTAAAAGTAGGAAATTTTAAATCACTTACTCTTTTCGACGGCCAACGGATTGTCCAGGAAACGCTCCGGATCGCGTCCATTCACATAGCCAGCAGCCAGATTCAAGCCTGAGGCAAAGATCTCACCAATCTCGCCATTCTTCACTGGGCGATAGTCCGAATCCAGCAGATAGATGACCGTGTTGGACACAGGAATGCCTAAGCAACGAATATGTATAAATACCTTTAAAGGCACCTTCAAAGATCAGTCGACTTACCAATGGGCACATTGTCGTACATGCTCAATTGCTTCTTGCTCTCGCAGGTAAAATAGGTGACATCGCCCATCACCTCAGTGGAGCCGTAGAAATTGTACAGACGATGCACGCCCTCATCGAAGTAATCGAAGAAGCTACTGGCCAGCGGCACGGCCAGAGGCTCACCTGAGCAGACCCAGATCTGCAGATTGTAGAGCAACTTCTGGGCCGCACCGCCGCCCTCCATCTTCAGATACATGAGCAGGGAACGGAGCAAAGTCGGCACCAGCACCAAACGACGAATCTTGTACTTCTCCAGCAAGGTAACGAGACGCTGTGGATCCTTGGTCACTGCCTTGGGCACCACCAGAATGGCCAGACCGCACATCAATGGACCCCAGAGCTCGGCAATCGAGTCCACAAAGGTGAGGGCGGTCTTGAACACGCCCACTGTCTCGGCCGCAGTGTAGGGGAACGTGGCCCATTGCCACTGCAAGCGATTGAGGATGTTCTCGTGAGGCAGACGCACTCCCTTGGGCACACCAGTGCTGCCCGACGTATACAGAACAATGGCAATGTGATCGTTGCCACCGCGCAGCATCTCTTCCGACAGCAGATTGGCGCCGCTCAGCTGCAGCGACTTGGCATAGAGTTCGGTCACCGAGAGCGTCGGTGTGCCCTGGAAGCGTTGCTCATCGATGTCATCGTCGCGCAGTACCAGCGTGGGACGCGCCTCGAGGAGAATGTGATGAATGCGATTTGCTGGGAAGCTGGGATCAATGGGCAAATAGGCGCCACCAGCCTTCCAAATGGCCAGCAGCGTGGTCACCAGCGCCTCCGATGGTTGCATGCAGACGGCAACAATGAAATCACCATCGCTATTCGGTTGCAAGAAGCGTCCATGGGTCTCCTCCACGAGGAGGCGTGCGGCACGATTCGCACGCTCGTTCATCTGACGATAGCTGCTCTGGCTGGGCGCCAGTCCCTGGTTCTGAGAGATCAGTGCCACCTTGTCGGCATGTCGCAGCTGCTGCTCCTCGAAGATGCGATGCAGCGCACGGGGCACGTAGTCCTGTTGGTGACCCTTGACAATCGACAGCTGTGGCAGCGAACCCATTTTGCGTTAGAGTTTCTGCGGAACAACAATGCGGTAGAATTTGATTAGTCAGTAGATAACATCATTTGTATTCAATTACACAATTGAGGTAATGGCATTAAAGTGCTAATTATATGCATATACGAGTATACGAGTCGATCTCTGAATGAAGGGGAAATACTCGTACTCGAACTCAATGCTAATGATGGATGCGTGCCCAAGCTCCATTCGCTCACAACTCAGCAGGGCTTCAACTAAACTATCGACTATTCTTGTTGTTGCTGAGCGTTTATACCTGATACTCAGAGGGTATTACAACATTGTGTCATTAGGAAATATATGTAACAGGCAGAAGGAGTCATAAAGTATATATATTCTTGATCAGCCGAGACGATATAGCCATGTCTGTCTGTCTGTGCGTTTAAACCCCTAGATCTCATAGACTATAAAATATAGGCTGACAGTCAGGTGTATTTTGTACTGTAGACTATTTTAAATATAGCACTATATCAAGATTCGAATTATTGCCTTCAGCATATTCTCGTATTTTTTCGGTGTAATAATATAAATAGTAATAATAATAATAATAATAATAATATATTTTACGAATAATTCCACATTGTTTTGCTTTTATTCAAAATGGATAACGGGTATCTCATAGTCGAGCACACTCGACAGTATCTTTCTTAATGGACCTTTTCAAGACGTACGTAAAACGATCGTAAAATTTGAATTAAATATATGAATATTATTGGCAAAGTGAGCAAAGCTTATTTATGGAGCGATGTCTAATAATAGATTAAAAGATTAACTATATTGTTGCAAATCCAACAACCGTTGAGAACTTGTTAATTGCATTAAGTCGAGTTGTGAAATAAATTAAAGCGATTCCCGACCCTCGTCAACGTTAATATTAAACCTCATTTAACTGTCGGACTTAGTTGGTTAAAACTCTTTAGGCACTGCAGCAGCAGCAACAGTCACATTAAGAATGTGCTTCATGCCATAAAATCCAACTTGAATGTCATTGAGCAGACAACTTCTGGTTCCGAGCCACAAACTAAACTCAACTCTCATTCCAATCTCAATTCCAATACTCTGTCTCCATCTCCATCTCTGTTTCAGTCGTAATATGTGTTTAGTTCTCTCTCTGTCTGTCTTTAGTTGTTGTCGCCTCCAATGTCAAACGTCAACGCACGAGTCGCCGCTCCAATCAAAGACATAAACTCATATGTTTAGTGGTGTATAGCGGAGCACAGTGGCAATTACTCTGTCCTTAGTCTGGCTTCATTTCAAATTTAAATTGCGCTTAAAACACTGAACACTGAAACACTACTTACTGTACAGCTCAAATCTCATTAAATTCACTCGCCTTAATAGCCGGTAGTCTTTTTTCCCTGAAATCTCTGACTGCGGTCTGTTGTCTTGCAAACTGTTTTCATTACGCGTGAAAAAAGTGCATTGAGGTGAATCAATTTATGGCATTGCCCAAGCGCATTCAGGAAGCAGCAAACGGATGCTCTCTTCTTCCCTTTAGTAACTAATTCTTTGAATCGAACATATGTTAGTGTAGGTGATATTTATAATTACTAAATTGTTTCCGATTTTTAATGGCGCTTTGTTGGTGGGGCGCGTTTTCTACGAAACTCGGCCAATTGCTTGTTCTAAAGGCGGCAAACAAGTTCCTCTAGAAAATTGCGCAATTTTGAGAACGGCTTTGAATATTCGGCATAACTTTTAATACACGTCGTCGGCTTCTGGTTCTTGTTTGTTCTTTAATTTAATTTTTTTTTTTTTTTGCTTAGTTGGCACACATTTCTGACAGCCGTTGTTGCTTGGCTTGTCTTTGGTTTTGGCTTTGGCTTTGGCTTGTCTTTTAGCAGTCGACAAAATGGTTATGGGACTGTATACACAACGTATACGTAATATGCTAAAGGCGCAAAAGTAAAGGCAATTCAATGCGCACAGAACATTTCCCAGCGCGCGCATTACGTATGCGCCGTGTGGGCCCAATTAGCTGGGCATGCTGCACAGTGTACACACACTCTCGCAAATTAAATGAAAATTACACACATGTTGTGATTATGTGTCTGTTGTTGTACATCTGCATACAATGCAAGCTGGGCGCATGCGCTGAAATGCTCAAAGACTCAAAGCGTTGAACAAGTCCGTAGTATGTAAGTATCGCTCTATCCGCATCTCTGTCGCTGTCGCTGTCCATTGTTGTGAGCATGTGTATTCTTAAGGCAATTGCTTGCAATAGTTGTTGCCTAGTTGGCTTTGGCTTTTCACATCATCGATTTAATGTACCGCATCGCATCGCTGCTTCTGTTGATGAGGTGAAATCTAAGTGACTTTAATGTGTTTTTTTTTTGCTATTGCTGTTGCTGTTCTTTTGGTTTTATTCTTTTCGGTTCCGTTGTGCAGCAGCTAGCTCAATTGAAAATCGTTTAGAGTAGTGTGGTTTGTGATTTTTTATTATTTTTCCGCTCAAGGTTGCATTTGAGTTAGATTGTTTTCAGTGAGTTTTGAGGCTTGAGGAAAATCGTTCCATAATTAACAGCGTGCCATGTAATTTGTAATTTACATAATTACTAACTGCTTTTCGGTTAGCAGTGTTGCAGTGACCAAGCAACAATTTGTAGATCAACAACATTGCCTAAGGTCACTGCTATCCAATCAATCAGACAGTCGGCCAGCCTGCCAAAGCCTGCCAGACTACATGCTCGTATTGTAGACTCGCAGTCGCACAGCACTTGTGCGCTATCTAAAGGGAATCTGTTTCCGTTCTCTGGTTAATTGCAAAGAGTGTAGATCCAATTAAAATCTCTGAATGTCAGCCTATCTATGTCTCGCTCTATCTGTCGAATTGTCGCTTCGAGTCGTGAGATTCGTGAGAGTTACCAAACCAGACCAGAGCAGACCAATCATAATCATAATCATATCGTTCGCTGGTTGGTTGTGCGATGTTTTTTATTATTGTTGTTCCTCATGCTGTTGAGGCTGTTGATTTGCTTAATTGAGTAAAAAGTGTCCAATTTATGGCCCGGCAGGGTGCACGGCATGGCATGACCTAGGTCTGGATATGGTTCTGGAACCGGGGTAACATTGTGACTATATTTGTGATTTTTGTTTTCCAGCTTGTCGCTTTTTCGTATTTCCGATTGTGAGTCAATTGAATGACAAGTTGCACTGTGAGAATCACACACACAAACAGTCAGAGAAACAACACAGATTTCTGCAGAAAATTAACAGTTCTTACGTCAAGTGCAAATACCCTTCATCATTATCAACAACTTGCGAGTAGAATCATTAAGCGCTCGCTAGTTGAAAATCGCTTGTAAGCCATATATCATATTTAGTTAGTTATGCGCTTTGCATAAGTATGTGCATTTGTCATAATTAATAAGTGGTAATAGTCGGTAAACATTGTAAATGACTCAATTTCGAATGCGAGTTCAATTAAAAAGCCATCAAACTGAGTGAGTAGCACTGATTATGTATACGCAGTGTTAGTCGCTCATTAGTCAAGTGATCGCTTGACACAAATTAAATGTCAATTGTACAGAGGGGATAACATAAATCATGCTGATTGTTTACGACTCACTTGCATGCTCAACATGCTTATGAGCTTAAGAGTTCGCTGCTTTGGCCAAAAGTTGCACCACTGTTCGAAGTATGTGTATTATTTGCATTTTTTTTATGACAACTTGGCACTCGTTTGTAACTGAAATGAGACTTTGCCAGCTTTTTTAACGATTTGTTAATTAAAATTTTCCTTAAGCAATTGTATTATTTTGTTGCTGTTTTTTTTTACGACACGGCCTCGCCTTGAGATTTTTTGTTTGCTTTTTGCATTTGGCATAAATTCATTACCCCTCCCATCATCGACAGGCCCCTCACACCTCAAGATCGAGTGTTGTCAATTGACTTTCAGATTGCGCGTATTTTTAGCTAATTAAACGGAATTCTCATTCATTGCACTTCCTTAACTTCGCCAACACACTTTCAGCGATACTCTGAATAACTTGAAACGCTTTGTTTTTGAATTTGAAAGTGAATTTAGGATTATTAGATAATCTTTAAAATTGCGAATTAAGCTCATTCCGATAGGAATCTTTTGAATTTTATTATGAATTGCTCGCAATCACGCAACTGGCTTGGGAAGCATTTTTAACGATTTCTATGTGCATTTATCTTTAGTGCATTGAACTAAAATATTTTGATTTCATCATAGTTGGGGTTCCGTCTTAATCAATTAAGTTTTGCCAACTATTCATATAATTTGCATGTCGTGAAGTATTATGCCCAACATTACAAATTGTGTAATCTCAATTAATGTTGAGAAAATATTGTTAACTAAGCATAGAGCGATTAGCATTCATTAAAAAATTCTAAATCTTAAATATTACGTATACGTACTTTTAGATATTTATTTGTTGTAAAATTAAATTAATTTGCAAGCGTTATCCGTTTTTCGTTTTAGGTGCAAAATTCACTACGCGTTTTAGTTTCCGATTTAATAATTCCTTTTTTTATTTGGATATTCGAGGAAATTTTAAATTTTCTTTCAGCAATGCGTTACTTGAATTTAAATTTTGTTCTTAGTATGCTTCTTTTGTGTTTTTTTGGGTTTTCCAGCACTTGGCTCACTTCACTTGTGATTCACTTTGCTTTTGTGGCAGCCCAAAAATGTTTTTCGTTTGTATTTTGGAACGTATTATCAACACGTAAACGGCGCTCGCAGACTAATCAGAACCCCAGCACGCAACTAACTTTTATATCCCACCGAAGGGGACGCTCACCGGCAGCGCAGCGCCGCGGCAGCGGAAAGCGGACAGCAGACAGCAGGCAGCGAGCAGCGCGGCTTCGCGACGCCAGCGTTGTTCTCTTGTCAGTTTTAAGCTTCAGCTTCAGCCTCAGCATCGACAGCGGCAGCAAAACAGCGACAGCGACAGCAACAGCGACATCGTCAAGAGCATCGGCAACGACGGCTTCGACGTCGGCGGCAGCGGCAACAGCAGCGGCGCCTTTGCTCTTGGTTCGCTTTGGTGCTGCTGCTGCTGCTGAGGCTGACACTAGAAACCAGTTCCTGCTCTTACACGTAAAGCACCTGCAGTTGCCTTTCGCATAATATACTCGAGTTTATACTAACTATTTTCGAGCTGCATTGCCTTTTACGAGTCAACTTATGTGCGCTTGTTTCGTATTCGCTTCGATTTGAGTTGAGTCGAGTTCAGTGACGTAGGAAATGAAATTGAATTCCTGGCAATGCCAATCGCTAATTGGTTGACCAAACAAGACAGTCACACACACACACATACGCACACCCAGACTGATTAAGTGATCGCAAGTGTGTGTGCAGCGTATGACTAAATAGTTTAGGCTCTCGTTAGAAGCGAAGCGTTGTGGAAATCCCTTGGTAGCTCATCTAATGACGCATACGATAAAGGTCTTGAGCACTGCGGTTTATAAATCAGATTGTCAGATTGTATCGAATGCAACACTAAAAATTTGCGCATTCTTAGCTGGAATTGTTTGTGCGTGCGAATCGCTTGGGGGAAATTTCAATTACACTCTCGAAACAATTTGTAAATCATTGTTGTTAGCTGTCATTCACTTCTCGCACTCTCGAATCTCAATCTCGATCTCGAGTCCATATACGAGTGAATGTTTTAATAGCATATTCAATAATATTCCTACAGTAGTTGACCTTATGTTGTTCGTTTTTTTACTACTACTGCTACTAACTATGAATTATTTAAGTAGGAATAGTGTGAAAATTGCAGCCGCGTCGCCGTCGAGCTTCTATACTTAAGATCAATCATAAATAATGGTATATACATATGTATGGCGCATTAAAAATAAACTCGCGCACAGCTCAGTCATAAATAATGCATGGGCTTAATACACATATTTTTTTATTCAATAATATTGTTTAGTTTTCTATTATTTGTATATGTGCGAGTGTGTGCAAGAGACCAAAGTGAAGACTACAAAAGATTCTAGTTGGTTATTAAGTTACATGCAAGTGGGCTGACTTAATCTGATGTGATATGATGTGGCTTAATATGTTTTGATCTGAATATGAATGTATGCAAATACTATTCAAATGTATTGATTGATTCCGTTAACTAATTGCCATTCTACTATAAGTAATAAATGATCGTTTCACACGATTTGCATTTCAGCTAGACCCGCATTCAGTTTGCTTATTGAGTTATTGACAGGCTATTCGCATTCATATTCAAATAGGATATCGAAGCACTCGTATGTACATCGAAGCATAAATAAAATCTACACTAGTATTATTCATTTTTTTTTATAGTGGAGTAGTTAATTGCAGCAACAGAATAATGATAAAATCCAACTATTAATAAAACAATAATTTTCGTTTTGTTGTGGCAAATGCAATTAACCATTTTGAAGTTCTTCTTTTTTGTTTGTTGATTTTCTTGTTTATTGACCATAAACCAGCAACAACTGCTTCCTCTGATTGTCGAAACGAATTCATAATTTGCATTTTAAATGATTTTTATGCCATTGTTAATTAATTAATCTAGCCATGTGCATTTTTATTGCAAGATTTCTTAACACTTACGTGTCGATAATTATCAAGTCTTAACTAAAAGTTACACACTTATGTACATGTCGGTGAATTGAATTCTTATATAACTAATGCTCGCTAAGCATTTCAACTATTTCAGCCCGTTGGCGATTCTGATTCTCTCTAATTCCTGCCGTCAAGCAATTATGAGGCATTAAATTGAAAACTTAATTCTAATTATCAATATCATTTGAAGCATCTCAAATGAGTTGCGAGGGTGCGGTCAGACTTTCAACAAAATCCAGTAAAACAGTCGGGACGAGATCACAATCGTGATTTTATGTGGCTCGTGGCAAAGTCACGTTCGCGAGCGACTTAAAACAGCTTTGCGGTCAAAACATTGTGGAGTTCCCCAAAGAAAGTGTGACGCATTCATGACGTCGAGATGTTTCCTCGAATGCCATTCGAATTTCATCTTGTTGTTGCAAGTTTTCTGATTTTTTTTTTTCTTTTGCTTTTGGCACTTGCGGGCCAACTTGTTTTTATTATCAGTCTTGCAAGTTATTCCCGCAGCGAAATGACAAACAACTTTAATAACATTGTATCAAGAGAAAAAAATGACAAACAAAAACAATGACAAGACAATTTACAGTTTTTTTTTTGATTGAGGCTGCAAGTAATCAAACATTTCGACGGTGTTAATTGTTTTCCATATTTGCAGCAGCTAGACAAATATGTTGTTGTTATTGTGCTGTGCTGTGTCGTTGGCTTAATCCGAGCCAAATTCGAATTGTTGATTAGTTCCCAGATATCAAGTATACGTCATGATAAACATGACAATGACAATGACAATATGTCAATTTTTGGCCATGCTATCAATATTTATGGCAATTCTTGTATTGTTTGTCGATTTTGGCGCCATGACCGCCACAGAAATTGGCTTCGCGTGCGGAATTACTTGCAAGAATTCTTATTCTCATACGGAAGTGAAGTTCTTAACGCCTTCGCCTGAGCTGCGCTGCGCTGGCTTAGAACATGTTCGACTACAGACACATATCCATAAGTTAAATCCAGCTGCAATTAAATAATCATTAGAATCCAACTGAGCTCTGCTTTATTAATGTGTGTGCAGTGGTTAAACTAATTAAAATTGCTTGACTTACGTGCACGCAGCTGCAGCTGCTTAATAGTAATAGCAAACACTCAGCGAGCTAAAACAAGCTCCAACAACTTTCGATAAAAATCTATGCAAAACTGTCACAAAATGTTAATGAAGTAATTAAAACAACCGATTCGCCCCACGCCTCACATTAGGCGGTTTATCTCACAGTCTAACACTTGCTAAATCAATATAGTGAAAACGACATACTTATGCCGTCATTAACTTGACAACAAGATAAGATTTGCACTGCGCCTAAATGGATACTTAATCGTAGCTACTACTTTCCACACAATTGCCATATTCAATCATCTATCTAGCCAGACTTCCTCATTATGAACTTGAATTGCAATTGCTTTACCTAATAGGTAAAAACATGATCTTGGTCTTTCACTTTAATTGCAGCAATCTTCTTCTAAGTATAACTGTTATTATGCCGTAAACTGGGTGTTGCCCATTTGTCATCTTTTCAATAACAAATGATAGATTTTCTTTGCACTATATTTGGCACAAATAACCTCGACTGACATTTCCCACGCGTGGAAGTTCTATTGTCAAAAATGCCAATAAAATATTAATATCAGCTAAAAATAGAAACACAAAAATATAGTGATCGAGCTTGCTTATGAAAAGAAGCCTAAACGCTGAGTAGGCTTAAGTAATAAATAATATTTAAATTGTTTCTTGCAACTTGACTCTTATTAATTTAATTTAAAATTAAAAGTATACATTCAAATATAAGTATAAAGTATTACATAATGCATTTAATATATATACAATAAAATTATAAATTTATTAAATTTGTTTGATTAGAGAAATAAATGTGGTATACGTTAATAGTTTACATTCATGAGTAAACAGAATTCAACTTAAAAGAAATAAAAACAATATAAAAGTCCAATAATTACTTATGTTGACATTCACATAAATTTAAAAGGGCTTATAAAAAACCTGAAATTGTATTAAAATAAAAAATATAACATTTTGCAATAAAAGTATAATAAATTATGAGTTAATAAATGTTAGTAATAAAGAATTTATTTTAGGTGTGATTTTCTGTATACACAATGAAATAATTGTTCCGCCAACACTAAGCTTGAATAATTTACTTAATAGTTCGAAAATACTGTGAAGAATCGATGTGACGAAATGTTGCTATTACTCAATTTCCATTAAAATATATTCAAAACATAATTTAAGACCAAGTGTTACAGCTGAGACTCCCCCTATAATAGGTGGATTACTGCAATTGAAAACCCAAATCCTCGATAATGATGGATGGCGTGTCAAATGCCTGCACACAAAAGAGCAGTCGTAGTCGCAAGTCGCATTTTCAATCATTCACATTGTCATCGTCACCCTGTACCGTAATCGAGCTAAATCAGTTTTTACGCACGTTTTATTCAAGCGCTGCTGCTACTGTTACGTTTTTCTCTCTGCATCGCATCGTTCCGTCTTCGTCTCGCACTCGCTCTCGCCCTGCAGCACTTGTCACGCTCAATTAGCGCAACGTTTTGTTGTGCTCCGCCATTCACAAAAGCCCATGGCATGCTGTGCTTTTGCGCGCCAAAACATAAAATGACATGCATAGTATTCGCAATATTAGTAGTCGAAAGCATTGGCCGTAAAAGCTCCCCCACTGTTGTGCTGCTAGCTGGCGAAAGCTTTTTGACCACGCAAAGCTTTTATTGCCGAACGCACAGTTGGCTGAAGCTAGCCGGCAAATTGTGGTCGGTGTATGAAAATTGTTTTGCTAGAAAATGTTGTGTTTTCAGTCTTTTGGAAAACCTGCCGTCGAGCGGTTGACTGGATCACTCGGCGTGGCCCACAAAACAAGAAATAAGAAAATAGCGCGTTACTTCTGCCGGTGTTTGGTCGCATTTTGAATTTGATGGTACATCAGTGTGAATGAGTGACATCCCGGCAGACACAAAACACAGTGGTGGCAGTGGCAGTGACAGGTGCATTGCATTGTCCATGCCCCGACATAATTTTGGGGCCACTTCTTCGCTTTGTCTTTATCGCTCTAGTGTGTCAGGGAGTGCGTGAGTGTGTGAGTGAGTGTGAGTGTGAGTGCGTGTTGTCTGTCTGTGTGATTATTATTTCTCGATGCACTTTGTGGCTGCCATTAATGTCAACGCCGTTGTCTCTGCCCCACTGGCCCCTAGCTGTGGTTGTTGTGGTTGTTGTGGTTGTCGTGGTCGCCGTGTTAATGTTTTCTTAATTATATGCAAAACATAAAAAAGTATTTCGTTTCGTTGTTGCCGTGAAGTTTGACATCTCTGAAATTAATGCAACGCAAAGACAATTCCCCACATATTGCACATTCTAAGCACGAAACGGAAATTCCCTTTGATCGTTTCTGCAAATATTAAACTAGGTAAGTTCCATTTTTCGGGTATTTTATTCTTGATTGAAATGCGGTTAAAATCGTTGTATATTTGTTTAAATGATAGCAAAGTTTGCATTGAGCTCATAAAGCTTAATAGTATTAACAGCATAACATAAAACTGAAGTGAGCGATAAAAATGCAGAGAATATATTTTTTTATCTATGAGTCAACCTGCTCCCCCAAATAAAAGCATTCTCTCGATCGCAGCATTTAATACATATATGTATCTATATATGTTAGTAGCGAATATTATTGAAACACACCTCTGAGAGGCTGTTCGCCTGTTGGCGCTGTCACTTTTGTTGATTCACAACTCATTAAACTCACGGCTCACCGGCATTTGCATACATACGTGTTTTAATCACATTTCTAGCCCCCACCCCGCCCCGTACTCTCAATTCCAAGTGCCAAGTGCGAGCTGCCACCTTCTGGGCCAGGCCAACACGTCGTAGTCTCGAGTCTCGAGTCTAGAGCGTTTAAGCATCATTATTAATGCCTAATGTTAATTCTGTTGATAATATTGATTTCAAGACGTTAATATAAACATTGACAAATTAATGCCATTGCCTGTTAAATGAGAATGCGATTGCGAATCGCAATTGCGATTGCGATTGCGTTTGCGATTCGCTCCGTCATCATCCCCTCAACTTTAAAGCTGAAGTAGTTGATGTTGCTGCTTTGCCATTTGTTGCACTTGAGAAACTGTGGCAGCCTTTTTTCATCTGCCTCTCCTCGCTTACCTTATCAGACCTTGTGACGCACTTGAGCCTCCAGCAAGCTGTCGCACAACATTTTTCGACTTCATTTCAGATGTGTGTTCGACTTCCATATGCCAACTGTGGGCACATATGGACAGACGCTAAGCAAACCTTGACATTGGCTTAGTCTAAGTACGAGTGCATGAAATATGTGTGGCAATCAACTAAATATTTATAAGCACGTGCTATTTATAAATACCCGGCGCTTTATTTGTTTAAGAAGACATCATTAGCGTACTTAAATGCCTATATATGCAACATCTGTTATAGCCAGCTTTACCGCCTTTTCTTTTGTTTACAATCCAACAAAATTTCTACTCATACCAAACACTTTTTATGAACACCTCCCCCCTCGGCACACCCCTCGAAAATTTGCCAAGTTTATTGTTTATAATTTTGTGCTGTTGTGTTTTTTGTTTTTGTTATTGCTTTGCAACGTCATATGGATCAGTTTTAGTCCGAAAACGTACGAATATGAAACAGAACGTACGAATATGAAATATGAAAATTTATTGCGTATACGCCACGCAGACCGGCGCCTCACTCTGTGGCTGTGACTGTTTGACTGGTCTCTGGGCATCTTTCTCATGCAGCACACACAAGTTGATTGGGCTTTGCCTTTTGCGATTCTCATCAGAGAAAGAAAGACATTCAGACAAACAGAAAGATACGTTTTGTGAGATAGAGAGCGCCAGAGTTCCAAATCAAATGACTTTATTTATACGAGTCTAAATGCTGATTTATGCGCTACTCTTTCATGTTGCGAATTTATCTTTTTTGCTTTGCTTGCGTTTTGGCAGCGTCTCATTTTTTACGCATAATGTTGTGCCTAATTACGAGCTGGAAAAAAACGAACACACAAACTAAAGGAAAAATGTGAAGCAGACAAATCATGTAGTTGTCCAAGGGGGGCGGGCGGAAAGGAGGATGACATGGAGAGCGATCAGTCAGACAGTTAGTGAGTTGTCCGTTTGATTTGCCAGACGCGTGTGGAAGAGACCTTTCGAATATGTGCTGTCGTTGTATTTTTTTTGGGCCTGATCGCGCCTGCACGCCACTTGAATAAGAAATTTCTTCTGTTGTTGTTGTTGTGGTTGTTGTTGTTATCGTTGCTATTGTGAGTCACAAAACGCGCAAAAAAAACGAAAACATTTTCATCATCGTGAATTTCTTTTCAAAATTAAGTCCAACTGTCACAAGGCAATGCAAATAAAAGGCGCGTCGTGGTTTTTTTTTTTATTACAGCCCTCCCAAAACACACACAAAAAAAAAGACGCCCCGGGGCGGGGCCTATTGCATTTGTTTAACCCAGAAAAAATATATAGTAGAAAAACTATAACCCATCATTGGAATATACAATTTATGTTATTCATATCATATTTATTTACCTTACTTTTAGTTTTTCTTTCTTTCTTTGCCCGACGTGCTAAAACAGTTTTATGACTAAAATTTCGATAGAACTTTGGCGAATGCGTTCTTTATAGTTGGCTAAATAAACAAAAACATGGAACAAAATGATCGTATATAGTTTATGAGTATGAGACTGTGAACTGAACTGTTGAAAGCAGCGATGACCCATCGAAAGTCATTTGCATTTCCAATTCGTGCCCAATTATTGATCTTTAACTGTACTTGCTCCTGTTAATTGTCTCGCAACACGTTTGACTTAGTTTTTGGCTCTCACTACTAATTCGATTAACAGGCAATCCGCAACGAGTCGCGTGTAATTATAGTCTCAAGACGTTTTGGCTGTCGTGCCAGGAGCTATAACAAATTATTACATAATCAAGTTTAGAAGGAGGTGCCAGCTCTTTTAACATAGTTTGGCAGTCGACAGTTTGGCAGCTTTGGCAGTTGAAAATTGTTTACACTCGACTCGACAGATGCCTGAGACGTTGTTCTTTTGAGAAAGGAGTGAGGAAGAGAGATGGAGAGAGAGCTGAGTGTCTGAGTAATTCATTAGAGGTATATTGTGCCGAAGCATTTGCATAATTATGCAATCACTTTTGGCATACTTACACATTAGGCGCAGACAACTGATAAACAACCCGAAAGCGACCTCACACATACACACACACACTCGCACACTCCAAAGACAACCGCGTAACTTGCAACACCAACAACAACAACAAACACCAGTGGGGGGCATAGACAAAAGCGTAGACACGGACTAGACCCAATTTGATTAGCACGCGCATAGCAAATGAAGGCCAAGTCAGGAGGCGGTCGTCCACGCCAACCCCCACGCCACCCAACGCCACCCACTCGACCGACAACAGTGGGAACATCTCTCTGCTGAAAGGTTCTCTCTACGTGGGCCACTTAATCATCGCCGTGCTTCGTGCTTCGTGCTTTGTGTGTGTGTGAAGGTATTTTTCTGTTTGCCACTTGAGCTTATGCTGTTTGGCCTTTTGGCTCTTAATTAGAAGTCAAATGTTTGCTGCCAGGCAAGGCCGTTTCGACTGTTTTTTACGCACAGCACAGCATATGTGTGTGCGTGTGTGTGTGTGTGCGAGTGTGTGTGTGGCTTTTATGATGGGTCTTATGGCCACACTCGACTGCAGCTTGTTGTGTTGTGCGCTATAACAAATGAGTTATTAAGATTGTGCCGTGACTTCCTGACGTCCAGGATAAAAGCACACGCTCCTCGGTTCTCGATTCTCGCTAGTTGGGCAACTAGTTGAATTATGACTGCCATTTAATAAACTCAATCTGTAACGGCTTTGCTTGCCATATGGCTACTACTAAAATGTATAATCATTTCTTCAAAACTCATTTTTGGCTACGTCTACGTCAAACTGAACAATTAGAAACAAATTTCCCATTCAGTGGCAATTGCCGCAATTAGAACCTATTGTACCTGATCTGAGGAGGAAACAAGACAGCAGGGGGCAGAGGAAGCGTCTTTTTACGACCATAATTAAGCACACTATTTATAGCATATTTATTGATTCAGCCTATTAAGTTTATTGGCCAGTTCTGGACTCATCCGAACTGGCCAAAAAAATCAATTGAAATGTGTCGAAAGTTTCATAGACTTTTGCACAAATAATTCAAAGAAATTTCGTAGGGAAATTTCCGTCATTATGGCGCGCGAAACAAGGACAAACATGGCCTATTTAAGTTATTATTTATGTGGAAATGGACTTTAATTCGTTTTAAATAGAATCCAATTAAATTGGGAGCTTTGTAAGTGGGCAATTACCAATATAAATCGATGAAATATTGATTCAGTTCAGTCAAATTCGCAGTCCTCTAAGGACAGCTGCGAATGTATCCTTTTCTATTATTTCTGTTGAATGCCAGAGAGTGTAAAAGCAACACAACAGCAAAATTCGACTAAGCAAATATCTATAAGTAAACAGACAGCCGCTTTTTCACGCCATACTTATAAAATTTATGCATGGTTATTTGTATGAGCCATTCGGATTATGCTTCCACTGTCCTCCTTACAGGATTCCCTTTCACAACACTCTCTGCTCGGCTGGGTTCTCTCTGTGTGTTCAGCAATCGCTGACAAATGAGCCACAGGCTAAGTAACAACTTTCTTCGTCATTACGTTCAAATTGTTTCTGGGCGCATCAGAATTTCTCACAACATGTAAAAAAATAAAAGAGAAACACGCAAAAACTGCGGACGACAGCAAACAGAAGATTAAACACTCTAACTGTGTGAATAATGTGCTGGCGAAAAGTGAAAAAATGTAAATTTAATAGGCTGAAAAATTTAATATTTGTAATTTTTTAAAAACGAATATAGTTGGTGGTTATGTGGAAAGAATTTAGTTAATAAGATCAACTTCACTTTAAAAATAATGTGGTGTCAAACAGCGAAATAAAGTTAATTGAAAGTGTCAAATAAAGTGAAACGTTTTACAACAAAGACACAGTTTTCTTCAAGTGTAATTACTTAATAAATAATATATCTTTAACTCATTGAATAATTTAGTGTCTAACAGCAAAGAAAAATATCTTGTTTAATAAGCTTGACAAGGCACGACATATAGCTAGAAGTGAAAATAGGTTTTCCTTATGTATAAATAGTTAGTTTTTAGTTAAATTAACTATGAAAATAATGTGCTGGCATATAGTGAAAGAAAGTTAATTTAAGAAAAGAGTGCAACTTTTAGAAATAAGACATAGTTTTCTTGAACAGTCATTAACAGTTTGTTAATTAGACCAATTCAACCATATGAATAATGTAGTGTCTTGATGTGTCAAACAACCAAAAAAATGTAGTTAAATATGTAAGGACAAGTGTAACTTGTAGCTAGTTTTAAATAGAAGTGAATAGAGCTTTTCTTTATGCAGAAATTGTTGGTTTGTTGGCTCGACTTAGCTATATAATTAATGTAAAGAAACAAAGTACAACTTTTTGGTAATTTAATATATAAAATGTGAATAAAATGTTTCTGACTAAAAAACAGTGAAAAAAGTCAATTTTTAATGCTGTACAAATTTAATTTTTAGCTAGTTTTTAAATGAAATAAATAGAACCATTTTTTATCTAGAAATATTTAAAAAATAAACTATAATATAAAGTATATTTTTGAAATGTTGATTTTATAATAAACTAACCACTTTAGTTGAAAATGTCAAACAAAGTGCAATTTGTTTAATTGATTAATAAAATAGTTAGTTAATTTCAATATTCTATAAATATTATGCCAAGCAAAAAATTGTAGTTAATTTTATAAATAACAGATAACTTTGCTCAATAACTCTGCTACTAAAAGGTATTACTAAAAAGTTTGTATACTCTTTTTGCAGTGTATATAAAAATGTGCAGCCTACGCAATCCTTGGAATCGAGGCGCAGCCACTTGTTCCGCACTTAGGCGTCGGTTTCCGGCTGAGGCAGCCACGCCTACTTAGCGCCTCTTGTTCAGCATCACTCTCATCGCATCTCAGTCGCAATCTCACATTCCCCATCCTCCCCCTCTGAGTGCGCGTTTTAAATGTAGTTATTTTTGGTAGGCGGCCTTCTCCAGTGCTTCAGCCTTCTCCCTTTGGACTTCATACCGCGCGCTGTCTGCCAAACATTTGCAATTCTAATTGCAAACAGATGCCCGTTTAATTTAAAAAAATACTCAAGCCCCCCTCCACCCTCGCCACACGTCCGAGGGGCCGTTGGTTTGTAATATTTTTGCTCGAATGCCATTTCCTTTTTGGTGCGTATTAACGCGTTTTTCTGGTTTTATTTTCGTATTGGTAACAAAAACAGGAAGAACTCGCGTGATAACTCAGTTAAGCCGAAGCACATATACACTGCAAATGCACAAATTAATTGCTTGCGATTCGTGTGTTGTACAACAACAGGGAAGCGATTGAAAGTAATCACGATTCGCGTTTCGCATTTCGCGATTTGCGATTCTCGACTTGAGATTACAGTTTAAATTTAGCAAAAATTTGTTGTGTGTTGTGAGCACTTCTTCAGGTTTTATGATGCAATCTTTTGGCTTGATGAGCATTTGTCAAATACTTTTTATTTCGCACTGGTCACTGGCTACAAAACGGCATAAAGTATTTAATTTACTGATAAATATTTTTATGCCACAATAAATACAATTTTCATGGCGCACTTGACGACAACGTCGACGTCGGGCTGTGGCCATAAAAAATGTGTGGCCAAAAACCAAACGAGGAATGTAACCAAAATGCGCTGCGTTCGCAGCCATTTGCACTTGTATCCTGCGGTCATTACAATGTGCTCTTTGCATATGCCCAGCAGCAGCTTCTGCTTAAGGAGAGTTCAGTGAACTCGTAAAATGTTTTTGGCCAAAAAAGAAAAGAGCAGTGAAAGCGAGCCATTGGCAAACTATGCAGCCAGCGGGCTCATTAAATTGCAGCTAATAAACTGAATGGTAATTACCGAGCAACACTTTGGCTGTCATCCAATATAACAATAGCAATAACAATATTAATATCAATAGTTAATCAAGTGGTTGTTCGCTTTTGTCTTGCTGCTGCAGTTTGAACTCAAATCCAGCAACTGCACTCACAAAGTCACACACAGTTGCTGGGCAGAGCTCGCTCTCAATAAGTGAGTTAGTCATAAGTGGCACTTTGATGGGGAGCATTCGCTGACGTCAGCGACACGCACTTGGCCACGCCCCCATCAAGTGTGGGCGGACACAACGCTGGGGCAAGCTTTGACAAATTAAGTGAAATGGCAGGCAGCATGTGCTGCTCTGGCTGTTCTGGCTGCTCCTCTTAACCCCCGACGACCTGTAGGAGATGCTTAACCTCAAGTTAACGACACGCTGCTCAATAATGCGAACGGAAGTGCGGCAAGCGCCATTTTTCAATTTGTACGCGCGCGCCGGAAATGACAAAGCAGTCGAGCAGTCAGAGAGGGCAGCGACTAATGGCAAAGCATAGCAATGCAATATTAAGTATACGCGCATACCAATCACATATACATACTATATATGTACATACATAAAGACGAAGTGTGCCATGGGAGCTTATTGCATTGCATCCCATATGGATGCGGATCAGGCGAAACACACTGCTACTGCTTCTGTCTGTGTGTGTTTGTGTGAAATTTGATAAGTTTGAAGGTCAGGCAAATGTGAAATGAACGCACATTAGGGCCAGCTATATTCGGGAGATAGATATTCAAACAGTCATGCTGATATTTACACACACAAACACATACAAAAATGTGTTTTTATGTTTATGTTTTTGTTGTGTATCGAAGCAATTAAAGTGTCTTTAGCGTCGGGTGTCACGAGCCACCCGCCCAATAACCGTGCATGCTGTTGACTTTTTTCTCTGCTTCTCTTTTTTTGTTTTCAATTTCCACGCAATCGTAAAACAATAGCGTTTGCTATCTCTCAGCTATATATGGTTGGTCTATCTATCCTCTATGCTTTATTGTGTGTGTGTTAGTGTTTGAATTCTCATGGCAAACAAATAAACAAACAGCAAACAGCAGACAGCAGCAGCAGCGACAGCAACAGCAGCTGCCGAGTTTCCCGACCCGCAGCCAATGGCCACACACGCCCCCGCCCCCGCTTGGCCCACGCTGCAGGACAGCGGCGATAAAATGCCTGCCTGCGGGGCCAATGCCTTATCAATGCCAACGCACGCTAAATACTTAGAAAAGGGATGCCATTTCATTCATCAGTTGCTGCCAAGATGTAACAGCGACGGGGCCAACGCGACGTATGCGCAACTTAAAGTGAAATTTCGCGTTAAAAAGCAGCGGGCGCTGCTGCCTTTATCTGGCAGCCCAGGAGAAGGCTCAGCAAGTGCAGACCAAACGCACATTAGTTGAACGACCAAGAATAATACTCACTAGTTGTGTATGCCCAGCGAGGTGTGCTTGAAAAGTAGCCAGCAAATAAATGATAATAAAGTGCAAAACTTTTTGTACACAACTCGCTTTGTTCTAGCATTGTTTGAGTGCCAAACAGTCGCAGTAACTGTAACTGTAACTGTAACGCACAGTCTGTGACATAGAGGGGAGGGGGAGGTGAGGTGAAACAGGGCAAAGAGAACACACATAAATAAGCGCTAGTGGCAAGTGGCAAATGGCAAATGGCAACTAGAGCGAGCAAATATCCTTGACTTGCATCAAAACGATGCTGCGCTTAGCTCTGGAGTTCAACTGGAATTTTAGGTATGAAACTGTAACTGAAATTGAAAATAGCAAAGCATGGAAAATTCTTGACAGTTCCCTGGCGCTCTGGCATTTTCCATGAATAACAATCAAGGGCGAAAACTAACTTAACTTTCAAACACAATCAATAGACACCCCGAAAAAAATAAATATATGTTATATATATAGTATATATAGTATACTCGAATTAAATCACAGCGCAACAGTCGCTGAGGAGAAGGAGTCACGACAAAGGCCAAAAATAGTTTCGATAGCCATAAACTAATTGCCATTGAAAGGACTATTACCAAGAACATCAAGAACATGGCCATGAACGGCGGCAATTTGGCCGTGGGATATGTCAATTTTTTTTTGGGGGCTTCCACAAAACCAATTTTCTACCCCATCACCTTTAGCCGAGAGTCGAGAGACCGAGAGAGCCATTGGTTGCTACCACCGCCACTTGGTGGCTTCAATTGAAAAACAAGCTTTTGGTTTTATGGCGCTTTGTTCGCCAAGTGTTTTGTAGTCCCAAATAATGTTGTTGTTGTTACTGGTTCCACACGAGCGCTGCGCTGGCATGCGAACTAGTTAGATTAATTTAGCCAGAGCCAGAGCCAGAGCTAGAGAGAGAGTCACAAATACAATTACGAAGTCATTTCAATTTATTTAGCGTATGGCACCCCAAGCCAGCAAAAAAGCCGCAACAATGAGAGTGCCACAAACATGGCTGGGGTTAGCTTAGAAGCTAAGAAGCTGCAAAGTGAGAGCTGAGAGCTGAGAACTGAGAACTGAGATGGAGCTGCTGTCGGGCGTTGGCATCTACATAGCTCATTAAAGCCGCGCAGAGTGATCAAAATCAATTTAGCTGTCTGTCTTTAATTTATTATTTTTATTTTTGTATTTCGGCTTTATTTTAGCCAACACTGCGATTTGTCAAAGTAGCTTCGCAAGCCCACTAACTCGACCATTATTGAACGATAAATTGATTAGATATGCGTGTGTGTCTTCAAATATTATACGCACACTCGCATTACGCATACGCAGTGTGTGCTTGTGTGTGTGTGTGATGACAACTTTCTTGAGTTTTTAGCTGGCTGGCAGTGATGCTTATTGCTGCCTCGAATTGCCATTTCAATGTTAATTTTATTAGGGTGTCAGCTATAAATTGCCTTCAATCTTAAATACCATAAAAAACGTTACACTCTCCACACACACACACATCGATATATACACATAGTGTAAGACGCAGCTACTTTACACATTCTTATTGTAGTCGCAGTCGCATTTCGTGTGGAGCAGGCCAAAGCGCTCAATTTCCATTATCATCAACAGCTTTGAACCTTATTCAAATCTCGTCTAAATTATACCAAAAATACTTCACGAAACACACACACAGACATCTGAGCTTACACTCACACAGACACAGAGACAGAGACAGAGAGACAGGCAGTCAGGCGCTTACACACACGCCCACAAGTTATTCATCAAACTGCCGCTCGACACTCGACATCAACAAGCTCGACATGTAAGCAGTTGGGATTTGCTCGTAACCATAAACCGTTTGAGATTTACATGCAGGCCGCCGCCTGTTTGTGGTCGCATTTGTTGTTGTTTTAGTTGTTGTTTCAGCTGCTGCTTTTGCTTTTGCTTTTGCTCTGGGGGGCAGCTGCGCTGTCCATGAAACTGACTCCCAGCTTTGCCTGCCATATTGATAACCACTTTAACTCCAGCTCCTTGTGGCTTCGTCCAAACTTTGGGCCGCTTCATTTGTCTTTCTACTTGACAAAGTTTTTAAACAATTATGCCCCGAAAAACAAAGATGGCCACTAGCCACTGGCCAATTTGGCTTTATTGTGCCACTCTACACAACAAACAGTCAGCGTCAGCATCAGCTTTAGTCTTAGTTTCAGTCACAGTCTCAGTCTCAGCCCTTGCCTTGACTCATGGCTTGATGGCTGATGGCCATCGTCAACATCGTTAAAGTCGCATTTTTAAGCCAAATGTGGCAGTTAGCTGCCTTGTTGTGTCATTTGCGGACATTGAACCACAACTTGGCAGAATACCAACACACACACATACAGTACACTCGAGTGACCAACACAAAGGAAAACAGACAAGGGAAAAGGAAAAAGGGACAGCGGCGAGGTCCAAAAACATAACCAATATGGTGTGCACATAATGAATTTATCAAATTAATCAAAATGGCGCTGCTGAGAGAGCGAGCATCCAAACACACCGGAAGTCCTTGCTCCTGCCACTCTTTTTATACCCGCAACCAATTGGGTAGAAGGGTATTATAATAAGTGCAATTTTAAAACTAGAGTCGATTTTTGCTACATACAATAATAACTGCAGTCTTTATGAATACTGAAAATTTATCTACGATAAGATAGCAATCTAGTATATTTTGTACACATACATTTGGTATATTGTAGTATTTTTTGTGTATTGATTTGGTATATGTTCTGAGTAATAAAGCAATACTTTGCTTTTCTTTGAATATGTGTAGCGGGTATCTCACAGTCGAGCACACTCGGCTGTAGTTTTTTTTCTTGTTATATGTGCGCCTTATTGTGTCATGTCTGCTCTGTCGAGTTGAGTTGTGTTGCGTTGTGTGCATAATACAATTAAGCGTCTCTGGCGTCATTTGTGCAAAAATGGAGATTTAATAAAGCCATTTGCCTGACGGCCCTTGAACTGTAGCAGCTTCTGTGATAATCGCCAGTTAGGCAACATCACAGATAACGTCTAGGGTTGCCAAGCATATACTGTCGGTCTTCTTAATAACTTATGTGATTATTATTCAACAGACCAAATATAATTATCATACATATTGGAGTCATGGGATCAGCTTCAACCAGCTTCTCTTCAGTTGTTGTTCATTTTGTGGTAGCTCGCTTCATTGTTCAAAACTTATGATATTACCAGCTGGTATTAGCTGAAATTGTATGCACGTTTTCATACTCATAAAATGTTATTGCATATTAGTCTCGCATTGGCAGCACTTTGATAGCTCTGAATGCCTTAGAACAAGGCCGGAAAGTAGTGTTGAAATCAGGACTCAATGAGTCGCTAGGCGTATAGAAATTGTGGCAATAAAACGGGCTTCAAATTAATTTAAAAGTTATGGTAAATTATGCGCTATTATGAGATAACAACTTTTTAAGTAAATAACTACGAAGATGCTTTCAAGTTTTTTATTTATTCGCTGACAGTTTTCTGAAATAGTTTTATGGATTGTAATTAAAAAGCTAAAAGATTGTTCACAAATCTTTTAACAGATCGAATATAAGTGAATATGATTTGAAAAACTTATCAATTATTTATCAATTTTCCAGCAAAGTAATCAAAAGTAAATCATATAAATCAGGTAGAAAGGAAAACACTCATAAATCAGAGGAGTAAAGTTTTCAAATTTTGTTGATATTGCTTTAAGCTCTGTATACTCATTAAGATATTATTGATTAATTAGAAGCAGAGACAAAAAAAAATTATTAAACAAATAATTATTAATTAACAATAATACGAGTTCTTTTATATTTTTTTCAGTAAGTAAACAGAACAAAGTCACTGCAATTAGGATTTGTTTGCACTTTAACTGATTAGAAATACTTTCAATGACAATTAATGCTTGGAAAAGTATATAAAATATTGCTAAAGTAGTTATAAGCAAATTGTATTAATCACGAAGAAAAGAAAAGTACTCAAAAAGTAACGAACATATCGTTTCCAAATTTAAAATATAAAGTGATAGTCAGACAAACCTAACCATACCATAGAATTTGAAGTTCATTTAAACTTTTCAATCGCAAGTTCTTACATATTTGTTTAATAAGGAAACTGCTTAAAGCACTGCAATTATCATCGACCTCTACAAGTGACTTGACAACTCTGGCACAGTAGTTATTGCTTGGGTGGTGGAAGTATGTTTACCACTTACCAAGGGGGAGAGAGTTGAAGAAGAGTGTTAATCGCATTGGTCGGATGTTTTAATGTTATGTAAATGACAGCGCCTAATGAACTTTCCATTCATTATCGTTAGTTAGTTAGCCAGTTGGCTGCCCTGGTCAATGGCCAGTTAGTTCCTGTCGCAAGCGACATCCCCGCACATCCCCTCACAACCCTCACAGGACATCACAGCACTTCATACACCACACCACAAAGCACTGTCAAGGGCTATTGCTACTTAAATGCTAATCCCAGACACTTTTGCTACTTCAGACACAACGTAATCCAATTGGACGGCATCCACCCGAACCCGAAAGCAGGACCACCGCAAAGCTCTACTGATTGATTTGTTTAATGTCGCTGCGGGCAACAGGATTTGGAGCGGAAACTGGGAGCTGTTAGCTGTTAGCGACACCGTAAATTTGAGAAGCCGTTGGGCAACTTAATTTCATTAGCGCATATTTAAGAACCGGGCAATTACGACGTGACTGCCTCGCTGACGCTGACGCTGAGGCTGACTGAAGGCCTGAAGGCTTGGTACGAGTTTGGCCAATTAAACAGCAGGCGACGATTGCCCCGAAAATCGGAAAATCGTTTTGCGCTCGCACTTAGCGAGTTAGTTTTTCCGTTGCGTTGATGCGATAATGTGCCAAATGTTGCGTATTTGATTCCCTCCTTGGCGCCCTTGACACAGGACGACGACATTGTTGAGCGGCAGCCTCGGCGTCGCTGGTCCGTCACAAGCTGTGGCCAGACGCAGGACCAGGATTGGCTCAGGCAAACTGCTGCCGCCGTTGCTGCTGCTATTGATCTCTGCTGCTGCCACAACAACAACAACAACAACTACAGAACCGACAACAACTACAATAACTACTCAGCCTACAAGCCAGGATGCAACAGCAACAGGGGCGACGACGCAGCACGTTGAGCTATCCCGTGGCGCTGCTCGTGGCGGCCATGGCGCGTACAACCCAACTAATAGTATTCCAACCGACATCGACAACATCGAGCAGTCGAACGGTAATGATAGCTCCAGCTCCGATCCAACCAGCAACAACAGCAACAACAACAACACCAACAACATCCAGTCGAATGCAACTTACAGCGACGAGGACGCTGAGCAGATGCTGCCACAGATTCCGTCGTATATACGCACAACCGCCATGTTCTTCTGCATAATCATCATGCTGCTGGGCGTCATCGGCAATGTGATGGTAAGTCCTAATTATAAATAGCATAGAGAGCCGTTATAAATTAGTATCAATTTGTCGAGATAAACAGATTAGAAAAGCCACGGCAATTTTTCTTTAAACTGCTCAGCAAAAATTAGCGAAAATGTATTAAGTAAGCTGATCCGTATAAGTAGAGGAGTATATTCCTAATCTGCGTTAACATTCTAATCTATTTGCTCTTCTATGTGAACAACTAGACTTTAAAGCACCTCAAATTGTCCCTTTTTTTCTTACAATAAATTAGAATTTGAAAATACGATTCTGTATTGATAAGGTTATTAAAAATATATAATTCAATAGCAGCTTCTCTAAATAAGATATGTGTTTATCTCGAAGTCGGGGAAATTTTATTATAGATTTCGAATTTGTCTCTAATAAAAATTCATACAATTCCAGACGATTAAATACCTAAAACAACAACCGTTATTTTAAGTTAGGATCTGACTGCAATTTCACATAATTCCAATTTAGATTTTAGACCACATAAAGGTGATTAAAGTAGTCTGAAATCCTTATTGCCATTGAAATTATATGCAACTGATATTTCTTAAAAGAAATTACAAACATCATTTCCAAGTTAGGATCTATAAAAATAATCAACAATAATAAGGAAAAAATGTTCCAAAATTTAAAGGTTTTACAAAAAAAATATAATAATGAGAACATTGGGTGCAACTTTTTTGCTTCATTATTTCTAAGAAAAACCCTATAAGAGTATCTCAGAGTCGAGTACTCAACTGTAGTTTAATCATTTTGTAATGGCAATTTCATAATTGCAAATATGTTAATTTCGACAGGTGCCCATTGTCATAGTGAAGACAAAGGATATGCGCAACTCGACCAACATCTTTCTTACCAATCTCAGTATTGCCGATCTGCTTGTTCTGCTCGTCTGCACGCCCACCGTGCTCGTCGAGGTCAACACACGTCCCGAGACCTGGGTGCTTGGCCACGAGATGTGTAAGTGCCTGCCGAGTGAAGTTAATTAACATTTTGTGTGCCTCCAATTACAATTACATTTATACTCCTGCTTCACCTTCCTCCTCTCTGTCCCACAGGCAAAGCTGTGCCATTTGTGGAGCTGACGGTGGCTCACGCCAGCGTCTTAACCATATTGGCCATCTCATTCGAGCGCTACTATGCCATCTGTGAGCCACTGAAGGCCGGCTATGTCTGCACCAAGGCGCGTGCGATTCTCATCTGTGTGCTGGCCTGGGGCATCGCTGCGCTCTTTACGAGGTAAGCTCCACCACATTTGTCTGGACAGTGCAATGAACTTGTCTTCTCTGTCTGCTCTCTCTCTCTCTCTCTCTATCTGTGCTTAAAGTAGACTTGAATTAAATTATAATATTCGTATTACACGTAGTCGATATCCTTTGCATGCTCTTGGTTGTGGTTCAAACACACACACTATCTCTATCTCTTATACACATATTTCTACTGTCTCTCTCTCTGTCTTTTAATTAGTTAGTTATGTATTCTATTAGAACATTGATTTAATGGTTGATTCCATTTGCCCATTCTCACTTTCATTCTCGTTTTTAGCCTGTATTTATGCAGCAAAGCATTAAGTTGCCTGCTCATTAATTATAAATGTCAATCGTCGTCGTTTTTAATGATTTGTATTTTGTTTTCCATTTCTTCCACCAAATATCTTTGTTGCTGCCTATTTTTGTCATTGTTTTTGTTTTGTTTTGTTTTTGGCCTTTGTTTGGCATCGACTTCTCCATTTACATGCTAAACATTGGCAGTTAGTGTTACACGCAAACACACCCACACATTCAAACAGACATCGAACACACTCTCTGTCTATCCTGCACTCTACATCTCTCTTCCACGTTCTATTTCCACTGTTTACTCTTTTTGGTTTCTTCACGTTGTCTTTCGGCTCAGCCTCGCTGCCTCAACTTCCGGCTCAACGACCCACTGTCCATTGTCCATTTCCATGTTCATGTCCATGTCCTAGCTGTCGTTATCAGCGTCCTGTCATCTTTAATAAGCAGCAATGTCCGCTATCATGGAATTTCATTTCATTGACACTTTCTTATTGTATATATACATATATATATATCGTATATATATATGTATGTCTAAGGACGGTCAGCGACCCTTTTTTAATTTTGCAAATCTTGCTGCGCTCATAACAATGAAATAAACACAACATTTCTCTCTCCAAAAAAGTGCGCACAGTGGGAGAGTGGCACATTTTGCCATTTGGTTTTTTGGGGCAGGGCAGAACGCTCTCCTGGCTGCGGCTGTTGCCTATTAATTATGCTACCAAAGAAGCTGCCACAAGGCCGCACAAGTTGCGCGTAAGCATTTTAAAAGCACGCCTACGGCTAACATAGAGCAGCTAAGCGCACCGCCCACTTTATCTTGCTGCTCTCTCAAGGCACATACATAATTCAGAGTCATCCAAGTGGCAGCCACACACAGACACACAGACACACGGCTAGCGACAGCCTGTTGCCCAGCAGCTCCCATGTTTGATCTGCGAGCTCATCTGCTATTCCTACTTCTACGCATCTCGTATCTCTCTCAGTATTCTGGCTATCGCACCATCTACTCTTTCTCGCTTCATCCATAGTGTATAAATTCCCGACTCGCCATCAACGTTACAATGCTTCTTGCTTCTCTCTCTCTCTCCCTCTTTCTCCCCATCTTTAGCCCCATACTGTGGGTGGCTGAGTACAAACTGGTCGAGTATATCGATGGATCATCGGTGCCAGTTTGCCTCACCCAGGCAATTGGTGTATCCACCGTTGGTTTCTTTCTGATGACCATATCCGTGTTCTTCGTGCTGCCATTTCTAATACTGGTTGTCCTCTATGGCATCATTGCGCGCAACCTCATCTCCAATCAGGGTCCCATGCTGCGCGCCCGTCCCACCAAGCCGGAGCTCAGTCTGAAGGCCCGCAAGCAGGTGGTCCTCATGCTGGGCGCCGTTGTGCTCTCATTTTTCGTCTGCCTGCTGCCATTTCGTGTGCTCACACTCTGGATCATATTGAGCACGGATCAGACGCTGCACGACATTGGCCTCGCCCGCTATTACAGTCTGCTCTACTTTTGCCGCATCATGCTGTACCTCAACTCGGCCATGAATCCCATACTCTACAACCTGATGTCAACCAAGTTTCGCAAGGGTTTCGCTCGCCTCTGTCACGATGCTGGTCGCTTCCTGCTCAAGCTGCTTACTCTGGGTCGCAGTGCACGCAGTCCGCATGAGCTGCACGGACGCAGTGGCACCATGTCGACTGGCACGGGAACGAATACGAACTCATCGAATGCTACGGCAGCAACCAACTCGAGCATTTTGTCCCGTAGCTCGAATCGAAGAACCAGCGAAGATATCAGTCGCACACGCCTGAAGATTGAGCTGCATATTCCGTGTGGCAGTGATCAGGAGGCCATGGCCATGCTGCAGAACTCGACGATGCGCAGTAAGAGGCGGGAGAGCGACAGCAGATTGTTGACCAACAAGAATCCGCATCCGCGGCGTCACAAGCAACAAATCAGCTTCGACGACGCCGCTGTGGGCGGAACTGCCAAGGAAGCTGTAAATCTGGCCTAAGAAAAGAGGTGGCGAAGGCGCAACCAAATGAAGCATCGGCGCAAAAGAAAAATGGACCATAACCCGTTTACACTTACGCTTCAATTCGCAAGGAATTTGACGCAAGCAGCAGCAGCAGCAGCAGGAGTAGGAGTTGACAGTCGTCTGATCCTGGCCACGCCTATACAAATTGCGTTTTGAGCGAGTTTTTGGCAAGCATAATCGATTCCCTTACGGCCGTTGACAGCTCGAGCTTTGCCCTTTTCATGATCCTGGTCCATCGGTTGCTGCTGCTGCTGTTGCTGTTGCTTGCGTCTTGGACATTTCCGCACAAAAAACAATCAATTTTTCGGGCTATTAAACTCGAATGAAAGTGCCAAAGATAAATAACAGCAACGACAGCCAAAGCACTACAACAACTACAACTGGAAACAGCCGTACAGAACTATTGGAAACGTGTTCGGGGGCGGGGAGACGGGACGATGGGCCACGAACGCCATTAAGCGGCGGGCGCATGTAAAGCATGGCAAATGGAAATGGCTTAATATGCGTTTGGGCAACGACTTGGGAGCCCATCAAGACGGCGGATAAACATGATTTAGGTGTATTGAAATACATAGTTTCAGTTCATTTGGGGCCGCTGCCCACCCATGCTTTTACTTTTACTCTTTTCGAGTCGAGTTTGTCGGCCATTTCAGCTCCATTCCAAGATGCCAGCTATTATATGAGCGGCTATAACAAAACTGTTGCCTACTTTGCGGCGGCGCTAATAAAACGAACAATGCACAAGCCGCATGTACATACATTCACACACATACATTCACATGCATTAGTTGAGATGCCATATAAAAAGTGTTGCCTACTTTGCGGCGGCACAAACAAAGTAAACAATGCACAATTATACGCACTTACACACACACATACCAATGCGAAAATATGTATTATACCGCCACACACACACACATACACAACAAATAAATATGTACTTACGCCCATAAGGGCGCCATAATCTTTATAAGTTAATAAAGTTTTGTATTGCAACTCGTGTCGAAGCCTAAGCAAACGAGATGTGCTTGGTGATTTGGTATTTATCATTCGAATATATAGCTGGTAAGCAATTGTAAATATGTATTGATAGCTTAATCGTTTAATTCAATTGTTTTCCCATCAGCATTTCTTTTTTTAGCTACTTTGTGTACAAAGTTTAGTGACGTAGCTTAATCATCAAATCGTGTACATACTTAAGTTTCGTCTACAATAGTTCGCCATTTTGTGTATGAAAAGTAGAACAGACATTTCCGTTTCCGTTCCAGCTCTTTGATTAAGTTGAGTGGTATTCAATCGGAATTTACTGTAGATCCATTTTTTCTTTTTATTACGGTTTGTTGTTCCCAACGAGTTTTAAAGTTTGCAGACAATTGAAAACAATAGCAAACTATGTTAACGTTATATTATTATGATTATTGTGTACTTACTCATCCAACTCTATGCATAACTTTTGCAGTCCCATCATTGCCATATCCAGCTACAGCGTGGAGCCCTATGGCGACGGCACCGATGCTCCGGTCTGTGCCACAGCTGCCGATGGCTTCTGGCCCATCTGCTATTTTGTGGGCAGCATCACAGTCTTCTTTATTGTGCCCTTTGGCATCTTGGTGCTGCTGTATGCGGCCATTGCCTACAAACTCTTGCGTCCCAACAGTGCATTCCACAGGCCAACATCGCCGCAGCCACAGCAATCCGCCATCACAGCAGCAACGGCCACAGCAGCCGCGGTGGCAGCATCAACGGTCAGCACCAAGGGCAACAGCCATCAGCAGAGCAATGGCATGCGAAAGCATCGTAAGCAGGTCATCTTCATGCTCGTCGCTGTCGTCTCCAGCTTCTTTGTCTGCCTGCTACCCTTTCGAGCCTTCACACTCTGGGTGATCACGGCCAGCGCAGAGGATGTGGAACGTCTGGGCATTGCCGGTTACTACAATCTGCTCTACTTCTCCCGCTTCATGTTGTACCTCAACTCGGCCATGAATCCCATTCTGTACAACTTGATGTCGTCGAAGTTTCGCAGCGGTTTCTGGCGTTTGCTATTAAGTTGCCTGGGCCAGCATACGCATCATCATCATCGTCATCATCACCATCACGCCCAGGCTATTGGACGCAGTCTGCGGCAGACAACACGCCGCCAGGACTTTGAAGGCGAGGCAGGAGCAGCGACGGCAGGCTCGAACAATACCCAGCGAGCTCGTCGCACGCTGCGTCGCGAAGCAACGTTTCTAATCAATTCCATCTCAACGTCATCGGGCACCGAGCGCAACACTTCCTCCACGTGGCGCAGCAACAGTCTTTCCACCTCGGTGGGATTATCGGATAGAGAGCGGGAGCGTGATCGTGGAGGACTTGGTGCAGCTATAATTGGCACAACAGCGGCCACAGTTACTACTGCCTGTTTGCAGGAGCGTCGAGCCAGCAAGATCTAAGCATTTAGTTGAATTCAAGCATATTAGTCCATAGTCATAGTTTATAGTGGAACATTTTGTTGTCAAGACTGAAGTACCTCAGAAGAAGTCAATAAACGCTAGTAAAATCCGTTTTTGAAACCAAAGTTGATGTCTTCGTTTTTGAAGAACGTGATTTAGATATCTTGCTTTATGTTCATGAAATTTTTATTAAACGTCTCTCATCATTACCATCAAAATTACACTAATTATGTGCCTAATCGAATTCTACGCTTCTCTCTCTCCAATCACTCTGAATGCAAAAACACACAAAATTTGTTGTTGTTGTTGCCGTTAGTTGTTACTTCTAAAAAATGTTCATGCTTTTGTTTTGTTTTGTTGTTTGTTTGATTTACATAATAATTACAATATGTCAGACAAGTGGCGAGCATTTTTTCTTTCTTGGGGAGATAATAATATGATTTTGGTGAATGAATTGATTGATAATAGAAATTAATATGTTATGCTTGTACTTATATAGTAGTACAGTTAGTTAGTAGTATGTATGTAGTATGTTGTATCGTGTATAAATAGCAGCAAGTTATACAATTCGGTTGTTCTTCACTTTTGTGTGCGCGCATTCGCCCAGGAGCAAGATGTCTCTATATTATAAACGCAGTTTTTTTTTTTTTTTCTTTTATGCATATTGTATGTAAGTTTAATAGTAAACGGTATTATCGGTATCGTTTTCGCGCTGCTTGTGGTAAGTAACTCTTATGTTAGGTTAGATTTAGATTAAGTTAATTACTACACCATTGTTTTTTGCTTTTGCTTTGCTTTGCACTACTTAAGTATGAACAGAACTATTTTGAAAAACATAAAGACAGAAGGATAGATAGTTACATATCAGTTTCCTGTGTGTGTTTTTTCCTGGTTGCCTATTACATGTTAATGTTATGTATGCTTAAATTGTGTACGTGTTGTTCATCATCCAACTTGAACTGTGGACTGCGATCTCGCGCATCTCATACAAAGGTCATCTTTATCATCATTGACATCGTCTCATCATACTCTTCGATATTATATCATCATTATTGTTATTACATAATTCAAATTTTTTTGTTTAATTATGGTTTTGCTTGTTTTATTGTTGTTGTGTGTGTTTCTTCCTTTTTTTATCGTTTTAATTTATTATATTTAAATTTTGTTTAATTGTATAATAAAATAATGATTCACAATCAGAGTTATTCAGCAGCAACCAGATCTGTTGTTTTCCACTGGACGTCCCTGATCGATCTTTACTTTGCTAGCATTATCGGTAGCGCTAGACGGCGGCCCAACGCGATTCTTGATCTCTGCCGCCATCGTCATGAATGCCTGCTCCACGTTAGTGGCACTCTTAGCCGAAGTTTCAAGGAATGGAATGCCTAATTGATTTGCGTACTCCTGCAATAAAAAGAATGCGGAAGTTTAAAATAAACCTATGACAAACTATCTTGTTATTATCTTTCTACGCACCGCAGCTGTGGTATGATCGACAACTTTCTTGGTGGTCAAATCGCTCTTGTTGCCGACTAACAATTTATTGACATTTTCGCATGCATATCGCTCAATTTCCTCAAGCCACTGCTTCACATTGTTGAAGGACTCCTGGTCCGTGCAATCGTAAACGACAATAATGCCATGCGCGCCACGATAGTATGATGAGGTGATGGTACGGAAGCGCTCCTGTCCAGCAGTATCCCACTACAACAAAAAATACAGAAATATGGTAAGCAAATTGCAACAGAGAGATAAAACCGATCGCATTCTTACAATCTGCAATTTAATCGTTTTGCCATCCAGTTCTATGGTTCTAATTTTCTGTAAGATAAAAAACCGTTATTATGTTGAATTACAGTTTAATGGCGAGTTAAAAGACTTACAAAGTCAACGCCAATTGTGCTGATATAGCTCTCTGTATATGTGTCATCGGCAAATCGGAGCAGCAGACAGGACTTTCCAACGCCAGAGTCGCCGATCAACAGCAGTTTGAAAAGATAATCGCTGTAAAAAGCAAAAGCAAATGCAAAATGAGTTTATCATAGACATACAATAAAATGAAAACATGAAGATATCAAAAGAGCTGTCCAAATACTCGTCATGAATGTGTTGTGTTTATCTTATCACAAAGAACAGTTGGCCCAACTCCAGTCATCGTCTATCCACCCGCTTTTTGAAATGTGATATACAAAAAGGCAGCTTGAGTTTCACGATGATTGAAAGGATCACGCAAGCACACACAGCTGAATATTAATTAGGTTAAAAGGGAGACGTCACTCTTCAAGTTCAATTGCAGCCCTTCTCCACAACCAAAATGAAATGAAAAACACAATATTGAGCATAGATGGGATTTTGATTACGTAGCAGCAGAGAGAGAGAAAAAAAGAGCAGAGAACAACACAACAGTAACGCATACATTGACGGAGACGTCAGCTGCGACTGCGGCAGCGTAAAGTAGTCAAACAACAACAAAGTGTACGCATTAGAGGGGTAGGAGACGCAGTGGGCAGGTGACTCATCCGCCCCACGAAACAGCAGCAAGCTATGTACATATGCAAGGGCTGTCAGCAACAGCAACACTCACATACACTCGCACACACACAGCTACTCAAACCCGAGAAGCAACTAAACAATCAAGACGGATTTCTCCAGTTCTCATCATGTTCCAAAGTCTCTCTCTTCGTCTCTCGCTCTCAAATTCTCTATTAAAACCAGACAATTATCAAAATGTCTAATACAAGTGCATACATATTATACGTGTGTGCATATATATTTTTTTCTATTTCAATTTCGATTTCCCACTTGGAAATCGTATGTTTTTCTTTTTTGTTTTTTTTTTTTTTGGTCAATGCCACATTTTAGTCACTGTGTAAAATACTCGTTTCAAGGGAATGAAGGGAAGGGGAGGTGACTGCGACTTTAGTCGTCGTGGACGTCGCAAAAATGACGTCGCAGAAAAGAAAAAAAACCAGTGATGATTGGTTATGGAACGCGAGAGTGCAAAGTATTTCTATTCATTTTTTGCACAAATCAATTACGCGCAATTAATGTGGATATGACGACTTACTATTCTGGATTCATAGATGACATTTTTCTTTTGGCTTTTGTTCAAGTTTTTTTGTGTTGTATTTTTTTTTGCCACGAACAAATATTCGATATCGCTTTGCTGCTCGCTCGTCAAACTCTGACGGAGTCTCTTTCAATTTCGTTAGCTGGCCTCTTATTACTTCACTTTAATCGCTCAAATAACGCGCACTGTGCACTGTGTAATCCAAAATTGTTTGTTTTTATAACTTCTATTGTGTTTATTGCGACGAATTTCAGGGAAATTCGATAATTTCCACAAATTCGACAGCCGAGAACGAGAACAATGGCGACTGAAAAAATGACGAAGTGGCAATAGTGTGGGAGAATGCCGTCAGTTGTTTTTCGAGCAGTGTTGGAAAGCGCAATAAAAGACAGGGCTGCATAATCGACTGATATCTGCATCCGCTGTTTCGTGGGCGGTAACCACCTACATACATACGTATACTATACATACATATACGTATGTTTGTGCGATAGTGTTGGAGTTGGGGGAGCTTACAGGAAACAGCTTTTGGATTATTTTCCTTTTTGTTTAATACTTGCGCATCTGCATATAATCTCTTATTATTATAAATTATTTGATTCTAAACACGTTATTTAACATTTGAGGGTTTTGCTTGCATATAGAACACATATGTAGATAAATAGTACATAATAATTATATGAAAGATTCGATAAGCGGGCAATGGGAATGCATCGTTTTTTAGTGGGAGTATTCATCATTAGATTCGCTCTCCGATCTATTCCAACGAGTTCAATGTTAGCAATTGTTTGAGCACTTTCGTCTGAGAGGTTTCCCTGATCTCGCCAGCCAAAAACATCTCATCCACAACGCTATACACTTTGTAGAAATTGAAGACGAGATCCAGCTCACACACGTTATGGAAATATTCATTGAGCACCTCGACAAAGTTATGAATGGCCTCCAGATAGCACAAATTATTGTCATTTACGTCCACACAGATGCAGAAGTAGAGACCTGCATATCGTCTATATACAATTTTGAAGTTACGAAACTAAAATAGATGGGGAGGGAGTTAACAATAGTACTCTTACAATAAAGACTCGCCTCATTATTACCTCTACAAAGTTAGTGTGCTTCGCATCCCGCACAGTGACCACTGCGTGCACTTCCTCAATCAATTTTTGTTTCTCGTCGTCATCAAAGTTCATATACCACTTGGCTAGGCGAGTTTTGCCTGCACGATTTTGTATGAGTATGAATCGAATCTATGAATAAACTGTGTTAGCAACGGAATTCCAGTTTTGTTCCCAATTTAATGCATATTTACCATTTTACAATATATATGTAATTACTAGACTATTTACAAATTTTCAGATAGTTGCTTGCAGCGAAAAACTGATTATGGACAAATTGTGTATCACTTTTGCCAGGGCTGCAGCATTGCATTGCGAACAGCTGTTTCTGTTGTTTTCAGTGTTGAATAACGCGTTGTGCAATGCCCACGTCAGTTGGCAACTCCGTCATCAACACTATTGCATTGCACATTACGAAGTTTTCACTTTTCATATTTGTTTAGACATTACCTGAAGCTAGTCATTAACACCTCACTCACAATTACCAAAATAAAAAATGCTGACAACGCGTTTGAATATCGCTGCTCGCCTTCAGTTACTGCGCAGCTGCTCCACGACATTAGTGGGCAAACAAAAAGAAACAGCAGCTGCTGCTGCTGCCCTAGAAAGCCATGATCCGTTGCAGGCGCATGCAATGAAAGAGCAATGCATTTTGGTGGATGAGCAGGACAAGGCCATTGGAGCCGCATCGAAGGCTGACTGTCATCGCGTGGATCCCGAGACAAATAGCCTAAAGCTGCATCGTGCCTTTAGTGTCTTCCTATTTAACACAAAGGGGGAAATGCTGATACAACGTCGCTCGCTTCAAAAGGTGGCAGTTGAATAATGCCTTTTGTTTGGCATTTTTAATTAGAAATTTCACGTCATCTCTTTCAGATCACGTTCCCAGATACATACACGAATGCCTGTTGCAGTCATCCATTGCATGACATCGAGCAGGAACGTCTCGAATCAAATGCCCAGGGTGTTCGTTTAGCGGCTCAGCGTCGCTTAAATTACGAATTAGGGATTCCCACTGAGGAAATTCAACCAGAGGACTTTCACTATCTGACACGCATTCATTATGCTCACCCTGGCGATGGTATCTGGGGCGAGCATGAAATCGACTATATTCTGTTTCTCAAGAAAGATGTCACCTTAAAGCCAAATGATAATGAGGTCAGCGAGGTGCGTTACTTGAAACGTGCGGAAATTGACGATGTTGTATCCAAATTTAATGCACCAATGACCCCATGGTTTGAATTAATCTTGCGTCATCGTCTCAAACAATGGTGGGACAATTTGCATAAGCTGCATAAGTTTGAAGATTTGCAAAAGATTCAACGGTTTTAAGGCAATTATTTGTATTACGTGGGTATATTGGACGTAACGACAAACCAAAAATATTTATGCAACCTCATATTGTTTTTTAAATTCGTTTTTATCTTTATTCAAATGGAAAATAGGGTGTGAGTGTGTGCGAACAAAGAGCACAAAGCTGTTTTTCATGCACCTCCGTTAGTTGATCAGTTCAGTACAACATCATTGTATAATGTAAATATAACAAAATATAATATAATATGTGTAGGGTGTAGTGTAAGGTATGCGGTGTGTGTAGTTTCATAGCACTAACTCAAATGTGGTTTTGTTGAATATTATATAAATATATATATATAGTATATAGCTCATAAAATGATCACATCACGTTTACCAAAATCATCTCATATTCATCTCACAATCAGAAATCTCTTCGAATCGCAGTCATTTGCAACGAACAACAAAAATAAATATTTACAAAAAATTATACTATGTGTAGATGCTATTTAACTTAACAAAAAGACTTAATAGGCAGGTCTGTAAATACAGACAAAAAACTGAAGCTAAAATAAACCTTAAGCACTACTAAATTAAAAAGAATATATACGACCACAAAGAAAAAAACAAATACATACATGTAAACTGCAGCATTTAACATTTAGAGACGCCTAATGAAGCCGCGTCACGATGTGTGAAAATAGTGAACGAGTGCAAATTGTTCAGATCACTTGACATCACCTCGGCACCTATTTCATTTCCTTCTTGGGGAGTATTCAAATAAACAACACGTTTGTTTATGGTATACCAACAACTTAAAAGCTACTTCTCTGCGATCTCTCATCCAAAATTCGAACTACTAATGATAGGGGAAGGGATTAGGAGTATGTGATAGTTTGTATACATGTATACGTATCATGCATGCGAATGCGTCGTAGTTGTGTATGTGTGTGTTTATAGTTCGCTGTGTGTTTATGTGTTAAGGTGTCAGGACAAGCACATCCTGAATTCGATTAGTAGTTAAGGCACATGGTCTGAGTCTCAGGCTCAATTCATTTCTAATACGGCACCATCATTTTTAGGACAAGCCAAAAAGCTTAAGGGCATTGAAGGCCGTAGCCAAGGCGACTTCATCCGGCGTTTTCTTCATGAATGCCGCGATCATTTCCACAATTGCGGGCAGGCTGCAAGGCTCATTACGTTGAAAGGTGCAATATCTGCAAATTATTATTCCTTATATTAATATCAAAATAGGTAAATAGTTTTTTTTACTTACCTGTGCAAGTAAAGTAAGGAACGTTCCGTAATGCCACTCTTGACATGCTGCGGTAACTTGGAAGCTCTCGTATTAGGATACATAAACGGTGCATCTGTCTCAACCAGCAGTCTGTCCAGTGGAAGCGTGCCATTATCAAGCAGCCTGCGTACGCCGGTATCTGATTTGTCCTTGCACAAGTAGCCAGTTAAACTGATGTAGAATCGTCGATCCAAATACTTGAGTGCCTCCTCGGCTGTGCCCATAAAACCTCTAATAATCACAGGCGGTAGATTCTCGAATCTGCAAGTGCAATAACATATGTTATTAGAGAGAAATAAATAAAGAAGTTATTTTCACAATACTTGTCGAGTATTTCGAGTACATCATGTTGAGCCGCTCGCTCGTGGATTAACAGAGGTTTATTCAGACGAATTGCCAGCTGCAATTGCTTGGCAAATATCTGTTTTTGCACATCGGGTTCGGAGAAATCGCGCTGATAGTCCAGGCCGCATGGACCAACGGCTACGCACTCCGGCGCCTGTGCAATATGCTCAAAGTCGAACCATGTGGACGGCTCCTCCACAATGGACTTTGAGTCGTGCGGATGAATGCCAGCAGTCGAGTAGATTATGTCGGGATAAATGCGCGAGAGGCGCAGCGCTTCCTTGCTCGATTTGACCGAAGTGCCGTGCACCATTAATTTCTGAACACCTGAAATAAAAAAAGATTCCAAAATGAACAAAAGGTTTGTGGTTTTAGAAATTGTAAAAATTATATTAAAAATTAAAAATGTCGACCAAACTGAATCAAATTATTAACTAATTAAAAATATTAAGCAAAACTTTTAGAAATATTTAAATTATTTCTTAGATATAGCAGAAGATTCGCTACGAAGTTTTAGAATAGATACCAATTTCGGTTAAAGATAATTAGGTTGCTAATTAATCATACTATCTGACATTTCTTAGTGCATAAGAATATATTAGCAATTTTATAATGATTAACATGCTTGCTGTGTCAATACTGAGTTCGTCTTTTTAATTAAAATATAGTATAATAGGTAAAAATGAGGAGCAACAAGAATTAAGTTGTTAATTATCACACTATTTGACAACATGGTTTTTAAAAACATTATTTTAAAATCGCTAATGAATTGAACATGTTGAGCATGCTAACTGTGCCGATAATTAAGTACGTCACTGTCTGTGTATTTATACAGATGCCTATTTTACATATACATATGTACATACATATATTCTCATGTATGTATGTGAATGCATCTTGCACTGCGATGCTATGCGATGCGTCAATAACAAAATACCAACACACGACACAGACAGAGGCGCACACATGTTGCTCGCTTATCGCCCGTGTCGCTTGACCTTCTTAGTGCGTGTCTTTCTTTGCTTGACCATTTGTCGCCGCACCGCGCCCAAGAAGATTGTCATGTCTTATTATTAGTCTTATCGTGCTTGTTCTTACTCAATTAGTGTGTGTATGCTAGACAGAATGACAGACACACAGATAAATATTCGAACGAACCTGCGTCTCTTGCTCTTTGAACAACGGAATCCAGATCACGGCTATACTTTTTGTTGGTCAAATTTGCGCCTACGTCAATAACAATGAGGTTCTCAAAACAGTGCTTCATGCTATCATCGATGTCCAGTTGTTCCTCTCCGAGAGCTCCCAGTGCTGTGGTGGGAGTTGCGGCCACTACCACCTCATTTTGTTTTTGTTGTTCCATAATAGAGGAGAATAATTTGTTGTTGAGTGGTACGAAAATAGCAAATGACGTAGACAAGAGAAGATGCTTTGTCTTTTTGTGTAATTTAATTAGCTTTTGTTACGCGCAAGGAGTCGCTTCGGTTGTGAGAACCGCGGAGAAGTTTTCGCTCTTTATATTGAAATTTTGAAAATAATGACCAATTAAACAATTAACAATTGAAAAAACGTTGAAAATTAACAAAAATAAAAACAATCCCGACAAAACTACGACTGCTGGCCAGTGTGACTGCAACTGCTCGTTTAAAAAATGCTTCAGTCGTAAAATACCAAATATACCATAGACTATTAATCGATTTTTTACGATACTTTATCAATAACGTTAGTAAATCGATTTTATTTTCGAATATTTAATGGCCGCTACATTCAATACACTTCACTTTGGGAAATTCACAATTGTGAACTTTACAGGTTAAAAACAATTAATCAAAGTGCTTAAAACTTTTCCCCAATCGGTTTAATGGTCAGTTCATGAATCTGCACATGAGGCGGTGTCTGAATGCAATAGGTGACAGCATCGGCGACATCTTCCGAACGCAGCATTGGCATTCCGGCGATTATTTCTGGAGATGTTTCGTCAAAGATCTCGGTGTTAACGACACCGGGGCTGATGCTCTTTGGAATAAAGAAAAAAATATAAAATGTGGTTGATAGACATGCCCTTTTATGACTTACTGTAATCTTGGTCAAGGTGGCTTTGTTCATAAACTCTTGACGCAGCACTTCAGTCAGCGCAGTGATGGCATGCTTCGAAGGTGCATACATATTTAAACTATAGCCAGGAACCATGGGAACGCCATGACCAGCTATGCTATTGATAATCACAACGTGGCCATCATTAATCTTGCGTTTCTTCATGGAGAGAAAAGCCTCGCGAGTGCACCAGGTGACGCCCAACAGATTCGTATTGATTATATTGAGTATATCGGCACTATTCCCTTCATCGATTAAATGAATGCGGCGAATAATTCCAGCATTATTAATCAGCACATCTGCCCCACCTAGAGTCTCATTGACCCAGGCAAACGAGTCAATGACCTGTTGCTCAACGCTGACATCACACTGGCGTCCATAAAAACGAGACGACTGATCAGCGGGCAGTGCTGCCTTTAATTCCTCCAGTCGATCAACACGACGTGCCAGACCCACAACAATCATGCCCTTGGCCACCAGATCCTTGCAGCATTCGGCACCAATTCCCGAACTTGCACCAGTTACGACTGCAACGCGATTTTGCCAGCGGTCCATAATAATTAAAGAATGAATTTATGGATCAGAAATCAAGTCGGTTTTATGTGCTCGACTGCTCGACACTGACTGAATGAATGAAATCATCTGCTTCAGCTTGGCAAGCGATAAAGGTATTGAAATTCAGTCGGTTCGTGCACTTGAAAAGGTTCAAGCCTGAAATATAAATATATGAAATATCACCCACGATGTACTATACATATATGTAAGTCAGAGTTTACACGATGAAAATGCGGGCTGAAGGAAAAATAAAGATAAACAATCGCAAATTTAAATTACATATAAGCAAATTGAAACCCAGTTTGATTTTAATATAATTATTTATTACATTTCTTTCTGCTAATATGCGTGTACTTTGTTGTAGTTGTATTCCATATACATATATTTATATAAATGTATTATATAGATAGATGTTATTCATTTGTTTTTGTCATGTATGGTATGTAGTTTTGTATAACTGGATAACTTATTGAGTTTCGTTTTCTATAACTTTGTCGCACAATAATATCGAACAGAAACTGTTTTATCTTTATTCATATTGTTTTTTTTTTTTTTTTTTTGTTTTTAGTTTAACTAGTACGTTTCATCATCTTATTTTGAGTTTTAAAACTTAAAGTTCGATTCGTTTATTTGATAAATATTACTTGTATTTTCTTTGCTCCAATCGTCTAAATTTCGTTTTTGATTTTCTTTCGATTTCATATAGTATGTATAATATGTAAAGCAATGTGTGTGTGTGTGGGGCTTTTAAAAAGGAATAGGTATTTGTATGTTATGTAATACTAATACGAATGCAACTATGTAATGTATGCGTGTGTGTATGCATTAAATACTTATATATTCTGGCTCTCAATAATCATAATAATAAGCACTACATACGAGAACATAGTAACTGTATCTGTACATATGTAAGTATGTATTTCATAAATATATATAACTTTGCATTTGTTAATACTAAATTATGGATGTTATTGCATACTTGCTGCTTCTCTCAACTCACTTATATGCATATAAGTATATATAAGTATATTTAATATATTATTGATATTACTTGTGGTTGTTGTTGGTGTTTTTTGTGGGTGTTGTATCTACGCATTAGACGCTGGCGATTTTGTGACTGTCCTAAGATGTCTCTGGGGGTTAATGAAGCTTTAAGCTGGCCAACTTGAGACAGTTAGCCATCTCTACTCATATGTGGATTTATTGTGGCTCAAATTAATATGTGGGGCGTGTCAAGGGTCCAGAGAGCAACAGCGTCTAATGCCAGATTCAAAATGGGTTTATAGGTTTTTTGTTTGTTTAAACTATGCTCTTTGCGAGTAACTTGATATATTATTATTATTATTATTTTTGTTTTTGTATACATATAAATGTTGGTTTTTACATTTATTACTTGACATTTATAAAATTTTGGCTAACAATAGAATTGCATAGTTTGTTGTCATGATTTTCGTATGTTTCTGTACTCGTACTTTTTAGTTCCATAGTTACTCGTATTGTTATCTAGAAGTTTTCTTGTTTTTTTTGTTTTACTTATTCGATAGTCATTTATTAAAATTGTTTGTTATCTTATTATTTTGTTTTGTTTAGAGTTGCTTGGTGTTTGCTTTTTGTAACTTAACAAATTACGTTTGATTATTATTGTTGTTTTTCTTCTCTCTTATATATTTGTTGTTTGTTTTTTTGTTTGTCATTAGTGATACGTTTACTTAGTGCGAATGCTCGGACAGCTTCTTGTACTCCCTACCCATGTTTTTTTTCTCATTCTTTTTAGTTTAGTTCATTTTGTTGTTTATAGTATTAATTCATAGAACGAAAAGAATCCAAAAAATAAACAGAGTTATTCGATCCCTATCGCCATCGTCGTCGTTGTCACCCGTAAACATTTTCATACTGCATTTGTGCGCTCTCTTAAGTGTTCTCCATTTTCACATTTTCATTTTCATCGCCATTTCTATTTCTATACCCAATTACAGCTGGATGCGCCACTTAATTAACCCATAAACCACATAATACTCTTTTCTACTCTCAACTGTGCAATTTTCTCGCTTCGCTTCGCTTTCACTTCATTTTCTGTGTAAAACTCTAATAAAATTGATTATTGTTTGTTCTGGATAGATGCATACAGACGAGCGCCGTATTGTATTGCATATATTGCTTATTCCAAAATCAATACAAATATATATATGTATATATAAATTGTAAGAATTTTCATACAAAAATTTTTTAGTAGGTACGTTACTTTAGACCTCGGTGTTTCTCAAATATATATTTGTTATACATACATATAACTTCTTTGATACTGGACATTCCTGCGCGCTCAACACGCGTTACGTTTCACTCTCGCATTACTATATATGTTTTTTATTTTTTGTTTTCGATTTTACTTGTTGTTTATTTGGTGTTGTGGTTGTTCGTTTGTTTGTTTGTAGAAAATGTTTAGCTTAGCCCCTTAGCTGGGCTGGTAAAAAAAACCGCACTCCTTTTTGTTTTTGTTGTCAGCACTTTGTTGAAAGCAAAGCTGAGTGTTTCTCCGATATCGTGTATGTTATATAGCAAATGACGAGTACAAACAATCTTAAAACTGCGTAACGTTAAGTGCGAATATACATTGGGTATAGTCAAGATTAGTTGTGTGTGTGTGTGTGTGAGTGTGTGGGAGGTGTTTGTAGAACTATTGGAACACGTATAAAACATCTAATAACTATGTTATACATATTATGTGCATTGCGTGTGTGATGGTATGGTGTGTGAGTGTGTGTGTGTTTCTGTGTGTGGGTGCGTGCCTATCTAAGCCATCTCAGTTATGTGTATTAACTACGCGCTTCGTTAGCAAATTGGTCCAAACCCCACCTGCCCCTCCCCTACCCTTCCCACCTCTTTTCACTTTGTGTGTACGACGGATAAGCCAAGCTCTGAAGTTCCAGCATTGCCGACTTCTATCACAGTCGCAGGCGCACTTCCTCCCCTCCCCTCCCTACCCATTCCTACACCCTCTTCTTCTATTTAAGTTCTACCCTATGCAAGATTTGGTGTTGATAGTTGGTTATGCTTGTGTTTAGTTTGTTTGATATTGTATGCATATATAGTTAGTGACTTTTTTTATTGTTTTCAATTTAGTGAGTTCCCCTCCCTTCATCTACTCGTAGAGCTCCACATTGCGTCGGGGCGAGCAGTTGCCGTAGCTCAGCTGCGAGTCGGTCTTCTTCAGTATGGACACATGATGAGTCGGAGCATCATTCGCGCGATTCGTCATCAGCGAGTCCTGCTTGTGGAGCAGGCCACGTCGCTGATCGGCAAACGAGATAACCGAGTCCTGTTTCACCAGCTGATGACGTCGCGGCTCCGGGCGTTGATCCACAAACGAGATGACCGAATCCTGTTTCACAAACTTCTGCCGTTTGTCCAACAACGTGGCAGGCGATACAGCCGCCGGCAATGCTCCCTGGCCAACCGGAGTACGACGTGACTCCATGGAGTTGTTCTCCTGCTGTGTGGCTGCTCCTGCTACTGCGGTGGTGGAGTCAAGGGGCACGCTGCTACTCAATGCGGCCACCCGGCGGGCTTCCATGTACGAGACAATCGAGTCCTGTTTGGAGAGCGAAACCTTGCTGCCATTGCTATCCTGTTGACAGAGCAGGCGACGTGTGCCGGAGGCATCGCTGCACGAACTCTCCTGCTTGATGAGAAACTGGCGCGAACCGTGCGAGTCCTGCTTGAGCAGCATCTGCTGTGATAGATTGCTATCCTGTTTCATCATCAGATTGTGGCGTCGCAGTGAGTTGTGTTCGTAGATGTAGGAAACGGCATTCGTCTTACGCAATCCCGGACTGCTGGGACTTTTCCTCGAGCTGCTCGGATGATAGTGCGAGGACTTGCGGGTGCTGGTGGTCGAGGAGGCAATGGCCACATTATCGTAGTATCTATGAAGTAGACAATTTGTTAAATGAATGGGGGAAAAAACTAGGGAAACCTTAGGGATAACCCACCTGAGGCGTCCGCAGCAACTGCGCGATTTGATGATGGCCGCAAAGCCGCGTCGATACTTCTTGTTTACCGAATAGAGTATGGGATTGATGCAGCTGTTGGAGGAGCCCAGCCATTGGGCCACTGGCATCACCTTCTTGAGTATCTCGAACTCCTCCTGCGATATATCCGAACCGAACTTGATGCGTGCAAAGATCACATAGAGCGGCAGCCAGGACAACACAAAGAGGATGACGACAGCGACCAGCATTTTGATGACCTTAACCTTGCTCTTCTGCTGCATGCGATCCATTTGCGCATCCTTGGACATCTCACCGGGAATGCTGCGTGTCGACACCTTGATCCAGATGAGCACATAGCACAGTGTGATCAGCGACATGGGCAGCAGATAGCAGGCAACCAAATTGGCGAGCAGAAAGTACAGATTGCCATCGGTGCCCGGTGGCCAGACTTCCTGGCACAAATACTGCGGCTGTGTGTAGGTGGAGACGAGGGCATCGGAGAAGACCTCCTCGGCGGGCACAAGATCGAAGAAGAGCAGCCAGGGTATGGTGGTTACCAGAGCGATTACCCATATGCCGATAATCATGATGCGTGCACGTCGCTTTGTCATCTGCTTCAATGGCCACCAGATGGCAATGAACCTGCAAGAAGTGCCAACAAAGAATTTTTAACAGCTGCTGCTGCGACGACGTCGCCTCGTCAAGGATAATGGCAATCATCAGCACTGTCAGTGTCGACGGTGTCAGGCGACGATGACGACACCGTTTCCATACAACAGCAACAGCAGCAGCAGCAACGTGGGAGTCAAGAATGAGGCATGCAAATATCTTAGCTGATTAATTCGCACACGCAGGATGCCTGGCATCCTTAAGCCTTTTTCTGCTGACTTGTCGCTTTCCAATCTCCAGTCTATTGAACCCCAAACTCAACAGCGCACTTGGCTCAACACGTGGCTCGTTTTTTCTTTCTTTCATTTTTTTGCCTGGCATAATGAACTGTAATTTGAATAAGACCAGGCAATGAGGCCACTTTTCATTTAGCTTAGTGCTATGTAGTATCACTTATTATGTTGAACGCTCACATTCCCCCGTCCCCGTCCAAACCAATTTTCAATACGACTAGTCGACCAAACCGAACCAAACAAGAGACAAGAATCGGTCTGGGCCAAAACCAAATACAAGTAATTACGGGGACAAACTGGCTAAGGCTCAGTCTCAGTCCCAGTCTCAGACTGAGACTCTGTCGCCAGAGTCTGTTCTCATTGTGTATTTTTTGGCTACTTTGTGTCGTCTGTGTGGCAAACGTTTTGCTGATAACACAACGGTAATTCCATTAGGGGCTAGCCACAAGTTTTCAAACAGACGCTGAAAGCCACAGCCAATATTAAATTGTCATAATGTTTATTTATAGACCAAAAACTGACTACGACTCTCCTCGTTCTGCTCTCTTCCTCCAGCACTCTTGCTGCATCGCATTAACATAATTTGTCCATGGGATTCAGATCGTCGTCGTCGACGTTAGCGTCATAACTTAGGCGCGTCTTTAATTAAGTTTTGTGCCAAACAATGCGTATGCGATGCCAAATGCCAAGTGCAGAGTCAAAGAAGTCCGAAGCAGGAGCAGGAGCAAGAGCTGGAGATTGGACTTAAAATTGCCAGCGATGACGCCAGGAGGCAACGGAAGCAGACATTGAGACATAAGCAGGCACTTAACCGCAAGCTTAAGGCAAAAGTTCTACTTGCCAGAATATTTCCCCAGCCATGCATTATGCCCAAGTAATTTCCATAAAGAAATAACAAATTTAATAATTGGCCATAGAATGCCTGCACTGAAATCTTTTATGATTCCAGCTATAAGCCAAAAGAAGACAAGAACAACAACAAAAAAAAAAAAAACAAAATAATAATATAACAAGCAGCTAAAAAAGGAATATGAGGAGGTTACTTATACGCACTGTTGACATTTTGGGCAACTCTGTCGCCAGCAGAAACAGACACAAAAGCCGCACAGTCATTGTGGCATAAAACCACAAGTAAGTGTGCTCACACATATTCGCATCTACTATGATTTATATGAAGCCTCGGGATAAGGGAAGGACAGAGAGATAGAGATAAAGAGAGTGAGAGTGCAGGATGCGTATCGCATAAAACTAACGACTCTAATTAAATGTCATTGGTTAAGCAAGTGATAAGCAAAGACTATCCAACTGAATATATGTGTGTGCGGGGGTGGGCGGGGGATTTGCCTCTTAAATCCTATGGCAACAAAAACATTGCGTGCAGATTTCAGATTTGCAGATTTAAGTTTCATCATACAGATAATAAATCTTAAATTTCGATTCGGTTTACGAGTTTGTCGCTGCTCGTAAAATACAAAGAAAATACGAAAGCAAAAACCGGAGACTAAAGCAAAACATGAACATCGACATGGACATGCGTATGTCGCCTTTGGGCAGCGGCTGACGATTTGCTTTTCATGCGGGTGACCAAAATGATCAAATGATAAACTGCCCAACTCTCCAGCCTCGACATCAGCTTTGAGGAGTGCTCCATTCTGCCTTTGGCGCTGAATAATGACAGGACAAGCAGGCGAAGCTGTCGCTATGAAATTGATATAAATGAAAGTGCACATAAAGCGGCGTCTCTTATTATCCCTGATGATGTTGCTGCCTCCGACTTTGCCTCTGCCTCTGCCTCTGCTGCCTTTGGCTTTGTGGCCACACGTCAGAATGTTGTCAAATCGTTTTACTGCCACTTGATAAATCAACTGTCCGCAGGATTTCTCAACTTTATGAGCAAAGCATGCTGTCACACAAACGTCTTTTGTTGTAGTCTTTTTCATTTTTATGTAGCAGGAAACACACAAGGCGAAGCAAACATTTCACATACGACAACGATGCAAAGTTTGTCAAGGCAAATACAACAAAATATTCTATGGCCATTTGGCAATTGGAATTGCAAAGTGAATATAAAAAAATTGATTATCACACAGCCTAATACGGACAAGGCAAGCTGTGAACTTGATCTTGAGACACACAGACTCGAGACTCTGAGACAGAGAGTGTGCCGACACACACACACACACACACAAGCGGTGACCAGTTTTCCTAGGCAGCTTGCATTGAGCGTTCACTTTTGCAATTAGCCAACTTGCAACTACTACAAAACGGCGGTCATCGAGTTTTCGTAAGCTGCTATAAAAGCGACACTCGAAGTGCCATTTGACAACAGTTGCAAATCATTTGCTTTAAACACCAAATCACAAAATCCCCCAAACAAAAATGTTCAAAGTTGTGAGTATTCGCGAATAGCGAATATTTCGCTCGATATTTCCTCGGATAATTTTAATCTGCTTTATTTCAATTGCACACAGCTCTTTGTGCTCGCTGCCTTTGCCGCTGCTCAGGCTTACGCTTATCCCGGAGTCGTGGCCGTAGCTCCTGTGGTGCACACACCCGTTGTGGCTGCGCATCCTGCTGTCGTCCACACGCCAATCATACATCATGGCGCCCACTCGGTGCACTCGTAAGTAACTCGGTGACTTGTTCATTGCGCTTATAATTAATAATCTCTCTCTCTCTCTCTTTCTCTGCTGTCTCTCTGTCTCTGCAGCCATGTTGTCCATCATCCGGCTGCCGTTAAGGTTGTGCATCCAATCGTGGCTAAGCCCGTCGTTGTGCATGCCGTGAAGCCAGTCGTGCCATTGGTGCCCGTGCATCATGCTGCCCCCGCTGTCGTTGTGCATCATTAGAAGCTGCTGCTGTCCCTCCCTCCCCATTCCAGCTGCCCACCTGTTCCCGCCTTTCCCACTGCCAACCCCTTAAACCTTAAACCTTAAACCAAATGCTTGCCATATCTTAAACCCATTTCGAGATCCCAAACAATAAAAGTTCAAAAGCCATGTAAAATTCTAAAGGAATTCACTTCTGCTTCTTTTTTTTAATTTATGATTGTCAAACTTACCTGTCTAGTGATACAGCAATTAAGCTGTAAACCGATGCCGCCACCGAGACACCCTGTATATAGGGCACAAACTTGCACATCAGCCAGCCAAGCATCCAGGCTAAGGAGGAGAGAAGAGAGGAGGGGGGAGAAGAAAATATTGAATGATGATGAGTTAGAGCATGGGCGGGTAAGTGTTTGGCAAATATTTTGTACATCAACAATGCAAAAATTATGCTGAGTAACTTGCGGTCATGTCATTGTCGTGGTCGGTTCTTGTCTTCGCAGCCATGTTTACGCTTCTCGCTTCTCTGGTTAACGTTCAATGAATTTCTTTTTCCCCAAGACCAAGACCAAGACTGCGGCGTCCACGACGACAACGACGGCGATGGCGACCACGTTCACAAGCATGTTGACGTTGCCACGTCCCTGTCGCCGACGTCGCCGGCGTTGTTTGCTGACTGAGATTTATGTGCTGCATATCATTCATAATTTGGTGACAAGTCTCAGATTGCTGCTGCTGATGCTGCTGCGACCAAAGCATCGAAGGCAACTCAAACCCTCCCCCTCAGCAAACTCAAGTCAGGCATTGTTTGCCAACCGAAGCCAAGCCAAGTCAAGCCCGTAGCCTGGCCAAGTTAATTTGTATTCTCTTTATTCTATTTGATGGAAGATGGAAGACACGATTCGTTCTGGCCATGTCTAGAACCAGCAGCCAGCCAGCGTTATGAATTTATGCCAGCAGCCAAAATAACTAACTCGAGACACAAAAGGCTGTAAAACACACATGGCAAAGCCCGAAAAAGGGCTGCGAGGGGAGGAGGGGCAACTCCCCTCATCCTCTTCCTTTCACACGTCGCGCGTAAAGTTGATGCCAAGGTTGATGACAGTAAAACTGAATTTTGCGCCATGACATATCGAATGGCAATTAAAAGGTACTAATAATAATGGCCACACATCATTAGCAACGACGCAAGTCGAGTTGAGTCGAGTCGAGTTCATTGTACAGACGACTATTGGAGTCCATTCCCACCACCAGCAGCATCATGACGTCGTTGTCGTCGTTGTCGTAGAGAGCTGCTGCTGTAGCTAATTTCCTGTCTCGTTCGCATGTCTTATCTGCGATTTGTTGTCGCTTTTTATTATGCATACGCACCGTACAACCGAGTTGGGGCAATAAAAGCCAAATTTAATGTGATTTGGCACATAAAAATATAAATATTATTTGTGCGCTTTGCGGGTGCCCTGAACCTTTTTGGCCATTTTTCTGTTGGCTTGGCCCCCAACAAGGAGCAATGGACATGAGCACACATGAACACACGAGCAGCCGCAAATGTACAGAGGACATTTAACAGACATGGACAGCAGCAGCTTAAATAGATTTTGCTGTTTTCTGTGGGTCGTTATCATTTCATATTTTCTTTTTTCTATTTTCTATTTCTGCGTCTACTTTTTTTTTTATATTTTTTGAATTGCTGGCGGCCAACCTGCAAGTGCAACAGACTGAAAATCGAATAAAATAGTCGTGGCTATTAATATTGTTTTTTTTTTCTTCTTTTTGCTTTTTTTGTGCTTTTTATGTTGTGTTCATCTGATGTTGATAACTTTGATATATCGATGTAAAAACTTTTTTGTGGTCAGCATCAAAAGTTTCGACTCAAAAAATAGAAGTAAAGTTTCTGTTTTTTTTTTTTGCACGATGAACCCAATCAAATTGAGCCAATTGACTAGATAAGCCCGCAAAAGTGTCAATTCGAATTAATAACATTATACGACTCGAACTGAGTTCTCCAACTGAGTTTTGGTCTCAGCTGGGAACAATCTGTCGTGGCATCTTACAAATTCACAAAGATTGATAGATAGCTGAGAGAGAAAGCATAACAAAACGGTTGAGTTGAGTTGAGTTGAGTTGAAATGGAAACTCTGTGCAGCTGTAAATTCTCATTTATACGTTGCCATTAACTCTGGCGGCAGCGCAATATTGATAGAGTACGCCTGATAATTCCAATCGATATTTTGCAGCTTATCAACCGGCAGCCTTCATTCACGTCGATGCCCTTCAACCCGCCACCAGCAAAATGTCAAACAGCTAAAGCACAATCCTTCTTTTCTTTTTTCTTCTTTCATTTGTGTTAAGCCAACTTCGCGGCATCCTAGGCCAAGTTTTTGCCTTTGGATTTGGATTTGCATTGTTTCCCCAGCTTATGTCGAGAGAGAAGGCGACAGAGAAAGAAAGAGACACAGAGGGGGAGTTGGGTCTGAAAGCCGCTGGCAACGCATAAATTTAATGAAATAATCAGGCGTAACAAATGCGCCGTTGACGCTGTCGATGTCGTTGCCTGGACGAGGGTTCGATTGAAATGGGTGAGAAAATGTAAATGGAAATGTTGTGCTATGGTGGTTATAACACTTATGGAAAATGCGTTATTGTTATGATTATCACTTCTGCGTCACGTCCTGCGGTGGCCACTACTACGTTTACTTGGTGGCAACGGCTGCTGCTAAATTGAATACCACAAAGCATGACGCTCGCAGAACCCACGTCCAATCAAGCGTCTTAGCTGCCTTCCCTCTTATGAGGTAGAGTAGGAGCTGGTCCTGGCAGTCAGCCGGCGGCACGTAGCAACTAAATTAAAATACAATCAGCAAATGGGCGAGCGAAGAAAAATGACTTCATCATCAGCAGTCGCAGCAGCATCATCTAACGAACAAACAACAAACAATGGCCGCAATGGGAATAAAGTCGCGCGTTACATCGCGCATACGCCGCGTGTGCGGCGCAAACAAATCACGCCCGCGAATGAATTTAATGAAAGCAGCAGGCAAGCTGGAAAGCTGGCAAGCCCGGCAAACTCAAACTTTAAAAACTCTGGCGAACGTGACACGATTTCGCAAAATGCAAAATGCTAAAATGCAGTCAAAGATCGTAATGATAACAATTTGGCATTGATAAGACTGAGAATACAATAAAAAGAAGAAGGAGGAGGCGAAGGTGCTGTTTTGTTGTCTGCCATAAAAATCCAATTAGAAAATGCCGCACCACGGTGTGTAAAGGATATGGGTAAGGACATGTAACGCTGTCTCAAGGTGGCATTGTTTCGCCTCTTGCCACGCGAAATCAATTCATTTCGCATTTTATTGGTTTTCCAAACACACATAAATAAACGCTGAAGTTGCAGTCGAAGCGAAGCGAAGCACAACCCAACCCAGGTGAAATACACACACACACACACATCGATAGAGAGTGTTGTACTCTCACCTGTTTGTGTGTGTGTGTGTATACACTCGCTGTCTGCGCGCTTATGTGCGTGTATAACCCTGACTATTAGGTTGTCGAGCAAAATATTTAGGTCAATTCATCCAGCCGCAAAGAGAAAGAGCCTTGAATGCAAACAACCTTCCATTGCAATTCTGAGGCTCTCCGAAGGTGTGCTTAGATAATGACACTCCTAACTGGAGAAGGAGGAGAATGAGGAGGAGGTGGGTGTAGAGCAGGTGGAGAAGGCCTCCAACTGTGACCAACACCTCCCACTCAGTTTTTCTTAGAGTTCCATTTGAAATGCCTTTGGGGCATTTTCAGCAGGAATTTAAGACTGGGCCGTAAGTCAAGTCAACACATAAGGACTATAAGTCAAAAGTGCCAGCATTCAATAAATGGGCCCAGGGCTGTCGCTGTCGCGATTTATTGTTGTTGTTGTTCTTCTTGTTGTTGTTCGATTGTACCGAATGTGAATACATATACTACAAGTTGTATGCAGCTGCGTCTGCCCATATTTTTGGGGGTCTGGGTCTCTGGGTCTGAGTTCGAGTCCAAGTCTGAGTCGGAGTCTCTGACAGTCTGCCAGCCAATATGTGTGTGTGTGTGGGGCAAAAATGCCCGCCCACTGAGTGACCCACTAAAAGCAGCAAAGCAGAAAAATGCTGGCCGACCCGCAGCACCCTGCGCCTATGCTGAATTTGTGAAATTAGGTCAGTTCTGTGTCGATGATCCTTCAGGCCACCCTCCCACCCTCTCATATAGCGAAAGCAACAGCCCATCGCCATCGCTTTCGCCCATTGCCCATTGAGAGCGAGAGACAGCGCGAGTGCGCACTGATACCAAACTCAAACACTCAAAAGCACACTCACACTCACAACACTCACTCTCACACAATGCAGTCAGCTCATTCACTTTTTCGCTGGGCAGCACTTGATTCGGTTCTTTTTCGCCATTCGGTTCATTTCGTTTACTACGAGAGCAGACCTCACACCACCTTCGACTTTTATTTTGTTTGTTTGCTTTCCAAACAGCACAGCACAGCACAGCACAGCACCGCATCGACCTCAAACCCCCTTTGCAGTTCAGTGTGTCTTATGAATACACTCACTACAATTTTACTACACTCATTTTCTAAGGCAGCAAGCGAGCTAGTATTTAATTGGCAAATGTTGGCGCCACCAAGCGAGCAGCAGAGCCTAAAATGCGGCCAGCAGGTGAATTGATGTTTTCTGTTGGCCACATTTCGCTATTGTATCGTCGCAGACTAGGTCTATATACTAGTCTGGTCTGGTCTGGTCTGGGCTGCCCTGACATGTCATGCATTTGCAATCAGCGTTTGATTTCTGAAGGATTTTGATCATTCTTTTTTCTGTTCTTTTTTTTTTTTGTAATGTCTGCAACGACGACGACAACGATTTGCATGCAATTTCTCAGCGCTCAGTGCTCAGAGACATTCAGCTAGTTGACAGTTTAGTTAACCACACACACACCCAAGACTCTAACACACACACACACACACACACACACACACACACTCTTAAGCTGGCAAGATAGATACAAGGCAAAAGGCAAAGTAAATTTATTAAAATTAAACCCTTACAATTATGCGTAGCCTCGTTTATTGGGGTCAAAACTTAAGTGGCCTCTCTCTCTGTGTGTGTGGTTGTGTGTGAGTGTGTGAGTTGTCGTCGAGATTTGAAAAGTGCTTTTAATTAAATACAATATATCAGCAAAACGTTCTACGACTATTTGGTTGGTTGGTTGGTTGTAACAGCGACAGCTATTAAATCACAAACTATCTTAACTCCGACAGTCGATGCAGCTGTGCGAAGTTTTAACGCGAAATGTTTTCGATGTAAAATAAATTAAAATTTTCGATGTACATCAAATTAAATTTCAATATCGAATTGTGCAAACATATTGTTTTTTTCGGTTAAATAATAATAATGTGTGGAGTCAAGATTGAAGTGAATTGAATAAAATACACAAGTATCGAATTATGAAAACATATGGCAAATTTCCTTTTCTGTTTTAATAACAAATTATATTATATTAATAAATATAAGAATTATAGCTTGCGGAATGGAATAATCGTTGCAATGTTAAATTATGCAGAACATCTTTGATTTTATTTAAATTAATTTTTGAAATAGATTTCTAAAGAGTAAAATTAGTATTTATTGCATGAAATAAAATCGATTACTAATTACTTGTAATAAATGTGTAAATTGGGAAAGCATGCAAATTTGATTTATTTTATGTACATAATAAATTGTATGTCAAATATTTATTGAATTGCATAAAATCAATTATCAAATTATGAAAAATCAAATGTAAATTAAGTAAATATTGAATTTGCTTTAATTTTGTAAAGATTTTCCATGCACGCATAAAAAATGTTGTTGGTATTGATTTATTTTTGCTCAAATAATATATTAAAACTAATTAGTGAATATAAAATTAAGAGATTTTGGTAGCTGAAATGTAATTTTAAAAAATCATGAAATTTACAAAAATTTAAATTTAAATTTCGTATAAAAATCTTTCAGATATTGCTTTATATTTGTTTTAATAATAAATTGATTAAATAAATTCTTCTCTTTAATCTAGAGAAGAACTAGAATTTAATGAATTTCATAAAGACTTATTCCCACTTAAAATGTAAGTTAAGAAAATCCTGAATTTGTTTAGATTTCTTGGAAGTTTTCTTTGCACACACAACTAAAATATTGTTAAGACAATTGGCTAATAATACCTTATTTTCTATGTTAGGCATGAATTTAAATATTCGTTTTAACAATCAATAAATAAATCAATAAATATTAAAACAATTACCTTAATGACTTTAATGACTGAAATTTATAGATCATTACGCCAAAAGGAAGATAATTATCTCACATTAATCAAATATGTTGTGTATCGATTCGTGAATATGCATAATAATAAATCTTGTTTAATTAGCGCTTTAAATAATGTATTTACTCGATATAAATCTTGACAATTTGAGCAGCTTTAAATACTATATATATTTTACTCAATCACAGCCATTTCCCTTCATATTTGATTTCATTTATTGATGTTTCGACACGATATGCCATACACGATGAGAATTACATCCTTTCTTTGACCCCATTTCAGGCCAGTTGGATTTTGTGTATTAAACGAAATTTATTTATTGGATTTTATTCCCTAGTCAGAGATATGGTACATATACATATGTATATGTTATCTATCTGTCCACATAAATAAATAAAACCATAAAAATATAAATTCCCGAAATGAACTAACATCGTGGCGACAAAACAGTCTAAGCTCTCTATAATGACCATGAAAGTCGAAAAGGAAAAGCTAAAAAATAAACTAATTAACGAAACTAATTACTGCCCAGCTATGTTACTAGAATAAGAATTAATTATAGCTCAGACTGCTTTCTTTGTCTTTGACAGTTTAAGCTGTCGAATTGCAAACACATCAATCGGCATTAATTGCTTTCAAAAGCGAGACAAAAAACAATAAGGGAAATTCATGCTAGACTAACTGAAAACAGAACGGTAAGTGACATGCAACGTGTGGCAGGCAGGTTCGACATAATGCCGAGATATGTTAGCTGCTGCCAAAACGGATACGGCTAGATGAACTCATTCGTGTCGGACTTGCTTCCTGCCATATCATTTACAAGGCTATAAAAACTGATGGCAATTGCATAAGCATACGATATCAGTGAAAGAGTCCAAGGAGAAGTAGGAGGAGGGGCCCCATAAAACTGACGATAATGCACGATAATATATCAGAACGTTTAGTTAATTTCAACATTGCCACGCGAGCACTCGAACTTTTATTTGTTGTCGAATTCGTAGTCGTCGTCGTCGTATTCGTTCTCGTTCACGTTCACGTTGTCGTATGTTATTTGGTTATTCGGTGTTGTACTCGTATTTATGCTGCCATTAGCATTAAGCTTTATACTCCTTGTCGACAAATTGCGCATACGCCACGTGTCGTTGGCCGGCCCGTAATCCATGTCTCGATTAATTGCTAAACATAAATTCAACTAATAAGAGCATAAGTATAAGCGAAAAAGAACACACAAGCAAAGGCGAGGCGAAGCAAAAAAGGAAAGAAAACTCGCGCTAATGGCGTTAATGAACAGTATATAAATCTCGTCGCCTCTAACGTATTAAGCAAAACAAATGTTAACGTATTTAAAAACAAGTAAGAAATCCATAGTCGAGTGTGCTCGACTGTGAGATACCCGGTACCCATTTTCAACAGAATGAAAATTGTGTGCATGCGGTATTATTATTAAAATGTACCAAAACTACTCAAAATATACCAAATGTTGTATTTAGTATATCGCTATATCCTTAAAATTTTCCAAATTTATGTAACAAAAAACTACTAAATTGTACCAGAATAAAAATATACCATGGACTAAAATATTTTCCGGATTGTCAAAAAACGATTTAATAGAAGTGACACAAAAACTTATTTTTTGAAAAAAGTTTAAGTCTAAGTTTTTTTTCTAATTGCTATCAATTTGTAAAACTGTAAACTTTAATTTTAAAGTTGTGCTTGCTATTTTTTTTTTTCGATTTGTAGGAAGAGAGTAATGCAAACATCTGAAACAAACTGGATTTGCGTGAAATAATACAAAATTGTGGCTTTATACAAAATAATACTCTTATACAAAATTGTGGCTCTATATCTTATATAGTCTCTGAGATCTAGGTTCATGCGAACAAACAGCGGAAATGGCTTTATTGTCTCGGTTGTTGCTGCTGATCAAGAATTCCAAATAGTGCAGCCTATTCCTGTTAGCACAAAGTTATAATACCCTTCTCCCAAATAGGTACCGGGTACAAAAAAGGAACTAAGCATGTGTTTACTTACGCACAAAGATGTTGCCAATGAGCGTGGCTGGGAGACAGAAGACAATCACCAGAATATCAGCGATGGCCAGGTTAACGATGAAGTAGTTGGTAACAGTGCGCATACGTGGAGCACGCAACACGACGGCAATCACGAAGCTGTTGCCAATGAGTCCAACGAGGAACACTAGAATATATGCCACACAATAGACAATGGACATGGCCAGCGAATGGCGATAGAGCGGATCAAAGCCAAAGTCCCCGTTGCCATCCAATTGCTCCCAGCGCAGCACGCTATCATTGTACGATTTGGTGGCGGCCACCGAGATGAGACTCGTTGTGGCCGGCGACATGCTCAAGAGATTCGCATAGTAGGTGGATGAGGTGGCGTCTGGCATGGAGGCGGCGCCAGGTAAGGCATGGGCAGCCTGCATCGTTGAGACAACAGCCAACTGGGAAGATGATGTTGTGGTCGTTGTGGCTGACATGCTTGCTATCAAGGAGCTGGCGGCTGGCGCCACCGTTGCGGTCGCCGTGGTCAGGACGGCAGCCAAAAGTGTATCCGTAATGGGGCCGTTATTCAATTTAATAGCACTCGATGTGCTCGAGAAGCTGCTGCCACTGTCAAGCGCATTACCATTGCCATTTAGATTTAGATTTCCATTTGCATTGCCACTGTCACCGTTCGTGGTATCAACATTGTTGCTGCCGTTGACGCTGCTTAGCAAATCGTTGAAATTCAAGAGATTCTGCAAATCGACGAAATTATGCGTGAAATTATTAGAGCTCTCTACGTGGCCGGCATCGTCCTGCTGCCAGTGTTGCCTGTCCGGGTCTGCGGTTGGCGTTGTGTTGTCCCTTGTTATGCTGGTTAATGTGCCTCCCACTCCTCCAGCTACTCCAGCATCTCCTATTTCATTTCCTCCCACTCCAGCTGTCGTCGTCGTTGTCGCCGGCAAGTCGCCAGCGTGGCTACGATGCTTACGCTTGCGGATCCGCCCGTTGCCCGCTGCCATCATCTGGCCTGACAAATCTCGACAATTTCCGCTGTCGCCCTTGATTAGAGTCTGTTAATCTTGAAAGTGACTATTTACTACTATAGTTGATGGTCTCTCCCTCTCTCTCTCTCTCTCTCTCTCTTTGCGTTAGCGCGTTCTTAAAAAAAGTCTATAAAATTGGCTTCACTTGGCATGCTTAAAGTTATGTTCCATTTGCAGAGCTTAGAGTTGGGTTGATGTTGTTTTAGGTTACTTGGATATGTAGATATTTTCGTGGCTATTTCAAATTAAGCAAACATTCAATTAACTTCTGCACAATAAAGTTTTAAGCGTAACACTCTCAATGGTGTGTGTGTGTGTGTGTGTGTTGTTGCACAACACTTGCAATTTCAAACGCTTGCCAAGGTTGATGTGCATTTCCACACAGCAGAAAATATTTGTAAGCAACGTAAAATACAGCAAATAGAACAATTTGTTGCCATTGTTGGCAGGTTTTGAGGTTTGAGTTTGAGTTTTGTGTGTGAGTTCTCTGTGTTGTGTTGTGTGTGTTTGAGTTTGAGTTTTTGACGTTGCCTTGGGGCGGCGCATTACGAAAACTCTCTGCTCGAAACCAAGGACTTGTGTGCATATTTTAGATAAGGCCAAATGTTGACTGCCCTGGACACATGGTTAGCGGGTAGCATTGAACGCGCCCAAAAGCAAACGACCATCAAAAGCGGACGGCGGACTTCGGACGGCGGAGGCTGAGAAGCCAAAGCCAAAGCCAAAGCCTGTAGCCGAAGCCGAAGCTGTAGCTGTAGCTGAGCCATCTCAGGGACAGGGACATGGCCAAACATTCACACATGCGCAGCGCGTCCATTATTAACTAATTGAAATGTCATTATTCTTATTATTGTTGTTGTCGTTGTTGTTGGTTGGCTTTTTATTACAGCGTGCAGCTTGCACTTTGACCTCAAAAGAATGAAATGAAACGAAAGAAATCGAACAATCGAACACTCAATGGATAACATAAAATTCCATTAAGCACAACTGCCAAGCACACGAAACACTTCGATTTCAACTTCGAATTTTGGCACTGACAAAAATACCAATTGCCAAACAAAACATGAACGAACGTTTGGCTCGTTTTTGTTATTACTTTATTTTTGAATGGAAACGAAAATTGTCCTGAGCTGTGCGTCAATTGGGAGTGCCAAAATGTTCAACTGTTTGGGGGCGAACATCATCAGACAAACTGACGACAAAAGACCCATTAAGTGAATTCGAGAATTCGAAAGCGAGCGTGAAAGTGCTTCAAATTTAATTGTGCTTACATGCTGTGAGTGAGTCCTGGCATCCGCTTGCCCAATGACCCACAACAACTAACAAAAAAAAAAAGAAATGAAAACCACAAGTGGAAAGTGTGACAAGCTGTTTACAAATTGTTGGAGGCCAAGACGCAGCACTAATTAAGTTGCTCGGGTCATTTGGGTTAAATGCGCCAGCCAAGTGTTAACTGCAACTTTAAGCCACCTGCAGCAACTTCGCACACACACACACATGCACGCACTGAGAGACTCCCACACAGACACACACACGTATCTCTCGGTGAACCTACACAATCACAATATTTGGACACTACGCGTGGTCGTTTCCGTGTTTTGTTGCATGGGCGGCCATGTGTTTGGTCACCTTTTTGGGGTGTCGCCTATGCCCCCGAGTTCCGACCGAGTTGTTAACGGTTTCGTGTCTAACGGAACACTGCTGCAAATGCTGCACGTCCAGCTCGTTTTTGTGTTTGTGGCACTCACAGAGCTATCTGGCACGACAGACACAACAACGATAACACAACACAAGCGACACAACCGACTCGGACTCGGACTCGGACTCGATTCTCGGTGGCGTCGCGTCGTGCTCTGCCTGCAACGATGCCACAACGACTGAAATGTAGGTCCTTGTTGCCAAACCGCGCCCGCCTTTGGCTGCCGTCGCTTTCGTCGCTGGCTGCGGCTTCGTATCCGCTCAAACGCGCTTCGCTTGGGCTAGGCGAGAGTGGTTTATGGTTGTATGGGCATGAGCATGGGTGGGGGATGTGGGTGTGTGCTGTGTGTGTTGTGAATGTGGGAGTGAAAGCGAGCGCGCCTCGTTCACTCGTCCTTGTCGCCTGTGTACACTCGCACTGAGCAATTGGGAACGGCTGTGTGCTGTGCTCTGCTGTGCTGAACCAAACGGCCCTCAAATGCATTGACAGAGTTATGCTACAACCTTTCTTTATATATATATACATATTTCTATGTGTGTATGTCCGGGTGTGTGTGTGTGTATTTTTTATACTTTCACAGGCTCAGCTCATGGCGAAAACATATAACTTTGTAGGCTCAAAAATTGAAGGACCACTTTTGGCAATATACAAGGTTAAATTGCAAAATGTCAGGGAATCGTGGGAGACCATGAGAACATGAGCTGAAGCTGCGGCTGATTTGATACGGATGTTATGTTATGTGTGTTGTGGGTGTGTGTGGGGTGTGTGTGTGTGTTGCCTGCCTCCCGCTGTCTACTAACATAATCATTTCATATTTGCTTGAAAACACAAAACACTTCACCTACTGACAGAAGAATGCCTTAGGCGCGGGTTGTGGCTGTTGCCATTCTTCATAAATGCGTTTATTATGCCATTTGCTTGTTTCCCCTTTTCGACTGTATTTATGTGTGTGTTGTGTTGTGTTGTGTCTGTGCTTTTGTGTGCTTGTGGCGTCCCTTTTCTATGCTACAGAGCATTGTTGCACGGCCGCAGGAAGCAAAACAAAAGCAACAAGCAACATGGGCGCCCAATTGCTATTGTCTATCATTGCAGATACACACGGGCGCCCACGGCGTATACGCAATTTCCGTGCTCTTCCGTTATTGTTCCTTTCCTTATTTTGCCTATGCCCTTTCTGCTGCTTTCTTTTTTTTTTGTTTTGGGCTGTTGCTATTGTCGTTTTGTGCCTTCTTTTGTTGTTATTGTTTGTGCTGCCAATTGCCGCCACATGTTTACTTAAGACTTTGATGCTTCGGCCGTTTATGCTTTTCTTGATGGCTTCCTTCCAAATTCGAGACAGTTTCGCTTCGGTTATTGTTGCGTTTCCTCCCGTATAACTTCTCAGTGAATCCAATAGTTCAACTTCCGCTTCGTCGGACATTGGTTAGGGCTTAGTAAGCTAAGCCTGGAACTAAGCTGGGTGAGCAATTAAAAGCGATGCTCCACAATGAAATCCCAACTTTGACCTCTATCGTTTTTGCATACTTCTCGCTTCAACTTTAATGGAAGTTTTCAAGTTTTATTGCGAAGCTCGTTAGCATTCATATTTAGCGCATTCACTCCACTTACTCTTGCCCAAAACACACAACACTCCGCAAATACTCGCACTCTCACTCGCACTCGTACTCACTCAAAACTCACTCGTTGTGAATGAGAGGGAGAGGGCTTGTCAACCCACCCCGCAGGATGTGTTGAGCGCACAGGATGCGCGCGCGCTGGCAACAGCTGGCTTTCCTGCTGAGCAACGCAAAGGTTCAAAAACCTTGTGCTTGGTTCAACACACACAAACAATGCGATACTGTCAGCTACACTGAAAGCAATTTTTTGCATTGCATAGTATTAAATTTTAACTAATATAGGATATACATTTAAAACAGTTCATAAAATACATTTAATCAGGGGAAATAAGAACATATACCGCAATTAATAATTATTCAAGAAGTACAGAGAAACAAATATGGATAAAAACAGACTCTAGTAAATTAAGAAAAAGCTATTAAATTTATGGCAACATTTTAATTATAAGAAATTTTATATTTTTAAGTTGTTTTTAAAATGCAAGTATAGTTTCTCAAAAAAGATAAGTAATTATTATTATTTCTTATAAACATTGTTTGATTATGTAAAGCTAAGTTTTCTGAATTACATATCTTCATGAATCTTCAATTCAACCTCAAGATCATCAAATGCAATGTAAAAAGTAAATCATGGTGGAATAATCTGCTCACAGTTCGATTTTCTGGCTTGCTGCTAAATTAATCAAACAACCGTCTGTAGTATTATTGGCTGTTAAAATATCTAGAATACTTAGCTGTTTAAAGTTTGATTTATTTTGAAAATCACCCAATTAGCATATTCGTATATGTACATATGTATGTAATACATACTATGTATTAATAAAAATAACAGTTTCGAGTATACCAGTATAACAGATTTCTTCAAATTCAAATGTTGCGCCAGAATTTAGTAGAAATTTCGAGCAGCAGACATCTGGCAAGCCTGTGAGTCATGACCAACTACAGTATACACGCTGCATGTATGTTTGGCCTGCTTCAACAAACCAAAAAACAAAGAGAATCTCACCGATACAAAAATGCTCTTTCAATGTGTCTAAGTTAATTTATTATTTAAAGTTAACATTTTGACTTTATTGTTTCTTAAATGTGGGATAATACCTTACTAAGATATGCGTACTTAATTATTCGTTTTTCTGTTTTTATTATCGTTATTACTTTTCATATGACAGAACAAAGGAATGAGACATACGACAGATGCGTTCCCATAGGGGTTACTATTTTTGTATACAGAGTATAAAGAGAAGTACATCACGTAGGCAGCACCTCTAGCGTATTCACTCACACTCATGGAAATTTCGAGACCACATGAGGCAGACAAATCGAGTTCTCGAAGAGACTGAACGGCACCACTCGGGGTATAAATAGAGGCTCGCGCTCCGACAGCAGTCATTCGAAAAAATAAGTGTTGAAGTGAAGTTCTCCGTGAAACAAAAAAAAAACAGTTCAAATATAAAATTATTCCCCATCACAGTGTTTATACTACATAAAGTTATATATACACATGTATATATTCTATACATATATTCGCATTAGTCATCAACAATGAAAAAGTGTAAAACAACTGCCTTAAAGGCAAAGCTGAGAAGTTACAACATGGCACGAAGGCTGAAATAATCGATAGTTCCACATTTTCACCACATTTGGCTGTGAACAAAGAAAACACGTCGACATCTCGTTTGTGGGCACAATCGGGCTAATTTCGCAATGAGGAAAATGGGCGACACATAACCACATAACCACTTGGCAGTGCTGAAACAGAGTTGTTCCTCTTTGTCTAGAAAGTTGGTCATTAGGCAGGCTGTAAAGGCGACAGATGCCCGGGGCCAGGAGTTTCGGTTGCCAGGCTAAAAAGGCTTAGGCAGGCAATGAAGGCGCTCTATTATCCATGGCCATTGTCGGTGTGTGTCTGGACTTGAGGAGTTGGCATAGGATACCAGGTATAGACGCCAGGGAGCCTATCAAATTTTCCCTGTTATACGTAAGCAAAAACCTAAGCTTAATGGTAGTTTTTCTTATAACGTAAAGTAATGATTTCATTTTCAAACGTATCGTGAGAGCGTAAACGTTTACACAGTCATTCCCATACAAATTGAGAAATATTGTGAAATCCTCTTTTGGTAATTTTCATTTTGAAAACGAACAAACGACGCTTCTAGAAAAATTTCTACCCCATGCAAACGTGCGACCAATTTTGGCTTAACAAGATCTCTTCTCAATTCTCTTTTGAACCCCCAAACAGCAGTTGCGCTGCTCTAAAAATAACACGCATTGTATTTGCATGAACATACTCTTTAGTCGTATACAAGCATTCTATCTCACTCGCACTTGCGACAGATCCGGCTGTTCGTCACCTTATTGTTACAGCAGCTGCGCAGTAAACACGCTCTGCTGCTTCCCTTGTGTTTCCCTTGTACTCTCAATTGTTGTTATCTCTTATACTATCTAAGTACGAACACGTTTGTGACTATGTATACGTATTTATGTGTAAGTGCAAAACACACGCTTACATTAAGTAGCTCTGGAAAATTCCATTGTGCCTTTTCTCCACCTTTCGCTTAAATTGGCAATTCAACTATTTTACTAAATAAGTTTTAAAAAATGTAATTGTTAATCTTAGTTATGTTATTTATTGTCATTTTGATCATTGTCATTCAAGTTAACCAAGCAATATGTATTTCTTTCTCTAAACTTTATAGTTGGGCGTTGAAAAGTTGATATGCGATCGATCGAACTTGTAACTCGAAACTCGAAACCCTTTGCAGCCAATTGCTGAAAATGCATTTGACTCACATTTGCCAAGTCTTGGCAAGAGTTCAGAGTTCTGCGACTGAGTCGCGGCCTACACAGGGTTACGTCGTTTTTATCAGATTGATTGCGTGGATTGAATTAATAGGAACCAATATCGACTTCTCTGCTCTACTATGACTTGTTGCAAAAGGCGTCCAGTTATTTACGGCCTTCTGTTTGTTACCTATCATCATCGAGCCGATATCAGTATCGACCAAACAATGTACTCTTGACATCGATCGCTTAAATCAATTCAAATATCGTACCGGAGTAGAAACTGAACGAGCTGAATGGTAGTTCGTTAGATGCGCCGCTAACAACAATCTATTATTCATTTTATTTTCTTTGTTTTAATCATAAACATGAGGAGTACACACACAACGTGTTACTTAAGTTTCTAACAACACCTGATATTATATGATTTTTCTGTTTTGTACACATCAAGATATAAGAAAACTTTTGACCTATATTGTTGTAATTATACTTGTCCAAAACAAAAATAGAAAGAAAAAAATCAGAAAAAGAAAGCGCTCACTCACAGAAAAGAAGCATAAAACAAAAGAATAAAAGATGAAATGAATTCTAATAAATTTCGAAACAATTGTCCCGCATATTTTTATTTCAAGCTAAAATTCTATAAAAATTTCAGTCAATCATCAATTTACGCTAACAAATGGAGGAAGGGCTACTGATCTCAATAACTTATATAAATGAAAATGAAATCTATGACTATATATGATATATAACATACATACATATAAAAAGAAAACAACTTTATACATACATGAAATATCTAACTTAAAAAATAAGTATTAGGTCTACAACTGGTAAACTTGTCCTAAAAGGATTCGAAAGGAATCACAATTATTATGAATTATGGTAAACGTATAACTAACTATATCTAATTATTGGAAAGGATTATGGTAAACAAAATGTAGTATCCCTACATAAATAGAAAAAATAATTATACCCATCTTTAACAAGGTATAACATATGCTTTGCTGCAATTTATAAAGTTTTAAATAAAAATTACGACGAATTGCTGACTATTCAGTTTTATTGTAAACAATAAGGTAGGACTACTTTAAATCTTTCAAATTATGTGATTATAATTGACAGCCACAAACTTAAAGGCGTAAAATACAAATATTCTTTAAAACGAATCATATTCTGCAAATAAAGCACGTAGTTCGAGGTAGGATTAATATGGTAATGTCATGCAACATTTCTCGTAGTCGGTTATGAAATCACAAAGAATATTTCTCGTAGGGGTAAAACAATCAAAACCGCAAATTCATCGAAATATACGACCTAATGTGTTAAAATTATGATTTTATTATTGAAAACTCTGGAAATTTTCTCCACTGCATTTTATTTAAATCGACTTCGGGTAGGCGTATTACAACAAAATATATTCTCTGAATAATATTTAAATTGAGGTAGGGTTTATATCATCATATCAAATATTTCTTAAATCACAAAAACTATTCTATGAAAGTTTCCTTAATAGGTAGGGGTAACAATAGTACAAAAATATTCCAAATTAGGTAGGAATACAAAATAAAAAACCAACTGTGTTCAAGGATTTTCTTGTAAAAACTGAAATTAAAACTACTGGTAATTCATTTCCTTGTATTTTAAAACACAAATATTCATTACACTGAAACATATTCTGCAAATAATGTACCTGCATTCAATCAATACAATATTATTAAACAATTCTCGAAGTCGGTTAAGAACAAAACCAAAGAATTTCTTAAATCACATAGGTAGGTGTAAAACAATAATTTATGAAGACCGCAAATTCATCGAAATATACGACCTCATGTGTTCATACTATAATTTTATTATTGAAAACACCGGAAATTTACCATCTGCATTTTCTTTATATCGACCTCGGGTAGGCATAATACCCTTAATATTTTCATTCAACTACAAAATACATTATGTGAATAATACAGTTTGAGGTAGGGTAAAAACCATGCTAAATAACATTTCTTAATTTGTTAAGAAAAACACCAAAATATTTCATAAATCCCAAAAAATATTCTACGAAAGTTTTCTCAATAGGTTGGAGAAATAAAATCGTACAAAAATGTTTCAAACTAGGTAGGAATTATACGAAATATAGAACCTACTGTGTTCAAGCATTTTCTTGCTAATAGAAATTTTAAAAACTGTTTGTAAAACGATAATTTATTTCCATCTATTTTATTTAAATCGATCTCGCGTTGGCGCAAATCACGAATATTCTTAAGACTGAAACATATACTGTAAATGATCTATGCAGGTAGGGTCAATACAATGTTACACCAAAACAACACTAAAATGTGTCTTAAATAAAAAAAATATTTTATGAAAGTTTCATAAATAGGTAGGGGTAAAACAATCGTTCAATAATTTATCAAATCGACAAATTCATCGAAATATGCGATCTACTGTATTCAAACTATGATTTTATCATTAAAAACACTGGAAACTCCACTGCATTTTATTTAAATCGACCTCGGGTAGGCGTAATACATCTGTATTCTTTAAACAACAAAATATATTCTCTGAATAATATAATACGAGGTAGGGATTATATCATCATATCAAATATTTCTTAAGTCACAAAAACTATTCTATGAAAGTTTCATCAATAGGTAGGGCTAAAACAATTGTATGTTACACTCATTTTTCAAATTAGCTAGGAATTATGCGAAATAAAGAACCCACTGTGTTCGAACTATGATTTAATTACTGATATATGAATGGTACAAACATGCGTAAACCGATAATACAATTACAATTTCTGGTAATTTGTGTCCATACTTTTTCTTAAATTTGATCCCGCGACGTAAAACACAAAAATTCTTTACACTCAAAAAATCTTTCAATGATTTATCGCAACTGCAAATTTATCGAAATATACGACCTTATTGGTTTAAAAATATGATTTTATTATTGAAAACACTGGAAATTTACTTCCCTGCATTTTCTTTCAATCGACCTCGGATAGGCATAATACCTCAGTATTTTCTTTACCCCGCAAAATATATTTTGTAAATAATGTAGTTTGAGGTAGGGTTAAACCCATGCTGAATAAAACTTCTCAATATGATAAGAACAACACCAAAATATGTCTTAATCGCAAAAAATATTCTATAGAAATTTCATCAATAGGTAGAGGAAAAACGATCCCACAAAATGTTCCAAATTAGGTAGGAATTATTCGAAATAAAGAACCTACAGTGTTCATGGATTTTCTTGCTAATAGACATGGTAAAAACGGTTCGAAAAACGATAATGAAATCGAAATTACTGGTAAATTATTTCCATGTATTTTATTTAAATCAATCTCGTGTAGGCGCAAATCACAAATATTCTTTAAACTGAAACATAATCTGAAAATAATGTATGCATACAATGTTATCATACATTTCTCGAAGTTTGTTAAGAACAATACCAAAATGTGTCTTAAATCACAAAAAAATATTGTATGAAAGTTTCATAAATAGGTAGGGGTAAGACAATCGTTCAATAATTTATCAAACCACAAATTCATCCAAATATACGACCAAATGTGTTCATGCTATAATTTTATTATTGAAAACATTATTATGAAAAATACAGTTTGAGGTAGGGTTAAAACTATAGTGAATAACAATTCTCAATCTGCTAAGAACAAAACCAAAAAGTGTCTTAAATCAAAAAAAGAAATTCTATGAAATTTTCATCAATAGGTAGGGGTAAAACAATCTTACAAAAATGTTCCAAATTAGGTAGGAATTATACGAAATATAAAACCTGTGTTCCAGGATTTTATTGCTTTTCTCTTCGTAAAACGATAATGAAATTGAAATTGCTGGTAATTTATTTCCATGTATTTTATTTAAATCAATCTCGCGTTGGCGCAACACCAAAATGTGTCTTAAATCACAAAAATATTGTATGAAAGTTTCATAAATAGGTAGGGGTAAGACAATCGTTCAATTATTTATCAAATCGACAAATTCATCGAAATATGCGATCTACTGTGTTTAAACTATGATTTTATCATTAAAAATACTGGAAATTTGCTCCGCTAAATTTTATTAAAGTCGACCTGGGGTGGGTGTAATACATCTACATTCTTTAAACAACAAAATGTATTCTCTGAATAATATAATACGAGGTAGGTTTTATATCATCATATAAAACATTTCTTCGTCTGTTAAGAACACAACATAAAATTACAATCTTTATTAACATGGTATATCATAATATATTATATTAAAAAGGTCTTTGACTCTTCATATTCTGTGAAAAATTTTGTATTATGACTTAAACACTTCTATTGTCCAATCATTTTTCCAAACTAGGTAGGAAATTCACGAAATATTTTATTACTGATATATAAATCGTACAAATCGTAAAATTACTGGTAATTTACAAGTATTTTCATGCTTTTCCTTAAATATTATATGATCCCGCGAAGGCGTTCAAACAGACAAATATATTGATATGTTAATGTTATGCAACATTTCTCGAAAACGGTTAGGAATAATAATAATATAGGTAGGGTACCATTTTTCAATCTGTTAAGAACAACACCAAAATATGTATTAAATCACAAAAAATATTCTATGAATGTTTCATCAATAGGTAGGGGTAAAACAATCGTACAAAAATGTTCTAAATGAGTAATTATTCGAAATGTAAAACCTACTGCGTTCAATGATTTTATTGCTAATAGAAATGGTAAAAACAGATTGTAAAACGATAATGAAATTGAAACTACTGGTAATTTATTGAAATCGATTTCGGGTAGGCGTTAAACACAAATATTCTTTAAACTGAAACATATTCGCGAAAAATTTATGCAGGTAGGGTCAATACGATTTAACAAACATTTCTCCAAGTCAAGTAAGAACACAACCAAAGTACTTTTTAAGTCACATTAAACAGATAAGGGTAGAACCATCTTTCTATAATTTATAAAACCGCAAATTCATCGAAATAAACGACCTTATGTGTTCAAACTATGATTTACTTATGAAAACACTAGAAATTTACTTCACTACATTAATATTATTATGTGAATAATATAACTTAATAATATAACTTAATCAATAGGTAGGGGCAAAACAATCGTACACTCATTTTCCAAATTAGCTAGGAATCATGCGAAATAAAGAACCTACTGTGTTCAAACTATGATTTTATTACGGATATATGAATGGTACAAACGTGCGTAAACCGATAATACAATTAAAATTACTGGTAATTTATTTCCATTCTTTTTCTTAAATTTGATCCCACGACGTAAAACACAAAAATTCTTTACACTCAAAACAACAACTGCAAATTCATCGAAATATACGACCTTATTGGTTTAAAAATATGATTTTATTACTGAAAACACTGGAAATTTACTTCCCTGCATTTTCTTTATATCGACCTCAGATAGGCATAATACCTCAATATTTTCTTAACCCCGAAAAATATATTTAGTAAATAATGTAGTTTGAGGTAGGGTTATACCCATGCTGAATAACATTTCTTAATCTGATAAGAACAAAAATGCAATGTCTTAATCACAAAAAATATTCTATGGAAGTTTCATCAATAGGTAGGGGTAAAACAATCGCTCAAAATGTTCCAAATTAGGTAGGCATCATACGAAATATAGAACCTATTGTGTTCAATGATTTTATTGATATTATAAATGCTAAAAACAGTTCGTAAAACGAAAATGACTTTGTAATTACTGATTATTTATTTCCATCTATTTTATTTAAATCGATCTCGCGTATGCGCAAAACATAAATATTTTTAAAATTGAAATATATTCTGCGAATAATGTATGCAGGTAGGGTCAATACGATGTTATCAAACATTTCATAAAGTCGATTAAGAACAAGACCAAAATATTTCTTAAATCACAACAGATAGGTAGGGATAAAACAATCGTTCAATGATTTATCAAAACCGCAAATTCATTCAAATATTCGACCTAATGTGTTCATACTATAATTTTATTATTGAAAACACTTGAAATGTACTTCCCTGCATTATCTTTATATCGACATCGGGTCAACAACTTTCAACTGCAAAATTTTATGAAAAATATAGTTTGAGGTAGGGTTAAAACCATGGTGAATAACAATTCTCAATCTGCTAAGAACAAAACCAAAAAGTGTCTTAAATCAAAAAAAATATTCTTTGAAATTTTCATCGATAGGTAGGGGTAAAACAATCTTACAAAAATATTCCAAACATCGACCTCGGGTAGGCGTAATACATCTATATTCTTTAAAGAGCAAAATATATTCTCTGAATAGTGTAATACGAGGTAGGTGTTATATCATCCTTAGAAAACATTTATTCCATTTTTAAGAATGCAAAACATATTTCTTACGCCACAACATATGAAAACAATCTTTTTCAAAACCCCGCCGATTTATCGAAATATACGACTTTTTTGGTTTAAAAATATGATTTTATTATTGAAAATACTGAAAATTCTCTGAATTTTATTTAAATTGTCCTCGGGAAGGTGTAATAATACATTATTATTTTCATTAACCGGCAAAATATATTCTGTAAATAATTATGTAGGGTTAAAATCATGCAGAATAACATTTCTCAATCTGTTAAGAACAACACCAAATCACAAAAAATATTCTGTGGAAGTTCTTCCAAAAGGTAGGAGTAAAATAATCGTACAATCATTTTAGAAATTATGTAGGAATTATACGAAATAAAGAACCTATTGTGTCTAATCTATGATTGCGAAAATCGATAATGAAATTAAAATTACTGGTATTTTATTTCAAATCATTTTCTTAAATTTGATGTCGCGAAAGCTTAAGACACAAACATTCTGTACACTGACAAATATTCTGCGAATTATGTACGCAGTGATATGTTAATGTTATGCAAAATATCTCGCTTCGGTTAGGAACCACATAAAAAATATGTCTTAAATCTCAAAAGATATTCTACGAAAGTTTCATATCATAAATCGTTCAATAACTTATCAAAACCGCAAATTCATCAAAATATTATATACGACCTAATGTGTTGAAACTATGATTTTCTCATTGAAAGCACTGGAAATTTACTTCCATGTATTTTCTGTGAATATAGTACGAGGCAGGGGGTTTATATCATCCTATAAAACATTTCTTCGTCTGTTAAAAACACCAAAATCTATATTCTTTGAAAATTTCTTCGTATTCCAAATTATTTTAAATTTGAAAAGGGTCATATCGTTCCCTTATTTATTATTTATTTCTTTATTAACATGGTATATCACAATATATCAAAAAGCTCTCTTACTTTTTACATATTCTGTGAATAATTTTGTTTATGGCTTCAACACTTCTACAAAAAACAAAAACATTTCTCAAACTACATTATTTTCCAAATCAGGTAGCAAATTAACGAAATAAGGAACCTATTGTGTTCAAATTATGATTTTATTTCTGATATATAAATGGTACAAACCACTATAAAACATATTTCTTAAAACTGTGAAAATTCTTTACTATGAAGGGGTAATTGAATTCCAAAATATTTGAAATAAACTATCTATTATAATCATACTATAATTTTTTTACTTATAAAAATGGTACAAAGGTGCGCAATACGATAACGAAATTGAAATTTCTCTAATCTGAGTTTTCTGCATTTTATTTAAATCGATCTCGGGAAGGCGTAATACATAAATATTTTTGAAACTTAAATATCCTGCGATTCAAGTTATTTGAGGCAGGGTTTACAATGTTTTAAAACATATTCTAAAGTCAGTTAAAAGAAAAACGAAAATATTTCTTAAACCACAACTTTATTATATAAACATTCCTTCAATAGGTAAGGGCAATACAACCGTACAAACTCTAGAAATTAATCCATTCTCTGAACAATGTCGTACGAGGAGGGCTTAAAATAATATTATGAAACATTTCTTAAAGTCGGCTAAGAACAAATCTTTCTGAAAACCATTTCTCAGTCTGTGAGGAATGCTTCCAAAATATTTAAAAAATCGGGACATAATTATATTCTTCAATAGATAGGGGTAATACCATAAATATCCTAACTCTGAAATTATTTCAATTAAAGAAGCATACTATAATTTTATAAAATATACCAAAATATTGCTTAAATCACAATATATATTCTATGAAAGTTTCCCCAATAGGTAGGGGTAAAACAATTGTTCAAAATGTTCCAAATTAGGTAGGAATTATAAGGATTTTCTTGCTTATATAAATGGTAAAAACTATTCGTAAAACGAATTTAAAATTATTGGTAATTTATTTCCATGTATTTTATGTAAATCGATTTCGGGTGGGCGTAAAACACAAATATTCTTAAAACTGAAACATATTCTGCGAATAATGCATGTAGGTAGGGTCAATACGATGTTAATAAACATTTTTTAAGAACAACATAAAAATAAATCTTAAGTGACAACAGATAGGTTGGGGTTAAACAATCGTTCAATGATTTATCAAAACCGCAAATTCATACAAATACACGACCTAATGTGTTCATTCTATAATTTTATTATTGAAAACATTTGAAATTTACTCCCTGTATTATCTTTATCGACATCGGGTAGACAACTTTCAACTCAAAATACATTATATGAAAAATATAATTTGAGGTAGGGTTAAAACCATGGTGAATAACAATTCTCAATCTGCTAAGAACAAAACCAAAAAGTGTCTTAAATCAAACAATTAAATTAAAATATAATATAGAACCTACTGTATTCAAGGATTTTATTGCTTTTCTCTTCGTAAAACGATAATGAAATTGAAATTGCTGGTAGTTTATTTCCATGTATTTTATTTAAATCGATCTCGCGTTGGCGCAAATTACAAATATTCTTAAGACTGAAACATATACTGTAAATGATGTATGCAGGTAGGGTCAATACAATGTTACACCAAAACAACACCAAAATGTGTCTTAAATCACAAAAAATATTGTATGAAAGTTTCATAAATAGGTACGGGTAAAACAATCGTTCAATAATTTATCAAATCGACAAATTCATCGAAATTTGCGATCTACGGTATTCAAATTATGATTTTATTATTGAAAACTCTAGAAATGTACTCCACTGCATTTTATTTAAATCGACCTCGGGTAGGCGTAATACATCTGCATTCTTTAAACAACCAAATATATTCTCTGACTAATATAATACGAAGTAGGGCTTAAAATAATTTTTAAATCACATTACTGATATATGAATGGTACAAACATGCGTAAGCCGATAATGAAATTAAAATTACTGGTAATTTATTTCCATCCTTTTCCTTAAATTTGATCCCGCAAAGGCGTAAGACACAAAAATTCTTTACACTCGAAAAAAATCGTTCAATGATTTATCACAACCGTAAATTCATCGAAATATACGACTTTATTGGTTTAATAATATGCTTTTATTATTGAAAACACTGGAAATTTAATTCCCTGAAATTTCTTTATATCAACCTCGGGTAGGCATAATACCTCAAAATTTTTTTTACCCCGCAAAATATAATATATTTTGGAAATAATGTAATTTTAGGTAGGGTTAAACCCATGCTGAATATGTCTTAATCAAAAAATATTCTATGGAAGTTTCATCAATAGGTAGGGGTAAATCTATCGTTCAAATTCTTTCAAATTAGGTAGGAAATATACGAAATATAGAACCTACTGTCTTCAATGATTTTATTGATATTATAAATGGTAAAAACAGTTCGTAAAACGAAAATGAAATTGTAATTACTGGTAGTTTACTTTCATCTATTTTATTTAAATCAATCTCGCGTATGCCCAACACAAAAATATTCTTAAAACTGAAATATATTCTGCGAATAATGTATGCAGGTAGGGTCAATACGATGTTATCAAACATTTCACGAAGTCGATTAAGAACAACACCAAAATATTTCTTCAAACACAACAGATAGGTAGGGATAAAACCATCGTTCAATGATTTATCAAAACCGCAAATTCATTCAAATATACGACCTAATGTGTTCATACTATAATTTTATTATTGAAAACATTTGAAATTTACTTCCCTGCATTATCTTTATATCGACATCGGGTAGACAACTTTCAACTACAAAATACATTATATGAAAAATATAATTTGAGGTAGGGTTAAAACCATGGTGAATAACAATTCTCAATCTGCTAAGAACAAAACCAAAATCAAACAAAAATATTCTATGAAATTTCAATACGTAGGGGTAAAACAGTCTTACAGAAATGTTCCAAATTAGGTAGGAATTATACGAAATATAGAACCAACAGTGTTCAACGATTTTCTTGTTAATAGAAATGTTCGTAAAACGATAATGAAATTAAAATTACTAGTAATTTTTTCCATGTATTTTATTTAAATCGATCTCGCGTAAGTGTAAAACACACATAATTTTTAAATTGAAACCTATTCTACAAATAATGTATGCAGGTAGGGTCAATACGATGTTAATAAACATTTCTTAAGAACAAAACAAAAATAAATCTTAAATCACAACAGAAAGGTAGGGGTAAAACAATCGCTCAATAATTTATCAAAATCGCAAATTCATCAAAATATACGAACCAATGTGTTCATCCTATAATTGTATTATTGAAAACACTGGAAATTAACTTTGCATTTTACTTAAATCGACCTCGGGTAGGCGTAATACGTCTGTATTCTTTAAACAACAAAATATATTCTTTGAATAATGTAATACGAGGAAGGGTTTATATCATCCTACAAAACATTTCTTCGACTTTTAAGAATACAAAACATATTTTTTACGTTACAACATATATTAACATATAATATATATCATATATTTATGTAATTTGAAGTAGGGTTAAAATCATGCTGAATAACATTTCTCAATCTATTAAAAACAACACCAAATCACAAAAAATATTCTGTGGAAATTCTTCCAAAAGGTAGGAGTAAAATAATCGTACAATCATTTTAGAAATTAGGTAGGAATTATACGACTAAACTATGATGGCATAAACCGATAATGAAGTTAAAATTACTGGTATTTTATTTCAAAACATTTTCGCGAAAGCGTAAAACACAAACATTCTGTACACTGAAAAATATTCTGCAAATTATGTACGCAGCTTGAGGTAGGTTTGATATGTTAATGTTATGCAAAATTTCTCGCTTTGGTTAGGAACAACATCAAAAAATATGTCTAAAATCTCAAAAGATATGCTATGAAAGTTTTATCAATAGGTAGGGGTAAATCAATCGTTCAATAACTTATCAAAACCGCAAATTCATCAAAATATAATTTATGTACGACCTAATGTATTGAAACTATGATTTTCTTATTAAAAGCACTAGATATTTGCTTCCCTCCATTTTCTTTATATTGACTTCGGGTAGGCGTCATATATATCTACATTTCTTAAATAACAAAATATATTCTGTGAATAATATAACACGAGGTAGGGGTTTATATCATTCTATAAAACATTTCTTCTGTCTGTTAAGAACACCAACATAATTCAGAAATCACAATCTATATTCTATGAAAATTTCTTCGTATTCCAAATTATTTTAAATTTGAAAAGTGTCAAATCGTTCCTTTATTTATTATTTATTTCTTTATTAACATTGTGTATCATAATATATCAAAAAGCTCCCTTACTTTTTACATATTATGTGAATAATTTTGTTTATGGCTTAAACACTTCTAGAAAAAACAAAACCATTTCTTAAACTACATAATATTTTATAAAAGCTCATTCACTAGGTAGGCATAATACTATTGTACTATCATTTTCCAAATTAGGTAGGAAATTTACGAAATAAAGAACCCATTGTGTTCAAATTATGATTTTATTTCTGATATATAAATGGAACAAACCACGATAAAACATATTTCTTAATACTGTAACAAATTCACAATATATATTCTATGAAAGTTGAAAACACTGAAAATTTACTTCCCTGCATTTTCTTTATATCTACCTCGAATAATACCTCAATATTTTCTTTACCCTGCAAAATATATTTTGTAAATAATGTAGTTTGAGGTAGGGTTAAACCCATGCTGAATAAAACTTCTCAATCTGATAAGAACAACACCAAAATATGTCTGAATCACAAAAAATATTCTATAGAAATTTAATCAATAGGTAGGGAAAAAACAATCGTTCAAAATGTTCCAAATTAGGTAGGAATTATACGAAATATAGAACCTACAGTGTTCAAGGATTTTCTTGCTAATAGAAATGGTAAAAACTGTTCGTAAAACGATAATGCAATTGAAATTACTGGTAATTTATATCCATGTATTTTATTTAAATCGATCTCGCGTATATTATATTATTATTATTTTTAAACCAAAACATATTCTACAAATAATGTATGCAGGTAGGGTCAACACGATGTTAATAAACATTTCTTAAGAACAACAAAGAAATAAATCTTAAATCACAACAGTTAGGCAGGGTTAAAACAATCGTTCAATACTTTATGAAAGCCGCAAATTCATCGAAATATTCGATCTAATGTGTTCAAACTATGAACAAAATAATAAAAAAAATAAACAATATTCCATAAAAGTTTCTTCAATAGGTAGGGGTATTCAATTCAAAATAATTTTGTAAACTGGAAATACATTTGACTGCATTTTATTTAAAACCATCGCGGTTAGGCGCATTTCATAAATATTCTTAAAAGTACAAAAAAACTATTAATAAATAAATACGGGGTAGGGTTAATAAGAAAATTTATCTCTAAAACATTTCTCAAACTCGCTAAAGAAAAAAGCGTAAATATTTTAAAGGCTTTAATTAGGTAGGAGTAATACAATCGAACAATAATTTTCCAATCGAAATCAGTGAAATTAAAAACAATGAAGATGATTACAATGATAACAGATTTTCAAAGACAAACGTAATCCCAAAAATGTAAAAAACTTCAAAGGATTAATAAATTCAATATTTTGAAATTGATCAAATACTCGAAAGAAGATTTTGTAAAAGATCCTAACTGCATCCAAGCAATACAAAAAGTTCAGTGCGATATTTAAATGCATATATTTATGTTATCATCGAAGCATGTCCAAAAAATATTTATTCTTACCTTATCAAATCTGGCTTGGGATTGAACCATTATACCTGCTATTTTTATAATTGACGAACAATAAACATGGGAAATCTTAATTTTGTAACAAAACAAGTCTCAAGGAAAAAAAAACAAATAATTGTGAAATATATTAAGAATACATGTACTTAAAAAATAGTGAACAAGAACTTGATAACTTGAGAAACCACAATAGAGGCACTGCTTACTCATTGCTATATATGAAATATATCAACAGCTTTATCAGCTTTATGTGCACATTGTGAATTCCTGAATAAATTAATTTATCTACCCGATGGAATTAGAAACTTGGAGTCCCTTGAATCCCTGTTTTGTCACTACAGTATATAACATTTTTGGATATTGTGTCGAATGATATATGTTCAAAATTATGCACGCAGCTAATTAATTCATCAATAACTATAATCAAGGAACTACGCCATTTGCCTAAGCACAAAATTCTTCTTAACCCCGAAAAAAAAAACCTACATCACAAAGTTGCAAAAACATTTATTACACATCCCCTTCACAAAATATCTATAGGATAATGAATAATAATGGAAATAATATCTTATATTTTCTATAAAAAAAAGTAATCATCAACAAGCAGGGAATTTTAATGCCTCTACACATTTTAAAGTATTAGAACAATATCTAATTGGGAACAACTTCAACAATTTTGGAAATCTGCGATTCCTTAAAACATTACAATGTCTAGGATATACATAACTAGGATAAATATTGAAATATAATGGAAATCAAAATGAAAATGCCCAAATTATAATTCATTGGAATAATATAACAATATCCCAAGAAAATAATATTAATACATATATTCCTTAAAATAAGAAGCTGTGTAACAAGAACGAAAAACATCAAACAGTTATGGAAAAAATCACACAACGATTAAAACTCTTCCTTAGGTAGGGAAATATCTAATACATCTAATGGTCTAATAATGCATCAACACAATCAATTCGTTATAATCCCTTATTTAGGTAGTATTCAAAAAATAAAATAAGGAAATGTATTAAAAGCATATCAAAAAACCTAACGAATGAAAATTCTATAATAATAATATTAAACATCAAATCTTAAAATCGATATGCATGACGGTTCCACCGCTCTATCGAAAATCAAATATTAATATTAAAAATGAATTATGTGCATTACTGCCAATATCGTAAAACGACAAGAAAATTGCATTCTCTACAATTTATGGAAATATATCTCTGATAATATACAAAAGAAACGCGAACTACAAAAATATTATGTGACAGATTACAAATTTTTATGAATAATATAAAAATATTTTCTTAAATATGTTCCCACTAATAGGCTGGAGTATTACTAAGGTAATAAAATTAAATGACTATATTCGCTATACGAAAATAAAATGTTCTATAGGAACCTGTATGGTATATTCCTCTACTTTTTCGAAAATGATAACTTAATGGATTACAAGATTAATCACAAGTTTACAACTATGAAATTTTGATTATTTGGTGTGAAATACTTGCAGCTGCAAGTTATTTTAATACATATAATACATACATATATAGCTATAATACTACGAAAATGCTTTTTTGATTGCATCTTCCAATTTTATATTCTTATTATTTATACGAATTTATTAGAAACTGTTTTTCTTTTTCTATTTCTTTCGTTCACGTTATACAAATTTGAATCCACATCTTTCTCATCGAAGACTATAAAAAAAGGCTTATTTTTACCCTATTATACAAATTGTAGTATTGATTTTGTATGTGTATTTTATATTAAATCTGGCTGAGGATTAAACTACTTCTACATTTATTAATATCACTACATCACTTGGACTCGGAATCCTCTACTTTCTGCAGCCATCTATAAAGAAATTCAATATCGTAATTAAACATCTTTAATGGACACCCCAAATTCAAACATCAACTTTCAACAAGAACACATATTCTTAAATAGTACATTATACACCTGTACCAATCCACGCCCTACTTTTCACTATGCTGTATACCTACATACATACATATGTAATGTCTCAACATCTTTACTGGCTTAATGCGCACAACTACATTGTCTATGACTGCATAAATTCAATGGAATTTAAAAATATGAATACCACCAATCAATGATTGTAAACAGTATATAACCCTTGTTGAAAGTGATACATTTTTAATTTCTGCTAATTATTTCATCAAAAACTTGCATGAAGGATCCTCGAAATTATTTTTAAGCGTAAAAATAACGAAACCCAACCGAATAAAACGTATTTTACAAACTAGGAATAAAACGGACATGCTTTTTAAAAACAAGCTCAAGAAGTTGCTCAATTAGAAGATCATCAAACTATTATTTTAATTGACTACTTGTATTTCAAAATCGAAAAGATTGAAAAAATATTTAATAATATTACGCCAAGAGAAAATTCTAAGAAAACAATTTTTTCTGTGACCCCTGTCTAATTAATAATGCAAAATTCTCAAAACATTTACGAGCATAGCAATATTTAAGATATATACGAAGAAAGCAATTCTATAATAATTGTTGTACAGTATTTTTACTAAGTATGCTTCCTCTCCTTTATTCTTAACACTGAATTCTATTGTACACGTTTAAAAACATGTTATTTAAAAACAAAGTATTGGTCATTTCGCTTTATTATGTAGAAACAACATTCAACATCCTTGAACAATATTTATTAAGCTACGATGCAAAACTTTTCAACTGTACAATAGTATACTATATGTGTTTAAATTTCATTAAATCATATGTCTGAAAGATTGTTACGGGATACTTGAAATATGGATTTACTTCTTAATTATGTTATTGTTCTTTATTGATTGCAATATTTTTACTAAATGAAAATGGGAATAAAAATACTTCCTCTTCACCTTAAATGGGTAAAAATAAAAAGCAATTATACTATATTTTATACATTGGCTTCAGGATAAACAAAGTCTTAATTTATATGGACATGACACTTCACCAAAATAACGAAGAACCCCTATATCTATCTATATTTCTGATGTAAACATCAAATCTTTAAAATTGTCATGAAAAAATTAACAACATTTTGACTGAACTAATACAAATATTTTATAATGAAAATAGTTATTTACAATCTGCCAACGAAATCTCTTCAAACTAAATTTTTTTTAAAGCTACTATAATTTATTCTATACATATATATTCTTGATAAACCAATATTTTTATGTACATTTATATGGAAATGTCAATATTATTTCTTTTTAATAATGGGTGAGAATTTAATTATATTAATTTATATCAAATTTGAACTTATTCTTATAATTGATTTTGGGTTTAACGAATATAAAATATATATATTAATCTTTATACAGAAAAATTAGGTAAATTATTAAAAATCAATTATCATATCTCTGAACTGACCAGTTTTTTATTTCAAATATTGATTTGTTGGTACATTAAGAACACGATCATAGTAGGGAGACTAATTCTTCCTGGCATTTTTATCAATTATAAAGGATAACTGATATAAAAGAAAGGTTATAAGGACACAAATATTTAATTTTTACTTACTGAATGATTCGAAAATAACATATTTATAAATTATTAATTTTTTGTTTGTTTGACCTACCTATCTTAGTAGGAATACGTTCGAATCTTTATACTTAACATTTCCATAAATGCACATATGTTATTCCCTTTTTTGGTAAACAACATTATAAATGTAGGCATTAACGATTTATTTTTAATTTGTGATTTTAAACTCATTTATATCATAAAAGAAAATATCGTATGAAATATAAGCAATAATTTTATAAATCAATTCCAATATATAATCTAAGTCGCATACTATTTTTAACTCGTTTCGACATCAATAAACATGTCTTATGGATTTAGGGAATAATACCACGTTTTACAATGTGAATAACATTTTCTTGGCCTAATCCTCTTAAGATAAACTGATTCAATTAGTATGTACCCTTTCTGTAAAACATTTGGACCGAAACATACTCAATAACGTTGAATGTTAGCACTATTAAATTTTGAACAGTTACTAAAAGCACTATATGCAATCATTTATTAGCAATGTATAAAATTCCATAAATTGTATGAAAATCAACAAAAGGCTAAGCATTAAGTGGGACGTAAAAAAACTGCTTATGATATTTCCAAACAAAAACATCTTAGAAATTAGCAGTAATACTATTCACATAAACCCATTAATATTGATCTTATAGATAAAAGCAAATATAGCAATAAAGGAAGCAATTAAGCAATCAACACCCAGATTCTAATGAAATTAATATATTATAGACACCACAAGGAAAATAGTACACTCGAAAGAAAAAATACAAGCTATCATCATTGTTATTGTCATGAACAACATTACTAAATAGATAAAAATTTCATTTTTGATATATAAAGAATATATAAATATAATCACTTAACATTTAATGGAGACAAGCTAATAAACGTACTTCTATGGAATCCAACTTGAATTTGATGAGAAAAATGGAGCAGCAATCCAACAATTGAATTAAACAGATTTTCGCAGAATACAATATCAATAATGTCGTGAATATTTATTACTACAAACATTAACAGAAATATAAAATAAATACAAGACAATGCAAAAGTTCAATAACTAAAATATTTAATGAAATTCAAACCCTATTACACAACGTATAAAATCTATCTATAGTACAATACAAAACTCCGCCCTTTTTAGATATACTATTATACAATTAATTGTTCACAATTATTGTTTTTGTTCTTTATTTTATAAATGTTCAATACATTTGTGATTTAAAATTGTTTTGAATTATCTGTACGAACATGTATGAATTGTATTACTTACTTTATTCCTAAACTATTATTGATGTTTTGAAATAATTGACATTTTTCGTTTTCAATAATGAATACCAGCATTTGAATATATATTTTTATTTTATATGTGTATGTACTTGTTTTAATTTGTATTTATATCTTCGAATTTCTCTTTAATTTTCATCTAATTTTATTATTATTCTGTTGAAATGGTTGTCGATGAAAGTGAAACGTTTTATCCTAGAAACAATTGTCCATTAAAATTTTTACCTAAAACTTAAGATTTTTGTAAAATCTAATTTCTTTACCCCTAAACTATTTTCGTTGTTATGTATGAATGATTGATTGATCTTTAGGTAGGATGTAATCCTAATCTTTGGTGCACTTCTGTTTATTAATGTTGAAAAGTTTTCTGTTTACTTAGACCTGCAAACAATTGTTCATTCAAAATTTGGTGTCAAAAGCCAAAAAAAAATTTGTCTAATTATTGATTTATTTGGGCTACACACAAAGTTTCTTTTGCGGGTGGAGAAAACCCTATATGAAAATAATGCAATGAAGCTGTCATATTAAAACTGAGTGTTTTCAAATAGTATACTAAAAACCACAAAAAAAACGCAGTACAATAACAAACAAAACTATGTAGGAAAAAGATTCTAAAAATTATAAAACCAAATACTTCTGAACCATATATATTAAATGTTTTTAATTTGAAGGATATAAAATAGATAATAATCAAATAATAAACTGGAAAATTACAAATGAAATCCATATCACTATCTGGAGGATAACAATGAAAAGGATAAAAGTGAATAATAATGGAAAACGAAACTTAAGCCATAAATCAAATGCTTCGCATAAACCCCACTAACATTGAAACACAATATAAATATCTAATCACAAGAATGAATTCCTAAATATAAACTAAAAACGAACCCATAGTTAAATTGATCCTCAAAACGACGCGTCGGTTTCATTTTACTACGATATAATGTTTATAATAATAATTTATCAACATATTTTACATATTGAAAAATATATAACCAAATACTTCTGAACCATATATCTTACAATGCATTACAATATAATTATGAAAAATGAAAAACGTTTAGCAAAACAATGTTAACAAGAAAATATATGAAGTATTTTCATAATACTCATAAAGTGATCCACTATGATGTACTTTGGATAATAAACCGTATAACCTATACTCATTTAAATAGCTAGACTTATATTCAATATAACGGTCTATAACTCACATCCTAAATAATTACATATGTACGCAATTCCTTTTTTTTGTGAAAAACAAACTCTGAATACTTAAAGCTTCAATCTATTTACTTCATAAAATATTTTCTCATGGAACTTTACCTTATACATAAATGTGATTGATTTGCATTAATTACAAATCCCTGCACATTCTCTACTTAGTTACTAACATTTTCTTCATGATAGAATAAATAGAGGACATCGAGGCGATTTTGGCATATTTCTCTGTAATGAAAAAGCTAATCCCAATGTTGTTAAACCATAAACCTGCCACAGATTTGCAAATGCACATATCCTATCTAGTGATTCTAGCAATTTTATTGTAAATGTGAAATCTTGACTAAGTTTAGATCTGTACTCAGGTTGAAATCCTTCCTTACAAGTTACTAACACGCTTTGTAATACAACAAGATTAAGAAATAACGCCCTTTGCAATGTACTCAGAAATTTTGGTTGAAATTCAATATATCATAATTAATATTAATTTGAATGAATTCATCTGTATTACAAATATGAATGAATGAAATAATATTTATTATATCGTGTTGTGTTAGGTGTCGTATGAGTTATTTTTCATAAAATTTGGTAAGCGCGTAAAATTTACTATATGGACTGGTTTTTTGGGCTCTCATAATTTGTGTAATTAAGTCTCATTGTATGATTTTCACAAAATTCCATATTAATTAATGTGTATTTGTATAACCACATACTGTTGTTCAATATTACTTGAAACTTTAAAAAGTTATACGAGTTCCTAGTTTGTGTTTAATGTATCAAAATACTGGTCTTGAATTTATATTTATAAAGTTTTTCTATTCGGTAAATACACAAAGCACTTACACGTTGACATAATATTGAATACTAAAACAAATATTCTGTTAAGCATAAACATACTTATAATATTTTGGTAAATCTAACATATTTAGTATTTCCTGTAATATTTTTATATGTTAAATCCTTTTGCAAATCACAAATGTTTTCCAAATCAATGGACTAAACTATTGCTTACAATTAATTATACAAGAACTTGTATTATATTCATACCTAAACCGGTGATACCTATCACAATTAAACACTCCGCCTTTTTACATTAAAAATGTCTTAGAATGTAGACATTTATTCATTCAAAAATTTATTGGATACATCCTTAAAACTTCTTTCCCAGTCCAATATAAAGTCGTACGACAAACGAAAAGCATCTAATTTTTCGGGTGAGGTTATATTAGATGCAATTCTCAGTCTGGCCTCTACATCATTTAATTACCTCTCGGCATTTAAACTGCCACGAAAAATAACCTCACCCACCAAATATATGAACAAAGAGATCAAAATTTCAATATAACATTGCTGACGATGACTGAAGCCCCAGAAGACCTCCGAGGCCGCGATGAAGGAAGATCTACTGAAGAATCCAAGACGTCAACTAGAGGGTCCATCAGCGGCCTATCCAGAGGGTCATTTAAAAAAAGCAGGAGACAATTCAATGTATAAATTCTTTAAAAGTTTTGAAATAAAATAAATGTGTATTTGATTGACTGAAAAGATTGTATTTAATTTGTAAAAGATATTACTTTTTTCTCGGCGTAGGTGAGTAAAACGCTTTTGTTTATATTTGTAATTAGTTTCGTATTTTTATTTATATTTGTTTAAAAAACTGAAACAATTAATTTACGAACATAGGACTCAAAAACATTTAATTATTGACAAAAATTCCAAAAGTTGTTCACACACACATCAACTAAATTAATTAATTGCGTTACTATTTTCTGATGTTTACATTTTGCATTCATTAAAATAGACAATTAAAATGATTTATAAAATCGTTTTGAATATAAAAATCACTTATACTCTAATGCTTAGCGTTCACATTCAAATGAAGTCCACGGCCAAATTGCACCTGCAGATTGATGGGCGTGGCCTCTTACACACACACACACGATTGCAGTTGGCCAGTAATTGGATAAAAATTCAAGCATTGCATTAACTATTTACAAAAATATGTATGTTGTTTTGTTTTTTATTTTTTATGTTTTTGTTTTATTTGTGTATTTGATTTTGTAGTTTTTAGAAACATCGAATACGTTTGTGGAGACCTTTTTCATTTGGAACATTGATAACACACGTTTATGCTGCGATTGGGAAAGATACGGATAAGAAGACAACAGAAGGTGGCTGGAATTTTGTTGGACCACAATTGCCAATGGGATCGACTGGACTGTAAAGTGTTATAGCTTAACAATTGCAAAACAAAAACAGCTAAGCGATTAATCAAATACGATAAATTGGAAACGAAAGTATGAGCTAAACTTTCTTTGGGGATGCTGCTTAAAACTTTCCTCTCTTCTTTCACAATGGAATTATGAAATTTACTTTATTTTTCGAGTGTCAATTGATTTTATTTTGTCTTATGTTTTTAAAATGCATTCTCGCTTTAATTGTTAGTTTGTTTTTTGTTTTTTTTTTTTTTTTGTTATTACATATTTACTTATTAAAAGCTGACAACAAATTGAAATACTTATTGATAGGTACACTCAAAAATATTTATGTATATTAGTTATCATTGCTGCCTTAACCGCTGCCCGACACTGCCCTTTGCTGCTCTTTGCCTACGGCTGCTATGTAGTGCCATATGTAACCATTATACATGTATATATACCTTGCTATTTATTGATTTGTCTTCTCCTGGGAGTGTCGGCTGTCTTTAAGTGTGGATTTCAAGTGCCTTGCCTATTGTTTGTTCTTGCAATGATTGAGTGTTCTGCTTTTATTATTATAAATTGCATTTCGGTTTAATATTCTGATAGTTAGTTTGTCTGTCCGATGCTCCAGTTAAGTTTATATATTTCAAATATATAATATATATATATTTATACGTAGTACTTATGAAGTAACTCTTATATTCAGTTAGCCAGCGCACTTTGTTTGCTCTCTCCCAGCGTTTGCCTATGTAAGTAGTTTATTTCATTTGCTCAATACTTGTTTCTTTAGCTAACTAGCATATTAGTTACATATGTATACACCGCGTACAATTTTTAATATATTTGCTGATCAATTCGCATAACATCATTCGCTATTTACATGGATTCATCGGGAACGTTTTCTTCATTCAATTTCGACTAGTCATGTGTGTGTAATTATGCACCTGGAAGAGGTTTCGTTTTTTTTCGATTCGGAATTGTTAGTTACTTGTAATCCGCATTGGATCTTGACTTTAATTATTCTCTTTATTCATTTTTAATTAGGACAAAAATGGTTTCTGTTGTAAATCGCTATGTAATCTCGAGGGAAAATGCTAGTTTCTGAAATCCTTTGGATACACTTGTTTATCTCCATTGCCTCTGCCAGTTGTTCTTGCGCGTTTCATAAGAGCTAAGAGCTTTTATACAGTTGTTTTACGTTTTTGTGTTTTTTTTTTTTTGTTTATTCTAGACCTATATCACCGCTTAATTGCCTTAAACACTCTAATTATTTTAGCATTTCTTGCTGATTCATTGTTGTCTTTGTTTGTTTGGTTGTTTGTTTGTTGTGTGTCTTTAGAAATTAGTTGATTGATTATGAACGTGAGTGCTGCTACTTAATAAAGTTTGAAGATCGAATACTTCATCTAACCCATTCATTCATTCATGATTTATTCACTTATGCTTGCTGAATCGTTAGCCAAGTGTATTGAATCGCCCCCGTAAATATGTATATGTAAGTTATGTTTTTATTTTGCAAGGTATTAATTATGTATTATGAAACCAATGTGATCCTATGCAAAATTTATTTATATTATTTTATGTATCCTTCATATATGTATGTATATAATTATGCTTATTTTGTAATATCTTGCACTGTACATCAAAATATACGCGTACACAATGCTTTTTTCTGCTTCTGTTTCGTTTTTTTGCTTTTGTTAGTTTTTACATTTTGAAAACAATACGAAAACTAATTTAGTGTATGTAGTTACTAGAAGGTTGTTTTCGTTTTAGTATTTCAGTGTGTACTTTTGTCGTAGGAAACATTTTGGAAATGATATAAAAAAATAAATGCATAAAACACTATTTCACTTTTATCTCAGCATACGAAACGAAAAGCTTTTAGCTTACATTCGTATCTAATGTAGTTTTGTTATGCTTCACATAAACTTTTTGTTTTCATGCTGCTTCTAACTTGTTTTTTTTTTTTATGCATAATTGTATTACAAATAAATAGCGTTTTTCGCATATGTATATAATTATTTAATTTTCAGCGCTATATTTAGCAATAGGCGCGTTTTACTAGGCCTAATACAAACAGCGCTTGCTCTAAGGCTTTATTGCAAACCATTATTTGTTTTTTGTTTTTCTTTCGTTTTAATATTGTTTTCCATTTTTTTGTAATTGTAATATAATATATCGACTTTAATATAAGCACTTAGAACTAAACAAAAAAGGAGGTGACCATAATAAACAAATTGGTTATATACAGCAAAACAAATTTGAATCATTTGATTACGCCTTACACATACAATATATATATATGCAATGTACAATAAGTCTTAAATGTGTGTCTTGTATACATGTTTATCGTAATGGGAGTTTGGTTTGGGAGTTTGGTTTTTTGTTGGGATTAGTGTTGCATATGCGGCGGCACTTTGGTGCCCGTGTACAAATCGTTATTGTGTAGTCCCAAACTGTTTAGTTCGTTATGAAATCAGCTTTGCAACGTCAGCCACGTGAGCATTGCAAACAATAGCAATGAGCTGGCCAAGTGATCTGTGCTAGCGCTCGATCCCGTTTCACCGCATTTACCTACAAGCAAATAGAACACACAGGGTTAAAGCAAATCTAAGCACAAAGCGAGCATTATTACGTACCGAAAACGGAAAGGTTTGCAACCAGATGATGATCCGGCGGCTTCTGTGTGCCACGATAGCAGGCATCGCCAACGACCAGCTTGGCTGAGTTGCCTTCTGTAGGCCTGTAACTAATACAGACGCCGTGCTTGGTGCCCTTGTGTCGGGCTATAATATAGACGGTGCTATTCTCGCTCCAAGAGCCATGGCAGGAGTACTCTGTGCAAACAAACATAACAATCATTAGCCGGTATTTGGATGCACTCTCTGTGCAAGAGATGCCTTGAAGCTTACCTTCCTCGCCGTCCACACTGCACAGGGGACTCACATCGATTGCATTTGGTGCACTGCAACCCACCCAGAGCTGTCGTTGCGCATTGTAGTTGGTCACACAGCCGGGTACATCGCGTCGACTTCGAGGAGCAATAAAGCCCACACTAGTGTCGTTGTTGCTATTGAGACTGCTTAGAACCAAAGCTTGCTGTTGCTGCTGCTGCTGTTGCTGTTGCTGTTGTGCTTGTGCTTGGGGTGCATTGCGTCGACTGCGAACCGGCAGGCCGCGAGTGTTGGCATGCCAGGAGTCGCGCTCCATGCGCTCGGCATTTCGAAAACTCAGTGTACTGTGCCTGCAACAAATAAACACGATTGAGCAATGCTTGAACGAGTGTTTACAACAAACAACAAAATACCCCTTGTGGCCAAAATCCCCAGAATCAGAGCTGCTCTCGTGATGGTGATGGCCATGTCCAAGATGTGATTTGCCATTGTGATTGCGCTTGTGGCGCGTGACCAGGTAGGGTGGCCCAATTGCGCCTCTCAGATTGTACAGGCCTTCCATGGGGCAAATATGCGGTTCCGGATTGCTTGCTGTACGATACAGTGTGAGGGGAGAAAGAATGTGATGAGCGGATTTGATGTCGAATTGTCAAAGCATGCTGTACACTCTGTGTAATATTACCCAGCAAAGTAATGTAGGCCATCTTATTGAAGTCGAAGTGATCTGGTGCACAGGCATCCTCTAGACGAGAGGCCGGCTTTCCTGTTTGTATCTCAATGACGTGCGTGTCCCGACGGTAAAACATCATGCACATAAAGCCCGATTGGCTGCAGAGAACACGACCGAAAGAAATGGAATGGAATGAAATGAAATGGAGACATGCTCTACAGAACTTTCTTATGCGATTTACTTACCAGCCGGTTGTATAGTGTACCACGGCCATCATTTCGGTTGAGGTCTGTTTGTTTATCTGCTCGCAAAGGGCACGTGTCTCCATGTAGCCGTTGGGCTTAATAATGTGCACAGAGCCATCACTGTAAAGAATTGAAAGCAGAGAGGACGAGCGCGTTTTATTGGCTGTCAGTTTTGGCCAACGGCAAAACTCTTGCCACTCACTTGGAATGATAATTGTAGACAGCGTTCCCCATAAGTGCATGCCAGTGTCGCGGACCCTTGAACCAGGCGGGAAAATCGCAGCGCTCAGCCGCTGGCGGTTTTCGCAGCGACATTATACGTGAACCAACCTGTGAAAAGGGAGCAAGGCAGGCAGTTAAGTGAAAATCTCTTTTTTGTTTCTGTTTTTGGGTGGGGTTGGAAGCTCAACAGAGTTGAGGATGGGGTTGGGGTTGATGTTGCTGTGCAACGTCGTCTGGTCGCGTTTCTATGCTTACCTCAGCACTGTCTAAGCCATTGCAAGTGGCGTCGCCGGATTGTGCCAGCTTATACTCGGCATCTTTGGAGCTCAGCATGCTGGGACCGCCTGTATGTGTGTGTGTGTATGGTGAGGGTTATAAAAGCTCAGACATTGTTCCAGCTGTTTGCAAGGAGATTGCTTACCCATCAACGAGGAGATTTTCTCGTAAACAAAGCAGCGATAACGTTCCTCATTGGAAATGGCATGATGATGGGAGACGAGACCGACCAAATAGCGTGAGTTGCCATCCTTCCAGGTTGCCAGGCATGTCAGCTCCTCGACTGCAATGAAAGACGACGCTTTAGCAACAATGCGACTCATACAAATCAACGCCAAACGACATCGTCAGCATCAACATTTGCTGCGGCTGCGGCTGCGGCTCTGACTGTGTGGCTGGCTGTGACGACTTACCCGTGCTCTCAGTGCCCTGGACGTCGGGACAAGCCTGAAAACTCAAAAGCAGACGGCTTTCTTCGGTGCAGCTCTCAATGTTCGACACCGGGGACTTGCACTCCCCATGGCCGCGATTATATGTGAATATAAAGGGACCTGCATGCAAGCGAAAGCAAAGGCAAAATTGGGCATTGTGAGTCATTGCATTGAAATAATTGGATTATTGGTATTGTCGGCTGACTCACTCACCCTTTAGCGGACATTTGACCGGTTCGGCGCTCTCACGGAACAGTGAATAGAGCAGAGCATCGCCAGGAATTTGATCGCAGAGATTCTGTAAAGTCTCACGGCCCTTGCAAAAGTCTGGGGGACATGATTATTTTAAAAGCACACATAAAAATACAATTAATGCAAATCGCTAAACAAGTTGTCGCAGACAAACACAGAGAGAGAGAGAGAGAGAAACAGAAACAGAATAGTAATAGAAGTCGAAAGAAAATAGTTGGAGGAAGTAGTGGAGTAGATTTTTGTAAGTAGTAGTAGGATTGATTAAATTAGTAGTATGTCAGAGATAGATAGATAGTAGAGAAGCAACACATTTAGGTGAGATTAGGATTAAATGAAAAACAATGCTACAAAGGGCTAAAGATTTGTTAAATCATTTTCGAGCACCGCCACTTGGAAGCTGCCCCAGCTGCTCAGCTGTTGCGACCGACATTGTTGCAAAGTTCTCATTGCGTCGTCAAGAATGCCATTTAAATTACACAGATATTTGTTTAATTAAGTGGCCGCTTGTTGATGTACTGAGAAAATTGCGTAAAATAAATGGCAAAATGATACTTGAAATCAGCAAAATGTCGCTGTCTCTGTCTCTGTCGCTGGGGCAGCTTCGAGTGCGGCACAATGAGAAACAACAACAATTTCTGTTGAAATGTGTATAAAAAGTAAGTAAGATACATAACTAAGAAATACGTTTACATTAAACTGAAAACAACGAAAAACGAAAAAAAGACAAAGAGTATTTTCTGCTTCTTTAGCTGAAACAATGCTCGAAAAATGTTGTTGCTTTTTTCGGTTGCATTGCTTAACTTTTATTTTCTTTGTTTGTGTGCAAACTAACTGAAGAGCACAGCACGTTAAAAAAAAAAAGTAACCAAGAGCAAAAATAAACAAAGATTCTTAAGAAAATATGAAAAATCTCAAGTAAAAATATCAGTTGGTTAATGTCTCAGTTTCTCCTTTTTCTGGCGAAGAAGAAAAACCAAAACAACAAAGCAAACCAAATGTTGGCCATTAAAGTATTTTGTAGCTAGGGCATTCATAACATTTAAATCAAACCGTTTTGTAAACTGAATATATTGTAATCATAAATTGGTATTGTAATAATTATATAAAAAATATACATATACTCGTATGCTAAAAATAATTAAGAGTACTTTGATTTGCATCTGCAAATATCGTAGATATAGATATTTTTTTATTTGATCTTTGGTAAAGGGTCCTCTCTTTTTAGCAATTTTGGAGTTGTATTCTTTTTTTTTTGGAGTTACTTATATCTGTTTCCGTTAATATACATACATATATATAGATATATATGTGGTTAAAAACCATAAAAACATACAGGCAATAGAGTTGTAAATGTAAATGTATTACAAAATGTTTACAGCTAAAAAGGCACAACAAACAATTTGGAGCGATTTTCAGTTCCTCTACAGCATAAATGATAATTCTAGAAATAACAAGCACACGCAGAGAGTGTTGGAAAGTACTCGAAAGTTTGATAAACAAATAAATATAACCAAATCATATATACAGGGTGTTTGTTCTTGATGTTCAGAAGCCAGGACATACATATGTGTGTGTCTATGTTCTAAATGCGCGCGTGTGTGTGTGTCTGGGTGTGTGTGTGTGTGTATGAGTGTCGTATCTGTTTTTGTGGGTGTGAGAAGTTGTTGGCCGACGACTCTTGTGGCTCTTTTGAGTAATGATTGTAATTAAGTAGCAACTACACTTTATGAAAAGCAAATGGTATAACAAGGCTCTGCAGGGGCGTGGTGTGTGTTCAAAGGTGTGAGTGTGTGTGTGTGTGTGAGTTTGTGTGGTGGAGGAGTGTGTGTTGGTTGGCTGGCAACTACTACAGAGAAGCGTAGTATATCATGACAAGGCAAAAATACGAGGGCAAAAACATAAAAAATAAACTGAGTATAATTTTTTTGTAGTTGTATTTAATTTGTCTTCTCTTTTTTTTTGTGGTTTATTGTTATTATTACTTTTGTTGGTCGGACTGTAACACACACTCACACACACACATATGTAAAATAGGTATGGTATTTTTTTAATATATTTAGTATATGTAGCAGAACTACTAGTGTTACAGGACATACAGTAGCCCATAACGCACACGCACAAACAACACTTAGAACGAACGAACGAACGGAATGAAAAATGACACACATCTAGTTTAGGATTACACACCGAAAACGACAACGAAAATTAATGAAGAACCAAAAGCAGAAATTGTTGAGTTTCATGTTTAAATTACATTAATTAAATAACACACATGTAGGTAAGTATATTATGTACACACACACAAAAAATAAACTGAACTGAACAGAAACTGAAACTGAATAACACAACAAAAAACATATAACCAAAATCATAATGATAATGACACAATGGAAATGAAAATGAAAAATAGTAGTAGTAGTTGAAATAGTAGTAGTTGTAGTCGACACTAACTAAAAGGTACAAACACGGACACACACATATGGTAAAAAGGAAACAACAACACGGGAAAGTGTGAACTCATAGAGCGAATAGTAGTACAAATAGTAGTAGGGTAATAGTTAAATAGTAGTAGGTTTTTTTTTAGGTTAGGTAGAATGTAGTAAGAAGAAAGTACAACAAGTAATTGATAAATGAGACAATTATACTAGCGGTCACCGGGCAGCCCATCCCAACATTTTATCATCATGTACAATAATTATACAAAATATATATATTTGAATATATAGATTGCTTTTCTATTACTTCTTTTTATTTTCGTTTCGTTTCGTTTTTCTTTTCTTTTGTTTTGTTTTCAATTTTCATTTGGCATGTGCAAAAGTCGCACTGCGCGAGACAGAAAATAATGTAGATCAAAAATTTTAATTTATCTGAAATCCTTCTTTCTTTTTTTTTTCTTGATTTTTATACTTCTTTATTTTCCAAATTTGACAAAACAAAGTGTGACAGAGAATAACTGAAATGAATGAGGGTATATATTTACTTCATATACAAAATGTGTTTCACAAATTTTTATTTTTTAGATTCTAAACAAAAAAAGAAAATTTCTTAAGCGGCAACTGAAAAAGAGTTGAGGATTTTTGGACTAGCTGGGATAGGTGATTGGGGAGCGGACAAATGATAATTGGATGCTGAAGAAAACCGTTTGAAAATTGTTTATGCATTTAACATTGATATGATTTCCAAAAGAAGCGCATAAAAGTCTGTTAAGGATTTCCCGAATACTAAGGATGCCATTAACTCAAAGCTAAGAAAAATGTATTTACATTAAAGATTGTTTTTTTTTTGTGGATTCTTTCGGATCATTTAGCAAATAATATATATGGTATATGGTACATATCATGCAGTTTAGCTATTCTGGAAATCATATTTATAAGCTTCGTTCAGGCCGAAGTTGTGTGATAGATAGATAGATAGTTCACTCGCTCATTTGGGGATTACTGTACAAAATTTGGGCGATATTAGCGATGAGATTTTCACGTCATGATGATGATTCGTTTGTTAGCAGTGGATTAATATAAACATTATTAATTATAATAATCATGTACAAGGAGGAGTTATTAAATTCTTATTCAAAAACAAAATCAATCGAAGCGCTTCAATTGGTGACAACAAACAACAGTTGAAAAATGAAACGAAAAATCAAATGAAGTTGTAAGTTATAAGTATTTTATCAACAAACGAACAAACAAACAAACACAATAAATATATCTGTACAAGAGATGGAAGGAGTCTTTATTTACAGCGTGTGGTTCTTGTTGTTGTTGTTCTTGTGGTTGTAATTTGTAATTGTAATGTGGTTTTAGGTTTGTTGTTGTACTTGTTGTTGTGGCTGGTTGTAGTTGTTGTAATATATCCTTAGAATTTAGTTGATTTTTATTATAATACACAATTCATTTATGAAGTTTCGTTTTGCTTTCTCTGTACACAATCCTTGACGATAGACAAGGAATAAACTCTGATTAAGAACGAACGAACGTAGACCTAAAAATCATCATAAAACGTAACAAAACAAGGCATACAAATTAAGATGAATGAGGTTTATGGCACGACGCTCATATAAAATATACACAGTCATACATACGGTATACGTAATGTATAAACAAAATTGACAACAGAACAGAACGGAACGGAACGTAACGGAACGGAACCGAGCGACAACAAATTAATAGAACAAATGACAACGAAAACGAGCAAAAAATGAATGAGCACATAAAATATTGCATAAATAAATGAAATGAATTGAAATGAAAATGGCAATGTGAAAATATATATGTATATATGTATGTATATAGATACATACATACAACAGAGCGCTGACAAAAACAACTTTTGCTAACGGAGTGAGAGTGTGGGATAGAGAAAAATTGAGAAGGGCAGCGAAGAGGAGAGGGAGCTAGAGACACGCGAAATTGGTTGACACCCCGGTCGCAAACACGCGGCTCCACCAGCTCCGGTTTTTGGGTCTCTGTTCTCTGGGTGTCCCTAGGTAAATACGGTGTTCGCTTCTCGTTTTTTTTTTTGTTTTTCGTTCTGTTTTGCCTTCCTTATATAGCATAGTATATGCACTGCGAAAACTGTACCGACACACGCAGAGTCCCCGAAAAGGGGGCCGCATGAAAATGCCGAAAAAAAAAGAACTATATAAAATAAAATAAAATAAAAGTGGCTGTTGGCCTGACCTGTTCGCTTCGTGGTACAACCAACAAATTACCCAGTCAACGTGCCAAAAGCAGGTTGTACCACACACACACACACACACACACACCTGCCACACACTCACACACACACATACTTCAGTGCGTACATTCTTGCTGTTATGGTCGATGTTGTTGTTGTTGCTGTTGCTATTGGGCGAGCATATAAAAGGTATGGTAAACATTTTTACAGACATTTGATTAAATTTAAATATCCTCGCACGAGAAATTGGCCAAAAGCTGCTTTGTTACGTGTTTTAACACCCAGACAATAAAAAAAAATCGGAAGGAAACACAAATACCATAAAACTACGAGCACACAAATAATAAACGAAACATGTTGCGACCATAAAGAATTAAAGGAGAATGTGTTGGAATGTCCTTGAAGAACAACTAGTGTCTTGAGAAACCAAGGATAATTGCAAGACAAACCTTCGAAATTAGTGCCGAGTCAATATTATGCTTGGTACACACTATTTACAAAAACACATCGCAATCAGCAATGATTTATGCAGCGAGAGCAAAAAAAAAACAAAATGGTAAAAATGGTAAAAATGCAGTGATGCAGTGAAAAGAAAAGTGAAGAATCCGCGAACGAAGGAATAATATGGGTAGTCAAGTAGACATGCCAGGTGGCAGCAGCATTAAAAGGCGCCCAGAGAAGTGAGGGAAAGAAGACAGGGCAATGGCGCAGTTTTGCTTAATTATTTTAATTATTTTTTATGCTGCCTACATTTGTGCACTCGGCGCACTCGCGCTGCATAGCAATTAAAATGCTGCGCGGCCCCTCAGTAGTATGTCCTTCATTGAATGCCCGGAGAGTTGATGGCGGCGCTTCCATTTCTGAGTGGGAAATCATGAAATTGGTATGCAAAATATACTACAACAACCCACGACCCTGTAGATATACATATAGTATACTGCAAGATGCTGCTAAATGTGCGCGCCCACAAAAATGAAAACATAAAAACACGGCTCGTAATTACGCCAAAAGGCAGAGTCAAAAAAACGGAAAAGGCACTGAGAAGAAGTAGGCACAACTCAAGTAGTCGTAACTACAGCTAATGATACCTGCCTGGGCAGGAATAACTTGAAAATAAATATAAACTACATGTAGCATAAAGAAAGCGAGGAAATGCCAATAAACGCTTTAAGTTTAGCTTTACTTTGAAAGTATTTTCACATTCATTTTTATTTCTTTCATTTTAGGTGGTAATATTTCTGGTTCTAGTAAAATCTATCCGAACAAGTGTATTTCTGTTTCCTGAAAATTTGGATTTGAGATCAGATAAAAATTGTTAAAGGAAGAATAATTTTGTATGGCAAAAAACAAATACTGAAACTTCTTTGCTGTGACTGATAATCTGGTATATATTGGTGCCGTATATTTTGAATGTAATACTATAATTTTGTATGGTAAATAACGGTCACTGACAATCTGGTATATTTTGGTGTGTATATTTTGAATGTAATACTATAATTTTGAATTGCAAATAATTGCTAATGTAATGATAATCTGGTATATTTTGGTGCCGTATATTTTGAATGTAATACTATAATTTTGTATGGTAAATAACGGTCACTGACAATCTGGTATATTTTGGTGCGGTATATTTTAAATGTAATACTATAATTTTGTATTACACATAAATGCTAATGCAATAGGGTGTTTGTAGCTTTGGCTGACAATCTGGTATATTTTGTTCTATATGGTATTTATAGAATGTAGTTCTATATCCATATACCAAACATACCTTTCGGTATATTTTTGTATTTTTTCTGTATTTTTAGAATATGGTTTTGTTGAAAATCTGTAGCTAGCATCTTATGGTAACTTTTTACTTGTATGTATATCACTTAGTTATTTTTTAATGTAAAGTAAAATTAAATTAAGCCGATGTTAAAGTGAAGTTTTGTTTAAGGAAATATTTTCAAAAGTGTGGCTATTTTTAATTTCACAGCTTTATATTTGCGACTCCTTAATCGAATATTCAATTGTAATTGATTTTCAAAATTGAACCAAAATATGTATTCATCACCCACACACATTATTCATTACAGGACTATGCGTTAAACACGCTCATTAACATTTAATTAAATGCGAAAGTCAATAGCGATATTATTGCAAAATTAAAACACAATGATTTATTGAGGCAACTCGTTCAAAGATGTGTGTAACTGCTGCTCATTTGTAAAAGGATAAATGAATATCCTTATGACAAGGGGCGTTGCACACACACACACACACACAAACAGACACACACAGACACACAATTAGCAGAAGACTAGTTGTTAAGCCTATAGAAATCTGCAGTAATTGAAACTGTTGAATACACACACACACACACACACACAGACGCATCGTAGTTACAAAATGTGGCTAAAATAAATTGTATTCAAATTCGATTTAGCAGCACACAGAATATGTAGAATGTTGCAAAATTCAATTTGAAGTCTGTGTGCGGTAAGCTGTCAAGTGTTTGCATTGAGTTTTGAATTTTGTAAGCTGCTCATTTAATCAAACGCAGCCGTTTGCCCCAAAGGCACACACACACACATGAGAGAGCGTGTGTGTGTGGGAGTGTGTGTAGCATTCTGAACAAATAATGACATAAACCTAATAATGATATGTATTGTTGTATTGTTATATTGTAGCGATTGTTTTACGGACTGCTAATCAAAATAAACATGCGCCCACCTAAAACTTCCTTCCTTTGGCCTTTGAATTATAAATAAGACCTAAAACTCTCGTTTAATATTTAAACAAAATCAAATCAAAAGCAGAAAAAACAAGCAACACGCGCCAGTCAAGAGACATAGGCTGACATCCATCCATCCAGCAAGTCAGTCAGTCAGTCAGTCACTTAGTCAGTGAATGTCCCGAGTTGCCAGCATTAAATTAGAGCACGGAGAGGCGAGCAGAGGAGAGGAGAGAAGAGAGATGGACAGAGGCAAGGAATATATACATTTTACTCTCCATGACTTGGCGCTTTTCAAATCGATTCAAGCTGACTGGTTGAGCTGGGACTAGCTCGAAACAGAAACAGAAACAGGAGAAGGACCAACATTATGGGTCTGGTGTTAGCTGTGCTGTGAGTTCGAGCACCACTTAAACTAATTTGATTTCTATTGAGGCAAACAAATAATAAATAATGAATTTACATTTCTATGCGTGCTTCAGCTACGAGCTTAAGCCTGAGCCTGAGCCTGAGCATTGCTTGCATTGGAGCCAGTCACCAGTCAGCTAGTGTGATACTTGTATGCAATTATGGTCTTAGCCTTACAATTAGTTGGCTCTAATTGCACTCCCTCGGCGGGTGCCACGGAGACAAGTAGACGTAGTAGTAGAAAAACTTTAGCACTTGACACAAGCTAGTAGTCGTAGTAAGCGGATTACAGCAATTAACTACTGTTGCTTGGGCTTTCCATGATACTATACTCTCCAACACCCTCACAGTGCAACCTGCAAAACTATCTACATATTTTAGAGACACTTCAGACTGCACTCAAAAGGATTGGATAACTAAAATGAAACGATTCGCACACTCACACACACAAAATTTTATATAGAATACAACACGCAAAGTTTTGCAGATTGTGTGAGTGGGAGGAAGGAAATTCTGTCCACTATGTTTAGGAGTGGAAGGGGCAAGCTGTCCAAGCTTAAGATGCACTTACACATAGTCCTGTCATTTATGTAAAGTGTCTTGTCTTGCCGCTGCATTCATCAAAAACTGAATGTAACTTTTAAAATACAATTTTTTGTCTTTGAATGCCAGACAATTTTAGATAAGCAAGTTAAATGTGTCTTGATGTCTTGAATTTATGGTAAATCCTTTTTTAATTTAGATTTCAATAATTCATTTATTTAAGAGTCAAGTACTCAAAGTTTCACATGTTTCAACTCTCTTCACATTTATATTTCAAGTCGCGCATTTCAATTTCCACACATTAAAGCTGCAGTGAAAATACGTATGTGCATTTTTACACACAACATTTTGGGTGTACTCACTACTCACTACTCACTATGCAGTATTCAGTATTCAGTTGGTTGGTGCCATCGCGTGAAGACTTATAAATAAATCATGTGTCGCGAGCGACAATGGGAAAACAAAGAAAATGAAATTGTTAAAATCGGTTAGCGACAAACTGAAAACTCGCTGAGAACGTGCAAATAATTCAAGTGAACTTTTCAAAAGGAACAAACAAACAAACCAACAAACCAAAATAAGAACAATTCTTTTCTGGACTGCACTTGTTGTAGTTGTTGTTGCTATGTTCATTTATGCAATAAATAAATACATATTCATAAGTGACGAGATGAAAATGTATGGAGAATTTACAGTGACATGTGACAGCTTGGATGAAAATGGAGTTTATTTTAGTTTATTTTTAACAAAAGATCGAACTATGTTAGATCCAGCTTAAACAACAGAGTTTCAGTAAGGACATCATAATAAGCCATCATATCATATCAAGTCTACGCATTTAGGCATAATAAGGTGCTCAATTAGGACACTCCATAATAACATATTATATATAATACACATATAGTATTGTATGTAAAGAGTGCTGAGTGTGAAGCGGCGTCTAAATAATCTATTTTCTGTTCGCCGCTATTTGCGAGTGGCAAGTGGCGAGTTGCGAGTGGCAAGTGGCATTTGCGAGTTGCATGAATTTAGATGAGTTTTATTTACAAATGAGTCGAAACGACGCATCGGCCACAACTGAATACAAGTTTTTTTGTGTTCTTTTTTTTTGTTGGTTAACGATGGGGGAAGTTTGTTTAATTTACGAGTAAAAAACGCTTAAAGCTCTATATATTGTAGTACGAGTAAATACAAAAATGATTGTGCGTTTTATGTTTGCACAAGTAAAATGTACAAAAATAAATACAGAAAACAAATAGGAAGAATAAAAAGACACAAAAATAACGATAACGATAACTATACAAATTGGAACGTTTAATTTGCAACAATTTCTGCATGTGGCGCTGGCGTTTTAAATAAATGTACAAAATTTCTAAATGCAAATTTTCGAAATCCCAATCAAATGTTCTTTTCTGTGTGTAAGCTGCAGCAACTTATTTTCTTTTGAATATTTTTTTATCCACATATACCATATATGTATATTTATTTAATATTCGAATGGAAAGCACACACACTTTTGCACACACACACACACACACACACACACAATCACTCAGCTTCCGATTCATTTTGAGAAATGAAAACTAAAAAGGAAAAACATATTCGTACACATTTGAATATTATATTGAAATCGATTTGTACACGGTAATTTTTGTAGTTGTTAGTTAGTTTTTTCTGTTGTTGCTGTTGTTCTTGTTGCTTGTTCTGCTTGTTGTTGTTGTAGTCGTTGTTGTAGTTGTAGGTTGAGAGAGTTGTTAAAAATATTGAAGTAACAAAAAAAAGTATACATATCATATAAATATTGAATAGAGTTTGCAAATATATATAGATATATGTATATGTAAATGTTTTGTTGAAAAATATCATTTGAACAAACAATTCGATTTGATAAGAAAATGTTTTTGCTTTTTGTTTTTTTTTTTTTTTTTTTAAATATATTTACACGATTTTTAATTATTTACAGGTAAAGTGTAAACGATAAAGAGAAACAATAACCAAGCAAAAAATTAAAACCAAACATTTTAATTTGTTTAACTAAAGTTGGTTATATTTTTTTTGTTCTTAAATTCTTTTTGTTTTTGTTTTTTTTTTCTGGGGTAGGTTTGCCTTTTGGATTAGATTTAAAGATGTCGCGTTACGAGTTTTCTTTTTTACTCTTTTTTTTTTTTTTTGCTGTCTTTTTGGTATGTTTTAGTTTAGTACTGTTGGGACGGGTTAATCTGCTAATCCGCTAATACGTTTGAAAATCGCAACTAAGTAGCTTAATTGGATTGACACTAACGATAAATAGTTGATATTGGATATTGTTGGATAGCTTTAGTATTTGTAGATTGTATCTTTTTGGATATTTTGCAACGTGTGTATGTTGAGAAAAATGTACAATTCATTTAGTTGGTTTTTATTATCATTTATATATATACACATATATTTGAGTTATATACGCTTTTTTTTGTTGTTTTGTTGATTGATTTTTTTAGGTGGGTGAGTTCGAGATTAAAATAGAGAGAGAGAGAGGACCCTTGCCATGACAAACGTAAACGGGGAGAATTTTGTTTGTTTTTTATTTATTTATCATTTTGTATGCAGAGTATTTGTTTTGTTTGAGACTATTTACAAGTTTGGTTTGGTTTGATTTGATTTTTCTTTTTACAAAATCATAAGAGATAAAAATTAAATGGAATAAAGGTTTGCTTCAAAAGCCAACTCAAGTCAAATGATAGAATAACTAAATAAATACTTTAATAAACTAAATTATATGGTACAAAATCAACGAGATACTTTTCAAAATACAAAACAAAACAAGAGAGAAAACCTTCAGTTGTTTATGTGTTCTTTTTCATTTTTCTTAGCCTTTCGAATGCACAAAAAATAAAACTTTGTATTTTCATTGTTTTCAGAACGAAAGAGAGAAAAAGGTCAGTAAACGTAAAAGAGAAATAAAGAAATATTACAAAACTGCGATTAAATAATATGATTATGTTAGTCATGTTGGTTAACCGAAAAGCAGATTGAAAATGTTAAAAGGTGGTTAAAATGAACAAATAACTGGTATTTTGAGATAGCGAGTTAAGAGATAGAGAATTTGTATTATTTTGGTTTTTTTTTTTTTTTTAAGTTTTGCTTAAGTTTATATAATATTGGAAAAAAATATAAAGTTAATGCTTACAATCATTCATATCGTCATTGGATCTCATTATGTACTGATCCGATGATGATAGTCTTGAATGCCCGTTCGTATTGGGATGAGCTCCCCCCCTATGATCACTTTGTTTTATAGAGCTACGCATCGCCAGTGCAGATGGATTCGACTGATGCATATACATACTATCACCTTCGCACTCACTTTCTTTATACTGGAGCACATTTTTATGCTTCTCATAGATAACCAGGCAACGATGACATCCTTTCCTAAAAAAGTTTTTGATTGCAACGAAAAGTTTTGTATTGTATTTTTGGTAGTTGGTTGTTTAGTTTAGTATTTTTTTTGGTTTGTAGTATTTTTGTTTTGTTATGTTTGTGATTAGTAAGTTTTTGTATATATATATTTGATATATTTTTGACGTAGTTGGCAGCTGGACTGTAGTATTGTGTTGGACTGTTTCTTTTTGTGTTGTTTCGCAGTAAGAAACAATAAAAATTCTTAACTATTCGTTTATCAATTTTAGATGAAATGTTTTTTTTTTTGTGGTTGGCGTTTCAAAATCAAATACATAACTTTGGGGTGCAAATGATGCAGGTGACACCCTCCTAAGTATGTTCAAATCCCCGTGTTATGAATATATTCATTTCGATAGTATATCCCAAAAAAGAAACTGAAGTAACATGTAAGTATGTGGAAAATGGATATATCTTCTTGATATGTTTGTGAGTATTTAAAGATAATGTTTTCAAGCCAACTCGGTATCGAATCGGCTAATTCATTACAGGTTAAGCTATATATTTTTGTTTTTTTTTTTTTTTTATATAGTAACTGAAATGATTATAAAAACGAACTCAAAGGACGTACACTTAAATAACGAAAAAGTTAACCAAAATATATGTTGTTCAAAAGTGATGTTAAACAATTTGTAAAAATTCAATTGAATATTTCAAAATCAAAAAAGATGTAGTTTTTTATATATTCGTTTTGTTTTTTTTTTTTTCTGAGGTTAGGCAAAATTTTTGTAGGGACTTTTGTTAGTTGGCCTAGTTGGTTAGTTGGTAAATATGGCACATACGTTCACATATGTATTACGATACTTAAATAGGATTTGTATTCAATATATGTTACGATAGCATTAAGATAAAAATATTGTATGAACACGACAAAAATTCGTACATAAAATGAGATAAAATTGACTGTTGTTAAATATACATATTTAAGTTTAGTTATGGATTAGTTATGATAGTTGGAAAACACGAAAATGGTGTTTCAAGGCAGACATGAAATAATGTCGCCTCAAACAACCAATTGAGTTTCTTCACAAAAAGCATCAAAAAATAGGATGAAAATTCACATTTCAGCTACAAATTAAAAATCGCATGACTTAGTAAGATTATCTCTTATAGTAATAGTTAATAAATATGTTCAATCGAAACATGGCAATAGACAAAAATCAAAAATCAAAATTAGGGAAAAAAGCAGCCAAGTATTATATATTTTTTGTAAAGATATCATTCAAAATCAAAATGGTTGTCGAATTATTTGGTACAAAAGACAAAGTTTTGTATGTTTAAGTTAAAGCTCTTTAAAAGGGAACATAAAAAGAAAAAAAAGATGCATTGACATCAAATGTGCAACAGCAAACGAGTCGAGCTCGCCGTTGCAAGCTAGAGGACAGGTACACAGAGGCACCTCTTAAATAATAAATTATACGTACGACGTACGGGGGGTGGGAAAGAAAAGTTAGTTTTAGATTTAGTTTTACTTCAGAGCATTTACTGTACAAGTAGAGAAACATACATATACAAGTAAAGTATATATATTAGATGTATGTAGATGAATGTATAGAGAGAGAGATGTTTGGCAGTAGACTTTTCCAGATAGTTTTTTCAGTACTTTGGCTAGGCTGTTGTCAAACATTAAAATTAACTCACACAGCAGGCGCAGACACGACGAAGGGCCAAGGGACAGGAGACAGTGACAAAAAGAAAGAAAAAACAAAAAAAAAAAAAAAAAACGAAACTAGTTTCGTAGGCAAAGTTAAGAGCAGAGCAGATGGCAGGCGACGACAGCATTGACGACAGGTTTTTGGTTGCCACCGCTGCTGTTGCTGCTGCCCAACTGCCTGATTGCCTGACTATCTAACTATGTCTCCATGTCGCATGTCATTGGCACTGTGAGTAGCTGCCGGACTGTCAGAGAGCTGAAGTGTGTTGAGTGCTAAGAGCGCTCAGTTATCGGCCAACGCTGCAGCAGTTTTACGTTCTGTCTTAATGAGGTTACTGCTGCTGCTGTTCTGATGTTGTTTTTTGTTGCTGCTACTGCATTTTGTTGCCCTAGCGATTGGTTTTCTGGAGTCTTACCTAAGCACAGTTCAGCAACACTTTCTTCAAACACAAACAACAAAAAAAAAAAAAAAAAAAAAAACTGGAAAACTTATTCAATTATAGGCAAAACACAAAAAAGGGGGACTACGACAAGGAGCACAAGTCATTGTACAAGTACAAGTGCTTTCAATGCCTGTGCTTCAACTTCATCTTGTGCTTCTTCTTGAACATGATATTTCATTGATTTCTTGCATTTGCTTCTTCTTTTTTTTTCTTGACTTTTCTTTCATTTTATTCTATTTGCCAGCTTGCCAAATTGTTGATTCGAGTGTTTTTTATTCATTTTCTTTTCTTTTTTTTTTTTGGGTTGAGATGTTGTTAGCATACTGTTAGCGGGAGATGCGATAGATTTATTCGATTTGTGGTACTTACTCATCGACTATCAGATATTTGTTACCATCGGAGGCCGCACACCTGCCGCGATAGCTGAACTGTGAGCCCTTGATGTGTATGGATTGCTGATAGCCCGATAGGAACCAGGAGCCTTCCCAACGTGCCGGAAATGTGCAATTTGTGGGCGCTGCAAACACACGAAGAAAAGAGAAATGAAAATTGTAAGCAACACACAACATTTATTATTCAAGCTGAATAAACAGCATCAGCATAAATTATTAATATACATTTTAATAGCCAAATAACTGAAGGTACATTTGAATTGCACAACAATTGGGCCTGAGGCATGCATGTGACCTCAATTGTTGCTCAGCTCTCTTCCCATTGTTCATTTAACGACACGAAGACGGAGACGAAGGCGAAGACGCAGCAGCAGCAACATCGCCATAAAAGAGCAGTTCCAAATATGTTTCAATATAATATAAACAATCTCAGCATTTTCCACAGTGAATTGAGCAATGCGACCGACCCGCCCGAAAATTCAGTTGTTCACTTCACTTTCTTGTGGCATTGCTCGTCGTCTAATTGTAATGTCAATTTTTATGCCAAGATTTGTGGCTTTTTAATTTATAAATTGTTTCAATTATTATTATGATTGTATTTAAGTGCGTGCGCATAAGTGTCAGCTTGTAAGTGGCTCTGTATGCGTGTGTGTATGTGTGTATATAAGTGTGTGTGTGTGGCTCTAAGAGACCAAAAATTTACGACCCTCTGCCGGCGCAAGGGCGCATAAATAAGTTGAACAAGCAGCAACAGCAGCAGCAGCACACAACCAGAAATGGCTCGTAATAATAATAATGTCGCACACAGGCATAGGAACTTCTATGTGTGTGTGTAGACTCATGCTCGATGGCATAAAAACTACCGAAATGGCAATTGTGAATATTAAAAAAAAAGGAGGCAAGAGAATCGAGCTAACTGGCAAAGGCAGCCAATGCATAGAGAAGGCAAAGAAAACGAATCGTTAGCTAAAGGCATGCCATAGCACAATCAGCGGGGCTGAAACGGGACAGTCACAAACACACACACATACACTCACATACACATAGGGACTGAGAGAAAACAATAAGTATATCCTATGCAATACATATATAGCAAAATGGTAAAACCACCCTCGTTTGCGCTGCCATTCAGCTGGGAGTTGGGCGTTAGGGTGGCACAAGGCAGAGGGGGGAAGGGGAAAAAGAGAGGCGGTCGGGCTGGGCCACACAGTGAAACGAAACGAAAAAGCAAAGCGAAAGCCGAGAGCTACGCATTCAAATATACAAAAGTCGCCAGCAGAAGAAGCAGAGACGAATGTGCGCACGAATCGACTCACACACACATACACACACACACACACACACATACACAGCTACTGTAGAGCGATACACATTTTATTTTATTATTCCTTTCCTTTCTTTTATTTTACTTTACTTTACTTTACTTTTACTGTATTTTATTTTTGCTTTTTTCACATTTTGTTGTTTTCACATTTGTGGCAAACAAAAGGTACTCCTGCGCAGGATCAGCGAATCCCTGTGAACTCTGAGCCTCCCCCCACCCACCTCAACTCTCCTGCCCACTCTTTGGGTTGCCTCTGTCGCTGTCGCTGACGCTGACGCTGACTCTGTGTTTCATTGTGTCCAATGACTTGTATATTTTGTTCTGCGCTGCTGTCATAATGTGGCACCAACCAACGTAACTCCCTCCCTCCCTCCCTCCTACACACACTCCCTATCACGACCTACGCACTGAATGCGGGGGCTGCGGAGGAGCTGCTGCGTACAAAAGTGTAGCATACTTTGCAGGGCAGCTGGCAAACAAACCCATGACAGCGTTGCACGTTCTGCGTTCTGCGTTCCACGTCCCAGGCCAGCCCCAAAGCTGCGCGTTGTAATTGTTTCGCCAATTTCAAGTACCGTGCATAATTTTCCAACATGATTCAATACTTTTGCGTGAGTGCCACAGCAGCAACAACCACAATAGCAGCAACAGCAACAACAACGGCAGCAGCCAACCCCGAAATTTGTGTGTGCTGCAGGACACACAAACCCTAGAAAACTACACGCTAAAAGCAAATACACAAACGCAACGCCATCAGGCAGCAGACAGACAAGCGTACAAATACGTATGGACAGTTCAAATGACGGGCTTTCCACACACACACACACACATTCATACACACACTCACACTTCGCATATATGAACACATATATTTCTTTGGCGTGTTTTGTGTGGATTAGAGTGAGCTCAAGTATGAAGGGAGAACAACGGCAACAAAAAAAATACACAACAGGGAGAAGAAAAAAAAAAGCCGAATGCTCACGCTCGGAGTGCCGCACATAAAATACCCTTGCAATACGTAATTGACATGTCCTTTCAGCATTATAATGCATATATGGCAATAATAATAACAATCAAATTTAGTGCTTAATACAACTCAAGATTAATGCATTGTTTCGCACTTATCGTGCATGTAAGCTTCTTCCAACTTCCTTGACAAATTGTACAAGAAAATTGGCAGGCCTCTTTTTTTTGGGTTTCGAAGAGTATTAAACGCCGTCAAACAATTAAGTATGTACATAATTCAAAGAGTTGCGTTTCGACATTTCGTTTCTTATCAACTGACAGTAATCAGCGGCTTTAACAACACTTTCCTGCAGTCTTATCTGACATATTGGATCAGAACAAACAACAACAACAAAAAAAGGAAGGGAATAAAAAAAAGTTATGCATCTAAGGGAAGGGAGAGCATACCTTTAGCTACTAAAGTTTAGATCTATAATGTATGTTTTAGGAATGGTAAATGTACAATGTGTATATGGGTAATTCCATGACTCTTTACAGCGAAAAAAACATAAACTGAAACAATTTTAAAAATAAGAAAATGATATTTTTATAGCTCTAGATAAGTACTTTAATTAGAGTTAAGAATGGTTTTGTAATTTTCTTTCTGTTTTGTTTTCTGTTCTGATAATTGCAAAAATTAACAAATTCGTACGCAAGCCAAAAAATGAACGAATTTATATATTTTATCGTAAAACAGAACAAGTTCCTAAAATCAATCTTAGCTCTAAATATAGTGCTTATCTAAGCTTTAAGAATAACATTCACTTATTTTTAAAATTGTTTCGGTTTATGTTATTTTCACTGTAAAGAGTCTCCCACGGGACAAATTTCGTCATGGAATTACCCATATACAATTATGTTTGAGATTACCAATCGATATAGTAAACTCGAACATTCCGATAACTATAATGGATCAACATGTATTCCTATATTAAAAGTAAAACATTCGAAAGAAATCTCGAGTTCCAAAATTAGACATAGAACTGAAGAATGTTTAGCGCTAGAAATATGTTTATAAATTCTTATTATACATCCTCGAAACGATAGTTTCCAAATTGGATTCATGAGTAAACTTCTATATAAATTCTTTCAAGAACTCCTCCATTTCTTGTCAGACTTTTCTAACTAATTTAGTTTATCTTCAACTTTCCCACAAAGAATTCATTTATGATAGAATTCTTTGTGGAAAAGTTGAAGATAAACTTTAAAGTTTGTTTAAGTTTGCACTCGTATTCTATTAGTTAGATATATGTATGCTTATTTTCAATTAATAAATCTTTAATTCAATAATGCCTTCATTTCCTCTTAGACCTTACGAAGTTGTCATATAACTAATCATAAATGAATTTCTTTGTGGGAAACAATTTCCTCTCTTTTCCTTATACTATTTCTTATCTTATATCTACATTGCCGTGACTAAAATAGGACTGTTGCACCCTCCTAAAAAGAATTAATTTAATCATGTTATTTATAATGTAGCTAATTATGATAAGATAATTTCGTACCAGGCATATAATAATATACGGGCTTTATCTGTATATCTACTTGGATCTTGATGTGTAATGACTACTTTAACGCGTTAACAGCTCCTTAACCCAATTAAAGTGCCCACACCTTGTGGGTGTGTACGCATTAAGTGCTTATGGCCAGCCAGCCAGCCACCAGATGAGAGACTGGACCACCCTTATCGACGAGGCTACGCACCATATACTTTCACACACACACTAGCACAACAATCACCACACACACACATATAGAGAGTGGCTCAAAGAGCATGACGTTTCGCTTTAGACTCATTTGCGTTTGCATTTGGAATTTGGACTTTCGCTACGCCAACAACAAGCAAGAGAGGGGGCGGCAAAGAAGTGGCGGGGGCGGGGGCAAAGCAGAGAGCCCAAAATGCTTTTGTCTAACTTGAGTGAATTATGGTCAGCGGTCGGTGGTTGTCCGGCGGTTGCCTCTCCGTCTGTCTGTCTGTCCGTTTGTTTCGGGCAATTTCCGTACAATTTGCCATTTGTTCGTTTTGTTGTTGTTGCTGTAGCTGTAGCGGCTGTTGCTGTTGTGTTTTCTTTTTGTTCTCCACAAAAACAACGAACAACGAACATTGGACGAATAAAGTCTTTTTGGTTTGTTTTTTGGGTAAATTCGTTCATGGAGAAACAGTTGAAACGCATTATACGAGAACGCAGATCTGCGGTCACAAACTACTTATGGATTCAATTGAGCATGACCATACAGCTGCCGAGGCCGAGGCCGAAAAAAGAACCAAAAACAAAACAGGGGGAGGGAGTGTTGTGAGTGAGATGGGCGCAGACTGACAGACTAACAGACTGCCTGCTTGCCACTTGCGGCAGCTGACGCACTCGACGCAATGTTTGCCCACTAAAAATTATGCTCAAAATTAAATGAAATGTTTTCAGCGGCAGTAGCAGAGAAGGGAGGGAGAAGGAAGGAAGGAGGAACGACATCGTCGCCTGTCTCTCTGCATAAGGCAAATTATAAATTCTTATCATAGCGCTACTTATCGGCATGCGTTACGCGCATTCCCTTACTTACCATCTTGTCGACCGCCCCAACCGCTCACGGACGTGGCCAGCAGCATCGTCAGCATCAGCGCACCCAGCCAACTTTTTGCCGATGTCATGCTGTAGCTGCTGATGTTGTGGCTGCTGATGATACAGCTACTGCTGCTGCTCCTCCTGCTGCCGTTGCTACTCGTTGTTGTGTTCATCCTTGTGATTGGCTGCTGCCTGCTCCTCGTCGTGGTCGTGGTCGTGGTTGCGGTCGTGGCCGTCGTCATCTTCGTTGTTTGTGTTGTCGCATTGGAGCTAGAGTCGGAGTTGGAGTTGAAGTCAGAGTTAGAGACGCTGTGCAGCAGCTGCTGCCAGAATTTCAGCCACGTAATGCTAGGAAGTTCCTGCGAATCCTGCTCCTGTCCCTGCTCCTCCTGCTCAAGTCGTTCCAGCGCACTAATATCACCGTTATAGTTAAAGCACCTACATTCATCATCATCAACATCATCATCATCATCATCGCCTTGAGTATCGTCATTGGCGTCATCATGAGCTGCATCATGTGGCAGCGTCTCGCCAGTTGTGGCCAGCGCAGTTGTTGTTGTTGTCGTTGTTTGCGAATTGTTTGTTGTTGCACTGCTGATTGGATTTGCCAGCGACATGGCCAGCGACATCGCCACGCCATGACTTTGTCGTTCTCGTTCGCGTCGCATTCGTTCACGTCGCTGGCGCCGCACAGCCGCAGCACATTCCAAGACGTTGCTGTTGCCGTTGCCATCTACAGCTTCGTCTCCACCTACAATTGGCATAACTAATTGCGACGCCTTCTGCTCGTGTCTGAGATCGATGCAGTCCATGGGTAACTGGATATCACGCTGCAGGAATTTGCGCGCCACCTCAGACGACGCAGCTGATGAGGATGATGATAATGCTATTGTTGTTGTTGTAGTTGTAGATGTTGCTACCTCTGCTGTTGCTGTTGCCGTTGCAGTGGCTGCTGTCAACGTTGTGGCTGAGGCATGTTTATCATAATTTGTATGTTCCCAGGGCTGACAACAACAGCTGCAGCTGCAACCGCCGCTCAACTGCTCGACGTTGGCCTCCGGCGAATGTCCACATGGATAGCAGAAAGGCGGTAAATAGATTAACGACATGGCTCTTGCTCTCGTCTTGGACGTGGTCCTGCTGCTGTTGCTGTTGCTGCTTGTATTCATGTTCCTGTTCGTGCTCGCACGCGTGCTCATGCCAACAGCAGAAGTCCTTCTCGTCCTGGCTGCTTGATGCTGCTGCTGCTGTGTGGCAAAAGACAAGAGTAGAATATTTGATTATTGTTATATGCGATAGATGTGTATTTTGTGCTCTCTCTGTCTGTGCTTTGCTCTCTGTATTATTATTATGAAGCGCAAACACGCTGTGGCAGTGGCTATGCCAAGTAAATATGAAATAAGGTGGCAAACACACACTCTGATGTTGAATGTGAATTTGAATTTAAAATAAAGCGCCACCGCAGCGCCATTGTTGCCTATATTTACATACAATATGCATGCACCAAGCATGTTTGTCTGCCTCGACTTGCCTTTTTATATATATATATATTTGGGCGTACATATGTATAAATAATCCCACAAAATTCATTGTTCAACAATCCAACTCGAGCTAAACACAGCCATCCATATCTCTCTATGCAGTTGCCCCACCAAAAATAAAACTTCCTCGGCGGCGCATTAAAAAGCAATAAAAATAAATATGCGCTCTGGGAAACCGACACTCCAAACAATCCAAATAAAAATGTCCAATGGCGCGTAAATCAAAAATCACGCGCTATAAGCAACCAAACCAAAAAAATACAGAAAAAAAAGATATAAAAATTAAGACAAAATTTATACCACGCACCAAGTTAAGATAGAAGCACACGCTTCGTACACAAATTTCCCATCCGCTGTTGTCTCTTCCGTTATTATTTTTTGTTTTTCCTGCATTTAGCGCCTCCGGGTAACGGGGCATTGGGGCAACAACCGAACAATATCAATATCATCACAACACCAACAAAAACAACAACGACCACTTGAAAGATTTATTTCGAACGTTTCTTGCAGACATGCCATGGAAATTATTTGAGAAAGAAAAAAAAATAAACTCGCATCAAATAAATTTCCCATTCGATGGCCAAAGCAGACAATTTGTTGCGCGGCAAGCAATTATCATGTCCATAATGAATTTTCATCGTTATTTAATGCACAAGCAGCTGCTTTAAATCAATGCATCACAATAAAAACTGCGAGAGCGCACTTAAATTCAATTTTAGCTCTTTTTAAATTCGACACCTTTCAGTAAAACAAATCTACTGAAAATCTCATAATGCTTTATTGCTAATTTATAACTCGAACTTTAAAATAGAATCATTTAAGCTTTATTATCATCATACAATATTAGGTTTTCTAAGATTGAAACATTTTGTTATTGATATGATTTTATTGCTTTAATAATATCGAAACATCATTAACATTCTTCTTTTATTTACAAGGTAACATTTTTATAGGCTTTGGATTGCATCATAAGACTTTTAGTATGAAAAGTATAGACAAAATTAGTTCTAGAAATGCTACGCAAATGATTTTGTTGCTAATCTATAACTTGAGTTTAAAAAATAGAAACAAAATTAGCTAATGCTTTATAAGGCAAATCAAATTCTATAATAGAATACCTTTTAAAGTTGTTAAAAATGTATTCTTAATATGATTTTAATGCTATAACTTTGCTTTAATAAAATAAATAAATCTGCGTTTAATTTTTGTTCGAATATATTTTACGACTTAATACAAGACCTTGAATAGAATAAAGTTGTTAAAAGTTTTTGTTGCTAATTTATAAACTGAATTTATAACATAAAATCATAATTTTCTTGTGCTTTATTTTAGTTCTAAAAGAAAATTTTAATAGGGTTTTTAATAGAATAACTTTATCACAAGATCTTTAGTATAAAAAAATGGTACAAATTTGAATTTTTGAAACGTAAATAATTTTGTTGCTTTTTTACAAATTACATTTTTTAAATGGAATCATTTTATTTGTAAGTATAAATTCTAACAGTTTTTAAAAGGCAAATGAAATTTTTTGAATAAGTTATCACAAGACCCTTAACATAATAATGCTAAGCTGCGAATATTTCTTGTTTTGATGAAATGCTGCACAAATGAAATTGTTTGTAATCGCATAAAGATATTTCAGAATGATTAGATTGTTCTAAATGAATGTAAAAATGTTTGTGGAATGAATTATTAATCAGCCAAGGGGACGCGACGTCGTTGTCAAAAGTATGTGGGGCACTTAAAAGAGCAATCGCTTCAAATATCTTTAAGCACATTTTATACACATTAATGAGTACTCGTGCGAGTGAATATGAATGGCGATGGTGAATGGCGAATGGAGAATGATAGACAACCTTCCCCTAATGATAACCATGTACAAACACGGTTGCCAAGACCGAAATCAAAAGGCCAGAATCACAGTCTTCTTTCCCTCCCCCTTATATTTTTGATGAACTTTCCCATACGATGAGCAGAAGCTGCTGCTGCTGATGATGACGATGATGAGAATGAAGATGAGGATGAGACTGAGGTGGAGAGTGTAGTATATAGAGGGTATAATGCAATTTTCATGTTATGTAAGCGCTGCTCTTAGCCCGTCATCTATGCTAATTAAGTTAATTAAAAAGTACCAGCAAAGTATTTGCACTTGGCCAACTTCACGTCATAATCAAAGTTGAAGCGCATCGCATGGAAAATGAAGCCCAAGTCATGTCAAATGCTCTTAAAAAGCCAAAGCAGCTCGCACACAGACGACGACGACGACGATGATGACGACGTCAATGCTAGCTAGCCTGGCTTTGTGGCAGTAAAAATGTGGAGATGGAGATGGAGATGAAGCTGATGCTGGCTGGAGAGATGCCATTCACACACTGGAGTTTCTTTATAAAGAATCAAGGAAATACAAAACACACAAAACAAAAAAAAAAAAAGAGAGACAGAAATGAGGCCAATTATAAGCTCCATCATTAATTTAAATAAAATTAATTTCCCATTGGCTCACACAGAAAAATGCCACAAAAGAATCGCTTCGCTCAATAAGACAGTTTTTTCTTCTTTTTTTAAGGAGGGAGCAGATAAAATGACAGAACGAAGGCGGGCGGGAGCAAAATGACAGCAGACGGTGGCAAATACTAAAACATTTAGGCGGAATTATAATTTTGTTTTCGCTTATTTATAATTTACGTTGAAAATGTGAAACACCTGACAGCTAAAAAAGAATTTATGTTTGCATGTTTCCCATTAATTTATTTTTCCAAGGCAGCGACTCCTCTGCAGGAAAATGCCAGTGTTCGCCCCGTCATCTCCTCCTTCCCCCCTCTGCTGACTTCAGCAAACGTTGGAACTGCACGAAAATGCACAGCACAAGCACAGCAGGGGCGCATTGGGAAAGCCCAAGAAAGAAGACGAAGGCACGGCAAAGTCGAAGGCAAAGGCGAAGAAAATGCACAAGGCACATTTTGCTATCACGTTTGGACTATAAAACAGAAAGGCGGCAGCGCCATCGCCATCGTCATCAGGCAACCAGCACCCAAACTTAGAGTCAGAGACGGAGTCGAAGTCAGAGTCGAAGTCGATGCCAGTGTCTGCAGTGCATTGCTGCTGCTGATGATGTTGTTGATGACATGCAGCGCCAGGGCCTCCTTCGAAATGGCAAAATGGCAAAAAACACAAAAAAAAAACAACAAAAAGAATAAGATACCAAGACACAGTCGCGAACTACGTTGTCTCGGCGCAGTGGAAAACTTGTCAAGTAAATATAAACGAAATATGTGGCACGGTCACCCATTCTCTGGGGCCTGGCAGCAGCAGCAGCACTTGTTTTATTTCATTCCCATTTTATTATTATTTTTGCCCACAAGACGAAGACGAAGACGAAAACGAACTCGCAGCAAGTGGAAGTCGACAAACAGCATGCAGCAAGCGGCAAGCAGCAGCGAGCGGCACATAAAAAATATTTTTATGCAACATTTTTATGATTTCCGTCTGGCAGCGGGCTGGTGGCTGCTGCGACAAAAGGCTGAAGGATGAAGGCTGGACCGACCGACCAGTTGGTCTTACTACACATATAGAGTCAGCTCCTTCTTCACCTGCTTTCAATTAAATGACACTTTCCTTTCCTTTATCTTGCATGCGGTTGAGCATCTGAGTTCTCGGCTTATTTCTCATTACGATTGAAATGTTCTTTGCGTCCCTCCAAAAACCTGGACTGGGGTGACTTCCATTCTCATTCCCATTCCCATTCTCCTTCATCATCCCATCATTGTAGCTGGTGTTTTTCTCTCTTTTCTGGGGTGTTGATGGCGACGGCACACATCTCCCTTGTCTCACTTCATCAATCATTAATTTCGTTTATTTTTAGTGAAAATAATCACTTTGAGGCAACATATGCGACCCGACAATGTTTCGCATGTGTGTTTTTGCCAAAAACCAAACTGTGCACAGGGGAAGCATGACAAAGTGTCGGATCGTCCGGCCATAGCTTCAGCTTGAACTTTAGCAGCGTCAGCGTCAGCTTTAAGCAATTATCAAATGGAAACGGGGTATCATTTTATTTGTGGCAATGCGAAATGACTTTATTGCTTTTGCGGCAAAATAATACTGGGTAGGTTTTGCGGCCAAGGGTTGCAGCTGTCTATAGCCGGGCTTGTTGGACAGGTTAAGCTGCATTAAAGTGAGGCCAGTGCTTAAGTAGCATTTTACATTGAATATGAGAAGAACAAGGGAAGAATACTGTGACGCTTAAGAGGTGAAAGTTCACCAATCGAAATACAAGGCAAGCGGATTGCAGTTCTAAGAACAACTGTCTGAACAGGGGAATATTCAATTTAACAATGATTGAACGATCTCGAATTAGTAACAAATTTAACTTGTCTTCCAATTGACTTGACGAAACAATGTAATTTGCTTGGAGTATAACACAAATCTATATAGTTGGCAGAACCCGAAAATAATAATTATTTCCGTATGATATATTATTTTTAAAGACACAATTAAATTAGACCAACATTTGAACGAAAATTATATTCCAAAATTATCGTGATTATAATTTAACAAACTGGTTTTACAAAGTATTTCTTTGCTTTTTCACAAGCCATAATCATTAATTTTAAATAATAATTATTTAAACGCATACTCGTTATATTTGAGCGAAAAAAATTAAATTTAAAAATAATGATTTATGATTTTCGCTATTGTTGCTCTCTCACAAAAATTAATTTCAAATGATTAATTTACTTTGATCATCAGATATAAGTTTTTGATAGAATTAAATTTAAAATTATTTTGAAATAAGGCTATAAATTCTGAGACAAATTACATGTTATTATTTTTATTTGGATTGTGATTTATGTAGAATTCTAATCGAAGCTATAAAAAAAAATTGTTTTTTTTAATCCTTTTTGATTGTAGCAGTTTTCATTTGTATATTTTTGGCTTACCGCAAAGCTATCAAAACTCGATTTGATTTTTTTGCAAAATTTATAGGAATTTTTGTTAACTGCAAAAAAAAAAGTTAACAAAGTTTCATGTTTCTATGCATAATAATGCATAGCATTTTTTTTCGAAATTTCGTTAATTTTTGTGACATGAAAGTCTTGCGAAATTCAAACCATATACTCTATCAAATTACAGAGAGAGAATTAATAATGTCAGTCATATTATAATTTCAAAGTTCAGTGCACTTTATAAATTGATTAGTATGCACAAAATTCAGACCAGGATTTTATTGCTGCACATACAAGGTAGTATATGGTTCAGTAGTATGTATTGTAATTCTGTTCTAAAAAAGATATTATTGTACTTCTGTGCTAATAAAGATATTGTCAAGATTTGCGTAAGCAGAGAGAACGTTGTGCGTATCTCGGTCTTCCAGTGAAATCATTGTCTTATCGCAAAAGTGTAGCTAAGGAAGTTAGTCAACGATTGGGTCATGCTACGAACACCCACCAAGCTCACCCTTCCCCCCACGCGCATGTTGAGAAAATTAGTCAACACCGTAAAGCAAGTGACAGAAGGACGGACAGAAAGGCGGACGGACTTGGATAGAGCTGGAGTAATTGACTTAATGCAATGCATTTCCGCTGTGCTGCGGGTTCGAATTGCTATCGCTATCTGAAAAGCCATGCATACCAACATGATTTTTATCTATTATACACACACGCAAACACACACACTTGCACATAGATATGTGCATGCAATATGCATGTGTAGTTGTCGATAACATAAATATGACAGGATTGGCAGCCGGACTGCAGCAATTGCACTGCGCGCACCTCATTGAACTTTTCAGACAAACACAATTTGTCCGATAAGGAAAAAAAAAGAAAAAAATGAGTCTACACGACAAACGACACGACACGAGGCGCAAAGAGAGCGGGGTGGGGGCGGGGCGGGGCAGACGTTGTATGGACGGCGCGCACTAATGGCCACCATTAATAATTGAAAAAGTGAAACAGTTGAGCATGTGAGCAGCATGTGGGGGGAAAGGGGATGGGGATGAGATGCCGAAGCATAGTCATAGTTAGCTGAAACACTCTCTAGGAGTGCGCAAAAGAGGCAAAAGGGGTTGCTGCAAGTGGGAGGGAGAGGCAGCGATAAGCGGGGGGCGACAAAAATCTATAACCAAAAAAGTTATGAATAAGCGAACGAAAACGAACCACCAAAGCGAAGCGCAGCCGAGAAAAGACGACAACAACAACAACAACAAATATATGTGAAAAGAAAAGAAAAAAATGAAGAAAAAACGTTAAAGCTACAAACCTGTTCTATGTCGGCGTCAATGTTGCTGTCGCTGCTGCTACTGCTGTTGAAGCTGCTGCTGCTGCTGCTGTCGTTGTTGTTGGTGTTGTAGTTGTTATACTTGTAGTACATGGCGAGCTTGCGATGCTGCGACGCTGGCGACACGGCGACAATGTTAAAGTTGCTTTTCCTGTTGTTGTTGCTATCGTTGCTGCTGTTCTTTGCGTTGCAGCAACTTCAACTGCAGCCGTATCCAAATTTAAGGGAATCGCGTGCAAAGCGTAGCCAAGCAGCATTGGAAAATTACACAAATGCTGCCCTGCTATTATTATTCTTGTTGTTGCTGGTGTGATTTTCAGACGAATTTTCCGCTGCAGGGGCAGCAAGCAGCGCAAGAAGAATCGCAATACGCGCACGAATCGAAACTGAGACTGCGACGACGATTGCGACGACGTCGTCGTTGTTACTCTGCTGCTGCTGCTGCCGCTGCTCCTCGTAGTCGTCGTTGTCGTATGCGAACTTCGTTGTCGTCGTCGTCGGCGTCGTGATCAAGGGGGGAGCGGCAAAATATTGGAGCAAGGTGTTTCCAAACAGCGACAAACGGCGACCGCTGCAACTGAGCAGCGAAACACGACGACGCGGCGAATTCACTGCGTTTGTCTGCGCAAAAGCAGAGATGAGAGGCTTTGTCTCTTCGCTCTTGTTGTTGTTGCTCTCGTTCTCTTCACTGTTGTTGTTGTTTCGTGTGTGTCTCCCACCACCAACCGTAGTGAGCAAAGTTAAGTCTGTCGACTTGTGTATTATGTTGGGGCTGCTCTGCTTGCGCTCTGCCTGCGCTCGCGCTCTGCCTGCTGCCGCCTCTGTGTCAATCGAATTAAACTGAGAGCAAACTGAGTAATTGGGTTTAGATATTTTTCCACAGATATCGAGACAATGTTATATATTTCTTCTTGTTATTTAAGCATTAATTCAATAATTGGCCAGTGTTGTTGGGAAATTGGAAAAATGCAGCTCAGTTCCACCAATTCACTCACACACGCACAGCACAGTCGTTACACACACAGTCACACACGCGCGGCAGTGTATACAAAAAATCTGCACAACAGTTTTTTTCGTTTTTTGTAATTTTGTATTGAACGTCGGGCATGGAAATAAACCTTGAACTTAGCGTTTTTTATTTTTGGATTGCGCTAACTACAGATTTTTCACTTTGTGGGGTCACTTTTCTTTGTTATGTGAATATTTGTGAAGTGTAAATCTTCGCTTTACTCTTTATCTAGTCTCGCAAGCAAAAGCGGCACAGCCTGTGCGCAGCGAAAACTTCTGCTGCAATACACAAATTTCTTTCTTATTTGCTGCGCGCACCACCGCCACCTCTCCACTCCTCTCTCCCAGAAGCAGAGAAAATAATAAAAATTCTTTCTTCGCGACGCGCGAGCACACGTCCGTCCGTTACTATTCTGTGAAAAAGAATGAGGAAAACCTAGTCAGCGTGACCGCATTTCCATATTTCAAATATGCTGAAAGTCACAGCAATATACCAAGGGCACAATTCGAATAAATACCAACCACTTCATATAGTAAAGTTGAATATTCGGAAAGTACGTGTGTGGAAGAATATTTTCGATCCAATAAATTTAGCAGACCTTAAATAATTTTGATTTATTAAAATAGCTTCCGCCGAAAAGAAAGAATTCAAACACGAAGATCGAGTACGGTCTCAGAGCCAGCTCAACCGTTAAAAAATGGTCACCCTGAATTACAGGAGTACATCATTAATCGATTAACGGTTCATGGTAAGCAGCGCGTAATTTTTATCGGTTCGTAAAATTTAAATTGTATGAAGAAAAGAACGGCAAAATGTCACTAAATAATGAGATAACGGAGGCATAAATGGCATCTTTTCATAAATCTGATCCAGTCTATAATTAACTCTTGCGTGTTGTTGAACCCTTAATCGCAGTCACTTAGCACTTTTCCGTTATGCGGTTAGTCATCCGTCATTACTCTGCAGTAGAACACACACACATATACGTGTGTATTGCCAAGGAATTTATGAGACACATTTCGAGTGCCTGCGAAACTGAATCAGCTTTCTTGTCTTCACTTTCTTGAAGCTGACAAGCTTTTGTATAAACAAAACCACGCAACGTTTACAAATGAAATTAGCAGAGTGGCGTGTACAATATCACTTAACGAGATGAAATACAAAGAAAACCAGAGAGAGTAAGAGAGAATCGTTCAATTACGGTCTCGACTTACTGCAGAAGAGTCCAATGTCAATGAATTCATGGAATTTATCTGTTTACAAAACGATGCTGTGTCACTTAAGTTGTTTACTATTTTGAATTATTCTTCATAGTTGTCGAAGCTTCAGGAAACAAAGTCAGCATGTCGTCTGAAGTCTACAATCTGGAGGATACCAAGAAACAGTTAATGACGAATGTAAAAGCTACAGTCGAGTGTACCCGACAGTGAGGTACCCATTATCCGATTATATAAGAACCAAAGCAGCTCTAGTTTTCATACTTCACAACTTATTTTCTGGAGAACTTGTTATCATACTGAACTCTTTCAGATACTATTTATATAATTGAAGTTAGTATGTTAGCTAAGATGGGGAGTTTGCAATTCGCCAAGTATTTTCCCCAGACTTGGTCAGGCAGATGAACGTGTCATATAAAACCATTGGCTTAAAATATTCTTCCACTCTTCGGGAGGAATCAACGGGAGAACGTAAAACCATCCGACTTAATGTATAAGCTTTATTGCGACTAAAGTAAGACTCTACGTTGGATTGAGTTTTGTGGCTTTGGCTCCGATATTGGCTACTCCGAGCTGGACAGATTCTCTTGTGACTGCTTCTTGGGATCCATTTTAAAGTGTGGACTATGGTTGTGCAGCTGATTCTTGACCACAAGTTCGCCGGTACTGGAGCAGGTGATAATACGAGCGGAGCAGCGTAGATAACGATTGCGCGCACACAACCAATATGTCTTCGATCCACGACTATTGTTTCGAAAATACTCAAAGCCGCCCATCAACAACTTGGGCTTTCCCTTGGTGCCCTTGACTATCATGATGCCTTGTTTGCGTATCTGTTCTGTAAGAATATATAAGATGAAAAGGAATTAGCTTAATGATTAGCAAGTTAGATTAACAACTATGAAAGAGATGCGTGCGTTAGCCTAAACGATAATTTTAATTAGGTTTTTTTATGTTTTGCAATAGCATTTATTAAGGCTAAAAGGTCGGTAATAAAAAAAAGAAGAATCCATTCAATGCGAGGTTAATTGGTTAAACGAATTCTCAAGACAAATACAAATATATAGTAGACACATATATTGTGTTTGGAGCGCTGTCGTCAGTTGTTGAATCATTGATGAGAGTGGCGCGCATACTTCAGTCGATACACCTCCTGACCAGTCTTGAGGGCATGCGTTGTGGCACGCACCTTGCAGTTGGCACTTCGGTATCGAGAGCATCGCCAGTTGATGCTGCCCTTGAGTTTGCGATCCATGACAAACTCATGCTTATCTATGAGAAGTTTCCGCTTCTTCTGGCGAGTCCTGGTAAAATGCGCCAGCATCATCACATCTGCAATTGAGATATAGGAAAATATTAGTGACATAATCTCAATATCTCAATCGCAGTTGAGTTCGATTATTAAGTGTGTTGGGTGTGTTGGTAAATCGATTTGAGTTTATTTCTGTACAGTTAACACATATTATTCATATACGATATGTTTTAGGCTGAAATACAAAGTACATTGAAAACGTTTAAGACTAAGCCTAGCGAAAGGAAGATTATGAACTGCGTTCAAAAATGCTAAGTCCACAAGCATTTTCAACTTCTATTACTAACAAGTATGAGATGATGTTCCTCACATTTCAAATGAGTTGAATACTGAGAGCAGCACCAATAAGTTCTGTATATGAAGCAGAGGTTGGTGCTCAGCAGAGGACTTCGTCCTTGGCACAAGAAAAATTTATATAGACACCTAAAAAACAAAAATGAATTAATTAAAATAAATCCGATAAACATAAGAGAACATCGTGTATGCTTAGTCTAAACAAATCTTTAATTCTAGACTTGATTTAAGAGCTTAAGCTTAATGATTAGCAAGTTAGATTAACAACTATGAAAGAGATGCATGCATTAGCCTAAAGGATAAATTTGATTAGGTCGTTAAAAAAAATAAAAGAATCCATTCAATGCTAGGTTAATTGGTTAAACGAATTCTCTAGGCAAATACAAATATATAGGAGACACATACTATATTGTTTGTGGAACGCTGTCGTCAGTTGTGGAATCATTGATGAGAGTGGCGCGCATACTTCAGTCGATACACCTCCTTACCATTCGCGAGGGCATGCGTAGTGGCACGCACCTTGCAGTTGGCACTTCGGTATCGAGAGCATCGCCAGTTGATGCTGCATTTGAGCTTGCGATCCATGACGAACTCGTGCTTGTCTATGACAAGTTTCCGCTTTCTTTTGCGAGTCCGGGTAAAATGCGCCAGCATCATCACATCTGCAATTGAGATATAGGAAAATATTAGTGACATAATCAAAAAAGCTCAATATCTCAATCGTAGTTGAGTTCGATTATTAAGTGTGTAGGGTGTGTTGGTAAATAGATTTGAGTTTATTCTGTACAATTAACACATATTATTCATATATGATATGTTTTAGGCTGAAATACAATATACATTGAAAACGTTTAAGACTAGCGAAAGGAAGATTATGAACTGATGGCGTCCAAAAATGCAAAGTCCACAAGCATTTTTAACTTCTATTACTAACAATTATAAGATGATGTTCCTCACATTTCAAATGAGTTGAATGTTGAGAGCATTCAATAAGCAGAAGTTGGTGCTCAGCAGAGGGCTTCGTTCTTAGCTCAAGAAAAATTTATATAGACACCTAAAAAACAAAAATCAATTAATTAAAAAAAATGCGATAAACATAAGAGAACAGTCTAAACAAATCTTCAATTCTAGACTTGATTTAAGAATGATCGCATCTTCTGTTTGAGGTACTTACCTCGCGTTTGAGCTTGCGTCCGTATTGCTCCTGCTCATGATTATGCTTTGACGAGTGCACAATGTGTCCACTCTGTGTGTGAATGCGTGCATGACACTTCAAAGCAGTTGTATATTGAGTGCAGCGCCAATAAGTCTTTGGATTGATGCATTTCTCACGCACATAGTAGAAGCCTTCGTGCAGCAGCAAAGTGCGTCCTTTCTGGCTCACCACATAACAGAAGTTGGTCAGACCTAAAAGCAGATATAAAATTTAAATTAGAAATGTTTAACATAGATAGCATATAAATTGTTTGTTACAAAAATGCTGAGGTCTTAAATTCAATTAATTAAATGTACAATTTTAAACTTTATTCTTAGATATAGATAACTTTGACGCCCATCTCAACTATACAATTGCATTTATATGTATATGACGATATGCTGTTCTATCCGAACTATTACAGGGCATCGTCAGTCAGCTCGTGTAGCTCCTGCACCTCTTCCTGATGCAGTTCGAAACTGACGGCGCCCTCCATTTCACGCTCCAGTTTTATTTGTGCCGCATCCTGAGCCTGGGTCATTGGTTGTGCCTTGCTGGAGCTGTATTTGTTGCGCTTCAGCTCTGCGTGCATATGCTCCGCCTTGTTGATTATGAATTTGGGTGGATTCTCCTTGAGCATCGTAATGCGAGCCGGACACTTGAGCTTTTTGGTGGCCATCGAACTGCAACGCCAAAGGATTTTCTTTTTATTCTCACTCATGATCAGGAATCGAATGCCGTTGGCCATGATGGCGGGGCGACCACGCAGGGATTGGGTAAAGAAGACGAGGACATCTTCTGGATTAGGCACCTCATCATTGGCCAGCACAACTGCAATGGAAATTTAGACAAATTTGAATTAGTATGATTACAAAAATGGCATATGTTTAAATATAGATTATGATAACTGTTCCTATTTATCGAGTGGTTTTTTTCTTTGATATTTTTATTTACAAGCCAACAAAATTGTTAAGTTTTGAATAGCACTTAAATTAGATGTTGAAAATCTCCGCATCGACGACCTCCAGTCCATCGCCCACAACTGAAGAGCTCGCAGTTCTCGACTTAGTCCTTGAGGATTGCTGTTTCTCCTTGCGATCCGGCTTAACATGACAATGCTGATGAATCTGTCGAAAATCACTCGAATCGAACTTGTTCATGCAGATCAAAACGGGACAACGCACATGACGATAATACCAATGACAGCGCCAGAAGAAATTTGTTCGATTCTCGTTGTTGCGGAAGTATTTCAATCCATCCAACCACAGCAATTGGCCGCCACGCTTCGACACCGAGAACTGTATCTTTGGCTGGCTGCCGCTGTACTGTCCATGACCATGTCCGTGTCCCTGGGCTGCATCTGAAAGCAGTAGAGAATAGAGTGATGTTAGCATTAGCGAGAGCACAAATGGAAACTGTCCAGAATGAACATTAATGATGAGGCAGTTGCTTACATGGCAGAAACATTGAAAAACCACTTGACAGTTGCTGTTGTTTTTAATACAAAAAACCGTTTCCACAAAAATAAACTCAACACACTTAACAGCTAATTGAACTTGAAATCGAAATTAAATATTTTGTTGCTTTCCGCTAAAATTCGAAACATTGTTTGTTGGTTTTGTACTCATGCAACGGCGGCGGGGATCGTCCCGGAGACAACGATCTCGACTGTTCGGGCGCCGGTTGCGTTGCGGGTGGCGAAAGTGACGGAGCCTCCACTTCGGGCAGTTCTTCCTTGGCTGTGGACGGAAGCGGCTTGATTTCTATGTCATTGCTCTCCATGTGCTGATGCTGATGGCACAGACGGAGAATGAGCGTCGACTCATCGTGTATCGCAATGGCCGGACAGCGTTCTTTGTAGTAGTTACGACACTTCCAGTACTGCAAATGTCCACGCTTCTTGTTCCTAAAGAAACGAAAGCCATTGATCACGAGCAGCTTGCCGCCGTTCTTCTTTGAGTCCGCAAAATCGATGTGAAACGCTGCAAGCAACAAAGAGTAAATACAAATATTAGTGAAAGGTAGCAAATAAAGCGTAACATAAAAAATACAAGTTGAGAGCGATTAATAAATCCATGTGTGTTTTCAGTATAAACCTATGCAATTGGTAATTTATTTAAAACATGTTTGCGCTTAATCCTAAGCTTATTTTCCGATCACACTGCCCTTGCCCCGCCCCTTCCTCAGCTGACCCACAGAGGCGCCACGCTCGATAATGGACAACTGCTCGGACAACGTGATGTCGCTGGCCGGATACTTTCGCTTGTGATTGTGCTCATAGTTGCGCTTGATAATTCTCGCCTGACCCGAACTATCCATGGCAGTCACAACACGTGCGCGACAGACCGTCACATCCTGTGAAGCATAGATTATAGCACATTAATATCGATATTTGATTGGAATTATATTAAAAGCTACCTTGCGGGAGCATATCCAATAAGTGCGCGAAGCGGAGCTGCGATTCTTTACGAACTTCTGGTCATTGTGCAGCAACACAGTACGTCCTCGTTGTCCTGTCCCAAAGACAGCCAGCTCTAAAAGACAAGCAAGAAGAATACATTAATAATTCATGCAATTAGTAGCCAAGTAAATGTGAATTCTAAAATGCAAGTATTGGGTGAAGGAAGTCATAACGTGGAGTTGCAAAGTTTTGTGTAAGCATTTATTGAGATTTCAAAGTAAGTTTGTTGTTCTTAGGCATGATTGTGTACACCCGATATGGCGACATAGGTAGGTTTCTTTTGGTTGGTAATCATGTAAGCAGCACACTGAGAGCGTCGCTTGGTGCAGCTCCAAAACAAGGTGTCTCCGTAGGTGCCACTACGCGTGAAACGTTGATTCTCATAGATCAACACATCGCCATTGGCGGTGCGCTCGTAACGCACTCGATCCCAATCATCCAAGGTGCGTGCGCACTTTTGTTTCACAGCTAATCCAACGCGAACATTTTGTGTTCGTCTGCCCCGAAATTCGGGCAGGAAACTTTCATTGCCAAAGTCTGCCAGATTGTTGGGATTGAGCTCAGTCAGCGCTGAAAAAGGAAATGAACATTATTAATAAATTATCACTAATTATAGAATATTAAGTAATACAAAATAAACGAAACAATAAAAAGCACATTGAGTATTAAATTTAAATTGATTATATTTGCATGCTGTAACTTAAAGCAGATAATAGTCCGTTTAGAAATGAAATAAAGTAAGTTTCTAGCACACCAAGTAACTAAAAATAAAGAAAACAAAATTGACAATTAATAAAAATAAAAATTAACTATAAAGAAAACTTACCAACTATTCACAACTATTTACTTTAATTTTAAAATATATTTTAGATCAAACAATAACTTAAAGTTTTTAGTTCTTCCTTTCTAGGACATCAAGTAACTAAAAAGAGAATTCAAATAATAATTGACAAATATAAAAAGAACTATAAAAAAACTTACCTTAGTGATAAACTGTTATTCATTTCAACATAAAATGTATCTCTTAAAATATCTTAAAACAGATTTTACATCCTCTACAAATAAAAACAGCTAAAAACATAACAAAACTTAATATAAAACAAAAATAAAATAAACAGTTTAAAGTAGACTCACCTGTATATATAGTTTCCTGAATAAACTGTTATTCACAACTCGATTGCATTAACTTAATTACACTTTAATTGTATAATACGAAATATATACATATTTTCCCTATTTCCGCAGTGCTTTATATACTTATATCTAGGCATGATTATGTGCTCCGCTGATGGCGTAGCGCGTCTGACCATCAGATGTGGCATTGGTGATTAATCTGGCTCGACATTGCTTGCGCCACTTGCAGCACTTCCAGTACACTTTGTCCTTGTAGGATGCGTTGCGCAAATAGCGATGAGCACCACACTGCAGCACCGAATTCCCAGCCGGCGTACGCACATAGTGTATGTCCTCCATAAGTTTTGTGGTGCGGATGCGCTTCAGCTCTGACGCCGCCGGTGCTGAAGCTCTGCGCTGCGCTTGAATGATCTGGAAGGGCACTAAAAGAGCATAAAATAAAATGATTAGTGAGACGTTTGATTAATAACTTACAGCATCTAAATACATTACAGAATATAATTACAGTTGAGACAGTAAATTGGTTTATTTATAGACTGTTTTGCTTATTTATTAATTAGTTTCTTAGCATTTATTTCCTAACTTGCACTTTATGACTGATGCAACTGCTGCAGATCTTCGATGCTTAAATTAAGCGAGCGCAGTTCAAGCGTCAAATCCTCATCGGCCTCCGTTTTCACATAACTGGCCAAACCCTTTGGTGGCTTAAGGCCGGTCTTAACCAGCGGACTGACGACGGACAAACGCTTCTTGCGATCGCTGTTGAGGCAGGTATGATGACACGATTCTAGCACAATTTTGTGCACGCCCTCGATGACATTGGTGACGACGCGTGCATTGCACTTGGTGCTTCCCTGAAATTTACAATAAATCTATTAGTTTAATATCTTTTATAAAACTTTAAAGTAAACTTACCTTCTTGGAGCATATCCAATAGGTTTTGAGACCGCCACGTCGATTGCGCACATAGTTGTGTCCATTGAAAGCCAACAGCTTGCAACCACGCTGACCTTTGACAAATGTGAGTAGCGAATGCTTGATGACTCCATTTAAATCATCCATTTCTTCCAGCAGCTCGCCGCGTTCTGTGAATGAGTTTCAATAGCAATTAGTTAAGATTTCATTTGAATAGCAATTACAACAATTTATAGATAAATTCCACTGAGCAACATTCGACTGTGTTATTGGCATTAAAATAAACTTTTATTTTTATAGTTTTCTCTATACAAATACGCGACTTGAAAATAATGCAAGTTATCCCTAAATAAAGAAGACTATATAAATGAGACGACGACGATGACAACGACGACGATTAGTATGGCGGATGATTGTGCTGACTGCACTTGATGATCACATCATTATCCTGCACGGTGACCACTCTCGCCTTGCATTTGTGAGCGCCAGCTCGAGCACAGGACCAATATGTTTTCGTTCCAGTTGCCTTATTCCTGGTGAACGTGAACTCGCCAATCTTGAGTTTGCGACTCCCACGAAAGCCCGTTATATAGGAGTAATATGACATGTCATCTACGAAGAACAAACAGACAAAACATTTGGTTAGTTAAGAAGATAGACAAATGAAATAATTAAGTGATTATAGTGAACAAATCATAGCGAATAGTTGTAACAAAATTGAGAGCGTAGCTAAATGTACAGTTTTATTTAACACGTATATGATATATATGTCTATATGTATATAGATATTGAAGTATTTTGACCACTAAAAAAGATCATTTAATATTTACGTATTTGCATTTTTAACTTAGATCTAACACAAAAATTAAGGGCTAGTTGTAATGTCTGTATTCGGTTCGGGTTTCGTCTCAACGTAATCATCCAATTTCTTTGATCTTGCTGCTGCTGCTGCCTCCGCTTCCGCCCGCTGTCGCTTCAGCGAACCGTATTTCCTTGCCTTGGTGATGACCTCATGATTGTGCTCACTATTCAGAATGGTGAGCGTATCCTGTTTGGTTTTAAGACGCGCTCGGCATCGCAGCACAGCGAATTGACTGCACCGCCAATAGGTGACATCGTCGCGGGTGATGTGGCGATTGAAGGTGTGTTGCTTCAGCATAATCTGCTTGGTGCCGTACTTGCTGACAATGAAGAACGGCGATCCGTTGTCACCTCCAGTGCCTCCGGCGCTGCTGCTGCCGCTTCGACGCTGCTGTGTGTCCAGATGCAGTGCATCGTCATCGTACCTGACTGCAATGAGAGACAAAATGTGAAAAGTAGTTTCAGAGAACTGTGTTGTGCTGGACAGCTGCGTAAGCTGCAAAGGCTGGGAGAAATAAAAGACTGAGTTTGCTGTTCCAATTTTGTACGCTTTTCATTTAACTTAGTTTACATCAAAGTGGTTATGGCTACAAAGTACTCTACATATGTCTAGTTAGCAGCTTCTGGACTTGGCTGACAATGTGGCGCATGCTTGTTGCACTTGGTTAGCATCGGTTTGCGTTTCAGTTCGCTATGAATGAGTTGGGCGAAGCACTTGGGCGTCATGCAGTGATAATAGGTGCGATATTGTAGAGCACGCACCTTCTTATGGCTGCGTCCGTCGACATAAAGAAACTCGGCGTTGGGCGTGCGTCGGAATCGAACTTTTGACGCTGCATAGGATGATATATAGTATAGACATATAATATTTATTGGGGTTTTAGAACTTAACTTAATACTAACTCTATATAAAGAAAACTACAGTTGAGAGTGTGAGAAGAGATTTGTGGCGTGCTTTAATATTGCTGCAATAACATGTCCTTGTGCATTAGTTTGGCGGGTACACAATTTCCTGTGAAACGCGGCGGATGATTGTGTGCATTCTTTCCCAGCTTAATACCGCCTGCAAATTTGGTTATGGCACGTGCAGAACATTTGTTATCCGTCAGTCGTTTCCCGTTGCCATCGGAGCAGATCCAATTAACGGTGGCACGAAAACTTGCCTCCTTCTTGTACATATAACCATTGAAGATGAGATTGTAGCCCTGCTTTTGATTCCGCATAAAGAAGTAATTATATTTGTGAATCCAAACATTTGAGGGAAGTTCGGTGATGTACTGTCCATTCTGGGAGACAACAGATTCATCTGCTGCAATTGTAAACAAAGAAGAATGGGAAACGGAAACGTTGGCAAAACATAGACAAATGGAGTTCGGTTCCTAACTTAGTTTAGATCAAAACACAACCGTTTGGTAACAACAACAAAGGTTTTTATTGAGAGTACACAAATTCATACACAACACGCACACATACAAATACATATATATACATTTGGTAAACAGTTTAGAATGCTATAGGAAAATCATAGATATCTCTTGGCAATAGATATATATTTTGGCAACAAAAAGACTTACCACTACTGTCAACAGTTGACTTAACACGACACTTATATTTTAGAACAATTTCAGCTTCATCTTTTTCTATAGTTTTATGTGGTCGCCCACACACAATAGAATCACAACAGCGCGCGTTGAGCAGAATATTGCCTGCCTTTGGTTTTTGATTTCATGCACATTTGTTAAACACACACACACCACTTGCACTTGTTTTGCACATTATTTTTGGTCATTATTACGCCAGATTTATACAATATATTTTTTTGTAAATATTCACACAACGCCATTCGCCAAAAATGCAAGCGAAGCGACCACGGCGAAAAAAAAAACTCATACAACTCTGCGGCGAAACATTACAAGATGGCCGACTTCTAAAGAGCGCGTTCTTGCCGCGATGTGGCAGCACGCTACCATTGTGCACAGGTGGCAACTTTGCGGGCCGCACAAGTACAGTGCTTCTTCTTAACGTGTGTTTTCCAACTGCAGCGCATATTATTTAATTTTATTTTTCATTTCTTTTACTTTTATTTATTAATAAATGTCCGGAATAGCGGAAATGTTTAAACTTGTGTTTTATTTGCTTCCATTTAAGTTTGTGCATCGTTTAAGCACATAATTTAACCTGTTGTATTTCTTTTTCTAATTTTTTTTTATTACTATTTAACTTGAACGCAGCAGCGAAAGCGACAACAGCCACATCAACATTGCAGGTTCAGTTAATTCCACCACGTAAACGCGGTCGCCCCAAAACCAAGATAGATGATCCATCGCCCAAGCTCAAGTTGCTCGACAAGCTCAAAGCCGCCACCAAGAATGAAAGCGCCAGCAAGCCAGCCGTATATGCATCCACCACAAAGGGTAAGCACAACTCTCCCGCTCTCTCTTATACTCTCTCTCTTCACTTGTTGCATTCCCAATGATAATGTGGCACAATTATTTTATAGGTGGCGTTAAGCTGGTGTACGAGGGGCATCTGTTCAAGTTTTCGTTCCGCAAGGCTCAATTCTCGGTCTTCCAATGCTGCTTCCGCGAGCACGGCGAAGAGTGCAAAGTGCGCGTAGTCTGCGACCAAAAGAACGTTTTTCCGTTCGATGGAGAGCATGTGCACTTCATGCAAGCTAGCGACAAGAGCGTCACTTCATCCCAATTTACACCAGCCGATGGAGCAATCAGTGTTGTGACTACTGCTGCACCGAAAGAGGAACCAAAAGTTGAGATCTTAGTGCAGAATCCAAGTGCTGACATTGATGTGGAGCTGGTGCCAGAAGAGGAGGAGGAGAGTGAAGTGTTTGAAATCCATGAAATTGAGGAATCCGTTGCAATGGAAACATCTGCCGCAGCAGAAGAAGAAGGCGACCAGAACGAAACTCCGCCAGCTCCAACTGCTGGCGAAATGGATCCAAATGATTTCCGCGAGAAGATCAAGCGTCGTCTGCAGAAGGCGCTGCAGAACAAGAAGAAATAACGCTACCAGAGAAACTTCTGGAGAGTTATTTAATTGCAGACAATAATTCCCCAGAATCCACTTACAATTTTACATTATTTTCTACATTTATTATCCCTATTATACTTAATCACAATTATATTTCTAACTGAAAGAATTCTACTGTTTTTTGTAATAAATTTGATGTCAATAAAGTCTCTATTCCATAATAAACTATATGACTAGCATGTAAGCTTCACATACTTTGTACTTCTGACTATAATTTTTTTATAATTTGCTAATTGATGTAATTAATACACTTTAATTCGTTTCTTGCAGTGACACAGCACGTGCACAACTGTGGACCACAGACTTTTCTCATCAGTCGGAAGGGCGGCACTCTGCTGACCATTAACAACTTTGTCTATCGCTCCAATCTCAAGTTTTATGGCAAAAGTAATGACATTTTGTACTGGGAATGCGTACAAAATCGTTCCATGAAATGCCGCAGTCGCCTCAAGACCATCGGTGACGATCTCTACGTGACTAATGGTTTGTTCTGTGATGTTCAATGACTTTCCATTTTAATTCATTATGTTCTTAACAGATGTACATAATCATATGGGCGATACGAAGCGTATAGAGGCGGCCAAGGCGGCTGGCATGCTTATACACAAGAAGTTGAGCTCTCTGACTGCCGCCGATCGTATTCATGGTTGGAATCGAGCTGAGAGCGGCTCTGGCGATCCGTTGGCCAAGATTGAGTCAGCGTAGAAATAGTGACAGTATCGGATTTAACTTAATTAGGACAATCGAATAATACAAAACAAGAAGCAAGTACAAGTTCTTTGCATGTAGAACGCGATTTCGAATCGGATGGGAAATCTTAAATTATATATAAAGTATACAACTGTTGTGTCTCTAGATCCCTTTGCTAAGCATTGAAGCATGTTGTTAATCAGTTTATTTATAATTAAGATGGATCCACAAAGATTTTAGGTCCTTAGAGTCAAATATTATAAAATTAAGAAAAAATAAAGACATCCATTTCAAGTTAATTGATAGACAAAACAAAGAAGTATCGACACCATGAACAAGGTTATTTTTGAAAAATGTTAAATGTGTACTTTCGTCCTAAATTAGATATAGTTAATTATTTTTATTGTTGTAAGGCGATTGTCTATTTCTTTTTCAATTGCCTTTTCTTATGCTTTTGCAATGTAAGGAATGGATGAAAGTGTGGATTTCTGGAGTGGCGATATCTAACTTCGGAACCAACCATAAATGTGGACGCTCGTGCCTTGCATCCTTTGTGATGATGCATGCAACGCCAGCTACCAACATGTTCATTTTCGGCACTTTGACGATGTATTAAATAGCCGGTACCATCAATTAACAGTTTGGGTCGCTGGCGGTTTGTAGTTTCAAACATCGCAGTTCCATCAAAGTCCTTAACCTTCAGACGACGTGCACGGGGAACTTTAGCTAAAAGAGAATAAGCGTAAGTAGAAATTATAATACGGCTCTGGATAATTTGTAACGTTATAAATAGAAATAAAACAAATTTACATCGGCATTACTTTTTTTTCTTTTGCATTTGCATTTCTGCAATGAAAAGTAACATTTACTTGTACAAAAGTCTTTAATTTTATTACGTTGTCCTTAGAATAGGCGATAGTATTCATATATTTTTGTAAGACACTGTAACTTTGGACCTGCCATTGAATTCGGCAATTTTCTTTTATATAAGCAGGATTAGCTAGAAGAGATTAAGCGTAAATATAAATTGTAATAATATGCTTAACAATATTCGAAATAAATGGAATCCTTGGATTGTACAAAAGTCGCTTACCAAATTACAAATTTATTATGTACATAAAATATACATTTATGTTTACACTTATGGCTAATTGACCATAGATAATATATTAAGACTTAAGCGAAGTTGCACTTAGATTAGGTACTCTTCCAATTGTCCCATTTATACGCTGATGCTAGTAATCCTTGCTGATGTAGACAGCACCATGATGGGATTGACCAAGTGTCTGTAGCTGCGGCAATTGATGCGTCGTGTTCTGTTGGCGCTGATGCTGCTGCATCAGTGCCATCATTTGTGGCGCCTGCACAGTCACCGGCAATGACAACGGCATGGCCAGTGGCATGGGAATCGCTAGGTGGGACGAGGTTGTGGTGGGAGCATACGACGTCGACAACGTTGGCAACGTGGTCGGCATTGGAGCCGTGTTTGTTTTCTGCTCAATGGCACTTGGAGCTACTGCCGCTGCTGGAGCTTTGCAGTCGTTCACGTTTACATTGCTCTTGGCCTGACAATATAGCTGGCAGAGCGGCAGCAATTCCTTGTGGCGTCGCTTGATGTGACTGAGGAAGTTCCCCGTGGATTTCGTGGTGCCCGAGATGAGACCGTAGCAGCTGGTGCAGGTGGCTTGTATGGCGCCGGGCGTCTTCTGATTGGGTTGGATATTCTTGTAGAACTTACCATCTAGAATTTTTGGCAGTGTGTATGGTTTGCGCATGGACATGGCATCCTCATCGCTAAAGCAGGCGACGGCCAAAGCAGCTGCATCATTGGGAATGGGTGTTGTGGTGGTCGTTGATGATGGTTCCATCTTAATCTCAACTGCAAATTAAGTGGGAGTTGACAAATACATTAGTAAATTATAAAAGGACAATTGAATGTATTACATTTAACTGCTAGCTTATTCTACATAAACAGCTACATACAGCTCTTAAATAGATGTAAATGTATTTATTGAAAAAGGAATAATTAAACTAAAATTAGTGAAATTTGTATGAGTGTGTTTGTTTATTTATTGCAGCTCGCTAAGTTCATCCAGTATTTCAACAGAAAAGTCCGGTGAACTGCATTCCTCCAGTTTAATCTCCGGTCCATGCGTGTGTGGAGCACCCGATATGCGCAAGGTCACATCATTCACCTTGGAGGTGACCAAAGTGGCGCGACAACAGTGCTTCACATACCGCGAACATCGCCAGAAGACATTCTTTAGACTCTGGCGATTGACAACGTATCTATAGCCATTATAGATGAGCATTATGCGACCTCGTTGCGTTGTCGTATACTGAATGTTTGTGCTGGTGTTCTTATCCTCAAAGAGCGCCTTGATCGACTGCATTACACCTACAATGAAATAGAAGAATTGTGAAATGTGTGGCAATGGTTAGTTAAGATGCTGAACATGATTCCATTGGAGGACAACAAGAAACAGTTTCACTAAAAGGGGGGACTAACAAATTCTTCTACATTCTTCGCATTTATTCACAATTCACAAAGGAAACATACAATTTTTGTTCTTTTAGTTACATTTGCTAACGCTTAATCTCGGAACCCAAAGCTTTAATGTTGACCAACTTGTAATCGATGAACTTCTGCACAGTTTCCTTATCCAATGAGCTGCCGTGTATAGTAAACACCTGACAAACATGTGCTGTAAAGATCATAAGTATGGTTTATAGATTATAGTAAATAAACAAGTCTTCCACTCTATACTTATGATGGCATCAAAGATATTCTGATCTGCTGAAGAATTTCCAAACGCTATGCGATTCAATTCCGTCTTCCCAATCACCAAATCGGCTACACGTGACGTATAAATGGCAGGATAGGGAATATAGGCGGCTGCCAGATCTGTTTTTGATACAAACACATTGCTACCGGCGTATAACGGTATAGCATCATCCTTTTTCGCATTGATGGGTGTTATTTCCACTTCCGTTTCCTTTTTGTTGTTCACTTTGCATGCCGTCGATTGTTGTGGTTTTCCTACAAAGAACATACGAGTATTTACTTACTAATGTGGTTTGTGTTTTTTAAATATTCGTTTGTTAAAATAAAGTAAACACAAGTTAAATAAAAACACATTGCATTTTCTTGTTTGTAAGTCTTTTTTATTTTCATCATAAATGTGAGCCTACATTATTATTATTGGCGATTTGGTAAACACAGCGTGGCAGTTGTAACGCAATTTGCGAGCTACTTTCACATTGTAAACACTTTTTAAAAGCTTTAGATTTGCTTGCACAAAATACACACTCAATTTTGAAAAACACACATTTATTTGTTTAGAGTAAACTTTGAAATTGTTAAGTTGACAAATGAAAAACTACTGCAATGCATGCGCTATAAACGCACACACATACAGAGCAAAGTACAGAGTTGCTTTGAATCGTTTGCGATATGGCAACATCAGTTGTCCGGCAACGCTAGAAGTCGGCGGTGTTGAAAAAAAAGAATTTGGTGCCGACGCAAAATGTTATTAATTGTTTACGCTCAGTTATTCAAGTATGTGCAGAAGAAAAATAAATAATTAACGAAAATTAATGTGTAAATTAGAAAATATAAAAAGCAGCCCTTAAAAGGCCCATTCTGTAATGTGAGACATGTGTATACAAATGTGTATATGTATGTATGACTGTGTGTGTACACATACATACATACAGAGCGAGTGTTTGTGTTGTTTGTAAAATAAAAAACAATACATTTTGTGTACAAATTATACAATCAATGTGGGAAATCGCGCCAGAATATTATACCTATTCGTAACCCTGAAGTCTGCATTATGCAGTCGTATTAATTGAAGCCAAAATAAGTGATAGATAAACTCAAAACAGAAAATGAAAATTTCGCGATTTTGGCGATTCCATAATCAGTTAGTGTAGTCATTTGTTTTTAGTTTAAACTACAAATACTATTTGCATAAATATGTGGGTGTGTGTGAGTAATTTGATTATTAAATTCCATAGCATTAGATATGACTTCTGCCTCCCAAACAGAACATTGATTGCTTATCTATGGAATGAGTGAGTGTTTCAAATAAATTTATATAAAAACTGGACCTGGATCACGGTAAGAAGTGCTCCATCTAACAGTCTTATAATAAATAATATATTTCTTCCTTAAGCATTAGCATATTTAACTTATTTGTTATTAGTTTGTAAGATAAGAACAATAAAGAGAAACTGTAACTTGCCTTCTGTATTCTGTAGTATTGAATTTCAATCATTGTCGATTTGGAAACTGCAGTAATCGCTTAAGTGATCTCTCAACACTTTCTTAAAAACAACCTTTTCTCTCTCTTTGTAGATCCGTTGGGTAACGACTATAAGATACAGCTACCCACGCTAAAACGCAAGGGAAAAAAGCAAAGCTTTGATCATCTCAATGTCTGTTTTACGCGCAGCAATCGGGGGAATAATCTGCTGACCATAAACGGGAAACCCTTTACCTTGAATAGACGCATCAAGGATGCTTGCTACTGGGAGTGCGTCAAGCTGCGTTGCAAGTACATCAAGTGCACGGCGCGCGTTGTAACCAAATCGAATCAGATCTCAGCGTTGCGCGGTCAGCACAATCATCCCTAAGACTGACTGACCAACTACAAAAATATATAGTTCAAATATCACATTATTTTATTCTTAATAAAAATACAAGTTAATTTTAAAATCAACTAAAAGTTAAATCTCTAAATAGTGTTTATTCTTGTAGCTTGTAAGTGGTCATTGTCTCTTAACTGTTTTTGTATCTTATTGCAGATGATATTAGACACTATAAGCTGGTGGCCAATCGTCGTGGTGGCCGCAATCTGCTGTACAAGGGACACATGTATACCGTAGAACGACGCTATCTAAAGACCACCAATTGGGTGTGCACCAAGTACAGTAATACTCGGCTACGTTGCCCGGCACGCTGTGTTACTAGCTGTGAAGGCAGCAGCAACAGCATTAAGCTGAGTCGCCGCCATCACAATCATCAAGCCAAGAGCTCGAAACTTTAGATTAGATATTAGCTTGTATATATAGCTTAGTTGTTAAGTTGTAACTAACTAATTCATAAGTAAACACCCATCAAACACAACACTCGCTTCACTAATCCATCCAATGTATATCCGAAATTTTTCGCTTTACTTGCATGCAGCATTGCGTCGTCGACCGCGTCTCACGTTTCGCAGTCGTGGCGGACAACCGCTCATCGATGGCTATCGCTTTGTGATCAGCTACCAGCAGCAGCATCGTTGCTATCTAAAGTGCGCCCACTTTCGCAACAAGTGTCGCGCTCGTGCCATACAGAATAAGGTTACCGGTCAGGTGCAGTTGAGCAATGGAGTTCACAATCACAATCGTGGCCAAGACCAACACTAATACTTCATGTAAAATAAATATTTTCGAATGCAAAATTGAATCGCCTGCTTTATTCATCACCAAAAGACATGAACTCATCATCTGCAAAAAACGTTTAAGGCATTCAACATTAACTCTCTCCTCTTGTTCCTTTTAGGCGCACGCCAGACGAATCTTGCACAATATGTGCGCTCCAATCGTGGCACCGATCTGGTCTACTACGAGGGCAACACTTACACGCCCAACGAGAAGCTACGCGAGGGTCAGAAGTCACGGGATTGGAAATGCTCTATGTACCACAAGGCCAAGTGTCGGGCTCGGCTAGTGACACGGATCACCAGCCAGGGGGATTTAATACACGTGACCAGCTGTCGGCACACACATCAATCTATGTACATGCTGCAACAACAGGACTCCATGGACGGCTTGGCACGCAATCCTTTGTGCACTGCCATCAGGCAGGTGAAGCAGGAGCAGTCCAAGTGAAACAGCATCTTGAATCTTAAGCTAAGCCACAATTTCAAAGCAAAATAAATCCAGACTAAAGCGCAACTTTGTTTTGACTACCGTTCGGCAAGCAAACTATATGAAACTACACCTATATATTCGATATGTCTAACGTATTTGTTTTCTGCATTTACAGAACTGCCAGGAGATTACTTATTGGTGGAATCGGTGGTCAATGCAGAGGGAAAATGCACGAGCAGAAGAGTGTCCCAAGATGCGTTTCATACGCGGCCAAAGGAAGTCAGTGCAGTTGGTCTGCAATCAATATGCCTATGCTAAGAACAAGCAGCATGGCTCGATGACCTATTGGAACTGTCGCATTCGCCGATCGGGTTTGCCCAGCTTGCAATGCACGAATCTCCACAAAGCGATTGACAAATGGCAAATACAAAGTGTGGCTAACGCGACCCGAGCACAATCATCCGCCCTCGAAGCGCATAGCACGCATGCTCAACGATTCCCTTGTCACCTAGAGACAGTATTTTTAGCGTTTAAGTGATGAAATATATGGACGCCTTTTTATAAGCGTAACACACTTGAAAACTGACTTTTTGCTTTATATGTGTACTTGAATCTCTTATATATTGTATTCTCTTTAATCTAATTGTATTCCAATTTTTGTATTTTGTGCACACAGAAAACAGCATTGCCATTTACACGGCGACGTCGCGTGGTCGCATGCAGCTCATCTATGGCGGTCAGCCCTTCATCTTTGAGAAGACACTGAAGCTGTCGACGGGCGAGGAGAAACGCTACTGGCGCTGCAATCAATGGTGGAATCAAAAGTGCCGATCGCGTGTCTTCACCATCAACGATATCGTGTGTCCACTGAATCGCTTCCACACGCACGAGGAGATTGTGCGCCGCAAGAAACGCGTGCGTCGTGTGCCACCCACAGCGGAGGCAACTGCCGCAACGAATGTGAATGTGAATGCTAATACCAATGCCAATGCCAAGATCTACGCAACGGCAAGCATACGCCAAGATCAATTGGTGCAACCACAGCAAGTGCATCAACAACAACAGCAGCAGCAACATCACCATCAACAGCAGCAGCAACAGCAATTGGCTAGCGATGCCATGCTTACCACAACGTTAACGGACGAATCGACGGCTACCATTGATGTCAACGAGCTGGGCATGCATTTAAAGTACGAGGAGATTGTGGCCGATGTCACGGGCATTGTGGGTGCAACACATTCGCATTCACATTCGCATGCGTCCCGTGTCCTTGGCCGCAAGAAGTGAGGCGTGAGGTGAAGGGGCAAATACATATATATGTAGTTTTTAATCTAATCATAATGAACATTAATCATAATTCAGCTTAAAAAAGAAAGTATGCTAGTTACACATACAACACAACATTTATTCAAGAACGCAAAAACCACATCAAATAAACTTAAAAGAAAAAGGCTTCAAACAGCAGTTCAACAGTGATTCGATTTCTCTCAAATTCCTATAATGTGTTTAATACATTTAGCATTTTTTGTTTGCTTTGCTAATCCAGTTCAGTTCATGTCTCTTCATCTCATTGCAGGTTGCCCATTCTACTTCAGCAAGGGTCAGCGTAAATCGATTAAACTGAACTATCTGGGTCACAGTTATGTGAAGTTCATGGAGAATAGTCGCGGCACCAAATGGATTTGTGCCACTCGATCCACGACCAAGTGTCGGGCGCGTGTGCGCACCAAGGATGCAGCAATTGAGATACTCCATGGGGCGCATAATCACGAGGAGGCCAAAAGACGACGCGAACGCATCAAGAAACCCATCGATTAAAGACACTCACTAGTAATTAAAGGTTATCTTTATTTTTAGTTGCAATAAGAAAATATATATGTTGTATGTATATGTATAATAAGAAATGATTGAAAATAAGTCATCTGATTGAGTGCAACATGTTTAATGCAACTCGTCGAAGCAAGCATCGCACATCCAATTGCTGCCGGGACACGAGTCACAGCAGGTGGGAATCCGCTCCAGATTCGTCTTGCCATTCTTCAAGCAATTGACGCATTTGCCCTTCATGCGCGGCACACCCACATAAACGAACTTGTGATTGTTGGCCGCAGTGCGTATGATATTTTCCGGATTACTTTGACTCAGCTTGGTGTGCACAGGAACCAATTTGGATTGGGCAACCACTGTGCTGGGCGTTGGGATGACGCGTCTCTTGGCTGGGGACTCAGGACTCGAAGCCGTCAACTGTTTGTGAGTTGTCCTAGGCACAGGAACACGTTGCTGATCACGACGCAGAATTGAGGGCGCAAGAACATTTCGAACTCTCGGTATGATGGTGAAAGCTGCAAGAAACAAATGTGCAAAATGAGTACAACAGATTAAAAGTAGCAGCTATTAATATTAACATAAAAAGTCACATTATTTTTGTATTATTTAAAGCAAAAATGTAAATTTAATAATGCTGAAATAGTTTGTTTTGGAACAGTTGGCTTATGAATAGGTTTATTCACTGGTTCAATTGTAATATAGTTAGTTGACAGCTTTGATTTTAATAGAGCTTTAATTACATTTCATAAAGCTACAGCTGCTTTTGGAATAGTTTGCTTTAAAGTAGGTTTATTCACAGATTCCGCCTATCAATTTGGCATATGTATGTTCAACTGTAAGAAATAGAAGAGAAAAGTACGTTAACTTTGTGAACAAATGGAATTGTTGGTGGCATAATTACAATTCTTATATCTAGACGCTGCTTTCGTCTTTGTAGATGCGAGGCACAAACGTTTTAAGCGGCGTAGACGGCACATGATTGTGGCTACCACGATGAGCCACTATCGCCTTCTGTCTGGTGGTCAGAGCTGCAGGGCATTTTAACTTCTTGTACGAGACACAACGCCAAAAGGCCATACACTTGGCCGCATGCCTCGAGTGGCAGGTGTAGACGTGTCCTTCGTGGACCAATTGGCCACGATAGTTATAGGTGAGCACTGCAAAAATAAATGAAATAATGTTAGAAATGTTAAATAAATGTGGGTGTAATTAACCTACGATTTAGTTTATACTTCTTAAGTGTTGCTGCAATTTATAGACATAGTAGATACGGCATCAAATATTTACATCTGCTCAGCTCATCTTTTTCAATTGCCTTTTTTTTATTCGACTTGTGTGTTGTACTTAGAAACTAAATTGCACGGATTGCACAGAACACAGACAGACACGGGAGATGGGATCACACGGTTTTAATCATGGATGAGCATCAAGGAGGCGTGCATCAGCTCGGTCTCCGTTAGTTGCAACGTGGCCGCTTCACTGGCCAGTAAATGATGATGATGATGATGCTGCTGATGATGGTGTCCCTCCACTGTTTCCACCATCTCGATCACCTCCTGCTTTGGCTCATGCTGCTGGAAATCTGTAATACTGTGCACTCGTGCCAATTTTCCGCCGCGTCCCGTGTTGACTGCTGCCAGACGATTGCGCTGAATTATCTTCTCAATCTTTTCCGTGTGCGGCGCATGATTGTGCAGACCTCCGGTGATATTCTTCAGCTTGCCGAACTCGAGAACGCAACGCGAACGACAGCGTTGTTCGTGCACCTTCTTGGAATAGTTGTGACACCGCCAGTACTCCTTATTGTTCTTTCGACTGTGGCAATTGTACATATAGTTGTTCAGCACCAGACAAGGTGTCGACCAAGGACTCTCGATGAACAGCAATTCGCCCTCTGCGAAAGAAAGAAAATAATAGTTTATGGATTAGTTTTGAATGTTAATAATATTACTTAAGAGGTTTAGCTTATGTCTTAGTAAAAATGTTATCTAGTTACAAATTGTTGTTTTGGCTTTAAATTTATTGAGACATTTTTGTTGTGTGGACATGAATACATGTAATAAAAATGATTGATTAAAAAAGGGATTCTCTCCATATGGTATGTGGCATGAATTGAATAATTTAAAACTTAAACTTAAGAGCATCTATTGAAATTTCTTGTGGCTCAGGCGTTGTATGGGCTTCATTTCCACCACTTGCTCAATGAGGACGCCATCACCATCATCATTGTCAGCGGCCTCGACCAATGCCTGCATCTCGATCTCAGTGGCCTCCGAGGCGGGCACATACAACTTGCATTCCTTGCCATCCTTGGCCGTCATAATGCTAATGTTGCTGCTGTTCAGGTATTGTGATATCTTTGGATTCGATGTACAAATCTCAATGTACTCCTCCAGCTCCTCTTCCACATTGTACAGCTGTCGTTGCCCAATGCGTCCGGCATGCGATTCATGGTTGTGCTGACGACGTGCATCCAAGAATTCACCATTCTTGGTGATGACAACCGCCTTGCAGCGCAGCTTAAGAACATCGGCACATCGCCAAGTCGTCTGTCCGTTGGCCTGTGTGAGTTTCTTATTGTAGATGTAATCCTTATACACTAACTGGGCGTTCTTCTTCTGGCTGCGGATGAATTTGATAGCGCCAGCTGCAGAGCGGAGGAGCAGAGCAGTAAATCAAGCAGGAAGCAGAAGCAAAAGAAGAAAACAGAGTATGGAATAAGTAAAGTAACTACAATTTAACTTAGACGATAAACATATTAAGTATACTTTTAGCTTAGCGACAAATAAAACAACACTACAAATATGGTTTCGACATTTTATTAAGCATCAAAAAGAAGCGCGAAATCAACCCCCAATTTAGAGATAATGCTGTGGCATTTTCTACGGTATGAAGTTTTCCATAATTTACAATTTTTCCACTACAGATCACAGAAAACACAACAAAGATACAACTAGCATCAAATTCGAAACATACGCTCTTTGATATCCACTTTGTCATCACTTCAATTAACACTGCACTATAATTCACTAAACACTTTATCGTTACAGGCACAATAACAAATGCACGGCACATTATGAATGTGTATATGGAAAATAAATTAACGAACCAATAAAAGAAAAAATGTATGTAGCTCCTCCATTCTCAAAGCATTCGCACAGCGTTGCCACACAGCTTTGATGCAGTGCTGCATTGGTGGGACATTGAAATACAAAACATAAGTGGTCTGGCAACGCCAGATTATTGAGTTTTATTTATGAAAATTCTTATTCCACAGCATTACTACATAGTTCAACTTTACATACAAAATACTAAAATTAATCAATTTCATATACTAGTATACGTCGATCTTATAAATACAAAAATGTTCACACGCATTTACCTTCTCGTTACCCATTCAGCAAATATACACATTTAAGACGCGCGCCGTCTTACATCCTTCACATTATTCTGGCAACAAACTGCAATACACAGCTGGCACGTAAACTGTACTTAACCATGCATAACCCCCAACCCTCCATCTATAAATTAACTGGGACCCCCTCCCCTAACATTCTTCGTGCTTAAGCGAATTCGTAATTGTTCTGCACCGTTCTTCATCTCAGCGCGCTGTTCGCAGCCTAAGGGTTGTTGGTTCATCAACATTCCTTTAAAACTATGGCAGTCCAGATATATAACAATTGGACACCGAAGAATTTTGGACTATTCGATTACAATTGCTTTTCCCAGCGCAATGGATTTTCAGGAAATAAGATTCGGCAATAGATGCCGTTGCTCGAAACACAGACAGCAAGCTTTTACGTTGCGTCAGGAAATCGTAGCAACATCTCATCCATACAAACTATTCAATATAAAATGAGGCATCTTTGATAGAAATATTTAAGCCAGGTGGCAAGGCCTTGCCACTTTTGGATTTAAACCAACCATTTTACAAAAGTATCCTTTTCGTCATAGGTAAATTGTAAGCTGAAATGTTCAATAAAATCGGCATGCAAACTACAACATTGTTAGATTATTACCTTTAGTTTTAGGGTACCTCTCACATACATAGCTTCAATGATCTCCTCAGCTGCCTCCAGGAATGTCTATTTCAATCACCAGTCAGTTGATGGGTCTTCTTTCCATTTAGGCATAAATTAATTCAACACTCTACTTACCATTTCACAAACAAAAGGATTTGTGATTAACGCGAGAGCGACGGCATAAACAATAAACATTGTTTTTGCCAGTCGCTCGACCAACTGATCTCTTGCGAATAATTAATAGAACAGAGGTCTAAAGCTTAGCTGGGCTAGTGGCTGAATAAAGCCGCTCTTAAATGTGCATTGCATTTACAAATTTAAAGCGATGATATCGCAGTGTGAATATAAAATGAATAAAGCAGATTTAAGCGCTCTTTACAACCAACAAATTAAAGGCATATTCGAATTGCGAGCAGCGATAGGAAAATTGATATCTTAGCATTAGAATGGCAAATCTTTGATATGATAATATGATTAAGAGTCCGCTCGCTAGTCGCAGTCGAATTACCCATTGTTAAACTTTAAGACTAGCTTAAACTTCTAATATATTTAGTTGATCCACTGTACGCAGTACATCTTTGGATCAACATATTAGAATTCAACCAACCTTGAGCCTCTGTGTTGCCTTGATCCGCGCCGGTGTCGACAAACGATGAATCACTGTAGCTCTGCGACTGCTGCTTGACGACGGCCTTCGATGTGGTTGCTGAGACATTAGCGGCACTTGTGTTGCCACCAGCTGTTTGTGCGCCAGCATCTCCGTTCTCGGTAAAGTAGCTATCATCGTAACGCATGTCACCGTAGGTATCATCCTCTACGTAGGTCGTATCGCCATCGCCAGCAACTTCGGCATGATCTTCACTGTAGTCCGGTTCCGATTTCGTGGGCAATTCCATGGGGAGATCAATATATTCAGCTTCCTCTTGAGCGGCAGCCTGTTGTTGACGAACTTGATGCACTTTCGTCTCACTGGGCACCACCGTCGTTTGCACGGTAATCTGTTGGGAAGCCAGTTGTTGAGCGGTAGTAGCCGTGGTCGCGGTGTCCGGTGTCGTATCCAAGGGGTCAATAACATTTGTGGCGGTTGTTGTTGTCTTCGAGCGCTTCACATTGCCACTGCCAACGAGGGAACCGCGCTGTGCTGTCCGTTTGTTTGTCGACACCAGCGTGGCTGTTGTTGTTGTCCCGGTTTGCAGTTGCTGCTGCGTTTGAATGTGTTGCGTCTGCTGCTGCTGTTGTTGTTGCTGCTGCTGCTGTTGTACAATGGTGGCTTGAGGTGCGGTTGTAGTCTGGATGACAATTTGAGTTGTTCCCTTGTCATCGCCCAGAACATCGTCAACGGTTTCAATCTTATAACGTGCTGATGCACGCGGCTGTTGACGCTGTACACGCTGGGTTGGGACTTGTTGTTGCTGTTGTTGTACATGAGGTGCGGCTGGTGGTGGGGGTGTGGGTTCCTGTGGAGGTTGCGGAGCGGGATCATTCTGAAAATAAAAACGAAAATATTCTCAATGTTATTTAAGTTGTTGTTGGTTGATCCAATTCGAATAAGCAAAACAACCACCAATAGAGAGCGCGCGCAACGCAGCTGCGCTATTATGCTCTAAAGGAGTAAGTGCGACAGCTGCATAAGCAACTGTTAACGCACACTATTGCCATCCCTGTTACACACACACAATTGTGTATTCGAGTGGCGTGCGATTCGAGATGCTTCTCTGTCGCTCGATGTACAGTACAGTCAGGCAAGCTCTTATACACATGAATATGTCATCGTGTGAGTGTGGAATTTGTTTTGTATGTATTGAGCGCGGGAAAGGCGCTTGGCGGTTGTTGGTGCTCATTTTTTCGATTGGCTCTATGTGTGTACATGTACATACAGTATGTCAAGAAACTCTTTACACACTGAAAAAAACACATATTTTTTGACTTTGCATGCAAAAATAACGCCTTTAGTTATTATTTTTCAATTTTTTTTTAATGCAGATCTATTATTTAGCAAATTTCAAATTAGTATGTACAAAAATAAAAACAATACAACGAAAGGGAACATTTTAAATCAACAAAATATGAGTTTACACATTTTTGACACTGTCAAGAAAGTGTTTACACACTTTAGTTTTCGATTCTGTTTTGTTCTATTTTTCGTAAAAACTGTACTTTATTGTTAACTATGCTTATGCACTATTCGCTATTTTTGCATTCCTTTTCATTCAATTGCGAAATCTTGCTACGCACTTGTCAAAAAGCTGATTTTTAAATTATTTAACATACCTGGAGCTGGTTTGACTCTTGACGTTACCCAATTGACTTATTAAAGTCACAAAATTGGAAAATCTGTAGCTTAGCTAGTGGAGCTGATTAGGGTATCGCGAAAAATAATTTATAATGCTCCTAATCGAGCCGAAAATGAAGACAAACTGCAAGCAAAGTGTGGAAATGGTCGAAAAATGGATATTGACGAGCGGGCAGACCGCCTTATTATGGGCATGGTTCGTCAAAACCCCCAAATTTTGATCAGAACCCACACCAAGGAGTTGGAAGAAGGGTGTGACACGGTCAATTCACGTGAAACCGTCCGGCAACTAATTCTGCGGAGCAAACACTCTTCAACCGTTGAAACGGTTGCGCGTAAGAGGCCGCTGCTTTCGAAAGTAAATGTTGAAAACGCTTAAATTTTGGCTTTTAACATGAAAATCACGCCGGACAACTATTGGGATGACGTCGTATTCTATGTCCAAACCAAAAAAAATGCTATACTACAATGATTGACCAACTAGAGTATGGCACAAGCCGTTAACAGCCTTACATCAGCGCAACATCATTCTGACAGTAAAATTGGGAAAATAGTATTTGTTCCGCAGAATTAGTTGCCGGACGGTTTCATGTGAATTGATCGTGTCACACCCTTCTTCCAACTCCTTGGCAAGGGTCCTGATCAAAATTTGGGGGTTTTGACGAACCATGCCCATAATAAGGCGGTCTGCCCGCTCGTCAATATCCATTTTTCGACCATTTCCACACTTTGCTTGCAGTTTGTCTTCATTTTCGGCTCGATTAGGAGCATTATAAATTATTTTTCGCGATACCCTAATCAGCTCCACTAGCTAAGCTACAGATTTTCCAATTTTGTGACTTTAATAAGTCAATTGGGTAACGTCAAGAGTCAAACCAGCTCCAGGTATGTTAAATAATTTAAAAATCAGCTTTTTGACAAGTGCGTAGCAAGATTTCGCAATTGAATGAAAAGGAATGCAAAAATAGCGAATAGTGCATAAGCATAGTTAACAATAAAGTACAGTTTTTACGAAAAATAGAACAAAACAGAATCGAAAACTAAAGTGTGTAAACACTTTCTTGACAGTGTCAAAAATGTGTAAACTCATATTTTGTTGATTTAAAATGTTCCCTTTCGTTGTATTGTTTTTATTTTTGTACATACTAATTTGAAATTTGCTAAATAATAGATCTGCATTAAAAAAATATTGAAAAATAATAATTAAAGGCATTATTTTTGCATGCAAAGTCAAAAAATATGTGTTTTTTTCAGTGTGTAAAGAGTTTCTTGACATACTGTATATTTTCTACTCACGTCTGTCAGCCCTTTGATTTGCAGGGACTCCGCTGTGCTTATAAACGCTGGTAGGGCATCTTGTTTAACGTTAACCTCGCCACAATACATAAACTGAATCAGGTCCTTCAATGCCGAATGGCTAACATTATTTAAAAACACTGCAAAATGCATAAAAATAAAAAATTATTGCCGCTTAGCAACCAATTTTCCAAGACACTTACCAAAGGCATGGGCATTCGGTGGCATTTGCGTAAACATTTTGCGGAAAAACGGCGAGCAGACGGACAACACCAAACGGTGCGCCTTTACAATTTGCCCCTCCGCAGCCAAAGATACATCCACCAGATCTCCACGACATAACGATTCGTGAAAACCAGCGGACAGATTTGTGTTGAAATTGTTCCAGCACAAACTGAATTGCTCGTCGTCCGCCATCTTGGACGAGCGTACAAATCAATAGAATTTTCTGTATCTGCTTGTTGTGTGCTGCAGCAAAGAAAAATAAAAAAGACGACAAATGCAACAAATTAGTTTTAATTTACAATTTGCAAATGCTAATTAATTGCGGCAAGACATTTGTTTACAACTGTCAAACCACATCAAAATTGCAGACGCATACAAAAAAAAAAGAATTTAATGAAAAAACTGGGAAATTTTTCACGCGTGTATAAGTATTAGAGAATCAATACGTAAAGATTTTGGGAAACGAATTCTTGAGAATAACAATGAAATTTGCGTAATACTAGTACAGCAAATAACGGAACTTACCTCTTGAAATATTTTTTAAAATAAAATACTTATTTTATGCACAGAATAAAAAATAATTACTTCCTCTGCGCTAGTGACGCGCAGACTGCGTCTGACCTTTTCAACGAGTACGATATGAATGTATACTAGCGATATACTGGGTCAAGCGTGGCCGCATATGAAATGTGGAATGTAGTATTTTTGCCCATAAAATATACCAAAAAATACCTCATTCACAATAGAATGAGTGGATGCTATTTTTTTTAATTAAGCATTTTTTGAAGTATGCTTGGGAAAATTCGAATAATGTTCATTTGTATTTAAAACATTTTATTTAAGTTATTTTTCTATATAATCTTTGCAAGCCCTTGAAAATGAAGTTAACGGTCACACTGTTTTTAATGTTTTCACAATCAGTATTTATAAATAGTACAACTCAAATCGAACTATGAAGTTATTCATATGTATATGGCAATATTATCCAAAAAGACTGTCTATGTTAAACAAAAATTGTCTAAAAAAAAACTTTTTTGACAAATTTTCATAGCATTTTACTTATTTAAATTATCGTTGTTTGACAATGATATATCGATATATTCTACTCAATATATTTAGCTCAATATTATCGAAGAAAAGGAGCTACCCTTAATTTTTTTCTGTTGTGTTTAGTGTAAGAATGGCGCGAGCGAGCGATTACATTTTGAATTCAAACCTTTCAAGCCAGGTTTGTTCTTACAACTAAATAAGATTTTCTTGAGCCCAATGTAACTGAAAATAATTTATAAATTTAATTTTTATAATTAGGTCACTCCATATAACTAATAATAAGATAAAATATAGTTGTATAGTAAATGACATTTGACTTTTCACAAATGTGATTACTAATGGATTAATTTGAATATTGTTTCAAAATAAACCAAAATAATCTATAACCTAATAGGTTCCTGAGACAGCACACTTTTGTAAAGTTTGGCTGACGATTTGTTTACTTAAATCATCAGTAAAGTCAAGTGTGCGAAAATTGGCACTTAAGCCCCACTTGAAATCGAATCAACGGTACAATATCGCTATTTAGCATGCAATATAAATAGTGTGTATGATGCGATGGTATGGCAAATGAACTTAAGGACTTTGCAGTAATAAATATCGTACATAAATACCTACTTAAGCTCAAGAAGTCAAACAAAATCTGCATAAAGTGGCTGCGAACAAACAGTTAGCGACAACAAAGACGGAGACACATGCAAACACGCATACACTCACACGCATTCACACTGATGAACAGGCAGCTGGCTTCACGCTGCTGTGATTGGCTGCAAGGCGGCCATTTTCTGTACGGTCCACAGCAGACGAATACACACCCACACATGCGTGCGCCTGTTAGCATGTTGTGTACGTGTGTGCGGGTGGTTCGACATCGTTTGTTGGAAAAATGATTCAGTTCGAAAAACGCGCTGACAAATTGAGGACACGCTCGAGTGCGCAGCGGAACGGCGCATTGCTTAAGATTTGAGCTAAAGGAAAAAAATCAAATACACGTTCTCGGTTGCAAGGGGTGCGTGTGTAATTTTCCCCCCTGAACTACACCCCTTCAGAAGACAAACTAACCAACCAGCTACTTGGAATTGTTGTCGCAGTCTCAGTCTCAGTGGCAGTCGCAGTCAAGTGTCGTTCGGTTCTCGACGTGTAGTTCAAGTGCATTTTGGCAAATTGTTGTATTTATTTTAATTTAAAGTGCCTCTTCAAGAGCTCAAGTGATTCGAAATTGTGCCAAAGCCAAAGTGCAATAAATAATAATGTTGCAGCATCATCAACACCAGGCACAAACCGCCGGCTACTATGATTACAATCAAACACCTAGTCCGGGCAGCATGACAAATGCGGATGCCCTCAACACAACTCCATTCTCAGTCAAGGATATACTCAATATGGTCAATCAAACTGAGGCCTACGATGCTGGCTATGGACATCTCGATAGGTGAGTCAAGGAGTTACTATTTTGGTAAAAGAATTGTTTATTAAACCCATTGAAACCCACGTAGCAGATGTAGATTTAAATTGTCTTTAAAGGACCTTTAAAAAAACTTATATGATATTGATGATCATTAAATTGAAGCAAAAACATGGAAATACATATTATATACTTGTTAGTACTTATAATAGAATTTATTAGAATTTAATGGTGTGCATTTTGTTGAAAATGGTAAACATTAGTGCTAGAAATATAATATCAAATAATATCAGTATGACACACACAATCTTATAAGAGAACACACTTTTAATTAATTGAGTCTTTTTTTAAATATTTATTGAAAGATATATAGCAACATTTCTGTATTGTAGTATAATTTATTAATAATTTACTTAATGGCTGCAAAAGATCGTTTTAATTTTATGGAATTTCTTGATCTTTAACCAAGCAGCTGTTTATTCAGTTACTTTCCACTATCTACCTGTATCTCAGCATCCCACACAAAGTTCTCGGTAGACAGCGCTGTGTGTGTGTTTAATATTTATTTATTTTTAATAAGGCTCCATAGGAAATTAATTTCTACCAATTTCTTCCACAAAAAGATAATATTTTCATAACCTTCCAAGACAGCGAGAGAGCAAGAACGAGAGAGCAAAAGAAATCCTATGAAAACATATACGAGCATGAATTGCAAATAGGACTAAGGGAGCGTTTGACAAATCATCGTTATTTGTACAAGAGGCAAGACAAAGACAAGATGCGGACACAGACACAAAGTGTTAACAATAAGAAAAACAAAGTCAGCGCTCAGCGCTGTGGTCAGGTCAGGCAAGAGAAGAGAGACAGACGGACGGACAGACGGGTGGTCGGGCGGCGCCGGACTTTGTGTGTGAGAGCCTGAGCCTGAGGCTGCGGCTGAGGTTGAGCCTGGCCAACACATGTGATTCGCATGTTTTCTGCTAGGACATGCGCAGCGCCCACGTCCTGGGGCGTCCTTTTAATTGTAGATGAGGCATGAAATGATGTCACCAAGGGTCGCGTCAGCAGGAAGTGCGCTGGAAGCTGCGACTAGGACATTTGCTCGTCAAGCTCTCTTGCTGTGATGCAACATGTGCTATGCAGACCCAACAAAACAAAAAAAAGGAAAAACTAAAAACTAAAAACATTTCACTTTCTTGACCTTCGCAGCGCGACGGCAGCTTCAACGCTCTATGGCGCCGGCGATTACCAGCTTCATCAGCATCAGCAGCATCTCCAGCTCCAGCAGCAACAGCAGCAGCATCAGCAGCAACAGCAGCAGCAGCATCAGCAACTGCAGCACCATCAGCAGCAACAACAACAGCAACTGCAAAATCATTTGGTTGAGCATGATGAGGATGCGATGGCCACGACTTCATCGCTGTCGCCTTTGCTGCCACCGCCACATGGTCATCATCCTCACGCACATGCCCATCATCATCATCATCAGCTGTACGCTGGCTATCATCAGGACTATGGCATGCCAGCGCACATGTTCCAGCATCCACATCCGCACGCGCATCAAGGCTATCAGCCCGCCTACAATGTGTCCGCCTCGCAGTTCTATGCGGGCAACGCTTCCAATGCCTATCAGACCTCCTCCGCCGGCTACAACTACAACTATGCGACCGCAGCCTCCGCTGTCGCCAGTCCTGGCGATCTCTATGCCAGCGCTGCCTCCGCCTCCTCCACGCTGCCCTCAGTTGGATCACCCGCTGTCTCCAATGCTGCTGCTGCTATTCTCGCTGCCGGCACCATCAAGAGCGAGTATATTCCCACGCCCTACGTCACGCCCTCGCCCACCCTCGATCTGAACAGCTCCACGGAGGTGGACGGCGGACACGGCTCGGCGCACAAGCTGGCCGGGAATGGCATCGCACAGCGACTGCTTGATCCACAGCGAGCGGGAGAGTGTGCCAAGCGAAGTAAGTAGCTTTTAATTGTGTCTTCTTATTTACTTAAGTTTTTTATTTATTTGTAATTACTTTCCTTCCAATTCAAATATCTAATCACATTATTGTGTAATGGAACAAATGATTTGGCATTATATTCTTTATACATAGATAAATTTGTATCTTTATGTCATGTTAGCTGGTTTTCCAATTTTGTTTTACAATCTTTATTTATTTTATTATTTGAATAGCATTTATTATTTCCTTCTGAATGATAGTTAAGACAATACCATTGTTTTATTACATTTATTGCATTTTTTTTTCGTTTGTTTCAAAATGTAAAAAAAATTAAATTTTAACAATTTATTTATGTATTTCTTTTATTTGTACTTCTGCTATTCTATTTGAATATTAAAAATAATTTTTAATTTTACTTTACCTTTCTTAGTTATCTTACATCTTTATTTAGTTGTATTACAAATATACTTATTTCCTTTGAATTCTGAAAGGGATTTAATCATACTATCATATCTATCTTTCATTCTATCATATATTAATATATCGCAATAATAATTAAAAATAGATCATAGAGTGCAAAATACACTTGTTTGTCAGTCAAAGCGCCTAAAATCCATAATTGCTGTGGCTTACATTCTAGTATATTTTGCATATGGTATATTTTGAATGTAGTACTATGTATATTATTGCGGTATATTAATTTGGTATATTTTAAAATGAATACCGCTGTTTTGCTTTTATTAACAATGGATAGCGGGTATCTCACAGTCAAGCACATTCGACTGTAGCTTTTGTAGTTTAAACTTTTTCTAGTGTGAGTTTGTGAAAAGTTTTATTAATTTCATCTCAGTTTCTATTGAATTTCTCATTGATTAAGTGTGATTATCTTACTTTGTCTCGGATTTAAATTAACAATTCGGAACTCTAATTATATAATAATATATAATATATACATATATATATACTCAAAATTTGTATTAATATCTTCTTTGTTTTGCCTTTTCAGAGGAGAGTCAGGTGACTTCATCGCGCGCTGAGCTGCGCAAGAACAGCAGCCAAAATGGAAGTGGGAACAGCAGCAACAACAGCAACAGCAGCAATAACAACAACAACAACAACTCGTCTGGAAAACCGCGAATGAAGCGCAAACCTCGAGTGTTATTCTCTCAGGCACAAGTGCTGGAGTTGGAGTGTCGCTTTCGCATTAAGAAATATTTAACTGGTGCGGAGCGAGAAATCATTGCACAGAAATTGAATTTGTCGGCGACGCAGGTGAAGATCTGGTTCCAGAATCGACGCTACAAATCGAAGCGCGGCGACATCGATGGCGATGGCATTGTGAAGCATCATCATCATCAACAGCAGCAGCAGCCACAGATGAAGCTGAAGGAGTCAACGGGAGGCAGCTCTTTGCCTCCCCCGCTGCCCAATCACATGATGTGGCCAAGTGCAGCACAGCAGCTGCAATAGGATAAGGGAAAAGGATGTGTTTCTTGCTAATTTATTACAGCTCCAATGCCTCATTAACTCTAGTACCTTGTTGTATATACTTGATTACTTATTATATATTATATTTTACTGTTTTTGGACAATAAATAAAGTTTAAGCACAAGCAAAAAGGATCAAATTGTTGTTTTACAGATGGGTTGGGATGGGGATATATAGATAGCTAGTACTATATATAGATAGATCCATTAGGCACCGCATCTGCGCCGTATAATGGTTGTGTTGTCGAACGGCGCATAAATCAATTTTATCAAACTGAAACGATCAGTTTTATGAATAAATGAAGAAAACACACACACACACACACAGAAACACACACGAACAATTTCCGTTTTTGAATTCTTTTTGAAAATGTTTTCCTTTCGCTTTTCGCAATGAATAACTCGGCAAAGGGTTGCAGGCAGGGGAAATCGGGGAATGGGGAACCGGGATACGATTTCGATTTCGATTTCGTGGTGTTTTCGTGTCTGCGGCGGCAGACATTACAAAGGTTGCTTTTATGAAACGTTTAAGTGGCCGCAATGCAACTGTAAAATGTTTTCCTATATCTAAAAGATACAGATACAGTGCACAGCTAAAGATACAGATGCAAGGCAGCATCCCTCACCCCTCACCCCTTACCACGAATCCCAATTCCGATTCCCGATCGCGCTCTCGACATTTATGACAGCCCCGCGGCGCATTGGGCTAATATTTCATGGAGTGTGGGGCCAAAGTTGATGTTGATGTTGCTGTGGCTGCTGCTGCCTCCTGTTGAGATGCTGCTGGAGTGGCATATCAATTACTGCATAAACACATGCCACAGGCCGCAACCCGGGGCAGCAAGTGCAGCTGATCCACAAAGCAAAGGGGCAGTTGCAAAGCACTTTCTGACAGCCTGAATTTCTGATTAGCTGCCAGAGGGGGAGATTTTTCCATGGGAGGCAGCAACAAAGTTGTAGTTGTAGTTGCTGTTGTTTGACTGCTAGGTTAAATGTCAATCACAGGGCATCAAAACTGAGCATAGAATTATGATGCTCATTTGGCGGCACTCTCTTTATATTTATATCTAAATAATCCTATTCTATATGAGATAACTTTTATAGCAATTTAAATATTTGGTTTTACAATTCATAAGGTTAACAATTAATTTTGAAGAAAGTGAGTTGATTTTACTTAAATAATAATATAATTTTATATTCATGTAGATATTTACTTGATTTAAGAGTTTAGTTAAACATGATTATTTAAATTAGATATTATTGATATTTCTCTTTTTTTTTAATTGAATTTCAAAAGTTTTTAATGGCATACAGTTTTACATTTTTAATTATCAAACCTTAAACCATTATTCATGGTGGGGACACTTTATTTAAAATATATTTTTTTTTGTCACAAGTGAAATTTGTAATACAGAATAAGAGAACTGACTAATAGTAAACAGTATAATGCAATTAAAGTAGAAAGGTTTGAGGGAAAATATTGGAAGTTTGTAGGGGAAAAAGATATTTAAGAAGAAGCAAATTAACAAATTTTATTTTGAGTTTAAAATAGGGACGAGGACTTCTTTAGGAGAGGCATATACATGTTACCATCAAAATTACAGAAAATCATCGAAGACAACGGTACATATAGCACTTGAATCGGACAATGCTAACTATGTTAAAATCGTTGTCAAAAATCAATAAAGAAACCGGTGTGTCATTACCACAACATTAACAACCTAATAATAATTGTGTGCGAATTATTCTACTGTTAACGTTAAAGGGTTCTTCTTAAATAGATGAATAATACAAATTAAATTTAAGTTTTTTAAATATAAGTTTTCTTAACATTACATATATTAATTGTTCCAAAATATAATATTATTTGATTATCATTACAACAAACAGCTCTACGAATTTTCGTGTATTGTGGGATACGAATTTTCATGTATTGGGAGATTCAAATGTCACGTTCTTTTTGATTCTTTTTATAAACCAGTCAAATATAATTGCCACATGAATGGATGTTTTGTTAATTATTCAATTAATTTAAAAATATATAATTAATTTATATGGTACAAAATTTTTCAGCAAAGCCGCTAGACTTATAGTAATATTTATGGATTAAATGACAATCACAGGATATGAACAGAGCATAGAACATAATTAGTAGGCTCAATGGAGGAGGCGTGAGTGGCAAACAAACCGCCTGCCACCGCCCACAGAACGCGGGATGTAGGACGCAAGACGCAAGACGCATGAGAAATGGCTTGTCAAGTGGCATTTAAATGCTTGTATAATGGACCACACTGACCAAGCGAGAGCTAGAACTAGAGCAGAAGAAGGATCGTTGCATTAAGGTTTCGTTTTACAATGTCGTCGGCGGCAAAATGTTGCGGCGACGCGTCGCATCGCAATGTTGCCGCATTTGGCGTCTAGACCGAGATCCCCGCTTTCAAGTGGAAAGTGGCAGAAGAAGAAAGAAAGAAAAAATTTGTCGTCTTTCCATATATCACATATTCAGAGGATCGGCGATAAGCGAGGCAGCCTTGTTGCATGGCTTGTAGCGCCGTTTAATTCATGTTGCGTCAAAGGATCAAAGGCGCCACAAGCCGCGCCACGCAGCTGTATGTTCTGTCTCCCTCCCTCACTTCCATGCGTCTCCCTTTCGCTCTCTCTCTAGATGTTGCTTTCACTGCTTTCCTTTGGCGTTTCCTCAATTAAAGATGTGGCGCGAGAAGCCGCCAAAGTGAGAGTTAGGTAAGCAAATTAAGATTTATTAACAACAATAAATAAACAATAACAAATGACAATCGAGAATCGACAATTGGCGCATTTGCTCTAAACATTCTACACAGTTGCATTTCCGCGCTTTTCTTCTTTTGCCGCAATTGCGTAATGCTTTCATTCATTTTCCTCGCTAGCTCGCTCGCTCGCTGTCATTGCCAGTCTTTGTCTATAATCCCAGCCAGCCTCTGTCAAGTGGCTGCCTGCCACGCCCCCCTCATTGCCCCTCGCCCCATGCCATTAACCGTCGGTTTGGCATTAAAGGCTTTGACATTTTATCAAAAAGAGAGAAAAAGAAAAATGAAAGCAATTGAGTTTTCTCCTCTATTTGTTTGTTGTTCTTCTTGTTGTTTTTCATTTCCATTTGATGTGGCCATAAAAATGGCGAGCTCATTTTACATTTCTCTCTTCCCCCCTCTGTCACTGTTTCTCTCTCGCATTGTTGTTTCTGTTTTATATCCATCAATTTTTGTGCGGCTTTTCAAGTGGAAAATTGTGACAATTATATTCAAATTAATTGAGTAATTGCATTCTGAAACTGAAGATGTGTCGTTCCAAAGCATTTGATTTATAGCCTGTGGAAGTCGCAGCTTCAAGCACTTCAAATATTCTTGATATCCCCAAGCGTTTATTCCTCCTCGACTAACAAAAAGTTGCATTGATTTCTTGATCTACAGCAATGCATCGAATCTTCTTCCGCTGGCGATATCCGATTGCACTTCAAGAACCTGTAAACAAAGTTCAATTGCTATCAGCATAAATTATACACCTGAAACGGTTACCATTACTAAATTTGAAGTATATGGGTGTATATTAATGTTACAAGCGAATGATTTCAATTTTGATTATTTGGAATTATTATTACTATGGTGAACTTTTTTTTAGTTGCTCCTTAGTTGTTCTTTTTACGCAGTTGATAAATCACACAAAGAAATAACTTTGAAAAAAGAAAATCAAAATGATAAAGTTAGTTTGACTTCGAAAAGAAAGTATCCTGGTGCAGATTCGCAGCTCTTCGCTTAAGCACATTGCTTTTTCTTGGAAATTCAAGTGTGATTATTTTTAACATTTGATGAATACAATGGGTTGCAGAGGGGAGTGCTGAGTTGGTTGCTAAGCTGGATGAGACATTGGGTTATTCTTATCCACAATTCACAATCAAGTCCTCATCCAACTGTCCATCACACTGTTTAAAACTCTGGTATCCAAGTTTTCATTTTCAGGTGGAATTATGAAATCCTGTTCTTTAGCAGGCCTATTATGAAATAGTGCAAATAAATAACACTTCGTGCGTTACCGTTTAGAAGGTGGTTTGATAAAAATTTACCACTGATTTTTAAATTTTTGATTATTTTGATTAAGTTTTCTTAACTACATGAATGTCTTCCATTATATGTACTATCGACAAGTTATTAAAACTATACATAATTAGTAAATTAGTATTTCTATACTAAAATCAAAGTGCTAATAAGTAGCAAGTAGAAAATATTTGAATTTTAACGGCTCGAGCAACTATTCTGGATGTGTTTACTGCTTGCTTCCCATACAGTGCACAAGCAGTTGAACACGTATCAAGCAGTTCGAATTGTGGATTTAAACAAGCAGTGTATTGTGGAAGCAAGCAGAGCGTGCGAGGCAATTTGAATTTTGTATTTATATTTTGAATATGAAACGAAAATTGGGTGAAATCTTACAAAATAATTTGTATTCTAAGATTTTATAAAAATTCAAAACATATTTGATAAAACTTTAAAATATATTTGACCCTGCATTTTACAGCTTTTATTTTTTGCACATTGAGTTAATAAAGTATTAGTTGGTAAATCGATAAGGATAAGTTCTGTAAACGAATAGTGCTTAACAAATACAAACACGGCGAGAAACACTTGCTAGAATCAATCACAAGCCAACTGTGCCATCTTCAGGTATCAAATTTCAAAACATTGCCATCAACAAAATACCCCAGAGATATGAGCGAAGCGCGCAATGAATGATAATGTAAAGCAAAGCAAACAATTGAAGTGGTTTTTGATAAACCATTAAAGCGAATTTAATACCACAAAACAATATTGTCCACTGGGTGATGGGCAAGTGTTCATCAGGGTGGTGAGTGCAGGAAAATCAAACAATACGATGGAATCAAGGAACTGTTCTAGTTAATTGAAAATGTCTATTCATCATTCGGCTGCGGATGAGATGAAGTCGCTGTAATCGAATACCTGTTTGGCCAAAGTAGAAATGCCCTATAAACTATTTAAGGATAATCGCATCAGCAGTCACAACCAAATAGAATTAACAAGGCAGCAGACGGAACGCGTGGCAAGCATCATTACATCATCATTCTAATTACCCAAGTATTATTGAAATGCATTCAAATGAAAATATAATATACCGAGTCGTGTCGATGCGAAGGCCATGCAAACCACCCCGCTACGTATCACTTTGTGTGCACTTCAATATTGGTTACTTTGCTACTCAGTTCTGACCGCAAAAAATAAAATACAATGCTACAAGCACGACAACAAAAAGAAGGAAGAAAATAAAAAAAAATAAAAAATAGTGTGTGCAATAAGCTGATGTTGCCACCCGCTTCGCCGCCTTTGTTGCAAAAGGGCTCACTCGGGCTGACTTCAGTGCCCGCGGCCAAGTTGAGGGTGAGACGGCATTAAGAGTCATTGAATTGGCAATAAAAAGATTATAGCCCGAAGGTGTGAAGTGTTGCAGAGAAGCAGCAACCCAACGCTGCTTGCTGCTACCATGTGTTTGTTTGTGTTTTTTATGAGCGCGTCTAGCAGCACACTCAGCATCTCACTCAATCTGGCAAGGCTGGCGAGAGAACGCAGCTGTGAGCGCGCAGCCATTTTGCCGTCGCTTTAACAAACAACCAATCAGCGCGCAGCGTGAGTAAGATGCTCAGCCAATGGCTGGCGTTGGCGTTGGAAAAACACTCAATATTTAAGATTATTGTACTGAGCACACATTTTAGTTCATAGGGAAATACTTCTAATATAGTTAACAACACAAAAAGTATAAAGCAAAAATGTGTTTAAATTCAAATCTGTTAATACTAAGAAAATTTGGGTTATTATTAATAGTTTTAAACGTGGAGAAAACATCTGCAAATATTAATAGCTTTAAATGTAAATAAAAATGGATTTTAATATTAATTCCTCTAAATATCAAGCAAAAGTATAATAATCAAATATGAAGAGAGAACAGCTAAAAAGTTTATTTTACGAGTTTCTTAGAGCAACTTACAGATATTTGTATGAGTTTTTACTTAATAAATAAATTTAAAAAATATTGTAATTCGGAATTATATAGCCAGCATAAAATATGCATTTAAAAATAATTAAAAAAATGTACAAAAATATATAAAGCTCTTATTAGAAAGCCAAAAAGGTATTAAACCAATTGTCAAGTCATATTTGTTTGCTAAATTCGATACAACCTTTGATAATCTACACTTAATGTAAATTGACCAACTACAAGTTCACATGTTCTATTATTATTCGTTGTGTTAAATATTTAACATGTTATGCATCTACATTTTTATTTACTTTAACCAACTCGAAGTAATGCTTTCATAATTTATTGTGTAATACAATTGATATTCTACACTTTTATTTACTTGCAGAGCAGCATTTTTAAATAAAGAGCTGTTCTGCATAATTTGTAAACTAAACACAACTTTAGTCTAAACAAATCCCATGAATATGCAAACTGTACCAGTTTTTAGTATTCAAATCCCAGCTCACATCGATTACCCAACAGTTAGCGCGCTATAAACAATAAACAGGATGCACACACTTCCAAAAATAACGCTAGGTTTAAACAAAAAGCCAGACTGTGATTAGGACGAAATGTTTACACACTCGTTCGACTCACTTGAGAGCAACTCAAACGCTCTTGGAGCGTCGCTAGCAACAACAAGGAGCATCAACCAATAGGCAGAAGCAGAGGCCAACCCATAGCCAAGTGGCTCAAGCGAAAAAGAGAAACAGCGAAAGGCAGTCAGTAGTGCATTATTAAAAATAGCAGCAGAATCCACCACCAGGCGAGTCGAGGGCGCACCACTTGAGTGCCATATGCGAGAGCACTCCGTGAGTGATTCTACATACTAGAGAAGAGTACGAACAGTACGCCGGGGATCGGCGCAGTTATTTAAAGAGCACACGGAGCGCACGGTCACAGCGCATTCGTGACTCAGCCTTCGAGACGTGAGCAACCAGAAAATCGAACGCAAGTGAATTGTGAAAAAGTGTGTTCCACAAATCATACATACATATATCCATAATAACTATATATTAAAAGCAAATTTACAAAAATGCTAAATATGGAGAGTGCGAGTGCGGGCGCGGCAATCGCAGCGGGATTGAGTAAATCGCTGACCACTCCGTTTTCCATCAATGACATTTTAACGCGCAGCAAACCGTTACATGCCACAGCGGCACAGCGACGGGTGTCCAGCGTGGACTTGGACTGTGAACCAGAGATTGTTGGCCAGGAGCGTGCTGGTTCCAAGTCTCCAACGCCTCCGACGCCGCTTTGTTGTCGCGATCTCAGCATTTACAAGCTGGCCCAGGAGAACAGCTCTAATCCCGGCCAGCAAGCAAGCTATTTGCAGTATTATGCAGCAGCTGCGGCGATGGATAACAACAATCAGGGAGCAACTTCAAACTCCAGCTCCGGCTCAAGTCTGCCCGTTGACTACATGCAACGCAAATTGGGCTACTTTGGCGCCGCTTTGTCCGCCGCTGCCTCCTCCTCCTCCATCTCAATCTCCGGCCCGCTCGATATGCGACGCTGCAATGCCAGCAATGACTCCGGTAAGTTTGTCTGCAGACTTAATGCACAATAAACACCCTCAATCTATTGTGTTATTGGCCTTTGTGCTAACTTTTGCGAAATTTGCTTCTATTCATTTACAGACTGCGATTCGCCGCCGCCATTGAGCAGCTCTCCCTCCTCCTGCACTGCGGGTGGCTATGGACGCACCACCTCCTCGCCGCTCTCCCACGACGACAGTCTGAGTGGCGGAGCGCTGAGCCGCAAGAAGCGTTCGCGTGCCGCCTTCAGCCACGCCCAGGTCTTTGAGCTGGAGCGTCGCTTTGCCCAGCAGCGATATCTCTCCGGCCCGGAGCGCAGTGAGATGGCCAAAACGTTGCGTCTGACCGAGACACAGGTGAAGATCTGGTTCCAGAATCGTCGCTACAAAACGAAGCGCAAGCAAATCCAACAGCACGAAGCCGCTTTGCTCTCGGCCACCAAACGTGTGCCCGTCCAGGTCTTGGTCCGTGAGGATGGCACCACAGCCTATGCCCATATGACTCCGGGTGGAGCTGCTGCCGCCGCTGCAGCGGCTGCTTATCCACATGGTCTCGATCCGGCGTTGCTCAACATCTACAGGCATCAGCTGCAGTTGGCCTATGGCGGTTTGCCACTGCCTCAAATGCACTTTCCCTACTTCTATCCGCATCCAAAGGTGCCGCAGCCAATTCCACCGCCCAGCCAACAGCAGACGCCACACTCGGCCAGCTTTGTGACCGGCTCCTCGGCATCCTCATCGCCAGTGCGCCAACAACGCAGTCCCTGCCCCAGTCCAACCCCGGGTCTGAACGTGATGAGCATCGAGAGTGGCGCCGAAAGCAATCATTCGGCAGCCGAGGATTGCGAGGAGAATGTGGAAATTGATTAGAGCTCGAGCGGGTTGTGGAAGGAGTTTAGGCTTTGTGATAGCTTTAGTGGAAGGTTCTTAGTGTTTATGTGTTAGCATCGCCATGAGGAGATGGGATCCATTCCCATCGGAAGGCTAATAGCTTTAGTAGCTCTAAGTTGTAGTTATACTCGTCTGTAATTCTATGTTAATATCGCAACTTAAATAAATGATACCAAGAAAATAATTTACTTTTCGTGTGTTTCTTTTATTGACTTGGAAAGATTTCAACAGTCATTTCTAATTTGAAAACAAAAACCCACAGGTTTTGCGGAAATCTCATTAACAATAATTAGCTGGAATTTCGCTTGTTATTTTAATGACAAATCTATTTACTGCACAATGAATTTCTATTTATAACTGGTATGAGTTAAGAATGAGTAAAAGATTGTCTCTTACATTAACAACAAATTTAGTATGTCGAGAGAGGCAAAATTCTGTTTACAATATGCTAAACTTTGGAAAAAGAAATTTGAAATCATGTTTTTCCTTTCCGAATAGCTTCAATTCATTTTAAATGAAACGACTAATTTTTATCTTATGTTTAAGATATAAATATAATATTAAAGTTGATATTGAACATTGGATGTTGTTTTATGTTAAAGTTGAGTTGATTGATTCTTTTTTTGTGACACTTATGATTATGGTAAACTGTGAAAGCTTTTTGGGTTGACCTAAAAGGAAAGTGTCTGCTCAAAAAAGACGAAAGTGCTCTCAATCCTAAACCAAACGCCTCAGAAAAAGTGACCCAGAAGAGAGATATGCAGCTCCTGTTTACTAAAAGAGTTTTCTCGGTATTTTTTGGACTTGTTTTCGAAATGATTTTTGTATTAAATTTTTTAGATATAAATAAAGTGTCATAATGGAAATATACTTGATAGATATTTATAAAAATTAAACCAATTTATTATTCATACCTCATTTTCTGTAAATATTATTTGATAAACTCTGCCAATTTCTGTAACTATTTCTGTATTATGTATTAATTTCAATGATTTATTGTTGCCATGCTCGTGGGTATTAAAAGTATGTGTAGATGATCTCATTTTGCAATTGAGCTTTGTTTGGCGTATTCAAACTATACTTCAGAACTGACATACGGATCAAGCGGAAAGTGCCTCAAGATCCGTTCCACTGAAGTGCCAATGTGTGTGGCCTGCGTTTTGCAAAGATACTTTCAATGATGAGAACGACTACGACGACGACGACGACGACGATGGTGATGCCCACTCAATGTCGGCATCGAAGTGCTTCAATGTGTCATTCCCAGACGGGCGCTGTGTCCGCTGACCCACAAACACTGATTGCACTGAGCAGCACAGACAGATGCAGACGACAGTTCGCAATTGGCTTTTGCACAACGAGGATCGATCGAGGACGAGAGTTGTTTGAGTCCTTAGGCGCACAGCTGGTGGCTGACGACAGCAAGGATATGGCTCAAGTGCCGGACGGCGACAAATTCAACACGGCCCACACGATGTGCCCATGTTTATAAACAAACAAACGAACACGATCAACCGAAACAAATATGTATGTGGCTGGGAACAATTGCATGATCATCGACCACTTGAGACGGTAGTCTGTCTAGCTTAGTAACAACAATGTTTCTCGTATTACAAATTGCCATTAAATGATCAGTACTAAATTATTGCTCCTCTCTCTCTCTCTCTCTCTCTCTGGGCACCCCTTTCTCTAGACTTTCGCTGGAGCGTGCGACTGGCAACTGTATAAACAAAGCACAACGGGATGCTCCTCATTAGATCCTACTCCATATATTAGTGCCTTGTGGCTTGTGGCCGCATTTTCTAGCTATGTTATGTTAAAAGCCAAAAGCGAAAGATGACAAATTTGGGACACTAAAATCAATTGACAGTTGTAATTACTTGTGTCAATAAGCGTTGTCTGCGAGTCGCAGTGTGTGTGTAAATATCTATATACTGTATGTGTATTTGTATATGTTAAACTGTGGGGCGTTCGACCTCTTGCCATAATTTATTTTTCGCGCTTGCACAGGAAGTGCTCCACGCAAATTAAAACAAAAATATATAGAATGACAGTCGACATACAAATAATGCTAACTAAGCATCTGTAGACGAGTGGTGCGAAAGTACTATATAAACTGACGATCAAGAAACTATGGGTAAATTTACAATTATTGCGGTGACTATGTAAAGCAATTTGCTAATATTTTTAATGTGTTAAATTAATAGAAGAATATAATAATGTGGTATTATTTGTAAAGTAATAATTTGAACTAAGAGAGCATTAAATTAAATCAAATACAATTTAAGTTTCTTCTTCAATATTCATGGCAATAGGTAATATGTTATGTATAGTACATATATCCATTTTGTATTTCAAATAACTGAGTTAAATTATTCAATAAATATTAATATATCAGTTTTGACATTAAGTACAACTACCATGTGTAAGTTATTGGACTATTTCTAAATATTTAATCACTTAAGAGGAAATAATAAATAAGTTCTTCAAAATTAATACGTTTAATAAAGCAAACATAATTTTTCAGGGGTTTCTATGATTCTTGTGAAGTAATTGGAAGAATGGTATATATGCCACAATATGCCACTAAATGAATTTTTGTATTGCCTTGAAAGAATAGAGAATATGCCACTAAATGAATTTTTCTATTACCATATATCATATTATATATTGGTAAAAAGTTTGTATCACCTTGAAAGAATGGAAAATATGCCACTAAATTAATTTTTACATTATCTTTAAATAATGGAATATATGCCACTAAATGCATTTTTGTATTACCATATATCATATATTGTTTGAAAGTTTTAAATAGTTTAACGAAATCAGTGATTTGATTAAAAAAAGTCAGCATTCATATTCATTGTTAATTAAACTTTCGCTTCCTAACTAGAAGTACACATTGTCAAGCATCTCCTACTGCTGCTGCAGAGTTTAATATGCCATGCGGCATGTGGCGTAGCTATAATACATGCATCTCTCTTTTGCTCTTATTCTCTCGTATCCTGCGCTCAGCGGCATCGCTACTAATTTGTTTATATTGCTGTCGTTTATGATATGTTTAGGCATCCCTTTTTTTTACGACTCGTTAACATGCCGCTTCACAGTGTCAGAGGCAGCTACTTGAGTGCAATCCTTTTAACAGACCGCGCCCAAGGATCCATTGCCTGCTGCTTTAATATGCAAATTAGTCACGGTCACAAGTGGCGTATGCGTAATATTTGAACTGCAATTAGTCGTCGCCTGTCAACACGTCGCGACGACGTTGCTGACGTTGCCGCGACCTCCTCTTCGATCATTGCGAGCCGCCATCAGTAAATTGGCATAAACAAATTTGTGTGTGCATTTTGCGCTATTTGCTTAAACATTTTTGGGGCCTGCATTCTTAAGCGGCCATTGAGAGTGCATTTAATGGCAAATGGCCGCAGTTTTTGCGCAAAAATCAAAAGCAAAAACATTACAACGAACCCTGGAACGGAACAGAACGGACAGATTAAAGTATAAACAAAATGCACTTGCGCCGGCTGAAAATGTTCACTTATTGTAAAATGCATTTGGTTTTTGTTTTAGCCCATTTGCATGCACTTTGCTTTAGCGTTTTTAGAGTTGTTGTCTCATCGTTCACTTGATTCCCATTCACATTTCCATTCCCCTCATCCCATTCCCCTTTTTTCTCGATGCTCTGCTGTTGCACCCGTTCGCATTCTGTTGAGCGTTGCTGCGTCGGCGTCTGTTGCACACATGTGCGCCAGTCATAAAAGGAGCATCAGCGTCATAAGATTGAGCATGAGGATGAGGAGATTGCTTCGACCTGACACTTCGATTTGCAGCTACCGCTCTGCGCTTTTGTTATTACTATTGCTCTCGCTCTCTTGCTTGTTCTCGTTCTCGTTGTTGTTGTTGTTTGGTGTTGGTGTTGGTGTTGCTGTTGTTGTTGCACGTGTTGATCCTAGGCGGGCTTGTTTATGCAACAGCCTAACTTCTTGGTAGAAATAACTCTACGACAAATTCATCAAGTTAGTGCAGTCACTCCAGCTGATACTCTTTCCCAACTCAAGGATAGGATGAATATTTCAATAATGAAAATTCTAATTGTAATGATTTTACTTATGAGTACCATCATAGAATACTAATACAAATTATAATGCTTAAGCTAAGATTCTTTACTTTATTGCTAATTCTAAAAGCAAATGCAATGATAATTTCAATACTTAAAAAGGCTAATTTTCAGAATCTGATGATGCAATGATAAATAATAATAATGCTAATGCTAATATCGGTGCCAAAACTAACGCTATTACTACAACTAATTTTAATACAAGTACTAAGGCTAATATAAATTTTAATGACAATTTAAATACCAATGCTAATGCCAATACTAATAATAAATTCAATACTTATGTGATAACTAATGCAAATTCTAATGATATTTATAAGACTCATGACAATACAAGTGCTAATATTAAAGCTTATTTCAATGACAATACTAATACTAATGCTATTATTAATGATATTTCTAATATTAATACTAGAACTAATGATAACTCTAATACTAATGCAAATGCTAATTCCAATGCCAATAATAATATTATTGTACTTGTTAAAAATATTGCTTTTGCTAAATCCTATACTTTTGTAATGCTAATTACAATAATACAAATTATAATTGTAATTTAAAGAATATTACTTCTAATTCCTCTTAAATTTAATAGAGAACTTCCTTTATAGAGCATACAACTAGCGGCCTTAATTCACTCTTCCACTATTTCTCTCTTGTTGTGTTATTGAAGTTGTGCTCTTGATTTTATGAGATCGACGACCACGGACAGGAGAAATGGCTGGAGAGTTGAGTTTGCGATTGGTTCGGGGGCAAACGACATTGCCTAATTGCCTTCTTGGTACTACACACACAGTCTATGAGCTATGAGGGGTTGGGCGGAGAGGTGTATGCAGCGCATCAGTTAGACAGGAGGAGGATGGATGGATATGAGTAAATGAAACGTTTCGCCCCCGAAATCTGTAAACAAACACACAAAAGCAAAGTACAATGATGCGCTGGATCTATTTATGTTTATTTTGTTTTGAAAATTGTGCGTTTAATTTATAGTTAATTGTTTTTCAGCTTTTCATTAACCAACCAAAGCGACCAACCGAAAACCGACCAAGCGAAACGGCAAAAAGGCAAACGGACTGACTGTGTGCGGTCCCCGACGAAATTTTCATGGGAAACACGCCTATGAAATAATAATACTCGTACCAATTGTTGTTGATGATGATGCTATTTGCGCAAGTTGTTGATGGTGGTGCACCCACACGGGTGAGTCCCCTCTCTCTCTTCCCTCCACCCTCTCTCTCTCTCTCTCTCCTTTGCTCCATGTGCGCCGCCCAGTAGGCAAACTAACAGCTCTCGCCCTCGTTGGACAAAATGGCCACCCACCTCAATCTCAATTTCAATCTCAACCTCAACCTCAACGCGCGGCTGCCGTCGGCAGCTGTTGAAATCATCTTTGCGCAATGTGGCCAATCCCCTTCCTCCTCCTCCCCCTCCCCCTGAATGGGGCACTCCTTTGCTTATTTGGCTTGAAATAAAAAAGCATTTAAACGATTTCGGCAGCTTCAACAGCTTCATATACTATGTTATGTTATGTATGTTAGATAGATAGAGAGACAGAGAGTGAAAAATTAGAATGATAAATGTTTTGGTTTTTGTGATTTTGTTTATTGTTCAAATTTCGCCTAAAAAAATTTCAAATTTTACCGCATGTATAAAACGAATTTTTTATAGGCAGCCATTCAAATCGGCGAATGTTGAGTTGATCCTAGCTAAATACAAATAGTCAATGTTGTTGTTCTTGCTGTTGCTGTTGCTGTTTAGCGAGCTGTTTAGATAAAAATTTGTGGTATAGCCGTCCAAGAGAGAAGCAGACACATGTGCCATTGTGCCATTGAGGCAACTTAATTAGCATTTTTAATGGAGCTGCCGACTCGTCGTAATGCTCGACAATTAAAGACATGGCCAAGATACAACACAACACAACAGACACCAAGAACAAGGCATGGCCAACCAAAGATTTCATTGGAAGTGCGCGTGAGATTTGTTAAATCTGTCCGTGTGTGTTGCATCATTCGATATATTTTATTAGAGCTTATCAGCTGCCAGAGCGCTGCTAACAACCCAGTAAAAGCACTTGAAATATCACCAACGCACCAAGCAACTATCGATCAATTCGATCTCTTGTTCTCGACACTATATTTGGCAATATAAAGTGGAAAAAACCTGCAAGAAAAACACTACTAATAAAAAATAACAAACAGACATCCCGAAAAGAAACATTGGAAATAGTCATATACGTAATTGCCAATGAATCAGTTTCCTTTAATATGCTTTTATGTGATGATGCTGGCGATTTAGGGCAGAGGAATTTCTTTTTTTGCCCCATGCTTAACACCTTTGAGGCACTTTGGACTGCTTAAACAACTGACGATCTCTGTTGTTTTTATATATTTCGTTATTTGGAAAATCGTAAAAAAGCAAAGCGCTTAAAGTCTGTTTAAGTGTTCATTGTTTAGTGTAAACAAACGTAAATGGAAAGTTTGTACAGTAAAGCGTGTCTATAATGGCTAGGTGAGAACGTTTTCATAGGATCAACTTGAGTTCTTTTCAAATAAATAATCATTAGAATATATATTCTCCTTAAGTAAATATCTAAAATTGATAAATAAGTCAGACGTCAAGTTAAATTTGTCAAAATAATCAGAGAATATTAATAATAGAAATTTTCCTCATAAGTATTTCCTCCACTGACTGCATTTATTTATTGCCTCATCCTTCAGCCTGTTACCAATTGTTCTTCAGCATGTACTATATGCCAATAATTTTCAAATCCCTACAACTCTCCTCCAAAGCACAAGCTAATTGAAATCTTAACACAAGAATTAACTTGAATTCAAATATTAAGCTACGCATAAATCAACTGTATGAGAATCTTCGAGAAGTCCTTTTTCTTTTTTATTTTTTGGGCAACTTCTTAACGCTTCGTTAGTCTCTTGGCCTTGGTCTTGGGCTTCGTGCTAAGTAAGGAGGGCAATTTACGATTCAAATGAATTCCGCCCACATTTTCATAGTGTCATCTCTGTATTTTTTTCATAATCATTAAACGATAAATTTAGTTGAATTTTTTATATTCTTCCATTGCCTGTTAGACTGCCTGTCTTTCAGGGGACAGGAGCAGGGGGCGGTCACGCCCACTGGCAGCAGCCATTAGTAGCAATTTTCAATTTCCTTTCTGATGAAGCACATGGCAAGAGAGCAAATTACATGGCACACAGGACAAGATGATGAGCTGACATGGCCCATTCCACACAGTTTATCTGTGACTACTTCTTTTTTTCTTTCTCATTTTTTTGCTGCTTCCATCTTGAGGTTGTGCTTAGAGTTCTGGCACACGTACGCAATTGTCCTGAGTCGATGCGAAAAGAACATTTTCTTGCAATTTTCACGGCGACGGCGCAAATGAACAGCCATTATGTGGATCTCAAGTGAAAGCAGCGTCTGAAGTGAATTTGTAACGAGCCGGAGAAGTCGTGAAGAAGCTGTGAAAAGCGTCCGAAAACGTTGAATGTTGTAAGTCGCAAGTCGACGACCAACTCAGTGCGTTGCAGTGAGTTATCCCATTTATCCTTGCCAGCCAAAGGACATGCTTCAATTGAATAAGAAGAAAATTACACTTAAACGCTGCGCCGTGTCGACAACTACAACACAGAGAACACAAGACTTTAGTAGGTTGAGAAGGGAGAAGGAGAGAAGATGAAGCAGCTTCATGGGGTCAGCAATTGTTGCGCGTCCTTTGATTGAATTGCCATTCATTAAATGACCGATTAAAGTGCTGAAATAACATAATTTGAATTGCTATATGAACTATCTACTACATTTTTTTGTGATGTGCATAAATTCATTTCTTCGCTGCTTTCATAATTAACCATTTCACTTGAGAAACGCTCAATGAACTTCGCCTCGCACTTTAATGCCAGGCGTTGTGTGTTTACAGCGCCAGAAGACATTCCAGCCAACGACAAATAAGTCCCAAATGAAGTTTATTTGCTCAAGCCGTTGACAGACAAACAGTTTGCCGCCTCCTTCCATACTCGTATAGCACTCATACGCAGTGTGCGCCATCTGCATTAACATATCATTAGACTATGTTGCTTCTTTTCTTCTTGCTGCTTGCTGCTTGCTGCTGTACGTGTGTCCGTATCCGTGTTCATGCCGCTGTTTGTCTGTTTATCTGCGCTTTTGTTTACAATACAGCGTAATCATGTGTTACTAATACCAATAATAAAGGCAATGGGCAATCCTAACCCTAACGCCGCATGAACTTTCCTCCAGCTCCCATCTGCCTAGAAGGGGAAAATGGAAAATGCTGCCGATGCCTCTGCCTCTGCCGTCGCACCCACTTCAATGTCAGTTCGTGCATGCATAATGAGTTGAGCTGAACTGCAGAGGCGTCTGCTCCACAAATCCAAAACGTGTCGCACTCGCATCAAGTGCACTTCTAGAGCCAGTCGACTGCCGATAAACAACATTTGCTGCGCACTTGCAGGAAACAACTGTCTCTCTCTTCTGCAGTTTTTTCTGTTTATATTTAATTGCCATTTAAGTTGGCATTTTGGCGGTCTACTTTTCGTTGATTTGCTAAGCCCTCACTTAACCACAATTCGATTCTATTGAGCAATTCCAATTCAGTATGTTGAAATCCATTTAAGTTTATGATGAATATGCTTCACTGACCTAACAGAATTTTACGTATTTTTATTCGGCTAAGAGCTTCCAATTTTCTGTATTTTTTTTTGGCTAATTTCTTAAGAACACTTTGAATGGCACTCTGGCGCCTTAAGTAGCCTTTGTCCATATACGCTATACTCTATATAAGCTAAAGCATCGAATTCATTAAATACTTAAGTGGACGACTCAAGTGCCAAAGTTTAAGTGTTGGGGTTATGATTGCAAAAATATAATAACAACAACAGCGAGCAGCAATAATTGATGGCAATTTGATTTCACATATGGCAAGGAAGTGTTCTTTATGAATATAAAATATACAAAATTAAATGTAAATAAAAATGCGAGCCAGTTACTAGTAGTTATGCAAAACTATATGTATTCTTTTGAGTAATATTAAAAAAATATATTATTATTGATATGTTATTGAAATAACGAATACAATTTCTTATTGCATTGAGATGAGACAGTCTGTAGTCTACTTTTCCTATGGTTGTTAACTTAATTTAAGCTTAGTTGCTAATTTATTACATTTAATTATATTATTTGCTGGGAATTTCGAAGAAGGTGCATATTTGTTTAATGTAGCTGAAGTGGAATTCTTGCAGTAAAAAAATATGTAGGCAGGCTTCTCTTGGATCAACTGCTTCAAGAATTACTCATTAATGTGTTGAATTTTTAAGAACAGTCTTAATAATTACACAAAAAGTCCACATCTAAATGATTGCTTAACATTAATGAGCTTGCTGCTAAAGAATTGCAATTTTCCAAATGTAATTTAAGAAAAATTTGACCTCTAAATAATTTTAAAACTCGAAATATGTATTTAATGCTTTATCTAAGAGTAACTTCTATAGTGAGTGTTTTAATCTAAATAACAAATCATAAATAATGGTTTAAAATGTAATTTGAAAATTCCACAAAATTTAATGTATAGTATAAATATATTTTCAAAATATTTTCACCACTAAATTTGTTTTGATTGATCTGATTTGTATACGTAATTTTTAAATGCGAAATTTTAATGCAATTACAATTTTTGACAATTTAATAAATAAGGACAAAGAGAGTCTTTGGATTAGTTAAGTCATTTGTATAAATAACTTTTTTATTCGTATATTTTGTAGTAATAATACAACTCTTATTCTGTATTAATGAAGTAAACTATTTTTAAGTAATTATTGCAGAATTTGTTGTATTAAATCAATAATTAAAACAATCATTTAATTTATATTTACTATATAACTAAGTTGGTCTATAAGTATTCATATTTTTATCAACATCAGCCCTTAGCAATATAAGTTATTTATCTTAACATTAACACAGATGTAAAAGAACAAGTTAGAATTGCTTAGATTTCGGGATTGATTTTATTATCAACTTCCCAGACGTATTAGGCGGAACATTAGGAAATCGTAAATAAATCATGGGCATTTGTGTGAATCAAATATTTGTTTGCCGGTCGCTGTAAAAAATTGCCACCCACATGGGACGCGAAGCGAGATACTTTTGCCAGTGTAAAGCACCGCCCAATGGCCACTGACCAGTGGGGTAATATTGTAGTTCCATGTATTGTTCGATGTGTGAGTGTGCGGGTGTGTGTGTGTGTGCATATTTTTAAAATGCAATAAAACTCAACGCGCCAATTTGTAGGCAATTAAATTTTATTCTCTTGTTGGAATTTTGATTTGGACTCGGATCGCGATTGCGATCACAGCGACTGCGACTCTGACGTCCGGATTCCGTTTGGTGGCAAATGATCATTGAATCCGAATCCGAATCGTTTGTTCATGATGATCGATAGCTGCCATTGGTCTTATTGTTGTTTACATTGTCATATTTGTGTGTGTGTGTTTTTATTGTTCCTATTGTTGTTGTTGTTGCTCTCGCATGTTCCGCCAATTTGCCATATTTTCATAGGCAATTCGTCGAGCGTCGAGTCTTTATTTGTTGCCACATGCCCGCTGCAATGATACTTTGTTTATTAGCCCAAATTAGCCAAATAAATGCAACAGCTTTTTGCGGTAAATCATTTGCACAGATTGGGATCGAAAACCTTGGAAAAGTTATTCAGAGAGAGAGAGAAAGAGAAGAGATCGAACGTTCTCAAGTGGAGTCAAGTATGTGCATTGCACATTTCTAATCTCTGATCAGTTGCGGTATCAGTATCTCAACTGCTCGACTGCAAAATGTAGCAATAAATATTTGTGCTCCAAGTGTTCCATCAAATTGAAGCTTTTAAGTCTTTGGACTGAAGTGCTTGTGTTCTAATTTCGCATTGGGGCAGGCCACAAAATGAGAAGAAAATGCGCAATTAGCCGCTATTACATTAATAATACGCGTACTTGTCTACTACACAATATTCCAATAATAATTGAATTGAATCTCTTGCTGTGTTCGGTAAATGGAAAATCAAACAAAAACGTATTGAGAATTCAATGAAATGAAATGAAAAGCGCACATTGGCCAAAGTGAATCGCCAGCACTTAAGAGCTTAAAAGTACGTTTAGCAAAAGCAGAGCAAAGAGATTTCTCTCTCTCTCTCTCTATCTCGATCTCCTCTCCTTCCTCCATTGACCTTCAGTTGGCGCCGCTTGCGACGGTGGCAGGCAATTGGAAACCGTCGACAGCGACAACAAACTGATCATGTAATCATGCGTGTGGCATTTGTTTACAAATCACGCCTACGCCTGCGCCTGTGGCTACTTGTATCCTGCTCCAGACAGGACTCGAGGTACTTGAGGCTGAGACACTGATCAGCGAGCAGTGAAATATGTGTGAATGTTTTTGGTCCTGTGCGAGTCAAGTGGCCAACGTCAGTCACTCGTCCTGTGGCAGACATTAATTGCTTCAATATTTTGACCAAATATACAAGTCAAGTGTTTGAGTTCCCTTTGCTAACTTGTGCGGTCGCGGAGGTGTCCATGGAGCTGTCCAATTGGCAAGCTGCCGCCAGGACGTGTGTCTAGACAACGTTTGGTTTATTTTGATTTGCGCCACAGGACATGACAATTGCAACATATTATGCTATATTAGCTGGCAATCGCTTTGTCGCCCCTGAGTGGCAGTCGCGACTGCCAGCGGCAACTGGCAACTGGGAACTCGCAACTGGAGCTAAGGCGACCACACACAAGACGCAAATAACCCAAACCATACTTCAAATAAGCAAAGCGCACAACAACAACAAACACACAAGCATGAAGTTGACTCGCTGGCAACCACATTTAATGCACTCCGAGTCGAGTTAGTTACTCGCTGTCCCCAGTTCATGGCATCATTGCTCCCCATCAGGTGTGCGGTGGCGTTGACTTTGTGGCACACTCGCTCTCTCTCTCCCTCCGTTAGAAGCGCAAATTGTTTATGCTACTTTGTGAGCAATAAAAGCGCCGGCAGCCGTTGTGGGTGGTCGCTCCCAGCATATTGTATGATGCGATCGGTGGTGAATGCTGCTGTTGTTTAGTATGTTCGCAGCTTATGGTTTATGTAAATGTAAATGCTGTTGTCGTTGTCGTTGTCAGTGTGCCGCGTGCTAATCACCGGCAACTCTTCAAAGTCGCTCGTGTGGAATTGATCCAGAGCATTGTGTTTGCTCAACAGGATAAAGGATGAAGCATGTGAATGTGTGTTGCGCAACTTTGCCACTGTGGCAATTAGAACTGTCTCTGTGAGAGCTGTGGCAATAATTGAATTGATTTCTGGTGAAAGCAGCCACTTGTAAGTGTCCGTGGGGGGAATAGGTTGAAGTCTATCTCCATTGTTGGAGTGGCAGTCGCATAATTGTGACTTAATTGTGTCATTATGATGTGCTATCTCCATACACACATATGGAGTAGGCATGGCCTGGGAAAGAGTGAAAGGGTAATTCGGCCCACTCAAGTCAAGTGCGGCTTTGAGCCCATTAACGCTGATCTTTGGCTGGAGTTGAAGTTTGTTGACCTTTGTCGCTGTTTAGTTGATAAAGTGCAGTGGGAACTTTGGCGTGTTGTAGTTGTTATGCAGTGATGATTTTGATTTATGGCAGCATAACTTGAGACGTTTTGCTTATTGTTTCTAGGTGCATCTATTTATTTTCATTTGTCAATAAAATCGACATCATTCGCATTTTGATTTGCGCAACACATCAACAAGCTATGAAAACAAATCGCTCGCAAATCATTTCGCAAATTTGCCAATTTCATATTTACGTCTTCATAATTTGCACTCAGTTTTTGCAGTTTTACGAAATTATGCGCGACTCGCCATCAATTTGGATTCGCATTCAGATTGATTTCTATTTTCGTTGTCCAGCAGGGCTGCTCGGTCTAGAGGAAAAAGCGTGCGGAGAAGCATAACAGTGTTGTTTATATATGATTAAGAAATTATGAATGGGTTCATTTTTAAATAACGAACAGAAAAAATCAAAATGACTCGCATGCTTTAAAAATCAGGTCAAATACTGTGCTCATTAACAGATATTTTAAGTAAAAATTGAAATATATTGCAGAACTCAATACAATTCAAATGAATCGATTATGCATAAGGATTGTGTCTATGCTGAACAGATAGAATCCACAATATGGATTCCATTTTTAGCTAGTACACCAACCCATGTGGCGCTGCACTGCTTAATCCAAGCAGTACTCTTCACTGCTTGTGGAAACTAGGGTAGCCATGCCAGAAACCAGTTCGTGTGGTGAATTCACATTACCAGTATTTAGCCTAGGCACCAACCATTATTTTCTGCACTGCTTCATAAGAACATCCTTACAAGCAGTGTAAATCATGATAATCGCTAAAATATCACGATAACAATTGTATGCACTTAGTTTATTGTAATGTTTGAATAAAATAAAATAATGTACTATTTTTATAGCCGCTACCCATAGGGTAGAAGGGTATTAGAACTTTGTGCCGGCAGGAAATAGTATTTTTGCAGTATATTCGGTATATTTTGAGAAAATACAGCAAAATATATTTCTTTTATTCAAAATGGGTTAGCGGGTATCTCACAGTCGAGTACCCTCGACTGTAGCTTTCTTACTTGTTAGTTTACTGTATTTGTTTTATTGAAACACGTTTTACTTTAAATATTACTAATACGCCAAGTATGCTTTATTTGCAAATAATCTACAATCAGTTAACACAGTAAAATTATAAATATTCATATAAAGGTGGTTGTTATTTTTTTTTTTAACGAAAATCACAAGCAATTTATATGAGGAAATTTAATACTACAATTAGGAAAATGATTGCGATGAAAATGTTTTTGAGTTTTCTTGTTTGGCAAATTAGAAATCGTGTGTGTGTGTGTGTGTGTGTGGAAAGTACAAATTGGGCTAATCGCTGCTGTGGGGTAAATTGTTGTGGTAACTAGTTGCCAAGCTGTGGCAAGCAGGGGGGCGGTAGAGCGGCGGGCGGGTAGAGCAGCTTGCCATCCGAATAGCGCATCAGTGTCATCATCTTCAGCATGCGAAGTTCCTCCTTGTCCCGGCTCGAGTTGCTCGTCGGCTGCTGCTGCTGATGCGTCTGCGTCCGCTGTTGGGGGTGGAGGTGGTGACTGTTACTCGGATGTGGTTGCGATGGCCGGCATCGCATGGGATCTGCTGACTGGTCGGGTCTTTAAAATACTCAAGTCATTAACATTCTCTAAAAAGCTTTTGTTCGCTGACAATTGTTTCACGCTCTGCACGTCCTTTTTCAGCTCCTCCATGTCGCGTTTGAGTTTGGCCCGTCGGTTCTGGAACCACGTGATGACCTAGGAAGTAAAATATTAATCTCTGACTTATATAATATAGTGCTTAGATTGTAATACTCACCTGTGCATTGGATAGTCCTAAGCCAGCGGCGATTTCATCACGATCCGCCGGCGAGAGATACTTCTGGTAGAGGAAACGTTTCTCCAGTTCAAAGATCTGTTGATTCGTAAATGCTGTGCGCGATTTGCGCTTCTTCTTTGGATTCGAACGCGTGGCAAAGATGTTCAGCGTGGAGGGATCTGAAATGGTTGCAATGGTTGGGGAAAAGCATTAACCAAATGTGCGATCTAACTCATAAACCAAGAAACAAACTGTCGTTAAATAAAAAGGCTGAACAAAACGTGCATTCAACTTTATCTATTTATTAACTTTATCAGTCTTCTTTGGGGCTCTCTTTTGTAACTGGTTTGTTAGCTTTTTATAGCCTTTGGGCCACTTTCATTTCAATCAGCGCACTAGTTACAATAATTTCAAAACACACACACAAATCCAAATGGAATTCATAATAGAGATGCGGCATATGAATGGTCATAAAGCATGAAAAGAGTGTGGAATCTCTAGCTCCTTTGTTTTATTTACTATAGTACTATGGCATAGAGCCCCTCAAAACGCTTGATGTTATCCGATCGTCAAGTTTTATGGGCGTTCATGCCGCTTTGGCTGCTTCCAGCCCAGTTTTTGTTGGACTACTTTTATGTGCGATCGACGCTGTCGATTTTTATTGGTCTCAACGCGTTGAATGATTTCCTTTATGGGAATCTTCAGCTAGCTGTTGTTGTTGTTGTTATTGTTGTTGTTAAGCGTTTCGATTGGGATTTGATTTGGTTTTGATTGCCGGTATTTGTTTGGCTGGCATGTTTAAAGGTAATACGCCTGCTGATTGATGTTTTTCGAAAGTATTCCGTTTCTGTGCGGCGGAAATCACATTAAGCATTCTTATTGTTTATTTATTTATCGCGCAGCTTTTCAATTCCTTTTTTTTCGCGCCTTCGCACTCAGCATTTTTATTAATGCATAAATTTAAGTGCAGACATCGACATCTCTTAGCGGAAATGGCTGCCTTGTTTTGTTTTCGTTTTTTTTTTGGTCAGGCTAAGCGGAAGGACAATGGCAGCTGGATGAGAGAAAGAGAGAGAGAGAGAGCAGACGAACGTGTCTTCAACCCCTCATGATGATGACAACACACAACTTGAATTGTTGTTAAACATGACGGACAATTAACAATTAATGTGACTCGACCCAAGGACGAGCACGACATCGAACGGACAGACAAACATCCAAGGGTTGTTTGTGGTCAGTGGCTCAGCTCAGCCTAAAGCCATTTTGACACTCATGTGATGTGTTTATTGTAAAGTTCATTTATCTAGATGGTCAAACACGCCCTTTTCTAGTCGAGCTGCAGGCAAAGGAAGCGCACGCATATCACGCAGCCAAATAAATTATGAATGAAAAACTGACGCGACTCCAGACATCATCGGAATTAACATCAAAATTATAATTATAAAATTGATAAATTTGTAACAACATTTTGCACATAATATATGTGTGTACATTTAGACAATGCAATTAATATTCATTTAATTTTAATTTATTGTAGTTTGCATTAGCAATAGCGAAGTACTATATTATTATGTAAAATATTATATAATATAATTCAATGAATTCATTTTTGGTAAGTTAAATGTATTATTGAATATTCTAACTCTTAGAATCATATCTGGCAATGAATGCAGCTGGATTGAAGGTAATTAGAAAGATATAACACGAAATTTGGTATAAGAAGTGAAGTGTGAACTGATCACATTATTAATTTGCTTATACAAATTATTGGTATAAAACGCTCTTTTGATATCTACTGATTTACCCAATGCAGTAATCAAAGTAATTTAATATATTGTGCATTGAATTGAATAATACAATAAACTAAAGGCTAAGCTTTCACGTATATTACCCATACGCCCAGTAAGCACTTGTGTCCAAAGAAAATAATATTTACTTTGATATAAATTTCCCCATTGTAGTTGACTTTAATAGTCGTCTAGACGCCACTATTGAGCTAACCAATTTTATTGTAACTTCCACATTAATTAGATTAGCCTTTGCGGCTCAAACGAATTCAGCTTTAAAAAACGTGAATGGGCCACAAATCGCGGCGAGTTGCCAATTAAGCTTTGACCAATAGAACGCCCAGTTTGGCAGCAAATTGGTCATGCGGCGTGGCATGTGGGCTGTGACCACGCCTCTTTATTAAAAGTTGCAAGTTGCAAGCAGCAAGCAGCAAGTTGTGGGAGTGTGTTTTGGGCATTTGTTGCGCTTTATTAATTAGGAAAAAAAACTTGGGAGCATGAGTTGGCCAACAACACGAGTTGCACTAACAAGTAAGTAACGTGTGTTTCTTTTGAGTGTATTCAAATTTGCCATATGAATTATGGTGACTGCACCCACAGTCCGAAAAGCCTGAACAAACAATGTCATCAGCATAACTAATTACAATGACAGGCGAGTAAAAGAAAAGGGCAGAAGGAGATAGCAACGTGGCCAAAAGCCGAGTGGGCTCGTAAGTTATGCCAGTTGCAGAGCGTTGCTAATTGAGACGCAAACAAAATGACGCATTGTCCTCGCTGAACACACAGAGTTTGGGCTTGGTTCCTAGACGTGGCTTATCGCAGCCAGATCAAAACTGGGCCTAATGGCGTTGGCGGTAATTAGGAAAATTAAGTAGTTCACAAGAGTTCACAGCTATACATTAAAGAAGGCATTAAAATGCAGCTGAGGAAGCCACGAAGAACGCATCAAGCTGCTTAAGTGTCAAAGAGGAATGAAAAGCAGAACAGCAGCAATTATGTTAATTAAGAGGCAACAAAAGAGGTGGGGGAAAAACGATTCAATTAAAGCCAACTGCAGATCAATCAGCCAGCAGCCAGCAGCCAACAGCCAACAAACAACAAGCAAACAGCTAGAAGGCATCAGCTAAGTCTAATCCGAAGAAGAAAGATAGAGAGAGAGAGAGAAAGAGAGCGAAAAAAAACCAACAGCAAAGTCAAAGTAAAAGCCTGAGGAGATCGTAATCTAAAGATCAATGATGTTGGCTATTAGGTGCTACCAAGATGAGTATCGTTTGGAAAATGTATTGGGCACAAGGTGCTGTTCACACGATCGTCATCGTCATCGTCATCGTCTCCGTCACCATCAAGCGAGCGATCGCTCTCGATGCAGTTGAATCGAGTCGAGGCGAGTAAGATGAGCTGATCTACCTACTGAGAGTGCCAGGCTGAGCCAGGAGCATGACATGTGGAATGCGATGTATGTGAGCGTGTGTGTGCGACTCTGTGTGTGTGCGAGTGTGTGTGTGTGTGTGAAATGTCGGCAACGGAAGACTCAATTAGAAGACGATTGTGGGGATTTATGAGCACAAGGAATTTCACATTTTTATACCCGGCGTAACAATTAAGGTGCAAGGGTAACTTTGTGACTTGATAAGTCCTATTTCATACTATATATATTTTTAATTTTTAATTTAATTCTTGATTCTCTACACAAAGTCTTAAACGGCATCAGAAGTTCGACCTTAAAAACAGTATTATTTTCAAAAAGTAGAAAACGGAAATCTTCTATTTGTAATCTTAAAACTTTTCAGGATTCTTTGTTAAGATGAATTTGTTTTGTAGAATTTCGTCGGATTCTTTTTAATCATAAAATTGAAGAAATTGAAATTATGAGTGAATATATAATATATAGCTAAAATATTGTATTGTTTTGTACATAATGTAAACTATATATTTAAGGCTCATACAAAAGTTTGATAAAGGACGAATATTTAAGAACAAATGTTATGTCGTAACATTTCATACTAAATAATATTTTAATTGTATAAGAATATTCATCAATATTCATCATTTAAATTAAAGAATACAATAAGAAGAGTGCTAATATAAAGCTAAAATATATAATTCAGTTGTACCTGGTAAAAGACTATAAAAGCTTTCAAGAAAAAGTACATCATACTATAGAAATTTTGCTATAAACTTCTTCGAATGTTTAAAATCAAATGAGTATTGAAATATATTACAAAATTTAAGTCCGGGTATCTCGCAGTCGTTTAGGTTTATAGTTCTCTTACTTGTGTTTTTCTGTTTTGTGTTTTTTGGGAAGCCTTTAGCCTGGGCTAAATACCTGCCAATAGCTTTATAACTTTGCCGCCGCGCCGCATCAAAAGCGAAATTATGACAAAGCGTCGACCTTCGAATGCAAAAGAGGCCGCAGCGACAAAGAGTTTTGCTAAAAGCGTTAATTATGTGCCCCAGACCCCGCCTCCCTTCGAGATGCCCCAAAAAATAAAGGGCGCAAGAACAGAGACTGCGATTCGAACTCCAACTCGATGTTGGCCCCGAAGCAATGTGGAGCGCAAAGCGAACCACAAATTGCGTTGTCCAGAAGCTCGAAAGCGTAATCAAAAACTAATTTTAATCCTGTTTGGGGCCACGCTGATGAGGGATCAGATTAATGCGACGCACTCACTCACTCACTCACATCGCCAGAGAGAGAGCAAAGCGATGCGATCAGAATGGGAATCAGAATGGGAATCGGGAATGGGAATGGGAATGGGAATGGGAAAAGGGAGCGATCTTCATTTTTAGCGGTAGGTCCAGGTTAATTTATTCTAAATGGCTTTTTGAAATCTCCGAAACAAGGCAAGAAATTTACTTATGACATGCGCAGCGTTCCACAAAGAGACAGAGAGAGAGAGAGAGAGAGAGAAAAACGTAAACGTAACATAACCACAAAATCCCCTGAAATGCCCCAAAAATGCGGATGATGATTCAGAGGCGAGCAAACAGTCAAGTAGTCGGGTTTTTGGGGGCCCAGCATATTTTTCTCACTTTGGCGTGTCTGCGTGTTGTTAGCAACGAAATTGATGAGTTCGAGCAGGTTATAAAACTCGATACCTTTTAGCTACCTTTTGTTATAGCTGTTGTTATTGTTGCTACTACCAAAAAAACCGAAATACAATAACACAAATTAATATAAGAAGATGAGACAAATTTAGCCGCCGACAAAAGAGAGTTGTGTGTATTTGTGTGTTTGCGCAACTCGCTTCATAACGAGAAAGTTATAAATTTAGGTATTTTCATTTGGTGTCTTGAGCAACTGGTGAGGTCTCTCCATATATACGAGTATGTATGTATATATCTCTTTCTCTGTCCAGATTGTCATCGTTGGCTGCTTGTTTACACGCTCGTAATGCGCGCAATAATTTCTTGTATTTTATATTTCAGTTCTCTCTATATGATTCCCTAGCTTTTTTACTGTTCTTCTTTCAGCTTTGTTCAGTCCCTTCCATTTGAGCGTAAATGTTGAGCATGTTGTGGCCCGCAGCATGTTGTAAACATTAACATGGCTAATAACATTTGCAAGTACCTCGCAATTTTCGGTGCCAAAGAACAAGTCAACGGCCCTGGGGGCATATAATCAGGCTCTCCCGTCGATGTTCGTCGCAATCAAGCTTAATTTCTTCATATTGTGTTGACGACTTTCTTTTGCACTGTCCTCAGCCATATCAACAAACCGTTAGCACAGCCTCTTCTTGAACATTCCGGATGCTGAAGCGCCGCTTTCTCAAAGGCTACGCACAATTCGGCACATGGAGACATAATTACAGGCACACAAAAAAGATGTTCTTATGATATTTTGATTGATTTTAATGGCATCGGCAAATCAATTGCAACTCCAACGCAACGCACGTGGTCATCCTTAATTCAATAATGAATACGTAAAGCTATGCTTAAGTCGCCAATCTACGAGACGAGTATGTGGCGATGGCCCCACACACACTGCTCCACACATCCATCCATCCTGCCTTGCCACAGCTTCCCAATCGATCTGACCAGAGAGGAGAGAGAGAGCGAGAGCGAGAGCGAATCTCCCCTTTGGAGACGTCTTCAACTTCGCGAGCTTCGTCGTCGTTGTCGTCGTCGTCGTCGTGGTCTTCGGCGTTTTCATCTTCGTCGTGTCGGCCTGGGCACAAAGCGTCGGCACTCTTTGATCAGCATATATAAAATACTATGGCCACGCCCTTTAAAAGGTAGATTAAACGAGATGGCGCTCGGCCAACATATACTTAAGTTAACGTTACGTAAAGAGCAATGAAGTCAGTCAGACGCTCGACAACCAAGACGGACGATCGAGCACCAAGCTCCAAGCTTCAAGCACCAAGACGCGATCTGAACTTGGACTTGCATGTCTGCTGCATGACGCTTGCAACCCGAGGCGCACTTTGCTGCAGTTGCACGATCGGGTCACACAGTGGGCCACAGTAAGACAATGACTGCTCGTTCTTTGGAATGCGAAATAATAAATATTGACGGAATTGAAGTCTAACTAGTTCCCTAAGAATAAGAATCTGAATTTTGTAGATAAACAAATTAAAAGAATAAGATGACTCTAGATACTTTAAAATTAATTGATTGTTGTATACTATTTGATAAACTCAGAAACGTTTGAACAAATGAATTCGAGATTTTTAGTAAAATTTCCGCAAATCCTTTTAAATTCATCAAAGACAATGCTTTAACAAGATTCACTTCATACTTAACTTCTTATTCATTTAATTTGCGATTCTTTTTGACAGACATTTTTGGAGCCAAATATTATTGATGATAATTTCCAGTAATATAAAATGATCTCACACAAATTAAATCCTACAGTTAACTGCACATTTGCGAAAGCTAATAACATATTTGAGCAATTTATCTGCTATAAATATTTAACTGTGAAATATTTTAATAATTTAATGGAATATTAAATGATCTCGCAAAACGATTTCATTTCCTAATAAATAGCTTTGCACTTACTCATCAATTTATGAGTTTAAGAATATTAGAAATGAAAACCCATAATAAAAATTAGTGAAATATAAAATGAAATAAATTCATATATTATAGTATTTTTCGATTTCTCTACTTAAAATGAATCTCTTTAAAATATTTCGCCATTTATAATTTGTCTGCCATAAATAACTTATTGTAAAATATTTTAATAATTAAATGAACCTCGAGAAATGATTTAATGTTTTAATAACAGATTTTGCATTTACCAAACAATTAATGAGTTTATGACTTATTTATGTAAAAGTTAGTGAAATATAAAATTATATAATAAAAAATAATATCGTTTACTAAAGTGAAGTTTTCAATTTCTCTTCCAAAAATATTTTACTTTAAAATATTTCGCTATTTACAATTTCTCAGCTATTTTTGTGAAATACTTCATTAATTATATGGACTATTAAATGATCTCACAAAATGATTTAATTTCTTAAAAAGTTTCTGCGCTTACTCATCAATTTGCGAATATTTTTTATAGTGAAAGTTTTGCTAATATATGTTATAGTATAGATATTATCACTTTAATGACGCCATTTCCGTTGGTAAATCTCAGCTATTTCGCACACCAATTCAATGATGTTGTGCCACAGTGCGAGAATTGCTTGGTCAGAGCAGAAATAATAAAAATTGTGCAGCTTTTGCAATTTGGCTGCAGAGCTCCCCAATGAATCAGAGACGCGAATAGCCAAGGAGTCAAGAGCAGCAAGTGGTTGTTGTTGTTGTTCGTGTTGTTGTTGTTGCTGTGCCACTTGGCACTTGGCTGCAGTTTTGGCAAGTGAGTCTTGAGAGTCCATTGGCTGCCGTACTACATCATTTTTATGTTTGCATGGCTTTTAAAGCGAAGAGAGGAAGAAGGGGGATTCTGGGCTGGGATGTGGGGCGGTTGTTGGCGGCGTTGTTAAGTGAAAATCTGGCTGGGCAATCGCTAACATCAGCTAACAATGGTCATCATCATTAAAATGCGATCAAAGAGCGGCGTGTTTTGAAGATCTCTTCGCTCGTTACTTTGGCCCTTTTTGAGTCCTGTTCCTGTGCTGATTGAGTGACCTTCGCTTGGGCCTTCGCTTCGCACAATGTAGGCCAAACGGAGGCAGACACCGAGTGTTAGTTGGCTTAATGTCTTTATAAGTACTACGCGTATATAAATATATGTAGAGGAAAGCAAAGTGAGTGAGACAGGAAAAGTAAAGTAAAGTAAGGTAAGGTAAGGAAAAAAATAAAATATGCTTGTAATCAAAACCGTTTAAAAAACTACACACTAATTGAGTTAGAAGTTCGCTGGCACTTTGAACTGGCCGACAGATGAAAGGCACCGACGTTTTATTGGTGGCACAACAAAAAGCGTTGACAACAGCATAAAGCCAACAATGCCCCCAGGCAGCCAATAGGCATAGATACTACTCGCTCACTCTCTGCTGAATGAATATCGAAAGACACGACTACGATGCTGATGCTGATGATGGTGATGCGATGCTGAACAAACCGCTAACATGGCCCGAAGACATTGTTCAATCGCTTTGGTAACTCAGCTGCCCTAATGAGCATTAGCTGAATTTGTATACTCGGGCATTACAATACCAACAACAATGCGCGTTGATATTATGACAAGCTGTCATAAATTACAAATTAATGAATCAGCGACATGGCTGTGGCTGCACGCAATGGCCAAGTCTTTATGCTTCGCTTTATGCTGCCAGGATCACCTCAACTGGAGTGCAGGTAGTCGACAATGTGTTCTATCTGGATATCTGGATCTCGAAAGTCGATTCTCATCGATACTGTGGCTCAGGTGGCAGCATTGACACCGCATTGACTTGCCTACCTTACACCTTCGAGCTGGCTGGTTGGTTGGCTGGCTGGGAGATCAAAGACCGCACTGCCGACTTAATAACATAAATTAATCTTCTCATTGTTAAGCGACTCGAGCAGTGAGTGAGAACTGCTGCAGTGACTGTGCATGCGTGCCAAAAAAAAGAAAGAGAAAAGAAAAGTAAAAATAAAATTACAGACACGCTATACAACGTAACTATAGCTATATAGCTTCATATAAAGCTTGTGTATATGCTAATCCGTTTGCCAGCAGTGAACTAAGCAACTAACCAGGTCCAGTTAACAACAACAGAGGAGAAAAAACGGCATTTAATTTGAATTTGATTTGATTTGGATTTGATTTCATTCATTATTTTTTACCGGGCAACGCAACTTGGCCCCTGGCTGTGGTGTGAAAGAGAGGCCGATCGTTGAGTTCAGCTTCAGTTTGAGGCCTTCGAGCCAAAGCAAATCAGTTGGCAAAATGAGTTTCTGAAGCACCCTTTAGTGTAGGAGTCTATGCAAATTGCATAGCGGGATGCAACAACATAGTTAAAGAAATGAGAAGGGAATAATAAATTCATTAATTCTAACACTTCTTAAATATGTGCATATTACAAAAAAATGTTTGCTTTGCAATTTCCGTGTTGAATTATTTAACTCAGTTTCTGAATTTTAAATTATACAAATTTTACATTCATTGAAAAAATGTTATTCTAAATGTTTTATTTTTTTGATAAATTTATACAGTAAAAGAAATAAGATTTACTTTCAAGATTTAATTACTTTAATTTTGATCAAATTTGAGTAATTTTTTTCGGACATTTACTATTAATAATTGACTTTAAATAAATAATAAAAGATAAATAAATATAAAATGTTTATATCTTTGGATTTAGTATACATAAATAAATAATAAATATAATTTAGATTTCTTTCAAAAACCTCTTTATAAAAATAAGTATTATAAACAATATTTCTACTAAACTTTTTAGTGAAATTAGTTAACTAGCAATTGTTTTCTATGATATGCAATCAAACAGCAGTTGCTTCATAACCAAGAGTATTAGAACTTCGGCTAGCCAAAGTCATCTGATTGTTGTAGTTGTTATTGCTGGTGTTATGTGTGTGAGATCAAAGTAAACACGCCGCCGGCTGCGTAGATGAGAGGGCATCTGAGGGTTGGGGGAAGATCGAAGACCGGAGGGCAAATCAAACGTGGCAAATATGTAGAAGATTTTGATCGAACAACGATGATGACGATGAAGACGACGAAGAAGCTGATCAGCAGCAGAAGCAGACGTAGTAGTAAAGTATTTGAAATGACTTTCCGGCATGAGTGAGTGGAAAATGAAACGAGCGCAGCAAATTAGCTAATCAACGCCCATTAGTAGGCAAAGGAAGGGTATTGGAATTTATGATAAATTTCCGTTAATGCGCACGCAGCAGCCGTCGAAGTCGACTGCGACTGTGACTGCGACTGCGGCACGAGCAGAACTCACAATTCAAAAACAAGTTAATTTTCAGTTTGAATATAATTCCGCTGCTTGCTAAATCTTCCTTCCCCCCTCACATACTCTTCTTTCCTCAAAGAGCTCGTCTGTGATAAAGCAGGCAATTTTATAACGCCGCTGCGTACGCAGCAGGACGACCGAACAACCTGGCTATAAAACAAGTGTAAATGTGTGTGTGCAAGTGTGCGAGTGTGTGAGTGTGTGTGCGTGTGCTAATAACACATAATTTTCTTGTAAAACAACCGCTGCGCATCGTTATCGTTATCGTTATCATTATTGTGCATTTTTATGTGCGCCTGCATGTTGACTGCCTGCCAACTTGGCTAAAAGGCGTTGGCTCAATGCATCCTCCCCCCCTCTCTCTTTTTCTCTCCTTCTGGCTCTCTCTCTTCGAGTTGAAAGTTGCGACGACAATATTACTTTATTTATGTTTATCGATATTGCCGGCCAGATAAGCCAGCGGCCTCTTAATCTTTTCCTGCATGTTTTTTGTAGGTGCGCTCGTAGGTTTCCTTTTTAGTGAGAGTTGTTAAATGAGATGCTAGCTGCATGCAGCCAGTTTATAATGCCAGCGAGGGAGCGAGAGTGTGGGAGAAAAGCTCATGGAGTTAAAGCGAGAGAATGAGAGAGAGGGAGAGGAAGAGAGAGAGACTTACAAAAAAAAGGATACAAGTTTATTGAAAGAGAGAGAGAGAAACATACAAATTAAAACGAGAAACATTAGTATTCCGTGAGTTATTAAATAAAAAGATAAATATACGTTATGTACCCGGAAATACACATAGTTACTAAAGCTAGTAGAGAGGATTATAGTATATAGATTATTATTAAATAGAGCAAACGAACGGATTGACTATGGAGATTTTTAGAAATGAGGAAATATATTATTTATGATAGGTTAAAAATACTGAACTTTTAAAAGCTCTTATTTAGAGAAAAACATACCACATAAAAAATGAGCACTAGGAAACATATACATATGTATAACAAGTAAGAAATTTTGAATAAAAGCAACATTTTTCGGTTCTATTCTCAAAAAATACTAAAAATATACCAAATGGTATATGTGGTATATAGATATAGTACCGCATTCAAAATATACCATAGACGGCACAATATACCAGATTGTCGGCCAAAGCAACTAAGACCCATAGTAAGTAGGCGTTTTTGCCCATACAAAAGTATTTCTTTAATAACTGATAGCTTTTTTATCTGATCGCAACCAAACCAGGAATCATAAGTACTCTAGCTTTAAAATTATAGCGCTATCTCTTATAGTCTCTGAGATCCAGTGTTTCATACGGACGGACGGACAGACACACAGACGGACAGACGGACATGGCTATATCGTCTCGGCTGTTGACGCTGATCAAGAATATATGTACTTTATAGGGTCGGAGATGCCTTCTTCTACCTGTTACATACATTTCCTGCCGGCACAAAGTTATAATACCCTCCTACCCTATGGGTAGCGTGTATAAAAAGTATATGAATTGAACTAAATGGAAAGAAAATATAGCTTAAGACCTCTGTAGCTTCAATTGTAATAAGTGCTAAGATACATGTAAAAACATTATTATTATTAATGGAGGTAAATGAAAAGGAAATCTATCTTAAGGTTTTTGTATCAATTGTTGAAAATAAAACTTGTAGATTATTTTGGAAAACAGGAAAAACTGCAAAGTTCAATAAAAAATTAGTGTTTGTCGTCTTCTTTGATAAATAAGTGTTTCATTGTTGTTTATTGTGTCTTGAGCTTTAATTGATTAAAAATATTAAATTTAATTTCATTTATTTATAATTTATTTTTATATATTTACAATTTCAAATGTCGATAACAAATTTAATTTTCCTAGGTGACTTTTCTTAAATAGCTACTAAAAAGCCAAATAAATGTTTATAGTTACAAGTTTTGTACAAATTTGTAAAACAAATGCACCCTAACTGGCATTTTTGATTGACAGACTTTAACTTTAATTATAATTGGTACAAAAGTACAAAATTGCATTTCCGTATTAAACAACAGGCTTTATACAATGTGCAACTTATTTTGGGGTATAATTTCAAACATAATTCGTCACACTTTTTTATGTTTTGTGCTGAGAAACAAAATGCAGCCTAACTGGCATTTCTCGTGCACACCGTTATAATCGTGCCTAATCAATGTTTTAAAGTTAATTCCCTTGCTGTAAACTGGTTCCACGAACTGATCCTAGTCTGGACTTGGACTGGACATTAGCCATAACAAGGGTCCAATGGCATTTGCATGTTGCGGCTGCTCGAACTAGTTAGAGTTATGGACGGTTGGCATGACAAATAAACTGCGAGTGAAACCATAAATTAAAGTATCAAAATGCGTGTGCCGCAGACAGCCAAAGGGAGAGGGAAACGGAAGGTGAACCAGGGAAAAAGAGAGAGAGAGTGGGGAACGCGCTTGAACTCGTTGGCGGCTGCTTAAAGGCGGTGGCCACCTGACGACATGTCGTAGCCAATTGTTAAGCCGTTGATATATTTGGCCAAGTGTAGACACACACACATACACATACACAGACATACAGATACACGCATATATTCACTGTAGGTGTAGAGACAAGTCAAGGCGGTTGAGAAGTGGGCGTGTTACACCTTTTGCGTGTTGTAATTGCAACGAGAGACAAGAAACAGCAAGAAAACAATAAATTTGCAACAATAATGTGCAACAATTTAAAGCTGTTGCTGTTGACGCTGCAGCTGCTTCAGCTTCAGTTGTTGCTGCTGCTGCTGCGTCGCAAACAACGCGCAGATTTATTTAATTGCTGGCAACACACACACACATACACCACACGTACATAACTGTGCAAATATTAATGCAAAATGCTGCCTAAGTCACCGTCACCGTCGCTGTCGCTGTCAACGTCGCTGTCGGCGTCTTTTTTGCGGTTGTCGCCGGCGTCGCGATCTTGGAATTTATTTAATTAAATCTACGCCCCGTTGGCTGCCACTGTCGCCGAGACTCTGATCTGCCAAATACGCATAAATTGCGTAGTTTATGCATTCGTTTTTTTGTTTTTGCTTTTGCTTTGCGCTTTTGCATTTGTGTTTGCGCCTGCGGCCATTACGCATACGCCGCGTATGCTGTCGCTTATTGCGGTTGATTGCCCGAAAAAAAATGCAAAACGAAAAACGAAATGAAACGAAATAAAATGACTTAAACAACTGGCCAAGAAATGATGTCTTATGACAATATGCTTGGCGCTTATAAACGTTTACGATTCGCTGTGTATCTTGATGTTTGGACTTGCTGCCGATGCAGTTGTTGCAGCTGTTGAATGCCTCAATTCAATTGCCATAAAAATGCGGCTCAAGTGAGCATTGAAACCGGCAAATTGAACAGGATCTAAGCAACTGTTTTCTAGTGCCGTTATGCTAAGCTTTGTTACATGTTCTCTTTTGAAATAGAACAAAAATTGTACAAGAACTTTACGAGCTAAGTAATCTCTTTTTATAACCTAATCAGTTGACTATTCAGTTGAATGAGGTATTATTAATAGTTAAAAATGATTTTCAGAAAGTAGAATTAATGGTATTCTAATTCGACTAATTTAAAAATAAAATAAAAGATGAAATATGTATAGTGATTATTATTTGGCAACTTTCTCCAATGCTTACCTTTTATATCAAGGCAATAATTATATTTTAAAAACATATTTAACAAATTTTATATAATATATTGTAAAGTGACAAAAAAAAAAAAAAATTACGGTATTCTATCCAAATGATATGTAATTAAAATAAAATAAGATTAATATCTTTAGTAATAATTATTAATAATAGCAACGCTCTCCAATGTTTATTATACTTCAGAAATCAGGCCAATAATTAAATTTAATATAATGTGTACAGCTATCATAATTGTATATAATTTATGACATAAATGATAATCTTAAAGTGTTAAGTGGTGATATGTAATTAAAATAAAATATTGCATATCTATAATTAAAATTACTAATTCAAGCTGTGATCTTCAAAGTTTATTTTTGAAGTCATGGTAATAATTTTATTTTAGATTCATTTTTTAATTTCTGTATACTATACAATTTACAAAAAACCGGTAATCTTTAAGTATTTAACATTTTGACAAATACTAAAGTATACCAACGGCTATATTTTACAAATCGATGTACTATATACCTTTTTTAGTATTTTTACTTTTCTGGTATTTTAAAAATATTGTTTTACATGCATTATGTACAGAAATATACCACAGGCTATATTTGGCATAATAGTATATTTTTTGTCAAATATAGCCTTTGGTATATTTTAGTACTTTATACTTTTCTGGCATTTTAAGGTTTAACCTCATATATAGAATATTATATTTAAAATATTACCGTAGAGTACAAAGTATAAGATACTAACGATGCTTCAACAACTATATTAAAGATTCCCTTAAAAAATTACATACTTAAACGCTAATCCGAAGTGTTGAAGACAATTAGTATTGTTTAGAAAAGTACTTTTTATATGGATCCGTGTTTATTAAGTAGAAATTAATTATTGTAGGACTTCCAAGTTTGAATGAGTGTGATGTGTGGAGTTGATATGAATACAGTTGTGAATGCCTGCCATATGAATACACTCAACTCTTGTCAAACTGAGTGGTTTGTGTGTTGTCTTTATGATCGCATTGTGAGTTGGCCGTCATGCAGAGGAGTCCAGTTGCTGACTACCAGCCTGGTTCATAAGTAGCCTGGCCATTGTCAGCCATGATCAGACCAGGCTAACAACAACAGCAACAAGAAACTATAGATTGTAACGTCAAGGGGTAACAAAAGCGCATAGTTAAGCATAATTTAATAGATACGCGGCCAAGTTTTGCAGTCTCTTTATGGTTGACACTATTGTCTAGGCCAAGTTTGTATGTGGCTGTCATAAAGTGATGAATGCATTATTATTATTATTATTGTTATTGTTGTTGCTGTTGGTGCTGCCGCTTGCTTTGCTAGTTGTTGTGTTCGCGTTGTTGTTGCGCATACTTTGTTAGGTCTTTGTTGAAAAGCGTTAATTGAGTGTTGCGAATGTGCAACGGCAATTGAAATTGTTTATGACTTGCAGTTGGTTCGCTTGGTTGTTGTGCGCGGCTCAACAATGTGATGCAATTGCCAGAGACGCGGAGACGTAAGTCTTTTGGCTGTGCTAATGGAATAGCGGCATTAGCCACAAGTAGATACATGTGTATACGATTACACTCCTTTGTGGATTTATGCACTTGGCTAATCAGCGGTGACATCTAAACAGAAATCCTGCACAAAAGGATCTCTGAGCACTCGACAATACTCACTCTGAACTCAACACTAATTAGAGAGACGAGAGACGAGAGCACTCGTGTTAGTTACATGTTTTATTAATAATTCACATTAGGATGCGCGCCACTTGAAGTCTCAACTGGCGCTACTGGGCAGCCACTTGAAGGCGTCTCCCAATGAGAAAATTCAATTCAATTTTCAGTTTTCAATTCTGTGTACAAGTATTTAGTGCATTTTAATTGCCGTAATTAGCGAGAGCGAGAGCGATATGCCTCCGAAAGACATTCAAGTGCATTCTGAAGCGCCGCCGCCGGCTGCCAGTTGCAAGTTGCCAGTTGCAAGATGCTCCAAAGATGGCTGCCTCCGAAAAGGCGGAAGCAATTGCTGTGGCAGCCATAAAGATTGCCTATAAATTAACACCAAACCGATTAATGAAAAGTACAATACACATGTTCTTCTTCTTCTTGTTCTTCTTCTTTGAATCAGTTGTAATATTGGCACATTAAAAACAATTAAGCTGCCTTTGACTTTTGATGGACAGTTGCTGATGCGATCCAGGTTTCCATTTGTATTGTTTACGAGACGGAAATTTAAATGCTGACTAAGTAGCATTTGAATTCAGCAATAAAACTAATTGTTAACAGTTTGTTGGCTTAATTAATTCATTGAATACAGTTGTTCAGGCACTTAACTAACTGCTTCTACTGGATCTTGGCAATCAATTATATTCTAGGCAGATAAACTAATCGCTTGAGATGTTCGACGTGTTTATTTAGTTTAAAGCTTGACTTTAATGTATGTAAAACTTTGGTTAAATAATTAGTTTACAACCGGATGGAAGTTACAAAAAAACAGCTTGAGCTATTTAACAAGCTGCTGGCTGATTTAATGAGGGGAAAAGTAATAATAAAATAAACTTTAGCTGCACTTGACGACAGCAAATTGTAAAGCATTAAAACAAGAATTTTTTGCATTTGCTTTGAATTCATATATAAATAAGAATTAAATCGAATTGTATCAATCATCTCGAACATTTTATAAACTTAATTTTAGCTTTAGTTAATAGATTTTTTAAAAGAAGAATTCATGCATATATATTTAAATAGGAATTAAATCACATTTTATATAGACTTTACTTTAACATTAGTTTAAAGAATTCCCACTGCCCATGAAAGCAATTTATTCACACTTGCATTGCCAAATAAAAACAGAAGAAAAAAAAACTAAAATAAAATTGAATGTCATGTCAACTCGTAGACATGTCAGTAAAATGATAAACACCAGAATAACAAAAAAAACCCAAAAATAAAAACGTCGAAAAGCCGAACCCAAGTTAAGTGCCACTTGGGGTAACCCTTATGCAGTTTTTTTTTTGGGTTTATTTTATTTTTTGGCTAGTTGGCCCCTCTGGCATTTACGTTTAACACTTTAATTGTGATTACAAGCTGCAATCAAACAGCGAACAAAGAGAGAGTGTTGTTCGTAGTATTGAAATCGAGTTAAGAATTAAAGAACCTGCCTTTAAAAATATACATATGTATGTATATGTGTAGAAGGCTGATGGACTAACTGACTGACTGACATTGGCACTCGAAGCCGGCGGCAATTTGCTTCCATTTCCACTCGATGGCTGTGACTTTGGCTTATGTTTATGCATGTTTAAGCAGAGGCAACAACACCAGCAACAGCAACAAGAATAATAATAATACTCGTAATAACAACAAGCGCGTCATGTCGCTGGCTTTATTAAATTACTTGTCAAAAAAGTGCACACTCACACACACACACGCGAATCCTGCCAGGTTGAGCTGGCTTTAACTGTCCAGGTCCGACTAACTTAAAGCGGGTTTGGGGCCCGACTTCGACTTCGACTTCGACTCTCGTCTCTTGGCTGCAAGGCGTCGCAAACATGAAACAGCCCGACGACGACGACGATGACGACGCCTGCACATAAGCTCATAAGCATATGGGCATAGGCAGAGCATGAATGTGAATATGAATGAGTGAATGTGAGTGTTGTGAGTCTGGCCAAAAGGGGTATACATGTCGTAAGTATGTGCCGCCTTTCGTTGGCATAACGAGACTTGTCACAACAATTGCGCATGAAAGTCAGCAGAAACAAAAAAACCAGAAATGAACAACAACAACAAAAAAAAATCAATTATTGCGAATGCTACTTTAAGTTATACGCAACACGTATACGCGCCGTTGGCAGCGCTTGACTCCCTCAAATTAGTCAGCCGCCCTGGCACCCGCTCTGCTGGGATTAATTAATCTTGTCAACGACTGCAAGTCATTTACCAACCCAGCAGCAACAACAGCAACAACGACTGCAGCAACAGCAACGACGACGACGACAGTGCATCAAATAGTCAAATTAATTTTCTTCACACTTTAATAAACGATTATACAAACACATACTAGATGCCCTTCGCCTCCCCCATAAATTGCTTCTGCTGCTGCTGTTGCTGTTGCTGTGGGCTGTGATGAAGGTGTTAAATGTTTTGTTGACATTGGCAACAGCAGCAGCAACTACAGCAACAGCAACAACATCTTTTCGCCCATTTTCAGCGTTGACTTTTGATGTGTCGAGCATTTCGGGGAAGCAACATTTTTCACAGCTTCCAGAGATTTTAGCGTGAAGTTTGTCATTGTAGTTGTTCTTCCTGTTGTTGTTGCTTGTTGCTTGTTCTATTGCGGTGGTTGTTTTTGGGGTGTTTTCTTGGTTTGTTTGTTGTTGTTGTTGCTGCTGCGTGTTGCTTGTAAACAACTTGTGCGCTTTTCCAAATCACTGCATTTCTTTTCAATTTTCGGCTTTTGATTACTCGAAATTGTTAGAAATTTGTTATGCTTTTATTAAGGCATTTGTCAGAGATGCAGAGAAGCCAAGTTTCGGATAAATTTTGTAAGAAGGGAGAGACAGGAAAAAGGCTGGTAATAATAATTAAGCGACGTCAAATGTGGTAAATGATGTAGGAGTATTATGTTGATGACCATGATGATTGAGAAGGTGTTTAAGGAAATAGAAAGTAGCTAAAATATACTTTAGAAATGATGCCTTAACTTTGAGAAAGTGAAAGTTAAATTTGCTTCCTTATAAGTATTAGTTTATTTAAGGGAGAATATGTAGTAAATTCATATTTTAATTTCAGAATTTAGCAATTGTAAATATCACCACTTTTTTATTCATTAAATTTCTCATTTGGTTTTCAGAATTCCATAATTTTCTTCTTTAAATTATTAATTGAAATTGAATATCTATCTTATCTTAGTTGTACGTATTGGTTGTTGAAGGAAGAATATACATTTAACTTATATTTGAATTGCAGAATTTCAAATTTCAAATAATACATACATACATCTTATTTAAATTGTCGAGTCGTTTACGTAAAATTTTATACTCTGAGAATAATTAACATATTTGTGAGACTATTTACAAATTAAAAGTATTGCCTTTTATTCTTCATAGGAATCGTCTACCAATGTTGTTTTTTTAAGAATATTAGTTTTTCAAAGTGAAATTTACACGAAACTATTTTTGAATTGCGGAAGTTATGTAAACTATTTTAATTTGAAAACCTATTAACAAATGCTTTGTCGTATGACTATGCATTGAAATATTGAAAGAACTTCTTTAAATGCTATCAATGGCTTTATCTTTAGTGCTCTGCTCTACATTTCTTCCACATTATTCATAAAACTATTCCACATTTAAAGTAAATTATTGCATGTAAGCGAGCTCATCATCATCATCGCCATCAACATCATCGACATTAGCGATTCGTTTTGCCTGCATCAAATGGAGCACATGTCGAGTCCCAAAGCCGAACTAATTGCGGCTGCTTAACATCAAATTTTGCATTACAATGCGCATTCATCTTGCCATCAAATGATTCCCCTCTTTTTGGACATAGCTGCTGATCAGAACTGAAGTGTCGACACCGTTTTACCGGGGACAAACATGAAGTGAGTTCATCAACTTGACGCACCTGCTAGCGCATCGAATGAGCCACCAGAGAGAGAGAGAGAGATTGTGACAGAGAGTGACAGAGAGAGAGAGCGAGAATACAGAGCACACACAAACACACACTTTGTTCAGGGACTGGGACACTTCACTTCCTTTTGGAGCAGACGCTGCCCGCAGCCCGCTGCAACCAGCAGCTCCTTGCTTTGCTGAGTCGAAGCCGTAGCTGTGAATAATTTCCCCATCCGCAACCTTCCTCCGCTCCCGCTCCCGTTCTCTTTGTCAGTCAGTCAGTTGAGTTGAGTTGAGTCGCTGCGCTTGCTCGTTTGTTCGGCATCGTTGCTAATGATTTGAATGCTTTAATTTATGCTGGCTTTTCAACATTTATCATCAAAGGCTCGAGCACTCAGTGGACAGCAGACAGCAGTCAGCTAACTATACACACCTTGCACCGGACATCATAGATCAGGCGTACATAAATATAAAGCGATGCTGTGCCTTCCCACGATTAGTTTTTAATTTTCGCAATCTCTAAAGGCGGTACATACTATCTCACTATCTTTAAAATCAATTACTTTAAATTTAAAGATCGCAGTATTTATAACTAACTGCTTGTATTTAAATATGGAAAGCTGGCTGCATTTTTGTCTTGACGAAGGCAAAGACTATACTTGAGTCTTTCTATGCATATCACGAAATATTTTATTTGTATTGTCAGATTTTTTTAAAATGTTGCTTAATTTAATATTTAAATATATATACATAACTTATATATTTTTCAGAAACTTCAGTCACTATAGTTCTTTATAAAATATAATTATTATAGTATGTCAAGATAAGTGAATGATGAATGTTGAACAAACTACAAAAATCTTGAAATGTTTTAAAATATTTGTACTCTTAATGTTTTGGTTGTTTATACAGTATACTTTTTATATCTATTGCTATGTTTGTAATTTAGATCTTAAATTATCTAACACGTCTTTGTTAACTTTAGTGCAGTATTATAACCTTTATCTCTTCGCAGAATATTTAACTATAATACCTTGTAAATGTCTATTTTATCCTCAGATCAGAAATTTTCGTATTTGCCAATATACAATCATACAAAATCAGTAATTGCAACAAAATGTATCCATTTCCCTTTCGCTGTAAGCTATTAGCTTTGCTCTACCCACAACTACTATATATCTGTGTTTGTATCTTTAACTCTATCTATCCATCTGCATCTGTATCTGCACTCGTATCTATAGCAACATCTACGCTTTTATCCACAGCTCGCGGTACCTGTTTTCTTAGCTCGTCTCATGCATAATGCATGGGGAGGTTAATTGCCCACACACTTGGTTCGGGGAAACTAGTTTCCACACCACACCAAAGGCGCCAAGGCGAAGTGACCCATATAACAATGCGCAGCGATAACGAGCGCCGAGCGTCGAGCGCTAAGCGCCAAAGTCGAAATGCATTTCCCAGACTGTTTTTCCAGCGCAATCTCAAGTCTTGCCAATTGCCACAATTGCTGCAGCAGTTGGCAGTTGGCAGTAGTTGTGTCTGGGGCAGGCTTGGGCTGTCTCTGAACGCATCAATCTCCATGCGTGGCATGGTGTGGCATGCAGTGTGGTGTGGCATGGTCAGTTGCAGTTGCAATTGCATTGCATGGTCGCGGCAGCAGTGCGATTGCTCAATGGCCTGCGGGGTCACAACCAACACACACACACACACTGGCAGCGAGTGCTTTGGGGCATGCAGAAAATGCGTTTTTAAATGGCATTTTATGCGTGGCGCGGGCTTTTGATGTTGCCTCGGACAACACTCGCGCATACTTGCCATTGCCACATGCCGAAAATTCAACGCTGGGCTCCAAAAGTGTTGCGACTCCTTGCTTGGTTGCTGGTGATTAATGTTTGGCATAAACGCGAATGCGTTTTTAAGAACTTTGACAAGGTCCTGACTTGCCTTGGCCGCCCATATGTCTGGCTCTGTCTTGGTCGCTACCTCTCTCTGTCTCTGCTGCGAGTCATTTGTTTGAGCTTCCTCTTTTGTGCTCGTCGCGGCAACAGTTGGTCCTCGCTGGGCCTCCTGGGCCTCCCATATGGTTCAAATGATAAAGTTATTACCCAAATTCTTCCTCTCTACATTTCTGATTCTCATTCGCAAACTCTCTCTCTTTCTCTTTCTCTCTCTCTCTTTCTTTTGCTGTCTTTTTGTGCAACTGTCGATGCTTGATTTTCGCTTGTCTTTATAGTCTTTATATGACCGGCTTGCCGGCTTTGATCTTGACGCTTGCCCCCCTCTTGCCGCCCTTGCTGCTCTCTCTCTCAGCTTCTGTAAGAAAAATGCAACTTGAGCTCAATTAGTGCTCATCAAAAGCGTGCAGGTAACACCTTCAGTGCGTTGCTTTTGCACACCTTTTATACACCTCTATATGTGACTGTGTGTGTGTGTGTGTGTGTGTGTGCATGTATTGGCCTTTTAGCAAGCGTCATTTGTTGCCGCTGATGTTGTTGTTACATTCCTCGAGACGTAGCATGCAATTTTCTTAAAGGGTCTCTCACTCTGAGTTGGACCACCCGAGTGTGTGTGGCAACCAACGAGAGTAAGGGAAACAGCAGGAGAAGGAGAAGCCGGAGGTGCGACGCAGAGTGAAAGCAAAATCGCCTAAAAATCTGAGTGCAACTGGCAATTTTTGCTAGCATTTTGTTTGAATATTTTGTACTTGCATAAAATACTTTAATGGGCAACAATAAATGCAAATGGTTTATGGACAGGCGACACGCAAGCCACACACCATATTTCTATGGCTATTTTACAATAATTTTTAATAAAATATTTTTTTTTTTTTGCATGTGTGTGAGGCGAAACCGTTAATTAGTGAATTTATGTGAGCGCCAGCTTGTCAACTTGTTTTTGGGCCTCCATCCAAAACAAAAAATACAGAAAACTGCTTCAAGGCATTTTGTATTTGCGTTTTTCATGGCAAGCCAGACAGAACACACAAGACACACACACACCCCTTCTCTTTATTATAGCAGCCCCTCCCTCTAGAAGTATCTCTTAGAATGTGACTTTTTGCGCCTCAAGTCATTCGCTTAATTTTTATTGAGTCAATCGCAAACGATTCGCGCTTTATACTTAGTAATTTTTATAGTAGCCGCAACGATTTGTTTTTCAACATGTTATTGTTGTTGTTGTTGCTGTTGTTGTCTTTTGCCGTTTTAATGTCATTAACCAAATTGTTGTTGTTGAAACTTTGCGCTTTGCTATTAATCATTTGAAATGGATTTTTTTCGCTTTTGCTGCTGCTGTTGTTGAGTGTGCTTTTTTTATTGGATTTTCTTTTTGTTTGCTTGATTTATGTTTTTTTTTTTTCTTTTTTGGAAATTTCACAGCGCGTTGATTTCTGCTCGCTTACGAGTATTTATGATTATTCAATGAATGATTGTCTATGTGGTGCCTCGTGACGTGTTTTGCCTTTCCTGGTAACCATTTAAAATGAATGAAATTGCAAACCATGAGGCAAAGTGCGCACTTCACTCGTAATTTGTTTATAATTTGAACTGTGTTCAATTTCAATTGCACAGAATTGCAACGTTATTGAATTGAATCGATTGTTTCAATAAAAATCTGAATGGTTATTAATATTCTTAAGATACATTTGCATATTTTTGTCTTTAATAAATTATTCTAAGTTTCATTTGGCATTCGCTAACTGCTTATTATTTGTTAAATCCATTTTAAGTACACACAATTCCTATAATAAATACAAGTATGACCCATTATCAGGTCTCGAGTTGCGCATTGTTGAAGCCAACTAATAATAAACAGAAATTATAAACCAAATTGCCACTAATATGCCAGATATATATCTGGCTAATGCCACAGTCGATGTCTGCTATATTATATATACGTATGTATACGACATCGAGTAGGGACGTTCGATAATCAGAACACGCCATTTTGAATGTCCCTAGCACATGTATCTAGATACTTGCGTGTATCTGCATCTCATGTCAATAACAATTCTTTGCGCTTACGTGTGCCACTGAAAGCGATTCGCCTGTCGATATATGTTATATATATGTATATAGGAAATAATATACTACAAATATAATAGATAAAGGAGAGGCATGCAAAGCTGATGACGTGACTGAAAATTGCATTCTAACGATGTTGGTTAAAATCCAGTTTACATGGTCGTTAGCTCGGCCACATTTCCATTTCCATTTCCACTAACACCAACCAACACTAACACTAACACTAACACTATAACAGCCATTTCCCTTTCCATTAACTGTTTCATTTCCACTTCCATTTTAGCTATTGTAATTATGCATATTTATGCTACATAGCTTATATGATTTTTTGGCACCCTCTTGAGCTCAACATATTAAGTATACGTCTAGTTGAACTAATTTGTTTTGACTGCTCGTCGCCCGCTGCCCGCTTCCAGCTGCCCGCATGTTTATACTGTTATCTGTCAAATCAACTGTCAACTCAAAGTGCCATCACACAGATCTGCCATTTGTTGTTGTTGCTAATGTTGTTGCAGTTCGTTTGCCGTTCGTTGTTCGTTCGTTGTTTGTTGTTGTTTGTTGTGCGTTTTGTGGTTCACGCTTCGGTGGGCCAAAGTCTTTGGCTGCCATTGCGGCTGCCTTTTGTCAAGTGGGAAAAGTTTTCAGTGCGAGTAATTAAATTGTAATTAGGGCTGCATCCGTTGCCTCCTCAACTCTTCAGTGCTCAGTTGTTCAGCTCTTCGCTTCTTCATTGTTGGCTCTCATTGTGCCGCGCTGTGCGTTCAATAATTTAACTGTCTGTGCCAATTGTCTTGGGCGTTTTATCAAAGCAGCGACAACAACAACGGCAACGACAACGACAACGCAGTTGCAGCCCGTGCCCATGTCCCATCGACAGACAGTTTTTCTCCATTTTCCATTATTAAGTATTATTATACCCTGTAGAAGTACTTATAAATAACTGTACATGCTTGATTGTCTCATAAAGTATCGCAAAGGAAGTCTGCTTTGGCCCTTAGCGTAACTAACAGTTTGTTGGTTAGTTTATATAACAAATCAGCTTGTAGTTTATGCAAAGGAATTATCTAATTAAAAAGACTAGTTTCTTATAAGGAAGCTGCTATTATCATATATCAGTTTTATTAGACGCTTTACTGTTTAAGAAATTCTTTTAAAGTTATAAAGTTATTATTTAGTGCGGTATATGCTGATTATGTTGTTTTATTAAACTGAATTCTTCCGTGATTTAATTAAAGTAAATTTGCACCAATAAAAATTTGAATACATATGTTATCATACAAATTTGAAACTTGATCAAATATTGCTCATAAGTTTCGACTTCTACAATTAAGACTAACATTTATTTTAAGCTTGAATTATTGTTCATACAAACTTTCTGATTTCTTTTAGGTTAAACAAAGAGCTACATATTTTTTAAATTACTATTATTGAGTTGTTAGGTTAACGTCAATTTCAATGATAATTTCATAAATTCAAATAAAAATCTCTTAGTCAACCGAAAATCACTTATAATATGGGACTTATACAATTCTAGATTTTATTTTTAAGTGTAATTTATTACTCATTAAAATTAAGCTATTTGCATTGAATTTTAAAACAAGGATTCTATATTTTTTACAGATAGAAAGAAAAAATATGAATAAAAATCAAAAGTTCGAGAAATTTTCCATCTTAAAAAAATTCTATAACATATTAATTTTAATTATGGATTGTGAGTTTGATTGTGCTTTAAGTCGATCAATTAAACTACAATTCTGTCTGCCAAACTTCCTGTTAGGAAACGAGTTCATAATTCACTTATTTTGTTTATTTATTAAATAACTGTTTTGTGTTTGATTCATATTTCTAATGACTTTATTTATATAACATAGATTGTTCACAGGGCATTTACTAGTCCATCAATTAATTCTCAGCTCTATTTCCCTCTCATTTATTTGACAAACTTGCCGCTCGAAGTTGACGAGCCTTAACGACAGTTTCATTGTTCAAATCGCTACAACTTTTCAGCCATTTTCATTGTAATTATTATGTGTGTGCGCAGAAGAATGAATTCGCTCTCTATCTAGTTTATTGCTGGCTCCCTCAGCAATGAGGGTTATTAAGCTGTAAGTAAGCATGCTGTTGTCACACACATATATATACTTATAGTTCCTGATTGTCTGATAGACTCCTCCTAATTACCAGCAGCCCTTCCAGACGGAAGTGGGCAAAGATCCGACAGAGAAGTTGAGAATGACTGCGGCGTCGAAGGCTTTTGATCAAGTTCTAATTAAGAAAAGAGCAGCAGAAAGTGCAACGTGGTTGCTGCTGCAACCGGATGATGCCTTGGGAAAGAAATCATATTGTGGCGCTTAAATATCCAGCTACAGATCATAATCGTAATCACAATCATCAGCATAATCATATTTGGCTGCCCAGTAGCTGTTGCACAAGCAAACTGATTAGATGGCAATCCAGAGCAGCAGCCAGACAGACAGACAAACGGTCAATCGGACTGTGTGGCAGATGCAACGATTTGTTGCAGTACGTGCTGCGCGTAAATTCAATTTCAGTAGCTGCTCACACGAAATACAATTGCGAGATGAGTTGATGGATTGCTCGACTGGATGGGGAATGGGTCTGAAGCTTAACGAGAAATCAACGCCGCTAAGCAAATTATGCCGAACGATACGCATGCGCCAGAGCCATCACCGAGATCAGCTCGCTGATCAGCGTAGATTGGGAAAGCAGAGGAGGTAAAAATAAAGCAGAAACAGAGAAGCACAGACTGAGAGGCAATCAAAGTGGAGACCGAAACCGTGTCTGGTAATGGCTAAAATTGATTTAGCCACCTCGGGCTGCCTGACCTTACTACTGTTTTTACGCTTTAAGCAGAATCTCATCAAGACGTAATGACAACAATTGATCAATCCAGCGTTGGAGCCACAGTTAATGGTTACGCTGTTGCTGCTGCTGCTGCTTCAGCTTCTGCTTTATGATGATGATGAGCCAGATTGGCCAATATCCAATGAGTTTATATTAAAATGTAATTTACTTGCGGTTGCTTTCTTGCCACTTACCCTGCTCCTCATCAAAGTTTTTGGTGGATAGCTGAAAGAGTGCATCGAGTGGCGTATCTGCTCCCGCTCCCGCTCCCGCAGATGGCTTCTCACTTGACGTCAGCTTGGTTTTATCCTCCTGCTGAGGCGTGCAACAATCGGTGCTGCCATTGCTGCTGCTGGAGCGCTGCGAACAACGCTCCGAGCTGCCATCTTCCGAGGGAATGGGTATTATGGCGGGATCCATGCTCATCTGGCGCAGGAGCTGCGCCTGGAAGTGCTCCTGCAGCTGGCGCTGATAGTCCCAGGCCAGACGCTGCTCATAGCTGTGCAGCAAGGCGGGCGGCAGAAACGGATGCAGTCCGGGATGCAACAGAGGCGCTGCAGTTGCTCCAATTGTGGTCAGAGCTGGCGCCGTTGCCGTCGGCGGCGCCGTTGGTGGCGGCTGTAGGCGGTCATGGGGGGCAGGTGTGGCTGCCTTGCGCTCATCCGCTTGCCCCAAGATGTCGGCTATGGAGAAGCTCTTGATGCGTTCGCCTGCGCCAGCCTGGCTGCACTTTTTCCCGCTCTGAATTGTGGCCGGACTGCGAAGCAAACGCAAGCGTTTGATATTTAGTGGCCTCATGGCCATCGGAGGCGGGCTGGGCGAGCCCACGGAGATCTCGGAGACGGCCGGACTGCTGCAGCTGCGTGAGGCAAGCATGGCCACGGGACTTGGTGTGCGTTGTGGCATCGCCAAAGTATTTTCAAGTTCAATTACCAATGTTCTAAGTTGACTACTTTCAATACTGTTCGCACATTTTTCGACATTCACTGAAATTACGTTTCGTTTGAGTAGCTGACCAAAAACGCGTCGGCAAAAACGCGAGCTGCGGCAACGAGCAGCAACAGCAATAGCGACAACGACAGCGTGTAGCGCTCACAACGTGCAACGTTCAACATTCAACACAACACGAGCATGAGCAAACAACACGTTCGCTCCGTTCTGTGGCTGCTCTCCACAAAAAATGGCTTTGCTGCGCTCTCTCTTTCTCTCTCTCTCTCGCTCTCTTGGCGCTCCCCTTTAACCGGTTTGGAGCGACGCTGCCAAACGAGTTTGATGCTTTGTTCGATGACGTCACAACTGCAGCTGCGCAGTCCACCTTCTAATTGGAAATGTGCTGTCTCGCTTTGGCTGCTTTCCGTAGAGGCGTGCTTTTGTGTGCTCAAGCCATTGAACCAATCGGAACACTGCACACTCCCCCCTTGCCGTGCTTGCAACCCCCTTTTGTGTGTTAACTCACAACAACAGAGCCATCAGTCCACGAGGCTGTCAACGCGCGAACGTCATCAATTTTTACAATTTGACATGCGTTTGCTGCTGCTGCTCTCTCTCTGCTTTGTTCGCTCTCCCGCTCTCGCGTTGTGTGTGTGTTTTGTGCTCCCCTTGCTCTTGCTCTGTCTCTCTTTTGTTTTCGTTGTTGCCCTTTCAGTCGATCTCTTTTGGGTATGAGGCGGCCGCCTTTCCACGCGGCTGACTGTGTTAATTATCGTAATTGCTAGTGCAGTTTCTGTCCTCTTTTCTCGCTCTTCGCACACTCCACACAGTCTACACACTCTCCACTCTCGCTCGCTCGCTCACTCGCCCTGGCTCTGGCACTGGCTCTCCACATCTGTGCCTTTTGGCTGGCCCAGCTGCTCGCTGGCGCACTCAATTGTCATCAATAATGATGTCTAGTTTTCAGACTCTTCTTGTACCGTTTTTTTTTCGTGTGTGTTATTTTTGTTTTTGTTTCTCGTTGGCTTTTTCGCCTTTGTGAGCGTCTATTTTCGCCGCTGATGTATTCGCTGACTGCGGCAATTTGCAAAAACAAAAGCGTCTTTAAAATCAGCTTTGGGAAGGTGTCCCCTTTGACGACGTCGACAGCGACAGCGACGCTGACGCTGCGTTGCGTTGTTTTCATTGCCCCATTCTCATTCTTATGGGCAAAAGTACATGTGTAAGTATGTTCGTCAATGTGTTGGTATTAGTCTTAGTGTCTTAGCTTCATATTGGCACACATCCGTTTGTTTTTGGATTTACTGCACGCCAGCTGCCGCTGTCGCTGTCGCCGTGTCGTTCTCCCTCTCTCCCAGTACCTTTCGCTGTCGCTGCCCCTCTTCTTGTCTCGGCATTGCATTTAAATTGATTGCAGTAAATCACATTTGCCATTTGCTTAGCTCTGTTTTGCCCAGCTTTACATTTGTAGTTGTTGTGTGTTTGAGTGTGTATTATTCAATTTCTGCTTCGTTGTTTGTCCTGGTTTTTCTTTTCGACATATCTTTTGCATGCAAATGTCTATTTAACTGCAATGCGCCCTTCGCCCCTTCACCATTTTCAGTTAAGTGAAATGATGCAACTGTTGAACCGGAATCGATAATACTTTTCATACCCTCATTGTTTAGGTGTACTTTAGCTAGGCGCTTACATTGGCCAAAAGAGGTTATTAGCTTAGTGACAATGTTAAATGGAAACAGGCTACAGAAATTGTATCTATACTAACGATAATACAAAAGATTAAAGGTATTTAATTTTATTTTAAATTATGAATTTCTTCAACTCTGGCAATGTAAAAATAGGGGGGATCCTTACAATAAATTAAACTGTACAATAAATTGGTTATACATTTTTAATAGACCACGTTTTTTTTTAGGGTAAATATTTGCGAAAAAATTTGAATTTAGCGATGTGACTATAGTTTATATATTAACTGAAGAAATTATTAACAAAAAAAGACATTTATATACTTTATTTTATTTAAAATGTTCTCCTAATTAAATAATTACTTTCAATTCATTGTATTTGAGGTAATTATTATTTTCTGATAAATTCCAATAATTAATCTATAAAGATTGCTTAACAATTAGTTTTTTTGTTTTATGAATTCATATTCTATAATAATATTAGATATGTATGTAATTATGTATTTTTTTAAATTTACTTTATTTAAACGTAATTTAATAGTTAGTTAGTTTACTGTATTTTACTTTGTAAAAATTTGTAAATGAAACAACAAATCTAGTGATATACAATACAACAACTTAAATTTCTATAAGTCTCTAATTGTATAGAGTTTTGAATTTACGAATTTTGAACTAATAAACAATAATTCAAGAATTTATCTTAAGATATTAGTTTAAGGATTTTACAAATTATGTATTTTAGATAAATAAGAAGCAATAAAGGGAAGTACAATTACATGAATATTACATATTCTTATCGGATAATGTTTCCGAATACATTGCACTAAAGTAGTGAAGAGTATTTAAGTTGCAACCCTTTGGAAATTACTTTCTCCTTTTTGTTATCTTTCAATGCCGTTGCCTGGCATTTAAAGTTAGTTTCCCCAGTTGTTTCGTTTGAAAGATGGCCGTGTGGCTTGATTAATGCCTGCACTTGACTGACTTAAATGTTTTGTTGTAGTCGGTTTTTTGTACTTTGTTTCTCTTGGGTTCTCAATTTAGTAAATTTGGCGCATAGCAACGCCGTCAGCTGCTCCTCGCTAAGTTGCGAGTATAACTCGTACTTGCAAACGTATTCGAAATCAATTACAGAGTGGCACTTAATTGGGCGCCTCAATAGACGCGACACGCCCTGTCAATCATAATTATCGCGCGCCCCTAGGAACCACTCGATTCACACACAAACCAACACTCATCATAGTATTCGAGAATGTATTCAAACTATTCAAGCGAGCATTCGACGCGCCTCTAATTCTGCAAATTCATAAGCCAAATGTATCGGTATCCTTTTCATTAGTCAGCAGCAGAAGATGGCCGCCGTTGGGTAGGGATGTGTGTGTGTGTGGATGGAGTGTGTTCATTAAAACCTCATAAATAGCTAAAGTGTTTATTGTCACACACACATCCAGCTGGCAATCCCAAATCCCTCGGGAGAGAGAGCGAGCGAGACTCCTGAGAGCTCGTCACATATTTTGTATACAATGTCATTGGCTTTGGTACTCGTTGAATATGGTTATGGTTTTAGGGGCATGAGGCATGCAGCATGCAGCATACGGCATTCAGCATAGGGAGCTGCAGCAGCCACGAGTGTCACTTGGTAATAAAGTCATTGGCATTGTCGTTGTAGCCAAATTTGTCACGCCCCTTGGCGGGCACGGCTGCCGGCAATGCATTAATGTCGCCTTTTGTTTAGCCACGGCTCTGAATCTGACTCCGACTCCGACTCCGCATCTGACGCCAGCGGGCTGTTGATGAAGTTGTGCCATGTAGTTGTCAACAATCACAAGCGAACCCAACAAAAAAAAAAAAAAAACAAGATAAAACAAAAAAACATAAACCGGCCCAAAAACCTGGCTGAAATGCATGCCAATTAATGACAGCTCGAAGGGATGTTGCTGCCACATTTTGTTGCACGCTGCCGCTGCTGCTGTGACGAATGCGACACTCAGAGAAAACGATCCCATTGCTCCACCTGTAGAACTTTGACCGCAAAAACCAAAAAAACGTTTAACAGCATTTGATGTCAGGCTGCAAAACATATCTATAGCAATATCACTCGAAGATCGTGGGACCATCAATGATAACCGAAGTACAGCAGCGAAAGAAAGCCGCAAGAACAACATGAAATGACAAAGTCGCAACAATTTCTGAAGTAGTCTAACCGCAGTCGTATAATGATCGTTAATCTCAAAGAAGATACAGAAGAGTGGCAACCGAGAGCAATTTGTATATCTTTGTGATAAATCAAAACATTATCAATAATAAAATCGGTAGCTGTTTGCCCCTTGGCTGCATTTGAGGTGCAACCTCTATACGGATCGCTTTGTTGTGGTTTCAAACTGAATACTGAATACTCAAAAAACTGAAAGCATTCTCTTTGAGTGCTCGTCGTCTCTCCTTAATTTGTATGCAAATTGAAGCCGAAGTTTGAATCACTGATGAAGCTTAATGTCAGTGGCGACTGGATATCGGATATCGAGTCTCTGCTTGCTTACTTAAGTGACAGACATTAACACTTTTGTAGCTGAAGCTGTGAAACTTTTGATTTTCACAAATTTCAATATAATATTGTGTGTAGGCCTCTTACATTTGTCTTATCGATGGATATAGCGGTATGGCGTCAACGTCAATTCATTGGCATCAAACGAATTAAGTGGCCATAACGACTTTGGAATGGGCAGCACCGCGGGCGCGTCAAGCGAATTCCACAGTACATACATATAAATGGTACATATATATATATATATATGTACATATCGATGAGGGCCCGGGGGGATCTCAACGTGTGTGTTCTGCACGAGCAGCAGCTAATTGGATGGTAGCTGGACAGCTCGGGAGATGGAAGATGGAACGATATGGATATGGATTCCAATCTGGCGGCTTTTTCTTGTGTGATCTTGTACTTCTTGGCTACCAGGTTAAAGTTGACGCTTATCTGTCTTAAATGGAGGCAAAGATAGTCAAGAACGACTCGAAATTTAATATACGATACTGAGATATATTTTATAGTCAGTGGAGGTTTAACTAATGAGTCATTACTTGATCGCTTTAACGAGTTACCTATGAATACATAAATATGAAAATAATCGAAGTACTTGAAGTGAGTTTACGGCATTGCGAGTTTAACTGACAGTACTGAAATACAGTTTACATTATATCATTATTTGAAATACATTATTATTGATCTATTTATAGCTTTGTTTGCGATTTATTACTTTGTACAAGTTGAATAAAAATTAATAACTATTAAAATAATTGCTGAACACAAGGTTAAAGATTTCCTTCAATAAAGGCAACGATATTTAAGTAGATCTTACGATACTGAGTTTAATTTGATCGTAAAAGGCACTACAAGTAGATCTTACGATACTTAGTTTAATTTGATCGTAAAAGGCACTTCCATGTTGAAGTTACGGTACTGGGAGTTAAGCTCAAAGTCTTTGCAAATTTAACTAATGAGTTTCACATTTTATTATTTATTCGATCAATTTGTAGCATATAGCAAATAAATAAAATAGTTTAAGTTCATTTTAAACTGAGATAGCGAGATTATTTATATCACAAGGCTGCGGCAACTTTAACTTACGATACTGAGATACATATATTACATAGTAAAAGTCATTGCAAGTTTAGCTAATGAGTTACACATTTAATAGTAAACCTTTTTCACTATTTGATCGACTTGTGGCACAGTTTAATGCTTTTGCCTTTCATACTCGTAATTTTCTACGAGTTCATTAAACATACTATCGTAACGAATCGCATATGAATTCATTCATGAATCCGACCAAAAATTATGTTGGATAGAAATGCGCCACATCATCGGTTGATGTTGAATGAATGAATGAATGAAACAAATTGCTTTCAGTGCGCCTTAGTTTGCCATTTTCTGCTGTATCATTTCCATTTCCATTTTGGCTGCACATATTATCCTGTTGGCCTCACACACACACACACACATACATTTACAAATACAGATGCAGTAAAAGTCCCCGAGCGGCCTTTTTGGTTTGAAAGCGGCTCGAGGTGTCGGCTGTAAGCTAATTGGAAGCATGTTCAAAGGCACCGCCACCAAATTAAGTATGAGTTACCAATTTAGCTTTTATATCTCTATCGCACACACACATAGACAGAGAGATGAGAGAAAGAGACTTGTTCTCAAACACACAGACAGAAGCACGAAGGCACATTCTGAGCATTGCGGATGCGCTCACTGATCGTCGCTTTGGGGGGGCAACATCCAGTCTCTCTCTCTCTCTGTCTCTCTCTCGCTCTTAACTGGTTTCTTTTTTGGCTTCGCTCTCAAGAGCAACAAAGTTGTAATTGCAGTCCTTTGATTGCATTTGTGTGCCAAGCTGAATTGTTTACATTTATCATAATCAGCACTGGGCAAAAGTTGTCTGTAAGCGCCGCAGGCGCAACTTTTCTTTTGGGCAACGGCGCCAGTTAACCTGGCTTGCAGCAGGCAACTCACAACTGGCAACTTGGCAATGGAAGTGCAATTGGGTCTGCGACTGAGACTGAGGCTGAGGCACTGAGGAGTGATGTAGGTCGACTAAGGGCAGCACTTGATCGTGTGAGCTGCGCTCTGCGATCTGCGATCTGACGGGTGCAAATGCAGCATAATTGCTGACAATCTGACTGAGCAGGAAATACGCAAAGAGTGTTTAACAAGCAAATGGAGGCAAGCCCGAAAAAAAGAGATAGATAGAGAGAGAGGGAACAAAGGTATATGAGCTATTTAAGGACTTAAGACTATGCAAAATTACACTCTTTTACACTCAATCCCACAATTATGCTGTTAATTGCGCTCCTTAGTCATTTTTAGTTGATTCGATGAATGGGTTTCAACATTTACGCATTTCTCCTCCCCAGCTGTAATCGTAATACCCCATTTTGAACTTTCGTCGGGGTTTTCTATTTGTTTCTTTGGACGGAAGTGCTAAGAGATTTTCCCATAATTAGTGCTACGGTTTCAGCCTCAATTTGCGCGGCAAATTTCTCAGCTACTAAAGCTAAATGCTACCGGTAATGGCCGGTAATTTGTGTCTCTCCATCTCCGTCTCCATCTCCCTATCCCTCTCCCTCCAAGCTCCTTTACCTCGTTCATCAACCCACTGAAATTTTGGATTCACTCTAACAGCAAAACTAGTGGCGCTGTCTCTATTGCTGTCTCTGTTTGTCTAACGTCAGTGTCCATAGCTTGATTTCAATTAAACGGTTTCCAGTGCAACTTTCGCCCAGCACTTTCAAAACGCATTAATCACGCCCAAAGAGCGAGAGAGAGGCGAAAGAGCGATAGAGAGCGAGAGACAACGACAGAAGAGTTTCGTAGTTTGTTGGTTTCTTTATCTTGGGGCATGCGTCGCATTGTCACACATTTGGAAATGAAAATAAATTGCTTTTAACTAAAAAGTCCGATGCCAAGTCCGATTCTCATGCATATGCAATAGGCTTTTCCGCCTAGTTTACGAACTGTGAGAGACAATCGACAATCGTTCGTTGGCGGCGCGATAAGCGCCAAATTAAACCGATCCCCAAAAGCAAAACCAAACTTTGTCAGCATGCCAACGATGCTGCTTCTCCCCGCCTCCCTTTCCACCTACCTCAACTGCCCCATCTCCAGCTCCATCATCATCATCATCATCATCAGCTGCTGCTTCAGCTACTTCAATCGGTCGGCATCATTAGCAGCGGAATTGATAGCTTGATTATTCAAATTATTAACAAACGATCGGCGGACGGTTTGGAGTGTTTTTTTTTTTTTTTTTTTTTTTTTGTTGGTCAGTCCAAAACGCGACGATTGATGGCGCGCTTCAGTTTTCGGAAAGTGCTCAGGTGCAGGTCAGTCTCCAACTTTGACTCTGACTCGAACTCGAACTCAGAGTCAAAGTGGAAGACTTTGAGTTGAGAGTGAAAAATGTGCGCGCCAGCGGCGGCGTCCAAAGCCTTTGAACTTGGCCGCAAACGGTAGCCAACAACGCAAGCAACGTCCGTCCATTTCACTTGGAAATATTTGAAAACGATTGAGTGTGTATCGATTGAGTATACGACCGAAGAATATCCTATGATACCATAGAGAATAGAAGTGATAAAGTTGATGATCATTTCAAAAGCTACTGCAACTTATGTTTAAGAAATGAATTATAAAAATATTTTATTTATTTATTATTTTTAATACGTCTTATAAACCCCATAAAAACACTTGCTTTACAGGGTATACCCATCAAATAAATATTGATTTAATTAAAGTAAAACCGATTGGCTTTTATACACTTTTAGGCTGGGCTTCTTCTCATTCGAAGTACACTAAATATTTTTTACTCAGTATCTCGATTGCCTAAAAATTAATAAATATTGAAACAATTTAAGTAAATTTCATATGCAAATTGACGGCGTTCGGCTGCTGCTGCTTGGCGAGCTGCAAAACGCGCTCGCTCGGCTTTAAACACTTGAAGCGGTTTAGATTTTTGTTGCTTTGTGGTCAACTCGTTTTTTGTATTTCTTTGTTTTTGCCAAGTGATTAAATTAATAATTAATTAGTTTAAATTTTGAATAACGGTTGTAAATAATCATTAATAAAAATTAAAAAAGATTTCTTTTATTTTAAGAGCTCCACTCGCGAGCTTCTGAACCCGACTCCCGAATACAAATTCTACTACCACATTTATATGAATGTAGTATTAATTCAGAATTGAAATTCAAATGCTAAGAGTTACGGAGTGAAATGTGGATTGAGCAGAGAAATGGATTCGAATGGAATGGAAGAAGCTCTTTTAACTTGTTTCTCAAATGACCCGCGACTTCTGCGTTGTTTTGCTTAAATATGCTTAAATTTATTGGCCAGCATTTGAATATTCGCCACAACCGTAATAAAATGGGTTAAGAAGTGTATAATAAAGCTATGCGAATTTAGAATTTATATACTAACGTTTAAATTTTCACATAAATTTACCTCAAATTTAATGATGCCAATTGTTTCAGAAAACAATTTGGAGAAATTAAACAAATCGTAGTTTAAATTTCAAATTGGTTTATTTTCAAGTTCAATTTGTTTTCAAGAATTATTGCATAAATAATGCCGTTATAATTTGACAAATAAATTACAAAATTAAAAGCTTATTTTTGGAAACTTTGAATACTCTTTAAAAGTACACTTTGGTGGCTCTGAAAAGAGCCGATTCGATTTGAATTCTCTCTTTGCTTATTAAATTTAAGTCGCAGCTGGTGGTTTATCATTGTTGTTGTTGCCTTTTGCTCCGGGAATTGGCCGAAAAGAGACCTTAGTCCGGGTTTATTTTGGCCTACTCGATGGCCTTAGTCCTTGTTTGGTTCTGGCTTGGCTTGCTTTATGCCTTTGCCACTTCCATTTGATTGTCACATCCGTGTCAAATAAAATCTTAGAGTGTTTTACTCTAACTTAAATCTCTTCTCTCTCTCTCTCTCTCTGTCTCCATCTCTGTGTATCTGTCTGCTGCAAGTGCTGAGGCGCCTCGGCGGAGTTGAAGCTAATCCCTTTGCGGTCCTCTTTGGCTTGCGGCTCCAAAATTAAACAAAATGCACAACTCGTCTCGCAGTCGTTTGATGATAATGTCGTCCTCAATACTTTGTTCATTTTCTGTACCATTCATCAGGTTGCATATGCGCTATACGCATCCCACCGCCCACTCATTTGGGTGGCGTTCCCAGCGCCTGGGCAGCGGCCTGTGCCTGCGCCTGGGCAGCGGACACTGGCACCGGCACGCCCACCATGCCGGCAGCGGCTGCGGCAGCGGCCAGGCCAACCATGTCGGCTTCGTGCATGGGCTTCTTCTTCAGAATGCTGAGATCGTTGACATTCTCGAGGAATGATTTGTGCGCAGAGAAGACTTTGACGCTATCAAAGTCTTTCTTCAGTTCCTCGATGTCACGCTTCTGCTTGGCCCGACGATTCTGGAACCAGGTGATCACCTGGGCATTGGACAAGCCCAAAGAGGCGGCGATCTCGTCTCGGTCGGCGGGCGATAGATACTTCTGATAGAGGAAACGTTTCTCGAGCTCAAAGATCTGATGGTTGGTGAATGCAGTGCGTGATTTGCGTTTCTTCTTGGGTTGCGGCCGGTTTGAGAATATGTCCAAGTGCGATTTATCTGCAAGAGTGCCAGAAAGAGAGAGAGATTGGTTAGCGATTATGATCAAGATTGAAAACCGGTTGAGATCAAGTCAAGTCGACTAATAGTCGAACACGAGTGTTAACAAGCGACTTTGTAAGTCGCATTAGAAAAAATACTTGGTAATTGCTTTAGTCAAGCGTCAGTGCGAGTGTTAATTAAATCGCTTTGATTTATCAACTTAAATGATTTAATTGCAAGCGCTTTCCTTATAATATAATAATTCGCTCCCATCTATATAATTTAGTTTTGATTAATTGCCTGAGTTTCTCAGTTGTGGGCGTCTCGGACTTTGCTTAAGCTCAGTGTGCAGTGTGCAGTGTGCCGCATTCATTTGTCTTGTTTGCCACTTGATTTATAATTATTATTGACACCCACAAATCAGTCACAAATTGCTTAATTGCAAACAGACAACAATTGTTCAAGCTTTAAACTATTGCATAATGCTTCCTGAACCGACGCGAGTTTAATTAGCTGCAAGCTAATTCAAAACTAATTTATGATTTGCCTTCGAAAAAATCACACAAAAATGCGACTGACACAAATCATAAATATGTATAGCTATATTAGTTGTATGATGTCGAACCGGTTGGAAATCGATTGAAGCACTCTTCACGCCCATTCCGATTGCTTGTCAAACAAACTAGCTCGGCATTAAATACTAATTAAACGCTTTCAGCTCCGACTACGAATTTGTATGTAGATTTTGTTCGTTTTGTGCATTAATTTGCCTATATGTTGTTATCTCGAGCACGTTTTTTGTTTTTTGTTTTTTGTGTGTAACCCAAAACCCATTAGGAGGGCACTTGAGGCCTAGATGATTTACATTTGTTGCCTTTTATCGCAGACTCATTAAGTAATTTCTGTGACTTATCTACCTAAACAACAAGCGACGTTGCGAGGGTGAAAGAGAGAAAGAGAGAAGTGAAATGAGTGAAATGTGCCCTGGCCACTTGGGCACTTGCTGTCCCAAGTCGTCCTCAGGCTCTCAGGTGTCCACTTACATACATGCCCCTCATTATGAGGGGTGGTTTGTTTTGGTTGCATTTGTCAACCGGCTGTGTACTGGGAAAAACGAGCAAAAGAGCAGAAAACCTTTCACTCTCAATATGGTAAAATATGCTATGAAATTTGAGTTCATCGCTTTGCTTTCCAAGTATAACACACGCACTTCTTGCCACAGTTAACGTGCTGAACGTTTTAATTTTGTGGCAATACCAGGAACTGGCAACACAGCCAGACACGCTGTCTGGTGGCACAAGTTTAAAAAGAATCTAAAATCAGCTCCAACACATGCTAAACTATATTATGTAAAACAATTCGATACGATTTTCATTATCAAACTCAAATCTACTGAGATGTCAGAGTTATATTTCTCTCACCCGCTCTCGGCGAGTGTTAATAATATTAATGTGTACAGTGACTGTGAAAAGTATGTCTACAAGTTACATGTTTATCGGGAGGGCGACTTCTAGTTGCTGATTGACAAACGACGACGAAGCTGTTGAACCCCATCGACAGCCAAAAGTCGTAAATACATCGTCTATGGTTGTACAACATTCGATAAATAGCCAACTAAAATGTGAATACGAGTCTGAGTGCTTGTGAGTGCTTGTGAGTACAGTGGGTCTAATATGCTTACGACTATCAGTTGCGGTTGGGGCAAGTCGTTTATTAGTTTTTGTGCAGCGGCAACAACAGTAATTTAACCAAATGGAAACGGCATGTTAATTGTGCACAAATAAAAAATAACTACAAAAATAAATAGACAAATGCATGAATGAGGCGGGGAGAGTAGGGGAGTGGGGAAAAAGTCTATTAGGTAATGAACATGAGCTAAGTTGGCCGCTGGCTAATTGTTGCTAATCGTTGCAGAATCGACACGAATGCACACAAGTCGCATATATGAATATGGCCGTATAGCTATTGCCTATAGTTGTAGCTATTAAACAATAATTACCATGAAAACACAAAATGTTCAAGTTGTGAAAGGTGGAGGGGGCAGTTTGGGGAGTTGGGGGAGTTTTGGCTGACACTAAAACGCCCACTTAATGCTGCAAAATGAGTGTAAACATGAACTGTGACTGCGACTGTGACAGATGCGGGTGTATGAATGATAATAAACTGTATAATACTCAATGATATGGCATATTAGAGTAAGCAACATTCATCTAAGAACATTTCTCTGTATTCTTCTTTAGTCGTATTCTCGTTCAAATATATTACTTATTCATTTGGTTGTAATTTGTTTTGGTTTCGTTTCTCTTTCTTGGCACATGCCGCCAATTAATTGAAAGACAAAAGCTAAAAATTAGTTAGAAACGGAAATGGGTATGGGATAAACTGATGATCGTTCATTTCAATTAGGCAAATATTCGCTTTGTATTCGAATTCGTATTCGTATTCGTATTCATTTTAAGCGAACAAAAATTGCTTCAAAATTAATGGGACGCTGTTACTCGCTGCCGAATTAAAGGCCCCCGAAAATACCGAAAACAACATTCATTCATTTAAACCAATTCATTTCAATTTCAATTTCCATTTGCCGAACAACAATACCAAATATTGAGACATTTGTCAATGGAACATTTATATGCTAATCGATCCATCGATCGATTCCCGATAATAAAAAGAAGCACGACTCGTAATTTGCTCAATTTATAACCACGTCAAGTAGCGAAAAGGCAAAGGAAATTGATGCTTACCTTGTGACTCGTCAAAGTCCTTGGTGGTCATCTGGAACAGTGCATCCAACGGTGTGCCATTGGCCTTGGCCTTCGCCTCCGCAGCGGCCACAGCAGCCGCGTTGCTCGCATTGCCCGCCGCCTGCGATGGACTCGAGGCATTGCCGGAGCCACTGGATCGCTCTGCGGCAGCTTGCGACGAGGATTGCGGACTGTGACTGCGACGAGACGCAGCGCCAGCGGCAGCAGCAGCAGCTGCCGCAGAGTCGCGAGCGATTTCCGGTGAGCAGCAATCGCTGGCTGCGGAGCTGGAACGATCCGAGCCACTCTCGGAGGGTATGATGTCCATGCCCATGTGACGCAGCAGCTGCGCCTGGGCATTGAAGTGCTCCTGCAGCTGGCGATGATAGTCTAGAGCCAAACGTTGCTCGTAGTGCAGCAGAGCGGAGGGAATGAAGGGACGCACGGGCATGGGACCGAGCAGATGATCCCAGGGACGCACAATCTGTGCGCCGGGCAGCAACATGGCTGCCGCAGCGGCGGGATGCATGTCCAGCGGTTCGGTGCGTGGCTGCAACAATCCAGCGGCGACGGGACGTGCAGCTGGAGGCGCTAGCAAGGTGGCAGCCGGTGGTGGTGAGCTGGAGGCGCAACGCTGCTTCTCCGAGTGGCCGAGAATGTCGGCAATGGAGAAACTCTTGACGCCCTCAATAGCTGACTTGGTGTTGGAGCTGTTGTTGCTGCTCGCATTGCTCGTAGGTGGATTAGCTGGCGGCGCTGGTGGACTGGGCGTTTGTTCGCGTGGCTCCGACGAGGAGGAGGACATGCGCAGACGCTTCAGCGGCTGGAAGTAATCCTCCGGCAGTGTGCCGACGGCGCTGCGTGTCAGTCCAGCAGCCGCAGCGGCCGCTGCGGCGGCAGCAGCATGTTGTTGCATCAGCAACTGTTGTTGCTGCAGCAGATCTATGGTGCCGGCGCGTGGATGATGCAGCTGATGGTGCTGAGCTGGCAGCGGGCTGGGAGCTCCGCCGACGGAGATCTCGGATTCGGCAGGACTGGCCGGACGCATTGTGGGCGGACAGAGCATTTAAATAAGAAGCACACACACAACACGCACTGGGGGACAACTTGGTCACTGGGCTTTCACTCGAAGCACAAATTAGCAATCGGTAATCAATAATCGTCAAGAGACTTTAAGTTTATGTTGAATTTGTGTTGTTCACTTTATGTCTTGTTAATATACGCATACAACACACAATAACACACAATACAATATGTTAGAGTGACGTGCAACGTGCAACGCGCAGCGATAAACGTTGAACGATGGACGATGAACGATGGGAACGAACGACAACGACGCTGATCCAATAGGAGGACCTCTCAACTCGACGTTTCACAGTCAACTGTTCGAAACTAGATTGAAGATTGGTTTGCTAACTAGACACGTCGATATTTCTTCAGTTCTTTTGCTGCCCGCGCCGCTCTCCGCGCTGCTCACGCCAGCAGCCAGTTTGTATGAACGTGTCTGTATGTGTGTGTGTGCGTGTCGTCGTCGTCGTCGTGTTGCTTTGCGTGTGTGCATGCCGTCTCTTTAACATCGTTTGCTCTCTCGTCGTCGTGTCTCGTTTGTCGGTGGTTAAACTCGGCAATCAAATCATAACTGCACAACAAGCGAACGACGCGCGCGCTCTCTTTCACTCTCTCGCTCTCCTCTCTCTGCGAGAGGCCAACCAGTTTTGTAATTCACTACGTGCGCTAGAGCGAGGCGACATGAACGGCGTGCTCTCTTGCTCGCCAACCAATCGGCTGGCCGGAAAGCGATGCCAACAAAAAATAGCAATGGTGGCGTATACGTAACGGTAATTATGGCGTTCATCATGCGCCACGCGTTCGAGCGAGCCAGCAATAGCGCAATCACAAGCGAGTGAGTGAGCGAAGTAGTCGCAGTAGTTGTGGAGGAAGAAAAAAAAGACCCCAACACAAATGCGACGCTCCTCAGTTTGTAACGAGACTGTATTTAGTATTTGAGCCTCTGCAAAAGTTTTCACAACTTCGGCAGCGAAGCGACCGAGACTTCCTCTTGCCCCTCACCTCCCCGCCCTTCCCTTCATGCTCCCTTGGCAGTGCTTTTAATGACGCATTCTGACTACCATCCGAGCCATGCCTTTACCCCGCGTTGAAGCTCTGAAGTCGTGTTTAATTGTCAAACGTTTGTATTTAATTTGTTGCAAGAAAAACGTTTAATTAATTTGAATGCCCCGCACAACGCAAAAAGGCAATAATTTCGACAGCAAAATAATAGTCGAAAGGCAATTCAGTTGCGAAATTCATTTATAATTTAAATACCATATTTCAAAATTTCCAAAGAAAAGTATTTATGTATTAAGACAGCAACTCGAGGAAGCAATTTAATTATAAATTTAATTTAATTATTACTAAGCATTTTTTTTCATTAATTGACAGAAGTAAATTCCTAATAACTTAGTAAGCACTTTATCCGACGGCACACAAAAAGTATTCTATTAAGTTGTTGCTGTTTTATTGTATTCAATGTTTATATCAAACAATTCTTTATTCTCTTTGATTCTTACGGCAACTTCTTAGCAGCTAACATATTGAATGACACCGTCTGCACTTCTTTGTTCAATTGTCGACACATTTGGCTTGGCTTAAACACATTGCTCCGCTGGCACTTAGAGGCCCGAGACAAGCCTCACATAATCCTTTTAATTGAAACAAATGCACATTTACTCCAACACCCAAAATATATCGAACAATAGATTCGACAAAAAGAATAAGAAAGAAAAACAGTCCAACAGAGCGAACACAAAAGGCGTCAAGGCGTCTGAAGACAATGGGTCAAAGGGTCTATTAGCTAAATGCTCTTAAGAATCAAAATCGAAATTCGAAACCAATTGCCGTCGCTGCAGGATGCTAAATGAAAAAGGAATTGCCGGCAAACGCACAGAGGCAGCAGAGGCAACGACCACCAGCCGGTCGAAGAGCTAAGAACGCTGTGTGCTCGACTTTAGCCGCAGTGGGTCTCGGATACCGGACAGAGAGCTACCTGGCGATGTGGCGGTCAGCGGTTTGGCTGCCGTTGTTGATAAGGACTAATCACACAAATATTTGAGCATTGCGTTTGTGATTGAGTTTCGCCGCGGCGGCCAAACAACAAATGCGGCTCGTTTGATTTTCCTCAGTTTAGCGCTTCTGTATTGCCCCAGCGCCTTTTCTATTTTATTTTATTTTATAATTCTAATTTCTTATTTCTTATTTCTTTCTTCTTGGCGGCTATTAGTGTATCTATTAGATACACACATGTTGATTGGCTATGCGAGAGAGTGAGAGAGAGATGCATGCCGCGTGGGAAAGCCTGCGGTGTTAATTATGCCGGCAAAGTCCTTGAGCAAAGCCAATTTGAGGAAAATCCTTTGCAAAGGAAAGTCAATTTACACCTTCCACCTGTGCTGCTGTGTCCGCTTAGCTGTAGTGTTTGAGTGTGTGTGTAAACGTGTGTGGCTTCATTCACACGCTGATAAATTGTGGCCGCTTTTGTTCCTGCGGTGAAAGTGTGGGGGAAAGGGTTCATTAATATTCAAATGCGACGATTTCATTGATTTATCGCTATCGCTTGGTAACCGGGGCAGCTGCAGCTATCAGTTGCTACCAGTTGCAAGTTGCCAGCTGAGACTGACGGAAATGCAACCGAGCAACGCCTGGCTCAATTTTCCATAATTTAGCTGCTTTTTTTCGGGGGGGCTTTAGCTTATCGGCCGAGTAATCGCACTAAACGATTTCCACTTCAATTTTTCTGTAGTTTTTATCGTAAACGTAAATGTAAAATTATGCGGCGCATTCTCAAAAGCCAAGCATCGACCCACGCCCACATTCAAATATTTGTTATAACCATATGCCTTTGGGGCAAGCAGCCAACTCCATGGCCATGGAGTCAATTTGAGTTGAACTGACTCGACTTGACTCTAATTGTCAATTAGCAAGCTTTCAACAGCAGGCTCGCAGAGTCACAGCTTCCATTTTTGATATTTCCCGCACGGTTTCCACACAATTTCCGTGGGAGCAGCTGCCTCTCAATTTGCATATGCCACGCCATCACCTTGCCACACACAGCCCAACAGTCCAACAGCACGACAAGTCGACAGCCCACGCAAGAGTTGACACATGGCTGTCACTGCCACTTGATGTTGATGTGATTTTTGTGCCAGATAAATAAGTCAGCATCAGTCAGGCATCTGACGTTTGGTAGCATATTGAAAATTACCTCTAATATGTAATTATTAATTGGTAATTATAATTATTATGCTTCAAGTGTATCAATTTTACAATAAAATGTCTAAAAATTGCCACTCACAATTGATGTATTTTTAATGGTTTATTTTTAGAGTTCACTAACTACACTTTCAATTCATTTGAGCAATTGTGTGGTATACATAGATCGTAAACTATAAAATAATTATACAAAAAAATAGACAAAAGCTAGATCAGATAGCTGACAATAAGCGTTTCACTTATTTTGCTCGGAGTTTTTCGCCCTCTTTTGACCACCGCTTCGAGTAGAGAAAGTCATGGGTTTAAGTGTGTTTTTCTTTGTGGCCGAAAACAAATAAAGAAAACTCATCAAAAAAGTAGTTAGACTTAAACTTAAAGACACAAGCGCGACCATTAAACATTGCCAATTTCACAGTAATCAGCCGCATGGCCGACAAACAATGTCGGACCCCACAAAAAGCACAAAAGACGCACCGTCGACAAAAGTAGCAAATCGAACTAAGCCGTTTAAGGCCACCCACATAGAGGGCAGTCAAAGAGTTGCTGCAACAACAGCAGCTGTGGCACTCGCAGTCGCAGTCAAAGAGCAAAGCAAAGAAAATCAGCTTTCAGCTTTCAGGTCAAGATTGGTAGCAGCACTTGGCCACGCTAATCAAACGCCAGCCACAATTTCAGCTAAAAGCAAAAACCTAAATACTAAAAACTAAAAAATACAACAAAAATAAAAGCTGAAAAAAGTTAAACAACTAAAAGCGAGAAACAACGACAGCAAATCAAACGCTTGCTGCAAATGGAAAGCACAACAACAAAAAAAAGTGGAAAACAATGAACAAGCGAATGCTAATTAAAGCGATGCTCAAATTGAAATGTTAAACTTTGAGCTGCCAATACCCTGCAATCTAATGTTGTTGTTTTAAGGGTATAAGTGACTGAACATTAAGTCACTAGCATTGAATTTTAAATGAAGCATATAAATATATTTAGTATTTCACATTGCGGATGATGATTTAAAATGTAAGAACCTTAAATGATGATTAAGCAGAAACCAAATACTTACAGTTAACTATTTTAATTAAATGATAATCTTTAAATTTATTGGTTTTTCAGAAAAAGGAGTCGTCTAAATTGCGATGGCTTTTATTTCTAAAATATCTAAGCTATTCTATACAAACTATAAAACTGTTCATGTCAAGGAACTTAATTTTTAAATTGATGATAAAATATTGTCATTTCATGTTAACAACTTTGTTTTAACTATTTTAAAAAAATTCACACAATTTTTCTCTTATTTTATTTATTTTTTTGAGATTCTTTATTGATTATTTAAAATGGCTTATCTTAAATCAATGTGTTATTTCCTGTTTATATCTATACTATCCAAAAATTAAGGAGTTGAAAATATTATCAGATATATAGTAAATTGTATTTATTATATAAAATACTTGGATTGCCGGCAGCGGTTCTCCACTACAGGGTATTTCTTAGTTAATAAATTAACAGCTCGTACTGTGCATGATTCATACTTACTTACGAGTGTTTTCGGCGGTGTAAAGCGGCTCAAATCGGACTAAGACTAGATCCCAAATCCAGCCCAAACAGATTTTGAGTGAGCTGCGTCGAGCTCCAGCTGATCAACGTGTTACACCGCGTAGAACATTCTCAAGGGGAACTTGTGGGCTATATCAATATTGACCCATGATCCAGCTACTCACACGCTCCACTGTGCGGCATGACTCGAGCAGTAGCGGTGGCAAGTGCGGTGGCGGTGGCGGCACATTTACATCTTTTGAGAACTTTGTTTAGATACTTTTTCGACTGAATGCCGCATACAAATATTTGTGGCCAGGGCATCTCATCGGTCTTCCGCTGCGTTCTTCCTCGTGTCTTAATTGAGTTAGTTGGGTTGACTGGAGTTGCGCGTGGCCGGTGTTCATTTTGACCGATGTGTGATAATTACACTAGCATCGATGCTGCGGCCACTTTGATGAGCCACAGCCAAAAGAGCCGAGGCGGCATTTTCCCCTTCAAGTTCGGCATTTGCGTTGGCCGTGCGCAAACAAACGGTTCAGTGGCATTTAGACTGCATTTTTTATTTCATTTTATTCGTGTGTGTTGTTGTTTTTTACAATTTACATTTCGGCAGCGAGCGCTTGTTTAAATATTGAGACTTGTGTTTAATGTAATTAATGCAAGTGGCAATTACAGCAGTAGCCACGGCAATCGACATCAGCAAAATAATGCTGTTTCTTTTTGCAGTTTGCAAATGCAATCAGCATTTGCATGCAAAATGCACTAATTATATGGCTTTGCACACATTGTTGTATGCTTAAGCATACCCTACATCCGATTACATTAACTATGCTGAAGTACGTATATTAATGTAATGCATGTCAGTGTATTAAATGAATATCTTGTGTAGTTAACATGCCATTTAAAGACCATAAAAAAGAGAAATAACAGAAGACAAGTTGAGGGATAAGTAAAGAGTTGTACGATGGGCTTAATTAGAAATTGAAACATTTCCATAGAAATGTTTATAAATATTCCTTTAAGGGTAAAGAAAATGAAATAATTCAATACATTTCTTAAAAGGTAAATCTTTAAGTAAATGAAACCAATAACTTTTATATTTCTGAACGGATGCATTCTTTAAAAGTACATATTCCGTTAAATGTATTTTATAGGATGAATAAGTCTTTATGCTTCCTATGAGATACATTTTGTAATAAATTTTTCTGAATAAACAAATTAATTGTATTGATACTTATCATTCGTGTCATTTGTATTATAGATATTTTCTTAAAACCCAATTCAATTGTATCAGCTGTTTTATTTCGATGTACTTAAATATGAGATTAAATTGGAGCTTAAGTATACATTTGGACATTGAAAATATTCTCGAAATAAAAGTAGTACGACAATTAAATGAAAGACATTTACTTCGAGAAACATAATGGCCCAGTTTTTAATGCAAATTTCTTTTTCAAAAGCAGTAAATTTGAATATCCGATACATCTTGCTTAGCAACAATTTCAACATATTTCATTAGCTATAATTAGAGTATCAAAGCTTCTGCTTGTCGTAAGTATAAATCTCAGAAGTAAAGCACATGCATATTCAAAGAAGAAAAGCTGGTCAGTTGGTTAGAGGGAAAGGGGTCAGAAGCAGCAGCTTCGACGGCGGCGCACGTATGAATATCAAAATCAACTACAATGCAGTTAAAAAGCGCATTTCAAACACCTCGCAATCTCTTTGAGTCTCTCTCAGTCTGCAATCGCAGTCGCAGTCAGTTTTGCTTGTTTGGTGGTCCACAACGCCTCGAGTAAGCATTAAGAGCTGGCCAAGTGCTGGCCCTGGCCCTGGTTGTTGCTGTTGCTGTTGTTGTCTCTGGCCGTGGCCCTGGCCTCGGACCTAAAGAACTCAGACCACATTACTTGATTGCCGCGCGCCGCTTGAGATGACGTTGCATTTGCGTCGCCGCGTCGAAGACACAGACGGAGGCAGGAAGCGAGGAAATGTAGTTTGTGGCTGTTGTTGGTGTTGTTGTTTTTTGCGCACCCATATGTGGAAATAACAATTCCTGTGTTGCAAAAGCAAACTGGCTTGCCCCGATGATGAGCTTGCAAAAGCAGAGAAGAGCAAGAGGCGATTGATGCTGTTGAGGTTGCTGGGCATGAGGAAGCTGATGCTCTTCTGATGCTGATGCCGATGCAGTCAAGAACTTTGCAAGCTGGAATCTATTGCTCTCTGCTCTGTTCGGTTGTACGAGCGCTTGTGTGTGTATGTGTGTGTGTGTGTGTGGAGCTGAGCGCCATCTCGTTTAATGCCTTTAAGGCGTGACCATAGTATTTTATAATATGAACTGATCAAAGGATGCCGACGCGTTTCAACTTCGCCGGCTAACCCAGAGAGAAGACTCCAGTTTTACACGCTGTTCTCGCTGCCTCGCAAAAAAAAAAGAGTTGCATGAATCAGTGTGTGTGAGAGTGTATGTGTGTGTGTGTGTGAGGCAACTGGCAAACTGGCAACGCGAGTGCAACAATAACAAATTGACCAAATCGATTTGTTTGCTGGCTTCGCTTTTGCACAGGCTTCTTTTCACTCTTTTAACTTGCTTTTCTAGCTGCCTTTTCTTTTTAGCCGCAGCAACAGCGGCAGCGGCATTTTCATTTAGCTTTATTGCTCATTAGCTGCATGAGTGTGAAAATGGCGAGTGCCAGTGCCCAGCAAAAAGAATAAAACCAACCGGAAATGGTGGCATCTCTCTTAACTTTCTTGGTTTGGCGCATGCGACATGACTAAACAGTTTTCGGGTGTTTTGCCCCTGCACCTGCAACCTGCCCCCCTGCCCGAAGTGGCAGCATCCGAGCAGGCGACGCACTCAACTGTACTTGAATTTATGACATTTTAATGTAAACAAATTAAATCTTTGCAGTCGAGTGGAAAACGAAGCAACCTTCCTTCTCTCTCTGAGAGGGTTGAACAAGTGCGCGTGACAAATTCAAGAGCAGCATGAAGAGGCTGAAACGTATGAGACCAGGAGGGTGGCTGTGATGGCCAAAGGAAACAATATGCTCATCGATTAGTTGTACAGGACTCGGGCTATGTCACACTTAATTGAAAACTCATTAGAGCCTTCTCTTCCAGTTTTTACAGTACAATAGACCAAATTGATTGCCAACATGCAGCTGGCCTAGAACGACATTTATGCATTTATGACTCTATCAAAAGTCAAACGTCCATTCCGAGGGTTGACTTTGCAGTTTGCAATTCCAGTTGATTGACAGCGCAACCAATGCGACAACAACTATGAATCTTTCAGTCTGAAACTCATGGCAAATGCATCATTTATTTATGAGGTACAAATCTCGACGTTAATGCCACAATTTGCTGCAAGCGAGTGGCCACTGATTGCACACCCAACTGAGATTTTGGTGGCAAATACGTATCACTCTCGAGTATTCATTAGCCTCGTTTCGATGCGCCCCTCTCCATCTGCTCCTGCTCTATGATATGACATGAGTTCGGGTGTTCGAGTGTGTGGCGGGTGGCGGGTGGGCTGCCATGGTTTTTGCATTTATTAATTGCCTGACATGTCCATTAATTTAAATCAATGATATAGTATATATTTATATTTTTTTGTGCAAAACACTCGAATGATGCCATCGCTAGCTGCGACCGCGCATCGCATCGCCTTCCCCCCTGCAATTAACATAATTTTTCGCAAATTGCAGCATAAATCTCGTACACATTTTTATTTAGTGGCGTCAAGTCAATTAAATCTGTGCAAAATTAAACGTTCAACACCGCAATGCTGACCTAGTACAGTCTACAGTGCTTTGAATGGATAAATATATTTTTGGAAAATCTTAAATTAAGAGGAAGCACGATATATTGAAATTTTTTTGTTGTTTATAAATATATATGTATATTAATTTATTTTAGCATGTATTATAAAACCTGAAAATTAGATATAATAAAATAGTTTAACGTAAACTAATTATTTTAGAGCACTCTTAAGGATAATAAACTTTAACAAATACTTTTAAAATTTGAGTTTCTAATTTTAATCAATAAAATAAATAATTTTATTTTTACCTACCTTAAGTGCTTTTAGTTGTTTGTGATTTCAATACTGAAATTAAGATTTATAAAATTAAAATTTTTTTAAAATTCTTTATTATTAAATTCTTGAATTTTTCAATTGAATTCGAATTATTAATTTCTAATTCTTAGATTTTGTAAAGGTGTTATAAATTTTTTTTATTTTAATTGTTTAAAGTTTATTTATAAGATGTAAAACAAGTAAGAAATATATAGTAGAGTGTGCTCCACTGAGAGATTCCCGCTACCCAGCTTGAAACAAAACAGTTCGGTATTAATTTTAAAATAAACCAAATTAATTTACCACAAAAGCTTAAAAATATACCAAAGCCCCCTTTCTTAGATATATTAATACAGTACTACATTCAAAATATACCATAGAGTGCAAGAAATACCAGATTGTCAGCCAAAGCCCTATTAAGTTGGCATTTTTGCGCACACAAAAGTATTTTTTTAATACCTTCTGGAATTTTTATCTGATCACAACCAAATTTACTGGAAAATTACGCTTGTTATTCGATTTTTATCGATTTGCGTGGGATGAAGTGACTTGATCTTGATCAGCGTGCAAACATACCAAGTGTTGTCCTTATCTTTTATCGTCTCTGAGATTTACAAACGTTTTCCTCTATAGAATACGTAATTTCTCTGTTCGTCTCAAATTTCTATCCGTCCAAGAGCAGAGATCACTGTATCCGACAGCATGGAAAAAAAACAAGCTTGGACAGGCAGTCGACACACGGCAAATGGAATTTTCGCGTAGAGTTGATGACTTATTTACGATATTTGATAACAATTAGTTTGTTGTCACAGTCTAAAGTTTGATTTGCTGGCATCACAGGTGACAACAACAACAACAACAATGAACAAAGTTAATAAACTGTGATTAGTTGCATGAGGCTTGCCATTGGTCCGTTGCCCTCGGCTCGAGCTTGTTGTTGTTGTTGCTGCCACTAATTTCGATCGTTATTTGGAATTTATTATGGCCAACTTTGGGCTAATAATAGGCGAGTGTGAGTGTGCTACCGTTGGAGCGGCTTCTTTGACTTCTTTGAGTAAATAATTAATTAATTTGATTGCCAAAGCAACGAGCAGAAAGCAGAGAGAAGTGAGCAAAGCGAAGCGTAGTCGGTGGCATTTCATTGCGTTGGGACTTGATTTTCGTTTGAATTTATTTTAATTTAATTTAATTTATTTTAAAATGTGAGCTCGTGGTTTTTTCTTCGTCATGAATATTCATTGCCAAGCGGATCCAGCGCATTATTCATTTGCGTAAACATTTTAATTAACAGCCTAAATATTGTGTCTGTGATTAATTTCACGATGATTAGTTGGTTAATTTATTTGGTCGTCTTCACAAAATTTGGCACACACAGCAGCATATCACGTCCCATCCGGATGGCCATCGATCAGGCGTCGCCTCTTATCGCCAATCTTGAGAACTGAATGATCCAAATAGCGCATGATGTGGCAGATTTGCAGTTGGATATTAATAGGCACAGACGGTTTGTACCGGAACCAATTCTATAAATTAACATTGAATAGTTGGATCATTAAAATGTGTGCTTTAATTAGCAGCAATCGGAGAAGGGAGCTGTGCAAAAGATTCTCTCACCTTCTTGGAATGCTCTCTCAGCATCAAAAGCGCCGTCGACTTCATATTTCCACGAAAATTTCATTTGTTAATGAAAATCCCTCAAATGAAGCCGATAAAAACCCGCAGAGGAAGAAGCAGCAGCAGCAAAACAAATCAATGCAAACAATACGGAAATCCAGGAATGCATCGATCCTAACTAGCTACCGTTTAATTTTTATTACGAGAGACAAGAGCGAAGAGATACCAAAAAATAAGAAGGCGAAGGCGAGTGTGAAATTGTCGGTGTTTTTATGATTCTGTGGCTGCCCCTTTGATGCTTGCCTATTTGATGTTTCTATTCACACAGTTCTTGAGATCCGAGTGAGTTTATGGAGTAAGCAGCGAGATGTGTGCCCAATGCCAATGTCAATCTCAAGATTGGCCACTCACACGCCCAGAACTCGCCTCATAAAATACACTACACTATGTTTTTTCGGGAAGGGTCTCTCTCTCTCTGTCTTTCTCTTGGGTTCCTTTTGCCTATTTTGACGTTTATAAATATCAAACAATTTGTTTTTGTTGCTGCAACATTCTCTGACGTAATGCTGATGGACAAAGGTGCCGCATGTGAGAACATATGTTGCTCCCAGCGAAACTCTCCCTGTGCTGTGCTCAGATCTCCTCTTCACTTTGATTGCTTTATTTGTTGTTTTAGGCTGACACCGGGCACTCGAGAGGGCGTTGCAAGTGTGTTTTGATTATGATTGTTGTTGTTTTTTCTTTGTCTTTTTTGTTGTATTTTTTTAACAGCAATTAGTTTCAAATTTTCCGCGCATCTTTGGTGGCATTGGGAAGTGCATGTCCTCCACAGCATTTCCTTGAGGATGTGCCTCATTTTGAACTCAACAGCAGCAGAAGCAGCAGCAGGCAGCTATTAGGCAATATGAGATACTCTTTCGAAGATCGTTTAACTTTAATGTCTACCGCGAATTGCCAAAGTCAAAATTCTTTCTGCTTGGCATCGATGCGTATCAGAGAGGGTTGCCTTTTGTTTCCAGATGCCTTTCGAGTGAGACGCCACTGAGACGCCTCTTTCTCTGACAGTTATGCTAATGATATTATGAGTTCAGCTCAGTTTTTGGTGTCGGGTCGTCATGTCTTTAATTTGACAGCATTTTTGCATGTCACTTTGTTCAGTTCGCAGAGCAGCGGCGTCTTGAAACGCCATGCACAGCGCTTTGCCACTTCCGCTGCGGATGATGATCCGTTTGGCCAAAAGATGTCATGGGAATATGAAAATGCCATTCGGCAAAAATCACATTTGGTGTCTGTCAGAAACAGAGGAAGAGGAGCTGAGCTTTTTCTCTGTCGCTATCTCGCTGTCTCGATATTGGCATTGGCATGTCATTTGGCGGCAACGTGAGCTACCTGCCAATTACCTAGCCATCATTCTAGCCCAGTCCAGGCGACCACCAAGCTAGCCACATCTAACAGCTAAAGCGCGCTTTTGATCTTTTGCCGCTTGGCCAATGGCCAAGCAATGTGATTAAGCCTGCTTTACACTCACACACACACACATACTCACACACTCGTGCACTAAGCGAGAGAGCGAGAGACGCATTGAAAGCCTCTTTGGCTCCTCTTGTTACCCCCAGAGTGCTGTTGCCTCTGGAGGCAACACATAGCCTGTTTTTTTCGCTCGTTATTCTCCACTTTGTACGCCTGTCTGCTCATTTATCAAAGCTGAGGCTGAGACTGCGTTTTGTATCTGTATCTCTGCCTCACACTGTGTATCTTTAGCTATCTCTGTCTGTTTGTGTTTGTGTGTGACTCTCTGACTGCGTTAAGCGGCTCATATACGCGCCTTTACTCAGGCCAGCCAACTGTCTGATTTTGGCTTTGAAGTTCGGCGCAGCTGCGTGATTGGCTGAGGCCTAACTTGGCTTTAACGTGCCACACTGAGGCGCAACTAAAGTCTTTAACTGGCTTCTACTTGGGCAGCATTTTGAGCAGCTCCAACAAAGAACGCATCTCTCTGGAAGCATACGAGTATATCATCTCTCTGCTGCTGCTGCTGCTGCTGCTGGTGGTTCATTAGAAAAATGACGGCTTTGTCTTTTTTATGGCTTACTTTAACGCTTACTTTGAGCCTGTTGTTGTTTCTGCTGCTTCTTGTTGGCTTAACTCATTTGGCCGCAAGGCCTCTTGCGTTTACCCATTAGCCATAATGGCCACATTGCCACCTGTGTTGTTGCACACGCACACACACACGCACACTCTCGCAAATCTCTCTTCAAACTTCAATTTGCTGCATACCTTGCGGCGCTGCATCTTTTGTCACTTTGTATTCATTTCTGTTTTTTTTTTTTAGTTTGTCGCTTTTATTGATGTTTACTAATGATTTGGTTGATTTGCTTTTTCAATTTTTCGCAACTTTTGCGGCGTGAGAAAAGTTTTGACAAATGTTGGCAAACTTTTTGCTGTTGTGTGTTTGGGGAAAAACATTTACAGCATTCGATGCCTGGGAATTAAGCTACAGCTACAGTTTCCGCATTGTATAACGCTTTTCGGCAAATTTAGACTAATCATGGCCATAATTTATTGTCACTCAAAGCAAAGCAAAGCTGTAACTGTGCAACGAATTGGTCAGTTCATTGAGCCATCCCCTTGCAGAGGAGGGGAGGGGAGAAGAGTGAACATCCCCCTGGCAAATAAAAGTTCAGAGTCAACAAATCGAAATACATGTGAGTGCGAAAAACTAATGGATTGATTTATGGGCTTTAACACCTGGAGTGCTGAAATTTATTGCCGGCCAAAAGGTCATAAATCAGTCCAGGACAGGCGACACTTTTTGCGTGGGCGACACACACACACAGAGAGGGAGAGGAAGAGAGAAAGAGAGAGAGCGAGAGCGAGAAAGTGAGTGAAATTGAAAAGGGATAAGAATTTGCTACGCCGCAGACAACAAGAAAACTTTGTACATTGGGTTTGGGGTTCGATTTGTTGACTGCATTTTGAGTAATTAATAGCTCCCAGCGGTATTTTTGCGATGCGGCAATAAAAATATGTATCTCGATTTGTTTGACTTTGACTTTTGGGGTCAGACATGGATACACAGACCAACAACAACAACAGCTAGAGATAGAGATACACTCGGAGTGTGGGCGAAGGCGAACGAAAATTAATTGCTGTCATTAACATGAGAATTAGGAGTCGATGTGATGGCAGCAGCAGGCAGGAGACAAACTTCGTGTCAGGATGTAAACGAAAACTAATTTGGGTTTTTATTGCTTCCGCGTTGAAAGGCGCGATTGGATCCCCGATACATTCAGATTGTAGTGTGAGATACTTTTTGGGGGGTAGCGCCAAATAATGGAGATTAATATGGGGCGTGAACCGACAGATGCAGATGCTAATACAGCGAGATGCAGCGATGGAAATGGGAAAGTCGAAAGAAAACTATTGAGAGGCTGGAATGCAATGACTGTGCAGCAATTAACGCTGTGACGCTACATTTTTGTTGCTTTTGTTAAATGTGTAAATTAGTTTAAACATTTCAACAGCAAATAGTGTGACGCCCTCGACAATCGCTTGTGATCAGATTAGATCAGTTCGATCGATCGCCTTGGCCAATGTTCTTTTTGGGGGATTTTCTCATGAAATGTGAGCGCGAAGTTTTTTTTAACACAATTATAAATCTCTGTTGGATTTAGATTCCGGATTTCGAATCCATATTAAAGCCTAATTGCGGCATGGTTATTGGCCAGCTTCAACTCTTGGCAACGCTCGGCACCTGTGCGAGGCGGCGCAGATCAAAAAAGATAGGGACACAAAAGGATCTTGTCGATGTTCGTTCGCTCGTTTACGATTCTTCACGCTTGCCTCGATCGTTGTTGCCCAAGGAGTAGGTGTGAAAGGCATTGACCAAAACTAAAGTGCTCTCTTGCCGAGAGTCCATTAGCCACCTACGCTGAACGAGGACCAAGGATCTCTAGCTCTGTGTAGATCCTTGCGCTAACTATGTGTGGCGAATGTGTCCTTTTGTGCATAGCTGTGGATTATCACACGCTTTATAATGCGTTTTCCTAGACCTGCTGGCAAACCTGTGCCAATTTCTATTCTATGCCGCATTTGTTACGCATCCTTTTCGTCCGAGAGACAATAGAGCTTCTCTTTACCCCCAAAATCCTTGTGAGGGATTGCTGCATTTGTAAAGCGTCATTAACACACGCGCTGACACACACATTTATACCATACACACAGCAACAATAAGAACAAAAAGTATATTAAACTAAATCGAATTAAGTGGACTGACATTCAATTTGTTCTCTGGGGCATAATGTGCATTTCTATGCATCAATCCGATTGCCCCTTGTGAGGCCATTTCTCTTCTATCAAATTCCATTCAATTCGATTTGATTTGATTTTTTGAAAAATTGAATTTTAATTTGCCACACAAGTCGCCACTGCAGCGTTGCTAAGTTGCCTAAAAGGTTTCCACCATTTTCCGATAAGCGCGAGACATGTTGAAAATTAACCATTTGTTCCATCTACATTGATCTCAGTTCCAGAGCGTGGGTATTAAGTCAAGTGGGTAGCAAAAGAATGAAAATTAATCGAGATTAGCTTAGTTAATTGCTCTGGTAATGTAATTAAATATTAAGAAGAACAAAAATAAGATTTTTATTAATATTTATCATTAAGTTAGTAAAGTTAATTGATATAGTTATAAGATATAAAGACACAGATATAAATATACATATATTGATATACAGATATATAGAGAACAAGTAAGAAAGCTACAGTCGAGCACACTCGACTGTGATACCCGCTACCCATTTTGAATAAAGGCAAAATATTTCGGTATTTATTTTCAAAATATACCAAAAGTACTACAGACATATTAAAAATATACCAATTGGTATATTTGTTATATCGATATACTACCACATTCAAAATATACCATAGACGGCACAATATACCAGATGTCGGCCAAAGCCCATACAAAAGTATTTCTTTAATAACTTCCACAATTTTGATCTGAACGCAATCAAATTTTCAGGAATCATAAATGCTATCGTTGTTTTAGTATACACCAAAATTCGTCTAGCTTTTAAATGCTTGTTATACGATTTTTTTGATTTGCGGGGCAGAAGTGGGCGTGGCAAAAATTTGAAACAAACTTGATCTGCGTGCAAACATAACAAATGCTGTCGAAAAAAAATTATAGCTCTATCTCTTAAAGTCTCTGAGATCTAGGTGTTCATACGGACAGACGGACAGACAGACAGACGGACAGACACACAGACGGACAGACGGACAGACGGACATGGCTATATCGTCTCGGCTGTTGACGCTGATCAAGAATATATATACTTTATAGGGTCGGAGATGCCTCCTTCTACCTGTTACATACATTTCCTCCCGGCACAAAGTTATAACACTCTTCTACCCTATGGGTAGCGGGTATAAAAATATATATACAGATATAGAGATATATAGATTTAGAGATACAAAATATATATATATTTAGAGATAAAAGAGATATTGAGATAAGAAGATGATATTTATTTCCTTTCAAGTTAAGTAAAAGTATCATATTTTGTTCAACTTTCAACTGCAACATTTGAGTGCAACATCGAACATCTCAGATGTTGCAACAACAGAAACACTTCCAACACAACACACTCGACTCTTCTCTGTCGCTCTGTTCTTACTTCTCTTTAGTCCACCTCGTTTGCCATCTCTTTTATTCTCTGTTTCGTTTCAGCACTAACGCTGGCAACATGAAGCCGTGTTGCAGGCGTGTCTTACATGCCTGTTGCAACAGTGACGTCATGACTTTGGTCAGCCAATCAGCGTGGCTCTTTTAGGCGCTTGCGCTGCGCGTCGGCGCACAGGCAACAAACAGTCCAACAGAAACATTTAGCCAAATTAATTGCAGGATAATAACTTATGATCTGACACCGCCTCCGTCTCCCGCTTCCTCTTCCACACCCTCGGCGACGGCTCCCCCCTTCTCCACACGATTGTGACAGCCGCAGGCAGCACAGGCCAAGACTCTAATTGGTTTTTTTACGTTTCTGCCTTTTGCCGTTTTTGTGCTATGTTGTGTTGTTTGTTGTACCGTGCCACATCGGCAGCGGAGGCGACACAATATTCACCCACAACACGCCTACAAACTCCTCCAGCTCGAAGGCCCTCTCCATTCCTCTTTGCTCCCCTCTCTTCCGACTGGTTTCGGGCACAGTCCCGAACAACGACGCCATTATACTGAGTGAGAGAGTCGCTATCTTCATGCCATCTGCATTTCATTTTATTTGTAATTGGATGTAATTCAATTTGAAAATAATTGTTGCTATAATTTCAGTGTAATTTTCCGTCGTTGTCGTTGTCGTTGCCATTGCCGTACTTCGCTGTTTGCTGTTGCTTTTCGCTGTCGTCGTTCTACATCAAACACATACTCGTAAACACATTCGAGCACATATTTATCTTTTGCATTTTCATTTTCGTTTTTATACCCGCTACCCATAGGGTAGAAGGGTATTATAACTTTGTGCCGGCAGGAAATGTATGTAACAGGTAGAAGGAGGCATCTCCGACCCTATAAAGTATATATATTCTTGATCAGCGTCAACAGCCGAGACGATATAGCCATGTCCGTCTGTCCGTCTGTCCGTCTGTGTGTCTGTCCGTCTGTCTGTCTGTCCGTCTGTCCGTATGAACACCTAGATCTCAGAGACTTTAAGAGATAGAGCTATAATTTTTTTTCGACAGCATTTGTTATGTTTGCACGCAGATCAAGTTTGTTTCAAATTTTTGCCACGCCCACTTCCGCCCCCGGAAAACAAAAAAATCGAATAACAAGGTATATACTATAATTACTATAGTAGTTATGATTCCTGAAAATTTGGTTGCGATCAGATAAAAATTGTGGAAGTTGTTAAAGAAATACTTTTGTATGGGCAAAAACGCCTACTTACTAGGGGTCTGAGTTGCTTTGGCCGACAATCTAGTACATTGCGCCATGTATGGTATATTTTGAATGGTGTGATGTATCGATATACCAAACATACCATTTGGTATATTTTTAGTATTTTTGTAGTATTTTCGGTATATTTTGAAAATAGTACCGCAATATTTTGCCCTTATTAAAAATGGGTAGCGGGTATCTCACAGTCGAGCACACTCGACTGTAACTTTCTTACTTGTTTTTTTTTGTTTTGTTTATTTGTTTTGCTGGTTTTTGCCTTTGCCAATTGCATTGCGCCTCGTAACTCAAAAATAAATTAATGAAATGAATTCACATGGCAACCTCGTCATCGCCATGCAGCATTGTGACATTTCAGTTGGTTGCATTTCAATATCAACAATTGTACAACTACACTGTGTAACATAACTAAGAGAGAATACTAGAAAAATTAAAAATTATATAATTATTTAATCGACAATTATAATCAAGGCGTTATTTTATAAACAATATTTCTGTATTATTAGGATAACTTATTAAAAATGAGTAGATTAAAATCTTGTTATTAAAATTAATAGATATAGATATGAGATATAGATATATAGATCTCTATAGATACATTCATATATAGATATATAGAAATAATATATAGATATAGAGAAAAAGATATAGAGATTTAGAGATATAGAGATGATATATATTACCTTTTAAGTTACGTAATTTGTTCTACTTTATAACTTCAAATTTCTTAAAGCTTAAAATTTGAAATTGAACCACGTAGTATTGAGAAACACAAATTATAATATAAAAGCTATTTGTATCTTCATTTAAATTAATTTTTAATTGTCCGTAAATATTTCCAGAACGCGTAGATATTTTATTATGCTATTTTGTGATCTTTTCCATATTTTTTTTCAAAATATTCGATAATATTTGTATACAGCAATGTTCGATTTTCTAATCATCATCATTTTTGGCTTCGTAGAATATTTGTATTATCCAAAATTTCATTAGATACAAATCATAATTATTACCACTACAGTTTTGATTTAATTTCAAATAGTATTAAATATTCACTTACAAGTACATTTTGCTTTATTTTGTTGTTCAGTGTAAGTGTTATATACTCAAGGGAAAGAGAGCGGGAGACATATAATTTTGGTGCCTCAAGCTAAGTGTGCGAGTGTTGGCAATACATACATTTGCTTAAATTATAATATCATACTCATATTATTATTGATAATTGCGCTTTTAGCTTTGACTCCAATTACTCGCACTCGTATTCGTATTCGTATTCGAATTCATTGCTGTATTCGTTTCGTACTAAGCGCACTCACAATAGCATTTGCATTCACATTAGGACAGCGCATGTCAACTATGAATAAGTGCCCAACTGAAGCTTATTGTCTAATTAATTAGCTCTGTACTGACTGTCTATCGTTTTGTCTCTCTGTCTGTCTGTCAGCCACAAATTAATTAACGCCATCGTCGAGAGAACGATGAGTATGGCGAGTCGGCCATTAGGCTTGATGACTGAAGCTTTGAGGCTTAAACTGCCTGGCATTCCAACATTGGCGTTGTCTATGATTTGGGGACTGGGCAACCATCGCCATCCATCATTCAGCACGGCACGAAACAATCATTCTCTATTCATAATTGAAAAAGTAACGTTCCACTACCGTTTGGCAGGCCCACTCTATGAGTCGAGACGAGTTGAGATCGAGACTGGTATTCAGTAGAACAAGCAACCACACATCGTCTAATTGCCACCACTTAATGGCGCAATTTGATTTTCAAATAGCGGTTCGCTCTCTCAGCCTCAGTCTCAGTCCCAGTCTTCGCATCCCGGAATCATCAATGACAACTTTTGTCAGCAGCTTTTCAATTGAAACAACAGCACACGACTCGTCTCGACTCGACTCGACTTTCAATATATTTTCGTGCATGGTCAAGTGAAATCAGCTTCAAGCAGCCAGCTGAGATGTGTGTGAGATGTGGTCAAAGAGTTTAACACGAATAAAATTCCCTTCAATTGAGGGTAATTGTGGTGCGACCACAGTACACCGCACTTTACAACAGCAGCAGTAAAACTGGAAGAGTACGTGTCGATAATAATATTTCAGGCTAATTGCGTCTACAATTTTCGATCGGCATCGATATATAGCAACAACGGTAGCCACAAAAGTGACATGCAGCTGACAGCTGAGTTATGACGAAGGGGCAACAACAATGTAGCCTCAGATGTGGATGTGGCTGGGACTGGGGATCGAGCATCGGGATGGCTACTTAAATAAAATTTGGGGTTCAGTCGAGCGGCATGGCCAGCGGCCATTTTGGGACCAAAAGTGTGTACAAATTTACTGTGAAGCTTTCACTGCCAAACAAGAATGCAAAGGGGATTGAATTTGAAGAACAACAACGAAAAAAAAGGAGCTGCAACTCGATCGCTGATCATTGACAGATCTCGCGCATGGCCAGGCCAGCTCTTTATCAACAACAAGTCGCGCAGGGCAGTCAAAACGATTTTGGCCAACTAACTAACAGCATGGCTCTACACTGTTGTGTCCCATGAACTGACTCTCAGAGCTTCAGACAAGGCGACGCAAAGCGAGACATAATTACCACCTTTAAGAAGATGATGGTGGTTTTTCGCGCGCTTTGATCTCAGCCGCCGCCACGAGAGAGTCGAGTCCAACTCAGTCGCCTGATCTTGCCTTGGATCGTTCTCTCTCTCTTTCTCTTGCTCTGCTCTGTCTTCATGAGCTTCGTTGGCGACCACGTTGGCAGTAGTTGGCAGTGCTCAATCTATCTATCGATTTTTAACGCGAGACTGACGTTAATGGACATTCTCCTCACTTCGTTTTCCCCGCTCACCCAACTGCAGCGCAGGTCGCGTTGTAAGTAATGAGAATGCGATTTGCTTAAGTTGCAAGCTGATGCGCTGCAACTATGCTGGCCATATAAATAAGTCCCATAAAGAGCGCGAAGCCGCGTGTGTTGCACCCTTTGAGCAAAGTATTCGTGTGCGTTGCAGCAATTACGCGCATGCGTCATGGAAGCTCTCCCTCTCTCTCTCACACTCTCTCTCTCTCTCTCTTTGTCGCTCTATGCACGATATGCTCGTATACGGTATATAATTACGGCGTACTTTTGTTTATAAGCTGCCAAGACTGCAATTAAAATTTCTCGCTCTTTTTGCCTGCTGATTGCATTGCCATCAAATGCATCGTTTGCGCTCATTAATGAACCACTTGGGCGGTGCTGCTGGAGCGTTGGACTGTTGCAACTCGCAGCAGATTTGCCACAACTATAAGAAATACTTGTATGTTATACATACCAATACAAAGCAAAGTTTAGCTGTAACCTTAATTTGCTGGACAAAACTTTTGAGAGTGTTTTTGGTGGACGAAACTTAATCTTCAGTCACGGCACGTTCATAAATCACTTGACTTTCTAATTTCAATTTGAGAAAAATTTCACCAGCAGCAGATTGTTGTAATAAATGTTGGAAATTTCAAGTTCATTAAGTTGTGCTAATAAAAATAAAGTCACTTGACTGCATTAAATCGCATTGGCCACGCACACTTGTACCACACACTCACACTCACACACACACACACACACTCTCAATCCCTATCTCAATTGCCAACCCCAAAACCCACTCTGACTTCATTATGCTGTGGCAAGCATAAAAACTGACAGCTAAAACTTAGTTACGCATACCAAAAACAACAACAACAACAACGACAACGACAGCAAGTTCTTCAGGATAATGAATGCAGGTGCAAATGGGAAGCGGAAATACGTCACGCTTTTTGTGTGGTTGGTGGCAAGAACAGAGCAGAACAGTACAGAACAGAACAGGGTGGTGCCACATGAACATGACCATAAACTTGGATGACAACCTCCTCGTCGTCATCGTCGCCATTGACTCTGATGACAATGAAGAATTTTCAATTCAATTTCATGAGCTCGGTGGAAAGTGCTCGAGACCAGTTAGGCTATCAGTCGTTTGAGGTGTTTTTTGTGTATTGTCATAATATCCATGTCCATGTCGTCCTGCCTTTTATGACGAGTGTGTTTGCGCAGGGGTATTAGGGGTGTGAGGGGTGGGCATTTAATGAACTTTTCCAAGTGAATGGCCACATTCGTTTCAATTTGTCAATCTCGCTTACCGCACCCACAAAAGCTACAGCTACAGTAGCAACAACCAGCACCACCATAATCACCACCACCCACTCCCACACCCATGTTGAAACATTCACGAGGTTCTTAACACATGACTGGCCCAGGGGCGTGTTTTAATTCCGCTAAATGGCCCACTGTGCACAGTGTGCTGTCATACGCGTACTCGCTCCATGTTTTAAGATTATAAAATATGCATGACAGCCTTTTCTCAATTGTACTCACAATAAACACTTTTATCATCACAATCATGACATACTTAAATGTCGTTGCTCTTGCTGTCCTGGAACCAATGAAATTTCCGAAAAAACTGGCGATTCACGTTAATATAGAACACAGAGCAATATACATTATCTATGTCAAATTGTACAACCCATAATCTATAACTAATAATTTCTGAAACCATCTAGTTTAATAAGGCGAACAAAGCTATAAATATAAACTATCTAATATTGTTAGTATACAAAATATATAATTTAAAAAAAAAATCTAAAATTAATAATTTTTATGTATTTTTTGTTTTATTTGTTATTTTGCTCTAGTGTACTACTAGATTACCTCTAAGATATTACAAATCTCGTTTATTTAAATATTACAAGAAAAAACAAAATTTTTAAATTTAAACATCAAAATAATACATATTCTTGAATTTATGATATTACGTTTTTTTTACATTTTTTATTTTTGGAGGTCAATTCCTCAAAACAAAAAATATTTACTTTGTGGTTGTTAAAAATACAGTTTTAGTGGAATTCATTAGTAACCATCCACTAATTCTATACTTATTTTATTTTATTTCATATTATTTTTAGAACGCTTTAATTAAAAATCTGAATATTTCACAGGTGAACGTGAATTCATATAATAAATTAAAAGTACCCGCTAATTTTACCATTACTATAATTCCACAGAATGAAATTAAATAATATATTAATAATTTAATGGGAAAAATATTAAAAAAAGCAAGTATGTTAAAAATACTAAATTCCAACAATAAAAAAATTGACTTCATTACAATTATTATATGAATATTAAGTGTTTTATCATATCAATAAAAGTTGTATTCAATTCATGAAGGCAAGCTCAATAAATGTTTATAATTTCTGCGCCTATAAGATAGGCAACGTTTAAGGATTTTCTTTGAAGATCATGAGGATCCTTCTTATGACCACTATCCATTGCATTGAATAGAAGGGTATTATAACTTAGTGCCTGCAAGAAATGTATGTAAATGACAGAAAGAGGCATCTCAGACCCCATAAAGCATATATTTGTATTCTTAATCAGCATCAACAACCAAAACGATATTTTCCTTTGTTCTAGAAGTTATTTTAAAACTGACTTTTGTTTGGTACAAACTTCTACTTTGCTTTGGTTGACAATCTGGTACTCTATGGTACATCTAGAATGTAGTACTATACAAATATACCAAATATAGTATATTTTAGAATTCTTTCGGTATATTAATTTGTTATATTTTACGAATAATACCGCGCTGTTTTGCTTTTATTTAAGATTGGTAGCGAGTATCTCACACTTGATTGCTGCTTTTCTGCTTCTTAAAATCTGAACTGAGACAATAAAAATACTAGGCGAACTAAGTAGCTAATGCTTAATTAATTTATTTATTTTATCATAAATACCCTTTGCAGGGTATGATTTAGTCTCATACTCCCACAATAATGCGCTTGTTTGTTTGTTTTACATCAAGCTGGTAGCGGCCATTTTGTTGACGCTGCTGGGTAGCTTTTGGTGTCTTTCTCCTCAAATCGCGGCATGATTGACGTTACTCGATCGATATCGATCGATCGCAGAGCACTGCGATCCAATCAGACGCTGCTGTAGGTCGCTTTGGGGCATTAAGTCGACGCCGCTGCGCCATAATTTAAGCGAATTATCTATGAAATAAAATCACCGTTCGTTTTGTTTGCTCCGGCGCCCGCAACGAGAATGGAGAACACCAGCAAACAATATGGCAATGGGAAAGAGATTGGGGAAAGGGGTCTGAGAGAATGACGCAGCAGCAGCAGCGGCGGCAGTCGCGGCAAGTTGTCAGTTTTGTGCTACGTTTCATTTTCGACTATTTGTAATTAGAAATAATGCCAGTCGCCAGACTTGAACCTCGAAATTGGGGCTGCTTGTAATTGCCCTGGGCAGGCGAGGTACACCTTTGGGAGCATCTACCTGAGACGCTGCTGCTTTTCCTCATATAATGTCTCAATATTTCTCAATTACTTGCAACGCATATAATTTGTTGTTATACGCGCCACAATCACTGATCAGCGGCAGCTGCTCCAAACCGGCCTCGTCGTCTTCGGCCTGCAATCGTACAAATAACTCCATCGTTGACTCCAATCAACTTTGGGCAGGCGGCTGCACAGTTGCCAGCCCCTCTCACACACACACACACACAGAGATACAAAAAGCGAGGGGCCGACTCCAAACTGGGAGGTCTCAGTCGCAGTCGCAGTAGGCGTCGCAGTTGGCGTCGCTGACTGAGAGCCTCTGGCTCCATCATCAGCGGGTCTGGAGATCGTGCGCCGAATGCTGCGAATGCTTCACATTATTAGATGCGGATTACCACTTTGGTGCAAAGATCAAATCACTTTGCTGCAGCAACGCTGTAGGTAGAAAGACAGCACACAAGTGAGTGTGAGAGAGAGAGGGAGATTGAGATCGAGATGGTGGTCAGGCAACTGGATCTGGTGGCGTTAGCTTGAGGTGGCTCCAATCACGTTTTTTCGCGCGCTGCTTGCCTTTTACGATTTGTTTGATCTGGCCCAAATGAATTGCGCAGTTTCAATTTGAATTATGCTGCAGCAAAATGTTGCATCATTGCCGCCGTCTCCTTCTTTTTTTCTTCTTTTTTATGGCCACATGCTGTGTGCACAATTGCAATTGAAATGTCATTTGTCAAAATACAAATTTAACGGCCTTTCAAGCCAGCCGACGCGTCGCATTGCAACGCCTTCAACACACAGTTGCCAATATTACGAAGCCTGATCCTTGCACACAATAGTTGTGTGTGTGTGCGTGTTCAACACGTGTGCTAATCTCATCAAAACAAACACCGACACAGATCGCACTATAAACTAAACGCAACAAATCAACCTTCAATCAAGACAATCGCTGCCCGGGCAACGCCTGAAACTCTCTCGATCCTTTGGTGCGGCATCATCAAACTGGCATAAATCTTTAATGGAATTCATTCATTATGCTCCTCGCAGCTCGGTGGTCGATTTGACCACAAAAGCAAAAAACGAACAAAATACGAAAAACGAAAAACGAGAATTTGGCAAAGGCAACAATGTGGCCTGCCTGGTGTATGTTGTTGGTTGTTGCCTTTGCCTGCTGCCTGAAGGGGCATGTCTTGCCTTTATTCGGCTGATTCTTGTTGCTCTTGCTGTCCTTGCGGGCATTGTAAATTCTCCTTTGTGTGTTGGAGGGCACGGCATCGACACATTGGCATCGACATTGGCATCGACTTCGACATCGACATCGGCTTTGGCATCACATCGAGACTGCAATTACGTGTGCGGCATGCGGAGAAGGCGACGCATCGTTTTTTGGCCACATTTCTTGGGTTGCTTGGCTGCATAAAGCGAAGGCGCTAAAGGATAACACCTTCTTAACGCCTACCAATCAGATTGTTTGCGTTTGCGGCGCACATCAAAATGAAAGTAAATGAAAAGATTGACTAAGTCTTTCAAATTCAATTCTAGACATTCTTTTAGTTTGCTTCAGTGAACAGTGAAAGATTTCTCCTCAATTAAATGCATTTTCAACTCGTTTCCCTCTCTCACTCTCTGTTATTAGACAGTCCTTAGTAACTGGCAGTTAGTCGCACATCCGCTGCATCATCGCGATGCAACATAATTAAGCCGTTGTCTGGCCCAGGCTCAGCTTCGCTCTCTCTTTCATGTTGTGATTTCGAGGCGTGAAATAAATTGATAATTTTGGCTTTATTGGATTCGACTGTCTCGCATTCCTTCACACACATATCGTACTATACATGCTGCTCCTGCCCCACGTTTCGTTGCGCTGCTGTAGGTCCCCCTTCTCCTTCCTCAACTCTTCAACTTCATCTGTGGGTTCTCCGTCTGGCGTCTGGGCAATTAATCTGAGCGAGCGTGCGGCTTGGGCGGACGCTGGGCGCACAAAATGCTGCTCAGGATTAAATCGATTTTATGTAGATGCAAGACCAACTACCAACCGCATCGATCGATCGCTGATCGACCTGATCGAGTTGATCGCACTGATCATGATTTTTGGCTTTGCTCTCAAATTATGAATTCGTGTGGCCTGTTTTCTTTATCTTTCCTTTACTTTAATACTTTTGTGGTTTGAGCTCTTAAGAAAATTACAACGCTTGCGGCTGCCCCCTATAAAACGGTAGCGAACTGCTTCCCCATCTCTTCCCCCTCACAACTTACCCTTTTTTTTGGAAGGTTGCCCCAAGCAGTGGCAACAGTTTAGCGCTTTTTGCTGTTGTTTTATTATGGCTCTCAAATATTGTTTATTGATGGGCACAACGGCTAAGCGGATCTACATACACATATAAATGAGTGTATATACTCATATAGCATTTATGCATAAATTGACTTAAAAATCTTTGTGTGTGGTGTGCGTTGTGTTTGCGCTTTGAGCTGCCGCACAACACTCTTAAAAATCAATAAATTCTCAGTCAAATTTTTGTGAGCGAGAAACTCGCGTTAAAATGTCATAAACAACTTTGTCATAATTTTGGTAATTAAAATTGGCCGCCCGCAAGCGTTGTCCAAGTCTCTTAACCTGGTCTCTTAGTCTCTCTCTCTCTCTCTCGGGCAGATCGGTCAGATCGCACTCTGACTCTGATTTATCGCACCGCTTTTGAGGTGTGACTTTGTTGTTTGCGTTTATGATGCCGACGATGGGCCACTAACTTCTGTATGTCGTTTTGACCCCCTCCTCTCTCCCTCTACCCCTCAGCCCACTCAACACTTTAACTTCCAATAACCCTAGGGAGTACATTATAGGGCCTTAATGACAGCTTTTACAGTTAATTGTATTACGAGTATACCCGTAAAACTCTAAGAAGAGCCAGAAAGAACTGACAACAACTCTTGCTTTGTTCATTAAATTTTACTATCTTAAATAATAATTCCAAAATTATTACAACTCAGTCCCATTTGTAAATTTCTTTTATAGGGGTTGATTTTTCAAAATTTGAGGCATAAATATTTCATATCTGTGACAAATCAGTTGCAAGAAAATCATTAATGTCTTTCTCAAATTCCTGACCCTCGTTTCAATTTAATGAAAAGTAACCAAATAGATTTAATAATCGCTTCACAAATTTCTTACTACCCTTTTAATTAGGCTACCAATAAGTAAATTGCTTAAATAAATATTTTCTAAAAATATATACATATATTTAGCTTTGATCCTTAATTTTACAAACTCTTTTGGTTAATTAGTTACTCAAAAACTTATTAATCTATTATAGACAGCAATTAATCTAACAAAAAGCAGTAAAACTTTAAATTTGTGAGTCATTTCTCAAATAATTATCAGATAGCATTGAAAATATCGAACAACATCATTAATTAATTTAAATAGCGCTTAAGCTTTAATCCATAATTTTACAAAATTAAAACTGTTTTTATTGTTATAAGACATTTCAAAATTTTATTTTATTTACGATTTTACATGTGCCAATAGAGATCAGATAGCCTGGAAAAAGTCGAGTATTAAAGAATTATAATCAAGAATTTATTTTATTATCAAGTGCTTAAACTTTGATCCTCAATTTCACAAACATTTTATTAACTGCCTACTCAATAATTTGAAGCTGTGGCAATTAAACCAACAAAATTAAGCTCAGATAGCATTGAAAATATCAACATCGAAATTTTAGTGTCATATATTTATAATAAAACCTTAATTTTTAATTTTACATGAATTAACTGTTTACTTATAAAATGTGGAACTGTTGCTACGGCAATTAATCTAATAAAATTAAGTATTTAAAATTGTTTCATTTATGAGATATTTCACATGTGCAAACAGTGATCAGATAGCATTAAAAATGGCTATCATTAAATTTGAGTGTTTATAAACATTTCATTAACTGTCTACTGCTCAAAATGTAGAACTGTTGCTATGGCAATTAACCTAACAAAACCAAGCATTTAAAATTTGTTTAATTTATGAGTTAATTCATATGTGCAAAATATGATCAGATAGCATTAAAATTATCGGACTTTGTACACAAACATTAATTGTACAAGCAATTGCTCAAAAATTTAAGCTGTTACCTAACTAAATAATTTAATATCACATACATAAGCCCATAATGATCAAATATTATCGAAAATGCCGAGCAACAAATACATCATAATTCATTTAACATTAATTCTTAATTTTACGAATATAAACTGCCTCTTCAAAATTTATCAATTAACTCCATAAAATAAAGCATTTAAAATTGTTAAATTTGTGAGCTATTTCACATGTGCACATAGTGATCAGATAACATTGAAAATGTCGAACTTTGAACACATCATCATTCATTTATTTTATTCATTTCATTCAGCACAAATAAAGTAGATTTTTGTGAAATTAGATTTTGGGGGAATTTCACATTTTGCATACCATATATAGATCAGATTCCATAGAAAAGTGTTTAGCATGTTTGTGGTGCACAGTTTTTATTTAAAGCTATGCGAATTTGTTTAGCATCGTGTTCAATTAGCGGATCCTTCAACTGGTACCAGTTGATATAATTGCCAATCCAAATTCAAATTTTCGCCATCTCTCTTACCAATTAATACCAATCAGTAAGACGATGCCAACTCTAAGATGATGTTGATGCTGATGCTGATGTTGATGTTGACGATGATCCAAATACAACAACAAGCACAACAGTTGTTGGATAGCTTGGCCTGAAATCGCTAATCGTTCGGTGCAAACCACAAGCCAAAGAGATTAACTCATTTTTAGCGGTTAACAAACAACTGCTGGCAGTTGGCAACTGTAGTCCATAGTTGTCAGTCGACATCAGTCGAAGATGGAGTTAGAGTTAGAGGATGCGGCTTGGGGGCAGTCAGGCAAATAGAAAGCGTTTAGAAACGCTTGCCGGATGACGAGTATAAACAAAAACAATTTAAAAACCATTTGGCAAAACAATTTTCTAATGACGCTCATATGTTGTGCATTTTCGTTGCGGTTTTCAACTACAAGAAACCCAAAAAAAAAAAACACGATATTAGGGACTGTTCAGCAATTAGAAAACACACTCACACACATACAGAGAAAATCCTTTATCAAAACAATGGGCCAAAGTCACAAAGGGTTCGTTCTCAATGTGGAAAAATGTGGAAAGAAAGGGAGCACTAATAGATACAATGAACGCCTAATAGATACATTTTACAAGAGCAATGCCGCGTGCTCGGAGCCCATCAAATATTTCGACTCTTGAGGCTTTTGTTGTTATTGTTGGTTGCTGCTGCTGTGGCTATCAAACAAACAATAAAAAATTTATTAAAGAAAGGCAAGAAAATTACACAACGAACAAATTAGAAAAGAAACAGAAACAGAGACAGCGACACGAACTTGGGCCAAAGAAAGTGGCATGTCATATGGCCACAGGAACACCCAGAAGTCTGATGATAGTGAGAGAAAGAGAGAACTGTGAGCTGTGTCCAAGCCCAGAAATTGAAATATCGCTGCCGAAAGGGCCGTGAGAGCCGGCGGGGTAATGTATCAATTTAGTTTTGGGTTTATTGTTGTTTTTCGGTTTTTTTTTTTGGTTTGATTGGTGCGCTTAGGGTTCGCAGCAAAATCATTTAGGGAATTGATATGGCAACTGATGGCGTCAGTTATATATAGCAGCAGAGACGCGTACCACACGCTAACAACGATTATAAACAAATTTCCGCTTTTGACGCGCGCCGAATAGCAGTTTGTTGTATGTTGTGTTGTATGTGGCGTGGGCTGTGGCTGGGGCAAGCAACATCGTCTAAGTAATTTCAAAATGGACTGCTCAAAAACGAATTTGTGCAATTAACGCCAGCCCACCAACACAACAACACAACAGCAGAGAACAACTTAAATAATGGCCCTTTGCAGCGCGTGTACAATTTATTAATTATACGCCATGTTGTGCGCCAAACAAAAGGGCCGAAAAATGTCGGCGGGACGTAGGCTCATTTTTGCTGCCATTTTGTTGTATGTAAATGCTAATTGCAACTCCTGTGGCAACGAACCCAGCGAAAGGCATATTAAAGCGTCGTTTGTTTAATTAGATTTTAATGTTGCCAACTTTGGCTGCTATTCTCTCGATATAATCAGTTGCCTATACATTACATCATTAGACGCAAAAGAAAGTAGCGCATAATTGGAAAATATAATTTAAGAAATTTGCCAACAAAAAAAATACATTTAATAGGTGCTCCACATGTGAGGTTTTTTGCTATTAATAGCTCGCTGGTAATACAAGACAGACTCGCGCTCCACTTTTAAAAGACACACGTGCCGCGCCCAGCGGAAACTCGAAACTCAGCATGTGGCAGCAACCAAAATTGCAAATCAAACAATTCAAATCACTTTAAATTGAGCCAATTCATGGCAGCAAACATATTCACAAGTCGTCGCCATTAAAGGCAACATTTTAAAGCCGACTTAAGACCAAAGGCATGAAAGTGGACACAACCACCAGCAGTTACTCTTAACTGTCTCTTTTCCTTTCACTGTCCTGGGTTGGTCGAGTTTTTCCATTAGTGTCCAGTGAGGCGCGTGATGTGCGCGTTAACCCTGCCCTCCTTTTTTGAACCAGCTCTTCAGCTCCTGCTGACACTTTTGACGCCATTATACATAAACATTTTGTTGACAAAACCTGACTTGCATATAAATAACCAACGAACAAACGAAAATAACAGCATTCGCTTTAGACGCCTCTCGTCTCCACATCCAGGCGATAACTGAATAAGCCCGAATCTGGTAAACAACCACAAAGGGAGATAAAGTTAAACTCATTTTACGGTGTGCGAAATTGTAAATATTTATGTTTTGTCTTACATTGACAGTGGTTAGTTTTGAGGAATTCTTTAATAATGCAATAAGTAAAATGATTTTTAATAATATAATATAATATATATAATATATATAATATAATATAATATAATATAATATAATATAATATAATATAATATAATATAATATAATATATATACCCATAATATAATATAATATAATATAATATAATATAATATAATATAATATAATATAATATAATATAATATATATATTTTCAAAATATAATAAATAAAATTAACATTGAAAATATTAGATGGTTGTGCTGTGTCTTTCTGTTGTTATTATTAACGTGGAATGTGTATGGTAGGTATTTCATAAAGTCTCTATTAGCAAATTTTAATTTAATAACATTATTTTCAAATGCATAGAAATATATAAATGTGGGAGATAAAAAAGTATTTAAATTGTTTACTAAGGTTTTTATTACAAATTTATAATAATGATCTCTTAAAATAAAAGTTTGTTCAATTTAAAACTTAAAACAACTTTTTAACAATTTACAAATTTATTCAACTTTATTTTTGTTTTTTAATTTTAATTTAATAAATCGCTTTTTCTTTAAATTTTTTGAGTTATTATAAATTCAAACGTAAATCGAACCTTACATGGAAATTAAACAAGAAAGTTACAGTCGAGTGTTCTACCCGTTTTTAAGAAAGGCAAAATATTGCGGTATTATTTTCAAAATATACCGAAAATACTAAAATACTAAAAATATACCAAATGGTATGATTGGTATATCGATATAGTACACCATTTAAAATATACCATAGACGACACAATGTACCAGATTGTCGCCCAAAGCAACTAAAACCCTTAGTAAGTAGGCGTTTTTACCCATACAAAAGTATTTCTTTAATAACTTCCAAAATTTTTATCTGATCCCAACCAAATTTTCAGGAGTCATAACTACTATAGTAATTATTGTATATACCAAAACGCAACTCTATCTTTAAAATTACGCTAGTTATTCGATTTTTGACAGATGGACATGGCTAGATCGTCTCGGCTGTTGACGCTGATCAAGAATATATATACTTTATAGGGTCGGAGATGCCTCGTTCTACCTGTTACGTACATTTCCTGCCGGCAAAAAGTTATAATACCCTTCTACCCTATGGATAGCGGGTATAAAAATATATGAAATTTATATTATTTTTTACGCCAGCAATTCATCGTTTTCTTTCCATAGTCCACGTAGACACTCAATGTTGTCGCCATATTTGTTTGCGGGTTGTTACTGTTGTTGTTGCTGTTGATGTTGGTGGTGTTATTGTCGTTGTTGAGTTGTTGTTGTTATCCTTACGCATCACAAGACTTAATGCGGATAAATGGTCTGACAATTACGTTTATGTCAACAATAAAAATTAAATTAAATCGTTTTTAAGAATGCCGCTGAATGCGTGCCTCCCTTTTTGCCGACTTTGCGTCCCGAGCAGATGTTGCAAATAGATCCGAGCGAGCGCGAGAGAGAGAGAGAGAGAGAAGCCAATCAAAAGGGGGCAAGCAGAGAGTAGAGTAGTTCAAGTAGTCATAGAGTATTACAAAATCAGGGGAATGTGTGCGAGAAGAGTTTGTCATGCCGTCATGCAAGCTGTCAGGAGCAGCGGGATGTCAGGCAAGTGTCAGCGTTGGCGGCCTGCAAAAAAGCAAACTTCAAAGTGACACTGGGCGACAAAAGTGGCAAATGGAGAATGAGGAGAAGTGGAGCTCTCTCGGACTGAGACTGTGACTGCGACTGTGACTGGGATGTGTGCGAGAACATGCGTGACAATTTAATGAGCAGTCGCTGCTCTTTGCTCTGCTCTGGCAATGCCAATGTTTTAATCAAAATTACGCGTAATGAATTTTGATTTTATTAAATGCGACTTAAATGAGTTGGGACACTCACTCACTCACACACATGCTAGTGTGTAGTCGAGTCCTCAGTATCAAACTGATGCAGACTAATTAAGCAGACGGCACTTTGCTCGCGGCTACGCAACATCTACAACAGCGCCGGCCGTGTTTATGTCAACGTGTGTGCAACAGAGGGAAGGAAGCGCGGAAGAGGGCAGCAGAAGGGTACAGCGGGGGCAGAGGGAGGCACTTGGGTGGACTGACGATTTGGTTGAGATCTCCTCGGCGCTAATTGCGTTTATATCCTTCAGTTAATGGCACTTAATTAACAACTGTGCCGCGGCATTGAGGCATGCATAAAACGCTTTTCGGATATGAACACTATGCGAAGCTGACAGTTGACTAGCTACAATATTTATTTATAACTAAATCGCAATTCGTTTAGTAAGCATGTCTTTGATTAAGTGTGCCAAATATTTGTAGAAAGACAAGGAAATATCTACTCTAAAAATCAACATGACTAGTTAAGAACTAGAACAAGGTTGATTTGTCAAACTTTTAACAACCAACTTAAATAATTATCTTGCAATTGTCTGTCAACATTTAATAGACTACACTTTTCGGCAATAAATTACTCATAATATCAATTTCAACACAAATAATAATAATTTGTTAGCTTTTTATATTCTCAGAAATTATTAAGTTTAATTTATTCATTATTCAACTCTTGTTGCCTACATATAATATTTCATATGAAAAAGTGGGCGTTACCAACTAAAGTGAAATTTATGCCAGTTAAATTCAGCAAACAAAAGCCACTCAACACTCGTCTTGCAAACTGACAGTCCAATTAGCAGAAATAATCACACATCTCTACATTCATCCCAGCGACAGATATGAATATATATTTGTGCCGGATGTGATGAAGCACCCAAAAAACAAAAAAAAAGCGAAATAAATAATAAGAGCAAAAGAAGCGAATATATGAATTTTAAGTGCCGCCAACACACAGAGAGATCTCCAGTCCGATTCCGATTCCCAGGCCCCCAGCCAAGCAGAAAGCCTGTGTATATACTTTGGGGACTGTTTGAAATGATATTCATATTATAGCAATTCCCAAACGATTCCCATTCCAAGAGCGAATGCAGTCTTGTCATTTGGCATGCATCGCTGCCAATTCTTAGGAATTATACGAAACGTTAAGTTTTATTAAGCAGACATCAATTGCTATGAATAAAATTCGAATAAATAACAGAGTCAAACGACTTGGTACAGTTGGCGCCGAGTTTGATCAGTTTCGATTCTAGTTACCTCGAAAGCGTCGTCGCTTGATGAATATTAATGTTAATTGATCGCAGTTCTCAGTCTTATTTTTTGCTGTTAACTGTTGCCATGACTAAATTATGACAATTGTTGGCTTTGATTGTTTAGCTTAATTAGGGCCGCGCTGCTAATGAAACTCATGCTCAGTCCGGTGCTGAAGCAGCTAATTGATTAGAGTTTCTAATGAATGCTGTAGGCCCCTCTTTAAGCAGCGAAGCAGCACAAAAAAGTGTGATTAAATGCGATTACAAATGTTGAAATTCAAATAAATGAAAGTTCAGATGTAAGTGCAAAATATTTTAGCTAAATGTTTACTCGGTTTTCCCTCTGTTCAACTAAATATTTATATCATTCATTATGTCTAGACTCTTATGAAAATTGTCTTATTTGCAGCGGTCGCATTCAATCAGCGCTTTCTATTCTCGACACATTAACTAATTAATTTGATTTTTTTAATAACTTCATCACGATGCAAAAACGATTTTGTGAGACGGGCCCGGCCCCAAAAAACAAACCGAGCTGCCATCCACTAATTGATTTGATATAGACGTGTATTTATATATATATATAATATATATAAGGAATGCTGTCAGGCCCCGGCCCAAGTTTAGACGTGATTTGCGCAATACTAAAATGGGTTCAAGTGGGTTTTAACTAATTTCAATTAGCGGCTTTTTGTGGCTTCTGGTTTTGCGTGATATTCGATATCGATCGATTCAATGTGCAAATTGTTATACTATATGCCATACTCCATATATATGTATGATCTCGTACTCGCACACACTTATATAAAGCAATAAAACTGTTGTCGATATCTTTGTATTTATGTGTTATCGTTGCCGATCTGAGAAATTACCATAAACAGAATGTGTTAATTGGTGAAACCTAAAACTAATTAATTTACGCAGTCGAAAATAGTCTCAAAGCTGCGATCGGTAGCCAAGCACTAATTAGTCTACTCAGCCGAAATCAGAAAAGGCTCAAAGTACATCTCAGCTAATTTTGTTTAGCTTCGCATTAAAATGGCTGATCGATTGGCATTACGAGTGCGTGATATGTATTTTGTCGAAAAGGGGGTAAAGTCTGAGTCAACGTTAAGCTTGCTTTCGAGTCCCATGTCGAACCAGTCACATGCATGCATAACATCATCATGAGACGCGGCCCAGACACAGCCCACTTGATAATTATGCTTTGGCTGTAGATACAAAATTAACACTTGAGGTTTACACATGGCGCGCTATTAAGGCAATTAGTCTACAGTCAGCAGACTTTGAAGTCTGCAGTCTACAGTCTGAGTCTCAGTCTGAGTCTGGAGTCTGAGTCTGGAGTGTGAATCGTTGTCATTCATAACGAAGACGAATAAGGTCAAGACGCTGTGCTGCAGTGTGGCCGAAAAGCTAATGATGCACAATATGGCCGAAGCCGATAAACAAATTGCCTGAACTTCAAAATGCGGTGACTCCTCCACCGTGAGTTGGCCACGCTTTTGAGTGCGCTTAATGGCAATGGCGGCTGACAGCTTGGTCTGACCAATCGCAGCGACGACCAGTTACCAGTTTCGAGTTTGCAGAACTGGACCTGAACTGGGCCAGGATTTGCAATTGCCATTGCCATAGCTGCCACAGTCAGAGTCACAGTCATAGCCGCAGTCGCAGCCACAGCCTTTGCCTGGCTGGCAATTATTGGCGATTTGCATAAAGTGCAGTTGAAGTTGAAGTTGGAGATGGAGCTGGAGCTGGAGCTGGCAGCAGGAGCAGCTCGCAGTGCATGGCCTGACACATTATGTCATTATATTGTTGCAACGTGTAATTGGAGGAAAACTTTTGCCGCCAAATGACAAATGCATGCGCCAAAATAGAAGAAATGAAACAGAACATCAAACAGCCGCCGTCAACTTTATGAATTACAAATAAGCCAAGCGAATGGGGGATAGGGGAATAGGGAATGGTGAATGGTGGATAGGGGTTAGGGGCGTGACAATTGCATCTGCATACATCGCATTGTGGTTGTTGTTGTTGTTGTTGTTGTTATTGTGGCAATGGCAATTCGTCACGGGCGTCCGTCTCGTTGCGGCTTTGAGCCCAGGCACAACACACAATGCATTTAGCCAACTAATGCGCCAATTTAAATGCAACAACAACGACAGCTCGACAAACCAACAAACCAACAAACAGACAAAATATTTATGTTAAATGGCAGTTGGAGTTTAAAATTGGAATTGGAATTGAAATTCGAGCTGGAGTTGGGTTCGTTTTCTGTCTGTATGTAATTTGGAAAATGAGATACTTTTGCAACTTGCCAGCGCTATAATTATAATTAATACGAATGGAATAACAACAAAAACAACAACAACAACGAGGGTTGAATTCGTTGGCACAAATTCAAATATGGCCGCAACATTGTCATTAAATTTATCTTTTGCTTTTCATTATTATAGTTACAACAGTGTTGTTGTGGGTGCTATTTGATTTTAAAGCTCTTGAATTAATTGCATTTCACATGCATTTTTCATTTGACATTTTCGTATTTTACACGAAAATTAATTGCGGTTATTATGAGCACATTGCAAATGCCTTTCAAAATGTCTAAAATTAAAATGCTGCATTGAAAAACAAATTGCAAGCAAATTATATTCACTCGATTTCAATCTAATTTTCAGTAGTCTATAAGTATTCAACTAAATAAACTATTGTCTAGTTGCTAGCAGGAAATTTATTGTCTTTCAGATAATTTTCAAATTTATAAATGCCAAGTTACTGATACTCTATAATTAACAATTATTTGCCTAATAATATACATTTACGAATATGTTACCTAAGTAAAATTGATATCTATATGTATATATAATGATATTTCACTGCAAAATATGTATTTTAATTGGTTTTGTTGATACAAAATTATTTGCTCAAAAAAAGAATGGTAAAAAATATTAGAGAGCATAAGTATTATTATATTATATGCTAATATTATGTTTCGGCAGTTTTGCATGGGAAAAAACGCATACTGAAATGGCGTCTTAGCTTCTTTGACTGACAATCTGGTATATTTTGTATTTTCTGGTATATTTAGAATAAAATACTATATTAATATACCAAATATAGCATTCGGCATATTTTAATATTTTTTGTATATTCATTTGATATAATTTGAGTATATGGTTTTATTAAAAATGTGTAGCAAGTATCTCACAGTCGGGCACACTAGCTTTCGTTTATGTTTTCAAATGCCAATAACTGACACTATAAAACTAACACTTATTTTGTCTAATAATAGGCATTACTTTAACTAAAGCAACCATTAAAAAATTAAAAATTATTGTTAAGTAAAGTGAACTATGAATTTTTAGCAGCATTTTGTACTGTCATTACATATTTATAAATTGTAATTATGCCCCGCCTTCTGATGGTCACCTCTTAACCCTTGATTACATACTACTAACCCGAAAACTAATAAGCAAAAATATAAATAAAAAATCGACAAAAAAAAGAGGCAAACTGAAAACACGCCAAACGAGCACGCAACTTGCTCAAGCTGCTTAGTGCAACTAATAAGCAGCTATGCCAGATACTATTTTGCTACGATATACACAACAACAGCAGCAGCAGCAACAACGAAAAAAAGAGAATTTAACAAAAAAAGAGTCAAGTCACAATTACGTGAGGCGTTTGCGAGGGGGGCGTGGAGGGCGACTGAGGCGATAGTTTAATGACCAACAAACGCCTTCTCATTAAACGCTAAATTGCACAGGCGCATGACACGAATTTCAGAGCGAGAGACAGAGAGTGAGAGAGAGAGAGAGAGAGAGAGGGAGAGAGGGAGATAGAGAACAGAGAGAGGGCAGGACAAAAAGTAAATTTACTAAATATTGTATTACAGCAACAACACAAGCTGTGGCAGCTATGTAGAAAAAAAAAACGGTTGCATGCAACCAACAACCAAGAGGCAACTATGCCATTTACACAGAGAATGTTAACGAACAAACAAAGTCGAAGCCAGACTTTGTTAGCTGATTTAAAATAGCACACTCACACACGCACACACGTATATACCTTGTGTATTTAGCCCTGTATTATAATAAAGTATAACCAGAGGGTGTAAAAAACGCAAGGCAAGGCAAACACAGGACAAGGCGTTGGTTGCATCCACAGGAACGACGTCAACGCATAGCACACAAAAAACAAATAAGAAAACTATAGTCGGGTGTACTCGACTGTGAGATACCAAGTTAAAATTTTTCAATGAAACTAAAATAGTGTGGTGTTATTGTTAAAATATACCGAAAGCTGTATTTGGTATACCGATATAGTACAACATTCAAAACATACCAAAATTGTTCAACAAAGCAATTAAGAACCGACTGCTGAAGTCTTTTTTACCATTGAAAAATTGTCTAAATTTTATCAGATCGCAATAAAATGTTGAGGAATTTTAAAGTCCATTGTGTTTTATTATGTGAGCAAAAGATCGCATCTAGCTTTCAAATTACGCTTATGATTCGTATTTCTCGATTCGCAAGGGTCCAAAATCTAAAAAAAAAACTTGAACTCCGTTCGGATTGACGTGTCGGCTGTTGACACTTATCAAGAATATATACATTATGGGATCGGCTATAGGATGCATGAACTTCAGTCTCTTACAAACATTTCCTGATGGTACAACTTTATAACACCCTTCTAGGGTAAAGATATTAGGTAAAACAAGTAAGAAAGCTACAGTCGAGTGTGCTCGACTGTGAGATACCCGCTACCCATTTTGAGTAAAAGCAATATATTTTGCGGTATTATTCTCAAAACATACCAATTATACTACAAAAATACTAAAAATATATTTTGGGGTATTATTATAAAAAATATACCAAATATACTAAAAATACTAAAAATATACCAAATGGTATATTTGGTATATCGATATAGTACCGCATTCAAAATATACCATTGACGGCACAATATACCAGATTGTCGGCCAAAGCAAATTAGACCCCTAGTAAGTAGGCGTTTTGCCCATACAAAAGTATTTCTTTAATAACTTCGACAATTTTTATCTGATCGCAACCAAATTTTCAGAATCATAACTACTATAGTAGTTATTATATATACCAAAATTCGCAATTATAGCTTTACAATTACGCTTGTTATTCGATTTTTTTGATTTGCGGGGGCGGAAGTGGCGTGGCAAAAATTTGAAACAAACTTGATCTGCGTGCAAACATAAAAAATGCTGTCGAAAAAAAATTATAGCTCTATCTCTTATAGTCTCTGAGATCTAGGTGTTCATACGGACGGACGGACAGACGGACAGACGGACAGACACACAGACGGACAGACGGACATGGCTAGATCGTCTCGGCTGTTCACGCTGATCAAGAATATATATACTTTATAGGGTCGGAGATGCCTCCTTCTACCTGTTACATACATTTCCTGCCGGCACAAAGTTATAATACCCTTCTACCCTATGGGTAGCGGGTATAAAAACAAGAATCAGGCTAATAGATGCTTGACGTTTAGACGTTTTGCTGCGCCACCCGGACAGGGTCTATCATTAGGCCCCACTAGAGGGCCTAGACTATGACTACAACTACGTCTATGACAACATGCAATATGCTGATTTTAGTTTTGCATGTTGGCTGCGACATCGACAGCAGCAGCAGCAGCAGCGGCCTGATTTGCAGCAACAAACGAAGCCGTCAACGTCAAGCTATCAACTTGCTGCAATGCCAGGTAATTGCCAAGCAGAGAACAACAACAGCAACAGCAAGTGGGGCAGCAACAACACGTTGCTGCTGTTGCTGTTGTTAGTCGTCGTAATATGCTAAATTAATTGGACAATATGAAGTGCGTGATATTGACTGCTAATTAAGCAAGTTATGGCCAAGTTAGTGGCGCCACCGCACGCGCTCTGTCCCTTGCCACAGGCAGCTGCAGATGCGGCAACGATCATTCATACGCCCAGCTTCAGAAATAAACACCCACTCATCAATACTTAGATCTAGCTCTCATTAAATGCCTCAACTGCAATCGAGAGTCTCGCCGCAGGTAGCACGGAACACGGTAGCTCGACTGGCTCGAGTTGTGTCCTTCTTAGAAGGACTAACGTTGCTGTTGCACAGCATTATAAATTGCATATAATTATGCAACGGGGCAGGCGGCAAAGTGGAACCGAGCGACATCAAAGTTCACACCTTCCTTTCTCACAAAACCTGCCGCAGCCCTTCGACCCAAGTCTGCCATTAAAACGCGGCTCAATTTGATGGCCAGGTCGCCATTAGAGCGATATCATCTCGTGAGTGTTTGCATGGCTAACAGCATTTAGCTGAAAGAGAGAGAGAGTTAGCTGAGAGCTATGCGATCTCGATCTTGATCTGATGCGCCTGTCGATTATGCATGAGCATGAACATCAGCCATGACAACAGGTGCGGCACGTTCGAGGCTGCAAGTAAAGGATTGGCCACGAAAAAAAGGATAATCGATTTAACCGGACGCGGCGCCTGCAGCTGCCCTTAATGTGCGATGCACTCAGCGATGTGTGATGGAAAAAGTTTCACTTCATCCGTTTGGCTATTGCTTTTATAATGAAATTGTGTTGACCAATTTGTTTTAATTTGTTGGCTTCTTCGATCCAGCCGCATCCTTTTTGTGTGAAAGTGTGAACTGTTCTTGGCTTGTGGCTGCCAAAAGTGGGCGTGGCTCAAACATTGTGGCAATCGGGGCCACAGCTGCCAGCAAAGCGAACGAACGAATCAAGCTAACTGCCTACTGACACGATCAATGCAAACATCATCAGCAAAAAAAGAAAAAGAAGGCAGCAATTTAAAATCAATGGGACTACAGGCAAATTACGAATGCGGCAAATGTGATTGCAGTGCGGCAAACAAATGCGGCAATAACAATGCCAACGGACACGCCTCAGGACAAAACGAAATCGTGGGGTTGGCTAATAAATGAAATGTTTTATTGCCCGGCAACAGACAACAAACAAACAAATATGGCAGTCACGATAATTGGTCGCCATTTTGAAGCGCATTTCGTTGCCAGTGTCTGTGAACTGTTTCTTTCTGTTTCTGTTTCTGTTTCTCTGTTTGTTGCTGCGACACGCGCCACTGCACGAAGCAGAAACAGAGGCAGCAACAGCAACAGCAACAACAATAGCTGAGTGGCAACCACAAACAAACTGCAACTGTAACTGACAATTGCTGAAATGTTGATTACAACTGACGCAGCTGCTGTCGACTGCAGCTATGATGATAATAATGATGATCATCATCATGATGATGTTGCACTCGCAACCCGCACCACAAATCTAGGCCCATTTCCGCCTAGCTGTTGGTATGAATACCACACTCCCAGACCAAAGCTAGACATAGCCATAGAAAGAGACAGAGAATGAGGCGCAGCCCTTTGACTGCACTTAATTTTAATAAGTGCTAATGAGTTGCACAATGAGTGAAGACCACGGACCAGCATTAAATGCTTCAGCACTTTGCATAAATGGCTTCCGCTGTCTGACTGCCAACTGGCAACTGGCAACTGGCAACTTTGTATTGCCAAAGTGCTCGTTATGCGCTCTCGGCAACCGCAAATAACACGCATTGACTGATGGCGACGTCTTCAGCTTCAGCTTCGGTTTCAGTTTCGGTTTCGGTTTCGGCTTAAAGCCCACTCGAATTGAAATGGATCTATAGGGTCGGAAACTGCTTTTAACCGCAAGCTACAGATCAGCAGTCATAACTCATGACATTTATGTCATGCCCTGTCACTCAGTCAGAAAAAGATCATGCCCAAAGCTGAGTCATCTGATTTTAGATTTAGTTTCTTGCTATACACATTGGGCCTCATTAGCGTAGCAGCCAATTAATAAACAAAAATAAATAATTGCACAATTCATTTGGTAATTAGACATGGCTCATAAAGTTGAATTAGGTAAAAGCCAAATGCGCCGATGGCCAAATGAGAGATACGACAACGACAGACAAACATTTCGAATATGTATGTAACATGGTTCTAGACAAATTCTACTCGCCAACCTCGCACGCATGCAAATGAAATGAAATTGGCTAGAAAGCAAACACAAATTGAGTGTATCTATGTACACATACATTTCTATAGCACACACACACACACAAACACATGTGTTCGCGTATAAACAATTCATTTGTCACACTAAATTTGTTTCAATTCATTTGCTCGAAATGACAAATAATGCGATATAATTACATTTCGGTTGAGCTTGGGGCATTCATTCGTAAGCGAGCTCGAGTCGCTCATTAGGGCTCTTGCCGGAGATTTTTAATGAGATTGTTACTATTTATGTACGTTTTTCCACAAAAATTGCCTGCGTGTGTGTGTCCGTGCCCATACATCTGTATGTACATATGTGTAATTATCATTTCCCTTCATCAACAGCAACGGTGCGTATGAGTGTTGTGCTGCCTAGCTCCGCTGCTGCTGCTGCCGCAGCGACGTCAGCTGCGTTTACCGTTCCACTTCAATTACTGCACAATTTGCGCATGCTGAGCTAAAAACGGGAGCAGCGCAAAGAAGTCTCCATTGACATCGCCTAATTTAAAACAATCACATGAAAGCAAAAATATTGCAAGGCAGATTCCCGAACAGAAGAGAATCAGGGCGGTCGATCTGCAACTGGCGACTATTAATGAGGCTTGACGGCAGCACTACATTTCTTGTAAGAAGATTGTTGAGCTAGTTAAAAGATGACAAAATTGATAAGCTACTCAATTGAACATTATAAACAGGGAGGAAGCTCTTTAGTTGCGCCAGAGCTGCTATCACATTCTCTTTAATCTTCTTTAACAAATAATTCAACTTCATAGATTATTAGATATCATAGAAAATTAATTTAGATACTCATGGTTTTTTAGGTAGTTTCTGAATTGACCAAACTACTAATCTCTTTTTAACTGGATAACCCAATCGTTTTCTACATGACCTTAAAATTCATTGAATCAAAGCGACATCTTCGTTATGTTGGTTGTAAACGGAAACTCCATTTCGTTCAGCTAGTGATGACATGACTACTTTTAGTCAAGACGTAAACCTGACTTCTTTTGGCGTGCGCCACCTAGAGGTTACTAAGAGAACATCGAGGACACTGCTTGCGCTACTGCTGTTGTTATACTTTAACCACCACTTGCTATACTTAACCGGTTTTACTGCTTTACATTGGTTGAGATTCTTAGTATTAATCCTTTCAATATGACATGTCTTTATATATGAATTCACACTCAAGAGCAATTTTGGCACACCCATTTTTTTCTACATGGATTTGAAGACATGACTATATTTAGACTAGAGATAAAAGGCATGTATTTGCGAGCGGCACCTACTGGCTAATGCGAGAATCACAATTACACTGCTTGATCTACTGCTTGCGTCGATTTTATACCCAACCGGTTATGCACTACTTTGTTAGTCTTGCAACAGTTTTAATATTTATAATAATTATTTTATTGTGGAAGTGTCAGTTGAGCTAAAGTATAATTTAATAAATAATAATATTTAATAAGTATTTGAAAGAGCGACAGATGTTTCCCCAACTCAACGTGATTTTATCCAACAATGTAGCCACTTCCACAAACGCTGATAGAATTATTGAATACAAATTGCTCATTTAAACCATTCGAATAATAAATATTTTTATTTATTATAGTATGCAAAATATAAATACATTTTAATTACAGTCTATCTAAAACACATCAGTTAGTTTATTAGCTTGAATGGCTAATACAAATTGTTCATGCGATATGGTAATGATTTGTATTGTATTTGTCATTATGCGAACATTTTCGAGCTGGTGTATGTGGAATAATCAATAATTTTTAATTTAACATCAATCGAACAATCGTTTCTGTTTCAGCGTAATGACCATTATTATATTTTCAACATTAACAGGCAATATACCAACAACAACAATAACAATAACATCAACAACAATAGCAATGGCAATAGCATGAGCTACAACAACGAAAAGTCAATTCAATTTTAATGGAGTAGCAATAAAACAGAAAAAGCGCAAAAAATTGATATAGCCATGCGGCAACAGCCATAAGCCAGCTTCAGTTGGCATGCAGTTGAAAGAGAGATAGAGATAGAAAAAAAGTGAGAGAGTGAGAGAGAGGTACAAGCAACCAAGCATAGCTGGAGCTAAAGCCATGGCAAGCCAAGTCAGTCGGGCAATACAATTTTGCAATTGAAATAAAATAATTTAAAATCGTTTTCATCAACATCAGCTAAAAGAGTTTTTTGTGCTTTTGCTGGTCGAAATGCAAGAAAATGATTTTGCGGCAATCAGTCAGCGATGATCATAATGAGCCTCATAATGATGATGATGATGAAGTTGATGGATGGCTATTTGAAATTGATTCGCGCTGAATGCGAATGCGAATGTGAATGCAAATGCGAAGGCGAATAGGATTCTGTATGATTTGCCATCATTTTCATAGCCAATTGCATGCTTTTGACCATTCGCCTCCTTTTCTCTTGCTCTCTCTCTCTCTCTCTCTCTCTATCTCTCTCTCCATCTCTGTCTTTCAGCCTTTCTGTGTCTTTGTGAACCTGACGATTTTCTTAATATGAAACGTGCCCGTCTGCCTGATGTGCCGTGTCCAATTATATAGCTCGCCTCTTTTGTAGGGTATGCTAAATCGCACAGAGAGTTTAACATTTCGCCTCAAATGCGAATGCGAACGCGAATGCGATTGCTCGATTTAATCTTTTTTTTCGCATTCTCAGCAAAAGCTCTTAACTCTGACCAAGAGTGGACCAAGAGGGGAGAAGAGAGCTGAGCCCATCGTTTTAGTTGATTTGCGGTTAAATTGTCTTGCGAAAGAAAACCAATTTCAATTTCAAACAAAACGTTTTGTGCAAATTACGCAAAGGTTTTACTCTGTACGTGTTGCATCATTTCAAAGATGGAGTTAAGTTAAGTTGAATGGGATCTGATCGGAAGTGTTTTTGCTGATTGCCAGTCGCTCATTTTGGTTAAAGGTCCCAGTAAAAAGCGATTCACGGAAACGATCATGCAACGAAAATGATTTATCAGTCGATCTAATGAAGAGTCAGTCACACAAGCGAGAAAGGAATCGCCATCTATGCGTACTCTTGACCATATGGTCTGATCTATGGCTACATCCCTCTATCTATCCGTCGATGACAAATCGATTTCAAATTGCTGTAGTCTGGCGCTCAGCTAGCAATTAGCTGCATAAACAATAACGCCCACCAACAGAACGCTCTCACATATCTTTTGATAAATGAGCCAAACAGTTTGTCGATATGCTTATTTATGTTCTCGATATAATTTTAATGCTTTGCCTTTGCCACAGCCAGCAATATTATCTTTTTATAATTTCTCTCCTTCTCCTTCTCCGTCTTCCTCCTCGTTATTCTTCCTCTCATTTACGACCTTTTGTCAACACTCTGGCAGTAAAAGGGCAGCAAACCAAATGGCCGTCATCCAAGCGCCACTCGAGCGCATCCGCGTTTCCCTTTCCCCCTTTTTGGCCAAGCAAGCAGCTCCATTGAGCATATCCGGTCTCTCAGCATGCTGTTGTTGTTGTTGTTGTGGCTGTCTTTGATAAGTTTGTGATGCGCCGTTGACTTGTCTGTCATATTATCATGTTAACATGTCAAAAGAGCCAGCCAATTATTGTGGCCAAAGCCCTGTACCTGAGTGTTTGCCTATTGTGTGGGCCGATGCCGCCTTGGCCAATGATTGGCTTTGGCTTTTTATACTCAGTAAACTTTTTGTGCTTGAAAAGGTATTAAAGAAGTTATAGTGAACATAGAAATCAACTAGAATAAAGCGTCTTCGAATTGATAAAATATTTGCATGTATGTTTTCTAGCAGTTTTAATATTAGTCATTGTAAAGTTAAAAGACTTCTCTGTTCTCTACAGGGCATCTGCTAGTCTCACACTGCCAACACCTGGCGAGCAGTGAATGGCTTTGTTTTATAGGCTGTTGTGTTATTTATGAGTTTTATGGATGCTGCCCGTGATTAATGTGTGACAATATGGGGGACAAAGCGAAACAAAGCCGTATGAATATTAAACTTTGTCTGCCCATTTAAGAGCAGCATTAATAAGTTGCGGCAAAGCGGCTAAGCCCAAATCTAGATACATTAACACAAATCGTTCGTTCGTGGTGCATTTGGAGCTGCTTCCCCTCTTCCCTCTCTCCACCCCGCATTCCTCACTCTTCACTCTCCACTCGATTGCAGCACTAAGGCGCTCTTATCGCCGCTTGTAAATGTCTCAACTATTTGTTAAATGCTAAAGCGACATGGTCATAATGGAAATGACAACTTAACAGCAATGACGGCAACGAAGGCGACTCCAAGCAAAACAACCAAAACAACAGCAACAACAACAACAACGATGTCCAAGAGCTATGGCAGAAATGTTAAAAGGCTCGGTCAAGTGGGACATCGTTCGATGCCAGCGCCCGTTGCGCCCCTTGGCATATCGTCAAAGTTGACGCTGTTGTGATAACTGTATTGAGAGTGTCATTAACATTTTGATTGGTTTGCCAGACACGACGCTGCGCACCCAAGTCGTCCACAGCAAGTCCAGCCCAGGCATTGATTCCACCGAGCAGCTCTTATGAGCGCCAGGAACAGGCTATTATCGCCGAAGAAGACATGCACATCATTTGTTAAATAAAGTAGAGTCTCTTCGCCAGCAGCAGCAGCAGCAGCAGCTTCTCAGCAGAGTGGACAGCGCATGTGCGAGGCAATTAATCAACGCGACGTTTTTGCATTCAAAATGAAAACACCTTTTTAGCAGCAAGCAAAACAAACAACAACAACAACGAGAGCAGAGCAGCAGAAGCAGCTACAACAAGAATCAGAACAACATCGTCAATCAGTATCAGTTGACAACGAGGCAGCGAGAGGCAAGAGCAGCCAGTGTGGAAGCCATCAACAAATTGCAGCAGCAGCAGCAGCCCAATTTGTGGGGCGGAATACGCGACGTATGCGTGATTTCTGATTCGTATGGCGCTTTACGTTTAAAGTGGTCAGTCGGCTGGTGCTAATATGAATGCGGGTGTGCGGATGTGTGTGTGTTGAATGCTGGCGAAATTAAAAAGCGTCAATTTGTCACACGTGGTCAGGTCAACTGCGAACTCGCCTCGAATCAACTGGACTGCTGGTGGAGTAAACTGGACTGGACTCTGCTCTGCCTTCTGCCTTCCTCCGCCCCATCCTCGCTGTCATTAAGAACGCTTTTGTGGTTGAGTGTTTAATTGCCCAGCATACACACGGGGGGACAGTTGAGGGGACAACGACTTGGCACACTTTTGTCGACTTGTCATCGCCAAGTCTGCTAAGTTATTAACTGCGCTTGCAATCCATTAAGTAAGCAATTGGACGACAATACAACGCACATATATACATGAGTGTGTGAGTGAGTGGCTTTGTGCGTGGGTGTAATGGAAATGCAGCTCTGACAGCCCCGCCCCCTCTTCGCACACTAAGATGGAAAAGACGTTGACGCCTGCACACACACTCACACAGATACACACACACAAAGAGAGTGAAAGATATAAGTGTATTCATACATCAGACTTTGTCACATGACTGCAGATTGCCGTTGAGGCTGGCGTTTGGTTTCTTAATGCTAGTTTATGTGCTGCTAAAAGCATTAGTCAGACAGCCCGTATTCAAATGTGGAATGTTAACCTATAGGATATTTTTCATCTCAAACTTAACTATAATTTGCTTGCTTTGCTTTGCTTAACTATAATTTTGCATATATTATTATACTCCGTGTATAAATATTTATTTACTTAAATTTACTACCTTATCCTTTGGATGACTTTAATTCACATTTACGAAGTGAATAAACTTTAATATATTTCAAATTGAATTTTTATTTTTCATATAATAGCATCTTTTTCAACTCAAAATACTTCTGACTTTTAAAAAAATTATAAATATAGAATTGTAACTTTGTGCCTGTAGAAAATGGAGTCATCTCGGACTCCATAAAGTATATATATTTTTGATAAGCGTCAACAACCGACTTGATATATCCATGACCGTCGGTCTGTCTGTCTGTCTGTCCTTATGAAAGACTAGATCTTAGAGTCTATAAGATAAAAAGCTATACTTCTTTTCGACAGCACATGTTATATTTATATGTACATTTTATATTTATTTTATTTTATTTTATTTTATATGTACATAGATACATATGTACAACGGGTCTTGGTTGGATTAGTATATTTTAAATGCATGCATACTGAAATACACCTAAAATAGCCTTTGGTATAATATTAGTATTTTTGCGGTATGGGTTGGTATGTTTTAAAATGAATACCGCACTATTTTGCTTGTATTCAAAATGCTGGTATCTCACAGTAGAGCACACTCAACTGTAGCTTTCTCACTTGTCTCGCACAGTGTGCATAATACAGTGAATGTACATATTTAATTGGAAATACGGAATTATTTATTTGTTTATATTTTTTTTAGTCATATGTTTTAAATACAATTCTTCTTTATTTATTATTTACTTATATTTAAGAATTTCTTTTTTTAATGTTTTGGTTATTTATTTTGATTTTTAAAATTATATTTTCGATTGTTATCTTATTTAGCACAATATGTAATTTTATACTTATTGTTATTACTTATTGTATGTATGTACATATATTTTTTTTATCTATATTTTTTGTTATTATTTTTGGCACATTACTCCTTTAATACATATAAGAAATAGTACAAATCTCAACTGAATACCCACTACTAGCGCAACATTGCGGATTCACATTATTCTATTGATATGGGATTATGGCATTATCAGAAGATTGTTTGCTGCTTCTTTGTTTTGAATTTAGAGTACACGTTATATTACCGTGAACAAATACTATATTGTTTATTATTGCCAAGAAGTAAAAAGGCTTACGAAATTTAGCTAATAATTGCGCAGAGAAATTACTTTTTTCCGCTCGCAGGGCTTCAAGAATAATATCAGCATGAAAGCGCAAAAATGCTGCTGAGCTGAGCAGCATGACAACCGAATCTCTCTACAATCTAAAGCGAATAGAACTACTCGTATTCAGTGTTGTAAAATGCTAAAAATTAAAAAAATAATCGCTCTCCTGCTTGCCGCTCTATCACTTTGATAACACCAGCAGGTTTTGCTATGAATGATAATATTTAATGGGATATAATTGCTGATTAGCTTTATAGAATGTTTGTTGGATTTCAACAGACCAACTGGCAATTTCAGCAGCATACAACGCCAATGGCTGATAAACTCATTATCAACTGCAGCTTATCAGGAAACTGACCTAAGTAAGAAGCAGAGCCTCAATTGAAATGAAAACAAATATAAAAGCAGTTGACGCTGCAGTAGACCAACAAACGGCACTCTGAAAGGTTGTTCGCAAGTTGCTGATCAACACAAAGATGACGTTGATGACATTTGCGCTTTTGGCTCTGCTGGTGGCTCTGGGCTATCAGTATCTCACCTGGACCTTCGGCTACTGGCGGAAGCGTAAGGTGCCGGGTCCCAGTCCAAAGCCATTAACTGGCAACTTTCCCAACATGTACACACTGAAGCGACATTCCTTCTATGATATGCAGGATATCTATCGGTAATTTGCTAGCTGATCCTTTTGTATGGACGTGGCTAATTCACTTGATTGCAGCAAATACAAGCAGGATTATGATATGGTTGGCATGTTCCTTGGCCGAGCTCCACAGTTGCTGGTGCTCAATCCAGAGCTGGCACATCGTGTTTTTGTAGCTGATTTCAAGAGCTTCCATGACAATGAGTTGGCTAATGCGGTCGACGAGAAGTCCGACTACATTCTGGCAAACAATATGTTCACCATGAAGGGCGAGCAGTGGAAGCAGCGTCGAACGGACATAACTCCCGGACTGACCATGAGTCGGGTAAGCAATACTTTATTCTTTATTATACTCATACTTATTAGTGAGTCTTTTCTCTTTCCTATTATAGATCAAAACAGTTTATCCGGTGACCAACCAAGTGTGCAACAAGCTCACCGAATACATTCGCAAGCAGTCGCGCATTGGAGCACCCGATGGCCTCAATAGCAAGCATGTAAGTGAAATAAACAATTGAGAATTTCAAGCTCGTTACTAATCCTTACACTTCACAGCTCAGCCTGTGCTACACCACGGAAATGGTCACCGATTGTGTCCTGGGACTCAGCGCAAAGAGCTTCACCGATAATCCCACGCCCATCATGGACAAAATGAAAAATGTTTTCGATCAGTCGTTGACCTTTATATTGAACGTCATGATATTCGCTATGTTTCCGATCTTAAGCAAAATCCGTAAACTACGCTTTATTCCCAAGGATGTCGAAAAGTTCTTTGTCAGCCTCGTAGAAACCGCCATCGATGCACGCAAGCAACAACTTGATATTGGCAAACAATTTGATCGTGTCGACTTTTTGGACTACATCATGCAGTTGGGCAACAAGCATAAATTGAGCACTCGTCAGCTGGCGGCATTCTCGATGACCTTTCTCATCGATGGCTTCGAAACAACGGCAACTGTGCTGGCTCATGCTTTGCTCTTCTTGGCTCGTGATGTCAAAATTCAGCAACGATTGCGCGATGAGATCCATGCGAATCTGAACAATCAAGGCTTTGTTGACTTTGATAAACTGAACGACTTGCCCTTCCTAGACGCTTGTGTGCAGGGTGAGTTAGCACAGCTTTTTATATTATTCTTTAATATAATAAGAATATAATTTCTTCTTTTTTCTTAGAAACCATTCGCTTCTTCCCGCCTCTGATTGCATCCAACAAGCTGTGTACTAAGCGCATTGATCTACCCAATGGCAAGGGTCCAACGGTTACCATAGAACCGGGCACTGTTGTAGTTGTCCCTCACGGTTGCTTCATGAAGGACGAGGATTACTTTACCAATCCCGAACTCTTCCAACCCGATCGTTTTATGGAACCAAATGCAGCCAAAACCTATCGTGATCGTGGCGTTTTCATGGCCTTCGGAGATGGTCCACGCATCTGCATAGGTGCGTAATTAAAGCTATTACTATTTGTTCAATAACTACAATATTTTATTGACTTTTCCAGGCATGCGCTTCGCTTTAACTCAGATCAAAGCTGCTATTGTTGAGGTGATCAACAATTTCGATGTCAAAATCAATCCAAAGACACGTAAGGACAATTTAATTGATAGCTCAAGCTTCCTCCCTAAGCTCCAAGGTGACATTTGGCTGGACTTTGAAGAGCGCAAGTAAAGTATCATATATTTTGAAATAATAAAGGTGAGCTTATTGCTTGTACTACTGTGGGCAAAAAGTAAGGTGAATTTTCAATTTAAACTTCGCGGGCCTAACAATTCGGCCTAATTCTTTTTTTCTTAAGTTGGCAAGACTCTTAATGACATCTGGGCCAAATTTCATATGAATGTCATTATCAGAAATATATTTACGCTTGTGTTTTCCAAGCGACCAAGAGTGCATTTTTCGATTTTTAACAATGTCTGAATGAGAAGTGCCATCAAATTTTGTTTGCCAAATGAAATTTCGGCTGCGGAAACGTTGAGGATGTTGCGGAAGACCTTTGGTGATTCAACCATGTCACAAAAAAAATGCTTATAAGTGGTACAAAGACTTCAAAGAGGGTCGAGAACGTGTTGATGACTTGGAGCGCTCCGGACGACAATCGACGTCAACACATGACCAACACGTCAATGAAGTGGAGGCAAAAATCGTCGGTTGACTATTAGAGACCTTACTGATATGATCGGAATATCAGAAAGATCTGTAAAAACCATTTTGAAAGACCATTTGGGCCTACGAAAAGTCAAATCTCGTTTGGTACCAAAAACGACCAATTTCTGTACACGTTTTTCTTGACCATTTCGCCAAAAATTAGAGGCATATCGTTCCACAACCACCGTATTCGCCTGATTTGGCTTCGTGTGACTTCTGACTATTCCCAAAACTGAAGAGACCACTTCGTGGAATGCGTTTCGAGTCGATTGAGGAGATAAAAGCTAAATCGAAGAAGGCACTGATGGCTATACCGAAAAGGGACTATTTGGCATATTTCGAGGATAGGAAAAAAAGTGTACATAAGTGTATTTTATCGGGAGGGGATTACTTTGAAGGGTATGATATTGATTTAGAAAAATAAATAAAGATTTTTCATTTTACAAACAAATTCACCTTACTTTTTGCCCACAGTAGTATATAGTCTGTGTTTTATTGTACTAGCACACAACAAATTCCAGCTGTCAGTCAGCCAAGTCTGTATTTAGAGTCGTGTTTACCTTTGCTGAATTTTCCAGCAACAAAAACACATTTTCAGTCGAGACTCAGTTCCTGATGCTGGGCATTTTAAATTATTGAACTGTGATTCAAAGTCTGCAGGGTGGGGAATATTTTTTAATTTCAACTAAAATGCATTTCGGATGATGAACGAGACATATTCAGCAGAAGTCTCCTTTGCTTAGACAGCTCCAATCCATTGCCAATGCGATTTTTAATTGTTTTGGGAAAAGGCGGCCAGAAAAAATGAAAATATTCATTTGTTACACGGAAGAAGCCAAGTCGCTTCCTTGTATTTGAAAAATGATTGCGATTGCTGCATTTTTTGCAGAGAATCATTTATAATATCTCGCTTAAAAAAAAGAAGTTTGCAGCCGTTCCTGAATTTGTCATACTTCGTTTTGTATATGCAAATGAAATGAAACGGTTAATGAGCTGGCTAAGCAAATAAACACATTTTAATTAACATTTAAAATGCGTATTAAGCAAAAAGCTTTTAAGAAACTGCCAATAACAGCGACATCGACATCGACAGCAACAGCAACAAAGGCTGAGAATCGATGTATCAAAATATGAGAGGAAAGCCTCGATCGTTCATTAACAAGCGCGTCAAACTGATAAGAAATGGAAGATGATGAAGGGGGAGAACACAGAAGTGGGGGAGGGGAAGAGAAAACAGGTCACAATGCTAATTGATTGCAGCAAAGTTGCTGCCTCAACGTGGGCTATAAAATTATTGAAGCCACCGCCGGCAGGAGACACGCATTTCTCGTCTTGTCGATAAGCAAATTGCGTTCCCAAAAACCGAAACCACGGCCCATGACTCATCATCATCATCATAAGGCACGAGCACGAGAAAGAGCACAGTTCAGTCACTAGACAGGTAAAAGGCAAAGGTAAAGACAAAAGGCCAGAGTACTATAATAACACACACACACAGAAGTGGGAAGTGTCTCTCTTCTAATGCACTAAAGATGAGCCAAGAATTGAGGTTCGGCTGCGTTCACAGATTAAGCAATTAACTTGGGTAGTTGAGATAAGACTCTCACTCTGCTAAATGCTCTCGCTCTCTCTCGAAAGGTGTTTGCTTTATGAATACTATATATCCCACTGAGCGATTATAATGCATTTGGTTTAAGCACGTTTGCATATGCAAATCGTCGACATCAATGTCGAAATGCTTTGAGTTTCGATTTATGATCGAAACTGAACTGCTTTTTTTCAACGACCGTTTTTTATGCGATATTTTAAGCTTTTAATGTTATAATTTACTTTCTCAAAATATTTAACGTAAATATATGAATTTAAATGCATAATGTCTCTGTTGTTTTGTGGTTCCTTTTGTTTAGACTTTTTATGGGGGCGTTCATAAGTATGTGTCGTTGAAAGCTTGATATCTCTCGACGTTCTTTTTTACGATCGCGTCTGATTTAATTAGTTTTATGTGTCAAAAAGCAGTTAAAAATATTTGAAAACTCGCCACGGCTAACTGAGTTGTTATACAAATTAGCGGATTGTGCCAAAATTTATAAGCCTTTAGCTACATAACTCTGTCCCCGCTACGTTTGGCAATTTATGAACCACACATATCATGCACATATCGTACAAGCACCCCAGTTTAATATTCCCCTCCAAAAAACCCTCTCTGCACACTCTCTGCAAAACATAGCCACTTGAGGCAATAAAAATCATGGCTACCCCCTTGTAAATGTGGCTAAGTATGATCCATAAATTTTTCCAGCTAATCGCACGCACTCAGACCGAGCAAACACCACGGAAATTGTTTGTAATCATACGAAAATTGCCTACAAATGAACTGCTTAACGGCGTGTCGCACATTTGGCAAGCACCGAAACACCCAAAAGTGCCACACACACACACACATACACATACAAACACACACCCAATAATACCGCCAACAAAGGCCAAAACAACAATAACAACAGCAGCCCCATTTTAATCCATTTAACCGGGCTCAGAAACTGTGCCACATTTGCGTTTGTGGCAGCCAAAATAACAACAGTAGCAAGGAAGTCAGCAACAGTTCTTTGCACAGACAATCTGCATACCCTGTAAATAATACAGACTTAAATGTAAGCAGTAGAATGTTAAAAAATCTGCTTACATACATATACTATATGTCTAAACATATTTTGTTTATATATTATTAATCGTAACTTAGAATTAAATAATAAATTACAAAATACATCCCGAATTGGCAAAAAATTTAACATAAAGTACAGCCTTTCAGTACACTTTTATATATTCCATTAATTATTATTAAATAAAAAAATATTTATAATTAATAATTACATATTTTATCGTTAAGTAATAGATTTTTTTGTTATACAAAAATAAAACAATCATCTTTGGCGGTCTCTGGATTTAATAAAAATAGTAATAGAAATACCATTGGTGGCAATTTTCAATATAATAATAATCAAATTTAATTATATGTAAAGCGACTCTTGCTTTTCAATTATAATATCTAAATGTTGTACTGAATATCTTAATTTAAAAAGAATTTGTGATTGTGGTGATTGTAAATAAAATAAAATTGCCCCCGGAGTGACTTCAAACTTTCATAATTTAGGATACTCTCTTTCAATACTCCTCTTGCTTATTTTGAACAGGGTATTTTAACAATCGCTGGCTGGAATTGCGCGAAGGCATATTTAATTTATAAAACGACCAAAATGGCGCGCACAAAATTGTCCAGGGGCAAATGGCATTGCGAGCCACACAGGGGAGTGAGTTTGGTGGGGTTGAGTCATGGGGCAAGGGGCACGGGGCAATAACGAAGGGTGCCACCAGCAACAAGGAAGCACTGCGGCAAAAATGCGTGAAAAAAATCGGTTACTTATTAAAAATGCCCATATACCATACAATATGCATGTCTATAGTTGTGTCTGTGTGTGTGGGTATAAATGGATGGAAGTGTGGGTGCGGCCTCATAAAAATCAGTGGATCCTGCAAAGAGTGGGTGCGAAATTAATTAAGCACACTCTGGTAATGTTACGAGTATTGTGCTCCCCTTGAATTAAAAGCACTGGCAGCATTTTGTGGCAATTAACCGCTATCTCTGAATGCTTATGAGCACGAGTATTCTCTTAATCGAATATTGTGCGTGGTGTTTGAGTTCAGACGGGTCTTATAAGAGTATAAGACTATTAAAAATCAGTAAGCAAGAGATAAAAATCATTAAAAAGAATATCACAAAAGTCTAAAATTGAATATAAAATATACATATACTCGTAGTACATATAATAATCAAGCTTCAGAAACAGCCGATTTCATTTAGTGCACTTTACTTCAAGTGTTTTGCTTTCAAGATATAAGCAAAAGCGAAATTTTAAATTTAAAGAATATTACAGTTTGTTAGTATTTGTTTTAATACATTTTAAAGTTTATTTTTCATTCACTAACCGAAGGGGCATATGTATATTCATAATATGTTGTGTATTATTTTTATAATGAACTATTATACAACAAATAGTAAAATCAGTATTAATATTAAATGAATTGAACTACGAAGTTGAAAGTCAGCGACTTTCGGTTAAAATGAGCAACTAAAATGTTTGTTAACACATTTTTGTCTTACATGTTAAAGAATTCTTGTTGTGCTCATCGAACACGAAAATTCAATAATCTCAGCTTGAGGCAAAACCTCTCATCTCACAACCTCCATCTATCTCGATGGTATAAAATCAGTGCGCTGTGAGAATCGTCTTCGATTCGGCCAAAGCTTAACAAGTCCGCCCTCAAGGCAAAAACTTTCAGACGCCCACACACCAGCACACACACACATCAATACACACTCGCAAAGCAATGTGGATTAAATAATTAATGTGTTAATTTATCGGTTAGCAAATTGTGTGGTCAATTCACTAACAAAATCACGCATAGAGCCCCAAACCCCAAACTCGAAGCCATCTCAGCTGAGACCAAAGTCAAGTGTGGACAGGCGAAAAGAATTTCGTAAGAGAAATGCAGCAAATACACAATGGCCTAGGGCTGAGCTTAGAGTTCAAAGAAAGTGCTTCACGTGTTGAGGGAAATCACTTAAATGGGGCAGACAGAGAAAGAAGAATAGAAAACCAAAAGTAGTATGTAGTAGAGAGTGAGAGGGAGACTCTAATGCCGTCTGGATTCGTGGGCATTTGAAAGACATTGGCATAAAGGTAAAACTGTCACCAATAATAGCGCTCACCTGACCGCACATAAAATTTGCGACGACGACGAACAGGGACAACCATAATCAGTATTGGCAATTGGAGTGACATTTGCGCTGTGCCACACGCCCCCTTTTTGCCCATCATGCCACCATTTGTATATGAGCTAAATAAAAATGCATACGAAATGAAGCTGCAACACAGCAGAAAGAGGCAAGAGCAGAGTCAACGTCGCAGTCGCCGTCGCCGTCGCCATTTCGAGGCACTTGCGCAGAACTTTCCTGCTGAATATTCCATGAAGTTGCCAATAAAGTCAAGTGGCAAGTCCTGCAAAATGGTAACGAAGGTGGGGCAACTGCTGCTGCTGCTTTTGCTCCTGTTCACTGCAGTATGCTGCTGCATACTAATTCAGGACATTCTCTGCCTCCATCTAGAGTTTGTGGCAGACACTTCCAATGCCCTGCATTGTGGTGGCATCTTGGCCTCATTCTGTATTCATACCAAGCACCAATTTCTCGTTTGCTGTTGTTGCATTTATTGTTCTTCTCTTCTCTCCTCTTCGTTGTTGTTGTTATTGTTGCTGCTGCTGCCTGCTATTAACTGAAATAAAAGTACACAACAACAACAAAAAAACTGCAATAAAAATGTGGCCCGCCTCTCGCTTTGCATTAAAATTGCATTGCAATTGCCCAAGTCAAGACCTTTGTTGTTGTTGCTGCTGTTATTGTTGTTGTTGTTATTGTTGTTGTTACTCTTTTATTATGGCAATTGTTGCCCGCTGTTGCCGTTGCCTCTTGCTGCTGTTGCCGTCGCCGTTGCTATTACTGTTGCTGTTCAAATGAAATCCAATTAGTTGGCTACAAGGCCTACAACGACGATGCGTCGTGACTTGAGAAGTCCTTTTGCATCTGACTCTCCGTGTCTGTCTCGACTTTGTATGTAGATTTGACTACACTCGCAAAAACGTATATTACAAATATTTTACATTGTATTGTCAATTGTATTATCAATCGACTACATAAATATTTAAGAAAAAATTGTTCTACAAAAGAACATTAAGATCATTAAAAATAAGCGTCTTTATGGTGGCTTAAAAAGTTTACTCCATAATTATTCTAAGCGCTTTTAAATGTACAAACCAATTGCTTTGACATTATTCCATTTGTAATTAAAATTCAACATTTCCAATAGTTTCAGGATTTTATGTTTTATTCGTTTATTTAAGTTTAAATTTACTCAATTAGTTTCAAAATATCTAAAAACAATTTATTTGATTGAGAAAAATATTATAATTGGAAAACTTTTCCAATTCCAAACTTTAAAATCGTTAAAATTTTAAAATCAAATGATTAATCCACTAAATAGTCATAATTTATCCAATGATTAAATAAATTGTAAAGCTGTCATTCGCTTTTCTCCGTGTATAATCAGTCGCTGTGTGTCGGATCACGCGCCCAATTGAATATGCAGTAATTGCGCGTTTCATTGTTGGCCATGATTTTCGCAAAACTTTTGGTAACAAAAAGCGTACAACTTTAAGTGCAAAATTGAATTTTTGTGATTAATTTTTTGGTTTTTGCTGTAAACAAGTAAAATCTAGAAGTAATCAAATAGACTCCACGAACATTTCTCTGCCTGCCAGCGGAGTACGAGTCGCGTATGGTGAATACACATGGCACATGCCAACTAAGCGGAGTGAGATTCTTGCCATTCATGCGGGATACATTTCACAATCAAGTCGCGGCATTCCAAGCTCAAGTCGAAGTCGAAGTCGTAGTCGAAGCCACCTGAGTGGGCAAGTGGGCAAATGGGCAACGTGCTCAAGGCCAAGAGACTGGGCAATAAAACTGTCAATTAACCTTTAAGTGAACCTGGCTAGAAAGATGCCAATGCGCACAGCACACAGGAAGAGGACGCTAAACAAAATAATTTCCATTTGCATGGCCAAGTGGGAGGAAATGCAAGGAGGATGGGGGAAATATCTTATCGTTGGCTGCCAGAATGCCTGGCTCAAGAGATAGCACCGAACATTTTGCGTTAGCGCTAATAGAGAGATCTCTCTCGCAGTGGCTGCTGCTGCTGCTGTCAATGAATGGCACATGGAGGAGCTGAAAATGGGCATTAGGAAAAGTCAGAGGAAAGTGGACCACAGGCTAAGACGTAGCTTTGCCCTCTGTTACGCCGTCGCTTTGTGAACTCAAACTGACAAAACGCTGCTATTTCCAATTGTGCTATTAATCTGCCACATTTGCACTTCTCCAGGCCATGCGCTGTCCCTCTCTCACTCTCACACTCATACTCACACACATTCACATTCACACGCACACTCACACAGCTTCCTGATGGCAACGCTTGGCTAACCCGAAAATAGAAACAATCAAAATGAAAATACATTCTCTTCATGCTCTCGTCTATTCGTAATAAAAACCCCAAAAGCAAAACGTTTTCCATTTAAAATGTCGTCGCAAATGCAAAGCTCAATGTTGTTCCCTCTCTGTCTCTCTCTCTCACTCTCTCTCCCACTCACCCACTGCTGCCGTTCACTACCCAAATTGCCATTAACTGCGGCAGCAACCAATCACAATCCAGCTGCGTCACGCCCACTGCGTCAATTGTTGACCAGTGCTGCCCATAATCGAGCAGACTGAAACCTGTTTGCCCGTTGAGCAAAGAGCGAGCAAATAGCCAAGCGCATGAGCAAATGCGTGCGAGAGCGAGACAACGCTATGACTGGGGCGGGCCAACCAGCAAAGTTAGCGGCAACCACCACACACAGCAAGTGCAGCAGAGCAGAGCGGGGTGCGGGTGCCGTGAGGGTTGGCTAACGTTTATTATGGTAGGTTAGGTTCAAACAAGGTGGCAAACAGGCTCGTTAACGTTAACCAAATAGGAAGGAAGCAGCAGCAGCGCTTGCGGCAGCAGCGTCGACGTCGCTGCCGGCGTCAAGCAAAACTCGTTTTACTTGTTTGTTTTGCTTGCTTGCTTGTCGCTTGTTGTTGTTGTTGCTCTGCCAGCGGGGTGACTCCTGGCTTATTTGACTAACAAGCTAAGCGGCACTCGAAGCAGCGACTGAGGCTGAGGCTGAGACAGCGACAGCGACTGAAGCGGCAATTCGTCCGTCGGCATATTTTTGGGCTGCATTTATGAAAAGCGTTTACGCCCGCCAGCACGCGCCCGCTCCCAGCACGGCGATTTTTGCAGAGATCGCATCTCAAAGCGGATTCAGTCAACGGCGTCAGCTCAATTTGTCGAGTCGGTTTTTCTGTCGTCGTCGCGGAAGTCACTAAGCCAAGTTAATTAAACTGCCAACGCAACGCAACGCAACGGAAAACACGCTACGCTCAAAGTTCTGTGTATTTAGTGTGAAGTGTGACAAGAATATAAAAAACAAATCAAATCGATATCAATACCATATTTGAATATTTGCAAAGCAAAGAAGACCAAGTGCAAACAAACTAGTGAAATTTAATTTATTTTATTGTTCAATCTGATCAAATTGGCGCCACTCGCTCTCAACATGTCCAGCCACGAGGAGGATGAGCACGAGCATGAGCACGAGCATGGCGACGATGTGGAGGAGCAGGAAATACACGTCGATGTCGATTCCGATTCGCGAATGTCATGCGGCAGCGGCTCCGATGTGGATATGGATGGTGGCAGTTGCTACGACGAATCCGAAACGCCACTCAGGTAACATAACATAACACATCATTGAATACAATAGTTGAACTAAAAGTTTAATCATTGTTCTGCCCGTTGTGCTATTCATAATTTTAATCTTTAAATGCTTTGATGGCACCACAAAATGTTATTCTTTATGGCCTAAACATTCTGTGTGCCAAGACAAAGACTTCTATTGTCCGATGCTAACAAGCTGGCAATTGATGGGGGCCCAACTCTTTTTTGAGCCACTTTCATTCATATCACGGCTTTAGACCAATTTTTTTGGCTTTGGCGTGAACAAACCTCTTAAACACTAATAAATTGCCGCAGCGAAGCCAAATGAAACTCCCTGAATTGACAGACAAAAGCAGGTAGGAAATTTGAAGTTTGTAGAGAATTGAGAACTGAGAACTGAGATCGGAGTATTGGGAATTGAGTCTGGGTCGGCGATAAAATGCACATTAGCAAGGCGCCAAAAAGCGCGCTCTGATAACAATTCCCAAATGGGCTTAAACGAGTTCCTCACCACACAATGCCACAGTCGGCGGCCAAAGCATATTGGATTAACATTTTAATAGAGCAAGCTATAAAAACGCCATAAAAATCGAAACTTTAAGGAATGTCGCGAGAGAAAGATTGAGGGAGAATAGCGTACCTTATGTTTAAATGTTTAATAACAAGTTTTTCTTTTTGTTGTAAATAAAATTTTTAAGTTTTCGAAAGTGTCGATTTAAATTTTGTAAAAAAATTAAATATCGATCGTGACTCGTTTCGAGCGCCTCTTGACGTCTTGCTATGATTTATAGAATCCAAATAAAATGCGTCTAGCATTTGCATAATTACTTAATTTGCCAACACGTCAGCGTATTGCGTATACGCCGCGTACAACAGCTGCAAACATGATTTCTGCGTGTTGCGCGTTTATCAGTCTGAGAGATCAAAGTAAATAGCAACTACTTTTGCTCGACAATAGCGTGGGCATATTGGTCTCGACTGGTCTCGAAATGCCATTCGCAAGCATTAATTAATAATTTGTTCTGGCGATGTTTGCTTATCGTGCGACACTTTTAATATTAATGAGCCAACAACAACAACAACAACTACAATCATTTCTTTTTTTACAGCGAATCACTGCAGTCGGAACAGACACGCTCCTCGTCCAGCGAGAATCTGCCCTTCAGCATATCCCGGCTGCTCTCCAAACCCTTCGAGACCAACAACAACAACAACAACAGCAGCAATAATAACAACAGCAGCAATATACAAAGCAGCAGCCCCAACAACAACAACAACAACAGCGCCGTCGATGACAAAGAGCTGCAGGCAGACGATCAGGATTTGGCTGCCTACAAACTGGCCACCAGCATTGCGAACTCAACCTACGGCAGCGCCGCCGCTCTCTACACATATCCGCATCTTTATCCGTCGGCAGCCGCCGCTGCCGCTGGCCATGTGCTGCGAGTGCCACCGCAGCGCACACCGCTAACCTGGGCACTTCCGCCTCTGCATCATGCGGCGTTGGCGCATCAGGCGGTCAAGGATCGACTGGCAGGTGAGCTAACATATTCTCTACCCTCAACCCCAACCCCAGCTCCAAAGAGAACAAAAAACTCAACCCCAAAGCAAAGCAATTCGTATTCGAAGTTCATGCTGTGATTGGGCCATGTTTGCGCTCTCTTTATGAGCTGCTTCCAACGGTAGCAACTCCGCAAACACAAGCTACACTCGCTACTGTTTCGATTTGGCCAAGTGCCTTGGGCCATGATTACCATGTGGCACGCACACGAATGCGAATGCGACTGAGAGTGCGAGTGCGAGAGTGCGGCTTATTAAAGTCTTGTTCTGGCCAGGCTAATAAGCGCGATCAGAGAAGTCTTTTAAGCCAACATGCCTGTCGGCATGTCATTCGTAAGCACAACTACAAACTCTATCTATGTGTGTGTGTGTGTGTGTGTGTGTGGGGTCTGCCAAAGCTGTAGCTGAAGCTGAAGCTGGCCCTAAAGTATAAAAACATGTTTGCCTTCAAATGCGCAATCGCAGCTTAAGTTAAAAAAAAGCAGAACTTTACGCTGCGCCACCGCCCAGAAGCGAAGCGATCGCAACGCATTTGCATATGCCGCTCAACTCAGTGGCATCCACAGTCTGCATCCTCTGGGCTGCGATTTGCGTTGAGCTTGAGCTGCGGCTTTTGTTAATTTGTTTACATTATGAGCTTCACTTGTAGCTACAAGCGGCATTCGCAGCGCGAGCCGCTTAAATAATGAGCTCGCGTTGATTTTATTACGCCTCCTTTGGCCCAAGCTTTGCTTTATCAGCTGTCCCTACTCAGTCATATTTAGGCAACCCAAAAAAGAAAAAAAAAAAAAAACAGAAAGCTGCTTAACTAAGGATCGCTTGCGATTGGCATTTGCGATTGCGACAGTGGCTGAAAACTTTTGCTTTTATGGCCAACATCCGCTACTTGCCGTCGGTCTTTCAGTTATTTTAATGAGCTGGTTTACATGACTTTTTAATTTCGCGCTGTGCCCCGAAAAGGAATTAATTACACATTGGGCGGTCGCTGGACTCAACCTGGGGACAAGAACGAAAGCCCTGCCAGCGAGTTGTGGACTCTTATTTATCACCACATACCACACTTCAATGTGAGGCGGCCAACTGACATGGTCAGCTTTTAATTAGCCAGGAGAGTGCCTAGTAGAACCTGGCCACACTTATGAGACAGACACTCCACTCCACTCCACTCCACTCAACTCAGCGATCTTTTGACCAGTTTCGTTTTGTCAACATCTTCGTCAGCGTCTCTCGAGTGTGTGTGTGTTGTTGTGTGTTTGTGGTGTGTCGCTTGAGTTGCTGATAAGCTGGCGCCTTGGCTTTTTTCATTAACAAGACAAACGAGCGAGCAACGGTCTGACTCTGCACCCGTAACAAACTGACCCTTGCCTGCCTTCTTATGATCCCCCCTCCTCTCCTCAGGCTGCACTGCACTGCATTGTAGCGCCATATGATTAATAACCATTGCATGTTAATTGGAATGCTGTTGCTCTTGCTGACAGCCGGCGCAGCAGGAGCCAATTATTTTTCGGTTCTTTGGGGTCAACCACAGCCCTTTATGCCAATTTGCCAAATAGCCAAAAATGTGCACTCAAAACTATTACTCGAATATATGTACACACATATGTATATTCCAGTAGCTCTTGACTCTTAAGTTTTTTGGCAAGGAAAAAAGGTCAAAAGTGTAGATACTTGATAGCTGACGCATATTGCGCATACGCCTGGTGTGGTTCAAAAACTCTGACTGCGATTCACACTGACTTCGGCCTTAGCCACAGGCGCCATCAATAATGCATGCTAAAAGCTTTTAGCATTATTTTACGTATTTTGGGAAAGCAGTTTACAGGCAGTCGCTGCCACAGCCACAGCCACAGCCCACAGACAGGTTGAGAGTATCTTTAAGATACGCCAAAGAACTGAGCCAAAAACATCATAAATAAGCACAGCATGGGAAGCGTTGGTAAGCCATAAAATTATGCTTACGCGCTCCTTACTCGCATCCCCAACGAATCCTTTAAGGATATGAGTGGTGCTGCTTATGTGGTGCGATAAATGGCTTTTTATTGAAATTGATATTGCTTGAAATATTCAAATGGTTCGCCAATCCCAATCCACAAGATGCGATATTTACGCCACACACACACACCATCTAAGGTTGCTTTTGGGCGCATATTTCAAAAGGGGTTTCTGCGGAAAAGTGGCAATAAAAAACATGATTTGTCAGTTTAACACCCGCCATAGATTCTGGCATTGAGCACTTTTCAATTGAAGTGCAAAATTCGTTCATCTCAAGGGTTGAAATCTATTGCCAGGAAGTGGCTCAGGGATGTGTTAAGCTTCGATTTTTATGGCCAGAAGCATATTGGGAATGAGTTTCTGGAAAGTAAATATGAAGTTCTTAAAATTATAGTCAGATTTTGCCATCAATTATTTGACTTCCTCTTATTCCTAATGTAATATTATTTACGTTCAGTTTAAAGAAAAATTTAAATGACTTTAAAATAAGTATCATAATTTATCTAAATTGACAATGCTATTTCTTTTATATACTACTCAATAAATTATTCATAGTTTTCTATATTTAGAAACTAAACATCATTTAATTTTGGTATTCAATATGGAATTTTGTATTTTTTCTATCGTCAAATTTCATAAGTTGTACTTAACCTTGTTTTGAGATATGAATTAAAACGTGCAAGGTTTTCTGCATAAATTAATAGTATATGAGATATTTTAATTAAATAAACAATAAATATTGGTGTCTCAAAATTCGCTAATTTAATAATTTAAAAAATAAATACATCATAAATTCACATAAAAAATGTTAAATAGAATTGTGTATATCAGAAATAGGCATTTTCAAGATTATATAATAAATTGTTTTGATTATTTTTTAAAACATTTGCAACAATGTTTAAAAGACATAATACGCAAATTTTGCATTTGTTTGCATGCAAAAGAAACTTGAGTCATCGTACTGTGTTGCAGCGAAAAGACCGTCTAGGTTTTTATCGTGTTCTTCAAATTGCTGTTCAAATGGCTGTGGCAAATAAATTTCGCCAGAATATTCACAAGCTCATGTCTGACTTATCGCATGACCCCAGTGACGATGGTCAAGCCGGTTCCCCAGTTGAACAGTTGCCCAGTTGAGCAGTTGTCAGTTGTCACCAACCGACGACCAACGACATCGTTTCAATATTTCTTGTTGTTGTTGTGTGTGTGTTTTTTTTTGGTGACCACTGCGCTTATCGCACATAATAAACAACAACACGCACGCTATGGCAAAGTAAGTCGACTGGCAGGAATTTTAAAAGGTTCAGCGCCAGCGCCAACGCCAGCAGCAGCAGCAACAACAGCAGACCACAGCAGCAACAACAGCACCGAGCGCCCGCACCCATTAAGGCAGCGCCAGCGTCTGGGTTCGAGTTGCAGTCGAGACACTGGGTCACATACAATAGTCTATATATATAACGATACTATATAGGCGAGTTGAGAACTACGCATCCTAGGAAGCCGCAACTTTATGACTCAACCAGGCACGGAAGTTGACAGAATGAAATTGATGTCGCGTGCGTCTGTCTAGAAGACGGACTCGAGTCTTGGTCTTCGTCTTCGTATTCGTCTGCTTCTAGCATGATAAAGGTACGATCTCGACCTCAGGCTGCGGCAATTAGGCGCTTAGACGCTTAGCGGTGCGAGTCACTGACTCTTAAGGGCTGGCACAGTCCAAATTGATTTCACAGCGTGCCGCGAGGGAGTGTGGGACAGGTAGAGGCGGGTCGCTAAGGTCGCTAAGTAGCAATATATGTCCATACAGGTGCCTGGCTCTTTTTTCTTTGTTACCGGAAGCAAATATCGGAAATTGCTTGTTATCTGAGTAGGAATTTATTGTTTGCTAATTGCTTGCGAGGACACACCGAGTCACAATGAAGTGAAAGTGCAATTAGCTGCAACTACTTAACTATATCTATTTAATATTTTTGACTCTGCCTTTGTTTTACAGCTGCATTTCCCATTGCCCGTCGCATCGGACATCCCTATCAGAATCGCACGCCGCCCAAGCGAAAAAAGCCGCGCACATCCTTCACACGCATCCAGGTGGCCGAGCTGGAGAAACGCTTTCACAAACAAAAGTATCTCGCATCTGCGGAGCGAGCTGCTCTCGCCCGTGGCCTCAAGATGACCGATGCTCAGGTGAAGACGTGGTTCCAAAATAGACGCACCAAATGGAGGTAAGCAACAAAAATAGCAACTCACAAAAAAATAAAATCGATTGTATACAACCGCTACCCATATCCAAAGTGATGACAGGTAGTTAAGCCCCAACTCCAACTGCTGTCTGTCTTTAAACTACAAAATCTACAAAAGCCTTTCGCACTAAAAAATAGCAGTACAAAAAAAAAGAACGAAAGAAAAGCGTGCCTTTCAAGCTGGGGGTAAAAGGTTTATTCATTATGCATGAGCACATTAAATGAAAAAGCTCTGCCAGCAACGCCTGTTCCAACCCCCAACCCCCAACTCTTCGCTAGGGGTTGCTATAATCGTGGGGGTGGATTCATTTGCTATCTGCACCAGACCGAATAGCCCTTTGTAGCGTCAACTAATAATGAGCCCGGGCTTCTATTAGCCGTGCTTGCTTGCTAAATATATCCACAAAATGGCCGCTATAAAAATATAAAGTTGTTCAACAAAGTGTGAGAGAAAAAGTTGGTGAAAAGAGTTTAAATTAGTTAACGGCGAAGATTATAAAACAAGAACTCAAAGCATATTATTATGATGAAAGCTTTCCTAACTGTTTTGTATACTTTGAAGTGTCATTAAATGGGTTCAAATAGGTTATGAAAATAAACAAATAATAGTAATTTAGCATTCATTAGAAAGTTGTTTACTGATCAACCAAAAATAAATAGTTACATTTTTTGTGAATATTATTTTGTGTAATTACGAACTGGACTTGGACACTAAATTTTAAATAATCGATAAATAATGACAGATGGCCATTTAATAAGCTACAAAGCGCACGATTGAAATAATATCTAAACAATTTCAACAAATATTGAAGCTTGACGCGCCATTAATTAAGCCAAACTGTACTCGCATGTACTTGGTACATAAGTATTTAAGCATATTTGAATGTAAATACATTTGAATCATGAAACTTTTACTTAGCACGCATAGAAGTACATATAAAGGCTGCCATCTGTTGGTTATCATTTTGATTTATAGCGATGGCAATGCAAATGGCAATTAACGACTACAACTCGGAGCTTGCGCAGCCTTATCAGACGTATAAGCTACCCTACAAATAAATGAACAAGTCACGCGCTTGTTTGTCTCTAATTTAATGAGGCATTGATGCGTTGAATGCGTTCGCATTTGCGTGTCTCAAATTGTTTTCTATTTTATTATTAACATTAGAATACTACAACTATATATGTACATATACACAAAATACTCACACGTATTTCTGTATATAATGCAAACACTTTATGTGACTGAGCCAAGTTCTTGGCCAAGGCGAACCCAAGAGTCTCTATCGCCCATAGGCGCTAATTGCCGCTTAGCCATAGTCTGTCCCAGGCCGACAATGGCTCTGCCTCTCTCTTGGCTAGCTTATCAGCCATTTTGAGCCTATTTTAGCTCATAAAAATTAATGATGTAAAACGCAATTTTGTTAACGGCAATGGCCACGGCTCGTTTGGGGCTAAGTGAAATGGCAACGGCATAATACACAGAAACGCCATGATTATTATTACGTTGTGTATAGCTCGTAAATATAAGTATACTTATGTACGACGAGTATATGAATGCATAATTGCTTTAATGCAGTCTCAAAACTGTTTGCCAAGTAATTTAAATAATGAACTGCGTCCAACATGGCGTATGAGTTATGCGGCCGAGGCACAAAGATTGCTTAATGTGTTTATTTTTTGCTTTTGTATTTTCTTACTCATTTTAATACAAATAAATTGCAACCTGTTTTGCTGGGGGCTTTTAAATGTTTCGATTGCTCACAGCAACAGCAACAAGAGCAATAACAACAACATAAATAATTAATAATTAACAAACAAAGTGCGAGTCTGAAGACTGAGCAATTGAATGAAGCTTGTAGCCTGTCAGTCCGACAATGTGTTTAGCAAAACGTCAAGTAAAAAAACGAGAAAAGAAAAAACAAACAAAAAAACGACGCAGAGCAAAAGGCAGATGGCAGAGAGCAAAGAAACGAAAAGAATATAAAAAATGGCTTGTCATTGCATACTTTTTGACGCTTCGCCCCCAAAACAAATGACGCCGTCTAACTGTTGTCTGACAAAGTCCTGGCCAAGTGAACATCCCGAAGATATATTAGACATCGAGTTATAATATTTTACTGCTGTTATATTAGACAAGTTATAACAATTTGCTAAGCCGCCTCTTAAAATTAAGTCAATCAATTAAATAATTCTTTGGCATAACTTGTTACTAAAATAAACCTACTTTGAAAATAATTTAAGTGGTTCATTCTCCAACAACTCTCCAGGTATTCAGTATATTTAAAATGAACAGCAAGAACACAACAACCTTTCTTAATGCCTGTAGAGTGCACAGCTTGATATGGGATTATTCCCGGCTAAAACAAGGCAACTCGCTGTTATTTTGGGGCTACTGTCTGTATAAACGACTGCTTCGAGTTACACTTGCATAACTTAATTAGTTACCGGCACATAAATCAACTTGCCGTTAAACCCTTTTTAATTACATGGCCATGCATCAAAATTGCGCCCCACTCGACGAGATTCGCTTGGCCGAAATCTTAAATTGGAGTACGCAAAACTCACATGAGACACACAGGAAATTAATTGCCTGGCATATGGAAAAGTTTTCTTTGCTGAAAGCTGTCTAATTAAAAATTTACACACACACTCACACACACGCACTCGAATGACAAATGAACTAGAGAAATGTGAGTGCAAGAAGTTGTTGAGCAACTTTAACCGCAAGACGAAAATCAATTTGCCTGAGAGCAAAGTTTTTGTTTTGGGGCATAAGGAAAATCAAATGAAATTAATTACAGCTGTGTTGGCCATTTGTAAATTAACTTTGAAGCTGCTTTTGCTGCTGCCTTATTCGTTTCGGCACGTGGCCTGGCCCAATGCCGAAATGGGCCAGTCCCAAAACAGTAAAAGAAAGAGGGCCGGGCTAAATCTTCGTCTTTTGCAGCAAGTCCCTGAGGAAGCGGCCATGCGACCGGCCAGCCAATTAATGGTCTAGCTAAATTGTTATGTCTTGAAAGATAATTACCAAAGGCCCTTTTTGCTTTTGGCCCACAAAAAAACAAGAAACTAAGTTTTGTGGGCCATGGTTATTTGCTCGTAATTTGTTGACGCTCGTTTGCGGGCGGTGTGTGAAATGATTTTAATTACCGGACCGGAAAACCTGTGAGCAGCTGCTAACAGTGCGACAATTGACTTGCCATTAAATTTGTGGCAACATAAAAGCCCCCTGCATCTCTCTCTCTCTTTCTCCCCATCTCTAACAAACTCTCTCTCTCCTTCCCACACTCGGTGAATCGAGTCGAGCGCAGTCAAGCGATTTATGCGTTGAGCTTTAATAAACATTTTAGCCTAATGTCGAGCCATTATTTATCGTGGCTAAAAACTTTTTTCAGCGCCCCGGCGCCAAAAGACAAACAGTTAACATTTGTAAAGCGTTTGTTGCATTTTCATTTCCATTTCCAAGCTCGTGACTGAAGATAAATTACAGTCGTGCCTCTTGTCTCTTGTCTTCTGTCTCCTGTCTCGTGTCTCTGTCTCTCGAGCCACACACAAAAGAGCAACTGGAATTAGAGTTGCACACACTCAATCACACTCGTACATTTGTTTACTTGTTTTCAGAGTTTTAATCAATTTTCGTTGAATTTTTTATGCGCCAGCTGTAAAAATGTGCTCGCAGATAAAGCATCCAAAATCCCAGAAAGTAAAAGTTAAGCAATTCACTTGAAGCTAAACCGTTGCCCAGACAATTGAGTTGTTGTAGATACGAATATGCATGGGGAGTTAACTTATTGTTGTTTTCATTCCTTGTTGTTGTCGTTGTTGTGCCCAGAGTAATTCAATAAGATATATAACCCTCGATTAACAGTATGTGGGAGTAAGCACTGTGGAACTCTAGCGCTAAGGTTAATTTTCGATGCACAGTCAAACTCTTATATAAAAAAAGCAGAGATTTAAATACTTCTTGCTCTTTATAAGAAAGGTTGTACAAAATACTTTGCATATAATATCTTACAACTTGTAGTAAGTTAATATACTAAAAAGACTAAAATACTAATTAATGCATAGTAATGCTTTGAAATACAAAAAATTATTACCTGTTTCTTATGTTAAGTTGTAAATAATATGAAACAAATAATGTTCGTATTTTAAAATCAACTTTTAGTATATTGAAATACCAAAATACTAAAAATACTGCCAAAATAGATTTTAATATAAATAACAGTTTTTGCAGTCTTGTCTTAAATTCAATTTAAAAACTCAAGACACACTTTTTATTTATAATCATCATTTTAAAACCTTTTCAAAATATTTGAATTTAAATTTGAAATTCCCTTAACAACAGTCTTGTTAACACATTTCTGAGTTCACAAGTTTCAGTATAAGCAGCTCACACTGCGTTGTAATGCATATTTAATAGGTGCGCATTCAAGTTATGTAGTTGTAGTTTGAATGATGACATTGCTGATGAAAGCCTTAATGATAGCATATTAAACTATATTATAATCATGACATGTGTGTGTCCCACACACACACAACACACACACAGATACTAATGAGTAAGGTATTTACGTAGTAAGTGTAATTACGGGACAAACTTTCGTATTTACGAGCAACCAGAAGAACTTCATTAGATCATAAAATATTCAATATGGCGCGCGATGGCAATTCAACCCCACCACAGAGGGGGATGGAGAGGAGGGCTACATTATGTGTATGTGTGTGTGTGTGTGAGTTGGGGGATGGCCACAATTAGAGCATAAATGCTGCGCAAACGCGAACCGAAATGGGGATGAGAATGGGAACCATAACGAGACTGGAATTGAGAACGGGAAACTGCGATGTGGGAATGGAAATTGCAACAGAGTTGCAACAGCATAAAGCTCTGAGTGTGTGTGTGTGTGTGTGTGTGTGTATGTGTGTGTGTGTTGCAATTCCAGTTGAACCAAATGAATAATTTAGTGGTAGTTTGGGGCACACAAATTGCCAACGGTTGTTGCAGGTAAAATCCCATTTGAGCGCAAAACATTTAAAATGTAATTTCGAGTCGACTCGAAATTAATTTTCAATAAACAAAAGCACAAAACGGCAGTTCCCCCATTTGCGTATAATTGCGCCAGGGATTGTGGATTGTGGATTGGATATGTCGGCATATTTGATTTGATTAGTTTTAAATGGTCTTAACAAGCCGCCCACATAATGACTTGATGAGTTTTTACCTTTACCCCGACAAATTACTTTTCGATAATGAATATGCACATTAGGCGATGCCAGACAATTGATAAATACCCCCAAAATAGTATTAAGTCAATCATAGCTCAATCATAACTCAATCATTTTCTCTACTCTATTTTTTTGCAGACGTCAGACAGCCGAGGAGAGAGAAGCCGAACGTCAAGCGGCCAATCGCCTGATGCTTTCCCTACAGGCGGAGGCCATTAGCAAAGGATTCGCACCGCCCGCGGCTCCGCTCAGCTCTCAAACTGGGGTCAATGGCGCTCCGCTGGCTGCGCTTCATGGTCTGCAGCCGTGGGCGGAGGCGTCGCATGCAGCGGGCTGCTAATCGTCTACAAACCTAGCATATGTCGCATAGTCTATAAGGTTTATTTGTGATAAAGTTTGCTTTGTAAATACAGTTGAAGTAATGCAGTTCTGCTACAATTTGTAAATATTTAGCTATACTTCCTAGATACATCCACACACACACATATATGGTATATATATAAGTATATCTATATACACTAATTATTAAGTTGTCGTCTTAAGTTTATGTAGTTTATGTTTAGTTTTGTAGCGCAGTGTTTCTTTTTCTTCAGTTATTGCATCTCTTAATGCATCTCAAAAAATGTCAACTTCTAAGCATAATTAAAAAACAAACAAAAAGAAGAACAACTTTTAAATATATGGCTTGTATTGTACGTTAGTTTTAAGTCAACTGGCATTACCTAGTATTATAAATGAATAATTAGTAAACATATAAATAACATATGAAAATAAATACACTACGAAATCAAAGAAAAAAAAAAACAAAACAAAACCTGTCTCGATAATTTTATTTATATTGGTGATCCACACCTTGACCGGATATATGTGTTGGCCTAATGAGCTCTTCATCGAATGATATCAGCCATATGCTCAATTCACCAAAAACCAACAACTATTAGAGCTGGAGGATCTGAGAAAAAACTACTGCTACTATAGCAGAATATCAAGCGGCCTTTCATTATAAATATATTATGTGTGTTTTTTGCGCTGCAAAGGCAAAACAAACAGACGCCGCCTGAACAGCAGGTAGTCCCTCCTATACTTAGCCATCGGCCGCCACTCCCGACATCCCTTAAAGTGTTGGCCGCTGTCACATTAGCGTCGACTGCCGTCTTCGACAGTGTTTTCAACTCCTACAAGCTGCACGGTGGTCGCCGCTGCGGAAGTAAACCATTTTCGGCTACAAGTTGAAAGACGGCGCCCACAAAGTTGCAGACGCCGTCGCACAGTGGCACTCAGTTGGCATCCTGTGGCTGAAATACGATACATATTATGAAATTATGATAACAACTAACAAAAATGTATAGAAGGCAAATCAATAAATTGGATTCGTTGAAAGGATTTATTTTTTCGCTAATTTTCGCTAACAGGGAGAGCTACATAAATAAATAAATTTGAAATTTAACAACATTTTTTTATACATACATTCCATACAGAGTTTTTATTGAAAGGAAATTATTACGATCGCTGCTTGAGCAAACGACTCAAAGAAAGTTGAAGGAATTTCTGGCTGTGAAACAAAAAAGAAAGCAAACATGACGCATTAAGGAGTATTGCTCACATTCCATATATAGTTATTTTTATAAGGAAATTGTTATTATCGCTGCATGAGCTAAAAACTCATCAAAAGTTGAATTAAATTCTAACTGTCATAATAAGGAAGTAGCTCGCATTCTATTGAGAGAATTTTTCTAAAGGAAATTAACGCAGCTCAAAATAGTTACAAGTTATTGAGAATTTAAATGAATTGTTTTTTTTCGAAGTTTTATAAAGATTTAAAAAGGAATTTGTTATTATCGTTGGCTGAGATGAATTATAATAGAAAGGGGAATAATTTTCGAATTCAGCTGACATTCCACTGAGAGTTATTAGTTTAATGAAATTATTAAAGTTGTATTAAAGTTGCTTAATCGAGAATTCAATTATTAGTTGAATGTCTTATAAATAAAAACAATAATATGCTTGATAAAGAGAGTTGAGTTTAATTCTGGCTGTTCAATAAGTAAAGGAAGAAGGAATTAAAGAACAATATTTTATTTTTTTCACGTTCCTTGCTGCTTAAGAATTGAAAAATATTGTGACTGTCGAATAAATAAAAGCATATGAAATTAACAAATTATGTGCCAACTTTGCTCAAATTCCTGTTCCACTGTGCATCTTAAGTCGGCGATCAAATGCTCTTTATTCTTGATTGCAACTTCCACAGAGACACCTTTTTAATTTGGCATTGGCCGCCGCCCCTGCCTCATCTCATCATCGTCAAAGCTTCTGTCCGAGAATTGTTGTTGCTGTTGCTGTTGAGATCCTGTGCTGGACTACTTGGAAATTCATATAAATTGCGTTTAATTGGACAATTTTTGGTTTATTTCTTTGTGGCCAGCGGCAGAGAGAATATAACGTATCATATTTTGTATGTAATGAGGATGTTTGGCAATTCGGTTACTTTGTGTCCCGCACATATTGCATGTGGAGCTGGAGATGTGCGCATGTCGTTCTAATTGGTTGCGAGACTGGATCTTTGCTTGGCTCGCCTGGGCTGCAGGTTTGATTGATTATTGAGAGAAGTTGCGGACAGGCACTTGGATTTTGGGGGCAACAATCTATTTGTGTCCACTTAGTGAAATGACAGCCAGCACAGGTCTCTCTCACTCCCTGAATCTCTCTTTCTCTCGCTTGTTCTGCAGCTATCTACGAGTAGTATATCGAACCCTCGAAAGAGTAACAAAAGTTTTTGGCCGAAATTCAGCAAAAAGAAAAGACAAATTGAAAGTGACCAGAAGAGGGTGGTTGCTCTCGCCTCTGTCCAGTCTCGACTTCCAAGTGTCAGAGTTGTAGTGACTGGATATGAAAAATACAAATGAACAGCAATGCGGTTGGTCAACAAGACAGCAACAGTAGCAAGCAGCAGACAGTCGACAGCAGAAGGAGGCGATGCCAACTGAGTGCAGACTCTCTGCACTGGCGACGTCGAGGTGGCAGGATTTCGTGTGAAGCCTCCTGAAGTCCGGCTGCCACGTCAATTTGGATTATGGCAAGATTGAAAGGGATTTAAGTCCGACCAAAGTCAAGCCAAAACTGGGAGCCACATTATGTTCATATAGCAGTGAAACAAAAACGGCAGCAACAAAGCAAAAACCATTTTCAAATTAGTTTTTTAGCCTTTTCAAAGTCATATTTTCATGTTACAATTTTCATGTTAGCATCACAAAATACAATGAGAAAAGTATGAATGGAGCAAACATGGAAAAGAATCAACAAAAGCTTGGGGAATCGCCGACAGCTTTTCAGTCAAGTTGGACAGTTTTTTTTTTTTTTTTTTTTTTTTTTTGCAGGCAGTCACAATGGCAATCACAATGACAGTCACTATGAGCAGCGCACAGTGACAGCAAATAATTAGCGGCCATCATGTAGACATTTAAATTAAATATGAGTCGCTATTCGCTGTATTCGTATTTGTTGCAGCTCTCATTGCTTTTGTGTTCTGGCTGCATTTGATATGGCCGGCTGTGGCACGTCTAGCGTCTAATTATGGTCGTCATTCGGCGGCCTTTCAACCCTCCACATGACAGTCATAAAAAATGTCATAAAGGAAACCATTTTTAACGTAAAAACTAAAGTTAGTACAAGTTGAGCCAACTCGACGTTTAGATACTCTTTTTTTACAAATGACGAGGAGTTTATTCTTCTCAAAACAAAGCAGTTAATTTTCCGACATTTTCAACAAGTAAGAAAGTTACAGTCGAGTGTGCTCGACTGTGAGATACCCGCTACCCATTTTTAATAAAAGCAAATTATTGCGGTATTATTTTTAAAATATACCGAAAATACTACAAAAAATACTATAAATATACCGAGCGGAATATTTGCTATATTAAAATATACCGAAAATACTACAAAAAATACTATAAATATACCGAGCGGAATATTTGCTATATCGATATGGTACCACATTCAAAATATACCATAGACGGCACAATATACCAGATTGTCGGATAAAGCAACTCAGACCCCCAGTAAGAAGGCGTTTTTGCCCATACAAAAGTAATTATTTAATACCTTCCACAATTTTTATCTGATTTTTACGAATCACAACTACTATAGTTGTTATTGTATATACCAAAATTCGCAGTTCTAGCTTTAAATTAACGCTTGCTATTCAATTGTTTTGATTTACGGGGGCGGAAGGGGGTGTGGCAAAAATTTAAAACAAACTTGATCTGCGTGCAAACATAACAAATGCTGTCGACAAAAAATTATAGCTCTATCTCTTATAGTCTCTGAGATCTAGGTGTTCATACGGACAGACGGACAGACACACAGACGGGCAGACGGACATGGCTAGATCGTCTCGGCTGTTGACGCTGATCAAGAATATATATACTTTAAATTTAAATTTTCAAATTCATTTAATTTATTACATTTCTATGTTACTTTTTCAATAAAATGCTTTTTCATAAGGAGCTTATTATAACACGTCCCCATAAGCTAAAATGCTGATGATATTTAATACAAACTAAAGAATAACTTATTGTTTTTATTAAAATATAACTTTCTTTCAGTAAATTAACATGAACCAAAAAAAAAACAAATAATATGTTTATATTAATTTATAACATATTTAAAACCAAACCATTATTGAAAATATATACATAGTATATATTATATATGAAACTAAATTCTAGTAAAATCTAATGATGTTAGTCCTTAACTTATTTAAAATTAAAATTTCAGTTTTATTCGTATCATTATTGGAGCGAACGTTAGTGTCTACCATGCAACTATCTGAACTACTACAGGGTATAACAAATTTGATATTACTGTTGGCAAACTAACTGTCATTAGCCCATGTATGTTTACTTTACACGAGTACAAAATACTGCTAGTTTTGTGTGGTTCTATTAAAATTTGTAGACAAAAGCGAGTCTAAATGAGTTTTAAAATGGAGTAAATGGAGTGCAGTACCTACAAAATATAGTACCCCATAAGTATGTAGTTCGTATGAACATCCCCTCCATGGCATCGGCAGCCATTATTGTCGAACGGAACAGCGACAATTTGGATCCGTTTCGACGACAACTAACAGAACTTCTAATGACCTAACGACACCGTTGGACGTTGATACTCGTATTTGTTCTGTAAATTAATCTTTTGGACTTGTCATTAGTTTCATGTGCTTACCTTTTGATTACCTTTGCTTTTGCTTTTGCTTTTGCCTTTGGTTATTCAGGTTCCTATGGTGCTTTTTTTTTTGTGCGCTGAGCAAAGAATATGCTAATAACTAATGATAAACACGATTAAAAAAAAAAAAAACACACACACAAGTGTTTGTTTTTGTCGACAATAAATTGGCTGACTAAATGATTCGGAAAGGTTCAAGATACACGCGCGTATCTAACAGATATAATATATAATAATAAGATATTGAAAGCAGGTTCCATTATTTGTTTAATTTGTGTGATACAATAGAAATTAGATTTTTTACAATCAAAATTTCATTTTTCTTCTTAGTCAATTCATTCTATGTTCTACATTTATCTGCGGTCTTCATAATAAAAGAAAGCGCTCTGCGCGTAGTTCAGAAATAAAGCGACTAGTCAAATGACCTGTAATGGAGAGTAGAAGTTCATGTTTCACACTACCCACTGCAATTTGACATGAAAATTTAATCAAGTTGTTTTCAATTGAGTGCAAAATCACATCAGCAACATAAAAAGTGTAAAGTGGCAAAGTGGAATGTAGAATGTAGCATGCGGCAAGTCGAAAGTGGAGAGTGTAAAGTGCCAAACCTTCGGACCTCACACCAATCACCAGACAGACAGACAGACAGATAGACATATAACTCAATCGGCATCGAATGGTCAGCCCTCAGTATCGGAGGGGATGTTTTCACTTTGCAGTTCGTCCCCCACGCTTTTTTTCAACCTGGCCACAAATGTCAACAGCTAACGGCAATTGGGCCACATTGACGATACGTGAGGCATTTCGGTATTTATTGCCAAAACACACAAATTTATAACCAGCCAATAAAAGGCTGTAAATAAAACAACAACTGCTCGCCTGACTTTTGACGAGGTTCGTTTCGACCTGTCAAAGCCAGAAAAAATACAGTAGAACATTTCAATTTTATTACCGTGACTGCTTCCAAATAAAAATCCACAAAAAACGACGTGCTGATCAATTATTGAAGTGCTTGGAAAATTTATGTTGAATTCCATTAGAGTTATGGCGTGAAAATTGTTTCGCTGCTTAGTCAACTTTTCCTTAAGCTAAATCAATGTGACACGCAGAAATTAGAAAGAATCAATGGGAGTGAATTGCTAATCAAGCAACTCAAGCAATTGAGTTGAGAGAAAACATTTATTCACTGCGAAATCTCCAATGTCTCTTTAGGCGCCGTCTGTTGAAATATTAAAATTAAGCTGGCAAATTGAGCAAGATTTCCACTTACAAAAGTCAAGACTTTCATTTCATTTGTACTTTACCTTCTTCACAACTTTCTTGGCTTATACAACTACATTCTGCATTCATTCTTTCTGTGATTGTCTGCCCATTCCCAGTTGTCCATTTCATGGACGCGCAGCATTTGCATTTTTTATTTGTAACAACAAAATTGACCTTTTTCCCTGTTAGTTATTTTGACCTTTGTCTGGACGTCAGACGCTGGCTTTGCTTTTCTTTGCTTTGGCTGTGTAAGTGGCCTTCTGGGCAAATTTTGATTTTTGCGTAATTTTTCTTTGGCCAATTCGAGCCAAGTCAAAATTCGTTGCTGGTCCATAAATAATGCAGGCTGCCAAGGCCCAAAATGGTCAAAAATACGTGAATTTCATGCTTTGCATGGGGCAGGAAAAAACAACACGGAAATTGAAATGAAAAGAAACTCATTTAGATATACCTCCCTCTCCCTGCTTCTTCTCCAATCTACAGTTCACTCACCGTTGATTCTCCCCAGCTTTGGCAATTTCATTGGTTGCCAAATTTTTCCCAAATGCATATTAAAATACGTACAACGTCCCGCAGATTTTGTGTCCTGTTTGCTTTGGCCAAATAAATGGCTGGCTGTAAAAATAAACGACAAACGAATGGGCCAACAATAAAAAAGGCCACGACTTACGACATTTCAAAACCGAACGTGAAAACGGGCTTAATACTTGCCTGAAGAGTGGGAGAGACTGAAAGACTGAGAAACTGAGAGAGAGTAGGCTGGAAGCGATGTCATGTTCATGTTGACTAATGTTTAACGAGCCCAAACTTGTCCTTGTTGATGTTGTTTATGAACCTGCCACTGCCACTGTCCTTAGTCCTCGTCCTCTCCCCCTCTGCGACTTGCAGGCTATTCAAATCCCTGCGGCCTGTGAGTCTGCATCGCAGCGAGAATTGACGCGCGTGCCTTCAAGTCATGCCCTCAAAATTGATGAAGTTGCTCACGGCATACACTATGTTAAGGGACGAAAGGACGTCAGGATGGAAAGGCGGTTGAAGGGCGGTGGCGGCGGCGGCTTGCCACCCCTCAAGCTGGTGTCAATTGTGTAATTGCCGAATGTTGTTTTCAAATATTTAATTGAAAGGGTGTTTTGCGCATTATTGTTGTTACTGTTTCCACTCCAGCTTCTGCCTTTCCTGACTTGCCATTTCGTGGTTACACGCGTATCCTGTTACAAATCCAGTGTCAATGTTGTTTTGCTTGCTGTTTAATATAATTGTTATCCGCTTGTCTCTCCTCACACTTGAGTTAGGGAGGATATCGAGTTGTTAAATGTTTGATGTTAGCCTGTCGCAATAGCAGCAAGTGTTGAGATTTTCACATACTCGTTGCTGATAATTGTAAGGCCTCAGAATCAAACACAGAACAGATGCTACAAATAGATGCAGATAAATATCATGGGAAACTTGTAGGCATTGCAATTCCAAGCTAATTATAATACAGAACTATCGCATTTAATCAATCTTAAGGCGCAAAAATGATTAGGAAGGTATTACCTAGGGATTAGTGAAATTTATAATCAAATAATTGCAAAATTTAGCTTTTGTTTGATTATGGTATTTCCAAAGACAAATGTCTGGAAACTATCGGTAAGCATGTAATTTGCATGAGCAAATGCTTCAAAAATTTTATATATTTGTGTGTTCTATTTTGATTTCAACATTTCTTAAGATGCTTTGAAACTTGAAAATTAGCAAAGTTGTCAAGCTAAACGATTAAAGAGATATTGCTAAGAAATTACATCATTTAAATAAATTTTTGTTCGCTTCACCTCAGGCTTACAAATTTTTTATAACACATATTTTGATGCTTATCATTCGTCAGAATCAACAAAGATCAGAGGCTTTAAATTGATACTAATAAATGGACTAAGAAAGTTGTTCCAGCTAAATTCAAAATTTAATTATCAAATTTAAAAACATTAAGATTAAAAAATACATTACCTAGAAATTAGAGCACAAATACAAAATAACTTGTAAGCTTTACTTTTGGTTTTAACATTTCTTAAGAAAAATATTTTAAGAAGCTTTCTGACCCAATAAGTTGAATGTGCTTTTATTTATTCATAAGGCACTTTTGAGCCATCATTCGCAGGTCCGGTAACCAATTTAATTTGCAATGTCAGCGCCAACAACATGTGCCCAACGACAGCTGGTCACTTGTAGGCAATCGTGGCGACATGAAAAGGCGTTGAAAGCAGCTTTCAATACAATTTATGGCCATGCGTGGCGCCTACGAAGGATGCCTAGTGACCAATACATTGAATGGCAGTCAGTCAACAACGTGGATGCTTCAGCCTGGGAAAATGCTGAACTCAAACGACGCACTTCGAATTGCATTTTAATGCAATTACACTGGGCAGGCTGCTCTGCTGAACTCTGCTTCTCATCCCGAGAGAATGCCATTCCATTTGACACCCCCGAAGGCCCACTTGACATTGACAATAAAGAGCGCAGAGTGTAGCCGGGCATTGCATTGTTGAAATATGTCCTGCGTCCTTAATTTCACTTTTATTTTTACCAGCAATGCCAGCCAGCATTGGCAATTGCCTCTGCCCCGGCGATGCTGTTGCAGATTAAAAGATATAAATTCATATTCCCCAAGCACCCGGGGCGGTGCGTGCGAAGTGTGTGTGCACAGTGTTCTGGGCTCTGTGTTCTGAGTTCTGTGTTCTGCGTTTGGTCATGCTTCCTCCTCCCCGAGGATCGATTAGCTTGTTAGGAATTCAATTTGAAAACTGCGTTTTTCCAGCTCTCTTTGTATTTTTGTGTCTTGTGTCATAAATCTTTTTATGAAAGGGATTGCGTGAATGATGAGCTGGCTCAGCTTTATGGCAGCCCGTTTGATTTCATATTTGTCAGTCCGCAGCTATATCATGCTATGTCCATGCTCTCTCACTTGAACAGGTGCCACAGCAACCGCTCCAGAAGCGACCAACACACACACAGTCACACACTATTGCTCTAACCACTTAAAGTAATTAACTGCTGAGATGCTGAGAGCTGCTCGTCAGTTTTCCTTTATTTTTTTCCATTTCCACTTCCATTTACTATTGTTATTGCCATCGTCGTCGTCGTCGTCGTCATCGTTGTCTTCATCCCCGAATCACAAATTAAATGGTTACTGTTCTTCATCAACGGGATGCTCCTGAGCATCCTGATGCAGAACAGAGAACAGGGAAAATTGTGCCGTCAAGCGGCCACAAAAACGTGCCTACAACGTTTTCGCATCTAACAACGTAACGTTTGTCATAAATGCGCAATTATATCAGCCAAAATATCCATAGAATAATTTAATTCAGGCTTTTATTGCATGAATATTGAATGAAAATACAGACACAACGTTCAGCATTCTCACTCACATCTGCATATTTGGCCTAAATATATAGCCACATACTCACTTACGCCTATTATTACGCACTGGTTTATTAATAGAAATTTGTAGAGAATATCTCAATGAATAATTTATAAACATTTGTAGCTTATCGATTTTACAACCCGTTTCGATTTAATGTTTTTTCTCATAATCGTTACGCATTATCCCCTCTTAGTTGTTTCAAAAAGCTTAGTTGATTGATGATGTGGATTCGGATTCGCTCGTAAACTGTAAATATCATATTTATTACTGTTTATATGGATACTATCGCCTACAAATTACAAGCTGTCAAATTTTGGAGCTTGCAATCATCTTGCAATCATTATATTGAAGCACACGTCACTTTATAACGTGAAATAATATTAGGAATGGAACTTATTTTTCTATTTAACATTTATCATTCATAATATTATGACAGAGAATGAATTAAAGTTATTATATATACTTTGAACTTTGCAATATATTTATTAAAAGAAGAAGGTTAACCATTAATGTATTCATTCTCTTCAAATATTTATATTTAACGTTTAACAACATTTTTTTTTTTTAAAATTTAAAATAAATAAAATTTAAATACCACCTATAAAAATAAAACGGTTACAATGCTTAACCGTTTCAGAAAGCAGCGCAGACACATTAAGCGGTTACATTGGTTAGTTCGCACTTTTACTACAGATGGCGCCACTTGCTATACAGCAGAGCCTCAAACCGCTCTAACGCATGCAACAACCAACCGCTACTTTGCCTTTACGTATTTTTATGGTTCAACCGCTTGGCTTAATAGGTATGAAAGAATTTTAATGTTTTTAATGACTTTGGTAACTATATTTAAGCCACACTAAGCTCAGAACATTTTAATTAAGTCAAGACGAAAATAAATTGCGGTTGCCCATGTATTTTACTATCTTCTTAATGCGCAAGCTAGCTGGGCGATTGTCAATTGTCAATGGTACACAAACCCCGCCCCACATTTGAGCATGCTCTTAAAGCGGAATGCATTTGCTGATTGCCAATTGACCTCAAGGGTTGATTGAAGCAATATGAAAAATGTGATTGAAATTCCAAAGTAAGTGTGAATGCTAAAACTACAATTTGTATACATTTAATTGAACTATAAAATTGCAAGCTTTATTATTGTAAAGTTATGTTCTATCACTCGCAATAGTAGCCAGAATATATTTCACTTTAAATTGTCATTTACATTTTTTTTTTAGTTTTTTTTGTAGCATTTCTTGCTAATAACAACTATAATTTGTTTAACCAATTTCCAATTTGAACGCCTCTAATGCTTGCCATAATCACCAGGTTCCACAGAATCACCAGCAGAAGAAGATGCTGCCACAGCCGCATTGAGTGCATCATAGAGTTCACTTGATTGATGATGATTGGAGTTGCCATACAAGTTGTTATCATTATTATTGGCATTGGCATTGGCATTAGCTCTAGTGCGAATGTTGCCACTGCGAACTGGGGCATCCAAGTCGGGTCTGTTGGCATCATAGGCCAATCCATTGGCAAACGAACGATGCAACAGATTGTTGCCCACAAAGTGCTGCAGATGTCCAAGACAACTGTGGCGGAAGAGAAATTAAACTGGCCGTAATTATAATGAATTTTCTCGAGCTTCACTTACCGTTCCAATCGACGATCAGTGGGTGCGTCTGGAATATCATAGAGATCCAATAGGCCGAGATTGTGGCCATTGCCTACGACTGTTGCAGGCGGTGCACGTTTACCATTGGTCCAGCCGCGAGAATATTGAAATGTCTGCCCCATGCAAGCCATCGACAGGGTGAACAGGAAGAGGGGCAACATCAAGAGGCGCAACATTTTGAGAACTGTAAGAAGAGAGTCGCCAACAAAACTTGTTTTATTATAAAGTCGCCTAGACAGACGATGGCACTTGCCTAGACACTGAAATAACTCTGGGCAAACTACTCGCTACCAGGTCGAAACCGCTTCTGAGCCTTTAATGGTCCCATCGACATCCTTTTATATCGCAAGGCTGCAAAAACCAAAGAGCAATTTCGTTAAAATCTCCCGGCCATAAACGAAACAAGTGCTGCTCCTCCTTCTGCTCCAACAAGTTGCCTTCGAGGTACACACACACGCGCACACAGATGCAGATTAACTGAGATTATTAGTTGCCAATTGTTTTCATGTGTTGGCCAAAGGTGGCATTTAAGTCCCACGCGCCACCCACGCCTGCCACGCCCACCACTCCCGGCTGGCTGATCAAATTGAATGCATTTGTTGATTGGAAAATTGCCACTGCGCAAGCATAGAAAACACTTTTCTCAGACGTCGAGTATTTGTTCAGCACAAGGGTTTAAATAAAAGGGTTTCTGATTTTTATACCCTTTAAAGAGTTACTACTTAGAAGAAGAGTAGAAGTGTAAGAGTCTGAATTTCTGGTTAGAGTCATAATCGATTAACCAGCTTAAATATACGAGTAACAATAAGAATGAATCATATATTTGTTATAGACAATTTCTTATTAAATTCAGTCGCATTCAATTTCTTTCCGACCCGTTAAAATTTATTTTTATTTGCATAATTTATATTAGAAACAAACTCAATCCTAACGCAATTTTTATGCTAATTAAAACGTGCCGTCAAAACACTCTCAAATTTAAGATTGCGGTTATGCCAATTAAAAGAATTTATGAATTTTTATTTCCAGCACAAAGTTAATATACACAGTAATTTTTAAAGATTCAACATTGCTTAAAAATTTAGTACATTTGTAGCTAAATAATGTAAATTTAAATTTAACTAAATATTTATGATTCGTACTTAAAGAAATGTTATGCACCAACAAGTTTAAATGATCATTTTTATATTGTACCATTTCATACAGGGTAACTGAGAGTCGAGTATGCTCACTTTCATTCTGAACATGTTCAATTAGTAGTATCTCTTTGCACTCTTCAAGTCATCAAACTTGTCTTGCCATTTATGGGCGTGGGGAATTTCGTGATTTCTTCTGCCCAGCACCTTAAGCGGCATTAACTTGTCGAACACAAAATTAACAATCTATCAACTGGCTTATGTATTTCTGTATTTATATATAGACGCAAATCTAAACTTAGCCATTCTTGAAAAATATGTTTATAAGATTTTAGGAATCACAAATGTGTTATCTCGTTATCTCGTCCGGAATTTTCTTGTCCGTTCTTCTGAGCCAACTCCATCGAATTATCTTTCACTGGGCGACGACGCATTGCAATGTAGATGACACTGTAAGTTGTTAATAGATTAGCTAATGTCTTAGTATGTTTTGATTTCAATTTACATAAAAACAAGTATGTTGGGAGCAATAAAAATATTGCTGAACAAAAAAAAGGCACCCGGAAAAGAATCGATGGTTGACGTGTAAATCAGGCTGTAGATGGGCGCAAATATAAATCCTGCTATTGGTTCACAAATGCCAAAGAATGAAAACATTTTACCTAAACAAAAATAAATCGATTATAATAAACTCCTAAACGTTGTGCATTTACATTAACTCACTTAGCTCGTCGTCAGCAACTATAGTGGATCCAATTGATTTAATGGGAATAACTCGTAACGAAGCAAACATATCAAACACATTGCCAAGATAAAACATCCAGGAATTAATTGAAAAAGCCTATAGAAAAAGATGAAGAAGTTTATTCATAATTAATAACATTATGGGTACTTACAAATACGAAATGAGACGCAGTGATAAAGACAGAAGACCACATGCCAATTATGGAGTCCGAGATTTTCAATATTTTACTGAAAATTGTTGTGCCAATAAAGGTTCCAAGAACAGCTAGTCCTCCACCAACGGATCCATAGACGCTGTAGTCTTCGCCATTCCATCCTAACTTTTTTAAAGCAAAAAGATATTGGTAAGTATCTTCAGTTACAGGAGCTATAACAGTGAAGAAATAAGCCAAAATCAACATCAGTAATATAAATCTATCATTGTTCTCTCGTTTCGCAAAGGGGAAATAGATCAGTTGTTTCAGCAGCGTGGGATCAAAGAGTTCTTTGCACAGATTACGTCTTATGGGCACTGGGGGAGGTTCGACTCTTGGTGGCGTCAATTGTGGATTCAACTGAAAGTTTTTATTCACGGGCACCTCATCCAAGTTGGTTGTCTCATAGGCCAAATTGTCAACTGCCTGATTTTGTGTATGAGGAGCTGTCGCAGTTGGCTCTACTTTCGCCTTGGTCTGTGGCTTAGGCTCCTTTATAAAGAAGACAATGTAGAGTATGGCAAGAATTTGAGAGACCAAACTTAATATAAAGCAATCTGGAATAAAAGAGAAACGTAACTACCATATAAACCATTTTAGATATTAATACTATATAAAAATAAGTTATAAAATCAAGATATTGTTCTTAGTATTGAGAATTTTCTTCGAAAAAGTGAATCAATAACAAGAAATTTTGGAAGTTAGAAAACATATGGGTAATTCCAAAACGGAATTTGTCCCGTGCGAGACTCTTTACATTGAAAATAACATAAACTGAAACAATTTTGAAAATAAGAAAAGTTTATTTTTATAGCTCTAGATAAGTACTTTAATTAGAGCTAAGAATGGTTTTGGAATTTTTTTTCTGTTTTGTTTTCTGTTGTGATAATTGCAAAAATTAACCAATTCGTACGCAAAACCAAAAAATGAACGAAATTATATATTTTATCGGAAAACAGATCAAGTTCCTAAAATCAATCTTAGCTCTAAATATAGTGCTTATCTAGAGCTTTAAGAATAACATTCATTTATTTTTAAAATTGTTTCAGTTTATGTTATTTTCACTGCAGTGCACTGAAAAAAGTCTCGCACGGGACAAATTTTGCCATGGAATTACCCATATCTTGATTTCACGAATATTTCATATGCATATAAAAGAATGAATAAGAAAAATGAAAAAATTATATACATATTTTATTAATAAATTAAAAAATTAATAATTTATTATAAATTATGGATTCTTTTTTATTATTACTGTATTTTATTATTTGGTAATTTTTTAATTTAATAATCTTAATTTGAAATATTTGACCCTAAAGTGGTCTTATATTAAGACGATTGTTCTTAATTTTAGAAAGTGATCTTTCTTTTCTGTGTACTTACTTCTATAGCCTATTAATGTCAACAGCGATCCACTTAGGAGACCTACAAATGACAATCCTGTTACAACCATAGAAAAGATGCCAAAACGAAAGACTCGATCTTCCTCTGGAGTTGTTATGGTCATATAACTATACGCTGACATCACAAATAAGGTGGTATTGCCGAAAAGTGACGGAACAATAACCTCTGCATAGCTTCCAAACTCAAAGGAAATGGTATCAAAATATATCGCCGATATGAGCTGACCTGTAAGATGACATTGTAAGTGAATACGGGACAAGGAGACTTCAAGACACATACAAATATTCTGAAGAACTTCACCCACAATTGGAATTATCATTCCTGGTTTACGTTTATTGAATTTGTCCGCCCATCCGCCAGCAAATATCAATATGATCAACGGAAATATAGCACCTGTAAAATATATTTTTATATTTAAGTGTATAACTTGGACTTGAAGGGAGATGAAATATTTCTAATTTATATCCAATAAAATTCATAATTTCTAAAATTTTTGTTACCAATTGGGGAACGTATTCCGTTAACATCTGCGTCAAGTTTTTGTGCCTGAACTTCCGCTTTGCAAACGGTGAAATTGAAAAGCGGCGAAGCGACATCCACAAGTAACTCCTCAGGCGTTGGCCCTTGAATAGTTACATTTTGAAGTTGTGCCTCAAAGGGGTCGCAGTCAATACCGTAATTGCCTTTGTCGAGTATCGCGATGCAGGTTGGAACGTTAAAGTGAAGATTCACGCGACACGCTTTCTCCAATGGAAAGTTCCTCGTTGCAATTGAATTCCAATAGGCTACTGACAGATATAAAACTAAAATCGGCTCAACAACTAGATAATGGCGAAATCGCCATAATTTTTGCAGATAGCTCAATTTTTGCTCCTCCTGCTGCGGAGAAGCCACATCACCAAATTTATTTGGCTCTGCCATTTTGTCACAAGTTCACTTTGTTAACTACACTATTGTTTGCAACGAATTCTGCATGTTAATCAACACATCGCGATAAGATCCAAATTCATACTGACTTTCAGTTTTGCAGCTCTGTTCGTATTTTAACTTCATTCAAGCCACATTTGCACTAGAAACTTGAATATTATAATACTTGTTTTAATCTTTCAATTCTATTCATATTAAATATCACGCTAATCAAAAATTTCCAGTTAAAATTTCTATTAAAATCGTCATCGTTGTCTGGATATTAGCTAAATAATAACAAAGAATTTATTTTAAAAAAAAAACAAATACTTTATAAAATGCAGTCAAAATGGTAATCGTCATTTGCTAAAAACCGACTTTCTACTTTTATGATTTTTTAAATTTCTCCTACAAACTTTAAGAGTTCAAAAATTTATTTTTTATTTGTTTGGGGCCAAATTCTTTGACAACTTTTATCAAATATGAATTCAAGTCTGTGGAATCTTGAGTATTTAGAATTTCTTGCATTGAAATTAAACGCTTTCATATTTTGTTGATTCATAGTACTAACAAATTGTCAATAAAAGCAGATTGAGACATAAATCTAAGCAAAAGAAGACTTCTAATGCAGAAACCTAAGGAGAAGATCGTTTACTTATATATATTGAACACAATAATACATTTCTTGTAACTTTAATAAGTAGATTTAAAATGTACAATAGAAGTTATTAAAAATAAATTTCATATTTAAACTACAGACTAGTAATCTCGGTTCCGGAATTTTGTTGTCCATTTTGTTCATTTTTTTGAGCCAATTCGACGGCATTATCATTCGCTGCACGGCGACGCATTAAAAAGTAGCACCAACTGTCAACAAAATAAAAAATAAGTTAACATCTTAAAACTGTTTTACTGAGTATTAAACTTACATGAAGACCAGCACATTGGGTACATAAAAGATTTCACTGAACAAAAAGACGGCACCCGGAAATGTGTCGATTGTGGCAGTGTAGAGCGAACTGTAGATAGGCGGAAATATGAATCCTGCAATTGGTTCACAAATGCCGAAGAACGAGTACATTTTACCTAAAAAAAGAAATTGATTGAAATAAACTGTGATATACTTTTCATACTCCTATATTAACTCACTCAGTTCATCGCCAGCAATAATGCTGGATCCTATAGATTTGATGGGGATAACACGCAGTGTGGCAAACATGTCAAACACAGCACCAAGATAATACACTCCGGAGTTAGTTGCAAATGCCTGCAGAATGGAAGAAATTCAATTCTAAATAAATTACATTATTAAAATCTGTATAGTACTTACAAATACAAAGCGAGAGGCCACAGTGAACAAAGCAGACCACATGCCAATCATTGAATCCGAGAACTTCAATATTTTACTAAAGACTGCAGTGCCAAGGAAGGTTCCAATAAGAGCTAATCCTCCGTTAACAGCACCATAGAGACTGTTGTCTTCACCATTCCATCCAAGTTTCTTTAAACTGTATGGATAAAAGTATTCACCTTCTCCCGCAGTTGGTCCAGTGGTCAGGAAATATCCCAATATCAATAGCAGCAATATAAATCGATCATTATTCTCTCGTTTCGCAAAGGGGAAATAAATGAGTTGTTTCAGTAGCGTGGGATCAAAGAGTTCTTTGCACAGATTGCGTTTTTTGGGCACAGGGGGAGGTTCGACTCTTGGTGGCTCCAATTGTGGAGTCAACTGAAAGTTAACATTCTTATTTACAGGTACCTCATCCAAGGTGGTTGTCTCATAGGCCATATTATCAGCCGCATGGCTTTGAGTTTGAGGAGCAGCAGCTGCAGCAGCAGTTGGCTCTACTTTCGCCTTGGTCAGAGGCTTAGGCTCTTTTATAAAAATGATAATGTAGATTATGGCAAGAACTTGGAAGACCACACACAGTATAAAAGAATCTATAGAAAATTAACTCAATTAGAAAACACTCATTCATTATATCAAACATTGAACTTACTTGTATAGCCCAAGAGATTTAAGATAGCTCCACTGGGAAGACTTAGGAAAGGCAGAGCTGTTACAAGCATAGCAAAGATGCCAAAGCGAAAGATTCGATCCTCTTCTGGCACTGTTATTGTCATGTAACTATAAATAGACATCAGACAGAAGGTAAAACCTCCAAAGAGTGCCGGCACAATAGATTCCATATATGCGCCAAACTCAAAAGGAATACTGTCAAAATAAATCGACGATATGAGCTGACCTGTAAGATTAATGAGCTTGTAAATGGATTCTTGAGAAGTTGCTTTGAAGATACTTACAACAATAGTGAAGACCCTCGCCAACAATTGGCAATATCATTCCCGGCTTACGCTTATTGTATTTATCTGCCCAGCCTCCAGCGAAAAGTAAAATAATCAGCGGGAATATGGAAGCTATAAAAATGCCAAAATAATTGTGCTATAAATATAATATTACCGAATATAATATCAGGTCTTTTCTTTTATATCAAACGAAAGTGAAACAATTCATTTTAGAATGAGATCGCTTCGGAATACCCCCCCAAAAAAAAAGAGAAGAAAAAAACTCCGAACCGGATAGCATGAAATAATGATAATGACAATGACAATGAATATTCATTATACTATTGTGTCTTTTGCATTTGATCATGCAATGATACTCAATTAATATTTTATTGGCGATTCAATCAAATACTGTGCTTAAAATACTATTACTATTAAGCCTAATCATTCAAAAGTTTTTATCTAACAAATTAGTTGGCTTGGCAATGGTTTGCCCAAAGGTTAAGAGAAAAACTACATAACTAACCGGTTTTTGGGCTCTAACGATATTTGTTGATGATTTAAGACTTCTATACTACTACTAAACACACATTAGCTTCAATTTAATCGACAATATAAAAATACTTATGATTACTTGGGGGAATTCAGAGAATTTCGTGCGAAAATACAATCTACACATAACAATTAAATGTTCCAGCATCTCTAAATGGCATATTCTCGTAAAATATATTAGGAACATATATCAATTTACTCGCAGAATGTCTGCTCATATATTATACATATAGCACATGTCTAAGCGAAGACCAACCAAAATGTTAAATAATTCGTTAGATCTTTGGAGTTTATTTTTAAGAAACCTGAAAGATGAATTATTGGAATGCGAAGCTTTGAAACTGGTTGCACCAGATGTATTGTTAAGTTAGAGACTAGAATTCAATATTCACATATTTTTTTCCTCAAGCATGTTTTTATTTTAATTTTATTTCAAAGCGTGATTCGTACAAGGAATAAAGAATTTTTATTAGAGCTACCAGTTTAAGCTGGGATCAAACTGCAATTGTGCCAATGATTTTATACAGGTGCTAATTGATTGATGGGTATAAAAAATGCGTACGCATAATGTGGCTTTTAAAAATCAAATTTCTGTTTCATTCTTTGCTTATAACGGCAGCAAAATTAGGTATTTAGTTATTTATTTTCATACTCAGCCGAAGTTCAACTGCAAAAACAATTGTTTCACACATGAATTACACGAATTCCAAATTATTTAATGTGCACTTTTGCTGCCCGTTAGAAAAATAATTTATTTTGCCATGAAAAATATTTTGTTGCCAAAGGCGAATATTATTTACAGAGACTTGATCATAAAAATATATATGTACATATATGTCGTAAGTCTCAGACATAAAAGTTAATACTCTTTCCAGTTTCTGTGTATTCATTACCGCTCAGCAATTATAATTAGCTGGACTTCTATACAATGCCAAGGAATTCCCCTTCATACTATGCGTATACTTAATATTTGAATCGTAATATTTACCGATTGGTGTTCGTTTGCCGTTGACGTCGGCCATCAGAATCTGCGTCTGACTTTCCGCTTTGCAAACGGTAAAATTGAAAATTGGTGACATGACATCTGCCAGCAGCTCTTCGGGTGTCGGACCCTGAACGGTTATATTTTGAAGTTGTGCCTCAAAGGGGTCGCAGTCAATGCCATATTCGCCCTTGTCCAGTATGGCGATGCAGGTGGGAGCGTTGAAGTGTAGATTGATGCGGCATGCTTTCTCAAGCGGAAAATTCTTCAATGCAATCGTATTGAGAAAAGTTGCCGCCGCATAGAGAAAGAAAAACGGTTCGATCACCAGATATTGACGATATTTCCACAACTTCTGAAAATAGTTCAACTTGGGCTCATCGGTTGGAGCAGCAGCAGCATTTGCCGCAGTGGCAGCTTGGGATTGATTTGCTTTAGCCATTTTAGCACGAGTTTGTTGATATTTATTTAATTTGCCGTTTCGTTTGTTGTAGCGTCGTATACTACATGTTAATCAACATGTCGCGCCAAGTTCTAGCATCAGACTGTCGTCGTGCTGGGCAAGCGATGTTCGAACGACAACTCGATACGCACTAGAAACTTGTTTATTAATTGTTTTATTTTTTCATTCTGTGTTGTGTTTGGTTTGATAGATATTGGAATTTTGTCACTGCTGACGGGCTTTAAGAAATTTGCATGCGCTCGCAAATCTCTCTCTTGCTCACTCTCTATTTCTATCTTCGCTCAAACAAAAATGAGCATCGATTATTTAATGAATCTTGCAATGAATACAAATCATATGCTTGAAAATGGCATGTGAATGAATGCGAAGTATGTGCGGCTGCAATCGGAAATTGAATGTCAGCGCTTTACGCTTTAACTGATCAACGTCAAAACTCCAACGATCTATCAAAATTACTTGGCTAACAACTTTATATACATATAAGCTTAATAAGTATATTTTGGAATTGCGCAACGAAGTGCAATTTACTCAGTCCAACGATGAGTGCAGTTTTGATTTGTACACACATAATACAGTCGCATTTCCTCTTCAGCACGCCGGGTTTGCGCCTGGAAGAATACCGCCTCACGATGCGAGCACTTGGGGCAAGCGTGGTCTTCGGTGCGGGGCAGCGTGGGATCGGAGATGACATCGGGCACAATGTGAGTCAGTTCGTCAATTTCGTGCATAATTTTGTTGACGTAAATGCAATTTGAGTCAGCTTCCTGTTTGTAGTCACAATTGCGGCATGCGTACATTAGGATTTTGTTGTCCTTGTCCTCCTTGGGATACAACATATTGTTGCATTCTTGACAGAAACGAATGCCCACAAAGCCGGGGCCTTCGGTATGCGCAGAGTCGAAAAGAGCAGCCATAATTCCTATGAAATCAAAATTAATAACAATTTTTGTTTATTAGCTAGAAATTTACCTGATTTGTACAGCAACAGCAATAACAGTGTGGTCGCAAGTTTTATTTCTAAATATACCAAATTATACCTTAAGTCAGACATAAATAAAATGTATGAAAAATTTATTCACAATTCTAAGAACGGTCTAGTTTTTAGGTTTTTTTATTTGTCGGAAAAATATTTAATAAGCTATTCAATATTTATACTAAGACAAACTGTATTGTTTTGATTGAACAAACAGTGAAAACAGTATGCGTCTGGTCACATTACATTGCGAACAGCTGATTGGCTGTTTACGAAAACTGTGAATTGTTAGACGCCAACGCCATTGTGTACGCGTTACGTGCCAGCGCTCGTGGTTCAAATTGCAAGTATTTTCATTCAAATAAACGAGAATAAAATTTGTTTCTAGATTTTTATTGTGATATTTATATATTTAAAGAAAATGTTAAAATGTTAGTACTAAAAGTACAAAAAATAAACGTGTAAATAATTTTCGCTATCGCTCTCGCTCTTGCGCACAGTACTCATATTTTGCTCTTGCTGTTGTGCTTTGTTACAGTGTCGATCTACATCGGCATACGACGACTTTCATTGACGCAAGTTTCACATTTAATTAGAGAAACTACATTGAACAAGTGCGAGAGTGTGTAACTCAAATGTAATTCGAGTTAAAACGTAATATTTAAATAAATAAACGTCAGTGTTGATCGACATATCAAATATTTTTACACAGAATTCCAATAAAGCCGGCAACAAAAATATTCAATATTGAAAAGTATGCAACAATTTTCAAATTTATTTTAGAATTATTTTCAACCCTAAAATATATTTTTCACAGTCAGCCAGAGACGCAAGCAGAGCGATCCCAGCAGAGCGAGCGAACTTGTTGCGTTGCGTATTTTTTCTGCCTTTCGTTTTTTCATCAGTTTGCCAGCTACGTATGTACGTAGCGTGCTCTCGTTCACTCTCTCATTCGATCGATGACGCCGCCATTTTTTATTTTGTGCGCTGCTTCTAGGCGTTGCTGACGTGACGCTTGTTGTCCGACAAACTGATCAATTTTAATTAAATCACGAGCCTAAAAGTAGGCTATTTTACGTCATCAATCTGATCCTTGGCATCCTTCCCATTTTTTCACAGAGATTCCGCCGAGCTGTTTGCGCATTTAATCAACAAAAGGCAACATGACTGAAACCGCTGATGCTGGAACTGTAATTAAAATTCTTGATGTCGCATTAATTTCATCGCCCAAGGACAAGACAAGGACAGGCAACCGCATGAAGCTGCTCAACGATGTGCCACCAGCCAAAGGGGCAAAAAAGGCAGCAACAGTGTCGCCGCGTGTCAAGCAAGAGAAACGTGCCAGTATCAAGATACTCAACACATCAGATGAAGTGGCGACGACGACGACTCCAAAGGCCGACAAGGGGAAAAACAACAAAACTGTGAGCCCCACGGGCAGTGTAAAGATACTGAATGAGAAGCGCATTGCATCCTCGACAGCGACGCCTACGACGGAGACCGCTAAGATTAAGACATCTCCCAGCAAAAAGAAGAAAATGGATCATTATGTGCTGCAGGCGATTAAAAGTGAGAACAGTGGCAGCAACAAAGCCGAGAACAGTTCCAGCAGCATTGTGGTGGATGAGGAGGATACCATTGATTTTATACTCGCGGAGAATGATGATATCGAGCTCGCACCTGGTAAAGCAAACGATGACGAATTCGTAGTCTCTGGCGTCGAAGAAGACGAAGATGATGATGACGATGCATTGATTGAAGGTGGCTCAAATCGCACGTCTGGCAACAACGAGTTGAAGGAGATGGTGGAGCATGTGTGCGGCAAGTGCTACAAGACATTCCGACGCGTCAAGAGCTTGAAGAAGCATTTGGAGTTCTGTCGCTATGATAGTGGCTATCACCTGCGAAAAGCGGACATGCTTAAGAATCTAGAGAAGATCGAGCGCGATGCAGTAGTCATGGAGAAAAAAGATATTTGCTTCTGTTGCAGCGAGAGCTACGACACCTTTCATGTAAGCATTATGTGATGAGTTATTCTTCTTGTTCAATGTCTAACTCTGCCGATTTTAGCTTGGCCACATCAATTGTCCCGATTGTCCCAAGTCATTCAAGACTCAAACCAGTTATGAACGTCACATTTTCATCACTCACTCCGAGCTCAACGATTTCCCGTGCCCCACTTGCAATGCCAAATTGCGAAGTGCAGCGCTGTTGAAGCTGCACGAGGAGCAGCACAAGTCTCGAGGCAAGCCGTATGCCTGCAAGATCTGTGGCAAGGATTTTACGCGATCTTACCATTTAAAGCGGCATCAGAAGTATTCATCGTGCTCCGCGAATGAAAATGATACCATGAGCTGTAAGGTATGCGATCGCGTCTTCTATCGCCTGGACAATTTGCGTGCGCATCTCAAGCAGCATTTGGGCACGCAAGTGGTGAAGAAGCCGGAATACATGTGCCATGTGTGCAAGAACTGCTTCTACAGTCTCTCCACGTTGAAGTATGATTTAAGCGTATATACAATTCTATCTTCTCTTGTTAATTCAAATTTCTTCTCTGCAGCATTCACATACGCACGCACACAGGTGAAAAACCCTTTGATTGCGATCTGTGTGACAAGAAATTTTCCGCCTTGGTGGCACTCAAGAAGCATCGTCGCTATCACACCGGCGAGAAACCTTACACCTGCACCGTGGTACGCATCTCAAATGCTGTAATTAATCTCTGTTTTTATTAATGGTCATTCTCTTTCGTTTTTGGCACTGCAGTGTAGTCAATCCTTTGCTGTCAAGGAGGTGCTCAATCGTCACATGAAACGCCACACTGGCGAGCGTCCACACAAATGCCCCGAATGCGGCAAGAGCTTCATACAGGCCACACAACTGCGTACGCATTCCAAGACGCATCTGCGTCCGCATTCCTGCACGTTGTGCAGCCAAAAGTTCAAAACGGAGAAGCAGTAAGTGCAATGCTTAAAGCTACATTTTGGTATCAGCTACTAATTGCTTTTTATCTTAGATTGGATCGCCATGCTAAGGAGCACACACGCGCCAAGCGTGCTACGTTCGCTTGTACCGAGTGCACGCGTAGCTTCCGGACAAGTGCACTGCTTAAAGAGCACATGGATGCTGGTGACCATTCACGTAAGTTCCAAGGCTTAATCTGTTGTAAATTCATTAGAACTCAAACTTTTCCAATAAGTAGAAAACTTAGTAGGCAAAAAGAGAGATTTCCGAGATCAATGTATTTAGAATAAGGATCAACAGGTTTAGCCAAGTCCATCTTTTTAAATACGTTGAGCTCATCAATTATAATAATGTCACCAAACCTTTTACATTTGTTATCTTAGCAGGGGCTTCAAGCTTCACATTTTATAATCTTTCTTCAAAGATTGTAATATCCTTAAAGTTATGTTAATCGTAATTAATTTCTTCAAGAAAAAACGACCTAAAATTAACCGTGAACACAGTGTTTTGTTCGATCTTATCATGTCAGGATTGGTAAAACAAATAGCAAGCAATGAACGATACATGAAACAAAAGAAAGAACTAAAAGATTGATCTAGTTCACTGATGAAAAATGCGGGAACGAACTTATTCAGTCCATTGCACGCTGTTTACACAGCTGTTCAAAAATTGAATAGAGCAAATAATTTAAGCAACGGGTCTATTATTGCCTAAACATGATTATAGCTTTCATACTTATTTTACTAACAATCTTATTTTCATACATAGCTGTCAAAACAACACGTGTCAAGCGCACGGCCAAGATGATCGAGCGCACTGACTGCGCCATCTGCGACAAGAACTTCGACAGCACTGAAACCCTGAGGAACCACATACGCAACGTCCACGAATGCGATCCCGATGATATCTTTGGTACTGACCCACCAGCCAAGCGCAAGGCAACTACTAAAAAGACAATTGTATTGGACGATGATGAGGATGAAGATGAAGAAGCGGCCCCAGCTAACACATCTGCAGGTTCGCTCATATCGAGCAAAACCGACGGCAATGGCGTTGTGGTCCGTGAGTTCCTGGTCGATGAGGGCGATGGCAATGCCCAGACCATACTGCTCGAGAACGAAGTCTACACCATTCTGCCCTTGGAGGGAGCCAGTGAGACACCGGCAGCTGCAGCTGGTAGCGATGTCAAGCCCAACAATGCTAAGGAGAAGGCAACACCGGTTGTGTCGCCAGTGGTGAAGAAGGAGCAGCGCAAGTCTTTGGCTGCTAGTTTGGCAGCTGCTATTGCTGATAACATTGAGGAGCCGTCGAGCGATGATGAATTCACCGGCGAAGTGCTTACCGAAGAGGATCTGAAGCTCAAAGAGAATATCGCCAAGCTGATCGACATGCTGGTCGATCCGCAAACACTCAAAAAATATAATTGGCCAAATAGCTCCGAGGAGACGGTGCTGTGCAAAGTCATCGAGAATTGTGGCCACGATTTGGCCAAGGGAGGCGAGAACTACGCCGAATTGGATTATGGCAGTCGCATGCGTGAATATTGCAAACTGCTATTTACTGTTGTCATACACAATGATTCGATCAAATCGCTGTTGAACAATTTCCCCATAGACGATGTTATTGAGTATGTGCTGGGCGATGAGGATCAGGATCAAGACATGGAGAAGGGCGATGAAAAGGAAGAGGACGAAAAGTCGGATTCGGAGCAGACACCAAATGCTGTGGAACCCGAAGCCGAGACCTAACAATTTCGTATAGCGTGTTAAAATTGTAAATATTAATATATTAATATCCAATACTACACAACCACAACCACTACACCATCTGCATAATGATCCGTTCTAGTTTTAAAGAGCATGTTTTTTCGGTTTTGGTTTGAACACTAAGTGACCTTAGAAAGCAAGTGTTACCACCCATTAACTGTTATTATTACCAACTTTAACTTTATATAACGATTTATTCAATTACTATTTTTTATAAACTTATATAAATAAATATACATATATATATTATTGAATTTGCAGCTCATTGTTCCATGAGCATCTTTAAAATTCGTTCGTTATTTAGCATTATTTTGTGGCGACTCTCATCGATCAGCTCCTTGTACTCCACGATGCTGGACTCGGTGCTCAACAGCTGCTGCTTCATCGGCTCTGTGGCTGATGCAGTAAGACTTCTCTCACGCTTTAGCTCAGCTGCTGCCTGCGTGTAAGTATCCCGCCACATGGTCAACTCCAGCTGCATGGCATCGATGTCTTCGGGTATGAAATCCATGAGTTTTCCTAGCGGATTCACCGACTTCGTCAGTGTTTGAATAATGTCTCGCAGATCATTCATCTGCCGCGCCGAACTTTGTCGGGCGCCCAGATTTTGCTTCTGCTGCTCCTCCTTGGCGGGATCGCCGCCTTGCTGCACGAGTTCCTTTTGTGTTTCCAAGATCTGCTGCACCAAGCGTCCCTGATGAGCGTCCACATCGAGTTGAGGGTCTGCGGTGCCCGCCTTCGATGTCATGGGCATTGGCATCTTCTATGATGACCAAGTTCTCGCCATCATCATCGAAATCACCAAATGTCTCCAACTTGACATTGATGCCGGACATCTTCACCTGATCGTTTGGCTGCAGCACAATCTCCACGTTTCGTCGGCGTGGTGCACCAGGACGTGCGGAGGCTGGACGTGCACTGGGTGGACGTAATGAGGTGCGAGGACGCGTCACTGAGCCATTGGACTCCTTGGAATTCTCACGTGTGAAGGTTCCTTCGCGCTCCCGCTTCACTTCATTACTATTGCTGTTGTTATTGCTGTCTGCAGTCGGCACAGTTGGCGATGTATTGGCAGATGCTTCACTGACATCGCTAGTTGCCTTGGGCAAATCTGTTGGCTGTGCGTCAGGCACTGGTTGTCGTTGTGTTCCACTGGAGCGTCGACTTTTGCCAGAGGATTTGCGACTCTCATGCTCAACAGATGGCAACGATTCCGCAGCTGTTGTGGAGGGTAGAGAAACCTCCTTGGCCGGCTCTACAGCAGCCACAGGTGGCGCATTGGACGGCGGACTCTTCTCGCCTCGAGATTTAGTTGAGGACGCTGGTGACACCGGCTTGATGGGAGCTTGAGCAGCAGGCGCTGGTGACAATGATTTAATATCGCTTTCCGTTGAAGCTTGTTGCTTAACCTTTGATGTGGGCTTCAGCGCCGGCGATGGCGTCTTCTTGGAGCTTTGTCTACTCAGCTTTGGTTTGGCATCCGCATCCGGCGACGGCTTCGATTTGCGCTGTGCTTTCTCCTTCGCCGGAGGCGTTGAGCGGGACGCCAACTCGGTTGCTTTGCGCAGTTTTTGCTCCTGTGGGGAGATACGCTTCTCTCGCTCCTTGCCAGCTGGCGAGATTTGCTTGCTGCTCACTTTTGTGTCTTTTACTTTAGGTGGTTTGGACTTTTCTGCCTCGGCATCAGCTTCAAGCACCTGCTTCAGAGCTTCCCGCCATTCAAGTTGCTGCTCCGCCACGCTGGCCATGGCTTGAAGCAGCTCATTGGTCTGCCTTGCCTCGTGCCCAGCCACAATCTTGGAGGTGCGCACCTTCAGATCCAGCTTAGTGGTAAGCTCTGCAAAAAAAAAGATTTTTATTTAAGGGATTTAAAGTTGCCACAATTCTAAATGACTACAAATCAACGAAACAAAAATAGTTTAGTATTTAAAAGAATTTCAGAAAAAGTAAACATAAAAACATACATATGTATAATTTAGCTAATAAATTTAAAGTTTACGAGTTTGAAGCTAAAGTTTAAATTTAGAGAGTAGTATAATATATAATGTTATAAAAAAGGAACGTAACAAACATCATATAGAGTTCTCAAGGAATACATATGTAATTTAAATTTAGTTTACATAAAAACATTGAAATATTTCAAAAGCGGTCCTTAGGCTATTATTGCACTTCAAGAAACGTTATAAAAGGTAACTTAATAATCAATAAAGTTCTTAATGAGACTCACTTGTAATGTCAATCATCTTCTGCAGAAAGCGCATCTTGTCATTGCTGTTATAATAAAGAGGATTAGATCATTGTTTAGTGATATTTCCTTTCTTTACTTGCCGATCGCTAATGTTCTCAAAGAGCTGTTCCTCCGGTGTATAGAGACCCTCATAGCAACCCGTTTGCTTAATAAACTGTTTTACACACTTTAATAATAGAAATAAATTGATTTCTTTAAGAGATTTGCTTACCGAATTGAAAACGTCCATCAGGTAGCGAAACGGTGGCTTCTTCAGCAACTTCTCCGTCAGAGGTGGCTTCTTAATGAACTTGCCCAAGGCCTGTTGAGTGACCTTAATTGCCTCATCTTCGAGATCCTGCTCGGACATTGTCAATCTGCGTCGTAGTTATTGAAAACTGTTTTGCAGCCAAATTTAAAAGAAATTGTTTCGACTTGTTTTTTGTTTAGACCACATTCCACGTTCTGTTGTCCTGGTAACGCGGTGCAAGGACAACTGCGCATGCTCCGCTCCCCCAATAAGAAAATTCCAACAGTTGTGAAATTAGAAATAAAAGTTTGGTTTTTTTTCTAACACTTGCTTACTTTATTTTGTTTGTTTATAAAATCTTCTAATACAACTTGATTTTGCAGTTTTGTTTGGCCGTGTAGGGAACGATATCGGCTGGATTTCTTTTTAGGAAGGGGCGTGTTTGTGTGTTTATAGGCTTGGACGTGTTTTGAATAAATGGAATTTGATTGCACAAACTGTGTGTTTTTGTGTGTGGACAATTTACATTACAATTAATTACATTAAGGACACACAGACTCAAATAAATATATCATATATATAAGTCAACTAATTGGCCAATCAATATTGCAAAAGAGCAGTCATTTAGTTGGGTGTGTGTTATAAAGTTCTATGCTATTGTGAATTAATATTAATAATTCTCACATAACTAAGTGTGTAAAAGTAAACGAGTAATTAAAGCTAGTCATACAAAAGTAATCATAATTAAAGAGGGGGTCAGAAGGGGCACAAGGGGAGGGGTCCAGGGGCATGGGGCACAGACTTTGCAAGCAAATTGGCGGCAATTACAAAGGGCTGACAGTTGGATTAACAATAAGATCAAAACATTCGACAACTGAGTCGTCGTCATCATCATCAACATACATACGATAATAGTATGAAGTGTATAGTGTGTATATAGTACAGGTTTAAATAGCGCAGCGCTTATAACATAATATCCTCTTCTCTCTCTTTCTTCATTATCATAAAGGTAGTGTCTACATGTAAGTGTGTGTCTGTGTCTGTTTATGATTATAGTATATAATTTACATATAGTGCAGCATTACGCTGCAATTAAAAACAATTTGTAAAATTAACTCTCTTTCTCTCATTCACAGTAATTAAACTAGAGCTAACGTCGAAGCGCTTGTCGATTGATATCCCAGTGATTGTTGGATAAGCTGCTACAATTCAAAGAAGTCATCCTGCTGCTTCTCCAGACGCTTCAGTGAGTTCTGGACGCGACGCGTCTGTGTTGTATTCAGCAGCTGAGCCGTGTCCGAATTGCCACTGCCCGTGGAGCTGTGTCGCTGATGATGCGGCGGCTTATTGTTGTTGTTCTTGTAGGAGTTGTTCAACTGATGGCGACGCTGCGGAAAGACATCGGTGCTGGCGCTGATGCAAATATCCGCATCACTATGGCTACTAACCAAACTGCAATGGAAAAGCTTTATTAGTAAAGTGCTTGAAGCAATGCAACTGCGAAACTTACTCCTTGGAACGCTCTACGTATTTGCGCGACTCGGAAATTGTGTTGTCTATCTTATTGAGAAAGTCATTCATGCACTTGCGATTCTCCTCCTCGGGCGTCATGGCTGCCACCGAGTCCAGCGATTTGCTCTGCTTGCTGCCGCACGCATTGTGATTGTTCATCATCGCTGGATCCTCATCGATGCCCTGCACTAGCAATTCGCCGGCAATCGAATAGGGACGTGGTGTGGTGCCTCCTCCAGCGGAGCGTGTGCTTGTCGAGCTGCTGGAGCTAGAGCTGGTGTTTGTGTTGCAGCTGTTGCTGCTGCCGCTGCTGTTATACATGCTGCAGTTGTTGCCCTGGCTCAAATGCAAATTGTTCGCATTGTTGAGCGCCTCATGCTGCAAATTCGCATCGGGAGTAGTGGGCGGAGAGGAGGCGGCGCAGACGTTGGCGTCAGCGGTGAGTGCATCGACATCGACATCAAGCAAGTCCCCACCATTCGCCTGCAAATAGTAGGGGGATGTCTTCTCCACTGGCACCAGCAAGAACTGACGCAAGAACAAGCTGTCCGAGGCAAAGAGGCGATTTGCGCGACGTATTTGTTCCGTCTGAAATGCATACGATAAGTAGAAAAAGATAAGTAGGTAATTCTATATATCTGTAATTATTTGCAATTGCAAGATTGATTGATAGATTGACGGGACCCCCTCCGCAGCTTTTATAGAAAATTGATTAATTGGGTCAGCTATAAGGCATTATTTATTAGACCTATTTATTATTATTGTTTTTCCATTGGTGTTTAATATTAATAATGTACAATAAGAAGATTTACTCGACACTATTGACATTTTAAATACATTTCAAATGAGATCTATAATTCTAATACTTTAACTATAGTGTTAATAGTGTTATTAGTTCCATAAATTTTATATAATTTAAGGCTTCTTTTATGCCTCATTCAAATTCTCAGACTACAAGGTAAATCTATAGATATAGCTAGATATTCAACACTATTGTTACTGGGAAAATATTTGAAATTAGTTCCATAAATTCGCTATCTTTCAAAGCAAATCTTATGACACATTCAAATTCTCAGATTATCTTCGGGTTCAGACTCGTGACTCCTGCTTGCATATCAATTGTTATTATCTGCATATTTGCTTGCAGCATTTATTCTATTTTAGCTCCTGCCTTTTTAATATTGGTGCTTATCAACTTCAACTGATAAGCAGCTAGACAAACGGTCGTTCTGCAGTTCTTGAATCAACCTAGATAGCTAGAAGAGTATCTTGAATGTAAGACACTACTATCTTATATTTACTAAACTCGCTGTCACAACTCACTCAAAGTTCTTCTTCTTCTTATGGCAGGTGTGGAGCTTCTCATAAATTATAATAACGAGAAAAAGGGAAAACAAGAAACTGTTAACTCTGTAGCATTTGTTTAAGCATTTTGTTTACCCTGCGCTGATTATTAAATCGATAAAACTCGCCTATTAAGCTAACATATTGTTCTGCTGGCATTCAAATTTTAAGTATAGTATTTGCGTGCCAAATGCCAGACACAAAGCTGTGAAGCCATTGCAAGTTGCAAGTAGGAAGTTGAAAGTGAAATGGATTTCACATTTCACATTTCGTGCACTTACCGTTGCGCCATATTTGAGTGAAATGCCCTGTAGTGTGTCGGTCTTCTCCACAGTGTGTCTTATGAGGATTTCATTGTTCCTCATCATGCTGTTGCAGCAGGTGCTGCCGTATTTCTTGAGGGTGCGTGAAGAGTCGCGTATCGATTGCTTTTCGTTGAACATGAATTCCGAATCATCCATATCGGGCACGATCTCTTGAAACTGCAATTAAAATTAAAGAGGGGAGAAAGTTGTTGCCTTTAATTTCACTCTGCAATTTTTCACATTTTAGCACAGCAATAAAATAAACAGCTGTGATGTCATTACAATGGCGTAACTATTTACAACTAATATAGTTGTACAAAAATACGAAATGTATATGTAGTATTGTGTATATTATGTATCTATAAATATAAATGCAGCGTTGTGCCTGCTTTAATTAGTTCCCCACTCACTCACCCTGAACTCCTCCCCCTCCTTGTAACTGTTTCAACTGCAGTCAAGCAAAACGAAAGTTGAAATCACAATTGCACCTTATTTAAACTGATTCGTATTGCATTTTACTTTGCCCAAACTGTTGTTGCATTCACTTTTCAAATTTCGCTGGGCTTTGATTTGATTGCTTGCCAAACAAATAAATAAAAGAATTTAAGAATTAACTTTGATTTTGTATTTAATTTTCACACGCTCATCAACAGCACAGATAATTCCCGTTTACTACGTGTTTACAAGTTGTTGTTGTGTGGTATGTCGAATAGACTCAGTGTGACCGTAGCACTATGTCAACAAAAAGACTGACACAGCTGCGCAATGTATTAGAGATGGTTGTTGGCGAGCCCCTTGTGCACCAATCACCGAAAAAGGAATAGCGCACAACACATCGTGTCACGGCGGCACGCTGAACCGCTATTTTGCGAATGTTATCGATATTGCAAAAGATGTGCAGAGTTGCTTGCAACTGTTATGCGGCGCGAATGGAGCGCGTGTTTGTTTCTGTTTTGTTTTGGGCTGAATGCTAATTCGCGACGGTTTTTTTATATTGTTTTTATTGCTTACGAGAGCGGATAATTTTGTTGTTCACGTGATAGGCGAACAACGTAAACACCTTTCCATGTATTGCTGGGTGTTTTGTTAAGCTTAAACCTGTTTGGACAAAGCAACTCTCGATGTCGACCCAGTCAACAAAGACAAACAACAAAATACATGCAGCACAACAGCTGCTGCATATATGGAAATTAGCAAACGAATTGCCGGCATGACTTTTAATTAACATGTGACTTATATCGTACAAATGTATGTACATATATAAATTATTTCTTTATATTTGTAATATTAATGCACTATTGCAGCAGTTACAAACGTGGTTAAATGCAATTAATTACTTCCTTGGCTACCACACAACTCCCACAGCAAAGACCTCACACATACCATTACAATGGCTTTGTGTGTCGAGTGTCTGTGTGTGTGAATGCATACAGCGGCATCTGGTTGTGGTGTTAAGGTCAACAACAAGTTGTCGCAGTGGCTGTCAAAGCCTTTTCTGCAAAAATAAAGACAAAGCAAGCGACAGAGTGAGATAGGGAGTGAGCGAGAGGAGAGCACTCTCTATTTATGTTGGTTAAATATTTTTCCCAATATATCGCAACTGATAAGCGCAGCAAACTAATTTGTTGTTGGCAGTTTCACCTAAATATCGCATGGATATATACGTTAGAAAGAAAACGGTCATTGACATGCATAAGATCACACAAGCTGATCACGCGCCGGGTTTCCCTCGGCAAGGTTTTGGCTAAAATATATATCCACAATATAATGTATACAACCCGTTGCCATCGTAAATGTATTTATAATGCTCTCTCTGTGTGTGAAAGCTCTCTACGAAATTGACCATTCCCGGCACAAATTAAACCCATCGAGTGTTTTAATGACCGCGATGATGTGATGTGATCTTTTGGATGGGAAATCACCATCAACAGAATGATACTGCGGGGGATGGGGATCTTTTTGCAATTGTCTGTTTATTTATCCAGACGAAAAGACGCTCAAACTCGATACGCTAATTATGCGATTTTGTTGTTTAATTGTCTACACCCGATACGATTTGTTTGTTTTTGTCTGAGATTCCGATTAAAAGACGCTAAATAGAAACATCAGATGGAGTCGGATTGCTCTCGAATCGCACATCTCCGATGTCTCTGATGTCTCACATGTGACTCATTAACTTGTCACTGGTTATGGCCAGTTGGCAACCCACGGTAAAAAAAAGCACAAAAATTTTGTTGGAAGCCAAAGAACTTCAGAGATCAAATCGAAGGTCAGTCAGTCAGTTAATTGCAATTTTTTGAGAGAGCCAGATGGAAAGGCCAAATTAAAGTCGTCAAGCTAATCGAACGGCTTTCAGCAAGAGTAACAAACACAACAAGTAACAATCATAAATATTCGTATGGCATATACCCATAAATTTCATGATATCGTTTGCAATCTATTTCAATTTGTTGACGTTGTTGTTGTTGTTACTATATATTTGTTGTTGTTGTTGTTTATGTAAGTATGTCAAAATTTATGGAATTGTGCAAGCGCACGAAAAATTATAAACGAAGGTTAGATTTAAGTAACAGTTACTTTATGGCGACGCCATCGCCACTATCTTTAGTATTAATTAAAATTAACTAAAAAGGAAATTGCAAATTGATAAATACAAAAAATGAGTGACAACAACAAACCATAACAAATTGTGCCTGGCACGCAATATAGTATAAGTGAATGTATAAGAATGCAAAGCAAAGCACATATCAATTTTAGATATAAGTAGAACATTTTGTACTGTCTCAATATCAGCATTGTTTTCAATAATATTATTATTATGATGATATGTGGGAAAGTTTCCGCACACACAACATACAATACTCTCAGTGTCTATTCGACATCACATTATCTCAACTGGCAGTTGAAATGTTTTCTGGGTTACATGCTTAATTAACTGATAACAACTCTGTGATACCGAGAATAGTACTAGAAAAATTGTCAACGAGCTAAACTACTTGGTTAACAACTGATTGGCTTGTATTCTATATTCTGAGTAGCAGTATCAATAGAACATATATTCAACCTTGAGTTGCATTTCCCTCAATGTTAAACTATCGGTCTTCGATAGTAATTCCCCCCATAGCTTAAATTGTCTTTCATTTTACTTTATTTCAACTTGCACTTGAAAAAGCAAAGCCTCATCATACCATAAGTCAAGTGGCGAGACTATCAAGTGGTATTACGTTTATTTATACGTATTTTCTGATAAATTTAATGGATGAGTTCTTACTTACGTAGTGTACTTCATACTTACTGTTGATAAACGAGTATGCTTATGAAGTACTACTTATTACTATATTTGAACTTTTTATTTTGTTTGCCCATGCGAAGGGCAACGTCATGACGTTAATATTGTTTTTTTTCTGTTCTGTTCTGTTCTGTTCTGGGAGCAATCAACGTGACTTTCTATGATATTGCAGTTGTTGCTAAACTATTAGAAATATGCAATTGTTGCCAGATGTCATTCGAACGTTTCGTAAAATTCCGAAATGAGTACTGCGGTTTTTGTGGCATTATAACGATACGGATTGAGATATAGATACGTGGTTAAAGCATTTTACGAGTGAAAAAATTATATAATTTATATCCATATTCAAATCAATTAGAGAGTATAACGGATATGCTCGTTTAAAACTACATATTTATAGGTATTCTGATTGCGTTATTATCAATCTCCATAAGCGTTGCTAAATTCAACTTGTATTCACACTAATGACGACGCTCTCTACACTTGAAGGAATGATTGATGGTTGGCGGTGGATTTTAATTAATTTTCGCCATTAAATCGTTAAAGTTAGGCAAAACCATCATAAACTCGTCAACTATGTATATTATTTTGATTTATTCAACTCTCTCGACTCTAGTATATTTATATTTTTATTTTTTATTCTAGTTTTTTATATAACTCAGTTAAAACAGTCAACGTCCGTATGTGTTTTTTTCGTGGCCACATTGCGAAGCGACTTGTGCAGATAAGATTGCGATTGTGTGGTTAGTTGAGTCGACTGTATTTATAACCAATATGTATATTTATTGGTAGCTTAAGCACGATGATTGATCCCACCTAGTATCAATTGAAACAAAGAAGAATGACTTATAACGCTCGAATAAAGAAAAAGTACTCATAAAGTGTCGCAGGCAATCAAAGTAAAATAAAATCATGATGTGGCATGATTCTATTTGGGGCTGTCATGGTTGCTGGATTGTGTGGGAATTCGGAATAATATATTTATATTTATATATAATATTTTTGTGCGTCATCGATCGATTTCCAGAATGTAACTTGTAGAATTTCGTTATTTTTATGATAAGCCCCTCGACCGGTTTGCGAACAAGAAAAACCTAAATATAGACAGCATATATAGTGAAGAAAACAAAAAAAAAAACATAGATAATACCTAGAAACCGGTTCAATGTCAAATTGCAGCAGGAAACAATCAGCGAATCAAGCCACAACGAATGACATTCTATCGAACCAGTCTCATAAACAAATCTTTCTCAGATGGAAGATCCACTTAGTCACTCGGTGGCATTTCCCTTGATCAGCTTGCGGGGGCTTTTCACACCTCTTATTTTCGAGGCTTTCGGAGTCGAAGAAGATTGTCGTTAAATGCAAAAATACGTAAATAATTGGTGTAGGTGTTTTTGCATGTGGGAGCGCGTTTCGAAAACGAAATTGGAAGTGATTTTGTACCCGTTACCCATAAGGTTGAAGGGTATTATATAATATGAGAAGTTGATTCCAGAATTCTCAAAATGTGGTTGCGATCTTAGAAGTTATTTTGCCAAAAAACGTCTGTTGCAGTCGGGATTATTGTAGTAGTGTATCAATATACCAAATATAGCGTTCGATTTATTTAAATAATCATTTATGTTTATATTTACATAATATGAAAAGTTGATTTCTGATTCTTGAAAATTTGGTTGCGAATTTATGATTTATATTTTGCCAAAAAACAGCTATTGTAGTCGTGTCTGAGTTTCTTTTGGTTGATCATATGGTATATTTTGTACCCTATGTTATAATGTTAATGTAGTAGTGTTTCAATAAACCAAATATAGCGTGCAGTATATTTAAATGATGGTATATTGTTAATGTAGTTGTATCTCAATATACCAAATATAGCGTGCGGTATATTTAAATCTTTTTTCGGTATACTCACTCATATAATATATAAATGATTTATATATTTATATAAAATGAAAAGTTGATATCTGATTCTTGAAAATGTGGTTGCGATCTTAGAAGTTATTTTGCCAAAAAACGGCTATTGCAGTCGATTGCTTTTGTTTAAATTATGGTATATTTTGTAACATCTGGTATATTATTGATGTAATACTGTACCAATATACCAAATACAGCGTGCGGTATATTTAAATCTGTTTTCAGTATACTCATTCTTATAATATACAAATGTTTTATATATTTATAAAATACGAAAAGTTGATTTCTGATTCTTGAAAATTTGGTTGCTATCCTAGAAGTTATTTTGCCAAAAAACACGGCTTGCTGTCGAATCTTAATTGCGTTGGTTGATAATATGGTATATTTCATGGCATATGGTATATTGTTAATGTAGTTGTATATCAATATACCAAATATAGCGTTCGGTTTACTTAAATATTTTTTTCGGTATACTCATTTGATTATTTTAAGAATAATACCGCAATGTTTTGCTAATACTGTGAACGGTATGCGGGTATTTCACAGTTGAGCCACCTCGACTTTCTTACTTGTTGCTTTTCTTGTGGTTGGAGGAGTGGCTCAAAGTCTTTGTTGGTTCAAATGCAGGGCAACCCGCACAGTTTTATGGCCAACGAAAAATGTTAAGGTTTCGGCATAATAGGCCATTATGCGCATAGTGAGAGAGAGATAACCAGACGGCTGTTAAAGCTGTTTAGCATTTCGAGTTGCCCCCAATGTGACGGCTTGTTTTGAAGGGCAAGCGAGGTGGCAGTGTTACAATCAAAACAATTGAAATGTTTATTAAATAACGTACATACATACATATGTATGTATATTACAGTCTAGCTGATAAACTGTGGAAATGTTTAATAAACAATTCTTCGCTTGAGAGAAGCTCAACACATATCACATTAATTATTATTAATTGCGCGCAAATGAGCATTTCAAAGCGTTTAAACACGATATTAATATAAACAATTTTATGAGGTTGTTGCGAATACAAAACCGTCAAGTTTCGAGTAGAATGAATCCACTTGCGATTTTATTCGTTTTAATAATATAATTTGAGGTTTTTGCGTAAATCGAATATTCAACTATTTAAAAAATTCCGCCGACATTTTATTGGTTAACTTTGAGTAAATTCTAACCGAAATGTGGTGTACTTTGTTTATTTATTTTAATTTGATTATTCGTTACCACGGTTGTGAATAAATATAATGTGTCAAAATTCTTATACATATATGTACCTCTCACTATTGCTTAAAATTGAGCTGTTTTAGTATGCATTGAAATTTAAAGCAATTTTATTCTTGTGCAACATTTTTTTGGTGCTATCCTAATAAAGTATTCTAATTAGCCATCAATTATAAATTTGTGATTTTTTCTTTTTTCTTCATTTAATATATTTAATATATGATTTTAAAACTACTCGTAATTTCTGCACCTTTATTTCTCGCAGTGTTTTCTTGTGCGTCTAATGAAGGCAACGAGCATTGCAGCCAACAAAATGGTGGCTAAAACCGGCCTGCAGCGTGCCACTTAAGCTGCAACTTTGGCTTGAGGATTGGGCTCAGTTCTTGGGCCTGTTATTGGGCTGGGCAATGAACTCATCGCGGAGCCCAAGCCCAAGCCCAAGGCTAAGGATATTTTTAGATCCACCAAAGCAAGAACGAAACAAAGTAAGTTTGCTGCTTGATAAGTATGTTTTTTATTTAATGTTTTATTGTTGCACTCTGGCGTGCATTGGCCTAATTAGCAGCTTAATGCAACAACAACAACAACAGCAACGGCGGCGGCAAATAAAATGCATTTGGCTTTATTCACTCATGCACTCATTTGCAATTCAAACAGAGTCGCACAAGTTGGCCGCATTGCTAGCTAGTTGACTCGCTGACTCGTTGCTTTTAGCCAGATGTGTGGCAGTTGTTGTTGCTGTTGTTGGTATTGGTGGCAGCTTACTCATCGCCTGGTTCGTTGGCCACGATCGGCAGCAAGCAGCCGGCACAAGTCGCAAGCGAAGCCAGAGTTATAAGCCACATAACCATGCTGCACACTTTGGTGGCAACAAAGTGGTTTTTTTTTTTGTTGGGTAATCCGAGAGCATTTCGACATGATCATGTTTCATGAGAATATCATTTATTATTTTTAACTGAGTGAATTCTTTAAATGCGGTTAAGCACTTTGGCTGGCTGCAGCGCTAACTTCTCTTGAATAGATCTTGGCTCTGACGACAAACGGCCAAGATGACGAGTACTATGACGCCAAGCGTCGCGACTCTGTTTCGACTTGTTGCCTTTTGCTTTTGCTGTTGCCTTTTGCCGTTGGTGATTGTGATGTTGCCACATAATGTATATATACACAATATACACTTATGTACATTGAAGTGGAATTGGCTTTGAGCCAAAGCCAGAGACAGAGCCCAAAGAGCTAACGACCGCGGGTTGGCATGACTTCATTGTGCTTTCTATATATACAGATATATGGATTGCAAAATGTATAACAATCGACAAAGACTGAGACAGAGACCGCGAGAGAGATAGAAAGGAACAAAGCTAGCGAACGAAAGAGAGGGAAAGAACAGATGTTTGATCTTTGATTCATTCATAAGACGACGCGATCTTTGTTAGCACTAACAGTTATAGCATAGTGCAAAATACAAAATTATGCCGAAACTTTTGAGTGGGTTTTTTTTTCTTAAATAGAATTTCCCCCTTCGTATAACGTTTCCTTTAATAAATTTCTTTATGTGTCGTATTAAATGCTTAAGTGAAAAAGGTCTAAGGTCTGCGCTTTGGAATTAAAATTTATAGAAATAAACTGTTATTTTCTTTAGACAATCTTTTCACTCCCAATCCGACTCCGAATTCAAATTTGTATTATCTTAAGAAAATATGATTAGGTTTTCGTTCGAAATATACTTTTTCCTTGTAATAAGTTTCATTGGGTATAATTTATTATAAGCTAAAAGTCTAAGGTTAAAATTAAGTTTTTTCTATTCTACTTAAATGTAGAAAAGACTCTTTATAAAATCTTTTCATTGCCAATTTATATTTTAAATTTGTTTTATTAACTTACTTGCGAGTGCAATTTCCAGTCCTTGTAGGCCTTTACAATGTAATCCATTTCCGGGTATTTCTCGTTCTGGTTCCGTTAATCAAAAATAATCTGTAGTATGTAAAAACATGAGACATTCTAAGTATATGTATGTGAATTTCGATCTAGTATATTATATGCATATATAAGTAGGTGTATTCCACTTCACTCTCACTTATCGGTTGATATGTTTATTTCATATATTGTTCTTTGTATCAATTGTTTTTAGTTTGTGCACGATATTTTGCATTTTTCCACGATTATCACGCGCTTTTTCAGTTGCTGTCTCTATCTATTGAGGAGATATTGAATGTGTCTGTACATTATGTACTCAATTTTACAGATAATCCTATATAATCGATTTACTACTATAACGAATTGTGTTAGCCAAGGTACGAAAGGAGAGAGAGAGAGAGCGAAGAGCGATAGAAAAAACCCAAAGAAATCGTTTTGTCTTTTGCACTTGTGCAAATCTCCAGTGCGGCTTTTTTTTCGTATGACTCGTGTACAGGTGTTTGGGGGTGTGTGTATCGCAGTCTTTGTGTGCGTGCGTGTGTGTGTGTGATTATGTGTGTGTTTTCCGTCTGCGACAACGTCAAGCGACAACAACAGCAACAACACAACGCATTGTACCGCATTTCGTGATCTTTTGCAGTTGACGTTGTGCTTTTTATCTACAACTTATTTTTTTGTTATTATTTTTAATTTTTTTTTTTACGCTTGTGTTAAGATGTTCAGGCTGACAACAAGTCATTTGCACAATGCAAAAGTGCATCAAGATATAATACAAATAATATATGCAGTGATGTCTATAAAATGCATAAGACATACACAAAGCAATCTACATAATTTATATACTACATAAATACATACATCAGCGAAAAAGAAAAAATAACAAAAACAACAACAGTTAAATATAATAATTAATTGAATTGTTGTTTGGCAACAGATGCTGTTTGTTTTTGTTGTTGCTGCTGCTGCGACGCTTGACAACAACCAAAGCGCTCCAACTCGAACTGTTTATGCGCGATTTCATCTATCTATGTATGTGTGTGTGGTGTACATGTAGTTGTATTTTAATGGCAACCTCTTTTTTTTGTGTGTTAAATTTTGTTTTTGGGCAGTCACTGGCACACTCACACAAATGGAACTGACAGCAAAGACGACGACGGCAACGACGACGACGACGGCGGCGGCAGTGGCGGCGACAACGCGAGCGTGTGTGGGGGGGCGTAGGGGGTTGAGAGGTGCTCAGATTTTCGCAGCGCGCACACGACTAATACTAATACTAAACACTAACAACAACACACACAGCCTGGCAGTGGGCAGCCCAACCAACTTCAAGTAACGCTCGATAACAACTGACTGACTGAGCTGCCTCCAGCGAGTTCCAAACTGACGACGACGATGGGCAGCGCGCAATGATCGTCAAAGCTTGCTGCGAGCGCCAACGGCGGAAGCTCTCGCTCTCTGACTGTGTTGTCTGACTCTCCCTTATGTGCGCTCACACGCATAGGCTCTCCCGCTCTCAGTGACTCTCGGGGCAATCCGTTGTCTGCATGTGCACTGTATGTCTGGAGAGCAGTCCATTGTATGCAATTTAAGAATGGATATTAAGGCGCAGACGACAAAGGCGCACACTCGCGCATACACGCATAACGTCCGTATGTATCGTTGTATAACGCATGTAATAAGTAAACTGGAAGAATCTCTCAAATGTTTGTGCAAGTGTTCTACGCCCACGCTCCTGCACACTCACACGCATACAAACGCACATTTGTTTTTAAAGGTGAGTGTGTGTGTGTGTGTGTTTGTAAATGTACACATCACGCTGATTGCGCTTGCTTAAGTGATAATCATTTGTTATTGTTGTTGATAACATGTAATCAAAGAGAAAGCCACTTGTTGGCTGGCATGAAATTCAGAGCGAACAGTGCCCGATAACAACAATTGTGAGAAGAGTCTTGGGTTGCGCTATTTAAGCGCTACGTAGAACCAAGATGCTATCAAACATGGGGTCCATTCCCAGCACGCTGGTCAACGTCATGGCAATGAGCGTTAGCCTGAAGCTGAATATGTGTGTAAGTGTATATGTGTGTGTGTGCAAGTGAGTACATACTTTATTTATGGAAGAAAAGTGTGAATGGAAATGCGCAATTGAAAATACTGGAAAGTTTGCTTTGTAACTAAGAATAAAGCAGCTTTATGAAGGGAAATGGGGATTTTTTTCTGTTTTGTATTTTTGTAAGCAATTTAGAGAGACAGTCATATTGTTAGAAATACGCGTTGACTTATCATCATTGTGTTGACAACGCACACATTTTCATTTTTTTTTTTTTTTGTGATGATGACTATCAGAACAAGTTGTTGTTGTTATTGTTGTGCCGTGATAAGAACAATGATGCGTTCGGTGTCAAACAAGGCAATCCATGTTAGATGTACAAAAGCAAGCAAAAAAAAATCTAGGGAATATATCGATAGCGGCTATCTATTAAACTCACCCGCTAACGGTAAATAATGTACACAAAATGCGTCAGCTTCAGTCATAATTATTATAATTTCCTTTTTTGTGGTCTGTTGTCATGGCCTGATATCGTCGTTTATAAGTAAATTGAGGACAACTTGGAATATAATTGTTTATAACTGTTACACAGATGATTCAGTTTTCAGCGAATAAAAGTGAAACCGTTATGGACTTATAGTGTGAGGTGAGGGATTGTGCTTAAGGTTGTGACGTCACAGTTTCAATTCATGGCGTCGATGATCCGACTTAATACTATATTTGTTTTATGAATCAAAAAAATATGTGTTAATTATGAAAACACGTACAAATCAACGCTAGCAAGATGTATTTTGCTTCTTTTTTTCTCAGATTTTTGTGGTTGTGGTTTTGTTTGTAAATTTCGCGCGTTTGCGCACAAAAGATGTTTTGTGCTGTGTGAGGATCTGATATATACAATTTGGTTAATAACTTGGGCAAAGGCAAAACACCTCAAATGGGGTCCCAGCTGACAACTTGTCGAGCTGGGTATATGTTTGTTTGCATAGACACATTATGGCTCAATTATTAAATCGCAACTAATTCGTAGCACACACAAATGCCAAATGGCAATTGGCAACTGACGTTTTTCGAGCTTTGAAGTTTCCATGATATCTTAAATATGTTAGCTGTCAAAAAATGCAAATAACCTGATTGGGCTCTAATGTAAGATGTGTGACACCTTTGGAAAAAATACGATAAACACCATAAAAACAAATCAAAATTTGTTTATCAGCCAACATTGGTTTTCAGTGGGCCGCAAAGTCAAGGCTACAATTTCGAAACTCTGTAACACGTATACATTTTAACGCCTTTTGGCGGACATTGGCTGCAGCTTAATTCGACTTGGGATTCTAATTTAATTACGAATTCAATATAATTTATTAGCAGCAAAACTTAAAACTTCACAAGTGCAGATGGCAGTGTGTACACTCAAATAATTTCAAATAAATGTATAACATTTTAACGCGCCATACAGCAGTGACATAGCGTTCAGCTTTAAGTGCGGTGTTGATTTCAATTCGTTTATCTGGCAGCGCTAATTTCCAGAGCTTTTGTGTTGACTGAAAAAGGCGGAAAAAGCCGTTACTTAGTGTAATATTTTAAAAGTAATTTGCAGTTACGAAATTTTTATACTCGTGTCGGTGAAATTATTAGTAAATTGTAGTGCTGTATATTTTTCCTAATAAGAAATATATTTTAAATTGTTATCAATGTTTTTTTACTTTTCCATATCTGATAGGCGTTGTTTATTAGTGTGATTTTCTAATTCTAAAGAAAGGTTCTCAATTAATTTGAAGCTTATCTATTATTTATTTGTTAGGCAAGCGTTAACAAACAAAATCAGCAGCTGTTACTCACCAGTTGCATTTCTCAAGAAACCGGTTGCGCGATTCAGTGGTATTCATCAAACTGTAAACTTTTATGGTATTTTTTGGGTAAGTCTTTTTGTTATTTTTTTTTTTTAATTTGCTGCTTAACAGTTAATATATCGGCTAAATAGTTGTTGTTTAATAATTTTACAGAATTATTTTGTTGTATTGCATATTTAATAAAACAATATATTTAAATTTTTATAAAATATACCAGTTTGACCGGTATATGAAGTTTGATATTACAATTTTAAAAGTTTATTTCGGTATTATTTGAAGCTTTGTTATTTCCGAAATTGTTTTGAAAATCAACTTAACCATTTTGTAATTAAGAAATAAGATGTTTATGCTTTGGCGTGCATATTTAGAAAATATCAACGTATTTCCACAAGTGTAACCAGCCACCCACCAAATATGTCAATATTATTGCACGACTTAAATAGTACATTTTGAAAGACAGCTTACGGTCACGCTGGCTTGCAGTTAAACCGCAATGTTGTGCAGGTAACAACGCGTCGTGCGTTGTATAGTTTGTCACCTGTTTGCTTGACCCGTTGAAAATAAAGGTGTGGAAGTATTTGAAAATTAACCCGTCGTTTTGGTCGTTACGAATTCGCGCGTGTGTTCGTGCGTTCGTGTGCCGTGAAAGTACAAAATTATAATAAATTTGATTAGCGACAGTGCAAAAAAAGGGGAAAAAACTAAAGCCAAGCGTGTGCAAATATAAATATACCTATAAATACATATATATGAGTGTACGCTAGTGAGTGTGTGTTTGTGCTTAAGAATTCCGAGAAAGAACAACAACAACAACTTCTAAGATGTCAAACAATCGTCGCAGAGTGCGTACCATTGATTACGCCGCCCTCCAAGGCCTGCAACTGTCAGCGTTGGCGATGAAGGCAACAACGACGACGGCGATGTCGCCGCCAGCACAAACAGAAGCAGAGGCAGAAGCAGTGACAGAAACAGAAGCAGAGCAGTCACCTACAGCTCCTTTGCCGGCTACAGTTTTAGAGTCACCTCCAGGCCCACCTCCCGTGCCACCAATCAGATTACGTCGTGAACTCAATGTGGATGAGGATGCAAGGTAAGCAGACGGAGATGAAGGTAGAGTGAGAGAGTGAGATGAAGTGGTTTTTGATTATGATGTACAGTTTGTTGTTTTTGTTGCCAATGCCGGCGTCGCGAGTCGTTGAGAAAAACCCAAAAGCACAACAGCAACAACAACAACATCAGCTTAAACACGCGTGCACACAAGTATTTGTGCGAGTGTCGAGCTTTAGTATGTGTATGTGTGTTTGTATTCGGTTGAACGATGGTGTATTTGTTTTTTTTTTTATCTTTTGATATTTCTTTTCATTTTGCTCCCGCATATTTCGTTAGCTCCATTTGTCCAAAACGTAAACAACGTGTTTTTTAAAGCTGCGCTTTTGTTGCGTTATTTGCGTTTTCTTTTATGCCAATTGCAATTGTTGTTGTTCGCCAGCGCCAGCAAAAAATCAAAACGAAAAAAATCGAAAACAAAAATTGAAACTGCAAGACAGCAATAAAAATGTAAATTTGGCTTGAAATTCAACACTCGTTGCGACTGTGGCATTCATCGTATATGTGTGTGTGTGTATAAATAAATGTACATCGCAGTTCTGGGGCCGGCTGAAAAAAAATCGGGGTCTTTCAAGATATTTGCTGATAAGAAAGCCATTTGCCTGATAAGACAACACACACATGTATGCGAATAAACATACATACATATATGTATCTAAGACAGTTTTTACCTTTTCCGCTACGATTATTCATGCCCCACACACACACACTTGCACACACAACATTCTTGGCATGTGTGTGTGAAGAGCATGTTTTGATTTGTCGCGTGGTTTGAGTGTGATACATGTTTCTTATGAAAATTTCACACATCTTTTTTATTTCATTTTTTTCGATCGCTGCTTTTAGCACAAAATAAAAACGTCAAACATAAAATATCCCATGGTGAGGAGTGGGTGAGGGGGAAGCTATTGAAATTTAGTGAATTTCATTATTGCTCCTCCTTCGCCGCTTTCTCACTTGTTCTTCTTCCTCCTCAGTCTGCGATACCAGTTTTATTTTTTTTCGCTGTATAACGGTGATGATCGGGGTGAAGGCTGCTGAAGTTAAAACGCGTTTAATTCAAAGACACACACACACAGATACGTATGCAGCAATGTATGCGTTTGTGTGGACGTGTGCTTGCACATTTTGCTTTGTTAACCTCTTTCGTTATGCGTTGAAGCTCAAAGCGAAAAACCAATTCTGTTTTGTAAATCGAATTCGCTTTCTTCTCAATCTTCCAAGTTCCAGTCGAACGTCAATGGAATTCCTTAGCACCTCAGCTCGCTGACTGTCTGTCTCTCTGTCTCGCTCTTTCTGTGGGGTAACTGTAGTTTGCCAACGTCTCGCTTTGGAATGACGAACACACACTCACGTAGTCCCAAAATGGCGTTTGCTTGCGGCGGCACGATCAATGCCGAATTCCCATGCATTGCACTTGAACTTCAAATGGACCATCAACATCTGTTGCGCTCCCTTTCACTCTTACAACTTACACATGTTGTTATCTCTGTCTTGCAAATACGCAAGCAAAATACACGCAATAGTAATGTCGTAATTACGTATGTTTGTTGGTGCATGTGTAATTACACATTTGATAAGCATAATTATGATACATGCAAAACATTTCCGCAATTCAAGCACACACTTACAAACAAAAACACACTTACGTCTTCTATGAACTGCGAAGTTCGCATTTTTCAAAATTATTTTCTTGTATACAAAATTCTTGTTCATAAATTTTTGCTGGGGCAATTGGGAAAAAGTGCGAGAAATACTTTCGATATGGTTGCATTAATAAACATACAATGTTCAAATACAACGTACAAGTGTAAAATTGATTTATGAAGAAATAACAAACTTACAAAGCTTAAATATTATAAAATAGTGAGCGTACAATTTTATATTTTCTTATTTTTGTAGATTAAAATTTGCTAGACTTTTTATTTTTAAAGATAAACAAAGACATTAATTTCCCAATTTATTGAAATTTATAGTGCCAAAAAGGGGTAAACAAACTGATAAAAAAACACGCCAGAAGGCTCTATTTAATTGCAGTTTAATCGTCGACTATCTATGATAATGCCCACTGTACATATCGCTTAATCGTCGACTATCTGCGATTATACCCACTGTACGTGTTTAATTAAATATACTTATTATGCGGCTGGCAATGATAACGAAATCATAAATAAATGGTTGATGTAATGTTTATATATGTACGATTCTACATACATTAAATGCGAAACAATTAGGTCCTCTAGGGACCTGTTGCAAGGCCCCAATGTGTCACATTTATATAAATAAACTAGGAGCTAACATAGTCATTACTACTTAAATAGCTACTTTTATTTGAAAGTATAATTAGATCTTTTGTTCAACTTTGAGCATATATAGAAATGAATTAAAAGCGAAATTCATTATGGAAAACGAATGAACAGAAAGACATATGGTCAATTTGTTTAGTCTTGTCCCAGGTTGAAAAATTGGAAATAGATTATTTTTTGTACAAATAGATTTGCTCATTTTATAGATATGATCTATTGATTATTTACAATGTTGTTGCTATCAATTAGTGTTTGTTATCGAACTTTGTAGTTGAAAAACCTTTAACCTTCATTTGTTGTATACTAAATTTAAACACACGGTGCGTATGCATAATACTTATGTGATGTATACGCATCGTTGGCCATAAATCTGATGATATTGTCTAAAATTGAAAGCAATCGAGTAAACACAGCTGCTAATAAGTTGTGTGCGTACATAATAAAAATTTCATAAATTAACAATATTAAATAAATACTCTCGCCACAAACAAAATAGCAATAACAATCGCTTGCTTGATCTGCCGCCAGTTCGATCATATCGAACATGTAGAGAGAGAGAGAGTAAGAGAGCGAACGCCGCTTTGTTACGCTTTGCTTAACTTGCGTTCCACATGTTCTACCACTCTCGCTCGCGCTCTCACGGTTACTTGCACTCAAGTTCCACTCGTGCTATCTCACACTGCCACCCACAAAAATTCACTCTCGCAACACGCTAGCTCGCTCTTGCTTTCTCGTTCTACTGCTGTGCTGTCTCCACAACAAGCAAGCTGACAATTGGAATTGGATGACTCTTTTTTTTCTGGGTCTGAGGTCCGCATGCCGTCGATTAGTTTGTCGCGCTTGGCTGTGGGCTGCAGTCGCCGCGACGCGTCGCTGCTCCTCCGTACATTAATTATACATGTGAACATACAAACTCACACACTCACACGTATACCGTGTAGGTATGTGTGTGCGTGCACATTCAATGTGAGACTGTGTATGACTATTCTCTGTGTACTATACACAACACAGAGACTACTACATGGGCTACATTTTTTGTGTGTTAAAGTGCTAATAAATTGACTCTCGGTCTGCCGCCGCAATTCAATTCGCAGCGACAATGGCCTCAGCAAGTGGTCGCTGTCTCTGCTTGGTTTATCCAAACGCGATTTGATTTCGGCTACGGTTACGGTTATACAAATTGTGCTTATGTGCGTGTGTGCGTTTCTCATCTTTGCGACGCTCTTTTCTTTTTTCTGTGTTTACATTGTGAAATTCAAAGCGCGCGTTGCAATTTTTTTGGGGGAAGCGTGTGAACTTTGCGCCTGCCCAGCGACAATAACAACTATAATCACTTTGGGTTCCACTGTTGTTCCCTTTGCACACTCATCGCTCAGCAGCAGAGCGGAATCTGCTTGTGTGTGTGTGTCTGTGTGTTTACTGTCGCGTGTCTGTGTGTTTGCGTTTGATTAAAACTGTTGTCACTGTCGCCCCCCTTGCCCCTTTTACATTACACTTACAATTACACTTGCAAGTGCATAACTTCAATAGTATTTTTCACTCGTTTAGAAATCACATTTGTGAAATTAAAAGCTAACAACAATAACACAAGAACAACAACAACAACAACGACGTCAAAGTCGATTGGCACTTGTCAAATATTATCAAAAAGAGTTTTATCTCTATACTCGCAGTCCACAGTGGCTGCGCAACTGTGCCGAGTGCTCGTCAAACTGTGAAGCAGCCGAAAATGCCGCGTAAAAAGTAAGTGAAAATTGCAGATTATGGCATAAAACGTAAATCTGATGAAACAGTGCAGGAAAATGTGGTGTGATTTCCCCGCCCCTCTTTTCCATATGTGTATATAAATCAAATCAGCAATGAAATTAAAGCATAATTAGAGGCGTGACAAGCGGCTGTCTGCTGTAAGCTGGCGATAAACAATCGATAAGATAATAATAGCAAACGATCCAGTTTCCGCCTCCACCTTTCCGCCCTCGTCCTCCATGTCCGCCTACCTGCCCTAAACGGGCTTATGTCCATATTTGCCTGGCTTATCGGGGCCCAAACAGCAGTTGCTGGCCAATTAGTGCAACAATTAGTTGCTGCCTGTTCTGTGCTGTGCTGTGCTGCTGATGATCGAATGATTCTCACACACAACAATATCCCAATTTTACTCTAGGGTGGAATACCGGGTCAAACAGACGCCATCGCGTCCCATGCAGATGGGCAACGGTCGCATCGGCACCTTGGAGGAGGATCTGCATCCAGAAGATGAGCTGGCCCACTATGATGTGTTTGGCTCAACGCCGCCGCGAACCCGTCAAAAGATCAAGAATCGTGACTGGGAACGCAAACAGAAAGTGGCCACAATTGTTGCGTAAGTAGTTTGCCATATTGCAATTCCACATTTTCTGGGATTTTGGATTTATTTGTTGTGTGTGTGTGTGTGTGTGCTACATTCTCAAACATTAATCAATTTCTTTTATTGAAATTCCATTTGACTCATTGATTCGTTTAATAAAGTATCAAATAATCTTTTACAAAATGTTGTGTGGGTGTTTGTCGGTGTGTTTGTCCTAACTAACTGTTTATTCATGGATCCATCTGGTGTGGGAAGAAAGAAAATAAAAATTAACTTTATGGGGATTTTTGGTAAATATCTTTTTCCCTTCAAAATATATTATATTGTGTTCTTCACATGGTTTGTCTTTAATTTCATTAATCTTCTGAAGTGGAAAAGTTCAAATTGGCTTCAACACGTTTTTTTCTTATAAATTCCCGTTCCATTGTGAAATATAAATATTTTTTTCAAATAAAGTAATCACTAAAAAAAGTAACAGAATTTACTTGGATGCTTATATCATTTAAAAGTTTTAAGCTGCCAATCGAGTTGACTTACGTTAAAATATAATTATATTGTTTTAATTGCCTTGTTGAGGGTGTGACTCAGTTTACTTAACTTCATTTGTTTGCCTTACATCTGTCTGCCCGTCTGTCTGTCTGTTTTTACGTCCATATCTCGTGATTTATAGCAGCTCGAACTACCTAAATTTTGTGTAATACCAATAAAGAAATGTAACTAATATCGATTTAGTAGTCCATAACACAGAATGAATTTTACGTATAAGTGTTATTTGCAAATATGCTGAAATCTGGCTAGATGCCAATTGATGTGGTAATGAAAAATATTTGACCAGTGACTCAAATATTTAAACAATGAAACATATAAGAAGATATAGATTTTACTGTGTCTAGACTAATTTAATATTGCTTTTAAATCAACACAATATCGATTACAAGTTGTCAAAAAGGCTGATGAATGTTCACTTAATAAAATGAAATGCAAAGTTGTAAATTTTATACACTTTGAGTATATAAACAAGTAAGAAAGTTACAATCGCCTGTGAGATACCCGCTACCCATTTTGAATTAAAGCAAAACATTGCGGTATTTTTTTTAAATATACAAAAATACAAATATACTAAAAATATACCAAATGGTATATTTGTTATATCGATATAGTACCACATTCAAAATATTCCATTGACGGTATATTCCAAATACCAGATTGTCAGTCATAGCAACTAAGACCCCTAGTAATAGGCATTTTTGCCCATACAAAAGTATTTCTTTAATAACTTCCACAATTTTTATCTGATCATAATCAAATTTTCAGAAATCGTACTATAGTTATTATTGTATACACCAAAATTCGAAGTTGTAGCTTGAAATTGACGCTTGTTATTCGATGTTATTGATTTGCGGGGGCGGAAGTGGGTGTGGCAAAAATTTGAAACAAACTTGATCTGCTTGCAATCATAACAAATGCTGTCGAAAAGAAATTATAGCTCTATCTCTTATAGTCTCTAAGATCGAAGTGTTCATACGAACAGACGGACAGACGGACATGGCTAGATCGTCTCGACTGTTGATCCTAATCAAGAATATATATACTTTATAGTATCGAAGATGCCTCCTTCTACCTGTTACATACATTTCCTGCCGGCACAAAGTTATAATACCCTTTTCCCCTATGGGTAGCGGGTATAAAAACGAATTTGGTAACTTTTCGATAGTGTTCCTTTTCATATAAATAAAATGTAATAAAAATCGGAATAGGTTTCGGCTAGGTTTCTCATTGAAAATTGTTTAAACGTTGCATTTTCTAATATGTATATTTTTTTAATAGATTTCTATAATACTTATTCCAATATTCAATTATTTATCAGCGATCATATCTTAAATAAAGAAAGTTTGTTCCGAAAGTATTTTTTATCTTTGCTTTGCCTCACTGTCTAAAGGCTTCTCTAATGCGTGTTTTGTTTCTGAGAAGAATAACATTGATGGCCCATAAGTGACAACAATTTTTGCATCAAAGAATTTAAACAATGATCTAATCATTCATTCATTCCAAGACAGGCGCCACGCTTCAGTGACGCAGTGTTGTTTGTGCTTTGAGCTTCGGTTTGACGTTCAGACTTAGGTTGAGGTAGGCGAGAGATGTTCCATTAATAATAATGCCCCTGACGATCCCCATTATACGTCATTAAAACCAAACAAACTGACTCAAGTCTACAAATAAGTCTTGTTTCAAGCATTTAATGTGTGCCATTAAAAATAAATCTAATTTGTGCTGACGTTCTTTGTGAAAGCATTTTAATCAATTGCGATATGCATTTCTCTCTCTTTGATTCACAGCTCCACAGATGCGCCTGCGAGCGTGGGAGGCACACCCAAGAAGGGAATGACGCGGATGGCACGATCACGGGTCCAGCGACGTAACACGATGGATTGCGCGCTGCTCAACGAAATGTTCGTCAACGACGAGGGCAAGCGCACCGATAAGCGATTGCAATCCCTGCTGCGCGACTCGGAGCGCGAGATGAAGAACTCGCTGGCGACGGCGACGTTGGTGCCGCCGCGTGGTAATAGCTTCCACGAAGGTGCGCATCCCCAAGAGGCACTCGACAAGATTATGCCGCTCAGTTCAGAGGTGTCGGCGCCGCTGCCATTGCGCATTGCCTCCAAGGTGGTGGAGAGTTGTAATCGCTATCGTTGTGTCTCCTCACGACCAATTGGATGTCGATCATCGGCGCCTCCTTTAGCATTTGCTCCACAGTTGCCACAGCTGCCGCAGTTGGGCACGGCGGATGGAAAACAGACGCCGGGATTGGCCAAGCGCAAAGATTTCCACGAAACTTTCGCCAATCTGATTAAACTGGGCAGCGTGGACAGGCAGGATGCGCGACTGTCGCAGGAGGAGCACACGTGGCAGACGGAGCTCAAGGATCTCATCTGGCTGGAGTTGCAGGCGTGGCAGGCAGATCGTACCGTCGAGCAGCAGGACAAGTATCTGTTCGAGGCGCGTCACGGGGTCTCCGATTTGCTGACCCAAATCATTAGCTACAAGTTCCAGCCGCGCTATCGTCGCGAGCCCAGTTTACTGAGCCTCGATAGCGGCATACACTCTGATGCCAATTCCAATGCCAGCTGTAAGTATAGTTTACTATCTCCGCTTGCATTCCCTATACTAATTTTACTGTCTTTGCAGCTCCTTTGCCGAGCAAATGTGTCAGGGTTGCATGTCGCTGTACTGCAAGGATTGCATGGATCAGCAGGAGTTGGCACTGCGCGAAGTTGAGGATCTGCTGACGCGTCTCGAGGCCGCCGAAGCGTTGTATCCCTCGTCTCAGGCGATGGGTGCGTTGCATCCCATCTATAAGTCACAGAGCTTTGTGGGACGCATCAAGTCTATGTGTTTGTGGTATAATATTACCAAGCAGAACAAGCTGAAGCTTAGCATACTGGGTAGAATACTAGCCAGGTGAGTAGACTGCCTTATAAATGATTCTATATAACTAATAAATTCTTTGTTTCTCATAGACTGCAGGATGTCAAGTTCTCGTGGCCGGTGCAAACATCCTACAGGGGAACTGACAGCGGTAACTCGTCCGCCTCGGGCGTGGACAACGAGAATGACTCGGCTGTGAATTCCATGGACTCCTCGAAGCCACCTAGCGTAGCGGGTAATGGTCAAGGAGCTCGACGTGGTTGCGGCATGTCCTGTGCCCGCGTGCAGTTCATGCTCAACGATTCGACGCATGTGCCGGGCGAGGCTTCGAGCAGCAATGAGTAAGTGCTGTAGTTGTTGCTTTAAACTCAGTGCTAATTTCTTTTCTCCCATTCTAGATCGACATCGACAGAGGTTAGTCAGCTGTCCAACGATTTGCAGCATAGCCAATTGCGCAAGAATTCAATGCACGACATAAACATCTTTAGTGTGGAGCCGCTGGGCACATCGAGCAACGACTGCAACGGCGAACAATCGTCGGGATTGTATCGCAAGTTCATCGAGAATGTGCTGAAGTGTCGCGGTCTCGCCAAGTCCTTGGCTTTCCTCCACCAATTGCACAATGTGGCGCTGTACAAGGCGCACATTGCACTGGAGAAACCGGGTGCCGAGGATGTGGAAGACTTTGAGCTAGAGTCCGAGCCCATTGATTCGAATGTGCCGCGCATGGATCCGCAGATTAGTCACGAACAAATTGTCGAGCTACGCACTTATGGCTATTGGAGCGAGGAGGCGCAATCGATCAATCTGCCCTCGTACATTCCCACATTTGTGTTCCTCAGCGGCATTCCGTTGCAGTTCATGCACGAGTTCTTACGCATGCGTCTCGAGACTCGTCCTGTGCGCCCCAATCCTCTTAGTCTCGAGCAGCTCATGAAGGAACTGCGCGAGGGTCTCACGCTGGCGTTGACGCATCGTGAGCGTTATCAACGTCACATTACGACGGCGCTGGCTGAGAACGAATCGGAACTGGTTAGCTACATTAATATACTAAATCAATACGATGCGACAGTGCGCAAAACGTTTGAGCTTTACTTGGATTATATCGATCAATTGGTGCTCGTTGCGGTGCCGGAAACGAACCAGAAATCGGTGCTGGAGAAGGAATGGATGTTCACCAAGCTCATCAGTCCCATGATCAAGGGCATGCATACGCTTGCTTCCCAAAAGTTTTGCGGCATCATTAGCAAACTTTTGCGCAGCATTGCCAAGCGTCTGATTCAGCGTTCTGCTGAGCTGGATGAACAGATTGCGGGCACGGCGCACAGCAATAACGATAACGAGGAGCTGAAATGGCAACTGCTTACAATTTGTCGCGAGACGCAGGCGCTGCTCACCGAGGAGCGCGAACGTTCCATTAAAGTGCTCTTCTTTGCCAAGACCTTTTGTCGTGACGTGGAGACAACGGACTTTCATCGCGAGCACTACGAACACGATGTGGCCAATCATCAGCATGATTTCATCTGTTCGGATGTGAAGGCTGCATTCAAGTTGCTGCAGCAGGATGTGCTCGAGGTGCGCAACAAACTAACGGAGATTATCAAAGGTGTGCAGCATCGGTGTTGTCTCAACAACATGCAGGATCTGGACGAACAGGATCGCCTGGCTGTGCTTTCGCGTACGCGCGAAATCCTGCATCAGGGATACAAGTTTGGCTTCGAGTACCACAAGGATGTGATACGACTGTTCGAGCAGCGCATCATGGACCAAAAGGACAGCTCTCACACCGTGGAATTGGCACTGGGCATCATCTCGTTCGCTAAGATGTGGATGCACTTTGTGATGGAGCGTTGCGAGCGTGGGCGTGGCGTGCGTCCGCGTTGGGCTTCGCAGGGTCTGGAGTTCCTGATGCTCGCGTGCGATCTGCAAATCACACAGCATCTGGACGATCGGCAGTTCGAGGAGCTGAAACTGCAAATGGATCGTTGCATTTCGCATGTGATTGGCAAGACTTCCGAGCCGGAGAAGGTGGCGCGCAAGAAAGCATCGCCACGCACACGCAAGACATCCTCGCCAGCGACAAGTCGCTCCCGAACACCGACACGCACTCCCATGTCCGCTGGCGTTGTGTTGAATCCCAATACGCCGCCGCTTCTGTCGCCGCCATACAACAAGCTGCTGTATCCACAGTTCAGTCTCAAGGAGGAGATGTTGCAGCAGAGCTCGGCCACATACAGCTCCGTGGACAGCACCGACTACGTGGAGGCGCCACTTGGAGGCGCTAACGGTGAGTTGCGACTGCTGGTGCCACAGACGCCGCCCATTTCCTTGGCGTCTGGCAAGAGCAGCAGCAACTCGACGCCGCTCGCCTCGCGACATGAGCGAGTGCGCGATGCGGTCAATCGACTGGACTTAGATTTGGAAGAGCATTTGCGAGAACGTCGTCTCATTGGCCAGGTTAAGGCGCTTAATTCGTGCGACAAGGTGCAGATACGTGCGCGTAGCGTCAACTTCCGCTGGCATCGTGGCATCAAGATTGGCCAAGGGCGCTTTGGCAAAGTCTACACTGCTGTCAACAACAATTCGGGCGAGCTGATGGCCATGAAGGAGATTGCCATACAGCCGGGCGAGACGCGTGCGTTGAAGAATGTCGCCGAGGAGCTGAAGATATTGGAGGGCATCAAGCACAAGAATCTGGTGCGTTACTATGGCATCGAAGTGCATCGCGAGGAGCTGCTCATCTTCATGGAACTCTGCTCCGAGGGCACACTCGAGTCGCTGGTTGAGCTGACTGGCGGTTTGCCAGAGGCGCTGGCGCGTCGCTTCACGGCACAGCTGCTCTCCGGTGTGGCCGAGCTACATAAGCACGGCATTGTGCATCGGGACATCAAGACGGCAAACATATTCCTTGTCGATGGCAGCAACAGTCTGAAGTTGGGTGACTTTGGTTCGGCGGTCAAGATACAAGCGCACACCACAGTGCCGGGTGAGCTGCAAGGTTATGTGGGCACTCAGGCCTACATGGCGCCAGAGGTGTTTACCAAGACGAATAGCGATGGCCATGGACGCGCTGCCGATATCTGGTCGGTGGGTTGCGTTGTCGTCGAAATGGCCTCGGGCAAGGTAAGTGTGCGAGTTAGCTGATAAGCTGACGATAACAGCAACAAATGATGCAAGAACGTGAAGCAGGCGAGTAATTTTTTTTTTGGGTTTTTCTGTTGTTGTTATTGTAGCGTCCCTGGGCACAGTTTGATTCCAATTTCCAAATCATGTTCAAAGTGGGCATGGGCGAAAAGCCCCAGGCACCGGAGAGTCTCTCGCAGGAGGGTCATGAGTTCATCGACAACTGTCTGCAGCACGATCCCAAGTTACGTATGACGGCCATGGAACTGCTCGAGCAGAACTTTTGCAAGGTAAGTTAAAGCCAATTGACGCAATTTATCCAATTAAACTAATCGATGCACTTTGCTTTTCCAGTCTGGCCGCGATGAGGAGTACAGCACCGAGCAGTTGCAGGCGCAAATGCGAGGCTCCTTCAGGCGCAACGTGGTGCAGACTTAGAAGCATGAATTAAAATGAAAATGTGTATCTACGCGTACTAAATACTTATTACTACTATATACTATTGTCATATTTGTTATCGATTGCACACACGCTATATAAGTGTGTGAATATATGTGCGTGTGCATTGTATATCTGTGTGTGTGCTTGAGTGTGTAAATGTATGATTCGAATGTGTGTGTATGTGTTTATAATTTATGTGAGGTCGAGCTGTGCAATGGCCGTGCCTAGTTTTTATTCTGGACAATAAAATATCCTATGAATATTTGTAAAGCACAAGAAACCGCACAATCAATCCTAATCCAAGAATCCTTATCAGCCAAAATCAATAAGAAATTAAAAGAAAATCCATGGAATTGATTTGCAAATTTATTAAATTCTTGTTGGCAATTGAAACTTAAAGTTCAATTGAATTCGGGATTTACTTTCCAGCATAGTTGGGGTAGATTGTGCTCACTTCGGGTGACTCAATGGTAGTTGGAGCAGCTGGGGGTCCATCCGGTCCAGCTGGTGCGCCGGCGTCACCATTGGGTGGTGTTGGAGCCGCTGTGGGAATTGGTGGAATTTCCTGGGCTTTGATCAAAGGCATAGTGCAGAGCACGATTGCCAGGAACAGGCTAAGCAGCAATTGGAAGACTGTAACAAAGGATAATCCTATGATCAATTCCATTCGAGACGATTCGCTTTTCTTACTCACATTTCATGTTGATGGATTTTCGTTGACTGTTGTGGCGATGTGGTCAACTTGTGACTTTTATGCCTAACGCAATTTCCATGAATTTGTTTAGTTCGTTTTTTTAATTAATTGAAAAGATTATCGTTGGGTTTATCTTTCAGCGCTTATCGAGGACGGTTTGAATGAATATAATATTGGATATGCGTCTATTTGGATTCTTGGAACCAAATATGTATCTATGACTAAGACGTCGCATACATACTGACGAATGAAGTATATATACGAGTATGCACATATATAGATTATGTAGGTCAAGATAGCGAAACAAGGGGATTTCCAATGCAATGTTCTCATTTATTTTTCTTGTCTGTTTTTGCAATTGTTAGCATGCATTAACGTTGAACCAAGTTTAACTAAACAATGTACAGCATAGTTGGAGTTTTTTTTTTTTTTTTTTTTTTTTGATTGTGGGAAGATTTAACAGTTTAACGAATACATAAGAATTTAATACAGTACAGATATAGCAACAATGAACACAGCAACTAGTTAAATTCAATTATATAAGTGGTACATAAGTAATATTCTCTATGACACTTTTTTCCTTTAACATTTCCATATATCAGAAGTTCTCTTTTATGTATAAGTATATATATATATATATATATATTCATATATGTAGATAGATGTATAACATACTCGTAATTTCTTTACTACAAAACAACATTTCGACAATTAGTACAATATATTCATAAACATATAGGTAAAATATATATTCATTCATATTCGTTCTGCTTGATATGTTTCGACCTTTTTATTTTTTTCGGTAAAGGGTATATAAATTTATTGATATGTATTGTTACTTTTCAAGTCTATAATACGTACAATGATTCGCCAATTAAGTGTAGTATTATTCTTTTCTTTGTATTTAGTTTAACATCAACATTTATTCATCTAAAAAGCCATTGTGATATCTTTGCCATCAACAATAATATAATTTTTGTAATTTTTTTGTTTTCATCAGTTTTTTCATTAAACAGCAACAGAACGATAGTTGTAACAAGCGTTTGCATAATATACATATATGTATGTATATATTTTAAATTTGTAATAACATTTCGTATATTTCGTGAGGGAAATTCAAACACAACATTGAACAAATAGTATTGCATACTTTTGAGCGGCTGCACTACAGTGGCGGCCAAATTGATGGTTACACTGCTTGTTGAACAGGCTTAAGCTTCTCTAACACGGCTAATAATAATATTGCATAATTAACACATTCAATTAACAGCACTAACAGTTTTTGCGCATAAAATTGATCTAAAACATTTAATTGACTAGAGTTGCTCTTTGTCATCTACTAAGTAGTTAGTTAATTCAGTTAGTTTAGTTCAAGTTTTCATCGTTTGGTTAAGGGAAGGGGAATTAAAGCAAATGAGTTCCATAGTTTTCATTTTTCGTTTTCAAATATGATTATGTATAGGTATGATTGACATCAGTCGAACAATCAATCTCATTTAGTTTGATATGATTGCTGACAACTCTCGAAAGTTTCCAATAAACTGATGACGTCATGTGGACGCTAGTTAACTACGGTTTACATTTACATTACAAACACAACGCGTTTAGTCGTCGTATAGTCAGGGATCTTCAAGGATCAACAGTTGCTAAGGTACGTTTACTGATATGTTTCGTTATATTGGGAATCCAATCATCTCTAATCCTGCAACAGATCCCGCATAATGTCCAGCGAATCCTGCAGCGATTTGGCATAACGCGAGGCGCTCGTATCCTCGCATGCATAGAATGCCGACACGCAGAAGACAATCTGATCCGTGTGTGGATTGTAGGAGCAGCCATAGCCACGAGGCGTTACCGGACCGTAACCCATGAAGCTATCCGTCGAGCAGGCGACCTAAAGTTAAATCAATTTGCATTTAAAAGAGATGTGTAAAAGTCTTGGGAGAAGTGAAGAGTGCAGTTTTAAGAAGCTTTGGCTTACGTGAGGAGCTGTTGTGGGTGCTGTGGTGCAAAGATTAGATAATTAGACAATATACAAAATTGGTGCACAAAGTTAAATGAAAGAGTGAGTGGTGCTTTGGTGCCTTGAGAGGTGCTTGACACAGAGAGTGATCAATGCTCGATACCTGGCTGGTGGACAACAGGAAGCATTGCGATATCTTGTACGCTTCGTCGGTGAAGAGTTCGTGCAGTTCGCCGGTGACCTCTAGGCTGGCTTCGCGTAAACCTAGCAGCGGTATATCGATGCCATTGCCCAGAATATTCTTTACCATCACCTCAGTCTGGCGGGCGACAGCGCAGCGGAATAATTCCCGCAGATGGTCCTTCTACAAAGAGTGCCAACAATTGAAATTGTTGTTAAAGTAAGGATAGAAAATACTTACGCTATAAATGCTAAATTTGACTTTGCGAGCATCCTCCTCGTCGTCCTCGCGATCGCTCTCCAGCGGCACATTAGCGCCCTCACCCTGGCACATGGCCTTGGCCCATTCCAAAGCCTCGGAGCTGGCAGCGCGTATGCAGTCCACGCGACCCTAAAGAACCAATTAATCAATCAATTTGAAATGATAAAATATAGATATGGGTTTGCTTACGTGTAGGAAGCGCCTGGTGGAAGCACTCTCATAAGTGGCCACCAGATGGCCATAGAGTCTGCAATTAGTTGAAATGTTTTAAGTTTAGATTTCTGTTTGATATTCGGTGACTTACTTGAAGTGGGCCAGCTGCAGGGACAGCTGTATGTAGACATCCGGGCTGACCTGGCAGGATTTGATAAAGTTCTTGCCATAGCCCTTGTAGCGATACACATAGAAGTCCAGATTATCGATGGCCTTGTCCACTGTGATGGCCGCCTGAGTGAAACGTTGCTGCACCTGGGCATTCACATGCCACTCGAGGCGCTCGGGCGGTGGCAAGTGATGCTGTGGCATGCCGTTGTCATCGGCCGGATGATCCAAGATCTTCTTGTAGATCTTCTCGAGCAACTGCACCACAGCAATGCCCTCCGAGGTGGAGTGCTCGTAGCAAAGACCCCAAGTGCCATCTGTGCAGATGATGAGCTATTGAGGTAAAGTGGATATTGCATTTATTAATCGAGTATTTAATGACAATTCAAGATTAACTAATTAAAAAAGATTTAATCGAAAGCTTCGCAGCACACATTAGAGCAGCTCAATTATGGCAATTAAACATATTTATATTAAATTATTTTGTAATTTATAATTTCAAATTTAACCTATGTTTAATTAATATATCGAGTAATTACGCAACTATAGTATATTTGCAGCAGACGCTACAGCAAAATAAATTTACTCGATAATTGTATTTATTTATTTTCCAATTTCAAATCAAACTACATTTTAAGCTATTACTCTGGCTGCAATTAAGTTAGCAATTGGGAGCAATTGTTTGTCAATAGAAAAATAAAGAAATTTAATTAATAACAATAAATAACATTAGAAAAATACAAACAAATACATTTTTAATGTTTTCATTTGAATTTAAGCCAAACAATAAATTAAGTATACGCACAAAATTATGAAATTCGAAATATGTATATATGTGAATTTGAATGTTATATTCGAAATTTAAGGCAAATATAAAAATAAATAAAGATACAAGTTGCAATCTGTAAAGATTCATTCGCTCATTTAAGCTCAACGTAAATACAAAATGTAGTATACACAAAAACATGTGCAAAATATATACATTTAAATAACTATTTTATTTTCAATACAACTTTGATATTAGAAATATTACAACATAGAATAGTAAATTAAAAATAATTTAATAAATTTAGGAGTATTTACACTATCTATATTATACACACCTGCATTGTCTTGTCGAACCAGCGATTGCCGGAGTTGAACTCGCTGCCGCCTCCATGGATCATCTCGTGTGCCATGTTGGTCTCATCGCGTTCGCCGGCAGTGTGCACAGTGGGCGTGGCACCGCTGAAGCCGCGTGCATTGAAATTGACGCCCAGCGGCTCGTCGAGACAGAGCACAAGCAGCGCCGTCTCAATCAGCTCCAGGTTGCGTTGATTGCGTTCATCCAGCTGCAGCGCCTCACGATCCTGAGCCCAACGAGTACGCGGCTCTGCGGTGAGCAGTCCAATGGGCGCCGGCTTGCCGGCCTGACAGGGAGCATCGCTGAGTACATAAAGGATCTGCGAAGCAATCTCGCTCTCCGACAGCTTGCCACGATCGTTGGCCTGCAGAACAACGCAATACATCTGATTGCGACAGATGACGACCACATGGCGATCCTCATCGCTGTCAATGGGCTTCTCACGGGGCGTCAAGTACTGCGAGTCACGCTCCACGCCCGGACGACGACAGGAGCCCAGTAGACGATAGTATTGGGCCATGCAGAGTGGCTGATTCTTTTCACGAGATGCGGTGCGCTCCAGAGGCAACTCGCCGCTGTCCAGCATCTCCTTGTGGGCGACAATGCCATCGAGCAGACGGGCTGCAAAGTGGGCGACATCGTGGACGGTGCGGAAGCGACGGGGCGGAAAGACCATGCCAGGATTCGAGTTGATCGGCAAGGGGATGCGGACATTCATGTACATGTCGTTGAGCCAGTAATAGTAGGCCTAGTAGATGTGGAGGTGTGTGTGTGTGTGAGATGTACAAAACATGGAAATGGCATTACAAATTCAATTAGTGCTCAATGACATTGATGATAATAAAATTCTGGGTGGGGTCGAATTTCTCTGAATATTTCGGGGCGTTATCATTGGGCGTGCGATAAGGCATCGATCGCAGATCTAAGATCTTGATTGATAGCGCACATCAACCATGTATAAATAGTGGCCAGGGATGGCAATGGGAAGTCAGTACAACAGCTTCATCTACCATCAACGGATACCCCAAGCTCCACTACACAAACCAGCCAAGATGAAAGGTAACAACCACCAAAATACATTTTGTTCTGGCATCCTATTCAATTTCCTTCACTTGCAGTATTCGCACTGACTCTGCTCAGCCTTTTGGCTTTGTCGCAGGCCCGCCTGGACTACAAGCTGCAGTGCACCCGCGAGGAGGTTGGCATCCGCTGGCCCAGCTACTTCAGCAACTCGGAGTACTTTGTCTGCCAGAGCATCTTCGGCAGCCAATTGACTGTCCATTGTCCCGCCGGTGAGGTCTTCTCCTTTGTGCTGCAACAGTGTGCCGCCCCAGCTTTGTATGTGCCCGCTCCACCCATGGACTCGTTGCCCACAGCAGCACCCATCACCACCCACTTGATCGATGAGGTGCCACCAGTATTGGGACCACAGCCAGTTGTTCATGAGCTGCCTCTGACTCATCATGAGGAGCACGAGCCTGTTGTCAATGCTCTGCCATTGGACCCCACACCACCAACCCCACCCACTGAGCCACCAACGCCACCCACCGTTGTTGCTGAGGCCCCCAAGCCAGGCAAGCGCCCAGTTCCTCCTCCACCATCGGCACAGAAGGCCAGCGCCAAGAAGCCATCAGCTCCAGCTCCAGCCAAGGCTGCCGCCAAGAAGCCAGCTGCTGCTGCTCCAGCAAAGGCGGCCAAGAAGCCCACGCCACCAAGCAAGGGACAGAAGAAAGCCTAAGACAACTACACAACAATAACTCTTCCCTCACCATGCGGGGGAAGCAGCAACAGAATCTATACTAAGAAATCTATTAACAAGCGGAATTTCATTCAAAACTTCATTCCAAAAACAAACACAAATAGCAACAAATAAATATCTAACTGCAATTCATATATATTTCCGACTACCGTCATTGAAAACTATTACGTCTTGAACTTTGGGGAGTTTTGGGAGTTCCTACAACTTTGGAACTGGTATTCCCAGTACACCTTTATAATAGTCTAATAAATCTATTAGTTAATTGTTCTTGTCAACAAAAATATCGAAAGCAGTCGACACTTTAAATTGATTGATGTTCGATAGAGTCGGAAATGCAGCAAAAATAGAGTGTAACGACGGCCTAATACCCTTTATTTCTCTTCTGTAGATTGCATTTGGGTTTCTTCTGCTACTAATTAAAAATGTATCAGTTCAACTTTTTATGCCAATATAAAAAGTTTTTAACTTAACTTAAAGTGACAGATATAACATTTTTATTATGCTTTTTAATTCTATATTTTTCCTTTTTTATTTAAATGTAATTTCCTAATTTTATGACACGCAAACCATAAAAACTTTTATGTTTTAAACTTTTGTATGGAAACATATATAATTGTTAGCGTTTAAAGAGGCGAGAACTAAATATTTTAGTTCAATTTTCTAAATGAAAAACATTTTTTGTTTATAATTTGTGTTTTATTTTAAAATAAGAATCTTTCTTCTAAAATCAGCTGTTTTATGTCTTAAATGTTGTATTTATTAAATAAAATTATAATTTAAGATGACATTTTAAATAAAAAATGTCAGACATTTGCAATATTTATTTTTTTATCATTTATTATTTACTTTAGTGGCATGTCGGAAACTTGTAATTATTATTACAAGATTATTATTATTATTATAATGGTCATTTCGAAATGTTATCAAAGTAATTATTATATATATTCTTCATCACTATGACTATTAAGCATTTCTAATTAAAATATCTACAGGGTATACATATTGAACTTCTAAAATAATTGTTATATAGAATATCATCATAGATCAAATTAAATGTTGCACTCATAACTATAGTATTAATTTTTGCTATAAATGAAAGGGTAGGATCAACTATTTTTACGACAAATTGAGTTATTAAATTATTAATATTTTACTAGATTTGGTTACTATGTAAACGATTAAAGTTACTAATCTGTATTCGTGTATTATTATACAATAGGAAAGTGTGATCCCCCTGAATTTTAATGAGAGATTGTTCTGAATTTGACACAATTACTTCCGTTATTATTGAATTTCCGAAGAAAGACATCGCTATGTTTATCGCACACTCACACTTGACAGTCGATTGAATAAGGTTGTGAATCGTTGTGAAAATGATATGAACGTTATTAGCGGCAAATAGACAATAAATGTTCGTTAGCAAAATATAGTATGATAATGATAATGATGATGACATTTACCGCAAAAGAATTGCCTATTCGAGACTTTCGAGTACTCGAACTCGCACTCATAGATGATTCAAACGCCATGCTAATTGTCATGCAATGTCAAGAATGAAACTACTCTTGCTATCGAACGATTATTCAATCATTACGATTGTAGTTTTTCGCTGGTGTCGTTACGTTATCTTTGGCCCAAAGATTACCCAGGTTACACAGACATCGATGAAGGAGGGGTGAATAGAGAGAGAGAGAGGGAAGCATGGGGTGGAGCAGCCTAAAACGCATTTCAATTAGGCAAGTTAGTCGCTTGGCATTTTGATTTCGATTTCCATTTTAATTTTGGCACAAGGCCCGCGGTACGACATGAATTAATCTAGACGAGCGAACTGATTACAGAATGTTGAACAAGTGCGCCAAACTTTGAGGCGTTGGATGGCATAAAAGGCTCGTTGCCCGGCTGTTTGGGAGCAGTGATCGCAACGTCAAGAACACAGTAAAGTCGAAACAGTTCGGAAGCTCACAACACCAAACAGCAGCGTTATGAAAGCCGGTAAGCAGTCATACTAAAGGATCACCACAAGGATATACAGTAATCACAAATGTTTTCTCTGTCTCTGTCTCTGTGTGTGTTTGTAGTTATTCTCTCCTCAGTCGCTGTACTGCTACTGGCCACCGTCAGTGTGCAGGCACAGTCATGCGCATCACCCGAATACACCCAGGTTGTTGACATCGATTGCTCGAAACTTGGCACAAGGATCGCAGTGCCCAACTATAAGGATATACAATCGTACTATACGTGTAGCAGCAATAAGGCTACCACCGTCCCAACATTGAACAACTGCTCCTCAACTCAGTACTTCACCTACGTTTACCAGCAATGCGACCCCTGTGCTGATTACATTCCCGCCGTGCCCTGCTCCTCGCTGAAGGTGCCCGTCAACTGTACCGACATTGCCGCCGTGACCACAGCAGCACCAACCACCGCAGCACCAACCACCGCAGCCCCGACCACCGCAGCATCGACCACCGCAGCGTCGACAACCAAGGCATCGACAACCGTGGCGTCAACCACCAAGGCGCCGACAACAGTCACAGTGCCCACACCACCCGTTGAGGAAGAGACAACGGCCAGTTCAGGTGATACCACCATTTATGTGCCAGAGCCACCATCGCCCAACGAGGGTCCCACACCACCTGGCCCAGACCCAACTGCTCCCAATGTGCCATCTGGACCACCAGTGGTCGGCTAAGCAGTGCACCCGTATACCACCAATAGTAAACCAAAAGGAACTCCGTTATGCATTTTGCTCGCGCTACAAACAATTTTCAATTGAATATACAACAGTTTTCAATAGTGCAATGAATACAACAAATACAAGCATATATACAACCTACTCCAATTCTTGTCGATTCACTCACCCAATTATCCTCGGCTTCGCGCTTGTCCAACAGGTACTGATGCAGTCGCGGTCCCAGCCCCTGTGGCGCCGAGAACTGCTTGATGATGCCCTTGGTCCGCTCCAGCTGCGCTGGCGTCGTGATGGGCTCCAGAGCCAGCACATAGTCGGCCATCGTTTGCTCTAGCGGTGGGACAGGTACCTTTGGTAGAGTCTGCAGGCCAAATACAAAAAAAAGAAGAAGGAGCGGTTAAGAAAAAGGGTTCGTTATTGTATTACCCTCCTCTGGATGTTTCCTGTTTTGCTCATTTGTATGCACAACATTATAGAAGTTGATATATATGTATGTACATCCACATAAAACCCAACCCTGCAGCATCAGCGCTCAACATTTTTCGTATACCCTCGGGACTCAAATTTCAAATCAAAAAAAAAAAAAGAAAAAAGTTAGAGAAATGGAAAATGTATAGAAAAAGCATAAGAAAAGGGAAAATGTTATCAAGGCAAGGGGGAATAGCATGAATCTGACATTGGGGCGTGCTGCATTAACCTTCCCCTCTTACACCCGCTCCCACTCCTTGAAATGTTTTGGCATTTCTTTAGCATTCACTTTTGCTTGTCAACTGACAACTTCAATTGAGAATTTCGCTCTTGAGATTCCCCAGTGATTCCCCCATCTGCGACACTCAGAATCGATTCCGGGGAACTCAAATTGCGTAGTACGTGCAAAATACTAAACTAGTCAGTTGCTTATCATTTATCACTGCATTCCTAACACGAACTTTTTGTGTCAGTTGTACTGCGAAAATTTCCAATATTTCTATGAAGCCATTAAATTTTGTTTGATGGATATAAGCATTAGCACTCATTGTACCATCAGAGAATCTAATTTTAGTATTTCAACATAGACAGCAATTGAATTTAGTAGTTGTTATACATATTTCCAAATGTGCAATTAAAATTCTTCATGCGATTTCAAATACTCTGTAAATAATATATAGTAAGGTGATTTGCTCTGCTTTTTAAATATGCCAAAAATATTTAAGAAAAAAAGTGTTTTGAAATTTATTAAATAAAATGAATAGTAGGTATAGAACAGAAATAACTACTTTATAACCTAAAACTAAAATAAATAATTCTTGATATTAGAAATTAATTCAAACATGAATTCTGAAAATTTCAGAAATTTCAAAAATGAAAAACTAATCCGATAGTGACGTTATCCCTACTCAGATTATAAACAAGATAGTTCATAATTATACTTTTTTTTGCGTCTTGTTAAACTAAAAATAGTAAATAAAATTAAATTAAATAAATTGCAGAATGGATTGCACAAAAATTCTGCAAATTTCAGAAATATGTAGCAAAAAAATAAATATACACATATGTAGTAAAATTTGCTTTTTTCTCTGACTTTAGGATATTGACTTTAGTCGTATGTAATCAAATTATAATGACAATTAATTTGTTACCTTGTTATCATTGGATTATTGACAAGACTGTTTTACAATTTTATTCTTTATTTATATTCAAAATTAAAATAAATAATAACTTATTTTACAGAAAGCAATGAATGAAATAACACGATTTTATAAAAACCGAGAAAAGTTCTATGACAGTAAAATCAGAGTATTTCACTAGTCGCTTGGTATTGCCTTTAGCATTGGCAATAAAATTGCAAGTAACTTTTCACTCAGCTGTCATTTGACTCTGACAGCAGTCAAGTTCCTTCCCTCCCCTCATTATGGTCCACCCCCGCAGCGAGTTTAGCTCCGCTCAGCTCAGCTTTACATATTTCCATGTCAATCTCTCCATATTTTTTGGGGGTTGCTGCTGTGCTTTTTTCAGGTGAGAGAGTGAGGTACGAATGCCTGGCTTGAATCTATGTTTGTTTACTGTTGCTGTGGGTTGTAGGCTGCTTTTGCCTTTGGGCTGCCCAGTTGTCTGACGCACTGACAGTCTGACAGTTGGACTTTCGGGTTGCTTCGCAGTTCCGGTTGCTCCCCAGCGAACCATTGCCGGTTGCCGTACACAAAAGCCTTCGTTATTTGCATTTGTAATTATAACAAACAGGATTAGTCTGTCTCTCGAACTGTGTGCGTGTGTGTGTGTATCTGTATTATTCTCTCCCTCGTGTGTTTGTATTTGAATTAGTAGAGAGTAGCAAGTTTGTTGAGCTACAGTTCAAATATTTGCAAGACTGACTGCAAAGAAATGCTGGGGAATTGTTAAATCAATTTTACTCACGTCAGGGAATCCAAATTCGTCTACAGACTCGGCCGTGGACAGCCACTTCTTCGGTATCGACAGAATCGAGTCTCGCCATCCTAAAAAAAAAAACGAAATTAATGGGAAATTTTCAATTAAAATACAAGTATAATATGTTTATAATCATTATTAGTAAGCGCTGTGGACTGCCCCAGCAGAAATAAGCTATTGTTGTTCATGAAATCAAATTGTTGACTAATTTGTTGTTCATGCACATGTCTCGATTAATCTAGAGGCCCTGATATCGAGTGTCTCATTGAAGCCACCGCTAGTTAATCATTGTCAGTTGACTCAAGTGTCCGATGGTCTGTGGTAGCTTCCGAAGAATTTGAGCTGAGGACATGACGATTATAGTTTATCATTGATGTGGATGTCAGATTCGAAAATTCGATTGAATGGAAACCTAATCGGACAGCACAAAGTGCGTGTACAAAATTAGATTGTTCGTTGCAGAAGTTTCCTCCACTTTTATTTCAACCATTTTCGTTTTGTTCCCTTTCTAATCTTTAGAACATTCTCTCGACATAGATACGTGTGTATGTAGTTCTTTTCTTCTTTTTTGTTATCGAAATGACATCAAGGAAAACGGTTGAGCATTTATTGCTGCCTTCCGTTGACGTTGAGAAGTGCAATAAAACTACGACTTAAAGTTGTGAGCATTTCCCGGCTCAAGTGTCCGTTTTGGTTTCCTTTAAAGTTTGCCATGTAACTCGAGTATGTAAGCACTTCCGGTTGCCCAAAGAAACGGCAATTTCCGTTATTAGCTTTTAGGCCAAGTGAGTGTGAGTCCGAGTCCGAGTCGGAGTCGGAGTGCTGTCCTCTGGCACATCTTATAACAAATTAATGGAAATAGAAACATACACACACTCTCTCCCTTTTTCTTTGACTCTCGCTCTCTTTCACACACTTAGTTTCACATCTTTCAAAATGGCCGCCACTTGACGGACACAAAGGCAAAAGCTTAGCACGGGCAACTTATGACAATCATAATGTTATTAATAAAAATGGTTTTACGACAATCATGATAAAAGCAAAACGCTCCTCTAACAGCCCTCAATGGCACACGCGTCACCCTGGCCAAATTTAATGCAATTTATTATCCTTTTTTCATTATCTGCCCCCGCGACCTGACAACGAGTACAACTAGCTACAGTTGGTCGGTCTCATTGTGGCTGCCATCGAACAATGGAGTCACGTGGCAGCAATTTGAACGTCCGTTCTTTTGTTGTTGCTGTTGCTGTTGCACGAAGTGTGACTGTTGTCTTTGGCTGGCACAACATTAACCACAAGCTTTAACCAGCCGCCTGTCTAGCAATCAGCGTCTTCTGCTTTTTAGAGGTGTGGAGGAAGGACAACTAGATGAGTTTGCCACGCAGTTGACTGCAAATTATAATAAATTGTATTAGGGAAGCACAGGATGGGTTTGGAAAATGCAAATTAAGTAATTAAGCCGGAAGTATGGGGGGCACAGAGAGCACTGAGGTAACCCGGCAATACATCATTTTTAACTCGTTTCATGTTTTTATATCATCATTAGCTGAGTTTTAAAGTGAAAGACGAATTCGTAAGGGTTGAACGTATTTATAATTTAACAGCTAAATAGAAATGTATTCATGTTGAAATAGCTAACGACAAACGTAACACGAAAGTAGAAAGATATTTTTATTGAGTTTGTTAAAGTGTGCTTAAAGTTGTAATTTGATACTGCTATAAACTTTTTATATTGCCGTCTTATATATATTATTTATACTACATCCTTAATAAGGTATACTTTCAGCAAAAAGAAATGTAATAAGACCCTCATCACTGCTTACCCAAAAGTAATTACGTATACGTAACGTCTGCTGACTAGCAATGTTTGGAGGTGTCGATTTCGGCACTCTCTCGAACTTTGTTAAAATATATGTGCATATTTAAATTATTGGCTTGCATACGCTTGGCCAGCTTCTTTTTTTTTTGTATCCAACACATTCAATTACTTGTTTTCCAATTGATTGATTGATGCTGGGATTTTTGATTAGACAGACAGTCGGCTAATCAGATATTCATGCACCATTACAGCAGACACTGGGTGTACTTCCACTCTGCCATCGACATCGATTTGGACTTCCGTTTTCTACCCAAAGGAACTGTCTAGATTTCCCCCTTAGTTATTGATGAAGCCGTTCCGTGTTCAGGTTCGTGTGCAGACGTCAGCTTCAATTTGTTGCTCGCTGTCAGTTATTTTGTCTACTCATGATTACATTTTTGCTTTTGGGTCTCAAAAAGTTTTCTGTTTCCCATAACTCGATTTGCATTTTAGCCAATCGAATGATGCATTAGCACGTTATGATCATCTTTAACACTGGTTTGGGGAAAAAGAGAGCCACATATAGACACAACGATTTACACCCCAAACAACGAGCTGGAGCTTATTGGCCACACGCCTACTGTTTAACAACCAGCAATAAAACGCTTCAATAAACCAACATGCTCATTATTAAGCGGCAAAAATCACGCTCGAATTCATTGCGGCTCTTTTGCTAGGAGGAGGCAGGACTAACAGACCCCAGACCCCAATCCCAGACGACAGCAAACTGCTGCCGCCTGTCAGAGATGGCGATAAAAATGTAATCCCAGTGAAAAATAATGTTTCTGCTGGCAGGCAGGCAGACAGCATTCCAATTCAGCGAAAGTCAACCCCAAGACCTTAGCTCATTATTGCCTTCGATGAGGGGTAAAAACATGGGGTAAGCAAACACAGTCAAGCAATCTGCATGTAGATCTAAAGACATAATCGATCTATTTCCCAAATTAATCGCGAATGCGTAACACGCAAAGGTATGTTTGGTATTTAGGATTTTCTGCTGAATCGTGGTAAAAAATAAAATAATTGCCAAAATCCTTGCCGCATTGCTTGAATCGAGGAAACAAGCGTGACAAATGAAGCAGAACAATTTAAAAAGGCCAAAACAAATCCGAGAAACGCCCCCGCGACACGTTGCGACTACATAAAACACCAGCAACAGAAACAAGCTGTGACCTCAGCAGGAGCAGGAAGGTCTAATATAAGTAGGAGAGAGTATTTGGCTGGTGCCAGGGCGGAAGTTGTATGGTCATAACATTGTTGAATAAATGAATGAATGACTGAATGAGCGAATGAATAAATGAATGCAAGAATGGGTCTCTCTCCTGCTTTTGTTCGCTTTCGCTGCTCGTAAAGGGCTTCGCTTCAATTTATACACATTTTAAGGGTGGCTCGGCTCGGGCTTCAGCTGATGCTGCTCCTGCTCCTGCTTCAACTCCTGCTTCTCCTGTTATTCCTCTTGTTTGAGGCTGCACGCACACGTAACAATTGAGCCGTAAATCCTTTACGGTCTTAACGCTGCTGTTTTACGCCACTTTCAATACAGTTTTTGGCGACCCTTCGGCTGCGCTTTTGCCGCTCTCCGACGCTTTTGTTTGCGGCCTATTCATTGTTGAACTTGCAACTCCTCGCTCCACTGTCTCTTCCCTGTTACATGGCAAACTCAAATTAACTGCCAGCTTTTTTTTCTTCTCTTTTCTTTTTTCTAATTGTTCAAGTTGAAACAAGCGGAAAGCGTAAATTGCTTACGTATTGTTCCAGCAACGAGTTCGGTCAAATAGTTGCGGTTAGCTAAGCTGACCCGGCTCTTACTGTAGATACATTTGTATCTGAATCTCTCTTTTCTATTTCTATACATAGTATTTGTGTGTATCTATCGACTACCTTGAGCTGTGGTGGAAACGTGCTCCCCCTTCATGCGTGTCCTGGTTTCACGTTGCGCTGGGGCAAAAGTTGCTAATGGAAATTGCAAACACAAAATCATTTTCCACGTCCAAATTTCTGGCCGCAGGGCACGCACACAATTTACTTGGGCTTCCCACACTCCTTGGCTTGATAACTTTGATGAGTACATGAACCACACGAACCACCAGCCACCAGCCTGCAGCCAGCCACCATCAACCACCATTAGTAAAGTTTGCTTGGAAAAGTTGCTGGCTTTCTACCTGAAGCAAGTTCCACAAGGCAAACTTTCAACTTACTCTTTCTACGTTGCACAGTTTTCATTAACTAATTAATATAATTAATAGCATTGTCCCAATTGAAAGACTTGTTTCTGTTCTTTTTTTTCATGGTTAACAATTATATTTCAATAGTATTTGTTTTATGTGTATTTCACTCTGTAATATGCATTATTCATTCGATTTGTGTTGTTGTTCACTTACTCATACCATTTTCTGCTCATTCGTTTTGAGTACCGTACATATTCATAGTGTATTTGTTTGCTGTTCATTTCATTTCGTATTTCATTCGTAATTCATCATAACTTATAACCATTTGCCCATTGTTGTTCATGATATATATTTGTTGTGTTGTGTTTTAAACAATTTCTGTTAATATTTCAACTTGATGTCAAATGTGTACTTTGATTGCACTTAAATATCCTTCCAGATTTGGTTGAACTCATCATATTATTTATATCTGCAAGGATATTGTGTGCTTCGGCTAACCGAAGATTGGCATTATCTCATGAGTTTGTATACATTTGATTATTGAAATTTGTTTGTTTTGTATTTGTTTCCACAATTTCCTGTATATGTGTCTGAGGGTTTAATCAATACGTTTTAGGTTCTAGCTATGTTAAGTCGTCTCTCAGCTATAGCATTTAAATAGTTATAATTCTTTGGGGATATGTATTTTAAAGTATTTTTTGGTTTTTGAATTTTAAGTAGATTTGGTAAGAAACTCAATTTAGTTATAGAGTAATCGTAAAGTTGGATAGACTTTGAAATTGAACAGCAACGTTACAGAACTGGGTTAGGTAGTAAATAGTTTGAGTTTGAGTTAGACGTTGAGTTGTTCAGTTTTGAGTGTTTTAGTTTTGTTTTTTGCTTTTGTTTATGTTTTTGTTTGAATGCCTAGACGAATTCATTGATTTATTACTAGAATATTAATATATATTTATATAATATTACAAGTACTATAACACAAACGTCTATAACATTAGCTGAAACAAATTGCGAATAATTTAACATAGTTAATTGTTTGTTTGTTTAATTGTAATACACTAGTACTTAAATACATTATCTGAAACACTTTGATCAAAACTTACATCTCAAACTAAGTGTAAATATACAAAACTGAACTGTGGCGGCATTTATTTAGGGCTTTCATTTAAAATTTCTTTAATTAACTTTTTGAAATTGTTGAAATCAAATTTTACGTATAACAAACACTTAATGAACCTTAGTCGCATTTTAATTTCATATTCGTTAATCTTAATTTTGTATTTTTTGTTTAAGATATATATATTTTTTTATTGAAATTTTTTATACTTTCTCGAAATGATAATAATAATAGCTCGTAATGCGCACAGTTTTTTTTGTGTTTAAGTAATTATAATATGCTATTGAACATTTAACACTTTAAATACATATGTTTATATTGAATTTAATTTTCAAATTATTATTTTTTTGTTTTCTTTATTTTTTATTTTGTTATTTCATTATTTATATGTTACACTTTATTTTGTGATTTGCTTTTATAAATACATATTTATATATTTTATTAAGCAACATATTAATTTTTACAATACGTACAGATATATTTGTTTTTCATTTTTTTATTTATATTTATTTTCTTTTTTTCAATTTTATTTATTCTTATAAAATTTCGTAAGTTATTACACATAGCCGGCACTGTTAGCATGTTCTGTAAGCAACATCTGCGAATACCCTTTCTCTAAATTGTGAATCTTTCTTTATTTCGAAAGTATTCACTTTGTTAGATTAAAATATTCGCAGGCTCTCTCCAGTCGCGTTGCTAATTCTTCAATTTAAAATTTACAATATAGTATAATTAATTTTAAACCGTTTTTGGAAGATTCTTCAAATAACATATGTATATTTATCTTCTTTGCAATGGCCTCTTCGAATTAATATATATCTTGGGAAAACGCAACTTGGGTTTAACTTTCAAAAGAATAGATTTTAATAGATAGGAGAGAGACCATTTATAGAAGGATTAATAAACACAATTATGCAGATACATTGAAGTATTGCAATAAGTTTTGTTTTCGTTTTAATTATTTAGTATATTGCTTTTAGAAATGCCCATTAAATATACATATGTGAATTATAATATATCGATACACAATTTATTATAATTGTTTGTTCTCTTCTCATCCGCTTAAAACATATATTAACAATATCTTAAAGATTTCGCTATTATATGCTTTAAATGGATTCTGATGTGATCTCTTGACTTGGTTTTCATATACTATTTTTTTAATGTTTTTTTTTTTTTTTTTTTTTATATTGTATGTAAATTTGTTTTCTATATATATAGTTTTGCATTAAGATTCTGTTCGCACACGATCGCGCATTGTTTTAATTGATACATTTGATGGGAGATTTTTTCATGAGTTTTATTCATTATGTTTTTGTTTACATATTACTAAAGCTTGTTAATATGTATTCTATTATAAGTTAGTATTTTAATATATGGTATATGTTGAGGAAATAATATAAAATTAATATAGATGGTAGATGAGATACAATCGAAATGATTCAGTGCATTGAAATATAACTCCTCACTATATATTTTGCTTAACTAATTGCTTTGAAAATCAGTGCAGTTACCATACTGGATGGGAAATAAATATTGTATATCTATAATAAAAAAAATCAAATCTGTTGATAATAATGTTCGTTTTCAATTTGAATAAACTTCTTGTATATGCTTGTAGATTATCAACTAGATTAGATAACGTTTGCTATTTGTATGTATATATTTAAGTTGAAAATGGCCGTGTCACTGATATGTTTACGGATACAGAATGTTCAAGTTTTGTCTATAAGATAATTCCAACACCCAATACATCTATACCTCTAAACTATGCGCCAGTATGTGTGTGCTGATAACTGCATACACACACAGACGTAGCTCTGAAGTCAGTATTGAGTGATTGGTAATATGGGTATGTATACAAAAATTCAGTTTATCTAAGCCTAAATGTAGTACTGTGTATAATATAGGGGCAGTAAACTGCCTTCAAAAAGTGGTGCAATCAATATGAGTTGAAACATATCATCATGTTGAATATATGATATAGAGTTACTTAGTTACATACTACATACACATAAGGTACACACATTTAATGCTATGCTATCGTTGAGCTACTACGGCGGCTGTTCCCGCACCCGATTTCACCTCCCAATCTCAATCTCAAACGAAATCAAGTTAGGGGCTCGGGTGTTTTTGGGGGTTCTACCATTTTGCACATAGAGTCGACAAGCAAATAATAATTGATTGGTAGGTAAATATGAAACATCTAATATTTTCATTATACGAGTATTTCGCAAAGTTGTATATGCTATGTATATATATTAGGGCCTAAAAATAATTTATCGATATGATGCGATATATACGAGCATGTATATACACTCGTAGAAGTTGTATGTATGTTTACTATATACTAATAGCAATAGTTAATATCACTTTTGGTAATTTTAACAGGCGAGCCATTGAGACTCTGATATGTATCGTTACCTTGGTTGTGTCTTATGTTCAAATCTGTCAAAACGGAAAATTCCATTAAAACACGAAAATCATATAGCACCGCTGACTAGACCAGTTCTCGACTAACACACAAGTCCTTTCACAATGACACCCGAAAGGGAGGAGTTACGTTTCCACTCCATTTTTGGAGGGGTCGATTTCCGAGTTTTGTGCAAATTGTGATATGTCTGCGATATTGATGTCATTGCCTGTGAAACGACGGCACTTGTGGCATCGAGTGGCCAGGTCAGCAGCGCCGCTTACCTCTAAAATTGTATAAATATGTATAGTATATATATATATATGTATATCTGATATCTAATGGGAACAGCAACAGTTGCAAGTTGCTTCCTCCCCATTTGTGTGTAATTATGACTATGCTTTGGTTTCTCTAGCTTCACTGATAGACACGAAAACACGGCGGCTGCTGAAGTACTGAGTATAGGGCACCGATATCGGTCTATATAGCGCACTAAACTATATAGTATTGATGTATGTATGTATGTAATGAATATCGTAGCTGCGTGCATTTTGTTGTTTGTTCTATTGTATAACCTTTAACCTTAAGCTCAATCTGCGTCTTTGTGTATGATACAAAACGAGTGCTTGGCATTAACTAGCAGCTGCTTCAACTAATTGCATGCTACGATTATGCTTTTTATAGTGTACGTACCACTTACTATAATTAGGTAATATATATATATATATATAATTAGGTATATCTATGTGCATACGATATACGATGTTGCGATAATCAGAACTCTAACGAAATATACAAACAATCGACTCGAAGATGCACAAATAAACGATGTAAACATAAAGAAACGTTAGTTTTGTATAAGACAACAGTTTAAAATCCTTGTCTAAATGGATTCGCTGGTGCCGCAGGACCTCTGCTTTGTTGCTGTTGCTGCTGCTGCTGTTGTTGTTGCTGTTGCTGCTGGAAAGGATTCACTGCCCTTGGCTGAGCATAACTGCCGCCTTGCTCCTGATAACCTGGCTGATAGCTCTGATCCTGCTGATAGCCACCGCCACCGGCCTGTTGTTGATAGCCCTGCTGTGATTGGTAATCGTATTGCTGATCATCGAGGTTGGTCTCCTGCTGTGGCTGATATTGCTGGCCATACTCCAGATGATTCTTCAGATCGCCCTCGACTGGCTTTTGATCGTGCATAACGTACGTTTGATACTCCTTGTTCGGTGGATCCTGCATCAAGATGTTCGCCTCGTTCTCGAACGGCTTGAAGTCATAGATGTTGCGCAGCTTGCGCAGGACAGGCACATAGGCGAGATTCGAGAAGGCAATGAGGAAGTTGAGTGCCGTAAATCCAATGGCCTCCACAACTCCGCCAGCAATAATCGGACCCACAGCATAGGCGATCGAATACGAGATGTCGGCGATTGCATAAATGCTGCCGTACACCGACACGTAGCGCACATCCACCAAATAGCCGAGAGTGGGCAGCAAAGCGGTGTCGATCAGAGCAATGCCAAAGCAGATGACACAGATGGGCAGCATGAGCATTTTGTAGCCACTGCAGAAGGGTATGATGAAGCAGGAGAAACCCTCCAGCGCCAAGCCACCGGCAGCCATTAGCCACTGATGTTGCGGATACTTTCGGGCCATCTTCACGGTGATAACGACGCCTAGCACATGGGGAAAGAAGGCGGGCAGCCAGACCATGCCAATCTTCCAGTTTTCCGTTGTCATATTATCCTCCATCCACAGCGAGATCGTGGGCTCGAGAAAAGCGAGCGCCACATTCGACATGGTCAAGGCGCCAGCACAGACAGCAATGTAGGGATCCATGAGCAGACGCCAAATGGGAATGGTTTGATTCGAGACTTCTTTGCTCTGTTTGATTTGCTCCTTCACAGGTTTCATGACTAACAACAGCATCAAGCCATCCAGCAGACAAACCAAGGCGAGTATAAGGAATGGCACTTCCTTGCCGGCAAACTGATACAGCGCACCGCCAAAAGGTGGCGCCACCAGGCAGCCAAAGCTGATGAAAGCAAGCGCAATACCCAACGCCTGTGAACGTTCGTTCTCCTCCGTAAAACGATCCGCAATCATGGCCAGACCCGATGTGTCCGCAAAGGCGGAGCCAGCGCCCTGCAGCGAGCGGGCAAAGAAGAGAACGCTGTAGCTGCTGCCGCAGGCGAAGACCGCAGTGGAGAAGAACATGATGGTGAGGCCAATCATCATGGGTATATCATACCCGATCTTATCGATGAGGCCACCCGAAAATGGATTCACCATCAGCTGAACAATGGCCTTGGAGGCAAACAGTATGCCCGTGGCCGAGTCCTGGCCGTGATGATCATGATGCACTGGGATCAGGCGACCGGTGACATTGTCGCGCAAAGGCGGTGGCGTTGGTCCATCATCGAAGCTGCCAATTTCGCGCAGATAATCGGGTATAATCGGCACGATGACCATGTACAACATGTTGTCCAGCAACAGAGCAATGGAGACAATGACCAGGATGAGGCGACGTTGATTCACCGGCTCCTGGATCTTCTCCCACACAATCTCCTTCACCTCGCGCAGCTCCAGATTGATCAGCGGTATTTGAAATGCGGCCATTTTGCTTTCTTTTAATATTTTCTCTTATGCTGTCAAAAAATTATTTAAACTCCTTTCTTCGCTTCCTTTTCTTTTTTGCTTGCGTTTTGTATTCCTTTTATTTTTTTGTACTCAAAGTTGCCACCACTTTTTTTGTGGTTGCTTTATTGTTGTTTTGTCGTGCTTTTGGCGCTTTTCAATTTCATGACCGCTGCCGGAAATTGTGCAACGTTTTCTTTCAATATGGCCGCTTCCGTTTCCGCTTTCCGTGTGTTAATTACTCTCGCCAATCGCTTCAAGTGCAGCTGCAATTTCTTGTTTTTGAGGTGGTTTCTGTTCTCTGTTCTCTGGTCTCTGATCTCTCTGGTTAACTGTATTGTTTCTTATTTCACACAGCTGTGTTTTACATGATTTCGTGTTGTAGTTGTTGTTGTAGTTGTTATTGTTGTTGGTGTGCAAGTTGTTGGCATGCCAGTGAACAACCTTTAACGACACAGAAACAAGATTTCGTTAGTTTTATTTTATTTGTTTTTTTCTTTTTGGTTTATTTTCATTTATTTTTTGCTCAAACTAATTTCACTCTCTCTTTCTGCATATAATAATTTATTTAGTTCTTGTTAAGAGGACATTTGATTCATTCGTTAAAGTATATTTTTGTTTGATTTTTGATTTGATTTAATTTGATTTTATGATTGAAATGTTGTTTCTGTGTTGCAAAAGGATGCCTGCTGGTGAACAAAAAGTGTATTGTTAAGATTAATTCACACAATTCCCGATTGTAGAAATTTATATACACATCAAGTATACAGATTAGTTAAGAAGCGCGCGTTTGGCACAATTAACACACATTTCAATCATAAAAACAAATATACGTATACGAGTACCAAAAATATTCTATAATTAAAGCATTAAATATTCATAACAGCATTACGAACAAAAGGCAATCAATTTAATTGCTTTTCGCTCTCATTGTGATTACGACCAAGATTTACATAGAGTTTGTTATATACAATCATGTATGTTATGTATGTATTAGACAAAAGCGTATTATAATTGCGCCCTCGAAAGTCGCGTGGCCACACTCGAATCTGTAATTATAATCATTGCTTTTTTGCTTGACAATATAATATCATACAATATGTACAACAGGCACCTCTTGAACAAGCACGCAAACCAATTCAAATTCCAATTCTAACCCCATCGACCTGCAGAATATTTTCTGCTTTGCTTAATGGAAATGAAATTCGCATAATTGAAGCAACTTTGTCTTTGAACTCACCTGCATCGAACTAGAAATTTTATACACATTATCCACACGTTTCTATTTTGTTGTTTTTTCTCAACTTTTATATTTTAGCTGTGTTTTTTTTTTTTGGTCTTCTTTGCTCCCCTTGTGAGCTATCTATGCTGATCTAATTTCAACATTTATCTACCTTGTAACGTACTCAGTGCCATCCCCCAAATAGACACAACATAAAACATTACGTGTGCAGGGTATGAATACATCCCTCTTCCCTGTTCCCTGTTCCGTGTTCCCCGCCCCATCGAAGCTTGCCAATTCAACTTTACTTTGGTATACACGAGACGTTGGAAAAACATTTCGTTTTATCATTAAATTTTCATGACCACGTTCGTGTGGGTGTATTGGTTTACTAGTGTGTGTATATGTGTGTGTTATATTCCCCAAACTTTGCTGTGTCTGTGCCTGGAGGGAGCTCAGCAAGCAGCAGCAGCAAAAGCGGCAGATCGCGTCCGCCCTTAGACTCAGCCACATGAGTCAATTATCGTATGTCTCGTGTGCCGTGTTTCAATGTTATTTTTCATGCAACGACTTTAATTTTCTCTGTATGTATGTGTGTGTGTGTGTGTTTTTTTTTATGCTCCAGGCCCATAACTACAATAACAACAGAGGAGAGTGAGAGCCAGCTAGCGCCCAGGTGGGTCGTTGTACTTGACCCTGGGGTTGCTACACTCACTCATATACTCATTCTACACTCATGCTATACTCATATACTCATGCCAAGGTTTCGCTTTTTTATCAAAGCCAGGGGTTGCTGCTGCTGCCAGAGCAGCAACTCGAGTCAAGTGCAGAAACGTGTGCCAACAACATGTTTGTTATAATAATGAGAACAGACCTAAAAAACCAGCTGAGAAATTAAAGAGTCTAGGAACACGGAAATATAAATATATACAGACGCTGTGTATACATCAGAGCAACATCAAAAAGCGCCAATTTATATTTACGCCTTTATAATTTTATTGATTTTTTCCGCTTCCGCAGTGACTGGCAGAAATACCCTGGACAGCTGATGAGTTTCCCAGCTCACAACTCACAGCTCAGCACATAAAACATTTTCGGACTGCGTTCATCCGACATTAAATTTAGCCCCTCAGCTCAGCGTCCTTTTGTGTGGAGCCCTTCATTATCCCAGTGGCGCTTTATTTGGGTTTCCTTTTCATATTTCCCCACAGCAATTAGCTAGTCGAGCGTACATAACTAAGTAGAGAAACTTTCAAAGCAAATGTATGCTTCAAGTTGCATTTCTAATGGGATAGAAAATATTCCTTGAATACACCCAACTAAAGTCACTTCGAGTGTGTGAGTGGAAATTGAATCTATGCGCACTCAAAGTGCACTTTTTTTGTGCAAAATGAGATATTCGCCAGCAACTTGAGCCGCCTGGCAAAAGCAGCAGCTGAGCTTTTGTTTCTTCATCTTTATCTTTGCATAAGTTATGAACAAAGGCAACTTTAAGTTTTGTATAAGAGAAAAGTACTTGATTTTGCGAGTTTATGATTTCGACACCCCCCACAACGAGGTGCTTCACCTTGAAACACAACCGAGAGGATGATCAGCGACTTTTGCCACAGTTTTCTTTAGCGCGTTGTCTTGGGAACTTCACAGCAGTTGGTCTTTTGCAGCAAAGCTGCTGGGATTAAAATAAAAAAAAGGAATAGAAGGGAAAAATGGAAAGGAAAATGATGAGAGGCAGGAACGCGAAATGAAATTACATTTATTTTACAGTTGCCTGTGGCGCAGTACGTTTTGCAGCGACTGTAGCCTGGGTGGGTGGGTGTGTCTGTGTGTCTGACGAGGTAATCAGCGTAAAATACAATTTCGTATCATTGTCGAGCAAAAAATACAACTCATAAATGTTGCAAAGAATACAAATGGCCTGACTGTAGCAGTTTTTTAAAACAAATGCGAGCATAAAACGTACATTAGTTAATAAATCAATAAAACGTAAGTGTGCTGCACGTACTTTTTTGTTACGGGTATCATGTGCCAATCCAATCATAATGTTTATCATAAGCTGCGTTTCTCACGTCGACACAAGAGACAAACACACAGAACAATATATAGACATATGCCTTTGGACCCCCCTCGAAGTGTTGTTGAAGTGTTGTAAGCTGCTTTGCTCAAGTGGCGAGCGAAGGGTTGGAAAACACAACGTTTCCTTCTACGATTCACCAGAGCAATTATATGTATATAAGAGTATATGGCTGTGTGTGAGCTGAGGCGTAAGCATATTAATGTTGCCTACTTTTGGGCGCACGCTTATTGATAAACGATATGTGGAACTTGCGCAATTTGTGCTCAGCTAATGAACTGTGCCCAGTTTATGGCCAACTTAAGCGAAGCGTGTCGAATAGCCACAACAAGTAAGAAGGTAAGAAAAGTAAGTAAAATACGAGTAACAACAGAACGGAAAACCACTTGATCGATTAGCAATGCGCCCTTTTTGCGCTTTGGCCTTAACCCTCTTTTGTCAGTCAAGCTGACGCTTCTTCGCATTGTACTTCGCTTGTTGTTTCAAGTTTAATTGACTTTTCTTTATGTCGCACTTTATGTCTTTTGCGCCCCTATCGATTTCACTGGGTTAGCTGCAATTGGGTTAGCTTAATTGGTTGGCTTGCGGCCACGTTTTTTAATTGCAAAAGTTACAAACGAGCCTAAATACACACTAAGGCAAGAGGCAAGGCACTCTACGACTGCCTTGGGGCAGTTAAATTATCAAAATCCCAAAAGCATCAGTTACATCCCAAAACGTGTCGGAGACGTCGACCAGCAGATAGATGCTTCATTCTTAGCTTGGTCTCTGTTGTTGTCATTGTTTCTGTTACGAGCTTAAAATGGCTTTTATCAATTCCCCAAAGAATGCGCGGCCACTTAGCTTTAAGGCAACCCAAGCTTGGGCTCAGACTGCGGCTCAGGCTGCGAACATGACGAGCTTTTTCTCGCTCGCATAATCGTAAAAATAAAAGCATATACATTATGCGTAGCTGTGGCAATTTGCTCTGGTACCATGGGGCGTATGCGTGTCTTCCTTCCTCCCTAACACACCCACACATTCCGAAACATTGGTCATAAATCAAAACATTAACTGGGCGTGGCTAGTCTCCTATTCGTGGGCGTATAATATGAACTTTTTTCGCACTCTCCGCTCTAGGTAAGTGCTGGTCAGCACTTTGGCCACGGCAACAAATTGATTTGCTCATAAATTACTTCGGACTTGGAACATTTATTGCTTTTTTCCTTTACTTCAATATAACATAGACACATAAATTGTACATGGGACAGCAGTGGATGCAACAACTATCATTATGTATGCAGCAGTTAATTTCGAAAGATTCTGATTAATGGCAACGCTTCAGGCAAGTCTTGGGTCTTATCACCGGGGCCAGTTTTAAGCCCCGAAAATGTGAACATTTGCAGCGCTACAAATGCTTGCCAATCAACAATACCATCAGCGCCCGTTTTACGACTTTTGATGTGGCACATCGATGCTGCCCGACTGCCTGCCAGATACAGACTCCTTTGCTGCTGCTGATGTTGCTGCCACATTGAGCCGTCAGCAGCAGCAGCAGCAGGGTCCAACCCTCGAGCTGGTTGCTCTGCGGTCTGGTCCTGGGGTTGGCGTTTTATCAGACAGGCATCAAGACAAATGCGTTACTTGTTTCTCGTTTGGCTTATTACAACAGCTACCTTCCTGGCTGCCCCAGGCAGCAGCAGCCTTTGTCTTTGTCTTTGCCTGTCGCTTTCCTTGCTGTGGGGTCGAACCCTTGGCCACCCTTCGGGGAGAATGACGTTGCGCCCCTTTTTGTTTTGACATGAAACCGCTATGAACACATCAGCGTTACAAACGCGTCTACAACAACGGTAACGGCAACGGCAAACAAGGCAAACAATCTAATGACGAGGCAGCCGTTGTCTTGTTTATACTATTTGTGTGTTGTTTCTCGTGTTTGTGTGGGAAATTTATATTTATTGCCTTCATTATGCAGCAGCCACAGCAGCTAAAGCGGCATCCGTAGCAAATACTGCATAGTGTGAATTCCACAACCAGTTACCTGCGCTTTTATGATTAAGTTTCAGTCGGTGTTAATAAACATTTTTGCGAGTCTACTAAATTAGCGTTGTTTTTTCGCTTTTTAATTTAATGAGAAACTTCACCAAGTTTATTAGATACGGCAATCTTCGCATGCATCTTTGACTTTAATAATATAAAATAGATGGCAACAATAATGACCCCATTTGTATTTAAATTACGTTTTTTAAGTGTCAAAATACTTCAAAGTTGATTAGAGCTTTTGCTAAATATGAAATTAAATGAGCAAATAGAGATGAAATATGTTGTGTATAAGCATTTGTTCAGTATTTGAATTATTGAAGAGAATATGTCCCGTTTCTTGAAGTTAAGATTATAAAAAAATCCAATAAACTTTGATTAATCTTCTGCAATATATTTGTGCCTATCATGACAATATATTTGATTAATTTTGATAAATTTAGTTTTTATTAACTAATTGTAGTAAGCGTACAATTTAACGTTAGTTTGTTTCATAACAACACAATTTTGTAGCTAACTTGAAAATGAAACCATTTTGAACTCTATAGATTTTTGCCTACATATATAAAAGAATGTGAAAAGAAATTTCTAGCACCCAAAAGATATTCATAGAATTATTTACTTTTCAATAAAAGAATGACTTTATATATAATTTTGACTTCCTTTTAAAAAAATTTAGAAATCATATTTTAAGTTTTAGTCATTTGCAATTACAACTTTTTCATGAAATTGGTCTTCTCTTCAATCGATGTGAAAATACACCTATTAAGTTAATGTTTTTTCAAATTAACATTTTTGTTATATTTGTAGTGCAGAATATGATGATTAATACCAATGAATATATTCGACGTATGCAAAATATGTCAACACAAAAACAATCATAATTCTAATTAAACTATAGACTGGCTTTCAAAATTTTTAAGAATGGAAAAACGTAAATCAAACATGTACCAAGAAGTTTTATTCAGTAATTTCATTCTTTGAAAAATTTTAAATAATATATTATGATTTTAGTCAATATAATTGCAATATGCAATATATAACAAAAATATCTTCTTATCTGGCAACTTTTAAAAAAGTATTCATTTCGATTCATTTATTTCATTCTGTAAAAAATTTAAAATTATTTATTATAATTGTAATTATATAGAAAAATAAAAAGATATCTTCTTATCTGGGTACTTTTAAAAACTTTTTCATATCCTTTTATTCATCTTTTCTAGAAATATATATTCTATTAACTTTTCAAACTATATTCATTTCTTTTCATTCATGTTCATTAACATTTCGTATCGTCATTGCATAAGAACAGGAAGCGCTCCCGCTGTTGCCGCTGACACGTTAGGAGACTTGACTGTAACTGTTTCATTCCATTTCGTTTCACTGAGAGACGAAGCATAACGTTCGCTCATATCGTAAAACAAATGTATCCATACCTTGCCTTGTATAATCCCCATTCGTGTGTGTGTGAGAGTGTTTGTGTGTGTGTAAGAGTGTGCGTTTGCCAAAGGACAACTAGCAGGAGCAGGAGAGTAGAAATGAGGTGAATGCTGAGAACACGAACACACACACAACCTCGCACACACTTGCAGCTCTTGTAGTGTTTGTGTTTGTATGCGAGAAGTTGTTTAATTTTAATTATATGCATATTCAGTCTAAGGCTCAGGTTATGTAAGTACTTGAAAAAGTCGTAATTTTTTCAACAGAATTTCAAAAAGCATCTAAATATATATGTATATGTTAGATATGCATTCAATTTAGTGGATAGCTAACCTGTATCGCTCGGTGTGATATTGCTGAGGCGGTGGGTGAGAAACCCGCGCAAATTGGAGACAACACGCTGCGGCGAGTTGGGCCCGCTGCCAATGGAGAAGCTACGCAATTTGGAGAACAGGGCGGCCGACTCCGCGCCACTGCCCGCGGCGCTGCTGTTGCCTTCGTTGGACGCCACGTTCGTTATGAGTGGATGCAGCAATTAGGATGAAATGCGCGCCAGCAGCAGCAAGAGCTCGACCAAAATTTGTCTGCTTACTTTCTTTTTCCACGCGAGCCTCACGCAGTTGGGTTATGTAAAAAACAACACACACTCACTGGCACACGACGAGACAATCCCAAAAATGCCGAGAAAACCGAGAAAACAGTCCACGGAACACACCGAACACCGCTGACACTCTACACGCTCGCTTACGCCCGTTTTCGAACACAAAAATGAGTTTGTTTTGTTGCAACCAGAAAATTAATTATATACATATAATTTGATTTTGTTGTTAACAATTTTGCAAACTTTTTCTTTTTTTTTTTTTGATTTTTGTGTGTGTGGGAGGCCGAGGCCAGACAACGACAACGACAGCAAATAGCAGCGTGCGTTGTGTCGTCCGGGCAGGAGCAAAGGTAACTTCTGTCTGGCGCTGCTTTCACGTCGCTGCTTGTATACCGTCATTTTTCGGTATTCAGCCTGGAATTCCAGCTGCACGCTCGGTCGCAGGTCTCTCGCTTAGCGTGGCTCTGTGGCTCAGCGCCAAAGACGTGAGCTTTCCACGGCGCAGGATATGACGCATGCGCCATCATGTGACAGCCAACCAATTGGCTTGCTTGCTCACCGACAGTCAGCTCTTTCGCCCCCAACTCTCTCTAGTCTGCCTACTTGCCAGCCTGCTTGCCTGCCTGCCTGTTTTCCCATGCACATTACTCTCGCCTAGTTGAACACATTTGAATAAAATTCTATTCGCGCTATGCCGTCTTATGGCATTTGCCTTTGACTCTGGCATTTGTTTTTGTACCCACGCAAAAGAAAATCAATTTCTACCTGTCTAGGCATTTACATGCTTCCAAATTCGTCTTCGCTTTTTCTTCTTCTTCTTCTACTTCTTCTTCTTCATTCATTCCACTACATTTTGTTTTTGTATTTTTGTGTATTTTTATTTGTTTGTTCTCTCGCTGGTTTTTTCTGTAGCATACTTTTTGGGGGAGCTTATGTAAGGCATTCCGAGGGACTATTGTCGACTAGCGTTATTTTCAATTTGCGTAATAGTGTAATTGAACCAGAGCACATGACAATTCTCTTTTAATTTCCACAGTTGCACACACACACAAGCGAACAGCATGCACATGACAACAATGAAGCGTAATCTGTGTATCATCGGCATTGTTCGAGCCGTCAGCAAGTACAAATGATACTGATTAATATCTGATTTCTCCAACGCACTGCAGCACTGCAGTTGCCCGTAGATACCAATCACAACTGAATCTCAATCACTCGACGGGGATTGTGGTGCCACCTACCCAAAAAACTGCGCATTGTCGCCCTTTTTTTTGGGTTTTGTGTTTGCTAAAAAAAAAAAAAAGCAAGAAGAAAATTTGGCAATTTCTTTGTCATTTATCACGTTGTCAGACACTTTTTTGCAATTTATCAAGATCTAACTTATGCTCTCGAGTTTAAATGCCATGCCATTTTTGTGGCTTATTAAAGTCATTGTGCACTGATTTACCCACAAAATACCAGCGACATGTCAAAGGTTGGCTTTCCACAAATTAAAATGTATAATTATTTATCTTAAGGCAAAGCAAATGCGTTTAATGAGATTCTGCAACTAATGAGTTTTTTTAATTTAAATTTTTCAATATTCAATTATAATCTTCATGATATCAAAACAATTAATTTAAGGCCTTGTTGTGATCTTGACTATTAATGGTTATTTAATAATAATATTTATTAATCAACATCAATAATTCTGAAACTTAATAAAAAATATTAAAATATTTATACTTAATGTTTTAAGTAGCCTTTAAAGTAACCTTGTATTTTGAAACTTGTCGATTCGTCTGCATTATTAAGAAAAGAAAGAAATAAATAATTCATATTTAATACAGTTCCGAAATTAAATATACTACTACATTTTATTTCTACCTATTTTTCTTGATCATATCTATGAAATTACTTGTGTGTTGTTATGGCCCAATTTTCTGCTTACGGATTCTACACTTATAAATTCAATAAAAAGAAACTGATAATTATTTAAATAAATATTCCAATAACTAACTATATATAATTTAGTTATTTTTGAATTGAATAGAATAGCGCGGCTTTAAATTTCTCTTTATATATTTATCGATTTTTCTTTTATCCTATAAAGTTTATGGTTAATATTTATTGCAGTCCAGTGTAACCTTATAAACTTAATTTAATTCTAAATATAACTATTTGCAAACTCTAACCATTAACAGGAAATACATGTCGAATTATATTATTTTCATTTCTTTTGCACTGAAATGAATACCAAACAAATAAAAAGAACTATTTACTAGATACTTATGTACACATTTCTATTGTATCTCTCTCTCTCTCTCGCTCAACTGTCTGTTTGTATATTAATAAAGCCATTAGAAGTACATTTGCGACAAACTCGCACAAAAGTCAAACCAAGGGTAAAGTTTGCGAGTATTGACTGCTTTCAATCTCCTCCGCTCGTATACGTAATTTACGTATTTTGTGAAACCAACAAACAGAAATACAATGTGCATTACGCCCACTTGAGGCGTTATGACAATAAACTTGTGTTCGCTATGCAAATCGGCATCAAAACTTAAGGATTCGCAGCAGTTCGTGACAAACTTTGGTAAACGTGCAGCACAAAGTTGCACATGGAAAAGTGCAACGAATCAGCAACAACTTAGTTGCTATGTAAAATGCCGCAATCAGAACACAAACTTTAAAATTTTGACCACGTAAAAGCAATTACGTGTGCAAAATCATAGCAACAAACAAAAAAAAAAAGAAAACTATTTTCCCTGCCGCATTTTCGAGTGTGTGAAAAATAAATGGAAAAGTAGGGGAAAAAATAAAAGACTTGCTTATGCAGAGAGACGATCGATAAGGGCAGCAGCAGCAGCAAACAGCAAGCACTGCTGAAAGGAGGACAAGTCTCCTGCCACGCCTGGACTGGCTCTAAGTTTTTGTGTTTTATTTTTTTTGTTGCCGCAAGGTAAATCAAGGTGTGCCGCAGCGGGTGTGCGTTGTGTGTGTGTATGTTTGTGTGTCGCGTGCTGTTTGAACCACGACTTAAACATGAAACACATAGCCGCCCGTCTTAATATACATAACCGCATATATATACACACGTAAAGGGAAAATTATATAGCACAGACGTCCTGTCGGGCTAACGTACTTTTGGTTGTGTGTCGGAAAGTGGTTGCAAAACAAGGTTATTTTGCCAGTGGCCAAGACGCGTGGGCGGCTCGCAGCATTACCAAAAAAAAAGCAGAGAAAACCAAGAGCAGAATAGACGAAACATAGCCCGCAGCTAAGCCAAAGGCAAAACCCGAAACCACAGAGAAATGTACAAAAGACACGCAACGAAAAGAAATATAAAACAGGGCAGCTCGTTAAGCGCCCACAATAGACCAAACAAGGCTCCATTTTCAAATATATATTATATATAAGACCTACATATATAAATAAACTCCTTCCTCGCGCTGTATATATATAGAATAAAACATCTGAGAAGTCTGCTGTGTCGCAATTTTGTGTTTTACACATTAGCAGCTATTTTCTTTTGCAAATTGATTTGCCAAGCACTTGAAATTTAATTCATTTTTAATTCGCAGCTAATTGGTTTTGTTTTTTTTTTTCTTTATGCCCAAAGAGGCTGGCTCGGCTTCAATTAGCCCAGTGGACATGGGTCTGACATCGGATATGCGTATAACAGTTAATTCTATTTATTTTCGAGTACACTTGGATATTGTTGTTCGCTTTAGGTATTAAAAAGTCAACGAGTATCTGCGCAATAAAACTGTCAAGACTCTGCCAAGTACTATCAGAAAATGTCCCCCTCAACTATTCCATTTATATCGAAGGAAACACGAACGAGCACACGAACAAAATTTACTGACATTCCATTTTAATTTACATGCCCTAATGTTTATTTTCAATTATGAATTTATTCCTGCCAGTTGGCAGCCGCAATGACAGTAACAACAACAAGCGCGGTTAATTTTGGGAATGAAGTCGAATAAAGAACACTCTTTATACCCGCTACCCATAGGGTAGAAGGGTATTATAACTTTGTGCCGGCAGGAAATGTATGTAACAGGTAGAAGGAGGCATCTCCGACCCTATAAAGTATATATATTCTTGATCAGCGTCAACAGCCGAGACGATATAGCCATGTCCGTCTGTCCGTCTGTGTGTCTGTGTGTCTGTCCGTCCGTCCGTATGAACACCTAGATCTCAGAGACTATAAGAGATAGAGCTATAATTTTTTTTCGACAACATTTGTTATGTTTGCACGCAGATCAAGTTTGTTTCAAATTTTTGCCACGCCCACTTCCGCCCCCGCAAAACAAAAAAATCGAATAACAAGCGTAATTTTAAAGCTAGAGTTCCGAATTTTGATATAAATAACTACTATAGTAGTTATGATTTCTGAAAATTTGGTTGCGATCAGATAAAAATTTTCGAAGTTATAAAAGAAATATTTTTGTATGGGCAAAAACGCCTACTTACTATGGGTCTTAGTTGCTTTGGGTGACAATCTGGTATATTGTGCCGTCTATGGTATATTTTGAATGCGGTACTATGTCGATATACCAAATATACCATTTATATTTTAGTATTTTGCAGTATATTCGGTATATTTTGAGAAAATACCGCAAATTATATTTATTTTATTCAAAATGGGTAGCGGGTATCTCACAGTCGAGTACACTCGACTGTAGCTTTCTTACTTGTTTTTTTATAAAAAGTTAAAATTTGGAATAATTTATACAAAACAGGGTTGTATAACTCGAGAAGAACTATGCAATATGCCAAAAATTTATTTTGTAAATAGTAAACTCTAAAAGATTAAAACAGCCAGTTAAGAATGCATTACAATATAATATATTATATATGAGGAAATAATTTTAAGAATTAAAATACTAAGGTAAAATATATTGAAAAATATAAATACATTTTATTTTAAAAGTTGCGTTCTTAAATATAGAACCAATTTCTTTATTTTTTCTTATTTGAATAGTATAATTATTAAATAAAATATAGAAAAATAATATAATTCTATTTTTTCTTAATGTGAAATAAAGTTAAATTGAAATGAGGTCAAAAACAAAAATTTTTAAACTTTTGTTTTATAAAACTTATTTTCTAATTATACCAATATTATAGCATAACTTTAGTATATAAGTATATTAATAGTATATTTTATATATAGTATATTTTATATATGTCATACGAAATGTCATATTAATCATGCTTTATGTTAGGATGCGCAAATGTTAGGAGCAGAGTACGCCTTTTCGTAATTAGATGACGGGTTCAGGGCATCTGCTCGATGGCAAGCGAACCGTAAAACAGACACCACCAGCAACCCCCGCAAACAAGAAGCTCACACCACACACACACACCACAGCCACAACAATCACAACCACCACCACCACCAGCAGCAGCTGTAATAACAACAACAAAAGCAACACTTGTAAAATATCACGCTGTGCCTGGGGCCTTCTGACTGACGACTGAGTTGAGTTGAACTAAGTTGATGTGTGGCCAAGGTAAAAAGCGCCTTCACCTCCTCGTTATGCCTACAATCTCTATTGATTTTTATACTCGCTGATATGTGTGCATGTGTATTTTCTAATAACCAAGCTGTATACTATCTGCTCTACAATATCCACCTGGCTGTCTGACTGCCTGTCATCTGGCTTAATAAGTAGTTTCAAAACCCAAACACACACATTCATCCACTCTAGTCGTTGACTTAATTGGATTGCTCCGTCCGCTAGAGTTTTTTGTGACAGAATGAAACGGAAACTGAAACTGAATCATGGCCCAGTGTGTCAAAGGTGGTTTTAAATTATAAATTCCATAAAATATTTGCACTGCTGTTGCCATAAAAACTGAATGACTGCCTGGATGTTGATCCTGTCTGCTGATATTGACAGCAAGATAGACAGCGTCGTGTCGTGATTCTTCCCCGTTCCACGGGTTGAGACTCCCCACGAAGTAGAGTGCTGCTCTCACACGGTGTCGCAGTTCATTTTCAATGGATTTGCTGGTTGATTTGATGAGAAAGTTTCTCAAAGGAATCCCGTAGTAGTGAACGACTTCAAGGAATGATTAATCGGATGACTTCCATTTCAGTTAATTTCTAGTTGAGCAAATAAGCTTATATTTCTCGTATAATTTAACCAAAATGTTTGCTTTTCGGCTCTGTTATTTCCACAGTAAATTGCTGCTGTTTATGTTAATCCCCTAGGCCTCAACGCTTTGATCCTGCTGGCCCCCTTTGGTGAGCCTGCTGTCAGTGGTCTTGGCACCTGACGCAGCCAGAAAAATACACAGGCACAACATGAGCAATGGCGACGACTCCCCAAAGGAACTGAAGCGTTGGACAGGCGGTTGCAATTTACAATGTATATAATGAAAGGTTGCCACAGAGCTGCATGTGATGCAACGTAATTAAGGCGCAGACAAAGACGTTGAATATTTAATTGCAATAAATTTAACAGCTTTAAAGCAACATAGTTTGAATACAAACCGCATTAATTTAAATCAAATAAATAAATAACACAATCGAATTTACCGACAACAATTTGTGCTAATTGTTGCCAGTGCTTTTGTTAAATGTTTAGATTTAATTAAGCCGAAAATTTGATTGCGTTATTAGAAAGTAAACATTTTAATTGCAAATATTTGGTAAATTCTAATTAAGCCAAATATCTGCATCTAATGTCTGCTTTTCGGGGCAATTTAGAACACTTAAATAAGCATAAGTAAGTCATAATGGGTCATAAAATGTAGACGTTGCTCACAATAAAGCATAATGGAATCTGCGCAAACAGAATAATATCAATAAAATAATAAAATAAAAATTAAGTTGACTTTCAACGTTCTACGAAGCCCCAAGCTAAATGTTGGAGCGAGATGGCAAGCGAGAACGAGAGTGAGTGGGATGCCTAGAAACGAAACTAAAATCGTATAAAACAAAACAACAAAGCGAATGGGCAATGACAAGCAAGAAAAGTCAACAACAAAAATCTATTGAGAAATTTGAGAGTATATGTGTATGAGTGTGTGTGCGAGAGAGAGAGAGAGAGAGAGCGAGAGCGAAAGCGAGGAGTGTGAGTGCAAGGAGAGCATGTGACACGAGTGGTGGAATTTTTAAGGCGCACAGGGGAGCTTCGGGAGTATCGCCATCAAAATGGCCGCCGAAAGTGTTGAAGTGTGTAAGCGAGGACGAGAAAAAAGCCTGAAAAAGAGCCAGCAACCCAAAACTGGCAAAAAGTGGCCACAAATCGCAGCAAAAGACTGCGGGAGGGTGACAGCGGAGTGGAAAAAGTATAAAAGTATAAAAAGAACGCAAAAAAAAGGCGATCAATAAGTTTTGTGTGTGTCTGCGTGTATTTTTGTCATGACGACGACGACGACGACGTCGGTGACGCAGGCAAAGACTGCAAATTAATTGCGAATTGTCGGTGCCACCCGCTTCTTATGTATGTATGTGTCATTGTATTTGTATGACAACAACAATGTCAACGCGACAAACACTTTGTTACATGAAACGTGTGAATGGCTACAAACTGAATGCGTGTCGCCTTGCGTTTAGCTGTCACTGTAAACGCACACACACACATACCCATGCAATGTATGTGTGTGTTTGTATTGGAAAAATGCAACTTTTGACATTTCGATGACCTTACTTAAGTTAACAACAACAACAACAGCGAGAGACTATTAGTTGATTTACGTGAACAAAGCTGCCCTCTGAAAATGTGTAACCTAAATTCTGTGCACTGGGTTCATGTTCATGTTACTACTGTATTGAATTTGTTGTTCTATTTGCCGCCGTGTTCCACATTTCCCATTTCGTTCCAGCCAATTTCAGAATCCATTCTCGGGGCACTCTCTTCAGCTGAGCCTCTCTTCGGTTGCTTTCTCGTTTCAGCTGCCGCAGCTGATGGCCCCACCAGCGACGACGACGACGACGCAGCAGCCTGTCATTTCATTCAAACATGGCCGCGTGGGTGTGGCCTTGTCACCAACACTCACACACACATACACACACACGCACTCAGAGCTCTCTTGTAGGCGGAGCTGGCTTTGCTAATTGTGTGTTGGCCTGTCAGAATGAATCGCCTTCCAGGCGTAGGATATGCTAACTGTCTGTGGGACTTCCAGTCTGCTACAAGACATCTGCGCCTTCCAGCGATTCATCAGCTGTTCGTCTTGGGGTAAGTGTGGTGAAAAGCTTTGGCGCTTGGGGCTTGCATTCCAGGAGAACAAATTTACTTGCAAATATTTGCTCAGTTTCTTAAACAAATTAAAACTTGACGTAGGCAAACGTTTGAATACGTTTTAGCCATCGATGGAAAATTAATTGAACTGTCGATTTTATTACGTATACTATAAAAATGGCAAACAGCAACGAAATTAATGAATCAACACTCTGTCAACACTCAGCTAAAGCGCAAAAATTTACGTAAACCAACCTTAGCCAATTTTTAATCAAAACTCTTTAGTTGCCCATTTATAAAACCATCAAATATACGTTTTTAACAAGAGGAAGTTGGTAAAAGCAAATGCGCAAAATATTATTTTATGCATGTTTGCCAAATAAACATTCGCAGATTTATTGCCCGCTATTTACACTAAGTAATTAGCAGCTTAATGCGGCTTCATTATCATTGCTGTTTCAACTAAGGGGGATGACAGTTATAAACCATCAAAGTTTTAATACATATAAATTGCGCATACGCAACGTTCGCCACCTTTTGCATTATTGATGTGAGTGTTTGCATTTTAAAGGGAATTACTTATTTAATTTTCATTGTACACTGAAAGATATGTATGTGGCAGCTGCGTTGGTCCAAAAGGTTGTAATTGATGCGATACGATGCGATGTGATGCGAAGTGGGAGGGAAATGGGAGACCAGGCAAGCATGACGTCAGCAACGGACTTGAACTGAATTAAAGTTTGGGTGTTTTGGGGTTCGTCAAAGTTTGGAGCAGGAGTCGTTTTTTTGCTTTTTGGGGCTTCTGTGTGACGGCATGAACTTTGACCTATGCTAACCTCATGTCTTATGGCTAAAAGCTTATTCTCTTGCTAGATCGCTCGAGGGGCAATTTGAGCGCTGTTGAATTCGCTTGTCAGTCAGTTGATGAAAGGTCATTTGGATTTTGTTTTCGCTTCCGCCGCTTCCGTCGCTTCCGTCGCGCTTCGGTATTGTTATCTGTTATCTGTCCGACCACCTGTCTACCGGTAAATTTATCATTTTTTGCGACATGTCAATTTGTCATTCACATGGCTGACAGCCATCCGGTCGGTCCTTCATTCTAAACACATTCCTGCATTGTCTATTTCAAACTCGATGTATGTTCGTGTATTAGTAAATGCCAAATAGACAGGACTCTAGTTATTATTTCCTTAACGTTGACGCTGCTCAGCGAAGCAATCAATCATCAGGAATGTGACGGATGGAGATAGATTGATTTTCATAATTAGAAGCCATGAAAAATATAAAATTTTGTATCAAACAAAGGGCCAAAGTTATAACTCAAGCAATGAATCTGACTCACTTTGCATCGTATCAATTGCAAAAGTTATTTATTGAAGCTATTAATCTATTTTTATTGCTATGAGTATGCGATTGAATCATATTGTAGTTCAGGTTAAATAAGTAATCACGATTCGGCATTTACAGATAGCATAATTGAGTACATGGCAAAAAGTTTTTTGAGAGTATTGCTGCAATGACGACTGCAGCTGCGCATCTCCTTGGAGGTGCTGAAATATTGAAACAGCATAATAATTATAGCAATTATCCAACGTGGCAGTCATGTAATTGCGTCCCCAAGAGTCTCACTTCAATGGTGACTGCTGTGTTTTGTTTTGCTTTGTTTTTTTTTTTTTGCTTGCACACCAACTTAACCCAGAAATGAAGCAAAGACAGTAAGTTGATGCTGCCAGCTGATAAATAAGTAAGTATGAGCGCTCTTTTTTGGGGGGAGGGGGAAACCCACGCCAAAACGAAAATAAAAATTGTTTGTATTACCAAATGAAGCAGCTGTAATTTATGGCAAATGCTTTGTTTTGCTTTTGCTGCCTATTGTCATTGTCATTATCATGGTTGGAACACAGAGCTGGGACCCCATTTGGTTAGATGCAACTGGTACTCAAGTTAATGCGGGGCCTTGTCAAGGCCATTGAAACTTTCTTTAGAGTAAAAGAGAGTGAGGAGAAGAGAGGAGAGGCGAGGCGAGGAGTGAAGCATAACACTAATTGGGGCATGGCTACGGGCCATTCAGTTGCTTTCGAGCTGTATTAAAGCGTAAAGCAAATATGAATAAAATTCATTATATGATGCCATTGATGAACACTTCAATTGCTCTGGGGCATCCAGCAATGGTAACAGCCAAAGCCAAAACCAAAGCCACAGCAACAGCAAAGAGTCGAGTGAGTGCAGCACTTGAGAGCCAACACATAGCGACACAGTCTCACTGGTCTGTTTTATTTTTTTGTGGATGTCGGGTCTGGGTTTTCAACTTGTTTGCATTACGCCAATGATTTCTAACAAAAATTTATTGAAGTACTTTTCACTTTTAATGTGAGCGCACAAGTTTTATCGGGGCCTTCGCTTTGATATTTATGACTTTTACTTGTCTAAAGAAAAATAACAATAACAATAACTATCAAAACACAAATAAAAATTAACAATTTATATATATTTTGTTAAGCTCTCAAAACTGGAGCAACTGAAGCTCGTCATCGCCATCATCATCGCTGCTTGTCTCCCAGTCTCCCAGTGAGCGAGCTCTTTTTCTTTTAAATAAATATGTCTATAGCCGCACACATGTCTGTGCCATCCAGCTTGATTGATTGTAGTAGCAACAGCAACAGCAACAGCAGCAGCAGCAGAAGCAGCGACGACGCAGTCGACGGCATCTCAGCGTTTATTATTTTGATTGGCAATCGAAGGTGTTAGATAACATTACAAGCGCAACAGACACGCACTGCCTAATTATCGTTTATCAGACATACCATAGCACAACCTTAACAACCTGCAATATATGTATCATAGTATCTCTGTATCTGTATCCGAACATGAAAGAAACAAATACTATTCGAATTTGTATTCGTACTCGTATTCGACATAACTCGCTGCCGTTTTGCGGTTGAATGAAATATTTCTTTCTTTCTACTACTACAAGGGAATCTGTTATGGATGCCGCCCTCGTTCATGCTCTTATCTTATCCTCTGTTATGACAAACTTTTTTGCGCTCTTTTGTTGCCATTTAATTAATTTATTTCTTTCACACTGACCCAGACAAATTCCATCAAAAGTTTTGGCTACATAAGTTGAAACGACAGGTTGAAGTTTTTTTTTTTTTTGCGCTGTTTTTTTTTCTTACTTTTGCACCATAAATGCCAATAAAGTTTTATCGAAGTTGTCGTTTATTTGGTATAAGGCTCAAGCCACTTCCACTCCTCCCAGACAACGCAAGCCTGCTCGGGCTCCATGAAGGCATAATTGTCGGGGCACTGAATGTAGTCGGCCTTCTCCTGTCCCTCGGGACACACCCAGTAGTGAGTGGGATCCGAGATGTCACGGAATTTGCGAGCATGATCCTCAACAATGGCGCAGTTGGGTTCGGCGTAGATATCCTGGCCATTGTAGGCGGTTGACAGGGTCACAAAGATGCCCAAGAGCAGAAAGCCAAAGAGTGTAGCTGCAATTGGAATAAGTTAGAAATTTTCGAAATTCATCTAAAGTTAGTTGTCGCACCTGGTTGCATTTTGTTGCGTGACTTCAATGGAAATGTTGCAGTCGTTGACATAATGGGAGCATATTTATAGTCTTTTGTATCGCTGGCTGGGCATCCTCATCAGCATTGGGTTGGGTTCTTATCAGTTTTGCCAGCTAACAAATCAAATGCTCCACAAGCAAAAGCACTTTCTGCAAATTGCTTGCCTTACTCACTATTCTTATTTTTAGAGCTCATCAAAAATGATAGAAACCTGCCACATGAGATACTTTTAAGAGGTGGAAAAGAAGGGGCACCTTGTGCAATCATAAGTTGTGGTCGCATTTGCCCCTTCCTCAATGCAATAATTGGATTTCTTTAAAGCGTAGCCTCTTAATCGATAATGAGCTATGCTGCGCTCGCAACACGTTTGTCTTCGTCATCGTCTTTGACGAAATACCCAAAAAAAGAAAAAAAAAAACAGAGGTATACACAATTTATTGGCCTGAGGTGCCTGTGCAAAGTCATTGTCGTTGGTCTTTCGCAGACTAGGAGCATCATTAACTTAAGCAGGCGACCAATCCAACTATGCGGCCCCATGCTGGTTGGCGACACCTGTCTATACATAGGTCTAACCGTCGTCTGTCTACCTGTCTGCCCTCCGTTTGCCATCGAGTTGAACGCGGAAACTGTAATTACATTTTAAACATTTTGTAATAGATTTTTTGGTGTTTTTTAGCCGTTAAATATTTTTGGCTTTTTGTTAGTTTTTTCTTTTCTTTGCCTTCATTTTTTTCTTTTTTTGGCTTTGCTCATTTCGTGATACTTTTTTTTTTGCATCCACACTTAAGCATTTATGTTGGTCAAGTGTTTGGCGCTGGCGCAGAAAACGCTTTAGGGGGTCATCCACAACAAAGCCAAACAAAAGCCACACACAACGATACAAACAGTTAACAAAAGTTGTAACAACACTCACACTCTGCTACTTTGCAAAACGACACAAAAACTAATAACCGACAAAATCAAAAAAAAAACAAATTCAACAAAACAACTCAACAATTTTGATAGCAACATCAGACGGTTTGTTGTCTGTCAACTAATTTGCCAAAGATTGTTTTGCAATTTAAATGAATTCACATTACAGCACGATTAAAATTATAGGGTTACCTTTTTATTGTTTGCCATTTCGCTTACTACTGTAACTAAGGCAGTTTGGGTTTTGTGAAACCCGATCATCTCCATTGTTTGACCAACCATATTCATAAGGTTAAGCCAAACAAAAGAAATATTTATTTACACCAAAATCAACAAGCGAAATTATGTGTAGAATAATTAATCACTTGCGATGCTCACATTCCCCAACTTTTTTTCGGCATTTAAACTTTTTTTTACGTGATGACTAAAATTTAAAAAACCTAGATATAAAAACAATTTTATGAGAATCATATTTGGCTTTATTGAGATATATAAATTAGGTTAATCAAATCAAAGTTTACAAAATTGTACTAGTTAATATGTGGACTTAACATTCATATGTATGAATAATTCAATTTAAAAATTTAAAAGTAACAATAATTTGTGAAAGAAAATTACTTCTTTTTTCTTCAAAGAAATATCTGAACATATTCGTTTAACAAAATAATAGATTTCAAAACATTATTATTTTATACAAATAATAACTATTTTGTTAACTCAAAAAATATATATATTTTTTTATTTTTTGTTATCATATAAAATTATATTTTTAAAGAATCTTTATATATAATTATCTATTCTCTATATATATCTTTCATAAGTTGTTAAGTTACGATTTTGAATATTATTTCTAAAATAATAAACTTCTGAGTAACATTTTTTATTAATTTTAAACTAAATCCTAAAACTAATGAGGCAACTACTAATGGAAAAACATTTTTGGGGGCATATAAATAATAACGTTAATTTAATAAGAATGTTTTTATTGCGCCAGCAGCTTTCTTTTATTTATTTATACACTTTATCAAAGGCAACAAAAAAGCATCCATTAATTGTTGATATCTAAATTGAAATTGCATCTTTTTTGGCAAGTTTATTCTTATCGCGACACGTGTCTCCAGTTATTTCCAATTGATAGCTATCAATCAACGGATGCGAATGTTTTCAATTGATGTTTGTAGATATTTCACGTTTTGCTTTTATTTCTGTTTAAGAACTATATAAGTGTCGCTCTGGCCAGGGAGCAGAGCACACTTGAGAGCAAAACTTACGCAGTTAACCATGAAAGCCTGTGAGTATATTCTATGACCATCTTGTTCTATCGTTTCACAAACTCAACGCAATGTTTTTCTCGCTCAGTCATTGCCTTGTTTGCCCTTTTGGCCGCCGTTGTGATTGCTGTGAACGGAGATGCTGGTCGCTCGGCCTGTCAGGATGAGACCGAGGTGGGACAGACGTATCCACACCACTTCGATCCGGCCAAGTATTGGCTGTGCGAGGAACTGAATGTTGCTGCCACCGAGGTGGATTGCCCCACTGGATTAGCTTACATGCATTATCTGAAGGAGTGCATCCCATGGGCCAGCTACATCTGGAAGAAGCCAGAGTTCCCACCAACTATTGCCTAACTTCCTCACCAAAAAGGTGCTAAATAAAAGAAATAAATGAAAAACATTTTAACTGCAGCTACAGCAATTACAATGTTATATTGTCTTGTGCTTGCTGCACGTCGCGTATACGCAATTTATAGACAGTATACGCATCGTAGTCCGTTCGTAGTTACGCAATACAATCTACTAGTACTTGCTGTTAACTTCAGATGGCGATCGATGCCGGCACTGAACTTGTCGCCACCGCAAAACCCTTAACGAGTGGGCGGTTTTCATCGTCTTTTATCAATGCAAAAACCGCAAGAGCTTCAACTGCTTCGCCGCTTCGTGAGTCGCTTTAACAACAACAACAACAAACTTGTTGTCGCTGTTGACGTCAAAGTTAACGTTGGCAGCGCAGCGATTGTCGGTTAAGCGCCAGAGTTTTTCGCTTGTTGTTGTACGAATGTTGAATGTAGATGTTAGCCGAGTGATTCGCTTTTGAAGAGTGCATTTGGAGTTACATAAAAAAGCCAAATTGAAAACACGTTGTTGTTGCCTTTGGCTGGAAGCTTTAGTTTTCGGCTTTGGCTTTTGTGTTTTCTGTTTTGCGTTTGCGTCTTTGGCTCTTGCTTTTGGCTTTTGGCTTTGCTTTACTTTTGCTTTTGGCTTTTTGGCTTGACTTTACTTTTGCCCAGTTATGATATTCGTTCAGCTTGGCTGGGAAGCTACGCGGCTTTCGTATAAAAATGCATGCTGCGTACCACACAACAGAGTAGTTTGCATTCGACTTTCGGCTGAGCAGCATACCATCTTCATTCAGCAACTCCATTGCACATCATCGCTACAAACTGCTGTTGCCTTTAAACGGTTAGTGTGGACTTATTCTATATCATCACTACAAATACGAATAAGGATGTCAGCGACTACCAACTGTGTTAAACAAGTGCAGAGTGTTTAAACTGAAAGCAAACAGAAAGTTGCAAAAGTTCTTAAGCGCTTAGAAGTGGGTCGATTTTGTTATCAACTTTTTGCCAAACAACTTTTCTTTCGATAAGTTTTACGCGCTTAAGTAAAACAAGACTAAAGACTCAGCATTACAATTCAGATTTGACGCATCTTTACATAAAGAAAATATAAAAAGTCTGAGGCAAGTTGACTCGGGTCAACGCAGTCAGCACTTCAAAATGAGCTTTATAATTAGGTTTTCAGTTTTCAGTTTTTTGTTTTATTTTTGCAATAAAGTCAACACATACGCGACATCAACAACGACAACAACAGCAACAATTGGTAACCATCGAAAGTGAAAAATGTGTGCAACTCTGGCTAAACAAGAAAAGCCATAATTGTTAACAACTGTAAAGAAACACATTTGTATTGCATGCATTGTCAACTCTCGAGTGTGTGGCAATGCCTTGCATTAGGGTGTAGGAGGCCTCCTAGGGAATAGACGTCAACACTAGAGAAAATCCCAATCAGCCTATTCACAACATCACAACACCACAGCGAGAGATAGTTTGGATTGTGTGTGGGATTAGACCCTTAGCCGTCTTTATTCAATTGCTGGGCATAAAGAAAAGTTTCACTTTATATTTTGTGGCCTGAGGCTTTTCATTTTTATTGTTTTTTCTGTGCTCGTCACAGCCTTTTTGGTAAGCGATTTTCTATTTAATTTTCTTCTCGCTTTTGGCCCAGTTCGGTTTCAAAAACAATTATGTAAAATCAAGCCAGCAAGACAGCTACTAGATTTTGATGATTTTGAGGGTCAAGCGTTATGGTCCAGCAGTTGGCCAGTTCTTGGCATTGCCATCATCATATAAGTCACACGTCCAACTACTGTCTGTCAGTCAAGATTGATGAGCGTGCATTGAAGGTTGACCCCATGGCTAGGCACTCATTTATCGGTCATCATAAATAACAGCAAAAAAAAAAAAAACAAAAAACTACAACAACATTATGCAACATTAGCGCAATTTATTTCTTTTGGCTTTGATCAACAACGATTTACTTTCTTTTACCGCTTTTATCGACTACTTTATTTATATCTAATTTTTCCTGCGCACTTTTCTCTTATTTTTTCTCGCTACAGTTTGGCCAATTTGCTATTGAATCGCATCGCACGCCAGCCAATGATGAGCTCGTCGCTTGCAGTGGTAAGCATCAACAGCAGCCGCAGTAGTAACAGCAGCCGATCCATCCGATCGATTATCCGTATCGACCCACAAAACTAATTTCCTCGTTCGCTTTTTGTTTTGTCTTCTTTCGCAGCTTTTTGGCTTCGTTGCCGTCCTCGTCGTCGCCGTGGCAGGCGGCAAACGTGAGGCGCCTCTGAACAATGCCTATTTGCCGCCTTCGTCTCCATCCAGACCATCATCTAAGTATGGTGCTCCACCGGCGAGCTCCTATCTGCCACCGGCCTCGGGTCCAGCTCCAGCTTTCAACTCGCGTCCCAGCCCATCTAGCAGCTACTCGGCTCCAGGCGCCTCATCGGGTGGCCCGTACCCTGCCCCAGCTCAGCGTCCGTCCAGCTCCTATGGCCCACCAGCGCGTCCAGCTCCTCCACCATCCTCCAGCTACGGTGCACCTCCCAGCCGTCCCAGCCAGTCATACGGACCTCCGCCAGCCAGGAAGCAACATCATTCGCGTCGTCCCGCCTCGAACTACGGACCTCCTAAATCGGCACCTTCTTCAAGCTATGGCGCACCAGCTCCTCCAGCACCACCATCGCCCAAGTACGGACCACCTAAGTCGTCGCCTCCATCAAGCAGCTATGGCGCTCCATCTCGTCCATCCTCGTCCTATGGCGCTCCTAGTGTGAGCAGCTTTGTGCCCTTAGCATCGGCTCCGTCGACCAACTATGGTGCTCCCTCGAAGACACAAACCCTCGGCAGCAGCGGTTATACCTCGGGTCCAGCTGCTCCAGCTCCACCCTCGTCTTCGTACGGTGCTCCCTCCAGCTCTTCTGGCTCCAGCTCCTTCCAGCCCATCTCGGCACCTTCATCCCGCTATGGTGCTCCCAGCGCTAGCTCCAGCTCCAGCTCTAGCAGCAGCAGCTTCTCTTCTCATGGACCTTCCTCATCGTACACTGCTCCCAGCCCAAGCGCAAATAGTGGCGGTTCGTATCCCGCGGCTCCCTCCAGCTCATATGGAGCTCCCTCGGCTCCGTCTAGCTCCTACTCGGCACCCAGCCCCTTAGCTAACAGCGGTGGACCTTATCCGGCTGCCCCTGCTCCACCTTCCAGCTCGTATGGTGCTCCCAGCTCAAGACCTTCCAGCTCCTACTCTGCTCCCAGCCCCGCTGCCAGCAGTGGAGGACCTTATCCTGCTGCACCATCCAGCTCTTATGGCGCACCTAGCTCCGGCCCTTCAAGCTCCTACTCCGCTCCTAGCTCAAGCGCAAACAGCGGTGGACCCTATCCAGCAGCACCCTCCAGCTCGTATGGTGCTCCTGCCGCTCCATCCAGCTCCTACTCGGCACCAAGCCCCTCAGCCAACAGCGGTGGACCCTATCCAGCAGCACCCTCCAGCTCGTATGGTGCTCCTGCCGCTCCATCCAGCTCCTACTCGGCACCAAGCCCCTCAGCCAACAGCGGAGGACCCTACCCAGCTGCACCAGCCCCACCATCTAGCTCTTATGGTGCTCCCAGCTCAGGACCTTCCAGCTCTTATTCCGCACCTAGCCCCTCAGCCAACAGTGGAGGACCTTACCCTGCTGCTCCCTCCAGCTCATACGGTGCTCCTTCGGCTCCATCCAGCTCCTACTCTGCCCCAAGCTCCAGTGCCAACAGTGGAGGACCTTACCCATCTGCTCCGTCCAGCTCTTATGGTGCTCCCAGCGCAGGACCTTCCAGCTCCTACTCTGCACCCAGCCCTGCAGCTAACAGCGGTGGACCATACCCTTCGGCACCATCGAGCTCCTATGGCGCACCCAGCGCAGGTGGCAGCAGCTCCTTTTCTTCGGGTCCATCCAGCTCTTACTCTGCTCCCAGCGCAGGGGGCAGCAGCAGCGGACCTTATTCTGCAGCAAGCGGCCATGGCTCAAGCAGCTCCTCATTCGGCTCAGGCTCATCATCCTCATTCCCATCATCTTCATATGGCGCCCCCAATGGTGATAGCATTCCCAGCGGTCCGTCGTCGTCGTATGGCGCACCCTCCCAGGACTCTGGCTATAACTACAATGGACCCAGCCAAGTACCCGAGACCATCCAGCAGAGTTACAGCGCCAACGGCGGCTACACTTACCGTAAGAAGTAAGTGAAAGCGGGAGAAATAACTCCAGCTCCAAACTGCATCAGTATCATCAGGAACTGCAAGCGTTCAAGTGCCTTAGAATACTCTTGTCCTCATCTGCCACCTGCACCAATTGTTGTATTTCTTAACCGGTAACCGGTAAGCTTCATTTTCATTCACAATCATCATCAATTTAGACAAAAGGAAATCCCCTACTGTAAATTATTCGCAGCTCGAAAAAATCACAAAAAAATAAAAAATTAACAAAAAAAGACAAAATTACCCGATACAACCCATTGAATGTTAGCTGTAATTTTGCACTAGACATAATACGTTTTAATAAAGAAGATGTTAAAATGATTACATAAAAAATAACAAGCGATTCATTACTACAAACAGCAGCAGACAATCTCACTCTAAATAGATCCAAGATCTGAGATCTCAGTTTTACAGCTGACATTCGTGAAATTCTTCCGCTGACAGTTGAAGGCTCAATATGCAAACAGTTATGCAAATTGACTAGCAAAATACCGGATATACAACTGCCATAGCAGTAGCAGTAGCAACATGCACGCCAGCAACATGACACGACAGCAACATCCACAACAAGCGACAGCCGCAACATCAATTAAAGGGCAATTCTTGTGCGACGTCTGCGATGATCTTGTGATGGCATTCCCTCTCCCTGCTTCAACAACTGCGGCATTTTACGACTTGTGTCTAATTAAGATTACAATAAGTTAATTACACAAATGCAACAACAGCAGCAGTAGCAGCATCAACAATGACAGCAACAACAATCACCATAACATCAGCGGCAACATAATGAACTCAACTTTAGTTGTTTTTTGTTTTATTTTCGGCAAATTAAACTAATTTACTTCTAAGTATTTCACATAACTACACCTCTTACCTGATGATCTCTTCTTCTCTCTGCGATCTTCTTGCTGTTGTCTGCGATCTGCATCCCGTGCCTCTTTTCCCCGGTTCCCCTCGTCATCTCCCTTGCTCTTGTTTGCATTTGAACTGCATTTTTATGATGAGAAATTTCCGCTTACGATAATACGGTTCCATTGTTTTAAATTGTCATTAGGTGGTTTTTCTTGTGTCTCTCGGCCTTTTTTTATTTTATATTTTTTGCAATAATGTTTGTCGACGTTGCGGGTGTTACACAAGCCTTTGTCGACTACACACATATGGGCATTTAAAGAGATGCAGTTAGAGCAGGTTCGTGAAATAGTTAAGATTAAGAGGGAATAAATAATTACACGCCATTTGCATCAACAAAGAAACCATTTTAATATATATATTTGTTATTTATTAAATACTTTTTGTTCTCTCGATTTTCTTTGTTTTTTTTTTTTTTGTTTTTGTTTGCATTTGCTTTTAACATTGATATGTATTTGTTTCGGTTGTATGGTATAATTTGATCATATATTTTGTATTGTTGTATATCGTAATCTTGTCTCATTATATTTAACATACTTGCAATATGCCACTAAATATGTATGTATGTATACATCAATTGATTATTATGGCATGTTTAAACAACAATAGGTGAAAGAATAACCCTAATAAAAACCCAACATACTAATAGTTTTCAACACATCGTCATCATAGTACGCATTTCATTTCCTAACCATATGTAGTACATTTTCTAGTAGTTCATTCATCATTGCTTTTGCCAGCTAATCTCATCTGATCTCATCTCATTTCAGTTTTAATACATAAAATAGTTGGTGGTTTTGTTGTTAGTAACTTGCTTAATAACTTAAAAAACAATCAAGTTTCTCATAGTATATACAGAGTTTGTGTTTTGCTGCACAAATTCAACACACGATTCAATTTGATAAATTTTGTAATATTCTTATTTTGTTTCTGTATCTTGAAATTTCATTTAACAATTGCTGAAACGAGCTTGAATTTTTTTTGCGATAAATAGTACATTCAGAGTTTTTGTAAAATAAATATCAACAATAGGTAACAACAGCAAAGAACATAGTTAACTCTGTATTGTACAGTTGAAGCCAAAATAAAGCTAACACTTGCATAAAATGGTCATAACAGTGAAGGTCAAATTGTATTAAGTAACCAGACATATCATTGTTTTCAAACTATTTCAAATTAAACAAATGTAAATCTTGTCTAAAAAATAATTATATAATTTACCATTAAACTAATTAAACTGTAACAAAAACCTGACAAGGTGCTACTAATATTTCGGCCTCAACTGCTTGTAACTCGAGTGTGTTTTTGTATGAACATTGAATTAGCTCAAATTTAGTATTAACTATTTAGTTCGCTTATGTAAAGTTTAAAAAACTCTTATTAGCCTCGAGGCTCCATCAAAAAGCAGTCAACATTTAAGTACATATTACATTACAAGTAGTTTCACATAGATAATAATTGATATTACTATTTAAATGTTACATCAACTGGGAGGGGAACAAATGTTCAACAAACGAGCCAAGAGATGGAATGAACAATAGAACAAGTTTAAAAATATTTCTCTAATAATTGATTTACTGTAAAAACAAGTTCAATTTTTCGCTTCGATTTTAGATATTGGGATTCTTTTTTTTATAATTTTCGGACTTTTGGTAATTGGGATAAAGGTTTTAGGCAGCGCGTGTTTGGATTTGCCAATGTCGGAATACCGCAGATAATCATCTAGATAGATTGGTTTTTTTCACCTGGGTATTATCTTACTAAATTCAGTGTTTTAGCATTCTCTCTATATATAGGTACATATATATAAATAGGTATATGTATAACTGTGTATATACGCATTAGGTACTATGACGCAACATTTTTCTAACATTTCTATTCTGTATTATGTTATGTATAGTTTTTTGTGTTAGTTTTATTTTTATATATTTTGTGTGGTTTTTGCTCTTTGAGAGCAGCTAAAATTCATTTGCCTATATAACGCTCCACCATTTGTTTTTAGGTATTATAGTATAATTTAGTATTATTATTAATAATAGTATTATTCAGTTGCATTCATGATATGTTCGTTTCGTTTTATTTAGTCAGCTTTGATCGCATTGTTCATTCGAATATTTGCTTTTGTGGAAGGACACATGATTCACATTATATGCACCTAAAACTGTAGGACCAATACAAATCTATATGTATATATATTTATATTATATATTCTCAAACAACATTTTGTCAATTACACAAATTACACGGTGAACAAATGAATCGAATTTTAAGTTAAATCGGCTCGCTATACATCTATATATGTATGTATATTTCGATTTCTGTTTTTAGCTTTTTACTTTTTGGTTGCTGCAATTTTCCTTACTAAATTCTATATAGAATAATACGTATGTATTTTGAATGCATTTTCTTTCGCTTTGAATGGAAAATGCAATTGATATGTTTTCAGTTACGTTCAGTTTTGACATTGATATGTTTCGTTTCGTTTCGTGTCGCTATATATAACATTTATACATTGGATATGTCTCGATTATTATTATAGATACTTCAGTTATTCTATGTGAAAGCCTTTGTAGAATGTGTGTTGTGTGTTTGGGGATGTTGAGTGTGGATGAGGCTCTAAGCCTTTAGAAACTATACACAGAATTCTGGCAAAATTATCATAAACTTTAGACGCAACATTCTGCACTTTTTACCTGAGCACTTGTGTGTTTAACGTACGCTGTATGTATGTGTATGTGTGAGTGTATCTTTACATCCATCAGATACATAATAAGCTCAACATAATACTGCATGTGAAGCAACAGAAAACTTAGTCGAGAACCTAGAACTGTTGTTGTTGTTGAATTTACTTACATGTGGGGAATGTCGCTCAGAAGGCTGTGTTATCCTGTTCTGGCGTGGGCATGGCCATCGATTGACCACTTTGTCCACCGCCTCCACCTGTAGTGGTCTTCCCAGTAGCCGTGTCGAGCATCTTCTGCACCTGAGCCTGTGCTGTTTGCTGATTCATACGTTTCGCCTCAGCCACGGGCAAATCATCGTCGGATTCCAGTGCTGGATTAATGCGTCCATTGCGTTCATCCTTGCCAGCCATGGTGGCAGCGCCGTAGGAACGTGCCAGTGGACCTGCCATCACAGAGAGTTGCTCCCCAGACTCGGCAGGATCGCCCACGCGCTGCACATCCTCAGGTATATTGACTACGCAGCGGAAATAATCATAGCTCGGTGGCAGTCGGCCCGACTCAAACATCATTCTGGGGAGAGTAGAAAATATGAATTTAGCTGGCAAATAAAATGTAATCGCTGCTTACTTGGTCCACCAGGAGACATAGATGAGCGTAATGAGACTTATCAGCATGGCCATGGTACGGAAGGGAAACAGTTGTGTGTTCGTCTCCTCGTCATAGCCCGGATAATGTATAAGAGCGGGCAAACCCAAAATGGCCTCGCCACCCGAGAGACGTATAAACAGCGCCACAATGTAGGCAGCCAGGCTGCCATAGGTATTGCAATGCTTTTTAAAGTGCACCACCATCAGCAGCTGAGGGAACAGAATGACGTACACGAGATCCGAGCACATGGACCTGCAAATGGATATGACAAAGGCAAATAATTGAATGCACCTAAATGAGCTAGTTGTCAATCATACGCACCATAGGCCGTAGATGGAGGGTATGGTGAGGGCCATAATTGTGGCCAGAATGCCCACAATAATGATGGAGACGCGCATTACCCAAATGATTTCCATTTCGGATGCCTTTTGACGGAAAATCAATTTGTAGACATTGCGTGCAAACATCGAGGCAGCCGACAGCACCGAAGAATCAGCCGAGGACATGACAGCAGCCGACACAGCACCCAGGCCAAAGAACGACACAAAATCGGGTGTCAGATACTGCAAGACCATGGGCAATATCATGCTCGTCTCGTCCACAGTCAATGGGTACGGACCCTTGTAGGCCGTCTCATTCCAAGCTGTTAAAAATGTTCATTAACTAAAGAGAAATCATAGATTTCAATGACTTACGTGTTGCCTTGGCAATGGCGCCAATGAGCACGGGAGGAATTGCCATCAGAATGCAACCAGCGGCAGCCACATACGACAGCAGCTGTGCCCGTCCAGCGGTCTTGCTGGAGAGTACACGCTGGAAATAAACCTGCCACGGAATGCCGCCAAATACGAGCAGCAAACCGTAGTCTATATAAAACCAGCGTTGCTTCGGCTCCACATGACCAATCCAATCCACATCCATGTCGCTGAGACTACGCACATGTTCATTGGTCCAGGCGAAAGGAATGCACATCCACAAGCCAATAAAGATACAGAAAAGCTGTATGACATCAGTATAGGCCACAGAATAGAGGCCGCCAAAGAGCGTATAAAAGATGGCAATGCCCGATGACAAAATGACCGAAGTGCGATGATCCATGTCAATGATGACGGACAAAGTGGCACCCAGCGCGGCTAGAATGCCGGCTGCCCAAAAGACTTCGCCACAGAGTGCAGGTAAGAAGAGCAAACCGCCCATGCGTTCTCCAAAGGAATCCTGTAACGGATCCAGCATGGTAATGTAGCCCTGTTTGCGCATGGGGTTAGCAAAGAAAATGCCACCTAAGAAGAGGAGTAAATGTTAAATGTAGTCGATAGAAAGGAAAACCTTGTAGCTTACCAAACACCAAGCTGAGCGCATAGCCAAAGGGCGCCTGGCACCAAACCAAACCCGAGGTATAAATGGCTTCGGCGGTTCCATTGATATAGCCACCGCCCACCCAGGTGGCTGAGGAAAAGAAACAATACTTGATCAGTCGATGGAATAAAGAGAAACTTAAAGTGACACCCACCTGTCATGGTGAAGATGCCCACGAAGAGACCGATGGAACGGCCTGCCAGCATGACTTCCTCCTCGGAATCATTGCCAGATTGCTTCTTGCGGCCAGCCCAAATACCGACGACCAAAATGAGCAAATAGAAGAGCACAATGCTCACCACACCAGCAATGTTGATCATCGTTGTGAGTGTTGAATGTGTGTCCTTGTCCCTAAGATGTGCTACTTGTGCCTCTTGTGCTCGCTGTGCTTATGTAAACTAATACTTGCGACCTTTCAGCTGCAGTGGAATAAAAGTAAAAGTTAGCATAATTATAAATAGTGTTTGTTGCACGCCTCGAGTTGCACGCATTTTGCTATTAAATATTAAGCTGCTTTATCGGCCACCAAGGATATGCTTCAGCTGACCTTTATGCAAGGATAAACCCTGCGGCGCAATGACATTCTGGTAAATGGCCTTTGACCATTCGGAGTCCTTGTTAATAGCATGCAATTAACTATCGTGTGGTTGCAGCACGAACTAGTATCTGCTGCGTATTTAATAAGGCTTAAATGACAACGTCAATTAGTTGTGCAGCCAATTTGAAATCAAAGAGCTTTGGCAGTTAGTTAAGATACAGTGTTAGTATCTTATAGATACACTTCTTGCATACCTTTTGTTTCTATGGCAATATTTTACCCTAGGATTTTTTTAGATTGTTGTGTCTTTCTTCATAATTAAGGCAATTATTTCTTAAGGATCTCAGCTTTTGTCTAAACTTGACTCATAATGAACGTTAATTATGCTTGTGGCTTAGCTGCCAATTCTCTGTGCCATGTCTTTGTCAAATTTGCAGGCTTGTATGTGGGAACTCATTCAAAATAAAAAACAAAAAAAAAGGGAAAATATCACAAATTGTAATTAAGCAAAATGTGACAGCGACAACAACAAGAATAACAATAACAAGAGCAATAAAGTGTCGCGCAAATGGCAGACGCTGCCAAAGGCTGCTTGCTCCCACTGAGGCAAGTGGCAGAGTGGTAAAAGTGGCAAGTGGCAAGAGTGACAGAGAGTTTTAGCCACACAATCTCTGTCATGCGCATGTTGTCCCAATGCATTTGCGGGCAATCGAACTCACCTTTGCTATGGTAAAATCGTATATGTATATGTGTATGTGTGTGTGTGTCAAGTTCAAAGCAGGCGTTAAGTTATGCGACGAGACTACGCGTTTCACGTTCCACGGCCCCACGTTCTACGTACGTTCCACGTTTCACGTCCCACGCAACTTTGGTTCTCTGTTTTAACGACGGCAAATGAGCGCGCCAATCAAATGCGCCTTAGCTTATGCAACATTTCCTAAACAATTTGATTTGTGTGCGTTACTACTTTTCATTTGCTAAAGAAAGCAGATCACAGACACCAATCCAGTAATAACAATTAATTAATCAACATACAAATATATGCTTATGCAGTTTCGAATAGTTTGGTGTTTCGAGTATAGGAATCCAACGAGTCTACAATTGTTTCGGAACCAGGAACCAGCAGCAGTCGCCCCAACGTAGGGACGTCTTTTGAGACGGACTGTTACGCGTTTTAAAATGTAACCCACACATGTGCTCCAGCTATTGACAAAACACGTGGCGACGGCATTAAAACAACTTTTTTGTGTGTCAGCTCCAAATATTGAATATGATTGAATGTTACAAATTCTATTGCAATTTTATGTAACGCGTTAACATTGAACTTTTCTTTCGCTGTTTGTTGTTGTAAGTATTTTAAGTGCCGTTCGGTGGCATTGACTCTTTTTGACTTTCCATTAATGTTGTCAATGTTGTGTTGGAAATTAAATAACGCAACGGACTAGTTTCTGATCGGCACTGTGTTCATAAACAAAATGTGATTTCGACTGTTTGGCAAACCAACAAAAAAGACTCGTCCCCACGTTCAACCGTTCGCCGTACCGACGAAAAGAGTAGCAAAATTGTAACTGAATTGGAAGTTCAAGTGTTGGAGCCTTAACAGCGGCTACCATCGATGTCTCGGTCGCGTTCATTTTTTATACATGCGCAGGAATTTGTAACACATTCACTCCTACTACCCCCTGAACTGCTTCCAGTGGAATGCGAATGAACGTTAGGGGTTGGAATCAGCTGGGGTAGCGGCTTATCAGAACAGCAAGTAACTGCCAAGAGAGTGAGAGAATGATGGTGTGTTGAAAAGCTAAATTACCTGTCTGTGCACCCCTCTCTTTCTCTTTGCAGCCAATGAGTAGCGAGCTTATTTTAAAAATTAATATTTAATATACTATTGATAGCAACTTATCGATGAAATTAAATATTAACAGCGAAATAAAGTCTTTACAAATAAAAGTTGCCCTTATCAACTGCTTAAATTTAACAACTGATTGGCTCAGTAGCCAAACTTATCGTTCAGGTGCGTAATGCCATCGCCACTTTGATTCGTAGGTGGCACCCACTTGGCGTACTTTTCATCATCCTCATGCTCGGCCAGCTCGTTCAGATCCATGTCCACATCTTGACGCTGCTTGTTGCGTTGTCGAGCACGTTGTCGTCGCTGCTTCCTGTGAGCTGCCTCTTCACTGCTTTGTTCCTCTGTGCTCCTTTCACCGACTGCCTTTGTCTCAGTTTGTGACTTTGTGTCTGTGTCTACTATGTCTGCTGGCGTCTCGATTGGTGCAGCGAGTGCTTCCGTTATCATTTCATTACATTTGTTTACCACCTCCTCTTCCTTTGCCATTGAATTGTTCGATTTTACTTCCGTTGCGACTGGCGAGGGTATTTCCTTTGCATCTTCACTAGACGATTGCTTTGCCACTGCATCCGTTTTTATATCTTTCTCCGCCTCCTCTTCTTCCTCGACTTCCTCGCCATCAGACTCAAACACATTCGTTTGTACTTTGGGTCGAGTACTAGGCGCCGCTTTGACCACTTTAAATTTACTGAATTGATTCCGTTTGCCTATCATGGGCAGCTGCTTCTTGGTCGCATTGCTTTCCTGTTCCTTATTGTCGGCTGAAGAGCTGCTTGTGGTTGCCAGGAAAGGCAGAGCTGTTGGTTTAGCAATTTTAATTAGCCGTTGCAGCTTTTGTTTTTCACTTCTTATGCGGTGCTCCTCCAGCTAAAAAATAGATAATACTCTAATTAGCTAGGAGTTTTCATATGTCAGTTGTTTTACTTACACGCAGCTTTTTAATCTCAGTTTTATCCACTGCCGTCACATTTTCGCTCAGTGAATCCATAAAATTGTCCAAGTCATCCTCTGCGCTTTGTTGTTTCGCAGCCAGTTCCTTTAAACGCCTTTCATTCTGTTGATAAGCCGTAATCTCCTGCTCAACTTTTTGCAGCTCTTCATTAAGTTCAGACTCCTGCTTCAGCTGTATGGAAATGTGTAAATTTAATTATGTATTATATTAATTATATGTTGAAATTGAGGTAGTTTTAAAGCTAATATAACTTATAAACAGCACTGGCTATAGCTGATTTCTAAAAAGCTTAGCTTATTATTCAAAACTCTACAATTAATAAAATTAATTACTGTTTTAAGTCTATTTGAATATCAATTTGAAAAACTCAGCCTAATTGCAAGATCATATGTACATATGTAAGCATTACATCCTCCTAGCAAATTCAGAATTTCACTTATTGTATGGATATATTAATAATTACATACCAAATCGTCGTAAGTCAGCGTTACACTGGCGCCTGCATTCGCTTTTCGTTGCTTCTTCCTCGCCACATCGCCAGTTCGATCCCAGAACTCATCTTCATCATCGGAATCGCCAGTTTTCTGAACCTTGCGCTTCTGAGACTCTTGATTCGCTTGTCGGAGGACACCATGCCGATCGAGGGTGCGACACGCCTCCAAGGCACACTGCACCACACAATCTTTTTTTCGGCCTTTGTGTGTAACTTCAACTATGATTGGCCGGCCATTGGAGTCATCAATGGGAAGCTCGACACGGCAAACAAAGGAAGCCTGCGACAACTCATCGCACTTGTACTCCAGATTGAGACCTTCGCGCTCGAAGAAGCCACGCAACGTTTTCTTGGGATCATCAAAGAACAGATCCTCGTTATTGGTGCTGGCATAGGGATTATGCGCCAGATCAGTCTCCTCGTCAGCATCTTCACCCATACCCCAACTGACGCCTTCATTGCGTTCTCGCTCTGCAGCCTCCTGTGCCTTCCGCACCTTCTCAGCTGCAGCTGCCGCCACTTGCTGGTCGCGTTGTTCGCGTAGCTCTGTTACCGTCAGCTCCGACTCGGGCTCCTCATCTTCGCTGGGACCTTGCAAGATGTAAACCCGTGTGCTATTTCCCAGTTTGAGCATGTGACCAACACGTATGCGTATAAAGACTCGCGGTGGGACACGCTGTTTGTTCAGGAAGGTGCCATGTGTGCTGCCCAGATCGTAGATGTACCAACCTTCAGGCTGTTCCGGATTTGCTGCGTTCTCCGAGCTTTCTTCCTCTTCCTCATCACTAGGCACTTGACTGGACGCCTTTGGCTTGTACTGGAGCACGGCATGAAAGCGGGATATGGTGGGATGGGCCATGAACACATCGTTTTCGGGCAGGCGACCAAATGTCCAGACAGCCTGTTGCTGCAACTCTTTGACTTCATCGATAATCTGTCCTGACTTGAGCACCTCGAATTTGTAGTTTTCATTTGCAGCTGGCGGCTGTGACCACTTTGGAACTTTGTATGGACAGGAATTAGTTGGCTGTGAAGTTTTCGATGAAACTGGTGTTTCCTCGGTGGGTTTTTCATCTGCAACAGATTCGCTTTTGGCCGCAGACGGCAAAACCGGCACTTTGAAATCATCCATTTCGCATTGATACTAGAGATGGTACTATTCATGTATCGATAATCGTACCATTTTATAATTGTAAATCGAAATTTTATTGGAAACATTGATGCAGTCGTTTGCAGACGATTAAAATTTTTTAAAAACAGGTGGTAATTAATTAATAAATTGTAACATTTATAAGAATTTAGTCAATTTTGATTTCAAAAACATTAATTCTTTATTACATTTTAAGTGCAAAAAGCGCGAAATAGTATTTTCAGTGCAAAAAGTATAGTCGGTCATGGTCACACTGTGATATGCTGAATTTACTTAAGTTGGCAGTCCGCATATGAATTCCGCGGCATTTAGTTATTTTTGTTTTTTGTTTATTTATTTTTTTTAATTGTATATAATAGTTAATAACAAATTTTATTCAAATTTTGTGCAATGGCTTTCTCGCAGTCTTTTGACTTTGGCGAGAGCACATTTATGAACTTGGAGAATGATGTGAAGAGCACTACAAACAACGGAGGAAACGTTAAGCCGAATGGATTGGAAATTATACAAGAGTCGCCGCCAACCTTTAAAACCAAGTCGCAGCGCATTACAAATCGGTCGAGTGTTTCACAACGTCAACATTTCCGACGTAGCAAATCCGATACCAAGATAGGCACAACGTCGAGAGTTCCCAATGCCAGCTGTGAGCAATACTCCGACTACTTTAAAGATGACTTTTCGTATGATAAAATGGAGGTAAAGACTAATCGAAAGGATCTGGAGCAGCCAACGAAAGCAGAGGAGTCTTTAATGCGTGTGTCGCAAATCCAGGCCGATCTGGAAGAGGCAGGATTATTTGAAGACGGCACTGAGGATGTTTTTGAAGCACAAATCTGCTCAGAAGATGTCTTCGGTACCGAAACTGAACCAGAAACAGAACCTATAAAGAGCAGAAGCAATTCGCCCATTAAATTAATGGAGAATCTCGATGAAAGCAGCTTCCTCTGCCCAGCAAGAGATGCGCAGGCTTCACAACAACTGCAACAGGATTTACGACGTAGTCATTGTGAGTTGACCAAACAAAGTATCTATCAAAGCCAAGAAGTCGCACTAAAATCAACGCAGAACTTGAGTAGTATGTCACCAAGTCAACTACGTCTCTCCCCCAACAGTCCCGCAAACGTAAGTGAACCAGCCCCAATTTTAGATTTGAATGCACTTAAGCTAATCTCGGCCTGGAATCTGCCGCACAGTGTGCTCAACGAGTACAAAAAGAAGGGCGTCTTGCAGATGTTCGACTGGCAGGTGGAATGCCTCAGCAATCCAAAAGTGCTCTTCGAACACTCAAATCTTGTTTATTCCGCTCCTACATCAGCGGGCAAAACGCTGGTCAGTGAAATCTTGTTGCTAAAAACTGTGCTGGAGCGCAGCAAGAAGGTGCTACTCATTCTGCCCTTTATCTCAGTAGTGCGCGAGAAAATGTTCTATCTGCAGGATTTGCTGACACCCGCTGGTTATCGCGTCGAAGGTTTCTTTGGAGGCTACACCCCACCCGGTGGCTTCGAGAGCATCCATGTGGCCATCTGCACTATTGAGAAGGCCAATTCCATTATTAACAAGCTGCTGGAGCAGGGTAAACTCGATGAGATTGGCACGATTGTAGTGGACGAGGTGCATCTCATATCGGATGCAGGGCGTGGCTATATCTTGGAGCTGCTGCTGGCTAAGGTGCTGTACATGTCACGCAAGAATGCTCTTCAAATCCAAGTGATTACCATGTCCGCCACATTGGCGAATGTGCATCTCCTGCAGCATTGGCTAAACGCTGAGCTCTACGTGACCAACTATCGTCCTGTGGCGCTGCAAGAGATGATCAAGGTGGGCAACAAGATCTATGACAATCAGTTGCGTTTCATGCGCGACATTAGCCGCATGTCGGCGGTGCCGCCACTTGGCAACGATAGCGATCAGGTTGCACAGTTGTGCATCGAAACGCTGCTCGAGGGCTGCTCCGTTGTTGTCTTTTGCCCCTCGAAGGATTGGTGCGAAAATCTGGCGGTGCAGCTGGCCACAGCAATGCATGCACTAATCAAAAGCGACAGCAGCGTGGCGAAGCAACTGCGTTCGCATCTCAACACGGAAGCTATTGAGGATGTGAAGCGGCAACTACGGGATATTCCAACGGGTAAATTTTTATATTAATCCTCAACTGCTCATATTTATATTAAATTCTTCTAGGTCTCGATGCGGTCTTGTCCAAAGCGATTACATATGGCTGCGCCTTTCATCATGCTGGACTTACCACTGAGGAGCGAGACATTGTGGAGGCCAGCTTTAAAGCAGGCGCCTTGAAAGTCATTGTCGCCACCAGTACTTTGAGTTCAGGAGTTAATCTACCAGCACGACGCGTGCTCATACGTTCACCCTTGTTTGGCGGCAAGCAGATGAGCTCCTTGACCTATCGGCAGATGATTGGTCGTGCAGGACGCACTGGCAAGGATACTCTTGGCGAGTCTATACTAATCTGCACAGAGAGCAATGCACGCATGGGCAAGGAGCTAGTGACGGCTCAATTAAAGCCAATTAGATCCTGCCTGGACATGGATAGCAGCGTAAGCAACTTATTAATATTAGATAACAATTTTAAAACAATTCATTTTATAGACGCATCTCAAGCGAGCGTTGCTCGAAGTCATTTCGTCTGGTGTGGCGAGCACCAGAGAGGACATTGATAACTTTGTCAATTGCACACTGCTAAGTGCTCAGAGTTCATTGGGTGAGGAGCAAGCGCAAGAGGAACAGCAGCACGAGGACGATTCAAATCATATTAACGATGCCTTGGATTTCCTCATCGAATATGAGTTTGTACGCCTGCAAACAGATGAGGAAGCGGACAAGCAGAACTATGTAGCCACAAGACTAGGCACGGCCTGCTTAGCTTCATCGATGCCACCAACCGATGGTCTAATTCTCTTTGCCGAGCTGCAAAAGTCACGTCGATGTTTTGTGCTTGAATCAGAGCTACATGCTGTTTACTTGGTGACGCCTTATTCCGTATGCTATCAGCTACAAGATGTTGACTGGTTGCTCTATCTGGACATGTGGGAGAAACTTAACCCGGCCATGAAAAAGGTTGGTGAGCTGGTGGGCGTCAAGGAGGCGTTCCTGGTGCGTGCTATGCGCGGACAAACAAAGCTGGACTACAAACTAATGCAGATCCACAAACGGTAAGTCGACACTTGGTTAAGTCAAATGCATTTCTAATTATAAAATTGATTCATGCAGCTTCTACACAGCCTTGGCACTGCAGGAGCTGGTCAACGAGACGCCCATCAACGTGGTGGCCCACAAATTCAAATGTGGCCGCGGTATGCTTCAAAGTCTTCAGCAGATGGCCTCAACATTTGCTGGCATTGTGACTGCATTTTGCAACTCGTTGCAATGGTCGACACTTTCCCTGGTTGTCTCACAGTTCAAGGATCGCTTGTACTTTGGCATACATCGAGATCTTATCGATTTGATGCGACTGCCAGACTTGAGCCACAAACGGGCTAGAGCGCTTTACGATGCGGGTATCACGAGCCTTGTGGAGCTGGCTAACGTCGATATGCTAGCTCTGGAGCAGGTGCTGTTCAACTCCCTAAGCTTTGATTCTGCCAAGCAGCATGATAATGAAAATGCTCTTGAAGCTGAGCAACGGAATTCAGCAAGAAACTTCTTCATAACAGGGAAAGCTGGCATGACAGTCGCGGAAGCTGCTAAATTTCTCATTTCCGAGGCGCGACAGTTTGTACAATATGAAATTGGTGTTGGAAATATACAGTGGACACAAGAAAAGGCAAATACCAAGGCCGATACAAGTTCTATACCAAAAGATACTAGTGCGAGAGTCGAGGAAATTCATATGTCAGTGGAAGAGGAAAAGCTGCAGAGCTCCCTCAAACGCAAGTCTACAGAGAGCGTAGAGTCGCCACGCAAAGTGCGCAAGCTTAATCCCGAAGTAACTGAATCCAATAAATTGCAGAAGATTGCCAAGGAGAGTGTAAGGGTGGACATGAATACTGCAGCCAAATTGAAGCAGTCTAATTCTAGAGAGCCACAGGAACACTCTAAAAAGACTACACAAAGCAATAAGCCCGATGACTTGCCCAGCATTGGACTGAATAAACCTCTAGAAAAGTATAAGAAGAGCGAGCAAATAGTCAAAGTTGAAGCCAATAAGTTGCACACGATGACAATAAGCAAACCTCTGGAAAAGACTAAGGAAAGTGTTCCACTAAGGGCTGAAGCAAAGAAAGAAACTCATCAGAATCCTTCAGTGAATTCATCATCAAAAGTAGCCCCATTAAAGGGAAGTATATCAGCTCCAAGACCAATTACAATGAACAAACCTCCGCAGCAGAGCCCACAAATAAAAACAGACCCAAAGAAAGAAGAAATAACGAAGCCTGAACAGACTGTTCCAAGGGTTTCCACCCCAAAGCCTGCACAAGTCGCAAGCACTCCATCAACAAAAACCCCATTTTCAGAACATAATCGAATCGACTCAATTGTCAAACCTACAGTAGAAACGGTAGAGAAACCTAGCACAAGCGAAGCCTGCCGCAAAGAGCTGTTGAAAAAGCAAATGGAGGAGCGACGACTCGAAGCAATGATGAAAATCAACAAGCGTCGCGCCGAAATGGAAAATATACGGCAAGGATTGCCCAGTAAAACTCCAATGGAGACGATAGCTGGTGCCACGCCGCCAATGCCAAAGATTAACAGCAATAAAGAGAACAATGTTGAGAACAGGCAAAGTACAGGATTCAAGACACCAATCAGCAGCAATGTCAACACAACACCAATCAGAGCAAAGACTACGCAGAACACTAAAAGCAACAGCAATAGCAAAAACAAGACGCCAACGCAACTACCACGACGTAGTCCAAGAAATCATCAGGGTTCCAATACCCCGACGGCACCCAGTCAACCAAACAAATCATCTGCTGTTGAGCAGGATCTATTTACGGGAGATGACTCCTTTATGCTGAGCACAGGTCTCACAGCAGCACTCGATGCGGTCGATAACAAGCCACAAGCGGATGCAGATGAGATACCTAGCTCTCAGCCAAAGGAGTCGAACAACAGTCGCATGCTTACGCCGCATTCTTCTCGCTTAATGCGTTCCTATCAGTTGCGTTCGGAGCGCAAGTCAGCGACACCGCAGCCACCACCACAATCTGCAAAGCAGCAACCGCCGCCTGAGCCAGCAGATGAACCATCATCGAATACTGGCTCTTCTATTGAGCTGTCCAACTTGTCGATGGAAAACTCGCTAATAAAGCATCCGTTGCAGCTGAATGCATCGCATATCATGAGCTGCTCCAAGACGGAGGATAACGCATCCAATTTTAGCAGCATCGACATCATTGACATATGCGGCAATCGGCAATTGTTTCAGCAGACCTTTGAGGAGCTGCACAAGGCGTCGCGCTGTGGTTTCAGCATTGGATTGCAGGCTCAGGCTGGCAAAAGAAAACCATTGATTGGTGCCAATCTGTTGATTAATCAAGTGGCCGCAGCTGAACAACGCGCAGCTGCTGCTGGTACTGAGATACTCTTCCAGGTGGACGACAGCTCGTTTGTGGCTGGTGTCGCCTTTAGTCTGGCTGACAATGTTGTTTACTACATGAATCTACAATCGGAAGAACCGCATCTGATCAGCAAAGACACTAAAGTGAAGGAACTGTGCAAATTATTGGAGCGACAGGAGCTGACATTGCTAATGCACGATGGCAAGGAGCAGCTAAAGACACTGCGTCATGCTGTGCCAGAAGTGCATAAGATTAGCGCCAGCCTGGAGGACCCCAAGGTGGGCAACTGGCTGCTGCAGCCCGACAGAACCCTAAGCTTTCAAAATATGGTAAATGAAAAATGCTTTAACCCTTAAAAACAATTATTAATCATGTATCTGTTCTAATCTCTGTAGTGCCAGCAGTTTGCGCCAGAGTGCACAGCGCTGTGCAATCTTTGCGGCAGTGGACGTGGCTATAGCAGCTATGGACTAGATGCAAGTAGTGCCATAATGCCCAAGGTGCGTGCCTCCATCGAGGCCTGCATCACGGTGCACATACTCAATGGACAGATTGAAAATTTGGAGCGCATCGGAACAGGACAACTGCTCAAGTTCTTTAGAAGTAAGTTCACTTTACTCCCTCTATAATTCCAGCTTACAGCTTTCTTTCTTACAGGAGTTGAGATGCCCATACAGCTGTCGCTGGTCAACATGGAATGCGTGGGCTTTCCGGCCAAAGAGCATCGATTGCAGCTACTCTTTCAACAGATGCTTGGCACAATGAAGAAGCTTGAGAATAAAATCTACGAGTTACACGGCTCACGGTTTAATTTGGGCGCAACGCAGGCTGTGGCCAAGGTGCTGGGTCTGCATCGCAAGAACAACGGACGCTTCAGCACATCTCGTCAGATACTCGAGAAAATAGACTCGCCCATATCGCAGCTGATACTTCACTACCGCAAGCTAAGCATGCTTCTCTCCAAAAACATGCAACCGCTGCTCAAATGCTCTCAGGCAAATCGAGTGCATGGTCAGAGCATTACCTACACTGCCACTGGACGCATATCTATGACGGAGCCCAATCTACAGAATGTGGCCAAGGACTTTGTAGTTGAAATAAACAAAGAGAAGATTAACATCTCGTGTCGCAGCGCTTTTGCACCCATGGATCCAAAGCGTTGTCTCATCTCGGCAGACTTTTGTCAACTAGAAATGCGTATATTGGCACATTTGTCGCAGGACAAAGCACTACTAAAGGTGATGAACTCGCCGCAAGATCTGTTCACAGCCATTGCGGCGCATTGGAATAAGATAGCTGAATCGGAAGTATCGGAGCATCTACGTAACGGCACCAAACAGATTTGCTATGGCATTGTTTATGGCATGGGCATGCGCAGCTTGGCTGAATCACTTCAGTGCACCGAACAAGAGGCGCAGATGATATCCGAGCAGTTCCATCTAACATATACTGGCATTAGGTGGGTACAGCCACAATATTATAGCTGGATTTCTAAAGAATCTTCTTAATTTTAGGGAGTACACAACGAGAGTTGTCAAGTTTGCCCGAAACAATGGTTACGTTGAGACAATAACAGGTCGTCGACGATATCTGGACCACATCAATAGTGGTGAACCGCAGTTAAAAAGTACGTAGTCAAACTTAAAAAAAAATAAATATCTTCTAATCGCTGTTTATTGCAGAACAAGCCGAGCGTCAAGCAGTCAATTCATCGATTCAAGGCTCAGCTGCAGATATTGCCAAACAGGCGATCTTAAGCATGGAGAAGAGCATTGAACGTTATGGCCAGAAGCTTGGCTTGGCGGAGAATGCTGTTAATTTTGTGCTGCATATACACGACGAACTCATCTTTGAGGTGCCCGTGGAGAAAGCAAAGAAAGTTGCAAAAATTTTAAGTCTCACAATGGAGAATTGTGTGAAAATAAATGTACCGCTCAAAGTAAAACTCAGAATAGGACGCAGCTGGGGTGAGCTGCAGGAAGTCAAAGTTTAGGATTTTTTGTATAATATTTATTAAAATTGTTTTTATATTCGCCTTTTTTGGGCTCACAATTAATAATTTATTTGCCCTCCTTTTGTGCCCATTCTGTCCACGAACCACGATACGGTTTGGCACTGCAATTGTGTTTAGTTTTGTTTTGTGTAAATAAATGTACATTATTATGTAAATAAGTATATAAATTTCTTACTTGGTAAAGCCCAGAGTCTTGGCCAAATTGGCGGCACGAGCAGCACGTCCTCCAGCCTTGCAGGAGAAAATGACGACGGCATCAGTGGACGGCTTTGCCCGACCATAGCTACTCTCAAAGTCAGCGTCGCTCAAGTTCAAAGCATTCTCCAAATCAGGCACTTTTGTAAAGATTATATAGTTATATATATAACTAATGATAAATGCCCCTTAATTAAGTTAATTCAGGGTCTTTAGTACTCACTAGGAATGTTAATGCTAGCTGGTAAAGTTCCTGCCTCTCCAGCTCTGACTTGTTGCGCACATCAATTAAATATTTGTCCGACTGGTTGGGAATGTCCTTAACTTCCTCGTAAGTGGCCATTTTAAAAATGTTTAAAGAATTTGCTTAATAGAAAACGAAAGTATAAAAGCAAGAACTATCTTATCTGATTGAATTAAAATGCCGGCTAATCATCAGAGTGGCTGCAAGTTAAAGCTCAAAATATACCACTTTGAGCACAAAAATACTAAAATACACAAATTTCCCCAAGGGTAATTTCGTACATGTTCAATAACGAACAACACTTTTTAAATTTAAATATTTATTTTTACAACAAACATAAAAGTGGACAAATTACTTTTAAAACAATATAAATAATTGTAAAATTTCACGATTTGAAATTAAGAATGTGATGTGAAAAAAAAAAAAAATAAATAACACAGGCACATATACGCACCAAACATGAATTGCTTTTTTCTAGTCCGATCCACTATAAATAATTTATATGCAATGGATGACTTCATCGTTTTTTTTTAATATTATATTTCCTAAACAAAAATTTCCTTCATATTATTTAGTCAAACACGCTTATTTAAAAATTGTTCATTTTATTTCTTTTATACATATTTTGTAAATCAAATTTTCATTTCACATTTTGTAATATTCAAAAATTCACTAAATAAGAATCAAAGGCAATAATATGCTTTACTTAATTAAACCAACAAATTAGAATTGCACAACTTTCATTGCATGCGTGGAGCATTTTGATAAATTAAACAAATATAGCAAATAAATATGTTACTTTAAACCGACTTCAATGCATTGTATATGTGTGTATAATATATATACTTGTATATATAAAATATTTATATCAAAAGTGGTTTCAGTTGTAGGCAAAAATGTGTTAAAGGGCATAAACATATTTAAATCTACATATTGTATACGTTCGCGTTCGTGCCTGTTCATTATAATTAAACAAGTGGTTTTTTTTATTATTATGTACTTTTCGCTTAAATCAACAGTGACATTGGGTAACTAGGCGACGCACATGCAGTACTGTAATATTTATGTATAATTGCACTAGCTATTTTTTAGTTTCAGTTGCAGTTGCAATTTCTGATTCGGTTTTCTTCATTCATCATTTAATTATCCTCTCGCTTTACAATTTTAAATTGATTATTATCCAAAAATAGTTTGTTTGCTGTGTGTAAATTCTATGAATTCATTGTTGCTGATATTTTATGCTATAATTCTGCATTTATGAGTTACAATATTTCCCCGTGAATGCAAAATTTGTTAGAAGAATAAAGTACATATAAAAAGACAGTATCTGTTCTGTTCTGTTTTGTTGTGCCATCCATTGACAAAAGGAAAAGAAATAAACAGAGTGCAGCATATTTCACGTAGGATTTGCCAGCAATTGCTGTCTTGTGTGTGTGTGGGAGGGGAGCGTGTTGTTCTGTCTATGTGTCTGCGTGTGTTTGTTTATGTGCATTTCATTTAGGCCTTGATGCTATCAGAGAATTAAGCGAAACGCTTTGACGGTGGTACTAAGTGCTCCGGCAGCGCAGTGGGCAGCTCACAGCCATCCAGCTTGACATTGATTAAGTGCAACGCCAGCGCAAATTCATCGGCGTCCAGGAAACCATCACAGTCAATGTCAGACAGCTTCCAGATTTTGCTAAGCACAGAGTTGGGCAGTTTGGATTTGATGAGCTCTTGCTTGGCAGCTGGAAAAACGAATACAGATTAATTAGATTGGATATTCCAATTGCACAAAGCATTTGCAACTTACTTGAGCCGGAGATTTTGCCATCGACCGGTCCCAGCCCGTCGAAGATGGCATCTGTGCGTGGCTTGTCCTTGTTGCATATCCATTCGTGTTCCCCGTAACCAGCGTCGATGCCCTCGCCCTTCATGTAGCCGAATGGTGAGACATTGTCTTCGATGACGCCCTCGAAAGCACCTCCTGGAATGCAAAATAGAAATTGGAATGAGTTTACAGTGTCTGTATCAATTTCAGCCTTCATTTGCATTGGGTCACGCAATATATAAATAAACGAGTAGACAGAGAGTAGAGTGTATACATATATTAATTAAGCATGTAATCTAAGTTTGCTCGGTGCGTCGCCGTGCACAGACATTCAATTAGGCGCAATTAAAAACCTTCAGATCGTTTAAGGCTCCCAATTGACGGCGGAATCGTGAGCAGGCTTTCGAGAAACGACGGGCGACCGCCGACCTCCGACTTAAGTACGTACTTGTTGCACTACCTACTTTAAGTGCAACAACAGCGGCAACAATCAACGATTGTGGCGCTGCGTTGCAAGTGCGCCGCCCTCCTCCAGTTTCAATTTATTGGCGGCACATAAAGTTGGCAAAAAATGCAAGTTCGACAAATGGTTTAGCTTGCTTACTTCGGTCGCTGCGATCTGCTCTGGCTCTGCTTCTAGCTCTGGCTCTGGCACTGACTCTGGGTCTGGATCTGGCTGGGATTCAGCTAGATTGGAATCGGGATTGTCGGCAGGTGGTTCGCTAGTGATCTCAGCTCCTGCGTCACTCTCGACATTGTCTACTCTACTTGTACAGCTGCTGAACAATCTAAGCTGCTGCTGACGCAGATTCTGCAGCCAGCGATCGAAACGCTCCGCAAATTGAGCGCTCTGTGTGCCGGGTGTCAAAACCTCAGCTTCCTCGACCTCATGCTCCTCCTCATCCTCCTCTGCAGTATGCAATAATAAAAAGAAATTAAGTTCACAAAGAGAACGAGAGAAAGAGAGAGAGAGAGAGCAATTGAAATGCTGGTGCTGGAGCATGACGCACACTTGGAAATCTACAAGAAATTAGTGTGCCATTGTCAAAATGAAAAGAACTAACCAACTTAACTCAACTGAACTGAAACTTGGAGCAGAGAGCTGCCTTGGTGTGTATAAACTTTTTAGCGACATATTGCTAAACAACATTGTGATATTGCAGAAGTGTTCACTCGTCACATAAACGAGTCTACATATTTGCCAAATGATATGATACAAGTAGATAAGCAAACGAAAAAAGTTGGAAAACAAGTGAGTGACTGACAGCTGTCATCAGTCGAAAGTGCTCGACTACGAGGTACTCTGTACAGTCAGTGTAAAGGTGCTCACATGCAGCTACGCTCCGCTAGATGGCGACAGTGTGCTGCCTTTTACAAGAACTTTTTTGACTATTTATAGATTCACTATCGATCGTACTATTGTATTAGAATTTATATATTATTATAAAACTGTTTATCACAACTCTTATTTGAGAACATCATTTAGTTATGTATATATTATATTTGCTCATTAGTAGTATTACACAGAAGGGAGAAAAATATACTGCTATAAATCTTATTTATAGGCAGAACTTATGCAATATTTTTTAATAAACACAAAGTAATACGCCTTCTAAATAATTATTAATAGGTATAAATGGATAGCGTGGTGATGAAATTTGTACAGTTAAGCATAATGTCAGCAAGTCACGTCGCTGTGATGATGGAGCAGCATCAGTGCTTCTGTCTTCAGATTATGCTGACTATTTATAAGAACTTTATAACCACAAAACAGTAAATATTGTAATAGAAGCAATGCTCTTCAAGCGTATTCACATATCTCTTCTTTCACTTGTCGTCGATCTTTTGTTTACTAAAGTTCCCCACATTTTGTATGCCATTATTTCGAGTTTCCCCTCGCTGCTCGTTTCTTATCCCAGTGTTAAGGTCAATTGCCTCCGTATAGAACGGAAATGCAGTAAAAACAAATTGAAGCTAAAGTAATTCGAAAATTCAACTATGCAAAGATAAAGAAAAGGAAAGAAAAAAAAATACACAAATCGTTGCAACCTCACGAATTCGACACACAAAATTAGCTTCGTGATTGTCGTGTGGATCGGAACGACGCGTCGATGTTCTTGACTTTGATTTGGTTTTTTTTTCTCGGTTGCCTTTTAGTTAGGTCTGCTTCTTAGTCATTTTATCAGCACATTCCTTTGGGGGATTTCTTTGTTGACTCGATGTAATTTTAAACGTACAAGTTCATTCACTTTTAGTGACTTTGCTTACAGGCAGTGTTTTTTAGGGGATGGGCATTACAGGTTTTGACACGAAATCTGACCTTTTTCAATTTGAACTTGTAGTTAGGTAGCTCTCAATCATCGCTCCCCTCGATCATTTGACAATTGATTCGAGCATGACGCATTCAATAAGCGATCGCATGACATCAGTTTGTTGGCACTTTAAGCATATATGTATAGTAGATATTTCCACTGCGATTTGTGCCGAAATGTAGCTCTAATACTTTCTACAAGGTCGTGCCAAAATTTGCTAATCGTTTAATTAGAAGAGCATTCAAGTGGACAACAGTTCAGACCACAGACCACAGAAATAAAAAAACGCATGCAAAAAAAGGCAACGATCCCAGATTGTAGTCTCATTGAAGAAATTTCTCTAGCTCATCTACATATATCATCAAATAAATGCTTTCTTCCTGCGTTTAGTCGACACACAAAAAGCGCCCTGTCTCTTGTCTATCTATCTAGCTAGCTAGCTAGCCCGTCTCAATTTCACATTTCGCAAAAAGGATGAGTCCACTTAATGGAACACGCGCCAAACCGGCGCCGCTCTACAGCTCAACAAATTGATACGCGGCCTCCTCAGGTTTACCGAGAGGTGTAAGCGGTGTGTGTGTGCGATGCAATTGGAATTAGAATTGAATAGGTTGCATGTTGGGCTTGGCTTCGCTGTGAATTGGAAGCTTATAAGCTGACTGATGCAGCTTAATGCGTGATTTATGGCAACGAAAGTTAAATTGTATTATGCAATTCAGCGAGGTAAAAACTGTTACCTAATTCTTATCTACACTTATCTACATTAGATATGTGACCAAGTTGTGCTATCAACGTTAGATAAGTTGGCAACATGATTCAGGTTAAAATGCTAGACAAGAGTATACACGAATCGACGTATCATAAAAAGAGATAAATCTTGTGGCACACACTGCACTTGATGCAGGAAAAAGTATTATAAGCTGACGGTTACATACGTGACAGATAAACCTGTTATAGAAATTTCAACAGAACAAATCTAGTTTCTTTCTTTAATATTCTATTATATAATGTTAACTTAGTTCTTGTTGCTCAATTCACAACATTTCTCTACAGCATCTCACACTGTCGAGCAGCATTTTTGACTTTTTATATATATTATACTATTTTTCTTGTTGTCATCTTCCGCTTTTTTTAATTACCGCTGCTTTGTGGAATTTTCTATGTGGGGAGTCTTCTACAGTTATTAGGTAATCATTATTTGCTTATTGTGTCAGTAAAATTTGTTGTACGTGTGAAGAATATAAAAAAATTGTTAAACATAATGCAAAGCAAGCTTTTTAGTTGCGACTTCGATTGTCATGTGGCTTTGTTATAAACCCAATAATATGCTGTTTACTCTACACTCATCTGGTTTTTCTATTTTATGCCTTAAACACTCTGCAGATAAGGCGCTTTGTTGTTGCAAATTAGAGAAGTGCTAACAGAAAAGTGGAGCGAGTCTCTAGCATGGAATATAAGAACAAACTCGATTCTCTACTCTGGCATTGATAAGCCAGCAAGTCAAACACTTGCATTGATTTTTATCTAGTAAAAGTTAGCTCAGCAGGCAGCGCCTGGCAACGGCGATAAGGCAACAGACAAACAACTAAGCTAATTATGGGGTTTATTATTAGTTAGTTTACTATAATTCAGTTGCCGTGCCCGGTGGCACCTGCAGCTGCAATAAACAATTCATTTGGTGAATACAAACAGGTGCTAAAGTCAATCGAAGCGACGAGTAAGTGGGGCACACGAAACCGACCTTGAACTCTCTCCCCAATGGAAAAACAAAGTCGAACCAACATAGAACAAACACGTAGCAGAAACGATAAAAAGGTTCAGAGGTCACAGAGAGTGACAAACAAACAAACAGGGAGAGGGAGAGGCGACAATTATAATCACACTTTCAATGTACAAACACACATAACACATAACAAGCTTAGCGATTACTACTCAAACACCCTACACATTGACAATAAAGTGCATATTAAATTTACATGAATATTGTGTAATTAGCGCAGCTCAATGAGTAACTCTTAGTCGAGCATTTAAGCAAGCACTTGGCGCTAAACGTTTTCACTCTAGATTTTTCTGTTTCACTTGGCAACGCTTCAGCCAGATGCGTGTGCTCATCATCATAGTCGTCGTCATGGTTGCCTGGATTCCAATCGCGATCTGGACGCGTCTATGGTCAGTCTATGTCTAAAACTATCTGCTGGTCGCTGGACTGTGAAATGCTTGAATAAGTGAATAGCGAGTCGACTCAACTGTACCCTAACTTATGACGGGGTGCACTTCCACCGTCCACCATCCACTTCCACTTTCTCATTCCCAGTGAGTCATGCGAGTCAGCGCTTCCATTGACGATATTTTCTTTTTTCACTTGCTGCTTACATCATTGCCGCATTGGGGTTCAATTCGATATTTTTGTTATCATTGGGTAAAAAACATGACGAAAGCGTTGAGTTCTGATAATAGCATTTTATAGATAGACTACACTTGCGGCAGATATGGGGATAGAACAACGAACACCTTATGCCGGCTACTTGCAAGTATTTACTTAAACTTCAGACACTTTGTTTGCCCAACTGACTTACAAACTGACTGCGGTCGAGTGTACTCGACTCTGAGATACTTCTCAGAGTCTCATTTATTACAAGCGAAGTTATTTTTGAATAGAAGCAATCAAGTGCTATCGACTGTGAGTCACTTAATTTTTCTTTATGTAGTTAAACAAAGAGATTTATTCTGACTAAAATAAAGTTAAATTGTGGTTGCTATTGTGTATAGTAAAATTAGAAATTCTTCTAATCGCAATTGAGTTTCTTTTGGTTGCTTGCAAAATAAAGAAGCATTGTCATTAAATTTTTTAGCTCTATCACTTAGATAATTTAAAAATATACTTTATGAGGTCGCAGCTACCTTCAACTACTTCCATCTAACCCACATTTTTATTGGCATCCTTCGTCTATCTGGCAAGTAGCGTGTATAAAAAGTGCGTCTAGCCGGCAACAAGTACTATTTGCCGCGTTATCAGCGACGCGCGCTCTTATCTCATATGTTTACGTAGCATTTTGGTATATGGTTCGCACTTAGCTCACACACAATCAGAATAATGTTTAGCTTATTACATAAGCGCGAAAAGAGGAAGCTGGAAGCAAAAATACACATGGAAAGCAAGTAGCCTCCTTTTGCTTCAACTTTCATTCTACGTGTTGCATGCGCCGCTACACAGTTAAATTGTAATTGCCGCATCCATTAGATACATTTCAATCTCTATCTCTCTCACGCCAACTAACTATTTGTAGCTATGACTGTGTGCCGATGTCTATTTCTATGTTTGTGTGTGCTAGCAAACTTGTTTTCTACAATTTGGCATGACTATTTGTTAACTGGGTCAACTTGGTTTTTATAATTTTGTACTTTTTGCAGCCGTATTTTCGCGTGCTTTGGCAGTCTACTCAAGTAGGGGCAATATAGAGTAGACAAAAGCTCACTTTGATTGCTTTCCTGAAGCACTTGAATGTTGCTTGCCCCCTGACCTTTGGCTATTAAATCAGTTTGTTAATTCCCCTGTTTGACTGGATTTCCGCGATTATACGCAAGAAATTGCTGAGCATATTTTCTAGCAATTTTATGCGATTATTCGACTTCATCAGACCCTTGTACTTAAATGTTGTTTAAGCTTAATATTTATAATATCTGAGAGCCGTCAATATGCAATATGCATAGCTTCTATAGCTATACAATATGTATATCTTATACATAATACACATTTCGTTTTAACGTGTTTCGAGTTACTCATTCATAATATCAAAGTCTATTTAATTGACTATTTTCATAAGAAACCTCTGAAAAATTCAATGAGAAACTCCAAGCGATGTTCATATACATAATTATTAAGAACTTACTAACGATTAGTCAGCTTCAAGAGACCCTGTCCTTAAAAATTGGCGAGAGTTGCCAATGAATGTGCTTTATTGACTGCAATTTCATAAGAAAACTCTCTACAAAATTCCCAGTAACCGCAAGCGATTAGTCGACTTAGATACTTAAGAATTTGCAGAATTTTATTCTACTGACAATAATAATGCCTCGTTCACTAAATTATCTCGAACGCACTTTGCATTTAAAATCTTTGAGAACTTTAACTAAAAAATAACGAGAAACTTTTCCTACACTTCTAGAAACTATCAAATTAGTAAAGGAAAAGTCTACTACGTTTATAATAGAGTCTATTTGACCAATGGTAATGTCAATATGCTGCCAATTAATACGTTTCTATGACAATAAATACAAGGAAAACTTCTTTAGACAAGTAGATCCAGAAACAACTAAAGATTGGTCGACTTTAAAGACCCTGAATGTCTGGGTTGTCAACCGGCAATGATATTTTCCTGCAAACAGCAACAAGGGGCGCAGTCGAGCAACAAAAGAGGGCATCACATCCAGAAATAATCGCGTCAAACGATAAAACTTTATCGCAAAGCAGGGTAGGTCAAAAAATAGAGGTGAGAGTGCACAATACGGGTGCGGTTGCAGTAAGCGAAAACAGCTTTGCTATGGCTATTTGCAGCGTGATGTGGCAAGGTGCGTTTCATGCACCCAAATAAGACAAGACAAATAGTTGATCCTCCAAAGAAAGTATTGCGTAGCAGGACTCTAAACTTACCCTTGACGATGGGCTCGTTGACGAGTGTCATTTCCTCCTGCGGTATCATTTCCATCAGTCTCGCAATGTCCTTGGCCAGCATATTGTCCACGATGTCCAGCAGATGTGGCTTCATCGAATGGAACTTGGTAAAGTCCTGATGCTGCAGCAGCTCCTGCATCTTCCTCGCGTCGGGGAAATCTCCTGGCGATATGGAGTGCTCACGCTGAATGCGCGTGTAGATCTGATCCAGATTCTTGATCAGATCCTTCTTTTTGCTATCCTTGCCAAACACCGATGGCATATCCTTGCGCAGTTCCGAGATAATAAAAGCATGGACCTTAGCCAACCTCGCACGCTTGATCAGATCGTTGAGCTTACGCAGCGCAGCATTGCGGGGCAACGACTGCAGATCACGGAACAGATCCTGTTCCTCATCCTCGAACAGACGACGATTGGCATCGAAACGCAAAGGCTGATCCCAAAAGCTGCCAATGTAGACTCGTGCCACCTCCGGCGTCTGCAGCACCTTGCCCAAGGACCACATAAGTGCGCCATAGACACGCATCAACTGCTGATGATCAATCATGTCCGCCTTGTTCAATATAATGCGGATCTTATCGTCGTGTCCCTTGAGTGCCTCAATAGAGCGTCGGAACTCATCGGATATGTCCAGTTTGTGGGCATCGAAGAGTAGGATAATGCGATCCACACGCTCCGCAAACCATTCCAGCACTCCGGTGAAATCGTAACCACGGTCGATGCGCTGCTTCTCGCCGGACAGAATGCCGGGTGTGTCCACAATGGAGATGGCATTCAACACTGGGGACGCAACGCTGGAGCATTGGAAGCGATTGAGAAACGCATTGCCGTACTTGGAGAGGGGGCGGAACTGTTTCTTCGGATCAACTACAAGCGCATTGCCTGGTATAACGCCCTCCTTCTCATCGTACATTACGGCAATGAAACGATCTGTTGTCGGCTCGGGTCCAATACGAATGCCGGGGAAATCGCGTTCCAATAGATAGCGAATGAAGGTCGTTTTACCCGTCGAATACTGGCCGACCAGCAGTATCATAGGCTTGGCATCGAAATCGGGATCTTCCAGTTTTGGCGAATGGAAGTCATGGAACTGATAATGCTCCTCAAGGGGCAACAGTTTGCTGCGATAGATCTTTTTCAGCTCACCGATGACATTTTCAACCACCTCTTGATTGCGAGTCTCGCGCTTCAGAAAACTGAACATATTTGATTTGGATTTTTTGTTTTTGAACACACAACTATTAATACAAAATTAGTAACACACTGCTAGACGCTCGTCGAGGAACGCGGCCGAACGCGGAGGGGGGAAAACAGGGCTGGGGCGTAAATACTGCAACGACGACGACAATAACGACAGCGAAATAATACAAGTCTTTTTTTATTGTGAGAGGCGAATGCGTATACGTGTAATTGAAATTCGAATATGAATATTTCGTATATACTATATATGTATGTGTATTATGTACACTCGATTTATGCGTGTCGTGAGTCGATTCGCCGCGAATGATTCACGCGCGTTCGTCCGTCCGTCCGTATATTTTTGGAATAATCAAATGTTGGTCGCTCAAAAAGCGACACCGAGCAACACCAAGAAGACTAATAACCTATCGACTTATCGCAGTCGATAGTCCGATACAGCGCACGATAAACCTTCCAGGGTGGCATAATATGTTTGTGGGTCGAATAATATTTCTAGTTGCAATACTGCAACTCTTCTCAAATCACACTCTCAATTTTCATACAATTGCGTTTAACCAAAACGTTTTAACTTTACAATTTTAAAGAGTTCCTCTTATGGCATTCAGAAATTACATTTTTTGTAAAAAACACAGCTGACAGCTTACACTAATTTTATATAAGCTATAAAATAAGTTAATATTATTGACATGTTTTATGTAATGTTTATTAAATTATTTGATAAAATATTGTCAAATACTTCAATAACTATAACAACCCTGTTATTTGGTAAATTTGTTTGTATGAGTAATCGATTACATATAAAGCAAACAAATGGTCACTCCAATCATTAAATGTGGTGCTTCAAGAAACATGAATTCAAAATCTTTTTGTAAGTGCTCGATATCAATGAATATCCATCTGAGAGTGATAGGCTTAGGTTTAGGTCAATAAATAAAATATTATTACAAAATATTATCTAATACATGTGATGGTTAATATGTAATCTCCTCAAAGCGAGCATTTTCCATGTTAATATCATTATGGCAATTAGCAAATATTATCCCCGAATCAATTTGTTAAAACAGATTTTGATTTGCAATTGGTTAGCCATTCTCCGTTTCTTATCAATATTATGTTTTTTACGAATTTTTATTTTTAATTAAACAACCTTTGGCAAACATACATTTATTCAAATAATAGCGCCTTGTTCCAATTAGGTTTATCTTGGTATTTTTTCGGCATAAAATAGTGTAGTTGAGAAGTGAAAGTACGGTCACGCTGCCCAACAGTAACAATGTTGGGCTGAAATTTCCCCTCTCTGCGCTTAAAATCCAACATCTCAACACAGCTGTTCAAATATAATTTCAGTCGTGAGAGCGCACCGAAAGATACATTTGGCGAGCGGCGGACGACGAACTACTACTACATAAGAAGAGTCAAGTGAAATTTGTTCGTGTGTGCTTTAAAGAAAACGAAAAGTGAATACATTAATTTACATAAAACGTATAGCCTAATCAAAATAAAACGGGCTTGTGAAATGTAGCAATAACAATACTTTATCACCGAAATCAACACACAAAGGTGTGTGTCTGTGTGCAAATATGAGTGTGTGTGTATAACCGCAGCAGCCACAGCCTGCCACAATGTGTGTACATAAATGTGATCCAAATCTATCTGTGTGTTGAATCTCAGTATCAACAAAGTCAAATCAAGCAACAATAGAAGCGAGAACAACAAGAGCAAGTCACAATTAAACAAATTTAGCAAATGTCTCTTGCAAAATGCTTGAAATTGGCGTAATATCAACGACGTCGCCCAAGCAGAAGCAGCAGCAGCAACAATTGAAATTCGCGCTCAATTTCCTGATACGACGACGTTACGCTGCAAAATTGACTTGGTGGTCTTGGGGCGTCTGAAAAATCGATTGGACAACAACAACAACACAAAACGATGCCGACGACAGACGAGGCGGAGACGGAGGCAAAAACGAAAACATTGCGCACTTGCAAATTTAGCCAAAGGTAAAAAAAAAACGTCAACTCTATTCCTCAGTATTTCAATCAACAGCGGTCAATAAATTAGCGCAATGCTCGAAAATTGTACCAACAACAACAACAGCTATAGCAGCTGCTGCGAAATCAGAGTAACAACAACAAACAGTGTAAAAGCAAGCGGCGAATTTGTTTTTGCACTGTCTTTGCTCTCATTGCTTTTGTATTTTGGGTTTATTTTGATTTTGATTTTTCATTTTTTGTCTTTGCTGGTGCTGCTGTGCAAGCACTTTTGACAGTTATGTTATGTAGTGTGTGTGTTATAGTATTTCGTAACAGCCACCGAACGAAAATAAATAAAATGTGCTTGCTGCCAGTTTCACATGAATATTGTGTTTACATATCTTTCCCCCTCACTCTCTGACTTCCTCGATAAAAACACCTGATACTTTAGCACTTGAGACCGAATGAATCGATTTCATCCACAAACAAACAAATCTCATTGTCTAAAGTTCAAATTCAAAGTCAAGTGTAATAGTTTCCGTCACTGCGCTTTGAACTTTTGGTAGCTCATTTTAAGCGAGGAGGCGGGGCAGGGGTTGGTCTAAACGTCAGCATTAGCGCCAACGCCCCCCATTAAAATAATAACAGAATAAAAAGTTCGAATATCTGCCCCTCCATACGATACTCATACTGCTCTCAGCTATTTATGGAAATTGATTGATTTCATTAATGAAAATATACTACTTGAAATACAAAAAGAATATGCGTTTTTTTCTTTTTGTAATGCTTGTTGTTGTTGCCATGAACATTTAATGGATAGAGGGAGACATTATTTGAGCAGGGGCAGAGCGGAGCCCACAATCAATTAGAGTTTGTCTTTTATGAGCAAATGCATTTTTATTGCTTCTTATTTATGTTTCCCAAGTGGTTTACTTGATAACGTCAGGAGAAGGGACGGAGGTAGAGTAGGAACTGATAGATTGAAGGGGCGGTGACTCATTGAATCCATTTCCTTATGTTCCTAACGCTTTTGCGCATTTTTACTGGCTTCGAGAATGTGCCTAATTTATTTCCTTGTCACAACAAACGATAAAAATGGTAATATGCCATATATAAGGGGCCTATATTTGTAGTTGCAGTTAGTAGAAAAAACAATTCTCAAGAACATTATCGCTAAAAAACAATTACTATAAAACCTTGGTTTGTCACGAATTCATTCTCCAAATTTCTCCACCACTCCTCTAGGAAAAACGCTAAAATTTACAAATAGTTTGAATTTAGAACATTCCCAAGCCTAGTGAAAAAACATTGTGTTATTTTTTACAAATATATGTTTGCAAAAAATAATTAAAATAAATAATTTGTTGTCGTGACTCAAGAATCCTTGCTTTATTAAGAATTCATTCTCCGAATTAGTAATTAAGTGGGGACACTACTAAAAAAAAAAATATACTGATTAGAATTAGTTTGAATACATAATATTACCAAGCCTATGCGAAAACACATTGCTTTTCATTTTCAAATAAATTTTTGCAATTAATAAGTTTAGCCGTGACTCAAATTTTGTGTATTTTTAAGAAATGAACAACTTACTCAGATTTCTTATTCATTTCTCTAACCGATTACAATTTAAACAAAAACATTTGACGCACAGTTAGCTGCCGCAATTTACAATAAATAATAAATAAAAATTGTAATAAACCTAATTACTTTATTAAAGAAATAGGTACAATAATTAATTTATTATTCAAATTAAATCAGTCTTTATCTGACATATGGGTAATTCTCTGAGGGATGTCGCGTGCGACCAGCTTTTCAGTTACAAAAAAAAACATATTAAACAATTTTAAAAATAAGTAAAGGTTATTTTTATAGCTCTAGATTAGTACTTTAATTAAAGCTAAGAATGGTTTTGGAATTTTTTTCTGTTTTGTTTTCTGTTCTGATAATTAAAAATTAACAAATTCGTTGAACAATTTATATAATTTATCGTAAAACAGAATAAGTTACTAAAATCAATGCTCTAAAAATAGTGCTAATCCAAAGTTAAGAAAAACCTTCACTTAATTTTATTGTTTTAGTTTGTTTTTTTTTTTGTCACTGAAAAGCTGTTCGCACGCGACATTTACCAGAGAATTACCCATATGTCAATATTTTAAGAATTTTGATATTTTTATACTTACTGTAGAGTATGAGGCTGACAAATTTTCTTTTAAATGCCTTTTTTATTATTTAATTTTAACATGTTTATGGTACGGTTATTTTTCTTCGCTAATTATGTCTATTTTTATTAAAAAAACAAAATAAGGCCTTAACTTTTTCAAAATAAAAATTATTTGAGATTTAATAAAAGTTTTAAATGACATGTTAATACTTATCATAAGGGCATTTTATTGAAAGGAAACCAAATCCAAGCTGAAAGATGGATTTCTTAGCATTACATTTAAAACTGCTTACGTAACTTAATAGTACAGAAAATTCGAATAGCCTCTTTAGACTAGGCACTTGTTAGCTTTCTCATCCATATGTACTTATGTATCGAGTCAGCTCATCGGAGTTTGTCGATTCAATTTACCACAAATATGTTAAGAAGTTTTTATATAAAGAACCAATAAGTAATGGGAATAACATACACACATGTATTTATGTTTATTTAAAAACAGATGTGTTCAACGCTATTGAGAACAGCTTTAGAACTGTTTAAACTTTAAATAGACACAAAACATTTGTTTGCTTACACTCGTACATCACATTATTATTTATATTTGTTCTTTCATTAATTATGTACGTTTGTCTTTGTACATTTATAATACTTTTATATTGTAGTCTGTCATTCTCATTGTCTGTCATTGTTTAAAAGAAAGCTGCTAAGTTTCTTAAACTCATCACTTGTGTCAAGTTCTCTGTTATCAGTTTAGGCTTTACTTTTTCGCTGTTTTGGTTTACTATATAAAATCATCAAAGTATTATTTAATATATATAAAAATCGAATGCATTAAAACATTTGAACGTGGAAGCAAAGCCTTAGGAAATACTAGTGATAATTCAGCACAACTCGAAGAATAAAATGACACATACGAAATGTGTTAATACACTATTATTTTTATATATTGTATTTCAAATTTTACTCCCAAAAATGTATAGTTTCAAGTTCAGAGAAAGAGGGGCGGATCCATTTATTTGGAAGTGCTGATAAACAAAAAAAAAATAAAATAAATGAATAAGCAGCTGATAGTCAATAATCGTCGAGCAGATTATTTGAAACAGCTCGTCTCAAAATTAAATGTACTATGTCAGTCGTTACTCACAATTCACGCGATTCAAAAGTCTTGTGCCATTTTTCGTTTGAGCATAAATCAAAAAACTTAAAATAATATACAAGATTGTATTTTATTTTAACGGAGAAATAGTACGAAGTGTTTTTATAATCTGAACAATCTAAACTATTTCTTTCAATAAATTGAACTATTTCTATAAATAATATATTATTATATTTGGACCGTCATGTGTCATAGCGATATCAAGCACGGGCTTGTTTACAACTAACTAAATAAAGCTAATAATACTATTTTAATTAAACAAAGAAAAATATTTGTATATATATAGATAAAAATAACTTAATGCTACATAAATATTGTAGTATAAACTTTGTAAGTTGAGGAATTGATAAACTAGTGCAAGTTGCGAGATTATTGTAATACACAGAACATGGAAGGGATTATGGCAAGCTTAGTTAGAAGTTCTACGTGGAATGAAAAGAGGAAGAAAATTTCCTATTATATCAATGGAGAAATCAAAATTATTACTTTCAAGCTTAATTGCAATGATTCATAAATAATTCCTGATTATAATATAATTCAAGGAAATCACAATAATTCTTTAAAAACAATTAATATTACTATCAAATAAATTCCCATTTCCTGGTAATAGCGATTGTAAAATCTTGGGCTGCTAAGAAACGAAATAAGCATTTCGTCAAACATCGCATTCGCCAAATATATATTCTATTTATATGCCAATTGACGCGAGGCCGCGATCGCCCACTTTACAAAAAAAAAAAAAAAAAGAAAAAAACCCGCACGTCTTTTCGCGTCTCGACGCCATAAAGCGATCCCGGGACGGATGACAAAACACGCCACGACTCGACTACGTGTCGCTGGGAGGCCAATCCAACTCAGCCTCAGCCTCAGCTTTGCCCGCCTGCGTCTTTGCCCCCATAACTTTTAGCTGCGACTGTGCATTAGCTTAAGTCTTCAAGCTAATTCCCTAGGCAGACTGAAATGCCCACATGTCGTATGCGCATTATGACTTTTGGATGCGAAGCCGGCTTCGTTTGCTATTTGTTCGAGCAGAACAAACATTATTCAGACGAGTGCGCGAAAGCACTCACGTTTAGTCTCCGTTTATTGTTGTAGTTGTGCAATTTGGCAAAATGAAATGCCCCTTGAGTTGTAGATGAGTTTTTTTATAAGGTTACAGAATTCCATTGGCATGATCAACAGCACAACAAGTAAAAGTGATGAGTGTGCTTGACTACAAACTACCTTGTAACAATAGTGATTAATATGAATTTTGACGAATCTGCTCTTTCTCATTTCTTGTCTACATATTGCGCTATCTAACTAAAAGTTTTATCATGTAATTACTTTTCAATTTCAGATGGCGAAATAAAAGAGCCTGCTTAGTAGGCATTTGGTAGCAACTCAGTGTCAGCAACTCGCTGATAAGATGTCAAAAATGAGAGGTGAGTGCTGCCAACCATGATGGATGCCAGTACTTAATATACTATACTATATATTTTGTAGGCCGTGTACTGATACCATTGCCCAATACGGGGGCCATGGGACGCAAACGCAACAATTTTTATATGCGCAGCATTTTCATACTGGCGCTGTGCATCTTTGGCCTGCTGCAGTATCACAATTTTAACTACTGTAAGTATAGAAAAAGTGACTGAACTATGTACATAAATTAATTGTTTTCCCTACGCTTTTAGTGGACAGTCGAGATGCCATGATGGGCGATTCGGTGACCAATGATTCGGTGGATGCCATATTGTCAATGGTGCCAGCCACGCTGCACAAATATCTGACGCCGCATTCGCGTAATCACAGCACATCGGCAGCAGGTAGGCGAAACCCTAGAGTAATTAATTCAACATCAAACTAAAGTACACTCAACTCTTGCAGCACTCGCATTGAATGCCAGCAACTCGGCGGGCAGCGGAACAGCTGGCTTGTCAGCGGCGACAACGATCAGTTTTGATCCGTATCGACCGCCCAACATAACGGAGATTAAGCGTCAGATTATCAGATACAACGAAATGCAGCTGGTGCTAAACGAGGACACATTCGGTCCGCTGCAAAATGATTCTGTGATAATTGTCATACAGGTAGGCAGCAGCTGTGCAATGCGCATTGTCTAGCCATATGTAATTAATCATCTTTCTCCAGGTGCACACACGCATCAATTACCTACGTCATTTGATTGTCAGCCTGGCGCAGGCGCGTGACATTTCGAAAACATTGCTGATCTTCTCGCATGATTACTACGACGATGACATCAATGATTTGGTGCAGCAGATTGACTTCTGCAAGGTGCTGCAGATCTTCTATCCGCATTCAATACAAACCCATCCACATGAGTATCCCGGCGTGGATCCAAATGACTGTCCCAGAAACATTAAGAAAGAGCAGTAAGTAGAGTTATTGATTGTCTCAAACCTTTGCTAAAAAATTCTAATTTGCAGAGCTTTAATTACCAATTGCAACAATGCTTTGTATCCGGATCTTTATGGTCATTATCGAGAGGCTAAATTTACACAGACCAAACACCATTGGTGGTGGAAGGCGAATCGTGTCTTTAATGAACTGGAAGTCACACGTTTTCACACCGGTTTGTTTCATTTCAATAACTACTTGGGAATCACTTATTGATTTGCCCTTCGTTTGCAGGTCTCGTTTTATTCCTTGAGGAGGATCATTATGTGGCCGAGGATTTCCTCTATTTGCTGGCCATGATGCAGCAGCGCACCAAAGACTTGTGTCCCCAGTGCAATATATTGTCGCTGGGCACTTATCTCAAGACCTTTAACTACTACACTTATCACAGCAAGGTAAGAATCGAATATACCAATGCAATGCAATCCTTTGCCTGGCTAAATGGTTAATTGGAAAACAAACAAAAGACAAAACAAAACAGCTGCTTCTAAAAAAAATATTACAATATCTATTTAAATATCAATATGAATATGAATATCGATATCTGTACAATTTATGTTTACTTTTTATTTAGTTGTTCTTTGATTTGAACAAAAGCAAATCTAAACGCTTATGCCAATATACATATATAACTGTTTTCACTAGGTTTCTAGATCATAAATATTCACAACACATCGACACACCGATATAAGCCTAGTGTACATACAAACATACACACTTACATATATATATATATATATATTTTGCTGTAAACATAACACACGATTGTCACCGATTGTCATGTATTTAATCACATTATATCATATAACTCTCTCTGCGTTCTTCTCTATATACTTCGTGCAGACTAACAAAAAATCGTATGCTTCCTCGCTGATCTCGTCAAACAGTCTATTAGGATCGAATAGGAACAATAATAATAATAATAATAACAATAATAATAATAGAAACTCACTGCAATTAAGTGCGTCCTCATCAGCGCAATCATCCAGCACATCATTAAAGAATGTCAAGGTCTATGTGGGCGACACCGTTGACAACGTTGATAATAACGCAGACAACCACAAAACCAATTCAAATAATAATAATAATAACAATAAGAATAAAAGAACTAATCACATAAACACTGTCACCGCCACATCCAACATTAACACCAACAACAACAACAATAATAATGAGAATAGCAATAAAAATCAAAATCAAAATGATAAAAATGGTGCACAAACATGGAACTATCATGTCCTGCCGTCATTATATTCCGTCTATCAGAAGGTAGCACCAAAAAACGACCTTATAATCTAATCAAAACTAATTTGAAATCAAAACTATAGCACTTTCCCCATCATTGCCGTAGTTTGTGAAGCACAAAAAATTGTTTGCTTTTCCTTACTCGTTTTGCAATTTCCTTTGAAAGTCTTTCTTTTTTGCATGATCCCATCGATTTCTTTTCCGAATCATTTTCTTTCAATTGCTTTGGCATAATGCATGTCTGTCTTTCTTCAGTGTTAATTGTTCTACTACTTTTCTTGATGTTATATTTGTGATGTGTGTCTGTGTGTGTGTTTTCGTTGGGCATGTTTTCCTCATTCTGCATGCCACACATGCAACAAGCAGTTGCACGTACGGGCTCGCGTAGGCGTCGCCAAGGTCAATAGGCACAGCATCGTCAAAGATTATCGCAAGGTATTCAACACAATCCCCATATATAAAGGCTCATAGATTAGATCGTTAACTGGATTAAAGGAAAATCAAAGATACTTTAAGGATATAAACATAAAAACACATTTGATGTTAACTTAATTGGGAATCATTTTGGTTTTGATTCCCCAGGATTATTGCTGTATATAAACGAAATTGATTTTTAATGCCAATCGTTATTATTTACGCTTCGATTCCACACACAGTCTTGGCTCGTTTTAGTTGATACTTGAAACAAATTGAAATTTGCATGCTTCCCCCTTTTTTATCCCCCTGTTCAATGTGTTTACCCCAAAGAAATATTCGCCAACTCTTTGAACTGCAATTACTGATTAAATATTTGATGCCTTTGCTTTACTTGTCTAACTAGGTGGAGGCAATGCCATGGATTAGCAGCAAGCACAACATGGGCTTTGCCTTCAATCGCACCACCTGGCGAAGCATACGACGGTGTGCCCAACACTTTTGCTCATACGATGACTACAACTGGGATTGGTCACTGCAGCATGTGTCGCAGCAGTGCCTGCAACGCAAGTTGCATGCCATGATAGTCAAGGGACCGCGTGTCTTCCACATTGGGGAGTGGTAAGTTCAATCTAATCAGTACAAACATTTATTCCACTTAACTTATTCAATTCTCTTGCATTTGCAGTGGGGTTCATCATAAGAATAAGAACTGCGAATCCAATCAAGTCATTTCCAAGGTGCAGCACGTTTTGCGCATAGCGCGAAATTCGCATCAATTGTTTCCCCGCTCCATCATGATGACGGTGCCAAGTTTGCTGAAGAAATCGAAGCTGCGCAAGGGCAACGGCGGTTGGGGCGATCTTCGGGATCATGAGCTCTGCATGAACATGACGCTGCCAACGAGATAGAGAGACGATTTAAAGTACACATAAAGTGCACCAAAAAACAAAAAAACCAAGAAACAAACAGCAAACAGCCAAAAATGAAGCTGAAGAGGGCTTAGTTAGTTTAGTTCTTTAAATATTAGCTTAGTAGAGTGTCATTTTAAATTATGTAAAGGCAAAAATCAAGAAAGTACTTCTCTTATAAGCAAAACTGAATAACTACTATTAACTAATTATTTCTACTCAACTCAAAATCGCAATCAACGCAAATTTGTAATCTCAGATATATAGTACATACATTATTATACTTATATACTAGCATACATTTTATAATGGAAACTTTTTAAAAATGCTGCACAATTGTTTTTTAAAAACCCTAACTCAAAAACAATCCCCAAAATCCCGAATCTCTAGTCAGATTTGTACAGGCAAAAAGCTTGCCATGATTTAAAAAAACAAAAAAAAACTAAGAAAATTTCACATTGTGCCGTTTACAATTTATTATTATTTATTCTTTAGGTTCCGTCCATATTTGAAAAGGCCGAACGATCCCCAGTAGCATAAATTCTTTCCAAATTTCCATGAAAACAATACATAAATATACACATATACATAAGCCCCGTAATCGTAATAGTCGTATATCCTATGCACTTATACTTATATAACTGAATGTTCAATACTAAACCCCAATTTGTGCCGAAGCAGATCGTAAAAAACTAGTCATATATGAAACCCATACAATACTACTACTAAACAATATACATAATAGATGGAAAAGATAAAAGAAATAGTAAATTGATTGAACCGAGGAATACGCATAACTATGGAAAATACAAGAGAATGAATCTTTTCAGTAATTATTAATTCTAGATCCTAAGCCTGTGTAAATAGTGACTCTTTTTTTGTTGTTGAATAGAACAAAACGTCTTTGCATAAGTTCTCTTAATCTAAGTATTACATTTATGTACGTAATTTGTTACTTTTAAATTGTTAGTCAAAAGCGCTTTTATCTGATTAGGATTTTCAATTAATTGAACGAAAATCAAATTATAATAAACGCTATTTCAAATGCGATCATATTTTTGAACGCGCAGCTATTCCATCAACAAATAAAAAAACTGTGTTTTACTTAACATATTTCATTATACTTATATAGTTCTTTGTCTAATTTGACAACATGTTCAAAACCTTATTTTGAAACTCTATGGTGCTGCTCAAGTGACGATTGAGGACTTCCAGACGCTCTGCAGCCGCTTGATTTAAGTCATTGGTGCGTTGCTTGACAACCTCAATCATGGCCGATTCAAAGGGCGTCATTACTGGGTCAGCAATACGTTTTTCTAATTTCATTGTTGGTACCGATTCGTTTGTGGAATAATTCTCATTTTCTTCCACGTGTTCCTCTTGGAACTGCGTATAATAGGAGTGATCCAACGGCTCTTCTATAAGGGCGTCAAAATTTTCCGCTAATAGTTCATCACTTTCATTTGCATCACTATTAACCTGTTCATCGACTTTTAAAAAAGCTAAAGCATGGATCGATTAACCATAATGGCATTTCTCTTTATCAATTACTTACGTGTACTGCTCAGCAACTTTTTTCTCGACATTCTGGGTCCCAGGATTCTATGAAGTCTTTTAAAATGCCTCCAGTGGGTTCGTTTTCCATCAGGTTTTCGCAATTCACGCACCACTGCTCTGTTAATTGTATACATTGTTGTAATCTATGCTCAAAATAATAATTAACGCTTGGATACATACGTACTTGTAGCGCTTGGTCAAGTTATCCATCTTTGATCTAACTTTTTTCCAGTCTACATTAAAGCCAGCTCCTTGCAGCCTTAGAGCGAATTCTACAAATGTTGGACTCTTTAGTTCCGAGCCGTTTAATATCCCAATGTTTTCCTCCCACATATCAAAGAGCATTTGCTCATACTTTGACACCCACATAATTGTTTTCCGCGATGAATCCATTTGAATAATGCAATGTTTACCACTTTATCACATTTATTTGTTTACCTTAAAGCGATTGTGATTTTGTGCGAATGGTAAATTCTCCATTCACCCCGAACAACAAAACGTTGAATAGCGTTAATAGTCAACAACAACAAAATGTTGAATAGCGTTAATAGTCAATTTCGTGTATATATAAATAACTAGTAATAATTTTTAGGCAATCTATTTGCTTAAAATAGTATAGCACATTTTGAAAAAATAATGAATGAAAATAAAAATGGTAATTCAAAAATTAACGAGCCGCATTACTTTGTCATTCTCCCTAAATATTAAAGTGTTTGATTTGATATCATTCCATGCATAAGTTTCAGTTTTAAAAAATGTTTCGTAAAGAGAAAAAGTGGTCAAACTTAGCAAAAGGATAGAATTTACTAAAAATATCAAAATCTTAACGAGATTTTAAAAACAAATCGCGCCATCTAAAAATATACCAAAATATCATATTAAGTGTTACCAGGTTGCTAGCTTTGAATGTTTTAGAATTGTAGTTTGCTGTCACACCCTGGACGCAAAAACGAATCAATCTAAAAATTGTGTCAATCAATGTTGCTCTATTTGTAATAAATTTGGATTCAAACAAAAATACATAAAAAAAATTGTTAACAAAATGTTAATGGCAAATTAAATGGGCATTTGAAAAGCGGTTGTCGTACAATACTTGGATAGAGCCGATGCACAGAGCTTTTGTGGTGTGGCAAAGCTTTCCACGCGAATCAGTAGTAAACACGCTACTGGACTGAGAGCACGCGGGCTAAAGAAACCGAGGCAAATCAACCAAACATAAAGAAGTGTAAGCTGACTGTGAAGTCGTCCGGCATTCGATAAACAGTGATTCTAGTTTTGTAGTTGTTGTTATTAAGCGTAACTACATTCGTGCTTCTTATTACACTAGGAAGCATAATTTGTGTGCAGCCTTCGCAATTTATTTGAAGTCGAGTGATAAGAAATAAGGAAGCAATCATGAGCAAACAACTGGCGCGTCGTGTGGGCCAAGTCAATAAATTCTTGACTGCTGCGTCCGCAAATGCTGCGGCTACCCACAACAATTACTACACCTATGTCCAGGAGCTGTCCCATCCTATTGACCGAGAGCCTCCAATTGTCTCAGCCGAGGAAGCTGTCAGCTGCATTAAGTCTGGTAAGCAAAGCATTGCTGATACTTTGCCATTCACTTTTAAATGTGGTGTAGAAACTTGGAAATGCAAAAAAATTCGGGCCAGATTTTTCTATTCGTTATGTAATGTTTGCACTGTTGTGGTTGATCGCCTCCGTCCCTGCGCCGTTTACAGTTCTGCTTAGAGCAACGAGAAAGTAGAATGAAAATGCGGCCAGGTTAAGGTTATGCGAGCAGGAGGAAGAGCAAGATGTAGAGGGAGGGGCACACAAGTCATGCAAATATTAAGCGGGTTTGCATGTGTGCGTGTGTTTGTTGGTGTAATGAGGCGATTGTAATTCAAACTGTTTACACACACAAACACTCACACCATATCAAGTGGGCCATTACAGGGTGCTCAATTGACAATGCCGGCAATAGAAATCAATTGATTGACCGTGATTAGACCCAGAAATTGACTTATCAGTTATTTATGAGCACTCTCCCTACCCTTGAATGAAAAATAATGAAGCGCACCTTACATAATCTTTGCTAGCTAATCAAAATCTTTCAAACAAGCAAAAGAATTGTGACGTACATACATATATATGCATATGTATGTCAGAAGCTGCAGCTAATTTCTCGCTTATTTACATTGATTGCAGCTTGGACAACAAGTATGCAGATAAACAAATACATATGTACATGCATTTAGTTTTATTAGTTGGGGAATAAATTAAGAACACGCACACACATCCAGAATAACATCTGCTTGCTAGTGTATTTATATTCTGTACTTTGCCCTGTGTGCTGACAGTGAAAAGCTTAGCTTACACACACTGACACACTCAGAGACATACAGAAGCGGCAGAAAAAACAGGTCTGGCCATAGACTAAAACGAGCAGACAGCTGTGCTGATAAGGGCATTATTATCTACATACAAAATATAATAACATGTTATACTTGCATGTGTGTGTGAGTAGTATGGCCTTATGCAATAATAATATGTAGAAGGTGGGCTGACTGTACAAGGGTATTAGCATTTTATTGGGAGCAGCAATTAGGCGAACAATTCTGTTGATAACATTCGGCAGCAGCAGCACTTGCTAAATTTTTTGTGGGGTGCTAATGCAGCATTGATTTAATTAATTTCAATTGGCAAGTTGCGCAAGAGACGCAAAAGACTGCCAGACGACGCACAAAAATATTTCTTTTATCAAACTAGTTGATGATGATGATGATGACGATAATGATGGTTGAGCCCCGCCCACAAAAAAAGAAAAACAAACATTTGCGAGCTTTGCAACACTGGTCGTACTTTGATAGCTTCATCTCAATGGACAAATGGATAAAATATTGAAAGATTCAACCCTGTCTAAATTTAGACTAATTCAGCAAACACGCGCCGAACTAAAGAAGCGACGTCATTTCATTTTCGGACAAGATTTGTTGTTGTTTGACTTGGTTTTTTTCTTTCTTTTTCTTTTATTATTTTTTATGGCACGTTTTGGCAGATAACAAACAAACACACACACACATACATATCCATGTATTTCGATACCTATTGAACTTGAGGCAAAGTAAACATAATCCATGTAAAGCCATCAACAAAATGTTGTTAACACTTTATTTATGAACTTGCGGTAATGACATTTAATTAAATTAATGACTTATGACACTTAGGGTTTATCTTATCGTGATCTTGTCGTTAGTATACAGTGTATTGCAGACACACACGAATACACTTTCAGTTGGCAGCACATTCAAGCGATACGATTTAGGATTATTGACGCCAGAGCGCATTGGCTGCAATAAAAATAGATAATGACCTACAGACAGAACCTATATATGTACATATATACTAATTTTTGCCAGTCGAAGTCGCAGCTAATATTGTTGAAAATTAAATATTTTTAAAATACGTAAAGTCAATATTGCCCACTGTGCGTGATAGGGTCGCTAGACGTGACTACAAGTACAGTTTAGATAATGCATTAATCATTAGTTTATGTTAATTTCAATTACATTTGAGTTCAATCGCTTACACCACGCATTGAGTAAACACATTCTAATGCTAGTTTGAACTTTAATGCGTATATTTACTGTACGCATTTTTGGCATGCAATTTCTTGGCATAGCTATGTTAATTTTTACACTATATGTCTAAATATAAAACAGCACGTGCAGCAATATATGCCGGTTGTGGTCAGGGTATTAATACATTCATATATAGATACAAAATTGCCTTGCTAAACGAAAATGTCGTTTCGAACAATGTTTAATAGAACTAGGAACAGATTTATATATGTAGTGGGAACACTTAGCGAAGACATGAACCATGAACATCAATCACTGAGCGTTTAAACCTTTTATCGCGGGACTAAAAACAAGGCTTCACAATTTTATTATAATTATTAGTATTTGAGAATTAAATTCTAACACTTCTTAATACATGTTCATTATTCTGCATTCATTAATAATCAATAAATCATAAATTTTCTGGCTTTTAGGTGATACCGTTTTCGCCCAGGGCGCTGCCGGTACTCCAAATGTGCTCCTCAATGCGATGACCCAGCACGGCAAGTGCAACAAGCTGGAGAAGATCACGGTCTGCCACATGCACACTGAGGGACCTGCCGAGTACTGCAAGCCGGAGTACAAGGACATCTTCCGCTCCAACTCGTTCTTCATGGGCGGCAATGTGCGCAAAGCTGTTGCCGAGGGCCGTGGCGATAATGTGCCCATCTTTTTGCACGAAATTCCTCAGTTGTTCTACAAGAAGATTGTCAAGCCCGATGTGACCTTCATTCATGTGTCGCCTCCAGATCGTCATGGTTTCTGCTCGCTCGGCACCAGCGTTGATTGCGTTCGTGCTGGTCTGCTCAACTCCAAGAAGATTGTCGGTGAGTGTTTTTCTATCAATGCTATAAAAATTTCTGTATGCTAACTTAATTTTTTCTTGCTTTTAGCTCAAATCAATCCTAATATGCCTCGTACTTTTGGCGATTCTATCATCCACAAATCGCACTTTGACTTTGCCGTCGAGGTCAACGAAAAACTGCCACAACATGGAACAGGTGAAATCTCGCCGGTCGAGCAGAAGATTGGCAAATTGATTGCCGAGAATCTGGTAAAAGATGGTGCCACATTGCAGATGGGCATTGGCAGCATTCCAGACGCTGTGCTCGCCGCTCTCCACAATCACAAGGATCTGGGCATTCACTCTGAGATGTTTGCCAACGGTGTTGTTGACCTGGTCAAGAAAGGTTGCGTCACAAACAGCAAAAAGAAGATGCACCGCGGACGCATTGTGGGCTCTTTCCTCATTGGCGATCAAGCTTTGTACGACTTTGTCAACGATAATCCTTTCATTGGTAAGTCAGCCAAGTTTATTGAAAGATCTGCAATTCCAACTCTTGATTATTTACAGAGATGCTGGTCATTGACTATGTGAACAACACGAGCATTGTGAAGCAACAGCCCCGCATGACGGCCATCAACAGCTGCATTGAGGTCGATCTAACTGGCCAGGTTTGCTCCGACTCGATTGGCACACGTTTCTACTCTGGATTTGGTGGACAGGTTGATTTCATTCGTGGCGCTGCCGAAGGTCTTGATGGTTTGGGTGTGCCCATCATTGCCATGCCTTCGACAACCAACAAGGGAGAGAGCAAGATTGTGCCTGTGCTGAAACCCGGTAAGCTAACGATTCAACTTCCTGCCGGCTAGACAAATTCTAATCAACAATGTAATCTCTATCAGGTGCCGGTGTTGTCACGTCGCGTGCCCATGTCCACTATGTTGTCACCGAACATGGCATCGCTTCGCTCTTTGGCAAAAATGTGCGCCAGCGTATGTATGAGCTCATCCAAATCGCCGATCCCAAGCACCGTGAGGCGTTGGAGAAGGCCGCCTGCGAGAGATTAGGAGTAATGCCATCGCCCAATTAATTATGCCCGTACGTCATAAAAAACGCATCTACAACTTTGGAACTACACTAACAGTCGATACAATTTATATGTGCGAAGCTGATATTATTTTTTTGTAATGCATTCTTTGAAATTCCGGTAATATAAAAAAACTGACCTACAGCTGATAAATAAAAACCAAAATATAAGAAAAAAAACATGCATATTATTTATATCATTTTTGTATACCGGCGACAATTTATTGTTTCATACTCCAATTTATGAAATGATGTGAACAGAAAGTGTGGCTAAGGTCTAGCTGTGAAAATATAGTCGAAAGTTTGGGGACTGTTACACTTGTATCGTAATAAGTACTTATATACAATTTATACGCGTTGTCTCAACTGTTTGCAAAAATGCATGGGGGGATTTACACAGTTTTAGTTAGTTTGTAAAAAGATAGTACTTAAAAGTTAAAGAGTTAGTAGCATATAGTATGTAGTTTGTATTACATCATCATTAGGTTTTATTATTGATTGTTGTTAAATTGTGGTGTTTTCATTTAAGGATCTGAGAAGAGGAACTAAACGTACATTTTCAAGTTATACATCGTTTATCTCGTATGTAAAGTATGTAATTATATATTGTGTATATAGGGCCTAAAACAGTTTTAAAAATCTACAAATATAGCTTAGAAACGTCTCGATGCTTTACTTCTTCTTCTGGTTCTTGGCGTTTTTGCCATCGGCATTCTGCTCAATTTTGGCGCGCTTCTTTGGGTTCTCGATTTCCTCATCCTCTGGCTCATCCTCATCGTCCTCCTCCTCCATGTCGACGACCTCAACATCATCCTTAATGGTCTGGCCGTGAATGTAAACAGGTCCGCTGCCCTTGATTAGCTTGAATGTCACCTTTGTCTCGTAGAACTCCACATCGGGATTAACGGCGCGCGTCTCTCCGGCCTTGAGCACAGCAATCGGTATCTGTATCGAGTCCTTGCCTGTGGTCACCTGTAGATATGAGAAATGTTTATTTATTACAGTTGAGCGAATGTACAATTGTTGTCAATGGCAATTACTGATTATATTCTAAACCGATAAAGTGGCGTTCAAATAGTTCTCCATTAGATCAACGCAAAATTCCAATTAAATCAGATTGCAGACACCAAAATGTCTGAGATAAGAGTAACAAAATATTGTTCTTCATCATGAATGAATATGTAGATAAGCCTTGCATTTCAAAAGTCTACTTTTGGGGTTACACTTTTCAAGATAATTTCTTCAAGTGTTTCGGTTTTCACTTTTGGCTTGATAAGAGGATTTCATTAAGCTGAACAAAACGCACTTGTCTCTGATATAAATAGACCTTCAAGAGTTCAATACTAAGTTGATATAATGCATCATGCAATTGTATCTGACTATCAAAAATTGGAATTTGGAATTTCCAACTAAATATGTACGAGAATTATGAATTATCAGATTAATCGCAGCGAATACATATCACTGTCACACTTCCAACGGCGATATCTATTCAAAATCAGTTATTCCACTCAAGTGAGTAGCGCTGACAGCGGACATCGGGCAACAGCGGTAAACACGACCTAATAACGGCGCTTACGAATTCTTCCCGGGCCATTCGTTGGTCTGCAGTCGCAGAGACAACATCAACCATCAACCGGCTTATTAAATCCCACGCTTGCGGAAGTTTTACGTTTTACATTCAATTTTCCAATTTGCAAGTGCCAAGCGCGTGCTACATTCAACAAGTTAACGCGAACTCTACTTAAACAAATAAAAATAATACATAATATACATTTATAATAAAAAATAATCTTTGAAAAAGAGTCAACTTGTGTTCAAGGGTTTTAATTCATCCAAAGTACTTCGCTTACAAAGAAAGATTCGCAAATATGTGCGACTATGACGGTGCGTTCGAGTATTTCATAAGTGTTTAATAATCTTCAAGTATCATGTAAATAAAAAAAATTACTAGACAACTTTCTAAAAAAAAATCCCCAGACAATACGGAACAGGAGAAATCTTCAATGAAAGTGAAATATTAGCAGATTTTAAAGAAACGTTGCGCATTGAAGCAAGAAATCGTTAAATTATAAAAGAAGAGGATTCTATATCCTAGGAATTAAATTATTTCACAAGTAGCCAAATTGGTCTTGACGAATTATTTCGGTATCAATAACGTTTATTGTTATTGTTTATAAAACTACAACCAGAAAAACTCTCTTATTAATGGAGTACAATAAATGCTAGTTAACTATTCATAAATTTCAGAAGATTTTCTTAGACAAAACCCGTCTCGAAGATAACGTGATAATAAACATAACGCCATCATAAACAAAAGTCCTCATAAATTTATGGTATTCAAATGTCGTTAAGGGTCGGAGAAGATGAACGAAAAACTCATAAAACAAATAGATAAATATCAACTAAAGACATTTTCAATGGAAATTTACAGATGGTTTCCGTTTTTTTTTTTTTTTTTTTTTTTTGAGATTAAAGTTGGGGGGTCTATCAAGCAATGGAGATCTATTGTGTAGGCCACGTATCACGAGACTCCCAATATTCCCGAAGCAATTCTTGGTCCCACTTGAGATAGTGTCGGTGGTCCTAAAGTGTAAAGCAATAAATAAAATAAAACATATGCTATGATATGTACTATATAAATATAATTGTCAACTAAGCTAGATAAGATCCCAATCATTATTTTCTGGTTCAAGTATTTTTCCTATTCGCCTGCAGATGAACTTTATCATGAACGCCTTCCAAACGTTTGTAGTGCCATCAATGCCAAGGCCAGGAACTGTTGCAGCACGGATAGTATAAAGCGAAAGTTGCCCATCTGCACTTGGCTGCCCAAATACAAGGCGAAATATCTGATAGACGACATTGTGGCTGGTTTAACGGTAGGTCTCACAGCTGTCGCCCAAGGCATTGCCTATGGAGCTGTTGCTGGTCTGCCGAATGTTTATGGCCTCTACTCATCGTTCATGGGCAGCTTTACGTACATCTTCTTTGGCACCTGCAAGGACATCACGGTGGGTAAGTATCTGCGTTCATACGAAAGCAATAGGCTTATTCTTTAATCTCTGATTTGTTACAAGGACCCACGGCCATTATATCGATGATGGTGAATCCACACATCGATGGAAATCCAGATCTTGCAGTGCTGCTTTGCTTTTTATCGGGTTGTTTGATATTGCTGCTGGGCTTATTAAATCTCGGCGTCTTGATGCGATTCATTTCAATGCCTGTGACAACGGGATTTACCCTGGCCGCTGCCTTGACGGTGGGCAGTGGTCAGATTAACAATCTCTTTGGCATTCAAAGTAATTCGAATGAGTTTCTCAAATCGTGGATCAATTTCTTTGGACACATCACAGAGACGCGGCGGAATGATGCCTTACTTGGCTGCTGTACGATGATTGTATTGTTATTCATGCGAGTAAGTTTACTTGATGTTGCAGTGTTACAACACTTTTAATGACAAAAATCTTGATTTAATAGAAACTGAAGGATGTTAAATGGGGCTTTCATCAGTTAAACAGATATTTGTCCCTATGCCGCAATGTTTTGGCCGTAATTGTGGGTATCTTGTTATGTTATCTGCTGAGTCGTGGTGACAATGAAATGCCATTTCGCATTAGTGGTGAAATCCAAGCCGGTTTGCCACCCGTTCGTGTGCCACCATTCGAAACTCAGGATGCGGATGGTGAGCCAATTAACTTCAGCGAAATGGTCTCCAAGCTCGGAGGATCGATCGCCTCAATAGCGTTGCTGAGCATCTTGGAGAGCGTGGCAATTGCCAAATCATTCTGTGCGTCAACTTGGTTGCTTTGCATAGCAAGATTTTGATTATATTAAAGAGTTTCTCTTTGCAGCCAAGGGAAAGATTGTGGATGCTTCGCAGGAGATGGTTGCCCTGGGCTGTTGCAATGTCTTCAGCAGCTTCTTCTCCTCGATGCCCATAACTGGATCATTCGCAAGATCGGCTGTCAACAATGCGAGTGGTGTGCAGACGACACTTGGCGGCGCCATCACCGGCATCCTTATCCTGATGACACTCGCATTTCTCACTCCCACATTTGCGTATATTCCCAAGGCAACACTAGCAGCCATCATCATAGCAGCCATGTTATTCATGGTGGAGTACGACAAGATTGCCGAGATTTGGCGTGCCAAGAGTAAGTTGAATAGATAAAAATCACCTTTGATGATTCATTTGTTATCTTTTCCGGTTGCTACGTAGAGCGCGATATGTTGCCCTTTTTGGCTACAGCGTTGAGTTGTTTGTTCTGGTCGCTGGAGTATGGAATGTTGGTTGGCATAGTGGTCAATGCGCTGTTCATACTGAAGAAGAGCATGACGCCACAGTTTCAGCTTGAAACACAAAAGGTGAGCTTAGAAAAATAAATCTCTAATTTTTAGACATATGAATGCGCTTCAAAGAACACAAATAATGAGTGAAGCGTCTATTACAGTCAAAACTAAACTGTAGAATTCTTAATTATTTGTTTACCCTCCTTATCAAACTCAGCACAATGGCATCGAACTGTGTCTGGCGGAGCTCAAAGGCAGCGTTGATTACACGGCAGCCGAATATTTGAAGATCACAATTGTCACGCACGTGACGGAGCGGCACATGGGCAATGGCAATGTTTCGTTGGTGATCATTAAAGGTGCCGAGATTAATTCAATTGATGCGACAGTGGCAGCTGTAAGTAATTCATCCATCTACATATCCATCAACATCATATTAAGCTCATTGTCTTCTCTGCCTTGTAGACAATTGTTTCGCTACAGGAAGATCTCAAGCTACTGCAGTGCGATCTCATTTGCTGGAACTGGAACTTGGCAGCAGCGGGAGTCGTGTGCCGTCTGCACAAGAAGTCGCGCAACATGTTCAAGTTTACGAAAAACTTTTCAGAACTTCTAGAAACAATACCACCAGCACATGGCGGCAACGATTCTCATATTGCATGCGACTTGAGTCAATAAAAAAGACAGTTGTTTTTAAGCATACATTAATTCATGTACAGTTAAGCATACAGTGTTCAGTGCTTTTGAGAGAATAGAAGACACCCTGCAAGCGCCTGATATTGCTGTTTTTTGTAACATACCATACATTTTTTGAATTGAATTTGAATACAAAAAAAAAAAAAAAGAAAAAAAGATGTAGAAAATAAAGTGATTTATTTTTGGGTACCTTTAAGTTTTAGTAGTTTCTCCCCTTGGCAAGTACAATGCTATTTAATTGCTGGTTAAAATAAGTTGTGATCCCTTTTATCTTTTCCACATAACAAAATACCATTAATTTATTTTGAGTCTACCTTTTTTTTATATAAGTTATGCATTTATCTTAAATGCAGTTGTAATTACTGTATTTTGACTTTAATATTTGTATAAATGGGAGATTACACTTTGAAATCATTTTATAGTAAATGTTCTATTTGGTAAAATGTATCAAGTTTTATTGTAGGGTGTGCAATAGGTATATCATCATAAGCAAAACCCATTTGTGACGTCACAAGCGCACAGCTATCAGACAAAGGGCGCGCTTTACAGATACAGACAAAATTACCCTATGCCACAAACAAATGTTGCGCGTGCTTGGATCAAATACAACAAAACCGGTACATTTTTCCGGCCCTGGCAGCGAGATAAAAAAAAGTGACACCCACACCAACTTATATATAAGCACTTACCTCGACTACATTGAACTCATTATCCTTAGCCTCAGCACCAAGCAGCACTTGCTTGATAACGAGCTTTTGGCCGCGCGAATAATCCTCATCGACAAAGTCCCAGGTTTCGGTGTTCTCCTCTGCGGTCAGGGTGACTCCTGCAAATTGATACGTATTGCGGATTAAAACACACAAAAAAATTATATTCGCACTTGTGTGTACATTTACATATACACACACGCATATTGCGTGCCTTTATGTGTGCGTGCGTATACATGTAAACTGTCTCGCCGTCGCAACCTTGAATAAAAATGCCGGCACCCGGCAACGTTGCACCAGCAAATTACAATTACATCTACTTGTAACTTATTGGACACATGTGTTAGACAAATTGGCGGCAAGTCGATAATTAATAGTTACCATAGAATGATTCTTCCGCCATTATAATTACGAATTTGAAGGTTTAAACGTTTAAATTCAAGCGGCGAGCACGTGTTGAGCAAAAACTTTTGCAAAATGGAAGCTACCAACTAGGGATGCAGCGCGAAATAGAGATGACACAATGCCCACAAATATTCAAATAGGGTTACCAGACTAGAGGCTATTAACGAAATGTTCATTTAAAATTAGTATTTTTATGAACCTATTTATGGGCTTTAATAGCATACTTTATGTATCTCGGTTTAAATATGAAATTTATAGTTTGAGCTGCCCATTAGTCCATTAAAATAATTTATCAGCTACAGAAAATCGATTAATTCTGGACAACATAGCATATATTTAGTATATTTAGGGTATATTTATGCACGGAAAATAGTGCATTACCGAAACTTAATGTGCGGTCACTCTTATTTAACAATCGCCATTGTACGGGCACGTGTGAAAAGTGCAAGTTTTCATTAACTTCTCTAATTGACTGTACAAAAGCGTTATTTTAAAGCAAACAAATGGAGTCTGAATCGTTTTACGGTAAGCATTTGTTGTAATATCAAATCTAGCATCCGCCTTAAGTACTGTAAGTGCTTTTGGTGTGTCGGCTTTGTTGCCGGCAAAACCAAGTATAGTCCTAAGTAATATGAGCATAAGTAATCTTTACATTTGATCTTGTTTTAGGTGTAACCCTCAGCGAAAAGGAGCCAATTGCCCAGTTTGCTGTGCCGGAAGTAGCAGAAGAGTATTTGGTGCATTCATACAAACTGATTATTAAACAGATTTCCCTTGGCCCCGAGGCAAAATCAGGCGAATTCAATGTCATACAGGTAATTTTAATATCGATACTTTTTCAAGTGAGGAAAAACACTGACGAATACTATGTTTTGTATCTCTTCTTTCCAGGCGGAAACACAAGAAAATGAGAGCAAGAAGATAGTTAAAATTCCTATTGCCGTCTTGAAGGTGGGCGAAACCCGCTCGTTGCGTCCAAATGTTGAATTCCCAAATGGTTCCGTCACATTCAAGCTTGTCCAAGGCACGGGGCCCGTCTATGTGTGTGGCAAGGTAATTTTATATTGCTCAAATTCGTACAGATAATGTATAATTGTAACTTTCATATCTGTAGTCTGAGATGAACTTGGGCGAATACGAGGATGTTAATATGTACGAGGAGTATTCGGATGAGGAAGACGAAAGCGAATTGGAGCTGGATGAGGAAGCTTCGCCACAGACAAATGGAAAGAGCAATAAAAAGAAGTAATAAGAAAATATATAACTACAACAATCAGTAAGCTAATTAAAAATAACAAACACACAACGGAAAAACAAAATCAATCATAACAATGTTAACAGTATGAAACAAAAAACATATTTTTGGTAACGTATGAATAAAAAACAAAAATCCAAACAATCCATAACAAAAAATTAATTATTTTGTGATCAACACATTGAATTCATTACTGTAGTGGCTATATTATTTGGGAATTTTATTCATTATGTTTTATGTATGTCAATTTGTTATACTTAATATATGTAAAATAATTGTGGCAGTTTTGAGAAGAATGCTCACGGAAGATAAAACAATGTCGGCGACCACCAAGCGTTCTATATGTTAATTACAAGATCGCGCCACCGAGATCTTCTGGCGTGGAACGCTGCAATTAGTAATTTGATATGTAATCAACTCATTTTAAACAATAATCAATTGACGCACCGTATGTGAATGACACGACGTCTCTCGTCACTGGGATGTATGAGATCCAATTTCTGACTCCACTCAATTTGTTTCATCTCATGGCGCAGTTTCTTACGATCGAAATAAGAGATGGCGCAGCTTACAGGAATCCAAAATACTGCAGTCACCATCACCACAGCCACTGGTGGAGTATAAAAATCATTAAATACATAAGCAAATAAAGAATTTACTTCGTATACTTACTGACTATGTTGTCCTTGAGAAAACGTAGTGTCTTGGCTACATTGATCTCTTCAATGATGTCCCAAAAGCGCTCGACCACATCCTGTATGGTCTTCTCGCAGACGCCCTTGTTGCAAAAGCCCGTGATGCACGGTGTGCCATCGGGTAGCACATCTGGCGGCTCCACGGGGAAGCAAGTCTCATTTATGCTCATGCGACAGCAGCGTTTGCAGGCATCCGCAATGATGTCGCACATGCAACTCTGCAATCCCTGTGTCTCACAGTACGGCACACATTTGCCATTGCGACACTGGCCACGCTCCTGGCATATGGTGCCATCGGCCATGGCCGGTGATTTGGGGCACTCGGCATGTGAGCCTGTGCAACGTGCCTCCTGCTCACAGGTGGCATATTGAGCGTCGCGACACTTCATCGCCGCTGGCATAAACTGACAGTTCTGACAGCACGGTGAGTTCTTGTCACTGCACATGGCGCCCTGATTGCGTCGCAGCTTGCAGTTCTTGTCGCAACACGAATCATTGTCCTCGGTGCCCAGCAGACCGGCATCGCATTGCTCGTCGCCCTCGACGCGCAGATTGCCACAGAATGATTCCTCGGGCTCCGAGAAGCAGCGTCCAGACTTCGCCTGCAGCACTTTGCGTATGGAGCGCAGCGAACAGGGTGAAAATTTCTAGGTAAAAAAGAAATATTTAGCCAAATATTGCATATTGTTGTTACTGTGCATACCTTGTTGTTGACATCATAGCCGCTAACGGAATATGTGTACATCAAGAAGCTGCCACCTTGGGAGGCACTGGGTGAGCATTCAGGTATGTCGGGATCATGTTCCGATCCCCAGTTGTGTCCAAACTCATGAGCAGTTACCAGGTCAGCTTCGCGTGTAATGACGCGCTGTCCATAATGATTGCGAGAGCTGCTCAAGCCGGAGTTCAAGTAGAGCGTGTAGCCATTCTTGAAGTACTCTTAAGTTGGAATGAGTAAAGAGTAAAGAATATTAGATATGCTAAAGGGTTACTTAAAAAATCTGAATAAAATAAAGAACTACAAATCAAATCAATCCTAAGGTACTTTTTAACATAAATAATAATATATGGATGAACCGGAATAGAAATCACAAAATGGAATACAAATCAAATCAAAGCTAAGGAAACACAAATGGTTTATCACAAATGATAATGATATTTATTGATCCTAAGAATCAATTTACATTAGATAAACAATTAATAGCACTTTGATGCCAGATAAAACTCCTAAAAAACTGAAATAAATGAACCAAATGAAGAGGGCTACAAATCAAACGAAATTGGTAAGCTAAGCCAAATGATAATAATGATTTTGTATGTTTAGGGCTAAAGAGGATAAGCAACCTGGTGTGCATATGCCACCCACAGAATTACGGCGTGGCGACCCAACGTAAGCCAAGCCTAAAATGCCACCTTCGAACTTGAGGTCGGTAAAGAGATGAGCTAAACAAAAGTCTTTATGACTGTATTCCCGTGAAAAGACCTACAGCAATTTCAGTATGGGAGACAAGACAAATTAGCAGTTGTAGTTAGGCGATTTAGCACTACTTTCAATTATTAATAAACTTATCCTAATACCAGACTTACCTCAAGCAGATTGCGCACATCCCATTTCTCGCGTATCATATTGTAATGGGCTTCGCCGCCACGCAAACGGGTTGGCTCCGAGTGCACCACAATCTTTTTGATCACAAATCCCATGCCTTTGAAGCCCTCCTGATCGGATCTATCCTGCCACACGGTATCATTATAGATCTTGTGTACGCGATCAATGAGGCTTATCTACAAATATACAAGATTTGTAATTACAATACAAAGAGGTTGAAATTCTCTTCGCTTACTAAGTAGTTGATGGTTGTCTTGGTGTTGCCACCGCCCATCTCCTGAAAGAAACGATAGTCGGCGACCAACAGCAGCGGACAACGCGTTTTGGTCGGAGTATATTCATATTGATCCGCCTGTCGTTTCTCGCGGGCCAAATGCTCCGCGTTGTCATCAATATCATTGCTCTCTAATTCGCGTCCCTCTTTAATATACCCACAAGTCTTGGGCACAATACCTTGTGCGTCATGTTGATTGAGTTTAACATCGGAAGTTTTGTAGGCTACCATTGTATGTTTCTTCGCTGTGGGCAAATGGCGCCAGGAAGGCTCAATGTGGTAAGTTTCTTCGGGCAGTTCAATGGACATGGTCAGTGTGCCATCCTCAATGTGAGCGCGCACTGAGGATTCCAGTTTGCCAAAGACGCGACCCGTATAAAAGTTGTCATGGTCTGCAATAATTGTGTATTTTCGAGTTATAGAACGACAACACTCTCCCCTCTTTGCTTAGCTTACCCAAGTGCACTACAGTCTCATTGCCATCCGCATCCACAGCGTAGGCACGGAACTTGCTGTGCAACACATCGCGATGTGGATGCAGAATTACACGAAAATTCTTGCCCAGCGTCTTGAATTCAAGCTCTTTAATCGTGTTGTAGGGGTTACTACTTTGTTTAGCACCTCGCTTGACAATTCTGTGCACAACATCATCTTTGTGGAAAACTTCGTAGTGGCGCAGTGTCCGTTTCAACGCAACTATATATGAAAAATTCATATTATTTATTGTCACTGTACTATTTAGTATCTCTAATTTGCTACTTGCCACAATTTTCGACCAGCAGACATGCGAATAAAACGTAAATAATTATTGAGCCACAACAATTAATGCATTTTGTAAACATTTTTCGTCTCAATTGATCGAGCAGTGTTGCCAAATGCCCGTGCTACCCTTTTTGTGCTTTTAGGGTTGCCCAATTGCTGTCGATTTCTAGTCTGTATCTGTACGATATTTGTTGTAGTCCGATAACGATAACACTCTTGGCGCTCAATTAAAATGCAGTTTGTCTTGGTTTAATGTTTTTTGTCGGTTCGTCCTCCCAAGGCACCACGTGGATCAGCCGAGGCGGGGACAGGCGCTAATTTAAAGTCCACGCCATAAAATTGTCCAGTAAGTGATTTTCTTCTTGGATATGGTTGGCTAAAAACGCATTTAATTAAAATCTATCAATTAAATAAAAACCACAGTTGACACACTTGCTGATGGTGCTACCGTAAACAGTGATATTCACATAGCTGTCAGGCACATTATTAAGAAATTTTCTATAGCGACAACGCATATATTTGTTGGTACGACACGATATAATTGGCTTCAAGTGGTCCAAATGATTTTTAAACATGGGCAAGACGACCCAATTATTATCGGGTGTACTAAGAAAATCTCTGGGTGATTTAGTTTGTTCGACATTCTGCTTTTTGTCTCTTGGCTTGAATTCGGCAGCAAGATTCTCAATGTCGAATTTCATCGGTAAATTTGTTATGGTTTCACAAATTGGATTATTACGCATTTTACACAAGAATTTGGAAAATATCTGAATACGAAGTTTAAATTTTTAGGCCTGCTTAATAAGTAAACGTTTTAATATGTTTTATATTTGGATTCTACTAAACTTTATATTTGGCTTATTGAATCAAATCGATACATACATACATATTTTTGTTGTGAATCTATGTAAATTTACATATTTAAAAAACAGGTTAAAACAAAAACTTTACAATTACTGGGGAGGGTAAATTGAACATTAAACTTACGACTAAATTCTCGCTAAAAACTTGAGTTTATTAATTATATTAATAGCCTAGCAGAGTGTACACATCAATAATGTATTAAAAAAGACAGTTTCGAAAATTTACATTTGTCAATATGTTGTCTTCTCTCCGCCAGGATATTAAATAGTCGGCATGTCGAAAACAATTGTGAATTCTTCCGGCATTCTTCATTTCTGCAACTCGGCCATATTTGCCTCGAATATGGCCGTGTTTATCTTGTGCTTCAGTGCGATCAGCACCTCCCTGTTGTTGATGGCACGCATCTCATTGGCCACGTATTCGCCGTACGTGGAGAACTCATCACGCAGCTGGCTAACAATTGAGCCAGCCTGAGCAGCAGGCGGTATTGGAGAACTGGCCGGCTTTGGCGGTGACAGCGTCGTATTGACTATGGCATTAACACGCGGCAGACGCAATGTGCCGCCCGCTACGCCGGATGCGGCTGTCGTCAACACATTGCTGGCGTTGCCATTTTGAGTGCCTGCCGCTGCTAGTGTGGATGTGGATAGAATTGTGGTGCTGTGACTGCTATTGGGATCAAAATAGATGCGTTTAGCCGGCGGCGCATGCAGCTGATGCTGTGTGGGCTGCTCCTCGTAGTAACCGTTCTCCTGGCTGGACGTATCGCGTCTTTGTATCTTAATGATACGTGTGGGCATCACATGCACCGCCGCGGAGCCGTTTCCATTACCTCCGGCAGTCGCAGCCGTTGGCGTTGATTGATAGTGCAGTTCCCCGCTTTCGTTGGCCTGAAAACTAACCGCTTCCACAGTGTTGGACGTGTGATGCAGCTCCAACATAGACTGTTGTTGTTGATGGTGATGCTGCTGTTGATGTTGATGCTGCTGTTGGTGGTGATGCGTCTCGAGTGCTTCGGTCTCGTCCTCATTGATGTGCACGTATGTGCCGCTGATCTCTTTGCTCAGTTTGGGCTTTGTGTCGACATCGTCCTCAACGCCGCCACCGGGCTCACCATCATCATCGATATCGTCCACATCTTTGGTCGTCTCCTCTATCAGCTTCTCTAACTCCTGGGCTCGACTGCTTGCGTGCGATTTTCGCGGCGTTATGATGTATTCATCGTTCATAGTGTTGCTGCTCTCTACGGGAACCGCGGTTCCCGTTGTTGATACCTCTCCTAACACGTACTTTTGTATTGCGGGGTTCTCTTGGAGTTGTAGTTCGGTTTTCAAGCGACTTTTGGTGGAGCGACACGCATACGGTGAGCTTAGAAAGACGAGATTCTTGAAGCCAAACCACTTGGAATTGTAGGGTTCCTTGCGTTTCATGCGACTTATCTCACGATGGTATTGTGTGCGTAATGTGTGAAATTTCTTCTCCAATTCAGGAATTGCGATGTTGCCGCCAAGCACTTCGCTAACTTCGTTCAAAAGTCGTTGTTTAACATCCTTCTTGCGATACTCGTCGCATGTCATGTCCCACAGTCCACGTCGCTGTCTATACTCGTTGATCAGCAGCAATGTCTTCTCCCTAGTCCACTCCATTTTTAGCTACTTAGCTACGCAGCTGCTGGCTAAAATGCCGGGGCAAAACGATGTCACAGTCACAGAACAATGAGCTCAACGAGGCGCGCTGAATTTCGTGGGGAATTAAATGTTCTATTGCAGTTAGTTGTCGATCGTCCGTTGGCAGCAACAGCGGGCTCCCTTTTTAATCGACAGCGAAAGAAACGAAACGAAAATTAGCACAATACACACAAAAATACACTGGGAGGTTTTTAATAGACAGCAAACCTAGCGCGCCTTGTTTTCTTGGCCAGTCTAATATAATTTTACCTTACTCCACAACCACAACAGCAGGAACAACAACAGCAGAAAAACAGTTTGCTAGAAGCAGCTGCTACATTATTATGGCTGGCAAATTGAGCGGCGATTGCTTTTGCTTGCGTTGAAGAAGTGCGTTGTTTGTGTCTACGTTGTTTTAATTGTTGTAATGATCAAATTAACTTTAATGTTTTTGTTTTCTTTTCTTTAAATAATACAGCAAAAAGTTGCGTTGTTTTCCCCTCTCACTCTCATGCCATGAACGCGAACTGCCAACTCGTTAACTGCTATGTATCTCACCTACTGCTTATCGACAAATCGTAAACACTTGCTATCGAATAGATTTTACAGAGAGTAAATAAGTGACTATTAGATTTATTAAGACCAAACTATAAATAATTAGTTGTTGCTTCAATCATAGACTTTAGTGTCGATTAGGCGTTTTAAAAAGAAAGCCTTTATTAACATTCGACTTATTGGCTAAACACAATCGCTTATCGAGCTGAGAGTTATCGATAACTAGCCACAGTAAGCGCACGAGCTAAGTTTTGTTTATTTTTATTTGTGTTTCTTATTATCCCTAATTGCAATGGCCAGCAACGAAACTAGCAACTTGGGGAAACTTACCGAAGAGTCGCTAAAGCGCAAAGAACGTTTGCAAAAGCTGCGTGAACAGGCTTTAGCGAAAAATTCTGGTGCCGCAGACTCAGCAGACAACAAATTGCCAAAGTGAGTACAGTTTGTTTACGTTCTGAGTGATGAGATGCAAAACGTTTTGTTTTTTCCCTTTTCGATTCTAGGCCAGTTTTTCGTAGTTATAAACCACAAAATGAAAACACAACGGGTGAAATTTTACCACAAGAGCCCACGGGCAATATTGAGACGGCTGTGCAGTCACAGCTTAATTTGCTGGAGCAGCCAATGGTCATTGATGAGATTGACATAACAAATTTGGCTCCACGCAAGCCCGACTGGGATTTGAAGCGTGATGTCAGCAAGAAACTGGAACGTTTGGAGCGACGCACACAGAAAGCCATTGCCGAACTGATACGCGAGCGCCTGAAAATGAATCAGTTTGAGGACATAAGCCAAGCAGTCAATGTGGCAACGGCTCAAGTACAAAACGGGCAAAAATGCAGATGAAGATTATGAATAACTTAAATTTTAATTATAGATATAATACAATTAACAAACACACAACAATTCTTCTATAAAAAACTTCCTTAACTATTTGCGATTGGATCTGTGGCCTTGATTTTCCTTGCCACGCGCTGCTGTCAAGTGTTGCTTGAGCGATTCAATTTCTAAAAAAAAAATATTCGTTTGTGAAGAATGTTGTAATGTATAGTTTTAATGCTAGCTTACGATTGGTGTATTTTTGTTCCAGGCCATCGGCAAAGTGTCGCATTGATTGCAGCTGTTGTGGAATTTCTTGTCGCAGCTGTTGCAAAGTTTGACGCTCATGCTCAAGCTCGTTTTCACGTAGACACAGCAGTTTATCCTTCTCTTTAATAGCTTTTTCCTGTTGCAACGCTACCTCGGTGCGCCAAGCGATGGTCTTTTTCTGACTGAGCATTTCTTGGCCTTGCTTTAGAATGATTTGATTCGCTTTCGAGATTTCATTGGAGGCCATTTCCAGAGCTTGTCGTTTGGTGTGATTGATTTTCTTCTCAGCTTCCAATTCGGCGGCAATGTTTGCCTGAAATTGTGAATAAAATTGGTACTATGTATAATGTTCATTAGGTACGTATATACCTTTTCTTTATGACCCTTTTGTATGTGCTCCTGTAGCTCACTTGTATGCTGTTTCAAGTCCTCGATTTTGTACTCTAGCTTGCGCTCTTGCTTCTTGGCCGCCGTCAGCTCAGTATGCAGTTTATCGTTTTGCTCTTTCAGGGTTGAGATTCGTGTCTTGCAGCACGCCAGCTCTTCGTTGAGACTTTGATTACGTTGCTCCGCTTGCTCGTGCGCCGCCTTTACATCTCCCTTTTGCTGTATCGCTCTGTCCAATTGCGCTTGAAGTCCCGCAATTGTACGCCGACTCCGCTCGGCTTCATTGTTGTGCTGCTCCTTTAGATGTTGCAGCTTTGTCATGCATTTGCTGCATTTCTGTAGAGTGCTTCTCTCCCAACTGCCGTGTGTTCTCCAGCAGCGCTTCACGTAATTTTGCGTTGTCCGAACTGAGTTGATCGATGTGTGCTTGTTGTGATTGCAATTCCATTTGTAGTTGCTGCGTGTTCTGCTCCAGCTTGTAGGACTGCTTGTGTGCCACCTCAAGCATGTTGTTGATGTAGAAGAGCACTGTGTTCAATGGTGCCACACGGCAAGGCAGGCTTAGATGCACCAGATTTTTAAACGATCTAATCTCGACGAACTGCAACAGATAGTCCTGATTGGATTGATCGACGCCTGAAGCTGCATCGTTGCGTTGGGAGAGGCAGAGCTCCAGTTTACCAGCCTGGCAGTCCTTTAACATGCGTATCACATTTTCCATGAAGCCCGCGAAGGTGACATTCAATGATTGATCCTGTTTTAGTATGTGAAAGGATGCGTTGTCGACGGTGGTTATATACATACGTCGCTGATCGCATTTTTCAGTTAATCGCAGTTGCTAAGCAAACAAACAGTCAATTTTAATTCCAGTTTATTGTTATAAAGCCCTACTTACGATCAGCTCCTTGAAGTCAATTCTTTCAGCGTACAGTACACAAGCTTTTTTCAAGCGCAACGCTTCTCCTCGCTCCCCGCTAAAGGTGACCATCATCTCCACACAGGGCATTATGTGTACAACGTTTTTGGTGGCATCCATGCTTGCAAAATAAGTTTCTTCATTACTTGGCGCCCACATTGCTTAAAAATATTTATAAAAAAAACACAAACAAGCAAACAACTACAATATTCGATAACTTTTTAAATTGTTTTCACCGCAATTTAACTAATTATCGATAATTCTTTGATTGCAGCCTAACATAGATACTGCTATCGTTGATGAAAACAGCTGATAGTGTAATTTTAGCGTTTCAATATTATTATATTTTTCAGTTATATATGTAAATTAACAAATATTTGTAGCTAATTGTCATTTTGTATGTGAATTGACATGCTAAAAATTATAATGTTAAATTTAAACAATCCCTGGCATTGCTGTTAAATAACAGCACCAGCAACTGTTAAGTGTTAGTCTGGCTGGGCGATGTGGAAAGAGGAAGAAGAAAACACGAAAATAAATATAAAAATAAAGAAAAATTGAAAATTCAAAACATTAAAGGTGCTTTCATGTCTGTAAGTATATTTGAGGTGCTGCATGGAGCGTTTAAATGACTAACCCTCGTTTCTGTGCCGCATTTCTCAGACCGCCAAAGTCTTCGTGGGCAGCCTGCCGCCTGGCTGCAAACCCGAGGAGCTTCGGCATTTATTCACCAGCTATGGAGTTGTAGTCGAGTGCGATATTATGAATCGCTGTGGATTTGTTCACCTGGAGACCGTTGAAATGGCTGAGGCCGCCATTGCTGCACTCAATGGTATTGAATTCAAAGGACAGGCTATAGTCGTGGAGCCCGGAAGACCAAAAGACAGACGAGGTGGTGGTGGCGGAGGCGGGGCAGCTGGAGGAGGCGGCAGTGAAGGGGTACGAGCTGCTAATCGAAGGCCTATGCAAGGTAAAATAATTAACAAATATTGTAGGTATTAAGACGCTTTATAATATTTAATTTTTAGGTGGCAGCTTCAATCGTGGTGGTCACATGAGTGGCAATAGCTTCAGAGGAGGAGCTGGAGGTGGAAGAGGCAATAATCGGACATCAAATTCAAACGACAGTCATTTTGGACCCATGAGAAACGAGGGGAGTTTCAGACAGCAACGCAATGCACCCTATAGCAAACAGAACCAAAGCACTGACGCACCGCCACAGCAAGCGTTTAACAAAAACAAATTCAATCAAAGTGGCGGCTACAATGATTTCCACAATGGGTCACATGGTGGACATCGTGGCGGTGGCTTTGGAGCAGCGAAAAATATTGGGCAAGATCGACGAGGATTTGCGTTGCCCGCTGTCGATCATCATCATCAACAGCAGCAGCAGCAAATGTCATTTGGCAGCGCCAACAAGCAAGGAAGATTTGGTAATGGGCCTCTGCCAAGTGGGAACAGTGCCGACAACGGAATGTTCCAGCGTCAGCGCAACAATCTGGGCATGAATAGGTAGTTTATAAATATCATTTATATAGAAATGCATCACTAAAAGTTTCATATATTCAAGTGGAAGCACGCAACCTGGACGAGGCGGTTTTAGTACGAATCGTGGCGGATTTGCTGGTCGTGGTGGCTTTAATGCGCGACGTGGTGGCAGTGGACAAAACAGCAGTCAGAGCGGAAACTTTAATAAACACGGACCTACAAATGGTCACCATAATCAGCAGCATAATAATGCACCAAATTCATATCAATCGGACTTCCCACCGCTTGGTAGTCAGGGCGGCAGTGTTCCTGGCAGAAATAGGTATGTTATCATAAATTATATTCCACAATATAGTTTAATAAGTTTATTTTATTAATACAGGTTTAATGGACCCCCTAGAGCTGCACTGAATATGGGAGGTGGTAATAGAAGATTTTAGATATCAAATACCAGACGCAAATGTAATCAGAGTGGATTACTAAACAAAAACAATAACCCCCATAGCCGAATTTCGTTTTCCAATAATTCTTAAGTTAAGTCTACAGTTCGAAACCAATCCCAAACGCGTTACAATTTAACAAAAAACAATCAACAGTATGTTTGTTAATTGAAATTAAGAATGATTCAACAATTGCATATAGAAATTTTAATTAGAAAAAAAAAATAAAAACGAGCACATAGTAAGACATGTTCTTACTCAATGGCCATTGACTTACGATCGACAAAATAAAAATATAAACTCTAATATTAAAATATTTTGAAAATAACCTTTTTATACCGTATAGCAGTAAATTGAACTGCTGGTCAAAAATACCAAAACATTCGGTGAAGATTTGGTATTTTTTGAAATACAAATAACGGTCACGTTGGTCACTCTGCTGTGAAATCGCAACACACAATGGCAACAATTGCTTAAATCAAATTGGATAGTAATGCATGTTATTTAAAAGATAGCTAGTGCACGATAAGGTCTCCATTACTCGACGTTGACGGTAAGCGCGCAATTGTGCATGACACATACTCAATTATTGTGTGAGGTTGAATTTAATTAAGAATAACAGTTTACCTCGTTGGCGGTTTTTTTCTTTGTTCAAGATGGTGTATTACCAAACCAGCTACTCGGTCAAGGCAATCGTCTTTCTCTGCATATGTTCATTACTTGGATGTGGTAATGCGTCTCTGGAATCTCGTAGCGAAGATGTTGAAGGTGTTCCAGCCACGTTGCCAGGTGAACTGAAGTTTGCGCATGTGGTAAGAGTCCCGCTTTTTTGTACCCTAAAAATACTTTATACCATATGGTTCATCATTGAATTTTGAATTGCAGATTTTTCGACATGGCGATCGAATGCCACTCGATCCATATCCAACGGATCCCTGGAAAAACCGCAAGTATTGGCCAACGGGCTGGGGACAGTTGACTAATGTAAGTTTTTGTATTTATGTATTCATAATTTACGGATAGTTATGACTAAATTTACCTCATTATTATTAGCGTGGCAAGCAACAACATTATGAATTAGGGAAATGGCTTAGGAAACGTTATAATTCGCTGTTGAGCACAAGATTTGACGTAGATCAAATCTACATACAGTCCACAGATGTGGACCGCACACTGATGAGTGCCCAATCCAATCTGGCTGGATTATACGAACCTGTGGGTGAGGATGTGTGGAATGATCAAATCAAATGGCAACCGATTCCTGTTCACACGATGCCTGAACAATACGATGCGGTATGTGTACTTTTGATTCTTTAGTTTCACTTAATATGGCTTAAATTCTTTGGCAATTATCATAAAAATGCAATTAACTTAAATGCCAAGGTTAACTTATGAAAACAATTTGGTAGTTTTAAACTAGTTTTGAACATGTTTGTGAAGTTCTACAGTTTGGTAGTACAGTTTATAACCCTTAAATGATTTAACTTCTTTGACATAAGCAGTTATCTTATATACGTTATTTATTTAAATACAAATTCTAAGTTCTTGAGAGCGCACTTAACTTGTGTAAAAAATATTGCAATCAGATTTATGCAGTTATTCGAAATGCGCATGGCTTCATTTATTTTTATCAGTTAAGCACATTATACTGCCAATTTATTGTTTTGGGAAATTATCCTAAAAATCCAATTAATATTAATGCAAATTTTGAGTGTTCCATAAAGTTCAAGACTAATAGCTACCTTTCTTTTAGATTATCGGTGCCAAGGCAGACTGCCCTGCATTTGATTATTATTTGTCTATTCTACAAGAGTCTGCGGAGTTTAAGGCGAAGCTGGAACGCTTTAAAGATCTCTTTTTTTACTTAAGCCAAAATAGTGGTCGTCCTGTAAAAACCTTTATGGAGGCACAATATCTTAATAACACATTGTTTATCGAGCAATTGTACAACAAAACGCTGCCAGTGTGGACACAAAAGGTTTACGGCGGCGCTGACTTGACGTATGTGTCGAATTTTGCATTCTCTATCAATACTTACACCCGCCAACTGGCACGTCTCAAGACTGGCCCATTACTTAAAGACATACTCACGCGATTCAACAAGAAGATTGAGAAACAACTGCATCCGGATCGTACAGTATTTGTGTATAGTGCACATGACACAACCATTGCCAACTTGTTGAATACTCTCAATCTGTTTCAGGTATGTGCTTTGTACTATTTGTAATTGTTGTGATTCATTGGTTCTGTATTTTAACAGCTGCATAGTCCACCATACACAGCTTGCATAATGTTTGAGCTGCGTGTCGACGATCAGAATAAGCCGTTGGTGTCGTTGTTCTATAAGAACACCACAGCGGAGCCGCTGCCAATGGATATACCTGGCTGTGGTGTATCCTGTCCACTAGAGAAACTCTTTCAACTGTACGAGGATGTGCTGCCCGTGGACTGGGATACAGAATGCCAGCGCTCAACTTTGACCATGACTTACGAAGAAGCTAACTTAGGTGCGGCGACAGGTAAATTATAATGTCTATTTTTATTAACACTGATATTGATAAATCTTATCTTTTCGCAGCCATGCTCATTGGAATCATAGCTGCGCTGTTGTGTATTAGCTATGGCCTAATGGTCTACTATCGTCGTCGTAATTACACAATGCACACTTCGTATGGTCAAATGGCATAGATACTCACAAAGAAAAAGACTTTTGTTATATCTACCGAATTGAAACATTAGATTTTGTATCTCAAATTTTGTTGGTTTCTTGTTGCCATAAAACATGTTAATTAATTAATAATCTTAATTGGTGCGAGAATTGTAAATACGACATAACTTTGTTAAGCATTGGAAATGAAATTAATATGTGCTCTGGTTATTGTTGTTTATTTAAAGCATATGGAAAGCAAAGACTGTGAATGATTATCCTGAAGTATCTGACACATTTTGAACACACGTTACACATGTGTTAATTTTATAAATCAATATATATATATACATATATACGATATAACTTATGTGCATTTACGAGTATTGTAGACTTGTATAAAAAAACATCTTGATGTATAAATAAAAGACACCTTTTGTGAAAAACTATATGAAATGAAACCACTGTGGCAATTTATTATTATACTATAATTTGTTTATTACGCATACGCGTTATATTTCGACTTAATTAATTGTTAAGATACAGATACGATACAGATAAGAGTGTACTAAGTCTATATACAACATAAGCTGACAATGAATATTATTGTTATTCATATTCATATATTATTATCATTATTAATATTATTATTGTGTAGAACCTGTTCTGCTGATTTGACTGAGATAGATGGAGAAAAGTGAGGATGATCTACAGATTTGACTAAGCAATCTCTACAACGTGTTTATCTATATGCCTTGTCATCCGAATAAATAATGTATGGTTGATGTTGATGCTGCTGCTGTTGGTGCTGTGATAAACTCTCAGCACCATCGCCGCCAGCTCCCGCTCCCGCTCCAGCTCCACTGAAGTACGACATGCGTGACATGGTCGAGTAGGCGGCAACAGCAGCTGCTGCCTGTTGAGCAGCTGCCGCTTGTTGCACAGCCTGTTGCTGGCGCTGAGACAGATTCTGTGTGGACTGATGAATGGAGGCCGCCTTGTGCGGCAGCGTTGCGTAATTCGCCTGATATGGTGGCACAGCGTACAGAGCTGCTGTCGGCGCTCCGCCACTCGACTTGTAATTGTAGGCGGCATTGTGAGCGCCCATTTGCATGGCCGATGGCATGCCCATCATGGCGGCACTCTGCTGATACTCGGCGTTGCTCATGCGCAGTCGTATAATACAAATGATGATGATGAGTATGGCTATGAAGGCGACCACACCACCAACGATGCCAATGATCAAAGTATCATCGTTGCCAATGATGGGCGCTTGGGCCTTCATCAGCGGCGCCTTTGTCTTAATCTTCATTATCGTCGGCTGTGTGGGCTCCAGACTCCAGATGATGAGCGGTTCCTCGGTGGTGGCGCTGCTGCTGGTGCGTGTCACCAGTTGGCTGGAGCTCTTTTGCAGCAGCGGCGTGGAGGGACGTGAAGCCGGCGTCGTTGAAGTCATTCGTCGTGGATCGCAGGTGAGTTCGTCGTCGCCCACTTCGATGAGCTTGCGCCCGGCCATGTAAGGCGGCTCGTGACAAGTCAAGTCTGGCATGCCTGAGTTAGGCAGCCAACGACGCAGCGCGCGTGCTTCGCAATTGCAGTTGATGGGATTACTTTCCAGACCCTGCAACTGCAGGCTGGCACGACGATCCTCCAGAGCGTTTAGGAACTGCGGCACCAGCGCGCCAATCTTGGAGCCATGCACATTGAGTGTCAGATGTGAGGAGCGTGGCACGGGGAACAGTAGCGCAGGTGGCAAGGCAGTCAGCGAGGTGTTCTGGAGTTTGATCGTCAACTCGCTGCTCTTGAGACCCGCCAAGGTACCCGAGGAAATGGATTTCAAACGCTCGCCACGTATGCCAAGCGAGCTAAGCCGTGGATGCTTCAGCGGTTGTATTTGTTCGCTGCCAATTGTGCCATCCTTGACCTCAATGTCTAGCATCTCCAATCCCGGCAGTAGTTCCATGATACCTTGCAGATCCAGATAGCCCAACAGCGGCAGATCATAAGCCTCCAACGTGGCCAGATTCGGGAGCGTGCGGAAGGCATTCTTCTCGATGCGACTGCAGAGCGGCAAGTGATTCAAGCGCAGGCTGCGCAACATTTCCAGCTGTGCAAAGTTGGATTGTGAGATGAGTTCGAAGCTGTTGTTGGACACATCCAGTTCCTGGAGCACCTGCAGCTGTGGCCAGGCGAGTGAGAGATCGCTCAGCGAAAGCAGCTCATTGCTGGACAGATCCAGAGATTCTAGCAGCGTGACGCGTTGGAACACCTCGGACTTGATGTTGCGCAGCTTGTTGTGCGACAGATTCAGCGATTGCAGGAAAGGAGTTTCCAGCAGCTGCAGCTCCTGAATGCCCGTGCCGGCAAGATTCACTTCCCTGACCGTTTTGGGCTCGTTGAGCACATTGTGCACTGCTTGTGGAGTGAGAGGATTGAAGGACAAATCAATGCTCTTGATGTTCATCATGATGCCATCATCCTTAGGCAGTTCACGAATACGATTGTGACTCAGATCCACCGAGGAGACAAAGAATTGACGCAGCTGTAGCGCATTGAGTGGCGCATACTCGAAGCGATTGTGCGCCAGATTAATATTTTCCAGCATGTGCAGCTTGGAGTGCTCAAAGACACCATCGGACAGCTCCGAGAGGCGATTGTGTTCCAGGTTGAGCTGCTCGAGACGCACGAGACCCTCGAAGGTGCGTTCGCCAATGCGATCCAGATTGTTGTTGGACAGATCGACAATTTGCAGTTGTGTCGAGTTGTGGAATGCCATTTCACTGACCATATCCAGTTGATTGTCGGCCAGCAGCAGCACCCGCAGTCGTGGCAGTCGGGCAAAGTCCAGTTCATCGATGGTCTTTAGCTGATTGTGGGACAGATCAATGTGTTGCAGATATTGCAGCGTTGTGATGAGCTCAGCGGGGAAGAATGAGAACTTGTTGTGGGCAGCGCGTATTTCACGCAATCTCGGGTGAATGCGGAAGGAGGAAGGAAACAGATAGCTCAGTTGATTGTGTGAGATGTCCAGCTCTTCGATGCCTGTGCCCGTGTTGAAGAACTCCCCCTTAAAGGCAGACAGCTGATTGCCATGCAGATCCAAACGTTTCAGCTGCATCACATTGACAAAGGCGCCGGCGCGTATGGAATTGATACGATTGTCGGACAGATCAATGAAGCTAATGTTCCACAGATTGAGGAAGCTGCCATCCTGCAACTCCTGCAGCTGATTGCCTGCCAAGTAAATGTGCTTCAGATCCTGCAGACCAGCCAACACATCGCCACTCAGCTGACGTATGCTGCAATGACTCAGATCAATGATCTGCAGCCGACTCAAAGGTTTGAATAGCATTGGAGTGAGGGGAGCCAGATGATTGCCACTCAGATTCAACGATTGCAGATTCTCCAGTTCTGTGAAAATGTTTGGTGAAATCTCGCCAAGATTGTTGTTGTTCAGATCCAAGCTGCGCAGCTCTGGCAACACCAATGGCATACCGCCCAAGCCGCTGAGTTTGTTCTGTGAAAGTTTCAGCTGCATCAGCGTGCTCTCCAAGCCCGCAAAAGTATCCGCATTGATCATGGCCAACGAGTTGCCAGCTAGATCGAGAGTGTGCAGGCTGCTGAACATTTGGAAGCTGCCAGGAGGGAGTTCACGTATCACATTGCGAGAGAGCGAGAGCGTGGTAATGTCGCCTGCTTGCACTGAGCCGAGAATTTCAGCCGACAACGCGGCCACGCGATTAAAGTCCATTTGCAGCGAGCTGAGCTGTGGCAGGCGACCCAAAGCGCTGCCTGGAATCAGCAGAATGTTGTTGTCCTTGATGATGAGCGTTTGCAAGTTCTCCAAACCCTCCAAAGCATCGTCCTCGATCTGTAAAGCGATGAAAAGTATTATAAACGTATTGCGTATGCGCAACATTAAGTATACGAACTGTGCGCAGCGAGTTGAGGCTCAGATCGAGGTATTTGAGTGCAGTCTGATCGCGGAATGTGCCCGGTGGAATGCTCGTAATGCTGTTGCGGCTTAGATCCAAAGTCTCCAGCGATTTCACAACTTGCATGTGCGTGTAGTCCAATTGCTGCAAACGATTACAGTTAAAAACTTTTTGCTTAAGGAAATGTTTATTGCAAACTTACTTGGAGCATGTTGGAGGAGACATTCAAAGTCTTCAGTCCGCGTATTTGCGCCAATGCCACAGTGGGAAACTGACCAAAGAAGTTCTCGGAGAGATCCAGTTTCTGCAGCGTTGGCAACTTCTCAAAGACATCGCTGTTCAGATTGCTAAGACGATTGCCAGCCAGCTTAATTTCGCGTATCTTGCGCAGTCCATGGAACGCTTGGCTATCGATGCTGCGCAATGTGTTGTATCGCAGATCAATGATCTCCAGCTGCGATTGCGAACTAAACGCATCACGATGCAGAGTTGCTAAAAAGAAAAAGGTAAGACAATGAATTGCAAGTTCTGCATTTATTCCCTATATGTCGGAAATTACAAAATGATTTTGAATTCAACGGCTCAGATTCATGTTCTTTTCAATTGTCTTAGTCATTTTGCGGTTAAAAAAAAAACTTGATATTCGAAGTAAACTATAATAAATTTAAGTTGTACCGACTAGATAATATTATTATAATAAAGTTTCGAGAACTGATGCGTGATTATGAATTTCATGCAATTGCAACATTTAGCCTACAATTATTAAGAGATGATTGCGGTAATAAACTATTAAGAAATATTTCAAAATAATCAGCTTTGACTAATATATGAGTGCAGCAAAGCCATTTAGTAAAGTAAGAATTTTAAACTGTGATTAATAGTTGGAATTACAAAACATAAATTATTTTAAAATTACCACCCACTCATTAGGTTAGTCATTTGAGAATCACTGAGGTGGGAGATGTGAATATACGACACTAGTCAAATCAAATTAGAAATCAAACTGTCGATTTTTCAATGGCACATTTGCATGTGAAATAAACAATTGAAAGAGGTTAACAACTTGTGAATCACCGAGTGGGAGTTGATAATTTACTAATCACTTTTAATTGACAATTCAAACTGCCACAAAGTTATTTACAAAGTTGGCAATTTGACATTATGCATCTATTATAAGTATTCATAGCATTCAAATAGACTTACTTATGTAATTCTGACGCAGTGAAAGATGTCGCAGAGCAGTTGGACCATTCAGCGAATTAACTGGCACCTCGGTGAGACTATTACGATCCATGAAGAACTCCTTGAGGTCCACACAGCCTTTGAGCACACCCTCCTCAACCAGTTTGATCTTGTTGCCCGACAAGTCGAGCAGTCGCAGATTTTTCAAGCTGTGCAGCTCGGCGGTGGAGAAGATGGGATTCAGATTATCGCCCAGCAGATTGTTGGCCAAGCGCAGCTCGTTAAGGGAGTCCTTGAGGCCAACGAAAGCCTTGTCGGGAATGCGACGTATCAGATTGTTGGACAAGTCCAGCTCCTCAATGGGCAACTTCAACTGTCCAAATGTCTGCGAATAAAAATTTAATTAAGGTGTGTAAATAAACAATTAAATTACAGCGACAACACTTCGTTTGTCGTTTGGCAGTTCGTTGACGTTCGCTCACCTGGGCGGGCAATGTTTGTTGGCCGCTGTGACGTTGCGTATATGCCACGATGGGCGCTCCATATGGCAGCTGTGGTGCATCGCTGTGAAAGACAACGCGATCGCAGTCCATGGCCACGGCGCCCAGTTGTCCGGTTGCCGCAAAAGGCACCACATTGCATCTGTAATTGTTATTTGTTGTGTTTGTAATTTGTAATTGCAACGTTGATTGTCGTATTCGTTGTCGACGTCGTCATGATCGCGATGATTAAAGTCAAAGACAAAACCACTTCGTAAATTGCATGCAATTATTAAAATCATCGACAAGCGGAAATGCGCTGTCTCTCTACCACATACGATATACGAATATTCGCCACATAGATTCACTCACCTGCATGGCAAACGCAGAGCGGTGCTCAGCTCCGGACATGGTCGCCAGGCCTCAGAGTGCTGGGTCAAGTAGCAGAGACAACAGAAAAATAACAACAACATGAGCTGTCGTTGTCGCTGTCCACAATTTGGCAGCAGCCGAAGCATTTTCCACATTTCCATTTTCGTTGATTCGTTGCGCTGCAGTTAAGATACGAATATACTACATATAAGATTGATTTCCATTTAGCTTTGCCAATTTATGTTACTACGATACGAATGTTAATGCTACCTGAAACCCGTTTCAAATGCCGCGCTTATTACACATTCATTCTCGCCCCAAACTTAAACTCAAAGTCGACTCGTATTTGGTCATTTCCTCTTTTAACGTTATTCTGTTTCTGTTTCGGTTTCCACGTTTATTTTTTTCTCTCTCAGTTTTCTGTTAGAAACATTTCATTTGCATACCGCAGGCAAGTTTTTTGGTCAAAACCACATATTTGCCTTTGGCTTTTTTTCCTGTTGTTGTTGTTTGTTGACAATCGCTTGGCGAGAGAACCCAAAATCATATGAACGCTATAATCAACAAAGCTAACACAAAAAGAAAAAAAAAAATACTTTAGCTACACATACGATTTAGAATGGGGCATGACGATTACCACCTAAATAGCAGAAACATTCTAGCCTTCACAATCAAATCATAATCACGGACTCTGCCTGCAGCTACGATGGCATTAAGTGCTACATCTCGACTTCTCTTTACTGCTTTGACTTCTCTTACTACATATTGAATTCTTGATGCCGACACTCTTGGACAGCAAAATAGATGCGTGTCGCTTTTGTTATGATAATTCTATGCAAGCCATTGTTCTTTTTCTATTGAGCTATGAGCGGGGATTGAGTAATATTCTTCTATGGTATATAGAGTTCTTTTTGTAGAACTCTCTCATTATTGTTATGTAGGAAAAGTGAATAGCTTTTAAACTAGATTTATGTCGGATTTTCTTTTTTCTATTTCTTACTCTTGTTATACTTTTCTATTGAACTAGAAAAAGTTAGTTAACTCTAAGCAGCACAGTTTAATTAACTAATCAACTGGTGAGTAATGAAATCATAACTGCAATGCAGTCATGCAAATAAAAACAAAACAATATATAGTTATTAATCCCGGCGAATACAAATTCCAATAGGTTTATTCGCCGAAATAAAACTTGTTGCTTAAGTAGCATCTAAATATTTTGCAATAAATAATGACACCACTCTAATGCTAATGTTTATTAATCAATACTTGACGAAAACAAAAACCAGTTTTCAAATTTCATAATAATTAGCAATTATTTACAGTGCTTTAATCTTTGCGAAATGTTCAAGAAATAATTAACAATGTTTTACAGCATTATCACACCTATGGTAATTTATTTGAAAAAGGTTTGGTCAGACAATTAGCAGAGTAGCAAATTAAAAGTGCTTTTGACTACTTGGGAACGATCTACATTGCTTTATAATTGCGTTTGATTAAAAAGATATTGCAGTCGTACTAAACAACTTGAACATGTTTAACCTTGGCTTTCAATCTAGCTTCAAGAAGGTGTTTTTATTATATTATAATATTTGTATTCAGAAGCGAAATATATTTGAAGTATAATAAATCCATTTCAATGTTAGATCAACAAGAATGTAAGTAATACTTTATAATAATGAGTTCTTTAAACTTTGTTTATGGCACAATTGTGCCAATTATTGGAGCGAATTCGCTGTCTGTCTGTGTAAGGTCACAACTACAAGTACAAGTGCTCATATATGTGTGTGCTGTTGTGTGTGTGTTCGTTCATATTCTTGATTATTTCTCTCCGGGGCGTTTGCAGTACCGTTGGAATGGATTGGATTGTTGGTTCGCGCGCCGACACCAAAAACGAAAAAATGAAGAAAAAAACTTGTACCGTACACAGCAAGCACAGGTGTTGTTACACTCTAAGTGTGTGTGAGTGTAAGTATGTGTACATTAGACACACTCATTCGCACACACATATTTATGCATTTGGATGTTTTATTTGCTGTACGGTCCATAGTCATGCAAAACGTTATTTGGTCAGTTTTCGAAATAAGCTGTCTCAATACTCATCTGAAGACTAGAGACTCGGGTTTGGTCACAGGCATCTCGATAGATATACGGGCATACGACAAGCTATTTATGAGTATGCAAATATGTGAATTTATATTGGCCATAAAACATTGCATTTCAAAATCTTCGGGATTTACACACACACACATTAACATTGTAATATGCAATTTGATTTGATTTCATCTCATTGGATTCGTATCGATACGAAAATCTGGTCCATGAAGCGACCCCAAGACGACAACAGCGACAGCTTCAAGGTCTCTGTGACTGCGACTGCGGCTGCGTCCACTTCTTGTTTTACACACACACACACGCACATACACTCGCACACTGTCGCTTGTATGGACACGCATACACCTGCAGTTGTGGCGATTAAAAACATGGAGTTTTTGATGGGAAATATGTTAATCACAAGCTGCGGTTAAAAAACAATTTGCTGTGTTTGTTGTTGCTGCTGCTGCTGGACCTGCTGTTGTTATTGTTGTAATTATTGTAGTTGTTGTTGTAACAAGTTTCTTTTCTGATTTATATTTTTGGCTTACTTTTTCGGGCAGGGGAAACTACGACAACAGCGGTAGCTTGTGAAATTGCACACAATTCCAAACAAAAAGTGTTTATTTTTGGTTTGTTGTTGTTGCTTGGGAAATTTTGTATTCTTTTGTGGCTAGTTTTTATATTGCCCAGTGTTGTTGTTGTGTTTGTTACGTGTTTACGTTTGTTTTGTTATACACAAAAAAGAAAGCGCAAAACGACGCGAAAAAGAATATTTTCCCATGGAAAAGCGCACACAGTGGAGTGTTGGAAAAATGGCTATTACACAGTGCCGCTGTTCACGCACACACACACTTATACACACATGTATACCAATACGAGTGCAGTAAAAATGCAGACAAACAAGTAAACTTTGCTTGCCAGCTTGCGGGGAACGGGAATTTAAGCAGGGAGCTGTGGCTTCTACTGCTACTACTGCTGCGGCTGTTGTTGTTGTTGTTGGGATGTTGGTGGGGCAATAATTAAACTGCGCACTGGCGCACTGCACACACAGCTCTACACAAGCAAGTACCACCACAACAACAATACCGAATAACAACAACTACAATTACAACTACAACTGACTGCGCATGCACAGCGTCGCCTCATCTCGTCTCACTTTGACTCGCGCTGTTTTTGTTGTCGCGTCCCGGTTTGGTTTCGTTTCGCTTCGGCTCGACTCGGTTCGGCTTGGTAGCTAACTTCGGCTTTAAACACTTGCCTTTGCTCGTTTCGATCTCTGTGTCTTGTGCTCTACTTGAGCGTCGCGCAGCAACTGACGCTGCTCACAGCAGCTTTGCCTTCCATGGGCTGCCTTGGTCAGCGGGCGCCATGCCAGAAACTGGTTTTTGTACTAAAAAACAAAAAGAAGAAGGCAGGTACTAAAAATTCCAAGATGCTGGCTCTCTTTCTCTCGCCGTTGTCTCTGCGCTTCGTGAATGAGTTGATATTGTGCGTTTCGATCATGGTTTTCGTTTTTTTCTTTTTTTTTTTTGGGGCTGGGTAAAAGTTTTCGCCTCGCTGTTCTTTGGCATGCCGCTGCCGCAGTCGCAGCCACAGAAAGTGTGTTTCTTTTGTTGCCCTTGCCTAGCCATCTACCTGTTTCGCTGATTGGCAAGTGCGCCAATTTACGCTAATGGGGTTAAGTCTTCAATAATGCGCATTCAAGCAAGTGACAAAAAAGCGACAAAACGACGATCTCGATATTGATGCCAAGATATGTTACTTACTTTCCACAGTCGTAAATTGTTTTGTGTGTTGAACTATAGTAAGTAATTGCAAAGACTACGAGGCATCTACCACGCAGATCATCACTTGCCATGCACATCAAGAGAGGTTGTTAACACCTGACAAAACAGTCGGGCAGCTAGTGAGCTGCTAGTCAGGTAAGCAGGTAAGCAAGCAGGCAGACTGGCAGACGTGCCCCGCCCCCTACATTTAACAACGACGCGACCGCAAAAATTTCTTTTGCGCTAAAACAACAAAAAAATTACTTTCCATTTTCATGAGCACAAATGGTCCACAAATGGCAAACAAAATAATAATAATAGTAAGTAGTATGAAGAGCAGCTAGCAACTTACGTGCCACACACACACAGACACACACACGCACGCTCACACATGGCATGCTTCGTGCTTAACCATATAAATCAAATCATTCAACTGATGAATTATATCTAAAGCGCAACACTTGACTGGCTTTGGCATTCGTCGCTCCCACAATTTGCCTCCACTTTTCATCGAAATCTCCACAATTTTCTAATGTTTAATCCAGCAAAACAATAGACACACACAAACACACACACACACACACTTGGGGCAGCTCCCATGTTTTTATTTTAGACTGGACCCAGCCCCAAAATTGATTGCTTCAATTTGCATATACGAGTATGCAAAATGGACACTGAGCAGACAGCCTAGCTGACCATTCAGTTAAGGTTAATGGCATGCATTTGGAGTACTGCTAGAAAGAGAGAGTAGAGTAATTGACTTATTGATAAATGGCGATCAGAGACCCAATTTTACGCTTGGAGATAATGCTAAAGGGATACATATGCAACTCTATTAAGTATACGCAAGAACAGAATTAATTTCAGGACAATGTTTTTAAGAAGAACGTTCAAAACAAACTTGCTTAGGAAAAAAAGAAATGTGTCAAAATGTATGTACTTTCCAAATTTTATGACTTAGTAATTTGCACAATAGATCAATTTTATTAAAAATTCTAAAATAAATAAAATAAAAGATGGCAAAAGAAAATAAATTTCTTAAATTTGAATTTAATTGCATGTAAATTTTATGCTGTAATATTAAAATAGAAATCAATTTTATAATTTTATTAATTATATAAATTGTACAATAAAAAATAAAATACTAAAATATGTAGTATATACTGAAAGAGTGAAAGAAATAAATAACAAGTAAGAAAGCTACTGTCGAGTGTACTCGACTGTGAGATACCCGCTACCCATTTTGAATAAAAGAAATATATTTTGCGGTATTTTTCTCAAAATATACCGAATATACTGCAAAAATACTACAATACAATACAATACAATTTTTATCTGATCGCAACGAAATTTTCAGGAATCATAACTATTATAACAATTATTGTAATCGATTTGATTTGCGGGGGCGGAAGTGGGCGTGGTAAAAATTTGAATCAAACTTGATCTGCGTGCAAACATAACAAATGCTGTCGAAATTATAGCTCTATCTCTTATAGTCTCTGAGATCCAGTGTTTCATACGGACAGACGGACAGACACACAGACGGACAGACGGACATGGCTAGATCGTCTCGGCTGTTGACGCTGATAAAGAATATATATACTTTATAGGGTCGGTTACATACATTTCCTGCCGGCACAAAGTTATAATACCCTTCTACCCTATGGGTAGCGGGTATAAAAAGAGAAAACAAAAATAATAAATTCAGTTGCACTCAGAATTTATGCTGTAAAGTTATATCATTTTTATAACTAAGTGTAGCCTTGAAACTTGGCAGACCTATTTAATTTAGTTTATACAAATTATATAGCTATCCATAAAAAACTATGCCAAGACAATTTAACAAAAGAACACGTTCTTACAAAATTTCGCAAATCTGACATTATCCAAGTTATGATCCTTTGTAATTAAATTTACGGCACTGTTAAAGAGCAGTCAAAATGGAAGAAGGGACCAACCAAGGTTAAGGATTATTATGCGGTATTAGCAGCTGAGTCGGTTGAATCTATAATAAAAAACAAAGCACGCCATATTTGCCCTTTTTGCACCCGCCACGTTTGTCGTAAAATTTGATTACAAGCGCAGTTTATCATAAATTTCAATTAAACGACCCCACACACATACACACACACACTTGTGGCCTATAAAATAGGAGGCCTATCAAAAATGTTGGCAATTAAAATGATTTTAATGTGTCAGTTGGGAACAAACATCGTAGCTGCATTGCGACCTCATTTTCCCACCTGTGAAGGGTCAAAATATCCTCCCTCAGACCTTTTCCCCTCTTCCAGAAGGCGAGATGTCTTCAGCAGCCATGAAAGGTATCATAGCTTGTCTGGTGTTTGGAGAAAGTTTTTTGCGAGACGAGTGCTTTATTTACGAGAGCGAATAAGTGAGTACACAACACGTTTAGCTATGAGTAGAAGACAAGAAAATAGCTTGTCAGCGGTTTGCATATACTTTTGAGTTCCAATAAAGATTAATGTCTTTGTACACAGCACATAAATTATTATTTAGAGCCGATGTGTTTAGGGATGGAGCCGGGGGAGCGATAAGTAAAGTGTGTGTGTATGTGTGTGTGTGTGTGCTTTATTGGCAAAGCCAAACCTAATCAATTATACAAACGCTTTTCCCAGCGCCAGCATCGTCTGATGGTGTGTCAACATAATAAGGCAACGGTGGCGTCGCATTGTCCTTGTCATTCCTTGTTGCTAGTTGCCACAGTTCTTGTTTGTTGTTGCTTGTTGGCTGCCCGTTTCCATCTCCCCAGTTGGCGTTTCATTTTATTAGTCGTCGCATCGTCGCACGTTAATAATGCGCAAAGACGCAAACAGCAGGAGTTGGAGTTGGACCTGCAGCCTATCGACTGTGCCACTTGGGGCAGCCTTTGGCGCAGCTCGTACATCAAAATGTGTCGGAGGAGAATTGTACATTTGGACATTGGGTATTTTTCCGGATTTCTATTTTGATAAATTATTTAAACTACAACTTGTAGCATGCCCACGTTAAATCTATGCTATATACAGTATATTATATACAGTATATTTGTAGTATAATGGTCTGTTGCATTGCTTTCCTCAAGCTGTGTTTGTTCCGGATATCTATTTTGATAAATTATTTATGCTACAACTTGTAGCATGCTTGCAATTAATGTCTGCTATATGTAGTATATTATATTTAGTATATTTATAGTACAATGGTATTATTGTGTGCGGTCTTTTCTTAAATTGGATTTATATTTTAATAAATTACTTAAGCTACAACTTGTAGCATGCCTACGTTAAATGTATTCAGTATACAGTATATTACATACAGTATATTTGTAGTATAATGGTCTGTTGCATAGCTTTCCTCAAGCTGTGTATTTTACCGGATATCTATTTTGATAAATTATTTAATCTACAACTTGTAGCATGCTTATAGTATATTTATAGTATAATGGTATTATTTTCTGTGGCCATGCTTTTCTTAAACTAGATTTATATTTTAATAAATTATTTAAGCTTGTAACTTTCCTACAACTAATATCTGCTATGTATTATATAATATATTAAAATTAGTATATTTATAGTATAATGGTATTATTGTCTGCGGCCTTGCTTTTCTTAAATTTGATTTATATTTTAATAAATTATTAAACTACAACGTGTAGCTTGTAACTTGCCTACAATTAATGTCTGCTATATGTAGTATATTATATTTAGTATATTTATAGTACAATGGTATTATTGTCTGTGTGGCCTTGGTTTTCTTAACCCGCCCTCAACAGTTAGTCCATCAAATTAGTCCGACGATTGACAGCCAATACAAACAGTAGGATGAATATTGATTGTATTGTATTCGTTTTGGTCTTGAACTTGGCCATAACATTCTATTGTAATTGATATCGTGAACAAATAATCTACAAGTAGAACTCAATACTCGGTCTACTATGCATGACTATTATGCCGCCTACGAATGGCAATTCAATTTAACTCAGCAATTCTATATTTATTTTGATAAATGTTTCGCTTTTTGCCTTTATTACATTTGTAATTTGCATTTTGAATTCAATTTGCGGCAAGTGCCCAGACGGGATATTCAAATTTTCCAGACTGAATACACTCACTCACTCACTCATTTACTTTCCCATTCACTTACTCATTCATTCATTGTCTTTGCCTGCGTTTGAGCACCTGCCGCAATTAATGGTTTGCTTGTCTGGGTCTGAATGTATCTTTATGCATGAAAATCAATTGGCTGATTCGTATACCCTGCAGCCATGAAAGTGGGTATTTTGACTATGTAAAAATGTTGCCATTAAATTTATTATTTTGAAACGGTTTAAATTTAATAAGTGTTCGCTTAGAAACACCATAAAGATAGACAAGATTTTGTCGCATTTTATTGTTGAAAGTAAAAGTTGTTATTCATATTCTCATAAATATTGTAATATAAATTAAAAACCAAACTCTGAACTTCATAATTTTTTCTAAATAAAAAAAATAATAAAAAAAAACAATCTATTTAAATATGTTTGATATTTATTACAATTATGGTTTTATAACATACATATTGTTTCTGCTGATATAAGGAAAAGAAACAACGAATTCCTTAAGTTTAAAAAATGTTTGTAAAATATTACAATAAATAAGTACATATTAAGGAAATAATAAATAATTGGAATAATATAAATTCTATAAATTCTAATTTGAATTATATTTTTAATAATGCAATAACTTCAAGACGCAAGCATGAATTACAAATTCGTTAAAAAGCCAATAAATATTTGAATTTTGTTTGATCAAAATTTTTTTTTTTTTTTTGTGGCATTCTTGTACAAAAGAAATGTACCTATTTGCCGGTTCATCTATTTTTGGATTTGAATTATGGCCGTTAGCCAAAATGGTTATAGCGGCTACTAGCAGTCAGCTTTATGACCAACTTGTTATAACAAACTTTGCAGTCAAAAGCAAAAACATTTTGCAAATTGTTGCTGGGCAAAGATTGGGATCGAAGAAGGAAAAGGATATGAGGAGGAGGCACCTTTGAAACGTTAAAATCAAAGCATACACCTCAGCGCATACAGAGCGTATACTCAATGAGTGCAAGTGTGAGTGACTGAGGGTGTGTGTGAATGTGAGTGGATGTAAGAGAGTGTGTGTGTAAGGGTTGCTGTAAACGAGATGTTAGCCAATCAAGTGTGTTAATTGCACCATAATTGGTCAGGCAGCTGTCAATAAAACAACAACATCGGCATTATTCGTAGCAAGTAAGCAGCAAGTGCAGAAATGCGTAATTAATGCAGTTGCTTTATTGACAGCTGCACACTCTTGCCACAAAGCATTCGCTCATGTGAGTGTGTGTTGGATAGTTACCGATTGCATTGCAAAAAGCGCAAACAATATTATTAAAAGGCAATTAAAAATACACAAAAATGCAAAAATGTAGATCAACAAGTTGTTGCACATCAGCAAAAATACCCTAAAGTTATAATTTATTCAAATGCTTGTAACAATGTTTAATTGGTACGAACTTAATCTCGGTTTCGGATCCGCTGAAGTGTTAATTTCAGCAACAGTCAACAAGCATTGAAATGTACTTACAATTCTATTTTTGACTTAATTTAAATGAACCTTTTTGTATATGTTTTCATTGCGTAAATTTGTGGAGTATTTAAAAATAGAATTGCAGTAAAAAAAAGGTGGAAAATATTTTAGCTTGGCGAATATCAAATGCTCTTTCATAAATGCTCAGTAAAATATTTAATAACAGAATTTCTACATATAATAAAAATATTAAGAATAAAATCTAAAATATACAAATTGAGCTTTATCTTATTATAATTACTTGAATTAGTATTCAATTACCTTTAACTTACATCACAATGATTAACCTAATTACTTTATTTACTCAATCTTTGCTTGTTGCAGCCAACACAAAGCAGCTAAAATACCCATTGTAATTAAGGGAAAATGCAAAAATAAATGAAAACCACAAAGTCAATGCGCAAATATGTGTGAAAAGGTGGAAAATGGTAAGCAACCTTTTTTGGCTGGTTTCGGGTTCGCAACGGATTCACCTGCTTCCCATTCCCGATCAAATTCTGTCAATGGGTGATTAAAGGTTCAGCTTAAAGCCTCAAAATCACTGTTGTTGCCGCTGCCGTTGCTGCTGCTGGGGCAGAGGCGTGTTCTGCAACAGTTAATTAAAACTTTTTCGCGTTGCAGGAGATCCAAGCAAAACCGCAAACAAAGACGAAATTAGAGCGAAGTGGGAACAACCACATTCAGCTAGCGAGGCGGTGGCGCCTCCATTTGTTGTACGCTTGAGTTGAACGATTTGATTTGGCCGCTGCTGAATGCGTAAAACTTTTCGCACGCGCATTTGATTTAACTTTAATGCAATTAAATCGTTTAATTTCAAAGAAACATAGCAACTTTGAAGTGTGCTTCGAGCTGCGTTCCCAAAAAAACAACAGCTAGCATTTCTGGCCAAATATTTTTCTTTTTCATTTTCACAATAGACTGCGGGTATGAAAGAGCCTGTGGCCTGAAGGCGACATCATTAGATTGGGTTGTAGAAGAAGGATATATTATATTATATGTTATGTGTGTGTGTGTGTGTGTTTGTGGAACTTTTGGATATTCAATATCCATCAACCGCTTTTTATATCGGCTAGAAACATAAACCAAGGTACAAAATATTTGACGAAGATGTTGTCAAGACCGCAACGCATGTGTATGCGTGTGCGTGTGTGTGTGTGTTTAGGTGTGTGTGGGCATGCATAAATTCAATACTTTAATACAGAGAGAAATATCCGTAAATGTGAGGTGTTCAGCTTTGACGTACATTTGCATATTTTATGGCAAACAAATATTTTCTTACATTTTTTTTGCGCTCGCATATTTAAAATCATGGAAAGTAAACAAACATTCTGAAGGCGAAAAAAAGGCTACAAGCTTTGCCAAATATACACACGCATGCCACACACACACACCCACACACATTGACACTTTTGATGATGTCGTCTTCTTTTACTGTTGTATAAAAATGTCAAGTAGGCAAAAGCAACGTCGCCCGGATTTTGTGTTTTCTTGTGTCCTTGCAACGAGGTGTGAAATTGAAAGCTGGATCCAGAAAAATATTACGAGATTTGCTTCTTGTTTACGATACAGTTTCTAGCTTTTTAAATGAATTGCAATGGCTTTAAGTGAACCTTAGATTATGGTTCTACGTGACGTATACTTAATATCCGCAGACAGCAATCTCAATTTGTAATCCAGTTAATCTACTTGCCAGATTGTTGTGAGGCATTAAAAGCATTTGCACTGGCAAAACACTAACAAATCATAAATTGAAAGCCTATTGATTAATGCAGATAGTCAGCTGGCGCTGAGGTAAACAACGAGCCAAGTATCTATGAGTGTATTCATTGTTATTCACATTAGGTGCGCGGGTGTCAGCTGCTCACAATTTATGCTGATGTGGCTTTGACTGTATAATTTATTAAAGTCGCATAATTGAATAATATTGATACATAAATTACACTCGGAAGTCGCACAAGAGTGAGGCGCCTATTTTCGTATTGTTGCATGTTCACAATGGGAAAATGAGATTATAATATTGTCAAAGTACATTGTACATAACACACACACACACACACATAAGTGGTATAAGTAATTCAGTGGGGTGCATGTAATTTGCATTACTTTGGGCTACAATTTCGATTAAGATGGGTTATTTAATCATCGACTTTTGTTTTATCTTCTTCGTTGTGCGTTCGTCTTGTGTCTTCATTAACGGAAGCTGCTCGTTCACTTGTGAAATTTTAGAGCTTCTCGATAATTATTGTATGCAAATGAACTGAACGTTAAGTCAGCCCCTGCGGCTGCTTGACTTATTGTCTGAATTTCCCACTGACTTTCTTCCTTCTCCTCTCTTCTCTGTTTTTCTCTTTTCAGAATAGCAAACCAATTTTCAATAAAGTGCTGCTGACGCTGCTGAAAATGGCGCCCAAATCCCGTTTGGCTTACTGCCATTTTAAGTCGACAGCTCAAAAGTATGCAGCAAGTTTTTCACAATGCCATTCACTTTAAATAGCAACGCAAGTAGACTCCACACACACACACACACACACACACACAGTCGCACGGCAGAGAAATGATGTGTGAAAACGTGTCGCACGAATGCCATCGAAATTAACTTGTTGGTGACATTGCGACAGTGTGAAACAGACTCTGTCTGATAGGAAGAACACAACCATTTTACAAACATTCCCCATGCTGTGCACAACACATTCCTGAACGTTGCCACATGCCCATGTTCCTTGTCGCAAAAAAATGTCAGGTGGTTAAACCGTAACGAACACAGTTGAAACAGACTCGCATTCTTTAAGCAACTTCGTTGAAATTGAGCAGTTTTGCGACTGGTGAGCAAATGTTTTCATTTCAGCCTAAAACTATGCAATGGAAAACAAGCTAAATGCTTTTCGTTTAAGCCCAAAACTATGCAATGAAAAATAAGCTCAAGTTGATTTAACGACAAAATTGTTTTATTGAATTAAAGTTGGGGATTTGCGGCATGTGGCATGCGGCATGCGGCACTTACATAACACACATTTAAGAGGTAGAGTCAAGCTGCTTATCTATGCCATGACATGTGCAAATCTGAACGTGGCGTTGACAACTTGAGCAAACAAGTGTAATTTTGTGGGGTAAACTTTTTCGCCAGTCGCTTAAATACAACACGGGGCTGCCATGTTAAGTTCATAAACTTGCTAACAACATGCTGATGATGAACGAGTTTTGCTGCTTGGCAGCTCGGAAAAGTGGGCGGCGTCTAGGCGTGGAGTCATTTGCCAAACGAATTGCGACCGAAATTAATAAGCATAAACACTGTCTGTACCCTCCTCTTAAATGGCGAAAATACTGTTTGCCCAGCTAGCCGCAAGAAATTACATTGACTAAAGTATATACATACAAATATTCGCAGTTTATAAGTGAAGCATATTGCGTTTTGTATATGTGTATTGTACAGCAGCTCATTTGCATGCGATTGTGCGAAAAGGTTGCTTTAACTTTTTTTTTTAAATGGAGCTGGGCGATATGAATATGACGTTGGTGTTTACCTGGCGGCCAGAGAAAGGTTTGACATTGCCCTAGACTCTCAGTTGAGTCCCGTCTCACGATTTTGTGAGAGGTCGCATAATTTCATAAAGTGCTTTGCAGGGTCACGATGCGAGTCTACTTACTCTTCATATTATTTATTTATTTTTATTTTTATTTTTGTTTGCAAAATATCTTTACTCATACCGTTGCTTTTGCGTGTTGGTGTTAAACGCCCCTCGTCGCTGTCTCAATTACATTACATTACGCTGCTGTGTGGAATTACCATATTGTCTGGGCTAAAGCGGCTTGGTCTATGTCCTCCTCACACATTCGTTCGGCTATATCAGACCCACGCACTACACTCTACACTCGACTCTATACTCTACATTCTACACGCATTAATGTACACAAAGTGGCTGCCAGACAGGAGCCGGGATCACATAAATTGCTGTCTGGCAGCGAGTAAAATTTATGATATCCGCTTTAGCTGAGGACAGGAAAGTCACAAATTTATTTGCAGCGCATGCAAGATGTCGACTGACGAAATGCTTCAAGATTCCTCACAGATTTGCTTCTCCTCGGTTTGTGTTTTTTTTTTTTTTGTTTATCCCTGTCGTCGGGTCTTTGTCGGCTTGTACCAGTAATTTGTTTAGAATTATCCTTTTAAATTCCTGCCACTGCGTCGCTCCTTCAACATGGAATATTTTCGTAATTTTTTTCTTTTTTTCGTTTTTGCCTTCTGAAGCCGCTTGACAGTCAGGCAAATTGCTTTGCCTGCTTGTTATTAAAGATGGCTCGAGTATGGCAATAGTAGGAAAGGGTCGACAAAATATTAAAGGGGCTGAGTGATTGCTAGGCAAGTTGTTTGTTGTCGTTGGGCCCAGATTCACGCTCAACTGGAGGCGATGCAAAGAGTTGGTCTTCCAATACAAGCATCTGCTTAAGAGTTTGGGGTTACTTTATCATCAACAGTAAATAAATAAACTCTTAATTTTTGCTCGCTTCGATGACACTTGCAACTTTTGCCCAGCCGAAAACTTGCTATTGACCGAATCCTCCGAGTATTTACGGGATACTTTTGTAGGTATACATCGAGAAAACATTGCCAAATTATTTACCCAACAAAAAATATGAACAAGTTGTTAAGTGCTGTCATAAAATATATGTACTCTTACTTTTATTTATTTATGTATTTCTCCTTGGACACATCCGCTGTTTTTTTCGTATTGTGCTCAACAAATTAAAATGTAATAAATCTGTCATTATGTTGGATAAGTATGTAGACAACATTCTAAATTACATTTTTTTTGGTTGTTATCGTTTTGAAAAAATGCTAAAGTTGCGGAAGTCGTACAGTTTGCATTACGCTCCTTTTTTCACTGAGATTTCTGCCCAGGCTTAGAGTTCAGAGTTCAGAGCTATGCGCTGCTCATTTTCTAAGACGGAACCCAGCATACCAGGGATTCAGCCCTAAGGCACATTGTGTGGGTTCCCAAGACATTGTTGGGGGGAAGAAAGACAAAGTTTTTATTGCTGGGCAATTGGAGTTAGCACGTTACCGCCGCAGGATGTTTGCTCCTTTGCTCCCAAGAGTGTCGTCAGCCATGTTGAGCCACGCAGCCATAGCCATAGCCACAACCATTACCATTGTCATTGTCATTGCGGTTCTGTTATTGAAAAACTGATTTGCTCAACGTACAAATAATTTGATGTACTTACTCTTTCCCTCTATCTAGGCCGCAGATTGACTTTTGGTCATGCTTGAAGATGACGGCTAAACGGGCTATAACAATGCGAAAATTGCCAGCCATTTAATTGGGCTTTTAATTTAATTTGGCAAGCGATTTAAAGTGCTGTCCTTGATGTTTGATGTCCACAGCATAGAAATTGATTAAAAATTTCTTTGAAAAGCCTTTTGTCTCCTTGAGCCTCGAGACAGTTACAGATACATTGACATTGCTTTCTGCTTGTTTTGCCGACACAAAACTTTTTGGGCAACAAGCTTCCGCAGTCGTAAAGTAGATCATCGTTAAGCTAATTTGCCAGCCTACATTAGACAACAGCTAAAAAGGACTATTTAGGCGAGTTCATGCCGTGGGTATATCCTGGGATGGGACTTGATGTCCTGCTGCTCCACCAAATGGCACCTTTGTGAAACGACTTCCTTTTCAGCTTCCAACTAGGAGTACGATTCCAATTTCAGCAGGTGGCACATGGCAACCAGCTGTGAGGCACTACACCGCATGCCCATTAAACTTGGAACTTTTTGTGGTGATTACTGCAGAGTTCTTCCTGCGTACTGCAAAACTAATGCCGCACGGCTTGATGCTGCAACCTTGAATGCCACGTACTCCAAAGTTCAAGTTGAGGGCTGCTCTTGAAAAGCTCGGATTTATTTACAGAGAAAATACAGCAAATTTGAAAGAGTCACGAATTTTAATAAACATACATTTAAAGTAAGGTGAAACTGATTACCAGAGAGGTGTCAGTATTGTTGTGGACTAGCAACCGACTTGTTGATGCTCGGCTTGGTTTAAAGGGAAAATGCTGTCAGTTCGAAATTGTATATTGCTATGCGCCAGTAAGTGATTTGACTTTAAATAAAAGTTTATTGTTTCGATTACTTGACAGGTGTTTGTAATGTTGTTGTTTGGTATTCTGTTGAATCCGCTTTTGATTTGTTGATGCTCGGTTTTACAAAAATTCAAATGAAGCAAATTTAAGTTTGTCACGACTTTATTCGAAATAATAAACTTCTATTTACGTTAAAGGGATTTAAGACTGATTACCCGAGAAGTGTTTTTAATGTTGTTGTTTGCTACGATAATATAGAAGAAGCTCCTTATGTTGATGCTCGGATTCGTTTAAAGTTTAAATCGAGCAAAATTTGAAATTGTCACGAACAAAGTGATTTCAAACTTAATACTTTTAAGGTGTTTTGTAATCTTATTGCTTGTTATACTGTTGAAACTTAAAATGCTATAAACTTAAAAATGTCACATGCAATGAAAATATATTTAAGGTGCCAATAAAAGACATGCATTTACAGAGATTTTAATCTGATTAAACAAGAAATGTTATTGTTTGGTATTCTGTTGAAGCTGAAAATGCTACAAATTTAAAATTATTTCTTGACATGCGGTGCAAATACAAAAAATTCATTTACAGAGATTTTAAACTGATTACTCTAGAGGTGTATGGTAATGTTGTAGCTCGGCATTCTGTTGAAGTTGAAAATGCTACAAATTTCAAATTTAAAAAATTACATATATTTAAAACTCATTACTCGAGAGGTGTTTTTAATGTTATTGTTTGATACGCTATAGAATAAGCTTCCTCGGATTCGTTAGTAGTTAAAATCGAACAAAGTGATTTCAGACTTAAGGGCTTAGTAATGTTGTTGCTTGGCATTCTGTTTAAACAGAAAATGCTGCAAACTTAATATTTTTAGCCGCTATACTTGGAATAATGAACATATATTTAAGGTGATTTTAATCTGATTACCCGAGAGGTATTTGGACATTTTGTTGTTCACATTCTGTTGAAATAATACATACATTTAAATAGTTTTAAAGCTGATTACCTGGAGATTTTGGTAATGTGGTTGTTTGACATTCTGTTGAATCGACCCATGATTTTGTTTGGTGCTTCTGCCAACTGCACACAATCAGAATAAACTACTTGCCTGGCGCCACAATTCAAATCAAAGTTTTTACACCATAAGCCCCAATATTTTACATATGTTGTATGTTGTCTGTTGTCTGGAACAATGTTCGAAAGCACTCGTGTCGTGCTCTTGTCTCGTGTGTGTGTGTGTGTGTTGTGTCCTCTTCGTACCCTTGGGAAGCTGCTCTGCCTGATTTGATTTTGTTTCAAATTTATAAACTTTGCACTTCAATTTGCAGTGCATGCAAATACACAGCAGCAGCAGAAGCAACAACAAATGTGCCTCACCTCAGACAGCGAAAGTGAGGGAAGTTTGGGGCTGAGCTGAACTGAGCTCGGTCACAGTTGCAGGATGCTGTGGCATGCGGCAATTCGCATTGATTTGCCACGGCTGGCATATGAGTCTGGGCTTGATTAGATGCTTAGCCGGCGGCCCTTTTGATAAATGGCACAGCACACACACACACATACGTATGTATTTGTGCGTGTCTGTGGCATATAAATATGGTTTAAGAGTTCAAGGTTGTGGTTTTAGCTTAAGACTTAAGCTGCATCGAAACGCAGCAAAACGCAATCAGTTCTTCTTCGCTCTATCTCGCAATCACTTTCTCACTCTGTCTCGTTGCAAAAGTCACGTAGACGCATAATTAACTGAAGCCAGGACATTTCTGCGATCCTGAAGGTATAAGCTTATACCTATACACAATATACGACACTGAGTGTGGAACACGCAACACGCTGCAAAATTAACTGCTCCATAAGGCGACACCTTCATTTTTCTTTTGCCACATATTGGGGCACACACACGTGCTGGAAAAAAGTTTTGTACTCGAGCTTCGTTTTTGTAGTTGATTTGCTGCTCTTTTTCGCCGCTTTTTCGCTTTTTCTTTTTACGAGCAGCTGTCTAATGTTACCCTCAGCAACCGAGCAATGGAAAGGAGAGGAAAAAAAAAAACGAAAACTTTATGCTTTATGGAAATTGAACCTTTCCTAATGAAGCTACCGGCAACAACAAATCCAGCAGCAAAGTCGCCGCCCTTCTTGACATCGTTGCATATTTTAAAAAAGTTCGTGTATTTTTGTTTTTTTCTGTTATGTTGGTGTTGTTGCTTTTTGGCCATTTTCATGCTTGCAGTTTATTAGCCGTAAATTAAAGTGTTTCGGAGTTTCGAATAACAGCTGAGCGCAATGGCATTTTATGACACGACCTTCAAGAGGGAGAAGGACAGAGAAAGAGGGAATAACTAACAGATGCTCGCTTAATACTGATGTACTGAGTCCTCTTTACCTGGCTGACTGATGCCTTATGCTCTACTCGGTTACCTTTATAGCCTTAAAACCGAAATGGCTTTGTTCTAACAACATTTTATACACACGAGTTGAAGTTTGATGAAGATTGTTGACATGTTGTAAATATTGTTCTATTTTTTAATATTAGCTAGTTGCCAAAAAATAAACAAATAAGTTATTTTAAGCATAAGCCTATATGTATGTATGTATATATATATACTATACAGTTTCATCAGCAGCTTAGCAAAAAATATATTTACTGCAAAGGAAATCCAAAATATAATAAATAAAATATATGGAGTTCAAGACGAAACTTTTGAGAGCCTGAATATAAAAGCTTGAAAATAATTTATATTTATTTATTATATTTATAAAAGTAGACAAAAATTTATAAAAAATCTTAGCCTACTAAAGGGGAAGAGTCATGTCAACTGAAAATAATTTTAGTTAATAGCTTTAAATGATAAAAAACTTTAAATTAAATAATACTTTAATCCTTAACAAAATCGTTTATTTATGATCATTATATTGCCTTTTCTTAATGTTATGTGTTTATATACAAAAACCTAATAGGTCTACACCCTTTTTTCTGTCGTTTTTTAAACACTCTTACTCCTAAAATATTTCTAATAAAGTGTTTTAATCCGCCAACTCACTATAAAACAAGTAGGAGCAAGACAAGAAATTATAATAAAATATTAAAATATAATATTATTATAATGCAATGCCAAAATGAAATGAAATGCAGTGAAAAAATATAACTACATTCATCCACCTTAAATAATTAATTGCTTTTTAAGTGAGTCAAATATTTATTTTCCTTTAAAGCGTTACAAAGTTTGTAATACAAACTTTAATTTATATAATTTCTGTTTGGAGGCCTAAGTTTTAACATTGTGCTATAAAATTTATTTCTAAGCTTCAATTATAATATAAAAAATTAAAAATATATAATATTACGTTTGTTGCAGTGTAACAAAGGCTGAAAAAGAAAAAAGGGTAATATTTTTAATGCCAAAATACTTTGCGATTGCGTCAATGAAGCGACTAATGAAGCATTATAGCGTTGACCAGAGAAAATCCCACATGGAAATGTTTTGGTTAACATCGTTAAAAACTTTTTTAGGCACTTTAAAAACTCGACCAAATAGGTTGCACGGCACAAAAGAGGCAACCATGTTGTGGTCTCATACATATATTATAAGCAATAGAAAGTTGTGTGTGTGTGTGTTGGGTAAGCCATAATTTTATTGTGTACAACAGTTTTGTTGTTTAAAGTTGTTAATTGCATTGTTTTTAAATTCAATTAGCGTGCTTTAAATCGAGATTGTATTTTGATTTTTTTGTTGCTGTGCACATGCGAGTGACAGCGACAGCTTAAAAGCAGAAGGACGCGCGCAACAGGATATCCTGTTGTTGGCAAAATGAAATCTTTATAAAGGAGCTTCCATAAAAAATCAACAACAAAAAACAGAAGCATCGTTAGTAGCGGAAGTGCGAGCTGGCCATCAATCAAAATAAATATGATGCGCTGCCATCGCCTGACACAATGTGCTCGGCCTAATGTAAATTTTTAAGTTCAAGTTGACAAACACATTATCATTTAAAGTGGAAAGCCTGAACAAGACACGAATGGAGCTTACGACAAGGGCGAGTGCAATTAACTGTGATTAAATACGCGCCATCAGCGCACAGCATTTAATAAAGCAATGACCAGGCTATCCTCTATCCGTTTCTGTTGGAGGGAGCAGTAAATTATGAGCAGCTGCTGTTGACGTTGCGCATACGCCACGTATGCCCAGTGTTGCGTGTGGTCATTCGCTTCTAGCAAATAATCATTGCAAAAGGTGTTGAAGGTATAGAAAAGTGCATGATGAAGCAGATGATAAGACCAGCAGACTCAATTGATTGATTAGCCAATGCCAAAGAAACATTCTGCAAGTGTTGGTGCACAGAAAGAAAAGTAATTGAAAAATTAAGCATATTGCTTAGTTAAATAATTCCAATTTGAGGATAAAATATACTTCAAATACTTGATTTGGAGCTCAACATTTTCGAATCGATCTCGTATTTCTGAAATTATAGCTCAATTAGTAGAATTATTCTTTAATTTCTCTTAAGTCTTGGGTTTGAATGCTGCGCGATTCGTTGATAAGAATATAATAAATGCAAATCAGATTAGAATATAATAATAACATAATTTAGTAAAATAAAGAAATATTTTGTTGACTTGATTTTAAAATGTATTACAATTTCATTTTAATCAAATTTCAATTCCGAGTTTAGGCATTTCGGAATTATATATTTTCGTAGTTGAATTAAGTAAACCCAGGATTATTCAGATATTGACACCATTTCGAGTTTATTTCATCTAATTAACCCCTATTTTTTTCTGTGTATACGCATTATTTATTATGATTTTCTTTTCGATTTTTTTTGGCCACATAAATATGAAATTGAATAGTGAATCTCTCTGCACACAAATGGTCTAATGATGAATTTTTAGCTGGCATTGGCTTTGGTCAAGGCAAGCTGAGGAAGTGGTTTTTATGAATCGAATCGATGAGTGTTGTGCTTCGCATGCTTTAATGTTGCTTACTTAAGACATTTTTATTCTGCACTTGCAGCTGTCTGCTGCGAGTGAGACGAGACATTTGGCGTTGCCACAAGAACACAGAAACACACTAAGATATACCACGATATTCCCACACACACACACACACACATACTCAGCGGGATAATCAGACAAGCATCGCAACGTAGCTGCCAATTTGATTTTCAATTTACGCTGCTATTCACATTTCACACTGAGCCAATTGTGCACGTGCCAAACTCACAACGACGTCGGCCGCTCTGTTTACGAATGTGCGTGTAAAAACACAGAGAGCGCAAAAATACGTTTCGTTCAAGTGCGCCAAAAAAGAGACGCAACAGCGCAGACGCCAAGTGGCCAAAGAGTGGAGCAGAAACGCAGCACGGCAACACTGGCAAAGTACTTACGTCAAAGCGTACTAAAAACGTACTAAATGCGAACGTTTTTTCATTTAAATATTTCTGCAGCTTATGCTCAGACAACAAATGATAACATTTTGAGGGCGTTTTGCAAAAAAAAAATAAAAACTGATTAAATTGTAGAGAGTGCAATTGAAAATGCACTTCAAGAGTATTTGTGGCGAGCAAATAAAACGCAGCAGCAACAAGCGAAATCAAATCAACAGCAGCAGCAACAAGCGCGCAGTAGCAAAAGCAGAGAATCAGCAGCGACCTGCGTCTGCTCGCCACTTTGTTGCGCGTCTCCTTCTCCATCTGGCACTTTGTCGTTGCCTTTGCCACATGGCTACTGTTTGGCTGCTGCTGCTGCTGCTGCTACGATTGCTGGGCAAAACACAAAACTCAACACTGGCAACTGGCGACGTCGTCGGTTTGCCTTCAGTTCAGTTCAACGGCAAACTCGCGCGCGAACAGTTCGAAAAAGGCGACGAACGGTGTCGCTTGTTGTGCCACTGTGCTGTCAATTGGGATAACTTGGAAAATGCTTAACGCATGGAAAATGCCGGCGGCAACATTTTTTTCGTATCGTATCGTAATTAAATTTTGGGGGCCAGTGAATTGAATTCCAAATTGAATTTTCTCTAAAATAAACATAAAAACATTAAACAATTGACCAGTGCAGTGCAAGGTGTGTGTTCCGTTTGTGTTTATGTTTTTTGTATCTAGCAAATACAGCAACAAAATAATAAAATAAAAATGAAAAATTTGATTATGGCCCCTGCTTTGAATGGAACCAATAAATATTTACATAAAATCGTTGCTGCTTAAAAAAATAACACCATATAAAAATTATAATTTATGAGCGATTTAAAATTCTTTTACCCAACAAATTCAACACACATTGCTCATACGCCACGTGATTCGACAGGTATTTCCCGGTAAGCTGAAGATTTTCGAACAAAATTCGAAAGTACTTGAATAGTTTTTGTTGATCTTTGAATGCGTCAGTTTAGTTTTAATTGATTATTTGCTGAGCACTTGGCACACTCATTGTTATTTGAGATTCTTCAATTGCAATAAATGCGGATGCAAAATGCGCGGTTGAGTGAAAAGTGAGCTCAACAGGAAGCGTATACTTAATATTATGTTTCAAAGCCATCAATTTAATTCAAATGTTGCGCTTTTTACCATTTCAAACGAAATTTCACAATTGCCAAGGTTTAGTACTTTAAAGAACAGCACTTCAAGCGGACGTAAATGTTTTGAGTAAATATTTGAAATAAACGCAAAAATAATGTGCGTTCTCTAAGATAAATAATAGCTAAGCAAAAGTATTTTTACACTCAAAGATAATCATATCTTCTAAAGACATAAATATAAAACGCCAAAATAATGTGTATTTTTTGAGAAAAATAATAACTTTGTAGAAGCTCAAGATAATAATATTTTAAAAGGCATTAATCTAATTAAATAATAATATTTTTAGAAAAAGTGAAATGAGTTCTATAATCATATCTTTTGAAGACATTGAGCTAATTTAATATTTATATTATTTAGAATAAACGCAAAAATAACGTGAGTTTTTTAAGCCGAATAATAGCTTAACCAAAGTATTACACACAAAGATAATTAGATCTTTTTAAGACATTTAATTTATTATGTTTTCTATACACAATTAAAACTCGAGATAAACCGCAAAACAAACTTCTACGCAATTTGTGTCGAGCATCGTGTGCTTACACTCGATTTGCCTGAGCATCTACAACGCCCAAAAAATATTCAAATCGAGTGAATAATAATTGCATATTAACTGAGCTTCGTGTTTTGTGCTTCTTCAGCTGAGTGCAACGATTGCTTTTTGTATTTGTTGTAAAAGCCAATTAAGTGAGAAAATCCACAAGTTGTGCAGCACAAAAAAATGAAATTGAAGAACTCAAGAACTTATTTGTGTGCTCGAGTAAATGAATCAATTAATATTCATTAATTAAGTTTGATTCGAATGCGAATTGCAAATTACATTTGATTATGCGGCTGAATGTAATTTCCGCCTGATTTTGCAATATTTTAACATAATTGGAATTCATAATTAAACTATCAGTTTTTGGTTGCGAATGCAGTCGAAACTAATAACAAAAGGAATAAAAGAATAAAGTTGAAACAAAGTTGTCCGACAGTTGAAGCGAAGCTGATTCTATGCATATTTATGAGTAACAAACATAGCTTTTCACTAGTTTAATTTTCAATTGTTTATGCATACAACAATAATCTATAGATATCAAAACGGATTTAGTCTAATGAAAATTTGTTTGGATTATGTATGATTTTAGATTTCCGTGAATTGTGGCAAATGTTTTTTGTGGCTTTGTCACAACAAAAACAAAGGCAAAAACAAAAAACAACTTTAATAACCAGTTGAAAATAAATAAATAAATATTGCAAACGTTGCTTTTCTTTTCGTTTGTTGTAAAGCGGAAACATAACTCAATTTTCTACCTAACTTTTTGTCTATCTCTATACTGTGTGCGTGTGTGTGTGAGTGTGTGAATGTGCATGTGTTCAGTGTGTGTGAAAATACATAATGTGGTTTTTGATACCGACAAATCTCGTAAATCAATCAAAGCGCCACTAACCCATCCAGCACTAAATATTTAATGTCGAAAATGACGGTCATCCGGCTGAACATTTGCTCAACTTGATTCCTGCTCTGCCAAATAAACGGATCAAAATGTGAGAGTGCAAAAGAGAAAGGGAAAGAAAAAGATAGATGGAGACTTTGTTGTTAGCCTAATTTAGCCAACTCACCAGACAAACGGTCAGCTGAGCTAGTAATAGGCTAACATAATGAAAAACCACGAGCACTGTGGGTCCGAGCTTAGTGCGACCAAAAAGCTCAAATCCTTTCAACACGAATTGCTTTTAGCGACCCCTGATGCCACGTCACATTAACGTATTGAAGAGAGTCAAAAGTGTGTGAGTGTGAGTGTGTGTATGAGTGTGAGTGTGAGTGTGTTTCGGCAGCCATTAGTTGAACTTTATGCGAACCAATGCGATGCCGTTGCGAATATACTTCATGTTTGTCCTTGGTCCACGGTCCAGGACCCGGACTCGGCCAGTTTCTACAGATTCAGTCGGCGGAAAGGTCTTTAAACGAATTAGAATGAATGCCATATCGTGTGCTCGTTCCCATTTACGTTCCCGTTCTCATTCTCGTACTGCTTCTGCTGCTGCTGCTGTGCTGTCATGCATCAAAACATTTAATTAAATTGGAACTGAAGCAACAAAAGCCCGGATCCTCTCATGCCTCTGCTCTATGCTCTGCCCATGGAGCCAGTGAAAAACTGGACAGTTCTTGTGCCCACTATCTTTTGCAGTATATGAATTTAAAATGAAGGTAACGGGACTAGGGACCAGTAAATAGCAACAGCAGCTACAAGCTGAAGTCCTAAACAACTATGTTTGTATGTCTGAATCATGTGCATATTTTAACGATTCCAGTTTGTTCCACAGTTTATAGTATTTCTTAGTTTTTTTTTTTTTTTTTTAGCTTTCAGCTTTCCAAGTGCTCTGAACAGCTTCACTCAACCGACAACTGTCCCATCCACAATTTTATCCTTCAGTCGGAGTCAAGTCAATCTAGCTGAGAGTGCGTGGCAAGTGAATGCTGTTTGCACTTGCAACACGTACTTGGTTACTTGAGATCTCATCGGATGCGATGGCATCGTCTGGACTCGCTTTGTTCCTCAATTTACACATAATTGCAATAAATTGACTGCTCACAAAGAGGCAACAGCAAAAAAAAATATAGAAGAAAACCGAACAGAATTTATTATATTCACCCTTAATACAGTGTTCGAGTTCGAGTTCGCATTCGAGTGTAGTTGCAATGTAATGTCTCTTGTCTGCGAATCGATTTGGATTTTGCCATACACAGAGACAGCCGGGGCATAAATATATCTGTTGGCCTCTTAATAAACTCAGTGGCGATAAGATAAGGCATTGAACGAACCTCTTGTATGTATTCTCGCTCGAACTTTAGCATTGGCTTTGGCTTTGGCTTTATTTTCTTGGCCTTGCTACATTCGGTGTACTTTATCCGCTGAGGCGTACAACAGGTCGTATGAGTATCCTCTGTATCCTGCTCTACATACAGATTGTGGCTTTAAATAAGCATCATATGCTACTTATTGCAATGTCATGCATAATTCACTTTAATTTAAGTAACGATAAAGTTTTCCAAGGCGGAAAGGAAAAAGGAATTTCTTGTTCCACTTTTTGTTTCTGTTGTTTCTCGACGGCACTCGTATTCTAAATTTTGCCATAAAGAGCAATCAGCGTTATCAGCCCTTTGTAATATAAAACTGTAAGACTTTCTGACAAGTTCAACTTGCATGCGCTTTGCAAATTTATGAACACACAAAAGTTTGACAGCGTGTTCCTTTTGATTTAAACCAATTTAAATGATGATTTGCATACGCTAAATATAGACGAAATGCGAAGTCTTGACAAAGCGTTAAGTACAAAACAAAAGTGTTAAGTACTGTATGATTTTAGCTGATTTTCCCTCCCTCCCTCTGCCTGGCGCGGCGCATGTAATTGCTTTCATTTTAAATATTTTAATACACACGCAAACAAATTAAAAGCGCATAAACAATTTATCTCACGCCCACATAGACACGGTTTCTCCTCATACTGAAAACAGATTGCCAGCGACGTATAGTATACAAAAGATGCTATATAGCAGATATATAAATATATATGTATGGATGTATGGATGTATGGATGTGTGCGTACCCCTTTTATTCCAGTATTGTTTAGCATTTTTGGCCGCTTTTTGCGAGGTGCGAAAGAAGAACGAAACACACATACCCCCGACACTCGTAAATACATTTTCGGCTGGAGCAGCTCATGTAGCTCATTAAAAAATGATGTTTTGATGAATATATATTTTGTTGTTGCTGTTGTGTTCTTTTTTTCTGGTAGGTCTGGTCTGGTCTGGTTTGGTTTTTGCGGCCAATTTATAGCATGGGGTATTTAATTAAATTTCATTTCACTTAAATATGTTTTTCGTGTGGGAAAATTAAAAATGCTACGTGCTCGTTTAGAGCCTCGACTGCTCAACAACGGCAACAAGCAAACACGCTGCATACATACGCAATAGGCCTTGGTAATTACAATTCAAGTTCATTTCCATTGTGCTCTCGCGGAGCAGAGAAACAAAAGCTCGAATCTGTAATGAAAAGCAAAAGTGTTCGCTGCCTCAGCCTCAGTCTCAGTCTCTGTGTTAAAGCTGCAGCCCACCAAAAAATGGGGGCTAGGCGCATTTTAGCATTAAATTGTTTTAGAACTTTGCCACGCCATCTCAATGGAGTGACAGAGTGCGAGTGAGAGAGGGAGGCGGAGAGACAGTGACAGAGTGAGAGTGAGAGAAAGTGGCAGAGTTCGGAGTGTGAGGTGAAGGTTTGAGCCTAAAAGTAGACCAGCATGCCGCATAGCGACTGCCGGAACCCATTGCTTATTGACATACATACTTACACATGTGTGTGTGTAGCACCCACACATACATACCTACCATGAGGGCAAAGTTATAGCAACAATGGGGCAACTGCCTCGAACACACACACATAACAAGAAAGAACGTTGCAATCCAGTGTGCTCGACTGTGAGATTCCCGCTACCTATTTTCAATAAAAGCAAAACAGTGCAAGGACGGTATTATCGACAAATTACAGTACAGAAAAAATACTAAAGGCTATGTGTGGTATAACGCCAAACTACTGCATTTTAAATATAGCATAGAAAACAGTAAAAAAGACAAAAATACCCTAAAACTTATGTGTGGTATAACGCCTAACTACTGCATTCAAAACATACTTAGAAATATATCAGATTGCCAAACAAAGCAGTGAAGACACGACAGCAGCAACAGCATTCAATAACTTTTAAGATATTTATTTGATCTTAACGAAGTTAAGATAATAATAATATGACTGTTGTTATTGTTGCATGTAATAGAAAGCATTTTACGCTTGCTGAAATCTAAATAAACTTAAGCTGTGCAACAAAAACAAACGTTGTCCAAAATTTGGGGCTTTATCTCTTATAATTTCGGAGATCTAGGCGTTCATACGGTCAGACACACAGACAGATAGACTTGGATATATGTATATCGTCATGGCGTTGACGTTGATCAAGAATATATCTAGTTTATGGGGTAGAAAATATCTCCCTCTCCATGTTACACCATTTCCTGTTGGCACATAATTATAATACCCTTTTACTCTATCAGTAGCGGGTATAAAAACTCTTTTATTATTGCACACATATATTTATATACATATGTGTAAATGTGCTCTTTTTGCTTCTGCTTCTGTATCTGCTTTCAGTTTTACAGGGTGCACACACACCCTGCACTTGACTTGTCAAACAAGCATTATACCCTATGATTCAGTCAGCACAAATTCCCCCGAGCTAGAGGTCATCCAAGTCTGACCTAAATACATGTTGAGTCGATAGTTTACAAGCGTAATCCAGGAATTATCATATAAAATGACTCAGCGCTTCGTGTCAAACGAACCTGGCATTAAACGAATACCTTTGGCTGTAACTATTTTACTGCACTGTAACTCTTTCTCATTTTTTTCTATGAATTTATATTGAAAAGTGAACAGAGACTAACAGCACGACAAATTCATTTAGATGGTATGCAGTATATGCCATAAAATATTGAATAATTCTCAACACACTGCACACGGCGCGTATACGTTATCTGCCCGCATGTCGCATCGGATAGAAGAGAGTGGTGAGATGGCATTACCAAACCATTGCCAAACTTGCGCTTCCATCCATCTCCCCAGGCATCAGCTACCGTTGAACAACAGTCTGTCTGGCTGTGACTTTAACAGTTTTCAACAATCAACTCGACGGCACGTGACAGTTGGGCTATTTTTCAAGTCAACAAAAAAAATAATAAAAAAGAAAAAAAATAGAAAAAACGAAATCCAATTTTTTGTGATTATTGCAAAAAAAGTCATCACTCATCAGGTTCCCGAAATGTTGAAACTCTACGCTACTATGTTCTACGCTCTCTCTCTTTCCCTCTCTGTTAGTTTAACAAATATTTTGTGCACAAATATTTTTAGTTGATTTCGTGGGGCATTCGTGGCCATTGCAGTGAGTGTCTATCAGAGTTGCGCTTTATAGTTCATGTTGCTGAAGTAGTTCAGTTGTTCAATTTCAACTGAACTAACTTTTCGTTCCAAAAGTTCAATTACTTCGTTCACTCGTTTAGTTCAATGAGCCTTGTTCTATTCCGCTTAGTTCTTTTCGGAAATATTTAGGAACATTTAGATCGTTACTGTTCGTATTAGTGAAACTTAATTTTATGTTCATTTTTATTATCTGGAATTTCTTAAATTTTAAAATATTTGATTAGAGTGATGCGATGTGTAAAAACGTGCAATCAAAGATCATGTTCAGATGATCAATATTGGCACTAAAGGAACGACCAAAAATAATAAACGATTTAAGCGAACGTTAATAAAACTCCATTAAACTAAACGAGCCATTATAAGAAACGATCTAAACGAATGACAATTTGACTCAAATCAATAGAATATAAACGACCATCAAAAATCTAGTTCGTTAGTTCAGTGTTCGATCGAACTAGTTCAGAATGATGCGACACAACACTACTGTCTACTATAACATATAGCAGTTTAGTCTAGGGTAGTCTTGGGGTTGTTCGGGTTTGTAGCGCGATGCCAGAGTCTGGGTAGCTGCCAATTATAGCCAACATTCTTTTGAAGTTTGTTTACATTTCATTAAGACTACAATGCCCGACGAGTCGCCACAACTGCAACGTAGTGCTGTCTCCTCTTCACTCTCTCTCACTCCTTCTCACACTCTTTGGCTGGTTCTCTGCTTTCAGTCGCATCACAGCGAATGCATAATATTGCCATATGTTTTGTTCGCTGTTAAAGTATGCGTGGCGTATACGTAATTATTGTCAGCGCCGGCAAACTTGACAGTAATTGATTTTTGCATTTGTTTAACAACAATTTTAGCCAACGCGAATGGAATTGAATTTGAAAATGTCGGCAGATTAATTGATTAACTGCTTTGGCCACATAATCCAGCATTATTAATGAGCAGAGGGCATTTTCATTTCGTCGGCATCATCTGCTCAAGCGCGAGAGACCGAAACCCATTTCAATAAAGAAAAAAAACTGAAAATTCATTTTCATTCTGTTTGCACTTGAAAATTTGTTTGGTATATTTCATTCTTTTCTGTGGAATTTAAGCATCATAAATACGGAGAGTTAAGGGCTCAGTCGTCGCTTAATTTGGCGAAAAATGTCAAACCATTGGCCGGTGGTGCTTGTGGTGGTGACGATGATGATGATGATAATGGTGGTAGGGTGGTTGGGTGGTTGGGTGATGTCCTCATTTCGTTCAACTTCAAGAGGCGGCCAGAGAAGTCTGTCTGACGTTTCCGTCACTCGCAATTGTCTCAATCTGTCAGCAGCAGTTTCGGTTGGCGGTTGAAGGGCGAACAGCTTAAGAAGCTGGCTGCCACCGTTGCCACCGTTGAGTTCAGTTCACTTGCCACTTGCCACATCTGTTGGTCTTTTATCAAGCAAAGAAAAAAAAAAAACGAAGAAACTTTAACTGTCATTGCGAGCGACAAATAAAGGGAAAGTAAAAGCAATTTTCTATGCCAGAACGCGCCAGTCACCAACATTCTCATTCTCAGTCTCAGTCTCTGTCTCAGGCTTAGCTTTACCTTGAGGTAACAGCTACAGGTGAGTGAATCTAGAGCTCTGGGGACAAATTTATATAAAATGTTTGTCTCGAGTGTGAATGTATATATGGAATTGGATTAGTTTTTTTTTCTGATTTTTTTTTGTTGGACCTCTTGCTGCTTTTCATCAATTGTTTCAATGCTTATTTGTCCAGGCAACAAAAGAAAAACAAAAGTAATTGAAAACAAAGCAAAATTGAAAAGTCTATTTTTATATATATTTTTATCTTTCTTGCTTCATTCGTTTATAAAAACCACAATTGTTTGTATTATTAATTGCATTGTTGCCGTGTTGAGAGAGATTTTGATTAGATTTGCCACAAAATGCGAGTTAAGGAATTAATTTTTAATTTACAATGGGTATCTTTAAGTCCACCATGCTTTAGACTATTTGTGTTTTGAGAGTACTAGAGATTATTTATCAAAGACAAGAAATACTTCTCAAATGTTTGTCGAGCTGATTTCAAGTGTTTTTATTGATAAGCAATTGAGTGTACTCATTGCCATAATTCAAAGTTTGGAGAGCAAACTTTGATTAGAATGCGACATATCAAACTCAAACTTTAGTTCAATTTTATTTCATTTTCTTTTGCTGCAAGGTAAACGTAATAAAAAGTAAAGCAATAAATTAAAATGTATTTCAAATTTTTGTTTATTATTTCTTATTAATTAGATATATAATAGATATATTTGTGGTATTCAATCAAAAAATAACGGGTGAAAGTGAATGTGAATGTGTAAATTGAGCAAATATAATATTTTGAAGGTTTGGTTGTGAAAATTGCCAACACAAATCTTTATTGACGTGTTTGCTCAAATGCTACAATAGAAAAAGATAAAAGACTTTATCACAATGGTCATTATCAGTTTGATTGTTGAAGCCGCGTTCAATTTCCATTTATATCAGAAATTTTATTTATAGAAAATGTTGAAAGCTGATTTAATTTTCTTTTGATATTCTAAGCAAATAAAAACTATATATATTCATCATTAAAAATAGTTTAAATGCTGAACATTTTAATTTGCATTTAAATGCTGCCTAATTAGTCAATGTCCAGCTTAGAGTGCCGAACTTTTAATTGTCTTTGATGTTTACAAAGTTCTTTGCTAATTTAAAAGTTTGTCCAATGAAAAGAAATTGAAATTGTGAAAAGTGGAAAGTGAAAAGTAAGTGTGTGTGCGTGTGTTTTTTGAACTTTAAAGGTAGCCAAGCTTATTTACATTTGGCTACACATGAATCCTGGAAAAGCCTATTATGCTATTATGATAGACGAGAATGTTTGCAAGAATCACAGAAAAAGTTATTTGCTGCTTGTAGTTTTCAATGGAAAAACCGCAACTGTGACAAATACACAAATCAAAATTCAATCGCAATCGCCACACAATGTCAGTGGTAAATAAAAGTCGGACAGAGAAATCAAAAGTTTAAGTCGACAAAGAGGCAGACAGAAAAGAAATGCAGACACAGACTCACAGAGTGGTCCTATTTTTGTGGTTGAGTGAAAACACGAAACATCTAAGAATTATTTTTGCCTTTTAGTCGCCTCAAAATGAAATTAGTTAAATGTATTATTGTTCTCTGTTGTTGTTGCAGGCACACGAGCAAGCAAATGGAAACCAAATAGGAATAGGAATAGCAATTCCCTCCAAATAAAAAAAAAGGACACGCAACATTAGTCAGAACAAACAAAGGGAACGCGAGGCCAAGGACAAAAGGGGACAACGGGAGACTCCCAGAACGCCAGTTAAAAGACTGGTCTCTGTCTCTGTGTGTCTCCGTGGTGGAACATCCGTCACTCGTCATGGAAAACATCGATGAGCTGCTGGACAGCAATGACAGCGACCATGGCAATGGCGACATCAGCTACAGCTGGAGCAACTGGAGCACTTTAGCGCCAGCCATCATCTACAATGCAATGAACAGCGTCATGGCTGTGGCCAATCAAACGCCACTTCCTGATTTCAATCAAGATTTCCGACACAACAGTCTGACCTACAATCTGAGCCGGGTGTAAGTAAACATGGTGCCAAACAAAGCTATGCCAAGCCAATGCCTAATTATGACACAAATTGAATTAATGCACAACACACGCAGCCATTAAACGACTCTCCAAGATGGTCAAAGTTCTAAGCTCTCTTTCTCTCTCTCTCTCTCTCTCTTTGAGTGCCTCACACTCTTTTGCTGAGGCTGCTTGATTCAAGTAGATGAACTTGCTTCACTTGGACTCAATTCGTTTTCGCTTTGTGTGCTAACCATGCATATCTAATGACTCCACATTGCGGCATCCATTCAGCCATTCACTCAGTGACTCATTCATTCATTCAGTCATTCATTCGAGCATTCACTCACACACACTCGCTGCAAGTCGCCATTCAATCAGTCAAGCATTTCCGTTTACTCTACCCAGCTCTTTGGCTTTTTATTTCCGTTTCAAATACATTACATTGATGGCCCCCGCACACAACAATAACAACAACAAATACACATTTCGCATTTTATCTATCCGATTGTCGCAGTATGTGTGTGAGGAGCTGACTGCAGAAGACGACATCTTCTGTTGTCCCCTGGGGAACAAAAGGCATATTTTATATTGAACAGCGAGCATCGCGAGTCTCAATTTGATACATAGCAAAAACAGGATATGTTAACATTGTAAACGCTAACAGAGTCTGCTAAGTTAACAGTTGATTTTAATTAGAAATATAGCGCAGATTCCAGATAATTGACAGTTGAATTTTAAATTATATTTCCATTAATATAAGCTAAAGTCTTAAAACAGTTTTGGTATTGTAACATTTTGTCAAAAATCATAACATTTTGCATTTCATTAGTTAACCATTGATATTTTTAACTATACATTAACATAATAAATATTCTAAACGAATTTTATACATAGCGAAAACAGCATTACAGAGCCAGAGCTGACAGAATCTTCTAACAGTTAACAGTCGATTTTAATAACATTTTTAAAGATAGCATTAAATTAACATCCTATTACCGCTTAGCATGAAAGGAAATGTACTTTACTTAATTTATTGTTGCTTTTTAAAAATCTTAGGGTATAATGCAGTCAGTCAATGCTTTTAGAGCGGGCTTTTTTACATATTTAACGACTACGGCAGTCGTTTTGCTGCAGCTCAAATTTGTTTACTCCTCCCACACACACATACACACACACACACACAGCCATTGACTCTAGCCACATAAGTACTCGCTGCCTCGCCTAGCCAAGGAAATACAGATATGTAGGGAACACAGAAAGAGAGGGCGCAGAGGGACAGCGCTGGGAAGACAGAGATAATTGCTGCGTTTGACGTTTTGGCAATACATTTTCTGAGGTCCTGAGCGGCCTTCAAGTTGCAGGCAAATGGCAACGGCAATGGCAATGGCTCATCTAGGATGGCAACGACATCTTTAAGTTGATGTAGTTGAAGTACGACGTATCTTTTGCTGCTGCCGCTGCCGCTGCTGTTGCCAATGTTTTCTTTTTATAACTGTTTATTTGTTTGCCTTGCCGCCGTCGCCGCGTCGCATTGTGCGCTCTTGGGCTTAATGCAAAAAATCAAAACACACCAAAAGAAAAGAGCTCGACAATAGCAACAACAACAACAACAACAGCATAGGGCCACAGCAACAATAACAGATTTATTTTTTATTTTATTTTTTACCATGACATTTTCGTGTGCCTGCGGCTGCTGCATGAAATGGTTTTCTTTAGATTTTGTTATTTTATTTATATGTATTTTTTTTCCTTCTTTTTTATATGCGCTCCTCCCACTCGTTGTGTGTGCCTTTGTGGGCGACTGAGAAACTAGCCGCCTTGGCAAAAATCAATAATCCTCTTTGCACTAGGCCAATAAACAAAAGGGGACTTATGCAAATGGCCCCCGAGTCCACGTTTTTGAATCCATCACACTAAAGTGATGAGAATACATATTTTAATTGCTCTGAAGAGCTGGCCGTAAACACTAATGACACTAAAAACAGCAGCAGCTCAGTCTGCATTCCCCTTCACAGTCCTTTGCACCCTTCGCAGACAGCTTCTTTCTATATAGAGAAGAGAGAGAGAGATACGAGAGCAAGCACACAGCTTACATATTAAATTACTTGTGTCCGGGGCCCTTAACGAGCCGTATAACACGAGGCCGATAGACTCGCACATATTAAGAAGGAGCCACACACACACACACGCTTTTCACTCGCTTGACAGACGATGCGTTGTGGCGCCTCTTTGTTGCCTCTCTTGCACGTGCTCTACTTGGGTTGCCTCTTTAAACAATAAACCACTAAATCTATGTCTCAGCTTGTGTCGCCCTTTGCCGTTTCTATGTGTGAATTGCCTATTTAAACACACAAATACACACACACACACAGAGGGAGAAAGTGAGCTAAATAAACAATCGGAGACAGAAAATATTAAAAAGATGTCGACTGCGAAAGAGACTGAGTAGTCGGAATGGTTTCATGTCGCAGAAGGCGCACACAAAACACGGATTTGTCAACGCACGCACAATTACATACACCTAATATCCTGGCAGCAACAGGACACCACACTTTGCACACTCGTTGTGGCTTAACACACATAATCTTTATGTCAGCGTAATACAGCATTGTTCTAACACTCTTGCTTTCTCTTTCTCTTTCCCTCTCCCTTTCTCTTGCTCTTTTCTATTCTCATTCATTCACACAGTTTGCCCACTGGCATTACGGGTCTAACAGCCGGAGATGTTGGCTTCGGTGTCAATGGCGATCACGAGGATGCCGCATCGCCGGATGCCAAGTTTGCCTTCGTGGTCCCGTGGTGGCGTCAGGTGCTCTGGAGCATACTCTTTGGTGGCATGGTAATTGTGGCAACTGGCGGCAATCTAATTGTCGTCTGGATTGTGCTGACCACCAAGCGGATGCGCACCGTGACCAACTATTTCATAGGTGAGTGCCCAACGAGGCGTATACTTAATGCACATCACTCATACGTCATGTGAACTCTTGTGCCTTTGCCTTTAAGCTTAAAGTTCGTCAAGTCCAATTAGACGCTGAACGTGCTGAATTTATGAAATTGTTAGCTTAATCAAATGCTCAAGGAAAATGGTGAGTGTGTGGCAATGATTAATGAGGCATTCGCCTGACGGCACTTTTAAGGACTCCACGCTGCATTGCGTTGCAATTGTGCAAATGCAAAGAAGCGAAGCCATAAACTATAAAAGAGAAAGCTAATAAATGAGATAATCAAATTTTGCAAAAGAACACTTTAATGCAATTAGATATGCCGCTGCTTAAGGTTTTTCGCTTTTGGGCACTTTCATTAAAAGCAATGAAAGCAAAAGTCCGAGAGTTAACTAATGAAATTTCTTGTCATCACAGCTTGAGGGCGTCGTTTGGGCTTCCATAATGATATTATGCTGACAATGCTCTTTCAGTTTTGATTCGCTTTGTCGACGCCTTTTTGCCCTTCTCCTTCTGCTTCAGCTTCTGCTTCAACTCATGCATATGCCATATTCGAGTCATTTATTTTATATGCAAGGCATATGAGAGTCTGCCAGTGTATGTGTGTGTGTGTGTGTGTGTACTTTGACTACACATGTATTTGTATGCATTGCATTGCAACTGCCATTGCCAAAACCATTAAAAACAAAGCGTATAAAAATGCAACAACAGCAAACTAACCCCGGCCAGATGCTGTCAGCTGACTGCCTTCCGACAATTGTCACACACACTAGCATACACACACACACAGTCGTACACACTCTTACTATACAGTCAACTGCATAGTCGAAAGCCCGGCGGCCTTATGCATGCGCTAGTTGACAATGAAAAAGGCTGACAAAATAGTTGCACTGTCAGCCATAATGGCGTCTGAGAAACAACCTCAACCCCAAACGCAGGACACTAGCAGAAGAAGAAGAAGCAACAACTGCTGCATTTACAGAGCAATAGTTGACTTGACTTTGCTTGCTGAAAATGTCTTCAGAGCGGAAACTCTGTTGTTGGCATGCCCCCAGCCAAAGTACGGTAAAGACCGACAAGGAGACCAAGGAGACTCTCTTTCTCTCTGTTATCATCATCTGTCTGTGAACTGATTATTATTATGTAAACTAAAATGCCTTGAAGCGCGAATGGCTTTGCAGGCCATTATGGAATTTGCATTTGTAAATTCCACATTGGCCAACCTTATTAGTTGGCCAAGAGTTCAACGTTTAGTCAGCTTCTGCCTCTTATAAATTCAAAACACGCAGCAACAGAAAATGGAGATGAAGTTGGAGATGGAGATGGAGTTGGAGATGATGTTGGTTGAGCCAGGTTTATTATCAAAGCGAATCATTTGCATCTTTTGTGTTTTGTGTTCATTGTGCTATTGTTATTAGATTTTTATTAATTAAAACGAGGCCAAATCGATATTGAACTACGTGGCTGCTACATCGTCAGACTCCGCACAGACCGAAAACAAAAAAAAAAACAAAAAGGACGAGACGAGACTAAGACAGGTCGTTTGGCAAATGCGACACGTTCCTTGTTCTGGAGGCGTCAATGTTGGCCAAGAACTACACAGTCCAATGCCTCAGAGAACATTTGTTTTATTCGCATTGTTGCCGTCGCTGTTGTTGCTGCTGTTGTTGTTGTTGTTGTTGTTGTTGTTGTTGTTATTGCTGTGGGTGTTGTTACGAGTGTTGCTTTTTATGCTTATTTTCTCTTGCTGCTTATCTACATAGATAATGAAAAGTAAACAATGGGCAAAGGCAAGCCAGCCAAACTCATCGCCATCTCCATCGTCGTCGTCGTCATCATCATAATAATAATAATAATAATTTCGTCTCTTTTTGGCTACCAACGACACCACTTTTCTCAGCCCCCTCTCTTTCGGTTTCATAGTGATTCATTGGCATGTAAATCGTTACAAACATACTTACTATACTCGTAAAAACGCGAATGAAAGTAAGAATTATGGGTTTTGTCTCTCTGCTCTCACTTAATTATGCCAAGTCTCGTAGAGCTCTTCTGAGAAAACCCCGCCGTGAACTGCACTTAACTCTTTCGCTAATTATAAATGTACAGCGCATAAATAAACGTGAAAAATACAAGACAAACAAACAAATAAAACACCCAACAACAGCAGTTGCTTCTCTAACGCCCAAAAATTATTATGTACATATGGCCAAAATATGTTTTGTACCTTTCGTTGCCTTTTACCTTTTTATCTGAGTTGTTAAATAACTCTCGCTATACCCTGCATGAAATGCAAATGGTGGGCACATTAAAGCTATGCAAATATCACTCAACTTGCTTTCAGCTTTTCCTCTCGTTTCTTTTCTGTCCTTTGCTTTCCCTTTCCCTTCTTTTTTTTGCTGTGCGCTGATATTGACACTGCGTGAAGTTAAGCTGTGATTAAGGCATAAAGACTGCAAGCACAATATGCTAAACTCAGCGCAGTTTTGAGTCAGACTAAAAATATACAAATTATTCTAAATAGAGTTTTGGTATCTAGTAAAACTGGAATAAGTTTTGTTGTAATTCTTAATAGTGTACTTAAAAGACAGTTTCTTTAGCTTAGAAGACAAGTAAAAATTAAATTGACTTTTTCATTAAGATTCAAAGTAATGAAATGTTAGTAGTCTGACTTTGCAATTTATTAAAAACTTTCCTATACAAAGAAATTTAATGTAAAGCAATTATTTTGCTAGAATATTCATGAATATAATTATAAGAAATTAAATTAACAATGCTATAAATATTCTCTTTATCAGAAGTGAGGTAATTTTTGTGAAAATACTATATACCTAATTAATATACAAAAAAACACTAAAACGATTATATAAGCGCAGTTTTTATTAATGCATAAATGTAAGTCAACGAAAGCCAAAAAAAATGTTTTCCATTCTATTTCCGTCATTAAACCCACCAAGATTCAATTCTGAGCTTCGGTTTCCGTCTTCAAGAAGTATCTTTTAGGCCAGCATATCTTAAAACACATAATACCCACTTGTTGTCTCAGATAATTATGTGATTATTTATTTAGAATTCGGGTATTTGCAAGTGTCGCATGATTTCCTCGACTGAAACTAATCAAGAGCACCTGTTTACTTTCTTTTCTGTTTACTTTTGTCACCTGCTGCGTGGTCACAGTGAATCTCTCGATAGCAGATGCGATGGTCTCCAGTCTGAATGTGACCTTCAACTATTACTATATGCTGGACGGTGATTGGCCCTTCGGCGAGTTCTACTGCAAGGTATCGCAATTCATAGCCATGCTGAGTATCTGTGCATCGGTGTTCACTCTAATGGCCATTTCAATCGACAGGTAAGTGAGTTAATTCCCAACAAACTCCCAATTTATGTGTACTATACTCGTATATACATACATATATTTGATATATGCTCGTGTATAAGAGTACTCAACAAATTGCAGACGTGCGTGGCTCGTTTGCCAAGTTTTTAGGTCGCTGTGATTTGGGTGCAGTTACCCTTATCAATCTCTGACTCGACTCGGTGAACCCAAAAAACGGATCAATTTAATATAATGTACACATATGTAGTCATATGTATGTCTTGCATTTTGATATGTTAAGCCAACAAAATTGACAATAAAAAAAATAAAAATAAAAAAGGGGTAAGAGCATGTCAATAGCTTGTTGCGCTCCCAGATATTGTTAGCCAAATCGACGCCATCATTCATCGAGCCAAAACGTGAAGCTCGTTTAGTGGAAAGCCAACGGGGGATTTCACACAATAAGCAATCGAAACTCCAAACATTATGTGCAGTTCATCAATTCTGACAAGAGCCTGTCAAGTATCGTCCCACTTAAAGGTCTCACTCAATTGATTTAAATAAAGCTATGGAAAACAACAAAGAGCGTTTTTAAATTTCCCATTCTCATTTGTTGACTCCATTTAAATTCATTACGTGGCCAAAAGATTTCAGTTAGATTTCAGTTGAACTTTACAGCAAAGAGACTTCTAATGTTGCATCAAAATAAACTAATTTCCTTGTACCAAAATGCAACTGGGTCGAGTTCAAATTTCATTAGTTTCCATTAAGCGAGGAACTGCCAAAAATGTACCAGCTTAATTTGATTTTTGCCAGTACATGCGAGTGAAAAGGTTAGCTAAAGGTGTTTTATAAAAACACTCTCTTATTTTTAGACATGATCACATGCAAAGCTATAGAAAACTATATTAAGACTATTATTATTATTAACTATATATAGTATTTGAATTGTTTAGACATCAGCCATAAACAACACATACCAAAGAAGATTATGTTGATAGTATTTATATTTGCAAGAAAACTTCTTTTAATTTTTTATTTGAATTGCATAAACAGCAGAAGAACTAATTTTTAATTTTGTAATTCTTTAATATAAAAGGCAAAGTTTTTTCTATTTCTAGTTCTGTTTATAGAACTATGCTTGTTTATTTTTAATGATTGCATTGAAATGGTTTCACTTATGTTAACCTTAAGCAGTTTCAAATAATATAAACAATAATTGTGTGAGCTTCATATTTCCCCAATTCGATTCAATTCTGCGCTTCCCTTTGCAAGTTACCCAAAAATGATATCGCGAGCGCACTTAAATACATTTTTGGTTGCACTCATGCGAATTAAAATAATTAGTTTACAACGCAGCTGCCCCTTTTAAAAGTTACTCGTAGTGTATGTATACTTTTTGGATATTGCAGGTACGTGGCAATTATGAAACCACTGCAACCGCGGATGAGCAAACGGCGTAATTTGGCCATCGCCGCGGTCATCTGGCTCTCCTCGACTCTCATCTCCTGCCCGATGCTGCTCTTTTTTAAAACCGAAGAGGTGCTTATACAATATTTATGTGTGTGTGTGTGTTGCCTCTCTGACTGCCACTGACCAACTTCGCATCGCTTTTTGTTTGCTTTTACTGCTTTCAGGTGCCGGTGCAGAACACAACACGCAGCGTCTGTTTTCCTGAGTGGCCAGATGGCCAAACGAATCACTCGAAGCAGGAGCATCTGTAAGTATTGCAACTAAAAGGAATCGTGTTTGCAGTTTGTTGCACATGCAGCTATAAATCAGTAAATCAGACAATTCGAAAGATCTGTTTATCTGTGTCATAAAATGTGTCACACCAACACCATCACCACCAAACAAAGTCACATCGAAATGGCGCATAAAATACGCTTTAGAGCCATTAAGTTAGACAGCTGGATGGACTGTCATTAAATGTCGATTCAAATAAAAACTGACAGCACATTAGGCGGTTGTTCATTTACATACACGATGCGATAATGATAATGATGGCTTGTTACACTTATCTATACATCTGTCTCTCTCCCCTCACTCCTCTCTCTGTAGCTACAACATACTCATTCTTATACTCACCTACTTTCTGCCCATTGTCTCGATGACGGTCACCTACTCGCGTGTGGGCATCGAACTGTGGGGCTCCAAGACCATTGGCGAGTATACGCCCCGCCAAGTGGAGAATGTCCGCAGCAAGCGAAGGGTAAGTCAATGTCAAACCCCTTGCTTTCATGCATACAAAAATACGTATTAATGCGCTGCCCCAAAAAGTATGCTATGCTTTTTGTTAAACACTTTTTGCAATTTGCATAAATATATCGTTATACTAATTTCTACATATATTTTAATTTTCCGCTTAGGTTGTCAAAATGATGATTGTGGTCGTTTTAATATTCGGCGTCTGTTGGCTGCCCTTCCACACGTACTTCATTATTACATCCTGTTATCCGGCCATCACCGAGGCACCTTTCATTCAGGAACTATATCTCGCAATCTATTGGCTGGCCATGAGTAATTCCATGTACAATCCGATTATCTACTGCTGGATGAATTCGCGGTGAGTACTCTTACAATCAACAAGAGCAATGCTCTCAAAGGTTCCGCCGCCTCCTTTTGCCCTTTGTCAGACGACAAATTATGTAATTTGCGGTTGAATTAGCGTTGAGGGCGTTAAGTGCAATGCCACAGCCACTTGCGCCGCTCACTCAGACCCTTCACGCAGTGCCCTTGCCACAGCCACAGCCACACACAGAATGTTTGCCCACATTCCACACAGTTGGCTCCTCTAACGTCACTCACTTAGTCAGCTCGTCAGCTAGCCACTCGCTTAACTTGTTGGCCGGAAATGAACTTGACGCCCTCAACTCGTCATCATCATCATCATCACCATCAACATCAGCGGCAGCAGCAACAGCAGCAGCAGCATTATCAGCATAATTATTCTTATCATTATTTTATCTTCATTTGGCTTCGCGCATTTAGAAATCGTAAGTTGTCTAATCGCAGCGAGGGCGGTTTATCAAGTAGAATGAGAACAATACACTTCTTGCTCGATGCAGGATAATGAACAAAGTTAAGAGTGGGGGAAGTAAAATAAATGAAAATTAATTTTATTTACAGCAAAGATTTCTTATGTAATTGCTATTATTATTGCAATCCAGAGAAATATTTCAATTTCTTTCATTATTTGTCTGCCAAGCAGAACAATTCCTTTGATTTAGCAAACACTTCTTAAAGTTGATTCTCAAAAGAGTAAGAATGAGTAATTCCATACTAGCAAGAATAAAATCAAAAGGATAAAGAAGTGAAGACTAAAGAAGAAAATTAATCTTATTTAATGAAAAGCTTTCTGATGAATTTTGTATTATTATTTATGTATATGCAAGAGCATATTTTTTTAAGTTTTTTTATTTGTCTTCCAAATTCATGACGATTTTCTTTCATCCATAAATACTTCTTAAATGTTGATTCCCATTCTTGCGTAAGTTTAATTCACATAACGAAATATTCAATGCAGAAGGATAAAAAGTAAAAACTGAAATAAATTCAAACTAATTTTTTTTAAAGAAAAGATATTAGATGGATTTACTATTATTATTGCAAGGAGTACAATTCCTTTTCATTAGCAAACAAAAGTTGATTTTCACTATTCTATAAGTTTATACTTCAAATTGAAAACAATTTCCTTTCATCCTCAAACATTACTTAAATGTTGATTCTCACTCTTGCGTAAGTTTATTTTACAAAGCGAAATATTCAATGCAGAAGGATAAAAAAAGTAAGGACTAAAAAAAATATTAATTTTATTTAAAAAACATATTTTTGATTTAGTACTATTATTTCTACGCAAGGAAATAAAAAATCGTGGTTTACACTCTTGTGTAAGTTCATACTATAAATATTCGTTATTCACTCTATAGAGTGTTCACTGTATATACTCGTATTTTGAATAATTAGACCGTTATTTCGCCTTAGGCTCGTCAGCAGTAGGCGTTTGCATGTTCAGATTTCGATCAGAGAGTTTCCATTTCAAATTAATTGAGCCATCCTCGTTGAAAGCTATCATATATCTAGCATGCCATATGAGTATGCAACTAGTTTAGCAAACACACAGACAGACAGTGAGTGAGTGAGTGCCACATGTGGCACACAGTGGGGCCTGTGTTGTGCGCTACGTGGCCGTGTGCCACATCCGCTAAGGGGAAACGTAACTGATTGCAATTAATTTGGCCCAGTCAACATGCCAATGACTGTTGCTGTCGACGCTGCTGAAGTCATGTTGTATTGGGCGCGTTGCTGATGTCCTGCCGGTTTACGTGCATCGCAAAGTTTGACGCCAACACGTATCAACTCTCCACCCAGTTGTGGCAAACTGCGGCGCCCTTATGTAAATGATGAGAGTCCATAAAGGTGGTTGCGCTACCCTATAAAAGAAGGTGCACCAAAGACGAGTCTACTCAGCATATATTAAAGTCAAAGAAACGAACGACAAGTCGAGTATTCTTTACTCTGACTTGTTTATTATTGCAAGTACTCGGTGTCGAACTATGTGAGTGTGAATGGCGAGTGTTGAATGGTGAATACAGAGTGAATGAGCATGAATAGTGAAACGTAAATCAAGCAGGTTGACGTGCTACCAAATCATTCAAATGCCAAAGGTTGCTTGGTTTACCACAGAAATAACTGCAAAACCAGATCGAACTCGAAGAGAGAGAGCGAACGAGAGAGATGTCAATCATTCATTCGATTACACGTAAACAGAGATGGAATGCTAGCTGTGCAATGCAAATAACATAAACTGGAGCAGGTTGCCAGCTCCAAGCTGACGGCATCCTCTTCAGCTTGAGTCAGAGAACTGGCATATCTTTTAATGAACAGGCGAAGTTGGACTTGGTCAACATCTTTAGCATGCGCTGCTGATTATTTATTCCATTTTCATTTCCAAATGGATGCACATTGACCCGTCAAGACAAGTCACAAGACATGACATTGCTTCCTTGTTCCTTGTTGCTCATTGTTTGCAATTCGATGTAATGTATTTGCAGGTTTCGCTATGGCTTCAAAATGGTCTTTCGCTGGTGTCCTTTTGTGAATGTGGGCGCCGAGTCGCTTAACCGCCGAGATAATCTCACATCGCGCTACTCCTGCTCCGGTTCACCCGACCACAATCGCATCAAACGGAATGGTAAACGCTCCTGCGGCTGCCTAATGACTTCTGTCTTGATTCACGCACTCTCTTTTTGTTTTGTCTTTTGCTGCTCCAAACAGATACACAGAAATCCATACTGTATGCCTGTCCCGGCTCACCGAAATCGCATCGAGTTTCGCACTGCGGTAAGCGAGCTACGATTGCAATTTGAAATTGCCAGGGCAACTGTTACACAATTTTTGCAAAAACGATTCCCTTTTTCTTCTCTCGTCAGGTCTGCTGCGTAACTCGGTGGGACGAACTGTGGAACAGGTTGCCAGCGAGGGACAGCAAAGGCACTCGATGCCGGTCAGCAGAAACAGCGGAGGGCCGATTAGTCTGCGTGGCCACAGATCGCCGTATCAGCAGGAGATGCAGGAACGTTGGAGCAGCGACAAGTGCAGCAGTGGCATCAACATGGCAACAGAAAGTCGCACCACAAACCTTTTGCCTTGACAGACAGCAGCGGCAGGAACATCAGCAACGTCACCGGAAAGCATCGAGTTGCAGCTGCAAATGCAAGTCGTTTGCTCCTCTGGTTACAACAATAACTATCGTCGCATCAACAATGTGAACAATGTGGCAAACACAACACAGACAGTGGCTGATGACAAAACTTGGCTGTAGGTTCCTCTTGCGACCTTCTCCCAATCATGTCTCGAATTTATGTTTAGCGAATGGATACTGTTAAATACATAATTAATTGATGTAAATGTAAACCAAAAGCAAAATTAATTGATAGACTCCACACGTAAACGTCTTACATGCCAGACAGACAAGTGAGGCAAATCAATGAATTGAATGAATGAAAGCGTGCTGCCAACGGGGCGAATACGTTATGCGATTCGTGGAAATGATAACTCACTTATGTTCAGCTGCCATATCACATTTCATAAGCATTCATTGCGGCTACATTAAATGCGTGTTTAATACCAGAAACCAAAAACTATATATATATAATATATTATTTCGTTGATCTAAGTGCTAAATATAATGGATAAACCATAAACCAAAGTCATCTATGGATTTAAAGCAAAATGAAGACTTTATAATTCTATACGTGTTACACTTGTATATAAACTAAAACGTATCAAATACTTACTACATACATAATATATGGTAACAATTCTTTAACTCTTTAAGTTATGCAAAATTTATGTGTAAATATGAAAATAAATTGTATTTGTTTAGGCACGATTCAATGTCTGCCTCTCTGAGAATTGTGAATAAAGCGTCTTACTCAAATGCGATACTCGTCTTAAATTCAAAATTATTTTTTATGGCAGATTGATGAAATCCCAACCCATTAGTTGGCACTTGACACGTGGCGCCTAGACGACGCTTCTCCAAATCTCTGGCTGGCATAACTAACTTCATGTGCAGAGAGATGGAAGAAAAATTGTATGTAAATATAAATAATCCGACTGCTGCCACAAGGCAGACGTCGCTGCATAAACACATGCTTAGAGTACGGCTCCATGCAGATCTCTATGTACACCTTGAAGCTGTATTTGTGCGCTTGTCTTGTCGCCGTATCAATTTTTCATAAGTAACCATTTTTGAGCAAATTGCATTTGCCTTTATTTGGTTTATGTGTGCATATGCGTGTGTGTGCGAGTGTGTGTTGATTTCAGCGTGTTGATGTAATTGAGCATCTGTGCCGCCTGCCTCTCGAGTTCCGGAAAATTTCGCGTGGGTGCCCTTTAAAAATCGGCCGGAGGCCTTTGCTAGTAATATTTGCATAGATGTGCACAAAACTCTTCAAATGCGGCGCCCCTTATGAAATTTCCACTTTAGCGGAATAAGTATATATGCTTAGAAATAAGTATAGACATTTCTATTCCGAAAAGTAAATACATACATATACTTTCATGTGTGGAGACAAATCTAGCACTTCTGCTGAACAAACACTCCGTAATTTCTCATGCCTTTCATTTTTTAGGGGTTGGCTTACTTTACTCTCATTTCATCGCACATTTGTGTCACTAGATTTGCCTAAACTCCTGATTAATAATTGATTTGCTGTCGACTTGACTTGTGGCATATAATCATGTTTGTGTAACGTGCAACTAAGCAAAATGATTGCATAATTAATTAAGCATTCGCCAGCTGATTGCTTTTTGCATTTTCAATTGCTCTTTTTGGGAGTTACGATTAGAATTGATTATCGAGTCTGTATGTGCATTAATTGAACTGTATTTAGTTCATGAAGTAGTCGTATGCTTAATGCATTTGCACTACATTTACTCGAGAGGAAGCATCCGCTAGTGAAAACCATTTCCCATAGCATTTCTTTTGACATGCACTATGGGTAAGTATAAGTGTTTCTAGAATTCACAAATTGTTTTTAAACTAAGCCAGACGTTTTTATTCATGTTGTGGAATTATCCCTAAAATGTATTTTACTTAATGAGTTGGAATTAGAACATACACATTTGATTTCAATACGATTATTTTACCTTTTAAATATTTTTTAAATCGCGGAATTGTTATATTCGAACACAAAGAGCTTGTTTGAGCATTATTGTTTTTTCAAACTATTTTCATTTATATTTCATTTAGTTTTTTTATACAAAATAATTTGTTTTTCTGAACTTTTTGCAATAGCTGACCTTAAGTGAAAATATATTTGATATTTACATTTCTAGTGTTGATCGTAAACTTTTAATGCTTTCCTAATATAGTCTCAAACAAAAAACCTTAATTTCACTGCTTAGAAAACAAGTCTAATACTCGCGATATAAGAATTTCCACCATAGTGAAAACAAGAAGGGCCAAAGCCAAGCATCTGTTCATGACACAATTCGTTGCCTACTTTTAAGCGCAATGCAAAAACACAACATGCCTGCACATTACTGAGCGTCTGCAGTGTGTTTGCATATGTGTGAGTACACATGCACAAAGCTCTGTGGCTATTGGGTTGGGTGAAAGGGGAAGCAGGAGCAACAGCAGAAGCAAGAGCAAGACAAAGGCGGCAACTTTACGGCGTAAAAGCAAAACAAAGTCATGAAGTGCAGCACATCGTTCTCAACAATTGACAGGGCTATATTAGCGGCCATAAGCAACTGCCAGCACACACGCTCGCTATTTGCTTATAAGCATCATTTGGGGGCTGTGTTTAAGAATGTTTGCAAGTATGTGTGCTAGCGAGCTGTCAAATACATTAAATAGGCCAACTTGTGCAAACTTTGTGTTTGTTGTTTTAAAGTGAATAATATACTCGCATATATTTTATACACACTGCATGCAAGCATGATTGTGTGGCGAGCGCGGTTGCGGCAAAGCGGCGGCTATAATTGAATCCTTTGGTTATGCAGCCGCGTAGTCGATGCAACCAGTCAGCCAGCCAACCAAGCAACCAACGAACCAACCAAGCAAATTATATTTTAAACGAACACAACGAAAAAAACGGAAAAGTAATTTGATGCGGTGGCTCTTGTGGCTCTTGGGTTTGCCCGGCAAACAAATTTTACGACTTCTTATTTCCCTTTTTGCGAATGCTGAAGTCGAAAGGAGCGCGAATTGCACTCGATGTCCATGTCCTGTGCATTCCTTTGGTCAGTGATTGTAAATACGTGGTATTTGGTGCGTTAGTCGTTGTCTTGAGTTGGGTCGAGCACATAGTTTTACAGCTGGTCTTAACTAAAATCAATTTCATTAAATTGAGCTTTGCCGCATCGACATCGACATCGACATTGGCATCGGCATCTCGGCATGCACGTTCAGTGTACCACAGGGGACGACATCGGCGTTGCCCTTGAAGCACGTGAGCACAAAATACCAAAGAAACCCTACGCAGGCTCAATTTTATTTGTTGAGCGCTTGAACTTTCCGCTAAGACATTTACGTGGTTATAATTTATAATTTTCGTATTTATTGCAAAAGGGCAACCAGTCAAAAAGGTTAACAAAAAGAAATTGGCTGCATTACTCGAATATGTAATTTGTTTTGTTGTTGTTGTCTTCTTTCTTCTTTTTTTGGCAAATAGCAATACAGTCGATTTGAAAATACTTTGCAGAATGCACTTAAGACACCACACGCGGACATGGAGTAGAAAAGGGGGCAATTACAAATATAAATATGGGGATTTGTATGCATCTAGATAACAATACATTGGCTGTACAGAAAGAGTAAAGTCTATTGCGTTTGGCGAATAACCTTCAGGTAGTGCATCAGATGCTCGCCCATGTTTTGCTTGAGGAAGAAGGTACACTGGCTCTGGCGATGTTCATCGTCCTCCTCGTGGTCACTCACGTGAAGTAGATCGCTCAGCGAATCGTTGAACTTAACATGCGCCCACGAAGAGCTCAGAAAGCTCTTGATACGCTCGTTCGTGTACCTTAATTGCTGCAAAAGTGATGAATGAATTAAAATCAAATTCGAATACAATAAATAAGAGTTTCTTACGCCTTCAATGCCGTCAGCCTGCTCGGGTCTCAGGCTCAAGTACAGCTTGGTGGGATCTTCACGATCCGCCACAACCTCAACTTTCAGCACCGACGCTATGAATGTCAAATCCTCGCGTTGCAACTCGATGATAACGAGCACTGTTGATGTTACGAACAGCAATGCTGGCAGCATTTGTCCATTCAACAGCAGCGTAATATCCTGGAAGAACAATATCTGATCCTTTTTCAACTGGGGCGGCAAGTAACGCCAGATGCGATAGGAGCTGGCATGCAACGCCACATTGCGTGTGGTGCTCGGCTCCACCTGCTGTGGCATTGTATTAAAGCCCACGGTGTGCAGCACTCCTTGGCCGGTAAGTGCCAGCATTTCAGCTGCACCACTAATGGGCTTCGTTAGAGCGCCCACAATGCCTTTGGTCAGACCTGTGATGACACCCACAGAGGAGCGTGCCTCCAGCGTATGATGCGCTATCCCGCCGACAGCGCCCAGCAGACTAATGCCCAGTCCGGTCAAGCCTTGCGTGAGGCCATCCGCAAAGCCTTGGGGACGTGCACGTCGCCTCGCTTCTGTTAGCTCTATGTGCTCCGAATCAAGCGTTAGTCTGTCCAGATTGCGTGCCACCGAGCCGGCCAATTTGGTCACCGAGTTCACCGTGCCCGCCGTCACATTGCGCAGCAACGATGCAGATCCTTGGGTAACGCCAACCACGAATCCCCATGGACCACGAAACAGTCCTTGCACCGGCATCGAGATAAAGTCGCGAAGTCCAGTGCTAAAGGAACGCGCCAAGCCACTAGGACTGCCCAGTATCTCCAGGGATCCCACCACCCAACCGGCACCAAAGATGGCACCACTCAGATAATGCAAGCCCAGGGATTGACCGAAGCGCAGCGGCACCGTCAGTATCTGGTGTCGCTCATAGCGGGAGAACGATAACGGTGAGTGATCCAAGGCAATGTACAGACGCGACGAAGTGTGCACCGATAGCAGCAGACTCAGCGGCTCCACCACAAAGCTATCCAAACGCAATGGCTCTGAAATGTACAATGCTTGCGTAACAAGATGCGTAGGCAATAGAGTCTGACCGTCGGCCAGTTCAACACGTTCAGTGTCGAGTGGCGGCGTATAGACGCAGTTGGAGGGCTCGCATTCGACTAGTGTATCGAGCAATTGATTAAGATACGCATCCTCGATGTACACTCGCAACGGCTGCAGTTGACAGCGCACCGACTGCAAATGAAGCTCGTCCTGGTAGAAGACAAAGCTCAGCAGAGAGACGGGCATACGTTCCGCCTGCCGCTTGTAGACTGCGTCGAGATCGTAGACCAGCGGCAGGCAACAGTTGCGTTTGTAGAGCTGCTGAGCGCAGAGCAGCACAGGGAAATCGTACTTGCCATTAGTGTAGAGTTGATTGTCAATCTGCATATTAGGCAGTTGCAGATGCAGCACGCGCTGATCGTCATCATCATTGTACGCAAGCATCACATCGTCCGCATACATGTTACATACTTCAGTCTTTAAGTAATCCTGCTCGCGATTGTTGGTCTGCAGACTAAACACAAAACTCTTGATGAACGTGCGCAGGTTTAGTTGAATCTTCTGCTCGCACTCTTGTTGAAAGTGCATGCAATCAGCGTTGATTATTTCCTCCTCTGGTTCGCTCAAGTCCTCTTTTTCATGATCGTGGAATGATGCTTTTAATACATTCTCTGGCAACATGAGCGTGGCATCCTCATCAGGTTTGGTGAGACGTGAGCGCAGATCCTTCACAGAGAACTCCATCTGCTGTGCAATGTAATAGATGTTGAAGCGTATCACTCGATGCTTATCACAGATGATCACTTTGATGTCGCCATGGTTGGGCACATGCATAAACTTCTGCCACGACTTGTCGGTGCGTATGGGTTTGCTCCAGCCGATTTTGTTCTTGCTACAAGTGCTAGGCGCTGCAAGCAAAGGAATATTACTATCAGGTTTCTATATAAAGATTCTCAGTATAAATGTACCATTGTAAAGCGCCAGTGAAAGATTGCACATGCTGTACTCCACATCGGGAAAGTTGGCGTACATTTGAGGTGGTGAATAATAACACTTGCTGTACGGCTCAATCAGTTGATTCCACTCAAAATGCTTGCCCGCAAACTCGGATGTGGTGCAAGTCACATTGCTGTTCCCCGACGCCGTTGTCTGGGCCACAATGAACTTCACATTCGTGTTGTTGCTAATCACAATCGTCGGCGCAGTGTCCCGGAACACATTGAGATAATATATATTATCCTTCTCAATGAACGTGATTGTCAATGGAATGGATTCCTTGCCATTCTGCACGCTGAAGCAACGGCGTGTGAACGGCATGGCCAATGGGACAGGTATGGAAATGTGCTGGGTGTTGTTCGCCGCAAAGCTGACGAAGTACACAAAGGCCGTATCACTGGTGTGCTTCGTCTTGCGCGCATTCAGATCGTGAAACATTTCCATGGTTACACCAATGCTGCAATCAGAGAAAACAATAATAGTAGATGCCTGTAAAGGATGATTAGATTACTTCACTTACGATTTTTCCTTTGCCTTGATGGGCAGCAAATTGCGTATATTTTTAGTCATGTCCAGCAGGCTGACATCCTCCCGACTGGAGGTTTCCTTGTGATCCATTGTCAGCGGCATTGCATGCAGCACCACATCCGTAAAGTTGGCAATGATAAACTTGGAGCGTAGCTTGAACACACGTCGCCCATCTTCCATTTTATATTCTAAGATTATGCGAAAAACATCCTCGTTACGCACCACAACCAAGTCCACATACGAATTCACCCGCAGCACAACAGGTCGTCCAATGCCACTCGATGTCTGCACCGCCTGCATCTGTTGTTCTAGGCAAATGGGCATCGAAGGTATCCAATTGGAACCAAAGGTAACATCGATGGTAAAGTAACCACTGATCACAGGCAACATTTCCAAACAGTTTGCACCAATCGGATAGCGTGCTCCCTCTTTGGGCAAGGACAAGCTCACTGGTACGCCCGTGGCATTGATAAACATGCCCCAAGCTGACACCTCCAAACCTAGGGTGCAGGAAAATTCACGCGTTGGCTTCACACAATACTGAATATCCAATTTGTCGAGCACTTTGGAGATACGTTGCACACGCATTTCCTCGTCATCATCGAAGGGCCATTTGGGCTTTGGTGTCTTGTTCAGACGCTGCAGCGTTGTCTCAATGGTCCACTCGGCGGAATCATAGTTGAAGAACTTTTGCCAATCCATATTCTTCAACATGAAGGTGTATTCACTCTGCGAAGCTTCCCCAAGTTCGCAACTAAAACGATTTGAGAGAGATTTAGTATCATTCATTAATTACTCTCCTTCAGTCTACTTACGGAAAGTTGAACTTCACAGGATGCTCGGTGGAATGTGTTGTGGCCGTATTGAGCTGTTGGCTGCCCCCCTGTTTGGCAATGACAAGCTGCTCGTCTGTCGTCGTCTCAGTTGCCGGCAGATCCCAGCTCAGCAAATTGCAGATCTCAAATATGGGCCAGATGCTGACGAGTATTTTCTGCGGCTGGAAGCCATCCTCCATGCCTTCAAGGGGAATGTCCTCACGCAAAATACGCACCCAAACGCTGATGAATTGCTGTGGCTGCTGCGTGGGTACTTTCACCAACCAGGGCAAGTTATTATTGGGTTTTAGTGGAATGTCGCCAGTGCGTCCCTTGCTTTGGTCAGAGCTCAATTTAAGCCTGGGAAGTTGATCATAAAATTATATGAAGAACTATTTAAATTGAGTGACCGGTACTCACCGCATGACTATGTTCTCGTTCCGCATTACAGTCTTGTAGAAGGATGTGCGTCCCTTGGCAGGCAGCCAGTCACCTGGAAGATTATGCTCTTCGCTCGAAACCACCTCGGATCGGAAGTCAGTGATCAGCCGAAATGAGGCCATGTTAACCACCTCAATCTGTCCCTTGATAAGCACATAAACTTGAGTGGCCGACAGCTTGCCCTGTTTAATCGTAAGACAAGCATTGCCAATGCGCACATGACGAACTCGCCGCTTCTCCTCAAATTTGAGAGCAATGTGCACTGATTCGCTGACCTCTACTTTATCTTTGTCAGTGCTTGGCTTGAAGAATGTCAACTCTTGGCTATGATAGTCGCTGCTGAAGTAGTAAAGAGACACCTCCTGTGGTGTGACCAATATGCGTTCCGTTGTGCCAGTCTGACCAAAGCTGATGGGACACTGCATGCGATTAACAATCACTACGCGTGGCATCAACGTATTGACCACCTTATTCTGCTGCATCACCTCCAGCCAATGCTGCTTGGAACAGAGCAACGTGTGTATCACCCAAGGGCCGCAATTGATGCGCAATTTGTCGAGCACTATGTTGGCATTAAGCTGACGACGCGAACGGTTAAAACGCAAATAACTCTGGAATGTCATGGGTTCAAGTATGTCAACCATGTTGAAGAAACCATAGTCGAGGCATTTGATGCGGCTGCGGAAATTCGTATCGATGCTATAGTTGCTACGCGTATAGACATTGGAATGGATACGCAGATTTTCCATGTGGACGGTGAGAAAGGTTTGCGTCAGATCGGTGGTCAATTTCAGATCGTATTTCTTAAGTTGCAACGGGAGCACATTTGCGGCATTTGGCATGTTGAGCAGATTCACCACAATGTCCTGACAGCATAATAGCAACTGCAGTTTCGGCACCTGCTGGACATCGAAGGTTGTGTCAATGCGCATGCAACCTACCAGAACTTTGGGATGTAATATGAAATCATTATCCAGATTGCCTTTATAGTCGTTCACTACACGATTGCTTTCAATCTGAAAATCAAAAATTCATTGAGTAACATTGAAGATGAACGGAACAATGTTCTTTAACTCGCTAACCGATTGCAAGTCATCGTCCTCGTCAGCATCGAAGCATGTGCCATCCACCGAGATCAGCGACTGCATGATCACAACTCGCCAGATGGTGGCGCTGATGCTGCGTTCCGGCGGCGTCAATTGCTTACTGGAAATCTCTGACAGCTCAAAATCACAGTAATGCAAAAATGTTTCGTGCGTCTCGCTGAAGTATTCCATGCGGCACTTGATATGTATGGGATTGTCCACCTAGCAAATACAATTTAAATTAGTTTCACTTCGTAGTTAACACAGAGCTACTTACTGGCATTGGCACTGGATAGATGTATATTGTGTGCATTTGGCGTGGCTGCGGATAGCGCCAACAAACGATGCCATAGTTCTTCTTAATGATCTGCACCTGGTATGGCATCGGCAGTACCGAATCCGTCTTTAGATATACAAACTGAAAAGCTCCAGCGCTGCAAATTGAGCATAATTGGTAAATAAGTATAGAATTTCTACTTAGTTAACTGACCGTAGATCGTCCTGATAGAACTCAGCTTTGGGCTTCAACGAGGTCTTCGAGCGCACGATTTGTGACTGCAATGGCTTAAACTTAAACAACGTATCTGTAGGTAGTACTAGCGGCATTCCAATGGCTGGGCGATTATGCAAAAACTGCTGCCACTCGCTATTAACATGTTCCATAATACTGTCCATTTTGTCTTTGGCCAGGCGCAACTGCAGAATGCTCATCACACTCGCATCGATGTGCAGCACATTCAGCTTTAGTATAGATGAAATTAAGAGCTGATCGCACCATGGTTCGCTTAACAGATCAGTCGAGAAGCGTATTAACAGCGGATGCAGAAATATTCTCTTGCCCGCCTGCACCAAAAAGGAACCCAACGTTGCCTTAATCGATGCCTTGTTCGGACGCATGTTGAACTTGACGTTGGCATTAAGGTCGAGACAGATGGCGCTGACGTTAAAAGCACGCTTCTCATCGTAGAACTTGATGGCTAACCGTTCGCAAACTAAATGCATGCGATCGGCATTGAAACAGTAGAGCTTCAATTGTTGCATTGGCGTCGAGTTAACCACAGGTTTCTCGGTGCGCACGGCAAAGTACGGTGTCTCCTGCAGCAATGTGTGGATACTGATGAGATCGCTCAACAACAGCTTCACACTTCGTTCACAGAGCCGAATCAACAAAGGTTTCCCCAGTTCAACGTCCACCTCCAACTGTTGGGTGCGATCACGTTGCGCCTTCAACGAGAGTAATGGCGGGGGAATACCAGAACTGCCCAGTGGACCGGGCATCGTATCAAAAATGAACTCACTAAATCGTTCGCTATTAATCTGTGATCCGATGAGAGGTTCTCGCTCTTCGAGTGTCTTGGCCAAGTGGATTTGAAAGTCGAACAGCGAGGCCTGGGTTGTGCTTACGTGCAGCGTTTTCTTTGACAGAAAACTGGGCTGTGATATGGTTATTTGTAGCAACGGCTTCAAAAGCACTTTATTCTCCACCTCCACGGCGTCGTAGATCTGCAGCTCAAACTTGCCAGCCACAAATGACACGCTCGATGGATAGCTGAGTCTATGTCGAGTGCCCACATGGCTCTCTGTCGTCTCTGGCAGCCAAAAGTGTGGTTGGGATTGTGTAGCTTGGGCATTTTTGGGCATATTAATGCCCGAATCACACTGACTGGCGTCCATCATGAACTCACTGCTGCTCTGGGCATCCAGAAAGCTTCCACGCATTGGCATCTGTGTTCCCGTGGTATGACGGTTAGAAATCCTTGCGGTTTTTGTGCTGTAGTTTGGGTTCGTAGAATTAGAAGAGGCTGCCAATGAAATATTCGAACTGTTGCCGCCCGATCTCGTCATTGATTGCGATCTGTGGCACTCCAAGTCCAAGATGCTACACATTTGATTGAAAAATAGAATAAGTTTCATGTGTGTTTAGTTTGTCTTAGCATATGGCATACTTTCGAAGTCGTAGCAGCTGCTCCATGAGACGGGACATCAAGCGAATTTGTTGCGTGTTCAAAGTGGCCAAAAAGTCCGTCAGGCAATTGTACTCGATAATTTGGCCAGCCACCAGAAAGCGATCGAAGCACATGGCAGGCGCATAGATGGTGATAAAATCAAACTCCTTGAATATAACCATATGTTCGAGTTCTGTGGTTTGTTCCTGATTATTCCACTCAAAGGCTGGGTTGTTGTGCTCGTCGGACAGCGTTTTGGCCAAACGATATTTTTGTGTTTGCTCCCAGTTGCCGGAGGAAAGTGAAATGTTTAACACACTCAGCTCGTACTGACGATCCTCGACCAGAGAGCCAGGCGTGTTGAGCATGTTTAGCTCTGCGGCTTTATTGTATATATCCTGACGTATCAGAGAACGCACCAAAGGGTTTTCAACAGTAGGTGTTAACTTAATGCTCTCGATCTGCAAAAATACATAGATTAATAGAAGAAACTTGAGACTCCAATACTTAGAGCACTTACTCGCAGCAGTAGAACTGAATAGCGCTTCTTTTCCGTCTCCTGTGGAATGTAGATGTAAATGCCCTTGCTATTAAGATGTACTATGGGCAGATCCTGAACGGTTAGCATGGTCTCTTTTTGTACTAGCTCTTCATTACTGGACCCTAAACGATGACTTGTGCGCATAATGTCCAGTATCTCGCATTGAAGTAATGCAAACTCTGCAATCTTATCCAGATCCAATATCATTTCAATTGGCTGCAAGTCAATGATCAGCTCAGAGATGGTGTGCTGTTTATTGTGCAGATTTATAGCACCAATTTTGGAGTAAAAATCATGGAGGCTAACTGTCGTCACAACGACACTTATCATTGGCAAATTGGAGCTGTCGGGCAACATCTTAATATAGATATTGTCGACAAGCTTAAAGTCTGTCGGCTGATTTGCCTCATAGTAATTTAGACTAACATTCTCCACCTTACAGGTGAATTTTGAGAAATCCGGATGCTTATCTACATTCAGCAACAAATCCTCAAAGTTCATGACAATCTTGCGCTGTCGACGAGTGCCGCCAGTTTCCATTTCTAAGGAGATGCGCGGAATGGTCCATTGACAAAATATGATCAAGGAGACACCTTCTTCTTGAACTGCAAAAACAGAGATGGGTGATTATTGAGGTGAGATATTAATTTTAAGAATCGCTGAGGAGAGATGTGAATACTCATAATCCTCAAATGGTTAGCTTAGTAAATTATAAAATTAGATTGAAATAAACGGCATGTTTAAGTTATGCATTGATGGTCAATTCAATAAGTTCAAATGTAAATATTACCAAAGCTTATACTGCTAGGTATGTAGTCGGGATCAAGATCTAGAAAATCTTTGATATTCGAGTAGTTAGCCACGCTGCCTGTGTAGATTTGTAGTAGACGTTTAGCAGCAATATCCATGCACTCATTGTTGGCATCCAGGTGACGAATTGCTTTATATATGGAATACACGATTTCATAGTGTTCATGTAGCAACTTTAACTATAAAAGACACGATACATTAAAGGAGTTTAATTAATTGGAAAAACGAGACTTACACGACGACCAAAGATGCTGATCTCAGACATATCTACATGCACATTGATGGAGACGGTGCGCAATGATTCTGTGGATGGCTTAGCCTCGTGCCAATCCACTTTCTTGCTCTGTTGTCCTCCCAAATCCAAATCGGAATCCTCAATGAATGATTCCACCGGTTTAGTCTTCTTTGGCCGCGGCTTGTCAGTTACCTTTTGCGACAATGCTATCGTTACAGTAGTCTGCACTGGCGCTACAATCAATTCAGACTTTGTCCCGCGACGCAGGGACATGCAAAAATCATGCAAGTCAATCACCCACTTGCAGAGCTCTGTGCGACCGCTGGTCATATGGATGGTGGTGCGAATGTTACCGCGTATCACATGATCGCAATTGCTGGACGTGATCTTTGTGTGTGGCAGGCGAATCGCAGTGTATTCAACGGTCTGCTCCTTCGTGGTCTTCCTCAGCATCACTTCGCACACATCAATTCTGGCCTTTGCCATGTCCACGACGACAACAATGGAAGTAAGTCGCTCGATCAGCGCAGACATGTCCAGTAGCACCTCATTCGACTCTTCGTTCGTCTCTGTGTTGACTTGCGTATGGACAGATTTCTCCTCACGTTCCGAACTCAAATGTATTGTCTCCGCGGGAATGGAGATTTTGCGACTGTTGCGCATAGCACGTCGTGGTTGCCTGTCAATATTTGATGGCTTGATCAGTGGGGCCGAGGTATAGGATAAATTCGAAAACGATTGATTCCTCTCCAACAAGCTCAGCGTATCCGAGTCTGCTTCTACATCTACAACGAATAAAGCGATAATGATGGCAAGCGATTGATTAGTTTATTAATCTTACCAGCATTTTCGACGCAATCATTGAAATTGAAACAGTTAAAAAATTGCACTAAATACACGTCCAGCGTGACACGGAAGTTTTCCAGCCATAGGCAGACGGCGGTGGCTGGACGCTTCAAGTCTTCCGACTCCTCGTATCCCTCGCGCGGTATCTGAAGCTGCAGCTCCAGCCATTTATTGTTGATGCCCTTGTTGGTGGAGATTATTACATTGCGAACATGCATCATGGTGTGATAGACATCAGTGTTGAGGTTGCGCAGCGACAGCAGCATGGCGTAATGCGTGTGATATTTGCGATAGTTAAAGCGCAGCTTGGTCACCAACGTCTGCAGCTTAATCACATCAGACGAGAGATTGGCACGAGCCACCAGTCGGACCAGCGCACCCAATCTCCCGCTATCGTAGGCAATAATCAGCAGTATCATGCGATTGAGGAGCACCAGTTCACGCTTAGAGAACTCCAGACTGATAAGCTCCGAGATTATTTCTGCCGACTCCAAGGCAGCCACATTCGGTCGCCAGAGATGGGGCAATACTAAACGATTGAAGTTCACCTGCATGCTGGGTATATTCACCAGCTTGGCCTTGCCCATCTCCGGATTGGTGTTCAGTGCCATCACAGTTAGATTCTTCACGTGCAAATTGTAGAAATTGTAACACGAATCGATAATCTCACGCGGTTTGTCCTGAAGATGTGTGATCAAGTGAACCAGACGCTTTGGATTCGCCGGTCCGCATATTGTGCCCACCACCGATGACATGTTCACCTGCAAATACGGCAACAGCGTCTGGCTGAATGTGGTGCTCAAACGATGTTGATTGGCAGCCGTGGATCCCTCATAGCTTTGTTGGCGTGGATAGAACTTCACCGTCATGTTGCGCAGATCGACGTGATAGTTGCAAACGGGCATGAAACGCATCAAGTACTCAATGTCCGAGTAGGTCATGTACTCGTTCTTGTACTCCTGGTCTCGAGTAACTGGACGATTGACATTTTCACTGGCAGCTTCTGCATGATATCCGGTGTAATCGTAAGGACGCAATAAATCACTAATAACATTTTTAACCTGAAGAAACGACTGCGAAAAGTGGAACGTGATGCCAGCGGACAGCAAACGATACTTCACCCGCAACCCGGCATCTTTCAGCTGTGCTCCCTGCATCACATGACTTCTGGTCTGCGCCTGCGGCGCACGATACTCGACAATGTCAAAGGCCAACACCGGACTTCGATAGAGCATATAGTCATCCGTGTTGCGTGCATAGTATTCATCATGGTTATTGCTACACCAGGGCCGATCCGCAAACATATACTGCTCGTCGAAGAGGCTCTTATCCACAAACCCACGTTCGTTTTCCGCCTGCAAATGATGTGGAATGAATAATTCAACTGTATACAAGAGAATCTTACGCTTACCTCCTGCGTGTTCATCAGATTCTGCGTCATGGGATCCTCGCTACGATAGATTCCCAACGGTTCCATATTTAGACTGGACAAACCAGCTCGCACATTTGCCCAATCGCTCTCCTTGAGCTGCGACCGCTCGTAGTAAATCCCGCCCAGACTTATACGCATTATGGGAGTATAGCGTATGCGTTTAATGCCGCCCATCACTTGATCGGTAAATATCTCTGAATTTTTGAGCTGGAAATTCAGCTGCTCCGCATAGACGCCAACGTCAAAGAAGTGGCCAATTGGCTCGTCCGCGGCAGGTGGCGCGGTTGCCTCAAAGCTGGGCAACAGATTCCAGGCCCAGCCAAACATGGTGTTTGGTGCATCGGGCGCCACACGTTGCTGCATCGAATCGCTAGTTGGTGGCTCTACCGGATCTTCTAAGACGAACGAGTCCTCCTCAATGTTGGCGGGCTTAAGTTCCAGCAAGATCTTCACCAAGCGCATGACCATGGGAAATTGCAGCGACGATACATTGATGTCAAGTGATTTGGTAAAGACACCAATGCGAGTTGTGCTCGATGTGTTGAGGGTGTTCACATTGTACTTGCGCAGCACACGCAGCTCTAAGGTGCAACGATATAGGATGGGCTCCTGGCACACCTCAATTTTACCGGCTGTATTGCGTTTGTCTAGGCAAATAGTGAGATCCGATACCTGCAGCAACTTGCGCATTAGCACCTGCACAGGATTCACATCCATCATAGCTGGTTCCCAAAGTTCGTTAGCCGAACTAAAGTTTAGATATTGCACATTCATGGAGACGACAATATCATCGTCCACATACTTCAAAATGATGTTGTGGCACTGCAGATTGATATTATTAATGATCTTATTGACCACGCTCGAATTGATGGCGCCGCCGCCCTGCTGCTCATCGACCACATCCCCGCTGAGACGCTGTCGTCGACGCTCGGCCAGCTGTTGCTTCTTGTCTTCCTCATCAGGCAGCTTGGCCACAAACTCAATCGTGTTGATCTCAATGCGCACCGGTTCCGACGTCAACTTGGTCCACGGCACTTGAATGGAGAGTTCATGAATGTGGCCGGACACGAGCTCGAAAGGCAAATTCAGCTCCTCCTCGAGAACATCAAGGCGCAAGTCAAGGTTTTGAAACGTCACCTCGCCCTCCCACAGTGACACCTGTGCATCTTCATCGCGAATATTTTTCACATATTTCGCCACGTAGTTCAGCAATATCGGTGTGATGTAGGACTCTAGTTTAAACATTATCGCTGCTGTTGCCCCGCCACCACACGCGTCGCTCGCTCAGCGCATTAATCGTCGTTACACCAATTGGGCTATTTACTTAATTAGTTTGTAGCCGTTTCTTATTTGCTGCACATTCTGTTAATTTTGATCAAAATCTAAGCCCGAAAAAAACAAAACAAAATAACATTTGCCACAGTATTCACAATTGTTTACTTTTTTGCCCCGGCACTCAGTGCTGACTAATTTTCAAATATTCTTGCAAAACGACACTGCACAACAAAATTGCTGTAAATAACAGAATTGGGATTAATTGACTTTAAGAATCTTGTTTTATTTAAATTGCAAAATGCAATTAAATAAATTTTGCGAACTTGGTTATTATATGTATATTCCAACTCAAACAGTGCTTAAAATATTAACATATTTTTTGAGAAATGTTGACAGCTATAAAATTATACTCAAATGCACTTATTAATTCTTAAAAATAAAACCAAAAAGTGTCTATAGCAATGACCAATTGATAGTATCTGTTATTTTAATTATCAATTAACTTGAAGCTAGAATTAATATTGTAAAATAAAAATAATTATCAAATAGCTACAGTTTTAACTTCAAAATTTAAATGACAAAAAATCGAACTTTGCAACACTGCCAAAACATACAACTCGTCGCAACGTGTAACATCTGGGCGATCCCAAAACAGCTGTTTCACCATTTGTTGACAACAGTAACAAGGAGCCACAGTTGCAATTCCACGTTTAAAATGCCGCAACAGTCTCCGTTTAGCTATCATCCTGCGCGGACGCTTTTTCTTTCGGTCCCTTTTTCAGCTCATTTCGATCATTTCAGCGGTTTTTCCCCTATTTTCCCACTATTTTCTCTAGCCCACAGGCACAAGGGGAATAGGAGAATTTGTAGGCGCGATCATGGCCAGCACGTCCAACTCAAGTGGGAGAATCGCCACCAGGCGAACAACTGCCACTGCAATCAATTCGGCTTCTTCAAAAATAAATAATTCAAAATTGGACGGCAAATCCAACAAAATGAACACTCCAAAAGAAACCAATAAAAAAAGTATGACCAGCTCTGAAGCCACGCGCTCAGAAATAACGGACAAAACAACAAAGCAGAATAAAACGGAAAAGGCAAAAACACCAACAATCACCACGGATAACGGAACTAGCAAAGAAAATGTAAATGGATACTCTTACAACGAAAACCACAAGGGCCCTTACGCGGTATATCTTGAAAAAAATTTAAATGGAAATAGCGGAGCCATAAACTCCATCGAGCTGGCGGCTTTTCTGTCGTCAAAAGAAATAGAGGGCATAGAGGAGATTAAGAAGATGGGGTACGGACGGTGCAAAGTCGTTTGCAACTCGGCGCAGGCCGCTAATAACTTGGCTTACTGTGGCGATTTACTTGCAGGCTGCTACGAGCCGAAGATCCCTCGCCACCTAGTAAACACGGCTGGCATTATTTTCAATATCCCTTTAAACCTTTCAGATTCCGACATTTTAAAAAACATTAAATCTGACATCACAATAGACCAAGTCGAACGCATAATGAAAAAATCTCGAATTGACGGACAGCTTATCCCGACTGGACGAGTAAAACTGTGGTTTAATGGAGCAGTGATTCCTAAAGAGATAAAGCTTATGTACTCTAGACTGTCTGTTCAGCCGTTCATTTATTTTTGCCAGTGTTTTTGCTGCTTCCGGTTTGGCCACCTGGCTAAACATTGCAAGAGCAAGGCCAGATGTTTCAGGTGCGGCCTTGCACATGACAAGCAGGAGCCTTGCGGCCCAACCTCATGCGTCAACTGCAAGGAGCAGCATGTGGCGACTGACCCAAATTGTCCGGCGAGGATAAAAGAATATTCGATTAAAAAAATAATGGCTTCCGAAAATATGTCTAGAAAGGATGTAAAAACTAAATTCCCCTCCATTTTTCAGAAAGCTTCACCCCCTCCGCTCGATGCGTTGAACTTCCCACAGCTACCCAAGCAAACAGGCAACCCTAGATCAGCCAGATCCTCAAATTCTTCACTTCAGAGTACGCCAGTCCAATCCTTTTCAAATCCTACACCAGTGAGAGCAGCCAGCCCGAACCACTTCTTTGCTGAGGAGAAACTCAGTCAGTTAGGCACTAAAATTGCTGCATTTGTAACTGAGTGCAGAGAGGACACCACAACCAGTCTTTTCTCAGCTTTTCTCGTGGAGCTTAGAGATTTTATAAATTCAGCCAACGCAGAGATAGATGCATATAAAATAGCTAGCCAACTCTCTCTTGGAAACGTCCTATCATCATGAAGATCCTCCAATTCAACATCCAAAGCCTGACCTACAACAACAACAAACAACTTCTATATATGTACCTTGACAACAACAACATAGACATAGCTATTATTTCTGAAATCTGGGTTATGGACAACAGCGATTGTAGCATACCTGATTACAAATTTTATTGCAAGCCTAGGGAAGACGGATATGGAGGGGTAGGAATATACATTAGAAACAACATAACCTTTAAGATACTAAATCCCATTACCAAAATCGAATGCGTTGGAATTCAAACGCTAAATTTGAAACACAATCTAAATATCTTTAGTATCTATTCCTCCCCCTCCACCTCAGCTGCGGATGTTGGACTTGGTTTGCAGAGTATTTTTCAATTTTCAGCAGGTCTTAATAACCCTTCTCTAGTCGCGGGAGACATAAACGCCAAGTCAACATCCTGGGGTAGCCCAAGCTCTAACTCCAAAGGCCAACTTGTGGAAGATGCTGCCATGGACGCGGGCTTTATTTGCCTAAATGATGGTTCCCCCACATTTTCCCGTAGCGTAAACCAATCCTCCGTCTTAGATCTAGCATTTACCAACTCAAGAGCAAGCAATATTAGATGGTCAGCGCACGATGTACGCATTACAAACAGCCCCCATTTCCCAATATTCATCTGCTTTGACAATCTTCCCACAGCAACATCACATAGGAAAGTTTTACATAACAAAATCGCAGATGCCTTCGCTGAGTGTGAATTCACCAGCCTAGAGGACCTAAGCGTGAGTGTTAAAAAACTCACAAAGCAGCACACTATTATAATTAGTTCGGAAAATAGATATAAGCCAAAGAAATGGTGGGACTCAGAAGTAGACAGATTGTTTAGATTAAGAAATGCTTGCAGGAAAAAGTTTTACAGCACAAAAAAAGAGAGAAGACGCACTGAAAGCTTTTGAAGCAGATAGAAACTTTCAAAATCTAGTCAAAAATCGCAGAAAGTCCAGCTTCCAAGAATTTGTGAACGAATTTTCCTCAGCTTCAAATGTTTGGGCCAAAATTAAAAATATAAAAAACTACAAAAAAGTTAAAAGAATTGGTAATAAATGGACGGAAGAAGAGGATCAAAACTTTCTTCAAAGCGTAGTAGACACCACTAGACCTATGTGCCCCCAAATAGTTAGCAACGGCGTAGAAGACACAGACCCTCGTAATCTACCCTTCGACTTATCGGACTTCAATGAATTTGTTAATGCTAGAAATCCCAACTCTGCCAGAGGTCTTGATGGCATTTCATACAAAATGATCCAAAAGCTGGATCACAGAAGGAAATGCTGTTTTCTGGAGATGCTAAACAAGAAATGGTCCATGGGCGTCATTCTTGAAAGTTGGAGAAAGATTGGAGTAGTCCCCATCCCTAAGAAAGGTATGGACACCTCAATAGTAAGCAACTACAGACCGATTTGCCTATTGAGTGTCCCTTTTAAAATACTAGAGGGGCTAGTAAAACAAAGAATGGAGGAGCATATTCGAGCGAATTTAATAATCCCAGAAAGATCATACGCTTTTCGCCGCCAGAGATCTACAGCCTTGTGCATCAATGATCTAATAAATAAAGTTCAATCACTGAAGTCCAAGCAGTATCAAGTCTTAGCAGCATGTCTAGACCTAAAAAAAGCTTTTGACTGTGTAAACATAGACATCCTCCAGTGTAAGCTAAACGAACTAGGTTTTGATAGGCATTTGGTCGAGTGGATTGCTAGCTTTTTACGCAGGAGGACGCTAGTCAAGGGAAATTGTGAAGTTACAATTGGTAAAGGTGTGTGTCAGGGTAGTTGCCTTAGTCCAACTCTGTTTAATTTGTACACGGCAGGACTCCACGATCTAAATGGCCCAAATTGCACACTTTTTCAATACGCAGACGATTTCTTTTTAATTTGCTTTCACAAAGATTTCAATTCAGCATCCGATCTACTTCAACAAAAGATAAATGAATTTCAAATTGTTTGCAATAGCCTAGACCTTCATTTCAACGCAGCCAAGTCCAACGTCATTCACTTTAGCACTCAGAGAAGACCCCTACCCATTTTCCATCAAAATAGGCCTATAAAAGAAGTCAGCCAAATCAAATACCTTGGTAGAGTCGTGTCAGCGTCTAGCTCCTCGTCAGCGCACATTGACCAAACGATCTCTGAGACATCAAAAGCGTGTACTTTCCTGCGGCTCCTAAGCGGCTGTCGTTTCGGCATTCATCCGTCACAAAGCCTAACTCTTTACAAGGCATACATGAGAAGCAAATTGGAATATGCATGCTCTTCCTTCAGCAACCTCAGCAAATCAGCTTTGTCCAAGATTCAAAGCCACGCAAATTGCCAGTTAAGAAAAGCGCTGGGACTCATAAAGTGCACACCCGTCCCAATAATTTACCATCTTGCTGCTGAATTGCCTCCACTCTATCGCTACAAATTCACAACTGCAAAGGAACTGGTTAAAGTCTTTGCCTTAAACCTCCCCGCAAGAAAAACAATATGTGTCAGTCCCCACATAAACACAAGTTACACAAAAACATACAGACAGTTCGCAGACGTGCTTGAGCATATCGAGGGAATTGAATCCTCTGTTACCCATTGCAAAAAACTGACCGGCTTTACTGACTTTTTTAAAGGTTCCGCAAAGAACAAAAAATCAATTTGCAATTCTAGTATTCTCCTTCTATTTAATGAAAAATTGGACATTTAAAAAACAATAATTTTGAGCTATTTTTTACGGACGGATCTGTTACAAGAACACATTCGAGTGCAGCCTTTTTGCACGAGAGGTCAAAGCACATAGCTAGTTATTACACAGACAAAGTACTGTCGTCACTCTCTGCCGAACTCCTTGCAATTGACAAAGCACTTGACTTCGCCTTATTCAACAATCTTCCTCGAGTCGCTATTCTTACGGACAGCAAAAATAGCATTATCAACCTATGCAAAACAATCCACGACAATCATATTGCAGCCAGCATCGTTGAAAAAATAAACCGGCATCACCATCTAAAGTCCATAGAAATTCATTACATTCCGGGACACTCCAACATCCCACAAAACACAATAGCCGATAATGCAGCCAAAAACGCACCCACAGAAGGCAGCTTCACATTGCTAAACTGGTCAGTCAAAGACGCAATCAACGAGATATACAAACGCATTAAACTGGAATGGGAAGAGGAGTACAACTCCTTCGTAGTTCGCAAACCTCGAGGTTTCTGTGACATCTTCCCAGCTTTAATCAAGAAACCCTGGTTTTCCAACAATAAATTCAATATGAAACCAAAAGACATAAAAACGATCAATCGCTTATTAAGTGGTAACGGCTTCGATAAGGCCACTCTTTTCAAAATGCATGTCACGTTGGACGACTTGTGCGATACTTGTGGAGCTATCGATAACGCTTCACATGCAATCCTCAGCTGTTCAAAATACGATACTGTACGCCAACGTTACCCAACACTAGGAACACACAACAACATTCACGCTCTCTTGAAGGAAGGAAATGTCGAGCACATTAAAACTATCATAGATTTCATAAAAGAAGCAAATTTGGACCTCTGATTGAGCACTTCAATCAATTTTTCGTGGCGTTTTTCACCTTATAAAGGCATCTACCAGTTCTCGGTCGGGTGCTTAGGGAGCGGCCAAATAATTCCCCCCTGCCCATGGGTCGGGTGGTAACTTAAAACACAAAAAAAAAAAAAAAAAAAAAAAAAATGCCGCAAATTAAAAAATCTGACGAAAAATTTGGTAAGCCCAGCAATTGCATTTAAAGATTGCAGAACGGAGCTTTAAATTAACACGCCTTCTTTTAGATGTGGTCAAGTACTTTCTGCAGCTGCTTGAGGATGACAAAGACATGTCCTCTGGCATTGCGGCCATCAAAACACTGCTTATGATATTGGAAAAAAAACAATGTGAGTGAATAAATTTTAAATTTTATTTTATCACATTATGAATGTGCTCTTTCAGTTGGCACCATACACATTCTGCACACCACAATGCGGGAAGCTGTCGCTGCTATGCGAAAAACGGATCTGTCCATTGCAGCCATCGTTTCTGCTGGAGAACTCTTTTGTCGGTTCATCACGCTCAGCCTGGATGATAAACACATGGAAGAGTGTCGCCAGATCATGTTAAATCGTGGCAAAATCTTCCTCACCAAGTTGCTTAATTCACGACAAGTAATTTCACAACAGGCGCAGCGTTTCATCAGCGATGGGTGTCGCATTCTAACGCATTCACGATCACGAGTGGTGCTCAATGCACTGATTGCTGCCTCCAAGAATAAGAAGTCATTTCACGTCTTTGTGACGCAAGGTGGCGTCGGCAATTCTGGGTAAGTACATACAATATATGTATATTACAAAGACATTTTTAATATTTTGCCTTTGCTTAGTGAGGAGATGGTGCAGGATCTGCAGGCGGCGGGCATTGATTCTACACTTATACTAGACTCTGCCACTGGTTATGTGATGGAATCAGTTGACTTTGTAATGGTTGGCGCCGAAGCTGTTGTCGAGAGTGGCGGCATCATCAATCGCATTGGGACTTATACGATGGGATTGTGCGCGAGGGAGATGAAAAAGCCGTTCTATGTGCTCGCCGAAAGCTTCAAATTCTCGCGCTTGTATCCACTTAATCAACGAGATCTGCCCAACGAGTATAAGGTAAGCGTCTGCAGTTCAATTTGCAATACTCGTAGTTAATTAACAATTTGTATATTAAAATAGTACTCGCGCAAACATTTAAATGACGTGTCAAAGGTGCATCCGCTGGTCGATTATACGCCGCCCGCTTATATCACGCTGCTGTTCAGCGATCTGGGAATACTGACGCCATCCGCAGTGAGCGATGAATTGATCAAATTGTACATGTAAACCCGTAGACAATAAAATTGAATTGAATTGAAATACGAAACATATATATATGAAATAAGTTATCTTGGATATTACATGCAGTTTGTTGTAAGTAGTACTATATAAGAAACATCTAATCTATACTATAATCAAGTAAATTTAGCATTTACACATTACTAATTCAAATTTATACTCGAGGTGGTCTGGTTAGAAGTGCATAATAATCCTCGAGCTCATTCTCAGCATCATAATCGGATCCCAAATCATCGTAAATACCCGCGCTATAATGTGAAGCGGCGTCGCTATTGCTGCGACTGCTGCTGTTGCCATCTCCGTTGGTGTACTCGCTGTTGTACTCCTCGAGATCGTCACTATAGGCTTCGCTATCGTCGTCCATGTGGTGCACGCCGTGCGCGGCTAAATGTTCCTCGAAGCCATCATCCTCGGACTCGTCAAGATCACTAGCATTCTGTTGTTAATAGATTTATGTAAGAATCGAGAATCTATAAACTTTTATGTAGCCTGCAACGTACCACTTGACCAGTCTGTATGTTAATCTCGATCTGCAGTCGTATATCCATGACCAGAAAGGCTGTGGTGACAAGCACTGGGATGGTTAGGCGACTCTTCCATGCCAAGTCCGTGAGAAAGAGAAACACACTGCCAAATGTTGAATCCATTATATTCTTAGTTACTTTCCCCTTCCTGCTTCACTTGCTCCAACTCCAATTCCAGCTGCTGCTCTTGCTCGATCTGCTCTTCGAGAGCGTCGTGTTTGACAATGTGCAGTGTTTCACCCACCGTCACCGCCTGCACGGGCAGCAGATGGCGATGCAAGCGACCACTTTCGATGGGCGTATCGAGTTCAAGCAGCTGCTCAAGTGTTGTGTCCGCTGATGCAGCCAACAGATTACGCATACAATCCTGTTTTTTCTCCTGCAGCGAATCCAAAAGTTTGCTACCCTTTTGAACCCTTTGCAATTTGCGTTCTTTAATAATATAAAAGAGCATTATTATTAGTAGTAGTTTTAATAGTTTATTAATTCGATTGCTTTTACCTAGCAACTGCAGGTAGTTTGCCGAGTCGGGCAAAGGTTCGATTTGTGTGACGCCAGTAACATTACTAACATCACTTGCTGCGGTTTTCTTGTCGTCGATTTCTTCAGATGATGCAGTTCCAGTTTTATGGGGGTTGAAATTATCCTCAAATTTTTCAATTACTTCAATATTTCCGTTCTCTTTTTGTTGAATATTATCGTTTTTCACTTGCCAGGGATCGGCACTGCAAACTGACATGTTTTACAAACTACAAATAGAAATATAAAGAAGTATATATTTATATTTCTTAATAAATTGTGGGTGTTTTATCCAAAAACACACATCGTCCTATAAGTGATGCAGTTTCCAACACATTGATAAATGTGTTCATTCTAACAATAGGACTTTACTCACCAAACATGTATCACCAGCTGTTTGTTAATTATTCCCTTTGTAAATGGTCTAATTTCCTTCACAAATGTTGAAATAATCTTAATCGCACAGCTAAACAGAATGCGAATGTGTTGCGAAGCAGATAAATTTCTAGTCAACCCTTTTACAACACAAGCCGTTTAACAGATGTTATTCCGCAAATTTAAGATTTTACCGACACTGACCATTTAACAGCGTTATTCCGTAAATGTAACATTTGACAGCTGATATTACAGATCATGGGGATGTTAAGCAGCCCTCTTATTTACCATTACCCAACACTTACTATTAAACAGCTGTTGTTTAGTAGTTGTAAAAGACTAAAACCATTTGGATTAATTTATTCGGTCCGGTTTTATTATGGATATTTCGGCGTTATCGGAGCCTAGCTTCAGTGCAGCCGATTGGATAAATGCCAACTACAAGAAGTATGCCGAAGAAAATGGTAAAAAAGACGGCGCAACTGCCACATCATTCATCCAAAGCTACGTGGCCAAGTTGCAGCTGTATGTGCAGCAGGTGAACTATGCTGTTGAAGAATCCAGCCAGCAGGTTGTGGCCAATATGCCGCGTATTGCCAAAGAAGCTGCCACGCTGCAATGTGATGTCGCCATGTTGCAGCAAAAGATGCGAACAATGCGTCAAGAAGTGGCAGCGGTGCAGGAGGAGACAGGAGACTGCATGGCCACGTTGGAGCGTTTGAATACATTGCAAACCAAGCTACAGGCTGCAAAGGAATCGTTGCAAGAGTCAGACGGCTGGGGCAACCTGCTTGCTGAGCTGGAGGACTGTTTTGAGCGCAACGATTTAAAGGTGCGTAAAAGTGACATTAATATAATAATTACTTTAAACGATATCCTTTAATGCAGGGCGTATGCGACAAGCTGACAGCGCTCCAGAAATCACTGCATGCACAGGAACAGCTGCCTGGGCATGCTGAACGTCAGACACAAGTGGAGGACTTTAAGAATCGACTGGAGGCCATGGCATCGCCTAGTTTGGTGCAGTGTTTCGCCGAGTCCAATTTGGAGCAGTCGCAAAAGCATGTGGAGATCTTTAGCAGCATTCAGCGTCTGCCCCAGTTGCATCAATACTATCGCGCCGTTCAAAAGAACGTGCTACAGCTGCAGTGGAAGCAAGCTCTGGAGTTGCAAGTAACCGATTCACAGCAGACGCCACATCAGCATTTCTTGACACACTTCTATGACCAACTATTGGAGCACTGTCAACGCCAGCTAAAATGGTGCGTTCAACTATTCGGGGACGACTCGTCTTCGGAAGTGGCTCAATCACAACCATTCCTGGTAATTGCTGAGCTGCTGCCGGCCCTGCAACCAACACGAGACACTCACATTCTACAGTTGCTGAAGACATCGAATGAACGGCTGGAGCTGCTGGGGCAATATGCACAGGCGAATCAAAGCTTTGTGCTGCATCTCAATTCCATATTGCAACAGTCCAACATTGTGCTGCCCAGTGATTTGCATCGTCAGCTGGGGGAGGCCATTTTTGAGTATTTCCATAAGTTTATAAATCAATATCCGCGTCTGGAGGAAACACAGCTCTCGACGCAAGTGGATAAGCTGCTGTCGAAGCAGGCAACGCCCAGTGATGCAGTACATCATCTCGAGGACAGCACTCGCAAACTTTATGAATGGCTGCAGCAGGCATGCGCTCGTTGTGCATCGATAACCAACGATCTTGCCCTCTGCAAGCTCATCACGGTGCTTAATGGCATCTTCAAGCGTCAGCTGGAGAATTTCAGTCGCACTCAACGTCAGTTGAGTCTCAGTCTGGGCAGCAATGGTGCAACGGGCACAGGAGCAGCACGTAGCGAGAATTGGTCACTGCTGCAGTACACCATGTCACAGCTGCAATGTCTCACAGACTTTCTGCTGCGACTCCATCAATTCGAGCAGACTCTGCACACGCGCATGACGACGTTGGCCAATCGACTCCAAGTAGCTGCTGATGGACATTCCATTGACATTTATCAGACCTGTGAACGCTCCGCACACACGCAGTTGCTCGCGAGCATAGCTGATTATCAAGCGAAGCGCGCCGACGCATCAGCAGCCACATCGGCAGACAGTCTAGGCATTTTCCCACAGATCTATGGCACACTCAAGACCTATCTGGCGGAAACGCATGACATTACACTGAACATATTGCTGCAGCCAATCGAGGTGCATCTGGCGCACATACGGCCACCCGTGGAATCGCATACCTCGGCTGGCATCAACATGCCTGCCTTTAGCTTTGCACCTCAGGAGAGCATCACACAAATTGGACAATATCTGTTGACGCTACCGCAACATCTGGAGCCGCTGCTGCTGTCGCCATCGGCGTTGCTCAAGCAGGCGTTGGAGCTGTGCAACATCAAGTATACGCAAGCTATTCCTTGTGCGGATGTGCTGCTGTCGCTGGTCGTGGAGCACTGCTGTGTGCTCTACCAGGCACAGATACTGCAAATCAAGTCACTGCCCGCTTCGTCGGCGACGCAGCTAAGCGTAGACATTGAGTACTTGTCGAATGTGCTGGAGGAACTTGGTCTAACCATCAACTTGCAGCTGTCACAGATTCTAATCCTGCTAAAAGCGGCACCAGAGCAATATCTTAGCCTGAGCAGCGGTTGCGAACCGCGACTCGTGACGGCCATAAGGCAAATGCGCAATATTATATCCACGCAATAATTGTAATCAGTATGCACAATATATCTATCTATATATTACCTATATAACTGTGTAACCGTGTATTAAATTCCTCTCTCAGCGATTCGCAAATGTGCCTTTTGTAAGGAATTTAAACAAATTCGAGCGAATGAAAATGCCGCGTATTCATTTGCAAAACTATATTATAAACACTTAAACTCTAACAATCTGATTAAAACAATGCTTTAGATTAGACTATAGAATACCCAACTAAGCAGCAGTTTCTTCGGCAACTTGCTTCTGATCCTTTTTAGCATCTGCATCTGCTTCTTTGTGCACCTGCCACCAGTGAGTGACATATTCTCTCAGGCTGGACAGGGCGAGTACAGTGTGCGTATCCAGTTGTTGCTCCTTGGCCAGCCAATCACAAAATTCGGCTCGCGGTGAGGCATAAGTGCCGCCAAAGCTGCGCAGATAGCGAATGCTGGCCAACTGCTGCGGCCAGTGACGGGCGGCACAGTCGAGCAAAAGGTCTAGTTGTTGGGCGGACAATGCAAGGTATTGGCCACTCCTGGTGGCCGTCTTCTGCAGCACATTAAGGAGGCGTGCGAGACCGGGAATCGAGACGCGTGGCGATATCAATGGCAACAACTGCACAACGAGGCGATGTAGACGCAGCTGAATATGAGCATAGTCTGGAAGCTCGCTTTGACTGGCGGCCACAGCATACCATAGATTGTTGATAATGCTAATGATGCCCTCAATGATGTCGAACTGATGGAACTGTGTATCCCTTATGACGCCTGCCAGCCAAGAGAGTATTCCCACATGTTCCAGCATGATTTTGACAGCACCAGGAATCTTAACGCACGTGGAGAGCACCGAGAGCAACAGTAGATTTGTGTCTAGATTGGCCAGATTCGAGCAATAGAAGCTGAGCAGCACCTTGAAGGTATTTGTGGACACAAGCAAGAAGAGATCAGCACTGCATTTGATGCCATTGCTGAGCAGCTGCACGATGAACTCGCGGTACTGTTGATGCTCCGGCTCCGGCGAATAAAAGAACACGTTGAATTCGGGTATCGTTTGGAAATTGAAGCTCTGCTTCAGTTGCAGATACATCATCAGTCGCTTGTACAGCAGATGTGTGGGATCCGTGCTCAAATTGAAGCTGTTCGCAATGAACAGCGCCGGGATCAAAGGTACACGAGGAGTACCGCCATGTGCGCGGCGTTGTGCCAGCCAAGCAGTGCGCAGCTCATTCAATCCACCCTGTATGTTGTCGTAAGCCTGCGTCCACAGCGGTTTTTCGTAGAACTTGGAAAGCTCAAAGTGAGAGCGATAGCGTTGCTGGCAACAGGCGGCCGCCAGTCGCATATCTTTGTCCAGTGAAGACAACGCACAGAAGCTGAGCGCAAGTAGACCATTCTGCACTGGCCACTGGGCACGCACCACAGACTCAGGTGCGAAGCAATGCATCATCAGTGGCAGCATGAATGCCGGATCATAGCATTGCTCATAGAGTTCGTCGCGCTTGGGGCACAAACGACGTACATCCTGTGTGAATTCCGAGGCGCCGCTTTCAATCTGTTGCTCCAGTGAGTTATCGCCAAAATTCTGCGACTTCCGACAGGGGTTCAAGAACTGCAGTTCAGGCAGCTGCTGGCTGGCGTGTAAGCTACGCCAGATGGGAAAGTTCTCGATGGTATATTGACAGCCGGGACGCACAATCAGCGCTAGCACTTGCGCCACGTTTGTCTCCTGCTGCTGCAACTTGGCGCGCTCATCATCGTCGGTGGCTCGCAGCGCATAATGCGCCACAGCGCTTTCGCCCCATATGAATGGACGATACTGGGCCAGTCCCACGTCGAAGCGTTCATAGTGCTCCAGCAGTGCGAGTGCATAACGATCCGCTGGCGTCAGCTTGGCGTGATAGGCGCCAAGAATGACGGGGATGTGGGCCGCATGCAAGGCAGCGGGCGCTTTGCGTGCCAACGTCTCCAACAGCTGCAACAGATGAGTCTTCACAGCGCTGGATTCGCCCAGTAGATGATCATAACAGCAGGAATGCGTGCAGACCATCTCGTAGAGCAGAGCAGCATCTTCATTTGACTGCCCATCTGCCTCCTCGCTGTAATCCACATAGAGACGATCGCAAAGAAATGCCAACAGCTTAAGCAGCAGTCCATTGACTTGATCCTGTTCAGGAGTTGATTGCTTCTGCTGCTCCTCGGCCATGTGCATGGCTTGCTTCAGACAGCTGCGGCAGTAGTTCAGCCAATGCGGCGCCTTCAGCAGACGACTCCAATCCAGTTGATCGGCCAGCGTCTCTGGCTGCTGTTGCCACCAGTCGTAGCAGTTAAAGGCCAACTGCTCCAGTTTGTCCAGCTGCACGCTCTGTTTCTTCAGGTCGAGGGCCAGCATTTGGACACTCAGATTCACGTAGCTCACCACAATGCTGGCCTGTTGTTTCTCATCCTTGCTGGCGGCAAAGGCTTGCCAGTAAATCTCGCGCAACACACGCATTTGAAAGTTCTCCACAGCATCGAATTTGAGCTGTTTCTGGCAGTAATCAAGGCACTCCGACTTGGGCATGCATTGGGCAATGAGAGCAGCACTGGCCTCGGGATGGTCTCGATAGATAACGGCCGCCTTCAATGGCTTCTCGATGCTCTTGAGTATGCCATTCTTGTAGGTCTGATAGCAACGCTGCAGCAACGATTGCTCCAGCTTGTAGCCCCTACTAAAGGCCACGTCTAGCAGTGGATAGATTAGTTCCTTCTGCTCCAGATGCGTCGGCAAAAGATGGGCGAATGTCGATGCCAATTTGGCATTTCGCTGCAGCAACAAACTGGCGAGATTGACGGCTGACTTGCTCAGTTTGCGATTAGTTGTGGAGAAGAAGCACTCGAAGAACTGTGCATCGCATGTGGCTAAATGATGATGCTGTCCGATCAAGAACTGCAACAGCGCCGACTCCAGATGCTCCAGTTGCTCGGCCAAGGCGTTTTCACAGAAATTCCTGTAATATGCCTGTAGTTTCAACACGGACTGACTGCAGTCCACGGGCTCCTGCAGCTGGGCAAGGCGACGCAAGAGACGCAACAACAGCTCATAATAATGATTTGTCTTGTTGCTCGTATTGAAGTAATCGCCAGCTTGTAACTTGCTCGTCAGCAGCTGCAACATCTGCGCACACTCTGTGGCACTCAATTCAAAGCTGTCTACTAGTGGTACCCACTCCATCAGCTGGGCAGGTTGTTGCATACTCTGCTCCCCGTCTGCTGCCGCGTTATCCAAAGCAATCTCCAGTGCGATAACCAATTGTTGACGATAGTAGCTGGTGTAGCTGCTGAACTTGGGCAGCGTGCGACAATGTTCGGTGAGGCGTCGCAAAAAGGTCACGTAATGCAGCAAAGTGTCGCTCGTCTCGCTGAGCAACTGTGTCGTATGCAGTTGACTGAGTCGCATCCCATAAATGTACTGCAACAGACGCTCCGTGTGGGTCTCCTGCTCGCGCTGCTGCTGTTGATTATCTTCGTCTTTCAGCAGCTCCAAACGTTGCTGCTGGCTGTCATCCACTTGAGTGGCGATTTGCAGTAGTTTTATCAAAGAGTCGCAAATGAGCTGCGACTGCTCAGTATTCAGCTGCTCGCTGGCCACCAGCTGCGAGAGCAGAAAGAGCAGATTATGGGCATAGATCGTGTTGCGTCGTGGATTACGCAGTGTGTGATGCAACTGCATTGAGTTGCCATCCTCCAGCTTGAGCTCAAAGCGATCGGTGTCTTCGGCAGCCGGTTTGAAGATCTGTTCAAAGGATTGTGTCGGGTGCTTCAATACCGTTCGCTGCAAGGCATCCAGTTGTGTCCAATGCTTGCCAATTGCAGCGGGCAGTTGACTGGGCTTGCCATCTTGCCAGTTCTGCATATATGTTGTGTGCTGCTCCAGTTGCGAAGAGTACAATTGCTGCACTTGAGTAGGTTTGGCGTGGAACTGATAAAGCAGCACCATGACCAATTCAACGTAGGCATCGTAGGGCGCCTCAATTGTCACACCTTGCAGCAGCAATGGCATCATTTTGCTCAGTGTCAGAGTTTCCACATAAGCTTGCACTGTCTGACCTTTCTCAATCTGAGTAAATAGCTTGCGCAGATTCTCCACATTTGTCGCCGTCTCTCTGGCATTGAGCACCGGCAGCTCCTTCACCTGCGACAGATCGAGGGAAAGTAAAGTGAGCAGAATACTGGTCACATTATCAACGGTTTCAGCATTGAAGCCAATTAGAGCCTCCAACCAGATGTCAATCTCGAAGCTGGACGAATCAAACATGCCCGTGTTTTGAAAAAGAGAATGCAGCAACTCGCCTGCCTCTGTTTTGACCTCCACATCTTCCAGCATGTAGGCCTTGATAAAGGAGCGCAGCACTTTCTCGAAAAGCTTCTCCTGGGGATGCAGCGAGCGCGGAAACAGCAGCAGTATGGTTTTAATTGACTTCAGCTCCAGCTTGATTTTTTGCACCTTATCCATTCCTCCAGGATTAGTAGTATCAATGGGTTCATCAAAGTTTGTCTCATACAACGGGCGTAGAACATCCAAGTAGTCAAGAATTTGACTTGTTTTGTTCACGAATGCGCGATTCTCTTTGCACATCATCAACACCAGCTCGAGAGTGACTGACAGCTGCTCTAGCACATTGACATTGGGGTCCGCTTTCTCCTGAATACTTTTGTACAACGAATACAATATGCTCTCCATGGGTGGAAAGTTGACCAACAAGTGATTCAGTAACTCGAACTTGAAGCGACGCAATGAATTTCCAGCACGCTTCGACTGCTCTCGGAGTGCGATGGCGTTCACATAGTTGCTGTATTGTGTCATCATGGACAGGAGCAGACGATTAACTGCTAAACGCACACTGAAATCGTCGTGCCTCAGCAAGTTCTTGCTAACAATTTGAATCAATGCCTCCGCTGGCAGACAAAGCTCCTTTATCCAATAGCCAAAGTCTGTAAGCGTCATTTTGTCCATGGCCGTGGACAGGGAGCTCGGTGGAACAGCAGCAATCACTTTCGATAGCATGTCTAAGCCCTTGGGTAAATCCGTTGATGACATACGCATTGGACTCACATAGTTGGAAAAGTTGCGGGCCGAATGTCTACCCAGATCGGGACATGCTTGAAGGATTCTCAGAATCAACTCCACCTTACGTTCATCGGCAAATGGCCGATACAGCGAACCCATCAGCTTGCCCTGCAGTTTATTGTGCTTCTGGCGATAGTTGGTCATTGCATCGAAGCTGATGCCGTGCTTGCGTGAAGTCAACAACGTGACCAGAAACTTATGTGCTGCCTCTGCAACAGTTTCACGATTCTCCGGCTCAAAATTCTTGTCTTCAATTGGTTGTTTGCGTTTGCTGTACCGTTGCACTAAGCCTTGCGGTCCTTGCCATTCATAGAGGTGGCTAAAATGCTTACAGCATTCAAGGTCGAAAACGTGCACCTTCTTGGTCTTCTGTATATTGACATTTTCGAGCACATATTGTCGCAGCGCGTTGACCACCACGCACACCGTCACATGGTCATCGAAGACGAGTCCCTTAGCGAGCACTCGTATCAAATGTGCGCGATCCAGAATGTTGCGAATGAGCAAAGTATTATCGTCAACCAAAAAGGCGAGTATAAAGTGTATATAAGCCTTACGCACGGTTTCCTCATTCGTGTAGTCGTTCTTTGAATGCGACAGCATATTTTCCATTGTGCGTACATTTGACAATATGTCATAGGAACTGAGCACTTGACGTCCCAACTGTGGATCCACGCACACAATGGCCGTCAACAGTTTGAGAGCATTACGACGATGATTCGGCTGAGCGGACTGCAATAACTGATCCAGCACTGAACCGTGCGTCTTTAGAAAGTATCGACCAGCATGTGCAGCGGACTCCATGTGGTTCTTTTGATTGGTAAGAATTTCCATGATTATGCGTTGCAGTGCCTCACAAAGGTAGCCCACATGCAGCACATTGGTTTTATCGATGCGATTAAACGCTTCGGCCAGTTCCAGTGGTTTGCCGCGTTTCTCAATGTACTTAGCCACGATCTTGGGCCTCGATTTGCACATGTACAGAAAATGGCGCAGTTCTATTTGAATACACATTTAATTATTAAATTTAATATAAATAATATATGTACATCCTCACCTGTTATGAAGCTATTCCCCTGCAGTTTCGTACGGAAATGCATCATTTTGAAATCATTGGGAAACCATTGCGGTTTCTCTTCGGGCTCAATACCTGAGTCGGGACTGATGTCCGCTTCCTCAACGTTTCCTTCCTGTTTCTTTTTTTCATGTCTTGGCTTGCGCTTTTTCGTTGGTGAGGCTGCTTCTTCAGTTTTATTGTCTTCATTGTCAGGCGTTGCACTTTGTTCCTCTGCATCAGCCTGTTCCATAGGCTCCTGGTAGTTTTCCTCCTCTCCCTCTGTTTTGCCGGCTTTTGTGTTTTCTCCTTTTGTTTTCTTTTTCTTTGGCGTCTGAGACTCCTTTGCCACCTTTTTGGGTACCGCTATTTCAGCGTCATCTTTCTGATCTTCGGCAGCGCCTTCGTGTTTCCTTTTTCGCCTATTCGTTTGTATTGCCATTTTGCTGTGTGCTTTATATTATTAATCTAAATATCAGCCAAGAAATAATAAAACTTTTTAAACCGCTTTACCCCACGAGCCGTACGCACGTGTTGCGGCCGTATGAAATGTTCGTTGAGTATGTTTGGTCACATTGACGTTAGTGTTGAGTAAAGTATCTTAATGTTACTGTTATTATTATCGAGCGCTGTTATCGAAATTCCATAGCGCCTGAAAAAGATTCAGATGTATTATCTGCAGATTAAACACTTTACTCTATAAAGAAATAAACGCAACAAACAAAGGCTTTATACTTCAATGTCAGTTTTATTTCAGCATCATTTATTGAACAATAAACACTTATCGTCTAAATTCACCTCTAGTTCGGGTTATATTTTATACCACATGTTGGCATATATGTATATTAAATAAATATATATTTTGTCGATTTTCTTTAACGTCTCGTTTATATATAGATGGTCGGGTTCGTTGATTGGCTTAGTTAATCATCTTCAAGTGCTATGTTGGTAACGCCACCGCCTACAGAAGAAATTCCGGAATTTGGTCCAATCACTCCGGAATTTCCGCCTGGGAATTCTGGCAGCACTGTGTTCCGTTGCTTACCTGGCGCTGGGGGCACAGGAGGCAAATCCACGGACTTGCTTGTACCTTTAACATATCAGATCACTCGAACAATTATTTATGTTAACTGGTTAGATATTGAATCACTTACTACAACAACAACCCATAATAATTGAAGATTAACGAGGATCACTCGTGGCCGTACAATGGAAAGAATTCAAAGAACTAAATCAGAAAAATCAAAAACCGGTGACCAATCGGCCATGGTATCTTCATAAGTAGTTGTATGTACACCCGATGTGCAAACGACTCACGGTTTATTGATAAGGGGCTTTTGCTTTTGTTTTAAAATGTAAAGTGGGTTATTTACGGTGAGGCGTAGAGCATTTATCTACAGGGTCGGCCACATTGGCTGGTTAGAAATTTGCTTTTGGCTCTACGGTTTCAGAGCATAAGCCAGGTCGACTGCGATCAAACAGTGACTGTGAAATTTACCAATTTAGATAAGTTCTTATCAGACAGCATTGGCTGGCCCTGTTGTGTTAAATGCCCGCGCTTCAATTATGTCTAGCGCAAAACATATCGATAATCGATTAAGATTATCGAATAATTTTTCGATATACCCATTGTTAACTATATTTATAACAATATTTCAATCACTATTGTATTTGCAAGTTAGTGCAAATATTTATCAATCAAACATAATAACAATCTAGTAATATAGCTTATCTATTAATTGGAAATAAATTACTTAGAAATCTGCTCTGCGTATAAACAAAATTTAAAAAGTCCGCCGTTCAAATGTTCTTGTTCGTTTTACAGCACTATTGTCAGATCAGCTGTTGTTTTTGTGCGCATGATCTTGCTCTCTTTCTCTCGCGCTACTTCTATCTCACACAAATGGGGAGCGAACCGAAACGTAAACAGCGTCCGCTGCCATTTCACGCTTTTCTGATAAAAATGTTTTAAATCAAAAAGTGTTAATTAAAACCGAAATCAAAGTCAATGTGGCTGTGGACGCAGACGGTTCGTGTTTGTGCGCGTGAACAACGTCGACAAAAATAAATCGTTTGCAGCATCTGCTAAAATTAAATACTACATTTAAAAAAAGTTTCGCGTCAGAAGAGACGACGACAACGACGATTGTGAGTGCGACGGCAAATTGGCGTTTGGCGTTTTTGGCGGCGCTCGTGAGCGTGCTTTTTGCATACACGTATATATGTACATATATTTTTGTGTTTATGTTCTACCTGACATTCTGTGGCATCAGTTGTGAATGTCAGCCGCAAAGTGTACGAGGCAAGAAATCACGGCCCAAAAGCAAATAAACAAGAATCATTAAAAACGGCAATAAAACACAGACTCTCGCACTTGCTCCCGCTCAACAAGCACAAGAACTTGTATATAAAAATTAAACAAACAATTACAACTGGAAGTTTTTGCTAAAAATACAATACAAGTAAAAGAAAACTTCATTTTTGCTGGCTTGGCTGTGAAACGCCGCCAACAACTGACAGACGACGACAACAACAACGATGGATGATGAGTTTAAGCTTTGCTGGAAGAATTTCCAGGACAACATTGCCAGCGGCTTCCAGAATCTATATGATCGTGGTGATCTGGTCGATGTGACGCTTGCCTGCGATGGCAAATTGCTTCAAGCCCACAAGATCGTCCTGGCCATATGCAGTCCGTACTTCCAAGAGATATTTACAACGAATCCCTGCCAGCATCCAATCAGTAAGTACTTCCAATCCGAATAGTTGCCATATTTAAACATTGTCTACACTGTAATTATTATTGCCACGTTCTCTTCGCAAGTTGTCGATGATTTGTTTAGCAACTCGCTGCGCTTGTTGTTTGCCCAAAATGTTCACGCGGCAGTTTCAACCGCCCGCCAACAACATTCATCGACAGAGAAATTTTTATCACACTCTGACTCTGACTCTGATACTACACACAGTTCACAGTTAGTTAGTTGTCCGTTGTCCACCTGTCAGTTTATCTAAGCATGGCCGTCAGTTGTCAGTTGAGCGTTCGATATAAATCAACTTTATAATAAATTCGTTGTCACATTCAACAGTTATCAAGCGGAGATACCAACCTGGGGCACTAACATCCATTTCATTCCATTCTTTGCCCACAAATAAAACAATTTAGCCTTTATCATAAATCAGAAAATCAAACAGCATTAGCTGCAACTGTCTGATAATCCACATTGAGCATTGAGCTGTCGTTGTCGCCACGTTGTCTCCTAGATGCAGCAGGCAAACGCACATTTACATTGCCCACAACTGCTCCTCCTCTTCCTCCGCTACCTCCTTCCAAGACAGAGAGACACACACACGTGTCCCCCACTTGATAACGTGCTCCATCGATACTCCAGCAACTTCAAGTTGGGTGCGTTGCTGACCTCATCAAATGTATAACAAATGCTTAACTCAAATCAACCTACATATTGTTGTGTGCATGGACTCTGGAATAGTACTCATGGATATGATATCGCCTAACTGGCTGACTATACCTAGGACTGGTCTGGGACTGTCGGCTGTGGGCTGTGGGCTGGGGATTGCGGTCTGGGGAGTGGGGACTGGGCTGGTCTGGTTAGCTCTTGTTGTACACGTCTGCTGCACGGTGGCTTTATCAGATCAAGCGGCAATAAACAACAATGTTTTATCTTTCAAGTAGCAGCAGAAATGTGCTACCTAACAACAACAAAACAAGAAGGGAATAGCAACAACACACATTTCCAAAGATAAAGAATATTAATATACGCTATAAATAATGCTTTGGGGTAAAATAATTATAAATAAACCAAGTCATAATACAACAACTGACTTAAAGGTGCTAACAAGCCAAATCATTTGGTTGTCCACGTCGTCTTCGCTTTCGTCTGCGTCTTCGATATTGTTGTTGCTGTTAGTTTTGCTGCTGGGGCGTGTTACACTTAAATAACAACAAAACAGCAGCAGCAACTACTTGTACAACAACAAAAGTCAAACATTTTATCTTTTTATCGCGTTCAACAATCATTTATTGCCCAACTGAGCAGGCAACTGGGTCCCCGGGTCTCTAACGGCACTTCTGTCCACAGGCACTCGAGCACCTTTTTTTCTATTTTTTTTTTTTTACCCGAGATATTGATTAGGGGACACTCTGAGGTTGCGATATGAATTGCTGTTGATATTACCTTAACCATTGTCGTCGACGTCGTTGTTGTTATTGTTATTGTTACTGTTGTTGTTCTAGTTGTCGTTGCCGTGTCGCGATCGATATATACAAAATACTTAAAGAGCAAATGCTTTGGCCACTTCTAATATCTACGCCATTTTGTGAACCCCACTAATCCTCCAACACCTTATATGTATTATCTATGCCCGATTCGTTCGGTTTCGATCCTATCCGGTGCGATTCCGTTTAAGTTTTATTATTGGCACATTAATGGCTGGGACTGGAGTGTTTATCAGCTTTGTATTTAGTGCCTAGTACTCTGCTTTCCATGGGTATCATTCCAAATCGTAAAATAAGATTTTCAACTTATAACCATTTGGCCAGATAACACACACAACCGCACGCACCCATTGAGACTTGGTTGGCCTCTATGGCACTTAATACACAGCCTGAAATACAATTAGCAAGTTGCCACACATACTACTACGATTATATATATATACTATAGCCATAGCTTCCTTCTCAAGTGCTCCAGCGATCGGATCGAACTGTGCCTCTTGCTGATATTACCAACAATAAATGGAGATAATATAATATCGATCGCTGAACTTGTCGTAAATATCAAACTCAATGTTATTTTTATAGTTCTGCATGCTCTAATAGCCAAACTTAACCATGGGCGGCGCTGTCAGGAAGTGCCACCCCCTCAAAGGGGTTGCCAATTATAATCCATTTTACTGCATGCTCCATCTGTACGCAGGTCAATCAGAGCAAAGCAAAAAGATCTGCAAGACACTCGAAATATCTGCGAATCCTTTTACTAGCTAACCCCTTTCAATACTACGCCCTTGGCTTTAACAGGTGCTATAATTCGTTGCTTACGTATTAGACCGGGAGCACATTTTATAAGCGTATCATATAATATCAGACTTTGACATTGAGCATGTGAAATTTCATCGCGTTTATTAGGCATTTGTGTTGACAAATATTAATTTATGAGTCAAACAGCAGTAGCAACAAATAGATTTACTTATCGCCCCCGCTCCTAATTCCTTGGTTAATACCCAAACAACTTGATATTCTTAAGCCAAGATATGCATAAACTTGAATGGGCCACACAGCATTGTAAACTATAATTGTTATCAAGCGCTGTGAATTTTTGTGCCACAGTTGATATAATCAGTATTTTAATAATCCTCGCATGATTAATTTTAATTGCAGTTAGATGTGGTAAGAAATCAATACCAGCTAGATTGTTAGTACGTTGTATCCTTCTAAAGTTTGAAGGAAACCAGATTTGGATTCATAGATTATATTCTGCGCTATATTATTTGTAACCAAGAATAAACATTCTTGTTTCTTATTGTTCTTTTCAAATTTCTTAGAAATTTATTTGCTGATAGGAATTTAGAAACAATTTTCTTATTTTCTAGAATTTAGTTTTCAAATTTCTCAGAAATTTATTATCCAATTTGAAAGTGAAAATCAAAAAATTTACATATTTCAAAACGCTTTTAAAAAGATTTAAACTTTATTTTTTTTACTTCTTATCTAAAGTTTACTTTAATATATTGAAAATTACCCTTAAAACCATATATAATTATAATCAAAATTTCCACGGCATAAATCTACTTATATTTTTTAATTAATTTACCAAAAAATCCCTTTTCATAATTCCATTTTCAAAAACAAGTATTTTTGTTTTATCCTTTTTATTTTCATTAATATTTCTGCTTTATCAGAAAATCTCGTTTAATTAAAATAATAAATTATAATTTCGTATTATGAGTAGATAATCCCCTAATGGTGATAATATCCAACGAAATTTATCCGAAATGGTCTACGTGATATGCATCATATTGCAAATGGTCGCCACTCGATGGGGTTTCTCTCACCACGTTTTATCAGGTTGCAGTAAAGTTTCGCTAGGTCTAGGCACTAGCAATCACACACAAACAACACAAATAGCGACTACTCGATTCGACTAATATGGCGTTTATAGATAACATTCATTTGTTAATGTTTGTGTGTCGACATTGTCGAAATGCGACAGCCCACTCCACGGGTCTGGCTGGTAGAGAAACAAAAAAAACAAAACCTATTGGCGTTCTGATTCGATAAACATTTATCATAATCATAAAATAAAAAATATTGGTTCGAAAGCGATCGATTCGACTGCAATCTTATTGGTTGTTGCTTCTCAAGTGGGCGTGGACGTTGTTCCTTATGGGTGTCGTCGGCAAACAAAAGTATTATAGTTTTTATAGAATAGAAATCTCGCTCTTAAATATCAAATACAAGTGTGTCTATATACCAAGCCATATAGTACTATAAATATAAGTATCGTAGCTGATTGCTCCACATGGCGCCGAGCTCAAGATCTGAGTCGAGCTGAGCTGTTGTGATGTGCGATATCAGTAGAGATCAGCGGGGTTCAAACATAAAAACAGACATGATTCGAAATAAGTAATAATATTTTTAAGCAAACAACCAACCCAGACAACACAGAATTGTTGATCGTTCGTTGATCGGCTGCGGCAATCCGGAGCAAGATGCCCCGAATTCTACATTCTGTAGTCGTTGGTTTGCTGCTTTTGGATGTGCTCCTTATCAACAGGGCACGCCGTACGCGTATTTATCACGTTTTCCGTGAACTTTTGACAAAAGTTTATCTACAGCTTCAGATTCGAACATTCGAACTGTCTTCGTTTTGTGTCTCTCACTTTCTGTATCTGTATCTGTATTTGTGTCGGTCTCTGTGTCTCTATAGATCTCTTTGTGCTGTGTCAGCTTGTCCTATCTTCTATCCATGTCACCGTCTCTATCTCGAATTTGAATTGTATCTGTAGCTATAGACAAATATTGAATTGCATCTATAATCTATTGTATAACAAGTTAATATTTATCGCTGATAACAACAGATCGTTAATAGATCGGTACTATACATTTTAGAATAAATACATTTTATATTTTGTAGTGATTTCAAGCAAGTACGAAACGATTAGCTGCATAACGATCCAGTCTCCGAATCTATATCAGGATCATCAGTCAAGCACATGAGATTTGAGTGTTTTTTATTTTAGATCGATGAGGGTTACAAAAAGCACATATGTATGTTTACTTGTTGTACTAGGTATAACACTCGGATTTTGATCTTTGCAATACAAACACGGACATGGCGACGCACAGATACGACTAACAGATAGGGAATATGGGCATTATGTAGACGTCGGAAGGCATCGGGGCTGGATGACAGCGGGCGTCGCACGGTCAGATTAAGCAACAGACGGACCGACGGATGGACAGTCAAGCCGTCGATTTCATATATAGTCACTTGTTATTGAGAACAAGCGATAATATTGTTTTTTTAACTAGATGTTGATGCTGTGATGCCCGGTGTCTGAATATTGAGCTGTCACAGTAGCACGAATCTAGTGTTTACGATTCGAATTCAGTTTAGAATCTGTTGCTATTGTCATAAGTAAACTAGTTCTTCAGCTTTAAACCTATTATTAAAAAAGGTTTGCTTTTTATACGAATTCTCATATGAATACGGATAAATATATTTTTGAATAAAATCTGATATAATTACTACATCGTATTGAATCTACAATATTATAAAATCTGTTTAAAAGTTGTTTCAAAATTAAATTTGAATGTCAAATTACTATCTTTAGTTTTACGATATATAATATTTCTAAAATTAACATTTCGAATTCATATTCTGTATAGAAGTGAAGTTTATTCCAACAAATTCTTTTAACTGCAAGTAGGGAAAAATAATGTCTTTTACGATTTCATCTTATATTGATTTCTAATTCGATCTCTTCTTATTGACCCAGTTTATGTCAGGCTCAGATCAAAGCTATGCACACCACTGTGCAAAGAGCAGCAGCCGGGACAGTTTCATAGGCCGTGTCGCAAGGCAGCGCCAGTTGAAGCTTCAGTTGCTGCTGCTGTTGCTGCTGCTGTTGCTGCTGCTGATGATATGACATGCTACTTGCTACTTGTATTTATTTCATAATTATTGCTTCTGGTACTGTACCGCTTGCTGCTTGTGTTGTTGAGTTTATATTTAAGTTTTTCAGATTTCTTATAGTAGATGTTTTTATGTATTGATTTAGTATTTGAACGTACAGATGATAACATCTCCACTATGAATGTGACCTCCTTTCATTATAATAATGTTTTCGTCGCCGCTCACACTCACAGTGAGATAATACAATTTAATGAATACTAAATCAATATGATTAATAGCCTTAATAAGAATTTATTAAAGATTCACTCTAAACCTTTTTGTAATACTTGCCTTCACCTTCTTGCAGTCATACTCAAAGATGTGAGCTTCAACATTATGTGCGAGTTGCTGGAGTTCATGTATCAAGGTGTTGTGAATGTGAAGCACACGGAGTTGCAATCGTTCATGAAGATTGGTCAGCTGCTTCAGATTAAGGGATTGGCAACCAATTCGAACACTTCACCCGGCTCCAGCGGATCAGAGAAATCAGCTAGTCAATTGACAAATGCCGCCGGCGATGAACCCCACAACAGCAGCAGCAACAGCAGCAATCACAACGTCAGCAACAGCAACAATAACAACACCCCCAGCAACAACAACAACAACAGTAGCAGCAGCAAAACAGAAGCGGAACACAATGACTCCAAGAACAGCACACAGAGCAATTCACGCACTTCGACAGCATCTCCAAATGGTTGTCGCACCTCCATCAGCGATCCAGGGAGTCATCTCTTTGCGCCCGGCAAGCGTTTAGCTCCTGCTGAATTCAGCAGCGATTCGCTATCGATTTACTCGCGCAAACAATTCCGTCGCTCACTGACGGAACATTCCGGCGCCGGTTGCAGCGAAAGCGGGGACAATGCAGATGCGGCCAGCATGGAGAATGCCCTGAATTCGGACGAGTTCTTCATGCCACCCATACCGCAGATCTCGATGGTCGAATCACGCTACGATCTGGGCAGCCTGAAGCGTGAGGGTGACAACCATCACGGTGCTGTTGCTGGCCCAGGTAGCGGCAGTGCATCCTCGTCATCAACCTCGGTGAATTCGCTGCGCAATCCCTTTGTGCCTGCATTCAATCTGGACTACAACAACTTCTACAAACCGGGCAACAGCAGCAGCAGCGGCGGTGCCAGCAATTCCAACAATGTGCCTGGTCTTGGCGTGAGCGGAGTTGGCGTCGGTGCTGGCAGCAACAACAACAGCAACAGTCTGGGCATCAATGTTGGTGGCCCGGCCACTGAGTATCCCAACGAACTGTATATGCCCAGCGACTACTCCAAGAACTTTGCCAATCACATGGACATTCCGTCAAGTAGGTGACGCCACTTGGCATCTTCTATGTTTGCCTCATCCACATCACTCTTTCTCTCTCTGATCATCTCTGTTGCATGCCTCTTTGTTGTGGGCGCTCATATTCATACTGATTTTAATTTTGTGGTTTACGGGCTTGCATGATACTTCATCAACAACTTAACGCCTCATGTCCCAGCTGTTACTAATCCCACCGACAACAACTAGTGATATAACATTGGTTTAACACAGGGATGGAAACCTGGTGTAGATCTCTGTTTTGGTGGTGTGGTTTCCATCTCTGGATTAACCACAGTAGTCTAGTCTATGTCTAGCTTGCTGCCTGGACATTTGCTTTGCCGACTCCTCTACTCCGACCCCTCCAGTCTTCCCCCCTTGTCCACTTTTGCAAATTCCCTGAGGCGTTTGTCTCTCAATCCTTGTACATAACATACGTTCAAGCATTTTCGGTTACTTCCTCCCCCTTCCACTCACCCCCCAAAAGACTTGCCCACTAATGTTCCATAATGTTGTTGTACGTATATTTGTTGCGGACGCTGCATTCTCCGGATCCTGCATTCAGATGGCAGCAACATGGTGATGCTGTCCACCACCTCGCTGCTGCATGGCAATTGCGTTTTCAATCGCAACAACACCGTTGCCACGCAGCAGGGTATGAAGACCTACTGGCTGTGCAAATCGTATCGCATCAGCATGTGCCGTGCCCGTTGCATCACTCACCTCGGACGCATTATATCCGCCACTGGTGTCCACAATCATTTGCCGCACATGCGTGGCGGCAGCGCTGGCGCTGTTGGGGCTTGCAACGCCAACAACACACCGAACAGCAGCAGCAGTGGAAACAACAGCGGCTCTTCCTCAACGACCATCACACCCAATCCGAATCCTGGCCAGACCAGCTACAGCATCTCCGATGGCAGTCACATAATCACACCATCAACATCTGGCGTAGAAGCCAATCACGCGAATACGGCAAGCGGTCGTCTAGGCAGCAATTTGTTTGCCAACCAGACGCCACCATCGCCAGCTTTGCCTGGCGGACATCATGCGAGCTTAGGCGCGAATTCGGTGCATCATCACCATCATCATCACTTGACGCAATCGCTGCCCAATCTGCTGGTGCAGCATCACTCGTCGCACGGCAGTAGCATGGAGCAGCATGGCATGGTGGGTGGCAGTGGTCCACCTCCGCCACAGCCGCCGCCGGCTTCGTCTTCGTCGAGCAACAGCGTCATACAGAACATTATGCACAATCCCAATCTGATGCATTTACCCATGCAGTCGCATCCACATCACCATCATCAGCAACAACAGCAGCAGCAGCAACACTCGCCACATGCGCAGCATCATCTAGAATTGAGTGCGGGCTCGGTGCTCTTGCCACTTTCTCCAGCGCATATGCAACAAAGTCCGCAGTCGAATCGTAGCAGTCACTCCATGCATGCCACCGAATCGCCGCTGGGCATGAAGAGTCCTCCGCCACCGCCACCGCAAACCCAGTCAGTAGAAACGGATCAACAGCAACATGTGGATATCAACGCAAGTGCCGATGGAAGTGCAGAAAGTGCGGCGACAACAGCGCACGTGATTGATTCCATAACGATATCGCCGGGCAGCGGTCACAATTTCAAGATCGAGAACATCTAAGGAATGCATCTAGTTAATAAGCAGCAAATGATTTATTATTTATTATTGCGGCTGGAGCCGCTTAGTTAGTGTTTTTAGATGAAATTTCAATACTACTTGATTGACTTGATTTTTGATTTTTGTTTTTATGTATGTATTGTATATACATAATGATATTTGTATAAGTATTTGTGAAAATGCAAATGAAACACATAAGTATATTGCAACAACGACTTGGGTTCTCTTATGGCACTGTGTGGCTGGCACCGTGTGGCAGGTAAGTTAGGTAGGTTACCTCATGGGATTTGTCTGCATGAGACGCAACAATTAATGGGGATCTCATTTGTGAATGTCCTGACATCCAACATAACTCTCTCTCATTTAGACCTAGATAATAGATAAGCCTTAGCTTACTCATACAAACACACACACACAAAACTCTACACACACACACTCACACATACGCTCAATCCTGCCAATCTTGTGTATATTATAGTCGCACCCGGCGAGCACTGGTTTCAAGGCAAGCTCGAGTTTATGCTGAGTCAGCGCGGCAAACCGTTGCTCGTCCACGATGGTCACACGTTTGGCATTCAATACGTGCGCAAGGATAAGAAATACTGGCAGTGCAATTTGTCGCGCAAATTCAATTGCAAAGCACGCGTCACCACCACGGACACCGGCGAGATCATTGTGACGAACAACGAGCATTGCCACACGGAGATACGTCAGCATTTGCGCAAGGATTACCAGCGCAACAAGGTCATGATGAATGCACTGATTAATCTGAGCACAAATAGTTTTGCCGACTTGCGTCGACACAATCTGGTGGGCTTACCGGTCCTGCCCACCATGGGTTCGCCCAATATTAATGAGGTTGTACAAAATTTACATGATCTGGCCAAGGCCTCGGCGCAACAGCAGCAGCGGGCACATGAGGAGGCACTTAAATATGAAAACGATGAACAGCCCCTGGACTGTGGAATGCGTAATTCGGCAGCACTGGAAGATATGGCCCGAACTTTTATGGCCAATAATAACAACAACAAAGCGGCTGAGAACGATAACAATAATATTGACAATGATTTGACCAAGGAAAGTAATGAATGGAAATGCAAAAATGAGGGCGACGACTCGCATCGATAGCTCTATTGTTCAAATGTTTGAACACATTGCGCGCACACAGCGTTGCATTTACGATAGCGATAACAATGACAGCGAGTTCAGATAAGTAAACGCCATCTGGCGCATTTCATGCGTACTTTCGCTTTGGCGGTTCTGACTTAAAATTTAAACATGAAAAACCAGATTAAGTACAAAAAACGGAAAAGCATGCAATAATACTCAAATAACAAGACACAGCGATACCAAACAAATTCCAAAGAATTTAGATAATTAACCAACGCAAATGTAATTCTACATTTGTTTAGCGAATTTAAGAATATGCAACTCTTTGCTTCAAGACAATAATTAAAGACAATTATATCGTTTTATGTAATGTTAGTTTTACAATGTAATTACTTGAATTTTTTTAATAAATTTTTATGTTCTTGGGTGTGAGTGTGTTCTATGTTCTATGTGTGCTCCTTAAATATTTATAACACGGCTGAGTTTCTGGATGCGATTAAGCAACAGATCACCCTGCTTAATGGTCGCCTGATACTGCCAGTTCTTGTTGTCGGGTCGATTCGTCTCCACAATGCCGCCCACGCGATCCACCTTGGCATGCAAACGGCCAGCCGCAATGAAACGTGCCAACTCCTGGTCAATGTAGTCTACAGTGACGCCAAATGCCTCTGCCATGTACTGCAAAGTGAGCGAGCGATATGATTCCAGCAGCTGGGTGTAACCCAGAATGCGCATTTCACGCACATAATAACGGTAATGGGGATGAACAAGATAATCCGAGCGCAGCTGCTTCTCCACCTGAGCCAAATGCACATAGAACTGTTCGTACTGACAGTTGAAGAGCGAGAACAAAAACTGCTTCACATCGGGCAGGCCATGCAGAACTTCCTGTATTTCCGATCCTTTGACTACCTTTTCGCGCAGTTCGTTGCGCGGCAACGCAATCATGGACACATACACGGTGTAGCGTACAAATGTAGGGTAATCCATCAATTCGTACGAGGTAAAGGTGCTGACGGTGTCCAGGAAGAAAGTGGCAGCTGCCTTAAAGTCGCGCACAGCCACAGAATAGATGCCCTGATAGACCTTGAGACGATTACGACGATCCCAATCGCCGCCCTCCTCGATCAGATACTTTGCCTTGTCGATATTGCGAGTTATCAAATCATGATCCAAGTAGAAGAGTCCCAAGCGAATCAGATGGAAGACAATGTCCAGGCGATGACCCAATGACACAGTCTTCTCATAGGTTTTGCGAAAGGCGGTCTCGGCAGCTGCCTTATCGCCAATGCGACACAAATACTCTGATTTCTTGAGGTTGGCCTCACGCACCTCCATCTCGCCCAGATTCTTCTCTGCATCCTCGATGGCGGCATCCAACTGCTCGATGTCAATGCGGTTCTGCTCGCGCATTCTTGCCAGTAGGTCTTTGTCCGTATTCCAGTTCAGCTCGGTGCAAATATGCTCGTACCACGGAGCCATATTATCGGCTCGTATGGCGTCTAGCAATTTTGACTTGAGGGCAGCATCTTGTTTGTGCTCGGCCAGCGTTAGCAGGAACTTTGTTTGTGCCAGCTCCAAGTTGGGGTTCTTCTCCAGACCCTGTTCTTCAAGGTTTTCGGTAGGCATATTTATTTTTATTTATAAATTATACGACACGACTGTTTCAAACAGAGAAATACTTTACTTATGAAAATGAATTGTTTTTGTCAAAGCCGCAGAGTCATGTACGAACTAAAGTTGGCTGCGATTCAATTACAGTGTTGGTTAAAAATGTTAGTGAATTAGGCAGTATCGATAAGTGCGATAAGGTGCGATAACTGTGTGTGTATCGAAAAAAGGGGAGGGCGAGAGCAATTGATTTTTTTTGTGGAAAAGTGGAAAAATTAGTGGCACCAAATTTGCGGAAAACTCTCATTAACAGCCAGATAAAATTGTGCTGAGAAGGAAATTGAATAACAAGAGCGTTTCGGCAGCAGACGGTGCACACAATGATTGGTGGTTTGTTCGTTTACAACCACAAGGGCGAGGTTTTAATCTCCCGTGTTTATCGCGATGACATCGGACGCAATGCCGTGGACGCCTTTCGGGTCAACGTCATCCATGCTCGCCAGCAAGTGCGTTCGCCAGTGACCAACATTGCGAGGACCAGCTTCTTCCACATTAAGGTATTTATTTGCCACGTCAACCGGATGTCTTGTTTACCGAGAGTCTTCACAATCACTAAGCAAACTTACGCCTCTTTTTTGTGTTTTTTAGCGTGCCAACATTTGGTTGGCTGCGGTCACCAAGCAGAATGTAAATGCTGCCATGGTATTTGAGTTCTTGCTGAAGATCATTGAGGTGATGCAGTCTTACTTTGGCAAGATCTCCGAGGAGAACATCAAGAACAACTTTGTGCTCATTTATGAGCTGCTGGACGAGATCTTGGATTTCGGCTATCCCCAAAATACGGATTCCGGCACTCTGAAGACGTTCATCACACAGCAGGGCATCAAGTCGGCCACCAAGGAAGAGCAGATGCAAATAACGTCGCAGGTCACCGGCCAAATTGGTTGGAGACGTGAGGGCATCAAGTATAGACGAAATGAGCTGTTCCTCGATGTGCTGGAGTATGTGAATCTGTTGATGAGTCCGCAGGGTCAGGTGCTGTCCGCTCACGTCGCCGGCAAGGTGGTCATGAAGTCGTACTTGTCAGGTGAGTCTCTAAACTAACTGAATTTGCTGTAGTTATTAATTATAATTCGTTTTCAGGCATGCCCGAGTGCAAGTTTGGCATCAATGACAAAATAGTTATGGAGTCCAAGGGCCGCGGACTTTCGGGCAATTCGGAAGCTGAAACATCGCGCTCTGGCAAGCCAGTGGTCGTGATTGACGATTGCCAGTTCCATCAGTGCGTCAAGCTGAGCAAATTCGAGACGGAGCATTCGATTAGTTTTATACCGCCGGACGGTGAATTTGAGCTGATGCGCTATCGCACCACAAAAGACATTTCATTGCCATTCCGTGTCATACCGCTGGTGCGCGAAGTGGGACGCACAAAGATGGAGGTAAAGGTTGTACTCAAATCGAACTTTAAGCCATCGCTGTTGGGCCAGAAGATCGAAGTAAAAATTCCAACGCCCCTCAATACATCGGGCGTGCAGCTGATTTGCCTCAAAGGCAAGGCCAAGTACAAGGCATCGGAGAATGCGATCGTTTGGAAAATCAAACGCATGGCGGGCATGAAGGAAACTCAACTGTCGGCGGAAATTGAGCTGCTGGAGACGGATACCAAAAAGAAATGGACACGTCCACCGATTTCCATGAATTTCGAGGTGCCATTTGCACCGTCTGGCTTCAAAGTGCGCTATCTTAAAGTGTTCGAGCCTAAGATTAACTACTCCGATCACGATGTGGTCAAATGGGTGCGCTATATTGGCCGCAGCGGACTGTATGAGACGCGTTGTTAAAGGATAAGCAAGTGCGACTCCCAAAAGCAATCGAGCAAGTGGACGACATTATATATATTAATAATAATAATAATAATATGTTGAATTTAAAAGAAAAAACAGATGGAAAAACGATTACCATTCGTCCGTTATTGGAAGTTTCATCAATCAAATTGAACAAAATGTTGTCTCGTATTCCAAAATTAGTTCTTCAGCAAGGGCAAATTAATCAACTACAAAGTTAGTTGATTAATTGTCCCATCCTATAATGCATATAAGTATGATGCACATCTCTATGCCTGTAAAACATACATACCATTATTTACAAAAAAAAAAAAAAAACAAAACTATTATTTACAACTATGTATTTTATATTGTAATAATATTGTTTATAATACGCCCTGGCGCGCGTCTCAAATCTCACGCTCATGTTTTCTACTTTTTACTTCTAATTATCATTTGTATTATTAACTTAAACAAAAAGGCAAAACAAAACAAAATATATACAAACATACATATTATTCTTGTGTATTTAGTAGACCAAACAAACAAATCCTGTCTGTCACTCAATGCTAATAATAATATTGATATTCAAAGTGTTAATAATAATAATATTCGAATTGTTTAAATGAATAAATAGCATGATATACATATATACAACAAACTATGTGCTATCAAGTTGTGGCCCACATCTCGTTTAATTATCTACATATAAGAGAAATGCATTTTGCAGATTATTGCTGTGACTTTTATTATGTATTGAAATGCCGGCAAAACATAAAATTTAATTAACAGTCGGGTGACGAATACATACTCAGTCATTTTGTCATTTGCAAGTGTGTGAGTGCTGCGTACCAACTGGTGCCGCTTAACCACGGTATCTAACTCTCACACACACACACACTTTCAACTCACATACGCCGATGTCTCTATGTGTGCGTAAGTAGTTTACACTATCTGTGGAAACTTTCGTTGTACAAAGTTCAGATTTGATTTCTACTCACACACACTCAGATACAATTGTTATTTTTAACAGTCACCAGTCACCTTCAGTTTAGTTTTGATTTACCTATTTTTTAGATATTAATTAATTGAACAAAGACACACACACACACTTGCACATTATACAACACACTTTGAGTGCGTGTATTTTTGCATGTGAAGCCAGCTGTTGTTGCGTCGTCCAGTTTCGATAGGTTTTTGTCTTATCACTCAGTCTGAATCACTTCGACCGGCCAAATTACGACATTACCAACCTGATAGCGGTCAACGGAAATTGTTAACGAACATTCGACTGAGATTTTCATTTAACACGTCGACTGGTCAGCAAAATGAACGACATTGTGCCAGATGTTTTGGACATTGAGCCTCCCCAGGGCAAATTGCAAGTGAACTATCCGGTAGGCGTGTCTGTGCAAGATGGCAACGAATTGACGCCCACCCAGGTGAAGGACGTGCCAGAGGTGATCTGGGAAGCGGAGAATGAAGATCAGCTGTATACGCTGCTCATGGTGGATCCGGATGCACCAACGCGCAAAGATCCCAAGTTCCGCGAGATTCTGCACTGGGCTGTTATCAATATACCCGGAAACAAGGTGAACTTGGGACAGGCGGTAGCCGAGTATGTGGGCTCTGGACCACCAGAGGGCACTGGACTGCATCGCTACATCTTTTTGGTGTATCGCCAAAGCAAGAAGATTGAGGAGTCGCTGCACATTAACAACCGGTAGGTACAAAGGGGGGCATAAAGAATTGACGATTTATAATGGTCATAATGTTGTTGTTTTCTCTTGCAGCACTCGCGCTGGACGCCTCAACTTCAATACTCGCCAGTTTGTCGCCAAACATGGATTGGGCGAACTCATTGGTGCCAACCACTACGAGGCTCAGTTCGATGAATATGTGCTGATTCGCAACAAAGAATTCAGCTAGACACTACGGTTCCTCACCCTTTCTACTTCCTCTAGTTGCTAGTTGGTAGTTTCTAGACGTGGCAATAAATTTACCCATTGCATTTGCTGGCTTTATCAGCATACTAGACCCCGTCTTTATCTATATCTTTATCTTTATCTAGTGGTGGTGGTGTGAGTATTGGGCCAAAAGTGCACGGCACTGATTACGCGAGCCCTGAATGAATTTTGGCCACCGCTGGTGGATCGATAAATAGCCAGGCGAGCGCCACGGTAAGCAGAGTCACTGTCTCAACATCAGTCGAAGCACATCAGCTCAGCTAAACATGGACACCAGCGGTATTATTCCCGACATCATCGATGAGAAGCCAAAGGCTAAGGCAACCGTCGCGTTCGGCGGTGTTCAGCTCGATCTCGGCAAGGAATTGACACCCACACAGGTTAAGGATCAGCCCACCATTACCTGGGACGCCGAGGCTGGTGCTTTGTACACTCTGCTCATGGTTGATCCCGATGCACCCAGCCGTGCTGATCCCAAGCTCCGTGAGGTTCTCCACTGGGCTGTGATCAACATTCCCGGTAACAATGTCGCCGGTGGTCAGGTGTTGGCCGAGTATGTTGGTGCTGCTCCAGCTGACGGAAGTGGCCTCCACCGTTATGTCTTCTTGATCTTCAAGCAGGGCGACAAGATCACCAGCGACAAGATCATCCCCAAGACGTGAGTAATCTTTGTACTTTTGCAGGATTCAAGATGCTCATTATCCCTTCTCTCCTCTTTAGCTCCCGCGAGGGTCGCCTCAACGTCAAGATCCGTGACTACGTGTCGAAGTACAACTTCGGCGCTCCCGTGGCCGGCAACTTCTTCCAGGCCCAATACGATGACTTCGTGCCCACTCTTCTCGCCCAGGTTAAATAAACCACTCTCTTTTGTCTCTAAAGAACTGTAAACTAATAAATTTTATACGCATTTGTCCGTAAGCAAAAAAAAAAAAAAGAGATTCATTCTTTATATTTTTACAAAGCCATAAATTAGAGTAATACCTGATAAGTTTTAGGTGTATCTAATGAAAGACAATAGTTTTTCGATTTTAAATCATTTTATACAATAAACTTCATTTTCTCTTGCGAGTGATTCGACCACTTCGAGACCTCTTACTATTGAGTCGTCCTGTAGACTCAATGCCTAATTAACTATCTGTCTCTATTAACTCTCTAAAGTCATATTGCATAAATTCGTTAATTAAATTTCTTCCTTCTCGTTATGTATAAAGATTAACATTTATCACAATCGGATAGATAACTATTTATTCAATATTTAATTAAAGACCGATAAGCTTCTTCATTTTTGTTGCCATTTATTTTATAAGTTTGTATAAAACCTTAAAGTCAAAATATACATCATTTAACTGCCCGATTGACTATATGTCCGTCTCTATAAACGCTGCGAACTGATATTACATAATACCTAAAGATATACGATTCGATAATTATTCTTTAGTCTCTTTTTATATGGAACTTGATAGTCAAAAGCAATATGACAGTAAACTTTATGCTTCCTTTAATAAATTTGTGTATACCCATAAATAATATGAATTACCGTTTGGGCTGTGACTTGATAGTTTCGTCAGTGAGTGAAGACAAACAGTTTTATAGGTACATATAAAAAGTATATTAATACAAATATTCTTATGGGCCGTTTGTCCAAACGTTCCTATAAACAGTTTTATCTTATATTGCATATAAGCTGAGGACTTCAAATTCGATAACATGCTCCCTTAAACTTTTTAGTATACAGACTAATAATTATTACGATCGGATAAAAACCATGAAAGTAATTGAAGATATGATAAGCCACTTCATTTTTGTTTTCCCTCAAGTATGTTTCATCTTTTTCAACTTGTTTCTTCATAGGCCTGTTATTTCTCCCTGAAGAAGTCGGCGACCAGTTTGTTGAACTCCTCCGCATATCGCAAATGGATGTTGTGCTTGCCCTCGGGAAACTCGTGATATCGCGCCTGTGGTAATCGTTCCCTCAGCCAGGGAATATGCTCGGCGGCAATCATGGGATCCTTCTTTCCGTGCAGTATAAATGTGGGCGCCTTCACCTGGCTCACTTCCTTGCGACAAAAGTCGCCGTCGCGTTGCTTATAAATGTCACAGGCGGCATCCACCCATTCCGCCCAGAGCTGGGCGAAGCGTTCCACGCCATAGACTTTCTCCATCGGTTCGCGCATGCGTGGCGACCACTTCGCCACATCCCGAATCGCTTGCAGTGCCTTCACCTCCGCTTCGTTGAGATAAGCGCCTGAGCCCCAAATAGCTAATTTGTCCACTGCATCGTTGTAACGTCCCGCTAACAGCAGACCTGTAATGCCACCATCACTCCATCCCAGAATCGAGAACTTGGGTCTATCCAGGGCACGCATTAGTTGCACAGCCGCGTCGGCGTCCTCGCTGAAGAAATCCAGTCCAAATTTGCGCTGGGGTGGCACGGATTTTCCATAGCCCGGTGGATCCCAGGCAATAATTGTGTGGTCGGGAAGCAGTTTGGGTAGCTGCTCGATTTGTGGCTTGAAGTCAGTCCAGGCCGAACCCAGGGCACCGGGCATAAGCAGCAGGCTACGAGCACCATTGCCACACTCCACAATGTGCAAGTCACCAGCGCCCTGAACTTGCACTTTTCGCTCCGTGTAAATGGATCGCATTGATGATAATCGCGGCATCAGGCGACTCGCCACACGTCCCAATTGAGTGCCTGCCAGCATTACGTAAGCTGCCTAGAATTGGGGGATATAAACAATTGTCAAAACTGTTTACTTGAAGTGCACTCTAAATAAGCGCGTTTTGTCTGTCTGTTTGTGTAAACACAACACACATATACAGCTGCACCTGCCTTGTAAAGTGTTCGATAAGAAACGGTTTGATAAGTTAGCCCAGCTGTAAATGTCTTCTGATGAATGTGGTGAACTTTTCAACAGCTGCGATTGATTTGCATTTTACAACACTGCTTCGAGTGGTCGCCCACGCATACAAATTTATAACATTATTGCATATTCACTTCCTTTCCGTTACTAGTTTTGTTTTCATAAATTTTGTATTAATCATTATTTTTATTAAAGTCTCATCATTAAAAGCCCAACATTCCAATGGTAATTTCTTGAAAATAACAAACTGTTTAAAAAGTCGCGCCTTCCTAACAGCTTGTTCACCATTCAATTAATATACTATCAGAAGTGTAACCAGCAATCAATAATGAGTTCATTTTAGTATATTTCCGTTTCATAGCGTGTACATTTATCTTGCGGTCACTCTCCTTGCAATCAACAAAGGTGTTGCAGAATAACCAACATTAATTTAAAAATAAATTGCAAAAGTTACAAATTATTTTATTGAAAAGAACTCCCTTTGGGGTCTGAACTCAATTAAAAAGTATATTGTCCAATAATACTTCCAGTTATATTCATTGCCGACTCCGAAAAAACATCGTTGTTCGCGCGTTGCAGCAAAAAGCTTGTGGTGCATCTAAAGGACATTTGCGATTTTTAAACAACTACAATTCTTGTCATTCTTCGCTAAATTATAATTGCGGTCATGTCGTTTGCATTATGTGAATAATGGTCAGTGCGTGTTCAAGAAAATGTGTAAAGTGACGTTAATGGCAAAATACTAACATAGATGCGTCGTTGGCCTTGCAGTGCTTGCTTGTGAAAAATTGCATATGATAAGTAAGTGACAAGCCAAAGGCTCCCTCTATCTACTGAGAAAGCACATGGGGGACACCCACACATTCCTTCACACAAATACAAACGCACGGCATAGTATGCATCAACAAATGCAAATCGAATTTGACGCCGAGCTGTCGAAGTTGTGTGTAGTGTATAATAAATGTCAAGGCATTTTACATGGGTCGACCGACGTTGTCGTCCCTGCACATACACACACGCATGCACACATATGCATATCCTGTCCCTTCTAATACGCTTCGAGTGGTGCAGGTTATGAACCTGCGTGTTCTGCGCTCATTACGCATGTGTGTGTATGAAAATGTGTGTGCGTTCACATACATACATATACATATATGTATGTTAGTAGTACGCATACATACACATGCCTCGTTGAAGGAAGAGAGCTTTTAATTTTTGGCATTCTGATGCTCTACACACAACATCGAGGTCTTTTCCATAGCATACATTTCGGGGTGAACAAGAGTAAAGCTGAATGTTGTAGACTAAAGCAAGCAATTAACAATTATTATAGTAGCATAGCTTAAAAAGTTTCCATAATTAAACAAAAATATTGTAAGTTGCCTATATTCGAGAGTAGTGTAGCGTATAAGCAGTGTTGTCTATGCTGGATTCGCAGCACTCTGTGAATAAGCTGATGGAGCTTTCGTTATCCATTGGAAACACTGCGAAGAAATTAAGTTTGAAATTGCAGTTCAGTCTTGTCGTGAATGCAGCGCAGATCGATAATAAAACCAGAAGCAGCGGAGAAGTGCTTTGAACAAAAAATTCGACACATAATTTAAGTATCCCCGTTTTGGGTTCATTCTGCAAAAATTCCCATACTAAAACGCTGCTTATCAAAATCGCAAAACCAACGCAAAATTCAAATTCAATTCCTCTACAAAAGCAAAATCAAAATTGTAAAACATAGAAGAAAAAAGTGTATAAATCTTACAAAAAATGTACAATTGTGTAAGCTAAATCAAATGGTTAAATCAAATCCAAACACCAAGCTGGAATCAATAGTTCAATCAATTTGCCAAGTAATAATTGAGTAGAATAACTAATCTAGGAATTGTGTTAAAAGTGTCCCCCAAAAATTAAACACATTTGAAATGAAAATTTTCGCCTACGTGCAGTGAAAATTTTTTTCCGATTTTTAGTATGTACATGTACGTTGAAACGCTCGTGGGCACCATAGCAGGCACATCGGGTGGAGGAGGCGTCCGGCGAGCTTTTGCCACCCCTACGACCAGCTATTGCTGCTGCTGATGCGGCTGCTAACGGTTTTCTAGCACGAAACAAATGGCCAATGAAATGTTGTGCACGCCAGCGAACAATTTGCAAACCATCATTATGCAAATCAAGTGTAAAAAATGCCAAAAACTTAAAAACCACTGTAATATAGAGTACAAAACAAGGCAACAATATTAACGCAAAAATAAAAACGAAAAGAAAAGGAAGAAAGAAGAAAAAATAATCAGCAGCAGTGAAACGGTGCGAATAAGTAACAAAAGCTAACAGTGCATTAACAGCCGCAGCCAACTTTGTGTATTTTTTTGTGTTCTGAGCTTTTCTCTCTCACGCTCACGCTGCTCTCTCCCTCTCTTTCGCTGTCTGTGACTCCCACTAACATTCTCTCGGCTTTGGTTCGGCACTCACTCTCTCTGTGAAACAAAAGTTCAATGAAAACTATAAGCGCGGATAATATTCCAATGTATCACAGCAGTCGGGGGCTGTTGTAGTAATAGTACACACCAATACAAGGACACAGAGTGAAAGCTTGCCAGTCAAGGACTGGAATACGACGCGTATACGCAGCCAAGAGTCATCGTCAACGACAACGCCAACGCCAAAGCCAGAGTCGAAAGCAAGGCGACATTTACGTTTTACGCGCGCAACTCTGTAACTATTTGTGTGCGCGTGTGTGATAGTGTGCGTATACGCACGTGTGTCTGTGTGTGCGTGCGTGTGAATGAGCGCGCGCCAAGTGCAACATATCAGAGATATAGGATTTTAGATACATATAGCAGACACACACACGCATAGCAGACGAACATCCTTCAAGGACTGCACAAACTATGCATTTGAGGCCATGACAGCCCACAACAGCATTGACAACGTCCACAAAATGGACTGCGACCACGTCGTCGATGCCAAGAAGCTGCTGTTGATAGCTGACGATAATAACAACAATAATAATAATAATAATGACACGCGGCTGCTGCCCGAGCCAGTTGAATCTCCTACCAAAGCCTGCTCCTCCGATTTACTATTCAACAAGGCGCGACGCCGGCGAAGAGCTCTCGAAGCACACAACCAGCTGAAGCATCCGGAGCAGTCGGAGCACTCTCTTCTACGTCCTCGTCCTCGTGTTCGGCCAGCCATAATGGTCGAGTACCGACGCTCATATCGAGTGCTCATCGTGACCGCGCTCCTCGTCAGCTTGGTTGCCAGCTTCATTACGATTAGTGCTGGCTTTCCGCTCGATGGCTCGCAGAACTCCTTCTACACGTTCCGCAAGTGGTACACCGGCCTCAATGGCACATTGGAGCTGGAATTCAAGACGGAACAGCCCAATGGCCTCGTACTCTACACGGATGATGGTGGCACCTATGATTTCTTTGAGCTGAAACTGGTCGAGGGCGCCCTGCGTCTGCGCTATAATCTTGGCGGAGGCGCACAAATCATCACCGTGGGCAGGGAGCTGCACGATGGCCATTGGCATAAGGTGCAGGTGCTGCGCAATGATGATCAGACCTCGTTGATTGTGGACGGCGTCTCACAGCAGCGTTCGACCAAAGGCAAAGAGTTCCAGTTTGGCAAGTTTGCCAGCAACTCGGATGTGTATGTCGGCGGCATGCCCAACTGGTACAGCAGCAAGCTGGCGCTGCTCGCACTGCCCAGCGTTATCTTTGAGCCACGCTTCCGTGGCGCCATTCGCAATCTAGTCTATGCGGATCAGCCGGGTGGCACCACCAGGCGCCAGGAGATGAAGCAGCCGCGGGACATCAAGTGCGGCGATGCGCCTTGTGACCATGGCGAGATGCCAACACGCGAGCGAGGCATGAGGGTGAGTTTTTCTTACACTTTATCTCTTCAATCTATTCTTTAACAAAGACGGAGGATCTTAAATTACTTGTAATGTATGTAACTGAAAATATGTCGCATATTAGTTTAATAGCGCCGATAAGATGAAGTTAATGCCAAGTTTTCTGAAGTAATTCAAGCTAATGCTGGTGACTGTATATTTAAAGTAAATTTATATTCCCAGTTATTCCCGTGATGAACAAAAAGAGATGCATTGAATATTATAAAAAAAAATTGTATTTATTATAATATTATATTCGTTCATTATTGAATATTAGTTGTATAAAAACTTGTTTATGCTGTGTATTTTATTGGAATTGAAATTCTACGTACTTTATTATTATTTCACTGAATCTATTCAAGAACAATTTTGAATTACTTATAAAGTATATAGCTTATAACATTTTATCGAAAAGGCGAAGTGAAGAGAACTAATTTAATTTTATATTTCAATGAAATACACATTCGCAATTCGTCATACTCAAGCTTTCAAATACATACTTTTATAATATATATTATATAAATAGTAGTATTCTTTCATTATTGAAAATAAGCAAAAAAATAATATGCGTTTTAAATCTAATTTGCTTATGTTGCGAATTTTGTTTTCAAAATAAGATAAGATCTTTGGATTTTCAGTATTAGCGCAACAAATGTTATCAATTATTTCGTTGTATTGAATGACCTTGAATCAGCCGACCTCCAACATCCAGTAATCAAAATTTACTTTTTACTATATATAATATTTCGAAATTTTGTATATGTTAAACCGAAAAAAGAAAACAAATTTTGTTGTTTTAAATATTTGCTACATTATGTAGTTAATTCACGTTTACGACTAAAAAATTATTCATAACAAAAACTATTCAAAAAATGGGAAATAATTCACAACTATTTAACTCTCTTCTAATCAATAAATAAAAATAATCAAAGTCAATATCAGTATGTATATTTTTAACGCAATTTGGTTTGATTATTTTTGGTGAATTAACAGTAAACTAAAAGGCTGAGTAGTTTAACTATTTTTCATAATCTTCAATGTAATTTTCTTTATGTCCCGTCCCAAACATTATTACCTCTTAAAATCAAGTTGAGTATAATAATAATTTACCTTTCTGCTGCTTTATAGGTTTCATTTAATGCGTCAGTATTGAATAAATTTGATATTGATTGCATAGTAAATTATGAAGTTTACAGCTGTTCAATAGACAAGCATTACTTTTCTTTTTATTGAATAATCAATCCGATTTGCAGGGCGTTCGAGGCAACACGACCGATGCCTGCGAGCGCAACGATCCCTGCCAGCACGGCGGAATATGCATATCCACTGATTCCGGTCCAATTTGCGAGTGTCGTAACCTTGAGTACGATGGCCAGTATTGTGAGAAGGAGAAGGCGCCATCGGAAGCAACGTTCCGCGGTACACAGTTCCTTTCGTATGACTTGGGCCAAACGGGCGCCGAGCCAATTGTCAGTGCCCAAGATGCGATCTCTTTCTACTTTCGCACTCGCCAGCCAAATGGTCTCCTCTTCTACACGGGCCACGGCACCGACTATCTGAATTTGGCGCTGCGCGATGGCGGCGTCTCGCTGACCATGGGTCTAGCCAATGGCAAGCAGGAGATGCACATTAAGCCATCGAAGGTGCGCTTCGACGACCATCAGTGGCACAAGGTCACCGTGCATCGACGCATCCAGGAGATCTCTTCTATCACCAGCTTCTGTCGGGTGCGTAGCTCTCTTTTTTCCTACTCGGATTTATTTAATGACTTTACTCCTTGTGCAGCTCGTCACTGTGGTCGATGATGTCTATACGGATCACTCGCACATTGCCGGCAAGTTTACCATGTTGTCCTCGTCTCGCGTCTACGTTGGCGGCGCTGTTAATCCGCGTGCTTTGCTCGGCGCTCGTGTGCACAACAATTTTGTGGGCTGTTTGCGCAAAGTGGAGTTCTCTGCAGACACTTTGAACTTGAATCTCATCGATCTGGCCAAGAGTGGCTCAAAGTTGATTCAAGTGGCGGGCAGTCTGGAGTATCAGTGTCCTAGTGGCGATCCTCAGGATCCGGTGACCTTCACCACACGCGAATCCCATTTGGTAAGTGAAGTGAAAGAGCATTTTGAACTGTGTATTGTGTACTTAACTGGTGTTTGCAGGTGCTGCCGCCATGGGAGACGGGCAAGCAGAGCTCCATCAGCTTTAAATTCCGCACCAAGGAACCCAATGGCATCATCATACTGGCCACCGGCTCCAAGCAGCCGCGTGCCAAGAACGTAAGTTTGATTGCTTTATTGTTAGCCAATGTTAATGCTCTTCTCTATTGCAGCCTGTGCTGATTGCCATTGAGCTGCTCAATGGACACATCTATATACATCTGGATCTCGGCTCCGGTGCCTCGAAGATACGCGCCTCGCGACGCCGCGTCGACGATGGCGACTGGCATGATCTCATACTGCGACGCAATGGTCGCGATGCCAAGGTGGCTGTGGACGGCATTTGGAATGATTTTCGCACACCTGGCGACGGTACCATACTGGAGCTCGATGGTCATATGTATGTGGGTGGCGTTGGGCCTGCTTACAATAATGTGGCCTGGCCGGCGGCCATCTGGACGGCAACGTTGCGACAGGGATTTGTGGGCTGTTTGCGTGACCTGGTGCTCAGCGGCAAGGCGATCGATATAGCTGCCTTTGCACGCGTGCAGGACTCGGGTGAGTACACACACACACACAGACTCAATTTACATAGTTAGAAGGTTTAATTTTGGATAATGTAATAATGTAATGAGTAACGTCTCTCGCGTCTCTCACCTCTTGCAGCTTCGGTGAAACCTTCGTGCCATGTGCAGGGCAATGTTTGCAGCGGCAATCCCTGCCTCAACGGCGGCACCTGTCTCGAGGGATGGAATAGACCCATCTGCGACTGCTCGGCCACCTTGTACGGCGGACCAACCTGCGGCAGGGAATTGGCCACGTTGGCCTTTAATGGCAGCCAACACATGACCATTTGGCTGGCCAATGGACAGGGCACCAAGACACAGACCGAGGAGCTCATTATACGTTTCAAGACCTCACGTCCCGCTGGGTTGTTGCTCTTGACCAGCGCCGAATCGAATTCACCGGATCGTCTAGAGATTGCCTTGGTGGCTGGACGCATTCGAGCGAGTGTGCGGCTGAGCGATCGGGAGAAGGTAAACAGAGTCTGATGGCAGTCTGATTGCTGTGCTCAGCAAACTTGTGAGTGACTTAATGATGGTATTAATATGTATGTTTGCTCGATCTATGCTCGACAGAACCTGCTCGCTGGCCAATCGGTGCTCAATGACAATAATTGGCACACCATACGATTTTCGCGCAGAGCATCGAATCTGCGTCTACAAGTTGACGGGGCTCCCCCCGTCAGGGGTATGTTATGTATGTATCAACAGCACATCTATTGCCCTACTACGTGTCGTGCCGTGTCGTTTTTTTTACAAAAAAAAAAAAGAAGAAAAAAATATTAATGAAGGATACTCCCCATTCTCGAGTCTCCTGCTTACTACTACAGTTATTCCATATCATATCAATGATTGTTAGACCTCCCCCCAAAAGAGCGCAATGAAGGCCAGTTCTATATGCTATTGTAGAGATCCTTTACCCTTCAAAATATCCCTTTTGCTTGAAAGGTATGTGCAGGTGATAGGAAAGCAGTCAAAAAACAAAAAAAAGAAAGAAAAATGCAGATTGAAGCAGCGGTTTTTCAGTTCTTCTTAAACGTTGTTTAAACTTTTCATTTCGAGAGCTTTTCAGTTAACTACACACAAACACAGCTACAAATACAAACACACACAACTATATATGACACATACACGCATACAAAAAAAGAACACACATATTGATGATGGAAAAATGAAAATGATGAAAAGCTAAAAATGTTTTACCTCTTAAATGTTTGATTTCCTCATGACAAAACCAAACAAAAAACTTAATTAGCTGAGATTTGAGATAGAATTTGAACATCACATAATATCAACATAATACTCATTATTCTACTCGTACTCGTACTCGTATACTCATTCGATTCACACTCACTTTATAAATCAAAATCACACCAAATGAAAAAAATACTCGTACATTTTGTAAGGCTCTTTCACCTAATTAATTATTGAACTTTCAACTCAACTCAACGTTTTCCACTCCATTTGCTTTGTTGTGTTCTTTTTACTTTTCATTTTTGGATTAATCATTGTTGACAAATTATTAAACGATTCTTTGCCCATATTTGACTAATTATCAATTCTATTATCTTGCCAATCTCATTATTATACTTGATACAATTTATTTGACTCTCGTTAGTTATATATTTGAGACTTTTTCAAACATCTTGATGTTGTGTTTTCATTTGCAATAACTCTCTATTGCCCCCTCTCTCTCTCTCTCTCTATCTCTCTATCTGTCTCTCTCATATACTACTTACTATACTATGTTTGATTTTGCGACAATCCGATAAAACAATCAGCGAGAGTGTGCCAAACAAAATAAATAATTTAATGAAAATTAAATACTCAACTACTTATTAGTATGTACTATCTATGTGCCAAACAAAAGTTAAGATTAACAACAACCAAGTATTGAAACAGGTGTACAGCTGCTATCAAATCGCATTGAATGTTACTATAAATATATACAATTTGATTGTCTTGTAAATTGTTATGTCCATGATATGATATACATATTATCATATTTGAAGTATTCGTACTTTCTTTCTGTTTGAAACTTTTCGCACTTGATCCACATCAAGTGCTTGTAAATTACTTTCATGATTTCATTATGTGTTTACTTTTTCGTTTATAGTTTCCTTGTAAATATGACAACAATTTGTAATTACAGGCATTCTCAGTTTAAACAAACAAAAGCAATCAAAAAGTGTGTGTGTTTAAATAAATTATTAAACGACACGTGTGGTATGTGAACAAGTTCGTTTCAGGAGTGTATAATTAAAGTAAAACATATGTATTTTAGCCAACTAAACAAGCATAACAACAAACAACAGCAACTCAGCATTAACATCAACTGCGGTACTTGTTCAAGTACTTCAATTATTCAAAAAAATCAAAAGAAAAAAAAAAAAACAATGTCAAATGCAAATGCAATTTTCATATCACACAATTGTGATCTTAATGACCTTTTCTATTTCAACAAAAATGCAACAACAGCGAAAGCGAAAGCCATATCCGAATCCAAAGCGAAAGCGAAAGCCAAAGAGAACTAAATAAACATCGTAAATAATTTCAAATGTTTTTTTGAGGCGAGAGCAAGAAAAAAAAATCGACACGCAAGAACTCGGTGAAACATTTTTTTGCCAAATCGCTCGATAAAGTCTAACTCAAGGATGCAAAAAAATGGAAATGAAAATGAATGAAAATGAAATGTGGCAAATAAGAAAAAGAGTCTCACGCGAGTGGCGACTTATTGAGACGAGAAGGCAAAACAATGTTTGGAAGCACCCAGGGCTGTAATTTTGCACCATTTAATATGTAATTAGCTTTGTGTTAAGTAAACTATGTACTCGTTAACAACAACAACTACAACTACTACTTCTACTACTACTAGTACTACAGTAAAAACTAAAAAAAAAATACTAAGCGTGTCCAAAACGTACAAATTAGTTTCGCATTATATTGTGTAAGTGTACAAAATGTGTGCAACTTGGCCGACAAACGACAAAACGACATCGCCAACCACACGGCCTCCTCCTTCAAATCCATCTTCTGGCTCTTGTTGTTGGTGGTCCGTGTTGGCTGCTTTGCTCTTTGCCTGCGTGTAGCCCGGCCGTACACTTCGCACTCGCACACGCACACACACCTTGAGAAGAAGTATTGCTGCACCACGCACGCACACACACACACACACAAATTGCACACATTCACACACACACAGTCGCGACACACACGTCAGAGTTTGCATGTGCGCACCTGAAAGTGAAATGAGTAAAAAAAGCAAGCAAACAAAATTAATAACTTTGAATAAATACAATGGAAATCGCATGACATGCTGCCACATGCCACACAACATTCTCTACGATTAGCAATCTCTCTCTCTAACTCTCTCTCGCACACTCTCTCTCTCTCTCTCTCTAACTCTATCTCTGTCTGTTTCTATAGAAAATTTGGCACAAATTCAAAGTACTTATAACTACTTACATACATATGTAAATGCGGCTAATTATATGGCTAACAAAGCAGCTGCAACCAACAATTGTGTCCTACATCGCTTTCACTCTCTCACTCACTCACTCACTCATTCTCTGTCTCTCTCTCTCTCTTCGCCTCAGACTATCGCTTACTGCAGCCATTTGCATGTGCAGATTATGTCAATCATACTCACGCTGAACCACGCGTCGTATGCGCAATGTAGTCGCACAATAACTCATACTCGTATTCTAGCTAGACGTAGTAGTCAAAAGCACACGCAAACCAAAACCAAAACCACTAAAACTACAACTTGCGACTCTCTATAGGCCACACACATACACCCAAACACACCCACATACACATACATACATACAAGCACATACATAACATAACATTTACTGAACAAATTACAAATTACAAATCGATGTTTAGTTTCAATGTCGTTCAAACAGCCGCAAAAAAAACTGTTTATTTCGTTTTTCGTTTTTTCTTTTTGATTATTATTTATTTCTGGTTGATGAGTTTGGCGTTTAGGTAAGAAACCAAATAACAAAACAAAATCAATTAAATTGAAATCGTTGTCTTCGGTTGTCATTGTTGTAGGCGTCTAGTTGCAACGTACGTTAAGTTCAACTCTTTCATTTTGTTGAGTTATTCTATCAAGCAATGCACCTATCGAATATATATAAAAAAAAATATGTCACCGCTACAGTAAATACTCGTAAAAGAGAATGTATCTCACACACCAATTTATCAACAATAACAACAACAAAAAGCAATTATTAAAATAAGTCAATATGGAACGCATATGTACAACTAATCTGTATGTATGTGTGTAGATATATGTACTGCGCACCCAAATCAATACTCAATACTCTACTATTTAATTTAACTAATTAACTTCACTAGCGATATTATCTTCATTAAGTTAATTTGTTTCGATTGAAAGTCGCTTGCAAATGCAAATGTAACGACAACTCAGTTTATTTCGTATTTTTCATTTGATATTGAAATCTCTACTCTATTCTCTACTATAATCTATCCACACCGGCATATACTTATGTGTAGGCATATATATGCAAAACTATCGTAAAACTATCGTATAACTGCACCTTTCTTTAGTATGTACCCAAGCTGCATTGACTACAAAACAAACAAACAAACAAACAAATAATTCTAGCCACTTTCGAGTGACACTTTCAAAAGTAACTCGTACAGCAACTGCTTGAAATGAATTATGAATTGAAATACTATTCGTACTTAGATCAATGTCTACTAAAAACGCAACTACTACTACTACTACTACTATATTATTACTTACTATCTATTACTATTTGAATACATATACTCGTATGCGTATGTGCTTCTTGTAACTAAAAACTAAACTTAAAAAAAAAAATTACATTCGTTTGTCACCAACAAAACAAAACTCAGCAACTCTAAGTACTACTACTATCCTTATCCATTTAACCATAATAATATCCATATATCCATAAATATATATACTACTACTACTACTACTCTATATATACGATATGCCTAAAGTGTTAACGGTACTTTGCCTAGTCTAAATATTAGAGCAAGCCCCCACAGGCTGGCACATTCCCCATGCCCGTAACCCCTTGAGCTTTATCGATCTCTGCTGTATTCTTTGCACCACAGCTGAGACAATCCTGGGACGCCACAGCACCATGGAGATACGTTCCATTCATCTCGGTGGACTCTTCCATGCCGAGGAGGAGATCCAAATGACCTCGACCATGCCGAACTTTGTGGGACAAATGCAGGGCTTCATCTTCAATGGGCAGCGGTAAACTGACGATTTTCCTTCTCTATACTTAATACTTATTTTTATTTTGTATTTTCTCATAGCTATTTGGATATCGTAAAGTCGTTGGGACCGGAGCTGTCGGCGCTGCCGAGTGCCACCTTCAAGCTGACCGCACGCTTTGTCAACTCACCAGCTGGACAACCGTATCATGCGGCCACGTTCCGCTCCAAGCACTCTTACGTAGGTCTGGCCATGCTCAAGGCCTACACAAGCATTTCCATTGACTTCCGCTTTAAGACTGTGGAACCAAATGGTTTGCTCGTCTTTAATGGCGGCAGACGAAACGATTTCGTTGCTGTGGAGCTGGTCAATGGCCACATACACTACACCTTCGATCTGGGAGATGGACCTGTGACGATGCGGGACAAGTCTCGCATACACATGAACGACAATCGCTGGCATCAGGTCAGCATACGTCGTCCGGGACCCAAGACTCATACTCTGACCGTGGACGATTCCTTTGAGATTATCACGCTGACGGGCAATAATATGCATCTGGAGTTGGCGGGCATATTGTACATTGGCGGCGTCTTTAAGGACATGTACTCCAAGTTGCCGGGTTCGATCTCATCTCGCTCTGGCTTCGAGGGTTGCCTGGCTTCTTTGGATTTGGGTGATACGTCGCCTTCGCTTACCAGCGATGCAGTTGTGCCCAGCTCGCTGGTTGTAAGTGGATGTGAGGGACCCACAAAGTGCAGCCAGAATGCGTGCGCCAATCGTGGCATCTGTGTGCAGCAATGGAATGCGTATGCCTGCGAATGTGACATGACTTCGTACACGGGACCCACTTGCTATGATGGTAAGCAACTGGTTGAGCATAGTAAATGAGAAATGGAAGATCATAATAAGCATACCTCATATTTTACATACTTTCATATTTTTATTAATTAATACCAAAACTACTTTGATAAGTTTGTGTAGCGCTTTGAAGTCATATTTCAATGAAACTACCATTCTTAATCCTTTCAACAACAAGTAAGAAAGTCGACTTTGGGATACTTTTACTCTTTCCAAAATCAATAAAGTGCAAAGCATATACAGATGGAATAATATATATATTATATATGTATTATTTCTTTATTTGGTATATCGATATACCACTACATTCAAAATATACCATAGAGTACAAAATATACCAGATTGTGAATCTATCTACTAACACCTATTTAAGCAGCTATAAAAACTATATCTGCTCGCAACTCACAACCAAATTATTCAGCTACATTCTTCAGCTACATTCTTATATTTTTATATTTTTCTAGAATTTAATTTCTTTCGTTTCTTTTGTTAACCCTTTATAATTCAATGTTTTCTCTTGCAGAATCGATTGCCTACGATTTTGGCAACAACAAGGGCATGGTGCAGTACACTTTCCCCGAGAATACGCAGGCGGACACCGAGGAGGACAACATTGCGTTGGGCTTCATCACCACCAAACCGGATGCGGTTTGCTGCGCGTTGAGAGTGCCACCACACAGGATTACATGGAACTGGAGATTGTGGAGGGCAACATCTTTATGGTGTACAACATTGGCAGCGTGGATCTGCCGCTGGGCGAGATTGGCACCAAGGTCAACGACAATGCCTATCACGTGGTGCGCTTCTCCCGCAAAGGTGGCAATGCCACGCTTCAACTGGACGACTACAATGTGCAGGCACTTACACCGCAGGGTAAGTGATGAATGGCTAATACAAACGATGCAGACTGCAGTGGTTCCTTGTTCTGGTTGTGATTTACAGGCCACCACTCGACCGTGTTCAATACGATGTCGAACATCCAGGTGGGAGGCAAGTTTAGCCGCAACGGTCGCATAAGGATCGAGCGTCCGTTTGCTGGCGTCATTGCCGGTTTGTCGGTGAACAAGCTGCGCATTCTGGATTTGGCCGTCGAACGCGATCCCCATATCACCGTGCGAGGAGATGTTCAATTGGTAACTGGAGTATTAGATAGAAATGATCTGCAGAGAATGCAGCAGGTTAGGGAATTTATTTGAAATTTTATTTCAATTCCTCTCAACTTTCAACTTTCCAAGTATTTTTCTCATCGTAACAAAAACCAAACCGTTTTTTATTCAAAATTCTTTCTTTAATCAAAACCACCTAAAAATCAATTCAAATATTTTAACTAAATCAATGAAAATCGTATAATATCAGCTTCATATGCAATTTGAATCACTTTTCCCCCCAAGTCTGAAATTCCATGCAAGGGGGAAATTTGGTTCTGCATTTTAAATGAAAAAAAAAAAACTAAAACCAAAAAAAAAAAGTATTAGCTAATCATAAATGTATAAACTAGTGTAAATGCCACTTTATTTATTTATTTCAATTGTTTTTGTGTCAGTGACGTAATCGCTTTTAACCAGCACCAGCAATTAATAATTACTACCCAAAACTGAAATTGCTACTAACCTCAGTTAAAACTCAGCTATTTGATATATTTATTCCTTGACGCACAGCATAATGCAAACTAATCAAATTGTGAATATATATATTATAAAATTATCTACAATTACTAATAAGCGTACACACATTTAACAAATGCAGATAGTATTTTATTATTGATTTCAATTGCACTTTAATTGTAACTCGTAATTCAGCCATTTTTGAGCGCACTAATGCTGCATGACTCTACACATTTATTAGCACATCAATAAACTAATCCACACAATCACACAGCTCATTCACAACATCTAAAAGCAAATACTTTCAAAATAATTTATTGTTAATTTGAATATTAATTTAATATTTCAAATAGATACAGTTGGCACTTTCCTAATTTATATTCAATAAATCAATTCATCTGAAATTGAAAAAAAATATAAGAATACTCTTACGAATTAGTCGCCAAATGATATTTCCAAATTTTCGAAGAGCTTTAATGAATGGCAGACTTTCATTTACTGTATTCAAACTTACGATAATCAATCGCTGCGCAAGCAATTCATATTCATTTCAAAGAAAAACATGTAAATACTATTGAGAAATCTCACCTAATTTAATCGAATTTAATATTCTGATTATCAATATCAATAATTGCCACATGAGTTCGTCGAATTATTTTACATTAATAAATGCCAAATAGTCCTTTACTCAACTTGAACTTGCGAAGATTGATGATTAGCTTCGCCAGCATATTTAAATTTCTATGCACTTCTATTTTATGATACATATGTATCTAACAAAAAAATCCAGTATAGAAAAACTCCAATTATTGAATTCATCAACACAATATTAAATTTTAGTGAAGCACTTAAATCCTTCATTTGCTACTTCGCAATTATAATTATTTGCTTGAAGCCAAGACATTCTTAGTTTCTCTCACACACATACACAAACATAAACACACTGTACATACACACGTACTTATAATGCACCTACTACTAATACTTACTCGTAATACAGTTAACAATCACTAAAACATACAATAACCGCTTGGCCAGTTCGGCGTTAGATCAACTGAAGTAAAATCAGACTTTGAATTCTACTCGACAGACGCCAGCAAGCGGTTACCCGGGTGCCATAGACGATCTGATCTTCTCCGGCGCCGGATCCGGATGTCGTGGCGACGACGAAGACGAATGCACGCCTCCCTTCGAGTCGGGCAGTGGAGATGATCTCATCACCCCGGTCTATGTGCCGCCCACAAAGCAGACAACAACCACACAGCAGGGCAACAGCTTGAGTGTCGATCGCAATAACAACAACAATAACACGAGCAACAACAACAATGGCACAGAGCGTGCCTGTGATGACGAGGATTGTGTGCACGGATCTGGGGATTATGGCGAGACAACGGAACAGTTCACAGCGACAAGCACGGCGAAGGGTGCAGGTGAGTTTAGCACTTTGGATTCGAGAATTTATTATTCCTCTTTTGTTTTTTGCCAATGTGGTGTCATGTTGTCATTGACATTAGCATCACAAAACACGTACACACACACACACAACCAGACACACACACACATATATATATATACAGATCATCAGACATTCTTAGCTAGCGATACAAACTTATATATACTCTTATATTGTTCGAGTAAGTAGAACTAGAGCTCTGGGTTGTAATTATAAACACATACAAGCATATTTAGCTAGTGCATACATACACATACACGCACACACACACACATGCATAATGAATATATACTACATATATATGAACATGTGTTTGTATATTTGTGTCTAGTTAAGCCGCTTTATTAGTCTCAATGTTCTTGTTAGCGATCTCGTCCTCGGGGTTCTTTTTGTGTGCGCGCCTTGAAGTATGCAACGCTTTTTGAACGCTTTTTGCCACAAGTACACAAAACCTATAACTACATATATAAATGTTTATAACTATATCAATCTATATATATAACATATATATCGTCTAGTTGCAAAACTACACTCACTCCACAGACATTGATCAGACCAATCGATACCAAAACCAATACCAATACCAATCCAATTTCAGCTCAGTTCAAATCCCAAATCAACAAAAATCGATATCAAAAATCAGCCTCACTCTCGTGTCATCTTCTCAGCCTCAGCTCAGCGCCATCCATTCAAGTTGTTGATGATGCTTCCTTCCTTCTAAGTAATTTGAACTGACAATGAGTACGCCTTATGTGTCTCTTTCAGAATGTGAACACATCTTCATATTTCTGACTGTAATCGCGCCTTGGATACTCTGTAAATTTACATAAAAAAAAGAACAGAACAAAAATCGATGCAAGCAAACGTCTGTCTCTAGTAGCAATAAACAAAAAGCAATGCACTTAGGCTAAGCTCCTAAAGTATTTACATATTTAGGCAGATATTCGATATCTGAGCAATTACCACCAACAAAAAGCGACAAGCATAATTATAATAATAAAGATAACAACAACAACAACTACTACTACTACAAGAACAACAACAACAACTAGAACATCAAATTACTCCTACTACAACTACAACAACAACAACAACAAACTACACAGCGATCATTAGCGTGTGCACGTAAAGCGTTTCGTTGAGCATCGGGTAGGGGTAATAAATCAGAAGGTGGATCAGAAGGAAGTCATATCAGATATATGTGGATTTGTATATGTGTGTATTTATGTGTATACTAATAGTATTACCTCTCTTTGAACGTGGTCTAGAAAGTACTTGTATTTTTGCATAGTTTATTTATTGTACTCGTATATCATACTAAAAACCAAAACGTTAGTCGAATATCGTAAAACGAATATCGTACAAAGTATTTACATACTACATTAGCTTACCTACATATGCACTTATTAACCTAAAAGAGGATTGTATGTCGTAAATGTATATCGTAAATTGCAATTAACATGAAAAGTATTAACTGACATCGCATACATGCACATATTTACCGATGGGGTAAGTGCATATGCCAAAAACGAATATCGTAAACTGAATATCGTAAAGCGGCTATCGTGAAATGTGTTTAGCTTACCCATTGACATATGTAACCTGAATATTGTTAGGCGAATATCGTAAGACGATTATCGTAAAAAGTATTTAGCTAACCCATTGACAAATGTAACCTGAATATCGTGAAACGATTATCGTAAAAAGTATTTAGCTTACCCTTTGACATATGTACATGCATCTATTAGGTGTTTAAGTGTTTGTGCCTCAATATCGTATGTATATCCCAATTGTACATATCAGCCAAGTCGAAGCACAGCATATCTCTCTCAATATCAATAACTCTCTCTATCTCTATCTATCTCTAACTTTATGTTCAATAAACTATGATTACTAATTGCAAGCGGCATAAAAGCAATCTATTTTTCCGGGTGGGAACACACACACACACTTCTACACTAGCACAAGCACACACACACACACACACACAATAACACGTAGCGTAGAAACAATAAATGAAATTGAAAACACTAAAAACTGGTGCTAACCCACTTGCAGAGTCCAATAACGAGATGGTCACCGCTTCGACCACAGGACGCAGCAGCGATGTCACCACGGAGCAGCAGCAACACAGCAGCACCAGCAGCAGCAGCAGCAGCAGCAGCAGCAGTAGTAGCAGCAGCAGCAGCTTGGGCAGCAGCACTCCCAGCTACATGACAACGATGTCGAGTGCTGGAACTGGTAGCAGCAGCAGCACATCAATCAGCCAACCCAGCAGCACCAGCAGCGTGAGCACCACTTCGACACAGCGGACCACCAGCAGCTCGAGCACAACAACAACCACGACGACGACAACAACGACAACCACAACACCAGTGCCAGAGATACGGACCACGGTGACAGAGCGCGACACCACACAGAATATCTATGATGCGATAGGCGGTGGTATGGGTGGCGGTGGCGGTGGCTCAGGTCACGATCATGAGCGTATGCGACTGCCCGATGAGCATTCGTTGCCCCCGATGCCACCGCAATTGCCACAACCGGATCCACCGCCATACGGACCCTACGGTGGCAATACCTACAACAGCAATGTGAACAGCTATCGACCCAAGGGGGCAAGGGTGGACGCATCAACTCCATTGAGGAGGAGCGCACGGCGATGATCATTGGCATTGTGGCAGGTATTTTGATAGCGGTTATTCTGGTTATATTGCTGGTGTTGTGGCTGAAATCGAATGGCGATCGTGGCTACAAGACGGAGAGCGAGAAGGCCGCCGCATACGGTTCGCACAATCCGAATGCCGCCTTACTGGGCAACACAAGCACCAATGGCTCGTATCATCAGCAGCGGCAGCATCATCAGGCCACTGGCGGTGGCTTGCAGGCGGTGCAGCATCATGGGCAACAGCAGCAGCAGCCGCATCACAACAACCACAATGGACACAACAATGGCAGCGGCGGCGGTGGCATGATGTCCAGTGGCAGCGGTTCCTTGGGCTATGGCAGCGATGGTCGCCCACAGATGGCGGGATTGGTGCAGCCAAAGGCCAAGAAGCGCGACTCAAAGGATGTCAAGGAGTGGTATGTCTAAGCAGGACAGAACAACTAACAAAAGCGTCGTCAAATTAGCAATAAAACACGTGATGATGAACATCCATTTACCCAGAATACACAACAACAACAAGAACAACAGCAAAAACAATAATCTATAGAGAAAGTATAATTATTTATTTACAATTGACTCGTGACGTTAATTAGACACATTGACAAAGTGTACAAATGACGGAAGGATAATAAGCGGTGCCCGCATGGATTGGTTTGTTATGGCAATAATGTTAGCAAAAGGACATAAATCAAGACACACACACACACACACTAACTCAAACACACAGATACTTTAGCTGCATATGCATTAAGTTTTAAAGGCATTGAATCTAGCTGACAGAAAACAAAAAAAAAAAAATGAAAAAATACGATTAATAAACATACATTTTGAGCAAAAATTATGCCTAAGAAATTATAGCTTCAAACTCAAGACTTGCTAAAGAAAAACAAAAAAAAAATGATGCAGCATATATATACACTCGTAATATATATATATATATATATACATATGTGTGTGTATATTATCATTATGTTATAGTAAACAAATTATGCCACTAGCCAATCAAATAATTGTGTATAATATTTCGCTACAAAAAAAAAAAATATAATCGAAAGATGATACAAAATGCATACACAAAACTTTAGCGAAAATTCAATGTAAACGTAATTTAAAGAAATACTTATAATGAATACTTATACACATACTAATACTATATATATATATACAGATATAAATACATCCAATTCAATATAAAAAACAGTTTCTGTTTGTTGCGTGAACAGCGTGTAAAGTTATCAAATGTGGTGCTGTAATCTAATGAAAGACGCAGGCAGCGTGCAATTTAATGCTACTTATTATTATACATACATATATAGTAATGAAAATACTAATGATAATGAAACGAAACATGATAATACTAATGCTAATGAATATAATAATGAAGAAAACAATGATGAAATGCACGAATCTCTCTGCTAACTGATTGTTTAATTGAATTGAAACTGGCTTTAATTAGTTAATTGAATAATGAAAATAATGATGATGATGATGATAATGTGGATGAGAAACCCAATTGAAAAACTGTACTCGTAGGATTCCCCCCAAACGCTTTAGTTGATTTTATTATATATATGCATACTATATATATGTGTATATGTAAGTAATGCGATTTCCTTGTTTGCGTGCAGCAAGCGAAAGCGATTTTTTATTTGTTTTTTACCCCCAAGGGAGAAATTCCCACAACATATATACTTTTAATACAATGTATATGTATTTGAGACTATATATTGCCAGAGAACTTCTCTGTGCAATATGAACTCGGACATATCAATTGACAAGACACCATCTCACATACACACACACGCACACTTGACACACACACACACAGACATCGACACTCGACACTGAAGCGAACCTACCTAGCTTTTTTACGAAAAAATGTGAGCGAAAATTACTTTACAGCTAAACAAGTGGAAAATGAAAAACCAAAGTGAAAAATGAAAAATGATAAATGAAAACGAAAACGAGAACAAGCAACAATTTTACAGTATTAGAGCCGCATTATGCGTATTTTTCGAGGCTTACGTGACGTATACACAATCAGCAGCTGCAACTAACAATAAGAAAACTCTGTCACACACTCACACATTAAAACACTCATCACGTTGGAAGATATCGTTTAGTGAAACGCTTTCTATGATTTGGCAGCTATTTCAATTCATTTATTCACTCACACCACACAAAACACACACACATACACACACACACGCCCATGTCCAAGGACTTAGCTGAATTGAGTTGTTCATTGTTATCCTGAATTAACGTTTAACCAATCGACGGTTTATACCAATATCGAATGTACTATTTATACATATATACATATATAAATATATCTATTTACATATACAACAATATATGTGTATAATTAACATCTAACTGCTTACATATATATACTGCATTTCAAACAAATTTTTGATATATTTTCGAGTGTTTTGAAACCTCAACTTGTATACAACCGAAATACCACATGACGAAAACTAGCGAATCTAGCAAAATGAAGGACACCTAGGACAATTACAACAAAGCAAAAAAACAAAAAACACAATACAATGCACACAAATTTATACATATATATACTCTATACAAATGAATGACCCTTCTTACATAATAATACTAATACATTCATACATACTCTACTCTTTATATAAACTTATACATACAAAACAAAATCATACAATACATGCATATATACGATATAATGTAAAATGAATTATTATTGATTATTATTATTACGATTATGATTATCATTATGTCCCTTCGCGATTTGATAATTAATTGATAATTAAATTCAAATGCTGTTGATAACTACTACTATATATTTAAAAAACCAAAAACAAAACAAATTCCCACTTTTGTAATGAAACACAAACACTCTCTCCAAATGGCTACGACAAATTTCTATCTTCACAATGTTAATGCTGCACAAGGAAATCTCTGCATTTAAAAAACAAAAAAAAAAAAACAAAAAAAAAAAAAAAAAAAAAAAACAAAGAAAACCAAAAAGCAAATAAACCACAAAGTTTATTCATTTCTCGATTGATATCAACTCAAATCTTTTGCCTTGCGAATATTCAAAATGCACACTAAAAAACCGAAAAACCAAAAAAATTAAAATTTAACTTATTGAAAATTCTACACACGCCATGCAAATTGTTTAAAAACCAATATTAGAAAAAGGTAAAACCAAAGAAAAAACCCAAAAAAACGAAAAAAAAAAAAAAAGAAAACCAATTAAATCAATTCAGATACCAATTGAATAGAATGAATAATGTTATGTGTATGATAAACATAATTGATAAGAGGCAAGGGCAAGTACAGTTAGTTTGTATAATGAGTAACAGTAACTTAGTTAAAGCATGTAATAGTTGAATGGTCATAGGAACAGATAGATGCGAATGAAAGGCAAATGCAAATGTATCAATACAACTTAAACTTACATACATACATAAATACATACATACGGATATATATGTATCTATTTAGGCTTAATATCATTGTTATCTAATATATACACACGAACACACACATACACAGACCCAACATTCATACACAAACATACCCATACACACATATACTCAGTATATAACTACAAAGAATATGTATATGTATATGCGCCCCCCAACATATATATTATAACAAATCGTAACGTGTATGTACATGTAGCGGCAGTGATTGTTAAAGAAATTGCTTTGTTTTATGTTAGATTTTATAATTTATGAGAAAGAAAAATGGTAAAAAAAAATGCATACAAATACAGAATGACTGACAAAACACAGAATTATAACATTGCATATAATAAATAAAATAAAAGTATAAAAGAAAGTTGAACTTATTTCGTTTTTGTAAGTGTTTTAAGCAACATATTTTAGGAACTCTATTGGCTAATAGGCCAACAAAACCAACAACACAAAAGTGTCGAGAATGCTCAATTCTTGCACCTTTATCTAGCTCTTATAGATTCTGACAATCGGACTATATCATCCTGCTGATTAAGATTCAAAAATATATAGTATAAGCTTATATTTACATATATTACTTCAAATATTTTTCATTGGCAGTCAGTTTAAATATGCTTTATTGATTATTGATATTCACATACGCAACAAAAATGCGCGCATTTAAGAAACTGTGTCAAAAAACCTCTATAGGGAACTGGTGAGCAATTGTCTCCCCACATCACGCATTTCTCTCTTTCTCTCTCTCTCTTTCTGTACTTATTGTACAGCGAAATACCAGGCAAACAGAATTAAGTAGCAGCAGCCCTGTGTAATCAACTGCAGGCCTGAGTGGCGTCCCCTGCAAAAAAGAGTGCAGCAGAGTGCAGCTTTTAAATGGAATATTCTCTTGTGGTCCATGCATGTTTGTTTCTGCTTAGAACATGAGCGGAAGATAATTCTCTTTTTCACTTGGAGAGCACGTGGCATAGTTTAATTTCTGTATTTTTGCTTGCTGCTGATTTAGGTTCACCTGATAATTCACCTACTGATGTACCACTTTTTTGGGTGGCGGCTTCGAGTGGACAACATCATATAAAACGCAGCTGTTGTTGTAATTTTGAATGTTGTTGTTGTATTTACTGGTCATTCGAAACCCCTGCGAAGACCAAAAAGTACCAACTCAGCAGGTGAAATACCAGGCAAACATAAATCAACAGCAAGCAAAAATACAGAAAGTCACTTGCCTGCCGAAGAAATGTTGCCTATCAAAGGCGCAAAATTTTCAGCTTTCCTTTACAAAAGCGCCATCTATGAGTCGTTGTCGTTGTTTCTATGAATATTTAAAATGGTGCATCCCCAAAGTATACAACAAAAATTTTATTAGCTGCTCATTTCATTATTTAAATGTTAAACAAATTATTCTATCTCGGTTCTATCATTACCGATTTCATTGCACTCGATTCGTGGGTACCAAATTTATCAGTTGATATTAAATATTTTAAGAAGCGTCTTGTCCAGTTTATAAGCCCGCTTACCTTTTGCAAAACAAATAATATTTTTTTTTCAGTTTTCAATATTGTTCTTACCCTATTTTTATTTTAACTTACTTTTAGTCTTTCCCTTTACTAAAAGTTCTTATGATTTCGTATTAGTTCTGTTTATTAATTTATTATTTATTACAAGTAATTATACTTCAGCCCTGAGGTCGAATTCGGTGTAATGTAGTATTTATTTCGCGTTGAAAGTGGTATATTTTCAAATTAAAAGTGCGGCCACACTTGGTATAATTCTACACGATTTGCGTGTGACTAAAAATTGAAATTATTTTTGATAAGTTATAAGTTTAAGCACAAAACATGGCTGCGACCGCAAATAATACCGCTAAAACCGAGATGATCGATCTCACCAAGCTCAGTCCGGACCAATTGATGCAAATCAAGCAAGAGTTCGAGCAGGTGAGTCTACCGAATCGCATGTGGGTGTTTGCTCTTGCTCACCGACCATAAAGAGTCAAGGGAGGGGGCAACGGCAAGAGCGGGTTGCAACATCGTTGTGTTGCACATGTTACAATAAAATGGGTTTTCACTTGGCGTGTTTAGGAGATGAGCAGTATACAGGACTCGCTGTCGACTCTGCATAGCTGCAAAGCGAAATACGCTGGCTCCAAAGATGCCTTAGAATCGTTCCAGCCTGATTGGGAAAATCGTCAGATCCTGGTGCCACTCACCAGCAGTATGTACGTGCCCGGTCGCATCAAGGACCTCAACAACTTTATCATAGACATTGGCACCGGCTACTACATCGAAAAGGTATTTGATTTGATACATTTAAATTGGTTAACTTAACACTGGATTGTTTTATAGGACTTGGATGGTTCCAAGGACTATTTTAAGCGTCGCGTCGAGTACGTGCAGGAGCAGATCGAGAAAATCGAAAAGATTCAGCTGCAAAAGACGCGTTTCCTCAACTCTGTGATCGGTATACTGGAGGTGAAGCAAGCAGCTGCAGCAAAAATGATTCAGCAGCAGCAGCAACAACAGCAGCAGCAACCACAAGCCAAGCAGACAGCCTAAGGTTTAGGTCAAGGACTCCACCCGGCCGGCAACGCGTTGACGCAGAACAAATATGAAAGATGATTAAATTATTATAAACTTATAAACAATATTTGTGCATTTAATTAACATTATGTAGTTTATTAAAATGTTCAACTATTTCTTGGCCTCCTCCAATGCGATGCTCAGCACCTTCAACTTTTGTTCATAGGCGGATTTTAGATCCTGTCGGGAAAAACATTTATTTAGCTCTAGGGTTTTTAAGATGCTTTTATTCTCACCTTAAATATCTTGGACTGTGTGTCGTATTCCGCTCGCAGCTTATCGTACACAGCCTTCGAGATGAGCAGCTTCTTTTCGGTCAACAAACACTTGTCTTGCTCGGCCTTAATCCAGAGCTGACTCTTCTCCAGCCGTGCCTCCGTGTGCTCGCATTCTGTGGTCTTCAACTGCAACATGTCTTTGGTAACCTGCAGCACTTCTTTGATGGAATCGACTTGCTCCTTAAGCACAGCAATCTGTTGTTCCTGCTGTTTGTTCACTTTGGTCTTCTCGAAGAGCAGCGTTTTGGCTTTGAGTAGCAATTCATCCTGCTCTTGACGTGATTTGGGCGCATCCACGCCACCCAGCATCACCGACTGTTTGAGAGACTGCTCCAAATTGGACACCCGCTTCTTTAGCCTTTCATTCTCACAACGCGCTTCCTTTACGTACCGAAGATTTCCCAATGAATTAATTGTTAATTGAAAAGAATATTTCAAAACTAACCTCAAAATCTTTACGCAGAGCACCGATTCTTTTGCGAGACTCCTCTAGCAACGCTTGTTTCTCGCTCTCCAATGTGAATACCATATCGAGAAGCTCATTTTGTGGCTGTGCAGCTGGTTGTTCCACTTGCTCCTCCACCTCGGTGCCATTGTTATTAACATCGCCTCCAACGGCGCCTTCAGCAGAGTTTTCAGACATATTTAAACAAAAATCTTTTATTTAAATTAATTAAATATCTTTACACGCCAGAGACTATTTTCTTGTGAGCTATGGGATTTTGTTTTCATTTCGTTTTTTTTTGTATTTATAGACAGAATAGATGCACGCTCTATTAATAGATAAATTCTTTGGACTCTCCGGCTCTCTTCGCATTCTCTCTCATAGATATCCCATAGAATAAAAACATTAACTAGACTCGCCAGAGTTGTAGTTTTGGCATACGCCGCAGCATATTCTGAAGTTCCATTTATTATGCATGTTACGTGAATGAGAAAGTTTGAATTATGGTGCGGAATTAATACAAATCGCAGGTTAGCAAACGAAACAATTAAATTGTTATTACAAATAAATGGGTGGGCGAAAGTTTGCAGTGAGTGTTGGTGATACATAAGATTAAATGCCTAACAGAGTTAAAGAAATGATAGTTGATGAGCCACTAACTATGATAGCTTTTAACCATCAAGCTCGCCAGCGGCGCAGGCATCTGCGTAACTCTTGCCACTCTTATCCTCAGGATTCAGCTTAATCATGTCATCGATGCGCAAAATTGTGATGGCTGCCTCTGTGGCGAACTTCAGCGATTTGATCTTGGACATGGCTGGTTCCAGAACGCCGGACTTCTTGTTGTCACGGACCACACCCTCAATCAAGTCCAAGCCGGTCCACTTCAGGTCACCGTGCTTAGTGTTTGTCTGGCTGGAGTTGTGGTAGGAGCGCAGTTTAGCCACCAAATCGGTAGCATCCTTGGCGGCATTTACCGACAGTGTTTTGGGAATGACCAACATTGATTTGGCGAACTCGGCAATAGCCAATTGCTCCCGCGACGACAGCGAAGTGGCAAAGTTCTCGAGGTAGATGGAGAGAGCAGCTCCACACAGCCGCCGCCAGCAACGACCTTTTTGCTTTCAAGCACACGCTTCACCACGCAGAGAGCGTCATGGACGGAGCGCTCCATCTCATCACAGTAGAAGTCGTTGGGACCACGCAGAATAATGGAAGCAGCAGCGCTACATACATAGATCACATTAATATAGGATTTGACAACGCGAAAGGATAAAAATGTCTTACCGTGCTTTGGTGCCCTTGATGAGGATGAGCTCATCATCGCAGATGCGCTCCTGTGCCACCTCAGCTGCCTCGCCCACCATGGAGGCATCGAAGCTCTCTTCACCATCCATATTTGTCAATGATGTGAGGAAAGCGGCGCCTGTGGCCTTGGCAATAATCTTCAGATCACTCTTCTTCACACGACGCACAGCCATGGCGCCTGCTTCAACGAAATACTTCATGCAGAGATCATCGACACCGCCGCTGACCAACACAACGTTGACGCCGGTGCCCAAGATCATGTTGATGCGCTCCTTTGTGATGTCCAGCTCACGAGCACGAATGGCCTCCAGCTTGTCGGGATCGTTGATCAACACCTGGACACCCATCTTCATCTTTGTCTTTTGCAACGAGAAGTCAAGGCAGGCAATCTTAGCGTTCACAATCTTCTTGGGCATCTGCTGCGAAGCAATGGTGCAGTTCAGGGCATAGCCAGGAATCAATACAGATTCGCGAGCCGATTTGCCATGAGCCTTCAGCACATTGATGGCCTTAATGGAATACGCTGTCTGTCCCTTGGGATCGGTGATCTTGACAGCTTGGGCCGCATCTACAACCATAGCCGAAAAGAACTCAGCATCGGCACCAATGATCTTCGAGCTCATCGAAGTCTTTGCAATGTTGATCAATGAGTCACGCGTCAGCTCATCCACTGGAGCCGTCAGATGCTCGGAAATGTATTTGCAGGCCTCTTTGCAGGCAATACGATAACCGGAGATGATGGAAGTGGGATGAATCTTCTGCTTGACCAGCTCATCGGCGTTTTTCAGCAGCTCGGCGGCCAAAATAACAACAGATGTGGTTCCATCGCCCACCTCTTCATCCTGCAGCTGGGCCAATTCCACCAGCACCTAAAGAACTAATTAGTAAACAATAAACATACTTAATTGTGTAGAAGACTTACTTGGCAGCTGGATGCTCCACCTCAAGCAGACGCAGAATAGTGGCTCCATCATTGGTCACCGTCACATCTCCGATGTCATCCACCAACATTTTGTCCAAGCCAACGGGACCCAGCGAGCTCTTCACAATATTTGATATAGAGAGAGCTGCCATCACTGTTTAAAAACCAAAAAATAAAGAAAACTAATAAATCTGGCCAATTGTAAATAGAAAAGAACTAGACGCTTCCAAAGCCATAACCTCACTTTAAGCTGTGTTACTGATGTTTTGTGGCATTGACATGCAGTTGGTTGTAATTGATTTGTAATAAGACACACAAATTTAAAGCGATTAAGCATTCTGGGTCTCTTTGTTCGGGAATGTTCCCAGCGGTCGTGGGAGGATAGCAAAATGACTGGCAACGTGCTTGAGACTTCAAAAAGACCCCGGCGACTTTGCAGCTGTTGTTCAAAGCAATGATTTCTTACCGTTCTGCGAACGCACTGAGGCGCCGGACTGTCGTGTGCCTGCGATGGATAAAGGACTCGCCAATGTCGACATGTTTCGTTTGTGTTCTGCTACTTTTAATAAAAAAATTCAAACAAATGAATAACACTTGGCCTCTGCTTTCAGTGAAAAATTGCCGCACGCTAAACCGCCTGACTCAGAGTGAGAGATGGAACTATATGCGTTTTGCCGATATATCGTTAAGAAATATTCGATTATATTTACATTTATTATTTTCCTCCTCTTTATAAATATGCTGTTGACTTTAGGTGCATTTGTCTAAATTTATTTTAATAAACACTTATTAATCAGATATTTATTTTAATTTATTTAACACACAATTCAAATCTTTGGCGGCAAACACGCTGTGCTTCTTCTTCAATTGCCATATTCGATGACCTTGCAGTGCGATATCTTCTTATTTATCTATTCTATAAATTCGATAACGTTGTTCCTGCAATGCTATCGATAGGCGAAAAGCTGTAGACGTTCGATATCATCAACAAGAAAACCGCGGCAAAAACAACAAGAGGTTTTTTTGTGCACTGCAAACATTTATTTTAGTTTTTCTTTCATTTATTCATTTGCTAGTGAAATTAAAATTTTAAACGTAATGAGTACCACACCATCTAAAGAAACAGCTGGTGGTGAATATAAAACACCCAAGAAGCAAACGGCAATAAGAGGACGTCGAAAATCGGTCAGTTTGAAATCAATTGAGAATCTAACAAATTCAGAAGAATCGAGCGCCGCCGAAGTGGAAGAGCAGCAACCCACAACACGACGCTCGGCACGCAAACCAAGCCCCACCAAGAAATATCAAGCCTTTAAGGATGCCACTGCAGGAGAACGTATTGTTGTCAATTATGTGGAAGCCTCAGAGGAGGAGGATGAAGAATTACAGTCGGAGAATGAAGAAGTTGATGTTGTTGGAGCACCAAAACCTAATGCACGAGACTTGCAACTGATACAGTCGGACTACAATGTGTCAGGCACCAGCATGTTTGGCTTTAATACACCCAAGAAGCGAGATGCTATGGCGCTGGCTGCTCTCAATGCCACTCCTTGCACTCCAAAGACGCCAAAGACACCTCGATTGGGAGTAAAAACACCAGACACCAAACGCAAGAAGGCTGATCCATCCTAAGACACCGTCGCATGTGCGCACGCGTGTTAAGAAACGTAAGTGTTGCTTCTTTAAAAATTATTTTAGCTAATGAAACGTTTTATTAGAAATTGCCAGAATTGTCGCTGACTCCGATGAGGATTTCTCCGGCGATGAAAGTGATTTTCGACCAAGCGACGAACACTCCTCCAGCAGCAGTAGTGACAGTGGCTCTGCCACCTCGGACAACGATGCCGCTGATGATGAACCAAAGACGCCGGCTAAAGCACGTCGCGCTATTGTCGTTCCTGTTCTGCCCAAGACGCCGTCGGCAGCGCGGCAACGACAATCAGCACGGGTTAAGCGTTCCAACGAATATGTGCCAGAAAGCGATGGCTACTTTCATTCGCATGCCAGCAGCAAGATACTTACCTCTGATCATACGCTGGATCGTCTAAAGAATCCCAGACTTGCGGCCGATCGGCTGTTTAGTTTGCTGGCGGAGATGAAAGCATCAGCGGAGCATGAGACAGCCATCAATGCCATCATGGAAGAGTATCGTTCGTACTTCTCCAAATGGATCTGCATACTCAACGAGGGCTTCAACATATTGCTCTATGGCTTGGGCTCGAAGCGACAGCTGCTGTTGTCGTTTCATCGTGAAGTGCTGGCCAATCAAACGGTGCTGGTGATCAATGGCTTCTTTCCGAGTTTGACGCTTAAAGATGTGCTGGATAGCATAACCAGTGAGATACTGGATGCAGGCCCAAGTCCAGGCAATGCTCACGAAGCTGTAGACATGATTGAAGAGGAGTTTGCGCTCATACCCGAAACACATCTTTATTTGATTGTACATAATTTGGATGGCGCAATGCTGCGCAATGTGAAGGCGCAAGCGATTCTATCGCGCCTAGCGCGAGTTCCCAATATACATCTATTGGCCTCCATCGATCACATCAATACGCCACTGCGTGAGTAGAGAATACAACGAAATAATACTTTAAATAATAGGCAATTTTTCTCTCGTTAGTTTGGGACCAGAACAAGCTAAGCAACTTTAATTTCTCGTGGTGGGATTGCACCACCATGTTGCCGTATACAGATGAAACGGCCTTCGAGAACTCGCTGCTGGTGCAGAACTCTGGTGAACTGGCGCTCTCCTCGATGCGCAGCGTCTTCTCCTCGCTGACAACGAACTCGCGAGGCATCTACATGCTGATTGTCAAGTTCCAGCTGAAGAACAAAGGCAATGCTACGTATCAGGGCATGCCATTCAAGGATTTGTATTGGAGTTGTCGCGAGGCTTTTCTCGTCAGCTCCGATTTGGCATTGCGTGCTCAATTGACTGAATTTCTGGATCACAAATTGGTCAAGTCGAAGCGAAGTGTAGATGGTTCGGAGCAGTTAACCATTCCGATTGATGGCGCGTTGTTGCAACAGTTTCTGGATGAGCAGGAGAAGAAATAGTCGCTAACGTGTTTAGAACATATTAATTTATTATCTAATTTGTTAAATACAATTACAATTTGCTTTTTAAAAAGGTTTCTTGCGGCTTTTGCGTATTCCCCAGTTTACTTTTTACGATTTACTTTATACTTTTAAGTTCTATTACATACAATATTTACGTTACGTTACGTTCTGTTACGTTCTCCTGATCCTTTATTGTTTTCTACACATTTAGATTGGCATGCATAAAAATGTATCTTATTTAGCTGTTATATTTGATTTTGATATTTTCCAAGTTTTTAGTTTTTATCAATCGCTTTTCAATCATTCACACACAGCGCACTCTTATAAATTAATTGCTTCCTTATTTTTTGTCTGTTTTGTTTTTGTTTTGGTCAATTGGAATTGAAATATAACAATCGTTGTTTGGATTTTGTGGTGAAAGCAAACCTATATCATCATTGATTTTCTGACTAACAGCACTTTATGTGTATATTGATCATATTTTGGAATAGCTTTTGAATAAGAATCATTTAACCTTTGCCTTTGTTTGTTTTTGTGCATTTTGTGTTTGTATTACCACAATCGAAAGACTAATGCTAGATATTTACAATCATCAATCAATCAATCAATTCATCAAGCAAACCGTTTTATTTGTATCCAACTGCATTAGATACACTTTTCATGGTAGTAAACATCAAATTTTGTAAGTTTCATCGATTCGATTCGAGTCGATCTTATAAAAACTTGAATATTTATAAGTTAGTTGGATGAGTATTATCACTTTTACTTTATTCGTTTTCTTGCTCTATTTAATTGCTATTACTTTTGTTTTTTTTTTTTTTGTAGATTTGCAAATAAGTTTTGTGTGGGGAAAATAACTTCATCAATTGCAGCTAAAGAACGATCAAATCCTGTCCAAACTTATCCAATCCAGACATATATACCCTCTATATGTTGACTGGTAGAAGACTCGTTGCCGTTGGTTGATTTGTTTAGAAGAAAGACTTGTTTGTTGTTGTTTTTGCTTACTATACACAGAGTGCTACATTTTGCTTTTATTTCTTCAATGCTTTCGATTTTTTTTTAGTTTTTTATACACGAAATAAAGAAATTTGCATTAAATACTTAAAAACAAAAAAAACATTGGAGTTTATTTTTATTTGTTTTGTTTAACGAAAGTAGAATAGAAATTTAATGTATACAAATGTTTCAAATTTACTGCTTGTGGTGTTCTTGTAGTTGTTGTTGTTGTTGTGTGGTGTGTTGTTGTAACGGCGGTGGTTGCAGCTCTTTAATGAAGTAAGATTCTTCTCTTGAGGCTGATGTCAGTGTGTAATTGAGTGTGTGTGTGTGTGTATGTGTGAGTGCTTTGTGGAGTTGAGGGGGGAGTGTTTTTCATTCGGTAAATACAAAAATAAAACCTTTAATGCTCTCTTGAATTCAATTAGCAGAGTTTACATATACACAATATATAAATCAACTTCATTATCATATCCGTATCATTATGCATTAGTCATACTCATCGAATATACATCACAATCAAAGTGTACGCTTTGTAATTATACGCGGTAATCATAATAATAATAGAATTACACAATAATAATAATAATAATCATAATTATAATAGTTACGCAAAGTTTTTACTTTATTTTATTTTATTATTATTTTTATGCATATGATTATATTTGCCTTCATTTCTTCTTAATAAACTTCCTCTCTCTCTTTCTCTTCACTTATTAAATTGATTTCATTTTATATTATTTTTTTATTTATAAATTTGTTGCATTCCGGTTTTTTGTTTTGTTTTTTTCTGTTCTCTCATTGTGTTGTTTGTTTTTTTGTTTTCGTTTTTTTTTTGTTGTTTTTGTTTCTTAAAAATAAACATTAAACATAATCATAAATCAACAAAATAAGAATATTACAATTATCAAGTTATTGAAAATAAAATTAACCGATTTGGAAACTATACCCATTTCGCTGCTTGCTTTTGCATTTGTTGTTGCTTCTTCTACCGCTGGCTGCAGCCAGTTTATTGATGTTTTACTGTAGTTGTTGTTATTGATAATAATATTAGTAGCTGCCTTAATTAATGTTGCATTCGTTTGAAATCTGTTGAAATATTCTTCTTCAATTTGTAGGCAACTATTGAAAATTGCTTTACATTTGTTTGCTTTATTATAATTATTATTGTTGCTCTTGTAGGTATTGTTGTTGTTGCTGGTTGGTGTTATTGTGGTTGCTCTTGTTGTTGTTTTTGTTGTTGTTGATGCTATTTGACAGTTTACTTCTGCATTATGGTTTCAGCTCATTTTCACGCGTTTCCTTGGTGGTCCAATTGGTGGGATTTGTTGTGTTGCGAGGGCACGAAATGCCTCCGCTATCAAATGTGAATGTGTTGTGATCATATTTTGCCAGCCAGAGGTTTCCATCACATCGGTGGCATGACTGTAAATTACAACAAGCGAATCGATTGTTAATTAAATGCACAAACAAATCAATATTAAATTTAACACTTACGTATTAATGAAATCTATCGTTTGTGCTTTCAATTGATCCGCACTGTGGAGATCAGCTAATATTAACGTTTCGGCTGCTGTTTCTACAGAGAGATTGACGCACAGCGCCTCCTCGCACATCACTTTCAGCTTTTCGAGTGCGTACTGTAATGCGAAATAGATATAAAATGAATATGTATTCCAAAATATTTGTGGTATTTTAAGAACTTACCTTATCAGCAGCCGCTAAGAGATCATCAGCCATTTTTTCTAGGTTCGACGCCTTGCCTGTGTAGATGAATCGAAGCATCTCTTTGAGTACTTCATGATCCACATCGGTTATGGCGACACGATTCAGCTTGCGCTCCTCCATCTCGTGCTCAAACATGGCCGCGAAGACATCACTGCGCGCTGTTCCAAAAATAAGGAAATAAATATTAGTTGCAAGACGATTATTTAATCACTTTCCAATTCAACTTACCTGCCAAAATGGCTTTGTGCGCTTGGAACTCACGGCCACCCACCGAGAGCGTTACGTCGCTGAATTTCTCATTGTCAAAGAGATTGCCGAGATCTTCAGAGAGCTTGCACTCCGGCACTTTGAACTGCACAATATTGGATTGTCCGGAGATGTTCACACTGTCCGCCACAACGCTGACCTCACAGAATATGGTCAGCTTATCCTCGGGCAGCAGGCCATTGGCCTCGTCCAAAAGGAAATCGCGGCGTATGAACTTCTTAAAGCCCCAATCTTTGCCCTGCACGAAACGATAAGCTCTGCAGAGGGAGAGAAAGAAGATTATTAATTAGTTGAAATTCAATATTAAAAGTTTTGATTATAACTTACCGTTGGGATTCCATTGCTTTGGTTTCCTCACGTTTTGCATTTAATATGGAAAATTTGAACTTGGCTCTGACTTCAGATTTGTTACACGAAACTAACAGTAAATATAATGATAAGTAATCCTTGCTTTCCTCATCTAGTCCCTTGGGATTTACCCGTAAACACCTTTAAACGAAATGAGGAATATGAATTAATACGAATTTCAGATTTTAATTAGTTTCACTTACCATTTTAGTTTGTCATTAGCACCGGCTGAGAATGTGGACGATTTGAGTACTTCACCCATTTCTTCCCGACAAAAACTAAAGTTATTTATGGTCCACATATAACTAAATTTAACCACTTTGACCTGCAATCAAAGAAATACATTTTATTAAATAAGAATATTTTTTTTAATTCATCTTTCTATAGCAAGCGCATAACATTAAAGAACTTTAGCTTGAGTTTATTCTTGTCTTAAATCTTTTCGTATTTCTTGTGGTGTCTTATATATTTTTTTAGTATTTCCCATAATGGAAATTGGTTTAAATTTCAGTTTGTAATGCAATGCGCACCTGCGACACAAGAGACACAGAGAGAGAGAGAGAGAGAGAAAAAAAAAGAAAGAGGAGCTAACGGAAATGCATTTTCCTGTGCACATAACCACAAAATGCGGATTCAGTTTACAGTTTATTGAAATTCGAGCGCAGCTGCAATCCATAGGAGTGCAAACATTGACCAGCCAGATCCGCGCAGATCTCTTTTAGCATTGTAATTTAATCCATTTTGGTTAAGAGCAGGATAGGGATAGGGATAGGGAGGGAAGGCTTGGCTTGGCTTGGTGGATTATTGGTGGTCTCAAAGTCTTACCTGCGTATAACACCAGTTCTCAGCAACTGGCGTATTAACTTCCGGCAAGGGCGGTGAGGGAACACGGCTGACCGCCATTGTGCTACTGGATGCGTGCAGGTTCGAGGTGACTCTAGCTGTTTGGCTTGCCTGACATTCGTTCACCGGCAATCTGTAAAATGCAGAAACGAAAAAGAATTTTAATTAGCAAAATTTTCATAAATTACCGAGTAAAACAAGTATAGATAATATTATATATTATATAGATCGTATTATAACTGAAATATTGAGCTGACCTCGGCTCTTGCAGCAGATCCATGATGCTGCGCTCAAACTCAATCTTGACTAAGTTGCTATCGGCGCTCGAATGTGTGGCGAGTAAGTTGAGCAGCTTTAACAGCAGCGAGTTCTCCAGCTTGCCGCAATAAATATCAAACTGCCACACAACAAAATTCGTTTCAAATTTAACTTTTTTCACGCAAGTTCTTAATAATAATTTTCGACACAAAAATAATACACGAGACACGGAGACGAGGACGATGAACAAGCACACGGAAATCACAAAATGGAATGCGCCAAAATGCAAAGTGCAGCAAATGGCAGCGAAAGCAAAATTCGTGAGTAAACAAACGTTATTTCGCATTGAGTGAGAAACGTTTTTGACCGATCAACTTGAGTGGGCGAGCTTAATACTGAGTAAGAAAGAGAGACAGAGCGAAAGCTTTGAAAGCACAGGGCGTTCGCCTTTATTTAACAACAGCAATTTGAATGTTGTGTGGATTCTGATCACAGTTCGAGTGAATTTTTTTCTGGTAGGAACTTTGGACGAGCACCGGAGTGGACAGCGCGACAACTGTAGTGCTGAAGTGGTAAATGAAAACTAAATTTGGTGTTGTGTTGTGTGGGCTCGGGAAAATCTCAACAGCGAGGATAACTCAGGCAGAAGAGGAAGAGCAAACGCAGATGACAGCAAACAAAAGGCCAAAAATGTTGCCAAGAGTGGAAAATTGACAAACAATGGGCGACGACGACGAAGGTGAGGGAGAGCAAAGAGAGGATCTGCTGCACACACACAAATATAAGCATGTAGAGACAATAACAATGCGAGCTGCGAGCAGATGCTAAAGGAACACCTTAACAAAAGCAACAACGGCAACATTTTTATATACAATTAAGCAAAAGAAAAATCTTTACAAGGCTGCAACAAAAACAACACGTAAAACGGAAGAAGAAGAACCGTCACTATTATAGCTGCAGATTAACCAAGGAGTTGATACATCTGCCAGCCAGTGGCCATCAAATGCCTCAAAAAGGACCTTCAATCCACCCGTATGTATGTGTTTGTGTGTCTGTGTGTGTGCAACAGCGCGTGCGTGTGTTAAAAGGTTGACGCGAATATTTATCAAGGTAAACGAACGAACAAACCGTAAACCAGCATCGGAAGCAGCAGCAGTAATAACAACAACAACAACAACAACAAGAACAAGAAATCACAGCAACGTCGACGCCGACTGCGACGTCAATCATGCGGCGAAGGCAACCGCGCTGTGTATCGTCAGGTTTAGTACCTTCAAGTAGCTTTATTCAATTTTTAGTGAGTGTGCTTTAGTGTTAATGACATTGATTTGGCATTGAGAGACACACACACAATGACAAACACCTGCGTTCAGCTTAAGCTGTGTTGTCCGCTCTCTTGTGCTGTTCGCTCTCTCCTCTGTGCTCTCTCATCATCATCATTGCTCTCACGGTCTGTCGCTTAAAAAGCTTTGAAGGGCTCAGAGCAAAATAAAAAACTTTTTTTGGTTTGATGGCATTGAATGGCGCCGCCACAAGGCAAAGCCCATGGCGCAGAAGCAAGCTAAGGTTAAAAATACCATATACCAAATATAAAGAGAAAACGACACTAAATGTTTTTTTGGAGGCAGCCTCCGCCCCCTCAATCTCCCTTACAGTGGTTGTTGGTGAGGTTAAATATTGTGTGATGATTAATGTGACGCTGTCGCTGTCGCAGTCGCTGTCTCTGTTGCCCTCGACGCCAACGTCAAGAACTCCCAAAGCGCGTAATGACTCAGCATTGGGATGAACCTTAAGAGTTGAAAGAATGAGGGTTGGTGGTTGCGTTGTACGCAGTACGGGGGTAATAAATGTTTCTAACAAATGACATGGTCACTCTGCTGCATATAAAATATACATGTGTGCGCTTAGTCTGCCATCTTCTGTTGCGCGGCAGCTGAAGCGAATTTATTTGGACACGGACACGCTGCTAATGCTGCGATCTAGCAACCCAGGTCAACAATGTAAAGAGAATTTATGACAAACGCGAGAGACGAAGACTGCGAGACGTGTGGGGGTCGCGTTCAGCTGCCAAGAGTGAAAAGCGCGCCAAATGCAACAATCACTTACAACTTTTCACCAATTTTCCGCCAAGAGTAGCAGGCATGTTATATAATTGACGCTGCTGCTGCTGCTTTCCACACACACTTCCGGCAACTTTTCATTAGCATTTAAATGAAATTTGATAGAGGAGTGCACAGCGGAGGGAGGGAAAAAAATGAAAATAAAAAGCCTCCAAACGAATGTCGACAACAAAAGGCAAGCCAATAATAAAAATGGTGAAAATTTTCATTTTTTACAACAAATTATCGCATGAGTTTTCACTGCCTCGTGTTGGTTGTTGTTGCCGTTTTCACCAACAAAACAAAAACAACAACAGCAGCTCCTTTCACTCGCCTCTAACAACAACAAATGAGTCGAGTGAAAAAAACGTTTTGAAGAAAAGGAAATGCTTTTCATTTTACATACACACACACATACTTGCTTGTATTTGTATAAATGCGATGCAAAGATAAATTTAGCGAAGAAACGACGGCCATTTAATTTAAATAATGTGATCTTTCATGCCAATGAAAATGATTTCAAAAGAGAAACTACTCTTAAAGCGCCGTCGTCTCTTAACTTCCGCATCACTAAATGCAGTCACCAAAGCAATAAAAACAACAACAAACACCCACTGCTCATGCAATTTCTCTTTGCATCGCCCTTCTTTGTATTGCCCTATGGAGTCACATACACACAAATACACACAGAGGCATACACACATTTTGGAGTCGATGTCAACACTTGAATGCATATTAATTTTCAAAACTCCCACGCTCAAGTTTCGTTTTATCGTTACGTTTCGTTTCGTTTTATTGTTTTTGCAGTCACAGTTGCTGCTGTTGTTGTTGTGGCGTCCATTTGCCTTTAGCAGCGCCGTCGCAGCGCAGTCGAGGCAAAGGCCGAGGCATAAGGAGAAAGCTCCTCAGCGTCTCAGTCTCTCTTTCTGTCTTCTCTGCAGTTTTGCTTGCAGTTTTCGTGAAAGTCGCTAGCTGTTATTTTTGTTGTTGTTATATAAAATGTATAAAATCATTTAAGTAGAGTGAAATTTGTCTGCTGCGAACTCTTTTTCTTTTTGCCAAAGATTGGAAGTTTGCACTGCTGACTATTAGGGTAAGGTTAATTACATTTCTCCTCTTCAGCTATGTTAATGATTTAAAAAAAGAAGTGACCAAAAAAGTTTAAAGTTGACTCTGTACGATCGATGCTATAAGAGGGCAGAGCTTAAGTTTCGTTAAGTTTTGACACTTTGGCGGCCGCATTGCAACATAAATGAAAGTTTACACTCTTTTTGCGTTAATAACAAATAACGACAAAGGGAAAACATATTTCGATTACGTAAACATTACAAGCAGGCATTGAAATGAGACCCATCATTCCCCCTCCCCAGACTCCATAAACACTGGCCTGTATTTATTTCTCGTATGTATTTGTGTGTGTGTGTGCGCAGGCGCGTAGGCGTCGCAGCGACAGCGAATTTCACCCGAGCGCAGTCGTAGTGTAACCCGAAGTTGGGCCACGATGTGAAACGAGAGCACATCGCTGCGAGGCACGAACAGCGAAACGATACTCGTTGTGTTTTATGTAATCGGTAAAGCGAAGCCAGCAACAACAACAAAAGCGTGCAAAGTCAAAACTTGTTTGATGACGTAGTTGTCGTTGCCAAAGCTCAGCTTACACACGCTCTCCCTATCTCGCTCACGCTTTCTGGTCGTAGTGAGCACGTTGCCGTTTAACGCGTGGCTTGGCGCATAGTATTGTATAATAGTAGATGATGGATAGAAGACGAGTGCAAAAGAGACAGAAGACAACATACGAGTCACATTATGATTAGAGTCGTACTTCATTATCGTGTTGAGGTATGAAATGAAATCAATAAATTAATAAACATTTTGTGCCCAATTTTTAACAATGCTCAGCAAACTCAAGTTTTGGGCCAAACTTGGCGTGCTTTTGTTGTTGTTGTTGTTGTTGTTGTAGCGGCTTGTTTGCATTTTGCCGCTTTTACCATTTCTCTGCACTTTCTAAACAAATTGTGCGGCGACTGCGACGACGACGAAGTGAAGGCAACGAAGGAAACGACAAGAAATTGGCTTTCATGCGTTTTCACATTTTGTTTTTGTCGTGCTTTCATTTCTGTTGTTGCTGTTGTTGTTGTTGCCGGATTTCTACTACTTTTTCTCTAGGCGCATGCTATCCTCTTCTATCTCTCTCTCTCTCTCTTTCGCTATCTATCTCTAGTTGGCTTCAAATATCTTTTTATTGGCTTAGAAATTTGTGTTTGTTTGCTTCTTGTGGTTTCCGTAGAGATTTGTTCTAAATTCAAAATGTGGGCCCCAAGTGAAAGAGTGGATCGTTGTTGTTGCCTTTTTTATGATGATGATGATTATTGGGTGAAATGCGTTAAGCAAAGTGAAAAGTGAAATATCTGTAGCAATGATTTCATTTCATTTATTGCGCCCAAGCGAAGAGTTCAACAAACACGCACACACACACACACATACACAGACTCTCACACAGTGAAATGCCTTTGACAGGCTCAGCTCAGCCTAAGCTTAGCATCCACTTGGCAACATGTTGTTATAGGCGATGTTGTTGGCAACATTGTTGCCAGTTTTGCCTGCTGCGTGGTTAATTAATTTAATTTCAAGCGAAATGCGTGTATAACTTTTGAAAGTTGCCTTTAAATAATTTATTAAACATATACATACATCCACAACGTATGTTACTTATTGATATTAAAATGAGAAAGTTGCCAGAGTTGAATGTATTTATAATACAAACAACTTGTAGTAGGATTTAATCATAGCGAATGTGTTTTAATAATTACATAAGCATTTACAATATAGCTGTGCTCCCCACTAACATGGCATGTTGCTGCCACATGTTGCCAAAGCATCGTTGGACCCTTGCAACGCCGAGGCACTGAAGCAAACTTCCCGTCCCGTTTGCTCAGAGGGCGTGCAAAAAATTGAAAAAGAAATAATAAATAAAAGAAACAACAGAAAACCACAACTCAGACATTTCCCCAGTTCATAAACAATGCCACTCTAAAATGCAGTCCACAGCAAACAACTGTTACAGTTATCCATCGATATCACGAATCGATCTCTAGAAAAGCTTTTTTAATGTACCTTTTACTTCTATATATATTTTGTCCCAATTTGTAGCAGATCTAAAAACAAATTTGCTGTTCTGTTGGGAACTGAAGATTGCTTATCGATAATTTTAAGCTAAAAACTAATTGAAAAACTACGCAAGAATATAAATTGTAGAATTTCTAGAGCAATATAAAATCGAGCTGATATAATACAAATTCCAACTGTTTGAATGTTTTTATAAATGTGTTTTACAATAAATAACATTAGCATGAATCATTTTGGCACAATCTCAGAACACACAATTGCCATATCGCTTGAGTTCCCATTGGACTTTGTGGCGCCACAAGGTCACAAAAGCAACAAGTACAAAATTAAAGTTGACGCTGTTTCCCTGAGAGCAATAAAATGAAATGAAGAAAGGCATGTGCCTTCAGTTTCATTTGGATTGTAAACAACAAACAAAACTCTCCAGTGACAAGCAAGCAGCTGCTTTACCTTTGGACTTGCCCCTGCCACAGCCCACAACCCACAACCACCCACTTTCCACATTAATGGAGCAGCACACACAACCAACAAAAGCAAACAAAACGCATCAGCATTAAATTTATTATTGTTTACCCCCGAAAATTGTATTAATTTTGTTGCTTTTTAGGTCAGAGAGCAAGAGAAACGTCGGATGGAGAGGAGATGGGGGGGGGGAACACTGAAGTGTGTTCTTGGGCTTTCGAAGCGTTTACCAACACTGACGCCTAAGGTCAGCAGTGTGTCGAGTGTGGTGGTAAAGTGGGTTACGTCGAGGTTGAAAATTAAACTAGCACAAATATCGCTTGCTCGCTCGCTTCGCAAATGAATAACACCCAATGAATGCCAGTGAAAACGGCAAGTCATTCAAATGAATACACTGCACTATAATATGCTACAACAAACAAACAACAACAACAATAACAGCAATCTGCAGCAATGTTGGTAAACAACACAACACTAAATTTGCTACTGTTGCTCAAAACTCAAGGATGCAACACGATTTTCAAGTGCTAATCAAAATGTATAACGAGGTGGATGATCAGGTCACTCGAAGGTTTTCAATGGGGTCAAGTAGTTTTTTTTAGTTGGGGAGACACACATAAAGAATTCTTTAAAGCTTTCAGAGTTTCACTTGATGAAATTGATGTCAGCATTGTAAAATTCTTTGATCTCAATTGGAAATTTCTTGTATACCTTATTGAACATTTCTTTGTTTTCTTTTAAGATTATATTTAGTACTTTTTTTTATTTTTTTTTGATTTGAACTGGAGTAATCTTCTTAAACTTTGCAAGCATTTCTAATATTATATTTCAATATTGATATTATATTTCTTCATATTTCATTTCCAATTATTTTTCAATTTATTTCTTTCTTAAAATTTTCAATCTTCCTCAAGTTTGATCATATTTCTTTTAAGATTGGACTTAAACCCATTTTTTTTTTAGTTTTTTTTTAATTGGTTTGATTTTAACTTCTTAAACTTTGCAAGCATTCTAATATATTTATATTTCATTTCCAATTAATTTCAAGTTGTTTTTTTTCTTTCAATTTCCATTCTACCTCAAGTTTGATCATATTTTAACTACACTTTCTTTACAACTTATCCATGCATCTTTACTTTTTTAGTCTTTCAGTGCGATTCATTTATTTTAACTATATAATTGAGTTCAAATTTGAACTGATTTCAATTATAATTCCTTCATAACTCTGCCTATAAACAGCGTTGCTTCATTTCCGATTTATGCAAAAAACTGCGGAAGTCGCTTAAACGTTATTGTGGCGCCATTTTGCGCATATTAATTGTTGATTATGTTTTTTTTAATGCATTTTCCGGCATTTAATTATAATGATTATTGGGAATTGAATTTACCTTTTATCACAGAAATTTGCGGCGGCGTTACAAAACTCCTTTGAATTTGGGCATTTAACTAATAATACTAGGCACAGAGGAGATTGTTGTTGTTGTTGTTGATTTTGTTGTTGTTGTTGTTGATGTTGTTGGTGGTGGTGATGATGATGATGATGCTGCTGTTGTTGTTGTTGATGGTGATTGCTGCTGTGGTGATGATGGTTGCTGTGATGCTGCTGCTGTTGTTGCTGTTGTTGATGTTGCTGTTGTGCAGGATGCACGCAATTAAAATGTTGTTGTTGCTGTTGTTGTTGATAGTGCGACGAGGAGGCAGCAACTGAGGCAGAATTCGAGCCGCTGCTGCTGCTCGATGAAGTTGAGGTTGAGGCGTTGTTGTTGTTGTTGTGGTGATGATGCTGTTGCTGGTTGAGATGCCGCCGTATCGATTGATTAATACGATTCGTTATGGAATTGGTCAACGCGGAATGATGGCTATGCAGATGGTGATGCGGCGACAGGTGATGCGACGTCGATGAGGCAGAGGCAGGAAGAGGCAGAGGCTGATGAACTCGCTGCAGCTAATGATGAACTGGAGCTGGCACTAGACGAAGTTGGTCCAAAAAGGCGGCTGGCAATAATGCTGTTGTTTGTTGTTGTTGCCACCGTTGTAGTGCCTGTTGCCTGCACAGGCGCTGCTGCAGTTGTTTGAGGAGCTTGAATTGGAATTGGTAGAGGAGGAGGATGAGGTGGAGGTGGAGGAACTTTGTGCGCGCGTTAAAATGTGTTGCAAGTTGCTGTTGCTGCCGCTAATGCTGTTGCTGTTGTTGTTGCTGAATGCTGCCTGCAATATGCTGCTGGGTGTTGCCAAATGTTGCGCCAGTGTTGTTGCTGTGCCACTTCTGGTTGCCGCTGCTGCTGCTGCTGCTGCAGTTGCTCCACTTTCGTAATTCAGGTGACCCAAATGTTGTTGCAAAACCGAAGGCGCTGCCGCTTGTTGCTGCTGCGACGGTGGCGTTGGCGTGCTCACAGCTGCCACAACAGCGTGTGGGTGTTGCGGCAACGTTGACGCCGCTGCTGACGGCGACGCTGATGCCGACGTCGACGTCGACGTTGACAGCGACGATCTGCGCAGTAATACTGGAGGCGTTGATATCAACTGCTGCAGGCGACTGCAATTGTTGCTGCTGCTGCTGCTCGCAGTTGTTGTTGTTGCTGGCGTCGCTGTTGCTGCTTGCTGCTGCTGGCGTCGCTGCTGACGTCTCGGCCAATGCGCTGCTTAATGCGCTAACACTAGCAACATTATTTTGCGGGCCACTTTGGCAGCAACAATTATCACTTGACAGTTGCTGTTGTTGTTGTTGTTGCTGTTGTTGGGGCTGTTGCTGCTGTTGCTCCAAATTCACATCGACAACAACATCGACGACATTCTCATTTTGATTTTGATAAATTTCGTGCACGTTTCGCTTTTTTTTGATTTTCACATACGGCTCAAACATTTTACAATCGAATTAACGCGCTTTTTATTTCTTTGTTTATTTGATTTGATTTGTATTTTTTTTTCTGTATTTTTAATGAATTGCTGCTTGTTGCACACACATTTATTACACACACAAAATAAGCACACAAATTATTAAGTAATTTTATATTGCTCACTCTTGTATTATTTTTGTTGTTTGTTGTTTTTTTAACCGTTCAGCGCGCTCAATTGATATTTGTTTTAAAAATCTATAAAAAGCATTGCTATTTATTGTTGTTGTTGTTGTTGGTTGTGCTTGCAACACTTTTGAAACCCTGCAATACGCTCGCTCGCTCCACACACACGTCGTTGTTTTATCTAAAAAATTTAGGCCTGTTGTTGTTGCTATATTGCTGTAGCAGCTGCTGCTTATTGGGCTGTCAGCTTTTTATTTTTTTTTTAGTGGGCGCAACGACAACGACTATGACGAAGACGACGGAGATGAAGGAGAACGAACCACAACCGCTTCGCTTGAAAGTTTGCGGAGAACTGAACCAAGTGTAGTCAACTGAGCAACGAGTCGAGCGACTAACGACGGCGTCGCTGCTTGCGCTGCTATTGAGTGAGCGGCAGCACCAGCAGCATTTGCTGCTGTCCGATTTCAGTGCACGGCAACTTTTGGTGTCGACGCTGGCAGCGCTGCTGCTGTTCGTAGCGTTTCAATTTTCGTTCGTTTCACTTCGTTTCGTTTTTGTTTCGTTTCCACTCTATGTAACGTTGAAGCGTGGCGAAACGTAAAACACGCACACACCTACACCTACACACAGTGAGAGGCGGTCGCGTCGCGTCGGTGGGGCGCGCTCTGTGTGAGGTCGACTAGCGTATGAGAAAGGAAGCGACACTGAAAAACCACTGAGCGCGCAACTGCGGAGAGAGCGAGCACGCAAGTCAAAGAGAGAGAGCACTAAACTGAGGGCCAACGGCAGCTGATAATTGTACTACGTACACACTGACTTTTGTACATACATATGTATGTATGTACAAGTACAATGCAGGACTGACGAGGGCGAGGGCGAGGCGAACGAACGAGGCCACAAAATGCTGCTGCTGCTGATGATGGTGATGGAATGAAATGGAATGACCAACAACAATGGAATGAAATGACCATCGGCAGCGAGCGGAGGTCCTTCGTGTAGAGATAAGCCGTAATCATTTAGTCACAGAGACTTCTCTTTGCATCAATTGAGCCGCCGAAAGCGCGTAGCCTTGTTGCCTCTGCCGCGGCTGGCTTATCGGCGCTTCCTACTTTACATCAAAGTGCGCGGCGGCGTCAGCTTCAGTTTCGATTGCACACACATATCGGCGTTTGGACCCTAATATATCCTCAGCTCCCTTTGGGGGTTTGCACATATGCACACACACATTCAACTCTCCATCTTTGTGTATGTATTAATATGCCGTTACATACATCTGTGTGTGTATTAAGTCAGGGGCGTTGTCGGCAACGCATGTCACGTCGCCTGCAGTCGCCAACGTCGTTGGTGGCGTTGTCTTGGCCCACCCAACTAGCACAGCAAACCCAACAACAACATCAGCCGGCTCTTCACTCCACTTCAGTTTCGTTCCTCGCATGCTCTCTTGCTCGTTCTCTCTGACGTCTCTTCTCTTCGCTTCATGCCCACTCAACACATTCGTTTCATTTATGGCGTGCAAATTAGCATCTGCCCCTAGGGCTTCGTGTGTGTTCCATGTCCTTTGGCCCGGGCCACACATGTCAGCTACTGTGTGTGCGCTGCTCTCTTGCTTGCTCGCTCTTACATGCAGTCGCAATCTGTTGCCCATTAGCTACAACTACAACTACAAAATTGAATGTGTGAAAATTTGACAGTAATGCGTTGTCGTTTGCTTTGAAGTTTTGCAAAATATACCGACAAAAAGTCGCAAGGTGTTGAAAGTTGAGCGAGAGTTGCGATTGCGTTTTAGTTGAGTTATCGCTAGGAGTGCAGTGCCAAAGAGAGGGGAAGGGGAACAGACACTAACTTTGCCTACTCAATCGGCTAGCTGCCAGTCACAAGTGATGCGTTGACTTCGTTGTTGCCCTCTCTGTTGCTCAGCTTACGGTCCACAACACGCAGCCCACACACAGACAGACTGCTGTATAAGGTTGTCGTTCAATATCATATTAGAGAGATCAATTCATACACTCGTGTATATTTCTATTTCTATGCGCGATTTCAGAGGCCATTGGACGTTCACTGACCTTTTAGCACTTCCTTCCAAATTGCGGAAACGGTACAACTGGTTCACCTTTCAGCTGTGTTTAGTATCAACAAACACAACCAACCCCTTTGCCATATTTATCGTGCAGTTTTTCGAAAGCAGTTTTTATCGTTTATCGATTTCCAATAAACTGCAAGCTGTTTTTAGAAATCCATATTGCGCTGCTGATTGCTATCGATAAACGTTTTAAAAGCGCATGCACATGATTTACTTGACACTAATTTCCATAAATAAAACAAAAAGTTCAATAAAAATTAAGGCAAGCACAGCGGAGAATGGGAGGGGAGGGGGGATTGATGGCTGACCGTCTCTCTGACAATAACCCAATTTTTCAGTAGCAACACACAAAGCAAAAATATGTGTGCGACGCATTGACGACCAAGGCAGGCAGCGCAGTCGCAGCCGCAGCCGCAGTCGACGCCGACTTTAACGCTGAGGCTAAAGCTTGCGCTGCGATGTCGATGTGATATGCGACGTCATCGGCATTTTCATTTTCATTCTCATCTCGTCACCTTTTTTGAGAAATTTGACAATTTTTTTGTAAACTAAAGCAGAGCCATCGGTCGCTCTCTCTCCCTCTCTCTCTCTCTCCCTCTTTGGCTTGTTAAGTGTGACGCGGGCTGCGCTGCGTGGGCTGACGAAAGTGTTAATTGATTTGATTGGCTTCAAGAGGCGATTTAGCTGGTGATCGCAGCTGACTAAAAAAAAAGCCACACAATCCATGCGAAAAACGAGTTGAACAAGCTGCCAACACACACACACACAAAGTTACGACGCGCATCCGTTAGATACTCGAAATAAAGTTGTAAGCAGCCCCAAAAAAGAGATACAAAGATACATTCGAGTGGAGCTCGTGTTGTTGTTGTTGTTGTTGCTGTTGCCACCGCAAACGCTGTGGGATAACTTCCGCACTCGTGCCGCGCCGCTTTGTGGCGAGTGAAACTTGCGAGTCTCTTTTTCGTAATCAGTTTGCAGCAATTGCCGTTTTGGTTGCAGCGCTTTTTTATCCAACTTTTGCTTTGCTTTGTTTCGTTTCGTTTCGGTTCGGTTTCGTTTTTTGTGTTTTTTGTTTTGGCTTGTATGTTCTCCATCTCTTTCCCCCCCGGTCTCTCACTCTCTTTTAATTTACATTTCAAATTTTCACAATACTTTGCAGCTTGCAAAGTGATTGGAGGAAAGTCGAGGGAATCCTCCGAGACTGACGCTTTCCGCATTTCACAAAATCACACACACACACACACACACTCGAACAAAGCAGCTTTGACCGCCTACCAAACAAAAAACAAACGAAATAATGTTATATCAGTCAGTTTACATCGATAGCAAACTTTCTAACTCACTTGAGACAATTTCCACATCTGGCAGCAGCAGCAGAGGGGGAAGGGCGCTTTATAGAGGTCACTCAAGTTGTAGGCATAATCATTATCATATTTATCGCTTTTCTTATCTATTATTTATTTATCACAGCTATCAAGACACTTTGTAATATGGCGTGAAACTAGCTCAGCGATAACTTAATGACAATTTGGTATTTTTATGCGAACTGTTTGCAGTTTTAAACTGAATGTGTTTTCTATTAAATTATTTGACAGTTTTTAAAAAATAATTGTTTTTTCTATATCTTGCCATTCTGAAACTTTCATAAGTATTACTGATTAGATTTTAATTATATTAAACTTAATAACATTGAACTATACGAACTTATTAATAGACATTCACAAAACAGTCTTCGACACATTTTCATATCTATTAAACCTAATATAGAGAAACAAATAATAGGAAATTTGATGAGTTATATAAATATATTGTCATCCTAAAAACTTTCTAATAATTCCATAATAAATACACAAGATTTTTTTTCTTCAAAATATTACAAATAATATAATAAGGAAATTAACAATTACATGAGTTAATCTGATAATCAAATTTTATCTTTGTAAACAAATCTAAGATGGTATATTATTTAATATCTCTCTAACCCAAAACTTTCCTAACATTTTCATTTAAATAATATAGGATAATTTAGGATTTGAGAAGCTAATCTGATGGATTATTTAGTTAATTTACCACCCAACATTCACAAAAAAGTCTTCGACACATTTTCATATCTATTAAACCTAATATAGAGAAACAAATAATAAGGAAATTTGATGAGTTATATAAATATATTGTCATCATAAAAACTTTCTAATAGTTCCACAATATTTCCAAAATATGTATTACAAATAATGTATTAAGGAAATTGACAATTAGATAAGTTAATCTGATAATCAAATTTTGTCTTTATAAACAAATCTAAGATGGTATACTATTTAATGTCTCTCTATCCCAAAACCTTCCTAACATTTGCATTTAAATAATATTATAGGATAATTTAGGATTTGAGAAGCTAATCTGATGGATTATTTAGTTAATTTACCACCCCAATTTATTTAACAAAAGTATCACACACAAAAACTGAATTATTAGCGTAGGGAATTTATCAGTCGATCACCCTTCAAACAAAGCATGTTTTCATTGTAATAAATTTTCGTAACCAAAGTTGTCCAAGTCTTTTGGCTCTCTCTTTCTGCCTTTCCCCCTCTCTCTCTAGCTAAGTGAGACTTGGGAGTTGTTTCTTTTTGGTTTTAGGCCGTGCACTGGGGAATGGGCAAAAATGTGGGGAAAAGTGTCGAAAAAATGCGTGGCAAGTTTAACGTTGCCCTTGGCTTGGTTAATGCTGGTTTCTGTTTGCTGTTTGCTTGCTTGTTTCAGCAGCAGCAACAGCAACAGCGATTATACAATATCCGACCGAGACTCCGCTTGAAAGTGTGATATTTTCGTGTTGTATTTTTTTTGTGTTTGGCCCAAAAGAAAATACTACATAACTCAAAACGTAACAACTTAACTTGGCTTAACTTGTATCTCACTCTTTGTTTGCACATTTCTTTTGAATTCGCTTGTTTGTCAATCCATTTCCTGCCAAATTTGAATGAAGCATTCTGGTCACGAGAATAATTTGTCAATGCTGTGGCAAACAACATGTTGCAAGAGACAAAGGGGCAAGACACCCAGGCAGGCCGTTGATTTTAATCTGGGTGTCAAAATAAACGACAAACAATTCGATTCTGTCTGTGTATCTGAGTATCTTCTGGGTGGGCTGCTGCTTGAGTTAATTATGAAATTGTCCTTTTGCCAAGGATTTCCCCCTCCTCAACCGAACTTGCCACACACACAGCATGCTGTCGAGTTTCCAAAACCACAAGAAATAACGATCCCAGGCAGAATAGAAGACGAAGACGAGAGACTCTGGACTACCCACGGCGTTTGTTTACGCTCATTAAAAGGCAAAAAATGAAAGAAAAGGTGGCAGAAGAGGCAAGCAGCTGGCAGCGAAAGAGAGTACCTCACCACCATAAGGCAGAGGAAGGTGCAGGGGCACCTGTGTGTGGTCCTGTCCGTTGCGGTCTATTCTTCGTTGAGCTTCTCGTTTCTAACAATTACGCCTCAATGGCAAATAATTCAATCTTCGCTTTGCGTCCATTGTGTGTCTGTGATGTGTGTGTGATGGATGCCCCTCAACTCGCTCTTTCTTGCTCTTTGATGGATGGACGGCGACGGCTTGGATGTGCGAGAGCTGGAGCAAACATGCAAAGAACGAACGAACACACATGAACACACTCTCAGATACAAATGTATCTGTAGCTGCGGCTAGGCTAATTTGAAGTGCGTGCGTTGTTCTTCTTTTACAGCCCGCTATCAATGTGTGTGGCCCTCAACGTCGCCAGTTTGCCAGCCAACCACAACGCAGACAGCAGAAAGAAGACAGAACTCTGAACACTGATGCAGTCAGGTAGCTTGGCTTATACCTGGCTTGTGATTCAAATGCTTGACTGGACCTCGCACAATCCCGAAAAGGAAACCCCTTTTTACCCATAATACAAAATATTGTGTGTATTTTTTTCCTGTTCGGTGTTGTTTGTCTTGCTGCTTTAATAATTTAAATAAAAAAAAATTATAAGAATGCCACCAAAGTTGTGCGGCTTCACAAGCATATGTGTGTGTTTGTGTGTGTGTCAAGCGCAGACGCAGAGCCTAAACAATCACAATCACAAACACACACACACACACATACACACACACATGCAGAACACACTCAGAGCAGCAAACATGAGAGTCGACCTCGGCCTCGGTGACGCTGGAGGAGCCACACACGATTTTTTTTTGTTCTTCGTTCTGCTTCTTCTGCAGCGTTGGTGGCCGCTGCGGCAGCGACGTTGACAGCGACGTCGACGTCAAGAACGCTGCGATGGCAGCGAAACAATCAGAATTAATTCTCGTTTTTCTTTTTTTGCTGGTTTTTATGTCGCATTTCTCTTTCGGCTCTGGCTTTGGCCACCTTGGGTTCTCTTTTGTTTTGTAATTTTCTATTTTATTGCCTTGTTGCTTAATTGTTTTGGGCTGCCTCCTCCTTGATTTCTGCTTTGTTTTGCTGTTTGTTTGCTTGTTTGTTGTGCTCTGTGGCCGAGAGACAATCATAATATTAGACCTTTGACACACAACACAGCGAATTATGGCAACAGGTTCTCAGAAATCTTTATCTCAACTGTGGCTAATCAATTCATGTTTATGGCATTGATTTTGGGACAAATTGTGCAACTAAACGTGGCCAAAAAGTTGTCCTAAACTTATGCGCAAACTTTCAAATGAGCCGCTAATCAAAAGAAAACTACCAAACTTGGAAACTGAGCAAACACACAGTTAAACGAAGCCCAGAGCCCGGGGACAGCGTCAAGGCCCAGTTAAGAGCGCTGCGTGACAACAACAAACAAACAGCAAGAAAGATAGAGAAAAGAGTTGGCCCCGAAAACTGTGAGTGTGTGTATGTGTGTGTGTGCGTCGCCCTAAATGAAGACAAATTGTAAATAAACGTAAATTTCGAAGTCTTTTAACCAAAAAATAAAAAAAAGAAGAGTGAAAACTGCGCGAACAAACATTTAGCAGTCCGAAAATGTAATAAAAATAAATCCAAAAGTGCCACAAAAAAAAACTAAAAGCTGAATTACATCAAAAAGAGAAAAAAATAAATGCCAGACAACACAAAAATTGAAGAGCGAAAAGAAATGAGGGGAACAAAAAGTTGTTTAAATACACATTTCATTGTTGCTCGTCGCCAGACGGCGAGATGATGAACATTAAAAGCAAAAGCAAAAGCAAAAAGAAGGCTAAAATGCGGGCGACGTCGCCGCAGTTACGCACAACTTGTAAAGTTGTTATCTCTTCCATTGTTGTATGTGTGTGTGTGAGTGTGTGGTTAGTGTGTATGTGTGTGAGTAATTAAGCGAAATTAGGGCGGCCCAAAAGGCGCACGCCAGACAGTTGGCCAAGATGAAAGATATGCTCAAAAGTAGCTTTTATCGCACAGTTACCCTGTAAGCGCAACTGCAGACAGATAATCGATTAACTATCGATAGTAAGCACAAACGGATATTAGTGATGGAAGAATTGAAGAGGTTAAGCTATCGATATTATCGATCAGTTTACATTGTTTATATAAAGTTGTCAAAAAAGTCTTGCGGTATATTATAGTAAGATAGTATTTGCGGTATTTTATAGATGGAAAGTAGGTACAAGCGGAAGTTAGTGATGGAAGAATTGAAGAGGTTAAACTATCGATATTATCGATCAGTTTACATTATGTTTATATAAGGTTGTCAAAAAAGTCTTGCGGTATTTTTATTGAATTTTCAATTGTTCATAAAATTGATTATAATAATGCGATTTAAGTCAAATACGCGCCGTTTTGTTCGATGGCGAGTTCCCAAAGACATGCCAACTTCATATTGTCCCTCTTATAGAAGCTCGCTTCCCTATAATAATGGTGGCACAGTATTTTACTTTTGTATTTAAGAATATGTATGTATTTACGTCCTAATTTCAAAATATGTCAATCTTTTAATATTTCAAATGAATAATTTTGTATTATCCCTAATAAATGTAAAAATATGCAAATTCGGAAATCTGAAAAAGATTTATACATTGTATAAAAGAAATTCGCTTTAATGAATAACTTCAGTTCTAGTGTTGATAGAATTTACTATCGATTAATACAAAAATTGGGAATTATGCGTATTCCACAAAGGAAAACGTAATCAAATACTATAGACATATGAAAATGTAAGCCGTTTCTCTTTAAGTTCATCAAGTAGACTTATCTTATTTATTCATCTATTAATACAAAAATTGAGAATTACGCGTATTCCACAAAGAACATTAATATCAAGAAAACGTAATCGAATACTATCGATATATGAAATCGTAAGAGCGTTTTTTTTAATGGGTATCTGAAAGTCGCTTCATCAAGCTCATTGCTCTCATTTGCTGCAGTTATAGTTCGTTTTCGAAAAGGTCTCTTTAAGGCAGAGTTATTGAGACAGCTTTGCAGATCTCTATGCGCACATACACGCTAACTATATACATATGCATTAAATATATGTGTGTGTGTATGAGGAAAAAAAGAAAGCCACATTATGATGCCAAATTTTCGGAGTTCAATCAGCGGCTGCGTTAACAGCAACTAAGCCACAAGACGCGAGTTGAGTTGAGTCGAGTTTTGTGCTTATTGTTGACGGCGTGTTGTTGCTGCTGTTGTTGGTGTTGTTGTTGCTTATTACGTCGCCTGCGCCGGCAAAGCAGCTTGTGGCAGTCGCGCAGTCGTGCCCCCTTTTTTTTTGGCCATGTGACGTCGCCATCGTCGCGCTGCCAGCAGCGACTTCGCGTTGCTTGCACAAAAAACGTGTCGCGCTTGTTATGTAATCGTCCCCAGCGCGACGACGGCGGCGTCAACAGCGCTGCCAACGTCGCTGTCGCCGTCGACGCCAACGCTGGCTACAGTTTGTCATTTGACGTAGTTTTTTTCTTTCATTTATTTTTTTATTTATTATTATTTTTGATCATTTTTTTTTTTGCTCGCTTGCTTGCTTATTCTTTTTTATTGCAATCTTGTGTGCATTTTTTCTTCTTTTTTTTTTTTTTGGTGTTGCCAAAAAGTTGTTACCCAAAATGCAACTGCAACACTGCGGCAGCAACTGTGGGCGCTGCATGTGGAGTCTCTCTCTCTCTCCCTCTCTATTTTTCGGTCGCTCTCGCTCTTGCTTTGTCAGTCTCGCTTGTTTATAATTTGCTGCGCTTTTTAAGCGCATGGCATGAAAAAGAGGTGAAACTAATTTTTTTCTTCTTTTATATATATATTTTTTTTATTTTTTGGGAGTGTGTGGTGGCTGTTTGACTTGTTAGCTGCTGCCTGGTGTGGAAATCCCTCAGAGTGTTTATGTAATACATATTTGTCATGGATTTGGTGGCATGCTGCTGCTGCTGCTGCTGTTGTTGCTGCCACAACTTGTGGGCGCTGCCACACGTATAAATGTCACTCAGTTGCTGCAACTTCAATTTTCAATTGAATTGCCAATGCAAGGAGCCTGGCTTAACAATTAAGCCAAAGAGATTGCACAACATTTATAAAGTAAAGTTTTTTTAAAGTTGTTTTTTACTCGTTCGACAATTGAAATTAGAAAGGCTGCAAATTTGGAGATCAAAATGGAAAACAAAGCTACAGGCGGGGGCAACGTTTGTTGTTGTTATTGTTGGCGTGAAAGGTGAAAGGTGTAGATAATCGCCAAGCAGCAGCAGCAGCAACAACAACAGAAAAGAGAGTTTCAACTCATGTGATAGCGGGTGAGATTTTGTTGTTTTTATTTGCCACGCTGTTGCTGTTGCTGTTGTTGTTGTTGTTGCTGTTGTTGTTGTTGTTGCTGTTGTGTGTGCACACAACAAATCGCGGGTGGTTTCGTTTTTGTCTTTTGTTTTAAAAATACAAATCTCGACTTGACTCGCGACTCGCAACTCAACTCGACAAATTTTGCAACTCTCTTTTGGGTGTTACGAATTCAAGTGAAATCGCCCCGCGCCACCGAAAAAGGTAAAAAGTGCATGAATCTTTTTACCTTTTTCAACTTTTTTTCGTTTTTTGATTATTTTTTTTTTCTTTTTTCGGTGTTTGTTTTGGGTCGAGTGTAGTTCCGGCATTGCTGGATTTGCCCAGCCAGCTGGATATGCAGGCGAGATTTAAATTGATTGGCAAAACGAAAGGAAATTGAATTTGAAATGTGATCTGTTCCATCCACGAGTGGGAGATGACTTTAAAGTGGGTGGCGGGGTTGCTCTCTTTATATGAATATTGCGGCTTAATAATAACTATTATACATATTGTATAACAAGTGTTTTGAGGCCTGTGCATTTGATAAGTTATTGTTGTGAAATGCAAATACTAGCCAGCTAGTTATTGTCAAAGCGCTTTAAATAACTGTCATATGCCAACTGTTATACACACAAATATTTTTATAGCTAATCACGTACGCTCTATCTCTGATTATTGTTTGCAAATTGTAACAAATAACTGTTATATGTAAACTGAGAAACTGTTATAAATAGATGCAGATTCTATTATACACCTAAAATATAAATTGTGTCGTATCTAATATAACAAACAACGCAATAATTAAAGTAATGTATATCGAACTGTCAATTCTGTTATACTTCAATAACTGTCATATGCCAACTGTTATACACATAAATATTTGTTATAGTAAATCACGTATGCTCTACCTCTAGTTATTGTTTGTAACTTGTAACCACTAACTGTTATATGTACACTGTGAAACTGTTATAAATAGATGCAGTTTCTGTTATACACTTGAAATGTAAATAAATTCGCATCTAATATGACATATAACGCAATAATTAAGGTAATATATATCGAACTGTCAATTCTGTTATACACTAATGACGTCTTTGTTATACAATTGGAAATGTATAACATTGGAAACAGCAATTATATTCATATCTTCTGTTATACAGTACAAGAACTCATCAAAATGCATTCAAAGATTATTCTTGACTTGTACAAACACAACTGTTATATGTATAAAACTCACTAATAATTGATACGAATCTGTTGAACAAAATCCAACCTAACGAACTTTTTTTAGGAAATTGTGAGATGTTTACACAACTCGTTTTTTGTTTGCAAATGCAACTGTTATACTACGAAATCTTGCTGTAATACATCTAATTGCAATACAAAATACTTCCTACAAACTTCTCACTCACTCCTTAATTGATTTCAAGCTGTTATACAGAACCATTATATACAATTTAAGTGTGATTTAAATCCATTACACATACGAAAAGTGCACGCTGCGGGAGCAACCCGAAAGTGCAATGCATTGCTGGAGACGCGAGCCCAACAATTAACTGTTATACATTAGAGTAATAACAAATAATAATACATGTAGATGGCAACTAAACACGAACAGTCATGCAACAAACAACCAAATGCAGCCTTTGTGTCCAGACATTTACTTTTCCCCTATTTTTTCTTTCGAAATTGTTCAATGGATTTGAATTTGAATTCAACTTTTGACTCGAAAGCCTAAGCAGGTCGAGGGGAATCGAGGGGAGGGGAAAAAGAGGGTGAGCTGGACAAAAAAGTGCTCATTGTTTTGCATAAGTTGAATGAAAGAGAAAACACAAGAGAAACAAGAGTTTGAAAAAGCAGATCACCTTTCGTTTTCGTTTTTCACGCCGCTGAGAAAGTCATTAAGTGAATGCTTCTTTCCCTTCCCCCCTCTTCTTTTTTAAACAAATTAGAGTTCAAATTAAGTGATTATTATTATCATCAGTGATTAGTTTCGTTCGCAGAGCTCATCTCGACTACTCAGAGCTCAGCGAGACAATTCTTCAATTCCTCCATTCCAAAGGCGACATCGTTAGCGCCTCATTTAAATGAAAGTTAACGCTGGATTTCTAGTTATTTATCAGTTGCGTTTTCGTTAGGGATTACTTTCAAATTCCATTTATGCCATTTTCGTTTCGTTTCGTTTAGGTTTTGTTTTTTTGTGGATTGCACAATTTGCTGTTGGCCCAGAAAAATCACTTTTCACGTCGAAATGAAAACAGTTGCAAAAGTTGAAAAGCAAAAACCCAGCGACAACAAAACCAAATTTGTGTGTTTAACTTTCCACAAGCCGCAGCAGTTGCTACTCGCTAGTCGCAGTCGCTGTTGCAGTCAACGTTGGCGTCGCAGTCTCTGTTGACTGCGATGGTTGGTTATGTCATAGCTACAGCAAAAGCAACAGCAGCAGCAACAGTCGCGACACCGGGAGCTGAGCTGCTGCGATTTCCCTCAAGTGAAACTGAGCAGCGTTTTGCTTCTCTTACTGTTTTTTTTTTTTTCTTTATTATTTTTTGGAAAGCCTCAAAACGCGGCGACGGCGGCTTCCTCGCTGCTTTAGGCCTCTCTCAAGAGCTCAAGCTCGACAACAAACCGCAGCAATGAAATGAAATGAAATCGAAAGTCTCGCGCATCCGCAATTAAAAAATTTGACCGCGACTTTTTTTTTTTTGTATTTTTTTAAACGGCAGCAAAACGCAGGGAAATTAGAGGCGCGTTATTTCTGTTTAGTGAATAATATGTGAGTGTGTGCGATGATGACCTGCTTTTAAGTTGTACCTTTAGTGTTTTTTTTTTCATTTAGTTGTGCTTTGCCATGGCAACTACAACGACAACTAGCAACTAAAACTCCATCACTGACCATGCCCAAACTTTCGACATGCCTGCTATGACATGTCGACTTAACGCTCCTCTTCCTCTTCTCCCCCCCTCTGCTTCCCTCTTCCCTTGTGTCCAATTCAACCACATACTTCACTTCACGATATTTGGGGCACGCACGCGGCGCAACCTCAACAATTTTTTTTTTTCGGCGTTCATCGAGTGAGAAATGAGAGCAAGGCAGTTAACGACTACAAGATACTCAGCATGGAAATAAGAAAAAAATAAACTCTCTCTTAAGACTTTTCTAATAACTCATTTAAGAGAATTACTAAAGTGATTTCATCATTTTTCGAATGATTCAATTGAAATTTGGAATTTATACAAGATTTCATTTTGAGATAAGGAGCGAAGAAATATATTTAAAGTTGTTTCTAAGTATTCTTTTATTCTCTCTATATAATGAATAAAACTCAAAATTTGGAAAACGTTTAGAATTTAAGATCATTAGAAAGGAAGATTCTCGAATTTTTTTTATGAGAGTTACTCTCCATAAAATGATTTCAACTTCATTAAAGTCACTTGAATGGAATTCAGGATTTAAACTTAAGATATTCAGTACAGAATAAATGAGGTTTTCGAAGGGCTTTTTTAATGATTTCAGTTTCTATTTAAAGGCATTCAAAATAGGGAGCAAAAACAACTATCTGGAGCTGTTTCTACTCTGATTAAAACGAATTCGTCTTGGCATTAAATTCAATTGAAGTTTGAAACTCTCGCAGTCAAGGATTTGAGCTCAAGTCACTTATATAACACACTCATCTTAAGATTCAGTTCGTTAAAGGCTATAAAAACTGATCGAACATTTATCCAGGAATGAAACTGGTTAAGCATCGTTTGGTTTTTGTGTTTTTCATTTTATCTTTCGGGGAATGAATAATTGCGAATGCTGCTTAAATAGGTCGAGACTTCGATCTGCGATCGAGTTTCGCTGACGCGTAATCAATTTAAATAAATTATAATTACTCACACGTTTTATACATATATTTCTTTTTTGTTTTTTTAAGCTGTGAAAGCCTTTTAGTTACATACCTGCAAAAGAAGAAGATCGAAAGAAATATGGTTAATTAATTGTAATTTTAATTGAAAGCAATACGTAAAGAGACAAAGATAGAGAGAGAGAGAGAAGAGAATACTTGGTGGCCCAAATTGTGCTTAATGCCATCGAACATGCCATAAAAGCGTCAATGTGATCAGGGTCAACATTTCATCTTTTATACGCGGCTGCTGCTTGCAACACACAGATATCCATACCAAATACAACACATGTAATAAATTATGTCTTGAAAGAAATCGAAACAAATCGACATAAAGTGAAATTGGACCAAAGTTCGAAATCCATTTCGAAATCTACATGAACTCGAACAATAGTTGGGCTATAAAATAAATATAATACAATAAATGAGTGAGTGAATGAGAAGAGAAAAACCAGGCAATGTTTGATATTAATCTCGCCATAAATCAAATGGCAACAGGCGCTGTCGCTGTCGCTGTCACGTCAAAAAGCTGACAGGGAACATGGCAAAGGGCCTTAAGAGAAAAGCCCTAAAAACGAGGGGAGCCACAACTGTCAAAGACGAGTACAAAATTCGCTCAGGTAGGCTGGGCAATATAGCATAACATAACATAACAAAACACAAATGTATATAGATGATCTCATATGAATTGTGTTCGACATTGTCGAGAGATTTAGTGCAACACACACATTGAATCCATTTTGTGTTGGGGTCAAAACTCAAAACTCAAAACTCAATTCGACTCATCTCAAATCACAATGAGCTGCTGCCGTTGCTTCTGGCAATGAGCCAACATATTTCAGTTATCGTTGTTGCTGTTGCTATTGCTGTGTTCGGCTCATTTCAAACACAAATATCAAACAGCTCGAGTTGAAACAATAAATAACGCACGCATATTTGTCCATTGCCGCGAGCTGAAGCCGAAGCCGAAGCTGAATCTGAAGCTGAAGGCAATGCCCAAGCTCTGATGTCGCATCGCGTCTCTATTTGAGGCTGCCTCGGCAATAGTTTCACGGCCAGCGTCCCGCTTGCTTCTCTTTGCTTTGCTTTGCCCCTCCGCTCTATACTCAATATAGGCATAGTTTGCAGAGCTTGGAGTGAAAATCATCGCCGGCTCGCTTTACCTTGTCAAGTGCTATTAATGTTGTTGTAGTTGCTGTTGCTGTTGTTTGTTTTATTCACACAAATTTCACGGCAATGGCCGCAACAGCAACCAACAATCTTTGCACTGCCATTTCAAAATTGTTTTCTATGCCAGCACTTGGCAACAAGTAATCATATTTTCACAATTAATTGCCTCACAAAAGCATAAACTAATTCTTAATTTTGCGTATTTCTGAGCTAAAGTTTTCGGCAGCAACAACATCAAGGAAAAAAAAAAGAAGGCAGCAACTGTTTTGCGACTTTCACGCGGACAAAACGCATCGCTGCACAAATTTGCATTTACCAACACTGGCACACACACACACACACAGGCAGACAAAAAGCGACCGTCACATTTTCAGCATGCAAATGGGAAAGCAGCAGCAACGAGCAGCGAAACTAAAGACAACAAAAACAGCAGCAACAACAACAACAACAGTCACTGACAACTGTCATAAATATAATTCGAGCTCAATTGAGCTTTGTTGTTGTTGTTGTGTATATCGTAACACACACACACACATACATTCATATGGACAGTGAAACAATCTCCAATGATTTCTCCTTTAAACAAATTTTGGTTTTTCTCTGGCAGCAGCTGCTCTCCTCCCCTCTGCTTTATGTAACCAAGTCAACAAAAAAAACACAATGCGTCGGTTGGATACATTTGTATCTCACAGATACAACTACTCTGCTATTTACGCCTCGTTGTTGTTGTTATTGTTGTTATTGCTGTGCTTTCCAGCACTCAAGAAGCTTTTCAATGTTTTATCGCACAGTGCCTAATGCATTTGTGCCTGTCACACAGCACAACATGTGCTGACTGTATCTGTATCTATACCTTTACACACACACACTGAGATACACACCACACACTCTTAGTTATGGTCACATATGGGGTTTTGGAGGCCAAAAAGATACAGCTTTTTTGGGTAGTAAAAGTTTGATGCGACTAATTGCTGGGCATGCGAAGTAAACGCATTGCTGTTTTTAGCCCAACATTGAAATCATTTCGTATCTCATATCTGACTGCGTCTATACATATTTGTATTAAGTGTATACATAATATATAAACTAATGGTTGAAATTTAATAAATTGAAAAAGGTATGCGAAATCGTTAATAAAGTCATGTTACTTTTATGTTTAAACTCGTCAACTAACATAATAAAAGTTAAACATAAGAATCTAAAATAGGTTGCCAATAATATTTATTTTATCTTAGTTATAAAAAAGCCAAATTTTAATGTGTTAAGAGAGAGATAAGAGATAACTAGTTTGACGTAAATAATGAAATGTAATTTATTTCTAAGCAAGTTCTATTGAATGTTCCACCTCAAAATAGTTTTTGATGCAATTTTAGGAAAAGTTTAATGATGAAATTAAATACAAAAACTTCAAAATTATTTAAAAAAAAGGAAAATAATCGTACTTAATCTATGATATGATTCATCTATGATTCATATTTCGTTTGTGAATTTAATTTTAATTAGTTTTGTCTATCTTTTATATAAGTAACGAGTATTAAAATATCGAGCTTACACAATTTTAAGCACAATTTATCTATATAATTACTCTAATTAATTGAATTATGATTGCTATTCATATATTATTCGAGAATTCATGTTGAATCTATGTATGTAGACATCACACTCTTTCTATTTCCTCTATCTATTAACTATGTAACGAGTGCTTCAATGTCGAGCACACACAATTTTGCATTTAATTTGAATACGTGTCCAGCTGCCTTTGCCTCAATGCTTCCCCGAGGTATTGGGCACCTTTTAGTTAGTCAATTGATATAGAGACCGTTACCCATCACCTCCCTCACCTGCTCCCCACACTTTTTGGACTGCCGGCCAACTGGACTTTGGGGTGTGGCACAAAGTAGGCGTAGACCGTAGGTAAGTAACTACTGTAAACGTATCGTTGTCGTAAACTTGAACATGACATTAAAACGCGGTTTCTGTTTGCCTCTTTTTGTGTCTGCTGCTGATGGTCTTTTACTGCTGTTGTTGTAGTTGTTGTTGTTACTCCGTAGTTTTGGCCAAGTTTTGGGTTACGGTTAACAGTTTAGGGGTTTTGTATTTGGCTGTATTTTTATGCTGGCACGTAGCGCAAAATGTGTGCATTTTAATGGTCGAAATTATGGTTACTTTATTGCGTTATTAATAACATTTTGATTGCATCACGTACGCACACGCATCGCATCGCATGGCATCGCTTGGTGTCATCGACGGTCGTCTGCTTTATACTCGGTACTCTGTACTCGATGGTTTTACTCTGGCATCATCATCGACAGTTCCACTCACGTTTCGAATATGCGACCACGTAAATGGGAAATGGGCATGGAAATGGGTGCAAGCTTGTGTCTGCGTGTCGTTGTTGTTGCTGTTGTTGTCTCCGTCTTTCTGTCCGTCTGTCTGTCTGCGACTCCTCCTTGGCTTTTGTCGGTTTCATTTGCGATGTCTCTGCTGTTGCCGTTGCTGCTGCTGCTGCAGCTAAGCTAAGCGAAGGGCATCCCAAAAGCCAGCCCAAACCAAAGTAGAAATCGTGCCATCGTGCTGCAGCCTTGGTTCAGTTTTGCTTTGGGTTGTGTCTTATCAATTTTTTCAGTTGTATTTTTTTCTCTTTTTTTTGGTTGCGTCGAGTGCCGTTTTCAGTTAATTTTCCGTTTTTGTTATTGAATTTTTACAACTGCCATAAGTAGGTCAAACATACGTATGTACGTACACACCAGCCAGATACAGACAACAGCTTCAAGATACAACATGATAATGACAGAGATATTCAAGTTGCATGTGCCTGTAATTTAGTCGTTCATTATACCACCTTAATTGGGATCAAAAGTACGCTCAGCTCAGCTCAAGAAAAGGGAATAACCACGCCTCCCCAAGCACTAACTATTTCCAGCTGCTGCTGCTTTTGTGCTAAAAGGACCTTAGAATTGACAAAGAGCAACAAAAAACTGCACACAACTGTCGCAAGCTAAACAACCTTGGAAGCTCTTTTTATTTCAGGGGCGCTAAGCGAACAAGAGAAGCAAAAGCCAAATGCGAAATGCGAAAGAATCTGTCAAGAGAGACAAGACATGACACAAGTTTTGTATAACTTTGTGTCGCTTCACGTTTTTCACGTATTCCTAAATTATGTATGTGCTTCAAATAATGTGACCAAGGTGTGACATACCCGGGATAGGGGCAGCATATCGGAGAGAGGGAGAGAAGACATTATTAGAATTTCAATCCCAAGCTAACAGACAATACTTCATATTTTCTTTACTCGTTTCGTGTTTGCTCTTCGCTTAGGGACTTTTGCTCGATTGCTTTGAAGTTTGGCGCAAAGAAGATGTTCTTCGGCTTTTCAAATACTCTTCCAACAGTCTTTAAAGTCTGCTGTAGATCATTTAAAATAAAAATAATACATTTGTAAATAGCATCAACTATTTAGATTAAAGCAATAGAACTTACTATAAGGCATTACAAATTATTTTAGGAAAATATTTCAAGGATCTTTTTTTAGATGAGAATTTTCAAATTAAAGAATTGTATAAAGAAGTTTTTTGATGAAATGAATAATAGTTCCTTTAAATTATTCATACAAAAATTGAAAATACAATTTTTCTCTATTTAATAAAGTTTTTATGAATTCTTTATTTCAAAATTTGTATTTACAATCTTGAAATGATCAATGACTTTCCACATAGATACAAATTTAGTGTCAATTATTACTTCATTTCATATTCCGATTCATAGTTTAATCTGTCCCACACTCAAATGCTGAAAGTTCATAAACTTTAAGACATTCACTCTCATGATAAATCGAAATGTATCTTTAATCTTCACTCGATTGACATTGCCAAAAACGTTTGCACAGACAGAGTATCTGTGAGTCAAGCACTCTCTCGACCGTCAAAATTCTTCGTGTCTCATTTCATTTTTTTTTTATTGTTTTAACGAACTCAGTTTGGTGTTTTGTTGACCATGAACCCATCATAAGTTTCAAATGCCGCACGCTTCGGGCCTTCTCGGGGTTTTCGGCATTTGGTTTCGGGCAATGTTTGCCATACTACTATACTATATAGAATGTGTCTGTAGTATCGCTTAGTAGTCGTAGTAGTTTCATTTATAGCCTCCTCCTCTCTTCGCACTATTTCCCCTCATGTTTCCTGCCCGCCCTGCCCCACCTTTGTTTATTTAAATGGGCGGACTATTTGAACTCATTTGACTCTCTTCGCATACTGTGTTTTTTATATTTTGTTTCTTTCGTATCTCTCCTCTTCATTTTTTTTTTGGCCGTATTGAAATTTGTCATAATTTGGTAGGTTTAGACGGCATAATTAACGAGCTGCTGCGTGTAGACGGGGTGTGTGTGTTTATATGTATGAGTTTGTTTGCATGTGTGCATAGTAATTATGAACGTTAGAAGTCGAAAAGCCTTTTATTTAGTATACATGCATATTATCTGCCCGTCTGTTTGTCCATTCCATCGTGTCTCAATGACCATTCAGGGCATTAAACGTCCGATGAGCTCTCAACATTTTAGGGCGTCTCGTATTTTTTTGTTCTTTACTGTCGAAGCTCGTTGTGCCAGGGTTTTAATATAGCTCAGGGCGATGCCCAGTTCTTTTACTGTTGGCCTTGGATTCTATCCAAATTTTAAGAAGAGAATTTCGCAAAAATAAAAATCATGTTGCTAGACATTTGCATATTTTAACATAAACAAAACTACTAAAGCGCAACTGAAATGGAATTTATGGTATTGCATTTTGTGTTCCATTTCGAGTGTTCCATTTAACCGCTAACTTATGCACGCTTTTATTCCGTTTCAATCCAATCATTTCAATACAGCGATAGCTTATCGTATAACCAATATCATTTTAAAACCCAAAGACACTAATAAGCGAAATCTGAAATTAACCGTCTTAAATAACGATCAGAGCAATCAACTGCCAACTTGCTGTGCAGTGACATTTGAAGTATTCCATCAACAGATTAATAACATAAAGAGGTGTAATTTGATCCGAGTTAAGAGCTTAAAGGGTAGAGATCGCAATTCATATACAACAAAATGAAAAAAAGGTCGCATAATGTAAGCGCTTATTAAACAATTTAAATAACATATTGTGCAGAAAATCACAACAATTTTTCAGCCTCGACGCGTATGCGATATCATCGTCGTGCATTGTTCCAAGCCAAGACAGACACTTAAGAGAGCTGGGAATGTCAGATGGGTAAGAAGAGGGTTGAGGTTGAAGATGAAAATGAAGTCGAGAGATGAGAGCTAAGAGCTGAGACTGAGGTTGTCGCAAAAAGGGATCTTTTTTCAATCCGATGACGATGACAGACAACAACGATGACAAACAGCAACAAACACAAACTACATGTGAGAGGGGAGAGAGGGAAAAGAGATCGAGGGAAGGGCGAGCAAACATCAGACCATCAAGTCAAATAAAGTCAATTGAAGTTGCGCACAATGGGCAGATAAAAAAAAGTGAAGGCAACACAACGACAACTAAAACCGAGCGCAGAAAAAAAAGAGAATTAAATAAAAGCGCAGACGTCGCGACGTCGACAGAGGCGGAAAGCAGCAGAAAAGCAGATCAACATAAAATGAAAATAAATCAAAATGTAAAAAAATTTTGCATAAAAAGCAAAGCACAGCGCGACACACAGAAAGAAAGAAAAGAAAACAAAAAAAGAAAAAACGAAAAAAAACTCGGTCGGTCGCTGAGGATGCCAAATGAAACTTTTCACCATTTTGCATAACAATTTGTATCTTTCAGTGGAGCGCGTTAAAGCAATACAACAACAAGGGGCCAACTTTTACTCGTTGTTGCTCAACTTTAAATTTGTGAGGGACACAACAGACGGACGGACGAACCGAGAGAGACGAGGCCATAAAAAGGGATTGGGATTGGTGTTGGGCTAGGGCTTGAGATTGGCACTGGAAATTGGAGGATTGCGAGACGGCGAACGCAGTTGATGTTGCAAGCTGAGCTCAGTAGTGAGTAGTGAGAGGGGGGGGCATGCAACCATTGCATGCCAGATGCAAAAGATACCGAGACACGTGTGTGTGTGTGTGTGCGCTAAATGTGTGGAAAAGGCGGAGGCAACGAAATTAACTCAAACTGTCGACAGGCCGAGAGAACATCAGCAATGTCGAGGTTGAGCATGATGAGGATGACGATGAGGCTGAGACTGACAAAGAGGACGAAGACCGAGCTGTATAGTTGGAGCTGCAACCGTGAAGCATTCACATTGCTGTGGCAAAGACAAAAGAGGGAGTTACGATTCTGTCGTAAACTGTGTAACACAGTGAAGGAGGCGTGGCACACTTTCTATATTGTCAAAGCTTGCCAGATATTTGTTGTAAGACTAAACAAGGTCTGCATATACTTTTTGGGTTGTAGATAGTATAGAATTTAAGCTGAATATGTATACTAGAAGTTATAACTAATAATTAGTTAAATAAGTTACATTTAAAACCCACTAGATTTTTCGAAAATTTCATGTGATGATAACTAATACACATTATAATAATAGCAAAACAGTTTTAACAATTAAGTATATAGAAAAAAATCAATTTAGGGAACATAATAAGAATTTCGTTAAAGGATAAGTATTTATATTTCATTTAAAGTAACAAATTTGTAAAAAGTTGATTTAATAACTTAATGACAATTACTTGAAGACAATTTAAGGTAAAAACTACTTTAATCTTATATAAACTAGCAACCATGTATGTATCTATTATTCATATAGACTCCGACGGCCCAAGAAAACTATTTTCACGGTACTTAACAATAATAAAAATAATATAAATGCAAAACTGATTCTATAAGAGGCACTTTCTCATTGGTAAAGCGGAGTCAAAAGTAGAATATTTTAACACAAATTTTTGAAAGAATAAAATCTAAATCAAACGATATCGAACAATACAAATGCCTTTTTTATTCTAACCCGAAAGGACTGTCATAAAAGTAATTTGTGTTCTTGTAATAGGGTATTCCTTTTTCGGCTTAATGTTGCCAACTTTACATGCCTGTCTTATTTGTTGTTGCATTCACTCTCTCTCTTCGCCTTTTCTCCTCCCTTAAGCGTAGCACAAACTCCAAGTTTCAATTTAAATGCAACTGACATTAAATTTACTACTTTGGCACAAAGCTGGAGACTACTGTATATATGTTATGTATATCGAGTGTATCAGATGCCGAAGTTGGGGAGACTGAGAACAGGACTGTGTGTGTGTGTGTCTGTGGTTTGGTATGCGTATGTGTCTCGTCTGTGTGTGTGTGTGTGAGTTGTCGTTTTTGTAGCCAGTTTGTGCAAAAGCTACTCGCAAAACCGTTCCGCAGTCTGAAGCTAAAGTTGAACCGGGGACCGCATCGGCAATCAGCTGGTGAAGGAGAAGGAGAGGGAGAATGAGAAGCAGGAGACAGAGATGGAGACAGAGAAGGAGGTCTCTCTGTGCAGACATTGTTGTCGCTGTCTGGTAAACTAAATTTAATGAACTGGCGCAGCCATAAAGCGCAACTTATCGGATACACTGCAACTGCAACTGCCACCGAGGCTGGGGGGATCGACAGAGTCTACATTTTAAAACCGACTCCAAGCACAGTGGCAAGCAGCAAAAAAAAAAAAACAGATAACTTGAATGTGTTTTTGTTTGTCATAAAATTGCAATGAATTCAATGTGCTTACAAAAGAAGCACAATAATAATTGCTAAAAGGGGGCAGAAGAAGAAGAAGAAGAAGAAGGGGAGCAGCTCTCATTAAGCAAACAATTTTCTTATGCTAATTTCTCATGGCATTTTGCCACAGTGTGCGGCGCTCACACACACTTCATGTTTATGGTTTATGTCATTTAACTTCTTGTCCAATTGTGCAATAAACTTAAAACAACCAACAATTCACAAATGCAAATTTCGATAGCAAAGCAGCAATAAAAAAAAAACAAAAAAGAAATCTACATGTGACTCAGATTTTGCTTAAAGGCAACAGAATCAGCAAAAGATTGTAACTATCAGTTGAGCTATTGAAAAGTTCAACATTGAGCAAGTTAACATCGAGTTCACTCACATATTGATTACAATACATATTTTACTTTCGCTTTTTCTGATTTTTTGTACAAATTTTTTAACATATATTTGCAATTTAAAATGACAGCCATAAATTATTAGGAATTATGTATGACACTTTATATACAAAATTATTTAAAATTGTAGTCATATTAATAGCTGTAATTTTGCATTCATGTTTCAGAATTCTTGTAAAGAATTTAATGTTTTAATTAATTATAATTATTTTTATTATTTTATTTTATTTTTTAAATTTTTTTTATTTTTTTTTTATATTTTTTTATTTTTTATATTTTTTTATTTTTTATATTTTTATTTTTTTATATATTTTTTTATTTTTTCTATTTTTATTTTTTTTTTTTACTTACTTTCTATATTATAAATCGTTAAATGTATATTTTTATTTTATGATTTTTTTTTTTCATATGTAATTCCCATTCTATGCATTTTATTATTCTGCAAGCGAATGTTTGCTTCACTTAAACACTTAACAGTAAAAACTTGTCTGAACTCTTTCAAACAACTCATTAATAAATAATCAGCAGCATGATTTTAAAACCATTTCCCAATTAGCTTAAAACTTTTCAAAATTAACTCTGCAGCCAGAGACAAAACTAATAATATAAACTGCAACTTTTGAGGCCATAAAAATAAACTCGACAAACTGCGAGTTCGCCTTCTCTTGCAACACAGTGTGTGGGTGTCTCCAAATGCAACAAACGACATTTGAACAAATGAAATCCAGTCAAAAGCAACGACAACAAAAAAATGAAATAAAAGAAAAGCCCAGAGACTGCCATGAAGCAGCTGCGCTTAGGCAATTGAGATAAAGTTGCCTTTTCGATGCGAGACAAGCGACAAGCGACATGGGACATGGGAGACAAGGGACAAGACAAGACAACGCGACAACTGTCATTTGTTATTGTTGTTTTCATTGTATTGTATTTGGTCAACTTGCGTCTTTTATTTTAGCTGCACCCAATGGCACCCACATGGGAAACTCTGAGTGACTGGGGCCCGAAAACTCTTTATGATATCCATCATTTAGCGCCAACAGGAAGAGAAAGTAATGCATGCCAAGTGTTGCAGTTGAAAAGAGACAGAGAGAAAGAGAGAGAGGAGGCAACGCAACGTCGCATTCGCTCTCACTTCATAAATTTCAAGCAGCAGCAGCAAGGTGTCAAGTTAATGCCAAGCTGAGGACGCTGCTCCAGCTTTGACTTTGACTTCAGCTTCAGCTTCAGCTTTAACTGAATGACAGTTGCCACCTTGAACACGGGCTGCTGTTGCAACAACAGCAGCAGCAGCAGCAGCGGCAGCAGCTGTCGTCGGGCCAGTGCCAAAAAGCTTTCATTCGACGTCGACGTCGCAGTTGACGTCACAATTGGCAGCTGCTGAGGCATTTGTGAGCTGAGCTCTTTGAAAGCAAATTTCATTTCTTCATTTGATTTCGTTTCTCGCTCGCTTGCTCAGTCTTCCCGCCTTAAGGTGTGTGTGCGAGTTGTGTGTACTTTCATTACTTTCATTTGAGTGAAAGATACTCACGCTGTTGCTGCTGCCGCCCAGCATGCGCCAACAACTGAAGCTGTTATTGTTGTTGTTGCCTCCAACTCGTTGCCACCGCAATACTCCCTCCCCTCCCTCCCCTCTTTCAATCCTCCTCCCCCCACTACAGCAGCCTCTTCAACTGGCTTGTTTTCATCGCTTCGCTTTGGCCGTTTTCATTTCACCAAAAAGGACCAATTTCAATTTGTACAACGACTCGCAGACTCAACGGCTTTCAAATAGCCACAAAATATTGCTGCTAATTATATGTGTTTGTCTGTGTGTGTGCTTGAGTGTGTGTGTGTGTTTGTGGCAACTGCAACATCGCACAAGCAGGAAGTGAATTTTACTGAAATTCACTTTTACTTGCACTGCAAAAACACGTTAATAGCAAAGCGAACGAAGCGCGTCTGCATTCGATTCAATTTTGCATTTGTCATGGGAAAACAACGATTTTCTATTAAAACGTTTTAAATTGAGTTAATAACAATTATTTGCATCATCATTAAATTGGATATCAATTTCCTATTAAAAACGAATGCAGTTTGTAGCAATTGATACCAATCGATAGTATTTCACACCATTTACTGCAAAATCGATAGTTCGATAAAAGTAAAAAAATTTAAATCTGTGAACACGATATTCAATAGAAAAATAAAAAATGAGCTTTCGATTATAACAATTGATTCATTGATCATCTATGCTATGAACATTATTTTTATTTTATTTGAGATACCAGTCGATAGTATTTGACATCATTTACTGCATAACCGATAGTTCGATAGATGTAAGAAATTTTAATCTATGAACACGATATTTAATAGAAAAATAACAAATTAACTTTCGATAATAATAATTGATTAATTGATCATATATGCTACCAACATTATTTTTATCTTATTTGAGATACCAATCAATAGTATTTCACAGCATTTACTGCATAATCGATAGTTCGATGAATGTAAGGAAATTTAAATCTATAGACAGCTTTCGATAATAACAATTGATTCATTGATCATCTATGCTAACAACATTATTTTTATTTTATTTGAGTACAATTTTTTATAGAACCACATTGAAAAATATTTATTGAATTTATTAGTATTATATTCTGAAAAAATAAAACATATTGATCTATCGACAATCTATCCAACCAATTGCTATAATATAATTTTTTATATAGAATACTTCATTTATAAAATATTTATTTATCACAAGTGGGTGCGAATTTATAAAACAAATAAAGAGTTCAGTCAATTTAACCTATTCGATTTAAATAGATTTATAATGTATAACAAAAATCATAAAATAATCAATTTTAGAGGAAAAAGTTAGTAGAAGCAAATTAAAGTATATTAATAAAAATACATATTTAAATTTGTAATGACCAGTAAGTTTCTTATTAGTACAAACAAACAAATATTCAAACACTCCTTATAATCAATAACATTCGAGGTCCAACTTTAATGACATTTGGGTCTGTACTTCTACTTGTTCACCAACAGAACATCAGATAAAACGTTATCAGCTACTCTTGAACATAAAACAGACCTCAAAGTAGGCTCAACACTTAATCGTTTTTTTGTTTTGTATGTTTTACAAGAAACATGGCTAATTTCTTGGGCCAAGCCCATACCCTAGGCAGAGTCCTAAGTTTCTGTATCGCGGCTGTGTTGTGAGTTTGGTACACGAATGCTCGTAATACTTTCTAACGACTATCAAATTTCACAAAGTGAGTGTCAAACGATGTAAATGAAGCGATAGGCTGGCTTTTTACAAGAATTTGGTGAAAGCTACAACGATAAGCTGGCATAATTTTCACGCTTTTCCGGCGAAGAGGCGCCCCGAAACTAACGAACGAACAAACGACGTCCAAAAGCAGAGATGACAGCACCCCAAACAACAACAAACACACTACAAACAAGAACTGATTTACTATGCAAATTAAAAGCCAACGACTTGGGAGGGCAATAGAAAAATGGAAAAGAAAATGGGGAAGAAAAAACTCAAGTTGAGGTAGTGGAAAAACCTTTGTGAAATGATTAACTGTAATTAGTGAGAAGTTCTGCGTCGTGTCACGAAGAGCAGAGCAGCGGGAAGCGAGAGCACATGGAAAATGACGAACGAGATCAAAATGTGCAGATAGCTGAAAAAAAAGGCAGGCAGTCAAATGCGATATAATAGAAGCGATTAACAACAATAAAAAGAAGAAATAAAACACAAAAAACTATCTGAAAAAAGGCAGGCAGGCAAGCAGATGACGACAACGACGATGACGATGACGACGACGATGTTGAAGTGGATACAGTCCGATTATACTTATTAACAAAAGCAGAAGAGTCGGTTTCGCTTTGAAGCAAACGAATTGTGGATACTCTATGTGAAATAATCAAATTAATCATAATTCAATTAAAAACGAATCAAACAAGCCGCTGAGTATTGTTCCCTCATTATTTAAGTAGTCATTTATTAGAGGCAAAGCAATATACTTTCGGGGTTAGGGTAGCAGAGAAACCTTCTGTGTGTGAAGGAGAAAAACCAGAGGTTGAGGCATAGAAGTTGCTTGGCATTAAGTAGCTGGCCAGCCAGACGGACAGACAGACAGACAGCAAAACCGCAGCAGCAAAGCAGCCATAGCAGAGCAGAGCAAAGCGGAGAGCACATGTAGTTATTGCTCTTGAGATACTTTTGGACACGAAGCGGAAACACAAGCGACGACCGCAGCGGCGGCAGCAAACAGAAGAAGCAAAATGAAAAAAAAAGAAACACAAAGAAAGAATTGAGGGACACACGAGACCAACGCGGACAGCGAAGCGAGCGAGCGAGTTGTGAGTTGAACTCTTTGGCTAAAGATACAAATTACAAGAGGTAGACATTGAGATTGAGGCCTAAGCGAACACGACGCCAACTGCGGTTGTTGTTGTTGCTGTTGCTGCTGTTGTCGAGTGGAGGGCAATAAATAAACACACAGAAGCGGAGGCAGCATGAAAATGATTAAAAGAGCTTAAAGAGCATGTCTGGTCGAGTGTAAGTGGAAGTGGCAGCAGCAGTCGACTCAGCTCTGTTGCTGTTGCTGTTGCCATTGCTGTTGTCGCTGATGTTGCTGTTGCTGCTGTTGTCGTTGCGGTTGTAGTCGAAGGTAGACGGCCTCATGGTCAACGGGGCGGTGCCAAACTCTACTACAAAGCAACAGAAACGATATGGAAACGAAACAACAACGCGAGGCTACCCTTGAGATATCTCCGACAAAGAGAACCTACAACTACAACTACAACTACAGCTGGGCACAATTGGTGCCCAGGCACCGCTTCCCATTCCCATTCCCTCCCCCTCTACGGCCTTTGTTCACTCTGCTTTGCCGGCTGTCATCATTTTTGTCACGCACGTGCATGTTGTCTTTTGAAGGCCAGTGGAATGAAACGGAATGGAACATGCCAAAAATAAAACAGCAAAGGGAAAACAATGCGCCGGCGCAACAACATCATCCCAAGACCATAAATCTTTACTTATTACAAGTGTCTTCTTCTTTTCGCTCTCTTCTCTCTCTCTCTCTCTCTTTCTTGCTGATATTTATGTTGAAACGCCATTGACTTCAATTATAACCCAGTTTCTTCTGTGCTGCAGCAGCAGCATGCAGCAAAAAGTTATGACGTTTACTTTTCTCTAGCTTTTTAGCCGATTTCAATGAGCATATTGCCCCGCAGCTCATTGTCAGATAATTATCAAGAGAGCAACCTCTTTTTTTTTGTCTGTTGTGTATGTTATTATTTATATAGCAGTGTAAAGCCCTGACCTGAAAGGCCGCTTTATTTGCTTGGCTTACCGACGTACTACGTACACACAATATTCATACAGTTACATTGCCCGGGTTTGGTTATATTGTTATAGTTATAGTTATAGTTGTTTATATATGTACATACATATATGGGCAAACATGCAAAGCGTTTTAGCTGCTATGAAAATCGATATTGGACAATGGCAATTACTGATAATGGCTGAAGTTACGAGGCGGTGGAGGAGGAATGAGAGCTCTGTTAGCTATCGCTTATAATTATCATTAATGCCCGCACATGCCAACAACACACACACACACATATCAAATGCCACACCTTAGGGATGAATATGTTGGCCAACTGACTTGACTTGGCTTCTTCCTTCTCCCGATTCTTTTTTATGGCCATGAAAATACAAATAGCTATAGCTTTTTTATGTGTGCGAGTGTGTGCGACAACAAAATTGTAGTTGATGACCCTCAGACAGCAGACACTTTCAAGGATACAACGACGACGACGACGACAGCGTTGACTTCGCAGTGCGCATTGAGCAGCAAAGGTTAAAGGTACAACAATCAACAACAACAACAGCGACAACAACAACAATGCAGTAGTCGACACAAGGTTAGGAACATTGCGCGGTCAGTTAGCCAGAGTTAAAGTGAAAAACGTATCGAAGCGCGTAAATTACACGGCCCGAGACAAAGAAACAACAAGGGGAAAAGCATCGTCGTCGACGTCGCCTGGGGGCCAAAAGCCGAGCCGAGAGATGCCCGTGTGTACTCCGGGTTAGCAACAAGACCGACACAATAAACTAATGAAAATACATAATAATAGTAATGGGCAAGTAATAATAGTCAAATGCTAGAGCAGGGAACGGGAATGGGAATGGGAACGGGAGAGCAGCGTTGTCCAATGAAATGAAACGAAATGAGGCGAAATGAAATGAAATGAAACGAAATAGAATCGACACTAAAACCCAAACCCGGTAGGGGTTGCCTTCTCTATATACTATGTGGTTGTGTTTGGCCCTGGCCCTAGGCAAATGACTGTATTAAGTGATTGCAGAGCGGGGTGGAGAAACGATATGCGATGCGATATGCGATTAATAATGACTGTGAGGCACAAAATGGAAAACGACTTGAATGCGCGCACACAACGCCAACTTTTGCAGATTGTGAATGAATTGCTATGATTGTAGTTGTTGTTGTTGTTGGTGATGGTGATGTGCCGCCTCAGCGAGTGACTAATCAATGGATAACATCATTTGGGCGGAGGCAATGAAAATTAATATTCATACATGAATAATGCTACTACTATATAGCTCCAATTGAAATAATGTGGCTGCAGAGAAAAAGGCAATGAAAGTATGCTATCGATAGTAAGCAACATTTAAAATAAATAAATAATAATAATATAATACAAATAATTAACTTTTAATAAATTAAAACAATATAGCGAAACTTGTATTCATTTAAGACTGTAATAAGTACTTCGACAAGACAATCGATAGTAGTTAAACTTTATCAAAGCTACTATCGATAATTTATAATTATTAAACCTTTTCAAGTAAACTGTTAAAACAGTTCTAAATGATAATCGCTTTAAACTACTACAAAGACCATCTTCAACCTACTTTTTTCGTTTTCAAAATATGTATATGCGTTCATTTTCGAATACTATCGATAGTTAACAGAAACAAAATAAATACATAATATAAATATAACCAAAATAATTAACTTTTATTAAATTAAAACAACATTGCGAAACTTGTATTCATCAAAAACTGTAATAAATACTGCAACAAGACAATCGATAGTTTGTACTTTGTCTTTATCAAAGCTACTATCGATTGTTTAGAGTTATTAAACCTTTTCAAGTAAACTGTTAAAACTGTTCTAACTGATGATCGATTTAACCTACTACAAACACCATCTTTAACCTACTTTTTTCGTTTTAAAAATATGTACATGCGTTCATTTTCGAATACTATCGATAGTTAACAGAGCCATAAATTCGATTGGAAATGCTTGCTCTAATTAGCACATGCAGACCCTTGGGGGTTTTTGGGCATCTCTGTTTGAAGTTGAGCAATCAAGTGGAAGCGAAATAGCCCAATTGTTTATTAAGTTTGTGCCGCAATTCTCCCTCCCTCCCCCCTCTCTCGGTATAGAGTGAGTGTGCCCAGCATCACACAATACACCCCGAAAAATACATCTACATAGATTTTGAATATTTCTATTGTGATGTGGAGCTGTGTGTTGTTTTCATGCCTGTCGGTTGCCATTGGCAGAATTGGGTCAAGTTTCAGTTTTATTGCCCTCGAAATAGGGGGCATGGGGGGACATGAAGGGGCAGGCAGCAGGCAGGCGGTAGCCTTGTGGTTTGGTCCCTTTGCTCCCAGGCACTCCCTGGTTGGCCCAGTGTTTAAATGTGTATGTGTGTGTGCGTATAATATCTTTGATTAAATCATGAAATATGCAAAAAAAAAAAAAAAATACATATATATGTATGGATGAACGCATGACCTTTTTTCGACGTAGGGGGAAACTTGAAGCGCCCGAGGGGCATAGAGGGAGATGAACAGCAAGAGCGAGAGCAAGAGCAAAAGCGGCTCTGGAGACACGACACGAAAAGCAAGCAGAGTTTTTGAGTTGTGAATTTTGCGGTGCCTAAAAAGCGGAAACTGGGTCAGAGTTGCTGCCTGCCGAAAATAACCAACAACAACAACAGCAACAAGAGCAACAACAATCACTGCGACCACAAGAGTGTAGAGGGAAGGATGGCAGGGGCGGCATTATAACAAGCGCCTTGCCTTTTGTTGTGAACGAAGTTCAGCTTAACTGTCGTATACATGGCGTATGCGTAATATGCGAAATTTCTTTGAAAACGCAGCTTGCTGCTGCCCAAAAGGTCAAGCTGCTGCTGCTGCTGTTGCTGTTGCAGCAGCGTCGTCAACGGCAGCGTCAATCATTCAACGGCACTGACGGCAACATTGAGAGACTCTGAAGCTACACACACCGCCCTCTCTCTCTCGCTCTCGCTCTTGCTCTCACATACACTACTCAGTCAGCGAGTGCGGGGCAATTAGCGCGCAATTGACCTACATTGGGGCAGCATGGCAGCATTAATGGTGTCAATAGTAAACGAGACTGACGACGGCGACGTCGACGTCGACGCAGCAGCAGCAGCAGCAGCTGGCGAACGAAAAATGTTGAATGTTTATGCACGCACACTGCTTAGATGGGTTGAGCTTGAGCTGCGTGGCAAGGGGGCAAGGGGGGAAGGGGAAACATGAATTCCAAGTGCAACAATCAATGTGAAATTGTTTAGAGATTATCGCATTATTTATTGAATACAACATAAATGAAAAGCTGATCCTCTGACGTCAGCTGAGAAACCAGGAAGCAACAAATAATACAAATCAACTTGAATACAGTTGTCTATACAGTAATTATCGATACAGTTATATGAATAGCACATTGTTGTAGCTAAGCCCCCCCCTTAGACCTCGCATTAGATCATCTGCATTACACACAGCCCACTTTGATCCATATTTCCATATGTAAATTTGATGATTAATGGCTCGCGTTTATGGGCATTGCATTGAAAATTAATGATTACAATTTCCTAAAACAAACCAATTTCAATTTGTCTAAACGTATAATTTTTCGTGTGACCTCTGAACTAAATTAGAGCAGAGTACACACAAAACTGAGAATGACCTACACAAGTTCTCAACTCATTCCAATGTCTATAGCATTTTTTGAATAATTTAAAAGTGTTTCGAATTTTTTTTTTTTTTTGTATTTATACTAATTTTATTAATACCATTTTATTTTTAGATACTCTTAATAAGAATGACATTTTATTCTGATATACAGATAATGTAAGATTATTATATTATATAGTAATACTATAATATTTAAAAAGAAGGTCTAGTAAGATTATTAAATAATTTTCGATATAATGATAATAATAATGATTTCCAAAAAGCTAAAAAAATTAAATAATTATATACTATAGAACTTATTATATTACTAACAAACTCTGAATACCAAAGCAATATTATTATTACTAAAGAGTAGAAATACTATATAATAAAGTTTCTACATTATTTTATGACATTCTGAATTGTTTCAAAATAAAAAAAATAATGAAGAATCTTATCACATTACTACTATTTTAAACTTTAAAAAAAGAAAGAAATATTTTATAATAATATTTCTAGGAAATCCGATTACCAAACTGCACATAAAATGTTGAATGCCCAGTCAAGTGTAGGGTATTCTTACAAACGAATTACAGCCGCATTTGGAACGATAAAAGCCTTGAATCTGTGTGCTGTCCATAGCCCATTCTCACTCCCTCTCTTTGCGGCGCTTTCAAGTAATGTTAATCTGCTTCCCCAACCCCCTGCCTAAGTAGCAAAGAGTGTACAAATGACCAACGCGTTGGTCAAACAATGACGCGCACTGTGCGTACGACTTGAATGACAGACAATTGCTAAGCAATCGTCGCGTTGCCTCCTCCTCCTCCCACCCTTCTGCGCCCTCTCTTCCTCCACCTCCTCCTCATGCTCCACAGCCAGCGCTCTCATGGGCAAAGTTAGTCAGAGAGCGGCGAACGGCAAACGACGCTGCGACGTAGCGTAGCCGCGGCAGAAGCAGCGAGCGACAGCGACGGCAGCATGTAAGTTGTACACGATAAATGAGAAATGAGGTTACCTACTTTTTAAGAAGGTCAATACAACCCAAAACAAACGAGCGACGAGGCAACGTAACGCAACGCAACGAAACGCAGAGCGAGAGCAGAGCAGAGCCGAGAGTAGCAGGCAGCGACGACGTCGTCGCGTTCGACGGCAGCGCATCAAAACGTAACGCTCTGAGCTTCCCAAGCTCATGCATAGGTGGCGCAGCAGCAGCGTCGTTTAAATGAGTGTCATGAGTGGCGGCGACGTCGCTCAACAAAGCTCAGTGACCATGTGAGCAGCGACGCCAACGTCAGCATACCACAAACATATTACAGCAAACGTTTTCAATGAAAACAAAAGTAGTACACGCTGCCAACGCCAGCGTCAACGTCGCTGCAGACGCTGCGTGCAGCTGTAAATCGCCACCTGGTGACGAATTCGGCGTCAAGATTTGTGGCCGCATGGAGGGCAACTGAGCTGCTGCTGCTGCCGCTGCCGCGGCCGTAGCTGTAGCTCAACTTTTGTGGCGTTGGCGTTGCCGAGGGCGCGGCTGACGCGACCGCGCGCTTGTAACGAGGCTAAGCGAGCGGTGTGACGACGTCTCTGCTGCCGTCAACGTCGCAGTCGCCTGCATTTTGTTGTCGCTGCTGCTGCTGCTGCGATTGTCGCGCTGTCTGCTTTTAGCCTCCACCTCCTTTTTTTTTTGTTTTTGCTATGCATTGTTTTATAGTATTATTATTATTATTGTATTGTACATTCGTACATTTGTACATTTGTTGTAGTTGTAGTGTTGTTCGCTCTCTGCCTGCAATTTAAATACGAAATATGTGTTTCAACTTGGTTAAAAAAAACGAAACACATCCCATCATCGCTATCCTCGCCCACGAATTACGAGCACACGACATTACAAAAATGTTGCTCCACTTTAATGCAATTATAATTATGGCTGGTCACATTAAAATATACATACATATACTAAGTTTATATTCCAGATTGCATTCAATTTGAATGAAAGGGGGCTCGACTAAGATGCTTATAAGATTGTAAAAGCTCTACAGACTCTCGCTCTATTTTGATTAAAATTACATTAATAAAAGATTTAAGATGACTGGTAAATGATGCATATAATTTCAACTAAAACTTTGAACTAAAAATCAATTTTTCAAAATGTCCTAAAAGCAGATTTATCCCGAGATTCATTAATTGTATTATTCTGCTTAAGTTAAAATATTTTCATAAACAAAACTTTTCAATACAATAGAACTAAATATTTAAAAGTAAAAACCAAACAATTACAACCATTGACATTGCTCTATGAATTCCAATTCTCCAATAATCTAGTAATCTATTCGATAAAATTGCATATTCAAGTACTAAATTAAGCTCTGGTTTCGCAGTCTAATGTAATGCATGAAAATGAGACTTGAATTCACGCGTTAAGGCGCAGTTCTAACTGTAATTACGTCTATGATTAACGTCATTAGCTGAGAATGTGTGTACTGAGGTCAAATCTCAATCGATATGTCGAGATATACTAGATATAATATGTTGGTGGGTACAAAACAAGTGTGTGCAATGCTAGGAAACCAAGTGCGTTGGCCATAAGTTGTCATACGGCCCGTTATGATAGCTGGACTGCTATTTATAACACTACTCAATAGATACCCTAAAAGTTTCGTACGACCATTTAGTGTCAATATATATATGACAGCTTGTGGGAACCTTGGGGACTTGAGGGACAAACACCATGGTGGTCTGATAAGTATAGCTGGAAATAGTCCTCAAAAGTTGACAATTCAGTGCCAAATGAATTTTGTATTGCGTGCGAGGCGTTGGCCATGGCAAGAATTACTTGGCATTGCTTTGTAATTGGAAGCGATTGTGATATCGATAGTAGAATTGGTAAACGCAGTGTTGTCGCGTTTCAACTGTTATCGATTGTAGACAAAAGTAATCAGTACAACAAATTAGAAATACCATATTCGAATAATATATAACGTTGGCGTGCAAGGAAGATAGAAAGTAAACAAAAACTTATCGATAACAAATCAGCATACGCATTTAAAGCACTTTTATCTGATATTTGTGTTAAAGCTAAAGATAATTTATATACGTACAGTATGTCAAGAAACTCTTTACACACTGAAAAAAACACATCTTTTTTGACTTTGCATGCAAAAATAACGCCTTTAGTTATTATTTTTCAATTTTTTTTTAATGCAGATCTATTATTTAGCAAATTTCAAATTAGTATGTACAAAAATAAAAACAATACAACGAAAGGGAAAATTTTAAATCAACAAAATATGAGTTTACACATTTTTGACGCTGTCAAGAAAGTGTTTACACACTTTAGTTTTCGATTCTGTTATGTCCTGTTTTTCGAAAAAACTGTACTTTATTGTTATCTATGCTTCTGCACTATTCGCTATTTTTGCATTCCTTTTCATTCAATTGCGAAATTTTGCTACGCACTTGTCAAAAAGCTGATTTTTAAATTATTTAACATGACTGGGGCTAGATTGACTTATGAAGTTACCCAATTGACTTATTATAGTCACCAAATTAGAAAATCTGTAGCTTAGCTAGTGGAGCTGATTAGGGTATCGCGAAAAATAATTTATAATGCTCCAAATCGAGCCGAAAATGAAGAAAAACGGGAAGCAAAGTGTGGAAATGGTCGAAAAATGGATATTGACGAGCGAGCATACCGCCTTAAAATGGGCAAGGTCCGTCAAATCCCCCAAATTTTGATCAGGACTCATGCTAAGGAGTTGGAAGAAGGGTGTGACACGGTCAATTCACATGAAATCGTCCGCCAACTAATTCTGCGGAACAAACACTCTTCAACCGTTGAAACGGTTGCGCGTAAGAAGCCACTGCTTTCGAAAGTAAATGTTGAAAACGCTTAAATTTTGGCTTTTAACATGAAAATCACGCTGGACAACTATTGGGATGACGTCGTATTCTATGTCCAAACCAAAAAAATTCTATACTACAATGATGGACCAACTAGAGTATGGCACAAGTCGTTAACAGCCTTACATCAGCGCAACATCATTCTGACAGTAAAATGGGGTAAATAGTATTTGTTCCGCAGAATTAGTTGGCGGACGATTTTATGTGAATTGACCGTGTCACACCCTTCTTCCAACTCCTTAGCATGGGTCCTGATCAAAATTTGGGGGATTTGACGGACCTTGCCCATTTTAAGGCGGTATGCTCGCTCGTCAATATCCATTTTTCGACCATTTCCACACTTTGTTTGCAGTTTGTCTTCATTTTCGGCTCGATTTGGAGCATTATAAATTATTTTTTGCGATACCCCAATAAGCTCCACTAGCTAAGCTACAGATTTTCCAATTTGGTGACTATAATAAGTTAATTGGGTAACTTCATAAGTCAATCTAGCTCCAGTCATGTTAAATAATTTAAAAATCAGCTTTTTGACAAGTGCGTAGCAAAATTTCGCAATTGAATGAAAAGGAATGCAAAAATAGCGAATAGTGCAGAAGCATAGATAACAATAAAGTACAGTTTTTTCGAAAAACAGGACATAACAGAATCGAAAACTAAAGTGTGTAAACACTTTCTTGACAGCGTCAAAAATGTGTAAACTCATATTTTGTTGATTTAAAATTTTCCCTTTCGTTGTATTGTTTTTATTTTTGTACATACTAATTTGAAATTTGCTAAATAATAGATCTGCATTAAAAAAAAATTGAAAAATAATAACTAAAGGCGTTATTTTTGCATGCAAAGTCAAAAAATATGTGTTTTTTTTCAGTGTGTAAAGAGTTTCTTGACATACTGTACATAGATAATAATTCTCGCATATCGGAATCGCATTGAAAATTATCAAAGGCAAATTACGCAAAATCATAGAGCAAAACGACCTTATCGTGTACATTAATTTCATGTGCTACAATACTTAACAAATCGCTTTTGTAACCTATAATTACAACAGAGAAGCAAACACGTGCTAATGTACACACACACACACACACACACACTAATGTATAAGTGCATATGTTGAAACATAGATAAGTGAATGTATGAGAGTGTGTGTAAACGCAAACACCTTTGCAATGGCAACAAACAATACAAAGCACAAAATTACAAAAGCTTGCTCACTTCCTTGTGTACACACACACACACTCATACAATCGCATTGGCAGAGAGATACGCATTGAAAAATTAAATACAACAACAGCAATCGCAGCAGCAGCGTCAGCGTCAACGGCAGAGAATAAACCGTTACAATACAGATACAGAAAGCGAAACATAAACAACAGCAACTACAATTATTGTCGCTTCAAGCGCACATGTGAATCTCTGCTGATGTCAACATCAAATCCGGCGCCATCCTTCCGACACACACACGCCTTCACTTAACCCCCTCCTCCCACTTCAATACCAACTACTTTGTGCTCTCTCTCCCTCATTCTGTTACTCTACGCCTCACGCCCACAGCCACTGACATGCCATCATCATCATCATCGTCGTCTTCACCTTCGGCCAAACGAATTGAAACGAATTGGCACGAGCCTTGTGTGCGACGCTCTCTATTTCTCCCACTCTCCCACTCAGTGTGCCGTTCAGTCAGCAGCCTCTTTGCTCTCTCGCATAATCGTGAGAGAGTGAGAGCGCTGTCGACTGTAGATTGCTGTATTGTTGGTGTAGTGTGTTGGGGCCTCTCGCACTCACTGTGTCTACTTTCTCTCTATAAATAGTTGAAATCGAGTTTCAGCTACAAATTCAATGCAAAGACACATTTCGTAAAGCGTGAAAGTGACGTGGGGTAAGCGGCAGAAGACAGGGTTAAGGGGTGGGGTAACAGTCTCGGGTCACCTCTCACATCAGCGACCAGGTGAGAGTCGTCTCTTCGAGGAGAATGTAATAGTTTTGAAATAAAAGTTCCCTCCTCTCCCTCTACACTTCACTACGATCACTTATTGAACTATCTCTCTTGCTCAATCCACCTCTCTCCCTCTCCGACTCTCTCGCTTGCTCTTGATGAGGCATCAGCATCATTAGACAACGCAAAGGTTGCAATTACAATTACGATAGTTTGCAATGAGTTTTCATGGCAAGGAAATTTCATTTCATTTCATTTCGTTTCGTTTCGTTTTATGATAACGATCTCGAGGTGGCAGCGCCGCGGGGTCAGTCATATATTGTAGATATTTATCTGCCACATGCGTTGTTGCACTTGAGCATAACGGTAATTACGTCTAGGCACGGTATTGCCCCTGAATTTTTAGTAACACACACACAGAGAGAGAGAGAGAGAAATACAAACTGACAAATATATGCATTAAATGTAAGCATGCGATTTTTCCCTCCCCTTCGTTTGTTATTGTTTTTCCACAGATTTTTAATGGCGACATTGACTTTGCAATTTGTTGCCCATTAATTAATGGTTAATGTTAATGTTAATGGAGTTGGGGTTGCGGTTTGGGCCACAAAACAGCAGCTGATCAAGGCTGAGAGACCAGAATCGATTCCGACAATGAACATTAAAAAATATACAAAATCACAAACTAAATCGTTGCCATAAATTTTAGCTAAGAATTGGAATGAATGTTGTTAACCTTAATTTAGAACTTTATAAAGCAAGATGAAGTTTTATGTTACAATTTAAATCTACTTTAATAACGCAAAGATTTCAATAAACTTTAATCCCCAAAGTTGCAATAAACTTAGATGTTAAGTCCAACAAGAATGTTAATAAAAAAAATAATAGTTGTATAGTTATCTTTTAATAACTTTGATATTTAAGCCCTATATCAATATTATTCTTAATTTTCAGCTTACCTTGCTAAAGCCATTCTAGCATGAGAGAGCCTTCCGAGAGGCAGCGCAATTGCATCCACTTTGAAAGATTTTCCTTGACAATTTCCCAGCACAAAAAAAATTTACTTTTGCGTTGTTAAAATCGTGTTTAACAACTGAATTTTTTTCACAGCACTCTTAATATTTTTTTTTAATTTGACTTAAATTTCCTAGCTTATTATGTTTGTCTATGTTTACAAATATATATTTGGATTGTTGTCAGAAAAACGTCATTTTTATGCTAAACAAAGAGAAGTTTATATAATTTCTAAGAATGCCAAAACGCCATAAAGTGTGCAACTGTTTTGGATGCGGAAAAAAAACTTGCACAACACAACAACAATAATGTAAAGAATCAGCAGATGATGAAGAGCAACAGTGACAGCAACAAAAACATCAAGTGGCATCCGTCAAAACTGAAAATTTATCACATCCAATATATAGTATGGGGAGTACGTGCGTCACCATAAAATGGCCCAAGTTGATTCTCCCGGCTACGTGATATTTGTGCGTGAAATTATCAAAGAGCAACAAAGCAAAAAGCCAAAACATCAGCAGCGCGAAAAAAAAAATCGCACACTCACACACATGGTCGTATTTGTATAAGTATTCACATAAAAGAAGGGTGAAGAAACCTGCAAACAATGTTCAATGCCATCGACGAAAAAAAAAAAAAAAATAGAAAAACAAAATAGAAAAACAAAAAAAAAAAAAAGATGATTCGAAACGTAAAACGAAGTGGCTTATCAGTATTTTGTGCTGTGTGTGATAAGCAACGAAATTGAACAAAGGCACTGACAACCAGCAACAACAACAAATACAGCAAGAACATCAACAACCGACCAATGACAGTCAAAAATTGTTGATCTCTACCCCGCCTTCCCCTCTCTGCGCCCTTTCGCCTGTCGGGTGTGGTGTTTGTCCAATTTTGCACATGGCCCGGCGAAAGGATTGATAAAAATGCGAATACGACAAAAAAAAACAACAGCAACAACTGTTAAAGTTAAGTTAAGTGTGTTAGACTGTAAGCTACCCGCTTGCCGGTTTTTCGGGAAAAACCAAACAGTTTAGTGTGAATTATTTATTCTATTCCAGTTTTTTATCCAGTTTTAATAAGATTATCTGAAATCATACAGAACATTTGAATTCCTTTAAGTATTCAAGATTTTTCTTTTCAAACATATTGAAACTTTCAGGATTCCTTGAGAATATAAATTCTATTATATCTATTAAAATTCCAGTCATTCTTGTGCTTTATTACATCATCATATTGAAACTATCGGTAAACTTTCGGAACTTCTCTGTCATTAAAATCAGTTATATCTGATCAACTATATATACTTCATAAGGTCATAGATAGCTTACTACGTCATCATATTTTCCATGTTTCCTTCAACAACAAGTAATACCCTTCTGCCCCATTGGATAACGGGTATAACAAGAACAGAAATCAATAACTTTGCACCGGGTACACAGAGCGAGGTCAGCACTGACGCTCATGCCAGATGAGCCAAATGTGCTTGCTTCCCTTTGCCCCATGAGGCGGCGGGCAGCCAAAGTGGGAGGTTGGAAGGTCTTTTGGGCATCTTTAGAATATCAGAAAAGCAGAGACAGCAACACCAAAGCGAGAGAGAGAGACAAAGATAGACGAAGAGATGCCTTCATAAGTGGCCAATGTGCAGTCCGATATCAGCAAAACGGACACGAAATGTGAATGTCTAGTAATCTTAAAAAGCAACAACGAGAAATAACAAGAAGAAGAACAGCAGCAGCAGCAACAGCAACAACGACAACGGCAGCATTGAGAAGTGCAAACGACAAGCGAGCAAGCAGCAAGAAGAAGAGAGGCAAAAAAAGGCAAATAAAAAAAAACTACCAACTAAATTCCATTTCATAGTCATGAGAGCACACAAGGTTCTTCCTATATCAGTCGATTTGACTTGTTTACGTGTGTGCGTGTGTGTGAGCGACTGTGTACTCACACGTATATAGGTATGTACTGGCCATATACATACAAACACATATATGAGAGAACAGTACAAAAAATAAAAAAAAAGCTACAGCCAAAGCACAATCAAAAGCCAAAAACCTGCGCAGCGAAAAAAGCTTCCATTTACTTTTGACTTTGCACCGAAGCTTCACACATTCGTGTTCTCTTTTTCGCTCTCGCTCTCACTCTTGCTTGTTCACTAACGTAACTTGCAAAGCAAAAAACCTGCGCCGCCGGCGAGGGTCGTTTGATAGCTGTAGTTTGTTGGTGGGTGTTTTGTTTTGAGCATGACCTCAGCAAGAGAACGAACGAAAGAGAGAGAGAGCGAGAGCGCACGGTTTGCTCTCTGGTTGCTTAATGCGCTCATTTATAAACAATAAACAAAAATAGTGGCGCACATGTTTTTAATTGACTTTTGCTTTGCAAAGCTCTCTAGCGAGGCAAAATCAAAACATATGTTGTGCGCGTAAGCGAGACAGCCAACATCAGTAAATGCAAATACATACATACATAAGAACACACACATATGTGTGTGTAGTACATATGAATAGAGATAGAGAGAGCAAAAGAGAACGAGCTCAAGTATTTCAATGCTGACTGCATTGGATTTAGCTTTTGCTTTTTGGTCATCTATCTTATTTGTTAGCAAATTTAAGCAAATCAGACGACGCCATCGTTGGGTGCTAAAAACTGTTTCAACAATTTTAAACAACAAGCATGTGACAGACTTAGAAGTTGCCAAAGTGAGAGTGGCAAAGACAAAGAGAGCGAGGGAGGAACAGGACAAAGAGCGCACTTTAAAACGCCGCCTAGTATTAAGTTCAAGCAATGAACTTAACTCGAACCGAAGTGAATCTGTTACTGTTGATGTTTTCATCATTATTATTATTATTCCACGTACTTTGCCTAATGTGACCTCAACGACGCTGAGGAATTGAGGAAGTTGTCTATGCCAATCTCATTGTCGTTGTCGCTATTATTATTATTATTATTATTATTATTATTATTGTTGTTGTTGTAAAGCTCTCTTTTTCGCATACGTTTTTTTAGTGTTTAATTGTGCGTGTTTAAAGCTAGCTAGCTAGCTAGCTATCTAGTTGTGTATTTTACTTCTAATATTTGATATTTCAAATAAGGTCACAGATACACACATCAACGACAAACGGCTAACGACAAAACACGCGCGACGCGACTCCGGGTCACCATATATACCACATACGACTTGTGAGCCGGTTACAACAAAAAATTGATTGACTACCGATTATTTTGACGAGGTCTCTGCTTAGTCTCTGAGGTTCGACCTTTACACACCCAAAATATTTATTGGCATGTGTGTGTGTGTGTGTGCGATTTTTTTAAATGTTATATGTATTTTAGTTTAGTATTATCCGTCGTTTGGGTTAGACGTGTTCTGCGGAGATAGCGCGACACACAAAAAGCACACAAACTTAACGCAACGCGCAGCAGCTGACGACTGAGGGAGCTTTTTTCTTGGCTTTGCGCTTTGCTGTGTTGTGTGTGCGCGCGTGTTGCTTTTGCACCTCGTTGCTGTCTTTGTTTTCTGTGTTTGCTTTTGCCTTTGCTGTGCGAGCTTTTTGTGTTTGCCATCTCAGCTGTGCCCAAAAATGAGAAGCAAAGAAGCTGCTACTGCTGCTTCTATTGCAAGGATTATTATGCCATAGTCGAAAAGCTGCTTTTCACTGCTGGTAACTGAACCCAAGGTCTGTCACCCTCGGCTCCCCCGCACCCTGCGCCCGCATCAACAACTATTATTACAGGCAATATTCTTGCAAATAAGCTTAGGTCCTAACACCAGAGACCGCAATTATTATAAGACGTATTACAAAAATTACATTGGTTTTCGATAAATGTACATTTATAAATCAGATAAAATTTCTATAATATGGAATTATACCTGCTTAGCGATCATTTCATAAGAATATGAAATTTGCAGTTCCTGCCTAATACTAAGTTACGGACGATATTATATTATATTTATCGTAGCAATTTCAGACAGTATTTAATTAAGCAAATATGTACTTCCCGTGCATTGATATAAAGTTAGTGCAGTAGATTAGATTAGTAATTAATTACTCTTGATGCTTATCATTGATATTTCACTAAATTGAATAATGAAACGTTTCCCTAGCGCAATTAAAATTGCAGGAAATCACAGTAATTATCGCATATGTTAGAACTCACCTTCTATATAATTGTTGACAGCTCTCGCTGTCCTATCCTGTCAATCTGGCCAATCGATCTGCAGCTACTTTATTGATTGATCTCTCTGTAGATTGTTGTGCGGATGTGTGTGTGCAGCAAACAAGAACAAAACTACCAGAGATCGCGAGTCTGTAATCGTAACGAAATAAAAGTATGTAATTATAGAAATCGATTATTGTGAGAGCTTTGCATATGAAGCGACATAAGTATAAATAGAAATTAAATTGGAAAAATCATGTTATCAGTGTACCCGTTGTCGTTTAATTCATCATGGTATTCATTGCAAGTGTTATATGCATATAGTATATACAATTGTGCACTTGTGCACTTACACACATATTATTTTGCATAAAAAATTAACGAATACGAAAATGCGCAAATCGGTCTTTGACTTTTTTTTCGCTGTTGTTGATGTTGTTCTTCTCATTATTGTTGTTGTTATTGCTGTTGCTCCCTTTGTGCTCGTGTCGTTGCCATTTATTCCCCTCAGAAATTAAAAAGTTTTTGCAAAAATAAACAAACTGACGAGCCGACAGCCACAAAAAATGCTTGACCGCCGAACATATTCTACTACAGAATACCCTTTAACTAGTAGCAATTTTTTAAGATATTTTTTAAGAAAAAAATTTTTTTAATTAGCGTCTACTTCTTTTTAAGATAATTATAATTTCTGAACAATGAATTTCTTGACATATTTCCACTACATAAAAAAATAATGGAGAAAACTTAAAAATAATTCAATAAATTTATTTAAAAACTTTATTTTATTTTATAAAAAGAAGGCACCTAATCTAAACTGTAGGAGCTTAAAATTATTCGAACTAGTTTAAAGCTGAAGTCCAAGGCCAAGTAGCACTCTATTAAAAATAATACTTAATTTAATTATAAGTTAATTGAAATATAAAAAAAGCTTAAAAAACTTCAATTCCACTTACAGGTAAATTAGAATTTTAGAGAATTCTAATTCTACCTGCCTACAAGTAATAAGCGAATAAACATGAAATACTAACTAATAATATTAAATGTGAATTTAAATCGTACTGAAAACACCGGCGCTTTGACTATTGTAATGGAGTACATTGTTCTACACCAAAGTTCTGATTGCTTTAAAATATAAATGAATTGCCTTATCAAATTTTTTGCATTATATTGGCCGCAGTTGACACAATAATAAAACGTGATTCGCGCCCTCATCAAAAACAACAATAAACACAACATTAATAACCTGCCTCGGTTTTTGCTTTATTTACATCTGCAGCTGAAATATCGATGATTATAATTGATATCGATATCACGTACTCGATATTTTCCCCGAAATGTCAACAATTCTAACTATGGTTTGATCTGTTGAAGGGGAGGGATGGGTGGACTTCATCAGAGCAGCGCCGAGTGCAATAAATTGGCATGGCAAAGATTTTGGTTGGGTTCCTGCCTCACACACAACCAAACATACTTGAACCCGCATGCAAGAGTTGTATTTGTACCTAATATGCGTACATGCACACATACAAATGTGCATATAATACATGCACAGCAGACTCACGCACACACTCTCAACGCAACTCACCTTTGTAGATAGTTATTTTTTTTTTGCGTACTCTGTCAATTTGCTTTACATAAGTCGGGTGCAACAAGGCGGCAATGTGCACTACAATTGCATTTGCTTTGTTAACAAAATGATATTGATTTTAGTTGCACTTTTCGATATAAATTAACACACAATATGGCGATATTACTCTTTCACTTTTTTTTCAGGCCAACTTGTATGAACTGCGCCACACACGCACACACTAACACACTCTTTTTTAGCGACACACGACGATTTGGATTGGACGACAATCGGGCCGAAATTGCATCGGTTATTGCACTGCACTTTGACTATATTATTGCTAAAATCGACTATTTGCGACTATTGCATTACAATAAGAGCTTCCACTACGATTATTTATTGATATTATTATTGGTAAATACGAGACGAATAAAGCCAGCGAACGCGCTGCGCTTTTCATTCCATGCTGCGGCACTCACAAACACACACAAATACACTGAATGTGCGTGTGTGTGTATAAACGTCTGATTGTGAGTGGGCGCTCATAGTCGATCTGGTAACACTACTGCTCAGTGCAACACTGTTACCAGCTGGTAGCGGCAGAGCGGCGAGCAATATGCATTCAGAGCGAAGCTACAAATATAATACCAACAACATGTGCATAATAAATAAAATTATATTTTTTTAATTCTGTTTTGTGCTTGATAACCACGGAAATATAAAGGAATTGGCAGTTCATTTGTCTGGCAGCATTTGCGGCGATAGATTGTGGCGGCAGGCTGATAGTTCGATACACTCTTTAATCGTGCTGATGAAAAAATCAACCTAACACAGTAAAATCAATTAAAATTATAGGGCTGAGCTGGTGATTTAGCAAAAGCAAAACATTTGTTTAACCAACTATTAAGCCAGACAGCTCTTGTGCAACGAAAGGTAAACAGCATTGCTAGGTTTTTTGATCTGTTGCAATATTTACAAGAAAGTGCGAAGCGGGCACGAGCCCAGACTGTGTGTGTATTAGTATTTGTACGTGTTCCAATAAAATTCGTGACGGTGTGTGTTTAGTGTACACAGACGATTAACTAACTAACACACGCACGCTTTCTATTGCAGTGTGCAGCGTAGTGTGTGTCGCCCTCACCACGTAGTGCGTAACAAACAAAGTTAATTAGCAGCAGCAGCAGGAAACGGCAAAAGCGACAACGACGACGACGGCGGAGACAGAGGCAAGCATGGACGGGAACAAAGACGAGGCGCAGCGTTGCATCGATCTCGCTGTGCAGGCGCTGGCAGAACGCAAAATTGACAAGGCCGAAAAGTTTTTGCTCAAAGCCGAGCGACTTTATCCCACGGACAATGCAAAAAGTGAGTACAACGAGTTCTACTCTTTATTAATCATTAATTAACTCCGCTTTGTAGGGCTGTTGGCACAGGTGAAGAGCACCTCGAGCAACAATGGCACCAATGGCGGCGCCAAGGAGCGTCCCGCTGCAGCAGCTGATGAAAAGGATACTGGACCGCGTAAGCGCGTCAATTCCGACTCACGCAATCATGCACCCGACTACACCAACGATCAGCTGGAGGCAGTGCGTAAAGTCAAAAAGTATGTCAAACAAAAATCCCTTTATAAATGACAACTAATCAAGTTAGTATACTCAACGCAGGTGTAAGGACTATTATGAGGTGCTGGGCGTTAGCAAATCAGCCACTGATTCTGAGATTAAAAAGGCGTATAAGAAGCTGGCATTACAACTGCATCCCGACAAGAATAAGGCACCCGGCTCAGTGGAGGCCTTCAAGGCACTGGGCAATGCAGCTGGTGTTTTGACCGATGCGGAAAAGCGCAAGAACTACGATCTGTATGGCATCAATGAGTCGCATAGCGGACATGGCAATGGCGGTGGACACCATGGACATGGACAGCATTACAATGATTATGGTTATTCCCGCGGCTTCCAGGCCGACATCAGTGCTGAGGAACTGTTCAATATGTTCTTCAATGGCGGTTTCCCGCAGCAAAATGTTTACATGCGTCAGCAGCGACGTCGGCATCAGGCTCGCGAGGACAGAGATGTAATTAGATGAACGACGATTCTAATATGAACATGTCATTTAATAAGCTACTATTTTGCAGTCTAATAACTCTTCTGCCTTAATCAATCTGTTGCCCATTTTGTTGCTCATTGGACTGTCCATGATGTCCTCGTTCTTCATATCGGATCCCATGTACAGCTTATCGCCATCACAGTGAGTTTAAACATGAAAGCATTCATTTATTAAACTCTACTAATTGCAATACTCTTACTCTACAGCAAATACTCTGTTAAACGCGAGACAAACGGTCTGAAGATTCCTTATTATGTCAAAGATAATTTCTATTCTGAGTATCAGGGGTCGGTGGCGAGACTTGAGGAATCGGTTGAAGAAGATTTTGTCAATCATTTGAAGCACTCGTGCAGTCGGGAACGCAACTATCGTAAGCTCCTGAAACTGCATTTAAATCTTTCTTTATTTAATTGTACTTCATTTTTGCAGGCGATTCAATGCTGGCCAAGGCACGAACCTTTGGAGATCGAGATCTGTATCGCAAGGCGCAGAACATTAATACGCCGTCGTGCGAGAATTTGCAAAAGTATTTAATCACATGATTTCCATATGCAACAAATTCAAAGCAATGAAATTGAAACGTGATTTAAACGCTTTTTCGTTTTCTCCTCTGTTGTTTTTTCTTTGGTTGTAGTTTCCACTGTTTGTGTCTAGTTTGTTATAAAAAACAATGATTTTATTTAAATCGAAATTGATTGTTATAGTTTATATATGTATATGTAATGATATCCTTCATGTATTTCCTCTACATACATATTTCATCAACAAATCAAATCGAAAACCATATGCAAAAATTCTTTGCGATTAGTCAAAATGGGGACAAGCTAATTAATAAATAAACTATATAAATATAAATTATAGACTACTGCATTGTGTTCTGCATCTCATTAAGATTCCCTTTCCCAAATATTAAAGACAAATGTTATGTTAAAAATTGATTTTCTGTTTGTTTTTGTTGTTTTTTACTAGTTATAAATGTACAAATAAAGCAGTGTTATGCTAAGTAAAAGAAACGACGACGACGACTTGGGCGAGAGCAGTTGCATCATTAATTGCTAATGATGGCTTCCAAGGCGGCCACAACATCGCCGCTTTGCTCCCGCAGCACCTTCTCAGCCAACGTTTTGCTAACCAGCAGCTCGTTCATCTAAGAGAGGGAGTAGTTTCATTATGTATGTCAACCCATTACGGGCTCATTACTTACGATCAGTTCAATGTCCTCCTTCTTCACCTGCACCTTTTGCAGCTCCTTCTCCCTGGCCACCCTCAGACTGTTCTCCTTGTCACGCTGATTGCCAAATTGTTCCACAGCCTGCAAAATCCAATGTCTTAGATACTTGTCAAATTAATAAATTGCACTTTGTGCTTACACTTGAAATATTCGCCGCTGAAATTTCCTTCTCCTCGGCGTAATCCGTCACACGTTCCAAATCAGCGGCGCCGCCATCGTGACGCGTTTGCTTCTTTTGCTTTTTGTCCTGCTCTTGGGAATCGTCTTCGGCCTCGCCTTCAGCTTCACCGTTGACCTCGACCTCGGGCTCTGTTTCCGCCATGCTGCAAACTGTTTTTATGTCAATTTAGTAGGATATTTAATTTTGCTTTTGAGAGCCTCGTGCGAGTGTATTTTTTTTTTACTTTTAACACTGATGCTAGGTGACCGAATATGAAAATTTACAATATACTGTTTTGGGACGTTAAATATACCAGCTTATACTAGTTTTATAATTTTCCCATTGGATTACGTTTTTTGATAAAAAAAATACGGGTAAGAATAAGTTTAGTTTACGTTTTTGGTTAAAGTTTAAATTTAAATGCTTTTTCTATGCATATTATTGTTATTTTGTAAATAAACCATACTGCACTGTGATCGACCGCCACAAGTTCTTGTTAACAGCAATGTCACTGTACTTTAACAGCGTGACTTGACAGTTAACAGCTCAGGCACTGTTAGTCTTAACATGGGTTGTCGTCTTGGCTTAGCAGTCACTTAACATTTCCCTACAGCCCAAGGATTTTTCCGTTAGTATTTGAAATATATTTAGTTTGCTTCTTCATAAATATATATTTAGGAAAAATGTTTTTAATTTATAATGGTAAAATTAAAAATAAAAAACCTTTTTGGATACCGTTCTATTTTAAAAAATAACTGAGCATATTTTAGAAACTTTTAAAAGTACCAAAAGTTGTAGAATTTATTTATTTTATTATAAAAAGTTTGAATTTATTTTTCACTTGACCGCACATAGCTGCAGTGTATTTTTATAAAATATATTGTTTAATATTATATAATTTGTAAGTTTTATTTCCTTTTAAATTTATAGGCTAAAAAGAATTAATTCAACAGCTGCATAGTTCATTTAGACTTTTGTCAGCTGCTATTTAATGGATGCCACAATTTCTTGTTATCTATTTAAATTTGTCACACATAAAATAGTGCACTGGGACCGCAAAACTAATTAAAAATGTCTCGAGCATAAAGCTGTCAACTGTTTCAATGCGGTATATATGTACAAATGTGTAGAAATGTATGTATGTATTTTATATATATTTCATTTACTTTTTTGTATGCCGCAAACTCTTGTAAATTTTGTTGTGGTTTAAAATGTTAATTATAAGTTTGATGCCAGACATAATGAGATTCTCAACTAGCACACATGGAAGTCCAGAAAGGAGAGGGAGTGTTGGGAAGAGAAGTAGAGAGAGAGAGAGAGGGGGAGAGTCACTCTCACAGTGTGCCAACGTTCGAGTTCGCTGCGGGCGGTGCAGCCATGTCCTGGTCCTGTTGACATAATCGTTAGCCATCATGATTAATTTAATTGTCAGTTTGACGCAAGTGTTCGCTCGCTTGCCCTTACTCTCTCTCTCTCTCTCTCTAGCTTACTCCCTCTCCATCTCACTCCCTTCACTTTTTCTCTCTTTGCCCACACTTAATGCAAAATCAAGATTAATTAACATCTCGACCATGGGCGGTCAACATCATTTGTTAGTGGAGCCCAAAGGCAAAAGTAACGTGAAAGAGAGAGAGGTAGATAGAGAGTGAAAGAGATGGCGAAATGGGGGTGACAAACATATGTGCAGTTTTAATATCATTTTATTGGATTTGCTTGGCTTGTGTGCAACACTTTAAGTCCAGCGACAAATTGGAGCAAATCACATTTCACATGCACAGCGCGTTTCACAGCCAAAAAATTTGTTTATCGCCTTGCCAACTCATGTGTGTGTGTGTGTGTATGTGTGTGTGTTGAGTATGTGTGTGTGTGACGCAACAGGCCGCACATTTGAAATGGTTGCAACGTCGTCGCAGGTCGTGCCACAAGTCGCAAGCTGCCAATTGCCAATTGCAAATTAAATTATGCTGCTAATTAACACTGACACTCACACACACACACACACTTGCACACATAAATTATGCTCGCAATTTTGGGGCTCATTGTGGTTTTTGGCCGCACAAATTGCACATTCGCCACGTTGGCCCGCCATCGCTGCAAAACTCTCCGCATTGTCTTCAGCCAACTTCACATTTCTCATTTTCCATTTTCTCCATTTCTTTTCCATTTCCCCCATTTTGCATGTGCCACTGAGCGTTCGCGTTCACACAGTAAATATTTTTTGGGGCACATTGCAAGGGATACTTTTGGATAAGAGGGGGAAGGGGAAAGGAAAGGGGACGGGGAGTGATGTTGCCTCTTCAACACTGGAAACAAGGAAAGGAAGGAGTCGCAACTTGGCCGCACGTTGTAATTGAGCTGCATTGTTTTTGGCTTGATTTTCGTTATTTGTTGGTTTTATTCTGCGGCGGGGCGGAAGTTGGGGAAATCGCTTTAAGTGCTGCAAGCGAATCGCATGTGGGCATAGGAATTGATTTAAAATAAGCGGATAAATCGATTACAAATTGATTTAGAACATTGACCCAGTGTCGAACCTCATGGAAAAGTTTACGAGAAGTCTGGGCTGAGTTTTAAATACAATATTTATGTAACAGTATTCGTCTTATTTAATAGCAAAGAACATTGTTTTAAATAATTAAATAAATCGGAAATTATAGAAACTAAAACAGCAGGAAGAATTCAGATGATTGTTCATCTTGATTTAAGAATAAACCAGAAATTTTCATATTAAATAATCTTGCTTTAAGATTTTATTCTTGATTTTAGCACATGTTTTTCATTCTTTGTATAAATACTAAAATAATGAATATAAAAAAGTTCAAACAGCTTATTACAGTTTTTAGGTTTCAAAATTCTAATGATTTTCTCATTAAAATTCACAGTTTATTTAAATATTTCTAAAAGATATTGGAAAAAAATTTTTATTAAAACAAATAAATTATTAATATTTTAAAAAATTTTTTATATATTTCATATTACAATATTTAAAAAAGAAATTGAAAAATTATTTTATTAAAACAAATAAATTATTAATATTTTAAACGATTTTTTTTTAATATTTCATATTTCAATATTTAAAAAAGAAATTGGAAAATTATTTTATAAAAACAAATTAAATATTAATATTTTATTATTATTCCAATTTCTTTCATAAATATTGAAAAATGAAATTGGCATGGAAATATTTTATTAATAATTAATATGCTGTTGTTTTTTTTTTAATTACTATTTTGTAATTTGAATTGACTTTAAGAAACTGTAACTTTTCTGTGTGTACAAAATAAAATAAATAAATTTATAATGATTTTTATTTATAATTTAACTAATACAGGGAGAAGTTTTTATTCGTCAAATTTGCAATTCTACTAATATCTATTTTAAAAATATAAAATATATTTATTATTTATTTTTGTATTCTTTTTTTCTTTCAATTATGATGATATTACAAATCATTAAATATCTATATTTTTAAAGTCATCATTTATTATTTTTTTTATTTATTTATTTATTTACATGTAATTTATTATACAAAATAATATAATAACTAAAAGAAGGGAGTACTATAAGTCATAAATAACATAGGATGCTACATTTTTTTTTGTATTTAGTTAGCCTAAAATTTAATCCTAGGCAACAAACAATAATAAGCTAACCAACATTGTTGGATGTTATTTATTTCTTTGCTAAATATTTATTTGAAGTAAATATTAAATTGCACTTAAGACTTAAATGTAGACTGATTATTTAGCATATAACCAACAACTTTAGACTATACTTTAAAGTAAAAGTCTAATTTTAAATAGAATATTAGTTTTGCTGTATTTTGATGAAAATTAAGATATTAAATTATATAAAAATAAAATCAAAAGTCATATTTTTAATTAAATCATTTTAGTTTGTTTTTATATTTTAGTATATATACTTTTTAGTATTTTTGTGGTATATTTTAAGAATATATCTCACTGTTTCGCTCTTTTTGATAGATGACTGTAGTTTTCTTACTTGTTAAATATAAAGTTTACGAAATATAAATAAAAAAATTCAAACATTTATTAAATTTTAATTTTTTTCCTTTTACTATCTCGATTTTAATAATTATTTGAATGTCACGCTGCTTTCAATTAGTTGTTTAACCTTTTTGCTGCATATTTAAATCCTATCAAGGAATCTGCTGCATTCGAATTCTGAATTGAGCGAAAAATCTGAAATCTCAGTTCGGAATTTGCAGCTTTGATTTGACGATTGTGTGAACAGATGTGTGAGTGAGTGTGTGTGTGTGTGTGTGTGTGTGTGAGTGTGTCTGGAATCGATTTATGCAGTCAGCCTTGTTGCATTGTCCTGCGACATGCCAATGTCATTTGCTGCAGCACGTTGCACGTTGCAGTTGCACAGTCAATAAATAAATTTGCATAGCAAATAAATTAAGAAAATGCAATTTTCAAGAACTGAAGCCGAGGCCACAAAGCGCAAATTAAATTGGAAATGCGATGGCGATGCGAAACGATGCGAGGACATTCAGTCACCCTTGAGAGGGGAAGAGAGAAAGAGAGAGGAAGAGAGGTAGAGAGTCCTTGCCATGCATAATTTGATAGCAACTCAATTACGGCTAATAACACTCGAGCAGCGGCTCAAAAAGCGCCACTTGCTTCTGCTTCAATGCGACAAATTTGCTAAAAAGGCAAGAGAAAAGAGAAAAGAGGGTTACGATGATGTCCTGCTGCTGCCGATGTAGCTGCTCCTTTTTTTTGATACTGACAAACTTTGGTTTATTCGCAAATTGTCCAAGAAGAAATAATTGAGCCATTGAAGGCGCTCGAGTGGTCAGCAAAAGTTCGCTCCATCTCTTTCTCATTCTGTTTCCTTTTCTTTCTCTTCTCTGTCGTAACAGATACTGGAAAACTTGCTCCTTTCGGCAAGGATGTGTGTAAGGAAGGATATTGTGTGGCGACCTATTGACGACCTTTATCCACGCTTGTACATAAACCATAATCGCAATTGGCAAGTGGCCGCCGCCACTCGAGCATTGTCATGGTTGGCAGGAGCCGGCAGGACACGACAGGACATTTGCCAGTGGCCACTGTGAAACGCATTGAACGGAAGCGCTGCTCATTCATTTAAAACTTGTCTGCAACTTGCCAAGTTCCCAATGCTTCTCCATCCTTTTGTCCCTCTCTCTCTCTTCATCTCTTTCCTAATCCTGTCAAGGTGCAAACACACACTTGAGAGTATGTGTGTGTGTGCTGAACTCGTAAAGTCCTCGCTTCCGTTCCCCACTCGTACTTTGGCATTTTGCAACTTTTGCGTTTAACAATTTCGCTTCCTTCCGCTGGCTAAACGGCGCCAGGTTGTCGTGGAAATTTGTTTTAATCGTCATCTTTGCTTTCCCTGCTTTCCCCCACTCTCCTTCAACTTTTCCGCAAGGTTCGTTGACGTTCCTCTTTTCTTTTTTCCTCCGTTTGTTGGGCAACTCCTTCGCTTATCGATGGCCTGTTCAATATTTTATTAGTGTCCTTTTTCGGCTCAGGACGCGGGGCGCCACAATTTGTATACCTTTGCTGAATTTTCACCACCGTTTCGTTTAAGTTTTCCCCTCTCCCCATCTCCATCTCCATTTGCAACTTTGATTTCTTACTTGGGCGCGCAATAAATTTTTATATGCTTGCTTCGCGAGTCCTGTCTTAATGTCGGCCATTTAGCAAGAAAAACTTACCTAAATGAAATGCCAGCGTTGTCTCATTGCTCACATTACGACGAATGTTTGAAGTGCTTCTTTCCCTCCCCCTCTCTCCGCAGAGACAATCGAAGGGGGCGCCCATCAACCCCGAAAGCAATTCATGGCATTCAAATGAACACAAGTTACATATCTTGTATCCTTATCTTATATCCTGTAAGTGGCTTAGGCGAGTAATGTGCGATTGTAAGATAGTAGGTTAACTATGAGTGAATATCTTTGTTTTAGGTTCATTTTATTTTATATTGAATTTTATTGTAGAAAAATTTGACAAAAATAAATAAATAAATAAAAAATAAAAAAATAAAATATTGTTTATAGAAAATAATAGAGACAAACGACTATTTTCTCCTTTATTGGCTTCAGCGAATTATATATTTTGAAATTAAAGAAGATAAATAATCGGTAAGATAAAATTAAAATATTTATGGGCAAAAATCATTTATAAAAAATCACTTTTAAAATTCTGTTTTCGCATAAAATTAATTTTATGTCAATAACATTTTAATTTTCTTTAAAAATATTTATGTGTAATTTAAATACATATATTAAGTTAAAGTATGGTATAACTTGTAGTAGGCGATTTTTGGTAAATACCTTAATAACTACAGTATTTATATGTAGGTCCCGAAAACTTGGTTGCGATCGGATGAAAATTGTATAAGTTATTTAAGAAATAACTTAATATTATATGCTTTTGCTGACAATCTGGTATATTTTGTACTCTATGGTATATTTTGCACGGTATATACTATCGATATACCGCATAGGGCCTTTCGTATTTTTTGTTGTTATTTTTCGGTATACTAATTTGGTATATTTTGAGAATAATACCGTTATATTTTGCTTCTATTAAGAATGGTTAGCGGGTATCTCACAGTTGAGCACACCCGACTGTAACTTTCTTACTTGTTTTTTACTAACTAAAATCAAAAAATCAATTGTAAATTAATAATTCATAACTGGACTTAAAATGACATATGTATATGTTAGTAAGTAATACACGTAAAAAATAAAATTTTAATAGTTGTAAATTTTAAATGAATGATTTCTAATAATTTATCCCAAAAAGTTATTCCTAAAAAAAATTTGCTATTTAAAAAAAATGCTTAATCTACAATTTGGATATTACAAATGATATAAATGTTTTGTAGTATTTTATAAAGGTTATTTTAAAAATTTCAATAGAAAGTTTTTATTTAGTAGAATAAACATTTTTATTAGGCATAGATTTATTATACCAAGTAAAATATTATGAACATCTTTAAAATATTCTCTTTTGAAATTGTCTTTAAAAATTAAGCCTAATTAAAATGTTAATCGAATTATTTGAAGATAAATTTATTTCAATGAATAATTAATTAATAATATACCAGAAATATACCAGATACGAGATTTGGAAGAAGATTATACATTTTTATATGGCATAGATTTATTATACCGAAGAAAATATTATGAAAATGTTTGAAATTTTATTCAAATTTTAAGCATGATTAAAATCATAATCGAATTATTTGAACTACAATTTATTTTAAATGAATAATCAATTAATAATATACCAAAAATATACCAGATTGACAGCCAAAGCAACTAAAACCCATAGTATATAAGCGTTGAATTGTAGATACTATCCATAGTGAAGGTTACAGGGTATTAACAACTTCGAGTATCGCGTTGCAAGAAAAGATTTCTTCCAAACTGAAGATAGCATTTATGGCACCTCCTTTATACCTGCCACAAACAACCACAACAATAGCAATAGCAACAACACCAACAACAACAACAATGGGCAACACAATATGTTATGCAACTGGGGAAAAACTTTTGCAGAATGCTTTCGGAGTGCACTTAAAAATCGTGTGCGCACTTTAAATGCTCTCTTATCAATTGAGCTGTTGCACTTTGGCCAACTGTTTGCTTATGTCACAGGAATAAAAAGAGAGAGGGAGAAGGAGTGGGAGATGTGGCAATATTTTCGTATATTTTATAGTGTGCAACAATAAAACTGTCTCGAGATGCGGCATTCAACCCCTTTTGTGGCAGTTAGTCAGAGTCAGAGTCGGAGTCAGAGTCGTCGTACATTTAAGTTTAAACGTTATTATTGTCGCCTGACAGTCTCCACAATTTGTCGTAATGTGTAATATTTCTTCTTTATAACCAAACTACGCATCCGCCCCCCCCTCCCTGAAAGATTCTCCGATTCGCCATGGAAGGTGGCACAAATGATAATCCAAAACAGCAACAAGAGCGAACAAAAAAAGTTTTGCATACTTTCGAGCGTCTTTTGCGGATATCCTTTCGCATAGATCATGGCAAAGTCCTTAGTCAAATCAATTTGATACGTTTCGAAAATTTTTGCAGTTTTTCGCTTAACTGCAACTAATTAAAAACGTTGCTAAGCTAGTTGAAGTGAAAAAGAAGAAATAAAGAGAGAACGATAGACGACAGGTGCTGCGTCCAAGAAGTCGATAGGAAAAAAAAACCATCTAATGACTATACATCATTTGAACAATCAATCAATTTAAGCATATTTAATCCAAGCGAATCATGTTACATGCGCCAAGCACAGAGGTAAACAGGGGCGGGGCAGAAGGGGGGCGAGCAGAGTTCAGGGCTGCTCGCTTGACTTGAACCAACTGGAAATCTTGTGATATTAATCAGTCTATTAGACACGATTTGTTCCATCAGCTGGCGAAGCTAGCGCAGCACGATTATTCAATCAGAGCTCAGTTGGTTGCCCAGACTTCCCACCTTTTGACTCTGACTCCGACTTCGATTCCGTTTCAGACACAGACTCAGACTCAGACTCAATCTCTCGCTTGGACAGCTTAGAGACTCGCAACCAGTGCTGCCAGTTTAGCAATTTAGTTGCTAGATCTAGCAACTTTTCCAAAAATTTGCAACTTTTTTTTAATTCTATTAGGTACAAATCTAGCAAATTTTTATTTTTTTTGTTTAGCAATTTTAGCTATTTTAGCAATTTTTCATTTATATTTTACTTAAACCCTTTTTATTTTGTATTCTTTTTTTGCCATTCACTGCATTTTAATAATTCACTGTTTATTATTATTTTTTGAATTTAAATAAATATGACAAAAAGTATGTAAACAACATTTATAACGTTATTTTGGAATTTAAATATTTTTAATATAAATAAAATATATTAAATATTAACTTTATATATGTATATAAACATAAGCATGAAAAATTTTGATTGTACTTCTTTATGAGTACTTACTAAAATAAAAAGTACACGGATATTATTGTAATAGGTGTTAAAAAAAGAAGATACGAAATCCTGCTTATTTTAATTTTTTTTAATTAATAAAATATTTGTATAATCTATGAAAACTAACATTAAAAAGATTTAGCAATTTTTTGGCAATTTTTTTTATAATTTTTAGCCATTTTTAGCCATTTTTTTTCTCAAATCTATCAACTTTTACTTCGGAAATTCTGGCAGCACTGCTCGCAACATTCCCTGACTTCCTTCCCCTTCCCCTCGACTGCTTTGTGTGGGAGCATGTAAGTCTGGCGTGTGGCAAATGCTGCGGGGTTAATTCGCGCATACAATACAGTTACATATGGTACATAAATATACCATATATATACTCGTATGTTTGTACTTTTCAGGGCTAGCATTGTTGTATGTTGTATGTTGTATGCTTCGCAGCAGGTTAGTGTGTGACCTTGTTAGGCATCGAGTTCGAGTTCGAGCATAGACTAAAATCATTTCATATATTTTTTTTTGCGCAGATAAAATATCATGTTAAAGCTTTAAAGCGAATCGCTGCAAATTGAACAAGTTACGAACAAAAGATCGCTTAATCATTAATTATCATAATAAAGATTATGCAAATTGATTAAGCTGTGAACAGCAAATTTGTTATGCAAAGAATTTAACATATGAAAGTTTATGCTAAATATTAAAAAAAAAAAAAAACATTTTACAAATGTAACAGATTTCTACAGACAACTGTTTTCCATAATTTATAATTGATAAATAAATAATAACACCAAACTTGATTAAAATACATATTTTCATTTTTTTAATATTTACTTAATAATGTAAAGAATTTAACTTAAGAAAGTTTATGCTAAATATTAATACAAAAAATGTTGCAAAAAGAACTGATTTTTCGACTATTTTAAATGAATAAATATATATTTTAAGAACCCAAAACCAAAAATAATTAATATAGAAATTCTTCAATTCTTAAATATTTTCTATAAGAATGTTTATAAACTCCTAAATCAGTCTTTGCCACACTTTATAATTATTCTGTAATTTTTAACCTTTGGTTCTTATTCCTTATTTTAAAAAGTGTTAAAAGTGCACAATAAATATACTTATAACAAATTCATACATAATTTGTTAAAAATTTAATGAGTGTCAAACAATAATTTATACATAATATTTTTTAGAATAAAAGAAGCCAAAACTAAAATTAAAAGAAATATAAATCAATCACTAGGAAAGTTTAACTTTAATACATAAATTGAAAAATAGTAATATGCAATATGCAGTTCTTAAAAGATTTTTATAAAAGAGACTAAACATAAAATTATAGATGGTTAAATTTGAAAAAAATTGCCAAACAGTTATACAGTCTTTGCAAATATGATAATAATTAGAACAGATTTTTAATAAGTCTTTTATATGGTTTTTGGCTTTTTCATTCGTATTGTACATATTAATATTTGCTTATTAAAAAAATAATTAATATTTTGCAGATATTATTTTGGAAGCCTTATTGCCCTTAAATATGTATGATTTTTAATACTACATTTATTTGTGTTATTTTAGAGAGTGACCTAAATTGTTAGCCAACCTAAGAATTAATAAGTTCGGTATATTATTTACATAATATTTTCAAAAAATACATTGAGGTTCTAATTTTAAAGTCCAATACCGAAATTAGGAAAAAACATTATATAGTTTAAGCACACATTGTAGTATTGAGGTTATTTATTATGGTCTAAAATTGGTAATAACTCGAGTTCATTTGTTAACTTTAAATCCTTTTTACTGCCATTGCATTAAGTAATAATTGATTGATGTTTGAGTATTACCCTTTCACACATCAGCAATCAATTTGAAATACGACTTTTGCCATTTGGCATTCAAAATCATCATCGTCAAAGCAACACTTCAACGGCATTTTACAAACCGAAAAAATAAATAAAAAAAAAGAGTAAGAAAATATAGACATACTCACGATTTGTTGGGAAGCATTTATAGTTTTTTAGACCAAAAAATTTTGTTGATATCGTAAAGTTGGTTTTTATGAAGTCGGTCAGAATGGCCAGCGATAGAAAACGCATAAAAATTGATGGCAATGGGGAAGTCTTTAGAGGAGAGATACATACATACATACATATATTTCTCTGTCTATGTATGTGGTGTGTGTTTGATGACTGCGGCCTCACAGGACTTTAAAGGATTTGCAAGGCGTCGCATAAAAATGAAAGACAAGCACAATTGAGCAGCATTTGCATATTGAAGTGACTTGAGACTTCGAGTTCGCCTCGATTCGATTCGATTCGTGGCTGAAGGCGACACAATATCCTTCCTCGCTCGCTGACGCCAAGGATAACGCACATTGTATGACTTATAGCAGCAGTCCTTCTACCCTTCCATCAGTTCTCCCCCTCACAGCAGGCAGCAGGGAGCAGGCAGCATTGCAGCCGTCAGCTCGTGTAGTTTTTCAATTTCATCATTTCTCCTTCCCCGGCCCCCTCGTTTCCCCTTCTTCCTTCTGCTGGGTATTTTGCTCGTCAGCTGTTGGCGGCGGCGACGCCTTGCTGCGCACTTGCAAAGATTTATTTTTATCGCCTACAATTTCAATTCAATCCAATTCATTTTCCCCCAAAAAAAAGAAGAACTATTTGCCATTTTTGGTGCTTGAACATTTTCATCAACGTCAAAGCTCGAAATTGAATCCCAGCCTCGAAGCTTTGCCAGGTGACAGACCAAAAATGCATAATCATAAAGTGCAATAAAAAAAAAGCAAAAAAAAAAAAGTAGAGATCAACTCTCGACGAGGATGGGATTCGAACCCACGCGTGCAGAGCACATTGGATTAGCAGTCCAACGCCTTAACCACTCGGCCACCTCGTCACTTTCTTCTCGAGCGTCGAACAACTCTTCTTCAATGCCGAAGCGTTGCTTAGCATTTATTTTATTTGGCATTTCTTTTCGCACAAATTATGCTAGTCTCAATAGCAGCTGATAGTGACAGAGATAGCAAGAGAGAGGGGAGAGAGAGTAAGAATGAGAGAGAGAAAGAGAGTTATAACCATGCTTCTTATCTAAATATTTGACGATGGCAACACGATTTAACTGATATTTCGTATATATAAAGATAAATGCTCTTATGGTTAACCTTAATTATAGTGGCTATCAACTTTTAGCAAAACTTTTTTTTTTGCAAGTGCAACTCAAGGCAAAACCTTGAAGGGTTTATACAGCTTAAGGGGAGATTGAGTAAGAGTTTATTTGAACTAAGAACTTGCTACCCTCAATGACTTAACTCAAGTTTATTATTTAATGCGAACGCTTTAGATAAAATACAAGCAGCTTAGGAAGTTGTGGGAAAGAGGAAAATATCGAGAAATATTAAAGGAAGTTTTTTTAAAGGAAATGGAGTAATTTCCAAGGGTATATAAAAAGAAACATATGTATATGTATGTGTATTAAATATATATATAATTAATTGTTAAATCTAAAATTGATATATTTAATATAAAAAGGGGGAATGGAAAATAAGATATACTATAAAAATTCTAAATTTTGATTTAATAAGAAGGTAAGAGTAAAAGAAATAGATTTAGATAAAGAAATAAATAAATTTAATAGCAAAAAAAAGGGAAATTAGATTTTAATTTATATTACGTTAAGGGTAATCAAATAACTCGATGAGTATAAGAGTTAGAATAAGAATAAGAGTTAGAAGAGAGAAAAAGTTAGAATAAGAATAAGAGTTAGAAGATAGAGAGAGAGAAAGATTCAATAGGGAGAAAGAAAAATAACAGATGTATAGAATGGATGAGTATTTTTCATCAGCTTTAGGTATAAACCGAAATTTTAAATATTGTCTTCTATTAAAGAACTCGTCTCAAAAAAAAAAAAGGGAGAATCCATACTGAAGGGCGAGGAAGAATAAAAGAAGATTAAAAAGAGCGAATATTTCTCATCTGCTGAGGTAAAGCTTAAAAGATCGTATTCTAAGCAAGTTCTCAGCGCAAAGAAATGATCTCTTCACTAAAAGAATTCATTCTCTTTAAGTGTTGAAGCGGCAGAGAGCTGATCAAATAGAAAAAACTAGCCTATCTCATATAAAACTCTTGCTGTTTTTAGCTTGATAACTTTAACTCTATTTCAAACGAAATAAGAATACCTTATCACAGAGTGAGAGAATATTTTTTGTGAAGCACTTTCAGTTCAGAGCTCATATCACTGCATATGCTTTTATCTCTCTTACGCTTTATGGCCTTACTTTTGGCAGCTGAGTTCTGAGCCAGTTCCATAAATGATAAACTTGTGCAAAAAAAAAAAACAAAAAATGAACCTTAGTCGCTTGCAATCGATTTAAATTAATTTTTATGAGCGCCACATTAAAGTTGCGCCCCAAAAAAAGCGCCATAAAAAAACCATATATGAGGAGGGAGAAGAGTGCGAATTAAGAAAGAGAGGGGAAGAGAAACTGACAGACACTCAGACTCCAGTCAGAGTTGGGAATCATCCAGAAATTGACTTTGACGCTTTTATGAAGGGCGCGTGTAGTTTTATGATCGGTTGGAGCAAGAAGTCTTCTTTAACTCAGGCTACGTCAACTATTGGTTTAACTGAGCATAAAATCAACAAAGCGTCGGCGTTGGTAACGGCTTAAATGGTTTTACGACTGCAGGGGCAGATCGAGGCGGGAAAGGGGGGCGTGGCTGGTACTAAATGTCGCACATAAAAGTCAAACGCATAAAAAACAAACAAAGTGCCGAAAGAGTTGTGATGAATGTCGCCATCGTTGATGCTGCTCAGCAAGGATTATGAATGTATCTGAGTTTAGTTTTGTGGCATGAGGCAGGTATTATAGTTGCCACTCCTTCCCGCTCTCTCTGTTCACTAATTGAGCATAAATCAGTCGCGCACAAATTTATTGCCCTCTCAAAAGAGCAAACGCAAATTCTTTGGGCCAAAGTTTTCTCCATTCTCCACTCTCTTTTTTTCTCTTTGCTAATACAAATTGCATCGACACTGAAGCGGAAATTGTTGTGAAAAAAGCAAAAAAAAACTATCTGCTGCGACAAAGTGGTCAACATGCCACGAAACTTTGTTAGCAGTTACTTTTTGGCAAAAACGAAAATTCTTCTAAAACATTTTTAAACAATTTAGCACAAGAATTAAAAATCGCAAACGCCGCGCAACATGCGAAAAAGTTGCGCCAACCCAAAAAAAAAAAAATACGCGATGAAAATCGAAGAGCGCAAAACTTTTTGTACGCAAAGTTTTCAGGGCTATAAATTATCATGCAGCAGAGATGTGAAGGAGGGAAAAGAGAGGGTGGGGGAGGGGATGGCGATACCTTTGGCACGTTCGGCACTTTTTTAAGCGGATTTTCATCTCTTGCGTTTGGCTTTTCTTTTGCTTTCGCCAGCGCCGTAGACTTTTGGCGCCAACGGGTTTGACTTGTACAAATTGCTGTGTCGACATCAACACACACACACACACACAGTCACTCACACACATTCGAACACACACAGAGACGCACCCGCACGCACAGTTTGCTGGCAACTTGACGTTATCCTCACTTCGTCCTTTCACATCCTTTCGTTGTAGTTGTACCTTTTTTGGCCTGGCCTTTTGGCACTAATGGATTATCTAAGCCTTTTAGTGGCTATTGGTTGCCTTGGCTATACGAGTATGGCCTGCCGACATCAGCATCAGTTAGCGGACGGTTTAGATTACATCTTTTTCCATCGTCCATCGTCCACATCGACCGAAAAGTGCTTTTGGCATCAAAGAATGTTTGAAACCACACACACAAAAAAAATGCAAATTAAATTCCGCAGTTTCTTCATTTTTTTCGTATGCAAAAAGGACGCAGATTTTAATCGTTTTATGTGGCACAAACAAGTGGGAATTTTCCAAAGAAAGCTTAAGACACAGTTTTTCATCCTTTCATTAATTTTATCAATCATTAATTTTTGGCGAATAACTATAATGTTAGATTAATTATTTCTATGCTTGGACTGGTTCTCTCAAAAAGTTAATAAAATTAAGATAAAAATTAACTATTTTCTTAGTATGTGAATCTTATCTTATCTTATCAGAAACTAAAGCCAAAAAAAAACTTTATAAGAGTCTGCATAAATTCTAAGTATTCTTTTCAGTATAAACAAAAAAGATTTTGGAAATATCTTTTAATGAATTATAATTGATCAGTTGAATGTGCTTGAAGGTCGAATTGTTAAACCGCAAACTTAAACAAATTAAATTAAAACAAATTATAAAATATTTTCTTATTGTATTCTTATATCATACCTGAAATTGAAACTTATCCATAATCAGGAAATATAACTAAAGCAATTTTGATATCTAAATATTAAATAAATACGTATAACATACGTATAAATATGGAGTCCTAATGATTCCTGAAAATTTGGTTGCAATCAGATAAAAATTGTTGAAGTTTGTATTGTCAAAAAATGTTTTCTGCAAGAGGTTCTTAGTTGCTTTGGGTGATAATCAGGTATATTTTGCACACTATGGTATATTTTAAATGTAGTACATCAATATATCAAATAAAGCATATGGTATATTTTTAGTATTTTATGGTATATTAATTTAGTATATTTTAAATTTAATACCACACCGTTTAGACTTTATTAAAAAATTTGTAGCGGGTTTCTAAAAGTCGAGCATACTTTACTGTAGCTTTCTTAGTTGTTTTTATGTATTATTTTCAAGCAAACTTACAAATTTGCAAAGAAATAAAAGAAGTAGTTAAATTTGAATTATATTATTTGATTTATATTATTGAACAATTAAATAAATATATTAATGTTTGGATAGGTAACATTTTTAGTTATATATGTATGTACATATGTATAATATATAGTAATATATTAAATCCTTAATAGCTGTCACATATTTCTTGAAATTGAAATCACTTCAAAATAAAATTTAACATTGATCATAGTATTGATAAGATTAAAAAGTTTAATAAATTCTTTTACTTGTTAACAAAATATATATTCAGCAATTTAATAGTAGTGCTTGAAATAAATTCAATTTTAATGATTGGAAAAATAAAATAAAAATTGTAAAATTAATGTTAGTACCCTTCGTTTTTCATCTCTGATGATTTACTGTCGATGGGAATTGTTTCCGAGTGCTGAACAGCTGAGACATGCAACTGAGATAATGACGTTGTTACCTATAGGAGAGTACTGAGTACTTACGCTGGGATGCTATCTGCGTCAGACTGGGGAATGCATTCCTTTCTCAAGGAGGGAAAGAGGGAGGAGCAATGAAATGGTGTGAGTATCAGTGAAATGCCAGACACAAACCGGCACAAATGTCAACGGAGCATATACACCGATATGCCACAAATGTAGCCGACTATACAGCTATATATACAGCTAGATGAGAGAGTAAGAGAGAGAGAGTGGGTGAGTGGGAGAGAGTGAGAGAGGAAAGTGGAGTCAATCCACTCGTATCTATAATTACAACAAAGAAGCTGCTGTGAACGTATGACGAGGCACAATTACAATTACAATTACAGCTGGCCGCAAATTGAGAACTGCATAAGCCCCAAACACACAACTAGACACAGCTACATATATAAGTATATATATATATATATATATGTATGTCTATATAGTATTTCCCATTGCCGGGAGCGTAATCAGCAAGGCCGAGAAATGTGCGAGTCGAAAGCTGTTTGCCCCAAAACTCCACCCGCCGCGCCTCCCCCAATTCACTCATTCCGCCCACTTTTGTTTGTTTTCTTCATCGTCTCTTCGTCGTCTCTTTCTATCACTCAACTTAACTATATATATTCTTGATAATCAAACGCACTCACACTTGCAACGCGCAAATATTATTGAGATAATGCAAAAGTCGAGCAGGCGATACGACAAAAATTTTCCAATAGCTGCAGCACCGACTGCAGCAGAAGCAGCGACTGCGACGGCGACTGCGGCAGAGGCAGAGCAGCAGCAGTTGCATTGCGACAGGTTCAATGTAACCATGAAAAGCGCAGCAGCCACGTGCATATTGATGACAGGGGCGTGGCAGCAAAAGAGGCGATGATGTTGACAATAAAAATAATTAATAATTTCAATTATTAACAATCTGATTGAATATGAAGAACATGTGACTCGGGTAATCTGTCATAATTCCTAGCTATATTCTATAACTTAGAAAATCAACTTTCTAATTAATAATTGTTGTATTTAAAACAAAATAATAAAATATTATTAAATGCTAAAAAAGTGTTGTATCGCTTCACTACATATTTTTATTTTCTAAGCTAAATAATAACTTTTTAAGCTTTTAAGAATATTCATTCAGCATTAAATGACAAAAAGAATGTAAATTTTTTGATCTAGTAGAATAAGTTTAGCGAGTGCTTGGTATATTTTAAAATGTGATGTCAAGGAAAATTAATAAACATTTTTCACTATTTTCAATGAATATAAAAAGTTTCTGATATTACGAAATAAATAAACAAATAATAAAGACAATATTAGACTAATTTATTTAGAATTTAGCTTATCAAATTCATAGATTCTGTAAGTTTAATAAAACAAAAGATGAAATGATATGAAACTAAATACCATATAAGAATTGTGAAAAAGCATTTACTATACAAATCATTTTGTATAGCTTTAAATATAGTTATATATAATAATATATAACATAATTTTTGTGGTTTTCATAAAGCTCAGGAAATTAATATGTGACAAGTACTCTCTTTAAAATAATCTCTAAATATGATTTCGTGTATTATTTAATATCATATATAACTATTTCATTTTTAAACATATACCCTTTATATAATATTTGTAGCTTATAATTTAGTGTTGTCAGTATTTAAACTTTAAATTAAACAATGCACTTATTACTATGAGCACATGTGTATGTGCTTTAAAAATAAAATCTGAATATGTTCTAACATATTTAAATATGCCGTCTGTGTGCAACTTTGTTTGCTTGTCTGCTCCAATTCCTTATGTTACACTTTGCCAATAATGACGTCGATTTCCTTGGCTGCCGCTTGTCAGTTGCGCAAATGACGATTATGGTTTTGATTAGAGGGGAGCACTAATACTATTTGTAAGTAAGTATGTAAGTATGTCGAACAAGTCGAACAAGATGCTCCAGTTGCATTAACCTAATTGATAACTCAAAAAAAAATTGGGGTAAAAGCTGCATGCATATTCACATATATGCACAATATGTAATAGAAATGAAGCATAAAGGGTCGTCACAAATAATAATCTGATGTGATACTATAGAGTCTGATTAATAAAAAAAATGACTCATCAGCCTCCCTTAACAATCGCTCCCCTCTCTCTCTCTCTCGACTTTTCTAAGGACTAGAACTAATTGTTTAATTAACAGGTTTTATAATGACTTAAGTAGGTCAGGGAAACAACTCCGTCCATTCAGCATATCAACATAATGGGCGTTGCTCAATTTACTAATGGGTATCCCGGGACCAAGTGATGTTAAGGGAGGGGGTGCACTTGTTGATATGGCAGCGACTTGGAGATGATGATGTGCTAATTTGAATGATGATTACGTGCTATACGTGTTGATATGCTGCCCATATACCTAGGGGGAAGTTTGCGGACAACGGAGAGGGGTGGGAAAGCTTTGAGGGGTAAATCAAGCTGCAAACATTAACAGCCTCTTTACCTGCCTGCTAACAGTGCGTGTGCGTCTCTCTATGTGTGTCTGTGTGTGTGTGAGTAGGCCCAAGGACACGCCATTAGCCTGCCTAACAACCCCTAGGAATGCCGTCGGCAAACAAAAAAAGGAAGAAACGAAAGAATAGCCAAAGAAATCCAAGCAAAACGAAACGCCGTCGGAGTCAAAGTCGCAGCTCCGGTGGCCTAAGAAAAGCCTCTTCGGCGTCGTCGTCGTCCAACCAGCAGGCAGGCGGCAATTAAACGCCACTAACGTCGACGGCGCCAGCAACCTATTGCAGCAAAGGACGAGCTGCGCAGACGCCAGGCGAACACGCAAGGGCCACACCCACTAAACGGGCCCGGAGGCGATATTAACCAACAGTTAACAGCAGCCGACAAACGCCGACCGCAGCTTCCCCTCTCCATCCCCTCACCCCTCACAGCGCTCGTCGAAAAGTGTGTCAAGAAAACGGCGCCTCATGCCCAGGGTTGCGTATACGTGTTACGATTACCTGTCATAGCCAAGCAAGTCCTCAGCCAATGCAGTGCATCTCATTCGCACTTAGGCATCAGCCCATGCGTGCGAGTGAGTTGGCACCAGACGACAATGCATTTTGGGGGTTGAGTGAGTGACGAACACGAACGGGCATGCGAGCGAGGCTGCGAAAAGAGTAAAGAACACACAACGACGAGAGAAAGTTTATGCTGTGCTGTGTGTGAGAGAGCGCCGCTTGTTTCCGTGTGTGTGTGCGTGTGAGAGAGAGTTTGTGCGTGTGGAGAGCATGTGGGAGAGCGACAGCCAGCAGTGTGTGGAGTATAAGTCGAAATCATACAAGTGGTCTTGTGGAACATAATGAGAGAGTGCTGTTAATCAGCTTAATAGCTTGTAGTAGATTAATTTATTAGCTGGCAAAATTTAAATATAGCGCAAGCATACATTGTAACCATACTTAGATTAATACTGAACTGTACAAAAAAGTATTCAGTGCAACTTTACGTTCCACACATTGGCTGAGTATCAGTTTAATTCGATTCACTGTATGGGGAGCACAATTCTCTTCCATTTACTATGTAGAAGTATTTCTATTTTCTTGTCGTTCTTTCAGCAACGTGCGTTTTGTTGTTGTTTTCGCTGTTCAACATTTCAAAACGACGCAATAGCCGCCGCGCTTGCTGCCGCAGTCGACGCAGAAAACCACGTTTTTGCGCTACTTTGGTTATACACACACACACATAAATTATTTGTAAATGTATGCGTGAATATCTGAGTGAAGTGACTGTGTGTGTGTGACTAGCTTTGCGTGTCATTTCATACCACATTAGGTAAGGTTAGGTTTTCAATTCTGTTTTCTAACTTCGCGCCGCTTGACGTTGGCACTTTGCCACACACACACACCCATACAAGAATACAGAAACGTGTATACATATGTGTTTCTGTTCTTGTATGTGTGCATTTGTGGACTAACTTCACTTTTTCGCTCGCCATTCTCCAAAGCGATCGACCGGCAATGAGAGTCATGCCACTCTCTCTCCAATTTGCTTTCGCTCTCTCTATCTGTCTCTCTCTTGTATTCTCGCCGAACCCAAAATGCTCCAGTTTGTTTACATAAACCGCTCGCGTTGTGTTTTGTTGTGTGTTTACTTCCGCTTTCTTTGCATTTGTTTTTGTGTTTTTGTTTTCATTGCCGCTACGTCCTAACCTGTTTGCTGCAGTCGCAGCGCTGTCATCAACATCAACGTCATCCTCGACACCACTGCAGCTGCTGCGCTGCCGCTGCTGACCCCCCTTTGCACCCCAATAAATATTTTCGCGTAGCATGTGGTTTTCTTCAATTCACATACCATACATATGTACAAACACATACCACACACTACTACGTTGCCTTATATGAATGTTTGTGTGTGTGTTTTTTATTCGCTTTGCGCTTTTTGCCTATTTTATTGCGCTCTACGCCTTGTCTATTTTTGCTAGTCTTCTCTCTGTGTGGTGTGAACTTGAAAGACCACGTGGTTTCTGTGTTGGCGATTCGCCAGTTTTGCCAGCTACACATTTGTGTTTGTGTGTGGATGTGATTGTGGATGCTATGCATGATTAAAGCTTGTGGACTCTCGATATTTTCAATGTGGATGTCATTTGTGGATGTCGCTCTTTTATCTTAATATCGTTGTTGTCTCTGCGACATCGTCGTCGTCGTCTTCTTCTAGCGGCATCAGGAAGTTCTTCATCAAATTTACATGCACACACAAGCAAGAGTTTATGATGTGTGTATGTGAGTAGCTGTGTGTGTGATACTCGACTCTAGACCCCGCTGCCATTTGCATATTAAGCGTCGTCATCAGCAAGCGTTCTACTCTGAGTATGTGTGTGTGTATACATAAGTCGCACTTTCATTGACGCCTCTAGGTTTGTTAGAAACGGGTGTTTGAGAATGATAATTCTATGGCCAAGAGAAGGGAAAGGGGGCAGGGCACATTTTTCTCTCAATTGCGTCAATTCTAAAGTCGTGAGCTCTTGTCTGATTGCGTTAATTATGTACGTCGCTCAATTAATCATATCGCCTTTGGCTCATTAGCTTACTTTTATAATACACACATTCATATTTGCATTACAACACATTTGCATATTGCACAATTTGAACTCAGTTTTGTACAAATAATAGAAATATCTTGCGATCGATCAGAGCTCTTCCGATAGAACATAAATAACAGTAATAATCCAACCAAAAAAATGGCCATATTCATTTGGCATTCTATACACAGCAAATAACCAATCTATATTCCAGTTTAGACCCCATCGAACCAACAAATTGTTAGTAACCATATTCAAATTCGATTTGCGATACTCTAACAAACACACACACACACACACACGCCGGCAGAGAGCAAACATTCTACACACACACACACGCTTAGGCAAACATTTGGCAAGCTCTAAACTCTACACACAGTAGTCTCCTCTCTGCGCTCTCCGCAGCACACACAGCACATTAACCAGAAATTATAATATTTTGAAGGCCAGTCAACGGCTGATATCATTACTCCCATCTAATTCCAATTGCGCCGACGTCGTGTTAAGATAATTTTTAAACTACGCCGTCAATTGTTCAGGCGGAGCTTAAAGCTTTGACAGTGACGTTGACGTTGACGACGACGACAGCCGCTGCGCATGCCTTGTGTTGTCTAACGTAGGCGCGCAATGGAAATGTTATCGAGGCGAGGCGACGCGACTGCGCTGTTGCCTGAGACGTCATCAGTAGCCACACGTTGAGCTTTCGTCGTCACTCTTAAACTCTTTTTATGTGTTTGGACGGGGAGGCGTTTGAGCACTTGAAAACTGAGTGTCGATTATGACGGCGAGACATGAAATTTCGACACGCGCCAAACAAAAAAGAAAGAGCATTGCCTGATCTCCCTCTCTTTTTCTCTGTCTATCTCACTCGCGTTGTTAATCGATGCAATCGATAAACAAGCCGATTTTCGATATTACAAATGCAGACACTATTTATGGTTCAATAATTGAACCTGTTACAAACCAGTTTGTAACTGTTTTGTTTTTGCGAATCGTCAACACTCATAAAATCACTTGCATTATTGCATAATGAACTAAAAAGAAATCGAACTGAATTTTTAAGAATGAGTAGCAAGAAGAGTGCGATGAGTATGCAAAGTTATTCAACTGGAAAATGCGAGAAAGAGAGAGAGAGAGAGAGAAAAGCAAAGCATAGAAACTAAATTGATTTCTGTCTCGTAAATTCTCATCGAAACATTCGATAGGCTGCAGCCCTGTGTATAGTTTTTTCTGTTTTTTTTTTTGCGTCCCTGTCGTTGGCCATAAAATGCCGCTAAGCCTTGCTTAAACGCTGGCAAAAGGCGTCTAGACTTCATTAGCAGCGTAATTTGTGGAATTTATGTGGCAGGCACATTAAAAAAAATGCTCAAATGCCGTATGAGCCAACCAGTCTATTGGGTGAAACTGGTAAAAACGACTCACGACGACGACGACGACGACTCTCCCACTCTTTGGCCAAGTAATAAAATTCAAAGCCCCATATTCGTAAGGAATTTGCATTATCTGAAATGCAATTTGGACGTGTGTACAGATAACAGTCAATTTGCCTCTTATCATTGACCCCGCTGCTCTCACACGTTCAACAAAAAAAGAAGCAGCTTGCCATACAAAACCAACTAAATTTTCCAAAGTTATACTAAATTCCAAAAAGAAACACACACACACATAGCTGAACTATTGGCGTGTTATTTATTGCTTCGTTGGTGTATGAGTATGTGTTGTAATACTGAAGAGAAATAAAAACAAATACTAAATAAAATGTGAGCGCCAAAATACAAAACGTGCATTTTTGTTGTGGAACTCAAAATGTTGTGTGGATGCCAACACAAAGAGCAGCAAACACAAACACAGGCATCCAACCAGTCTTTGCTCTCTTGTGCCCAAAGCTCTCTCGATACACACACACACCACTACAATAGGGCCGGCCGCGCTTCGTGTTCGTGTCGCTTCGTCGCTGTCGTTGCCGTTTGTCGTCGTCGCTGCTGCTGCTGGTTCTCGCTCGTTCGGTTTTTGTCGCTGGTTCGGTTTGTGGCGTTTCGTATACCAATCAGTTGTCAGTTCGCATCCAACTAGAAAGCAGTTAACGAGCAGAGTCCGTTGCGTTTGCGGTTAAAAGCCACGAGGTCGTTGAGCGTTTAGCGCGCTACTTAACCCCAACGTCACCAAATTCACCCGTACGATCACGTGTTCCCTCCCCCCCTCCAAACCACGCAACGTAACGTAAATAAGTGCTCTGAAATGTGATAATAAAAGCAAACGAGTTGAATTCCAAAATCAAAACATTAACAAAGTGAGAAAAGTGCGCACAACACGAAAGTCGAAAGCAAAATTCACAAAACACACATTTACACACACACATACAAATAAAGCAAAGAGACGGTGACAAAAGCATAAATAACTAAAAAAAAGCGTGTGAAGAATGCGTAGTAAGAAATTAAAAAATAAATAAGAACAACGATGATCTTTGCTGACTGCCGGTCGCTACACACACACACACATACAAAAACACAGAACACTGGTGCAAAATCAAAATATATTTTCAAATTCAAATTGGAGTAAAAAGCAACAAAATAAATAAAATCAATTTTTTTCCATTTGAACTTTAAACATACGAATACATAAGCCAGCCTATTTGTGTGTAAATGAGAGTACGTGTTCGTGTGTGTGTGTGTGTTTGTGAGTGTTTTGTGTGTGCGCTTTTTGTAGATCGTCGTCGTCGTCGACTGCGCAGCACGCTTTCATTGAATTCTTATAAGAATTCCAATTAATTTCTGTATGCGTCCAATTGGCATGAATTGGTGACGTGACGCGATCCCGCGCTCGCATCTATCTGTCTCTCTCTTACTCGCTCCTCGTCTCTTTACAAAGCTGTGGCGCGCTCTTTTTTCTTCTTTATAAAGCTTTTATACATACGAACGGTGTACGTGTGTATTTACATACATACGCACATATGTACTTATGTGTATATTTGCTCTTTATTTATTTTTTTTTTTATTATTGCTAAGTTAAATACAGTTAAATTTGTATGTTTATATGTAACTCAAGCAGCCGCCCACAAAACAACAACAACAACAGGAGAAGTACATATGTGTTTGTGTCTGTGTGAGCAAAAGAAATCATGCGAGTTAGCCTACAAAAAAAGAAACAACAACAACAACAAGAAAACAAAACAGAGCTAAATAATAATTAATACAAAAAACCTGCACAAGTTTTGCAGTTTCAAAAAGAAAAAAAACAACAACAACATAACATAAATACGTAAATATTCATATATTGTACCCTATAATATAAAAGACAACCAACAACAAGTGAATAAAAAAGGCCGAAAGGAAAACAAAACAAATCAAATACATACGTAAAAAATTAAGAAATAAGTGCAAAATAAATTCAACAAAAGAATCAAAACACAACAAGTTCAAAACGCAGCCGATAACAGCAACTTTAAGCAAAACAGGAGCAACAACAAAAGCTTTTCTTTGAAACGTCCAATTGGATTTACACAGGTAAATAACAGTTATACATGGAATATTTGCAAGTGTTTAAGTGTGTGTTTGTGTGAGTTTGTTATATAAAGACAGCTGCCCAATTAACGCCTACAAAATGGGTGTTTTTTTTTCCTAGCTTGTCAGCAAGCGGCATTTTTATATATAAATGTATTATTGATATAGTTTTGCAGTGCAGTGCAAATGTATCTTTAAGATACTTTTAAATATCTCTTAATTATTGAAACAAATTTAGATTTGTTTTATTGTTCAATTTGATTAAAAACTGAATAAAAAACACGAAAATGTCATTAAATAAAGATTAAAATAATTAAATCTGCAATTCTACAAAAATATCCACAAGATACTTTTAAACTTTAGTGTTAGAATATAGAGAAAACAAGACTCAAACTATTATAACCAATTTAAGTAGGTTGTTATATAGCAATTTTAGGCAACAATCTGAATATTTGCAGCCACAAATGTTTGTTTCGAATACTTTTTAACTTAAATTGTTTCGATAAAGAAAACATAGTTTAAACTACATCAAAAAATTTAGCTGGATTGTGTTTAATTAATTTGAAAAGCTACAAGCTCAATATATATCCAAAAACAAATATATCTTTTTTTGTATTAGCGGCAAGTTGGAAGTATCTTTTTGATTTTCCGGTCTATTTGGAAGTCTTGCCTGCTTTGTGGTCTTTGCTGCAGGGCTTTGATTTTGATTAGTTAGCATTTTGTTTGAGAGTTCAGTGCAGAGATCTTAATTAGAGCACTACTGATAATACGTCTAAAAATAACACGCGTCGCTGATAGCAGCGACTACAGCGCGTGTCGCACCACAGACGATGTCGTTGTCGTTGTCGCTCTGTTGTTGTTGCTCTGTTGTTGTTCATGTTGTTGTTGCTGTCGCTAGTTGATATTTATACCCTTTTTGAAAACGTACTACATATCTCAAACAATATTGTTTCACACAATGTTTAAGTACTCAAAGAAAGCTTCTTCTTCGAATTCGAGGAATGAAAAAGCAGATTGCAAAAATTATAATAAACATTATTAAACTGAACGAAGTTAGTGCTTGGGTAAATTTTAAGAAATGTACAGATTACAGTTTATATATAATTTAAAATAATTAAGAAAAACACAATTAACATTTTTTATTCGATTAATATTCATTGAAAGTTGTATTTTTATTTAGATCTTTGTGGTTTTTATTTGATCCGTTTAATGTTTTAGAGCTTAAGAATACTTAAGACTAAACGTAATTATAATTTAACGATTATTGTATAGGGCAGTCTATAATTATAGCAATAAGAATTATTAATTTCCTGAAATTACTTTTCAACTTCACATTACTTTAGCTGCCTTTTCTATTATATTTTAGTTGTATGCTTGTTAATCGCAATTTGAACATTTTTCGCAAGACTTTCTTTTTCGTTTTTTTAGGAGAACATTGAAAAAGTTGTATTTTATTTATTTTCGACTTGACTTGACTTCTCAAATTTTGCTTTCCTAAATATTGACAAAATAATTATTTATTTGTTTCAAGATTCCTTTAGATTTCTTTTTTTATTTCCTTTAAATTTTTCCCGTTTGTTTCTAAGCTTTCTTTTCGCAAGTATTCTCTAAATATTTCATACAAGATTTTCTTTCATTCATAATATAGTATTTTAGTTCTTACCTCCAAAATTCAGTTATTTCCTCGTTTTTCTGCTTTAGTTAATTGGGAACATTTGCAGGCGTTCTTTCCCAAATAAATACTCAGTCATTGTGATATTACATGTTTTTTGTTGGACCAAACAAAATTGACATTGAAATGTGATTAAACCGCTAGTTTCTTTATTAAATGGGTCGATTTTTCAGTGGTCACTGACAAAAGAGATAGAGAGAGAGAGAAAAAAATGAAGAGAAAGAGAGACAGACATTGCGATAAGTTGTCATATACTTGAATTACTCGTGTATTTATGTAAATGTCTTATCTATAGCCGCTGGTGGTAGTTATAGATTAAAGTCGGGCATATCTTCGAGTGTTTGCTGGCCACTTTTACAGATAGTGTTCTATGATAAGGTTGGGCCAAAAAGTTTGCCAAATGATAGTTGTGAAGTTGAAATGAAATTGTGGGAATGGGTCAAGCACGAGTCGAAGTGTATAGTAAAATATATGTTATATATTGGCGATTAGAACTTCCTTATATATGAAACATCTCAAGCGTCGTCGTCATTGCTGCTGATTGATCGAGAGTTGATTTTGTTGTTTGCCCGACAGACTTTGATTTGTATTTGTAAACAAAGCACAGCGATCTCTATGGACTTTTTTTTTTTTTACAATTTTTTTACATTTATTATTATTCATTTGGCAGCCTCTTTCCCTTGCACTCCCTTTGAATGCAATGCGCGTGTTTCTCTCTTTTTGACCTCAGTCCCAGCCACGTGTAGAGCTAAGGAGCGAAAGAGCCGGCAAATGGCACTTTCAATAAGCTTCTATTTGAATGCGCTTCCGTGATAATTGAGTTAATAAATTAATAACAAGTTGATGCGGTTCTCGACGAAAACTAGATGCGCTGTCTACTGAATTGAGTGGCGTACACTGAGACACAAAAGTGGGTGGATTTAGATATGGAATGCTAGTAAGAAGGGTTTAATAATACGATTTTCAAATTGAAATATACGATAAATTGTATACGATGAAATCATTCATTTTAAAAAAACTTAACCAAATTAAAGTATTTTAAGAAAGATTCTGTTATATTTCCTTTCTACTGTTTTTTTTTTTTTTTTTTAAAGAGAAAAACATAATACAAACAGAAAAATAAATATAAGACTGTACTCTAACAAATTGATAGATTGTAAATATTTAAGTCCGTATAATTATAATAAAATTTTAAAACAGAATTTAGCCAATTATTTCTGTAAAATTACGTTATAATGATTTTATCTTCGTTTTTACTGTATTTAAAAAAGCAAATTAAAAATGGTAATAAATAAAGTATGATAAAATAAACATTTATTAAAATAATGAAATTGTGTTAAGACGTGCTCAAATACAAAATAATAAAATACCGCTAAACTGTAGTATTTATACGAAAAAATACTACATTTACTTAGTGCCTTTAAAAAAGAATACATTTTTAGAAAGTGAAATTTAGAATGAAGATTCTGAGGAATATAATAAACAAATTTTTCTTAGTAGATGTCCTTCGAATCTGATTATTATTCGATGTACCCCTTTTTTGTGTGCAGTGTACGAAAACCAGAATGCGTCAGCGATATCAGCAGAGCAAACTGCAGTCGCCTCTTTTGGCACTTTCTTTGTTGCATTCCAGTCGCCTACAACATTTGAGTGCAGGCAGCAAGTGAACGGGTGAAGGAGATAGAGAAAGAGAGAGCGTGTGAGATTGTGAAAGAAAGAGAGGGAGTGAGTGTGAGAGTGAGAAGGGGGAAGCACGTGTGGGTGTAAGAGGCGAAGATGATTTACTTAAGACCTGTAAATAATGAAAACTAATGACATAATCATACAAATGAAATGCTTGCGACCCACTCGAGAGATGCATACTCAAATAGACAAAAGTGTAATCGATAAACGATAAACTATAAACGATAAATTGCAAGTTCAGTTGGCAAACTTGTTGGGCAAGGCTTAAGCAGAGATAAGCTGACAGTGTGTGCATAATACTTTGATATATTTATATCCACATAGAACTTATTGCCTTGGCAACAAACGAGTGCAGTTCGCAGTCGCTTGCTGTTATCGCATAGTGATAAGAGAGAGAGAGAGGGAAAGAATATGTGTCTGAAGCTGAAGTGATAATAGCGTGGCAAACATTTCAAGTGCAGCAAAGTGCAAAAAAAAGGGGCTAAATCAAAAAAAAATATAGTCACGATCACTTCAATAGATCTTTAATCAATGCATGCCACATGCTGTGGCAAGTGAAGGTGGCTGAAGAGTTTGGCTTTGTCAGCGCAGAGTTTTAGGCCTAAGTAGACCACACCAAGGTAGAAGCTCTGAGTTCAGACCAGTTAAGGTGCCAGCTGTCAGCTTATTTAGTTTTCTGCTCACTCATTCACTCTCACTCAGGCGCTCTCGCTCGCACTCGTTGCTGTTTGGCTGTCTGATTGGAGGGCCGCCTCTTGAGTGTGCAGCGTCTTTATAAAGCAAAAAAAAAAAAGCAAAAGCAAAGCAAAGCCAGCGCTGACATACTTACTTTTGCTTAATAATCCTGTTTGACGAGTTATGCCAAGCACATACACTTATATCTTCGCATGTGTGTGTCTGTGTGTGGTTGTATCTTCTACTCGTATGAGTATCTTTTACTTCCACGTAACTGAACCTGGCCATGTGCGAGAAGGGTTTAGCCGGAATAACATCACATGAGCATCTGTTTTGGTCGCCTGTTTGCCTGCGATCTCTGCTGATAACATTAAATGTACGCATATATATATATATATATATACTACTATATATAGCAGTGCTTATCATTCAGGTCGGTCCAGTTAAGCGCGCATATATCTATTTTTATCTGTTGGCCAAAAAACGTTATAATCGACGAAAGAGAATGTTGAGCAGCACAAATTACATAACAATGTTTCTTTTCTTTTTTTTTTGCTTATATTTTATTTCTATTTCTCTTTCTCTTTCGCTCTTTGTTTGTGCATCTTTTGTTGCTTAATTTCTGTTTCGCCTATATGTGTGTATATAATATAGTATCTAGAGTGTTTTTTTGTTTATTGCTTTATGGCTTATTTCGTCGTATTCTTTTTATTAATTTCGCTCTCTGCAAATCTCGCTTTTTTTTCTGTTTTTTTTTGTGTTCTTTCAAACCTGACACTTTTTGCTAATGAGTTTCTGTCAAATGGAACTTTTCCTTTCAGCAAAATTGCAAATTGTTTCAGCATTAATTTTTTGGGGTGTGTTCTTGGCGAAATTTCGAAAATTTTGCCATCCCGAAACCGTTTTTGGTTCCATTTTGAGAATTGTGTAATATTTGTGCTCGCCTCGCCTACAGAATTAGAACAAACATCGCATTCAATTTGTCAGTTGTTCAATCATTCAAATGCTAATTTCTTTTCGCCCACACAAAATGCTGTTGAAATTCTGTGCGATCCACTTTACGTTTTACGTTTTTACTAAGAAATGTGAACCAAATTCTCCGTGCTTGCGGCTCTTTTCACTGATTCATAGTAATAATAATGGGCCCCGTTCTGAATTATACTCGCATTCGTAAATGTTTTTAGTTTCGAATACGTTTTTACTTTCATCTTGCGCGCGTAGGTCTATTTAGTATTTGTTGTCTAGGTTTTTGTTTTGAATGCGTTGGCGTCGAATTCTCTTTCTTCCACGTTCTGTAAACTGTAAACAACAAGATCTGAATCCAGCTGAAGAGTGGAAAAATAGTGAATAAGATCTAATAAATGCTTCATTTAAACTAAAGTCAATACTATAAAATTGGCCACATTTATAATTAAGTTCTCTTCGTCTAATGAAGTCTCTTCGAAAACAAATTACGCTGAAGTTTTGGAAAATTTTAAGCAAATGCGATCTAATCTTATCTTAATTACTCTGGGTTAAGTATCTAAAAAAGGGGGAGTAGAATATACTCGACAAATTCAACTTAAATTCCGGAAAGAATCTACTGCTGAATTTCTTGTATATTAAATGAATAAAATATGTAAATCTCATATTTACTTTTTATGTTGATTACTAATTTTAAAGATTCTCCAACCTGTACCTTAAAAGATGACGCAGCCCATCAATGATAAAGATGACTAAATCAATCTGAATTCTGAATTCTGTGCTCTGTTATTGTTTTGATGTTTACGTTTGTTCTGAATTTCTTGAGAATTTCAAATATATCTACAGATTGTATGTAAATGTTTAGTTCGGTATTTCGGTATGTGTGTCCGTTGATGACGTTCGTAAATGTCATTCTTATTTTTATTGTAAATTATTTAGCATTTATGTGTTTCTGGGTGACATTTGGCGGGCAACAAGTAGCCGCGTTGTTCATTTCATTTCATTTAATTGTGCGACGCAATTTTTCGCACTGTTTCGAATATATATGCATATTTAAGCCATACAACTAAACATACATATGCATACTAATGTGTGGATTATTTTTAACTTGGAAGCAATTGTTGCACCTAAAATTAGATGTCAGCCAGCTATCAACGAGGGAAACAATTAAATTTTGAGCTAATGAGTTAATTTCTTACATTTTAACGCGCAGTTAAATGGGTTTATGATATGTTCAGGCATTTTTTTTTTAAATAGATGTATTTTTCTTATGATAATTTATCAACATTAATTATTAAAATGTTAAAAGAATTTTTTGAACAATTGATTAATAATAAAATTAGTATTTTTAAAATTTATTAAAAAATATCAGATATTAAAATATTATTTGTAATTCTTGTGGCAACTTTATAATAATTATTGCATTTCTAACTTTCAGTTAGTTAAATTTCGTAGCTGCATAAGTACTGAACTCCATCCACCTATTTTTAGTATTTGTTGTGTTTTTTTTAGTTTTTATTGTTATGCTCTTTGCTGTTAGTGTCTAAGGTCAGTTTGAGGTTCATTCCAGTTCAGTTCAGTTAGTTGCTTGTGCGGTTTTTTCCTGTCGTTAAATGTTTCCAATTCGTTCTCATTATTTACGGCCATAAACTAGTCACTTTAAGATATAGAATATAATGTAATGCGATGATGACACAAAACGCGACCTCTCCACCAAATAATTTCATTACGCAAAAATGTTTAACGACTGGGAATTTCAGAAGGACAATGCTTTGTATAAAAAGAATAAGTTTTAGGTTTTCAAGATATAATTCGAGATTTAAACTGCTATGACGGATTAAATTTCAAAACTTTTTATGAAGAATTAGTTTTAAGTTTTCAAGATTTGCTTAAAGTATTTAATTGCGATGCAGCATAAAATATAAAAAACTGTTTAAAAAGATTGAACTGTACCATATTTTTGAAACTTTGATTAGAGTATTACATATTCGACTATGTAGTATTAAAAGCTTTACGAGTTGGATCTAGTATTTTTTGGCACTCTGCGATAAATTGGCTTCTTTTTTGGGCGGGTCAGCGATGCTTGTTACGAAACTGGAATTCTTAGAATAACTAGCGTGTGTGTAGTTTCCCAGCACAGGTAGATTCCAAAAATATTCACACACACAAACACACATGCACGTAAATTGATGTGTATGTGTATTTATAAGAAGAACATCGTTTGTTGTTTGTTATACTTCCGTGTTCTGTGCTGTGCTTGTGTCTCAAGGTATTTCTCCGTCGCCATCTCTGCCTCCTACATACACACACACTCAACTTATAAAATTTTGTGGACCTAATGCGCCACACAACACAAAAATTCAAAGGCAGCAAAGAAATGTCGAAAAGCAAAGCAAAAAAAAAAAAAAAAATACAAAATGAAAACAAACTCAATAAAAAAGGCAACAAAAACAAAAAGTTTGCGGCGATCAACGGTCGTTGTTTTGCGCCTCTTTCGTTAAAATTTCATTGTACATATTCAACGAATGTGTGTGAGACTCGCGTGTGTGTGTGTGTGTACTCTGCGAGAGCGCAATAGATGTGTGTGTATGAGGTGTGTGTATTTTAATTCACACACATTTTCAATTTGTTTACAAAGCTCACGCAAAAGAGAGCAATCGGGTAATCGGTCAAACGGCTTAACGAAGAGCGAGAAGAGAGGGAGAAGTGTTTGCCTCTTTTGTTATTACGGTGAGTGTGAGTGCGAGTCTGTTATCAAATTCAACGATTTAAGAGAGCGCGTCAAATGTGTATGAAAATTTAAATTGAAAGGAATTGAAACTATTTCAAAATGCAAAACCACGCAAATGTTAATATTATGTATACAAAGCATATATAGTATATGTAGATAAGTGTGCGTGCTGTATACATGTACATATATACCACAAAGTCTCCAAAATAACAATAACAGCTTTTGAAATTCGTGCAAAGTTCGTCAAGCTGCAGTCAATCTCCAAAAAGCTTATCAGCTTCCCCGTGCAGACAGCGCGCGGCCAGTGTCAATAGACTTTTGATAATGTATATATGTACTATATACATAAATATGTATATGTATGGGCAAACGATGTATATAGAAAAGATTGCTGGCGTTATTTTGGTGGTTGCCTTTTATATTATCAGTTATTGGGAATTCTATGCATTTCGTTCTCAATTTAATAGTTTCGTATGCTAAATTTAGTCACAAAAGCAACCGCCGCGAATGCAGCGAATGTCTCCACATTGAAATTGATGAATTTTAATTGAGTTCTCAGCGAATGCCTGAAGATTGTGCGCGGCATACGACAAGATCATAACCCATAATACATTATCGTCAGTCCAATGTCGTCCTCGTCGCACATTCCACTGATAGAGGCAGAAGTCTACACACACGCAGACACACACACAAACAGACGATCATTTCACAGACTCAGAAATATACGCACTCGAAGCTATTCAGAAGAATGCACACCCCCTTTTGATAGTCAACGATCATCTCATTGCTCCTTAAATTGAATTAAAACAAAGCGAAGTAAATGCAAAAGTTATAAAACGTTCCTATACCCTGTAAGTTTAATAAAAATCAGTTACAGGTCTTGTAGAGTTTTATAGTATTTCTTGTAGACATTCCAATTTTATACAAGTCTTACTTAGCTTGTCCCAAGACAAGTTCAATAAATTTGAAATGTTTTCGTCGGCTTGTAGCCAATATAAATATAAATACCAGCAGATATGGCAGCGCTGTTCCTATTTTTCTAAAGCTTTTAGTATATAAAGATAGGTATGGCAGCGCTGTTCCCATTTTTGTTTTAGTTTTTAGTATATAAAAGATATCAAATCGTAGCCAAAGTACAACAATTTTCCTACATAATGAGTTACGACCCCCGACTCTGAGGCTCAACTCAATAAATTTGAATGTTTTCGTCTGGAAGATACCCTGTAACTAATATAAATATAATCTGGTATGGCAGCACCATTTTTTTTGTTGATAACAGTACATAAAGATAATGAAACTAAGACTAATTACAAAAGCTTTCGGCTAACACATACCCTGTAGCTAACATATAAATGAACTTTCAATCACGAAAATGATTAATAAAATGGTTGTAACTTATAAGTTTAGCTCATTTGTCTAAGAAGAGCGCAAATAGTCAGCTAAACGTATTTCTTAATATATGAAGTTAACGTAATTCACGCTGAAAGCCATAACAAATTTCTGTTTAAAAAATTTCACTGACAAAACGAACTCGTAAATTTTTCAAAACACTTAAAGATCGCGTTTCGTAATCGGTTTCCGTGCATTCAAACAGGTTAGATCACTTTGAAGCGAGAGATCGAATTAAGTTTTGGGGACTATACATCGACAGCTTCTTCCTACTAAATATGTTAATCGACGAGCAAAGTGAATGTGTATGTGTTTCAGTATGTATTATGAAACAAGAGTGTGCATGCTTGAGAATTAAACGTAATGACAAAATGACACGATACAATGATTTAATGAAATTACTAATGACTTCAAGGGTTTAGCAAGATGGGAGCTCAATTGAAAATCGACTTGATGGAGTCAATTTAAATGCTGAATTTAGCCGAATTGAATTTGACTCGTTCTTGATAAATCAATCAAACGATTCAATGAAATTGCTAATGATATCAACATAACTTTACATCATAATTACTTTGTTTATGTATTTTATTTTATTAGTGAAATTCCTTTTAATATAAATAATGATGCTTAATATTATCCCATCTCTTTTTCTCTTTTATCTTTACTTTAGTAAGGGAATAAATATATAATAATGAAATTTGTAATAATATTCATGAACTCATCTTATTTTCTCTCTCTTTGTAGCTTTTAAGTTTTGGAGCTAGCGGACGAAAGCTTTAAAGCTGCAACTCCAAAACGAACTGTTCGCCATCATGGACGGCTTCCCACAGGACTGGCCCAATCTGCCCAGATCAGACAATGCACTACAAATGGATCAATTGGTAAACGAGCTGCATCCAGATGCCGCCTTCGAGCCACAGACACGCGCCCGCTCTAACACCTGGCCATGTCCACGTCCCGAGAATTTTGTGGAGCCTGTCGACGAGCTCGATAGCACAAAGGCCAGCAATCAGCAACTGGCACCGGGTGGTAAGTAACTTGCCCCCAATTGCAATCAGTTGAAATAAGTCTTTTATGGCTTTCTCTTCCTTCTATCTCATCATGCAGATTCACAGCAGGCCATACAGAATGCGAATGCGGCCAAAAAGAACTCATCCCGTCGCAATGCATGGGGTAATCTATCCTATGCTGATCTCATAACGCATGCCATCGGCTCTGCCACCGACAAGCGTTTGACGCTGAGCCAAATCTACGAGTGGATGGTTCAGAATGTGCCATACTTTAAGGATAAAGGCGATTCGAATAGCAGTGCAGGCTGGAAGGTGAGTGTTTGAATACAATTTTAGGTGTAATGTGAACTGGTTTATTGCTTCATAATGAAGTAATTCAAAATTTGGAAAGAGTTGAAAGTAAATTAAACTCAAAGGCAAAACTCAAAGGATTGACTGGAATAAAATTCATTAATTTGAAATAGGATTATTGATTCGAGTTTTGAAAACCTAGAAATGTGAACTAGTTCTTTTATTTAATTTAAGATTGAATACAAAACACAATTCATCGTCTTAAATTGGGATTAATGATTACCATTATCAAAATCTAAAACAGAGAACTAGTTCTTTTATATATAAATTCATTTAATTCACAACAATAAAATTCATGATTAATTCATCACCTTAAATTAGAGCATTTATTAAAGTACTAATGTCTTTAACCGGTTCAGTTTAGTACTTCATTTAAGTGCGCTGAATAATTATCGATTCACGACTAAATCTGACATCATATAATTAATTTGTCTATTCCTAGTACAATGCGAACTGGTTCATTTAACTAGTTCACGCAGTAAAAATGACATGAAGTGAATGAATTAAACAATGAATGAATGAATGTTTCAAGTTCATGGCCAAAGAAGGCATGAATGAAAGAAAGGGAGGGATTACAGCTAGAGAAAGAGAAAAGGCGAACAAAATAGAGAAAGAGTCAAACAATCGTTTGTTATACTTTAGTTTTGTTTTTTTGCTGCATTTTTTTTTGCGATGTTTGGTTTACTTTTTTTTATGTCTTTCTTTCCGTTTTTTGTTTTTTTTTTTTGTGTATATAATTCTCATTCATTTTATGCTTTTCTTTTTTTGTTGCTGTTCTGTTTTTTTTTTTATCGTTGTGTGTGTGTTTTTTTTATGTGTTTCTGTGTCTCGGTCAGCGGCCCGTTGTCTTGTCATCGTCATCGTCATCGTTGTCATCATCCTCTGTTGTTTGCATTGTCGCGTTTCCACTTGTTGTGCATGTTACTTAATAAATACATGAATTATTACATATGCTCGTTTGTCATACATTCCCCCTCGCCCCCTCTCTCTCTTTCCCCTTGCTCTATTTAGCCCCCATTTCCCCTTCCTCAGCTCGTCTTTTGGCTATTTGCGTGGTCCACGCTTCGTCACTGAAAGTTGCAATTAATGCGCTTTTATCTTTTGCTGGCGAATGGCAAAACGTTTTTTCTACGTTTTGTTTACATCCATTCATACGTACATAAATACAATAGTAGTAGTAGTAAAATACACACACAAACACAAGTTTTACTTTAGTTCAATTTACTTCATACCAGAAGATTCTTTCAAAAAATTAAAAGTGAATTTCAATACCATATGAAATTAAAATCGAATTTGAATAAACTGTGAAATTTAAATCGAATTTACTTAATTATTTGTAGTATAGACATTTTGATTAATTGCAGTTTCAATCAGGTTTATTTGCTGGTTTTTTCTTCTTGTATTTTTTATACAGACTATTATTATTTGTCTTTTTTTTTTTTGGTTGTTGTTCTCCTGATAAGTACAAGTGTATTCGTGAGTGCTTCTACAGTCATTTTTTTGCAAGCTATCAAATTTTCGCAAGTTCATTGACTTTGCATTCGTATGTAATTATAAGAATATGTATATTAATTTATATGTACAATATGTACATACTGCCAGACAAGTTAAATTTGTATTTAACTTTTTGAAATTGGAAACAAGACAATTAGGAGCATGCTGGGCTTGAAGATATCCATTAGTTAGTTGAGTTTAAGTCGAATAAAGAATAAAGCGATCGTCGTGAAATTTTCAGAATATGTAGCGAGCATCATAAAAGTGCATATCTGTTAATATAACAGAACTTAAGATAACCTGTACTCAGATGATAGGTTTGTCATTATAGATGCGAATAATTAGTTGAATATCAGTACAACTTCATAAGCGATCCTGCTTAAGTTTTCAGGAAATGTACATTAAAATATATATCTCAAAATAACGTCTTTCAAACGTCTCAGATATTCGTTGGTTATAAGTCAACTTTATTAAAAGAATGTGCTGAAGTTTTTAGAATATGTAGCATACAAATGAAAAATGTATATCTGCAAATATAATAATACTCAAGACTACTTTACAAAAATATAAATACATTTCATTTTATGCGTGTGATAAGCGACAGACAGACCTGTCTTTTAAAAATTGCTTAAGTTAAGTCGTCGTCGGTTTGTTACCCTTAAAAAGTATCTTTTGGCACGGTACTCAAAAGTTAAATTTAATTAATTACAAGTTCAAGTGCAAGCAATGGTTTTGACATAAAATAATACGTAATTAATTAAATGTTATAAATAGATTGTGATCACAAGAACCGGATTCTTTCGTTTGCTTGCAGCGTAACTATGACTTATTGATTATCACAATTCCGCATAAAAATGATGAAATTTTGTTATAAGTACATGTTCCACATAATTTCACATTGCAATGCGCAGAAAAACTTTCGCCTTATTGTTTTGATGATGATGTGTGTGTGTGTGTGTGGGGCACTTCATGGTCTCTTATCATTTTCAATAGAACTTTACGTATTCGCATGAAGTGTTGTGCGTCATGCACGTGATTTTCATACTCTCACATACGCGCCGTTGTCCGATCATAAATTTCGCTGATGTTACCACTTTTGCCCATTTACCAGACTTTATGGCCAGCTTTTGTTGTTGCTGTAGTTTAGCACCTCGCTGTCTGCGAAATGTTAAACAAAAAAAGAATTGAAGAAGAAGTAAGGGAGCGAGAACGAGAGCGAGAGCAAAAGAGAGGGAGAGAGAGGAAAAGAAGTGAAGAATTTGCTGGTCTGGCGACATCCGAAACTCATATTTTGATGATACTCAAACTAGAATCGCATGAGTATTATGATTGTTTATAATTATTTTCGCGGAAGTAGTCAAGTGTCGCTCAGTCGCTTCGTCTCTTCGTCTGTCTGACGTTTTGCTCCCTTTTTGGCGATTACGCGGCAAAATAACAACGTGATAAAGAAACCGCAGCGTAGACAACGCAATGATGACGCTTTGCGAGGGGGAAAATTGAGACGACTGCTGATTGGGCAAAGAAAGTACGCAGTTAGCATCCATGAGATGAGACAGATACAGATACAGAAATCGGCAGATCGACAGATGCACACACACACACACACACACACAGATACACAAATACAACAAAAGTTTGCGACTATTTTTAGTGGCCACAACTTTCCGGTTCTGCGTCGGTTGAAAGGGACAGTTGCATGTTGCAGTTGGCTAGCTAATTTATGCAACACGTTGCAAGTTTCTATACTTAGTCAGATGTCAGTCTGCAACTTCTTTGCTCTCTCTTGCCACATAACGAAGACACCTTCAGCGGCGCTTCCTCTTCAATAAAAACAGAAATGACATTTGTGGAATTTTAAATTTGGCTTCGTGGCTTGTGGCAACATTCACATCGCATTCACAACGTATTCACATACAGACACTCACTCACACTCACCCTCGATTGGCCATTGAACCTGTGCCAACATTTCTTTTTTTTTTCTTCTCGTTTCTTTTTCTCTTTGCTTTTGCTGTTTAGTTCTTTTATTAAAAACAAAAAGGAAAGAAAAAAAAAAAACGAACGTTGCAATGCCCGCTATATATACATACATATATAAATATCTTTATTTTTTGTTTTTGGCAACGATCCTCCAACGTGTTAAAATATATTTTTGGCCCACACACTTTGCGGTTTTTATAGCTCGGTGCAGTAATTAAATGAAAACTTGCTTAGAGCTCTTGATTTATGGCAATGCGATGTTCTAAAAATATATCCGCAAAAAAGAAATATTTCCCAGAATCATTCCAGCTTGTCTCCCCCAACTGTTTTTTTTTTTTCTTTCGTTTCACGTTAATACTTAGTAATCGTAAAAAACTAAACGTTACCTCAATGCTGATTCAATTTCGTATGTAATTGCTTATTACATCAGCTTTAACTATCTCTATTTATTGTTTGCTTATCAATTGTCAATATTAGCTAACGTCAGTCAGGTGGGAAAATTCATTCGGTGCATTGCAACTGACTTAACTCGACTTTAAATCAAATCAAATGGCGTTGTAAAGTTTAAATAATTGGATTACTTCGTACACATTAAGTTGATAATTAATTGTATATATTTACATTTTAATAGATTATCAATTATATATATTTCTCTTATACCATTTCGTCATTTCCTATTTTTAGTTTTTTGCTTAAATCCCTTATAAAAACACCTTTAGTTTATTAGCTTAATAATTTTATTCTGTGTTTTCTATGAATTTTTTTCTTCCTTTGATTTATTGTTTATTGCGTTGACGACAAAATATTAGTCACTTTTTTTAATTTAGTGCGCTCTGCATATTCTTAAATTGTATAAATAAATAAATTTTTCACAACATTAAATTCTCTATATTAATATTCGTTTATTTGCCTAATAATTTCATTCCAAAATTAATATGATTTTGTTCTCGTATATTTGCTATATTTATTTACAATTGCGTTGTTGACAAAATATAAGTTGTTGTTGTTTAATTTTGTGTGCTTTGCATACTCTAAAATTGTACTAATTAATATCATTATTATTTAAAAATATATTTTTTATTATTATATCAAAAAAAGCCAAAAAGAATGGATTACTACAAAATGTAAAGTTCAAATTAATGTTTCCTTTTCGTTAAGAAATATTAAATTAAGAACATATATCATACATAAAATTTCTTTACATAATTTCTTTAGTTTTCTTACTTGTTGTTTTTAATTTTGTGTGCACTACATTTTTTTCCATGTATTAGTTAATAATTAGTATAATTTATTTGATTAATAATTTGGAGAAATTTATTGTCGATTGCCTTGTCGTATTAATAATTTCTAGCTCTGCATATTCTTAAATTGTGTTTAAGAACAAAATGAACATCTACATGTTTAAAATATAATCAATGATATCATTTATTTTAATTTTTTTCATCCAAACTTATTCCTTAAATTAGTTTTCTGTGGTTGTTTTTTTTATGCGCATTGATAGATTTATTGTCGATTGCGTTGTCGACAAAACATTAGACATTTTAGTTAATTTAGTGTGCTCTTCATGTTCTTAAATTGTGTCTAAAAATATATGATTTCAAAATTTCAAAAATGAACACAAAAAATGTCTATTTGGAATTTCTTTTGAATTATTATCTAGTTTTCTAATCAAACAGCGCGCAAATTGCGCAATTTCTACACTAGAATACAACTTGTAATATTATACAAATAACTTACGTCTTTATCAGCGGCATTTTTAAGTGGCTGAAGGCCTTATAAAGCACTTCTAGAAAGTGTGTTGCAACTGACACTTACTCTATTATAGTCATACACAATTAATTAAATGCTTAATTACCAATTGGCGTATTACACACGGAATGCAAGTCCATAGTTAACGGTACAGCCTTGATATGAAAAAACAGAGGCAGAACCTATTTTGCATGCGAAATGTAATTAAACATTCCACACAGAGCGAGCGGGGAGCTTTAAGTAATTCCATTCATTAACTGCGTTTAGGCAACCTTACTTGTATAATCAATTTGACACTTGGAGCAACCACTTGGCAAAGAGTCACAAAGCTCCAGTGGAGGGGAAAGAGAGAGAGAGAGAGAGGGGGCACAACATGTGCCGAGTCAAACTGCGTCTTAGTGAAAAAAAGGGGGGCAAAAACTGCAGCTGCTCTTATACTATATAAGTTAATAGTTTATCAAATGCCAACAGCAGAAAACAGAAAATAAAAGTGAGATAGCAAGCAAACAACAACAAACAGCGGCAGCGAACTTGACATGCGCAGCTAACAAACAATAATAATAAAAGTAGTAATAATAATAGTAATAATATGTAGTAGTAGTAAATAGTAAATATTTTGCAGGCGCATTAAGTATACGCCGCACTGGTTTTACCCCCAGCAAGTGCATGATGTATTTTGCTGTTTGCATTCTACGGCGCATTTTGTTTGCACTTCGCCATAAGAAACAATAACAATAACATTAACTTCGGACAACCATAAAACAGGTGCAGGGAAGGGAGAGAGAGGTGGAGGTAGACAAAAACAAAAAGCGAAAAAAGCAAAATATTTTTGTTTTGCTTTACATTTGGCGTACTCAATAAAATGAAGCGTGCAAATACTGGAATAATTGTGCACAATAAAAATCTGAAAAGAGCGATAACGCATTAGAGAGACCAAGACAGAGTGAGAGATCGTGTGATAGAGTGCGATAGCATGATTAAGAGAGATAGAGAGAGAGAGAGAGAGAGCGAGAGAGAGAGCGGCAGCAGCTGCAGAGAGTAATCGGCTAGCATCTATAATATTTATTTATAAATAAATATTAACCTTGTGCGCGGCAGTCGCTGTTGTTCCCCTCTGCACCTCCCCCCTCTCACCACTCTGCCCACCGCTCAGTCCCCATTCGACCACCTCTCAAGTACTCGCTGATTGTCTGGTCAGACTGTGACCATGCCACACATATTTTGTTAGTTTTCGTGCTTTGCCTGCAACTCAGAATTTGTTCTTGTTGCTGTTTTTAATGGTTTGCTGGTGTCGTGTCTCGTCTAACTGTACCGGGAGTACCGAGAGTATTGCGTAGTAGACGCTATGCCATGGCACACGCCCACTTTTCGCTGCCAGCCGCAGCAGCAGCAGCAGCAGCGACGTCAGCAGCAACGTCAACGCGATGGCGACGCGGAAGCAGCCGTGCCTCCGTTTGGCAAATACTTTTTTTGTTGTTGTTCAGTTGCTTAGTTGTTGTTGCTTTCATTTCATTTTATGTTCTATTTTACATTTGCCAGTTTTTAGTTAACATTTTCATGGCTAATTGCTGCGGCTCTGTAAAGTTTTTTATGTACTCGTTATGCTGCTGATTGACATCAAATATCCACACATAACATATTTATATGCGATGAGTATTCAGGAAGAATCCGCTCTAAAGTGCATAGCGGCATTAACTGTATAATGCACTTAGCGTCTGTGCGCTATAATTTAATTCGCTAAAGCGAATTTAACACGTTTATGCCGTGAAATTCTTGAATTACAGCAACACAAATGAGGTCAAACAATTGACTGTGCACTTGGTCGGTTTAATAAAATATGCATGCAGTAATAATAAATTTATGCAAATGCGAAATTTGTACTAAGCAACTTAAAAATGTATTGTATATAGGCAAAGCAATCCAATAGAATGATGCCAAGATGAATTTCATTTCTCAATCAATTTATTATTAATTACACAGCAACAAACAACGACAACTTCAATAAAATATGTAAAGATATTTGAAAAAAAATCATATGTAACATATGGAATATAAAGTTTTTAAAAACTCAGCATTGTATGAAAAAACCTAAAAAGGTTAAATTCATTTTGCAAATATTTAAACTTAATTAAATTAAAAAATTGTCTTAACCACAATGTTATTAAAAAAGATTTGTAAATATGTGTTGTAAAATTAAAAAATTATATAAAAAAATGCTGCATTTAATATTGTATTAGTAATTTGCTTGTTCTTTTCCTGAATATAATTTCTATAATGATTTTTTCAATTATAAGTGTCACTGATTTCTATTTCACAATTTTAAAATATAAATAGGCAATCATGAGTTTGATTTCATAAAAATACCTTTTTAATCATAATTATTAAAGCAGATCCACCACAACTTTAATAATAATTATATGAAAATACAACCATTTCAAATATAAATATAATATGTATGTTGCAAAGATATATATTTCTTCCTTTATAAATCATTAGTGTGCTACCTCGCCATGCATTTATAATTATTACATCAAGTTTAAAATTAAGAGCGGTGAAAACACGCAATTAGTATTTCATAGCTGCAAAATACTTAAGATTTAATGTTACACTCACGCATTTCATGTGATATAGTAATGCCAGTCATAAAATTTGAGAACACTCGCGAATCGTATGCTTACTATATATATTTTAAGTTCCTGGGCTATGCGAAATGTTTTGCTATATGCTAATGCAATAAACACCTATGGCAAAGCGAACACTTTCATTGTGTTTCCACTGCCTCTGACTTTTGCATTGTCCGAGGTTAGTTTGCATTTGTTGCACTACTTCGAGTGGCACGAGAATTGGAATTTTTTTTTTGCGGGCTTGTTGAACTAATTAACGCCGCCGTCTGCCTTTGGGCTATGAAAATTGTTTGGCTGCACATGCTCGTAAATATGTAAAATAAAACTACTTATTTTCGCTGAACGTTGTACGACTTATGCACCAAATATCGTCTGGTTAGCTCAAGTGTCTGTTTGGCAAAACATATGCAAACAAAAAGAGAAAAAAAATTGTAGCCAAACTGCGCAGTTTATTGTTTGAAGGCGAAAACATTGAGTGGGCATTAAATATTTGAATAGTAATAATAACTTTTAATGTGGGTAATCGATGGGTGTGCGAATCTTGGATTCATTTACATTGTTATTTTTAGAAATTAAAAATAGATCTAAGTTTTTAATTAAGTATTAGCGGCAACAATAAAGATTTAACGATTACTGAAAATTTAGATCAAATAAAAATCCTAAAAGTGATTCGAGAAAAAATTGTAGATAAAAATTACAGCTGATGTCAGACAATAATTGCTTTGGTTATCAATTTGGTATTTTGTATAGTATGTGATATATTTTGTATATAGGTATTATTTGGTATTTACCACATTGTTTGCTTTTATTAAAGATGAACGGTATATTAATTTGGTATATTTAAATGATATGTTGCTTATTATTATGTTGTTTATTGAATGTGAACAGCTGTATATCAGCTGCTATAGATAATGTTTTATAACTCCTTTTTAATATTTGAATTTTTAGCAATTTTAATTGTGACTTCTGATTTGATCATTAAGCTCAACACACACACAACAAGTACAACAAAGTTTGGCATTTAATGAACTTTATGCATTAATTGAAGAGCAAAAGGCAATTGAAAGCCAATAACTGGTTTTCAATAGCCCAAAAATAGAAGAAGGCAAAAAGGAATTAACAAATTTATGGCGAATTTATTGTGATGTTGTCATAAAGTGACTGTTGTCTCGTTGTCTCTGCGGGGGTTAGACTACTGGCCAATATAATAAATAATAATGCAATAATAATAATCATATGAGAGACGCCATAAAAATAAAAGGCGAGCAGACACACAACTGATCAAAAGAAACCAGACATAAAGCAATGAAACTCGTGGCAAAGATAAACTGTGTTTTATACACTCAACAGTTCCAGACGAGACGAGTCCAGCCAAGCCTGCGATGGCATTCCTGTTTTTAATACCTGATACACATAGGGTAGAAGGGTATTATAATATTGAGCTGGCAGGAAATGTGTATAACATACACAAGTAGGCATTTCTGATCTCATCAAGTAACATATATATTTTTGATACATCCATATCCCTCTGTCCGTGTCTTAGTTGTCTTGGTTGATATTATACATTATGGTATTTTTGATGTATAGTATATAAATATACCAAAAACACATTTAAATATATTTCAGTATTTTTTCGGTATATTAATTTGATATACTAACATAACATTGACATTATTATACATTATAGTATATTATGTTATTTTTGAATTTATAGTATATCAATATACCAAATACACATTTAAATATATTTCAGTATTTTTTCGGTATATTAATTTGATATACTAACATGACGTTGACGTTATTATACATTATAGTATATTATGGTATTTCTTAAATTTATTTGGTATTTAGATGGTATTTTTACCAATATACCAAATACATATTTGAATATATTCTAGTATTTTTTTGGTATATTAATTTGATATACTAACATGATAATACCGCACTATTATGAGAGTATTTCAAAGTCGAGCATACCAAACTGTAGTTTCTTCTTTTTTTGTGAGTTTTTGGTCGTAAAATTATATTATTCTTGTGCCTGTTTTTGTTGTTCTGCATTTTACGCTAAACGCGTTGCAAATTGTGTGAATTTCTTATGTCATATGGACATGGGCGTGGCTAAAATAAGGAAAAGGAGAACAAGAAGAATTCGCTGACAACCTGGATTGATGGTCAAGTGGCAACAAAAAGGGGAAGCGTATTGAACCTCGGCGCGTTTATCATTTCAATGACTCAATTCATGTCCAGCTAATGGTCAAGGCGGCAACTAATGGGGCCAATGCTCGTAAATTACGATTGAGCATGGTGGGTGGGTGAATAATGTTAAAGCTTGGCCAAATGGTTATTCAATATGCTTAAGTCGTTGTCAATGCTCAAAGCTCGACTCTTAAGCCTCCAGCTCAAAACATGCGGCTGCATAATCAATCAAACATTTAAGCATTGACCAGCGGCAGCGGCTTAAAGACTAGCAAACACTACATATGAGTACTTAATGAATGTCATCGACAGACAAAAACCAACAGCAAAGCCAAAGAGACTGAATTTGTCTGCTGCCATTTCTATTGCATACTTTTTGGGGCAATGTCCTCGACGCCGCACAAATTGTACATAATTTGGCTTGATTTCGTTGTTGTTGTAGCTGCTTGAATGGCAAAAGTTTGTGCTTATTTTCTTCTTTTTTTTATGTACTTGCCTTTGGCTGATTCTATTGAAAGCCAGCAGAACCTTTCATTGCGAGTCGTCGAGACAAAACGCGACACTTATGAACTGTTTATGGAGTGCACTTTTCTTCCACATTTATTGACATTGGCATTTGCTACTTGTTAGACATTTGATGATGCGTTTGCGTGGCTTAAAGCTGAGCTGAGCAGGTGTAGCGAATTGAATTGAATTTTTATAGTAGCGTTTCCGTTTACAGTTGTGCTTCCGTTTCCGTCAGGCGCCAACTCCACAGCGATTAATCGCAAACTTTATATGTATTTCTATATCTATGCGGCTTTGTCGCCAACTCAAATTCATAAAACTTTTTCGCAGATATCCCCCTTCGAAAAAAAAGAAAAGTTTTGCAATTTCATATCATGCGCTGTATCATCACATCATCATTGGCTCGATAATGCTAGCTAGCTAGTTTTATGTTCACATATCTTAACAATACGTACAACTTTCTTCTTCAGGGGTGACTTCAACTTGAACACATAAATGGACAGAGGGTAGAGGGTGGAGGGAAGCGTAGGCCATATCAGCATCATTGCTGGAAAGTTTGCCCACTCTCAAATCGTTTTTTGATACACCAAAAAAGTATCGATCACAACCCGACTGCAAATATACACTAATTTGTCAACGAATATCGTATTTTGCCATCAAATATTCACTTGGTCTAGGTCATTACTTATCTAATCTAGCCTGACAGTCGCTTTAAGCCCTCCTCCACATATGTATAATCAGTTCGTTGGCCAGTTGCTAAGAGAAACAGAAGGCCAAATAATGGAAAAAAGCGAAAAAACGAAAAAAAAAAACTGATAAGACTTCAGTCCCCATACTGGCTACGATAATGGGGAATTTCAAATGCAAATTTGATGGCATGATCCGCGCGTTTCTGTCAATATTTCCCACAAATATCGATGTACGCTATATAGAGGGTTATTCTCCTCTCGTGCCGAGCTCGCTCGAAAAGAAAACAATTTGTTTAAACAATTAATTAGAGTGAAGTAAACATAAACACAAGCGAAGCGAGGCAAGTGAGTGGCCATAAATTGTGTGTGTGATTCTTTTTTTTCTTTTTCTTTTTTTTTGCTTAAATATCATTGATATTTTGCTTGGGGGGATTTGTTTAGTCTTCGCCGCCCGAAAGTGTTTACAAATTGGTCAGCAAAACTTTGTTAAAACAATTGAAATCAATTTCAAATCGTTTACCCAAAAAAAAAAATGAAAAAATATTGCCTGCCGCGTTCCAAACCGGACGTGCAGGTTTTTGTTTCAGGGGCGTAAAAGGGGCGTACCACAGGAGGGTGGCACATTAAAATTTAACTGCATTGAACTTGGTTTCGAGTTCTCTCCATAGCGTGCCACAATTAGCAACCTGTGTGGGCGGCTGAAGTTGCAGCACCTGCTGGTTACTTGTGGCTGTGCATCGAGTGTCGTTTCAAAAATTTATATCTCAATTTCACATCTAAATGCGAATAATCTTTTTTTCGTTCTTTCTTTTTTTTCTCTCCCCCCGTTGCCATTTGATTTGTGTGTGAGAATCGCCACAGCTGTTTAGCATTCGAGCGCGATTTCTTTATTATTTTTATATTCTATTTGTACTTTTATTTTGTATCTACTATATTCACCGACTCCGCATATACCTAACGTACTCGTTCAAATATGTCGATATGAATCTACTACGCTTTTTGTTGACCAAACTGGACTGCGATTGCGACTGGCTGCCTGACTGGCTGGCTTTGCTAAATGCCATTTAAACGTCCAGCCAGCCAGCAGCAAAAGCGCTCCAGTTCTCGCAAACGGGGAATTTTTATTTGAGATCTGTTTTCTTTTTTTTTCTTTTTTGTGTGTTGTATTTATTTATTCACTTTACTCATAAATAGATAGCATTAGCGGCGCACGACATAAAGCACTGGTATTATCTTGAAATGCTGTCACTTTTGTTAGCGAAAGGTTTGAGCTCGACCATGACAACGAATCAAGTTCTTTGCATGAATGGATTGTCGCGGGATTACTTTAAAACTCACTGCTTACTTTCTCTTAGCAATGAAAATTCGAAAGAGTAGATGACAGAAGAATCCTTCAATTCGATTAGTTCAAAGTTTACATTTACAAGAAATTTGATTTTAAATTGTATTGGTATAAGGCTGATAGCAAACGTTTAACAAATTTGAAAAATACATAAATAAAATATTGCAAAAACTAAGAGCGAAATAATAGCCCTTGGTAAATACTTTATTTTTAACTTCTTAATTTTCAATTTACTCATAAATTTTAGTGAGTTAAAGTTTAAATTGACATCAAATTTTGTTGAAATGAAAGGAAGGAATAAATAATCCTGATAAATAGTTAGATTATATTTGAGATTATACAGTGGATCATAGCTTATTTCAACCATTATACTGGCCAAATTAAGAGAGGTATTAACTTTAATTAAACACAGAATTAGTCGATGGCCTTAGTTGCTAGCACTCCCTTCTTTTAGTTATTATATTATTTTGTATAATAATTATCATGTAAATAAATAAACACAGAATTTTAGTTTAATGTTTTAACCTAAAACATATAACTTAATTGAGGCCTAGCTTAATACTCACTCTACTTCTTAAACTTATCGTTTCAATTTACAAGAAATTATAATATTTTGCTGGGAAGTATTGAGTAAGTAAAATTATAGATAAAGTTTAACGAATTTGAATATATAAATATTGATATTGCTAAACCATAAGAATATTAACAATGACCCTGAAACTTTAATTGAAATAAATTTACTAAACAACTTTTAGTTTTGCATTTAATAGTAAAAATAATTACAATTTTAGTCAATTTACTAAATGTTATAATATTTGTTTTGCCATGAATTTCCCTTTCTTCATTCCTAAATTTGAACAGAAGTAAAGTACTTGCAAAAGTTGCAGTAATTACTGTGTCAAGTCAAGATTAGATATCATGCTGGGAATACCACTAAGAATATCAATGTATTTCGTATAGCTATAGCTCAAGTGAGTTCCATTTCTGTTGCCACATTGTGTGGCACATGACGCGCGTTGCTCGCTCGTTGGTTTTTTTTTTTTTTGTGGCTGCCAAATGCGCCCCATAAGCCGCTCAAATGGTCCAATGAAATATGCATATTTGATGCGAGATGACGGCGTACTAGAAACTCATATCAGTGCTAGACAAAAAAGGGGGGGCAAAAGGGGGATGCTTGCCCCTGCACTGAGCCAAGTGCTAGGCAAGCAAAAAAGTCATGAATACAAGAGACGACTGAATATGAAACGCACTCCGGCAGAATTAATATATTTTAGTATCCTTCCCTCTTGCGCTCTTCAGCGCGTAGCTGGAACAATTACTCATATAAATTATAGAGGGAAATGAATCAGAGAGTGTGTGTGTGTGTGTGATGATGTGTGTGCGGCGGACTAATAAATAAAAATTGTGCCCTAATAAATGTAATTGGCATCGGCAGCTTCAACTACTATTTTCTGCATAACTGGGTCAACAGGCGAGGCGAACATGGCAACCAGTCAGTCGAAGGGGGATGGGGAGGGGGAGGCGAGAGTTTTGCTGTTTCATTGTAATTCACGCTTAGTGCACATTAATTGTATGTACACAAAAGGCCATGCGGCCATATCCTTGGCGACAAATGGACTTGGGACACATGCGTATTAAGTTTCCATTTCTCGAAAATTTTCTTTTTTTTTCCCATTCAATGCAAGCAACAATTCAATGAAGCCATCGGAGTTGTCGTCATTTCACCATTTCGCAATTTCGCATAGTTTCAGCTTCCTTTTTAGCTCGGCTTTTTTCCACACACACACACACACACACTCACTCTCTTGTATTTTTGCTGTGTTGATTGGGGGATGACCCATATAAGCAAACACACACACTCTCCCCCGCTGTTCACAATGCAGCGCCTTGGCAACTTCCCATGCCGCGTGTTACCATTCACAAGTATCCTTGGCATATCCTCCTGAAGTACTCAGTTCTCTCTCTCACTCTCTGTGTGTTCACTTCGCATGTGGTCGCCATCCATATCCATATCCATATCAGACTGTTTACATACGACGAGTATCTTTTTGGTTTAATAGCGCCAATTAGTTAGATGAATTGAATCTCTCTCTTTCATTGCTGCTGCCCGACATTTTTGCCAGATTTAAGTTTATGAATATTCAATGAAGTGTGTGCCATAAATTATGAATGCCATTTGTTAGCATTCCGTGAAGATTTTATGGCCTTGAGGATCAACGTCTCTGTTTTTTTTTTAAAGGTTACATCAAGGTTCTGCAATTCCAAAAGCGTTTTTAATATTAAATTTCACGTCAAGCAATTTTTCAATTCAATTATCGTAATGTAGTTTTCAAGTAATTCTTTTGAAAATGAAAATTATCTGCAACTTTAAGACAATAAATTGTACAAATAAATTTGCCAATAATATTGAGGCTCAACGTCTTTTTAATGAAATTTTTAATATTAAGTGTTTACGACAAAAATTTGTTGAATTTAATTATCTAAATGCAGTTTTTATGCAATGTGTATTACAATAAATGATCTACAATTCTTTGCAAATAAAGTATCTCAAATGAATAATGCATATTATTATTTTAAAAATTTTCTGTTGAAATTCTTTTCTAAATATAATCTAAATATCTTGCCACAATAAATATTTAAATTCTCATAATGAAGTTTTCAAGCCAAGAATCTATCTTTAAGTTTAAGGCAACAAATTGAACAAAGTATTTGCAACAAAATGAAACATCTTAATTTCTGACAAATATTTCTTTTGCCGATTATTCTTAAAATATGTATATTTTGAAAATTTTCAAATTAAGAAGAATGGAATGCGAAAGAAATCCCAAAGTCGTATCTACATATATATATATAATTTTACCTTTGCCAAAAATGAATTTATAAATATTTTCATAAAATCTATAATGTTTAATATATTATTGAGAATATGGATAAATTGATAAAAGTAATATTATTTTATTGGATGTTTTGCTAAGAACCGTTGGAATGGTTTTATTATTGTTCAGCTAAAAGATCCCCAAACTTTCTTGTAAAGAATTATGATTGCCAGTAAAGCATAGTCTAATCCTTTAGTCAGAAAATGCGGCATATTAATAGGGACTAATTTATGCATGTTATGCCAATGGCAATTCCAATAACACGATAAGGTTCATATGTCCAGCCGATTGTGCGATAATCTACTGCTCGTCGCATTAGCATAATAAAGACGTTATGCTGTTTAAATTACTGCCAAAAATATCCCAGACAAGCAAGTGCTGGAGGAGCGGAGGAGCTAAAGGACATACTTAAACATTTAAATAAAAATGATAACTTTATGCAAGAAATACGACAACAGCAAAAAGGGGTAAAGTGGCAATTGTGCGTGTGCTGCCCTCCTACTGTCTCTCTCTCCCTCTCTTTCTCTTTCTTGTTCACTCTTTCTGCTGGTGGGAGTAAAACCGAAATGTCATTACAACGTCGACGACGCCAGGAGACTCGCCAAACAGGACTCCGACTGACGCCAAGTAAAAGTTTTTGACTCACACAGAAGACGACACACCAAAAAAAAAAAAAAAAGTATTAGAAAGTCTGCTCCTGGTTTCTGTTCCCCAAACCCTTGACTTGTCTGTCGCTGTCTGTGCACAGGTTTAGTCGCCATACACCCACTCACACACACACACACACATATGAGCTGCTGGCAACGGTGATAAATGGCGCCAATGTGACGCCTGAAGTCGCGACGCAAACGCAGCCGCCATCGCTTTGGATTTTTGGATTCGGGTTTTGTTAGCAATTTAAGAGAACGATAAGGGACGAGCAGGAAGGGGAGCTTTGCTTTTACAGTTAGTTTAGTTTTGTAATGCTCCATTTAGTTTGGCTGCCAGCTCCCATTTTGCTTCCGACTTTACGTTTTTTCTTTTTTTTCTTTTTTTGCGTTCGCTGTTCACCCAAAAATGTAACTGATGACAAATCCGCACTAAACGTGTTTGATTGTTTTTGGTTGTGGCGTGTAATTGTTGATGCTGTTGTTGTTGCTGTTGGTTTTTACCTCTCGCGGCATCCATATGGAAACAAGGGCAGGGGCAACTGGTTGGTATCGGAATTGAGTTCACAGTTCAGTTGCCAGTTGTCTGTCGGTTGGTCTCCAACTCTGTCCGTCTGTCTCTCTCTTTGTCGATTCGCTGTCATTACGTTGCGCATGACGATATTTATGACTATTGTTATAAAATATGAATTGACAGCTTAAGCGACAGGCAAACGGCGCTGACAACGCCAACGACAACGAGAACAGGAACGACAAAAGCGAGGACAAGTTCCAATTAGAGAGAAGCGCGTCGCAAGTATTTTCTCTAAAACCCATAAAAACGTCGTCAGACAATTGAATGGCAAAAACCCGGCAAAGGAAACGCACACAGGACCTTAGAGTTCTGCCCCTCACGCTTCTTGGCAAACCTGTTTCGCTCTTTTTCTGTCTCCAGGAAATGCTTACAAATTGTTACATCAGCGCATAAGATTTGCAAATTCCGCAAAATATATTTATAGAGCACATATCGTATCAGGAAATAACGTTACTAATTGCCACAATTTTGGTTTTGCAGAACTCCATACGGCACAATCTATCGCTGCACAATCGCTTCATGCGCGTCCAAAACGAAGGCACCGGCAAATCCTCGTGGTGGATGTTGAACCCGGAGGCCAAGCCTGGCAAATCGGTGCGTCGTCGTGCCGCCTCCATGGAAACATCACGCTTCGAGAAGCGACGTGGACGGGCCAAAAAGCGTGTCGAGGCTTTGCGTGCCCAAGGCGGTGTTGTTGGTCTCAATGATGCGACTCCATCGCCCAGCAGCAGTGTCAGCGAGGGATTGGATCACTTTCCGGAGAGTCCGCTTCACAGGTAACTATTTACCGCTGAGACATTTGCTTAATTACTTTGCGAGTTCTCTAGTATTTAGTAATACCTTTTTTTTAGTATCTTTGCAAATAATTTTAATATTTTAATTATGAACGCAAATGTTTGAAAGTTAATTTTAGCCACTGAGTTCACACTTGGTAGATAAATGATAAATGAGGATATTGAGAGACTCGTTAATGTGTTAGTTCTAAGCGATTTATTTCGAGTGGTGACAATATCGGATCGTGTTAAGTGATAAGTGGCCAAGCACGCGTAACATTTATTTCTTTCATTTAGAATACAATCAGAATTAGAGCTTGAATAATAAATATAAGCTGCAGATTCGTAAAGGTGAAGGATTCTGAGTTAGTACGTTGCGTCGAAGGCGCTACATATTAGGATTAGAATTAGGATTTTATAACAATTTAATTATACCTTATTTTTTAGTAAAAAAAAAATATATTCTTAGCATTGAGTATTGATTCTAAAGCAGAATATATTACGATTAGCAGCAATACTTTAAAATTTCTTTAATTAGGAAATTGTACGAATGGATTTTAGCATTTAATATTGGTTCAATGACAAAATATTTTAGAATTAAGGTCAGCCTTATTTTTAAAAATTTGCTTGTAATTTTTTTCTTTTAAATTTAAAGGTATTTTTAGCAAATAGGTTTTCATAATACAATGTTAATGTATGAATCAAATTTATAGTTTGAAACCTAGTCTTTTTTCTTGTTAAAATTCCAAGAACATTCAACCTTTGAAGAATATTACTATTAACAGATTTATAGTAAAAGACTTGTGGGAATATGTAATTAATATAAAAAGTAAAATGGAGGTAAATTCATCTTAGTTTAATTGTATATGAAAGAAATGTAAGCAACCAATTCTAGATATTGTTTTGTGGGAATAAATAATTAGAATTTATAAATAAATATAAATTGATGACAAATTTAACTTAGGTTGATCTAAGGTTTACAACCAAAAATAACTTTAGATAAATGTAGCAATATTTTAATCAAATTTGTAGTTAAACTCCAACATACTTAATGCATATTTATATATTTTTTTAATACAATAAGCATGTCTATCCTAATAGCTAAGTAGTTTACAATAATAGCACACATATGCGCTTCAAGCTTACACTATTTATTATATACTTAGCAACTAAACTTAAAGCAATATTTTGAAATTATTTATAGTAGTAATATAGTATGCAAAGCATATTTGAATGCCAGCTTTTATTTCTTTGGCAACAAGAAGTCCTTGAAAAACTTGAGTTGACAAAATTATAATTTAAATTTATTAATTAAAGCAACCAAACCAAACAACTTTATTTTTAAAATTTGACTTGGTTTTATTTTTAATTTATTGTTGATTGTGTTTCACTTTATTTATGTTTTGTGTTTTGATTCTGTTTTCGTTTTCGTTATTGCGGTTCAGCGGCGGGTTTCAACTGTCGCCAGATTTTCGTCAACGCGCCTCATCAAATGCCAGTTCCTGCGGACGCTTGAGTCCGATTCGTGCTTTGGATCTCGAGCCCGATTGGGGCTTTCCGGTTGACTATCAGAATACGACGATGGCGCAGGCGCAGGCACTCGAACAGCTGGCCGGCTCCATGGCGGATGATCTGAAGCTACACAATCAGCAAGGGTCAGTTGAGTTATGATTTTTTTGTTGATTGTCTGTGACTCTTTCTTTATTTGTGATTCATTGTGCCGCCTTCGCCTCTGCATGGATAAAGAAACACACACACACACATTATACACATTGCATGTCTCGATCTTGATCTCAAAAGAGAGATCTCTCTCTCTCTCCATCTATGTGAAAACTGTTCTATAAAGTCAACGTTTTGTTTCTTGTTTCATAATCGCAACCCAACGATCGTACGGATGGAGCAGGTTCAGTGCAGCATCCGGTCTGCCAACGCAGCCACCACCACCATACCAGCCGCCACAGCAGCAGCAGCAACAGCAACAACAACAGCAGCAACAACAGCAGCTACCACAAGGCTATACGCTCAATGGTCCCGGTGTCTCGGCTTCTGGTTTCCCCACGCTGCAGCCGCATCCCAGCCAGCCGCAGTGTCTGCTGCATCGCTCCCTCAACTGTGGCTGTCTGCACAGTGCGCGAGATGTAAGTGTGGGTTGTGAGGGTGTGAGGCATGCAACAGTTGTTTAAATTGAAACTAATCTCTGTTCCCTCTCTTCTTTTCTTTAGGGTCTCTCGCCCAACTCAGTTACCACCACAATGTCGCCTGCGTATCCGAATAGCGAGCCCTCGTCTGACTCCCTCAACACCTACAGCAATGTCCTGCTCGATGGCTCCTCTGACAATACTGCGCTACTTGTGCAGCAACAACAGCAACAGCAGCAGCAACAGTTGGGCTCGGGGCTGGAGGGTAAGTTTATAGACTCTTCCACCGGACACAAAAAAATCAACTCTTTCGTCTATCTATTTCGCCTATCTTCCACTGTCTGTCGCCTGCTATTGAGCAGATAATAACTGCGCCTCTACTTTGATAGGGCAATGCCTGGAGGCTCTGAACAATGAGTCGCAGCAGATTGACGAATTTAACTTGGAGAACTTTCACGGCGGTCTCGAGTGCAACGTCGAGGAAGTGAGTACTAAATGGGTTAATATTTTTACTTTTTACTTACTTATTTCTTCGACTTTACAGCTGCTGCAGCAGGAGATGCGCTACGATGGACTGCTGGACATAAATATACCGCTGGCCGCCGTCAGCACGAATGCTACCAATGTGATCTTAACCAACAATAGTACAAACAGCAGCAGCAACAACGCCGCCACCACCAACACATCCAACAGCAGCGCATTGCAGGCACAATTGCTGTTACAACAACAACAGCAGCAACAGCAACAACAGCAGCAGCAACACCAGCAGCAGCAGCAACAGTTGCTGCTGAGCAACAACAATAACAGCTTGGATTTGGCAACTCAAACGGCGACAGCCAATCTGAATGCACGTGTGCAGTACTCTCAACCCAGCGTGGTTACCTCAAGTGTACCGCCTTCATGGGTGCATTAAAGAGTGACGTTTAAGCATAAGGATGGATGAAGAAGTAGCGAGCGAGCTGCTGATGCTGCTGCTGCTGCAGCTGCTGGCCGCCACAACAGTTTACAAAGTGAGTAGAAGACTTGCTTAGCTTCAGTTCGCTTCGCTTCGAAATCGCTTTCAATTTGCATCAAGCTTAAAAGCCATTCAATGTGACAGTTTATGCATAATTTATGTTAATAATGTAAAAATCACAACGCATAAAGCGCGTTACACTTTATGAATATGTAAGAGGGGCAGGGCCGCAAGACAACCCCTAAAAATCTTGACGCGCTTCCTATTTTTATAATATTCTTGAAATTTCATACATTTCTTTTTTTGTACACTGTAAATCGCCTTAGTTCAGTTCGCTGCTGGGGCCATGAATCTTTCATGGCCATTTTCTGCTGCTGACTCAGTCGTCGCTACTTGAGGCCAATTACACGCGTTCAATTATCATAATACAATGTCAAGTGCGTCCCCCGCAAACCTACAAAAAAAAGAACAGAAAAGCAAAGCAGGAGAGGAAAGAAAACATTTAAAGTCCTTCTTCGCTTTCAATTTGGCACTTTAAAGTCGACGCGTGCTTGGAGAAATTATAGGAAATTAAGTCAATTTACCGGTGCCATAAAATATGTAAAAGCTTCCGTGTGCTTCCCGTGAGCGGGAGGCATTCAAGTGTCCTTATGTCCTTACACACACATTGCTGTGCTCTCTCTCCCCCTCTCTCTTCTCCTCCCCCCGCTGTAATGGCCGCGCTAATTTGGTTGGCCGAACTGCCCGCGGCCCAAGTCGCAGCTCCTTTGGCGACCAGCGCGTCTCGTCGCGCAAATTCGTCAAGGCAACCGATGTCCCTTAGTCCTGCCAGGCGGGCAGCAAAAGCAAATGCTGAAAAATTAATTACGTCCTTAGGGTGACTTATGCACAGTGAATTTTGTTGTTGTTTTGCCATGGCTAAAACCATTGGCTATTTACCTGTCGGCTCTTGGCTGTGGAGCTGCCGCTCAAATCAAGTGTGTTAAGTGCAGCTAATATTGAAAAATTACATTGGATTTTTCACATATTTTACAAGCACTTCTTTCGCCAGGGTAGGAGATGGAAATTTCAAATTTAGCCCTTAACCCTTTTGACAAAAAGTTAAGTTTAATGGAATGTGACAGTTGTGGGTGGGAAGAAATTTAACTTAAAAAATTCATTGATGGAAATTATTAGATTTATTCAGTACATTTCTTGTTTTGAAGAATATTTAAATAATAATTGAAAATTAATTTTTAGAAACAAACGTTGGCAATTCTTTAAATTTATTCATAAAATTATTCTCAATATATATTTAAATACTTTATTATTTAAATTTTTAATTAAATATGTTAAATAAAAAAAAAATGTTTGAGAGGTACACAAAATAATTCCGTTCCAAATTAAATTTTTTTCAATATAATCATTTAACAATTGTTCCATTTTTTTACTGTAGACGGCAAAAAGAGAAAAAATAATTTCCATAAAAAGAAATAACACTGCTCTTTTAGGAAGATTTATTAAAAATAATTAAAAATATTTTACACTTATTTGGTATAGAAATTCTCTTGAAATCTTTTGAGAAATTTTAAGAAAATCGTAACAATTATTTTCCTTAAAAAAATCTAAAATTATTGATAGCAAAATATATGTTATAGCCATTTTTACGCTAAAATTTTTAACATTATTTATGTTCGATATTTAAGTACCTTATTTGTATTACAACCTTTACATTAATTTCACTCTTAGCTAAACCAAATATTTAAAAGCGTATCTCTTATTCGTGCATATCCTAATGCAAAATTCAGTCCACCTTTTGTCTCACTTTCATTATGTTCTGGCTTTTTTCAATGTCAGTTAAGCTGTCAGTGTGCATTTTTGCTTTGTGCTCAACTTTTGTAATGTAGAGCGAGCCAAAAGCAGGGGGAAAGAGGAGGAGGATGAGGGTGTGTAATAGGTAATGGGGCGACAAAAAACCCAAAGAAATGCCATGAAAAACTTTTGCACCCCGCTTGCTTGGGCAAGTACGCACAAATTGAATTCCGCATTAAGTTTGTAAGCCAACAATTAGAAAACAGCAAAGCGACCAGAAAGAAAAAAACGCGAATCTCTCGCAACTTGCTGGCCAAAAGCAAAAGCAAGTTGCCAATGCAAAGAGTAGTAGAAAAAGAGAGGAGAAGAGCAGTTGCCACAGGACAAAGTTGTAACTTTGTCAAGTTCTGGCGCCAATCGTGTGACGTGCTAATAAAATAAAATCAAATCGTCTACTTTGTGATGAGGAGAGCGAAGCCAAGGAAAGTACGAGGCAGGAGCAGGGGGCAGGGGGCGCGGCACTTCAAAAATTTATGCCAAGTGCAAACTTTTGTGTTTGGCTGCCGCTTCATTTGAGTGAATAATTTGAATTGCAGCCAGCAGCGAGCAGCGATCGGATTTACATTTCTTTGCCGGCATTTTTTTTTTTGTTTCCATTTTCCATATTTCCATCTTTCACATATATATTTTTTCTTTTGCTGCTGTTCGCCAAGTGACAGCGTTAAGCATTGCGCTTGTTTCTCGTATATAAATTTAAAATTTCTTTTCATTATGCAAATGGTGTGTGGCATGTCTACTTAAAGTTGTGCTACGCCGTGTGGCATGTGCCGCGTTGTATTGCATATTTAATGGCAGCAAAATAGAATGCCGCATTGGATTTTTTTTTTAAGGCTCACGCAGTTAATAAGAGAGCGAACCGGGAAGAGCGACACATGCCAATAAACGGCTAAAGTTGGCAGCGTCAGCTGCAACATTTTGTGGCAGCTTCCAACATGCTGCTCAGCCATCATCATCGTCCGCAGATTGACTCACTTGACACATAATAAAGTCACACAAATTATGGCTGCAGCTGCTTGGAGGCAAGTGGCAAGGCAAGGGAAGTAACTCCTCCTTCCTCCAGCTGGTTGCCCCGGTGAAAGCGCGCGTGAAACACAAAAGCATTTTCAGCCAATTTATTAAAGAAGAAAACCAAAATGCGCGATTTCTGAGGTTGACATTGGCGACACAATCTCTGGCCTACGCCTAGGCAACGCAACGACCCAAAAAAAAAAAAAAGAAAAATGAAGCAAAAAGTTTGCTGCTTCCCTTTTCCACTTTTTTTTTTTGTCGACGGTTGGCGTGAGGTGTTGAAACTTGTCCGCAACTCGCTGAATAATTCAGGCAGTCAAGTTTGTTAGAGCGACAAGTTTTGCCGGCCAATTCTTGTGGCACATTTGATTAAATTTTAATGCCAGTGCATCATTAATAAATGTCCTGGGATTTGTCAGAATAAATTGAGTTTGCCCCAGGAGAACAGCAGCCGCCTCTGCTTTCTTCGTCGTCGTCCAGAAAATGACGGCTAATTGTTTAACTGTGCTCTGACTTTTGAATCGAAAAAATCTGATTATGCTTAAAGCTCAGACTGACAGCGAAATCAATTTGCGCCACAGTGAAAATTGTCAGCAAATTTAATAGCATTTAAGCCGCTGACAAGCTGTAAGGCTGCTTGCCTTGTTGGAGGCATGCCACAAACCACATTTACACTCACTTAACTCGACTCGAGTGTAGCGAGCATAGAGGTCGCCCTGCCTCTGTCCTGGCAAAGGACGCGCCTCAAGAGTGTCGGAAAACAATTGCCAAGTCGCTGGCAGCAGCCAAAGTAGGGGAAAGGAAGCAAAGGGCTTGTACACAAGCTGCTTAAGACCCTCAAGGATTCGGTGAGCACACACACGAACGAACTCACGGCAGGGCAAACAAAGCACAGCGATTTAAACACTTGTTGCACACAGCACAAAGGATAATGACTTGACAGACAGGCAGACACACACACACACACGCACACGCACGCACACACATGTGTAATAAGTAATAAAGCAAACAAGCTTCGTGGCTTCGTAATAAACTGCAAGGCGCAGGACATACTCTGCGGCGCTCGGAGCACAGTCAACTCTACGCTTCGCTGAACGTGTGCAAAGTGCAAATATATGCTTGGGGCGTGGCAACTAATCATCAACCAGCCAACCAAGCAAGCACTCATTCAGTCAGCCAGTCAGCCAGTCAGTCAGGCAGTTGAGCAAATGCTGCCCCAAGGCCGGTAATAAAATTCTTTTTGACGGCGCAGCAAAGTAGGCAATACTTTTTTTCGCACGGCCTGTGCACACATAAAATTCAATTGCAGCTCATAAAAATTGCGCGTGTTGAACATATACAGCACCATCTCATCTCCCCACTCCCCTTTGCTCTATAAAGATATGACTACATATATAATTTTAAGCTGTAACTAATAAAACGTCCGATAAACGACGAGTTTTGATTTTTATGCTCCCCCTCGTTCAACTGAAATTTATTTTTATAGTCACAGCAAATTTGGTATTTTCTCTGCTTTCTTGTTGTATTTTGTTGTATATTTTTTTTAAATGCTCAACACTGTCGCTTTTATGGCACAATTTGAGCCTGTCTTTTGTAGTTTAGCAGCGTCGCCCCAATTTGCATAAAAATTGCCAAGAGCTCTCTGAGGCTTATGGCAACAATCTCTCACATTTGCTTATCGCTTATGAATATTTTGACGCCAAGTGTGGCGTAGACTGAATGATAGGGAATAGCAATGGGGTAAGGAAGAGGGGAGCAAAGGCTGCCAAGTGTCAACTGCCGCCTAAATGAATAAATTAGCCGCAATTTTGGCATAGCTGGACAGCGGCTGATGGCGTTTTTATGAAGTGTTGATGGCCAACTGAGTGACAGCATGATAGCGCAATGATATACCCATTATCTGACTATTTATGTATACCCTGTAATAGCAGTTCTTAGTCTGTAATATTGTATTTGATGTATCTCAACTAATAAGTGATTTCTTCTCTTTTCTTTGCAGGATTTATCTGGTCGCTTCTAATTTAAAATACACACAAAACACAAAACACACAACACATGCGTACATATACACACATACATAAACATATACATAAACACATACGTATAGCATACATATAGATATGCGTAAACTTAATTGCATATACAAAGTAATAACCAATGTTTAGCGCTTAAAATTAGTTGAATTCTCTCTGTGCATTGATAACGTAACGACAACTACAACAACAAAACACTAATTGTAATTTCTTTGAAAGGAATTCAAATCAACCAACAACAAAAACTGTAACAACAACAACAACAACAACAAAATATTGCTAGTTTGTAAGTCATACTTTGTACATATTATTTTTAATACCCTTAGCATAAAGTGAACCACAAATAAGAAAGCGTAAAACGTATACAAATAAATGTTCCAACCCCTCTAAACAAAAAAGAAAAGAAAAACATTCAAGAATAAAAAAGCGATGACAAAGAAAGCAGAAAGGCAAGCAAACAGAATATCGAAAACGAGTTGAATGAAAAGATGATGCAAAATAATAAAGAAATGCAAACTTAAAAACACATTAGCACAATTATGTAATAATTTATGCTTAAATCTATTTAATTGGAAATATTCCTAAAACAAAAACAAACAAAAAAAACTTGTAATCGTAACTTGTACATTTCTCTAAAAGTCCACCAAGTCCCCATTCATCATACAATTAGAACTCGCAATGGAATACGTAATATAGTCTGGTATCATTCTTTGTATATACATATATAGGATTCTAGAGATCTGCATATAATATCGGGCTTACGAAGTTTTCTTTTTGTGAAAAGTCGGTAATCCAATTGATTGATAACAAAAACTTCTAACGAAAGGAAAACAATTAACTGAATGCTAAGAAAACTGCGCTATTTACGTTTGTTATAGTTGATAATCCTAAAAGTTAATCAAAAAAACAAAAAACAAAAAAAACAACAAAAACAAAACAAAATATAACACACAAATAAAACAAATTTGAATGTAATTCATAAAACAGTAGACATAAGTAAATGTAAATGTTGCTAGGCAAATAAACGTAAACGTAAACGTAAACGGAGATAAAAATAAATGATAATGCGTAATGAATAAATGAAGGAAAGAAAGATGGAAAAGTAATATACTACCTAACTATACCTATTGCGCATCTTTGTGTACTATTATGGGCTAAATGTTAATTATTAATTAGATTGTACAATTCAAATGTAGTTCATACTATTTAAAACAATTACAAAACCAGCATAGATAACGATGATAATAAAAACCAACAAATACAAATATAAAAATTATGGTTTTTAAATATTTTGATGGAATATGCGGCAATGCTCATTTTTCTTGATTCTGATTAATTTTTCTGCTGTTGAATTAAGGGATCGGTGTTATTCACTTTAAATTTGAATCGTTTTTTCTAAAACCACATTGCATCGTTGTAAGAGTAAGTATTTAACTTAAAAACCTCAATATACATTTTAAAATTTGTTTTTTTTTTTTAAATTATAATTATAGACGAATTTATTTGTTACACTTCTATAATTTACATTTAAGCCGGAAATCAAATTTGCAGCGCCATCTATGAACTGGTGGCAGTGTCATAAACTCTCTCTCAAAAGAGACATCGCTGTCAACAGCTTCGCAACTTCAATAGCCGGGACCGGAACCCACATATGAAGCAGCCACGGTTGCCACATTTTTTATGCGTTGGTACATTGCATCACTGTTTTACGTTTTGGTACATTTTGCGATCCTATGTGTGCTTTGAAAATTCGGAAGGATATGCCCGTGATATTGCTTGTTTTCGAAAAAACGCCCTTGTTGCACCCTCAAAGTATGAAGAACAATTTTCAACTTTGGAATGGATTTCGAAAATGAAGTTAGCATAAGTGAGCAATAACTTCAACTGTATGTTGTAGTGTTATCAATTCTTAATCCGTCAATAAATGTCTTTTTCTGCATTTTTCCGAACAATTGGCGCAATTCGATAACCTCACGTTTTCCAACACCGATTTGTGCTCTGTAGGAAATAGAGAGAAGGGCCGTCTGAAGCAATGTTTTGTGAATAACTTCCATGTTTTTGATCCTAGCACATCCGGGCTTGGATTTATATTGTGTCTACCAAGAATGAGGTCTTTTTTTCTAAAATTGCTCAAAATATAAAATTTTTTCTAAATTTTGTAGACGGAAGGGGCGGACATAGCGGACATGGCGGACATGGCGGACATTGCTGACACAGCGGACATAGCGGACATGACGGATATGGCGGGCATGGCGGACATAGCGGACATGGCGGACATAGCGGACATGGCGGACATAACGGACATTGCGGACACAGCGGACATAGCGGACATGGCGGACATAGCGGACATGGCGGACATGGCGGACATAGCGGACATGGCGGACATAGCGGACATGGCGGACACAGCGGACATAGCGGACATGGCGGACATGGCGGACATAGCGGACATGGCGGACACAGCGGACATGGCGGACATAGCGGACATGGCGGACATAGCGGACATGGCGGACACAGCGGACATGGCGGACATAGCGGACATGGCGGACACAGCGGACATGGCGGACATAGCGGACATGGCGGACATAGCGGACATGGCGGACATAGCGGACATGGCGGACATAGCGGACATAGCGGACATGGCGGACACAGCGGACATAGCGGACATGGCGGACATAGCGGACATGGCGGACATGGCGGACATAGCGGACATGGCGGACATGGCGGACATAGCGGACATGGCGGACATAGCGGACATCACAACCACGGTTGCCACTTTCGGTACAAATGTACCAAAACTTGTACATTTTTTATGCGTTGGTACATTGGATCACTTTTTTTCATATTGGTACATTTTCAATATGCCTAGTCTAGCATTTAAATTTTTCATAAAATTTTATGTTCACATATATTATTTTAACAAATGGCTCTGTTCGACCAGACACAAATGTTGTATCAGTTATAAATTGAACCACGACTATCACTGGAAAATATCGCATACAGTCGATTTGCGATGACAATTGACAAGATAATTGAGAAAATATGTATGCGACAATTTTTTTGGAATAGCAACCGTGGAAGCAGCCACCAACAAACGGAAAACAAACAAATTGCATTTAAAATTTGTTTAATAACCAAAAATAGAATAATTGTAAAATATCAAAAATATCAGTAATATTAATGAAATTCAATTAAAATAACAAAAAACAATAATATAATAACAGCAAAAATTTGTTCGCTGTCGTTTCTGCTCGCTGGGTTCTATTCCCCGCTCAGTGCGTCAATGCACTCATTTATGGTTAGTGCTGTTATGGCATATACATGAAACCCACATATAGATGGCGCTGCACATCTGCTTTTTGTAATTTAAATGTAATTGGGAGTTGCGAACGAAGAACTTCGTATAAACATACAAACATATCGAGTTGCTCTTAGGATTAAATTTAATGAGACTAAAGCGCAATGACTACTTAGAGCTCTGGGAGCCTTTTAATGTTTTTCAAGAAAAGCAAATATTGGGATTTATTTTACACACAGTCAAATTTAATTAGTTTTCAGCTTTAATGCTGAAGTTGAGTTGAGTGCAAAGTTTCGTATTTATTTCAATCAAGCAAAAGATGAGATATTTCATTGATTGAGGGACTAACTTACGCTTTGATTTTGTGGGCTTAATACGATATCTTGTCTGATGAGGCCAATCAACAGGTGTTGTGGTTCAATAACCGAGCCAAGAAGAAGTCAGCTTTCTGCTAAGACGGTTCAAATGTTGCCCGCTGTCAAGGCGCCGCGGGCCTTGCTACAGTTTGCTGTGTGCTGTCTGTGTGTGTGCAACGCTAGCAAAACGTTGAGAAATAAAACTGGAATAATTCAATGTGCCATCGGGCGGAGGAAAAGAGGCGTGGCTGTGGGCCGTGGGTAGCTGGCAGCCCCGTTGCGTAATCAATGTCCTTTACAGGCAGCGCACGTTTCATGTTTTTTCGCTCATGTTTGCCCGTGGCCGTCAAGTCGCTGGCCCAACCCACCTCTGACTGGCAACCACCTCTCTCGCCCATCCCCCTGCCCCACCCTTCTGCCTAGTGCTTCGGCTTTGGCAGCCTAGATGTGCGTGCGTATGTTTGCGCGTGCAGCAATTTGAGCCGGATCTGTGTGGACTTATGTCCTAGTCACAAACAACTTGGTTGCTCTTCGTTGTAGTTGTTGTTGTAGTTGTAGTTGTTAGTTGGCAGCTTGGGGAGTTTGTTGTAGTAGTTTCGTGCTAAGACGGAAGTCTGCATCGTCGCTTTTTGGTACTTTAACACTTTCGTCTCAGGCATCTTCGAGTTTTCCGCTCTTAATTTGCGTTTTTATTATGGTCGTTCTTTCTGCTGCTGGTGCTGCTTTTGTTGCTGCTGCTGCTGCTCATCATAAATGCAAAACCCAAATAATTCTTGAGCTGGCGGCAACCCAAAAAAAGGCGAAATGTTGGCATGCAAATTCTTGACCTCAGCCACGACAACGACGACGATTCGCAGCCCAGGCACCACAATTTCGAGTAAATTTAATTGAAACCCTTTGCAGCTCATGCATATTTATGAATCGCAAACATCAGCAGCAGCAGCATTACCCAAAGTTTTGTATGCGTGAATTAAGACTAGAAAACATTGAAAATTGCTTATTGAGCAACAGTTTGCAGTCGAAACGCAACGCAACGCAACGCAGCGAACGCATCAGCATCTTCATCGTATGTTGCTAATACGACACGTTGGCCATCAAAAAAAGTTGCGTTGCAGGCTGTCAAACTCAATTTTCCATTGAGCGCCGTTCGTTGCGATTATGCTAATGCGTCGCAAGACGCAAGCGGCGTCTCCTGTTGCTGTGCTTCCTCCTGGGGCATGGAAGGACTTCGATTTGAAGGTGAGCTTTTTCTTGCTGCCTTTTCTTACATATTCGTGCATTCTTTTCTTTTCCCATCGAATTGGTAATAAAAAAGGCGCTAGCCCCAGCTGGCTCTGCTTATCGCGCTGACTTCTTGCTTCCGGTGTTACGTCGCACAGGACAGCAGAGGACAGAGGACACAGGACACGGGACACAGGACAATCGCTGGTAGGCAGGCAGGCAAGCAGGCAGCAACGACATCAACGTCCGCTTGCCTTTCGTCGTCGCTGCCTAGTCGCTCTTCTTCAACAAATTGTTGCGCTGTCGCTGCGTAAACATCTTCTAACTCCTTGCTTAAGCTTGCTCTCAAACTGCCTCTCTCTCGCTCTTTGATATTGCGCATACGCCATGTGCGTCGGCAAAATGTGAAACCGTGTGCCACTGTGCATGGGAGCACTGTGCTACGTCTGCTGTTGTCTGCCTGTATAACAGAGTGCCTGTTGAAATTCCAGCTGCTCGCAACGCACAGTTCATCGACAGTCCTCGCTCTGGTGGCACGTTGCACGCGCTAAACGCACAACACCAACAACAACAACAACAGCAACAACAACTCCGACAGCAGCAGCAGCAGCAGCTCAGGCAGGTGCAAAGCTTCAAAAACTGCAAAGTTATTCGATTATCACAGTTCAGTTCGCATTCAAGTTCGTGTGCAAGTGAAGTGTCAAGCGCAACAGTTAACAGCAAAGGAAAAAAAAAACGAAAAAATAGAAAAACCAAGAAAAGTCAAACTAAATTCGATCTCAAGTTGCAAGCAACAGTTTCACCAACGTCTTACAACTGTCTGACTGTCTGTGACTGTGACTGTGTGTGAGTTCGTGCTTGAGTGTGTGTGTGTGCTGCATAATTAGAACGCGCCACAGAAATCCTTGCGGAAGGATTTACGCACGGCCAAGCGGCATAAAATGATAAGTAAGTGAAAAATTGGGCCACAGTCTGGCCCGCTTTAGCCGCCGTTGATCCCGCTGTCTGCTTTTCTATTCCCCGCTTCCCCTCCAGCTGACTCCCCTATCTCTCCTCTTTTTGGTTTCTTTGTTGGCATTGCCATTGTCGATGCGGCTGCCTTGTGCTTATTATGCTAATAAACGTTTGGGGTATGCTGCTCATTTACACTCCACGTGCCACACACAAATGCGGCTTGCAGTTGTTGTTGCTGTTGCTTTTGCTGTTGTGGCTGCTGCGCCCCGTTAAACGCCACTTAATGTGCTTTATATTTACTTTTCAGAGTGTGTTGCTTCCTTTTTCGCTCGCTGCCTGACAACTGCATAAAGCATGCCACATACTCACACACACACTGAGAGACAGACAGAAAGACAGACTGACAGTTGGACAGACAATCACTTTGTGTAGTTGGCACTCAGCAGCAAAGTGCGAAATAGAGCAATTGTTTCGCTGTGGCACAGCTGAAAAAAAATGAAAGAAGAACTCTGCACAAAAGGGAGAAAAGTTTCCTTTTACAAAAACTGTAAACAATGTTGAGCAACAGCAACAGTAACAGCAACAGAGAGACGCGCCACAATATTAATTTATAAACAATACACAGCAAAAAAACAAACGAACTAAAGTTGGTCGAAAACAATCAAGGGCGACGGTCGGAGGATCGTCAGCTGGCCAGCAGAATTCAGCTGACCATGAAACGGGCTTAAGTTCTAACAACAAGTTAGTTTTACGGCATCCCTTTTATTTCACTATGTCATCCTGTGTGTAATTTCTGCGAGTATGTGTGTGTAAATGGGAACGAAACGGGAGCTTGGCAAACATACACAAATCTGCGGCACACGAAACGAGTACGAGTATCTTTGCTTTACTTTGCTTTGCTTTTGCGTTGCTTTAAGCCTCTTATCCCCACAGACTACACAGAGACTACCTTCATATCTATCTATTTGCGTACTCACTGTGCCAAGTGCTGCCGCCTGCCTCTTTGCTACCTTTAACCTCTGTTCCCCTATCGATATGTGTGTTTGTGTGTGTGTAAGTGTTTTTGTTGCATACATCAAGGCGCGGACGCGTTTTGCAATTATAACTTATTTCCTCTTGAGTATCTCTGCAAAGATTTACGAGGCTTAACTGCACGAGCTCCAAGTAAATCAACAGTAACTGCGACTGCTTAAGTCGCTCCATCTCACTCTCTCCACTCTCTCGCTCTCTTTCTGTTTGCGCTGGATAAGCGTGCATTGATTTCCATAAGCGATGTCTTTATAAAGTAAAGCCTCGTAAAAAGTTGCCAACTTCCGGAAGCTGGCAACGCAAAAAAAAGTATTGATGCCGAGTTAATGAAACAGTGCAGTAAAATGCTGTAAAATCTCCTGTAGCGTTCCACATTGTGCTAGGGATGAGCGCGTGTTGACAGCGCTAAATTTAAGAAGAAAGCTTTAGTCGACTGTGCTCGACTCTGAGATACCTGTTACCCAGATCCAATAAAAGTAAAACATGTCGGTGTTATTCTTAAAATATACCAAATTAATATAACGTTTCATGCGAATAATAAGATATTCGAAAAGCTATATTTGGTATATCGATATACTAGTACATTCAAAATATACCATAAAGTACAAAATATACCAGATTGGTTAACAATTTAAGCATCTAAGACTTAAGAAGAACATAAATATTTCCACAATTTTTATCTGACTGTATTTTTTATGAATTATAAATACTCTACTTTAAAGGAGGAATTCCTCCTTCTGCCTGCTACATACATCTCCCGCAGTCACAAGGTTGTTTTACCCATCTACCCTACGGATAGCGGTTATATAAAGGCACAGAGAGAAAGAGAAAAGCAAGAAATTTAAACAGCTAATTCTCTCATTAACAGAGGTAGAGCTTGACCAATCATGCAAAAAAACTTTTGAGCAGGACACGCGACTAAGCACGACAGCAGCTGTAGCGCTTTAGCTTATACTATAACATGAATGCAACTGCAAGTAAAGTGAAATTACACGATGTTCGAAGTAGCGCACAAAGTAGGACAGCACACGATGTGATTGGCACTTTGCTCGCAGTTGGCAGAATTTCTTGTCGCGCTGCAGTCGAAAAATATGCATTTTAGCAAAGTTGTGGTAAAAATGAAGATTTAAACAAAAATGCAGGCAAGCAACTATGCAGAAGCACTGCTTAGCTAATATTTTTATATTTTGTCAATATTAGTAACAAGTTTGTTGCGAAGATTTTGTAATTGAGAAGTAACTAAATTAAATTCCCGAAAATCAGCAACGATAGAGTCAGACTTTAAAATAGATAATTAAAAAAACGACAAAAGAAAAAATACTTATTAAAAAAATACTCTTATTAAAAATTTCGTAAAATTAAAATTAAAATAAATTAAAATAAAGCTATATAGTGCTAGCAGTGATAGAATAGTTTAGTTAATTTTATATAAGTTATATTGAAGCAATTTTTTTTATTTAATTGCATAATTGCTGATAAATATTTAAAAAAAAGACTTCTACTTTGTTAAAATAAGAAAGGATTTCATTTTCCTATTCGTAATTTATAAGTAAAAGTCTATTGAAAAAGATTCAAGTAATTTGAAAAGAAAAGAATTTATTGAAAATTATATTTGCAGCTAATTTATATTAGTCTTGTATAGAAAAAGTTTGCATATAGTATGTTTTCTTATTCCTTTATACTTATTAAATTATCAAGTTTTTTTAAATAAAAAATATTATATGTTAGGTTTTGATTTTGTTGAATTTTGTTTTTAGTTTTTTTTTTAATTTTAAACATTTCTTTAAGTATTATTATATAATTTTTTTATTTATTGTTATTTTTATGAATATTTTTTTTTTAAATAAAAAATAATAGCTATTTAGGACTTCACGTAACTCCAATTATATTCGCAACAAATAATAGTTTTCTATAAATTCTCATATACTACAAGACTTGTCATATGATATAAGAAATCGCGACTTGGTCTCAGCACTGACTGAAGAAAACACACACACACGCACAGCGAGCAACACTTAGTACACAGCTGTGCGTGTATGTATGTGTGACAATGTGCACATTTTATGAGGCCCATTCCCGCCATTTTGTGCTTTTCTTTTGCCGTTTTTTGATGCTCTTGCGAAGGGTAGAAACAGGGACAGGGAAGCGTTGGCTATATGCAAGTGATAAAATGCTCGCAAAACTGACGAAATTTCAAATATAATGGCAAGAGAGAAAGAGCGAGAGAGCGAGTATGACGATCAATTTTATATGGTGAAAATAATTAAAAGCATAGAATGCTATATATAATACATAATGCTTTATATAGTAGAGTGCTTGAAAAGTTGAAATAGCCTTTGCCTTGATGCGATTCGCTTTTATTTAGCTGTTGTTCTCGTGCTTGACTTTTTGTTCCGCTTGACGTTGTTGTCGACATCGCATACGCCCCAATGAAATTTGTAGAGATTTACGCAAATATTGCATGGCTGTGGTTTGTATGTGTGTGCGTGTGTATATGTGTGTGTGTGTGTGTGTGCGGTACAGAGACAGTCACAGAGTGCGGTCCAAAAACTCAATTGCGGCTTTTTATGCGTAATTCGGCTCTTTGTCGTTCCCATTCTTTGAGTTCAACCTCAGAACTTGGCTGCCGCTGCCGTTGCCGCTGCCTTGATATTATTTTTTAATTTATCTTTTATATTCGGGCTTAAGCCATATACTGGCAGCTTGCTCTTTTCGTTCTTTTCGCTTTTTCGCATTTTCGTTTTCAAGTTTGTCTTGGCTTTTCACTTTTATGGGTCGGTCGGTATCTTTTGATTCTACGAGTGCCATACGGCAATTGCCAAGAAATATTCTACGTTCGCTCTTGATTTTTTATTAAAATTAATTTAAATGTGCCGTCCAAATCCGCGTCGACGTCCGCGCACAATGGCCAGCGAGGAAGAGCATCAGCGGCTTATGTTAATGAGTACTTACTACAAGCCGAATAATGGAGAAGCAAAGCGAGCGCCAAGTACACACAGGACATACGATATATACGCAAACACAAACACATAGACTGGGAAAATATACAGCTACTGTTTGGGGCCGGAAGTGCGGAAACACCACGACGCTGGCCCCGTTTAATTAACAATTTAAACCTTAATTCGATCAATAATTTAGTAAGTGCAAAGGCAACGGCTAAGTTGAGCTAATGAAATCAAAAGGCGCCAACAGGCCAAAAGGATAACAGTGATAACTGTTGCCCGCCGCCACCTCGCATAATTCTTCGACTTCGACAGCAACGAGCAAGGAGCAAGGATATATTCCATTTTTATCTGCTATGGCATATCGCATCTACTCCTTTGCGAGTCCTTTCGCCTTCGCTGTCGTCTCCTTAACTGCTGTGTGGCCCTTCACTTATTGCCAGCGATATTTAAACACACCAACAACACTCACTCCCCCACTGTACATATGGGTATGTGTGTGTGTGTGTTTGTGGCAGGCAACACATTGTTGCTCGCTTTGCGTGTCGCCATGTCCTTTTGCCATGCGTCGCCTCGCCTTTCGCCTTGCGTTGTATGTTGCTTGTTGATGGCACTTTGTCATGTGTTCGACAACGCAAAAAATTGAAAATAAAAAATGGTTTTCTCTCCACATCGACATTTTATTATCGCTTGAATAAAAATTGCAAAGTTTTTTTGGGAGCTGCGTTACTCCGACCCCCCAAAAAATCCACAAAGCTTCTCAAGAGAGAGAGAGAAATGCCAAGCATTATACACAATACGCTGCAGGATATACATATAATGTCAAGACTAGACGCCAGACTAGAAATATTCTTTAGGAGTCAACTATTTAAATATGCCAACAAGTCAAGCAGCTATTTTCTCTTAATTAAAAGTTTGTGTCACTCAGAAATGCTGAATTTAAGATGAGTTTGCACAAAATATGTCATCATAAAACATTAAAGAGATAATTGTGTGTAGAGAGCACGAAATTCTTTGTGCCATATTTGAATAAATATTTTAGACTTTCAAGCTTACAATTTTATTATATAAATAGCATATCGATTAATATGCAAACAATCTGAGCGTTGTCAAGCGTGGCAAAGGTTTTGGTATCAAAGGCAAAGTGTTTAATGTACTCTGATTGAATAAAAGTTCATTTCAATTTTAAGAGCAATTTTATTTCTTTCTTTGCACTTAATACTAAAGATTGGCAAGCTCAAAGGGTGTGTGAAATATTTAATATATATTTAATAAAACTTTCAAGCACATTTAAATTGAAATTTGGATTATTTATGAAAAATCATATGTGTAGAAAGGTATTAAACATAATTTACTTATTATACATGTAATAGGTTCGTCTTAATTTAATTTATATTTGGATTGATTATAAAGATGACATTCTAACAGAAATTCAATTTAATTTATACATTGATTATATATAAAGATATATAAATAATATTATTTAAATGTTTAAAAAACCTTACACATTAAGAAAGGTATTAAGTTTCCTAATTATGATTTCAATATATTGTTTATGTTGCTGATTATTTATGAAGATAGATTTCAATCGAAGGGTATTTTGCAATGTTAAATTTTTATCTTTGATAATTAATTAAATTCAATTTATTTATTAATAAGTTCTTAAATTCATTTGAATTAAAGTTTTAATAACTAATGAAGATGACATTGAAGCATACATTTAATTCATTTTAATTTATTTTTATTGAATTTAATTTAAGTACTGATTTTTATGAATATTACATTCAATCAAGCGTTGTTATTTAAATGTTTTATCAATTATATAAATTTGATTTCAATTAGCGCATATTTTATTCATGAGACTTTAATTTGAATTTCATAAGCGCTGTGCGATACATGAACAGTGACAGAATATTTAATATGTAATGCGATAAGTCATAAATTGAATACACCTTTCACCTTTTTTTATGCACACATTGCTGGTTAGTCAAATAGTACCAAAAATCTCAATGATCATTTATGTAGTTTTATATGGAAATTGCCAATCCAAAAAATTTAAGTGAGAAAATTAAAATCACTTTAGAGTGAATGCATAAACAGCTTTTTATAGTCTATCCCAATTTACTTCCTTCAATAAGATCAGGTTGGTTCACTTTTATATGTCAATTTAAATAAGTTCCCAGAGTTCAGCATATGTGCCCTTTTATTGCAAGTTTAACACCATACTCTCAATCAATTTGCAACTGTGAGCCGTATCTAATGGCATTGCTGTCACTGTATCTGAGCACTTTGAAGAGAAAAGAGGAAGAGTCTGGGAATACAAAGCACTGTCATGCATCTACCACACACATTTTTGTGCCAGTATTTGTATGTTGGTATGATATGGTCGCATGCATGTCTGCACACACATGTTGACATTTTAAACGGAAGTAGAACTTCAAGTGCATTTACACGCAGCAGCAACATACACGCACACATATACACACCCACTCACACACACAGAAGATAAAGAGAAACTGATAGTAGTTTTATATGCAGTATGTGCATACAAAAATATATTACAATTTTTACATTCCTCCTCTTTTATTTTTTTTTGTTTTTTTTTTGGGTGTGTCTGCCATTGCAATGCGCATTTTTATTTTTGCCACAACTCGGCAAGCGTTTTGGGACCACAATGAAAACTGTTAATTACACATACAGCAGCTTATACAATCACACACATACAAGCAAACAAACACACACGCACACACAGAAATGCGTCGCGGTCTGGCACAAATGGAGTGCATCAAATGGCGTTTGTGTGACCCAAGCGCATCAAGTGCTGTACGTCCACCTTCCCCTTCTGCCCACCCTCTCTGCCTCAAACTCCATCAACAGCCACATTTCCATTTCTATTTCCATTCGCCATTGCCATTTCTCCTTTTGTTACTGGCCGAGGAATTTGCAAAAATGAAAAATACAATTTTTCATTGCATACTTTTCTGCACAATATATTTTTTTTTTGTTTTTTTTTGGTTGGTCCTTCTCAAGCGTTGCCATTTTTCAGTTCATTTTTGTTTTTTTTGGCTTTCGTTATGTATTTTTTATTTCAATTTTTGTTTTTTGGGTTTGACGTTATCCATATGCACTTTAGTTGTTGCCCATTTGCCAGCTGAGATTTATGCCCGGCAAATGAAAGATATAATTGGCTACTCTTTTTCTTACCCGTCTCTCGCTCTCTTTCTAACTATCTATATCACTCGCTTTTTGGCCGTGAGCATGTTATAGCTAATTTAACGCTATGCCACTGAAATTGGATTTATATTGCGGCCAAGCAGTGCACTGTGGTGCAGTTCATTGCTTCTCGCGGACAAAATTAATAACTAAAGTTTAGACTAGTAGTTTTTAGTTTGTAAAGAAATAAAATAAAATATTGATGTTAGGGATTGTGGCCTTAAAATAGAGAAAGAAAAAATTGAATTGATTAATGAATGATAAACTTTTTTCAAAACTTTCGAAAAGAGCCACTTTATCAAAAATTTGTCTTTGATTCATTATTTTCAATTTTACATTTATTTACTATAATTTTACTTTTAATCAATATTTTTTTTTTTTTTTTTTTTTGCAAAGTATAATACTGTCAATAGTGATTAAATTAGTTGCAAATGTTGTTCCTATATTTTTTTAATTTTAAGTTTTTATTAGTAGACCCAAGTTGTTTTCCAGTTCACAATATTAAAGGAAATCCTTGTTATATTGTTCTATAGATTTCATTTTAACAATTTTAAGGATTTATTTTCTCCCAGAAGTACATATTTTCAAAAACTTCATTAATAATATTAATCTTATTTCGTAGTACCACAAAATTAGTTTCTTTTCTTTCTCTTTTCTCAGAAAATTTGTTTTCCCAAAATAAATGTTAAACTTTCCCATAGTGCATATTGGCTGGCTTGCAGTGGCAAGTTCGTTTTAGCGTGACCCGAATGGGGCACAACCCGAAAATTGCAATAATGCAATAAAAACGCTGCTGGCAAACGAGCAAAAGTCGAGTGCTGCCGTTAACATGCTAGTTTACGCAGAAGCAATTAAAAATGCAATCCACAAATTGTGTGCAAGAGATGGCAAATGTTCAACCCCGCACCCCCTCAAAATTTGAATCTATAGCTCGCACAATTTGGCAAAAACTCTCGAATTGCAGTGCCAAAAAGTCTTGGAGTCTCCGTGTCTCGAAGTCCAGTGCTGCCAGCTGTCGTGTCCATATCAAAGTGCTCTTTGGCACACATGTAATTATTAAGAGTGCCACTGTGTGTGTGTGTGTGTGTGCGTGAGAGTGCGTGTGGCCAACTGTTGACTAGGGCTATCAGTGTGCTGGTATCCCTGGCAGCCCCGCCCACCAATGGGGGAAATCAAAAGCAACATCTGAAGTGCCAACTGCAGCGCTCAGTGAAAAGTCACGTAGCAACTGTTGAAAACACATCGTAAAAGTTGAGTCGCTGGAAATGGCGCACATAAAGTACACACACGCATGTGTCTCTGTGTGTGTGCGTGTGTAGAGGAAACCAAACCAAAAAAAAAAAGGAAATGGGGAAAAGGGTTGGCAACCCGTGTGTCTCCACGCTATTTGCGTAATGCTCATAAAAACTCTGTGCGTATGACGTGCAAATTTTCAAAGCTGTTCATCCCAACATAGCTAGCTAAAGCAAAGGCTGGGGCGCACGCTGCGGAGACGTTATATTTTATGGTAGAAAGGGTCCAGTGGAAAACTGCTGTGCTGTGCTGTGTTCTGTTGTGGTAATGAAGTTAATGCATACACTCGCACACACAGCAAATGAGAGAGAGAGGGGGGAGTGGGAGATGGAAGAAGGGAACAGGCGTAGACAGCGTCGTGGATGGCCGCCAAATTGCACGGCGATGGCGATAAAAGTTTGTTGATTGCCGCCTCGTTACGTGTAGCGAGTGCTGAATCCATTTTACAGAATAATTAACTTTACAACACACACACACACCTCTTACACTCGAAGCTGTTGGGTTGGCTGTGAATAATTCAAGCTATGAGCATTGCACGTTTCCGCTGAAATCAGGCATGAAATGGGCTTGTAGCGGCAAAATACTTAACAGCAGTAGTTCCTTTTGTGTGCCCACTGCGAGAAGGAGAAGGAGAAGGATAACGAGAATGAGTGCGAATGGGAATGCGAATGCCAGCCAACAAAAGTGGAAGTGAATAAAAGCCGAGTAATACGCTAACTGCATCGAAACTGCAGGCATTGCCAGCCGGCACAATGATGCTACTCGCCGGCTGTCGACACTCAACACACTCCGACAATCCGAGACTCCGACACTCTCGGCAGTTGGCTGTTGGCAGTTGGCAATCGGCAGTTGGCAGCCAACACTCGGCATTTCTCCTTCCCCGCTTTTCAGTAAATTCAATTAACCTGTTTGCAGGACAAACTGCTAACGGATAACGGTGAGGAGGGCTGCGGGTTGCGGGTTGCGGGTATGTAACTCTCTCACTAAGTAAGCTGTGAATTTGCCTAGGCGAGCAGTTAATCTACAATAACTTCAACTGCCACATAACTGCTTGCCGCCTGCTGGTGGCAAACAATGCTTGCTTCATAAGTGCATAGGTATGCGTGTGTATGTATATTATACATATACATACATATATTTCCCTTGGCATTTTAATAAAAATGGATTATTCACGGTTGAGTGCCCGCTGCTGGCCGAATTAGCGATGGCAAAAAAGTCAAGGGAAAAACACACTGCCATTTATCGTTATTTCTCTGACATATTGATTATTTGCATATCTTTGAAGAATGTCGAGCCTTGAATTAAAATAACAATTTGCACAATCTAAAAAAGTGATGCACAAAATAAAAGAACAGATTCACATTTAAAACATTTTCAATATAAAAATTTTAAAACTAAATTTCAGTTTTAAAAATATTATAGATTTTGTTTAAATGAAATTTGAAAACGTCAGAACTATTATCTTGATTTGAATTCAATTTAATTTAATAATATAACAAAAATAATTTAATATTTCGAATCTTGTTTTAAAAAAATAATTAAAATATGTTCATTTTTAGAGTTAATTATAGTTTCAAAAAGGAATATAATAGAAATATTCTGGTATTATTTTTAAAGTTAATAAAACGAATTTGGTTTAGAAAAGTCCAAACTCTAACGAACTATAATAGTAATATTTTTAAATAAAATTTAGACTATAGAATATTTTAAATATTTCACATTTTTTGTGTTCAATTGAGCTTAATACTAAGGGTACTAAATACTGTGCTTTAATTTATGAGAATAAAGTTAGTCACATCTATTAAGTTTGTTATCATTTTGCTTTTGGGCTAAAATTCTTTATTTACCTCTATAATATTTTGTTTTTATTATTTTTTTTTTTGTAAAACTAACTTTTTTGATATATTTTATTTTATAATTACAATTTATTTTCATACATAAAAAAAAATTTTTCTAAAATTTTTAATTTAGTTGGTAATAAAATTATTATCAAGACACTTTAGTCGTCATTAGTTTTAAAATTCGTTTTCTTTTTTAGTTAAAAGTCTATCTAAATTATAAGTTTTAATTTACAATTTACAGGTGATCACATTATAACATTATTATACATTTTTGTGAGCATAATTATATCACTTGAGTTGGCAGTCATTGCTTTTCACATTTGCTCTATAATAATTTCCATTCACTTACCTCTTTCACATTTCACATTTCGCTTTCTCGCTCTCTATATTTTTTGCACAAAAGTAAGTTTTGTTTGCAATTTGATTAAGCATAATACGCAGTGGATGAACAAAAGAGTAAAGCTGTCATCTGCATAAATGTGCGGCACACATTTTCGCATTTCACATTTCATATTTGAAGAGCATTTATGGCACAAAGCACGATGCGCTGCTGATGCTGATGTGTGTGTGTGTGTGTGTGTGTGTGCCACAGTCACATGCAAAAAGGGCCAACGATGTAGCGTTAACATAAATGGGCAATAAAAATATTTTCTTTAATTTCATTAAAATTTAATTAAAACAACAAGAACAACAACAATTGTTGGTCTGTGTTTAAAGTTTCTGTTGGCAGCGTTTTATTTGCACATGCGGCTTAAATAAACAAACAGCACTAACAAATAGGGACAACCAAGAGCGAGTGAGATAGGGAGAGAGAGAGAGCGAGATAGCTGCAATTGTTTGTAGGTGAAAGGACGCGAAGCTTCGCTTATTTAAGCCAAGGGCAGTTCGCTTGGCTACCTGGCTGCCTCGCTGGCTGGTTGCAGCCGTTTATCAATACAAACACAGCAGCTACCACAAACGAGCACACACACCACAAACAGACAAACAGAGAGAGGGAGAATGAGAGCAGAAAAGAGGGAAAGATATATATACTCAACAGCTTTCATTCAATCAAGTTGCCTGGGAAGCGCGGCTCGTGTGCGATTTCAAATGCTCGTGACAATAAAAAAAACGCTTCTGGCTAAATGTGCACGAGCAACTGCCACAAAAAGCATCATCGCGAAATGCCGCTATTCCGTTAGAGGTTCTCTCTTTTTTTGTCGTTCTTGTTATTGTAGTTGTTGTCTTTTATAGTTCTCGTGCTGTTGCACGAACAGGCGCCGCCTGTGTGTGTGTGTGTGTGTGTGCATCTCACTAGCCACATGTTGCTCGCTCTGGGTTCGTTTTTGCACTTGCCACCCACGTCTCCCGTTCTGTTGGCAGCTTCGTGCGCTCTGCGTGGTAATCGATTTTCGGCAAACGACAGCAGCATTAACTCTAAAGAATCTGCCACATGCCGCATGCCGCTTTGTCGCCCCTTCTCTCCTTATCTCTCTGCATCGTTGTCCTGGCCTTTATTTGCACCCGACATGAGACTAATGGAACAGCCAAGACCATACAACGGATTATTGGCTGCGTTTTCTTTTTTTTCTACTTTTTTTTTGTCAAGTTTATCAAATGCGTTTTCTTCACTGAGGGAATTCGTTTAGCGAACATCCAGTTTAAAGAGCATTTCTTTGAACAAACTGCGAGCGCTGAATGCGAACCAATTTCCGTGGAATTATTAAGTTGATTGCATGAATCGATTAGTTATAAAGTAATCAATATATAATTTTAAGTGCATTGAATTACTATAACGATATGACAGAAATCTCGCACATTTCAATTTTGGTAAAATTATAAAATTGATTGCATAAATCGATTAGATATTAAATGAAAAAAACATTATGTAAGCATTAAGTAGAATTCAATTGTCATATAATATTTATGAGTAAGGACTTCATAAAAGATTTCACAATTGAAATGCATTTACAAATTGAATATAATTAAAATGTTGATTGCATTATTTCATTAGATGATTGATGATGATGATTAAATACAAAATCTAAAGCTATCAACGTGTTATTTTAAGCGAAATGTTATATTTCTATGTGTGCACATATTATGAATAATTTTCATATTTTGCATATGAATCAATTTTCGTAAAATTAGAAAATTGATTGATGAATGAAGTAATCATTATTCTACTTAAGTTGAGTAGAGTTATTAAATTATAATGAATTTTTATAAAAATAATGACTGGATAGAATCTGATCACTTTTAATAAAATTAATCGAATTTGTGGTTATCTGATTTATTAACAATTAATATATATTAATCATCAAGACATCTTTCAAAACTAATAAAATATCGGCTTCTATCTTTTTATTACTTGAAAACCAGCCAAAACTTAGTAAAATGAAATGAAATTTACCGATTTTAGTTCTAGTGCTTCATCGTTAGGTTGGATTCTCATTATTTTTTACATTTTTAATATGTTTTCTAGTATACTGACACATTTTTAATTCTATTCAATTTGTTTTCTTATATTTAAAACAATAAAACACACGTTTGTAAAATTTAAGAAAATTTATTGTTAATAGTTTCAATGCATCATCCTTCAGCTTGGAAGACTCCTCTCTTTTTTCGATTCTAACAAAGCTAATTGAACTTTCACATGTTCACACTTTTACGCAACACATATTACGAAGAGGTCTAAGAAAGCGTCTTAATGTGTTTATCCCTCAACTCGGGAATCAAAATCGTCTACTTTATATTAACGTATTACATAAGTAGACAATACATCACATAAAAATGTCATAAATTCAAGAAGGAGTACAGTACATGAAATATTTATTTGCCCTTTTTGAAGTTGTGATAAATGATGCCAACTTTTATTCAATCATATTAAAGGGAGCAGGCCATCATTTATTTCGCTTTAAACTAGCTGTGACCTTCAGAAGGTGTCTGCGATTTCAGTATGAAATTTCAGTTTCGTCATGAACAAATTCACTGATTGAGCTTCATGGACTACATCAATATTCAATCGAGTCGGTGTAAAATCGAATTTTCTTATCAGCAATTTGCAGTGCTGAGAAGCAAGTACAAGCTCGTAGTTATTTTATGGCAAATTGAAGAGCTTGTAAATTGAAGCAGGTATTTGAACTGTCACCTTCACCATCTTCGTGGTTGGTGTTGGCATAAAGCAGAAACTAAACTAAACCAAACCAGTTCAGCTTGCACTTTGGGGCCATAAATCAAATAGGTCTTAAACAACGCGCCAGTGATCCACTTGGCCATAAGAGCAGACTCCTCCACCAAGTGCCCCGCCCAAGGCGTGAGTATGTGTGAGTTGGCATAGAATACAAACAGCAGCCACAAATATTTTTCATTCTCTTTCTCTCTCTCAATTTGTCTGTCTATCTCTTTCGGTGTGTTGCCATGGCAGCGCATAAAACTTGTTGAATTATTCGCCTGCTGCGACTGACGACGACGGCATCTAAATTTTGGTCGCTGCTGTCGGCCCAAAAAAAAAAGAAGCGGAATTTTTATTATTATTGCAAATTAAAAAACTTTACATTGGCTTAACTATGACGTTAACTATGTAAAAGCCAAGTTTTTCGCCGAGCATGCGATTGGCATGACAATGCTGAGGGGGGAGCAAATGGAATGTGGCAGACGCCTCGGAATATTATTACAAAAGTATTTTCAACAGTTTGCCGCAAGCGCAACGAAATACCAAAACGAAAATAGGCAGACTTACCTGCACTCAGCTTGTCGCTTTTCACTTGCCACTTGCCACCTGCCACCGCGTGTCTCGCTTAAGCAATAAAACAAGAATTCCAGTCGAAGCTTCTGAGAGCTTTCTGATTGAAACTGAACTGTCAGCGAAGCAAGAGAAGAGCGGCTCAGCTTAACATTTAAATGCGCGCATTTTGCTGGCTCATTACAAAAATTGACATATTCGTTTGTCCCCCCAAAAAAAAAAAAAACGAAAAGGAAAATTGTGTTGGGCAACAAGCATATGGCGAATGAACATAAATGTGGCTGTAAAAAAAACGGAAAGGAAAGAAAAAAAAAAAAAAAAAAAACGCCAAATGGCAAAATGAAATAGGAAGACGGAAAGGCGGAAGACACGTCGAGCGACAAAAGGAAACTCGCATTTTCCACTTGCTCAGCAGTTGGCCAACAACAAGAACAATAACAGTAAGAAAAGCAATGTCAAAGCACTTTTCATTTCGTCCGTCCATATTGATAGACTGACTTGAGGAATTGATTAAAAGCCTTGTCGATGCTGCAACTGGAGGCTGAGAAATGTTGCACAATACCCAAACACACACACATACATTGTTGTTTACTGCTTTTGATCTATATATATGTGTGTGTGTGTGGCAAGAATACAACAGAACGCAACCCAACACAAAGGCAAGGGCTAACAATTTGATGCTTTAATCCTGCCCCGGACTTGCTTGATCTGAGCCATGAGATTCATTGAGCTAGACATTTTTTTTTTTGCTCTTGCTTGTTTTCTGTTTTTGTATTTTCCTTTTGCTTCGCTTCGCTATGCTTGGATTGCCTCCTCACTCCTCAGCGATTGGGTGTCATATTATGGTAATTCGAATCCGCAATGATTAGAGGCAACATGTGGAAGACTGAGTTTCTCAGTCCCTGACCTCGTCTCCAGCTATCTGTTCCATCCCTTCTCTCTGCAATTGAATTAGATCATTCAACCTTGCGTGCGGTGACCAGCTTTATTTCTATTCTTTTCTATTACATATATTCCATTCGATTCTATTTTGTGCTGTAGATATTACATTGAGTAAGCAAATCGCAAAGATTTACTAGAGAGTGTGTGGCATGCCACACATTGCATGTGCAACGCATTGCTGTCTCTTTGCCATTACTCTTGGTTAAAAGCAATTCGCTGGCATTTCAAATTCAATTATTCTTTACCCGTTTTGCCAGCCTTTCTCCTCTACCTTGAGTTGAGGTGCGTCCTGCTTTCTACTTTCTTTGTCTGCGGACATGCCACATGCCATAATTTAATAGGAGAAACAGCAAAAACTAGTTTACCACTCTATGCTCTCCAGCAAACTGATTTGATTCACCAGACAGTTAATCGAGTGAATCTACCTGCAACCTGTTGAGGCAATAAGAGTTGCTGCTGATAAAATTGTTATTATTATTGATTTATATGCATGTATATATTTATTGCAAGCGCTTCACTTGATTTGTTATTGCATTGTGTGTGTGTTTGATTCTTTCCTCTAGTAAAACCATTTCCTCCTTTCTCTCTGCCCCCTTTTCAACATTCAACAAGAAGATAAGCATTGAGATGTGCACTGAACTACAAGTACTATAGTTTATACAAGCTGCAACTCGATGGCTGCTCAAGTGGAATTTTCGCATGGATTTGTTGCCAAGGCAAATAAAAGTAATGCCCTCTTCTTCCACTGGGATCCCTCTAGCTGGCTTTGGTTAAACACATTTCAACTTTAATGTGGCTCACTCTAGAGTTTCTGCTGCGTTGCACCTTTGATTAGATTATGCAGCAGGGCGTTTAAACCTTGTAATTATCGATTGAGTTAGCGCGTTTTGCCCACAGCTAATTTGTGCAATTTTAGTATTTGTTAAACATGATTTTCTGGAACACTAATCTAATTTGTGAGCTGTCTTAAAAGTTTTCAATTGTTAATTATATGCTTCACATCATAATTAAAATAGGTATTTGTTAGGTTAAACGAGAGAGCAAAATTGTCTTCAAAAAGGTAGTAAGTAAAATTAATAAATATATAGTATAGAATCGCATTTTATTTTAACAAAACAAAACACCTACTAGTTCTGATTAGTAGTTTGGTTAGGTAAGAAATCTATTCTTTTTAAATAAATTATAATTTTTCTGAATACTAAAATTCATTAACGTATTTGTGAAGAAATAAGGTCACATTGTTATATCAAAGTCGAGCACATTCGACTTCAACTATCTTTTTTTAATTCAGTTGATTAGTTGATGAAGTCTCAAAATCTATCAGTATTTATAACCACTTTTACTCTTTGTTTAATCAATTACTTCATCGAGTTGTATTCATTGTCGACCATCAACTTTTAATATGCAACTTTTACTAATACTTTGTGGAACATATTTATGAACTTTACTGGACAGACAAGTGGGAGTATGAGAGCATTTAAGTATCTGATTGAATGCATATGCGTGTATTAAGTGCTAAATAACGCATCCATTAAGCGTAAATTGAATCTGTATCTATGTAGTGCGTTGGTATCTGCGAGTTCGGTTCAATAGAGAGGGAACGTTGAGTTTTGTGGCCTGTCATTTTACAGCAAATCAATGATCCGCCCAGTGGGACGTGAAATTTTATTAGCGCAAAATGATTTCATGTGCCAAATATTTGGTAAAATTGGCGCTGACCGCTTGCGTACAGCAATCGCTCGATGACCAGACCGGAGGACAGGAGGAGGAGGAGGCTGTCCCAAATGGTTTGGCTTGGTTAATGGCCGCGCACAGTCTGAGGTCTGACTTTTACGATGGCAGTCGGACGGCATTAACGGGGGCGTATACGCAATACGCAATCTGTATGCGAGCGTGCGAGTGTGTTCGCTCTGGCTGGCTGTTGTCATGCTGGCCACGCGTTCAGTTGGGCTTTAAGTGCACTTTGTCTTTAATCTGGCGCCATTGCGTGCAGTTAATGTGCTTATCGATGATGGCCGCTGATGACGATTACAGTAACGATTACGATGATGACAATGAACATGAAAATGAAAATGTCGATTAAATGTGTTTCAACTTCCTTGTTATTTGTGCTTGCAGGCATTTGGTACAACAGCGACCGAGACCATCGCGATTGGGTACGCATTGCAGGACGATAGTATCCATTGTACCCTGTCAAAGGGTTGAGACCATCATCGCTGCGCAAATCGTCCTTCTCCAGCAGCAGCAGCATCAACAACGCTTGTCCCCCGCCGCCGCCCACGCCGCATCAGCACCAATTGACCGCCAGCAGCAGCAGCATCGTCAATTCCAGCTCCAGCAAGCACCAGCAACATCAACATTCGCCACATCATTCATATCCGCAGCAACACCAACACCAGCAACAGCAGCATAGACGCAACAGCAGCTCTAGCACCAACCATACTGAAGGAGGCTGTAGCTTGGCCACCAAACCTGTTATCAATTTGCTTGGCAATCAACTGCAGGTCAACTACTTTGAGTTTCCGCCCACCAGCAGCAACATCAGTAGCAGCGCACACGCAAAAGCGAACAGCACACGCAGTGGCAACCCGCTGGTGTTGTTGGGCAATCGTTGTGCCACCGCCACCGCTTCCACGCCCTCGCTTAATTGCAATTGCAACGGCAATAGTCCGAGCTATAGCTCTGCGGTTGCCAAAGCGGCTGCTTCAACAGCTTGTGCAGTTCTTGCCACGTGCCACGTGGCCAACAACAGCTCCAGCCCCACCGCAAACTTCAGTCGTTACCAACAACAGCAGCAACAACAACAACAACAGCAGCAACAACTTCAGTCGACCACAGACAGCGACAGCATGGGTCGACGTGAGATTAAACGTTCCAATACCAGCGGCTCCACCTCCAGATCCTATGACAGCGGCAGCGGTAAGTAAACTCTGCGTTCATAACTAGGCAACGTTTTTCTTCGCACACACACGCACACACACACAACACGATTTATACTAGACGCAATTAAGCCGATGGTAGTGGGCGTGGCCTTGGCATAATCGCCTTACAAGAGCTGAGAGCGTAGGTCAGTAAATACCATAACAAGTGACATTAGGCTGGCAAATTAACTTGGCCCAGATTTGTGCCTCAACTTGTCGCCGACTGTCTGCAGACGTATTATATGGCGGCTTACAACAAAAGCTCGAAACTCGCCAGAGGGGGGGATGGGAATGAAAATGGAAGAGGGAGTGGGCAATGAAGTTAAGTTGAAAAAGATGAAAAATATTGGACAAAACAAACTGATAAGTCTTTGACATCAAATAAAACTAAGGCGAAAAAGGTAGATAGATGGTATTTTTATACCCGCTACCCATAGGGTAGAAGGGTATTATAACTTTGTGCCGGTAGGAAATGTATGTAACAGGTAGAAGGAGGCATCTCCGACCCTATAAAGTAAATATATTCTTGATCAGCGTCAACAGCCGAGACGATCTAGCCATGTCCGTCTGTCCGTCTGTGTGTCTGTCCGTCTGTCCGTATGAACACCTAGATCTCAGAGACTATAAGAGATAGAGCTATATTTTTTATTCGACAGCATTTGTTATGTTTGCACGCAGATCAAGTTTGTTTCAAATTTTTGCCACGCCCCCCTCCGAACCCGCAAATCAAAAAAAAAATCGAATAACAAGCGTAGTTTTAAAGCTAGAGTTATATAATAACAATAACAACTATAGTAATTATGATTCCTGAAAATTCGGTTACGATCAGATAAAAATTGTCGAAGTTATTAAAGAAATACTTTTGTATGGGCAAAAACGCCTTCTTACTGGGGGTCTGAATTGCTTTATCTGACAATCTGGAATATTGTGCCGTCTATGGTATATTTTTAATGGGGTTCTATATCGATATACCACATATACCATTTGGTATATTTTTAGTATTTTTGTAGTATATTTGGTATATTGAGAAATATAATGCAAAATATATAGATTTTATTCAAAATGGGTAGCGGGTATCTCACAGTCGAGTACACTCGTTGAGTAGGAATCACACTGAACAGTCATAGATCGGTGAGTGTATTAAAACTTTTGCTAAAAAATTGTCAATATTTATATGGTTTAATCAAATTTTGTCAAAAATTAAAATTTTGTCAGTGAAATTAAAATAATAAATATGGTGTTTAAACTTTAAGAATATTAAACAAAACATTCTCATATTATATGTACGTAATACGTATCATATACATCTTTTCTATTCAACCTTTGAAAAATTTGATTTGTTTAGGCCATACATTTTGCAAAACATATCTCATATATCACTATAACTATTATTGATGGCAGTTAAAAAAGACAAATTTGCAAATTTTTTATTAGTGTTTTAAGTGTTTTAGACCTAAGCTTAGACAATTAATTAAATAGGTAGGTATTGGCGTTGGGATGGAGGACCGGTTGAAAAGGATCTCGTTAATGAGACAATCGTACCATCGCGCACATTGTCCGCACAGGGATTGACGCCCCAAAAGGCGCCGTGACAGTCAAATTCCTCAAAGCAATTATAGTGGATCTCACTGTTGCCCTGCGAACAACAGTTGACAATGGCCCAGACACAGCTTGACACCCTCGGTGTATTTCTTCTCGACGCTGCTGGTGCGGATGTCGTCGGCCTATTTGTGGCTGTCAAATATTAAGCAACAATAAAGAGAGAGAAATAGGGAGGGAGAAAGAAAGAGAGAGAGAGAGACACACAGAGAGAAAGCGCTTAAGTAGCAGTTACTCAATGAGACAAAGCAGGGGTTTTTGTTATGCCATAAATTGAATGAATTTCGAATGCAAGTGAATGATCAAGTATGAGAGGAGTTGAAGGGAGTTAAATTTACCTGGACGTCTTTGTGGGCTGGGCTCCCTTCTAGGCGGTTGCATTAGCAGTCGATTACCATGATTCTTGGGTTCCTTGTCCTCTACCGGATTACTGCAAATGGCAGAGATAAACAATGAAAGTCAAGGCATTTCCATAAACAACCTTCTATTCTAACCGTGGGTTTAGATTTGGGTGCCCAAATGACAGAGAATTAGATACGGAATCGCCCCGATTTTGAGAGGGCTGCACATCGTGGTTGTTTCGGCTGAAGTTGTAGTACGCTTGACGACGCTGACGACTGTGATACTTCTTGGGATACTTCTGCAAAGTCTCCTGCTTGGAGGGCTCCAATAGCGAGCCGGCCTCAAAGTTATCGGCACCAAAGTCATCGGCACCGTCCACAAAGATTGGTGTCTCCGGCAGCACATCGAAGCGTACCATGCGCTTCAGTTGCTTGTATTTCCTTGTAGGTTTTGCCTTGGTTTCACTCTGGGTGGGATCTGCGCAGAGAATGCACAAGTTCAGCAAACATGTTTCAGTTTCACAATGAATATTAAACTTACCATAATCCTCGTTGACAAAGTCCTCTTTGTACATAACAATGGGATGATCCTCAGTCATAACGCCATTGACGAGCTTCACTCGATGCAACTGCTCAGGGAAATACTTGTTCTATAATCGATGGTGTTAACATAACATATTGCCCTGCACTTACCTCCACGTTATCCACATCCGAAGGAAGCGATGCAATATCAGACTCATTTTCCGTCTCCCCCGCAGCTCGACACTCGGTTTGGGACACAAACAGCAGCAGCAGCGTCAATAGCAGTGCAGGAAGTGCAATGCCACCGATTGTTCGAGTCGTTTCGTTCATATCCTTGAATTGAATTTGTTGTTCTCTCTGCAAACAACGATTCATCATTAGTTAACTTTAAGCTCACTCTCAATTACTTAAATTCAAGAAACCCAAGAACTTTTGAATTACTTTCACTCTGACATCTGTTTTGTTTTGGTATTGCTAAGTTTCTAGTAACTCGCCTTTGCTTTGAATGTGGCCAAAGCTAGTTGACACTTTAAATTGCGGCTTTAAACTTTACTGCAATTCACACACACAAAATCTACTTGACTTATATAATATTAATCTCACTTTAATATTGTGAAAGTCACCAAATGTGCTTTCGATCTTTCTGTTTTGGAATGCGATTGTAAACTGAACAATTGCTTGCAAGTACATCTGAATTTAAAAAACACTCAATGAGAGCAACACTCACACTTAAATATATTCCCAGACTCAATCCAACGTATCGTATGAGTGTGCCTAATGTTTGAACTCGTACGTCAGCAAAAATTACTCTTGGAGAACCTTTTTATATTTCTTAAATAAATTTTTAAAATTAACTTATGATTGACGAGCTGATTCTACAGAGTTCCAATTCTTATCGCGCAGAGATTAAATTTGCTCTGACTAAGAAGTCACAGCGGGTTGACTCATACAGACCTTCTGGTTATCGACTAGGCAAATATTTATTAGAGCACATTTTGCTTATTGACAACATGAGGTAACAATTGAATACATATTGGAAAACATGTGCGAATCTGTCTAATCTGTTGCAAGCAAAATACACATTAAAATGTTATTCACAAAAAAATCATTCGCAATTATTTCCAGAAATTTCCTTAAAAAACAATAAAAATGTATTTTACGTTCCCTAGAAGAATTGGTGCAATTTTTATGCTGTTTTTGTTTTGGCGTTTGATTAGACTAAGCCACGGCAAAAAAGCATAAAAAAAAAATGGCGAATGGATGACGACGACAACCAATTAGTGTTAATTAAGTTGGAGTTTGTACTGCATGTTTTGTAAAGTGAAATGTCTCATGTCGTTTTGATGTCTTAGTAGTTATGTGTAAAAGTATGTCATCAAGCAAGTGCAAATTTTCACCTATGTATCATTAATCAGAAGCTATAAAAAGTGTCTCTGACCTCCTTTGATGTTTTGAAATTAATTCTTGATCAATTGTATATAGTCTGCATCGCCACATATAACCAAATTTCGTGAAATTTGCATATTTAGACCATAACCTCAATTGCAAAACTGCAGTTTTAGGTTATATGAAAATCAGTGTCGAGAAAAAAAGCCAAGTTAATTTTTTTTGTTAGCTATTATGGAATGGCTATAGGTAGTAATTGATATAAGTATGTAGACAGCAATTGTTCCTAATATAAAATAGAAAATATGGGTCAAATCGTACAACAAGTTGCATGAAATGTGAAATATCTTAAGTCCGTTTCAATGATCAAAACATGGCTCTGGTGATCTTAGGGATCTTAAATGGGATCTCCATATATTAAAATTAATCGAATTTTTAATTCTAATCATCCGCATATAAAAAACTACCAAGAAAGCTACAGTCAAGTGTGCTCGACTGTGAGATACCCGCTACCCATTTTGAATAAAAACAAAGTACGTAATGCGGTATTATTTTCAAAATATACCAAAAATGTTGCAAAAATATTAGAAATATACCAAATGGTATATTTGGTATAACGATAGAGTACCCCATTAAAAATATACCATAGACGACACAATATACCAGATTGTCGGCCAAAGCATCTAAGACCCCTAGCAAGTAGGCGTTTTTGCCCATTCAAAAGTATTTCTCTAATAACTTCGACAATTTTTATCTGATCGCAATTTTAAGAAATCATAACTATTATTGTTATTATTCCATACACCAAAATTCACAGCTCTATATCTAAAACAAGTAAAAAAAATTACAGTCGAGTGTGCTCGACTGTGAGATACCCGCTACCCATTTTGAATAAAAACAAATTATTGCGGTGTTATTTTTAAAATATACCGAAAATACTACAAAAACTACTGCAAATATACCGAGCGGTATATTTGCTATATCGATATGGTACCACATTCAAAATATACCATAGACGGCACAATATACCAGATTGTCGGATAAAGCAATTCAGACCCCCAGTAAGAAGTCGTTTTTGCCCATACAAAAGTATTTATTTAATACCTTCCACAATTTTTATCTGATCGCAATTAAATTTTCCGGAATCACAACTACTATAGTTGTTATTGTATATACCAAAATTCGCAGCTCTAGCTTTAAAATAACGCTTGCTATTCGATTTTTTTGATTTGCGGGGGCGGAAGGGGGCGTGGCAAAAATTTAAAACAAACTTGATCTGCGTGCAAACATAACAAATGCTGTCAAAAAAAAATTATAGCTCCATCTCTTATAGTCTCTGAGATCTAGGTGTTCATACGGACAGACACACAGACACACAGACGGACAGACGGACAGACGGACATGGCTAGATCGTCTCGGCTGTTGACGCTGATCAAGAATATATATACTTTATAGGGTCGGAGATGCCTCCTTCTACCTGTTACATACATTTCCTGCCGGCACAAAGTTATAATACCCTTCTACCCTATGGCTAGCGGGTATAATTACGCTTGTTATTCGATTTTATTGATCTGCGTGCAAACATAACAAATACTGTCGAAAGAAAATTATAGCTCTATCTCTTATAGTCTCTAAGATCCAGTGTTTCATACGGACAGACACACAGACACACAGACGGACATGGCTAGATCGTCTCGGCTGTTGATGCCGATCAGAGATGCCTCCTTCTACTTGTCACATACATTTCCGGCCGACACAAAATTATAATACCCTTCTACCCTATGGGTACCGGGTATAAAAATTGCATCAAAAAATCATATCTAGTTCAGGAGTTATTAATATATTCCACAAAAAGTGGGCTCCTGGACCATAGTGCGACTCTCTGCAGACGTATTTATGGCGGCTTTCAACAAAAGCTCGAAACTCGCCAGAGGGGTGAATGGGAGTGAAAATGGAAGTGGGCAATGAAGTCAAGTTGAATAAGATGGAAAATATTGGACAAAACAAACTGATAAGTATTTGACATCAAATAAAACTAAGGCGAAGAAAGGTAGATTTGACTGTCAGATATGTGGTAGTCACCTTGGTAATTTTTTTTTATATATATAGGGGAAGTAAATTAGTTATTTGGGATGCTTAACTTTGAATAAAAAAGTTTAGATAAATGATAGAAATAATATTGAGACGTTAAGAATACTCTACAAAATAATCCCATATAAATAATATGCATAATTCTTCGCTATTTAATTTTTGACAAAATTTGATTAAACCATATAAATATTGACAAACAATTTTAAGCAAAAGTTTTAATACACTCACCGATCTATGACTGTTGCAGTGTGATTCCTACCCACAAGTAAAACAGTTATATTATATGGTATATGTTGAAAATAAGTTTTTAATTAGTTATTAAAAAAATATAAAAAAATATAGTGTTTAAGCTTTAAGAATATTATACAAAATATTCTCATATTATATGATATGTACGTATACATCTTTTCTATCCAACCTTTGAAAAATTAGATTTGCTTAGGCCATACATTTTGCAAGAAATGTCTTATATATCACTATAACTATTATTGATGGCAGTTAAAATAGACAAATTTGCAAATTTTTTATTATTGTTTTGGGTTTTAAGTGTTTTAGACCTAAGCTTAGAGAATAAATTAAATAGGTAGATTTCCTGTATGTAGCAAAAATCCCAAAAATACTTTCACGACGCACACACAGTCAATCGAAGTAAGCGAATATCTTGATTATTTATTGGCGTAGGGATAGAGGACCGGTTGATGAGGCAATCGCACCATCGCGCACTTTGTCCGCACAGGGATTGACGCCCCAAAAGGCGCCGTGACAGCCAAATTTCTCAAAGCAATTATAGTGGATCCTACTTTTGCCCTGTGAACAGCAGTTGGAAATGGCCCAGGTACAGCTTGACAACCTCGGTGAAGTTCTTCTCGTCGTTGCTGGTGCGACTGTCAAATATTAAGCAACAGTAGAGAGAGAGAGAGATAGAGAGGGAGAAAAAAAGAGAGAGGGAGAGACACAGAGAGAAAGCGTTTAGGTAGCAGTTACTCAATGAGACAAAGCTGAGGTTTTTGTTATGCCACAAAATGAATGAATTTCGAATGCAAGTGAATGATCAAGTGTGAGAGGAGTTGAAGGGAGCTAAATTTACCTGGACGTCTTTGTGGGCTGGGCTCCCATTTATGCGCTTGCTCCACTAAAAAGCACATAAAATAATTAAGTTTAATTTGAGTATTGATTTTTAGAGAATGTCGTCTAACCTGGTGTGACTGGTGGGGTCTGGAAGCCACCGAAAGAAGGGCGAGTTGGTGGCCATTGCCAATTGCTTGAGCTTGGTCTGGGAGTGTCTGCTGCTGGCCTGGGTTGATTGAATACCGAGAAGACGGCATTGGCAGGATTCGAGTTATGGAACAAAGAGTTTTCATTGGGTTCGACTAGACGTGTGCCAATATCGGTGGGCATGCTGGGTTTTGTGGGCTTCGTTTGCCATGGCGGTAGGTTGCCAATATATGTAGGTTTATTGCCCACTAAATGATTACTGCAAATGACAAATATAAACAACGAAATTCAAGGCATTTCCATAAACAACTTTCTATACTAACCGTGGGTTTTGACTTGGTGGCGCAACTGGCAGATAATATGATGCGGGAACGGGGCGATTTTGATAGGGCTGCACATTGTGGTTGTTTCGGCTGAAGTTGTAGTACACTCGACGACGCTGACGACTGTGATACTTCTTGAGATACTTCTGGAGAGTCTCCTGTTTAGAGGGCTCCAACAGCGAGGCGGCCTCAAAGTTATCGACAACAGAATCATCGGCATCGTCCACAAAGATTGGTGTCTCGGGCAGCACATCGAAGCGTATCTTCTCTGCGGTGCTGTAATGATGACGCATGCGCTTCAGTTGCTTGTATTTCCTTGTAGGTTTTGCCTTGGTTTCACTCTGGGTGGGATCTGCGCAGAGAATGCACAAGTTCAGCAAACATGTTTCAGTTTCACAATGAGTAATTAACTTACCATAATCCTCGTTGACAAAGTCCTCTTTGTACATAACAAAAGGATGATCCTCAGTCATCACGCCATTGACGAGCTTCACTCGATGCAACTGCTCAGGGAAATACTTGTTGTATAATCGATGGTGTTAACATAACATGTTGCCCTGCACTTACCTCCACGTTATCCACATCCGGCGGAAGCGATGCAATATCAGACTCATTTTCCGACTCCCCCGCAGCTCGACACTCGGTTTGGGACACAAACAGCAGCAGCAGCGTCAATAGCAGTGCCGGAAGTGCAAGGCTACCGATTGTTCGTCTCGTTTCGTTCATATCCTTGAATTGAATTTGTTGTTCTCTCTGCAAATAACGATTCATCATTAGTCAACTTGAAGCTCAATCTCAATTACTTAAATTCAAGAAACCCAAGAACTTTAGAATTACTTTCACTCTGACATCTGTTTTGTTTTGGGTTTTGCTACGGTTCTGGTTACTAGCCTTGGCTTTGTATGTGGACAAAGCTAGTTGATACTTTAAATTGCGGCTTACAACTTTACTGCAATTCACACACACAAAATGTACATTACTTATATTAAGCTCACTTTGATATTGTGAAAGTCACCGAATGTGCTTTCGATCTTTCCGCTTCGGAATGCAATTGTAAACTGAACAATTGCTTGCAAGTACATCTGAATTTAAAGAACAGTCAATGTGTTCAACACTCACACTTAATTATATTCCCAGACTCAAGCCAATGTGTCGTATGAGTATGCCTAATGTTTGAACTCGTACGTCAGCAAAAATGTGTTCTGATAAGGCAACGCTAAGCAAATTAATTGATGAGGACTCTTGGATAACCTTTTTTATATTTCTTAAATATGTTCTCAAATTTAACTTATGAATGACGAGCTGATTCTACAGAATTCCAATTCTTATCGCGCAAAGATTAAATTTGCTCTGACTCAAAAGTTACAGCGACTAGGCAAATAATTCTTAGAGCACATTTTGCTTATTGACAACATGAGGTAACAAATGAACACATATCGGGAAACATGTGCGATTCTGTTTGATCTGTTGCCAGCAAAATATACATTGAAATGTTATTCACAAAAAATTATTTCCAGAAATTTCCTTAAAAAAGCAATAAAAATTTATTTTGCTGTTTTTGTTTTGGCGTTTGTCCAGACTAAACCACGGCAAAAAAAGCATAAAAAGGGGTGAATGAAAGACGACGACAACCAATTAGTATTAATAAAGTTGGAGTATGTACTACGTGTTTTGTAAAGTGAAATGTCTCAAGTCGTCTTGATGTCTTTGTAGTTATGTGTAAAAGTATGTCATCAAGCAAGTCAAAATTTTCACCTAAATCTCATTTATCAGAAGCTATACAAAGTGTCTCTGACCCCCTTTTGACCCTGAAACCTATTGTGTGTCGTAGAGAAATTAATTCTTGATCAATTGTATTTAGTCTGCATCGCCACATATAACCAAATTTCATGAAATTTGCATTATTAGACCATAACCTCAATTGTAAAAATGCAGAGTGAAAATCAATGTATTAATATCAATAAATATAAAAAAAAAAATATTAAAAAAAAAATATTTCACGTAGGCGTGGACACGCCTTCTTTTCCAAATTTATTCTAAGGACCTTCCTTAGTTTAAATAAAACAAGTAAGAAAGCTACAGTCGAGCGTGCGCGACTGTGAGATACCCGCTACCCATTTTTAAAAAAGGCAAAATATTGCGGTATCATTTTCCAAATATACCGAATATACTGCAAAAATACAAAAAATAAACCAAATGGTCAAACGGCCAAACCAACTCAGACCCTAGTAAGTAGGCGCTTTTGCCCATACAAAAGTATTTCTTTAATAACTTCCACAATTTTTATCTGATCGTCACCAAATTTTCAGGAATCATAACTACTATAGTATTTATTGTATATGCCAAAATTCGCTATAAATTAGGCTTGTTATTCTAAAATTAGGCTTGTTATTAGTTTTTTTTGGTTTGCGGTGGCGGAAGTGGGCGTGGCAAAAATTTGAAACAAACTTGATCTGCGTGCAAACATAACAAATGCTAACAAATTATAGCTCTATCTCTTATAGTCTCTGAGATCCAGTGTTTCATACGGACAGACGGACAGACACACAGATGAACAGACGGACATGGCTATATCGTCTCGGCTGTTGACGCTGATCAAGAATATATATACTTTATAGGGTCGGAGATGCCTCCTTCTACCTGTTACATACATTTCCTACCGGCACATCGCATACAAAAATCTTATCTAGTTCAGGAGTTATTAATAAATGCCACAAAAAGTGGGCTCCTGGACCATAGTGCGACTCTCTGCAGACGTATTATGTGGCGGCTTTCAACAAAAGCTCGAAACTCGCCAGAGGGGTGAATGGGAGTGAAAATGGAAGTGGGCAATGAAGTCAAGTTGAATAAGATGGAAAATATTGGACAAAACAAACTGATAAGTATTTGACATCAAATAAAACTAAGGCGAAGAAATATATATATATATATAAATAATGTGCATAATTCTTCGCTACTTAATTTTTGACAAAATTTGATTAAACCATATAAATATTTATTTACAATTTTAAGCAAAAGTCTTAATACACTTATCGATATATGACTGTTGCAGTATGATTCCTACTCACAAGGAAAACAATTATATATGTTGAACAAAATAATAAATATGGTGTTTAAACTTTAAGAATATTATACAAAATATTTCCATATTATATGTATGTACGTATACATTTTTTCTATCCAACCTTTGAAAAATTAGATTTGTTTAGGCCATAAATTTTGCAAGAAATATTTCATACATATATCACTATATTAAAATTTAAAATATACATACGTACTAGAAGGATTTGGTATTTATGGTTAAAAAATATATTCAATCCTTAAAATTCTATTTTTTTATGATTTATATCGTCGCATTAACTATGAAACCTTTGACATATTTCTTTTACCTATAGAAAATATTATCTTGATAATTTAAAGCCAATTCTCCAATAGATTCAAGGATGTAGAAGATTTGTTATCAATCATATATGTGTCCTATTAAATAAGAAAATTCTACGAAATATTCACATATATAAAATATGTAAAAACCTATGCATTGGTCATGAGACTTTTGAGTCAAAACCTTTAGTCTTTTTAATATTGCCATCAAGTTTGAAATCAGCATTTCACCTATATAAAACAGTAGTCGCTGATAGTAAAATTAAATATGTATGTATACTTACTCAAACATTTCTGTACTTACTCAAGGAATCACAACTAAGTATTCATACCCTTTTAATCCATCACTGACAGGTATAATAAAGACATACTTTGTTAAGTTGACAGCAGAGCAGAACTTTGTAATTTATGAAACTTGGCACAAAATATACGAGTATACGTGGTATTAACATATGTATAAACACGCTATGTTAAGCTAGGCTAAACTGTATCATCTATAAGCGAGTATGCGGGAAAGTCAGTCGACGACTAGCTATGTTACTTCTTGTATGTGAATTAGGAAAAGGTCAAAGCCAAATGGTCAGCAGCACTCTCTGTGTGGTTGGCTTAATTATAATTGCGGCCAGACAGCAAGCAGTAATGTGAGACAGAGTTAAAAGCAACTCGAGTCATTGTGTGCGTGTGTCTGTATGTGTGTGTTTGTCAATCACTAAGAGCAGGTCGAGAGTATCTCAGAGATGCTGTTCTCACAGTTCAGATGCTGGAAACAATCGTACAACGATGCCAGATTAGAGAGACTGCAGCAGAGATGCGAGGCCCGATGGCAGGCGCTGCCCTCCTCGTAGCTCGGCTCCTCGGGATACACGAGGACGTCTGTAATGAAACAAAGCAATTGATTTACTTTGACATGGACATCCATCATGGCCAGTCAACGTTAGTTGGCTTACCCTGGCGATACGCGGGCGCTGGACGGGGGCGAGAGGAGAGCGCAGAAGCTGCAATTAAAATGCGCCGACTTGTTAACTTTTCTGGCGTGGACAAGTGTGCTGCTCTACAGGTGTGTGTGTGTGTTTGTGATGTGTATGTGTGTGAATGTGTGGGAATATTTGTATCGTATTACAACAAGAACAGTTATTAGCCAGCTATCGGATTGCCTTTAATTGTCTGCAATTGAAATGCATTTTGGCCAAACAATAGAAGACTGCAACAGTTGAAAGCTGGTCAACTGATTGAGTGGGCGTAATTAATGTATAACTATAACTGTAACTGTAATTGTAATTGTAATTGCAATTGATGTGTAATCGTAGACCAAACCAATAACATGTAAAAGCCATTAACCAAGTAACAGCTACGGATTTGTTAAGTTTACCATTTGCCAATTAAATCAGATATGTTTAGTAATTGAAAGATAATTGCAGTTAAAAAAGACAAATTTGAAAATTCTTTATTTGTGTTTTGGATTTTAAGTGTTTTAGACCTAAGCTTAGAGAATAAATTAAATAGGTAGATTTCCTGTATGTAGCGAAAATCCCAAAAATACTTTCACGGCGCACACACAGCCAATCGAAGTAAGCGAAAATCTCGATTATTTATTGGCGTAGGGATGGAGGACCGGTTGAAAAGGATCTCGTTAATGAGGCAATCGCACCATCGCGCACATTGTCCGCACAGGGATTGACGCCCCAAAAGGCGCCGTGACAGCCAAATTCCTCAAAGCAATTATAGTGGATATCACTGTTGCCCTGCGAACAACAGTTGACAATGGCCCAGACACAGCTTGACACCCTCGGTGTGGTTCTTCTCGACGCTGCTGGTGCGGATGTCGTCGGCCTATTTGTGGCTGTCAAATATTAAGCAGCAATAGAGAGAGAGAGCGTTAGAGAGAGAGAGAGAGAGAAAGAGAGACACAGAGAGAAAGCGTTTTGGTTAGCAGTTACTCAATGAGATAAAGCAGGGGTTTTTGTTATGCCACAAAATGAATGAATTTCGAATGCAAGTGAATGATCAAGTATGAGAGGAGTTGAAGGGAGCTAAATTTACCTGGACGTCTTTGTGGGCTGGGCTCCCATCTAGGCGGTTGCTCCACTAAAAAGTACATAAAATAATGGAGTTTAATTTAAGTATTGAGTTTAAGAAAATGTCGTCTAACCTGGTGACTCTGGTGGGGACTGGAATCCACCAAAAGGAGGGCGAGTTGTTGGCGTTTGCCGATTGCTTGAGCTTGGCCTGGGAGTGTCTGCTGCTGGCCTGGGTTGATTGAATACCGAGAAGTCGGCATTGGCAGGATTCGAGTCATGGAACAAAGAGTTTTCATCGGGTTCACCTAGACGTGTGCCAATATCGGTGGGCATGTTGGGTTTCGTGGGCTTCGTTTGCCATGGCGGTTGCTTGCCACGATATTTAGGTTTCTTGCCCTCTACCTGACTACTGCAAATGGCAGAGATAAACAATGAAATTCAAGGCATTTTCATAAACAACTTTCTATACTAACTGTTGGTATTGATTTGGTGTCGCAACTGGCAGATAATATGGTGCGGGAGAGGGGGGATATTGATAGGGCTGGACATAGTAGTGGTTTCTGTTGTAGTAGTACGCTTGACGACGCTGACGACTGTGATACTTCTTGGGATACTTCTGCAAAGTCTCCTGCTTGGAAGGCTCCAACAGCGAGGCTGCCTCAAAGTTATCGGCACCAGAGTCATCGGCATCGTCCACAAAGATTGGTGTCTCCGGCAGCACATCGAAGCGTATCTTCTCTGCGGTGCTGTAATGATGACGCATGCGCTTCAGTTGCTTGTATTTCCTTGTAGGTTTTGCCTTGGTTTCACTCTGGGTGGGATCTGCGCAAGGAATGCACAAGTTCATCAAGCATGTTTCAGTTTCACAACTAGTATTAAACTTACCATAATCCTCGTTGACAAAGTCCTCTTTGTACATAACAATAGGATGATCCTCAGTCATCACGCCATTAACGAGCTTCACTCGATGCAACTGCTCAGGGAAATACTTGTTGTATAATCGATGGTGTTAACATAACATGTTGCCCTGCACTTACCTCCACGTTATCCACATCCGGCGGAAGCGATGCAATATCAGACTCATTTTCCGTCTCACCCGCAGCTCGACACTCGGTTTGGGACACAAACAGCAGCAGCAGCGTCAATAGCAGTGCCGGAAGTGCAAGGCCACCGATTGTTCGTCTCGTTTCGTTCATATCCTTGAATTGAATTTGTTGTTCTCTCTGCAAACAACGATTCATCATTAGTCAACTTGAAGCTCAATCTCAATTACTTAAATCCAAAAAACCCAACAACAATACAGACTAAGATTCAGACCCATATCCAGAACCCCAAAACAAAAAACAAAAAAAAAAAAAAAAAAACGAAACCAATTCAACCCAACAACAAGCAATCCGACGTCAAACTTTTCGAGCTGTAAATTTTGTTGCGGTTCTGTTTTGGCTTTTGGCCAGGCTCGAAAGTTTGCGTTTGACTTGAAGGAGTCGAGGTTTATTTTAAATTAGACATCAAGTTTAGTGCAATTTTTCTTTGGGGGGCCACGCTGCATGTTTTTGTGTGCTGCGGCGAACTTTAGAATTACTTTCACTCTGACATCTGTTTTGTTTTGGGTTTTGCTACGGTTCTGGTAACTAGCCTTGGCTTTGAATGTGGCCAAAGCTAGTTGACACTTTAAATTGCGGCTTTAAACTTTACTGCAATTCACACACACAAAATCTACATTACTTATATTAAGCTCACTTTGATATTGTCAAAGTCACCAAATGTGCTTTCGATCTTTCCGCTTCGGAATGCAATTGTAAACTGAACAATTGCTTGCAAGTACATCTGAATTTAAAGAACACTCAATGTGCTCAACACTCACACTTAAATATATTCCCAGACTCAAGCCAATGTGTCGTATGAGTATGCCTAATGCTTGAACTCGTACGTCAGAGAAAATGTGTTCTGATAAGGCAACGCTAAACAAATTAGTTGATGAGGACTCTTGGAGAACCTTTTTATATTTCTTAAATATATTTTTAAATTTAACTTATGATTGACGATCTGATTCTACAGAATTCCAATTCTTATCGCACAAAGATTAAATTTGCTCTGACTAAGAAGTCACAGAGGGTTGACTCATACAGACCTTCTGGTTATCGACTAGGCAAATATTTATTAGAGCACATTTTGCTTATTGACAACATGAGGTAACAATTGAATACATATCAGGAAATATGTGCGAATCTGTTTGATCTGTTGCCAGCAAAATACACATTAAAATGTTATTCACAAAAAAATCATTCGCAATTATTTCCAGAAATTTCCTTGGAAAACCAATAAAAATGTATTTTGTGTTCTCTAGAAAAAATGTTGCAATTTTTATGCTGTTTTTGTTTTAGCGTTTGTCTAGGCTAAACCCCGGCAAAAAAGCATAAAAAAGGGCGAATGGAAGACGACGACAACCAATTAGTGTTAATAAAGCATTCAATTTCAAGCCGTAATTCAATTTGCGGTAATCCGAGCATCCGAACAATGCGACCAAAGGATGCGCTACATTAATTGACCGCAAAACGGACTAAATAACTAAGGGGAAGGGTTGTGAGATGAAAGAGATTCTATTTTCAATTTGTTGGCTTTCTTTAAGACTGCAAACTGAAGGGAAAACTTGGTAATTTTTAAACTATTTCTTGTTAATTTAAATGTGAGCAAGAATGCTTAAATGAAATGCTAAACACTTTGTGGGCTGAACGATGGGAAAATACTCTATGTGGTTTCTTTTCTTAATTATCGATCAAAATTTCCAAGCACGTATTTATAACATTCTGACGAATAGCAAAAGAGTTGCTTTCCCTTTAAATTGTACTTTGAAAAATTCTATTTTTATATACCCTCTTTTCAATATTCATTACATCATGAAAATGTAATCTCTTCTGTATTTTTTAGGATTCAAAAATGTAATCCTCTATTTAATAATTATTAGAAAGAGAAAACAGTTAGATTTATATTAAAATACTGACTTTACATATCCTTTTTTCAATATTTATAAGAGAGAGTAAATTGTAGTTTAAAAAAGAGATTGGATATACCCTCTTTTCCATATTTATTAGCATATGAAAATGTAATCCTTAAACTATGTAATTAAACCATTAGAACTGTTGCCATAAAAATATGCACTTCCTGATCGAAACCAAATAAAATTGATTGCAAAATTGTTTTGCAAATTGTAGTGTGAGTTTTGTTAGCCACAATAACAGGCAATTTACTGTTGGGTGTGTGTGTGTGTGTGCGCGTGGATGGGCTTGGCAAACTCATAACAGTTTATATGGAAGCCCTGAAATGTGAAAGGCAGCTGCTCAACTGCTGCACTTTTGGCCAACGGAAGTTGTTAGTTTGTCATGGGAATTGAGTCAATTTGGCAAGTGAAGCTTTTGTATGGCCAAAAAGAAACTGACAAGCTGTAGCAACAGCTGCTGTCGTTCTCTCCAGGCTTTGCCACATAATTTGAGTAAATTAAAAATGTATATACAAATTAAAGCATTGGTGATTACAGCGTAAAAACAAATTATCGCATTACAAATACACTTTGCAATGCGAGCCAATTGGCATAAATATTTAAATTTCAATTTTTACATATGCTCAAATGAAAATTTTTCGCATTTATTCGTGCAATTAATCGAATCGTAATTGCTTTTATTTGGCATACCAAAAATTGATTATATTTTGATTTTTGTTCGGTGCGTTTTCCCGCAGCTTTTCCAATTGTGAATTAATTTATTTTTGATTATAAATTAATTGAATTCGTTGAGAGACAGTTAACATATGAAATAAATGCAAAAATAATATCTGCAAATACAAACACAATTTTTATATTCAAACTGGCAAAGGAGCAACGTTACACGAACGAACGAGTGGAAAAACTATTTATGGAAGAACCTTCGACACAATTGTGGTCAATACAGTTTTGCAACTTATAGTAAGTGATTATTTTACAGGCAGCGAGGGAGTCCACTCAATTGAGTGGCTAAATGGGTGAAAGGAGCTGCTCGACTGCCAAAAGGTGAAACGAAATTTAATAAGCGCACAACAACAAAGTTGCCAACAAAGTGGCAGACACATGCTCCCGTCATGTCCTGTTGCATGCAACACGGGCGACGATTAGAAAGTTTTTCCTTTCATTTTTCGTGTCAGCAAAAGTCCTGACGAGGCGAGCAGCAGTTTTCCGTTAATGCAACCATTTAGCTGGCAAACTGTTTTAGATTTCACTAAGAGCAGCTGAGACCGAGTCACAAATGGCACAAAATGGAAACGGAGGCTGTCGATGATGAGGCCGAGTGTCCAGTCAGGCGTATCCTCATGACGACGATGACGATAATCGCACACAGTCTGTGTACATAAACGAGCTCGGCCAGCATGGCCAGCAGAAGCATTGTCAACCGGGGTCCGGTCAGTACTTGTGCATCTGGCGGCCTTAAAGGTGACGTTGGCACATTGTTACGGCAGCTTGGTTTGGCTCGGTTCGCGGCTGTCAAACTACTATTTGTCCAGCTGAGCAAACAGGCAAACAGGAAATGTTGATCAGCAGGCACAAGTAGCGACGACAGAAACGACGTCAGCTGTTAATTGCAATATGGAAATTGCGTAGAAAAAGAAGCAAAGAACGGGCACGCTCTGCTCATCAATGTCGCCAAGAGGAATTCATTTGAAAAAGTGATTAAACGCAAACATACACAGTGGGGCCATGCAGCGCGGTAAGAAAGAAGCAAATTGCTACCAGAGCATTATATTTTTAAATTTGTTTGGCCATTAAGTCTGACGATGCCGTTGCCCAAAATGAAAAGCAAAGTTGCAAAATCTAATAACGTACAGAACAGAGAACAGAGATTCTGTTGGCCGGTTTAACGTTAAGCTACAAAATGAGCGTGACATGAATTTGAAAGGCGTTTTCCCATATTAAGTGGCTTATGCCATAATGTGAGGATATGCATGCATATACAATTTCTGCAATATACAATATTCTCTTGTATCCTTGTGTCCTTGTGTTGTTTGTTCCGTGTTCTATTCAAGCGTCAAAGTGTCATCCCATCAACTGCTCACGTAGCAGCAAAATCACCAGCAACTCAACACAACAGCAACAGGAACTGGCAATGTCAATGCAACTGAATGTAAATCCTGTCCGATATCTCGGCTGCTTGTTGCATCATTGTGCGGCGCATTTTCCCATCATCCGATGACCCATCGGGTAATTAGAAGTTTTTCAGATCGTCCCAATCAATGAGCATGTCAGGCTCACAGAACACTGTAATTAAGATGCCACATTGCTGTTGTTGTTGTTGTTGTTGTTGCATTTTGCATTTGGCTTTTGGCAGTTGGCACTCGGTAGTCCGCATTTTGTATTGCTCTATGACAACGCCTAATGAGATTTGTGCAATGGTGCGTATGCGTAATATGGCCAGCATATGTAGAGCAAGGCATGCTGTAAAGTTTCCCTAATCTTAATCCACAATAGCACTTTGTTAGTGTATTTCGGCATCGGTTTGTCTGCTTTTTCGTGTTTAAATTATGCACGTTGCCTTTTTTTGTGGTTGTTGTTGTTTCAATTGTTGCTTGTGCGATTTTGATCTGACTACGAGGTTGGACCTCAGGCCAAATACTGCCAACTTTTCTTATTATTGTTAAAAATGAATTTTATGTAGCGCACACTCGCACACACACACACACACACACACACACACAGACACCCTCATACAGAAGCACACTCATAAAAGTTTACTTTGTGCTTGGAAAGTGGGGCAAAAGTAAAACAATACCAAAAACAAATATACATTTGTGTTATGTGCAGGGGGAGCATTGGACTTCTCTCTCTCCCTCCCGCTCTTTCTGTCTGTGGTGGAATGTGCATAATAATAACAATAGTGGCAACAATGCCGTGGCCGACTATGAGTTTCAATCCAAAGACGGATGATATACACAACTCGGAGCGTTAGCATCGTGATGCTTTGTAGTAATCAACAGATTACCTTGGATATATTTTCTTCGGTTAAAAATAGTGTGAAGATTAAAAATCGACTTCTATCAAAACGTTGAAAAATTATATTTCTACTACAGTGGCCAACACATACAAAATATTACTTATAAGTAGAGATCAACAGTTATAAAATACTACTTATAAATGCAACAAACTAGTTGTCAATTGCAGAATAAATTACTTGAGCTTTAATAGCATCAATTAAAATGTTTAAGTCGCTACGATGTAAATTTAAATTAGTTTTCAAATTTGGGAATAATCAACACCAATCAACAGATTGCCTTGGATATACTTTCTTTAGTATAAAATTATTTTCAGATTTAAAAAATACTTACTGATTGAGTACTGTTGACTAATCCTATTACCGCAACAGTGGTCAACAGATATAAATTATTATTAATAAACAGTGATTAGCACATATAAAATACTACTAATAAATTGAGATCAAAAGTTATAAAATACTAGTTATAAATGCTACAAACAAGTTTTGCAATTGCAAAATAAATTACTTCAGCTTCAGAAGCTTTCATTAAAATGTGTAAATTGCGTAATTGCATTACATTTTTTGCTGGGGTGCCTAACAAATGAAACAAACTAATTATACAATAAATTAACAAATTATATTTAAAAATTTTGCTATTCTATAGAACTACTTTTTGAACATTATAAATGAATATTGCATTGCGGCATTTTTTTTGGCCTAACAAATGAAAGCTTCTATTTATTTATGACAAATTATAATTTTATTGGTTGCAACTTATGGACTTATGCACACAATTTATTGATTCAATTTTTAATATTTGGCATATAAATACTTTTTATTGGATTGCCTAACAAACTAATGAAACTAATTATGTCATTAACAAATAGCAAATTATATTTTATAATTTTCAATTTTTGGTATTATGTTCACAATTTATTAAACAACTTTTTTACAATATAGTTTGTTGGGCTTGTTATCAAATTAAGGCAACTAATTATGACATAAGCAAGTGGCAAATTACATTGGAATAATTCAACCTTTAAAATCACATTTTCAAATTAGCTGGAAGCCATAGTTTTTGTCATCAAATGAATTCAAATTTGTTGGGCACTTGAGTAATCCCAGAAGAGGAAGCAATCTAATTAGCTAAAAACTATTTCATGTTTGACTTATTCCTTTTTGCAATGAATTCAACAGTGTCAAATATGAGAAAAGAGTAAAAAGAGGTAAAGCAAGAAGTGGCAGAGTGGTAAGAGTGGTAACTGCAACTGGGTCTGTGGCAACTGCTACAAGTGGCTGTTAAAGTGGTGCAGTCGACAAGGAGGAGCTTTGTGACAAGACAGAGTTACCACAAATGCCACTTTGGCCAGGACGGCATCTTCTAATTGCAAAAGTTGTGCCCTACTAGGGCTTGCAAATTATATGCACTCAGCGGGACAGAAACTAGAGAGAAAGTAGCTAGAAAAAGAGAGAGAGAGAGACACGAAGAGGTGCAAAAGATGCAAATGCTCAAAGACCACAATGGGAAAAAGGGAAAGAGAAAGGCAGACTGAGCTCTTCTCAGCTGCGGGCAGTTTGAAGTGGTTCCACGAGGCAAACACGAAATATTTTATTAGTTTGCATTTGCTTATGGAAAGAAGAGAAAAGCAGAGAGCAGAGAGTAGAGAATTGAGACTGAGATGTCTTTAAGCACGCCCAATTGGCCTAATAGTCGTCATCGTCATCGTCATCGCTGTTGTAAGTCGTAAGTAGTTGTTGTTCACGTCGACATGAACTTGGCCAAACAAATGACTGTTTTATTTACTCAGATTTGGCTTTGGCAAGAGCTGATTTTGGTCCAAGTGGAAGCCAGCTTAATGGCCATCAAATGGTCATTTTCATACAGTCGCATTTTGCATTGTGAGCAGCAGGAGGACGAGCCAAATTAATGCCGAAGATGTTTCCTGTGGAGTGAGACCTTAGGAAATCAGAGAGTGAAGAGCAGCAGCAGCCGAAGCAGCAGCGGACCACAGAGCAACCGAGCAACCGCCAAACGAGCGACGCACAATTGACAGCTAAATTGTCTGTCAATTTGTCTCGCTGCCTGAATGCGTTGACTCCACTTTCCTCTGTCCCTTCTCTCCGCTTCTGTTGCGTGTGTGTGCCTTGGTGCTTGTTTAGTTTGCACAAGTTGACAGCTGGTTGTCGAGAGTCCTTGTTGTTGGTGGCTTTGTTGCCTTGCGGTTGTCACTGTGCTGCGTCAATATTAGCGCAACATGAGCGAAAAATTGTTGTTAGAATTGTAATTATTGTCTGTATATCGATATTGTTGTTGCTGCCGCTCTTGCCACACACTCACACACACACACACACACACACAGCATGCATCTGTCAAACTGCGGATCCAATTGGGCGTCTGTCGGCTTTATTGTTGTTGTGGTTGCTGTTGCTGTTCCTTATCTCATTTTTTTCTTTCTTTTTTGCTACAATGTATTTTGCCTTTGTGTGAAGGACAATCAGGCGTGTGTTGGGGAGTCAAATTTGGGCTCAACTAAGGTTAAACCAAAACTCACAAGGCTGAGATCTCACACTGGGGACTCTAATTTAGCTGGTGGCAGGCGCCAGGAATAGCTTCGACGAGTCCTTTTCGTGTCCTTTCGCCTCGTTTCGTTTTCGACTCGTCTCGTTTGGTTTGGATGCTGCCGCACTCATCTATTTGTGCTGCCTGCTGGGGCACACACACACACGCACTAATATACACACCACAACACACACGCACACGCACATGTGCTTGTGTGTTTATGTTTGCTCAAATGCGGCGGCAGTTGCCTGAATAATGCAAAGTAGTAGTAGCATCAAATGACAGCAGCAAAAGTGACTTAAAGTTTTAATGAAAATGCCGGGCTCAGACAAATATACACACACTGACACACAGCACACACATACACACACACAAGGAGTTCTCCCTCGAGTGCCACACACACTGAAGAACACTTACATCAAATATTAAGTGACGATATAGCATTGGCCCGGAGTGCACATTAAATTTACTCAAAAAAAGACGAAACGCAGCCACTTGTATTGAATTTCATGCGACGTTTGCATTGAAAATTGACTTGTGAAAACCTGCACATAATAATCTAATTTATTGTCCTAATTCAATTGAAGTGTCGAACATGTTGCGCATACGCCCCATTGCACCCAAATTGGTAGTAAAACTTTAGCTGTAATTAAGGCAAAAAATTGTAGAACATCATTCTTCAGACAGAGTAAAAGAACACGATGTCGTTCGGCTTGTGGTCGACTTTGCCAGCTGAGCTGCATTAGACAACATTGTGTACAAATGAAATGCATTGTCCGGGCTGTCAATATGTCAAGATGCCACAAACTGTGTAAGCCTAACTAATGCTGAGGTCGTACTCTAATACGAGTATAACAAAGCCAGTTCTATCTAGAGGCCAACAGGTGGATGACAAGTCATCGAACTAATTTACATTATAATTGAGTTCCATGTATATCATCATTTTGTGTATTTTCAATACATTAAACTGCTCTCAACAATATTTACTCAGCTTTGGCATAACAAAAGTGCCACAAATCGCAATCCCACGCTCTAATTGAAGCACTTGTTTGTCATTCGCGCCACTGTGAAAGCTGCACAGTGTCGTCTGACTAATCCGCTAGATTGTCACCTACAGGTTACAAATTTCACACATTTCACACACTCTCGCGCATTCATTCACATTTCCCCAGTTGCGTTGAAAAATAAACGATGCATTCATAAATCAGTTTTGTGGCCAACAAGCATTTATCATCATCATCATCGTCATCGTCAACACGAGTGCAGTTTGCATTTTGAGTTCAATTGTTTGCAGCACGAAGTCAATAAATCAAAAAGGTGGCTGATGATTGACACGCCTTTTTTTTAGAGGGAAAGAGGTGTGACTCGATTTGACTGTTTGAATGCCTGACTACGCGCAATGTCGCCAAATGCGGTCAATTAGTGAAACAAAAGGGGCTCCAACGTGAACTAATTAAAACACGCTGAGCAAACACTCCCCCGGCTTGTCACATAAAATAAACTAACAGCGAGTCTGACTCAGAGTGTGCGAGGTGTAGGTGGTGTAGGAGGTGTAGGAGGCGTAGAAGGAAGTAGCACAAAGAGAGGGAGCAACTAATAGGGAAAGTGGAATAAGCACGTGCGACTAGGATTTGTGAGGCGTCGTCACATTCGTACGCTCATTTAGTTTGCTGATTGATGAGAATTAGCAGAGAATGCCTGGCTGATAAGAGGGGAGAAGAGGCAGGGGTTGCCCCTGAAAAGGGGTTGTGGGTCACGCACACGCCCTTGGCATACACAAATACAAAAGCTAAACGAAATATTGCGCATACGCTCAGTGGGCTGATTAATACTTGTAATAAAAGGCAAGCAGGTGAAAGCGTTGACTTCAGCCAAACGAAATAAGAATGAAGGATTTACGTTAATAATATGCACAAAGCTGATGATGACAAAAGATGATGTGTGTGTTATTCATCAAGCAGACGCCGTCGACTTTCTTATGCCATATGCTGTTGATCAAACATTACCTCATGCCTTATGATCTCATACATAGTAGCATTGGCTACATTCAAATTGCTTAAGCTCCAAGTAATTTCCGTGCCATTGTGCAATGGCCGTGACCAAAATAAATACACTGCTTAGCTGTTGAGATCCCCAAATCGCATTGACTAGAATTTTTAGCGGATGTATCTGTTACACTCGTGTGAGTAGCAGACCACATTATATGGGTGGGGGAGAGTTGGTTGTACTATAATTGAACTCAATTTGCGCTCACAATACTTTAATTTTAATTGGACGATAGCCAGCTTAATTGCACACACACATACAAACACACATATACACTCAATTTGTGGCTGCCACATGTGCACTAATGCGCTGCAATTAAATAGTTTTCGCATTTCGCCATTTCCCTTATGCCACCCAAACAATCGATTAGAAGTGACACGCCGAAAGCATCGATTATGCTCGTAAAATGGCATTTTAATTAAATGCATGTGATTCGAGTGCAATCGAGTGTTCGTGACATCAGCTGTGGCATAAGCTAAGAAAGAAGTAGCTCAATCAAAAGGAACTCGTTCTCGATTGTTTACGATTGTTTTTGCCTTCCATTTATTTATGTGCAATTAAGCAAAATAAGCAAAACTTGTTAATGCTATCATAATTGCTAGGATTTATGGTCAGTCATGGTAATGTAAAGATTATTTCTATCATAGTATGACGTCAATGAAGTTTCCCACTCTTAGTAAAATGACGAGCCTCTGTTTCTTATTCTGTTATTTCCCATAATATGATCTCAGCACACAAATGATGCATACGCCTTGCGTAAAATTACAAATGCAAAAAGATTCAATCAAGTAAGGTAGCTAACAGACGCGCTGCTGTTAGTTTGTCAATTGATTGCTGTAACCACTGCTATTATTTTGAATTATTGCCAATACATGTCTGCGGTTTAAACACGTGTCGGCGGCGGCGTTCTTTGTGCACAATTCCGACAACGAGAGAGATTATTACGATTGTGTGTGTTTGTGAGCAGTGAGCAGCAGCTGCTGCATGTGACAATAAATTTCAGCATAAAAAATTCACGGACTGAAAATTCCATTTTGAGGTTTGGCTTAAAATAAACGAAACAAAACGAAACAGATATGTAGATATTTATTGGCATGTAGGTAGAGTATGTATTTCTCATGACTGAATGATGAATAAGCCGTAGAAACCCAAATCGTAAATATTTGCCTTCAAGACGCGTTTCGCGATGCGTCACTTAACAGTAACAAAAGAGAGAGAGAGATAGAGAGAGAGAGAGAGAGGGAGAAACAAAGAAAGAGAAGCAATGAGACTGTAGAGTACTCGTGCTTAAATAAAAGTGAAAACGTATAAACAATAAAAGCATACGTCAATGTGGAAACTGTAAACAAACAAAATAAAAAAACGAATGAAAAAACGAACGCAGCTCGGCAGATAATTTGGCATAATCTAAAGTCGTGTAGGCCAATAAAAAGCGTTATGTTAATAGCTTGCTTGAACTTGAAGAGGCCGCAGACACACTCTCACACACACACGCACACACACGCACACGCACACTTAGCTATCAAAATGTACATAAGAGCACTCGACAACAACAATATCAACAACGAAAAAACCGCATACACGTGCAGTGCCTTAATTATTCGTATAACAAAAACCAAACAAATGAAAACAAAACAAAAATTTGTACAACGAAAAGTTGGCGCCCGTTTTCGTTGTATCTTTAAGATATATTTGTATATTTATTCGACTCACAGACACGAGTACTTTTTGGATACACTGCAAACATTCAGCTTCAGCTTCAAAATCAGACTAAATGCGAAGACTCAACACTGCTGAAGACACTGGAGACAAGTTGCGTTTGAGGTTTGCGATGTGATGTCGATGTGTTTGTGAGAATGCTTGATACTTTTTTTTGTATTGTATTTGTAGGTTGCGACTGAAAACAATGCTCACTTCTTTTCCATACCCTGCGAGCAAATAGCGAAACGTGGGGTATATTGAATGTGAATTATTGAAAGAGATTCGAAAGTCTCAAAGAAAACAGAAACTCTATAATCAAGAATTATAGAATATTTCGGCTGGTAATATTAATTATATAATTTAAGTCTTAAACTTAAGTTGCCAATTCATACATTAACAGACTTATTGAAAGTACATTACCAAGAAACTCTTGAAGAGCTGTGAGAAATAAAATTACATTCTTCATTCATAGTTCATACAGATTTAATATAACTCTTCAAGTTGGTTCTTAACTCAGCATGAAATGATGAAAACAGACTTGTTGTGCCGAGTGAACTGCTGCTAGCGATTCATAATGTATTTATGATTGTGTATAACTCTTACACAACTTTAGATGTCAACTTAAATACGTTCATACTTAAGCAGAGTATAAAACTTATACTTAAAAATCACACTTCGGCAGGGTTATTATACGAAATTTATCAAAAGAGACTCGAAGAACTGCGAGAAATAAATAACATTCAAGAGTTATTGTATATTACAGATTGTATAAACATAACTCTTAGATCATTTCACACTTCAGCAAAGCTATTGGCATTAAATTATCAACATACACTCGCCGTGCTGCTAAAAGTAAGATAACAATGGAGACAGCAATTCTTGAATTCTGTGAACGTAATTTAAGACCTTAACTTAAAGTAGTTAATTTATACTTGAACAGCGTTATTAAAAGTAATTTATCAAAAGAGACTCGAAGAACAGCGAGAAATAAATCACATTCAAGATTCATTGTATATTACCGATTTCATATACATAACTCTTTGATCATTTCTTTTCTTACTTCAACTTAAAAATCAAGTTCACACTTCAGAAAAGTTATTGAGATTAAATTATCAAAAGAGACTCGCTGCTAAAAATAAGATAACAATAGAGGCAGCAGTTCTTGAATTCTGTGAACGTAATTTAAGACCTTAACTTTAAGTTGTTAATTTAAACTTGAGCAGCGTTAATTGCATTCTGCTTCAACAGGGTATCTGCTTGCTTCAGCATCATTTAACCAGTGCACAGTTACTCTTTAATTTTTGTTGTTGGTTTTTTTGTTTGCTGTTTTTTCGCCTCTGTGTGTGTTTTGCCAAATTAGCAACAACCGGTTTACACTGGTTGCCATCGAGGTATGTACTAAGCAAGGGCGCGGAAGTTGCTTATGCGGGGAGAGTGAAGGGCGGGGGGCAAAAGGGCCAGAGCTGAGCAGTGCAGAGCAGCAAAGCGAAAGGTAAACAAAAGCCGCTTCGCTCATTAGTCGACGTTGTCGACGGAGGCAAGCGAATCGCTGAATCGCTGTGAGAATGGAGCACGTTTTGTGTCAAATATTTACAGTACATACTTCATATCGACAAAAGCGACTTGAGCTTGGGATTGAGAAGAGTGGAATGGAGTGAAGCGGCTTTTGGGTGCAGTCAAGTTCGAGTACTCGGCACACTCTTAACAAATTATGCGAGCGGCAACAAGGCCGCAAGAGCGCAAAAAAAGATAGAGAGGGAGGAAAGAAAGAGAGAATGAGAGGGAGCAGACTATCAGTGTCAAAATGATAGCATAACAAAAACAATTCACGTACTTAATACACTTGCAAAAGGTGCAAACACAAACAAGTGTTGTGAACAGCTCACTCGACATCGCATATCGTACATCGTATATCGTTAATCGTATATCGTATATTGCATACTTGCACGTGTGTTCGATTTGCATTTCTGATGCACAGCACCCTTAGCTCCCATAACTGAGTGTAATTAAGTATGTATATACTTAGTATTTATAGATATCACAAGTATATGGCAGTAGTACAAGCAATAAGTATTTGGTCTCTCAAACTGGTCCAGATTCGCACATTGACTGTGCGACGAGAAACGAGTTTTACAAGCGACACCAGTTTCCTTGGGTTTTTAATAAAAAACTTTTTATCGATAATGTCATTACCAACTGTGTTTGTCGTCGCTTAAGTTTTTTTTCCATTGATTGTTTGCTGCCCCTGCAAAATGCGTCTTAATTCACAAATGCACAACTATACCGTTAGACATCGAGGGAACTATTCATTTCAAGAGTGAATCGACGAATATTTTTAATCAAAAACAGCTCTAACTCATCTGGGTAAATATTAGATAGCTTTCTGACGTCAAAACTTTTAGAATTTTGCTAATCACGCATATCTTTTGGCTTTACCCAGTTAATGATAAAAACCATGATAAGTCCAAAACCAAAACGAATTCAAATTGCGCAAAGATCGACTTCAAAAATTGTTCAAAGAAGCGTATTATTGTATTTACGCAAATAATGATCTGCATATACTCGAAATTTACGCGAAGAATTTACTTGGTTATTTATTTTTATTTATCTGTTCCTCTAAACAAAACATTTGCTTTAATCTTGACACACATTGGAAAATTTTATGTTTATTAAAATGCATTCTTCATTTAATTAGCGCACATTTTCAGACAGATTTAATGAGCAAAAATATTGAAAAATCCATTACAAAAAAACATGTTTTTTTTAATTCATTTTCTGTATACTTCTGTTAGCCGAATTTATTGAAAATTGAGACAGCAATAATTGCCAAAAAGTAATTTATTTAACAGCTTTGATGAATCGAAAGCCAAAATTAATTGAAATTCTTGTATTTTCTCAGAATTAAGATTTACATTCCTTAAACCATTTTTTGGCAGCATTATTTGTCAATGTGACGTCTGTCTGTGACACATTTTGTGAGTAAGCATTTAAAAAACATGTACAGCATGTCTAGCTTTTCTGTCGAAAAGTGAATTCATATGGTCAACATATGGAATATCGCAAAACAAATACGAGTAGATAAAAAAAGAGGGAAAATTGCATTAAATTATGCAAGTCAGCTGAAATCGTGCGCAACAATTACAAACATGGATCATTTGCAGTTTTTTTAAATGGAAATATTGTGGCATATTGCCAATATGAAGAAGAGTTCAGATAGCGACAGCTGTTGTCGTCGGCCAATGACCAGCAGAAGGTTAAAAAGTTCTAACTTGGTAATGTTGAGTATAAAAAGAGACTGCTTTTGGATAATTTATAATGATGCTATAGCATTTGCCGCTGTGTCAGCGATTTAAACATAGATATTATCTGGTTTCCAGATACAAATCGTGTATGGTAATCGCGATCATAAAACTCACCTTGTTTGGTAACTCCAATGAGAATTTATATAGACGAGAGTATTCTAGTGCGTTCTCTGCTCTTCGATCTCACTCTCTTTTATCGTTCTCTTTAGTTCGCTCTTCGCTGTTGGCAGTGTGTTAAATTTGAAAATATTGTTTAATTAAAAGTTTTTGTGGCAAATGAACTCAATAAAAACGCACGATCGAGTTGCGAATGCGAATGCTTAGCGAATTTTCTGTACACCCGAATGACACTTTACGAGCATTTCCTATATATATTATATATATAATGTATAAGTGTGTAGCTATATAGTAGCTTATATAAGTTCGTTTTTCCTGATGTTAAGTTCACTTTATGCTGCCGCTGTCCTTGTGCTTCGTTGTCATATTACTCTATACGTATTTCGTTCGTGTTTCGCTCACTTCTGTACGCCGGGCCGTCGTGTTGCTGGCTGTTTGATTTTTTACTAAAGACTGAAAAGATCTCCCATGTGTAGGAATATATAATTATATTTGCAAGCTTAAACACTTTTTGTACAATCGTCAGTGGGAGCGTGAGCGCTCAACTGATTCTCTCGCTCGTTCTCTCTCTCTGTCTCTATCTCTTTATCTTTCTTTTTCGTCTCTTCACAATTGTATTCCTATAAAAATTGATTCTTACTTGACGCGAGGATTCCCAGCATCCAAAGTTCACATTGCTCATTGATTAAATGGTTTTTCTGATCTCGAGACTATTCGAAATTGCATATCACGAGTACTTTGCAATTTTTTAATAGCAACATTCAGACGCCCGCTATATGTAGAAGTTCTTTGTCCCCACGATGACTCACTATAACATTCCCTTTATAGATTGCACTCTGTACTCATTATGTGCATCCGCACAGCTGCATTGGCCATTATTAAATGCAAACTCATCATCATAGATTATAAAAGAATTATTTGTTTGTCATAAGCTACAAAAATTCCTAGTTTTCAAACACAATTAGCGCGCTCTTCGATTCAGTCTTCAACGTTTGCGTATCTTCCTCGACTAATTTACAGCGTTTTTTATTTTACTCATTTTCGCAGACTTCCCACCAAGGTTACGAAATGGGTAGGTCACGTTTTACGTGAACTTGAATAGATTGCCATTAAACGATGTCATGATGAATGCTAATTACCACTTACACATTTAATAACACACAGATGCTCTAAAGTTTTCCCATTTATTAATACAAAGTATTTGTGGCATGCGAAAAAATAACTGAGCCTCAGGCCACAATCCGACAGCCATTTATAGTACCTCTTTTTTTTAAATTTATTTAATGAAATATTTTTTAAAATTCTTTGACATTCAATCTGCTGGCACTTGAGTTAAAAATGTTTATCTTGAAAACAAATAATGTACATTGTTTCATCAATGAAATCTTCAAGTGTGAAGGAATTACTCATAGCTTAAAATACATTAACTCATGTATGTCAAGTGGTGCTATTTCAGTAGCTCTCTACATTGTATTCTCAATAAACTTGTTTGTCTTCTTTGTTATTTAAAATATACATTTTTAAATTGCCCAGCACTTTAATTTAAAAAGCTACAAAAAGAAGAAATGAAATAAATGAAATGCAAAAAAGAGTAGCATAAAGAATAGAATACCAAATGGTAAGCTTTTCAACAAAGAAAATGATAAAAAAAAAATAAAGTAGTTCATTCGCATTATAAATAAATTGACAACTTGTTTTTGCCTTCTGGGCATTTATGCTTGGTTGCCGCTTAAAACAAAATCAAATATAATATCTTTAATAAATGTTTATATTCTAGGTTTAAATAAATGTGAGCAACATTTAAAGTATTTTTAAAGCAAAAACAATAAACACAAGTAATCAGCATGCATTTAAAATGTAAATGGGTTATATAAATAGTATTTTTAACCATTAAACTCTTATCAAAGGCCTTTAGAATGATTACACACCAGAAATTAGCCATCAGCTAATGAAAACATCTGTTGGGCCTATTTAGTTTTGTTGCTGCCTGTGGCGCAACGCTTAGAGGTGTGACACCGCATGTTTTATATCGCGGGTTCGAATCCGCGTAGGTTCAGGTCGCGAGAAAAAAACAACAATTGATAAAATGCATTTATTTTTAAACGGATTTAAATGCGACTCATTCTAGGCATAATAGTTCGACTCCTCCCATAGACGAACAATTTCCGCATGAATCGCAGATTAAAGTGGGTTAATGCGCGTGTCTACTGACATTTGCATAATGAATGACAGTGTTTCGTGTAATTTCCGTACATATTATTTTAATTGATGCAAACGATAATTGTAATATCTGCCAGTACTTAAGTGATTTATTTATTTATATACTTTATTTTTATTTTTAGCCACCACAAATTTTGTGGGCAAATTCACGCAGAGCGTGCGTCGAATCGTGCAGGATGTAAAAGACGAGGGAGCACCCAGTGGCATGACCCGTGATGAGGTAATCGAAACCAATGAACGTCTACGTTCGTTACGCCTGCGCCTCGAGGAGTCCTACGATACGGTGAAAAAGGCGCTGATCAATCTGATGAACAAGTACGGCGACTCGAAGAGCCATCGCAACATATTTCAACGCTATCCCATGCTCAAGCTAATGATAAAGGTGCGTCGCAAACAAATGCAACATAGAACAATACGTAACTAAAACTCAATTTACAGGAAGTCATACGACTGGAGACTCAGTACTGGACATTGGTGGACATACCGCGCCAGGAGAAACAGGAAACCGTGCCGTCGTATGTCATGCGAGCCTGTTCCATTATGGAGAAGACGCAAAAGTCGGGCGAGGGCGTGAAGACGTCGGCCAAGCTGGCAGACGAGGCTGCCGAGCGCAGGGAGCGCATGGAGCGCTTGGAACGTAAGTCATAAGCAAAAAGACAGCTGATGCGGTCAGCTGATAGCTAGGAGAATAATTAACCAGCATCCTTTCCCCACAACGCAGACATGACAACGGCACAAATCGAGCACGAGAACACACAGCTGATTAATGATTTGTATCGTTTGCTGAAAAAGTATCTGGGCTTGCGGCATTTGATACGCGTGCTAAAGGTGAGCAGAAAGTAGAAGGCAAAGGCGGGCCAAACAATGGGCTTCAGAGCTTGCTTGACCTCATGGGGAAACTTTTTGACATGTCTCTATGTTTTGTGTCCGTTGCGTTTCCTTTACTCTTTGCAGGAAGAGTACGGCAGCTCAAAGATGTATCCGATATTTCCACGATACACAATGCTCAAGGACATGATAAAGGGCATTATGCACGACCCCGACTACATGGAGGTGTGTCACGAAACGCTGGCCAACTCCAACTGAGCCGAGGCCTCCGGAAATGGCAGGCGTCGCATGAGTGTCATTTGAGAGGCCCACACATAAGCAGAAACGAAAAGCAAATAAACCAAACAACAACAGTAACAACAACAACAGCATCAGCAAACAAACAACTACAACAGGAGCTCATCCTGCCATGTGTTCTCGCACACAACACAAAAATGTGGGCAGGATGCGAGTTGAGTGTGCTGATTTCACATGCGACTTTCAGTTATTCCAGCTAAATGTTAAGCTGCTTTTTTTAAAAAGCATTCAATGATGTGTTCCGGGTGAGCGATACTAACCTTTTTGAATAGTTAGATACAAATCTTTAGATAATTTTCGCCAACTCACAAAGGCAACGCAACTAAGCAAACTCAACTCAACTCAACTAAACTCAGACTCAAACTCAAACTCAAATTAAACACCCATCTACTAAACTAAACACGCAAAGCCCCCACCACAGAACAGTGAAATACTGACAACAAACAACAAATGAAACTATAATCTATAACTATGTATAACTGCAGAACTATTTACTACATTAGCGAAAGATACAGATACAATTTGGTACTTAGCCATAAGAAACCGACAAACAAAAGAAACGCATTTATTTTAATGACCTTTTGAGATGAATATAGAGAATGAACAAAAAGCACAAAAACAAATATAAACTATAACTGAAAATTCAAGGAAAATGCTAAACTAAATAAAACTGAAATCTTTATGTAATTTTTTAATACAAAACAAACTCAATACACTTATGTTTTGTGTTCTAGACAGCGTTATTCCATTTCGAAAAAACACAAAATATTAAAAAAAAAAAAAACTATTATATATACTTAAATATATACATTACTTATATAGTTAGACAATATCAGGGAAATGTTCCCATAATTAAAATGAATGAAACACTAAATCAAATTCCTTGACACTTTTTGACGGAAACACCAAGTTTATTGCGGAAATAGTTATTTATATACTTACTTATATTCGAAAAGTGAATAAATGTGTAACTCAGGATCATATGTTATGGTTCCTTGACACTCCCGCAACTCTCAAACACTAGAACAAAAACTACTTTACAAAACCACAAAAGAAATACCAAATGCTTTAAATGTGTAATTTTATATAATTATAATTAGCAAGACAGCTTTAAGTCCTATGCAATTTGTTATGATAAATAAATCCTCCCCAAGTTCCCCCAACCCCAATTCCTAATCTCCCACTCGACCCACAAATGTTGCTGCTTTATTGTATGAGTAAATGTATATGTTATAGCTTTAGTGAGAACTAATAATCAAATAAGAGAAACATAATGCAAAACACTTTTATACGAGACCAATGACAAAAAAAAACCAAAAACCAAAACAAAACAAAACAAAAACAAAAAACTATACGAGCTTACAGCATTTTAGGGGACAAAGAAAAACCTATCAACTAATTTCCATTTAATTTCACGTTAGCGCCTCGAATACTATTGATAGATAACTATGTTTTCATAACTCAAGTGACATGTTAGCTCAATGAAATTAAGTAATTTGAATAAGAGAATTAAATGAACTCGAAATGCCATAAGACAACAATATATCAAGACACTCGCAACAACAAATAATGAATACTAACTATAATATTGACACCCACCCACCGAATTTGGGCCTGCTCTAACACTGACCAACAAAAAGCAGAGTAGAGCTTGTTACCAATTCACATACTGACAATGCCAAAGACCACACAGACACACACAAATGATGTTGAACTAACTCACTTCACTCACTGCATATGCATTTCATTTAAATGCCGAAATTAATCTTTTAATGGCATATTTCAATTTCAATCAGTGCAAAATTTAATTGTGTGTATAATCATAACTTCCATCTATGTATCAGTCTGTGTTTATGTGTGTGTTTGTTTGTTTGTTTAACAGTGCTTAATCAAATGCAATTGTTGGTTTGACACTTCATAAAACACACCTCCATATAAACACACAAACACAGTCACTTGAAGAATAAAAGCATGACTCAAACCAGAATAATAATTCTATATTGATCGACCCCAAGGCGAATGTGATGATGCAGCACACTGAAAACATAATTACTGAATTAATGTGGCATTATGTGACATACCTAAAAAACAACACGACTCATAAAAATAATTAAATAATTAAATTAATGAAAAAAAATGAATAAAAAAGTATATATTGTAGTTTATAAATATTATTTAGATCTATTTTGTTGTTGTGCAACGTATGTGTACTACTAGTTAAATGTTTGGTAATTAAATAAATGAATTTAAAACTGATAAAGCCGATGAAAGCAAGCAAAAACAACTACTAAGAACTATCGCAAACATATTGAACAGAATGTTAATCAAAAAATCAAAGGAAAACAAACAAAAACTATAACAATTTATTAGCAATATGTGTACGCCTCGCTAACCCTATGCGTGCCCTGGCATATGCATAGTAGTTAGTCTATACTTCAATGGATATATACACACAAAAATATATATACAAACATCTACTATATACATATACTATATATATATATATATACTATAAAGTAACATAATTAAGTATCAGATGGTACTTGTTGTACTTGCTCGTATACATATTTACAACAAAAGAAACATTCACACACATCAGAAGCTTACATCAAAACCATGACAAAACAAATATACATACAAGGGGTATACAACAAAAATACATACATTCTTACATTACATAGACCTACAATACGAAACATTTCGTACAATTTTACCTTTTCAATATCTAAGTGTCTACCAGAAATGGAAAGTGGATATACTATACAAAGAAGTTAAGTTAATGAAGTAAAACGATATTGTGCATGTAATTACACTCTATATACAGTACATTAATATACATCTGTGTATGTTGTGTATGTGTGTCGATACAGCAATATTATGAAAAACTTATTAAATATATTGGTATTCAAAAGAATACAAAGTGTTTGGCCTTTTTGAGTATTTATTTCCCATTAGATTTGAAATGAATTTCCGTTGAATACGTGGCGCCATCTATAGTTCATATGACATTCTATGATTTCCTAGCAAAAGCTGCTTGCTATGCAGTCGTATCCAACGTAAGTATACGCAATGAAAGAAGTACTTTTTTGGGATATTGGACAAAAGCTTTGCTGACAAAAGCTCAAAGCTTTCGAGAAAGTTTATTAGCAGGGCACACAAACAATAACAAAATGTACTAAATTAAATGTACTAAATCTCCTATGAAGGCTTCTTCTACTTCTTGGCACGTTTCTCCTTGACGGCCTCCACATCGACAACGGATTGGTCCTCGGGTAGCGAGTCCACGGACATTGAAGAGCCTTCCTTTGACTTGTCGCCACTGCCCGATGAGCTTGAGCTGCTGCCCGAATTCTTGGGATACTTGACAGCCTTGGTATTCCCCGAACATTGCATTATGAAACGCAGCTCATCCAACAGTTCGTCCTTAAAGTTGACCTAGACAGTAAGCAGACACCAAATGAGTTACGGGCAGTGTATATGGTCAAGGATAATTCAGATACAGGCATGCAAATGTGATCAACTGCCATGCAAAGCGAATGTAGTATGCTGCCATTCTCTAGAGTTTCAGTTAGGACATGAACGTGTTGAACTTGATGAACTTTAGTTAGCGCTCAGCTCATTTGACTGACCCCGCATGTCGTATTGTGGGAGTTTGTTTATTTAAGTTACAGTCGACCTTTAGCATGGCCATTTTTAGTCACACACAGACACATTCCCATCTGCATCTGGGTTGCTGTTAATACACGCACGTATTCATAGATAGTGAGTGAGTGAGAGCGCATCCTTGGTTACCTTGTTCTCTAGCGATGTCCACAAGACGCTAAGCAGACAGTTAATCAGGCCATAAACGCTGGCAAAGCAACTGCCCACAAACATGACCAGATAGACTCCGCCTAAATTGGCAAAGCCCAATGAGGAGGCATCCGAGTCCTTTTCCTCCTGTGCTCATTGTGCGGAAACGATGATTGAATATATCAACAAAGTGTCTCTAGTCTACGGAGAGTGTGTGCATGGTGGTATTGGTGTGTGTGTATATTTCTGGGATACAGGCCAACTACTTAAGCGAAAATAAAAAAGGTAGACTTGTTGTAAATGTTAAATGCGCTGATACCTTGTTCTCACTGCTGCGCTCCTTGACGCCCAGCAGCATCTCCAGTAGCGATACGAATACGCCAAAGAAGGCGCCCACACCCAGCACCAGATAGACGCCACCCAGATTGCTTATCTCAAGGGCCAATGCGCCACCCTCGTCGCCTGCATCCTGCGCACACACACACACACTCACTCCACACACTTACAGAGACAGCCGCAATACGGATGTCCTCAAAATCTTAAACAACTTACCGAACAGGCGCCGCCGCCACGCTTCTCCTTCCACCACTTGGTCTTCATTTTGGTAAGCAATCCCTGTTCCTGCATCTCCAAGATGGCCTGACTCAACACATCGCGATAGGGCCAGTCTGCAAAGCAATAGAGACTACTTTAGTTCTGTATATACAACTTCAGCTTTAGCTACTCTTTCGCATGGCAATGCCGTAGCCCTTCTCGTCCAGCAGCGTGCCCACTTGGGTCAGCGTGCAGCGTCGCTCGGTGATGTACTCAATGGTCGTTGACTCCATGAGAAAGGCGTAGTTGCTGTTCTCCACACGATCGACGCCCTCCTGATTTGAATTTGTCATGTACTGCGGATTCTGATCCATAAACTCGAACATCTTCTGATACGTCGGATATTTAGCATCCTAAGAGTAACAGTATTAAATTAGTAGTAATTTCTGTGTCAGCCAACGACTCACTTTAAAAAAGGTAAAAGTGCTGCCACCAATTTTGGCGCCATAATTGACGCCTCCTTTATTCTGTGACAAGTCATCGGCATCCTCGATGGGTGTCACCAACGATTCAACTGTGAGAAAAGCGGCCAAATTTGCCGTGTACGAGGAAACCAAAATCAGTGTGAAGAACCACCAAGAAGAGGCCACGGCGCGTGTTGAGAATGCCCTGAAAAGCGAGCAGCATAAATAATAAAAGAAACGTGTAATCAAATAGCAGAACGCACTTGGGTGCCAGCTCAGAGCCTTGCTGCAGCAGAGCGCCAATGGAGAACCAGAGGCAATTGGCAAAGCTAAATTGATTCTCCAGTTCGGTGGGCTCTTCAATGCACGGATATGGATTATCCCATTCCGCTGGCGATAAACGTCCCAGTATAAACATGCTGATGGATACGCCCATGTAGGCCAGACCCAGCCAGAGCCAAACTTCGCCCGAGAATGGGGACATGAACGAGAATAGCTTGGGTGGCTCCTTCATCGGTTTGCGAAACAATATTGCGATGCCTGAAATGCCCCCAAAAAAATTGCAATGGAAAATGCTAAGTCACGCGTGCTAATGTGCCCATCTACTACTTGTATAACATACTAGAATAAAAGGACAGCTGGCATTGATGATTGTATGCTTACCCAGATTCATAAAGGGAATGGTAAAGTCCACGCCGCTCTCACGTTCCGATGTCATGGTCAAATCGGTTATGCCCATGTCAGCACGCTAATTAATAATGTTAAGTATACAATTTGCAAACAATGTTCACACTCACACACACACACACAAACACATTTCTATTTATATGCAAACATTGCAAATATTGCGCATACGCACAGTGGCATTATTTAAATTATTTCAATTATTCATTGCTTTGGCCATGTTGTTATTATGTATGTATATGCATGAGCAGAGATGAAACAATGTTTTTGTAATTGATGAACATCATTTATTTACCATATAATCCTCGATATGTGCAACTAATGTGTGGCCAAGTTTTCAAATTCAATTGCATTTCATATTCTGTGTTTGCTTCACAGCTTCACAGTACATTGTTATTGGATAACATTGCAAAATTTGCATTTAACTGAATTACGAATTTATGCAAGGCTTTAATTATATTTTCTATTGTTTTAAAATAATAATACGACAATATTAGCAGTATTTCAAAGCTTTAAATTGTCGTCAACCTTAAAAGCTAGAGCAGAACTTTCAATAAAGTTGTTTAGATATGCTTTTTTTTACAAAAACTTCATTATTTTAAAAAGTCAAACTACTACTATTCTATGTCTCGTAGAAATAAAATTTATCAAACCATTATGAAACTTAAGCAAAACTTGGAGCAGTATCTTAATTCTATTCTATTTAAGCAATAGATTATGATTTATCACAATTTACAGTAAACTGATTTAGATCTTCTTTATAACAGACTTTTGATTTAAATGCGTAAGTCTTTCACATTTCTATATCTCATAGATATTTGATTTATGAAAGAATATCATCCAAGCTCTACTCCGTTTACATACAAAACGAAACTTACAAATTTGCTGCAAATCAATTTTATGATTATGATTTAATAAGACTTTCTATTAAGTAAATTGGATATTCATTTTGTCTGACAAAATAAACACTATTCATTTAAATTCTGCACTTCGTTACTTTTATATTGCTCATAGAAGATTGATTTATTAAACATTATTATTAAAGTTCTGCTCATATCTAATGTAGCGTAGTGTAACTAGATTCAACATTGTTGCATTGTATTGATTAATCACGCGTAATCCTTTTTTTGCTAAATTCAGAATATTTAAGCTACATTTTGCGTTCATTTATTACCCGACTATCATAATTATGAACAGAAAGCTGACACAAAAATAAAATGAGACCGAGAATAAAGTAGTTATAAAGCGTTTTTGTTAGTTGACAGCAAGTAAAAGGAGGCGTGGCTGTGAGATAATTATGTTAATGATGATGCTCATCATGTGCAACGTTAATACACAAGGGATAAGTATAAGCTCATTGATATAAATGGCCACTGGGCGAGGTTCGATTGGATTTATGGCTGCTATTCCCCAGACGAGCACACTTACATTGTCTATTATCTCGCGCAGCATTCCATTCCATTCGCCCGTTTTGGGATCCAGGCCGCCGTATTTATTGTCCGGCTGCAGATAGAAGGTGTAGGTGAAGCCAAGTTTCTTGGACAGCTCATCAATCAATTCAATGCCGAAGCCTTCGAATTGTGCATTGCCCTCCTGCTTCTCCGCCGTCTCCTTGAGCATGCCATAGGGTTCGCTCTGCAACATAGAAATTAGAGTGTGGAACGTGGAACGTGTAACATGTAACAGGCAACAGATGCTTTGTTGCACAACAATACTCACAATGGCCGTGACAACCACAAAGCTCTTGTTCATCAGCGAACGCATATCCGGTTCAAGTGTATGCGCTGCAGCAGGTCGATTCATTTCGAAGCCGTTCTCGGTGCTCCATTGGCCAATTGGCAGCAAGCCCGACACACTCAACTCAATGACCTCCAGCTGAAAATCTGTGCGCAATCCCTCGTTGTCAAACCGAATGGTGCCCGTGAGGCCGTTGAGCGTCAACTGTGGGGTCATATTCATGTTTTATGAAGCCACTTCAACTACTTTCACTCACTCACTCTTTCACTAACCTGCTTCATGTAGTTGACGAACGTGTAGCCCTTGTCCCAGGTGCTGTCGTCGGCGCAGCTCAGCTGAATGGGCCGGAAGTTAATATGTTTATGGGTCTCGGCCAGCAGCTGAATGCCATCGTAGATCAAGGCCATGCTGTTGGTCACAGGACATGACACTGCCAAAGCGGCGAAGAAAACGCAAAAGCAAAGCAAAATGAATGTTCAACGGACCATTTGCATACATCATTTCTCATTTTTCGAAGCTGATTCAATTATGCAAATCCACATGGATTTGCATAAATTGCCAACACGTGAAATTGAAATAGCAACGAATATGAAATTCAGCTTTGCTACTGCTTGTCTATTTTACCATTTTGAAAAGGCTCCTCGCTCGCATACAACGCCTTGGCCACCTCCAGCACCTGTTCGTTTTGCGGTGAGACGACACGCATGCCTGTGATGTTGGCATCCGCATGCTGATATGGTTCCAGATCCATGGTATGCCAATCGAGATTACCAATAATGTACCGATAATCACTGGTCATCAATCCCACCTGCTGTGCCTGCTTAAAGAACTCCGGCAACGTGTCCATCGATCCCACAACCACAAATGAATCATCCTCTGCGTTGCGTATACGTCGCAGCACATTGCGATAGTTGCCATTGAGATCGAGGTCATAGCGTCGCAGCGTTATCGCCGGTCCCGTTGTGCCGTACATCTGCAGCAGTTCATTAACTGTCGCCAGATACTCACCCGACTCGTAGATGATGGTGAAACTCTCCCAGCCCAGAGCGCTCACCAAATCCATGAGAGCCACGCCCAGTTGTGCCGGATGCGGATGTAGATTGATGGTGGGCAGTTGGGCCGCAAAATCCCAGCGTGTGTCCAGAAAGGGCAGCTCCTTGGCATCGCATATGCTCATGGCATGGCGTGCGGCCAAATTCGTGCTTGGTCCAAATACGGCTACCAAATTTTGCTAACAAAATCACAGCTTATGACCAAGGCCAGCCAAAACGAGAGTGGGAAGTATTGGGGTTTTGGGTGTGAGGATGTGGAAAGGGAAAGGGATGTCGACCTACTCGCAGCATTTTGCACAATTTCTTGGATGTCTCGAAGGCATTATTCGGCTCAATCGCCACAGCCACGCCATGCAGCTTGAGCTCCTCATTCTCCTCGTTCGCCTTGTCGATGGCCAAGTGAAAGATTTTCTCTAGATCCGGATTGGTGTTTTCATAGATGAGACCTGCAAAATGAATGCAAAAGTGACGATGAGATGACCTGTAAATTGCATTTGGATGAATTTTCATAGAGTGTTATAAGCAGTGCATAAAGCATTACAATTAAAGCAGTTTATTGTAAGCAGTTGTTTCACATTAATTTGCTTAGCTGTCTAAAGTGGCAAAAATTAAATTTTTTAGAAGCCAACCAAAAATATATATATTCAATATATATATGCAAATATATCAAATAATAAACGAGTTGGCATAAAAAGTGAAGAGCATTTTAATTAAAACATTTTCAAAGAAATTCAACTATTTAGTAAATATGTTTGGTATATGCAATTTCAATTAACGCTATCTTTTCTTTTTCTACAATTCAATTTAAACGCAGCATGTTAAAAAGTCCTAGTCTACGAACTAATTGCTGATTGCTGCTAACAATATAATATTTATTTACTTTAACATTTCAGTTTGTTACATACGACTGCAGGAGATTTGAATACCCCATCTCACTTGTGTTTGTGGGGCATAGAACGCATTACAGTTTGCTAGCCGAAAAAAACTATTCATAGTTTTTCTTGTGTGTTGTGTTTTTGTGCTTTGCTTTTTGTTTTGATATGCAAATTCTGTTTACGTATTCACAGTCCACAGAGAAGCGCACAAATCCGACCAATTCGCCGCTGTTGATGTTTTTCTTTTTTGGCCTGCCATGCGATTTGGTGGGGAATAAAAATACATGCCACGCATCCACGCATACATACATGAATACACACATATATTCACATTGGTTGAGACAGCTTGGGCAATGCGAGGCACATTTGCATGGCGCAATTGAAATTTCCATTACGTAAGAATTTCCATTTCCGAGTACACCAATAAATTCTCTACATAATAATATTCCGTTGTGCACTGAACTCACCCACATTCGTTCGTTCCGTTCGACAGCTGTCCATCAGTTGACCAACAACGATGCACAGCGAAATCAACGAGATGCCCCAGTGAGATCTACTTATTTTCCCCATCCCTGGTGATTTACTGATGCTGATGTTGATGCCACTGCAGCAACTGCAAATGCAATAATAAGCGAATCAAATGCAATTACTAATCAGTTCTGGAATTAATCCCAAGCACACACACTGCAATTATTGCGATTTAATTGCCAAGTTTTTGCGCGTTTTGCAATTTTAATGCCCCGAGCTAATTTTATAGTCTTGCTTCTTTTCACTTTTATGAGTGTGTCTGCGACGACTGTGAATGTGAATGGCGAAAGTAGAAAATCGAAAGATTCTCTGCGAATTTTTATCTCATTTCATTTGCAATTCTGCACAAAAATTTGAAAATAAATTCGCCGTAAAGATTGAGCTCATAATTGATTCAATTTTCAATTGAATTTAAGTTTTCTATTTCTTTGACGAATCATAAAATGAAATTTAAAAACAAAAAGAACACTTTTCATTTTATAGCAGCTACAAACTTTTTATGTGTTTTAAAAGTGCCGCCTTCGGGTGGTCAAATAAAATGACATTTCTGACATTTGCTCTATGGAATTTTTCAAATTTAAATAGAATTTAACGCAATCAAAACGATTTCAATCTTACTCGTTTGTTTTTGTTGATTTATGATGTATAAAAAACACTTTTAGATGCCTTTCAATTCTAGACACAATTTTCAGATTTTTACAGCTTTAAAATAAGTCCAGTCGAAATTTTTTATGAGGTTTATTGCGCTCTCTTTAGGGATTTGATAAGAGGAAAATTGTTGTTCAACTTTGATCAACTTTAACAAAGTGTCTCAAATTAAGCGAAAGCTGGACGCAAACTTTGCTCTGCTGGGGATAAGAATTTATGATTGTTAAGCTCTTTCGACTTGAACTTGAAATGAAATTAATTAGCTAAGATTTTGGCCAATTTATCGCTGCTGGTGGCAAAATCAAATGCTTAAAACTGAATTTTCCTGGAAATGAATTTATATTTATAGAAGGACAGTTCATGTGACAAAACTATTCATGGAGTGGTGAGTGCGAATGAATGTGTTTTGGTTGCATCCGCAATATACTTGAATACATACCAGGGACACTCTGAATAATGGGCATCAACTTTGTAAGCTTTGAATAATCCACTTAAATGGGCGAGGGCGAGGGCGAGAGCGGAGTCTCTCTTGCTTTTTATAACGAATGCCACATAACATACATGCAGAAGCACACACACACACATACACATACAGGCGTGCATTATAAGTACATGCGAATACGAGCTCTTTCGGGAATGTCCTTCGCACACAATGCCATTGCAACATGCAACATCTCTGCCAAACTGTTGCTGTCAGCAGTAAATAAAATCAGCTACAACGATAACACATGCGAACAAACAGTCCAGCATTCTCTTCCTGTCTCTCTCTTGCTTGCTCGCTCACTTCTTTTCAGATAAATTCAGAAATGCCTCCGCCTTTCTTCCCCTCGCTGCATACTTATGCATCTTTTATTTACATAGCAGCCGAGTACGAGATGGCAGCGCCATTAAATCTATTGCCATGCCATTCTGCCTGCTGCACGCTGCTGCTGCCTGCTGCCAGCTGCATCCTGCGGCGGACGCCTTGCATGGTGTTAAATTGCCCAGCAGCCCGTCGCACATTTGCATTCCTCGCGTGAGCAACGGCGCGTGCAGGCTGTCAGAATACGAGTATCTTGAGAATACACACAGCACAAAGATACATACGACGTAGGTGTACGTGTGTGTATGTGTGTGGGTGTGTGTGTGGTTGAGTATGCTTAAGGCTATAACATATTGCCACACAGACACACACACAAAAGTGCTTGGCGCGTATCCTTGAGAGTCGCCTGTTGTCCAACTTGTGGCAATTATCCAACGCCCAGTTGCATGTCCACTCGGGTCAAAGCTAATAACTAACACAAAGGACAGCTATCAACATGCTCATCAACCACTGTGTGCATCAATAACCCACATTTATATTTATGTGAGAGTGTGAGTGCGAGTGCGAGCATGTGTGTTTGTGTTTGTGTGCTAATCGCTGCTTCCTGCTCTTCAATCTCTCTTCAAACTCATCCTGCACCAACAGCTGTAATTCCCCTTACATTAGCTGTGTCAATATTTAAGGACAACTACATTTGTATCTCTATCTATATTTGCTTGTCTCGCTACCGCTCTCTTTCGCTCTCTTTCTCTCTCTCTCTCTCTCTTTCTGCGTGGGTGTGTGCGTGTGGCATTGTTGATTTGCTTGGCTTGACATTGCGTTGTTGACAGTCGCTGTTTTGGCATTTTCGCTTTGCGCTTCGACATTGGCCAAAATCGTTGCAATTTGCACTAGAAATTTTGATTGACAACTGTAAACCTTGAGATACCAAAAATTCCACTCGCTGGCACCACCAACAACAACGTCTATCAACATCGACGTTCGCGTCGACTTTCAATTCGATTTCGATTGCTTTTTGGGCACCCAGCGATGGGCGAAAATTTAGCAGCTCGCATATTTCATTGGATATTTGTGCAACGGTGCGAATGAGTAATGTGACATAACAAATATTCACAGTGACAACGCAAAGAAACCCATAACTCTAAGCTGAATGCTCTAACACAAATCATATGTTTTATACAACTTTCTATGCATTCAATTTGTATCATTTGTATCAATTTCACACTGGCAACACTGCGTATAAGTAATGTGATTTCACATAAAATAAAAACAATTTTGGGAGGGGTCAATATAAATAACCTTGTCCGTGACGTGTGCTATAATATTAGCATGATTTGAATAATTTGAATAATGTATAACCAGAGGGTAGATTTCATTGCTTGTTTTATGCGAAGTAGATAAACCAATTCAGTTCTATTGTTTTTGATTTTGAATGCTTTAGATATTAGCTATATATGTCCGCAATTTGTTTTAAATTAATGATGTTTTATTATTAAAACACGGAATGATTTAAAAAAAATTATTTATGTACGGAAAAGTCTGAGATTTCTTTGCTCTTTCATAAATGGAACAGGAAATAAATGGATTAATAATAATAATAATCAATTCTGTCATTTTTATTTTTGATTGAAATTATGAGGTATAATATTTTAATGAACGCTTTTATTTATATTGCTTCAATACATTTTCAACAATATTTTGAAAATTAAGAAATGCTTGCGTCTTTAATTATTTATTATGTGCAGATTAAAAGCAACTTTAATAAACATTATTTAGCACTGAGAGGTTCTTGAATTTATTTGATATAATAAGAATCAATAATAATTATAATCTATAACAATGCCCAAAAGTGTAATAAAAAACCAAAACTTAAATTTAAATTATTTTAAAAACAACAACATAGAAAAATTTCAAAGAAACATAGAAATGTTATATAAGGTAGGCAAAAAAGTATAATATACATATGTTTTAAGTAAAGAAATCAATATTCATATTTAATAGGTAAGTTAAGGAATAAAATTATTGAACAATGTCTAAGAAACATATTTAAACTTATTATGTGGCTAATTATGTATGTTTTATTTACTTTCATTTTAATATTCCATAATATATAGAATGAAAATGTTCTACTTTCAGCAAAAGTAATGTAGCCTAGGTTAGAGTATATGTTCTTTACTTATAATCAAAGCTGAATCAATGATGCAGTTAATCTTCTATTTATGGGTTTTGATCATTTGTGTCAGCATTGAATGCCACTTCAAGTAATTACATTTTCGTTCATTATCCTTGAAAAATGATTAAAGTGTTTCTACGCCCGTGTTAGTGTGTGTCTGTGTGTGTGTCTGCTCTTGAGTGTTTTGACTTTCGTGTAGGTGGCTGTCTAATTATACGTAACCTGCTTTGCGCTCATCCTCTTGCAATGAGGCGGATAAAGAAGCCAATGCTCGAAAGGTAAACAAACAAATCAGTGGTTGGTAGCACGTGAGCAGCTTTCAGCCACTTTTGGCCACACTTTTTGGCGCGTTGTCAAAACAAAGTGCTACATGACGCACACACACACAAAATGACACACATATATATGTATATACACACACGCACACTGAGAGCCAGAGCCAAAATCAATTTCCAGGCTGGCAAAAAGCATCCAAGTAGGACGATTGCGCAACAAACTCCACTTTGAGAGGAACGCGAGCAGCAGCGCAGCTCAAATACTTAAATTTCCTCCTCTCCCTCTTGCCCTCTTGCCCTCTCTGGTTCGTTCGCTCTTTCTCTGTCACTCATTCGCTCAAATGCACAGGAACCTGCCGCGTAATGGCGCGTAAATTGTTGCTGTCATTTTAATGTGTGCCCGAAAACCGCAAATTCAACGCCACGCTGGCTGGAGGCAAACTCGAGCCGAGATAGTAGCACAGAGTGAAGGTTAGAGGGGCGTGAGCCTAACAGGCGTCTGATAAGCGACAACATTGCTAACGGCGAACTGCACGTGGAAGTGAGGCAGCCACAAGGAGTAGCAGCAGAGCAGCAGCAGCAGCAGCAACAACGGCAACAGAAGCCACAACAGCAGCAGGAAACGGAAATGAAGCGAGTCAGCAAGCAGGCAAACAAGTCAGACAACAAATGAAAACCACACACACACACACACTTGCACACTCACACACATTCGTACAGCTAAAAAGGGGTTTGGGTGGGTTGAACGCACTAAACCAGGCCACAGCCAACACCACAGCATTCTCCTCCGCATACTCAACACTTAACAAAGCACACAACCTTCATTTCAGCACTTTGGCAAATGGTTTCTCGACTCGCAAGTTTTCACTTCAATTAGAACAGTGCGTATGTGTGATTATCAAATGCGTTTGCAAGAGCACTGTGGACAGAATGATCATTTTATCAGCATTTTGACAACAGTTGCTTGCATCGGAATCAACAAAAACAATTGATAATCTTACTGTTGAGCCTTTCAGGCTTTTATACTAAAGTATACCATATAAGTATACCAAAAATATGCTTAAAATATCAAAATGTATATTTGGTAGATACAGATATAGAATATTGAAATATAACCAATAAGTATACCAAAACAATTAAACAACTGCAATTAGATAAATAATGACTTCTAAGATATGAATCTGATTTCTATGCACCATAAAAACTGCACGTATTAATAAGTGGGCAAATATTGGAAAGCCAGCAAGAGTTAAATGTACGCTTCCAAGCGATGAGAAAAAAATTGGGACTATATCATTTAACGACTCTAAAATTTAGGGCTTAGCCAATACTTCTGATTATAAGTTGTTATATTCGGTTTCTGTTGTCCAAACACATTCGAATTTTACTAAATAATAGAGTTTTCAAATTACACAACATGCTACGATTTTATATTCAAATTCAAAACTGCTAGTACATGAAACTCTTTAGTTTTAAGTATTATTTTCACATCAACCCTGAAGCCACATTTTGCTAAAATAAACATTTTGGAAACAATATTTCTTCCTGATTTTATGTAACGTAGACAATGTAAATATACTGCATTTTAAGTTTATTTTGTACAACAATCGATTTAACAGCTAGCAATTATATTTTCCAGATCACAATGTGCAGTTATACTTGCTATCCTGGCGCCTGTATCGGAATGTGTGGCGGTGCTGCTCCAAGTGGCTTTTATGATCCCTGCTTTGGACCCTTTAATGGGCCATTCAACAGCTGGTGTGGTCCGTCCGGTCCTGGATTTTGGGGAGGTCGTTGCTGCTAGAGCGAATGATCGTTACCATGTTTCTGTGTGCTAAATTGCGTAACAAATTATCAGGAAGAAATGTAAAAATATCCATCTTTCCAAATTATTTGAGGTAGTAAATAAGTGTGTTTTAATAGTATCTTTTTTTATTTTTATTTATTTGAAAGAAATTTCTAGTAATGTTTTTATGGTGAATGTTCTAAATATATATTTATTTGAAGTAATATTCTTTACCAAAATTTTAGTACTATTTCTTATTAAGCATTTGTAGATATTTAAATAAAAAATGTTACCTTAAATTGTTAATTTAAAAAGATGCTATTCAAAACATGCTTGAAGGATTCAAATGAATATTCCAATGCACCACGTTCCACGTTATTATTATAAAATATTATTATATGCGTAGAGGGTCCATTATATATTTTATTTGACAAGTAATTGAATAAATATATAGAAAATGTTCTTTTCTCTGTGGAAATACTAAAATTATAAAACTATTTGTTGGCATAAGAATGGCATTAGACTTTATCCCATAGTGCAAGTGTATGTGTGTGTGCCTGTAGTTGTTCATCTCTATGATTATGGGTGTGTGGGTGGATGTTTGTAAAGTTCAACGCACAAACGCAGTTATTACGTCAAGGCATTAACAAGCGTTGTCCGCAATGATGCCGCCTGAAAGAGCAGCAACCGTTGTTGCTGCTGCTTCTGACGGCTGATGCTGTTGCTGTTGCAGTTTTTGTTACTCTGTCTGCTGTTGTTGGTGCTGATTTTTAAGCTGGCCAGCTGGGGCTAATATTACGCCAGCGAACGAGTTGTAGTTGCGGTGGTCTAGGGTAATGCTCAGTGTCTGTCAACAGGCACATGAATTGTTAACTTGACCCGCTTCAGATGTTGCTGCCTACTGTTACTGCTGCTGTTATTGTTGCTGTTGCTGCTGCCACAGGTAAGCAGCCGAAAGCTGTCCACATGGCCGTCCACACTTGGCAGCCAGCCAACGAGTGGAGCATTGAATTTTGTTGTGTTGCGGCGGGCGAAGGGCGGAGGGCAGAGGGTGTGAGTGAATGAGTTTGGCCAACCAGTTGCGTTTAGCCGTGCGAGGCACGTTTGCTGTCCCGGGGCCATGGCCAAATGGGGGAAATGGGCCAAAATGGGGTAAATGTCAGTGCCAAGGTGTCAAATTGTCAGCGCCTGTTGGCCTCCCAAAAAACAAAAAAAAAGAATGCTGGTGAGCAGTCGCTACACTTCTCTCGCGTCGTCTCTTGAGTGACATTGATAAGGCGAATGCGATAAGACAGCAGCAGTGGCAGCAGCATGTTGTGATTGTGGCACACAGTGCGTATGCGTATTATTTTCTTGCGAATGCAACAAATGACGCACACGCCTTGTGTATTGATTGAGCAGGGGGAAGTCAAGGTTTTGTGCCTAATGCCAATGACTGAAATATTGATAAACATTGCAAAATTTAACCACTTGTTAAACAAAATATTATTCAATAACAACACAACACACAAATGCAGCGTGTGCGCAACAACTTGCGCCTCGCTCTCTCGATGCTCTCTGTGAGTGTTGCCATCGCTCTCTCCGTTTGGTGAAAGTTTCTACAACGCATACACACACATTTTTCTGGTTGGGGAATACACCAGCGAGCGAGAATCATGGCCAACAGTACAGGACCAGGAATCCACAGTTCGACACGAGAGCTCAGCGAGTGCGGACGGGCAAAGCGGAAAAATAAAAAAAATATTAAAGGAAAGCGGTCGTAACGCCAAATCAAGGTGTAGATAACAAAATCGCGATTCATAGAGCGTGCAACAACCACTTCGACCACCAAAACAGCAACAGCAACAATAGCAACATTTAGCTAATCTGTGTGTTTAAGCCAAGTCAATCAAGCGCGTCTTGTTGTGTCTGTGTGTGCCACGTGAGCGCAGGAAGCCTAAGGCTAAACACTGGCATCTGTAATCAGTGTGACAAGACAAGTGTGTGTCTATTGAGGAAGGAAAGTGCAAAAGCATTAAGAACAGAACAGAATAGAGATGCCTGAGATTGTGGAGCTTAACGTTGGCGGTGTTCACTACACAACGACGCTGAATACTCTGCTGCAGGACAAGTCGACGCTGCTGCACGAACTGTTTGCTGGCCCCGAGGGTCGCGACACCCTAGCCAAGGACAGCAAAGGCCGTTATTTTCTGGACCGTGATGGTGTCCTCTTCCGCTACATACTCGACTTTCTGCGGGACAAAGCTCTCCAGCTGCCCGAGGGTTTCCGCGAGCGTCAGCGTCTTCAGCGCGAGGCCGAGCACTTTAAACTCACGGCGATGCTCGACTGCATACGCGGCGACAGAGACGCTCGACCGCCGGGCTGCATCACGATTGGTTATCGCGGCAGCTTCCAGTTCGGCAAGGACGGCCTGGCCGATGTCAAGTTCCGCAAGCTGTCGAGGATTCTTGTGTGCGGTCGTGTGGCCCAGTGTCGCGAGGTCTTTGGCGATACGCTGAACGAGTCCCGGGACCCGGATCATGGTGGTCCCGATCGCTATACGTCGCGCTTCTTCCTCAAGCATTGCTTCATCGAGCAGGCCTTTGACAATCTGCACGATCATGGTTATCGCATGGCAGGCAGCTGTGGATCTGGCACTGCGGGATCCGCGGCCGAGCCAAAGCCGGGCGTGGACACGGAAGAGAATCGCTGGAATCATTACAATGAGTTTGTCTTTATACGGGATTAAGTTAAGTTCGCTTCCCCCACACCTGCTTCCCGATCTGCTTATGTTTGTGATAACAACTGGAAAAACGTAAATGAGAAACCAACACACTAAAAAAATATCATAGAGAAATATGTATACTCTTCCTAGCATATCGTCAAATTCGAAGGGGAAGGGGAAAAGTAGCTAAAGATATTCTTCTTAAGTAAATTTCATTATTCAAATCGGAACTGAGTAAACAACAAAAGAAAACATAATCTCGCCGCTTGATGATTTAAGCCCACCTTTATAAGTATTCCAAATGGGAACATTTCAAATGTACAATTTATGTATCTAACAACAATCCCAGTAAGAAATAGAGCAGATTTGTTTTATTTACCTGTCAATAACTCTCTCTCTTGAAACTCAAATAATCTAATGCAATTTATTCGACTATAAACTCTGGCTGATTCATTCACGCGATGAAAAACGAAAACTTTGAAATTCTATTTGAAAATGATGAAAATAGTAAATCACAATTTCAAGTATAAACAAGATTTAGCAATACATTTCTAAACAATATACATAGAAGTAGGGCAGCTGTAAGCTATCACAATGAACTATTTAAAATACGGGTCACTTCTTGAGCAAATAGATTGAACAAACAAATAAAATATTTACTAATAAAGTCTCCGCCAGGTAAAAAGAAAAATACGAGTATACTTATATGAAGAAATATCTTGCTTTGTAGGATACTTAAAAACGAATTACTAACAATGGATAAAGGTATTTGAATATCGTAATTATTACTAGCCAATCCGATTACAAAATAGTTGTTATTCAAAAATCTCCCTCTCATAGTACAACAAGAGCAATAACAATGCAATGCAGATAAATAAATAAAGAAAAATAATAAAAAACAAAAACAAAAGAAATGAAAGGAATACTACTTATATTTGGAAAACACACACTGTGGAAACATCTGGCACCCAAAGGAAACCCATGAAAGTTTGCCATAAACGCAGCCAATAAAAAATAAAGCAAACATACAATATTTAGTTTACACACACACACACAGCGATTGAATCAATATGCACAAATACAAAATATGGTTTTCCTTTTCAATATCGAACAAAAGCATCGAGGGTGAGGGAAAACTGTCATCCAAATGTCTCGCAAATGATGCTGTCAATGAGCATATCTATCTGTAGCTGAAGCTGTATCTGTATTCGTATCTGTATCTATAGCTGTTGCTATAAATGTAAACTAAAGTGTGGCGCGATAAATTTTACATCAAAACAGAAACCAAACAAACTGACAGATGGCCAAAGATTACAATGGAATTGTGTGTGAATTAAGCGCGAATACTTTGAAGCAAGTAATTAATACTCTTTAATGTTTTCTGCATTTGTATCTAGTTTATAATTTATCCATTTAAACGCTGATACAATAGAATTGGTTTGGAAGCTTTACTTGTCACGATTGTTATATGTTAATATATAGAATTTCGAGTGTTAGTTTGAGACAAAAAAAAAACTTGTCAAAGTATCTGTAAGTGCCACATAGTAAAAACTTGATTTGCAACTCTTTTCCATACAGCTTCGGACTCAACTGAAAGTGTATTTGCCAAAATATAAAACTTAAAAGAACTTCCATTAAATGTACTACACAAAACATACCAAAAATTTGCTGAACTCTATGAACAAAAAAATAAAAACAAAAAAAATATTGAACAAAAAATGTCTAAGCCATAATTGAGGCCTCTGCTCGTATTTAGCAAATCAATCAATGTATCGACTTTAGTGAGAACATATGTCAAAGCCTTTTTGACAGCATAAAGTTGAGGTCGTATTGTTTATGGCTTTTTCATTGGCACAAAAACATAAAACATAAATAAATACGAGTATTTACTTAACTATGTATAAATGTGTCTGTGTGTCATGCGATCAAAAGCAAATGAAATGATATGAAACGATAATTGTATAATACGAAAGTCACACACACACTCGTGTCTGTATGTGTGTGTGTGTACTCTGTACTATGTATATTAAATTAGCAGAAATTTTTGGGAAATTTGGGAATACGATTATAGTATCGACGATAGCTGGCCCCACTAACGAGTATATATACTAGTTTACGTTTGAACAAATCTAGCGCGTATTCATATATATATATACTTATATACAAAATAAAGAAAACAACAAAACAGAAATATTAATATTATAAAAGCAAAATAAAAATATAATATATATATATTTAAACCAATTGTCGATATTGAAGTATCTATAAATGTTTAGAATTACTCGTAATGCAAATGTGCAGCAAGCGAAGCAAATGAAATTATTCAATAAATGATTTATGAATAAACTTGAAAAAAACGAAATTAACTTTTACCTAACAGAAACAAAAATGAAGTAAACTTATTACGATCGCATTGTAGATGAAGTGCGACAAAATGGAATATATGTAAAAAAAAAAAACAAATACGAATAAAAATAAAGCAACTATGAATATAAAACGAAAGTTTTATGAATGGTCAACGGGTACTCGAAGCCGCACCTACGACTACAAGTTCGAGATGTTAAAGTTTTCAGCACTTCAGGTTTCATTTTCCGCCCAAAAAAAAAAAAAACAGAAAATGAGGTTTATTGGAAAAGTTTTAAATGTTCTAGCCTCTAGCCTCAGAACAAGGCCGAGTAAGTCAAGAGCAAAGGGATGGCTAAATGGTATGGTATGAAAGAGACAGAGATAGAGAGAGAAAGAGAGAGGGACAGTTTGGGCTCATTAAGTTGAGTGAATGTGTAAGTGAAACTGACATCCGTCGGTCGCATTCATTCAACGTTCAACGTTGAACGTTCAACATTATCAGCTTCTAATTAGATATTTATGACATTTCATTTCGTTTCATTTATTTATTCATTGAATTGTCACAGTATCGCCCACATACAAACACACAAACACTCTGACGTTGATTGGGGCAATAAAATTTATGAACTGAGAGATGGAACGAAAGGTAGACGAGACGCATCGCGTGGTTCTCATTAAAATTGAGTGAATGGCAATGTTTAAAGAGGCCCTAAATGCATTAATAATACATTCGCCAATATTCTCTCGAAAGGTGCATGCCACACACACACATACACGCACACAATATCGGTGGCAGGCAAATGCCTTGCAAAAAAAAAAAAACAGAAAGAGACAAAAATATTTAAATAACTCAAAAGGCAGTCGACAAGCGGCAGATGAATGGCGACCTTTGAGAGAGGCGACAACAATTCTGCGTTTGTTTAAATTCAACGCAGGCAACAATCATTTACTCTCACATACAAACATAGGGTGGGAAGGAGGGAGGGTGAGGAGGGGAGAAAGAGGGAGCTGAGTATGAAACAAAGGGCTCACTTGAAGTCCTTTCGGCACGCGCCCTGCTCGACTCAACTCGACTCAACTCAGATGGCGACGAGTACAAAAATGTTGAAATTAAACGAGAAAAGGCAAATGCTTTCTTCTCTCAATGTATATGTGTGTGTGTGTGTTTGTGTGTGATTGTGTGTGTATGCGTGTTGAAGTATGCTTCAAAGAAAAGCCAAAGCCAAATGGGCTACACAGCGAGAAAGTGCAGCGTCTGAAAATCAGGAAACTGAAGGGTACCAAAATGCGTATAGCATAGATAGGCGAACCCGCCCGTGTCCCAAAAGTGGGCGTGGCCGCGTTCATCACCTGCATACTAAGCAACAACCTGAGGCGTCTCACGTACTTTTTTTGGTCCCTGTTTATATTGACTATAAGACCAGACGACGTCAGCAAACACACGCACACACACAATATGCAAAGTGCAAAGCTCTCGCGATGTGGAGGCAAAAAAATAAAAATAAGGAAAGAAATGAGAAGGCAAAAAAAAAACGTAAAGAAAATATCTAGAGATACGCATATAAATTACTGGCAGCTGGCGCGTTAAGAAAGTGAGAGCCAAATACGTGGCCAAGGAGTAGGTTAGACTTAAAATGAAATGATGGCTTTTTGTCTTTTACGCTAAATTACCTTGATTTGATTTGGACCCAGAGAACGCAGTTGATGAGTTTCCTCCTCCAACCTCGTCTCGTCTTGTCATGGATTTCGTCAGCCTCTGCTGTCATCATTATGAGGGGAGACACAAGAGGAGAGACGCGAGAGGTACGAATGATGTTTCGCACAGCGTCAGTCACACTGTCACCTTCAATTAGTTTCAGCCAGAGGGCCAGAGAAGCCAAGATTCAGCTTGTGGCAAGCTAATGTCGAGCACAAGGCTCGGCAACATCAGCTGCCTTATTAATTCATAAATTCACAAAATTGTGTCTAGGTCGTGGTGCCACAGAAAAGATGCCTTTAAATTGATGTCATTTCATTTGGCAAAACTGGCTTAATGTTGTTAACCCTTTTTCTGCAGAGGGTGATGCGACACCTCATTATGTCCTCTTATGCGACGAGAATTTCGAGCTGGTCGACTTTCTTACCTAATTTGGCCCCGCATTAATTGCGATTAAAAACTTTTTAATTAATAAAGTCAAGAGCACGCACAACGTGTAGAAACCAGCTTGAATAAAGCTTTAAAATTAAATCACATTTCGCATATGAATTTCAAGTGCGTTTCAAAAGCGAGCTAATCCACTTGCAGCCTGTTCAATGGATACAGAAATTAACCCCATTTGAAGCGCAGTTCGTTGGCTTTGCCACTTTTTGTGGCGCTGCGCGGTTTTTTGTGCAACCGCCAAAAAAAAAAATGAACAGAGTTGCGATGAAAGGCTGGCGAAGCCCCGTTTTTTCCACAATAGATTAATTAACAACGAGCGATGTGACACAACTTCTGTTCTGTTGTTGCCACTGTCCTTGGACCTCTCTTCTGCCGCTTGCCCCATGTGGCATATTAAAGGTAAAGCTGTTTTTACTGATTCATTCGCATGCTTGAATTTATTTTTATTTCCTCCTTTTAATAGCGTCACAAACATTTGCGTTAATTTCAACCCCAACACATACACTCACAAGTGTATGCACAAACAAATGTCGAGTAATACATATGCACATAATCATTGTGCGTGTTACGCACGCACTCACACTCACACACACACTTACACTGTGGCATTCGCATACGCACATTCGCAAGCATTGGTCAGACTTATTTGGTTTTACGAGGCAGGCGCCCGCATCACTTACCATATTCCTGCTCCTTACTCGTGCCGTCCGAAACCCTATTTACAACTCTTATTTGCCGTTAGTTTTAAAGACCTAAACGTGCTTCACATCTACACAATGTTTGTGCTCTATGTGTTGGTGTGAGTTGGTCATAAAAAAAACAGTTGAGAAGAATAATAGCGCGCTCGAACTATTTATGCCCTCGACACAATTTGCCTGCCCCCAACATGGATGCTCCCCAACTGAACCACCACAAAAAATATTTTTACTACTTAAAGGTGAAAGAAAAAACAGCTCATAATCTGATTATTATGGTAATCCCAATAAACGAAAGCACATGCAGTGCAAAGTGCCGACTATAATCGATAACAAACAAACTACAATAATAGCTGTTAACATTAAAAACCATTCTGAAATAAAACAAAAAAAAAATTTTAAAAAAGTCTCAACTCCGAAAAACGCTGCCTCCTGTGAGGGTTGAACTCACGGCCTTTGGTTTACGAGACCAACGCTCTACCACTGAGCTAAAGAGGCGCTGCGAAGAGCGCTGCCAAATGACGTACACAAACTACACGTCATAAAAACTGAAATGCGAATGAAAGATAAAAACAACATTGGAAAAGATCACATCGTATCCGTTATCACAGAGAAATGGCATGCGCAGCGGCAAAAATTAAATTCCTTATCTTTCTCATATGTTGACTAATAAAAAACGATAAGTAGCTAGAATAATTACAACATTAGGATCTAACATGAGATCTTTTACTAATAAATATTAAAAAGCGCTAAATTTAATCAATTTTTTTTAAAAAATGTTTTCATAGTAACTGCCTCCTGTGAGGGTTGAACTCACGGCCTTTGGTTTACGAGACCAACGCTCTACCACTGAGCTAAAGAGGCGTTGTGCTGAGCGCTGCCCAATGTCATATAGAAAACCAGTCGCTGAGCGACACTACTTTCAATACATTTGTGCAGAGAGTGAGTGAATGCGTGAGCGTGCGAATGAGAGAGGAAGAGTCGTCAGTTAAACGAATTGTGGAGAGATGGGCGTGCGCATTGCTGGAGATTTAGTTGAACGAGGAAGTAAGAGTAGATATATACACCATATATTTACGTGCGTGAAAACAAATACAACAACAGACACACACACACACACACACACACACACTGAAATATGTGCACACATAAATATTTGTGGAGGAACGAAAAAAAAAATATGAAAAACAATAAGTGAAAAATATGGCAATATTTTACGTTTGACAAAGTGAAATTGTTGCGCTGATAAGATAAATGATAATGATTAACACTAATTGCATGCAATTAGCAAATAGTTAATTAAAGGTTATATTACATGTTTTTTTTTTTTGTTTGCAACGTTTTCTGGCTGTAGAGAGCTGAAAATAGCCAGATATAGTTGTGTAAATTTTCCCAAGTCCCTTATACACAAACATCACTGACTCTCTCACTCTCTCTTCGACTCGACTCTCTCTTTCTAAGTTGCGGCACACACACTGGCGTTTTTGTGTTGGCCTTGGCTTTGTTTCTAGTTTAGCACCATGACAAATTCAGTTGTCAGACAACGCAATTGTTTGAGGGCCATGAATGATGGCAAACCAGCGATGTGGGCCAGTAAAACGGCCAACAAACAGATGTGTGAGATATCTGAGTGACAATTCTATTAGCTACAAATTGAACGTGCAGCGAACAAGCCAAACAGCCAACAAGCCAACTGGCAACAACTACAAACACGCAAACGAGCCATTAACACCCGCCATAACTATTCCCATAAGCCAAAATCAGACATGTTCACAGCGCGCATAGGTAAAGGAGAGAGAGAGGGAGAGAGAGAGAGTGAAGATACAAAAGGCGATGGAAGTGAAGTGCAATATATACTCTATATATACTATATATGTATAACATATGTTACATACCACATTGGGGCTTTCTTTTTCGGTGGGATTTACGCACTGGATACAAGCAAATTAATTGCCACTAATCAAGTGATTTGAATTTTTCATGCAAAGCACTCGTTAAGGACTTCCACGCGTCCATTTTAAGATGCGATATAAAACATTTTATGACAGCACTAATTACACGCTAGTGCACAGCACATCAAATCCCTTCCATTTTAGTCCCTCCCCAACTTCATGCCCATTGATTTTTCCTTAACTCCCTCCCCCCCCCCAAACACACACACACACACACATACACATGCATGCACACACGAAAAAAAACTGACTGATAAATGAGTACAAGGCAAGCCGAGGAATTTATGCTACACATGAGGCATAGTAGGAAAAACCCAAGAGCAGCAGCTGGGAGAACCTATATCAAGTTCACTTATCGCAGTTCCTCCCTTTCACACTTCATTACATGCGAGGAATGAAAAACTAACAACAGCACAAAAATAAAGAAAAGTTCATTTACTTGTTTATTGTGGCCATTTGTGGTATTCTTAAAAAGCGAGAGAAAACCAATAAATGCCTCATCTAGATATTTTGTTTTATTTACTTATTTATCTGCAATTAAGAACACATTAAATTGTCCTATTTCCGACTAAAGCTAGGCAATCTAAACACTTTTGCAAGCAATATATTTATTTATCATGCAAATCATTTAACCACATGGGAGAAGAGAAGAAAAAGAGAGAGGGGAGGGAGAGTGAGATGGAAAGTGAAAGAGACAGCGAGTGATTGAAGTGGCGTTAATAATGAATGACTGATGCTTGATGAGGCGCGAATAGCAATTTGATAATCGGCTGTGGCATTCGCACAGATTAACAAAATTAACATAATGAATGAAGCATTCAATTTCGAAATTAATAGACCAAAGCGGATTAGTCAGATGGTCGCAGGACGCATGTCATTGAGCCTAGATTCAATAAGGATGTTTCCAGCTAATTAACAAATTCATTTAAATGCAATCCACTCATTCAATACATTACAAATATTTATGTGTTGCAATTCGTTTCATATTTGATTTATACTTAGAGTATATAAAGTTGATCTGGAGCTATTAATTTTCAAAGGAGACAAGAATATATGGGTGTTTATAATATATAACTTACTTAATAACGAGAAATAAAATAATAATAATATATAAAAATAAATGGCTATTTTCCTAATGACTCTCATAAACAATGATTGTCTATGATTCGGAATCGACATTTTGCATTTATTTTCTATATTTTGTTTCCCATTAAACTAAATTTTATTAAAATAAAAAAAAATATTAGATATAACACATTCTGCGTGTCAATGTATTAATAATATAAAGAAAACAAGTAAGAAAGCTACAGATACCCGCTACCCATTTTGAATGAAAGCAAAATATTGCGGTATTATTTTCAAAATATACCAAAATACTACAAAATACTAAATATATACTAAGTGGTATATTTGGTATATCGATATAGTACTGCATTCAAAATATACCATAGACGGGAAAAAATATACCAGATTGTCAGCCAAAGCAACTAAGACCCCTAGTAAGTAGGCGTTTTTTTTGCCCATACAAAAGTATTTCTTTAATAACTTCCACAATTTTTATCTGATCGCAACCAAATTTTCAGGAATCTTAACTACTACTAGTAGTTATTGTATATACCAAAATTCGCAACTCTAGCTTTAAAATTAGGCTTGTTATTCGATTTTTTTGATTTGCGGGGGCGGAAGTGGGCGTGGCAAAAATTTGAAACAAACTTGATCTGCGTGCAAACATAACAAATGCTGTCGAATTATAGCTCTATCTCTTATAGTCTCTGAGATCCAGTGTTTCATACGGACAGACGGACAGACACACAGACGGACATGGCTATATCGTCTCGGCTGTTAACGCTGATCAAGAATATATATACTTTATAGGGTCGGAGACCTGTTACATACCTTTCCTGTCGGCACAAAGTTATAATACCCTTCTACCCTATGGGTAGCGGGTATAAAAAGACAAAAAATTATGAAATACTAATGTTCTTTTATTTCGCTATGTCTTCTATAAGCGAATGACTTCTATCTGTGATATATGGATGCCATTCATAAATAGTTATCGATATATGTATAAACCACGAGACAATTGTATCATCGCATACTTATTAAATAATCGAATTTTACCTTTAAATTCTTACAAAATAAATAAACTTCAGATAATTGAATCAATCACAATAAAATAAAGTAAATGTATACTTTAGATAATTGCGAGAAATCCTTTGAAAAGGAATGAAAGATTAGATTGTTGTATACAAACAATTTAAGTCCTGACAACTTATTTTGACAAGAAATTAAACTGAATGCAAAATAAAGCCAATTGCATAATTTTTGGTCCCCAAAAAGGGATAAACGAATTCCAAAACAAGAAAGGACTAAGCTCTAGAATATAGTTGGAAATCGTATGCTGTGTGAGCATTTGCAACTACGAGTAAATAGATGCGGAAGAGGACTAAATGAAACAATGCCAACTAGTCACAAAAAGTCGACTGAGTGGCTTTGCCTTTTGTCTTTAACAGTAAGCGGCTTTCCTTTGTTGCAACAAAGAGGCGCAAAGGGCGTTTGTGCGACTGCAAAAAGCAAAAATGGAAAGAGACAGAACGAAAGCGAAAGCGAGAGCAACAAATAAGCGTGTTGTCGACAACGACGACGACGACGACGAAAGGAAGGACGTAATGAATGCAGCAATAAATTTATTACGACTACTCATGTTTGTATTCGCATTCATCAGATATGACAATGACAAAAAGCAAAAAAAAAAACAAATGATGAGTAGGCACGCTTCAAACTGGTCAGCAAAAGTCACTCAGTCAGTCAGTTGAGCAGTCAGGATGTCTGTCTGACAGGATGGCTTTCATTCGATGTGAGTGAATACCTATATTCATATGTGTTTCTGCATTTGAATAATGAAATTACCTGCTCTGTTTCCACTTGTTTTTTCTCTCGCTTTTCTTTCTTCTCCCGCTTTTTTTTTTTGTGTGTTGTCTGTCCAACAAGTGAGTGGCGAAAAAAGCACAAAGCACACACACAACAGGCTGGCCACACAAAGCGTTCACACATACACACAGAGACACAGGGATATGGCCACAAGGAGACAGCGACACACCCACATGTGACAGGACATGAGCACGAGCATGGACGCCTCGCAAATAAAAGGACGCCTCCATTGTCTACTTTGTGTGTGTTAGTGTGGCACTGGATGTGTGCCTCAATTTGCGGCTGATCTATATACATATACATATGTCTATATACACATATATATGTATATGTATCCGATAAATAAAGCAGTCTGTCAATTTGCGGCTGCTTTCGACCTTTTAAAGTTCTTTAATTTATGCAGATGCGACTTTAATGAAATGCTCGGTGAATTATTGATATACGTTGGTATTTCGTGTAATAACGACAATGATGATGAGCATGATAAGGATAACGGTAAGTGGCATGTGGTTATCCTGTGAGCAGGCTTCGCCATATATACTTGTATATATGTGTGTGATGTGTGTATGCCAGGCACTGACAAATGCCGCAAGGACATAGTCATAAATATTGCCATCGATGTGGACGTCGCTGCCAGTTCACTATGCTTCTGTTAATCCATTCACACACACACACACATGCATACACACAAAGTCATTACGTGGAACCTATTGTTGGCTATCGAAGGACAGCAGCAACAGCAGCAGCTCTTAGAGGCCCTCTGCACTTTGTTAGCTTGATAACAAATGGCAGTTCTAATAAATTCGATTAGCTGCAAGCGACACGCTCTCACGCACACACACGCACACACGCACACACACACTCGTAGAACACACACACACATGCGCGGAACAATAATTGATTGTCCTTCATTACGCGCAACTTCATTATAAATTTATCAATGCTTATTGAGAGACATTTACCATACTTTCTCATGTACATTACGTATACGCCAAGCACTTTAGAGCGGACATTTCATTGACACACAATTTCCTGCCGCCAGCTTCAAATGAGACTTAAACAATAGCAGCAACTGAATGAGCGAGACGCAAATCCTCTTAAATATTCAATCATTTAGAAAAAAGAAGAAAAAAATGTAGAAAATTAGTGTTTCATTAGGAAATTACAACTGAAATATATAAGAAAGAATAAGTATTAGAAATTTAATAATTTGAAAATTTATAATTTGTGTGTAAGACACGAAGTACAAAAAACAAAAAAAAAAAATTAAATTTACAAAATATTATTGCAGGTGAGAAATAAATTTAAAAACAATTTATTTCAAGGGGTTAGCTAGATAAGACATTTAAAACGTATTCCAAACAGTGAATATATTACTTATGCATGTAAATCTAGCTTTGCAGCTGACAGCAAAACCTTTCAGCTCAAGCAAACTTAACTTATCACACGGATCAGCTAAATATATATATATTATGCTAATGTAGCTCAACTTCTTACAAAAAATGTAATACGCACAGTGAAAACACAAAAAAAAACGAAATATGCACAAGTATTTACAAAAGCCGCAGGCGACAGAATTGGGTGGGTAAAAACAAAAAAAAAAAAAAAGAGAGAAAAAAAAAAATGGCGTCACCGGAGACGGAAACGGAAATCAGTCGCGTTTAAAATCGTCGCAAAAGACAAAAGGCAAAAAGTGCGTTAGAACTAAGCAAATTATGGGCCAAGGTGGGGCACGTATTTTCTTCTTCATTTTTTTTTTGTTTTTTTGATAAGGGCAAGTATAACTGTCAATTGTCATGAGGCAACATGCTAAATCACGAAAAACGTGAAGACGTCGAAACAAACGGCACGAATTTGGCCAAGCGAAACGAGCCGCAAGAATGAGCGCGAAAATCAAAGAACAATGTCAGGACTACACTTGTATACATTCACTCACACACTTACTCTCACACACATACGCACACACACACGGGTGCACACAGAAAGTTTTACAATTTAGAAAGTAAAACACATAAATTTCAAATTTGGCCCAATGAAATGTTTTTGCAGCTGTTTTAACGGCATTTTGGCAGCAGGCAAATGAAAATAAATCATGGGGTCAAAACCAAAAAGAAAAGCCATCGACTAAAAACACACACACACACATGTACAGTACACACACACACCTACACTCCATGTGTGTGTTTGTTAGGCTGCGTATGAGAAATGAGAAAGTTAATTTCCCTTGGCGCTTACGTAACTTGGCCAAGCTCCTGCTGCTGCTGCGTTTAACTGTTGCTTTTATTAATAATCATAGCTGTTATAATCTTATTAACGCAGCACATCACACACAGCCTGACAAATAGATGGGAATATTAAGCTAAATCAGCTTAAATTTATTAATGCCACACACACACACACACAAACACACCAATCGATTGAGTCTTTAATGCCATCTTTGTCATTGGCATCAAAATGAAATTTAAGCATTTCAATTATGAAATTCAAATATTTGTCAAGAGGAAGAGCAGTGAAGAGCAATCTTAAATTCTAACAATATCTGCTGCCAATTTTTCGCTCAGTTTATTATTGAGTTTAAATCGCTTTTAGGAAATTGCTTCAAAAATGAAACGAAACGAGAATTATAATAATCAAAGCGTTCAATCTTGCTAATCATTTTTCCAATTGTTGAAGAATTATGTGAGTGGGGAAATATGAATATTTAATATAATGGAAATGAAGCACACTGACAGCTTAGCGTTAAAAATTATGTGCTGCGCTTAAAAGTGTGCTTTAGTTTTTGATGAAATCGTTTCATGAGGAAGTGTTTGTCTATTATGTTATGATGTCTGTTATTAATTATAACATGAATGAAATTGATATGTATAGGTATTTATTAAATTCAGATATATATATATTTAGATATTACATACAAATTTAGAATGTAAATACTTGATTATAATGGGATTATCTAAAACAAATGCTGCTCCAAGAAGCTTACTACATTTCTTGGTGTAATAATTTAATATATTATTTATTATTTAAAACTGGATGTAAGTACAACTGTTATAAGTATATATCAGATTTAAGAAGAATTGTTAATTGAAAAATGTTTATATATTATAGATAATTAGAAAACAATTTCCGCGTTAAAAATATTTGAAGCGCTCAAAAGTATGCTTCATATATTGGTAAATTTCTTTCATTGGAATCTAGGTATCTTTTATGTAAGTGAAAGCAACTTGAATTAAATTCATTCAAGAAATTGAAACCAATGGCAAAATAAAGGAAAATAGAAATGCAGGTCATAGCTGGCATTTTATGCTAAGACCAAATAAACGATAATCGACTTCGCAGGCAACAGCGCAGCTGAACCGTAGTCTATTTAAAACAAACCTGCCCTCAAAATGCAATTGCTAACATGTTAGCTCAGTGTCCAATAGCCGTAGCAATTTTCTGCTTTAAGTATCTTCAGCTGTAGCCAGATAACAATGTAGAAGAGGCAACTCAAGCAGCAGATGCTGCTGCTGCTGGCAGTACAATTGTTCTCGCTCTCTTTCTTTATTGCTCTCTATCCCTCTGAGCAATTTCAACATGAGAGTATATCAGAAATCTTTCATTTCGATTTAACATTGTCTGCACAATGCGATTTTTTTTTGGCTGTAGTTTGGCTGTGGGCCAGGTTCGAATCGAGTGGCCAGTAATGTAATTAAAATGCCATTTACCATGCAAACAAGTGAAACTGAATTATCGAATGGGAAAGTGAACAAATGAAAAATTAATTTGCCCCACCAAATCGAATTATATTTTTCGACAAACAATTTGGACGGGTGTGAAACTAACATGGTCATGTAATTTAATTAAAAATTGTTGCAAAAACCAAAATGCCAGCGGACATTTGGTGAATTTCATTTGAAATAATTTACAAGTTGACATTCAGAGTGCATTCTTGTCACAAACTTTATGCTGAACTTAGTAGAACTTGACTGCGATTATAGCTTGGAACTTAGTTCGATGACAAAAGCAATAAACGAGTTTAAGCAAAAGTTTTAGAGCACACACACACACACTCACACACAGCCATAGAAATCTATTCAATTGCTCTGCTGCTCAATAGTCCTGTGAGCGCAGAGCAAATATAAAACAGGTCCCTGGGAAACTTTGTTACTTTATTTGGCCATGAAACGCAGACTTTGGTCTGAAATTTATGAAATTTAAGGACGCACGCGTTCGAGATATGGCCAATAAATCATTTAATGTGTGTGTGTGTGCCACCAAGAAAGAGTCGCAGACAGAGAAATAAAGTGAGAGAGGGAGAAAGTAAAAGGTAGCATAAGGGAATGTTAGAGAGTGAGCAAAGTACTGTGGCACCTGCTGCTGTTGCTGCCATGTTCATTTCAACATTTTCCGGCGGTCAAAATGCCGGAAATATCCATCGCCTCGACTCCTGCCCCAGTGCCCAGCATGCATCGCTGATTAGAGCATAATGATGACGCAGTGCCTGTGATATTTATGAAATTTATCTAAATTATTGGTCAGTCGTTTGAATATTGCCAACATATTTCAATTACTGACAACACAGCATGGGCCAAAAGGCAACTTCAATCAATACACAGCAACACAGCAACTTGGCTCTTATCAGTGGACAGTGAACAGAGAGCAGTCAGAGCACAGAGCACAGAGCCCAGAACACAGTTCAGTTCAAGGTAGCTTTGGTCGTGCCATGACCTTTAAATATCCTTTCACATTTTGCCCACAGATAGCGTCACAGCATCGCATTTTCTAAAATGGCTCGCATTAGGTATAAAAAATGTATTAGGTCTCTGTGTTATGCCTCGCCTCAAGTTTGTGCCACATTGAGTATGTGTGTGTGGCAACGACAAACGGTGCGCAGGTCACCACCAAATGGCCATGGCGAGAGGTTCACGGAGGAGCAGACAACAAAGTCGAAAGGGTAGCCAAAAAAACAGAGGAGGAGAAAGGAGTAACAACAATTTTCCCTAACTCTCCATTTTCTTTGGCGAATTTCACATTTTGCGTTTTATGACAGCAGCATTTAAATCGATAAACTGATTGAGCCTCTGAGATTTCCATTGCTTTCAGAGCCTAACAGCCATTGTCATGCACATTTTTTTATGAATGCCAAATCTATTTGATGTTCCATCCCAGCCATCAAATTGCACCCCAACCCAACACAATGTCCAATATCATTTCTCCAAGCGTGCCTCTGTCCTTATCCCAGTTCACTTTACGATCTATGCCTTAATGGTAGCCTATCGACGCATTAATTATAAGTTCAAAAGTCCCCTCATATACACAAAGAGAGAGAGATAAAGAAGGCAACTCGGGTTTCCATACCCATTTGCTGTCAAGAATTTAAATATTTTCATGAGTTTAACATGCAAATCGATGCTGTGAAAGCCTCTTCGTGTCCCACATAAATAATTTATTAATGCCACTTTTTGCATTTTAATCGTTTTGCGGAATTTGCAGACTAAAATCGTAATAATTAATGCATTTTTATTAAATTAAATTTACCAAACAGTTGACAAGACTAAAACTGCTTTTAAAAAAAAATTATTGTGTGTCTCTTTTTTTCTTGATTTACTTCACATTTTTAATTAAAAAATGAAAAGAAATTATTTTACTGTTTTTTTATGTTTTTTATTAAATTATATTAATCAAACATTTCATTAGTTGTTGGCATTTTACTTTAATTAATACAATTTACTTACATTTGTTGTTTAAACCTTTTCATTTTTGTTAACTTAAATTTAGTAAATAGTGGATACGATTCGGCTTATACAAAAATATTTATTTGATGTCCATTTTCTGTTGTATTTCAAATTTTAATGTGGGCAATTAAGAAAGGTTTTGTGTACAAAAAATGTGTATTTTATGCCTTTTTCATATGGCATTCCATTAATACATTTGATGAATGTGCTTTTGCCTTTTTTCAAACAACAGATCTGCCTTCAAAAATGATTTATTTTGACTCTCATTTTCCTTAAGGGATTTACTTAATAGATTTTGTTTATTTCCAATTTTTAATTAGCCATAAAGAAAAGTTGCTTGTCAAGTTAATTTGCAATTCGAACAGAAAACCCGTCAATAGGATCAGGGAAAGATAAACAAACAATTTATTACTTCCTTGTTTCGAAATACAAATCCAAAACTGAACTTTTTAAAGAAAGTTCTCTTTAAGTGCAGGAGCTTATATTTGTGTTGGCTAAACATCAGGGACTTACAAATCCGAAGTTCTTAGACCCATTTGGCTAATCCCAAAGCACTTTAAATCCGACAATCTGTCATTTAATGTTTTGAACGCGTTTTATCACCCTTGGCTCTTGGCAGTTGGCAGTTTGGAATTTTTTCGGGTCCTCTGAGAAGGCTTAACTGCTTTATTGATTTTTTTGGGAGCTACACTTTTTAGGGGGTCTGGCGTTATAATTAAGGCCACTCGCTACGCTAATTAATTTTTATTGAAATTAAAAAAAGTAAAAACACACACACACACAGAAAGAATAATGAAAACCAAGCAATAAAGACAGGCATTTAATTAATTCAGCTTGGGCCAAGAATTTGTAAATACATTTTTCGACTTTAATACCTTAAGCGGAAAATGAAGCGAAATGTAAAACTGAAACTGAAAGCTCAAGAAGATTTATTCAAGCAGCAGCGCAAAACCTTTGAAGCAATATGAATACTAAGTGAATACTTTACACACTACTTATACTTTAGCAAAAGAACTCCAGTTTCCCTAAAAAAAAATAAAAAAAAAAGTTGGATGGAAACTGCATAGTTGTTTTTACATTGTTAAAAGAAACACAACAAAATGTGAAATTGGATTTCGTTTGAAATGTACATTTTACAAAACACACACAAACACACAATACATACAACATGCATAAAAGAGTAGACATCCTTTTTCCGTTTTCCTGACGAAGCATGTCAAGGACAACTTAAATTTTTGTGCCGCAAAAAAAAGGGCAAAAAACATTTCACAAATTTTAACTGCTAGTTGGCTAAGCACTCCCAAGTTCTCGGCTCCCAGTTGTCAGTTTCCCGTCTCTTATTTCTCGGGTTTCACAGCTTTCAGCTCTCAACCGGCAACTGGCAACTGGCAACTTTGTTGTTAGATTAAAAGCATTTCCAGCAAAAGTTTCGTGGAGGGGCGCACAAAAGAAAGCTGGGAAGTCATTGGTTCGTCTTCGTCTTCGCCTTCGTCCATCCATGTGGGTTGCGCCGCCAGCGGCAATAAAAACCTATTACAGTTGCGGGACACCAACTTTGATTTCACGAACTGTCAAACTCTACAGATACTTAAACTGGACTGGGGGAGGGGGAAGGACACTCAAGTCTCTACTACCACCAAATGTATCTGTTTTGTCGTTGTGGCTTCTCTTTTCTAGCATGAACCATCTCGAATTTCCTATAACCATTTGGATTATAAGCACATCTATCGAACTGTCTTTTAAATGTTTGCAAGCACAGATACTATGTAAATATTCCTATTTTATTGCCGCACTATTCTTAAACGTTCTTGTTTATCCCACCATGGCCTTTAAAGGCCACGTTATGTGGGCAAATAAATCGTGCATGCTGATGGTGCTTAATGGCTTTGAAGGTGAGCATCGCTTGGTACAACAACGTGTTTTTAGCCTATTGCAGCCATAAATCACAAATTCGCATAAATATTTATGCCATAGATAAAAGTGTCGAAAATACAAAATAGCAAAATGGAAAATTTCGAGCCTGTTTCCCATTCTGACTGACTGCGCATAAATCTTTCCTAATTTGTTCATTATGCTTACAAATTGAATCATCATTGTGCATACTTTAATTCCGCCTCTGAATTCTCTGTATTAGGCTATAAGAATACCTAATTACTTGGATTTCGGAATAGTAATTTAATTTGTTAAGCCCCTCAAAGCACATAAACAAAACTCATTTAACTTTGCCCTGCTCAGGTAATTTGATGCGTCAGTTTTGATGAATTAATGTGTAGCAAAACTAGAACAAATAATGGATAAATTAATAAATACTTGAGGCTCATTAACTGCTGAATTAAATATCTATGTTTAGACTCAGTTGAGACACTTTTTGTTGCCTCCGCTGCAGACCTTGTCATCAAGTTTGTCAAAGCAACAAATTCAATTATTTGCTCTCATTTAAAGGTCGAGTACGAGTCTTTAGCTCATTAGCGCTGTTCAATGAACGTGTGAATTTTTAATTAAAAGAAAAACTTTGCGCAAAACTTTGAAGCTTCTATAATTGTTGACATTGTCGCGGCTGGACGATAATGGAAATTAAAATGCAATTAGTTGTTTTAAAATGTAACTGACATTGCCTGCTGTGACACTTCGCAACTTGGCGGCAAAGTCATCGATCAAAGAACTTTGAAATATTTGAAAAGAGGAGTTTCTAAGATTGCAGATTAAGATTACAAGACTTGACATCATATGGACAAAAAATGTACAGACATAAAAATTAAATTCGATTCACTTATAATTAATTTAATGAATTAAGAAGATGATTCAATAAATACAGCAACTATATGAGCCAAAAAGAAAACTTTAAGATCAGATACTTTAAATGCTAAAAATTTAAAAATTCTTAAATAATTCATACCTTTAAAGAAATTTACAGTTTTCTACAAAAACATGTACGAAGTATTTGTGTGTCGAGCACTTTTGTTCGAGACATTCTCACAATATTTTTCGGTTAACAAAGGCCAAAAAAGAAAAGCAATTTTAAGAGCCGTATATCTGCGGCGTATTACATTCTGAAAGCTGATCCACTTAGATGTTAGGAAAACCAATAAATTCGCATGAAAACAGACTCCGGGTCGGGGTCAGAGCTGCGGGCGGTGTGGAGGATGTGGACGATGGCCAGTGCCCCAAAAGCACTGGCAAATGAATTGAACTCGTGGTCAGCTTGAACATTTTATCAGAACGTCGGCCTAGAACGAAGGCGGAGTATTCCCATGCCTTACGGGGCATTCAAAGAAAACAAAAAAAAAAAAAACAGCAAGAAAGCAGAAAGCAACAACGAAGCAATGGCCAATTTCTGTGTATGTTGTATGTTGGGGTATTTATGAGTGTGTGCGAATAACTTGCAGAATGCTGGACGCAGGACTAAATGAAGTGCAAACTGTCAAATCCGGAGCAAATGTGTAAATCCCACAAGGACACTTTTGGAAGCGCAGCTAAATAAATTTCTACACAATTTTTTGTGCGCCGGCAAAAGCTAAAGCTAAGAATGAGCTCCAATTCGGACAATCCATTTCGTCCTGTTCCCTCTTGCTCTCTAATCCCAATCCCCATACATTTTTGTACGTGCTCATAATGTATTGTCTGCCATAAGCCCCTCGGACCTGGGGTCAGGCTTGGGCCGAGGCGCTTGGCCAACAGCTGGTCGAAGTGGAAGCTGGTAATTGAAGTGTGAATTAAACAGAAGTTGCGCAGGTCCTTTGCCAACACACAAAAAGAAAAGGGTACAAGAAATCCATCGCACTATAACAGACAGGCCCAAACGATGTCTTTCATACACGATGCATTGAATGCTCTAGACTCGATTTGCACGTGCTCAACTTACCTTTTGTTAATGCAATAAAAGGACATGGGCGGTAAGTCGACTTGCGAAAAAGGATACGTGCTGTAAAAAGCGCATAAAATGCTCCAAAAGTGACAAAACCAGCAAACAAATAAGAAATAAATAGACAAAGGTTCACACGCCTACGAGTGAGTAGATGCACATACTTGAAAAGACGGAGAAAGCAGAAAGTGTGGAGCAGAGATGCAGAGCATGAGGGAAGGCAGCACGCTTAAGCGAGAAAAACAAAACAAACGATACCCTAAAAATCAAGCGAACGAAGCGGAAATACTGCTTGCCTGAATTCTAGAGACTGCAAGCAGTGCAGTAAACGCACATTATAATGCACTGCTTGCTCAACTGCATAGACACTGTCTATTAGACAGCATACATGCAAAACACAACTCCATTTAAACATAATAAAATACAAATCTTAAATAATTTAAAAAACAACAACTAACTGCTACCGACTATCGACAGTATTTACAACATTTTAAACTTCCCTTTTCATACTTTAACAATGGGTAGCGGGTATAAAAGACACACGAAAATGAAGCCCACTTGATGGGCTGTAAATAGAAAACTTTTTTATACAGGTGCCAAGGGAAGCGCAACAGGGGAGTAGAATGTGGGGAATGGAGGAAAGTGGAAAGTGTGCGTTGGTGCGACGCGGAGCGGAACGTGTTGAAGTGCGCGTATCTATCTATTGTAGCGACGCCGTGTTGTGCCTTATCTTTGTATTTGAATTAACCCAGCACATAAATAAGCGAAATTGGATTTGGGCACGAAATGTTGCAAGCAATCGTATGCTGGATCCAGCAGCAGCCAGCAGCCAGCATCCAGTTGTTTGGTTGGTTGTTTTGTGGCATGAGAATAATGGATTTATATATGACTGTAAGATGGCATTAAATTTAAGTGTGTGTTGCCGCACCTCATTCACGACTTAGTCGTAGTTGCTCTTGCTTATCCAATTACAAATCCAGGCGCAAAGCAAAAACAACGTTTGGGTAATTTCCATGCAGATGGCATCAACTTGTAGTTAAGGATCTCTTTAAAGGCTCGACCAAACTAAAGTGCTGCGAGTGGCGTGTGGCATGACGAGGCTGTCCAAATGACACCGTGAACACACAGCACAGACTTCATTGCGAGCCAAAGGCGTGCTGTACTCGTATGCGTGTTAAACAGTTGAAAACAAAACTTGTGTTTTGCTGCAGGCTATTACAGCACACACACACACACTTGTACAGTTACAACTACTGACAGACAGACAGACACATACACACACATAGAGAAATTCAGATGCTGAGGCGGGGCAAACACTTGACTTGGAAGGAAAAGCGAAAATGCTGATTTTATTTTGTGCGCACATTGTCACACGATAATCAGACGAGATGTGTGCGATAACATCAGCTCACCCACACACCCACACACACACGCACACAGATACTAACAACACCCACACACATGCCGAAAACAGGATAACACGACTTACATTTTTATGGAAACGCCTTAAGAAGCCGATTGACATTACATAACTTAGCTGGCAAAGTGAGAGAAAGAGTTTTTTCTTTTTTTTTTTTTGCGTGTGTGATGTTCGAACATCATTCGCTGATATCGAAGATACTTAGGATATAGATACCGGAGGCAAATGTCTTTAATATACTTTAAGAGCTTTTCTTCTCTTCGTTTTTTTATTCGGCTTACTTTCCGGTGTCTGCCGTCACGTGTGATGAACGTTAACTTCTTGATGACCCTCGTTAGCTGTCAGAGTCGCGATTTGGCCCCAAAAAGTATGCTACGCTTAATTTAATCCGTTGACACCCACAAAATGAGTTTCCTCCAGAGCAGTTTCTCCTTCTCCTTCTCCTCCTTCGACAGTTTACACTCGTGTACAGTTAATCGAAAAATTTCAGCATACGAAACGAAAAACTTTGCTGTAAACTTTTGCAAAACAAACAAATTGCAATCAACTCGTGCTAAACTTCACAAAAAGCAATTTCCCTGACACGTTGATGTAATAGAAATAACAAATTTAACGCTGCGAATAATGGAAAACTTTTTTTTTTTAAATAATTACACAATATAGTATAAAAGCGTGGTTGTAACATAATTGCAATTATTATTATGAAATCCCCATTGTTCAAGTTTACGTTTTATTCTCATATTTCGACAGGCAGCAATCTGGTTGGTTGAATTTATTGCTTAACAAATATGCATGTACATATTTTGGTAATAGAAATTTGAATATTAGATTGGCATTCCTAAAAGTAATTTCGCAAAGATTTCACTGGCAAAACATAGCAAAGTTCTAATATCAAAAATATAATTGATAAGAATTTATAGAGTGTTAATCTAGTAAAATGCCAAAAGTTAAGAGATATTTAATTAAATGTGATTCAAATTTCTAAATGAGAAATTAAAGAAGAAAAGCGAAACGCTTTAAGTATATGTAAAGTGAATTTCAGTTTTATTTAAACATAATTTAGAGAGCGAAAATCAAGTATAAAATTACAAAAAAAAATGAATAAAATAAAAGGTTTTGTATGCAAGCAAATATAAGCCAGATAAGCAAACAATTTTCCAACAAAGTTTTGAGAGCAAAAATTAAGTGAAATTCATTCATTGTTTAAACAAATTCTTGGCTACGAAATTGCAGAGAATATGCGAAATTTAAGACTCCAAAACACAGCAGAGTTTGTAGAATGAAAATCGCTTGATTTAATAACTTACAGATCGAAAATAAAATTGAATTAATTTATAATTAAGACAAATTCTTGACTGCGAAATTGCAGAGAATATGAAAAATGGAATGTTGTGTGTATAAATAAACATGCAATATTTCTTTGCTTGCTCCTTGCGTCTCTATCTCTCTCTCTCTCTCTCTCCCTCTCTCTCTACTCTTGCTTTTCTCAATGTACATTTGCCAACAGATTCCAGTCGCAAGATGTTGCCACTGAAGTGAGTCAATTTCAACACATACATACATACACACAAACACTCACCCACACACAAATATATACAAAGACATACGCGTAAGTGGCTGTATAAGCTCATGTGTTCGTGTGTGTGCTGAGTCTCAACAACACGTTGTACACTTAAAATGCTAACAGCCACAAGGCACTCACACACACACACACACACAAACACAGACGCTCTCTTTCACTCTTCTTTTTATCTTTCTCTTACACTCCCTCGAAAGTTGTGCAAGTAAGCTGAATATTCTTGGTACTTGCATTCAATGAAAGTATTTTTATTTATTGCAAAGCGAAAAAAACGAAAAACGAAAACTATTTGCCAAGCTTACAAGCAATAAATTTAAAATATATATTTAGCGAATGCAGCTCTGCATTTTGCAAACACTTTTTGCCCACGGTGCCAGACATTTTTATAATAATTAATTTGGTTTTATGCAAATGCTTCACTGGCTAAGCCGATTCTCATTCTCAATCTTATTCTTCCTCTCCGGGCTGTCCGGTGTTTTATGAGCACGCAATTTCCTAGAAAATCTGCAGAATTTCTCCGTATAATTATGATTACAATAGGGTAGGTTGAAGACACCCCACTGCTTGAGGCACATTACAGGGTAGCACATTAAAGATAACAATTGAAATTCATGTCACACACACAACATTTTTCTGGGGCACAAGCTGCGACTTGGGGAATATACCTGAAGTGTAATTTATTTTGAATAGACTCTCACAAGCAGTGTTGTCAACGCTTGTGTAGCGCGATATTATAAACACAACTGGAAAATTACAAGCAACAGCTGGCGGCAACCCTTGGCCATAAAGAACATTAAAAAGCTGCTGCCATTAGATGAGCTTACAATATTATTACACAGACAACACACACACACACATACACACACGGTCGAGTATCCAAGCCTAATTGCTCAAATCTATCCCAAATGGTTACCTAGACAAGCTGCCAATTTGTCGACTGTCTGCTTTAATTAGCTGTCATCCAATTAGCCGAAGCAGCGGCTTCACTCAAAGCCTTTCAGATCAACAAACAGCCAGCCAGCCAGCCAGCCAACTGGTGGCATCCACATTTGCATAATGTGGCACGAGTCTGCTTGCCACATGCTGTAGACAACAACGACAATGGACATAAAACAAAAAAAAAACACTGTTGCATACTTAAGTGCAGACAGATCGGCGCAGTGCAGTCTTTTGCATTTTTAATCAATGCCACCCACACACGTTAACCCCTAACCCCTAACCCCTCCTCTCCCGCTATCATGTTGTAAAACGCCAAGACATTGGCTTGCAACACGCGCGCGTGGCATGAATAAATTAAAGCTATTTCGTGCCACATTTTTAGCCAGCGATTTATTACAATACTTCGACATCTTCGTCTTCGTCTCGTCGATGCTTCAACTTCGACTTCGACTTCACTTCACTTTGCTGCTCTTGCTTCTCTACTTCCCCCGCCTCTTGGCTGCTGATTGTTGATTATGCGTCTTCCCTACACATTTCTTTCTTTCTTTCTTTTTTTGGCGTCTGCCAAAGATTGTTGCATATTAAATTCTGCCTAAGTGCTGGGCGTACGCTTAACTCAAAGTGAGAGGGAGAGTGTGTGTGTGTGTATGTGTGCAAGAGAGGGGTATACATGCAGAGAAAGAGAGGGAGAGAAGAAGAGGCAATGCCTGGCAAACAAATCAAATCAGATTCGAAACGTGTGGCAGCGGGTCGTGCTTTTGGCTTTTACGGCCGACTCGACTCGACTCGAGACTCCATTTATTTAAATTCAATTTTATATTAGAGGCACTCACTTGAGCCTTTATTGCCGTAGAATGGCTTACAAAGTGGATTGAAGGTGCCCCATAAAAACCCCATAGCCCACTGACGAATTGGCCATGGCCATCTCATGGCCAACGCGCGCCATGGAGGACGTCGCCGCCGACGCCGTCTTAGCCAAAAATTAATTCGCTTAGACAACTAGAAGCGCTGCCTGACGTCGCGGCTGCCACAAGTCTGTATACCCTGTAGTTTAATGACAACTGAAGGGGTGTAAAGATGAGACAAAAAATAATGTAGTATTCTTTGATAATTGCAAGACTTTAAACAAATAGTTAAAAAAGAAAGAAAACAAAATAATCACACTATTCTAAAAAATATTTAAGAAAGTTATTATTATGTTTTATAATTAACAAAATCAACTTAATCTATCTTACACTTGGGCACAATTGCAAAATAAATAAAAATATCAATTACTTTTTTCTAATTTTTTAAGCGTATAGTTAACAAATATTTTATTAATATTGCAGTCCAGTGAAATTCTTCAATTTTAAATGAATTGCAAAGTCTCAAATTTATTCCTTAATTTTAAATAACAAAAGTGATTTATTTTCAAATAAAATAAAGAATTACAGAAATAGATTAAAGGAAAATCAAGTAAAGTATAACTCAAAAACAAAGATTCTAAAATAAATTATATACATATTATATATATATATTATATTCAAGCATTTTACACATTTTATAGAATCAAACTGTTTTCATGCCTCCTTCCTTCTGCTAAACGAAGAAGCGTACAGGATGTCTTGCAACACCATCAGTTGTTTCACACTTCATTCATTTCCAATCTACACATTGCAAAGTGCAACAAACCAAAAAAAAGCTCTCTCTCTGCCAGAATGTGTCTGTTGTCGTTACCTTCAGCGTTGGGCCGAGTGACGTTTGCTGTCGCCTGTCGATTGCTCTAGAAACATTAATCGAAATGTCCTTGATACCTCTAAAAATACAACTTGAGTGATTTGTGCACTTTTCATTTTTCCCCAACGCAACTCGTGCGCATAATATCCTCTAAAGATCTACAAAATGCATTCCAATTATGGAAACCGACAATGCATTAAAGTATATTGCGATTTAAACTTTAAACTGTTTGCTGCCGTTTTCTTTCTCACTTTAAGTCAAGCAATAAGTTTTTATACCCGTCGCGCATCGACTGAGAGGGTATCATAACTCAGTGAAAATATCATGTAGCAGGCAGAGGAAGACATCAAATTTATGTGCCAACAGAGGCGATAAAGAAAATTTATTCATCTGTCTGACCGTCTGCATAAAAGCATATATCTCAGATTCTTTATCGAGTAGAACGAAGAAATATAATAATATATAATGGCAAATCAGTGTGTGTCAAAATTTAACTACACCACATGTTAAAAACTAAAAACAAATAAAGTAAAAAAAATTACAAAAACAAGTAAGAAAACAACAGTAAGAAACAACAACGTAATCCGTATTCTATACTGAACGAAATACAAAAATATACCCAAGGGTATATTGGCTATATAAAATTTTATTTAAAACGTACCAAAGAGAACAAAATATGCCATATTATCACCCCAAGCAGCTAATACCCGAAATTAGAATCCGCTTTTTGCAATAAACATTTTTTCTAAAATTTTTATTTTGAAAACATTTTTTTGAGATAATATTCGAGTTGAATGACATTTAATGAACAAATAAAATAAAATTTATTTTCGACTTGGAATTTTAAATTATGAAAAAATTGTTTAGAAAATTATTTGTTGTTCTCTATCCGATTTTAGTTTATTGCTTAACACAATGTCGGTATTCACAAGTCGAACGCACTTTCCCACTTGTGATGACCTTTTTTACTGGCTTATTAATTAAAAAGCATAAAGAGGAACCGGAAAGATGAAAGAGCCAGCGCTAAAGTGGAGCACCACTCGACCAGAAAATACTCTGAGATGAATTTCCAACTTTAAAATATTTCGCAAACTTTGTACTAAATGTTGTATTAAGACACTTAACCAATTTTGCATTTTCATTAAAAGTTGTTAAACTTAAAAAATCAATATATTTTATGTGATCCAAAGAAGAAGATTGTTGTTAATTCTATTCAGCTTTCAACTGAATGCGAGACTTTTGAGTTTTGATTTGGATTGAAAGAGCATTCAGTTTGAATCTTTTTAAGTTTTTGTAATCTTGTGTCTAGTCATATGCAATGCTTTTTAATTACAAGCCCAGACTCTAGAATCCTCTTTATAGCGGTCGCTGCCTCTGTTGTGGTTGCTGTTGCGGTGTGCTGCCGCTGTCCAGTGGTTGCAGTGGTTTTGCTTGCTGTTTGCTTGTTTGGCTGAAAATGTTTTTGCCTTTGGATCTATATAGACAGCCAACCAAAATGGTAATGCATAACTATAGAATAATTAACTTGCAATTTGAATTGAAAATTTCAATTAAAACTTATTATGACCTTTTTGTAGGTAGGTTTGCGTGCTAGCCCCACTGTACGCTCTACAAGGTCGCTGCTTCTAATTATTTAGTGCACCATTCTAGAAGCATCTAGCGCAAAAGTTGTATCCAGTTTAATTTTAAATAATTACCAGTGAGAGATGAAAATAAAGGTGCATAATTAATGAGACAGTTCATTTGCGCTGCTTCATTGCAACAACGAGTTGTGGGTGTTTTTGTGAGTGTGTGTTAATGTGGGGGAAATGGTGAAATGTGCAGAGCGAAGAACTTCCGGACTGTGTTTGTGTGTCGAATGCAACTGCAAAATGACTTGGTCAGCCAGACACAGACATATAAATGCACTGGCACTCGCACTCGCAGTCGCACTCGGGAAGGACTCGACTCGATGGCTTTACTCATTTGCCAGACCGACACATATTTTCCTGGCGAATTCCTTTGGGCTTTCTTCCGCATTATTTATGGCCATCATTAACACACCATTCGTTCAATTGAATGCACTCCCGGCGAAGCACAATTGTATTATTAATGGTCTTTGGTTTTTGTTTTTCTCGGTTCTCTTTTTTTTATAAGTAATATAATTGGTAATACTCCTACTTTTTTCTTTTTCTTGACCATTTTTGCTTGCACTGGAAGTAGCAGCATGGTCAGCGGTCTTATGAGCTTTCAACATTATTCATTTCGCCTGCCTTTATGCAGCTTAATCCTTTGCCCTTTAACATCTGAAAGCCGTCTGCTCTCCATGTATTTGGCAGCTCAACAAAAGGGGGAAAACTCTCAACAGACCAACTGAACTATAACCCTGGGAATTTTACAAACCGCAGGCAGTAGCATATAAGTTTTGTTATAAGTGCCTTTCAATTAATGTTGCTTCTAATTAATGAGAGTTTAAATTCAGTGGGACGTGTGCTTGTTATTGATGTGCCAGAGATTATGCAGCTCATTTTTTAAATATTCCACCATTTATCTAGTTTACTAGTTGCAAATTGTTATTTAAGGCAACTAAATTAATTTCACTAGAAGCACTACTTTACAAGATGTAAGTAGTATAACCAATAACTTTTATTGTCGGCTCGTTTTGATTAAAGCGACAATTGTTTGGGTTAGTTATCGATTTATCAACACTGGCTATTCAGCAATTGCCTACTAGGCATATCGATAACCGATTTAATTCGCTAAATCATAAACAACGATAATAAAATTGAAATTTAACTATTATCGTGACATATACATATATAAATGTTTATTTAAAAACTATGGTACGTTATTTAGCTACAAAAGTGTGCTGTCTTGATAATAAGTCTTACTCTGGAAACCCAAATATCTTAACGTTGCCCATATCCCGACGCCTGTCGCCCACATCCTTCTCGTCGCAGGCATAGGCCAGTAGATATTGTTTGGGATGCCACGCTACCGTAAATGTGGATGCATCCACATGGATATCGGTAACCCTTTCGCCCGTTTCCGTGTAGGCAATGTCAATGACCAGATCCTCGCTGGCCGAGGCTATCAGACGCTCATCATGGCTGAAGGATATGGTGCGCACGGGCCATTCCAGGCGACTGATCATACGCAGGCAGGCCAGCTCATTGGCATCCCAGAGTGAGACTTGAGCATCCGCCGAGCCAGTGGCAAAATATTTACCTGTGCCAATTAACAAAATTTAGCTCATATGCGAAACAAAACATATCAAACTTACCTGTAGGTCCGAATTCGATGCAGATACAGTTAGCTGGATGCGCCTTAAGCGTAATCTGATGCTCCAGACTCGGATAGTTAAGAATGTGCATGCAACCCATGCCATTGGTCAAAAAGAACAAATCATTGGTGTTGTTCCACGAGATCTCGTTGACCTCAAAGCTAAACGGTTCCTCAACCCGGATTTTGTTGGTGCGCGTGTCAATGAATGTGATTAGATCCTCCTTGTTGCCTACTGCAATTGTTTTGCCATCCGATGACCAGGCAATATTTATATTTTCGCCTTTGGTATTCGTAACCGAAACGCATTTTCCCACTCGAATGTCCCAAATGCGCACAGTTTTATCGCCACTCGCTGTGGCAAATTGATCCGGATTCGTTTTGTGCCAGCACAATTGATCCACAGAAGCAGTGTGACCCCTATACACATTGCTCTTGACGAAACGATCGCGCTCTAGTGTGTACACAGCAACTGTTTTGTCAAATGAGCCCGATGCCAAATTGCAGCCATTGGCGTTCCAGCAAACTGAATGCACCTAAAAGTTGAGTGTGAGTGAATAGAGTCGTATAACATAGCCACACTTTGGTTTACCTTGGACACATGTGGACGCTGTTCGCGTATTTTGCTGTGCGAACGGAAATATGACTTAAGGTCCTCGAAAGTTTGCTCGGTGCGGTGCATTGTTTTTACAATTTGTTGATTTATTTAACGTATGCCGCAATTTTCACACAAGCAGAACCAAACAAATTGTGGCAGTGTTGGCAAGCGTTTAATGTCAGCTGTTGCTTGCCGGCATTTCAGTGAGCAGCAGTGTTGTCAAGTGCGCAAAGAAAACCAAACATAAGCCGGCATTGCAGTGCTGCAAAGTACACGAGAAATGTGCGCGCATTTTTATTTTTATTTCAAATGACTGTTATCAGTTGTGTGTCCATGACACTTTCACACCGCTCACAAGGTTGCGGAAATAAAAATCTCATAAGTAGGGCACAAACGGCAAGTTAAGATCATTAAATTTGCGTATTTCACATCGTTTCATTATGCAAATACAATTGGTGTGCTTAATTCTCAGTCTGCTGATGATCGGTGTTGTCAGCGGCAGGACACTATTTGGTCAACTCTTTGGCCCAAGTAATGGAGGATACTACTATCAGGATCCACAACAGTATGAACATTCTAGACCTCGTCGCCCACAGGAGCAGCAGCGTTCTTATAAAGATATTTGCCGCGTCGTCAACACAAATGGTTTCACAAATCCGGGCAATGTGCCAAGATGTCCTTACTAACAAACATTCTTGTATTTTATAGCAAAAAGTTTCGATAACATTAAATAAATTGCGCCTATATAATTTATAATTCTTAAAGTAGCCAAGCGTTTTACACAATATTACAGAGACACACGATTAGAAGCCTAACGACTATTTAAATTAACAAATATAGAGATACCACAGATCTAAAACAGACGCTTCTGCACAATGTAGAATACACAGGCGAGGAACAGCGAGAAAGCAAAGAACAACAGCATCTTGTCCGTACACTCGCGTCTGCCGTATTTCTTCAACAACTTGCCCGACTGCGTAATGCTGCCCGCTGTGTTGTGCAACTCATCCTGCGTGGCCTCCACGTTCTGGGAGGAGGCGACGAGGGTCTCCAAGGTGACAGCGCTCTTTTGTGTCGTCTCGGACAGATGTCGCGATATGGCCAACATTTTCTCCGTCACATCGTTCTCCTGTGACACAAGACTACCGCGATTGTGCCGCGCACCCCCCGCCGAAGTGTTGCGATGCCTCAAATCACTCTCTCCCGTTATGGCCATGAGTTCCTCGCGATTGGCCTTCTCAATCTCCAGCATTGTGGAGACGTTAGCCTTGCGAAATGCCTGAAGTGTTTTCGAGAATTGATCGCGGTGCGTATCCACCTCATTGGCCAATGCCGGGTCCGCCATATCGCGTGCCCAATCATCTAATCGTTCGATATTCTTGCGTATCGCCGATAGTTTAGCTCGTCCCGCCTCATTGAGCTCCTCCAGCTCAGCGATTGACGACCTACTATTGAGTATATCCTGTGGCAATAAAACAAATCGGCGATGATTTGCATATTCGCCGCATTTATTGGTAAAAGCTGCAGAACTCACCTGTATAATCGCCTTGGCCTGCAGATTGTTATCAATCAAGTCTTGCCGTATGGTTTGCAGGGTAAATTTATCCTTGTCCATGTCTATTAACGATTGTTTTTCTTCTTCTATTGTTCTTATTTATTTTCTTGTGGGCACAATTTCTTGTTTTGATGTGACGTGGGATATATCGATATTGCCAATTATAATGATAACAAAATACAACACTGTCCTCCATTTCGATAGGCAAACAGCTGTTTGTCAATAGTTAATTCAAGAGTCCATTTTGTTCGCGACGCGCGTTAAATGCCAATATTTGTTTGATACTTCATTAACTTTTTTTGTAAACTAATGTTCAGTTTTGCCAGCACAAGTAACCCTTGGGACACATCTGCCTCCTATCGTGTAAATTTGCCATGCGATAAATACTATAAGTTTAATTGTGTCAAAATTTCGATGTTAATTCAATAATGTCTCTATTTCCAGGTCGGCACAAACAACGAGTCCTCAGAAATGGGAAATATGTCGAGCACACACAGTGACAGTAGCAACAATAGCGAGAGTTCCGACGTCCATAACGAATCGAACACATTCAATATCTCACGAAATGAATCATCATCTTCATTGCAACTGCAGCTCAGTTTGCAGGAGACTCGTGATGAACTTGCCAACAGTGAGCAACCAAAAACAACAACAATTTCAATTCTTTTTACTAATGGTATTATTTTAGTTAACAATTTTATTGCCACTGCCGAGCGCAACTTGAATGACATTGGCTTGGGGCAATCGAGCGGAGACTCATCGACGCCCAGAGTTGTCAGCCGGCAAGTAATTCCCAATCGCGTTGATTACAGTGAGTTCATCATTCACTTGCTGTTGGAATCATTTTAATTCTATATATTTGTTTGTCAGGCTTTGAAGACGGACCTAGTGTTGTGATTGGTCGTTTTCCTATAAGCGATTCGGTCATCGATCTCTGCACTCCTGAAGCGCCGCGTCGTGTCGAGGGTTTCATAAATCTTGAGGATTCTTATGAGCCGCCGGTGCGCGTCAATCGACGTGGCGCTCGTCGCTCATTTGTCCCAGCTGATGATGCAGAGCTAATCGACTTGACACCATCGCCACCGAAACGTTCACGTAGCACGGCAAAGGACGATACAAACACATCCGTTTCGGAGCATTTATACAAATGTCCCGTTTGTTTGGAATCTGTGCGGCAGCGGGAGCCGTGCACAACCCGCTGCGGCCACATCTTCTGCAAGGATTGCATCGAAGCAGCTGTGCGTTCGACACGAAAATGTCCACTATGTAATAAAAAACTATCTATCCGTCAGTTACTACGCATTTACTTATAAGTTTAATTACCATGTTTAATTAATGTTTAATTACCACCTGAATCAAAGTTCCATTGACCGTTTACATAAGACTTAAGCATTAAAGAGATTACCAAATCGCTGATCCTTGCATGGACATGTACTGCGATAAATATAGTTTTTAAATTATCATAATTCGTTGTTTTTCTTGTTCGAAAGACAAATTCAACATTGATGTTTCCCTCAATCCAAATGAATTGAAAATTTCAATTAAAAATGAAGGAAGGTTTGTGTGCTGGCCCCACTGTAGTGCACCATTCTAGAAGCATCTAGCGCAAAAGTTGTATCCAGTTTAATTTTAAATAATTACCAGTGAGAGATGAAAATAAAGACAGTTCATTTGCGCTGCTTCATTGCAACGAGGAGTTGCGGGTGTTTTTGTGAGTGTGTGTGTGTGTTAATGTGGGGGAAGTGTGCAGAGCGAAGAACTTCCGGACTGTGTTTTTGTTTTTCTCGGTTATCTTTTTTTTATAAGTAGTATAATTGGTAGTACTTCTACTGGCAATTTGTTTTTTTGTTCTTTTTTTTGCTTGCTGCACTGGAAGTCGCAACATGGTCCAGCGGTCTTATGAGCTTTCAACATTATTCATTTCGCCTGCCATTTGCAGCTTAATCCTTTGCTGTTTGTCAATAGTTAATTCAAGAGTCCATTTTGTTCGCGACGCGCGTTAAATGCCAATATTTGTTTGATACTTCAATATATTTTTTAAACTAATGTTCAGTTTTGCCAGCACAAGTAACCCTTGGGACACATCTGCCTCCTATCGTGTAAGTTGGCCATGCAATAAATACTATAAGTTTAATTGTGTCAGTGTTTGTATTCAAACATTTCTCTATTTCCAGGTCGGCACAAACAACGAGTCCTCAGAAATGGAAAATATGTCGAGCACACACAGTGACAGTAGCAACAATCGTGAGAGTTCCGACGCTCAGCTCAGTTTGCAGGAGACTCGTGATAAACTAGCCAACAGTGAGCAACCAAAAACAACAACAATTTCTATTCTTTTTACTAATGGTATTATTTTAGTTAAAAATTTTATTGCCACTGCTGAGCGCAACTTGAATGACATTGGCTTGGGGCAATCGAGCGGAGACTCATCGACGCCCAGAGTTGTCAGCCGGCAAGTAATTCCCAATTGCGCTGATTTCAGTGAGTTCATCATTCATTTGCTGTTGGAATCATTTTAATTCTATATATTTGTTTAGTTGTGATTGGTCTTTTCCTATAAGCAATCTCTGTACTCCTGAAGCGCCGCGTCGTGTCGAGGGTATCATAAATCTGGTTGATTCTTATGAGCCGCCGGTGCGCGTCAATCGACGTGGCGCTCGTCGGCCAATTGTGCAAGGGAATGACGCAGAGCCGATTGACTTGACCGAATCGCCCCCGAAACAGTCATGTAACACGGCAAGGGATAATGCAAACACATCTGTTCCGGAGGATTTATACAAATGTCCGGTTTGCTTTGAGTCAGTGCGGCAGCGGGAGCCGTGCACAACCCGCTGCGGCCACGTATTTTGTAAAGAGTGTATTGAGGGAGCTGTGCGTTCGACACGAAAATGTCCATTGTGTAGAAAAAAAATAGGGATACGTCAATTAACACGTGTATATTTATAAATAAATTACACGGTAATTAAATATTTTTTGCACCAGAATTAAAGTTCCATTGGCCGTTAACTTAAGCATTAAAGAGATTACCAAATCGCTGATCGTTGTATGGACATGTACTTCGATAAATATAGTGTTTAAATTATCATAATTCGTTGTTTTTCTTGTTCGAAAGAGAGCGTGGAAAAAGATTGAACTGTATGACAAATTCAACACTGATGTTTCCCTCATTCCAAATGCAGTTTAAATTGCATAAAATAAGGCATTTTTAATACTTATTGAAGTGACAATGCAATTAATGGAAATCACAATGGAATGATTACGTGTTTTGAGATTCATTTGCATCTACAGTTCGTCCTTGCGACCGCCAATGCGAATCAGTTCATTATCTGGCTGCACCTCGTATTTTAGCAGCTTCTTGTACCGTTTGAGCATCTTGCGCCAATAACATTCGACATCTTCCATGCGCAGATGCTGCACGATGAAGTCGTGTCCACGCTGAGCAATTTGCTGGGCCACATCATCGTGCCTTTTAAAATAGCTCAGTAATTCTTCGTACTGCTGTTGGCTAGGGTAACTTGGCAGCGGTACGTAATGCACCCAGGGCTTTAATTGATCATAGAAAAACTCCTGCCACTCGTCACCCACATGAAAGACAAGCGATTGACACATGAACAGATGCTTTAGGCGAAAACTGGCGGCGACGCCTCGAAAATTGAACAAGTATTTGTATTTGCAGTGATCCTCAAAGGACACTTCATCTGCGGGTGGTGCATCCAACGTGTCCTTGGGTGACTTCCAGGCCTGGTTTTTTGTGTATTGCGCCTCAACAAGCTCTGGCTTTCGCCGTGACAGCAAAATCAATGTATCACGTTCGTCGGAAGTGCGAGAACCGCGAAAGAAACCGACTTGCCGCTTCTCTTGCCAAGTTATTTTTGCAGCATGCCGCTCCAGCTTCTCACGCATCAAGTCCCAGCGCCCAATCCCAGTGGGATGTAATTTGGTGGCAGGACCACCCGCCCAAAACGTCCACGCAGGATACATAATATCGCGATACTCGCTGGTTTTCGAGAAGGAGAGCACTGGACCTTCGCGAGTCCAGCTCTTATGGAGCTGTGGATAGTCACGTGTGTTGATCACCAGGTCCATGTTGGGCAGCTGAGGGAGCAGCGACAGCAGGAAGTGCTCAATGCCCTGGCAACGGGTGGGAAACATGCAGCTAGCGTCGCGATAAAGTTGCTTTTCATAGATCTTATAGCGAGTGCCATATTTTGCTGCATCCTTAAGCATTTGTCGAGTGAAACCTGTTGATTTGTAGGGCGCCAGATCGCGTTTGAGTACTCCAATATGGCAAGTGCAGTTGGCGTCCGTGGCATCGTTGCTACATGCCGCATAGTTGGCCAATGCCTGCTCTATGCGACGTGATATCTTAACGTCACCTAAAAAAGGAAAATGTGCTCTTATTATAAGTTGTTTACGTCCCTAAAGTGTGAGCGATACATACTTTCCAATAGAGTTGGGTCGCTGCCCTCGGTTCCCGTGCAAGTCGCATGTGATGAGGTGCTACATTGCTCTTCAGTTATGGAAATATTCGCTTGACTTAGGGTTAATGCAATTATGAATAATAAAACATTTCGGTGCATTCTTCGAATAAACAAAAAACCTGCTGCTTGCAGCAAAAATATCGATAACTGCGTGTCAACAAACCGACAAGCGTTCTCTGGCACTCAACTGTTGCGCTGCTTTACACATCGTTCGCCACAATGCTGCCGCTGTGCCGATATATCTGTGGTATTGGACACATCTGGTCACCCTAATTTGGTAGCAGTTATTGCATAGAGTTACCTTTTAGCGCTGGCAAAGTGTGTACACACTGGCCACGATTAAATTGTAAGAAACCAACCAACACGACGTCGAAAGTTTCCGTATATTTTAATTTTAATTTTATACGCCAAATTACGGACGAAAAAACACAATTGAACGAATATTCCAATCATTTGCAAATCGCTTAATTAAACGTGTGGCACAATGTGCAAATCGAAAGCACGTCAAATGAATTAAACGCGGGTGTACACTCATTCCCCATTGTCCATAATTTATACACGAATTTTGCAACAACAAAAAAACTGAAGCAGCGAATCGAAGATTAAAAAGCAACCAAAGTTGACATAACTGCAAACACATACAAACGCTTGCAAATACATATTACGGATGTTTGTATATATTCAAAAGTAAATTATCGAACAGCGGGAGGAGGAGCACAGCAAGCAAAGAAGGAGAGAAAATAAGAAAAACAAAAAAACGTAATTTTGGCAACGAAAGTTGTGTGTGTGCGCGCGCCCCATTGGAAAACTGCAAGAAGCGGAGAGGAGTGGCACTTTTTGCAACAAAGTGGGAGGCAAAGGCAAGGCGTTGGCGCAGCGCACCATACCAGATGTTTGTTGAGATAATTGCCCAATACGATTCAAATGCAAAAGAGGTAAATTCCATCAACCTGTAGGTGCACATTTTCAAGTCTGTATGTGTGTTTGTGCGAGTGTAGAGGTTTCCATTTGTATTTGTGTGTGTGTGTGTGACTGGAGTGTTAATTGATTGAGCCAAAAGCTTTTCGATACATTTTTATTTTTTTTAGTGCTTGTAAACTTTTTTTTTATTGATACAAACATTTGAACTTTCATATTGGTCGCCGTCGCTGCATCTTCTCTGCAGCTGTCTCTCTCTTTCTCACTGTGATCGCCTGATAAATAAAACTATACGAACAGTTGTCCGTCATTAAGTTGATTTGTTGTTGCTGCTGCCGCTGTGATTTAATTTAACTCGCTCTCGCATTTGCTTTGCTTTTGAGCTCAGCTTCCGTTCCGCTTTGTTTCGTTAGCCTTTGGCGTCTCTCTCCCTCTCTTCTGCTCAATTTTCAGTGTTGGTTTCCCAAGCGCTTTTGTTTTTATCACATCTCTGTTTATCTTATTTCCATTTGTACTCTTTCAATTCGCTTTTTCCCTTTCAAAATATATCGTTATCTTTAGCTCATTTTGCATCTGGCTTTCATTTCTCTCATTACTATCTCTACTCATGTGTTTCTGTGAAATACATTAAATTATTGCCTTTGCCTGCTATTTAATTTGACAACCGTGACCTATGACGTTTCTTCTTCTTCTAGTCAGTCACTCACACGCACCTCTGACTAATTAACGATAATTGCCTAGTGCGAAAAGTGTACACAAAAAATGAACATTTCTGACGAATTTATAAACAGAGAGCTTCGCTGATTAATACAAACTTTATTGGATACCGTTGACCATTCAATTACAAAAAAATAAGATCATTTTAATTATTAGGTAAACACAATTTGTTAACGACAATAATAAATAATAATTACAGCTCATGAAGTATAAAATCATATGGCGACGATCCCTACGAAGTTGATGAGTAACTTCCTATACATATACATAAGTATATACTTTAGCTAAGTGAGTTGTTGCCCATTCAAACGTAACAACAGATGTTGAGTGCAATACGTGTAGCCAAAATATTTAGGGAAAGGTCAAAGTATATGTTCATTTAATGTCTTTTTAAGAGTTTGCTACTTATTCTACATAGTAAATTTCCAAACAACAAGAATGTTTACATTTCGGGGGAAAAAAACTTTAGAGGTTAGGCTCCAGTATCCCTAGTAACAATTTATTTTGGTCCCTCTTGTTCCCTATTCGCAGTCATGCAGTCTGGCGAATATTCCTGCGGCGAACAGGAAGTGAGTCAAACTCCTGCCACCCGCCTGTCCGCCTCCCCCTCATTTTACCCCTCGTGGAAGTGAAATTTGATGGCGTGCCTAACCTAACCAAATGATTCATCAGGGCTGCCACAATGCCACAATTTCTGTGGATTTTACCTGCCTGACACATGTAAATGCTTATATATTCATGTTTTTATGTATTCTGTATTAATATGTTGAGCTACCCTTAACTCCCACCTAATTCAACAACTTTCTCTACTGCGGCTGCGCTTTGGAAAGCAGAGTTTGTTTGGGGCTGCCTTGCAGCTGATCAGATTCGGCTTTTTGAATTAAAGAGTTATTAGTTATTAAAATAATTTAGAGTTGTTCGTTATTACAACAATTTGACCACGTTTCATTGGAATGATCTGAGCGACAATTGCTTTGGAATGCCAATAATAATAAGAAGTAATTATTTTAATTGCATTCCAGAGCCTATTGCATGTTAGATTTATTAACTATCTTTCTCTCTCTTCATATATATGTATAAGTTATTTACTAATTCTAAATAGTTAAGTAATATGTAGTAAGAGCAGAACGTGCTGCTCTTGCTCTCTCGCGATCTTTTCTGATTGCTGCACGTTTTGTAGCCGCTTATCAGATAGTCAGGCGGTGTGTCATCATAGTACTATAACTCGTCTCTTTTCTCTGCTCTAGTTGTGCTGCATTTCCACTACTAGAGCTAGCCTTCTCTCATTCTCTCTCTCGCATTATTTGTGGCGGCGCTTATGCTTTTTATGTTGGTCAACTTATGTGACTGGAAGCAGTTGAGTGAGAGAGGCAACGTCGCTGTCGACTGCGACGTCGACGTCGCAGTTGGGAAGGAACGTGGAACGTGGAGCGAGAGCGAGCCCCTCGATGAGTTACAAAGCAGCACCACACATCGACGGTCGCTCGCGTTGCCCGTTCGTTGGGTTCGTTCGTTCTTTGATTCGTTGTTCATTCGCTCGCTGACTCGTCGTTGTTGGCTTTTTGTTCTTTTAGATTAATTGCAAGAAAAGTCAGTAACAACGTCGTATAGTAAAAACATATTTTTAAAGCATTGTTAAAGTGTGTTTATGTCTGTTTGATAAATATATAAAAATAATTTTAGCAATGATGATTTGTTTGCAGTGCTACTGATAAATCAATAAGTATAATAGCGCGCTATGCCAAATTCACCACTCTCGTGCACTCGCTCTCTCTCCCACACACTGTCTAAGTCGCACGTCTCTCGCTCTCGTGCAACCCCCAGTGCTGTAATCTAACGTTTTGTGCTCTCCCATTCGACTTGAATCTCATTTCCAGTGCGTAGTGCAGTTCAAGATAAATGTAATCTAAGGCAAATACCAAAGAAATTCGTGTGGCAAATAGATTTACTTGCAAGTGTTTCAACTTCATTCTCTTTGTGTTCAACAAATTATATAAATACAAATGTATAATACAACGCTTATCGCATAGTTCTATTAACTCGTGTGTGTTGCCTTGTATCGATTGAAATGCGAAATGCGTGTATAAATATAACAAAGGCCAAGTGTATTACAAACAACAGTTATCCATAAAGGAATTTATTTATGTTCGCTATATGCATATTTTCACCGTAAGTTGCAGCTGCTACTGATAATCAGAAAAAACTGTTTGTAGCTTAAAATAAGATTTAAGTGCAAGCTTGAAGCTTACTTCTGAGTGAGTTGAGTTTGTTTTGAAAAATCGATTTTTCTCAGCACTTTTTTTTATATATATATATATATGCAAGTGTGCGCTCTCTTTGGCACTCTCTTGCTTCTTTTTCTACCCCAGCCCCCGTCTGCCCTTGTCGAACCAGCTGTTTTTTTTTTGTGGGCTCAGCGATGCTTGCAATTTCCTTGACAATTATCACAACCTGTTAAAGTTTTCTGATGCAATTTTAGTTTAGATCGTTTGACTTCCCAAAGATTGAATATGTAAGATCTTATTATATTTTCAGAAAAGAAAGCAGTTGTAGACTTATCATATTTTTGTGGTTTTTATTCATTTGCGGTTTCCTGTCTTATATTCCCAACAGCCTAATTACAAAACTGTTTCCAATGACAAATAAAATTGAATAGAACTCACATCTAAATATGGCTACATATTTTTAGCAAAAAGAGAGAAAAAATACGAAAACAATAATTGCGTTATTCATTGCGTTGCCAAAGGCGAATGATAAGTATTCATACTTGAATATACGGGCCATAAATGAACCGATGTCGGAGGCGTCGTCAACATCGTCGTCGCCCACATGCCAAGTTATTTGGTAGAAAGACAATAATAATAACTCGGCATCCAAGTGCTTCAAGCGAATCCAATGTTCACTCAATTGCGCAGATAGCTTACAGGTACTCTTTGAACAAAAAAAGAGGCCAAGATGAAACTGTTTATTCATGGAGCAGATGATTTACTTGTATCTTTCTTGACATTACAAATAGCCATCGTTATATCGCATGTCACCTGCTCTACTATAAAGATTAATAGGGGACCGAGTTGGGTGTTTTTCGAGTAAAAAAACAAGAGTGTCTGCTTGTTTGTTTGTCGCCAAGAATAATGTGAACACATTTAGGCATTTGGGTCAGAAGTGTTTGAATCAAATAGTCGAGCAGCAACAGCAGCAGCATCGAAGCACTTCAACAATCTCAAGAGCACCCCAAGAAGCACTAGAAACCAGTCTCGACTGTCTGTAGGCGATCCAGAGGCTCCCTTGGTCGTAAGTTGTTTGTCTGGTGCTCGTAAGATAGATAGATGGATGGCTGAAAATTGGGTCATTTACTTAGAGTGGCGATTCCCTCTTACAGTTTATAGAATGTTTGATTTATTGGTGGATTTCACTAGTTGATTTATCAAATCGCTTTGCGAGTGTGCTGTCAATTTCACACTGGACTAGAGACCAGTTTATTTGGATGCCCTTCGAATGGTATCCATTGTGGTTGGAAATGCATGCTCAGCTGCTTTTGAAACGATAAAATATTCATTATGCATCTGATTTAAAGATGACATTCGATTGTATTACATAAACATAAAACCAGCTACAGTCTGACAATAAATAAATAATGTGTACACTTTGGTAGCTTTGTTCAATGAATGCAAACTACTTGCGAAGTAAACTCTGATTATTTTGTCTATTGCAATCTGAATCATCGATTCTGTTATTCGAATAACTGTATTCCATATTGTGTTTATACTTATGCGTAATTCTATACTCTGGACTCGACGTTCTCTGAAGCGAAGAGCAAACACTCATAAGTGTGTGTGGATATATTTATACATTACGAGTGTGTGTATACATAATTATTATTCTGTAATGACGAACTCGCAATCGATCGATCGTTTCCGTTCCAGATGAATTATTCTTTTGCTACCTAATTTCATTATTATTTCTAAACGTTTCTTAATTTTTTTTTCTAGAGAATCTTTCACGTTTTGAATTACAGATTAAGCACAGTAAAGGAATAGGATAATTTACTCTACGATTTTTATGAATGGCCATATAGGATATGGTGGTTTAGCTTAACTACATTGGCGGAAATACGTGAGTTTTCAGTTGGTTTCAGTCGAAGTAATCGATTGGCAGTTGAAGGTCGACAACGACCTACATAAGCAGTTTCTTTGTATCAACCCGTATATATACGAAGTATATATGTATTTCTCTTTTTTTTTTGTATTGTTTTGTCTTCTCTTGTTTTATCTGCCGTTGTTTTTGCATCTGGGCGCTTCGTGTTCAAGTGCTTAATTCAGCTTTGAAAAGAAACCTCAGGCAACGCTTAACTGGTTCGATTGACGCACTGGATACAATGGCCCAACGCCTGTCCTGAACTCGAACTATGTTATTTATAGATGTCTTTGTTGTTTTACTCTCAAATACATACTCAAATGACTTTCTCTTGTCTATACCCTTCGGGAAAATGTGGGCGTAGTTTAATGAGGAAAATGATTAAAAGCAGCCTGGGAGAATATTAAATTGTTAAATCGGCTAGAGATTGACTAATCACTTAATTAGATACTTCCTACAAGTCCTTGGCGTTTGGGGTGTCTTGTCTGTCGCCAGTCCGTAGCAAAACAAACATCACTAATTTGTTTTCCCTGTTTATTTGAATATCATAAAGTTGATAGTCAGCTTAGTAAACCAAACACTTGTTGCCGCTGTTCATTGGACTACCCAAGGCACAGCCGAATTCCCGCCCGAATTCCTCTGAATTGCTTAGCGGTCCATTCACATCCCAGCGCTCAGGAGTATGCAACATGAGAGGCAAACCCTTTGGTGGCGGTTCTTCGCCCAGTTTAGCCCAGCAGCGGGTTTGGGCGAAGTAGATGAAGAACAGCTGTGTGTTGGTATAATTCAACTCGGGCAGCGTCTCTCGTGAAAGAAGATTCTTCAGTTTAGGATCCAGTTGCTCCAACCAGCTGAGATATGCATTGAAGGCCACATTAAGGGCACTGCTCTCGGCAATAATCTGCCTGAGGCGGGTGGCATTGCGAAACTCGTTGGGCTCATCGGTCAGATAGTTGCTATACTGGGCACGTTGACATTCGCTGACATTCCGATAGCCTGACATTGTTTCCTCGGACCAAGGTGACGTCGCCTGCGGATACTTATTCCATCCATCGTCATCGAAGGCGTAGAGTAGGGCACTGGCCAATCTCTGGCCCAGCAGCGCGTACTTCAAGGCCTTGGGATAGTAGTAGCTGTAGTAGGGTGACTGCAGCAGACCCCAACCCACGAGGATCTCGTGTTTACGTGGCATGAGTGCAGCACGCACCTCAAAGGCATCCAGACCACCATCGTCGGGCTGGCTAAAGTCGTTGCCACGCAGCGAGTTCAGCTGCTGATGCGCATTGAAACGCAGCGAAATCTCCAGCTTGCGCCAGTAATCATCGCCTTTTTCGAAGCGCAGCTCGGACAGATCAACGCCTTGGTAGTCGGGAAATTGTGTGTGATATTGCACGAGTCTGGTGCGAGCCGCACGTCTATCGTTCTCGGTCATCCATTCCACCTTGAGCTGCTGCTCAAAGGCTTTGATCACATCGTTGAATATCTGATCGATGTCATTCTGGGCATCATTCTGGCGTACATGATGCTGGAACATGTCTCCCAGCGCCTGGGGAAAGAGCCGTTGCATCACACGCACACACTGCTGGGGACGCAGCATTCCTTCCTCCTCGGGCGGCGAATTGAGCTCCGAGAGTGCCACATATAGAATGTAACCAGAGATGGTTAAATGATTGTTCGACTTGATCGTGCGCACCATGTGACTAAGGTAGCTTTGGGAGCGTAGATATACGTAATCCACATGACTGCCGTCCACAATATTCTCCACGAACTGCTTAAAACTGACCGTATTAGCTCCCAATTGGTTATCTACATCAGCCAGGCTGCGTCGTGGATACGGCGAATTATTTCCAGACTGCTGACGTAAACGGTCTTGTCCGGTCCGTGAACGAGCTGTATAGACGGGCACCTGCTCAGGCTGCTGTTGGTCCAGCGGTGGAGGCAAGATGTCGCTTTCATGCATGCGCTTGCAGAGTTCAAACTCAAAGCGTATGATGTCGCCGGCAAAGCGAGCAGCCTCGCCGTGTTCCATCTCCAGCCAGTCGTGCAGATTGTTGGCCACCTGCTGCTGTATCACATTATAAATCTCGCTGTTCACTTCTGCCTCCTGCACGCTTAGTGTATTGCAATGCTCCTGCGGAATTATCGTGAGCTTCGGTTCACCTAGGTAGATGCTATTGCCACGCATCTGCTCCAGATTGAGATCTACACTCAGTCCGATCAAAATATCCAAGCCATAGTTTTTTCGCAGCTCGGAAAGCAACCTCTGCCAAGTGTATCCAGACTGATAGTTGGAGGTCGGCACGTTCCTCAGTCCGCCGTGTTTTTGCAGTATTTTAATCATAAATTGTTGACGTTCCTGGGCATTTGCCTCGATGGCAACGCAGGAATCGTAGAAGCTTACCACTTTGCGCACATTGGCTGCACTCGCGGAACTGTATTCGTTGGGATGATGTTGCGGTGTCATCGGCAGCTTCAGCAGCTCGTCCAGTTTCTTCACAATGCGTGACTCTACTATCTGTTGGACTGTGCCCAGTTCTCCGTCGCGCAGCTGGCGAGTGTGATACTGAGCCCAGTTGCCACAGGCATAGTTGAAAAAGTCCTCACAGGGATCGAGAGTTGGGTCCATGTAGTTGCCCATCTCCGTGGCCATGATTTGTCGCACGCGCAGCTCCTCGCGGCTTTTCGGCACATCGTACTGATGTTCTCTGTTGTTATTGTTATTGTTATTATTGTGAATCTGATTCGGATTTTGATTTTGATTCTGGTAGCGATTTGGTGGCATGCTCATTGCACCTCTTTGTGATTGACCCATTGGTGGCATGCGATTTACGTTGTTGTTGTTGATGTAGATATTGTTGTTGTTATAGTTTCGTGCAGCAGCTACTCCATAAATAAGGTGGAGCAGGGTCACGAGGACCGCTAAGAGTAGCCAAACAGCGCGTGTAGTTCTCATCTTTGCGTTGGAATTGAAACTGAAACTGAATTGCGGAATCGCTGTTGATAAGCTCGAATCGCTCGAGGCTGGCATTTGGCGCTCATGAACTTGACGAATTGGGTCAAGAATGCGCTCAGCTCACGTCCCTGGGGTTATCTCCTAAGTCTGCCTGCTTCCTTTCCGCTTGCTCTCTCGCGCTCCCATATACTTAATTTTTGCACCTCACTTCCCTCGTTCCCTCTGTTTTCAACGAAAGAGAAGTAAACAAAGTCAAGCGTCGACCATCAATTTGTTGTTTGTATTCTGAGTATTAAAATATTAAATTAATATAGGTAAAAATTAGAGATGAGAGCGTGCCGAAAGAGACAAACAGAATATAATGAAAAGAATGGGTTGATAATTGCATTCTCACTATACATTTAAAACGTAAACACATTTTATTAGAAATTAATAAAATTAGTTCTTTATAATGCAGAGGTGCACTTTTAATTGGTAGAATATGTTTTGTTACTGACAATAAATTATAGATCAACGACTACAAGTAATCGGTAATTTTCTTAGTTTTCATATGTATAGTTTGTAAATAGGTAGCTCTGTTAGTAGATGATGCATTTCTCTGCGGGATTCATGGGCGTGCCCGCCGCACAACGGAATTCCCGGGCGAAGTCCGGAAGATTACGCAACGGTCCATTCACCTGCAGACGCTCCCAGCTGTGATGTTGTCTAACGCTGTAGGTGCGACCTGACTCTTCGTTATCGACAGACTGCCGCGGATGGCAATGCTGCTGGGCAAAGGCAATAAAGAAAAGTGCAGTATTCGGATAGTTGAGACCAGGCAACGTCTCCTTTGATAATAGTGTAAAGTCATTGTTGGGCTCCTGAAAATTTAGCCAGTTGAGGTAGGCATGAAAGGCCACATTTAGTCCAGCGCTGTTGGTAATCAGCTGCTCCGTTGCGCTCTCATTGTGCCACAAATAGTCCTCCACATGGCGGATAAAGCAAGCACTGCGACTGCGGTACCGCCAGGCAGTCAATGCATCCCAATTATCTCGCTCCCGCAAGGGAACAGACCAATGAATCTCATCAAATGCCCTCACCATCTGCTGGGCTAGCGTTGTGCCCAATGTGGCAAAGCGTATTGCATATCCATAGCGCGCATCGTAGTCGGGTGGCTGCAACAACGCCCAGCCCAGCTCGAGGCGATGCTGCACAGATCGATAGACCACCCGGGACTCATAGGCTTCCACGGGGTGGGCGGGCAGTGGCACTTCCACCTCGAAGAGGCGATGCACTTGCTTGGACTGCACCTCATCCTGCAGCTGGCGCAGATTGTGCCAATAGTTGTTGTGATCCAGCTGTAGCTTGAGTACCAGTGGCTTTTCATAGATGGGCAGGGCAAGTCGCATGTTGCTCAACTTCTGTTGGGCTATGCGACGACTGCCCTCCTCCAACCAGTCGGCGTTGAGACTCTGCTTTAGGGCGTCCTGGAGCTGGGCATATATTTGATTCAATTGCTGGGCAGCTTCGATGGTGGCAAATTGTCGCGTATAAAGCTCCCCCAGAGCGGATGGCAACAGACGTTTGACGGTCTCCAAGCAATGCGCTGGCCTCTGGACGGACTTTTGTTCCAGCGGGAAAGTGAGTGTGGCCACAGCCCGATACATTATGTAGTTGGCTATCTGAGTGATGTTGTGGGCATCCACCGTACGCTTTAGTTGGCGATAATAATTATCCGCAGCCATATAGACGGGGGTATAGATGCCCTGACCAAAACTGGTGGTCATGTAACCCTCAAAGTCCATGCCATACAATCTGGTTAGTTCAGTTAAAGTCTTGCGTGAGTAGTTGGCCTTATAGACATTGATGTCATCGTCCCAAGGCTGCTGACGTTGCATGCCACCGCATAGCTCGTGCTCAAAGCTGACGATGTCAGCAGCCAATCGAGCCGATTCTTCATTGCCCATGGCTAGCCATGTCTTTAGCTGTTCGGTCACCCGTTGCTCGATGACGGCATACGGCTCATCACGTATATCTAATCTGTTAGTGATGCAGAGCTCGCGGGGAATCAGAGTGTTTGGCTCACTAAGGTAAATACTATTCTCCGTAACCTGGGCGTAGTTGTAGCCAATATGCAGTCCAATGAGGATCTCCATGCCGTAGTGCCGACGCAGATTGCCAATCACCTGCAGCCAATCGTAGCCCTGATGATACACTGGCCAATTGGAGCCGGGTACAGCCGGAAATCCGCCGTTCTGTTGTATGAATTCGCTGATGAATTGCAATTGTTTCTGATTTTGACCACGTGTATGCGCCACAAGGCAGGACTTGTAAAACTCCTTAGCCTGACGTGCCACAGCATTGTCCTTGTGATGCGGTGCCTCGTCCAGCAATCGCACCAGATCCTTATCGATGCGTTGCGACAGGCGGGACATTCGGGTTTCCTGTGCTGTTTTCCGCCAATTGCCACAGGCGTATTCGTAGAAATCCGTGCAGGGATCAGCGCTTTGATTCAGTTGTTTGCGCATCTCTTGGGCTTTGCTCTGACGCACCGACTCCGCCGTTTGGAAGACACGCTCAAATCTGTCGCTGTCGCCATTGCCCGGCCAGACGAGTTGGAGCCCGACGAGCAAGAGGATGAGCGACAATAAATGTCGATTGGACATGCTTCATCAACGTTGGCTTGGCGCAAACTGTCCCAATTGTAGAGGCTGCAGCCTGAAGCGCTCTTCTGATAAGAGCACAGTTCACTTGAGGTTATCGCAAAAGAAGAACCAGAGAGTCAGAGAGAGAGTAAGAGAGAGAATATGCGGGCGCTGATTACAGTCAGTATTTTAATTCACCGGAAGCGAAAAAGAGTTCACGTCTCGCTCTGACTCGCTGCTCAAGATTGGAGTAAAGTGCAAACAATGTGCGGCGTTTTATTCAAATGCGTTAAACATTATTCTAATTCGATTAACTTATTCAAAACATTTGACACTTGAAGCGAGCATTGAGCTTAGCGCCAACAGGGCAGCTAAAGGCCTCGATAAACTTCTCCGAGTTGGACAACGCTGTGTTCACACGCAGCTGTTCGGGTATCTCATCAAACGCCTCCAAAGTATCTGGATAATCGTTGCAATAGAGCTGGCCATAAGCCAGGAAGAACAATTGATGGGGCGTGTGATCGAGTAGGGGAAGACGCTCTCCTCGATAATCAATGCCTGATTCCGGTGAGTTATTCAGCCACTGAATGTAGGCACGATAGGCGATGCTTAGTGCCCCATTGTCAGCAACAACGCGACTCTGGAGTCCCTTATCGGTCACAGGTTTCTCTTGGAACTGCACAAAGACGGCATACTGCTCCTGGAAGCATTGGGCACGCTCTGCAAACGAAGTCTCCGACGTTGAGTCCCACCAGTTGTTTCTGTAGCCATTGCGATCGTAGCGACGTCCTACATCGTCGAAACCATGCAGCATTTGACGAGCGAGCAGCACTCCCAGAGTTCCGAACTTCAATGCCTGGGGATAGTTGCTGTCCCAGAAGAAACGCGCTTGCAAGAAGGTGATGGGAATCTGCATCTTATTGGTCTCCAGCTCATAGTGTGGCAACTTGTACACCTTATCCGTTAACTGCGGCTCCTCCACAAGCTTGGCCAGCTGTCGCTTGGTGCTCCATTGCAGCACATTCACCAGATTGGGATAGAAGTGTCCCTCATTAACCCTTAAACCATACAGCTGACGTATGAGCTCAGACTCGTCATGGGTGCGGAACTTTAACTCCAATTTGTCCAGTTTATTGATGGCCTTTTGTCGCGTGTCGAGTGAGAGCCAATGTAGATTCGGTGACGCCTGCAGATCCTCGCGAAACACGCGCCTGATGTCCGTCCAGGTAGACTGCAGCTCGTTGATCATTTGCATGTTGTTGTAGTTGCGATGGAAGAGATTCTCCAGCTGCTGGGGGAAATATTTACGTACCATTTGCACACACCAAATGGACGGCTGGACACCCGATGGAATGCGTGCCTGGTCAAAGGTGTCGAGCGCACGCCAAATGGTATAATTGGCCAAATGTAGTTTTGGCGTGGTGCGAATCACATCCATCAGATTGGACAGATAGTCCTCCGGTGTCTCGTACAGATCCGCGTACAAAGTATCGTTAAAGATCTGCCGAAGATAGCGACTCACATCGACAAAGCTGCCATAGGCTGCCTTCAATTCGAAAGGGGTGCGTTCTCGTGTTGTCTGTTCCATGGTAAGCGCGGCGTTGTGTGGCAAGCCCTTGGCCAACTGTTGCTCAATCTCGAGAATTTGGCTGGCTACCTCATTGCACCAAAGATCCGACTGATCAGGGAAATAGTTGTGAAGTTTCTCGGCAATGTTGCGCTCGTAACGCACTCGAGTGCCATAGTAGGCAGCATCCATATATTGTCGACGATGTCCCAGCGGCAGTTTTGGAGCGCCAACCTTTAAGCGGTGCAGGTGTCCTTCCTTGTAGTCGGGCACAACCTCCAGTCCGATCAGAATGTCCACTCCCAGTTTGCGTTTTAAGTTGGCCACCACAAGTAGCCAATCGTACTCGTACGAATACCAGGAGGGTACACGAATCTCTGGCCAACCGCCGCGGAAATCAGTAACCTCAAGGAGCGTCGATAATGCCGAACTTGTGTTATTCGCTTCAGCGTTACACGTGTTATAGAAGTTCTTGATCAAGCGATCTGCGCTGCTGTCCGAGTTAGATGTTGCTGCCTTTAGCATGTCTGCGCTCTTGCGCACAAACAGCTCCTGGAGCTCATCCAGATAGTTGGTTCGCTTGTTGTATAGTTTTGAGGGATGCAGACGTGGCCAATTGCCGCACGCAAAGTTATAGAAATTATCGCATGGCTGCGGCTCACCTTCGGACATGTAAGCCTTGATGTGAGCTGCTTTGGCTAGGCGAAGAATGTCCCTCTCGAAGGTATTCACATAAGGATAAGGATGCGTTGCGCTCCAGGAAAGTGTTAGACTTGCCAGCAGACAAGTCGTTAGCAAAAGTTTCATTGTGTCGGTCGATCGTTGTGTGTTGTGATACGTTACGTTTAGATGTCGAGAGAAAACTAAGCTCAAATCGAGCGATGCGTCGATTTTTGACTTGGGGCGGAGGCTTATCGTCATCGCTAGCTAGCGTAATTAATGAATTATTCTGTTCGCATTAACCATTGCAAACAATTTTGTGTTTTTTGCGCTCTCTTCTCAGCTCAATTAACGTTTCTCTACCGTCTGACCCAATTCTCCCCACAAAACTACTCAACAATCATTCAGTTTGTTATTTTATTTTTGCCTCTCGCGCACTTGACCCGAAGCCACAAGGTAGCATCGCATTGCACGTTGCGGTTCTCTCGCTTACTCTCAGATCCCATGTTCACTCTCGCTCTCAGTTGCTCAGCTTAGAATGATTCTCAGTTGTCCAAGGTTGGCCCCATCGCATATATAGCACAATAGATGAGGGCTTATGTATGCATACCTAATTAAAATTTGTGTTTTCCGCACTTAAGTTGTTTACTCTATTCGTGTAATTACCAATTCCCTTATTTGAATTTCCTCTTTTCTATTTACAGGAAACCCTTCTTCTTCAACATTTCTAAAACACTTTGTATTGCTGGCATCTTTAATTGCCCTTAAAGTGTGGACTAGAAATAGCATCAACTGCGAAGTTAAACCAAGAGGAATTTTCTGGACAAGAGCACAACAAAAGGAAACTTTGCAAACGGTAAGAAATTAGCAAATTTCATTGTTTAATATAGAAATTATTTGTGCTGATTAAGTGAATAAATATTCCAACGATTTTCGGAGGGGAATCGTAGTTGATAATCTGCCTGAACTCACGGTCACACATTCTTAATAAAAATGTTTGTCAATGTTAGAGGGAATATTCTTTAATGATTTTATAAAATAAACTTGGTTGCTGACTATCCATAATAAACGCTCTCAGCTTCATCGGCGATATTTAAGAAATATATGAATATTTTTTGGTGTTTTACACAAATGATTTAAATTGCACGATTATTCGTTCAATTAAATAATACTTTTTTTTAGCCCGTGATCACTTTAAGAAGCGTTGGACTCAGACGATCGTCAACGAGTACTTCGCTGACATTATATTTAACTTGATATCCATCTTCATCGTGGGTGAAATCAGCTCTCTCCTCAAACAGCGTTTCCCCTGTTTCAGAGTCATTGCTGGGTGCAAAAAAGAGCGAACTTCGCCAGCCAGTGATGATCTCTTCGGTCTCAGTTGATGACTCCGTGTTGGTCTCGATCTCAACGTCGTCGACCTTGGTACTGTTGCACGGGCTGTCTGTTGATGTTTTTGTTACATTTCGGACCTTTGGTACTTCTTTAATGCTGAAATGGATAAACAATTAACTAATGATTTATACACCCTTTCTTTCAAAACTTACTGGAACACGTAGAATACGTTGGTTGCTGCATCATTTAAATCTATGGAAATGCATAGCACTGTGAAGAAGCACAGAAACTGCAAGAGGTTAAAGTTGATGAACAATCCGAAAGATATTTCACACTATTCCAAGGAAATTACTTACCGTGATGACTTTGATCATTCTAGTTTGAGCTCTCAGAGTGCACTGTTGAATGCATCAGAACTCCCAACTATATTTCATATATATATAGTCAACGATATATTGGCGCTAGGCAATTCCGTATCTGGAAACAAGTTTAACCGGTATCAGAAATGCAATTGAGAACTTTGAGAATCCCACATGAGAATCTATATGAAAGTATTGAATGAACGAATCCATACTATTTATTTGTTATACGGAGAAACCAGTTTTCAGTCAGACACTTTTCTATTCAAATACTGTTATTGACTTTAATTCATAATTACATGCAACCGGTGGCAATGATGATTGACACTAATTGCCAATTTTATTACCGTCCAACTGCTGTGCAACATGTACGGGGAATTTTCAATCTGTGTAGCAGTTTTGGAAAACTTCGCAAAATATTCCAAAAACTTTAAATAACAAACAAACAGTTGCTAATTAAGTACGACAATTGTTAATCTATATCTCTAATGGATTGGGATATGAAATCAATTAAATTCGTATTCGCAAGGGAGTTCCCCTCGAAGTGTGTTACAAAGTGCACTTTATTATTAATTAATTCTCTAAATTACAATAATTAATGTAGACTTAACCACCTGCAATCACCTTTAGAGCTGTTGCGCTTAATTTAGTGTCAAATCCACAGGGCATTATATTAGTATCATTAGTTGGCACCTTTTTCTTATTATTCATATTCACTATAGGTATTTCACTAGGAGTTATTCGCACTGCTTTAGTCAAATTCGCGCCCATCAGAGATATTGTAAAATTGCAGAAGATTGGCATTTCAACGGTATCATTCATTGACTTTGTGGAATGCTTTTTCAGTATTAACATTTTTGATTGAATTGTGTGGTTCTGCTCTAATTTTGCAGCCTTTTCAAGAGTTGTTATGTGTAGCGCTTCGTATTTCTCAGTTGTCTGATCTTTTCCTTGTCCATAAGTTGTGCTATTTATCCTTTGATAGACATTTGTTTCCAGTATTGGATGTGCCCCGATGGACGACAATCCCAGCAGAAAGATAGAGATAATCTAAAGGAATTAAACTGGTTGTTATTATTTGCTTCATAGTTGACTTCACATTCCGCCACTTACAATCGATTGCATTTTTACAAACGTACTGTTTGTTAATCTCACTTTGCCGAGAGCTTTATACTCAAAGATGCTTAGTTATCGATGCGAGAAATTACCCACTGATCTGTGTTTATTGCATTTGTATTTCGCAATGATGCTTGGGCGTTTTGTATCGATTTTAGCGGGTGATTTGTCACAGAAGTGATGTGGAAAAGTCCATCATCCTAATTAGGATTATTGGGTAAAAAGCGATTAGTATTGATCTATTTTGAGGCACATTTATATTCAATACTGTACGAAATTCAACTAATTTTGTGGATATATCATAGTGTGACGCGTTAAAAATTTTTTGTTTCGTGATAAATAAATAAATCAATTTAAAAAAAATTCACTTAAGTAATAGTATTTTCAACGATATTTTCTTTTAAACTCAAATAATAAGGTTCTCTAACCTTGCTAAATTTTCCATTAGCGAATTTCACAATTATTGAAATTTGACTATTTAAAAACAATTTTAGGTCTTTGTGCTGTTATTATTCCTTAAAAAATTCTTAGGGAGCACACATTTTTATTCGAATTCGGGAAAGAAAATCTAACCAAATATCCATGTGACCTTAAGCAAGTTCCTTGCAAATTTTTTTATTAGCTTTTTTGAAAAATTGTATTTTGTCTGTCGGAAAGACTATGTTTGAAATTCTTTTACTTTCAACCAAACATTTATCTAAAAAATTTGCTTTGCATTTAATATTATAAGGATTAAAGAGTTTCCATTATAACAAGTAAAAAAAAAGTAATATAAACTTCTTCAGACAAATTTATGTGCCCAAAGAATAATAATCATTGGAAATTAATATGGCTTTGTTTGTTTTCAATTTTTTAATTATTAAAAATCCACAGGGCATTATATTAGTATCATTAGTTGGCACCTTTTTCTTATTATTCATATTCACTATAGGTATTTCACTAGGAGTTATTCGCACTGCTTTAGTCAAATTCGCGCCCATCAGAGATATTGTAAAATTGCAGAAGATTGGCATTTCAACGGTATCATTCATTGATTTTGTGGAATGCTTTTTCAGTATTAACATTTTTGATTGAATTGTGTGGTTATGCTCTAATTTTGCAGCCTTTTCAAGAGTTGTTATGTGTAGCGCTTCGTATTTCTCAGTTGTCTGATCTTTTCCTTGTCCATAAGTTGTGCTATTTATCCTTTGATAGACATTTGTTTCCAGTATTGGATGTGCCCCGATGGACGACAATCCCAGCAGAAAGATAGAGATAATCTAAAGGAATTAAACTGGTTGTTATTATTTGCTTCATAGTTGACTTCACATTCCGCCACTTACAATCGATTGCATTTTTACAAACGTACTGTTTGTTAATCTCACTTTGCCGAGAGCTTTATACTCAAAGATGCTTAGTTATCGATGCGAGAAATTACCCACTGATCTGTGTTTATTGCATTTGTATTTCGCAATGATGCTTGGGCGTTTTGTATCGATTTTAGCGGGTGATTTGTCACAGAAGTGATGTGGAAAAGTCCATCATCCTAATTAGGATTATTGGGTAAAAAGCGATTAGTATTGATCTATTTTGAGGCACATTTATATTCAATACTGTACGAAATTCAACTAATTTTGTGGATATATCATAGTGTGACGCGTTAAAAATTTTTTGTTTCGTGATAAATAAATAAATCAATTTAAAAAAAATTCACTTAAGTAATAGTATTTTCAACGATATTTTCTTTTAAACTCAAATAATAAGGTTCTCTAACCTTGCTAAATTTTCCATTAGCGAATTTCACAATTATTGAAATTTGACTATTTAAAAACAATTTTAGGTCTTTGTGCTGTTATTATTCCTTAAAAAATTCTTAGGGAGCACACATTTTTATTCGAATTCGGGAAAGAAAATCTAACCAAATATCCATGTGACCTTAAGCAAGTTCCTTGCAAATTTTTTTATTAGCTTTTTTGAAAAATTGTATTTTGTCTGTCGGAAAGACTATGTTTGAAATTCTTTTACTTTCAACCAAACATTTATCTAAAAAATTTGCTTTGCATTTAATATTATAAGGATTAAAGAGTTTCCATTATAACAAGTAAAAAAAAAGTAATATAAACTTCTTCAGACAAATTTATGTGCCCAAAGAATAATAATCATTGGAAATTAATATGGCTTTGTTTGTTTTCAATTTTTTAATTATTAAAAATCCATTTAGTCCACTCCTTTTATTTAACATATTAAGGGAAAATGTAACCAAATCTCGTCGTGGCCAGACACAATTTTCTTGTAAATGTACAAACAAATTTTTATAGAATTGACTAAATATCCATGTAAAAATAAACGTATCCTTTCAAGCAACTATAAAATATGATATATACAAGTGCATTTCATATAAGTTCTGAAGAAAAATATAATTTCGCAAATATAAATAAAATTATTGAATTATTATAGTGTTTTATTGTGTTTTTTTTTTTTTTTTTGATTATTAAAAATTCTTTAAATGATCACCTTTTAGTCAACATTTGCGAAAATCTTGTAAAACTCAAATTCCAAGTTTTATAGTTTTGATTTCATATCCATAAGGATTTAAACGTATTCACTAAAGCAAGTATAAAATATTTAATAACCAAGCAATGCATCTTATATAAGCTCTGAAGAAAAAAATAATTTTTCATAGATAAATAGTTTGATGTAAATAAAAAATATGGCATTTTTTTGTTTTTTAGTGTTTTATTGAATTATCCGTAAAATAAATATTAAAAGCTTGACATTTTTCCATAAAATCTGTTTAGGTTAACTTTTGTACAATTTACAATTAGATTAAACAGTAATGTAATAAATAGTTAAAATTAAAATAGGGCTAGACAGAAGCAAACAAACATCCTTTGGTATAGTGAAGTTCTCTAAAATTACTGTGTGAGAATCTTAAGTAGTTTCGCCGATAGGCGATTCACTGGCTCCACTGGATATCGTTTGTTTGCATGAAGAGTACGAGTTCCGTTCTGTGCGACAGCTTGAAGATTTTCAGTAGCAGTGGTGATAAAAAGGTACTCCAACTTGGTGTAGTCGGTGAACTAGTTACAAAGAATCAAATACGGTTGGTTGAAGTTGTTAGTCCTTTATAAGTTTTTGATGCTCTTTCTGGTGTTGGCGGTTTTTTTTTTTTTTTTAATTACAATCCAAAAAAATGTTTAGAAAGGCGTTTCTAATTTGCTGTGTGATTCACTTGAAGATAATCAAGTACTTTTTGTTGATGTTTAGTCCTTGATTGGTTTTTAATGTTTCTTTCTCGGATTTTAAATCCAAATTATTTGAAGTGACTGTTTCTTATCCTTTGCTGGGTTTACGTGTACCTTCTGTATAAGTTCTTATTGTCTTGGCGTTCAATTGTGTTCTGAATGTCTGGAAATACTTCGGCCTCGGCTTTTATACAGCAGTTGAGCGTCGGCCATTGGCACACGACCAGCGCACGTCATTGGATCGTTGTGGCTTTGCGGAATTTTCCCAGCGCACTTCTAACAGATTTTTTAGAAAAGTTACCGAGTCAAGCCGTGGATCGCCATAAAAATACTACTATATTTAGCCACTAGATACAATCAATTGTTAATGGTCCAATTAAACATGCAAAATCGGGTGGTGTAATGACGTTGACTACTAGTTAAAAGTGATTCATATTTATATAGCCATGAGCTGGGAAAAAGGGGTGTACCTTTTTAAGAAAAGCTAGAAGAAGACAAACAGAGTTATCTTTAAGATCGAACGAACTAGAGGCAATATATCATATTGTCTTAAGCAGTAGAATTAATTTAAATGTAGTATGAATATAGCATAAATGTATACCTGTCCATCCGATCTCGTTAATCGTTTAACTAATATGAAATTTATTCGAAAACGTCATTTGAAACAGAGGGTCGTGACCACTTGAACATCTCTTTAGTTCATTTATGGATGGCATTGCATAGGCGTTTTAATGTAATGTGTTGTGATTAATACAATTTCTAACTAAATGCAATATTAATCATCAAGATATTCAACATATTTTTATTCAATTAATTAAATTAAATAAACAAAGAACATATTTTCTTTAATTTACGAATACATTTGAATACAATTTGTGAACAATTCAAGCAGAAAGTGATCCTAAAATTGTGTAAATACCTTTTGTGCGCCGGTGAAACACTTTGGAAATTGTTTGAAAATAATTTGGAGAGGGGATCAAATTGAGGCATTACTTTCGAGAAAGAAAAAACATTTTGTTTTAGTTGTATTTTATTTTAATTGCTTAGTTTTTAATGTCGCCACACATGCCACATACACATGAGACGAAAGAGAAAAGCGAATGTAGTGACAGCAAAAAAAAAAAAAAACATTAGAATATTTTTATAATTTTGTCGTTTGTGTTATGCGAAAGAAACTCACGTGTATCCCCTCTTCAAAATTATTTATTTTCAGACAAATAGAAAAGTGTTTTGCGCATCTGTCAACCCAATAATTCAGAATCTCTATAGAAAATCCAAAAACATAAGTACAGAAAGCAAAAGATTAAGCAAGAAGAGCGAATCGCTCCTCCTATGATACTTGTCGATTGAGTCATATCTCGGTAAATCGTAGAACTATCAATACAACTAGTACTACTACTACTACTACTACCAACCACCAAGCAACCACAACCGTTCACAACCACCAACCACTCTACTTCTCGTACTCTGCCTATAACAACTATCGACACTAAGCCATACACGGTGTGGGGCTTTCTGTACCGCTGTGCCGCGGCAGCCCCTGTAGCTACCATGGGCGCCAACGTCTCGCAGCTGGAGCGCGAAATTGGCTCCGATCTGTTTCCGCCGAATGAGCATTACTTTGGGCTGGTTAACTTTGGGAACACGTGCTACAGCAACTCGGTGCTACAGGCCCTCTACTTCTGCAAGCCCTTTCGCGAGAAAGTGCTCGAATACAAGGCCAAGAACAAGCGGCCCAAAGAGACGCTGTTGTCGTGCCTCGCCGATCTCTTCTACAGCATTGCCACGCAAAAGAAGAAAGTTGGCTCAATCGCGCCCAAGAAGTTCATAACGCGATTACGAAAAGAGAAGGAGGAGTTTGACAATTACATGCAACAGGATGCCCACGAATTTCTCAACTTTCTGATCAATCACATCAATGAGATCATACTGGCCGAGCGTACAGGAAAGGCGGCAAATGGCGGAACAGCAGCTGCAGCAGGAAATAGCAGCAATACCAACGCTGCCACCACAACGAAATCCAATTCGAATTCCAATTCATCGCATTCAACATCAACCTCGACCTCGAATTCGACAGCCACCAATGGAAATTGCAGCAACTCGACCGGCTCATTGAGTGCCACCACAAGTGTCCTCGATGGCAATGGCAGCCTTACAGCCACAACCACGCCAATAACCCAAACTAATGGCGCTAACACAGAACCGACCTGGGTGCATGAGATCTTCCAGGGAATTCTGACATCGGAGACACGTTGCCTCAACTGTGAGACTGTGAGCAGCAAGGATGAGAACTTCTTTGATCTACAGGTGGATGTGGATCAGAATACCTCGATTACGCATTGCTTGCGTTGCTTCAGCAACACTGAGACGCTCTGTTCGGACAACAAATTCAAGTGTGACAATTGTTGCAGCTACCAGGAGGCACAGAAGCGCATGCGCGTGAAGAAGTTGCCCATGATCTTGGCCCTGCATTTGAAGCGATTCAAGTATATGGAGCAATTCAATCGTCACATCAAGGTGTCGCATCGCGTTGTCTTTCCGTTGGAATTGCGGCTCTTTAACACCTCCGATGATGCCGTGAATCCGGATCGTCTGTATGATCTGACCGCCGTAGTTATTCACTGTGGATCGGGACCGAATCGCGGTCATTATATTAGCATTGTAAAGAGCCATGGACTGTGGCTGCTGTTCGATGATGATATGGTCGATAAAATTGAGGCATCGACCATCGAGGATTTCTATGGCCTTACCTCGGACATACACAAGTCATCGGAGACGGGCTATATACTGTTTTATCAGTCGCGCGATTGCGCCGCATAGAAAGGAATCTTTTGCTCCCCATAGGTTTTTAATTTTTAAAGATTTTTTTATAAGTTCTCAATATTGTTTGTCATGTTTCCTATACAATTTAACGCAAAAAATGTTATGTTAAGCTAATCATTTTACGACTATTACTATTCAATAATAAATAACGACTATGAGAAAAGGCGTTTCTTATATAATATATGGAATTTATTTCACCACTTTTGCGCTAGGTCAGTTATTTTGCAGTTGGGGGCTTGTCTGTAGGCGACTAGGTAAATGAACATTACGCGAAATGAATTTCCCATTCAGGCATCAGGTCTATAATCTACTTAGTAATAATTCACAGTGCAATTGACAAGTTTTACATTTCAATAGAATTATCCGACAAATTACAAAACTATAGACTAGAGTTGAAGGTGCTACGTGTGCCTTAGTAGGTGGTCTCCCAGCTTGAGTCACCCGCTGATCATGTGCTTATCACACGATCAATTGCAACAGGTTTAACCTCAAGAAGTATGGTGATACATGTTCAAGCATGTCACTAACCACTAACGAGCCACATCATCAAACATTTCAATGGAGCTGTATTATTATTAAAATTCTTATCAACAATTAAACAATTTAACCGTAACTGCAATGTGTGATGCTATTGTTGCATTTGCATTAGCATTTTTACAGTAAACTGATCAATTACGTGCATTTTGTTTATACTATGAAGTTTGCAAATTGAATTAAATTAAATTACGACTTTTTGCGCCAGCAATTGAAATTGACTTTGGCTTTCGTAATTGCATATTTTTTTGCGTTTTATTACCCATTTTATAAATGACTATTTTTATTTGTTTGTTGTTTTTTTGGTATTATTCATCTTTAAAACTCCTATGTCAAATTACACGTCAAAATTCCAATAAAAATGTTTGCAAAAACTGGTCGAAAGTCTGTTGAAATATTTTGGTTGTATTTTGTTTTTGCCACGGATTCGAAGAGTCATTGAAAATGACGGCCAATTAGTTGAACTACACTAAAAGAAAGAGGATAGGTTTGAAAATGCATTCAACGTTTTATTCATTTGTTTAAAAATAATCTTACCCTTCAAAGTTAAGTTAAGTTTACTATTGATATTCAGTTTAATGAAACGTTTTCAATGCTTTATTTATTTATACGAAATGTATTCATACATAAAATGATCATATTATTTAGTAGCCTAGAAATTATAATTTTTTATTGGACATAATTTATTCATAGATTTATTCAATTGACAACTATTTTTGAAATGATTTCTCATATAAATTGAATTTACATTGGGAATTTTCTCACAGTGCATGTATGCATATTTGTCGCTAAATGACAATCGATGTTGCAGTTGCAGACATGTGTTGCCAGTTGGGTTTGTTGCCTGTCATGTTGTTGAGTCGCCTCGTAATTGCACCGCCCCGTTGCGTTGGTCCCGCGGCGCGGCGCGGCGCTGGATTGATTAGGTTTATCTTATGGACCGGCTAGACTATTCCGCATTGATGACGATGACGACGAGTGCAGGTTTGAATATGAGTGTGAGTGTGAGTGCGAGTTGTGGGTATGAGTGAGTGCTCTTTTGCGCAGACTCGTAAGTACCCGGTTATTACGCACTTTTCAGTTGTCGGCGGATGGATGGCAAATGACTTTCACTTTGATGCCAAACAAAAAATACTTTGCGCAATTTCTTTATGGGAAATATCTTTGGTATTTTGTGTGGCATGTGGCATGGGACATGGGATATGCGGCGTGTGTTGTGTTTGCTACGCTATCGACAACAATATGCCAGTTGACATGTAACATATTGTTGTTTTTTCTGCCTGCAGCATGTGGCAACTGTGTGTGTGTGTCTCCCTGACTGCCAACAGGAATATGTCAAGCGATGTTGCAACATTTGCCACACTGTCTCGACTTTCCAAATTGACAAGCGCATCTATTATCAGCTGTGATTTAATTGAAATGTTGCATGGACAACAAAGTAATTTGGTAACGATTTTATTAATGCCGACAAGCAGCGAGTAGTTCTTGGCGAGCAAATGTAAAAATGTTGCAAGTATAAACAGAGGCATCAATTTAACAACACGCCCTTAATTAGCTTGTTTGCCACATGTGGCGTTGTCTACTGGGGCAGATCACCCTTTGGCTGTTTGTTTGATCGCCAAAGAGTCGTAAAGCGAGAGGGAATGTGGGAAAGCGGTAAGCGGAATTCGTTTCTCTTGGGCGCTGACATCATTACGATCCGTTATGATATTAAATATGTCATTAAATATCTTTCTCAAGTGCGCCTGTCGCCATAAAAATATTTAAGAGCAGAACGCATTAGCTCATTTATCATCCGCCGCTTGACTGTAACTCGAAACCTTTGGCATCTGACGCAAAAGTTATATATAAATTTCATGTTGATATACATAATTTTAACTTTCCTTTATTTCCGTAAAGTGCGTGGCGAAATTTTAATGTAAATTCGATAATACTAAATTTATGATTGAAACTAATACATATTTTTTTGAAAATGATATCAACAATGAATTATATTTTGATAAAGTGCTTAAAAGTGCACTTCAGTCATTATTAAGCAATGAATTATATTTTAATGAAGTGCTTAAAACAGCGAACTTCTGTTGCTATTAAATGTTACTTATATAGGCTCAAAATGCGGGATGAATTTTTAATACAAACTACTATTATTTTATACAGATTATTCATTTATTTACTGCACATTGATTGAAGAAACAAAACTGACGGAACAGTTCTTTATTTACAATCTGACCTCTTGGGGATTAGTAACTATAGACGGCGTTGGCGCAATGTGAAAACTTTGACCAACCGCAAACACCATTCGAATGCGGTGGCAGGCGTTGCTTTTGTTTACTTCAGCAATTTATTTTTGTGCGAGGCAATTAAAAACGCGCTGGCTGGCAAGTAGGAGGCCAGAAGCCTGCCTCCATGTTCTGCAACAGAAGCCGAGGGTGGTCGAGAAAATTTGTGCGCTAATTTGCCTTCGTTGTGTCGCCATTTACTAAAACACAGAGGCAGAGGCAAAGACAGCGGCTACAGTGTCAGGGGCATCTGGGAAATGAAACTGAAATTGTTCATAGATGACTGTGAAATGCAGCTGATGAGTCATCGAATTGGGGAAAACGAAACTCGATTATAAGTAAGGCACCAAGTTGCCAAGCCAATAAATGTGTCTAAATACAGTGAAAACTTGAAAGCTCAACTAATTTTTAAGTATTCATAAATTTTCTTATTCATGTTTATTTTTCATATTGGAATATTAATTTGTTAATCCATTTCATATTCGAATTTAACATTTGTTAATCCATTTCAATCTAAACTCTTGTATGGTTTTGCTGCTCTCATTTTATTTTTGTATAGCACCTAAAAGCATGCTGTGTTTTTTTCTCTTTGTTCTCCGTCTCGCTATTTTCACTCGTTGAAATGTAGATGCGTATCATTTATTAACATAAATAAATTGTCAGTTGCTCTCGTTATTGTCTGGCTGCTGTGTCTGCCATATCCATTATATATGTATATATATCAATTTATGGATTATGAAAGTGACCTCACCCTGGGGGCTCAGCTGCTGGCGTTGTAGCAGCCTCTCTCTCTCTCTCTCTCTGTTGTATTTGAATGAAGGAATGAAATGAGAGCATTGTAATTGTTTTTATTTCTCGATGAAAAAAGCGAAAAAAAAATAGCAAAATAAAGTGTTGTTATGCTAGATATTTTGATATGTTCTTCAGCTCACTCTCTGAGTTGTTTTTTATCTGTGTAAACAAAGTTTTGCTCTCGCTGGCAAACTCATTTTCATATTTCTGCTCTTTAATTATTTATTCTTATTCGCAGTTGCGAGATATTTTTCTATGATTGTAAACAAAGTCTTGCGCTCTTGAAATTATTATTATTGTTGCTTTGTAAATTTTTTTGTTGATATGTTGTAGCTGTGAGATACTTTTGTATCTATTGCACACACACAAGTTGTTGCGAGCCGAATGTTTTAGTTCGATTTTTGTGCTCTTTGACTGTTATGCTATTTGTTATTCGTTGTGACTGATAATGTCGATCGTGGAGGGTCTAGTTGTTTATTTATTTCCCAATGACGTACGACTTTGACTTCAACTTCGATGTCGACTGAGAGTAAGAGTGCGTGTTTGCCCTTATTGAGTTTCTTTTCACAATTTATGCGCATTTGTAATTGTTTTATTAGGAAAAGTCAGTCTTGTGCGCTCGCTTCCCATCATTAATGAGGCACTTGCACCCACTTCGTGCCCCCTCAAGTGTCTGCGCCGCAGATGTTTATTGAGTCATGGCACGCGCACATGCGCATTATCAGATCACGATCTTATGTCGGGTATATATCCTGCCGGAAGCCACTGGCTGCACTCATTACACCCCCGAACAAACGCTCCCTCTCTCCCTCTTTGTCTGACCTAAATGAGGGTTTTTTGTTTTGCCACTTGAGCAAATGGTTTATCGTTTGCCTCATTTGTCTGTGGGAGAGTCCAAAATCATATTCACTATCAAGTGTATTAATTTAACACATGTCTGTGCAAAGAACACACACAAGAACTTTTACAATAAATGTATTTTTGGGGTTAATTCTGTTGCACATTGTATAATCATGGCATCGAATGCGCTCCACTCGCAACGTCACACAGCAAGCACTCTCCATTTGCTTCGGCTCTTTTCGTTTGCATTTGGCCTGGGAGGCGCCCCAAGCACACACACACCACACACACACACACACACAAACACATGCACAAAGGCCAGAGAGACAGGCAGCTGGGAGAGATTGCTGCTGGCTGGCTGGCGCACATCGTCGAAGCGGTCGTCGCTTTGTAGTCGTCGCATTTCGCTCGCGTTATTTTCCATCAGTCTCCTTGGGCTTGTGCTACCGTGAAAATGTGCGGCGCGTCGTTGTCGTGTGTTTCGCTGTGAAAACTGATTTCATTTCAAGTATATTTCACTGTGTGTGTAGTGTGCTCTTTTTTTATATATACAAAGCAAATACTTTGATGGCAGATACATTTGTATCTTTAGTTAAAAACTTGCGTTGTGCTCTTAATGAAGGATAATTAATGCGTGCGTTCGTATGTGCTGGCAAACATCACGCCACATCGGAGTCTGTTATCCGCAAGATACAATTGCCATGCTAAAAAAATGACGCACCATCTTCGCGACTCTAGTGCGTCTCTCTCTGTGTGTGTGTGTGTTTGCAACTCATCTGCTCTGTGCAAATGTAACAAAGACCCCTTTCAGCCCCTTATCGCTCCAGACTGTCGCCGGTTGACGAACTTATTTAGCTGATTACAAACTGTTTTGTGACTGCAATCGAAAGAAATGTTGGAAATGTCACAAATTTTGTTATAAATTTGCTGCATTTGGAAATGAAATCACCTCAGCCAGCTGCTATAGCTACTATATCTACTACACATTTCTATCATTATCAAATACTTCGTTTAAACTCGTGCCTGTTTTACTAGTTGACAGCGAGCGCTTTAGTTTATCTTATCAGCTCGAAATCAAAAATGTTGCCACACTGATAAGCCGTTGGCTGCAATTTGCTTTCGTTTTATTGCTCAGAGAAATTGACACTGTTTTCATTTGTTTTTAGACGACTTCCGCATTACACGCAAAGTGATTTCGTAATTGCAATTGCTAGAAAATAGATGCAACAACAACTGCAACTACAGAAACTTTGGCACTTCTACTTGCATCGATGCATAAATTTTCTAGCTGGCTTATTTAATTGTGTCTGAAAAAAAGAGACGACGACGAAGGGAGGCAGCGATGCAATTGCAACTGCAACTGCAATGTAGGCCAACAAGTGCGTTGAACTAAAACGCAGCATGCCACATGCCGCAGAACAGATAGAGAGCTTGCAGTTTATTCGCGAGCCCTGACGTCAGCCAGAAAACCCAAAAGTAACTGAAAGTTCTGCCTCTGTGCGATGCACGCGCCGTAGAAATGCACATTTTGGTCCAGCGAGTAAAAAGTTCAAAATGTGATTGAACTTCACGTGGCACATGTGGCAACAACAACGCACACACACACACTCGATTTTAATTGCCAACAGGCGGTACCTTGAGTTGAGGCTGCAACTGTAGCACGCACTTCGTGCCACATCTATTTCCAGCCAAGGTGTAAACTGAATGCCAAATGCCAAACGCTAAACGAGTACAGTTCACTTCGGTTTGCGAGTGCGAATGTGGCGAATGCGAATGCGAATGCGTTTTGCCTGTTTATGATTACTTGCAACAACACGCCTGGCGGCAGCCATTGAATTTATCGATTGAGTGTGCAAAAGATGCTTCAACGTGTCCCATCCCATCCTCTGCTCTCGCTTTTGCTATTACGTTGCGTTGCTCTTGGCAAGCTGCCAGTTAGCTTAACCTCACACTTGCAACACACCCGTTTTGGCCATCGGCAGCCATTTTGCTGCTGCTGATGCCACTTCTATTGTTGTTGCCACACACACACACAGCTACATATAATGAGGCAGCTCCTTGTTGCAAGCAGTTTTTGCGTTTGCGCTCCGTTTAAGTCGTGATACCACCACTCGATATTCCCTTACTTGCTTTGTCTGCTTCCTTGTCTCGGCAGGACTTTCGCTGCTTCCTTTGTGCGGCAATTATGTGGGGCGTGTCTGGGACCACGGTATTTTCTTTTCCTTGAAAGCACCCCCAAAAGCAAGCAAAGCACACGCAAGTCTGCATCTTCTATATCTATCTATAACTACTTACTATAGTATCAACTGTATACTGTATATCTTTTCTATATTCCTGCTGATGTCATACATCAAAAATGTCAAAGCACCTGGCACCTTGTCTTTGTTGGCGACATTGACTATGCTCGCCGCTTTATTCGCATTCGTTCTGCTTATGCTCTAAATACATTTCAATTGCAAAGCCAAATATTGTGACAATATATCACACACGAAAATGTTGCCTCTGGTCTGCTTAATAATGAACTTAGCCAAATAGTGTTTTGGTTTAATTTTAGACGAGCCCACAGCAAACAAATAAACTGGCTAATATCACTTGGCTGTGGTTGCAACAAGGTTGCCAAGGTTTCCACAAGGCGAGCCACAACTGCAACTGATTTACATTTCCTTTTTCCGGCCGATTTAGCGCAATTTATGCCACTCGAAAGTAGGATACTGCCCCTAAATGTGGCACCTATGGCCAGTTTGCAGCAGTTGCCACACGAAACTGGAATCGATATTTGCATTTGCCTTGGGATGAAACCCAAAAGTTGTGAACAAAGGCTGAAAGTTACATTATAAATTTGCAAACTTTTAATATATGAGGTGTATCAATAAATATTTAAAATAATTTCTCACATTTTTAAGTATTTAAAAAATATATATTTATACAATCTTCAGAGATTCTGTCTCAGAATTATATATTGAATTTTGCTTGGATTGCCAAGATTTTTACAATCTGCTAATCAAATTTCGCTTCGACTGCCAACAATAAAATTAACTATCAGAATGATTCATTCTATCTCTGCATGAAACCCATTCAAAATCGTGTCATTTTTACCCATTGCCTTGAAAAGTTTTTAATCTGAACGCTGCTTCCAAATTCCAAATAGTTGTTGGAAAAAGCCCCAAAAATGATTGAGAATTTGTGTTTAGCTTATGAAAACATTTCGTTGGGACTGCAGAAAAACTCATAAATAAGTTTTATATGCGTTCGCGCTACAACATGAAAAGAGAGAAAACAAGAAAAAATATAAATACATGTGCATGTGCATGTGTATTTATAAAACTTAACTTTGTGACTGTACACGCACAGATTGAGAGACAGAGAAAGAGAGAAAACTTACGCATAAAGCAAAGCAAAACAATATTTAAAAATAGACAAATTTTACGTTGAAATCAAAATGAAAAGTGCATCGAGATGAAAATGTAAATGAAAAGCAAAAACGATCGGCAACTAAAATAAAATGTGGAAACAATCAATAGAGTTGAACCCTTAAAAAACAAGACAATATCCAAAAATATAAATATAAATAACAATTGCCCCGAAAACGCCAACAACTTGGCAACAAGTGAAACCAGCAACAACAACAACAACAAAGATTTTCCAGCAGCAAACTGCGTTGGTCGAAACAATCATTGGGCCAAAAATAACAACAGCAGCCGCAGCAGCAACAGCAGAAATATCGTCGACGTCAGTTCCAGCAACAAGCAACATTTGTTGCAGCAACATTTGATGGTCGCACTTGCAACTCGATGTTGTTGCTTCTTTTAGCGTTCATCATGAGATTCGTAGACATTTCCAAAGTGCAACGACGGCAACGTTGCGCGGCCTGCACCACAGCTGGCGTTGATTGCTGCCCCCACATCGATGACAACGGCAACACAATGCCTTGCTGGCAACATGTTGCTGTCACCAGCAACAGCAGCAGCACCAGCAGCGGCTGTGACAGCAGCAGTTCTTCTAAGGAGAACTATTATGCACCCCAACAACAACAACAGCAGCATAAACAACAACAGCAGCGACAACAGCACAATAACAACATGGGTCTAACACCGCAGCAATTGCAGCAGATACGTTACTATCAGCACATGCAGCAGCATCAATTGCAGTTGCTGCAACAACAGTTGCTGCAGCGACGACGCCTACAACAGCAATTACGCGAACAGGGCGTCGTGTTACCCAAAACAACAGCAGCAGCAACAACAACAACTGCAGGCTTGACTTGCAATCAACAGTATTTAATGCAACAACGCCTGCAGCAACAACAACAACAGCAACAATATGTCAACAACAATAATGACAATGATTATTTGAACAACAACAATAACAATCGCAACAAAAACAACATTAATTACAACAGAAACAATTACAATAACAACAACAACAACAACAACAGCAACACTCAAGGTGGGCAGCTTCAAAAAGAAGTCTCTTGACTTTCGTCTTTCGTTTAAGCTTAAAGTAAACTTTAATTTAGTTAATTGTGTGTTTATCCACCTCGCCTTCTCCTTCCCCTTTCAAATATTTACTTTGTCAAAAAGCTCTACCAATATTATCTCTTGTTAAGCTCCACTTTCCAACAACCTTCAATTGCGTCCATAATTGATCGTAATGAAACCCAACCGAGCTCCACAACACAGACTCAACTCAACTCTTCAACTCAAATTGCCAGACATGCGAGTGTTGAGTGTGATTGTATTCATAATACCCTATTAAGCATACGAACACACCCAAGAGTATCTTTTGTATGGCTACTCAGCATTTTATTTGCATATAAGCTCACGCGTTGGTCTTGCTCTCAAATGCAGGGGAATGTGAGGAAGTATTTTATAGGGATTGTCACTTATTTGAAAAAGAGTGAGCATATAAAAGCAGACAAAAATAATCTATATTTCATTAAATCAACTTAAGTAATTGTATTTCTTATGTATATTAAAACAACAATAAATTTATGAAAATAGTTCTGCCAGATTGACATCTCCTAGATATATTTTAAGGAGCTTGTCACTTGATTTATTTTTGTTTTTTGAAAAGGCTCAATAATGAAAATTTGGTAAATTTAATTAAAACAAATCGAGAAATTGCAGTTCTTCCAAATATAATATAATTCAAATATAAATTTCTAAACAACAAATGAAAATGCATTTTATAAAGTTTATTCTCTACGATACTCATGAAATAGCTATCGAGCTATGTTTTTTTTTAAATACAATTCCGAGAAGTTTTAATGGATTCAAAATAATTATAAAGTCTGTCTTTAAACAAAAATCCACTTGCTATAATTAAACTGCTCTCTAGTAGGTTTAGTGACATGCAAGACAGTTGAGAAACTTTCAGGAGACGCTGTCGCACTTTCTGGGAGGTTCTCTCTCCCCCAAAATTCAAACATTTGTTTACACAGCAAGTTAATTATAAATGCCCGACAAAAAAGATACCGAGACTCGTCTAAAGATATTCTTGTATGTAAAGTCGTGTGCAGTCGATGGCACTGCGGCATTTTCGGTTTGGAAATTTGTTTATTTTATTAGCTGCATTTCTTTCTTTTTTGGGGAAAGTTACCGGCGCTTGACACGACATTGCAACGTAACTGCTTAAACTTTAACCTTTAATTGGGCGACCAAAAGCCAAGACAGTTGCATGTGCAACGCGACGATGCAATGTTAAAAAAAAAAAAAGAAAACGTGCGAGCAGCTCGTAGTGAAATTTTTATGGGCTGATAGGCCGTGCCAGGTCCCTTCTCAGTCTTCGGGGTCTGAGTCGTAAAAATCTCGCGGGTATAAAAATAATGCTTATAGCCATAGCCTTGGGCCTATTGCCTATACCTGGGCATAAAGAATAATGTGAGCTACTTTAGTACCAAGTTCTCCAGGCTGCGCTGCTTTCGAATCATAAAAGTTAATTGAAACATTTCATGCTCCATGGAGACGGAAAAGAAATTGTCACATTTATGTCTTAAAAACGCGCGGCACGCTAATGCGTATTAGTAGAAAATACGTGTGTGTAATTTTAATGGAAATGTGGCAAGTTGACTGACTGCTGCGACTGATTTACTAATTGACTGCATCCTATACTAAATTTTTACATTTTTAGTATTATTTTTTTTTTTTTAATTTTTAAAGTAGTCTTACGTATAATTGTCGTTATAGTTATTAATTGGGGAAAAAAAACATAGAAAAGTTAAAACTGTAATTAAAGAGGAGCTAAACAAAATACATTTTTAATGTTATAATCTAAATTTATATATATATTGGATCTAAGTTTTAAATATATATAGCCCAATTAAAATTCACCACTTTTCAACATCTGATTGAATTTCCATTTTGATTTCCTTGCAGGATTAAAACTTCGACGTGGCATGACAGAATTCTCAACAAATATCGACAACCACAACATCAGCAACACCAACAGTAGCAGCCACATCAACAACCATAACGAACATCACTACAATACATCGCTATCTAAACCGCTATCTAAACAAAACTCACCCGCAACTCATACGCCATATAAGAATAAAAATCACACCGCATCACAGCATCCCCATCTGCTTTTAAACTTAGCCCAACAGCAACAGCAGCAACTGTTGCCAGTCGGTGGTGTTAAGCAATACAACGGCAACACGGCTGCATACAACACAATCTTGGCCAGCGTCAGCGGCCCCGGGTCGGCACCACAGTCCCCGCTGCACTATCGAAAGCCCCTCAATAGCCCCAACAATTCGCTGTTTGCTGCACATGCAACAACGGCTGGCAAACGCTATCAGCAACAGCAGCTGAACGATCGCCTGTTGCAGCAGCAACACTTGCAATATTGCCAGCAGCAGCAGCTGCAACAACTGCAACAGGAGCTCAAGGATGATGGTGAGCGGGATGCCAGTTTAGCCTCCGAAGCCGAGGAACTGAGCGAAGAGAGCCTCAAACAGAATGTGGCCATTGTGCTGAGCAATTTGGATCGCTATAACAGCGCCCTGCGTAGCATTATATTAAACGAGCAGGTGAGCAACATCAGCAGCGTGATTAGACACAGCAATAGCAACAGTTTGTTCCTTGACGACGATTGCGATTACGACGAGCTGGACAACAATAACTTTGTGTGGAACGCCGGCAATCAGCAACATCAACAACAACAACAACAGCAATTTGGGCAGCAGCAACAACAGGGACAAAAAATGGCGGCAACAAATGTGGCAACACCCGAATCCGATTACAACAGCAATGCAACAACGCCTGGTGGCCGCAGCAATGAGCCTGTCCAGCAGCAGCAGCATGGGGTAGGTGGTATGATGCTTTGTGGTGTCAATGGTGGTGGTGGTGGTATACTTGGTAGCGTCTCAGCTGTTGGTGGTGGTGGTAATGTTGGTGGCAACAATATTAATTGTTCGCTGGCCTCGTCGCAAGATTTTACTCACGACAATTCCGATTATCAGTGGTTCCTGGACTACGGTTACCGGGATTGTTGCGGCGGTCTACAGCGCAGTGTACTCAGCTCCCTTTACTACGATGATTTGGCAATGAATTTGGATGCCAATCTCGCCGAAGCGGACATGGAGAGTTTCCGGACTGAGGACATACATTCGCTGCTTTCACAATTGCCCGCTTATTGCAAGAGTTTGGGCGGTGTTAACAGTCGTCTGCAGCAATCATTGATATTCCAACAACAGCAGCAGCAACAACAACAGCAGCAGCAGCAACAACAGCAGCAACAGAGCAACATGATGTGCAACATGCAGCAGATGTCGCACAACATGTCGCAAACCTCAACAACATCAACAAATGAGCTCATCGACAACTCCTTCTGCAAATCGGAGTTGCTCTTCTCACCGGTCAAGGAGTCGCACATCTCAGTGGACTCTCTAGATATGGATGCGTATCCCGACGAGGGCGATATTATACTCACCTGCAATAAGGACAACTATACCATCGCATTCGAGGGCAGCGTTCTCTACTCCGACGACAGTTTCTACGGTAAGTCTGCCCCTGCAATTAATTCCTAGTATATTTGCATTAATATAATTTTAATGCTTACAGCGGATCCATGCGACATTGCAGCGAGAAACAAACAGAACTGCATCAATCTGCACAGCAATCTGGATGACATTGTGAAGCGTAACAAGGCCCTGGAGGTATCCATGTCACGATCGGCACAATCCTTTCAGCTGCTCTGCCAGTCGCCCAATCGGGCCCCCAATAAAGCCCAGCTGCAGCGGTAAGTGTAAAGTTCCCCAACACACACAAAAACACACTCACTCAAGAGAGAGATTGGTTTTTGGGCTGTCCAGCTTCGCATTGCGGATGTTCTCTCCTCCCTCGTTGCTCGATTAAACTGCAACTAACTGAGAGGTCATTTCAATTTATTTCAATTAGCTTTCATTTATGTGGCACACACTCAAAATGAGAAACAGCTCTCGCAGCTCATCGTTCTGTGACCCCCTTTCCCCCAACACAACCCCTTCGCTCACTTAATTTCGACAAGGGGTCTGTCACCGCATTTATTAGATATGAATATGCATTTGCTGAAGCAGCACATTTGGCACAATTGACCTCAAGCTCTCATTTCCTATGCCAGCTCAAATTTGCATAGCGAAAAGTGTAGATTTTTTAGAGAGGATATCAAGCTAAAATAGAATTTTGGTTAATTATTCCTGTTCTTTAACGTTTAGTAAACATTTAAATGCATTAACTTTGTCTGCTTAGGTTTTGAAATCAATTCCATGAAATATCTAAACATTACATGATTTGTTTCTTCCTTGAGTTAAATTTCTAAATGAGTTTTAGCGTATTTATCTTATATTTAGTTAACCGTATTAACTTTATATACTGAGTTTCTTAATTCATTATATTTGACTTTATAAATATTCCTTCGCTTCAAATTAAATTACGATAAAGCAAAGGGATTTCAAAAGCGTTTAACATGCATCTATTTCTCCCTAAAATGTAAATATTATATTTAGTTAGATACTTATGACTCAGCAGTTGATAAGCAAATATTCTGATTAGCTTTCTAAAACAACTTGTTTAGCTCTGATTAGTTACTTATTAGCTCTGATCATATAAAACGGTTTCCCATCTTTATCGTAAAATTCCCATTTTTATGTTTGCTTGTAAGTCAGCGCCATATGGCGCTAAAGGGATTAACTTCTGAAATCCGTCAGGCAGTCACGAAATTAGAGATTAGACCGCAACTGCGATGCGCTGCCGCCCAACAAATTAATCCTGCAAAATTTCCGCCAACAACAATTTGTAATGTGAAAAAAACACACACTCGATGTGTCTGCGATGTGTTGTAAAGACGCTCGTTTCTCCTTGTTTCGCCCGCTCGCAGGTATCCGTCGGGCAACAACAACAACGATGGCACAACGACGGAAACAATCACACTCACACGCCACATGCCGCAATGCAGCGTAAGGAAGAGCAATAGCCTGCCGAATCTGCAGCGTGCGATTGCGTTGAGCGATCGTCTGCAGCGAGAGCGCGAGCAGCAGCAACAACAGCTACAGAGTGGGAGTGGCGAACAGGACGAGGACCAGTCGGGACCACTGAATGTGTCGCAGGCCATAAGCACATCGACCATGGAGTCGTGCACGTCGCGTTCCCGTAACCTATTGCCCATGTGCCAGATGCCCATCTCGATCAGTGTGTCCATATCAGAGCGCTTGCAACAAGAGCAGCAGCAGCAGTCAACAGATCAGTCGGATCAGCACAAAGAGCTGGCGAATGCAGCGACGCCAACGCCACAACAGTCGCAGCATCAGCAACACCAACATCATCATCATCACTCGCATCGGCACAAGCATCGCTGCAGCTGCGCTTTGTCCTCGTCGGCTGCATCGCAAGCACACATCTCCGGCTCGGCGTCGTCGGGCAACTCCAATCCGGCCGCCTTCAATCTAGTCAAGCTATTCATTAAGCAGAAGAGCAGCAGCAGCAGCACCGGCGCCCCAGACGAGGCACAAGCCTGTGCTCTGACCAGCATGGACGTCTCCTCCGGTTGTTGGCCCTCCAGCGATGCCGCCGGCTCCAGCTGCAGCAGCAGCTCCCTGGAGAAGCGTTTGCGCAAGAAGAGCATGAATGACTCGGGCAAGGGTTCGGCAGTGAGTCGGCACGAGGACGATGAGCACTACGATGAGGCGGAGGCAGCGTCCACGCCGAAGCGTCAGTTGCGCACACGTTGCGATGCAGTGTTCTACGATGATGGCGCCAGTTCTAGTTCAACGGGTTCGTTGACGGCCACCAATTCGCCGGCCCATCGGAGACGCAGCGTGCCACTGCGGAATCCCCAACTGTATCAGCTGGCGGCCAACACACAGACGCAGACGTCAACGCAATGCAGCCAACATTCGTCGGAGGCCAGCAATTCGGAGCAACTGACTCAGGTGCCACTCGGCGCCAAGTCAAGGCGTCCACTGTCGTGCGCCTCCAGCTCGGAGATGATAACCCGGTCGATGCAGACATCGTGCGGCTCGTTGAGCACCACACGCAGCAGTCTGAGTGAACGATACAAGTGTGTGCCGCCCTCGTTTCTGGCAAAGCTGCACAACCTGGGCGAGCAGCGTGAGGCGCCCATCTATGTCATCTATCCGAACTATGCGCTGCCCGATCTCGGCTTTGTGAAGACTAACACCAGTACCGAGGTCATCTTCTCGCCGTTCAACTATAAGATGACACTGGAGAATGCTGGCGGCATTTCCAGCTCGAGTGGTTCGCTGAAGAAGCAACGCAGCAGCCAGAGCATCAATGAGCAGGAAATGTTCAAGACATTAGACTACAAGCACATTGCTGACTGGCATTCTCTGGCCACGCTGCTGCCCGTGGAGTATCGCCGGCGATTGCAACACATTCCTGAGGTGCGACAGATATCCGGGCAACTGGATGCGGAGCTGTCGCAGCGACCGCTCTTCTGTATGTCGCCGCCCATTCGCCGCAATCGGTCGAATGTATGCGATTGTGCCAAGAACTTGCAGCAGCAGCAGACCCAACTGACCATGGATGAGGCATCCAGTTCGGGTTCTAGTCAACCCCCAAGCTCCGGCTATCGTGGCTCGTCCACGCTGCTCACCGACTCCGAAATGGATGCCGATCCGCTCAAGCAAATGTACGTGTATCAGTATGAGCAACAGCGCATGGATTCGGGAGCAGAGATGAGTCCGGCCAGCCGACAGTCGAGTCAGCCGCACACTCCATCGCATCCCATGCCGCGCAGCATTCTACGCAAAGCGAACTCCACGCAGGCGCGTTCCAAGCGCAACTCTATGATCGAGGCCAAGCAGACGCAGCAGCTGACTAAGCTGGAGAAGCGTCGCAGTCTACAGGAGCCGCCGTACAACTATGCGCTCGGCTCCACGGACGAGCTGGCCGAGGTCTTTGAAGAGGAGGAGCATGCGGTGCAGACACAGCCGCCAACGAAGCAGCGATTGTCACGCAAGGATCTCGATGCGCGTGCCAGGGCTGAGAATTTCCTCGCTTCATTGCCGCGTTCCGAGCTCAAGTATTACGCGGAGATTGCGTCGATTCTAGAGTCTTCCGGCGAGCAGGTGCAATACGATGCGGCGGCACTCAAGAAGGAGGTCAGTCGTGTGCTTAGCCAGCAGAAGAAGGTGTCATTTAACGACGTTGCAGCCGCAACCGAATCGGAGCTGCAACAGCAGCAGCACGCCAAACGTTTCTCAACGCCGCCCAATTCGCCGAACATTTCCATTGCGGCGCTGCAGCGACGCGAGACATTGGATGTGCAGGAGCAGCGCAAGATTGAGACGAATCGCTTCAAGCGGCTGCAGATCCAATGGGAACTGATGAGCAAAGATTCCAGCATGCTCAAAGAGTTGGCCAGTGAGCAGGCAACCAAAAGCGGTGGCTCCACGCCCACGTCAACCAACTCGACGGGTTCCAATTCAGCACAAAAGTCGCGCATACCACGACCAGTCAGCTATCCAGCGGGAAGGTGAGTGTCGTAGAATCGATTGCGATTTATTTGAAATTCTTGGTTTTGGAAATATGTTTTTGCTAAATTCTGTTTCTTTTCGGTTTCGACATTTTGTATCATTTGATCTGCATGATGTTTATTTTGATTTTGATGATGATTTGGCATGATCAGAAGTCCTCGGTCCAGTGTCACCAATATGAATCCCTCTCCTGCTCGTGTCGCAGTCACGGCCGCGGCCAAAGCCAACGTCACACCGACACGTGCACCAAAGACTGTCACAACGAAATCTAAAAATTCGCCCGCTAATCTTTCCTCCTCCCCACAAATCTGCAGAGTCAGCAGCGCACAGGATGCAGCTAGCAGTGGCAAGTGCAGCACTCGATCGCCCAGTCGCATTGTGCAACCGAAACGTTATAGTCTCGCCGGCCCGCCTTCAGCAAACCCAACAGCAACCACTCCCACATCTGCTGGTCGTGCACGCACACCAATAAGTCGAGCTGGATCCGCGGCGACCGCACCGAATACACCCAAAAGACAGAGTGTCGCCCCATCATCCAGGTTAGTAAATGTAATTGTATTTCTTTTTTATATACTCTATATTCACATCCCTTTCTTTGTTGCAGACCGACTTCAAGAGTGCGTTAGGATCAACACAGGCGTTGCAACAATTGGCATTAGTCAGGGATCAATATCGTTCTATCGAGATCCACAATCCACATCTACATCCAAATTCCCAAAACAAAAAAAAGAAAACTCAAAACATATTAACAAAGAACAATGAGACATTGTATAAAAACTAGTTATAAGGCTTTGTGCGGCTCTTCTGCTTAGTTGGCCTGACCTTGGCAGCCTAAAAAGTGATAACAACAAACATAGAGAAAGATCTGAGAGATATAGACAGAGGGAGAAGAGCGAAGGAGCAGAAGAATAACGGCCAGTGGTCAGTCGCAAGTGCTAGTATTTTTTGATTGATTTAAGTTGCAAGATGCGAACTGCAATAGCGGAAGGTAGCTAAATTTCTTTTTTATAATTACTATACAAACAAAACCGCAATTAAAAAACATATTTTGATGTATATATATACAGACAGAGACTCACTCACACAAACACAAAGAAACACGAGCGCATACTTAAACGTTATTTCCATTAGCTAATCAAAGATACAATAACAGACAACAATACATAAATATATATTATATATGAGACAAAAATTTATATAATATGCGTATACATGAAATACATAGTGTGAGTAAATACGAATCAGGACAACAACAAAAGTGAAAATGATATGGATAAACAAAATAATTATTTACCAGGCGAGAAATATGAAGAGCTCAAACAATGATTAGAAAATGGTTTAAGCCCCGCGACATTATGATTTGCATTAATTGATTTCCAAAAGACCTTCAAAACTGCGAATAGCTGCGATTTTGTTATTGACTTTATTGTTTGACACAACAGCGAAATATGATTCTTTTTTATGATTTGGCGTTTTTATTTGCGAGACGTGGTTATATTACCTGCTTTTGCTGCACAGTCTTAAGTTAAAAGTGATTTCAAATTGTACTATATACTTTAATCTATTACTATCTATGATTTGTACTTTAATCCTATCCATCTACTATCTATCTATCTAACAAACTATCGTGTCTAGAACGGAAACAACTCTTGCTATTAATTACTGGAAGACATAATTTATACTTTAAGCTTAAATTTAACCACTTTTGTATCCTTAATTGTATAGACATTTTTATTGTATATCTTCTATATATACAAACCAACACACACACACACATATTGTATTGTATTTGCGGGTGAGATGTATCACGATAAGGATATGCGGGAAAAATAATTATATATATTCATAAAAATATATATATTAAATCTAAACAAAAAATCAACAAAATCAGACAACAAAAAATGTATAAAACACACAAAAAAAAAAATCAATAAAAATATTAATAAAGAAAAAGTATTATCAAAATCAATTGCCATTTTTATTTATTATAACGGAATTTGTATGAGTAGAGAAAGCCAATTTACAAAATATATACGTACAAATCAAACACTTCGCTCGGAGGGCCAAGAGAAATGACCAATTATCACAAATACCAGAGTATCTCAAAAACTACAAAACTACGATAGGCTCTATTTGAGATAGGACTCCCAAGGACTCACAAGAATAAATATCCACTCGATACATTGGTGAGTTGTTAAGAGTTATGTAAAACAAAAATGTAATTTTTCGAGAGAAAGAACTACTACGAAAGAACGCTCAAGAATCGCAAAATCTCGGAAGAATTGCGGATCGCTCAATAACCGAGATAATATTGTATAAAATGTTTAGATTTTAGTTCTATAATTATACCCGTTACCCACATAGTAAAAGGGTATTAGGACTATGTGCCTGCGGGAAATGTATGTAGCAGACAGAAGGAGGCATATCCGATTAGCGTCAACAACCGAGACAACCGTATTTCCGTATAAACACATAGATCTCAGAGACCATAATTTATTTATTATTTTTATTATTAACGCCCACTTCTGCTCCCGAAAATAAAAATTCTATAATAGCTACAGTATATATTATTCCTAAAAATTTAATTGCGATCAGATAAAAATTGTAGAAGTTATTTAAGAAATTCTTTTGTATGACAAAAGGCGCTTACTGCATTTGGGTTTTAGCAGCGTTTCCTAACCATATGGTATATTTTAAAATCTATGGTATATTTTGCTATATCAATATATCGGTATATTTCAGTATTTTTGTGGTAGAAAAATTGGTATATTTTCAAAAAATATATATTTATTGGAAATGGGTAGCGGGTATTTCACAGCCGAGCTCACTGCACTAATCGTCAAATTGTGACTAAGGTGACTTGAAGTTATATTATTTGACGTTAGCTTAGATTTTATTAAATTAGTTTTAACTTATAAAAATCGGTATATATTTGTACGGATTGATTTAATGTGAACATTTAAAGTTAACAGTAAATTGGCAATCACATCAATGCTGCAGCAAATTGACTACTGGGTATGGGTCACAACACAAAGAAGAAAACAGCTGTTCTGTTAACATAGCAGGTGTCTATTGTGAACCAATTGTTTGCATTTGGTTATTTCCTATAACAATTTAGTGTTGACGTGCACACACCAAAAAAATCAAATTACACACATGTTTTTAAAGCCCTATAGACTGAAGAGCAGCGCAGCGCTCAAGGGATCCGAAGCAAAGAAATTGCGCGCACGTTTGGATTTAGCTTTTCCACACATTAGCGTGGAAAATCTGCTACCGGCAAAAGCGAATGTGACGCAGCTGAAAATTCTGACACATGGCGGGACAGCGAGCATTGTTTATTGTGTGGACAAACAGCCAATGTTCTTCGAATTGGATGGTGGTCAACTGGTGCCCACAGTGTACACACTGTGGACAACGCCGGAGATAATCCCATATTTCACCACACACGAAGGTGTGCTGCCCAAACTGACGAATGGCGCCGATTTAATGCTTCCTGGCGTGGTTCCCTTGGGCGTGGGATTAAGCATGTACGGCCATTACAAGAAGGGGCAGCTAGGTGAGTTGATAATATCATTTAGCTATTGAACTATTTCACTTACACTCCTACTACTCACTTTTAGTGGGCATCAATCTGACGAACAACAGCTCAGCGGTCGCTGTAGGTCAATTGGCGCGTTCTAGTGATGAATTGTACATGTGTGGTGGTCATGGCGTTGCTGTTAAAGTGCTGCATCTGTTTGGCGATAAGCTCTGGTCACATGAGCCCAGTTTGCTGCAGCAGATTCCAGTGATGCGCACCAAACCGCTGACCACAGATGATTTTCCTGCTTTGGGTGCTGTTGAACAGCGCAAGGTGCCAAAGACGCCTGTACAGCCGGAACAAACAGTTGAACTTCCAGCAGAGCCAGCTACGGATGCCATTGAAGCCAGCACAGCTTCTCTGAATCTCGACGAGCCCGAAGAAATAGCTGACAATGAACCCACGCCGGAGACGATGCTTAAGAACGCATTCCTGGCGGCTCTCAAGAACAATGGCAAAAAGCTGCCACTGCCGCTTTTGACTAGCAATTTCTATAGACTCTATGTGGTCAACGAGGCGGCGGAGCAAATCGACCTGAAGAAGACACGATACAAGAAGTTGTCCAACTTTCTGGCCGAGATGGTCGACCAAGGCTTCATTGTGGTGCGCGAGGAAACGAAAGGTGTGGACAAAATCATCTCAGTAGACCTAGAACATCCCGAGCTGCTGAATTTCATCACAGATGTGAAGACAAACGATTCTAGCGCAGCTGCTGAGACACCACTCTTTCACTCCGAGCTCAAGGAAATGTACGTGGTGACCGATGTGACGGCTGCCTTCTTTACCAAGCTGAATTACAAGCGAGGCGAGGGCATTCCCGTGGCTCAGGTCAAGAAGATTGTTCGCGAATATGTGAGCAAACATGCTGCTATTCATCCTCTAACCAAAATCGTAGAACCCGATGAAGTCTTGCGCGAGTTGTGCGGCAATCGTGAGGCAACGTTGAGCGAAATCACCTCGATCATTACTAGCAAAATGGAGCATTCGTATCAGATGTGCAGTGGGAAGGATACCAGTGGCAAGCCACAGATTCAAATGTCGCTAGCCACACGATCGGGCAACAAAAAAGTCACGCTCGTGAGCAACATTGAAGCCTATGGGATCATTATGGCCGAGCTGATCAAACTCTGTAAACAAGGCGCAGCTGCGAGCACAACGATTGTCAAGTTGCCTCATCAGAAGCACGAACAGTTGCAGGTGCAAGGCAATCAGGTACGTTTCATATACACGCTGCTAACGGAAACGTACAAGGTGCCGCCCAAGTGTATCCTGGGTCTGGAGTTGGCCAAGGATGGTAAGAAGAAGCGAAAGTAAATGTTAAAATAAATGTCTTCTGTTTGAGTGTGTGTAATACAATAAATTATTTATTAACAGTAGCGTGGGGAAGGGGATGATGAACCAATTAATTGCAACAACAAATGGGTAAGGAATCAAACATGGGAGGCGCCTTCAATCCTCTGAAGCAATTCTGCCATTTTCTTTAACTTTGTGCCTGACTATAGTTCATTTTGTTTTTTGGTGGCTATTTAGTTTGTTTACTTGGCTTTGCCTTGGGCGGCAACAGCTTCGATGGCCTTCTTGACGGTCTCCTCGTCGCCGAGGAACTGCATCGAGACCACGGGCTTGAAGTTCTCGTCCAGCTCATAAACGAATGGGATGCCAGTGGGCAAGTTGAGTGCCATGATGGCATCCTCGGAGAGATCTGCAAATTGATGTGTTAATATACATAATATAGACTTATAGTGTAGTCTACTCACTATCTAAATGCTTGACAATGCCACGCAGACTGTTGCCATGGGCAGCGATCAGGATGCGTTTGCCCTCCTTCATCTGTGGAATGATCACATCGTTCCAGTATGGCAGTGTGCGCTCAATCGTCAGCTTCAGCGACTCAAACTGGGGGAACTCCTCTGGTTTGGGTCCCTCAGCATAGCGAGGATCCTTGACAATTGTATCATAGTATGGATGTCCTGGCTCCATTGGTGGTGGTGGTGTATCGAAGCTGCGACGCCAGATTTGCACCTGAGCCTCACCATACTTGGCAGCAGTCTCGGCCTTGTTCAGACCAGTGAGGCCACCATAGTGACGCTCGTTGAGGCGCCAAGTCTTCTGGATGGGAATCTCCTTGTGGCCGCTGGCCGAGAGAATGCTTGCCAAGGTGACTTGAGCGCGAGTCAGCACCGATGTGTGAGCCACATCGAATTCGAGACCAGCCTCCTTAACAGCCTTGCCAGCAGCTAGAGCTTCCTCTTTGCCTGCGACGCACATAGACAATTATCGATTGAGTTGAGTTAATGATTATGTGATAAGCAATTTGCTTACCCTTATCGCTGAGGTTGGCATCGAACCAGCCGCAGAATTGATTCTTCTGATTCCACTCGGACTCGCCGTGGCGGACCATCACAATCTTGTATTTGCCACCCATATTATTGCGGATTAATTTGCGAAGAATTATGTTCAACTAACTGCGATGGCGCTGAGAAGAGCACTGTCGCTTTCCTTTGGATTTACTTAAATATGACCTACAAGGGGGCCAATCAAGGTCGTACTTGTCAAATTGCAACGCTGTTGTCTATGGGGCGGCTCTGTTAAGTGCGCGCAAGTCTCTGACGTAACGTTTTGCACTACGTTATGTGTTTGCTGTAATGTTAAATACAACTCTGTAATTATGTGCTGTTAACGCAACGGTTGCTCACTTTGGCGAGAGATCTGTTAACGCAACAGTTGGCCATTGTGAATGCGAACCTGCGAAGAAGAAGACTATAAACAAAGAATTCAGACTAAAAGTGAATTGGTAACGTTTTTTTGTGTTTGTATTTAAACAACCTACAAAATATGACAGAAAAAGTGATTTCGCGCTGTAGCTGGACACAAACGGCGGGCAATGAGCTGTCCCAGCTAATACCGACACGTCACTACGAGGAGGATGTCTTTGTGAAGTAAGACAAAGAATTACAAGTTGCATATTGCATATTGCAACGACGCCCAAAGAAAATACTGGTTTACTTGAGTGACATACTTTCCTGTATTATAGACCTGCCTTGGACGATATTGTCAACGAGGACCGTGCTGTGCTGTTCGCCAACAATGAATCCGCTCCCATTCCATGCGAGTTACATTTTGAAATCTCACCGCGTTTCAAAATTGCCGCTTTAACCCTTGTGTGTAGCGCTCCCAAAGTAGAACTTTTTGTGGGCACCAACCAAGAATACTTAGAGACCATTTATGGCGTTGCCATCGAAGAGGATGAAGGTGAAGGTGATGTGCCCATAAGACCATATCGTTACGATGTGGAAATCGATCGTTCCGGCATAGCCAACATTAATTTGAAGCTACTGACGTCGAGTAAAGAGATTTGCATCTTTGGTGCCATGTTGCACATTGCACCTAATCCCAATGGCATCACCACACAGCAGCAGCAGCCATTTGATTTGCAAAAGATACAAGAATTACTGCACAAAGGCGGAAGCAGCAGCAGCAGTAGTCAAAGCAAGCCCGATGACAATGAAGAGAAAATGCAAAAGTTCATGTCGTTGATGAAGGGAATTACAGGCCAATCGCATTCTCAAGTGCCAACAGCGGCTCCTACGGGCAATATGGATATGAACAGCATCAACCAACATATCAATCTTAAGTTCGAACAATTGGAGCAACTCATAACTAAAAGACTGGATGAAATACAATTGCAACAGACTGAAAAGTTGGATAGAATTATGGCACTGCTCGAAAAGCGCAACTAAATCATCGAATCGTAAATATAATTTTATCTATTTTTTTACAACTAGCTTCTAAATTGTATGTTTATATGTATTCGTGTCGGTCTTTATTGAATATAACAATGTGATCAGATCTCTAAGACCATATTAAAGGCAGTTTTTCAATTTCTTGTTGAACTTAGCTTCATATTTGGCACAAAAGAAATCGTCGAAATTATCAGTTAGATCGTTTTGGTCAGCTTGATTATAAACCTGTAATTATACAGAAAAGTCACTCGATTATTTTTGTACTTTTAACGACGAATCTCCGAAACTTACATTATCCACAGCTATTGCAGGAACACCAGAATAAAGGTGAACAATTTTTTGCGTCTCTTTGCGATACTTTTCCAATATATCATCAACGCTGCGCGATTTTATGCAAGCTTTGACGGCGGTCACATCGATGCTGTAACGGGTAGCGCACTTGTCGATCTGATTCTTTCCACTACGCATCATGCAGGCAATCAACTTCAACGCGTCCGTGATGTTATGATGCTCCAGGATGCAGCCATGCCAGGCATTTAGTTCACACTCCAGTACGCCGTGCTGACATGTCACCTTGCCCGTCGTGTTGTCTTTCTGCAACGCCAAAATATTGTAGTGTTGCATGGTAAATTACACAAAAAGCTACATACTCGGGCATTGCCATAGGGCACCAGGGTTAACTCTGTGAAGGCAAGACGATCCTGACGCACCATCGAGGGATTCAATTGCTCTGTGACGAATGCTCGACAATATGGACAAAGTGATTCGTAATACAGCGTAATTGGCAGCTTGTCAGTTGGTGGATCATTGTGATTACGCCTCTGTAAAATTAATGATGACTGTAATGCTCCTTCAAGGAATCCTCGAACACTTGCCTTGGCAGCGCATTCCACGATCCCACCAATAAACAGGAGCATCACACAGCACACAACAGACTTCATTGTAAATTTCTATATATTATTTAAGAAAATAGCGAGGCAACGTCCGGCACTTGTCACTGATCTTGACAACTGAAACTGAAGTCGAAAACTGTAATCGTTAATTATATTTTTTGTGGCATAGCCAGTTGTTCAGTGGCGTGGATGAAGGGGCGATTTTCTGATTGCGAGCAACGAAAATATGCAGTTTATAATCAAGCCCCCATTCCAGCGCAATCTACAGCCGAGTGAATGCTCTTAATCAGTCAGCATTTCCTCATGTGTGCAAAGTGATGCTGTTAATCAGCAATCTGGGCAGTAGAGTCGCTAAGTTCGCCTTTGATATACCCTTTTCTCTACTCTGCACAATGTGATAAGCTGTTTTGTTTGTGCAAAAAACAATAGTTATTTTTAGATAATGAGTGCGGAACATGTTCAAAAACCATTTGATAAGGATATTTTGAGAACTCGGAGGGGATTATACTCAACTGCGTTTCAAATTACAATTGCTCATAATTATTCTCTTCTGAAATGCACTTACTCTGTACGTGAATGATTCAGGTAATATTAGTCACAAAAGAAACCCAACTGTTCTCTAGCTTAAAAACAATTTAGACTCTTGTTGATATTTTTCATAATATATTTTATTACCTTATTATTAACACTATTACTTTATCACAAATATTTTAAGCATTTTTACATAGATAGTTACAATCGTCGTGCTTATGTATATACTATATGTATATATGTACAATGCTTTGCCCTCCTTGAGGCCCATTAGATACATTTTTAGCATTTTAGCCATGATAATATGTTGAACTACATGATTTCGTTCTCGAAAATTTCAACTACATACTCTCTCGTATTCATATTCGTATTGAATATCTACAGCAGGGGGCCATTGGCTTATACACTTTGAGGAAGTTTATGATTTTCTGATCGTTATTCTTCTTTATACTAGTAGCATTCAATACAACGTTGTTATGTTTTTGGTTTTGCATCTTAAAATTTATAATATTCACACCTCTTACTATATAATGTACGAATTTGCTATATACTTAAGTAATCAGTAATATTGTTTTGTGACTTTCGTTAGATATGCAGAATGTAGATTCTAATGATAGAACTTAGGCGGAAATCAACATTTCGAATAAAACATATGAACATCTACGCTCATCTTACACCTTGCTTAATAGTTTACGAGTTGTATATATATATATATATATGCATTTCTGATATGCAAAACATGCCTTGATAACAATTGCATACTATCTTTTCAAAAGACATTCAAATCGTTTATAATGTAATCTAATTTGGAAAAATGTTCCCTATTTGAATTTGCTCCAGAGCCAAGTCCAAACCAAGTGCCAATAGTAATTGTTGTTCGTTGTGTATTCAGGTCTAAAATGTTTGCCTAATGAAATTTATGCTTTTGCTGGTAAATCAACAGTTGAACCGAATCGAATCGAAACGCATTGAGCTGGTCGCGTTAATAAACCTGCTGAGAGCGGAGCAATTTAGTGCTCTATGTTTGCTACATAAATCATTTTATTGGCTTATTAAAAACTTTTCCATTTATTGTCATCATTTTGCGCTATCGTGCGCACAAATCCGTGCTCAGTTTTTCTCCCAATCGTTGCCGTTCCCCTTCCCGTTGCCATTGCCTTCTTCACACACAGTCAGTCGTCCTCGCCCCATTCAGTTTTTATTGTGTTTCATACCCATTCAATCGTTCGTGAGCTTATTATGGGGTCCACGGGGTGGTTATCGCATATTTTTCTAAACTTTTCTTTATTGCTCACTTGTTGGGTGCCATTGCTGCTAATAGCAACGACCACGACTGGCTGCTGCTGCTGCTGCTGCTGCTGCCACTTCCACTTCCACTCACATCCCAGAGCATGCCCATTAAATTCAAATCTGCCGGGTCTGCTCTACACTGCTCTGCTCGGCTTAGCTGTGCCTCCAAACAAGCTCTGCCGGCTGTGCTGGCTGCTTGTTTTTGGCTGGTGCGTGTTTAAAAGTTAAATAATAGCCAGAGCTGGCCAAGGCAATGGCGCAAGACGTGTCCAATATAACTTTTTCCCCTGGGCCGGCTACGAGTTCTTTTTTTTTTGTGTTTTTTGCTTTTTTTTTTGTTGGCTGACTGCTGCTTGGTTTGGCTTTGATCTTGGGCAGCAGTTCAAATAGTTGTGGTTAAATTTGAGTATAGGCTCGGTTAGACAGCAAAAGGATATGTGTGTGTTTAGTTGGGGATATGTTTTTTTACCGGCAGTTTGAAAAAAAAAAACAAAAAACAGAAAAAACAACTGATTTAACAACAACACTTTTGCTTTTAAGTACACAGCAAATTTAACAAGACGGGTATTTTTTGTAGTTTTGTTGTTTTTTTAAGCCTTTGCCTCGAAGAAATAATTGATTCGGCTGTCTTACAAACTAACATTTACAAACAAACAGACACACATGCACACGATTACACATACAATTACAATTAAAATTACAAATACAATTACAAATACATTGACTAGTTTTTAGAGATCTACAGTTTTTTTTATGTTATGGTCTAACAATAAGAATTTCATGATTCCGAGACACCGTCGTATAACGTTTTGCTAGTTACGATTAGTTTACTAGTTCTGATAAGTTTCTCTATACCTAGCTTGCTATGCTACAATTCTTTTATTTTTCTTCTGTTCTTTACTTTCTATAATTCTAGCTTTATCTTTTGCTCGTTTCATCTGAATCTTTGTTCTGCTGTTTCGGTTTCTTTCACTAATTTTTGTTGTCTGTTGTGTGTGCGCCAGTCTTTTGTTTGTTGTTTGCCAGGAATTCGGTTTGCCGCTCTCCCTCTCCCTCTTATCCTCCCCCTCAAAATTATCTGTTTAGACGCAGCTCTCGGGACCGGGAAGCGTGTCGGTGATAATATGATTACGCCCAGCATTCGATTTCTGGGTGATGGTGGTGAGTTGCGACGGCGATGGCGACAAACTGCTGCTGCTGTTGGGCAGCACTGCGTGACCAGTGTGACCCATGCCCTTTGGTAGTGTCATCATATGCGTGGGCAGCGGAGCCGCGGTGGCTGCCGCCGCTTTACTTAGATTGTAGTCAATCAGGCTGCTGGTGGTCAAATAATCGGCTAAGGTTAGCGGATCTCTACCACGCGGCAAACTGCCCGATGGCTGTGAAATGCCATGTGGCAGCGTGTGGTGCAAGTGCTGGACATAATGACTGCTGCTGCCCACACTGTGCGCATTGCTCGTCGAGTTGGCCACACTGCCCGCCGAGCTGAGTGTGCTGTTGCTGCCACCACCAGCTCCTCCACCGCCGCCTCCTCCTCCTCCTCCGCCAGCTGCATAGCTGCCCATGTTGAGACCCAGCGGCTCGTAGCGACTGAGCGTGGGCATGGCATCGTAGAGTAGCGTTGGTGCTGCCGAAGGCGCCTGATAACATTTGGCCGCGGCGGCTGTGTCACTCTCCAGTTTGAGGGTGCTCGACTGCGAGGGCGGACTATTCAGGTGCGGCGCATTGACATCCTGCAATATAGCAAATGACAATGTCTGCTCTCCAACTCCAACTCCTTCTTGCACTTGCTGTGCACTTGTGCACTTGTGCATTCACATTCACACACTTACATAATCCACAGTTTTATGATTCGCCACGCTGCTGGGCGCGGCTGCACTGTTGCTGCCCATAAATAAACCACTCTGTCGATTTCCCAGAGGTGACGATGTGTCACTGCCAGTTGCGCTTTTTTGTGCGCTCAGTATGTCCGGCTGCTTTTCAATGCCCTGCTTCAGCGTGTACGCCACCACGAGACGCTGATGACCGGCTCCAGTTTCCAGAGGCGCCGTCACTGTCACATCCATGCCTGCACAAAACAGAAGAAAAACAAAAACAAGCAAATCAAGGATTGTGCGCCAGACGATTAGCACATTGACTTTACCCAAATGCTTGTCCTTATCGTCGCACAAATTGCGTGCGCCTTGACAGCGACGACGACGCACCGCAATCACAACCACAAACAGCACAGCAATGCCCACGGTGAAGAGTGTGCCAGTGAGCAAAGCGGCAATGGGCAATATGGATAGACCCATGCGTCCATCTGCAAATAGAAATGAATTGATAATGTAATCCCCGAGAATAGTTTCCTTTTAACTTTTGCATAATTTGTTGAAAGTTCGCTTTTTAGGGATTACTAACGATAATATCACTAATCTATTAAAATATGGTTTTGGATTAGATACTGAATTTGGCATTTATTAAGGACTTTTCTTGTCGTTCCTGCTTTCAATATTACATATGTGCTTTTTAATGAATTTCTATATTATGTCGAAATGTGTGAAGGGTTTAATCCTATCGTAAGATTTGATTAACATTTGAGTTGCAACACTATATGTTATGGTAATACGATTCAGTAGTATGGAATCTCCAATGAAATAAATCTATATGTGTATAGAAATTCCTTTTTTTTATTATCATTCGAAAAACAACTAAAAGTCTCAGCTGTTCCTTCTATAATCGTTCTTGAGTATTGAATTGAATTACTATTCAAAATGTATGTATATATACAATAATAGAAGATTTACTTTAGTAAAATATGTCTAATGCTACTAATTTCGTATTATCACTTGTGAAATATGTTCTGATTTTAAGCTGTTTTTTAGGTTCTGCTAATAAGTAATTTCAAGTGTGTTTAATATATATATTATCTTTAGTTTTTAATTTAGTTATGTAATAAAAATTGTTAGTTATTTTTTAAAAATACGTACTCGCTTGCAAAAATACGTCTAGTCACCCTTTTGATGTAGTAGTTTCTTTTTTTTTGTTTGCAAATTTATTTTCATTTATCGCCAACGCGCTTTAATTAAAATCTGCTTTATTTGAAGCATTTTTTGAAGGGAGCTTAGTGGGCGTGTTTGTTGTAATTGAATATACATTACAAGGCCATAAGTATTTCGTTTATTTCGTATTTGCGCATTTCGTCGGGTAGTCAAAATGTGTTTAACATTCAACAAATCATGCGCGCCTGCGGATATGCAACACAGAATTTCAATAAGCAAACATGGCAAAATGGCAAAAGCCAGAACCGAAGCCAGCACAGGACACAGCTGAATCAGTAGCACCCAGAACCGGAGAGAGTCACAACCAGAACCAGAGGCAACAACCAGAGGCAAAACCGAAAAACCAAAGCTGTCTAACTGGCATCTGGGTGAGGGATTAAGGGAAGGGGGAGAAATTGAGGGTAGACGGACAGACTGTTGCTAATTTATAAACCTGTGCCTGTCAGCCAGACGCCGTCGACAGCAGCAACAGCAACAGCAGTAGCAGCAGCAGCCAAAGTTGCAAATCAATAAATATTTTTTGCAGCTCTACCAAATGTTGACGAAACTGCGCCGCGAGCGAAATTGCTCATTTATGCATGGCTGCGTTTAGAAGCATACACCCACACACATACGCACACACAGACATTCAGTGCATGTCCAAATTGTACATGTGTTGTAATTGTTGGCACATGACTTTTGAAAAATATATATAGTAAGTAGAGTACATACATATGTACATTTATATTGGGAATTTTCCATTAGCGTCGTGCTAAATCCGCCAGCTGTGGCTGCTTGTAGTTAATGTTTTAATTGAATTGTTCATGGCGAAGTTGCTCAAGTTAAATACAAATAGATAGATGGCATGATAGATTTCGGATTGTATGTATATTCGTATTTATAGATGTAAATGAAGTCGGATTACTTTATAGTAGATTGCCATCAGGTTGCCACCGACTCACACCAACAACAAATCCCCCAAGCCCGGAACTCATTTCATACACCAAAAAAAAAAAAACGAACAAAAAAAAAAATAAAAAACACAAACAGAAAGGACATAAAGGAATGCGAAAGTAAGCAGTTGCTTGCCAAATAAAATTTATATATATTCGACACGGCGAAGACACTTGAAACTGATAGCAGTCGAGCGGCATACGAGTTGAACTACCTGCTCCAAGGAGAGCAGCAAAAAAAAGGAGAAGAAAGTAATTTAAATATAAGCACAGCGGCGTAATGAAATTTTCACACTTGTGCAAATATTTATCAATAAAACAACAACACAAGGTAGGGCAGCTTGAGGCTCTGGGGAGCGGGTGAAATGGTGAATGGAACCAAACCAAACCAAACCAAACCGTACCGAAGCGAAGTGAAGACCATGCACATGCCCCAAGTTAAGCAGATAAGCCAGGCAACACCAATGGGGACTTGAAAGTATGAGCAGCATAGGGAACGTTGGGGAGAGCTCAGAGAGGAGTCACCCACCAAGTAGAGCACTCACCGCTAGCCACATGCCACACGCCACACGCTACACACTCCGCACTTCCATGCTCCACACTTCACATGCCACATCACAAACATTGCTCTGGCAGAACGTCCTGCGTTCCGCTCATAAGCCAATTGTTTGTATGCGTTTCATTTGGTGAGTGCAGGACGAAGCAATTCGTCTGCTTTGCCACCATCATGGTACGGCATCTTCATGCTACGCCTTCGTCTTCTTATAAGCTTAATTCGATTTAATGCTCCCGTTTGTGATATAAATGATTCGATGAAACGATGAAAAAGTGGATTGGTTAAAATGTATTGGGATTACGAGGCGATGCCGCTCACATGTGAACTCGAATCTTCCATTGGCTTCGATGCTCGCTCGCTGCCTGGCTGGGAATGCGTTTACGGTTACATTTACGTTTACACAAAGTAAGCATAAATAAAATGTTGTAGTCCTGTGCATGCGGGCGTATGTGTGATGTGCTGAAGCCAGAGCCAAGCCAAGCCAAACAATGTATCTGTATCGCATGCTTGTAATACACACACACACACACACACAGACACACAACATCTTTGCCTATCGCTTGGGCTCCTTGCGTTTCATCATCGCTTCGGCATGATGGGGCAGCGATGAAAGCGGAAAGGGGCAACGGGACGGTCACATTTCCTGTCGAACCAAACCAAACCAATCCAAACCAGCCAGCCAGCCACACCACAACCAAGCCAACCAGGCAGCCAGTCATCCAGTCAGCCAGTCAGGCAACCACTTCGATCTGCTGTTGGTACATACACTCGATGTATTTTGTAGGATATAATTTTATTTTACTTTACTTTCAGCGCCGTTGTCTTTTGGGATATTTTATTCAGATAAGACATGTTTAATGTATATTTTTCTTGTCTTACAGTAATCGTTTATATTTTGTGTGGCATGACAGGACGTGAGAGGAGCAACGAATGCTAGCGAAGCTCTGTGTGGTGATGGTGATGGTGGTGATGGTGGTGTTGGTGTAGGGACTCAAGGCTCAGTGTCTGTTTCGTTTCCGTCGTTGTCGTCTGATGCGTTGTTACCTTGATGCCACAGATGCGACTATGGCTAAGTATACGTAACTGTCTGTCGCTCTCACTCTCTCCTTTGTGTGTGTGTGTGAGTTCTGGCATGCTCGATGTGGATAATGTAACTCCTGGGGAATCTCTGTGTGTCAGTTTAGCATAACAAGATCTTTCTTTTCTCTGCACATTTCACATTTTTTTGTTGTTTTTTTTTTTTTGGCTCAGGTAAAACATGAAATTGATTATATTTACATTAATGTGGTGGCGTCAAGCGTTGCCAATGTAAAATGTTGCCGAAATTGCTTGCTCCCAGAACGCTTGCTTGCTTCGTTAAGATGAGACGAGATGAAATGCTGGCAGATCTGCTTGGCTAAGTGTCGAATGAAATGCTTTCAAATTTGCCAAGGTGCAAATATTGACACCTGACGTATATTGCATTTTTGCGTATTATTCTCCTAAATACATACACTTCACACACACACACACACACACTCGCATACTTGACACACATAGAACTATCAAATATATTTCGTAGACGTTGCTGACCAGCTGTGTGGCAATGTGTCGCACTCTAATGTGTATTATAGAGATGATTGAGTGGATTTACTCTGCTCATGCCGAATGTCTCAGTCGCAGTCTCAGTCGCAGTAGCACAAATACTACTGCTCAACTAATACTCTTATCCCATTTTGCCCATGGCCAATGCAGAGATAAACATTACATTGACTGCCAGCATTTCGATAGCCAGCATACTATACTTAATAACGTAATAAATCAATGTGCTGTCATAATGGCCATGGCCAGGTGCATAAGTGGCTGCTGATCTGCTTAAGCGGCTCACTTTGTTACATTTATTGTATATCATTTGTATTTGATTTGCCTTAATTGATTCGATGTGTGTGAGTTGCACTTCATTTTGGCTAAACTCTAGTTACTCTAGAAATGTTGCAAGTTAATTAATATGCTTAAATATTCTCTATTTGCATTCCACAGCTAAGTCGATAAGCTGCATAATGTTGCAACAAATATTCTGTGTGTATTGTGCAAATGTCCATGTTGCCCAACCTCTTAAAAAAAAAGAATCCTGATGAATGTGTTGTAAGCGAGTGTAAAACAAGCCTTTCAATGCTATTTTTCCCATGCAGCTTAACATTCTTTTGCTTCCTTTATTGCAAAATGCTGGGAAATGGAGGAAAAAAATGCAACTTTTGAAGAAAATTAACGTCAAAGTTGAACAAGAAGGAATGAATAAGAAATCTTAGCAGCACTACTTGGCTCTGGCTTCGGCTTTGGCATCGGGTCAGGGACAAGGAAGTTGTGGGAAACTGTCGCCCTAACGTAAACAAAACTCGTTAAATAAAAGAACAATTGTACTTACAAAAAACTAAAACGGTTAAGCAGACTATGCAAATACTTGAATGACTTTTTAAAGGTGAAATGGTGCTTAAAAAGCAATGAATGCTTTGTTCCGCCCCTCCCCAAGCACCTCGTTGCTCTCCTCCCACTCCCGTGTCCTTGTGCTGGTCCTGCGGAGCGGTAACTTTTCGCCGTGTTGCATACTTTGAGGGACCGCCAACACTTTGCCAACTCAAACACACTCCAGGGACAATGCGAAATGCAAACTTTGTATGTGCGAGCGCAACACTCGTTTGTTTCTTTTTCTGCTTTTTTACTGTGTCTTTTATGTTACTTCACTCATTTCACAATATTTTTTATACATTTTTATATAAATAAAAATCTTTTGTCACTCACCTGAACGCTTGTCCGCCTCATTGATGGGCACATTCTCCAGAACAATTGGCTCGGAACGTCCCTTTTGGTTGACACTGTAGACGACCAAATGCAACGCTGGATGAGCATCGGGATAATAGTCCATGGGCGTAAGATCTGTGAAGGATAATGAGAGAGGAAGAGCAAAGCAATTCCATTAGTTGACCCGATCATTAATTTAAAACTTGCGTTTGCAAACTCCATTAGGTAAACAGGCATTTAATTAACACGTCCTGGTCAGAAAGAAACTTGTGCCACGCGCATTAAAAGAAAAGTTTCTCTTTTATTTTTATACAATTTTTTTTTTATTTTAATGCTTGCATCAAAAGTTTTTGTTTTGCACCCATAGCAGCTCATTAAAATGGCAACTACTAGCAACAAAGCAGGGCAGGACTAATACCCATATAACAGCAATAACAACAACAACAACAACGACAGCTTTCAAAAACTCTCCTTCAACTAACAGCATCTCCCCTGAGGCTTAAGAGTAAATTCCTCCCTCGAAGTATAGCCGCCAAACCAAAAGCCAGAGTCGTTAACACGCCTGTCTAACTAATCGTGACTTTACGCTTCGTTTGACTTTGCAAATATCGCAGAATGCAAAGACTCGCCTCCTTTCCCTCGCCCAGTTTTGTAACCAAAAATGAAGGTATCAAGTCATCGATAGAGGTTACATAAAAAGCTGCCAGTGCAGCAGAGATTGCGATTTGCAGAGCGTTTTTTGGTATTTGGCCAAGAGTTGCAATGCCATTAAATGATCTGCAAATGTGGCTCATTAGTTTTGGCTCATTTTGGGTTTTTAGCGCTTGACACATTTCGTGGGGGCCAAAAATCAAAAATGTAATATGATAACGTTTTTGGATAGCAGCGCTCACAACTCGTTGGGCGTTGGGCAAATAAATCTTGTTTTTCAACAACTTAATTCAAATTTTTGCCACTTTCGGCTGTTTGTTGTTGCTGCTGCTGCTGCTTCTGTTGTTGTTACTGTTGCTGTTGCCCCTTGGCAACCGACGACGATTGCGGGCGAGCGTAAATCCCCAAACCCCAGGAGCAACCCCAGCGCTTTGGCACCCACCTCACACAGCGCCATTGGCATAAAAGTTTTGCTGACTAGCTAAAATTCATTACAACAAACAGAGGCAGCAGCAGGAGCATGTGCCAGCTGGATGTAGTAGTTGAGGCATGGGACATGGGAGGATGAAGTGGCCCTGGCAGCCTCAACTAATTAATCTGCGTGGTACAGCGTAGTTGTTGCCGCTGCTGCTACTGTTGGATAGCTTTCCCTTCTCCCATTCCTCTTTCCTGAAACCCAAACACGCCGCGCAATTTGGCTTGCTTAACTTTTTGCACAGTTTGTTACTTTGATTTGTTTTTGTTTTGCTGCTTTTGCTGCTGCTGTTAGCCGCATGAAAGTCAGAGTCGAGTCTTTAGACTGTGGCTTTGCCAACATTGCGCCAAAGTGCTCTAATGCCAACGCCTTAGCATAGCAATCTGTAAATCCGACCACATTCACAAATACAATAACAAATAAGCCAAGAATGCAGGCAACTTTATCACAGCTTTAAAATGCGAAATTAAAATGGGCAACCTTACCTGTCAGATCTATGCGAAACACTGGCACATCCACATAAGTGCTGCTCATATTTAGACGAAGCTTTTTCGTCTTTGAATCGTAGGCTTCGAGGAAGAACTGCTGCTGCAGACCGCCATCATAGCCGGGCATGCATTCGAGCTCCATGGTCGAGTATATTATGTTGTCGTAGTTGTCAAAATTGATGGTGCCACCGGTGCCGGAGTTGCCATCGTAGCCATTGGCACCGCCACCGATGAGACTTTGGGTGACCACGCCATTGCTGAAGCTGTACTCCATGCGTGAGTAATCGAAATGAGGTTGCTGCCACTCAGCTGAGAGGGCCGCGGGCTCTGAATGTGTTTGTGATTGCGATTGTCCCTGTGACTGCGACTGCGAATGCGACTGGGACTGGGACAGCGATAGCGACTGTGGCTGTGTTGTTGTCTCTGCTGTGGACAGTGCAACGCTAGCCACAAAATCATCATCGCTAACATTGTAAATATCATCATCGACATCGGCATCTGGTTCGGCATCGCCATCGCCATCAACATCAGCATCAGCCTCATCATCCTCTAATGATTCGAGGTCCAACTGATGCTCCAGGGATGAAATATCAACATGATTTTGCCGATGTTGCTGCTGCTGTTGCTGCTGTGGCTCTTGCTCCTCGGCTGTGTCATAGTCGGCCAAGTCGGTGGGCTCATCTGCCATGTACTCATCGTCTGTCTGCAGTTCGGCAACATCTTCGTTAGCAACGTCATCGTCGTCACCGTCGCCATTGGCATCATCGTCGTCCTCAGCATCTTCGTCTTCATCGCCATCTCCATCATTGTCCTCATCATTGTCTTCGATGATGTTTAACTTAAATTTCGTGTTGTCCGTTTGCTGTTCAACTGTTGTTGCACTGCCTGCTGTGTCAATGTTTGTCTTGACATCGTCAGCGGCAGCTGCGACTGCATCTGTTGCAACTACTACGACTGGCTTATTGTTGGCACTAATTGCTGCTGCCATTTGTTGCGCTGCTGCCGCTGGTTTGTTGCTAATTTGTGGCGCATTTGGTGGCAATGCTAGTCTACTATTGCTGTTGCTACTGCCACTGCTACTGCTGCTGCTGCTGCTGACTTGCTCATTGCCAATCGCACGCAATGTGCCCAGTATTGTGTCAATGTCGCCGCCACTATTACTGCCACTGCTGCTGGCATCCGTCTCAGCATCAGCATCAGCATCGCCAACAACATCGGCTTCAACGTCAGCATCAATGTCAGCATCGGCATCAGCATTTATTTTCTCAGTTGCCGCAGATGATTTGGTTGTTGCTGTTGCCCCCATTGTTGCTGTCGCTGCTGCGTCTGCTTCTATTGCCGTTGCTGCTGCTGTTGCTGATGCCGATGCTGCTGCTCCTTGTGATGCTGTTGCTGATGCTGCTGCTGCTTGTGATGCTGTGATGTCGTTTGCTGCTTGCCGCTTTCTTCGCCTTGATGTTGCAAAATGATGGATTATGTTGTGCTCGTTTACTGCGCTACGCTTTTGTTGTTCCCTCAGCTTGAGCTTTTGCTTTGGCTGTAGCTGCTTCTGCTTCTGGTTTTGCTTTTGCTTCTGTTTCTGTTTGTGCATGTTTTTCTGTCGCTTATTAAAATACTTTGCTGGCAGTTTGCCGTTGTTGTTTTTGACATTCGAGCCGGCAACAACTCCCGACGTTTCTATATGTGACAATGATAAATTTGATTTTGTTGCACGTTGCAGCTTTTTGCTTGTTATTGATGTCTCAGGCAACTTGCGTTCTGCAATCGTGCCTTGACTTGGACTTGGACTTGCTCTTGGATTCGCTGCTCGTCGCACACGCGACTTCAACTGCTTTGTCTGCTGCTTGGCCAGTGATCCATCAGTTTTGTTATTGATGTAGGCCAATGTTGGTGTAGGCGCTGTTGCTGCTGATGCTGCTGCTGCTGCTCCTGCTTTGTTATGCGATTGTTGTTTTTGTTGCTGCTGCTGCTGCTGATGCTGTTGTTTGCTTTGTCGCTGTCTTTCAATGGCTGCCAATGTCTGTGATGGTGTAAATGATGTGCGCTTTTTTAGACGTTGCATTTGCTGTTGATTCAGGCGATATCTTTGCTCTGGCTGCTGCTGATGTTGCTGTTGCTGCTGTTGCTTATTATTAGATTTAAGAGGAGCCGCATTGATTTTGGTTTTGCTCTTCATATTTTTATTGTTGGCCATTTTATTGGCAGCTGCTGATGCAGCCGCATTGTTCCGGCTATTATTATTGTTATTATTGTTGTTACCATGTCGCTCACGTACGTATTCCATGTGCGGATAATTCGCATCGTGTCTGCCGTATTGTGTTTGCAACATTTGATTGCCATGCATTGTCGTTTGATTCGATGAATTCAGCGACGCTGAGGTCACCACATACGGTCGCAGCGTACAATTTCGCAATGCTCCGGGCTTGGCTACGAAATTGGCAAAAAATGAGAACGAGAGCAAAAACGTAATCGCATATGTCAAAGAAAATTTAATTTAAATTTACAATAATGAATTTGGTGAAACACACAAAAGCTCTCATTGGCTCACATGCTTACCTGCTGGCACAACCTGAAATAAACATGGCTCCGACTGTTTGCCAATTGCATTTCGCCCCCAGCAAGCCAGCGTGCCATAGTCGCGTTCTCCTTTCGGTGTATAGATCAGTTCGCTAACCGTTTCAACTGCACAGAAAAATAAAAGAAGAAGAAAAAGATTCAACAACATATAATTGGAATTGAAGTTTAAATCGACTGGCAAGGAGCAGATGTTCTATGTGTATCAAATCACATTGTATTTGCATTAGGCTTAGGTAAAGTTAAATTTAAATAAATTCTGCTCGCTCGAGCAGACTGGTTAAGCCAACTGGGACGCACAGATAACTCAATTTATGTGCATAATATTGATAAAAGAACACAAAAATAAAAATGAATACACTCCAAAATGAGACCGAAAGTCAGCCAGTTAAACTGACCTACCTTAGCAGTTCATTTATGAAATTTGCCAGCTCAACCGCAAACGCATTCAAATTGTCTGAGCATCCCAACGGATAATGCAAACTCGATGCAATAAAATACATTGATACTGTGAGGCAACAAAAATTATTACAAAACTTACCATAACTCTCAAAGTGCGTATCATTCGACTCGACAATGGTGCGCCTCACATCACTGCTGGTGGTCATTGTGGGATCCTGTATGGTCGCATAATGTCCGGATGGCACTTCAAAGTGTTCGCCGCTGCTCGAGAATGTCCATTCAAAGTCGATTTCGGGTGGATCCGAGTTGACACGGCATGGTATGGGCACTGCTTCCTCCAGGGATGCGCCAATTACACCGACTGTGCTGCTGCTGCAAACTGGCGCATCTGTCCAAGGTAGAAATAGATAAAGACAGAGAGTGAGAGAGAGAGCGTAAGATTGAGATGGAGTTCGAGTAAAGTGCAAAATAATGAGCAGCTGCAATTCTCTGACAGCTTACGAATGTCTATAAAATATATATGTATATAGTATATTGTATTTATATTGCAAGCATTGAGCTGACAGCTGAGAGTGGACGGCGGCGGCAAGGAAAATTGACAGCTTTGATTTTCAATTTAAATGAAGCAGCTGGTGTGAAAGTGAAAAAGGACAGCTCAGAACACAGCAGCAGAGCCGAGAATAGCACAGGTGTGAGCACTGGACAGCTCCATCGAGAAAGGTTTCCATTAAATTTAAATTCAACTTTATGGCTGTTTAAGTAAAATGCCATGCTCATCGTCCTCTCAGCTGTTTCGCTTCTTTTCTCTTCTCTTCTCCGCTCCTCCACTTTCCTCTCCAGCCATTATTTTATGTCTCATCAGCACAAAGTTGTTCGCATTTATTTTGACTTTAGCACTTGGCTTATGATTTATTCAAAGTATTGTCATTGTATTGTTCCCTTCCGCATCCACATCTGCTCTCACCTTTCACACACCCCCACACACACACACGCACACATGCAAAAAAGTTTGCCGACAAACTTGAGAACTGTTCTCGCCTTCGCAGACGTTACCCACAACGAACAATGTCATAAACAAGACCAAGCTACCAGCTACAGCTTCACAACCCCACAGCCAGCCTAAGCTTTAATCCTACCAACATAAGTACGTTTTGTGGTTGAAATTCTTTTTAAAAAAATTATTCGAAAACTTTGAGCCAAATATGAAATATATTTATTTATATGTTTTCGTGTTTGCGTGTTAAAAGCATTTTCCATGTCGCATCTTAAATGCAATATACGTCATCCGATTCAAACTATAAAAATACAAATAAAAATATTAAATTAAATAAAATTTAGTATAAATTTGTTCATCTTTTGCTTTTAACTAATAGCTTTAGCTGACGCATCACAGCTGCAGAGCACACTACAAAAGATCAAACCAACTGCAACTTGACCAAGTTTACGACCAATCTACAGTTTGTCTGTGTATTTTTGTCGGGCTGATGCCATAAAAATACTCATAAATTTATATGGTTGCGTCAATTTCACAATCGTAGAATGTCACTTTTAACATTTTCTGATTAATTTCTGCCAAGATACGAGCGCCAACTGTCATAAATCCATTTATCTCAATCATAGTCATGGCACACAATATCATTCCCTTGCCCTTTGTACCCCTTCCCCTACGCTCCCCGCTATCTGTCTATCTCTCTCGTTTTCGCTTCCATGCCTTGCTCATTCCACATATTTGGTCGTTGGTATGCAAATGTAAACGTGGCGTATACGTTATACGCTTGTGCTCGTAGCTCGTGCAAACAGAGATTGTCTGGACTGGGACTCTACAGTTCGTGGATTGGTTGGCGTATCCTTTACATTGTATTTGCTTTTAATTATCGCAATTATCGAAAAGGGTAACGCAATGCAAACTGGGACCAATCATTTGCTGATGTCTTCGATTTTATTCATTTCACTTTTGCAACAAGCTGATGCAGCACTTTTTGTTTTTGTTATTGTTGGGTTCGGCTCACTCACTCTCTCAGTCTCTCTGTCTGTTTTATTTGCCTTTAGCTGCTAATTTGCGTTAATAGCGTTTGGATTGTTGTTTGGCTTCGGCTCTGTTTACGTGGGCTTTGGGTTTTGGGTTATGGTTTATGGGTTGTGCATACGGTTTTTTTGCGGTTCAATTGAATTTAATTCAATTCAATTTCATTTGAATCAGTCAACCGCATAAAATCAGGCATAATTAAATTTTTAGTTAAACTAAACAAAATGCAATAAATGCCATCTAAATGTGTCCGTTTTCCCACTACCAAGTGCAATTAATTAAATAACTAGCCTTTACTTGGCTATTAGCAGCGACGGGAAGGAAAACTTATTTGCATATAAAATGCCTTTTTTGCGACTACATTAAATATGCACAATAAAAATTGAATTTTCCACAACAACAAGCTTGTGCTTGTGTGGCAATTTCATTCGTCGAACAAACTGTATGCAATAAGTACTATATAATATATATACTATATGTATGTTCTATGTTGGTATCAATAGACTGAACTGACCTATTATTGCGCTGTTCGTCTGCTATGTCCATAATTATAAATGGTTTTACAATGACTATGTGTTTCAATAATAAAAGCATATCATTCATTTTTATTATCCAACACGCCCCCAGCGCACCATCTCCTCACTCAGAGGGCAGCTCTGTCCAGCTGACACATTAAGTTGTGCGTCTGTCGAAGTTCGTTTTGTCGATTCCACATACGAGGATATGAATATGCATGCTTATTTATGCTTACACACAAACACACACTTACATACTCAGAGGAATATTAGTTTGTGTGTTCGACGGAGGTCGAACGGTCTACACATTCATTTTGTATTTAAGCATCATTAATTATTTAGAAAAACAGTCGGAAGTAAATGCTCTATAACGGTAATTGAGACATTTTCAATATGTGTGTACACAAAAGCCTGAAATCATTTTATGCGCCCATTGTCAGACTACAAAATTATATTGCTTTTTGTAATATGTTTAAACGACTGTCGTGGATGTTTGTGTGTGTGTGTTGTACTTGTGAATAATTACATAATATACGAGAACATTGTATGGGCATTTGTTTAAGAGTGTGAACAGCAAATTGAAAACAGTTAATTATGATATGCCTTTGTGGCCAATGAGATAGCAGTCGTTAGCTGTTTGATGTATAGCTATCTAAATATTGTACACAAATTAAGCAAGTTAACAAATAGACAAAACTTTTATTTCCATTAAGAAATTAATGATAAGTTTCATCTAAATCTAATGAATAAATAGTCGAACATTTATTCATATTAGGAAAGGAAAAATAAGTCTAAATTAAATCTGATAGAGAATATTGTTTTTATCGTTGATATTACAAAACTGTTTTGAATTTCATATCTGCTGTTCATTCAAATTTTCCACTTTAATAAACATTTTATGTATTATTCGCAGCATAAAGTGCTGAGTTATTTAATTGAAATTTATTTTCACAAGAAATTGAATAGAAAATCTCGTATATTTTGCGTTATGGAAATTTAAATTTTTTGTGCCAGTTTTCGTTATTTGTATGTTAATATTGTTGATATATGTATGCTGTTCTCGTACTTATTTTAGATATTTTTACCCAAATATTTTGTATCATTTGAACATATTTCTGTTGTTGTTTTTGTTGTTCATGTTGATGTTGCTGTTATAGTTTATGTTTTTGTTGCTCTTGCTGTTGCTGTTCTAGCCAGTTGTCATCGGTCGGAGGTTTTTGTGATTTTGTGATGTGAACTACCGCAATGTGAACAGTGCGTTGGTCAGAGGGGGGCTTGGGGCAGTGGTTGACTGTTCAAAATTTTTGTCTATTTGTGCATAAATTTACGCATATGTATATTTAATGCTCCGCTCCACTGACACCAACTGTCAGCATAATTTTTGTTTTTGACAATTTCGGCATTTGCCAACATTTTCATTGTATTTAATAATTAAGTGTTATTTTTTTTGTTGTGCCCAAAAATTTGTTGTTGTTATTTAAACAAGCAGTTGCAATGCAAATTATGGTAATTTCAAATTGTTTCTAACGATATATATGGAATTTACGCTAGGTTTATAGGAATTTGTATTATATCAGTTGGCAAAAACTATCTAAAAATCATTGATAAAGTTCACACTTACATCGTATTCTTAAGTTGACCAACGCACTCTGCGTCTCACCGCGATCATTGGCCGCCGAGCACGCATAATAACCGGAATGCACACGTCCCACACGCTGCAGCACCAGGGAGCGAGTGGAGATGATGATGCCCCAAGAGACGTTTTGAGTGACTGGCAAACCCTGCGAATGTTTTGGTTTTTGGGGTTAAGAGATTGCTCGCCATTGTCATGCGGATGACCGAAACGGAAACTTACATCGTGGGACCATGTAATGCGATGCTCCTTGGGATTTGCCTTAATGTGGCACTCAAAGTAAACGTCGTCGCCCTCCTTGATGTCATCGGGACGCAGTGTGGAGCCCAGCGAGAGGGTGACTTGTGGTGGGTCTGTAAAAATGGCAGATGATGAAAAGTTGTATGTACATATAAATTTGTACACAATTAATGCACATGTTTAATTGCATTTTTTAATAAACATATTTCGCGCGTTGCACGCTTTAAATTAAAATGCCTTTCGCGCAGCCGTGCGTTTGGTTTTATAGCGTCGACCGTGATATAAAATATAAAATCGAAAAATATTATTGCATAATAAAATGGGAAATTGTATGAGACACGCTGCGATGCTGATGTCGTCCGTTTTGCTAGTCGAGCAACGAATGAGGAACGCGAACCGAGGAACAGCCGTAAAAGTTAACAGCGCGGCGGCTGAACCGCTTTATAAGCCCGGTTAACCCTGAACTGAACGGGAGACCTTTAACCAATGAGTATGACAAAAATTTTTAAATTAAAATTGTCGTTGTCGTCGTCGTCGTGGTGCGCTTCACTGTACGCTGTACGTGTTGGTGTGGCATCAATACCGATGATGGATCACATAAAAAGTTTAGTGCAATTTTATTTTTATAACATAATGATTATTAATCGAAGGTAGCATCGAGTATAGAGCGGGGGCGAATAAAAGTCTGATGGCATAATAAATAAGATATGCGTCAAGCCATGCATAAGTTTGTAGTTGGCGTATGTTTTAAAAACTTGGGTGCTCAAATCAAAGAGTTTGATTGACTTTAGCATATGCTTCAAAAAGTATTTCGTCAACTACATTTCTGTACAGCATCCAATTATTTACTAAGCTCTGTAATATCGCTTATTCAGCAATTATTTATATTAAATTCTATTGACTAAAGTAGATAGTGATAATACATTTAGGTATTTTACCAGACGAGCTAAATAAATAATTAAACACCTTGGTAGTTTAGTTCTATACGCTGTCTTTATTGTTACCACTCACAGTCGTATCACAAACCAACCTTGGGACCGACTATTAATCTTAAAGTCAATATCAGTTCCGATATATCATTAATCGATATTTAAAAGTGGTGGCTTTTTCAATGCAATATACAACACTTAATGTATACTGCAATTTCCAACACTATTAAATTGTATTTTTACGCCACATTTGGTTTTTCGCACAATTCCACATTACTTAAAGTTGCTTATTTATTATTTACGAGTCGGACATGCATGCATCGATATAAATAAGTAAGTATGTCTGGATTTGTGTCATGCGCGACTTAAAAATTCAATAAATTTATGATTATTTTCGTCTCGCGAATAAGTCGAAAGTCAAATCTAAGTGACAAAAGAACGAGTTCAGCCAAACTAGCGGCTCAATCTAAAAAAGAACAAAAACTTTGGTAAGAGAAATTTTATTTTTCATATTTTATTGCTTCGCTAAACCGGTGAACCTTGTGACCTTTTTGTCATGCCCAGCAAAACAAACGGAGAAGAGGCTGTTGTTGCATGTGTGTGTGTGTGTGTTTTTTATATTTACGAATTGTAGATTTTAAATTGATAATCATATAAAGTAGAATTTATGGCGTTTCTTGTTGGCATGCGAAAATAAACGAAGCAAACGCCGCTGGCGAAAAATTTGCCGTCTGTATTTTTTATGGCCTGACTAAAAGTCAAGGATGTAAATATTGACATATGAGCAGCAACTGCGCAAATAATGTTACATAATTTAGACTTATTTGCGCAAGCAGTTTTGATTTGTGCATTGCTCGTCCAATTTATGGAAATTAAAATGCGATTCCTATCTGCCTGGCAATATATCAACGCCCCACATATTTTTTATGTGTGTGTGTGTGTGTGTCAAAGTAGAAGAAGGATAAGAAGAAGTATAGTCCACTTACACATGACATTCAGCATGAGCGAGTCCTCGATGGCTGAGTTTTGTAATCGAGGATTTGAGCCCTCGCATTTGAGCATTGTGCCATCGTCTTCGGGTTGCGGGTGAAATGACAAAGTGGATATGACTCGTCCATTGCCTTGGATGGTTGACAGCTGTAAGGAGGAGAGTCAGATATAGAAGAAGTAGTAGAGTGAAATCGATTAGAAAAGTGCTCGCTGATTGCTTATAGTAGACTGGCCATGTGTGTGTGTGGCGTTTTGTTTGTGTCTGCCGAGGTGGTAAGTACAAGTGCAAGATATCAAAATGTCAATGGAAAGTCATAAATATGACAGTTGCTTGACACCTGAAGTAGGAGCTGGATTTTTGGGGGGATTGCAATTGGTGAGCTACGCTTGGAGCTTCCATTGATTGAGTTTGGAATCAGCTTACCATGCCACGTTTGAAAGGTCGATTATTCTGTGTCCATCTTATTTCCGTATCCGGCACAGAGCCAGCCACAATGCAGGTGAGATTATATTGTGTGCTCGATGAGAATACCTTCAACTTGTTGGTCAAATTGACTGATGTGGGTTTCACTGCGTGTGAGTGCGAAATATTAAATATGTTTAGTAAGTTGCAGTTACCACTTTAATTTATACTCACGTAACATTTCGATGCGTATGCTGCGCTCCACAGGCGCCACAAGTTTCGTGTTCGACGCCTGACAGCGATAAGTATTGTTGAGAGCCGCCCGCGTTATTTGTGGCACTTCCAATCGATTGACAGTTACATGACGTCCCATTGAAACGCCACTGCCCGCCTCCAATGTCCTTGAGCCATTTAGCCATGTGACCGTGGGTTCCGGGCGACCTATAATGCATAGTGAATCAAATGGACCAATTCTTAACTACGTTCGAAACTTAAAATCTAAAATAAATTATGATTTTTTAATGTAATATTTCAATTTTTTTTTTTTGTCTTTTTGGCGTAAATTATGTATTTGTTGCCAGCGGCAAAAGTTTTTGGGGCCATGCATTATTAAGCGGCAGTAAGTTATTAAACAGTCGAAACGCTCTTCGAGAGAGCGAGAGAGCTGCACTCGACAATTTATGGCCGAGAAGAACTTTACACATTTTAATGATAATGCGCATTTAGCAGTGTGTACCCAAGGCTTTTAAAAAAGGCTTAGCCAGCTTAACTAGCAAAGTTGTTGGCGACCAGCGACCGACGGCAAGCGACTAGCGAACAGATGGCTAGGGTCCGACCCTATCAACCCCCGAAACTTTGAATAGACAAAACGCAAAAGCCTGAATGTTAAATAAGCCTGAAAATGCAAACTAACAACTTTTTTGGGGTATTCAAAACGAAATGCGAAAAAACATTCCATTTGTTTTTTTTTTACTTCGAGTCTCTTACATATGCTAATCCTCATTTCTTCTGTCTGCTATGGAAATCTATTAACAAATTATTATGATGCACAATTTAATGATTAGATTTCTATAAAGTACTACATCAAGTAGTGTTTATAGTATTTTTAGCTTTCTTCATTCATTTCTTTTACTTTGTATTTGTCTGGTCAAAAATGCTGGTAATCATTTCGCAATCTAAATTCTGCAAGCTTCTTACTTGCTCTCTTTTGGACAAGTCGTACGTTTGGCTTGCTTGCCAAATGAAAGTAAAAGTAAAAGCATTTCATCCTCTGGCTCACATATCAAATGCACAAAATATTTTTAATCCGTTTAAGTGCCCCAGAACGAGAGTTGGCTGAAGGAATGAAGAAGTGCGGGGAGTGTGGGTGAAATTGTTGCCGCAGCTAGTGCAGATTTTGCCATTAAGTCAGCCAAGTGAATGTGGCGGAAATGAGCAGCAATAGCAATAGCAACAAGCAGCTGAGCAGCTGAGCAGCGAGCAAGTGAAGACAGGAATGGAATGAGAGAAGCAAGTAGCTGATAGTTAAGTTGAGTCTGTTGCTGCTTCTGGTGCTGGTGCTTTCTGGACGCCAGTTTGGGGAATTCAGTGCCCAAATGTTTGCTGATTGCAAAGGATACGCAGCGACGACATTGGCGACAATAAGCCAAGGCACACAAACACACACACACACTCGCACATTCACACGACAACAACAAATGGCGAAAGTGCGGTACGAAAAGTATGCAGGGATAATAGACAAATAACAGTTGCCTTGTGGCATTTAGCTGGCAGCATTATACTCGTATGTCCTGTCCTCTGTTTCGCTCTTTCTCCCCCAAATGGATTCCGTATCCCATATCCCATATCCCATGTCTCTTATCCTTTGCCCCATGCCACGCTCGGTTACTCGTACATCCCTTCAGTAATGAAGACAGCGCGTTGCTAAGCCATACTTAAGGTTGTCGACAATTGCTAGCTTCTACTGCTGCTGCTGCTGCTGCTTCCAGTGTTGGCAATTGGACAGTTGGACAATGGCACTGCTGTTGGAGAGTGTTGGATGGGATGCTCCAACAAAATACCAAAATATGCATAGATGTGGCCAAGCCATAAAATTGCCTTGGACAGAATGGATGAGGCCAAGGGCCGACGGACCGACAACGGGGTTTTTATGGCGCGCTTAGATTAGCTTTTTATTGCTGGTATTAATTGCTATTAGTCGAAGTTAATAAAGTTGATAAAGCAATTTGGCATTTGGCGTTTATTGTGCGCCCAGCCGGGCTATGATTAGTGCCACAGCCATAAAATTCAGCGTCAAGATTTGCATTCTCTTTCAGCTCAGCGATCCCGAGGAACTCGATTTGCAACTGGCTTCCTTCATCTCCCTTCGTGCGACATGTGGCGCGCTCCGTAAGGTAATATTAGTTAATTTGACTAAGCGCACAGCGGGAAAGTCAACGCCGTCAGTTTGCAGTAGCTGAAATGAAATATATGCATTGCGGACGACGACTGCCAGACGTCAGCTTGGCTACAAAATGTTGCATACAAATCACTGCGATTGCAGGGGCTCAAAGATGCCGCTGTTACTGTTGTTGCTGCTGCTGCTGCTGCTGCTAAAGCTGTTAACGTTACTCACTCAGTCCAGCAGACTGTCGCTCAGCAGGTGTCAAAATAGCAAATGTCGTCGACGTGCGCTTGCCACCCACTGGGTGGGAGGTTGCCTGCTTGCCTGCTTGCTTGCTTGCTTGGCTCGCTTAGCTCCGACACATGCAGCTAATCAAAGCAGCTGCCGCGTTTGAGTACGTGACGCATTGCCAAAAGCAGCCAAACCAAAACAAGCCACATCAGGCAACAAATACCAAAAGGTAGCAAGAGTCACAGACCAAAGTCGCAACCAAAAGCGAAAATCCTTTGCATGCAACCCCAGCGTGAGGCACGTAAACAAAAGTCAATGCGCCGCACACACATACACACACACACACACACACACAGTGTAGCAATGCTTCAATGCGCCATTGATGGCACCGTGTTACAGTCAAACAGCCAACTATTTTGTGAGTGCGCTCCAAAGAGAGGTAAGAATTCTTAAAAGTGGGTAGAGAGCATTGAAAAAACACTGTTTGTAAATCATTAAAGAATGCCAATCACTAAAGCTGAGCTGATACTCCATGCGTATACGTAATTTTGTAGCAATGAAGCATCCCCATTGAAATGTAGCTGAGCTATTTATGCTTTTCATTTCTTGAAGCTGAACTAAAGCATAGCAATTTCTTTTTGCAAATCATTAAAGCATGCCAATCACTGCAGATGAGATGCGTATACGTAATATGTACTGTTCTATTTATAATATCATAGTCATTTAATTCAGCTGCCCCAAAAAATAGCAAATTCATTTTGCATATTATTAAAGAATAGCAATCAATACAGCTTAAATTCAAATTATTAAGCTCTTCAAATTTAGCTAATTTTTTATTGCAAAATTTCCATAACAAAGAAATGAAAATGTTTTGTTTGATATTTTCTATTAATTTTATAACCTTTGTGAAGATTATAAATGAATGCTAATCACTAAAGCCGAATTGATAGTATAATACAGCTTTTGAAATTCATTTGAACTATCTACGATATGCTGTTAATTTCGTTAAGCTGCTGCAACTTTTCAGCAAATTGCATGTTTATCGAATCATGGTTTAAAGCTTCGTGAACAAAACACCCTTCCAATCATTAGGGCTAACACCCGAAAATTTACCCAACTTTCGCTGAGGGAGTTTACTTTTTTCAACAAAAATATTGTTGTCAGAAAGTTAATGATTTATAATGGTCGTGTCAGGGCAGTCGCAGTTGCAGGACCAGGAGCAAGACCAGAACCAGGACCAGCCAAGCGGGAAAGCTCAAGCCCCAACACAAACATTCAACATCCAACATCAGTTTCAGTTTGAGCACGAGCTTGAGCTTCAGCTTCAAGTCGATGTGCTGCAGCCCGCAAGCAGCTCAACCAAGCGAGCAACTTGTACAAATTTTTCACACTTGCCAACAAACAGTGTGAAAAGTTTGCAATGGACGCAGTCGCTGTCGCTGTGCTTGCTTTTCACCTTGGGGACCTTTTTAAAGATTTACGATGCCGCATATGCCTACAGGTCATAGGTAGCTGAAGCTGTGGCTGTGGCTGTGACTATGGCCGGACGGCGCCATGCGACAAAAGGCAGACGCTGAAAATTGTTGCATTTTTCAAAGTAAAGTGGCAATGACAGCAGCAGCATCAGGAGCCTCCGCCTCAGTCTCAGTTGTTGCCGCAGCCGTAGCCGCAGCCTCAGCATCAGCCTCAACAGCCGCAGCAGACGTAAACGCCTGGCTGGCTGGCTGGCTGTCTGGGCAGTCGCCTTGTCGGCAGTGTCACCGCAGACTCTGACATACATTTATTTTTATTATTTACGACGACTTAGACTCCCCGCAGCCCGCTCCATTCGCAGATACCTAGCGATTCTCAGGCTTTAGCCTCGGCCTGGACCATGAGCCATGGAGCAACAGCAGCATCAGCATCACCAGCAGCAGCAGCATGTGCGCGCCTATCTGGGGCGCCTCATCTTTAATTCTTTAAATAGACTGGCGGTCAGAGTGGAGTGAGAAAGTTGCGTGTGCCATTGCTTGTCATCCTTGCTTGATAGCCTTTTGTCTGAGTGCTACATTTAAGTAGCTGCCTGCGTGAGTGAGTCACTGAGTGTGTATGTGTGTGTGTGTGTGAGTGTGTGTGTGTCGCGTCTGTGTCGTTTATCATGATTTACTTACCGCCACGCACTTCACATGTCAACACAATATTATCGCCCTCTAGCAATGGACCCACAGCTCCAGCAACATCACGGCCCGAGGCATCGTACACGAGTATTTGATGTGGAGGAACTGGAGAGTAAAGAACAGAACAGAACACAATACAGAGAAATGGAGGTTGCCTTTAATGCCTGTATATATATTGCATTTGCAGTTTGCTTCTGGCTTACCAATAACCGTTAAATTAATTCTATGATTACGCGTCGGCGAGTTCTGAAAGTCGACACGACAGCGGTAAACCTGTTGACAATAATACCAAAAATGCATTAGGGGGCGTCAGTTATTTCAGTTATTTTATATATATAGAGTATAGGAGAAGTTTATGAGCACGCCATCTCTATCTACTTACGCCCTCATCATCCAACTGTATATTTTCCACAGATAATTTGGCTGGCTGTTGTCCGGTCACAAAGTACGCACGTGGCCCAAATGATTTTGTATCTGACCAGTAGAGAGCCTTCTCGAAGGGTCGCCCACGGACATCAAAGCTGCAATGAGGAAGCGTAATACGGAAAAACGAATTCTTAAATGAAATGTTTGTTTGCAGTCTACGCAAATATTTAAATATGTTTATGTATTGGCGATAAGTTGTTGCCCCAAAGCGCAGAGCAGAGAAGAGCTCCCTGTCAAGGTCGTAAATTTTAATGTGTCTTGCTCGAGTTGCGATTGCGATTGCGACGATGGCGAATGGTGAGTGGTAAATGGTGAATGGTGAAGATGGCGACCTTATGCTTGAAGCACCCTAATTTCAGCACATTTTTCAATTCAACGTTCTACGTTCAACGTTTTGTGGCTGCGGCAAGCAGAGTATATGTTTTCTTAGCGCATATAGTATTCGAGTTCGTTGCGCACTTGTGTATGTCGCATCGCTGGGCTAATAAAAAAAATGTTATAAAATGCTTAAAAGTGTTTGCAGCGAGGGGTCAGAAATTTCACGCGTCTACCAAATGACCCTTTTCCTGTTAGCTGTTTGGTTGTTGGCTGGGCCAAGAGGCCAAGCATAAATTTGCACGCAACTAATTTCTTCCGTTTCGCATTATTTTCGCAGCTCGGCCGACAACGTTTGCAATTTTGCGCATTAAAAAGCCTGACGTGCTATCTTTGGCGCTTTTATTGTATTTGTTAATGTCCGTCCGAGTGAAGGCAACAAACAGCAAATAGCAGCAGCAGCAACAGCAACAACAGCATTATAACCCCACAATACACTCGCAATCCAAATGTCAGGTTCCCACCCCCTGGAGCTGGAGTCAAGCAGACCAGACGCCGAGTGCCGCAAATGACTTGGCAAAAGCAAAAGACACAGAGACCCTTACAGACAGCACAAGTTGTGTCCTTTTGTTGTTTCCGTCGCTGTCGTCGTTGTTGTTGTTCTTGTTGTTGTTGTTGCTGCTATTGCTATCATTGTTATTGTCGCTGTTTGTGTTGCTGCTACTGTTGTTTTTGCCCTCTTGCTTTTGCTTTTGCTGCGCTTGCGGTTAGTCGAGCGGTTTGTCATTGTGCCGGCTGCCTGCCAGCAGTATTGTTTGCGCCTTTAAGTGGTTTTTTATCATTTTGCCGCTGACACAATTTATATCCGGTGCTCATATTTCTTATGCTTATCACGACGCGTCTTTGGCCCCTCTAGTCACCCGGCCCACATGCCACATGCCGCATGCCACACGCCACCCTTATGACTACTGCTAAGACAACAACGGCGAAAGAACGAACAGCGACAGTGAGCGCGACTGTGACTCTGTGTCATGCGTTGACCAGGCAGCCATTTCTAATTATTGTTGAAGTGCAGCAACCCATGCGGCGCATAAATTACGCTCTCAAAGCCTCGCTTAAGCCGCTTTTTGGCCCAGAGCACGTACCCTAATTAGCTTAATTAAATATATGTGCGGGAATACGCAAACAAAAGGCGCACAGTTCAACAATTTACGCACTCTGCAGTTTAAAAAACAAAATACAAAAAAAATAAAGATCTAAAAAGAGTCAAGAGTGCTCGACATGAAGATATCTTCTACTGCTTCTAATATTATCGAAATAATTTCATTGGTCTTGCTAGTCATGATTATTCTTTTTCCTACAAATACATTTTATTATTAAAATATTTATGCATTGTGAGCGCGATTTATACCCTTTTTTGCCTTTTACCCAGGTGCACAGGGTATGCAAGTATATATTTCAGTTGGTTGAAATTTTGGGCCTCAGTTGGTGCTAGTTTTAATTTTGCGTATTCGCAAACAATAGAGCACGAATAGTCAACAAAAGGGGACAACAGCAGCGATAAGGTAAAGCGGGCATTGCTGTAGACCGAAGCTGCGACAGCAGAAGCGAGATCCTTTGCTCTATTCTATTCTTAGCTTGGCTTGGCTTGCTTTAGCTTTCCTCGGTTTGCCTTGGCTTTGCTTGGCCTGTCCTGGCCTGGCTGTGTTGTGTTTTCTTGTCGGTGGCCTTAGGAAACAATAATGCCAAGTTTGCACAATGAGCAAAGCAAAAGCCAGAAAAAAAAATACAAAACAGCAGGGAAAAAAATAAAATGTGAACGCCGAAATGCTCGAGCAGTAAAAATTGTAAAGAAAATGGTGGCAAATGGAAGAAGCAAAATAGAAGTGGGCCAAGCGACTGGCAGGAAAACGAAGACAACATTGTGGCAATTGCAGAAATGTTGACTGTCGTCGGACGTCGTGACGCGTCAGTTGTGGCCAAATGGCCAAGTGGACGTTGTGTCGCCCCCACTCGCCCTGACTCGCCTCTACGTCTCTCCTTCCACCCAACTGTTCGCGTCGTGTCCTGCAGTTTGAAGAGTTTGCCTAGGGTGCCAACCGCTCGCTCAGACTGATGCTTGCTCGTTCATTTCTTTTGTTTTGTGGCTCTCTTTTTTCCAACAATTAGTTGAGTTTTATTTATTTTGCGTTAATTGGTAGCACTTTATCTTCTGCCTGAATGAATGAGCTACGTTATTTAAACAAAACGAGCGCGCAAATCCCGTGAAGACCTTGGCTATATCTATGGACATTGCTTGGTAATTACGTTTCGCTTCTATTTTGTTTCTTCGCCATTTTCTATTTTTTGTTTTTTTCGGGGTTACACCCATGCACTGGTTAACACGGTTTTCTTCGTTCATTGTCTAAGCACATATGTGGCCGCTTGTGCCCTTCGTCCCTTAATCCAATATAAGGCAACCTTCTCAAATTGCCATTTAATGTTTTTTGCCTTTCTTTTTTTTCGTTGTTTTGCACGCTTACGAAATGCTATTCAAAAAATTGCAAAAAAGGGCTTGAAGCGAAGGAGAATGAAAAATACAACAGCAGCACACACATACGAAAAAAGGACCAAAAAACTTTTAACTCCATGTGATGCGTAGGTGTTCGTGTGTGTGTGTGCATTTGTGTGAGTTGATGACGCTGACAATAACCATTGAATAATTTTATGACAATATGTGTCACAGTGTGTCCGTGTGCCGTGTCTACATTCGTATCCTTTGCTCAGCTCGTCTGCCTGACGCTATTTTTTGACAGTTTAAACACATGTCGCTACCTCTTGGGTTTTCAGCAGTAGGAGAGGGAGACGGAGACGGACAAAGGTAAAACTGTTGACTTCAATTATGCAGCGCCAGACAATGACTGTAAACTATGAGGGCGTACAAAGGCTTGACATCATGGTCCAACCACCAGCAGCCAACGAGTTTGTAGGTGTGTGTGAGTGTGTTATTTCTCCCATATATGAAGCAGGTGGAAATTGGTTGGTATTATGTCTGGCAGCCCCTATCAAGTTATGTAAAAAGAACCACGAGAAAAGCAAATCAAACATACATAGATAGATATATGAATATGTATGTGTGTGTGGGAGTAAGAGTACACACACACATATCCACACATAAACATACACTTACAGTGTAACTGAAACGCCAAAAAGTATGCAACGTAACTCGACAAAACTCGCAACAAATTTTAAATTGGTTCGCTTGCAAAAACAAACAGAAAGCAGGCGAGAAATATGAATGTAAAAAGAGCTGTTCACGCCCTCATACACACACACACACACACACACACACATGCACACTCAGAGAGATACATACATATGCAAATGGTTTTACTGCCCCTTTGTTTTTTTGCGAATATGCGATGCGTCTCTGTATTGGTATTATTATGGAGCCATGCTGTGTAATATCTGTAAATTTCTTTTGTTATTGCCAACAACAGTTTTTCCCGAATTCCCGCTCCCTTTCCACACACATACTTGCTACCCATCCTGTCCCTACTTTTGTATATCCAGCCCTTCTCCACTCTCCACGCTCCACTCACCACTGCCCACTCCCCAATCTCATTCTCACAGTGTTGACATTTGTTGGCATCATTCCGCACATTGTTGCCGCTGGTGTTTTTGTTTTGTTTGTTTTTTTGTGTTTTTTTTTTTTTGCCTCTTCTTCTTTACTTTTACTATATAATTTGTAGCATATGAATATATGAAAACTGAACCAAACAAAAGAACCAAAAAAAAAAGGGAGAAAAGAGGGAAAAAAGCAAGCGAAAACTCCTTCATGTTGGCCAAGTTCAAATTTATGCAGTGTCGCCCAATAAATTCGGCAATAAATTCAAAATAAAAGTTTCATCTTCATAGGTTGCCTATTTCCTTGGATATGCGTCTTTTGTTTTGTTGTTTTTATTTTTTTTATTCTTATTTTTGTTGATTGTTGATTTCGCCCCAAAAGTTATGGCCAAATGATCTAACGAAATGAAAACACACACGAGATTACAAAAAACAAATATTTATGGGGGTCTTTCAATCAGTTCAACTGGACTTGGAAGACAGACGACATTTTAATTGAAGATTGCGAATCGGATAATTCGAAAAGACCACGAAAGCCATTATAAACTCTAAAATGACAGTCGTAAGCACTACTCGACGAAAATAGCAGCCAAATGCAGCAATGCCATGCATTAATGCAAGTCAAAGTTTAGTGGCTGAATATCGATTTGCATGCGCTCTTTGCATTTCCGTTCTTCACACACATGCAACGACTTAATTACACTTTTAAATAACCCATCTAACTGGAATTTGTGCAAAGTGCGGCACAGTTGCAATTGGCTTTGCTGGCTGCTGCCGTTTTCCCTCGCCGTTGCCGTTACAATTGTCGTTGGCTGGCGGCGATGGTGGTTGCTGCTGCTGCTGCTGCTGCCGCTGCTTCTGCTTCTGCTGCTGGTCGTAAAACCCCGAAAATGCACTCGAGTTAATTGCCATTGGCTCGACTTTTGGCCGACTTACCAACAACGTACGTTGCTGGCTGCGACTGTGACTGCGACTGTGGCTGCAACTGTTGCTGTTGTTGTTGCTACTGCTGTTGCCGGATTTTATTGCCAGCCATTTTGAATACCATTTCGTGGTTTATTACTTTTGTGGCCGGCAGATTCTCAAGTAGAGCGCCAAGTGCATGGCATACACACGCCCCATCTCAAGCTCAGCACGGCTCAGCGCAGCGCAGCCGCCCACGCCCATCCAAATGGAGTGAATGCACTTTCGATTGCTGCTGACGCCACCAGCCAGACGGCCAGCCAGCCAGCCAGCCAGCCAGCCAGAAAGTTAACTATATTTATGAGCAACGTCACGGTGAAGCCGAACTGAACCGCACTCTGGCTACCGCTGACGATTATGGCAGTTAGCGTGGGCTGTTACACGGATTATGGCTCCTTTGACAGCCACAACAGCTGGTAGAGCCAACACGCAGCAGCGCCTGCCACCGTTTATAGTATACAGTACAGAGAATTTCATTATTTAAGCCCCCGGTTGCTGCAGCTCACTGGCAGCCTGGCAACCCAGCTACCAAGCTACCCCGGTGGGCTTTAAAAATCAATTAACCTTGATTGCAGCCATACTCGATGCTCGGCTTGTACGCTTTTTATTATGGATACCATCACAAGACCAGAAGGACAGAAGAGCACAGAACAGTACAGTACAGTACAGTAGAGAGGACATCGTATTCATTGCCTTTGCCCTTGTTTATTATGTGAGCTTTATCGTTGTTATTGCCATTGCCGTTGCCGTTGTCGTTGCCATTGATGACTTGCAATATTGAACATGACAGTTGGTAACTAAATGCCCTTTACAGGTGGCCCCCTCCTTCCCCCCTCATCACATCACATCACGTATACGCCCAATCTGCCTTTCGATTGCTTACTTCTTTTGTTATGGTGAGGCCCAATGTTAATTTTAATAATGCTTTTTGACCTTAAGTCGTCTTCTGTGTTTTTAAATCGAAACAGAATCACATACAACAGTTAAATTTATACACAAAAAAAAAAGAAATCCTATGAAAATCGCATTTCAAGGGTCAAAATCGAAAAACAAATCCCAGTCAATGTGCCGAGCCTGAAAAAGAACTCAGTTGAGGAAAAAAAATGAATACAAATAACCAAAAAAAAAAAAAAGAAAAAACGCAGTATAAGCGTTGCTAACCCTAAAAGATCCTTAGCTCAGCCGGTCCAGACAACAAAGCAAATTTTAACATTATAATTTTTAATATTTTTGCCTTTCGGCCTTGTGGGGCCACGTTGAGCGAGCTGTGAGTGCTTGTCTCTGTGTGTGTGTGTGGTGATGTGTTGTGTGTGCTGGTTGTGTGCTGTTGCCCGGGTGTGAAGCTGTCAAATGCAGAGGCCCTAGACAGGGCTCTAGGTAAGGCTCAGGCTTGGTTCCGGACTGCAAGCTGTGACATCCTTACAAAATGTGGCAAACGGATGTACTCACATACATGCACACACACACACACACATGCCACATGGAGCACCCACACATACAAAGGCTGGGAACACGGTTGGCATACAGCTTTCAATTTCGGCATCTTTTTGGTCTTAGCTCTTGGCTTACGTTTCTTTTAAACTTGAGTTGCCTTCGATTTCACGCAGCGCTGGCAATTTTATGCCCCCACTCCTCTCACATCTGCCCTCCCTTCATTCCGCATCCTCATTCTTTATCCTGACATTGTCCCCTTCGCTTTATACTACCTGCTGTGGCTTAGCCTTGTTGTTGTCGCTGCTGTTACTGTTGCTTGTTTACTGTCTTTTATTTATTTGCTTGTGATTTTTTCTCGTTTCGTTTCGTGTTTTTTTTTGTTGTGTTTTTTGTTGTTGTGTTCATCTTTCTCTTGGCGTAGAAGGGAAATCGAATTCGAATCACTTTCGGATATTTTGGTTATAAAGTCGGAAATTTTTGCGACATTATTGTTTTCGACATTTTCCTAGTTTTTCGCAAACATTTTTGCCAGCTTTCTGTCCCATTGTCTACCGGTTTGTCCCCTCTTTTGCGCATTGTCTGTGCACCAGTGAAATTTATTGCTTCCAATTGAGTGCACGAAGCAGCAACAGCAACACCAACAACAATGTGAAAAGACACAGCTGGAGCAGCAGCAGCATCGGCAGCAGCAGCAACAGCAGCAACAGCTCGTGAACAGTTCGCGCTTGTCCTTGATATACACGTGCGTTCATGTCTCTGTCCCTCGTGTGCTGCCCCACAGTCTCCGTTGCCAAGTTTTGTCCATTGGCCCCACACAGATACACAGACACGACTGCTGTTGCTATTGCTGCTGCTGGGCGCTGGCAACATATTGAGAAGGAAGCACACATGTAAGCAAAATTGACAAGGCTAAAGGATATCGATGTCTGCTTATAATGTGCAACATATTAAACCTAAGCACACGCTCACAGCGTTCGCTCTATAAATAACAGCAGCAGCAGCGCGTCCTCACAGGACACACCTCGCCTAGTATCCTCTCTGTGTGTGTGTGTGTGTGTGTGTGTTTGCTGCTCCCCCCAAAATAATCAAAGTTGCCGCCAAAACAGTTTTCACTTTGGCTGCTATTATTTTGCTGCCCTTGTGCCTGGCCTGCTGCCGTTGATGTCCTTTGCTTTTGCCCTGTGGCTAATATATGAGTCCATGTCGCACCGTTTGCCCTGGCCTCGCTTTTGTTTTGGTCTTTTGGTCGAGCTCCTTCTCGACTAGGCACATGAGTCTTGTGTAGAGTTGTTGTCGTAGTCGGAGTCGAGTCGAGTTGAGTTGATATTGATGATGTTATTAAAATAATAAATTATTTGAAAATTATGAACTGGCGTCATTTCTCAGTGTGACGGTCCTACATATAAATCACAAAAGGACGCAAGAACTTAAATTTAAAGCTGCTTTAATATCAACTGCCTCATACACACACTCGCAACTAAAAGACTCAAACAGACTATGAAATTGGATGCGAGTAGTGCGATGCTATTTTGTCAACTAACCGCAACAAATTAAATTAAAACTCTCTTGTGTTATTTTTGCATTTGAGTGGTGGCTTGAGTAAACAGCTTGCTTGCTTGCACTTCACTTACCTGTAAAGTGGTTTGCCGGCACTCTCACGGAACCAGAGCACCATGTATACCCGGTCGTCCTTTGCCTCCGGCTCAATGTCACATGGCAGGGATGCGGTGCGTCCCAGCACGGCCTCAACGGCCACTGTGGAAACTGAAAGAGCACAGCACACAAAAAGTGAAGAAGAAAGTCAATTATGGGAGAAAACATACAATACTATATATACTCGTGTACATATACAAATACAAATGCAAAGGAGCTTCCAAGTGTAGCCTTAAATGTCACAACACGACTATTGACGAAGTCATTAACACAATATTAAACTGTTTTGTTGTTCTTGTTGTTGTAGTTGTTGGTGTACTGCTTGCTGTGTTTGCTGTTGTTGTGTCGTTGCAATTACTTGACTCCTTCTGCCTTCGATTCCTTAAACATCAACAAATGTCAACAAAATGCTGCCTTTTAACTGTCACGCCAACATCACGCAAGGCACTAACAGAAAACCAAACCGCACGACAGCCAGCCAGCCAGCCAGCTAACACTCCAGCTGCCCTCTCTCCTCCCTTCAGCCCTCGACCCTCTCAGCAATCCTGCAATTTCTAGCTTCAATCTAAAAGCCCGCCACACCCTGACCCCAAACCGCAATCGTTGCCATCGTCATCGTCGTCGTAGTCGCATAATCACAACCAAGTACGTGAGTGGGAATATTAATGCTAAATTGACGACAACGACAACGACAGCGACAACTACGATGACGTCGACAACGACAATGACAACGACAATGAAATGATGATGGGGCCAAAGCAAAAGCAACGCCAACGATGAGCTTCGTCCATCCTGTTGACTAGCTGCGATTTCACGGCGGCCTCATCTTTTGCATTTAAACTGCCAATTGATGTCACTGAAAATATATATAGAATGTAGCTATATCTATGTAGCGTAGACAACGCGATGGCGGCTCCTCAGGCTCGAAACTCTAAAGTCAATCCCTGGCAAATGACAGTGGTTAAAGTGCTGGATTTCAGCTGGTTAAGGTGATTGCCTGATGGCTGAAACGAGAGACCACAGACAGCCTAGGCAATTGCCTAACGGGATATTAGATTTATATGTATAATTGCCGAGCTCTCTCTCTGCTATGCAATTGCAATTGGAATTTGCTAAGCTGCAGCTGCATTACCTACTTATATGTATATTGAATATATAAAGTGAGCTATTAAATGCACCCAGAATTGTCGAATTCAAATTGAAATTTCGCAGATAGAGATGTAGTTGTAAAGGATGAACTTTCCATCCATTAAACAACCCGAATTTGTTAAGTTTCGTATAGCGTCTAGACTCAAGACACAGCGAGCGCTGTCAATACATTTATTGAATTTAGAAAAGCACAAAATGTCGCCAGCTGATTGATTTTTCGTATTGTTCAAAGACACATCACAACGATTTAACAGGGGGAAAAAGTTATCGCTAGTCCGCTTACCTAGCAGCTGCTCAATTGTGCGCGCTCGTATGATGATTCCCTCCGCAGATCAGATCCATCATGCTTAGGCAACGCAAAGCTCATTAATACCCAAAAAGGGGCCTCGCAATGATGTTACGCGTAATTTAATTTTGGAACGCCCGCCAGCAACAAATTCCTCACGCATAATTTCAGTTTGCACTTGTGTGTGAATCTAAGTATAAACGCGTACGTGAACGACTGTCTATCTTCATGTCTATGTCTGACTACGTGTGGGTGCGTATGTGTGTGAGTGTGTGTGGGTGTGGGTGTGGGTAGGGATGGCAACATTTTTGACATTTATTTAATATGCGCACGTATTATAGAAAAGCAATTCCCAGTCGTATAATTTATGGCACACTACAAAAATTTGCACATGAAAATGCCGACTGAACACACACACAGGCACGCGTTCGCGTTGCAGCCAACTCAATTTTATATATACTTAATAGTATGTGTGTGTTTGTTAGTATAATTGACAAACATACAAATTTAGATATGTGTGTGTGTGTTGGGATGTTGCAAAACATTGTAGCAATTTTCGGTGCGTTTGTAATTCCCATGTAAGATGTCAAACTCCCAACGAGCAGAAGATCCATCCACACACACACAAACACATTTCGCACCCACACAGACTGTGTCTAGGCAGAAGCTGCTACGTCTCTTGACAGCGGCAGCAACAGCAGCAAATTGACATAATTTGTGACGCTGCCGCCTCCACCTTCAGCTGTGAGCTGATGTTGTGAGCCGAGGCATGAGTGTGTAATGAGTGATTTGCCCGTGAGGTTCACATACACACAGCGGCTGACAGAGCCGCCAATCGTTTTGCCTTACACACGTCCTCGGCCCTTTCGTCCAGACCACAGAATTTCTGCGAGCCGCTAAAACCAACTGCCTATGCTTGGATTTTGGCTAAGTGGAGCGTGCTGCGGCTTAGGTGCGCTCAGCTGCTTGTGGGGTCAGTGGCATGGATTAGCCTAGCACCGGCAACAGTTGACAGACTTGACAAATTTGTGCTAGTTTACTCTATGCCATCTGTGTGTGTGTGTTATGCTTGTGTATGTGTGTGTAAATAACTATAAAATACACAGCACAAGTTAAATTGGTCAAGCTTAATTGATGCTTTGTTTATGTTAAATATTTAAAATACATCAAAATATTTTATTATACGAGTAAATCACAAGAGATTGTGTTGAATTTAATTGCAGTGGCAATATTTATGCCAGATAATCGTATATTTGACAACATTTTGTGCTAACAATTATATTGCGTTGAATCTTTAACAATTCTATTAATTACTATAAAGGATAATTTATTTTCCCATAACCAGCATACAATGATATTTTAAATTTAATACCACTTAGTGCTGCATCTTTCTTATCAAAATTTAAATTAGTTATGAGAAGTTGTCGCAATCTTTCTACATATATTTTATTACAAATATTTAAAGTAATTGCGTAGCGTAGAGTAGAGTCGAGTTTCGCTTAGTTTTAATAGCTATATTATCTTATGATTTTCGTGCCCTCCTCTCGGCACGTAAGCTTTCTATTACACAATGGCATTCAAGTTTTTTTTTCATTGTTGTTGTTGTACGAAGTGAAGAGAATAGAGTGGAAGGAAGATACAAATTTCATTTGTTCATCTTGACGTTGTGCGTTGCCGTGGCAGCTTTTTTTTTGTGCTTTAGCATGAAAACTGCCAACAGCTCGGCAACACATACTTAAAATACACATAGTACAAAAAGCATACACACTCTTACACTGACTGGCGCCCAGATGGGTTATACACATAGTATTTATATTTATATAAGTCGTCTTTATATAAGCGAAAAGAAGCTGTGAAACTTATGCAAATTGCATTTCAGTGTCTGCGCAATAGCAAACTCGACAGAGAAACACAGCAGCAGCAACAGCAGCAGCGAGGCAGAAGCGGCATCAGCAGTGCCTAAAAGTATGCAATGCAAACGGGCTGCGTTGCAAAAAGTGGTAGAAAATGCGCATAATGAAATCCAATGCTATGGCTACGTCAGCTTCTTAGCTTGGCTTGCTTGGCTGCTTCGTTGGTTTACTTGCTTGGATAGTTGCCCAGTGCGTTGCGCCTGGTGCCGGGTGCCTGCTGCTTGCCACATTCCGCGCTCTACTTTCGAGCTGCTGCTGCTGTTTATACATCTTCTTCTTCTTCTTCATCTTGCTTTTGTTGCTGTTGAGCGCGCCAAAGTTGTTCTTCTCGTTTCACGCCACGGCTGCAAGACGCTGGTGTTGGAGGACGACAGCGGCGACGTCGAGCTGGATGCGTCCTCTGAGCATGGTAATTTTCGCATGGGCACAACAAAAGTTTGTTGTGTGTGTGCGTGCGTGTGTGTGAGTACTTAACTGTAGACACTTGTAAAAATAGTGTGCGACTATATGGCAGTCACTGTAGTCGACCCTGGCCAACGGCAAAGCAGGTCACGTGTGGCATAAACGAGGCATTGCGTCAGTTGTCGTTGTTATTGTTGTCCTGGGCGTAAGAATTTCTTTAAATAAATATGTATGTACATATGCATGCATGTACATCTGCTGCTAAAGTCTTTCGCTCTGCCCTTTCTCTCTCTTTCTATTTCTCTCCATTTTCCTTCTCGTATGTGCGTGTTGTATGTGCTTGTATAATTGAGATGAAAGGTAATGACTCGCATAGCATACTTTCGAGCGCCCAAATCGCGGGCCAACTATGCGCCAGATAATGCCGCACACACATACCTATGCATTGTGTGTCTGTGTGTGTGAGAAAGTGAATGGCAGCAACAAAGCAGTTTCATTGTTGTTGTTGTTGTTTTTGCTTGGCGCTGTTGTTGTTTTTAAGTGGCACAAGGTAAAGTCGCTTTGCCGCCTCTGCCGCAGGTTTGTATGTTTCACGCCCGCTCCAAGTGTGCAGGCTTTGCAGGTGTGTGTGCACTATTTGCACTAATTTAGTTGAAAACAAACAAAGTCCTTTGTTCAATTTTCGCCTTTAGATTGAAGTACACACGAAGACAGAGACAGAGACGCTTGTGAAGCGAGAAAAGGCAAGATGGAGGAATAATAATGAAGCATAGAGAGAAACTCAGCCGGCGGCTAAGCAGCTGCTACTTGGCGCAACAGCAACAGCAACTTAAAAACAACAGCAACACTAACGGCAGCCGTTAGCAAGTGTTAACCCATTTTTAGCCTACTCACTCTAAGTAATTAGCCAAGAACATTTTCAGCTTATATATTTTGCATAAGCTGCAATTAGAAGAAAATTTCTTGCACTTACTTCGTTGTTGTTGCTGCTGCTGCTGCTGGTGACGATGTTGTTCTTGTTACGCTAGTTGTTATCTCATGTGCCCCCAATTAAAGCCAAATGGCCGAAGTAGTAGTTATAGTTTGGCAACAAACAACAAAACCATAATCAACAACATTCGAATTCAATTGCGGCACAATAAATAATATGGCAGGCCAAGACAACTGTCGACTGTCATGCCAACTAAGTAAGTAAGCAAGTAAGTAAGTCGATCGGCTGAGCGAGCAGCAGTAAAACACAAAGTAAACACAACAATAACAAATACGTCAATAAAATACTCGTACAAATAAAAATAAAAATGCAAAAGTAACAACATGCTCGTTGGTTACATTATAATCGACCTTCAAATGGTCGCTGCCTTCGCTGCTTCTTGGCAAAACGAGGTCGATGCGGTCGACAGTTATTCAGTTATTGATTTGTCTCACTGCCAAATTCAATCGATACTTAAATTGCTCAACTGCCTTGATGCTTTAAGCCCGTAACTTGTTAGCGTTCACACCCAGCCCCACACAAAATGGAGAAAACCACAATTGTATTGAGACCGTAGAAAATAGCATCTCAAATGACACCAGGCCCTTAGCTGACATTTGAGCTGCAACTTGTGACTTTTGTTGCACACGAAAGGCCGAAAGGGTTCTCTACAATTTCTCAGCAAAAATCTCCTCTGTATGTCTATCTCTGTGTGTAGTTTGATGCCTGCCTTGCACCTTTTGCACCCAGAAATTACATCAATTACAGCGACTTGTCTTCAACTAAGCTGACCGAAAAAGTAAGAATAACGAGCCGGCCAACGAAGACCTTGCGGCTGCCTAACAATACCAATTCACACACGTTTTTGTGTGCGAATCCTATTCATAGTGTGTGTGAGTGTGTGTATGGTGTCTGCCATTAGAGCAGCCAGGTGGGTGGGAAACCATGCACATTTGAGAACATTTGACCTGAAGTGCATTGGTCATCACGTGTAGCCATGAGTCTGCATTTGAGTGCACTTCGGTCAGCAATTATTTTACGTTGAGGTCACATTAGAGAGCTTGGCACCAGCCATAGCCAACTCAGTTGCCAAAGCCAAGCCGAGCTAAGGCGTCGAGGGTTGGTTCATCTTTTCACATTTCATTGTTGTAAGCGTGCCTGCACATTTCTATGCAGTGTCAGCTAGTTGCTGCTGCTTAAGTTACCCTCGCGACAACGAGCACGACAACACAGAGAGATCCAGATCCAGTGAAGGCATAAAGTGTGCGAGCTTGCCCTGAACTGCCATGCTACCTAATGGTAGTTTCGTACACATGGGATCGAAGAGCAAAGAGTTAGGATTCAGAGTCAGACCCAGACCCAGAGCTGGCAGCCAGCAGCAGCAGCAGTAGTTCGCATTTGGCATTTGGCAGACTGTAGCCCATGGCATATTGAAGTGCAGTTCGACGCAAGCATTTTGCAGCCGCATTGTCATGTCAACCGATAAATTCACACATATGTGCGCTCTCACACACCAACAAACAATTGACACCTACGGCAATCTTTTTTTTTTTTTCTTTTTTCGGTCACGTCCAAATTGCAAGTTGAAGTTCGTAATGTAACTGCTGCCTGCCGTCTGCAGCTGTTCGAAAACACACACAGAGCGACAGAGCGAGAGAGAGAGAGAGAGAGAGAGAGAGAGACTTCAGTGTGCAGTGAACTGTTAGTTATGGTCGCTGGCAGCGTATGGATAGCATACGCTATGTTTCCGCTGTTCAATTGAAGAGAGAGACATAGAGAGAGAGAGAGTGACCAAGCATTTACCAATTCGACAGTGTCCATTTCGACACACACACACACACACACATACACGACATGTGTAGTGCCTCGCCCACTTGCATATCGATGCGACGGCTGAGTAGTGACAATAATACGAATTAACAGCTTAACGCAAAACAGTTAGCTGCTTAATTTTTTGATTACACGTATAAATTGAAGCATTTGTTTCAGCCTTTTTTTGTGCGCGCACGTTTGTTGTTGCTCGGCCAATTAAAACTGTGTCGGTTTAATTATTGTGTTTTTTTGTTGTTGCCATCGCAGCCCCACAGCAAAAAACTGTGCGCTCAGCTTGATGCCATGTTCATTAAATTAATGCATCGACAGTCGGAGAGGGGAGCTGAACTGGATTACAATGTGTGCAACACGCACATGACCGCATACATTGTGGGCGTATAAAAACTATTGCATACTTTTGTGCGCTCCCAAGTTTTTGACTGCAAAAATGTCTATGGGCAAACATTTTGGCAAAAGATTTTGTGCAAAGCTCTGCGATTTGTAGACAGTTAGACAAGGCGAAAGTTTTCAACCAGTTGGTGCTCATCTATGTATGTTCGAGTGCATGTGAGTGTGTGTGTGTGTGAGTGAGTGTGTGTGGTTGCCGTGGAATTTGCAATTATTGCCGCTTAGCACAAATTCTTTGCATGTTTGCGCTCCCGCCATGAAAGTAGCAACTTGGTAAAACTATTGTCAAGAGTTTTTAGATCTACACACACACACACACACAGCCACAATTACACACACACACACACACTCAGTCGCATTCGCATTTGGCCTGGCAATGAATGACAAAAATGAATTTTAATAAAGTTGCGCAAATATTTGCATATTGCATGGACGCTAAAAACTTTCATTGACAAAGTTTTGGTCGACAGACAATAAACCAATTCAGCTTTATGCATTGCGATGTGCTGGAATTTTCGATTTCAATATGGGCAACTTTTGATGCGGGTCACACGCAAATTAGCTTTGACTTTTTGCTAAAGTTAGAAGCTAATATTATGTATACGCCACGTTTGGCAAACATTGGCTGTTTGCCTTCGTTTTTGTTTTAGCCCCAACGCTTTAAACTTTCTTAGCCAAATCAATTTGCCAGTCCACGTAGCCTGTCGTAATAACTTTAAACTGTTTTAAAACACAGCGCGAAAAATTTCATTACCACCTTTTGCATTCAGGGCCGGTGGCAGGCAACCTTTTTGATTATTTTACGCCGCTTTCAAAGTAAATATTTGACAAGAACCAACAGCAACAACAAACAGGCAAACAACAACACAAGAGCAACAGCAACAGCAACAATAACAACAACAATAAACAACTTCGCCGTCTTAGACTTTGCCATTGCGCTGAAGCACTTAAAACCTAATTAAATTTGCATTACAATTTTTCTGTTATCTGTTGTTGCTGCTTTTATTATTGTTGTTGCTGTTTCTGTTGCCTTTGCCTCTAATTTTGTTTTGAGAAACAGCCAAGAGCGTGCTCTAAAGGCATTACTTTGAAACGGGACAGACTCAACACCGAACTGAAGTGAACTGGTTGACAATCAGTCTGCTTGGTCAGCGTACAACGAAGGTTGGGGAAAAAGGGCACAAAGAGCGAAAGAGGCGAAAGAAAAAATGAATAAAACAGGCATTGAATGTGCGCGCGTTTGTGAGTTATGCTGCTTCTCTCAAAATCCTGCATATAATAAATTAAAATATTATTGCTAAGCAAATTGTTGCTTTGATGTTCATGCTATCGGCTAAGAGGCTGCGAATGGCCTCAGATTTTAAGTTCCGGACTAGTCGTATCCCGAGGATACTGCTGTGAGATTATGAAAAGGCTTCCTTACGATGTTTAATCTGTGCAGAATTTAAATAACAAAATGCCGCTAGATTATTGATAATTGTTCCTACAAAACATACCTTTTCTATTCGTAGTATAGATTGCAATCGTCTGATTATCTAATCATTGAGAGTGTTCTTTAATTTAATGGATGAAAAATTTGCCATCTTTCTTGATATTTGGTGAGCTGTGAAGGGCAGCGAGTTATTTTATGGACTTAAAGTCGCATCATAAACACGTAGAATATTGGCCATTACGAAATTGTATAAGGAGGCTAACGAGCAGAGGGAGGAGGAGATTAATTTTAAGTGAAGCAATGGGTTGGCCTCAATATCGATTAAGCGCCGCTGCCATAACACAACTTGGAAATCATTTAAAGACATTAAAATTTATTTCAGTGCTCGTTAAACTGTCAGCCACTCAAACAATAACCAATAAAATATGAAGTGCGTGCGTCATGGCAAAAGAACGCATTGTTTATTATGTAAATGTTTAAGAAAAACACGTGTAATCAAATAAAGTAAAAATCTTAAAGGCATATTCTGTGGCACGAAAGTACGTCGCGTATACGTAATAACTTGTATGCGGCTTGTGAAAGGATCAGCTTGCAGCAGGAGAGATGGGCAACTGCATGCAGCAATAAAGCAAAAAGTCCAAGATTTATTTCTTTAGCAAGTTGGCCAACTTACTGCACACCCAAGAAAGACAAGGCGATGCCAACTCCAACTCCAACTCCCCAGCCAACTGTGTCTTCCATTTCACGCCAAGACCTTGCACAGTTTCACATGCTGACGCAACACTAGAGAGCAACCGGAGTTGCAGAGTGCAGAGTACAGTGTAGAATGAAGCATAGTAGTCCATATGTTGCGTGCAAATCACGGTGCAGACCAGTTGTTCCCGTCTCCGCAGCTGGCTGGAGAACTGGTTGGCAGACTATCAAAGAAAGTACGTTGTCTTGGCCAAGATTCTGATGTTGGCCGTTGCCAACAGGAAGTTTGCAAACCAAAAACGGAAGCGGCAAAGATTTATTATAAAAATGCTCATAGCTCAGGCAGGCAAACGGCATATTACGTTAAAAGTGCACAACACACATACACAGAAAGACACCCACACACATCGTATATGTAACGCTTATTCGTTCGCAGCTCATAGCAAAAGTTGGCAGCAAATTGTGCGGTCCAACGGTAAAGTGAACAGCTCTTAATTGCACATTTATTTAGGTTCACCACTCGGGCGGGTATAAGGCTCGTATGGTATGGTAGTATAGTCTGCTGCTTAGTAGTTTATCATTTGCTCTGGTTAAATTACCCACACAGGCATAAGATACGAGACTCTAGACAGACCACTTCATATGCCAGGCCAGGCCAAGCTTTCTCCCAAGCTCCCCAGCTCAACGTAAAAACTTTCTTTGGCTTCTTTTATCTGCTTGTGTTATTTTTTTTTTTTTTTTTTTTGTCTTGGGCCCTGGCGAAAGTTTGCGCCCCTTGACGCAAAACGGAAATCTGTATATTAAATGACTAATTATAGACATTTTATTACCTTGAGCAAGATAAATGGCCACAATGTAAGCCACATAGCGTGTATGGTATATGTAGTTGCTCCCAGTCAAGTAGCAAAACTAGCAACTGGAGGAGCTCTGTCTGCAACTAAGCTTGCTGCTGAGCACAAATATACCATACATATATATATATATATATTTGTATATATGTAATATAGTAGCGAATCTCCAGTTACTTAAGTGCCTTCTGCGACGCCCACAATTAAGAGTACCAACTGACTAGAACATTTTCAATTAAAAAACATTTCTTGCTGCCTAACCTTGGTCGCTTGTGGCATGTTGGCATGAAATGAAAACAGAAAATCCACAAAATTAAAATGACAAAAGCGCGCCGTTTTCTTTAAAATGCATTTCCATAGAGGAGGCAACAAGAGGAGTGGAGACAGCAGCTGCAACGGCGGCAACGGCAACGGCGTCGTCGGCGGCGCCTGCAATTTCCACGTTACGTTTCGTTTCATTTCAGTTAGTGCCAGCTGCTCCCGTCGCCTTTCCTTTTGTGTAATATGCTGGCAGTCAGTGAGGCTGACGTTCCCCACACTCCCCTCTCCCTTCTTCACCCGTGCATATGTGTGTGTGTCCTTTCAAAAAGCGAACCCGCTGCAGTCTTACTAGCGCCAAAAAACCCTCAACCTAACCCTTGCCATTGCTCTGCACCGTTTTTCCCTCTCCGCTCGCTCTCTCCCGTTGACAGCATGAAAATTTTTGCAAATGCAGCAAATGAATTTTTTTTGTGCCAACCCTCTCTGTTTTCCAATCTTGCCTAGGCCCTCACTTTCATGCTGTTGCTATTAAAGTTGTTGTTGCTGTTGCTGCTGCTGCTGTTGTTGCTGTCGTTGTTCCTGTTGTTGCCTTGGCGCCCTTTTCAGTGCATTTAGTGGCATCATGAGATGCTATTGCAATTTCCTTGCTTGTCGCACATACTAATTCGCACAGAGGCAGCCAACCGCATTCCGCAGCTCCCTTTGCTACTTCTTCTCTTATTTGTGCCGTGCTCTCTAGTGTATGTATGTGTATCTGTATCTCTCTCTGTCTCTATACTTTGCTTGTATGGTTGTTTGTGGATAGCTGCGACAACAAAACATGGCAGCAGCCAGCGTTAAAGCAAAGTGGGCGAACTCAAATGCTTTGCATAAACGGAAAGTAATAATTTAACGCAAAATTTCCTTTTGCTGTTTGCCTTGATGCTGTTGCTGATGCTGGCGATGCTCTTGTGGTTTGCTGAGCTGCGTCCTGCTCCTGTTTCTTACGCTTCAATTGGCCCATGTGCGTCTGCCTTTGCCTTTGCGTGTGTGTGTGTGTGTTTCTGAGCGTGTAACTGCCGCCGTTGCCATTCCGCAAATTGAACTTTTAACTGTAGCATGAGCTTCCCGAAGCATCCGGTGGCAGCTGCGTGCGGTGGCAAAACTGCCTTCCAAGCTTTCCGAGCGCTGCGTGCGACAAAAAAGGAAATGACAACATGACCTTCGGGCTGCTTCGAGTGCTTTAAATTTGTTTAGCATCTTCCGCTTATGACTTGGCAATCGCCTCCAGATGAATATCCAGAAATAGTCATAGTCCAACTTTTCCACTTATTACTCTTGACTGCTCACAATCGATAATGCCAAGGGCTAAAACACTGTTCTCTTCTCTGCTGTTTTTGTAGCTTTTGTTGTTGGCTGTTGTTAGCAGTATTGGAAATACTCGAATGTACATACATCGTACATACATATGTAAATCGCCTCAAAATGCAATAACACGTGCTCACATTCTTGGGCGTGTGTCTCGTTTGTACTCTGTCCTCTGTCCCATGTTTTTCTTTGCTTCGTTTCGTGGCCAACAATTCTTTTTTTTTCTTTTTTGGCTCCTAACTCGCTCTCTTTTACCCTTTCGTGCTTTTTTCACATGCATGTTTACACTTCAGACAAATGCGATTTTACAGATATGGGCGGAGTTATAAAGGATTTTTAGGTAGCAGCCAAAGAAAAATTTGGAATATTTTATTTTAAATAGAACGAACAAAATGTTTTTTCTGCCAGGTAAAAACATCATATTTTTTGCGCCTGTCCAGATTGTGTATATTTGAATATATAAATATATCTTTTTGCGTGCTTAAAAGTAACACCGAAGCAATATTCCCTTGTTACAGTTCCAATTCTACGTCACTGTCAGATGCAAATTTCATTTTCAAGAAGAGAGAGAAAAAAGTTGGCAACACAAGCAACTCCCAAGAAGATTTCAACATGTCCAAACATTCTAAACATGCAAATTTTCCAGTCTGCCGCTGCTTTCTCTCTGTTTTCTTTTTTTTTTTTTTGCTGTTGATGTTGCGCTTCTCTTGTTGTTGTTGTTCCTCGTTGCGTTTGCTCTTATTTTCATTTTCTTTATTTTGCGAGTAGGAGCACAAAATAAGTAGCAGTGAGTGGACGCAAAAAAAAAAGAGAAAGGAAGCAGGAAAAAATAGCAAACCCGGCAACCGGAAAAACGGAAGCAACGTGCGTGCATGCGTGACACAATTGAAGCGCCTAACGTCGGAGCCGGAGCTGGAGCCAGACCCGGACCCGAACCCGAACCCTGAGATGCGGACCCAATATGCAGGATGAAGCGGAGCGACTACGCTTATCTCTCACTCTCTCTGTCTCGCTCGCCAAATCGGGCCCAGAGGAATCGTTAGCCTGCCATTTTGGGTACAGTGGTTCGGTGAGCAAACAATGCAAAACAACAGCCGCAGTTGAAGCAGCTGAAAAGGCAAACAATGAACTAGAGACAACAACAAAAACAAAACTGAGTAAAAAAAGCACCGAAAAACCCAAGCGAGAAGAAAGAAAAACGAAGAGAACAAGGAAAATATTCATCTAAACGCCGGCGACGACGACGACGACGTTGACGTCGACGTCGACGACTGCGTTGGTATGGAACGACGCACTGAAGTGATTTGGCGATTGATTTTGCTCTGTGTCTGATGATTTGCCTCCTCTGTCACGCTTCGCAAGCGAAAGGGGAAGAATGGGGAGAATGTGCCAAAGTAGGGGAACGAGTACCCGAGTACAAGAAGAACTAACGTAAAACAAAAAAAAAAACCTAACGAAACGAAACGAAAAAAAGAGCATTGCCCGCAGCCGGCGACAAGTGCATAAAAACCCATAACAAAATGGCAGCTCAGGGCCATGGATGGGAGTGGGGGGCGGGTCACACAGTAAAATTGTTTGGAAAATTGATTTTTCTTACATTTAACTGAGCATTCGATTGCTTATTTTGCTTGCGTCGCTGAGAGCCAAACGAAGTGCAAAGAAAGAAAAAAAAAATCGAAAAACCAAAAGATGAACAAAAGAAGAGAAAAGAGCAGAAAGCAGCGCAGCAAGTGAAGTGGAAATATTAAATTATTTATGTAGTTGCATTGCGTTATGTTCTTCCGCTTCTCTGTTCTTTTATTGCTTGCTATTCTCGCTGTTTGCTAATTTCTTTGATTGTTTTTCCAGTTTGGGACCCTTGGCAGCGTTTCGCATCGTCTCTGCGCGCGATACCCTCTAATCAAAAACCGATTGAGAGGGGTATGCTAGAGTTCGGCTTTCAGATGAATTCATTTTTCAATTGTTAAATATATTTATGATTATTATAAATTGCAATTTTTTCCCTGTCAATATTTTCTTTGTTTTCATAGGGTATGTTATTGTTGATCTCTTTTGGATGGAGCTCTCCTATTTGTTTTTTGTTTTTTTGTTTTGCTTGTTTGCTGCTTTTGTTTACCGAGGCGCTATTTACACACCGCTTGCAAAGACAAAGGCCAAGTCTCGAGGCACTTGAAAATTGACTCAAATATTTGGGCGTAGTTAAATTAAAGCGCGTACTTGCCCACATACAAACCTACCTACTTATATACACACATACACACGCATACATATACAGATGGAATGTGAGGAGTGGGCAGTTTCTTCTGCAGGTAACCTGCGGTTGTTTGGCCAACTTGATATCTGTCGTACTTTATGAAGTATTCATAACGAGCAACTCAATTAATTAACTAAAAGTACAGATCTCAAGCTATTGTGGCAACACAGAAACAAACAAAATAACATAACGCTAATTATTTTACTTTACTCATTCCCCTTATTCTTTGCTGGCAGTTTCAATTACATGTGGGTGGTCTCGCCTTTTGCCTGTTGCCACAGTAATATTACGCATACGCCTTGTTAAATACCACAGCCGATGTTCATGTTAATGTGGCAGTCTAATCTGTCTGCTGCAGCCTAATTGATAGAAAGTGTGGCTGCAAAACAATTCATTTTCAATTATAATCATTTTAAAATATTGCACGATAATAATATCAATAGATCAACTCTCAAACTTTTGAGTTCGTGTCGTTTAAATTTGACGATCATTATTTTTGTTGGAAATTTCCAATTTGTCGCTTCTGCTTGCTGGTTGTTATTAACCTTTTTGCTAGGTTCAGTTTACGTCGTTGGCATAGACACCTTTTGGTCATTTTCTTTTGAGGTTTTATTGACGTTGTTTGTTGATAAATTTTTAACGGTCCACAAAAGCAAATCACGCAACTTATTAAAGTCTCAAGCCTGGCTCATGCTGTGCGGCAATTTTTTAACAAGCTCGTTGTTGCTGTAATTGCTGCTTTGGTTGTCGTCGTCGTCGTCGTCGTTGCTGTTGTTGTTGGTGTTGTCATTGCTTTGTTTTTAGCAACATTATTAATTTTAATAGAAAACTTTGCCGCTCCCTTCACTTGGTCGCTCTATACAGGGTCCAAAATTAATGAGGGTTGTCCACTTGGCGCTTGTTGAATTTGTAATTTGTCGTTGCCTCGTTTTATCCTCGTCCTCGTCCTCTTCCTCGTCACCGTCCTCGCTCCGTTCCCATAGGAATAAGCGAGCTTGCCACAGTTTTGTAGCTGTTGCAAATGTTGCCACGAGAGATAAGCGTCAACCCAGTGCAGCAACAAAGTGTAAGCGTCGCAATTATTTGGTGATTTCTCAATGTTGCTCCCCCGCCGCCTGCTGGGCATGGCTTTAGCTTTGGCTAAGACAAAGGCTTGGCCATATCGCGGCACTAAACTTAATTTAATAGGCACTTGGCAGCAGTCGCTGGCTCATTTTTAAAGCGTCAAGCACTCTAGTCAAGTGGTTGCCAGTGGCATTCAGAGCTCTCGCAGTGTGAGTTGCCGTCGTATGGCCATAAATAAGCCTGATAACTAATGTAAACAGCGACGGTCGCGTAGCGCGTCTGCATTTGCATTTGGGCGCGAGAAATTGCCGCAATAAATTGCGCCGTAAAAATATATCGACATGTGCTTTGCAAATGCCAATGCGAGAGTGAAGGTCGATTGGTGTTGCCCCATTGCTACTTGCCACATGCCACATGCCACATGCCACTTGCTGTTGCTGATACTGCTTGTGTTGGCAGTGACTTTGGTTTGGTTTGGTTTGGCTTTGCTTGGCTTGGTAATGGAACTGCGGACAGGTCGAGGTAAAACGTGGGCGCGGCATCAAAGTGACACGAAAGCGCATTAAAACGAAGTGCATACAATTACAAAGATTGGATGAAATCTGCCACTGCCAGGCCAAGTGAAATAAATGTGAAAACTTCAAAAAGCGCTCAAGGTAATGCCCAAGCCAAAAAGCTACAAATGCGGCCAATATAAATTTTCAATAGCTTGTGCTCAGTCGTCTCTCCTCGACCTGCTGCTGTGTTAACGCTTACCGAACTGTACGGTTTTTGAGGTTTTCAGAGCGCTGTGTTTGATTTTATTACACTGACAAATGGCGTGGCGCATTTAAGCCAACCCCTTTTGTTGCCATCCACACCGCAGTGCCGCAGGCGGAGGCAATGCCAGGCACCGAGGCTGAAGCCGAAGCCGAAGCTGAAGCCAATGCCATTGCCATTGCTAAAGGCAAAAGTAAAAATTTGAATTTCAGCTTACCGAAGAGCCAAACATATGCGGCATTGGTGCCTCTGCTTGCAGCTTATGTAGCATACTTTTTGGCTTAACGTGTAAGGCGCATAAATCGTGGCAGCGTCGTCTGCTTTACCCAGCACGCCACACGCAGTTTCCATTCTCCTCTTCTGTGCTGTGCTGTGCTGTGACAACATGACAGTCCGCCATCCAAACAACCCACATACGCCATGCTATACATCCATTTATTAGCTTTGTTAAAATTGAATAAAGCGCAGCTCGCGCGCACCTAGACACAATTGATTTTTTGCTCCAACTTCGCGGGCTTCAAGGTTGCCGCCCACGCACAGTTTAAAGCGTTGGCGTCTGGATTGGAGGATTGGGAGATTGGGGGAGCTGTTTAATTTTTGCGCATGCCATCGTTGGCATGCATCAAATTTTAAACAGCAATCTACTTTGGCCATGTACTTAAATACAAACCACGCGCTTGAGATTACGCTTTATGTTACGTGATAACGCATAACGCGTAACCTTTTCACAGATAATCTCCTTAAGCAGCACAAAACCAGCGACGAAGTCAAAAATTGCCTTCAACATTTTTGCCTATTTAGCAGTTCAGGTGAAAGGGTATACCACCTCGATCTCATTACATTATTCTTGTACCTTGAGTGTTTCACTTATTTAATTGTACTTTAAGAAAATCTAACAAATTTTGCTTTTTAAATTATGTAACTTTTGATTTTTGTGCTTTTTTTTGTTTAATGTTTATTTTTGTATTTTATTTTGACGTCGAGGGTATGTCGGAAAGGTGTCTTTTATAAGCCGCCGCTTCGGTGTGTTGACATCTAAACACTCGGCGCTTAAGTATGCCACGCAACATTTGGCCATGGTGACAGGTGCCTTTAGTCGGTTGGCCCCGCCGAGAACACAGGCGCACAAAGCTCGGGTGTCATCAAAAATGTCACTCAAAAATTTATGAAAAGAAAAACGCATAGTTGAGAGAACAGCAGAAAGCAGAAAGGATATGTACTTCATACAGTTCGTTTTGTGGGGGCGTAGAGGCAGAAACGAGAAACCAGACGCCATCACCATCGCCATCGCCAAGGCACTTCATGATGCCACTTAGGGCGTATGCATATTGATAAGAGAGCAAGGAAGCTAGGTTGCCTGTTGGTTGAGGGATTTCCACTTGGGATGAATGTGCGGGGGTTCAACTGCTATCAGTTACAGCTGCAGGAAGTTCGCTTAAATGTGTCGCGTTAAGCCTTTACAAGGACACGCATTATTATTATGAATTATTATTGTTTGGCTCCAAAATGCAAGCAGCAGCACACGGAGAATAACAATCACGTACACAGCTTGTATCGATTGTCGAGAGCTGGAAAGACGCAACGCGTGTGACAAGGGGGGGAAGCTGGGAAGTTGGGAGTTTCAGGCACAAATCAATTTTTGATGTGCGCTCAATAAGCCGCCACTTCCTGATTATCTGGGCCACCGCCTTCATTGTTCGGCCATCACTTCTGCGCCCGTAATATTTTAAATATATATTTTTCGCAAAAATGAGTGCGATTTTTTCGAAAAAAAACGTCGAGATTGTTAAGCATTTTAAGCACGTGCTGAACACGTCGCACGTGAATTTATCTCGCCGGCAGCAGGTTGAATGAATTTTCCATGCCATGCAAATTTATTGCTGCCTACAAACACTTTCGGTTCACTTTTTGGCGTTATCAAATTATGGCCCAGTACAGTGGCCAGACATTAAAAACTTTTCTGCCTAATTGCCAAGCATGCTGCCTCACTCACTCTCGCTCACCGTCTCTCACATTGGCATGAAACGACTTCTATCTGCAACAACACATATGCCACACACATTTCAAATGGCTTTGCTGCTTTTCATTTCTTGTTTGGCCGCTGATAAGAAACTTTTCAAGTACGTTGAAATGTCTTGTTGGCCGTGGAGTGGGGGGCCGGGCGTCTCTATCAGAGCTGAGCTTGTAACTTATACTTGGGATTATCGCATATTTTTCATAACTGCGACGTGACTCCATTATTGGGCTGCTCCAAACTCCTGCACCTAGGGCACTTGTGAAACCTCATTTTGTGTCGTCACTGTAACAAGCGCCGTAAACGGACGGACCCGGGGGGCCCATATTTGCATTTAGAGTTACGGACAAATGCTCTGTGTCTGTGTATGTGTGTGTGTGTGTTTATCTGTAAGCTTCTCTGCATTCAAGTGTGTATGTGTGTGTGTTGTGCACACATGTGCAGGAACTTCGAGCGTGTCTTATCCATTGATTGCACTAAGCTCTGTATATATAAAGCATAAAGGTACTTTTTTATAATTTAAAGGACAACTTTTTAAGGCTTAAGATAAACTTTTCATATTTCCAATCAACTTATAATGCAAATATACTGATTTTGAAACCTTTTGGAGACTGCATTTATATCGCAAATAGTAATCAGCTAAAAGAATTCATTGTGCAAGAAATGTCCTGCTATAATTTTAATACTTAGCAATGATTTCTATTTACAGGCTTGCTTGCTTTTAACTCCAATTAAGTTCTCTGATTGATTTTTGGTTTTAATACTATATAGATAGCCAATGGATATTTAATTATCTAATAAATTGCAAATGCAATCGCAAATTAACATTTCTGTACATATTAAGAGTTATGCATAAGGAGGAGCACATTTCGAATTAAAATTGTCATCCATCGTGTGCTGAAAAATTACTAAATAAATAATAACAAACAAGAAGAACAGCATGGAAATTGTAATTGCAATGCAACTGCCAAATGGGCACAGCAAACACAACGACAACGCTACGGGAATATGTTCACCGCAATAATAATGCAAACAGTTTAAGGACAGACGCAAAGGTGTGCGTGCGTGTTTGCTTGTGTGCATGTGTGTGTATGCTGGCGGAAGCTGAAATTATATGCCTATACATTGCACACATACACACAGAGGCATGCATGTTGAATAAGCTTGTGTGCTCGTGTGTGCGTGTTGACATATTGTACCTTGGCTGGCAAGTGCGGGCGTCAAACTGGACCCGGGCCAGAGAACGTTTTCATGTTTATATGTTTGCCAAGTTAGTGTTAACTTTAGTTATTCAGCCAGATATCCGTCGCCGGCACTTCAGACGGACGGGCGGCCACCCATCGGGTCCTGACGTTGTTTTGGCGCTGCACGTTCTCATTATTATAACGTGCTTGCCAGTGAATGACAACTGTACCTAGTCAACAATGGCAACAATACTTACTGAACTGTCTGGCGAGAGGAGAGAGAGAGAGGAGAGTTGAGAGCTGCAGAGCAGAGCACATCACATCACACAGCAATGAATGGCAGACACTTGGCCCCGCAGCCACCATTGGCTCTTACACATGACCTCATTAGCCATTGAAACGTGACTTGCCATTTGACTTGTTTCGCGACTTGCCTCCTGTTTGCCTCTTCTATCATGGGATATTCTCCATATATGTATATATGCCATATGCAAGTACTGTATATGTGTGTGTGTGTATTTTGTGTATTCTGGCTTAAACTATAATTAAATTTGCTGTAGTGCAATTGCCAAACTGGCACAACCGCAGTTCCGCGCATATTTTAGTAAAAACGTCATTGGCCGTCGCTCTGCTCTGCTCTCCGTTTGGGGCTAAACAATTTTCGGAAATTTCCGTTGGGTGTCCTCAACGTTTTTGGTTGTTGCCACTGGGATTAGTCCCCATCCTCTCTGCATTGCCGAACATTGCCGTAGTTAGCACAGCACGCGGCAGAGCAATTTGCATTGCAAACAAAGTGAAAACAATCAATTTTATTGCTGTTGCATTTAGTTAATTAACACCAATGCGCCAATGTTCGGTTCGGGCTGGAATTAGGTTTGGTTTTTGGTGCTGTATTTTCAGCTACGGATTCTTAAATTTCCTGTGGTTTAAAGCAACGAGAGTATGTGTTCTTCAAGCTGCGTTCGAGCTTGTTACGGCAGCAAATGCTTCGTAAATTAGCTTGAATTAATTAAGAAGCATTAATCAAGCGTTGCGAATGAAGGAAATTTACACTGAATAGCAGTAGCAACAAAAATAGCAGCAGCCCCAGCACCAGCAAAAGATCAACAAAAGCATTCAGCACAGCAGTGTCCAATGGAATTGCAGAAGCTTTTTGCTGGCCAAGCCATCATCATGGCCATTCAGTTCATTTTGTTCATTCACTAGCTGCTGCCGCTGCTGCTGTTGGAAGCTGCCAAAAAATCTGAACTTCAATGCTTGCCACAACTAATTATGCCACTAATTGAATTTTCGCATTAACCGCTCGCCAAGGGGCATGAGGCCTTTGGCTTGGCAATGGGACGAGTTTTGCCTGCCTGCCTGACTGTTTGCCTCCCTCTTTATTTTCCCCCTAGCCTGAGTGCCATGCGTGCGGAATGGAGTTAATTCAGTTGCCACATTTGCGCTAGGCTTATTGATTTTTTATACCCTACAACACATAAAAATGTGTGAAGAGGATGTTCTACAAAGTGTCGCCCACTCTATAACAAATTTATAAATCAATATAAAAAATATATAATAAGATAATTTGCTTAATAGTATTAAAGCAAATGCTCTCATGAAAAATTAAATACTATTTTTAATTTTTGTTAATCAAAACCAATTTTTACAATTTCTAGGGTATTTGTTTGGCACTCTCCGCCGCTTCTCTCGTTTCTCCTTCAATTCAAGCAACACAGAAATTTCATCAGATGTGGCATTTAAGCAGCCCAAATCGAAAATAATCTCAACACAATCAATTGACAAGCATTCATACAAGTGCATATATTAATTAGATACACATATAGAAATCAGACTTGTCTATGCGCATAAATTTCAGTTTGCAGTTTGCATTTTGCTAGTATTATTTACACTTGACTCCTTGTTTGCCCAAAATGCAAATGTTTGAATTTATGTAGCGGTTTTAAATATTTAATTAAATATTATTGAACTGATCAGGCTACAGTCTGTTGTTGTTGTTGTTGTTATTATTGTTGCTATTGTGTATTTGTGGCTGTGGTTGTATCTGTGGCTCCAACTCTGCAGTTGTAGTTGTGAGCTCAATGCTCTCAGGTTGGTTTGGCTGCAGCTTCGTTTGCTGTTTCTGTTTCATTTTCAGTTGCTGCTTCCGTTTCCGTTTCTGTGCTTAATTGCCAATACTTGTGTGTGTGTGTGTGTGTCTGCTGCCAGCTTTCGAATAACCTGAGCATTTGACAATTTTTCATTTATGCTGCAGATAGCCTATAGGCACCTCCTTGTCTGCTTGCCTTCCTTCCGCTGTCTCTCCGATTAATACATCATCATTAAGAGAGCGAGAGAGAGTCGTGCGTTGTTGTTACATTAATTGAAAACTGTTATTGAGATTTAAGCACACACACAGACACTTTTAAATACGCAAACACACTACAGAAACATGAACGAGCGCATGCATGAATGACTCCCTTAACCCCACTGTGGTCACTGTGTCTCTGTGTGTGTGTGTGTCAGCTGTAACTGCATTGGCATCAGCTTCCAGTCGACTCAACTCCATTTTCGTCGTCGCTGGCCAGCCATTCATTTCCGTATGACTTGAAAATTTTGCGGCTTTTCACTTTGCGGTTATCCTCAGCATGAACCGCAAATCTAAAACTAATGGCACTCGCAAATTTATGAATGCACTGCATGTCTGTATGTCTCAATGTGTGTGTGTGTGTGTGTGCACTAAATATGTATTAGTCTGAGTGGCACTATGCAGTCTTCTGATAATTATTTTGCCATTAGAATCCGATTAGTTGGAAAATTCTAAAGCGCATATACCAGATACTTTTACTCTGCGTGTGTGTTCATCTATCTCTATCTCTCCCTCTCTCTCTCTCTTTGTGTGTGTGTGTCAACTTTGAGATTCATATTTGTGACCATGCCACAGAACTTGCCCGGCCACACAGCCATTTGATTCATTTCCGCAACCATGTGCAATGCGCCATATGGGGCTTTTGGTTAAGAGCCTGTCCGCAACTTGTCCGCAAAGTTTCGCTGTTGCAACATTCTATGCTGTATGCTGCATGCAACATGCAGCTTGCTTTGGCTTTAAAATTTAACGCCACAGCATCAGAGATAATCACAAACATTACGAGCTGCCTGATGAAGTACAAACAACTAAATAAATAAGTAGCTATGCTCTCAAACAGTAAGCAAGCAAGCACTTTTCCTCAATTTGGAGAGAGACGAGGATCTATTCCTGCTCTCCGCATTTGCCAGCTTAAACATTTTCAGCATCAATACGCTCGCAATTTCGCCATTCGGCATCAATAAACTATAAAAGCAAAATGCTTCCAGCGTTGTCTGTTGCTGTTTATATAGTAAGGATCTCAATGCTGCTGCTGCTGCTGCGGGCTGCTTGTATAGAAAAAACAAAATACAAAAGCAACAAAAAAGTCGAAACAGAAAGTAAACGACGGCAAGTACATAGACAGACCCCAGTCAATGCAAGTCAATGGCGCGAAGTGCCCTGCTCCCCTCTTTTGTTCTCCCCTCCTGGTCCCTCTCTATGCTGCTAGTGTTGTGTAAAATTTATGACTTGAGCGCATTTCACAAAACATTTGCGCCTTGGCATCGGCAACAGCAACAGCAGCAACAGCAACAAAAAACAGACAACCGTGGTAAAGTTTAGTACTTATTTACAGCGACTGCCGTAGCTGCGGTGGATTACTATGGTTTTATGAGAGGAAGGCTGCTGTGGAGGAGGAGAAGGAGGCGAAGAAGGTAGGAGACGAGTTGGTGTTGGCGGTGTTGCTGTTGTTGCTGTTGGTTGGTGCTGCAGTCGGCAGTTTATGTGCTGTTAGCAGCATAACTTGAAGCATAAATAATGAGACCAAACTATAACTATATACAGCAAATGTTATACATACAGATATATGTTATGTATATAGAAGAGTATGCTGAGCTTGCAGCATTTCGGTTTAAATTTGTTAAGGCAGATTTTCGGGGTTTTGCAGACAGTCGGAGTTGGAGCTCGGCGCCCATTATCTTTAGCTCTAATTGCCTGTCTTACTGACCTCATGTCGGAGTGTTGTCGGCTCTACAAGTTATCCGTACAGTCTTAACGTGGTATATTTGTTTTGTAGCAAGCAAAAAACTTTGACCGAAATGTCTTGTCTTTAAATGCTAATTATAAGTTGTTTTTGTTGCGAACAGAGAAAACTTTATCTTCAGTAGATATGCATATGCCAAATAAACATATAGAACAACAAAAAAATAAAGAAAAAAACACAAGCCAGTGTTTAATTCAAAAGCATATGAAAAGTTTATCCTTTTGGCATATAACGAAACAGAGCAGAGCAGAACAACTCGGAACAGAGCAGGACAGAAAGAAACAGAGAGAGAGAGAGAGAAAAACCATGATGTCTCTTAATAACTTTGTGTCAGCTTTTTGTTTGCCAGTTTTAGCTGTTTGTCGTTTTTGTGCAGCTTGTTAGCCAGCCCTTAGTTGGCTCTCTTGTGCGGGGGGAGAGGGCGTGGCAGAGCCTTTGGCAAACTGCTTTGACACTGTCGGCTTTACTCGAACTTGTGTGTGTGTGTGTGTGTCTGTGTGCGATGTCTTGTGTCTGCTGGTTGGGCAATATTCAGCGCAAATTAACTTGTTTCAATTAATAATCCCCCCAGCAAATATGTCAACCATATGACCCCTTCCCAGCCCCAGTCCCAGCTAGAGAGATGAAGCGACAGCAGAGCTTGCTTCGGTCACTGCCGCCGCTGCTGAAAGTCAAAAACTATGCAAACTTTTGGCTGACTTTGACATTTATGGTTATTCGGGCTTGGGGTCAGACCAACAAACTTTTTTGTTGCCCTATTTGATTTGGCGATCGGGGCCAGCAACCAACAACCAACAACCAGCAGTCGCTGTCGCTGTCGCCAATCTCAATCCTCATGCCACATTTTCCTGTGCTATGCTCTGCTGGCATCATAAAGTTTTTGGCCAATACTTTGGGTAAACATACGCTTAGTACGTTTAGTTTGGCTTCATTTGTCTAATGAGTTGAACCCGAGCACACACACAGGGCACTCTGAAAGTTCTGGGAGCCACGTGCATTTTACCAATTTTAGTTCCATTTTACATTTGTGCACACACAAAAATAACGAAATATACAAAGCTGCAAAAAAATGAAAAAGAAAAAAATATTCTTTACAGACCTTTCGGGTTGAGCAAAATGGCCAAATGGGCAAATGGGATTGAAAAGCAGCATAAAAACAAACTAAGTTGGCAAGTTGTTGGACATTGTGTCGTTGCCTTATGGCCGCGCTGGTGCCATCTTTTTGGTTTAATCCAATTTATTTTCCTCACAAACTTTTGCCCCAGCAACTTAAAAGTTTTGCGCTTAAATAGCGTCAAGTCGAATCGAAATAAAAACACACTCACACACACACACACTTGCACAAAAACAAAAGCAAAGAAAATACGAAAAACAAAGACACCAACAACAACAAAAAAGTAAGTATGAAAATGACTTCACTCGGAGATGGAGCTGCTTAAGTCTATCCTATATCAGAGCGTGTGCTAAAAATTAAATAAATTGCGCATTTTGACACATTTTGCTGCGTTGACTTATTCGCCAAGTTGTCGAGGAGTCGCGGAGCAGCGGGCATCCTTGTTAACCATTTCCCCAGTGCATGTTGCTGCCGCCCTGAACCTTGACGACAACACGAAGCAGCTATAAAATAGTTTCTTTTTTTTTCTTGGCTTGTGCTTGTGCTTTTGCTTTTGCTTTGTCGCTAACGCATGCCGCATAGCAATTTCTTGGCTGCTGCCCCTTTGCAACAAGCTTGTCTTATTTATTTGTTTAGAATTTTTCGCACGCCTTTGCTTGTGCGTTTGGTTTTGCGTTTGCGTTTCGCCAGCGAACATAAGGAATAAGGAGAAAGACGAGATGGGATGAGTTAAGTTGAGATGAGAGAACCCTTTTGGGTCTGTGTTTGGGTCAACTTTGTCTGAGCACAAAACGAAACGAAACCTAATAAAGTTGTCAAAAAATTGTTTAAGCATAATGATATGCTTTTGGCCAAAGTGTTGTAATCCTTTTGCGGCATAACCCGTTTAATATGTATTGAAATTCACAAAGGAGACCCACATTAAGTGGCCTTGGGTCCGCCTCTGTGTTCTATGATAAGTTTGATAAGTTGCAAGTTTAACAACGGTTGACGGCACAAATTGGCCCAACATAAGGCAGCATCATCAGAGCATCAGAGTGTCAGAGCATCAGACCATCAGAGCATTAGCCATCAGCAGCACCAAAAACTAACCACATTTGAAAAGAGTCAAATATGCAAAAGTCAAATGCGTTCTGACCTTCCAGAGTGCTCCACTGACTGCTGCCGCTGTTGTTGTTGTTGTTGTTCTTGTTTTTGTGCCATGAAATTGCTGTTGTCTGACTGTCTGACTGTATGAGCATGGTGGTCAGCAATCATGTTACAAATTTCCAACCAGCCAGTTGGCCACCAAGGCAAACAGAGTCAAAACCAAGAGTCGTCGCTCTCAATGGGCGCAGCTGCAACTACAATTTGTATACATGTGTAGAGAAGACCACTCTTCTGTTCTTGTGTCTGTCCTTGTGTTCGGTGCAGCTCTTCTTCCGCTCATGGATTCTGTTTGGGGACTCTTTTTATCGTACGTGCTCGAGAGTGGAGTCTCCTTTTTTTTTTTCGTTGTTTTTGCGTTGTCCGTTTGTGTTGGCAGCAATTGGAAAAATGTTGCATGAAGTGCACACCGTAGAGTCCCCGTTCGCCGGTCGCGTCTCGCTTGTCGTGCCACGACCGTTGGTGGCGATTAATCAAAAATTGTTTACTTTAAATGATGAATGTGCAACATGGTTTTGACTTTTGGACTTTTAACTGTGCGTCGCACGCTACTGTCCAACAACGACAACAACAACTGGAACAGTTAGTCATGGACTAAGCAGTGTTGCATTTTTGGCATAGCAGGAAATAGTAGGCCGTCATATTTACATGTGATATATAGAAAATGTCGCAGCAAAGCGTCTGACAAGCGAGCTAGTTCTGTCAACTGGCCCCCGAAGCCAGCTGGCCAGCTGACTGAACTGGACTGGCTGGAGGGACTTCCTTTTCAGTTTTCCATGTCATGTGTCAGCGTCTCGTTGGCCGCTTCCGGCTAGCAGCAGCGGCAATCACAGACAATGCACGCTGTTCGCTGTATGCAAATCCCCAGCATAAATGGATAACTCCATCAACGCAGTTCATGCCACTTCCACTGCCACTGTCACGGCCACTAAAAGTGCCGTTTGCTGCAACTACGACAGTTGCAGTCACAATTGTATTCGTGTTCGGCATTTGGAGGCAAGTAGCAGTCGAGAGTCCGCCGCGAAAAGACTGCCGGCCGCATTGCACAATGGGTTAAGTACTCTGTACTTGAGATGTTCTTTTTTTATACATTCGACTTTTTAAATTGACAAATGTGACAGTTGAACTTTAGCGTTTAGAGCTTTTAAAGATAGTTTTGACAGCAGCAAGTTAATATTCCAAAGTAATTTTCGAATTGTATATTTTCTTTATTCAATATTTGTCAAAAGTGAGAAGGAAAATAGATAAATGAATTTTAGTTTTTAGAAATGGGTCTACGATATTGAATTTTAAGGGTTAAAACGATAAGAAAATTATATAGAATATTTGCAAAGAAGTTAAGCTTAGCTATAAAGTAAACGGTTTTAACATATCTTTACATTTAAAAAATTCGAATTCACGTTAAAGACCTTTCTGTTTTATAGTGCCGAGGCACAGCATATTTATTAATATTTGTCAAAGCTGTAAACGAAAAAATTAAAGGTAAAAACCAAAATAAAATTATATAAAATATTCCCAACGAAGTTAAATTGTATTCATTACAAATAATTCAATTTAGAATTTGTCAAAAAATATTAATATAAGGAAATGTTTTCACAATTTAAACATTATAGTATATAAGGAAATGTTTACACAGTTTTAACATTTCCTTATATTAATATTTGTTGCACAAATTCAAATTCCCGTTAAAGGCCTTCTACTCCATAGTGTCAAAGCACAACCATAGTGTTTGCTCTAGTTGAAGTTCTCTCTGCTGAATCCATCGCTTTGCTATGGAAGCCGTATCTGCTCTGACATATCCAGGCTTTGTGTGCGCACTGCAATTTGGCCAACAGCAGAAATTATGCAAAACGGAAAAAATGTCATGCAAACTTGGCATAAATCAATAGAAAATTTATACGTTCCACAAAAACGAAATGTTTCAGCGTGTCGTCGTCTGTCGCGACTCCGACTCCGACTGCGAATGGAATGTAGCAAGCGAATTTCCTGAGATCATATTTTGCATGGCATTCAAAATGGTTTCTTTCCTTCTGCTTTCTTTTTTTTATGTTTTGTGTGCTCCTTGTAATAAGAGTTGTGCTTGCTCAAGCTTAAAGTCTTCTTTCATTCCTTTGGCAAAAACTTTAACTAAACGGAGTAAATTCTCCAAGTGAATTTGAAAATCTAACAATTGCTAATTAATTTGTGAACTGCTTAAGTTGATGTCTTGAGATCAAAGTTATTTGTAAGAACAATGCAAAGACATGTGTTAAGAGACAAAACGCCATATCTCAAATTGCAGAGTTAATTATTATGTAACTGCATTAAGTTCTGACAAATGACAAATTGTGCTAGCATATGTAGTTCCCCCTCTCCTAACCCTGTCACTGCTGCTGCTGCTTGGCCATTAATAAACGCATACGAGTGTACGACAAGTATGGTATGTGTATGACTACGTCTTGGGGAAATGCCAAGTATTTTTGACACAACATTAGTGCCACGCCCACAGACACCGCACACAAACACACACAGCCCACTCCCTTTAACCGAAAGGAGGCGCCAGCTAACAAATAAACAGCCCTTAAGTTAAATTTTTGGTGTAAGCTCCGAAAAATTACCAACACTTTGGCATAGGTCATTTATCATTAAAAATAACCACACGGCAACAATGTGCGTAATTATTGGCTTGACTTCTGGCGGGCAGTCAAACAGGCAAAGAAAGGCGAATGATTGAATGTGTTTCATCAAATATGTAATATGAATTATAATTTGTGCATACGCGTATTCGCGTCTGTGTGTGGCTGCCCCTCATTTTCTCGCCCTCCCCCACCAAACATCTCCTTCCTCCTCCTCTTCTGATAGCAGAGGCAGAAATATCGCGTGTTTAAGGAAAATCCAACATTTTGTTGCGCCATAGAAGCGACAGTGGCAACAATCAACGACGACGACGACGATGAACGAGAGAACGACAACAAAATGAGCTATAGAGCGCGCGCCAGAAGTGCCGATTTGAGGTTTGACTTATAACAGCAATATACACAGACACAGACACAAACGCACACACATACACACACTCAAAAACACACTCCTACGCTCATTAGCACACACAGCTGGGTCGCCGTTCATATCTGAGAAGGCAGCACATATCTGCGAGAGTCGTATGTATTCTAAAGTGTGTGGCACACTCCTCGCCAGGAATTGGGGCATAACGCACTCAACGCGGCATAAATTAAAATTTTGTGTGTTGTGCTGTGTTTTGTTATGTTGTGTTGTGTTGTGTAAGTAGTTAGAGCGTTTCACAGGTTGTGCTTTGCATGGCAAAGTGAAACACGCACAGTGCGCGCAACAGAGTGAGAACGAGATAGCAGATAGTATCAAAGTGTGTGTAAAAATAGTCAAATTTTATTGGCCTACTCGAGTCACGTTATGATTATATACTATGTCCATATATTCATATTTTCATATACTTGTATTCGTACTACCTGGTAATTCCCTACCTCAATGGAGAAAACAATATTCAACTGCAGAGAGCCAAGATCGCGCGGCATTCATTTGCTAATCAAAACAAATGAAAACAACATGAATTATGGCTATGAAGGAAGCTAAGCGGCTAAGGGTTAAAGCCACACATCTACTACATTTTGGGAATAGGGCTTTTTGCCAAACACATAAACACACATGTGTGTGCCACACACTGTTTTAATGGAATCGTTCAAATGTGGTTTTGCCTTCCCAAAAATATTCTCCCCACCATGTGGTGGCATGCGTAATTCGAATATATGGCGTTTTTGCTCCTGCGGCGGTGCCAAAAAAACACAGTTATAGGACAGAGAACGGCGGCTTGGGTAGGGCAGAACTATTTAGACGCAACGACTCTTTGCCATTTTCAAGCTCGGCTGTTTGATAATTAATGAAGTCATAGTCGGGGAGTCGAGTACGTCTAAAGTTAAATTTTGTGCTATCACGCAATTGCTATGCGACACGGCTGGTGTCTAGGCTGGCGGAGCCACGCCTCCGAATTCGCAAGTTTTTATGTAATCGTAAAAATATTTTTATGATTTCATAATTTTACAGTTTCGGTTTTGGTTGTGGCGAGTCAGTTGTTGTTTATAGCTCTGTTCTGCTCTGATAAAATGTGAGCAATGGACGGATATGTCAAAGTGTTACCCATGTAATAATAAAATAGACCGTTCCTTTCGTTGTTATCTTTTATCGAAAATTCCGCATCTAAATTCATTTACATTTGCATTTCATATTCTCTCACTTCAATTGTTTATACAGACAGTATTTCATAGTATTCAGTTGCTGGACACGGGTTTGATGCTATTAATAATTTTTGTACTTCCGTCAAATTCTTAAATCTACGGGATGTCGCTTTGAAACACAAGAGAGAACGTAACTAATGCCTTCGCTTATCTTTTGCCTTGACTCACCACACACCACACCACGCCACGCCGCGTGGTGTTCGTATCAAAATTTATGCAAAATCATATTTTTCAAACGAAAAACGTTGCCATGTTGTAAACAGCAAGCGAAAATGGAATCACAGCGGGCCGCCGCCTCCATTCCTCGTATTTTGCTTCTATTTAAACGAAGAGCCCACCGGGCCATCAACTCAACGGTTTGATGGTGGCACAGCACACGCTGTGTGCAGTTGTATATTTGTTCAAGGCTGGTCTACCTCACGGAACGACGAAGACAACAACAGCAACATCAACACCGACAACAACAGCAACAACAATAATGGCAACAGAAAAAGCGACAGAAAGGACAACGTGTGCACAGCTTGAAAAATGTTTGTTGTCAACATTTTCAGTTTGCATCGTTAGCTTAAAAGCGTGTGTTATATTCCGCACAATGGGGAAAAATCGATAGATGAGACAATGTCCGTGATTTTGTCACACAAAGAACTTTCATTTCAACAATAATTACAAGCAAAAAAAAAAACACATTCTGAATGAGCCACAAAAATGTAACATTGTTAAAGAGGTCAATGTTTTTGATATCAGATTATAATCTGGCCAATGATTTTATTTACGCTGATTAAATTTGTAAAATAGAATAAGAACAAAAAAAGTTTTTTGTTTTTGCCGTTTTAGTAATAATTAACTATAAGCAATTATACATAATTCATTTATATGATTTTTTAATTAACTCAGACTTCTTTGACACATTTTCTTTAAGGGATTGCAGACCTCATTTTAAAATCTGACTATTGTAGCCATCATATCGATTGATGGTGTCTTTTATTTTAAATTCCGGCTTTGTGGCATCATTTATCGATTTACAGCCATATTTTTGCCACACTTCAGTGCCTGGGTGCACACAAATTGAAATGTAAATAAATAAAAGTATCGCCAGAGTCCCCCGATCCCCCTTCCACGCACACACTCTTTTGCATTGCCACTTGTGTTTCGAGTACCCGCGTTCGCCCCACTTCCGGCGCACCCACAACAAAGTTATGGCAAACTCTTGCAATTAAACTGTCAGACTTATGAATTCATTAAATATTTAAATTGTAGCTTTTGAATAATTAAAATACCATTTATACATACATACATACATATATAAACGTAGCTACAAATACTCGTGCTACCTCAAGCTATAAATCTGCGATTAATTAAAAGACTCTCTTGGAAGCATAGACGGTATTCAGGGCGTATACGTAATGGCAATATAACTTAATTACAAAAACATAACCAAAATCCAATTGAAAATCGCTTCTGTTGCTGTCTGTTTTTGGCTCAAACATTTCCCCTCTCTCTATCTCTCTTCCGTTTATATCCACAGCTTTCTCTTTCTCTCGTTCTTTATTTTCCACTGAACTATTTGGTATTGTCTGGCATTGGGAAAAGTTTTCTGAAATTTATGCAAATCAAAGCGCTTTAGGTGTGGCGACCCGTACTCAATGGCGAGAGCATGGCTTTTGTTGTCCAATGTGTGCGATGAATGTTTTGTTACACTAGCTACACTCTCATTTTGCATGGTGGCAGTTACTCACCTGGATCATCGTCGTCATCCCAATCGATTTGACCGGAAGTAATATTGATGTGCGCTGCGAGTAAGAGCAATGTGAATAGCGCCAAATAGCGCTGCCAGGCGAATGAAGTAGTCTCGGCACCGTAGGAGTAACGATAGGAAGTTGTTACGTGCATTGTGGAAGTGGAAGTCCTTGCAATGTCGGAAGTGCGCGAACTCCTTTCAGTTCTAGTTGCATCGCCAACTGGCGCAGCCTTCAATTTCAGCAAATCCATTGTGTTTAGCATTAGAATATATACTCCGTATATTTGTATTTGCTGTTTTTCAGTTTTTCGTTTCACGTTTCGCGTTATTTATCTTTGTAGTACTTGTTTCTTAAGCGCTTAAAGCACACACAAAACACACGCACACTCAATTTCATGCACAAAAAGCCAATTCACACAATTATTCACTGGGCGGTTGGGCTCAAAGTTTTGGACGGACTGGAGCTGTTGCAGCCGCTGCCCTTTTTGGCCCCAAACATCTCGCTAACACTAATGAAGCAAAATGAACAAATATTTCTTGGAATTCGCTGTAATTCGCCGTCTTCTCTCTTCTATGCACTCCGTCTAGTTGGCCCAGTTTTCCGTCAGCTCCCCTTTTCGCAGCTGGTTTCAATGCTCGCGCGGCTTTTTGCTCGACTCGGCACACAACAACTAATTAAGTTGTTTCATGTACAGTTTTTGCCTTGAGCATAACTTTTATGCAGTTGCTGCTGACGCTGCAGCATATTGAGGTGTGTACTGTGCGCAAATTGTTGCATTGTTCAGTTTCCGTAGCGTTTCATTTGGTTCTTTTTTTTCAGCCACGCAACGCGGTTGCACATAATCCTTCAACAAGCTGCAAAAAAAAAAAGAAGAAAATAGTGAGTGAATGAGATACAGAATTAAGAGTTAATTACGAGTTGCTTTTGCGAGTGGATAGGAGACTTACACTAATACAGTAAAGCAAATGCGGTAGCATATTATTAACCGCCTTAATAAATTACTTGATCTGTAGTAATTAGCTGTGCATGTTGCAATGAAATACGTAAAATTTTTTGTAAAGCTCCCTAAAGAAAACTAAATTCCACATTATTCCTCTCGATATTACGCAGCAGCATCAGCATTTGACCTATTTTATAATTAAGCTATGCCCGGTGGCCTCATTAACAATTTGGTAATGAAAGTGATACTAGTTTCACTTTCAGAAAAGTAAGCATACAACAACAACAACAACGACGACCTACCCCTATTTGGAAATCCCTTTCAGGGCGTTTGTAGCAAAAGTGTTGCCTACTTTTTGGCGTTCGTTTTTTTGCGTCTTTTGTTGCTGGCCAGCTCCTGCATGTGAACGCCCTGTCGCCCACTATCCGCAGCGACTAATTTGCCATAGTTTGGCTGCACCCTGACGCTGCCTGCCTTATTATGCGCACTTCAAACTTTAGACAACGCGGCAGTAGCTGCAAAAACAACAACTGTTCCAAAGAGCTCGGATTCCGCCACAGTGTTGTTCATTTTGGCATGCCGGCCTGCCTCGTCTGCACCCTGGTCTCCTCCCTGCTCCCCCTTTTGACTGCAGGCTGGCTGATTTTTAATGCAGGCAGCCACTCACTCAAATTTTCGAGTGCGCCAATGCCGCTCTGCAGCAAATGTTGTATAGTTTTCGTTTAATTTGATGCCGTTGTAGTTGTTGGCTGCCGTTTCTGTTGCCGTTGCTGTTTGCCGCGGGCGAAACTATGTCGCTAAAGTTTTGTCGGGTGGCTGGTGTAGTATGGTATGAAAACGAAACGTAACAAAAAAAAAAAAAAAATTGAATGAAGAGCTGAAAAAGTAACGAAAAAAATGTTGTTGTCTGCCGAAATCAGCGCCACTTTAGCCACAGACATTAAGCGTTGCATGCAAAATTACCAGCGAGTGGTTTGTATTTCCACTCTGATTGTTGTTTAACATGGTTATATTGTCCTTGCAACTGAATCCTGTTTGGCAGTTATTCTAGTTGTACTTGTAACGGTGCATCCATGTGGCTATAGTTGTTGCTGTTGCTGTTGCTGATGATGTTGCTGCCTGTGGATGTTGCCATTGCCATTGCCGTAGCTGCTACTGCTGCTGTTGCTCTGCCTGTGGCTGTGGCTCTGCATCATGTCATGCTCTAGTTGCAAAACTTTTGCTGTTCTGCTTCTGCATTTTGAACATTCTTTTTTTTTTTGCTATGTATTTTTGGTGAAATTTTTTTATCGCTTTATTTATATGCATATGGGACAAGTGGCATAAAAAAGTGCAACAAGCAGCTAACTATACATAAATTTGTTTTATGCACAACATAAACTTTTGGCCATTTGTTGCCCAGCAAAAAAAACAAAAAAAAATAAAAAAAAAAAAAGGTACGCAAAAACTAAAAAATAATACCGAACGTTGTAAACATGGTCCCTTTGTTGTTCACCTGCAGAACAACTAATTTGCGCTTAGACAAAGCCAACCGAACTGAACAAAACTTTTTGGAAGCTTAACACTCACTAGCAGAGGCAGTAGCAATGTGTGTGTGTGTGTGGCATGTAACTAGTTGCAGGTTACTTCATCAACATTTCACGCTCGACTTGGCCAAGCAGAATGGCTAGAAGAAACGACTGGTATCGCAGAGGCACGCAGTAAAAATGTGTTCCATACCCTGCTTGGCGTATAGTATGTTGCATATAAGCATCTAGGAAGCTACGAAGCTGCTCTGCACACCTGGTCAAAACTCTCGCTACCACTCTCTCTTTCTCCGTTGAGCAGCAAAATAAACTCAACTCAACTGTTGAAAATCAACTGGCGACCTAAAAGCTGAAACTCACAGTCGGTACACGTGGTCCAAACAAAGTTTGCAATCAACTTTTCACTTTTTCTTCTTTTTTTTTTTGTTGTTGTTGTTGTTGCTATCCGCCCACCGCAAATACTTAGGAACATATGGACGTTGCGGTGGTTTGTTACTGGATGGGTGGGTTTTGGTGCTGCCTTTTAAGCATTTAATGGCTAGCTTTACCTTATTTTTAGCTTTTTAGCTCTAGCTCTGCAGTAGTCTATCGATAAAACGTACACGAATTCCGCATTGTGTATGAGACTAAGCAGAGCACACATGCAAAATATGCTACAAAATGAACTGGTTTCTTAATTTAAGTCTTGGTAATCAGTTAAATAGATCAGTTAGATCTGCATACGAGTTGGCTGTCTCGTTTTACTTCAGGCAACAACTGCTGGCCATTTGTTGTTTGCCCTTCTTAGCCCATCCCAGTGGTGAGTGAGTGGCCCTTTCAGTCGACATCGACGACGTAGCCTAGTTTCTATTTGAGCATTGGAGCAAGTTAAAGTGTTTTGCCACGCACTCCAATAAAAACATCTGCACGCACACAGGCAAGCTGGCAAGCAATGCGGCAAGCCGGCAACCCAGCCAGGAAAATACCCAAGTTTAGCCATTTGAAAGCTGCCACGTTGTGCTATGCTGTGTGCCTGTCTGTGTATGTGTGTGTGTGTGTGCCAGTTTCGTGACTAGCAACTCTTGCGTTACGCATACGCTATGTGGGCCGGCTGACGGCAATGCCATCCAGCACGGATTGCCAGACACCACTGAGAGCTAGAGTGTGAGTAGAACGGGAGTCAGTCGTCAGTCGAGTGGCGTGGCGTGCTCTTGGACATATATTATGTTTACCTAGCATTCAATTTGGCTAGCAACCTGTTTACCAACAACATTTGCATCAAATGTTTGCGACTCTTCTTCGCTCTCAGTTAAGTAGTCTATGCGTGGCATATGTTCAAGTATTTAATAGCTGAATGCCAAGTAGCTCTGTCATCACCAGCTGCCAAGTTCAATAAAATGCCAGCGCTGAGTAGAGCAGAGCAGAGCAATTGAGAATCGCAGCCTGTGTGTTTACATATTAAGCAATTAGCCACACTCGACTGAACTCTTCGGTTTTAATAACTATTAATTGCATTAATTCAATGCTAATTAAAAATCGATAGCAAATCAGCGATTCTCAAAGCAAGAGCCATAAAACGCGTGTGTGTGTGTGGGGGATGTTTTTGAGATTTCTTTGAGCGCTTTCCTTTGCCTTTTAAAAAGCGAGCCCAACCGCACATAAAAATAACTCATACGCCGTGAAGAGGTTTACGCAGTGTCAAAGTGAAATATGTCAGCGTTACTTAAAATTGAACATTAACATAGCATTTGAATTGCCTCCTTCACTTCTTCCCCCTCAACTCCTCCATGGCTATGATGTTTCACTTAAGTGTCAATGCTATAGCCTTCGTCAGGTAATTGCCAAAGCATCCACTTCTTCTGTTTCTTGCTTCTTACAATTGTTGTTGTGCAGGACAATTTGCAAATGTGTGTGCGACTGTATTCAAGTATCGCATTTAGTTGCACAGACCCAAGGGAAAGTAGCAGAAACATAAGCACACTCCTACACACTCGCAGGGATAGAGAACGAGAGGCATGCTCCAGTAGCAAATTGGCGGTGACATTGATGGGGTAATGCTGTGGGGAGGACACTCGAGGGGCGACTGGGGGCGGTAAGCCAACTAGGCGTGCGGGCAGACAGCAGCAGCAGCAGCAGCCACATCAACACAGCTCCAGCTACAAAGTACACAAAAAGTTTTCTAATTATTTTGTCATTAAACGCACACAGGCAAACACACACACACATACACAGAGATAGATACATAAGTATGCTTATACGTATACAGCTGGCTTGTTTACAAGCATACACATGTTTGTCGAGCTATAAAAAAGGGTTACGTATCCGAGAGCCAAACCCAAGCAGACACACACACACACACACACACAAAACAGTGTCCTTAGCTCCAACGAGCAGCAGACACGAAGCAACTTTTTGTCCTAATTGTTTCATTTCATGAAATGAAGGTAAGATATTTTGGCAGCTGTGCGTATATTGCCCTAGGTTGTTGTACGCACAAAGACGCACACACAAACTCACACATACACACACCACGCACACAGTTGCTGCATTAAATAAGACATCTACGCGCTGCACATAAAGCGATTAACACGGCGAATACTTGACGAGTAGTGAGAGAGGTCGGGAGTTCACGAGGGTACTACACACTTTAACTGCCGCGACGCACAGCGGCTGCCTCTGCCTGTGTACCTCCTCATCTTGTTAAACAACAATTTGTTGAATTAATATCACACCCACACACTCACACACATGCGTGGAGCGTACTTCACAATCCCCAAGACTGTATGTGCTTTGCTCACTTTGACGCCAAGTCAAATACTTGCAAGGATATATACGAAAATATATACATATATTTCAGCGCATATACAGAGAGAGAGAGAGAGAGATACAGAGTACGAAAGTACTCACACTCTGTTTATGTGTGCTTATGTCTGCTATAATTTTGACATTGCCTTTGCCTTTGGCTTTGCACTCTCCAACGAAATTAATGATGCTCCATTCCGAAAAGTTTTTATTACAGATTACTAAAGCCAAGGCAACATCATGGGATAAAGCTGGATTGCTACAAAACAAACGAATTATGAAACTTTTTCACGGCTCATTTCGTTATTATATATGCCGAACAGTAATTGCTGAAACAAGCCCTCAACTAACAACAGGATACAACTAATGTTCTTAGCCTACTAGGCTACAACAAATTCTTACATAATTTCAATTCAACAAACTCAGTGTTAGACACAATATTTAGTTTTGCACAATGCATTTTCAGTTATCTCTGTTTTAAATGCATTGAATTGCAATTTGCTGGCAGCTTAAATGTACATATAGCTAAATGCTGTTATGTTTGTTTATACAAACATTTGTGGGCGTGTGCCTAGGGTGTGAGTGTATATGGGTGCCGAACACACACGCTTACACACAGACAGAAAACGCAATTCACTAAATTGCGCGTTTGTAAGTGAAAAAGCTGTGCAATTACTCAGGAGAGCAACTTTCTGATTCAACTGCAACAACTGCTGTCAAAATGTCATAAATTGAGTGGTGGCTCTGGCTGCCACAGTAACAGTAACAATAACAACAACCACAATAACAACAAGAACAATAAAAAAGGATACAACAAGAATGGAAAAGTTCAACAGATAAAAGTCGCAGCCGAGTCACTCTTATGTTATCATTTGTTCACATATCCTCATAGTCTATCAAGTGTTTTATATTTAATCACTAAATTATCCTGTTTGTCCGCAATCTTGTGGGAATTTCTAGACAGCTTTAATGAACGTGGCTAACCGTTTGGGAATGAGTTTAGAGGGTATTCAGAAATTTGGAAAATAAGCCCAAAACCAAAAACCATTATGCTATAAGAAAACAATCAAGTTGCACGCTCTCCTCCTCGCTCTCTCTCTCTCTCTTTTTCTTCTCTTACTCGTCTTTGTTTCAATCTTCCTCTCTCAGAAACACACACACACATTCACATACACACACAGTGTCTATCACAAGCCGACACACAAACAGACAATTAAAAAGCCCCCGAGTACGCAAACTGTTTGACTGCATTTGCAGTGCTATCAAATCTCTGGGGCTGGGCCATGATTTTAGTTTCGTTACCTCCCAGCGGAGCCAGGAAGAGGCCGAAGAGTCCATTCTCTTGGCCAGGCAGACTGAGCTGCATGAAATTATTGTTAGTATTCAGTGTGCTTGGTTTTCGGCCGCAGACGCAAACGAGTCGCTGCATCTTGCTCTGCGCTGTGGCTGCCTTTCGTTATACAAATTATTCGCATAGCTGGGAAACGAAAAAGCTGTGCAGTCCCAGAGAGTGAGAGGCGGGCGAAGAACAATAGCAACAGCAATATATCGAAACATTTGCCATCGCTTTCAAGTGGTTCGTTCGCATTCGCACCGCCACAAACTTTACTCAATTAAGTTGGCTTCTCATACCAGGCAGGCAGGCAGGCAGGCAGGCAGGCAGGCAAGCAGGCAAGTTGGTCGCAGTTATTGTCCCAGCCATCCCTTCGATTCACGTCAACTACTTTTGGTAGACTTTCTGAACGAGTTGAGCTCACCTCTCAGCTATGAAATCAACGACTTTAGTGCAAACTTTCAACAATTTGCGTTTTGGCCACGGCCTGGCACGGCACACACCAGCTCGCAGCGGCAGCAGCAGCAAATCGAAAGCAAAAACTTTTTGACTAAATGCCAGGTGAGTTGCAGGCGAGTTGCGCTCCCAGTCCTCGAACTGCGAGCAACGAGCCTTTGGACTCGATAGCACGATAGCAGAACACACGACCACAGAGCTCTGAGCACGGCATTCGGCAAAAGTTTACCATAGCTGCTGCTGCTGCTGCTGCTGCTGCACAAATACCCAACGGGCTGCTTGATAAAAGTGAGGGCTCGTTTGCCACATACCCTTGGGGAGCTTTGGGGCAGACGCCGGCGCAGCGTTTACATCTACATTAGCGACGTTGACGCCGAAGTCGCTGCCGCAGCCAAGCCATCGACTATGAAGCTGACGCTGACATCTACATCGTCACTGATATAAAAGTATTACGTATACGTATAAAGTATATCAAAATGTGTGTGTGTGAATATATAGTATAAGGTTGTGGATGTGGCTGAAGCACGCATCAAGCCTGAGCCAGAGCCATTCAACATTCAACATTCACGCTGAACTTTGATGAGCTGTTGTAATAATATAACGTCCGAATGTCGTCTGGAGTTATGGTAAATCAACGCAGCCAGGTCCCAATTCACTAGCCAACTGTGTGTGTGCTCTCTCAAGTGTGTGTGTGTGTGTGAAATTGTGCAAACAGTTGGGGCCAAAAGTTGCAAAGTTTCCGACAGGCGCCTTCACCTGCACTCGAAGGTGGTAACTAAATTATTTTGAATTGTGACGCAAGGCACGGCGTTGCTCTGTTGCGTCTTCATATAATTTCCAGAGCTGAAAAGTTAAAGCGGCAATTATGCTCGAGCTCTGAAGTCAGAGGCATCAATAAACTTTAAAATTTTAATTAGTACGAATACGAACCAAGCTGATGGACTTCGATTCTGCGCCTCTGCCAAAACAACCTTATTACAAGTACTTTCTAAATTTGGAAACTTTTACTCGTATTTAATTCCAACATCAACATCAACATTTTTCATTCAACAAGCCAAAGAGCGCGAGAGAGAGAGAGAGAGCAAGCTAAATTCAAATAATAACAATTCAAATAGTTGGAAAAGTTTAATTTCAACTTCATTGCCACTCGAGCCACACAGACAAAAGCCTCGAATCCCGTTCGTTTGTTCGTTAGTTCGTTTGCAGGACACAGACTTCTGATGAATTTTCAGTCAATTTGATTGATTTGTTGACATAGCGAGTCAGACAATGACGAGTAACAAGTTAATTGTGCACTTTTTGACACTTACCCAAATTGCTTTTGGCCAAGGCAATAATTGGCTCAAAATAGTCGCAGTCAGGGCCAGAACCAGAGCCAAACAAATAGCGAACTTGCTCGATGAAAGAAGAATGCTGATTATCATGCATGTGTTCTCAACTACATGTGTTAAATGGTTTTGGAAAAGCTTTCAGCTGTCTGCGACGAGGTAAATTGAAGTGACCATTAGACAGGTGCATAAATACGAGTCACGAAAGTGGAAGAAGAAAGGTATTTAGTGCTCGTCATATACATATATAGTATTGCTCTGTTTGCTTATCAAAAGCTATAGATCAACACACAATTGAGTTATTACTGACAACTGAATGTGGTCTATCGTCATCGTCACCGTCATCATCATCATCATCGTCGTAGTAGTCATCATCGTAGTCGTCATCACGATGATAATCATCATTTACAATGCTTGTTGGCAGTTTAAGCATGAAAATCAAAATCAAACAATGGCAACGATGTGGGCTACCATTGCGTGCTGGCAGCTCATTGTAAATAAGAATGCCGTTTTAGGGTTGAGGAGCAGACGAAGTGGGAGTCACTGGCATCAGTTTCGCCAAAGACATACACACACTCTACTATATATACTACATATACATTTACAATAAATGTTCAGCCAGGCAATAGATACGATGCCAATGCAGAACAGCTGATTACGACACACTTGAATTGTTGCTTTGTTATGCGGCTCCTTTTTGAGTGGGAAGGAGGTCCGGAACTAATGCCCATTGTTAATAGTCAACGAGCCGGTCAACCCGAAAGTTGTTCGTCGCAATTTATAATTTCTGCCGCCTTGAGCTGCAATAAAATTTCTTAAATGCGCGATTTTGATTTCGTATCAAACGAAATGCTCAAAATGAACTCGAATGACATGCAACACCTTTTTCTGTTAAAAGGGTTTTAAATTTGACAACAATGATAGCTGCTTCTGCTTCTGCTTCGGCTACGCCATCGTCTTCCTCCATCTAAGCTCGTCCTTCTCTACTGCCAGCATTATGCTGGCTGTCAGTCGTTTGTTTACATTTTATTGTTATTGTTGTCGTTGATGGTATTAATAAATTATCTCTATCAAGATTCACGCTGGCCGAGCTTTTCAACATTTTAGTGGTAGATTTGTTAGCGGGTCCTTGGCCGAAGCTATTTGTCTATTGACTGGCGAACATTATTTTCTAGCTGGTTAAATTTATTTACAAGCATAATGCATGTTAACGAGCGCTTTGTTATTTATATTGTTAGACATTAGCATCATTAAATTGAGTCAAGCATTATGCATAATAAATTGATAAGCTTCCTTTTGCGCAATGTTTTAATATGGAAATCAATATTTGCGTTTAAGTAGTAAATTCAACATTAGATTTCATTGCCCTCAAGGCAATAATCTCAATTTGCGTAGAAATGCAACAAAAACGAAACTCTAAACTATTTAATGCTGCCAGCACATTGAATGATTAAATTAGTGTGCAGCGACAGCGGCAACCAAAGCCGCATCAACGTCAGTTTTAGCTAATGCAGTCATTTTATGCAAAAGGACCCTGGACCACGAGCATAGTTGAACGGCATTTTGCAGGAACTTCCGCAGTCAGGCGCTAATAGTTTTTAAGTATAATGCAATAAAGATGAAAGTCCAAATCATGCTTCATCAACATCAACGTCAACAATATAATCAACCGACTGCATAGAAGGACATCCCAGAGCCAAGCGAGTCCTGGAGAAAACTGTGGTCGTCAGACCGTCAAGGGCTGTTGCGTAGCCGGTGATGCTGGAGCTGCTGGGGCTGCCAGGGCAAGCCGGGGCTGCTGACAATTCAATGTCCTGCTCAATTTGTCTACACGCAAATGTGCACTGTCGCCTCTCATCGGCTCGCCTCGCCCCGAGTGGGTGTCCGATCCGCAAAGGCAGCTTGTGCTTATTTGTGTTGTTGCCTTGTAAGCGGGACATGGCAATGAAGTAGGCGAAATGCTGGGCAGGCTGCAATGCCTGTGAGATTGTGTGAGGCTGTGAGTGAGACTTGGGAGACTGGGCGGCAGCAGCTTAGTCACTCAAGTGCACAGCAAATGGACGCACAGCAGACAGCCGCTTTGTCTACTGCTGCTGCTGCCTCCTGTTGCCTATGCTGTCGCAATGTAAAAAGCGCAGCTAGCGGCGTTTGCTATCAACCCAGCCCAGCTGAGTTTGCCTGCCCAGTGCAGTTGGCTGCCTGGCTGCCAGGCTGCCGGTGTCATCGTCCATGCTGACAAACAAAAGCGACGACAACGAGCTCAAGGGAAGTGACTGCTGTGACTGACCCGGAAACATTAAAGGGATGCCCCCGTTGCTTTGTGCCTGGCATTTGTCTGGGGTGCTCAGCAAAACTAAATGTCGCCGTCACCGTTGCCGTTGCCGTCGTCGACGTCGTCGTCGTCGCTCGATTTCAGCTGCATGCTCATTTGTTCTATGCAAAAGCAGCATAAATATTAATAGTTCAAAATTAATCACAAGCACAATAACACACAAATAAAACGAGTCGTATGAAGAGCTAGTTAATTAGTTTTTGCCACGCACACAACCGTATACACTTATAGTTGTACCATAAAATTGGCTGACAGCTGCCATGCAACAATTTGGCCATTTGGCTGGCCAACGTGCAGAGCACTGCAATGTTGTACACTGGCCATTGCTAAAATATTAACAAACTCAATTAAAGCGAGCTCTAATTTTGCCAACTCACACACACACATACACAGCATTTTTAACATGTCTGTGCATATGAATGTAACTCGTAGGTGGACGACTTGACATGTGTCTTTACTGCCCAATTTATTGCCTCAAATAAATTAACAAAATTAAATTTAAATTCAGCACAAATGACCGCAGGTACAATATTATATATATATGTATGTCGATGCAGGGCAAAATTAAATTAAATTATTAGTTGCCAGGCTGTGTGGTAAGTCTGCAATAATACTCGTTAAGCAAAAAGCAGTTGCCAGTTGGCCACAAATTTGATTTAGCCAAGCAAATGTTTGCCCCTGTAAATGCATATTTAAATATACTCCTATATATGTATGTGTATAGTAGTAGAAAGTGTGGCCAAGTTAGCCAGCGCTAGCGGACTTAAGTTGCCTCAGTTTGTTGACTCTGATAATCCCTCAAGTTTGTTGACAATGTGGCTCAGTGGCTGCGACATTTGGCCTCAAAAATATTGCGCATACGCCTCAGGGCAAGCAGCACTTACCAAGATGTGGCTGTGAAAAAATGCAGCACATGTCTTCTTTGCCGTTGCCGTTGCCACAGTTGAGGCACTTTTGCATACGAGTATTGAGACAACCACAAAAAAGCAGGCAAGCAAGTTTGTGGCTGAGCTGACAAGATACACCGCAAAGAGGCAGCACTTAATAATTACTTGAGCATTTTCATATAGTCATAAGACGAGACCCAAGACCCGCCAGAGTGTTTGCGTCTGCTCTGCCAGCCTGGCTGAGAGTCTCGACTGTAAACATGTGTTTACTTCAGTGCTAAGAAAGAGCAAAAAAGGCACATACACAAAAAAGTATTCCATGTCAATTTTATGCAATTTAACATGCAGCTAAGGGCAAGACTGTTGCTGCCGATGCAGCTGCTGCTGCTGCTCTAATGAAGTGAAATGGATTTAATTTCAGCTTTAAATAAAATTTCTACATACGGAAATTCCTTTAATGTAGCCAAGCTGCTTATGTTGCATAATTAGCATAAATATTTCGCTTAGGATTTATTTATATAATGCTATTTGGGCTTACACTCCACAAGCTGCCGTGGGCAATGCTTTTAGCTCCAGCTCTCGCTCTCGACTTATTTATTTTTAGTTTTTTGTATTTTATTTTCTCTTATTTTTTACATGTTTGTGTGTGTGTGTGTGTTGTGAGAGATGTGAAAAAATAAAACGAGGCAGGTTTTTGCTACTTCGGAGGCGGAACTTCCCCTGTTATACGTTTGTGATGTGAAACGTTGAGTTTGTTGTGTGTAGTGTTCAGTTGTGTTGTTCTGTTGTAGGTTTATTTGTGCACGTGGTTGTGTGTGGCTACCCTGACTGTAGACACACAATTTTCTGTTCTATTTAGTTTGGTTTGTTGCCGTTGAATAAAACATTTTCACGGCTGGTGGGCCGGCAGCGACCCGCGAGCAACCTTCATATCAAATGTGTCTTGCACACGTATACACAACGCCCAAGCCAACGCTACGTATGCTTGATGTGTTTTTAAAGTGTGTGTTTATGCGATGCACAATGGCCGCCAACGACAAAATATATACATATTACTTGTGTGTGTGGTGTGTGTGTGTGTGTGAGTTGAGTTGTGCCTTGTATGATGTATGCATACTTGGATGTGTGCACGCCTTTTGTTTGCCACCGAAATGTTTCGAGTGTGAGTCTGATTGTGTGTAGTAAAAACCCTTTTCATTGCTGTTTACAGATCATTGACGTTGATTGTTTAAATGAAATGTTTGCTGTGCATTATTTGCTTTTACTTTTATTTGCGCGGCAAATTTGAGGCCAGCAGAGGTGTAGCTCATGTCGAGCTATCACACAGCATTTGTGGCTACATAAAATGCTCAGAATAAGCTTAATATAAACACACGCGCGCACAAGCCAAGCGTTATCTGAGCGGATTCCTGTGCATGTGTCTGTAAATGCGGGCTAGTTAAAGTAATGGGTTGAAGGCACGCCTCTGAAGGTAGGCAATGTTTTATTGATAGCCACTTGAAGCGGGTTGGAGGCGATAGATACAGATACGGAGCATGTGTCTCTCTCGAAATATATGAGCATAAAGCTATTAGCATTCAGTTGGCAGAATCTGAACGCAGACTGAACCAATAAGTACCAAGTATATGAATCTTGAGTTCAACCTTCAAATTCAAGCAAACACCTTGACCGTCGCCACGCCCACGTTGTGAAACGCCTTCGTTTTCTTAGCTGAAAACAAAAGTTTGCTCTGTTTGCCGCTCTCTTATGCTGTGTTCGTTATTAGCGCTGGAAATTATAATTCCTTTGGTGTATTTTACATTACTTATTTTTTGATTTTTTCTTTTCTGTTGCTGCTTTTCATTTTTGTACGCTATGTAATTATGTGAGCCTTCACAGCTGAACACAAAAGTTTAATTGCTTTTTCGTATTTCAACACAAAGGCGTGCAATTAGCTGGGGTAACAAAAGGAACTTGGAAAGCCATTCAAATGGTCTCGTTGGCCAGTGAAGGCAAGGTCCAAGGCATTTAATAATTTATTGGGCTGCAAGAGAGCTCAAACTTTCAAGTTGAAAGTGAAGTAATCTTAAATTTCGGTTGAAGTACATTTCCTGTGTGTCAAAGCCAGCAACAACAGCAAGAACTATGCATAATTTTCCTTTCGGTTTGCAAATCTCGTTCTTTAAAATTCTATATTACACACACTCACACACACACACACACGCACGTATTTCTTTCATTTTGTTTGTTGCCGCACTTTGTATTGTTTTGCTTCTGTTTTTGTTTTGTTTTCGGTATAGTCGGGTTTTTGTTTTGTGTTGATTTTGTTGCTCTCTGGAACGCCCACATGGACAACGACGGAGCGGCAAACACAAACAAAAGAATTCATTATTTTACTGTTGTGTATTTAAATTTGATACAACACACGCTATTTTCACACACAACACATCACACACACACATATATACATGAGGCACTTGCAGTTGATTTTAATCGCACTTTTCGTGCGTTTTTTGAGTTTTGCATAAATTTTCCTTCTATTTTATTTTGTTTACTTTGACCTGGTTTTTCGTTAGGTTTTACGGCCCACTGTATTCATTTTCGTTTTCATTTTCGTCTTTCTGTCTCTCTGTTTTCTCTCTTTTGTGCGAGTATTTTTTGGTACTCATTAAAATAGGTAAACAAAATCGCATAAAATTTGCTGATAGACAACAGATAACCGTTAAAACTTTGTACAAACTCTGTGTGTGTGTGTGTGTGTGTGTGCGTGGGTGCATATTTGCGTTGAAAAGTTCGTAGATCGTTATTTCGGGGCAGTTTGGTTAGGCAAATTAAGTGTAATGTTGATGAGAGGAAACCAGCTAAAACGTTTTGAACGGACTTAGTAAGTGTTAAAAGCAGCTATTAAAATCGCTGGGAATGGGCGCTAATTTCACACGAAAAGGTTACGCTCCTAAGCAATTAGAAAATTGTTCACAAAAATTGTTAAGTGCCCCAGTTGATAGCGATGTTATCAGAAAAGAAAAATCAACAAATTTGTTAGACTCTAAATAATAATTATTGCCTCTTTGGCTTGGCAATCTGATAGAAGGTTTTAAATGATGGCAGTTTGTGTCCATCACGTTTGACATAGACTGAAACTTTGAAGTACTCCTAAATCAGCATTAAAGCCATAACATTTCATGACTTTTCTTTCTTTCGTTCATTTTTTCTTTTTGCGTTGTACTTGCTGTGCAGCACTTGGCAGTGCAACAATTCTAGGTCAACACAAATCAGCATAAGCTACAACTACATATCGGGCAATAACATTTTTATGTGTTAAAGCTTTGTGACAAAAGGCCAAATACAAGCGCCGAATGCAAAAGACTGTATGGGGAAAAAAAAAGTTAGGAAAAAAATACGAAAACATGAGCAACAAAAAATGAACGTTGAATGTTGCTGCAGCTTGGCATAGAAAGTTTTTCGTTTCTTTCTCCAGTGGCTGTAATAAATTTGGACAAGAGTAAGCAAGCAACAAATGGGAATAAGCAAAACAAACGGCCACTGCAACAGTTCAACACAAAGTCATGGGCGTTAGTCTGGGCATGGCCAAGGGAATTGTTTAAGAAAACCAAGTTTTTTACGACCAAGAAATAGAAAGCAGTTAAAATGCCAAGCCATGGATCAATTTGTGCAGCTGCTTCTCATGTTGTTGCTGTTTGTTTCTGCTGAAAGATATGCACGCCCTAAGTGCAGATTTGTCCCACTGTGCGCTTGTCCTTCGCATCTAGCTCTCTGATGATACACTGTCAAAAATTGTTGAGCTGCATAAATATGTAAGCTGTAGTTGGATCTACAATGTCTGTGTACAGAATATACACAGAAATTTACATTTTATTCTATCTCATATCATGGCTGAGCGATTTCATTTTCATGCGTGTCCTCTGCCCCAGCACTTGTTTGTGCACAGTTTGTTTTTGTAGTAGTTGTTGCTGTTGCTGTTTTCTTGTTGTCCATTTAAATGGCAATTGTTGTGGCATCTGTTGCTATCGCTCGACGCTGCTTGTTCAAAGTCCCACTCCCATTCTCAGTCCCATTCCCTGAACTGTGCTCAACTTCTGCTGTGGCTGTTACTTTTGATCTGGTTTTCATGTTTGCTTAGGTGCCTAGGTATTTATTCAGTTCCAGTATGACAGGCAAAATACTTTTAAATGTAATTTTTAGATGCGCCTACCAAGCTGTGCCGCTTGCCACTAGAATATGCACCGTCCTGCATGCTGGCTGGCTGGCTGGCTGCCTGCACTTCAGAGTGTGGAGTGTTACTTTTGGCAATATACATGCATACTATATGCGCATGTTGTATACGAGCTTGGTACGTTCTGTGTACTCTCTCAACACACACACTACACTCTGGCGGCATTGGTGCAGCGATTTTCAAGCCGCCTCTCAGCCCCTCTTTCAGACTCTAAGCCAGTTCATGAGTGCTGGTCCAGTTGGCAGGCACATGCATAAATATTATAAAACGTGCAGTTTACTAAAAAGGTGAATGAAGCTTTGGAGACGACTCGCTCCAGCTCCAGCTCCTGCTCCTGCTCCCAGTCGTCACATCCTCACAATCTATGCATTGAGTGTGGCCAAAGTGCTTACCCTCTGCTCTTATAAATAAGCCAGTTGAATACTCCTATCAACCTTTGACTGCATATCTGCCTGTCTGCTTTTCAGCCAGCCTAAGCGTTGAGTTTAGCTCTAGAATTTTGGCAAATGTTATGAGAGGCCGCTTATATATGCACCGACAGCTAACTGATTACACTTCTTATCCATATTACTCTTCCCATTTTTCACTTGCAACTTGAAATGCTCTAAATTCCGTTTGTGAATTCCAAAACGATTTACTACGAGAAATTGTTTAATCGTGCGCAGTATTTCGTTTTTAATGCACTCTCGAAATTCACAGAATGAAATTAAATGAAGTAAACTGTTTGCAGTAAAGCAAATAATAATTACTCAGAATCATACATATTATGTATTACTGAAAACGAAAGTTGCCATTTTTCTGATACCAAGAATTGTCCGCTCATTCGAGCTGAATGAAGTCTATTGTCATGGAATGTGGTAAACGCTGTGAGTCGTCCTGTGCAAACGGTCATTATCCAGCAATTAAGGTGGGCGTTGGCATGGACATTGAGCCTATGGCACACCCAAAATACCTAGAGCGTTGCTCAATTTACAGGCACGTGTAATAATTGGCCGATAACTGAAATTAAGCCTGTGCAATTAACTACAATATTTACAGTCAATTGCAAATAAAATGTAATCAAAATATAACGCTTGACAAAGCTTACAAGTTGTGCATATTGAATGCAAAATATATTTATACTTTGCTATCATGATCAAAAGAAAAACGATTGAAAAGAAAGTAAATGAAATGATTTATTCAATTTGTTTGAGTGCGCGAAACAATTGCGTTATTTGTGGGACTCTGTTTGAAGGCAAAGTGTATAACAATGGGTAGAATGATGAATAATTATGCAACTTACATGCACACTTCATTAAAAAGTGATTTAAATGCAAGCCGCTCAATAAACATTGACAATTGCCAACGGTGGAGGAGAGCAACGTGTCGTATGCTTGTTATTACTATTATTTTCGAGCATTGTTTTTACACCGTCATACGCGTTAAGCTAGGATTTACCGTTACCGTGCATTGGAAAATATTTAATGAAATTGCATATTATTTTTTTTTTTTTAATCGCGATAAGGAGCACAACAAACGAGACGAAGAGCGAGAACAAGAACAAAAACAAGACGAAGCCGGAGCCGGAGACCGAGAACCGAGATCGAGAAGTTGAACATGAACGAAAGCAATGTCGATGGCGAGGCGAATATAATTATTTATGAAAGTCGACAAACAATGTGCAAAAAACCTCGAGTTGAACACGCGCGTTATACTTTTAGCCGTCGTTGTGGATTTACAATTTACAATTTTAATAAAGTCATACACACGCACGACTTCGGCTGGGGAGACTTGGGGAGGACTCAGTCAACCGGTCGATCCTTGGGCCGGCTTCCGACCTGCTCTGGCGTCGCGTGGTCTGAAGATTACAATTGAAAAGAACAAACAACAGCGGCAACAGTAACAGCCACAGCAACAACAACGGTAACGACAACGGCAACGACAACGACAGCGAACTTGCCGAGGAGCATCAATTTTTAATATCTATTTAACATTTCAATCAAGCGTTAAAACAACAGCACTCGCTCGGTGCTCTCTGTTGTATGCGATACGGTACGATATGATAATACGATGCGTTTATGCATATGCCGAATTTAATAAATAATTAATTTCGCATTTATTGTATTTTGCATTTTGGCATTTTTGGGTTTTTGTATTTTGCATTTTGCAATTCGTTTCATGACGCATCGCGCACGCTAATAAAATTAAATGGCCAAAAACAAAGCGACACTCACTCGCGCACTCACAACTGGCACAGACACAGAGACAGTTAGCGGTTGTGTCGGGTTGTGCTTTTATTATTTTCTTCTATATATTTTTTCTTTTTTTTTTTTGTGTTGGTGCCTGACGTTTGTCCTGGGCGCGTATATCCTTGAGCACGGCGTAGCGCCACGTTCCGATACGAATACGAAACTGAGCAGCGCTATTGGCAAAAACTGGCACGAATCCCGAAATGTCCTTTCGCTCGGTCGATGCGAGCGCAATTTTTAGGGATATTTTCCGTCGGTTTGCCCTCGTCAGTTTCAGCATCGTTTTCACTCAATTCCGAATGAAAGTAAAATTCATTTGTGGAGCGCTCGCTCGCTCGCTTGCTCGTCGCAGCCATGTAGGAAGTGGCTCGTCGGGCTCGGCATTTGAGTTTGTTTTGGTTTAAATTGCATTGACTTGATGATGCTTGAGGCACCGAGAAGTGGGCCTATCCCAAGCACTTTTATTTTAGCTTTGCTGCTGTTTGTTTGTGAGTTTGCCGAGGATTCTTACAGCACTTGAGTCAATGCAAATGCAAATACAAATAACTAGTTCAAGTACTTTGATATTTGTGTTTTCTACAGCTTAAGTACGCCCCTTCTCCTCTCTCCACTTATACATATAATCAGCAAAAGATTTGCCCACTTACAAATACTTCTTATTAATTACAAGTACTTGATATTAATTTTGTGTTTCGTTGAGATAATTTCAATTTACAGTAACACAAAGATATCTTGTGGCATAAGTTTTTTTTGTGCAATATAGCCTTGCAGCGCTTTAAGCCACAAATATTGACCAAGCAGAGTAAATTTCCCAAGAGCGCGTTGTGCTCTTTATTCGTCGCACATGCGCGAAGACGGCTTTCCAGGCTGTCGAAGGGAAATATAAGAGTGTGGTGGGAATTTTGCGCTTTATTCAGCGCATGAAAAGGGAACAAGTTCTAACGGCAATTCGTATTTAATAGCATCTTAAAAATACAAGAAGGTAAATAAAAATTTGTTTGTTCCACATTTCCGGTATGTGAAAACTACTCGTTACTTAACTTGCCATCTTGCTGCTATTTCACGCTACATTTTCATAATCTTCCAGATCTGCATTTGGTAAAGCATTATGTTGAGTACGGAATATTAAATTGTACTTTTCATTTACCCTGTCGTGTGTGATAGTCGGTGGAGTTCGCAACACCGGCTGAGGTGGCTTGGGTCTCGCATCCTTGGGCTTCGCATCCTTGACACCACTCACAGGCTTTGGGGCGGTGGGGCTTGTCTTTGATGGGCTTGGCTTCTCAGGCATTTTAATATTTGATTTTTACTTAATTCAAAACAAGCAGCAAACTTTCAAGAGTTGCTTAAAACGATACAATTTGATTTTTTATGAAATACCTTTTGCTTACATGTTTAGTATTTAATGTGCCGCCTACTGCGACACATATTCAACAAGACAATAGCGTTCGTATCATAATGTCACGGCGGACAGGTGAATATCATATGTACATATATATATGAAAAGTCTGCTCGAATGCCCGGCGGTCTTAGACAGAGTAGCCGAGAAGCCAACTGAAGCAGTCAGTCAAAGAGTCAGGCACAGCTATTCGTCAGAAGCATGTCAGTTGCTATGACGACTCACACATTCATATCGTGCACACACATACATACACGCATATATGGACACATATAGATGTGTACATATGTATATAACAATACATCATAAATGTCAGCGCCTGAAATTGCGCATAAAGCCATATAAATGAGTCTACTTTAAGGCGCACTATATTTATGTACTTTTCGCTGGCCATAAACGCGAAAATTGTCGCACTTGCGTGAAATATGTCTACGAGTCTATGGCCATAGATTGCCCTGCCTTTTCTCTTTTTTTGTTTTTTTCTGTTATTTTATTTTTATAAATTAATTTGCATAAATTATGGCATATATGGGGGATAACTAGAAAAGCCAGGCCAAGCGCTCGCTATTTATCAAGGCAATGCGCAACGCTTCAAATTCTTTCTATTGCTCTCGCAATGACAATCATTCATTCAGTCATTCGAGTCTCGCGCCCATTCCAATTGTAATTTGCATTTTTGCACGGGCATTGTCCTTGCCACAAGACGAGAGAAGCAACTCCCCCACAACCACATTCACATTTAGAACCACGTCCAAGTTGCGAGTCCAACAGACAACAACAAAATAGGAAGCAAACAACAAGAAGATGAGGAGGCAACAGCAACAATGTTGATTGTCTGCTAAAGAGCATAAAGTCGTAATGGAGTGAAGGCAAATAAACATAAAATCCCATCGAATTGTGGGCACACAAAAGGCGAAAAACATTCGCTCGCTCGCTCGCTGAATGAATAGAAAACGCACGCGTACGCACAAATGTTGCGCCAAATCACTTTATTTCACTTGTTTTCAATTTTCACAAGATTTTTACGTTTCTTTACGCTTTCCGCCGCTTTCTTTCGCTCAGCTCTTCCCACTTCATTCGCATAGAACACTCGTTAGCTAGTTGTGTTTGTGCCAGTTTTTTGCTTGAGGGCGCAGCATGTGCTTGTTCTTGTCTGCTCCTGCTCATGTTGTCTGCATGTTGTGCTCAATAATCATCTACTACGTTGCCGCAAAAACCATCGAATAATTAAGTCATAAATGGTTTGAGGCAACGTCCTACCCACATCGCTCATTCCCTTCTCCGTCAACCATTTGAAACATTTTTGGTGGCCTCGCAGCTTTGACAATTAACCAAACTATAAAATGTTTTAGTTTGAACACCTGAAAATGCCGAGCCAACCGCATATGCAGCCGCTTGTAGCAGAAGCTTACCCAAAGGACGTACACACCCACACACACACATAAGCACACCCACACATGCACACAAGCACACGCACATTTAAGCCAATTAGCATTTATGTGCGTCGCAAGCAGCAAACGCTGACTGCGACGTTGGCAGCGACATTGGCAGCAGAAGCAAAGCGCGTTACATTTTCATCAAACGCACGACACTTTGTTTTAATTTGAGCAACCGCACGCACACACACAGCCACCCACCCACACACATAGAGAGAGAGTGTAAAGCAAGCATGCATGAACTAACACACATACATTCGTACAACACTGTGACAGTTCTGGTTTGGTTTCGTCACGGACTCAGGCCTAGCACATTGTTCTCTGGGGTGGCAGCCATTACCATTGCCATCGTCATAGCCATAGCCATAGCTATAGCTAGGCATTTACAGATTTTTGTTTGTTTGTCGCCCATCTACTCCCACGGGCCCTTGAACGGGATATTACATTGTTTTGGGCAATTCACTTTTACTGTGATTAATTTAAATGTACTTCCCCTCCCACCCCAAAAACCCTCCGACGCGTCGCAGTTTAGCCCGCAGCTGTTTTCGCTGTGCTTTTGTTTTCTGGTATTTTTTTTTGGGGGGAGGAAACAACACATCACGTGTGTGACTCTCATAAATATGCTCCAAAACCCAGCATAGCCAGCATATTACATGCATACATTTTAAATCGAATTGCTCATGACACTGATGAATATAATTAGCACTCAGAAGACAACGCCCACTCGCCGAGTCGAGTGCTAATGAATTGTGCCCCGCGACACAATGTCAGTGATGAGCAGAGCGGAGCGGAGCACGAAACTCGATTGATGTAATGGAATTGATTTAAGCGTAATGTGATTGCATTATGTTAAGTTATTACTGCAAATATGACAGCTCGACTTAAGCATAATGCTCTGTGTGTGAATGTGTGTTTTTCTTGGCTTTAAATTGGTGAAGAGACAATTCCTCATCGCAGACTCTCTCTCTATCTCTCTCTCTCTCTCTGTCGGCGTGGCTAATTAATGAAATGCATTTTGGGCATTGACGCGTTCGCTCGTTTCTCACCTGATGTGTAAATCAATCCAATTTTCGGTTACAGCCAACAAACGCACATTTATAAGTACCTAGATAACGTTACCTTAACCAATATGTGCGTGTGCCGGTGTGTGTGTGTGTGTGTGATTTGGGTAAGTGTGCGTGTGACAATACGAAACGTATACACGATCATGCATCATAATCCAACACCCAAGCACACGAAAACTTAGCTCACACGCACACTCCCAGACAGAGACAGAGATACACAGCAGCAGCAGGAGCAGGAACAGCACACACACACACACACAGATTCACATCAGTTGCTTTGTAATTAATTACTTCACACATTGACGCCATACGCACACACACACACACACGCATACAACAACACTAAATGTAAACTTTACTCACAGCTCATGTTGTACTTGCTGTTGTTTCTGTTTCTGTTTTTGCTAGTGTTGTGCGTTGTTGTTGCTTTTGCTGCTCACACGCTAACTAATATTGTTACCAGCATTTTGGACGGTTAGCTGTATATTTGGTTAGCTGTTGCCGCTGCGTTGCTTTGCCTCATATCGTATCGTAAATTATGTGCCATTTATGCGGCATTGGATAGAAATGGAAATTTGTCCCATTTGTTGCTCGTGCGTCAGTGTCGAGACACACTTGAGTATTCATATGGGGCGCTCCCCAAAGCCCAAGCATGTTGTTTGGCATTGATTTATGGGTTCGACTAACTTGGCTAAATATTAAATGAAATGTTAAACCCAAATCGACTTATGAGCTAACTCCAGCAGCTTGAGCTTTAATTTAAACTGTAATTATGCCATGACTATGAATAGTTGGGAAATGCACAAAAATACAAATAAAGATAGAAAACTTCTGTAGAGGGTTGCCGTGCATTGAACTCTGACTTTAACTTGAATTCGTGGCGGGGAAGACAACCCCTCTGCAAATAATGACGCCTACAATTAGACGTTAGATGTACAAAAGTTTTGCTAACAACTCAGTCTGTTGGCTACTTCTGACGCTGCTGCAATTACGCTACTATGCTGCTACTGGCAAATTAAGTTAGCGCAGTGGCTTCCGTGCAATTGGCCCACCCAAGGATTAGCAGCATAAAAATATACGTACAGCAAAAAAAAATTATATTTAAAAAATTTTCTTAGTGCTGCAAGACGAGCCGCTTGTTTGTTTGCTTGCACCGCTCACCTCCATCCACCGCCGTATTATTTTTAATGAGTCCTACGCGTTGACTGTTTGCACACCCCACAAAAAAAAAAAAAACAAGTATGAAGTCTACTGTCGAGTTTGCTCGACTGTAAGATTCCCGCTACTCATTTTCATTAAAAGCAACACAATACATTTTTATTTCTTAAATAAACCAAATATATATATGTATAAGAAACAATACTAAATTAATCCGAATGTTATATTTGTTGTCGATGGCCTTAGTTACTAGCACTCCCTTTTTTTAATTATTATATTATTTTGTATAATAATTAACATGTAAATAATAATAATAATAATAACATACAAAATATTGCATAGAGTAAAAAATATACCAGATTGTCAAAGAAGGCAGCTAACTCCCGTCTACAGCAAACTTTTTTTCATATAAAATTATTTCTTAATTTACTTCTTGTTTTTGTATTAAAAAAATACCAATATGAAACGAAGGTTCTAATTGATGTATTATTATACTCTTACATTAAAAATATTACATAGATTACAAAGTACAGATGCTTTCTTTGCCATATACAATTATTTCTAAAATTTCCTTCTAATGATCAAGAATATATATACTTTATAGAGTCAGATATCACGTCTTCTGCCTGTTGCATACATTTGCTGAAAGCACAAAGTTATAATGCCCATCTACCCTACAGGTAGCAGGTATAATAACAACGAGTGCCTGATTAGGAGCTGTAGAAAGTGTTGCCAGCAGGTAGAGAAATAGAGAGCTCCAGTAAAGAAAGTGCATTAAAAACTTGCTGGCAGTTTAATTATGGCTCAAGTTAAATTTGCTCTTATGAAGCCTGGCAGTGAATCATTTTACGTACTCATGTGGCTCAGTCGTGTGTGTTGTAAGTAGTCAGTGCTCAGTGTTGGCCAAAAATATGCAATTTGTAATTAAACTTTCATGCGGTTGTTCCAACAGCAGCAGCAGCAGCAGCAGCAACAACAGAGTCAGAAAAGTTGCACATTTGATTATGCTGCTAACCAATAAGCGCAATCATGTGCAGCAACAACGACAACAGCAATAACAACTGCAATTAACTGGCGCATAATTTTATGTGCTCAGAGCGTTTGGCCGAGTGTTGGCTGACCAGCAAACAAATTGTTGGCTTAAATTCAAAAAATGGCAACAATTTATGTGCGCACAAAAAAAAACACAAAAAGGGGGGAAAACATTTTAGTCAAACGCGACCCCAACTACAACACAAATGACCATGGACATTTTTGGCACTGAGCTGCGATCCTTCCCACACTTGCCCTCCCAACGAACTCTCGACCTGCGCTCCACCAAGCGATGTGGTTCTCACATTGCACCAAAACAACCAGCGAATAGTGAACTTTTTGTGAAGTGGTTTGTTTTACTGGCAGTTAACAATTGCTGGCAACCTTTTCACATTGCGGTCAGTGAGTATTTTAAGCATATGCTGAACAAAGTAATATTGGTATTGAATTAGAAAACAAAATATGTTATTAAATGTACATTTAGCGGAAAGCAATTAAAGTATTTCAAAGACTGAGGGCAGCTTCTTTAAATGCAAGCATTAATTTTGTGCGTTCCTTGCTGCTGCGCCCAGCTGTCTTCAAATGGGCCACTAAAAATATATTCACACAAAAATTGCCAGACTACAAGTGGCAAGCAGCAACAGCAACAGCAGCAGCAGCAACTGTGAAAATAAAAATAAAAATATCATGTAATTTTACATTCAAGTGAGCGGAAAATATAAATAAGCAGCAGGTGCTCATTTCCTGTTCCGTAGCAAACATGGTACATTGGCACACACACACACACACACACTCACTTGAAACACACACATAGTGAGACAGACACAGAGACGTACTTACGCAGCTGGCCAGGCATATCCTGGCATTTGTAGCAGCAAAGACAGACGAGTCAGAGCAGCCAGCGAGATGCATCCATTTGAACTATATTCTCCACACACACACACTTACACATGCAGACAGGCACTTTTGCCAGCCAGCTGGTTTGCTCTTGTGGGAGTATTGCGAAAAGTTCATTTATATAACTGTCGCTGACATTAATGTCATAGCGTGGGCACCAACATCGACCCTACACCACAGTCAACTTCCTTCTCCCCACCTATCGCGTATAATGAGCTCCAAACACACACACACACACACACACGCAAAAAACTAAACAACTCGAAAGTTAACAAAGGTAATTACTTTCGCAGGTGTCAAATATGTGTGTGTACATGCATATTACATAGATGATGCGAAGTGTATACATTCGCACTTTTGGTCAGGTCTATAATTAACAAATGATTAATTATGCATGACTTTTGTAGCTTACGCTCGCTCGCTCTCTCGTTATCAGCAGGCACACGTGCCACATCCCTACCTCAATCTCAATCTTCAACGCTGAATCAGAGTCACAGCTGTTGATGGTGTCGGTGCTTGGTGTTTGGTGCTTGGTGTTTGGTGTCGGTTCTGGTGCCTGGGGTCGAGGAGGTCTGCGTGCGCTTCCTGTTTTCCTTTGTAGTTGGCAGAAATTGTTGGCCATTATTGCCTTTGATTCATTAACATTTGCTCCCCCGTAACCGTGTGTACCTGATATGTACAACTCAATGAGGACAAAACTCGCCAACTCGTGTGTGTGTTACCTCCAACCTCCATCTGTTCCACACCTAAATGGTAAGGTTTCTGTTTCTGTTGCTGTTTTGTTTAGCATTTCACTGTCAGCTTATTTACATAGAACATGGGAGTCGGTAACATTGTTTGCATACAATTACAAGACGGGAATCGTTAGACAGGTCTGAAGATAGCATGAGTTGCAAATTTTCGTGTACACAACAAGAGCAGGAAGAGGACAAGGAACTTTAATTTGTTTAATGACATATGCAATATTACTAAATACTCTTGAATAAGATGTCTTGTCTAGATGTTAAAAAATATCCATGTTATTTACTCTTCCAATGGGTGAATGACTTGAGGGCAATACTTGAGTGATTGTTGTAGTACAAGAGAGTGAGATTCTTGCGTGTTTCTGCAAGATTGGCTCAGTTTCGTTAATGTTGCCGAGCGACAACAACAATGAGAGCTGCCAACAATGCACCGGGCAGCAACAAAGGCATGCAAGCATAAAGATGGCATGGATAGGAAGGGAAGTATGTGAATGTTCTATAGTAGAAGTATTTAGCTATGCAGGTTAATTTGACTAGAAACGCCGTTTGCCGTGCTTCTGTTCTGCTCTGTTCTGTTCTGTTCTGTGTTGTTAGTTAGATGAAGTGCCCGCGGGCTGGCTTGGACACAAAGTCAGAATATCAGAATAAGGCGCAAGCATGTTCGCTGCATGTACAACATTCATATTGCCCCCACCCCCGCTTGCAACCCGACGCTGCAGTTAAAATCTGAATAAAAGACAATGGACACAAGACACTAACGGCAAAGTAACAAATACTCACACACATGCCAACATATTGTTGAGCCATTTTGCCATTGTTGTTTTACTGTTGTGTCTAATGTACGATGGCACTTTGTGAAGTTGTCTTCCACTTGAAATGCGGCCTCTTTAAAGTGCAACGGTGCGTATGCGCAATTATTAAATGCTGCATAAGAGACCGCCTGCCATTGCTGCATTAAATGTAAATGCAAAATTCAATGTAATTGCTCACAACCATTTGACACGATTTTGTCATGGCGTTAATACCATTAACATTTGCTTGCGCAATAAAAAATTACTGCCAAAATAAAGTGCCAACTCATTGAAACAAATTTCTACTATGCGAAAACGAAAGAGAGTGTGTAAAATAAAGCGTCGATGTCTTCTTCAATTAATGTATTTTTTATCTAGCAATTAAGTTGGTCATGTCAATAACCCGTCATGTCTGTCAATAGTTCTATTAGTCATACTTCATTGAGATATCTCACATTTTTGCATTTAACTTAATCTATTCGCCAACTACGATTAAATATTCGTCCTTTTTGGCTTTCCCTTCATTTGCTCACGTAACCCGTTACAATCCGCCAATTTTACATATTTTTAAATATTTCTCACCATCCTGGGGAGCAAAGCACGCAAATCCGATAAAAGCCTTGTCAAGCCGCCATCAACTGGCGAGCGAAAAAAAAACCAAAAAAAATTGTTTGAGTTGGGGAAGGGTTGACTGAAAGTTGTGCTGTGAAATATGGGTAAAATATAATATGGAAAAATTGTTTAAATATTTTCAAATAGTTTTTTAAACTTATCTGTGAAATAAAATACTTGAGAAGATGTAATAGTGACTTAGCTATAGAGGCTGTAATATATTTTTGCATTTAGCTTTTAATTCCAGCCAAAAAAATATTGTCACTTTGTGATACCCCATCTGATTGAATTTTAATTGGGTATCGTTTGGCAAAAAACGAACAGCAAAAGGCGCTACATTCGTAACTGCACAACATCAGCAAGGGTTGATTGCTGTCCATGCGCGGCACACTTCTTCACACCACCCACTGCCACATAAATGGTGATGGGGAGTGGAGAGGGGCGGGGAGGTAAACCTTTGATGCTTCATCGTTACCCGAATTCAGTTACAGTTACAGTTAATGCGCTGCTGCCCTTGTGCTGGTGTTGCTGTTGCTGTTGATGTTGCTGCACACTAATTTGATTTTTTATACAAATCGAGAGGAGTTCTCGTATTTCGTTATCGACTTTTGTTTGTTAACGCTTAGCTTGCCGATTTTCGAGTTAGTTTGCTGTTGTTGTTTTTTTGCGTTGCACTGAATTTTTGTGTTTTTTGTGATTTCACTTGCAACGGAAATAACTTCCATAGTGGCGCGCATCGCGATGTAAAATTTGCATTCAATGTCAATTTATGCAAATTACATTGTCAGTCAGCTACCGCATATTGAATTAGCTGTTACCGAGCAGCACCACAGGGATTGCCACTCGACAGTCGACAATCGACACTCGACACTCGACAGTTGAAAGAAGACAAGACAAAACTGTGGCCAATTGATGGGCTATTTGTTAATTATGCGAGGATTGCAAGTAGCCAAACGCGAGAGCAGCCGCTGGCAACACAGTCAGACGATAGAGAAATTTAATTCCATTTGTATTACTTTTGCAAAAAGGAAAAGAGCCGAAAATATGAATGGGTTGACCGAACACTCTGGCAGTCTGGCAGGCTGGCAGTCCGAGCCAAGCCGGTCAGCCAGAAGGTCGAGCAAGTGAGTGCGCCGGACGTGGCCGACAAAACGAACAATAGAGCGTAAAATAAGTGCAAAAAGCAGGCTGGCAGCGGCATAAAAAGAAAATGGAAAACTTTGAGAGAGCGCAGAAAATTCAGCGAAATGAAAAATGAACAAAGTGCCCTAATGGCAAAGCATTCTGAACGTAAACGGAGCGGGGCCGGGGGATGAGATTGGAATTGGACGATGGGTGGCGGAGGCGAAGACGGAGGGGGTACCATACAATGTACAGCATGTACTTATTCAAAAGAAAAGAAAGAAAAAAACAGCAGAGGTAGCAGCAGCACTGACATCATGAAGAAAAAAAAAACTGCTTCAATTGAACAGTTAAACTTCCATTAATTGTGCGCTGCGACTCTGCAGCTGGGTCTGGGCAGTCTGAATGGCAATGGCAAGGGGAGGCAGGGTGAAGTCAGCTTCCCGTGCCAACTGTGTCAGTCTCAAATTTCAAATGCATGAAATGCCTGCGCAAACAGGTCAGTTGCCGCAACTGTGGCAAGTTATTTGAGGCTGGCCAATTGTAAATGTGCTTGTCAATTGAGCTGGAGCTGGAACTGGAGACGGCCGAGGAGGCGGAGAGCCGACCGAAAAGCTGAGCAATTCAATTACATGATTGTGTCATTACTGCCAACAATAAGGGCCGAACGAAATTAACCAACATTTGGGCAGCTAATTGGTTGACTCAATGGCCCAAGCTGCTCGTGTGGAAATCCAATTGGGACAATCCTCCGGTAGCTACAACGAACGCACAGGACCTAAAGTGTCGCCAGTGTCACACTTCATTGAAGACTGTCAAAAATTTTCAATTTACCAAATTAGCAGGCAGACCAAGCAAAAAAAAACTGAAGCAAGAACAGCTAAATACGCTCCAATGGACGCAGATGGAATGAGGAGTGGAAGTGGAGCAATGACACCAAATAAGTATTAAGTTGAAAGTAATGATGCTGGGCCGGATGAGAATCGCCAGCTGCTGATAATGAAATACTCCTAGCCAACAAAAGGTTCTTCAAGTGTATCTATAGCCGTGGCTAATCTGCTAACAATCATAAAAAAAAAAAAAAATAACATAAAAACATTGCCTACATTAAAGCGCAATTTATATTTTAAAGCAAAACTCTTTAAAAAGCAATACGGGTAAAAAGATGAATAATAAAACCAATACGCAAAAAAATGAGAGCACAAAACGGATATATATATTAACACATAAATACAGGAGAACAAGTGCGAACAGGCAACATAAATCATTGGCAGCAAAATGAAAAGCTTTGCGCAACAAGTCGACGAAACAATAAAAATCTGCGTTAGAAGCAGCCACAAGCAACGAACCAAACGAATGGCTGCAAATTTCACACCCCCAATCCATGAGACTGAGTTTGAGTCTGAGTCGGAGCTGGAGTTGGAGTCGGAGGTTGCAAGCTGAAGCTGAAGCTGTGGAACGACGGTTGACCGACCCAAAAGAAATACATGCTAAATTAATATATATTAGTATTAATGGCTGGCACAGTGTGTAGAGCGGTCGGAAGCTGCTGGGGATGGGACTGAGTGGAAAGTGATTGCGACTTTACGGCTTTGTGAGTATCCAATTAAATAAAGGAGCTCGTATGAATTTCAGCAGTTTAAAATTTAACTTGAATTTATTTAATAAATTGTTGAATGAATTCACGAATGAAAGAAGGCGAAAAAGTTGAAAGAAAAAAAAACTAAGAAGAAAACTTTAAGACTATTTAAATAAACGATCCAAAGTGATTTTCAATATTCACCTAACAATGGTAATCAATTCCATCTTTCTATTTGCAACGTGTATTGCATGTTCCATAACAATAGATTAAATTGATTTGATTGGATTGACGCTCGCTGTAATTAAAAAACAATTTAACAATTATAAACCAATCATACTTTCACATTTTGCGGCACCATAAAGGTGGAATCCAAAAACCAGTTGGTAGCATTATTATTTTTTTGCTAGGTTTTATTTTGTTAAACTCACAATCCGGGCAATTTGTGGTTCATGCTTTTCTACAACGAGATCTGACATGATTTATGCTTTCAGCATTCAAAAACCTTTTTTGGCATTACACTGGTATAACTAACTATATACACACGTCGCACATAATATCCGCTTTTTTTTATGTGTCGTCACTTTTTCAACATGACAAAAAGGCTTAAATATTAAACTTTACGAATTTCGCTCTCTACTTCTCTTTGTGACATTAAATCCGTTTATAAATCGCGTAAAAAGCCTTGATATGGTTTTTAGTAATATACTTGTGAAATTATTTTAAAAATTCCAAATATTTTTTATGCACAACGTTAGCGAATTCATTTCTAAAAAGTAGAAAGACAGTGAACGGCAAATTGTTGACAATTTCATTTATTAACTATTGAAACTATTTATAAGGTTTCTACATTTTTGTTGTGTTAAATCTATTTAATTTCCAACACCATTTAAATTTAATTATATCGAAGTTTTGAAGATTCCTTTTTCATATATCAGCGAGGTGTCATAAGACTTTTGCACTTATGGCAAAAAGTAATGCTATTATTAAAGAAAAGGAAAAAGTTGTTTTCATTTTTAAAAATGCAAACTGCAAAAGCTTACTTGTGGATCGGCTTTCTTCCAGCACTGATGGAACCACCAAGCTTTGTGACACAGCGTGTCGCCCTCAGGATGAATGCAATGCTGCGCCATTCCCATCAGTTTGTCCCGGATGGAATGAGGAACGGAGTGAAAGAGTGTCTCCAGATGCACATCACCATTATCATCGACCACTTCGAATTCATGGAATAAGCAATTCATGTAGCACTTGAGTTTCTCATCCTCATGTATTTCACCATCACTGAACTCCTTAATAGCCGCTGTGTGGGTTGGCAATCATTAAATTAATTGCAGGTGAATGCATTCAGGTTTTCAACTCACCCTCACTGACGCCGGTTTGCTCAACGCAGGTGTCGTGAAAAAGCTTGGCCATTTTGAGTACGTTTGACGGTGGATACTGCAATTAAAATGCGTGACTTAAGTCGACTGCAGAAGGACTCTGTCTCATGCACTTTATTAACTCACGTTGTCAGCACGCTGTGCTGAGGTTGGCCTCAAGAGCGCACCACTGAGCACAGACAAGACGATTAACAGGCATGCTGCAACAGGACGACGTCGACGATTTTGACCAAAGTCACTCAAAGCCATTTTCATGTAGCTCGTCTCTGAAACGACAACAACAACAACAACAAAAAAGCATGTATATTCGCTCGGCCTTGTTTGCGAGTTGTGAAAAGGCGAAACAAAAGCGACAATGCATAGCAAAAACATAAAACAAAAAAAAGAAGGAAAACAAAAAGTGGCAAGAAGTGTTGGGTGAACGAACTAGAAAATACACTGCAAACCAAATGCAAAAAATATTTATTATTAATTTCAATTGAACTCAAATCTCGGAAGCATGATAAAATCAATGTACAATTTCTTCTAAAAATATGTCAAATTGAGTGTAGCAATTCAGCTACCTATCTTTAGTTAGGGTATGAGGAAGGAGCTCAACATGCAGGATGAAAATGGACAGAGAAAGTGGAAGCGACGACGACGTCGACGTGCCACGCGTGACAGCTGGACAATGACAATGTATGTATGTTTGTGTATATTTGTATCTGAGTGACAGTGTGTATGTGTGTGTGTATGTGTGAGAGAGTGTGCGACGGTTTTTCTAAGTGCGGCTTTTTTGTAATTTTTATTTGAGGAAGCCATGAGAGGAAACCAACAAAAAATCATTTGTTTCTTGCTAGCTCAGCGCACGCTAAATTAATTCCAAACCGCCAGCTGAACAAAAAGCTGCTCGCCAAACGGAAACGGAAATGTGGCTGAGACGTCGGGGCTTCAGCGCAGTTGTCAACGTTCTTTCATTCAATGCACAATCGTCGTGTTAATTTTGACAAGCAGATGCCCACGTGCGACACGCCTGCCTCCCTTCTCAAGCCCAAGCGACGTATATAAAGACCGGGTATAAAATTTGCCATTGGCCCTTGGCTCCTCTCCTTTGAAATCGCGCACCGAACACGAAAATACAAAATACGAAATACGGAATACAATACAAAGTCGTCAACTTTTGCACAAATGTCACTTTTGTTTCTTCAAATGTCAACGCAACAACCGAAACAAAGCCACAAAAGGACGTTGCCTCACACTCGAACACACACACACCATGCACACATACATTCGCCTACACACACACATACACACGCGAGCATTCATAAAGAACGAATGAAATTACAATAACAGCAACAGTTAGCATGTGTATGGACATCACAGTTGGCTATGGCATGAACGATGGATGGTTTTTTAATTGCCATTTCAATTTTCGTTATGTGAATTGCCGTTGAAAGTTGACGTGTTGCTTTTTTTTGTTTTTGTTTTTTGTTCCTACTTTGTTGTTGTTGTTGTTGTTGTATGTATGTAGGATCCGTTCCCTTGAAACTATCAAAAAATGCTTTCGTCAGACGAGACACAGAAATTGTTTGACAACCGCAGTCACAATTGAATTTGCTTTATTGACAATTCAAGCGACGTGCTTTATATTCGTTTTTGGCCAAGTTACCTTCTGCTTGGATGCCCCAACTGCATGCAATATTAATCTATTGGCCTTTGAAATGTCTATATTTAAGTAATAGTCTATATTACTCCAACTCTGTGCATGCATCGCATAGCCAAGCCTCACGCCCAACTGCGTGAGATCAATTGCTAGTTGTCCACAACGAAATTCAAATGTATTTTCTGTGTCAAGTACAAGTCAGTTCACTGCACAATGTTGATTCGTAGCTTATCATTATTCAATACCTATTTTAATAAAAGGGCAGCTAATCTAATTCACTAGCTAAACACAGTAATATGTGAGTCTTCTTAACCGACAATTACTGAAAACGTTTGAATTCAAATCTATATATTAAATACATGCAATAGTAAATAATAGTAGAGAATTTTAATTTTGCATTCGAATTGCAATTTGTGTGTCAGAATCGAATTTGTTTTATTGTATTTTAAATTTGTGATTTGCATTTATAATTTCTAATTCCCAAAACCATACTAAAAACTTGCAATTCTTTTTTATAACATGAAATAATTGGCTGGGTCAGCTTTCTTCCAGCATTGATGTAACCACCAGACTTTGTCATTTAATGTGGCACCCTGCAAGACCATACAATCCTTTGCCATGCCCATAATCACATCCTTTAATTCCGCTGGCAACATCTGGAATAATTGTTCGAGCATCACATCGCCATTGGCATCGACTAAATTGAGCTCAAGGAAAACACAGCCCATATACGACTTGAGTTTCGCATCTTCAGCACCTGGTCCCTTACTGGTAATGAACTTTTCAATTGCCGCTGTAGACGAAGTGAAGTAGATTGAATATTCCGACTTAAATTTACTTTTCTTTAACAAACCATCCGAGCTGCCAGATTTTTTGAGACAAGTATCGCGAATAGGACGAACCGCTTTAAGAAACTCCGGTGAGAGTGTCTAGGATAAAAGGGATAATCGAATAGTTTACCATATTTCACATTTTTATACAAACCACAGCAGCAAAGCTCGTCACAGAAAAACTCAAGAGAACCGTGACAACGAGAAATTTAACCATTTTGACTGAACTTGAACAACTGTTTTAATTAAATTACGCGACAAAACGATTACGCTTGCCTTTTTATTGAATCGCCCATTGCATATCAATGCCGTTGTTAGAAAGCTGATCTTTGGACAAGTGAAAACAAATTAAGGATTACGGTTGCAGTGACAACTGCAATTGCTTGCAAATTGCCAGATTTGACATGAAAATTGCTGAAATCAATGTACGAATTAGATGTCCGATTGTCAGTTATCAACTTAACGCCGCCCAATTTTTCAATTGTTTTAGCAACTGTATTTTTCTTTATTGCAATTGCAAATATTAATGTGTGTTTTCTACAAGCTTAGAATTATTGCTTGACAATCACTTAATTTAAAAGCATTATTCAAATTTGATATTCTATGCAAAACGAAAACGAAAATTGCAAATGAGGAAAACGCACTATAATTATTAATGCAGCACTCAGATGCACATTAATTTTATTGCGTTGCCAATGCTTGTCGATGCATAAAATTATAGATGCGCTCTTTAGATAGCGCTAATTAAATAATTAAATATGCTTTAGGCTATAGCAGTCAGCGGATTTATGAGCACAATTCATCAGACGGGACAATTATGACTGCAAATATATCAAAATATGAGCAGAGGACTTTATGACTTAACCTCAAGGCCAAATTGGCAACAGCTGCGGCTAAAAACTGCATGCGTCATTTTATTTTCATTCATTTATTAAATGTTTTTGTTATACGTTTTTAATTTTTTTTGTATTTTTTTGTTGGTGAATGCTGGTGCAAAATGCTAAATATAAAACAACTAATATAGAAAAAAAACATGTAAATAAAAACATAAATCATAAGCCAGAAGAGTTTACTTGTTCGGGGGGTTCATTGTGTCCGTGTCTCGCATTCGCTGCCCTTCGTCATCGCTCAAATGAGAAAGTAATGCTGCAAAGGTAATTTATTAGGATGACGCTGCCACAAACCAGAACCAGAAACAGCGCCACCAACCAGCGTTGTGCTAATCAGGTGCAATGACACTCACCTTGGGATCCGCCTGCTTCCAGCAACGATGCAGCCAGAAAGCGCGCTCGCATTTGTTATCGCCCTTGGGATAGAGACAACGTTTGCCCATGTTAACCGCAATGTCGTGCATCGAGTCGGGAATGCGATCCAGCAGCTTCTCCAGGTGCACCTCGCCATCCTCGTGCAACACATCCGTCTGGTCAAACACACAGTACATATAACACTTGAGCTTTTCGTCCTCATGCACTTCGCCATCGCTGAACTCCTTAATTGCTTCTGCAGTGACACAAGACACAAGACACAAGCAGTGAGAGATGTTCACATCACAGCCGGAATCAAATGCACACGGCAAGTCGCCACTTTGCGGAGCTCATTAAGCTGCATCTGCTTACCTTCGGTGACGCCTGTCTTCTGCACACAACTATCGTGCACCGGCGCCAACTCCTTCAGCATCTCTGGCGGCGGATACTGTGAAAAGCATATAACATTAATATTTCGCAGCCATATTATGTATGGCTGTAATTGAGTCTAAGCTGCAGCGACTTAGATATCTAATCGCAGATCGCATCGAGCGATGAAATAGAGCTCTGTTTTCTTTTTCTCTTTTTGCTTACCGTTTCATCTCGTCTTAGTTCAGCTGACATGCTGCCTGAAATGGCCAGCAGAGACAGCAATAAAATGCTAAAAATGTTAATAGTTGCGCGCAGTGACATCATGGAGCAGCAGCTGCAGCTGGAGTCGTTGGTCAAGTCGTGTTGGCAACGTGACACTGTCGGGGTCGAAAGCTAGCGGTAAGCTACGGAAGCACGTGAGACGCAGGATATCAAGGATCAAGGATTTAGTGGCACTGCAGCCAGCTTACTGTGTACGTGTAGCTAAGGGTATTAGCAGACGAAATTGAATGACTTTCGCAGGCAACCAGCGAGTTAATGCCCAAATGTCAAATGCGGAATGCAACTGCAAGTGCTAGTCATGTGGTCCCTTTATAGGGCATTGAAGTTGTGGAACAAACGCGGTACAAGTTCAGCACAGATCTGAGCAATTAGCTGTTATTAATCGGCCGAAAGTCTTACCTATAATTAAGACAGCGAACGGAGTCAATAATTTGTCAATGAAAGAGCAATCAGCAAGGCGCGAAAATAGATGGTTTGGGCCACAATAATCATACGCCATGTTTGCCAAGATGGCGACACCAGCCCACACACACGCTCCGAAATGAGCTGGTGGCATGAGATGCCTGGCTGGCTAGCTGCCGGCAACAAGTTAATAGCGAAAACAACACGCATACAACGATTAAATATAATGTGTACACCTAGTCTCAGTCTCCAAGTCTCAGTCTCTAGGTTTCAAGTCCAGACGACCGTCATTTGTCCCACACGAAACGCGTTAATTACGGACATTGCAGTATATTTTTTTTCTGTTGTTTTTTATTTCGCTATTGTTCTCATATTCATTAATTATTATGCAAGCTAAGCGCTCGGCAAAAGTTTTCGGGTTTGGGGGGGGGCCGCATACTTTGACATGCAAGCGCAACGTGTCAAATTAATTTTTAATAGCCACCCATACCGAGAGTCGCCAACTTTCGTTTGAATGCTGCCAAATAATAGATTTAAACGATGGCGCTCGACAGCAGCGCAGCTGTTAAGGGCCTGTGCATTATAATTAAAGTTGGGGTCACGTTTGGGGTCATTCTGGCTCGCCTCGTTACACAGCGCTTTATTCACGTCTTTCCCCACCAAAATATACATACGCATAAAGGCTTAGGCAAGTTGCACCATTCAACTTGATATGTGGATGTTGCTGGTGTCGACTGTCGGTGTCGTTGTTGTTGCTCCATCATTGTCCTTGTCGTCGTCCTGTTTGCCATAATTGCGCAGTGTGTTGAAGGCGTTTAATGCTACAATGGCAACAGCTTGCGTTTGTGTCCGTGCAAGCCGTGTTTGTGTTCATATCTGTGTGTGTGTGTATTGACAGCTGACACTTGCAAATTAGACGCCGGCAGGCAAATGGTCAACAGCAGAATGCAGCATGCAGCATGCAGCATATGTTGCACAACACAACTTATTGACACCTTATTTGCGCTCACAAAACGAACGCACATCTCGTTTGCGGTTTGCACATGCAATTTACATGTGTAATTTTTCGTCCAAGCTGCATGATAAAGTTGCTGCTACTGCTCTCTTTGGATCGGCAGTCGAAAAACCGCATTGGCACTGGCAGTGGCAGTGGCAGCGACCAGTTACAACATTGTCAGTGCCACACACACTCACACATAGTGGAACGCAGTGGACAACTTCGTTAAACGAACTGCAGAATTGTGCACAGTTTGTCAGCAGCTGAGGAGCAAAATTTGAATGGCGCGTTTGTTGCGGCCATTTGTATGGACTCTTGTGGTTGATGCCGGACATAATCGATTTACTGTACTGGCCGTAGCCGTAGTCGTCTTCTGTTCTGTTGTTACTACGCATTTCATCAACATCCTGTTTTATACACTCTTCCACTCGAGTACTAAATACTCGGACTGCTGCTGCGTAAAAGGGTAACACTCCATTCAGGGTGAGTGAGAGAGATAGAGAGCTCCAATGAATTATAATTAATGATTGCGGCCTGGGCGATGGCTTAGCCTTTTAAATTTATAGCTCGGCCAGCAGCCGACTCAGCCTCAGCACAATAAATTTAAATTAGCACTAGGCAAATAAATACACACAATAAATAACTGGGCAAGGTCAACAACAACAGTTTAGGATGCTCACTGCTCGAGGATGGTCATTTGATATGCATTTAGCGTTTTGCCGTTCAACATTTTATTGCTCGTTATTATTATAGAATTGCCCGTAATTATTATTTGCATTATTATTTACAATCAGGTCAGCATAAGGTTGCCACTCGAATGCTACGTTTGTTATGCTATATTTATATATTATGCATTCAGTATTTTTTTTTTTTTTTTTTTTTTTTGTATTTTCTACTCAAAGCGCCGCTCAAAGCCAGGCAGGCAACTTGCATCATTAACATATTCACAGTCTATTAATTTTCAGTGCAACACTCAACACACTCGACACTCAGTACTCGGGCACTCAACACTCAACATTCAACACTCAAGTCTCGAGTCAAGTTGTCGATGGCAGTTGGTTTCAGCCGTTCAGCCTTTGGCAACATAATTAGAAAGTTTTGTACTTAAATGCAAGTTGAGCATGCGGCCAGTCTAATGAATGCATTAAGCCAAAGTGCAGGCCAAGTACGCGTTAGAAATGTGCCATTATAACTACAAGTATATGAACTGGAACTGCCAAATGCCCCCCGACCACTCCATCACCATCGTAGCCCCGCCCCTTTACTGCATCTATCACTCTCCCTTTTACTACAACTAAAAGTATAATGTTGATGTTAGTAAGAGTAATCGAGGTCATTACATGATTAGTATAAAACCTAGGGTCGTTTTTCCTATTTGCAAAATATTAACTTTTGAGACCCATTCAACTCGCATTAAACTAACATCAAGCGTATTTCCATTTTTGTGCCTTACTCGTTTTAAATATATGTAAATTATTGTTAATTATTGTTATTGCCATAAATACAGCAAGTGCGTATAATTGACCGATTTGGACTGATTCTGATTACTTGGTAATTGGATGCAAATGCAGGTGAATTGCGGGGCGGGTTGCTGAAAATTTAAATACAATCGCTCTCATCTTTATGCATGACCCATAAAATTGGTCATAAATGCATAAAATGGCATGCCATTAAAAATTAATTAAGGGAAAAATATACAGCACACATGCGCAAATTTATTACAGTTTTGATATTGAATTCAACAACAGCAACAGCTACAGCAACAAATGTTGTGAGTGAGCCGAGTGATAAATAACATTTCGTTTGCAGCAGCAATAAATGCATTAAAAGTCATTTAATATTTTGCCAAACGTTCAAAAATGTTAAACGGGTTTTAAAATATACAAAAAATATATATAATAAACGCATCGACAAGTGGTAAACGCTTAAGTAAAATGGGGCTAGCGACATTTGAGGATCCCATTCCATCGACCTCCCGCCGTTGGCAATGTCATTGATATTCATGAGCCCTGGGCGTTTGAACTTGACAGTGATTAAGATTTGACTGTCCTAACCAAAACACCAAAAGCGAAAAAAAAATAAAAAAAAAATCCCAAACCAAATAACAAAATGAATACCAAAAAAATAATAATAAAAAGAGAGCAACACAACCAAATACAAAAAAAAAAAAAGAAAGAAAAGGCTGCTGGTATTCGCTTTACAAATGTAAATTAGACCGCCATTTTTTGCGCTGTGTGCCAGAGATATTTTAATTTAGTCTGTAAAAATGACACGGCCACAAACAAAAAGGCGAAGCGGGCTGTGATGTTTGCCCTTTGTTTTGTTAGCCCAGCCAAGCATCTGGGCCAGGCCATCTTTGGCTTGGCCCTTTTTCGTTTTCGGCTTTCGTTTTTGCATTTTGGCTGTGGTGATTTTCAAGTCAAAAGCGCGGCGGCTACATCAAAAGGGTTTGGCAGCGTGGAGTCAGGCGTGGGTATGGAAATTTTTCAGCTGTCGAATTTTTATGCGAAAATGTCAAGCGGCTAGCAACACAACACAAAACTGAAAAAATGTAATAAAACCCAAATAAAAGGCAAATGACGGCAATTTAATGGTTCAGTCGCGAAAACAATAGTGTTGTTTTTGTTTTTATTGTTGTTGTTGTTGTTGTTGGTGGAGGTGGTGTTGCTGTGCTTGTTGTGGCTAAGAGAAATGTGAAATGTGTAATGTGTTTTTGAAAGCCAAAGTTGGCTCCTGCTGCTGTTGGCTACCTATGAAGTTTTTTATCTGCAAGCTGCAGCTGCTCTGAAAGTTGTCGTTGTTGTTACTGCTGCTGCTGCAGCGGGCAGTGCAAAAGTAAACTTTAATTATAGCTGGACAGCACAGTGTTCCTAATGAATGCTCTGCTCCTCTCGCCCTGCCACCTGCCATGCCTTGCCTTGCCTTGCCTTGCCTTGCCTTGCAGTGGACCCCAAAGTGTGCTCTGCGCACTTGCTGCGATTTCTATTTGCCAGAATTTGCCTTATTAAAACTTTTCGTCAACTTGAGAGCGAGAGCGAGTGAGAGTCTGGCGATCCATTTGGTCTTTAAGCTTGGCTGTTGCCATAGCCACTGCGCTTTGGTCTTACGTAGTATTTATATATTTATTTGCATGACAACAGCAGCAGCAAGCCAAAAATTTAATTAGATTTAAATTCTTGGATGTCTAATGTGCCGCTTGACGTTCTTTTCTTCTTTTTTTTTTGCTTTCTCTCTCTCTCTCTCTTTTTCACACACACTTTGTTTCTCTCTCTTTACAGATATATATTTTTTTTGCTGCACGGAAATTTGTCTTTACAAGTTTTTGGCGTTGCCAGCCCAGAAATTGTTTAATTAAAAGTTTTGTGCCGCTCTTGTTGTGCTTTTTATGAACACGCTCTCAGTTTCGTTTTACTTTAATTTTTGTTCACTTGGTTGTTTTTTTTTGCTTTGCCATTCATCCTGCAACACTTAAACACAACAAACACTGCAACCCGAAAGTAGGCAAACTAAAAATGATTTAATTAATTTGACTCGACTCGACTCGACTCGACGCGGCATGCCACGCCGTGGCACGTTGCGATGGACGTCGTCGCGTTGTCTTTTTGGTAGTGAACCTATTAATATTATTAAATACCTTTTCATTGAGCTGCTGCTACGAACGAGGCCTTTTGTGCTTATTAATAGGCAGCCATTCAAGTTAAAAGTGCTTAGATTTTAATTAAATAAAAAAATACACATCAAAGTATATTGTTCAGTTTTTTAATTAATAATTAATAATTCCAGATCGTTCAGCCAGACGAAACTTAAACACAAATTGTGTGGAAATCCACTTTAACATGACACAATAATTCGGGGGACTTTACAAATTTTCTTTGGGTATTGCAAGCAAATCAACGATAAACTGCAGCAATAGATATTGGATTGTATTTGATCCCTCAAAAGACTCAACAACTGGCTGCTGGTTGTTGAGTGGCAGACAAAGGCCTAGACAATATATTTGCCTTTTATACGTTTATACGGAGCATTCAGAGTACGCAATTAAAACGTAAAACCAATCAACAAATTCCATACTCTCTCGTTGCTCTCTCGGTGCAAAGCGAGAAAAACCAGGCAGCGGTATAGACTGATAATGCCAAGGATACATTCACACACATGCAACAAAAAACCGTGTGCATGTGTGTGAATATATGTATGTATGTACATATGTAGCAAAGTAGCAATAAAAAGTATTGGACAATTGGAAAAACCGAAGCCGACTGGACCACAGAGCCACAGCACAAAACTTTTCCAGTCATCTTCATCTCAGGTTGACACCCAGTTGGCTCTCGAATATGCCGGAAAACCTGTGCGAAAACGAAACTGATACAAAAACCCCAACGAAGAAAAGAGAGAATGAGCGAATCGGGTGCACAAACAAATTAGTAAAAGGAGCAACACAAATAAGAAAACAAGATGGAACCGATGTCACCAAAAAGCTGACGAATTCCAAATTCACTTACTGAAATATTTATTTATTATGCTAGAATATTAATGCTGTTCAGAATGATGTGGTCAAATATAGTTTTCTAAAAGAAAATATTTGCTGTCTTACAATTGAGATTGATTGCTGCAAAATAATAAATATTGCCTAGAAAATATTGAATAACAATTTGACTCATTTATTTTGCATTTTTTGACAATTCAAATCGAAAAATACTTCGACCTGATGCAAGAGTATTGCTCGACCAAATAAAACTCTTATTCATTGGCACTGTGGGCGTCATGGAGTGTTGGCGTATTGGCTGCCTGACTGCCTGGCTGGTTGGCCAACTGGCGTGGGTTGCTGCTGCTGTGCGACTGCTTTTCAAATGTGCCAAAGTTAATTAAGATCGAAATCAATATTGGCCCTTTAGCTAAAAGCATCAAACAATCCAACCAGCACAGCAAGCCATGGCCAAAGTGTCCAGCGTTCGTTTCAACAGCGCCGAGGGGCATCAACAACGTGCAACGTGCCTCAACCCCAACACCAACAGCAAGTAGCAACAACAAAAAGGAAAGTGTCAAAGTATACGAAGTAAAGTTCTGACTGCTAACGAAATAATTTCAGATATTTTGTGTTGCTAATTCGAATGCGGCGCAACTTCGCCTCGAAGAAGCCTTGAACGCATGTGCGCATCTTTGATTTGGTTTGGGCACGACCTCCAGCTCCAACTCGAATTTGGGTCCGAGACTATCTGGGTCGGGGTTCCTACCGATAGCCATCACAACTCAACTATGTAATTTAATTTGCCTAAAGTTCGCTAGCAGCCTTTCAATTCGAATTTTTTGGTGGGGGCTTTTAGTTATCTGAAGCGCGCATTACATAAGTAAGTAGTATGTATTTTCCGCCCAAGTCCGGCCTAGAATCCTTTTGTACTCTTCTAATTATATAAGAACTTTTCTATTAAGTATAAAAATAAACTTTATATATTCTACTCTCAGTTGGTATATTCTCTCTCAGTCAGTTCGTTGTACTTTTTGAAAGAGGCTTTCTTCTTTTTTTTTTGCAGTCATTTGATCATTTCGATATCGTTCGTGTGTCGCGTTGTTTATCGCAATGCAACCACATTGAATGCTGTCTGGTCTGGACAGAGTACAGTGATTTAATAAACCTTTTAATCGCCACATAATTCCGGTACATGTGTTAAATCTGTTAGCTAAATGCTTTTTACGAACATAAATTGGCGATTTGTTACGTTTGTTGCGGCGTCTGGCATTAACATAATCCTGGCGATAATTGAAAAACACGTTTGTGGCCATGTTAATGTTCAGAAAACAATTTACGTTAATAACAATAACGTTTTCGGCTTTCGCGTTATTGCAATTTAATGAACAACACAACACAGCACAACAACAGCAGACCAGAAGTGTTGAGCAACTCACAGCAACAACAACAACAACAACACACGATGTGGTACAAGTATGTTTTTGGCCCGATAAGCAATGGCCCAAACATTGTTGCAGTCCATTCTCCATCTCCCGCTTTCCCTTTCGGCCAGAACAGCACATTGTTGTTTGGCTAGCTGACTGGCTGGCTTATAAAGATACTCGCTCACCGATAGGCCAGTTGCCCCAAGTGTGCGGAAGACACACAGAGAGAGAGAGAGAGAGAGGGAGAGGAAAAAGTTGCATTAAGCGCGGCAGCTTATCAGGCTTTTCGCTTATGCCAAAGTGAGCAGCATCGTAAAGCATGCGAAGAACCCTTCTTCATGTCCCGTTTATGTCTGGCAAATCAAAATTAATGGCTAACCATAACCGCCGAGCACAAAGTTGCACTAAAGTCTCAAGCTGCCAATGCAGTTGATATAATTAGAGCACGCGGACGGACGCCGGATGGTTGGGACGCTGTGGACACCGTCTCATAAAATGCTCAATAGACAGCTCGAAATGTGTTGCCCGAATTGTGACTTGGCTGGGACTAGGTCGAGCTCAAGCTGTGCTGGCTTCGCTCGCTTCTCTGGCTGCTCTGGCTGCTGTTGCCACCACGTTTTTAGCCGCCGTGAGCCAGAAATAAAATTAAAAGTTTGTGTAACCCGGCACAGAAAGCCAAACACCCAAACACCACCTACCACGTAAGCCTTCTCGCAGTACTCAACCCAGTTGCTTAAATGCATAAAATTTGATATTTTATGTGGAGTTGCTACCTCGCAGCGTTTATGTTGTGCCAACAACAACAACCACAGCTACCAACAACAAATGAAACAGCAGCAACAGCTTTGCGTTGGGCGTGCGCAATCTCTGCGCCATGATCCTATTTCTGTCCCGGGTGCCTTGGCCCCCCATATCCCGTGACAATTGCAACCGGAAACGCACATAAATGTTGGCAACTAACGCGATTGTTGTTGTTGTTGTTGTTGTTGCTGGCGTTGCATGCTGCTGCGGCTGCTGCTGCTACTGCTGTAAAATATGGCAACAACATTATTGCTGCTGTTTGTTGTTTGCAATCGCGTAAGTGAGTGGCAAAAAATTGAGAATGTAACCAGATAGCCAGACTAAGTGAGAGTATTTCACATGTGTCGACCAAAACTTGTCGTTGTGTTAGTTGTTTTGTTTTTTTTTTTTTTTTTTTCAAAATCCCAAGCACTGACTGCCTCCGCACAGTCTATGATTGCTGCATGTGTCGCACACAAGTCCCGCGGGGCATTAAATACAATTTTGTAGCTCACAACAATCCAACGAGTAATGTGGCACACAATTTTTGATTACTTTACAATGTGCCAATAATCATAAGCGAGTTAATTGGTAGCACATAAACAACAATCCGACAACAACTCGTGCTCGAGAGGCCATCAAATAATTGCAACAGTTCATTAAAATGGCGAAATGTGCATAATTTTCGAATTAAAATTCAAAAGTTTGCGATGCCAAAATAATGAACTTGCCGCACACACAATCTGTTGCCAATAGCCAAAAAGTCATAAATTTCAAATGCAACAACAACAGTAACAGCAACAAGAGCAATAAACAAACTGAACGTATGGCCAAAGTGTTGAGAGCCAAGAAAATGATTCCTTTTGTTGTTCTTGTTGCTGACGACTTTTGATTTGTTTTTTTCTTTTGCTTTCGGTTTTGGAAAATATTTCTGTGGAATTGCGGCTTGCATTGTTGTAGCGACTGCTGCTTTATGAGCAGGCCAGGAAGAAAAAAAAAGCCTTGGGCTTCGCGGGTGGCGTCGCTTTTCTACCAATAATAACAATAATCATAACGGCAACAACTTTGCGCCAAAAGTGCCAAAAACATTTCATTGATTTCATGTGCCCGTCGCGCCTTCGCCATCGCCTTCCCTTTCAAACGGCGTCGTCAGCGGCTGCTGTTGCAATAATTTTCAAATTTTCATTTGCCGTTGCGCCTCGAAAGCACAAAACACACAGATGTTGCTCTCTTGTTGCCCGAAAAGTCTCAAGGCGTCGTCGCCCCGAAAATATGGTCACAGTTATGTACACAATCCTCGCTACTCCTGTCGCCTTTTTTTCCACCTCCGAAATCGCGAACACACAACTGAAAAGCGATTTTTCTTTTATGCCGAATTTTGTGAATTATGTGGCAGCAATTGTATTTCGGGGTTCGATTTTTTGCTTCTTTGCAGCACGTCTTTCTTTTGGTGTTGAATGCCTCGCCTGAAGGCTAGCTGAGAAAGAGGGAGAGAGAGAAGGAAAGAGAAATACGTTGAGTGAGAGCGAAAGTGTCAAGTGTTGCAATGTGGCGCATAATTAAGTCGGCCAAGGCGTTGCGGTAATTGGTTTATTATGTAAGCCGGTTTTAGGTAAGCAACCATTAGCTTGGCCAATTGTTAAGCCTCTGGGCCTCAGCAACCAAAAAGGATAATGAGCTAAACCAATTGGCCTTCGCTCTTGCCCCAACTCTTAAGAAGGAGCGCCGTTGCATTCCATATGTGAAGAGTCATTGTATTATATTTAGTTTTTGTGTTGATCAATGGACAAAGATGACTTTTGTTTTCTTCTGATTAATCATCAATTAGTTGGCTACGTTGTTTTATTTAGATTCTCTTGGTCATATTTATTTTCAATTACATTTTCCAATGCCGTTTCACTATTTGAACTGAATATATTTTCATAGCAAAGAGCAATTGGGGAAGGGAATTCTTTTTAGATTCCATTTCTATTGCTGCTGCTGCTTCTGTTGTTGCTGCTGTTGCTGCTGCTGCTGCATGCATCTTTCATCCTTCGGTCTGCTGTATGTTTTATTACATGCCAAACATTTTTCATATTTTCCGCATTACTTGCATTTATGTATGAAGCCTCAGCCAAGCACACACACCAATACACACACAATGTTATCTTAGCGCTTCCGGCTGAAAGCATTTCTTAGCACTCTCTCTCTCTCACTCTCTCGCATAGACAGCGAAAACATATAGTATCTATCTATCTCACTATCTGTGCACTCTCTCTCTCTCTCTTTCTATCTTTTTGCATTCTTCTGGCATCATCAATGAATGGGCAACGTGACCACCAAGTTGTCTTGGAAAATGGTCAAAAAATAAATGGATGATTGAATGAAAACCCCGCCAGCTGGCAAAAGGCGAAAACTCAAGCAAAAAACTCAAGCAACAACAACAAAAAAAGTGGCCAACAGCAAAAGGCCAAGTCATCGTCTTTAAAACCAATGTTGGCAGCGCCAATTTCCGGCTCTGCTCTGCAGCATCTTGCTGCTCAGCAGCCTCGGCAATGCATTGACTGGCTAGCTGGCTGGCTGACTGGCTGGCTGGCTGGCTGGCTGCTTGGCAATAGTTATGTGCCACTAGCCATGGCCATGGCAACGTCTTGCATTCATTGTCGCTCTTCGTCCCCCTCTTGCCACAATAATCTTAAAATTTGTATGCCCCGCTTTACTTCAAGTCCACTTACACACACACACACACACACACACACATACTTGTCTGCCCCAATTTGCTGTGCATTCTTCGCTCGGACTTCGCATCGAGCTCTGCTTTATTAAATTTTCGGCCCTTTCGCAACCGTGGCAACCGACCAAAGGAAAACGAGGAAAACTTCAAGTCAATTGCTAAATGTTCACCACTAAATTTTAAACTGCGCCAATTTTGTGCGTCTCCAGCTAAGGGAAAACAAAAGGAAAGCAACAAAAATGCAAAGTACACAAAGGCAATGCAAAAAATAGCAGAAAGGCAAATTCAACTAGAGAGATCTCATAATTATGCCTGTTTCTGTTGCCTCTATTACATGCATACATAAATATTTTCATATTTTCTATTTTATTATATTTTTTTTATTTTGCTGTACTTGTTGTCTGTGCTTTACTTGTATATATATATTTTTTTTTTTTTTGTGTAGCTCGTTGTCATCTCGTTTGGCGTTGCCTGCGCTTGAGCTTGGCCTGCAACGCGCCTTCGGGGATAATTGAAATTGTTTGCGCAATTTTACACTCGAAAGGCTAATGGAGTAGTCGACCGAGTCGACTGGCCGACTCAACTGAAGCGAGGCCAGCAAAGCCAACAAGTCAGCCAGCCAGCCATTCAGCCAGTTAGCCAGTTAGTCAGTTAGTCAGTTAGTCAGTCAGCCAGTCTGTGTGGCAATGAGGCAGTTAGCCAATGGCAGCTCGTGGTTTCGGTTAGCTTGCAGCATGCTGGACGGAATCCGATGATTCACAAAGTGAAGTCAGCTCAAGGCTGACTGACGACTGTGTGCCGCCAGAAGTTGCCAATGAAATGTTTTGGCAAATTGAATTTGTGCATAACAAATGCAAAACAGATCTAGATCACTCTCATTTCTTTTGCGGCCTGCTTACTTAATTAAACTGCAAACTATTTGCGTGCATATTAAAATATAGAAAACTAGAAAATGCCATCCACAAGCTAGTTTTTTTTTTCTAAAATGACATGAGAACAGTAATTGCAAATATTCCTCATTTACTGGCACACGAATGAAGAAAGTTTGTGGTTAAGTGAAAGCATGTGTTCTGATTGGAATGCAATTAAAATTCCTTTGGCTTAAGGTAGTAGACGAGTCGTGTAATCATCACACTCCTTCTAGAAAAAATAAAACACTGCGTCGTGTCCTTGGCCCATGACAGCTGCTTGAAGTTGGCAATGTGCGACTGTGATGTGGCATGGGGCGAAGCCATTTGAATATTAGAAGTGCTTTCACACCTCCAACAGCAAGCAGAGACAGTCAGTCCTTGGGTCCTTTATTTTGTTGTGTTTTTTTATTTATTTTGTTGTTGTTTGTGCACGCATGACGCCTGCAAATAAAACAGAAATTACAGCTCATTAGAAAAATGAAACAAAAATGTAAATAAAAAAAAGGCGAAGCGAAGGCAAAAAGCATTCAGCTGCGGGGCAGAAGCAGGAGTAGTAAAAGCAAACAGCAGGCGGGCGCAAAAAGGATTCAACAACAGGATATGGTAAAGGCAGACGACGAGTGAAAAATGTAAATAAAATATTGCACAATGTATGGGTGGAACAATTTTGTGGGGCAGACGAAGGAGCTGGCAGACAGGCGGGCAGGCACTTGAGCACGTTGTCAAGTGTGTCAGGGTGTTGCAGATTGTGAGAGTGTGTTTGTGTGTGTGTGTGTCTGTCTGCCAACAACAGCAAGAGGATGAGCTGAATCTGAAGCAGGGAGCAGGAGCAGGAGCTGAAGGAACAACAACTGTAGCAGGACACATTATGCGTCGTTTAAATAGCAATAAATCTTGCATAAAAGCGCGCCAGCGTCCAGAATGGGAGAATGGCAAACGATGGCAACTTGGCTGCAACTTTAATATGAAAATCTGTTGGCCACGACTAACGACGACAACGACGCAGAGTCCTGCGCATATTTGCAACGCTAATTTAGCAGCAAGTCAGCAGATTGTGCACGGATCAGAGCGAAACAAGCAAAGGCAAGCTGGCAATCCGGCAATCCGGCAAACTGGCAATCTGACAAGGCAGCAGCAAGGCCATCAAGTCATCAGCCGCGCACCATTAAAACTTGAAAGAAAATTAACTTGACCAAGAAGTCGCAGCAGAAGACGCATCAAATTGAATTCACCGCCCGCTCGCTGGCTCGCTCGCTTCAAGCTGCCCGGCATCAATATTGACTCAAAAGGGATCAGGGCTAAATGTTGCACGCAACGGCAACGGCAACGCCAACGCCAACGCCAACGCCATCCATCTTACTTAATGTCAACTGCAGCTAGCCGAGAGTCGTTGTGTTGCCTGCCTGCTAGCACTTGCCTCATTATGCGATGACAAAGGCACAACTAGTATTACGCGCAAAATATTACAGAAGCAGCAGCAGAACTTTCACGCTTTTATGATTTGCTAACGACATGAGCTTCGTCCAGGCGTTTGGCTGTTTAAAAATCAATTTCGTTACCGCATGTGCAGCCCCGTGGTGCATGCCACGCGACGCCATGCCACTCCATGCAATATGCTCCTTCAATGCCGCCTCCTCCTCCCCCGCTGGTGCCACACGCAGTCTTCTGTTTATATTCTTGTCATGTCACTGACTGCAACAACGTTGCCATCGCCCATCGCCGCCCAGCGACATCAACACAACAAAAGCCAATAGCCGTCAACGTGCCGTTGGGGGCTCATATACCCAGCAGATCTGCCCCCATACCCTACACCCTCCATCGAAGGGGGAGACCCCAAGCGAACCCTAGCCAGACTCTAGGCAAACGTCACGCCAGCCAAGCAGTCAAGCAGCCAGGCAGCCAGCCAGTAAGCAAGTCTTTGTGTATACGCCGGCTGGTGGCATGCGTCAGGTGTGCCATTTTAATAAATTATGCATCCTGCTAAATGCTTAAACAATTGAATTTTATATTTACATAATATGTAATATGCTGTGACATCATTATGCCAGGGAGAAGAGCCCCAACTCTGATGCTTTATTGAATTATCTTTGGTGCCGAGTGGCATCCCAAATATGACGCAAAATGCTACAAGATTGAGTCTTAAAGCGACTGGCGATGGTTAAAGACGGTCGCTGTTAGTGTTTTATTGTTTAACCCTTGCTCGAAGTTGTTAGGAATTTAAATCATAGATAGATGGGGAAATAACTTATTTAATAAGTAAAATATTTGTATTCACATTTAATTGTATATAATGAGGAATTAAAAAACATATTCTATGCAACACATTTGTATTATATATTGGATATAATTAACATATTGAAATGCAAACTATGAATAATTTAAAATATAGATCTATTTCACTCTCATTAATTCTAATAAAGTCATCACTTCATTTCTCTAATACAAAGTGCAAATATTTATGCATGTTATGTTTTAATTGTAAATATGATTATTGCAGACGTAACGTATACGACACATGGCTTAAAGCGTGATAGTTAATTATATTATTTTGAATAGAATAAAATAATATACAGGACAATCCAATAACCAACTCCTTAAATTTAAACAATAAATAAAAATAATTACCCTTCAAACGAACTTATGCTTCTTGCTTATATAACGTATACGTCAAATTTTACATACTATTAAATTAAATTTATTTCTAATCAAATCAAATTAATTGATTCCTGAACTACAAACCGCATTACGTGTAAAATGTACAAGAGTTTATAAAACGTATTAATAAAATATATTTAGGAAACAATTTTTAGATATTGCAATGGAGCGTAACATTGCTTAAACTGATTAAATAAATTAAATTTAATTTTTGTATTTGTATTTGTAAATTGTCCACAATTTTAATAAAATCCTCAAGCAATTAAATTAAAGATGTATATTTGTTATACATATTAACTTAATATTACTAACGTATACGCAACTTAGTTCGCAACGGACAAGCTAATTATATTTAATTCAATTCTTTGCATTTCAGCATTACTTGGATTTCGTTCTTATCTGATTATGCTTTGATACAAGCTATAAATGCAAACTGCAAATCCCTCAATTCAGTGAAGCCACCCAAAAAATAATTATGCTTGAAGTTTATGCGTCTAGCAGATAACATACGAATATAACATATACGCCACTTTGTTAAACACGTAGGCGCAGTGTTGGCAAGCGGAAGACAAGCTGTCGGTGAGGACAGCAACACACACACACACACACACAGTGTGCACACAGTCAGATGACTGACTGAGCACATTTATGGCAAAGTGCTTAATTACAACAAAGCGCCACGTGACTGCCACATGTGTGTAAGTGGAGAGGAATGTGATGCGAGGGAGAAGGATGGGGAGCAATGGCATGCGTCTAATCAAAACTTTTATTTGCATGAAATTAAATTCAAGCAATTGCACTTAATTTGCCAAACAGGCGGCCAAAGCAGGCGGCGGGCGATGCTAAATAAGCAGGGGAGAACGCTCAAAATATATAAAAGAAAAGATTTACGCAGAGCATTCAAGAACGCAAGAACGAAAGCGAAAGTGAAACGAAACGAAAACAAAAAAAAAAAAAAAAACAACGAAATTAAAAAGCAAAAGGACGCGTGGGAAAGGGACAGAAGAATGCCGAAAAGACCAAAACGGAGATGGGAGACCAAAAATTATGAGCACGCTGGAGAAATCTAAGAAGCTCCCAGTTGCTGGGGCGAGCCGGGCACTGGGCGTGGCATACAGCAGTACAGCAGTACAACAGCCGCAGCCTTTTGAAGTGTGCACAGCAACAACGCACACACACACACACACACACACACGCGTACACGCTTAAGCATACACGCACTCTAGACGCCCATAAATAAAGTATTTGATGTGCATGAAGTTAATGTCTTATTATGCCCAAGTTGTCAAAAACAAGCGGCCCTCATTCCAAGAAGCAGCAGCAGCAGCGGTATCGTTCCAAAGTAGTTAAACGCTCGCTTCCATCCTGGTTGTTAAAGCTCTGTGTTTGTGTGTGTGTGTGTGCGGGCGTTGAGAGGTGTATGTGTGTGTGTGTTTGTGTTGGATTTTATTAACTTGAACGCAATACTCACGATGGGCTGCTTGGATGAGCTCTGATTTTGGTTAAAGAGCAACCCGCGCCTGCTTAATGATAACAAACTCAGCACAAGTGATAACGCGTCAAATTACCAAAGCGTCTCCAGCTGCACATATCAAAATGCGAGGGGCGAAGCGTGGGGGCGTGCCACGGATAGGTTTCCAGTGGCGTTGCGGGTGCTGTAAATACAATCAATGAATTTCAACTGGTTGTCTTGGCATCCCATAAACCCGGCCACTCATTTACTTCTTACTTTCTTCCCTTTATTTTTTTGTTGTCTTTTTTTGTATTTGGGAAGCAATTGTCAGATTGCATGCGAGTGTGTCTACAAGTGTATGCTTACGTCTGCGTATGTGTGCGTGGGTGCGCGTATGTGTGTGAGTGGTGAAAACGAAATTAGGCAAATTTAATGAATTTATGCTGGTGGCGTCTCTTTTGTAATCTGAGTGCGCGCGCAGCGATGTAAGTGACCTGCTTAGTCCTCGGTTAAGTGGCTTCGCTTCTAGGCATGCCACAGTCAGTGCAGAGAGAAGGAAACTGAAAGGGGGGCACAATGAGGATTTTCTGCGAATGAGAATGCCATCTAGATATGTCTGTGTCTGTGTTTGCGTCGGTGTGTGTGCAGTGAGGAGGTTTGCGGACTAACAGCAATTTGCCAGCAGTTGGCTTCGGTGGAAATGCTATAAACTGGATAAGTGTGTGTGTGCCACACACACTCACACACACATACACATTCTAATGTTCTGTGGCTGCTTAATGCCGTTCCAAGAGACATTAACTCGGATAACATTTGTGGCTGCGTTGAGTAGTATAATGATTGAGTTGTGATCACCTTTTAAGGCAAAACATTTTCCAATAAACATTTCATGTATCAATCATAATGAACTCACGATAAGTTTACGATTTCCCAGAAAAGAATGAAATTGAATTGTACTATTAAATTAATTGTGCTTAAAATGGGAAGCTAAATTTCATTTATCACCTAGATAGAACATATATTATTTCTTTTGATTTCGCAATAATGATAATTTGAACATAAAACACAAATCTAATAATTTAGGGAATACTTTCAAGAAAAATTGATTTAAATTTGTTATAAAATCTTGTTGAAAACAACGCAAAAGAATCACGAAAAACAAAATTCTAAATTTCTGAAATGCAACTCCCTCTAAAAAGAATAGAATTGTAACAAAATAATTACTTTTTACGCATAAAAAATATAAACTTAACTTATAAAATTTAATAATGGTTGTAATAGATAAGTTGATTACTGTAAATAATGAATATTTAACTAAACACATCTCAACAGAAAACAAAGATAGTTAAAAATTGTTGATTACATTTTAAAGAAACAGTTTATAAAATCACAAAATGATTCACTTAATAAAAATTTTCTTATATATTTGATATTCTAGACATTATTGACGTTCTGCAAGCGCAGCAGGTGCTTGATACGTTGCAGCGGCGATGGCTTCATGCGATGCCACATGAGATACCAAGGATCCACATAGGGAAACACACGATTATCGATAACTAGTTTGAGTAGTGCCGAAATAAACGCTGAACTATATCCAATTTTATGAGTGTAAGCATCCGCGATAAACTCAAAGCGACGCATAAAGTAAAAGACAATCCAGTTGGTGATGGTCAAATACAGTGGCATCACATACTTGTAGACCAGCCAATAGCCAATGATTGGTGGATAGAAGTTCTGAGGAAATCCCGCTGCCTCATATAACACCGTGTGTCTGTAGCAGGTGCCGAATAAAATGAGATAGATGAGCAGCGTAGCATGTGCCAAAAAGAAGGTGATCCAAGTATGTTTATAGCGCCAATGAGCGAGCTGATGGGCTACATAGGCCACCACCTGATCATCCTTAAGACCCCGACCCACGTCATCGGGATGCAATTCGGACTCTGGTCGGCCTTGATTAAACAAGAGATTCTCGAGTATGACCACATGTTTGGTACACCAACAGCCAAAGGCAAATACTGTCTCGTTTACGGTCTGAAATGTGCGTAAAACGTAAACGCGGTCGGACGGAAACTTGAATTGTTTCAGCACATCGGCGAGCGCATTGCTTAAAGCACCCGCTGGCAATTTGCTTCGCTTGCCTACACACCACATTCCATACAGATTGCAAACCAGTAAGGGGATCAGTGTCGTAACGAACAGGAAGCCCCAAATCCAAAGACTAAAGTACGTGCCGCCTTTCTCTTCGATTATCAAGAACACTAAAGTGAGTGGAAAGAGTCCCACCTGCAGCAGCACCACAAGCAGCGTGAAGGAGCACAGCAGTCCCACCAAAGGAATCGATTTGTCGTCACTCACTTCGTAGAAGGTGACCAGCACCAATTTGGTGTAGAATACCTGCGGCAAGCCACGCAGCATCATGTAGCAGGAGAAGAGACTGACATAGGCCAGACTCTGCCACACCAGATCGTCCACGATGCTGTAGCAGGTGATGATGGCGCGCCAGAGAAATGGAAGAACACCAAAGTACAACTCGATGCAACTGAATATCGCATCGAAAAGATACGCCATTAGTTTCTGCTCCACGTTGAAGCTCTCTTCAGCTCTGGCCGCACGAAAGTCATCTGCGGTTAATGTTGCCTGCATTTGCCTTGGCACAGTCTTCGTCCACTGGCAGAGACGCAATTGTCGCCAGCAGAGATACATATGGAATAGGTTGCGTACTACGCACATCAAGACCAGAAGATGTCGCAAAAACACAGGATCATTCAGGCTGAGGGCGTCTGGCACCATTCGAAATCCAATGCCCGTGTACACAATCTCCATTGGCTGACTTTGCATCGGGTATTGATACAAGGAATATCCCGAGTTACCACCCATCTTTGAGTTACCACCCATCTTTGCAAGCGAGTCTCAGATTAAAGGGACTTTATTTCGAAAAGCTATTTCAGAGTTTACTTTTCTAGTTGTGCTCGAATGTACAGTACTTTTAAATAGCTTATAATATCTAAAGATTGCATAACATAACATACATACATATGATATGCTAATGCAGAAATCAATAACAACAAAAATCTCTTAAATTCATTTCTTACCTTATTATCCTTTTCAACATTTTTAACCAATAAAATAAATAAAATATTTTTTTTATTTTATTTATCAAGTTTTCCCATGACTTATAATAAATTCATTTTTTTGTGTATGAATAATAAATAAATAGAATTTCTTATATTATTTCTTTTCTATAATTGACAATGGACTTAAAACATAAAATGAAGCTTATGTTTTTTAATTGAAATACTCTATCTATAGGTGAACGAGATCTATAAGTGGAAATCCTTTTGAGGTAACATATAGTTATTAAAATTATAAAACAATTGTGAATTCCTTCTTTCTCAGTCCAATCGCAAAACTTGACATTGTTTAATATAGACATTGACAATACTCTATTGTGCTGCTGGGGTCCGTCTAATGGTCCACAAATCATGTCACCAGCAGACTTATTACCAACGTTTATCGACGTAATGGGGTAAGATGTGCAGTCACCGTCAGCCACAATACAAAACTTGTCATTCGAATTTTTGAACGTCTTGCGAAAAATGACCACCAAGTAACCCAGACTCTCAAACTCCTTGTCTACTAGGGGCAATGTCGCAAGTGAATTGGCTTCATTGCGTCTAAATGTGGTGTCCAACATCGACAGTTGCCGCCAGCGACAACCAAGCAAGTTTCTTATCTGGGGCGACTTCTGCCGCCGCCTTCACCTTTCCCTCTAGTCCTTCCCATTGAAATTGAACTGACACTTTTCACGAAGGCTAAGAGTTACATTTAATGATGTCTGCAGAAATATTTTCTGTCAGCCCATTCAGCCTCACCATATTTAAGCCCCATTGACGCCATGACGCTCCACTGGCGCGTTAGAACCTCTAATGGTTAAGTGATGTTTGTTGTAACTCCCATGGTATGTGCTATGCCAGCCAGACAGAAAGTCAATGGCTTTAAATTTTAATTGAAACTTGCGACATGTCCTTGATTGAAAATGAAAAAAGAGTCATGGTTTTGTTCATTGTAGGTATACACTCATTTATTTTCCAAAATATTAAATAAAAGGTGAGAAATTCTCTCCTTGCAAGTACATACAGATTTCTTTTGTATTATGAGTATAGTTTAGTTTGTTTTTTTGTTGTTGTTGTGCCATAAAAAGTTATCCAAAAGTAAATTGAAGAGTTTTCAAACAAAGACCCACAAAGTCTTTCTTTTGCCAGCCTTTGCTCGTTGTCACCATCATCATCATTATTATGTTCAAAGGGAACGACAGGAATGATCCTTTGCTCTTTTTAATTTAGCCGTTTCTTCTTTCGTTTACACACGACGCGCTTCGATTCAGCTTCGGCATTTGTTTTAAGTGATATATATTGTATTAAATTAAAAGGATTATCACATCATATTTAAAAAATTGAATTGCGATCTAGTAAACAGTGATTTTTGTTTTTTGATATATAGATTTTAGTGTGGTTAATTGCTGCTGTGGAAAAAACAGCGTCAAATAATTTACAATTACAATCTGATAACATAAAATGCTATGTTGAAAATTGATGGTAGTTTTTTTTTGTTTGTTTTTGAGTTGAAAATACATATAACCTGTAATGGGTTCTGATGTCTTTCAAATTGATGAAAGTTGTACGAAAACTTAATTGTACAATGACTTAAATTAACTTATAAAACTAGCGTCGCTTCTTTTGCTATTCAAATTAACTGATTCTAAGTAGGTTTTGGGTTAGCTTAATCGAAGCGCGTGTGTCTACCGCCGCCATCTCCGCCATTTCTGTTGCCAAAGCCACCGCCATCGCCGCCTCCGAAGCCGCGACCGTTGCTCAGGCTGCCCTTCTTGAAGCCGCCGCCGCCAAAGCGACCGCCACCACCACCACCTCCATACCGGGAGCGTCCGCCGCCACCGTCGTAACGTGAGTTGCGGGCAAGATTCTCCAGGGCGGGATTGATTTCCTGCAATTAAGAAAATCAATTAATAAATATAATAAACTTTTAGTAGCGTTAAATAACTCATACTTGGTTAGCCTCTCTCAGCACATCAACCAGAGCCTTGGCCTGCTTGGCATTGTTTTTCGTGAAGAAGGCGAAGGATGTGCCTTTGGTATTTGAACGTCCTGTGCGCCCAATGCGATGGATATAGTCCTCGCTGTTTTGTGGGTAGTCAAAGTTGATAACATACTTGATGCCATCGACGTCTGCATGTGGGAATAGAGAGTAAATATAGGTTAATACTTTATACTTAATATAAATCAACTTATTATAATCTCAAGAACAGTTTTTCAAATTGCCAAATGGTTTTTCTTTGCTTTGTGCTCGTTGCAACAATTTTTAGCGTTTTTCCGAGATGTTTTACACTTTGAACACACTTGTCTTTTTTGATTCGCTTTTAAATAGTTTATATTGATATTTTTGTATTTTTTTTTTTATATAGATTTGTTGTTTGTTTTTGTTTTGGGGTATTGTATTGTACTGTTTATTTTTTTTTTACGAAAAAAAGAAAATGTTTCAAAATGTACGTTACCTTCTTGGTGCTACAAATTGTTTCACTCAATTTCTCTCAATCAAAATCTCAAAGTTATGTGACGCCGCACAGCTCGTGATCCAAACTCTCCCCAAATGGTCGCATGGCGAAGCGAGCGCGGCGAGAGTTTGTTGCATTGAGCCGCGTGCGCCTGCCTCATCTGAACTCGACTCGACTCATTTAGATCTGAGGGGGCCCAGGCCAACCGATATAACCGCATCCTCCTCCGCTCAGAAAGGGTGGAGGCGCGATTCATTTGTCGACCAGAGAACTTTTTAAGCAAGCGGCGTGTGTCCAGGATCAGTTGCCACCGACAATTACGACGGGCGATGGCGGCGCAGGCAGACGGGCGGGCAATGGGCGTGTCGGCCCAATTGGTAGCTAGGCACTCAGCATCAGCAGCAGCAGCAGCGACGGCGGCGACGACGACGCCGACGATGATATGGATACGGTTACGACGACGACCACTAACACGAACCATGATGACCAGTAGCATCTGCTTCTTGAACCCACACACAGCTCTTGATCGAAAGCGTCCTCTGCTCCACATGCAACTCTTCTCAGCGTGCTTGGCGTGTGGTTGTGGCATAGCATGTGTGGGCGTGTGTGTGGTTGTGTTTCGTGTGCATGTGTGTGGACAGATGTTGTGGGTGGTGCGCCGCGCATTGTGCTTCCTCGGGTTAACGCGCTCTGGGCAAGGATTACATTGAACCGCCCGCTGAATTGGTTTTTGTGTGCTTTTTGTTGCTGTTGCTGCCTGGCTGAAGTTTGTTGTTGTGTGCTTAGCAACCGGCCGGCCGGCCGACGATGTCAGCCTCCCAAGTTAGAGAGATGGTTTTTTGCCTGCTTTGTAGCGCCGCCTTCAACTTTTTGGCTTTGATGCCGTCTTGTGACAAAACGTGACTTTGACCGTTTGCTTGTTTGTTTGCAGGTTGATTTGGTTGGTTGGTTGGTTGGTTGGTTTTTCGGTTTGGTTTCGATTTACTGTACAACACAATATTGAATGCTCTCTTTCTCAATTAGAAGTGCAGAGGCCACGTATGATGCATGATGTTGGGGATTTGTTAATCTCGTCTCGTATGCGAATTTCGTTTACGTTGATCGCGCGTCCGTGCGGCAGCCAAGCGAACACGACTCGATCATGTCAACTGTATACTGTATATGTATATACCTTTTGCTCTTGATAAACTTCAACACATTTATCATTCATTCATTTAGTCAGTTTACTTTTAGAAGCAAAAGTCGCTCAAGTTACGAGTACAGGTATTATTGGAACTTGTCGATTGTCTTTTATCATCCTCCCCATCATACTACAATAAACGGCCTCTGTAAACGAGAAAGAAACGGAGTGGGAAGAGACAAGAGAGAGAAAGAGGCAGAGAGAGACACACACACAAGACAAAGGTGTGCAACAATATACAAAAGTTACATTAATTTTTTTCGTTTTTTGTTTTTTTCAGGGTGGGCCGGGTCGGGAAGGGGTGCAAGGGTTGGGGCGGGGTAGGAATAAAAATTGATGTTGATTATTAAAGTTTGGCTTTTGGACTTACGACTAAAAACTGTTTTTTTTCTGTATTATATTATTTTGTAACTGGTTTCGCACACGCTAATTTGTTTTTTACAACTAAATGCGGATGAGGTCGGGGATGGTAATTTGTATCTAGGGGTGTAAATGTGTGTATAGGTGGATGTGATTATGTGTGTGAGTTACGTGCGTGTTAAGCAATGTTTATGGCATGAGAGAAAAATCCGAGTGTCTCTATTAGGTGTGTGTTTGTGTGTGCTAATGGCAACAAGGTCTAAGCCACCGCATCAACAACTACTTATAAAAGTATTTAAAGGGCAGGGGATCGTCTAGCTGAAACTTACCCAAACCACGAGCAGCCACATCGGTGGCCACGAGAATGTTGGACTTGCCCGAGCGGAACTCGCGTAAAACAAAGTCACGCTCTGACTGTGATTTGTCGCCGTGAATGGCGCCACAGCGAACACCGAAGCTGCGAATGAAACGCACCAAGTTGTCCACGCGACGTTTTGTCTCAACGAATATGATGATTTTGCCGGGATTCTCGCTGGTGTCATAAATGTCCGAAAGCAGTGTCTTCAATCTATGGCAAGATAAAGTATAATAATTAATAAAAAATGCATGTTGGGAATAATTAAATTCCTCTTACTTGTCTTCCTTGCTGAATTCATCGCACACATCGACCACTTGGCGAATGTTGTGATTGGCCGAAAGCTCCAGCGAGCCAATGTTGATCTGAATATAGTTGCCCAGGAAATCCTCGGCCAGTTGTTTTACCTCCTTGGGCCAGGTGGCACTCCACATGAGCGTCTGACGATCGGGACGAATCTGTGACACAATCTTGCGAATCTGGGGCTCGAAACCCATGTCCAACATGCGATCGGCCTCATCCAACACCAGGTAGGTGCAACGCTTCAGATTCGTGGAGCCCGCCGAGAGGAAATCAATGAGACGACCGGGTGTGGCAATCACAATCTCACAGCCACGCTGCAGATCACGCATTTGACCTCCCTTCGGAGCGCCGCCAAAGACGCAAGTGTTGCGCACATACGACGACGAACCGAACTCAGTGGCCACCTGCTGGATCTGTTGGGCCAGCTCGCGAGTCGGCGCCAGCACCAATGCGATGGGTCCATCTCCACGCTGCAGCGGCTGCTGGTTGTTGATGTGCACAATCGCGGGCAGAATGTAGCCCAGTGTCTTGCCTGAACCAGTCTTGGCAATGCCCACAAAATTGGCACCACTCATGGCAATTGGCCAGCCCTGTGCCTGGATGGGTGTTGGCGACTTGTAGCCCTGTCGACGAATCTCCTTTACCACATAGTCGGGCAGATAAGCCTCCGAGAAGTCCTGAATGGGATTGGCCGCCTGGCCGCGCACTGTGATCTCGTGTTCATCGCGATAGCGTTGCACTTCGTACGGCGAACGGTTGGCGACCGTGGGATGCTCCTGATAGAAGTTCTTCTTGAACGGTGTCAAATTGGAGAAGTCCACGGGGCGCATAGGCAAATCTTGGCTGTTGCCGCCACCGCGACGATCACCACCGAAGCCACCGCCGCCGCCGCCACCACCGCCAAAACGACCGCCACCGCCGCGATCATCGCGACGTTTTTCAATGCGACCATTGCGAACACCGTGGTAGTCACCGCCACCGCCGCCAAAACGACCTCCACCGCCACCGCCTCCTCCGCCGCCACCACGACGATCGTCATCGCGGTCGCGTCCGCCACGTGAGCCGGAACCAAAGTCGCGGTCGTGAGGTGCCCTGTTAAGTGAAGACAATGCGAAATATATAATTAATTGTAGATTCAAGAATAGTTCATAAATACAATGCATATAAATTAAGTTACACTATAAGCTCATCACCAAAAATTCAAATAACAGATAATTGCATAATATTTTAAAGTATATTTTCAATTTAATTGTGGATAAAATTTAAATTGACAGCTAAGCGCGCACCTTGATCTTCGACGCATGCTGTTCGTTGGGCTAACGAATTGCAACTGACTGGCAACGCCAAACAAGCTGACAATCAAAGCGGATGGAGAACGCTAAAGAGGGAGGGAGATGGCAATACAACCGCAATAAACTTAAATAAAACTAATTGCGTGTTAAGGAAATTAAATAAATTTCGAATAATGCAAACAGTAAGGCAAATTTGATTGACAGCAACATGCAATGGCAACATATATCTCCAATGTAAACATACACTCACACACATATTTAAAGAGAATAAATCCGCCCCACAATTGCTCAAACTAAACAACTCGGCACCTGGCAGTGGCAGCCAAAACACAAATGTTACAGCTCTGACATTAATCAATTATACATACAAATGTATATATTGTATATCTGTACTCTTAATGTGAGAAAGAGTGCAGCCCATAAAATAGCTTGCCAGCTAGCGAAAACAACAACAAAAATTGGGTTGTTCCTCCCTTTATTTTTGGTAGGTAGCAGCAGAAGCAGCAACAGACACGCTAACTTGGCCAACTGACAGAATGAAACGCTGAACGTTTTATTAGACAGCAAATGTCTTGCCTTCAGTTCGACCACCACACGCTTGCTGCCTCTCTCCCGCTCGCACACACACATACATACGTAGACATCTGTATGTGTGCTTGTCTCTCTACCTGTCGCGCTTTGACATGCAAAAAGGCAAATCGTGCGCAAACACGACACACGACATACAGTCAACGGGCGGACAGACTCTCATAATCAATTGGCGTCATTTGACATTTTAAACTAACAAAATGCTGCAGCCAGACAAAGGCAGAGCACCCACAAAACCCAGGCAAAATCGTGGGCGAAGCACAAACTATGCTACAAACTGTTATACGTAGTATACACGAGGCGACCGAAGCACGCGAAAATGCCGCCAAGCAAACACATATACATACAAACACACACATGTAGCAGCACGCTGTGTCTGCGTGTTCGTGTTTAGGGCATACAGACAAATTAAAATGCTATAAAAAAGCAAACGAAGTAAAGACACGTTTCACAAATCAAGCCAATTCTTTTTATGACGTACGCTGTAGTTCCCCTCCCCCTCTTTTCATTTTATTAGTTGTTACAACAACATCGATAACTGAAAAAGTAAGAAATTAACCCCACAACGTTTGTGTTTTATGCTTTCTCTTCGTCGTCGTTTGTAACTTCCATTAATTACTCATCGTTGTGCTGTTTTCAAGGCATACAGAAATTTACGAATGCTGAGCTCAAAGCGTAGGCAAGAAAATGGCGACGGAAAAAAACCAACTACACAAAATCACACACACACACGCGCGCTTAAATCTAGGAATTTGTTTTTTATTTTCTTTGCTTTACTTACATTATTCCTTCAATTTTGATTTCCTCTGAATTGTCTTCTGGGTCAATAAAAAGCGATTTCCTCGTGCTTCTTCTGGACACAGTAGTCTGCCTGTCTGCTGGGAATGGCTCGTTGTTGCTGACTGCTTTAGACGTTTCGAGTCGAGTCGACGACAAATGAAACGCACGCTGTGTCTGTAACTGCTGTGAAGAGCAACTAAGTAATATTCTAGATGTTGCTGACTCCTTGTTCTTAAGCCGGCTCCCTTGGAACTGTTGTGGTTGTTCTCCGCAGTACAAAGCAAAACTGCTGCTGCTGGTTGTTCTGTTGGTCAAGCAAAAAAGAAAATGGCGACGTTGCGTTATACATTTTTCCACGCTGCTGTTGCTGCTAGGTGAAATCAATAAGTTCCGCCAGCTGCAAATGGGCTGCTGTACAGCCATTTCGTATGATTTTCGCGATACATATTGCACTAGTTTTAACATTATTAACTTAAATAACAATACTTTTGTAAATAATTTAATTTTTTTTACTAAATATTACACAAAACTCGTGCAGTCTAATGCGCGCGTGTTCTTACCTAACCTCGTCCAAAGTGGAAATGAACCAGTACTGCGAGACTTCAGGTTCAATTCGAAATATATACTATTTAATGCCATAAAATCTGGTTACACTCCATAATTGTGTGTTGGTATTCAATGCTAATGTGTTTATAGGTATACCGGTTTGAATAGATTGTTGCTTGGTTATGTACAAAATATAAACAATTCGAAGGTACTCATAAACCTGATTAAAAATAAAAATAAAAGAAGTTAATATTCAAAAATACAAACATGTTGTTGATAATGAAATACTATTCAACCATTTGTTAGTATTTTGGCACTCACAACAATGAAAAATACCAGGATTGGTCACACTGTAAATATGCAATGCGTATAAATATACTAGCGACTTTCCACACATGTGCTCTTTGAACGACAGTTGGCGCCATCTTTCGGAACAAAACAAAGAAATCAAATATACCGCGCATGGAAGATTGACAACACTTAGCGATCTGGCAACTCCCACACATTGTGAAAGGCGAAAGTAACGATTGTTTTGACATATAATTTATTAATTTAGTAAATCAATATGATTCAAATAACAATAAATACGACATAACACCTACAAACCAAGTAAGTGACAAAAGCTTTTGTACATTTTGGCGCGTCTTCCCTCCAAACAGCCATACAAGTCGTTAATCTTCAGACAATCAATTTTACTAATCGTCTTTCGCTGTCCAATTCGCACACCCGGCTGCAACGGCGTCATTGTCGGTTTCTCGCCCTTCTTCTTGCTAAAATAGAATTCGCCGTAATGCATCACCGAATTGTAATCGTAATCGAATGTGTATTTGCCGCGTTTCCGCGACACGAGCTTGAAATTTTTCTTAAATCGCGGCACAATATTGTCCCAGTATATTTTGACATAATTATCACGATCAGCGCGCGACTGTTCGTGATAAATGCCAATCGCATGCATCAGCTCATGCATAATGCGTCCCTCGCTGCTAAAGCAATGCGCACTTGTCTCATCTGGTCGCTGCAGCGCCACAACCTGCTCCCCACCACGCTTGCCCACATACGACCAACAGCCTTGGGGCCCCTCCTCGGGCGGTTCGATCAGCAGATAATCCTCCACCTCACCATCGTAGGGCACAAATCGTATGCAGGTGAGTGAATTAAATGTTTTCAAAGCGCGTACAATCGCATCCCGTTCCTGGTCCACGTATCGCGGACTGATTTCGAAGGGAATCGTGCCATTTGGCCACAGACGTTTGGGATGTCGCATGGGATTCACCCCCAGGCGGAGGGAGATGTAGGTGTAGGGATCTATAGCGATGTCGCCCTGAAAGAGGCGTGGCATCGTCTCGGGATCATCGATGCCCAGATCATCGTTGCCAATATCCGGTCCAAAGGGATCGTATTCGTCTGCAAGCGAGATAAAGAATGTTAAGATTGGATTGCTATTGAGTAGTCGTATATTGGGTCTAACCTGATGTCAGACTGGTGAATTCGTGCTCGAATAAATCCACACCAGCCGGATAATAGGGATGACTTTCTCTGGCGGATGGCGGTAAACTTAGCACTGTATTGGCCAAGATCGATAGCAATATCAGAGGCCAACTTAATAGTTTGCACATCATAAATAATTTCAATTTAATCAAGTGTTATAATAGATTTTGAATTTGCTTTGCGGTTAGAGCGTGTTTTTTATCCACTACGCCATGTCGAGAAAAACCGAACCGAATCGCTGCACATAAAAACGTCAACTAAACCCGCTAACAAGTAACAGCTAAAGTGGCAGCGGTTTATTTTTTGAGAGCGACTATCGTCTTACATTGCGACTTGGCTAGCTTGTATTTAATTTATGCAAAATGTGCGAAAATGAAAACTAAATAAATGTTGGTCATGATGGCAGATGGAGATGGAGGTGGAAGTGGAGGTGGAAGTGGAAGTGGAGTCGAGTTGGTATCGATGTCGTTATCGCTGTTGTTGTCGCTGTCGAATCTAACAGCTGCTCCATCGATCGCGTCGACTGTGCGCTCACATGTCCCACTGGGCGCTCTCGTAATTTAATGCCGCAATGGAAAAAGCGATGAGCAAGTGAATGGCCCACGTTTCTTATACTCTTCTCTTGAGCATAACTGAATGAGCAGTTCATTTGCGCGTCTATTTGAAATATATTATTTTAATAATAATCTATTTTGTTTTTTGATGAGGCGTAATATATACATATGTATATGACTATCACTTATATATCAATTTCCTTATATATTTTTCTTTATTTTTTTCTTAGAAATTGCTTTATCAACCTTTAGAAATATTTATTGGTGATAAGATAAATAATTTGATTCAAAATGCATTCAAATTTTATTTCTTTAAATAGTTCGATGGGTTTTTAGTTACTTTGCTTAGGCGATAAGTAAGGGAGTTATAGTTCTTATTCAGAGTTTTTTAGTAAATTTCCATTACTTAAACAAACGGATTATAATAGACTTTAGGATTCTGTTTCTAAACAACTTTCAAATGATTTGAAGTACTTGCTTAAATTGCTTTTTCTGATGTCCTAAATAAGCATACGACGATTAAGTTCGATTTATTTATTATTAACTCATAGATCATTCCCTCTTTATTCGCTTTGGAGGATTCAATGAAATAATCTACTATTTATTTTCAGAACTTTTTTCTGGTGGGTCATTTAGTTATGAGAGTTATTGAGTAATGCAGATACAAAGTTTATGAAGTTTACTCTATGTATTTAATAAACTTGTTAATTTGTTTGCTTTGTTTGAAGTCTCTCATCAAATAAATCCCGTTTAGTGGGGGAAGAGAGCATTAGCGCTTCGGCTTAGGAGAGATTTGTAGCTTTGTTTCGTTGCTGTGTTGTTGTTATTGTCGTTGGTCAGGTTTACGTTTTAATGTTATAAATAAATAAATTTCGCAAAATTGATTTCGACGTCCGGAGGCCCGGCACGCTGCATTTCGTAAACTTTTCGAGCTGTGTTGGGTTAGTCTGTCTGTTTGCTATCCAAAGTTGTTGTTCAGTTGTCATTGTTGTTGTTGTTGTTGTTGTTGGTTAAGCGCTATTCAAAGAGCAACATTTAAGCTAAACACTTTGACACTGCCTTTGTCGGCGCAGTCTTTTAACATAAGCTAGACTAGAGAAAATTTGTAGAGACTGTCTAACTGATTGTCGAGAGTGTTTTGCTTTCTGTTTACTTGGGCTTTACATTTTAATCGTTCATCATTAATTAGTTGAAACTACTTACAAGCTATTTCGACTCAATTAGCACAACAACAATAACAACAACTTAATCACGATAAATTCGAAAATTAAATTCATTTGTTAATTGTAAATTGTAAGTTTGAATTCGTTGCTGTTTGCGGAATAAATCATTTCGATAGTGCCAACGAAATTACTTTGCAGATATGCAAATGCTCAATTAAAAGATATCAATGGACTTCACTCTGCAGCAATTATTATGATAATTATTACAAGACGTGTCTTGTTCTTGCAACACACACAACGCCTGACCTTTTGGCCTGGTCAAGACGCGACTAGTTGCGAGTTTGTTGCTTTTGCCTTTTGGGGAATTTAAAGAAAGACACAAACCCAAAAAAAAAAGCAAAGACAAGACAAACGACTAATTCAAAGTTGTCACGTAATAAAACACAGAAACCCAAAAAAAAATGAAATAAAAATAATGCGCTGAAAGCGAGAAACAATCGCCTCAAAAATAAAATAATAAAAATCAAATAAATTTGCATTTTTGTGCGACGATGGCGACGACAACGAATTGAACAACGTACAAATCGTTATTTGATTTGATTACGTAATGACGTCACACACCAACCACAAGCCATGCCCCAATTTTGCGCCCTTTTACCACCCTCCCCCTTCTAGCGTTTCTTGGCAGCAGTTTGTCATTCGGCTTTTTTTTTTTGTTTTTTTTTTATGTTTTGTTTTGGTTTGTTTTGACACCAAAACCGATATCTCCAATTAGATTTTGAATTGAATTAATTGAATTGTATTAAAGCATTTGGTGATTTGTGGCCGCGTTGATAGCCATGACAGGCTTCCCTTGTCCCCCCTCTTTCTCCTCTTGGTTCTCAGCTGTCTTAATCAGCATAATACAAAGATAATATTTACCATTGCCATATCAAAATGAATATCTTAATTTTTTATACGAATATTAACAGCTAAAATTTGCTTTCTTCTTTTGTTCTCTGCAGAGGGGAATGTGAGGAGGGGGCGGAACAGTGCTAAAGGATTTGCGTATTAATTATGACGCTGGTGAAATGAAACTTTTATTCTTTTGCACTCAATACGAGGGCGCGAAAGCGAGGGGAAAAACGCAAAGTTTTTTCCGATCTCCTTTTCTCCCTCTTCCTCTCTTTCTCTCTCTCTCGCTCTGTGTGTTGCCATGGAGCATTTCTATGCTGCTGCATAAAATGCAGAGAAAGGCCAAAAGTTTTAATGCCGCTAATGTCGATTTTTAGTTACATGGCCCAGAAAGCTTACCGAGAATTACGTGAGTGTGTCGGTGGTTAAGCTGCATCCGTCCAAGTCGGCTTAAATACTTAAATATTTTTGGTAAAAGAAAAGTTCTCTGATTCCTCTTTTGACTGTGACAGCATATTCCTTTCATAAACTCTCGCATATATGTATATTCATAAATATGACACACAAAGTGAGCAATATTTGTTACGAAATAGTTGCAAGTTAAATTAAGGGAATATATTGATGTTTAACAGTTTTATAATTTAATTTAATTTACCAATTTAGTATATTTTGTTCTTTGTGGTATATTTAGAACGTAGAAGAATATCTGAATATTTAGTCGGTATATTAATTAAGTTTATTTTAAGGAAAATACCTCACTGCTTTCTCTAAAAATGGGTATGCAGGTGTCTCGCAGTCGAGCAAACTCAACTTTCTGACTTGTTTTTATCAATAGTAATCAAATAATTATTTAATAGCATTTATGGAATTTAAATTGAACTGTTTGTATAATCAACTGCAACTTGTTGTAATAGTTTTATTACACATCAGCGCAAATTCTCAATTAATCCATTTTGCAACAGACTCACAATAAAAACTTGTGAATACTCATATTCTTTTCATCCCACACACATCAATGTGTCAACAGTTTTTGTTGTTGTGTTGTGTTGTGTGCCATATTCAATTCAATCTATATATAGAGAAGTTTACGATTGCCAAATCCCATATAAGAGATATATATGCACATTTTTATAGTTGGCTGACATTTGATGTAACTTGAAGGATGTGCTCTGCTCCACCAACCATTTGCTCGTTTTTGTGTTGCTGCTCTATCCCCCAACTCTCTTGCCTTTGGCTTGTTCCTTTTGTTGGGAATATTATCAACATTGCCACGTGCACACAATTTCACGCTGACACACACATACTTCGTGTCGTACACCTCTCCACACACTCTCAATATCCACACACAGTAACAGCATCAAAAATGTTGAATGTCCCGTTGGAATAAACAAAGAAAGACACTGAAAGGGAGATGGGGGCAACAAAAAAGAAAAATAATAATAATAAAAAAGAAATCGCTTACGTAGGCATTTTGTGAAGTATGTAAATCGATTTAACGCCTGGCACCCGGAAAGCGTGTAGGAAACTGCGAATAAATGCCACATAAGAATTATATATACGAGAATATCGGCTGATAACGCATCAAAATTCAGGAATTTGCATTATAAAGGTTGTGTGTGCATACACACAATATTCTGCAGCAGTTGTCTGTGAGTCGGATGTGGAATGTTCTGCGATTCCTGACTCAGCTTTGCTTGCGTGGCAATTATAAATTATTTACTGTCAATGATGATGATGATGATGGTGATAGTGATGGAGTTTGGTTGAACTTAAGAGTCCTTTGAGAGAGGCACGCAATGTTCATTTAGATAGCAACAAAGAAAGAACACTTTGCATTGCCTACTTTTAGGCAAATTAGATAGCACCCAAAAGCAAAATAGAGAGGGGGAGATTTTCTAAACAGTTTAGCAGAAAATCAGAAGCCAAGACATTGCCACAGACTGACTGCTTAAGTCGGAAATTAAAAGCAACTAAATGTTCCGCTGTATCTGGCTAATAAATCAAGCGTCCCGGTTCAAGTTTGGCCAGCGAAACTGCTTTCAGCGTTGGCTATAAATTCAATTTGTTGTTGGCTCTCCCAACTTCTTTGGCAGCTAACTGAGGACACACGTACACTAATGCACAAACCTGCCGTCATTTGTCTTTTCCGTGTCTCGACAGAGTTACGTGTGTGTTTATGTGTTTGTCTGTTTGTGTGCGTTGTTGGAGAGTGTTTTGTGCTGCGCGTTTATCACATTTTATCAATTGTCCAAATGTATACGCTGCTCAATCAGTCGTCGCAAGCAGACAGACAGTCGGACAGACAGCCGGACAGTGGGACACTTTTGACATTTGTATGCCGCACCGCACAATTAATGAAAATTTTAGAATTTGCCAATCTATAATTACATCACAGCTAGATACTGGGCATTTGTCTGTGGTTTTACTTTGTTGTGAATTATGTTGCTGCGGTTGCTGCTTCATTTGTCGTGGAGGGTTTGTCTAAGGTCTTCCGGGTTTCGCCGGACAACGGCGGGAGGGACTGAAAGGCATTTGACGCTAAAATCAAATGAGTTAGCTGCGCTACTGCTACTGCGACGCTTTCCCTTGGGAGGCATGAATTTGAGTTATGAGTGAAGCGCCACTTTTACGGGCAACCGTAAATTTTTGACGCTCGCCTCGGCACAAGGTGTCCGGGGAGGGGAGGGGAGCTGTGAGCGGAGGGGAGGGGAGGAGGTGGCTTAATATTCACACCTTTTGTTTGGGGCTCAGGTCGAGTTATTTATGCGCACGCATTACGCTTGATAGTGATGGGCATCAGCCGCGGGGGTCGTGAGTTGGTGAATTGGTGGCGTCTTCCTTTGGCTGCCTGAATGGTTGGATGGTTGGATGGCTGATTGCTGATGGGTCATGCTTTATTATTTACTCTCTGTTTTGTGCCCCCGTCGCAGCCCGCCACCGCCGCCGCCGTCGCCCTTTGGCTCTTATTGTAATTGAAAGGTATAAATAACATTAGGCAAACAGCAAATAAATTTATGTTGTGTGTATTGTGTCATGTCGTGTTTGTGTGTGAGTGTGTTTGGTGTGTGTGTGTGTGAGTGGGCTGCCTCTGACCTTTGTACTGGGTAAGCACCCTTTTGGGGAACAGTTGCGTGCCAATGCCAACGGGCGAACTGAGGCAAACCAAGCTAATCTCTATCGGGGCATCAAGGACTCCTCGAATCGGGGGTCTCATCATATTTTATCAATTTATTGGCAGTTTTGTGGCTGACCGGGTGGGCAGTACATCAAAATGTTATTTATTATTTACACTACACATTGATTACTATTATTGCTAATATTATTATTTGTATCTCTGTATGTTTGGCTGTCCTTTTCTCTTTCTCTCTTCTCGGCTTGTCTGTCTGACTGTCTGTCGGGGTCTCTTATCAAATTTGCCGGCTCCTTATTTTTGGCCTCTGTGTGCATTTTTGCGCTCCATTTTTGCCAATTTTTCATCTTATTTATGAACTCTCGACGCTCGGCTGCTTGGCCCTCAAGGTATTTGCCAAATGATAAATATTCCTTTTGCTGTTCCAGTTGCTGCTGTTGCTGTTGCTGCTGTTTTCCGATGCTTTTGCTTTTGCTTTGCTTCTATTTTGCATACAAATACAACAGCACAATACATACAGACAACATTTGCATACATAAATACAAATATTTTTTTATTTATTGCCTTTTTTTTGTTGTATAATAATTGAATTTGAATAATAAATAGAATACAACACTTGCCTTCCGGCTGTTATTCATTGTCGTACTCCAGCTCGTATTGTGGGTTATTAAATTATTGTTGCATCTTCATCGTCGTCGTCGTAGAAGTCGTTGCTGGCAGACAGGCGTATAAATGCGATAAATACGATAAATATATATATTTAAGATTTGACAAATGGTTCTGCAGCATAGACAAGTTTATAAATATACCTCAAATTGTGCAAAATACACAAATGCTTTATATTCTTTTGTTTTTACTTCTCATACCCGCTTCCGATAGGTTAGAAAGGTATTTTAACTTTGTACCTGCAGAAAATATTTGAAACAGACAAAAGCAAGCGTCCCCGACCCTAAAAACTATATACTTGTATATTATTGATCAACCCCATAGCTGAGACAATAAGCAATGTCCGTCTGTCTGACATTGGTTAACAAATTAGTATATTTTGTATTCTATGCTATATTTGAAATGAAGAAATATATTTTGGTATATTTTACTTTTATTGAAAGTGGGTACCAAGTATATCACGGTCGAGCACACTCGACTGTAGCTTTCATACTTCTTATTTCTTTTTATCTTGCAGATATTGGCATATTCTATTTTGCCTTTAATTATATTTTTTTTGTATTGGGAACATTAACAAATTAGTATATTTTGTATTCTATGGTATATTTCAAATGTAGAAGTATATTTTGGTATATTTTACTTTTATTGAAAGTGGGTAGCAGGTATCTAACGGTCGAGCACACTCGACTTTAGCTTTTATACTTTTTATTTCTTTTGAAGTAAGCTCCTCAAGATATTCTAATGATTTATTATTGGTATATTCTATTTTTGCTTTAATTATATTTTTTGGTATTGGGAACATTAACAAATTAGTATATTTTGTATTCTATAGTATATTTCAAATGTAGTAGTATATTTTGGTATATTTTACTTTTATTGAAAGTGGGTACCAAGTATATCACGGTCGAACACACTCGACTGTAGCTTTCATACTGTTTATTTTTTTTTAAGTAAGCTCTTCCAGATATTCTAATGATTTATTATTGGTATATTCTATTTTGTCTTTAATTATATTTTTTATGTATTGGGAACATTAACAAATTAGTATATTTTTATTCTATGGTATATTTCAAATGTAGTAGTATATTTTGGTATATTTTACTTTTATTAAAAGTGAGTAGCAAGTATATTACGGTCGAGCATACTCGACTGTAGCTTTCATACTTTTTATTTCTTTTGAAGTAAGCTTCTCCACATATTCTAATGATTTATTAGTGGTATATTCTATTTTGTCTTTAATTATATTTTTTGGTATTGGGAAACACACATTAAATCGCATTGAGCAACTTTTGCAGACTGCTAAATCAGCTTTTGCTCGAGAGAAACCTGATGAGTACGCCATATAAAATATGTATGTATCAGACAGTCGACGTCAATTGCATTTTGTTGTGGCTGCGGTTGCGTGTTGTCAGCTCCGAGTTCGAGTCCGAGTCCGAGTTCGGGTCTGAGTCCACTAAACGGCTATTAGCCCCCCAACTTGATGCGCTCATGCAAAATGCATGGCCAATGGCTAGACGCTGGGAGGAGGGCGAAGAGTTCCGACTGGGATGTGGGACTTGGAGTCAGAAGACAAGTTAACGAGCCGTCTCAGTGGGAGCTTGAAACTGTTTTGTGGCTAATCAACGCAGGACGGTGATTGTGGTGAGAGGGTGCAAGAGAGAGAGAGAGTCCTTCGGTTAGTCTCTTTAGTTTATGTGTCATTTAAATTAATCACGAAATGTGATGAAAACTTTTGGCCATTTTGTGTGCGTGCATGTGAGCGAGAGTGTGAGCTTTGTGGACAATGTGTGTTAATTAATTGACGCACATATTTGATTATGGGCCAAGATTTATAAACAACACATTAGCGGTCGGCGAACGCTCCACTGACCGCATTGCGAAATGTGTTTGAATATGTGCCCAGACTTTACGCTCTTTACGCTCCAATTTCCAATTGAATTGTGCCGAGTTGGCTTTCTGCAGGCACAATTTTCTCTGCTAAACAAAAGGCCATGCAAAACCACGTAACGGAAGTGGAAATCGCGACACACGCACACACCTAAATACACACACACACACATGCACAGTCGTCGCAGGAAGCGTGGGTTGTTCTGGGTAGGGAAAGAGAGAGAAAGAGGAGACAGGAGATGGGTTAGGCAATTGTCAGCTTACCACAATTTGACGGCGAAAGTAGCAAACGAGTAACATGCATGGTTCATTCTCGCTGATGAGGCGCCAATGGCGATTGCAACTGGCAGCTCAAAACGCGATATGTGGCCCGCAACGCTGCTCAAATATTGCTGCCATGGTAGCCGTCGATAGCTGTCCATCAACCGTCTCTGCCGCTTGTCGTCCGCCCACATCCGCCAACTACTTGGACACTATTATTTGCTGCACATGCTGCCGTTGCCGTTGCCTTTGCCTATCTGGGGAAAATGCAGCTCTTGTTTCTACTATTCCGCATTCCGCATTCTGCATGAGGGGATGGGTTGAATGCTGCATCCTGAATCCTGTCCTATCCTGTGCTGTCTCTCTCTTGTCTCTCATCTCTCCGTATTGACTGAGTGTATGTTGGTAATCGTAATGCTGTAAAATGCTCTCGCTCTTGCCTTTTGGCCATTGCCAAGCAACGACGCAATGCTACGATGAGTTACACAATATGCGATACTATTTTATCTCTCTGCATTTTGTGGCAATGCCTTGGCAGTAGTAGACAGAACATTTGCATTGATTATGTGGGCCATGGTTGCAACTCCTGTTGCACAATTCGCAATATCATTGATACCTTCCTTGATTACGTACTTCACTCATTGAGAGAGGTGATTAATTAATTGAGAGTTGATGGGAATTGCATTCGAATTCATCTTTGATTGCCACACAATAATGAAGTAAGCTTGTCTTGGCTGTCGATGCATTTTGATATTAATATTTTTCTATTTTCATTGCATTTAAAAACTTAAAAATGTTTACGTTTTGCTTGTTCTTGCAGGCTCTCGATGTTTAATACAAAAAGCGTGATGCTTATCCAAGCTTGACTTTTTGTCATACTAATTTAAAATCGTCGGAGTGATAATATTTTATGTAAAAAATGTCAGCCTCCTTGCTCTTACAGCTTGGTCTGTGCTTTAATCGTTTCTTCACTTAGTCGCGATAATAGATGTTTAATGTCTATTATTACAAAATTAAAAGAATTAAAAATGTCAAAAGTTTGTTATTTGTCCTGCCGCCGTTTTTATGAAAAATGTGTGAGGCTTTCTTAAGCTTTACTTTTTCCAAACGAACTCAATTTAGATTTATTTTAAGTCTTTCGAGTAGGAATTTTTATATACTCAGCGTTGTTGCACGATAACAATTTCAGTCTCCTAGCTCCTAGCGTTGCTTTGCATTCTCATTGTAATTCACTTTTGAAAATCTTTGCAGTACAAATTTTGAAAAGCCGAACTTTATTGCTCGGTATAATTGGAGGTTCACATTTCAGCCTCCCAGATTTTACCATTTAAGCCATGCGCTGATAGTTCACTCTGTCAGTCAGTCAGGACAACATGCAGATAGTTTTTGTTTTTGGCATTCCTTTGTAGTTTGTGCGGCGTTATTGCTGCGATGTTGTAGCACGTTTTATCACCTTGTGGTGGCGCAGAATAATAACCAGCTATTAGTGCTTTATGGTTAGAAAATTGCTGTTAATATGCGCCCGTCCATCTATTCCGCAATCTAACTGCAACTAACTCCTATGATGCCGGGCGTAACAGCTGTCATTTATGCTGTAATTATGGTTTTTATTACCTCGCCCAGTATCGACACTCCCACACTACTTATGCCACACCCCAAAAAACACACACATACATATATGGCCATAAGAGTGTCTATGTGTGTAGTCAGCTGTTGCTGTCAGTGGCGGGGCCATAAAGTCGATTGATATTGGCATGACCGGCGTTAGATGCGAGTACTCAAATCCGAGCATGCCAACACACATAACATAGCCAACATATCTACATATAGACAACCTATATGTATGTACATATGTATGTACGTAAACGTAAATGTGAGCAGGAGGTGCAGCAGTGGATTCTATCTGCTCTGACTGCTTTTGGGTCGTTCATCTGCTTTATTGGCCACTTGCTTTAAATTGTAAATCCTTCAGTCAGAAGCCAAGTCAAATGTCATATGACAGCAGTTCCCACCAAGTGCTTACTGTGTCTCCTCCTGTCTCTATCTCACATTTCCCCCCCACACTCTCTCTCTCTCGCTTTAACTCACACTCAGTCTCATTGAAAGTCTGACTGTCTTTCTCTCATTCTGGCAGTGGCGTAATTGATTCGTGTTAACTCTTGACTGGCAATAGACGAGCATGCCAAGCAAATGTGGCTCGTAGTTGTCCTTCGACTGGCTTGCTCTCCTGCTGCCACTCCAGCTTGTGTCTCTCTACAGTGCTCTGCAATGCATTGGGGACTTGGCGCTGCCTTTGTATGGGACACATTTGCTGTCATAGATCATGCACTTGGTTAAATCAAAAATTCTTGCTGTCAACTTGCGTTTTAACACACGACTGACTGCAGTCAATGGCATTCTACCTCCCTCTCCCTCTCTCTGTCTCAGTTGTTTGGCATTTGTGATTCGGTTTTTTTCTTGGTTTTTTTTGGGCATTATCTCGAAGTCGTAATTTGAATTTCATTACGTAGCAAAACCTCCAAGTGATGTTTAATTACATTAAATTGCTGCCATGAATTTGTATGAAGTGCGAGTCGCGTTTGCAAAATCCTCTAACCCAGTTAAAATCCCGCCACACAAAATATGCGCATTTCTTTGTCATTTCTCGTTTCGCAAACTCGAGTTATACCACGCAATCAATGTGAATTCTTGGGGTGTAAGCTGCTATGCAGTGACTGGAGTAGCAACTAGGCGAGGTATTGCCTAGTTGGGCATACTTGTGCTTGTGTTAAGTGGCACAGCACAGCACAGATCGACTTACCTCGCAACCGAATATGATAACTAACGATGATTGAACGCTTTCGGTTGCCTGATTTTACCGGGCAGATACCAAAGAAGAAAACCCTCTAGAAGAAGGCATCTCAGATGCCGCGAATCGCACACTTTTGCATATTTGCGAAAGCGAATGTTTGAAGCCTTGACAAACACACAGATACACACTCACACACACTTACAGTTCGCTACAGTTTCGCAAGTTTTGCATGCATTTGGCGCATTTAACGGATTAACGTCATAAGCTTTGGCGCAACACACGCGATGACAGATGAATTTCACACAGTTGCCAACATGTGTGAGTGTGTGTGTGTGTGTGTCGAGTACATATGTATGTGTGTACTCTTCTGCTATGCGGTGTGTTTTTTGATGTTTAGAGAAGCAAGAGAAAGAGGAGTAGAGTTCCTCGCTGCTGCTGCATTTGGTAAACAATTTTAAGGATTGCGAATCTGCACTTGACTCGACTGTCTGGCGAGAGACACGTCGTTACTTGGCATCAATCAATTGGATTAAGACTCTCTCTGTGTGTGTGTGTGCTTGTGTTTTTTCATTCATTTTTAGGAATTCAAATTATCGTAAAATAAATAACACAAAAAAAGTATCTCGCAAATTTACGAGTGTAAGCTGGCCGCCAACCTGCATTGAACATTGAGCAACAAAATGTAGAGTATATATGATATATACATACATATGTTATATGCATATGCAGACAAACGCATGTATATCACAATCCATTTATCACACAAAAATGTCCGGGCCTAAAACATTTGTCTGCTTAAATAATTTATTTGATTTAAATATAAAAGTATGGCAGAGACTGAGCCTCGAATATGCACATGTGTATGTATATAAAATATGTACATACGCTTCTCACATACATTCATTTGTATACTTTTTTATATTTTATTTTTATTTGAATTCCTCTTTTTTTGTGTATCAACATATTTTGCGCCATTTGAACGTTTTAACGCGCGTTTACTTTCGGACTGTAAATGTTTTTGGTACGATTGTCGTTGCTGCTGATGCTGCTGCTGCTGCGATGATTTAGCGTGTGCAATCAAAGTGATGTGTATAACAAATTTACCGTTATTTATGCATACAAAAATTGCACGGCAATTAACTTCCGTGTGGGTGGCTCGTCTGGGTTCTGGGCATGCAAAAAAACAAAAAACAACAAAAAAGAGGAAAGCTTGTTTTCCGCGTGCTCGACCAGAAAAATACCATATTACACGCACTTGACTCGCTGATTAAATAACCAACTTGAGTTCGCATTTGCAGTTGACTCTTGTAATAAGTTAACTTAACCGTTCATTTGAATTTAAAAAGTTGAATCCATATTTCAAAATAAAGCGAGATACTCGAATTGTTTACAGGGTATAACGGGTGCAATCGGGCTGCCTTTAAAAATGTCATGTTGCATATTGACGACCTCGCTCCTACCTCTCGTACCCTGGGGAGTTGTGCTCCCATGTTGAACAAATAGCGACAGCAGCTGCTGCTGCTGCTGGTGCTGCTGCTGCTGCCTCTCACATACACATACATATTATTGGTTTAGTCACATTTGCATGTGTAACTGCGATTTACATAGCACAAAATAAAACGCTAATCGAAGCGCTGCGAGTGCCAAGTGAACTGGACACAATTCCGAACCGGAAGATCATAATTGCCTGGCATTTTTAGCGAAATAGCAGAAGACCTGTTTGCTCATCTGATTTTCGGAAAAATATGAATCAAGGTTCAGCTACAGTAAATATGCATTTGCAGTTTAAAGAACTTAAAGTTATCAAATGAAAATCCATCGAAATCAACATAATAATAATAGAGAAAAGTAAAGCACTTGACTATCGCAAATCGAAACAATCCAATCAATTTGGTATTAATGTATTTAAGCTTCGCATTCACTAATTGCTAAACAATGCACAACACTTGTATTTGCATTTATCTCTCTGTTGCTGTTGCTGTTCCGGTTGCTTTTGCGTTTTCGCTTCTCCTCCTTGTTTGATTGGAAATTTCCATGGCAGTCTTGGCACTAGAGAGTAATTAAAAATTGTACAAAGTCTTTGGGTTTGGTTTCTGTGCACTGATTTGCTTACCCAACCCTCGCTTCACTTTACTTCACTTCATATTTTGTGGCATTGTCCGAGGCGATCAAGTGCAGGGGAGGCACTTGAGATGGGCTATCGCTTGATGGCAATGGCATGAGGCCAATGCAGTTGTAACAGTGCCAGAGCAACATGTAAGGTGAAATTCCTGCGCGTAAGCATGCCACGTCTGACAGCTCGACAGTAGCAGAAGCAAAAGCAGAAGCAGAAGCTCTGCATGTCATCAGCTAACGAAAGTTGCAACCACTTCCCTGACGTTGATCCAGTTGCTGCTCGCTGCTGTTGCTCCTGCTGATGTTTGATGATGATGAAATGGCGTGCCCACAGATACTATACTATGCAACACACACACATACACATACATATGGCCTTCTTCTTCCTCTTCTGCTGGCTTTCAAACTCTCGATGTGCTTTGCGGTGCACGGTGCACGCTAGAAAGGAATGTGCAACAGAAACCAAAAATATGCGATATAATTCCAAAGCACAATACCATGAAGTACATCATCAGTGCAGATTTATGGTTGACTGCTAGAATAGGTCAGCAGCCGCATTTATTGAAGAAGCAACGACGGCAACACCCACCCCCCCGCACACACACACACATGCAATGTGCAGCATGTAGCATGTAGTAACTGGAGCTAAGGCTACCGGCGCATTGGGCGTTTGCTAAATTACATGCACATGCACATGCACATGCCATTCCCCATTCTCCATACTACCCAGAATGAGGCTCAGTCATGTTGCAAGCACGCACACACACACACACACACACACAGAGTTGCTGTTGCATATGCCACACGCCCACGCGCACGAACGCGGCACCCAAACCATCATCATCATGACACGACGATGCAGATGCGCATAGAGCTAGCATGGCATAGAGGGAGAGCTTTGTTGCCTTTGCGGTTGGGTTCGAGCACTAGAAAATATTGAAATCTCACTGACTGACGCCGCATCTCTAATGACGTGTGTTTGAAATGAAATATTCATATGTGCGGTATGTTTGGCTCGCACACATTGGAATGGGTTCTCTACGTTCTCTGGTTGCCAGGTTGTTAGTTTTGTTTTTGCTGCTCCTGCTGCTGCTGTTGCCACCAACCAGCTGGGGTCTTTAAAGTGTCACCAAGTTTGTGAGGGGCACACCAAAGTAAAATGCAAAGCTTGAAAACTCAAATCACTGGGCATTAGCTTAATGGCCGGTCCAACTGGCACGCTTCTACCGAGGCAGCAGCAGCAGCAGCCGCACATATTATCGTTAAACGTCATCAGCAACGTCTTAACTTAAATTTTCGTTTGAGGGCGTGCGACCGTTTTACCCAAAAGCGGAGCCTGATTTGTAATTCAAAACCTGTTTGCCTGCTGCTTTCGGTTCTCCGCTATGTCGGGCAGGCGAAACATATGTTACGAATTATAAGGAATTAGATTCATAATAAAATAAAGCAGCCAACGTCAAGCTGTAATCAAAACAAAACATTTTGGTTGCCCATTTCAACTGCTGTTGCTGCCACTTTCCACCCCGCTTTCCCTTTTCATTTTGCTTTCCTTTTGCCTTACATTCCATCCGCATTCCCACTCACGCACGCATGCACGCATCCCACGCTTGGTCCGCCCGGACCATTGGCCAAAAGTATGGCTCTGGGGCAGCGGCAATCAGTGCACAATGTGTCCATGGCTTTTGGTAAATTTCAGTCAACAGTCGAAGCAACAGCAACAGCAATAGCAGCAGAAGCAGCAGCAGCAGCATCCCATCAGGTGAAATTTGATTAGGGTCGTAAGGGCAATGATTGAGAAAACGTGATCAAATATGTTGCCATAAATGTTTAAATGTTGCTATAGTTTCTGCTCTTTGTTCTGTTGTCGTTACCATTTCCGTTGTCGTTGCTATTGTTCAAGCAACTCGAGAGGCGACAGTGCATATGAAAATAAAAACTTGGGTTTATTATGTTGATGACTTTTAGCTGTGATTATTATCGTTACCCATTTTGTGCTTGTCGTCGTGCGTCCTTTTTTTTGTGGCTGTTGATCCTTATTTCGAAATCATTTCATAACAGGCTGTACAATATTAGTTAAGCCCTGCCTACAAATGTGCATAATTTACAATTAAATCGAATTTAGAGTTAAGCAATTAATGGCCACATTATACATGCTTCAAGCCTATGATTTAATTGTTTAGAATGCTTTGTTGATCTCTCGCGAAATTTCCGAAATGCGAAGGTTAATTTGTGAATAGTTAACGACCGCAGGATTTACTTGAGGTTTGACTTACCCAACCACAAACAAGCTCACACACAAACACACACACATACTTACAAGCACACGCACTTCTCGCTCTCAAGGAGACAAGTGATATGGCAACGGGGCGGATGTGGAATAAACGTTGCATAATTACATTAAACAATTGCTAGGTAAAGTAGCTTAGGACCTAAGCCGTTTTCACAGTCTCCGCTGTTGCTATTGGAATTCGATGCAATGCGAAGCATTAATTTATGATTGCTTAATTAAAGCAATTAGAATGTTGCGACAAAGTCAACTCATAATCATTGCCATTGGCAGGCAGGGCCAGGAGAGGAGAGCAGAGGCGAGACGAGTCACTCGCTGCTCTCGGCACTTGGCTGAGCTCTGCGGCCGGCTTTTGTCGCCGTCCTAAGCGCATTTGCATAACTTAAACCTCCAGTTGTGCCTTCTTCGCGACCGCTGCCCATCAACCCTTCACTGAGCTGTTTTTATGACTGGCGCTTTGGGGCGCCATCATTTCTAATTTATAAACCTAATGCGGTGCTGATGCAGCAGCAAAAGCAGCAGCAACAGTAGCTGAGGCAGCAGCAGCAGCAGCAACCAAGTCTTTTGCCACGCACTCTGCCAAGGAAACTGTATCCTCAACTAGGGCTGGCTGGCTGCATTGTCTTCACTGTTTAAGATCATTTAATATGCAAGTGTCTTTTGTTTGGTGCGCGTAACCAGCTCCGTTTGCTGTCATATTTATTTTTCATTTGAGTGCAGAGCTGGAAATAAAACTTTGCCATTTGCCCAAAACAAAGGCTCGAATGTCGCGCATCTTGGATGCGAACGGGAACGGGAACGCGAACAAGGACACAGATACAGATACATCTACAGTTACGGCTACATCTACACAGCTGCAGCTCTAGATGCAGACACAAACAGAGACCAACACAGACGCACGTCAGCTGGCTGCCTTCTTGGACGGACGGACGATGGCATTTGAAATTGGCGCAAAAAGTACATGCATTTTCATATAATGCTGCTGCTGCTTTTGCTGCTGCTACTGCAGCAGCCGCTTCCTGGGAAATTGTAAATTATTTAGCGTGTCGGCAGGAAGACGACGTGGAGGCAACGCCTGAATAATTGAATAGACTTTCTGCGTAATAAATGCTTTTTACTATAGTGACAAGCTGAACGCGACGGGTGAAAGTTTTTGCACTCAACAAGCAGTGGAGCAACTTTTCTATTTACCTCGCATTTGTGCAATTGCTTGAACATTTTTGTCGTCGTTATCCTTGCAACCCTCAAAACCCAAGAGCAGCCCAGATGCTTCATGGCAAACAGCTTATTAGCTAATCAGTTTCTGATCATGCCACCTGTCAGCCACTTGACATGCAATTTTTAAAACATCTTTTATTTGAGGCACGTGTTCGTCTACATTAAATTTCGATTAGGGGGGAGCGAATAAAAGCGGAATGAAAGCTAAAGCAATTAGCTACGGTTTTAGGCCTCCTCCTCGCCTCCTGTCGACGCTAAAGAGGCGGCTTAGGAGGGGTGGGGTCGGGTACCTGAAATTAGCTCGACTGTGGCCAGCAGAATTTTCTACTTGCGTCGTATATTTCTGTGGAAAAAACTTTGAGAGCTGCCGAGTTGTTAAAAAAAAAACAAGAAATTAAACTTTAATGGGGAAAGGACGAGCTTGCTGCTGTTAAATCATGCACAATTTCTATGTATTATTTTTACTTATTTTACTCAATTAAGAACTTAACAATAGTCAGTTGTTACTTATTATATAACATTAAGAACTTCTTAATAGATTACTTTTTTTTATATGTTTTTATTTAAATCGCATTTCTATTCATTAATACAAATCTTATGAATATTCAATATTATTTTATGTATATTTTATTATACTCTATTGACATTTATTTATTCTTTTGCTATATTCAATTAAGAACTTAACAATAGTCTGTGCCTTCTTTTATATATTTATTTAAATCACACTTCTATTCATTTTTACGAGTCTTATGAATATTCATGCATTTTTTTACACAGTATTTTTTACGCTCAATATAGCTGCGTAAATATTTCAACCAAATCAATTATATTTAATATTGGCAGTTTTTATGCTGCACAACGTTTTTTTTTTGTGCACAATTCAATAGCGAGCAAAAAAGTTCTTTATTGAATCTACTTATGCCGAAGCTAATGTGAATGATAACAAAAATAATAAAGCGTGCAGCCGAAAGTTAAATGCAAAGTTTTGAAAGCGCAAAGTGGGAAAAAGTGAAAGTTTTCTTCGCATTTTTTTTGCCCACGCTCCTTGCTGCCTGTTCCTCATATTATTATTATCTGCCTTAATTGTTTTTCTTTCGACTTATTTAAGTCCAAGTTGTGTGAGTGTGTGTGTGTCGGGGCTTCCCCGCACTTTACGACTAAGTGCCCATTTCAACAACTGCGCTAAAAATCTATTATTAGCCCTCGAGTCCGCATTGTTTGCCACGCCCACGACGAGGTCGCGGATCGACAAGCGCGACTCGTTTATATTTCCGCGCGGAAATTGCTCGGTGACAAAGCGCTTTTATGAACCCGCTCGACATTGGCTTGAGCATAGGCCCATCTGTCTGTGCATAATAACAAAGCATTTCCACCGCCCCCTTTCTCTTCCATTGCTCCCCGTCACATATTCCGCTGGACGAAGACATCAGGTGTTTGGATGATTTGACAAAAAGTGTTTGGCGTTTTGTCGAAACGCGCCCTGTGAGATTAGTGCGGATTTTATGGACTTACGCGTCGACGTCAACGCGGCGGTTGGCAGACTCGGTGTGGGAGTCGGAGGCGGGGGGCATGGACGTGGGCTTAAGCGTTTGCTGGCTAAACTGCGTGCGAATAGCTAGGTCCAACACTCTGTCACTCTGTCCCGTCCCCCCTTCAGCAGTCTTTATCCTCATCCTGGCAGCAGCAACACCTGCTGAACTTTTGTCGTTTCATGGCGGAAAGTTTTTCGTGCTGCCAGTTTGGGGCTTGTGGTTGTCGTTTTTGCGTTTGCCGCCAGTTTGTTGTCTATTTTAATTTGTTTACTTTTGTTATTGAGCTGTCCGTTGGTGCTTTCTCTCTGTGCGCTTGTGTGTGTGTGTGTTTGGTATGTTTGATTGGTGCTAAGCTTCACGAGCAGTGTCAGGTGCTCGGTTTTGTTTTTTTTTGACGTTCTCTGCTGCTGCAAACATCTGTCTGGTCGCAGCATTTGACTTTTACTTTAGTTTTGCTGTTAATTGAAATTCATACAAGACACAGATCAAGATGTCACTGACAGGCAAACTACTAAGCTTGTCTGCTGTCAGCTATAAATGCCCTCAATACTACCATCAATGCTATCAATTTGCCTTCTTTTGTGTCCCAAGACACACGCTCAATACAAATTTACAAAATGTGCTTCGAGCATAATTATGAAAACAGGAAACGGAAATTGCAAAAAGTAGCCAACAACAGACGACGACGACGACGATGGAGCTGAGCAGCTGCACTTCACTTTTAGTGTGCATTGCTAGTTTTACGTCATCATCAGCATAAGCAATGGCAACAGTAGCAGCAACAGCAACAGCTCAGCATCAACATCGGTTATCGACATTGGCGTCGTCGTCGTCGTTGACGTCGTCATCGGCAATAGCTTTTGCTTGGCACTTTGGTAACTTTGTCTGGTATAAATAAAACGCTTCTGTGGGTCCAAGCAGGTCCAGTCATGGCCATAACTCTTTGTCCTGCTCAGCAGTTATTGAACATTTTCAATTACTTTCAGTTGAGAGCATAAATTTTTAATAATTTGAAACATGATAAAGGGAAATTAAAGGCGAAACTTGTCAAAAACGGCCAAGGAGCAACGGCAACAGCAAACAGCAAGAACAAGCGAGGCAACAGCAAAAAGCGTTCCACAAAGTGACGACTCTTGCCTCTGCTGCTGCTTCTGCTGCTGTTGGGGTTGAGGCAAGATGTCGACGGGGGGAGTTTGGCTGCTTGTCGCGCACGATGTTTTACCAAACTATTATAATTACGTTGGAAAGACAAAAATTTTAATAAATGATAACTTTTTTGTCGTCAGCGCGTCACAACTTATTAAAAGTATAACGCATAGCGCGATTGGCGGGGCGAGCGACAAAATGTGAAAGGGGGACGAGGGAGAGGGAGAGTGAATGAGTGAGAGAAACAGGGTCGAAATGTTGCCAAGTAAAATTTTGTTATCAAAGTTTATAATGCGATGCGACGGATGGCACCGTTTCATCTCATCTCGCATCGTATCTTATCGCTTCGTTCCCGGTTCCTGGTCACGGCTGCAGCGTGAATATGTAAATAGATATTCAAAATTAAGTGGACGTTACTTTGATGAAGTTGATGCGACATAAATAAGGCAACTTAATGAGGCATTCCGGCACTTGTTTCGTATTCCTTGTACTCCTTTCTACGAATATCGATTAGTTTTGATTATTTCTCCTTTGAAATGTGAAACTGTTTTGGGACCACACACACAAGCACACTTTTCCCCACACATTCATATATTTTTAAATATGCGAAAACACACACATACACACATACGTAAACATTTCGAGAATTGTACTTGGCGAGCTGACAAAATGGCAAAACTTTGCGACAAATTATAATGGCGGCCGCTGCGCACACTGAGAAAATATATTTGAATTTAATTTTGAGGCGCTCTCTGAGAGGGGAAAGCAAGAATAAGGAGGCAGCTGCAATGGCGACAACAGCTGTTGAGCTACTTTAACAGTCTGCTAGCTCATTAAGTTTTCCTACTCACACACACACACACACACAAAGCGTGCAATATAATGCGGCACACAAATAAATTTGTCACAGAAAATTTTGCAACTTTGTGTAATCCGTAGGGAATGCGAGCTGCTGGGCGCCCATGGCCACCAAAGGCAACCGCAGCAGAAGCAGCAGCAGCAGCGCACAGAATCTAGAAATCAACGAGTTTATCTCATTAAAAAGTTATTTTCCGCAGCAGCTGCAAATACACACACACACACACACACACTCGTACACTGAGCTATTCTCAAAGTCTTATCCTACACATGCCAAGGCTCACACACTGAAGAAAGGCAGGAGTAAAAGAGATAGCTATGCCGTGGTAGAGAGAGAGAGGGAGCAACTGCCATGTGTACTTAAAAGTGGAGGCAGGCAACGAAATATGTAAATCCACTTCATTTAATTTCGCATTTAGCCAAAATGCTAACAGTAAATGACAAATATTCTTGTTAAGAGGCATAAATGCAGCATCGAAGCGAAGCGCGAGCGGAAGCCAAGAGCAGCAAGCGAGTCTTTGACTTGGCATCAGTCCAACAACTGGAGGAGAAGGAGAAGGCAAGCCTCGAAGCCACAGCCCAGTTTACCAGTTTTCTTCGGCAGTGTCTTTTTGTTGTATTGTACTGTGTGTAGTTGTGTCGCATTTGTTGTTAGTCTGTTGCTGTGTGCTCTGCTCTGCTGTGCTGTGCTGTGCTCGACATACTTTGATTCAAGTATTTTGAAACAGCGTCGTGTTGCCGCCAAAAAGACAAAGTACATTTCCGCTGGCAGTTTCCGGTTTCCGGTATTGTTTTGATGCCGCCATCGTTGCCAGTCAACATTTGACAACAATACAACTCGACGTTATATGGCTTCGTTGTGTGTGTGTGTTGAACGTTGCTCGGTTGCAGGTTGCATGCCGCACAAATCGAAGCATCACATGGCAAATTAATATAGCTAAGTGCAAAACACGAAAGCGTAAATTGCAAATCAAGCAAACAATCCACCACAATCCATTGAACTTTGAACATTTTGCCATCTGGCAGCTGCAGCTGCAACTCCAGCTCCAGCTATCTGTATTATAAGTGCTTAAGAATGCCACTGGCAATATGGATTAATGCTCAACGTATCACAACTTGTCCTACTACTATATATGTATATGTATGCTACGTGTATACGAGTAACTGGATCAGAAATCAGACCACCTGGCCGACATTGTCAGCCGCTGTGATGACAATGGCTGTTGACCATTCCTGAAAAACATTCAGACATTTTGGTCAATATTTGTGCTCCGCTTTTGCTTTTTGTACGTCCGCCAGTTCAAAATTTCTGTCCAGCCCTTCGCTCTCTGTTCTCTCTGCGCCCTTTTCCTCTTCTGCAGGACTCTGCATATGCATATGTCGTAGCATAAAATGCTTTTAGCCAGCTTTTTTTTGAAGTGGCTTTCTCTCGTTTTTCTTTTTACTTAACAACAATAAAACGTGCTTACAACACACATAACCACAAACATACTCCAACACACACACACAAAGAGACAGATACGCTATAGTGTCTTTGGTTTTAGCAACTAGATTTTAGTGTTTCTATCGGTTTTTGGTAGTTTGCTCATCCATTAGATTTACCTGAGGCTGCTGCAGTTGCTGCTTCAGCTGCTGTTTTCCGTTCATTTCCAATGCTTTCTCTCTCTTTATCGGTATTTTGTATTTTGCGAATGCCATTTTCATTTTAGCATATTAAACCAAATCAATTTGTGATTGTTGTTGCAACTTGCGGCCTTTCAGCCTAAATAGGTTAGCAAGCAATTTAATAGATTTCGATTTCGATTGCATTAATTTCATTGATTAATTTGTTGAGCCAACATTTGACTAACCTCTCAACATTTTACTAAATACATCAGAATATAACATATGTATATGTACATACATATTATATTCATAGTGTTTGTGTCTGTTTAGTCCTTTTTTGCATAATCATTTAAACCATTTTGCAATCTGGAAATTCATGCAACATTTACATGGGGAAAACTCTTTGATAATTCTTCGCTTGAGAGTTAGCTAACAGAACAGCTCTTAATGGAAATCAAATTTCTTAGATTGCTGTGTATGTGTTTGATTTCGGGGCAATCCCTTGACCATTGATCATCCAAATGTTACGCATCGTACAACATTTACAATCGTACCGAGTACATTGGCAATTTGTCTTTCGTTTCATTCGTTCATTCACTCCGTTTTTTTTTTTTGTATTTACTAAAAACTTAAAGGGCTCAATAAAAGCGCCCAGGGATACGTGTGCCACCTCTCCTTGATCCTATGCAAACAGGCAAGGGAAAAAGTTGGCCCAGAATGAAACTAGTCTTGACTGGATGACTGACTGAGAATCACTGGGCGAAATGCCAACAGCAGTCCGTTTGCCTATATGTATTACTTTGTATTGGTGTAGGCATGTCTGTGTGTGTGAGTGAGTGTGTGTGTGAGGAAAGGTCAGCCTTTTATGTTTGTTTCGTATTTTGTTTATGCAAAAATTGCCAGAGCAATTTCATAATGGGTCAAAAGAGAAATCAACTTTTGTTGAAAGTGCTTTAAAATGCACGACAACAGCAACAACACCAAGAATAGCGCCAGCAAAAGCACCAACAACAACACCAGCAACAACAACGATAAGAAGAAAATGAGTAACAAAAAATGGCAGGACATGCGCCTGATTGTTGCCAGGTCGTCGCTCAGTCCATTGACTAAATGGAGCGGATGTCAAAAACTAAAGTTGCAAATTTTTGGTACGCTTTTTGTTAGTGGCGAGTTCGAAACACACACACACACACACACACACACACACATAGAACTACATGTAGACGTCACTTGCATGCATCGCTGAGAGGATGTCGACAAGGACGACAACATTGTCCTGGCACTTAAGCAACCTTTCCAAGCGTCTCCTAACCGCCATTTGTTGTTTGGACGCCGGTCCGTTAGGTTCGTTTTTCGTTTTTCATTTCGTTTGTTGGGTTTGTTTGCTGCTATTGCCGTTGATGTTGTTGTTGTTGCTTTTGCCCTCGGGAGATTTGCCTTTTGCCTGTTTGACCAATGAAGAGGTTTTCTTTCGAATTTGTTCGAGCTTTTCCCCCACCCAAATAGTTGTACGCATAGTTTAATGCTTTTAATTTTTGACATTTCATTTGCCAAGTTTATATCACGCAGGCACCGAAAACTATTTAATTGTCTGGCGTGAAAACTTTTGCCTCTGTCGAAAGCTGCTAATGTGCCACTCTCTACTTTCTAGTATCTTCGATATTGAAGCTAGATTTGAAAGTGTGTTTAGAGAATGTTATACGGAATTAAAGTGGAAACTTAAATCAATTGAATATGTTGCATTTAAATTCTGCACTTTTTTGAAATGCTTGCTTACCAGCGGAAATAAAATGCATTTGCAATTCACTTAGACTGTCATTCGCTTCCCTTGACATTTGAAGAGAACTCAGTACAATTACTATGACCTTAACTTGGGAATTAACTTACAACGCAGTAAAGTAATAAATATGCAAACAGTTTTAAAGCATATTCTGGCAATCGATGGCAGAAAAATCTATAATAATTAAATTGGCATGCAATGCGATGAATCTGCGATAGCTTTCCCATAGCACCATTCATCATGTTGTTGACAAATAATACTTGCTGCATACTTTAATAGGGAGTTATCCATCCATTAGCGTAATCAACTTTAAGCTCAAGAGTACTTGACATCCTAGGTATTTTTGCTTACTGGGTATTAAATAAGCTCGATTGACCTTCCTCTTCTTTGAGGACAAGCAGCTTCTGTTGCTGCTGCAACATTTTACTGTCACTCATGTATGTCCACTTGTCACTTACCTGCTGCTGCACTCACATACACACTCGCCGTGTTTATAGTACTATTAATATCCGACGGTTGATTGGCCGGCCGACCGCCGCACAGTGGTTGGGCTTGTATGAAGCCGCGGCCAAAAATACTTCCCGTTGAGATATCGTTATGAAATTTTCCCCAAAAATTTAAAAAAATATTTTGAATATATAGTAAAAAAATTGGATACATCGGAGGACTATATCATAGCTCCCATATAACCTTATTATGGCATATGCCGATTGTGCGCCAAAATTCTTCCGGTGCACCGCGGTGGAGTTACAGTGCTAATTAAATTGCAAGCATTTCTCTTGTTTTCGCCCGAGTTTTTTCTTCATTATTACGAGATATGAGTATCTGTCTCTCTGTAATATTATAGTTCCATACAAACGTCAATCCGGTAGCTTCAGTTGTTGATACTGATTTCGTTGAGTCAGCAGTGCGCATTATTGAAATAGCTTTTAACGTTCACCTTTCAACGGCGCTACCTCTTTGCTGCACCTTACATTAATAACATATAAACTTGAGAATACACACTCATATTAAAGTTTAAAGCAAGGGAATAAACAAAAATAAAATCAAAACTATTAATAAATGTAAACACAAACTCAAAAGACGAAGACAGGGCAACAGCACAACAAGCACACGAGCGAAAACAAATTTTTTTAGTGCAAAACTGACCCTGAAAATGTTAAGACGGTGTTAGCGCACAGCACAGCACAAACACATTGATATACAATTTAACTGAGTGAGTGAAAAAACCTTAGCTGCTTCAAAATATAGACAAAAACATGTATTATTTCAAATTAATATAACAAATTTAACAAGTACTCTGTTTCATTAATATCAGGTAATTAAAACGGTGAGACGAACCGTTAAGCCAATTAAGCAAGATGAAACGATTTGTTTACTACCATTTTTGTTGTTATGACTTTTTTTATTTTTGCAAATGTGCGCCGCAGTGGTGACCAACGTGGTGCACATGCCACATGCCATATGGCAACGTCCATAGCCAGTGAATTAAATTGCAAGCATTTCTCTTGTTTTCGCCCAATATTACGAGTATTGAGTATTGTCTCTCTGTAATATTTGTTTGTCAATCCCAGCTTCAGTTGTTACTGATTTCGTTGAGTCAGCAGTGCGCATTATTGAAATAGCTTTTCGGTTCGTGCAGAATGCTGCACAGCGCACAGCACAGCAAATGAGTGAGTGAAATGCTTCCAAATTGTTCTGTTTATTAATATCAGGTAATTAAAACGGTGAGACGAACCGTTAAGCCAATTAAGCAAGATGGCTACCACCAGCAAATTAATACATACACATTAAATTAAGCTAAAAGCAGAATACAAAATCAGTAGATACAGATACAAATCCAACGCAGATACATTGATGAGCTGCAGTTGGTGGCTGTGATTAAACCGACTTGGTGGAAAGAAAGCGCGAAACTTTGTTGGCATTGCGTAATTGACTTGATGTTGTGCAACATTGACTTTCCCTCCTCCACTTTTGCTCTCTATCTTCACCCAATCTGTGGCCAATTCCCCTGACAGAAGTGTGGCAAAGAACTGGCCCCATAGCGGGCGCCGCTTCTTCCATGTCATAGTTTTCTGGCGCTGTGTTAGCCAAGTCAGCCATGGCTTGCTTTACCTTATAACTTTGGCTTCTACTGCTTTCCACTTTTCCCAGCATTTTTTTTGGCTTCTTGTGTTTTGGCGCTTACTTACGATAACTTTATGACGCTTATCGCTACAAATGTGCTTGTATCTGGGCACTCTGTGTGTATCTCTGTATCTTTATTTCGCCTGCAAGTACATTCCGCGCGCGCCACATAAAAGTAAAGTGTAGCCAAGTTGATGCAGCCAAGGGGCCCAACACCAACACCAACACCAAAACCAACACGAACAGTAACAGGGGCAACTTGCTTCTAAGTAACTTATGCCATAATTTCGTTGCCAACGCGCTTCCCGCGCGAATTCTTTATTTGCCGCTGCTACCAACGATGGCCACAGACGACAACGACGATGGCGGCGGCATAATCGCAAAAAGGAGTCTGGCAAATATTATTTTTTATATTTATTCGAGTTACTTTTTTTTCGTTTTTTTTTTTTTTTTTTTTTTGGTGTGAGCGCCTTGCTTGCTTAATGTTTATTATGAATGTTACTCATGAGCGTATTTAGTTAATTTTATTTCACACAAGAGAAGTCAGGAAAAACTGAGCAGCTGAACCGCCCCACATTGCCTAGTGTTGCGCCTCTTTTGGAGTTTTTGCTCAGTCGGGCATAGAGTAGAGTGCTAGCTGAAAATTAAGTTGACGCCATCAACACTTCGCCAGTGTCGCTCTCACTCTTTCTTTCTCTCTCTCTCACTGTCTGCCCTGCGAGGAGATGGAGATTTTTTGGTATGTGAATGTGCGTGTTGAATGTGCGACGGCATCAACAAATTAGAAGTCAGTAAACCCGGGCGAAAAAGGCACTCGCTTATCTGCGTTAAGTAGATGAGAAAAGTTTTGTGCTGGGTACGTTGATAAGTTGAATTACATACTTCCCATATTTCCTGCATCGAAATGGCAAGCAGCGAACTCCGGTCTTGGCCTGGCTTGGCTTGGCTTGTCTGATGTGGATGGATGACTATGGGTGACTATGCGAATCTCTGGACAGAAGCCAAAAATACTTATTATACTTACTCTCTCCCACTCTATCTCTATACATACGGAAGCATTAATGGGTTTATGTTCCAGTGTTAACAAGGCAGCGCTCCTTTGGCATCTTAACCAGTTTTACGGCCAGTTGCCAACTCAGCAGTTGAGCTAGTAGCTCAGCTAGCAGCCATGTTGACAGTATTAAACTGACGACACTGTTGCCCAAATCTGCGCTCTGCGCTCCTTAAATTGCAACCTGTCCAACTTTGTTGCAGTTGATAGGGTTATTCGGGAGCAGCATCATGCTCTCTACAATGACCTTCAGCTGAAATGAATCTGCTGGGACCCAAACTCCTCCATATACCCCAGATAGATAGACAAAGATAATGAGAGAGAGAGAGAAAAAGCAAGTGTAGCATGTTCGTATCTTAATTAGATTAGAGCTACACTACATCAAGGGGATATTAGTTTTATGATTAACATTGCATCGACATGAAACAGCATATTGTCCATATTAAGTATACGTATACGTATGCGCAACACACATTACGTATAAGCCATATAAGCCATAAGTACATTACCTACAAGTCTTTTTAACGCTGCTAATTTATAAAAACACTTTTCAAAAAACGAAAAAAAGAAAAATTCCCATTCAGGCGCTTTAAGCGTGCGTTTACTCGAGAATTTGCCGTTAATGTGTAACAAGCACTCGAAGCAAATTTAAATTAAGCTAAACTAATTGAGAAAAGGCAGATGAGAGAACGAAAACAGTTTCTTTTCTTTTTCGTTTTCTTGTTCGCTTTGTGGCTAGCTTAAAGCATTTGAACCATGGACGAGACTGTTGAGCAGCGTTTGCTTCGATGGCGATGCCGCCACCTTTAGACGAGGTTCACCTGAGAGGCTATTTTTTTACTTAATGAAATCAAAATAGATGTTCCCGCTGCTTATACCGTTGTTATCTGTGCAAAATTGGAGCGCTCGCTGGTTTCTCCAAGTTTAGATGTTCGCTTAAAGCGAACTACAAAGAACAATATACATAAAATTGTTTGTTTTTTTTTTGTTCTTTAAGAAATGTGTGCTTGAAAAGTGCATTTAAAATCTACTTTGAACTTAATTCCGAATTTCACACAGACTTACGCTCGCACACGTACATAGTCTTGACAGCGCAACGACAAATGCATTTGCTAAGAGAAGCTTTGGCCATGACTTTTGCTTTTGGTTCGTCAATCACCTTTTTATCTTGCAGGACATTACCAAGCAAACCGCAGAGCTTTGCTAGCATTATGTTCATGTCCTTCTACGACGAAGCGAGTGTTATATTTTTGTGTGTCGCTTGTCGTTCTTTGTCGTGGAGTGTGTATGAGTGTATGGGGTGTCCTTGTGTGTATGCACGAATTTATTACAACCTTTGGGAATTCTTTTAAGTAGTTGCTCGATTCAAAATAATTTTCCATTTATCACTGTGATAACAAAACAGTTTTTCCTCGACCGAGAGCGCGAAAATGGCAAAAATAACATCAGCCACAACAACGGAGCGCAACGGCAAGAGCAACTACAAGAAGCATTATGAGCATGCCTGGTTTGTGGTTTTGTGGGGCGTGCCACTGTCCAGGATAAAATAAAGTACTCTTGGCAAATCTTGAGCTTGCCATAGAGGAAGAGAGGGAGACAGAGAGAGTGTGAGAGTGTTCTGTGCTCGTTAGGGAGCCTTGTGCCTTGACTTGCTGACGAGACGAACCAGCAGCGGCCAAAGGAACATGGAGTGGCTCTAATGATAAATGCTGGGCAGCAGGTGATTTAAAATAATTTCGGTCAGCGCGTGAAAAATATTTGTTGTTGTTTTCAAATTTTTGAAATTTATGAGCTGCCGTTTGTTCCAGCCCCTCGCAAAGTGAAACAGCATCAGAAGTGTGAGAGAGACAGAGCGGGATACTCTTCAAAGTTATGTAGGCCAAAAACTTGGAGCATGCAGAGGTTTTCCTAACAAAAAAAACTTCACTTTTGGTCGCGACACGTCTTTGCCGCACCTTCCACAACGTTGTGCTATAAAAGAGGTTAGAGGCTAAAACTTTGCTTTCGCAATTCGGCCAACTCATTTACCACACTACTTGCTTTTTCGCACTCTCTTTCACAGCCTCTTCGCTCTCTCTTTCTCTTTGGCAGTTTCTTTTGTGTAGACTTCTCTGGTGAGTTGATTTTATAAAGCGTTGGTCCTGGATACAGTTGCCGTTGTAGTTGCCGTTGCCGTTGCCAAACGCTTGTCAGTAGCAGACGGAACTATAACAAGGCGCAGAGCATTTTGCACCGCAGGCTGCCAGTTTGCTGCAATGTTCGTGGCTTGCGCCACAAAAGTTTCATTTGTGTTCGAACCCAACTTTGATGAGCTGACTCTGCTCTGTGTGCTGCAAACGGTTGCAACGCAAAATTATGTGCTCGGCCCATTGAACAGGCCGTGTTGCGCCATTAAGCACACAGGACGAAAAGGACCAGACAAATGGCGAAGCGAGAGAAGAAGATGCCGTGTCCAGTCCAGTCGGTTGTCCAATCCAAGCGAAGTCTATCAGGCATTCAGGCCAGTCAAGTGCATTTGCATAATTTGCAGCGCTGCGTAAAGTTTTTGCATATTGGCCAAGTTTTATGGCTTTAGCCAGCTTGTTTATTAAGCAATCAATTATAAAGATTGCGTCGGGCGTACAAGTCTATTGGTTCTATATGCTCAGCTTTTAGTGTTTTAGAGTGAGCAAAGCATTAACAGGTGTACAGCACGAGGGTCAACCAATGATCGGCCAGTTTTGCAAATATTTGGCCAGGCCAGTTGCATTATGTGAGGCGAACACTTGAACAGCAGCAGCAACTACAGCTACAGTTTCAACGGCTATGGCTACATCAATGAATGTCCTGCTCAGTTTACTGAGTACTTCAGTGGAGTGCTTGATAAATAGATTAAATGGCTATGGAGTGGCATTAAGCACAAGACAGCAGGCAGCGGGCGGACAGGCAGCATCTTGCCCTTGTAAACGATACCCTTGTTTACCTTGTTCGCCGGCAGCAAACTCATTCATATTGCGTTGTGCTTAACTTGTTTCCTATGCAGATGCTCTGCCCCGCCAGTCAATGGGGAATGCTTCGCTATGCTCTGCTCTGCTCTCTGCTCTGGGTACCACACATAAAATTTTACGACATCAGAAACCGATCGAAATGTTGTTCGATAGTTGGCTTCGCCTGTCGGCAACATTTGCATGCACACTTTGGGGGAATTAAGATGAATATAAATACGTATTCTATATATTTACTATACATATATATACATATATATAAGCAAGCAAGTATATGCTTTATATAGAATTGCAAAAGTTTAGCATAAAGTTTGGCGTTTTACATGAAAACTTACAATTGGAAGCAGTAGCCAGAGAGAGAGAGAGAGAGAGAGAGAAACGTGCTGCCTTCATTTGGCTGCATCAAAAGTTTCGGTAAGCTGATACGATTCTTTGTTTTAACGACTTCGTTTGCGGTCAGTGCTCATCGCTGTCTCTTTCGAGACAGCTGCAACTTCTGTTTGACACTCAGAATGCATTATACAAAAATAGTAGATTGTATTAGTAGTTATGTACGATGCGATTTGATCTAGTTTATGTAATCGTGATTAACGAACTTGCCTTGTAACGCACATCTATATCTGAGCTGGAAACAATTTAATCCGCTCAGTTGCAGGACATTCGAAATAGTATGCGTGTTGTCCTCGACGCTGCTTTTGTTCCAATTTCAACACGGTGATGAGGGTCACACAGCTGCCGCACGTCGAGGTCGCACACACACTCGCACACACTGCGTGTGGTTGGTGCTTTCAATTAAAATTTCAAGTGCACACGTAACAACTTTTATTGAAATTACGATTGCAGGCAACACACACACACACACACACAGAAAGAGAGAGCAAACACTCCTGCAGCAGATGTGAGCATTCAAACATGTCCTGTTACACTGCATACTTCATTGCATTCTTTTGGAGGGCACGTGTGCTCGCTCTGCCATTTGCGGCATCCACGTCTAATGAAGCCCAAACACAAAGCTGGCCCGAGAGCCTTGGCCCGAGTTTTAGTAGCTGCTGCAGCAACAAATGAGAATGAGAATGAGTTGTCATCAGCTATATTTGGAATTTAAATTCCATAACATGGGCATGCGTCGACGTTATAGAATTGTGCGTCAAACAAATTTTTGAGGATATTTGTGATTAATGTGATTGCGAAACATTTGCCAAAAGCGTGAAACAACAGCAGCAACAGCAACAGTAACAGAAATGGCAACGGCAACAAAAGAGCATCAACTGTGACAATAAAATGTTCCTTCTTTCTATTCATGTATTCACATAATCCAAGATGAAAAATAGATTTTACCAAAAATTTTACTGCGCAAAATGCTGACAAGGACATTCCGCCGTACTGAGCTTAACATGCTGACGCTTGGCCAGGACGAAGCGTCTGGGCAACTGTAGGAGACTGGGCATATGGGCGTGGCTTGGCGGTCTATAGACGGGGGTCCGGAGTCCAGAGTCCGGACTGAGTGGTCGCTTGCCCGCCAGGGATGTTACATCAGCTAAATGGTTAAGCGCACTACTCTGAATGTAAAAAAGGCTACAGTTTTAGAAAAACACCAAAATGAAAAAAGGCGACTACAAAAAAACTCAGGAACGACGACAGCTCTCGAAGCATTCGTAGAAGTAACATTGGCGTTGCTTTCTCTGATTCTATTCTTTCACACTCCTACACTCTTCGCTTTTTACTTTCACTTCGTTTTCGACCGCTGACTTTGCTACATGACAATGAAAATCTGCATTGCTCTTCTATGCTTGCCTTCTGATGCCCTTTGCTACGTTTTTGCCCAACTTTGTAATAAGCTGCAGCATTAGTTTAACTTTCTGACAGTTCGGCATCACAAAATTAACATTAAGTATTTGCTATCAAACTGAACTTTTATTTAACAACATATTATATATAAAAAAGGAAAATAAGCTTGGATTTTTTTATTTATATCTAGTTGCTGCATTTATATTTATTTCTATATAACATATTGAATAGAAGATGATTCATCTATTGTTTCCTCATTTAACAATACAAATTATTTTGCAGTTTAGGTAATTCTTTCACACTTTGAGTTCTTCCATTTTACAGAATTTTTATATATTTCTGGCTAACAACATATTTAATGTACAACAAATTCATTTCCTCATTTCACAAAAGATATTTTATTTTGGAATATTTTCTAAATGAAATACCATCAGTTTAGTTGCTTATGTTTCCTCAACAAAAATAATTCAGTGAACAAAATACATGTTTATCATTTAGTTTTTATGACTAGTTTGCGGTCATCTATTATTTGCCATGAATAGATGCTATTTACTAATAATTGAGACTAATTTGTTGATCAAATAGATTGCATTTAACAAACATATTTACTTAAAACGTTTTTTATTGTGTGACTAATTTGTTAATAACCCACGGTCATAGAGTATTTTAGCTTCGATGGACTTCAATTGGATTTGGGTGACTGTTTTTCTTTGCTGCCGCTTCGATGCTTCGTTTGGAAATTGTCATTTTAGTATTCGGAATTCCCAGCTCTGCTGATTTTCTGCTGTCTGTGCAGTTTTCTAGCTTTCCTTTGCCTTTCCTCTCTCTCTCTCTCTCTCGTATTTGGTTGGCATTGCTGAATTAAACCAATCACTACTATTTTCACACTTAACTTGCAATTTGCATAAAATATTACCCAAGACCCAACAGTCAAGCAGACGTTGTCGCTGGGGGAAAGCACTTCGTGTGGGCGTTGCGACAAGGGAGGGAAGAAGAAAGAGGGGAGCAGAGAGGTTCACATGCTGTTTGGGGCTTGCAAATAAGTACGCAGCCATTGACAGTTGCGTGCGAATTTCTTTTATTTCCTTATACTTACAAACACACATATTTACACATATATTTTTCACTATCACACACGCATTCACATACACCAATACACTTGTGAACACATTGAAATTGTGTTGAGTTTTGCATTTTGCTTTTGAATGAAGTTTTCACATGTTGCCACGTTCTTCTATTTTTGTATTTATTTATTTATTTTTTTTTTTTGTGGGTTAGTCAAAATGATTAAGTTGTAGTTTTTTTTAGTTAGAGCAGCGTATTTAAATAGGTACGAATATAGTACTTACTTATTTATTCACTGGGCGTGTGCACTCATTAGTGCAAATGTCGGCCAAAACTCAAAAACTATGAAAACTTACAAGTAACTATACGCAATTCGAAACGAACCATTACGCTACATTTAACAAATGGGTTAGAGCCCAACCAAGCCAAAAGCTCTGCCAGGCTGCCAGAAAGAAATGGCTTTTTGGCTTTAATGTGCCCGAGAGCGTGAGTGTGCGTGGGTATGTGTGTTTGTGTGTGCCTTTGACGACCTCCTGACAAAGGCTTTTGAGTAACGCGCTCTCTCAGACACACAGAAGACATTAAATGCCCCGTTTTGCACATGTCCAAAACAGAGAAACGTGTTCTTCTTGCCGGCAGTATGCCAGACAAAGGTAAGTGCTTAGGCTTGTTTGCGAGGAAATTGAAAGTAAAAATGTTTTTAGCCAGTTACAGCCAAAGGGAGTACAAGTACGTACATTGACATAGGCCAAGTCCAACTGTCTGATGAGTGCCGCAGGCAACTCATCTCTCTCAACTATCATAATGTTGTTAAACTTTGATTGACAAGCTCTGTAAATAGCTGTTAAGCATATGCTGAAAAGTCCAGCCTTCTCTATCCATCATCACATTTTGGCCTCGATTCTGTTTATGCATCGCATTGCTAATGTGGAAAATGGCTTTGTTCAGCTTTGCTGCTTCTCTTCCTCCTCGCTGTTGTTCCACTGTGGAAACCACTCTAATTCAAACATGCATGCACTCACACTTGGCAAATACTTGGGCAAACACATAATTTCGAGTATTTAACTAAAATAAACAGGGTGTAAAACATTTTATTGCATGTGATGTGCCCCCACTCCTCTCTCCGTTGTGCTGTCAGCTCTACATTTTTCTCTCTTGTTTTTGCATTGCTTTCGCTTTGCATTTGAACAGTTGCACTCGTACCGACAGAGACAAACAATCGGACACCCACACACACACACACACACCACACTTCCATGCACACACACATACACACACACAATATTTGCATTTCAGTCACTTGCACTTTTGACTGCTGATGCTGCTGCTACTGCTGCTGATGGTGATTCTCATGGCTGATGGCTCAACGTTTGTCCATGCCCCTCAGCTAGCTTGATCCTTTTACTCGTCTCTCACTCGTTTTTCACTTGGCACTTTAGCACATTTCCATTTGCAATTGTTATATCCTTCTTTGTGCTCACACATTTGTAGCTGCTCTCTGTCTATGTGTGTGTGTGTGTGTTTGTGCAGCTTGTATGTAGGGTGCGTGCCCGAAGCGTTTTGCTTTCTTGCTTCTTTAGTTAAACAATATGCCGCTTAAAGAGCACGCGTAAATATTCATAAAAAGAACGAAACTTGGCATGCGGCTAATTAAAAGAGCTGTAAATTACGAGGGATGTGAGGCAACTAAATGCAAATGCAAATGCAAAACCCAAACCCAAAACCAAAACTCAGACCATGAAGTAGGTGGGCAAGTGGCAAGGGGCAAGGGGCACTTGTGCGTGGCATGGAACGGTCACCTTAATTAAAATGCACAATTTTGCACTTTTGGCCAAGCGAGCGGCGTTTGTGCTGCATTTGCATTAAAAGCGTTTGCCGCTTACTGCTTGCCTCATGCCCCATGCCCCATGCCACCCAATCAACAACACCAACGGGGAACCTTGGCGACTTCGCTTGCCACTGTCATGCAATTTATTTGCCAACTACTTTACACTTTTTGCATTTTGCCTGCCGCTCCTTGGGTCCTCTTCACTTCTCGTATTGGGTTTCATTTTTTATGCGTTTCCCCCCGCATCTTCCTCGCTGATGTAATTTTGTTGCGGTCTGCGTTCATTTCGCGTATGAGCGGCACACTCGACTCCCACTCTCACTCTCGCCCTTACCCTCGTCCTTCACGCGCGACTGTCAGGCATTCACAATTAAAAAGCTCAACACAAAAATTTACATTGTCGCTTGATGGTCTGGCGAACAAAACTCTGCACAGACAGCACAACGGCATCGAGTAACATCAGTTTGGCCAGCGACAGATGCACGGCAGTCATCATCGTCACTTTTTAGTTGGCCATCGGAACAGACTTCCACTTTGTCAAATACTCTCTATTTTTGCCAAATTAAGAGTATAACTATTCCGAACCAAAAGTCCAATTAATTGGCGCAATAATCTCATTAATATGCATAGCTCACTCTCTAGAAGAGCGTGCGTCAATTATAGGGTATGTGAGAGGTCGAGCTGACGTAAATGTTGCATCTTTAGTGGCCGGCTCTATGGTTAGGCCCGAATATGACGTTGGTACGCCATAAAATTGTAACGCTACTTTATGCGCTTTATGCTTTATGACCGCAAATGAGCGCACACAATGCTGCAGCCAAACAGACAGACAGACAGCTAGACGACTGGGGACTCTATCTGGCAGCTCTCTCACACTGTCTGTTTGGTCTGTGCAACTTTTATGCACGCACACATACACACACACACACGTATATAGAATTTGATTATGGCACGCTTGGCATTTGCCACTGTTTTACAGTTTTTTACTTGTGTTTTCATGTTGCATAAATGCTGAACTTTTTAATTTTAATTGTTAAAAGCTTTTTTGCTAAAAAATGGCCAGGATACGCTGGCTGCATTTCGTTCAGTTTCGCTTCCGTCTCTTTGCTCGTACCTCATAGCTCGTTGCTCGGCACTTTCACGCCACATCTTTGGCTATAAAATTCTGGCGAAATTAATGCATTAAAACGCGCGCGCACAATCACAGTGCAGTTGAGTTCAGCAGTCGAGTTCAGTACAGCTGGTAAGTGTGTGTGTGTGTGTGTGATTCCAGCGCAATTCACATTTCGCATTTCCATATGACGGTCAGTGGGACCAAACAATAAAGCATGTGCAACAGTTTTGCTTGCTGATAAATTAAACAACGGGCGCGCAATTGCAACAAAACGACTCGACCAGCGAGCCAGTCGAGTTAAAGCATTGCCTTCTTTTGCAGACCATAAACAACGCAGTGAAGCAGCAGAAGGCGGCCACCTGGTCGAGTGGTTTATGCAATATTAAGCATACGCCATGCCTGCCTGCCTGCCTGCCTGCCATTCATAGATAAATTGCCATGGCGCTTAATATGAAAAATTATGGCGCTCACAATTAAAATGCGCACACTTTAAAAGCTACTGAAACTCAAAGCTGAGGGATAAACAACTAAGGAGTGTAACTTTAAGCCTGGTTACACGTGTGTGATCGACTGTGCGACGCCTTAATAAGATGACAGATAAACCAACTACATATTTCCTCATGTGTGAATGCCTGTGGGTCCATATGGTAAGACAATCGCTCAGGGACTCTTTTGCGTCGCAGCAGGCGCCGCAGCCGCTTACAAATTTTTGTAATCCTTTAACGATGCCAACAACTTCCGCAATTTGCTTTTGCGCACGACTCCACAGGCGGCTGTGGGGAGAGCTGCTCTGGTGCCTGCTACTGTCATTGTCTTGCGTTCTTGCGCCTCATCATCGCATAATTAATCTTCAAAAAATCATCAGTCGTCGCAGGCATTAATCTTTGTTAAAACGTTTCACGCAACTTTTAGTCCATTGTTACACATACGACGTGTGTGCCGCATACAAAGCGTGAGCTTCTGAATGTTCTTGCTGCTTCCTTCATATCATAATTGTGCTGCAACATTGTTGTTGCTTTCACTGTTATTGTTGTTGTTGCTGTTGGCGTTACTGTTGCTGTAGTGTTTGGCATCGCTAAATATGAGTGCTTGCTTTCAAGCCCACTTTGTTTTTATTTAACAATTTCCTCGCCTAAAGACTTAAAGCCAACTGATTCGTGCACAATTTAAGCACTTTATATACTTATCGTCTGTGTGAGACGTGTGTGTGTATATATATACGAGTATTCTCATAGAGTTGAAGCTGAATGTACGCATGCAATGGAGTCAACTGAGTTCACTTGACTTGCAATGATAAATGATGGCCTCACATAATGCAACTGCTGACAGGCACACACAGGCTGCCTGCAAGGAGGAGTACGGAGGAGAACGATGTTGGTGTGCTTATAATAGAAAATAATGAATGATATGTTTTTGACACGTTGCCGCTGTCATTGCGCCCATTCAATTTTACATTTTGTGTCATTTTATCGCGCGGCGCTTTAAGTTTCAGTCGAGTCGGTTATAACGAAAGGCATCTTTGGCATTGACACTGCTGACTACTGACAAAAAGCAACAAATACTTACTAGCAGCAGCGAACAGCAACAGCAACAACAAAAATAACAACAAAAGATTGTGCTCTTCATCATGCTCAATTTGCGCGAATTGTGTTGTCTTGTCTTGTTTCATCTTGCACTCTCTTACCCTCTTCTCGCTGCCACAGTCTGTCTGTCTGCCCTGTTGTCTGCTCTGTTGTCTGTTGTCAGTTGTCAGTTGTCTGCTGTCGACTGTCTTCCGTCTACTCTGTTGCTGCTCGCCTTGTTTTTCGGCAGCCTTGTGCCGAGTATTTGCCTCGCCGCCGCTGCTGCTCTTGATTTAAATATTTTTGACACTTGGAGCCAGATAATTGCGAACATTAATCATTACTTAACAGCAGCCATATCGAGCATATCTGTTAGTCTTGCTTCGCTCTCTCTGTCTCTCTTTTCTGCTGTTTGTCTTTGCCGCATATTCGTAATTTCTGCCTTTTATAATTTTGTGTAGCATACTTTTAGGCACATTCTGATTTGCTTGTTTTAGATGTAAAAGTATTAGTAGTGGCAGCTTCTTTTTTATTGCTGCTTTGATGATTAGTTAGTCATTCGCAGAGAAGGGGCGCTAGCCACGCCCATGTAGCAATTAGGCAACGCTGACTTACAGCAGCGCAGAGCAAAGCAAAGCAGAGCACATCCATCCAAATGCCAGGCAATCTGTTTGGCGCTTCAATTGCCGCCTCGTCAATTTATCACCAAATCAATCAAAAGACTTAAGCACGTTGACTGTCGCTTGCTGCTGATGCTGCTGGCGCTCTGACTGTGATGGTTGTCTAGAGATGTTCTCTGGCTGGCCTTTGCATGTGTGAAAAATGCTTTCAAATTGGGCCAAGAGGTCGCGGAGTGTTGAAGGAGATGGAGGCGTCTCTGCCTTTGACCGTTTGCCGTGAAAATTTATTTGATTGTAGGCCATAAGCAACTGCTAATATGACACAAGCTGATCCCCTGCTCTTCATTCTGATGCTGTTGCTGTCGCAAGCAGTGCGACAAACGTTGTTCACGTAGCTATTTGAACAGTCGATGTTCGGTTGAGTGACTAATGCTGTGTGTGTGTGTGTGTTTGTGTATGGGTGGGTGTGTCTGGCCCCTGAGCTGTGCTGATACCGCTGCTGGTTTGGTTTTATGAACTGCTGCCTGTGAAGTTGTGTGAAACTCATGCACACAGTTATTGGGACAGGGACACGCAATCTCAGCATTGCTCTGCTTCGGCTCCGGCTCCTGCTCTCTGCTGTGTTTGCTGGCCAAATTGCTTGTGATGAAGACAGTCAAGCGTCAATCAGTCAGACGCTCTGGATCTGGCTGCTGTTTCTCCTCTTCCCTTCCTCTTTCTGTGCATGGCACATCGACTGTGTCTCTGGCTAAAGGCTCAGGTTCAGTCTATGTCTCGCTAGCTGTCTGCATGTCCGCATGTCCTTTGCCCAACTGTCCTGCTGTCTGTCAGTTAACATGCCTTTTGCGTTTGCCATCTCACAGCGCTCTCTCGCACTCTCTTTCTGCATCTCTCTCTCGGGGGCAAGTTGGCCATGGGCATGGCAATGTCAGAGGCTCGCAGTTCGGTTCGCTCGGCTCGTCGAGAGATAATCACTTTGGGAAATTGCTCATGAATGATTTGTTGGCATAAATCAATTTGATTGATGAGCGTCAATATACTTATATGCCGCTTTGATGTGGGCAATTCCAGAACTCGCACACACACACACACAGACAGATACGGGCTGCTGCTACAATCGTTACATACGTATCCATATATGTATCTGGGTGTGTTGGTATGTGTGTGTGTATAAATGTGTGTGTGGGATACTCATTGGGCTTTTGTGTAGGCCAAATAATTGATCAATTAAGCATCAATTGCTTGGCTGCCCGAGCTGCGGGTCTGCGCTTTCAGCAGCCCTCATCTGCAGCAACAGCAACAGCAGCAGAAGCACACTTAGTGGCCGACGTGTTGCAAGTGGGGTCGAGGGCGATAGGGGCTGCTTTGGTTGAATGGTTGGTTGACTTGGTTTGGGGTAGGTTGTGGCAGTTGAAACAATTTCAAGAGTGCAGAGAGAAGAAGCAACACCAACAGCAACAGCAGCAGTTCGCTCTATAAAACAAGAAGCTGGCGTTAACTTTCTGCTATTTCAACTTGAGTTGTTATGACACTTTTAATAACTTTATTATTGCATTTACATAGAAGCAGGGCATGCAAGCCACGCCCCCTTTTTTGCGCGCAACCAAAACAACAAGCTAGTTGCCTGCTTAAGCGCCATTCTGTGTGTGTGTGTGTGTGTGTGTTTGTGAATCTTGGCAACTTCCTTGTCACTGCATATGCTTGAAGTTCCGTCTACGTTCATACGCCTGTGTGTGTGTGTGTGTGTATTACTTGGCTGTCTATGCAATTAAAAGTTTAATATAATTAAATGGTTTTATGACTTTGACTGCGCTCACCGGGCCGCAGTTGCTCCTTAAGCAGCTTTTCAGTATGGTTGCTCCTGTCGTTGCCTTCAGGCAATTTGCCCCACGACACGTTTTTGAGGTCGACTGTTAAAACTGTAGAGTTTCAGAGTCTTCTTCTCTGGCTTTTCCACGGTAAACACGCCCCATAAGAAAACAGATAGACTGCAAATTGAACTTGCTTTTAGCTGTGCTTCTATCAAAGTGATTAAACCATCAAAGTTTGCACTCGACACGCAGCATTAACGCTTCGTCTTCTACGACACCGATTGCTACTTCGACTCCAAGTGCAGTTCACACACAAACACACACAGACGACACGAATATACCGATAATTACTTGGCTAGTGCGACATCAGCAGAAATTGGCTGACAGCAAGTTACGCTACGCTACGGTTTTGGGGGGTTCAGGACAAACGACACAAGACATAGGACGCAGGACAAGGAAAGCAAAAAGATTTTTATCCAAATGTCGTTGCCACAAATCTCGTGTGACAGATTCAAGCAAACGACAGAGCAGAATTCGTAGCATCCGCAGCAGCAGCAGCTTTGGGCGTTGCTTATAAATGATACCAGCGAGCACGCCCATTGACAAATACGAAATTGCTCTAATTTATTTATGGGCAGCACATGCACAACTAAATAGAGGCTGCCAATTTTGGCCTAAGCCTTGAAATGTTGCTCGAATATGTGCTTGGGATAAATCACCACAACTAAAATGAGATGAAATGACTTTTTTTCCTGCTAGTTTCTCTCACTTAATGAAAACAATTGGAGTTTACAAACTGTGTGTGAGTCACAGTGTTTTTTTAACAACCACAATTACATATAAAGCACATTAAACCACAATTTAAATGTTGTACCAAAAAAGAACTTGTTATAGAAATAACAGAAACATGCATAATACAAATTAATTGCCATCAACTCGCAGCTCGCAAAGTTTCGGGGGCCAAAAACTTTTGTCCGTTTGGACGATTTTCTTGTTGGTCTTGCTTGATGCCTGAACCCGTCCGTTCGTTCGTTCGTCCGTCGCGTCGGTTTATGGCAAATTAGTAGCTCGTGGGCATTTTAATTGTGTTTGTAATGCGACGACTTTGACGCTGGTCAACCAGCCAGGCAGCCAACTCGACTCGACTCGACTCGACTCAACTGTGTGAGTTTAAAAATTAAATGAAAATGAATTCATTTGTACCCTTTTCAAAGCGGCATAAAAAATGATAACGAGCGACGCTTTGTAAGAATGTGGCAAGAGGCCCCAAAATGACTTAACTCATTTAATGCGCCTCTAATGGGATACAATTTAAAATTTAATTGATTTGCCCGCCAAGCATTTTATGGCCGCAAGAATTTCTCTAAATTAAAAAATGCCTTTTTTTGGTGTGTGTTTTTTTTTAGAAAAATGTGTAGCACTTTAAAAGGGCGCCAGATTAATTTATGGCTTATGCCGCACTGACTATTGATTAAATATGCAATGCTCAAGCCCAAAGGCACGGGACAACGCCAGGCTGACAGCGATAGTGCCTCACAAAAACGAAAAGAGGGGCAAAAAAAATCCAGGAGCCTGACAACACTATGTTTTTCAGTGGCTCGCTGATTTATTAGTTCAATGCACCCAACGGGGCAGGCAGTAAGTAGGATTGCAGCATGGCCACCTTGCCACCCGCATAAACATGGCGCAACAAACCGCAGCTGGATCGCGAAGCGGCTGCTGGTGGCTATATCACCGAGACACACCAACTGGCAACAATGGGTAGAACCTTTGCTGCCCAGAGCCATTTCTTAGCTTGGCAGCTAATTTATGTGCGCACGCCGCAAAGAAAATGCTGGCGAAAAGGATACGCTGCCAGGAGGCAGCAAAACTGGAAGCCAGAAGCCACTGCTCGCCTGTTTTCATAGCGAGAATTATGCTCAAAATGCTGAGGAGTGTGTAGGAAGGGCAGACACAAGAAGAAGGCGGTGGCAAAGGCAACGCGCAAAAGTCAGCGAGTATAAAAATTCGCATTTTAATATTTGCCAGTTAGCTGCGCAGCGTTGGCAGCTGATTTGCCAGCGTGAAAGAAAGAGATAGACAGAAAGAGAGAGAGAGAGAGCTGAAGCACCTCCTTCTTTCTAACCATTTACCCGTCTAGGAAGGAGGTCTGTAGGTCGGTCTTTTACATTTTGGTCCCCCGGTTGTTTGCCTGCCATTTTATCTGTGCCCAACAGCTGGCGTTTGTTTGCGGTGTCGACGACATCGCGTGTTGACTTTTGCGTCTGAGCCACCTTTCAACTGCAACTAATTTATTTTATTTGCAAGCAAGCGACGCAGACGCGTCTCATCCTCTGCTCCTCTCGACTCACCAGAGTTTCGCATTCAAGTTGAATATGATTCAAAACAAGCATTATAAAATGTATTGCATCGTGCAGCAGCAGCACCAGCAGAAGGTGCCTCTTGCCTGCCTGCCACTGCTGCACTTGATATAAAGTGCTGTGATCTCCTCGCAAAAGCCGGTGTGCTGTTGCTGCTGGTGCTGCCTAGTTGCGATTTCGCATCATCATCATGGACAGGCTGTAAATGAGTTTTGTTATCTGCAAACAAATTGCATTAGACGCTGTATGTGTGTGTGTGCGTTGTTCGCCAGGTGCTGGGGCCAAAAACTTGCCTGCAGTGCTGTTCGTACGCTCAACGGCAGAATGCCGAGCATTAGAATCGTTTCGGAGCTCTGCGCCTTCTTCAGCATCAACGCAAACATTTTGCGCTGCGACCCGTTCATTTCATCCCAACTAATGCCACAGATGCTCTCATAAACCTGATCATACTGCAAAAAGGAGCCAAATCGAATTAGCGTGTTTCGTTTGCCAAGCAAACACAAACAGTTTGGAGTTGAAGTCGAGAGCAACTCACAGCGTATTCAATTTTAGTGCCCACAAGGCAGTAGAGTGCCATTTTGTAGGTGCTGACCAAAAAATAGATGGCACCTATCAAATCAAATTCACTGAGATTAACGCAAAATGTGCTCAGCATTGAGAAGGCCGAAGCGAGGACCTGACCAGTAATTAAGATGTGATATGTGTCGTCAACCAGTTGGCAATAGCTACAAAAATTGTACAGCAATTAAATAAGTTAACTAACTTGACAAACTGACTTACTCTGTAAATAACTGATGCCATTTGATTGTCTCAACCAGCTGTCTTTGGAGTTCATCGTATTGTTCATATGGCGCTCCAACTTTAGTGGTGACTCTAGCTTCCGCTCTGAGCGCCAGTGCTTCATTCAAGTGATTGACTTTGATCACCAAAATGTCGGCGAAAGTGAGTATCTGAGTTAAGAAAAGAATGCCAAGCATATCCCCGACACAAGATCCGACGCCAGCAATAACCATTGACAGCATTTGCAACAGATTTGTGAGAATAAAGCCAAGATTAGTGTCCAGAGGCATACCGGGAATCTCGTAAGCAACAACTGTGATGCGGCTGCCATCGTAGATGAGAAATATGATTGGCATACAGCTCATTAATGTGAATGAAACCAAGTAACCATTGCGAATCCATTTCAGTATATAAACCAATCGATCGATTCCCACATTGAGAGTGTGTAGATAGTTTGTGGTACGCTCCTCGTAATCCTCAAAGACCAAACGCGTATTGTGCAATAGACGCCAAATACCCGACTGCTTTAGCACCATTGTGAGCACCTCAGCGCCTCCGCTGACCATGCCACCCATCATCATGGTGGCCTTCAAGCACTCTGTCCAACTCTCATCAGCTCTATTGATAATCCACAAAACGCTAAATGTGGCATAGGTTAAGACGGCGAAGCCTGTAATACCCAAACGATAGTTGATTATTAGGCGAGGCGTCAAAATGGGAATTCCCAAAGATCCTGAATAATAGTTAATGGTTTCTGCGATCTCTTGAAATCTCCTCGAAGGCTTCATGTTGATGGTTGACTGTTTACTGTTTACCCGAAAGGCAGAGAATCCTTTTATAACATATTTCTTTGTTGTGGAAAACTTAATTTTTGTTGCCGTTGATAATTGCTGAAAAGTGTAATTATAATGGGAATTATTGCAATGCAGTTGTCCTTTGTCTCATGGCCTTCAAGCAATATGGATTCGACATACAAGGACAACTAAAGGAACCATAATCTCTTGTGATAATTTCTTAATTTGCTGCAATTTAAAAGCTGATACTTTTGATTTTCCCATTATTATGTGTATTTTATTTAGAAAATCGTACTTAAATTGTATGTCACGTAATGCGATAAATGTATAATACGCAATTGTAATTAAGTATTATTAAAAAACAAAAGAACTATTAATAAATTACGAGATGCGGCTTTAGAACAGCCGAGAGCAAAGTCGTTGATCGTTGTTGCTGTTCATTTCGACTGTTGATTTTATTAAACGCAGCGCAAGGAATAACAATGCACTTAATTATGACTGCATTATTATAACGTTAAAATAGTTATTATTACATTAACCAAGCGTCGACGCGATGCATTTTTAAAATGTGCATTAAAATATGGCTTGGATGCAGCTATTTTAATTGTTGCTCGCCACAAAAAGCAGTAAGAAATGTAGAGGGGATTGAAACGGAAGTGCGATAAAGGGCGGGTGGAAAGGGAGGTAATTCCAAATATAAATTAAAATTTTATGTGCATGTGCGATAAATTTTATGTTATGCCCAGAAGAAGAAACCAGAAATGGCACAAAACTCTTTTAATGAGCAGCACAATTAATGTATGCTTTATAGAGGCGATAGCATTTATATCTCGCATAGGGTTTTAAACCCTGATGAAATTAAAAACACACACAACTTTGGAATGAACTCAATCAAAAATGTTGTAATTATGACTATAATATAACGATTAGACATAATATGCGTTAAATGCTCTAGACAATTCATAAAAGTTGAATACGTATACGCATCGTTGACACACATTGAATGCGCTTTATTATTTAGTAGAGCCCTTCGGCCCACACACATCACTTTATTTCTACAGCTACTTCATTGTGAAGCTCATCATTATTAATTTCCAAGCTATAAATTTCACTTTGCCACATTCCTAAAGGCCAATTCCTCACACAGAGTGCTGGGTTCTGTCTTGGCTTCGTTCAAGTTCTTCTCTTCAGCTCGGTTCGGTTGGGTTCGCTTAGACTCACTCACCTTTTTGCACGCTCCAATGGGTTTTTGGGGAGTTTCTTTCTTTTTTCTTTCAGGCTTTTTTTGTGTCTGTAGTGTTTTGTTATTCTGACCGATGCTACGCCTCAGTCCTCTTCCTTTTAGTCGCCATACTGCATCTTTTGTTTATGCCGCACAATGGTGTTGCCGCAGGTTTTTAGTGCCTGCCATTGTGTTGTGTCGCTCGCTCGCTCACTCACTCCTCTTTGCTTCTCCGTGTTCGGCCCATAAAATGCAATGGAATTTCATATAGCGCCATTCTATATGTAAGCACTTATGCGTGTGTGTGTGTGTGTGTGCGAGTGTGTATCACAGCTGGCATTATGCTTTGTATAATATGCTCAAACATTTTTCGTTGCGGCACGTAAAAAATGCAAGGCAAACTCTGCAAGCACAAGAATATGTGTGAACACACTCACACTTACATAGGTATGTGCGTGTGTATGTGTTTATTAATATCAATAAAGTGTATGTCACTGCATTTGATGTGTAATCAATTGAAAATATCTCACATATGTGAGTGTGTGCGTACAACACATGAATGTATATATAGTTCTAGTGCATATCAAGTCAATTGTTTGGCCTTAGTCCTGAGCTTACCTCCTGCTGCTGTTGCTGTGGTTGTTGTTGTTGTTGTTGTTGCTGTTCGAGCTGCTTGACTTCCGCATTTAGCGACTGTTTGCCCAGCACAAACTGCAAGCCTAGTGCGGTAATCTTAAAGGTGGCTTGGGATAAAACATTATCCGGATTCCAATGTGCGTATGCGGCTTTGACTTTGTCGGCACCTGCACATACCTATGTACGTGGGGCGGATGCCACGCCCCAACTTGACTCTATTCAATGGAAATCTATCGTTCAGCTTGACTCGTCTTGACTTGTCTTCGTCCTTTTGCATAGGCGTTGTCGCTTGCTCAAGCTTGGGGCATGAAAGAGGAATAAAAATTACAATATTGACGCTGCAATGCAGGGCCAACAAAACACATGCACACACGCACGACTACACAGAGAGAAAGAGAGAGAGAGAGAGAGAGGAGAGAGGGAAATAGAAAAAGGAAGGAAGCCTGCTGATGCGAGAAGCTCTTTGCCACAGACGTTGCCGCCTGACGCTATTGTAAAAGCGCTTTGAATTCGCATGTGTGTGCGTCAGTTGTTGTTGCCATTGTATTGAGACTTCCTTTAATGGTTTCCGGTTATCATTTTTGGTGCTACTCGGTTCCTTCGCTCTCTCACACACACACAGTGTCTTGCCATCTCTTTCGGTTTGCTCTGCTTTGTGCTGCGTGTCAATAAAGATTAAACGCATTGTTCTTTGCTGATTCCTTTCGTCATGCAAAGAAATTAATATTCGCAATCCATTACGTTTCTAATAACAATCCATATACACACATAAGCACCCACACACATACGCAGATACTGTGGCACCGGCTGCCAAGCAATACAAACAAAAGGGCAAATTTTTAATAACCTTAATGGGCAGCTTTAAGACTTAAAGACGCTGCCAACGTGCGCTTTTGAGCCTTAACCACAGTCTAACTGACCCTCTTAAATGCCCCAAAACACACACACTTACACCCTCTCTAAACCCACGCACAGACACACACATACACTCACACAGTGGCACATAATCAATCAATTTAACGCTTTAAGCTTTTGACAAATACACGCAGGCGGCAAAGGCAACTGCCGCACAATCTTTTAAAGACTCTTTCGCTCTCGCTCGCTCTTTCTCCATCTCTCTCTCTCTCACACACACACACACACACACACATTTTAGACATACCTACGGTGATAGATAAGTTCGCTCCTTTGTTCAATGACACACGATGGCCATCCGCCCCCACTTTCATTCCGTCAACTGGCCGTCGTCGGCTAATGATGACAAATTTTTTATGGGCGTTATGAGCAACATTGCGCTGCGCTGCTCCAAAGTGCATGGGCTGTGGCACATGGGAGCACTGCGAATCCTGCCATTGTCACAATGCCTCGAGTGCCCATTCCCATATTCGCATGCTGCCCGTGGGCTCTTTATTAATTTGACAGCATCAACAGGGGCTGCCCAACTCGACTCGACTCGACTCGGCACGCTAATGATTGAAATGAACTCCATGTCATGTCTGGTCTTAGGCAAAAGCCAGCGTCCAACGAGTAACGCCTCCCTTTCAGCCAACAGGCTTGATTGATGGTTATCACTCACTGGACTCGACGACTCCTGCTTCTGCTTCTGCTCCTGCTGCTGCTGCTTCCTGCTTTTGCAGCAGTTGACGTCGCCCTCAGATTAAATGCTGTAGGTGTGTCATAACTTTTTGTTCTTGTTCCTATACTACCATCACCATCGCTTGCGCCTATCATTTATTGTATTGCTCTTTTGTTGCGCTTGAATTGTTCGGGATTGTGTTCTTTCCCTCTGACCGTTTGTTCGATGTGCCACCTGTCCACGAATCCACTTGTCATCTGCTGGGCGCCCAAAGGTCGCTAAGTAGGAATACATATATACAACAAAGTAAAAATCAAATCCAAAAATAGACATGACCATCATTACACATCGGTCATGTTTAAAAGCAAATAGGGCCAATTAAAAAATGCAAATACCGCTAAATACGACAGCCATGAATGATAAATTGTACCCAGCGAGATACCCTCTTTTATTTGCGATTTAATGGATGAACTAAAAAGTGTTTTTCAATCGATAAGCAAGTCTTACAATAATTATATACAATATATATAAATAACACGGGGTTGAGGGCAAAAGGAATGTGACGCTCTAAGTAAATAAACGATATGCTTAATTGTTTCTTCAACTGTCAAACAATTATTATTTTTAAGCTATTATTCTGCTTTTATAACGCATATTTGGTTTGAGTGGACTGTGTGTGTGTGTGTGTGTGTGTGTGTGTGCGCGCACATTCCATTGAGCAGTTAGCGGAAATGGCATCGTTTAGCTGCCTCCGCCTATCAGCTGGCAGCTTTGTGGCCAGCTCTATTCGCTTATGCGTGTGTCTGTGTGAGTGTGAGTGCCGTCGTAATGAGCGCCAAGATATTTTAAAATCGCAGGCAGTGTGTTGGGGCTGCGGCACACCTGGCTGCTGCCCGACGACCCATTTGTCGGGGGCGTTGTGAAAATTCCCACTCACTAAAAAGTCAAAATCTCAAACAATTGTAGGCCACAAACGATGCCAGCGGGCAAAGCAACAACAACGTCTTGTAATCCACTACTAAGAGTAAAAGTACCACACAAACATTGCCGAGAGCGGCAGATGGCGAGAGTTGAGCACTCGCAATTCCAATGCGAGTCACGCTTGAGGGAAATTTACTCTTTAGCAGTGCGCTGAATGGAAGCGCTGTTGCGTATAAGAGTTGAGAGAGGAAATCAAGTGTGGGACTTTTTGTGAGTGGGACTTGTGTAATTTGAAAATGCTTTAACGGATGAGGAGTTAATTTGGCAACAGCTTTGCACTTGTTGCCAATATCCAGCACAATAATAAAATGCCAATGAAGGTGCATCAGATCTGTATTACAATAACAGCTATTTAATTAAAATGAGTTTCGAATTTTTTTTTTTTTTTGGATTTGAAGGCTAACGAGAGACGAGAAGGCGATGGGCAAATGGACAGCCAACGGAAGCGGAAAAATGAGATTTATGATGTGCACAATGGGTAAGAGAGTGAGTGAAGAGGGCGGCAGGAGAGACGAGAAGGACGAGGCAGTTACAGGTGCTGACGCCGGAACAGGTTGTTGGTGAGTAAGTGGGCGGAGGGTATAAATAAAAGTATCTGTGTGCATGCCATAAATGCTATATGAATTATTAAAATAAAAGTAAAACGGAAACATAACAAAGGTTCAGCAACATTTATGACAGGAAAACGCGAAACGCGTAGCCCAAAATACAACAGTACCACAAAGAGATTGCCGTGGCACGCATCTAAAACGAGATATGCCACGCCGGAAATAAGCGCCGTATATAGTAGCCGAAACACACACACACACAAAGACACAGAAGCACCCACCCAGGCAGAGACGAACGTACGCACATAGTGTTTACACACTGCCAATTTAAGATCCCCTATAAGTAGGCTTCATTTACCAGGCAAACGAGAGGCAAAGGCAAAACCAAAAAAAGAAAAAAACAAAACACGAAGCAATGCAACAATTACGGGGAGTGCACGACTACAAGATACTCAATAGTTTGCAAATCATTACAATATTTAATTTAACTTTTACGGATATTAAATTGTTCTGCACTGCGTATACTTAATATGAATTTATTGCTTTATTCGTATTGCATGTAAGTTGTATCGACCCTGCGATTCGAATGTTGCCCCAGGGCATATTAAAATGGCAGCCTGTATGGCCAGACTAACTATGCAAGGTTGTGCTCTGTAGTTGTAGTGTTGTTGTTGTTTTTGTTGTGCTTGTTCTTGTTGCTGTTATTTCTGCCAAAGTTAAATATAAATATGCATGTAAACAGGCATCTACTTAAGCAGCTTGCCCCGGCCATCGCTCCATTACCCCTGCCCCTTTCCCCTCTGACTGCCTGCCTGCCTGCCTGGCTGACTGCCGTACTGCCTGGCTGCCTGTTCTGGCAGTGTATTAATGTTCATTGAAGCGATCAAAATCAAGTCGACTACGGCTAATGCTACGCACATTTTTTGCTCGATCCTGTGAACTTTTGCTTGTTATTTGCAATTTGCTTCAGCAGCAACAGCAACAACAAAAACAACAACAGCAACGACAACCGACAATAGAAGCAGCTTCTGATTTTATACTATGTATGTATGTGCAGGCAGTTTTGTTTGTTTTTCCCTTCGCCCGCCTCTCCGTTGCTGATGCCTTCGGTTTTTTAAGGTCGTTTACAGCAACATTTCGTCGGGCACTGGGCGGGAGAGTCGAGCAGCAGTGGGAGATTTGGAGGAATTGGGCAAATGTATGTTATTATTATGGGGCATGTTGTTAACTACCCATACGCAAAATCGCATTTTCATTTCTCGTTTTTTTCTTCTTCTGTGTGTGTAGGTTTTAACATAAAACGGATTTGTGAAATCGTTTGGAAAAAATATAATCAAAATTGTTTTCAAATGACTTAGAATTGCTTCGACTGGCGAGTGGAGGACCGAGTTGTAATTATGCTCCTGGGGTGTTAACTGTCAACCAATCGGCATCCGTTAGCTGGACCCGTAATTTAAGCCGCGTTATTGCCGTTGACAACTAGAAAAATTGCCTTTTTATGGTCATAGTTTCGATGTGGATGGGGTTGGACTCCGCCCCAAATGGAATGCGTCCACGCTGGGAGCTTATATACTATTTTTGGTATGCGCTGAGTTAATAGCAAAGCGTGGAAATGCCAACAGACTTTTGTTATTTGCCAGCAAGTGGAGAAAAAAGGGAGGACAGGCGATTCCATTGGCAATTACTTTGTGCGCCATTGTTTGCCCTTGTGCGCTACGCTTTGCACATTCTCTAGATCTAATATACGATATTAACTCCCCCTAGGTCGATTAAAATAACTACACTCGATGATTTTAATCTTTCTACGATAAATATATATCTTTAAGCATTATTAGCATATCTGATTAACACCAAAAACCAAAAGTTTTATGCAATCTTTGATCCCTTTTTGTTGCTATTAATTTGTACAACGAACTGTGGAATGTTTCTGCGTTTATTCTTTCGTCTTGGCATTTTGAATTCCCGCTTTTGTCATTATCCATTTCACATTCCCCCAACTAAGGCCCCACTTGTCATTTTCAATATTTTATGATGGTTACCATTGAACTCTCTATAAGAAGCACATAAATTTACCAAAATGTAGCCAATAGAGTAGCTGCCGCGAAACAGCGTTGCTTGAGATGCCGTTGTTGAACAATGCAGCAATGTTGTATAGCTGAGAAATGCCACTGTACTCCGAGTACTCAGAGTTGGCCACTGCGACTGTCCTCGTTCTTTGGGGCAGCGAAGACAAAAAACTACGTACACATCATCATTGTCAATTGCCGGATGTGGGCCAGTTACTACTACTGGTAGGGAACTGGGAATCGAGCGTCGGGCAACGGGCATCGGGAATGAGAAGGAGACTAACAACGGCGACCAAGCGAGCAATCGCTGCTGCTGTATTCATTGTTGCCACGTAATTGCATTTCGCTATCGCAGATATTTATAGCTCCACTCGGTCAAGAGCAGCACCGGCAAGCAGCCAGCAGGCAACAGTGAACAGCCAATGGCCAATAGCTGGCAGGACAGCAGCTCGGAGAGTGGACGTACTTTGGCAGCAACAGATTTTTTCTTTTCGCAGTAAATGCGGTCAACCGCAAAAGCGCACCAGAAGCAGCAGCAGCAACGTCAGCAGCGACCGAGCCGGAGCAAAGTCGTTACAAGGATAAGGGATAAGGGCGTTAGAGTGCATTGGTACTTGAATCATCTGCTGCTGCTGCTACTGCTGCTTCTGGTGTTGGGCATTAGTCCTGGCCAAGCAAATAAAAATAAGCAATGACTGGCCGCGCTTTGTCATTGCTGCTGCTATTGCTGCTGTTCTTTTTGTGATCATCATCATCATCGTGGAGCACATCGAACAGCCAACGCTGAGCACTGAACACCGAACACTGAATACCGAGTACTGAGTACTGAACATTGTCATTGCATTTGGCCAAAGCTGACAGCATTCAGCAGTACCCAGCAGCAGCCATGCAAGTTGAATACAAGTTTTTTTTTTTTTTTTTGCTCTCTTTTTACAGCTGCTGCTCGTGCCACTTATGTATACGCAAGGCTCTTGCCAATTGCAGCGCATTAGTGGCCTCCTTTAACAATGGCCAAGCAGAGGCCAATTTTTATTGCAAAGAGGCGTCATCACTCTCAAGTGTCTTCGAATCACTTGCCTGCCTGACGAGGCAATGATAAGCAAAGCCTTCAGCTTTAATCCCCACAACAGCTAAATCAACTAACAGCATAAATAAATATAGTATATCATAGCATAAATGAATATCAATTAAATCTATGAAACCTATTAAAGTGATTGCTATCTGCAATCTTTTTTCCTCGCTTCTTGTTTGTTTTTGATGCTAAAATGCCGCACATTGTGCTGAAATGAAAATTTGACCCTGCTGCTGGCAATTGGTGTATAAATTTGGCACACACAGACATACACACCGACACACACTCGTCCAAGCATGTAAATGTTATTGCAAGCATAATTTCCTTTAGCTTCCGAGTGTGTGTTGCTGCTGTTGTTGTTGTTGTTGCAATTGCAGTTTTTGCACGTTACACGAGCCATTTGCAGTAGAAACTACATGCGACTGCATTGCGGCACTTGCTGTTGCCTTTGATGTTGCTGCCGTTCGAGAAACGAGAAACGAAGCCAGAGCCACGGTAATTGCTAGTGTTTCGTTTGGTGTGTTGTTGCCAGGGCCAGGCCAAGTTAGTTTTAGGTAAAAATTTCTAAAAATAACAATGAATAATTTACATTTGGCCAGGTCAAGTCAAGTATATAGTATGTATACGAGTAAAGTAAGTCTGTACCACAGCTGGCGATAGGAAAATTGTAAGAAACTGTCGCCTGTCAAAATAATAAATACGGACCACGATGGAAAAGGATATGCGTATGCGAGTGTGTTGACCAAAGGCCTTTATTGCTCTAGGTTTTTCACTTGCCATTGGCTGCTGCTGCTCCTCCTATTGTTGTTGTTGTTGTTGTTGTATTTGCTGTTGCTGTTGTCATTAGCCGTTGTGCAAATAATTTACTTTACCACATTGACTTCGATAACTAACCATTGTGATGTTGCTCCTGCTGCTGTCTGGCTGCCATTATAGCCACTGTCACACACATCGAAGGGACACAACACACTAATGTCTGTGTGTGTGTGTGTGTCCTAGGCGAGTCGTTGGTTTGCCACTCCTTCCTCTTCTCCCTCCCCCGGGCTGCTTCACTTATTGATTTCAATTAACATGCAACAGCATGTCTCTTTTGTGTATAAGTATGCACACACACTCAAACACAGACACAAAACTCACACACGCAGAAGCATAGATAACATAGCAGAGGCTGCATTGTTGTACGCTCGTGCTGCATGCAACATTTACTCGATGTCGTCGCTGTTGGCATCGTCTGCTGCTTTTCAATCTTTTCGTAGGCTAATGTTACACTTGTGCATCGTTACAATTTTGCAGTGTCTGTATATGTGCGTATGCGTGTGTGCGTTTGAAACGAAACCAGATGCTGAGGATGCAAGAGGTCACTGCTGTTTCTCTTCTTTCAATAATTATCAATTTGTGTGTACGCGTGAGTATGTGTACATAGATTTTGGTATACTTTGTTTATTTACTTGTTTTTTGGTTTAGGGCATTTTGCTGCTATTTGTTGGGCAAACAGTGCGTATGCGTGTTGCCTTAGAACAGAACCGAACCGAACAGTGCAGTGCAGTGCTGTATTGTGTTCTGTTCTGTTCTGTTGTGTTGTGGTTTGCTCTGTTTGTTCTCACTGCTCACAGTAAATTGTGCATAAAAGTTGGGGGTTGGCTATAAAATGTGGACCTACATAGTCTTTGACAATCCCAAAATCTGTGAGCCTTAAGCCTAGCAGCTGCAGTAGTATAAGTAAGTTGCTCGACTGATTAAAATATTTGTTTTATGCTCATGCACTACTCCATGCATTGTTGCATTGTTTTGTCCAATAACAATGCAAATGTTTTCTAAGGGCTTTTTGACAATATTCGATTGCACTTTAATTCTATTTAGCAGGAAGAATTGAATTTAATTGCTTTTCAGTTGTATTTATATTTTATTAAACTTAAAACGTATATTTCATTTATTTACAATTACATTACATATATTTGTATTTATTGCTGTTTATGTTCTTTGTTGTATTTATGTATGTATTTATTTTTTATTCAGCATTTGGTTAATAAGTTAAATCTGACTGCTTTGAATTTGGTCTATATCATGAACGACTTCAGGGGAGGGGCGGAGGCTTCTGTAAATGCTAACGAAGCCAAATACCTATTCGGCTGTCAACAGCCAGTTTAAAATATATTTTGCGAGTGGATAGGGCTTGTGGTTTGCACTTATTTTACATAATTAAAGGGAATTTTCATTGATAATATGTTATGTGTATGCATTAAGGTCTATTGTCTTGGTAACTCATTCTATTTTGGCTGTTAAACTTTGATTTCATTTTTATGTTAGTTGAAGGTTTTCGTTTCGGCATGTTTGAAGGGCTTCTCTTTCTTTTCACTGTATCTATCTTTTGTTCAGTCTTTAAAGTCAACTGTTAAACAATATACGAGTATTTCTTAATATTCTTTGTTGCATATTTAACGCTGTGTGTGTGTGTGTGTTTTTGTGTGTTGGCAAGCCTTTTCAACCCGCTGGCATGGCGGCTGTATCTGCTTTCAGCTTCAGCATCTCGCTCTTTGCTCTTTGCTCTCTTTCTCTCTCATCGGCGTCGTCATCGGCGCGCTCCATGCGTTCAGGACTGTGTGCAATCCCAACTGCCATGGCTTTTGTATGCTGGTTTTGTGTTGTTAAAAGCCCAGTTTTTTTAAAGCTTTGAGGTCTACATCGCCATAGTAATCCTCGCTATAAACGAGAAATACAAGATATTAAAAAATACATGCATAAAAATAAATGTTCATTTTTTTCGGTGTACGTATACGTAATGTTAACAAAGCGTACCGATTTTTACTTTGAATTTACTTTGATTTACTTAATTAAATTCTTTTTTCATTTTGTTTTGCATTTTGCTTGTCTTTGCTTGCGGTTTGCTTGACACGTGCGTGTTTCTCTGGGTTTGAGTTGTGTATGTTTTGTCTAACAAAAGAGGAAGCTCTAACAAAATAGTTACAACATTTTCGTAATCAAGTCTAAATTACGTAAAGGACAATCTGTTTAGGAGATCCTTTTGTGCGACTTTCCTACCCGGAATGCTACCCAATACTGATTGCTATTTTTATTCTGCTATGTTGCGCTTTGCGGGCTACTAAATCAACAAAAGAAGAAAATTTTTATGAAAACCATAATTAAAAATAATTTCGTTAAAAACTTGTTAGAGGAGAAGGAGTGTGGGGCGAGGGCTAATGAAAGGGCGACCACCACACAAGCATTTTGCGCAATGGCTAGCTGGCTGGCTGAATAGAATAGCAAGCGAAAGGCAACAGGACATCAAGGATTAAAAGAATCTGCTCTTTGTTTCCTGGCATCCCGCAGTGGCAACAATATCAACAGCTAGGGCCACAACTGACACACACACATAGCGTATGCGGGGCAACAGCAAATTGCCTTTAAAGCAGCAGCAGAGCAGGACATAAGGACAAGGATGTGGACGTGCTGTCAGGCAGCTGTAGCAGCAGGACATACTCGTATGTTTGTAGAGCTTCATACAAAATGCGCGATGTGGTCTGCCAGGCAAGGCCAGCAAATGACAAAAAGCGCAAGGCTATTAAATTAAATTAAATGGAATTGGCCAAAAACCCAATGACAAGGCATTGAGTCAATGTGTGGCATGTAAGATACGAAATATGAAAAGAAATTATTCTCGATGTTGTTGTTGTTGTTGTTTTTTTGTGCAACTGGTAACAGAGAAGCTGAATATAATCTTGCTCTGTATGATAGATATACAATATGATGTGTTTTATATTTACGCGACGCGTAAGTAGTCTACAGCTTTTAGTTTACTGCTCTGCGTTCTGCTCGCTGCGTTTATATCATTAAAATTAATTAGAGTCAAAACGTTAAAAGGATTTTCATAGCCAGCTAGCAGCTCTCAGCGTGGTTATTATCCATCAACAGCAGCAGCAATAGCAACAGCAACAACCGTCCTGGTCGACCTCAGGACATTGCTGCTTCCATCTTTATTCCAAACAGTTATTGTTGCTACTACTGCATCGGGGTCAGAGTGAGAGTCATGGTGAGGGGGGAAGTGGGCAAGTTGAATGGACAGTTGTATAACTTTGTTTAATCATTTTTGTTTATAAAACACTTTTATGTGCTTTGGGGTTTGCGCTCTTTCTCTCTCTTCACATTCTTAGCTCTGATCAAATCTGCTAACCTCAGTTTCCTCCGTCTCAGCTCCTTGCATAGTTGACGGGGCCAAAGTACTCGCTGCAACTGCAGATGCTTGCAGCAACTTTTAATTGGAGATTGCTCACTCACAGCAAACGCAGAAGCAGCAGTAGCAGCAACATCACCAGCAGCAAAACAGGTGAAAGCAAAAGATGACAGAGAGCGGTTTACTCTGTTTGTTGCCAGGATTTACATCATGCTCTCTCTTTCCCTTTCGCTTTCGCTCTCTCTCTCTCTCTCTCTGTTGCTGTGTATACATAAACTGTTTTTGTTACCGCAGTCTAAGTAGACCAACAGCAACAAGCAGCCAAGAGCGCCAAGTACGAATTATGTGCATGCCGACCACTTTGTGCTAATTTTCCAAAATGTTGTAGTCCTTTGCTTTGCGCGGCTTTTCATGCATTTGCCAGCAAAAGCTTAACCAAACCAACACATAGACATAGACTGAGGAACTACATAGCAGCTACATAGCGTAGCTGGAAATGTCCTTTCGACGCTTAGGCAACTTGTGCAACGCCTGCGCCTTGAGTTTGTATAGCTTTATAATTTTTATTTAATTAGTTTTAAAACTTTTTCAAAAATGTGGGTGTGTGGGTATCCACATACTATACACACACACTCACACACACACACACACACAGCAGCGGCACATAGAAAAGTCAACGCGCAACTAGGAAAAGTAAAGTTTGTCGGCTTTTATGATGTAGCGACATCAGACCACATTCTGCCCTTCTCTTCCTCTATATAGTGCTTGGCTGCTACCATTATCAAGGTACCACTGCCCACGTGCTACAACCATCTTTCATTCATATGTATGTGTGTGTGCACACGTACATGTGTTTGTGCAGTTCTTGGTTCTGCCTGCAATTGTGTTGATAATTTGAAAATTCATTTAAAGTTTTTGTATCGCGTTTTTGTTTATAGAATCTAATGAATAATTAACAAAGTTCTTGTGCATTTCAAAAGATGTCAACGACGTCGACAACATTGGCAAAGACTTCCCGGGCGGTCGAAAAGGCTGCCAACTTTTCATTTGCGACAAATATGGCTGGCGTCGCAAAGTTTTCTGTTTACTTATTATTTACAGACTCTACGACTTCAGACAAAAAGTCAGAGCCAAGAAGTAGCACAAGAGCACACTTCTCTCTCTTTCTTCTATCTCCTTCCACCTCCCTTCTCAGTCCTCCCATCCCGATTCTCAGTAATGCTCCCACTCCCGAAAAACCCCCAATGGCAAATTTATAAATAATTTACGAGTGTTTACGAGTTTGCTATTTTCTGCGCGTACTTTTGCCAGCCGTGAAGCCCCAAAAATTGTTTGACATTTAGTTGCATAAATAGAGCTTTAAATCGTCGACTTGGCTCAACTTTTCCTAGGTGATGTTTGCTTTTACTTTCAGTTCAAGACATTTTAGTGATAATAATGATGTTGAAATGACGATAACGATTGAAAGCATTTAGTGTTAGCTTCGTGGAGGATAGAATAAAGAGCAAATAGTTCTGGAATCTACATATTTCCTATCAAATAAATGAGTATTGCTTTTTTTTTAGGTTTTTGTGTATATTTTTTGTTTTTTATGTATAAAATAAAATTATAAGCTTATAAACAAAGATCACTTAAATGTAAAAAATCTCTCTTACGCTTCTTTTTCGAAAGATTTTTTCTCTCTCCTCGATGTTCTTTTCTGTTTTTTCGCACAAATAATTACATTAATTAATTCTTTTTCTTATTTTTGAAATCGTATTTGGCCCTGAATTAAACATGGTCTTTAGATTTTGCAATTTGGAAAACAGAAACCAAGAGATTCATATCAACAATTTGACTCATAGAAATAATAGAAATACGAAAAGTTGCAGGGCATTGAAATAGAATATGATTTAGATTTGATTTTGTTGATTTGAGGCTGGCTGAGTATTCTTGTTAGGTGACTTTGTGATGTGAGAGTAGGAAAGTTGGGCAAAGGAATTGAGTTGATATTATTGTTGAGTTTTGTTGTAGTTGTTGTTGATGTTGTTGTTGTTGTTGTTGGTTTTCATCTCAATCTTGTTATAGTATTTTTTTGTTGCTGTTTAGTAATTGTTGTTATTATATGTTTATGAGGTGGCAGCTTTGGTTTTGGGCGCGCTCTTGGTGCGACCTTCAGTGTTCAATCCAGCTAGAAGCTCGCTTTTGCGGATGCTCTTCAGATCCAGATCACCATAGTAGTCTTCGCTGTAATTGTAAAGGGACGAGGTAAAGAGAAATGTGAAAATAGGCCAAGAGATATGTATGTAAATGTGTGCTGTTTGTTTTATTTGTCGTGAATAGATTGAAGTGTGTGAAAAGTGTGCAAAGAATTTAGACAGTGCCAGTGATGATTGATGATTGTTGCTACACATATGCAGAGTAGAAGAAGGGTCTCTTAACATGCTACCAAAACATATAAACGCTACTGTTCTCGTTTTTCTGAACTCTGTGTTCAGTTTTGTTGTGTGCAAGCATGGCAATAACTCAAACTCAAATGAGCGGTTCCAAGCAATCAAAGCAAAAAACAAAGTGCAAACAAAAATTCTTTAAAAATAATAGTGAAAACTTACCAGCCGGGAACATCCTCGGGATCCTCGCAGTTGCCAGTGCCGTCACTGTCGCCAATCTTGAAGACAGTACCAATGGGGCAACCATACTCGCGGGCAACACCCTCCAAGCAGATGTAGTACTTGCGGCAATCCTCGGGGTGAGCGTGACGGGAGAAGGAACCAGCATTTGCCAGCTCACCAGCAGCAGGGCAGGCAAAGCCATTAGCAACCTCTGCAAAGCCATTGCAAATTAGTTAGAGTGAGAGTAAAGTTGGGTAGCGTGAAACTCACCTTCGTTCTTGCACTCTGGCACCTGATCGGCCCACATGCAGACGCGAGCATCACGATCGTAAGCAAGACCGGGCGAGCACTGATATCTGGATGGTTCACCATTCCAGCAGTTCCAGAACACATCGCATTTGTTCTCATCGGGGAAGATGCCGTACAGACGAGCGCAGTGTGGCGTGGCAATTGGAGCCTCTGTTATATGAATTTCCCAATTAGCTATTTGTACCGTGTGGCATTTATTGACGAAACTTACCCAACTCTGTGCGTTCACCGCAATCAACGTTGTGCAGATAGTCACAGTTTTCGGTGAGGAATTTCGAGTCCGTAGCATCAAAGGCAAGACCATTGCCGCAGGTCTTCAGCTCGGAGACGCCATTATCGCACTTCCAATATTTGTCACAGGACGTCTCGTGTGGATAGAAACCGAAGTCATCGGGGCACTTGAAGCTCTGTTGGGCCACGGCTGTAAATGCAAATTGGCCACATGAGTAAATTCACAACAGTACAGCTCGTACATCACAATGCACTTTCCAATTAATTGCAACGCATGTGTTGATCTAATTGTGCATCATTTATGGGCACCCAAATCGCCCCCCAGTTGTTGGGTTGCGGCTAAAAATGTGCGAAATGCGGCACATAATAAGCCCCTCAGTGCCAATGGGCATAACTCAAACTCAAACAGGCAAATAGTAACAGTGCCGAAGCCGTGTTGCAATTGCGTGGCACAAACAATTGCCAACGGGCGGCTGTTTGTTTAATGAATACAAACATCACAATACATATGGCATTTCAATATACAATTTACGAGTTTTTTTTCGGGGGTACTTCTTTATTTCGATACATGTTGGATGGTGTACAATGATTTGTCATCTTGGCCAAAAGGCATTCACTTTAAAAAGTCGCAATGTCTGAGACGATGGCTGCCAATAAATCTTGTTGGCTGGTAACTTTCAACAGACAGCTCAAGAGAGACCTGAGATTCACAAGATACCCACGAATATACCATATATATGTGTATGTACTTTTGAGTGTTGACAGCTCAGGGCCAACTGCATTTACTTTTTGCACAGATTTTGTTTTTTGTTTTTCTGTTTTTTTTTTTGGCGATGAAATTACACCGTCACCGCCCGCCACAGCCACAGCCAACAATATCGACATCTACACCGCTGCTGAAGCTGAACCCTGTGGCAGAGTTGAAGCACCTGAAACGCGCCACCAAGGACTTATAGCTGCCTCTCTCTCTCTCTCTCTCGCTTCAGAGCAGATGTCCCCCTTTCAAAGTGCGGAGAAGCGGGGGGCTGAGTGCAACCACAAAGCGTAACGAACTAAATTGCATTTATACACCTAACTAATGCGGTATTTTACTGGGATGCAATGCGTTTTATTTAATTTCGTTTAATTTTGTTTCATTTGAAATCGAAATCAAATGTCAGCAGCGCCAACAAATAATTATCCATGTGTATAACGTAGTAACAATTTCTGTTGAAATGAACAAATACAAAATACAGAGTTTCCTACCCCGATTTCGACCTGCCCCAAATCCCGCTCTATCTGTGTGTGTGATAATCTAATTGCAAAGCCGCAAAACTGCGGTCACACTTCAAATGCTCAATCAAAAGTGAGCTGCATTGCTGTAATTCTGCCATTTCTACCATTCCTATCAGCCTTCTAAGCGCGCATCATTGCCAGCCACAACATCGGTGCAAAAAAAAATTTATAATGGAAAATAAAAAAATATATATGTATGTGTACTAAAGAATCTGGGCATAAACAACATGTAATTTTCATGTTGTGCAAACTAATCAAATATCAAAAATGAGTATGTTATGCAGAGAACAGGAAAATCAAAACTGTTCGGCGTTTATGAAATAATTTGCAGAATTTAATTAAAAACTTTGTTTTTATATGGAATTTATTTATAGAGACGCACGCTCGTTATACCGAGTACGAATATGTAAACAAGTTCATAATAATTTTTTACATATATATTTTGCTATAATTTGCCACACACACACAATATTATTTTGGCTTTCGTTCGTCGAGCCAGTTTGAAAGCTATTTTAGTCAATTGAATGTAATAAAATAGCAGCATATTTTTGCTCCTCCATATTTGGTATTGTTTTGTGTTCATTTGTTTACTGTTTATTACGCATCGTTTTTCAGATTTTTGGTATTTTTCGAATTGAATTGTTTTGCAATTTGCACAAATTATAATGCATCTCATTATTAGTACAGCTTTTAGTTAGTTTAATAGTTAATCTTTGGTATTGTTAGCAGCAGCTGCTTCAGCTGCAAAGCTCAGGTGCGTCAGCTAATAAACATTTCAAACAGGCACTTTCATGTGCACTTAGAAGCTGAACACACACACACACATATTCGTAGCCACAACATTTAACAACTAACAAACAAAACGAACTCTGTGAGTGCAGAAGCCAACAGTTATAATAATTTAGTTTGTTGTTGCAGCAACTGAAGCAACGGCGCAAAAAGCGCAATGCGAGTGGAAATGAGAATGGGAATGTGAGTCTAAAAGGGTATTAGTATGGGAATATGTATTGCCAGCGGCTGGCAACTCTGGCAGCCGCAGCAGCAGCAGCAGACCGCAGCACTAATGCGCTTACATATGTAGCGTACATAGTTTGCTTGTGCTGTTGCAGTCGATGCCCACAGTGATGATTACATTAAGTTATGTACATAAGTATGTCTCTGTTTGTGTGTGAGTGTGTGAGTATTTTGTCGCGCACTGTAAATACCACATGTTAACTAAACAATTACCTCTCAGCAGAAGTGTGCAGTTTGCCACTGACCGCTGGCTACACGGGGCGTATACGCAATAAATTCTGCCAGTCGAATAGAAACTAAAAATGATCAATATTACACACGATTAGCGAGCGTGTGATCTGAATTAGTTAAGAGACTATTTCCTTGAATTGACAATCATAATAAACAACCTTGGAACAAACTGATGTCATTCGCAAATATCTCGAATATTTTAACTGTTAATTATTCTGTTCTAGAAGCGGGCCGCTAAATGAAAGCGAAAGACATAACACAGCGACTAGAAGTGTATTTGTGATTTCTAGAAACCGGTTGAACCAGAAACCATGCGGGAAAACTACTTACTAACCCACTCAGAGATTGAGCTGAGAATGTTTCGCAAGTGTTGACTGTGTTGGCTACAGTTCCGGCCGGCACACCTTGATCTATCTATTAGTATCTCGGGTTTTTTTTTTTGCTTTGTGTCGCATTCGCATGTCAAATGGTCAATCTCATAAATTAACAACTATAGTTAGACAGATTGCCGCATGTTGCATGTTGCATGTTGTTTAATTTGCTGTTTGCAATAATTGTTTTATCTATCAATTTTGCGCGCTTAATTACGTTTTTTAACGTTTGCTGCCACATTGCGTAAACAATACACTTGGTGTCTGTGATTGTGAAAATATGTATTTATGCGTGTGTGTGTGTATTTAAATAATAAATTTTTATTGACATTTTAACAGTAAAACCGCCAATTGTATTGGTCTTGTCGGTTGAATGAGCATCGTTGCTACTCAGCTTCATGTTGTTGTTGTTGCTGTTTATCTACTGCTGTTCATCCGGTCGTCCATTAACATAATCATTTAATTAACCAAAACTGTATACGCACACACACACACACACGCACACTAATTATAAAGTTGATAAAGCGACTCATAACGCAGCAAAGGAGCAAAAAACGAGGAGAAAATGAATTAATTTATGTTGCACCTAAATGACAGACATTGTCAAGATGCAAATAAAAAATAAATTAATAATTTAACTTGAACAACAATTTGCAGTTGCATTATTTATTTACAACAATGCAAAATGATATGTGATATTCGTTCGCATGGCAGAGCGCTTATTAAACTGCAGCCAATTAATTCCAAATTGTCCAGAGAGTAAAAGCTGCTCTGGTGCACATTTTAATAGCATAATTTGTATCGATGTCTGTGATATGTAATTGATATGTTAAGTATATGCACTACTTGATCATTCATCAATGCTGTCTCCTTTCTAGGATCCATATCCATATCCATATCATGTCTCTTTTAGCTATGTACGTGTCTGCAAAAATACTATCATGACAAATAATGGCAAATTTGCATTTCATGTCATGCAGCCTGCGCTACAGTGAGTCATAAATTTGAATATCAACAGCACAACGAGCGCATTGAACCCCGGACTAGAAGTGCTTACACTCTCTCTCTCTCTTTTCTTTCTCGTAAAAGGGCTTCCAATTCCAATGAAAAACAGGCACAAACACACACTTGAGTCAACTGCTAGGACTTCTTTGCTAGACTATCTATCCATCTAAGAACTATCTACAGTGGCGAGCTCTGTTTTCAGGCTCATAATCGTTAGCAGCAAGCGCTGCAATCACAGTGCTTTTTCTTCGTTTCTTTTTTTGCTAGACAAAGCCAACTCACAATAGGTGTCTGTGGCACTTGTAACTATCTATCATTTGCCTGTGGCAAATTTTGTTGTTATTGTTGCAGAAGTTGTTGTAGTTGTTGCCATTGTTGGTATGTCTGTACTAAAGCCAAGACATCGCCCGGCCATATAAATCAAGAAAATTGCTGACATTTAAGCACGTTTCATTTCATTCCATTTCATTTTACTTTTGGCTTCGACTATAGCCTCTTTGCCATATAGAATTGGTATTTACACAGCACCAATAACAATACCAACTCTTTAGCAGCATTTCCGCTAAATGTTGTTGCTGTCTTGGTCTTTTCCAAAAACAGTTTTTCCATATTGTGGCTCGTATTCGCATTTATAGCTTGCTAGCTAGCCAACCCCTGAAGAACCAAACCGTAATGATATTTAAATATTTACCCACATTGCTGACGGCATGCAACGTATGTAGGTTAATCTGCGTTTGAATTGTTTGCCTATTCTTGGTTGTTGGTTGTTGCTGTTACTATTACTATCACTGTTGTTTGGTTGTTGTGCGTCATCGTGCTGAATCCTCAATAGTTTTTGACGCGTCACATTGAGCAATAAATCCGTTTAGCTGAAATGCCTTAGCAATGAGCCGACGTAAAAGTTATAGATTTATTTTCAAATTTACCGCATCGACGACAGCCTGAGCAGGCGCCAAAATCGTTGCCACTGCCACCAAAAGTGGAATGCAAATTGACTTTCGAGAAGCGTCAGCGCATTTAAGAGTTGTGTTTTGTTCTCCACACACACACACACATGCACAAATACATTCACAGACTTGTCTGACCCCATAAATCAGCACAGATACCCAGCTAAACAAAATGTAAGAGTGTGTGCTTGTATGTATTTTTGGACTGCTAATGCAACCTATAGCAGGCCGCGCAGCTGTATGTGTTGGCCATTTCATTTGATTTTGTTGCCACAAAATAAAAACTTTTCAAGCGTGACTTGCTGCTGCCACTGTCGCTGTTGCTGTTGTTATTGTTGCGGTGTGGCAATAACAAAATGGCAAAATATACACAGACATATATTGTTTGTATTTGCTACGCTTTTTGCTGCCGCTGTTGCTGTTGCTGTTTCTGCTTGATACTAAACCGCAGCAACAGCAGCCAATGCAAAAAAGACAGAAAACAGAAAACGAAAATATATCTATATGTTTGCTTTTATTTTGAAAGAAGCAGCAGCAAAAAAGTCGCGCAACGCGCAACCAAATGCGGAAATTTATTGTGTTTTTCGTCGCTTTTCGGAAATCTTTTGAACGCTTAAATTGTTTATTGCTGTGATTAGCATGCTTGTGGCAACAATTGTGTGTGTTGTTGGGACCCAGCTCCACTTGGGCCAAGTGTTTGCTTATTTGGCCAGCCTTTGAGTTCCCATTCAAGCCGAACAAGTGCTGTTGCATAATTTATGCCAAACAGTACCAAACGACAGCAACAATAATAATAATACAAGTAGTGGCAACGGACAACAAGCAACTTGAACTTGACAATGCGGACTGCATTCGTTCGTGCGTTCGTTCGTTGTTTAGGCCCATTAAATGTTTATGCGCTGGCAGTCGTCGACTCTGTTGTTAAGTTTAATAACTTTAAAATTGTTGGCAATTAAAAGTAAGCAGCGAAATTGCCTTGCGGCCAAACACAACAAAATGCATAACACGCAATTAGCCAGCGGCGCTAGCAAATTTTTGTTGTTTTTGTGTTTGCTAGTTGAGCTTTGATTTGAGTTCGAGTTGAATAACCAAAACCAAAAATTCAAAGAAAAAATAAAATGAATCTGAAATACAAAACCGTCAACAGCATGACGGCAACTGACATTTGATGGCCCAGATGAAACGAGTTTTTATTAATGGGTAATTGGGCGTGGCGACATACTTAAAATTCCTTATGCCTAACCCTCGCTGTTATCTTTCAATTAGCCGGTAATTTATTTTTTGCAAGAAACCTTTCAATGCCAATGTCATAATGTGTGGTTAAAAAAGGATTGTGTGCAAATCTGAAGGATTATCGAAATAAATACAACAAGATCTAAAGCTACAGCAGTGGACAGCAGCAAGTTTTGATTGTGAAATCAAAGTAGAGAGCAACGAAGCTGAACCAGACAGACGAAGCTGTTGTAACTTCTTGTACTCTTAAAGGCGTCGCCCGATGAGGTAATGAAATCGCAACGAGCCAAAAAGATACAGATACATCTACAGTCATAGATATAGATATAGATACAGATAGACGAATGAATGTGTGTTTGTGTGTGGGGCACTAAAAATGCAAGTAAACGTGTCGGGTTGCTGCACACAACACAACAAACACAACAACTGGCTAGCAGTCGAGGTCTGGCTCGATTACGCTTATGGTTTTTGCTTTGCATTTGGATATGTTGCCTTTTTTCCGCCTTCTATTGAAGTAAAAGTGGGGCAGACAGGCAAGCTGGGTGATAGTTGATCACATTTGTTGCACAAGCAGGCAGCGCTTAATGTTATAACACTCTCGATTTTAACACATTTTCACATTGCTGTTTTGGTTACTCTTTATGTTGCGGTTGCCGTTGCTGTTGCTGCTGCTGTTTGCTGTTGTAGTTGAGCGCTTTTCGAGTGTCCTTCAGAGAGTTGCAAGCTCACTGATTACGTAAGCGGAAAAACGTTTTTGTCTTCTCATATTTTGTTTTTTTTTTTTTCATTTTACGATAGTCTTTGTGGTTGTTGTCGTTGCTTTGCTTCTCTTGAGTATCATCAAATAACTATCAAGTAATACATACCGGCTCCGAATAATGCCACAAATACAACTAAAAATTTCTTCATTGTTTTTGCGGTTATTTGTGTTGTTGTTGTTGTTGGGTGTTTTTGGCGATTTAAAGCGTTAGCGTTGTGGCGACGAAACGTAACCGAATCTTGAGAGGGGGGCGAACGGTTCAGCACTTGAACAACAAAACTTGACTGCGCACCACTTGGACCGACGACTTGAACTGTGTGTGGCTGTGGCTGGTGCGGGAGCTTTTTATACCGCTGCGCACGCGCACAAGCCGCGAACAATCCAGACAGACGTTGGCGTCGCCGTTCGCCGTCGACGCGCGCTGCGCTGCCGACAGCGACGCTGGCGACGTTCACTGCAACGGTATCGAGCGCAGTCTGAGCTGAGCCTAGGCTCATAGCAGTCAGCTTTGGTACAACACTCACACACACTTAGTCCGTCTCTTTCTCTATCTCTCGTTCTCTCTCGTTCGTCTATTCATGTCTCTCTCTGGCACTGTTTTCCTTTCGCTAGCGCTCTCGCTCGTTTTTGCTGGGTGTGCGCGTGTAATTGTAATTGTAAACGTCGCGTCACTTTAACTGTAGTTGCGCGCTTGTTTTGTATGCAGGCAGCGAACTGTTTGTGGCCCGGCAGCGACGTTGACAGCGACGCCAGCGTCAAAAAATCTTACCATTGTTGTGCCCCAAACCATTCGTCAATTGATCAGCGGCATTACGTTTTGCATTTTGAGGCGGGGGTTGCAAATGGAATGTTTGCCTGAAAGTTCAGCTAAATAAGAGCGTGTGTGTATATATAGGTGTGTGTATGTGTGTGTGTGTGTGTGTCGGTTCACAACTAGCATCCAATTTGTGTTATTGCTGACGCTTCAAGCTAATTATGACGAGGGATTTCGTTCAAGTGCCGGCCTGAGGGCACGGCTCTTTCTACCTACCCAAAAAAAAAAAAAAAAATTCAAGCCAAAATTCATAGTTGAACTTCACCTCATTGGCTGTATACATACAGTGTACATATATGCATTTGTGGGTGTGTAACTCTGTGTGTCTCGTGGCTGAGTCATGCGGCTGGCATTTTTTTTGTCTTTTGATTTGTGCCAATTGCTCTAGGCACATAATCGTATTGCGCATACGCCACGTTGTCTGTCTAGAACAGTGCTGCTCTTACTTTGATTCGATTGGCCGAGCGACGACGACTTATTAAAAGTTAATCAATGCAATTAACATGATTTCTTAATGTAAAAGCAATGTGATGGTCAACCGGTGACCGGCAATGTAAGCAATTGAAATAATGCCGCCATCGTACATAAACAAATACGCATTCATTGCCTGCGGTCTCTCTCTCTCTCTCTCTCTCTCTCTCTCTCTCACACACACTCTCTCACTCTCTTAACTAGCTGACATTAAAAACAGGCCGTCAACTGTCGATGCGTGCAGCAAGTAAAAGGTAGGCCAGCGAGTTGAACATGTAGTTGCAGTTGCAGTTGTTGTTGTTGGCGACTATTAAAACTGACCCAGCACGGCGGTCAACGGCAGCCACTCAACGGCGCCGTTGTCGTACAACAACCACGGCAAAGGCAACAACAAAAATGTGAAATAACAAAAATTGCTGGAAATGTGTGCAATTAAATGCAAGAAATGTGATTCAAGGTTTCGGAATGCAGGAAGAATATGAAATTACAGACAGAGACAGAGTCAGAGAGCCAAGAGTCAGTCGGCTGCATATTGTGGCCAGAACAATTACAGCTGCCACAGATACTGAGTCTGACATGCAGAGACTGAGTCGAGAGTGGTTGGCTCGACTTGGTGTGGCTTGGCCAGGTTTGTTGTACTGTGTTATTGAAGTGGTCTCTAGAAAACTTGAGGCTGCCCACAACGCCAGACAACGAACCAGTTTTAGAAGTGCAAAAAACAACAGCAACAATAAACACAAACTAAGCTACCTTGTCAGTTATGCTTTCGCTTTCAATAACTGCTGCTGTTGCTGCTGCTACCGCTGCTGCTAGTTGCATGCAATATGCATGTGAGACTAGTTAAGTATACGAATGCATACTCTAAATATATGTACACATACTTATAGCATATTCGCTTACAAAGAAAAGGCCAGGCTGCGACCGCTGAGAGCGTTGTCTGGATGTTTTGCTTACTTACAAAAAGAATTGTCGTACTTCGCAGGAGCTAAAAAGAGTTAAAACATTTTTAGGGTTTGTTTTGTGGCCAGCCCCAAACTGTTAAACTTGTTTGCCATGCAGCTGTCAGACGTCTAGCTGGCTTGTTATAGATTTTCGGTTTCTTAAAGTCGGGTTTGCTGGCCTGGCATTTCGGGGATTGTGCAGCTACGAGGCGTTCCAATCAACCAAAAATTGAATGCCAAATTGTGTCAGAGCAGTCAAAATTCTTTGCAGCCAACTCGCTGCTTAAATCTAAGTAGTAAATGGTTGGCTAACTTGCTAGCCTGCTAGCCTGCTGGCTTGTTGGCTGGTTCATAGTAGTAATTTGTAGACAAGAAATTAAAAGTATTTGAAAAATGCAAAAATTGCATCAGCGCCGCCGCACACTTTGCGCACAGATTGTGAGCAGTGGTTTTTAATTGTTGACTTTTGCGGCCCATTTGTGGGTGGGTGCGGCGTTAGCCTCAGTTTCAGCTTCAGATTCAGATTCAAAGTTGTAACCAACATTGCTGTAGCGTATGTAGCGTATGTGCAACGCGGAAGAAAAGTTGTTTGGCCTGGCCTACTCACTTTTGCCCCCCTTCCATCTCCCATTCATCCATCCCTCCTCTCTTATGCCGCAATACCTTGTTGAATGCATGCCATTTGTATGCTATCTGATTCGTCGCACACCCATACTTTAACTACTTTAGTGTGTGTTTTTGTGTATGTGAGTGTTCAATTAAGCAAACACCAAACGACTGTCTGATTTGGCTTCTGCAAGTTCTTAACTTGTATTTAGCAAGTGCATTTCGAAACGGTAATTTGTCGTTAACTGTAGCTGCCGCAAGTTCGTGAGTGGAATCTTTCGTTCGTCATTCGGCTTGGAACCTACAGTTAAGATCCGTTAAAACGGCCCACACTCAATTCAACTGACGCTTACTGCAAGCGCTTAATAATTGATTGTATGGAAATGTTCTGGATATGACTTTGAAAGCCTGAGATTTCAAGTGCGAGGCGAAAGCGATTTGTCAGGCTAAACTTAAATTGATTTCAACTAATTAAGGTTATATGCAAATAGTTAATGCTCACAACGAGGTCTCAGCATTGCGATAAATTTACAGGATGAAAATTTATATGTAACTATTAAATTGTAAAATGTTTAAAATGCATCTATATCATATTTAATTACCCTTAGCATTCAGCTGATATGCTCTCTATTCGTTAGCCTCTCACATTGAAATGTATTAACCATTTTAGCGACAACAATTTATGTAAGTTTTATATTGTTTTACCTATCGATCGAGTCCCGAACAACTGCAACAATATCGTAAAATCTTTGAGCTTTGAGCATATAAAACTGCAGTTTGATCTGCAGTGTTGTGGTGTTTTATTCAAACGTAACGGCATGATTTCTAATATGTATTGAACAATACTATTTGCCCATTTCTCATTTCACAGTTCACAGTTTTCATTTATTAACTAATTTCGGATTTACGTAATCTCCCAAAGTGTTCAAGCCTCAACGACGGCGTTTACACGCAACCACAGTCGAGGTCAATGATCAGTGAAATTTACTTTCAAAAAATCTGCTTTTCAGCTTTTCTGTTTCTGTTGACTGAAAAGCGCTCGGCTTGAGCGGAAGCCTAAGCGTTATTTAGATTAATTTGTTTGTAATATCCAATACAACAACAACAACAACAACAACAATAACAAAACTGATCGTGTATCTTGAAGATCTTTTGTAATGTGGCTCAGCTTTTGGGACACATGAGTAGCTTGTTAAAAGTGAAGAGTAAGCGAGAGAGCAAGTGAGAGAGAAAGAGTCATTATAATTATCTTCATTATCAATGCCTGCCCACACCACAAAGTAGGTACGTTTGTATGCATGTATGTATAGATACCCATTAGCCATCTAAAGCCCGCTAACAAAACCAAAACCAAACCCAGCCCAACCCATTCCAATCACGACAATGGGGCGCTGCATTTTACCACACTTGAAATCGCAATACAATGAATACATCTGCATAATTAATTCCCACTAACGAAGATGTTGAGTTAATGAGTTGGATGGATGTTTTGCACCAAAATGAAGGCAACACAGACACGCAGGTTGTTGACTTCTTCTCCATCTCCATCTTCGTCTCCACCTTCATCTTCATCTTCGAGTTCGCGTTCGCCTTCGCCTATGCCTTCATTGTCGAGAGCTACTCTGCTGCTGCTCATTTTCAGGGAGCCCACTTTCAGTTTCAATGCGCCATGGCTTATGCACTTGGCAGCAGCTGTCACATCCGTTCAACATCGTCGGTGCCACATAAAAACCATTTGCCACACACACACAGATCTATTTTTAATTATGGTCATTTTGAGGACTTGATATTTGGCTCGGAATTTTTCGGGGATTTGAACACAAACCCTGCCGTGTTAGCCGTCAGTTTCAATTTCTGTGTGTGTGTGTGTGTGTGTGTGTCTGCGTCCAAAACGAAACTTTACTTCAAATCGGAACTGATGTGATTTTAATTATTTATTTGGAAACGCAATTACAACAAGCACAGATGTGTAGTTGGAGCAGCTGCGTGTCATCGTCCTGCAGTTCCTGCCAATCTCAACTTAAAACCAAGGACAGTTTATTGTTATCTGTCAATTGTGTTGGCTTTTTATCACACGCATACACACAAGACCTGCAGTTTCATTTAATGGATTCAACATGCACGAATCGTATCGATTCGAATCGCATTCAATTCGATTTCAGCTCATTTCTCACCATAAAATATGCATTGTTTTTTTTTTTCTTTTTTGCCGGCAACTGAACGCGCCTTGCCAAAAACTAGGTTATAACCTTGAAATTCACAAAAGAAACGTTGAAAATTTCAAAGCTATCAATAAATTCATGTCGCAGCGTCACAAAAGGGCGGCGAGGGGTGCCATCACATCAACATCATCAAAAGAAAGCCACACAAATCGACGAACTAGAAGAAAACACACAAAACAATGAGCACACAAACACTCGAAATATATTCAAATCCATGCTAAGCCCCATTAAAATGCTAAATAGTAGTCGCAGTCCGCAGTCGGTATGAGATGTCGTTTCGCAATGCCATCTCAAAATAAAAATCATATACGAAAAGGCCGGGAAATACTACTATTTGGTTGCTAGATTATTGCATTTGAAATTGCCAAAGGTCAGACCAGCTGGCTGACTGGTTGACTGCATCATAACGGTGCACAGCGAGCGCATCCCAACACCAGGCAATGTCCCACTCTTTGGGCCATGTCAACACTAGGCTTCATCATCATCTTCATCATCAGTGCCGACACCATCTGCGTTGTTGTCATCGTTGTTGCTACATACTACTATAGACAGCATTCATACGATCCACCGAATGCGTGGCGACTCGAAGCTGTTTGGCAACAACAACAAAGCACCATATGACAATTAACTATATAACGAAAATTTGTACAAATTGACAACGGCCGCTGTGCGAGAGTGAAAGAAGAGAGGAAACAAGCCAAAAAAAAAAAAAAAATGAAGAAAAAAACTGGATTTATAATTTCAATGGCCAAACACGCAAGAAATCGAGCCAAGGTCACTGCGAAGCTGCGACGTCGAAAGAAATTGTGGAATCATGGAATAATTGTGCGACTATAAACGTGGCTTGCTCTCTGCCATTCAGGATTGCATTCGACTGTGCAGAACGGCTTTTTGAGACTGGTAAGCATACAAGTACATATAAATATGTTTGCAACTTGCAATTATTGAGACGGTAGCACACGCGGCTGTGGCTGCTGCTGTTGCTGATGATAATGATGTTGCTGAAGATGCCGATGAAGATTCGCATTCGCATTTGCCGACGTGTTAAACATGTTTTGATCGCTTAGCGCAAAAATCCGGTTGCTCAAAAATGCGTAAAGTGGGACGATGTCGCTCCTTTGCAAACAGCAATAACAACGCTTAGTAATATTATTAAATGCCTGACAAGTTGCCGGGCAAAATGCCAAAACAAAAACAAAACTTCATCAAAGAGCGGGGCAACAACAATAACATCAAATCAATTAACAACAAGCAAACAAACGTCCAATCCAATGATCAGAGCTCTCATTTTTATATTGTTATTGCTTTGTTGTAGTTGTAGTTGGTGCTGTTGTTGTTGCTGGCCTCATTGGGCAGGTGTTGATCAATACCAATAAAAAATGCAACTAGCTTGGGCTTGGCCTATTGACGAGCAGATTGCGTAAACTAAAGCAACAGCTTCAGATTCGGATTTGGGTTCGGGCTCAGCTGGGAGTGCGTATGTGCTTACATCCCACATTGAGAATAAGTTGAGACTTTTAACTCTTGCGTAAGCGAGGCCTAAACTTGAACTACATTGTGAGTTAGTTGATAGCTGATAGGGCTTATCGACAAATGTGAACCTGAGTCAGCTAGAATTGGGTTATCAGCTGGCAACTAGCGAAACCACGTCTAGAATTCATAAAATGATGTTGCTACGATTTTGGCAGCTCGTTAGTATTTGTTGACACTTGAAGCAAGAAGGAAATTCACAGAAAATGCGTGTGCTGCTAATGCTAGCAGCATGTCTTTCCCTGGTCGTGGTAAGCTGCAAAGTCTGCAAAAAAATCATAGTTAGTGACTGATCCATAAATCAAACAGCAGCTTGAGGGGTCGGCTCTGTTAAGTGGCGAGGAGCGCAGCATCAGGAAATGCCTCAATAACTATGGAGGTCTTAATGCAGCGAATGCCGAACGTCTGGATCGCTATACACAATGGTCGGAGAGCTACGAGGAGGTGCCGTGTTTTACGCAATGCTATCTGCGTGAGATGTTCGACTTCTATCACGAAGAGGCGGGCTTTGATGCCATACGCATCAAGAAGCACTTTGGAGAGGCTGTCTATGAGGCGTGCAGCGAGCGATTGAAGTTAGGTGACCTTAGGCAAAGCAGCTGTGAGCATGCGTATGCGGGCTTTCACTGCATCGTCAGCGTGAGTTGTGCCAAGCTAAGAGATAAGCGAACTCTATCAGGGCCACTGACCGCACTGAAAGCTAACTGATTAGGGATTACACTTTTATTTTTTTCACAGCTGGAAAACGATCCGTTCATATTAATTGAGAACATGCAGAACGCAACTCGAGCTGCCAAATCCGCAATGAAGGAATGCCTGCAACAAGTGGATCAAGTGGAGTGGAATCGCATCAGCGATTATGCACGCTTCCCCGTCACAGAGCCCATTCCCTGCTTCACACGCTGCTTCATCTCTCGGCTAGAATTATTCGATGAGCGCACTCACCGCTGGCGTGTGCCAGCTATGCGCAGGGCTTTGGGCGTGCCAGCATTGGGCGCCCATGTGGCTGGATGTGCCCAGCGTCGTGGTCGCAATCCCTGTGCAACCATGTACCAGCAATTTACCTGCTTTGTGTTGGCCGTTTAGTGTTCACAGTAGTTAAAGTAAAGCATTCGTCTATAGTTAATGTTATAATACATACAATGTTTGATGGTCACCTAAACTAATTCGGCTTTGCCGTTGTTGTTGTTGTCGTGGAAGTTGATGTCTCCATGCGTAGATTGCCATTATGTTGCTCCCAGCACAGATATTCGTCGTACATCCAGGCACACTTATTGGCCGCTTGGTTGCGCTGCTCCTGACTCAAACGGCAGCCATTGTAGTCAGTCTGCTGATCCTGTCGACTGGGTCCAAAAGCCTGTTGCCAATTCTGCAACTGCCAGTTGCCCGCATCGTCGTAGAAATGCAATGCATCGGCGAAGCATTGAAACAAGCACGGTATCGATTCCCTTGGCTTCAGTTTGCTGTACTGCAGCAGCTCCACATTGGTGGCATTCAGTTTGCTGGTGCAGCGCAGCAACGTAGCAATGCTTGTGCCAGCATGCAACTCGGCCTGCTTCAGACAGCGCAGTCCACGATACGCATAGCTGCAGCCGTTGCGCGATTTGCGATGCAACTCGTAGTGGCAATAGTTATAAATATCGGCACCCAACTCATCAGCCAATCGCTGCTTGTGCCACTTGTTCGCCTCGGCGTCGAACCAGCCCTTTGCGCTGGCCAGACAGTGCATCAGGCACGGCACCTCTTCGCTCGTCCACTCACCATAGCGCTCCAGCTTCTTGAGATCAGTGTTGATGCGCTCCGGACTGCTCAGATCGTGCAGGCATTTCTCCAGTATCTGCGCATCAGCTGTTAGATCAGCGCGCGTCTGTGAATTGTTGTGTATTTGAAAATGCAAATTGAATTAATTTAGTACGCTTTGTCGTTAAACACACCGTGCCACACACTGTCCACAATGCCAGCAAGCTGATAATCAGACGTAGACGCATCTTGACACTCGGAATGCAAAGTCTCTACTGCTGACAAACGATGAAAGCAAACAGTCCGAGGCATTTGCATGCAACTCGCCGGGCTTATCAGCGCCTTGAGATTAAGCCAATGAACGCGAGTTCAATGAATGCTAAAGCCAGCACAGAGAGCGCTTAAAGATTGTTTATGACACCCAGAAGAACCAATGCTTAGTTCAGTTCGAGGCTACAGTTTATTTTGGTATGCTATCACAAACAACAATTACTCAATTAAGCATAGATCTTGCGCACCACATGACGGTTGATGGGCAGCCAGCAGGAGAAGACACGATTGGCCCAGGTGCAAGTGTCCGATTCGGCCTCATTGTGATCGATGCACTTCTCCAAACCGTGACGGACTGGCTCCAAGTCCTTGAAGTTGTTCGATGTGAACTGCGCAATGATTGCCTTCTCATTGAAGCCGTTGCGATCGGTGAACAGACCCATTTTCTCCAAAAAGCACTTCACATAGCATTTAGTGCGACGATGTTCGGGGAACTCGTAGTTCAGGAATTTCTCGTAAATGTCATCGGGCACATAGAAATCTTCACGGCACTCCTCGTGTGCGGCAACAGCATCATCATGGTTGCGAATCTGAAACTTGGCGGCCAACACCTGCGAGACAAGGCGAGAAGGTAGGATTGTTGTTGTAGTTGTCACCTATGGACAAGAGACACCAAGGACACCAAGTGAGAGATTGCAACATTTACCTGTGAAACGGCAGCCACTGCAACGTACAGCACAAAGGTGTAAAGTTTCATTATTATTATGATTATTAATATCGATGGTTGCCGTTAACTGTGCTTCGTGGATGCTGCTTGACTGACTTCTGGCAGGGCTCGAGTGCGAATGTGCCAAGAGGCGACATCATTCGACCAAGTTGCGCCAAGATTTTCCATAAATTTTATATGTAGCCAATCGGCGTTGGCGCTGAGACTGGCTAGAAAAAAATGAAAAAAAAAAAAAAAACAATCAAGTAAAAAGCGAAACCAAGTCATAGTCGGAAAGCTGAGTGAATAACACGCCAAACCCGTTGCCGACTGGGCTGGATTGTCCAATGCTGCAAGTGGTGCGGCAGAGCAGAGGTGGCGATATATCTCTGTGTGTGGTGCTTGCTTGGTACCCTTGCGTCAGTTTGCTCTTAAAAACAAGTAAGTGAAGCAGCGACGTCGTCGTCGACGTCGATGAAACGGGTTTGGCTTTGGCTTTTAGGTTTGGGTTTGGGTTTGGGACAACGGCGACGTCGACGGCTTCGCTGTCAACAGCATTGTTGGTTGGGCTGCGTTGGTTTTACTTGGGTTATATAATCGATGTCGACGACGACGACGACGGCGACGCAGACGTCTACAACGCTGACGATTTAGTACGTAGTGGTTACGTTTTGTTTAAGCCAATTAAACGATTTGTTTTTGTGCCACAAATTCACTTGGCCTGTGCCACACATTTCTGGCGCCAAGTTGTTGCTGTTATTGTTGATGTTGATGTTGATGTTGTGTTGTTTTGCTATTTTTTATTGCAATTGTTAGTGTAAAGTCAACGTTGAAAAATGTGCTGTATTTTGGCTTTTCTGCCTTTTTACTACAGCAAATTCTAACACCTCGTCGGCGGCAGTTTGCCGCACACTTCCGCAATGAAAATACTCGCCTGATTCGTGTTCACTCGTCGCCATTTTTACCTGCCACACAAGCTCCGTCGATAGTCAAAGAGAACTGAGAGTGAGAGAGAAGAGAGCGAAAAGCAAAAAAAAAAAAAAAATACGAGTATATCGTTTGTTTACTTGCTGTTTTTTATATCGCGCGACTGCAGACCCAAAATAAATTAAATAAATTATTCAATTGAATTTATTTATTACCGACCAATTTGGTTGCCCAGTGGACTTTTGCATTTGTGTAATTAACGGCAGGTGGTGAAAATGCACAGATTGCCAGCCAGCATACCGGAATTGTCCAGGGTGACAGTTTACTGCTAGTAACATTGGCCAGGGGTCGGTTCTCTGCTAACTGCAACTAAGCATGGACGTAGAGTTATAGAGGAGTCCCTTTGAAATAAATTTAAATATTAGCAAGCTAATCAACACACTTAAAAATGAATACAATTGAAATATGAAATCTGTCAAGAATATTTTTCCTTTTACCTAATTTATTTAGCAGCCTCTGTTCTGTCCCACAAAACGGGATCAAGTATTCGCATGTATGCAAAATAAAAACGTTATACATATGGATTTGAAATGTCACTTCGTGGGGATAGTGGTGGCGACAATCTCTAACAGTTCCATATATTCTAATGGCTACCATTTTCAGTCCGCATTTAACCTTTGATGCCATAAATTGAACAAACTGCTGGTGTCACCGGCTCGTGCCAACAGAAGTGTGTAATATTTATATAACAATTCAGAAATATTTGCAAAACACTTCACAATTGCATTTTTTGTGTGCGTATTTATTGAAAAATCTGATATTCCGAATTAAATGAAAGCACGTGAGATGCAATCAATAATATTAAAGTTGTCATTGACAAAATAACTGATAGAATAACAAAAATGTTTGGTTTTCGAGTGCCTGTCATTGCAAATAACTTTCACATTTAATGTGTTGATGTTCATTTACTCTCAATACAGCAATGCATTGTGTAAACTATTCAATTATTTACCATCATGCCGATTGAATTTAAAGATGTAGTTCTTAAAGTTCGAAAGCTCTTAACCTTGTTACACTTTGGTAAATGTATCTCAACCAGCCAGAAGCATAAAGTAAACATCATAGAATTTCATTGTACAACTTGCATGGTATAGTCGAAAAAAAAACTAAAAATAAAACCAAGTCCCAGAGCAATTAAAAAAAAAACAAATTCCAAAAAGTTACATACAAAACTACACGGTGCTTTGTGTTTGTTTGCATGTCAGGGTTTTTTTTTCTTCGGTTTTGTTTTGTTTGTTTTGTTGTTTCTTGTTTTTTCTTTTGGTTGCTGAAACCAAATGCAAATTCAATTGCACGTCGTATGCATGCAGGCTGTGTGCCACAGGATATCCGACTGGCAGCCATTTTAGGCATATCGAGAGCCTTGACCAGCAGCGACAGCCGAAACTAAACAATAAAATTGCAAGGCTCTTGACTGGAAACTCGCAACTACATGGCAGCAGTAAAAACAACAAACAAAATGTAACAACAGACAACAACAAACAACAATCACACTTACAGGGGAAAACACTTAGGCTCCTATGAGGAATTTCCTAATATTTTTTGGGCTTGTTTTCATTGATGCCTGGCCTATAAATCACAAATTGAGCTGCACTACTTCCCAAAACGCCTATTCCTGTTCCATTTCATTCCGAAAGGCCCTCTCTCCCTCTGTGTTTGTGTCTATCTGTGTCTTTGGCTCGTATATTATGAGCTCATATTAAAACATTTTACACACAATTTCGTTGCAGTCGCCTGGTGAGCTTGCGGTCTCCTAGGCAACCAGCTAGCCTGGTTGCCTAGTTGCCTGCCTGCCTGGTCCAGTCATGAATTATTATGCACCTAGGCGTATACGCAATGTTTAATTTTCAACTCGAGCGGCAGAGCGCGCGTTACACACATAAATTCTACGGCCGCCGACAAACGACTTGTTCAATTTCTCTATATTTTTCCTGTGTACGATTCCCTTTGCCTTTCCTTGGACCAAGCAGGACCTACAGCATCACCAATGCCACAGCAAGAAAATATGTCCGAGCTGGGCTAAGGAGCAGTAACTATTTTTTTCCTCCACATTCACTTCTTTTTTGTTGTTTTTGAGTTTTTTGTTCAACTCTTGCCGCGTGCCTAATACTGGATGCAGGCCAGCCACGTACACATGTCGAGAAGTAACTGCAGCCCGTTGGAGTCTCAGTTCCAACTACGACTACCGATCCTGTGTAGCGTTGCCTTTGCTTGTGCCCAGTGGCATTGTTGCTCTGCTAGTTGTGGTGGTCGTTGCCATCATCATCATCATCATCAACAGCGACGCAGCAGCAAAAATTTCAGCCATTTGTCCTGCATGCTTGCGGCATAAAAATATGCCAGGGCCAGCATTTTCATGCGGGTCATCTACTCTCAGCTACACTTCCCAGTAACCAGCTTCCCAGTTCCTGCCTCAACTTGCAGCATTTGAAAGTCATGTGCCGCCGTCTACTGTCCACCGTTCACCGCCCTGTGTCCGCTGTCCGTTGTCCTGTGTCTAGTGTCCACTGGGCGTCGCCCGTGTGGCAGTTGCCGAAACGAGAGTTTCACAGTTTTTTTTCTGCTATTTTTTTTCGGGGGCTGCTTCTCAGGCTCTTCAACTTTGTTTGGTATGTTTGGGTAGTCTGGCTGGGCCGCAGCCGGATTCAGGGCCTGCAAAAAATCACATATATAAAAAATACTTCTTGTTGGCGCAGGAAGTAATGTCAGTGTGAGCGGGGTACGAGCAGTCCGTTTAGTAAATGGACTCTGGCCTCAAATGCTGCTGGCACTTTCACAAAACATTTGAAATACAAATAAAAATCTGCAGCATGTGTGGACGAGACGAAACTGCAGTTGAAATCATTTCAAATGCAAAGTAAAATTTCATTTTGTTTTACTTTTCAGTTGGTCAGAATAGCTCTCCTAGATCTCCCACACACTAACGCACACTCTCCTACTAGATCCCCCGCAATCCGTCGCACTGTCTGCAAGTTGAACATGTTTGTTTACGCTTCATCATGTCGTCGTTAGTTGCTGGTTGCTGCCAGAGTTGCCAGCTCTCTGTGCTGGTCAGGCGTCTGCACCATTGACACGATGACATTTTAATATGGCTCGTAACTTTTGTTTAGCTTAGACACCCAACTCCCATCCCCTTCTCTCCTTATACAGCTACCTTCATAGTAACTTGTCCGCCAAGTGTCTTCGTATTGACGTCGTCATTGCTGTTTAGCTAGATGTGGAAGTTAGTGCTGATTTTTTTCCTCCTTTATTTTTTTGCCGGTCCCGCTTACGTTCGTGTCATCAGCCAGTGCAAAGTGATTTGTATAGAGATTGAGATATACTCCGTATAGTATGTGTATGCACACAAGTACATAAGATAAGCAGCTGCAATGCGTTGCGATAGGATAGAAAGAGCATAGAGAATTAATTCAATTCAATTCAATTCAGTTTTATTAAAAAATTTCTTATGCCTTTCCCATGCAAAGCGAATGTTGTGATGTGAGTAGGAGTATGAGTAGAGGCATTATCATATTTTCTTTTTATTTAGGTAAATTGCTGCCTGATTTGTATTGAATTGAAATCCAAAGGTAATGTAGTGCATAAAATCAGAGTCATGCAGACATATACATAACACAAATTCATTTCATACCCCACCATCCATCCCTCTTCTCTACCTCCTCCTCACCGCTTCGCCTGGCCATATTGCACAGCCAGCACCTTTCGCCTGCTACGCGTTCAATTTTTCATTACTCATGCTTCAATCAATCACAAAAATACGATTTTATTTCATTTTCATGCGTATTATAAGCGCTGATATTCACATTTCTTTTACAACTCACATGTCGCGCGCGCTCGCGGCTCTGCTCTGTTCGGTGTGAGCTGGATGTGGCGTGGCAACATGTGGTATGCGCAATGTGCTTTGCATATTGCCAATCCAGCTGCCAGCTAGAGAGTACGCTTGTGTACTCGTGTGTCGATGTTATGTGTGTGTGTGTCTGCTTGTGAACAAATTGAAATTTATATTAATTTAAATGGGCAATTAAGCGGCAGTTATTTGAAAAGGTTTAGCATAAGCTGCGCCTTTACCAACTTCCCATTGATGGGCTATAAAAATTGAAAAATCGAAATACCGAAAATTCAAAACAGCGCCCACATTTGTTGCAAATATTGTGCTATGTCATCCAATCGAAAGTCAATGCGATTGAGGCTTTAGGTATAGTACCTAATAAGATGAAAAATCTGGGAATTGAATGCTAGCCGACACAAATTAACAAAAGCGATGCAACGAAGAGTGAAGACACAAGATTAATGGCGGTTTCACAAAATAGAAATAAGATAAAAAGAATATGCCAGAAATAAACCATAGAATTTTAAGTGTAGTTGTTAATTGTTATTTGCTACAGGAAACTTGTATGTACGAGTACGTCTTAATGTTCAGAAAAAAAACCCATTGATGCCTATCGAAACCTTTCCTTACTCTAACAATCATTCAATCTGGCGTATTTTGCTGTTGCCGCATGTGATGTCAACGTGCCAACAAATCGTGTCGCAGCACAACTAAGTAAACTCCATTAGCAGCTGAGCCCCTGGCAAGTGGGCTCGTTACCGCCACCACCTCCCGCTGTCGAAGCGAACATCAAGTGACGTGGCGATCACTACTTTAGATTCTCTTGCTCTCCCACACAAGCCAAGGCTTGGTTGGGTACGTTAGAGACAGGCACGGGCACAGTTTTTTCTCTTTTTTTGCTCAGAACAACAACAACAAGTTTTGGCGTTGCTGTCGCTGTCGCCGCATCGACAACGCCTTTTGTGATTGGAATATAAAATAAGATACAATACATATATTGTGCGACGACGACGACGTCGACTACAATAGCGATGAATCTGTGGAAGACACAGTGGCAACAGGGCATTGGGAACAACACAAATCAAACGCATCTGCTGGTGAATTCGTCAGACAGCTGCTGGGAATTTCAAAAGAAGTCGCAAGCCCCGAAAACATTTTGGGTTCTAGTTTCCTTCTATATGTATCTGTTGCTGTTACTGTTGCTGTGTATGCGTACACATTTGTCAATTGATGACGGCTGTTTAGTAATTACGTGACGTTTTTGATAAATTTTGATTCCCAACGTGATTTGCAGACGACCATTACTTAAGAGTGATGTGCGGCATGCTCCCAGAATTGGAACAAACGTTTCAATATTATGCCTTTAATGCATTTCTATTAACAGTTTTGGCCGGCAACGCCGCCAATCCACAACGCCACCAATGCCACAATTTACCAATGCCACATGCTGACCCAGTTCGCCAATGGAATCGACAAATACGCGGCAATCGGAAAATTGGGCGGCCTAACGGACAGCCCAGAGGTTATCAACCCAATGCAATGACACATTTTTTGGCTTACGGCCGGCCAGCCAGCCAGCTGTGTATGCAGAATGTCGAACTGCACCTACCCAACAGTGAAAACAAAAAATAAAATATTATTTATACAGTTAACTTTAGGCACACATGAGCTCCCACAAACACCTACGCATAATATTTTGAACTGTACAGAATTGGCTTCTTCCTGCCACCAAATGTTGCATTTAATCCCTGTCACTGTCGCTTACTTTATTATAATGTCATTATGCTAATTTTACAGTTCGATTGAATCGAACTACAAAAACAACTACAACAACAAATAAAATTAAACGGGAATGAATTGGATGGCTGGCAAGTGAATGGCAGGCATCTCTATGAAGATGGCTGTCTCTGTTGCTGTTGTTGCTGCTGCTGCTGTTGTTGTTGGTTGCTGCTGATGATGATGTTGTTGTCGCTAATGTCGCATCGTTGTTATGTATTCTCTACTCGATACCTGCATTTGACATTTCGCTCATTGCTTTCTTGCCAGTGCTGTTGATATTTTTGCACGCCTGTTTAGCTTTCAATAAAAATCGTTGAATAATCAGCAGCAGCAGCAGCAGCAGCAGCAGAAGCGGCAACAGCAGCGCAGCAAGAGCAGCATTCAAAGGTTCAATGTGTGTGAAAGAAGAAAGCGTATTGCGAATTTTGTGCGACTTGATTTGCGTGATGTGCATACGGTGAAGACTGCGATGCCTGACAAAAACAGTTGCTCGTACTTGTATTATATAACATGGCAAATGTTATGGTATTTCAAGCACTATATAAATAACAAGCGTGTGTGTCTTAAAACTATAATAATAAAAAGGAAAGGGCGAAAGGCACAAACGAGCGAGATTAGGTGGTAAATGTGTAAATGGGGTGAACGGAGTCATTAGTGGGTGTATTATACGCGAATCACAAGGTATGCGCTGCATTACCTATGCGTGAGTGTCTTCAAATTAACGGAGCAATTTTCTAAAATTTAATGGAATTTTGTATTGGTGAAAATACTGTTTGTGTTTCCAATTGTAATTTTAAAATGCACAAAGTAATCTTTAGAAACATGTAAGGTGGAGCAACAATCTGACACTTCTATTTTCTAAATCGAAAAAACGTTGACAAAAAGAGAAAACCAGCAGTTACCCCCAACCGTCTATAACATACTGTCCTCTTTTCCCGCAAGCGACGAGTACTACAATTTTCAACAATTTCGAGAGCTTGACCCAAAGCATTTAGTGCTTAACAGGAAAATAGGCAAAACGTGCCGGGCATAAGTGAAAATTTCTAGGCAGCACCATATTAGATGTCACCCTGGCCATATTTAAAAAACCAAAAGCCAGCAAAGTCACAGATTGTTGTTGTTGATATTGTTTGTTGTTTTCTGTTTTTTTTTCAGCTTAGCTTAGCTTTTAGCTAGCGTCGTTGCCAGTTAATAAACTAAAACCGGTAACATAAAATGCCGCTGGCTCTTCGAGCAGCGCATGGCTAGTTAGCTGGAAGACTGGATGGCTCTGGCAAATAGCACTTGCAACAGCCAACGTTTGTTTGAATAACAGGAAAAAAAAGGTCAGACATCCAGAGATGACTTCGATGGTATTTGATTGGGTTTAAGCTGACGCTGCTATTCAATTCGCAATGGCGCCGGCAATTTGCGACAATTTGTGCGTTGCAAACATTCGTTACTCTGCATAGGAGACTTCATTTTGATTTTTTATTTCTTTGTGGCGAAGTCAAGAGTTCAATGCACTTAGGGCACTGCATTAACTGTAATGTGTAGCTGTTTTCAGTCGCCATCAGCTGCCAATTAACTGTAAATGTCACGGGCTCACTTCAAGACATTAATCATAATTAGTTATGCCACACGACAGCAGCAGCCACGAACAACAGCAACAACAACAACAACAAGAGTAACAACAGCAGGAACAACATCAACAACCACAGCAACACCAAAGTGGTCATTGATATGTAAACAATTAGAGTTGATTTGAAAAGGCGATTCGAGTTCAAATATGAGCTCAAGTCGAGTCGAGTCGAGTCGAGTTTAAGTGGCAACATGGCAATGCGCTATTGTTGAAAGTTTGTACAACAATTAGCAAAATGTAGCGCAAAGGTTTTTAGGGCTTGTTGTGTGCGGTTGTTTGTTGCTGTTATGCATCTACGTAACGTAAATGAGTTAACAACAACAACAGCGACAACATCACGAAATGGAAAGCAATAATGGTGCACATAACTGGCTTTAGATTTGAAACGATTCACTTTACTACAGACAATTCGGGCACCGCTGCGTATGCGTAATATGTGCCTTTGGGTGGTTTTGTTTGTATAGGAGCATGTGCGTGTATGCGTTGTATTGTGTTGCGTTGCGTTGTGTTTAACCCTTTCGAGAAGTTATCTAATCCAATTAGGAGCTGTCGCAGCATTAAAGTTTCCGAGCGCAACATTGCGTAAATTGTACAATGGGCGTGGCATAAGGCAACAGCAAATATTTTGGCACACAAATTGTTGTTGCTGCCGCTGACGCTGCTGCTGCTGCTGCTGCTGCTCTCGATTAAGTTTGGAGCGCCAACTGACAAAATTCGTTATAAAATTGCAATGCAATGGACGTTGGCAGCAAACATTTTAAACAATTATAAAACTTGTTTTACGCTTCACAAAACTATACAAAAAATTAAACAAAAAGAAAAACTGCAGCAACTGCAACGCAATGGCAACAGCAAAGTGCAACAAACAATTTGCCATCAAATGCGCCGCAGCTGTCAAGTGCAGCTACATCCCCTCGACGCTCTTTTTTTGACTCTGATTTTCGATATGTGAGTTTTTCGGGGAATGAACTGATTTGTGTTTTACGGAAAACATTTCACAAATCATTGCTGACTAGTTGCTTACAATTTTACAGAATTTCTGTTAAATCAAATTCACATGAATCAATTGACAATGCAGTTGACAATGTTATCAATTGAAATCTGATTAAGCACTGAAGGTGTATCTAATTCCTAAAATAATCAGCTTGCCTTTGTGTTTATTTTAAGAAGCATATCTTTCAATTGTTATTCATTTTACTGTCGAATAGAAGTATTTCAACAAATAAAATGTCACATCAATCTATAGAAGATGGAAAACTGATGGCAGTTATAGGCGATGAGGTTAAACTGCGTTTTGGGTTATAAGTTTTAATTTAACTATTTTGTTTTTGTAGGATACTTGTGTCGGATTTTTGCTTGGCGGCATTGGGGAAATTAATGAGCAGCGCCAATCTAACTTTATGGTTGTAGAGAAAGGTAAGTGTCGAAAGTTGATAACTATAATTTGTATTTATTTAGTTCATTATTTTGGCAGATACAACTAAAGCCGAAATTGACCAGTGCTTTAAGCGTTTTGTAGCACGCGAAGATATTGCAATCATAATGATCAATCAGATATACGCAGACATGATACGCACAACTCTCGATAAGCATTTGCTGCCTGTGCCCACAGTGCTGGAAATACCTTCAAAGCAGCATGCATACGACTCCAGCAAGGATTCCATTCTAAAGCGTGCTCAAGTAAGTAAAACAACGAAACGGATTCCATTACATTTCTGTTAATTTAAGCACCAAAAAAAAAAATTACTACCTAGGGCATTTTGAAGCCAGCTGGGCGACGTCGTTAACTCAATGGGTTCTCAGCAATCTTTAACATTACTTATATGCGTTTTAAAATAAAATTTGCATAGCTTATGTCGACAGCTTTGAAATGCTTTTGACATTGTTGCCAACTTGATGGCACAATTGATTTGAAAAGTTTCGCAAAATAGAAAAGAACAGAACAGAGCAACAATACAAAAAAATAGCAGGCACCACAAATATTCATACAACTTTTCAAGTTTGCGTTTTAAGGAAATTGCTGCAAAAAAGTAAAAGAAGGGTACAAAACATAAGCCACGAAAACAAAAATCTGTGGAAAAGTAGCGTTGCACGTTGAGCGTTGAACGTTGCACAGGCAACACAGCCGCAACAACAGCACCACCAATAACAAAAGTAACAACAAAGTGAGCGAAAACGATACAAATAAGCGCTGAAAATGCCAATACATGGCAAAATGCAAGTCGAAAACAAAAGCACGAGCAGAAGAACGCAACAAGATACAACAACAAAAAAGTTACAGAAAACTCTTGAAAAGAGAGCGCACATTGATACAATTTACGCTGCAGGGCTTGAGACACTACCTTACAGAGTTTGAGGCATGCGGCATGCGGCATAGAGCATGAGGCATTAGGCGTGTGGCGACGCCTTCCTTGAGCGCTTAGCGCAACAAAAGCATGCGAAAACAATATTTGCGCAAAGTATTTTACAGCAAACTTTTCGCGCCAAGAAGTTAACAAAAAGGCATTCAAAAAGTTGGGACAAGTTCGCCTTTTAGAATGCCTAGCTTCAGCAGTAGCAGTAGCTGTAGCTGCAGCTGTAACTGGATCTGTGGGCGTGGCTCGTTGATGGTGCCGCCCGAAAGTAGACAACGCCATTACGCGTTCGATGCGAGTCGATGCCTGCAAGTATGCAACGATAAATCGCACTGTAAATAATTGCACATTCGCCCGCTGCTGAAGCTTCCCTATTGAAATTTAATGAGCCATGCAATTTGAGAGCATCGAATTGGCTGGCTGTCAAAAACCAGCACAGCAGGTACAAATTCTGACAACAAAATGGCGTGCAACGTTTTTGGGGAGAGCCTAATTAACCGCGGGCCTGACACAGTCGTTGCGCCGAATTTTAAAGCGGTGCACGATGCGTATACGTAATCGCATTTCGTTTGATCTGCCAAATGCATTCGACAACTCAACTGTAAACGCCACACCAATGCCACAGCGAACCTAACCAACATGTGAACAGATACAAAGTGTGTTCCATAAGGGATCGACAGCTACAAGGTAAGGCTTCAACCTACGAGTACTCGTAAGTACGATGCAGTTACGAATTATCCTCGATTTTTAATTGGGTATAGTTCATTAGTGTAATATGATTTTCTTATATTGAAGTTCGTTTCTATTGTATCTTGTAAACCAATAACGTGAATAAAAAGTAAAACGCAACTTTTTAAACTTTTAAAAAGAAAAGACATTATTGCCTGATAGTCGAAGCTGTCTGGTTTTAAATAGTTTTTCTTTGCTGTAAACATTTGATTTGGTGCTGAGACATTTTTAATTAAAAAACAAGAACAACTCGCTACGCAATGTAATGTTGTAGCCATATACAATTCTTGAAATAGCATCAATTGGCTGCCTCAGACGGAGATAGAAGGGCGCTTTAAAGTCTTTCTGTTTTTTTTTTTTATTTTTTTTTTTAGTTGAAGGATAAAAGGAGGATGTTGCAGAACTTTTGACATACGACGACAAGGCTGAAGAGAATGGTAAATGGTGGATGGAAAGAAGGAAAACTAAATAAATAAGTGAATGACAAAAGTCGAGCCAGTAGCTTTGCGTGCAGCAGCACAACTTTTGCACGAACGGGAGTCTAGAAAATAAATAAATAAAATTATTCAAAAAGTAGTTTTGGATTCTCATGACAGCGCTTAAAAAACAAACAGCTGAATGCAATTTCAAAATGAGAGAATGAAATGTGATAATAAAAGAAACGCTGGCGATAACAAGACACTGTGAAACAGAGACTACAAAGACGTTCGAAATGCTCATTGCCTCTTAGACCAATGTAAATGAGATGCACAGCCTTTAAAGGATCTGAAAACAGCTTGTCAGAGTAGTATCAAGTGCTAATTGAAACTGACAACTGGAAGCGGAGCACAAAAGACAATGCCAACCCCATTTTTGGTATTCCGATTTCAATTACAATTTTAATGAACATGGAACTTGGTTTATAATACGGGTATTTTCATCAAATCATTCTTCTTAAATTGACCAAAAACTGTTTGCAATACAGTACAACATGGAATGCAAATTAACAAATGAAATTGCTGCAAGGAAAATTAATAGGCAGATGGGAGCGCATTCGTACAATGAGAAGACAAGAGAAAGCAACGCTCGGAAAATTATTGGATTTGGGCGTTGGTAGCATCAGCATCAATCGGTTGCACAGACAGCACAAAAGACGCCCACAAACACATACACACACACACACACACACACACTCAGACAGACAGACAATTGAAGGCACTTGACACTGTGGCAGAACGACCTGCAGGACTGAATGTGCTCGAAAACAAAGTTAATTAAATGATCTGATCTCCATTATTCCCAAGTGCTAATCTCAATTACAAAATTGAAATGAGCAAAGACACACGAGCAGTTCGCTGGACACAGACACCCACCCTCTCACATACAAAGACAAACCGACACTTACACACACATATATGTACGTGCTCTGGGGATTTTCAACCTTGCCTCCTCCGCACATTGACAAACAGACAAATGTGCGAAACTTGGCCAAAATGTAACTCGAATGTCAAAGAAAACAAGGCAAGGAAAGGAAAGTGAAATGAACTCAGTAGATTGAAGTGCAGCAGAGGAGAGGAAAAGAGAGGAAGAGTCTCGTAAGTCGGAGTATGGCGAGTTTAGTGTTCAGCTTTACATATTCTCAACTGCTCTCGTTTGGCTTGTGGACGGTGAGGGTGGGGCTGCAATGCAATCGGCACAGCACAAAGCGTTTCATTAACAATTGCAAATTGGTATCAATTCATGACAGACATTCAAATGTTTCTCTCTACGTTCGTGTGTGGCATTGCAGAACACACATCCTCACGCACATATTCACACAAATCTGTGTGTGTGAGCATATGCGTATGAACACAGTTGAACTTAATTCTCCGAATCACTGAGCTAAACAAAATCATTGAAACTGCCATTGCCTGAGCACTGAGCATTAAGCACATCGAGTGATAGAAACGCCATCCAGAATGATAATAATATTGGTGTGAGGTATCAATATGAGAATATTGAGCACTTCGTGCTGTCGAGACTTCTATAGTGGCTGTTATATACATACGAACGTCTATATGTATATATTAGACTGACCCAGTCATACAAATTGTGCGTTTAATTAGCTTAAACAGCGGCAGAACTAATGGACTACATACTATTTGCACAAGAAGAGAGAGAGAGAGAGAGCTCAGCATGTAGACAGGTAGAAATGACTTCATTGCAATCGGCCAGGCCAAGAGGTGTAGAGCATCTCGAGCATCTGCATCTAATTAATTAGTTTGAATTTAAATTAAGTCGATTTCATCAATGAGTGCGTCGACAAGAATGTGTATGTCCTTTACCGTCGAAGCACTTGATTGGAGGCGTGTCTGTTGCTGTTTGCTTAGCTGTTGCATGTCGAAGGCGGCCATCACTTTACCTAATTTGTATTCAAAACACACACACACACACATACAGAAATTGACTCTGCTGTGCCATTACAGATACAGATACAGTTACAGTTACATTTGATTGAATGCGCCCCGCTATGGCAGCCCAACCCAACTTAGTGTCCTTTACATCGCAGTCGCAGATTAGACATTCGAGCTGATTTTAACTGTGTGACGCTTGCTTGGGGTTTCCTAATTAATTGGCATTAAGCGAGGCGATGTTTCGATTAGATTAGAAATCGAATACGCTCAGCACAAGCGAACGAGAACGAGTACAAGTTTATTGCATCGACCACATTGTTTTATTCGATGTCATTATTTTTTATCGCAATTCGTTTCTAAGCTACTTTGACTGCAGTGTGTGAATTTAGCATAAGCATTGGAGTGAAATTTGCTGCTACCTTTGATGTACTGATTCTCAGCATTCCATATACATACGTATATTTTGTGGCGCAACCGGAAACCACACTCAAGCGCTCTACTAATTTGGCGAGCACAACAGTTAGACAACTGGCAACAATTCCTTTGTTGTGCCTGCAACCACAGTGGTAATGCAATGGTCTACTTCATATGCATAACAATTGGCAATGGCTTTGTGTATTGTGATACTCCGAAGCATAAAAAAATAGAGTAAATAAAATGTAATAAAATAAATGGCTGATGTACAATTGAAATGCTAAAAATGCTATAAAAAAAATGTATATAAAAATTTCATTGTTAATGTACATACTCGTATATGTAGAAATAGATACAAATATATACAAATAACAATTGCAAATATTTAGTCAAATGAAAAAGGAAACTCTTTAGCTTCAGGCACCGCAAAAATGTTTCAAGTCGCTGGCAAAAAATGAATGCATGAAAATGCCTGTGGAAAAAGTACCACAATCATACACACACATAGTGAAAGAGAAATAAAGTTACACTTTCATACACACACACACCTACATATGTACAATAATAAAATGGCGGCTGACTTGGGAAGCCGCCGACGCCATCATTTTTGGGGTAATGCAAAATTACGTTATAACGGCATAAATTTAAATAAATGCCGGTCTCGGGATTTTTATGCATTTTTACCGCATAACAAATACTTGTGCTGGCCCGCGCTATCGCTCTAATGCGCCTTTGTGCTGGCTGCCACGCCCGCGCACCCACACACATACACTCACACAGCCCTTTAAGCTGCTCCATGGCTGCTGCTTCTGCTGCTGCTGCATTTGGCTAGTGAAATTTCCTTCCGTTTTCATTGGCGTTCCCGACTAGAGGTAACCTAGTCACATTGTAAGGGGTGTGGAAGTGGAGACTGGGAGGGTGCAAAGAATCGCTGCCTGTTATTTGTATGCCCCTAAAATTATGCAAAGTAATTCTGTCTGCTACTCTGGACGCTCATTCCGCGCCGATATTTGCAATTGTTAAGGTAATAAGCGGTTTTAAGTGCGAACTGCACCTGTCTGATCCCTTCTCCTTCTATTCTCTTCTTCTTCGCCGGCCGCTTCTGTTGTATAAGCAAATATTTGGGTACGTTACGCGACAGGTTTCGACTGTAGCAGTGCAGCAGAGCAGCAGCAGCAGCTTGGCCAATTAAATGGCTAGCCTTAAGCGAAGCTCTGGCTGCTCGTCGTCGCTTACTCGTTTTAGTCTCAGTCCCAATTCGAGTCCCAGCTGCAGTATTTCCTTACTCTGTATCTGTAAGCACTGACCGCCTCGCCCCCATCTTCTTCTGCGCCTCTGATCCAGCTCATGCCTCCGTTGTACCGGATGTGGCTGCGCCATGGTTTTCGGTTTACGTAGTAAATTAACTTCCGTTTTATTTGTAAGATTTCCTTTCGCTCTGCTCGTCGTTCGTTTGCCTTTTTTGCTGTCGATCCTTCGCCCTGCGCCCTGCCTCTCGCCCTAGTCGGTGTGCTTTTGTTACTTTATTTTATTTTGTGTGTGTGTGTTTTTTTTTTCTTTTCGGTTGTGGAAGCTACGGGTTTGGCTGCTTGGCTGCTGCTTTTGTATATTTTTAAGCGCTTTTTCATTCAATTTGCGAAATTGAAGTGGGAATTGAGAAATAAATTCCGTTTCGTGTGTTTCGTCTAGCACTCCGAATCTGATACCCCCAGATCCAAGTCTCGGCTGCAGCACACTGGCACTTTGCGTGTTTGCACACGAGTGCAACGGATGTGGCCTGGGTTGGACTGGCTTGGCCAAGGCCTGGTGGCTCGATTCACATTCAGATTCAGAGTCGACTCAACTCGACTGGGCGGAATTAGGTGAAATGCAAACGTTTTACTTAATGAAATAATTGAGGCATCTGAAGGTCGGCAATGGCCGACAGCATTGTCCGGAAATGGGAGCATTTAAATGCTGCATAAAGCGCATTTCCGTTTACTGTCCGTCCTGCTTTCCTCTTTTGCGCTTTGCTCGTATCTTCCAATCTATGCTCCACTTTTCTAAATCGCTCTTGAAATGTCCGCGCAGAAAGATAAATAGTTGCGGCTGCAGCGAATGCAATCCGTATGCAAATATCTATCTGACATTTATGCAAACCCAAAATAGAGTGAAAAGAAAAGGCACAGCGATATTTTGATATCGCTTAGTACTTTCAGCTTATCTCGCATGCACATAAGTCTAAGTGCACCAATTGTCCAGTTGTCAATTGCCAGTTACCAGCTACTGAGCCATAAGCTCATCTGGTCACTTATTTAATCGGTCATTCGTGTATTCATATAAGTAGCAGCCACTGCTGCCTGGGTAACCTGGCTGCTTATCACAAGTACACTGTCTTGGTTCTATTTCATCATTGGCCTTTTTTCTGCACCTGAGAGACGAGCAGAGCGACAGAGAGAATATCCCCCCGACTCCTCAAGCGTTTTCAATTTGTATTAAAAGCTTTTTGAAGGATGAGGTATGAGGAATGGTGAGGGTTCAGCTTAACATATGCATTAAGACGTACTCTGTCCATGCCAAAGGAATAAAAAGAAATCTGTTCCCACACCTTCCTCACTTTCTCTCTCTATTTCTCTCTGTCTCTCTCTCTCTCCCTATCGCTCTTTCTCTTTCGCACTCGGCTTGCTGCTCTCAATGTTGTCGTCCAATTTGGGTTGATAATTTCACGGTTTGTTGACAACTCAGGTGGACAAAACATTGTGTGTCTGCTGCTTCCACCGGCTGACCCCGACATTGGTACGACTTGTTCATAGCAATGCGAGTAATGCTTTTGAGTGCCTTTCGTCCCCCTCATCCACGCTATACAGAATCCATTGTCATGACATTTACATGCACTACTGACTGCCATTAAGCACTAAGACCCAGCCATGCAACCATACCGAAGCCATCTGTGCAAGTGAGTCACAAAGCAACTACTACTTCTACTATTAGGGAAGACTTTACTTTGATTCAAGGATTCGAATTTTTGCCTCAAATGATTGCCTCGTCAATTGGTTTATGGCTCAGTGTGCTGGTAAATGTATTTTGGGCTCACTATCGAGTATTCAGTGGCTTGCTATGAATAGCTCTTAGCTTAACAGACCCTGCAGAAAATCGTACAATACAAAAAGAAAGAAAATGTAGAGCAAATCGTATGGGGAAAACATCATTTGATCTATAACAATGGATGTCAGGAAGTGCCTAAGTAGGATTACCAGTTCACTACGTCTCCGAGACATCTTGTAGTGCTCGATTACGCCATAAAAAATGCCAGTAAATCAAGTGGCCAGAAATGTTTATACACTTTCCCTTACCAATCGACAGGCCGGAGTCGAGAGTCGACAATCGGCAATCGGTAGTAGCCAATCGCCAGAATGTCGGTTACGTTTTTTGCTGCCCGTTCGCGATATCTCATTACAAGAGCAACATTTTTATTTAAACCGATTGAGTGATTTATTGTAATTTATTTCATTTAAATCGTTTGTCTGACACAAACGCTGTGCGGCCCAATAAAAAACGGCAGCCCACACAGAGTCAACCGAGCCACCAACAGCCAACAGCCAAAACAGACGAGAGCCAAGCCGAGAGATGAAAAAAGCGTGAAATTTACAATACATTTTACAGCTGGCGGTGGAGCACGCACCGCTGCCCAGGATCAGCGAGGTACGAGGGACCAATACACGGCCCAGTCAGGACCAACTCTCGTTGTATGTATTTAAATGTTGGAAAGCGCAAAAAAAAAACATCCAGAATATCTACGTCGCTGCTGACGGGCCGATGATCTGTCGTTGGGCGACACTTCAGCTGCTGCCACTGTGATTCTCTACCCTGTATTGAGTTTCCCCAAATGGGTTTAGTGCTCGTTGGCCACTGTAAAAGCTACAGATAAGTTGATGGTCCACAGATAGGGTGAGTTTTCGTCGAGTTACTGTGATGCCCTCAGTTGATTTCGACTCTGTTTTGTTGAACATTTTTGCGTGCGCAGTTCAGTTGCTTTCGCTTGTATTGACTTCATTTTAAATTGGCGGTTAAATCTGTTTGAAATTGTCACGCAATCACACACCAACAGACACACACACACATACATCATTCGAAGCCAGACATCAACACACACAAACAGACGCAAGTGACGGCCATCAGGCAGAGTGCTTGGGCCTGGAAGCTCGGTCGGCTGCTGTTTTTAGTGTTTTTACTTTTGCGTTCTTTTTGTATTGCATACTTTCGTGCGCTCTCTCGACAGCGACGTCAACCACGACTGCGACTGCGACTGAGCCAGCGACAGTGACTGTGACGGCAACAACGACAACACCAACGGCAGAGACGACGACGCCAGCAGCCGCACTCGGCGCAATCAACGCAACGAGGCATTAATTTGTTGTACACTGTGTGACATAATTGGGTGACAGTGCGGCAAAAAACAAGTTGTGGGCCAGTGTATTTGCTGAGTGCCAGTGCCAGTGCCTTTTTCTTCTCCTCCATCCTCCTTTTCTGCCCCCTCTCTGCCAACACCTGGCCTCAGTCACATTGCTCGTTTTTTGGTGCGGCATTCAAGTTTATTAGCCTATGAAAAATTTGTTAGGTGTGCGCTTTTCTCTTAGCATTGCATTCAAATTTTTAATTAATGCAGTCACACCTCGTCATTCCCACTCCCCATCCCATCTCGCCAGGCGCGAGCTTTCTCGTTACTGCTTTATGGATAGTTGCTTGGGGCCGAGTAAAAATTGATTTTGACAACGCAGAGCTGCAGTTTAGAGCGACTGCAACTGTCTGTCATTCAAAGTACTATTTGCATACGTCAGTTAGTCAGGTAGACTTAGTGTACAACCAAATGCAAAAAAGCACAACCATTCTGACCGTGACTTCAGCTGAGGTTCTCGCTCGTGTCGAGCGGCTTTGCCTCCAGCAAAATGTTGGCAAACCGCAACAACATTCTTATGTTATGCCGCTCTGGCTGCAGCGACTGCAATTCTTGGTTCTGAGTTCTTCGTTCTTTGACCAATGGACTCAACGTTGCGGTTGTTGGGGTTTCGTTACGTTTGAGAGCAAACCAACCAAACGGGGCAAAAGACACATATTCTCCTGTGTTTCTCACCTCATATTTTTTTCTTGTTTTTTGTATTTTAATTTGCGTCTGGCTCTCTTTGCATTCAGGTGGCCGCCGGGGAAGCCTCTCTAACGGAAATGAGCACATTTCAGTTCCTGCACTTGCCAAGGTAATTAAGGTAGGAGCGAGGAAATTCTCTGTAGTCATGGTTCAGATTTATTTGATTTAAAAGTGTCGTATTAAATGCTAGTGCATTTTAAATTACATCAATTGGATTTAATTTAGTTGGTTTTATTTTTTGTAAAAATATCAATAACATCAATAGAATACATAATCTCCGCCATACACTTTCCACTATACTGTACAACTCGCATGCAACTTGAAACTAGTAAGTGGAGTGTTGTATTTATTTATAGTATATTCTCGTACTTATTTATTATTGGTTATTGAAATTGAAATCAGTGGGAAAAAAACCACAATAGAACTGTGAATATTATGCAATTTACACACATTAATCGGAAGTGTGTGCGCGAGTGTGTGAGTGAGTGTATGTGGGCACTTAGTGAGGAAACAATAGCCAATAAAGTGCATGAAAAACTAATTGAAAATTTTGTACAACAAAATTGAAGTACAAACAATACGAACCAAAAGTGCATATTAAAAATATGCAGTAAATCGGCCACCCAGCGACCAACGTTATAGAACCATAACAGGGACAACAACAAGAGTACCAACGACAACGACAACAATAATAAAATATTTGCCAGTTAAGTAAACACAAAGGGAGCAGCAACACTTACAATAGTGGCAACAACATCATCATCATGTGCAGCATCGAGAGCAATACCAGGCAACCTCACGACACGAATAAAAAATTAATAAAATGCATAACTTGGTTGCACATTTATTTACTACACGTAATAAATAAATAATTGAAATTCCATAATTATGTATGTAGGTGTAAAAAAGCAACTCAACGAAATCGGCCACGTTGAGCAACGGAAGTGGCATGCATTATATTTTAATTGTTGCCATATTCATTGGTTCAACAACAATCGGCAGATAGTTGTGTGTGTGTGTGTGTTTTTCAATCACTTATTTGTACATCATCATGGCGTCAGCTAAGCAGTGCGATACAGGAAACCGGAAGTGGCGAACGCCATTTTTGCTTATCACGATGGGTTGTGCAAGTCGCACCGTGTCGCCCTTTACCCGCTTTTGTCTGGCTGTCAGTGCAAAAACCCGACACGCTGATTGTGGACACAGTCCTTATCGCTGGCAGCTGGGTTCATTCTCGTTGGAGTAATTGTTTAACCACGGACTTGTGCTTTTACAGCGTGTTATTGAAAAGTAACAACAGCAAACAGTAACAACAGATGTCCCGACAGCAGCAACAACAACAGCAACGACATGCATTACTGAAAAACACTACATACAATCATAATGATGATAACAACAATTACAACAGCAACAACGAAAGCAACTGAAACAGTATCGAGCAGCCAGCAACATTCACTGCAACCGGGTATTGGCCCCCGTGTCGCGTGCGCAACAATTGAAAATTCAATTAAAAGTCTTTATTAAAATAAAATGCGCTATAAACTCCCCGTGGCCACGCCCAGACGACCAGTTGCCCAGCTGTCCAGTTGCCCTTCTTTCTCTCTGTGTGTTCTGATCTCCATTCGCATGGAAGCACTTGGTGGTCGCGCCTTTTATGCCCACCTGCTGTGAGTCCCCTCTATCATTTCCCCGCCCCGCTCTGTACTGCCAGCAACACGCCTCCTTGTTTGACCCTAACGCTGTGCTGTGGTTTTTTTTCGAATCTGAACCGATGCAAAGTTAATTTGGGTTTGTTGTTGTCGCTATTGTTGTTGCCAATTTTAAATTGTTGTTATTATTGTTATTGTTGTTGCCGTTGCTGTTGATTCGGTTTGGTTTGGTTTGGTTTGGTTTGTTCGTAAGTGATTTTAATTAATTTAAATTCGAATTAAAGCGGTTTGTCCGATTAAAACTCAAAAACTACAACTACAATGATCGGCACCATAATTAAAATTTAACAAAATTGCCCGTTCACTTGCGTGCAATGCAACGCAATGGCAATGCATTTATACAAATTGTGTATAATTTAAATCGACAATAAAATGAAAAATAAATAAAGTCTGCAGGTCATTTCATTAATTGGCCTTTCCACACAAAAACAATATTCAAATAGCCAAAGTCGCCGCTAGGTAAACTCTGAATACACTTTTCAGCTTTTTACTGTGGCTTAAACGGGCTAAAAAGTTAGCCAGACAGCACCCCGAAGGCGACTCAACAATAATTGCTGAGGAAGAGTATTATTTTAAATATTTACACCGTATTTAAACATATTTCCTACTCTCGCAGATTTAACTAAACTAAAATAGAAAACATGTCTATTGACTTTATGTATTGTGTGATCATGGATAATATCTCGAGTAACGCAACGAATCGCAATATCGTAGCACAGCGGGGTCTAATTTATCTTCCTCGATGCATTGCAAACTTCACGACTAACTTATTATACTCTCTGCAGGTTCAATGGATTTACACAGTGCAGCTCAAAGCTCCGGCTAAGTCGTTGTTATTGCATTCACAAGATAAATGAGGCTCCGTCGTTCCCGTTGCTGCTGCTGCTGCTACGGCTGCTGCTATTATTGCAGTCTGGGTGGACACCAGTTTGGATCCTTCGCAGTGCAGTGCCAAGGTAAACAAACATCTCGGATTAACAGTGGACGCTGGTCAGTGGGGCAGCAGTCGAGTTAGTAGTAGGAGCCGGACACGGCCATGGACGAGGACGTGCTGTGCACTGCTGCTACTGCTGCTGCTGTGTGTGTACACCTTGCACTTGGCCGAGCGCCCAAAGTTGTTTACACTTTTGGAGGCAGGACATAAGAGGCATGACAAAACACGAAGCAAACAAAACTAAAGCTGTAAATAGTGGACCAGTAGCCGTACTAGCAGCAGCAGCAGCAACAGCAGACCAGCCAGAAGTTAAAAAACGCACCAGCAACGAAAACTTCCAAAAGCTGCAGTCCTCCATTAGTAGTAGACGAGGAGAAAGGGCGCTTGACCAAACTAACTAAAGTTGACTAAAAGCAGTTTATCCAGCTTCACGAGGCAAAAGGAGCGACGCGAGGCAGCGAGCGAGCGAGCAAAGGCGTGGCACGTGGGACGTGTGGCAAGGCGAGTTGCACGTGTATTTGGCACTTGGCCATTGTTGTTACCTTTTGGCTTTGTCTCTCCATCTTTGCTCTGTGACTGAGTGACTGTGTGTACGATTGTTTGTACGTTTCTGTGTGTGGACTTAAAGACTGGCTAAGCAAAGCTTTTGTGGCAGAGAGTTAAACAAGAAAGTGGCAGCTTGGCCAGCAAAGAGGTGTCAGCCAGTCGACGTCCTATGAATGGCAGGCAAGCCAAAACAAAAGACTAGCTGGCATAATCAGCACTTCGCAGTCGCGTTTTGGCCACCGCCATTGCCATGGCAATATTGCATTTATAATTCGCCGAAACCCTTCACATAGCGCACAGCACACAGCGAACATAGCGCAAGTAAAAAGAAAATAAAACGGAACCGAGTCAAAGGATTGCAGGATTGCTGTTTTCTTGCGTAGCCATTAGACAGCTCCTTGCAGCGTTTCCGCCACCGCAACAAGACTTTAGACAAGTTTTCATGGCTGGCTGCCTGGCTGGTGAAGGCGGCCCTGATCCAACTTGTCTGAAGCAGACCAGAACTGATGCCGGGCGTTAGTCCCTTTTTTGCAAAAGCCCTGCCTGTTTTGCCAAGAGGTAATAGAAATGTTCTTTTCGTTGTTTTATGCCTATTTACGCTTCTAACAGGACATCCGGCAAACGGCAACGGCAACGACGAACGCCAAAACGGGGCAACAACTTAAGCGGCTCGTCTCGAATCTTGCTACCCGGTTTGATATTTCTCACACGTTCCAATTACATACGAGTAAAACGCTTCTCCCTCGCACGTGCACACCTCTCTTAACCACCTTTACACAACGCTATTTTTCTGCTTTTGCCTTGCAAAATAATAGCGTGCCAAAGAGCTACTTCATCGTTCAGCGGAAGTGATTGAAGGTGTTCCACTGTGTGAGTGCCCCTCACACACACACACACACACACACACACTCATGTGTTGGCTGAGAGTGTTGGTATTTTCGCATACAAAAGTGCCAGGCCATTGGTGAACTTTGAGTGGAGGTCGCTCGAGTCACTCGGGTCGCTTAGGCCGCATACATTATGCGAGGAACAGAGCAACGAAGAGTGGGAAGTTATAGTCATAGTCCTAGCATCAAAACTCGACCCCGGTTCGGGGCGACGTTTTGATTTCTTAGGTAGCACACACAGAATGAACGTTGTGCTGTGCTAGACGACGGGCAGCCAAAGTGCTAAACTATGTTGCCCGGCTTTTGAGTGCGGTCCTGGCACCTTTTTTGCTACCTTATTCTACGCACTGCCAAGCACAGCTCATGTGTGTGTATCGGTTACGACAAACGTTTTCAATTAGCAGTTCATGAATTTTTAAACCATTAATGAAATATGCAAAAGGCATTTTAAATACTGCTAGCGTAGCGTGTGCATGTGTGTGTGTGTGTGTTTGTGAGAAGAATATACAGTGGGGAGTGTGGGACATGCGAAAAGTGAAAGTAGCAGTGCAAACGCTGAAAAGTATGCAATGTCAAATGGCTGCAATTTTGCGCTGCGACGCAAAACCGCAGGAAAGGCAGCCACGTCAACCGGAAGCTCCTTCGATTGGCAACGACTTCCGCTTGACACGTTAGCTAAACAAGCTGTCGTTCTGCATTTTGCCGTTGTCGTTGTCGTCGTCGTCGTCGTCGTTCTCACTCATGTTACTGTAATTGTTGTTCTCGTTGTTGCATCGTTTGACATGCCGAAATTGCGTTGGCACATAATTAACGCTCTGGCTGCTCAGCTCAAAATGCAACTGCGACTGACAACAATTACAAATGTAATAAATGTAACGGCAAAGTGCAATTGCTGTTGCCGTTCCTGTTGACAACTTCAAAAGTCAACGAACTACATGCGAAGCAACCTAACCACACATGCACACACACACACTGGCACACTCACCCACAACTGCAGAGAGACACCTACAACACACACCTGCATACATTTGCACCTCTGTGCACAGCAGTTGCCTAGTTAGAAGTTGCTCGAGTGTTGCTGTTGCTGCTTCTGCCACCGCAGCATTGCAGCAATTGGTGCATATGTGTGGCTCTCGACAAACATATATACACCTCTTTCCCTCTGAATGTGTGTGTGTGTGTCGAGTCATACAATTTCATTTACATATTTGTGCTTGTTCTTTGCACAGACGACTACAACGTCGATGTCGGCGACGACGACGACTACGACGAAGTCGACTTTTTCTTTATGTAACATTTGTGTTTGGTTTTGGTTCCTGCGGTTTGTTTTTGTAGCCTACCTCGCTTTGCCTTTACCTCCTTCTCTATCGCTTCTACTCAGTGTGTTGTGGCTTTTCTACACACAAAACTTGCCACTACACATATACAGACACACTTACAAACAGTGCTCATTTCATTTAAATTTTAATTTTAATTGTCGAAAAATGCCATACAGAAGCATTGAGAGAACGTGGCTCAGCCAGCTCCCCATTCTCTCAGTTTTCCCGGGTTTTACTGTGCTCGCTCAGTTGCCTTTAAAAACTCGAACTCGAAGAGCAGGCCAAGCGGCAGATTTCTTTGGGTGCAAATTTAATTCAAATTAAAGCGACGCTCGGAAAGCTAACAGGCAAAACTATGCCACACTGACATGAGTCTGAAAATACCGCATTCCTTTGCCTCCAGACAACAAGATTGAACAAAGCGAAAGCAAGTTCGAGTATGTTTGCATATATATAACAGCACATACATATATATACATACGTACGAATATATGGCTTTTAAATTGGAGAATTTAATTAAATTTACTTGAAGCACTGTTGATTGCATGCTTTGATAATTCCGAAGCCAAATATTTAATATTCGCACAACAAAGTTATATTACTCAATTTCAACAAGTATATATTCATTTTATTTAAGCGGTTTATCATCGAGAATTATTACACCAGGGTAAGTTGAGAATAATTGCTTATGGACTTTCAACAATGTAAATTATATCCGGATTGATGTGTGTCTCTGACCATGTTTAACACACTAGGAGGCAGTTAGTAATTATATTTATGTTACTTGTAGCACATTAACAGCAAGAAAAGGTTACAAGCAATAACTATAAATGAGAATAAAAAAGAAGAGGCTGTTTAATAGTTTAACATCGGAGTCTTTAAACTCGCATTACAAAAGCCAAAAAAAGACCTTTTGGCCGACAGACATTGTGTGCAAAGAATAATGAATATTACATTCAAATTGTAGGAGTGCCACTTAGGCACGCGCTCACACACAGAGGAACACAGAGTGCCTGCCACATGCCTCCTGCCTCGTCTTCCGCTGTTGCGTCATATGTTAGAGGGTGTTACTTCTACATCTTCATACTTATGTTGCAAAAGTCAGGCAACTTGCATAATGCCTCTTCTAGCCATGTTTATGCCACTTTATGCAAAAATAATTGCACAATTAGTTTGAAGCTGCCAGTTGCCGGGTGTTGGCTGCCTGCTTCTTGGATTCCATATGCACTTGCGTTGCCTCATCGTTGTTGTTGTTGATGCCGCACATTGTAAAATTGGTTCAAGCGTAGCTAGTTTCGCCGCTGGCAAGGTGACGGCAAGCGGCGGCCACACATCACCTGCTCGACCTGAGCAGACGTCCCATGTGTCTCCCTCTCTCTCTCTCTCGCTCTCTCTGGCTCTCTTGCTAGACTCCCTTACTCTGCTCATTAGTAAGAGTTCTGAATGCTATTACAGCGTCATCTACTCGACTAATGCCACACACACACACACAACCCCTCAACTCTTCAGCTCCTTGGCTCCCACTGTTTCTTTCTCATCCTCTCCCTGTTTGTACACATGTGCATAAGTGCAATGCAAACACATACACACAAATACTTACACGTACACAGTGCACCACTTACAAACACACACAGCCCACTGAGATGTGCCCCAGGCACTTTAGTTTTTGTGCCCTCATCGGGTTTTTGCCTCGCCTTCCACCCACATTGACACCCACAACAAGTACAATAACAATGGGCGTTGCCAGTCAAGAGTGTGCGGGGTGAAGCAAAGACAATGCGCTTCAAATTGGTCAGATTAGCTAGAAAATTCGGCATAGCTTGGTGTACTTAACTCATTGCTCAGTTGCAGCCTTTTGACATTTGCAGCATTACCTGCGCATTACCAGCGAAATGCGCATCTGCGACATCTCGGAAGTTGACCAAGTTTTTGCAATTTGCAAGTCTCATGTTTTGAAGTTGGTATTTAATTAGTCAGCTTGATGAGCCAAGTGCAGCTGCCATCTCTTAAAATATATATCAAAGTAGCACGTCCAAAAGACATACACGTAAATCTAGAGATTTTTGATAAGAAAATCCAAGCATGGGTTTACTCTTAGAAAAGTTAGATCTTTCATAAATACAAATTCAATTCAGTTAGGAGATTTTTAAATAATGCGAATGAAATTTAACCTTTCATTTCATTTCAAATGTATCGTTTAAGTATTAATTTAGGAATGTTTTTAACTCAAATATTGAAGTCTTCTGCTCTAAGCAAAAGCATACTTCTATTGATAGAATTAAATATTTCAATGCATATATCGATTATTAACTGAGCAGACAAACCAAACTCACATGCCGCACTGACGCACACACACAATTAATGTGCCTGGTGCAACGAAACTAATCAGTTGATGGATATTAATCAACACCCACATGCAAACACGGCTCATTACAAGCTCTTGTCGACGTCCACAATCAATAATCATATTAATTACAAAACCAGATAGATAGGTAAGAGATTCGCCTTTGCTTAAACAGAAATCGGCTTTGAATGCAAAGCTTTTGTCAACACACTTGAAATTTGAGATGTCAGTGGCATTCAATTGAATAGTATGCGTATTTTCTCCAAGGGATTTTCATTTGGCCTTCTGAGCTGAACTGAACTGAGCTGAGCTGAGTTGTCAACAGGCAAAGCGCAGTGGCTGGCAGGTATGACATGGCACTTATAGAATCAATTTGCGTAATATTTTCCATTACGGCAGATCGAGCACACACACACACACACACACACACACGAGAACACAGAGATACCCGCACTTACTTAAGTACCTTAAATAGATATATGTGTGTGTGTGTTTGTGGAGATAGACGTATGGTTTGTTTTGTGTCAACCTCGTTCGCATGTGCTTGTGGCTGTTTGTAATTACTTTAAATTGATATAAACACTTTTGAAATGAAATCGATCTAAGCTTCTTGTTAACAGATTAACATCTGCCACATCCGCACATTCCCTTCTCGTATGGCTTGCAGTTTACAATTATTATTTATACCCACAATGTGTATATGGAGATATGGAAGAAATATATGTATATGTATAGTATGCTATACAGATCTGCCGCCCACAGTGTATGAGCTTTGTGCACGCAAGCTGAACGCTCCTGTTTGCTTGTGAGTGACTGCGGTTTGATAAGATTTTACTTCTATCCGTGTGTATACGTGTGTGTGTGTGTGGCACACAAATAATCCTTGAAACATGTTTTTGATTTGCAATTTAATCAAGATAATCAAGTTTTATGTGTTTTAAGAAAATTGAAAGTGTGCCTTGTGCCATGTTAAACATTGTTTGCTTTTGTTGTTGTGGTTGTTGCTGTAGCTACTGCTGCTGCTGCCTGTGACATTTAACTGTAATCTTGAAATCGTCCATTATATAGTATATCATTAAATGCGATTTAATCGTCTCCCCTTCGCACCCACCTTTTGACGATTTAGCTTTAAAGTAATTTGCTGTCCAACTTAAGCTGCAGCAATTAGTTTGCATCGCAAAACTTCGGAGCATCTGCTGCTGCGTTCTTTGTGTTATTGCATGGCATGTGCAATGGGTCACAATTCTCACACGCAATGCCCAAGTGGCAAGCAATTTAGATGGCATTACTTTTCATCGAAATGTAAAAGTTTTTCATATTTTTCCACTTGACAAAGTCTTTATGCATCTTGCAAAATAGTTTTATGACTGCTCTGCGAGTGTGTGTGTGTGTGTGTGTGTGTGTGTGTGAGGGAAGAGCAAAACTTTGGTTTTCCTTGAAAATCGTACGCCACTTCTTAACACTTCTACGAGTATGCCCCTTAACCCTTCCTCCCCTGCATCGTGCACCCTTGTACTTGCAGCCCTTCCAATAACCATTCAATTTACCATCCGCCTGCTGCCACTATTCCATTCTGGCATTCTGTCGGTCGATGCGTCGCAACGTCTGTTGCTGCAATTGCAGTTGATGGCTTTGATTTTATTCGTGGATGCACTTTTCTTGTTGGCTGCCCCAATGTTCTGGATGGGCATTGGCGCATCCATTGTGTGTATATGTTGTGGCTGGCTGTCCCTTTATGCGATCCTGCTGCTGCTTCCGCTGCTGGTGCTGCGTGCTTTTATTATTAATATTTCTTTTCTGCGTTATTATTTATTGCTGCTGAAAAATGTTTACCCACAACTCAGGGCAAAACTTGACTGCAACTTCAACAGAAGACAAATTTTTATTTTGCTCGTTGCTCGAGCACTGACTTCCTCCCTCTCTTTTTTGTTGCTCCGCTTTTATTGTGTTGCCCAGGTCATTATGTGGGCTGTGATGCTGATGGAATTCGCAGTGAGCAGTGAATGTTATGCTGGCAATGCACTTAGCGGCTAAGCTTTTAGCCAACTGGCTAACGCTGCGAATGCGTAACTCTTTTTTCAGTTGACGTAACGCATTTACGTGCTTCTTATGCCAAGCAGCTACAACACAAAACAACACAAACAACAACACGAAATCAACAACAAATCAGAGAGAAATTTGTGGCATATGTAAATAGAAAATTTATCAAGCTAGATTCACATCATGTTTGTCGTCAAATACTTACAAAACGAGAAGAATCCAAGGCAAAAGGTTTTGCGTAAACAGACTGAAGCCTATTAAGGGACATGCCCCAAACCCGACATCAAATTCACGCACCAAAGCAATCGGGAAACGCCAATCTAGTCACGCCCCTGCTGCTGTTGCTCCTCTTTCCTTTTTGCTGCTGGTTATTCCCTTTACCATCTGCCTTTGCACATTGGCAGCTAATATCGTTTAATACACAAGCTTGGGTTCTCTCTCGCTTTTTGGGTCGGACTCCTTTTTCGAGCACTGGCTAATTCTGGCGGTGGATTGTTTGGCCGAAATCTCAAGGCGCACATCATCTCGTGTGTGTGTGTGTGTGTGTGCCACGCCTACTGCCATAGCCCTGGCCAGCATACACGTTTTGCATAAATCAAACAAGCAAATCGGCATGTAAACAACAATTTTTGCCAATTCAATTGAATTTCCAGTTGGAGCAGTGAAACTGAAACCGAGACTATTTGGGGTGCCAAAGGTGGCAAGCAGGAGAGTGGCACAATCCGTACAATTTTGGCAATAGCACGACACACGTGCCAGTCAACAGCCAAGGCAACAAACAATAAAAGCAACAACAACTGGAACTGAAACTGGAAGAACAACAACAAAGGCACGCACACTCAATTATTTGCTAAAAGCTTATGTAAACGCCTTCGTGTCAAGGGATTTTATTAACTGTTTCTTTTTTGGCTTGCTTTCAGATGGTCTCGACCAAATTTGAAACTAGCACACCTACACATGCTACATACGAGTACACACCCACACATATCACACACCCACACACACACACATGTGTACATATAATGACAGTTGAAAATTTGCACACAAATCGGTTGGCTGCTGAGAAGCGTCCTAGATAAAAATCGCAAACGAAAAAGAAAGAGAAAAACATGGGAAAAAGAAAAAGTATTCAATACAAAGAAATTGAAAAATGCTACAAAATGAATCAAAGTGAAAAACGAATGTGCGAAACGAAACGGCAGCCAAAGAAAATCCGTCTATTCGTCTATGCATGCGAGGAACTCCCCAGACCTCTATCTATGCCTGAGTATGTGAGTGTGTGTATTGCGTCCGCCTAACGAGCAAATCGTGTTCAATAAATATTTGCTAGTCAGCCAAAGAGTTAAACAGAGACAGACTGAGTACAAAGTGAAGCCTGAGCGAGGCAGGACATGCGGGCAGGTGATGCGCAAAGGGCGCATCAGAAGCGTTTGCTGCCAAATCGAAATCCAAACTCAAACTCAAACACGCTCCACGAAACTGTCCGAGCTGCTGAACTGCGCTTGGACTGACTTGGCCTGTTGGCTAATACAGAGCAGAGAGTTTGTGAGGCAAGCAACAGCTTTGGCATCCCTTTAGGAGTGTCTGCATCTGCATCTGGGTCTGAGTCTGGCTACGTATTCGCATCTATGAAATATTCATTCATTTACAACTCCCAGCAGAGAATTGACTCGGCTGCCGTTGTGGTTGCGCGCTCGCAAGTCGCGCTTCAAACTCAATTTATGAGCGCCCGGTGTGTGCTTTAATAGTTCGCAGCTGAATTAATTGACTGCAGCTGCGAGAGGTGGGCGGCGGGCGGTGGGTGGAATGGGATAGCGATGGGACTAGCTCGAAGTGTGGATATGCATGTGTGTATATATTAACCATATATCTCTTACTTACCATTAAAATAATTTAATCAAAATGCTGTTTACCCAACCACAAGCAGCCGACTCACTCCCCGCCACAAAATCAAGTTGAAAGGCGAACTTTCGATAAAAGCGAACGGCTGCTGGTCTATTATAAGTATCTATACAGCATCGCACAGTGGGGTACATTTCTGAAGTATCTTTTGTAATTTAATTAACTACAATTCAAGAGGTTTTTCATGTTAGAAACTATGAAACAAATCTTGAACATCAGAATTTCTACATCAGAATTTCTATTCTATTCCATTTCTAATTCGACAAAAATGACTTTTTACCCCACTGTGCTGAAGTTCGATTATGCCAGTGTATGTATGTGTGTGCGTGCGTCTGAAGAGCAGATAAAGCGCATAAATTTTAATCAATTGTTTACTTACTTTTAGCAGCACTCTTTCGCATTTTATTTTATTTACTGCGTGCAACTTGTGAATTGTTTTTGCACTCTTGCCCAAATACCGAGGGTATTAAACCTTGCTGATGCCACGGGCAACACTCTTGATAAGAAAGTGAAGAAAGTAAAGCTGATTTTAGTAGTCGACGAATTTACATGCAATGTTTTAGTAAATATCAAAGCAGAGATAGTAAAGTACCGACTCGGACTTTGAAGATTATTCCCATTTAAGCTGCAACTTGGCTTATAAGTCAAGCTGATGCTTTCGATGAGCATTCAGGCTTCTGTGTGACCCGAGCGGCATCCAAAGAAGAGACGTGCCCACACATCCCGAACCCAAAGCTTAACTGATTGTAACAAAGGCAGATTAAAACTTATGCACACTACGAATGCGGTGAAGTCTCTGGTTGTCTGGGCTATTCCATAATGTGAGCTATGTTAGTTTTATGGCAGACACCAAATGGGTTAGGGCAACAACAAAAGCGACAACAACGACAACAACAACATTAGCTACAACAACAACAAATACTATATATGACAATAAAAAATGTAACTAACCGCGACTGCTAACGGTCCAAGCATTGTGAATGCTTTATGAGCCTTAGGAGTGCCATAATTTTCACTTAATAATCCGTTGAGTAGCTGCCCGTGATTTGTAGCCCAGCCCCAACCCCAGCACCAGCACCAACTCCACAGTAACAGTTACAGTAACAGTAGCCGTAATGAGCTGCATGATGATGGCAGAAAGGGGCGTGGCGGAAGGTTGTGGCAAAACAATTTCAAAGTTTTTGTCGAAAACATAATGTGTTCCTAATTTTATTTGTCGCCAATTGGGAACAGTTCTACACTCACACACAGACACTCACACACATACGTATTCTCAGTCACAAACACAGCGACAAATTTTTAGTGCGCGGAAAAACACCTGCGCCGAAAAGTATGCAGTATTAGGAATAAGCCCCATCGCTTTGGCTACATATTGGAGCTACTGCCGGAAAGTATGCCAAAATAATAATGCACACAGCAGCTGAAAGGCAATGCCAACAGCAACAGCAAAAGCAACAGCAACACCAACGAGAACAGCAACAACAAGAGCAGCAACAAGATATTTAATGACCGAAATGCACATGAAATTGCGCGCATAAACTAATTACGGTGGATAAAGTTAACAATGGCAGCCACGGCCGGAGTGTGCCTTTAAAAGGTTTAACTGCCAGCAGTTGGGCCAGCCAACCAGCCAGCCCGGCAAGCCAACAATTTTTTGGTAACGCAACGGAACTGAAGCCCGGCGACAGGTCCTGGCAGTGCTGTCAGCTTTGCCAGTCCTGCTGTGGCCACAAGCCGCTCAGCGTCGATGCCGCCGTTTGCCAGCATTACCGGCATTTACAATATTTATTTTAATATTGCACGTTTTTTGGCAGTCACCCAACCAACCTCCCTCCCACCGCCCCTCGGCAATAGCTCAAAACCCCTTTGACTTCCCTTTCACCCTCACTCATTTCACTCTTTCACTCACTCCACTCGCTACATTGTGTGTGTTATTGTGCCAAATTGTTTATGAAAAATTGCGTATGACGACGGCGATGACGACGCCGACGCCGACGCCGACGCCGACGCCGACGACGACAACGATGGAAATGCCGATGCCGTCGGCGGCGCTGTTGCCGCATAAATCAAGTTGCCTTGACTGAGGATTTGGGCCAGTTGGTGGCTCGGTTGGCTCGATGGGTCGCTTGGTAGCTCAACGCTTGGTAATTACAATGTAGCCGCCTGTGAATTTAACGATCCGGGGCCACTGCTAACAGTCGCCAACAAGCAAATGCGGAAACACAACAATTTTAACAGCGCCCCGCTGATGCTGAAGAAGCAAGGGTTGCTGCCCGCCCAGGGTCAGTTGGCCTGGTCAGTTGGCTGGTCAGATTGCCCAGCACAGACCAACCCAGGCAGTTGACCAGTTGGTTGGTCAGTGCGTAAGTGTGGGCGGGCGGAAACTTAACAAAAGTGTGAGCCAAGTGGAAAATAACATTTAAAAACGCCATAACAATAACTAACAAAGACACCAAAAGCAAATGGCAATGGCAAATGGGACAACCGGAGTGGCAAAACAGGCAAGTGGCAAGCTGGCTAACTGGAGCTGAAGCCAAAGCCGTAGCTGAAGCTGAAACTGAAACTGGAGGCTGAAGACCCAAACCCAAAGGCTAGGAGGGCAGGCCGACAGAAATTAAATGGCGCGAGAAAATTGCACGGTCGGCGTGGAGTCAGAGTGAAGCAGGTTTACATAATTGCCAACAGAAAAGGAATAGATGAAGATAGAGAGCAAAGGAGAGTGGGAGGAGGAGAAGAAAGTGAGATAGGGAAACACAGGCAAACTGCTGTTATCCCTTTCAGAGTAATACTCATAAAATTAAAAAAAGCTCGAAAGAAAGCTGAAAGCATTTAAGGAATATTCAGTAAAACTAGTTGTTACCTTGTATAATTCTGCGAGTAGATAAATATTATTTGCATTCCATTAAGAATTCTATGCATTGATTATCATCAACTTATTGTTATGATAACAGCACGGAAGTAAGACAAAAGACAACTCAAAGGTGTGTGTGCCATTGAAACTATTTACTACTTAAACCTAGACATGGTTAGTTAGTGTATTCATCATTCATTTTTGACTACGTTAAACTGGTCTTACAATCTATTGGTTATACAAAATGCAAACAATGCACTTAAATGCTATAATCAATGCTGATGAAGCTGTCCAGCGATCTCTTTCTGTCTCTATCAGCAGTTGTGACACTTGACCAACCCCACCTCGTCGCAGTTCATGCATTTGAGCGCCACAAATTCGGCCGTAAAGTGATTGCGATGCACTGACTTCTTGGAGCCATTGCACGATGGACACGGCAGCAGTCGATAGCCTCCACAGGTCTGGCAGGTATAAGTGCTGGCAATCGTTTTGTAGGGTTTAAGCAGCTGTCGCAGTTCGCCCGACTCGTTCATGCGCTCCACGGTGTCCGCATCACCAATATGCTGACCCTCCACATAGAGTTGGGGCACTCGGATATGTGAGGCATGCATGCGTTGGCGCATCTCGGCCTGATACTCGACGCTCATGAAGACGTCGCGTTCCTCGAATTTAACCAGCAGAGTGCGCAGAATCTGCTTAACGTTGGCACATTTGGTGTAGGTATCTCGTATGACGCCCATACTGGTCGTGTAGAGAACCACCTTGCCTAGATCTTTCTCCTTGTAGCACTGCAAAAATGCCAAATAGTAAAAGAAAAAGATTAGTTGGAGTTGTAGTTGGTTAAGAAGTGGAAGTTCCAGTTCTTCAGCTGCGTTGTGTTGTCTTGTGCTGTGTGTGTCTGTGAGTGCTGGAAAAGCAGGTCACCAAAAAGCTTGAAATTGGCACAGAATTCGCCACATCGAGCAGATTGTTTTTTGGCTTCTGTAACGGTCATGGCAAGACGTGAACTAAAGACTGCATGAAAGAATGGGGCGCGACCAAATGGAGCGAGAGAGAAGTCTGACAAAGTAAATTAAGAACAAATGAGTCTTTAAGCGGGCAACTATAAAACAATACCATGACCAAATCTAATGCTTACAATGTAGCGACATTTTCAGCATTCGTTGCCCCATGAAATGGGTCTTCATGCTTAAATGGGAGAAATCTCTGGATTCGAGAATCACAAAAACAAAAAATAAACAACATTTACAAATCTGTGGAATGTATGTAATCGCTCATGTTAGATGTTGATCGTCAACGACTTCTGAAACTGTACAACCTGTTGGGTTCATTAGCTTTTGTGTCTTTGTCTGCGGCTGTGTCTGTGTCTCACGTAACCGAACAACTCTGCATGTCACTCAAAATCCTATTAATCAATTCAATTAAGCAATAATGGGAAAACTGCTAGGCAATTGACAGCAGCTGTCTCCTCACTCTTTTACCCACACACACACACGCATACACACACAACTACGATTGACGTTTTTCCGACTATTTATGATGGCTTATTTTGTAAGGCCGAAGAGTGAACCGGTTTGGGTTCACTCATTTCATTTGACAATTAACATTTCCGTTAGTTGGCCAACTTTGGTGCCGTCTGCTTTGGCTAATGAACTGCTTTCAGCCAGCCACTGATATCAATGAACTGTGCAAGTGCAACCTGGCTGTTAAAGAGTATTCCCCAGTACTTACTTACTATGACTCTTTTAGAAAGAGACGCCACAAACCGGTGTAGCGAGAATTAGCCAGCCAGCGAAATGCACACCACGTCACTCAAGATTAAAGCTTAGAGTAAAACACACAGCTTACTATTAAAGACGATTGCAGCGAAAAAGATAATAGAGCATTGAAATGCAGTGTCAAAAAAACAAAATGACTTACGATGAAAACATACTTTTAATTTGCCATTGCTATTGTGCAAAATAATAATATGAAAAGTTCAAAGACTCGACTCGAGCAACTAGCCAAATCTACTCCTATACTAGTCGCAGTAGTTGTCAAAGCCAGATGCGGTCAAAAGGAAAGTCAACTTTTCAATGTGCTCCAAGTGAACGTTGTGTCGCCTGGCGGTTTTTCCCAATCCATTGTCCCTGCTGCTGACTGTGTGGAAGAGGGGGGAAAACTCAGGCCTGAGCCTGATTAACGCTCTTCTCTGGCTGCTCGACTCGATGTCAGCACGGGGCCGTCTCAACCTGTGTTTTTCAATTGCCAAACAACAAAAGCAGCACTCACAATTAACACACGTGATTTGCACGGCTAACCTCGCAGCACTTTGATTTGTTGTTGTTTCTATTTTCATTTTATATTTAGTTTTTTATATAGTTTTTTCGGGGTTTTGTCAAGCTGCAACCACAAGAGACGAGACGCAGCAACAACAACATTGCAATAGCAATAGCAGCAGCTGCGGCTGCTGTGGCTGTTGCTGTTGCTGCTGCTGTTGCGGCTGCGGTGGCTGCTGCATGAATTGGTAAAAAGAGAAAGCAGGTCACTTGTATGGCCAGGCAGCAGTCAGTTGGAGTGATTGCCAATCGAACAGTTGAGCAACAAACTTCGAGATAGAGGCTAATGCCAATGCCAACAACAGACGCTTTATATTTGTCGCTTTATATTTTTATTGTTGATGTCGCAGTTGCTGTCGCAGTTGCTGTTGCTGTTGCTGTTGTTATTGCTGTTGCTTCTCGAAGGTGACAAAATGAAGTCAATGTGTTTAGTGCGTTTGCTGTGGAAACACAACCAATTTGGCAGACATCAGCCATCAAAGCAACAGCAACAGATTGCTCTAATTACCGCTGTCGAGGGCAGTCGAAGGGTCGCTAAAGATTCCGATTACAGTCAAAACAATGGCCAAGCATTTTCACTTTCGATTCATACTGATTGCTCTACTCATACGAATTGAGTTGACTGCATTATAATTAGTGGCAGCATCTCACTTTTGTTATTGTTATGCAGATGTTCACAATGCGTCCGCATTGTTAGCCTCGAATTTAAGTTGAAGTTTGAGCTTCGTGTTGGCTTCTTTAGACGGGGCTAATTTGCATGTGGGCCGCTATAAAGCCATAAAACATTTCTTTTCTTTGGCATTTGGCTAAATTATGCTGATCTGTTGCTGCTCTAAACATTCCATCAAATTCATCAAGTCAAGCTCTATGGCTACGAAAGTGAAAAGTAAAAACTACTACAACATTTTGCGGTGCACAAACCACAACAGCAACAACAGCAAACAGCAACAGAGAAGCAGACAAACAAAACAATTAAACTGATCTTAAATCTGAGCATTAAAATAGATAAAGGGAAATTTCCTGGTATTTCTTTTTTTTTTTTGTGGAAGAAGAGAAATGCACGCAGCTGACTAACCTAATAATAAAAGTTAAAGAGCATAAAAAACAACTCTCAAAAATAATATTCATCTGTGCATTGGATATTTACATAAATTGTACGTTATAGATGAGCTGATTTTGATGCATGATAAAACAAATGTAACTGTTGTAGGCCATTACTTTAAGATACTTTTTTTAATGCTCACTCAAGGTGGACAGACAATTTTATACGGAAATAGTTAAAAGTTCTTCCTCTGTTTAAATTCACTCCCAATAAGACCTCTGAACACGCCCCATAGAAATGATTATTTCATTTAACATCGCTCACTTTCTATGATTAACTGTTTCTTCAGTTTTCTAACTGCACAATCTCGAAGCCACCATTAGTCACTTAAGCTGCGAGTATCTCAGGGGAGCAAAAGAAAACCACAAAAAAAAAACGCTACTATCCAATATCTACATAAGTAAGCTAAATAAGCCAAAGCTGCGGCTAAAGCTGAAGCTGGCGAGTGTCGACAAAATAAGCCACTTAACGGTTTTCATTATACATACGAGTGTGTAATTGCTCAAAGAAATACACAGAAAGTAATGGGAACCAATAGAGAAAAGACACTGAACACGGAGGTGGCTGGGAGAGACTTGGAATCGCAGCTCATTAGATTACGAGCAAGGCGAGCACCGAGAGCATACAAGACATAAATACCAAATGTGAAATAAAATGAAAGATATTGAAAAGCAACAACAACTGACTACTGACAGCAGCAACAATTGGCGCTGAAAACGGCAATTGTTTTGCTAGCACTTTCTCCTTCGAAGCGTGCAGGCAATTGTAAACAGTAGAAACAACAACAGCAACAACAACTTGGTAAGCAATTCGCCAAGATGCGCACTCAGATTGCATAAGCAAGTGACTCAATTGGGGGGAGTTTGTGTTGGGGTCTCTATGGGTCTACCACATGTTGGAGTATGTAAGTTAAGTATACGTTTGTCTAGTGCTGCGGGAGAAGCGTGGGAAAGGGCATGCTGCGATTGCTACGTAATCGCAAGCGAAGTTGTAATTGGCTGCTACTTACCTTGGCATTTGGCTGCTGCTGCAGCTGCAAGAATGTGGCTATTCCATTGCGCACACGATTCTTAACGCCGCGCACAGTTCCCTTTGCTGAGCGTATGGTTGACTGTGTCGAACTCGCTGTGCTCCTCACATCCCGATACCCGGCGAACACGTCGTGCTGCTCATGTTCCGTTAGTCGTGCCAACTCCCCGGCTCCCTCATCGCCGTTGCCGTCGCCGTGTCTCGCAAAGCTGCTGAAGTTCTCGTGTTCGTTTATGTGAAAGCTGTAGTATTGATCGTCGGCATATTTGTAGTTGTTGTTGGAGCGGTTGTTGCCGTTGCCGTTGCTGCTGCTGTTGCTGTTGCCGTTAGTGACTGGCAGCGATGAGGCTGTTGCCTCCTCACCGGTTTGCACAAAGTTGGCGCGTTGCACGGCGGCACGCAACTCCTCAATGCTCTCCTCGTTGAGTGATTCGCGCGATAAGCGCAGCGATGTCTGCGACGACTCTGACAACTGTGACAGCTCTGACAACTCCGTCTCTGCCTCCGCCTCCGCTTCTGCGATTCCGCGGCCAGTCGGGTGCCGGTTTAACGGCTTGTCCTTGACCTCCGCGGGGCTGGTGAACTGCACCACATACTCCGAACTGCTGCGTCTGTCGCGTATGTCCCGTAGCAGAGAGTCCGGTAGCAAGGTGCCGAGCATGCGTAATGATTTGTGACGCTGCCTGAGCTGGCCACTTGGCTTGGCTGCCGCCTGACGCACATACTCCGTGGCGCTGCAGTTGAGTTGGTCGCTGTTCAGGGAGGAAGGTTCGCTCTCCTCGCTGTCGTCAGTCATGAGGATCAGGGCTGGCTGCACGGGGCCGCTGTTGCTCTCGAGATCGCTGCCGTTGCCGCTGTCGGCGGTCTCGCAGTGTGTTGCATATTTCTGGTACTGTTGCATGTAACAGTTGGCCGGGCTGTCAGCAACGGCTGCAGCTGGCAGTGTGGGCGTGGCTGCCTTTTGCACAACCATAATGAGTACTTGGCACAGAACTGACGACGAAGCACTTAACTTTAGGTTTAGCACTAAAAAAACACAGTCTGACAACTCGCTCTTATGTCAAGTTTTATTTTTTATTTTAGTTAGCTAGTTGTTTATTTCTTTGTTGAATGCAATGCGTTCACTGACTCTATCGGTTGTTGCACCCGTCCTCGCATGTCTTTATGCTTCAGCTCTTGTCGTTAGACTGCGTCGTGTGTTTTCCCGCAGCTCTAACAAAGCTGCCGCGATCCAAGCAGCCAAACAACTTGGCAGCCAAAGCCAAGTGAAGACAAGCCAAGCTGAGGCAGCTAACCGTCCAGTGATCGTCTCTCGCTCTCTCATTTCTCGCATTTCTTCATTTCACCTAGTTATTGCCATGCGGAGTGGTATTCAGCCACACTCATCGAGTCGAGATGAGATTCAGCAACTACCCGACTACTGCTTTCTTTTCGAGCCAAGAGATTAGAGCTTCGAGCTAGAGGAGAGCAAACGGGTATTCCATTAGGCGCGCATTATTAAATTTTGCAATTTTGCGCCCGTTTCTGTTTTGAAAATTGTTGGCCATTAGCGGCTAAGAAGCTTCGGGCTGCGTTTTCAATGCCGCAGCAGAAAGACTGAAAGACACATCTGCCACAACGCTGCCATCCGCAGCGATATCCGTGGCAATCGTGGCAATGACTTGACAACGATTATGTCAAGACAATACTGACTAAGAATAGACTAGCAGATGGTTTCTGGCTCTTGATAGCGCTCTCAAATCGCCATTATGCCCCAGAAGAGCAATCTGTGCAATCTGTCGATGGGGATTGATGCGATGAAAAAACACTTTTTAGGTTAATGGAAACTTTCTGGATTAGTCGGTGCTTAGCCATCTGAATGTGTTGTCAAATTAGTTGTTCTATTAATAAACTTTAACTAACAAAAATCAACAACGTTACTTTATGACATTAATTTCCGATATAAGGAAAATTACTAATTAATTTATTTCATATTGCTATCTTCTATAAAACACTGAAGAAGTAAATAACAGAGCAGTAGAGTTTTTTGTAGATACTTTTCCTGTTCAAAATAAAGTTATGTGTAACTAAAATAGAAGGTTGATTCTCTCTTTTTAGTAAATATGTAACACAAGTATTTATAAAAACTTATACTTTCTCTTACACTCAGTGATTCCCATCAAATCCAATAATATGTAGTCATAAATTAAACTTCCGGCACTTCCGGCATTTATCATCGAGAGAGATCAAGTGATGCACATGCCCGAAAACAAACTACGCATATCTGAACATCGTTCACGTTTCATGAGTTAAAGACTTGTTAAATCGTTATCAGCAGCGCAGAAGCTTATCTCAGACTGGGGGACGGACAAGCGTGCGAATATTTGGCATTTTTTTCGCTGAATGAACAGTTCGACGGCCACTCATAGTACTCATGGACCGGATATTAGAGAATTTCCACTGACGATGGCACGAAATTCATTGAGCTGTAAAAATGCAGTAAGCAAATTGCGTGGCTCCAACTGCGATGATAGTTTTAAAGGCAGAGCAATGTCAAGCAATGTCGATAAGCAAAGCTGAAAATGCGCATAATCAGTTTATAGAAGTGCGGAAAAGATATTCATACTACACTTTTGCTCGTAACTTATAAACTTTTGCACAAATTGTGCTGCAGCAGCGGCAACCAACAACAACAATGAGAACAACGCCAACCACACAATCAATGCAATTGCTAAGTTTGCTGCAATTGTGATTGTGACTGCGGCTATTGCGACTGTGACAACTGCGAAAGCGACTGCAACAGAGAGAGAGAGAGAGAAAGACGGAGACGGAGACGATTGCGGCGACTGTGCGTCTTATCTCGAATCTCGAATCTAGTGGCGTTGCCGAATTTAGCCAGAAATCACGTAGCAGGTGCCACAGCGAAATTCTTATGAAGCCGCGCATTAGACAATGCAATCAAATTGATTAAGTGAAATGTTCAACTAATATAGAAACATCAATAAGTATATGTTTTTTGACGACTTACGAGATGAACAACCCGATAGTCGCATACCAACACAACTGGCGACAATCGAAGACTTTGCTAGTTTGTTTACTTGTAAGTTCACAAGAGTGATTATCACACGTGTTGTGCTGCTGCTGATAACAAATGGCGAGCGATACAATCTTTGGTATCTGCAGCATTGCATCGCGTCTGATGCTCGTATAAAAGAACCCAACGCATCTCAAGTAGCATTTAGTGTGGGTTTAGTGTTTCAGCATACACAACTATCATCTAGAACATGATGCTTGGCTTTCGAGTGTTGCTGGCTCTGCTCGCTGTTGCGATATCCAACCATGAGGCAGCTGGAGTGGATCACGATACAATGCTCTGCTCCAATGACAACACTCCGATGTGTGCGCAAAGTCAAGGTGAATATCTGCTATTTAAGAACGAGTGCGACTTAAGGAAGGCTCAGCGCGAGAATCTGATGGGTGCCCCACTGTGTAAGTTGAAGATTTCTACCTCATAAATGATAAATTAATAATATTTACCCTTACCTACAGTTGATGTAGCTCTGCACAACTGCGTGCCCAGCTGTGAGTTCGAGTGCCACGATGGCTTCCATCCCATTTGTGGCGTCAGTGTCGCTTCCAACGAGCGAAAGACCTTCAGGAATCGCTGTGAGATGGCGCGCACTTCCTGCAACTCCAAATCCGATTGGTTGGTCTACAAGTGGGGCGCTTGTCCCAGCAGAAAGAGTCAACCCAAGCAACAGACTCAAGCAGCACACACTGTGTTCGTGGGTCAACGCAAGCGTCGTCGTCCTATTCCCTGCACCAATGTCTATCGTCCTGTCTGCGCTGGTTATGCAGGCGTAAAGTCTACTTTCTCCAATGAGTGTCTGGTCAATGCGGAGAACATTAGAACCAGAAGAAGTAAGAGCAGTGTGCCATATCTTGTAGTCCGTTATCTAAGTTTGATTTCATATGCTAGATTGGCGCGTCATTTCCGAAGGCTTGTGTGGCGAAGACAGCACCAAGATGAAGCACAGTCGCAAATACAAACCAAAGTACAAGCCGAAGGTGGAGGTGGAGCGCAGCAAGCGCAGTCACAAGCAACTCAATCAACTAGACGACTTCGAGATCTCTGAGGATGCTGTGCAAATCTTTGCTCCCTCCACATTTCACACGCAGTTCATCAGCAATTCGGGCACCATGGAGAAGAGTTACTCGCTGCCTGCTCGAAAGCCTTACATGGCAACCATGCCCAAGAGCAGGCACATTTATGGCAGTGACCCGGTAAAGCCAGAGGAGAAGCCACAGCTGAAGGCAGAAGAACAACAATCACAGTCGAAGCCATGTGTGTTCAGTAATGAACCCGTTTGTGGCAGCTTTAATGGCGAGAGTCGCACATTTCCCAATGTCTGCGCCCTGATGGAATACAGTCAAGCTGTGGGCCATGGTAAGCACTCTGCGCTGTGCAGGATTAGCTGGCAACAAGCTGTAACGAGTATTTCAATTCCACAGCTTGGACCATTTTGTATGACGGCAGTTGCCGGAGCTGCGATAAGCCCTGTCCAACGGTCTATAGTCCGATTTGCGCCAATCGCAATGGCATTAGCTACACCATCATCAACGAATGCTATTTGGAGCGTGTGCGCTGCAAGGATCCCAACAGTGGTGAGTTTAGAAGCGATTTGTGTGCTAAGCTTGCCTGACTTTTAATCTATCGTTTTGACAGATTGGAAGATCACACATAAGGGCGAGTGCACAGTACTCAACGATGAAGTGTCGCAGAGCATCCCAAAGCCCAGTCCAAAGCCATCGTCCCGCATTCACGATATGCTCTATGCAACCAAGCACCAGGTGGAGAGCAGCAGCACAATTTCACCAACAACAACTCCGAAAGCAATTACAACTTCAACTCCGCGTCGCCAGTTGAGAAAACCTAAAAGTCCCACGCCCACGCCAAAGGATTTGAGCAACCGGAAGATACGTAAAATTGAACTCTTTGGCTTTGATGGCTACGCACCCAAGGAGACGCAGCCCATAAAGATGCCAGTGACTTCCAAACTGTGGTCACCCAAGGACAATTGGCTGTTGCACCAGAGTCTGGACGAAGAGAAGAATAAGTACAACAAGAAGACCAGCCATAAGAAGGCGCACAGTGAAAAGTATCCACTGTACAATTGGGCAAACACTGCAACAACTCCGGCACCGACAACTCAGTTGATGTTCACAACAGCTGCAACCACAACAACTACTGCAACTACTCGTGCCCCAACGACCACAATCACAATCGAAGAAGACATCACCAGTGCAGAGCAGCTAATGAATCTCGAGACGGACTCCGAAATTCTTTTCATGATGGGCACAACTCCGCAAGTAGCGGAATTCTTGGAAACTGAAGCTACCACACGAACAACGTTCACTTTGGCCACCACAGCTGCAACAACGCCAACACCAACAACTTTGTCAACTACCACAACACCACCAAGAACAACTGCGGCTACAACCACGTTGCCACCCATAACCGAACCAGAGGCAGAGAGCACAATTATTGATGATGCAACAACAGAAATTTTTGATGAAACCACAACAAACAGATCTACAAAAACTACAGCAAGTGACACTTCCACAATGTCGAACGAAATATCAACAACTCAAAACTCGGACTATTTGACAGATGAGTCGTTGCAGGATCAAAGTAAACAAACCTCCATATATGGTCTTGATAAAAACTCTCTGATCATGCGTTTGCTACGCGCCAGAAGCAGTAAGAATATGGTACTCTAATTTCATTTGTTAATTAATATTTACATAGTCTAAGCTATCAATTGATTTTATTTTATAGAGCCAGTGATATGAGTGCTCTGTATATTTTGTAGAGTTTTCAAAATAAATTGTTACATTTTTAAATTAGCGCCATCTATTGAAATTAATTTGTTGGTTTTTATCTTAACTGAGAAAACACAATTTTTAACCGTTTGCCATTACCAATATATGGGGTTAAAATCCAAGTTGATAAACAAAGACTATGGCGCCCTCTATTGTTCACGGTTTGGTATTTCGAAATTTAGCGTGAATTTTTACCGAGACACGCACAAACTTGGCAAGCGTGGCTTGCAACCTATTCTCCACGTGAATTGTTGCTCCACACCGGTTAATTTGCTCCTCACTTAGTAACTTCTCAACCTATTCCCCACACGTAATTGTTGCGCCACACCGGTTAATTTGCTCCTCACTCAGTAACCGCTTAATCAGCAAAGACACAGACCACGAATATTTGTCAGCCAACTTTGAGTTCATAGTTTCCTTATTTATTTATAACTATTGTGAAGTGTACTAACTCAGAGTAATTAATTATAGCCTTTAAATATAATGTACGTAATTTCTTTCAAATAATAAATGTGAATAGAATTATAATAAATATTTATTTTGAATAATTCTTTGCATTTTATTTATGACAATTAAGCAACGTTTGATTTGGTTTCAAGTTGCATTCGACTAGTGGAGTAGTAGCTTAACCTAATTAAATATATTTATTAATATACACTCTGACTAAAATAGAACATAGCGAGAAATCAGGATATTTAAAGTTATATTTTTAATTGTTTATTATGATTTAATATTGGTCTGGGTTTACATTATTAATATAAGCGCATACTGTTTCTTTGACCAAAAAGGCGTCTGACCGATTAGATACGTAACACAGTCATTTTTAGGAATTTGACCTTGCCTTTGTATTTAATTGCTGCAATTAATAGTCTAACCAATTAAACGCATATTAACAACAAATTTCACTGCTTTCTGAAGACCAAAATCATTTTTAATGGTCGAAACTGTCAGTTGGCGGAAACAGTAATAAGCCTCTGGCCAGCCTATCTAATAAAGTGTCTATCCGGTTATTGTGTGCTGCTTCAAGTCAGAGTCCAAGTCCAAGTCAAAGTCAAAGCATGTGCATAGTCCTCGCCAGCTTTAATTTGTTTAATCGATGGCATCGCATCGGACGCTCGTAAAAGTAGTTTTGGGCGGTCACAGCAATCCTACTACCCCACACTCACACTCTCTTTCTCTACTCTCTCTATCTCTCTTTCACGTGCCTCTCGGTTGTTGTCTTCTTCGAAATAGTGGCACGCTTGTGTTTGGCTTCGTGATTTAATATTCAGCCATCACAATCGCAATTGAGTTTGATCTGGGGCCAATCATTATTGTTGGCTAAGTTTTGGCCGAACTGCAGACAAGTGGCTCAAATAATTATTTTTGTGGCTAGTTAAAAACAATGTTTACAACAATTGCGGCTAAACTTTCTACACACAGCTGCATCGCGTCTTTAGCCTTGAATATGGAGTAGTTATACCCGCTACCCAAGGGTAAAAGGGTATGTAATGTATGTTATAGGTAGAAGGAGGCATCTCCGACCCAATAAAGTATATATATTCTTGATCAGCGTCAATAGCCGAGACGATCTAGCTATGTCCGTCTGTCCGTCTGTCTGTCTGTGTGTCTGATCGTCTGTCCGTCTGTCCGTATGAACACCTAGATCTCAGAGACTATAAGAGATAGAGCTATATTTTTTTTCGACAGCACTTGTTATGTTTGCCAGCAGATCAAGTTTATTTCAAATTTTTTCCACGCCCCTTTCGCCCAAATCAAAAAATTGAAAAACAAGCGTAATTTTAGTGCTAGAGAATTTATATACATACAATAACAACTATTGTAATTGTGATTCCTGAAAATTTGGTTGCGATCTAATAAAAATTGTAGAAGTTATTAAATAAATACTTTTGTATGGACAAAAACGCCTACTTACACGGGGTCTTACTTGCTTTGGCTGACAATCTGGTATATTGTGTCGTCTATGGTATATTTTGAATGTTGTACTATATCGATATACAAAATATACATTTTGGTATATTTTTAGTATTTTCGGTATATTTTGAGGAAACTACCGCAATAATTTGCTTTTACTCAAAATGGGCAGCGGGTATCTCACAGTCGAGTGTACTCGACTTTCTTACTTGTTTTTATAATGGGTTGATCCATGAATGAAGAATGAGAGTGTGGAGGAGGCTATCAATCAAGGTTCTATTAGTGCATTATGATTACATCATTGTGATTTATGGTTTAGCTAATTAATTAACTGAATGTCGCAGTTGTGGCTTTGTCTGAGAATGCGAGACGCATTGTCCACTTGATGCACGAGATAATGACGAGATAGTTGTTTGCATGACAAGAAGCGAAGTCGACAAAGTGCGCCAATTGTTACTTTCACTGGTCAATAATGCAACAGGGGCAACAATTGCACTGCTGCCACTGCCAACAACAACAACTTTCGCGTGCAACGTTTGCAGCATTGTAATTAAGACGGTCAGAGCACCGACTCCGACTCCGACTTCGACTCCAACTACAACTCCAACACCGAGCAATGCTCACACTTGGACAGAAGCTGGTTATAATTCGCCACAATTCAAAGCACACTTTTTCGTTAAAATATGTAAATTGCACATCATGATCATGAAAACAGATATGTACATTCATGTTGGAGTGTGTATCTATTGATTGATCTGCTCGAACATCGTTCGCTTACATGTGAGACTTAATCTCACCTAAGTGCATTCGCACTTATTCTGATTGGTATCATTTACAAGAGTTTGCATCGCGGTAGCCACAAGCATGGCTCATTCATTGTTAGACAAGGCTTGAATGGCGCCAAGGCGTTTCGTATCTATCAAATACTCGCGTATGCGAATATGGGATTCACTTTCGTTAGCCTCAGCGACAGTATTTTGCACTGCGGCTTTTGCTTTTAGTCACACGCTGCGAGAGTTTGGCCGCTTGATGATCGCTCATAATCCAGTCGACGGACGCGATTCAATTTGCTTGTTGTTCGCTGTTCGCTCGCTTGTTCAATGATCGCTCACCTCAAACTCGCTTTTGCTGTTGCTGATGCTGTGACTGTGACCCAGAAAATAACGCACTTGCATTGACTCACATCGTGGCGCATGCAGCTGCGCCCGAGCAGGAATCGCAATTCCGGTGCATGCTGCATGCTGCATGCTGCATGAGCATTAGATGCCGATGTTGCCGCTGCTATTCGTCGCTGCTGTTGCTTTTGCTTGCGAAGCCAGTAATGCGGTTGCCTCTTTGTGATAAAAGGAGTACACAGGCGCCTTTAGTTTCCATTTGTGTTTCACTCGGCCAACCGTGCGGTGGTGTTGTCAGCTCAGCGAACGCGAGATTCGTTTCTGTCACAGTTTCACAGTGTCAAAGAGTCGTAAAATCAATCCATCAATACAAATCAGCAAAGAAATGCCACTTTGGCGTTGGACTATCGCTGCCTACATGGCATTGGTGCTGATTCTACTGCTTCACTTCAGCAATGCACAGGATCAGATCGCCACAGATGCGCCCACATCAACGGCAACTTCATCTGCTGCTCCCCCCAATAAGAATGTGGAATCGGATCGATCATCGTCACGAGCCGGCGGCTCTTTGGTTGCCCACAGTGATGTCTACATTGCGCGCAATCAGCGGGAATGCTTTGAGACGCGCAATCTGGTGTCCTGCATCAAATACAAGGCATCGAGGCTCATTTGGAAACTGGCCACTAACGGCATGGGCTTCTTCCCCAATGAATACGAGCGGGAGCTGGACAAGCCGCGCTGGCTGAGATTGGTGCAGCTGGGCGAACCAGCCGAAGATATAATGGTATTCAATGATGCCAAGAGCCTGGAAGGTAAATCCAAGATATGGACAGATTGACTGACGCTGACTCTGACTCTGACAACTCTCTGTTCGCTGGTGGTCAAGTGGGAAAGTGACTATCCAAGGCAATTAGCAGCAGCATTTTATGCAGATAGATGCCTGGGGAGGCTTTCTCGATATTGTTCAATCTGAACAATCCAATTGAACGGACGGGTTTCACCTACCACATAGACCACAAGTCACTTATGTACATAGTTGTGTTGTGTTGTTTCATTAACCACTTTTGTTTGCATCGCAAATAGCAGCAGAAGCAACGCAAAGACAGAAGCCAAAAGCCATATTATGCTGCTCTTTTAATTGCGATAAACACTGCTGATATTTACCATACCCATAATTAATTAAATTCGTCGGAAATCTAGATACTTTATGTATATTTTTATAACATAAACAAATAGCGCATAATGTGATTAACAATTTGTACTTTGGCACTAATTGCGTGCCTCGAATTTTGTATCTCTATCCACTATCAGGGGACAGTGAGCTAATGCGAATTTTCAAGTTCCTCAAGCGGTCCGTTGAGACCTTTGGACGCAATCATGGCGTGCAACTGGTGCTGCCCAAGGAGACAGCCGCCAGGGTTTTGGATGAGTCTGGTAAGCTTAATGAAGTCATTAATTTTAGCGAAAGTGTGCTAACAGTCGATGGCATCTCTGCAGAATCGCGTGGCGCTCGAAAGAAGAAGAAGTGGCTCATTCTTCTTCCTCTGATTATATTAATGAAAATTGCCCACTTGAAGATGACCCTGGTCACATTGCTATTGGGAGTTCTGGGCATGAATATATTACTGGTGGGCGGCACAGGTTGGCTCATTCACTATCTGAAGTACAAGACGATGTGCAAGATACATCCACACTTGGTGCAGACACATTCGCATGTCTACGACTCCGATCCAGCAGACTATTCGCAGTTCCTAGGCAGCAGCTTCTCCAACAGCTACAATCCGTCCAGTGCACATGAAGTGAATGCCAATGGCTATAGCAAAGACTGGGCCACGAGTAAGGCGTACAATGGCTATAACTATCTGGACACCATCAGCAAGCGGATTCACTGAGTGAGAGTGGAAAAGAAAAAGATTCGTGCCAGGTTCCAGAGATGAGTCCTAGTAAAAATTGTTATGGTCAACGTTATTGTTTTTTTTGCTTAATTTAAATAACTTATTATAATTTAGGTTACACAATTATTTAATAAACTAAATGTTCGCAACAGTTGATCAAATATTATTTCGCCCACGCACATTTTCCGGATAAAAAGAATATGCTCCATCCCCCGCAGGCATGCGTAAATTGTGACGACGTCTTGGCCGTGTGTGTTTACTTGTACCTTATCAGCAGCACGCTTTTGTTTACCTAACAATTTAACCTGGCCGCACAGAAATAATATATCGGTGTATGCAAAAAGTGCCCCACCAAGAAGTGAATCTACGGCAGCAGCACACGAAAATCAATATGTTTATTATACGTAGTAGTCTCTGTGATTCTCGGCGCCCACCGAAATAAAATGTATATCGTAAATATGAAAGTTCCAGCTAACTGGTTAATAGGCCAACAAGCTAACCAACAGCAACAAGAACAACAACAACAACAACTAGCTATCATCTGGCTACATATGTAAATGATTAAGTTAAGCAAATATGCTTTAGAAGGCGGTGCTATTGATTGGATCACTGTCAGCCACGAACAGAAGCGCAAACCACGTTGCCAGAGCACATCCACTCGCACTCACTCACTTCTGTGGTTCTCTTCTGTTTGCATCCATTTATGGCCCACATGAATAGCAACTCGCTAAGCGTCCAGCAAACATGGGCGATAAGCGCCCATTGGGCCATGCGAACATGTTTAATGATCCAGAGCAGCAGTCAAATTTATTGCCACGGCTGATAGCAAGGGCGAGGCAATGCAGGAATAGGGGCATGTGGCTGCAAATGGGATTGAATTACAGACAATAGATTCCTCAGCTGAAATAAAATTCGCCCCAATTTACACCAAAATTTATCCTTTATTTCCCGCTAAATAAATTACAATGGACTTGTGGTCAGTTATGTAAGCGCTTAATGAAAAGAAAGTGCTGTCATAATTAATGCAAATAAGTAGTGCTTCTAAAAACGCCTTATCATGATGATGTGAGATTTCTATACTGACACCTGTGATGAAATCTTCGCATATACGACACACCATATAGATTGTAGTAAAAAACCGGGGTACACCTCAAGAGATACGATGTAACGTTTAGTGACAAACACTGTAAAGTGACGTTGCTGATAAGTAATTCTAAGTTCAAAGCTATATAAAAAGCCGTCAGCAGACAGAAGTTAGACAGTAACCATAGTCTGAGTACATCAAACGCATCTCAATCTCGTGACAAACTAGATATCAAAATGCAAACCGAAAGAACCTTGCCCGATTGGCTAAACAAGGACTACATGGAGGAAAAGCTTCGTATTTTCCACAAAGATGCAGAGTTAAGTGTCATCAAATTGTGGTCACTCACGGCTTCGGGCAAGGGCGAAAACTTTGTTGGCATCATCACGCGTATTTACGTCGATTTCAAGCTATCGAATGGAGAGCAGCAACAGCGTTCGTATTTGCTAAAGGAAACCTGTCCGGATGATGCACCTCAAGCAGCCATATTTATTGAGTATAATATCTATGAACGCGAGATGGACATGTACGAGTTTGTGTTGCCAACGATGTCGCAGTTATTGTGCGAGGCTGGCATCACGGAAAAACTTCATGCCGATGCACTCAGTGTGGATCGAGAGCACGGTATAATTATACTGGAAGACCTGTCGCCACTCAACTACAAGAATGCAGATCGCGTCAAAAAGTTAGACTTCGAGCACACTCGGTTAACGCTCGAAATGTTGGCTAAATTTCATGCTGCTGCTTTTGTGTTGGACAAATTGTATCCGGAAATGCTCGCAAAGAATTTCAATCGCAGTTTCTACACGCGTGGTGTGAAAGGCTATACAAAAGTATTTACTGGTTTCTTTAAGACTCTTGTTCGTTACGTTGAGTCTCAGCCGAAACTAAAGCAACGTTATCATGACAAACTGGTGCAGTTGACAGATAACGTCATGGAATATGCAGCACGTTGCTTCGATGTTGATGAAGATGATTTCTCTACACTTATTCATGGCGATTGTTGGACTACAAACATCATGTTTCAGTATGACGCTAAGGGAAAGCCAGTCAGCGTGTTGCCAATAGACTTTCAGTTCAGCACTCGCACCTCGTCAACAATGGACTTGCATTATTTCTTCAACACATCGCTGCAGGAGGAAGTCTTCAACCAGGAATTAGAGCTAGTACAGATTTACTACTATGCACTTAAGAGCGCCCTTGAGAAACTTCAGTATAAGGGAAAATTTCCGTCTTTAAATGCATTTCAAATGCAGTTTGAGTGTCGCAGATTTGCTGGTAAGTAGATGACCTAGAGTTTTAATTCTAATTCCAATTTCTTATATTTATTTTATCCATCAGGTCTGCTTGCAATGAACTTCCAACCGATGATGACTTATGTGGGCTCCGATTTTTCAGGATTTAATGATTTCTTTGATAGCAATCCTGAGGCCATTCGTTTTCAGAACTCTTTATACGACAGAGCAGAAATTCAATATATTGTGCATAAAATGTTGCCCATATTCGATGCCAGGGGATTGCTGGATCCCCAATAAATATTTAAGTTCAGAATAAATGCAACGAAATCTTAATTACATATTATCATTCTTTAATGTAAAGCTAAGGTCAGATTTTGAATTGCAATTTGGTTTCACTGTGCTTGGCAGCTGGCAAAAGCTTTTCAGACGTTTCCAACCCCTAGCGATGTTGATAAGAAAGCTTCGCACAGCTGTTGGCCCAAAACAATGTGAAAAGCACTCGTATTTGGCTTGTCAGATTGCGCAGCATGTTTAGTTGAAACTTCGGGCTCACAGCGCGTATACGCAACGAGCTGCCTTTGGTGGGTGCTTCGCAAACGGAACGGACTCAGGGCCATAACTATAAAACATAGGACTGTGGGCCAAAAGCCAACAGATGGTCGCCGGCTGTGCACGCGTCAAGTTATCGGGATCGCAAATTCTTGGATACCGCGCACAACCGTTAAAGTTATTAAAGTGCTCAAATTAATTGAAACACTCGCAAAATATAGAAAACAAATGAGAATTTATTAATTAGAATTATTCAGAATGCTGTCGAATATTTATACAAAATTGTGTTGAGGCGACCGTAGAATGCCGTAAAAGAATCACTTCACAAATCAAAAGGTAACAAACCCGAATGTGTGTGTGGAAAATGCTTTGTTTGTTTTTGCATATGCCGCCATTAAAAATCGAAGGCGTGAAATTTTCATAGCTGCCTGGCAGTGTGCTACGCGGATATCTGCCCATAATGAGCCGGACGCCGCGCCGGCTTTCCATATGTGATTTCAGTTTGTGTATTTGCTTTGACCCAATGCGAAATTCGTAATCAAAGTGCGCTGTAATTCGCTGTGACGTATTCAGAGAGATTGTAACAGTCGAATTGAAGAATAAAATACTACAATTACTAAAAAAAAAAAAAATAAATTCGTAAAGGAAGTTGTAATTTAATCAAAGTAAAAATTTACTGCCAAATTTATTTTGAGTGCTCGCCGAGGGAAGGAAGTACTGAAAGTGTTTGTGTGAGCGACCGAGTGTTGTGGCAATGCGAAAATGCTTTTATTGGCCGGAAATTCAATTTAATAAAAACGGAAAGCAACGAACAGTTATAATAGTTCGGGCAAAGTGTAAAAATAAAGTTGCATTAAATAATCACCCCTTTCGCATGAATCAATATTTAAGCAGAAACAACGTTCATGAAAATCGCATGTTTATTGCTCAAAAATTTGATGAACAAATAGAAATGAAAACCAAAGTCTTATATTTCTCACGCAATTTAAAATAAACGATTTTTTAAAGCTAATTAAAACCATTTTGGGGTAAACATAATTAATATTTTGGCAGATTGTGCTCCTAGCTAAATAAAAAATGTAAATTGCAAACATAAATTTCCTTCTATTAACTACTGATTTAGTGGAGATTCGTAAATTAAATTGACCCCGTCAAAGCTTGCTGCTGAAAATTACTAAAATATGTAAGAGTATTACCACAGAGTATTTATTTTAATTAAAATGGAAATTGCTGGCATAATTACTAAGGCCCCAGTCAACGTTGGAGATTTGAATACGTAAATAAATCTGAAAAAGTATTTATAACTATAATATTCCCGGCAATGATTTCAGGCATCTATGAATGTATGCAAATCTCGTTCTGTGTAAAATGAAACGTATTAAAAAACAGCTACATATTGATTTTGCAGTGTAAATGTTGGAGTATGTGATTTTTATGCAAAATTGATTATTTCCTATTTATTTATTTAATAGCTTGTGCATTAAAATGAAATTTAATATGAGTTTAGTCAAGTAGAACTTTGATAGTAAAATGCAATGGCTGTCCTTGCTTAAAATACACTAAGAAGGATATTTACTGCATGCCAGATAAAAAGTTAAAAGCCATTAAAACAAGAGAATTCCATTGGGTGCATTTTAAGCTGAAAGCTGAACATGCTTACAGTGAGCAGAGTGACTTTCGATATACAATATAAAAAATACACAGTGCGCAATAAAATCATGAAATAAATTAACTTTTATAAAATTGTAAGTTCCCAAAAAATTCTGACGAAAGGGAATTAATATCTTAAAGGCTCTTTTTTAATGTTGTTCGCTTTTTAAGAATATGTTCAATGAGTTCAATTTTATTAGTTTATGTTTTTTACTTTTAAAAAACAAATCAAAATATATTATGAATTTTTTAGTATTTGATTTCTTTTGGTTATAGCTTCATTTCATTCATTATAAAAAATTTTGTTTTGTGTAATAGGATGTACTTTATACGGAATTATAAACAGAACTGTAGGAAAGAATTTAATCAGGAGAAAGATATGTGCAGGCTAATTGCAATATAAATACTGTAAACGTCTCGTCATGCCAAGAAGCCATTACAAAGTAGATGTCAACTCGAAATGAAATTACATTCCGACCGCAACTTTCTTTTAAACAGAAAAGTTTCGTCTTCTGTGTTATTTGTTCGTTTGTTTGTTTACGTGAGATGCGTTTCTTGAAAGGGAATCCTGACAGACTTAACCATATGGCAGTCGAAATCACTTCATTTTACATTTATAGAGCCTCGTCCTCAAATTGACTTAGATTGACAAAAGGGAAGCATCTGGACAGACATTTAATTTAATTATTACACAAAAGGAAAACTGCTAAAAACCTTTTCGAATTCATCCAGTTGATTGAACGTCTGCAGTCTGCGTATTTGACCATTTGCCACTTGATGTTTGTAAAATGCTCAATCATTTGTGCAAAGTTAAATAAACTTTCAATAAAGGAATGTATCTTTCGTTACAATAATGTTCAACATTTTCTGCTCATTCTTCGGGCATCTGGCAAAAACATGTTAGACAGCAGAGTAAGCAAATAAAGCTACGGCTTATGCTGGCAATTAATAAAGCAAATACTCATGCCACCGAGGCATATAAATAAATGTCTAACGTTTCAAATAAAATATTGATTCATTTCTCATATGTCGCCTTTAAGATGCGTAGAGCAATAAAACTCTTTTGGCAATAGAAATGTCGCTGTAAAAAAAACAAGCTCCGCCTAGCGACAGCCCAACGGAGCTCAAATAAATTACAATAAATTACAAAAAATAGCTGTGCCAAGACAGATGGAAATAAAATGGGTTGAAGCTGGTCGTGCGTATTTCGCGGAATGGGGGAGGTATTTATGTTCTTTATCACATGGTTAACCGTGGTAGGTGGAATTTGCAAATGCACCCACGTGGTGAGGCGGACTACGAGTGTATTCGAAGCGAATGTTGACAGTTTGAAAATTATTCAAATTCATGACAAGTTCCCTGAACTTGAGGCTACTTTACATAATTTTCTTGTCGTCAACTTTTGTGCAAAAGTCATTTCGCAAATGCCCAGCCAGAGCTGGAAAAGTAACTGTGATAAATTTATCTAACAACTCGAAGCGCTTCTGACGCTCAACAAAATAAGAACATGAAAACTAAATTTAAACTTTTGTCGCTGCGGAATGTGATTCCCATGTAATGAGTCGAAGCCAACGAATGAATGGATGTGCTTTTAAATAAATTTTTTAGCAGCGATGGGTCAAATTTCCTTCGAACTTTCTTTCACAATTGTAATCTATCTTTTGTGTACAAATTTATTTTTATCTAGCCCAAGAGCATTGAAAAGTTCTACGCTTACCTTTTATTGTTGCGCTTGACTATGGTTAAAATTTGTGAATTGATTTTGAAGTTCTTTCGATTGCAAGTTTTGTTCCAAATTGAAAGCAAAACCATTATTAAAGTTATCTGCTCTTCAAATGAGCAACAATAACTTTCAATACCTTTCAGTATCTATCAATCCTATCTGTTTCCCTTGAGCATCTGTGTGGCATCTGTTCACGAGAGAAGATAGTCCTGATTTATGGTCAACACATTAATTGCAGCAACCGATTGTGAAGCATACTTTGGGGATTCAAATGAATGTTATTTGTGCCCACCTCTGTCTCAGCTCATCGCATTTATTGACACTGACAAGTACGCACCCATTTTGTGCAGAGAATGCGCAATTATTTTAAGCAATTGTCGTCATTTATAAAGCTTCTGCATGTCGAGGAAAAAAGTACATGTTACTCGTAGTATCCAAAACCCAATCTTTCCCTAGAGAAGACTCTCTTCTACGGCTACTGCAATGTAATATTAAAGAAAAGCTGCTTTTTTAAGCTATGGAGCACATCATGTTAAATTCATCAGGGAAAAATATGCTCTTAAAGTACCGCAAAGTGTTTTCCGGCTGTTAAAGGACATAGCAACGCCCCTGTCAAAAGTAGTTACTTGTGTAGGCTTAGCAACTTGGTTTGAATAATACGGCCTTCAAATGAAAAAAACCTTGCGTAATTTACATTACATAGAGCATTGTCAGCTTGCTTACCATCGTAAAGTGAACAAATTTGGAGCCAGTGACCTTTTAATTAAGACTTCGTAAAATTAATTTAGTCTATATTAGTAGCTACGAGTATGTTTAATGCGATGATGGTGTAACATAGCTACGATGTTCTTTTATGTTTTAAACTTTTTATAAATTCCTCGTTAAATTAGCTGCAAGAGTATTAATAGGTCGACTACAGATGGTTTATTTAAATTTTATATTGAGAACAAAAAAGAAGCTCTATTTTAATTTTGTTTTCGTTTTTAAAAATAGAATGATTTAAGTATTTTAATTAAAAACAAGCTTTTCTGTCATGTTTCAAACTCATCTGCAGTGTGGGGAAAATACATTTTAATTGTTTAAATGTGAAGTGAAAGTACTTGAAAGCTTCGGCTGTTTTTTTGACGCACCAAAAAGTATACTGTGCAAATTTCAATGATATTCATATCAACAACATGTTGGGTTGGTAGAAAGTAAAAGCACAGCAAAGTGTTTATCATATACGAGTAGTAGCTCTATCTGGAATTATGGCGTCAAAATTGGAACTCCATTACTACCATAAACAAGTTGGCATAAAAAGATACTTGGTATAAGTCAACCGACTGGCACTGGCACATGATTATAGTCACTTTTTTTTTTTTTTTGGTTGGTTGGTAATGTCATAAGTTTTAGGACGTATATTGAGCTGAATTTAGGGCACTACATCACGCATAAGTATGGATAGCCTATATGCACGCAAATGAAAGTTTTCGCCGACTGTCGGAAATGCGAGTAGTCTAATGAGCAGACAGTTTATTTCTCAACAGAAATCCAACATGAATTGGACAACGCCGAGTGTGGCCACATCGGATGAAATATTTAAGGAAATTGCGAGTAAAACAAATTTTGATTTAATTGGTGAGCGCAGGCATCTGGTAAACTATCCCAAACTGTTCCCCAATAACAACATACACCACAATAACTATCACAACATCAACGACACCGACCACGACAGCAGCAAGATCAATACGATGCTGCTACTCAACAGCACCGGCAACGAGAGTAACGCGATGCCACCGAATATGGATCCATTGCTCATGGAGCAGTATTTACACAATCGTGCCATTGAGAGTCCATGGTATCACTTACTAATCGCAATGTACAGCGTACTGATTGTGTTTGGTGCCATTGGCAACATCATGGTGGTCATTGCCGTAGTGCGCAAGCCAATAATGCGCACTGCCCGCAATCTCTTCATCCTCAATCTGGCCATATCGGGTGAGTGCGCTTTGTGCGTGCGATATTAGAGACGACTTTTGACGTTTATGCTTGCTTTTGCCATTTTTTGGACCATTTACAGACTTGCTGCTGTGCCTAGTTACCATGCCGTTAACTCTAATGGAAATTCTTTCAAAGTTTTGGCCTTACGGTTCATGTGCCATTCTGTGCAAAACGATTGCCATGCTGCAGGCATTGAGCATTTTTGTGTCGACAATATCCATAACAGCCATCGCTTTCGACAGATATCAGGTTGGTATTAAAGCGTAATTACTTATTTTGCATTACTTATAATAGATTTAAGTACACTCATTTCTTACTTAAGGATCTATGCTGTATAAACTAAATTTGTTGACACAAAAAAATATTGTACCATTTAAAACATTAAAGCATAGAGCGGCTTCCACTCTTTACTAACTACGTATACTTTATATTAACTCAAATAATAATTACTCGCCATGGTTCTAAGAGAAATTCAATTGTTTCACTTGGCGAGCTAATAAGAATATTGACACGGATACTTGATATTTATTCAATGATTAATTAATTTCCATCTGAAATTCATTCTTTTCTTCAGGTAATCGTTTATCCCACGAGAGATTGCCTGCAGTTTGTTGGGGCTGTCACAATATTGGCTGGCATTTGGATACTTGCCCTGGTCTTGGCCTCGCCACTATTGATCTACAAAGAGCTGATCAACAGAGATATTCCGCCGGTGCTGCACAAGTTTGGTGTACCACATACGATATCATACTGCATCGAAGACTGGCCCCTAAATGAAGGTCGATTCTATTACTCGATCTTCTCGCTATGCGTACAGTATTTGGTGCCCATTCTCATTGTATCGGTGGCCTATTTTGGCATCTACAACAAGCTGAAGAGTCGCATCACAGTTGTCGCCGTGCAGAGTTCGTCGCAGCGCAAAGTGGAGCGTGGCAGGCGAATGAAACGCACAAATCGTTTGCTGATTAGCATTGCCGTCATATTTGGTGTGTCGTGGTTGCCACTGAATTTTTTCAATTTGTACGCGGACATGCAACATCCGTCGGCTGTAACGCAGAGAATGCTTGTGGCATATGCCATATGCCACATGATTGGCATGAGCTCCGCGTGCTCCAATCCGCTGCTCTATGGATGGCTCAATGATAACTTCCGTAAAGAATTTCAAGAACTATTGTGTCGTTGCACTGAATCCACTAATGTTGCTCTCCCTGGTCATACGACAGGCAGCAACGTGCAGGCAGCGACATCGCGTCGTCGGCGCAAGAATGAAGCCAACATGCTCAAAGGTGAGCTTCAGCTCTTGGGCAACCGAGGCTGTGTCGATGTTGATGGCGGTGTCAGCATCGCGGCAACCGAATTTAACACAAGACAAACTGTAAACGGAACACGCAGCGCCGTCACGGAGTCTGTGGTACTCACCGAGAATCCCATGCCCACAGAGATGACCACCCTGGTGCCGCGGTAAAGCCAATCAAAATACTTCTACTAACTTCTACTACTACCACTACCACTTTGAATCTACAAGTACTATAAACTGAGAGCCATGTGTATTATAGTTTCATAAATATGGAGATTGCAATGTTTTGCAGTCTGTCTTGTGGCTGGACTCCGAGCTCGAAGCTCAGTAGATTTGCATGTTTGAGGGTTGCTCGAATTCAAAGTAGCCTATTACAACTTCAAGTTGCATGCTTTTGATACATTTAAAGTCGTATAATTTGTATTTGTTCAGTCATAAGTAAACGTATTTCATTGTACAAGTGTGTGTGTGTGTGTGTGTGTGTGTGTGTGTGTCGGTGTGAGTGGCTATCTTGATGTATTGTATAACTTTCATATGTCATCGTGTAAAGTAATTGAATATTTATGCACATTTACAGTTTGCAACAATACTAATTGGCAATTTGCATACTTGAACCGAACTTGAATGAAACCTACTCTCTCCTAGGCCCAATGCCACTCGAACATGGCTCTAAGGAACCAAAAAGGAGCAACACGATTCACGATTCACATGAGAACTCTTCAATTATACAGACGCAAAATTTACATTTACATTTAATTTAGAAATTTATGGATTATATATACGAGTAAGCTACAAAGATGACTGAATGAAAGCAAAGCTAAGTTACATTTAAGGTTTAGAAAGGATATTTACATCTAAGTATGTTTGTGGTAATTGCATGTACTTAACACAATACATTACATTAAGCTTATCATTATCATCCCTTCAACTGTATGAGTATTGTAATACTACTTAAGCATTACCGAGTAGCATTAAGTCCTTTCAAGTACTGTGATTTAATTGAATGAGCCCTTCAATTAAATTTCGGGTAATTGATGAACACACAACTCTACTACTGCATTCGAAATATGTTAAATAAATAAATACATTTATAAATCTGCCACTTTGTTCTTACTGAAAGTACGCTACGTAACCTTAAGTCAGAGATTATCTCTTATGCAGTGCAAAGTTCATATTTGTTGCTTGAGTTTTATACTTTGCCTGCAATTCATGAAAGCATTATATATCATGTTAATTAGGTATATTTGTATATATATGTGCAGACTTTTAAAGCAGCATTAAACGTGTCCATAGCTTAAATGTATCTGTGTTTATTATGTGTGTGCAAAATTCTCTTTTAACTTTCCAATAACGAATTCGGTTTTAAGTTTCAACCAAGTTTTTTTGGATACTGTATGTAGGACCTTAAATAAATTATAATAAAAACGAAAAGCAAAGGTTTGACAATGAGTTAAATTGGTTTTACTGGGAATGAAGGTATTTCGTTGCGGACACATCGTTTTATTACGCTGGGTCAAAGATGCTTCCTTCCGTTTACGCACAAATGGATTATAACATTTTATTGCATGACATGGGAGCATGAAATGAAAATATTAATTCCACTTGCAGCAAGTTGACCAGCCGAGTTCGTGACAACACTAGTCACACCTGCTGCACACATAACCTTTAACCTTCGCCAGCTTGTTTCGCCCTTTAAAGATGTTGCTTACTCAACTCAACTCAACTCGACTCGAGCAACCGTGCAACAAAACATGAAGTTAAGAGCAATGGCCCATTAAACGACGCAAATGTGTGCCCACTGTGATTATGCGAACATATAAATACTTACGACCAGACAAGCTCCGTCCATTGAGACTAGCAGAAAAAAGGAGGACAACTGGTTTTATGTTCTATCTTGAGCCTGCATAAAAATGTGATGCCACATACACGGTTTGGGCGCAACTCATCAATCACAATACACCTAAGCCAATGTTTTGCTAAAGGGCACATCTGTATTGACTAGCTGAAATGATTGTTTTTTTGTAACAATTGTATTCGGAGTAATGGCTTAATAATGCTATCAAAGCAGCTTACCACCCAGAGCGAAGGGTCATCATCTTCGCATGAACCTAAAAGGCCTCGTGTGAGTCTCAAATGTGACCGATGACACACTCAAAAAATGTGAGAGGTTCCCACAGCGTGAACAAATTTAATTAATAATTTCCAAGATGATTTTGAAAAGTTACTCACTACTGCTCGAATTGAGAGTATGAACTTTGAGTTGCTAACTATTCACTTTCGCTATAGACTTGCGGCAATTGTTTCTAAGGTATCTTAGCGTCGTACATATTTCTAGACGTAACGCAACTTTGCACTTGTATCATGTGAAAGTGTTTATTTATTTATTTTGGCCCAGGCGTGGTCATGGCATCTGATGTCACTAACGAGGGCTGTCGACCACATGCTAAATATATTTGGGCCTCAAGAGAGTTTTTGGTGTCTTAACAATGGAAAGTAAAAAAAGAAATGTTATTTAACTTTCTTCTTAGACAAATTACGTAACTCAGTCATCATTCAAGACATTCTAAAATTATTTGTTCGCTGGGCGCCCTTAAGTGTTAATCGATTCGATGGAGAAAAAAATATTGAACAAAATGCGAGCGATTTGTTATGGAAATTAAATTGACAATGCCTCAGGCCAAGCAAAGGTCGATGGTTGCGGCCAAAGCGAAGCGTGAGCAAATTCTTAACATATTTATGAGTAAAAGTGAAATTAATAAAAAAACAGAAATAGAAAAAAGGTTCGCAAATATTGACAAAGTACCAAAATTGGCCGGAAGATTCAGATTCAGACTGAGATTCCTCTGCCAACTGCCGAAGCGTTAATGCATACCAAATGTGATATGGCTATAAAATCAAATTGAAATTTATCCCATCACGTAATAAGTCTTTGCTTGCAAAGTGATAAACACATGTCAGTTTCAGTGATGAGGTTTTTTTCATGAGTACTTTCTTTGGGTTGGCAGTTGACAGCTTTTTGGCTAATATACGCTAAATGAATTTTAGACACTTTCACAAGAGTGGGTCACAACGCTTATATCGTTTGTTGTACGTCTCGGCATATTTGTGAAACATTGAACAATTTCAATTTCAATAAGTCGTCGTCCCTCAAAAGATGTTCCCGATTCGGGCAGAAAAACATTGCGCATCTATTGTTGTTGCTGAGCAGTTATTGGGAGCGGGCAGAGCTATTGATTTTGCGGTTCCATTAACTAGCTTTCATTTCGTTTTGCTATTTGATTTTGTTTCTTTTGAATTATTATGGAGAGGAGAAGGCGGACAGCTTGGTTTCTGGTCGTTAGCCACAGCTCAATGACAACGTTTGTCACTTGAAATTAATAACAATGTACCGGTTAGTTGGCCAATTCTAGACGACGACTTTCTCATGCATAAGCCGGCCATAGAAACTCGTTCACAAACCAATGAATAAATAAATAATATCAAATAGTTTATCAAAGTCTTTTGCTCTACTTAGTTGGCTTAATTAAGGGAAAACAATGAAAACAACAAGAAATTCTTGTCTGAACTTTTCAAACTTAAGACATTTGACTTGCGGCAGAAAACATTAATTTTGAGTTGCTGTTATTGAATCTTAAATATAACTAAAGTTTGCTCACTGCAGTTGGAGAAGACTGGATTAAGTTTCTGGAGTCACTTCCAGTTTTTGTTCGTTGCAAATAAAAAACGAAAGTCAGCTTAATGACCAACTTTTGCTGCTGTGCAAGTGCAAGTGCAAGTGCAAGTGCAATATTTCCGTTAACACTACTAAATATGCTGTGCGCTGGCAGACTGACTTGCTTATTGTTTGGTAAGATAAAAAGCGCATTGCAAAAGATTTATATTCCTCGGGCGGTATATGGCGCATTTAGAAATTGACAAGCTAACTATCAGTATTCCGCACAACAACAACAAGAAATTTGTCTCGTCACTTTTTCACACTCAAATTTTTCATTAACGTTCAATTTTCCGAGTAAAAGAGAAAACGCCGCTGTTTTTGTCACTCTGTTTACGACGTCAATGTCACGTCGCGACATTGCTCTTAAGCAGGCAACCAGCCAGTCAGCCCAACAAGTCAGCTAAAGTATATGTTACTAACTAAAGCTCCCGTTTTAGCCATCAGCTGTGAGCCGCGACTCTCTACGAGTCGTAACGTAAGACGCTACGTTGCGGCAAAGCGGTAAAGCGCAAACTGGTTGATCGCACCCGCCATAGACTTCAGAGCCGTTGGCTTTCGCCCGACAGTCGAAATCTTGGCGAGCTACACGTCAGTCGCAGTCGCAGCCGCAGTCGCAATCGCAAATCGGAGGCTGCCTGCCGCTAACGCGAATGAAATTTTTCGAAAGCACATAAAATCAAATGAAACACACACACACACACATTGAAATACAGTGAACCTATTAAAATAAGCGACAAAATTTGTACAAAATCATTGCCATATGCTTCAATGGATTAAAGCGGGCTTTGAATTTGATCTGAAGTGAAAACAAAACGCAACAATTGCATTGACAGTGAGACGCAAGTGATTTATTCAATTAAACTGCCGTGAAGTGAACGGGTTTTCGTCGGGCTTCTCTCTGAGTCAATTGGTCAGTAGTTGTTGGTTGTTCACTCGGCCAGTGCATTTCACCAAAGCAACCAAAAATACGAAAAACGAAAAAGAAATAAAAAAAATCGAATTGCAATTTCAATTTCCAAACAAGAAACACAGCGTCGAATAAATAAAACGAAAGTTGTCGATACACTACGCAAATCGGTGAATTGATAAAAATTCTTTTCATCAAACGGAATTCCGCAAAAAGTTCACGCAATAAAATGTTCACCAAAATTCAATTTTCGAAGAGTTGCAGTACGCTCAACTGATTGCCATTATATAACAGGTAAACCGAAATGTTCATTAAAGATATATGTTCATCATATTGAATGCAACATTTTGGGGTCATAAAACATTACGACTGTACATAATAAGATGAGGAGGTTGTTGTAATGCGACGCATTTATGAAATTTTACGCTCGTCGCTGATAATCATTAACAAATATCACACATAACCGTAATAACACCAATAATGATAATAATAACAACGTAACGAAAATTCAGACAATTGTTAACATTTCCATTTCTATGCGTTAAAGCCTCTCGTTCACTCTCCCTTTCTATCCGCTCTTTCGCCTCTCTCTCTCTCTCTCTCTCCCGCTTACGCTTACTGTTCAATTTAATATGAAAGCCAACGTGTTGATGGGGTCGGGGTTGAGTTGTTGCTCTGGTCGCTTATTAGGTGAGCTGTGGAGCGCGCAGTAATAAGATGTTGAAGACACGCTGTTATATAAGCATTTAACGTTTAACAGATGGCCTACCTCAATTCACAGTTTTTAAGGAGAATCGAGCAGCTATCAAATTCATTTGACACTTTCTTTTCGTGAAATTTTCGTATGCGCGTATGCGTCATTCAATTTTGCCTGTAAGAAAGTCACCAGAGAGACAGACACACACTCATCGTGTTTTGTTTTTGTTAGCTTAAGTATAACAATATTGTGCTTTCCAGGCTGCTGCACCTACATCCATAATTAATAGGGAATATTTCACAGACTATTGATTTCAAAAACTGTAGCTGTAACTGTAACTGTCGCACTGAGCTGGCTCAGTCAGCCGTATAAATGTGGTGCGCGGGCTGGTGAAATGTATATACTATATGTTAGCTTACTATGATGAGTGGCACATCTTAAAGTACAACTCACAGTCAGTTCGAACATCGTACTTTCATTTTACACATATTAACGCATAAATGTCTGTGCGGATTTTCAACTCTCGCTTCGAGGATGGACTGCCGACTGGAAATGAGCAGATGCAACAACTTTCAAAGTTGCCACTGCAACTGCTACAGCCACAGCCACAGCTACTGTCATTACCACGAGTTTGAGTGCGCTTCCGACAGATGCAGGTCATGTGGATATGCATATACAATACTTAAGCATGTTTACCATCTGTACTTAATAAACTTGGTCGATTTCTTAGCCTTAGCTTCTACTGAGATTTAAGGCGACTCTCAAGGCCAACGGCCTTTTAACAAAGTTAACGTCAAACAAAAATATTTATGTGACGCTCTTTTGAGCATGGAATTGAATTGTCTGCAAATGTAATTTGATCAAATTACCTCGCTAGGCACATCGTGAGTGCGCATCGCATAAACAACGATTGCATAATTTGTCGCCAGCTCATTTGGAGGCAAAGCATTTCATTTGACTTTACAGTCTGCAGTACGAAATTGACGGCATTTAATGACCGCACACGACGCCGCGTATGTAGATGTAACTTTCTAAAACTCACTAATGCCAGGCGAAATACAGCATCAAATACTTGACTGTTTTCGATGTGATATCAGCGATTGCAAAACTCAAACACAAGCTCCAACACGCATACAAATCACTCTGTTTGATTGGCAGCCGTCCGGGACGACGCCCCAAACAGAAAATTCCAACCAAAAAAAAAAAAAAATAAAAGGAAAAAACAATCAGTGCTTAATGGCCCCGTGCTGCAGGCCAAATTGGTAACTAATTGGCGAAAACAACATTTCACTTGACGCACAGTGAAATTGCATTACACACAAACAAGGGGCGACGTGACCAGGAAATTGATATAGCATAAAATAAATGAAGCATACGCCGAGTATTACCAAAGAACCTTTCTCAACCGTGTTAGGTGTAAATATTTTAATAAGCATTGGGTTAAGTCTATGCTTAAAGCAGCAACATTTCTTTAAGCAGAATGCATATTGTGCTTACTGAAATTATGATAATAAGAATTGTGTTGATTCTACGGTCAACAACATTACTTTGGGTAGAGTTTCTGTGTGTTGGTTATACAAATTTCCATTATTTTCACAAAATTCAATCATTAACTATTTTTAAATATATTTCTGTTTTCAGATAACTCACTATAACTTAATGTACTTTAGTTATTATTAAAAAGACAGTCGTAAATATTTTAGTAAGTAATTATTTAACGGCACTACATTTTTTTTCTCCAGAACTTTTGTTGTTGGTTGAGGTCATTAATTCTCTTCTTTAAATGTTGCCAACTTATATATTTCTCATCCGAAATTTAGTTGTCTATACTCTAATTATGTTTATATGAGTTCTAATAATAATTATTTTGCTATTACGGTAGTAACATTTTTTTAACCAGAAATTTTGTGAAGCATTTAATTTCATTATTTTTTAAAAACAGAAATTTTGACAGTTTGTGAGATTGAGCTATTGTTGCTAATAAAAAAGGTTATAAACATTTCATTAGCCAAAATATTGTGTATTGATAATAATTCTCATTATTGGCAATTTGTATATTTCTGATACGAGATTAGAGGCTCGAAATATTCGTATTTCTTTTTATATTAATGCTAATGACTTAGCTAGGTCATTGTTCTGCAGGTTACAAGTCCAATTCACATAGTTATTTCAATTGCTTGCTTGCCGGTTCTTGGCCACTTTTGGGTACATTGTTAACAGTTATGTCACCATCCAGCAGACATGTTGTGGCCGAGGCAAATGCGGCTACCAAATGCCTGTTTATGACCATTTTTGACCGCTAACTTGACGCAGTTTGTCAACTGGTTATCCGAACTTGTTCCTGCTGTTGTTTGCTGCTTGTTGGTCTGTGGTATTGTCCAACTTTTGTACTTTGTGCTATTACCGTCAACTGTGCTTGAGCGTGTCGCAAATGGTGACAGCAAAGCTTATTAGCCCCCTTAAAGCCTGAAACTCAATGCTCTTAGACTTTAGCCCTTTGTGCTCTCTTATATAAAATTAATGACATTCATATGCGACGACTATGACGCGACTTATGCTCCAATTCCATCAATTTGCATTAGAGCAACTGAGCAGTGGCTGTCAGAAGTTTCAAAAAGTTTCATGAATTAATTGAGAAACTTACGCTGCCAGGCAGAAGAAGAACAAAATCGAGATGAGCTCAGGCTTCGCACTAAAAGTAAGAGCAAAAACAAAACTGATTAAATACCAACCAAGCAGATAACTCTGCAACAACACACACCAAGTAAGTTTGCTTGATGTCTGCGCGATCATAGTTATAATACCACAGAACATACTATGTTAGCAGGGGGCGTTTTAAATATTAGAGCATGAAGAGTGTCGGAGCACAAATTAAAAAGTTGCAGTCAGGTGGCCCTCAAAGAGAAGAGAGAGAGAGAGAGAGAGAGAAGATATTCTCGACGGCTCATACGAGTACAGCGTGATAATCGCTCGTTAGCTTGTGTTCTGCCACCCAAAATTATTGTTGGAATTTCGAGTTTTATTAGTGGCAGCTCATTTGCATGTACACGCAGTAGCGCGCTCTACATTACCAGTACCTTGAAACGTGCAGACTTTGAATAATTAAAGTTAAGAATAGAACGTTGAAGGTTAGAAGGGAAACTAAAGCTGCTTAGGCGCCATCTGAAATGTGTTTGGGGAAAACTAAACATTTTTTTTGGTTTAAGTTGAAGCTGCAAATGCAATAATGTTTGCAACGACAAATGAATTCAAGTTTGTCTGTGACACATGACTATTTTGTGTAGGAGAGGATTTATCTTCCCACATTTTGTATACATTTGTATTTAGCTATTAGAGATAATAAGTTGGTAAACTGAAAGCAAAGCACGTCGAAGATCTTTAAGCTGCACATACAGCAAAGCAATGTTCATCTTGTAAATAGTTAATAGTAGGGTAACTAGGGATTACTATAATAGAGGTATCTAATAATAACTTAGTCTAATAAACATCTGCAAGGAATTAAAAGTTCCCAGTAAATCGAGCATAATAAATGAATTAAATGATAAACGAGCCTAAGATATTTAAAGTCTTCGAGCGATTTGCTCTGATTTTGTAATATCTGTTTAAAGTATTTGATTATTATGCATCCCATAAGCGCCATTTGTGAAAATGAAAGTGAAAATTCCACATGAATATATCGTGATATATGCGTTGGAGGCGCTAACGCTAACTGCAGACGGCAAACAGCAAATAGCAAGTGGCAAGAGGCAAGCGGCAAATACGACGCTCTCTGCAGCTTAACCGAAATGCTTGGCGTGCAAATATAAACAAACTGTGTACATTTTCACTTTTCGCTCAGAGAGCTGTTCGGTCTGGATACAAGTATGAGTTCGTCCGTCTGTCTGCTCGCTGGTTGTGTGTCAGAAACCTTCGGCTGGAAAAGACAAATAAAAAGTCGACGACGTGCATTGCTTGTTTAAGGCCTAACAAAACGCAGCGTTCACATGGCTTTAAAATTGAACAGGAAGGTGTAAAGAGCAAGAGATGTGGGGGAATTTCGAGTGCGAGCCTCGTTGAATGGCAAATGTTTTAAGCTGGAGATAGACAAGTTGATTAGCGGGTGCGTGGTGTGGCACAGGTCTGCTCTGAGTTTAGGGAGCGGAGCGTCTAACGAAGGTCACAATTGGCAGGCTGTCACGCACGTGCTGTACAATTATTTATTCACGGGTGAACCACAGCACACAGTGGGTAATTGCTCATTCTAGCAGCATCGATGTGGGATGTAAGAATGAAATAAGCAGCAAAATAATTTAAACGTTTTGGATTCCTTTTCAGTGACGAGCAGAACGTGCAGCATTGTAGCAAACGAAACCAGTGAAATTGTGGCATGCAATTGCAGCAGCGACGCGCTAAAGAAAAACAAAAGCAGCAACAATAGCAAGACCAAGACACACAACAACATCACAAAAAAGTTAATGAAAATGTTAAGTAAAGCAAACAAACGCGAAGGCGATGGGAATGGCAGGCGTCAGCCCAAATTAAAAACAAACACGCACAGAAAACGAAGATGCAGTCCGTTGTTATGCAGTCTATTGCTGTTACTTTGCCAGATGGGGCATGCAACGACGACAACGGCAGCAACAAACTCAACAAGGATTATGGCAACTAGCGACACATCCTTCAGCCAACCACTGACAACGATGACAGGCCAAGCGCGTAACGATGACAACACATTTCTGCCCATTTTGCCCATTGACATCAGCCCAGAATTCATCTCTCGCAATGTGTTCACCAAATCCGGTCAATACCGAGTCTTTCAGCCGGTCGAGAGTGAAAGCGATTTGCGCCTGGCCGTTTCAATGAAGCGCAAAGATTACACGCAAAGGGCAGAACACAGCGAGGTGAGCAAAACCAGTACAAAGCCAACAAAAAGGGCAGCGGCAGCCACAATAACAACAACCGTTGCAACAAGCACTGTGAAACCGGTTAAGAGATCAGCCAAAATACCTGTAGGCCAACAACAACAAGAGCAGAGCAATAACGGCACATCCATTGGGCTGCGCAATGAGCTGCAAGGCTTGGAGGACTTGCTTATGGAGTATGTGGAACAGTTTTTTACACAGGGTAAATATGAGCCAATGCCTGGCTTGGTGCTGGCACTGCAAAAAAATCATACGAAAGCTGAAACTGAGAAGTTACAACGAGTAGAACGAAGTGTGCTGGACGATGCCAACGTCGAGCTAAACATACCTCGAGCAATGCAAAGTGCGAGGCTTTTGTTTTTCTCTGGTAAGCGTACGAACATATTTGATTCGATGGTTCTTGCTAATGAATTCACTTCTCTGCAGGCCTAAAGAAGCTTATGTGGCCTCTTTACATGGGATTGCAGGTGCTGAAGAGTCTGCTGTTTGCCTTGTTTTTGCCAACAATCATAGGGAGCGTGAGTAGACTGATTGGCAAGGGTAAGTTAGAGCTTTCTTTCTATCGACTGCTGCTACATCTGCTCATTTAATTAATAGGCATCACCTCGGGCTCGGCCAGTTCAATTCCGCTTTTTGTTCGACCCATGGATCCGCCACAGGAATTGGATTTCAGGGACAACAGCGCCAACTTTGATGATGACAGCAAATTCAGTTTAGCCGACGACAGCAAAACGAATGCGGGCTACGAATACAATGCGGGTTAGTGTACCTAGTATAGCCAAAGGCAATGACCGTGTTGCTCAATCACTTCCAACTACTATATTTCAGAGGCCTCCCAGCAGCAGCCACAATTCACGCCCTTCAACACCAACTCGGTGAGCCAGCAAACACTGTCGCGATACGGCGGACAACAGCAAATGCAGGATACCTATGCCAGTGCAATACAGAGTTTGGGTGCGGCCTCGTTTAAGAATTCGCAAAGCTTGTCAGGCGGTTCTTCTAGCCTTGGCAACGCTGCACCTGGCATGGCCAAGAAGCCACCTTCGCCGGCGAACATGAACACATTCCAGAGCTTCCAAAAGGTGCCGAATTCATCGCTGCTGCTGTCCAACTACGATCCCTTCTACAGTCCGCTGTTGTCGCGACTGGATTCGGTATTTGCACAGCTCAAGCTCAACTCGGAGAGCGAAAGCTGTCGCGAGAAGCTCATTTGCCTGATGTATGCGAATCCCGCAAAGTATGCACCGTACAGTAATCTTGTCTCTGCGCAGCTAAGTCGGTGAGTACCAAAGGACGCCTAAAAGTATGCAAAAGTGCTAGGCGAAAAGAAAACATTGATTTATTTCGGAACTTGCCATCAATTTCCAGAGAACTGAACGAGTTGCGTAAGCCGACCTCGGATAATCCGGATATCTTGCGCTTCTTCAAGTACATGCGAGCTGCGAAGGATGGCCAGGATGGCGTCGACTGCGAGCAGTCGTTTGTGAAATGCAAGGAATTTAAAGATTTCGAGAACCCAGCAATGCTCTCCACCTACAACGACATCAACAAATTGGTTCAAGCTCGCAAATTGGCGTAGGGCAAAGGCAAAGGCAAAGAAAAGTTCGCTAAAGTCACGTCAGCGCACATCAGGTGTTAATGCCTGGAGCTGTAATTATGCAAATTTAACTTAAGATAGTCTAGCCATATATAAATAGGTATACACATACATATACATACATGCTCGTATATGTTGTATGTGTATGTCTATAAATATGTTCATCAAGCGTTCCAGAGACAGCTGTCAGCGGTCGATTGGAGGCGTTTCTTGTGTTGGGACTTTAATTAGTGTGCTGTAAATAGAAAATTGTGTTAAATAGTTTAATTAACAGGCATCAGCATTAGCCTGTTATGTTAGCCATTTAGCTGAGTTACTTAATATACCTAATTTATTTATTTATTTGTTTTATTATTTACGTATTTATTTATTTATTTATTATTGTTATCGCATTAGTCAGCAGAAATGCTTAAAGCTGCGTAAGATCCTAAATAACCATTAAAGTTTAATTAAATTATACATCTAAGTCTACATAACCTGAGTTTTATTTTCTTAAATCCTTTTCAATATAAAATTTCCTTCTCTTGAGCACGTTTCCAAAGTTTTTCCGTGGTTGCGCTCGAACTCGTTTTCATTGGCTTTTAAGTACTTTGCGTATACTTTTGTATAGCTGTCAGCTGGGTATTTCCGCTTTAAAAGTTTTCCAACCCAATCATACCGCTGAAAGGGTTGTCTTGCTTCACACTAACTGAACTCACACGCTCTGTTAATACGAATGCTCCCCTCTCTCTGTAATCTTGAGCTTGCCATTTACCAGTTGGACAAATGGGAGAAGTCGTTAATTGGATTGCAATTGCAACTGTCACATTTGTGCAACCCACATAATCATTTTGACTTTGCAGATGCCAACTTCTGTTGCACATGGTAATTACGGTTTTTGTAAGCAGGGGTTTCCGCTTTTTTTATTATTCGCTCTAGACGCAACCCTCCAAACTGAAACAGGGGAAAACTTGGTAATTTCCACTCGGCAACGGCAACGGCAATGGCAACAGCATTGGATTCTCTATATATGATACTTTTCAGTTGCAACTGCAACACTACAACTACAACACTACAACTACAACAAGTAAAACGTAACCACAGGGAATTTCCAAAATTAAGTTGTGCTTGTGCGGCGCTTTGCATTTCGACATTTCGGGGATTTTCCATGAAAATGGAGTACACTTTGACTGCAGCAACATCAGCAGCAGCAGCATGTGGCATAATCAGGTGGTGGCAATTGTGATGCTGGTAGCACACAGAAACAAAACTATGTATCGAGCTGATCCGGCACCGCGGATGCTACGCTTGAGTTTCTGCAGAAAAAACAGTTTGTTAACATTTTGCCATGACTTTAATGCTTAAACAAAACACATCTCCGCTTTCGTGGGTGATTTTGCAAACCAGTTCAGTTGAACAGTAAAAGTGATTATTACCTCTGTGTTTTGCGTTACATAATCTCATGCAGCCCCAGTGACGTACGTTTTCCCGCTGATCCACAGTACTCAGTATATATGACTCATCCACGTCGTTGGCTCTTTTAATCAAACTCGAATTTAACTCAAGGCCTCGACGTGCGCCACAATAATTTTTGGGATTTTCTCAAGGCGCTCTGAAGTTCGGCTCGCCAGCTAGACAGCCAGCCAGCCGGACGCGCAAACAAGTCGTTGACGCCGCAGCCCACAGACCTACATCGTTTGCTTGGCCAACCCCAACCTACCGCAATCGTGAGCATGTTGACGTCGATCGAACGACACGCGAGTGCCTCTCAGCAATCATCATCATCGTCATCATCATCGCCGTTGTGGGCTGGAGCTACAACTCTGATCTAGCCAGGTCTTGGTTTGGCTTGGGCATTGTCTGTTGAGCTTGAGTTTGTTTTGTTTTGTTTTGTGCGTTGGCTTGGGGCACAACAAAAACAACGTTTTTTGCCTGCCACTCTTTCTCGGCACTTCTCGCATTTCATATAAAATCTTTGCCGGCCAGCAGCAGAGACACAGTCGCTTGTAAGACAGCTGAAGACAAAGTCGTCTTAAGTGAGACGTTAAGGATATACACAACACACACACACCTCAAGCATTTATAGGAAGCAACAAAAGGTAAATAAATAACGCAAAAGTTCAAACAGAGTAATGTGAAATGAAGTGCGACGTGTTGTGTAATATGCACAAAAGAAAAGTGATATAAGAAAAGTTCGTACATTAAAAGTGAAGTAAGCTGTAACGAAATGGCATATATAGACAAATTATTACACACTCATATAATTACATATATTTCGGAATATGGAGTAATGATTTTAAATTAATTGGTCAACAACATAAATTTGCATATATTTATATGCATACACATATTGGGCAATTCCTTCGTTGGCTCATCCACATTTCATTGACCTTCAATGGTCAATGCTAATTTGAAAGCTAAACAAATCCAAAAACGTTAACAATAGTGATAATTTTGCAATCGATCCCAATCGATTAAAACCAAAGTTACGCGAGTCTGTTTTCAACAGAATCATTTCAAATAAAAGCAATTAATTTCCATTTAAAGGCAAACACATTCATTTGAATAATTCGAGTGAATTGAATGGTATTATTTTGCCCTATGTAAACAAGGGTCATTGCCGTGGTCAGCCAACAATATTGTATACTTTGAGGCTGCTACGGAATTTTTTGCATTTAAATTAAATATTTCAATTTTATTGCCGACTTTCAAGCGCCAGCATATTTGCCATAAACATAAACACTTGCCATAATGCGTTGTTTGGAGCATAGCCTGGGGCGTTCCCATGTACTCGTTTCTAGAAAATAAAATCCAATTGTGCTTTTCCCGCTGTGCACAACAACTTTCCTCAACAACAATATCAACAACACAATAACAAATAGTGGCTGTGAAGCCGATAAATGCAGCAATACTAGAAATTGTGCGTTGTAGCGAATAGAAAACCCTAAACTGCCACTCACGTATCTTAAAAATATATTCTAAGAGAGCAGCCATATAAAAATCAAATGTTTCAAATATTTAAATATAGTTTGGTTCAAATTTCAACCGGACATACGACGCAGCCAATTGACCCAAATACCCAAAACACTCTATTGAGTTTTAGTACCATCGACTAAACAGACAGCATCGCATTAGTCAAGCCTCAACGCAAAAAAAGGGACAATAGGGACCACACCATATGAGAGTGAGAGACTGTGAAACCTTTTTTATAGTAGATTAGCTTTGCTTTTTATGCATTTAACACAATTTCAATTACGTGTTTTTGCTTTTGCCGCCTCATTGCGGCCAAAGGGTTAAGCGGCTTTAAACCGGTTCCATTGCATTTCACTTTGGGCAGCCAACTCAGTTTTTTGTTTTTGGTTGAATTTCGGCGCCAAAGCTGCACAACAAAAAAAGCTCGTCTACAGTAAAACAGTTTGGAGCAAACTGTGAGTTTTAGCAGTAAACGCTGCTGTTAACCAGAAAGTGAGAGTTATTACGTGTCCACACAAATAACAAATAATTGCAGATGGCCACAAACGAGGAGGCGGGCAGCCAGCCAGCTAGCAACTGTTGCGTTGCGAAAGCTTGAGCTTTAGCATTGACAATGGCCATACTGCAGCTGCTTTTAATGTATGTCAGTTGTGTGGCGAGCCCATATCTGCTTAAAGCCAATCAGCTTAGCCAATAAACTAAATAAACAATGAGCGGAGCGTAAAAGTTGCCAAAATCCACAGAGGCACACGCAAACTCAAACTCATATTCATACTCATTCATAACGTTACCAACATCCACGCTCAGTTGCTGTGACTCGTGTTGAGAGTCGTTTGCATCTTGAAGCGTGTCTTCAGAGCCGAGACACCAATCGCAGAGAAAACACCACGATTGACGCCGTTTTACTACAGTTGAGCGCCAATTAACCGAAAATCGTTTTTAAATTTTTGTTGTGTTGCTTGTGTTTTTTATGTTGATTTTGTTTGATCTTCCATTCGGATTGGCAGCTAAACGAACGTGTCTACAATTTTCTCTATTGCAGCCATCGCAATGAGAGCGTTTGCCTTGTTAACCGTTATCGCTATTGCCTGTTGCGGCACCGGCCTCGTTGCCGGCGACGGTCTACGTCTACCGGACCAGCAGTCGTCCAACAACATACAGCAGATCTATGCACCGCAACCGCAGCAGCAACAGCAGACGTTGCAGTTCCAGCAATCGCCACAGCAGCAACAAGGTCAACCGGGAGTGGGAGAGGAGCGAGGACGGTCATCCATATTGAGCATCTTTGGGCTGGGCAACGACAATGATCCCTACTTGGCGCGCACCAACAGTAACTGCTTGGGCGGAGATCTCTCCGAATGCTTTAAGACACAGGCCCTCAACACGTTCGATGAGATTTTCTACAAGGATCAGTATCGGTAAGAGAATATGACTTTAATTTCAATGTTGTGTTTACTAAATATCTAATCAATTTTCTATAGTCTTTCGGACTTTGCTCGTGTTGTGCGTCTGCCCGAGACTCAACAGCGTTCGCTGCTGCAGGAGCCCTTCGAGTACTCCGAGGAGCCACGTTCCGAGGACGATGACTGGAATTTGCTGGTGAAATACGCCTTGCGTCGTGCCGAGCGGTAAGTTGAAGCATTAACTCTGTCGCAATTAGGCAAATGATTTTGAGTTTCTTGGCGCGTGGGTCAAGAGAATTAATGTGGGTCGCTTAATTGTCTGGGGGAGTGAGCCTCTAAATTATTCACACACTTCCGCATAAAATATGACAATTTCATTTTTGACACGGTTTCTTTTCTGTCTCTTTTGTGTCTGTCTCCCTGCAGCTTTATCAAGTCCACTGCCTTGGAGGTGGAATGGCCAGAGGAGCTGACTGAGGCTGGTCGCTATGAGGCACGCTTCATTGGCAATGACATTGATGATGAACTGGATGTCATTGAGAACAAGCGTGCTGGACACTTCTGTAAGTACAAAAGTGCTTAACAATGCATGGGATGAAGACTAATAATTTTACATTTTACTTGTAGCTCGCAAGAAGCTAAAGAAGATGATTATTCCTCTGCTGCTGGTACTGAAGATCTTCAAGCTGAAGCTGCTGCTCTTCCTGCCCTTCATTCTGGGCATTGCTGGTCTAAAGAAGATTCTCGGTCTGGCTGCCATCATTCTGCCCGGTCTCTTTGCCTATTTCAAGCTCTGCCGCCCGCCAGGTGGTGTGGGCGGTGCCTTTGGTGGCGGACTGTCTGGCCTCTTTGGCAACAAGAACACATTCCCAGAATACACGCCCCAAGGCGTAGGCGCTGCCACCTACTATCATCATCACGAGCACTATGAGGGAGGACATGGCGGTCCCGGACCCTATTACAACCAGGGCCCATCATTTGCCAAGCCGTACAGCGACTACTACAGCAAGAGCAATGTGGGCCAGCCTCAGCCGCAAGTGGGTGGCAACTCTATTAGCTTTGGCGATGCCCAGGAAGCGGCATACAACGGTTACTATGGCCGCAATACAGGCAAGGACATTGCTGCCGCGCCTGCGACGGAGCAGAAGAGTTAAATGATGATGGTCGTGGCAGGTCGAGACAGTTCGTGTCAGGCTCGCGCTTTTGTTATTGCATTCCTATAAGCATATTTATTACACTAACTGTAAATAAAAGCTCAATGTTAAGTTCAAAGTAAATGTCTTCAAAATTTGATGCAGAAAAAGGGGGAGCTGGTAGCATTTTGGTTTGTCGAGGGGTTTGTTGCTAATTAACAGCACGAGTTTCACTTCTCAATGTGATTTTTTTTCATTATTTTTTTTTTTACCAAATTCTGCATTATGCTACTTTTGCTTGCCTTTGAAGTTTGCTACAAATAAAATGCAGCTTTTAATTAAGGCAATGAAATGCCGAGGCGAGAAATTGACAGCCAATGCAAAGGAAAAGTGGCCTGGCGTGTTCAATCTTGCTTTTCTTCAACGAGGGTTGCTACAACAGTTACCCGAAAATACACATGGAATATGCAACAGTTAATTTCACTAGCATTTTCTATTCTTTGCCATATAGGCATTCTAGTGTCGACCGGAAAGAAAATTTAGATTGCAGAGATTATCTTTGCTTGCTTATTAATTTGAAGTCGGTGTATTCTCAGATAAGACCTCGTTGCAAATACAGTAGTGTTGGCAGTTCAAAGTCAATGCCAAAACAGCAGCGCTGCTGCCTGTCCTGGCCATGGCCATGGCGATGGCGACAGCTTAAAAAGTGTTGACGACAGCGCCAGACTTAGACTATCCGACTGGACCACATTTTCCGAAAGAAAGCTGCACCAGCGGCAGAGCCAGTGGCAGAGCACATGAGAAACTGTTATGACTCTGGCGAGCAAATAGCCAAGTAACTAAGCGACAGCGAGAACGGGAACGGGGACAAGATGATTTTGATTTTGGTGTGTGTGACTTGATTTCGGACAAACGCAATGCAACAAACGAATAGACGCAGGCACAAATACGAGTGTAGCCAACGGTTTATGGTTGGATATCGAAGTAGCGGTTTTGCCGCTTTCGTGGCGTGCCACATTTTGCAGCCAGCACCGTTTGTAGCTGCCACAGCAACCACTCATGTTAGCCTACTTCGGTTTGCTTCGCAAAATTCGCAAAATTCGAGTAGCTCTTGTGGCCAATTGTGGCCAAAATAACTTGCACTTGCCTTGCTATTCCAAATGATTTGATTTACTGGGCCAACTAAAGGCAACATAAAGGCCCTATTTTGCATTTAAGTGAACTAACAATTTGCATGTCAAAATTGAATTCAACATGCAACGACAAGCAAAAGCTGAGCTAAATTGGTTTGTAATATGCGAAATAACGGCACTTGTTACAAACACTACTTTAAATTGTTAAACAATGTTTAATGTTTATAGTTATTGCTGTAGTGGACATATTATCAAATTTAATAGTTTTTAAAATAATGACCAACTTTCCATTTATTTTAAATTGCAATGTACAAAATTTTTTTTTTACGATTTCCGCAGGATATATTTTTATAATATGGCGACTTTCCCTTTGCGAGATTTTACAATCATCGAGACACTGTACCTCTTATGTGTGATGCGTGTCTGTCAAACAGGCTTCTCTTAATTGGAGCAACTAAAAAGTTTTTCATGTTTGAATGCGAGTCGTAGTCGCTGGTAATATCGATGCTCCACCTCCTCCGCCCTTGCTGCATTGCAGAGTGTGTGGGAAATTTGGTCGGCTGCTGTTGCTGCTGTTGTTGTTGTTGTTATTGTTGGGAATTGGGTCTGTTGTTTACTTTCAGCGGCTTTGTTTTCGTAGAGACAAAAGCAAAGCCAGAAAACGCAACAGAACTTGTCGTCAACATAAACAAAAGCCAAAGCCAATTGGTCGACTGTTGTGATGTTGGCTCAAAGACAAGGCCACAAACGTTTTTTTTTCCAGAATTTCCTTAAACTTGCTGAACAAGCTGCGAGCTGTGTGCTGGATGCTCTTGGGCCCACTATGTGGGACCAGTTTGATTCAAAGTAAATTGGCCAGCTGACGTCGACGGAGACGCTGCAAAAACCAACGTCGACAGCGGCAGCGGCAGAAGCAGGCCTGTATTGTGTTTGTGGCGCTTTTAGCCGCTTTTCATATAAAATCGAAAACGTTGGCGGAAAATTCGCATTAGGTTTTCTTATAAGACGACGATGTCAACAGCAGCAGCAGAACAGTCGACGTGACATCTGTGCAGAGCGTAGACGGAAAAGCGACGACGCGGACGTTGAGTGTTGAAGTGTTTGTCCAGCTTGTGTTTGTGTGTGTGTGCCAGGATATTCATGCCATTGTGAAACAGAAATTATCTTAGTGCTTTCAATAACAAACGCGTTCCACAAGACAACGCAACTAATCAACTTATCGAGAGTGCTGCAGAAGCAACGACCAACAAAATGCAAACATTTACTATTTATACGCTACTGGGGATGACCATCGTCATGACGGCGGCACATGCCACACCCACTCTAGGTGGCAGCGACAACTCGGTAAGGTCAAACGAAAGTTCTCGCAATAAAAAAGAAAAGAATAAAGTGTCAACGATAAGAGTGAAAAATTACACACGAATTCAAGCGAAGCGGATATTTCTCTTTGCATTGACCGCGAGACCGGGATCAATGGCCAACCTCACAAATGTCTGAACACTGCCCGTGAGCTATAATTCTAAAGTGTCATCCTTTTGTTGATACTGGACTTAAAGAAGGTCACCGACTATTCGACTTAAGAAGCCAAAAAAAAAAATAATATTCTTATCGCGAAAAAACACTGTTGCTTTTTTAAAGACCTTCGTCTAATTGGTTGACTTTTATTGTTTTTAATCCACAGATAAACAGCGATTATGGCCATCGAAATGATGAGCAGATAATGATCAAGTTGAACGAGAGGTGCATTCAAAATGACAATCATTCGTGCACGATGCTCAAAACCATTGTCTTTATGGATCGTCTGTTAAAGAAATCCAACATTGATCTTAGCGAAAATTTCAGAGTCTCACGCAATAGGTGAATGGGCAGTATGAATTGGTTAGAAAATTAAGCCTCTATAAATTGTACAATTCACAGAGATATTCCTGATGTGCCAGACGATCCTGAAGATGAACTTTTGCTGGCACGTGCCATGGATTCGGATGAGGAATCTTACGGATTACTTATAGCCAATAAATTGTGGCGATTCGTACGCTCTCGCTCGCTGCGCTATAAATTCTCGGATAATGCCGATTTCGTTATGAGCAGCGAGCCGAAAGGCAGCGTCAACATTGGATTCTCTGTGCGTCCAATTGAGGCCCTGGAAGAGGGACGCGGCAAGATGAAGAACATGGGCCCACTGATGATGATGATGGCTGCAAAGACGGGAATGGTGGGAGCTCTTTTGTTGAAAGGACTCTTTTTGCTGGCCGGTAAGGCTCTGATTGTGTCGAAGATTGCACTACTACTGGCCGTCATCATATCGCTGAAGAAATTGCTGTCGCAGAAGAAGACAATTGTGGAAGTACCATCGCATCATGATAGCTATAGCGCCGGCTGGTCACGTGCTTTGGATGGATTCGTCGAAGGCTTGGCCGAAGTGCCTGCCCACATATTATCACAGGACGCGCAGGACATGGCCTACAACGCTCAGCAGCCAACCAAGGTGGTGCAATAAAAGATTGAACTCGAAAATTGAAGAAGCTTCGTGCTTGACAAATGTTGCATTTATTTAATTGGGAACCTTGAGATCCTCAATTTAGTTAAGATAAATACTTTCTCTTTTCGCTGCTCTCTTATACTTTGTTTCCCACGCTCTAACTCTCTCTTCTGTTCTCTGATTATTTTAATTGTTTCGTTTCACTAGATCTCTATTTCTCACATTGTAACCACATTGCGTATACTTGATTTTCACTTAAGCTTAATTTCCGCTTCATATCATTGTACTTTCATTAATTTTATTTATTTATATTAATATTTATTTATATTAATATTTATTACTTATTTATATGATATGTTAATTATGTATCCATTACTTAATAAAAACATAACAAAGACATACAACAACAACTACAATGTTGAGCCATATTTTGCTCACTTCTTTATTTAATTTTTTTTTTTTTAATTTTTGTAGCATTTCATTGCTAATTATTCGGAAAATCTATACTAAATGTGTGTATCAGGTTATTCTAAACTATCAACAAATCAATAAATATTATAAATAAATAAGTTAATTATGTTTATAAGCAGCTCAAAGCATTCCTCGTTTGCCAGACGCGTGCGTCACATCAGATGGTCATATGGCAGCATAACCTCACCTCCTCCTGTCCTCTCAGCGGTCTTTGGTAGCGGTTGGGGCCAAAGCTGCACAAATTGGCTAAGCTTCATTTGAGTTCTATTGGTTTTCATCTTTTTTTTGATTTAGGAGCGGTAGAAGGGCATCTGCGGTTGCACATAATTATAGATGAAAGGTCGTCGAGCCGGTGTGTCTGCAAGGAAAATAGTTGTAAATTTCCACGGGGGGAACTTAACATCAAGTTTCCTTGTGCAACTTATGAAATAGTTCATTAAGAGCAGAAATAAGTTTGCAATCAGTTGGGTAAATGGAAACTTTCGCCTTCTTTTGATAGTCTGCTTGTGTGCTTACTTTACGTGCAGCCGCAAAGTATGCAACGATTTCACATACTCAGCTCAAGAGAGCGCTTAAATGCGGGTAGATTGAGTGTGTGTGTGCTTTTGTTTGAATATAGTATAAGGCACTAATTTATTGGCTGCCTTAAGAGGCCATTAAACTACCAAATTTAGTTTCGTCTATGCGAATTTAGTGTGGTTTGAATGCATATTGCAAATTAATATTTCGGAGATAATAAAACAAAAATATTATGAGTGCGCGTTTTGTTTCGAAGTGACTAGAATAATGTTCGAGAGATCTTAATCTTCTTAAGAGCTTGAAAATATGAGTGAATTTTCATAGTGTGCATTCAATTTAAGCAAACACCAGAGTCACCTATGAGCTATCAGCCAAGCAGTTCTTTTAATATGCACTACTCAGTCATCATCCTCATCATCTGCTGCTACACTCGCCCCAGCAACACCAGCAGCCATGACAAGTTTATTGGTAAGAGCATAGCCTGGATTACGCCACAGTTGGCCAGGCGATCTACCAAAACCAAAACGTAACGGCCTCTTGGCCCTGCCTATCTGAAACAAGGATAAACCTGTTTTATGGCGCCGCACAAAATCCACTTACTCTTTGCTATCCACGAATCCTCACGTTTAATTTTGTGACTCAACCCGCCAATGCCCCCAAGAGCGGCCATTACGTTGGTGTTGTTGTTGCCATCTCCCGATACCTGCGAGTGCAAATGGCTCTCAGCGGTTATGCTCTCCACGCCCGGATGGCCCGAATGCGGCACCTGACCACCGCCCGCCACGGCGAGTTGATGCAATGCGCCCGGATACATTTCCGGTGATAGTTCGGCTGCATGCATGGGATAGTCCATGCCATAGGGCATCATATAGGGAGAGTGCTCCGGAAATTGGTACATCATTCTGTAAATTTTAATTACATTACAATTTACACTGCGGCTGCAATTAATTGTTTGTTGTTGCTCACTTTTCACTAGCGTTGTCCATTAGTTTCTTGATTAGCACTATGGCAGCTACTACAAAGGCTATTTTCGATAGAATGAGAGCTTTTAGCGTCAACAAGCCAACAGCCTTGGCAGCCACCATTGTCCAGCCAAAGGTTGTGGCTGCCAGATACATGGGTATGTACATTTGGAACTGCTTCTTATCCTCTTTCTGGTGACGTCGACGTCCGCCCAATAATCCTCCACCGCCATTATCACCGCCTCCGCCCAGCAGACCTCCGCCGCCGCCGCCACCGCCTCCAAGGAGTCCGCCACCGCCGCCGCCGTTACCCTGAAGGCGTCCTGTTATATATATACATTTGGAAATCAAGACACGTTTAAGGCTTTTTGGCTTTAATGGTGCTACTAAGTCAAGGACTTGGAAACGGGATAAGGATACGGGATTCGAATTGGTTTGAATTGGTGTGATGTGATATGATTGATGTTTTCAACGTCATCATCTCCGCAACGAGCGTCACACCTAATGAATATAAATAATAGCAAACTAGGCCTGGCAAAGTCAAAAAATTTATATGCGTCAGGAGTCCTGTCAGCATTTGGCCAAGAAAGGGAATAACATAACGTGTTATGGAGTCACATTTGACATATGTTGCCAGTGGCCTCTTGTTAAATGTCAATCGCATTAAATCAACTGGCGGTTGAATGTGTGCGGCATGCCAAGCACTACAAGTTAAACTGAACTAGCTTCTGGCACTTCGGGTGTGTGGGTGTGTGTTTTTCAGTTGGGATTTATTAGCTGGATTAGAGTGCCAGCTGCCAGCCAATTAGAGGCAGATCAATCTAATCCAGAATAAGTGCTCTTTCTCTTTCTACCTGTGCCACTCGATGCCTTCTTCAGCAGCGCCACTTCAATGTAATCGCTATCATCTTCAGCACGCTGCACGCTAAACACCATTGGGCCAACGGGCACTCGGATGGCGTTGCCACTGACAAAGTCCATGAAGCTGGAGAGTCCGCGGCCGGTGCCCCATTTATGCTTGTGCGCCTCGTCCAGTGCCGGCAGCTTGACTAAATCGAAGAGCCCCAACTTGATGGTCTCGCCTCGTCGATAGGATGCCGCAATACCATTAGCAACGCCGGCCAAGCAACTGGCGTTGTTAGCGCACTTCCAACTGAGTTTATCCAGCAGGTCGGTGTTCTCCAGACTCGCCGCTGGATTCGTATCCTCTGTGTTGGGCGTTTCAACCTCAGCGCTTTCGACTTCGGGCTCGGTGGCAAGTGCATTGGCTGCTTTGGCTCCACTGCGTCTGTGAATCGCAGCAGATGTTGGCTGTTGGCATAAAAGTGCCAGTAACGCACAGCTGATAGCGATGTATTGCAGCATATTTGTATTTATTAATGTTTATTGTGATTTTGTATTTATTTATTGCAGTCCAAGCAATTGTTTTTTAAATCGAATTCGAACACAACACGACACAGCACAGGGAAAGGACGAACACGCGGCGTATCCTTCATATGGATGTTCTTCAACAAGTTGGCAGCTGCTGCAGTACGTTGCAACACGCCGCTATCAAAGACTAATTACTCGATGTAGCATGCAACTCAGTTTTATTGTTAAGTCGAGCAGCAGCCACAACAATAACAACCATGGCACAGCGATCGCTGCAGCGGCAACCAACATTGGCGTCGACAGCGGCATCGCTGCAACGTCATTTGTATTTTGCAGCGAATCATTTTGATACAGTTTTGATTTCAAGACAACTAGCTGAGTGGCGGCCATCGCTCAACGGGCATCATCATCCAATCGTAACGGCCAATCAAGTTGTTTACAGTGGGCTTAAATTACACAAACCACTTAATTTGCAAATATTCAACAACTATTTCTAAATTATTATATCTTTGAAAAGCACTTTAATCGCATAATGTTGTTTAGTTAAAATAAACAAAATAAACTTAATTAATTAATTATAATAACAAAATATAATAATAATAATTGTATGATCATCTCTTTATGATATTTAATACTTTGAAATTTGTTTTAAAAATCTTTTTTTAGGTTTTAAAAAGTTTTGTATTATTTTCCAACTTTTAGCAAATAAATTCTTTTGTAACACTTAAGTCATGCGCCCACACTAAAATTTGCAATGATAAAGATTGACGAATAATAGCGAGCCTTTCTTAATTCAAAAACTTCATTAAAAAAGATTTTTGGTTTCAGAAAGTAATATAGAGCCAACAAAATAAATCTCTTTTTTTATTAAGTCTAAAGTTTGTACTTCAACTTGGTCTTAAAATATATATATAAAATATGAATTAACTCATAATAATAAAAATAAAATTCATAAATTCATATTATCATTTATATTTGTTATGGCACTGTCATGTGACAATTTGTCCCACTGTGCAGAGGTTGCATCTTTTGCATGTTTGTAATGCGTTTGCTTACCAAGCTTTGATCTCCGCGGGAGTTTAGCGCTGATAAAGGTTCAAGGGCTTAGCCAATTAGATGGCAATGCCAATAGGCACTTGGCAATAAGCCAAATGCCACTTCGCAACGAGGCTGCGTCCTGCTGTGCACCCCGTAATGCCCCGCAATGGGACCAATGCTCTAATGTGGTTAATTTTCTGCTCATTAATTTACGAGTAATTTGAACAAAACAATTTTGCAAGCAAAAGTAAAAGCAAACAAAGCCGACGCTGGCAATTAAGACAACGGCGAACAGATGGAATAGCATTTAAAGCAGTGTGGGGATGATGGTGTAACAAGGGGGGAGGATGGAAGAAGGAGGTTCAGCTAGTGCCTACATGAGGCACGCCTCGTCGCTTCAATTGGTTGGGAGTAGTCAACAAGTGCAACACATAGATAAATGTGAGCGCATAAACATAAATAAATAATAAAAGAAAAGTGAAACGAACTATTAGCTCTCGTTTTTCATAAATAGCCGCAGCATTGGCTGCTGCTGTGCTGTGGCGTCTCAGTTACATTCTGTTGCACACACACCAGACACCAGAAGGGAAAGGAAATGGGTGGGGAGGCGCCGAGGCTTGCATACACACAAGCTTAATATCTAATCGTATCTATGAATGCGTTGAATGTGGCTGCCGCTGCCGTTGCTGCTGCTTCAGCAGCATCTTGGATGGGGCTAATAACAAATTCACTTTAGCAGTCACGCAGGCTTGCTGAGTGCTCGATATAATTGCCACAAGTTTTTGGCCGCACGCACGCCGCTGTTGTCTGCAATTCGGAGGCAATGGCAATCAGACCTCGACCGTTCATTCTGTGGCACCATTTTGCACCTGGTCGACTGTCGTTTTTCTCTATACAACATAATTGCCATAATCCCGCAGCAACAGTTAGTACTCAATCACAGCCCATTGGCTGTGACTCGTTATCGAGTTGGCAACTCAACACCAAAATTTACGCACTATTGTCCTCTTCACGGTCAATGGCAACCAGCCGTTGGCGCATTGGCCACAAAAGCGTTAGTAATGTGAAGCGGTTTGCGTGGTTTCGATTAACAGTAAGAAAGCAATGGCAACAGCACTAGCAACAGCAGCTGCTGCGGCATCAGCAAAGTGCAACAGTGTCCAGGCTCCCAACTCGCCCATGGCCATGAAAGGAAAGTAGCAACAGCATGGCGTGCTGTGGCATGACAAGCTGTTGCGGGCGTTGCCATTGCCACTGAAAGTGGTAATTCAAAACCAATCGCACACTGTGTCAGCTGTGCGTGCGATGTACTAACATAGTCAAAGTCAAAGTCGTACTCTTACCCGTATTGTGTTTAGGTTTGTCTCTCTATGCTATATACATGGTATGGTGGAGTCTGTTGACATGTGCGTGTGCATCGCAAAAGTTTAATGATCCTTGACTCGGTCCACAAACCGCAACCGGATCCAGTTAAAGCAGGGCACACCAACATACGATACGAGTGCGTTAAAATACTAAAAATATCTAGACAACAGTCGCATTTCACACATATCGGCCTATTAAACAACCAATTTTCAGCTGCGTCTAGAGACATGGGTTTTAAAGTATTTTCATTGCACTTAATGGAATTGTGCTTCATAATTTATAACAAAAATAATTTATTTTCTGCAAAAGTTTCGTTTGCTTTGGGCTAACTGCGAAAAAGAGCAGCTTATGACTTGTATCTTTTGTTTTGTTATTGTTCTACTCGCAGTCGCACTTGGCGTGTGTTTCTGATTGCTTTAGAAACAGAAACTCCAAAAACTTGAATTGACCAAGAGCCCCTCTAGGCTTAAGGCAGAAAGCAAGTTGCTCGCTCGCTTATCAAGTGAACAATGAGAGCTGAATAATTAAGTGCCTTAGCAACATCCCAATTAAGAAATCGCTAATTTAGCTGTATTAATTGTTTAGTTCTATGAATGAAAGTCGGAATCTTATACAGAATGCCGAGATATAATGCTTAGCTAAAAGTCTACTTCATATCAAACTGGTTTTTTTTGGCTTTCGTAGTTTATAATTTCCTCTGCATGGCCAAGCAAATGACTGAGAGACATGCAAAAAATGCAAGTATTTTAGACTTGAGTGCCAATTAAAGTAATTTTATATGTTTTTTTTATATTTTTTTTGTTTGCATTTTCTTGAATAACTTTTCTTTTATTTTTCTCTAATCGTTAGCCAGTCAATATGAACGAGTGTAGTTAATGTTGTTTTGTTGTCTCCCCAAAGTTGTTTTCGTTTTATTTTCTCCGGCACGAATTTCGCCACTTGTTTATTGTATTGTATTGTATTTTAGTTTATTTCTTTAGACACTGTTGCGATTTCGTGTTTTGCTTCGTGTTGCTTCTTGTTTATTTTTCTTTCTTGACTGTCTAATCGATTGACTGCGCCCAGCGCTTCGTTTAATTTATTTTAATCTAATTGTTTTCTAATTAAATACGTACGAGTACTCGCGCATTTTCATTAGATTTCACCAGTCTATAGACAGTACGCAGGCAAACACTCATTGTTAACAATATGAGCGGCTCATGTGGCTTCTCCTTTAATACAATTGAAGAGTTGCCAGTCACCACAATTACACTAATTAATTCCAAGTTGATTTCCTAACAGGGTGGATCCATCGTAAGCCTTTTTATTACAATTGTAATTAAAATCTTTGTGGTGTTGCAATGCAACCGAAATTGTCTTTTTCTCGGATATTGCTGCATACTTTTAGGCAGAGATTTTTGTGGCAGCCTTTGGGGCTTTAATGTTAAAGTTGAAAATGTCAGATTCAATTTTACAAAAAGTATTTTCTGGGCAGAGTAGTAGTAAAATAGTAGTAGAAATGCAATAAATTATTTATTAATTTTAATACCTTAGCTGGAGTTAATTATTTTAAATATCTGACTACTCTTACATTCAAATAGACACAATAAATAAAGATGAATGAAAATACAATTAATGTAAGTAGCACAATAGCAAGTTCGCTCTTAAATTAAGAAATGTCACTTACTAACTTATTAAAATGCTTTTGCGACAGCATTTCTCAGTGGCAATAAAACAAAAATGATGTGAGAACAAAACAGAAAACATTGTTTATCGAACAGTGTAGGAAGGGAATGCAAATTTATAGTTAACAAAGGAATACGATAGTAAGTTGAAGTAGACAGATGTTATGGGGGAAACACTTCAAAACAAATACTATTCTGCTGGCATCAGCAATTTTGTTATTAAAAAGAGAAGGCAAAAAATAGAAGGAAATTAATAGATCGAAGAAAGTTCAAATTCATTTCCCAATTTCTAATATTAAAGTTAAACTAATACTTTCCTTTTTTTAATACTTAGTTCATTATCAATCAAAATTGAAAGAAATATATTAAGACATATTCCAATTTAACGTGTAGGTGTTAGTCGCTTAAACGTTATTGTAAATTCAATTAAAGCAATCCGTAAATTACTTCATTGCACATGATTTGCTACTGTTATTATAAATCCATCCATACTATCCAATATAGTGTGCCACAGTGGATACCTCATTAGACACAGATACTTGCCTCACCCCACCCACGATGCGGTTGCAGCTCCACTCAATCAATTGCATACAACAATGCATATTGCAGCTCATTGAAAATAGAGTGGTGCAAAGGCAATCTTTGGGGCTCAAACATAAAGCATAAACCATAATGAGAAGCTTGATGATGCTGCACAACAATCAATTACAACAAGTTGCCGATACAGATCTAGGCAACAACAACAAGAACAACAACAATAGTCTACCTCAATGAAGCCACAATGGTCCCACTCAAATGAAACGAATCGAATTGAACTTTGTGAGCCGAACGCTTTCCATGGAAGAGCGACCGGGGTCCGCTTCCCCGGCTGCTGCCGATGTTGGCTGATGATCTGCTTCTGCTTCTGCTGATGGTTAATGGTAATGGCAATACCAAACAACGGTCGATGCGAGATGGTAGATACTTTCTTTTTATTGCCATCACCGTCGCCGTCGCGTCGCCGTCATCGTCAAAAGGCAAACGTAACGAGTTCAGATCAATTTTGGTTGACTTCACATGATGCGAAGAGCGGGGTTCGAGCGCAGTTCAATAATGTTTCGGCTTGGCTTGTTTTGTTGTTGCGGATACAAAAAATATTTTGTGATGAGAAGCTTCAAATTTCCAGCAATTTTATCTGTATCTGAGTAACTGTGTGAATGTATGTGTGAGTTGAGCTAGTATTGGTTGTGAACAACAATATGTTAAATATAAAAATTAATACATCGAGAGTGAAAGTTATTGCTTTCTGAGCGCGACTACGTCAATGATGATGATGATCATGATGATAATGATTATTATTATTATGATGGCAATGATGATCAATGATCATTATTCGAAGCTCGACGTTCGCTTGATGCTGGATACTGATTTCTTTTGACGTGATATTGAGGCTCACCAACTTAAGTCACGTCAATTTGATTAATACGTTGTGCAGTATTACAAAATAGTCGAAAGGTGTTAGACAGCCAAAGCTTATGAAATGCACAGCGAATAGTGAAGATCCCGTCAGACAGCCAGCTGACGTAGACAGCACACACGAGTTTCGAGTCTTTGGCCACTTGACTTGCTTTGCAAAAGGCTCGACATATTAACCCCGAGACCGGCAACCCTTTTGTACGCTTAAGCGGTTCACTTTTTTTGTTTGGTTTGGTTTCGTTTTTTCTTACTTCTTTGTTTTTGTTGTTTTTTTTTTTATGAGCAGTGCGAACAAAACATGTTGAATGCTTGAAAGAGACTTAGACTCGCATTAGGCGAAGCAATCAAAACTGTTTGGTAACTTTCGCTTTTCTAACCCGACGACTGAGATGGGGACACGCTCATGCTATGCTAATAGAGCCGTTTAAGGTTTCAGGCCTTTCCGTGGAGACAATTGTGCGAACTAAACCAACCATCGGGCCTATAATCTGTAAGGTGTGTGTGTTAGAAATATGCCTGCAGCAGCACTTGGCGTTTGTCTAATTTGTATAATTTTGAGAGCTACCAAGTTGAGCGAGCCAACTTACTGAGATGCAGCGAAGCGGAACCCATGCGGCTGTCTAAACCAACTGACCGTTGAAAATTGAAAATTGCAACGGCCACTGAAGAAGAAAATTGCAACGCAAACTACAAAAAAAAATAGAAAAAACATAAAAACGCAAACCGAAAGCATTTCGAACTTCTTTTCAAAGCCATTGTTTTAATTTTCATTTGTGACAATTTGCTTTTCGGGATGCTTCACTGCCTTGGCCTTGGGAAAGTGCTACAGAATCGAGTTGACTATAAAATATGACCAGGCCATTGTCAAGGCCTTTAGTTGATATTCAAACGCTTTGACGACATGTGCCGCCTGCTGTACTTACTCGGCCTGCTGTGCTGTGCATTCTATTCAACGAATGGCGAATGGTTGGAAAATTGTGACCAGGAGCCAACAACATTGCTGTGTCGAGGCGAGAGAGCAATGAAAAATGTGCTGAGAAATCTCAGTAAAAGTGAAAAACCATTGGTGATAATGCGAGGACTAGAAATTGTGCCGCTGAATGGAAACGAATCGGAGTCCCAGACCGATGCGTCATTACTCGACAATTTGGCTTCGTATTTGCGCACACATGAGGTCAATTTAAAGTTGTCAGATTTGCTGGTGGAGGAGCATAAGGCAGGAGAAATAACAGGTGTGTGGCAAACACAAAACTTTTTAATAGGATTATGACTATTTTTAGTTATACGAGTAGTTGCCCGTAACTTTTGGTGTTTGCTTAAAAAAAAAGATTAAAAATTGTTTGTCCATACTTTCGGTCTAAATTGCAAAATTGCATTTGCAGGCCACTGATTGCAGTCAAGTGACCGACCAAAACTGATTTATGTACCCAAGTGAACAAACATTCATCCCACATGCAGCCACAGACTCATAAATTCCAATGTGTTGTCCATTTCACAGAGGCACGCAAGAAGGACAAAGGCCAGGGACTCATTCTAGCCATGGCATTGATGTTTGGCAAAATGATGGCAGTCCTCGGACTTGGAGGCATCGGAGCACTCGCCATGAAAGCACTGGGCGTGGCAATGGTGGCTCTGATGTTGGCAGGCATGGTGGGTCTAAAAAGTGCTGCGCAGCAGGGACACGAGTCGAGTCACAGCATTTCATATGTCACCGGCGAGGGACATCATCACAAGCGACGTCGTCGAGCAGCGGGACGCATTCAAATTGTCTCCGAGGAGCCTTCACCATATCGAGGATGGACGAACTAAGTAGTGCAAGTTGGTTGCTTGTTCACTATTGGATGTACTTGCTGTTGATTTGTTTGTGCTCGTCGACTAGTTGTAGGTTTAGCTCTAACTTTGATTAATTTATTTGGCGTGGAACAAAGGGGAACGCTTGTCTAATTGCTTAGGGCAGGGCCGTAACTCTCCTCTAGCGCCTGGCGGGTAAACAATTCAACTTCAGCCATTGCTTCCTGTGCAATGGTTCTGTCTTTGTTCATTATTCATAGATGCCACTGCCGCTGCCGCAGTTGCTGCCTCTGACACTGTCGCAATGCTGCTTTGTGTTGCTTGCCTCTGCGGCTGATGCTGCTCTTCGTTTTATGAAATTGGTGAAAGTTTATTTCAGTCCAGCTCGTATTGTGTTGCCAGCAGCAACATCCCAAGCAAAGCAACCTACTCACAGCAGCCGTAACAGCCCAGCTTGTAGTATCTAGATACTGTGGATACCCTTTCAAAAGTTATACATTTTAGTGACAAGAATTCGTTTAACATAATTTTATTACCTATTTTTAAACTAAAATATATTAATATATTTATTTAAATTAAAAGTTTAATTAATATTTCTATATAATATTTAAAGAGCATATAATAGTCGACTTGCCATAGAAAAAGTCTTATTTATTATTCGTCTTTTGTCATTAATTTGTCAGATTGTGGTACGCTGTGTTATCGCTGCAACAGATATGAATGCCATAACAAGATTGTACAATAATTTGCTTGATTCTTGGCGACAAAGACAACGGACAACGACAACGCGAGATGTCTCGGATTTCATCTGGAATTTGATTTTCTGTTGAAATTGGTATATTGAATTTGCATAGAGCATTCGTTGTCTGGCCAACTTTCACTTTATTTTGGCAGCGCAACGGTTCTTTTCAGAGCCTACGTTGCTGCCACTTACTCTTGCTAAGTGCCACAGGCAACATCAACAACAACGGTAACAGAAACAGAAACAGCAGCAACACTCGCAGTAACAGTAACAACAACAAATTACAAGCATGACAGACCTACATTTATTTTGGCCACGCTGCGTTCTGTTACACAATATCAATTAAAGCCACAACCGCAGTCGGAGTCGCACTCGTACTCGCACTCTCAGGCCGGGGTACTTGAAAAACCCGTTAAGCTCTTGCCAGGGATACTAACAGAGCGCAGCAACTTGCTCTACCTCGCACCTCATATCTGGCCAATGGCCACTAACCAATGGCACTGGCATTGGCATCGGCATCGTTGTGGCTTGCTCCAGGTTGGGGCAGCGGCTGCTTGCGTCGCTGTTAACTTTCCCTTTTAAACGGCTTTTTACGAGTCCGTCGTGTGCTCGTCGTGTTGAATTTGTTTTGGACTTTGGGCCAACAGCAGCAGCAGCAACAACAGTGGCGCGTCTGCGTTTAGTAATTAAATTATAAAATAAATTCATAAAAGCGAATTTTGTTGTTTTATAATTTGTATATGATACGATATACGATGATTCCGAGCAACTGTTTTGCAGTTTTTTTTTTTTTTTTTTTTGCTGTTGATGCTCTTTATATAAGTCCGTGTCCAAGTGAAATGAATGTCTCGTGTAACGAAATTGATTTTCTAAGTTTTTCGAGTCTTTGATTTTTATTGCACATAATCTGCCAGTCAACAAACGAACATCAACAGCAAAAAGACAGTCAGCCAGTTGACAATTAAATGCTGCTGCTGATGATGGCAACGTGTCTGAATGCTGCTGACTGCTGCTGCCAGCAGCAGCGGTCCACTGCATAAATGAAAGTTCATAAAGAAATTAGCTGATTAATCGTCGTTCGATGAGCTTGGAAAATGACCGAGCCGAGACGAACCGAACCGAACCGTCCGGCTGACTGAAAGTGTCACGCAGCCTACATTTTAGTCACTGCTTCCACAAAAAATTTCACTTTTCAATGATGCTCTGCGGCTCTGCTGCTGATCCAACTGAGCTCCAACTGCGTTAACAGCTGAGCTTGTCCCAGTGTCCAGCGTCGCCGTTTCACATGTAAATTAATTTTTAACCCAAATACCGCAAATTCTTTATACGGAACGTCGCTGACTTTGTTGCCACAGCATCAGGTCAACTCAGACTCTGAGCTGTCTTCTTATTTCGTTTTCGTTTTAGGTTTTTTTCTTTTGTTTTTCTCGTCTTTTGTATTTCATTACCTTTTCGATTATTATGCAAATTTACTTACAATTCAAATGACCATAAAAGTGGAATAAGATTGCCATTTGCTAAGCATGTTTATGGCTTGTGAGATTTTATTATTATACTTGGAATTCAACTAAATGTGGGTGAATTTTATATTATGTTTTTATTTGGGTGAAATTTAAAGGATTATTATAGCTTCACTGGCTAGAATTAATTTTTGTTTTAGTTTTTTTTTTACAACTAAAGTAAAAAAAAGTTAAATTGTTCGGTTGTTTTAAATCCTTTTTTCATCGCAAAAATTTGATTTAAATTTTTCGTTTTGTTTATTACTTTAATTACGTATCAATGTTTAAATAGAAAAGGGTCTATTTAATCTGGCCCTTCCACCATTAACTATCGCTCACTTGTGTAATTTCCAAATATGTTAATTTTCATATTTTTATGGCAAACAGATGTTACCTTAACCAAATTTACGAAGGAATAATTTGACAGAGTGGATTTTATACGAAGAAGAGGACTATAATTGTTTATTATTGTACTTAGCCAGAAAAAAAAACAATTTAAAAAATTGTATAATCCAAAACAAATTTTTGGAAAAAAATTCTTTATTATTTATTTGAAAACTTAAAATATTTTACACATGTACTTTAATGGATAACTTACTTTGCTTTTTCTATTTTCGATATAATAAGAAATAAGTAAATCCATTTCTAATAACAACGAAAATTTTGTTTAATTTTCAGTCAACTATTTTCTTAGGATTAAGTTGGATTAACGGAGTAAAATCCATATCAAATTCCTTAATTAAAATAATTTTTATTTTTTATTAAGAAATATACTATTAAATGATGTATTACAAATAGTAATAGAATGTTCATAAATTTAATTAGCAATCAATTAAACCAGATAAGAGAAAATCTAACATGAATGTGTTTATTTTATATATTTTCGTCTGAGTCTATTACGAATTGGTTCAGGTGGTATTTGTGGCATTCCATAGAGTCCCTCATTGCATCATCTCCTTTTCACTTTTCATTGAAGTTTGCGGTTCCGCATTGGCAAATTGGCAAACCAAAGCATAGCTTCAGTTGGGGAAGCCAAGCATCAAAGCATCTTACGATGCAAATTGTGTATCAGTTAATCCGAATATGTATTTGTTGTCTGTTATTGTGTATCCGTTGCTATGGCTGCTGTATATGGCTTACTTCTGACCACGACTTTCTCCGTGAAATTGTTGTTATTTATTCATTAAATTTTTGCTTCTGCTATTGTTGCTCCTCCTTTGCTTCGGTTTTGGTTGTTTACACTTTTTTTTTTTGCTTCTTATTTTTGTTGCTGTTCTTATTGCTGAATGTTGAATGTTGTTTTATACAAACACACCTACATAGCGTACATGAAATATTTTTTGCATGAGGCCTCAATAACAACAACAACAACAACAATGCCACAAAAAATTTAATGCAAAATCAACAAGAAATATTTCTGCGCTGTCGTCTGGACACAAATACTGAAAAAAACACACCCACAATGTGGCAATTGATTGTCAAAATACGCGCCAACTGAAGAAAGATGTCAGCAAACAATGTGAAATTGTGCTACCGATTCGATCGCACCTGAAACTATTTACCTGTGCCGTTGCTTAAAGTTGTCTCCGTTTCTGTTGATGTCGCTGTCGGTGATTGTCATTTGGCCACACGGTACATTAACAACACCGTTAACTCAACAGCCTCTGCAGCGGCACCGATAAACATCGACGCCAACTGAAACGAAAATCTTTTCTAATTAGTCGCCAGAGTTCAACGATGCAAAGTTTTTCCCTAGTCTCTTAATGTCGCTTTTGTTGGATATGCAAATTGACTAGCAACAACAGCCACCAACAAAAAAAAAAAAAAACTTTCTCGACCAAAGATTTTAATTTTAATTTAATTCAAATACTTTGGTTGAAACACCAACGGCCTTTTTGTTGTGATAAACAAAACTGTAAAATGTAAAAATTCATGTCACTCTATCTGTTGATAAATGACTTTTCATACGCATTTTGAAGCGAAATGAAAGTGAGAACATTTGCATGACGATCCTAAGCCCCTATCCATAAATAACTGACTTAACTATTTTTAGATCTAGCACACGCAGTTGATAAAACTGCATTCGAAATTGATCAAACACAAACGTTAATGTCAAAACTATTGAAAGCATAAGACATCATCCTTTATCGGAACAACTTAGCATCTCAATAATAATAAATTTAAATCATCCCACTACCCACAACAAAAAAGAGAAACCAATTTGGATTTTTTGAAATAGATTAAAAGTTCTACACAGAAAGCAAAAGAATGTTCAGACCACATAGTAAAAGCTAATTTGTGAATTAAATTTCAAAATTATATTACACTTAATAATAATAAACAAAATACATTAAATAAGTAAAAGCATTATTCGAATTTAAATGCGACTGAGTTGTTTAAATTGTTGCACTTTTTATTAAAACGCTAAAATACATTTTAAAAAGAGTTGTTTGGAAAGGTTCAATAACTAGCTGCTTCCTTAAGCCATAATTTATATGCCAATCCCGTCAAGTGCATCCTCGTAACGATTACTTTGAAGAAAATTTGGAATGCCGAAGTAAATATACTCGCAAGTGTTTTGTTTTTTATTTTTTTTTTTTTTTTGTACAAGTGTAATTTGTGATGTAATGTTATGCTGCACAGAGACGATTTATTGTTATTTCTTTGGCGAGCGCTTAACCATTTGGCAATTTGTTTGCTTTTGCACTGCATTGGCATTGGTCCGGCCATTGCCATGGCCATTGCCGAGTGCCGTGTGTCTGGTGTAGTAAAGCACAACATTCAGCAGTCAACAGGCGGCAGGCAGCAGGCGGCAGGCACAACTTCAACTTCAACGGCGAAATTCATTCATAAAAACGGTCGACACTTGGCCGGCAGCTTTTCGCATGAATGGCCATGGCTTAAGGCTTACAGTGTCGAGCGTGTAGTGCATAGCGTAGATCGTATGACTGTTGGCCGATGGCTGATGTCTGATGGCTGTTGGCCATTGGCACATGGCTGATTGATGGCGTTCAACGCGTGGTTCAACATAAATTTGTAATAAACGGATGCGTCTACTATGTGTGTGGCGCACAGAGCGAACAGCACTGAACTCATTTACATTTGAATGTATGCCGATTGCTGTCCGGTGAAAATCGAAAATGAAATTTCAAAAAGATGATGAACCGATTTGCTTTGCTTTGCTTTTCTCTCTTGGCTGCGCCCCTTTTTAGGTTTTTTTTTTTCGTCGATTTTTCGATTTAACTTGGTTACGAAATGGGACGACGAGTATCTTAAGTGTTTTTGTTCACTTTTACCGTTACATCTCCTTGCCGCCATTGACGTCACCCTCAGTACGGAAAGCTGATTAAATTGTAGTAGCAAATTACTCATACGCCCCATTGCAAACTGTTTGAATTGCGCATAATGACGATGATTCAGTGGTTTCATCACAGCTTGTACGAGCTGTAGATCCGTTTTAATAGTTAGGAGTCTGTGTAAAGAGTGTTGGGTGTCGCATTCACCTTGAAATGCGAAACACTGAAAATAAAAAGGTGACAACAATTGTTGTTGTCGAGTTCGCTAAACGGCGTCACAGAGCGTGAATTTGGCTATCCCATCCATATGGCATTCCATCCATACAATCCATCAGCCAACTTGAACTCCATCATCTATCGCACATATCGCAGCAGCTGTGTGCTCGTCGTATCCGTTTTGTTTGTTTTGCGTGTAATTTCTCTTTCATTTCACTTGAGCAATTGAAGCGCGCGGTTATTTGCACTTTTGCTGAGCTCAAATTGTTGACTAATGTGTCACAATTGCAAAGTCAGGCAGCGTTTTTTTTTTCATTTTTTTTATTTTTTATTTTTTATCTCATTATGCCCTGGACGATGCAGAGTTTTCACTTCCATTCGCTACTACAGTACTTCACCCCATTTTTTTTTAGTAATTTTTGCAGGACGTGCTTATCATTCAATTTGGTTTCACTCTTTACCAGCATTTATGAGCGTGACCCCAGAACTTCAGTTAGCATTTGAATGTTGTCATGACACCCTTAGTTGACCTCCCCTCTTGCTAGTGCGGTGGGTTTAATTACCTCATTTGTGATACAAATCACTGTTTATGTTGCATAATAAAAACCCCCAGCGAACAACTATGAAGTCACGAAAATGAAAAGTAATTTCAAGGCGCGCACATGCGATAAACAAAACCGACCTAACTTACCTGCCTCCGACTCCCAAATGGAGGAGAACACAAAGCCGCAACAATGCTGAAGATGTCACACATATACATACAGACAGACAGACAAATGAACAGGTCCAGTCAAGAGTGGGGCAGAGTAACAGTAGTATGAAAATATACACAACTTTCATTTCTTGCGGCCAAAAAAAAAACTACAAAAACAAAAGCGTTCAAAATTAACAAAGGCAGCAGAAGAATATGGCACACGAGTGGCGAGTGAGGAGTTGGTTGTGCGGGGTCTGCTGAGGATTAAGCGCTGCGCAGCACCTGTTTATCACTTCATGTGTTGTAATCTGTGTAGCTTCAACTTCAGCAACAACAACAAGAACAGCAATAACAATAACACTAACTCAGAAGGCACACGCATACACAAAAATATGACACTGACATGTATATGTGTGACAGAGAGAAAGAGAGAGAGAGAGAGGGAGAGAGAGAGATGGGGAGAGAGACAGAGAGGGAGAGAGAAATGTAGTTGGGGAGGCTGCAAATCAAAGGCAGATGGGTCACACATACTTAAGCAGTCGGTTTGTACCTTATATTCGCGAGAGAGCGAGAGAGAGAGAGCCGACAGCAGACAACCTTGGCGTGTTCGTCAACTGCAGTTGAAAACTTTCTCGCGCGCTCGCTCAATACTACGAAGCTTAGCCCTTGCGCAGCCGTTGCCGCTGCCGCAGTCGCTGCCATCGCTGACTTTCTTTAATGCGGAAGCAGAAGCAGACAAAAGCGCGTGAGCATTTAGCGTTGGCGTTGGCGTCGATGCCGAAGCAGAAGCCGAAGCCGAAGCCAAAGCTGATGCTGATCGTTGCGCTCACCTAATGCGTCTTCTAAGAGCCGATGCTGCTGCCGTTGTTGCTGCTCTCTCGCACAACACGTGTGAGACTTTCTTGTAGGGAGCGGCTTAGCCCTCTCATATTTTATATGCGCTGCTTGCGTCGCTGTCGCTGCTGTTGATGTTGATGTTGTCTGGGCATTGTTGATTCTCTTGCTGAGGTGAATTTATGTGTGTGTTTGTGTGTGTGAGTGCGCACTTTTTACATAATTTTACGTTATGCCGCAGCGAGGCGTCCGTTAGGTTGAAAACTCTTTAAAAACAGCCTGACAGCGTCGAAAAATTATCAAACCGCAGCTTGTTCCATTCGAATGAACACACCAGTGATTTCGGTGGTGCCCAAGAGAAATATTTCAGTTCAGAAAAACACAAGAAATACTACCATGAAGTTCTTCATTGCCACCGCTTGCGTCCTGCTTTTGGCATCGGGCATCTCAGCCGATCCTGTCAAGGCTGCCACCGAGGAACAGTCCGGTGCATTTGCCAAATGCCTGGAAGCTGATTCCATCTCGTGTCTGCAGCTCACGGTACGGATTAACCCCAAGATCAAGGATTAAATATTACAAATAAGTGGCACAGTGAAAGTGAAAAAGAAAACGAAATTATATCATCAGCTATATGATAACAGCACAGGAACAACTGTTGCAAGTGAAAGTCTTATGAACAAAAAGACGCAATCAAAGTGCAAAGGATTCGTTTGCAAAATAGTGAAAGTGTGTTAACAAATGGCTGACAATATAAATATATGAAAATTATTCATTATCAATTAGTGCCACTTAGTAATAGTCTGTGAACTTGATGAAGTTTAAGTTGAACAAGCATCGCTAATAATACTATATATATGTGCATTCTCTTCGTGTTTCCCCCGTAGCTCTTCCGCAAGGCCAAGTCCGTCTTCGACAATCCCCAAATCGAGCTCTTCGGCGGTGTCTCTTTGGTCAAGGCCAATGAAGGACGTCAGGGCAAATCTCTGGACAACTCCATGGCTGTTGAGTCTGCACCTACTGTTGAGGCCCGCACCGCTGAGATGGGCAACTACTTCATGGACAGCGCCAAGAGCTTCTTCGCTGAGCGCTCTCTGAACTTCAACTTTGCCAATGCCGCTCGCAGCGTTGCTCGTGCCATTCCCGATGACATCAAGGCCGATCTCCGTGAATTGGTTGTTGAGTCCCGTACCCGCAAGAAGAAGCTGTTGAAGAAGTTCCTCCCCATCCTGTTGGGCGTTGGTGCTAAGGTTGCCGTTCTTGCTGTTGGTGCCATCTTCGGTCTGCTCTTCTTGGCCAAGAAGGCTCTGATCGTCTCCGTGATTGCCTTCTTCCTTGCCTTGGCTGCTGGTGCCTCCAGTGGTCTGAGCCGTCTGGGCGGTTCCGGCGGCAGCGGCGGTGGTCTGCTCGGCGGTCTCGGTGGACTGTTCGGTGGCAAGAGCTCCGGTTCGGCTGCTGTCAGCTCTGGTGGATGGTCCTCGGGCGGTGGCTCCTCAAGCGGAGGCTGGTCCTCGGGCGGCAGCTCGGGATGGGATACACATGGTGCCTACAGCTCACCAGTTGCCCAGACCATCGCCTACCAGGGCTACAAGCAGTCCAGGCGGTAAGCTCTCTGCCCCTTCACACCTCCGACACTCCCCGAGTCCCCCAACGAAACACTTAGAAATCGAAGCGTGACGAGGAGAGAGAACAATCGCTGCTAAACACAATGATGACCATTTCATTAATATGTCTATATATTTATATTTATTTATAAATTATTTATTTTAATTTATTTACCTAAAAACGTGAACGAGAGAAGGGGCGGTGACCCCACCACCCTTCGACAAAAAAAAAAAAACCATTAAGTGCCTTCCATAAGCAATCTCTCGGAGCAGAGAGACAGCCAACAACATATAACATAAAAAAAACACACAACTACAACAATCAAACCACCACTTTTCATCTATCCACACACATCTATACAAGACAGTCAACCTTCAGCTACACCCAACATATTTCTATACTCTATACTCTATACACACCCCACCCTAATTTCACTCTGTACTCTCAACTCTATCTACACTGTAATATCTTTCTTGTATTTTCACGGCTGCGATTTGATTTATGAGCACAAAACGCTTGAAACTAGTCGCGCCCATAAATCAAACGCAAGTCGCCTTAACTATCTCTGTCTCTATTTGCTATTTTCTATTTTCCATCAATCTATGTAACTGTCTATCTGTCTACTATTTACTTACTATCTACTATTTCTATCTCTGTATCTCAATGGTAAACTGTGTTTTCCTACTTTTACCGAAAAGAAAACTCTATCAAGCTGCAACATCAAAGAATCAAATAATAACTCCGAAAATATCTACAAAAAAAAAAAACTCAAGCTCTTTCATTTCACCCATTCTCAGTCATTCATTCATTCATTCACTTATTCACTTAGTCATTTCGCTTTCAATTTGCATGCTTCCATTGACGCAGCAGATATCACTCATACGCCTCATTGTTCGGACCAAGCAATTTGCATTTCTATGGACCAACAAACTTTCATTTAATTCTTTGTTATCAGCCAAAAATCGAAGTCGCAGTCAAAAGACAAAACAACAAGGCCGCAAATGTTTTCTAAAAGAAAAAAAAAACAAAATTTCACCCACTTATTTTTTGGTTAATCTTTCATTTTCACTGCACTTTCCTCGGCTGTCTCTCTATCGCTTAAGAATACAACAAAAGTAATTTGCTAAAAAATAAAACAAACATTTCGCTACGCGCATTTTTGGACTCATTCAAAAGCGGCCCATGGAGCAGGTTCAATGTTCAATGCAGAGAGACGACCAGAAGCCAAACAATGGATGCTCAAGCCAATGTATTTTGCACCTGACTGCCTGGTTGCCATTATATTCGGCTGCCTATTGTGTGTCTGCCGAGGTGCTAAACAACAAATTGAAGAAAGTTCGAGACGCCTCCAAGAAGTATAATAATAAACACAAACCAATTGTGCTTTAACATTACGAAAATTTAAGTTATCTTAACTGCAGTCTTGACCATTGCCAAGTTCGAAACGGCACTTTAAGGCAACCGACGACAGCCGCTACTTTGGGCATCGGGTGCTTTACTTATAAATATGACCCAGTTACCAGGCTTGCGCACTTGGCTGTGATGCTGTTGGCAATGCTATTGCTATTGCTGATGCTGATGCTGTGCGTTTGCCGTTTGCCGTTGCTACGTGCCGTTGACTGACTGTCGGCTCTTAGTGCTGGCTTTGGCTTTAGCTTCGACTTTGGCTTTCTTTAGACAAATGTCAGCAATTAATGTGTCGCCGTCTTTAGCTGGCTTTCGAGCATACTATTTCTTTGCTCATTTGGGCCATCTCATCTGTAAGCTGTTAGATTTGCTTAGCATTTAACATTCTGCGTTATTCGTGTTTTTTTTTCTCTTTTTTTGTGTGTTGCTTTTTCTAGCACTATTTTTAAGTGGGTACATGACTCTTGTGCGAGACACTGTTGCTTTTTATTTTATTTTTTTAAGTGAAACTTGTTGATGTTGTCACGCATGAAATTGATTGTCGCCGCCGATACAAACAATGCGTGGCAGTTAACAAAGTCATTCCCAAATCTCAATCAGCGTTGGGAGTCATTTACCAGACTCATTCTGAAGTGGCATTCAGTGTTCCGTGCTTCATGTGCCACAAGCTGCATGTTGCCTGCTTCAAGTGAAAGTACACACTTTTTAGTAAACCAGAAGTAATTCGTTGAGCAATTCCTATTTAGACCTGTTCACTTTTGAAAAATGTAGAAGATAAGCATATTTGATCTGCAAAAAATGAGCTAGCTTAGATTCAAGAGACATCCAGATACATGGGGGTTGCAATTGCAGCTTAACACTAACAAACTAGACTTTGGCATTTAAAAATAAAACTATAGGCTAGATTCTAGACTCATTTAATTTAATTGACTATTAATTTTATATTTGATCAGTATTGATTTAAATCCTATAAATAAAAAATACCATAATAACTGAAATGCTGTGAATACATAATTTATTTCGTATTCGGATACCAAGATATTTAATTAATGAATCTAATAAAACATAAATAAGTTTGCATAAAAACCTCTTCTACGAATTCTGGTACAGGAGAACATTTCTCCTTGTTATTTTTCAGAAATCAAAATGTATTTTCATTAATATTTTATACACTCTAATTTTCTTTTGTAATAGTGTTTCATCTTGTTAAGGCAACTTAATAAAATATGAATTTTTAATTAGTGCGTGCTTGATCTACTAATGAATTTTACAAGTTGGTCCATATCATTTGCACCTTTAAAGCTTGAATTATGTAATAGCAAATAGATTACATCTACAATATCAAAGCATATTTTTTAGCTGAAGAATTCATAATATGCCCAAAAGTCGGCAAGATAATGCGACCACTTTATAAGCTTAGCTTAAAGTTTATGCTTCACAAATGAAAGCACTGAAAGTGTACATGATCGTGACTTTCACAGAGCTTTCACTAACTTTCTCTCACCCACAGCACAAAAGTAGACAGCATTTTGTCGATATTTGTTAACATTAAAGCCACTAAAGCCACTGTTAATTGTGTGTGGATAGCAAGCACTTGGATTAGTCGGACTTGGGCAGTAAAACTCTGTGGTTTGAGTCTGTGAGTCTTATAGAGCTTTTTGACCAAAAAAAGTTTAGCTTGTGGCGTCCCATTTGAGATGCGATGCATGCGTGACTTTGTTATTGCCTTTTATGGTCTAAACAACTGGGCACAGCATTAACACTGTCATCTGCAGCACACACACATATGTTGGAGTAATATAGCTACAATTGTGGTTTTTATAGTTGTTTGCTGGACTTGAAGTTGAATGCTGGATTTTGTGTTGGCGTTGTTGCAAGCTGCTCGCCCCGAGCGCTTTTCCGGTTTGTGGTTTGTTGTCTATTTGTTGTTGCTGTTTGCTGTTGGCTGGTGGATGGCGGATGGTGAATAGCGGCTTGGCTATTTGCCTGGCTTGGCTTGGTTGGGCACGGGTCAATGCACAGTTTACGGATTTGGCTAGCCATTTCACTGCACAGGCAGCTGCAGAGTGTGTGAAAGTGTTGCAATATACTATAATCAAACTATTACCAGCCAGTAATAAGTAATTGAATATGGTCGAGTGTGTGGGCTCCTGTTTGACATTGAATAATACCAGCAGTGGTAAATATGTGCACACTAATTGCAGTGCTGCATTTGTTTAGTGCTGTGTGTATTATGGATCTGGGCATTTTGGCTGCTTTGTGTGTAACACCTTTTGGGTGACGCTTTTCACACAATTCCAACAACAACGACAACCAAAAAACACGATGTCCGAAACGCTGCTGCGTCGCCAGATGTGTGAAAGTTGTCAGTTTGCCACTTTTATTGTCAACAAATTAACGAACATACATCCACTCATAGTACAAACGAATAAACTAACATACAGCTGATAATGATGATGACAATGACAATGACGAACAACGCACAATGACCATAACGCTCCACTCACATCGCATTGCGATCACATCTGTCAAGCTGGTTAATGATTACAAAGTCAGAGCCAGAGCGTGCCATGAAAGAGGCCGCTTACTTACGGTGATGGCAGTTGCTGCTTTTGGCCAACAAAAGAACAAACGGTGCTGGCAACGGCAATGCCAATTGAAAGTGAAATACCATTTTGGTGAGTGTACTTTGCACGTGAGTGTGAATGGATGAGTACAAATGTGAGTGTATGTTTACTCGTTTGTATGTTGATCATAACGATAATGACAATTTCTGTAATGAAATGCCTTGAAAGTGAAACCTGTGCAATTAAAAGCAGAGCGGCCAGCGCAGAGCAGCAGCCACGCCTACCTGACTTTGGCTTTCGCTTCTTCATTTTGCCAAGCCAGCTGGAATTACACAACGTGGGCGTGGCTGCACAAAAGGCGTCGAAACATTTGCATTTCTGCAAAGGGCTTTTTCTTTAAATTTTAAGAGAGATCGACTCATAGATACGCTTATTTTACATGAATTGTTTATGTAAAGTATGTATTATAATTTTAAAAAGAACTTGAGAATACCCCTAATACATCTTCTACTAGTACAGGGTATTCACATAGCATACTAAAGACCGAAACACAAAAAATGATTATGAAGTGGAAACTCTCACTTTTACGATTATTTTTCTTCTACATAGCTTTCGGTCCTCATCGTCATTATTGTTGTTTGTGAGTGTGTGTGTGTTGGTTTGTGTTTTCTTTTGTTATTGTATCTTCTATCCCATAATGATAAGACTTTCGCAGTCGCAACTCGGTTTCATCTCAGCCAGAAAACAAGGCATAAAAGTCAATTTTATGCTTAGTTTTTTATTTATTTTTTTTTTATTTTACTGATTGGCCTCCGATCGTGTCATGAAAGTTGTTGACTCTTTTCTTCTGCCGACGTACCGGCTGTCTGATGATTGGCGACTGATGACTGACGACTAATGTGTGATTTGGAGCAACACTAAATATCTCAATTAGAAGATGTAATTTAGGGCCAGAAAGCACATCAGCGTCTAATGTGGGTCACGCCTTTCTCTGCAATCGAAAATCGCATTCATTCGTATTAATTTCGTAGCGATGCTCGGCTGCAGATTAGCTTGGGGTTTGCCTTCATTCATTCAGCAAAATGTCGAACCCAACCCACCTGACAATTAATTAAATTCAAATTGTTGTTTCCGTCTCTGTGGTTTCGGTTTCAGCTTTTGATTTCCAAAGTCAACTTGACTTTGGCTTGCTTTTTTGCCTCTGGCTGCAGTCCGAGAGTCTGCGTCTGAGTCTGAGACACAGCCGGAGTCGAAGTTTGGAGTCTCTCGATTGGAATTATCGACTGTGACTTTGACTTTGGCTATTTTTATTTCGATATCCATTTGTTGCTTTTGTTGTTTTGTAGTCATGTTGGATCTGTTGTTGCATTCGGCTGGCCATGTCTCTTTTTTATACTCAGTCAATTTTGAATTTCTACCATATCTTTGGGTATGCAGCCGGCCAAACAAGTTGCCGCTGTTACTCTGGCTGTTGCTGTGGCTATTGCTGTGGCTGTTGCCACAGTAACGGCTGAAGAAAGTGCTGGGGCCGCTGCTCGACTTTGGACTGTTGTTGCTTTTCAGCTGTTTATATCCGTTTTTGGTTCGATTTATGCCATTTGATAAATCAGACAAAGACACAGCCAAGCGATAAAATAAACCACAAGTCCAAGACGGTCAAGTGTTGAGTTCATTCAGTTACACTTTGAGGCCACGCTGTGTGCTCCACACCAAATGAAATATAGAAAAGTTTTGGGTGTGTGCTTGTGTGTTTGTGTGTGGATGCTGCTTCGTAGGTGAGGCATAAAATAAATCGCTAAGATTATAAGAAAAATTTCACTTTCTCAATGGTTTACTGTTATTTATAAATATGGAATCATTTGCGGCTTCGCTGTTTGCTACAAAGCCATTGGCCTCGACCTAAGAATGAATAAAATATGACGCTGGCAGAAAAGTAACCAAAAAATTGAAGGCAATCGGGTGAAATGTTGCGTGATAAAAGCAAATGGATTTTTGCCAAATTGTTGTCTTCCCTTAGAACGCAAGGCAAGGCAACACAAACAGCCAACAAATCTTCGTTCATGATTATGAAAATTTCTTTATTACAAACAGATTACATGCAAACATATATCTTATGCTAACAGTGTGCAAATTATGATTTAAATTTAGATGCCAATTTATCAAATGGATAAGCATAAGCTTTGTTTGAAGTCCTGCAATAATTTATGACTTACACATTGCCTAATTGAGTATGTAAACTTGTTGCATTTATTTTGGAGAAATTAACTTATTTATTACTTATTATTTTTGCCATCACCTCAGTTGACATTGAGCAATCGTTGGGTCAACTACATCAATCTTACACAAAAATCGAGAGAGAGAGAGAGAGAGAAAGCGAGAGCAAGGGTTGTTGTGATCAAATTTGATTTATAGCTCAATAATATTCGACGCCCCAGGTGGGGTCAAGTGTGCAATTTGCCGTTGCGCATCAACATATTTTATTTAAGTGGGCGGTGAACATTTATTATATTTTCAATTGTTACATTTTTATACCCGCTACCCGTGGGGTACACATTACAACTTTCTGGCGGCAGGAAATATATGTAAGGCAGAAGGAGTTATTTCGAGATGATATATCCATGTGCGTCTGATTGTCTATCTGTCCGTTTGTCCGTGTGAGCACCTAGATCTCAGATACTATAAGGAATACAGGCATATTTTTAATAGTATATCGATATACTAATATAGCGCTCGGTATATTTCAATAAGTTTTCTGTATATTTATTTAGTATATTCAAATAATTATACCGCACGCTTTTAGTATTTGCTCAGTGTTCGTATTTGGAAAACTTTTTTTTTAGAATAATACTGAACTGTTTCGCGTTTTATTGAAAATGGGTATCTTACAGTCAAGCACACTTGACTTGTTTTACAAATAATGTTGCCTTTTTTATTATGACACTATAAAGTGTGAGATAAAAAAAAAATTTTTTCTTAAAATACATTAATATAAGTTTGTCTCGCTTAGCAATGTAAAGTGCTTACTTATTGAAAAACCTTTATTTTTGTAATTTCAAATATATATTAATAGTGTCGTATAACTTCGCAAACATGTTTACAAGTGCTGTCGAACATAAGCTCTTAATCAAAATGCCTTTCAGCATACCAATTACGCGCAACAACAACAAGACAAAGAAAGACAACAGCGGACAAATTGACCAGCTCTGGGCGACTCAAAATGCCGACTGATTGTAGGTTCAACGCAAGTATATGAAAACGAAAAGTACCACCACAAATGCAGGTAAGATGTGCACACACAAAACACAGAGTTGGGCTCTCTACCTTAATAAGTATTTTACGTGTATTTCGCACGGCTCTGAACTGCAAAAAAAAACTTTCACTAACGCAGATTTTGAGCTGCGGACGAGTTGCTGCAGAGTTGTCGCTGCTCCTGTCAAAAGGCCTGCTCACGCGCACTTCATTATGAGGCTGTAGTAATATCATCAACACAATGCTGGCCGCAAAACCAAAGCTAAAGCCATAAGCCATAAGACACAAGACATAAGCCATCAGCAGCCATAAGCCGCACAATCGTCACGAAAAGCTATCAAGTGGCGAAGCGACTTCGAGTGCCGGCTGGACATTGACACTTGTTCAGCAGTCAAGCGGGCCGACCGGACATGGTCACGGGCATCCGTTACCGTTGCTGTTGCCGTTGCCGCTGAAGTTACCGCACCCCTTCTCCGGCCAGACGGTGTAAACAATATACTTTCATTTGGCATAACGAATCTCTTCACTTTTTTATGGCTGTACCGAAAACACCGAAGTGGACTCAATAGATGTTCCTGGAAAATTGAAAAAAGCTAACATTATTAGCACGCGGAAGGCAAAAGAAACGCACAACGCTTGGGCAAACAATACATCTTAGCTTTAAGGTTTAATTATTGCAAATATAACCGTATTGAAATCAATAAAATGCGCTCCAATTGTTGATTCGGTCTTGGGTGACAGACCAACCGGAAACCCCGTTTTATCAATTATTCGAAGTTCGTAGTTCGAACTAGCGAAGACTCAAGTGACTAGACACTCGTTTTATTTTTATCAACCAACCCGTTGTTGTTTTTGTTACTGCTCATGGCTGTTGGCTGCTTTTGATTGTTATTCGGATTGAAGTTTCTGACCGACATACCATTGAAAGCAAAAGAAGAAAGTTGAGCATACCACGAAATGCCTCACTGAGACTAGAATTTGCCCAGTCTTTATTATTAACTTCATTTGGTTAGTTGGCCTTTTATCTCACTTTATTTAATTAACAGCGTCGTTTAAAGTTTCAATAAAAAAGAAGTGAAACAACAACAAAACATGAAGACAAAGATTGGTCCAAAATTTCACTTTAAAGAATGCACTAAACCAAAATGTTCAGCATCCGGCCTGGACCCGGTCGCAGGCCTCAGCAATTTCAGCAGTCCTCTGCCCCTTCTTGAGGCCGCAAAACGTTGCATTATTTATGATGCAAAGTGGGGCGCAGCAACATCGAATGGAACAACAGCAACGCCCTTGATGCTGCCATCGATGCTGTTGTTGCTGTTGTCGCTGCTGCTGCAATTGCGTGAAAGTCGCGGAAGCTGGCCAAAGACTCGAGTTTCGAAGTTATCCTCAAAAGAAAAATGAGAAGAAGCGAAATAAAATGAAAAGAGTACAGAAAAAGCGAAAGGGCTGGGCACACGTGCGCCGGCAAAGATTGGGCCATAAAACTGCAATTTTGGCAAGTTTTTCAAGCCCAGAGAAACCCTTTCTCTTTCGAAAGAAAGCGCTTATAGCTTTTGGGGGTTCGCTCTCAGGTTTTTTGGGGACTCAGGTTCGGGTTCGGGTTCGGGCCGTGTGATTTGCCAAAAAAAATACTACAAAGCTACAATGAAAAAAGTTAGTAAATTCAGCAAGTAAACTGCAGTCGAGAGTCGAGAGGCAAACAGTTTTTCACCAAATTATATAACCGTTGGAGAGTTTCGCTTTTCTCGGCGCAAATGTTGCGCCATCATCATTTTGCTTACACTTGGCCATCAATTATTCAATATCAGCCGAGCAGACTCTAAACACCACTAACTTACATAAAAGATCAACTAATAACTTATTAAGTAAATGCTGCAATAAAATTGTCGCGTTGTCTATTAACGCTTTTGTATGCGAACCAGCTAACTGTAAATGGTGATTATGTCCGTTGTATTAGATAATAATTTAATATGTAGCATATGTGTTGAGCTGCCTCCGTGTCTACCTGTATTTGTATCTCCATCTATATACGTATACGTATATATATTTCGAATTTGTTGCTCTTTTCACGCTAAAGATGCATATTAGCGAGCTGGCGTTGAGGCATCATGGAAAGTGAAAGTGATGCTGTGACTCGGATTCGTGCATTTATAATTTGTATCTCCAAAGTCGGAGACGCGCCACTTCACGTTGCAAGGCGTTTTTGCTAAAAATTGTGAAATATTTATGCTAATCGATGGATGGCAGCTTGTGGTGACCAAACGATTACAAAAGCGCTTGCTAATTTCTGTATTCAGTTCCACTGCTTCTAAACCTGACTCCACGACAGCGACTCGTTTATGGCATTAGGGTTCCCAAAAACAATAGAAATCCAATTATTTATTTCTTTTTAAGAAATCAAGCCAAGCATATAATGATATGTAGAGCAAGTTTCAGTGAGTCTGCAATTCCATTTGGAGACTGAGTAACATGACTTTGTAATACGAGAAGCAATATAACTTGATAGTGCATCAAATAGAGGGCATAACAAGTTCGTTGCATTTTGCTACTTATATATTATATCTATAACTTGAGCAGGGGAAACGAAGAGGCAGCTATAAGTTTACAATTAAGCCATTAAGTGGCAGTTTGCAACTTGCGTTCGTTTGTTTAGCGTTTTCACTCCGATATGGACAGCAGACGAGGGCAGCTTAGCTCAATGGCAGGGGCAAGCATTGTGGCAGCAGCAGCAGCATCATCATCGTCGTTTGCTTCAACACCCACTGAAAGTGCTGGGCCCCGGCACTCGCTCACTCAGTCAATCATTCATTCATTTATTCATTCATGCAGTTTGTTAGCTTACATTTTGAAGTTGCAAAGTTGCACGCGCTTCGCTTGCTTCGGTCACAAGGCGGTGAATGTTGTCTACGAAAAAGGAAAATTAACGTTGAACTTTCTTTTTTGCTGCAGCCACAGCCGCAGCAGCAGCAGCAACAGCAACAACAGCAGCAGCGGCAACAATAATATAAATAAAATATGTACTTTGCTTCGTTGTTGCCACTGCGGCTGTTGTTACTGCCCCTGCGACTGTGGAAGCGTTTTATTTTTTTCTCATTTTTTTTTTAATTGTATATTCACATTTGGCTCTTATGGACACACAGCTAAAACTTGTTGAACTGTTATGAATTTTACTTTTGGTTTTCAAAGCAGCAGCAGCAAACCTGTTGATATGGCCTAGCGGCAACAATAGAACAAGAAGTAATTTACAGCTCCAGCCCATGACCAAAATCACGCTTGTTGTTGCATTCGTCGCCGAGCTCTGAAGCCGCCACTGCTGCTCCATGCAGTGAAAGTGTCGTTTCTCATATATATATTTTCTGCATAATGGAAAAGAAAGATGAAAAAATACGAAAAATAACAAATGAGATACCAAAATTAATTAAATGTCAAATAATTCAGCATTCAACATCGTTCGACGGCCCCTTGCAGATTTGCATCCCTATTCAGTGACTCCATTGGCTCCATTCGCTCGACTCACGCATTGCGTGAGGATGGCGATGCGATTGCAAGTTGGGTTCCCCTTTCTCAACTTCGGCTTGCATATGAAATTCGCTTTCACTGCCATCGCTGCTGTTGCTGCTGCATTGGCTGATCTGGAAAAACGTTTTCACACCACTCGGCGGTCTTTTGTTTGTCGCCCAATTCAACAGCTCATTTTTTTATTACCTTTCCCAGCACTGTCATAATACGCTTAATTAAGCATATTAAACGCTTTCATAGAAACGACCTACAAGCAACAATGACTTTTTATGTATCCTGGCCACAGTCATTTCGTTAGCTGGTTGGCATTAACGCAGCTTATCAACTCTCTTTTTCCTGATGACTTTCATTTATGCGCGTTCCTGTCCCCGTCTATTTGCACACTTTTACTTGTCGCATTTAACCAATCCATTGGTCATTGGCCACCGTTTAGTAGCAATTGGGTAGTGACTGGCGGCTTCTGGTCAACGTGTATTTGCCCAACAAGACTTTCGGCACACTTTGTCTGTGAGTCAATAATTCAGTGGGCAGCAACAGGCAGCCAGCCAGCTGTTTGTTTTGGCCGCTTGTATTTGACAACGCATAAAATATGCGCATAAATTTATGCAGCAATGTGAGCAGCAGCAGCACCAGATATCACAAAAATCAACAACAAATCAACAAAAAAGCTGAGAAACTGAGAAAAGGGCGCACAACGGTTAGCTGCATGCCACAAGCCACACAGAGAAGTGTCGCAACTTTCCCTTTTGAATGTCTCCGATCGGGGTTATGATTATTCGAATTGCTCGAATGCTGATCGTTGATGGCATATGGTTTATAGTTTATTGTTTATTGTCTTGGCCTATATACCGAAACTTGTTGACCATCTTTTATGTAACACAAATTCTAATGGGAACACACGATCATTATTCGCACTGACGTGACGAATAAACCGTGACAATTCATTCTACTTACTGACCACTGATCACTAGTTTACTGCTCAGTGATCAGCGACCGTTGATCAATAGGCGGCAGCATCGAACCAGTGACAAGAAACCGCAAGCTGCAGGCACCTGTTTTGGCTGCACCTGTTTGTGTTTGTGGCATGCTTCTCTGATTGATTGAATTAGAAGGCGCATTGCAAAAGTCGAAACTCGAAAGGGAAATGCTTTTACTCGCACACACAGTCGCACAGTGGTCATAAAAAGGATTTTAATTTCAATTTAAAAACAATTAAGATAACGATTTTGAGTGATTTTGGTAAAAGTAAGTTACAGGTAACTAACTATATTCCCACAGTGCACCGCCCCAAATCTCACTCTCCACCATTTCGGTTTCAGCTGATTTTGACAATGTTACATGAACTTCAAGCGAAAGCAGCGGCATGGAGCGAGAGGCGAGCACAGAGCATATGGCTAACAAATTACAGTAACAATGCTTTTCCAAGCCAAGCCAAGCCAAAGCTGCGCGAAGCCAGCTTCGACGGCAGGCAGCGCGTTACCGTTGGCTGGCAAAACGAAAGACTTAAGCGAGAAACTTGCGCGACCAGTTCTGGGGTGAGCAGAAATGCTTTCGTTCGCAGCAGCAGCGGCAGCGGCAGCTGATGAGCATGCCGCCTATATAAATTGTCGTGGGCATTGGGAAATTGTATCATTTCATCCTAACCCGTCAAAGCAGCAACACAGCAGCCAGTAGCGTTGTGCGGCAAAGTGCAAGACTCAGCCCCAAACAAACATTTGAAAAGAGAAAGTGCGTTTTGTGTGCGGTACAAAAGCCAAAAAAAGTGTTCAGCCCTTTAAGGACTATACAATACAACAAGTGTAACACAACAAACTACAACAAAACAACAACCATTAAAATGGCAAACAATAAAGTTATTTTCGGTGTCTTGTGTTTGGTCACACTGACCGCTGCTCTCCCCGCCGAGGAAACACGCGGCCATGCCCGTAACGCCATCGGCGCCGAGAACGACATTATGGATAGCATCTACAGCGATTGCCTGCGCAAGGATTCAGTATCGTGCGTCAAGTACAAGCTGTTCAACTTCGTCGACAAGGTGCTGGGCGCCCGCGACCAATTCTCGTTGACCGAAGGCGTCACCGTGGTGCGCTCATCGGATGCGCCCGCTCCTGAGGCAGCTCGCTCCATCTCCGGCGACGAATCGTTCGAGTCTCTGGCACTCAACCGCATCAGCAGCTTCCTTAACTCGCACACCATCAAGGTGGAACTGAAGGGTGCTGATATCGTCCAAGCCGTTAGCTCCACTGGCCGCGCCCTCGAGGATGCCTCTGAGTCACTGTTCGGCAGCAACGATCCCAATGCCCCCGAGGAGAGCCGTGGTAAGAAGAAGAAGGCCGCCAAAATCTTGGGCCCCATTCTCGCTCTTGTTGCCCTGAAGGCCGCCGCTCTGTTGCCCCTGCTCTTGGGTGCCATCGCCCTGATTGCTGGCAAGGCTCTGTTGATCGGTAAGATTGCTCTGGTGCTGTCGGCCGTCATCGGCCTGAAGAAGCTGTTGTCGCAGGAGAAGCACGTCACCTACGAAGTGGTCGCCCATCCCCATCACAGCAGCAGCCACTCGGTCAGCCACGACTCATATGGCAGCGGATACAGTGCCGATGCTGGTGCTTCGTCTGCCTCATACGGCAGCAGCGGTCATGGTGGCTGGGGACGTTCCATCGATGCCCAAGATCTGGCCTACGGTGCCCAGAAGCCTCAGGCTTAAGCGAGAGTAAACACACAGTCAACAACCACTCAAACAAACCACAAGAACCACACGAACCAACTGACTCGAGCTTTACTCAAGCTCACACTGAACAGAGACTCTTGAAGAGGAACAACAAAAACCACAACAACACATATTACTTATCGTTCGTTTTAATTATTTATTAATATAATTTATTTTATTTATTTTTCCACACGAATAAGAAAAACGCACACAAGAAAAAGGAAGAAACTATGCGAAAATGCAAAACAAAAAACGAAAAAAAAATACTTAAAAGTAGTTAAGCTAAATGACATCGTAGCGAAAAGAGAAGAAAAAAATGCTAACAAAACTCCAGAGCCACAATTAGGTTTGTAATGCTGAGTGTGCGTGCATTTAGTTGCATACATTAACCATTAACAATTATAAGTTAAGTTTGTAAAAAAAAGCACAAAGCGAGAGTTAAAGTCGGTACCTTATGCAATGTTTCAAATACTCATAAGCCCAGGCGGCGACACTGAGCACACTGAGCGTCCAGTCCAGCTAGCCTTAGGTCTAAGCTCGCACAAGGACATCCCCGAACGCTTCCCCGAACAAGCACACATACAGACACACAGACACACATTCAATCATCGCCCCCATAAACACACATAACACTGTATCTATCTATCGCTGTTTCCTTCTAATGCACAACATACTCTCGTACTTACATTCATCACAGTCTCTGAGTCATAATACTCTATTATCTATCCTGAACTGATCTATCTATCGCTATCGCTATCACTGTCTACTATCTCTACTTACTCTACCATCTATCAATCTAGAGACTATACCAAAACATTGTTGGTTGCTATGCAACTGTTTGCAACGTACAAATGTTGATCTATCTTATTAATCTATACACTCTATCCTGTACTCTGTTGTACTCTTTACATGCAATTCTAGTCTTACATTACAACAACAGCAACTATAGCAACATCAGCAAGCAAGCATGCCTACTACTACTAGCTTTAACTACAACTAGCTCTAACTTCTATCAGTATCTCTTTCACACACACACACACATACACAATCTAAATCTAAATCTATCTAAAAACTATCTGTCTTTCGAGTCATAGTTTTGGTCATATACTTACTATACGCCATAACTTGCCATAGTTTTCCTGCCTTATGCACACAAAACTGAACTGAACTCAGCTTATGAACTATATTTTTCTTTTCCAATTTCCAAACTTCAAGACATCAACTTTCTCACAACTTCTTCTGACATCTTCATCTCACTCTCATATTTTTTATTTTTCTCTAAATCTCACTCTCTCTCTCTCTTCATTTATATATCTGTCTTTTTTCTCATTTCTCTGCTACTATTTCTGTCTATCACTATCTCACGCTCTCACCGTTTCAGCTGCTCTGTCTATATACATCTGTCACTTTCTAACGCTCTACTTTCCAAAAACAAAATACAAAAAGCACGCACGTACGTTCTCTGTAACCATAGTTCACTGTAGGATTTTTATGTTTATTACTCATACAATTGTATTTAATATATCAGCGACTTTGGTCGGCGCATTGTTATAGCATTGTGCTTTAAACTTATTTTTAATCTATTTAAAAATATTTGTTTAAATCACTTTGGAAACTTCAAGTCGCCAGCTGGTGGTCAACATTAATTTAAATACATATTTTAACATAAGCAAAATCGTACGGCACTTTCACATTAAGAACTACAGCGAGAAGCATAGAAGCTGCAGATATGGACAACTCACAGAAGAAACAAACAACAACAAAACAAACACATAAATCACAATTCACACACAAAGAATGTAAATCTCTTTTATACAGCATATTTTCTCTGTAATAAATGCATGTCATTAAAGAATGAAGAAAAACATTAAGTACAAAAAACGCTAAAAAAAAAAATAAATAAAAAAACTTAAAAAATAAAATGAAAATAAAACAAGCAAGGAAGATTAATAAATAAAAAATCAATGAAAAATCAACTTTGGGTTTACTATTATTATTTATGGGCAAAAGGTGAAAGCGAAACAACCAAAACAGCAATAACAATGATCACAGTGGGGCCCACAGGGGAATACTGAATACACTGAATACAATTTGCCTTGACACTATGGTCATAATGGTTATGCATAATGTCCACAGCAGCAGAGAGCAGAGAGCAGGTCTTGTTTTTGCTGTTGACAGGTCCATCTTTGGTAAGAATACAAGGCGAATGCTTTCATTTAAAGTGAAATTGATTTGCGACCCAGTTGACTAAGCGAATTTTAAAGACTTCTCCGTTAAGAGGTGTAAATAATTATGAGCTTGGCCAAGGCAGCTTGCCAGGCCAAACAACACACAAAAATGTGGTCGAAAGTGTGCCCCGCCGGCTACCGTTGTGGCTGCAAACTGTCGGCAACAGACAGTGAAAGTAAACACAGTTAAGAAACGGCTACAGTAACAACACAGCCACAACCACAATATCAACAAAAAACAGCAACAGTAAATGCATTGAAAATGTGTAGTGAAAAGCTGTAGAAATGCCAGTTTATGGACACATGGTCAAAAACGTTTTTGGGCGAAAAAACAAAAGCCAACAGTTTCAAATAGTCGTTCGGTCAGCACATGGTAAATTCATAGGTGACCATTGACCAGCGTCTGTGTCTTAAGAAATAGTCTTAAGTCGGTGCTGAATTCAGCACAAAACGTCTATTAAAAGTGGGAAACTATGTGACACCAAATGCTAGACACAGCACACAAAAAGCACTAAAACAAGACTTAATTGTGCCATGTGGGCATCATTAGAATGTGAAGACAGCAGCGGTAGAAGCAGTGAATTATACTCAAGTAAAACGCCCATTGAAAAAGTATTTTTTCCTTTTCTCTCTCTTTATTCTATTTTCGTTTACCAGACGTTTTCATGGCTTAGTCTTAACCCAGAACTGTTTTTTTTTTTGACCTTGAACCGTTTTTTGTTTTTTCATTATTAATGCTGTTCACTTTGCTAATTGATTTCGTTTAACTGCTTGTAATTGCTTCGGTTCTTCGCGCTTTCTATCAATTTGGCCTTGGAAGAACAAATGGATTAGCCCCATTCAATTATTTGAACAACATGGGGTGTGAAATGCTTTCCCCTTTCATTGGTCAGCATTTTTATCATTTAAATATTATTGTATAGTGTGTATTGGCCTATGCAAATTGAAATCCCAAAATGAAAGCCTTTCCATGTGATTTGGAGCGAATTACCGTTGTGTGTGGCGGAGGCTCAAGAGTGCCGCTAGAGAAATGTGGCTGCAGCTGTACGAGTATGAGAAAAACTGGTGCAGGCACCAACACCACAACACTTGGCTACCAATTTCACATTCTGAAAACCAGAAAAAAAGCCACGAAATTTACAATAATTCATAAGCCGGCAGCGAATTGTGAATTGCGAATTGCGAATTGCGCGCACACGCTCCAATGAGCGAGATAATTCAAGTCTCTGTCTTTACGAGTATTCTCGTGTACTACGGTAGTTCAGTGCAGTGCCCAATTTGGATGCAATTTCACTGTCAACGGACCTGAGGCTGAACCAAAGCTGATGCCATGATGCTGCTGGTGCCTGCAAGGGCGTCGTTGTCATCGTCAGTGTTGCATGCGCAATGAAAACGAGTTTGGCTGGGGATTGGGGCTCAGACTCTTGACTATGTCTCTGGCTAAGAAAGCGGGTCAACAGAACACAGCCAGAAAACGAAATCAACAACAACAAATGCCGACCAACAAATAATAACCTGATCAGCCGGCCTTGCAAATGCGCTTTCCAACGCACACAAAATCACCTGTTTTGCCCTATGATATTGTTAAGCGTTTTCTTGTTGTCATCATTTTCTACTCCAGCGATTTTTCCCACACTCGTAAAACACGCACTAAATTATGATTGTTGTAATTGTTATTGTGGTTGTTGTTAATGTTGTTGCCGCTATTGCTTCCATTGTTGCTATTTCTGCTTTTGTTGTTGTGGCCGCCTGTGCATGGAAGCGTTAAATTTATTAAGCGCTTCCATGAGCAGTTGCGATTATTACTTATGATTAATTGAAAGTTAATTAGGCACGCGAGCCGCATGCAAAACACTGAAACTGTTTTATAACTCCTCCTCGTTGACTTAACGGATGATTTGTTTGCTGTTAATATAACTTAGTTAGTTCAGTTAGCTAATAACGATTGTTCACAATTAAGTGTGCGGTCGTGGTTTTCTCAATGGGTTGATCAATGGCTGTCAGGCCTTGCTACACTTTTATTGACGTATTGAAATATTAGAGGCATTTCAAGTGCAGCATTTTCCAATTGAATTGAGCTGCAGAGAAAAAGAAGTTTAAGCTTTAACTTTTTCCACATAACATACTTTTATATTTTATATTCGATATTCCTTTTGGGAAAAAATAATATAATTCTTTTATCAAATGTGCTTGATTCACAATTTGTGGCATTTTATTTAAAACCGAATTTGAGATTCATTTGAAGTTTTTTATGAAATTCTCTCAGAAAGCTTTTTTGTATTAATATTGTTTCCACTAATAATTTTCATAAATTAGTGGAATTACAATTTTTTTTTAATTTTGGAAAACAAAAAAAGCTCGGAAATTTACAATGTATGCAGTAATTTTTTGTAGCAATAAAAGCTTTGCACTCATCGTTTAGTTCGTGTCTTAACTCTTTCGTTTCAAGTCGTACTTTCTTATGCAGAGAAAACTATTTTTAACACCCGCTTAAAAGTATGCAATGATTTTTGTTATGTGTGGCTATCTCAAGTTTGAGTAAGTTATTCGAGATAATATGCAATGAAATTGAATTACTGTTATTATTAAAAAAAAAAATAACTTTTTCATTATTTAATTAAAAATGTAGTATGGCATAAAGTATTAATATGGATATGTTTGTAACAACATTTATTGATTAAATTAAACATTTTTCGAAACCTCTAAATTGCATTCGAATTTTGCGTTGAGTATCCACTGTACTGCAAAGACACAGTTTTGTGCCACATGTTTGTAAAAAGAAAAGTTAAGATTATAAATAGTAGAATTGTGGGACGACAGTGAATCTGTGATAAAAATGCATTGAGAAACGAAAGCCAAAAACAGAAAAAAACTGCAGTTTTTCGGTCTACTAAATATCGTCATGATAGAACCGGGCGTGATGGTACAAAACAGTTTCGGGAGCTGCTGCATACAATGCCAATGCCATTGCCTTGATGCAAGGTGAGTTTATCTACACCAAAGCAAACACGCACGCCTCAGTTCGCTCCGCTTTAAATGCTCATGAAAACTCAATAGCTTAGAACGAACTGTTTACTTGTGTTATAATTACAAATGAAATTGCAGCGCACACAATGGATTGTAATGTTTGTGTTTTGTGGCGGTGGCTGTGGCTGAGCGCAAAAATTCGGTTGCTTTCCCAGCAAAATCACGAAAGCGCAGCTTCAATAGCCAAGCAAAACAAACGCCAGCAGTCAACAGCCCCTGGCCAAGGCCTGCATTAAGACAGCCAGCTAGTCCGACTAATTGGCGTGATATTTAGACTAAAACAAAATGAGTTTTTTTTTTCAATTTCAGCTGGCGCTTGACATGCACCCAGGCGCAATTAGCCGACAAGAAATCGGCCAGGCGGTATAAAATGCATACAATGCGCTTTCCAGCACTCAGTTGATAATCTTAAGTGCAGCGCCCAGCAAGAGTTTTGTTACCACAGCGCATCTCGATAGCAAGGATAGCTAAAGGATTTTACATAAACAACACTTGAACTCTACTCGTTCATTCGCACACACTCGCTCACAGTCATGATCAAATACGTGTGGCACGTGGCGGCGCTAATGATTATCTTCTGTTGGCTGCCGGCGACGAGCGCTCGCACTACCAGCTATAATCACATTAATGGCTTGGGAGTGGAACAACAACAGCAAAAGACTCAACAACCGCCAATGCAATCATCGAACTCAGCTGCCTCATCATCATCATCATCGGGTATTTGGAAGGATCTGTCTCTGGTCTATCGCATCTATCAGCAATGCACGGGTGAAAACATGGCCGTGTGTCTCAAGCTGAAGCTTTTAACTGGACTAGAGAAGGCTTTCCGCACCGCTAAAACATTGTCTCTCTTTGAGGGAGTTCAATTCGTGGCCAGCGGCGAGGAGATGCAGAAGCGTGCGCATTTGCCACCCATAAATGAGCAAGATATTGAGGCAGTTCTTCCTCGAGGCATAGATGCCAAGGATCAGGTATTGAACAGCATGATTATGAAGCGTTTGGGCAGCTTCTTGCAGGATCACACGTTACAGGTAGGTACGAGATCAGCTTGCCAGACTATCAGCATTGATTTTGTGCATTACGCAGATTAAGTTTCCTGATATGCGGGATGCGGACAGCAACTCGATTGAGGGTCGCAAGAAGAAGGACAAAAAGGGCAGCGGTGCCTACATTATGATTCCTCTGCTGCTTGGTGGCACCATTGTACCCATTGCGTATGGAGCATTGGCAATGTTGGCGGGCAAGGCTCTAATTGTGTCGAAGTTGGCTTTGGTGCTGGCCTCCATCATTGGCATTAAGAAGTTGCTGAGCGGCGGCGGCGGTGGCAAGGAATCTTCACATGAAGTTGTTGTCTCTTCTGGCGGTCATTCGGGCTGGGGGCGTGACTTTGATGTGGCCTACAGCGGCTGGAAGCCGGCCAAGGAATCAGCGGGTAGTTCCAAGAGCTTGTAGAGCAATTGCCAGCTTGTCGAGCTTACGTTTGCATTTGGATGTGGATGTGGATAGGATGAAGAAAACCAAAGAAACGATTGCCGCATGAATTGTCTGAATAAGAAATAATGTCTTAGCTTAATTCGATGACGTATTTATATATATAACGAACTAAATGTGTGTATTAGGCATAAGTAAGCGTTAATTAAATATAGTAAACTTTGCTAAAAAAAAAGAACTCAAAAATCGGCACCGCCCCTAACTTATTGGCTTTTGCCGCAGACACGCCCCAAACACGTCAGCTGAATTTATGATAACAATTTTAAAAAGTGCTTACGTGCGTGCTAAAAAAAACAAAACAAAACACAAACAACAAGAAACAATCGCAACATTACTCGAAACATTGCTTCGCTTTCTACCAAAAACTACGAGCTTATTTATTATTTAGCCGTGCACAGAGTCTGGCAAAGTCCAATGCAATATTCATAGATCAAATATGCTCGGCCGGTTGCGAAGCGTCTTCTTCACTTGCCAGCTCCAGCTACAGCTCTAGCTCCAGCTCTGTGGTTAATGCTTTTGTTGTTATTGTTTGTGTTGTTTCTGTTATTTTTCTGCGGTATGCGACATTTTCACTTTTGCACTCTGCACGAAATATTAATGAGCTGCCGCTACTTGACACGCCATGCAAGTGCGATGGTGAGCAGGCTCAGACTAGAACATTGAACCTATTCAATTAAATATATTCTCGACATTATTTAAATGCGCTCGCAATTCCCACGCTGCTCTGTGGGCCTAATCAAATGTGAGTTGAGGGCGCCCTTTACTTTAAATGTTGACGTCATCATTTCTGGGTCTGGCCAACACTTTCATTAATTGAAAATTACTCAAGCACAACACAACGCAGCGAGAGCTGTGAGCTACCCGGAATTCACATCGTCGGTCACGGAGACAGACGTTTTGAAGTCGAAGACGGGGGTGAAGTCAACTGGGAATGAAAGTGAAACTTTCAAAAAGGTGTCAATTTTAAAGATGCCACTGCGAAAAATGGGGTTGGGTAGTTGAGGACCCGTTCAGCTTATTTGACTTGACTGGGCGCCAATGCCAGTGGAAGAGTGTTAAATGAAAGCTACTTGCAAATAACCCGAATTAAATGCTTCAAAGAATGTAACATAGATATTTATTTATTTTTAGCATGTCCACGTCAAAGTGATGTCATCAGCAGTGCGGAAGGACTGAGCTGAGCTAAGCTGAGCTGAAATGGGAATAGGAAGAGAATGTTAAATGTCTTTGCGCTTCATAATACAGTCAATTTGCAGGCTCAGCACAGTTTTTTTGAATAGCTCATCTAGCTGTCTAATGGGACTTTCTTATAGCGCTATTAAAATTTTTATCGCTTTTACTGCGTTTCTCTGCAGCATTGCTTAGACGAATCTTCAAAGCAAAATAATGCTCATTGCATAACAAAAATAATACGTATACGTTGTCGAATACTACAACTATTTCACTTTCGTTACGAGCGAAAGAAGGTAAAAATTAATTGTCAAAATGTTAAGCAGGCTGCTAACATGTCAACTCGACTGAGGCATGCCCTATACAAAACTAAATCATCAAATTCGTGGCAACACCCGGCACTCGCTTGCTTATCAGAGTAATCGCCCACAATCGCCACTCATCGCACACAATCAAATTGAACTCAAGTCGAGTCAAGTCACGTCACGGCATAGCACATCCATCTATGTCCACGTGCAAAGCATTTGCATATGCCATCAACATGAAGCGCAACAACAACAACAACAACAACAATCAACACCTTTCAGCTCATCAACTATGTTGTAGCATTTCTACGACTAAGTAGATAATCAGCAACAAAAATTTGGTTTGCTTTGCATCTCAAATCGAGTTTTAGTAGCGTGCAAATCTTAGCATTCATCACTTTCTTTTAGGTACTTGACTAATGTGTAAATTACACAAAAACGCGATAAACTGTCTTGGCTTAGATTCGGTCGAGGTCGACTTGCAGATACATTATAAAAACTTCGCTTTAACTTAACTAAATATATACAATTATTATATTTATTATTCGATTTGAAATGTCACATTCACTCTTTCTTTAATCAACACATTATAAAAGGCTAACCGACATATGCCTCAAGCAATTTTGTTGAAAATTATACTAAAGAGACATAATGCAAACAATGTTGCATGATATGAAACTCTCGTATGTGCAAAATGTCAGCGATTGGCATACAAAATTAAAGACATACGACATATGTGTATCTAAATAAATATGTGTCTGTGTGTGTGGATAAGATACATTATGGGGCTTTAAGTGAGATGGAGAAAAACAAATACATAAATAAAAAGCAAAATTAAAGTGAAATTTTTTTTATCCATGCCGCCTGCAAACTAGTTAATTTTCTATTTTACTCCAATTTGAGCTATACTTGTTGCGGTTTCTTTCGAGCTCTACAGAGAGACGCCATCATAAGTAGTGCTGTGTTGATGTGGTTTTGTGGCGAACTGACGAGCTGCGCTGTGGTTGCGGGGTGTGGTCGGTAGTTTGATTAGCCAGCAATAATGCCACACCAAGAGTCACGTGTCTGCAATTTCTAATGGATCGATCAGTCGACCGACTCCACACGCAAAGCACTTTCTGTTTGTTCGGTGGCGCTGTGGTTGTTATGATTGCTGTGGTTGATTCTCACCCTATCCCCTGCCCCTCTGCAACCAATAAGTGTGCCAAATGCAACCCGCTGAGGCTTTAATGCCTCAATACTCAAAACTTTGGGCTGTCAGATGCCTTTAACACTGTTCAATATAATTTAACGACCACACATGCGTCGCTACCTTTCCATGTTTGGGGGTGTGTGCTCGCTTTTGTGCAAATAGTTAAGTGCTTAAGTGTTTAGCTGTTGACAAGCAACAATAACAACAGCAGCAGCCGCAGCAACAAGAGAAGCAGCAAACGCTAACAAGCCAAGTCCAAAGCTAGTGTCGAAGCCGACGACGACGACGTCGCTGTTGCCGATGTCGACTGCGAGTTGTTCGTCACGAACACGCATACAACGCTATCTTGGCCAAGTCAAGCAAAGCCAAGCCAGGCCAACACAAGCCAAGCCAGGCCAACATAAGCCAAGCCATGCCAGGTTGCATTAGCTGCCACAAGCGATGCGCTTCGGTGTTGTGGTCGTCGTAGACGCCGACGTTAGCGTCGACGTCGTCGTTGATGTCTTCGCCAGGTTGTTTATTTAAATTCTAAGCTTGGCTACAGTAAATGTCGGTGGAGCAGGTCGGGTATATAGAGGGGATAGGGGGCTAAAGTGGAGATGCGGCTAGCGGGCAACTCGCGTCGTGTTTATCGTCGTCGTCAACGTCGCTGGCGTCGTCGTCGTTGTCGATGTCGTCGTCGTTGCGGCTGCGCTGCTGGCCGGGAATAAAACTCGATCCGCGTGCGTCTTCTAGCCACAGTTTACGGATTGCCTTCTGACCGACAGATCGAACAACCCAATCGAGCGCAGTGCACTCAATCAACTGAAAACTGAAACTTTAATAAGCACAGTCAGTGCATAAAAGGATAACCAAAGCCAAGTGACAAGTGTGTTGTGTGATTCTCAAAAACTCCCAAAAATATAAAAAAAAACAACAATGTTGAAATTCGTATGCCTGTTCGCGCTGGTGGCATCCACCGCAGCTGCCGCCTCCGAGGCAGACAGCTTGCTGACAAGTGCCCTCAAAATGGTCAAGGATTGCGGCGAACGCTCGATGGTGTTGTGCATGAAGGTAACATAAACCAGCTATAAAACAAACTCGAAGTGATCTTAAAAGACATACCATATTCATTCACATATTAACACACTAAACAGGAACGTGCCCTGCACTATTTCGATACCGAGAATGGTGATGTGAGGCTGACTGAGGGCATTGCTCTGGTCAAAACCGATGACATTCCAGTGGGTCGATCTCTGAATGATGTTACCTTGCCCGAGGAGGCGGAGGCACGTGAGTCTGAGGTTGATTCGCTATTGGTTGAGCGTGTTGCTCGCTTCTTTGGCACACACACACTGCAGTTCAAGGTGCCCAAGGACTCCATCCAGGACATGCAGCGCGCCCTCGAAGAATGTGAGTATTTCAATATAAAAATTGTATATAAAATTAATAACATAGCTAAGAAACAAATCATGCGCAACTGCAAAATGAGAAAATGGTTTGGCGGCTGTCTGGTCAAGAGTTGTGATCATGTTGTTCTGTTTATCTGGTTCTTTGGCTCGTTGCCAATTTGGGTTACTGGTGCAATTACCAATCGCAATCGTAGACTAATCAGCATTAGCAGTATCAGTAGCCGCCACATATAAGCAGCATCTTTGCGCCGCAATGTGGCGAGTGCTTCAATCCTGTTTTCACTGTTAGCTTCAACCCACATTGAGGTCAGCCATAAAGCAAGCATGCATCCTGCTGCTGCTCAGACACCGAGAAACAGAAACGCAGAGATAGAGAACGCATCTGTTCCCTGGCGACTTATCTAGCGGTGCATTGACAGTTGCCACAAGGCGTTGGCAAACTTGTTGCTGCAATTAATTGCATTTTAGTTAGCCAACTAGGTTTACTTTCTTTTCCATGCTCATGGAGCAGTTTCCGATTTCTAAGAGCGCACATAGAAAGCGGTCGATCCTGTTTGTTGTAGCAGCGGCTCTTGTGTCTGTTGCATTGTTTCTTTATTAATTATTTTGTGCTCCAATTGCTAATGAGCAGTTAACAAGCAAATGGACAATCAAATCAATCATAAACAAGCGAAAGTATCGCATGCAAACTCTTAATCAAATCTTAAACTGTTAACTCATTAACGCTTTCATGCTTTTATTTTTTTCTTTTTGCAGCTCGTGGCAAGAAGAAGGAGAAGAAGAAGTATCTGATGCCTCTGTTGATGCTTTTCAAATTGAAAATGGCTGCTCTGCTGCCACTGGCCATTGGCTTCTTGGCGCTCATCTCTTTCAAGGCTCTGGTTATTGGCAAGATCGCTCTGCTGCTGTCGGGCATCATTGGCCTGAAGAAACTGCTGGAGTCCAAGAAGGAGAACTACGAGGTGGTTGCGCACCCGCATTACGAGCATGAGCACAGCTACGGCAGGTCGCTGCAGGGCAACGATGCTCAGAACTTGGCCTACGCGGCGTATCAGCAATAAGCGATGTTGTCGAGTTGCCAAAGTGGAACAGCAAATTAGTGCAATACACAAATCAAATGAAACAAAACAAAAACAAAAAAAAGAGCAGAAAGGGAAAAGAGAAGAACACGGAGCACGTTGTGACTCGTTTAATTTATTTTATTTATTTAATTTATTTTGTAGCATAACTCAAGCAATCAAGGCGCCATCAAAATGAATTCAACTTTGTCAGAAATCGAAAACCATAGTTAATAAGTTCTATAATGACTGCAGTTGCAGCTGGAGACCGTAGGGGGCGGCAAACTAAACTAAACTAAACTAAACTAATAACTAAAGTTTAAACTTAAACTAAAACTGAACTGTACTCAAGTGACTGCATTTTGTATTATTGTAATAATTTATTGCTCAGAGCTTTACTGTTGACTATTTTTACTACTTATAACTTCATATTCATATTTATTGTATTTACTTGTGTAACTTTAATGCTAACTCTTGAACTCTTTTAATTAACTCTTAACTTAATTGAACTGCCACTTTGTAAGTGCATGGCCAAGAAGCCACAGCAATTACAAAAAACTGTCCACTCAACGCTCGCCCCCCAATCAAACCGCATTGCACACACTCACACACACACATGTACACTTCCATATCACATACACACAATCACTCATACAAACAGAGAGAAATCAAATGAAACTCAATAAAGCCGCATTTATCTGTAACTGAAATTCGTTTGCATTTGACAGATAGGACAGGTGCTGTAGCTTCTCACACACACAGTATAAATTGCGCATACGCAACGTGCGACGCATTTCTTACAGAGAAATGCTTTCACTCTTTCACTAATAAAATGAATTACCAACTAGGGCAAACGAGGCCAGTGATATCAATTGCATGTGCGACACACAAAATCACAGACACTCGACAGCAAAAAAAATTTCACTTGCAGCGCGCGCACTGAGGCGTAGTCAGGCTCTGACTCAAAAGACAGAGTCAAAGCCAGATTCGTAGTCAAAGAAACCAACGGCAACAACAACAAGACTCCAACTAACCAACTGACTTCCTAAGCCTACTATTGGCTTTGAAATGCGCTTCGTCTCCCTCTTGGCTTGCTTATTCTTTCTCCTCTACCTTGGGCTGACTCCCAATGAAGAGGCATTTTGGTATCCGGTGTCGCTCCAAAATCAAATGAAAGTCGCCGCATTGGCTTCGACCTGCTTTTTGCATGTGCAATTGCAACACATACACCAACCATACGCCCTGATGCGCCGCAGTCTGGTTAGGCCTGGAGTTTGTGAATGCAATATAAATGATATGAGAAGCGACACGCCCATTCAACGGACTGTGCAATTTATGGTCGAATGGCAAATGCCAATTGGCCGCAATTGTCGTTGGGCTACAACATATACATTTAAAACAATTTATATACATTGCTCGATTGCTGCTGCAAAATCTTGCTTGTTCGCCTTGAATTTGAAATATTAGTGGTGAAAGTGTATATTAATACAATTTCATTCAATTCGTGTATTCGACGACCACTGCAATTGGAAAACAAACGTTAAAAATATCATATATTTGCAAAGTTTACTGTTAAGCCTCAGGCCAATCGCCTACAGCACGTCTCGCCAGTGTCGTTAACACTACGTCAGCCAGGCTTAAAATATGCACAACTTTTGTAACAGTTTCAAATGACAGAAAACTTTGTTAGTTACCACAAATTAAGCCCAAAAATGTAATACCAAAGACGTCGCCCACAAATTGGCCTAAGAGGAAAGTAAGTGTGAGAAGGGTTAGTTGCTAACTTGCACTTGGTCCTTTGGCCCTTGACTGTCGAGTTTTATTAGCCCAATATACAAAAGTTTCTTTTACCCTCTCTACTTTGGGGCGGGCCAAACGAAAGTGTCTGTTGCATTGTTGTGACGGTTTTAGATAGTCCCAAACTCTTCGTTTTAGAGAGTGTGTACAACTGTGCTTCAATTGACGTGCTGGCAACTCCAAACTTTAATTATTTTCCGCCTGAAAGTATGCAAATATTTTTCAGCTCCAGCAATTTAGAGTTGGCCAGTTTGATGTGAGAATAAATTCCAAAATAAATTTAATATTTAAATTTATTTAAAGTCTAATAAAACTTCAACTTATTTTGTATACCGTTAAATATTATAAAGAAAACATTATCGCGTTTTTAAAAGTATACAAATCATTTGGTGTTAATTGGCAGCAGTTTACCTCAAAGTTAATATACTTAGCAGTCGTTTATTTGATGGCGCTGATACTTGTATTTGTAATTTTTTAAATTAGTGAACTGTCGACCTATTTCATAATTTTCCTGGAACAACAATGGCTCATTACGTAAACGCAGACCGAAGATGTGCGAAAAAGTATTGCTCACGAGTCACCACAGTGGGTCGCCAGCCATAAGCCATAAGCGTGTGCACTGACCATGACCATGATGCTGACTGAGGCAGCTACAAGCGGCTGTTTTAGTGGCAGCTACTTGGCGTTGATGTACAACAATTTCCGTTATTGGGCCATGGCGGCATTACATGTGCAAAAAGTGAACTGAAGTCGAGCAGATTTGGCCAAAATGAGTTGATTATTGTATAACGAGCTACTATATAAACCAAAGGGTCAGCTGGCCAGCAGGCTTAGTTCATCAGCGTAGCCCAAGAGCATAGGATGTCGTGGATCGTGGAGACAAGTCTGCTACTCATCAGCGTGGTGCACTTTCAATGCATCGAAGGCAGCGATCTTTCACATGTTAGCAAAGAGGAACTGCAGCACTTCAAGCAGTGTGTGCGTGGATCACAACGTTCCAAATTAAGCGAATGTATCGGCCGATCTGCATTGAATTTCATACAACGATTTGAGGAGCGAGAGAATGTTACATTTGTGGATGACTTTGTGGCAGTCAAAAGCGAGACAGCAGCAAGTCGTTCGCTGGTCAATGTGTTGGATACAGATCCCGTGGATTTTCGCGGTATACTCGAGAATGCGGGTGCTGTGATGGGACAGCGTAGCTTGGAGTGGCACATGGATGCTCTGTATCCAGGACTAATGTTCAAAATCGGGCCCACAGCTGATGCCAACAGTGTGGCCGAGTTTGTGCTGGACAATGGGGCACAAGATGAGCGACAATTTGGCTTCGAGGAGGGCACAGGTGAGCTGTCTATGCAAATATCCCAAATAAACTCATATCGAATTGATGCCCTCAGGTCGCTTGCTGGCTAAACAATACCTTTTGCCTTTTCTGCTGGGATTAAAATTCAATTTGGTTGCACTGGTGCCGCTGCTATTTGCTGGCATTTGTCTGCTGCTTAAGAAGTCACTATTTCTGGCCAAGCTGGCCATATATGTGAGCAGCTTCTTGGGCTTAGGCGGAGTGCTGGGATCACTTGGTGGCCTAGGAGGTGGCTTTGGTGGTGGAGGAGGCTTTGGTAGCTTTAGTGGCGCCAACTTTGGCTATGGCGGCGCCTTCGCTGCTCATCGTCCAATTGGCCACTTTCCTGGCAAAACTACTGTCTTTGGCGGTGGCGATGAACTGCATCATCAGTACAATGTGCATGAACCACAGCCGTATAAACGCAGTGATCGTAAAGTGCGTTTCGAGCAGCCACGTGAAGAAGCTGCCGCATCGTCTATGCCCAAGAAACAGCTCTCCGATGACCGCTTCTATGACTATGAAAAGCAGCATCGACAGACCAAGCATCTGGAGGACACCATTAGTTCGGCGGACAGCTTGGTGCGCAACTTCCAAGATACATCGACGAGCAACATGAATGGCTGGCAGATTGTCGATGTGCGATCGCTATGAGAAGAGTATTAGCATTAAGACTTATTCGTATTTATTTCATATTGTCGTTCTTTTAGCTCAATTAGTTAAGTTATAATTAGGCAAACATAAAGTTTGGCAAACGTTTTAAGCGCTTTCCAAAAAAACGAAAGTTTGTTTATGCAAAACTCGAAAATCACTCAGCGGCCAAAAGGCGTTTTAAGGTTCAGTAAGCAGGCTGTCAAGAGCTCTAAATCGGGTCGACTTCCAAGGGGGTCCGCCGCTTGAAAGACTTTCCGTAAAACTTTTCTTATTAGATTCCTATCAAGAGCGCTTTTTGCTGTGTCGCGCTTTGACAAGCCATTTAATTGTTAGCATAGCATAGCGTTTGACTTCTGACGTCACATTTTGCTGCTGCTCTCTTTTCACATAGTATAAATAAGCTAGCTTAGGGTCTATCCAGGTTATTTGAAGTTTGACGGGCTATCGGTGACTTTCCAAAAAGAACGAAAATATTGTTAAAATGCGGCGGCAACTGTTCGTGTTCTTGCTGCATTGGCAGTGGCTCGTGCCAAGCTGTCAAACGCTAGCAATTAATCAGGAAAATTCTCTGTGGAGTCCACGAAGTCTGGGTCGCGTGTTGCAGCATTGTTTGAGCGGCGTGCAGAAGTGGCAATGTCTGGGCACAGAGAGTGAACGATTGCTGGATGCTGCCACATTGGACAACAGCACCTGGCATCTGAGCGAGTATCTGAGCATTGAGCCACAGCAGTCAGCAAATGCTACGCAGAATGCACGAACGATGAAAGGATTCGCTGGAAAACTGCTGCAGTTGGCACAAGGACGAGCGTTGCGTATGCGTTTGCCCAGACAGATAACCATCTCGAATGCCATCGATGAGTTTGGGGATGTGGATCAAGGTACAGTTGCTACTATCATAGATGATAAAGTGGATAAAATATTGGCAGGCTTTGGTAGTTTCGATGTGCAAGCAACAGCGACAGATAATAAGGATAAAGATAAGGATAAGGATAAGCAGAAGAAAAGAAGAAGAAGAAGAAGAAGAAAAAGAAAAAAAAGAAAGATAAGGATAAGGATAAAGGGAAAAAGAAGAAAAAGAAAAAGAAGAAAAAAGACAAGGATAAGAAAAAGAAAAAGAAAACTAAAACAAAGACAAAGAAAAAGAAAAAACAAAAGCAGAAGAAAGATAAAGGTAAATTTAAAAAGAAAAGCAATATGAAGAAGGAGGGAGAAGAATGATAAGAAGAAACTGAAAAATAAATGCAAAAACTTTTTGCACAAAACAGGTCGCAAGAAGAAGGACAAGGATAAGCACATGGCCATGATGGGCGGAATGATAATGCTGGCTACATTCGCACAAATGTTCCTCGGCAAGGTGATTCTCATCGCTGGCTCAGCCTTCATTATGGCCAAAATAGCGCTGCTCATCTCGTTGCTGGTGAGTCAAATAAAAGGAAACTGCAATGCTGTCATAAATATGGTTTCATGACATGGACAACAACTATGACGCTATGCATCTTCTTTGCAGGGCAGTCTAAAAAAGGGTACGACTGGTCACAGTGGTAGCTCGGATCATGTGATAGTCACTAACTCGGGCTCCAGTTCGGGCCACAGTCACGAGAGCGGCTGGCATCGCAGCATGCCTACCAACAGCTATAGCCCCGCCCAGCTGGAGATGCCCACCGAGGACGCGAGTCATGGCCAGGATCAGGCCTATTATGCCTATGAAACGGAACAACTGAATCGTCGTCACTTGGCTGCGGCAACAACATCAAATACACAAGAGGCAGCAGCCATATTGCCAATGCGTGGTTTTCTCTAGCTTTATGTATTTCAGCGTTAAAAAAATACTCGTATCTACGGTAACTAAACTTACACAACTAGGATTATAGTCAACAAATGTAAATACAATTGCAATTTGCAGACACAATTGAAACTAAGTGAACAAATCTTTTGAATCTTTGGTTTTGCTTTAGATGCAACGCCAATTTTGATCGTTACACCTTGGCGGCAGCAGCGGCAAGAGAGGCGGCAGCTGAGGCAACACCTCCACCGCCACCGCCCTGTGGCATCCAAGCGTGATAAGCCTTATCCTGCATCATCATTTCGTCATCGATGCTGCGATGATACGAGCCGCCATCGTGGCCACCGCTATCGTACTCCCCTTGATGGCTCGACGAATAGGTGTGACTCTGCTGCACTTGCGGATGTTTAACAATCTCATATGTTGTCTTCTCGCCGCCATCGTGACTGACTAGTTTCTTAAGGCCAATGATGGCGCTGATGATTAGCGCTATTTTACCCACAATCAGCGCCTTGCCAGCCACAATCGCAATTGAGTGATAGGCCATCTTCAGTATTGCAGTCTTGAGCAGCACGGCTGCAATGAAAGGTCCCAGATACTTTTTGTCATCCTTCTTCTTGCGTCCCTCGCTGTCCACACTCGTTTCGCCGGGCATAAAATAACCCCAAAGAAGCTGCAACCAATCCTGGCTGTTGCGTTCACCGAAACGCATAAGACGTGGCAGATTCACCTGCAGTTGATGGCTGTGCAGGAAGTTGAGAAAACGCTCCAACAGCAATGCGTCTAAACTCTTGCTTGACATGTGCTCTAGATCACGATTATTCAGCTGACTCTCGGCAATGCTGGCGCGTCCTGTGCGTGAATCTTCGCCATTCGAGCGCCTCACTAAATTAACGCCATCCACAATGCTGAGCTGGTGCACTTTAAGTGCTCGGCCAAGGAGTCGAGCGCCTTGCAACTTGCAGCACCAAAAAATATCATCGCTGTCCGCACACTGAGCATACACATGACGCACTGTTCGCAATAAACCACTCTCTCCAATGTTAGTTGTAATGTTATTGTTATTGTTCAGTTCCAAGGCCCAACTTGGTCGCTGAGCATAGATTGCAGCTAAGAGCAGCGCTATGAGCAAACTCAGGCGCGTATCCATATTTTCTGTGCTATCCTTTTACTTGCAATTCTCGAATTCTATTCCTTTGGGCTCTTATTCTTGACAGACATGCGACGTGCAAACTCACTTAGACAACTGATCTTGTGCGGCGGGCTGTTCATCAAATTTATACACTTCACCTTGCCACAATTAGCCAGGCAGCCGTTGCATCCAGTTTTGCTTTTGCTTGATGCCAATGCCGATGCCGCTACAGTTGCTGTTGTTATTGCCATTTGCCGGTGGCTATTCAGAGCGTAATATGCATGTTAGATGCATCTCTGGATCTCTGTTAAATCTTGCGGCTATGCCCGCAAAGCTTCGTTGCAGATTTAGTGCAATTGGCAAGCCAGCAAGCGGCTAGTCAATTTCATTGCTCATTGTCGTAATTAGCAAGTCTTTGCAATTATTTCAATCTTTGCTTGGTTTTTTTTTATTACTGCTCTGATCTGCACTGTTGCTGACTGCTCGCTGCTCACTACTGACTACTTAATGATATCTTTGCTCTGACGCCCACTTTCATCTGCAGCCTGTAAAGATTTAGCCAAGACACACAGACACATGTATGAACAGACATAAAAATAATAGAAAAAACATGAAAACAACACTTAAACACGCTGCTTCCATGGTCTTTTCTTTTATTGTCTTGCATTTGATTGGGACACGCAAAGATTTTGGCACACATTTCAGATACGCTGCAAAGAAAACGAAATGAACAACACCACTGCACTTGAAGTAATTTTTGCAGCTAGAATTGCTGATGGAAAATTGTCGCTTGCGATGGAAAAGTTAATGAAAGTGCAGCTGTGTCGCTTAACGGCATGTCATGACTATTTATTTTGTACATATTGTGTCCTGGAGTGTTGATTTTTACCTTTTTTTTTATATATTCTTTATTTATTTACAATCTATCTATCTAAAGATAATAAGTAAATTCTATGACGAAGAGAATGACAGAAAACTTTTAATTTTTTTACATGTAGAGGTTATTTACAAAAAATTGTATTTACTACCACTCTTTGGGTGGTCTAAAGGGGAGATCAAGGGGGTGGTGCCTTTTCAGCCGTCGGCGATGTTGGCTATTGTCAAGCAGGTTAATGGCCAGCAGGTTACAGTGTTGATCCAATCACTCCTGATACTTCAAAGCGTACCTTTTAACTTCTTCAGTTACACTCGGAATCTCAAGGTCCTTGTGGATAACCTGGTTTCTTACTTAGTAAGGTGCTTTGGCTAGTCTACGTTTTAGAATAAAATATTTCCCTTTCTTCTTCTATGAAGCATTATTTATTTACTTATGAGCTAAAGACTTATGTGTACGTCTTTAACAATTAAATAAATATAGCCAGTAAAACAATTAACAGACTTCACCAGAATGCGCATGCAAATATATACTGACGAATAAATTAAGACATGAAGTTCAAAAAATAAAAACAGTTTAATTTTCCGTTGAAATTACATAAACGAAATATTTTGCTAGCATACTTTTAGGCTGCTTATGAAATGCCGCAGCAGACAGCAATTGTCAGCGAACTCTGCTAAGCCAGCCAACGTTGAAATTTATCTTTTCAAGCTTTGAATTGTTTAATTGCATTTTTAGTTCAGCAACTAGCTTTATGATTGAATTTTTATTATTTTACATAAATTGATGCCTCATTAAGAGGGAAACTACTAAAAATTATTTGTGCGGTTAATGGGAAAGTGAAGAATTTCTATAAAGAGTTTTTTGAAAGGTCCATTCATTACTCATTCTACATTTTGGATAGGCAAACTAAACAGATGTGTGAAGCAGATGGGAAATTCAGCCGCATAATCCGCAAGCGATAATTTATGTTAATTTAGTTGAGCTCACACGCAATCGCTATGCAACTTTCGCATTGGAAGTCGCTGTTGCTCATCCACTGTTTTTCATCTAATCATAGATGCAGCAGTAGAAGCCAGTAACAGCAGCCACAGCAGCAGCAAAGTTGGCCAATTTGCTGTAATTGCCATTTGCGTTAACACAAAAGCAAACAAAACGCTTAGCAGCTTGTCGGACGATCAATGGCAATTGCAGCGCCAAGGAACAAAAGAGTTAAGCAACGAACTTACCAAGATCGGCACGAAACTTTTACCCAACTCAGTTGCCATTGATTTTATTTCGTTTCTGTGCCGACCAGAATACGTTTGTTCATTCGTTCGCTTGATCGTACATTATGTGGGCTTCCAGTCTGGGAACATTGGCATTCAGCATTCGACCGAGACAATTGCATAAAAGGAAAAGCCACGTTCGTCTGTTATTTATTTTTTGGGTTTTCGCTAACAAATTTTTCACTTTCACTTTGTGTTGACATCAGAGGAGCCCCCGCAAAAAAAAAAACGAAAACAAAGACTCTGCAACTTTGCTACTTTTGGCTACTCAATGCGGGTGTCGGGTATCGGGTGTCGAGCTTCGAGCTGCCGAGAGCTATTGCACAGGTTGGGGATCACAATGGTTTCAGGTGACCGCCGAGCTCTACAGTGCGGCTTTTGCTTAGCAGCTTGTCTGCAATGTTCAATCAAATTAAGCGCCGTTGGCCAATTACGTTTCACTTTGACCCTGGCGTTTGATGAACTGCACTCTGCGGCGTGGAAAGCCCGACCGTGACTGACTCACAGCCTGTGACTAACTTACTCCAGTGATGAATTTATTATATGGTTAGGCCACGCTGTCAACAAAAATTTCTCGCTTTGTTTGTTTTCACAAACAATTTTCTTTCAATTCAATTTAATGTAAATATTATGCTTAGATTTACATGTTGCCAGTGTAAGTACAACAAATCTGTCTGTGTATGTATTATTATTTTTTTTTAGAAGAAAATTCTGGCTCCACATTTAAATTTCACTTCCCAAGTTTTGCACCCTCGGTGCAGGGCTTAGCTTTTGGGTTTCACCGGAATAAATTGTGGCGCCCTGCTGTGGGCGTTTTTTTTTTTTTCGTTTTTTGATAGCTATTTCTGTCCTTGGCCAGAAGCAGATCCACCAACGTTATGCCACATTTGAACAATTTTTAAATCAGGCTCGCGCATTATTCAATTTAAGTGACTGATTGCGTTATACGTAAGCAGAGACTATTGAAGCGCGTTTAAATTTCGCCAAAAGTATTTGCGGAGAAATTCAACTGCCTGTGAGTAGACGCGCTGCTAAGACATGCAAAGTTCAATGTTAAATGTCAATCAATATGACCAAATGTGAAAGACCTGCCGTGTGGACCTGCTCATCAATCAGCGATGAGATGCCAGGCAGCCTATCCGCCGGGTATGGCAAGAGAAAATAGTTTTAAGGCAGCCCAAAACACATTGCTGCATTGCATGAAATTTTCACTGCAAACTGAATTTGATGTCTTTGACATAGACTGTGCTGCTCAACCTTTCTCTGTCTATTGCTCTGCAACGAAGGTTGGCAAATAATGTTTCATTTTATTGTGAGTATAATGCGCAAAGCTTATAGTTTCATATCCTCAGAATGTAGAACGGCAGCAGCAGCAGCAGCAACAGATGATGACAAAAGACATGGCCGCATTTTCACAATTGTTATGAACGAGTGTTTGCCCAGCCAAACAACCAAATCTCACTTGAGGAATTGTCGCAAATAAGTAACAATTTAAATATGATTTTGGGTTTTGGCCGCCTGTGTCTGGGGCATTAGAAGGGCTTATGAGTAGACTTGCTGTGGCGACCGACTGTTCGGTCACCTTGACAAATGATGCAGCTTTAACCCATTGTCGGCCCTAAATCTAACCCGTGATGCCTCTGGTTTTTGTTTTTTTTTTTTTGGTTATTTGTGTGCATGCCTTGAGTTCAATGGACGAACGGGCGAACAGCCACCCGTGGATGATAAATTGAAACACTGGCGAACGTGACAGTGGCCAAAAAAGTGAAAGCATCTGCAGAAAGAGTGAAACCGGCCGCCAAGGAAGAGCAGCCAGGCAACCAGGCAACGAGGCGGCTTCAACCTTTTGGCAATGCAGCCGTCATTGCCTTGGCCTCGACATTGCCTCGGCTTGTGGATAAGGCTTCAGCAGTACAGCCACAATAATTTTTTGACTTTTTGGAGAGTTCATTGCACAGTTTGTTGCATGTCAATATGCTGCCAAGGCTTGAGAGTTAAACATCCAAGCCAACAATTACAAGTGCCAAAGGCTTGCAATAGATTTTTGGTTTTCTTTCGTTTTGTTTTCATTTTCGTTTTCGTCTTTGGAGAAGAGTCTTTATCTTTGCGGTTAGCAAGTGGTTAATACTCGATGGAATCGTATTGTGGTAATGACTTTTCTAGTTGCTGAGTTACTACTTGTCTGTAGTAAACATTTGCCAAAGTCGATTGTCTGGTCTGCGTTTCCCAGCTTCACTAGTCCGGGTCAAGTGCCCAGGGGCACAATCTGCGCATGGATTTTAATTGTTACTTTCAGCATTTTAATTTAATCGCCTTAATTAGTGGGGCCAAGCGGAGCGTTGTGGCCCAAAGGTTGCTCGACCATTACGCACTTTCGTGCCGTAAATGCGACACTTGAGAATCTAATTACGATTCACGCACAAGTCAACGCATGCCTCATCTCTCTTGTATTTTGTCTCTCGCCACATGCCACAGATCACAGATCAGTGACCAACTATAAGATTTTCACCAAAAGAAAGCAAAAGCGACGCACTATAATTAATTGACGCAATAAGACAAATAAATTTACTTTGACACTTGGCGCCATTTAACTCTCACTATTCACGTTTTTCCAGCTGCAACTTTTTGAGTTTGTTTACGCGGATTTTTCTTTTTATTCTTTTGTCAAATCTGCAAATTGGCCAAATGCTTAAGCGAATCGTGAGCAGATTAAATGAAAAATGGCCGCATACCTCATCCACATCATCAGCATCAGCATCATCCCCATGTGTTGACACAATTTGTGACTGCCACATCCGGTGGAGCTGAAAGTTGGCAGCTTATCGTGCCTCAGCTTGCAGCTCATCTCTGCTGGTTTGCATATAAAAGCTAATTAGTGTGAGATTTGTGCGACTGTCTAGCGGCAAGCTTTGATTAGCTTAATGTGGCATCAAACCAGATGACAGGCAGTCAGGTAGACCAAATTTCCGATGATGCACTTATCACTAGTATATAGAGTTGTATCTAGGTGGAAAGTTAACCACGATCCCAATTGACTGATATATTTCAATGCCAACAATGTTATTAAGACCCTGAGAGCATCTAAATTAAACAGAAACAAAAGCAGCAACAGCAAAAAAATAAACACAAAGTTTCACTTTCTTTTGTTTCGTGAAAATTGCAATTTTTATTGCACTTGGGCTGCTTAACTGAACGCCCGCATGAAATAGAAAGTTATAAAATGTTTATACGTCTAACATAGAAGTATGTTTGTGTGTGTGTAGACACCAATACACCCATAAAAACGCTGTGTACAGGTTCTAAAAACTGAAAGTTAAGCGAGGGTTAAGCAGCCAAAGGTTTTTGCACTTGGCGGCCAACTGAAGTATTTAAAAAGAATTTAGAACAGTTTATTTACTTTCTCTGCTGGAAAATGAAAAACTTCACACACATAAAAGCCGCACTGCGGCTGCTAAAGTTGTTGTTGTTTTTAATGTTGTTATTGTCAATGTTGTTGCTGTTGTTGTTGATGTTGACGCCGTGGCTGTTGGTGTCTCAGTGTTTGCTGTTTATTAAATCGCAATGCTGGTTTATTTTTAACGTTACCACAATGAAATTGTTTGTATGGCTGTTACTGTTGCTGCGCTGCTTTATTTTGTTTTGGTCTCTACCACAAAATGGCACAGAAAAACTTTGAAAAATCTCTTGGCTCTCCGAAAGAAAAGTGCAAGGCGTGTCACCACCAGCTGCCAGATGGTTGCTGCCGTATGGAGGAATGTGGATAGCGGGTGGCGGCAATGGGGAACAGACAATGTTGACTCTCTGTAGAGCTGGCTGGAACCGCTGCTTGGCCTTGCCCATGGAAATAACAACGTCTACGCGACGCTGTTTGTGGCAGACACAATTGCAGTTGGTTCACAACGCGCAGCATTTTATCAGGCGATAGATATTGCCTTCGACATTCCCATGTACAAAATGCATTTATGAGCGTGTTAGGCAACGTCTTTGGTCCACGGATGCGGATATACAAGTAGTTAAACTCGACAGCTGCTGCACCCGCATAACAACGAGACATATCAATAGGGTCCCAGGGTCCTATTGTAAGCAATGCGAGCAAGAAGAAATGCGTGATGGACACTTTGACGGCTACAGCTGGTTGTATTATTATCTCCATGTGCAGCAAACAACAAATAAACAATGAGCTGCATAAATTGAACGGAAGGGCGAGCTTTTTTTCATCGTATACTCGTATTTTCATTAAACGTCAGACATGCAATAGTTTTGATCTGCTCTTTTGAGAATAATACATTTTTGATGCTTACGCCATGCTGTGAGAATTTCATATTTCAACCAAACAATAGAGTTTGAATAAAATTGTGATAGCGGCGAAGATAAAAAAAAACAGGCTAGACAACCAAATAAAACTATTTACAATTGTTAGATTCTTATTTCTGACAACAATTGTTAAATATTGAAATTTCTATTATGTCTTATTTATAGCCAAAAGTATATTTTAAAGTGTCAGGTCAACCCCTTAAGACAGAGATAATCAAAAGTAATGTGTTCGCCATTCACTTATATTGCCATAAAGATAATAAAAATGGATTGCAGCTCACAAATCGATGCAAATCGTAGGCTTTTAAGTCGTATGGCCTTATATTGATGCATTTGCGGCTATTTAGTGAAAGTGTAGAGAAAAATGAGGCGAACAATTTGAAAATCAGTAGCCCAGAAGGCGACAGAAAAATGATTTAGACAAGTGCCGACATTACATGGCTGTAGAGGCAAGGGCAATGCTGGATAACAAGTAGCCGACACGAAAGCCATTAGTCAGCGATCTGTGTAGCCGCAATGGGGTTTTAAGTTTGCAACTTTATTAGTTGAAAATGAGTTGGGCCACACACAAAAAAGTTGGCCTGAGCAAATCCCTTTTTTATGTAGCCGAAGACTCGGCACGACACCTGCCCCATAAAACAGCCATTGGCAACTGAGTGAGCGAAAGCACTAGGAAAGAATCCAGAAAATTTATTTATTTCCGCTGGTATTTTTTTGGGGGAAAAGTTTTTACAGCCATAGAGTAAAGCCACAGTTATGCGGCCTTTGCGGCAGCTTTCCTGCTTTCGCCTGCCTGCCTGAATGTCTGACTGTTCATTTGTGGCGTATGCACAGGCACGTTCTACCAGATACATGGTTAGATACGAATTCTGGTTCATGCATAAAACACAGCAGCAGAAGTTAAGGCAGCATCTACAGGCTTGGCAAAACCATTGAGGCAACCCAACGTGGGACGCCAGCAATTTACGTTTTGTGGCAGCAACACCAGCAACTGCAGCAGCAGCAAGTCATTGGCCTGGCCACTTGGTCTGGCTCTAATAGATGCATATCATAGTTTCTGCCTACTTGAAAAGCCCTTGATTGCAATGGCCATCAGACAGTCGATACTCTCTAATAGAAGTGAGTTTTCTTCTTTAGTATTGTCTGAAGTGTTGGCTGACGATGTTTTCTTGCTGTTGATGGTGATGGTTATATATGTTGATGTTGCCACCCCCATAAGTAAATTTGCATATTAAAATTGAGTTGCAAATTGGATGCTTAAGAGACCGATAAATACTTTCTTTATAGTTGAGTTGGGCTGCGGTAGAAATGCGAGGCGAAAATTGTTAAATACCAAAATTGAAACTAAAGTGTCGACAACGAGCAACTTCCAACGTGCATCGGTAATGGCAATGGCAATGGCAACTAAAACGGCAGCCAGTTTGGGAAAAATGGTCAAAAGCCTAACACCTACCCGAGCAACAAAGTCAGCAAATATATTTGGTCATAAACAACGAAAGCTGTGTGCAAAAAACAAACCAAAACAAAAACTAAAAACTTAAAACATGTTGCAGCCTATGTCTAATGCTGCTTGTCTCATTTCAGGCGGCTCAATGATCATTAAAGCAGTAACAGCAGCAAGCAAAACAGCAGCAGCAGCAACAGCAACAACATTAACAGACCTTGTGGAAATTGAGGCAACAACACGAAGCCGAAGCCGAACTCAACATCGGGTTACGACTCGCGGGCTCTGAGCACGAAGAAAATCAAATTGTGATTAAGTTGACGGGCCGAAAGAAAGGTCTATAAAAGAATAAAGCGCGCCAAGGCTAGACATCAGTTTGATTTAAACTTGCAGGCAGTGCAAGACGTGTGCCGCCATCATCAAGCCAACCAGATCACCAGAGCTCATCGCCAGTATCAAGGATTAGTCCGGACACCTGACGTGTGTGTGTATATGTGTGACGACGCGTGTGTGTTTATGATATTGTGAGTGTGTGTGTGCAAATCTAAGTGCGTTCAATACACCAAAAAAGGAAAAAATCGAAAAACAAAATGACATTGAAACAAAAGCATGTGCGAGCTCAAGCTGTGAGCCTGCTGTTCATCTTAACAACACTCTGTCTAGCCGGCAATGGCGATGCGGCCACCGAGCAGCTAAACAATGTGATGCCTGGCGGCAATCAAAATGCCGGCGCAAGGACCTTGCTGCGTGTCTACGACGAATGCAATCGGGCCGAGAGTGGTTTTACGCCATGTCTGAAAAAGAAGGCCATCTCGTTTATAGACCGCATTGCGCCCATCGATGCGATTAACGTGGCTGATGGCATTAAGCTGATGCGCCTAGAGTCTGCGCCACGCCCACCTGCCTATAGCGAGAACGAACTGGAATCGACGCTGGCACGCTCCTCGGGCACCGATCGCGATACAAAACTAACAAACATGCTAATTGAGCGCTTAAGCTATTTCTTCAACGGCCACTCGCTGCAAGTTAGCTTCCCGAAATTGACTTCCGACGAGATTGGACGCGGCCTAGAGGAAGGTAAGCAAGCATGCCACAAACACAAACACTTGTTGCAGGCAAAAGCGTTATAATTGCAGTTACGTTAGGTTGCAAGCAAGCACCGCTAAATGCATGCATTGCGCGTGACAGTGACATAATTTTGCCCCACTTGCCACGGGCTGTTTGTTGCCTGCTGTCTCAGATGCTGCTGGTGTTGCTGCTTGGTGTCTGTTACCTCGTAATTGGGGCACCATCCGCTAGTTATTAGAGCCAAGATATGTATGTACGTATTGCATAGTTCTGCCTCTTAATTGTGTAGCTGGCAATGACATTGGCAAGCTAGCAGCTTGAAGCCTGGCCCATTTCCTTGGCAATTGCTTGCTCTTGCAGTTTGGCATATCATCTTTGCATTGTGTGTGTGTATGTGTGCTTATAAGTGAGGGAAATTCTTTGCTTTGGGAAAATGTGCAATTGTTTTTGTGGCACACACACAAAACACACGAAACTTGTTCTCCAAGCTTACGATGACCTAAAAAATCTGAACAACAACAACTACGAAAAAAGAACAAAACCAAAACATGAAAAACACAACACGATGATGAAAAATTGTCATGCCAGAACTTCATGTTGGCCAGCATAAAAATGTTAAATTTATGCACCCAACTCAAGACGAATTTCAAATGCCCTTTGAGAAAACAGATCAGCAGGCGAAGTAGAAGTGTATTGAAAAGTGTATCTTTGACAATTTTGTATTTATTTAAATGTTTCAGCAATGTTGTAAAATGCTCGAGCCAAGAATTGCCTACTAAAATAATATTGTTTTTGCGTGAGTAAATATACATGAAGAGAACGCCGCATTCAGTGGCAAAAGGTACTTGTGAAAATGCCTTCATCCCCCCTTTTGTTAACTTAACTGCACGACAACATGACACGGAGTGAGGCTTTAAGATGTCGAGGCATGACCGTGTCGAACGCAATGAAAGTGTGGGCCACGTTTCTCTTGGCTCTCTTTGGCTGGTGGGCCATGTTAATGACTTCTTGGCTGTCAATGACTTGCTTGCATCAATTACAATTTTGACACGAGCACTTAAAGCACTTTTTTTGTAAATTGGCGACAAGCAACAACATTTTCTCGCAATGAAAAGTGAACTTACTTTCACAGCGCATGGTTTGTCTTTTACTTTCAAATCATTGATCAAGATTTTCAATTGATACTCGGACTCGTACTCGTGGTCGCGTATTTTTGTTTCGTTTGTTGGCCAACACTTTCCCAATTGCCTGACCATATTTAGCTAATTGCAATTGCCTGCTCCAAAGCTGGTTATGAATGTCTTATTGCATTTATTTCGGCTGCGACGACAGCAGCCTTGGCCTTGGCCTTACCACCTGCTCAATGAATTTCACCACCAAAATACTAACAAGACAAAATACTATAAAAAGAAAGGTATCCCTGATGGCAGCAAAATGAAAGCCACACACGCTGAAGCCAAATAAAATTCTCACACAGCCTTTGTAACTTGGCAAATAGTCTGGCAAACTTTCACCAGCCAACTTGCAGCTGGAAAATTGTCTAAAGAAAACATCTCCATTGATAGCACGTACTAGACTAAAGACACGCATTCTTCATAATCATAAAGGGACGATGATGAAAGCGTGTGAAAATGAGAAAAAAAATTAAATAAAAGTATGAGTATAGTTATGACTAAGGCTATAATTGTTATAGTTGCTCTTCACTCAATTCTCTGCAGGTTTATGACACAAATTGAAAGTACTTGCGCGCTTTCTGACATGGATTTACAAAGTGTTTTTTTTTTTTCATCCTCATTTTCACTCTGCATTTGACTTTTATTGCAGGTCGCGGCAAGATGAAGAAAATGGGCATGATGATGGCCATGATGGTGGCAACAAAACTTATGGGCATGCTGCCCATTGCCATGGGAGCACTCTACATATTGGCGGGCAAGGCGTTAATTATCTCCAAGATTGCATTGCTCTTGGCCGGCATAATTGGACTGAAGAAACTCATGGCCGGCAAGTCATCGGGCGGCAGTTCCGGTTGGTCATCTGGCGGCGGCGGCGGTGGAGGCGGCGGTTGGTCCTCGGGCGGAGGAGGCGGCGGCGGCGGCGGTGGCTGGGACAGACGTTCGTTGACCGAAGCACAGGAGATGGCCTATCGTGCGCACAGCAGGCAGCAAGCAGCACAGCAGCAGCAACAACAGCAGCAGCAACAACAGTATCAGCAGACATTGGCGGCGGGACTGCAGCAGACGCAGACAAAGTCATAAGTCAAAGCGCACCCATAAGATACAAAAATTCAAAGTTCATAGCCACGTAGTTGCATTTATCTTGTAGATAAATCACAAATCACAAGCAGACATGAGACAAAGAGACACAGAGACAGACACAAGGAGAAAGATAAGCAAATTGTAATTAGATTTTTCAAGATAATTATCGACGCACTTTTTGCGCTCGCTTTGAGTGACTCTTGATGCGTTTCCGAACGGTTAATTCTGACTCTGAGCAACAGTTGCACCTATGGATACATCGCTGGAAATGTATCTGTAACGTGCGTTCACACTGTGCGTTATTAATGATTAGGCACATATGCATTATATAATCGATTACACGAGTATGTGACGCAATCTGTTCCATTCTACCGTCTACCGTTTTACTGTTAACCAACTATCCAGCTATCGACTTTAACTCTGACTGAACTCTATACGCGCTCTTTGCTTTGCTCTCTATCTGTCTACTATAATTTACAACATTCATACACACTCACACAGCACACAGTTCCTGTTACTTTTCAATTATTCATCATTCTTTGTCTAGCAAAGACGCCATCCACGCTCTGCACTCATTTCCAGCTCGCCTTTTTTCATTTTTCATTTCTCTTCGTTTTCTCGCGCACGCACTTCATGCATTTTGATTAAATTTATAGTGAGCTAAGTTCGTCGTCTAACTGTAGTTTAGATTATAATAATTTATTAACATTATTTATTTGATAGTTATAAGCGAGATTCGCATGTAAGCAGCAAAGTTTTCAAGAAACAAAAAGTTACAAAAAAATTTACAAATAAAACATTTACGAATCCAAATGTGCACCTCAATTTATTAAACATTTCAAAGGTCATCTTAAAGCTACATATCCAACATTTACGGACTCACGTGCGATTCCGCACGGTACTAAAAATGGCAAACACACATACATACCCACATGTCTGTTTCCTGTATACATATACCAACGTCTATTTCCTTGCCAACGAATGCGCCAAATGCCTTGAGGCCCATATGTTGTCTCTGTCCTCCCACTTCCACATTCAGTTCCAGTTCCAACTCTCATATCTGCCCCATAAACTTCATGGCGTGCCTGCCCTTGGCAATCGTTGGTACTCGTATTTATGTATAAACACACACACAAATAACATATATGTACTATATGGCGTGTCTGTCTGTCTAACTTGATTGTGTGAGATTGAGATTCCCTTGATGCTTTCATATAAATATCACAGATTACTTCACTGACAAGAGTTTATTGTTCCTGTTAGCTTGTTGCAGTCCATAAGCTGGAAGGAACAAGTGATTGGCTTGTTAACTAAATCCAAATGTTACTCCACTTTATGCTGTAAACTAGCTTATTCTTAGCACAAGTCAAGTTTGACTCTTATAGCGTATAATTGCCAATTATTTGCATGTGTTGTGTATTCGATACAAATTGATTTATCAACATTTTGGAAATAACTGCAAAGCAAGTTTACCAATCAGGTTACTTAAGCCGAAGAACAAAGCCAGTATTCTTGGTCTGTTTCTTCTTTTGCGGGTTTATTGCAAAACAATGAAATGATCGTAAAATTGTTTTAAATTAAATTATTCAACAACCTAAAATGGTTGACTCATAAATACTCTATTATCTCAAGTTTGTTGTGGTTTTCACTATTATCCTAAAGTTGTGAAATACCACAACACTTAACATATGATTTTATGATTTGTCATTTTGATATATTGCCCCGGAATATGTTTAATTCTCTAACATTTACTGCTGATCAACGATGACAGCTTTTATTTTTTACAGTTTTAATTAACCCTTTTTAGTCATTTATTTTAAACTGGTTATATAATTTGTTGGAGGTTTAATTGGGTTTTCTTTCCTCAGAAATAAAACACGAAAACAAATTATATTTTTTTAAAGTTTATTTTAACCTTGAAATAGGAAGAACGGGTTTTATTTTACAATAACATAGAGTGGATTCACAGTTTATTTCTTCCACCAGCCAGACTTGCCGGTCGACCAGCCACCATGGCCATATCCGCCACCATAACCACCATAGCCGCCAACATTGCCGCCATAGTTGCCACCATAGTTGCCACTGTAGCCACCATAGTTGCCGCCATAACCGCCACCATATCCTCCGCTGGTCGAAGTGGTTGTGATGACCTTGTAGACATCGACACGACCGCCATGGCCGCCTCCATAGCTACCGCCATGACCACCGCCATAGCCACCGCCATAGCCGCCGCCGTATCCACCACTGTATCCACCTCCATATCCGGAGTTGTATCCACCCCCATATCCGCCTCCATATCCGCTATTGTATCCGCCTCCATATCCGCCGCCATAACCACCTCCGTGTCCAGCGTCGATTACTTTAATGACTTGAACTCCACCAGATCCACCGCCATATCCGCCTCCATAGCCGCCACCATAGCCGCCACCATAGCCGCCACCATAGCCGCCACCATTGGACCAGCCACCGCCGTAGTTGCTGCCACCTCCATAGCCACCACCGCCGCCGCCCTTGAGAAGTCCCAAGAGTCCTGCATTTGCGGTTGCCACAGTTGCGGCCAAAGCCAAGAGACACACGAACAACTGAGCGAGAAAAACAGATTTAAAGTGTTGTGTTCAGTTGGCCTGAAGGACATTAATCCTTTGGCAAAAAGGCATCGTCGGGTCTCAAACTCACTTTCATCTCGTACCGAACGCTGTCAAAGCAGACGTTTAACTAATTCAAATTACCCAAAACGCTTTCAATTTAAGAGCTGATGATACCCCAGCTGTCTTAGCGAATGAATCTGATTAAAAACAAAAGCAACAGCCACATCCCAGGAATAACTAATTTCAAGTCAAGCACATTGACAAAGTGACGCATAAGTTGCTGTTGCTTCTGCTGCAGCGATGTCTCGACGCTGGCAAAAAACAACTCGACATGCTGACTGGAACGGTCTGAATGTTGGTCAGTTTTAGCGTTGCCCCGAAATTGAATTTATTACTTGCATTAGCGTCGCCTTAGGAAGTGTGGGTATTAAACTAGTTCTAGCTGAATTCGTTAATATTGAATTAATTTCAAACATTTCAAATTCAGTTCGAAAGAAGTCAATCTAGTTGGGATCATTCAATAGTGCTCTGGATCCAGTCAGCACAATTGATGATGACCGCTTGTGAGCATCAACAACTCAAATAGACACGTTATTTGTTATTATATTCTCGATTTGATTGTTGCTGCTTAAGTTTGGGGATTTTTTATGTTCTCGAATCAAATTCATATGTATAAACACTTTAATTTATAGGCAACACATAAAGATAGTTGTTCGTTCGGTCAGTGAATTGGCAGAAACTACAAATTTGATTTGAAAAGTAGTCAGACAAAGGGGGTGTGACCACGTTTAAACACTTCAAACAAAGCGATTGCGCGAATGGTAATAAAAATATTTAAATAAACACATAAAATCCCCAAATGGAGATTCACCTTTGTGTTTGTGCTTTGATGCTCCTCATATTTGTGATCGTTGCGGTTTCTATTGCGGTTGCTGTTGACGTTCATCTGCAACAGGCGCTAATTGCAAACTTGGCAATGAAAGATATGCGAATATTAATTAATGTTACTGTTAATGTCGCGTTTTATCTAATACTGGAATACCTTGTATACTATTATAATAGCATATTTTAAATACTTTACTCCAAATTATGCACACTTACCATAAACATACTTCCCTTAACAACATAGTTAGTAAGCAATAACTGTTAAGTGGTTTTTCATTCACACCTCCTGAGCAGTAATTCACAAGTGCAACAACACCCCAACACTTGCAGTTTCATAAACGGCTAAGCAACCTGGCTTAAGCCAATACTTTCCAACTTTTATAAATTTTCTTGCACTTACTACTTGTCCTCGATTGTCTTCGTAAAAAACTTTGCAGATGCTGTTAATTCTGTGGCACGAACTCAATTTTCTTTCCCGTAAGCTGCAAACTCGTTCAGCTTAAAAGTAGGCAACAAAAAGTATATGAAAGTGTCATTTGTATTTCTCAAAGCGCTTTGAAGTATGCAGCGTTTTTTCTTGCCGTCAGCAAGGCGCCTGAAAGCGTATGGCAACACTTCCAACGTTGCCGTTTTTAGGCTTAGAGCGAAAAGCAGGCCCAAAAGAAACTTTGAAAATATTGCATGTGGACTTAAATTTATTGCTAGAATAACTCATAAAGTCAGCGAGCACGCGCAGCTTAAATTTATGCTGTGTTGCACTTGATATGCACAAGCAGATGAATACAACTTAAAAGTGCACTTGGCGAATAACTTGTGTTGTACTGCAAAACTGTTGTTGCAGTGGAAAATTTAGCAGCAACATCTGTGTGGCAAGCTCAGAGCACCAATTATCACGCACGTCGCCCAAAGTACTTCAATAATTTAAACAAGCTCCCAGTCTAATGATCATTGCCATTGGACACACTTTCCACACCAAATTGCCGACCTCAAACTCTGGCAAAGACTTGCTCACTTATATAGAATGATAATGTCAAGAGCAAGTTGCATTTTACTTTGTGGTGAGTCGACAATAGCAACGTCAACGAGCCTGCAACACGCATTGTGGCATAAAAAGTGAAACTGTCAGTAGTGGAAGTGCAAGTGTTGAACGCAGTCACCTGCAAAGAGCCTTTAGAGTTGCTCTACGGAACTATTTTGTGTCCGAATACAATCATTTACAAACATAATTACTAATTAAAGCAACTACGCTTCAATGGTTATCATCAATTTTGAACTATAACTTATAGATGTGCCTAATCGTGAAGTTTTCCCCTCAATGCAATTCGGAAAACCGCATTCTGGTCAAGTGAATATTGCTTAGAAGTCAATTGATAATTTCGAGAGAAATTAACACATAATAGATGGGTGGCAAGTGGCAAGTGGTTTTTCAATCAAGATACGCATGGCCGCATACCACATTTGTGTAATTGCCAATGTGAGACGTCCTAAAGAAGGTGGCATACGTCGCAGTAAAAGTTAACAACAACAACATTTCTAATCAGCACTCGACTATTTATTCGACTAGCTAGTGGCCACTTTCGGCGAAAGGCCGTAAAATCACTCAAGTGGATCGCCCATAAAAATGTCTAGAGCTGCGAAGAATTTGGTTCACCAAAATCTGTAAGGTTTGGCTCAGTTCAATTCTAAACGGCGAGTGGATTACGTGTGCGTATGCGTGTTTGTTTTTTGATTTGGATTTGGGATTCGGTGTGTGTATTTATCAGTGTGTCAAGTGTAAATTGAAAAGGACTTCCGTGAAGATGTGGTATCAACAAATGTTTGTATTCGCCATTTATATACTGATTGCACAGACCAAGGCCGGCAGCGACAGTCGCTTTAATGGAGGCACTTCCGGCCTGCTGGCAACACAGCAGCAACATGAACAACAGCAGCTGCAGGAGTTGAACAATGAACAGCAGCAGCAGCATCAGCAACTCCAAGTGAATCTCAATGCCTGGCAGCCATTGTCGGGCCACAACAATTGGCTTATCCTGCAGGCAACAGCAGCAACATCAATGCAACGACAACAGGAGCAGCAACATCGACTTCCTGTCAATTACTACGCCTACAACCATCGCTATAATCCAAGGTCGACCTCCACAAATGATGTTGCCACTGTTGCCAACGGAAATTACAAACAGGTGCGAGCAAATCTAAACGATAGTCCCAGCTACGTGCTAGCCATAAGCCAGACGATGCGTCGCGGTCTCGGGGTTGAGGAGGTGGCAAATTCGATTGAAAACAGACGACAATTGCCTCCAACAGTTATGAAGGATGTCCAGGAAGTGGATATGCGTGGCACCCCGGAAGTGCGCGATGGCAACAACTTTAAGGCTTTAACGAATGGTGTTGATGTTGTTGCTGATGGCAGCGAAAAGCCTGCGGCATCTGTACTTGATATTGACAACTATTTGGCGCCCTTTGAGCAAGCTGTGCTCAAGGTGCGAAACTTTTGCGATACTTTGCGAAGCCTCATCAGCGTCGATAGCGATGTGGAAAGTGAAAACACGGAGGACGAGGAGGACGAGGAGAATAAGGAAGAGCAAGGTGCGTGTGGCTGTCGTGATTCTTAAGAATATTGAATAAGTTCTTTTTCATTACCAATTTTTGCGAGAATACACCGCTTATTTGAATTTCTTCTTTTATGCGCTTCAACGCTCAAAGGTCTGGACATTTAATTAACCACAAGACTGCCAATGCTTTTCCTTGCAGATGCTTCTATAACTTCCAGCAAATTGGATGGCAGAGCGAGAGCATCAATTTCAGCAACATCAAAGGAAGTTCAGGGACGCAACAGTCGTCTGGCCGCTACCTATCAAGGTCGCAAACTTAAAAAGCTTAAAAAGAAAATACAGAAATTGCTGCTACCTCTGCTGTTTGCCTACAAACTGAAGTTTCTGACACTGATACCAGTACTGATTGGTGGTCTAACCCTCCTGGTTGGTACCACCGGCTTGGCTGGATTCTTCTTTGCCCTGTTTACGGCAGTGATGAGTCTGAAGACATCAACAGGTGGTCATGGCAGCAAAGCGATTGTATTAAAGAAAATTTGAAATCCAAACAGATGCCGACGTTTACTTTGAGATTTAGGAGGTAACATGGCTTTGATTGGCCCACTTTGGGTAATAAACGAGTGAATGGCGATTGTATTGATAAGAAGTCGAGCCACCCAGTGAAATTAAGTAATATCGACAAACAGACGACGACCAAAATTAAATTACTTGTCGAAGTTCAGCTACTCTTTAATTTATTTATTTATTAGTTTATAAGGTCTTTATTTAGTTACAAAACAATTGTTAAGTGCAATTAATACCCATAAGTGTATTTTGTAATATAAAGTAGATCTCTAAAGAAGTTCAAAGATTCGATGGGAAGTTCTCCTTTAGAATTACATATTAATTCAGCTTGCATTTATTTTTGAAACATTATATAAAAAAAAGTTTATACGATATACTCTCTACTCTGTAATAAACTACATGCTATAATGTTTAACAAAATAATTATACCAGATGTGTTGGTTAGAGTAATTGCAGCCACAACAACAACGACGACAACCGGATGCCAGAAACCACTTTGGCACCCAAGTGACGTTAAGGGCTTTTAAGTTACCAACGTCTGGTCATGATATCTAACGACAGCTATGTTGGCGTCGACTTTGGTGTTGACGATGCCGATGTCGATGACGTTGGCGTTGGCGTTGACTGCGATTAGAGGTTGAAGCCACGCGCGTTGATTTTAATATGCGTGGACACCCCTTGAAAACAGTTACATACTCGTACTATGATTACAAACTCAGAGATTTCGACAGGTGATTGAAATTATACGAGTATTGGATAAGTTTGTTGTAAGTTTTGCCCCGGATGCATTTTGTTTTCAGTCTTAAAATAGCCATTAACAAAAGCACTTTAAGCATTGTTAATTTTGTTGTTTTGAACAATGAGTTCGGTGGGTGTGTTTAATTCGATTAAACGTAAAATTAATATATGCCCACATAAATTAGTGCAATTTAAATGATTCCAACACAAAATTGGAATTTTTCTCATTTTAATAAATATGCTTAACAATTTGGTAATTGGGCGTAGGTGGTAATTGAATGCATATAATTTTGAAACTAATTGAACATCAGAAAAAAATAGATCCAAATAAATTTTCAATTATATTTTCACTAAAGCACTCAGCAACATTTTTGGCAACTAATTAAATTAAGTCGTGCGTCAACAAAATTTCGTTGTGGTTGAATATTGTGATTTCAAATTAAAAGAACAATAGAAATTATGCGAATACAAAGTTCATAATTTTGATGACCATATGAGGGGTGCATGGAAGCAGGTTTGTTTCAGTTTGTCATAAAGCAAAAGTTGCATTACAATATGAGAAATGGTTGAGCATTGCAATTGAAACATGTTTTTGGCATAATAAATGAAGCTCTCTTTGACCCTTGGAACGCCACACAAGGAAAATGAAAATTTCAACTGTGATGTCTGCGGTTGGCATTTCTCTACTAAAATGTATTCAGTTGAAATGACAAGTGAACCGCAACGCGCCATGCAAAGTGCTTACCGACGATAATGAAGAGTTTTTACTTGATGATGTCTAAGCCAAAACAGCCACCAACAGCAACAGCAACAACTGCAGTAATAACAATAGTAACAACAACAACAGTAACAGACAGACAGCAACTGTAAACCGTTTATTAAAGTAGGGAAACTTAATGTGTGTTCACGCTCAAGTAAAACCGAATCGAAAAGCAGAACCAAAGAAAGCAAAAAAAGCGAAAGAGTAGATAGAAATAAACTAAATAGAAAAATTATATGAACACATCATAATAGAACAAAATGCAGTAGTAGCAGCAATCGAGGTAAATGAAACGCATTCGAGTGCATCGATTTACTATGTTCGAGACTTAATCAGATTATTAGCTAGTTAGTTGGCGTGGGCCTGTTTACCGCTCTTCTCAGTTGATTTAGAAGTGCGCTACCGTGTAGAACAATGCTGTTGTCTCGTCTCGTCTTATGTGTGTCCTGTTGCATAGGCCTTGGTCAGGCCTATAGCCTGCCACCTGCAGTGCAACTGGGCGGTGTCGTTGTCGCTGCTGTTGAGCAACATGCGGCACAAGAGTTGGCTGTGGCAAGGCAGCGCCAAGAACGTGAGTGGCTGGAGCAGACAGCGCAGCAACTAAGCAAATTGCTGCAGAATAAATTGAGCGCTGAGCAAGTGGCCAGTTTCTTGGATACGTGGACAGCCGAAGGTTTGCAGACAACTTTCTAGCCAACAGTCTGTATCATCTTAATTCTCGCTACAGGTCGCGGAAAACATTCCAAGAAGTCGAAGAAGTTGCTGAAGTTGCTTTATCCATTGTTGGGTGCAGCTGTGTTGGCCAAGCTCATTTTGTTGCCCTTGATCTTGAAATGGCTAACGGCGCTGTCGGCTTCATCATTTGTTATGGGTAAAATAGCGTTAGCTACGTCGGGTTTGTTGGCATTCAAATCGATGCTATCGAATACGCATGCTCATGATCGCGTCGAGATCGTGCATTCATCGGCGCCAACACTCAAGAGTTATCATGGTGATCTATCGTCAAGTGGCAGTAGTTGGATACCAATGCGGCATCCTTACATACCGCTTGCCATCACAAAGGATGCGGCTTATCGGGTGCCACCATTGAGCACTAAGGAAGTGAATAAGCCATTCCTTTAGAGCCGAGTTGGCAATACAAATGTGTAGAGTGCTAGTGTTAATGTTAGACAATAAGCTAATAAAGCCGCCACATAACTTCAGCTTGAGCTGCGTCGTCAAAAGTTAATTAGCACATGCGAACGTAGTCAAATGATGTTACGTGGACCCAAAAGCCAAAACCGACAATGCGTCAGTGAGACAATGCCTCAATGCGTGCACAGAGCCGTTATGCATAAAACGGTTTATTGCGCATGCGCGACAACAGACGTCAGACATCAGACAACCGACAACCGACGACCGACTGACAGCGGCCAAGACGAACTTCCGCAAGTGCGTGTTGCAATAAAAGGGGGGCCAACAAAAAATGTACGGCTTATGTAAAGGCAAAGTCAATAAACAGGTCGTCACAAATCAATCAGCATGCAGCAGATGCAGTGCTCGGCAATCAGCTGCCAGCCATCAACAGCTTGGGTGGCCTCAGTGCACGAGGCAACACCCATTGAAGATTACGCCACACAAATTATGATTAACTCTAAGGGCCATTCTCAGTAATTTCTTGTTGTCTTCTAATTATTATTGCATATTGCAGCATTAAACAAAGAACTGGCAACTATCCAAGTTGTTCCCTTGTGACTTAAGCAAGGGCTTCCACTAAAGTGAAGCGACGAACATGAAGCCGGAGCTGTGGACGAAACTTGGCACGCAAGTGAAAGTTGTAGGGCGCACAGTTTATGGTAAAACACAACTACAATTGCAGGCAGGCAGGTTAACAAAAGCACAACAACAGAGAAACAAACAACAACTGCAGAGTGACAACGATGTCGCATGCTAGACGCGTATCTAACAAATCGATCAACAACAAGGCGTCGCTCTGTGTCTCTGAGTTTTCAAGTCTCGTGTCTCTTCTTTCTAGGTAAAATGTTGAAAGTGAAGCTGCAAGCGGGTGTTGTCATCATGTTGCCTCGCATCGCATCTCCCCATCTCTCCGTTGACAACATTCTCAGCCGTCGTCGCGATGACTGCGCAATGTTTGCGGCTCTCACGAGATTACTTAACCAGACCATTTAGCATAGGCACAACGATAGCAACGACAATAGCACAAAACTACAGCTAGAGCTACAACAACTTGTGGTGTTTGTTGTTTGAACATTTGTGTCATCAATTTCACTTTCTTTCAGGCCTGGGCAAACGGCTCAAACAACACGATAGTATTGTTAATGCTAACCCAAACCTAAACCCTATTCGCTTGGAAAGTGAGTGCACTCCCACAGGCGTACTTAATCGATTCGGTTGGGCCTCAAAAGCCAAGGAAAATGTGCTCAGCTAGATCTTATGGCTCATAAGTCAATAGCTCAGCCAAACATTTGGCCACAATGTCAATGGTATATCGCAACCAAGTGCCAAACGCGCTGGGCAAAGTGAATTGAATTTGCTTTGGGGTTGCCTTCATGTGCCCCGCAACTTATTGGCTTATGAATATTTTAACAACATATACGTAAACCCAAAAAAAAAAACCTAAAAACCCTAAAATTGCCTGCTGCACTTTCTCAGGTAACTTCTCGTCTCGTGTCGTTTCGTCTCATCTCATAACGACGAAGACTACGCACAATATTGACAATTCATATTTGCGCAAATGAAAAGAAAATCAATTTCACCTGTTGGTATTTATGCGTTTAACCCAAAAACGTTCAAAATACATTTTTTTGTTGCCATTCGTTGCCTTTTCATCATACATATTTATTTATGTTTTTACTATTTTCCCCATCTATTTTTAACTCTTGCTCACACTCAGAAGATATTAAGCGAATTCACTTACGAGCAGAACTCAACTAACTATGGTAGGTAAATACTTGCTGCAAATTCCGCATCATGTGACCTGATTACAATGCGGTATATACTTATATAATCTCGCATGCATGTACTATGAGAGATCTCAATACACAATTGACATGCGAAACTTTAAGTTAATGTAGCCAAATTCTTGCAAAAACGCAAATGGGTCAATAGAACGCACGCTGCGTAGTCAGACTCAGACTCGAGTTGGACTTCAAATTAAGCCTGGCTAATTTGAGAAGTAAACGTGCTTGGCAACGACAGCAAACACTGTGAGTGACCGTCAACAAAAATACCCTAAGTTATACCAATATATAATATATCTCTTAATGAAAATTCAAAACAAATTATTTATATATTTTTGAATACGCTTCGTATATTACAATTATAGGTTACAAACATATCAGACATTTAGGCTGATGTTATATAAATTATTAAATATAATAAACAAAAATATTTTTAAACATGTATTATAAAGTGTTAGAGTAGAGTATAAATATTTCGATAAACAGCCATCGACAGCAATGGCCACACCTTGAGTCTACTCAGAGCGTCTGACGACGTCGAAAGTATGCGGCCCAATTGGTTTATGGCCACTTGTTGCGGTTAATTGTGTGACGCCAGCCAGCAAATTTCACAAACACACACTCGCCAACTGAAGCTTATTGATTTCATATAGAAATGTAAAGCCAAACATCCATATAAACATCAACATTGATGTTTTGGCAAGGTTCGCCCGCGCCCTGGACTCGCTGCGGCTGTCAAAAACGCATTACAAGAAAGCAAAAGAAACATGAAAACGGAAAAGAAAAACAAAAACAAAAAGTATATGTTTAGTACTAAAGAAGAAAGGTTAGCAACATTGACAGCTGTCCAGTAAAAAAGAGAAATTATTTATGATTGGCATTTAGAAATTTGGTTTGATTTGACATTTAGCTTGGCAATTGATAACTGAATTACATTTGACTTTTTGTGTGTTGGTCTGTGTGCGGCAGCAACATGTTGCAGGAATGGGCGAAATCAGGTTCCGAATTCAGTTCCACTCCCATTGCGAATTGCGAAATTAACCAGAAAAAATTACATAACTTTCACTCATGACGATGACGCTAAACGCGTTGCGTCGTCAATGAATGAATGCGAAACTGGACCGCAAAAAGTTGTAAGTTGTGATCAAGAGACTGCTGGGGTAAAATAGGGTTACCAAAAGGCATGGTGAGTTATCATCAATGAATGCGTGAAGTCAAGTCAAGTCATGAGCTCTTCGAATGTGGCAACCAAATGAAATATTTAGCATGCCGCGAGCTGCAATAAAGCCGGCTACGCCTGGCTATGCTAATGAGCGCAACAAGTGAATCACTAGTCAAGATTGAGACCAGGTATTTGAGGTATGCCTATCGCACTTTCTTTTTCTTTCCATCTGCAGCTGTTGTTGTTGTTGTTGTTTTGCCGTTTTAGGCTGCTAAAACAATAACCGAAAATAACAGAAAATAAAGGCGCGTCACTCATACGCAGCGTGTTGCCAGCCGACACCCGTGGGTTCAGCTAAATCCACAGAGCAATAACAACCACACAAATGGGTACAACATTTAGTGTCGCATATCGTTGTAATATAAATGAAAGTGAGTGAATTGAGATTCGTTTTTTTTTTCTCTCTTTTTCTTTTTATTTTGGTACTTTGGTACTTTTGAATGGATTGTCTTTAATAAGCTGGGATAATAAAAAATACGAAAAAAAGCAATTTGTATTATTTCGATTATATGGTCGGCATTTGTATAAAACTTGGGTTTTATGTTGCACTGTGACAATAGAAATGTCATATTAATTGTGTAGAGGAAACGTGACTGGGAAATCTTTGATGACGAATCTATTACAGACGTTTTTGAGTTCACAGCATTAAAATGTATTTTAATTAGCGAAAAGAAAATCAAAAACTTTACTTCTAAATTCGATAACAAATTCCAATGCCAATGGATTTTTTTTTTTTGAGCGTGTCAATCAAATCTAACAGATTCCAATTGAAAATGATTAGCACTCTCTACCATCTACACTCTCCTCAACAAATTACACAACCCAAAAAAAAAAAACCGAGGCTCGATAATGATCGCAGAGGTGCTAAATAATATTTCACCATAGCACTGACCAAAAAGGGCAAACACAAGATGACCCATTTAAGGCAGCAATAATGGCAGGCTCGAAATATGCGGCAACCGGATTAATAAATTAGCAAATTGCCGGCTTCGATATTGCGATACAGTCGCGAGTCGGAATGAAAGTGGCTCAGACCGTGGGTAAATAACATGACAACTCAGCCGCTTGGGAGGGCGTGTGTATCGATGCGATCTTTTTCTTCTTTTTTTTTTGTGTTGGTCCATAATTACCTGAGCTTGAGCCCATGGGCCAGCCAATGATGCCAATTGTTTGCATTACGCGAGCCACATGCTCGCTCTACTGGCCAAGTCCAAGTACAAGTTTCTCTCCGCGCACACTCTGACGTCGACGTTGAAGCTGAAGCTGAAGTTGACGGATGACGACAACGCGAGCATCGACGCAACGTCGGCATCGGCATCGACATCGACGTTGGCGTCGCTGCCGAAATAAAAACTCACAGTCAGCGCGGAAGAAAGAAGAAAGAAATGAACATATTCACTTAACAAACAAGTTGACTTTATTTTTTGATGTTGTTGCTTGGCCCGTTTGGGTCGTTGTTATTGTTGTGTTGCTGTCGGTGTCGATTGTTGTTGTTCCCTAGATTTTATGCATGTGCTCAGTGCCTTTTTCGCGTCTTTTTTTTTTTTTGGTAGCTTCCGCAGTCAGCGACAGCGTCTGCGGCTGCGTCTTGGCGGCTTTTGTTTAATTTACTTTTAAATTGTTTTGTAATGCGTGCGGCGACTGCGACGTCTGCCGCCAACGGCAGCTGCGCAGCTGCAACAAAATCGCCCAATATAAAAGGCTAGACGTCGACTGACTTATACATCAAATTCATCTCAGCTCTCTCAAGCTCAGCAGAAGCAGCAGCAGCTCGTCAAGGATTAAAACGCGTCGCGTATTCTTAAAAAACAAACGAAATTAACCGAAAATGAAAGTGTTCGCCATTGCCTGTGTGAGCCTCTTGGTGGCCAGCTGCGCTTGGGCCGCTCCCAGCGTGCAAGATAACAAAATCGAAAGTGATAACACATTCGGTCGGGCCGCTCGCTACTTGGGCGCCTGCCTCGAGAGCGATGAAATGGCCACCTGTTTGGCCGTCAAAGGCATTACCGCATTGAATCGTGCTGCCAGGAGCAACAACATTGAGCTGGTCAATGGCGTAACCTTCCAGAGGTGTGTGTGTTTTATTTTGTGAAAGTGTTGAAAGTGAATTTCTTATGCAAAATGCACTAGAATGTTATGCAAAGTGAAAGCGAAACTATACAACAAGTTCTAAGTTGTGTTTGTTCCATGTTCGTTGCAGAGATCCAGCCAACCCTGTGCAGCGCAGCGGCAAATCCCTCAGCGAACAGGATATCTACGCTGAGTTGCCTCAAAACTCCGAGGAGCGTAATGGCCGTCTGGTTGATTTGGCCATCTCCAGTGTGAGCGACTTCCTGACCACCCACAACCTGGAATTCAAAATGCCCGCCGAGACCACCCAACAGGTTGCTCGTGCTCTCGATGAAGGTATGTTGTAATAAATAAAAGCTTACCATCTAGTTAACTAACTTCACCATCTGTTTACCAATTATTTAGGCCGTGCCAAGATCAAGAAAGTGATTGGCCCCGTCGCTTTGGCTATTGGTGCTAAGCTCTTCGCTGTCATTCCTCTGGTGCTTGGTTTCCTCGCTCTGTTGACCTTCAAGGCTGTGATCGTCGCCAAGCTTGCCTTCTTCCTGGCCATCCTGGTTGGCGGCTCTCGTCTGTTGGGCGGATTCGGCAACAAGTTCGGCGGCAACTCGTACAGCGGCTACAACGCTAACACCTACTCCGTGCCCGCCAGCGCCAGCTGGAGCTCGGGTGCCTCTTCTGGCTATCCCTATGCTCGTAGCATCGACACCGACGCCCAGCAGTTGGCCTATGCCGGACAGCAGCAGGAGCAGCAATAAGCACTTGACACTCGAATAGTGTGAAGCCTTTTGGGCTGAGAATGTGCCTTCAATTTGAAATATCTAGAGCTTAAGTAATTTATTCAAAGACGTTTGCTTACTTAATTTATTGTACTACATCTACATATTATTACGCACAATTCAAGACATCAGCAAAATAGTCAAGTTGAATGTTTGTCATCAAAATAAATGCGATTAATTCCATAAGATAACCTGTTACTACAATATTTGTTGATGGATGTTAAGGTTAATTTGCATAATTTTCGACCAGGTCACATACACAGCAATTAATTAAACTGTGGCATGACTTTCCCATAACTACTTTGCAACTGGTTGAACAAGTATGTGAACTTAACACGTGAAGCAACAAGTTTGCTCTCTCAATTAAAACTTTTGGCCAGGTTCTACAGAGTTTTGTCTTCTTCCCAGCCACATGTGGCAAACACACTCACAAATGGACGCCCTTGTCTTTGCCACAAAGTTAATTGATACGAGTGTGTGTGTGTGTGCTCGTAGTTTTGACAAAATGCCACGCCTTGTTATTGAGGTGTTTGCTTTTTTGTTGGGCCTGTTTTCGGCTGTTTGCCTTGGCATGTTAATTGTTGTTTACAGTCAGAAACTTTCTACTTATGCGCATAAAAATGTCACTTGACGCGATCGAAAAGATATATGCGAGCATGTGCTACAATTCAGCTTTCTTTTGCACAGATTTGTTAGAGATTTAGAAGCAATTGAAATAGAAAACGAACAAACGAACCTACCTACCTACGTACCTATCTGTCTGCCTAACAACGACACTTGACTAAAAGAGAATGAAATCGAAAGCGTTGAAAGCGGCTATCGATGCGTCTCTAACTGGGCCAAAATGAGCATTAAGTCACCACATCTGAGGCATACCAAATATGTAGAAGTACGTTCGACAGTTTTGGTAAGCATATGCATATAATAATCGCTTTAATGAAATTCAATGGTATGGCTAATATGAGAGACAAAAGACTCACTAAAGAATCTGGCACAAGCAATGTTCATAAGCAAATGAAGTCACGTCCCCAAACCAGAGAAGCTAACAGAGGCGTGGCTGTTGCATGCCAATTACGATCGCCTAACGGTGTGTCAGCCAACTTGTGGCCGAAGGAAATTGGGGCATTTACTTATATAAAAAAAAACACAGTAACAAATATATACAAAAATCATATTCAAGCCATTGAAGACATCAGGCACCCAAAGCACCCGATGCCCGACGATGAACGTCCGACACTTGGCGACTTCCCTTTCGTTTGGACGTGGGACGTGCGACGTGCATGGAAATATGGTCAAGAAATTGTTGGAGTAGCATACGCATAAAATTTGCATAAATTGTTTACAGTTGTTACTCTTACTGTTATTGTTGTTGCAGTACTACGTATTTTTCGTTGTTTTTTTTCTCTTGGCCAGCGCGATTTCTAGCCACTAAATTGGACACAGGCGCACGTCCAATTCGAAAAAGTATAAAACAGTGGCCCATTGCATTCAATTAATCACAAAGCAATTTCCATTCACAAAGCCAACAGCAGTGTGTGCGCTAAACATTGTGGATACCAAAGGACTATCATATCAATCAAATACCCAGAACTTTAAAACAAAAGTGCCTAACAAAATGTGCGCGAAATTCGTTTGTGTTGTGCTCGTGGCCAGCTTTGTGTGCGGCGCTTTGGCGTTGCCCTCGCAGGATAACAGCGAAAAGGATTTAGTCAACATGATCAACAAACTGGATAATGAAGATTCTGTCTCACTGTTCGGCGGTCTCCGCATCGATCGCACGGAAGCAGGTCGCAGCTTCGGCTCTTCCAAGGGCATTGAATCGTTTGAGGATCGTGCTGAACGTTATCTGGAGACACATGAACTGAATCTTTCGTTCTCAGGCGATGAACAAGATGAGAATGCTGAGAATGTGTACAGCGGACGTGCCATGGAGGGTGAGTAATCGCCAATCGGCCATCTACAATCGACAACACCGACCAACCGACAACAAAACTGACAAATTACTAGCAACGTCTCGTCCATATAAAGTGCCAACTTTCACTTCAACTGTAGTTTGTGCAACAACTACATCGAAATTTTTGCCAAGAGTGGCAGAAGCCTGCTGCTGCTGACAGCAGTCATTGTTGTTGCTAGCACTTGGTTATTTTCCACAAAATGTTGAGTGTTCGGCCTAAGCTGACTGCCGAGACAGACGCCGGAAATTACGCATACGCCGGGTGTACAAAAGTGTCACTTTGTTGGCGTCGCGTTGGTTTTCGTGTTGCATACTTTACAGCCATGGCTGAAAATACAATATCGACTTTATGACGATGGTCTACTTTTAGGCTGTTCACTAATCATTGTTTGCTTTGCAATTTGTTCGCTTACAGAATCACGCAGCAAGCGCATGAAGAAGATGCTGCTGCCACTGCTGTTGGCTTTGAAACTGAAGAAGGCTGTCGTCGTCAAGGTCATGTTCACCATCATCAAGTTCATCTCCCTGAAGGCTCTCGCCATCTCCTTCCTTGCCCTCATTCTGGCTGGTAAGTTATTCAGCAAACCAAGGCCATTTGATTTGTTTCGAAAATTAATCATGTCCTTGAATCGCCAGGTGCCACCTTCTTCAAGGATCTGTTGGCCAAGAAGAAGGACCACATCACCACTGCCTACATCACCGGCAGCCCATTGAACGCCGAGATTGTGCACTCCGACTGGAACCGCAACGGTCAGGCTAGCGCCGCCGATTTGGCCTACAACCATTATGGTCTGGCTCAGCCCTTCTAAGCTGAAACAACACACATGGAGTTCACTTCACTCTCTTGCACAATCTATCCATCTGTCTATCAAACATCATCTATATTTCCCAATACTTATCCCCACCTTTAACTCTGCTGCACTTTCCTTACCTTTCGAATTTCGCCACAAAGACTTCACATTCTCTCCATGGCTAAATTCGTTGTAGTGTTGTAGTCAATAATTATTTAGTTGTACTTAGTTAGTTAGCTGCGACATACCAAAAACAAAAAAAAAAACTAAAAAAAAAAAAATGAAAAACGATATCCGAACAAACATCCACGACTTGGCTAGAACAGGACAATGCACTCGGAACAATGAAACTTATTATGCTTGCGCCATATTTATTGCACAATCAATCATGCTCTCTATGCAGACATGTAGCTCAGGTTTATCACAAGCAAAAAAGAAAAGAAACAAAAATAACAATTACGACAAACAAACAAAAAATACTTATGTCTGCTAAAGAGTTTAATTACTAAGTATTTATTTACATAATTTATAGCAATTGAATAAAAATGATTCATGAAATGCAAATTTATTTTTCTTTTCTAAAGATGTAAACTGTCAACACAACCAAGAGATACACTATATAATACAGAGATAATCTCTTCCTCAAAAAATACAATTCATCCACTCAAGCTTAAAGAGTGTGAGCTACAGAGTGCAAAAGCAAGTTTATTTAAGCTCTCAGCCTCTTTAAGAAAGTAACGAAGATAAAGAAGGCAAAATTAAGAAATTAAGATGAAATAATCATTAACAATGAATAGTTAGTTTGTCCAAATTAGGTAAACAAGTCTCAGTCGACAACTCACTATGAATTTATTTGCAAATATTTATGTCCAAGGCACGCGACATTTAGCTGGCTTGTAATTATGCAGCGTGTCTGTGAATTTTCTTCTTTTCAGCTCAGAGAATTCATTAAAAGGGGGAACGGAGTCCCTTAGTGACAAAATTAGACTCCCGTTGCGCTACGGTGAACGCCGTGCCACAGAGGAAAGCGAAAGTGCCGCCCATTTGGCTGGCTGGGTGGCTTGTTGGCTGGTTGGTTAGCTGACTGTCTAGTTGGACGCAGCTGACCGAAGCTGGGAAGAATTTCGACCACAAATCGTGGGGTAATTAGAAAAAGTCAAGACAGCAGCAAGCAAAACCTAAACGCGGCAATGACTTTGGGCCGCTGTGCGTAGTGAAAGGGAAATGGGTATAAAAGGCAAAGCCATAAAAATGAGTTGTTGCATTCGGACAAGTGTTCCCCAGATCATTAGACGTACTTTGTTCAACACCAAATTTACGCTTTATTCACCATCATCAACATCATCAACATGTTGCTATTGAAAACCTTGGAATATTTGTTTTACCTCGCCTGGTTCTGTTTTCTATGCAAATACGCCCAGGCTGCCAGTCTTCAGCCTACGGAGCCGGCACCAGTGCAAATGGAGACTTTGCAACCACCTCAGAGGGCGCCATCAATGAATATGAATGAGTGTGAATCCTCAGTCTTCAGTTGGATGTGTCTCAAGATAGAATTTGTTAAGATTATGGAACGCTTAGCTGAGCAACAGGAGTTAAATGTGTTACCGGGCGTGAGTGTTGTTAAAGACGAAAATGCAACCGAGCTAAAGACTTCCGAACTGATGGCTGGTAAGATTATAATAAAGGATTATATTATAGATAACTTATGATATATGCATTTAACAGAGGTAGCGCGCAGTTATCCCAGTGACCCTAATACCAGACTCAATGGATATATTCTTGCCAAGATGCAGAATCTGCTAAAGACACGCTTCCTGCGCTTTCGCTTAATGGACGATTCCAAAATGGAAGAGGGTCGTAAGCACAAATTTGGTAAAAAGGGCGGTTTGGAGGCTCTGGTAGCAGCTGGAGTTATGATGAAGGGTATGCTGATGGCTCTCGGGCTTGGAGCCATTGCCATGATGGCAGGAAAAGCGCTAATGACTGCTCTGATGGCTCTAACACTTTCCGGCGTCCTTGGCCTGAAAGGCTTAGCCGGCGGCGGCAAGTCTACAACTTATGAGATTGTCGCCAAGCCCATTTACACTTCCAGCCATTCGCACTCCGTCAGCCATGAGGATGGTCATGGACACAGTGCACACTTTGCACCTGCCGGAGCCGGAGGCAGCGGCAGCGGTTATGGATATGGAGGCTATGCCCGCTCACTCAATTTGCCGAGTCCGAGCCAACTGCAAGCGTTGTAGAGCCTTTGGGATTAATCTTTATTATTTATTGTAATCTTAATATTTATATAATTTGTAAACCTATTTATTCTATTTGTCTGCGCTAAAAATACTTGGTAAACAAAAATTAAATAACTTTTATTTGTATGTGGTAGCGTTTCCAATCGATATATAATAGTAATTATCGTATTAAAAACATTTTCCAGATATACTATAAATATGAGTATATTAAGCTCTCGATATCAGTTACAAAATGTTCAAGCTCTTGATATTCGTTTGCTTGCAATTCTTGTTAATTTCTTTAGTAACAAAGGCTGAAGGTCAAAGTAAGTATATTCTGTCATGCAATTCATATTCTATTGAACCCCTTCTCTCAGGCTGCCACCTTATTGGAATATGTCAAAAAAGTTGTGAAGTGGAAATTGGCGCGACCAAACCCTGTCCATCAACTACAAAATGTTGTTTGGGATTGGGACAGAAATAAAATTGACGAAGTTTAATCGAATTTTTGGAAATATTTATAGCATGTCAAGTAACAGTGGATCAGTTAAAATATGTGACGACGTTGGAAAATGGAAGAGTACAAGACTAACGTCCTAATAAACAATTCTTTACGAATTACTACTACAGACAAAGTTAGCTAAAAAGTAAATTAATTGTAATGAATTTTAAATAAAATTTCAACAACAATTATTAAGTACATTGATAATCTTTTTAAAAATCTTTCTGAACAAGTAAGTATTATAATTTGTTGTCAATATTTAACTCAATACAGTATACATATGTGTGATTTGTGATATCTATGGTTTTCAATTTCAAACTATTTATTCTTAATTAACACAGTGTTAAGTTTTAAATGTATGTATACGTCACTTAATATTTAAAATTATTTATTGTTGATCAACTTCATTAATTATATAATTTTTTTTTTGTTTTTGAATAGAGCTAATCTATCATAATTATAAAACTGCGTTGCCAACACGTAAAAAATGTAGAATTGTCATTTAATATATTTTTATTCGTATTAACGAATTTTTATTAGCATGTTAAAATAGGTCAGTAGACTTTTGAATTTTGCACAGAAATCGTACCAGCGATTTTTCAATTAACAAATTAATCAATTTTTAGTTTCTCTTCTAACCCAATTTAGGTGTCGAATCATTTTTGTTTATAAAGGCAGACAGATGCACTAAAAATTCAGTAGTTCTATCACCACAATGAAAGCGACTTACACTGGTAATATAGAAATATATATTTTTACAACAGCTATGTAAGTTAGCTTCCTTTTTGCTTACAGTTATATGTCTGGTGCTCTGCACATCATGGATTTATTCGGCGGCAGCTTCGGCAATTCCAGTCGAAATAGGTATAGCAAATGATGAATACCAAACAACTGAAGCAGGATTGACTGATTCCATGGATATGGAATCAAATGTTACTGCCAACAAAACCGAAGAGGATGTGGAGCAGGCACTAGCACAGGAATCTGAAATCTCTAACGCTATTGAACCTGAAGTTCGTCCAACGAAGCGTCCAAAGCGTCCTAATTCTAACAAACGACCAGCAGCTGGCGATCACAAGCCCCATCATCACAATCCCATGGCACTACCAGCATCCTGGTCATACTATCCAATTCCATATCCAATGTCATATCCACCTTGTCCATATCCGCAGCCAATGTTTTACCCAATGCCTATGTATTCACCATACTTTTTCCCATCCCAAATGCATACTTCAGAGAAGAAAATCCCCGCTAATGCTATGCAATCAGATGTCGCCGATTCTGCAGAGTCTGGAGAAGAAATCAGTAATGAAGAGCTGCTCAGAAATGCCAATTTGTGGAAAAATCGCTTCGAAAACAAGTGGGCAAACAAGACAACCAACAGTAGTACAACCGTTAAGCCAACTAAGAGATTCATCATTAGAAATTGGGTAGCCAACAAACTCAATAAGAAAACGACAACTACAACCACTACAACCACAACAACTACTCCAGCCCAATAATAATGTCGTACTGTTAATATTTATTCATTATATCAGCTTAAATTAATTTATTTTTTATGGTATAAAAATAAAAGTAATTTATGAAATAAATAATTTTTGAAATAGATTTTCAATACAAATTATTAAAAATGAATTGGTTTTTACAAAACAGAATCGAAATTTAGCAAAGTATTTTAAATCTTTTTTACTCTAATAGCTATACTTGAAAAAAATATATATATTCATAAATACGAGTATCTATTCGTCGGTGTCTCGATAACACATTTTTTACCGCAAAATTTTTATTTCAGTCCTATCATTAGCAAGTTTAAAATCGCAACTGGAGGTGTTTTATTTATTTATTTTTAAAAAATTAGCAAATTGGCGAATTTATAAAATGTTACTATTTGTTTTATTAATAAAAACTGATACTATTTAAAGCATTAATATGAGAGAAATACTGTTTAGTATTCTTTGAGCCGACATGAAGCTGTTTCACAACAGTAAGCGACATTAAAGACATTTTAAACAAATAATATAAATTATAATTCATCTCTTTTTAACAGTTATAATCTTACTACTGTATTTTACAAATATTTGGACATTAAATCATTCATTATGGCAGGATTCATCTACACTTAAAAATGTTGTCAACGTTTTAGAACAAAACAATAATTTAGAATCACCAACGGAAAATCGTAGATTAATCCACCGAATTGAAGATCATCCCTTCAAATTTCTTTTCCGAAGAAAATGGGGCCATAAATGGAAAACAACAACTACAGCCCAGGCAATAGATCCTACTGATCCAACTGATCCTACAGAACCAACAAATCCAACAAAACCAACGCATCCTACAGATCCAACAAAACCAACAAAACCAACACATCCTACAGAGCCAACAAAACCAACGCATCCTACAGATCCAACAAAACCAACAAAACCAACACATCCTACAGAGCCAACAAAACCAACGCATCCTACAGAGCCAACAAATCCAACAAAACCAACGCATCCTACAGAGCCAACAAAACCAACGCATCCTACAGAGCCAACAAAACCAACGCATCCTACAATTCCAACAAAACCAACGCATCCTACAGATCCTACAATTCCAACAAAACCAACGCATCCTACAGAGCCAACAAAACCAACGCATCCTACAATTCCAACAAAACCAACGCATCCTACAGATCCTACAATTCCAACAAAACCAACGCATCCAACTGATCCAACAAAACCAACGCATCCTACAAAGCCAACTAAGTCTACAGTTGCAACAAAACCAACTCCTTCTTCAAAGCCAACAAAACCTTCTACAAAACCAACTAAATCTACGGTTCCAACAAAACCAACTCATTCTACAAGGCCAACAAAACCAACCCATTCCACAAAACCAACAGAGTCCACAGAACCAACACATTCAACAGAACCAACTCAGTCTACGGAACTAACACACTCCACAGAGCCTACTGAGTCTACGGTTCCAACAAAACCAACTCATTCGACGGCTCCAACAAAACCAACCCATTCTACGAAACCAACTCATTCTACAGAACCTACTGAGTCGACGGTTCCAACAAAGCCTACCCATTCTACGAAACCAACTCATTCTACAGAACCTACTGAGTCGACGGTTCCAACAAAACCAACTCATTCGACGGTTCCAACAAAACCAACCCATTCTACGAAACCAACTCATTCTACAGAACCTACTGAGTCTACGGAACCCTAACACATTCCACACAGAACCTACTGAGTCTACGGTTCCAACCAACTCATTCGACCCAACCCAACCCATTCTACGAAACCAACTCATTCTACAAAACCCATTCTACGAAACCAACTACTGAGTCTACGGAACCAACACATTCCACAGAAACTACTGAGTCTACGGTTCCAACAAAACCTACCCATTCTACGAAACCAACTCATTCTACAGAACCTACTGAGTCTACGGTTCCAACAAAGCCTACCCATTCTACGAAACCAACTCATTCTACAGAACCTACTGAGTCGACGGTTCCAACAAAGCCTACCCATTCTACGAAACCAACTCATTCTACAGAACCTACTGAGTCTACGGTTCCAACAAAACCAACCCATTCTACGAAACCAACCCATTCCACAGAACCAACTGAGTCTACGGAACCAATACATTCCACAGAACCTACTGAGTCTACGGTTCCAACAAAACCTACCCATTCTACGAAACCAACTCATTCTACAAAACCTACTGAGTCTACGGTTCCAACAAAGCCTACCCATTCTACGAAACCAACTCATTCTACAGAACCTACTGAGTCTACGGTTCCAACAAAACCAACCCATTCTACGAAACCAACCCATTCCACAGAACCAACTGAGTCTACGGAACCAACACATTCCACAGAACCTACTGAGTCTACGGTTCCAACAAAACCTACCCATTCTACGAAACCAACTCATTCTACAGAACCTACTGAGTCTACGGAACCAACACATTCCACAGAACCTACTGAGTCTACGGTTCCAACAAAACCTACCCATTCTACGAAACCAACTCATTCTACAGAACCTACTGAGTCTACGGTTCCAACAAAACCTACCCATTCTACGAAACCAACTCATTCTACAAAACCTACTGAGTCTACGGTTCCAACAAAACCAACTCATTCTACAGAACCTACTGAGTCTACGGAACCAACACATTCCACAGAACCTACTGAGTCTACGGTTCCAACAAAGCCAACTCATTCGACAGTTCCAACAAAACCAACCCATTCTACGAAACCAACTCATTCTACAGAACCTACTGAGTCTACGTTTCCAACAAAACCTACCCATTCTACGAAACCAACTCATTCTACAGAACCTACTGAGTCTACGGAACCAACACATTCCACAGAACCTACTGAGTCTACGTTTCCAACAAAACCTACCCATTCTACGAAACCAACTCATTCTACAGAACCTACTGAGTCTACGGAATCAACACATTCCACAGAACCTACTGAGTCTACGGTTCCAACAAAACCTACCCATTCTACGGAACCAACTCATTCTACAGAACCTACTGAGTCTACGGAACCAACACATTCCACAGAACCTACTGAGTCTACGGTTCCAACAAAACCTACCCATTCTACGAAACCAACTCATTCTACAGAACCTACTAAGTCTACGGAACCAACACATTCCACAGAAACTACTGAGTCTACGGTTCCAACAAAACCTACCCATTCTACGAAACCAACTCATTCTACAGAACCTACTGAGTCTACGGAACCAACACATTCCACAGAACCTACTAAGTCTACGGTTCCAACAAAACCTACCCATTCTACGAAACCAACTCATTCTACAGAACCTACTGAGTCTACGGAACCAACACATTCCACAGAACATACTGAGTCTACGGTTCCAACAAAACCAACTCATTTTACGGAACCAACTCATTCTACAGAACCAACTGAGTCTACGGTTCCAACAAAGCCAACTCATTCTACAGAACCAACCCATTCCACAAAACCAACTGAGTCTACGGTTCCAACAAAACCAACTCATTCTACAGAACCTACTGAGTCTACGGAACCAACACATTCCACAGAACCTACTGAGTCTACGGTTCCAACAAAACCTACCCATTCTACGAAACCAACTCATTCTACAGTACCAACTGAGTCTACGGTTCCAACAAAGGCAACTCATTCTACAGAACCAACCCATTCCACAAAACCAACTCATTCTACAGAACCTACCCATTCGACAGAACCAACTGAGTCTACGGAACCAACACAACACAACTCATTCGACGGTTCCAACAAAACCAACCCATTCTACGAAACAAACACATTCTACAGAACCTACTGAGGTGACGGTTCCAACAAAACCAATACATTCTACAGAACCTACGAAGTCTACGGTTACCACAAAACCAACTTATTCTACTGAAGCAGTTCCTTTTACAGAACCTTAGAGTTCACGGTTTTAACAAATCCAAATCATTCGACTCCTCCAAAGCAATTAACTTGCACGACCTTAATAGGCTCCACCGAGTCACAATAAAAATAAAATTAAATCTAAATTATGATATTCAATGTAAATGAGTAAACACTTCAATAAAAAAAAAAAATTTTAATATTGGCGAAAAATAAACACCAAGCAATCATTTAAAAAAAAAAAATTTTTAACCAAGAACTCATAAACTTATTGTATTGAGAGAATCAACGGCTTAAGTCACCGCATAGGTGACTTCACGTTGTTTGTTTGCTAATTAGCAAATTTACCACTATAAATTAAAAACAAAACTACTATGTTCACTTTATTAATGAAGTCGCAACCTTTTTAAAGACCCACACGAATCGCGAATATTTCAGTTATCGTAGATCCACCATGAAGTTTGTTTGCGGCAGTAAGAGGATACACGGTTTTTCGTTAAGAAGCTTAAAATTACCTCCGGTTTTTTGCAGTAACTATTGTTTTTCTTGGCGCGTATTTGTGAAGGAGTTGATGTATCAAATGAAGGCATAACAGAAGAATTTGAAGAAACGCATATGATTAGTACACTACAAATGGATGATTTAATTAAACGTAATGAAGGAATTACAAACATCGAAAATCAAAAGTTTACTGATGATGGTTTTAAGCAACCGCTTAGAAATTTATTTAAAAATAAACGAAAAACAATTGCGGGAACAACAACGGCCCTACCACAAACAGAAACAACAGATACGACCAGAACAGGCTCCTCCCCGATACCATAAAATAGATTAAATCATACCTTTATGTCAATGTAAATGGTTGAACATTTATGTAAAAAACTAATAATTGAAATAAACACTAAAGACAAAAAATAATAATTAAAATAAATACTACAGTAAAAATTTATAATTTAAACGACACCCAGAGAGTATTTTTTTAATAAACAACTTTAAGATAAGACATAGTAGCTTTAATACATTTTATAATATTTTTTCATACGAAAATCAGCATGGAATAATAAAATGAATCTCACAATACCCATTTAATGGTTTTATTTAGATTTGATCAGTAAAACTAACACTACCCTACTATTGTTGAATTCCCTTAAAGTTCAATTAAACTTTCCATGTTATACATCAATATAACGGTTATAATTTAGCAAGTTTGCAAAGGTGACTTCAGGTTGTTTTTTTTTCTAATTAACAAATTCACCACTATTTAAATAAAAACTGAACTACTAAGTTTGTGTTATTAATAAAGTAAAATATTTTTAAAGTCTAATGCAAATCGCGAATAATTTAGATACCGTTTCCTGCTGCAGTAAGAGGATACGCTATCCTTAGTTAACTTGCTAACAGTTAATCTTGATTTTTAGCAGGAGCTATTATTTTTCTGGGCTCTCTGCTTATTTGTGAAGGAGTAGGTATTAAGGAATTATTTGTCGATCCAAATAAAGGTAGCATATTAACTAAGCCCAATGAGGAATATACGAGCAACAAAAGTAAAAAGTTTACTGAGGATGCTCCAAATCAACCGCTTAGAAATTTATTGAAAATGAAATAGACATCAACAACAACAACAACTACAACTTCAACTACAACAACTCCTACTACCACAACAATAATAGTTCTACTATCAACATAGCCAACAGCTACCAACAACAGCTACAACAAAATAAATTATTTTATATGAGCATGTCTTTACGTCAATACAAATTATGAAATACTATAGTAAAAAAAATATAAATCAAACTACATATGTAGGTGATGCAAACGATGCAGAAGATCTTTTTGTGTTTAACGTAATGCAGTTGTACGTTAAAAAAATATAACAATTAATACATACAACAAAGATACTTTAATTGTTTTTGGTTTATTTTTTATACGAACTCAATCGACATCACAGTAATTGAAAAATTCCTTTTATTTGTAAACCCTGCAGTTTTATTATATATCTTTAGTCTGTAACATTTCAGTATATTTTCTGTTTAAATAAAAACAGAAATAAATTATGCCTTGCATACTTTTAGGCAGCAGTTAAAATCTCTCTTTGTATTTCTCATTGTGGATAAGTGAATCTCTGGCACCCAAAGTTGGTAATTTCTTGCAGTTGAAACCTGGTTGATTGCGACTTCTCGCCTCAGTCGGTGCTCAAGACTTGCCGACAAACGTTTGGCCGTCGTCGCGCTAGGGAGTATGTGACAACAACAAAAACAAACAATACTAAGACAACAGACAACAAAGATAAACAAGAAGCGCCAAAGTCATAAGCCAAACCCCACGCCAAAGCAAAAACCCGCAACTGTAAAAGTGAAAGACGGCAAAGAGACGTCGCGACGCGTCGTAACTTGACAAGATTAATTCTTAATATGAATTTCGTGAAATTTGTTGCTGTTTGCCGTGCAAACAAGCGAAAGTGAATGTGGCAAACAAACTGCAACTGAAACTACAGCTAATTAGACGTCACGCAACACCAAATTTTGTTGAGCGAGAATAATGCGTTAATTGTGATGAATGTGTGTGTGTATATATATATATATGTATTTATATATCCCTGTGTGTGTTTCGTATATGTAAGTCCATCAAAATTTATTAGTGCGATTTGCGAAAGTAAAAGTTAATCCAAAAAAGCAACGAATATGCAAAAATTTGACCCAGTTTCAAAATGCAGCCAGGCAACTTGCTGCATGACCAGCAAATCAACAGTTGCTGGACGACTCGACTGCGGGCCAAGGCTGCATCATTGTCATTGCCTACCACACAGTCTCTGACGACTGTGGCCTTTCCGCTTATCAACCAGCAAGCCAAAAAAAAAAAAAAAAAAAAAAAAAACACACAAACTCAGCAGAAAAAGAGAGACGAAAACCTGTTATCCGGTCTCTGGGTCTTTGGGTCTGTCTCTTTGGTTGCATTTCTCCTTTAGAAATTACGAGCATGTGCATGTAAAAGTGAAATTTGTATTGCCCCTTGTTGGATTGGATGTGGTATCACATGTTGTGGTTTATCTGAATAATGTTCTCAGTAGCCAAATTAGAATCTCAGTTTCTGCCCGCATGAGTTATTAGCGCATGCCAGATGAGTATCTTCATACGCTCTAATACCCAACAGCCGCTGTTTGCCTGCTCACTCTTACCTAATTCTTCCCTCAAGTTGGGTTATTAGCTAGGCTGACGTGCCGGTAATACAAGTTTGCATACAATCATACTACATATGTAAATGTTCTCTTTACCGTGTTAACCGCTGCAGCGACAAATGCAGAAACACTTTACATGGCGTGCCTAAAGTACATAGCGGTTAACACCAGTGCGAAGACTACAAATTTTTATGGAACTCATTTGCATAAATTCCACAGTTAATTGATTCAGAGAAATTACTGAATATATAAACAAAACAATTATACTAATACTTTCTTTGACTAGGTGAATTTAATAATATATTTAGAATGGGATTTCTTTAAAAATAAATACTTACTTTTACTGCAAAGCAACAAAGTGGCAAGACTTAAATGAATACCCATTAAAGCTTTCTTAATTTTAAAAGAAAGTAAAACAGATTGAGTGAGTTTAAGGTTAACAAAATGTTTGTAATCAGATAAGTCATCTCATATTACTGAGAGAAATATTTAAATAGAATTTTAAATCTAATTCTAATTTGCAAACGACCTTCATCTACGAGCCTAATGGCATCGTAAATGGCATTTTCAAATTGTTACAGATTGTTACTCGCATAACAAAAAGCAAATGCAAATCACGCAGCCAGTGTAAATATGCAAAATGTGACGATTTGGTTTTTATGGTCGCTTTATCAACACGTTTTTTTCAGTTAGGCTTCACTTATCGAACAAGTAAGAAAAAACATTGGGAATACTCGTAATAAGCCATTTTAACTCGCCTGCACATAAATGTGCTCGTAAAAATTAAGCCAATCTATTTGGGCTTAATAAGCCATTAGTAAGTCGGGTTGGTTAACCGCAACGAAAGTGAATTTGCGTTTGCCGTCTACTAGATTTCTCTCAACGCTTACAGCGAGCTCAAACCAGAGTACAAATAAAACGAAAATCAACAACAACAAAAACTAAAACATAATTTATAAAAAATAAATATTTGCACGCTAGACGCGATCAGCTTACAAATTGCCACAAGCAGATATAGATATATATATACAGACGGGTGGACTGACAGCAAGATACACGCATAAAGTGAAATTAGTAATCTAATAGATTCATTCACTAAACATGCGATTAACACTGAAACTGAAACTGAAAGTTGGCAAAAATGATTAAAGCCGCTCGATTCACAATATTTTTTTAATTTAAGGTTTTTACATAACAACCACAACAAAAAAACAAGTAATTGGATTCTGTATATACGAGTATAAGAAGAGACTGCTCGAAAAAATTGTCACATAAAAATGCAATAAAAATCTCACTGAAATGCCTGTCAGTAGCAGCTCAAAGCGAAAGCTTGTTACCAAATTAAATCTGGCCTGCAATCGCGACAGCCGGCAGTTGGCCATTTCAAGTGCCATTATGGCAGATTTAATGAAATCATTATGGCAGAGCTATCAGTAGTGTTTCAAGTGAAAGCCACTAACAAAAAATAAATCCAAAGCACAAGATAATACAGTACCTTATATAAGCGCACAAATCTTCTAATCATTAGATGAGCACACAAACTCACGCAATGTTCTAGTTTTGTGTTGTCATCTCAGCGGCTGACCTCTTGACCGCTCTGTTGGCTACCTCATCCGTTAGCTGCTGAACCCAAAAGTCAAGTCAAAACAAAGGAAAATCATGGCGCTTACTTAATAATCATAGAGCACCACAGGTACTCGCAACTCTCGTAACCAAATGCTGCAAGTACTCGCACTCGCATTCGTACTCGCACTTGTAATTTAAGTTCTGCTTGTCGGAAAGAAACTTGTTTCTTGACCATTATTTTGATGGCATTTGTTAAAGTGTTTTATGACTATTTCATGTTTGATTACATAAGTCAAAGCGGAGCGAAGCGGTAGTTTAAAGAATGCGTTTTTAATATGAAAAGACATAACAGTGTCATTCGTAACTTAAAACACATGTCGTTGATAACGTTACTCATACGCCTGGTGGTCGCGGCTCAACAAGCGAGCTCATTAAAAATAATAATCATAACTCAAATGCTGTGCGCATTTGTGTATGTCTTTATCTATGTGTTTGTGTGTGTGTATGTGTGTGGTGTGTGCCGTTGCCTGCAGCTGTGTGCGTAATTTAATGTAATTGATTTTGTTATACTAGACGTTATAAATGACTTTGCAGATTACATCAGCTGTCTGAGCAGCACATGTGCACTTAGCTCAAATCAAGTAAAAGGAATTAAGTATCCCTAATTGGGCCCAAATCTAGAGAGTGCGCCGCGGTATAAATCCATAAGCCGAACATTAAATCAATAAACTTACGAGCACTTTGTATACAAAGCAAGTCTCAGATTGGAATAAATTACCTTTACCTTTAATTATTTTCCCTTCTCTCGCTTTTCCGGTTATCATTGAAAATAGTTTGTTGACCTTATTATAGCTTTGTTCGGTCAAATATAATCTCTTAACTCCTTAAATATTCCCAATATGCGCAAAAACACTGCTGACCTAGTTTTCTTTGTGATTGCATGTAATTTAAAGAAACCTCATTTTAATTTTGGCATTACAGTAAAACTCGTTTAAGAAGTATTTTAAAGAGCCGCGAAAAGTGCAGACTACAGTAGTGTCCGCAGCGCCGCAACAAAAGAGCGCGTCAAAACGGGCAGACAAAACTGCACTCGAAACAATCACAACTAACTGGAAAATGTAAACAAACAAAGGCAACAGCGGCTAAACAACTTTCTGCGAACGCCAACGAAACAAGCTGAAAGAAACAACTGAAAGAGCCAACAACAACAGTTAGCACAGCGGAAGAATCTCGCTGGAGTTAGCCATCTACAATAATTCCGAACCGGGCGCTACGTGTGAACGAAGCCGAAGTCAAAGTCAAAGTCGAAGAGAAAGAGGAAGCCAGGAAAAAAACTGAACTGAACGATACATAAACTGTTTGCCGCTAACAACTTAACGAAAGCCGAGAGCGAGAGAGAGAGAGAGTGTGTGTGATATCAACCGGCAGCTTGGCCTGGCCCGGCCATGATCTTGGCCAGCACGGAACGCGACTCAGTCAGTTGTCGGTCAGACGCGCACGCATGCGCACGTTATTGAAGATTGGAGCGTGGCTACAAATACGAGTATCTCTAAGATACTAAGATACGAATTACGCGGCAACCGTTAGACTGTAGGTGTGTCTCGCGCGCATAGATGAAGTAATTGCAGGTGGCAGCTACATGTTGTTTTGAGCGTCTTGTTCAAAGTTTGAGTTTTGGTAAAGCAAATAGAAAATGTGCTAAATGCAGCAGATAGCGAAATTGCAAACACTCTCGCACAAAATAGACGACAAAAAGAAAGCAACGTTGTGCGTGCCACGCACCGCCAAAAAGAATTTGTGAAAATCAGCAACATTACAGTTGGCAAACAATAAAGAGCGTGCCACAACGGACAAGTTCAAATCAATGAAATTGTGTTTGCGTGTTAATCTGGTTTTGTGTGGAACATTTGTAAATTGATTGTGACCAACGAACGGCAGACAGACTGATTTCGCCCACTAAAAAAGCGACAATAGTTGGTTATTGTTTGAGGGCCATCACAGCTGCCCTGAGCCCAGAGCCCTGAGCACGTCGGCCCAGTTAGCATAATTCGCCAACGGCAGTCGAGCGCAACCAAATAGCCTCAACTTGGGACGATAATTTGTTCAATTACAGTCGGAAGGTGTGAATTTGCACAGCCGCAAATAAAACAAATGAAATTGAAAATGCGAATGCAAAACCTTTCAGTTGACACAAAAAACTGGACACTCTTTAATTGGCTGAGAAGTGAGAGTCATTGCACATCCTCAATTCAGAGTAAAAGAAATCGCATTGCCATGGCAAAAACTAACAACAACAACTCGCACAATTTGCTGCAGCTGACGTTATTGGCGATGTGCCTCTGCTTCCATCTCGCCAGCACTGTCAACGCGGATGAGCTGTCTGTGTCCACAACGCCACTAACGCCTGACTTCAGTACCGAGTCAGGAACTGAGACAATCACAAATACACCTGCAGAGGATTGGCAACCGATTGTAAATGTAACTCAGAAGCCGTCAACTAGGAAGCGGGTCAACGGAAGCGACTCGATACTGTTGCGTTTCGCGCGCAGTTTCTCCAGCGGCAACGAGCTCTGGGATGGCATCATACGCGACTGCTACAAGAGACCAGACATGTCCTGCTTTCAAAAGAATGTCTACAGCTATCTGGATGGGGCTCTGAGTATGAACGATGTCAATGTGACACAGCGTCTAAAGTTCTACAAAAATCAAGTGCAATACGAGCCGGATAATGAAATCGATGAGGAAATACCCAATGAAGGGCGATCTGGTAAGTCATACTTCTTAGTCTGAATTCAATCCCAATTATATCACATCGAATGCCGACTCAGACTTATGTAAGAAGACCGTGCTCAGCCCTTGGCTCATTTCGCTTTCATTTGGTATTTGATTTTGTGAGCAACATCACATGTGTAGGTAGACGCGACTCTTCGCTTTTTTGTGTGTGAGCTTTTGTGATCACTTTTCACATCTCGGTTGGCATTCGATTCTTTGCATTCGTTTTGTTTACATTTTTCTTGGCACGTTCACGCTGTAAACTTTCACTTGCTCAGTTTTGATTTGATTTTTACTCGAAAGAAAGAAATGAGCATTCGACTCTCATTCATATGAGTCACGGCACTTTGGCTCTTTGACGTTAGCAGCTGATTTCTTTTACTCGAATGCAACACAACAAAATAATAAAAAAAAAAAATAACAAGCTAAAATCAATAAAACTGACCAAGTGTTATGCAAGCTGTTTGCGTGTTCTGTATTAAAGTGTTCGGACAACTTTCATTAGCACAGAACTGTCAATTTCTTTTTCCACATTTTCGCAAAGTCATTTCACTCATAAATCTTTCTTTTTATGCATATCTATCTGTGCGATGCAGCCCCGGAAACCCCCATCGAGGAAGTGTCCAATGCGCTCTACGGGAAAACAATCAAATTCGCAATGACACACGATGTGGAAGTTCAATTGCCGGAGATTATGTTTAATGGTGCCACATTTCGCATCTCGCCTCGGTCCATCGAAGGCAATGGGGTCATTGCCAAACTGGAGCTGATACCCAAACAGATGGTGCAGGCTCGTCTTCTTGGCATGATCAAGAAGAAAATCGGTAAGTTGGCAAATACAAATACCACAAAACTTAATCCCCAACTGGTCAATCTAGATGGGATTGCAGAAAGTCCGCTTTCAATTTCTGGCAGCATTTCGAATTGCAGTTTCAATACTTTAACATAACTGACAAGCAAACTTTCGTTTCCTTAGACAAATTTCTACGCAACAAATTGCTGTTGTCATTTATTGCATTGGCGCTCATCATTAAGATCATCAAGATCAAGTTATTCTGGTTGCTTCCGATCGTCATTGGCGTTGGTGCGGCCAAAAAGTTGTTGCTGAAATTCCTACTATTCCTTTTCCCGGCATTATCGCATCTCTTCAAGCTCTGCTCGTACTATCAGCAGTCGTATCATGGAGGCACGAAGTACCATCACCATCATCATCTGATCAATCATCATCACACGGTATGTTTGCATTAGAGAGAGAAACAGTTTTTCTAGCTTCATCTTTTGCTGTATCATTTCTTTTTCTATTATATTGCCGCGCACGGATTTGATTTTTTTTTTGTGTTTTCGTTGAAATGTCAACGAGCAGCGTGAAGAATTTCATTAAAGACAAAACCGTAAGAGGCTGAATTTCTTTTTTTGCTGCCTGTCTATCTATGAGTTTGTCTGCCTGTCAGTCTACATGTCTTTCTATCTGTTTTGTATTTTGTTTGAGTGCGCTTCTTTTTCTTCATCTGTTTCTTTTTTTTTTGCTTATTTATGCGGCACACGCCCATCATTTGGTTAGATGTATTGTCACAGAGCCACTCATATCATAAAAGATAATTAAAAAAACAACATGGCGTATGTGTAATGCATAGAAACTGAAATTTTAGCTAATTGAATTTAACCACACACAAAAACGTGAACAAAAAGTGCCATCAGCTTTAAGATGTGCTGCGACCACACAGTGTCTTCGGCACATATTCCATTGGGATAACAAGTTGGCATTCCATCAAATTGAATCCCCAAATTCATTGCCCAAAATAAATGCTGTCGCTCACAAGGATTACAGATTAGACTCCCACTCATAAACAGACGACAGACACTCGAACCGACAATGCAATAAACATCCTTGCTGATATATTTATGAAATATTCACTTGCGAATATATGAACACACAACTTGAGTGGGATATGTGAGGTGGGGTCGTCGCACTGTCAATGACAACAGACTCGAGATAATTGCAGCTCATGGCGAGTATTCTCTGTGAGCTTGAGCTCTGCAGATAAACACTCGTATTTATAACGTGATAAAATTAAAGCCAGCGAGGGCTTGTCTTAGACTTAGTCAACAAGCAGCTGGAAATTCAACGCATTGATTAGTCAAGCAACCTCAATGGGAACATCTGCTTGGAAATTGAGGTGCGGGTCAATTTCTTTTTACTAAACCAGTTTGTACAAGTTCATAAATGTGTAAGACAATAAAATGTCTAACGGAATTTAAATAAAATATTCAGCATGAATCGGAAAACGAAATGGACTGAGCATCATAAACCTCAAATCCATATTGAACGACTTCCCAGTAGGATTTAACCCACAGTGATTGTTGGCTTTAAACTCAAAAGTCTATATACGAGTTAAGCTCCGCAATAAGCTAACTGTCAGTCATAAATTAAATTATGTCCCACATACGCGCAGACATACAAATATTATTACCCAGCAACGACACATATCTCACCATTTCCACTCACTTTGCCTGTCGAAATTTGAAACGCATGTCATCTGCTAGTGAAGTGCCAAAATTGTCGCCATTTCTTCTTTGGTTGCTTTGCCACTCGCAAAGAGATGTAAAAAGTTGGGTCCTTTAGCGCACACGTGAAGCAGATAAACAAATACAGACAAACAAGAAAGAAGTGAAAAGAAAAAAAGCGCAGCAGCACAGTCATAAATTAAACAGTAATAGTATTCTAGTTGAAAGAACTTGAACATCAGATACCTTTGAACAAAAAACTCAGAGTACTTTAACCTAAATGCTTTACAAAAAAAAAAGATTCAATGTAGTGCAGTCGTCTACGTCATGACCTTTTCCATCTTCATTTTCCCAAATAATTGGGTATTTATATTTATTATAGAGTACCCAAAATGTAGTTCTTCAATCGCATCAAAAGACATTGAACTGCGCAATGTCTGTTGTCACATACACAGATATCGCGTATTTATTATTTACGACTATTTAACAGTCATTGAACTGTGCCGAAATCAAGCTCAAAAACGCGTGCTAAAAATAGCTATAAGCACAAAGGGCACTCAAATCGTGACAGCAGAAAAAAAGAAAAGAAAAGCGGCCAAACAAAAAATTAATGTTGCTTTACTTTCAACAAAACGTAAGGGAATCATGAAAGCCTCTCTCTGCAACACTGTCTTTTACTCCACTTCTTTTTCTCTTTCTCCATCTCTTAAAGGTTGTGCCACCATGGCACAGCGGTGAGCATCATTCGGTGCCGGAAATCATCTACACGCATCCACCCAAAGGACATCCATCAGCATACCTACACGGCGCTCCTGTGCACGAGACATACGGTCCTGGGCCAGGACATGAGCACTTCGAGGGCGCTTGGGAGAACAGCGGACCTGGACTGGGCTCTGAGTAAGTTTGCAGCAGCAGCAACAGCAGCAGTTAACATACTTCATGTTCTTCTATGTTATTTGTCTGTCAATGTTTGTCTTTAACGCATGTCACACACTCACACTCTCACACACACACTTCACACACTTACTTCTTTACACACAAACAAAAACACCAACTATCTTCGTCACCCAAAATATAGATACATAGGCGATATTAATCGCGCTGCACACGTTGATGATAATGCGCATTATTTTAAACCTCACACAAACGATGCAAATGAGCTGCATACTTGGGGCTTGGGCACAACCCAAAGTTATGCAAAGCAGCAACAGCAGCAGCATCGTCAGCCGACTGTTTCCCAGTATCAGCATCAGCAACAGACGCAATCATGGCCAGGCACCCAACAACAAAGGCCACCCACACAGCCACAGCAACAACAACAGCACCAACACCAGCAACAACAATTGAGTTATCAAACACCGCATGCCTCTAGTCACAGTTTAAATAAATTACAGAGTCTGGACGAACAAAGGTATCAAGTGCCCAGAACCACAGCCTACACTCAACACAATAAAAACTCGCACACACACGCACACCAGCACCCAACTAACACACACACACACACACATCACGCTTTGCAAAATCAACTAAACTAGTATACAAAAATCCTAATTGCCTCAGATCCCATGCTGAGTTTATGCGACAAATTTAAATTTAAATGAAAACAAAACAACTGTGAATTATCAGGCATTCTTTTGTGTGTGTTCATGGGAAATTATAAATCTGTTTGCTTGCTAAACACTTTTCAATTTGCATAGAACTAACAGTTTTCATTTGCAACACCTCTCCACACACACACACTCTCCAGCTCTAGGCCAGCCTTTTCACAGCACAGTCCTGTCTATGCAGCAGGACCCCTGCGACAGAATGTCGGAACTGGGCTAACAGCTGCACAAATTGCCGCCCAATACGAGCCGCCAGCCCGCAGCAATCAGCCCCAGCAGCAGCCACAACAGCAGGAGCCTCAACTTTCGGTAAGTATTTTATATATAAGGAAAGGAGCTCGTCTTTGGCAAAGTGTGTCAACAAAAGTGCAATTGCGTTTCACAAAATTTACCGGATGCGCATCTGCTGGCAAATCAATAAATGCTAGCTTAGCGTGTAATCCATGGTTTCAATCAAATGGCAAACAGTAGAATTCATAAATCGATAATTACTGCAAAGGCTTTTTTTTGACAGCTGATAGCTGGCACCTTTGACCAAAGTCGCCACATGTAAAACAACGTAATCAGTCAACTGGCAAACAGCATTTCACTTTATGCCATCTCATCGTAAATATAGCTGTAGACTAGCTTATGAGGTGGTATTTATTGACAGCTTCGTTTTTTTGTTGGTCTCTCGTAAAGAGACTTAAAGAGTTTTCCTTAGTTATTACTGTTTATTTGTCCGAATGTTTAGTGTCTCTTTAACGGCGTCTTGCAAATTGCATCGTCGTGCCGTAGTAAAGTGCTATGCATATATTTTTTTTTCGTCTTCCCAGCACTGGGTCACGGACTGTTTTCACTTTCAAGTGCCCAAGTGTTAAGTGTACTCATGTGAACTAACACAACTACAACAAGTATAACAACAGCAGGCGAACCCTACCGAGTGTTAACTAAGCCATAATTAAAATGCACTTTGCCATGGCCAACGCACCGGCAACTAAAAATGGCAAAATCACTCGCTGTTGGGCTTAATTAAATGAGTTCATATTTCGAAATGACGCGGCGCCGCTTCACAAACTGGGACTTTGGTTGACACTGATGATGAAGGCGACAGTGCGTTGAGAAAGTATGCCAACGGCACTTGCACAGCTGGCAGACAACTTCGAGGGTTGTCCATGCAGTTGTGAAACCCATTCATTCAGCTAGACTTTAATCATATTAAATGCTTGCTAATTGAGCCATTTTAATTCCCCCTTAGCGAAATTGCTATGCAAATTGTACACCACGACATAACAGGCCAAGGCTAACATAATATGTATTATACTAATATTAACTATCTCTTACCGCCCTTCTTTACAACAACAGCCACAACTGGCAGCACAATTGAAGGAGGCCATTCGCATACAGGCTGAGCAACGACTGATCCAACAGCAACAACAGATTCTGGAGCACCAACCTTTCGTACAGGATGGACAGGTTCGAAAGTTGATCACAATGCATCAAAAAAGATTGTGTTTGCATTACTAATAAATTGATTTTCTTTTTATGCGTTTCTAGCCACTGTATCCACTGAACTACGATCCATTCTACAGCCCGATATTGCTGAAGATTGACAAAATCATCGAGCAGCTGGGCGTCAAGAATGATCTCTGCAAAGAGCGCATCGTGTGCAATATGTATAAGGATCCAGCGACCTACAGTCCGCACAGCAATTTCATATCCGCTGAGCTCAGTCGGTATGTACTATGTGGGACAAGTTTGTCTACTTTTGATTTTGACTTGGTTTAGTTGGGCAACGATGATGCCGCTTGAAATTAAGCGCAAAGTGTTAGAAATGCGTTGCAAGTCTTTGGGCTATTTTATGCTCTAATAGTTACACATAGAATTACAAATTGTAATGTCTGGCAGAGTCAAAAGCGTCAAAAATGTCACGGCATGTCAAGTTCTTTAGATCATTCAGTGCAAGCATATTTTCCCCCAGGTGAAAATAGAAACTGAATAAACGCAGCTGACAAGTCTTTTCAATAAATGGGCAAAAGCGTGAAGCGAGAATGAAGAAAGTGTGAGTAGTTAGACTCCAACTCGAAACTCATTTACTCGCTTATGCCCGTATGTAAGCCATTTGTCACAGCGCACAGTCTTTTCTTCTGAGTATCTCTAGCTATTGTCTGACTATTGAAGTGCATGTTGCAAACATGCACATATGGGCAGCCGAGTGGAATGAAACGGCTGTGTGGCGTCAAAGAGCGCGTCAACGGGCGCCACCCACTCAAAGTATTTTCATAATTGACTGACGCTCAGACAGTTCATCGCAGCTCAGCTGTCAACGGACATTGCCAACAGTGCAGTGCACTCATGCGACAGATACATTTATAATTTCAATACACTGCAATTAACAACGAATGCGAATAGCATAAGTATTTGTCAAATGACTTATTGTTGTCACTTTGAGTTTGAATTGAGTTCATCTCGAAGTAGTTTTGCACTCTTCAACAACTTAATTTCAATGTGCAATTCTTTGTCTGAAAAGTAATTTAATTACATGACTTATGCATTGTCTAGTGATTCAAAAGAGATGAATGTTGTGTCCCTTGTGGCACCGTGTTGACCGCCCTCGTCTAGGGCATTCTCATCTGTTATCTTTGCCTTTGTTTCTTCTCGCACTTGTTGTAGCATGTAGTTAGCATTGTTTTTTCTTGCGGCAGCACATGGCAGACAATGGTTGTAAAATTGCGAGACATCGTCACCATAATTTTGATAGGTTTGTTGACACTATGCTGTGAAGCACGAATATGAAAATTTGTGACTGACAGCAGAGACTGTTGATTGTTGCCTACTTTCGGGGTCGCTTGGTTTCGGTGGCGTATGCGTATTGTGTGATTTATGACAGTTTATGTTGAATGTTAATGACACATCATTAATTAAATGCCCCAGAAGTGCGCTCCATAATATTATCAGTCGGTTGCCCTCAAATATTTGTGCAGCACCCAGAGACTCAGGCCACCAAATATTTTAGCCAACGAAGAGGATCAAGCCCAGGCATAAAGCTAACACAATGGCCTCAACTTTGGCTTTAAACGGAAAATTAATTAATATGCGTGGTTGTTGATTAATAATTGGTGATAGCTCTCGAGACAGACAATGGAAATTGCTTATCTATTGAATGTGTAGACACCAAACGACAACAAAATACTCGCAATAAAACTTGAGAAAAGTTCACAACTTAATGCGAATTGCGTGCTCTGAAATTTTCATTATCTGCAATTTCTATCAAATTTTCAATTAGTCAGCTGTCAGTTGGAATGCAGATTTTAATGAAAGTCAACAATGCTTATAAGTGGCTATTTAGAAGTTCAAATTCTGAATGTTATTGTCCTCTTCTTGAATTGTGTAGTGCATCTCAACCGTATGCATGTTTCATTAAGTATGCTTAAGTCAGCATGGCAAATTGAGTTTATCTAAGATAATTTCACTTGCTGTTGTAGCAACATATGTCATAAGAAGTCTGTACATTTCCTGAAAATACATTAATTTCAGCAGTCAGACGAAGAAAACTTAATTATTCAATTAGGTCATTTAAATATTGTGGGAGATATGCAGCGCAATAAAATGGCAGTAAAAGGAGAATTTAATTCACCCCAAAAATATTGTTGATAGTTTTTTATTAACGAAATAAAGTGGAAATTGCGTTACAAACTGAGAGATGGTAATTTTACTACATCTACCATACAACTCAACTGTTCTGTCTAGCCTTTGGGGAGTAGAAAATCCATTAGGTCTTTTACAACCATGTCTGAAACTGTTGGCGGTTTTTGTTTAATGGGCCACCTACAAATTGGGGGTATCTGAACTGAGACGTTGCGACGTCAGACTCCAAAAGCCAAAATGAATATGCCCAAAGGCATTGGCAGTCAGCAGTCGGCAGTCGAGAAGAAGCGAAAGAAGGAGATAAAGATTTTTGTGAGTGGGGTTCCGAGGGGTTATCTGACTCGCACACAAAGAACACGCACCACGTAAGTGAAAGTTGTGCCTTATCAAGGATATACGAAAGTTTAGTTTTAATGCGGCAACGCTACGGTAATGGCAAAGTTAATTAACTGAGTTCCTGTCAGAGTTTTGCAAATGCTCGCTCCACTGACTCTTCAGTGGCTGGAAGTCAGCTGCTGCTCTTCAAATTAATTGAATAACACAATTGAATTTTGGATTTTTGGTCTATTTTGCAGAGATACAAACGAACTGGAGCCCGTAACGCATGCCAATGAGGCAGTGCGTCGCTTTTACCGTCTCATACAGGCAGCCCGTGATGGACAGGAGCAAAAGGATTGCCAAATCCTCTATCCACAGTGCAATATGCAGACATAATACAATAGTTGATAATGCAGCAGCTGCATTAACAATAAGTACGAACTATTTAATTTGAGTCAACATTTCCTTGTTAAATCGAACTGTGAATATGCGAATATCTTAAACATAATCTAATTGTTAATCTTTATTTATTTATTTATTTATTTTTACCATTTAACGAATTATACGATTAACGTGTTTTTTGTAGATTTAAGCATCGAGTTTAATGTAATCCGAGGGCCACACAATAGCCCAATTAATATTAATTCTGATTTTGTTGCAACTCTCACACTCTGAACATTTATTTATTGGCAATGTACACAGATTACACATTTACATACATATATATTTAACCATTTGCAATCTGCAAGTGAAAGCATCAAATGCACAACCAAATGCACATCAACAAAATAATGAAATCAGGATTTTTATTAATTGGCAGACTGTCAGTCATGGCTTAATATTCAATTAATTAGTCTATAGAAAAATTGTTGATTACATTTTGTAGCCCGCACAAAAATAAATATAAATTTACAAGAAACAATTGGGTTATTTTTATTTTACGAAACGCCGTTGCAACTAAAGAATTAATAAAGCTGTGAGCACTCAACAATCCGCTGTCTATGCGCATATTCAATTTGAATTGATTAAAATTCGATTATTTCCAATAAAATACATGTAACACATGTAACACTTGCGTTATTTTTGGGATTTATGAGGCTACCGACGAGGTTGGGTAATTGTATTTATTTTTGTCTTTTTATGAAATTAAACATGCTGTGAAATCACTCATACGCAGCGTATGCGTAATACGAATAACTGCCTTTGCATAAATCAAAACTTCAAGGGCAGCAAGAACAGCGAGTTGCCAATTGTCGTACGACGAACAGGAATTCATTTGCATAAATATAAGTATTTATTAGCAAACCTATTGACATTCCGCTGCGCAGGCTTTGATGTTTTTTAAAAAGGCAAACAAGTTGGAATGTGTGGGCGGCAGGGGGCAAATATATAAATTCTGAGCGCAATTAACACGCAGATGGCAGTGCTTTCACTTTAGTCCACATTTGCTAGGGGTCTCTATGAAAATTCGTATGGAAAACAAAAAAGAAATAATAATCAACGAAGGCGGAAACAAAAGCAAAACAACAACAACAGCAGCAGCAGCATATTTTAGCCGACACTGCAATGACATCAAAACACCAATTGCCAAATTGGCGGCTCATTAAATGCCACAGAAGTAAAAGTATTTGGATTCATTCCAGCTCATACACAAAACCCCGCCCTCAGCCTAAAACATTTGTCGCATTCCTCTGTGGGCTGTTTGTTGTGTGCTGTGGGCTTGGCTTACCCTCTGGCCCTACCATTATATTTCCGTTAGACGAATCAAACATATATCAAATTTATTGAAGAATTAAAGAAATCGTCAATGAGCAACAACGACAGTAACAACGTGAGCTAGAGGCGACATTTCCATACCCTATAAACACTCAAGGCAGAAGCGGTGCTTGAGACTGTGTGTAAAATTAGAATTAGATAAGAATTTCTGTATAAGCAATAGATAGATTTTCATAGCAATTTCATTAGTTCGAAAATTGATGCTTCAAGTGCTTGCGATGCGAGTAGAGAGAGAGAGAGAGAGAGCATTTTGCTATAGACACTTGGCAAGTTTTTGGAAATAAATGCTGAGCATTAATTTAATATGTAAATATGCAGAGTGGGCGTATGATGAATTGATTACACAACACGAGATTCCTGTCTGATAGTTAAGGGAATGAATTATGGAAAATGTGAATGAAAAAAAAAAGAGTTTTGTACAGCTTCCCTAAAATATGTTTTCGTCACGCTTCAAATGAGAGTTTAATGCCGGATTTAAATATTAAATATCAATCTGTCTTTTTTGCACATATTCAATGTACATATATATGTAAGCAATTTCTCAAAATGTAGCAACCCTTTTCAAAGGGCAAGCGAACTCCTTATTAAGCTGTAGTATTCCCATCAAAATGTTTTTATGTGGCACGCCTACAATGTGCATTTGGTTGGCTTTACAACAAGTGGCCAGCCATCTGGTAATGCATCGTGTCAGCGTTAAAGATACGGCTACAATCAAGTTGTCCACTCGTATAGTATTCTAATTGAGTTGCAAGGCACGCACATCGATTGGTAGCTCAGCTCCGTTCGTTTTACGACACCATCGAACCGTAGAAGCCATAAAATAACTTTCAATTATGTGCGGCATGATATATTGTGAGTATTATGCGCCCAGAAGCGCATGATTAAGCCACGGAAAAGACCGACACAACCATTCATAGGCGGAGTCGTGCCCATAAAGCCCACAGATGAACCCATAGACCCAATAAGGAATCCGTAGAACCCATTCGACGAGGCCAGTGTCAGACACAGGTGAAACTTGCAAGCAACTTGCGCTTTCCATGACTTTGACGTAAAAAGCGCAAAGCGCAATTGCCGCTAAATCAGGGAGCCAAAGCGAAACGAGCAATGAGACGCGCGTTCGCCGCATACGCAATTCAATTAACAAAGTACTGACGTATAAAAACCAAGCGTTGCCCGGCCGACATTTGCATAACCCATTGAGTCGCCAACGCTTGCGCACCGTGCACCAGCAACTGGGATTTAAATAAATCGACAATCGCCAAACACCTCACTCAGGAGAAAGTGCAAGGATGCAGTGCTACTTCTGGTTAACCGTCGCTCTGACGACGCTGGTCGCCGCTCATGGCGCACCCACCCAATCCCAGGTGGCCACTCAGTCGGCCACACAGCTGGCCTTGGACATGTACAATGGCTGCCTCAAGGATCTGAGCATCTCGTGTGTACGTCCCAAGGCGCTGCAATGGTTCAACGCCGCCATGCAGCAGCCCGAAGTGAAGCTCACAGAACGTTTGTCCATTGTGCGCACCTCGGAGACGGGCGCTTCTCGTTCCCTCAATGCCGAACAGCAGATGTTCGACAACATTGATAACTACTTAGGCAGCCATGCTCTGAGGATTCAGGCACCTGAATACTTCCGCAGCTCCGAGGCGCGCTCATTGGTGCCCGATTTCCTCATGGAGAATCCCCTCACTCAAGGAGGCATTGTGCCACTTGCCCCAGCCAACGAAGGTGAGTAATGAATAAAAGTGTATAATTTGATTACAAATATTAAACTGTTTACTTTAACTTTAGCTCGTGGCATGATCCGCAAGGCTGTGCTGCCTTTCCTGCTCGGTCTGAAGCTGAAGACCACCGTACTGATGCCATTGGCTCTTGGTTTGATCGCTCTCAAGACCTGGAAGGCAATGACTTTGGGTCTGCTCTCGCTGGTGCTCTCCGGTGCTCTGGTCATCTTCAAGATTGCCAAGCCCAAGATTGTCAACTACGAAGTGGTGCACTATCCCCATCATGTCGATCATGTGGTGCCACATCACATCGAGCATGTTGTGCCTCATCACATTGAACACATTGTGCCACATCACATTGACCACCATCTGGAGCATCATTTGGACCATCATGTCGATCTGCCCGTAGAGCATATCGAGCACTTGGAGCATCCAGCGCCAGCTTGGGATCCCCATGCCTGGGCTCGTTCCTCTCAGGAGCCACAAGACGCTCAGGACATCGCCTATGCGGGTCAGAAGAGACGTTAAGTCTATGGACCCTGAAAGATCCCTAATCCAAATTGCAAAATTGATGAACATGCTGCGACTTTATTTATTTTGTTCTATTTTATAAGTAGTTGGTACGCGTGCAGTGCGTGTTTGTTTTATGTATTTATTATTTATTTATTTATTTATGAGAATTGTACAAAACAGAAAACAGAAAAAAAAAAAACGTGAAAGCATAAGAAAAATGAAAGTATACCACAAATTTAAAAAAAAAAAGAAAAATGGCAATATGTGTATTGAAGACCAGCTGGACTTTTGTGTCGTTTCTGTAAATATTTATGCAATAAAAGTATGCTAAAGTCATTTGGTTAATTGAAGGTATTGAGAGCAAAGTTTTGGGCCAGAGAAATGGGGAAACGGAAAAAGGGAGAAGTCATTTGCAAATGTAACAAGCTCCTAATTAGGGTTCTTTGGCAACTTGCTAATGCACTGATTAGCCTTGACCTCACGCTCTCTTAAGGACCTCTGTGTTAAGTTGGCCATAAGAAGCTCTGAGTTGCAAACTGTAAATTACAGCAAGCTTGGGCTCCACGCACCCCAAACAGTCAGCCGGTTTTATGCAGGTTTTGTTTGCTTACGTACTTTGATGATAGCATAAAAAACTCTAGAGCGAGAGCTGAAATAAATTTCGAACATTTTATTAAATTAAAGAGTTCTTTAATTAATCTCAATTAATCTATAAAAGACCACAAAAGAGAAGTCTCCCAAAAATCAACCCGAAAACTCACAAACCACAACATTTCTGCACTGTGAAAGTGGCATGAAATCAATTTGATTGTTGAAAACCTTTTTGCGGCGTCTCTTGCGCTTTTTCAATATCAATGTCCATGGCAACTTTGTAGCCACCCCGTTCGGCCAATTGGGAAAGTTTCCACCGCTGACAACTGCCACGTGCAACAATGCAAAATGGCGCTGGCGCCAATAATAAAACTGGACAGTGACAACAATGACAGCAAGCATCGTGGCCAGCACTTCATTGATATTTAACGGCATGCACTTGGCATGATGCGATATCGATGCCGATGTCGGTGTCGATGTTGATACCGTTGGCGTTTCTACGCAACAATTTTAAAATGTTAAAAAACAAAAAAAAAAAATACGAAACTTTTCCAATTTCATTGGCAAAGCTGGTGTGGCAAATGCGGTTGAGGGCTTCAACAAACCCATCAAATGCGCCCGGAATCGCAAATGAAGCGCCAATGTGTGTGGAGAAACTTTGCTTTTATTCGTCTCAAAAAAAAGTGTTAACTAAAAATAACCACTCTGATATCAATTGAATTTTCGAGGCAAGCCAAAAGCGTAATCAATATACGAAATTCATAATTCACATGTTGCATGGCGGATATTTCGAAATTCAGCTCATGTTTTTGGCCACATCGAGCAGGGACAAGGTTGGAGGCGGTGGTTGGTGATGGTGGCCAAAGGGAAGCTTCCGTTTCACTTTCGCTTTCGGTGTAGAAGGAAAAAAACACTTTCTATACCATTTGCATGACAATGGCGTCGCGAATGTTGCTCAATTTGGCAGCTGTGCAATTTCGATTTATTTTCTTCTTATTTATTGATATCAATATTAATTATGATTTTGCAGTTTTCTTTACTAATTGCTTGTGCAACTTGACGTGTGATGGTTGTATAAAATTTTGCGTTGCGATTGCTTAATGACTAGTTGGCAGAAATCATTGAACGGATTATGAGCTGTAAAAGTGTTGCCTATATTTTGGGTTGCCTGCAACCTAAAAGCCGCTTACAAGGAACGCTAATTTAAATGTTTTGTACTCTCTCTTAGCATTTACACATCATTTTCTTTAAGAGGTACTCAAATGCTTATGTTTTCGAGGTAAAACATTGACTTAGATGTCGTTAGGGGCCAAATTCAAATGGGAATACATATATATAAGTAGCTTGGGGCTTTTGAAATTGTAGAAGGGAAATGCATTTGAGAGCTAAATAAGTTCCCTAATGAAACGCAACACACACAAACACATTACGGCAAATCAACTCGGATGGCCAGACGAAGACGGCACGCGTTTGAAATAAAACCGCATTAAGTATACGACACGTGGTAACTAGGCACGCACACGCGCTACGCCAAATGCCGCTAAGCGCCGTATGCCAAACAGCCAACAGCAAGAGCCACAAAAGCCAGTCAATAAGCAACAACAATGCATTCACTGCCAATGCTGAGCTGCCTCTTTATTTTTTCGTTGTCTGCTTCATTTATGTCTTCTTCCGCCATTTTTTACTTTATTTTCTTTTGGCATTTCTTTTGCGTCGCGTACGACACCCGAACCGAGGCCCGGCATGTAAGCCGAGCGGCAATCGCGGCACTCGCGACGCACTCGCGACTGCTGCAGACGCTAAAACATTGAGAAGTATAAAAATCGTGAACAATAGAAAAACGATTATTAAACTCAATTGTGCCAGCATTGAGGCGAGTTGTGTGCAGTCCAGTTCAAAGTAAAAACACAAGACACAAAACAAAAATGGCCAAACTGCTCCTTCTGGTTGTTGTGGGTGTTGCAGCCCTTGCATTGGCACATGGCGCCTCAACACCTCAGCAGCAACAGCAGCTTCAACGCTTGATTGCCGAGGAGCAGAACAAGTGCGCCAGCGGCCAAGATTCGATGGCGTGCATCAAAGAGCGTGCCATGCGCTTTGTGGACAATGTGCTGAGCAAAGATAGCTACACGGTAAGAGCTAATAGCAAAGCTATTCTAAATAGTTGATCTTATGATACTAACTGCTTTTTCATAGCTTTCCAACTTGGAGGTGCACTCAAATGGCCAGCAGGTTGCTCCCGTTAGCGAGGCACGCGCCAACAGCGCTGATGGTTTCCTCGATGCCATCGAGAACTACATGAAGGGACACGATGTTAGCGTTAACTTGCCCGTGGCCGATGCCAAGATCACCGTCTCGGCACGCAATCTGGCCAACGACGAGATGAGCTTGAATCTGCAATTGAACAATGACGATGGTGCCGAGACTGAAGCCAGGGGTAAGAAGGGCAACATCTTCAAGAAGGGTGGGTTTCTTGCAAGTCACTTCTATCACACACACATATAACTCAACATTTGCACCTCATAACAAAAACAGGCAAGAAGAACCGTCTCCGCAAGTTGGCCATGCCCATTCTGGTGCTCATTCTGCTGAAATCGATCACCGTCATCCCAATGGCCATCGGTATTCTGAAGATTAAGGCATTCAATGCTCTCGCTTTGGGCTTCTTCTCCTTCATTGTCTCGGTTGGTTTGGCCATTTTCCAATTGTGCAAAAAGGTAAGCACAATTTGATTATTAAAACGCATCTTTCTATTGTTTTTAGGCATTCGCGGGATGTGGTAATAGATAGGAGGGCGTTAGTGAGTTGCATGAGTTGAATGAGTTGAAATGAGGGCGACGGGTAAAAATAGAAACAAAATCAAATCAATTCCTTTTAATTACAAACACACGTATGTATTCAGTCCCAGAGGTCGGTCGCTGGGTAAGTCGAGTTAAAACCCTGCGTCCAACAAACAAATACTCTCCCAACAACACTCACCTCCCCGCCAACAACAACCACCACCAACCGCTGCCATTCAATTATATACTATATTCCACAGAAAAATAACATTCACAATTTAATCCTCTTCAACTTTTTCTTTCCCTGCCCACAGATTGCCCATGATCATCATCACACCGCACACATCACTGCCCATGGACCATGGGACGGTCGCAGCTTCGGCGCTGTTCCCGTTGTGCCCGTTGTGGAGCAACCCCAGCAATCGGCCCAGAACTTGGCCTATCAGGCCTACGCCTAAATGTCCTAGCAACAACAACATTCGAGAGCAAAGCACAAAATGATTTGTTAATTGTTAAAAGATTTTTGTGACTTTGTGCACCTTTTTTAATGGAGCATCCCAAATGGCGGACAACAATTGACAAACAAAACAACAAAAATGAAAATGAGAGCGAGGCTGTCCTGCATTCTTTTAGACCCTATTTATAATAACTTATTATTTATTATTTATTGAAAAAGAAAACAAAAAAAAAACACAATGCATAGAAAACAAAATCAAATAAAATGAAATGCAAAGAATACACAAATCAATTTGCATAATGAAAGCTTTTTAAATAATAATTAAGTCAATTAATTAATGTAATTCACCAGAATTCATTAATACTACTCCTATACTTGGACAACGTCGCTCTACACACCTGACTTTACGTGAGTCGATTTCCTGGCATACGCGTCGTATAATTAACTTTGCCTTATGAAAAAAAAACATGGCAGCCAGCAGCACAACAGCAACAACTTTGTACGGCAATTGGATGCCATTGGGTAGACTTACTTAATGGTGGGGAAGAGAGAACATTTTCACTAGGGCCTAAAATATTTATAAGCCATCACTTGGCCGTCCTAATTAGCCAAAATTTAAGCGCCTCAAATTCTTTAGCTGGCAATCTAATTAATTATTCCAGTCAAATGCGAAACAACCGAGTCTGGGCCCCACGCTTTGGCCACTCGATTAAAATGATGAACTGTGTACAATTTTAATTTTGAAGCTTCTGGTTTTCACTTGCGCGAAAGTTTCAACGATACGATACCCACGCGGTTGTCACAGCCCAGCCGGAGAGTGAAAGTCTTTAAGCATTCTTATCGAGGGCGTGAACTGCGAAATGAGGAGTTTATCTACTCAGCTTGCCAGTGACATGCACTGAACCTTAAGCAAAATGGCCAAGCACACAGTTTAAATAGCAAATCCCTAGATCCCTCCATACACAAACTTTAAATGCGCTCGAATACCTTAAATTCTGAGACGCATCTGACCGCATCTGAATTTCATTTAAAAGGCAATCAAACTGTGTCTTTAGACCATGGCCAGCAAGGCAGCCAGTCAGTCCCTCAGTAAGTAAATACTTACTTAAATATTTGCTGCAAACGCATTCCACTGGCCAATAAGACATCCATATTCCTTCTTCTCCACGTGCGGAAACAGCAACGTCTCCTAGAGAGTGAAGTGGGGGCAGGCGTATCAAACTCGTGGATGACTGACTCGCTTTCATAACAATTTGGCATTCAGGAGGACGATGCAGAGACACGCAGACACACACAAACACACACAAAAGCATCTGAAAATTTATTATATAGTATGTATGTACATACAACATATGTTGTCGGTTTCGTTTTACTTATTTTTATTTTTCTCGTTTGTGTGTTGTTACATGGCTGGTTTTTATATTCGACATTTTTATTTTGGCACGATTGGAGCAAAGTGTGGCGCTTGTGAAATAAACATGAAGACGTTGAAAATTTCTTTTATTGGGTGATAACAGATCGTGTGACGCCAACAACGACTACGCCGACGACACCTGTTGCATTATTCACAGTATCTGTATCCATATCAGTTAGGTAATCTACTCGGACTTGTTAACAATTATGCATTTGGCAACCATTTGTATGAAAATCACTTTATCCGTTTCGGCAACATGAAAAAGGATAGACACGTGTCATCGGATGACAATTAGTCCAATAATATAACATAACTACGATTGCACCTAATGAATTTAAAGGATTTTCATGTCACATTCAATATTTATTAAATTGTAGAATGGAGCATACTTCTTTAAAATGTTTAATTGTTGTTAAAAACAAAACAATATAAGAATAAAATGGTTTGCATCTTATAAATTTAAATGCAATTAGTATTTATGAAAGTATATTACGGAGACTAATAAAATGTTCTAGAACATTATAATATAATTACTTTTTCATATTTATTATATAGTGTGAACTAAACTAATTATATTCCATGATGTTTGATTATATGAGAATTTAATTGAGGTTATCTACTGAACATATTAAGTAATATTTTTAAAGATTTAAAATGAAAGTATATTTCAAAAAGAATTGTATTTGTACATATACTTAATTTTAAGAAATATATTTTCTTTAATTAATTTCGTAAATGAAATGTAGTATTGCAAAAATTTAAATTTTCTTTTAAACGGTAGCTCTAGCGTCGAGGACATCGTTAAAATCATTATTTGGTGAAGCTTGAATTTCAGAGAAATCCTTTTTATAACCAGGCAGACACAAAAATATTTGTGAAGGCAAAAAATGTTGCTGGTAGTATGGCTTCAGCATGCTGATTTATAGCTCAACGGCTTTCGGTCTTCAAAGTGGATGATATGTAGTACATTAACTCTGCGGTTATTTATTATTAATGAAGGCATTCGTAGCTTTCATTAAATAAAATTCAGAAATGGAAGAGATGCCCTTTTAATGTGTAATAATTACTGTAACTTTAATAAATTGATGTTCTTTTCCACTACCCTTGTTCGATCTTAAGAGAACGCTTTATAATTTACTTTAAAATATAACTTTCCCTTTTAGTTATTGTCCTCATTTGTAATATTAATAGTTCGTAGGTAACATATTTATATAATTGAATTCTCTCATTAGTTGACCTACTTAGGAAGTCGGCAAACTTCAGGCCTGGCATAACATTAGCAAAATCGTGTCGAACAAAATATATGTCACAAAATAACAGCAAAAATCTGTTTCGTAATCCAAATGAAACAAGGCAAATAATATTAAGTGAGTCCAGTGAGTGGAATTGAACCTAAGAGTTCCGCATACGAGTAGACAAAACAAATGGCCTAATCCAAAAGCAATGGCCAATACCAAAGCGTAGACAAGTTCCGTACTGATTTCTTGTATCGAAATTTGACACAATACGTTGAAAAATGTACGTGCCCTGGACCTGTTGTCTCTGTTGTCTTGGTGTGTGCTGAGGGCAGTCTTGGTTTGCTTTCTTGTGTTCGCGTAAGAGATGAGGGGCTGCATACTAATTGGAAACAAAAGTTAAAGTTATTTTCATTCGGACGTCGAAGTGTCGATAATGCAACTCGCAACTCGCAGCAAAAATCCAGGGACGGGGGTGCCGCCGATATGGAAAGCGAGAAAGCTTAAGCAGCGACAAGCGACAAAAGTTAGGGAGCCCGAGCAACCCAGATATCAAAACACCGACGCAAGACTTCGTTTTTATTTTGTTGGTGAAAAACTTTAGACACTCTTTTCGTCACTCAATTCGTAGCTGTCCAAAAACAAATACAAAAACAAAAGCAACAACAAAAATGTGTGTGCGCTCCAAAACTTGGAATGCATTGGTCAGTGCCGCGTGGTGTCTCTTGGGAGTCTTGCGAGGAGCGGCAGTATAAAATCGTCGGTACTCGCACAATTGAACAACATTGTCGTCGCATCGACATCGCAGTGAACAACACTACGCGCTCTGAGTAGTGTCATCAATCAAGTGGATAGATCACAAATCAATAGCAGTATCAATAGCAATATAAATATCAAAATGGCATTCCGTTTCACGTCCTTAATCGCGTTCGGTTGTTTGCTGCTGCTGTCAGCGTCGTCGGCTGTTCAGGGAGCTGCCATCGATAATGCGGTCACGCCCCGCATTCACAGCTCCGATGAGCTTATCTCAACCATTGTGGATAAGTGCTTCCATGCCAATGCCATGCATTGCCTCAAGGAGAAAGTGTTGACCTATCTGGACACCGTTGCCAATGTCGAGGAGGAGGTCAGCGGTCGTGCCTTCGATGATGATGTCATCGACAAGGTCATCGTCGATCGTCTCGCTCGTATTCTGCGCACCAACGAGGTGCGCGTCCAGCTGCCTGAGACATTCTTTGCCAGCTCCGTGATGACCTATCGGTCCGATCGCGGTTTCGACTTGGAGCTGCCCAAAGAGGAAGGTGTGTTCGCTAGTCACAAAAATATTATTGCACATGTTTAGCACATCAATCAAATCATTTATTTGCAGGCCGTGCTGAGAAGAAGAACAAGGACAAACTCTTCCTGCCTCTGCTGCTGCTCATGAAGCTCAAGCTGAAGGTTGTCATGCCCATTCTGCTCGCTCTCGTCAGTCTGAAGGCCACCAAGGCCCTGATATTGTCCAAGATTGCCATTAAGCTGGTGCTCGGCTTCCTCATCTACAACCTCATCCAGAAGTTGGGTGGCATGAAGATGAACATGGTCCCGATGCCAGCTCCCATGCCAGCTGCCGAATACGGTGTGCCCAGCACCACTGCTTCGTCGTACGATCCCAGCAGCTGGGAGCCAATGAGCGGTGGCCCATATGCCCGTTGGGACTCACAGAACTTGGCCTATAGCTCATACCACCCAAGCAGCTCATCCTCTTACACCTCCTCGTCCCCCTCGTCGAGCAGCTCGTCCAGCTACAGCTCCTCGTCTTAAGCCGGGGCAACCTTCAAAATGCCGTTGTTAACGTATGTAAATACCAAGGAACTGAGTGTCGCCAGTTGACACTCGGAGTAAGCAGACCAAAATGGAACCGGAACATGCCTAGGCCATATATTTAGTTGTTAAGTTTAAGCTGCGCGACTTTTAGCCATTCTTCCTTCTCTTTCCACTCTGAGCTATTCTCTAACGACTTTTCTGCCTTAGCCTTCAATCTATTCGCATTTCTCCAGCTAACGCCTTATTTTTCCTACAGAAATCGACCAAAAACAACACAAAAGCTATTTAATTGAATTTATTTATTTAATTTATTAAAAATTGCACAAAAAATTTAAATTAAATTGAAATTAATCACAGTGTTTTCATTGCTACTCGTGCTGAACGTTCTCCAGTCCACTTAATAATAGTGCTGTTACACTTGACATAATCACGGTCAAAAGCTAAAAAGAATGCAAAGTGTCAAGCACTTGACTAAATACTCTACTAATTACAACAGGTTTTATATTCCACTAATTATATATAAAGTATTTTACTAACCGTTGTTGCCTAAATTATCTTCATTAATTATTCAAAACAAAACTTTCTAGCCAAAGTTGCTTTGAAAGATTCTTTAATAATCTTTAGTTTAAACTTTCCACAACTTAACCCTTAACTAATTAATTTTTTTGTTGCATCTTATCATTATTATCGAGCTACTCAGCACATTACAAATCACAGTAAGTATTAATAAATTAAGTTGAGTGGGCGTGCTTTTGATTTGCATGTTGCCAACTAAGCGATAATTTCCTACACAATTTTTTATTTTACTTTGTTGTTTTTTTGTACCTAAACGAGCTACTAAGTGCCCGATGTCCGCCCCTAAGTCACGCAAAGTTCCGACGTACAAATTGAGCTGACACACGAAAAGTACTTTTTTACGGTATGCTAATTGAAATTAAAAAATAATAGTAATAAATGAGGGCTTAATGATGCAATGCTGCAGCGAGTGAAAGGGTAACAGCAGCAGTCTTCTAATCAACGCAAAACTTTTCAAGCCATGGCTTAAAAGCAACAGCCAACAGCTGTTTCGACAATGCAAACTGGCCACCAGACCTAGACCCAGACAGCCGGTTTTTCGTTTCTTTCTTTGTGGTCGAGTCTGGTTTGGTCTTGTCTGCGGAGAGCTGGGCTACTTAAGAGACTGTCAGAGCCAAGCGCTCGCCAGTTGGATGCTTAAATCGAAATGTGGATCAAGTGCATAAGTTTACTCGCCGTGTGTCTGTGCGTTGCAGCGCACTTGGATCATCAGGCGGAAACGGAAATATCCCGATTTCTTTCTCACTTGGATATTATTCCCGATGTCTTAGAGACTGGCCCTCAAGAGTTTCTAAACGTAAGCAGCAGCTCACGCGTTTTGTAACTCTCTCCTCTCATCTCGTGGATACCCTTCTTTTTAGGTCACCTACAATGGCAGCATTCCCGCCGATCGTGGCATCGAACTGCAGCCCATGCAAGTCCGAGATGTGCCGTCGGTCAAATGGACAGCCAACAAGGACACGTACTACACACTGCTAATGGTCGATCCCGATGTGCCCAGTCGTAAGGTGCCCAAGTTCAAGGAGTATCTGCACTGGCTGGTCGTCAATATACCTGGCAATCAGCTGCAGCTGGGAGATGAGCGAGCCGCCTATGTGGGTGCCATGCCTCTGCAGGACACTGGACTGCATCGCTATGTGCTGCTGTTATACAAACAGCCAGAGCTCACCAAATTCGATGTGGCCAAGTTGCCGCAACAGAACGACGAAGGTCGCATCAAGTTTAGCACCAAGGAGTTTGCAGAACGTTACAAGTTGGGCAATCCGTTGGCCGGCAATTTCTTTACAAGCGTCTGGAGCACAGATGTGCCAGCTCTGCACAAGACCAAGCTTCAGGGCCGTGTTAAATAATTGGCATTTTGGGCAATCGCGAAAGGTGAATGGGCCGGTTTTTTCTTTTTCGATTTTTTTGGCCCGTTGGATTGCCAAAGAAATGCATAAATTAAGCTACGATTCCGGCTTAATCGCCACACACAAAAAAAAAAGAAAAAACAAAGCTACACTGTAAGCAATTTTTGTATACTAAGTTAGCCTTTAGTTAAATGTCAAGCTTACTAAAAAAGTTTCATATCGATTTAAACAATTTGACCTTGCAATTAATAACTTAAGTTCAGACTTATAGCTTCTAATCATGGCTGATCCGTCTGATCTCTTTGCCAAGCACAAGATTGTGCCAGATATTTTGGATGCGGCACCAAAGTCGCTGCTCAAGGTAGGCCCATCTTTAGTCTTTAGCGGATTGCTCCTGATCTGCGTCTGCCTGTCTAGGTGACCTACTCTGGTGGCCAAGAGGTGAATGGAGGCAACGAGCTGACACCCACGCAGGTCAAGAATGTGCCACAACTTGAATGGGCAGCCGAGCAAGATGCGCTCTACACAATATTGCTAACGGATCCAGATGCGCCCAGTCGCAAGGAGCCAAAGTTTCGTGAGTGGCATCATTGGCTGGTCGTCAACGTGCCCGGCACCCAAATCGACAAGGGCGACGTGTTGAGTGCCTATGTGGGCTCCGGGCCACCGCAGGGAACTGGCCTCCATCGTTATGTGTTTCTGCTGTTCAAGCAGCCGCAAAAGTTGTCCTGCAACGAGCCGCGCATACCGAAGACGAGTGGGGATAAGCGTGGCAAGTTCAGCACCGCCAAGTTTGTGGCCAAATACAAGCTGGGCAACTGTGTGGCTGGGAACTTCTTCCAGGCGCAGTACGATGATTACGTGCCCAAATTGTATAAGCAGTTATCTGGCAAATAACAACATAATCTGGCCTAAAACATTTTGTATCAATTTCACGCTGTTCTTGTCGACAATTAAAAATGAAAAAAATCTCGTGCATTGGAAAAACGTTGCAGTTGCAGCAGCTGTTGCGCATTTTCCCCACAGTTTCGATAGCTGACGAAGCGTAGTCGGTGTTTTTTATAAAGCAAAGCGTCATGGCAAACTGGTTTCAGTTGTGAACAGACCTCGCTAGAGAAAAGGTCTCTTTGTTTATCTTTCAAGTTATACCGAGTTACGTCAGCATCGCCTTTTCTCCTCCAATACATTGCTTAACAATGTGGTTTCCTTTGTTATTGTTGGTCAGCATTGGGGCTGCTGTGCAGTCGGATTCAGTCGAGGATGTCTTCAAGGCACACAACGTGGTGCCCGATGTGATTCCTGTAGCACCAAACCAGTTACTCAAGGTGAAAGCAACATTAAAACTTTAAACTAAAAAAATAAATAAACAACTCTCGGCTCAAAGGTCACCTACAACAATGGACTTGTGGCTGAGAACGGTGTGGAGCTGACGCCCACCCAGGTCAAAGACCAACCTCTTGTTGAATGGTCAGCCGATCCCAATGACTTCTATACACTAGTCATGACCGATCCCGATGCACCCAGTCGAGCTGACCCCAAGTTCCGTGAGTTTAAGCACTGGGTGCTCGTCAATATTGCTGGCAATGATGTGTCTACTGGTGAAGCATTGGCCGAGTATATTGGTTCTGGTCCACCAAAGGACACAGGACTGCATCGTTACGTTTTCCTGCTCTACAAGCAACCCGGCAAGCTGCAATTCGATGGTGCTCGCGTTAGCAACAGATCCCGTCGTAACCGTCCCAAGTTCCATGTTGCCCGCTTTGCTGAGCATCACCAGCTAGGCAATCCCGTGGCTGGAACGTTCTATCAGGCGCAGTATGATGACTATGTGCCCAAATTGCATCAACAATTGGCCGAGGAGAACTAAAGCTACTATTTAAATATTTTCATGAATTATAAAAACTTACAATTTGGTTTTATTTTGTTTTGAATGTATTATTTGGGATTGTATTCTATTTGCCGGCTGCAGTCGCCAGCGGATTGCGCAGAACCAGGATAACGGAATCGCCGCGCAGAAACATTTTCGAGATAAAGCGATCCTTGTTGACAGGTTTCACCTTCTTCTTTCCTTTGCCAGTGCGTGGTAGCTCCGTCCACATCTCCTTCACATTCTCCAGCACCATGTTGCAATGGCGGTCGAAGGCTTTGACTCGTCCCAGCAGCTTTTTGTTGTTGCGGCAGTTAATCAAAACTTGTGTGTTGTTTTTCACCGACTGTGTGAGCACCGACAGCGGTCCAGTGTTGAACTCCTCCTCCTCCTGGCGCGCCAATTCCTCTGGTGTCAATTCGGATTTGGGTTTTACAAGAGCCCTAAAATACGATGGAGCGGCATTAAAAAATGGAGGGCTATAATTGCAGTTGGAGCACTTTTAAAGAACTACTTACATATTGCTGTCGTTATGTATACACTCTTCAATATAAATACAGGTATTATTTATATATAGGAAGGTTTTATTTATTATTTATTTATTTATTAGCCAAAAACGTTTGCGCCTCGCGGCTTTTTTCGCTTAGAGTTGTATTGGTTTGTTTGGAACGTGTTCACTTGAACCACTCCACTTATTGAACTGCATTTCACGAACTAGTTCAGTGCATTTTGAGCTGGACGTTTTACTTTATTAACTTATTAGTTTCTTAAATTTTTAAAAATTAAATTTCATTTTCTTTTTTAGTTAATTTTTTACACAATTTTAAACAGCATCATCACATATTTTTAAACAAAATTAAATAACTGTTTTTTGAACCAGTTGCAAACTATCGCTATAATCGTGACAAATATCGAACGCGAACGCAAATTTTGACTCGTTGCAGAAAGGCTGCGCAGTGTGACCATTAATGACAAACCGATATTTCATTCAACAGTCGATTTAAGTAAATTTACTTTCTTTTTAAGATTTAATTTGCAAATACTGATGCTTTAGAGAATAATTAGTTAGCTAATAAATAATTTATATAAATTACATGAAATTCGGGCACAATTTCAAATAAGGCCAATATCGATAGTGCCATCAATGTGTCAATCTCCCCATCTCTACCGCTTACCGCTTTGTGCACGAGATTTTGGGTTAAAGGAAAATAACAAAAATAAACAAACATCACGTGTGCATGGCTGATGCCAGTCCAGCCAAGAAACCCAAGATGACCACAGATGTCGAAGCTGCTGTGCCTCCGGCTGCAGCTGCATCTGAAAACTGTGCTCACTGGGTGCATCGCAAGAAACGCTACTGCAAAATGTCTCCAAACAAGGGCAGTTTGTTTTGTGGAGCACACGAGCCGCCCTCAGAGGAATCCCAGGAGAACTCGGATGCTGAACGCATTCCCTGCCCACTGGATCCCAAGCACACAGTCTTTAAGCGCAAACTCGCCAAACACTTGTCCATTTGCAATGCCAGAGATCAGGTTAGCACTGTTCCCTATATTGTGAAAAACATTAATGCTGGCGAGGCGTTGGAAGTAAGTAAGCAACAAGAACTGGACATCTACGAGAAGCTGAAGCTACATGAACTGGAGGATGCAGAATTCTATGGCGTGATAGAGAAAGTTAAGAAGCTGTTTGACAAACATATCGCCGACAAAATCGACGAAATTCATCTACAACATGCTTCACTTGAGGAGCCGCTTAGCCACGATGAGTATGGCCAGGAGACACGCAAGCATCTGGTGCAGACCTCCGCCTTGCTTGGAATACTTGAAAATCATCAACAACTTGTGAACAACACAAGCTTCATCGAATTCGGCGCTGGAAAGGGACAACTTGCCTTTTATCTGGCCACAGCTTTGGATTCGCAGCAGCTGCTAAACTCGCAGGTGGTGCTCGTGGATCGTCTGTCGCTGCGCCACAAGAAGGACAACAAGCTGACCAATAAGCAGCTGGTGCAACGCATTCGTGCTGACATCGCTGATCTTCGCATGTCGCAACTGCCGGAGTTGCAACGCACTCAGCGCAATGTTGCGCTATCTAAGCATCTGTGTGGCGCTGCAACAGATCTGACACTGCGCTGCATTCTCCAAGATGCTGCTTGCTCCACGGACTATATTCTGATTGCCTTGTGCTGCCATCATCGCTGCTCTTGGCGCTCCTACGTGGGCAAGTCGTGGCTGCTGGAGGCGGGCATCACGCCTCGTGAGTTTGTCATCATCACCAAGATGGTAAGCTGGGCTGTCTGTGGCTCTGGATTAAGTCGCGAGCGTCGCAAAGCCATGGCGGAGGCTGAGGCGGATCCCCACAAGGAAGCACTGCCGGAGGTGTCGCAAAGATTGAGCCGCGAGGAACGCGAATTAATTGGCTATCAGTGCAAACGTGTGCTTGACTTTGGGCGTCTGGAGCACCTGAAAGCCAATGGCTACGAGGCCTCACTAAAGTTCTATGTGCCACGCGATGTCACCTTAGAGAATGTGATTCTATTGGCACGACGCGCCAAGTGCAATAAAAATGACAGTTGATTTAATATTGAATATTTGAATTTGTATTTCGTTAATTTATTTCATATTTATTTAACCCGATCGATAACATCATTGGAAATACCAATATTATAAGATTCTTGGTGAAACCCCAAGATAACAGCTGACAAGCTGCATCAGTCGGGGGTTTGACTCTTAATTTACTCTTAGGTTTGTTTGGAGTTCTCTCTCTAACTAAGACAACACTTCAGCTGTAGCGAAAACATTCATTTGTGACCTATCTATGAAAAAATATCAATCGATTAGCTAGTGGCTAGTTATCTTTTATATTGACATTAACACTTATATATGTTTAACTTACTAAGTAGTCGATAAGAGTCGATAACGCGCGTTTAGCACGAAAAACTATAGAGCGAGACATTAATAGACTCCAAAATTCTAACGATGTATTCCTCCCTACCTCTACCCCTCATAACAATGACTTGCTCGTTCTCTTCCTCTTAATAATCGGGTCTAGCTGTTGACCAGGTATATATACAAAAGCTAAATGCGAGTGTGAACTTATGACGCAATCGAGTCAAAGAGCATTCGCAAGAGCGTGACGATGGAAGCGTTATCAGAAGAATAGCTCTTTAGATAATTATAGTCGATTACTCTTTCGCACGCACAAACTTTGTTTGCCCTTTTATGGAAGTTTGTTTGCCACTCTTCGTGCATTGCCGAAACAATATAAAAGCAACAACCGGTCTCTTGGCTGTAGTTAGTTTGTGCTTAACACTTGGAGATATTAAGAGTCGCTAAAATGGATCGTTGGCAGAATCGCGTTGCTGTTGTCACTGGTGCGAGTTCAGGCATTGGAGCAGCTTGTTGCAAAGATCTGGTGGTCAAGGGCATGATTGTGGTGGGTTTGGCACGACGCGAACAACGTCTGCAGCAACTCAAAGATTCACTGCCCGCGAATCAAGCAGCTAGCTTCCATTTCCGCGCCTGTGATGTGAGCGTGGAGCAGCAGGTCATCGATGCCTTCAAGTGGGTGGATCAGACGCTAGGTGGTGCCGATGTGCTCATCAACAATGCGGGTATTGTGCGACTGCCACACATCACGGATGCGGGCAACTCGGATGATCTGCGCGCCACGCTGGACACCAATGTGCTCGCCGTGTCGTGGTGCACTCGTGAGGCATTTCAATCGCTGCAGCGTCGCAAGGTTAACGATGGCCATGTGATCATTATCAACAGTGTGGTGGGTCACAAGGTGCCCATGTATGGCCTGAGCATGTATGCGCCGTCTAAGTATGCTGTTACCGCTTTGACGGACGTGCTGCGCTGGGAGTTCCTCAAGAAGGGCACGAAGACCAAGATTACGGTAGGTCAACAGTATATGAGATTATATAGTATCTGAATTAGTATAAATAGGCGAGAACATATCTTTCTATCTGTCCGCATGAGCACCAACACACATATTTAGCTTATACATGACATACACACATATGTATGCATATAAATGTAACTTAGCAGGCGTCTAAAGTATGTAATTTTATATGAATTAATACTATCAACCAAAAAGGTTGTATTTAATCGAAATGATTAGCATACATATTTCTCACATATCGCTTACCTTGCAGAGCATTAGTCCTGGTGGCGTTGATACGGAAATCCATGCGAACAATTCAATGGCTGGAGCGCCAATGCTGCGTGCTGAAGATTTGGCGGATGCGGTGACTTACTGCATCCAGACGCCGCCCCATGTACAAATTCATGAGCTCACTATCAAACCGGTGGGCGAGCAATTTTAAATAAACAATAAATACATACAATTAATAAAAAAAAATTGTGTTTACTTTTTCTCTCTTTGTTTTGATTACGTTCGCTCGCACCCCCTCTAGCACTCAATCACACTCGCTAACAGTGTTGCCAGCTTAGCTTATTATAAGCTAGTTCTAGCATATTTGAAAATGGAAAAGCTTGTAAAATATGCATCTAGCTTACAGCTTGAAATATAGCTTATTATGAAATTCATCTAGCATATTCTAATTTTTAATGTATTTACGACATAAACGGTTTGTTTTATAAGAAAAATATGCATGAAAATATAGGAACTTGTTCTTTTTTTTGCCGATGGTTATTTCTAATTAATAGTGTCATCGAAGATCGATAAGTTGGCTGAAGTGTTACCACTGCCAAAAGAGATATATGTACATATGTATGCATGTATAAACAAATTGTCCGCGGCATCGAAGAAGCAATAGGCAGTAATAAGACATTTAATAAGATTTTTGTTCACACATAAAAAACTATTATAAATCCATCACCTTTGAATTGGTGTTCTTTTTTTTTTTTTGGAAACTGTCGCAATGGAAATTTAACGACATAGTCATAAATATAGCCCCCAAAGATTTTTGCCACACATAAAAACATAATAAGGTTTGATGCTTAAAACCTGGCAACACTGCTCGCTAAACACTAAACATCTGATTGCGCTTCCAAGGCAACTGTTCCAATGTATACAATGAATATTGGTTTCCTGCCTCCCTCGAACAGGGCTGCGCAACCACTGCGAACAGCTGTTTGTCGATTGTGTGAGTCAGTGACACTGACTCAGTGTAGTTATAAAAACTTGAATTTCGCGTGATAAACATTTAGTTGCAATTCGTTTGTAAATACACAATTTGTGCTGCGCAAAATGGTAAGTGAAATGGTGCATCGAATGAGGGTCATCAAATGCCCATCGGACGAGCAATCGCTGACGAACAAGGCGATTGTTAACAGCGCTGATTTCACCGAGGAAGTCAAGTTAGTTTTCACTTTCCCTTCTCCCACAAATCTCTTTTTCGCTTGCTTCTGCGGGCGTCCCACAGTTATGAATAATGATTTTGAATTTCATCATCGTCCTACAATTATGACTAATTATTGTGATTTTCATCAGATATGTGGACATTTCACCAGGTCCCGGACAGCATTACAAATTCGCACTGGAGAAGATCTCGGATCTGCCACGTGGCCATGTGGGCTTTTCGCTGGTACAGCGCAAGTGGGCAATCCTATCCATCAACCAGGAGATCCATGTGCGACCCTACCGGTTCGATGCCAGCGCTGACATCATCACACTAGTCTCCTTCGAGACGGATTTCCTGCAAAAGAAAACCATCACCCAGGAGCCTTACGATTCTGATGAAATGGCCAAGGAATTCATCATGCAATTCTCGGGTATGGCCTTGACAGTTGGACAAACCCTCGTCTTCCATTTCAAGGACAAAAAGCTCCTGGGACTCGATGTCAAGACCCTGGAAGCTATCGATCCGCGTACTGTGGGCGATGGCAAAGAGGCAAAGACACGTAATGTGCGCTTTGGACGCATTCTGGGCAATACTGTGGTGCAGTTCGAGAAGGCCGAGAACTCGGTGCTGAATCTCCAGGGACGCTTCACTTGATAGCAACTATAGACATATATACATACAAATGTATGTATGTAAATGTAACTTAGCAGGCGTCTAAAGTACGGAATTTTATATGAATTAATACTGTCAGCCAAAAAGGTTGCATTTAAACGAAATGATTAGCACATATCTAACATATCGCTTACCTTGCAGAGCATCAGTCCTGGTGTCGTTGATACAGAAATCCATGCGAACAATTTAATGGCTGGAGCGCCAATGCTGCGTGCTGAGGATTTGGCGGATGCGGTGACTTACTGCATCCAGACGCCGCCCCATGTACAAATTCATGAGCTCACTATCAAACCGGTGGGCGAGCAATTTTAAATGCACAAAAAATAAATAAAAACCGACAACAATTTTGCAAAAAAAAAATTGAGTTTACTTTGGCTCTTTGTTTTGATTACGTTCGCTCGCACCCGCTCTAGCACTCACTCACACTTGCTAAACACTAAACAGCTGATTGCGCTTCCAAGACAACTGTTCCAGTGTATACACTGAATATTGGTTTCTTGCCTCCCTCGAACAGGGCTGCGCAACCACTGCGAACAGCTGTTTGTCGATTGTGTGAGTCAGTGTATTTAGAAAAACTTGAATTTTGCGTGATAAACATTTAATTGCAATTTGTTCGTAAATACACAATTTGTGCTGCATAAAATGGCAAGTGAAATGGCGCATCGAATGAAGGCCATCAAATGCCCAACGGACGAGCAATCGCTGACGAACAAGGCGATTGTTAACAGCGCTGATTTCACCGAGGAAGTCAAGTTAGTTTTCACTTTCCCTCCTCCCACAAATCTATTTTTCGCTTGTTTCTGCGGGCGTCCCACAATTATGACTAATTATTTTGAATTTCATCGTCTCCCCACAATTATGACTAATTATTGTGAATTTCATCAGATATGTGGACATTTCACCGGGTCCCGGACAGCACTACATATTCGCACTGGAGAAGATCTCGGATCTGCCACGTGGCCATGTAGGCTTTTCGCTGGTGCAGCGCAAGTGGGCAACCTTGTCCATCAACCAGGAGATCGATGTGCGACCCTACCGCTTCGATGCCAGCGCTGACATCATCACACTAGTCTCCTTCGAGACGGATTTCCTGCAAAAGAAAACCATCACCCAGGAGCCTTACGACTCTGATGAAATGGCCAAGGAATTCATCATGCAATTCTCGGGTATGGCCTTGACAGTTGGACAAACCCTCGTCTTCCATTTCAAGGACAAAAAACTCCTCGGACTCGCTGTCAAGACCCTGGAAGCTATCGATCCGCGTACTGTGGGCGATGGCAAAGAGGCAAAGACACGTAATGTGCGATTTGGACGCATTCTGGGCAATACTGTAGTGCAGTTCGAAAAGGCCGAAAACTCGGTACTGAATCTCCAGGGACGCTCCAAGGGCAAGATTGTTCGGCAATCCATCATCAATCCCGACTGGGACTTCGGAAAGATGGGTATTGGTGGCCTGGACAACGAGTTCAATGCCATCTTTCGACGTGCCTTTGCCTCACGTGTCTTTCCTCCTGAGCTCGTCGAGCAATTGGGCATTAAGCACGTGAAAGGTATACTGCTCTATGGACCTCCAGGAACTGGTAAAACTTTGATGGCGCGACAGATTGGCACGATGCTCAATGCACGAGAACCCAAGATTGTGAACGGTCCGCAGATTCTTGACAAATACGTTGGCGAATCGGAGGCCAATATCCGACGTCTATTCGCCGATGCGGAGGAGGAGGAAAAGCGACTGGGACCTAATAGTGGACTGCACATCATTATCTTCGATGAGATCGATGCCATTTGCAAGGCACGTGGCTCAGTTGCAGGAAATAGTGGTGTTCACGATACGGTCGTGAATCAACTGCTTGCCAAGATCGATGGCGTGGAGCAGCTGAACAATATTTTAGTGATTGGTATGACAAATCGTCGCGATATGATTGATGAGGCGCTGCTGCGTCCCGGTCGTCTTGAGGTGCAAATGGAGATCAGTCTGCCCAATGAGCAGGGACGTGTGCAGATCCTCAACATACACACGAAGCGCATGCGCGAGTTCAACAAGATTGCAGGCGATGTTGACAACACAGAGATTGCGGCGCGCACGAAGAATTTCAGCGGCGCTGAGCTTGAGGGTTTGGTGCGCGCCGCTCAATCGACGGCCATGAATCGTTTGATCAAGGCCGACGCCAAAGTGCATGTGGATTCCGAGGCCATGGAGAAGCTAAAAGTGACACGTTCCGATTTCATGCATGCGCTGGAGAACGACATCAAGCCCGCTTTTGGTGCGGCGCAAGAGATGCTGGAGAATATGCTGGCACGAGGCGTGATTAACTGGGGTCAACCCGTGACCAGTTTGCTGGAGGATGGTATGTTGTATGTGCAGCAAGCAAAGGCGTCGGAGAGCTCGGGACTCGTCTCTGTGCTCATCGAAGGTGCTCCCAATTCAGGCAAATCGGCGCTGGCCGCCAATCTGGCCAAGATGAGCGACTTTCCCTTTGTCAAGGTCTGTTCGCCCGAAGACATGGTCGGCTTCACCGAATCCGCCAAGTGTCTGCACATACGCAAGATCTTCGATGACGCGTATCGGTCGACGCTTAGCTGCATCGTCGTAGACAATGTGGAGCGACTACTCGACTATGGACCCATTGGACCGCGCTACTCCAACCTCACCTTGCAAGCGTTGCTGGTGCTGCTCAAGAAACAGCCACCTAAGGGTCGCAAGCTGCTTATCTTGTGCACTTCGAGTCGACGCGAGGTCCTCGATGAAATGGAAATGCTTTCGGCCTTTACATCCGTCCTCCATGTGTCCAATTTATCAAGTCCTGAGCATGTGCTGACCGTACTGGAGGATTCGAAGCTCTTTGCGCCCGAGGAGCTTCAGAATATTGCCAGAAATATGGCAGGGAAGCGTGTGTGCATTGGCATTAAGAAGCTATTGGCGCTCATCGATATGGCTCGGCAATCGGAGCCGAATTATCGTGTCGTCAAGTTCCTCACGAAGATGGAGGAGGAAGGCGGCTTAGATATGGTGGCGAGAACACAGTAGCTACCGCCCGTTCTGGAACTGCGAATGTCAGTTGTGGAGCTTAACGATGCTTTCTGAATGATGCAGAAAACCAAGCAGCAGGTCCAAAAGTGAAATGCACCATTGAATTAGCTCAAAAAGAAAAAGAACATAGAGATATATAACTATATATAAATAATATACAAATGTTTAACCGACCAATTGAATCACGTTTATATAGACACACTTACATTCCACACGAATCCCAGCGACGTCGACACCTCCTGAGCCTTGTCGAATGATTGTCAAAAGTGTTCTTGACATATATTCGTAACTATATTAGATAGAGACAAATAGTTACCACCTACATATAGATTTATATATCTATGTATAACCTTGTAGTTGTATTGATTTATCCGAAATGCCACTTACAATTTATATTCATGTGTATTTTTGTTGTGTATTAAATGTGTTCGAATTTGTAAGCACAAAACGCAAACGCAATTGTAACTGATTGTATTCAGTATCTATGGATATATAAATACCTCGCTTTTCAGTCAAATTGTGACGAAATTTTATAATTGTCTACTACTACAAAATATGCTAATGTTTTATATAGATGTTAAGTGTCTATTTTGACTACGATTTTCCGATTTGTATTTTTCCCCCACTGAAAGATCTTTTTTGATAAAGCGCTGAAGTTCACACTAGCGCCATTTTGCATAGTTGCGGCTCATGTCGCAAACTAAATATGTCGCCGCACAAAAGTAGACTATAACAAAAGTAGAAACAACGCACAAAGGCGCAAGAAAGAGGCGTGGCAAGTTCGAATTGTACTTTTCGAGCTCGCAATTGTTAAAACAAATTTTAAATGAACAAAACATGTAATTGATGTGCATTTGATAAATGTTTACAAGTATTGAGTGAAAACAAAAAAAATTGCATACTTTTATGGGCAACGAATAGAAAAGAAAAGTGAAAGAAAATTAGTCAACGCATTTTTCTTTGAAATAAATAAAAGCAACTCAGAGTTTCAGAAAATTTAAATTTAAGGAAAAAAACACTTTCCGTTTAAAGAATTATTTTTTGGAAAAATTAAATATTCAAGATTATGCAAATTAAATGTTTATAGAAATTTACAATATGTGGGCATATTATGTATGTTAAATGTTACACAAACAAAACTAATCAATTGAATACGATGACTATGCATTTTATGTATTGTATGTAACAAGAATATGTACATCAATAAATATGAATGAATAGAAACGCAGTTCTTTACCTAAACTACTTTGTTACAGTTTAATGGGCTGGCGCCAATGGAGATCAGCAATGTGATCAGTCGTGGTATTCCCTATAATCAGAGCTCGACTTCGATCAGCTGTTGGAGACGCCGCGCCGTCATGGGGCGACAAGCAGACCCGCCAACTTGGCCACACACTGGACATATTCGAAATCCAGTTGGCAATCAGAGCAACCAGAGCCAGAGTTTAATAATATTGTAATTTGAATAAATGATTTATAATGTAAACACTTTAACGTTAACGGCTCGCGCGCGTCTCACAATTCAACGTAACATGCATATAGTATATATAGTAGAGTAGTAGATATTTATGTGGTGTAATTGATATATGGCGCTAATTGCGTCCGACACTCGACTACTACATATATATATATGTATGATATGTATATAGTATAGTGTAGTATAGTAACGTTTGTAGTCTTTGGAATCCTCCAGCTGCAAATCGAATGTCGTTTATTATTAACTAATTAAAACTGCATATTTCTTCAGATGCAAAATTGATTCGAGAGCAAAAGTTGAGCTTAAGCAACTGTATCATATCTTTAATTAGTAGCAGCTGCCCTCTAATCACTGGCGTCAGTCTTCGACACACACACACACACACTCACACCCAAAAAACGTATTTGAGGCACCCAACAAGTGGCAGGTCGCGTCATCGAAGCACCTCATGCCGTATGCAAATTTTCATGACGAAAGTCCACACAGTCGGACAAAAGTTCAGTGACCGGCTGCCCAAAAAAAATTTAAAAAAAATGTTAAAAAAGGTGTTGTGGAACGCAATGCGAGAAACGAGACCCAAAATGAAATTTTCATTCAGTCGCCTCTTTAAAAATAAAATGCGAAACTTTTACAAAAGTTAAAGTTGTGTGCATTTCTGCTGTTGTTAATCCCATGGTCAAGGCAGAGAAAGGGGTGGGAGGGTATGTAGTATATTGTTGTTGTTGTTGTTGCTGCTGCTTCGTGGTCGCACTTGTCAGCAGCAGCAATAGCAGCAGCTAAAGGCAAAGGCAACAAACGACAACAGCAAAGCCAAAACCAAAGCCAAAAGCCGTCCCACTCGCAGTCGCGCCCCTCGCAATGCTTTGAAACCGGCTGCGTTTATTGCTGTTTTTGTTGTTGTTGTTGTTTGTAACTTAGTGTTGTTGTTGTTGCTGCTGTTACTCTTGTTGTTGCTGCTGCTGCTGCTGCTGTTGTTGTAGTCAAAAGCGCAAACGCCGGCAGCAAAGGTTCGATTTCACTTTCGCACGCTGTCGCTGACGTCGAACGTTGCTGGCGCTCCAAAGGGGGTTGCTTGGGTGGGGGACGGAGGAGCAACAGGGGAGCAACTGTCATGTGTTCAGGTTTGTGATGCTGTTGTTGCTGTGGCTGTCTTTTTTGTTGCTCTTTCTCTCTCTCTCTCTCTGCTTTCTTCCACATGATCTTTGGCTCTCTCACCGGATCTACATCAAGAGTTTCCTCAGCTTAGCTTGAGCTTGGCTTTTCCACAACAAATCAGGAGAAATTTTGCACGCATTCTTGGGTTATAAATAACTATTTTTTTTTTTAATTTATTTAAACTTAACTGACATATTGCAATTAAATATATATTCGTTAATTTTTGTTTATTTAAAACTTAGAAAATAATCTTTATGTGGCTTGCATTTCTGAATTTTTAAATTGAATAGTTTAAAGCATCAATAAATTATAAATTATTAATTAAAATTAAGGAATATTTGTATTTTTTTATTATTTAATATTAGTTATAGTATGAATATTAATGTAAAGTATATTCAAAAGGATATGTGTAAATATATATTTCTTTTAATTTTGTATTATATATTGAAAAAGCGGAGTTTAAGAATTAATTTCATTTATTTTCTTTACTTTTCATAGATAATTTTAAAGAGTACTTCTTTATAGTGTCGATTTATATTATAGCATTAACTTATATGTAAATTTTTAACTTATATATGTATGTTTGATTAAACTAGCTTGAATTTATTATATTTAAAATTTATCTATTTCAGATAGATTTGTAAAATGTCGCGATAAAAACTTTTTGAGCAAAGCTAGCGATATTCAGATTTTCGTGATGAAATTTCGTTAGCTGCTTACATACATGCAGTATTATTATGGTATATGAATTAATGTAAATGTATGTACATATGTGACCATATGTATGTATTCGAATGTATGTAGGTATTAAGTACACAGCAAAGCAGACATCATGCAAAATCTTCCTGCATTACACAAACGCGGAAGATTTGTGTGCTTTAATACTTGTACTCGCACATTTCATGGATTTTCCAGTGCTGACTGCATTTTCATTTTCATGGCATTTTCATTGAGGTTTGCATGTGTTCAAATGTATATATGTTTGCGCGCGTGTGTGTGTGTGTGTGTGTGGCATGCATGTGAAACTAACAGTTAAATTAGCAGTTTTTGTTTCATATGGCGCTTCACGGCACTGACTCTACAATTTTACTCTGTAGCTGAAACTTTTGGGTTTTTTTTTTGTTGTCAAATGCCCTTTGCTCGAGAGGGTATTTTCGTTTTGTAATTAAGTATGTGACATATAACAAAACAAGTAAGAACGCTACAGTTGAGTCTGCTCGACTGTGAGATATCCGCTTCCCATTTGGAATGAAAGCTAAACACTGCAGTATTAATTTTAAAATATACAAACTAAATATACCGCAAATTACTCTAATATACCAAATATATATACTATTATATACTTATATTATGCTATATTGATGTGCTACATTCAAAATATACTATTGAGTGCAAAATATACCAGATTGTCAGACAATGCAACAAAGACCCGAAGTAAGTAGGTGTTTTTTATAGAAAAAATTTCCTAAATACATTCTACAATTCTTATCTGATCGCAACCAAATTTTGAGGAATCTTTTAAATTACGTTTGTTTTTCGTTATTTTTTCGTGGCAAGATTATAACAAATGGTCTCGAAAAAAATTGTAACTCTATCTCTTATAGTCTTTGAGATCTAGATGTTCATACGGACGGACAGACAGACTGACGGACAAACTATTTTGTCTCAGCTGTTCAAAAATACTTTAGAGGGTAGGTAAAAGTTATAATATAGTAATAGTTATGATTAAAATCATCGCTTATTGATGAAATTCAATTTTGTAACCATTTTAATTTCATATTCTGTAGCCTATTTGATGAATTTCATTTTAAGGGTATTCAATTTTCGTCTACCCAAGTTCGACTGTTCTTTCGTGTTATTTTTTGCAATTTATAATTAAGTTGCAATTTGGCATGCGGGCCAAGAAGCTGATGGCGCTCGATGCCTGGGCCCCAAAACTATTCGTGGTATGTCTGCAATTTTCTTGGAACTTGCATGCGTATTAGTCATCAGATTGTTATGGGAAAAGGCACAAATTAAATTTATGATTGCAATACGTTCAATTAAACTGCTTATAGAAAAAACATTATTAATAGATTAACCCTCACATTTGCATGGCGATAACAAAAAATAAATAAAAACGAAACAAATTTATTTTCACTTATTATTATTATTCATTTATTAAATTCAATTTTATTATCGCTTTTAATATTGTGCAAATATTAAAAATTGTTAAACGTGGGTTAAACATATTGCGGAACGACGTTAAAGATTACAAAAAAAATATTTAAGCTCAAGATTCTTACTTGGCCAAGACGAAAAAAAAAGCGGTGCGGCATCTGCAATCCGTAGAAATGTTTGCCGCACGCGATCGAGACATTCGCATTCATATTCGTTCGTATTCGCATTCGCATTTCGATTCATTGATACACTCGGCACATAAACGAATCAAAACACAAAAACACAAAAAAAAAAATCCTGGGCACAGTGCCAAATTAAATAATACGCGTTCCCCCCTGCTGCCTGCTTCTGTTCCTTGTTATTATCATATTGTATTCCACCCTTTTTTTGTGTGTAGTTTTTTGCGTGATGTGCGTCGCTTTTTGTGTGTGTTTGTGCCATATTCTTAGGAATTCCTTTGGCACAAGATCCAATCCAGTCGCAAGATCAATCAATGTGCCATCAGTTCTCTCTCCCTCTCTATTATTCCGTCTCGCTCTGTCGCCAATTAACTTATGGCCTCGTGTCGCGTAGTTCACTTTCATTTTGAATCCTCGACAGCTGTTTGGACAGAGGCACGTGCCTAGAGCTCAGGCTTTCTTCACTTTCCTGCGCTGTCGCTTCTCGAGTTACCTTGCTGTTACCCCTTTCTGAAAAGGGGCAACCACGCCTACAAGTCATTAGGGCGCACACTTGAACAAGGCGGATATTGATTTCGATTGCGCAGATCTGTCAGCGCGCAATTTGTCGTCACCGGATTCGATTTTCCTGGTGATGACTCCTGGACAACAACATCTGCGTTTCACTTTTCATCAAACTTATTAATTTGTTCGAACGTAATTAAAGCGAATTTGATATTTCCGGCTGCCTGTTATACATACAATATATAAATACATATATATTTATTTCTTTTGTTGGTCAACCATTTGGTTCAATGAACCTATCACAGAATCCTTGAACTTTGCGTCGCAGACGAAATAAATATTTGATACATATGTATCTCTTCTTCATATTTGGCAATAATCTATTTCAAACACAAAGACCAACGATGCGATCCAATGCGCCTGCCCTTTTTGGCGGCACCCTCACAAAATTATTGACCAGCGTTCCATCCAGCCAAAAGAAATGAAAGGCCAACAAAAATACTATAAGCAAAAACAAAAATAAAAGAAATATGTATAAAGAAAAAAATAAAACAGCAGTCAGTCCGATTTGAAGTTGTCTGTCTCCTTAAATGCTACCTAAATATTTCTGTTAGAAAGAAAAAGGACTTTTTGATGTTGTTGTTGTTGCTTTTTTTTTTGGTGGCTTCTGCTGCTGCTGATGATGTTCCCCATCATCCACATAACATATTTCATTCTAATCAACGTGCTGCAAAACATATAATTCCATTTGATATTTTTGCCTGAACGCTTCGTTTTGCCCAGAAAATTGCATTTAAACGCTTATTATGCGCTTTTTATTTGCAACCCATACTTTTCTGCCCCAATGCTCATTCCCTCGCTCTCTCTCCAGTCAGTCATGCAAAAATAGGTATATCATAAAATAAGTATATCATAATGATTATGTACACACATACATATGTATGTCTACTGCCTCCATCATGTGTGTTGTGGATGAGTCATCATTTGGTCTATGGCTTCCTGCTTTAAATGCTTTAATTAAATTAAATCGTAATATCGTTAGCAAATAAAATAAATTGTTTTCAATTACATAAATGACACGACAAGGCGCTGGTGGTTGACCTCTTTCAATGTGACATTCTTGCGGCTGACGCTGATTCTGTTGAACTTCAACGACAACAACGAAGACGACGTCGACGACAACAGCAAAAGGGCAACACAACAACAACACAGCAACAGTTGCCCAGATAATGGGACTTACATCGGTATAAGTTTATACATATATATATCAACTTATACCGGCTATGCGCCCGTTGCACTTAATCAAAAAATACGACAAAATCAAAAGTAAACAAAACTGCAACGCACAACTGACTTAATCGCAACAACAACACCTACAACAACAACAACAAGCAGAACATCGAGTGCAATGAACACATGAGCAGAAAACAAAACAGAATTGTAAATCCGATGCGTATATATGTATGTATATAAAGTACATACTTATTTATCATATAAGCAATGCACTGCAAAATAGTTGCCAACAGCTGTAAATGTTTTTAAAATAAAACAGCATTAAGAAACAAGAGAAAAGAATGGGTTTTTCGTATACTCTACTTTTTGAAATATATGACATATATTTTTTAATAATTTAAATTGTTTTTAAAGTAGGTCATCGGTAGTATAATTAATTACCAATCACTATAGATATAAATAAAAATAAAATTACTTGTTAAATTATGTTTTATTTAAATTAAAACTATTTAAAGGTGAATTCTAATCAGATTTGAATAAAGTAAATTTGAAACAAGCGTGCTCTTTAAATATTCTGCTGTTTCTAATATATAATTTAATTTTTTAATAATTTAAACCATCTTTAAAATTCATCATTGATAGAAAATTAATAACTTTTCAGCATAGATTTTAATAAAGAAGCATTAAAAAACAAGGTTCTCTGTAAATACCTTTTTGGTTTAATTATATAATTTATAAATTATTTAAATTTAAACCATTTTTTAAGTAGGTCATTTGAAGTCAAATTTATAACAGTTAATTATCGATTTATGAGCTAACAAGTTATTTATTTTATGCACTATCTAAAACTGAAACAAGCTTTTTTAAGTCGAAATTCTTTAATTGATAGCATAGTTTATCGATAAATTGGAAGGCTTTCCGCTGGGCTTTAAAATGTCCATCGTATTGTATTAGCGTACACAGTTTTCTACGTAAAAATATTATTGCCTCTAATAATTCTTTAGAAATCGCAAAAGTAGTATTAGCATTAAGAATGCGGTTTCCAACTAAGATATGCATTTGATTGTGTTAAATCAAATATCTAAAAATAAATCTAATAATTTTCAAATTAACAATTCCATTAATATTGAACGCTTTCTCCCCGAATCTCTGGCTATATAGAACTCTTTTAAGGGGAGGAGATCTGGGTGCTTCGTTCTGTCTGAGCTTATGAGTTCTGAGTATTTATTAGGCAGATGCACAAACAACGCATTAGCATCATAAAATTTTAATTTTAAAACCAAATTAAGAATTAAATAATCGTCTGAAGCAGCAGCAGCGGCCCACAAAAATATCGACCGCCTGTTGTCACTGACTTTTTTCTTATTTTTCTTTTAAATATTTTTTTTTTTTTTGTTAACTCGACTCATCTAATGCGAGTGGTTGACCTTGATGTATTGTTTAAAGTTTATTGTCCTTTCAATAGAACACGCTAAATACACACAGAGATACATTTAGCGCGCAAGTACATATTCGCACATATGCATATATGCATACGATACTATACTATACTATATAGTATACATATCTCTCTCTACCATAAGCGTGCATATTTAATTTTATTTTTTTTTTTATTTACTGCACTAAATATTGTGTGGCTGCGAACTAGTTTCGCCACAGATTCCCGAAGTCGAAACAAAGTGCATATAAAAAAATAAGTGTTTATATAGACTATTATATAGATCTGTATATACAGCTGATGCTGTGCTCCCAACTGCTGTTATCCCAGCATCTGCGTCAGCTGACGACAATTTCGTGTTGCTTCTGGAGCTGCTGCTTTTGGTTGCTGTTGTTGCTGTTGTTGCTGACGTTGATTCGATTCGATCTGCATCTTTTGGGTGGTTTGCGCAGCTGTGTTGCTGCTGCTGCTGATGCTGTTGCTGCTGCTGTGGTTGCTGCTGTTGTGGTTGTTACTGCTGCTGCTGTGGCGGGGGTGTTCGAGGAGGGGGCATTATGCAAATTAAACAAGTTCGCGTTGCCAAAATAATAGCCGACGCAAAAAACACCGAATGCCCGCAGAATGCTGCTTTGATTATTTTTTGTTTTGTTTTTGCTTTTAATTATTTATTTGCAGCTATCTCCAATAATTTATTAATTACATAGATTTCGCTGTAGTTCGCCATTGTCTCAATACACTACTGCAAACATGTTTTATGTTTTCACAATAGCGAAGCGAAGCGAAATGTTAAAAATGAGGGAGGGAGAGAGTTTTGTTTAGGCTGCCAGCTTTGATTAGCTAAATTGTTGTTAATTTGTTTGACTTTGAACTTGATTTAGAGCTTGTTTGGGTTCTACTAAAACGGCAATGCATAGTCGGCACCCATAAATCTAAGGAATGACTTCTATATAGCCAGTCTAGTACTACTAAAAGCCAAAACAAATTGTATAAACTCCAAAAGTATGTGTGCTTCCCTCCCCAAAAAACTTAAACTTAAGTAATATATCATAATAAACAATAACCTTGAGTACTCCAATGGAAATGATTGATTGGAGCTGAGGATGCTGAGAGTCAATAACTAAATATTTCTTTTCATTTTTAGTATATATATTATTATCACTCTCTGTCTGTGTTTCTGTCTGTGTCTGTGACTGTGACTGGCACAGTCTATCCCCCATTGATAGCTCGAAGTGGCCCCTAAATAGAGCACTTCATGATCATGACTAAGGTCAGATTCATAAAAACCGCATAAACTAGACCCAATTTAGCTGGAAAAAAAAGTGCTACGAGTCAAATTGGTGCACGGGCAAATTTCGTAATTCGTTGAATGAAATTCGCCAAAAGAAATGATGAAATGGAAATGGAATCATTTGTCGCAACGTGTGTAACAACGAGGCCGTCTCTATGTGGTTTTGGGTGTCCAACGATCATTGTTGCAGTTGCAGTGGCAGCTGCAGTTGCAGTTGCAGTTGCTGTTTGCCTCGATGACAATTCGAGTGCAAGGCGCTTCCATTTTCAAGGGTTTGCCTTGTCTGGCGTCTCGCATTTGCAGTTTCGCATTGAACTTGAGCAGCTCGGGCGGGGCTGGAGTTAAGAATGGTGATGGGAAGAGGGAGCGGGAGCGGGAGCGGGTGAGGAGGGCGCGTGCAATCAGGTGCAGCCAATTGTTGCCGGATCTGTAGTAAATCAAGCGATGACAATGATATCACGTGTTTATAATTAGAACGATGCATTTTCACTTTTCACCTGATCTATTTATCGAAGCTAAGATCCCAAACAACATCCGTCTAGCTCTCCGGTTGACAGCTGAAAATCGTGATATTTCGATGTTTATACTCAAGTAGAGTATCTTTTTTCTTGTTTTGTTTTGTTTTGTTTTTTTTTGCAATAGCATTGGGGAATGGCGAGAGCCATCATGCTGCTATTGGTCTTTGGAACGCCCGTAAAGTGTCGTTGATTATGACCAACATTGTTTACATTGTAATCGCTGGCGACTCTTTAAAATATGCACCGATCGAAACTGTCCGAGCACTTCAATCGCAAGCAATCTAACATACATATAGTATGTGTATATATAGAGAGAGACACATATTTACACTTTGTGGACTTCAATTTGTGCACTGACCACGGCGCAGCTTTAGCAGGTTGACCATGAGAACATGTTATTAAATTACTATAATAATGTATTAAGTATGTAAGAATGTTACAAATGTTAATATGTAGTAATAATTGTAATAGGTTCTTTGCTTTTGCAAACACTTTGTTGCTGCTACATAAATTACTCGGCCACTACTTAAAATCACTCGATTCGATCTCAACATCAATCTGTAATCTTAACTTCCGCTCAGATTCATTACGCACTAAATAGTGAATGAGTAATATATATAGTAAAATATGTAACAAAGCTCACCATTTGACATTTTGCAGTGCACAAATTCAACGGAAAAAGTGTGCGATGATTAACGTACTAAGCAACATGTACGTCATGTTAAAGCGATATCAATTGTAACTCTCGAAATAATATTCACTTCAACTGAACCGAGATTACTTAGCAAGTAGCCTCAGGGGAGGGAGTTCCACTTACGTCAGTCTCTGGGGCTTGGCCTGCTACTAATTTACTTAAGAACAGGTCTCGCAGTCTCCCTCCCAAAATTAATAAGTGTGCCGAATTAACTTCGAATGTACGTACTGAGACACTGATCCAAGTACTTAATCCGTTGAAAGACAAAGTGAGTAAAAGTTTATTTTAAATATGCATTTATTTATAGCAATACAACAATTTAGCACAATTAAAGTCTCTTTCTTGTGCAACACTTTACGATATATTCGAAATCTGTTGACATCCTTTTATGGCAAGTACCAAAACAAAATAAAAATCAAAATAAAACAAATCGATATGATAATTATTATTTGATAATAATTTTATTTATTATATTTTTTGTTGCCTACATACATATATACAATCGATGTGTTATGCAATAAGCTCGTTAATTTAAACAAATGCTTAGTTAATATGCTTTGTTATTCACTTGCACACAAACCGAGATGATTCCAGTTTTTTTCCCCGCATCTTCTTGATCGTCATTGTGACTACGTAGAAATATTCCCCAAAAAAAATTCATATTCGTACTTATTTGAGGCATTCGCAACAAGTTAAACATGTAAATAAAATGTTATCATCAAGTTCACTCTATAAATTATACAATTTTTTTATAATTAATTGCTAGCCATTGGTTTTTGACATTAAGTATTTCAATTTATAGCCAGACAGGCCACAGACTTTAAGTTGCCGAATCAACGCCTCTTACATTCGCGTTGAGTACTTTGACTTTGATACACGTATCTAAATTAGCATTTGGCTTTTGTGGCTGATCTCTTGTTTATTTGCTTGCACAAATGTTTTACAAAAAGCAGCCAGCGAGAGTGCAGCCTATGAAGATACTCTTTACTTTTAATAATTTATGAAAATTCTTTTATAGTAGAAAAGAAAAGTATTCAGTAGAGTATATTAGAAATTGTGTATCAAATTTATTCTTTTCAGATTAATTTTTAAGTTTTAAAAAAAAAACTTGAAAGAAATATGCTAACATACAAATTTTAATATTCAATTTAAATATAAATGGGTAGAGTTTATTAGAAATTTTGTATTAAATTAATTCTTTTTATATTAATTATTAAGCTTAAAAAATGCACTTGTAAGAAATAATATTTGTATAAAATTGGTACACACATTTATTATCAAATCAACTTAAATATGTTCTACTCTGCATCAATTTATTAATTTATTTTGCAATCATAAAGAATACTTTTAATTTTCTACGGAAATATGTAATATTAAATTTAGCACTTAGGCGATCTAATAAAAAAATGCATTCAACGAATGATCATACAACATTCCTGAATAAAAGATTAAAGTAAAACATTAATATTATTCTTACATCTAAAATATCCATATTATCATTCAATTAATTCATTTTTAAATTATATTATTGCATGATGAAATCTGTTGACTGGTTTTTGGGTCACCTGAGCATTGAAATCACTTAAAATCATTCGTATGAAATCATACTTTCTTTTAAATTTGATCTAGAAATTAAGCATTAAACTAGTATTACGTATACGTCACTATTAGATGACTTTTTACTTTACCTTTGAATTAACTATTATGGTAATTATATTATTAGCCAAACGTCAAGAATGCATTTTAAATTGTTCAAACGAAAGAAATCGTATTTAAATAAATACTTACTTTTAATGAAGAGTTCATATAACACAATTATCTATGGCAATCACGTATCACATCTACATGGCTGGAGGTTTAATATACCCGCTAATGGAGTGTGAAGGGGGTATGGTAATGTACATATGCTAACTACACATGTCTACGCTGTCAGAGGCGTTGTTTAATTTGCGTCAAGACTTTGGATATTTTCATTAAACATTTATAGGCAAATTATGTCAATTTAAAGGTAAACACAAACCCAAGTCGGATTCATTTAGAGCCAAGCGTGTCGGTGTCGTACGTCGTACGAGTGCGAATCATTTTTTTTACTGTTAACTCGTCAGTTCCGAACCAAAGAATTTCTAGTATGAAAACCTATGGCATATGGAGGGTAGTCTATATAAATTATAAGCGGAACAATGAAAGTAGTTTGTACAACTATTTAGCAACAAAATATTTATTGTTCTGAGAATAGTTTTTCTAAAAATACAAATTAGAATACTGGATTTGTAGACGTCATTAGCAAATTTCAAAATTCTATTCGAACTGCAGTTGCGCGTGCATTTCTTAATTATTGATTGCGTTACAATTATAATATTCAGCTAAGGAAGCTGTTAGCACTAATCGTAAATATTTATTATGCTGTTTGTGGCCTCAGCATGAGATCGACACAAGTTGGCCAAAAGGGCGTGTTAGCCACAGACTGCCAAAGTTATAAGCAATTTTTTTTTTTTTTTTTTGATTTATTGCAATGACGCGTTAATCTTCGTAATGCTTCCTGTTCTTTTTACTGTGCGAATGTGTGTGTGACAAGCCCCAGTTGATCTCATTCATTTGATATTGAACTTGGTTCTGGGCCAAGTTCTGGGCCTGGCTGTGGCAACTCGCTCTTAAGTATTACATATTATGTGTACTTGTATTCTAATTGAACGATTATTTATTCATTTATTTATGTTGTCAGCGTGTTTCCAAGTTGTGGGCGTTTTGCGAGAGAGACATTGGCGCGCATTTTGTGCATTAAACGTGTTTTTAGCAATTTGTATGCAATATTTTTAGTAGTAGTAATAATCCAATAAAAAAGAATATATCTTATCTCTAAATGTGAAGCATGAGCTAATGCCGTGGTTTGTTATTATGCGAATAGAAAGTCATGGTCAAATGTCTTCTTTCTTCTTTTGTTTATTCGTGTTTTTTTTTGTTTTTTAGTTTATATTTAAACCAACCAATTATGATGGCGTTTCAAGTCTTTAATGCGCTGCAATTGCCGAGTAATATATATTGGCTTATTGGCGTCGAAAAGACTTGTTTATATCTTAAAATACGATAATGAAATTCATTTCGTTCTACTCGTAATCCATGCAACAAAGGAACACCTCTGTGAGTGGCAGCTTTGCCAGAAGACGTCGCGGAGTTCGGAGCGAAGAGCGTGACTTAAAGTGAGAAGAAAACAAAAAAAAACGCAACACCAAAAATAAAACAAAAACAACAACAGCAACAACAATGTGTGTGTATATCAATTTAAATAAAAAAGAATTGATTAAATGCATTTCTGTTTAGCAACAAGCAGCAGGCGAGTTTAGTCGACTTTTGTTTTGACGTACATGCAAAAATGTTTATTTTGTTTGAAGACGGGCAGGTTTGCTTTTGCCTGTGTTGTTGGGGATAATTTCAATAATAAAATCGTATCATCTGCCAAATATTTAATTGAATTTCGCCTGCGTTAGTGTGCAAGTGTGCGTGTGTGTGTGTGTGCATAAACTTGATTGTGTTTGTGTGTGGATTTATCACTTGCTAATCTCAAGGTCGCTTCAGCTTCGTTGTGTGTCTTATTGTAATTGAAACGATCGTCTAGACAGGTTTAAACAGCAGATTTATTTCGGGGCTGTTAGTACACGTGGAATACTCTGGGACACACTTAAAAGCATGTATGCATATTAATTCAGAAATGCATTCTTTTCGGAATTTTGTCTACGCTAATGACTTGCATATTTTTAAAAGCCAAATGATCGAAGCTTTCTATAAAAACTCATAGAATTGGTGTCATAGAATTGGACTCTATCAATTTTAATTTCATGATAAAAGTTTACCATTACACACACAGCAAACGTTAAAAAGAAGAACCCCGAAAAAAAAACCTCGGCGAACACATGACACCTCAAAACCTTTTGAAGAAGTAGCTATGTGGAAATGTTTGTCTATGTCTGCACATACATTAAGTATATATATACTATCCCATATGGTTTATGTATACTATGATATATACATATATGTGCCTGGGCTATGATACCATAATCCACGAATAAAACTAAAGAAACCACAGCAAACACAAAATACAACACACCAAAAAAAAAAAGCTCACAAATAGTAGTTCAATGAACTGTTTTTTTTTTTTTTTTTTGTGTGTCTTCATATATGTTGCTATGCTGTTCGCTCTCTTCCTCTCTCTGTCCCTCTCTCTAGTACTCTGACACTCTCAGTGGCTCTCTTTTACTCCCTTCGCACAATGTATATCACTCTCTGTCTGTCTCCCATCGCTCTCCGTTGTTGTTTCTATTTATGTTTATTTATTTTTTTTTTTTTGTATTTGAATTCATTTTTGGTAGCTGCTTAGTTTGAGGTTTATTAATTTGAAATGCATCGAAAGCTTCGATTTCAGAGAAGACTTTGGGCCTAAAAATAGTAGTTTATGGATCGCTTGACTCTTCAAAATATCTTCGTATCTGTATCTACAAACTCTTAATCTGTTTTATTTATTTTGGTTTTTTGTCGGATTTTTATTTCTGTGTTGCCGTTGGGTTTGGTTTTAGATTTTGTCACGTAGCCAGAAGAGCCAGCGAAGACTCTGAGTAGTTTTGAATGAATTTTGATAGCAGACTTGCAACTCATCTTCTTCACTCTGGAAGCTTTTTTTACTTTTCAGTTTTCACATGCCTCCAATCAAGTGTGAATAATGCCAATTTTGGGGGCAGCAATAACCCAGGCATTTAGGCTTAATTGTTATGCTGATAGAGGCGCTAGATGGATTGGTTTCAGAGCTTCAGACCATAGTCTCACCTGGCAGGTGTACAAACACACACACACACACACACTGAGCTGACTCTGACACTCTGTGTGAGTGTGTTTGCGTGTGTGTGAGTGCCGGCTCACGTTTCATGCTTTTGTCTGGGGGTCTCCAAACTTTAGCGCTCTTTTTGGTTAAGTATTTTGGTTTATTACAAGCTGAGAAATGATAACTATAAAACTTCGAAGTTTCTACACACTGCATTTTTGTTCTTCTTTTATTATTATTATTATTATTATTATTATTATTATTATTATTATTATTATTATTATTATTATTATTATTATTATTATTATTATTATTATTATTATTATTATTATTATTATTATTATTATTATTATTATTATTATTATTATTATTATTATTATTATTATTATTATTATTATTATTATTATTATTATTATTATTATTATTATTATTATTATTTTTTTTTTTTTTTATATTTTACATTTTTTATATATTTCTTCTTTTCTATTTCTTCTATTCTTTCTATCTTGTTGTGTTCTACATTAAATTTTAAATTTAAATTTTTGCTTCGTAAGTGATATTCTTAAGTCGTATTGTATTTATTTTTAATTTTTTATCATATGCATAATATACATTTTCTTATTTTCATAATTATTTTGAATCTTGTATTTTCCACACATAACAAACCCGTTCACAATTCTTGGAACCTCTTTTCGCTTTAGAGTATTACAATTATAATAATAATGTAGTAATAGTTTTTTAATTGAATTGTTGCAAAAAATAAAAATATGTGAGCATTGTTTGTTATTTTTGTGCTTGTTTGGCTCGTTGTCATTGTGGGCGTGTGTATAATTGATTGGTATTACACAATAATAATAATAATAATAATAAAAATATACATATCTATGAGTCGATATCTCGAATACTCCAGGTACGAATTGAGGCTGCTCTGCTTACGCAACGCGATCAGCAGAAAAATATTGACAGGTGCCAAGCTCTTGAAGGTATTTTTCTGTAACTCTAATTTGGCTAAAAGGCGTTTGCCACTGACGTCACTGATAGTGGCTACAATCTCTTTGGATGCCATACTCGTATTTGTATTTGGCCAACGAACATGGACTGGGTGCAATTTGTTCACTTGGACTTGGCCAACAAGCTTAAAGTCAGTGCCAAGTAATGAAAATTGCAACGTGTTTTGGCATTAGACGTGAAAGTGCGAGTTACACTCGAGACTCAAGACTCAAGACTGGAGACGTGGGCGAAAAAGACTGTAAAGCCAACTCGAGAGGGGGCGGAGGGGGAGTGAATTCGAACTTCGAAGCCCACATAAAACGAACGTCAGTCACTTGGCTTTTTATGGCACGTAATTTGCAATTGCCAAGCCACAAGTGACCACCACAAATGTCCACTAGACCAAGAGACACAAACAACAGACGGTGACAGCGACTGCGATTGCCTTTTTGCTGGCAACTTTTCACTTTTCATTTTGCGCTTTTCCATCGCACAAAACTTCGATTGTTGTTGTTATTGCCTCGTTGCATATTTTGGCCTGTTGGCCTATTAAGTCTTCTGTGGTTCTAATGTCTTGGCAATTGGCCAAATTGAGGGGGGAAAAACCCAAACACTTTGCAACGACCCATTTAAGCTGCATATTGCGCATACGCCCTGTTGTGATTCAATGCGAGACGAGAAGACATTCCATCCAATAACTCTATTATGACTAATTCAGAGTTCGGCGGAATTGTAACGTACGTCACGTGAGTTTTGCCACAAAACTATGCGAATACAATAAAAGAAAAAAAAATAAGCAGCTGTCAAAAATGTAAGCAAATTTCTTGTTTATTTGCAAATTAGGAGAAACTTTTTTGTGGGGTGGAGAATATGAAGATGGAACTTCAACTTCAACTGAAACCGAAACTGAAACCCGAAGAGACTGTGCGAGAGTGAAACATACTACAAAAGGCACTTGTCTGGGTGAAATTTTCACTAGATATTCAAATGAACAACAAAAGCGCCAAAGACCAAAAAAAAACTTGGCTGCTGATGGCTGAACAAATAAAATAGTCGATACACAAAAAACGGAAACCGTTAAACTCAAATAACAACAACTGTCGGTGGCAGGCGACGGCGGCAACAGCAGCAACAACAGCAGCAGCAACAACAAACGTTAGTTTTCAAATCGCTTTCAAATTGTACAAGTTGTTGCCTGCCTGCTTCTTGTTGTTGTTGTTGTTGCTGCTCCTCGTCCCGCCGCCTTTGTTAATGAGGCGTGCTCCGTTGTTTTTCGTTTTTAGTTTTTTTTTACTTTGCCCCCCACTCGAAAGCGAAGATCAATGCGGCTATCGTTGGATTTTTGCTGCCCAGCCAAACTCGAGACCAACTTGTTGTTAGTGTTGTTGTTGTTGTTGTTGTTGTCTACCACTTTCGTTGTTACTGTTGTTGATTTTTGTAGCCACGCTCAAAAAGCTTTGAGCGATTTTTCATTGGAATAGAAAGTGAATTGAATTTGTTTTCAATGGAGCGCCAGTTGTTGTTGATGTTGTTGTTTCATTGCTCTTGAGTCGCAGTCGTCTTCATTGCTGTTTGTTTGTTGTTGCTGTTAACAATGAAAACAACTTTAGTCGAAAATTGGACCATGTCATTGACCTTTCTCTGCCCCAGAGCAGTGAGAGTGTTGTTTCTTTCTCAGTATGTCTGTCTGTCTGTCTGTTTTTGTTTATTTTTGGTTATTTTCCTTTTGAGGGGAAAAGCGAATTAGAGAAGCTTTCGTGCTTTGTCGCTTTGCAACGAATAATGGATTTTTCTCGAATACTGCAAGTGAAAATAAATGACAAATGTGTGACAAAGTGTTCGCAGTAAAAATAAATATTTTATTATTTTTTTTTTTAATTTTTTGTAGACACATTGAAAGATATGAAAATAAATAACAGAAAAATCGTAGTATAAGGAAAGTCATTAATTTATTAAAAATAAGTTAAACTTTTTATTTCAAAATATATAAAAATTCCACAAAATTACGATAATATTTATTTTTAACATTTTTCTAAACACTTAACTAAAAAATTGTATAAATTTGTCAAGTGAAGTGAATTATTTAATTAACTAGAAATCGTGCTTTAAAAAATTCAAATCGAATCCATTAAACAAGTTGCTTTATTTAATTAAAAAAAAAACTCAGAAAACCCCCCCCCCCCCCCAAAAAAAAAAAGTAAAAATCAATACATTCTCGACGATCTCTTGCAGTAATCACATAATCCTAAAGTTCACTTGCTCTTCATTATTTTCCATAAATATTAAATACTCGATCTGTTTCTGGATAATACCAGCATATTTTAGAAGATGTACTCGAATTTGCATTTCTTTCCAGTTGGTTAATTGGACCAACAGTCGCTCGACTTGACTCGATTTCTTTTACAAAATGTGTAAATTAAAACTTCCCACCAGCTCGTGCCAAAAAATAAAAAAAGAGTAACAACAATAACTACAATAACTTCCAGTTAGTCGTGTTGAGTTTGTTCACCTTTCGCCTAATTATCAAAATACATAAACGAAACGTACCAGCAGCAACAACAACAACAATAACAACAACAACAGTAGCAACAAAATCGAAGAGAAACAAAAACAACATTGAGCTACAAGACGCGTGCAAAGGCAACGTTGACTGCGACGTCGCTGCGACGCAGACTCAGAGTCGACAACTTCAATGAAATCAATTTTACGATAATAATTTTTTGAAAGCACAGCAACAACAACAACTACAACTACGGCTTCGCATACGCACACACACACATACATACGTATGTACTGTGAAGCCCTGCCGTTTCATACACATTGAATCAGCGCCAGGCCCCAGTTCGGTACCGTTGGAAATGTCTTGCTTTTTCTTTTCTCAAAGTATATACTCACTCAGTCACACACACACACAGACTCACACAAACACACGCACGTGTATATGAAATGTTGTATTTGTATTTTTTATTTTCGTTGTTATTGTCTTGCAAAAATGTAGGTCAAGTTATATGGTGAGTATCTCTCTTTCTCTCTCTCTCTCTTTCTCTCTGTGTGTGAGTGTGGGACGTTGGAAGTTGGTACACAACAAAGTTCCAGAGTCGGTCAGACAGTCAAGTCAGTTAGTCAGTTAGCCAGTTAGTCATTTAGTCAGTTGCAGCGCAGACTTTTCTAGTCGCTTCATCCCAGGCCAGGCCAACTTTCACTTAGAAAGTTCTGCTTGCGGTTATGCCAGTTGTTTATGTTGATTTTTTTTTTCGGTTTCTGTTTTTTTTTCGTTTTTTGCTTTGAGGGTGCCATAAATGACGAGTTAATATCACAAGTCAGTGGTTGTGTTTCAGCTTAACTGGGTCAATACGTGGGCCTGGGAAATGTTTTTCTGCCCGATCGCATCAGATAAACAAGTGATCAAACGCTCTAGCAAGCGATCAAGCAATCAACCGATCAAGCGATCAAACTCATCAAGTAATCACAATATGCATGTACTTCATGTGCTCGTATTAATTGCATTTTCAATGTAAAACGCGAGAGCTTTCCGTTAGACGGCGGGCGGCATCGCAGCCAACCTTGGCAAAACAGCTGCTTTTGCCACTTGCGCTCTCTTTCTCTCTCTCGCGCTCTCTCTGGCTGTCTGTCGATCACTCTCTTGGTTGTGGGGGGACGCTCTCAGTAGATTTCCCTGAACTTCATACAGAAAAGCTAACGCGTCTATTTATAGCGCTAGCTGCACGACACATCCGCGTCGTCGTCGTCGTCGTCATATTGCGCTTGAGCATGTGTGTGCATGTGTTTGTGTGTGAACTTCCTGTTACTGCAGCTTGATGAGAGCTTGCGGTGAGTGAGCTTTTGAACTGATGTTGTGCTCTCGCTCGCTCTGCTCTCAGAATGCAATTCTCAGTTGTTGTTATTGCGTTTGCGTTTGCTTTTGCTCTTGTTGTTCGTGTTGGTTGTTGTTGTTGTTGTTATTATTGACCTAATCACTTGTGGAGCACAAACGAACATTGAACTTTTACTTCCGCATGCAATTTAATGCACTCGTGTTGTTGTTGCTGCTCGTGTTCATATTCTATTGATCATTTTTTTGCCATTTTCGCCGGCAGCAGCAGCGGCGACCGCCCAGTGACATTAATTAATGCACACAGATTCATCAAATATGCGCTGCCCGTTTGAAAATTCATATTTTATGGCCCCAGCGGCAATTTGTCTGCGACGAGCCCTAGGACAACCTGTAACTCACTGAGCCAGCACATCTCTGTCTCTCTCTCACTCTCTCTTTCTCTGTCTCTCGCACTATGTGTGCGTGCTGCGACGTGCCTGGAAAATTGTGTAATTAAATGCGACAATTTCATGCGCCTCAGGGCGGCCAAGAAAAGAAAAAAGCATCTTGAGGATTATGTTTTTTTTTTAAATATGTTTTTCTTTTAATATTATATTTGATGTGGTTGTTTTTTGTGTGGGTTTTGTAATATTTGTCATATATAAATAGCGTAATATACTTAAGTGCTACAAAATGTTTGTTTTTTGTTTTTTCTTTTGTTTATGTAATAATTATTCGTTCTCATTCTCTCACAAATTAACATATATATAATAATAATAAAAAAAAGCAAAACGATAAACACGTTGCGAAAAATTGAATTACATGTGTAAATGTTTAAAATTTTCGAAAGAAAGTTCTCAACAAAAAAAGGAAGTTTTGCTTTTGTTTGTTTCAAAAAAATGATTGGCGCATAAATATGACACTAAATTTAATACTTTTCAAAACCGATATAAAAATATATATGTTGTATATAGTAAATAGATAGGATATCGCTGAACGGTTTCAATCTTGTGAACAATAATTCTTGAATTCAATTAATCATAATAGGTAATAATGATAGTAATAATAATAATAATAAATAATTTATGTATAGTCATAGGTTTTTAGGCATAGTAAAAAAACACTAAATACAAAAGCTTCAATCACGACAGTCAGCTGATTGATGGATTGAGGCCGCTCACTCTACTTTCTTCGACGCCGGCAGCTGGAAGTCTCCTCACGGCCACGCAGGCGCAACCAACGCGCGCCCCCAATCATGTCCAGAATTTATTTGGATAAGGCAAAGGCGGTGTGTTGTGTTGGTTGATGGTTTTTTTTTTTTTTTTTACCTAGTACTGTCCGGTAGGATCCAGTGCCAGCCTCTGCTTGTCGCGTGTGTCACGCGTGTCCCGTGGACGACGATAGGTGCCCGTTGGATCGAGATCGAGCATGTTGATATATTTTTTGTTTTTGTGTTGTTGCTTCTTGAATTTGGCTGCCTTTGTTGGCTGCTGTTGACTTTTGCTATACACTTGGTGGGTGGTGCCTTAGTAGGTGCCAGTGGGATCCAAAGCGAGTGACATTTTGAGACTTTTCTTGTTTCGAAGTATGACAAATTTATGAATCTTGATGAATAGAGCAACGTTTGCTTGCTTAGTATTGGCCAGTGGGGTCCAGATAGGCTGCCATTGTGTGGTAATTAATTAAATGTGCTTAGACTCCGGAGAAATGTTAAAACGTTGGGGTCTTTGGGTCTTTAGTATTGGCCAGTGGGATCCAGGTAGGCTGCCATTTGTATGCCGTGTAATTAGCCAAAAATACTTGAATGATTTCAGCACGATTTCAGCTGCTCCTTTGTTTTGTTTTAAATCAACTTTACGTTGTCATATATACTCTGTATAATATGTTGAACTTTATACTGGTTCTCTCTTGTCGGTGACGATGTCGAGTCGGTGTTGTTGCTGTTGTTGTAAGTTCTTTTATTATCACCAGTTGTTATTGACTGATTATACAGCAGGGCGCGTGTGTTTGTATGTTTATATTTAGCTTTTTTTTGAGTGTGTAGTTGCTGCTGCTTCTTGCTGCCGATGTTGCTTGTGGTTGTCAATAGTTTTTTTTTTCTTTTGGAAGTTTTTCGAGTCACTGACACTTAAATTCCATTAAATACTTTTGTTGTACAAAACTTTATTGTTTATTAATTTAAGCGGCTGCTTGTCGGCCTGTCTATTGTTCTTAGTTTTGTTTGCGTTTTGCTTATGAGAAACCGAGCAAAATGAGATATTTTCTTCACGACGGCAAAAAAAACTAAAAAGTTCACAAGTTTTTTTTTGTGTTTCTTCTTTTACATCAAAATTTTTGTGTTTAGCGTTGAGAGTTCGCTGATATTTGTATTATTTTTTGACTTTGATCTGCACTGTGATCTTTACTCGTCGAACGTTGTCGATCTTATGATTCAAGACATTGCCCATACGGCGTTATTTATATGGATCTGAATGTGCACAGAGGCGAGCGAGAGCGAGAGAGCGTCAAGAGAGCGACGCGCACATCGGAAGCTTGAGCTGCTGAGAGTGCATGGCTAGCGTGTGTGAGTGTGTTGGTGCAAAAGAGAACGATAGATGGCAGGTGTGTGTGTTGCTCTTAACAGTGTTGCTCTTGAAAATGGGAGAGCGAATGCGAGAGCTTCAGTATTTTCATTCATGTGAACAGCGTTGGCTCTCGCTCGCTCTCTTTTCTGCTGGCTGGCCTAAAGGTGTGAGGGCATACACGCACACACACACGAGCGCAGGCCCAAACACATACACACACACACGAAGACACACGCACACATGTCCGCCTCCACCTGGGTTTCATTCAAGAAACAGCTGTTTTTGTCAAACTGCGACACGATCGAGTGCCCTCGTTATGCCGCTGTCGCTGTCGGTAAGTGTGTGAGAGTGTGTGTGTGCGAGTGTGTTGTATGTGTGTGTGAGTGTGCGTATCCCAGGTCTCTAGTCAGGTAGAACCGTTCGCCTATTGGTGCATTGCGTTCTGATCCTGCGGCGAGGCTCCACCTACATTTTGTAAGCCGCAGCTAATTTTGATCTTTATCACTCGGCCTCGAATGACTTGGCTAAAAATTAATGCGTTTTGGTTTTGGTTTTGGTCAAGAACAAGTAGTCAAAGACAAATACGCAAATACACATGTTAAGCGTTTTTGTCGCCAATGCTAAACATAATGTCTTCATGTGGCATAAGTCCCAAATTAATGATCTTTTAGCTGACATCGCCCACTTTGCGTGACATTTGCAGTGGCCTAATCCGTCGCCAAAGACCGACAGAAGGAAGGCTTAAGCCAGACATCTCGTAAAAAGGATAAACACACATTTGCCATGAGTCAGCAGCAAAATTATCGACGGGTGCTTCCGCGAAATGCGATACACCAGCAGCCCAGCGATACACCAGCAGCCAGCAACCAAAATGACAAAAAAAAAGAGTCGGCAAAAAAAATAACAAAGATATTGCAGAATTCTCATTTTATTTTCGACTGTTTCAACCCAAAAAAAGAAAAGATAAAAAAGGATAAGTCAGCTGGCGCACAAGATTACAAGATATGCAATTTACGGCACAATAGGAAATATAAATCCTTTCGTTTTATTACAACGAAGTTGGAGTTGTCACCGTCGAGATCATAAAGGGACTTCCGGCGACATCGGAGATCGGAGCTCGGAGCTCGCGTTGGAGCGGCACGAGCTGGCAATCTGCAACCCTTTGGCACGAGTGCTCAACACACACCCTTTTGGTTGGCACGAGTTGGTTGCAGTCACCTTAAACTTAAGATGCGTGGATCTTTAAGGAGGCGTTGCCCCATCGACAGCCTGCAAGCTGTTAGATCGACGTTGGCTAATCGAATATCGGTGTGATCCGCAGCCTCCTGCAGTCCGTTATTGTGTTTGTCCAGTGCCCCATTTGGATCTTCAGCTGATGTTGCCCCGGATATGTGGCAGCCGCGTTGCATTTGTGGCGCTTCCGTTTTGAATGCATTTCACTTTTCAAATGCCTTTCCTTTTTCTCTCGTTTTGTTTTTTAGCTATCAAATTCGTTATGCATCATTTCGGTTTTCCTTTTCGTTTTGCACCTTTTGTGGCCACGTGCCACAGGCAAACCAAAGGCAAAGGTAAAAAAAATATATCTGAAAATGAATGTTGGCACAACTGCTGTCTATCAATTCCCCCCCTCCCTGACGCATTTGTATTGTAATTCGATCGAATTTGCTTTTGGGGTCCCCGCGAGCAGATTCACTTTTAACGGCGGCTGTATTTCGGAACTCTCTTATGCAATCTTTGCACAATTCCAGCAAACACCTTAAAAAAAAAAAAACAAGAAGACGAAGAAGAAACCTACTGAAGTGATCTTGAGATTTTGGGTTTGAGCGACATTTCTCAGGGCAATTTGCAGAATGTGGGTCAATGTTTTGTTTTTAATTCTATTTCTGCATGCATAACAGTATTTTGTTTTTTTTTTTCTCGGTTTGTTTGTTTGTCGTAGTCGACTTTTTGCTTATGGCCAAGTTTAGTTGCTCTTGGACTTGGCCATGCAAATGCTGCAGTTTATCTTCAAGATTTTTAACAGTTAGCTCTTTTTTTCTAAATGCAGAAACTTGTTGGAGATAAAACGTTAATGCAGCGTTGACAATTTAAGCGCTCATGCATTTGGCTTTTAACCAAGTTGCAAAGCGACTCTTTAACTATCTTCACAATCAAAGTTGCCGCATTTAACTGTAAGTAAATGACCCAATTATGAGAAACTTGCTTTGGTGCATCGCACAAGAGTTGTAAATTCTGTTGGAAATTCTTTTACTTAAATCTAATTCTCAACCGTTCATATCAGTCAATGCCTTTCTTTTGAAAGTTTAATAATCTACAACAAGAAAAGAAATTTCAAAGAAATTTTAAGTTCCATTTTCTTAGAATTTGATTAATGTTCATTTGACATGCTGGTATGCAAACGACTGCAATTAAGAATTCATTATAAATAACTTTTATTGGGTCAAAGCAAATTTATAAATGGAAATTATACCAAAGATTTACCCTAAAAAAACCCCAATTGTTGTTTCAAAACAGATGTGAAACGATAATTTCCATGCCTACACAGGGAGAAATAGATTGCAAATTTTAATTTAAGTACTTTTCGATCTTAAAAAAATCTTGAAAGAAAACTTTTAGGTAGAAAAAATGTTGAAGCAAGACTTCGTACTTCAATCCTCAATTTAAGATTAAGAAACCTTGTTTTAAGATAGAAAAGTTCTCAAATTCAATAAATATGTTCTTGATTCTTAAAATTTCTGTTGTGAAATGTTTCTAGGTTCAAAATTGGTTCGTACAATATATATCATAAATTTTAACCGGGATTTTTTCGATTTTTATGAAATTTGACTCAGTATTTCAATAGAGTGGATTTTAGAACGACCATTGCAAATGTATTTCGATAAATTTATTTGTGAATTGAATAAAGATCAATCTAAAATAAGTTGTTAGTTTTCGCACTTATTTTGATATTTCAGTTTAATGCTTTACAAAGAAAATAAACCGTAAGTAGATAAAATTCTAACTAAAACAGTTTTTCTGAATTTTAAATTCTACCATAGAATTATTATTTATAATAATTATTATATATTTTCTTTTTCATAACCTTATTTACATAGTTGCAACTAATGTATAATTTGAATACATTCTTCATACTTATAATAAAACGAATGACTTAAAATCACTTTATATTGTATATTGTAATCAGAGAATATTTCTAATTGCTAAGTAATTTTTGTTTAAAAGAAAATCTAGATATTGTTACAAACTAGCAATAAGCGTAAAATAAATTCAAATAAAGTAAAGTGAATAATTGATAATGCAAATAAGTCAAGATCACAAATATCAAATGCTCGTAAGTAGATATATAATTTTTAGTAAAAAGAAAAACTGTAAAACTTTTCAAACATAATATTTTTCTAAACTATCAAAAGACAGCTTAAAATGAAATGAAGTTGCCTAAAGAGCATACGAATGAGTCAAGGCAACAAACAAAAGATAAACCTCATATCTTGATTCTTGGTAAATGTTTCTGAGTTGTGCGGGTCTGACTAACGATCAGCAGATGGCGTTGGCGATCTGAGTGGTCGATGTGAGTTTGGCGATACACGTGCACGCTAATTTCCCAAAGCCAAGTATAAATTACATTGTGAACTTTTACTCTAGATTTGCGAGTTAAAGAATTAAATCAAATAAAACGTGATAGCGCGCCTTGTTGTTGATGATGGAACTTTTCCTCGATTTCCACACCATAACATCAACTATCAAAAAAAGCGGCAGAAACTATCAGCAATCAGCAGCAATGGGACAGTGTCAGTCTGAGAGCTGTGTGTAATGACAGCAGGCTGGCAAATATGTTAAATGACCGACAATTGAATATGCTAAATCTATCAAAATCTCGAATTCCCTTCGTAACAGGCGCAACGCAAAGTTGACGCAAAATGCAAATCGGAGGAGGTAAGAAAAAAACAATTTTGATGCCGTTTTGTTTGTCACGCTTAGCGGCAATTGCCGAAAACTCAATGAAAGGAAATTAGATAAGCAGCGAATGCTTTGTGGGTGGACATAACTTGGCTGCCAAGAAATCTAGATGCCGTTAATGACATCAATATGAAGCGCTTTGAATTGCGCGTAACAACAAACAAAATCTGCATATGGCCAAAGTACGAGATACGAGATACGAAGTCAGTCAATGATTGCGAATCCACCAGAGAGATCATTACACAGCGGTCAAACGGTCATTGGCCTGCTTCTGCCTCAGCCTCAGCTTCAGCCTCAGCTTCAGCTTGCGCATCGCGTCAAGCGTCTTTCAGTCATCACGTCGCGCGTATCTTTCAGCTACATGTAAGTGTAAGTATCTGTATCTGTCGAGCTGTATTTGTATCTGTTGCGAATGCTGCTTTTGCTGCTGCTGCTGCTGCTCTGACTGTTGCTCACTGACTGGCACGTAAGCAGCAGCGGGCAGCAGCAACAGCAGCAGCAACAACAGCAGCAGCCTCGGCATCTTTGAGCATGTGTTGGCGCAGCTTACGCAAAATTATTTATGAAAACAGCAACGACTTTGATTCTGCTATCAATCAAGTCTATGGAAATCGTTTTGGATGCCACCGTCGTCGTCGTCGACGACGTCGTGAAAATTCCGCATCCATTTGCATATGCGACAAAGCAGTTTCGCCTCACTCCTCCTCCTCCTCCGCCTCCTCCTCCTCATCTAATTATTTGTGCAGAGGAGCGAAATAGAACAGCAAAAAAATGGAGTTAGTGGAAGTCGTTGTTGCTGTTGCATTGCAAACTATGAACCTTGTCGACGAACTATTACAGCTTTTGTTATTGATTTCATCATTTGCCCAGTCAATGGCCATTAGATGAATGCAATGCATAAAAGAGAAAGATACGCACACGCTTGCATAGAATCTAATGCATAACAAACGCGCCGCGTCGCATTTTGCATAAACTCGAGTTGCATGGCGATCATGGCAAATTGCTAACAAATGACAAATCAATCTGTTGGCAATCAAAAACTGACTTCCCTGTGGAGCTAGCTCTCTTTGCAGCAGCAGCAGCAGCAACAGCAGCGGCGATTTTCACCCAATAAGGAAGCAAAACAACCAACAGCAACAACAACAACCAGAAACTGCAGCCAAGCAAAACAGAAAGAAAAAAAAAAGCCAGCAAAGTGAGACGAAGATTGAGACTAAGTAAGATTGCCACTGAGACTAAGTCAGCGACTGCGATTTAAAGAGTCAAGCGACTAGAGAACAGAGATTCAGAGACAAGCGACAAGAGACCACAGAAGACTGAGCTCTCTTTTGGTGTGGACTCTTCGGCTGCTGGCCCAGACCAGACCGGGCCAGACCAGTCAGTCAGCTAGCCAGCGAACTAGTTGGTGCTCAGTGGAGGAGAAGCGGCAGGAGGAGGAGGTGGAGAGAGGGGCAAAAAACATTTCTTGCTTTGGAAGTAAAAATAACCTCAGCTAAGTTCACTGGGGCGAGGTTGAATGAACTCCAACGAGCAATGTGTTTGTTGTTTGTTTGTTGGAGGGGGAAAATGCTAAAAAAAAGAGGAGAAAAAAATTGTAACATTTTGTTTGCCGTGTGTCGCGCTGGTTGCAACTTGTTGCAGCTCGTGGGCAGAGCGGATATATCAATGAAGTGCCCTTTACTAATTCAATTCAGTGCGGACTGCAAGTTTCCATTTCCATTTCCACATTTCGCCTCAATTAAAAGACATGCGCAAAAAATTGTCGTGGCAGACGTTGCAACGTTGCGCGTTGAAACAAACAATTAACTTATCGCGAAAAAACTGTTTCCGGAAACTGTGCTGCCCACACACAAGATTTTGCTTACAGCGGGCGAGGGGGAGGGAGAGGGGGAAAGGCGTGAAGAGGGGCAGGCATATAATATGTTTGTTGACATCCAATTAGAGCGATTTCCTTCCTCATTAACAACGACAGACAGCAGACGAGACTCGCAGACGTTTTGAAATTTAACTCAAGCGTCAACAAAATTATAGGAAACACACTCACATACACATACACTTGCACACACACACATACAGTGCAAAATCTGAGCTGCACGACAAACAATTAAAGCTGAGCTGTTGCTGTGGACATTGTTTGTGATGGATGCATTTTCATAGACTTAGAGAGACATCATGCCATCATTTGAGTTAAAGCTTGGCGCACTAGACGCCAGCTCATACACACACACACACACTCTCTTTCTCTGTACACTCTTTTACAATTAGAGTACAATAAACTCAGTTGGCAACACAATAAATATAATCGCAGCGAGGCAGTCGTGGGGTTTTTGAACTTAGGGTCTTTGCCACGCTTGCCGCTTGTCTTTGACTTTGATTGTGCCACAGTCGAGACATTTAGCGCAACGTTTAGCAGCAGCAGAAGCAGCAGCAGCCAAATGGCTTCATTCAGTGCAGAAAAGTGAAAGTTGCCTGTTCTAAAGGCAACACTCATGCTCTGGTTTTTTGTGGCAAGTGGCAAGTGCACCTGCTGGGCGCCTCAACGATGTTTATGTAATCACACATTGTATAGCAATAGCTGGTGTTTAGTATATAAGTGGCCAGCGATTAGTGTGCCGAGTATCATCGTGCTGCTGCTGCTGTTGCTGCTGCTGTTGCTTGTGGCACATAATGTCAAATCTAAACATATGTATTACTTGCCACATATACACACTAGCAGCAAGAGCGAGAAGGAGAACGAGTGTCGACTCTCGACTCTCGACTCTCGAGTGCCGAGTGAATACCCCTGACTGTCTGTGGGGATTGTCCACAAAACGAAAAAAAATATAAAAAATATAGCAAGTAGAATATAGGCGAAGCGAAGGGGGCAGCTAGACACATGTTGGGGCACATGCCACACATACAGATACAGATATAAATACAGATACAGATACAGCTACAGACAGCAGGCTCGTTTGGCACGTAGAACAATGTTACACAACAACAACAACAACCCCCAGCTAATCCCCCAGACTTACCCCCTGTGCAGAATGGGGCACAGAGTGTGTGTTGCTGTTGCTGTTGCCACACTGATGATGATGTTGATAATACGTGTAGGACATATAAAAGCTCTGCGACTTGCGCGCATATCCTGTGAACCTATTCGCATTTCATATACTTACATCATTGCGCTGGTGTTTGTTAGCTGCCCCTCATATGCTGCATGCTACCGCTGTGCTCGTGTGTGTGTGTATGTGTGTGTTGGGGGCAAGTGAGCGAGAGCGAGTGAGGCGACGGCACAAAAGAATTACATTTAAATACATTAAATTGTGTAAATAATATGCTACACATGTTGCCAGTTCATTAAATACATGCCACACATACACTCGCAGCGATACATGCCACACCCCTTGGCCAAGTGTATGTGCCATACACATATATGTGTATTTATTTGCCGTGTTTACATGTGCAACAACAACCTTGGTCCGCTCCTGTGGCGCTGTTCATTTGACCAGCGATTTATTTATAGTATTTGCCTGCTTCTTTTTTTTTTTTTGTTTCGTTTGTTTCTCTTTTTTTTTTGTTGTCCACTTTTTTGTCGTAAGTGCTTAGCCGGAGATTTGCTGCCACTCGTCTGCTGTTCGCCTGCTGGCGTATCCTTTAAATACAACTTGTGCGACATTTTTGTGTGGACACCCAGCAAGGATATGTGGCTCCGGGCGCCTTTGATCCTCTTAAGCTAATTAATTGGCAACGTTGAGACGCAGCGCAAACTCAACATCAAAGCCCCACTTAAGTGAGTTTATAATCTTCAAAGCTCCAGAAATTCATATGTACCAGGATCTCAGCCAGCTGCAGCAGCACGTTGCATACTTTTAGAGTGCTGAGGTGTCCTGTTTTGTTTTTTTTTTTTTTTTTGGTTTTCATGTTTTTTCATAAATAGAATTTAGTTTTGTTTCGCCCGCTTGAATTTCATTTAACGTTCGGGTCACAGAATCTGACGATTGGTCGCACATCAAGTCACCCCCAAAACGCATTATATTTGGTGTATGTGTGTGTGTGTTTGTGTGTGTGTTATGCTTATGGGTGTCATGCGCATAGCTGAGCTGCCAGCGAGCACTGTGCTAATGCATACCAGAGCTTGCTCTGGCATTATGTTCGCCTGCTAACTTCTAATATTCAAATTCTCGGCACGCGCAAAATGATTAGAAATTTCTAACACGTGTGCTGAAAGAGAGTGTCTGTGTGTGTGTGTGGCAAGGTATTAGAATATTTTAGGTGTGCTTTACCTTTTTGTGTGACAGGTGAAAAAACCTGCGGGAATTTGAGGCCACAAAAGCGCGCTATGCTTTTTGCTGCTTGCCGGTTGAGCACAGGTAAATTATGCAATCCTTGCCATGTAGCACGGCAATGCCAACAGCGACAGGTGAGGCAATACCGTAAATACCTTTGAGAGAGAGAGCGCAAAGAGTGAGACAGACAGCCAGACAGACAGATGACTTAACTTGGCGCTCATAATAATGGATTTTTCATATATTACAACAAGGCGCACAGCATTTGTGTTGTTGCCCAACTAACTTTTCCCATCCCCCACAGCAGTGTAATATTTATGAGGTTTTTATTTGCTATTATGGCGCCTAGTTTAACTACCCCCCACACACAACCATCGCACACATGTGTGTGTGTGTTTACTGTTATAACTAAAACTATGAAACTATAGTGTTTCAAAACTAACAGTATTACCATACCAGCCTAACAGGTGCCCAGCTTGTGAGTAGAGCACGACAAACTATCTCTCTAGCTGCCAGGCAGACACACAAAATAGTTACGCTCTCTCTCTCCACATATGAAAAGGAAAGTGTCCTGCGCGCTTGGCACACAAAAACTACACATGTGAGGCAACTAAGATGCCCCAAGAAGTTGCAATAGAGAGAGAGAGAGAGAGAGAGAGAGAGAGAGAGAAACAGCTGCAAAGATGCTTCCAGCTGTCTAAGCAAAACTTCCACCCACACAAAAAATGTCAATACTTTTTTTCTATAGCATACTTTTGTGCGAAAAAACTACCCCCCAAGCTGGAGTCGCATTTCTGTGAGTGTGTGTGTGTGTGCGAGTGAAAGTAACCCTCGGCGTGTCAGAGAGTTGGGCGCATAGAATGTATCAATAGGCAACACAGCGTCAACACACATATTTTTGTGGCCAAAGAATTTTTGGAGCCAGCAGCGAAATACCGTCATTAGGCCAGCAGCCGAATGCAGACAGCCAACGCCGCATTCCGATGTGATGACGTGTTTGCTGGGACACACAAAAAAAGGCACAGACGATCCATTACGGCAAACCAAAAAAAAGCAACTAAATAAATACAGGAAACCTGGGAAACTGGAGCCCAATGGCGCTCGACCCCATGGCAACATTCGCCAAGGCGAAAGTTTAGAACGCGCAAGGCATAGGCAAACAGTGGCTGCAGCAACACTTCGCACACATTTCGTTCGCTATGGCAAACGTGTCCGGAAGTGAGCAAAGGAATTTACTTCCGGTTAAGCGGTTGCTGCCGCAGCTGATCGCCTGGTAAGTGAAAATGCAGCAGTTCCGCATGTGCGGCAAGTTTTTGGCGACACATTTCGAGTCAGCGCGCGATTGTGATTGAAGTTAACGGGCGTGGCCCGCCAACTATTGATCCGTTGCATGTGCGTCACGCGGCCAGCAGCAAATCATGCAACAGACGCAGTAGCACAACATGGCAGCAGCAAAAAAAAAACGAAAAAAAATGCGCATACGCAGCGCATCGCATCTTAAACTGTGGAGTTAACGCAAAATTTTCAAAATGGCGCTTCTTAAAGTGCCAACTTGTGGCTTTAATCGAACAGGCTGCCAGCATCGCCCAGCCAACATTTATGTTTTATAGGTATAACAAGCAACAACAAAAAAATAAATAAAAAATTCGAGATATAGGGGGTAAACAATGCAAGGTGCTTGGCCACAGTGTCGCCATACATATGACACTTTTGTTAAGTGATACTAAAAAAATACTTTCGAGCTGCTTCGAGCAGGCCAACAGCTTTGTTCGCAAGCAAAAGAAATCACACATGAAAGCGAAAAAAAAAATGATATGAAAAAGTAAAGAAAAGAAAAGAAAAAGATAATAGCACATAGCAATAAAAAGTTTTGTCGAAAATGTGGCAATTGTCAGTGACTTTTATGGGCACATTTAGCACATCATTAAAACGTCAAGTCATCAATCTTCTTACACATTCGAACAGGCTCGCAGGGAAAGCGGCTCATGGGCGGCGGGCCGAAAAAACTGTTCCCACTAAAGGAAATACTTGCCGCCTTTGGCCTCAAAGCACGAACACATGCACACATTCATTCTGGGAGCAGGCCAGAAGGCAAAATGCTGCCGGCTTTTGGCCTAAACAGCCATTAGAAAATTTCCATTTTCGTCACACGGTGTCAGGGAAACAGGCGATGCAAAAAGTTCATGCGGCAACCATTTCAGTTTCAGTTTGGCCGCCGCATTCCAATCTCAGTCTGTGGCATGCTTGGCGCCTGTGCCGCAGATATTTGCATTTGAAATGTTAGAAAAAGGAAATGCTCGCATTCGAGTGCGATGCTTAGAAATTGCTTAGAAATCGCCTCTCGCCTGTCGCCTCTCTCGCTGTCATTGACGTGGGCCATAAATTTCAGAATTTAATGCGAAAACAGTCAACTTAGCGACGTCGATTCGCAGCAGGCGAACAGCAATCGACAGGCCAGCGACAGGACTCGGAGAAAGGACATGCGCAATGCAAACTTTGTTGCGTTGGCGTTGCCAACATTAACTCGACACCCACGCTGAACATTCTCCTGCATTACTCGGGCCATTTGTCTTGACTGTCGGACCCGACTTACTGCCCAACTTTGGGTGCCTATTACCCCTACGATAATGATAAGAAATATTTCGATTCGCTCACGTGGCGCACACAACTACAATAGCACAAAGAGCATTAGATACATATACATACTTCTATTTGTAGCACATTTCCACTATGTGTATAAATTATCAATGTGAAGTTTGCGTAGCATTTTGCCGCCAAAAATTTTCAGTGCATCTCGGTTGCGTGGGCGTTGCGTGTCAACGTAGAAAAAGAAATGTTGTAGATTCTGCTACCAGGCGAACAGAAATCGTTAGTAAAGTGTCCTGTGAGATGGAAATTTACATATGTATATACAAGGACTCCATCTGCGCAGCTGCAAAGAGAGATAGAGGGAAAGCCCTAGCTTTCTCTCAGCTGCACAAAGCGCAAACAGTGAGGCAAGAGTTGCTAAAAAAATACAGAACAAAAATTATAATTTTGAAACAGATATTCGTATAATTTTCATTGTAAGTTGCTAAGTTGGCATTTTTCATTTATTTATAATACAATAGTCCTCGATTACTGCTTTATAATAAATAAAAAATTGTAATTTAAAAGTTTCAATATTTCTTTCTATTTTTCGGTACAATTTCGTTAATTTTGACTTAAAACCTTGCTTGGTATGCATTTCATATAAATATTCATAATTTGATAGTCTTTTACAACTGCATGTATTCTTTTTTAGTCCTGTCAAGTTTATAAAATATTTTATTACATGAGGCACCTATTTAAAAAGTCAGCCTCCTAGCTCTTACATTTTTAACTGCATGTAGTTTTGCCTTCATTCCATTATGTCAAATTCTTAAAGCTAATTATTTCATAATTAAGTTTTTTGTTTAGAAATGTCAGCCTCCTAGCTTATACCGCTTAGACTATGGTTTAATAGTTCAGTCAATTTTTATATTTTTTCATCATAATATTTTTCAGTAATATGATTTTCACAAAATGTGTTGCCTGCTCCCACTTCTTGCACCACTGTGCAGTCAATGTTGTTTGGTGGTAGTAAATAGCTTATTCCAGGAGCGACCCTCAGGCTGAGCTCCAACTTTGTAAAGCGTCGTCGCGTCGCGTCGCCTGTAATCTCGCTACACATTGTTGCACTGACTTTGCGTCCCTGCAAGCCTAATACCTTTTACAGGAATTTGTGCTACGAATACACCAAAGTTTACATGCCACGCACACATTCGGCTGGGGGTCGCAACCCTTACAACAGCACCCCAACGTGCTTAGCTAATATATGTTCATATATCTATGTATGTCTGGGTGTATAAGTGTTGCATGTAAGTTGTAAGCACGTGCTCGCCTCGTATGTGGTGCACATTGTGCGCGTAATTGCTTTGACGCTGAGGAATGTGGCAGAGAAGCCACATGGCTTCCACGGTTCGCTGTGTGCCTAGTACAAGTTTGCATATTTCTAAATTCTAAGCGCATCTGTTGAGCAGTGAGCCACCTTCCAAGGGGTGCGAGCTAAAAACGAGAGTAAAAGACGCTGCAGACGACGCACCCTCAACATTTACGATGTTTAGCATAAGGGCAGAGAGAGCGCGATTGCAATGTGCGACTACATAATACCCTGTAGTGGAAAATCTTACACAATATTTAAATGTTCTTCGCTGCGCAGAACAAAACTACCCCACAGTAGAAATAAACTCGCTGTTCTCTTGTTGCCGTGGCTCAAACCAATCATAAAAAACGCAGCACAAAATCATTTCCTCACAATCTCATCTTAGACAACCGGCACCCCGAAAAGGATCTTTTCACTTTTTTTTTCCTTCATTCTTTCTTCTATTTTTTATTCGCGGCTGCCACACTTCCTGGCCACAAGATGCTGCAATTTGAGGGTGCCCCTTACCATCTTTCACTTTCAATGAGAGACGCACAACAAAGGCAAAAAAAACCACAACAAAAAACACAATGAAATTGTTGAAAAAAATGTCTATAGAAAATGAATAAAAAAAACCTGAGAGGCTCATATTTTTTTTTTTGTGTGTTGTATGCAAAAGACACGAGAGGAGACGACAGCAACGTCGTCATCTGAGGGCGCCATGTGGCAAGAGCATTTGTTTTTTGTATTTTTTATGCCAAACGGATATGCGATATAGGCTTGGGCGTAACGAGGCAGCAATCTTTCGTTTCGTTTTATTTTCATTTCTTTTTTTTCTATTCCATATCAAGTCAATGGCTTTTGTGGTCTACGCTTAGCACGCGTCCTAGACGCTGTGGCAGCTGTTGGCCAGCCGCATGCCCCGTGCCCCTTTTTGCATACACTCGTAGTGTGTGTTGCAGCTGCCAGGATGGATTTATCTGTGGCCCACCTCCAACTGCAATAGCAGCAGCAGCTTCTGGCCAGGACAGAATTCAATCAGTTGTCCACTTGAATCGCAATTGATTGTCCACCAGGTCAGTTGCCTACCTGCTTTTCACCTTTCGCACACACACCTTTATAGCACAATTGAAATGTTAATTGTTGTCAACGCATTCGTCACACTTTTGCCTCGCTCGCTGGACAATGGCCAGGACATGGTCCGAGCAGGATCTGCCTGCCTGTGGCTGCGTTAATAATGCGATTTGCATTTCCCTTTCCCTTTCCCTTGTCCTTGGCCTGTGTCCTTGTTTAGCCTGCTGTTTGATTGAGCTGTGTCCATTATTCAGCTTAATCTGCACCTTTCCTTTGAGGTGAAAGGCATTTGCTGTGCCGGCTTAGTTCAATTTGCTGTGCATCTTCTTTTGATTGACAGCCAAATGCCTTTGCAGGACAGAGGCCAGATTCTGGACAACTGCAAAGAATTGCTATCAAATGGCAGCCTTGCAGATAAATAACTAAAGAGTTTATTTATTTTCTTAATTATACGAATTTTAATTAAGCATAAGCAGCATGATGGCCTTTGCACTTTTTAGACCAAAACTTTTAGTACACTGGAGCAATACAAAAATAACATTCATATATATTTGTTTTTAATAGCAGGAACAATTGAAAGTTAAACTTATATTCCTTCAAAATGAATAGAAAACAGAAAACTTAAAATACCTTCACATTATTATTCTTTTAATTAAAACCGAAACAATTAGAAAACACATTATTTTGTTGATTTATTAACTTTTTATACTTAATTAGTAGGCAAATACAAAGAACACCAAGAACTAGATTTTTCTAACATTAAAAAGTAGAAAATAAAAATTATTAAATTACTAGGCAAATACAAAGAACACCAAGAACAAGATTTTTCTAACATTAAAAAGTAGAAAATATGAATTTAAAATATAGTAGGCGGTAAAAAAATATATAAAAATAAAACTCTATTAAGCATAAAATTTGAAAAAGCGAAAAAAAATTAGATATGCCGAAACCCGGGATTGAACCGGGGACCTTTAGATCTTCAGTCTAACGCTCTCCCAACTGAGCTATTTCGGCGCTATGTTCGATGTGGTTCTATATATGCACTAGAATACAGTCCATAGTAGTCGAGGCAGCTAAGTTGTGTGAGCTTATCTAATCGCCTGCATAAATACAAATAAAATAATTATAAATAGAGTAGTTGAGCGTGGACCACATGGGTTCCTCTGTTCCTCTGTTTCTCTGTCTCTCTGATAGATAGCAAGCAAACAATTGCGAGTGCACATGCAAAAGACTAAGCACACGATCATACCGTGTATACAATATATATAAATATATGTATATGTATCTAGTAAAAGTCGCGGCAGTTCAGTTCAGTGTTGGTCAGAAAAAAAAAAGACGCTTTGGTCTTAGCCTTAGTCTCAGTGTCAGGCTCAGTGTGCTGCCAAATCATGTTTGTTCCGCCATGATAGCACATGGCATCTAATGAACTGTTGGGGGCGGGGAAGGCTGGCTGTGTGTTGTGCTGTGCTGTGCTGTGGTTACACTAAGAGGTGGGGCGGCAAGCCGGTGGTGTTGTATGTGGTGTGTCGCACACACAGCTTTGCTGGGCAACAAATCAGCCAGCGACCAAACCAGAAATGTAGCTGAGACTGAGACTGAAGCTGAAGCTGAGACAGAGGCTAAGGCTTTAGCTTCAGTTCAGTTCAGTTCAGCTTCGGCTTCGTGTTGTCGTTGTAAAAATGTTTGCTTGCACGCTTTCCAATGGTTGCTGCTGTTGCTGCTGCTGTTGCTGGTCGTGCTTTGAGGTCGTTGCCCTGCTGTGACGTCACCGGTTCAATGGCAAAATGTGACCCAGATTGTCTGAGCTGCACAACTAAGCTTCGGCTCGTAGCACCTTTCGTTGCTATGCTTGAGTGTGTGTCTGTGTGCGTTTGAGCTGGTCTGCTCTTCAGAACAAAGAGTAAGAGAGAGTTAAAAGAAAAGAGAATGCCAAGCTAAGAGTTGTTTGGCTTAGCTGCCTTGTAAGCTATGAACCTCCAGACTACAGTCTTTTGCCCTTGGCTGTAACCCTTTTGTGATATTTGGACAGCAACAATGCTTGCGCTCTTTCTTCCTCTCTCGTTGACTTCTCTCTCCGCCTGCTTTCTGCGAAATGGGGCCACACGAATGTACAGCTCCCCCTTCCTACAAAAGCGGCAGCAGCAGCAACAGCAGCGACGTCGGCGTCGGCGGCTGTTCAATTGTTTTTGTGTTGCCGTGTCTGTGTAATTATCGGACAGCGTGCATGCCCATGCATGCCCTGTGTGTAGAGTGTGGAGACTGTGGAGACAGCGACAGGGAGTCAGAGTCAGAGTCGGAGTTGGAGACAGAACCAAAGCCGGGCCCAGGCGGCAGTGTTGCGTGTAATTTGTTATTTTATTTTATTGTTATTATTACCGCATGCGACGTGCACTTTATTTTCATTACCAGTTTGGATTCTTTTCATGCATACTCACTCACACTTGCATAAACACCCAAGTGTAACTTTGTTGCAGTTGTGTGTGAGCGCATCTAATGCATGCATCGGTATCGCTTGATAGCGAGTAACTTTCCTGCTGGATATTGCACGTGTGAATGTGCCTGGGAATGGGGCTGGAATTGGAACTGGGAATGGGAATGCGAGTGGAAATGGGGAAAGGGAATGGGAATGAGCACCTTCAAGTCTAATTGGAAATGCATAAATGCAAATGATGATACCTATAAATAATAATCATATAAATATCCACGTTCAATCCAGTTCCCACTTTAAAATAAAACTTTTTAACGAATAAAAAATCCCCCTTTTAAACAATGAATCATTACTTGATAAATCGCGATTCAATTGCGAATAATCCAATATCAAAATTGTAGCTTGGAATTTCCTGCGTTTTAATCCCACAATATTTCCCGCAGTCGCCGCAAGAGTAACATTAAAGTCAGCCAAGTGTCCAAATGTCAATTGAGTCTCATAATGTTCGCGACTTATAGTAAATGATGCGCGGCAATCTGAGCAATTTTCTGCAATTCATTAAAACGATTTTGATTCTGATTTGATATTGTTACTGAGCAGTTAATTGCGCTTTTAACGATCGAGCGCCGCTCTTTCAATTTACTGCTCTCTTCCCCCACTCACACACACACACACACACACACACACACTCGCAGTCGTATTAACTTGTAATATTCATGACACCAGGCGAACGAGAGAGCAAAACGTAAAGAGAAACTGTCGCTGTCGCCGGCAAGGAGCCTTAAATGCTTGCTGTGCTGAGTGGCGGCCACATACAAAATTAACAATATTTATATAAACAAGTTATAAACAATGTTTGTCTAAACAGTGACAAACACACACACACACATATACATACATGTAAGCATACGCACTTCCACTATAGCTGGGGAAACCAGTTCGCGGCTGGCGCTCAGTTTTGTTTGCTCCCACAAAGTCACATGGCTGGCGCTGGCTCCAAATGCATTACATGAACGTCGCTGTCGCTGTCACCGCTGACGTCGCAGTTGACGTCAGCAGCAACATCGCCATACTTCCGCATTATTGCAGCCTGTTGTGTTTGCTTACGCGCTGTCGCTCTCTCTCACACTCTGTTTTGTGCTCTCGCGCAAACAGCTTGCGCTCTCTTCGTGTGTGTGTGTGAGCTCGCTCTCTCGCTCTTTGAGTGTGCTCTCTCGCACAGTCAGCTGATTTTGTTTTGCTTGAACTTTTGCCGGGTGCGCTTGGGCAGTCGTAATTGCACTCCCTCTCTGCCCCCTCCCTTGGGCCACTTACACACTTGAGTTGTTTGTTTTGTAGCTGAAATCCGTATCTTGAAACTCTTTACACATTAGCATGTCAGTCGACGTCGTACCCTGCAACGCCGACGGCGACAGCGACGACGACGGCGACGGCAACGACGACCCTGCCCAATGTCAATCACAACTCTGGCCCTGGCCCGCAGAGCACGAGTTTTGTGGCTTACAAAGAAGCAGGCCAAAAAGCAGGAGGAACGTGTTTCCAAAGCCATTACAACAAGCTCTTCATTGTTGCTGTCTGCCCGAGTGTGTGTGTGTGTGTGTGTGAGCTTATGAGTGAGCTTTACTGCGGCAGCATTCTTGTTGCATGCCTTACACTGACAATGAAACCCAAATACATATAAATATATAATACGCACACACAAGAAAGCCGCCAAAAAAACGAAAAGAAAAGCAAAGTACGCACATAGAATCGAAACGCATTAAATGTGTGTGCATGTATGAGTGTGTATATGTGTGTGTGCTTGGGGCCTGGCCTCCAACTAGCGACCGCAACTTGGTTACAGCAAGTTGGTATTGTGTCTGTTACACGCTGCATATGTATGTACACCACACACACACACACACACACAATGACCACTCATATGGTTTTTTGTATTTTTTTGGGAGGTGAATGGCCGCAACTGTCGTTGCCACTTTGGTAACACCGTGGCGCATTAAACGTAGCAGCCGCGGCGGCCAAAAGCCGAAAAAGCCAAAGAAGCCACAGCGTCGTCTCATCAGTCGAGGCTTTTTGGCAAAGGGTAAGACAAAGAGCGAGGCAAATACACTGGAAAGCCAGAGGGGGGAGTGGTGGGAGCAGGGGCAGCAGCTGAGCGGGGCTGGGCCAATGTTTAATTTACTTTGCATTTGTTTGGCCAAACTCCAGCAGAGCTCTTCTTTTTGTATTTGATGATGACGCTCACCGGGAATGTCTAACTGACTGACTGACTGACTGCTCAGCTGACTGACTGACTGAATGACGGACTGTTCTCTGCCTGGCTGACTGACGGACTGGAAGAGCGCAGAGTTTGACGGCACAGAAGAGACGTAACTCACGCGTTTTTATGGCCACACAAAAGTCGGGTTGCTGTTTTTAGGGTTTTTCTTTTGCTTCCCACACTCTGATTCCCACTGATCCTCGGCCAAAACTTATTGTGCGTGTGTGTGCGTGTATGTGTGTGTTGAATATCCAAAATGTATTGCCACACATACAAAGTATCTTGGCGTGTTTGATATGCAGTTGCATTGCCAAGAACCAATATTCAAATTGCAATAAATCACATTTACAATACAGCTCCAGAAAGTCTACACTCTGCTTTGGAGAGATATTCAAGCTCAGCGAACTTTTAAGATTTATATGTAACTGAGAAATTTAAAGATGCAGAAAGGATATTTAAATTGTAATAAATCAATTTTGCAAACAACTCCAGACATTCTGTACTTACTTTTGAGAAGATCTTGAAAGATATAAAAACTCTCCTTAAAGCTTCAAAATTTCTACACTTTTTTCGAAGAAGATGTTTCATCTCATTAGACAAGTTTCCAGATTTTGGCGACACTTAAAGATACGCAAAGTATTTTGGAATATTCTAAAAGTATGTTTGTGATATTTTTTTTTATTGTTATTATATATTGCATTGCCAAAAATATAAATTTAAAATTGCCATAAATCAAATACACAATATCAAAGAATCAGTAAAGAAACTTTCCACTTTTTTCTACTACAGATTTTTCCACTCATTAATCAACTTTAGTCAAGTATTTGCAATTGACAAATTGAAAGATACAAAAAGTATCTTTGTAGTCTGCTTAAAATGCAGTTGCATTGCAAAAGAATTTAAATTGCAATAAATCAAATTTCTTTTTCGCTTAATTTGAACTTTCTTCAGTGAAGATTTTTCGATTCTTAACCGAATTGAAGTCTTCATAAAGTATCTTTGATATTGAATTGCAGTTTTACATTATCCATTAATCAAAATTTGTAATACCAAGCAACAATAAAAGAATTTCTCCACTTTCTTTAAAGATTTCTACACTTACACAAAAATACTTGATCTTAGGAGGAGATATCTGTTGGGCAGCAGAGTTACATTCCATCTCATTAGCCAACTTTACAGATTCATATGAATCGGACAAATTAAGATACACACATAGATACAGATACAAAGACAGAGACGTAGAGGCAGTAAGAGATACACTTACAGAGACACTCAGATACAGATACAAATGCAGAGATACAACAAATACTTATGTATGTATACAGAGCGTGTAAAGTAAAACTAATTTTGTTTTAATTTCTCCTTTCAACACATGTTCTCTGTTCGCGTGTAATTTTTAGCTCGCCTAGAGGTATTTGACCCTTTGGCTCACAGCTGATTTATGGGAATTCATACGTGTCCATGACTCTCCATCTCGCATCTCCAGCTCAACTACTGACTATATATCTGTTCTGTATGTATGTCTATTTGCCACTCCCGGGTTCTGACTTCTGAGTTCTGAGTTCTGGACTCTGGATTTCGCTTCTGGCTTCCTCCACATTACCAACAACCTGGAATCGGTGTTGAATGTACGTTTTGCGTGAAAGTTTGTAAGTTTCATGTTGGTTTTTTTTTTTTTTTCGTTTTTTGTGTGTGATTTGTGCTTATAGCCAAGCTCTCTAGCTCTCCTCTGTTTGTTTGTTGCTTTGTGGCCCACAGACCGAGCAGCGAGCAGCTGTCGAGCTACCGAAATGCCAAATACCAAAAACCCAAAAACCAAAAAATAAAAGAAAGAAAGACTGTTGGCCAGAAGCGCAGCCAGGCAGCCAGAGCTATTGAAGAAACCTAATTCATGACATGCTGACCATATTAATTTATCTTCTTTGTGCAAAATTTCGTGCATGATTTGGCCATTACCAACTTGAACCATAGCTCAAGCAATCGGTATATCACACTGTGATCAGTTGGCCATATCTTTTCTATGTATGTGTGTGTGCCTGTGTGTGTGTGTCGTAGTTGAATGAACCCGCGCGATGCGTGAAATGTTTCAACTTTTGTTAACGAGATCATTGACACTTAAACGCGAAATGCAATAAGTTTGTTACCATGCCAAGCATTTTCCCCAGTTCCCGATTCCCAGTTCCAGTTCCATTCCCGCTCTGATTCCCACTCCCATTCCCGAATCCGTATCCAATTCCAGCTACGCTTTTATTGGCATGATCGTGCACTTTTCGTTGATAACAAAATTCGTAGAAAGATAGAAAAAGAGTCATGTCGCAAAGAAGAAGCTAGCGGGATGCCTCCATGTCTCCATGTCTCTCCATCTGATCAAGATGGTCAGCTCTTTATCATATTACAGATGGGGTAATTGATGTACTGTGTTGAATTCATAACAATGTCACTGTACTCAAAGCTTGCTCTCACTTTGATGCACAAGAAAAGTGCGAAAGATGTGCAACAATTAATGCTCATTTTTTCTGTACTATGTAGAAGAATAATTTATTAAGAATATGAATAATTTATCTTAAACATCTAATGTTAATAAATATAAAAATAAGTATAAATTAAATTGATTTATTAGTATACTAAATCATCAAAGAATTTAAGCAATGAAGGATATCAATATATGTAGGTGTAACTATTGATGATATAAATACGTCATGTTTGATATTAATAACTTATTTAATTTTATACAACCTCAAGGATTACATAACACCGATAAAAAGAAATAATAAATGTAAAATTAAACATTTTAGTTTTTATGAGATTTTACATTTTGCTTATATATTTATTTCAATCTTTACATGTAGAAATTTTAATTAAAATAAATTAATTTAGAATTGATCAGACAAATAAAGAGAAATGCAGCCCCAGCCTTAAAGTTAATATAGATGCATATGAGCTTAAAATGAAATGGAATTTTTTTTTAATAATGATTTTTTTTAAAAGTAATTTTAAGATAGATTAAGATTAAGATAATAATAGTATTATTCTGTTCATTAAAATGAATTTAAAGTCATACAAAATGTTCAAAACATTAGAAACTTAGTTGGGCGATTTAACAATGTTAATTTTATACTTAAAATTAAAAAAATTAGCCAATGTTATTACAAGTTTAAACCAAACATAAATAAATTAATAACCATCTATTTGTGGCTCTATATTATAAACGTTGTGTTATTAATAAAATGTATGTCTATATTATTTTCTAAATTCTATAATAATTATTTCTTTCTTTATCTCTTATTTATTTATTGGCACTGTTTAATAAAATCATAAAACGTGATTCACACATTGCATGATAGCAAATGTAAATTTAAATGTTTTAAACGCTCTCTTTTGTGGCATGTTAAAATATACTAAATTCCCTGCTCAAGAACTTTATACGGATTGGCAAAGAAAAGCAAAGTTAAACGTTTATGTGTTTTATAGAGCATCATTTGAATAATTTTCACATTCTTAAGACTTTAATAGAAATTAGCATCAATAATGATATGGCAAAATGAAATAGCAAAACAAACATTTTAATCAGTTCTGTTGGGTTCAGTGACATCTTATCAAATGAGGAGTATGTATGATATATGGTATAGTATTGTATATAGGGAAGATAGAGAAGCAAATCAGTGCAGAATTCTTCACAAGGAGCGAAAGAGAGAGCGTAATTACTTCATTATAATGGCGGCAAGAAGTGAGTTGGAGACGTCGAGAGAAGATGTGAGTTGAGCTGCAGAGTACAAAGTGAGTTAATGATAATGGTTTCAATTACTTGGAGGGGAGGCAACCGAAGAGGGGGAAGAACACATGTGGAAGCAAACAGAACGAACGAACGAACGAACGGCCCACAACAAAAGAGTAAACAAACATTTTTTGACTTTTTAGTGGTGTAAAATATGCGGAAATGCATTTCTATGGTCTTACTCTCCACACACTCACACATAAACAAACACACACACACAAGTCATGGCAACTTCAGCCGGTAAACTTGCATGTGAACAGCTCTCTCTGTGTGTGTGTGTGTGTGTGTGTGAGTGTGGCCCGAAGATGACGATATTAATGTGGCTGCAGAGGTAATGATGATCATGATAATCACGTGAAAACCAAACCAAACCAAACCAAGCAAAGCTAAGGCAAGAAAGAGAGATAAGAGAGAGAGAGAGAGAGAGAGAGAGAGAGAGAGAGAGAGAGAGAGAGCGAGAGAGTAGAAGAGAGACCTGTTTGAAGGCATATAATAAGAACACATTGGCAATGCAATGCAGCTGCTGCACTGCAGCGGGTTGAAGGCGTGATGGGTGATGGGAGATGGGAGGGGAGAGGCACAAAAGTGGGTGCTGGCTGTTTGGTTGCCTGACTCTTGGCTGCAAGCAATGCAATTCAACCAAAATGGCAATAACAACAACAAAACTGGGCTAGGGCTGGATGAAGAGGGGGATGAGAGGCAGGCAGGAGGAGGAGGGGCAGCAGCAGCAGCAGCAGGATGCATAAACGAGACGAGATGCTGACGATCAACCCATAGCCCAAGTAAATTACGACTGCAAGTCAACCAGTCAAGTTAGTCAAGACAACAACAAGTCGATCTCGCTCTCTCGCTCTGTTGCTATCTCTGTCTCGCTGAGAAATGGCTAAGAAAGAAAGCAAGCAGCAGCAAGCAAGCAAGCAGCATCCTCCGGTGTGCTTTTCTTCTCTTTACGTTGCTTTTTTTGTTGTATTTACAAACGGGCGAAAGGTTCGTTGACCGTACAAATAGTGACCCACTAACATCTGCGAGGTACGTTCACCCTAGTGACGTATTACTTCCATGATCGAAACCGAAGCAACAGCGACAACCGAAGCCGAAGCCGAAGCTTAGACAACGAAGCGAATGAAACCGAAGCGAACCTGGCTCGAAGCGCTTTGGGCCCGGCTCGATGGTCGATTTGTTGGTTTGTTGGTTTGAAGCGAACCAAAAACAAAAAGCTGTTACTGTTGCTGTTGCTGTTGCCGCCTAAGAGCGCGTCTCACTGTTAAAGAGTCGCCACTTGAGCGCGATGCGGAAATGTTGCATGTTACACATTTCCATGCAACACTCTGAGAGCGAGCGAGTGTGAATGTGTGTGTGTGTGTGTGTGTTTATTTGTCAATTTTCGCTATCTAAGCAGACATCTTTATCAGCGCCGTTTAGCAGCATATTTAAGCCCAAACAACCAAACTCAGCTGGATCTTATCTGGCCAAGACCGAGACCAAGACCAAGAGACCACACCTAACCTTTGGGCAGCCTTGGCAATCGGCAAAGATTTGCCGCCAGCTCAAGTTCAAATTCAGGCGAAAACCTGAAAAACACAAATGCCATGCCACATGCGGTGAAAGTAAAAATTCATATTTTTTTTCTGCCTTCGTTTCGGGCGCACAGCGGCACGTTGCAGTCGGCTGTTGCAAGCGCCTTCCTTACCACTTCATTAGAGGCCAAGGCAATGCCTGTATCTTTCTTTTACTTTCGTTTGCTGTTTTCCAAATAATTTTGCCACAAAATAAAAAAGAAAAAAACATTTTCACAACATGCCGCATGCCGCACACAGAGGCAGAGGCATGATCATGAACATGACACAATATTATGGATTATGAGCCGATGTGTGTGTGTGTTGGTTGCAAGGAAAATTGGTGTGGCAAATACATGTTCATATCAGTTATCTCGTTTTTCGGTTCATAATTCACAGTTTATTTATGAGTTGTCAAGGCAACAGACGCTCTTTGTCAAGTTCAAGGTGATTGCGACTTCGACTGCGGCGCCTGGCGCTGCTGCGTTTAGATCACACTTTGATATTTATGAGTTTATGCAGAAAATTGTCTCGTCGCTGCCCACACACACAACACAGGGACTTTCACACGTTATGAATGGAAGGAAGGAAGAAAGAAGCAATTGCATGGAGGACATTCAATACTCACTGCAGCATCCTTGAACCTTGAATTGAGGGCAACGAGAGTGCCACACACACACACAATGTGGCACATAGTGTGGCATCTTCCGGCTGATTGGGCACATGAGAATTCGACTTGCTTGAATTTCGGCTAAGCTTGCAGGATTCTGGCAAATTGGCTATCAAATAACTTTCGAGCAGCAGCTGCTGCTGTTGCTGTTGCTGTTGTTGCTGTTGCTGTTGTGGTTGCTGCTGCGGATTCACACGCTCGGCTTAGGAGGCGCATCCCGCATAGCCATTTGGTTGGCTATTTGAGGCGTTGCAGCCCAGCTTCAGCTTCAGCTTCCAAATTGGCCAACAATTTTTTGCCACTTTTTGCAAGTGGCAGCAGCAGCAGCAGCGGCTGCAATCATTGGATTAATTTTAATATGTCCATGGCTATAAAGCGTTCACATCGGACTCAATCTCTGAGAGGCTCGAGACTTGCTGCATCTATGATTATGGACTCACGGCAATCGACTCGACGTTGCACACACACACACACTACATACATACATAAATACATAGATATATAAATGTAGCAACGTTTGGTTGCCAGCTTGGCTGCGACTGTTGCTGCTTGCCACTGGAATTGCGACCTCTTTGGGAGCGTTTGTTGCTGCTGCTGCTGCTGCTGCTGCTGTTGTTGTTGTTGTTGCTGCCATGTAGCTGGTTACGAAACCCCAAGAAAAACTTCCGCATTCATTTAAGATCATTTCTGTCGTTGGTGCTCCAAGTGTTGTTGTTATTGTTGTTGTTGCTGTTGCTGTTGCACCGGCAGCAGATTTGCAACAGCCCCCCCTCATTTGGTGTTGCCTGTGTGTGTTGTTTGCTATTATTAATGCCGCCATCGCCGTCGCCACCGCCGTCTCGTTGTCTCGTCGTTGTTATTTTGTTTTGCTTTAGCAGTTGCGTTGTTTTTTTGTTGTTGTTGCTGCTGCCATGCGAAGCGCGTCGCTGGTTTTGTAAATTTATGGATCAACGTTGCATACCGCACGACAAGGAGTCAAACAGCTCGCAGCTCACAGCTCCCAGCTCTCAGTTCCCAACTGTGGCTGCCAACTCGTCTGCCAAGTGACAAGCTCCAAAAGTGACAAGGTGCTGCACAAGTCCACTGACAATTCAACTGATTCCACTCTGCGGGATCACAGATGTCCAGACGTGGGAGTATCGGACAATTGCGAGCAACTCAGCCATAAAAATTTGCTAGATATAGTCTGTGTTTTTGTAATCTTATTTTAGTCACAAACATGAAAGTCTTCGTAGTTTTAATACTTAATACAAATAAATAAATAAATCTCTTGACTTAACTAATGTTTTTAAATCACTCTAACAGATCTTTTAAACACAAAAATACAAGTAATATTCAATTTTATTAAATCGTTTTAATGTGTTTCTGAATTCGTTATGTTTTCATTATAAAAGTCCGATAATTAGCAATTATGTTATTAAAAAGAAACGAATCAAGTACAAGTTGAAAAAAATGGTCACCAAGAATGTAAATTATTGAAAAGTTGATGTAACTATAAAATAAATGTAAAAAATATACACAAATAGAAAGAGTTTATATTGAAGGTTTCAAGGTAAAGAAATGTATATATATTATATGTAAATGTATAGTCAAGTAAATAATTAAATGTTTAGGAATTGTAGTAGTTCAATAATTTTAAGGAGACTGCAATTTTAACACGTGAATTTCAATCCTACAATTGATTCCCTCCATTCGAACTCTATTTTAAAATACAACTTAAAAATGTAAGTAAACAAGTTTTACGATTGTTTTTTATATTATTTCGTTTCGTTATTAATATTTTAAATTATGGGTTATAAGAAATGTGAAAAATTGACTAATGCAATAGCTTACTCGTAAACGTTCTTCGTCTATTCATTAAAGATCTTGCGTTTTGTTTTTCATATCCTCTAAAATGCCATAAAGATGAGAGAAGCTCCAACCCGAAGAGCAGTCGGAAGGCGAGAGCATTATCTTGGCATCTTAACAAATCGTTGGTCATCTGCTTGGAGCTGTGCTCCGACTAAACCAGTCCTGCCATAATCAGGTCATGCCTTGCCTTCTGGCTGCTTAACGGTTGCGGAAAGAACGTTTCCAGGCAACAAAAAACTAAACGAAAAAAAAAGAAGAGATGCAACTGTTTTGGACTGGTCCATCTTACCAATAAATTCACACTAATGGCTAAATAAAAAGAAAAGACAGTGAAAGAGGAAAATGTTTTACGTTTGCCGCTCATCAATAATGAATACCGTTAGCTGCCGCATCGCATGCTACGCCATGGGGAGGCGTCTCCCCCTCTTGCTCTCTCGCTCTCTCTCTCTCTATCGCTCAGGCATCATGACCATATGCAACTGGTTGTCATTGTCAAATGTGGAGGCATGCGTCAATAAATTACCTAGAAGCGCACCCAAGACCAAGAAGAGCAACAGCAACAGCAACAAAAAAGTGCAACCACGGACGACGCGGACAATGGGAATGGGAATGGCCAATGGACGACTAAACTGGCAACAGGCAACGGACAACTGGCAACTGGCAACGCGCAACTGGCAACTTGCAACGCAACGGTACATTATGCAATCACGGCATGAATGAGACACTCTTGACCGAGTTTCCAAAGCCAGGCAATAACGGTAACGCTACGTAAGCGACAGCTGACAAGTGGCCAAGAAGAAAGACGTCGCAACTTGAACTAACGGGTTCTCAACGCTCTCTGGCAGAAAACGAAAGAACCGCCAACAGATTCAAGAACTTAAAATGCAGGGCAACTGCCACTTATGCAAAAAAAAAGCAAAAAATGCATATAAAGAAAGAGAAAGAAAAGAAAATAAATGATTTATGAGAAAAGTAAATAGGGAAATTATGCTGCAGTAATTACCGACGTGATAGACAATACTTATTAGGGAGATGTATAAATTATATACTATAATGCGTAATACAGAACGATGCATAAAATTAAAGTGTGTATCTGATGTCGTATACTTAATTTTTCTAATACAGAAATTGTGAATAAAACTTACCAGCTACTAAAAGAGTATGTTTATGCTTGCGTCTGTTTTTCAACAGTTAATTTTTGGAGAGATGTAGAATATATAATGTTAATTTCTCAATGCGTATACTTAATATTTCCACTTTCATCGTATATTGAACCCTTTTCGCACCTAATTTAATGCAATTATTCCAGAGTTCCTTATCAGATAAGAAAATATATACATATAATATATAATTATATTATATCATTATTAGACACTATGATAGCGGAATATTTTGGTTCATAATATGGGTAATTCTCTGAGGGATGTCGCGTGCGACCAGCTTTTCAGTTACAAAAAAAAAAACATGTTCTGAAACAATTTTAAAAATAAGTAAAGGTTATTTTTATAGCTCTAGATTAGTACTTTAATTAGAGCTAAGAATGGTTTTGGAATTTTTTTTTTTTGTTTTGTTTTCTGTTCTGATAATCGCAAAAATTAACAAATTCGTACGCAAAACCAAAAAATGAACGAATTTATATATTTTATCGTAAAACAGAATAAGTTACTAAAATCAATCTTAGCTCTAAAAATAATGCTAATCCAAAGCTTTAAGAAAAACCTTCACTTAATTTTAAAATTGTTTTAGTTTATGTTTTTTTTTTGTCACTGTAAAGCTGTTCGCACGCGTTTACCAGAGAATTACCCATATATAAAATTCGTGGGAAGCGTCCAAATTCACTAAGAAAAAAATTGAAAAATAGAAAATCCTATAAAAGTTCATTGAGAACATTATATATCTTGACTAAAAAGTAATCGATATGTACAGCAAACTCAAAAATTATATTTCAATACAAGAGACATTAGTTTATTCACAGTGATATTAAGAACGTGATGCATACATTGGATAATTTGTGATAAAGTTGAATAAGTACGACCCGTGGACGGGATTCTATAACTGGATCTAATCGATCAAATGGGTCTTGACCAAGGCAACAATGGGCGCTGCTGTGGGCATATCGGGCATCTCGCCAGCACTGCCAGCGATATCTAGATGCGTATATCTGATGGGCTTGCGCGAGTCCAAGCCGTGCTTGTCCAGACCCGTGGCCTGAATCATGAATGCCGCAGGCACTTGATGACCGCGCTGAGTGCGACCCGATGGCAAGTTGTTGCACTGGACAACGTCTTCGCCCAGCGCTTTGCCAGCATTGAAGTCAAAGTCACATTGACGCAACACGGACACCTCGAAGGGTTCGCCGTAGACTTGACCAGCTGCCTGCAGTTTGCGGGCATGATCCGCCTGGGCGGCCACGCTGTTGTCCACAATGATCGATTGTCCCTGGCCGGCCGAGATGAAGGCGTGTCCCGTCAGCGTGGCAATGCTGAAGATGTGTGGATTCTGAATGTCCTCCTCCACCACCAGCTCCTTCATGCGGCACAGCGCATCCGCCATGCACATGCGTCCCTCGGCATCAGTGTTGCCAACACGCACACGCACGCCAGCGCGTGAGGTGATGATCTCATCAGCCACATAGCACTCCTCGCCGACAGAGTTGCGCACCAAGCACAAGGCGCCAATAACGCGAATATCCTTGGGCTGCTGCTCAGCAACCACCTGCATGAAGCCAGCGACGGCAGCGGCACCGCATTTGTCGCGCGACATGCCAGCCATAACACCGCCGGCCTTGATGTCGGCGCCACCAGTGTCATAGGTGACACCCTTGCCCACCAGCATGAGGGTTTTGCGCGCCGGATTGGGTGGCGTGTACTCTAGATAGATGATGCGACCCTGATGACGCTCCACCTTGTTGGCCGCACGATTGACGGCGCCAAAGAGCGGATACTCGCGATTGATCTCGTTTACATCGTCGATCACCTTGATCTTCAGCTTATCGAACAAAGGTTTAACATAAGCTTCCACTCGGGGAGGCGCCATGCGCTCGGGATCTCCGACGCCAATGTCGCGGGCAATAAAGCGACCCGACTCCAACACCAAAGCTTCCTTCACGATGTCCTCGGCATTGGGGCTATCGATCATCAGCGAAAGCGAAGAAATACGCTGCTTCTTGTTGGGCACATCTTCGCGCAATTGAATGGGCTGCAAGGGAAGACAGGTTTAAGAGATTGATAGCTCCAATCAGATTCATTTACTTACCACATAGAGTTCCTCGAGTGCACCAAGCACGGTACAGAGCTCGGCGTGGCTGAAACGCTTGCTTTGTGGCACCAGCAGCATGGGAGATTTGAAACCGGACTGTAGATAATAAAGAAAGCTCAGTAAAATAGTAAAGGAAAGTCAGCTATATCCATTGCCTACCTTAATCGCGCGTTCCAGCGATTGCTTTGCTGCCTTCTGATAGCAACGCACATCAGCGTAGTCGGTTAATTCCGACACGGGAGCATAGATCACTGGCAGATTGAGGTGTGGCGACTTGAAGCAAGAGATGACTTTATCGAATTGCTTGTCAAAGCTGCGATGCTCCTCAAAGGTATCGGCCAGCTCTGGTGGCACACATCGATCAATAACGCAGAGCACATCATGAGCACCAGATTGGGCGAGAATCTTGGACAACCTGACCGAGCAAGGCAGTAATCTAGAAATAAAATAAGAAATAGTATAAAATACAATTATAAGGTTTGTGTTGTAAATACTTCTTCTAACAAATCCTAGGTGTTTCTCACATTGATTTTCTTTAGACAATAATACAAAATACAAATATATGATTATTGATAATGTATTCTTTAAAAAGCCTAATATTATGGACCCAATATTGTTTTTGTTTAAATTAATCTGATTAGATAGAAAAGTTGAGAATGACTTTTATATTGTTCTAATAAAGCGCTCTATTATTAAAGAAAAAATAATAGTATTAATATTTGAATTATTTTTTTAATAAACATTTAAGAAATACATAAAAATTTTACAGTTGAATAACTGACGCGATTGGCAATTGTTAATTATTGAAATGCAGTTGGGTCACGCCTTGATTGCCAGTTATTTTTATTGTTCCGTTTCTCAATCAGTTATTGTTTAAATGAATTCATGATACGCCCACCGACTATCTTATACTCTGCCCCTTGGCAACGCTTGTTGATAAGTGCGATTATCTAAAGTGCGGTAAATAACCTCGATTGTGATAAGCTTAAAGTAATGAAGTGCTAATAAAAGTTGTTAAACTTTCAGATATTTGAACAATCTTCATGCGCAAAGACATAAATAAAGGCAAATACTTATAAAAGGATTACAGTGGAAACAGTACTATGTTATAAACTTTGATAATGAAAGGAGTAAAGAAGAGTGAGAACAGAACTACGCTGCAAAGTGTTCCCAACGAACTGTTCCCATCCGTGCAGATGCAAACTTACTTATCGAGTCGACTCATGTCGTTGGAGAGCTTCTTGATGAACACAAAGGCGAAAGGCAATCAGCAGGCGGAGAGAGCGAGAACTGCAGCGAACGGCAAACGAAGCGTCACTGATTCAAATTGGAATAACACAATGGAGTGAGCGCACTGGAACTGGAAGCTGTAAATGGAATTGGAATTGAAATTCGCGATAAGGTGCTGCCGATTGTGGTATTTTTTATTTTGTTGTTGCTGTCTGTTTTAATCGCGATACGTCGCGACTCGCGACGGGGAACGTTGATGAATTTGTTGTGTTACGTTTGCGTTGCGCACAAGCCGCTTTTATAGCGCAAACTGCTTTTTGTTTATGCACACAAGTAGCAAACAAACAAGCTATGAATAATCGTGGGTATATGTTATAATTGAAATTGTAGCACAACAACAACAACCCCAACAATATTGCAATCGACATCTACTCACGTTGCGCTAAACACTCGTCAATCGGATGGTTTTTCTCTTGCTAGTCACGTTCACCGCTTGTGCTGTGCTGAGTTCGAGCGGCGGCAAAAGGCGAAAGCAGCTGACTGTCCTAAAATGCCGGCCAGCTGTTTTAGTGGTAGCGTTGCCAATCATAAAAAATATACACTAATAAACAAGTTTCGGGGGTAAATAAGAAATCTTTTGAATTTTACTATTTTCTGTGAATTATGATTCAATTTAATTTTCAACGTATATTTGTTTATTTATAACTCTCCCTACAATGCATGCATGAATCATTTATTTATCAGCAGTAATTCTGCACTTACAGCACAACATTGTATCTTTCGGATAATACACTGTAGAGACATTGTGCTCAATATCTTGTATCTCTTGTTGGCGCTTCAACTTTGTACTTAACGAATACAGCAGTCAGATACAATGTTCATTATTTTTTGGGTATCTGTTTTAGACTTTAAAATTTTGTATCTGATTTATGCAGCCCATTGAAAATGAGTTCAACATACTTTTGTATCTTTAATTGTAGCTGCCGGTAAATATTCACTAGTGTTCTTTTCTATCTATTCTATAGATAAGATAATATTCAATACCATTTTCCATTTTTGACTTTTAAGATTATAAAAAAACGAGCCCTTTGTCTTCAACAATTTATTCTCCATTGATGTAGTTTTGTACATCCTTAATTAGCTGCGGCAATTTATTGGCATCCAGTGCCAAAAGCTTTCTATACGGCGTCATCACGGCATCGCCTTCCAGCCAATCACCTGACATGCCAGAATCGCATTCGGAGGCTACCGAATACTCAAAACTGAATTTAGCACGCTCCGACAGCAGCTCGTCCTCGGCATTCGTATAATGATCTTCGGCTGGTTTGCCTTTTTTGGCTTCCTTGCGATACAATTTCACCAGCAACAACAACGTGCCAAAGTTAAACTTCATTTTCTTGGCCTTGGCTGCATCGATTTCCTGTTGCAGATTCTGCAAGAGCGGCACCGAGATCTGTGCTGGGATGTTTATGAAGCGTTCGTTGATCAGCAGTCCAACATCACGTTGCTCGTTGTCTAGTAGTTCGCTCAGCTGCTGCTGCACTTGCTCTGTGGCATGCGCCTTGGAGCGTTCCAGCAAATAAGTGCGCAACTGTTTAATGCTCGGTTGATCCTTTTTAGCCGAAAGATTTAGCACTGAAGTGATGCCAAAGATTGTGCCATCCTCCACCATGTTGTCGTCGTCTGTTTCGCTTTCGGCGCCATCATCCTCGCACTGGCAAATCACGCTGCCTACATAGTTTTGAGCTGCCAACAACAAATGAAGTTTAGTTGAATGAAGTTGGGTTTGAATTCATTATTTACCTATAAGCAAATCCGCCATCTGGTTGCAATTGATGTGTGCACGCAGGAAGAGTCGCTGTAGCAGCTGTGAGATGCCCTGAGAATCAGGATCAACTGGGGCACGTCCTTCAAAATCTATTTGCACCTCCTGTGAATCGCAAAGAATTAGTCACAATTTAATCTACATTTTGTTTTGTTTACCTCGTTGCCTCTGTAGGCATCTGGATGCTGTTCGCCATCATCATCATCGTCACTCGAGCTGGAGTCTTCGTCATTTGGATCTACTTCCATAGTGTTCAGGTTCTTGCGTTTATTAGACGACATTTTATAATTATTTAATAAAATTAATTCACCAAACAAATGCCGCTTGGCTGTATGTAAAGCAAACAGCTGTTTGTGCAGCACACGTGTTGCATCGCGTTGCCAACCAAAACAAAACAGTGCTGCTTTAATTGAACCATTGTTGGTATAAAAATACTGCAAAGAAATAGCAATGCCATTTCAGTATTTTTTAACGCAGCTATAGAAATGCCGTTACTTGTTTCATGGCTTCGCATTGGGAATTTTAGGCGGAAGTCGGTTTTATTTTCACAATTGCGCAAATAAAAAGCTTTTTGAAATGATAAATTTTATCGTTCGATGTGTTTTTTTTTTGTGTGAACATAAAGTTAAACATTAACAAAGTGTTGCGCGAGGGTTGATTCTATGTCTCTGTCTTCACCTCGGATTTGGCATTCTTCAAGAGTTCGTCATATTGCTCCTGTGTCAACAAACTGGCCTTAATGCCATCACAATTGTCTATCTTGGGCAGCAATATGCCAAAGTAGCCAGCTCCCTCGGCAACTCGTTCCAGCATCTTAGGATCCGCTACGAGAGCTGTGTTCACCTCCACCAACTTGCCGCGAATGCAGCTGGGTATCTTGTAAGTATTCCCCGCATTTGTCTTGAGCAGCGCTAGCGTTGTTTCCGCTTGTAAAATCATTCCACCTTTTTTGGCCTTGCCCTTGACCACATTTTGGCTACGATCTACATTGCCCACATCGTAGCTAACCGATTCAATGCCTTCGGAATACGCCGGATGTGAGGGAGCCAAGCAAACGAGGCAAATGCGATTGGAGTGGTAAAGCACTTGGTAAGCGGCACCACCTTTTAAATAGTAATAACGTGTAAAAAAGCGATCCACCACACTGGGATAGTTCTCGTCATAGTTATCGGTAATCGGTTTCACAAATTCACCGCAGATCTTCTGCTCTTCGTGTTGAAAATAGTACGGCTCCAAGGGATCCTCTTGCGCTGTGGTGGGCAACGTTTGTGCATCGATTGTTGCCATTATTTTGGTTAGTTGGCTTCTTCTCGTAATAATTTCTCTTTATACCTGGACTGACGCTCTCGAGCCTTGGCACGATTCGCCGCTGAGCGAGCCACACGTTCCGCCTTTAAGCACTTTATGACTTGATCGTCGATTGAGTTACAAATGCCGATGAACTTGCCAAAACCGTGCTGCGAAGGAAATAGAGAAAAATTGGTATTTTATTCATATTCATTAAACTATTTGAATTACTTACATTGTCGTGGCAGGCTTTCAGTTCTTCAATTAGTTTGTTGCACTCCACGCTATGCAAATGAGCCGACAAATCGGTGTGCATCTTCAAAGCAAATAAATTATTTATTTACTTTTCGTTCCTCTTACGCAAATGTGTTTTTTTGTGTTTATCGTTATCGATAAAAATGTCAGTCAGCTGTTTCTGTACTTCAAACAAACACTATTTAACGTCATAAATTATACCAAAAATATACAAATTTTACAAAGATAGATTTTTTATTATTTTGCATTTTATTTTCTATTTAAATATCAATATGATATCCAGCCCAATAATTATATAAAAGCCACGGTTATATATAAGTATACAGTTAATATACCAGAAATGTGAACTAAAATAAAGAGTGACCTTTGCATTGTCGTTATATAACGACAAATTGAAATATAAAACAATATAATAATTTTTTTTTGGTTTTTCTGTTTTTATTTACCCGCTCTCACAATTGATTTTACAAATGTTCTCAGTTTGTAAAGGATATTATACATATGATTATCAATTTCATTAACATATTTTATATCTCTCACATGCCTTTATATCATTGATTATTAATTAGATAAGAAAATTGGTTTAACGTCTTCACTGTTTACTTTTTAGCAAAAAAGTCTTATCAACTACGACATCGAAAATGGGGTTCCTCCAAAAAATTGTAACTTGTGTTTGCTCAAATATTATTACAAAAAAAAAAAAAAAACTGCTGAACTCTCAAAATAGTGCGCTGTTGTAACAACTAGTGAAAAAAGATGGGAATTGCCGGAAGTAGCCAATATAAAAAAGAACTTATGTGAAATGAGGGGAGGGGTTATGTTAGATATCGTCAATAGTTCGTTTTGAATTCAATTTGTCTCTGTGATCGTTAAGTGAAGTTATCTACTCTCAGTTATCTATAGTATAATAATAAAAGGTTGATTTACTCTTCATTAGAAAGGCTCAATGTTACCTCTCTTCTACTTTACTAAAGATGTTTCGTGTGTGTGTGTTTATGCTCTCATTTGTGCATTAGTTTTCTCTCATAAAGCTCTCAGTTCGGTTATAAAGTACAATAAGTATTCAAAATAAAATTGCAGCTAAGATGAAAAAATAAAAAAGTAAAATAATTGTGAATATATAAGCATTGGCGCTATATATCAAATAACAAAACACTCTCCAAAATTAATTATCGCTCTCTCTCTCTCTATTTTGTCTTACGCTGTTGTTGTTGTTCTCTGTTTGTTTTGTTGCTGTTATTGTTTGTAGTTTGTTGTCATCATCGTCATTAAGTACGTTAACAATTTCATTTGCTCTCATTTGTTTGGCTCTAGGTGGATGTGTCTCTCTCTCACTCTCTCCATAAAAATATGATGCAGTTAATTGTCCCTAGTCGGTTAACGAAGCCGATGTCACATTCTCTATATCTCTCTTTAAAACAAACTAAATGGCAGGTTTCTCCTTAACGGAGCCAACACCTCATCTCGTCTTTTTCGGATCCGCATTTGCCTCGACTGCCTCAGACTCGGCTTTCTCGGCCTGTGCCTCAATGGTGGCCAAAGCGGCATCGGACATTTTCTTGTATTTGCCCGCCAATTCGGGCAGCTCGTAAGCAATAGCCAAGTCCAGTTTGGTAATGGGACAGCCGCGGAAGTAGGTGCAAGTCTCGGTGAGTTTCTTGAACTCATACAGCGGATTCAGACGGAAGAAGTCGCGATAGACCTCGGGATCGGGTAAATCGTAACGTGAGATGTTGGTCAGGGTCGAGAGACCCTCGTAGATGTGATAGTGTTGTGGATGATCGATGATGTCATCCGAGATGCGTTTCTTGTTGCCAAACAGCGTCTTGTGGTTATAGTAGGTGTTCAAATAGCAGTCAACCATCTTGGCATGATTACGCACACGCACCTGCAAGAAATAAGGACAATTATTAAGTATACGTAAGCACATAAATAATAACAAAAGACTTACAGCAAAGCGACGAGCACTGGCTATCTTGTGCTCGATACGCTTATCGATGGCAGTACGTAAATCACGCAAGAACGCACGCTCCTGGGCCAAGAGCAGACGGGCTGGTGCTCCATCCTGATAGGGATGCGTCCACAACGAGGTGGTATACATAAGTGGCGGTTGCGCCGACGACATCAGCGGCGAGATGTTCCAAATGAGGGCGCCCTGCACACGCAACAGCTCTTCGGGCTTCACAGTGTCCGCCTTGTTAAGAATGATGCGCGTCTGATACTCGCGCCCCTTCAGCTGATCGAGTATGGCCTCGGTCTCTGGGCCGACATCCAACTTGGCTGGGTCGTAGACCAGAAAGATGATGTCGGCACGATCGATAAACCACTGGCAGGCATCGTTGAAGGGGAAGACGCGCGAGACTTGTTTGCGTACCTCAAGAATGCCGGGTATCTCAACGATGTTGACCTGAAAAATTCATGTATTGTACGTTTTTGTTGTAGTTATGCTGCTGCTGATGCTGCCGCTGCTTATTGCATTAATTTATTTCGCTATTGTCTTGCTATTTTCGACATTGCTTTCTTAATAACCAAAATACTATAAATTAATGCGGGCAAATTGCCAGCTGAATTTTAGACAGATAAATATCATAAAAACAGTTTCCCAATCGAGCAAGCTGTCGACCTGACGAGCTGCCTTGCCAAAAGCTATTTAGGAGTCAAGTTAATGCACTTAATAACCGGGTACATATATTTTTACTTATTTATATGCTAAAATGAGGTCTTATAATCCCTAGACTTACCTTTTCGAGCAACTTGCTCTTAATTTTCAGGCCACGCAGACGTTCTTCAAGTCCCTGACCGAACTTCTGCAGACCCGCGAAGGTGTAATCAGCTGCCAGTTGAGTGCCATCCAAAACTTCGGTCTCATTGCCCCACATCAGTATGTTGAAGTATGCCGGAGATGGTTCCGCTCCTAAAACAGTGATTGGGGTCACTAGAGTTCTATTTTCATGTATTTGCGCCTTCACTTACCGGTTCTCAACGAGTTGGGCGTGTATTCGTTGTCGGTCAAATAATTGAGAATGGACGACTTGCCACCAGACCATGGACCCATAAATAGAATCAATGGTTTTGAGAAGATTTCGGGATCGCTAAAGTGGCGATTGCTCAAGTCACGGTATTTGTACAGTGTCTCCAGGGGTTTGACGGCATTCTCGTAGATCTTCTTGATATCGCGCAGAATAATCTCGGCCACATTGTCGGTAGCCTTCTCACGAGCGTTGAACTCCTCATCCAACTGCAAAAGCTCAGAGATGTGTTGACGGCTACGTCGGTTCTGGGGGATTTCTCCTTCCTAAAAATAATACAACACTTTCTTAATTTTCCTGAAGATAGTTGTAACGTTTCTCGTACTTACCCAGAGCAGTTCGTCTTCAGGCTTGGTGTCATCTTCCTCAACTTCATCTTCAGCAGCAACTGCGGTTTCCGCTGCCTTAGGCTCTTCTTCAGCTACAGCTTCGTCTTCAGCTGAAGCTGCGGCTTCAACGGGCTCAGCAACCTGCTCTGCGCTTTCTTCGGCAGCCTTAGGCTCCTCCTCAGCAGCTTCCTCGACGGACTTGTCCTCTTCTACCTCCTTCTCAGCGGACTTCTCATCCTCAGCAACTGGTTCTAGCTCTTCTTTTACTTCCTCTTCTTTCTCTTCCTCCACACTGACGGCAGGCTCTGCTTCCGCTTCAGCTTCAGGTTCAGCCTCAGCTTCAGCAGCAACTTCAGCCTCTACAGCTTCCTCCTCAGCGGGCTCTTCCTCAACGGGGAATTCTTCAGCGGGGCTGGCGGGTTCCTCGACGTCCAAAATAGGAGCAGCATCAACTTCACGCTTGCTACGCTTCTTAACTTCCTCCTCCTCGTCGTCTTCGCCGCTATCCTCGTGCTCGTTGGGAATACCGTCGCCATCGACGTCATTGTCATGTTCATTTAAGATGCCATCACCGTCCATGTCCTCATCCTTCTCGTTCTTCTTGTTGTCTCCATCGATGTCGTCATCCAAATGATTTGGCACGCCATCTCCATCGATATCGGCACTTTGAGGCTCCTCAGAGTTGGTTAAACCATCGCCATCGACGTCACGGTCCTCATCATTGTGCACGCCATCGCCATCGATGTCACTGTCCTCTGTAAACGATTATTTACGCAATAGAAAAGTAGTTTTATTAAAATATTACGCATACGCACCATGATTCAAGGTACCATCTCCATCGATGTCTTCGTCCTCTGCAAGAAACGCATTAGAAATCTGAAGAAATGCAGAACAAATAAACTTACCATGGTTTGCTTTGCCATCTCCATCCAGATCCTCATCCTTCTCGTTGGGCAAACCATCGCCATCCAAGTCACCATCCTCTAAAGTTGGGGATAAATTGTAAATTTAGTTTATATACTATTGATTTGAGACTGGGTTAGAAAGCGTGCAAGGTGGACTAACAAGGAGAGATTTAGGGAGACTGCACATACCGTGATTCACCGTACCGTCCCCATCGATATCTTCATCCTCTACATTAGTGGAACAAGCTTGTACAATTGCCAAATGCAATCCATAAGTTACTCACCATGATTTACGGTACCATCACCATCCAAATCATCGTCTTTCTCGTTCGGCAAACCATCGCCATCCAAGTCGTTGTCCTCTACAAAATGCTCTCCGTTAATTGATTGCTAAGTGATAAGTTTTTAAACTTACCATGATTCAGAATACCATCGCCATCGAGGTCTTTATCCTTCTCGTTGGGAATACCATCGCCATCGATGTCCTCGTCATCCTCATTGGGAATACCGTCGCCATCGATGTCGTCATCCTCATCGTTGGGAATGCCATCGCCATCGATGTCATCGTCCTTGTCATTAGGGATGCCATCGCCATCGATATCATCGTCCTTGTCATTAGGGATGCCATCGCCATCGATGTCGTCGTCATCCTCATTCGGTATGCCATCGCCATCTATGTCGTCATCCTTGTCATTGGGTATTCCGTCACCATCAATGTCGTCGTCCTCATCATTTGGTATGCCATCGCCATCAATGTCGTCGTCCTCATCGTCTGGTATGCCGTCGCCGTCAATGTCGTTGGCGCTTTTCGCGTCCTCTGTGGAATCCACATCAGTAATTTCAACAGTTTCTTTTTCATCAAGCCCACCATCATCGTCGTCATCATCATCCCTACTTGGCTGATCGGATTGTAATTCTCCAGAACCATCTTTACTCGTGACACCATCTGCAAATCAATATTTAGTTTCTAGATCGTAAAGACCCGTTTTATGGCCAGCGGTCTTACCTGTTTTCAGTTCATTTATAGCCTTCTCAATGTAGGGTCGACATTCTGATTCGCTTGGTCCGACCTCGGCATTGGCAAACCCAACTGCGATCCATGGAAAACAAGTTAATTTTTATAGAAATTGTAAAAAAAATGTACCAAATGAGCCTTGCTTGCACTTTCTGTTGAATTTTTAGAACGCCTCCGTGTTTGATGTCATTTCAGCGCCGAGGTCATTTAATCTTTTCAAACTTGACATTATTTATTGAATGTACGCGCGCACACATGGATACAAACAAAAAAAAAACATTCATATTCATGCAGTGAAATATATTCGGCAATTTATGAATTTTATTTTTAAAAGATGAGAACTCAACACACATTCTGCTAGTCTGTGTTTCTGTTTCTGCTTGTGCTAATGTGAATGGATGTATAATTTTGTTGGCCGCTCGCCCACTAAATCTTTCTTCGTTCTTTTTTTTTGTGTGACTTTTTGTCCATCAGTATTTTTTTAGGACTAGCTGTTTAGTGACGTGAGTGCAAACATATACGCCCCACGAGTACTAGTTTCAAAGTATATATGTATATTGTTATATTGCTTTTTTTTTAATAATGTAAGGTCGTGGTTTATGAGTGACAGGCTCGTTTAAGGTCGTTCGCTAATTACTTTCGCCATTGCGGAGACAATTGTGACAGCTTCAAGGAAGCAGCAGCCGAAGAATATCTTTTAGGAAGAAGACATCTAACGCATGATGATACCAAATCCAATTAGGAAATTGATGAATATCTTCTGCTTACACAGATTGAATTGGATCTTAAGTGCGATTCACGATATGCCATGTAGCTGTCAACGGGTTATTCACATGATTTATTTCAAATACGCCAGTGAGTGGGAAGAAGGGATGCTATTTAAAATATTTCTAATTTCATTCCTTGCGATATTCTCGCATAAACACGAATTATTTATACAAACAAAATCAAAATCGTATCTGAGGCCTGGCTGCATATTGTGTTTATGTTGCATAGACTGCCCATCTATCTACTTATATTATAGTCGAGTAGTAGTCGTTGATCATTTGCGCCAATTTATCTTTTTTTGCAGTCTTTTGCAAGCCAAACAAATAGACCCGAGCGCAGAGAAACAGATACAGATACAGATACAAATACAGAGACGAATGTGAGATACAGATACAGATACTTGCTCAATACATAAAATAACTTAAAAAGTCTAAATTTAAAAATATTACAAACGATGACAACGAAGAGCGACCAAGCTGGCGATCGTTTTGCGGCGTTTTCAGCGAACAAATTTTGAAAGGCAACAACAACAACAACGACAACAACAAGAGAAAATTGACCAACAAACGCGATTGTGTGTGTATTTGCGTAGTTGTATTTGTATTTGTATTATCCAACGAGAATACTAAGCAACAACATTTTAGATAGAATTTTCAAAGTGTTGTCGCTGACGTTTGCACACAGATACAAACACACTCAAACACACACACACACACACACTGCTCACACACGTACGCACAGCTCAGCCAAATATTTTTAAATATATGCTTAGATATATACATATTTATTTTTTCACATTTTGTTGGCTTTTTGTTATAAAAATTGCATAATGCCGAACGTACGCGATATGATCGGAATGGGGAATTGAGACAAGGGACAGCTGTCACTATATCTGTATCTCTGTATTTCTATCTCTATCTGTATCTGTAACTATAGTCGATTATATAATAGGCCCTTGGGTAAAACACACACACTCACCATTATTGGAAACGGCGATTAACGTAAGTCCCAAGAGGAACCAAATTGTTAGCCGCCCCATAATAATCAAATCAACAAAGTATCCTTGAGTTTCCCAGTGTGGTTAGTACGTTAGCCACGTCATAAATTTTCCTTTTATTCTTTCGGTCTTTTCCGTAATTATGAATAATTAGGAAAATATATGTATATAAATCACTTGCTCGTAATCCGCATATATTATCCACAATATATGCGCTCGTTTAAATGCACTGCGTGAAAGGTAAAAATTTAATGCTATAGATTATTCTTTTTGGCTATAAAATATGCTGCATATATTAGCTCTATACTATATAATTATTATATATATAGATATGCATATATATATAAAATATATCAAAATTAGGCTCGTACAAATTTGTCACAATTTTTGTGGGTTTCGAATTTTGCACTTGTTCGTTTTGTTCACTTTGCAGCTCGTTTAATTTATTTTTTTTTTATTAATTTTAAATTAATTTATTCTGTTTTTTTTTGGTTCGCGTTTTATTTGAATTTTAGGTTTTTAATTTTTTTTTTGTTGCTAGCCTTTTGCAAATTTAACCAACAATCGTCGGCTGGGTAATCCTTTGTGTCCCTTTCGACGATTGTCAGCTAAATAATTTGCTTATTTTTGGCTCGTCGTCTGTGCACGCCGTGTGCGATTCGTTTTTTGAACACAGCACAGCGAATTGTGCTATATCTATTTTCTGGTTTTCTAGTTTTTCTATGTTAAAAAGTCTGAAGCAAAAGCAGCAAAAAAGAAATTCTACAATTCTGAAATGTTGCGTACACGAGTATACGAGACGATCTCTCCCGGTCCAAAACCAATTCGTAACTCAACATGCATATACCATGAATTTACCTTGTGACCGCGAAAATTATTTCATTTTGATATTTTGGTAGCAAAAATTTTTGTCAAAAGCACCACGCTGAGTACATTTTCATCTCATTTCTTTGCCGCTCTGAGCGAAGCGAAAGTATTGGGGAAAATTCATGTGAAAAGCCGGAGAAAGATTTTACCGCCAATTGTAGAGCGAAGAGAGCATGAGCAGCCAAAAAAACATCGAAGAATTTAGTGCAGCATCTTATGTCGACCCATTTTCATAAATTTCATATTGGGATTTGTAATTCCTTGATATCTCTTAATAAAAATCTATACTCGCTTTTGATGTCCTCCAGTTTTCCAATTGCTTGCGTTTTGGAATATGGTTAATTTTAGATCAATTTTGCTCAATTTCAAAATAAAGCTGCAACAGCTCACTCAGCTCTTTGCTGAAGAGAAAAATAAACAATATAGTGCAGCTGTATTAAAAAAGCCTTTAGTTGAATACCCTCAGTTAGTTAAAACAAGTAAGAAATCTAAAGTCGAGTGTTCTCGACTGTGAGATACCCGTTACATATTTTCAAGAATATCAAAACAGTATTATTCTTAAATTATAGCAAATTAATATACCAAAAAATACTAAAATATACTAAACGCTTTATTTGGTAAATCGATATAATACTACATACTATATAGTACAAAATGTACCATAGACTACAAAGTAAAAGACGTTATTTACCATATAACGTTATTACATACGTTTCCTATAGCCAAAGGTACAATACCCTTCTACTGTTTGTGTAGCGGGTATGAAAATATAAAAATTTAGTACAAATAAAAACTCATTATTCGTCATCCTTTTGAAATATGTTTATTCTGATCGGAGACGAATTATGACAAAGTTTGACCAATCGCCACACATAATTAGAGTATCCCTCTTCGCTAGGGTATAAATAGAAAAGAAAGCAGTCACATCCACACAAAATGTGTGAGCACATGCTGAGCTGTGCGATTTGTTTTATGTCACAAATGATTTAATTTGATTCTATCTCTGCTCGGCCAGCGTTTGAATTCGAATGTAAAATATGAAAATAAAATTTCATGTTGCATTTATCACCGTTCATTAGTATGCTTGATTGCACGAACAGCTGTTGCAAGTTGCGCTGCACTATGCCTCCAAGGCAACCAGATGCCGCAGCACAGACAAGTGTAGAACGAATCTGCTTAGCTAAATATTATATATATTGCATAACCAAATCATATCATGGAACATCCTGATACCCAGCTGAAAATCTCAGAGAATTTATTTTATTTGAATGGAACGCTTCGTTAAATGCAAATTTTATGTTATTTCAGTTTATGTAGTTTGTTTTTATTGCTTTCGTCTGGCAAACTAATATCATTTTCTTTATGATACTTTCGTGTTGATAAATTAAATTATGTACTTGGGAAAAGCTAAGACTAAGCTATTACTCACGCTGATACCTAAAAATAGATGCCTTAACTTAAGACGTGTGTATTAAATTAGTTTTTAAATATTTGGAAATCATTTCGATTCAATATGTTTGTTTTCTTATTGCTGTTATTTCCCGTTTTCTAATGGGCCTCATTGCCACGCTCTTTGTTCTTCATGCGAGTACAATAGTATCGATCACTATTCTCGATCCAGTCACAAACATTCAGCACTGTGTGGAAGGCTGTGCCCTCTTTGCACTCGAATTCAACGGGTTTGTCATGCACGCAGCGGATGTACTATGGGCATAAATGACATGTAATTATGCAAAAAATGTTGGTTCATCGACTTTGATTACCTTTCGGCAATTGGATGTGGCACATAGTCACGATTTGTGCAATCTATTTCGTTGATATCAAAGCCATCGCCATCTCCAGGTGTAACTGGTTGCTCGGGATCCAGGACTTCCTCGGGCTCCTCGGTGACCTTGGGTGCCACTGTAGTTGTCGTTGTTGTGGTAGAGGTCTTCTTCGGCTTCTTGGGTTTCTGTGGATTTTGTGGGGGAATTGTTAGCAAAATATTTTGTAAATTGTCAGCTTTATTTATGGACTCACCTTTGTTGGGGATTTCTTGGTGGTGCTGCTTACAGCTGGCAAAGGTGCTGATGTTGGCGTTGACGTTGGTTTTGGCTTTGGTTTCGGTTTGCGTGTCGTCGTCGCCTGCAACACGACTTCGCCCTCATCGGGATTCGGAGGCGTGGCGGGCGGCTTTGCCCAGTCGGGCTGTAAACGCAAAAAGCAAATTGCTCAATAGCATTTCGAGCAGCTCACTTGGCAACTTGCCCACTTACCCGCGGCGTTGTTTCACGCGTTGGCTCCGGCACCTCGTAGTCTCTCATATTGTTGTAGAGTATTTGCATTAGCCCGTTCTTTGGTCCACACAACCCATGAAAATCATCCATATCAATCGCCCACGTCATGGCGCCCGCGTAGCCCTTCTCCTTAATGAAGTCCATTTTGATCTGCACCGATGCCTCGTTCTCGTATCCCACCCACTGTGTATCCTTGTAGGTGTAGGGCACCATGCCAGACTCATCCCATTCGACGGTCCAGCCTTTTGATTTGTCCATTACCTCTGTGCATATCTCATAGTAGGCCAGGAAGCCACTGGCATTCGTATAAGGTCCTGGAGCACCGCCGCCCGCCTCTTTGTTGATGTAGGTGCCCATGTTGTAGTTCTTGTTCGAGTTGCTCAGCGTATAAGTGCGTCCATAGAAGGGAATGCCAACCACAAGCTTGTTGGCTGGACAGCCCATCTCCTCCCACAGCGCCAGGCCATCGTTCTGTAAAAGAAAGAAAGTGCAATGAGTAAGGTTTTAACTGCTGATATATATCATATTCATTATATTCTAAAGTATAAATCTTTAGTCTAAGCACAACCTTTAAAAATGTATTCCTTAGGAAATATTTGAGACTTAAAAAAATTTTAACAAAATTTTAAGTTTTCAATTGTCGTTTTTAGATTACAAATATTTTGTTTTAAGATTAACAATTAAGGATTAACAAATTTAAAAATATTAATGTGTTACTTTGTAAACTTAACTAATAAAATAAGATTCGTCATTTATGAATATGAATGAACAGTAATTCAAGAGTGAAAAAGTCTTACCCGACGCTCTCAATCCTAAGAATATTTTATCTTGACTTGGTATTTTTTCAATTTACATATTTTCGCTTTCTAAAATGAATAATATATTCTTGAAATAAGAGTGGTACTTATTCTAAAAACAATCTCAATTTATGAATGGCCAATCTATAAATATCTAGTGTTTAGAAATGGTTCTTCTGGTGGTTGTTGATCTCTCCCTTCAAAAGTTGTTAATTTAGAATTACTCTAGTTCTGATTTAATAACCTATCTTCTGGCTTCAATCTCGACTAAGAAAATATTTTCTTTGAGTGTATTAAACAGTTGTTTTACTTACCACGTTGAGTCGTTCGTATGCATATTGATCATGCTTGCGCTTATAAAGAGGGCTATGCACATCCGCAAATCCTGCCCAGTTGCCTCTCAGATCATAGGTCATGGCATGAATGGCATCTAGCAGTCTATAAATAAATTGTTTAAATAAATACAGTAAATGTAAATTTACATTTGACTTACTCGCACAACTCGGGCACATGGTAGCCCTCTTGCAATCGGAACTTGGCCACTGGCACCGCCATCGTAATCTCCCAGCCGCGACCCTCGCGATCAAAAGCGCGTCTCAATTCCTGCACGAAATATAAGAACTTATCTTTATCACCGTAGCTGCCGCCGCGATCCGTGGCACCTGGATATTCCCAATCGAGATCGAAGCCATCGAAGTCGTATTTCTTCATGAACTCGACCACGCTGCGTATGAAACTTTGTCGACGCTCACGCACCGCAGACATTTTGGAATACTTTGAACCACCCTCCGCCCAGCCACCAACAGCAATCTGCAACTTGAGATTGGGATGTGTTTGACGCAGTTGTGTAAACTTGCGGAAACCATCTTGATCCACATCGAGTTCGGGATCTATGACGAGGACATCCCAGTTCTTGTCATCCACACCGATGAAGGAGTAAACCAAATGTGTGCACATATCCGCAGGCACATCCTCGAGACCATAACGTCCGATGCCAGGTCGATAGACTGCCCAATTACTAAAATAGCAAACAATTCGCGCCTGTTGATCACTGGCGAGGATGAGGCTGGGCCCAAGGCAAGACACGCCCAGCAGAAGGAGCAGCATGTGATGATGCACTAGGAACAGAACAGAACAGAGAAGTGAACAAAGCATTGACAGTTGATAATAAAATGCGATCAGATTGTCTCTGGAAGGTTACTACGTTGTTGTATGTCGTTGTTGTTGTTGTTACGACTTGTTTGTCAAGATTCACGCGACTCGCATACGTAAGTGTATTCGCATATCGTACTACTATAAAATGCGTACATGACGAAACCTTTGAATGCACTTGTCCGTTGTTGTCGGTAGTTTGAATTTGGGTGTGCTAAGGTTATGTGTCCATAATGCTGCCACACAACACAACGCGATTCGAATTGTCTTCGAGTTCATTCACCGTTTTTCTCGCTTAGATCGAGAGAGTGTCTCAATTAATATGCACGGCCAGGCTTACCCATTTCAGAATGCTTTTTACTGGAGCTGGAGCTGGATAGAAGACGACGCGTTGACAATGTTACCCGACGCTCGTTTAGCGTCAAATGACAGCCAAAGTCTCGGCTAGCGTTGCTTTTATAGTGGGAGGCAGCTTGATGGCTTTGTGGGAGTCCGGTTCTTGGAGCGCGCCTTTGTTCCTGTCCAAAGTGCGTGAGAGACGAGACGAGACAAGCGAAGTGAAGCGAAGCGCTGGCGTTTGCAAAAAAAAGAATTTTTACTTTATTTTGTTTTTGGTTTTTGTTTTGATATTTGTCGTTGCTGCGGCTGCTGCTGCTGTTCTCAATTCCAGATCTCTCGACTTTCTTTCGTTATTTTTTTTGCCTTTCCCGTATCTGTATCTGATTCTCTTTATTTGGCTTTGTTATGTTTTGTTTTGCATGCGCCGCTTTTGCTCAACAGCTTACAAAAAAAGACGATGTTGTTTATGTACTAGAATAACCATCGTGCATAACCCGTTTAGAGTTACACTTCCGCTGCTCATCCTGGCATGAAAGTGCGTAAGACATCCCATCGCATGGGCAGAAAAGGGTTCGTTGGCCTCGCTTAATGGAAAGATAACTTCGAGTTGGACTTAATGTAACGCTTTTAATGCACTTTATGAACATGAGTTTGGAACTTAGAACTAATCACTGCCAATACGTAAATCAATGCCAAGCGTGGCGTCCTCTGTTGTAGTCACAATGGGGATGCTGCTTGATGTTGATGGTGTTGGCTGTGTGGTTGCTTCTTCGGGCGGAGCTGGACTGCTGACATTTAGTATTTCCTCAGAGCTTTGACTACCATCTGGAAATAAATAGAAAAGTTTATTGATGACTTTTTTACATTTCACATTTTGAAACCCTCCACTACCATTAGTAAGGTCATTAGGATAGGGTTGAAAGAAAGGTTGATCATCCGGGTATGGGCGATCCGGAAAGAATAAGTCTGGTGGTGGGGGTGGATAACCAAAGTTGTGCTGACCTTCACCATGCCAATGGCCAGGTCCGTGGCCAGGTCCATGTCCGTGTCCTGGACCATGACCATATCCTGGGCCAAATCCACGACCAGGTCCTGGACCAAAGCCATGTCCAGGTGGTGGTCCAAAGCCAGGTCCCGGTGGTGGGCCAAAGCCAGGTCCTGGTCCATGACCGAAACCAGGACCATCTCCTCGCCCCGGTCCATGTCCATGCCAATGACCATGTCTCCTGTGTCCTCTGTGTCTGTGATTGCAATGGGGTTCCTCATCCCAGTCATCGTCATCGTGACGACGATGGCGTTTGACGAATGGAGCTAACACAGCCACTTGTGCTGGCTCTGATTCATCAGCGAATAAATCCACGCTAGTGTACGCGCTGCAAGCACAAAAGCATTCAATGGATATCCGCAGCTATAGATACACTTTAGATACTAACGCATTCTCGATGGCTGGTGCTGCAAGTGACAGCAACTCTTGCAGACTTATCACGACGAGGAGCGTCAACTGTTCAAGAGGAAAAAAGCAGAAAAAGTTGCAAAGAAACGTTATCAACTGAGCAGCCAAAGAAAAAACTTACAATTATTCCGGTGCACGAGGCAGCCATGGTGAGTTAAGCGTTCTTTTTTATTTATTTATTGCTAGTTTAAATTGAACTTCACTCTGCGAGCAGATGATGTCTACTGAAGCCAGCGACTCACTTGATTCCCCCACAATTAATTCGACGACAACGCGATGGTTGGGTTTTTTGTCGATCTAGTAACTGCTTGAAGTTCACTCACAGTTTGAGTTGTTTATATGCGCATCAGCAGAAAGAGCAGCAGCAGCGGACAAAAACAACACTGAGTCGATAAGCCAATCAGGTTTAATGTTGTTTCAGGTTTTTGACATGTATCTGTATTATCTCTAGTACCTCTACATATGCACTCTGTATATATACATGTATTGCCGTTTAACAATCATTAACTAAATGATAATTAACTCAACTGGAAAAAGGGCGTCAAAAACGCGTCGAGACGCATTCACTCTCGTTCAGCTTCACTTTTTTAATTGCTGGCTAATTGTCGATGATGTCTTGGACCGTCAACGTCATATACATATATTTATTCTCGATTTCTGAATTTAATTTTATTCGCCATGGTCACGATTATGCTAATGCGATATCACAATTTGATAACGCAGCTTTAGAAAGTTATGGAATGCTCCACATTTTACGCAGCTCGTTTGCCACTCCCCCTCATCGAATGAAACGCCCACACACGCAACTTTTTGCGGTTTTATTTTATTTTTTTGGCCCGTGTTTTGGGCTGTTTATGATGCCTCATGTGTCGTGTTTTATATTCATTCTCATTCTGCTCCGATTTGCTCGATGGATTTGTCGCTACGTTGTGCTTGCTACTCTTGTTGTTAATTTGATTTTGTTGCTGCTTTTGTTGTGAACTGGTTGACTGGCGCACGTATCACACGACGCCAGCCTTTTGTATTCATTTGTGATTCATGCAGCAGGGGGCGGCCGCCGTTGCTGTGTTCCTCTATTCTGAATAGACTCAACATTGATCTTGAATTTCGCTGCCAATTGACGCACAATGCGCATCACTAAGGTCCAGGTGGTCTTCCTGTTCCGCACTGCGAACTGTGGCGCTAACCTTCAGCTTTAATCAGATGTAATAAATAACATAAAAAACGACATTTAAAAGTCAGAGCTGGATTTGAATTTTCAACTATATTCTTTATTGATAACATTTATCTCGTCTTTTCGCAGTTTTCATTTTTGTTCAAACATTTTCAATATTATGTCATACAATATGTATAGTGTACGGTATGTATGTATGTATTTATGTATAGTATGTATCTTTATATATGTATGTATATGTATGTATTTATGCAATAAATATTTGTGTCTTATGTATTTTTTGCGATATTTGCGGATTGCAATTCATTCTCTGATATAAGCTTGATATAATCATCGAACTAGCACATAAATTGACTTGGGCTGAACTAAGGGCAAACAAATTTGTAAGCATTTTACACATATTATAAGTATACATATAGCACCGCGAAACGTATAAATTATTTTGTGTGATATAATAAGTTTTGCACGTAATATTCTGTAATTATTAAATATGTACTATGTATTGAATCAATCGCAAATTATTTCATAAACTTAGCAATAAATAAAACTTAAAACTCGTAACAACTAAAAACTAATAACTTGACATTAACTTAAATTACATTTTGTACAATTTGCTTGCTTTTCTTTTTGTTTATATATATATATATTGTGTGTGTATTGTGTTTATATATATATTTAACAGCTTATCGTTGTGTTGTGTTTACTTTATGCATATTTACGATATTAATTTTTTGTTGTTTGTATAATTTTAATTGTGATTTTCAATAACTTTAAAAGTTATACAGACATCAACTGTGAATTGCATAGTTAAGATCATTGATTTAGCATTGTTTAAAAACACTGATGAACATGTTTCGTAATTGTTTATAGTTCTTTCCATCCACTTCTCATTCATTAATTGCCTGGCTAATTGACCTACATTTAATTAATTGTGTATAAGTATATTTATGTATTATGCTTTCATTTTCCATATAATATATGTCGATATATTTTTTGTTGAGTAATTTAAAATTAATATATGCATTTTCGTACTTCAGATTCTTTTCACTTCAATTATATTAAGTGTTCAATTTTTTTCATGTAATAGGTACATTTGAAATATTGCCAATGGCTGAAAATGCCTTCAGAGTGCGCCTCATAGAAATGCTGTTACTTGAGCTTGACTGATTTTTATTTTGGATGCTGTTGGATTCTAGTATATGATGTTAGATGATCCTAACTAACATTTGGTGCCCTTTGTTTGCTTGCTTTTGATTTGTATTGTTTAGTAATTTGATGGCATTTTTCCTAAGCATAAAAATTGTATTCTATCAAATGCAATAATTGGCATAGAAATTGTTGTTTTGTTGCTTTGTTGTTACTATGTTATTTTGTAGGTTTTTGTTCAAAACGGGGAAAATGCGCTACTCTTCAAAAGTCTGTTTGTAAAAGTCTTTAAAGTTATTGTTTTAGTTACCAAGACATAAGAATTGGCTCTCCCATCCATTCTGTTTAATTTATTAATATTTTTGTAGAACTTGCACAGGAACGTGTACACTTTTAACTATACAACAAGTAGGTATTGATGTCGAAGATTCGGATACATAACTGTACATATATATATAGTATATCGTATGTACGTATATAGAGCGATATGGGTGCTACTATACTAAGCGACGACAGTCAATAAACTGTTAGCTACACTTTAAGAGAACGTTGCATTAACATTTGATGTAATTTATCATCGTTTTTTCGAATTGATTTTTAACACGCTTATTGATATGTTGCATCTTTTACATAAATAGTATGTATATATTATGTTTGAATGTGAGTGTGTGTAAAAGAGTCATTGGGCGTATGTGTGTGTGAGTGTATATAATTTAGGCATATACGAATATGCATGCGTATGCATTAAGCATTAACAATTCTTTTTTTTTCGCTCCTAAAAATTCGTTTTCTTTTAACTTTCAACAGTGTTTTGATAAGATTTCTTTTGAAATTGGTTTGTTGTTTCTCTTCAGTCGGTTAACAAATTGATTTTTCGATTAAAATATTGTTTTAGCAAAGTTTTTATAGTTTGATTTTGAAGATAAATGCAGCTGTTATTGTGCTTGATTTTAATCGATTTTCATTTCGGAGTTCTATTGTAGATCGTAGTCTCGGTTGTCAGCTTAACTATAAAAATTATCGCGTTGTTGGTATATCGGCAGTGGATCGGTTGGTGATTCCGAGCATCGTTCCTCATCGCTGCCCTGATTCGATTTGCCGTTGGCCGTCTTTGACATGGCTTTCTCTGTGGGTTAACATAAAAATATGAAAGGCATAATTAGTTTAAATTCTAGCAAAATGCAGGCCAAAACCTTCCCAAGCGTGCTGTAAAAGTTTATAGAAAAAGTTGTATGGTAAACCTTGCTATACGAGTATGAGTTAATCTTAAAAAAAATATATTTATATAAATATACATATACGAGTATATTTGTTTGTGTGTTGATTGTTATTATTGTATTGTTTTATTGTTGATTTTCAGTGGTATCTGCTGTGTTTTTGAGCTTATACTTACTCGTCTTTTGAGCGATTCTGCGCATTTCTCTGACTGTTTTAGTTGAATTTACGCAGATTATTACAAGTGCGTGAATTTTGTTAGACATTAAGCAGTGGCAAACTGATTACCAGAATGACTCCATTTAATTATGAATTACTTTAAATTCTTTACAAATTACTGCTAACTGCCAATTTTACACTCAATGTCTTTGCGACATTCTCAATGCCAATGAAATTGCACTAGTTGGTGCTCAAAGATAGAATTCAGTGCCTCTATTTGTGTGGCAAGAGTGTGTATGTGTGTTTTTTTTTGTGTGAAAGTGAGAGTGTGTGTGTCTGGAGTGTTATTGTGGTACTCAGGTGTAGCATTTATGTTATTAAGTTTTACAAGCGCGTGCGTGCTATTAGTTGTGGCCAATTCATAGCTAATAAACTAGGCAATATTTTCTTGCGATTTCATTTGCTTATATAATATGATTACTTATATGACAGCAAGCTACAAGTCGTAAGTATGAAATATATATATTTATATTAAATCGGAATGTGTACAAACCTTGACTTACGCATTTTGTATTTCTGTTGTTTAACTTGTGCTTGTTGTTGTTGTTGTTGTAGATGTTCTTGTTGTTGTTGTTGTAGTAGTAGTTGTTGCAATTGCGTTGATGTTTTTGTTTGTTTTTTTTTTCGTTTTAGTATTTTGTGATTGCATTGAACTGATTTTAGTGTGAGCTTAGCATGCGGTAATCTCAACGTCGCGTGAGTTCTTTCTGTGCTGTTGTTGTTGTTGTAGTTATGTTGTTTTTGTTGTATGTTGTATGTACTTGTAGTTGCTCTTATTGTAGTGTATAGTTAGGTGTATTGCATATGCATGTAAATCTTTTTTAAATTACATAACATACTCGAACCTCGTCAACAAATTTTCGTGATTCAACTCAAAGTGAACAAATATAGTAGAATGCAAATCATTAAAACACAAAGTGTAAAACAAAAACATAAACAACATGACAAGCTAAGATTGAGTTAGTTTTGACTAGTGGGGTTGCCTAAAAATATGCAAAAATAAAAATAAAATCATAAATATAAAATAATTACAAATAATATTATAGTATTTAGAACATATAAACATATAAAGTATAACTAAAGTAATCAATCTTGGCAGCTGTACAATATTCATTTCATATTGCTGCTCATACAATACGCGGCGTATGCGCAATATGTTCAGTTAAAATCTTATTATTATGAAATATTCAAAAATCACATATTTATACATAATTATTATTATGTGGAAATGTGGAATGTGGAATGTACGTATGCATGATGGGGCTATGTGGGCTTTTGAGTGTTTATGAATGTTTTTTATGTGTAAGTAAGGAGTGTGGAGCTGACTGATCGGAATCTGTTTTTATGTAATGTGTTAATGTGTGAATACGGAACGCCTCTGATGAACTCGCAATGAGATGACAATGATCGGGGGGATATATAGAATTAAGGACGTAACACTTTTAGATTAGATGGTATGCATATATGATATGTATTCATTACTCGTCTAGAAAATTAGAAAAAGTTGAGAGAAGAAGTATAGATTAGAAGAGCAGCATAGAGACAGAGTTTCGAATGAGTGGGGGACAACATTTGGAATGTCTCGTTGAACATGATTCGATTACGCTATTTAAAATGCTTAGATGTAGGACAAAGACATACATGGATCAAATGTATTCAGGTGTTCATTATAGTAAAACAGAAAATCGATTTGGAAGAGCTTATTAGTTAGAACAAATAAAGAAAACACATTGAACGTAAATAGAACTTGCAAGCAATTGCAAACATCCGAATAAACTTGTACAACGTAATTTGCATTTTGGACATCGAATGGAACTCAACTCAAATACATATAAATGGTAGATACACACATAGAAATCATTTAAATAATTATTTACGTACCAGCCACTATTTTGCTGACTTGCATAACTTGCTGGGCCAAGATTTGATTGAGCTGCAGCAAATGCTCTCGTTGCTTCTTCTCGGCATTCAACTTGCTGGCTGGAATGGTTTCGTTCTCCTAGAATATCAAGTAAATTATATGAATTTGTATGTTTATTGACATTTTGGGCAATTGCATGCACTCACATTGCTGCTAATGGGTGCTTCAGCCAGCATCTTCTTGATGGATTCAACTTTCTCCTGGCGACGTTTCTTCTCCTCTGGCGACAGTTCAGGCGTCTATTTAAATTCGAGTTTAGTTTAATAGTCAAACTTTGATGTGTAATTTTTTCACTTACTGTTTCTGGTATGTAACGCTCGGGTATAACAATTTTGTTGGGTGCCAATAGTAAATTGTCAATAGTATTCTCCGAGATCTTTTCTCCTTGACCAAGAGCCGAACGCACCACATCGGGCGCATTGATGCGTGGACGCAATGCCACCTCCATGTCCAGATCATCGCGTGCACGCCAGTTTGTGTTCTGCAATCAAATAGTTTATTATTTCGGTCATTTAATCAATATAATAATAATAACTTCACTTACATTGCGATTCATGTCGTTTTCAGCCTGCACCTTCTCCATGGCCTTCTGGTTAACATTGTTGGGCGCCGTGTAGTGTCGTCGCTTCTCCCGCGGCACAGCACGTCGATGTTTGTGCGGTGGCGGCACACGCTCTACAATCTTCTCGGTATCCTCGGATGCCGAACCAGCGGACATTTCGTTGATGATCTGCCGTGCTGCAACGCTCTGGAACACCGGCTCGGGGCTAATGTCCGTTAGACTCTTGTTGAGGCTCTGCATCGATTCGGTTTTGGTGCGCAGAGCAACGCGTGCGCTATCCCTGCCTGGATGTGCTTGCTGTTGCAGCTGCTTGGCGAAATAGGCATTGGCCAACGGATTCAGATTCTGCTGAGGATGATGACTATGATGATGGCCATTGCTCTGCGGTGCTGGCGGCGGTGGCGCCTGATGTTCATAGTTGCTATTGCGATCGTAGTCACTATTGCCACCATTATAATGCTGACCATTCTGCTTGCCATTCATGTGGCGGTTGTGCCGCAGCTTTGGAGGTTCGTTGTAGCTACGCGGCAGCGACTTGGAGCGACTGTGATGTCCATTTGTCATGGGCTCCTCCACGCCATGCGCATATTGCTGCTGCTGCTGCTGCTGTTGAGCATAGTGTTCTTCCTCCATAACCTGATCAAGATTCTGCGTGGAATTGCTCAAGCCGCGTTCACTGCGATCGCGATGACGACGCTCCGATTCGCGCTTGACAATGCGCACCGTTTTAATCTCCTGTTTCTCCAGATTGCTGAGATTGGCGAAAGGATTGCTATCGAGAAAACCGTCGCTGTCCACGCCACTCATCTCCAAAGCATCGCTGCTGCCATTGTAGCGATTGTAGTCACTCAACTTGGCAGCGCTGTTGGTGTCCACATAGAGAGGCGTAGACAGATTCAAAGTCGAGTCATTCAAATGCTGTTGACTTCCGCTATTCAGCATGTTGTTGGCATCCAGATCGGTCTCTGTCCAGCTGGTCGAGTTACTGCGCTTCTTCAGGCTGCCATTCGAGGTGGCCGCAGTTGTCAATTCCTTGTTGCCAATTTCCTGATACAAACGCGTCGAATTCTCGGTCAATTGCCGCACCGCGGAACTGAGTTCATGTCGCTGACGCTGCATATCGCCGACCAATGACTGAACGCGTTCCAGCTCCGACTGTAGCACAGCTGCCGTCTGATTGCCATTCACCTGGGAGGCATCGCCAGTGTTGTTGGCCTCGTTGTTACGTGATGCCTGCACCTTTTGGCGTAGGGTGAGCAACTCTTGCTCGAGTCGCGCATTGCCCGCTACGGTCTGCTCCAGTTTCTGCAAAGTCGAAACAATCAATAATCGGTTTAGATAATGTGTGTTCCACATGCTTTGTTGTGGCTTTTTCGGCACATGCAGCACCTGCAGCAGCAGTTTTGCAAATTTGATAGTTGATGGAACGTAGAAGCCTTTTGCATACGTTGAACGCTAAACATATACTCGAGAAGTAAGTTAGTGATTGGATGTTGTTTTTTTAGTTACAAAAGCGACATGCGATAAGCTCAAAGCAGACAGAAAAAAATCTGTCCACACACATACACATATGGCTAAGAATATATGCAAAAAACTTCTACTAGGCACCTGAGCTACCTTTGAGTTCTCGGCCAGCAATTTATGCACACGCGAGAGCTCTCGCTCCAGTATGTGCTGCTGCTTCTTGGCAGCCTCCAGCGCCATGGGCGTGGCATTGCTGTCATGTATGCGGGCCTTCAAGCCGCCCAAAGCACGCTCCAGATCCTCCTTGTCACGCTGCAGACTCTGCAGTATGCCAGACTCCTCCTGAAGTAGCTGATCCAGCTGATACAGCTCACGCACCTTGGCCTAAGTTTAAAGTGATTTAAGAAAGTGTTCTTTATTGTTTTGGGAATGTGTGTTTACCTGCAACTCGGCCTGATTGGGACTCAGGCGATCCCATTGCTGTTGCTCCTCTTGCAGCATTTGACGCTCCTGCATGCGCTGATTGAACTCCATGCGATCCAAAGTCGCTGGCTGTGCCCGGCCATTGGCATCGTTCCGATACAGTGAACCGAGTTTAACCATGTTGTCAACCAGATTGACCAGCGGCTTGCTCTTCTCATATTGCCGTTCCAAGTCGAGCAAATGCTGCTTTAGATAATCCAGACGCTGAATGCTCTCGGCACGTGTCAAACCCTCGGCGCCACGAAGGCGATTCTAAATACAGCAGAAATGTAAAATTGTTAATAAAATCAAGTCAAAGTCAGGCTAATAAGCACATAAAAGTTATAAGTTTTAGTGACGCGACCAAACACCAATTTAAACAAGTTAATAACCAGCACCGAAGAGTACAGAATTATTTAACCACCTGCACAGTGTGTATATCGCTGCAGCATTGCTCAATGGCTCGGGCCGTGTGACTGCTCTGTCTTCGCAATTGTATCAGCAGCAGCACCAATTCCTCATGGGTGCGACTCAACAAATCACCAGCGGATACATCCAGATTCTAGAGTATTTGTTTTGTTTGTTAAGTCAATCAATCACAGAACTTTTACTTTTCAATTTTGTGTGTGTCAATTTGCCCTAGAAAAAACTGTTTCAACTATATGCAACGTAACTTACCCGTATTTGGGAGCTGGTCTCTCGTTCAAGCATATCGATTTCAGCTCGACTGCCCGCACGTCGCATGCCAAACTGCAGTTGCTGTTGCTGTTGGAGGTGCTGTGGCGTCGATGTCGCCATGCCCATTGACTTGGCATAGAGGCCGCGATCTGTTAACATTGTGGCCTTTGCGTATTTGGTTTCCTGTGCATTGCCATAATAGGGATCATAATGGGCAAACGCTGATTCATGCTGTTGTTGCTGCAGATGCAATGCATCTGATGGATCCGGTTTGACAGTTAGATTGCCCTTTGGCAAATTGTTCACATTGCGCACCGATATCGAGGCTGCAAAAAAGTCGAAATAGTTTGAGATTTAAGTATGCAGATGCATATGAGAAATGCTGTGAGAGGACATGTAATTATAATGCGTGCGCGAAATAATTAGAAAAGCATTAAAACAAAATAGTTATAGCGCCCCTTTTTAGTCACATCTTCTTGCTCGTATTACTGGCTCTTTTGATTTGTCAGAAAGTTGCACTACAGAGTGGAGAAAGCGTCTAAAGGGAGGGTTTCTGTTTATTTTTGCACTGTCTGCACTGCCCGCATAAGTATGCTACAGTTTTTTTTTGTAGTACGTCAACTATACAACAGTTATACAAATATGCATTATGTGAGCGAGTGAGTGTGTGTGTGTGTATAAGTGTAAGTGTGTGTGTGATATGGTGATAGATGAAATGTATGTGTATTTACAAGCGCATTAATAATTACATAAAAGTAGGATAAGTGAGTCGATATAGATATGTATGTATATAAACAAAAAAGTTGCTTACCATATTTAGTTTAACTAAACAAAACATCACAACAATTATGACAACAACAATAACAAGTAACAAACAAAAACAAGTAATAAACAATGCCATCTCTTTCATCTGTGGGTATTTCTGGGGTTTTTCTAGCTTTCACATATACATATAACTACAAAACAAAATTCAATTGCACAACTCAACAAAACATAAATAAATGAAAGAAAGCCAAATGCTGCATATTTCTGCGGGTTAATTGTGCGTATGTGTGCGTTGCTTTCTCTCTCTCTCTCTCTCTCTCTCACTTTCTCTCTCTCTTGCTGTCTCTTACGGACGCTTCAGTTATTCCTTGTGTTTTGCATTTGGGCAACGGACACAATGGGATTATTATTCACATTGGCTTCATTGTTGCCATTCAGCTGTTGAATGATGGAGCGCACATTGCTGGTCAACGGCAGCATTGGACCACTAGATGCGGGCGTTCGCGTTGTGGAGGGCGTGGCAGTGGCGGGTGCGGTGGCAATTTCGGCATTATTATTGCTCTTCATAAGGCCACTCGACATGGCATCCCATTGCCGTATGTTTTCGCGATCCAGCTCGTTGGATTTATGCGATAAATTTGAGCCAGTTTCCTCGCGCAGCACTTCATACAGATCTGTCTCATTCTGCGTCTGCTGCAGCTGCACATAGACATCATGCTCGTCGCTAGCTGGCGAGGGCAAAGGTGACGCAGTTGTTGTGACGCTGAGCCGTGGCTTTAGACAATCATTCACATAAGTCACATCACGACTTAGCTTCGTCTTGGTGGCATGACTACTCGGTGTGGTGACTGGAGCTGGTGTCGGAATTGGTGCGACGGCAGCAGCGACTGCAATGCGATCAAGATCGTCCAAGGAGCGTGCATGACGCTGTGAGACACGACGCAAACTCTCACGCCAGAGCGCATCCTCCTCCCAGAGCAGCTCTCCACCTAGAACTGAGAGTTGATTGGCGTTATTGCTAGCATTTGCATTGGCATTTGCGGTTGTCGCAGTTGTCGCTCTCTTGTCAACGTCACCAGCACCAACAACGTTTCCGTCTCCGTCTCCGTCTTCGTCATCGTCTTCGTCAACACCACGTCCATCCAACAGGCTACCACCGGTCAGTTTACTACCGATATTTGAATTTTTTTTAGTACTTGTAAGATATGAATGAGAATGGTTTAGTGAATGACTCTCATCGCCGGCCATCTCCATGGCATCGAATTGCCGATTGATCAGCTTCAAGTGCTGTTGCTGCTGCTGCTGCTGTTGACCGACTTTCAAGTTTTTACTGCAGCTGTAGCTCAATTTCTCATTGTTGGCCTTCACGCTATACAGATTCTTGCTGTCAATGCTCTGATCCTTGTCCACCAACGCATCCATATTGAACTGCCGTCGATCAATGGGGTTGTGAATGTGCGCAATGTTCAAGCCATGTGCATGAATATCGCGTTGATTATTTAAAGGTGGCGCCGGTAACTCGGAGTAATAGTATGGAGCTGACTGTGTGGAAATATTGCTGTTGTTTCGACTGTGCAACGGTGTGAGGCATGCAGCAGCGCCCTCTGCCACACTGCCCAGCTGCTGAATGGAGTCCGTGGAGGATAGAAAATGTATGTTGCCGTAGAAGTGCTGTTCGTCGCCGTCTGCATTACGGAATGTCTTTGGTGGTTTGATGAGATTGGTGAGTATATTGGCGCCAGCTGCGGCATTTGCATCGCTCAGCAGTTGCCTGGTCGGCGTGGCATGCGGATAGGGACGCAAATCGGCGCTGCCTTGCAGGTGACTGAGATAGGTGTCGAGCTCATGGCTGCTCAGCGTCTCCTCAAAGTGTTCGCTCATCGATTCAATCTCACTAATGGACTCCTGGGATAGCGGGCGACGTGAACGCTGTCGCTCCAACTCCGAGTCGGAGCGTTGACGAAACTCCACCGAATCGCTTTCGCTGCTGTCGCCAAATGCCGCCGCACGCATTGGCAGCGAATTGTTGCTGGGGCAACGCGCAGGCGATGGCAGCTGCTGCAGCTTGCGATACAGCTCCAGATCCGACGAGGTACGTGACGAACTCTTATCCGTTTGGCAGCTGTAGTTCGAGTCTGACAACGTGCGTGCATGCTGCTGCTGCAGCAAGGCCAAGCCAGGATTGCCGGCTGCAGTTGCGGCAGCCAATGCACGTCGGTGCTGCTGCTGCTCTGGAGTACCACGCACCTTGGCAAAGTGATCGGGCAGCGACAGGCGGCTGCTCTTCAACGTGGTGCTGCTGGCTTCCATTTTGGGCAGATTGAGAGACGTGTTGCTGGCGTGCATCTTCGGCAATTGCTCGTACGATAAATGCACTTTGCTGCCGCTGCTGTCGCGTCGCTTCACAGTATCATAGTGCTCTGATGAGAAAATCTCCTCTGTCTTCAGCTCCTCCATGGGTGGCGGAGAGTCTGGTATTGGCGGCGGTGGCAAAATCTCGCTGTCCGAGCTCTCCGCATAGTTGTTCAGTGGCGTTGAGGCGCCCAGATAATATGAAGCCGGTCGAAACGTATCCGACAGGCTGAAACGTGTGCGGGAACGCAATCGCTTCGCCTCCAGTTGCTGTTTGCTGCTCTCATCGTCCGCATCGGAGCTGTCGCTGGCTAACGCGCTCTTGGTGGGCTTTAGAATGTCGGGCATATCCTTGCCTTGACGTTTCTTCGACTTCTTTTTGAGCGCCTCCGTTGCGTTTTTTTGCTCTTCTTGAGCGTAGAGCGTCCCGAGGAGCAGTGCGCCTCCTCGACAGCTGCAGCGGCGGCTGCCTTGACACCTGACAACTCCATGTAGACGGGCTCAGCGTTGTTTAGCTTGATGTTGCTGATGCTGCTTGTGACTTGGCTGGAGATGCACATAATCTCGTAATTGCTGCGGTTATCGTCATCATTCAGACCCTTGGTCATTTCCACATAATGATTCTCTTCCTCCTCGGCGAAACTGGCCACAAGGCTCAGGCCTCCAGGTTGGCCTAGCTCCACTTTCTTGGGTGTCATGGGTAGGTAATGACTTTCGTCTAACTGTTGATCTGTGGGTGTTATGGGCTCATTTACATACAGCTGTTGAAGCTCCTTGTCGCTGGGCAAATTAGCATTCGCGCTGACATCTTCAGCTGTTTGCTGCCTCTTAACATCTTCGTTGCTGGCATCAACAGCGTCATCGTCATCGTCGTCATCGTCGTCATCATCGTCCTGCGCCAAAGCCTCGTCAATGTCATCATCTGTGTACTCTTCACAGGCGGTACTCTCATCGTCTTCGTCTTCATCATCATCTGCTGCTTCATCTTTAGTTCCTTTGCTTTCTTCTATGCACTCGCCCAGTGCTGGCTTTGACTCTGCCGTGGGTGTCAAATCCTCCTCAGGCTGCTGCAGCTGCTGATGATGCTGCTGCTGTTGCTGCTCTTTGTACAGTTTTAGTTGCATCAACATGGGCGTCTCCTCTGCATTGTTAATCGCCCCGCTGCCGCTTCCCTTTGCATACTCAATGTTCTCGTAGTTACTGCTGCTGCTGACCAGCTTGTTGCTGTAGACAGGCACATAGTTTGCATTCTGTGGTGACTTGGGTGCTTTTTTCTTGGGCAAAATTGGCACTGGCTGCTCACATTCATCCTCATCGTCATCCTCATGCTCATCTTCATCCTCATTTCGGTTGCTTGTTGGCAATGGCAAATGCAGCTTTAGTTTCGGTTTCACCGAGCTGCCAGGCAGCTGCTTTGGCTGCACCTGAATAATGGGGGTTTTAGTGGCCTCGTGCACTTTGAGTATTGGCTTTAACTGGAAATTGTGACTGCTTGGAATGGTCGTTATTGGAGTTGATGTTGCTGTTGCTATCTGCCCCATAGGAGGCGCCTCTTTATGCTTTGGCGTTGATGTTGCGCTTACGCTGCTTAAACTTGAGCTACGGCTTAAGTTCGATGCTGATATTGTTGTTGTTGCTATTGCTATTGTTGTCGCTGTTGTTGTTGTTATTGTTGTGCTTTGTGTGCTTGTTGCAGTTGTTGTTGTTGTTGACCTTCCTGCCGTCACACTTATGTTATCATCCACAGGCCCAGCAGCGCTCTGTGCGTCTTCTTTTCATTCAAACATTTACAAAATTTACAATGGTTTTTGTTTTTTGTGTTTTTGTTTAATTTGTGTGTAAGAAACCAAAAAAAAAAACGTTTACACAAAAATGGAAAAGAAAGAAATGTAAAATATTTTTTGGTTGATTTTTTTTTGTGTGTTTAATTTTTATATGAATTAAAATCAATCAAATGGGTTTTGTTTTGTTTGTGATCAATTTTATTTTTTTTTTTATTAGCCCATGATTTTGAGGTTGAGTTTTGTGGTTTTAGTGCGAAATTTACAGCGGCTTTTAGTAGACGAAACACCAAGCACCCGTTTGCCATTGATTGAAGTTTAAAGCAACTAAATAAACCAACTACTCAAAGAAATTACTTTCAACGTTTGAGAGAGAAAGAGACAGCGAATAGAGAACACACGCCAGATATATTTTATGTATTTAAAGTAAACAACAAAAAAAAAACGAAAAAGTATTTAAGCCAACAGAAAAGTTTTCGTATCTGCTGCCGCATTAGTTAATTGCAATTTTACTCTGTGCTCGGGACTTTTCCCCAAAATGCGCCGTTGCATACTTTTAGGCATCGGCATTTTGGGATTTACGAGTATTTATTTACGAGTATACGAGACAGCATGAATTCTGTTTCACTTAATTGGCATTTACAAAATATTTGTGATAGGCCTGTTGCATTCTCGCAATCGCATTTAAATTTGCATTTGCATTTGCATTCGCATTGTGTGTGTGCGCACGGCAGGAAGGTTATTGTTTTTATTATATTGTTTGTACACATACAATATTTATTGTTATGCTGTGTTTCTTTTTTTTGTGTATTTTAATTGCATTTATTATAAATTGCATTTTGCCTTTGTTTTCCTTGCATAATACAAATTAATACAAAAAATCAAATACAATTCAAAATAAAGACTAGTACTACAGTTGATTTGATTAGTTAGTTTGCTGGCTAATTTAGAGGGAAAGTTGTGTTATTATGGATTGTGTTTGGTTAATATTGTTTAAAGTGTTACTTATACTAGAGCTTTGCAAGGTGTTTAGATGCATACTATATGCAGTCAGAAGCAAGCTCAACTACAGGACCAAAACTATAAAGACTAAAGTCAAATGAAGGCAGCTGACGGTCAAAGCTAAAGAGCTAACAGTACGAATAGAAAGTAGAGCACAACAAAGGCAAACTTGCAAAAGAAAAAAAAAGATACAGAGAGCGAAAGATAGTAGATATAGACAGAGGATAGCTCAAAAAGACTTTAAGCAAAGCAAAACAAAATGAGGAACATGAACTGAACTGGGCAGCCAGGCACTTACCCTCATCATCCGACGAGTAATTGTTGTACACGCCACCAGGACCGACATTCGCCTGTGTTTCCGATCTCGAACGCTGTATGCCCGAGCTGCTGGGACTCGCTGTGGCACCGCCAGCTGCTCCACCGCCATTGGCCACCAGACCCGTCTTGCCCGCATGTGGCGCGTAGCGTGCTCCACTGGCCACAGCCGTTGAGGCGAGCAGAATGTTGGGGTTGCTGCCCAGCTTGGACATGGCCGACATATTGCTGCCGCCTTGCTGGATGCCCTTGCGTGTCAGTGGCGACTGTAACATGCGCTGCTTCCACTCGAGCAGTCGTTTCATCGACTCCTCCCGCTTTCGTTCACCATCCTGTGGATTGTTGTTGTTGTGCGGCGATGGGGCTGCCGATGTGGGCGACGTTGCCACCGAGTTGGAGGCCGAATAGTCATCGTCGATGCCACCGCTACGCTTGGGCAGTCGTGCGCTGGCCGAGCGCAGAAATTGCTCGTTCTTGCTGATGATCTCTTGCGTGGACATCGAAGGCGGGAATATGGAACCCGGATGTACATTCAAAGGAGGCAAATCCTCATCCTGCTGATGCTGTTGTTGATCTGGTTGTGCGTGTGTGGAAACGGATCGTGCGGCAGCACCAGCGCCAGCACCCTGACTGGCCGAGCGACTCATGCGTGGCATGCTGCATGCAACGTTGCCCTGTGCAGCCTGTGCCTCGGCGAGAAGTTCCTGCCGCTTGTAAGCACGCTCATAGGGATTCTCGTAGCCAATGGTGTGCACAACACCGCTACCAAATTCACCGCCCGTTGTGCGATAGCTGCCCGCTTGCTGTGGCTGTGCAGCTGCACCACCGCCTCCGCCGCTTTGCAAGTAAAGCGCACTCTTGCGCATCTTGTCCGCGTAGCTGGCCTCCGAGTAGTAGAAGCTATCGGGTGTGCGATTTATGTCGAGACTCGATTTGGGTCGCGGTGCACGGCCCGTTTCGTGCTTGCTGTGTGCAACGGCAGCGGCAGCTGCAGCCGCAGCGGCCTCGGCACGCGCCTCATACTCCAGAAAATCAGCGGAATGGGGACGCACAATGGCCGCAGCGGAGCGAGCACGCAAGTCCATGGTATTGATTAGTTGATCGGCAGGCGACGGCTGCAAAAGAAGAAGAAGGGGTTACACAAGTCATTTAAATTGGCATAAGGTGGTTGCAATTTAAACGAGGGCTAGTTACGACTCTAAATGGAATGCCACCAAAACGAACGCGTTTCTGCAAAGTGGCAAGCGGCAAGCGGCAGACACAGCTGCTATTGGGCCCAGGCACATAAATCATGCACGCGACTCATTTCCCGGCTGACCCACAAAACGAGGCTGCAACTTCTGCTCCTGACTCACACACAGAGGCAAAAGGGTGAGCAGCCCATAAAGTTGCACTTTAGCGGCACTTGGCAGCTGGCTGTTAGGAGCGAGTGCAGCACACAAATGTCTGCAATTTAGCAACCCACTGACACACTAAAGTCTAATTAGTGGGCGCGGTGGCATGTAGTAAGGACTCCCACAAATGTTCAAGAATGAAGCGAAGTGAAGCCAAGAAAAACGTAACAGTTTTCCCAGAAGACACGTAGTTGCAATTTCCAGTGCCTTGTTAACTAGAATGAGTTATTAATATTAAATTTGACAGCAACTCAAACTCTGAGTCTCTATATGTCTGCCACTCTTTTGTCTGTCTATGAACAAAATGAAAATTGTCTCGAAATTGGTGCTGCAGAAATGTGTTGCATCTAATTAGCTGCTAGATATCTGAGTGAGCTTATCAAAGCATACAAAAGCTGCTAACCAGCCTCATATATACGGTTGTTGGGCAAAAAGTTATGCTCACTTTAAGAGCTTGCTCTGTCTGCTTCTATTCAAAGTTCAAAGTTGATGTGAAAGGCTGGTCAGGCTTGTGGAGGTAAACTTTTCATCAGTCGGCTGACTTTTATGTCTGACCATGTTCCAGTTTTTGCCTTTTATTAACGATGAACTACCCGGGAGACTCTTTCATCAGCAGACAAAGTGCAACTGAATGCATTTCCTATCCTCTCCCACTGCCCCACTTGGATTACATTGCGTATGCATAATGCGGACTTACCTCCAGATGATTGGGTGTATAACGCTGTGGCATGGCTGGTACATGCTTGTTGCCATCGTAACTAGGCGGACTCAGTGGCCGCCTGTAACTAGCTGCCTCCTGCAGCAGCGCTTCGTGTGCCGACATTGGTGCTCCTGCTCCCCCCAGCTGTGACATGTTGTAGATGTCCTCGTAGTCGGCAGCAGCTGCCGCCGCAGCAGCGGCAAACATGCGTTGCTTAGAGCGCCCATAGGCATCGGGAGTGCGACGTTCGGCCTGCAGTTGCTGCTGTGTGGGATAACCGGCGGCGCCGCCGCGTTGCATCAACTTGGCCATGTAAAGATCTCGCTCGCCATACAACTCCTCGACGGCACGTTGCTGCTGCAGACGCGCTATATGCTCCTCCATGTCGAGATGCTGCTGCTGAAACTGCGCTTCGAGATGATCCAGCGAGTACTGCTGTTGTGCCTGCTGCAGCTGCAGCGCTGTGGACACGTGTCCTGTGCGTGTGTCATAGATGGCGTGGTGCTGTTGCGGCTGCTGAGATCGTTGCTGCTGCTGATACAACTGCTGCGTGGGTGACATGACGCCACCGCTGCGTCGACTAGGAGGCGCTGGCTGCTGCTCGTTGTGCTCGGGCGATGGCGACGAGTAGCCGCCGTCATTGATGCGACGCGGTTTTGGCGGTGCATTGGCATAAAGCGGTTGTGCACCGCCTCCGCCGCCACCGCTTCCATTGCCAGCTCCCGCATTGTCCGAAGCTGGCGTCACTTGTCCCTTGCCAGGCTGCGATTGCAGCGTATGAATGCCCGAATCGGAATTCTCGCCACTGTGATTCAACGAGCTGTTCACACTCGGCTCCGATTCGCCACCGCTGCTAGGCGCCTGCATGGTGCTGGCTGCGGAGAGCGCTCGCACCCATTGCATCATGGCATCGGCATTGTCGGCCGCTAGCCAATAGGTGCGCATATTCTGATGCTCGCACTTGAAGGCAAACTTGCGATAGATCTTGTCCTCGGGCAAACAGGCGGATACGCGATATGAGGGTAGCAACACCGAGCCCAGCAGTTTCTCCTCCTCGGGTCCCTTGTAATAGTACAGACAGTACTCAGCGAGGACAAACCAACGTTTGCGCCACACCTTAAGGCCATCGGAGCCCTGTTTGTGCAGCCAACCCGAAAGGGTCACAGGCGTTGTGGGCGGTCGCTTTGTGATGGGCGATTTGAGCGCTTGAATGGAGCCGATGCTCTTCTTGCGATCGAGTGGCGCATGTGTGGGACTGCGCGTCGAGGCCGAGGACGATTCCTCGGAGCTGGGCGTGGGCTTGGGCTTGACAGCCGATATCTGCGTTTGGCACGCCTGATTGACAACATGACCGGGATGATTCTGCTGTATGTAGACGGTTCCATGTTCGCTGCCTGGTGTTTGCAGTTCAGCTTTTTGACGTTGTTGTTGCTGTTGTTGTAGTTGCTGCTGCAGCTGTTGTTGTTGCAGCTGCAGTTGCAATTGCTGTTGCTGCGCATAGATCTGCTCTTGGTAATGCTTCGGCATCTGTGGCTGCAGCTTCAAGGGTCCCGCAGCAGCCTGATATTGATTCGATAGATTCAACGTCGAAGGCGGCGCTCGCTGCTGCTGCTGCTGTTGTTGTTGCTGCTGTTGTTGCTGCATTGTCATGGTGGAGACCATGCTGGGACTCTGACTCATGTGATAATGATTGGTTGGCGGATTCATCGCCTGTCGCATGGCGAAAGTGCGCTGCTGCTGTTGCGCCGCCTCATTCTGTGTGGCCATCTGTGCCTGCATCTTTGCCTGCTGCAGCTGTTGATACTGCGCCTGCAGCGCCGATATTGGATGCTGGCCTGCGATGGCGTTGCTCGCCTGCAGTCGCCCAGCAGCCGCCAAATAAGTTCGTTCCGTGGGCGATTGATAGAGCTGCTCTCCAGTGCCGCCGCTGCTCGAGTATGACTGATGATACGGCGAACTATGCGAGCTGCTCGAGTTGCCACCGCCGCCATGGCCATGCTTTAACAAGCCATGCTTTGCCTGCGGCTGCAGTTCGATAGGAGAGAGCGGACCACCGCCCGAGGATGAGGTGGCAGTGGGCGATTGTTGATAGAGCGCCTGCGGTGGTAGATGGTAACCGGCTGGCGAGTGTGTCGCCGTGCGATAATCAATAAGATTCGTTTGATAGGCCAGCGGCAATTTCTTTTGTTGCGCCGTTACTGCCTGTAATTGTTGCAGCTTCTTGGCGTCCATGGTGCCGGGCGTGAAGAGTGGTGGCGCCTCCAGCCTGTAAAAGAAAAGTTGAGAAATTAACACAAATCAGAGATTGAAGAAATAAATGGGTGTCAACTCAATTATCAAAGGTCGCCGAGCTTAATTCAATTGCGTGAGCAGTCAAAGGCGGTCAACGAGGCATTTTCAATTTGGTTGCCAGTGAATAGCACTAAATCCGCAGCAGCAAAACTGATTGGATGAGCTGGGCAGATGCACTGGCTCAGCCCGTAATTGACGCTAATTGATTGAGTGCAGTTCGGCGGGCAGTTTGGGGGGCACAACAACTGCCTCGGATGACCTGCCCTGTGCCTCGACCAGCAAAAATTTGCATGTAAACTACGTATTTCGTAATTTGCAGAGCACGTTTTTTTCTCTTTGAACTCTGAGTACTTACCAATCCCACAGCTGATAAATGCAGCCAAACATGTTTGCGTTGCGTTGCGTCGTGTTGTGTATTTACGTTAATCAATTTATAAATTAATTGGGCTTAGCAATAATTCAATTGCGCGAATTATACAATCTGATTCGCCTCACTTTTATTATTTGATTATTGCGAAATGCGAAAACTGAATTACGTTTTTCATTCTCATTTTCAATTTGAAATGCTGCTCGGTCGTCTCTCTTTTTTCTTTCTTTTGCGTTATCGGCACAATTATTTTTCTTTTTTTCTTGTATTTATTTTTGATATGTTTGGTTTATTCGTGCCATCGTCGAGAAAATGAAATCATTGCACTAGCTAGCTAGCCCAGTTGCACTGAAACTACGAAAACGATTTCTATTTTTATTGGGGACAAGCGCAGATTTATGTGCAATCTGTGAGAATCAACAGACAGCAGAGAGACAGAAATTGATATACACATTATTTGTATTATTTTGAGAATATTTTATGCACTCAAATGTTACACATTTCAATCAGCAAGGCAGAAATGTTTTTCGCATTACAATTCGAAATTTAAAATGCGCATCACATTATGAAAATGCATTTATAATTGCCGTCTAAAGCTTAATTGAACATTTGATCGCTTTTATCAATTTAAATATTTTGATATTTTTGCGAAGTTATGGAACAACCAAAACAGACTTCATTGCAGACGGCACCGCAATTAAATATGACGGCTTCGGCTTCAATGCACACAGGTGGAAATTCCATATGGTATATATAACAAATATATATATATAATATATGCACAGCCACAGAGGCCCAATCGCAACCGCAGAGAGACAGAGAATCTGTCAGATGAGCCGGAGTTGATAACGAAGTCAACGGGTAAAATGCGTTTAATGCAATTGACCGCCGCTCTCCAATTATTTGACACAAATGAAATGAAAGTTGCCATTGCAAATGTATGTGTATGTATGTGTGTGCGGAATGCGAAATGTATTTCGCTCGAATGCGTTTGCCAAATTAATTATGAATTGCACATAATTTATTTAATTCGAGTTAAAAATTCGTTGCATACTTTCAGGCCCTGCAAACAGATATGAATTATGCCCATCTATGCTATCTTTCTGATGGATACTCTAGCAAGTATGTATGTTTATTGGCACTTGAAAGAATGCCAGCAGCAGCGTAATAAAACGTCGACACAAATGTCGACGTTTGTGCATTAAAAGCAAAATCCTGTTGAAAATGTTACGCAATAAATAAACAATTGATCCGGCCATTTACAACGACAAGAAATGTGTCTGTGCGTGTGCCTACTGTAATTGTATCTGTGTGGGTGGTTAGCTTCTTCCTTGCGAGTGTGTGTGTGGGAGTTCTTTGGTTGTCGGCAAATGTTAAATCAATGCTTTAGCCACCTTCTGGTATGCCAATTTCATGCTACAATCAACACTATCCCCGTAGCCTAGCCTGGCCAAAGCAGGCAGTCAAGCAACCAGGCAGTCTGGCAATGCGATTGCTGGATTCATTTTATAATTGCCTTCAAGCCGGTCCACAATTTGTATGGCTTTCAATTAACGCCTCAGCCAGATGGCCTGAGAACTGAGAGCGTCACGACGTGGCCAACAGCAGCAAATAAAATATTGGCAACTGAGAACTACGAGGCGAATAGCAACACAGGCAAACACGGCAATAAAATCGATGGCGACTTAACAATAGTCGAGTCGAGTCTCTGGTCAGGACTTGGCTGTCGTATTGTTGTGAAATGGAGTTATGGTTCTTTTTCCCCCCCTTTCTTCCCCTCTTTTAACAATCGTTCAGTTGCTTTTGTGTCTGATGGACGTTGCTAATTTGAGCATGAAATATGAACGCAAAAGTATTTTATATTCGCAAGCATGAAATGAATGTGAAGCGACGTATGCCAAAAGTTATGTGCATATAAATGTGAAACTGTTTTCTCACACACACACACACATACACACACAAATATAGATACTCTTGGAGAGCAATATGCGAGAATTATGCATCGAATGCGCATTCATAGCGTAATATGCTTATGTATTCAACGCATTACAATGCTGCTGCTGATTAGAGGTCAACTCCCCAAAATACTCGCAATGCATTTTGTATTTACATTCAACTCAACTTTGGCAGCACTAAAACCATTTACCATTCGGTTAGTTTGGCTATGAAATGCTAATGTTATGTGGTGCCGGAAGGATTGCTAGAGAGTGGAGGAGGGAGACATTGCTAGCTATCTAAATTCGGAATTGATAATAACTGACAGCTCGGCAGCTCGATTGGCACTTGAATTGGAGCACAATGCAAACTCCTACGTGATTTATATTGCGCATACGCAATGTGAATTGTGCGTAGATTAGCTCGGCTATAAATAGAATCAATAGGCAAAAGGGATACACATATACGGGACTAAAAAGAGTGCTGTCAGCAGCAGCAGCATACATGAAATGTCAACAAAAGTTGAGCCAAACAATTGAAATCATAGCCTACAACTTGGCGCTGTGTCACCTTTAAAATCGCTTTAATTACGACTCGACATGCAACAGCACAAAGTACTATATAAATGTACATGGCACTTGTCATGCATATGGTTACATGTTTGTCGCGCTGCCAATGCAATCAGAGACCACAATGACGTCATTACCATTGGCAGCAAGTGTCACTCACCAAAGTGGACACTAACGAGAGACCAAGAAAGCCACAGCCCAATGACCCACTCAACGAGAGGCATTTCACTTCAAACCCTGTTTGCCGTCAGCTCAAGTAGCCAACGGGCCCCAAACTGTCCTCCTCTTTGGCGCAGTTCAACTTAATTAATATTGTGGAGGCCACGAAGAGTGAAAGAAGCAAGTAGTTGCAAGGCTCGATCTCTCTCTCTCTCTCTCTGTCTCTTGGCCGCACGTTAAGTGCAATTATAAATGCTCATCAAGCAGATTTCAAGTGGAAACGGAAGCTCGGAAGTGAATGCCATAAAAAAAACAAGTAAGAAAGCTACAGTCGAGTGTGCTCGACTGTGAGATACCCGCTACCCATTTTTAATAAAGGCAAAATATTGCGGTATCATTTTGAAAATATACCGAAAATACTTAAAAATACTAAAAATATACCAAATGGTATGTTTGGTATATCAATATAGTACCGCATTCAAAATATACCATAGACGGCTCAATATACCAGATTGTCAGTCAAAGTAACTAAGACCCTTATAAGTAGGCGTTTTGCCCATACAAAAGTATTTCTTTTATAACTTCGACAATTTTTATCTGATCGCAACCAAATTTTTAGGAATCATAACTACTATAGTTATTATTATATATACCAAAATTTGCAACTCTAGCTTTAAAATTACGCTTGTTATTCGATTTTTTTGATTTGCGGGGGCGGAAGTGGGCGTGGCAAAAATTTGAAACAAACTTGATCTGCGTGCAAACATAACAAATGCTGTCGAAAAAAAATTATAGCTCTATCTCTCGTAGTCTCTGAGATCTAGGTGTTCATACGGACAGACGGACGGACACACAGACACACAGACACACAGACGGACATGGCTAGATCGTCTCGGCTGTTGACGCTGATCATGAATATATATACTTTATAGGGTCGGAGATGCCTCCTTTTACCTGTTACATACATTTCCTGTCGGCACAAAGTTATAATACCCTTCTACCCTATGGGTAGCGGGTATAAAAATAAACTGAGCAACAAATTATTTGAAATACTTCACTGTATAGAGAATGCTAACAAAAACAAGAAAAATCAATACGAGCTGAGTGAAGGCAAAGCCCACAAATACTTTGAGACTCTGCTGAACTGGGATAGCTTTCAGAATGGTGACAAAGTTGCTGTGAAACACACACACACACTCACACACACAGTGACAGCAGGGAGTGAACAATAACAACTACAAAGTAGAGGCAGCTCTGCGAGTTGGCAGATAAAACCTTTTATTTTTTTTTCTGCTGCCATTTCTTAAGCGCCTCTGGGCTATTGGCACATGACCTTGCCTCGACTGCCTGAGACGCTGACAGACTGATACGACAGACGCTTTGATGAGTTGTCAACGTTGCGAATTGTATGTGTGTGGGTGCCTTGGGTAGAGAGTTGCCCTTTGGGGCAGAGCATACTTATTGGGGCGAAAAGTGTTGCATAATATTTGCGCTGGCAAACGGCTAACAATTTACAAACGACACTCGGATTGTCGCACCACACAATTTGGCACGCCATTTGCTGCGCCAATAAAATGAATTTTCTTAAAAAAGGAGTTTGAAGTACGCATAAAATAAATATAAATGTAAGCAATTCAATTTGAAGCAGTTTGATCAAACAATTCTGTTGGCTGTAGTGCACCTGCAACTGGTCGTAAATTTGCAATTGCAATTGCAAACAATTGAATATAATTAAACGCATATCAATCAAATGCAACTCTCTGCATGTAGATCAATATGTGTGTAATGAAAGTGGATGGCAATCTATTTGGTGTGGACAATCGATTATATTGCAATCGAGCCGAAAGTGCAACAAGAGCTTCTCTGGCCCTTTCTCCTATCTCCTGCTCATTGTCGCATGCGAGTTTTGCATTGCAAATTTACCACGCACGCATAAATCAACTGGAACTGGGATTATTAATTGGCCACGCTCTCTCTTCCTCTTTCCCTTTCTCTTACACGCAAATCAGTTATGAAATTGGAAATGGATACATAAATTGGAAAGGACAGGAAAAACTAAGTTTCGGCCCTGAGCCAGTTCAGTGAATTGAAACTAAGCAATGTTGTGACATTTTTGACATGTTTTTTATTTGTATAATCTAAAAAGCATTTTGGGGCTGTTAAATACTTTATTATGCCACCCCCACCAACAGCCCGCTTAACCTATTTGTCGAGATGTTGTATATTCAAATAACATTTTGCAGACTGACAACGCAGCTCACTCCAGCACTCTGGCAGCAATTCAAACTAACACACTTGATTTGGTCGACAGTGCACTTCAATTCGTAGACAGCATTTGCTAAGAGAAACGCCGAGTGTTTAGAGAGGTTAGAAAGGGGAGATGTTAGAGGGATACACAGGGTTCTCGAAAGCCTTGCTTTATAGCACTGACAGTTTTGGTATACAAAACAAAACATGAGGCCAACAACAAACATAAATATTCATTGCGAGACACAGAACTCGAGTGAGAGAGAGACAAAGAGAGAGGGAGCTAGCATAGAGAACACATCTAGGAGACTGGTGTGTGTTAGAATGTGTGAGTGTGTGTGCGGGTGTGTTGTTGAGTGCATGCCAACTTCCGCCCAGAATGACACTTGATGATGAAGATTTTGTTGCTTTCACTTTTTGCCATTGTGCTGGTCGCCGGCCTGATTGGCTGACGACTCAACAGAGTGCAATGGCTGGCTATATACATATAGTACGAATACCCGTATAGTATACATACAATTACACATCCTCTTCACTGGCATGAGAAATTGACAACCGGCAAAAGTGAACGTGGAACGAGTCAAGCAATTGCGACAGCTGCCAAGCCAACTAGGTGGCTATTAAGCATAGTCCTTACAGCCTTACACATTCAGCCAGGTGGTGATTATACACACACATCGGCATAGCAATACACTTTTGCATATTGGCTGGTAAATTGAGTAAACAGGATGATGGCATAGTTCGGAAGAGGAAGCTGAATAAGTCATTGCAGCCATAGCAACTGCTGCGCTGACAAGATTACTCCTACATTATGGCAACAACAAGAGCAACAGCAACAACAACAGAAAAACAGCAACAACTTTGATGACATTGCCCTGGAGCAAGATCTGGTTGCCGCCTAGGCACGCGCTAAAATTCGCTCGCATTCATTTGCAGCCGTCAAAAGTGAAAAATTCAAATCAAGGCACGGCAAGGACACGCGGCTTAGCTGCTGAATACACACACACAAAGTCATACGTACACACACACCTACACATACATGTACACAGTCACAAGCAGGCAGTCATGTGCCAGGACTTTATCACACAAACATGAGCGACGGCGGCTGTCATTCATGTTGCATACCAATTTAAATACTTTGCACGCACACTCGTGCCCCGTGTGTGTGAGAGAGGGATACGAGGGAGGCAGAACTACCACCAGCAAACATTTCCCTTCTTTCCTCTACTTTCTGCCGTTACCCATTTCCGCTTTTGGCAGCACAAAAGCCACTCGGGTCTGGCTTGCGCCTGCAGGATGTATGCCATGTTTGTGCCTGACCCTCTCTGTGCCGCACCTCGCTTTTTAGTTCTCAGCTTGCTGCTCCCTTTTTCCCTCTCCCTCTCGCTTCACGTGTATTGCATGTGGGGAACAAAGGCAAGCAAAAATATTTTCCTCTAATAGTTGTCGCTAAAGTTTACTGTGTGTGTTTTTGTATGTGTGTGTGTGTGCTTTTGTTTATGGTATATTTGTTTTGCCCTTCTCTGGACAGCTTGTCCGAAACTGAAGCGAGAGTCGAGCAAGAATTGAATTAAAACACTAAAAACGAACAATGGAATATAGATGAATGAATAGCAGTGAATCCCTTTCACAGAATTCAGCTCTAAAAACTATCATAATTGAGTCTACATTTTTTGTTCTCTTTCTCTCATTCTCTCTCTCTCTGTTTTCCATAATTTGTAAAGTTTTGCACAAATTAGTTTTAAAGGATTTATTATTCGTGGCTTAAACAGCTTAAGTGTTGTTTTTTTTTTTTTTCAACCCAAAATACTAACTACCAAGCTACTTTTGAAACCACCCACGTTTATCCAACATCTGCGATACATTGTTATTTTTATGTGCTATTTTGTTTTGTTCCATTTCTCTCCTTTTTTTTTGTATTTTTTTCTTTGGCCATGTTGGGCGAATTCATTTGGCATTTGATATTTTTGTGCTCCTTTGTTGTACGATTGTAAATATATGTTTGCTTGTGTTTGCGAGTATGTGTGTGTGTGTGTGTGGGCAAGGGATAGACTTTTAGCTTTTGCTCGGCATGTTGGCCATTACTTTTCTTCGAGAGAGAGAAATGCAAATTGTTATTGATTATGCAGCATATAAAACTAAACTACAAATGTACACAAGCAAAAACTCATGCGATTTTGTAGATTTTCATAAATTCGAGCAGTTGCAATTTTGACCCAGAACCCTTTCCATCTAACCTTCATTTTGCTCTTGTTGTTATTATTGGCATTGGGAATAGTTTAGAAATTTGCTTAAACAAACTTAATAAAAGCTCCTAGACGACTCGAGAGTTGGAGAGAGGCGCAAAACTATTTTAATTTGCACGTCAGTTTTGGGCAACAAGGTGAAGTATTGCACATACGTCATGTTGGTCGGGGGCACTGGCTTTTTAATGCAGTAAATACCTACTAAAATGCACTTTGACTGCTTGACTTTCGGCTTAGAAGTTTTGTGCCAAAGTTAAAGCTAAAGTTGCAGTTAGAGTTGAAGTTGGAAGTTGCTGCTGAAAAAGCGCCAGCTGAAAACCTTTCATGCCGAGTTCGGCAAACAGTTTTGCCTGCGGCTGCAAAACCCAAACAGTTCAACAAAAACTTTTACCTCCCGTCTCCACAACAACCACATATCGTATGTTACCAAAAGTCAGCAACAGCAGCAGCAGCAGCTCACATACTGAACTGCAAATCGTTGGCTACCGGCACGAGGGATACATAATGAGTTTCGTAATTATACGCCATGTCCTTTCGTCCGTTGCTTTAGCCTGATGCCTTGGCGCTTGCAATTACCTGCAGAATCGAGTGTCTAACTTTTAATTGCTGATGCATGCGAAATAAATGCGAAGACAGCAACCAACCAAAGTCAGCGGAAAACCGCACACAAAATGCGTGTTCGAGGCGAGGACAGCGCGTCATCAAGAGTTCATTTCTCTGCACGATTGCTTGCTCGCATGTAATTCAGTTGCTGCACTCAAATCTAATTTTACATTTGGCCTGAAGAGCATAAGCATAATGCCAAATGCAAATGAGACGAGCTATGTATGTACGTGCACAGAGAACTGGGCTGCAGCTGCTGGCGCCTTTCTGACGACTGCTTAAAATTAGGCAAGGCCATTATGAAATTATGAAAATGTGAGATTGAAATGGAATTGAACATGACGTGAAACGGTAAAACATTTGAGCAATTACATTAAGCAGCGAAATCTCTGAAAATTGTGCAATCAGCCAAATGCTTGTGTGGTCTTTGCTTATCTACAGAATGTGCACCAGAAATGCCAGCAGTATTCTTTGGCATGCTTTGACTTTTTGATGAACCACTTTTGATGATAAATCTAATTTTGACACTTGACTGCCAATGTATAACACAAAAATCTATTATTGCACTCAATTGCTATTAGAAATGTTCAAAAGCTATTTATTAACACCTGAAGCTTGTCAGTGTTGTTTTTTGTTTTCTATTGCACACAAGAATGTTAATTATATAACAGAATTTCACATGTTCAGGCCATTATACTAACCGATAAAATTACTTGATTAAAAGTTTTTGAAGCCTGTCAGGTGCCTTGAAACTTTTGCCAAGCACAAAAATTTGACACGCCATCGGAGTAAAATTACGTATACGCAATTATCAACATGTATTTATAATTAAATGCTAATAGATATCTTTGTTAGGTGTATTAAACGAAAATATTTAAAATGCAATACCTGAGAATGGCTCTTAATGCGAATTTAATGGAATGCTTGGATGTTGTATCAGTCTAAGCAAAGTAAAGGGAAATGTGTGCAGCAAGGAAAATATACGAATGCAAGGGAATACGGGAAAAACTTAAGCCAGACTGTGTGTGTTGGCAGTTGTCGACTTGGCTTCTTGATATGCAAATGTGAATGTAGATTCTGTTTTGAATAACTTATTCATTAGACGTGATACACGTAAGAGTGTATATCCGTGTGTGTGTGTGTGTAAATAATGCGCTGCTAGGCATAATAAATTGCTTTAAAAGCGGCCAAAGATGGCGGCAACCAAAGAAAGAGGCAGACAGACAGACAAAGTTGGCAACAATTTAGTTTCTTCTTGTGGCAGTCAGTGTCCTTGTTGTGTGGCTGTTGTTACTTTTTCACATGCTGCTTTATGTTGTGTAGCCTCACACGGATACACACACACCCAGACACACACACACGTGTGCTGAAAGGAACTGAAACTCATGTGGTGGGCAATAAGCGAGACGCGCGAGTCGCAGACGAAAATAAACGCCAAGAGGACATAACGTTAGTAAAAGGAGAGCTCTAAAGAAGGCCAACACCTGAACTGATACACTTTTCTCAAAGGCAGCGAGTAGTTGAATGGTGGGAGGAAGAGGAGGAGAAATGGGAGGCTCTACGTCAGATATGAGTTTTGGACGCTTTCACTCGCAACAGTCGCTAAACTTTTGTGTTGTGCGCCCGACGCGAACGTGGGCCAAGGGGAATGTAGCATGTCGATGAGGATACGGACATGGACATGGACGTGAACGTTAACGTGGACGTGGACAGTGCTCGGCAATACGACGAAGTCAAGGCTCGCCTCGTTGGGGCTGGCACATAATAATTTACATAATATACGTGTGCGCAATCAGCACAACAACAACAAAAAGAGGAGCAACAGCAATGAGCAAAACGATATCAACGATTCAGTGTAGCACACACACATACACAGAAATATTTTTGACTGGATATTTTCACTCTAGCACTGGGAACGTGCTTTCGTTTTTTGTGGGTAGAGCTCTTCGAATCTTTGTCGCCCCGCTTTACATAACACACCGCACAACCAAAAATTTCTAATTCATTTTCGTTTTACTTTTATTATTCGCGTTGTGTGCTGCGCAAAGTTGGAGATTCACGCAGCCCAAAACACACGACGACTGCGACTGCGACGGCGAATACAACGACGACGTCCCACGACCGCCCAACGCCCCAAACGCCCACGGTGTCTTATTCCTGTTATATTTCTGCCTTGTTGTTTTTTCTTAATTTGTTGAGTTGCCAACCAAACAAGAGACGCACGCGTTGCCAACCGTCCGCTCGATGTTTTATGGGCAGCCGTTGCTGGCGAAATTCGTGAAGAGACTGCTGAAAATCCTACAGTTCGTATGTGAGCTCGGCACCACACACAGGACTCTTGGCTGGAGTAGGAGCCAAGTGAGCGAGTGAAAGCTTCTCGAGTGAAAGCTCGCTCTCTTTATCTAAAAAGCTGCGCGGGTTGTCACAGCAGTTGCTGCTTACAAATAAAGCGTAGCATAAACATTGAGTTGCACTCAAATTAAGTTGCTTGAGCGCAGGCTTCAACTTCAGCCGTGTGTGTGTGTGTGTGTGTAAGAGTGTTTATTTTGTGTTTATGCATTAAGGATAGAGCTTTTATTTCTAATTTGGCGCAGGCAGTTAGCAGCAAACAAGTAAGAAAGTTACAGTTGAGTGTGCTCGACTGTGAGATACCCGCTACCCATTTTGAATAAAAGCAAAATATTGCGGTATTTTTTTCAAAATATACCAAAAATGCAAAAATACTAAAAATATACCAAATGGTATTTTTGTTATATCGATATAGTACCACATTCAAAATATACCATAGACGGCATAATATACCAGATTGTCCGCCAAAGCAACTAAGACCCCTAGTAAGTAGGCGTTTTTGCTCATACAAAAGTATTTTTTTAATAACTTCCACAATTTTTATCTGATCGCAACCAAATTTTCAGGAATCATAACTACTATAGTAGTTATTATATATACCAAAATTCGCAACTCTAGCTTTAAAATTACGCTTGTTATTCGATTTTTTTGATTTGCGGGGGCGGAAGTGGGCGTGGCAAAAATTTGAAACAAACTTGATCTGCGTGCAAACATAACAAATGCTGTCGAAAAAAAATTATAGCTCTATCTCTTATAGTCTCTGAGATCTAGGTGTTCATACGGACGGACGGACAGACACACAGACACACAGACGGACAGACGGACATGGCTATATCGTCTCGGCTGTTGACGCTGATCAAGAATATATATACTTTATAGGGTCGGAGATGCCTCCTTCTACCTGTTACATACATTTCCTGCCGGCACAAAGTTATAATACCCTTCTACCCTATGGGTAGCGGGTATAAAAACACCGGCAGCATGAAAAAACAGAGCTGCTAATGTTGATGTATTTGTTGTGACTGTAGGGCAAAGCTCAGTGCTGCAATCCAATTGATGGTTAGCTAATGAAAATGGCTTAAAGCATTACCGCCGCCGTTTTACCAGCAAAATATTGAATATTCGGCTTTAGGCGCTGCGTGCAAGGCCATAAAAATCTGTGTTAATATATGTTTATCTTACTCCCATATCTACAACTCTATGTGGTGTTGTCTCTAATTAGCATCAGCACAACGCATGTGAGACCAATTATCTAAACTTAGCAGGCCAATAACTCAAGTCAACTTACCTTAGGGGCCAATACACAAACGTATGGTAATCAATGTGGGGCCAATAAATTTAGGCGCTGCTTCGCTGCTCCATTGTCGCAAACTGCAAAGAGACACGAACAGAGAGAGAGAGAGAGAGAAAGGGATTGATTAGTATGCAGTTCATATATATTGAGAATGGGGAGAAGTCAACTGAGAAATCGTGTAAGCGACGCGTATGTCAATTAAAAGCCTATAACAACAAACCAAACAACACACACAACACAAGGCAACAAAACACACAACTTAACACGGATATGGGCAAAGAGCAAAGCAGAAATCAACTTGGGCTTCCAGTTCCAGAAATCGTTGCACGCAAATGCAAAACAAAAGCCAGAGGCATGTCAAAAAGGCGTGGCAAGCAAGCACAGCAAGCAAGCCAGCAAGCGGTGGCAGGCAATTTGGTCACACAAGTCACGTGCAACCGAGAAGGCAAAAACGACAAAACGCGTTTCAAATAGTGCCGCACAAGAAGTCGCAACACATTTAGTTTTTGAATTGAAGAAGGAAAAATGTTGCCTAGAAGTGCATTTCAAGAAGAGAAAGAGAGTCCAAACGCTTTAATATATTTGTATAGTTTAATAGCAATTAAGCAATTTGGTCAACTTATGATATTAGTGCAATTGTGGACAACAATTTTGCAATTGAAAGAGCTCTCTCACAGCTAATTAGCCCGGCAGGCCTCCAAGCCTCATCAAAGTGCAATTTACTTTTTCTGCAAGTGCATATGAATGTGTGTGTGTGTGTGTGTGTGTGTGCAATTGAAAACAATTAGCAAAGTGTGCAGGAGATTTAGAGCGGAATGTCATAGCCCTAATTGCCCAAGCACACACAGTCACAACGAGGCGCAAATTTAATGCCGGAGACATGCAAAAATTACATCCTCAATTGCAGTGGCAATATAGCTTTGACTCTCTGTCTCTGAACTGTATAACGTATAGAGTTGTGCTCGTGTTAGTGGCAGTTGCTGCTGCGGTAGTTGCAATGCCACTGGCAGCGCACAAATTCAATAAACAAGGCGCTCGTGCGGGCCCGGACACTCTGTCTCTGTCCCCAATGGCTCTATTGCTCCCTGGACTGCTGTGTGTTTTTGTGTGTGTGCGTGTCCTGTGCATGCATCGAAGCATGCTGTCTCCAAGCGTTCGCCTAGCGGCGACAATGTTGTTTTGGTTGTTGCTGCTGCTGCTGCTGCTGCTGCTTCTGCTTCTGCCCTAAAACCAAAACAAAATCAATTGCAGACAACTCGGCTGCTGTCGCCTCTGCGCTCGAATGTAGGCAATATAAATTTGGCCAGCAGCTTGCACACACACGCACACATACATATTGAGCCATTAGAGTTGCGGACAGTTCGGCAGCAGCTGCACCAACGACAACAACAACTACAATAAGAACAGCAATAAATTCAATCGAATTCCACACACTCTGGCCACACATGCGTGTGGGTTAGGCCCATCAATTCACCAGCACCCCACAAATTGTGCGGTGCACTCAAGTGAAGCCGGCAACTGCCACCCAGTTGACCAGTTCTCCACTCCACTCCAATTCTCCTCTCTTCCGAGCTGTACACGCTCCATTGGCGCGCCACATTCACATTTGCCAGCGAACGCCAATTACATAGTCGCTGCCCTCGACTTGCTGTGCAGCTCTGCAAACTGTAGTTGAAGTTGGTCTCTTCCACGTGGCCACGTGGCGGTCGTTTAAAGGTGGCAATTGATTGTCGTTTGCTTTAATGAAGACAACCGCCAGTTCCGGCTGTCCAAGTGTGGCCACACACAACACACACCCGCCCACCCCCAAACTGAGTCCTTTTGGGTCGGGTTAACTGAGTTCCTTGAACTCTTCGCACTTGTGAACACATGTCAATCCAGCAGCCTAATGCATAATTAAGTGCATAAAGCTGGAATCTCTATGTGTGCGAGTGGAGTGTGTGTGTGTGTGTGTGTGGGGATGATGCGCTGCACTTAAGTTTAACTATGCGTAAAACATGCTTCAATGCCCCGTGCCCCTCCGCTTTAAGCACATACACACACACAAAAGTCTGCATGCAAACAACTGACACACTTAAAGTTGCAGCTTCACTCGCAACTCTTCTTGGCGACTCATTTGAAGCGCTGGCAAATGCAAAAGTCACGTTCCGAATTGGCCAAACCGCAAACGTTTTCGCATTTGACATTTTCCGTGCTGTGTCATCTGCTTCCCAACAACAACAACATCAACAACAACCAGAACAGCAACTCTATATAGCATTAAGCCGTTGGCGGTAAATAGTAAATTGTTCGATTTATGTTCACAAATTGCGCTTGACTTCCGTTCGTTTATTCGTTCGTTCGTTGCTGCTGTTGTTGTTGTTGTTGCCCCTCAGGCAACATTTACATTCAGCTTGTGCATCACACAACAATCACATTGTGGCTTCTAGCGATTGATTTGTCGCAAACTGCGGTTGCAAGATTTTTGTTTTCTATTCGCATCAATCAGAGGCAACATCATTTTCACATTATGCCACAACAAGCAAGCCGACGATGGAAAGGGAACTGTTGTTGTTGGGGTCTATAAAGTGGGTCAAAAGGTGATTTTACCCGCTAGACACTTTTTATTGTGTCTCCCTCTTTGGCAAATTGCCAACCGCATCAAGGTTTTTTCTTCTTCTCTTCTGTATTTGTGTGGCATTTAACCTAGACTGGCAGTTTTGTGAAAATGCCAAAGCAGAGTTTCCCATCAATTCCATTTGCTAAATTCGATTGCTTGCAATTTGCTGATGATGATACGATGCATCGCACATCACATCACATCAACAACAGCAACACCAACTGCAACACCTTGAGAGAGTAGAAAAGCATAAATCATGACGTGCAGCTAAACTTGAACTTGATCTTGAAAATTGTGTTATTATGTAGTTCCATTTGCCCGGCCATGCATAGTCAGACTTTCCGCCCATTCTCTGTATGATTATATCATACATTTTCCTACGCATTTCCACTCCACTTAATGGCAAATTACGAATTACATATGTATGTATCTGTGGCCACATGACTTTTCTCTGTGCTACGAGTGCTTTGTTCGCATACTTCTCTTTAAAAGAGATTGTTGACTCAACGGAATTCAAATTTCCAAATTAAGAAACTCGATTTATTATAGTTTGGTATCATTAATAATCTATACATGCAAATTAAATTAAATTATATATTAAATATTGTAATGTACAATTTCGTATATAGCGTATTTAACTGTCGGCTTGGCTATACTTTGCTTTTTGGCTTTTCAGCGCTGTTAAACGTTCAACGCCTGTTCGCTGTTGCATGTCGCTTTGTTGTTGTTATCTGTGCTGCTGCCGCTTTGCTTTTGTTGTTGCATGTTTCAATGTGCATATATATTTTAGTGTATATAGTATGCGAGACAAACACACACAATTAGAGCGCTCAAAGCCGCGTAACACTCGCAAAATGCCGGCAGTTCCCTCGACTGCCAAATGAGCAGCTGTAGTTGCTGTTGTGTTTAGAATTTTTGCATTTACAATTAGGTTTTGCTTTTTTCGTGTTCTTTTTTTTTGTTTAGAATTTAGCGAATGTGTCGCATGCTGTGCCAGTTCTCTCGTTGCTTTCGATTTCAAATGCACTGACATTATTTATGGGGTGACAACATGGCGCATACGTAATGTGCGCACAAGCACGATCTTTGCTTTATTTTGCTGTACAGTGTTTGATCAATTTAGTTGCCTCTACTAGTTTTTTGTTTTCGAGTCTTGCACAATTTATTGGCTTTGCACCTGCAGCCAGTTTGCTGCGATCCGCTGATCGATTGTAGCGATTGCTTTGTGCACTTCGTGCAGCTGTAATGTCGCAATTCCATAGAGAGTCAGAGCGGGAGGAGGGAAGAGACTAGTCTACGCTAACAGTTTTTTTGTGTTTTCCTATGCAGGTCCGTTATTTCCATGCGCCACGCTTCATTAAGCAATTTCATGCTTGATCAGCACATTTCGCCGAAGCTTTGAATTACGTTAATGGAGACAACAAATGCGAGCGCAATAAATATATCTTGGTAATAAGTCAACAAAATTTTCGCAAGTAATCAGCAGTTTTCGTATTCAGCGCAGACACAATTTCTCCCCAAAACAAAAGCAAATCAAGTGCAAGCACGTCACCTAAAATCACGTTACAGTCAGATCTTAATTATAATTGAAGCTAACCAAATGTCAGCGTCAAATAATCAGTGGCAATCGCAACAAAATACACGAAACTCAAATGGAAAAAAAGCTAAGTATACGCGAACAACAGATACTCTATTTACTTGTCACAAAACAATGTAAAAATGCACTTTAAAAGCGAGAGTTTGAAGTATCTGAAGTTGCTGGCACTTTGTCATGCGATGCCGCCTGACACGGACTCCCACTTCAACACGAGATGCCGCGAGACAATAACAAGCGGCGCCTGCAAGAATTGTCGGCAATTTGCAACGAAATTGCCAGCTACAACAGCTACAACAGCAGCAACAGTAACTTGGACAGCAGTTGGCTGACTGGGCATTTAGCAATCTAAGGCACATTGCTGTCAGCATTTTAAGAAGGGGGAAGGTTCGTTGCTTGCAACATGCGATGCGGCACACTTACTTATCAACACACATGCGCTGAAACTGTGCCAAGCTGATAAGCGACAAATATAAATTTGTTGCCCTTTCAATGTAGGGCAGCCCAGGCAGCTAGTTGACATGATCTGTCAATAGTTTCTATAATGTTGCAGCATCGAACGCGTTCAAATGGCTGACAAAACACAAGCAAATGCAATAACATCAAATGCCACACAACAACTTCATTTAATAACATAAAGCGATTGCTGATGGGCAATGTGTGGCTGAGAGGTTACAAGTTCGGAAGGGACAAGGAGGGGAGGGTGACGAGCGACATTTCCGACCACAAAACAATTCCGGCGGACTCACCCGATGCGCCCCGCCCAGTTTTCAGTTATGTTTGCCCAGCGGAGCAATGAATCACAAACAGCGGCCCAAACCAACCACGACTGTTACATGGGGCAACTGCAACAAATCGATCAAACTTCAACAAAGTTGCAACGCGTAGTTGCCATTCTAATATCGTATATAGAAATTGATAGTGGAGAGGGCGAGAGATAGAGAGAGAGTGTGGAGAGGAAAGAGACCGCACTATGCACTATGCTGTCAATATTCATAAACTCAAATCCCATTTGGGGGGAAATGCAAACGAAACGAGACGAATTTTATTCGTGGCGCATTTGGTATAAATGCCGTTTACATATTGAAATGTCGAAATGAAAATCTGTGCAAATGGAAAGTCGCAGCGCACACACACTCAAGTAAAAGTGTGTGTGCTTGTGTGTTATGTGGCTTTATGGCATTCCCATGTGTGCTTAAGGGTTTTTGGCCTAAACTTGTTGTAAAAAAAAAAACGACATAAGCAGCACAGAGAAAGAGAGGCTGTGTTGCAAGCTTTAAAGAGTTGCCCAAAAACGAGTTTTGTACTCGTTTTAAGGCCTCAAATCAATGCGGTAGAGTTGTTGGCTCTGATTCTCGCTGCTGCACAAATAATTGTGTATACATTTTTTTTCTTTTTTTTTTTTTTTTTGGTGACCCAATTTATGACAACGGGCAGTACAACAAAAGCAACAAATTACTGCGGCATGCCGCCACGCCTCAGCCCGCATTTAATGCCACGCCCGCAGTGCGTATTTGCGGCGTGTGTTTTTTTATTTTTCTTATTGATTTTGTCGCGGCTGCGACGCAAAGTCAAAGTTGCTTGGCTCTGCCTGGTCTGTGGTGCAACCACACAGAAAGTGCTCGTAGGTTGCGCTTGAGCAACTTTTGCCACACGTTAAAGTTTAGGTTTTTTTTTGCGTTTAGTTAAGCAAAGTGGCAACTGTAGGCCAATAACTTTCAAATGGCCCAAGTTTGAAAGTTTTGAGCAAGCGGCCATTCAATGTTTGCCAATTACCGCAGCGTATACACAATTCATGCGAACTGGTCACACTGGCACAGCACCGATTCAATTAAACTTTGGCTTCACGCTTTCGATCAAGCATACGACGCGTTGGCCCGCCAACTCGCAGTGAAAGTGGCAACGCAAAGTGACCACTGGCCAACCAGTTACAGGTAATTGTACTTGCAACTTGCAACTTGCAACCAGTTAGTGTGCGCAGTGTCAAGTGCAATGCCAATTGTGGTCAGTGAACCGTCAACAACAAAGTAGAAGGCAATGTGCCTTTCAATTTCCAATTGGCTCAGGTGCATTCGATTGATTTTCACTCGCATCGCATTGCATTGCATCGCATCACTCGATTGACCTCCAAGTTCAACGGCACTTCAACGGCAACCTGAGACGCAATGCAATGCAATGTTGCAATGTTGCTTCTATGAATTATATATAGATATGACCAGCACATGATGTTGATGGCAATTAATGCGAACATCCGCCTGCAAATTGAAATCGAAACCTTTTGGGGTGGTCGAGCGAATGCTGCTCTCATTTTCCCCCAGCTCGCATCGCTTCCCATCTCATCTCATCTCGGCTCGTCTCGTCTTGTCTGATATGGTGTGGCCTGGTCTGGTGCATTAATCTGGCACAAGCACGAGCTGCAAGAACAATAGAGTGCAGACTGCAGTCGCGTTCGACCGGGACGTGAATGCCGCTGGCTGTTGCCGCTTAGTTGCATTCGCTGCCGCTGCAGCAGCAACAGCAACAAACGACAAGAGCAACTAGCAAAGACGCCTCACGCTTGGCCAACGCTGCGTGATGAAGTGGCCGTGTCTCTTGTTTGCTCGTTCTTTAGCTGTATACATACATATATCATACATATAAATTGCATTTACAGCATGTACAAAATTGGCACATTTTACTCTCGTTTCAACAAGTTGAGAGCGTAACGAAATGGAACGCACGCCCCGAGCACAGGAAATGATACAAAATAAAAATCAATATAATTCTATATTAATTGGTGCAATGTTAACTATCAGTTATCAGCTTTTTTTATGCTCAATCGATGCTGTCGTGTTCTTCTCACTATTCAAGTTGAGTAACGGCAAATACGTTGACTAAATCGCAGCTTAACCCAATTGTTGCTGGGCTATTTGGGACAGCATAATCAGCTTTTAGACCACAATAATCAGCAGCAGCCACTTGATGGCTGCGCACCTGATTGCGGAGATCTTAAGATCTTATCCATCAACATTGCCCTGAACTTTGAAAGGCTAAACAAAGAGTGTAACTCACTGTTTAGACAACACAACACAACTCGAGGGCCACGTATCAATGTTGATTTCCGCCCAACTGTTATTTTTATGACTTCTTTGAGACATTCCCACAGGGCTTACAAGCCGAACACTGACTTCAACTCCAACTTCGACTTGGACTCAGTTTTAGAGTCAGTTTGCTGCGTCACATGAAAAACAATGAAATGAAATGAAAGCAAACGGGTCAGTTTTGAATAATTTATAGCTAAAGCTGATGTTGGGTCCGGCATTTGTATGTGTTTGTGTTATATAGAAATGCTAATTTGAAAACGAAACTGAGACGCGATTTGTAAGGCGAATGAGCGATGTCAAAAGAAAGTTAATTAGGCGAACGTCTTCAGTCCTCAGCACTCGGCGTTGCATGGGGCATTGTCTAGGAGGCAGCTGCAACATTGCCTGGGGCAATGTCAAGGGTTCGTCTTAGACTTTTAATTGGTAGCAGGTGAAGCAGATACTCGCAATGCTCGACTGACTTTTCGTCCGATTCGAGTCCAGACGAGGCGAGTGCAGGTGAAGAGGGAAACAAATGCAAATACGATGTCGGTAATTGTGTGAATAAAAGTCAACAATTTGTGGCCGATGCTGTTGGCAGCACGCAAACAAATCTTGACAACAAGTTGCCCCTGTCTTTTCCCACTTCCCCTCCTCTCTGACCCTATCTCTCTCTATGGTCTGTTGTCTTGCCCCTTCCGCGAGTAAGTTGTTGATGTTGTTTCGCTGCTGCGGCGGCAAATGAAAATGAATTCATTTCATAAAGTTGACGCCGCTGGGAAACCAGAAGAAATTAGCATAGTTTTTGCTTTAAAGGCCAACTTTGCTTCCTGTTCCAAGATTCGCAAAATAAGTAAGTGAGGCACAGCACAGCACAGCACTCGGCTGGCTGGCATAGTTCATTAACTTGGCATAGTGCAATCTCCGCGCCAACTGAAAGTGAATTTCAATTTTTTCACTCGCGCAATTTGAAGTTCAACGAGCGCGCCATAAAAATGCAAAACCTCAACCCAACACAGCAGCAAACAGATTGGAGTGTAATGCATCTTTTGTGGGGCATACTAAGAAACCAGTTGAATAATAACCAAGTCAGCCATGTCTCTGCTCTTCACCCTCTGCGCTTCCTCTTCACTCTCTTCGGTCGTTTTTCGGCAGCAGGGAAATTGCAAATTACCGGCACATAACCTGCGGGTCTAAAATGCTCCAAAGGCCCTTTTCCCAGTTCGCAGTGATGTTGAAGGCATTAATTTAAATTTTTGTTAAAATACTTTCACTGCCTGTTTGCTGTTGACTCTCTGCGGGTATTCGATTGTAGTTTATAATTACAAAAATACAAAAAAGTTATTTATACGAAATATCGCCAGCTAACCAGACACTTTTTATAAACTAATTGAATAGATAAATAATATCTAATGGATGGCTATTGGAAATACAAATCTGATTTCATTTGGAGAAACTCTCGCGCACACAACAATACTCGTCAAATTAGTAACAATTTCATTTGAAGCTGTGCAACAACAATAATGTGCATTATGCGTACACACACAAACACATTTTAAAAGGCAATAACAATCAAAGGCATAACAAAGAGTCAACGCCATGCCACGTAATTAAATGTAAAGTCTGTGCCATTATAGCCTCTCTGCTCCCAATGCGCCTCGGCCCACAATAAAACTTTAACCAACAAAAAAAGCAATAAGTTGAGGTTCAACACAAAAAATATATATGGAGTCGAAACGCTTTTCGCAAGCAAACGTGCTGTCATTAAATTTAATAAGCACTTTTTAGGCCAAGCTTGGATTTTTCAAGCCCGCCCGAAGAAAAACTGGACAAAAAAACAAACACAAAAAAAAATGACAACAAAAGCGACAAGCGAAGCGTTTTCAAAATGAAATGGTCTGGCAAAAATATGAAAACAAATACGAAAAAAAAAAATAACCAAACGAAATACAATGAGAGAAGAAATAAAAGTAGTACTTGTAGCATTATTTTAAGTTCTTTTCCTGCTTTTCCTATCAACTACTTTTCTTCGAAAAGTAAATGAACTTTAAGCACGCCGCCGCCGCCATCTAACGGCTCATTTGGCTCGCTGGGCTCTGGAGCCCAGACGTCGCCAAGGTGGCTTACTTTTGTCTATGTCGATGCGGCGATGGCTATTACGAAATGCTGTTACGCCAACATTACGTAGAACAGGCCCCGAAAGCCGTTAAGGCAGCAGCAAATTGAGTTATTAACTACCTAAACTTGGTCCAAATGACTTAAAGCCCAGGCGCAAAACACAGCACACAAAACAAAATGCGCTTTTAAACGCAGTCTACCACATACAACAATCCCCAACCTTCCCTGGAGCTGTGCACAATTGGAGCACTGTTGACGGAAACGCTCATTACGGACCACACCGACGCAACTGCGACGCGGCGGGGCACAGTTGATGATGCCGGCGTCTTTGTGTGTGCACCAGATCTAGATCTGTGCAACTGCAACAGCAACAGCGACTGTAACTGCAACTGCAACTGCATTGAAATGCAGCTCACGATGCTGCTGGCACTTGGCATGGCCAAAAAGGTAAGCGCAGAAAAGCGCGTCCGTTTTATTGTCGTTGAATATAATAAAAAATAATAATTATAAAACATGCAACAAACAAGGGAAACAGTTCTAGTCGACTAATATATACTCTCTAATTTGCTGCTTCGCTTGAGATTAGATCTTTATTAATCAAAGTGGACTTAAAGATACTCTTTAGAGTCCAAAGACTTTAGCTGTCTATTTAAATCGCCACAATTTGCTGCATCGCTTAAGATTAGATCTTTAATTTGCCGTCAACGTTCGTCACGGTTGCCCTCTATTGAGGAACTACGTGTGTGTGTGTGTGTGTGTGTGTGTGCTATACCCTCTTGAGTTTGTAGCGTAGATCATAAAAAAAACAACGTATAATATCGCGTTGCAGTGCAAAACTACAGAATTCAGAATTTTTTTCGCATTCAGTGCACATGAGTGCACATCAACATGCCCTGTCCTCCACTTGCAACTCCAACTCCGACTCCATTTCGCACTCCCACTTGCAACCCAGTCCAACTCCAATTGCAAACTCCTGCTACAGTTCTGGTTTCAACTTTAGCAAAACTCAATGCTGCCACTTGTCGCGCTCCCTCAGCACCGCACCCACCTCTCTCTCTCCCTCTCTCTAGATATATGTATATATGGCGTAGTATAGTATAGTTCCAGTCAGTGGGACATAGTGCACTTGATAGCCGGGAGCAGAGCAGCAAACTCGCCAACTGCGAACTCAATTATAAAACGGCAATGGGAAAACGCATAAAATACATTAAAACTGCACGTGGATAGGAAACGAAACGAGACGAAAAGAAACGAAATGAAAGGAATGGACTGGAAAATAAATGAAAGGAAAGGAAACGAAACGAAACGAAAGGAAAGCCATGGAAAGGTTTTGTGTTGCATTTTCATTTATCGTGTTTTTTTTTTTTTTTTTTGCTAACCACCGCACAATTTATTTAGTTTTCTCTCCTCGCATTTCTTTTGCATTTAAGCATTGTTCCAATATAAATGCTGGCAGAAGAAGCAGCCATAAATACTATGCGACTTATAAAGTATACGTAATGAAAAACTGTGCTGTGCTTAATGAAAGTTCACTTTGAAATGAATAGAGGGGCAAATGCAGCTGCGCTTGCGAAATGAAAGGTGCTGCCAAGCAACAAATACTGAAAAGTATTGAAATGAATAAAAATATATATTCTAGCACTTGTTTGTCAAAGTTACCTTTGAGTTTTTAAAACGCAAAGCAACCATTAATTATAAACTAAGAACTAGAGCTAAGAAAGAACAACTGAGAAAGTTTTCAAATAACATGTAAAACAGATAAAAGTATATAACGAAAATTAAAGGTTAAGTCAATTTTGATCATAAGTTAAGAACTACAAGAATAAATCCAGTTTTATGATTCTTTTTTATAGAATTGAAAGGAAAATGTATAAAAGTATACAATGCTTTTAAAATAAGTTTTCTACTTCATCGTTGCCCAAGTTACCTACCGAATATACTGATATAAAAGCTAAGAACTAAGAAGGATTATTCAGTTTTATGAATTCTTTTATAGAATTAAGTTATAAATTCAAAATTTATATTCCAGTATTTTTCTTAGACAGCATTAACTGTAGTCTTCAATATGACAACGAAAAATGGAAATATAAGCTGACAACTAAAGAAAGATTATTCAGTTTTATGAGAAGTCACAAAAAGTTGGTAAACAAATTAGGCACAGCTGTCCCTCGAGACGTAATATTGTCGTGTCGCAGACACTCTAGACACCACCAAAATATGAATCCATCAATCCGCCCTTATTTGCAATTTCAATAAGCGAAATGCGAGAGAGCGAGTCCCGAGAGGAAGATAGAAAGAAAGAGAGAGAATACAGAACCAATTCGAATTGATCGACGCTGGCAGCTGGCGGAGAAGAGAGAGAGAAGACAGCACTAGACAGCAACAACATGAGCAAGCAATTTGAGGCACGCAGCACAGCGTGGGCACCCAACGGCGACGCTTGAATGATGCACCTGCTCAGCAGACAAAAAAATAAAAATAATAAAATACGATCCACAAAAAACAAAAAAAAAAAAGAGAACGACTATTTCAATAGCAGACGGAGTTCAAGAGCGTGGGCTGGGAAACAAACGGACTCGAGTGACCGGTAGAGAAGTTCGCGTGATGCCGGAAATGCAATTGTCGCATTCGACTGCACGCCCACAAAATGACAACAACAACACACGCCCTGGGATCAACCAGCATGGCAACAACCAAAACTTTGACATTTTCACGTAACTGTGTGTGCCTGTGTGTGTGTGTGGGTGCATTAATGAAAATTTTTTGAAAATCAATTTAACAGAGAAGTCAATGCCATTTTATCTTTGCGCGACACTTTAACGAAATGGAAATTTGAGTTCTTCCCATTTGCTGGTGGCGGGAAGGCAACAACGCGCGTGTGGCTCTCAAATGTTGCACATTGTTTATAATTTGTTGCTGGCTTGTGCCAGTCGCAGTTGCAGTGCAACAACATGTGGCACTTAAATGGGCATGCCACGGGTCTTCAGCAACAACAAAAGCGGCAACAACAACAACGACAGCTGTCAGTCTTATGTTGCGGCCAAACATGTTTAACGAGTACTGAATGCATCGAGTCCCATGTGCGCCTGTTAATTCTCGAAAAATGCGACTTACTCTCTTATGGTTCTCGCTGTTGGCATTTGAAACGCAACATTTACCAGGTAAATATTATTTTTATTATTTTGTTGTTGTTTTCGTTGTTTGAAAATGCACACATGCAAAGCGCATGGAATTTGTGAAAATTGCAACATGAAAAACTTGAAAAACCGGCAACGACTTTAAGCCAATGGGAAACGACGACAACGATGGCAACAGCAACAGCATCAGCAAAAGGCAACTGCAAATGGCCCAAGTGGCAAACTGGCTAAGAGACATTAACAATTCACACATTTGTGGCAACATAATTTCAGTTAGCAGCCAAGAAGGGGTCAGAGGGAGGCAGATGTAAATGCAATTGGCAAAAAACTTTGTCGAGTTGTCTGTGTGTCTGTGGCGCAAAGGGAGAGAATGAGATACAAATGTGGTATATGAACATGCAACTCTAGGCAACTCGCCAGAGAGTCTGTGCCAACAATTGTACGCAATTACGAAAAGCCGAATCGGGCAACAAAAACCGTTGCCACAATTGTGGCAACATTCATAATGCATAATGCAAACAACAACAACAAGATAGTTTTGCATAGCTATCGCATAGCAATCATTCGGCTTTTGTCTAGCTGAACTCAATCGATTTTCTCAATAGAAAATAGAAAATTCTCAAAGAATTTCCATTACGAAATTCCTGTCAATGCTGTGTTTAAATTAAATCCACTGTCAATGTTACGTTGGCCGTAGCATTCAGCGTAGCTCAGCACTGTAAAAAGTGTATAAAAATTCCGAAAAAGAAACTAATCAGAAATCAACCAAAGGCGAGATTTTTGAACCAAATTGCAGTAAGTGTGACGGCAACAACAACAAGGAATGCCTGAAACAAAAAGTGAATACAATCAATAAAATTAATTATCTGAAATTAAGCTAGTGCCATGTCTGAACTGCAAGCTTCGCTGCTGCTGAAGCGCCAACTTGCCGAACTGCAACGCAATCCCGTCGAGGGCTTCTCCGCAGGCCTTATCAGCGATGAGGACATCTTCAAGTGGGAAGTGGTCATCATTGGGCCACCGGATACACTCTATGAATGCGGCTGCTTCAAGGCCCATTTGATCTTTCCCAAAGAGTATCCATTGCGTCCGCCACGCATGAAATTCGTCACCGAAATCTGGCATCCAAATATCGAAAAGAATGGCGACGTGTGCATCTCGATTTTGCACGAACCGGGCGATGATAAGTGGGGATATGAGAAGGCCGAGGAGCGTTGGCTGCCCGTGCACACCGTGGAAACCATTTTGTTGTCGGTCATCTCTATGCTGACCGATCCCAATGATGAGTCGGCGGCCAATGTGGATGCGGCCAAGGAATGGCGCGAGGATTATGCTGAGTTCAAGCGCAAAGTAGCACGTTGTGTGCGTCGCAGCCAGGAGGAAGTCTAAAGATTTTACAAACTCCCCACATGAATTCAACACAAATACTCAACGGTCAACAATTCAAATAAAAAAAAATAAGTAAGCGTATAACTTGCAAATCCCCTCGGATTGTCTGGAGAAGATTCTCGCAGCTGCCTTCGGCGAAAGTGTTAAACTTTTGGCTTTAATTAGCCAAGCAGCTGCTTGGCCGACACATGAAAAACCCGCTTCTCTAATTAGGCAAACATTGTCAGTCAACGCAGTATATGATTAGCCAGAATTTCTTTATGCCTGTGTGCCAATTCTGAGCCGACGCCTGTCAGCATTAATTGAACTTAATCGTTCCGAGAGTGAAGCGACTCGAGACTTGGGCGGCTGCCTCACCGCACTCGGGTTGCCTGGCGATGGCGATGGCGATAACGATGACTATAGCCACAGCTTTGGCTATGTCTCTAGGTCAATCTTAAGCCGTGTGCTTAATAGGCTTAGACGCTTCGCTGACACACTTGCAAAGATTTGTGCTAACATTTTGCCTTGACTGTAAGCAGCGTTAGCCACTTGATGGCTGCTTTATTTACTTCTACTTCACATGCCAGCAACCAACAACCAACAACAGCTAAGCAAAAACAAAATGTGTGACAACAACAATAAGTAAGCTGGGAGTCCAGGTGATTCGGGCTCGGCACATGGCAGCCAAACGACTCTAAAATGTATTTGCTGAAAGCATTTTTGCGGTTAACTGGAACGGTTTTGTTGTTGTGCCTTTGTTGCCGTTGCTCTTGTTGTTGCTGCTGCCTTTGTTATTGTTTCTGTTCGTTATTGACAGCAGCAGCAACAAGTTTTGCATTTTGATTTTTGCACTGTTCCGGGCATTATGCGGTCATACCTTCACAACCACAACAAGTTCAAAAAAGCGCTGGTCACATTGACACATTGTTTAGCCATGACTCAAAAACAAATGTACATTTTAGATTGGCGATACAACGGACTTTATGGGTGTGTGACAAGACCGATCAAGAGAATGCCAGGCATAATATATTCATAAAAAAAAAAAACTCAAAGCCTCTAAAATTATGAATCAGCAGAAATATGTGAGTGGTTTGGAAACTGGGTAAATAAGGCCATGCACCTACTTAAGAGTTACTCGAAGTCAACAACAACAGCAACAAATCAACTAAAAGAAACCAGTGAAAAATCAGCAAATCTTGGCGGCAGCAACTGTGGCAACTACAACAACAACACGACAAAATATGTAAGTAGTAAAAAGTAAAAAACGAAAACGAAAAGCTGAAGAAAAGAGCACAAAAACCTGCTTGAAAGATGGAACGAAAGACGCTTAAATCGTCGATGCTCCAATGATGTTGCTGCTGCTGCTGCTGCGGCTGCTGCTGAGGTTCTTCATCACAGCAAAACTCACTCAGCCAGTAGAAATTGAATTGATGTTGCTGCTGCGATTGCTGTTGCTGCCACTACAGTTGCTGTTGTTGTTGTTGCTGTTGTTGTTGCTGGTGGTGGACAGGCAGAAACCGGCTCTGATCGTGTCTTGTCTTGTCTGTGGCTACCAAACGCACAAGCGTAAGCTGACTCCGCTTGCTGTGACTCTGACTCTGACTACTCGGCTACTCAGGAGGCTGGGTGTGGAGCCAAGACTTGAGCTAGGGCTGAGGCTGAGGCTATGGCGAGGCCACAGAGAATGGCGTTTATAAATAGCATTCAATATGCAGTAAAAAAATCTCTCAACTGCAGTCAGTTAGTTACTTAGTTGCCAGAACCTCTGTCTCTCTCTCACTCTCTTTATCTGCCTCGAAGGGTCATCACAGGTAGCGACGTGCAGGTCATATTCATTAGCCGAGGGTGGAAAATCCCTCATCTAAGCGGCATCTAAACAGTTCAACTGCTGTTGATGCCGTGGAAATTTCGAAGAAAAGGGCGCCGCCAGTTTTGTACTTACCTACGTTACAAGTACAACTCCAATAGACCGCAGCACTGCAAGTGTGTGAGTGCGTGCGTGTGTATGCGTTAAGTAAATTCCAATATGCGCTGGGGCTGTGGTGTATCTTACAGATACATTGGCTCAGATACTGGTTTCTGATTTCGTAAAGAGTTAGTCTTAGCTTTTTTGCTGTAACACTCGAGGCGAGAGTGAGACAAACAAAAACGATCGTGTGGGGAGAAAACCGCGTCGACAGTCGACAGTGAAATGTCGCTATTGGCCTGGCCTCCAATCCTGGCCTGGTCGTTGCTCCTGCGAGCTGCGCGAGATGAGTAATCCAAGTTGTGTTGATGAAGTGTGGTATCCGTTTTAAGTTCGCGTAGTTGGCGTTTGGTTAACACTTTTTTTTAATTTTCCACAGAATCTTGTCGTTTCACAAAGTTGTTTATCTTGTCTAATACTTTGTACTTGTTAACAACATTTACACGCTTGATGATTTTGTCAGACATTAAAATTCACAAAAAAAAGAACAACCAAATCGAAGAAACTACCTGACTCGACCGCCGCGTCATAAAACCAAACGCAAACACTGACGTTGCTTCTCGCTTCTTTTTTGTTGTTGTTGCTGTTGTTATTGCTATGTACGTATGCATGTATGTGTATGTATCTAAAAACACGCTACGTTTCGTTCTCTACGCGCTCACGTTCGTATTCGTTTCGACCGCTGACTCTCCACACACGTCCACCTGCGATGCCGTCTCAAAGTAAACTAAACCCAACTACGTTGAAAACAAGTTTCTGAATCCGCAGTCGCTGCCGCTGTCGCCGCCGGCGTCGCTGCTGCAGTCGCCGTTGCTGTTGCTGCTGCCGGCGCATACAAAGGCAGCCACAAACAGTCAAGCAACATAACAAGTCGATGCGAGATAAATGTACGCAGACACATGCACACTGCGCTAGCCAAATGCCAGGGACGGATTAGTCTCAAGTGGGCCCAAGTGAGTAATTATGTTTGCTAGCAGCAGAACCTAGACATTTGCGTTAAGATTTCTTGTGAAGCTATACAAAGTTTTTGATTTAATATTCATTAAAATAATGTTATAATTTATGTATGTATATTATTTATTGTTGAGAAGTTCATTGGGAATTAAGCTATTTCTTGGGCTTTACATTTTTTGAAAGCTGTTATAATTTTTAATTTCTTTAAATTTTGTAATAGTTAGAAATCTTTTATATTTTTATTTTTATTTTTTACTACGGTTTTTTTACGGTTTCATTTTTTTTAATAAATGCGCGCCTGTTTGGAGTTGCATCAACAATGTTGCTGGCGTCGCTCGCTGTTGCTGACGCTTGTTGTTGCCGGCTTTTTGGCTGCGATGCTTTTGTGTCGCGCTGGTCGTTGGCACTGCAGCACACCCACGCCTCCCCCTCTATCAAAGAGCATCACAGGGTAGTTTATCAGTACAAACAAACATACTACAGATACAGATATATGCATGTATCTTCCACCACTTCGACGTCCGTTTCGTATTTACATTTTACGATATGTACAATGCAATGCCTGGCGCTAAATATTTGATGATGCTGCGGGGTAGAGCAATATGTAGATAGAGAGACAGTTGAATTGACAAACAGACAGCTAAATAGAAAGACTGCTAGTCTGGCAGCCTTAGCTTTTCCGCTTTTCATTTTCCCATTTGCGAGTGCAAAATGGCTGAAGCTTCGGCCATGTTTGCAGACATTTTGCCATTTAGCATTTAGAATTTACCATTTATCATTCGGTCATATTTGTCTGCACTTCAATGGTTGCCTTTATCAGTTATCCGCTGTTGTCGTTGTCGTTGCTTTTGCTGCTTCAGCTGCTGCCTCATTTGCACTTGAAAAACCGTCTTGGCCTCAAGTCTGTTTATTTGCCGGTACACTCGTATTTGCACTGACTGTTTGCTATTGCTTTTGCTGCTGCTGATAATGCAGCTGACATCCTTTATCTTATCTAAGCAGACGTCATCGTTGTCAGATAGCAATGTCAACGCCTACAATTCGCCGCCCAACGCATACCAATGAGATGTTGTTGTAGCTGTCGATGTTGTTGCCGTTGCTGTTGATGCATATGTCTCTGCATTTCCATTTGCATTTTCAACAATTGTCAATTGTTGAGGACGCACTGCAGTAACGCCTGCCCTGCCATGGAATTTGCATGTGCTCACATGTAAGAAGACGAGTGCGATACGAGTTGTTGTTACATTTGTCTGCACTACGACAAGCTCACTTTGATGCCATCAGCAAAGGCAACACCCCTCCATCCCACTCTCACGTCCCAATCCCAACCACACCCCCAACAAGCTAAAAAAGTTGGCAAAGTTTATGTACGTCTGGCTTTTGTTTGTGTATGTGTTCCTTTATTTTTTGTGCTGTGTAAAATTTGCATAAAACTTAGTTTTTTTCGTTTCTCGTACTTGAAGTTCTCATTCTTGAAGCTGCCTGGTCAACGACTTTATGCACAATCTGCACTTGGACCATTCAACCAACCTCCAGCGATGTCAGCGTAAAAGTCATTAGAATTTTGGAGAATCTGTCGCGCTCTTGTTGAGGTCCTGCACCTGCAACCAGCCACCCAAACAACCATAAGAAGCTGCTGCATATTCATTTCGCAAAAGTTTACAAAGCTTATGCTAATGCAAATGATTTCGTTGGTAGCCTCTAATGGTTTCTCGGCCAACTGAACTTTAATTCAATGTTAATAGTTCAACTTGTGTGAAGTGCAGTTCTCGACTTCGACCGTTAAAAAGTCTTTCAAGATGTGCAAGGGGGGAAACTCAACTCACTTGACACAGCATAAAAATAACTGTGTTTAGATGAAACACCTCTCGAAGGAGCTACATCGAAGCCCTTCCGGCTTCCGACTCACTTCACTGCACACTCGCCACATGTTTACTTAAGACTTAAGACTCACACTCAGAACAGCATCCGAATCAAAGATTTACGACTTGGAAATACCCTTCAAAACTCTCTTGACAGTTTGTAAACAAATTCAACAATTGAACGCCTTAATTATAGAAAAAATCAGCGTTGTAGTAAATAAATATCAAGTTTAAATATCAGAAAAAAAAAACATGAATACAACTGAAAATTCTAAAAATGTGCTTATGGTGTGCACGGGTACGTAACGCTTACTTTAATTTAAGTTAATTGAATTTAATATGAAAGTGAAACTCACCCGCAGATAACATTAGTCGATCGCCTATAGCGGAGGCGGTTTTAAGAGATGTCATTTCTAAAGAGGGACTCCAAGAGGAGTGGCAAGTGGACAGCGCTGCTATTGAAGGTTGGCATTTGGGCGAGAAGCCCGATCCGAGGGCATTAAGTGTGCTGGGCCACCACAAAATTAAGTATAATGACTGCGCTCGTCGCCTGGACATCGATGATTTCGAAAAGTTTGACTACATACTCGGAATGGATCCAAGTAATATGGCCTCATTGAGGCTGTTAAAACCGCACTATTCCAACTCGAAATTGCTTTTGCTGAGTGACTTTCTGTTTGGCTTCAAGACAAACAACCGATGCATTGAAGATCCCTACTATGTAAATAAATTCTACAACGACTTAGAATCCAATAAATTACTATATTTTTTGCAGGAAATTGGTGAGGATTCTTTCGAAAAGATTTACGAGCAATGTCATTTTGCGTGTTCCAACTTTTTGAAACAAGCGCGCCACAATCAAATTATTATTTAGCTGTGGTCGTTCCGCACTATTGAAGGGTTAACGCCAGCTGATGAACGGCGCTGCCAACTTGTTGTGTGCGTGTTAGTGTTGAAAAGCGGCATTGTGCGGCAATTGAAGAAGAAGACAATCAACAATATAAAATTAAGCGTATAAATTGTGTTAATTTTAAAATGACAAAGAAAATATTAATGATTTGTCTTGGTAATAAATTGCATTCTCACCGTGTAAAAACAATTCTTGATTTGGGTTTCCTCCTTAGGCAACATTTGCCGCTCGCCTATTGCCGAAGTTGTGATGGTCGATGTCGTAGCCAAGGCGAAGGTCAACGATGTCGTTGTGGACAGCGCTGCCATCGGTTCGTGGCATGTGGGAAATCGAGCTGATCCTCGAGCTTTGAGCACACTGCAGCAGCATGGACTGAAGAGCACGCATATTGTACGTCAAATAAAGAAGCAGGACTTCGATGAGTTCGATTACATCTTCGGCATGGATGAGGAAAACATGAGCGAGCTGCGGCGACTGGCGCCCAAAGGTTCGAAGGCGGAGTTGCTCATGTTGGGTGACTTTGGCTTGCCCAAGGAAAAGCGTATTATCGAGGATCCCTATTATGTAAGTTTAATATAGCCAAAATTGTTAGCCAACTGTTTGAAAACTATTTCTCTTGCAGCAAAGAGGCGCTGAGGGATTCGAAGTGGCTTATCAGCAGTGTGTTGTGGCCTGTCAAGCATTCCTACAGCAGCGACTACAAAAATAGTTAAACAATATAGTTAAGTGTTTGTAGTAAATTGATTACAAGAATTAAAACTGCTATTAACATGAGCATGTTAACTGGTTTTTACCCGAATGTAAAGTATGTACATACATGATAATACTATATAGTATATAATGCACATGTATTCATCGCTGTATCTATGAAAATATTCTATTGTGGTGAAATTCTGTTAGTGTACAAAAGTCGTTCTGGGAAATAGATTAATTCAATTGTTTGTCGACGATGAAAGTATTATTTGTATGCTTAGGTAATTATAAAATAATTCAATTAAATTTATTATATAAAAAACATTAAATTAATAGGAAACACTTGTCGCTCACCCATGGCTGAAGCGATTTTAAAGCATCTTATAAATAAAATGCAATTGCAAGATTGGCAAACAGACAGCGCTGGATTGAGAGATTGGAATGTTGGCTATGAGGCTCAGGGACGCGCTCAACACCTGTTGCAGCAACATGGTCTAAAGACAAAACATCTCAGCCGCATAGTAAGTATTTTAATATTGAGTTACCGCCCATATTAAATGTGTTAACTTACAGATAACCGTGCAGGACTTTTATGAATATGATTATATATTTGGCATGGATGAGAACAATATATTGGAATTGGAGCAAATGGCCGAAAAGCTGCAACCACAGCCAAAATGTCGTATTATGCTTTTGGGTAGCTTTATCGGTCGCAAGGAAGATGAAATCATCGAGGATCCCTATTTTGTAATTATTTAAAAAAAAATGATTTCAAGAATTTATAATTTTATTAATACCATTTTTGCAGAGTCGTGGAATGGGAAGCTTCCATGCAGCGTATGCCCAGATCCTGGAAAGTTGTCAGAACTTTGTGCAGCAACATCGCAGTTTAAATTAAACTATTAACTTATATTTTTTAATGAAAAAAACAAAAATTTTATTGTATGATTAAACACTTCGTATCTGTTAAAATCGCGCCATGTTATTGTAACAGCATCAGCTGTTTCTTTTGCCGATAACAGCGAAAAATCGATTAGTGCTTTAAATACTAAATGCAATCGAAACCAGTACGTTTTCTTTTTCACCATCGCAGGTAGTGTGACCAGTATAACAAACAATGCCAGTAATCAGTAATAGTAACCGCTATTTTTAAATTCAAATTTCCGGTTGAGAAAACTCATATAAATTAGGTGTGAGTATATATTTATTTGGAGCATCAGTAATACCATAGTACATAAACATATAGCACAATTAGCACGAAGAGTAAATGTATGAGAAACAACTCGATGGCCAGTGTCAGCAGTGCTAAAGGATTAACAGGCGAGTAAGTAATTAACGAGAACATTTTGCAGCACTGGCACGTAAAACTACCCCCGCCGTTGAGGACTTAATGCTCTACTCCTGCACAGTAAAAGTCAGCTGCTTGTTGCGGTTGCTCTCGAAACGATTCGGTGTGTGCATGCTTAGCATGGCAGTGATGCCCAGACTGAGGATGCCTAGGAGGAAGAATGTGACCAGCAATCCGGCCAAAATGGGAGCCGTAATGAAGCCAACACAGTCGTAGACATCACCGAACTTCTTAGCTCCATTTAGCCAAGGCTGCACTTGATAGTTCTTGAGGATGAGTTGGATCTGAGTATCATTCGTGTTGGGATTGGTGAACACCAAATGCTCCGAAGAGCAACGGAACGAGAATCCTATTGGCGCGGAGGGCAGTGTGTAATCATTGCCTCTAGCTGGGAGCACACCCTTGGCATCACGGCTATCCACCTCCACGTTGCGCAGATGCCACGTGCCACGCAGCAGCGAAAACTTGAAGCGCAACGTATACTTCTCGCTGTTGTACATGAAGGTAATGCTTAGACGACCAAATCCCTTCGTACGCTGGTCATCGAAAGTAATCAGTTTGTTGTGCTCCGCCAGCAGTAGTGTTTCGTTGCCCAAATGCAACTCCGGGGGTCCACTCAAGCTAAGTGCCGCGTTGCCTTCGGCTACGTAAATATAGGTGGTTACCGTCTCTGCGGGAGTTGAGGGTGTTGTATTTGCATTTGACTCCTCCTCTTTGGCGTCTTCTTTGGCCTCACGCTTGGCCAGGAAGTGTGCCTCCTCCTCGCGATTGGCTAGAATGCCCAATACTTCGCCATGTCCATAAATGGACAGAGCATCATTGAAACCCGTTATTAATTCACCATCATCCTCCTCGTGGTTGCCCGTTAGGTTTATGACCTGCGATGAGTGTGAGAGAGAGAGACTTTCATTCATTCAGTTTTATTCATTTTTTCGAATATGTGTATACACACCTCGATGTTGGCATTCAAGCTGTAGGGCTCTGCGGCCAGATTGCGTTGCGGCAAATATGTCCAGGCGTTGTTCTTCACCAAATTCTGGAACTTGGGATATTTGGTGCCCTCCAGACGACTCGTAGTGTTGCGCACAAAAATTATAATGGCCTTGGCATCTTTGAATAATTGCGTCAGCGGCTGCTCCTTGGTTGTGGCATCGACTAATGCTTGGGGTTGCAAGTCGAACAATTTTTCATGACCCCAAAAGAGATACGGACCGCTTATGGATGCGCTGCAGCTGATTACCAGACTCACAAAAACCCCTACTGCAATTAAGTGCATTATTTATGCGCTATACTTTTGAGTTCTTTAATTTGTAATTGTTAAGGAAGTGCCAAAGGTTGCACCGCACTCGAAACTATTTGACAAAATGATCCAAGAGAAAAATCAATGGCCTAGGGGCGAGTAATGCGCATGCTCACTCTGAAATTTTAATACCAATTTTGAGGTGTTGGTGGTGGGCTCTTATGCTGAGGTGAATTGGCGCAAGTTCAATGTGCGTGGTGAATTGGGGTATTAAAAATACACTTATTAATATAGTCGCACTGAACTGGACAGATTTATTTATGCCACTATATAGAAACGTATCAAAACAATCTGCACTGATCTTGCTTGTCACATCGTTAAACGACTTCAGCACTTGCAGAACTAAAAATCTTTTATTTCAATTATCAACACGATTATGAGAAACGTTTTCTATTAATAGATGTGCTATCTCTCTGGAATTTTTGATTTGAATTGTGTTATACATTTCGTGTGTTATAATAACATAAGCCAAATATTTATTCAGTGTTTTTAGTTATATTAAGTAATTTACATACATATATAGTTTTATATACAAGTACAAGAGTATTTATGGAATAAGATCATTTATAATTTATTACAGGAAAATGCTAAAAAATAAACCAATGACTGTCACAGTTAATACATAAGATTTTGGCTGGCTTGGGGCTAGACTGCTTGAAAAACTACCCTTGAAGATCTTGGTACCTGAGAATGTAATGATCTATAGTAATATATCAGATGACATAAGTTTAATTAATTTACTTACGCTTTTCATTGGTATCTCTCACACCGCAAGTGCGATATGATATGGTTGCCTTGCGTTTAGTGTTCACATAGCCGGGTATGTAGAGACTTGGCGCATCGAGGCGACCAGCTGCTATCAGGCGCGACATGTCCAACTCCAGACGATGGGCAATGGGTCCCTTGAAGTGAACAATCATCTGAATGCAGGCACCGCCATGCAACTCTTTGGTCTTACGGGCATCCACGTCCAACATCCATTCCGGAATACCCATCACAGAACGCAGCTCCTCCAGAAATTGTGCACTGCAATGCAAAGCAGAAACAAAATCTATTCAAGTATGGCCATTAAGAATGCAAACTGGAAGACCTACACAACAAAACGTGGCGGCTTTTGCAAATTGATGTACTTGATCACATTGTGATCGGGTTCAATGTTGGCGCAAGCGAAGCGTTCATGCGAATGCTCGGGTCCAAAGATAACGATGGACCGTCCAATAGCACCAACGGGTGCCTCCAGTGGAAAGTTGGAATCTGTGAGAACAATTCGTTCGCCACCCAGATCTGTAAGCATTTTAATATTAATTTCAAGGTGAAAATAAAGAATTTAATCAGCTTACTTATTGTGCCCAAACGTGCTCCCACATCGCCAACATAGCATCGAAGTGGATTATCCGGTCCGCATTCCTGTTCATACAAGTCCAACTAAAAGCAGAAGAAATGATTAGTTGCTTTTTTAGCTAAAAACTATTTGCAACTTACATTCAAGGGATCTGCGAGCTGAGTGTAATATGGATTCCAGACATAGCCTCCAGCTACGCAGCGGGTAACTGTTGGCTTGACAGCGGCATCCACTCCAACGGGATTCACGAAGATTTGCCAGTTGTGGTTGCGCGTTGAGTTGCGATCATTCTTGCCTGGATGACGTAGCTTCACCTCAATGACTGTCTCGGACTGGCTGCCATCGTTGTGGATCAGCTGCGTCATCTTGATGTAGCCATATGCATAACCAGTCGGATGATGAAACGAAGCAATGCCACGCAATTCTCGCGCTTCACTTGGACTATAGCCTCTCTCCAAAGTGCTGCAATTAGATAAGATATAATAATCAGCTTGCCCGAAAGTTGATTTTACAGTTTTATTACCTGCAAGCCCAACGCGCATTTTTCTGCTGCTTCTTGATAATGACCGAGCGCCCAATGATGCTGCTGTAGCCAAAGAGTGGCAAGTTTGTGTCATTGTAGGCATCCTCATACTGAGTCAATCCATTTAGACGTCCGAATTTGCCACTCAGATCACCCATTTCATACTGATCGCTGGTGCCTTGCTTTGGCGGTGGAGCAGACTTGGGATTAACGTCAAAGGGATTCCAAGTGCCGTACAAAGTGGACGCTTCGCAGGGAAATGCTAAATTCGCCTCCACTGGTGTCTAAATTAATATCATATGAGTATTTTAATGCAATTTCTATGCAATCGTTGCCTTACCATATGTATCTGATACGCGCCATTGTCTTGCAGTCCTTTTAACTGCACTTCAATGTTGCTGATGTCGTACTCTGATTGTTGGGTAATCTCCATCTTGCCACCGACTGTCAACTCATCGCCATTGGCATACCAATCCTTGGCAACCACCTTGCGACGATAATGGCCAATTAAACTGGAACATGCCAAACGTTCGCCCCTCGCCTTGGGACCATTGTCATCGTAGATGACCAAGGACTTGCCCAGTATGCTATGGGCACCGGACAAGGGCAGATTGCCATCGCTAAACATGCGACGACTTAGCTGTCTGGCCTGTCGAATGCCACCAGCTATAGTCAGCTTGCCCAGACGTGTATCGAGGGCACCCAGGCGACACATGGCCGGCAATTGTGGCTGACAAAAGTCATCGGCACTGCGATTGCCCCAGTCTACCTTGTACGGATTGAAAACGTTTCCAGCCGATATGCAACGCTGTTGCCAGTCGTAGAAATCCTTGCCTGGTGGATTGCTGTGAATAGCCCAGCGATGATCAAAGGTGCTATTCTGAGTGGAGCCATCAGCTTGGATTAGATACTCGAAGAGCACAGTGGTGTCCTGCCAGGGTTGCTCTGCGGCCTGTCGAAAGATGACACGACCCACAACTGGATAGCGGAAGAGCACCTGCAACGCATGACACAATATGTTAATTGGGGATGCATTCCTTTTTTTTTTTAAACTATGTTGTACCTGTGCTGTGAACATGGGCTGCTGAGATACGCCATTGCGTTGGTATTGATTCAATGTGGAGCAGCCCCAAATGTTCATCGTTATATTTTGCGGTTCAGTGCGATTGTAGGTGTAGATGACTAAACTGCGGTGGGCGATGCTGTGACGACCACGCAGCGGAAGATAAAGGTCCCAGTAGAGACCACTCAGCTCCGAGCTGGTGCCAGGCAGCACATACTGATGAAAGTACTGTTTATTGCGACCCTGCAGCTTCCCACTAAGGTCACCCAATGCGTATTGTTCCTGGGTGCCATAGCCAGGCGGTGGCACATGTTGCTGCTCCATCTCTCGAGGATTGTACAGTTCACCTGTAGTCTGGCAGTAATCCGATTGCCCAATGCGCTGTGGCGTTGGCGGCAGACTGTGAATGCGAAAGGCGGCAACATCCTCGGCAAACTTGCGACTCACTCGGTGGGCAGCAGGTGTGGAAAGGGTGAAGTTGAGGAAAGTGGGATCAAACTTGGAGCGTTGTGTGAAGGTAACCTCGCCTTTAACGCCACCCGAATTGATAAATGATCTGCAAGCAAAAATTATTAAAGAAACTATTTTAAATTGACATAAAACTGTGACTCACTTGTAGCTCAATGCTTGGACATGTCTTATCTGTGTGCATGCCAAGTAATTATCAGGATGTTGGTTATCATATAGCACCAAGTAGAGCGTGCGATGTGGAATGGTGAGATCTGAGGGCAACAGCGCCAGCTTTGTGTCCCGGAAAACACTTCTTTGCGGCTTGCGCAGCGCATTCTTGGCCACACCAATGCGACCCAGTCGCGTATCCAAGTCACCGATGCCTTGACCGGGTCCACCGCCCTGCGGATCGAAGACCAGCTGCAGAAAGTTGCAGTTATCTTCGCTACGATGATGATCATGCTTGAAAATGTCAGTTACAAATATTTTCCAATGGTGCTGTGTAAACTGCTGACTATCTACGGGTTGCTCCTGAATGTGAAACAGATCGGAGTAAATCAACGTATCTCCAGCGGCGCCATCCATGGGTGCTAGCCAACGGAAGTGCACAGAGCCAGCAATTGGAGTATTGAAACGTGCCTCGGCCATGTGCTCCATGGAGTTTTGTACTGTGGTTATTGTAGCACAAATGCGAGCATTTGAATTCATCTCGGTGAGCACCAACGACTTTCCCCAGATGCCACGATCACCAATTAGTTGTATGCGATGTTGCCACGTCGACGTCTCATTGCCTGGCAACACCAAATATTCAAGCTCCTCGTCAAAGCTGAGCACTTGACTGCCCAGTCTATCCAGCTCACAGCGCTCATCGGGATCGGTGTTTGTGTAGTCTACTGGAAAACGACGTACTACCCAGCTCCACACTTGATCCGGATACTGCAACGTGGCCTCCAAATTCGATTGGATCTCCACCAGATTTGGCTCGCTCTGTCTGAAGGTGATCTCGCCATGCAGACCGTGTTGCGAGATATACGCGATCAGATGTTGAGCATCAGCTGTTTACGAAAGAGAGAAATAAAGCAATAGAGCCATGAAGCTTTGATGACTCAAAGAGTGTGGTGAATATCGAGATGGTAGATTCACTTTCGCCTTCGCTTACGGGCAGCATAATGAAAGTAAATTTGAATTTACATACAATATCATTTCATGTTAGCAGTGGGAACTTCAAGGTAATTGTACCATACTCTTCCGCATCCAATACTTACTGCTGCCACTTTGTGTTGCAATTCCACAGGCCAAAAAGACGCACAAAAGCGTTTGATGGCCAAACAATCGTTGACTGCCATGACTCATGCTCCAAGACTGTTTGTTTTCTTCCGTTCCCGTTTCCCAAAAGTTCTTTTGTTCCCAGTCGATTACAAAATAGTAGTTACAGCTACGTGATGTAGTTTCATATTCCGCTGCGCATGCGTGCACTCGACGAGAAATTCAACAGAAAACTGGTTGAACGAAGGTCCAACAAGACAGAAACAACTTAAACCATTCCGCGAACTGAGGTGAATTTGATTGTTGTGGCTCAGCTGAGATTTTGTTTTGATTCGCTCAACCGCCAACCGGCTCTACTCCCAGCCGAAGTTACTCTCCAACAGTGGAAATTGGATACAATGATCACATTAATATTTCATTCAAGTGGACGTTGTTTTACGAATTGATATTCTTCTACAGTCGAAATCGGTTTAAAATTAGGAAACCGGGTTATTATTTGTAGTTGTCAGTATCTCTTGACGATGATCAATAGGCAATGTTGTTCTTCCCAAACCCAAATAATAACATATATATTTATTCAAATTACCGTTAAAAACGCGTTGCCCGACCCAATCAAACAATCATTCATTCTTTTTCTAGACGACTTATGCTTTATTCCATCAAAGTCATCAACATCATCATCATCATTGTTATATAAAAACAGTTCTTCATTTCGTATCTTATTTTTTTTGTGTTATAATATTTCTGACCGGGTTAAAAAAAAAGATTTTTTTATACTGAAGTAAAGATTTCGCATTTAACAACTTGTTGCATATTGAATTTGGTGTTTAGTAATTGTTCTTTTCTTTCATTTGTTGTTGTTGTTGTTGTTGATGTTATTAGTACATAAGTAAAGTGTAAAGTGATGGTACTGCCTTTTAAGAAATAAGGGCAAGTACTCTTATTTGTGTATTGTATCAAAACTACTAGATATGCTTCTCTCTTCTCAATATTCCCTTTCCTTTCCTTTTGTTTTATTTTCTCTGGTACTGATGCACCCACAATGATTCTGCCCTCGCGGGAAGATTGTTCGCTCTTGAAACTCAGGATCATATAACTATAATCGCTATATGCATTGTACAATGGTATTGTAACGAATTAGGTGTCAAGTCCGCCCGTTAACTTGACCCTTATATCATAATCATAGCGATTTGGATCGTTTCGATTTGGCGAAAGGCCGCCTCCTTTGTTAGGAAATCATAAACGTGAACTTTTCAAAAAAATAAAATCAACTTTACTATAACTTTTCGATACTTTTGAACGCATAAACTAGAAACAATTTTTTGTTAAAACGCTGATAGTTCATAAGCAGAAAAATTGATGATTGGTTAAAAATTATGTAAATTCGCATAAAACAATTTGAGTGAATGAACTTTATGTTTATATGGTTGTCATTTAGGCTAACTCTCAATAACTTTGTATTTTGATATATGTATTTATATATTTGTTATATATTGAAATTGTTTAACGAACGATAGAGATAGATAAATAGTCATAAATAATATAATATATTAGTTTTGTAGATATTCTCTGTATTTGGATAGATATTTTTATTTGTATATATTTAGCTCTCAGATGAAATTACTCTAACGAAATTGTATGTCTCTCTCTCCTTAACCTCTGAAAAAAAAGTAACTAACAAATGTGGGCCAAGGCCTAGTCTATGTATCTATTTATGTAGCTACCCACTGGGCGTGGCTGTGGTGTGATCACCATACCGCCTTTGATCTGCTCATCTTTCTCTGTGATTCTTCAACGAACAGCAATTAAAATAAACATATTAAATTTTCTTTTTGTTTTTTTTTTTTAGTTTTTTTGTTGATTTTTCTTTCATAAGTGTTTTTAAATAAAATAGATTTCAATTATTTATAAATTTTACGTGTAAAATTTAATAATAAATCAACTAGAAAACTAGCTGTCAAGATGGCGCTTTGACATTTGGATTTAAAGTATCCCTAAAATGATACGTGGAACTTGGTACATGGTGTGTTGTTGTTGTTTGCTACCAAATTATCGTTGTTCTTGTTGAAGAAGTTAAGAGTATTTTCTTTGGTAATTTGTAGTGGTGGTGGTGTTGTGTTATGTTTTTTGGTTAACAAAAAGAGATTATATAAATATTTAAAATTTACATATGTAAAACGAGCATTTCTTTTAATTACGTTTATTATTTTTTTTGACGATTTTAAAAGTTTTTGGTTGTAATATGGATGCTGAGTTAGAGATAGGATGTGTACGGGGCTGCAGCTGCTTAGGCGGCTTCCTCTTCCTCCTCATCACCCTTGCCAGTGAGCATTTCAATCAGGGAGGCGGTATCGATTTGGTTCTTGTCATCAATGACCATCTGATCGAAGGCATCATCGACCTCCTTCATGGTGAATTTGTCACCGAAGCCCATGAGCATTTCGCGGAATTTATCACCATCGATGAGACCATCGTTATCGAATGTTTTGAAGGCAGCAATAACAACTTCGTCTTCATCGTTGGCACCAGAGGTGGCCATACGGTTGGCGAACAAGGTCAGCAATTGGGTGAAGTTAATTGGACCAGAGGCCTCGCCCAGCATGGAGTCCAACTCCTTGTCGTTGGCGATCTTGCCGACGGAATCGAAGGCAGCGCGCAAATCGTTCTTGCCAATAATACCGTCCTTGTCGGCATCCATAAGTTGGAAGGCCTGATTCACGCAGATTCACGCAGATTTAGAAAGAGAGAGAGAGAAAGAGACAGAGAGGTGGTTGGTGATTTGGTCGTTGACTTGTGCGAGAGATGAATTTTTGTCTTGGTCATATCATGGCAAAGGCAATTGGCATAGGCATGGACACAGGACAGGGAAGATGGTTGAGGTGGATTTTGTGCTGTTTCGTAACATTTGTAACTTACTTCCTTGAATTCGGCAATCTGCTTCTGGGAGAAGACAGAGAACACCGAGGAGCCAGCACGCTTCGACTTCTTGGAGCCACGCGAGCCGCCCGACGCTCTCTTCGAACCAGTAGCAGAAGCTGGGGCAGGAGTGGCAGCTGGTGCGGGGGTTGCTGCCTCAGACACAGCCTCAGAAGCGGTTTCGGAAGTACCACCCTCTTCCTTGGTCTTCTTCTTCTTAACCTTCTTCTTCTCATCCGCCTACATGATCAAGGAGTAAAAGAAAATAAAAAAAAATCGTTAATGAATTATTATTTCAGGAGATCTACGCATTATCTCTCAATACCATTGTGCAGTGAATTGACTTTCAAAATGATTTCAAAATTATTTTCAATGAAAATTATTCCATCGTATTACATGTCTAAAAATATTTTCAACGCGTATTACGTAAGCTTCTCTAGTCTCGTATATGCATCTCGCTCTAGCTATCAGGTTACGTTAGCGACGCGTAAAATTCCTGTGTTTCGACCGATCCATTTATAGAATTACACACATGTGTGGATCGTGAGCATTTCGGAATGAAAACATTTCACACAATTACTTGAGGTTTAAAAATAGTTTCGCTTGAGATCAATTATTGAACTAGGTATATGTTAAGTATTTCGATATGCTCGTTATATGTCTATGTATATCCATATTCAACTGGCACAATAATCCACATACAGGTGAGCTAATTGAGATTAGCACATAGTAATATTAATGATTCACTTCATCTTGACTTTAATAATTGAATTGATTGATTGAGATGGCAAAAACTATATAATTCACTGCACAATTGAATCGCGAGTCCTTTTTGACGTAAGACGTAGCAAGTAGTATAATGCATAAGTCCATGCATAGTTATTGGTTATAATGCTGATCTGTATATCCCGAGTCTCCTTACCATGGTGCTGAACTTTGTTGTGTTGTCTAATCGAGTCGAGCGGTCAGAGCACACTGAATCAATGGCTGATTTTATCGTCAAGACAATGATGTTTTAAGATCTTTTTCGCCTTTTCTTCTTCATTCGCTTTTCACATTGGATCGCACGAAATTTGGCATTCGGCATGCTTCGGCTTGCCGCTCGTTCGGCGCTCGGCTCGCATTCGCTGTATCTGCTGTATCTGTATCTGCAATATTCGTGCTGCCTTTTTTAGTATCTGCAAGGAGAGGTACGCCTAGGCGCCCGGTGGGGGTGCGGGTGGTGTGCTGTGCTATGCTGTGCTGGCCAGGCAGCCATAGCTCAGTTGGCTTAAATGTTTACTCATCGTGTGCCCCTCTAATCAAAATCTAAATTTAACGGCCACCCGAAAATGAGTGCTGTTGTTGTAGTTGTTAGGAAATGCGTATATGCATAAGTATGGTATATAAGTATGTATATATTTTGGTTTAGAAACTTATATATATATATGCACATCTCTGTGGTTAAATGTTGAAATTTATTTTGTGCTTTTCATGCGATATGAACCGAATTTTGTGCTTGTTCTATATACATTTTTTGAACTCATAGCAATAATACGAAAAACAAAAACATACGAATCTTTGCTTTTTTCTTGTTTTGTATTATTCATCTTTGCTCTTGAGGCGTCTTCAAAGGTGTCCTCTTGCTCTGAAATCACCTACATTTCCCTTGGTCACAAATACACATGAACAGACATATGTATGAGTATTTTCACAAATATCTATACCATATACTATAGACTTGGTCTGGTCGATTGCGTACGTATGTATAGCCCATAGGCTATACCATATAGTATACACGGCGAACATGTTCGTATTTTACCTTGCCTATTTTCAACGGCTGGCATTTTCTGTGTTAAAAATGTTTTGCATATTGTGCAATATAAAGAGAGCGAAGAATTCCAAAGCGGTATAGCGTATACAGATTTTGTGTCGCGTATATAACAACGATACCCGAGTTTTATGTTATTCACTAAAATACATTCATTCACTCACGTATGAGAATTTTCCATGTTCCATTGCATAACAATAAGAAATATGGATTATTTTACTTTTTAGAAAGTTAAATGAACTTTACGTATGTTTGGATACATGTTATGGCCTATATCTAGACTCATCAAATCAATTTCTTATGTTCCTACAAATTAAACACATAAATTTTTTGTGAAATAATATTAGACAATCAAATCACATTCTTATTTGTTATTTATTGTTTAGAAATATGCAAAAATATTTTTAATAATTGATATTGTAGTTTCGAGTTACAAACTAATGATTAAAATGCCTCTTATCTTTATTTCTTAATAGTCTTCAAGTAAGAGATCTATTTTCTATTATTTACTTATATTGTATATTCAATATTTAAGGAAATTCTAATTAATAATTATGATGTGTGAAAAATTAAAACATTTAGGATTTGTTCCATAAAATGCACTCTTATCAAAAATAAGTAAGCTCTGAATATTTCAGTAAGTTATATATATATACACGACTTTTCCAAACATTCTTTGTTATACAGTTACTTCTAATATTAACCCATTATCTACAGCTCATTCTATGAATTTCGGAATATATTAATTTAATGTATTAAGCGCACCTAAGAATATTAAGAACGTAAATACTTATTTCGAATTCGGAATAAAATAAATTTGGTAATACCTCAAGAATTTTAAAAAGGTTTACCGGACATGCTTAATTTCGTAAAACTATCATTTGACAGACATAATAGAAAAGTATAACTAATTTGCAAATTACCTCAAATAATGAATTAATATCGTGTATTCGAATTTGTATTTAATCTGCGAATGCATTTCACACATTATTTACATATCTATCCATTTTTCTAAATGACATTCAAATGGTATCTGTCCCAAAATGATTTGTGAAATCATCGAGTAGACATAATTGAAATTGAACTTTCTGTGCCTGTTCATGCTATTCAAATATTGAAAGTGATTTTAATCGAATTTTCAAAGCGTTTTAAAATTTGGCATGTAACCAGGCGACATTTTGGCCGCAGGCCAATCTAAAAAAGCCCGCAACTGCATAATTTTTTGTGTTGTATTGCAATTTAAAAATAATGCACTGTGCAACGGAAAACTTTTTGTCGATCAAGTACTCTCAAAGCCCTCCAAAAGTCATATCGTCGGAAACCATTACGCAAATCTGACACTATTGTAACAATAACCAATAAATAGGCCATACGCAATTGCAACAATTAGATAAATGCCTTCCTTTTACAAGTAGCATATACATTTATTTTTAATTTCAATAACAATATAAACAATATTACAGCTACATAATATGAACGAATGTGGTAAAGAAAACACAGCCTACGCATAGTATTTGTTTATCTGTAGATAGTCTAAATATAAGAGCCAAATCATTTTCAATGCATACAACTCTACAAACATAAATATATACATATATATTTGATATTATATACATATATAAAACTGATCTTATATACAGCAAGTTATGGTACATAAACGTACATACATGGAAGAATTTCATTTGTTTTTTTTTTCTCTCTTTCAATAACGTATTCTAGCCAGATAGATACGCTATGTTAGCTTATTAGTCGCCATAGGCGTCATTGGGAAGCAACTGTATTAAGCATAGGCATTAAATGCTGTGCTAGAAATTTAGATCTACATCTACAGAAACATCCCACGACGAGAGCGCTTTTAACACATTCCTCTTTAACAATTTACTCAGTTTAGCAGGCCTCCGATTGCCTTGGGCTTATGCCTTGGCGGCGCGATATCCAAAAATAGATGTGCCAACGCGCACTATAGTACTGCCCATTTCGATCTGTAAGCAGAATATCATGAATAATGCTCAACTAAATGCTAGCTCTGCACAACGATCAGACGTACCGCTCTGTCATAGTCGTTGGACATTCCCATTGAGACTGCAACTTCTTCGCCAGTCAAATTGTTGGCCTGACAAATGGTGCTGTGAACCTTCATCAGTGAGATAAAGTCTGGATTGGGTCCCTTACTATAATCAAAACCATAGGCTCCAATGGTCATTACGCCTACAGCCTGTAGATTCTTCAGATTTGTCCTGATGTATTGATATAGTGATGGGGCTGCTTCAGCATCAATTCCGCTCTTCACTGCAGAGATTAAAAACAATTGGATAATGCATGCTGTCGATAAGATACAAGTAGAATGTTTACCATCCTCTTGACTGGTGTTGATCTGTATGAGAACACGCAATGGCTCCTTAGCCTCTGGCTGTAACTTGGACCAGGCGGCATCGAGACTATTAGCCAACTTCTCGCTGTCAACAGTTTGTATCATGTGAAGATTGGGCAGTTTAAGCACCTGTAACCGAATAAAGGTGTTAACGTCGAATATAATCTAATCAAGTAACAGACTAGAGATCTTATCACCTACTTTGTTGATTTTGTTACTCTGCAAGTGTCCAATCAAATGCCACTTGATTTCCGGGCATTGAGCTAAAATATCAGGATGCTGACTCTTCTCCACTAATTCCTGAACGTAATTCTCCCCAAAGTGGCGTTGTCCCGCATTGTAGGCTTCGATAATGCATTCAGCCGGCTTTGTTTTGCTAACGGCTAGTAAAAGTGGCTTTGGTCCGTTGATTTCCTGATAAGAGATTAGAGATTTCGGCACGTGTAAAGTGCAATTTATCCAGATGAGAGAGAGTCCTTACTTCGTCTTACTTTTGGGCGTTTCTGTAGCGCCAACTCCATTTGATTCAGCACATGTTGAAGTCCGGCTTTTATATCGAATTCGGCCATTGTGCGACGCAGCATTAAATTTATATTATTTTCAATGTATGTACATATGTTTATCGCAATTACAACTTTCTGTACAATCGATTAGCTATCGTTAAGGGTGTACAAATTTACCAACACTGTGACTCTTAGTAATAATCTAGTATTTTTGTCCTATTAAAAAAAAAATACTATGTGCTGTTCAAAGCCCGCATCGTTTGAATATTTAAAATTTGTCAGAATTGAAGAAAAATGTTTTCGTCGCAGCAACACATGGCTGTAAAACATAAATCAGTTTCCTCAATCGAGTCTCACAGACAATGGCTGATGTTTTAAAGTGCAGCGGCGACGCAGTTAAGGCTGCAGTCGAGTACTTACAAGCCATCAAAATTGTTGAAATTCGACAGACCCTCGAGTTATTGGGAGTGCAACATATTGAGGTCATAGCTGCACTGTTACTTTTTGTAATGCTGCAGTTTACAAAATTCACCGCTGTCCTTTTGCTTGCTTGTTCGATAGCTTACGGTATATTCTATATGGTAAGTTCGATATTGCTATAATATTTGGTATCTTTTTTAATTTGCGCCTTTCCTTAGTGGGATACTTGGTTTCCAGAAATTAAGGAAAATTCTTCGGCAACTACACAAAATGCTGACTATGGCTATTTATATGGCGCTCCTTTTTGGGGTAGTTATGGTCCTAGCTATGGCCCTGGCAATCTCAGTCGAAATAGTATTAGCAGTGGCATTAACTCCAATTATGACAATACCTACGTTGCCGCGCTTGCCGCCTCCAATCGAGATGCCCGGACATCCGCATTATTCCCACCGTTCTCAAACAGCGAGATCGCAGAAACGTTGCCAGGTTCGTTAATGCGTTTTATACAAATTGAGATCTTTGGGGAACGAATACACTAATCTGTGTTGCATTTAATTTTTGTTATTTTAGGAGATCACATGTACGATACGGAAGAGAAGCGTATCAACCTAACTCCTTATTTCGTGCCGCGGCCAGATCCATTTAACCAGAAGAAACAAAACCCTTCAGGTACCAGCACTCCAGTTGGACAACGGCATTCGACTAGTGAACCTCGACCACAGCGTAGACTTCCTGCTCAAACATCTGAAGAAAACCGACATAATCGACGTGATCCTTTGGCTTTTCGCAGACTGATCGCCAATGACTATAGAATGTATAGGCCATCAACGTCTGCGGATGCCCAACAGTATTACAGTTATTCAATTCCTGTTCCGGAGGAGAGAGCAAGACGGTTGCCAGGCTTTTTTGACGATTACAAAATGAAGTATCGCCGCAGTAATGATAAGAGATCTTCAACTCAACGGAATGCTAGCCATGCCAATGAACAACATTGGAACCGGCAAAATGGGAGAAGTGTGTCCCGAGATAATTTACTGCATAGATCACGGAATGTTAAAGAAGGTTTTCCAAATCAGTATGGTTCTCCTCAAGGCCGGTCGAATGCTGGAAATCACTATAATCCGGACAGCTCAAGGAAGAAAGTGCGAAAGTAAATCCAAATATCATATTGGCAAGCTTATATAAAAATACTACAGATTTCTTTTGGTAAGCAATTGAAATTAATCATATATTTAAGCCAGTGTCATTGTGAATGTGGAACTCCAATAACATAATATCGGGGCTGGAAATTATAATTAGAATTAACTTAAAAAGAAAACCTTTAGAATTTACGGACGCCAAACAAAATGTAAAATATAAATTCAAAGTTAATAAAAGTGTATGTATTGAGGAGACAAATTTAAAATTCTTAAAAAATATTTGCGGATTCATTAAAAATTGGAAAATGCATTGGTATAATTATAACTTTAATATTTATTTATTTAGTTTAGGAAATTAAAATCTGACCCCTTCGACTGCAGCAATATTAAAGTTTTCAGTTTGTAAAAGAACAAACTTATATTTTAACAAAGATACAATTTGCATGGAATGAAAATACTATATCTAAGTTTGGTATATTTGTGTTTAGTTAGTCTGGTCACATTGCACACAATTTGTTTATATTTGTTGTAAGTAAGTAATAAATGTCAAATTTACAGCTGACCCAAGAAAAACTGTAAGTACTTCAACCAAAGTAGATAATGCACTCATACGAAGATCATAACATCACTCATATGCGTCTTACACAGCGATGCATTGCGCTCTGAGTACAGACCACGTAGGCCGTGTGCGCTTCTCAAATATCCCAGACCGAAGACAAAGCCCGAGTATCAGAGTCTATATCCCTGGATAATACTGGATGAAACGGATCCACACTTTGTGTTCTGCGCTGTCTGCGAGTGTCGACTGAGTGCCAAACGATCCGATCTTGGGAAGCACGAGGGCAGCATCAAGCATTCGGAGAATGCACAGCGCAAATCACTATCTTTGAGCAATGAGGTAAAGGCTGAAGGGGCAAATGGAGTGAAGTGGGAGTTTAACGATGATGAAGATGGTATTGTGCCATCGTTGGGCTTTGGCGCCGATGTTGCTGATATGTGCAAGACTGAAGAAGACGAAGTGGAGGCTGAAGCAGATGCTGAAGAAGATGAAGCTGACGCCGATGCTGAAGTAGATGATGATGATGACGGCGAAGTCGATGGTGATGCTGACCTTAATTCAGAATATGAACCACAAACTAAACGACGTGTCTCCGAAACAGACTCGCAGAATTCCGGAATGTTGGAGTATTTGCCACTGCAGGTGACAATCAATGAACTACCTCACGTCCAGCTAACGCCAGCAGCTCAGCTCTCCGCACATTGTCAACAACAACCGATGACCTCAACGCCACAACCTTGTCGCATTACTATTAAAAAGGTAACGGCACCGACATTGTCCAGTACGACAACGAACAGCTGCCAAACGCAGCAGCAGGAAATCACCTCAAAGGCAACCATAACACCCATTTCCAGTGGCTGTTACACGCCCACAGTTCGTCAGCCGCAGCTGCAATCCTATGCTAGCCGACAACTGCAGTCATATCAATTACAGCACATCGCTGCACGCGACTCCCTTGATCTCTTCTTCGACAGCATTTGCGCCACGGTGAAGACACTGCCGCCAAAGCTGGCAACCGAAGGTAAAATCCGTGTAATGCAGCTGATCGGTGAGCTGGAACTGCGCGCCATCAATGAGCGCGAAGCGGTGCCAACAGTGAATCCGATCGGCACGCCACCAGATGCTTCAGCCTCCACGGGAACTGCAGATGCGCCAGGAAGCAGTCAGCAGAATGCAACGGTGGCATCGACAACCAAATGATCGGTGTGAATGCTTAGTCCCTGGAACCAGTTCAAACCATACTCTTATCATTAGCGAAAAAGATTCGTGTGCACTGCATACTGTTATATGATTGTTAATAGCATACTTCTATACATATATATATCGTATATCTAGTATACACATATAGTATTAGGCTTCATTCACAACCGTCAGCAGCACAGTTGTAATATTGACCACGCGGGTGCGAAGGTAAATACTGTTATCACCCTTTGCTGCAGCAGCTGTTATCGGTCAAAGATTGATTAAGTAAAACAGAAAAAAATACCATTCAATTATTAATTAATTAAAATTTATCATTAAAAAAGTCTGACAAAATCAACAATTACATATTTACTATTGTACTTAAGATTAGGCAATGTTTAATTTAAGCCTTTAGAATAGGGGCTTGCAGTCCATCATGGCCTTGGCGCAATAATGCGGGAATTGTAAGCCCTGCAGAAGAATTTCGGCTACGTTCTGTGCGGGTGAACATAAAAAAAATCGTGATTAGGTTCGTTGTGTATTATGGTATGCGTACATATACATAAGTATATTGTATGAAGGATGTTCTTTTTTTTTTTTTCGTTTTTATCATAAGACTAGTTGGCTTAGTTGGCGAGTCGATGATGTGCAAATACGTTATGAGTAATGGTTGAAAAATCTAGGCATAATGATAAGCGTTCCCACTCAGCAACTACTATAAAAATATGATGTCATCGGGCGATTTTATTTCACGCCACCCACACTTACCGCCAGTCCGGGAACGCAGACAACAATTGCATAGATGACGATGTAGAAGAAAGCGCAGAAGAATGCAACCGCAAAGGAAACAATCCAGAAGACCAGCAGCCAGAAGATGAACCACAGTGGATTACCCATGTTAATCAGCAAAAGCGCTTATTTGTATTACAACTGAAAGATAAGAAATTAAACTTTAAAGAATGTTGCTAATCGTTTTTTTATGTGGGCTTTCCATTCGGAATGTTTTGACTGCATAAAAAACGCATAGTGAGGCACAGACGAAATTCATTTGAAATAAATTTCACTCATGGCTTTGAAAATGTATGACAAATAATGTAACGACCTATTTGGAGTTGTTTTTGTCGACTGTGACCATAACCATGTGTTGATATGGCGATCTACACGAATGTATGTCATTCGAGGTAAAGTTGTATTTAAGCTATTTTTCAAGTTAACGGGTGATACTCTATTTAATCTTCGTCTAATTTGCCTATAAATTTGTTGTGTTGAAATTTATGGAATACACATTTTATTAACTTTCGTAAGTTAGAGATACTTTAACCTTTTTGATAATGTTTTTTGTGTTATGAGCTCACAATGTTATGCAAATTAAAATTTTTTTAAATGTAATTGGGCGTGCCTGCATTTCAAGTTTGTCTCATCGTAAACAAATTGTGTGAGTATTTATGTAAACAAAACATTTGGAATTTTAGTTTTAGTGTATGTTAGTGGTTGCATCAATAACTTTAACAAATTCGATGCGTCGGTATGCATGCAACTTATAAATAAATACATTTTAACGAGCGCCTACGCCAAGTAATTTGGCCAAACAAGAACAGCACACAGCCAGAATAACAACGCACAAGTAGTAAAAACAGAAGACCCACCTTAAAGTGCAGGTAGATCGGCGCAACGACGTTCGAGTGGGACGAGCAGTAAGCAGCAACTAAACAAAACTGGCGCAACAAGTTATATGAGAGTTCACACAAGGTTGCCGGCCGTCGCATTGAGCAGCTTTCGCCAGCCGAAAAGTATGCTACACAATTCGCAGATGTTGATCTGCTGAAAGCTTTTTTTATCTGATGGATGAATAGGCCAAAATGCATGGTGTATGCATAGTATGTTTGTTGTCATGCCCACAAAGTCATTTCAGATAAGAATAATTTGATTAAAACATAATTAATTGAATTGAATAAATGAATGAAACTTGATTATTGTGAATTTGTGGAATTTTTGTTTTATATAAAAGCGATATGAAGACCCTAGTCATACCCTGGGTGCTGCTTATCCTGATGCTTTTAATATCACTTGATATTGTAATTTGATTTTTGAATAGTCCGTTACGTCATTGTCTTGGCAATTTAAACGCTATTGATCGAAAGATAAAATTTGCTATCCGTTATACTAAGAATGTTGCCTTGGAATAGTTTCGAAAGTAATTACAGCTTTTTATCAGATAAAAGCTGCCGATTGTTAAAAGCTGCATAAGCAATGCACTACAGTGTTGTCAACCTGTTCTTTTTGCGGATAGAAATATTTTTTGTATTAAAAGACAAATTTAAAAATTTTCCCTTTTAAGCCCCGGTTTGCATGGTAAATTAAAAAATAGTTCAAATTGAGTTTATGGCACAGTTCAAATAAGTTATCTCTAGACTTATAAATATTGATTGTTGATAAGCACAATAACAATATTTTTTAATTGTGTTCTTTAATTTATGCCAGTATTTAATTAACGGAATAACGAGCTTGATACTACAAAATGCATTTGTTGTTGTGTACCAAACAGTTATAAATTGCTAAAATTTGTAAATTTGAAATGTGAGAAACAATATGAAACCTAGTCTTTTCGCATTTTTAATGCTCATCTCTCCTCTATAAGTGTAGAGACGTTAACAACACTGATGCATCCAACACGCGCATTTAAAGATTGTATATATCGAAAGTTATACACAGCAATCCCGTAAGCTTTTACACACAGCTGAAGGCAAAAGCTCTGCGTGGCGGCCGAATGTTTTTATACGGGTTGCTTGGACAACATTTAACATTTTTTGTTGTATGACACGGACAGCGACGACGCTTCTCGCCACTGCTGCAGCTGTTGTTTTGGACCATTTCGTCATTCTGTCGTGAGTCGTCGTCCTCGTCTTTTGTTGTGTGCGGCATTTTTGTGAGGACTTTGCTAGCGGTTTGTTGATTCGATACTAGATAGATTTTTTGCTATAAAATCCTCCTATCCGTGTATAATGCAGTTACTATCTGTAGTAAATATACATTATTGGCGTGTTAATAAGTGCTATTAAACACAGCAACAGCTGATAATCATATCACAAAATTGTGTTGCCTAAATCAGCGGCATAAAAACAGCTGCCAGCTAAGGTGTTTGTTTGTGTTGGAAAACGCTTTGTGTGATTGTGTGTGTATATGTGTGTTACATATGTTTGTGCATATGCGTGTGTTTGTAATAAAACCGGACAACGTGCGATCGATTTTTAGGGGCCTTACAGTGGTACCAAATTTTTAGTCTTGGAATTACTTATGTACTCGAAAATACTAGATTTCGGTTTCTAAGCGGGTCTCTATATTTATTTCAATCCATATTTTATTTATTTATGTATGTGTCTGTGTGTATACATTGTCGAAAAAGTTTCAATAGCATTTACTAAAGCTTCAATAAAATGAAATGTTTCTGAGTGGGGTTATCAGCTCCTTCCGCCATCGAACGCAAAATGCTTGACAAATAAATAAACAAACGGCCACTAGAGATAATGAAATTTGGCTAGGCCCGAAAGCAGCCAGAGCAAGAGAGAGCAATAAGAACAACAAGAATATTAATATGGACAACAACAAGAACAGCAAAAGCCGCAAAATTTAAGGGGCAAAGAGAATCGTGGCGACAGCTACCAAAAGTTGCCAACAAAAACAAACAACAAACACAAAAAGAGAGCATGCAAAAAAAGCTTCTTGGCCATAATACTACTACTACTATTACAGCAGTAAAGGCTCAGAGCTGGTAGAGACCGAATCCGAAACAGAAACGGCGCAGCGACTTGACGTATAACAGTTTTTGAGAGCAACGAGAGACAAGAACAGTTTTCATAGCAACGCCACCGACTCGACGCTTCTAATAAGCATGAACGATGATGATGACCACTCGCAGCCACAGGGCACATTGGTTAAATGTTAGCTATAAAATAACAACAAATGATTACTTAAAGAAATTAATTCAAATGTTGTTCTTTAAACATAAAAAAGTGGGTTTTACAGTTAGAATCAGTTATTTATATTTTAATTTGTTATCTATATATTTTTATCAATTAGCCTAGTTATTACAGATAAATAAGCATATCATTAAAAGCCACTGCGGTCACTGTGCGGTTTGCTGCCTGAGCTCGAAGTCCCGCGCGAGAGAGAAAAGCCGAGCGAAGAGAGAAAATCCGAGTGCAGGTCGTAATCCGTATGTTTTGTAGCACAGTTTAAAGTACGCATTGCGATGGTTTTTCATTTTAGTTTAGCTAGAGACATCGTCGTGTAACGAACAGAAGCTCTGCGAGCAACTGCACCTCATCGGCGTATCGACGGCAGAATACAGTGCGCAAAAAATAAATTAAAACAAATATACAACAATATTAAAATAAAGAAACAGTACACAAATTCAATTTCCAAACAAGTGCATTTCTGTAACATTACGAGAAATACTCTCACTCTCCCACATCATAAACTCTCCATACAAATTCCTCTCTCCACACTCACACCAACATACAAACACACACACATACTCAATCACATACTCACATATGTCGCATATGGCATATAAAGACTAAACTATATTTAGTTAGTGTTCTTGCGTGCGTTTGATTCTTAAGTTTTACATTATTGTGGCAAATATTGTGGCTGAAAAATATTGAAGAAAATCCCTGTGTACTAATAAAAGAAAATTCCAAATTTATCTAATTCCATCTGCAATAACAAATATCAAAACGGAAATAGTAAACGAAAACAGTGTGATGTAGAAGAAATCATCGAATCTGAGTTTGTACCAAACGCACAAAGCTCAAGGTAAGTAAATACAGAGAATGCAAAATGTATGCGTACTGTGGCTGTTGCTGTTGTTCCTAACAAGTGGGCTGGATGCCAGTTATGAAACATCAATTTACGGCTTAAACCCCGTTATTATGTTGCCGATTTTTTGCATTTAACGATTTTTGATGAGTTCCTTGATCCGTAAAGTCTTTAGCAATTTGGAGCGCACACAGAGACACACAGGAACACGCATATATATTATATATATGTATATGTATAAACGATGCGCTGCCTTCGAAAAGAACAGGGGAAAGTGTGATACAAATTCATAATTTGGCTGTTTATGTACACATTGGCAATATGTATGTATATGTAAGGCACACACAGATACATACATGTACTACGGGAGTCTGCGAGTATTGGTGGTTTATCGAGTGGCGACGGCGGCGACGACGACGGCGGCTGCCTCAATGTCTGCCAGCTTGAGCTACCTGTCTAAAAGCGAAAAGCGAGAAAAATAAGCAGCAACAGCGAAAGCGAAATGTAGGATACCTACAGGCAGACACACACAGATATTTTCTTCTTTCATTTATTTATTTATTTTTTGTCGTTTCGTCTTTTTTCCTTTTTTTGGCACGTAGGCTCCATAACTTCCGCTCGGTCGGCTCACGCGCACACCTGTACTCACACTCATCTAAACATACCTGAGCATCACATTGTACATATGTGAGGAACATTTAAAATTCTGATGAAAAGACACTTTTTATTCGGTATACACTTTTTTTTTGCTCGGGCTCTTCTCCGTTTACCTTTTATTTTGTTCCCCATTTACTGTTATCGCGATTACGTTACATACTCTTGTGTTTGTACTTTTAGTTAGCCTGCATAAATTGTAAATTGTAAATTTGGTGTTTAGGCTTTCTCACACACATTTCGTTTAAATTCAACTGTCGATTTATCACACTTAACCCCCAACAACAACAACAGTAACAAAAGCAACAACGATAATAAAAACCAGCACTAACACATCATTGTCATCATATCATCACTATGATGATCTCGCTGATTACAGAACACTGATTAGTTGCCGAGACTCATGCGATTGCGTGTGCGATTCCATTCTACACTATTTTGTTCTATTTTGTAGTGGTCTCTGTCTGCAAAACAAAACTATGATTACTCGTTTGTTCCGCACTGAACTGTCCATTCACATAGTTCAGTGTTCTGCGGTCCCAGCTGCAATTAGGGGCCTATCTACATTGTATGGTCACAGTCACAGATGCAAATATCTGACCAGCTAATACCATGTGGTAATCCATTTTGTTGGTTTTACGATAGCATCTTTCATATGTATGGTGGACTGCATTTTAGATTGAGATTTATGTGGATTTATGTGGTGCACACATAAAGTAAAAACATTTTTTTGAGTTTTTTTTTACCGTTTTTCTTTTGTTTGGATTTATAAATTTTTGCATCTCTTTTAATTGCGGGTAAGTCCATTGCATTCCAAACAGTTGGAGAGATTAAGAATTAAAATATATAATCTGCAACGAATTTCAACTCTTTTTAAAGCCTGTTTCGCAGAGTAAAGAGTGAAAAATAAAATGAGGATTCTCTTGGGGTTGACAAGAAAAGAGAAAAGGTTTTTTTTTGTTGTTTATCCCCTGAGTGAAAATTGGATGATCCAATCACAGATGATATGATTGTCATTCATATCTGGAATTGGACTGCAGTTGACTTCCGCTTAGCATCGCATGAGAGCAGTTCAAAGGCATTTTGCAGCATGCCACACAATTGCATGCACAATGCAACGTTCATTTGCACACAATAACCATTTGTTGCACATCCCTCCCAATCAATCCCCATCCAGCCATAGAAATGCGTGAGGGACGACAGCAGACAAATCATTTTTGCTCATTCCAAAGCGCACAAATTAAGCGGAGCGGAGATTGCTTCAGGTCCGGGGTCTGATTTGTTCGTATTGTTGAGAATTTTGCCGTGTCATGTCATCAGTTGCACTTCCAACTAAGTCTGTACTCTCTCTCTCTCTCTCTCTTTATCTACGTACATATTATATATACACATGCATATATAGATATCATATCACAGTAAGCAACCCATCACCCCTAATGTGTCACATGCAACTGCATATACGTAGATATGTGTCTACGTCCAAGCTGCCAGATTTAATTGAATCAATTTTTATAATATTAACTTACAAAGGAGAACTTTACCGTGGGAGCTATGGCTTTAAAAATAAAATAAGCAAATGCCAAAGTCTCGCCTTCCCCCTTCAGCTTCTGTCTTGTTCTCTCAGCCTCAGTCTATTTTTCCCCCCTTTATTATTTTTTTCAATGTTGAGAGCCACAAAAAGCGGAGCACAAATCACACAAAATAAAGAGCACAAAGGCACAAAGCTTAAAGCGTGAAACACTTGAGAATTGTTTTGCACTTTTATTTTTGTTTGCTTTTTCCCTTTTTCTCTTCTTTTGTTGTTGTTGTTGTTGCTTTCTTTCATTTCTTTTATTTTCTTGTATTTCTTCGACGAAAAATGTAGGAAAAATATTTTGCGCTTGCTCGACTCAACGGGATTTCGTTGGCTCAAATATTATATTTTTCTTTCGCTGAGCGTCCCCTTTGGGCCACGGAGCACTTTGAGTTTGAGTTTTTGTGTGTGTGAGTGTGATGTGGATTTTCCTTTTGCTTGGCGTGTTCTGAAATCGAGCAACACATAAAATTCATATTTGGCAAGAAGCACATAAAAAATATGCAAATAAAATGTCATTAAACAATGAAAAGGACAAACGAGCAGGCGAACCAAATAAAAAAAATAGAAAAAAAACACAATACTTAAACTCAGCACAATACCCTAAGTTAAATACAGTGCGAGTATTCACATTCAATTATATTAAAGATTAGCAAAGAATCTATCTATAATCCGTAGCTAAAGAATGTTTGCACAACAAACACAGGGTATTGCAAAAAACGAATCATTCGATGGTTGGCGCAGCATTAAAACGCAATTTTATTGCCTGTCCTTGGGGGGGTATTGGAACGGCGTTGCCATCATTGTCTTAAGGACAACAATGACGGCAGGCGACGACAGCCCGACAACGCAGCAAACATAGAACCATCGAGGCAGAACTAAAAGGGCAAAAAAAAAAAGAGAACTACTGTTGTTTAGCATTAGTTTTATGTTGTATTTTTTTTTCTTCTTTTTGCTGTTCCCTTTTATATGTCTCTGCACTGGCTACTTTTATTGTTTCTCAGTTTGTTTTCCCTGCGGCCATTGCCTGGCGATAATAATACGATTTGTTGTCTACTGCAGGCTCATTAGATTTTATTGGTTTCTCTATTGAAATACAGTTGCAGTTTATACGCTTAGTTTCTGTTGGGGCGAGGTTTTTAAACAAAAGAATTAAAGCGATTGTGTTGTAGAAACAGGAATTTAATTTAAAGTTGGATATTGAATATTATTTAATTCATTTCAACTAGCATTCAAAGAGAACGAAATATTCGCGTTTTTACATACAGATAATCACTTGCAGATACATACGAGAAGCACTACATGTGGGATATACATACATATGTATGTATGTACATATGTACTCGCGAGTTGTGCTGGGAATAAAAATGCCTGCTTGGGCATAAAAAGTAGCCAAGGGTAAAATAAAAGCCAGCACCAAATGCCGCATGTGGCAGTCAAAAGGAGGAAAACCTGAAGTTCTGTTGCGTCTTTGGGAATACGCGTCGTATGCGCGATTCTGCTAGGTTTTTCCACGAAAATCGGGCTCTTGTTGTTATCATTTCTGTTGTTATTTTGACTTTAAGTCGAGCATAGATTAAAGCTCAGCTGATTTACTTACTTGACGGCGGCATTAACGTGTTTAATAATCCATTTTGTAACTTCAGCGAAGCTTAACAGATTTAATTGGGTTGCAACTGCAGGAGACACTTAATATTCGCGATGTTAACACAGATATTTATTGCTGCGTATAATTTATTAATTAATAAATCATTTTGTTTACTTTTGCCAGTTTGCCGTTTTTGCTGTTTATTCTGTGGCGTAATTACGTAAATTTGACTAATTGACAAGCGTCAAATAAATATAAATAATAGAGACATAATTGTAATTATCGTTTCAAATAAAAAAAGAAACAATAACAACAACAGCGAAAGCGAAAGCATAGGAGAGGAACATGAGGAATGTAATTGCAGCAGATGCCAATTAAATTTCCATTTAAAAACCCACGCGCCTTTTTTGTCTTTGTGGCCATAATCTGCCTGCCAGTTCCAACGTTTCGTTCTGCTGCGAAAATTCAATTGAATAAGTCAGGCAAATGCACACGAGCGAAAGAGTCATCGAGTTGTCGAGTCAACGAGTCGATGAGTAGATGAGTAGACGCCCAGTTTTGCAGTTGCAAAACTTCCAGTTGGCAGCTCCCTGTGCAGAGTGCGACCCTTAATGCACTGATTATCGTAATAGACAGCCCAATTAAAACTCTTACGCTGCTCTGAACATAATTATGCCATAACATCATTATCAGCGTTCTCATCATCATTATTGTTGTTTTAGAGGCGAATCATTGATGCGTGATGTTGATAGTGCATTATTATTCATAACCAAGTCAAATAACTCAAACTGCCGGAACTTAATATACAATTTGCGGCTATGCATGTGGCATATGGCGTGTGGCGTGTGGCACGTGGCGTATGCTTGATACGGTTTGCCAAAAAGCCCGATGCTGATATTTCGAGTAATTAGTCTCAAATGGTGCCTGAAGAACAAACGATGACATTTTCCACGTCCTTTGTGTGTGTTGATTTTATGGCCTGGAAGCAACATCTCATCTCTGCTATATTATAGTATTCCATATAGTACAGCTTCCGTATGCACATTACAGATTTGATTCGCCATTTGCTTATGCTGTGACGTCACGAGTTGGGTCACGCTTTTGGCTCCTTTGTATGGCTGCCCTTTGGCAGCTGCTTTCATTTCTTGCGTCATTTCATATAAAAGCAGCTTTCACATTTGACATTTCACAGAATCACAGGCAGAAGCAGCAGCAGCAGAAGAAGAATACGTCGTCCCCGATGGCGACACTTAATAATCGTCTTGATGGCCTGGGCATAAAACAAAAGCACAACTGTAACAAAAACAAATTCGAATTGGTCAACTTGGCGTATACGTTATTTAGTTGTTGCTTGATCGATGTTATCGGAGTTTATGAAATTTATATTGAGTCCGTTGCCAAAGTTTTCTAGAATACTTGTTTATGCCACTCTAAATTGCAAAATTTCAGCTTTAATGCAATTCATTTATCGTTGTTAAATGCCCGCAATGCATCATATTGCATCCATTCATTACTCATTCATCATATATTTGATGCACTTGAATGCCATAAAAGCAGCAACGTCATTTATTTTTCGAGTCAAGAGTTTGGCGCACGTTTTAGGGTCGTGCGTCGCTTATGTACGTGCCTCGTTGGTCGTGCCAGCGCATTTACTTAATAAAAAGTTGGGCAGACGTACCATATTCGCCCTGTGGCAGGTGGCTGGTGGCAGGTGCCAGGCGCCGGGAATCAAGAGTCAGTCAGGAGTGCCAGGCGGGGGACGGAGTGCAAAGCGTCGCAGTCAAAAATGGCGGCTGCTGTTGGCAGTTGACTTGTTCACATTTATTTGATTATTGATTTTCACTGGTAGCGTTCTCGGCGATGGCTTTAAGTGCAACACCGGCAACGGCTTTGGAACTGCCACCTCCCTGAGTAACTCGAGACCCGAGTAACTCACACATATACACACACAGTCGCATATACACAAAGAGAAGTGGGCACGTGGGCGTTGCGAAGCCGCTCGAGATTCGCATATGTCTTCGACTCGGCAGCTAGAAACGGTGATATCATCAAGGTCAGTTCCACAAATGAGCCAAAAGCAAACGGTGGGCAAAAAGCGAAAGCAAAAACAGAAAAAATAAAAACAAAAAGCCTGAATACCCCTACTCACACACATAGGTCGCACTAAATTGAGCGTCTCAGCGTTAACGAGCGCCAACGGCGCCGGCAGTGGCGTCGAGCCACTAAAGTCGTGGCCGGACGTAGCCACGCGGCACTTGTTTAATGATGGGTCACATCTCCCCCTCCCCCACCGCTTTCTCCTCTTCCTCCTTCCTTGTCGCCGTGTCCACATCTGCCACATGCGGCGCGACGGTGTCGAGCAATAAACGGCAAGCGCCAAGCAAATTCCTCTGGTTGCTGCCCTCTGCCCCAGCGTTTACCCTGCTGTTGTTTTGTGTTGCTGGCTGTGTATTTGCATCCTGAAAAATAATCCAGCACACTCTCGGTACATTGAGCGCTTAACTCGCTCAGATCGCATCATTTCGAAATTGTCTATATACTTGAGTAAATCTAACTGAAACATTGAGCAAGAAGATTAACTTGTTAGCAAAGCTTAAATAGCTGCAATGTCGATTTGCAGTGTGTTGGACATATTTCGCAAAGTTTTTGATTTAATTTGAAATTGCGCAATAAATCAATTTTTTTGCCGACAGGCTATTTCATTTTCGAAATGTCAAACACACATTTTTATACCCTGTGCACAGTAGGTGAATGAGAAACAGTATGCTAGTCTGGAAAACACAGTTGAATAGGATGAACAAACGATATTTTATACAGGATATGTTGGCAAGCTGGCAAACCTCTTTTTCGTTGTTCTTGGTTTTCTTTTGTGTGTGCTTTATTTTATGAGCCGCTCAAAGCGAATAGAAACATTTGTTTCGTGTGCTCGTTTCGATTTGTGCCACGCCTGCGTATTTATTTTATAGTCCGCCTGGCGCCAGGCATTTGGCTAATGGCTGCAACTTGTGCCACTGCCTTAAAAGGTCAACTGCAATCCCACGAACCACTGAAGGCAGTCGACGCGAGCAACGGCAGCCTGCGATTCAATCAGTTTGCTTGAGATAAGATGAAAGCACTTAGAGTAAACATCGGGGGATGGGAAGGGGAATGGGAAGCGAGATGAGTGAGAGATGTCTGTTAGATAGTTACACAACAAATCACTTAAAAGTAAACAAAAGACACAATCGTCAGACAGTGATTGGTGCAGCGGCGGATGGCAATCAATTATTTTTAGAATTGTTTAAACGCTCAGCGTTGGCCCAAAGTAAACGATGTCCCTGGAAAATTGTATCAAAATTATAAGCAAGTCTAACAGGCATCTGTATCTCTTTGAGACACACTTTTTCGATAGAGCTGCTACCCCCTGCCTCCATCCAACTGCTGGTGAGGCAAACCCTCTTCAACTCATCAATTAAAACTATAGACTTTTATACCAGCTGGGACAACACACTGGCAGAACGTGAACTTCAGTAAACGAAAACACAAACACAAACACGGGCATCCTACTTTCCATTCCCATTCCCTTTCCCTTTCTCACTCCCACCTTCCTTACCTCACATTCACTTTTCGCTAACCCAATTGTTTTCGTTGCCGTCGCCGAATTCGCTGCCTCGTTTACCCTTTGACTTTCAGAGTTCGTTGCTAGCTGTTGTGTATCTTTTTCGGCAGGTGAAATTCGCAAAACTCTGAAAACGAAAGCAAACAAAACAAACAAATAGGAGGACAGGTGGAATGGGGTCAGCGAGCAGCCCAACCTTTATTCGGGTGACCTTTGTACACAGCCAAGCTGACACCCATCATTCGCCACCCCCTCCCGAAAACCGCGCCAATATTTCACCTGTGCACCAGCGTCCTTGTCATCATCATCACCATCGTCAGCCTATTCACCTTCCCTCCAAATGCGCTCTTGCAAACTTTGAAAATTATAATTTAATTTGAATGTCATTAAAATTTGTGCGGCTTGCGCTTACTCCGCATCCCGCACCCCGCGCCTATAATCTGCCAATTCCCAAACTCTATACGATTCCCACCCTCGTTGCGGAATAAAAACTAGCATTCTAAATTAATGTGATTTGATACATGGACGCCTAGATAAGATGATTTGAATTCCCAGTTTCTTATGAATTCCCAAGCAAAATGCTTTGCTTAGCCTATCCGGAATTATGACGTTTAATGTAATCAAGAGTTTTGCTGGCATAGCAAAAACTGTGGGCACATAAATTGTATGTGCCATAAAAATTAAATAAAATAAACGAAACTTAATTTCAACGTGACACTGCGTTCCATATTTTATACTCAACTCAATCCTCCTCCCCTAAGCGGCTAGCATAAAAAATGCGCATTTTTATGAAAATAAAAAAAGAGAAAAGTTTTTGTGAAACTGCCAAGTGGAAGAGCTGGGAAACAGCAAACGACGCAGAAAAACTGCTGCGACCGCAAGAAATTAAGGAAATATTCACTTAGACACTACGCCTTATCTATAGGTGGCAGTCGCTTTGCAACTAAAAGCACTGAGAGGCTTTAGAAAAAGGGAAACTTTCTGAGATGGGCAACAATTTTCACTGTCTTGAGACCCGCATGGAAAACTGCTGCTGTCAACTTTTCTTTCTGGAAAAGAACTGCAGCTGAAATGCAAATACAACTTCTTAAGTAGAATTTGTTATAACTTTAAGTAAATTGTTTGTATAAAAATTACACGCAACATTTTAATGCAGTTGTTAAATAAATAATACACAAGCAAAGAAATTATTATTGTAATGAAATTCTTGTGTGCTTTTTAAATAAGGAATGTCCGAATGTAATTAATTTCAAGATGGTATTCTGAAACGTCTTTTGTTGAAAATTGAGCTAAATTGGCTCAAAGAAATGCAGTAGGAGCCGCATTAGGGCGACTTAATGCCATTTTAATTGTACTGCAAAATAACATTTAAATTAGTGCGGCGCGGCGCCAGGAAGTACTAGACAGTGGCAAGGAGCTAGTGGTGGCAAGTGGAGTTATTATGCCCAACAAGTGAGGACGAAGACGGGGAGGAGAACTGCCACGACAGGCAGTAAGAATATAAGGGCTAATGGGCCGCCATCATGCAAGGCAGTCTGCTCTGAATCGTGTCCTCCGGTTGCATTTGTAACAAAAGCGCCAGAGTACGTCAAGGACAAGGCATGGGAAACTAATAAAAAAAAACATATACATACATATATATATAGTATGTTTTTGGCTACTTGGATAATGCGGCTTGCCACGAAATGGCAAACCCCCAAAAAATGCAGCTTCTGGGACAATTATTCTCGTGACTTGTGGCAGGAAATTGAAGTGTTTAGCTATTGTAAAATACAAGCATTAAATCATTAATTTTCCAGCTTGTATTTCTCTTGTGTTAATGCATTTAAAAAAATGGGTTTCCTTGGGGTTTTGTTTTGATGTTTATGGCTGTTGCAGCTTGCTGTAATTGAGAATTCAAGAGACTCTAAAGCTAAAATATAAGAAAATATGAGTATGAAAATATATTTAACGATGTTGCTGCCTGGCAAAGGATACAAGGATAGAAACAGCCGCCTTAGAAAACGATACTCAGCACTTGAGTGCAGTAGTGAGTGGCCCCGATATGAACGTAAACCTGTGTGAATATGTGTGTGCGAGTGGTTAGATGAGCGATGTGAGATGTGGGCTGAGTGGGTTAGGCACTCAAAACTTTGAATACAAACTCAGACCGAGAACGAGGCAGCCTCCAATTTTCTTTGCTTTTCACTATTGCATTTCTGCTCGAGTGGTAAACATGTACACACAGACACACACACACACACTCGTACACTTGCATCTAGAAGCGCAAACACACCTAAATATTGTAGCATACAAACGGGGGCAACCGACAAGCACCCAAGTCAAGTCAACATGCACTTGTGAAACGGCAACAGCAACAGCAAAACAGAAAAAAGTAAAAATTAAGCTGACTAGCGAGGCATACAACAGCAGCAGCAGCAGTAGCAGCTGTGGCAACTGGGGAAACTAAGACAAATAACTTAATGCCTTTTCTATTTGCAGTTCAAACAATAGCGTGGCAGCGGGGCCAAGCGGAGGTAGCGCACAGGAGACGCAACAAAAGTGCAACAGCTGCACAAAACTGGAAACTAAAAACTGAAACAAAAGCCCAAAAGTCAAAGTAAACCCAGACAGGCAAATACAAAAACGAAAAAGACAGAGAGAAAGAGAAAGAGAGAACGAGCGAAAAGGAGAGAGCGAGTGAGCGAGAGAGAGAAAGCAGAGATAGAGAGACAGAAAAGCTGCTAGCGTAGAGTGCTGGAAGAATGTGTAGTGCAGAGTCCACACGGCAGCTTAAAGTGGCAACAACAGCAGCAGCAGCAACAGCAGTAGCAGTGGCAGCAACAAACACAACCGGATAATAAGCATAAGGGGCCAAGAACAACAGCGACAGCGACAGCAACAGCAATAGTAACAACGAAATCAGCAGCAGCGACTGCAACGAGTGTGACAAGTATTTGCGGTAGGCTGCAGGGTGCGGAGCGCAGGCCGATCCGACGAACTAAAGCCGCCAAGGGAAAAAGCAATAATCACATAAAACCACAAATCCGAAACCAAATCCAAAGCCAAAAAGAGAAAAACTAAAGTGAAGTCTACAGCACAGAAAAAACAGCAGCAGAATCAAAGCCAAGCGGCTAGTGGCAAGTAGCAAGTGCCAAGTGGAGAGTGACAAGTGGCAAGTGCAACTGTGTGAGTGACGTCACACGCCACTAAGTAGGACACTCGGGCGGCAAAACGTAAATTTCGTTATTTTGTTGGCAGCACTCGCATCCTCCGCAGTCGCAATCGCATTCGCACTCGCATTTGCATTCACATCCGCGCAATGGTCTCTCGGTTGAGCCTGCAGTCGCTGGCCGCGGCGCTCTTCGTGCTGTCGCTACGACTGAGCTGCGTGTGCGGCGTCATTGATCGCCTGGTGGTGCAAACAACCTCCGGGCCGGTGCGCGGTCGCTCGGTGACGGTGCAGGGCCGCGAAGTGCATGTCTACACGGGAATACCATACGCCAAGCCGCCCGTCGACGATTTGCGCTTTCGCAAGCCGGTTCCGGCGGAGCCCTGGCATGGTGTTTTGGATGCCACCCGCCTGTCGGCGACCTGCGTTCAGGAGCGGTAAGTGGCGCGAGGAAATGGGTGGTGGGGGTTGGGTGGCTGGGATTGCAGCTTTGCAGATGTAGTTGACCTAGAATTCAGACCGGCCCCGGACCGGATATGGTAGCTGTTGACCTAACTGTTGCTAGTGACGTCATCGCGAACATCCGTGCAGCATTTACGCGAGCAAAATGCCGGTCAACTGCAAATTGATAAGCCAATTTATATAACAGGCCAAACACATTGCCCATAAATTAAAATTTGTATTCAAATCAATTTAAAGCGCCAAGACCGAAAAGGAATATGATTGAAAGTTAATACTAGAGCATCATCATACGCATTGTGTATACGCACTTTATTTCTCACTTAATGTTTTTTTTTCAATAAAATATTTTATATTTAAATCTATTTGAAACACTCAGTACAAATAACGGCAAAACATAAATATATAGTATTTCAGATGAAATTATCGATATTGTTCCCATTTCGTATACGCAATTTACTATTCGTGTTGCAAAGCTTTGCCATTCAAATTTATGTAGCATACTTTTGGGGGTATTATTTTAACGAAAAGCATACAGAATGGGAAGATCCAAATAGATGAAATGAAATTACCATTTTGTCATTTTTTGTGTGTCGTATTAATATTTTCTGATAGAATATATTATATACTATTTTAAAATTCGAAATTCTGAATGTACATTGCGTATACGCATCTTGATTTCTACTTTGCCATACATATTTTGCAGCATACATAATAACTTGCGGGAATTAATTCATAAAGCTTTCAGTTAATTGTTAAAAATTATTTCTTTCGCTTTATTGGTACTAATTAATAAAACACTCCATAAATTCTGTTATGCGTATTTTAACTCTAAGTCTGTCAATAAAATAATATCGACACTGTTCAGAAAACTCTTGCGAAACTGTATTTCGTTTGGTCGATATTTTCGGAATGAATGCATAAACGAGTGGCAAAATAAATAAAGGTTCGCCATTATTTAAATAGTTAAGAATTAGTTCAGAGTTGCTTAAGTTTTACTATACCTTTAACTTGAATCTTTGATTGTCTTTGGACGGTGTCAGAATTCTCACGGACCAATCGTTAAAAGCAGCTTAAACTTTGTCCGAACACAAAGTCCAATAAAATTGTAAAAATATCTAATTTGCCAGAGACCACACAAAGATATCATTGTCTCCATTATGTGTGTGTGTGTGTCAGTGTTGTATAACGGAAATTAGACAAATATAGAGATAGAGACAGAGGAGAATCGCCTTTTCCGGTTGGTTATAAATTACTTTTATGCGAAGTGGTAAAGTTAATTTCAATTGACACGAAACCAAACACACCTACATAATGGAACAATCGGACATGCGTAAATGTGTGTGTACGTGTGAGACTGTGTATAGTATCAAACGCACATACAAATATACATATATTGAGCCATAGAAATGCGTAACTACAAGTTTCGTTGCTTGTACGAATTGTATATCGATTCGAGGGATTCAACATTTATAGGGCAAATGAACTAAGAGTAGTAGTGTGGACTGTGCAGGTGGATAGACTGGAGACGGCACATACAGATGTACAAACACACATACATACATACATGTCGGTGTGTATGTTTATGTGCTTGTGTGTCCTCGAAAAATGGCACAGCGAAAGTAAAACAGGCAAATCAGAGGAGAGCAAATAAAAATAAATAACACAGCTGGTTACTTTGTCGTAATTGGCACGACCCGCAATGCTTCTAGGTCTCTGACTGTGTGAACGGGCGCATAGGAAAAAGTAGTTGATTTTGGGAGGAGAGGAAAGAATGAATAGTCTTCTATTAGCATGTGAGAGAAAGATGGCGCAACTAAATAATTTCTCTTCTCCCGCAATAGTTATGAATACTTTCCGGGCTTCTCTGGCGAAGAGATCTGGAATCCCAATACCAATGTATCCGAGGACTGCCTGTATATAAATGTGTGGGCGCCAGCGAAGGCGCGACTGCGTCATGGACGTGGCACCAATGGAGGCGAGGTAGGTTTTCAAATTTTTCCAAAATACTTTGAATAATCACTTATTTACAGCATTCGGGCAAGCAGGCGGACACTGAGCATCTGATACACAATGGCAATCCACAAAACACGACCAATGGACTGCCGATTCTGATCTGGATCTATGGCGGAGGTTTTATGACTGGCTCAGCGACACTGGACATCTACAATGCAGACATTATGTCTGCTGTGGGCAATGTGATCGTTGCCTCCTTTCAATATCGTGTTGGTGCATTTGGTTTTCTGCACTTGGCGCCAGAGATGCCTGCCGAATTTGCCGAGGAAGCGCCTGGTAATGTTGGCTTGTGGGATCAGGCATTGGCCATTCGCTGGCTAAAGGATAATGCACATGCATTTGGCGGCAATCCCGAGTGGATGACATTGTTTGGCGAGTCAGCCGGCTCGAGTTCGGTTAATGCACAACTTATGTCACCTGTGACGCGGGGCGTGGTGAAACGAGGAATGATGCAGTCGGGCACAATGAACGCCCCCTGGAGTCACATGACATCGGCTAAAGCTGTGGAGATTGGCAAATCGTTGATCAACGACTGCAACTGCAATGCATCAATGCTGAAGGTGAGCTAAAAGTGCACCCATCTAAATATCTGTTAGACAACAGTTTTTCCCTTTTTTGTGTAGACAAATCCCTCACATGTTATGAGCTGCATGCGTGCCGTGGATGCCAAGACCATTTCAGTGCAACAATGGAACTCCTACTCAGGCATTCTCAGCTTCCCCTCAGCACCGACCATTGATGGCGCCTTTTTGCCAGCGGATCCCATGACACTGATGAAGACGGCAGATCTAAAGGATTATGACATCCTGATGGGAAACGTGAGAGATGAGGGTAAGTGTATTTATATTATATATTTCCAAGAACCAAAGAACAGAGAACTCTCGTCTAGCATCCCTGTAGATTAATTAAAGTCGTTTTACGGAGAGTGAGATGCATTGCGTTGGTTTAGATGCTGGTTAATTTTTCATTATATTCGTGCTGGGGACATCAACTTTATCAAACTTAACTCAAGCTGTTGTCCAGTGTTTTTTCATTCTTTGCCATTTCCCTTGTCTTCTTTGGCCTAACAATAGTCAGTCAGGCAGGCAGCTCAACTCTAGCCTCATTCCCTGCTGCAGTCCTCGTCCATTTTATCCATTGTTGCAGTTTTATTTTTGGCATCGCCTCCAACCAACGCTGACGTCAGCAGTGTGCCAAATTTTACAGTGGCAACTGTGCTTGGCCAAAATGTAGCTGCAGCCATGAGAGCATGCTTCATGTTGTTTGTTCTGTTAGTGGCATGCCCCTTTTGCCCTGCCACACCGCCTTTCCTCTTGCCATTGCCATTGCGCCCAGCCTCCACTTTAACTACTCGTACTGTCAGCTTTGTTGCAGCTTTTGCTGTTTGGCTGTTTGGATGTTGTGCTGCTGCTGCTGCATCCATTTGTGATTTTATTACTTTTTACTCATGCTGTAGCAAACTACAAATACATTTTTCTCTTTTTTTTTGTTTGTCGTCCTCTTGTTGTTGTATTATACTTGGCAAAAGCATTTCATTGTTGTCGTTTTATGGGAGCTCTCTTAAAGTGGGCGTGGTCGGGCTACTGACGCTTAGCAGCTTACTCGGATGCCTTTCAAATTTGACTGAGCATAATGCACTCGACTACTATATATATTTGTGGCCGTTGGTCTCCGACTCGAGCGCTTATTTTAATGCTTTATTACCCAAGCTCATAGCTAGCTATATATACTATACGTATATTTGTGACCCACACACACACACATAAATTTTAGTTTATTGTTGTAACTGGGAGACTTACAAAAAATGCACTTTGTATAATGGCCTGGGCTTTGTGGCTTTGCCAGTTACTGTGCAACTTTTGCACAAATCACAGCACATTTTTGAATTTTTGTCAACGCACTCGCATAGAGTTCATGCCGGACACGTTCACACAAATGGTTAGCAGACCGCAAAAAAAGGAGCAAATGTCAGGCGACTTCTTGGCACTCAGCTGTTTAGGGCGACATCATAAATTATTTAAATATGTGCCTGTGTGTGTATGTAGGTGAAATGAAAATAGATGTACATGGCGTGGCAGGGTATTTGCAGCCACTAAATAATATGTGTGGCACACACGTGCTGCATAGGACATTCACACATCGAAAGGAAAGAATAATAATTCGCTTTTTAATTCATTTGAAAACTTGTTGGCTCCTACTCCATTTTCGAGAAGCTCTATTGTTATACAAAGTTTGACTTACGATTATTTATTTTGTGCTAGCCAAAACTTTTTCAATGGACTGCCTTACGTTGTGTAATGTCAGACGGAGATTTGTTAGAGAATTTGCAGCTTGCATTCATTCATGTTGTATAACCATCTCATTAGGTTTTAAATGCGTCGCTGTAGATTAGTGTCCGCACAGTCATTAGAAAGTGTTTGCGAAACTTGCATACAAATTCCATTTAAATATTCAATTGAAAAGTATGCTACACTTCTTTGCTTTGGCGCCTCTGTAAGTTGATGATGATGATGATGCTGCTGCCTCAACCGCTTTGCTTGCGGCGGCGGCTGCAGCGTTTCCCATAATTTATCGCCTCAACGTATGTGTATGTGTGTGTGTGTGTGTGTGTGTGGTAACGATAATGCTAACGCTTTGTGTGCATTGTGTTCGCGCTATTCGTGCCATGCCGCGCGCCACTTAAAAAATTTCCGTTCGTTTCGCTTTCTCCGTTTTTCGCGAGCTGTGCGTTTGTAAACGGCAGCTGTGTAACTGTATATGAGTGTGTGTGTGTGATGTTGGTTGTGGGTTTTGTTTTCGTATAACAGATTCTCGTGCGCTTTGTGTGCTTTTTCTTTGCCTCGCTTCGCTTTCATTTTTCTTGTTGCCATTGCCATTGCTGCTTCGTCATTTCCAGGCGGCAGGCACCGAAACACACACACTCACACGCACACTCACACACACACACACACACAGTGGCACTGACACAGGCTCGGGGCACTGGCAGCTCTACAGACACGTGCGCATTTCTGCTCACTTTCACTCATTGCTTGCAGCTGCTGCCTTTTCTCTTTTTTTTCTTGCTCTTTCTCTCTCTCCTACTGTCCTGTTTGGTCTCTCTCTCACTTGCTCTTACTGTCGCCCTCTCTCTCTCGCTCTCTCTGGCCTGGCGTTGTTTTTGTTTTTGCTGCAGATTACAGCCAGTGGCGTTGCTGCTGCTAGTACTCTCTACTGCTGCTGCTGCTGCCGCTACTCTTAGTCAAGGTGTGCGTGCCCACAAGGCGACCACAACGATGGCGACGGACCGCATATAACTGTTTCTGTATTTGCGTGCGTGTATCTGTGTGTGTGTGTGAGTTCAAGGTCATCTAGCATTTGAAACAACACAATAGATTACAATGCGCCGCGCACATGAAAACATCTTAATTTTGTTGTTGATTCGCTGTCGGCTTGAAATTTTTGAAAGCGCTTCTTTAAAGACTTGCATGACTTTAATCCAAACCAAGCAGCAAGTCGCAAATATTACGCATACGTCTCATGTGTCCTAGACTTGTTATTAACGCCTCTTTACTTACTCAATTCGTGGCGTGAATTTTATTAATTTTTAATGTTTCAACTCATATTGCATAGAATCGTAATTGTTGCCACTTAAAAAAGCTGTTGTTGTTATAATAAATTGGGGAGTATATTCTCTGACAACTGTGTTTATTCACATGCCACAACACATCTAGTAGTTGAATAATTATAGAGTCGCTTTATTATTTAATAACTATATTACTGCATTGCCATTGAAATTGCTTTAGAAGTCTCATATTACTGATAATCAGCGATTTGCATCAATTAGATAACAATTTGCGATTTAAAGCAAATTGCTTTAAACTGCGGAAATTCAAATTCGAAAAGCAATTTCATGTTTGTGTGGAATCTAACATAATTTGCGCTTGCTTTTCATATTCTAATTTAATGTGTGAACTCAGTTACTGTGCCGCATCTTTCTTGGAAATCTTGAGGCTTTAATAGAATTAAATCAAACATCATCAAATTGGCTACAGTCAAAACCTGATGGCTGAAGGGGCGCCACATATTCTCCTGCCATCTTGTCCACCCACACATAAGCACTCAAGCATAACCTCACACACACATCTCTTATTGGCAGTTGGTGTTGTTGCTGTTGCTGTTGTCGTTGTCGTTGCCTCATAGACAGCAATTATGGCTCGTTAGTGTGTTCGTATTTGAAGTGTGCAAGAGACAATGCCAACAGCAACAACAAAAACAACAACAACAATAACAACAGCAGCAACAACAAAACAATAACATCGGACGGCAACAACAAGTGCCATAAAAATTAAGTTAATAAAAGGCAACGAGAGGCTTTGTTCTTGCCCTCGTTGTCGTTGCTGTTGATTTTGTTTATTCTATTTCACCCTTTGGCCACATTTCACCCACTCGCATTGTTGTTCTTGTTGTTGTTGTCATTGTTTTGGTTAATGCAGCGCTTTGTGTCCTTGGCACGGCTCGTTGATTGTTCCCCAGGATCTCATATTGGTAATTGTTTTTGAATTTGTCCACACGCTGTACGCAGTACACTGTACTCTGTACTCTGTACTTTGTACTATGTACTCTCTACTCTGTATTCCGACATGTATGATAAAGCACATTATTTTATACCGACCTAATTGAATATATCGTTATTTGTTGTGTTTGCTTTACAGGCACCTACTTCTTGCTGTACGATTTCATCGATTACTTTGATAAGGACGATGCGACCGCATTGCCACGTGACAAGTATCTGGAAATTATGAACAACATCTTTGGCAAGGCAACGCAGGCGGAACGTGAAGCCATTATCTTCCAGGTAAATCACATTGCGTAAGCACAGCACACAAACTGCAGTTGCCTCTGCAACTGGCACTTACCCAAGTCAATTGCAACCAAAGTGCGTCAGCAGTTTGTAGTTGTCAACCGCAGCAGAAACAGCACCAGCAACGGCAACGGTAACCGCAAAGGTGCCTTGCCACATGCTGCACTGATTTCTCGAAATCCTTTCTGCGCAATCGAGTTAAATGGGACGTTGATTTGATAAGTTTACAATTCGAAAACTAGATTATCGCCTTAGGTGTTATTTTATTTGGTGGCTAAATGAAGCTTAGTATTCAATAAAGTCAAGGCCAGATAAAGCACTAAGCACGGCAATTTTGAAATAATACTTGTATGTATTCATCACTTTAATTGAATATTCTTTATTTTTTGCAGTATACCAGTTGGGAGGGCAATCCTGGATATCAAAATCAGCAGCAAATTGGACGTGCTGTAGGCGATCATTTCTTCACCTGCCCCACCAATGAGTACGCACAGGCGCTGGCCGAGCGAGGCGCCTCGGTGCATTACTATTACTTTACACACGTGAGTAGTGGGTGTCCTTAAATGGGAAAATGGGCATGGCATTGCGGCACAGCCTTCTGCTGGCAATTCATTAAATATTTCGCAGTCTTTGACACGTAAGACGGCGTTGAAGCGCGTTTGTCCAATCGAAATGCGGTCAAATGGGGCGCCATAGGCAACAAAATGAAAAAAAAGAAAAGAAAACAAGAGTTCACACACATACAGCGAAATGAATCGGGGAGGGAAAAAAATAAAAGTAAACGCAGCTAGGTGCAATTTGTTTGTCATTAAAATTGCACACAAGGCTAATGGTGAGTCGAGCCTAAGTGGCTACCTGCAACAGTAACGACAGCAACAGCAACAGCAGCAACAGCAACAACAGCAACAACTGCAACTGCTGCAACAGCAGCAGCAAAAGCGAAAGCAACGTAAAATGTCAACATTACGTTGTGCATTATTAATGTCTACCGGTTGGTTTGGGATCCCTTAGTCTCGGTAAAAGGTGGAAAAAATATAAACTTCATGCGGAGTGAATGTAAATATCACGCGCTGATTTTTAACTGGGATTTAATGGTGCCAATAACCAAAAGGAATATGTGATAAAACTTCGATAGAGAGAAACTTAATTACTATAACTGGAAATGTTGTTAAATATTTAAAATGTTTAACTCAATGAAAAACTCAAATCGGAAATACCAAAATAAATAGAAACTTTACCAATTCATATTTAAGCTAATTTAATTTTAAAGTTAGAAGTTTAGTTAGACAAAAATTAATGAATTTATATTTTCTTCGTAACTTTCAATTATCTATAAACTTAAATTTATAATTTTATTATTTCGTTCGAATATATATTTCTATTGTGAACTTCAAGTTAAAAGAACTCATTTTGTCCGGAAATTAATTGTTTTTATTTACTTATCAGATTGACCAAACTACATAATAAATATGGTTAGCAATGAGCTATAGATCAGGCCTTTTTTTCCTAAGTAAAATTTACATTCTCGTCGATAAGCAAGAGGTCAAGTAGCTGCCACCTTGCTGTTAATGAACTTGACATTTCTTTTGTTTGTATTTGTGGTAAAAGAGTTACAAGCTTTTGATAGCTGCTCGCAATCAATATGATTACACCTTAGAATGTGACACCTAGCTAGTAACTTACATAGTTGTAGGCGACGCGTCGCTGTCTTCGGGTTGACAAACAATAACAGTGCCTATGCCCCGACAACCTTGGCCGCCATAATTATGGTAACAAAAAGTTTCGCTCAATACACACCCATAAACACACTCACACACTGACACACACACTCGCACAAGGACAACGCCAATTAAAGTACACGCACTGCCTACTGCCGGGCAGTCTGTCTTGTCCAGTCCAGTCCTGTTCTGTTTTATTGTGTGCCTGGGTTTGGGTTTTGGACCTGTGCCCGGGACTCAGCCACAGCCACAGCGACAGCCACAAACACGGACACAGACATGGACACGGACACGGACACAGACACAAACGCATACAAACGACCACAGCTAAAGCAGCTGTCGTCGTTACAGGGGCACGAACCGAGAGCCGTGTCCGGCTGGCGTGGTGGGAGGGTTTGAGAATGCGGGGCTAGTGATTGAGAGAGCGGGGCGGTTGCCTAATGAAACTTCAATTTACGAGGTCACGGCCTGTACGGCCTGCACGTGTGGGGCATAATTTGACTCAGTTATTTGGTTAAAGGACTGCGGCTGCTGCAGTCCTAATGATTAACAAATAGGAATGCGCAGTATTAAGCATACGCCGTGTGCTCCTATTGATTTTCTCATAGCGACAATGCGTAAATCTTAATAAGTAATTACAAATGACAGACGATATTGAGTCGTTGTATTAGTATACTACATTTGTATATGTATATGGTATACGATAATACGAGAGTGCTTACGGCAAATTGGAGTTTTGGAAAAATCAATAATACGCATACGTCGTGTAGTGCGGCGTGTCTTGAGGCCAATGTTAATAAAGAACTTGCACTGCCTGTGCTTGTTAAGTCATTTAAGGCTGATGAGTTGTTTTTGTTGTGGTTGTTTTCATTTGATAGAGCACACGGCATGAGCAAAGTGCGTGTGAAAAGTTAACGTTCGACCGTTGTGGCCTGCTTGGTCGTTGCATTGTTCATATCAAATCGCCTGTTAATAATCAAGTCGCCCCGATGGCAGTGGCAATCGAAGTGCCAGTTGGTTGTGGTGGTTGTGGCAAGTGGCTGTGGCAGTGACAGTAGCGGTAGCAAGTAGCTGTGGCAAGTGGCAAGTAGCTCTGGCCGTGGCAGTAAATAGCTGCCAACAACTGGGGCCCGAAATGAAAAGCAAATAAAATTAGTTTTAATTACAGCCTTCAAGTTGCTGCAACAAAACTCGTAACTCATTTCGCCCATAAACGGGCTACTGATGATGGCAAAGGCAACAGCGACGACAAGGCGGTGGCCATAGCGACCTTTGGCCACGCGCCTCACAGAGCATCACAAATGGGGTCGCCAGCTGGTAGAGTGCTTGCTGCCAGATTGTCTATTTCCATGGCTGCCACTGGCGACGCCCTCTTGACAGCTCCTGCTGACTATTGCAGCAACGTGCAACGTGCTTGGCACTTAAATAAGTTTTGATACTCCATTCAACGCGGCAGCAATGGCATTTCTCATTATTGCCAATTCCGTGTCCTGTTGCCTGCCATTGGCCTGCCAGGACCTCGCTCTTAGCCTAACTGCGACTTCAACTACGACTCAAACTCGAAGTCCGAGTTCAAGTCCTGTCCTTAAATCAAAAACAGCAAAAGCAAAACAAAAAGAAAAAAATAATAGAATTTCTTTTCTCTCCGACTGCCATGCACAATTCTTCATTATTTGCCATCAAGCTTCGAGTACTCGTGTTTGTGTAGTCCAGAACACAGCACCAACAACAGCAAAAGCAAAAGCAATGGAGCATATATTTTCAGGAGCTTGACAGCCACAGAAGGGAGCTCAAGGAACAGAGGGAGCGAGAACAACATTATCCCTGGCATATACTGGCTGCAATTCATTAAGTGACTTGGCCAATTGGCTGCCACGTTGCAGTTGCTTTCAACTGGTAAATTGCTTAAGTGGACAGCTGCTTACAATGAACAGTGTGCTTCATAGAAATTTGCGAACTATCAGAAAATTTTAGTGCTAAAAATATGCTGTTTAATTCAAAGTTAGATATTCGAGCTGACATAATATAGAAAATTGTAAGTTTATTTTTTATCAGCTTAGGCTTCTAACAAAAGTATAAATTAAATAAACTATTTAATTGTGAGTGTTCACTGTAACTTTGAGCTGACCATAGCTATACATTCTCGTTGACCAAATAGCTGTGGCTTACTCCCGTTGTTGCTGTGGCTTTTGTGGTTGCTGCATTGTGGTTGTGGTTAATGAAGAAATTATGTGAGTTGTCATTGTCCGTTGGTCATTTCGACGTCAAAACGTATGAGGATAATAGCCAAACCAAATGTTTTAATATCCTAGTGGAGATATCTCAGCCAAGGGAGATTCAGGTTCTATTTAGAATTGTTATACAATTTGAAGAAGACATTTGAATACTATTATTCGTGTGGAGGTGCCACCATATGCCAGTTGCGAGTTTTACAAGCAACCAAACATTTGTTATTTATTCATTTCATGTGAGTGTGTGTGTGTGTATATATTTTTTTTTGGCGCCACGCGACATGCTGCGACAATATTTACAATTTGCCGAGCGCGCGCGAGCGAGCGAAATCAAATAAATAAATAAAAAGGGTGGATGTTTATCTGCATAATTTCTGGCTAAGTTTACGACAATATCGTCCTGGCGGACTGACAAGCCGTGGTCTTGCTCCTCTCTCCCATATATATATCTGGTATATATGTATCTCTTATAACATCCCTCTCTCTCTCTCTTTGTTTCTCTCTCGTTTCTTTATAGCGCACCAGCACATCGCTGTGGGGTGAGTGGATGGGCGTGCTGCATGGCGATGAGATTGAGTACTTCTTTGGGCAGCCGTTGAACACATCTCTGCAATATCGACCTGTGGAGCGTGAGCTGGGCAAGCGTATGCTCAACTCAGTCATTGAGTTTGCCAAGACGGGGTAAGTGTAGTGTTGACAACAAAAGAGCTTTCGCTGCTGGCTGTCCAGCACATAGAGCTTTAAGCTTACTGCCATAAAATAGCGAGTTCCACAACCCATTTTGCTATAAACCCAAAAATAATGCGAGCTTTCGTTTCGAACTTACAGCAATCCCGCTCTAGATGGCGAGGAATGGCCCAATTTTTCGAAGGAGGATCCCGTGTATTATATTTTTAGCACGGACGATAAAATTGAGAAACTGGCACGCGGTCCTTTGGCTGCGCGTTGCTCCTTCTGGAACGATTATTTACCGAAAGTCAGAAGTTGGGCAGGTGAGTTGTGCTACACCAATAAAAAGTGTTGAATGTCATTCAAAAATGTACTTGTATTTATTGTGTTTACGTCTGTGTATATAATGTAATATATTCAACAAATGCTTTAAAAGTATTCTCGCTCGTGTGGGGCATTCTACTTTTGCTTCCTTTTGGTACGCGACTTTGGCATACAATTAACACAAAGGCAATACATATTTTGCTTATATGTATATTTTTACGACACGCGTCTATAGCTGTTGTCTGGACTGAGAATGCCGCACCCTAACACCATGTTTTCTAATCTGAACTTGATCTTGCCATACCCTGCAATACGTATAGCAGGTGTCCCATAATGTTATTGTGTAAATCATCTTTACTTTATTAAATAGTTGAAGTAGTAAGCCTATCATTTGTAGAGAAACATGATCATATAAAAATTTGAATAATCATACAAATTAGTCAAGAGAAGCCATCGAAAGAAATGAACCAAGGTAGAGTACAATATTGTCCGATCATACTCAGTTCGAAGTGACATTTACTGCTTATTTTCGATTTTAGCTGGCTTCTCGTGTCAATTAACATGACAATTCGTAAGTTCGATACAGAACATTAAGGCGCAACGCGCTCCATTTGCAAGGTAGATTGATTGGGTGTCGCGGTATTACAGTTATGTTACTTATGTATGGGAATATAAGTGGCTTTCGGCAGTGGTTAGTGGGAAGGATGAATCATTTGGCAATTTTTATTCCGGTGAAAGATTTTTTTTATAGTTTTGCTTTTAATTTATTGCATTTATGCGTAGCAACGTTCGCAATTTTATTTATTGCCATGTCAGTATTTTAAAATGTGCTCATCAATCAGTGAAATGAGTTTCAGGTTCGAGATGTGAGCTACGAGTTGTGAGTTGCGCGTTACGAGTTTCAAGCTTCAAGCTTTAAGCATCGTGTTTCGCACTGTGCCAAGACGTGAACGGTCAGCGTTGACTAACTGACTAAGTGACAGCCAGCGGACGAGTGACCGAAAAAGAAATTTAAATATAGCGGCCAGATAGCATGCATATGCATGGGGCTGACAATGATAAATCAACAAGAGTCCGACTATATAAAGCACATAGAGAGATACAGGCTCAGAGCTATAGATACAGATACGAATGATACTTAAGATATTTAGTATATGCATTAGTTATGGTGGGCGTCATCCGATTGTAAAAGTTTTTAAGCTGCTCCATTAAGATGCGTAGACAAGTTTATGGTGTCAAGTGAAAGATGAGTCTAAGTCTCAGTCACAGTCGCAGTCGCAGTCGATACTAAATCCATCGTATACATATATGTAGTAGTTGTTGTCGCTGTAGTTGGTTGTGGAATCGATGTGGTCGCGCCAAGATGTCTGGTATATTCGTTGGTTCATTTCAACTGATACAAAAGAGAATTAGTGTTTCACAAATTAATAAAATTTAATTTATGCTAATTTCTTGTGTTGTGTGTATTATGTTGTTTTTTTTTTCGTTTCTTTCTTCGTTTTTCAACTTTTTGTTGACTTTTAGCGCTTATTTTGTGGCTTGTTTGATTTTACATAAAAGCGAGCGATCGATCCAGCGATCGAGTATGCAAATTTCATCTGGCGAATTCGACTCCCCTCTGAGCAAATGGGATGGGTTAGCAGCAATTGGTTTGCTGCCTGGTTAAGGCCAGCTGCCTATTGAATATGCTGATGATCAATGGGTTGTACTGTGCCAAGTTGTAACTCTTGGGTATCCAGCATCGTTGAAGTAAAAGCTGCTCGGGCCATGGTAAATGGTGACGTTGGTCGGCAGAGCTCTTACTCCTCATGTGGTTGGTGTTGGTTACCGGTTCTTTTGGTTAATTAATTAATTTGCATTTTGATATGTAGCGGTTGATTCTTTGTTGCCAAAGCGCTTGCCAACACGCGCCTCATTTACTATAATGACCATTTAAAATTTCACCAAAAACGTCAGCGCTATTTGTGCTAATCCATTAAACGAGAACTGGTCCCGCGCGATTCCTGAGCGTCCTGAGCGCTCTGTGAACGCACCAGACTAGCTGGCACCGCGTATAATCAGATTATCATTATCGCAGCCATTTCGAGTGACAAGCCAGGGTATATGACTGGGTACAGAAACCGAAACAGCAACAGATACAAATGTGAATAAAAGCACAGATACAGATACAACTGACAAAGAGCAGGGGGGCTCGAAGAGGAGGTCGGCGAGTGTCATGTCATAATTCACGCGCACGCGTGAATGCCCAACACCCGACACCCGGCTCCCGGCACCCGATGTCCGATGCCCAGCGAAGTGTTGCCATACGAAAAGTATCTTTTGTTGCTTTGTATCGTTTGCATTTGTATGAAGTTAGCTATTATACTGACTCGTTGGCCGGCTGGTCGCTTGGCCTTTTCTCTTTGATTTGCTACGCTGCGCTTAAGCGCGAGCTGCGGTTTCGTTTTGTTGATTTGCGCTGCTTTTAGCGACACGTGTTTCAAATGTTCACTTTGTTTGATTTTTGATTATTTTCGGTGTATAGTATATACTCGTATGGCGCGCTTGGCTGTGCCAATTTATTTCTTGATTATCTGCGCATATAATCTACGATTTGGTCAGCCTTTTAAATTCAAATTAGCAAGCATTAAATGCACGCGACAAGCTTAACCCCACCTCCACTCCACCGCCTGATGTTAAGGTGTTCGCATACAAATTAATATACAATATAGATACAACAACATACATAGATACTCGCAGCCATATTTCAAATTTATGGTGCTAAATCGTTGAAAATTGATTTTGATTTCGTTACATATTAAACAAAACTGTTTTGTATTTCGTATTTCGTATTTCTTTTTGCATATTTAATTTATATTTTAAGACCAGCACATGCACTTTAAATTAAAAATAACACACTCGAAATGAAATATAATTAAGTTGTTAAACGTAGAGATTAGTGTGAGGCGGTACTGAACTTCAATGAGAGAAAGATGCCGGCCGGCTTTAGATTGGTCTTTGGTTGCGTATAAAATAACAAGTTTGTTATCTTAATATTTAAACAGCACACTAAGTTGGCCGACGGGTTTGTTGTCTATATATTTTGAGGGCAATCTGTGTGTTCTTTTATGCCAACTGAAATTCGATCACTTGGCAGGGCAAGTCTCTTCTTGTGTGCCAGTTGAAAGTTAATGTTATTGACGAACGAGTTTCAAAATGAATTAGCAAATCGGTTATAAATTTTGTATCTGTACTAAATGAATATATGCGATAACCAGAAAGAAATACAAGTAAAATAACGCAAGCCAGACAAATTGCTAGGATTTTTAGTTAAGGTAAGTTCGCGTGAAATTCGTTTAAGTTATTCCCATTTTGATTTCAATGCACCAAAAACCGCACCAAAGCTACAATTAAAATGCTTTCAATTAATTATCATTTGACTATTAATGATTATTTTGATTGCTTCTGTTCTGTTTAAACAGATTTAGGCATAACGATGAGGAAGTATAATATAATTTTTATTTTGCTTATAAAGTAGTTGCAGGCCTTAAGGAGTAGCATGCAAATTGAGCCGAGTTGGCAACAACTTTTTCTTTCAGAAACGCCACATAGTCAAAGCAGCTCATTATCAATCAATTCAAATCATTTCCCCAGAACTGCTAGTTAAAATCCACTTTGCTAATCAATAGATATCTCTCAATTATTTACAGGTTCGGACTGCAATGGTGATTCGGGTAGTGCTTCCATATCTCCCAGAGTACAGCTATTGGGACTTGGACTTGTGATCTACATGTGCGCCGCGCTAAGGATCAGAGGAGTTTTCTAAAAGAAAATGTCTGGCAGTTTAAGCACAGCACATTTACAAGGCACTCAGCACACCCTATAAAGTAAAAGCGCAAAAAGAGAAACCCTTATATTATAATATTTAGATTGTCAAGTGGAAAATTGTCGTATGTAAAACGTAGCAAACAGAAATTGTGCAAAGCCATTAAAGTTTTTGAGAATTTGAGCCAAACTTTTTGTATTTTGGCCACAGCTGAACATTTGTAAATGAATTTAGTGTTGCATGCATCCGCACAAAAGGCAGTACGAGTAGGATATTGTAGTTGTATTTGGTTAGACTTAAAACTTGCATCGAGAGGACAGTAAGTAGCAAGTAAGTAGGCAGCAGGACGTGAATATAATGATACTCATGATGATGACTCTGAATCCTTGCACGCGGCTTGCTACACATATCAAAGAGAAATTTTTGCTGACTTTGGCGGCATCTCAATGTACACCGGAAGGTATCCAGTGTACTTGTTTTATTTACACACAACCACACATGCAAAACCTATAGACACACACACCCCCACACATACATACATTAGCCACAACAAAATGACACTTTTGTAGAACGCCGCAAATTTGTTTCATTTGTATGAAATTGGCCAACAAACCAGGCCCAATAAAAATAAAAAACGAAATCAATCAACAGAAATGATAATGATTTTGATAAAACGTTAAAGTTTGTCATGCCAGCAGAGGGCATTCAAAATTTTAAATCTCGCTCAGACAACAATTTAAAAACGTACTGCTCCCATTGCAAGTAGTATTTTGCCAGCTGGCATGGGTCCAAGTCTATATCCAGACTGCCCTCCCATATTTTGGAAGTCGAGTTAAATGATTTTGATTTTAAAGAACCCTTATGAAACTTGGCCAGATTGCATTGGTTTCATATTTATGTTGGGATATTCATCATTTGGAATACACAAACAAACAAATAACAAATTGGTTAAAACGATGCTTTATTTTTTGCTCGCACAAGAAATTTTAACCACAATGTTCTTATGACAAACAAGCGAAAATTTGGTAAACACAAAACAAATTGTATTGTTGAAAGCATGTGACAGTTTTATTGAGCACAGCCCAAGAAAAAAATTACAAATTTTATAACGAAAAAGGTCCGAGAACTTGTAACTTGTAGAATCGGTCAGAAAAAGAAGTTTGTAGAAAACCTAATGAAACATTTAAATGGCAAAACATATCAGTATATATTATATAAACATATATATACAATAAAAGTAATACATCTATATATAGTATATAGTATATATATATGTACATGTATTATTGTATTTGTACTAAACGTTTTACAAATTGGCTTAGTGACAACAAAAACAAAAAAAGACGAATAAGAAAATAACTAAAAGTTTTATACACATAGCAAATTGGAACCAGAATAAACATAAATATAAAAATTAAGAATAAAAAAAAACACAAAAACCAAAATGATAAAAAAGTGCTGTATATTAAAGTTTGGTATGTCTATATCTATAAATAAATATTCGAAATATATAAATGAAATGGAAATCATAAAATTAAATGAAATAATAAATATGTATAATCAAATAATTGTCAAACTGAAATAAATACATTTAGTTCCGTGTACGTAAGAAGCGGATTAATTGAGAGCAACTCGTAATTAGAATCATAATTTTAAGGGCATATCAGTACTCAAATGTACTCTCAAATCCAACAACTACTCGTATGCATTGATGGCGAACATTTTCGGAATTAATGATCGCAAGCAACACTGATATAAACTAAGTTATTTTTATTAACAATTATTGTAATGAAACACTCATTATTATAACACACACGCAGTCAACAAACAACACACACACAGATACTGATAAAGGTAAAAGTATTGGACTTATAAAGAACAAACGACGAACAATTAATTCATACATCAATAAGAGGAACAGTAACTGTTTCTCACATTTACGAGAACATAACATTAACATAATTAATAACTATTTGCGCAACAAATGAAAATGAATAAGTAAATCAATTACGATTAAATATTTTATTGTTTTAATTGTAAGTACATATGTATGTAATGTGGTCAAGCCTATTTGAGCGATGTTCGCTTTCAACTGTAGCAACTAGGGAAAATTCAATGTGAAGTCTAAACAAGAAATTATAAACAAGTACTAATACTAATACTAATGCTAAACAAAAATAAATATATAATACTAATGCTAATACTGATACTACTACCTAGGACTCTAATAAAAATATAATAACTATACTAGGTTGGCTTAACAATGGAAATGCTGGCACTACAAAAATGGACATTTCTCTGGTAATGTCTGTTGGAGCTATGTTAATGCTCTTGTCGAACCAACCTGCCAAAAGCTGGACTCACATTTAGTATAAGCTTGCAAAACTATTCTGTTATCTTCTGACACTACTAGAACACCAAAGATAAGCAACGATAGAAAAGCTCACTTATGAACTCCATGAAGAATACTTATTAATAAAAAATTCATTAATAGTTATCGTAAGTAATTCAAACATTGCCCTACAAAAATCTATGATTATACACATTGACAAGATTTAGACAAGCTATATCATATTGAGGGGAGCGCATACTCGTATTTAACAAAAAATTAATTAATGGCAAAAACCGTAATAAGAACTCATTCCTAATTTATAAATTATCAATCGATTCAATTACTTTTTAAAAACGTTTTGATGAAAATGTAAAACTTAAACAATTTTTAAGTATATGTGAACATTTATATTTTTATACCATGCAAGGCAAGCCGCAATGATGACAACTGCATAAAAATACTTATATAAAAACAAAAACAAATCAAGTGTATAACATTAACATTTTTTACTGCGTATTGAGAACAATGTGTGGCAAGAGTTGAATATATACAAACTAACTTGTTGACTCAAAAAATATTAGCTTTAAACGATTAAAGAAGGTCCCATTTCTCCTCCTGTTCAAAATCATTCATCACCTCATCACTCCCTCAATTCCTTTTCCCTTAGAACATTTATCACGATAATTCACAATCTTTGCTAAATATTTCAATATTAATTAATGCAAGACTTGCGTTTCAATGGTATTCACTCCAAGCTAAGTGATCTTGTCGAGGGTTCTCTGGATTTGGAAAATCTTTTGTACTAAGTGAATGTTGAACTTTAAGTCACACTCCAAGCTCTTACTTTATAATAAAGGCCAATGAATTGGTAAACCTCCAATACCAATGACTTGGCATTGCTGGCAGTGTGGACTTGGTCTACATTTATAAGGCACATAGATTTTAGGTATATGAAATTAAGGAATTTACTGTGTATTTACGCCTTTTGCCTTTTGAAATATAAGTAAAGAATTTTAATGCGAGTATTTTACTATTAACATACATATCTATGCAATTTATTTTTGTGTCTTCTATATACATATTTATTTTTTAACATTTATTTTCTTAAGTTTTAACATTTTCATTGATTCCCCCTTCTGAGAAATATATTTTGTCATTTTGCATGGTTTTCGGCTCAAGCCAAAGAATTGACAATATAATATTTCGCCTTAGAAGCAAAAGAGATAACGAAAGAGAGACAAATTCCAAGTGTTATGCTTATAGATCTAAATTTTTATATACACACACATACATACATATATGCACATTCATTCGATTGCATCTTATTTGGTAAACTGAAAGCAGAAAAATATAAATAAATAAATACTTACACACGAATACGAATACAAACACAAACACATAATATGATTTAGAAAAATTCGATTTTCTGTTGCCGTTCTTCCAAGCGTCTAAAAAAAAAAAAACAGTTCATAGAGAAGAGCACTCCAAATATCCACAGTGTGCTTTTGATATTGTAGTCTGCTATTTGTAAAAGAATTTATATATACAGTATAGTGCTAATAGATACTTATACATACTTACATATGATAATTATGCAAATAATCGAAATATGCTGTTTACATTCCGAAACTCCACGACACTTCATAGAAACTAATTACTCGTGTACACCACCCCCAATCTCCCTTAAGCGAGTTCCGACTTGAATTAGTTAAGCAGTTAAGCGAATCTATAGGAAACTTAATAAAAAAAAACCAATTAAAGTATAAATCAGTATTTAGGTTGTTGAAGATTTTAGGTTTTCCTTTTGTGTAATACGAATATCACACAAATACAAATACAGATACAATGTTAATTTTTCAGTTCGTTGTGTATTAAGAAACGTTACTAATTATATCAGCTACGACATCTGATAATAATAAAATCGCAGTTCTAGATGGTAGACGTCAAGTGTACAATGAATGTTAAATGTTGATTGCGATCAATGCAGAATTACTCATAAAAAAATGTTTTTGAAATAAAAAATAATTAAAATAAAATAAATGATTGAAAATACCACACAAAATACCACACAATGTTAAAAGCCAAGCACAGGAATGCATTTGAAGTTTAAACATACAAAATACTTATAACAGAACAATACTGCATACATACATATATATGATTCACATATAACACGAGTAATATTTACCATAAAGTACTAAGATCAATAAGTTTAAAGATAAATCTCAAAGTATAAAAATGCATAATGATAAAAGAAAAACCACAAAAAAAGAATAAAAAACAAAAAAAAAAACAAAGGATTACTTAAAGTATGAAAACGTATGTTTGGTCAAGTTTGAGCACGGTTTTTTTAAAAGTGTAAAAATCAAATACATATCAATATATGGCCTATTATTTATTTAGTTTTATTACAATTATTATTATTGAGAATTGTGAAAATGATTGAAAACTAAGAAATCGATTAATAATAATACTTAGCTGCAAATTTAAGGCTCTGATTTATGACTTTTTAAGTAGGCAATTTGTAAAAATGAAACAACTAATTGGAGACACAACAATTCAAATGTACGAATAACTGTAACATTTGACAGTCTGTTAACAATTGCGTTGATAAACAGTAAACAAAATATAACAAAATCCAAAAAAAAAAAAAACAAAACAAAAACAAATTGTGGTTAAATATGTGTTCTTACTTGTTAGTGGTAATAAAAGCCAAAACAAAACAAAAGTAAACAAAAACAATAAGAATAAAAAAAATATATTAATAATCTTTAATGCAAAAAAATAACTATGTTGTGTCAACATTCACGACTTAAAAAACTGTAGCTTTTAATCATGCCAAGCATTTCGATATGATTTTTAATTATATTATGCAAATATTTTCGAGTCTACTCTTGGGTTTCATCGGTCCAACAAACTAACAAACAAACAATTAATCTTGCATTGAAGTTAGCTTCTTTTGCCAGTAGTTGCCACTGAAAAGATAATAACAAAAGTATTTATTTCTATATCTATTGCAATGAATAACACTTAAACATTTACGTGGATGAACCCCTCTCTAAAGTCACCATAAAAACAAATAAGCAACAAAAAAGAACTATAAAATATGAACGATAATCTACACAAAAAAAAAAGAAAAAACCAATCAACTTAAATTTTAGATAAAAATCAAACGAATAAATTAGAAGAATTACATACTTACATAGTATACATATATATGTACACATCTACAGATATTATATATGGCAGCTCCAATATAGTTTCGAGTATCTTTTGTGAGGCGCTTTAGTGTTCAGCAAAATTGTATTTGTAAGTTAAGAACGTTATGAAATGCATTTGTTTATGTGTCTATAGTCGAACGATGAAATTATAATTATAATTATTATTGTCGCAGAGATTACTTTAAATTTAATGGGAATAACAAAGACATACTTATTATATACAGGCACACTACCACTCTAACACAAACACACACACACAGAGATACACTCAAGAAAATAAGCATAATAAATGTGTTAAGGTATAAACAATGTATACACAAATTACACACATAAATACATATAGAAAATTATGTCATGAGCATACAAAAAGTAGGGATCATTTTACTGAATATATTCATATATACATATATACTATATATATACATATATATGTACTATATGTAATCTAAAATAAATTTAAACAAAACACAAGCTCTGAAAAAAAAACCGAAAAAATAGTAAAGACACAAAATAAACCAATCATGAAAAATTGCTAAATTAAATACGATTTGCTATAATTCAAGGAATAAATCAACAAAACAAAAAGAAAGAGAACTACCAAGAAAACTGTAAACAATTAAAAGTAAATTTAAAAAATGAACAAAATCTAAGTGAAATTATATTATACGAAATATATTGTATATCGAAAACAAGATGAATATAAGTCAAATAAAACTTATGTATCATGTATTAAACAAAACAATTGATGTCTCATTCCAATACGTCTCGTTAAAAATCTATTTATCGATTCCGTATGCACAGTCAGCAGATCTTCATATTACTTTGTAACATAAAGCTTGAATTTTTAGGTTCATTCAGTATTCTATTCGAGTCGATGGTGGCTGCTCATTTGAATGGTATGCAATATGCAATAATGCAGTATTCATTAATTACTCATAATTCTCGAACTCACCGCTTTACAGGAAGCTCTCTCAGGCCAGACGACTGACAGGTTGAATAGCTTAGTTTATTGGCTGCTAATTACAAAACACTGCAACTTTACATGAAATCAATAAATGCTGAAATGATAAACACCAAATAAAATCGTTTATTTATGGCTGACTTAGGAGCATTTGTGAAGCGTTGAATATTTCATTTAATATGCACATTAATTTATGTGTATTCAGCTTCCGTATGCGCGGACTGCATTCACGAACTCGTAAGCCCCAATTAATCAAGAGACTTTAAAATGGAAAGCCGCATTTAAGCAGCTACATCAGATATCCTTTTGTCTGGCGGCAATTCAAAGTCAACCAGGACATTTGTCAATTTGTCTCTTTTGGCCAAGTGCGGACTTTTACAGTTTGCAATTTCGTTAGTCGTAATACTCGTAAAACCTGGAAAGGCTTTGCGCAAAGTTAAAGTCGTGCGATGGGTTAATAGATGCATTTTCATTAGGGGTGGTTGTATGGCGGCTCTGTGAATGTAAATGTAAATTACTTGGGATTGCAGTCGTCGGCATTGCTGGTTGACTGGTTGGTTGAGTCGTTGGCTTTCGTTTTATTTTAGCACATAAAAGAGCTTAATCCCGGGCATATCTAATAAAGTTTATATTCTATCTTCTCTCTCTTTTGCAGCATTTGCGCAGCAAATAACCCACGTGGCCGCATCGGCGTTTGTTTATCTGAAAACCTGGCTCATCAGCGGCTAAATGAAGCGAAGCGTCACCTGCAAGCCTCATAATAATAATTTTCAACTAAAGTAAAGTGCACATTAAGTGTCCATAGAACACTTCCAAAGCAAACAAAAGCAAAACAAAACACTTCCAAGCTAAGCAACACAAAGTCTGAATTCGAGAATAGTAGGTAACTTGAGCAGTTCGAACCTGAGATACAAACTGGTACCTTGACAGGATGTGGCCAATTGCCAATTAAATTGGCAAGGACAATAAACAGCAGGGCTATAGGCTATATATAGGCTATAATATCTGGATAATTGCGACATTCAATGTGCTAAGTATGCTAAGCAGTATAATCGAATTTAAGAACGCGGACTCGTATTCTTGGGTCGACTTGAGTCTGATTGAGTTGAGAGCAGAGTGCTGGACACCCTCACAACAAGAAACGAATCATACCTTAAAACAAAAACTAAATACATAATTAAACGAATTAAACACTATGTGGCTCACTGTAATACATTATATAACATAAATATATTCTTCATTAAAGCAATAATTCTCATCAAGATTAACAGCAATTTGTGGAATTAATGAACAGAAATGACCAAAATTGTAGAATTTCCGTTTCTAGCCAGTCCCACTCTCTTTTAATTGAATCTAAAGTTAATCTGACGATCAAATAAGTTTGGTTTTGATGTATTTACACGCGAAAGGCTGCACAAGAGTAGCCTTCAACTTGACACATGAATAATTTAAGCTGTTTAAAGACCAAGCAAATCGAATCGATAAGCCATAGTCGGAGTCACAGTCATAGCCATAGACTGAGACAGAGTCATTGCTAAGCACCGTTCTGTGCTCTCATGTCCATTGACCCAACATTGAAAAAAATATATAAATAAAATGACAGCCAGACAAACCGTCAGCAGTCTCATAATATCGCGATGCAGAAAACTTTTAGCCAAATCAAATAAAAAACAAAAAAAAAAACCGAAATCTGAAATAAAAATAATAAAGATAAAAACTCGCAGTCGGGGTAGGAGCTAAATCTTATTTTTATTTACTTAGACAAATGAGCCAGCATTCGGCGTTCGATGTTCGCTGTTCACTGTTCGACGGAGACAACCAGTCACCAGTTGTCGTATTTCTTCGGATCGGATTCGCATTTAAAAAAAAAATCAGCCACTTCTATACTAGAACCTGTTTCCAATTATTGTTTCTTATTTGTGCTTGTTTTTGCATTTTAGTCAAAGCTTTCGCTCCCTCTCAGTCACATCCATTTGCCATTGACTGCTGACTGTCGCTTTTGGGTTGCAACTGGGTCTGGGCTACGACTCTGGCAGTGGGTTTCAGTTTGGGGTTTGAGTTTGGGTTTTGAGTTTTGAGACTGGCACTAAATCTGGGAGACTGTTCAATATTTAAATGCCAACTTTTTGTTCGTTCCCTGGTATTGATGATTTTTTGAAGTTTTTAGTATCAATTAACATATTGGATATGACCAGGTGATGTTTTATGGCAGCAACCGCACAGTGGTGCCAAGCTGCCAAGTGAGACCGGCTACTTCAACCAGTGCCACAGTGAGGTGTCAAATGTGCCACGCTACAGAGAATCAGCGCTTAACTCTTACTTAATTAGCAGTCGCAACTGAGGGCTAAATTACGTCTTTTCTAGCGAATAATAAATCGAAATATCTTTATTTAAGATTCCACTTATGGTCGTACTAATGCTTTCGATTTATGAATGAGCAACAATTTGATTGCCAGCAGATAGATTGTCAACACGAATATAATGAGTAATTTGATAATTTTATTCTGTGGCTAAACCCAAACACAATTCTCTCGCTTGTGTAAACAACTATTAGAAAGGCATTCGAGATTCGCAAGAAATTGACAATAGTTTGGGCGCAAATTGTCAATAAAAATTTAATAATATTTTGCGTAAATATTGTGTTGTTATTACGAACGAAGTGTGTTGACTGATGCTATCTTTGAGAAAACGAAGTTCAATGGAATTGTTTTGTCTGATCGAGCAATGACGTCGAGCCACGCCAAGCTGTGTGGTGTCTCCCCCACGCGTCGTCATATATTTGTTTCTGGGTCAATATTAACGTTAATAGGCTCTATTTTGAGGTGACTATATGGAGCTGTGGGTCTAGCCAAATACAGAGCAGAATTATAGAGCTCGATTCATTGCCAAGTTCGTTGGCACTTTGACTAAGGTCACGAATACGATGAATATTGGGCCAACAAATAGATCTTGGCCATGCAGCTACAGATTATGCCCCAGGGTCGATCTTTTGTCATTTTCGGGTGTTGACAAAAATCGTTTGTTGCCCCTTCAAGTTGGCTTTGCCCGGCCCTGTAGATAAATGTGACATGAATCACATTAATGACATTGCTTTAGATAAAACCACTTAATAAATTCTATTTACAGTTTAAAATGTCATTTTGTTTTCTTTTGTGATTTGCTCCATTTTTCAAAAGGACTTTAATTTATTTTAACATTTTTTATCGAGACAGCAAAATCTGTCAATTTTTATTAGTACTGACAATAACAAAATTTTTGTTAATCCTTTTTTAACGGTCTCTAAAATTTCTTTTGGCTAACTAAATTAATTTAGTATGATTACCCACACTCGCAGAAACTTCTTGGCGTCATTTCGCTATATTTCGCATCACTCTAGACCACGCTATCCGATTTTGAACTCCAGAAAGAATTATTATGATGTGCTCAATGTGCCCATAAATAGCAGCATTGCGGAAATCAAACAAGCCTACATAAAGCTATCGAAAAAGTATCATCCCGATGGTAATAGTTCGACAAGGAATTCTGGAGAGTTTGTTAAAGTCTGCGAGGCTTATAAAGTGCTCTACAAGCGCGCTTCGCGTCAGAGTTACGATGATCGCTTAAGATCGCAATTTTATATGGTCCCACCCATGGATGTAAGCTTTACTAGCAAGAATGTGCACAACTCTTGGAAGAAGTATCAGGCATCTATGCGGAGCAAGCAGTTTGGACGCAATCTCCCCAATTTTCATGGATCCAGCATCTTTCAGAAAAAGCTACGGGCAATCAAGAATAATTCTTCAATAACAGTAATTCCACGAATAGTTCCTGACAACCTGGGAGGAGATGCTCACGATGTTCGCATCTCGTATCCCTTCAATAGTTCGGATTATAAGTGGAATTTGAAATTCATTTATTATTTGACGGGATTTAGCGTAATTGGGGCACTTCTTGTTACTAATTGCATGAAAAAACGTAAACGTCACTCAGAAATTCTTTCTTATAACGCTTTTGTTGAGATATAATCTATGTGTGCATGTCAATTATGAAATCTGCGCAAAATTCGAAATTTAATTTTATCTATTTTATGACTATTGATACACGACACCATAAGGACTATTGCCAATAAAAATCATAAATGTTGACGAATTGAAACGCCTTTTATTTGGCATTGGGACTGTTCGCTCTCGCTGAGGTGGCACAACAATGGATTAACAGGTTTCGGTTTCTGAGACAACTTGTAGTTCAGTTCATTTCGGTTCACAGCGGCAGCTATTAAATAAAAAAAAGCAACAACTATGAAATTTAGCACAATTTGTCTTGGCGTTGCCCTTATCAACTATGATAATAAGTTTGTCACGAGATTTATGAAACATTTTAAAAACTTTTTGCGAGAGTTTGCAGTGGTCTGTGGAATATTTTCTGCAGACTATATATACTATGTGCAATTAGGAAACAGATTATTTCAGTTGATAGTTATAATAACTAGAATTTTATTTCCATATGTCTCTTTTAAAGTTAATTACAATTAAAAATTATTAAAGCACAGTCCAACATCCCTAAAGTGAACTTTACTAATAAAAAGCAGCAAGCGTATGTAGAGTTCGGCGTATAGTTGTTAGGACTTCTTTTCCATATTATGATTTCATATCTATATAATGCGATCGGATCGTTTCTGCTGGAACTTCCGCGGAGATTAGACGAAGCGTGACCTTTCACAGAAGCTTGTAAGTATGTGTATGTGTGTATCCAACGAACAATCAGTTAGATGGAAGCGTAGAGATAATAAATAGATATATATTTAGCTTAAATAGTATGTTGTGTTATTATCATGATATTAAATGGATCGCACAGTGGCAGCCGCTATTTCAAACGGACAGTTTCAAGGCGAGCAACTCCCAAGCGTGTCGGCTATCAATAGATGTTTTGGCCCCTCTTTAAGAAGAAGCTGCCGACCAGGTTCGTCAGAGACCCCAGACCACCAGCGGTCAGTGGAGACCGTTAGTCAGGCGGCAATAATAGTTTGTTAATTTGTGTATTGTATGTATGTATTTATTATTATTATTTTGTTAGATGTTGTTTACGAGTATTTTGCTAGTATTATTTGTTTGTCTTTTCCGGCTGACAGCAGTTGATAAATTACGCGTAGTGTTTGCTTTGATTAAGTTGTTCAGCCTGTTGCACGAATACCAGTTCGTTTCTGGAATACCACACCAAGGCAGGCTGTTCAAATACGTAGATACACAGATACACCGATACAGAGATACAGATGATTCAGTTGATACAGATATAGCAATATTGCGAATCCCAAATGCCACATAAATCAATATTTCTCATCGAATTCAATGTCTCTGATCTCGCATTGGCACATGCGCAGCGGTGCGGCGCGATAAAGAGCGTTGAAATTATGTTCTGTCGCCTGTCGCACCACTAAATAAATACATACTGTGAACTCAGCCATAATGAAGCCTACTACATGTATATAATCGTATAAAAACTCAACCAAAATCAGCACGTCGAGGCGTAAAAAACGAAGCAGAAATAACCACAAATACAACAGCAACAAGACGACAACAAAATACATGAAACATGAAAAAATGGCTCAAAATTTATTGAACGCTGACGGCTTTTTAATGAAAATCACTGGCTACCAAAAGTGAATTAATGAAGGTGTGTGCGTGTGAATATGCGAATTTGTGCTTGTGTGTGCACATGTGTCGACGATGTACAAGTTCTCTGTCGATTCGATATTGATATTGTTTTTTGGTTTTTGGTTCTTGGTTTCTGTGCCGGCAGAAGTTCAAAAACAGCAAATCGAAGACAAACACAGTCACAGCTCTCATATCTGGCAAATCAATATGCTAACTATATATCGGTTTTGTCCGCTGTGTGAGGATGCGTGTGTTTGTGCACATGTCATGCGCGCAGATTGATCAGCATATGTTATGAATTAATTTAGCATAAGAATCAAAACGTTTCTCTAATGAAAATTGCTTTGCTTTATGGCCGTTTTATTCATTCATCGATTCAAACATGTTCGACATGGCTTATTTGACTATTTTGATATTTTGTCATTTTGTTTGTATTTTGTTTTCTTAGCGCTGAGCTCTTCTTTCCATATTTAATCTCTCTAAACACTTGGCAAGTGTGAGGCAGCCCAGTTAAATTCGATTTTTATTGCACAGGCTTGGCTATTTATAACAGCGTATTCATTTCGATTCCATATTAATATTCAATATATGTGCTCCTACCCTACATGCAGACAGTTTTGGATTCCAATTGAGATTCGGAAACAGACTCAGATTCAGATTCAGATTCAACTGTCTCAATTTGTTAATGGGAAACTCTCACGCGCTATAACAACGGCAACAACTTCATCATAAGCGCAAACTGTATGACATTTTAATTATGTTGCTGTCAAATTGTTGTTGCGATGGCGGCGGCAGCGGCAGCAGCAGCGGCTGCGACGCAGACTGAGGCAGCGACTGCGACTGTGACTGCGACGAGTTTCAATTGTAATTAATAATATTTAATAACAGTCGTTGGCATCGCTGCCGTCAAGTGCAAAGATTGAAATGTTATGGAAATGTTTTGTCATCGCATGAAATGGAGATGAGTCGCAGTCCCATTGGCTTCGCATTCGCATTGTAAACTGTGACTGACAGTTAACGTGATTACTTAAGTGACTGCTAGATTATATTTATTTGATGTACTGTATTAAACAGACAGGCCCTCTAAACATTATTTATGATTTGAGACTATAAATTAAATATTTGAAAAGTTCGGGTTTCCTTCAGCTTTTGGGTATCTCCCAAATTGAGTATTCTCAAGTATGTGAGTCAGTCAACTACACGCTAAAGTTTTTTATTAACACTTTGTGGATGCTGTGCTGCTCATCTCTGAAATGAAAACAAGCAGCTTAAGTGGGTGGGTCAGCTGTGTGCATTTGTTGGAAGATTGATGGCGCCGGAAGCGCATTGGCAGCGAAGCAGCGAGGATGCGATGTCGCTTTGAGTGACACTGATGTGGCCACTTGCAGTGCCCACGCCCGGCAAACGACCAACACCCTCGCCTATAGATCAACTGGCAGTGCAATGCAATCATTGATAAATGACAATATTATAGTTCCGCAAACCGAAGTGCGCAAATATTTTGCACTTATGAACTGTCTGATTAGAGAAATTATCAGCGGGCGACCCTGATGCTTAGTTATTGTAACATCAAATGGAAATGTTGTGTTCTTCTTGACCTTAAAGATACTTATAAATAAAGTATTTCAGTACGAATGAAAACTGGGGCTTGACTGGGTTTGAAAACTGAGTCAGTTAGCAGGAATTGTTTGTAAAATATGTTTCACTGAAACTGGGTCGGATGAGTCATTTGACATTATGCAGACAATTTCCGTAACTTTCAGAAACATCGATTATAAATGGATGTGGAATATGAGTATCTTGACAGGATTGTGTTGTAAACAAGTTTTTGCAGTGTTGCTTCCGTTACTTAAGACACATGTAGCAACTAAACAGAACAAACGAATATGCGAATGAATGAATGAATGCCGGAGTGTTGAGTGAATATTGGTGGGTGGCAACTGAATACGACATGAACAGCAACAGCACGCGTAGCTCAACAAAGACATTAAATTGAGTCATAAAACAGAACAAAGCAAACAACAAAAGCAACAGCAACAGTAACGATAACAGGCAGATGCTGAGTTGAATGAGGTGCTGTTATTTTATTTTGTTTTCTTGGTTTTTTGCTTGCTTAACATGCGAAAAAATGTACGCACTCTACACACTCAGATACTCAGTTGCAGATACGGACGCAACTATAGATACAAATGTAGCCGCAGATAGTGAAGACACAGACACAAATGCAAAAAAAACACTCAGAATCGAATGGCATCGAATGATGTCTTGGGGTGGGAGCGGTAATGTTGACGGCGGTCACATACACAACATAGCGCTTGGTCAGTTGAGACCGGACAGGCGCCGGCAACGAAGGCCAATAATGTTTGTTTAAATTTCAGTTTGCGATTGTGTGAGTGTCGAACACATATTGCTTAAGCGCAAATAAAACGTAATGAAGTGGATGGTTAAGTAGGAAATGTAAACTAGCATTCAAAAACAACAAGAAGCAACAGCCAAAACAACTTGCAAAAATAAAAACAGCGAAAAATCCAACGAACGAACGAACAGCAACAACAACACCGACAACTAAATGTACTAAACTCATCGTACAATATGTTGTGTGTGCGATGTGAGGCAAAAGAACAGTCAACGCTCATACATATGTTCATTTCATATTTTTGTAAAGCATAATTTTTAATATTTATGTAGTTTTTATGAAATAAAATAAATCAGCAGTGCAGCTGAGACGTCATTGGGTGCAACTCCAGCTCCATCTCCGTCTACAATGCGTTGCCCCTTGACTTGAGGGTCTCTCGCTCTGCTGATCACAATCCAAACGTCATGTGTGGCATTCGCGTTGTAAGGACTCTCAGTCAAACCAGTTGCTTGTTGCCAGTGGCCAAGAAGATCTGCCTCTGGGTCTGGGTCTGAGCCTGAGTGTGAGTCTGGGTTTGGGTATCGCTCTGTATTTTGTGCTCTGGAAGCGCATTGCCGGCGCAATCGTTTGTACTTGTTAATGGCTTTGTACGCGTAATTATTTTGGCAAGAAGCCGTGTCGCGTTCGCGTCCCGATCACAGCCCGGTGCGAAAATAAGCAAAGCGGAAACGCGAACCTGGTCCAATTTTACGAGTACTCGTATCTGTATTTTGTACCAACGAATATGTGTACCGCTTGTTGTAGTACAACTCACTATATAGCCTGTGGCCACTTTATCTGCTGCCTCGCTGGTGAAAGGCTCAATTGGGATTTGTTCTGGCGCGTTCAAGTTTTCATTATTCATTATTCGTTTTTTTGTCGTTTTTTTTTTGTTTTATATTTAATTGGGTGTTTTTATTGGCTTTTAATGATACGCGAAATGATCGAAGCTCCTGGCCGCAGGCCATACGCATACGCTGTGCCCCTTTAAGTTTTCTCAGCGCTACCCAATGCCACGCCCCATATCCAGGCAGACTCAAGTGATTGTTGCCCAATCTAGGCAGCTGCAGTGTCTTGATCAATATGAAGTTCAATCAATGTCTTTGCCTTGCAATTATCAAAGAACACAATCATTTCCAGCCCGCGGGCAGCAGCAGCAGGAACAGCAACAGCGACAGCATCATAATATTATAATATACTCGTATGCAGTTTCATTAATTAATTTAATTTATTTTATAACACAATGGAGATTTTAAAATTAATTTGGCAAACTAGCTTTCACTAGCTGTAAAATTGTTAAACTGCCATCTCAAGCTGGCAACATTACTTAGCAACATTTTATGTTAACAGAATGTTGCGGAATTTAACATAAACCAAATGTTATGCTCATTTCTCGACGACAGCTTACACATATCTGAACTCTATGCCAAGTAAAAGATTAATGAGGAGGGTTCATATACATAATCTCAGACAATTGACTTGTCAATGATTTTGGCGTTAACAAAAAATATTCGAGAGGAGTGGTAAAAGTACTGACTAACGTAACGCTTCAGCAGAATTTTGCCAGCCAGCTGATTGCCGGCTCTGCGAACTGCGAGCTGCGTGCTCACCAACTCACCTGCTCACCTGCTCGCTCTCACCTGAGTGCCGGCGACAGGTTGATCAGCAGCTTCTTTGCGGCGACTGTGTGGCTCTGTTATCGGCTACTGCCGCTGCTGTCGCTGCCGCTGCCACCGTCTCTGCCACTGCCACTGCCGCGGCTGTTGGCGTTGGTATTGGTATTGGTGGCGATGTTGCTGCTGGTTCTCGTATATAAGCGAACGCGTCGACCAGCGTCCAATCAAACAGACGACGCCTTCAAGTCTAGCTGCACGCACGAGAGTGGAGTTGGAGTCGTCGGCAAATTTCGTGGCGTTTTTTTCGGTTTTTGGACATTATTTTTGAAAGCCTCTTCCGCAACCCTCAAAACTGGTGATTCGCTTTAAGCCATCTTAAATTGTGGCAAACAAAATTTCAATTCTATTTAAATTACATCAAAAAGTGTCTGAATTAAAATATAAAGCTGTCGTTTATGAAAAGCTTATATTTCAACAAATAATAAGTGTTTAACAAAGTGAAAAGTTTAACACAAAAGTGATAACAAAAAATTATTATTTGCTAACAAAAATTAAATATAATAAACAACATGATGATGCAGCAAAGTGTATTACTTCCTCTGGCCATCATGCTCATCTCCTGTGGAGTGGCATTCGCATGCCATGGAAAACTAATCGGTAAGTCCCTCGAAATGCACTCAGCACTCACTTGACCAGCCCCAATTTGAGCTCATTTCCAACGCGATCATCAATTTGTATTCCAAATGGAAGATTTGGGGCATTAAAAAAAATAAAATAAAATATACACTGCCTACATGGCATGCATAAATAGTTCGCCACCAATTAAAGCATTTTATTTTGCAATTTGGCTGATTCTTCTTTTTGTAGGTTTTGCATTTGTTTTCGGTTAATTTCAGACACGTTTTTGTCATTTGTTTTATGAATGAAATGAAATAAAGTGCGCGATGTTTATGACTTATTCGTCTGTAGAATTTTAGCAAATATTTGCCTATACAATGTTTTGTTTAGTTAGTGTTTAGCGAAAGTCACAGCAAAATGCTTATGAGCACCACACACGGCGTCTGTAACTGCGAGGTGAGCTCGAGAACTATGCCAAAAATATATACAAATTCAAATTCAACGTATTCCTGCTTAGCAACTTGGCATATTAACTGACTTCAAAGCAGCGCATTACATAAATTGTATAATTAATTATTAAGAGGGAAGCAGCGAACTAAAGATTCACGAAAACCGGTTCAGATTTCCAGTTTATATAATATTTTAAATATAACGAAAACTAAATATGTATACTATATATAAGCACCCGTTTTCGGTCAAACGACAAGCTTCCAGGTAATCTAAGGCCAATCAACTCAAAAAAATAAAAACAAAAACGAGCCTTTCGCAATCAAATATTTGATATAATAATATCATTACCAATTTGCCAAGCATTTAATTAACAAAACAAGTGTATTACAATTAAAAATCACAACAAAACAAGTGTGAAATATTCACTAAATGCTTATAGGGGCTCATTGAACTGACCTCACTGCGAAGGTAAGATCTTAATCCAATAAATGTACAATAATTGGAATCAAATAAATTGGAGGCGATAGATCACAGATCGCAAAACGCTTGAAAAATTATAATAGCATTTAATTTGATAGCTTTGAGGCTATCGCGGGGCGTGTGCCCCGCTAAGTGGATCAACGAAATGGCCAAAACGATTGCTAAGCAATTTTTTAACGCTTTTTGTGTTCTGCACACGTTGGCGCCGAATTTTGTTTTTTCTAACTGACGCAAAATTCCTGTTGTTTTGCTTAAATTGGTAATAATAAAAAGAGTTTTATAGTGCGCGTGTGCGTTTTGATTAATGATTGATATATATATAAAATCCCATGTGAGTGTGTTGGGCGAATAATTTTTTAAAGCAATTTCAAACAATGGCACACACGAGCAGCATAATTCCGCGAAATCGATTTCAATAATAATGGCAAATATAAAGTAGAAGTTTTGCTGACAACATCATACTCAAAGAGCGGGACCCCCATTAGTAATATTTAGCTAGCTACTGGCCGAATATCAGTTTGTGGTCGAATCGTTTTGCTGCGGCATCAATCAAAAGCTTGCCGTGCTAATAATGTAATTAAATATGTAGATGCGCAGGCAACACAACAGCAACAACAACTACTTGAACAACGAACAACACTGGGTGATAATCAGTAAATGATAAATGAAACAAAACATGCTGCGGCCAACATAAAGCATAACTATGAGAATTAACTCGAGCTAAGTGCGTCAGACGGTCTTCTTTTTATGTTCACTCTTTCTGCTTTGTATTTTTTTTGTTTTACTTTTGCTCGCAGACGCTACGTGTTGCAGGTTATAACTTGTAGCAACTTCCCGTTGCAGCTCTCGCATTGATTCAAGGTGAAGTCAACGCCTGGCTCGAGCTGCAGTTAAGCACTTGTTAACATATTGTTGGCATTTGGCTGCACTCAGTCTGGTCGATCGCTCAGAAGCCAGTAGAAGACAGTATTGCAGGTTGATGTCGCAGCCATTGTGGTGCAAGTTTGTTGCTTAAGTCTTTCGTTTTGTATGTCGAACGCAGAGTGCAAAAGTTGTTGGAAGCTGTTGACGTTGCGTTGTCAACATTATCTTGATCGCCAACATTTGATCACTTCGGCTTTTATTGGCTGAGCTCCGACACAGCTCTGCTAAGAATATGTAAATCGGCCGTGTTGCGGAAACTGATCGACAGCTTTATGCGCAATTTGTCAGAGAAGGTAGTTCGCAAATTTGCATAGCGCCCCCCAATGCAGTGTGTGATTGATGCATATTGACTTAAACAAACTGATAGCCTTACGGCTAGCAGGCTGGCAGTCAGGCAGGCGCATGAGATGTCCGGTGCGTTGATTTACCTACCGGTTTGCCTCAATGCTGCAAACCGATATTTATGTAAATGTACTCGCATGTATATACATATGTGCGACGAGTAGCATAACACTAACACGTCTTTAATTTGACAGCTGCGGTTGAGTTTAAAGCTCGACGGGTTCTGCAAAAGCCGCTCGCTACTCGCTGCTCACTGCTATTTTTAGTCACCGCACTAACCTTGACAAAACACACTCACTAAGTTTTTTAAGCCGCAGCAAACACGATCGGTCGGTGCTATTTCGGCAGCCCGATCTATTGACATCTAGACCCATATTTGTGCGAACACCATTAAAGCGTAGCTGTAAATTTATTTACTTTTTACTCGTTCACTGATCGCGTCAAGTTGTCTGACTGCGTTGACGTCGATTGGTACTCTGCTTCTCTCGATTTCTGTTCCGCAGTCTACGTCGATGCACTTGACCGGCAGAAGCAATGCCATGGCCGAAGCTGGCGTAGACAGTGAAAAGTCCAGAAACGACGACCGCACCCGATTTAAATGCTCTCACGTCTTTGCAGTGCAATCAGCGCCCATCGGTTCAGCTATTATTATAATTATTAAAAATTATTAAGCGCGCGTAATTATTTAAATGAAATGCGGCAGCATAAAGCCGCCACGCCCAGCCAGTGCAGAGCACAACAGAGGTCTGTGCAAGGACCAACGTCACAATGTGGCAGATTCATGATTTTCCCAACTGCCTTTTCATATATTTTACGAAGCTCACGTACACTGGCCGATGGATCGACTAATTAACACCCTGCGGCAGATTCGTATACTGTTTTATATGCCCCGTGATAAGTTAACAATTGTGCGATTCGATAATAAATTAAAGATTAACCGAAAACATGAACTACTCGTGCACGCAACAGGCCGAAGAGCTATCGACAGTGTTGCTTGCTTTTTAGTGTTGTGGCCAAACCTATTTATCTCACTAAGTTGTTGCTGACACACTTCACACTTCACGGCAAAAGTCATGAGTCAGTGTCAGGCGCCGATACCAAAAATAACAAAAATAATCAAAAACCGAAAAAAACTCTCAACAATAAAAAACAAAGAATTAGCTAATGGACAAATGTTGGTTTTTAATTGACGCCTTTGAGCAGCACGCGCCGCTTTGAATTTGAATGTTTATTGATTTCTTACTTTTATTTCTGTTTTCAAATTATTTTTTGTATTTCTATTCTTTTTTTTCTGCTTTTGTTTTCACCTTAATTCGTGTTCTATTTGGCCAAACCGGTTGACATTTAAGTGAAGAAAGTAAAGTAAATTATAAAGCTATATTTTCAGACTAGTATTTGCAATGCTTTATATAAGTAAAATGTAATATATGCCTACACGTGCACTTATATAAAAGCTTCAAAAACAAAAACTAAAAATGTTAATTTTGATAATTCGTTAAAATCCACTAAAATTTCTTTAAATATAAATCAAGCAGACTTGAATGAAATTTCGACAAACTTTAAAACACACAAAAACCGGCTTTGTTTTTGAGAGTTTGAAGCCCCGCCAGAAAGCATCATTAAGCTTAGTCGACACACAAGACACGCATAAAAAACCGCAAAAAAAAAACTTAATATTTTAAGCATTTCGATTTTGTTACAGCCAAAAATAGAAATGATAGCATGTCCCCAAATCTCATCTACATATTCTAATATATTTTATGCTAATTTCGACCTAATCATTTCAGCATCGGGCATCAGTACGGAGGAGAGATCAATCATCTTGCAGGAACACAATCGCCTGAGGCAACTTGTGGCCACCGGACGCTATCCGGGCCAACCGGGTGCCGAGAATATGCGCGAAATCATCTGGGATGACGAGCTGGCTGCCCGTGCCCAGCAATGGGCCGACAATTGTCAGTTCCGACACGATCCGCATCGCACAATAAGTAAGTTACTATATATATAAGTAGTTTCATTATCTTTTGGTGAAGATTATGCATGAACTTCCTGGCTTAAGACTCCCCACATAGCGCATGATATGCCGACAAATACGACTCCCGGCACTTTGGGCTGAGGTTTGCATGTGTTAGTTTAAGTTATTGGTAACGTACTCCCCTTCCTTCATTATCCTTCATTCTTTTCACAATGCTATAAAACACTAATACTAACCAACTTGCCTCCCCACAACACATTTATATAAGAATCTTTTATATACACACCTTTTTCCCTGACAAAGTATACTCATCTTTTGACTATCCTTAACTAGATCGCTTTACCATGGGTCAAAATCTGGCCATTATTTGGAGCACTGCACCGTTGGATGCCGATGATGGTGATTTTCCCTCTCGCATTCAAAACTGGTTCAACGAGGTGCAAAAGTATTCATTCGGCGACGCCTGGTCACCCAAGACTGGTCACTACTCGCAGCTCGTTTGGGGTGAGACGAGTCTGGTCGGTTGCGGCTTTGCCGAGTACAAAGATAACATCAAATACAACAAGCTCTACGTGTGCAACTATGGACCTGGGTAAGCACACACACACTGATTCCACGTTGCTAACGAAATAAACTAACGTGTTTTGTTGCTATTACAGTGGCAACGTTGTCGGTTATAATCCCTACGAGGTTGGAAAACCATCGTGCTCCACCTATGGCATGAAACCATCGTCCAGGTATCAGGGACTCTGCGCTGCACCCGGTGCATCTCCAGCAGTGGCAAATAGCGTCTATGGCGGCAATACTTTTGAAACGTATGAGTACAGCTACAACTCAGCTACAACGCTTAATAGCAACAGCAACCAGAACAATAACAACAACAAGCCGACTAACAACATTAACAAGAGCAACATCAACAACAACCGCAACTACAATAATCCCAACACCCAATTTGCATACTCCTCCCCCAAATTCCCTACACAGGCAGCGGCACCATCAGCATCAGCGACGTCGTCCGGTGGCAGCTCCTTTGGCACTAAGACACGTGGCGGTAGCCAGGCCTATACAACGGAGATTAGTCAACAGCATTCCGGCAAGTACAAGCACAAGCTTGAGGCATATCGGCCCAGTGCTGCAGAATTTGAGAAGTCCGTACAGAAGCATACAATACTACGCACCTATATAGAGCAGAATCCGAATGAGCAGCCAGCGGTAGTGCCGGAGCAGCAAGCAGCCGGACCGGAAGCGTCCAGCACCCCGAAACCGAGTCGTGGCTGGAGCCTATTGTCTTGGCGCGGCTAAGAACGTCCCCCACACATTATGTCATGCCCCATTTTGCCGCAGAATGTATTAGCTCACCCAAGCCCAGTAATAACTACTATGTAGTATCATTAGAACCATCTTCGATTCTGAGTTTCAAACTACCATCTAACATATACTTCTTGTACGTATTCGTATACCTCCCTGGTACCTCATGCAAAGACCAGACAACATATCTATCTCTCTAGCGCATACTCGTATATAGCGAATAATAAATAGCCTTTTATTTAAAACATTCAAACATATTGAAATTGCCATATGAAGTACATTACATACCATCTTAGTGCTACGATACTTGCTTATTTTGGAATTTTATATTTAAAATTATTTATATTGTATTATTGAAACCATCAAATGGAACATTAATTGCTATATATTTTAGCTACTTTTTCGCATGATTCACACTGCCACTCAGCTCGAATCATTAGAATATGCATCATCTCAAATCAAATCACTTCCGAATATTTGTATCAAATGTTTGTACCAAAAAATTACAAATCTAAATTTCCATTAATAAGCGCCTAACATCAACTACTTATTGTGTTATAGTATTGTGTTCAAAATAAATAAAACAGCAAGATGATATATTATATGAAAACACTGAAAAGTCTTTTAATATCACTTTGCTTATTGCGGGACTTCAACATGCTAGTATGAAGATCGCACTTCAACTGACAATAAATTGGCAAAAAAGCTTTTGAGTTGAGTGCTAAATAATAAACATCGTGAAGCAAAGACATAGCCTCACTCATATATATGTACTTAGGGATAATAGTGGGTTTTATTTATGAATCCAGCTTTCTTAAACTGTAGATAGACGGTAGAAAACTTTAATAAGTGAATGCAGCTGAAGAACTTATGGAATTAAATATTCGCTGATTGTTTAATTGCGTCGCTTTGAAAGCTTTGAACTAGTAAGTGCTTAATAATAAACATAGTGAAGAGTGTCACATTCAAACATAACTACATATATCCAGGTGTGCGAACAGTAGGATCACAATGGGCTTTAAGTGTTAATCTACATCTTTCGGATAGACATTAAGTAAACTTTCGCCTATGATAAAATATTATCTCTTTGCCTTCATTTAAATGTCAAAAGAATTCTATTTTGGAAGTAAGACCTAAAATATGATAAGAAATTAAATTATAAAATGTTCTTATCGAAGATTTCATACTCTTCCCATTTGGTTAAAAAAATCAGTGTTATCAAAGTTGCTTTTAATAACATCATCAAAGTATAATACCCTCAACAAGAGTATTTTTGTTATTTTTTCTGCAAGTATGATAAGCGTACGCCAAAATAACTGAAGAATGGTTATCTATACAGATGGTATTAAAAGAAAGTGTAACTACCACATGGTCAATATAATAATCTTTTGATATTTATCACGCATATGAAGCATAAAAGCGCTTGGTCTGAGATGTTTTGGCTGTAGTCATTCGAAAAATCTGAATTCAGTATGATCGCTGCACCTTTACGCTCGCCAACTTCGCCGACGGAAGACAAGAAGCTCCCTTATAACCTCACTGGCAAGGGATACGGCAAGGATGGCGTTAAGCTGTTCCATGTAACTCGCGATGGGGCTTATCATAGCGTGCAGGAGTTTGACATTAAAGTGCATATTAAACTTAGTGGCAATAAGGAGTACACTGAGGGTGAGAACTCAGAAATTGTTGACAGCGATGCCCTGAGAAATATTATATGTGTGCTTGGAAAGAAACAAGGCATTGAAGGTCCCGAAAAGTTTGCTTTGCTGGTCGCCAGGAAAGCACTTGAGCAATACGCACACATTGTCGAAGTCTCATTGAACGTTGAAACTTACCCTTGGCGACGCATTAGCCAAGATAAAACCAAACCAGATGGATCTACAACCAATTATCAACACAATCATGCATTCATGTTCACCTCAACTGCGCAGCGTTACTGCGAAGTAATTGTGAGACGTCAAGGTAAGATAATGCCTTAAAAATCTGCGATGCTAAGGATTCATAGGGAAATTATATTTTCAATTTTTAGATGCAAAACCAACTGTAATAAGTGGATTCAAAGGTCTGCGCCTTTTGAAGACCACCAAATCAACGTTTCTGCATTTTATTGAGGATGAATATACCACAACTCCCCAACTTCATGATCGTATGTTGTCCACCATTGCGGAAGGTGCTTGGGAGTACTCTGATTTTGAGAATGTTGACTTCACAAAGGACTGGGAGTCTGTGACAGATACTGTGGTTAAGACTTTTGGTGGCGATCCCATTGATGGCACCGTATCAACCTCAACACAACGAACCTCTTATCTCTCAATTAAGCAGGTTCTTGATGATCTGCCCCATGTTGCAGTTATGTCTCTAACTCTGCCAAATAGGCACTACGTTCATTTCGATATGAAGCCGTTCCAGAAATTGGTGCCTGGAGAAAATAACGAAATTTTCATCCCTCTCGACAAGCCATATGGCATCGTTTACACTCAGTTGTCACGTAAGGATCTTAAAAGTCATTATTGATGAGTGTATAAAATGTTAATAAAATCTTTTATAAAAATATAAAATATTAGTATAAAGTCTGGCAATAAAAAGCAAAGACATTTGCATATTCAATTTAAAGATTTCATCAATACTTCAAACACTTGAATTGACCCTTTCCAAACTTTAAGCGTATATGAGGAAAGCTTAATTTTTCATGGTGTAAACTTTGAACTGTTAGCCTTAAGAGAGCAATACTCTGTTCATTTGTACTGCGCATGAGTGAGAGTTAGTATTTAAGCACTTGGTCTGGGCGTCTGCTGAATACCTGCTGAATATTCTGGAGAGCAACTGAGAGAGTGAAACTGATAACAGCTTCAGAGACAGTTGGAAATATGCTTTATATTCAGTAAACGCAATAATGAAGTTACGTTCCGAGAGCAATTAATGCGGATGTATACTCGAAATACGATAATAATAACGACACTCAAACAAATACACTGCACAATAGTGCGCAAGATGTTTATATAGTACGAGTATGCAGCATAATGGTTAATGGAATTAGTCAATTGACTATATTGCTGAATTAATCTTATGGCCACAAGTAAAGGACACCTTGAACACCTTGCACCTGTTCAAGGTCGTTGAGCTATGCAAGTAGAGTTAAATGCGCGAAAGCAAGGAAAATGATGTCAGTGACTAACAACTTCCTTTGAGAGTGGCATATATACTTAGGAAGCTTAAACTGAGCTCACTTTCAGTTTCCCTTTACAATGGAATCTTTATGAATCGTACTCAAAAGGGCAATTCGTGCAGTGATTGGACCCACACCTTATCTAAATACTTTTTGCCAGCATTGTTCTTGTTATAATTGTGCAGTTTATCTGCTTGTAAGCTGTCCCCGTTGTAACAGTCCTATGACATTCTTACATATCGCATTCATAAATGGCTATAAATTTTGGTTACATCCACAAACAGAGTCTCACACAATGGGTGTCAATTTCATGTTTGACACGAAATTAAGATAGCAGAGCAATTCTGTCAACTGCTGTATCGGTATCATACAATCACATGACAGCTATAAAACATATAAAGGGGTAAGTCATGCCATAATGTTTTATAATGTTGTTGTATTTACCCAAACAACTCACATATACACACGCACACACACACACACACACACTCACAAAGTAAACTCATGCCAGAGCAGAGTGGACCAAGACCGAACATTGGTGGGCAGAATGTAACTTTCGTAGACCACACTGAACGCACTTCATCATCTTGAGCACTCACAGAGGCTGGCAGCGTGAAATTAACTGCCAGAGTCCTTCTTGGCAGGACAACTTTTATTTATACATCGCCATGGTCATACATTAAATTATGACGCGCACTGCAGCCCGACAAAGTGTCGTTTACTGTCACACCAAGATGTTGAGGCCGAGGCTGATGCTGATTCTGATTCTTATTCTTATTTGGACACAGCTCCATCCGTGTCAATTCACTCGCTGCGCTGCGCAGTCATGGGAAAATGTGAAATCCTTTCCTTTCTTTTAATACAAATGTCAATTTGCTGCAGCTGTCACTGGAGAGTTGCAATATTTGAGCTTATGCGTGAATGACTCCAGATTACTCCACAGAAAGAAAAATAAAATTAAATGGCCCTGTTTAATTAAGCGTCTTCAAATATTATATGTCTTAAGTTGGCAAGTTGACTCGCACGAAATCCCATCCACAAAGGATTGTTAATCCTTTGGCTTCCATTAACGGGAACTTATAAATAGCAACGAATTAATTAAATTTCTTTTAATTGAAAATATAAGGGATTATACTATTCTATCTCTTTTGAAATTCGCAATGACTATTGTCAGCATTGTCTTAAAAAAAAAAAATAAATGATTAAAAACGTTATTTGCAATGATACTTTGCTTACAATTAACGATATTTAAATTAATATATGATTTAAAGAATATTAATACATCTTATTTGCTAGCAAAGTGTTGCATAAATTTAGGAGGCTTTGTTAAAAATATTGCGTACTTTTTGGCTGTACAGTTAACAACTAAATGATAAAGAATATCTTATCGTAAAGATTGTGAATTGCATCATTTTCTTGGAAGGAAGAATTACTTTTAACAGTTTTTGTTTACGTACTGTAAGCGAAACAGTTAATCCATACATTAAATCTGATGATGCAAAGTATTAATCAAATTAATTCTAGATCACCGAGTGTGGCGTTGTCTTGTACTAAAAGACTTCTTTAAAAATTAAACTAACTTTAAATAAACTACGTCTTAAGATGTCTTAAGTTAGCGAACCTTAGCACTGACTATCTAAATTATGTTATTCTAAAATGTCTATGAAAGTGGATCACTCTTGTACTCATCTGCAAGATACCACGAGTGTTAACTAATTAACAAGATGCCAAATGACGGTATTAGATGTGTCTATTTTGTTTTTATTTACCCTGGTTCATACGCAATAAACCAAAGCTACAATAACTACGGAATGATTATCTTAAGAGATTGCATTCGTAGAAAGTTGTGTCACCTCAAGGTCGAAAGAATAATAATTGGCGTGTACGACGCTTTTAGGGGCGTAACTCAGATTATCACAATAGTAGAGAGTGCAAAATAATCCATAAAAGCAGTTGGTTAGTTCGCTTTGCAATAGTCATCGAGTAATATCCAAATCAGAATGTTTGCAACACCTCTGCGTCAGCCTGCGAGCAGACAAGTGCAATCCTCGCCAGCTTCTCAATTTTACGAGATCACCGATAAAGGCTATGGCAAGGATGCAGTTAAGCTGATGCACGTCAGCCGTAAGGGTGCTGTGCATTCCATCCAAGAGTGCGAAGTGGGCACCCATCTCAAACTCTACACCAACAAGGACTTTCTTCAGGGTGACAACATTGATATTGTAGCCACCGATTCGCAGAAGAACACAGTCTATTTGTTGGCTAAGAAATATGGTTTTGAAAGTCCTGAGAAGTTTGCCCTAATCCTTGCAAAGCATTTTCTGAACAAATATTCGCATGTCGAGGAAGCGCATGTACATATTGAAGCCTATCCATGGAAACGAATTCGCGAGGAGTATGGCGATAGTTATCTGCTACATAACCACGCCTTTCTTTTTACGCCCACTGCGACGCATTTCTGCGACGTAATTGTGAAACGTCATGGTAAGTAAATGACAATAGAGATGTAATTCGTGAACACTGGCTAAGTTATTCCATGTTTTTAGATCCCAAGCAAACTGTTATCAGTGGAATCAAAGGCCTACGTGTTCTGAAAACAACTCAATCGTCGTTTGTCAATTTCGTAGACGACGAATATCGCACTCTGGCCGATCAACATGATCGAATCTTCAGCACTGTTGTGGAATGCAATTGGGAGTATTCAGATATTGAGAATCTCAATTTCATCAATGCCTGGGAGTCCGTCAAAGACATTGTGCTTAAAAACTTTGCCGGAGATCCAAAAGTGGGCATCCCCTCGCCCTCAGTGCAACACACTCTCTACCTCACTGAGAAACAGGTTTTGGACACTCTGCCTCAAGTGGCAGTTATCTCCATGTGTTTGCCTAATAAGCACTACTTTAATTTCGATACAAAACCATTCCAACAGTTAGTTCCCGGCGATAATGATGAGGTGTTCATTCCTACCGATAAACCACATGGCACAATCTATGCCAAGCTATCGCGCAAGGATCTGAAAAGTCATCTTTAAGTAGACCAACAAATTTTAGTTTCTTTTTAAAATTTTAAATAACTTTTTATGCAATATATGTATATAACAAAATTTAGAACAAACTATAAATGATTTAATACATCCATCAATGATGTTTTTTAAAAACGTTTTCAAATGTTGATCTTTGCTTTATTGGTAAATGCAATCGACTTCGTTTCAAATTTTATTTTGCTTTCCTGTGCACATTTATGTGTGGCCTCTGGTCTATTTGGCAATTATTCTAGATGTGGATGCGATGTACTCAGGGAAATCATAAACGCCTCCCAATCAACATATTCGCAATGCAAAACGAATGAATAAAACGAATAAAAAGCATGGAAATGAAACAATATAAATATATTTTTTTATATCTGCCCACATATAGTATGTACATATATGCGTGAATACTTGTGCAGAGATAAAGAAAAAGTATATATTGAAAAAGTTTTTCAATTTCAGTGAAGCTTTTATTTTGCATGCAAAGATATCGCACAGACACCCCGAGAACTCTCGGCCCCGAAATTCTCCGCCCTCCACAGAATAGCAGTCAATGCATGCAGCAACCAAAACTATTTTGTTCCTAAAGAGAGAAATCCTCACACACACAAAATTAGAAAAACGAAGCCCGACAACAGAACGCAAATTGTAAGCAATAAGCGAAAATGAAATGAAAAATCATGAATGGCCACAAGCGACGCGTCGAGGAGAAAACGAGATAAGGGGGAGGGATTGAGGAGGAATTGGAAGCGGGTTACCAGTGAAATCAAACCAGAAAAGCATTTGCGAATATTATTGGTGCGATAGCTTGGGCTGCGAATGCAACCAGAACCAAAGTTATGCATGCTCTGTGCTGTTGGCCGTGAAATGGAAAGCGAAGGGCAACATAAGCTGAAAATTACCAAAACCAAGCGCAGTTCAACTATAGAATAACCACGCAAATCTCCCTTCCCTGCTCCTCTGCATAGAAATCGAAATAACCAGAGAGAGTTGAGCAGGCGAAGCGTGTTATGGAGTTTTTCAGTTAACTCTTTTGTATTTATTTACAACGCTTTTTGGTGTTTCGTTGAAGTTCTATATATCTAGTATAGAGGGGTCCCTGCATTCTGCAATCTATTTTCACTTTTAAAATGCTGATATTCAACAGAATTTAAATTTCAATGAAAAATGTAATTTGTCTATTTACACTATGATAATATTAGTCATTGTAATTCCTGAAATATAAACAGAAACAGAATTACTAAAGTGTGAAATAAAGCAATTGCCGTCAAAATGCAAACAATTAAGTCTACTTTATCTGCGTCAGATAAACTACGTTGGCATGATGACGAAATGATAGACATAAAATCAAATCCTGAGACAACCCTATCTTTATGATGAGTACTAAATTAATTAACTTCCATAATGCCGCTTATATTTCTATAAAATTTAATGAGATGGCAAACACAAGCAGTCGTCTTCCGTTTCAAGTTTATTTGGCATATTAGCCTTTTAACATAGATGCGTTTTCAGTAAAATTCATATTTATGACAAACAGTAGCATATTTTCGTCAACATTTGCTATTATTTCCTTTAGTCTCGAGACCTAAAATGCTTGCAAGTTGTATAAATGCTATGTCTATTAGATTTAATCTTAGGTAAACGTACCATTTTATTTAGTTATACTCCACAATAAAGCCAGTGTGGTTTATAAGGGTTAAAATCCACCGAGCTACCGAAAATCATATAAAAATGCAAATTCAAAACACACATATTTCAATCTTGCGTATAATCAGACATAAAACTAAAGTGAAAAGCCAAAGAAAATAAGAACTCAAAAAAAAATAACTTCACCAGTCAAAAAATTGCAAAATAATCTAAAGGTTTCCAAGGGAAACTGGTAAACGAATGGGCGACCACCTGACCCTCCAACCCAGGACAAGTTGATTGTGCAAAATGTTTTGAAGGTCTGTTTTCAATGTGAAATTCATCATACTTACATAATTTTTGGTCAGGAAGTGTTGGCCAATCAGTAAGCCAATCAACACTATTATTGTGTCTAATGAAAGCTCAACCACAGAGATTGTATCTATGTATAAGTTGGTCGGCTGTTGTATCTTCTCCATGGGTTCCATCACATCCATTCACAATCCATCATCAACAATCCCAGCACGTAAACGTATTTGTCGGTGTTAATCAGTGGGAAGAGAATTTTCGTATGAGCACTGGACACAATTTAGAATCAAACATTTAAAAAACGAATGCGACACAAGTTTATGTTATACGTTGCTCAATAATATTTTCAAGAAATGTCGAAAACAATTTAATTATACTAGTGTCTAAGGCTACATTGTTTTGCTTTTAGTCAGGCACATTCACAAATTTGTACATTCACCTTAAAATATACAGTCAATATTTATCTTGCGGGTTGTGTGGATTGAATAAGTAATTCTAAATAGAATATTTGCTATCTCTACGAATTTTCACACATGAGTTTATTGATGGTAATAAGGCGACAAATTTGTTAAATATAAACTTAGTCACAACTTATTGACTCGCCTATTCCAAGTCATTAGACAACGGCATTACTGTTAGGAATTCTCCTAATTACTAACTGTGGTATATGGCCGAAATACTTCGCCAGTTGTGTTTATCTGAATATTACTCTTAATTATGTGGCGTATATTTGTAATGCTCTTGCTTGTTGCTCGCCTCCAGCCAGTTGTAATTCCAATGCAATTATTGCAAATATTCAAATTGTTGCAAACTTGTTGAATATTAAATAATTTCATTTCATTTGTGAAGCATCTGATACCATAGTTTCCATAGAGTGGCTTTCGTTGTTGGTGTGATTTACCAGCCGCAAGTCTGCTGCGGATGTTGCCCCAAATGCTTCAACAATATGCAACACTTTAGCTCCAAGCTCAACTAAACTTTTGTGGTCCTCCGTCTGTCCGTGTGTTGTTGTGTGTGTGTGTGTGTTTGAGCGAACAATTGGCAAAATGGCGCAAGTGTGCTTGTCATTCCTCTTCTTCTTTTGGTATTTGTTGTTATTGCTCTTATTGCTGAATGTGCAGTGGCGTAATTAATTTGAAACGGCGCCAACATCGGATGCAAATGCCTCTCTCCCATATGCTAATTGTGCTCATCCGCATCCACATCCGCATCCGGAGAATTCAGAAATTTTCCGTTACCATTGATGGACTTGTCAGTTGAAAAATAAAAATAATTTACATCGTACAACAATATTCATTTCAATACCAAAAGCAACTTTATTGCTTTTAATATTTGCATTATTTCTCAATTTGTTGTGCAAATTTTTATATTGCAACCATTTCGTGCAGCTGCCGCACGAACACACGAACAACCGTCACATATACAGACACATACAGTCGCTCACACACATACTCTTACATACGAAAGACAACTCCCCAGAGCAATTGTTGTCACTTTGAACAGCAGCTGCTTAAAATTCAATAAATGAAAAAACGAGTGCGCATGCAAATTGCGCCTAATAAAAGCCTTATTTAGGTATACAGCATGCTGTCGAAATTATTTATGCTAAGTATTTTCATATATCGAAGCTATATGTATTAGTTTTAAGAGTTGCCCATTGGCAAAATCTATTGAAGTACTTTCCATTTCATAATAGTCAAATGCTGAATATATATGTATAGATAAATCTCGAATCCTTCTCTTCTTAAAGCATTTCTAGCGGGTTGTTTTTTTCTTTTGTGGCTCACGTAATGCTGTATACAGTATTTATATGCATTAGTTGATTTATCATTCAGGTCGCGTTTAGTACATCAACATTTACAGCTACAATAAGACAAAAGACTCACGAATGTCAATGTTACACACATGCGTAGACATTTACTCTGTGTGTGTGTGAGTGTTGTGCCATGTCAATTGTCACTTTTGTTGGCCGACTTTAAAATGTATTTTTTATAAGATTGCGGAACTTACTGCAAAGAAGAGGGTCTTGGGCACCCAGCTGAGAGGGACTTGAAAGTGCTGCCCATTTGGGGAGCTACTGATGGCTTTTTGCTCTAATGCTTCGCACTAATGAAAAAGTTTTTATTGCCACCGCACACATGCGTGAACTTTCAAATTCAGAATGCAGAATAAGATGCCAACTATGTATAGGGGCAGGACCTGGAACCAGTCGCATAATAAATGAACTGCTAAGAGGCGTGCCCAAGGCACAGATGCCTCTGGAGATTGATGACATTCAGCCGAACGAAGCAGCCGACCGAGGCTTTCACATCTAATTAAAAACACAAGGGCTTCAAATCAAGCAGCTCCACCGCCCACTACATACATACTACTTATGTATAGCAAATAGAGGAGCACTATAGCAGACCCAGAGGAACCACAAACGACTCACATTACTCATACGTTATAAACACATTAAAGCAGCTGGCAACTTACGAGTAAAATCTAAACAATAATTACACATGCGACCCGCATACGGCCGGCAACCTCAGTGCAGCTTTACCGTTGTCTGACATATGTTTAGACGATAGCTCCCTGGAGAGGCCAACTCGGAGTTCAAGTCCGTCCAAAGCCGACGCCAACGACGCGTCAGTGATGCCAACACCGACGCCAACGCCGCATTGAAGCTGAAGCTGATGCCGAGGATGGCCATAAACGTAAGTGAATTAACCATTCAACTAACATTATGGCCATTAAATCATTTTTGCAAGCACCGCATGCGATGGGCTAGCAAAGTGAAAGGCAACCCCAGAAAACACCAGGAAATCGTTGAGAGCCGAGCCCTGTGTTGCCGCATTTTTTGGGGCGTGTTGTAAGCGAACATCACACATTCACTTTGGGGCGCAACCACACAAAAAGAAGACAACTTGTGAACTAATTTGTTGCGCCTACCCCTCCACACACACAGCTGGCAAACCCATCCCCAAAATGCCAAGCGTGCGTGTGTTTTGCAATTGAAGCTCAACTACAAAGTGTATGTGAAGGGAGCGCGGCCTACTAAAAAAAAAATGTGTTTACAGCGTTGCAATTAATGGCGCTGCACACGCAATGTACCCCGCTGGCTTGCCAACACCTCACTCGGGGTGTGGCATCAATTGCCAGCATAAAAAACTCAAAGGCAACAACAGGAATTAGATGCATCAGAAACTTGAGGGGGACTCTCAAAGGTTATTCGCAAACTGTGGCGTTAAAAAGGCGTGAAACGTTTGGTTTATATCCAGCGATGTCAGACAAAATCAATTTATGTGCACGCATTGCTCATTTGAGGGAACTTAGTGAACGCTGAGTGGCACCCTGCGATGATAATTTATTAAAAAAAGCAACAAATATAAAAATATATACTGGAAGATACTGAACTCATTTAAATTATTAAAAAAAATTAAAACTAAAATTTGTATAATTGACAGCTTTTGAAATTAAGACATTTTTAACTCAAACAAATTTTTAAAGATCGGTTGACAAAATATAGAAGATTGTAAAAGCAAATTGTCTGCTAAATTAAAAGTAATTCGTATTATTCACAGCTCAATATACAGACTCCAGCGGGAGTCAATATAAGTCATTCGTCTGGGTTCTATGTGCTGTTCTTATCTTTATGGCGAACATGGTCGTATATTTATATTGCGTAAGGTGAGGAGAAATAAATTCTTAACGAGCAGCGAGCGAGCAACAAAATGAGCCGTAAAGCAATCAATTTGCCATGTGTTTTCATCTACTCATCTTGGAAAATATACTTGAAAATGCAAATATATACGAAATCATACAATCTGGGCACATCAGCATCAGCATCGCAGACAAGTACAGGTAGATGTTAGGGGTTGAGAGGCAGACGGGTATCTCAACAGATTTATATTTGCATTTTACATTTTTACAATTTCAGAATTTTACAACTGAATTGTGCGTGCAAAAAACGAATGCAAACAATTATCAAGCAGCTCGCATGTTGCCTTTGATAAATATGATATATAATTGTAAATATTTGCTGGAGCGCACGTATGACAAAATAAATACGCAGCCAAAGCACTGCCATAATACGAGTAAATAAATAATACAATATCTCACACCCACACATACACAAGAAACGTGCTGCTGTCAACGTTTGTAATTTTTAATAACAACTTTAATAATTTATGACCAAAACTTTTGGGTGCAATCAACGATTACTACAGGCAGAGACAAGAAAGACTGAAATCGACTTTCGAATTCAGATACTTACCCCAAAATCCTTTTTCCCTTTGAATGATATTCAGATGTCAGCTAAAACACTCTCAATTTGAACTGTGAATTGATGTGTTGAGCTTTTGCTTTACAGGTCACTGTACTTATAGCAGGGTCATTTTGTCTGTACGCCACCCCGAATGAAATTTATAAACAGAGAAAAACATGCAAAGAGGGATGCGTAAAAATATTTTGCCCCAGGCGAGACTGAAAATTGTCTGAAATTAGTTTGAAGGGTGCATAAAATTATGGAAATGTGTAAAGCAAAGGCATATTACTAGACATTGGGAGGGCTTGAGCATATGTTAACTATAAGTAGATTCAGCATATGTTTAGAGAAAACTTAATTGATTGCATTAGATTTTAATATGAAGATATTGCTTTTAAATTGAAACGCCGTTAGCGTCGACAGTCACAAGCATTCACATACGTAAGTCGCTTACATTAATTTACTCTATATTGGCTTGTTGGCATATTAGTTATTCCACATGCAGCTAATTTGAAGTCTCGCAAACTTGGCTAATATACTTGACCTAACAAATCATCCATACACAAGGGTAAAGGATCACATTCAGCTAAAGTTCTTGGCCAAGAAACTTGTTAGCATGTTTACTGAGGGACTGCGACTGGAAACTGTCTTGTTGTTCAGTTCGTTGGCAAACAATGCGTATACGTATTAAGCCAAAAGCAGAACAGTTAACTAATTTGGCCTAGTTGGCCAAGTCAAGCCAAAGCCAGTTGGCATAAACAAACATATGTATGTATTTCAACCTCTGGGCTCTGCATTCTACTAACTGAGGACCATTTTAGATGCCGTTCATTTGTTAATGTGTGTGCTTTAGGCCAGTAAGGTGGAGCCTCTTTTGTTGCCTCTAATTAAAAGCCACATGAGTACATATACAAACGAGTATGCTGTTGGTAAGATGACTTACAATTTAACACTGTCACGCATCGTTTCGTGTGGGGCTTCAACCTTTTGGGCCAAAAGGTAATGCTAATCACGGAGGGTTCAGGCATTCGTTTAACGACTGCGCTGCGGTGACATGGTGAGCACGCCCATCCAAGACTTACAATTAGACTAATGAACGCCGCATCAGAGCTGCGTAATTTGATGGCCAATTCTCATTTGAACCACGTCTGGCAAAGATATGCAAGCAGAGAGAGTCAGTCAGACTATGAGTCAGACAAGGGGAATTCCTTTGAGCGCGCTGTTTTGTTTGTTCTGTTTGTTTTATCGTTGCATTTGCCTTTTGCCAATTAAAATAAATTATAATCCAATTTAGCCAGAAAAAGGCAACGCCATACACTGCCGCTCTTTTTAGAGAAGTTTACACAATTACGCGCAGATTTATAATGTTTTTAGGCAATGACAACGACAACGGCACAAACATCAGCAATAATAATATCAAGAAGAAAATCTGCGATTTGCAACGTGCCAGACACGAATAAGTTAGTCCCGGAGCTTCGTTGCCTCTGGAGAACAAAAATGTGTAATGTAAAATACAAGAATAATGAAATACGTTCAACCATCGATGGTTTCGAGAAGGCTAGAAACAACTCCGTCGGTATGTCTTCCTTTTTTTGTACGGTGCTGCATTTGACGTTCTGTTTCTTTTATTATTTTGTTTTATGAATTTTTTTATGCTGAGCTTTTCGCTTTTATCGCCGCGAAAGCAGACTCGTTAAAAACATTTTTTACTTATTGAAATCGACAGGGAGGCTGAACGACAACGACGACCACTTTGATGGATTAAAAGTTAAATGGCTCTTGTAGACGCCCTGGGGAATTTCACTGGCCAGACAATGAGCCAGACATTGGCCGCACGATTTAAATGCCAACAAACCGAAAAAAGTTGACCCAAAAAATTTGTGTGAACTGCACGATAATCATTAAAGCACGTTAGCGTATCAAAAGCTAAAACACCTTGAAACAAGTGCTAAAAGGTATCACAAAATTTGAATTGTTCTCGACGAGAGAGCGAGGTATTTTAAATTTATAGCTTTAAGCAAATTCAAATTGCAATCACATTAAAGACAAAGCCAAGTGCAACAAGGTGTTTAAAAAGCTAAGTCCAGCATGGATTATTTATAAGGATGTACTTACTATCTGTGTTCAACCTTGTTGCCTGCGGGGTATCAGTCTGACTGTCTGGCATTACATTACGGCCATTGACAGAATGATCGGCGTCGTTTATGTATGTTGGAAATGGCAGAAATGGTTTTGCTCCTTGTTCAATGGGCATGTTAAGCTTAACGAGTGCATTGTGTGGATGTATGTTGAGTGTGAATATGTGGGAGCAGCCCTTGGCTATTGGCTGGCAGTTTTAATTGGATAATGCAGAGCATTGAGTGACAGCTAATTGCTGCGCTTAAAGTTGCACCATTTGGCTGGCCCGCATAACGTATACGCTCTGTGGGCAATGGCATGTGACTTTTGGCCTCCTTGTAATTAGCAGCATTGGCAATTGAAGTTGCAAACTTTTGGTTAGCTGCCAGTCACAGATGCTGTAGGATCACATTGTCTGCCTCGCTCACTATTTATAAATTTAATGGCTCGCATTTTTTAAAGCTTAATGCAATCGTGGCTGACAGTAAAGTTTGAGTGCTGTCAACGCCAGGCAAAGTCTCCGATGTGGCAAAAACTTTTGCGGTGATAAGCGTCAAGTTGCACTGACTTCGTTCGACTCCATCCGTGTGGCCTCTTCGGGGCTTTTGCCCTATCCTGTCCTGTTTCATCCTGTCTGCCGGCGCATAAAAGTGTGCAACACATTTTTTTTTGTTAGCTTCCGCATTTTAGCCAACTTGTTACTCAACTAGTACTTACAAGGATGTGACTCGTCGTCGTCGTCGGCGTCGTCATCGTCGTTCGGCTCCATTCTGTTGCATTTTGCATCTGTTTTTGTCGTCATATCAGTTTACGTCTGAATAGACACGTTATCTATACACAATATGGCTTTAAGTGAGCCCTGCCTGCCGCTGCACAGAGGTGTTGGCTCCCAGTAGATTCCAGAGCCAAGAGCCAAGGGCTCTGAATGTTCCAGGTTGCATGTTTTGAATGATATACCATACTCAGCCGCAACTCGTTAGCTTTGCCAGGCAAATACGTATACGAATACGACGAAAATACATATTCGTATAAGTGTAGAGTGTGGCAAAAATATGCAGATGTGTGCTGTGTTATGTATTGTGGTACAGCTCTTTTGTATTTTCTTGCCGAGACGTGCATTGTGTGTCGACATAATTCATTGCACTGTGCATTCCCCCATATAGCTGAAGGTCTCGCTGCAAGCCTCGTTTTTTGCTCTTTCAACTTACAAGTTTTGCTCGTTCGTCTTTTGCCGCAATTACCAAGCTCAAAGTTTATGGACTCTTGCGGCTGCTCGTTAGCCACATTTGTTTTATGCACGTGCACAATTCCATGTGCAAATTAATCAAGCCAAGTAAATCGAAAATTAAAGCACTTAGCACCTGCAAACGCAAACGTCAAGCAATTGAATTTTCCGTACAATAAACAATCAGCAAAATTGTATCGTGTAACTTGAACGCAATCGCCGAAGCAAATGTCATTTATTACAAATCAAATGACAGCTGGGATAGTCTACTTGATCCTCACACTTATTGGTCTTGCAAGTCTGATGCAAAATGCAAGTTTCATTGGGCACTTTGTTTCTGGAAGGAGCCCCCAGTAAATATCGACAGACATAAATAATTCATGCTTGATAAATTAAACAATATACTGAGCAGCCATTAGTTATGCATAACGTATACGGCGTGTGCGCCCAACTATAACACCCACATACACACAGCCGCAGCAACAGCTTCAGCGACAACTACAACTACAACTACAACTACAGCTGGAGCAACAGTAGCGAGCGACAATTGCAACGCCTGCGAAGCCCAAAGCCCGGAAACGGAAATGTGCATAGTGCATGCTATTTGCACAAATGTGACAGTGTCTGGGATGTGCAAACCATTGAAGGGGGATGTTAAATAGAGGGTGCGGATGTAACAGCTGAAACATTGTGAATATATTACGACTATTAAAATTCTTCGCAATTTTTGTACAGTAAACTTTTTCTGTTCATTGAAATATTAAAGAAAAGATATGTCCACTTAGACTAAATGTTGAACCTAGTACCTTAAATTAAGTTATTTAATAGGGTAAAACCTTGTTTACACACAAATTTATGCAGGAACATGATGGCATCTAATTATACTTTTAACAGCATCTAAACTAACCCAGACAATAGCTCATCAGTGGTAAGTACCCGAGGCGTCTGCCCTGGAGGTTGCTTGCCGCAATGCAAACACAACTGTAATTATGTAATGCATAAAGGCAACATTTACCGTTGCAATGCCGTTGCAGGCACAACTTGCCTCCGGCGCATCCCTCCTCGTCTGCTTGTCCGTCCGGTGTGTGCAGACTCAAATGGCGACAGATACTGTAATTGAAATGAAAATTACTGCAGCCAGCAAGACGAAATGCTGCATTATTGCATGGGTAACAGAATGTGGGAAGACGGCTATTGATAGTTTCGGTGTCAAATTCTACAAAGCATACATAACGGAAACTGTAATTACGTATACGCCATGCTACCGTAGTGCATAACTTAAGCAAATAGCTGTCAAAGCTCTACAATTCGGCAGTTAAAAATTACCAAACATGCAAGTAGATGTACTCGGGCTCACTTTCTACATCTACACGAATCGTACTCCATTTCACTTGCGGCAAGCAATTTACTTGCTCTTTGTTGTGCAACCTGCGGAAGATTTTAATGACGTTGCAACGACTGCTGCCGACTGCTTCTTCATGCGCCAACTTTTCTTCATCCCAGCTTAATATTCACATTTCCTGCTTAGAATTTAAACCGTAATTAGATATTTATGTTGAAAAAAGCCAAATCTCTGCCTTCAAGCGTACGTTCACACAAACTGAATTAATTACCTTGATGATTGCTCTTTTCAATGCCTTGAAGCCACATTCTAAGAAATACCAAATGTAAGGCAGCTCGGATAAACTCATTGAGCACAGCAATATTATATTATTGAAGTAAATTGAAAATCTTGCTTGCCATTTGTTAAGCTTGATCGCGGGATTTAAATAGCAATTAACTTAAATGCTATTTAAAAGTCGCCAGCACAAGCAGCAGGAAAGCAAAGTTATCAGCATGTTTGGTTATATTTTTTCTTTTTTTTAAAGGCTCAGAATGCAATATGGCCATAAGAAACGAGCGTATATATACACCATCACACACAATGGTTACGTAGCTTTTAAGCTGCAATAATAAAACAGCTTCACGGGATGTTTCCTCGCGTCTGCACGTAGCACTGCTGGCTGACTTCCTACAGTTCGTAATAAGGATTTTATGGAATTCTTTTAATTAATGATAAATATTGAACGGCCAGAACCCAATGCGAAATCCTTTTTAATGCACCAAGTTGATTGAACTGTCGATGGAGATGCGTGCTTAAATGATTGCTTATTGCTTATCAGCAATAAACAGCAAATATCAATTGATCTATTAAAACTCTGAATTAACCAGCTGGTCTTCAAGTATTTTCTTTCTCATAGATGCATAGTTTATTACACAGCTTTACAAGCTGCTTTCTCAAATCAAGACTACATAACTTTCACAAAGTTATTCATATAATATTTACCATAGCGAATTTTTAGTATTGCAACATATTGTTTCAGCTGGTCAGCTAAGCTTGAATTCCTCACTGTAACCTACTATGCATTAGTTCCTGTGTTTGGGTATCCAAGTTTCTTGTTATTCCAATGAACAACTTTGAAATGGCCTTCACCAGCTACTTTACTAGTTACCAATCAAATACATACTAACTGGCAGGAAAAAAACAGCAAATTAAAATTTACTAATACAAAATAAAAACTTAAACCTGTAGTAGGACGTGTGTCTACACACACATACACACATATACATTAACTCGATGCTCTCTCGGCTATCCGAACTCTCTCTCGATATTGGCTCTCTTTATCATTTCTCTCTTTTCACATTCTATGTTATACATAATTAAGCTATGCGGTCAGTCTTGATCGAGCAGCAGAATAAATCGGACGCTAAGCTACAATTCGTGTTGTTTTATTAACTACCACAAACCTTTATTGTCGATAATTTTCGGTATTTTTAAAAAGGTCCGATTAATATACACATGTGATCATTTGAGGTAAAATGTTATTAATTGTACAACTAAGATAGTGAATTCACATTTAATATGATCCATTAAGCTAAAATTTTGAAGAAATATATAGATATACATATCGATATATAGATATACAGAAATCTAATGATCTATTGTGCAATACACAACATATATGCGCATACGATAACCATTAGCAAAACGCAGATTAATTCAAACCATTCCAATAAGCTTTTGAAGTTCATCAGACGCGGGAAATTGCGATGCATGGAATAAACAATTAATGAAAGAACTCTATGTGATCCCGAGGCACTTTCATTCTCGTGTAAGGTAAACCAGTTGGGTAACTGACGCTTCTTCAGATACATTCCAGTTGGCCGGGGCACTCCCCCCGGTTGGGCAATGACGGGATCAGGAGATGGATGGGGTCCCTCGCTCAGAAATGGGAAAATATCCTCATGAAGAATTAATCGAAGTCCACAGTGGGGACATTGAGGACAACGGCGGCCGGCGAGGTTCGGCCACAAACAAGTCCAGCAATACAAGTGACCACAAATCGTTATAACTCCGCCACGAACATGATTATTACATGCATTACACAGAAATCGAGAGAATATGTGTCTCATGAGTTTTGATCTCACAGTAGAGTTTTCCATACCCAACGACATTATATTAGTTTCGAAAGTTTCTCAAGATTGATCTACAGTAAAAAAAATGGTCAATATAAATTAGCCGAACACTAATGTTATGTTTAACAAACATTTGTCTGTAGCTTCCACAAATTTAAATATATTTTGTAAGAATTCTGAATAGGTGTTTGCTTTTGGAAGTGCGTTGTTATTAGGCATCTTGATTGATAGAAAAATATTAGACTCTTAATGATATTTAATGTTGAGGTTACTCGATTGAAATTTGTTATAGAGATTTTTTTCTTTTGTGCTTTTATATCGACTTCAAAGTCTGCTCATTATGATTTCCTGGCAATTATCTGCATATAAAGCAAAAATTTAAAACGGCTGCCATTGATTGACATTTTCCTGATTGATGGCTGCAACAGATGGCATTATATTCAACTTTGTTGCAATTGTGCAGAGACTGGCTGTTAAGCTTTGTGGGGGTTCCCAGACCATACTTATATTTATGCCTGACACTTGGCGTACTGCCAGAGGCAATTAGACAAGAGCTGTGGCAGCCGCCTGTTTCAGGGTTCGCGCTAGCTCGTAAATTCCAACCTACACACTGGCACTTGACAGTCTCAAAGTCTGGTGAAAACGCGAAAAATCAGAACCGGACACGAACACAGACAGTGTCTGACATATGGCAGCATAATTTATGCGTACAATGAACCAGTGCAATACGATGACGGCCACAGATTCATTTTGCATTCTGATCTGACGCTGCAGTTGACCTTTTGTTGCATCCATTCAAATTTACGCGTTGCGGCTGCCAATTGTATGGGCGTATATATAATGGAAATGCGTATAATCATATGTATATGCTAGTGTGTGTGTGTATACATTGTCCTTGACAGGATTGAGTGCACATTGAATTGCCCTGGTTGTGGCATTGGGCAATCGGCAGCCTTAACGATCCATGACACGTCACTTAATTGACCCATAATTCGTGCTCTTTTTACATAATTAAAATAAATATAAGGCCAAGCCAACCAACGAAGCGATGTAATCATACAGCATTCATATCGATGAGCATGCATTCCATTTTAATTACGAATTGAATAACCAATTCAGTAAAATGCAGAATTTCATGAAAATTACAAACTATTTCAACCATCTGTGAATTATTTACTCGATTATGTTAATGTGCATAAAGTGTGAAAATTAAAATCTTTCAAAACGATTGAAGCAACTCAATAGACTCGACTTGCATGCATTCGCCAAACTGCTGTCCATTCACATTAAATAAAATTTAATATGTGCATGTTTCTTTCATACATTCGAATTTAATTTCAATTATATATGTTATATATTATAACGTGTTAATGCCTGAAGCGTAATTAAAAGTATTATCTCTGCACTGTAATGTTTAACACGTGATTTTTTAACTTGTCGCAATTGTAACTGGTTGAGCTTTAAGAGTTGCGTGACTGGCAGCAGCGGTCAGTGCCAGTTATTGGCTTCATTTGGCATTTGACAGTTGGCATTTGGCTGGCTCTATGGGCAAGCCGAGCAGTTCAGTGGTGATTGTGGTTCATGTGGATCATTGGATTGTTGTAGACGACTGACTTTATACTAACCAGTTTGGCATTTTGCCTCGTTATTTGCATACAAATAACAGTTGACTCGTAATACACTGCGTATACGCAATAAACGCGTTAAGCGCACTAAAGTAACACAAAACAACAACAATGGCAATAACAAGGACAACAACCGCATGCGCTGGTCATTAAATGCAACAATAAATTCTGTTCAACGTCCATGAGTCCGTAGGTCTCTGGTTCTTTGGTTCCCAGGGTTCCGGGCTCCGGGCTCCAGCTTTGACTCTCTGTCTCCGGCTCCGATTTCCTATCCGAATCGACTGTCATGGCATGCCCGAAATTTAATTAGTTGGCATTTAACATTAAACATTTTGCAGCTGATGTCATTGTTGTTGTGTTTCCGCCCATTGCTGACGCAGCCATTGCCATTGCTTTGGGTTTTTTTATGCTCTTACAGCGAGCACTTTTGCATTCCTGTTAAAGATATCTTTTCTAGGAGACTGACAAGTAACTTGCAAGGGTGTTAACTCTTCGTCATTTGGTAGCTAGAACGCTTTGTTTTATTTTTTTGTTTTTCAGTTAATTAAACGCACGCAAACATTTCGTCGTTCTAAATTATACGCAATTAAATTTGAAATTACTTTCGAGTGAGTTTTCAGTGTTGTTTTTGGCAACGGCGCGGCAATAATTTAACTGGAAATTTTACTGTAAGCCCCGCTGCTGCCAAGTGTCACTTTTGATGGGGCGCCTTTCCTTCAGCGTCATTCGAGCATTCTCCGAATTGGTGAACTCACAACTTCAGAGCTTTGGCATGCCTTTAACTTTTATGCTTGGCAAGTTTCGAGCCGTCTTTAAGGAGTATGTTGCCTTAACTTTGTTTGTCTGGCGCTGAAAATTGCACTGTCTACCAATTTCATTATGCAAAATGCAAGACACATATACACCGAGCACAGTCACTGTCTCATGTGTACTGTAAGGAGTCGGCGAACTTGCCTGAGGACTGACTAAGGGGACTTTCATGCTACGCCGAATACATGTCATTTCTTTCTTTTTATCATCTGCAAGTGGATACACACACAGGTGTGGAGTCAGTACGTCATTGTCTGTGCCATAAGTACAATATTTATATTATTGCGGAGACGCGGTATGGCGCCTGACAACACATTGCAGCGACACAGAATGCTTGGCGCACCGAAGAAACCGAACTTTATGCAATGCAATCACAACACTAAAAGTTAAGAGGAAAACGCATCTGGTACACTCGACTATTTAATAACGAAAATAACGAAAACAACTATTCTATGTTTTCGCGACGACGTGCTTGTTCCTTTTGCTTCTGAACGGTAATTATACAAAGATATATAAAAACAACTACCAGTAGTACGATCGTGAATGTGGTCAGAACAATCGTGAGGAGTCGACAAGTCATACCAAAGTTGGTGTGAATTTCAGTAAGGTTAATGCTATCATCGACTTCATTGAAATACTGATCTATAATAGTCAGAACAAGCACAGCAATGTGTGTTATTATCATGATCAAAAGCATAGCTAAAAACTAAGTTCGATATTAGTTAGAGAAATATAATCAACCAGTTATAACACCTACCACAATGCGTATGTGCTGCCTTGGTTCTGAAAAGTTCGAGTGATATAACCAAGTACTCAGAGCATAAATGACACAAATGTATGCTGTGCTCGCGCTTGCCGACTGTTGAGCCAGCTGATAGTAGCTCGTTGTTGTGGGTACAATATTGCCAAATGATGCTGCATTCAATATGCAAATTAACTATAAGATACATTCCATTAGTCGACCAACACAGATAGCACAGTTCAAGATACAACATACCGCAATCACAAGCAGGAGAATGGCCACAAATTCCTTCTTTGACAACATCGCAAGGCCCTAAGATAGAATACCTAAAATTTAGCTTATAGTTACAAATACATGTTAAAACATAAATTTAAAATTTATTGAATATGATTCAATATTTGATTTAATTTGCATAATTTGACTTAAAGTTCAATGAAAGTTATTTATTATTCGAATTCGATCAGGATTAGTGACTCCAAACGGTGAGTATCCATTTGTCAATTGCTGCTAAATTTTGTGCCTTTATAATTTTAATGGTAGCACAGATCGTGAAGTCATCGAATCAAGCCTTCTGTCTGCCATCATTCAACGTAAATTGAAATTTCTTTTATAAGCCTGACGTCCTTCGATTGGGCTTTGATGGCACTTATCTAACAGCACCAGGCTCGCGTTTTGGAGCGCAGCTTCCAACCATATCAAGAGCATGCCGGCAGGCAGTCAGAAGCCGACAACCGACAGCCGGCAGCCGGCGCTAATTCATCAACAGTAAAGGCAATTTAGATACTCATCTAACCGGATATCGACAGGCAAGCAGGCAAGCAGGCAGGCAGCAGGCAGACAGACAGCAGCCATGAAGACAGACAGAGAGACTGACAACAGGCAACCGACGCCAAGTAAGCAGATACCGATACCCTTGTTCTACTCAACATATATAGTAGTAGTGCTCTCTCGTCTCTCCGTCTAGTTTGCGGCTATGAGATTCGCGCCGCTGGTCGTCCTGCAGACAGAGTTCCATAAAATATTGATAGACGTGAAGTTGGCAGCGCATATTCGCTTCCTGTTCGTGTCTGCCGCAGCCATAAATAATTTGCTGTAAATGCAATCGTGGGGCTATATGGGGCGTAACTGGGCAGTAATGTTGGAAAATGGAAAGTGGAAAGCAGTTGGAGGCAGGTAGGTATACATACATACATATATGACGGCATTGTGGGTATTGAGAGTGGGAGAGGGGACAAAGCAGCGTGATGCTAATGGCAAGGCGGCACGGTGCGAAAGTGTTTTATATGAATTATTCGCTGCGAGCCAATTTGGAGCCACGTTTACGAGCACAATTGAAACCCAACACCGTTTGCCATCGTCGAGGCCATCGAACGGCATCAGGCATCAGGCATCAGGCATCAGGCATCGGGCATCATTGCCACCATGGAATATGGCGCTCCTCTTTGCTGTCGAAATGTTGTAATTTGTTATGTCTGTAACTGTTGCCAGTGTGCATGTCCTTTGTAAGTGTAGGTGGGTGGGTGTGTGTGTATGTTTGTGTTTGTATGTGCAAGCATGTCTTCTCTGTGGTGCTTTTTAATAGCCACTCCGCTCGCTTGACTCACCGACTGCTGTGGCTTATTGTTGCTGTTATTGTATTGGTGCTGCCCGTTGCCTTTATCGGCCTCTCGTGTTCCTTTCATCGTCCCCGTCCCCGCCTGTCCTTCTACCGCGCATGGTAATGTGTATTTAATGACGCCATATCATGTACAAACTGGCACATAATGCTTGCAACAACTGGGCCTTCTCTGGTGCCCGCTGTCGTCAATGGCCAAAAGCAGACGCCCGCTTCTGGGCCCGGTCCACCAAAACACCATCGCCTAATGTCCAACATAACCCGGCAGCTCGGCAGCTCGGCAGCTTCAACTTTGCTGGTGCCAATAAAGCAACCGAGTGCGCCTGTTGGAACACATTCAAATTTTTTAATATATTTTAAAGTGATGCCATGAAGCACAATGCGTCTTAATGGTTCTCCAGCCCTTCAGATGAGCTCAATGAGTTTTGGTCACATTTACAAAGCACCCAGTACATTTTAGCATATCAATTTTGCTGTAGTTCTAGTCTATCAGATCTCTTCTGATCCCTTCAATTATCTAGTTTGGTACCATATTTTTTCTTTTTAGGGATCATAATTTCTATACCTCTATTCTAAGTTCAACAATTTCTCTACACATTCGTAATCAGATTCCATTTACTGAAAACCCGAATCTCGGAATAAAATGTTTTTGCTAGTCTGAACTACACTCATCCAGATATCTTAAATAATAGTTAAAGCGGCAAGGCAGCATCATATAAACTAGCTAGTTGCACAACTGATTGCCCCGGGCTGGGAGCTTCACTTAAGATTCGACTTTGCGTGGTCGCTTAAGCAGATTGAAACAATCTCCGGTGCGGGTAAAAGCTTCAGTCGCAGCAGTAGACGCAGTCTCCGCATCACAACAATGGCTATGGGAAAATGCTTTTTCCTTAAACTCTGATGCTTCTCCCACTCATTGAATTGTGTCAGCCCCAACTCCTGTGACTGTCAGCTGGGTAATTTATAATGAAGTTGCCTTATTGACAGTGGCAGGCGGGTGACTCGAGGAAGTTAAAGTCAAATTGGGGGCCACTTCCGCTGCATTGATTTTAGCTGTCATGCATGCAGCTTGGCTGACAATCGGCATAAATTAAGGACACCACCAGCAAGAGCAAAATTCAACTATAGAAAGCAATAAATACACATAGCTGGTGTGACTCGCGATTGGGGAACTGCATAAATTGAAAATTACCTAGCGTCTGTTGGATATTGCCAGCAGCTCAGAGCAAGCAAATAACAATCAAAATCACTTTCGACCCCAAGACAATTTATTCTCGTATATGAAACACCATTAGAAGCAGCGAAGTTGCTCGTAGAGGGGAGGAGGAAGAAATCACAACTATGAGGCCTTAATCGCTAGGGCCAGCCACATCGTCAGATCGTCAGATGTTTTGATTTATTGCTATTTTATTTGCGCATATCCTTATTTGCCTTGTGTCGACTTATACGCCCTGGCCAACCAACTGTCAGCTTCGACTGCCTAAGGCTATTTTATTGTTCGATAAGTTATCAGCGGTCGAGCAAACAAGCAACCCAGAAAAGCAAACTCTGTGGCTAAGACATTCTCTTGACTGTCGGCGCTCTGCGGCAGACGATATCATAATTTTACTCGCTCTCTTTGCTTGGAGGACAAGCTGTGTTTATATTTTTGTCCTGGTTTCCATCCTGTCAGTATGCCGTGCAACGCATAAATCTAAATTAAATGCCTTTTGAGCGGTAGCAAAAAAAAAAGAAAATACCAAAAAAAAAAACGAAGCAAACCAAAAAGAAGTAAAACCTTCAGCACGATGTCACTTCAGAAAAAGGACTTGGACGCGGCCCCAGACTCGGACGTGAAATGGGCCTCCTGTTCACTGGCCAGCTAGCGCAAATAAATATTAATCATTGTGTAATAATTTTCTGCTGTCAGCTAAATTTAAGCAAAGTATTCATAATCCACAAGTGAAAACCACTTTTGACAAATCGTTTTGCGAGAACCAAGCTTCTTATTTATCGTGTATTTATTTGCGCCAACTTTGCTGGCAGCTCAAATACTTTTGCAAGTTGCCAACTCTATATCACAAATGCGTATTTGTATATTCCTACTTTCGTTTCGTTTCGTTTCGTTTATTTTATTTTAATTTTATTTTTTCTTATTCTTTTTCCAGCTGTAAATCAGTATTATCTGTGGAGGTGCAAGGTTGCTAAGCAAATGGGATTGCAATAATGAAAATGTAATAAGAGGCGATGCCTTCACACGTCGTCCCAACATCTCCTTCGGCTTTGCCCGTTGTCCCTCATCATCAGGCAGAAGAAGGCATCACCCGGAGCCAAGTTTTAACTCGTTGGGTCAAAACGAAAATGTTGCTTATGCATGGGTCTGGCGCGTGTGTCGAGGACGAAGGGTCTACAGTTTGGCATTGTCCTTCTTGTGTATGTTAGCTGTTGGCATTCGTTGCACGTAACGCATTGTTTGAATTTCATGGTGACTTTATGAGTTTTGTAATCAGGTTTGTGAGTAAACACACAAATGTAAACATATACACACTTATACTCTTAGATACTCACACACATTCTCGATTGGTTGCTGGGTTAACCTGCACATTAATATTCCTGCAGCTTGTGCCCCCATGTGGGCGTATTGACAAGCGTTGCGCTTGTTAATGCTAATGAAGGCTGGTGGCCAATGAAATATTGACGCCTTAAACTTGGCCATTTTTGGTGGCCACGAAGATGCGTGGCCTAAAGTTGCAGCCAGCTACAGCAGCAACAGCATCCACTTTAAATGTCTGGCTACCACCAGGTGGAAATATTTTATTGCATACTCTTAGGCGCAGACACTGTCAGGGAGCGCTAGAAAAGAAGGTATAACAAAAAAACTGCTCAACAATGTGATTTATTTGTGTGCAGCACTTAAAACTAGACACACAATAGACGCCACGCCCACTGGGCGTTAGACGTTCTGTCTGTCTGTCTGTAAATTGAGCGCCTTTGTTTACAGGCATTTCTGGAGCAGCTCCAAGGCTTAGTCAGCAGACGAGATGGCAAACAAGCAACAAAGGCTGCTTGCCACTCAGGTTGGTCAGAAATTAACTAAGCAACAGTGTTGCCTAAAAGCACCACAATATGATGCAGCCACCCATAACGAACCCACCCACCCTTACACCTCGCCCACAGTGCAAATAGCTAAAGCAGTCCTTGGTCCTTTGCATGTCCAGACCCATGTCGTGCGGCTATCGGTGAGCATCTATCGGCTGCCTGTTCAAAAGCATTAAATAAATATTTGCTGTGCTCTGCAGGAATTTTTCAACGTATCGTAAAACGCATAAAGCACAACAATGCCGGTTGTGTACCACACAAACACACCCACAAAACATAGTATATTGTGAGCCAGAAAAATATTCTAAATATCATATCATCAGCATTTTTCGATAGAGTCGCTTGTTTATTGAGGGCGCAAGTGAGCGGCTCTGGGGGTTGACTTCAGTGGACAGTTCAGTGTTTACCATTTATTTTTGATTTGGGTATTTAAGGTGCGGATAGACACTAATGTTTCTGTGCGGGCAAACGTGCGTAAAGACTGCCCATCCTGAGATGAGGGATAAATTCACCACACTGTTGACAGCTTAAGTGGCATTTGGCTGCTCGAGCATTACTAACTCCAATATCTAATATCTTTTAAAAGCAAACATTCGGTAGAAGCATGAAAATGAGTTGCTAAATGTTTATTAATTCAATTTTAATTTATTGCGGAAAAATAAGATATCAATTGCATTTCAACAAGTTTATTTGACTTCTAATCACATATTCTATATTTGATTTTAAGCGATAGCACTTTACTTTCAATTTAATAGAGTGATAATTTAATTTAGCATCAACTTTTCGCACAATACAAACAAGAAAAGCTTGAATTATAATTATTTTTTATGGGTTTCGCGGATTTAAAACAAATATTTTTGTATCTCTAAGGTATTGACTGTCGATGCTATGTTTGTACGTGACCGGAAAGCCTCTTTTAATTTATCGATAATTTAGTTATTTGTACAACATATCTAATCAATACACACTCTATTATAAACACAGGACCCAGACACTCAATCAGCTACACACGCACTCTTATGCAGCTGGACTAACAATAACAAAATGTGCAACGCGTGCTCAACATTTGAATTCAAAATAATTAACTCACATGCTAATTAGTTGTATTATCAATACCGAACATTTGTGTGCCAGCTATTTATTGACATTAGCTGGTGAGGCGCATTTTGTTTATGCCCCAGTGGGCTTAAATGATATGGCTATAAAATCATTTAGGAATATGCGTGAGCGCTGTGGGCTTTACGGTCAAACTAATTTTAGACGTGGACTATTTTAAAATGCGAAAAGCAGACAACATGATAATATAATAGGAATTTATATTATTATGGCCTCTTTAAAATCTTGTCTAGACTAAAAATAATTTTGGTTAAATTAACCCCTTAACTATTCTTATCTATGCTGTCAGAATAGTTCAGGTAAGCATCATTTTATCGTACATAAATATCCATTTGAATAAGTAGTACAAACTTAGCATAAATGTGAGTAGCGGCCGGAAATATTCCATCACTCATCACACTCTAGCAATATCAGCAAGTACGTGGCAAGTGTAATTTAAGACTTCAACATAAATCTTGTTGCAAAGCAGCAACAGCGACTGCACAGAGGCAATTTTTCAGAGACGAAAAAAAGTTTCAAGTGTCCTTTCGCATCTCTGAGGCTGCCTTGGCATGTGTTGAATAAATTTATTGTTGTGCATTATGTTGACTAGATCGTAACTCTTCTATATGCGCATATAAAAATTTCCATTATGAATATAAAATACATTGCATTTAACTATAGCAACGCCACTGCACTTGTGCCTCCTTAATAGATAGCCTACAATGAGTAAATGATGGCTCGAGTACTCGCATAAATGCTAAATGGCCGCGACTGGTGTTGTAATTATGAATATTAATTGGAGTGTAAGCTACTACGACCACGCCCTATCAACCTTCGAGAGGGTGCCAATCCAAGAGTCGTCGTTTAGCAAACAAACGCATAACTAATGGCGTAAAAACAGAGTCTATGAATAAATCACAGCAGATTAAGTCCCAAATTATGCGAAAAAGGATAAGAGCTCCAAATTGGCAGTCTCTTTTTGGCATATCCTAAACAAATATAGGCATAAACAAATCCCAAAAGCATCTACAGTGTTTGATATACTGAAAAGTATACTGTTCATACACAAATGTCGGAAATTTGACAAGTGAACACAATCTGGTGATGAGCAACAGATTATATCGCAATCATTTCTACACAGTATCTATTTGTCGAGCAACCGTACCTCTTGATACTTTTATTCGTATGTCGAACATTTTGATTTTCAAGTAATTATTTGCAATACGAGCATAAAACTTTGCTATTTTTGTGACTGAGAGCACTTGAAACTTGATGCATCAAGTGCCTCATGCCGTATGCGTAATTTTTCATTTCCCCAACAAGTCAGCTGTAGCTATTCATCTCTTTTCGTTGTATATGTCGTCTGTCATGTTTCACATGCTGAACTCGTATACTCGTATGCATAAGTGTTTTTTACGCTTTGCTGATGTTTAGTTCTTAGTCGACTTTGCAAATATATTCGAAATTTATGCAAAATTTAATTGCTTTGGAAATTTATTACATTTTGCTCTACTTAGAAAATGTAGTAGCGTTTTAAAAATAAATAATAGTTTAGTTTTTATCTAGTTCAATGTTATAATTTACAAAAATCACAAATTTTAAAAGGTGCTCAATTCAGTTAACAAGATGATATACTTAAACGATAAATCATTTTAAATTCTTTATTTATTAACTATAATCATAACGATATAATATTCATATTATGCAAAAAATATGTGAAGAACTTTTGAAAATTTATTTATTAAGATAATATGATTGTTAAATTCTGTGACCAAAGCTAAATCATTTATTTAATATGCATTGATTTACTTGCATCACCACCATCAGCCATTCTAAACCATTTTATAGTCGTAAAATCCAGCACTTCGTTAATTTACGAGCCAACACCAGTGACTTAGAACCAAATCGAATTTTGATTTTATTGGTATACCTTTATTAATTTTTATTAGTCTCTCTGGATACTAAAACAAAAAACGTAATGTGTCAATGAAATTATATTCGTACTGGAACTAAATAAAGCTTAATTTTAAATAAAAAATTTTATTAGTTCAAATGAAATGTAAATTTTTATTGGCGTTTTGTGGTAAAAACAAAATATTTTGAGTTAACTAAAGTGCTGTTTGTTTAATATTAATATTATTCATAAGATGGTCAATATTGCTCAGACGATAAGGATTCCGGAAACAATGTGATCCTTGGCTCTAACAATTTCTTATTAAGTTGCGAGGACTGAAATTTTTATGCATTTGGTGTCATTGTTATGGGCGTGGTTACACATGGACATGTTTTATGCATGCCTTATATTTTATGTGCATCAATTTCTGCTTTATTGGCAAAATAAGAAATTGTTTTTTACATTTTTGGCAAAGGAAGTCATAAATAAGCAGGAACTGACACTGACTGGACAATCAAGCCCGCGTCTTCTTGCTCCATTGTCCAATCTGGTTCCTGTTGTTTTTGTTCGCCTTGTTGTATCGCAGTATTGCTGACTTCTATGCGGGGCGTGCCCATTTGTGCTGCATCTGCGGCAATTTTGCCCCATTTAGCCTCCTGCCCCAACCAATTCACCCGCATTGTGAGCAAATCAAGTTATTACGCCCAATTCCAACCCCAGAAAACAGTCTTGGATAAATTTTTTGCGTGTGCATGTGTGTGTGTGTGTTTGAGTGTGGGTCACATATGGTGCGCATAAATAGTTTCAGCATTTTCTATTTTCCATTGACTTTGTCGCGCCATCCATGAGGCGGGACTACAAAGTTTCTTTATGCGCTTTCCATGAACATTTCGTGGCAGGTTTATGTATTTAATGGACTTTGCACAACTTTCTTTTTTTCTTCCTTTTTTTTTCTTCATGTTGCTGTTGCGCTAAGTTTCTTTTCTTCATGTGAGAGTGCATGGACGACACACAGCAAAGGCAACAACAATGATGATGACGACGTCGCATTATGTCCATTGGCAAAGTTTTGTGACGCCAGCATTTATAACCGCTCCAGCGTCCATTTTGATTATTAGCAGGCCAGCAGCCCACATGAGATGGCAGGGCGGGAAAATGAATTCACATGCATTTGGGCAAACAGTGACGCATTTTATTATTCAATTATTTTTGCAGACATCAGAATCCAACTCATTTGATCGGGGACAACATTAAATGGCTCCAATGTTGGCGACAAAATAGCTATAAATAGTGCAGGGCAATTTCATCTCTTTGTCATCCCTCAATGAGTTTTAATAAGTTCTCTTCGTAAATTAAACAGGCTCCAAGCACTGGTACTCATAGCCTTGACATTTTTGTAAGCCAAAGTTCACCCGAGCTGAACTTTGGAAGGCATGCAAATTTTTTTGTTGAAAAGCATATTGTAAAGCATATTGCATGATATGCCTCTTTTCATTCCAAAGACAAGCAAATGCTAAAGGTTAAGCAAACGTGGTCGTATTTAACCAGGTGTAACCTCTACATGTGTGGAAAAAGTAAGCAAAGTCATAAGGTAAAATTTGTATACGATTAAATTGCAATACAACCGGAAGAATGAGATAAATTTAGTAAAAGTGCACTTTAAGCTTATAAACTACGTATGCGTCATAAGTCAAACAGGGCGTATGAGAAACAAGTATCAAAAATTAATAACGGAGCTGTGGAAATTATATACGGACAGTGGAAAATTCTTTGGGAAAAAGGCATTGGGCGTGGTACTGCATAAATCTTACGCATTCCGCTAGACAAACACTGCATAAAGTAGGCAGTCAGACAGTAAAGCTCAAGCTTTCATGCTCCTCCTGTTGACTCGTATTGCCAAGGATAAAGTGTATCGAGGGGCTGCTTGTCAGACACTTTGACTTCCCGCCCTTTGTCTGGCAGCTGTAATAAAGTGTTGTCATGCATTCCGTGCAAACAGGATCTCATATTTACTGCAACAGCTATAACAACAACACGGTCTCGTCTCGTTTGTAGAGAAACTGCTGCAAAAGCTGATTACGATGCTTCGAGCAAGTTGAAAAAATAATGTAATAAAAGTGCATAACTTCATTTTAGGTTTAATACATAAATTTGAAAGATAACATAAAACAGGTATGAATAAGATTAGACTACATCAATAATAAGGTAATATTGCATGAATATTAATCATGACTATCTTAAATAGTTTCAAATAAAACCGAATTGATTTTAAAATCAATTTACCACACTTGAAAAAATTCAAATTATTTTAAAATCATTTTTGCATATATTACCTTTAAGCAAAGCTGCCGTAGAAAATACTAAAATAATATGTGGAGATATTTTAACATGCTGCCACATCAAATACTAGATGTACTGCAGGATATTTCAATATTCAGTGTTTGGCAGGCATCACACCAAGCACATTTAAACACACAGCCAGTCAAACAATGCACCCTATGTCGGTGCCATTAAATTTGTATGCTCAAACGAAGGCAAAGTAATTTCGTCAGTTGTTTTTGTTGCGGCTGTTGATGGTGTTACCATTGCAGCTGCGGCTGTGGTTGCTGTTTGTTATGCTGCACTTGCCAGCAGCAGCAGCAGACTTAACATCCGTCTCGTCATTTCCTGTCTGTCGCCAATTTGATTTGTTATTGTTTACGAGCTGGCTGAAAAGCAACCAAGTGACTCTCTTCTTCTACTATCTGTGAGTCTGTTGATAAACATTTTGCTGCGCTTAATTGCTACAATTGTCCGCAGAAATTTTGACTTGTGGAATCACTCAACTAATAGATGTCCGTCTCCTCAGTGATCTAACTGTCCAGCCGATTGATCTGCATTAGATTGGCTTAAATGAAATACTTTTCTCATTTCTTTTGCATGCTATTTAATGTAGAGAAAAGAACTGTATCAACAGTTGAGTGAACATCGGTGGCAATTCAAATCGAATGGGAAATTGATGAGCTAGGCGAATGACAGTCAGGATACGCCTCTGCCCATTTATCCACCGCCACTTCTTCGACTGGCTAGCTTCATCAACATCAGCAACAACATCAGCTTCGCCATCATCATCATCAGCGGCAACAACATCATCGTCATCATCATCATCTTTGCATAATGAACACGCGGCGAACTGTGTTCGATAAATTGTCGAAATTCGTTTTGACTAAAAGTCAATAAAAGTCCACTTAAGGCTTCATTGTTGCCCGCTGCCATCGCTGTCCATGTCGCTTCGGGGGGTTGCTCCAAGCTGTCCACTGTTGCTGTTGCTCTTCTTGTGTTTGCTGCTGTGCATAAAAATTGTTTTTTAATGCGCGCACATCAATAGTCAAGCCAAATAGTCCGCAGCAAATTTAACTACCAACATTTTGTTGCTCACTTTTCGCGCCGTTTCGCCTTTTAACATTAAAAAACGGAACAACAACAAATGGCGCCGATAAGGAAGGCAGCTTTAGTACACCGGTGGCAATGCAAAGGTCAAACTCGAGGGTGGTTTTTGGACAATCTCCAACCAGCAAAATATACAAAGGAGTGCTCTCAACTTTACCATTTAAATAGTTTCCAATTATGAAAGGGCATGTTTCGGGTATTTTTTCCGCTGCCTTTGTTTTGTTTTGTGTGCTTCTAATCCTTTCTCAGTGCTTTCAAAATAGCCTCTTGTAGCCTTATGGCAGTCTTCTTTTAGACATGTTTAACAATAAATAACGCTTGGCTTTGACTGAAGCTCATTAGCCCTGTGTACTCCTCCTGTACCTTAAACGGTCTAATGCGACTTTAACAACAAGTTTTCGGCAGCACAAAGTTTACCACAACGGGGCAAAGTGGGGAGAAAACGTCGCATGCGGATGAGTGGCAGCGGAGAAGCCCGTGTGTGGCTAATTAGAACACATTTCTTCAATTTAACCTCGACAATGGTGAGGGCAACCGGAGCTGACAAAGGAGCAGCAGTGCTAACAGCCAGTTGGGGCTCAGTTCGATTTAATGAAAGAGATTACGTTGGCGGGATGGGGAAAGGGGGAAGGTGAAAGACGGTGGTGGATTTTTGGGGAGTGCATGAGAATGTGAATGAGGGATGTTGGCAAACAATATGCGCATTTCTGTTAAATCATTTCCAATGAAAACGCTTAAAACTTTTCGCATGAATGTTATTGTTGTTCCCACTGCCAGTTGCTCTTGTTGTTGCTGTTGGATTTAACAAATATTTATGCTAATAAAAGTGCCAACAGTTTGGCTTAGTAACAGTCGAACTTTGCAGCTCTTGTTGTTGTGGCTGTTGTCGCTGAGCCACGTGTGTGGCAGAAACTTTACGTGTAGTATGTATGGGACCTGGAGGGCCTGGAGTTTCAACTACCGTCAAAAGCTTAACGACCACTTAGAGCACCACACTGCTGAGGTCGGTGATTATGCAATTTTAGTGGAGTTTATTGTGTATACGAAGAGAATAACGTGGGCATGAGATCCACTCCACTATTTGAATCAAACCCTCTTTTTTATATTTCTCATCAAACTATCGAACTACTATTAAAATAGAATATCTAAAAATAACAGACAAATTCAAACTAAATTTAAATATAATTCTATAAGTTTAACATAGGACAATATTTAATTATAAATGAAATCGCATTAATCGAAAGTGCCAAACGAAATTAAGCTGCCAGACTGTATAAGTATTTTCCGTGTCCGATTACATTAAATGTATTCTAACACACCACCAAGATATGCATGTTCGAATGCTTCAAAATCTTGCTCTTTACTTAGTCCAATTAGAAGTGCTGCAAAAATACTCAAACCAACAACAGCACATCACAGACCCACAGAGAACCAAAGCCAAGCGAACCGAATTTGACTTTATTAAATTAACGTTTCATGTTCGTTTAATGAACAAAGTAAAGATGAAAATAATGATGCAGTTAGTTAGCCTAGGAGGAAATGAGGAAGGGCGGGCCAAGTAAACGTGTCGCTTACACGACGAGCACACGAAAGCAAAAGACGTCAAAGCGAAAAATGCCGCAAGATGTTGCCGCATTTTGTTGCTGGCAACGCGTTGCTGCGGCTTTTTGCGTAACAAGCCACTCTAATGACAATATTGGCACTTACAACAATAACAACAGCAGCCACAGCAGCGACAATGAACGTGGTGCTGCCGAGTGGTGGTCTGGGCAACAACAACAACAACAACAATAATAATTTTTGTGGTTATTACCAAGATTACAACGGCAACAGCAATGGCAACTTTTACCCCACACACACACACACAAACTCACACACAAATAAACGCACACACTCAAGGCATGTCGCAGGACAGTTTACTCTCGAAACCAGCTTCTCACTCACACAACCACATACAGACTCGTCATCACACGTGTACACACGAATAAGTGTGCATGAGCGTGTGTGTGTGTGAGTACGAAAGTGTGTGTAGAAACATTTATAGTCTGCCTTAGAATTGGCGACGCTTAGCAGACTGAGGAACGAGGCAAGGACAGCGATGAGAATTCAAGTTGAAGGCGGCGCAATGTTTTCATTTTTAATGAAAGCACGTAAAATGCGAAAAATTCTAGGAGCAAGAGAGATAGAAAGAGAGAGACAGAAAAAAAGAGAGAGAGTGGGGACAACAACCATACACACATGTTGTGGCAGACATTCATAGATTTGGTTTAATTATAATTCTAGACGCGTTTATCACATCAACAACAATACAACACACAAAACTCTCTCACTCTCTACGTGCTTATAAACATACATTTTTGTCGGAATTCAACAGCGCACTTGTACTTGAAATATTACATAGTCACACACTCACACACACACACACGCGCACATATTCATATAGAGCCTCAGCACAGACAATGCGCTATTATGTCTGGGTACCCACAAAATGCGTTTTTCATCAGCTAAGCCAAAAGAGACAAAAAAAGACAAACTAAAAAACAAACACACAATTTCACATACTCGCAAAGGCAGAACAACAACATTTTGTGGAAAATTTTGAATATTCTTTAGGCAAAAATGGACGCATTGTCATGCTACAACACAGACAACATTTAATCTCTACCCTATAAAAGGTCAATTCACTATTATCTTTCAATTAGTTTTCTGAAAAGCAGAATTCATTTCGTAAATAAATAAAATTTCTCACAGAATATTTTTTTTTTTTAACTTTAATTATAAACTAAATGACTATATTTTGGACTATTTTAGGGTATTTTGTTTTCTTTCTAACAATATTCGGTTACAGTGTTACAGTGCATCCCAGGATATCTACACGCCTGTCATATATTTTTGCAAACTCAAACCGCATTATTCTGATTTATTTTTGCAGTTTTGTTGTCATCTCTTTGCCATCTTTCTCAAGTTGTTCATGTTATGGCTTTACTTAGTCCTTTGTTCATTTCAAATATTTATGTTTTTGCTTGACAACAATTTTCCTACCTTCTTTCTTTTAGTTACACAGGCTCTTTGAATTCTTTATGATGTAATTTCTCAGTGCAATCAAAAGCATTCCTCAACAACAGTTGCACAAACGGCAAACTTAAAAGTTTCATTTTGAAATGACAATACTTAGTTTAGTTAGCGACGCAACTAAATTAAGTATGAATGGTGAATACCTGCAATAAATCAATTAACAATCTCTTAGATAATTTGAATTTAATGTTTTCAAAAAAATAACATATATTAATTTTCAGTATATTTAACAATATTTGTTTCAGTTATGTCAGAGAAATCACAGCAATATTCTCGCCTGAGCATTAAGCTATTTCCAAGCTAATCAGCTTATGTGTTTTCAAAACTTTTAATGTATGGAAAAAATTATATGTTTTTGTTGTTTTTTTTTTAAATGTATTGTATTGCTGCCATGTTTGTGGAATATTATAAATGTGGCATATGCAACATGAAACACTAATCCTAATTAAGCTCACTATGAGGCTTATGCCAGCTGTGCTTTAACTCACACCACTTACTGACTATGCCATTTTCAGATTCATATGTTTGTTGAATTTATATTACGTTTACGTATAAATTGATTTGTGGAACTGTTGAGCTGGCTGATGATAAGCACTTAACTTTCATCTGAGCAATCACACACATCATGGTCAGCACCTTTGTCCATCCTTGTCACGCCACGTCAAGAGGTTAATACAGTCAAAGAAGAAGAAGTTATGCAGACAAACATCAGAGGAAGAAAAGTGGTTAAGGCAACGAATAACTACAAATAGAATTGAAATGCTAAATATGTATGTGGGGTCTTATGCAACGAAAGAAATGTGTCAGCATAGAAAATAATATTTATTTGATTTTTCCGTTATCATCGAGAATAACAACAACAACAACGCACTGACTGATATCGGTATCCGCCTGGCAAACATTTGTGCAAGTCTGGAGTAGCAAACTAAAGCCGAAGTGCACACTGACGATGTACTCAGAAACGGTGGAATGGTTGAAGTTGCTGGCCAAGTGGCTGAGCAACAGACGGATTGGGGCGGAGTCAAAGTTGGACTGCACTTCAGAGGAAATGCTTAGGCATGCAATAATCTAATGTGTAAATATGAACGGTAAATGGCTGCGGCAGTCGTTGTGGCTATGGCGAATGGAGGCGTGGCGCACACAACATGTTACATGCCACTAAAATCTAAATAAGTAAAATGGAAACGGAGATGAAAAGATTTCACTTCTGCTTGGAGTTTCTTTGCTAGCTTTTATTGCTTCAATTGCTTCATCACATGCACATGAGTGGAAGGCGGTGGACGAGGCGCAGGCGGAGACGGAGGGCAGGCAAGTCGCCAACAATTGGGACTCTGACTAGTCCCAGACGAAGGCACGTGCACTTGAGAACGCCAAATGCGCCGAATGCGACGGCGACAGCGACGACAGCTACATGGGATGCCGACGTCGCCCACAATGACGCCAATGCCAACTCCAAAAAGTCGATAATAATAGGTTGAAATTCAGTAAAAAGAATGAGAGAAAAATACAAACTACGCAGACAAATTCGTTTGAAAAGGGTAAAGGAATGTAATAATACTTAAAAAGTTGAAATTCGACTAAGGCGAGGCATGCCAAAACAACAACAACATCAACGATGACGACGGATATAAGTACAATGCGTGAGGCTCAGGCATAGGCAGAGTCGGAACCACTAGTCGTATGAGTTATATGCGAAGTTCAACGATCATTGTATGTGTGTGTTTTGCCTTTCCTGCGCCTTTGCATTCACTTTGCCTGACTCTTAGTGCTTGCTGCTTGACTTCTAAGTGGTATTTACTCATCCCCTCTCTCTCTCTCTATCTCGTACCCTTCGATTCACCACATCTTACATATGCTGGAAGTGTTGTGTTGCAGTCTGTGCTCGGCTTCGATTTGTCATTTTGCTGCCACGACAAGGCGACTGTCATGGCAGGAAGCAAGGAAAAGGAAAAAAAAGACAACTTCAATTCTTTGCATACTTTTGTGTGCCGAATTTGAATTCAATTTCTGACGCTGAAAGGTTTTTAATCTTGTTATCTGGCGACTGTTTTGCCCCTTCGTTAAACTCCTTCCATTGAGCCTTGAGCTCAATTTGAGCCGTTTGCAGGCTCTTCTCATTGTTATTGTTGTTGTTGGCGTATCTGTCATCGTAGCTGGTTGTTGGCCCAAAACAACCCTCGTTATATTTTGGCCAGTTGATTAGCTTAACCATTTTCTGGTATTATGCTATGCGTTATGCGTTGTGACAGCCAGTTTTGTTATTCAAATAATGCGAGTTGAAAAGCCATATCCGCTCTTCAAATTCATTTCAGATATTGCATTAATAACCCTCCTTCGATTATGACACTTTAACAGCATTAAGGCAGTGAATATTTATGAGAGCCATGATATATCTCATCTCATGCGATATCAACTAGCTCTAGGCAACCAATACAATTGTGGCTATGTCGAGATACTCATGCGTTAAAAATGATTTGGTCTGCTATTCGTTTGGTCGCCGCTTGCATTTGGTAAGAGGATTAAAATGGCCAATGGCCAGATTTCCATGTAGTGTCAAGCGGATAGTACTATACGCGTTTTTAGATTGTTAATTGATTTTTGAACAATGCACGAAACTTGTGATGCTTGTGATGTTGTACATGATATAACGAAGCACAATTTCGCCATGAATTTCGGTGCATTTTTACGTTTCTGCGTTACACCGCCAAAAAAAAACACAACACAAAAAAAATAAGGAAAGTGAAAGTAAACGCATGGGTGAAGAATTTTCACTGAAATTCTTTTCGCAACGATAAAATAAAAAAATACTCGCGTTGTGTGCTGTTAGTCTGTGCACGCATTTTGCAAATTTACCACAAAGCGGCCCGTCCCTGGCTTCAGATTCAGCTGCGGCATGGCGTGGCATCGGCATTGGCACCAGCTTCGGTGTAGATTATAAAAGTAAACCTACGGCCACGTAGCAGAGGGATATAAAGCGTAAACTCACGCACACATTGCGAACAATAATAAAAAAAAAAACGAGAGAACGAGAGAGAGTGAGCAGAACGCCAGCAGCGGCCACGTAACGCCCAAAAATCACACGCCCGCCCAAAAAAAGAAAGCGAGCCAAAGAAAAACACATTAAAAATGGCAAACAAAATGGCAGACATATTTTTCTCAACCGAAAAGGTGAATACAAATAAATGCTGCATACTTCTCGGCGCGCTCTGCCAAAAACTCACATTTGTTTAGTGCTTAATGCTTCGCATGCGAAGCAGGTGCTGCATAACTTATCAGATCGCCTTGCCCTGCAGAAGAACAACCGAAATGAAACTGATTTATATACTGAAAGTGCCATTGAAAAATGTTTAAGCTACTTACGATTCCCTCTTATTGTTGGTTTACCCTTGGCAGAGGATATTATGTTGCTATAATTCTGTCACGAAATAACAATAACATGAATTCGCCAATGATCGAATCGAAATCGTATGAAATATGAAAGGGTATGTTATTTTCGATCACAGTTATTTTGATATTCGTTTGCTTAACAATGCATTTTCATCAGGTGGAGGTTAAAATCAATTAAAGATAGTATTTATTATTGTTTTCAATTTTTGTTTTTCTTCAATATTTTCAGCAGCAAATTCTGCATTGCATAGCCATGAAAGTACCTGGCACTTACCTCAATTTTCCGACTCTCCATTTGTTCGGCACAAACAAACAAATTTTTCGAGCTGCAATTTCATTTGGCATCAATTTAATAAATAAGCCTGCGAGGGCAAATAAAAAGCAGACGCTGATGGCGCCGTCGTAATTTTGGTTTATAGTCGCGGATCTGTTAATGCGCTGACTACCGGTCGCCAGTGCAGTGAATACTTCCACCGCCTCTCTGCCCCTCTCGTCCTCGTTCCGTAAATGATGCACATAAATAAAAATCACTGAGGCTTGAATTTTGCATACACTTTTTTTATTCAGCGAGAAAAAGCGCGTGAAAATTGCCCGTGTATAAATAATGGGCGCCAATGGTCATGCCCATGTCTACGCCCACCACCATCAGCATCAGCAACGGCATCGGGAGCATCACTCGATGCAGCTTCTGCTGCATTATAGTATTTACTGTTGCAATTTGCTAAAGTTATTTATGGCATTGTGAATGCCACCACTTTATTGGTTTTGTGTTAACATTTTCCACCAAGAGTTGTCAAGTTATTTTCTCCTTATATTTATTTCATTTTACGTTTCTTATTTTTGCACTCGAACAACAATAGTTTGCGCATTCGAGACTCCATTATCGTGCAACTATGTATCTTAAAGTCGAAAATAGTTTATCAACTCAAAAGCTGTATAGTTCCACTCACAAGTGGTGTCTCAGCTCAGTCGCAGATACCACACAAAGACAAAAGTTTCTTTTATACCGCATGACGCAAATCACCAGATATTTCTGCCTCCCTGCGATCTGCCAAATTCAACATGAGAAACCGCATTTTGCCTCTAATAAATCCAGACAAAACCAGCCTTTTGGCCAAAGTAAATTTATAGCTTGGCTTCTTGGTTTCCTTCCCATTCCCGATTTTTTTTTTTCAGCGATTTGCTCAGCCTTATAATTCATAGTTTAATTGGCCAAGTCACTGGAGAAGGCGATGAGAAGCCCGTAACGGCAGTTTTATTTATGTCGCCTTAAATGTAAAATATTTGGCACAAAATCAAAAGACGCGACGCAGCTAAATCATACTTGCGTGAGAAATTTATGTGCTCGGGGAAACGCCCACAAAAGTTGCAACAAACAAAACGGCTGCAAACTTGGCAGCCATTTGGCTAATTATTGGCCAAAGTTAAGGCTCACACACACACACACACACACAGACAATCCACGCTAAGACCAATAGTAGTAACCAGCATTAGCATTTGCTATACCAGTAGTCGTTTAATCCCTAGAAACAATCAGCTCTATGCTTGTTGCTGTCAGATGACTCTGAATCTGAAGCTGACGCTGAGCAGAGGATTCAAAGAGAGTCAGTCAGTCCCCTGGCAGGCGTGCATAAACAGCAGCTGGACCAATTAGTCGACTTGGGAATGCCTGGACAACCCTCATCAGGGCTTAAATGAAAAACGTCCACAAAGTGTTTCGTAAGCCGCTTCAAGCAAGTGGAGTTAGGTCTATTGGGCGTAACCAAATCAACGGTGAGCATAGTGCAGACAGTATCTGGAACAGGGCAATCATTTCCTTTGTAGTAATTCACATGTTTTTTACGTGTGACAACTGAAAAGTTCAGCCAAAGAACATATGTGTGTCACAGTTGGCTTAAGTCAAATAGAAGCGCACACTATATACCCTGGAAAGCAAATCATTTGTTTGGCTGACTTTTGAGTTATTACAAGCTTAGCATCTGAGATTAAAACTTTGCAAACTAAGAAATAATAAACTCTCTGATTTATTTAAATTTTAATTTTATAAAATCTGCCATCTACAAAGATGGTGATTGTATGTAAGTGTGTGCCTCCAAGTGGGCCAGATTTGAGGAGTAGCAGCACTTCAAAGATATCCTTGGTGTTTTTGTTTTGATTTCCCCAAACGACAGGCTGAAGACAGTGAACTGTTTTGTCACACATACGAGTCAAGCTCTACACACGAAAGTCAGCAAAGTTTTTGCCCAAGTGTTTTTCTTTCCGTCTTCACACACGTCTGCAGCACCTCTCACAACCTCTCGGCATGGAACTCCTCCCAGTGCTTATCACACGTCAAAGGCGCTTTTTGTCTTTGCCGAAATCGGCTTCAATTTAAGCTCTGCCATGGCTGTTGCTGCGTGTAAAAAGTTCTGTTATATAAACATTGTGTGATTGTTAGAAAAACATGTGCCGCCGGCATACACAAACACTTGCACACTCTCACTCTCGTCCACGAAGCCCATATCCAAGCAGCGTATTTATCCTACGGTTAAGAATAAAGCAGAGAAGGAAAGCGTGCGTCAGGATACTGAAGGGCGCAACACCACAAATAAGCCACCGAGAAGACGCAGAAGGCCGGACGCCATTATTATCCAACCCACGGATGGTATATCCTATAGTGAAGTGCTCAAATTGGTGACGCGTAGCAACGATAGCAAGCTACAGAGCGTCGGTGAGCAAGTAAGGCGGGTAAGAAAAACTGCCGGCGACGGACTGATTTTGGAAATGGGGATGAACTCTAAGCCTTCTATGCTAAAAATGAAGGATGAATTAAGCGAAGCGCTCGGTTTGAAAGCCAAAGTGAGAGCTCTAACTCAGGAAACCATCCTAGAGATCAGAGATATAGACTGCCTGGTTTCTAAAGAAGACGTGCTGGTAGCCTGTGAAAAACTCAGCCAAGCGAATCTGGAGCTAAGTGCCATCAAAGCACTTAGGCCAGGTTTTGATGGTATGCAGCTGGCAATTGTTAGTATGCCGAAGGAGGCTGCATCATCTATTCTACAGAATGGAAAAATCCGGATAGGCTGGACTAGCTGTAGAGTGAGAGAGAGGGCTGAGAGGCCAGAAAAAAAGAGGTGCTACAAATGCCTGGAGTTTGGACATATTGCTAAGCTTTGCAAGAGCACGATCGACCGCTCTGGGTGCTGCCTAAGATGCGGTGCAGCTGGCCATAAAGCGGCGCTTTGCAAAAATGCTGCTAAATGCTTCATCTGTGCAGATGCGGGCAAAGAGGATACCAGACATCACGCAGGAAGCAGTCACTGCCCTCTCAAAGGGGTCAGCGGGGTTACGCAGGGGCCAAAATGACTCAAAGGCTCCTGCAGCTCAACTTAAACCACTGCTTGGCGGCCCAAGAGCTACTGAAGCAGACGGTTAGAGAGTTAAAGGTGGATGCTGCTTTGCTGAGCGAACCATATAAGAGAATTCAGAGTCCAAAGTACGTCGAAGACACGGAAGGTAAGGCGTCAATATGGGTATGTGGCCTGGAACAGCCCCAGCTTACTGATGTGCGCTCGTCGCGTGGGTTCGTGCGGGCTAGATGGGGGAACCAGTGGCTATACAGCTGTTATCTGGCTCCCAGTCTCACCATCTCAGAATTCGCATCCGTCATGGAGGAGATAGCACTCGATGTAAGGGGAAAGCCACAGGTGATCATCGCCGGTGACTTCAATGCCTGGGCGGAGGAATGGGGTAGCAGCCGGACAAACGCCCGAGGACAAACAGTGCTGGAAGCCCTTGCCACATTAGACCTGGCCCTCATGAACCATGGCAACGAACACACTTTCACCAGAGCTGGCACTGGATCGGTTATAGATCTAGCATTCGTTAGCTATCCAATTGCTAGATCAGCGAAATGGGCCATTAGCAATGTCTACACAGCGAGTGATCATAGGGCGATCACGATAGATTTGGACCATACCGAGTCACCGCGAGCAAATGGATTACAGAGCGGAAAGGCTTACAAAGTTGACACCCTGGACCCGGAAGCTTTCGCTGGATCCTTTGCAGTTCCCAACTGGAGTGACAACGCAGAGGTAAGCGCCGAGCTGCTCATGCGTTCAATCACAGATGCCTGCGACGCTAGCATGGCGGTGCGAAGATCGTGCAAAAGACACCACGTACCAGTATACTGGTGGAACCAGCAGATCGCAGACATAAGAAGGCGATGTATAAGATCGCGAAGGATCCTGCAACGTTCACGAGGCAGAGCTGATTTTGAGGCAAGAAGGCTGGAGTACGCGCTTAATCGCAGGCTGCTGAAGAAGTCCATCTTGAGCAGCAAGAAGGAGAAATTCCTAGAACTTTGCGACGAAGCCGACCGAGACATCTGGGGAATGGCATACAAAGTGGTGCTTAAAAAACTCAAGCCCAATACCTGTGCAGTGCCTAGAGAGGAGGGCGTCCTAAATGGCATAGTGGATGCTCTGTTCACGGGCTCATTCACTGTTCTAACAGTGGAAGATCACGTAGAGCACCGGCTCTACACGGATGTCCCAGAGGTTACGGTAGAGGAAGTACTGCTGGCAGCGGCAAGAATCAAGGACTCCAAGTCACCTGGGCCGGACGCGATCCCAAATCGCGCGCTGAAGATGGCGATCAGGCTCCAGCCGCAGTGCTTTACAGAAGTTCTTGGACAGTGTATGAGGCAAGGTGTCTTTCCCCGCCCATGGAAACTGCAGAATCTGGTGCTGATCCCAAAGCCGAACAAGCCACTTGATTCGCCGTCGTCCTACCGACCGATTTGTCTGCTTGATACAGCAGGCAAAATATTGGAGAGGCTGGTGAGCCATAGGCTAGAGGAGTCTGTCCGACAAGCAGGAGATCTGTCACCCATGCAATATGGTTTCAGAAAGCATCACTCAACCGTAGACGCTATCTCACAAGTAACGGACATAGCAAGGAGAGCCATAGCAGGCAGAAGATGGCGTGGTGGTGCAAAGGAGTACTGCATAGTCATGACTCTGGACGTCAAGAACGCCTTCAATTCTGCAAACTGGAGCTGCATTATAGGCGCCTTAAGGCGGTTCAACACCCCGAGCTACCTAATGGAAATAATTGAGGACTACTTCAGGAAACGCATTCTGAGATATAGAACGGATAACGGAACCAAAATCGTTCAACATCACTGGAGGAGTACCGCAAGGATCAGTGTTGGGCCCGCTACTATGGAACATCATGTACGATGACATATTGCGGCTCGACGTTCCAGAGTCTGTAACCATTGTCGGCTTTGCAGACGATGTGGCCCTAGTGGTGACAGCGAAACAACTAGGCGACGCTGAGCTACTTTGTAGTGCAGCGGTTGCCACTGTCAAAGACTGGCTTGCGACAGTGGGGCTGCAATTGGCCGATCACAAGACTGAAGCGGTCCTGATAAGTAGCCGAAAGATCGTCGAAGTGGCTCACATTAACCTTGGTCGGACCTCAATAGTGTCGAGCCGAGCCATTAAATACTTAGGCGTCCTAATCGACACGCGGCTCAGCTTCCGCGAACACCTGGACTATGCTGGTAAGAGAGCTGCTGTCGTAGGGCAGGCATTGAGTCGAATAATGCTAAATACGCGCGGCCCTAAGCAAGGTCGGAGACTATTGCTACAAAATGTGGTTAGAGCAACAATGCTCTATGGCGCTCCAGTATGGGTGCAAGCAATGGAGGTGAAGGCGTATAGGCGGAAGATGCAGACGACCTATCGACTCTGCGCGCTGCGAGTCTGCAGTGGCTTCAGGACCATATCGGATGACGCCGCTTTAGTGATAGCTGGCATGATGCCGTTGGATACTCTGGCGTTAGAGAGGACTCACAGCTACAATCACAAGAGGGCTAACCAGATGGAGGATGTTCACTACATGTCGACCAATTTTAAGACAGAGTGCCTAAGGAAATGGCAAGATAAGTGGGACACATCTAGTAAGGGCCGCTGGACCCATGCTCTGATCCCAAACATAGGCAAATGGGTCAGCAGAAATTTCGGATTCGTCAACTATTATCTGACGCAGATCCTGAGTGGGCACGGCTGCTTCCGCAGCTACCTATGTAGATTTGGACACGACAGCGACCCGATGTGCCTATATTGCTATCCCGAAGCTGAAGAAACGGCGGAACACATCCTAGTGTGCTGTCGGCGCTTTGCTAGTGAGAGACGAGAGCTCGAAGAAGCGATAGGATGTAGAGTCACGACGGACTCTATTGTGAACCGTATGCTGGAGAAGGAGGAATACTGGTCAGCGGTATGCAGCTATGCAGAAAAAGTGACCACCGCACTACGAACTCTCGAAAGGGAACGTACCCGCAGGCGTAACGGAGGGGAGTGAGCTCCCGTCAAGGTCTCGTGAAGCAATACCTCACGGCAGTACCACGAGAACTTCCTTGACAGTTTTCTTTCTAACCTTTTTTCTATATTCTAGTGCCTAATGTTACGTTATATTTATTATATTTAGTATTAGATCTAGTTACTCCGAATAAAAAAAAAAAAAAAAAAAAAAAAAAAAAAACACTCTCACACACGCACACACACTGTTACCGTTCACATGCAAAATGGAGACAAAGACAAACTCATCAAACAACGCCATCATCTGCATATGCGATTGTCCTCATCGTCATCGTCATTCTTTATGATGAAAAATCACATATTTTTTCTGCACATTTCGCTTCTGTATCGCTCTGTGTCTCTATGCTTATGTGCGCGTATGTAAACGTAGAGGATGTGTGGGAATAAAGTCGCTTTTATAGTCCCAAGATTAGGTTAATCCTTTCGCTGTTTGCCATTGCTAACTGACGTCCTTTGTTCTAATGATGGAAATGCGCCGAGCATGCGTTAAAGAGCGTGTGAAAAGCCTGGCTATAACTCTTTTGCCAACTTAGGGCTGCGTGTTGGCCTAATGAAAGCAGTTACAGTTTATTGTACACGCACACATCCATACGTACTTACATACAAAAACTGACACGGACAGAAAAAGCAAAAGCAAAAGCAGCTACAGCAGCAGCAGCAACAGCGACAGTGACAGCTAAGCAATACATACGCACGAATACATCCACAGAGATATCCTTAATGAACTCGTCGTTGGAGAATACAAAAAAAAAATACAGCGCGCAACTTGATAATCATTTTGAGGCATCCTTAGTCCTGGTGTCAACTTCAAATCCAGCGCATCTTGTGAAGCGACTTTCATACACCACCATTCAACCGAATGTCTCTCCCCTGCCGTGCAACAAAGTTCAGCATAATTTACGATGTATTAAGCGATTTTAAACATAAAGTTCCTGTTGTTGCTACTTTTTTGCAACGTCCTTAGACAGGCACATAAAAAGGTGTGGCATATACATAAGAGTATACCCAGCACCCTACTCACAACACCTCCAGACCCAAGCAAATGCTTACTTTTTTGAGGACGCATGCAGTTGACATGTGCGTTGAGGTTGATTAAATTAATGAAATAAATTATGAGCTGCTTTTAAATTGAGTGTGCGCCATCTTGAAATTAATAAAGTGGCTGTAGGCAGTGGCCATGGCAGTCGTTCAACCTCTTCACTTACTTCTACAGCATTTTTTTACCTGTTCACTTTTAAAATACGGGGAAATTAATTACAAGGAGCCATTTCTAATATTATAAATATGTAAAAGCATTTAATTATCCTTAATAGTTAGATACTAAAAGTTGAGTATTTTAATTCCAATCTCAAGTTTTAGAATTCGAATATAATTAAGTTTATATTTATTATGATATTAATGTGTTCAATTACAATAAAGTGAATAGGTCTCTCACAGTCAAAACTTTGCTTTTGCTCTTCTCACGTGTTTAATTTAGACAAAATAAAGCATTTAAGCCAACGACGATAAGCAGATGACAGGTGACAGGCGAGAGGTGACGCCGTTTGGCCTCTGACGTGTTTGCAATGGCTTTGCGAATGCTCAAACTTATGCACGCACTTCAATAGATCTGCATTTTATTACGCATACGCAACGGTGTGCAGTAAAGATAACCATATATCTTATTATCCAGTTAGCTTTTTTGACGTTGCTGTCTGCAGACACATCTCGCATAAGGTTTCTGTTTGTGTTTGCTACCAAAAGCCGTAAAGATGAATTTCGAATGAAATTCTATTTGGGTTTCATCTTGTTAATGTCATCGTTGTCTACATCATTGCCAAAGCAAAAAGATACGTATTAATACAAGTTCCTTTCTCGGTTTTTTGAGGCACACATTTCAGCACAGTTGCTGTCAGTCTCTCAAGAAATGCAATAAAAGCACAATATGCGACTGCATCCCATTTACAGAGCATGTCGTAAGTCTAATGCAATGGATTTCAATAGGACAACAATGCCGCCTGCTTACTCACTGCTCACTACTCACTGATGTCCAGTGCTGTCCTGTGTATGTGCTGGACTGTGAGAAGTGACCAAAACTGAGAAATTTCCAACACTGTACTGCAGTTGTGAGGACTTGCTGGGGCTTAGGGCACACGAACATGTCGAGAAATGGGTGCAATGCAATACAATTGCTGCTACAACAACTGCCAACTGCAACGGCAATTGCAGCACAATAACAACAATGCCAGTTGCGTCAACAAAAGCCACCAAATTAGCAGACACACACACACACACAGGCACTTACACACAACAGGAAAAGGACTGCACAGTGGCCTCCTTAACAATGGACCAGCACAAATTGCCAGCCATAGGGTGAAACATGAGGTGGCAACGAGAACAAGAGACATACACGGAGAGAGAGATAGAGAAGTTCTCCCTATCGGCCAGTGACTTTTGCTACCTGACAGTGTGGGCTGAACGGAGAGGTGTGTGTCGGTTGCAGTCTGACATATCCTGATGCATTTCATAAGGCGCCTTCATAGCATTTACCAAAATGCCCAAGTCCAGAGATTCTGAATAAAAATTAGTGTGTTTCATTCAAGTGATCTGTACGTGTTTGGACTGTTAATCGTTTCCCAACACTCTGTTATCTCACCTTGCACTCAAATGCACAGATTTGCAATTTCAAAACTACGAAGTGTTGTGTGAGACTTTATTTATTCTCCAATTGTTTGACATTGATATTAAACACAAAGTTGGCTGATAGAGTTACAATAAAATTTCAATTAGTTGTTCTCCCTATGTTAATTGACAATTACTAGAAGCAGCAGCATCAAAATTAAAGCAGTAACTAAATTATATGCTAGAAATCATCGTCGTCGTCATCATCATCGATGATGGCCACACGACGCCGCTTGGCTGGCTCTGAGCTGGCTGGCTTTTTGCGTGCCAGAAAGTTGATATCCTCATCATCTGTATCTGCCTCATCCCGTTGGCCATCTTGCTCATTGTCACTGCGTGGGCGTTTGTTTGCCTTGTTGGGGGGCATGGCGCCAGCATCATCGTTGTCGCTATCCGAGTCAATTACATTAGCACGACGTGTGCGCTGCAAGGACGACGACGACGACAACGACGATGTCTTGATTGTGTTATTTGCCTGCAATATGGCATTCTCTTTGTCATGATCCGACAGCACCACCGATTCTTTTTCTCTCTGTTCCTGTTCCTTCTCCTCTTCCTCCTCCAGCTCTAGCAATCGTGCCCGATAGTCTTCCGAGTTGAAGTTAAATGCATCATCGTCCTCCTCATCCTCGGCAGCGGCAGCATCAGACTCAGCTCTGGCAGACTCACTCAAAACCATATCGCTCAATTGGATTTTAGTGGCGCGTTTAGCTTTCAATTGTTCAAATAAATCATCCGTATTGGGCTTGCCAGGCCGTTCCTGGTCCTCCTCCGGTTCCGGTTCATCCTCACTGGACACATCAGGCCGCCGCTTCTTGCGTGCCAATTTGCGGGCTATTTCATTTACTTCCTCGTCATCGTCCGAGTCCTTTTGTTGTTGCTTAGCCTTAGTCTTGCGCTGACGTTTTCCCTTGTCCTTGCTGACGCTGGCTTTAGAAAGCGGCTCGCGATGTTCCACCTCATCATCGCTTTTGCTATACATGATGCTTTCCAGTTTACGCTGCTGTTCAGCCGTTATATTGTCGGTTGTTGCCTGCTTTCGCTGCCTGCTGCACTTGTCCAGATAATCCTCCTCCTCTTCGTCCTCTTCATCTGTGTTGCCAACCGCCGACGGCTCTTCCTCCTCTTCGCTTTCATTGTCTTCTTCAACTTCCTCTCCACCTACGATTTTGGCGCGTAGCTTCAAATCCGCCGCATTCAGATAGATTGGAATACGCCAATAATTTTCCATTCCTACAATGGGCGGCTGCAAGCCCAACGCAACGAGCATCTTTTGGAACTCACTCTGCTCCATGGCCTCCTTTTGTACTTCCTGCAGCGGCAAAAGCGGCACGCCATCCTCATCTTCGGCAGCCTCTTCAATGTCCTCGCTGGCTTCCTCTAGGCTCTCCTTTAACCAGTCAATGGCCAGTTGATACTTTTCCACGTCCACCTGTGATATTAAGGCACGAACTGTGCCTATATCCAGAGGAGTGCGCACGATTTGGCGTGGCTTGGCTTTGGCAGCTTTTTTTGGTTTAGAGATTGCATTCTCGAACATCGGTTCTTCCATATAATCTTCACCACCGCTTTCGTTATCGCTCTGCGGTTGATTTTTAGACTTTCCCTTGCTCTTTTTTTCCTTGACAGGCATAATCTCGGATTTGTCTGCTATCAAATGAATTTGCAGCATGCGCTTGATGATCTGTTGCTTATTGCGACGCTCTCCGAACTCCGCCACAATGCGCTGCAGACAGTCTGAGAGGGGAAACAAACACATAGTATTGATTAATCAATTTGCATAAATATTTGCAAAACTTGTACTAGACAGCAATTGGCAATGTTTGTATTGCAAAGAACTGGCATGAAAGCAACTACTCACCTGGCTCCAAGCGATGCTGATCGTATAAGCTGCTTAGCTCCTCGTCCTCTTCCGGCTGCCAAAGGTTTTTGCCGCCCAGCGCGGCTTTGGTGGACCGCTTCGTTGGCGCCTTGAAGTGTATGTCCATGTCCTTCAGCTTCTTCAGTATGCCGCGTCGTGTGCGTGTCTTGTCTACCAAATTGTCCAGAATCCAATCAATCACATCTGAAAGAGCACACACAATTGAGTTGCAGTTGTTGCTTGGTTTTCCTTTTTCCGTATTTCGTTCGTTTTTGTTGGTGTTGCTGTTGCCGTTGCTGTTGCTGGTTGTTCCCTCTGATTGCTTTCATTCATTTAGCGTAAATTGGGTTTTAATTTACAGTCGAGAGGGACAGTGTTTCGTTGGTTGGTCAGTTCAGTTTGAGTATTTGTCATAGTTACCCTTATCGGTTTCTGGATTCCGCTGATTCTCTTCGAAAAGGAAACGCAACTCCACCTCTTGTTCCTCGGTCCAGGCGCCTTTCGTGCCGCTGCAAAACAATAAACAGAACACAGAGCTAAAGCTGAGCAAGTTCCTCTAGGCAGCCAGGCTGACTGGCTATCATCATTTATCAACTTGGTGGAGGTCCCCAAACTAGCAACTAAACGACAGGCGCAGACAGGGCAGCCAACGGCTCAGTCAATCATGTGCCCATTGTGCTGATGGCCCTTTAACCCCAAAGTGACAGAGACCATCACCCTCGTCTCCTCTCTCTCTCTCTCTCTCTCTGGTGTGTCTGGCCTGTGTGTGTTCCCCGTTACTTACGTTTCGTAGACATCACAATAGCCAGTCTCCAGCTCATTCGCCTCCCGGATGCCTTTGTAAAATAATAACTCTGCATAGATTTTTGGATTAGTTGGTGCTACTTCGACAAATTTGCGTAGCACATAGATGCCCAAACGACGCAACTCCTCCTGATGGGTGTCACGTTCAACGCTGAAGACTTGTTGAAAGATGCGAAACAGCTTGGCCTGTTGGTTGAGGTTGGACGATGAGTTTAGTGGGGAACGAAGAAAATGCCACTTCATATATTCATATTCAAATGAAATGTGCCGACAAAGACACAGCTCGAGCCACAAGTCGAGTGGTCTGGGTTCTTTAGCTATCCTGACTGCCATCCTGTGGTTGCCGCCTGCGGTTCGCCTGGCTTCTGCCAAAGCAAGATATCATTTGCAGTCGGCAAAACTTTATAAATGCCCGCCCCTCTACAGTCTCCCGCTCCTATCTGTGCCACTGTCGCCGCCGCCGTCAATCCCCCCCACAGGACTGTCCACTTTTGTGCCCTGTCGGTTTTGTGTATCGTTGTCCTTGCTGCTGGCTGTCGTCCGTATTTGGAATTTAATTTATCCTATGATTGCGCAGACCCATTAGTGGTTTTGACTTTGCATATGATGCTACTTTTGTTTTGCTTGGGGTAACTAACCCACTATAACCCACTCTATCCCTTTTTATCCCTACCGTCCTATCTCTTTCTGTATCCCTCTCCCTATTACATTCTCTGCTTTCATTCCCCTTTCCCCGCCGTCTGTTTGCATCTTTTGATGGACACTGGACATGAGGAGCAATGCCCATCTGTGACTGAGCTGCAGACACTGAGCCGGTTTAGATGGCTCCGATACGATACGAGCATGTGGCTGTCAGACTGAGAGACAGACAAACTGACTGGCTGTCTGGCAGACATGGTTAGTGGATACATTGGAGTCTACTCGCATGTCTGCTGCGCTGTTTAGTGCACAGAATGCGCCATTTTTGGTTACTTAAGTGATCAGCTGTAGTATAGAGGCCCCAAACAAATTTAAGCCAAAGTTACTAAGCGATGGCGATGACGATGACGATGTGGAACGAAGGGGAGAAGGAGAAGCAGAAGGCAGGCCGCAGCAGCCTGGCGCTGAATGTGATTTATGAACTCTGCTCAAAGAAAAGTTTAATTGCCAGCCGTGAAAAGCAGCGGCAACAGCAGCAGCAAACGCAAACACAAAAGCGGCGCATAAAATATCTAAGCGAAAAGTGAAAGCCATATTAAGGAAGCACTTCTCAAGATACTCTAACCGACATTTCAAAAAAAAAAAAGAAAGATAAAATTGTAGAGCTAAGAAAGAGTAAAAATTAAAATCAGAGTGCAATAGCAATTTAACACGCTTTAAATGGTGTTTCGAGAAATTTAATTGTGTTATATTTAGAGTTCAGCTGATGAGCTTATTGATATACATATTTTAACTACCCTATACCCTATGTTGCGAGCAACACAAGCGGGCATATTTGAATGCCCGCCGCCCCTCGTTTCCGTCCTTCAGCAACAGCAGCAGCAGTTAAAAAGTAAAACCCAAACAACTCTGCGGCTCAAGGCAACGCGTAAAAGGCTTAAAAAGTTCAAATTCCAGCTGACAGCAGAAGGACTAAAAATGGGACAAAACAACTTAGAATGAGAGGGAGCGCAGTCATTGCGTAGCGAGCTCGTTGAGAAATATAAAGAACGCGCAGTAAATATCGTTTGTGGTTGCCACAAATAGAAAAAAATAAAAAAAGGTTCGCTTAATTTGTACAAATTACCATAAAAATGAAACCAGCGAGAAAAGAAAAAAATTGGGCGCCTTTGGTGTGGAGACACACACAAAGAGTAGGAGACGCTGGGAAGGCTAAGTCGCAGTGTACTTTTTGCATTTGACGCTGATTTATGTGCTCCTAGTGCGGCACGGACACAGGTCCCGACAAAACAGAATTAAAAACAGCAGGCAAGCAGCCAGCCGGATTGGCAGCAATGGAGTCGGAGCAAAACAGCAGCGAAATCATTTCGCTGTCACATTAAGAGGTCAAGGGGCAGGAGTTGGGGGATGTTGGTACTCACCTGATAGAGCATGCCGGGGCAGCTCAACCCGTAGGCAATGCGATGCAGGATGGTAACAGCCGCTTTTAGCGCCTTTGTCGGTATCTGCGTCCAGTCAGTCAGCACTAGAGTGCAGGCCCGCACAATTTTTGGATGCAGCAATCTGTGGGGTTGAATTTAATCATGCTCGTAATTCAGTGTAGGTTGTCGGGGAAAGGCAATGGCAATGGCACACAATTATGGTAAGAACTCCAATTAAATTATGCAAAATTTAACTAATTATGATTTAAGCGTTTATCCGGTACGGCGACATATACAAAGCAAGAGAGAGAGAGAGACAGAGAAAGAGAGAGAGAGCTACACACAGAGGGTGAAAAGTTTTAGAAACATTTCAAAACAGCCAGCAAAATAGCAGCACAATTAAAATAAAACCCGCAACGCAAACTTGACGCCATTTTAATATAATTGTTGTAGCACTGACTCTCGCTCATGATGTTATTGTTGTTGTTGTTATTCTTGTCGCTGTGGCCATTTAAAACAAAATTCCCCTTGTCCCCGCACTCGGCTCTGCGACATTCGACAGCTGTAGCTGTAGCTGTAACTGGGAGCGCCAAGTTCGTGGCCATAAAACTTTTGGCACAAGTAATTTCTGACGCTAATCCTTAATTAGTAGCCGGGAGCTGTTACGTTGACGTTGGCGTTGGCGTTGCCACTTGGTTCGCTTTTTGGTTGCCTTTCAATTAAAATTACAATTACAATTACAATTTTCAACACAACCATCAATGCAAACCGCCAACAAATACCCATAGAACTTTTCCCAAATAACAGGCAATAAAATGTGGCTAAAAAACGAACAAACAAACCAACTTAATACTCAAATGGCCTTTGGACTCTCTCTCTCTCTCTCTCGGCCTGTCTCTCGCTCATTTTGTATCTCTTTCTCTGTCTCTCTCAGGGCTTATTTACCTGCGAGCAAAATCCTCAAATTTAAACGTTTTCTCTGTCAGTCCATTATCTGTTTAGAAAATGAGAAACGGAAGGGTGAAAGGAAACAGGCAAATGCCATTAGTTCAAAAACGTTTTCCCTCTTTTTTTTTGTATTTTGTGTTCGGCTTCAATACTTGCCTCGCTCTTCATACTCCTCATTGGCCTCATCCTCATCACCATCCTGGTCATCATTCGCGTTGTCATCTGCAATCGGCGCGTCTGCGGCATCAACTGCAAAATAAATCAAAATAAAATTAATTAATTACGGACATTTTTTTATAAAGGGATTAACTTTAGGATTGTTCTAAAATTAAATTATACTGAAGAAAGACAATGAAATTGTCATTTCTAGGCAACTCATTTGTTCGTCTATTTTTCGAAAATTCAATTTTGAATTTCGTCGAACTAAAGGTATATTAAGATAGTACTAGTTAATGGTGCATATGTCCTTTGTGCACTCACTGAGTTCACCACTGTAAAGTGAATCATCATTGAGTGCAACCTCCGCTAGAAATGAATTTGTTTTGAATGAGTGCAGCGAGTGCAGCACAACAAGCGCTTGGCAAATGGCCATTAACAATAATTACGATTGCAGCAATGCACAAACAAGTGCACTTCAGCTACAGTTCACAGTCCACACACACACACCCACAGAGACACACACAGACAGTTAGTCAAGAGCGCACTTCAGTGAAATAGAATGAAAGCATCAAAGAGGGACGTTACGGGTCAAGGCATGCGGCAAAAGAGACTGAACTAAACACTGCAACAATGCAACACAAATCGCATGCCAACTGACGCGGATGGATGCCAAAGGATGTGCTATTGCAGCAGCAACAGCTCTTCCAGTTCTCCAGCTTTGGCTGCACCTGAAGTTTACCCAAAACGGCAACAAAGCCAAAAAATGGCAACGAGTTGCAACTTCATTATGCAGTTGCAGCTTGCAACGAGCAGCAGAGCCAAGTTATCTGCTGCTGCGTGTGTCGCTTTATTAACATCTTGAATGGGCGGCGAAACCGAGGACAACAAGCTGCTATGTATTTGGGTATGGGGACAGGTTGTTGTTGTTCTCTGTCTCTTTGTTAGCAGCGCTGTGCCCCATCATTAAAATACAATTTTCTGTGTCAGGTTCAAGCTGCAGCACCAAACACACAGCAGAGACACTCAGACAGACACAAGGATAAGAACGAGAGAAAGAGAGAGGGAAATGGAGACACACGGTGTGACAACGAACATGACTACAGGACTAAAGCGATGTTTGCGAATGTCCTTTTTGGGGGGCAGCTTTCGGTGCCTTGCAGCCTGCATTTGTTAGGAGGCGCCCAACAGGATACGGGAACAACACGGCCATTAAACATGAACCTCGTTACGGCGTCAATGTTGCCTGTGCTCATGCACAGGGCCCTTTTGCTCTTGTTCTTGTTGTCGTTGACGTTGTTTAGCTTTTGTATGCGCCCTGCACTTTCTGGCCACACTTAATGACTTTTGGGCACACATACAAACACACGCACCTGCCTGACCTTGTCTATGTGCATATGTGTGTGTGTGTGATGCTCTTGTATCCTGTGCCAAACGTGCTCCTTGTTGAGTTTGCGGTCTGCAGCAGACAATCGCCCACTCCGACGATTATAACTATTTTTCGGCAGCAATTAATTTGAAGTTTAACACGCATCGCTGGCCCAAGAGACGACACAACACCAACAGGAGACGCACATGCGAAACATTATTACATAATGTGGTCTACTGCCATAGGCAGCTGCCAAGGACAAAACCCAGCAGCAAAGTCAACGCCGCTTAGCTGCATATTCACCATCCAGCAGCAGGTAGAGGAGCTGCCTCCCCATCAACAGTGGAAGTGCAGGAGTTTGTCCTGATTGTCTACGCAGAGCACACGATGCCGAGCGGCTGCTTAAGCAACTGTGGCCAAGACATAATCCTGGCGCACCACATGCGTACGAGTAAACAGTTTCAAGGACTCGCAAATGCAAACAGGTGATGACAACGACAGACAAACGCTATAAACAAAATAATAACAAAGCGAAAGCAGCAGCAAACAACACAAAGAGCAACAAACTCACTCACGAAATGTGAGAGCAAACCCAAGAGAGAAACGCATTGAATGCGCAGAAGCGAAAAAAAATTTTCGAAATTCGATTTCGAAGTCGCACAAGTCGCTTAAAAAGCATGTCCTGGCAGCATGCTAAGCTCAGTCTAGTGCTGAATTTATAGACGCAAGGACACGCGAGCTGTGAGCAAAAAGTGACTAACCAAGTGATCCTAGTGCCAAGTCGTGTGTGTGACTGTGACTGTGTGTGTGTTTGTGTGTGAAAATAGTATCAAAGCAAAACGCAATTGCCGCTGGGCAATTAAAAGGACAATCTCTGGCCAAAACGTAAATGAAAACTAAAGTCAAATATCTGGTCAGACTCATCACAACCACAACCGACACCATATATTCTGTTGAAGCTGTTGTTCACTCTGTGCGCATTGTTGTTGTCGTTCTCCTATGCCGCTCTTTGGCCTGTGGCCCAATGCGTGCCAAGCAAACGTCAAACTTTTTGGCAGACATCAAGGCGTCAATGCTGGCAGCTACTTACATGCTGTGACTTTTGTTGTTATTGCCAACACAGCATCCAAAGCGTCCAATGGAGGCTATGTGGACTCAGCTGGCGCTATTTTCGTTTAGTCATTCATATTTATGTAGCATACTTTTGCGGACTGCTAGTTTTTTAGCTTCTGGCACAAACATTCGTATTTTTAGTTAGCTGCGTGCTTCATTTCCTTTCTTTCGCTCCTCGCACAAACACACTCATACACACGTATTTTGTGTGAAAATAAATATGTAAGAGCGACAGGCTTTGCTTTCAAAAACCTGCTCATTTCCTGTGCACGTCAGCCACGCACAGACGGACAACAGCCACCCACACACTCTCACTCACACATACCCACACGATGACACTCACAAACAGATGCGCCAACGAGCAGCTGTTGAAGTTGCCCTGATGCTGAAAATTCCACTTTAACATCAACTTGCATTTAATTTCAGTGCTGGCAAATTTAAAATAAACAGTGAAATCGTCAAACCAAAAACAAAAGCATAAGAGAAAGAGCCCGAAAACACAAAACAAAAAGCAACCAAAAAATAGAATCAAAACAAAACAAAACGCAAAAAAAGAATAACGAAAGCAAAAACAAAAAATACGAAAACGAAATTTAAACGTCTGCATATTAATCAGTGCTGCCTTCGCGACACGTCCTTACGACGACAGCGTAGGTTTGCAGCTTCCAGCTACGAGCTACAACGAGCATCAAAACAGAACCCCACAGCAGCAGAGCAGAGGACAACTTATCACTAAGGATTTAGAGGCGCCGCTCGCAAAGCCGCTTAGACGTCAGGGACGACGACGACGACGACGACGAGTGGCCAGAGGCAAACGTTAATCAACGGTCACAGGACCGGACGCAAAGTGCGCTCCTGTCTAGTTGTCTTTCGTGGGATTCTCTCGCGCTCGCTCAACATCAACAAAAACAAGAACAACAACCAGTAGCAAGGAAACGTCGCCTCATTTGGCCACTGCGGATTATGTTAATTAGGTAATTTTTGCTTTGATTACTCGTACCTTGAACACGACACAAGCGAAACCAACCAATCCCCGCTCCTTCTCTTTCAACCACTCATCCAAATTTCAATCTCACTGCAAAGGCAGCGACAGTTTTGCCCCACTCGCAGTCCGACCGTCCACGTCGCTTACATATTTATGAAATTTTCATGTAAATCGCGCTAATTCATGCACATTTTACTGCTGTTGCTCCCTTTGCAACGAGTGCTGTGTCCTCTGTCCTGACTGCCTGCTTGTTTTTCTCATTTTTTTTAAAATTTCCTTTTCCCTAATTGCAAGATAATTTTGAGTTTGCATTGCCCAACCAAATTATTTTCACATCCAACTAAAAAAGTATAATTAAAAATGGAATTCTCAAAAAGTTGACGCGTAAATTAGAAAAGTTGTCAAATGTTTTTTAAATTATGCATTTCATGTTTACCTTGCCGATAAACTTTTGGCCAACTCTAAACACATTGTGTATGTTATAATAAGCAATTGCAAACATAAAACAAAATTTGCAAATCAAAATGTGTTGCATCAATTAGCTTTTCACATTTGCCTCCTAGCAACAATTGAACAGAACACAATTGCAATATGTTGCTTTCGTAGACATTTACGAATTATTGCCAAGCGAATTCACTTTCAATTAATATCTAAGATTATCCTTTACATTAGCCAGTTCAAATTCCTGAAAATCACAACGATTTTCTCACTGATGAAATTATTATTTTGATTTATTCAATAAACCCGGTTTGACACTTGAAAACAATAATAACATCAAATAGTTCACCTGACAATCAATAAATAATTTACTTGAAACGTCTCGAAAGACCAAAGGCTGGGAAATATACAACTTGATTAATTAAAGCACACAAACACATCCGTACAAACTGAACAAAAGTCCACAAAACTAATACAAAACTAATGCGAATGCGAAGGCGAATGCACAACGAACTTGTGGAAATTGTAGATGCAGCAACTGAAATGCAAACAGGCAGCTGCTGTAGGCACTGAAAACTTTCTGCAACCTGCTTCCTGATATTTTAATTATAAAGTCATGAGCTTCACTAGAGAATTGCGAAGGTCGATCAATAGGTAGGATGAAAAAAGGTGGAAAATTTAAAACGAAATTAGATAGTATTCAAAAGTAAATTATGACCAGACAAATATATTTTCTCAATTAAGTTATTTAATTTTGAGTAAATTTCTCGTTTGCATATTTTAGAATTTTTCGTACTTGTGATTATTTGAAAGAACTTTTTGTATAACCCTCGCATACAGCTCACATCATGTTGGTACAAATCTTTAAAACTTTTGTGCAGCTGCTGCTCGGCATCAGCAGGACCGCATTAGTTGTTGTTTTATCGTTGCTCCCATACAGTCGCTCGTTCGCTCTCTCTCTGTTTTAGCCAGTTTATGATTTTCAATTTAATTTTATTGATTTTTGCCTTGTTTGTGCGTTTGCGTATGAAATTCATACACTCGAATACAAATACAAATACAAATTCAAAAACAAACAACGACAAATTTAGTATTATACATGCAAAGCTTTGCTATTTGTGTATGAAAGAATGAAATACTTTGAGGCATTTATTTATTAATGGAACGCTGAAACCGTAGCTCAGATTGCAAAGTACATAAAATAGAAGTAAGTAGATTAAGCCACGCTAATTTGACTTTTATCTGTGTGGCCCATAAAAACACGCAGGTGGTGGTGGCACTCGAAAAGTTATAAAGTCCAAGCATTGAAGCAATTAATGCTGCCACAACGTCTAATTAGACGGCGTCAAAAGTGATGCCAGATGGCAGATAACGCACACACCCACCGCACGCGCACAAGACACACACACACACCTCAACCCATACCCATTTCTCGGCATGTTGTAGCTGGCTCAATTAGACATGCTAAGGCGTTGGGCAAGTACCTCTCAAGCAGCAGTAGCAGCAAAAGCGACCGCAACACGGCGTATGAGTTATGCGGTAGCAGCAGTCAACCCTCGACTTCTCACTCCTCACAGCACTCCGAGGCAGGTAGTGCAAACAAAGCACAGTGTAGCAACAGTCTAGTGGAGGTCTTTGGGGTTGTCCCGCCACTTGAGTTTCATTGTTTACGGTTTGCCTGCTCTCTCCTGCAATCTGAGCGTCGAGTTATATGCACATAACAATCAAAATCGTTAGCTGCTACCCATTTTGATAATGGACCGAAGGCAGAGGGAGGACGGAGTTGTGGCCAACATGCGAGTATGTGGCAGTTAGTTGAGCAAGTGAACAACAACACACTGTGGCAGGTAGCATATAATCAAATATTTTTGTATGTAGAGAGCCAATTCAAAGCCCAGAGGGGAGCAGACAAGTGAAACTTCAACCGAACGAGATACACTACTATGAGAGTATAAGGCATATTAGCTTGTTGTTTTATTCTGTAAATAACAGATTTTTTCGATCGATTATGATATTTTAAACAAAGCATAATCAAATTCGCTTAATTACTTAACTTATTTACAATTTATCACTTATTGTTAGTGTAGAAGGAATTCGGCAAGGAATAGCTTACGATTTGTATTCTGGCTTTTTATTTTTGGCAGCAACCACAGTTTCTTTTAGTCTTGGCCAAAAGGGAAGAAGAGCAAGGTTGGGGTTAGCGCCTGCAATTTGCATATTTATGAAGAAGCTCAAGCTGCAAGACAAGCGACATCGCTTTAAGCTTCTTCAAATTGAAAAACGCGTTCAGGGAAAAAGATACAAATGCAAATGGCTATGTGGCAAGACAGACTGCTTGCCACTAAACCAAGAGGGGAGATTGTAGAGAGCGTACTTTATGTAAGCGCAACAATAATCTGTGCTGATTTACGATTTACAGGCGCGAAATAGACAAGCAACAAAGGGGAGGCTGAAGAGTCAGACAGAGATGCTTGCTCCGTTTAAGCAGACAATTTGCGTACGCAATTTACAGTTCATGGGCGGCACACGCCCTTACCCCGCCCCGCCCTTTGTGACATGCCACTGAACAACATTTTGGCAAATGCGAAAACACAAGCAAAAAAAACAATAAAACAAAAAATATTACACAGATTTTGATCGCTGGTTTTTAGCTGCCTTTTTGAACATTTTTAAAAGCACTTCAAATGCAAATAGCAAGTCGGATGGAAGGGAAAATGGCAGCAGCATCCGCTCTGCAGCCCCCATCCATTTCATTGTTATTTTTGCTTTTGTTTCAACACAATATTTGATGAAATATGCAAAGCCAGCAAAAATATGCCACATTCGTTGAACAAATAGCAGCAAAGCACAAATAGAGCTCTGCTCACCATAAACTGGTAAATTTGTCTACAATTCGAGTTATTAAAACAGGACAAAAATGTAACTTGTAAAATAATTTGAAAATATTTTAATTGACTGCAATATATAGTTTATAGATTGGATTCTGAATGAAAGTAAATAGATTTACGTTAGTTGAAATATTTGTGTAATATAAACTAAATCATTCCTTTAAAAATGCTTATAATATTCAACGATTCGCAAATGTAAAAACTCGCAACTCGAGTAGCATTTTTTTGCTAACTCCAAAACTGGGTTTCGTTACACTTTTCACTTTCTACTCTCCCCAAACACTCGAGCAGCCCGTGACTTAAAATAATTGTATGTGGCAGGCATACTTATGTGTATGGAGGCTAGGTACAATGCAAATGACATACAATAAAAAGGGAACCAGGACACACGCCGGCAAATCTTACGTTAATGCCTAATCCCTGACATTAAAGTGTTGCGCCAACAAAGTGATTTGTTGTAGACAAAGCGACCGCACTATGAGCTGCCTGGCTTCGGTGTTGCTGTCGTTGCTCTGGCAGCTGCCGCTGTGCGCCACAATGGCAACGAGGCATTGCAAATAATCTTTGCAGTAAATACGTAACAACGCCAACAACAACAAAAACGGCGAAGAAGAAAAGAAACGGCGTAGAATGTGTCTGGGGATCATTATTTGCGCAAGTGGGAAACAAAACGTAGGCAAAAAGGCCCCGAACCAAATGTCGCACATGACTGCGGCGAATGTGCGCACATGTGTGTGTTAGTGCATGTGTGTGTGCGTCCCAGTGTGCGTATGTGTGCGTGCCGGCGTGTATTTGAATGTGTAATTTAAGCATTAGAGATGCGAAAAACCTTAACTCAGTCGAAGTAACCAGCAGAAGCAGCAGCAGGAAGCCGGCACATGCCAAGGCACCCACACAAACACACACACGCACACATATACATGCAGACACAGACACGAAAATTGAATAAATTATGCGTGTCATCACATGCCGACAACTGGCTGGGGAGAACGATGGAGCAAGGGAGCGAGAGAGGGCGTTCGCATTGGGGGATGCAGCGGGGAGGCAAAGTCCTTGCCTTATCCATTCAATGGCGTAGCTCGGCAATTTGTGCCCGTCTACAAAGCAGCAAACGACGACGACAACAACATTCAGAGGCATTTAATTAAGCATTTTGTATTCATCGGAAATGTCATAAAAATGGCGGCGTTTGGCAACAGCCGCGATGCGAATTTGTGGCGCTTGCGGCACCATAGCAAATGCACATATGCTGCATAAGCATCTACATGTATGACACCAAACACATACATATGTACAACAGCAAACAGCATATTATGTAAAAGGCCGGAATAGTCAGCTGCAATGCGGCAGATGCACAGTGATTCCAGCACAAATAAAACAAGTTATCAGACAGCTTCATACGAATGAAACTACGAACTATTCATAATTCTTTTATTAACAGTTTTATAAAATTATAATTAAAATTTCTTTTTAAATACCTTTTAAAAGTAATAATTCTCAGTGTACTATAATGCTGCATTGAAAGTATCAACTCGCATATTTTACACAAGGGAATACTGAATAAAATATCAAGTATACGTAGAATTTGTACACATAAAATTGGTTCCAAAACAATGTTTAATTTTGCTACTAAGCTTGTACCATAAATTCATAAATAATTAAAATTAGGCTTATATTACACGTTGCGATGTCAAGCCTAAAATTTCGAAAATGCCGTTCGCAACCATTTTGCGTTGATAAAACATAAATTGATAATTTATTTATGTTCCGGTGGTAGTTGTTGTGGCTGTGCCAGGCGTCTGTGGCATGGCTGCTTCTTAAGGCAAAGTCACGTATCTTGGCGACCCGTAAAGAGAAATAGTGAAAATATGCAAAGTAGTTTAGAGCTGCGAGGGCGTCTCTGACGTATCCCATTTCAAGGTTCAGTTTGTACACAGAAAAAATAAAAAACAGCAGCAGCAAAAAAGCAAAATAAAAGGCGAGCCAAAGGCCAATCCTTGAAAGTGGCAAACAATAAGCGCTCAAGCGATCCTTGCCACTAAACAAAGTTTTCGGTCGCCTTACAACTACATTTGTAAATACTCCTCCATACACACAAACACATACATGTGCATAGCCATATACAAACACAACTATTTATTTGTTTATCAAGTTATCCTTGAAAATATTTAGCAGCCACTCAGCTGCGTTGCGTTGCGTATACGCATAGTTAACCTGCCATCATGACGGCGACACCTACGGGGCACCTATGCGACAACCCGCTCGAGGGTCTCTGCCATTTGTGTGCGTCGATGCTGGTGTGTGTGTGTGTGTGGGTGTATGTGAAAGTTTTCAGCTAACCCGTACTTTAACATCGATTTTTTTGTCCTTCTTTTCTTTCATTTTGAGCTTCTAGCTAGCTTGCAGCTGCCTTGAAGCTACTTATGTTTATGTTCACGCTTCGCCGTTGGCTTTTAGTGCCACACACACACACGCACACCTCTACACAGACTGAGATGTGCAGTCGTCGAACTACCAGCAGCATCATCATTTCGTATTCAACGTAGCATTAAGGTCAGGATATCTGGGATTTATAAGTTTTGTCAGCAGTTTCGCTTTCACATCCTTTGCCCACTTATTTATGCAGGCTGAAAGTGTTCCGAAGGGCACCTCGAGCTCGAGCTGGGTTTGCACTTTGGCACATCATAACTAGCAGCTGCTTAGGCAAGCATTTATGTATTATTTAAATCGAAATTAAATGCCAAGCTCAGCAGAGCAGATTGAAACTATGAGAGTGGGAAATGAATTTAATACGTACATCACAATCCGCCGCCACTTGAAATATTCCGCATTTTGTTGCACGATCCACGCATAACTTTATTGCCTGTTGTACAAACTGTTTTCTCGGCTCCCATTGTTGGCTAACAAAAGTTGTGTGCCACGCCCACTCACAAATGGCTCACGCCTGCCTGCACTTTCGACACTTTTGCGCCTCACGGTCAAATGGTTATGGCTTATAATGAAAGCCGAACCGAGCCGAGCTAAAGAAAGAACCAGGAACAATGAGCGCTGAAAATCAAGAAAAACATGCAACATCAGGAGGCGGAGGAGGGACGACTGTGGCAGCTGTGTATAGGCAAGTCCAGGCATGCGGCACAACAAATTAAAAACTTGGACGCCTTTTTCTTTTGCCAACAAAATGTTTTCCCATTAAAAAATGAAAAATTGCGCAATAAGTTCGCTGGCCCAAGGCATTTAAAAGTATGCAGAACACCGAGCAGCTAACTATGTATTCTTAGCTTGCAAATTCCAAGTATTTCTTAAGCGCATCTTTAAGATACTTAATAAAATTACTCTCTCAAGGTATATTTTATCGCTCGAGTACAATTACTACAGATCATTGTGAGATTTTTCCCATTATAATAATGCTTTTTAACGATTTATCGCGTTGCCCGGCTATAAGATGGACACTGATAGGTTGCCAGACAAGACCGGATTAGTTTTAAGACAAATCAATAGTGAATGGCACGAATCTATAAATTGACAATTGTTGTCGGCCGTCTGAAATCTGGATCTTAAATTATAAGAAGCTTAGGACCAAATCACATTGGGTTTGCAACGTCTCTATGTTATATGGGCTAATTGCCAGGCCAATCATCAGGAGGCAAACAGAGAACAGACAACAGACAACAGAGAACAGAGAGTAAAGAACACACAAAAGCAGAAATTACCAACATATATCATGATGCTAATGCTTAAAGTGAACCCTTGCCGTTTTGCTTTGCGTGTTGAACTTGTGATTTCCGCCACATTAATTTCAATTTCACAAAAAGACGCCCAAAAAGCGAGGCACACCAAGCCCAGGTTCGAGTGCGGGCCAGTTGAGGACACGGCGCATTTGGTAAATGCCTTAATGGCCTAATTTTTGTTTTCAGGCGCGAAGCAAAGGAGCCCAACACAACAAAAAATACGACAGTTATGCGTGTAATATTTTTTTCTTTTTTGTATTTTTTTTTTTTTTTTTGTGGGCTGAGTTGGAAATTATCATTGAAACTGCGTCTGGCTGCCAGAATGGGCAGGCAATTTTAAGGGTTCAGCGACGTCGCTTGTGGGCCATGAAATGATGTCGTAAATATTTAAAGTTTGTTGTCTGCCTAAAGGCAGCTAGCTGCTCCTTGCCTCTTGCCATTCGCCATTTGCCAGCAGCCTGCCTTGCTTCTGTTTCCTGTTCTGCTGCTGTGCAATAATTTTTGTACTCGAAAAATGAAGCGTAATGTGCGTTAATGTTAATGACGCGTATTACTGACAAGTGCCTTGCCTGATAAAAGACCACTTGAAAGTCGAAGCAGATGCGCTAATTGTCAGATACGATTCAACTTTTTCGGGGACCCGCAAAAGTTCCTTGTCATATCGATTGCAAAACTTGTTAGCAAACTGTCGATGAAAACTCTGTCTGGGGATCAACAAGCGACCGCCAGCAAAACGACAAATTAAAGGACACCGAAACAGCCACACTTTGGAAACTAGCCGAAGCAGAAGGAGCAACGGCAGCTGAAAAGAAAACCAAACATAAAGCGCAATGCCGTTGACAACCACAATCAAAATAACAAACCAACACTGCAAGTTTTTGGGGGCTCTGAGAAGGCAACTAAGGGCAACAGAAAAATGTATTCATATTCGATACTACGTAAGTTTATGATGTGGGGAATATGTAGTACAGCATTCTGATAAGTTGGGTTGAAAATATTAAGTATACGTTTACTATTAAGCAGCAAAATTCTTCAACATTAGATATTCCCTTTCATGCTGTTTACAGGGTATTTCATGCTCTGCATTCGAAATGTCTTTCCTGGTTTTGTTTAAACGTTTTTGATTGTTTTCTGTTGCAAGGCACGTAAACAGAGAACAATGGCCCAAAGCAACAGAGCAGCCAAGTCAATGGTACACACCCGCACACAATCACACATCGTCGCATTGAAAAGCACTTTTAGTTTGCTTTTTTACGGTTTTTTATTCAACTCAATATTTTCCGTTGGCGCAACGTTTGCAATAGGAAACCACTTGAAGTGCGCAGCGTAGCTAGCGAATTATTGATTTTGCACTAGTTTCAGATTTTCGGTGTCAGAGATTTGCACGACACAGCGAGGCAACTTTAACTGACAGCTTTAACTGCTTGGCAACTCTCAGTCCCGCCATCTTAGTCTCTCTCTCTCTACGTCTCTTCCTCACTGCTTATTTATTTGGCCAGACTAAGGTTTCAAGTTACGTTATATGTATCTGGCACTGACAATTTGGAGCACATAATGCTAGTTGTCCTGCCGTTTGTCATACATGTGTGGTGTTGGTGTGGGTGTGGGTGTGTATGAGGATGCGAGTGTCGCAGCAGCATGTGCGTTTGTATGTCCTTGTCTCTGTGTACATAATCTGGCTATCAGCTTGCCCAGAATACCACAGACCATCACCCTCATATGTCAAGCAGACACGTATCTCAGATTTAATGGCCAGGCAAAGGCAATTTGGCAAATTATTAGAAAATCATTGTGCCACTTTATGGCCTCAGCAAAAAAACCAAAAAAAAAATATAGAATATGAGTGCCCATAACAGACACTAGTTGGTTTGGCCAGTGCCCACATCCATCTGCCGCCCCCTGCGTAGCCATCAGTCTACTGCTGGTAGCTGAGTGGTCAAGCTGTCAAAATCATTAACCGAAATGCAATTTGCTATTGGCTGACCGAAACAGTAATACGAGTATCTCACAGACCCAAATTGAAGGCAAGTGGCATGTGAGGCGAGACGAGGCAGAGGCTACAAACGAACAATATCAGATGAAAATTGTGGCCCAGATAGCCAAGAGATGAAATTAATAAGGCCTAATGCATATAGACTGGCTAAGTGGTTTGGTAAATGGTTGGCCAACAATTTATGCACATTTATTGAAAAACTTTTTCAATTTCATAAAAAGCTTTTGCGCAACTAAACCATAACCACACTGAGGTCGGCGACGTCAAGGGGTTAAAACTGTGAGTAAGACAATAAAAATGACTGCTACCCCAAGCAGTCAGTCAGTCAGTTAGATAGAGACAGACTCACATACGCAGAGCGAATGATGGACAAGAAGAAGAAGCAGAACCAAGCAAAGCGACCGTCAACATTTTTATTAAAATATCTTTGTGTGGCATCCTCTGTTGTGCTCAAGGCCCCAGTCGAGAAACAACAGCTTCGAGCAACCAAAATTGGGCTACCAAAATAAAGCCAAAGACGAAGCCAACCAGAAAACCCAGCACACACACACACACACACACATATACACACAAAAAACAAGACGGCAAAAATACACACATGAGCCTCTGTGGCTGTTTCCCAAGGCCTTGAGCGATTTTTCACTACACAATTTAACAAATAAAAGCAAAAAAAAAAAATCATACAACATGAAAATCTACACATAAATAAAACAATAAAAGACACACTCACACACACTTACAGCACCAACAAGAAAAAAAACAAAAACAGAAACTGAAGAAAAAGAATAGAAAGAAACAACAATAAAGACGAACAAGTTTATTACGAATTTTAGTTATGTGTTTTTGGTTGCCTGCCTTGCCGGGCATCAGGCAGTGAGCATGGAGCTGTCTTTAGCCGCAGGGCATTAATAAAGACAACAACATGGCATCGAGATATGGGCATAAGTCATAAGCACAAGTTCTCCCTAAAAATACTTTCGCCTTAGCTTCGCAAATTGTCCGAGTATGTGAAATATGTGAACGATTTATGAATGTATTTTGATGCATGCATCCAAATGCTTTCAAGTTATTCAAATTCATCGATTACAAAATAGATGTTCCGTCCCTGGAATTTGTGAATTTGATAGGCGACAAAAAATGTTAGCTGTATTGAATTACATGAAACGGAGACAAAATAAACCGAGGAATTCATTTCAGATATGTATAGAAAGTCGTAAATAAATACGTATGTGTGATATCGTTTCGCCATCCGCATTCTCGTATAGCCCTCAACATCCATTTGACAGTCGAAAGCTCGAAAAAGAAACTTTAATTTGAAAACTTTTACGCGCTCGGCACAACAAAAAAAGTGCTGCCATCAATGGTTGAAAGCGACAAAGGCATGCTGGCAAATTGTTCGCAAAGTGTTGGACATATCGCTTAAAGATTTCAGCACAGTTTAAGAGCCGCAAAAAAAATACATGCCAGCACACGTCCTGGCAATGTTGACATTGACACAGATGCTGAAGGATCCCAATGCTGCATTGCCTGGCTGCCTGGCTGCCTGACTGCCTGCATTGAATGCATGTCAGCTGCAGCAACAGCGGGCGGCAGACTCAATAAAACTTGCACAAAGCGGAAGTTTATTAAAACAGCAGTCTTGGGAAAAAGAAAGTGCACAAGGCCCGTGCATGACAACTAAAACGAGCAAGGCCAAACAATGAACAATTCACAGATACCTTTCAAGCAGTTGTAAAGCTAAAAGAGCAGTTGAATATACCCAACTTAAATGTATGCAGAGCATCAAAATGCAGGAAACGCAGTAAAGCAAAACATGCCGGTCACACAGAGCTAAGCTAACTGAGTAAAAAGCCAGCAGTCAGTGCATTTTTACATGAGACCCGAATACACACATAGAGACAAACACATACACTGCACACATATATAAAATACAACTACATTTAAAAGGGAGCGAATGGTGCTGCATAATGTATACGCCAGGAGGGCAGAGATACAATTTTGTATTTTGTTGCGCAATTGAGCGCGCAACTGAAGCAAGAAACTGCGCAAAAGTATCTCAAGGAACTGGCAAGACACAGAATTGCACACCAGGCACTCAATGGAATGCAATTGGGTGACAACGTTGTCCTTGCCATCAAATGGCATTTGCATTTTGTCTCACAATGCAAGTGCACTGATAAAGCCATGCCAGATCGTGTTGGCTTCAGTTTCTATACAGAGCGAAGCTTAGCAGCGCTCGGATGGGATCGCTACCTAAAATTCTATACAAAAAAAAAGCGAAAAACTACTTTGATGTACAACTACTACTACAAGCTGGTTGCTGGGTGCCAGCAAAATCCAATTTCAACAACGAACCCAGCAGTGCACAATGGATTTTATTTAAGCAAGCTCTTTGCAAAAGCAACTGAATAGCCGCTGCTACAGCGCTAGCTTTCTGCTAGATATATTTGCATTGGACAAAAGGATGCACTTTAAAGGAACAGCAGCAGCAGCAACAGCAGCATCAGCTATTTGCTTTGTCCTGTGCATTTGATTAACTGAGAAAACGGAAGAGGGCAAAGAGATTGCTATAAATATTCAATATGCTTGGGGTGGCAAATTCCGGGTAACAACCCTCGCTAATGTTCAATCATAAAATACAGTCAGCTCGGGCTCGTCGCAAAATATGGCACAGCAATTCGCAAATTATATTCAAGCTGGCATTAAATAAACTGACAAACGCAGGAACCCTCCGAAAAAAACAATATACATATACTATATATACAACAAGCAGCTCAAGAAGCTCTGACTGATGATTGAAGGGGAAGCAGAGTAGACTCGAGATGGAGCTGCTTCAATCTTGGTAGCGACAGCGACTGTCAGATGTTCCCGGCCATATTGTTGTTGCTGTTGATATTGCTGTTATTTGTTGTTGGTTTTGTGTGTTTTTTTTTTTTAAATCGACTTTCATGTCAACTGACTTGTGTACAACATCTATCTGCCTGCAAAGCGATGGGGCAGTTGACGGCGGATACAAGGGGTGTGGCAATGTGGCACACATTTTACTGTTGCGTAAGCAAACGACAAGTGAAATGAAATGCCAACTTCTTGATAACATTTGTCAATAAATTTAATATAAACCAGCGATGCCTATAAATTTGTTTACTCATGCTCATGCGAGTAAAGCGTGTTCGAGGAGCTAAAACATTTATGTCTCTGACTTGCATAAACTCGTAGTGCCGAAGTGCCAATTCCCTAACTCATCTTTATTTATACTCATTACTTGTATTGTTTGCATGTGCAATCATTTGATTCTCAATATTTGCACACATATTTTGCGCTTTAATACACACAATTTCATCGTATCACTTTAAATTTGATGGTGGCCCTTTCAAAATCCCCAGATAAAACTTTTGTACCCATTGTTGGTTGGCAAATTGGCAACTTTGACTTTAAGTAGACATTGACAAATTAATTTCGAGAGAAAAATCGTATAGCATCGCATTTGAGGGTCATTACATTACATCGCCAAACAAGGAGTAAATCAAATTTGCGTCGTTTTTGGGTTGACAGTTTGTTTGTTGTAGAGAGTGTAGAGAGTGGCTTTACTGTCATACTGTCATAATGTCGCTTGTTTGCAGCGGAAATGAAATGACCCAGTTAAATGATTTATAGCACACACACACACATACACATATGCTGGGGTGTATAACCCAGGCTTAGTGGCAAATGGCTGACACCACGCGGTCAAAAAAGGTGGCTCATGGCATGTAGCATGTGGCAAGTGGCATTTGGCTTGGTTATGACTCGGCCCGGACTCACGCCGTATCACAGCATGCTGTTTAAGCATTCTCAAATTATAGTTTCATTAGCTGCAATCAGCATAAAAATAACACTTAAGGAAAAGTGCCAAAGCACTTTCAAGTCGTAAAGCTGAAGCTCAAATTAAAAAACACGACCAAAAAAATACTTATGTATAAAAGTATGGGGGAAAAACAAAACGCTGGCTAAAGCGTAGAGTCGAACAAAGCGAATGCTGAGCAAATTATTACGAAGTTTACCTTTTCACAGTTTCCTTTGCACTTTTATTTTTGCATTTAAGTAGCAACAGAAACAACAACAACAAGCTCAACCTGAACAATATCCTAACAAGCGTAATTACAAATTTTTCACGTTTTATTACAGATTTTAAGCACGCGACGCTGCGATGCCAGGGGAACAATTGACGTTGTAATGTGACAACAGTTGACTGCAGCAACAACAACGAGAGCAACAACATCGTCCTCTACTATAATCAGAGCAACAATAACAGGTGAAGCGATGCACGCTTTTTAATTGACATTTACTCGAGTCGAACAACGTTGTACAGCAATTAGCTGACTGCCTGATAAAAGTTGAAAGAGGCGAAAAGAGACGAAAGTAAAAAAGCGAAAAGCGTAAAACAATTGCAAACGACAAATTAAAAAAAACAACAACAACACAAACTCAAAACAACAATTGAAAAGGTGATGGCCAAGTTGATATTTAATTAAATATTCAGCATTTTTAGAGGCTACGCTGAAAAGTAGGCAACGCTTTTGCCAACCTATCGCGTTCGCTCTCTCTTAAAGCAGAGCCAAAAACAATGGCCGCCATTGCGGAAACAATGGCAACGCAAACGTTAAAGCTGTCAAACTGTTGACAGTTGTCACATGGTCGACCAGAGGAGCGCACGTGACGCAAAAATCGTGCCAGGAAAGGGCAACTGGTGAACGTGAGTGAATGAGTGAATGAATGAATAAATGGCAGGCAAATGAATGAAACGGCCAAACGTTCGCCATATTCAAAAATTGAGGCAACAGCGACAAACGGCCAACACGCTAAACATCTGCACGTACAACGCATAAATTTTAAGTGAAATTAAAGGCAGTTGCTTCCCAAAAAAATCCAAAAAAGAAAACACCAAAAAAAAGTTATAGACAATCATTGCCAACCAGGCATAAAGTCAGCCGAGGCACTAAAAAACACAAAAACAAAAACATGAAGCATGCGCGCAACTGTGATCTGCCAGCCACGGCCATTATTGGAATATTGCTGTTGTCCATTTCAACCGTGGGTGGCACGCACGCAGTGTCCTTGACAAATGCCGCGGCCAAAGAACAGGAGCTGCAACTATCGCTGCATCGTCATCTGAGTTTTAAGAGCGTGCAACGCATGCTGCGCGATGAAAACGAGCCCGCCAACTATAAAAGCGAACTGCGTTACTATCAGAAACGGGAGACGCAGACACAACATGAACTCCACAAGCGTGAGATCAGCGTGTCCACAGCATTGCTCAATCTCACGGCTCAAGGTCTGACAGCCTACGACAGTCAGAAGAACTATCAAGGACAGTTTGAACTCGTCACCCACATGGATCTGAGCAACAATAAATTAAGCAGCCTGAAACTGGATAACTTTGTGCAACTGAAACAGCTGGATGTGAGCAATAATTCACTGACAACACTGCCTGCTGCTGGCTCAATGTTAGTCACTTTGGATCTCGCCTGCAATCGCTTGGGTCAGCTGTCGGCCAGCTACTTTGCCCAACGAATGCCTCAACTCAAACATCTCAATCTGGCGCACAACCAACTGGGAAATATATCGCGGCAGGCATTCTACAATTTGAACAGCCTCGAAACGCTATTGCTGAGTCACAACAACATCACGGACATCGACTATGAAACATTTCTGGCATTGCCAAATCTACAACACTTGGATTTATCGCATAATCAACTTAGCGGCTCGGCCATAAGAGCTCTACAAGGTATTCCCGATCTTGTGAGTCTCTCGATTTCACACAATCCACAAGTGGGCACGGCCATGCAGGAGTTTGTCGCCTCGTGGAGTCTCAAGGAGCTGGACGCCAGTGGCACAGGACTCTGTCAAGTGCCAGCTGCATTGGCGCAATCTGTGCGCACGCTCAAATTGTCGCACAACTGGCTCAAGGTGAGTGGCTAGCATATATTTATTTAAAGATGCGTCACAGCGTAAAAGGAAGAGCATGTATCTAAAATTATATGACGCACATTCCACAATCAATAAATTAGCGAATCCTTGAAGCGTATGCCGATTGCTCCTCTCTCTTTGTTGCCCGCTGTTCCTCTGTCTGTTTGTGCGAACCCAATGAACCGCAATTTTGACGCTTTTGCCGGCAATTAACGGCACATTCGTGGCAGGCTGTGTAACCGAGGCCCGACTCGCACTTTTTCGCTGCCTTTCTGCCTGCTGCCTGAGGGGCATTGGGGCTTTCCTTGTTCCCAGGCTCCCCTTGCTGCCATTAATTAGCATCTGTTTTGCGGCCCGTGGGTCGTGGGTCGTTCCTGCGTGCTTAAGTGCTCCTCTCTGTCTGCTACGATGTTTGAAGCTTGTGCCCCACGCAAAAATCTCACCCAGGCGTATGATTTACACTTTGTTATTTTTAAATTTGCGCCGCCATTTTGTTGCCTCCCGGCTGCTGGCAGCAACGCGCACTTCCGGCTCCGACATGCAGATGGTTATGGTTAGGCAGAGTGAGTGAGTGAATGAGTGAGTGAGGAAGGCAACTTTGTCGCCGAGCTTTAAATAATTTTTATGTTCCGCAAATGCCAGCAGGGGAATTCATTACGTGAATAGGAAATTGTATCTACAAGTATTATTGATTAATACATACTGCATTATAATTAGAATGTTGAATAATGTACGCACAAAAAAAATCACATTTGATAAAATAATTAATGTGCCATGAAATCACATTGAAATTGCATTAATAGATAATTGTTTTGTTATTTTTTAGCCTGCCATTGACATTAGTAGATATCTTTAAAAAATATATATAAAGCAAATTCAGCGGAAATTAAAACCGATAGAAGTTTCAAAAACAGATGTGCAATTAACAAAACAATTTAAAAAATGCAATAATCAAATTCCATGAGCTTTAAATGAACAAACTGTATAAAGTAAATAAATAGCCATTTTATTTATTTTCAAGTAGACATCAACATGTCATATTGCAAGCGCATTTCTTAATTTAGCTCATAAATAAACAAATCTTTTTTTGTCTATTTACATTTTGTGAAGCATCGCTTAATTCGCTGCATTGTGACTGAATACCACGAGCAGTTAGATAGCTCTCAGCCAGCCACTTAGCCAGTGCTAGACCATAATTAAAATCACAATGCGGCCACCATAAACACACACACACAATGGAACATTTAAGTGCACTTTACACTTTTCACAAATGCTCAGGAAACAAAAGCAAAACAAAAGGCGCTTCAAGTCTTAATAAGTAAAGAGTGTTTGTTTAAACGAGGAGAACAGACAGACAGACAGCAGTCAGACATTTAGAAAGGCAGAAAAAGAGGCGATTAGCGTGTCCAGCCAAAGTAAAAGCATTCTGAGCTGCAGCAAAATAACAACAACAAATACGAGTAGTATAGTGGTAAACAGATTTATGAAAGCGAGCAGCGAACAAACGATTGTGTTGAGGGGCTTCGCTGGGGGTATTAACTAAGCTTAAATGGCTTTAAGTACATATAGAACAACAAATGCGGCCCATAAATTGTTGCTGCTGCCGCCATTGCTGCCACCATTGCTGTTTGTCGATTATGGCAAATGCCATAAAAGGTGCAAAAATGCCGTTCATAAGCTGTTCAGGGCAAAAGACAAAAGCGCGCCTGACGCTGGGCATTAATAAAATAAGGATAATTGGCATAAGCATAATCACGTTTAAGCCAGCAGCCAACGAGCAGCTGAGACAGGCTAAGACTGCGACAGCCTAACTAGTTGCAATGTCTGCTTCGAAGCCAGTAGCACACCAAGGATCCCTTTGTTCTCCGACAGCAGGCATTTTAATTTGTCTGCGATTCCTTGTCGCCGCTTCTGTTGGTTGCTGCTGCCTCTGTTGCCGTTATGCCTTTATCGGCAGTCAACACGCAGCCTTTTCATGGCAAATTATGGCGTTTAGAGGCAACCGACTTCGTCTTGTACAGTCAACGCTTCCTGTCTGTCTGGAGCAACAACGCTCGAAGGCAGCGACTGCCTGTCTGGATGACTTGATGTCTGGATGACTGCTTGCCTGACTGACTAACTGACTGACTGACTCGTTGGCTGGCTTCGTGCCTGGCGCTTGTTTCATTTAATGAGTCGCGTCTATGTTTACTTTTGGCCCTAGACGAGCAATGCCCCAGGCAACGACAACGGCAACGGCAACTACCTAAAGGAGCAAGCAACCGTCCAACCAACCAGCCTTTGAAGTAATTATAACGGCTGATTCACATTAATTTTTAAACAACGTCAGCAAGTCACTCTCTTCTCGCACTAATCAAATTTCCATGGACCAACTTATACTTATAAGCAGCCAGCAGACAGAGTGCGCTGAATCACAAACTTTTTGCTTTGTTGTAGCTGATGATATATTGTGTTTTTGATTTACGGTTCACAATGTCAAATCGCTTGTCTGCATCTTTGTTTTATTGCTCAATTTACAACGCTTTCTTTTTGCACTTACAGGCTATTAACTGCGGTGATCTAGACAGCTATCCTTTGCTGCAATATTTGGATCTATCCTACTCGCAAATTGCCCAAGTGGAGGACGATGCGCTCGGTCGCCTCGAGCTGCTTGAAATACTCTTTCTCGATCACAACAGTTTGATGCGTGTGCCCAGTACTTTGCCCACTTCTCTGGAGCATCTGTTCATGCAACACAATCACATTATGGAACTGCAACCACAGGCATTTGCCGCACTAAGCAATTTAAAAACCCTCGATTTGTCGGGAAATCGTTTACTATATTTGCCAGCGCTGCCGTTGCCCAAGCTACTCACGCTTAATTTGCAATCGTCGGGCATTGAAAGCGTTAGTCAGTCGATTGTGCATACCCTGCCGCAGTTGCGGGATCTTTTGCTGGAGGATAATCCCATTAGGTGCAGCGATCTGCTGGGCATTGCCGAGTGGGCGAGTCCGTGTCGTAGCCCCGATATGGGTCAATCACCGGGTCGCATCGATTTGAAGAGTCGTTTCGTGCAATCGCAGAACTTTTATGAGCCCTTCAGCAGTCAATGTGGACGAGAGGGAACGAAAGACGACGCGCAGCAAGATGAATGGACTAAATCTATGCCGCCCACTTGCGGCCTGTCAGCAACAGCAGCAGCAACAACAACAGCACCATCAACTATGCTCAAAGTGCACAAGTCAAAGGCAGCAGCAACAGCAACAACAACCATGGCAACACTAACAAGTGCAATGCAATCAAGCGGCAACAACATTGCGCTAGTAACCGCAAAAACTTTAGGGCCAGTTGAAACAACTTCGTTAGTGAAACTGCAGCGCCAACAAATGCCTGGCATGCCAACTGCAACAACAACAACAACAACAGCAACAATAACAACCACAGCTCTTAGTCAAACAGCAACAGCCAGTGGCATGCCAAGTTTGGTGGCAGCAGCAGCAACTCTTGCTGCCAATCGCACAAACATTTTGGCAGCACAACCAGCAGCAGCAGTCAGTTCACTGCCGCCAGCGTCGAGTCGAGCAGACGTTGTAAATTCAACTGTAGCAACAACAACAACACCGCCAAAAAGACTCGCCATGCCAACTCACATTAGCGATGTTGCTGAGGTTGCCACAACAGCAACACAAGGCAATGTGCCACAAACAATTTCGACGCTTATAACTGCCAAAGAAGAAAGTCAAAAGCTGTCTAATAATACAGCAAACAGTTTATTAAAACTGACGACATCGACAATCGAAACGCCCAGCGAGACATCCGGTCAAGAGGTGGCATCATCGACGTCGATTCCGAAGGCACAGTCACAGCCACAGCTGCAACATAAGCATGCCACATTGCAGTTGCACATTAAGAACCGTCATCTAATTGGTACGCCCTTGCTGATGCACAAGGGCGATAACCTGCTCGTGGATGCCGAGCAGTTGCTGCTGCCCGGTACGGCAACAGTGGCGGATGCGGAAACATTGGATGCCAGCCAGCAGCGACAGGAAGCGACTGATAAGCGACAGCCGGATGTAATAAAGGGCGACACAAAGGCTACATCGCTGGAGACGACGACAGAGAAGACAGCAGCATCAACAGCAGCATCAACAACAACAGCAACAACAGAATCAGTAGCAACAGCAACATCTACAACAGCAGCCAAAACGCACAAGAAAAAGAATCCCTCGCTAAGCATCAAAAAGATGACCTACAGCACAAAGCACGCAACAACTATGAAAACAACGGCAACAGCAACAACAACAATGCGAGAAGTGACAACAACAAGTAGCGAACACCAACAGCATCAACACAGCAGCGTGAATACGCCAAATGCTGTGAAACAAGAGCTCAGCACATTCGCCCAACTGAAGGCCTTTGTGGATCTCAAGACGGAAGCCTCGAAGTCAGCACATCTGCTGGACACACGCCAGGAAACACAACAAACCCTGCCTGGCAGTCATCCGGGTCTTATGCTCTTGCTGGCATGCGTCCTGGTCATTGTCCTGTTGGCGGGCCTGGCGCATGTTTATCGCTGTGAGCTTCCGTGGCAACGCAGCGGACGCGCCGGACAGACACGACCGCATCATCAGCGCCAGTTCAATGAGAACGATGATGTGCACAGCTTTCTGCACTATCAAGGATCGAGCAATGCGGATCCAGCACGTCTGCAAGCCTGGCATCACAGCACTAGACGCGAAGCACCCTACAGCTCGCCTCTACACAATCTGCAAGCCCGCGAATTGCAGCGCGAACAGCAGAAGCTGCAATTTTACAGTGCCTCCCTAGCTGACAGCTCCATTGGCAGTGGAAGTGGCAGTGGCAGCGCCTGCTCCTCGGGCAGCAGTCGCTCGAGCTTGCACTCGCCCAGCAATGAGGATAGCTACTACATTGAGATGGCACCCAGCAGTCCCAATGCGGCGGCCAATTCGCTGTCCAGTCTGCCCATGGAGCTGCTGAGTGGCAGTCGTAGCAGCGGCAATGTGGCAGCCACAGAATTGGGAGGTGGTGCCGCCACATTGACATCGGCAACGACGCTCAGATCGGTGAGCAGCAAACTGATGGCGCCCAGTTCGCGTCGGTTGGGCATCTGGTGACAAACCGTCTTCGGACAGCGACAATACGCACCCTTCCAGTAATTCAATGGCAAATAGAAATCATTATTCTTAGTTTTAAGCAAGAATGAGAGACAAGTCCCAACTGCCCTCTGCCAGCTACCACTTGCCAGCTGCCAACTGTCAGTGTCCGACTGGTCGAAAGTGAGTCATAAAGCTAAAAACAGCAGCAACAATCTAAATAAGGGACTACTTGCACCCACATAGATATATTATATATATAAATATATTTATATATTTGAGTATGTGTGTGTACACAGTCTAGCTTGATTTATGGCTCTGCGTGGCCGCACACGTGGCAGGCCTCTTAGCGTCTAGGTTAGCAGCAACAATTTGTCATAAAGTTGCGTTACGTATACGCCAAGTAGTCAAGCAGCCAAATAGCCACCGTGTCCGCCTACCGTCTCCCGCCTCCATCGCAACCACAACGCCAATCGACGGCAACTTTTTATGGGCCATCGAGCACTCTGAGCAGCGAAAGCCCACTGCCCTTCAATTTAATGTCCATCTTGTGGTCGTATTTGGGTCAGTTTACTTGAGGCCAACGCCGTGCGTTGTCTATGTGTATGTGTGTGTGTGGGCCAGTTAAGTACGTATGTGTGTGTGTCTGTGTGTGTGTGTGTGAGTATATAAGTGCCTGTCCGTTGGCCAAGATTAAGTGCTTTGATAGTCGTGCATATAAAAATGAAATATCGATAAAGTATTAAATAACAATTTAGTTTATGACAAGGCTCCAGCTATCAATGCGCATTATAAGTTCTCAGCAACAGACGCTGAGCAATGCAGATTTAAAGAGAATATATTGTATATCCATATAAATAATAACTCAATTTGTTATGGATGTAACTTGTAACTTGTTCCGCATGATTACAACATATGTATACTTGATTGAGCTTCGAATAGCATGTCCCAGTTTAATTATAGTTTTGCAATTTCAGCTATTGCTGCCACTTCCACTTCAGCAATCCTTTTTCGTTGCAAAAGCCAATAGTTGTAATTACATATAAAATTCCACACATGTGGCAGAAAGTAGGGCAAGTAATTTCCGAGTTAATCTAATTGAAGCACAAAGCATATTTGTAAAGTGAACACAACACAGCTTACTTCCACTTGAAATAAAAACTTCAAATAGAAATTCGTTCTCAAGCAGGCGGCAACTCTTTCCCTAAAGACGTTAAAACTTTTAGTGTCCGTGTCGATCTTAACCCACTTGCCCAGTTTCCTATAAGAGAAGTGACTTGCCTTCAATTGCAATCTAATTAAAATTTCGATTTTGCCTTCGGCTGAAGGAGGACACTCAGTGAAAAACCCTTCAGGATATTTTCATTTTTATTTTCACCCATTGTCGTTGTTGTTGTTGTTGTTGCTTTGTCGCTTCTTGTATCGACACCCTTCGGAACTAAGGGAATTGCTTTATTTCCTCATTCTGCACCCCATTTTCAAGCTGTATTTAGCACTTACCGAACAACTGAACCAAAACACGCCCACGCTCCGCCTCCCACTTAACCTCATTTTATAAATTGACCAAGACAGCATATGGTGTAAATCCCGCCAAATGGGCAGACATCTAATCCGCTACGGCAAATGTGAAATGTTGTAAAACTATTTGAAGATATGTGAAAAATGCCAATGCCAATGTCTGGCCCCTGATCTAACAGCACAACAACAGCAACAGCAGCAACGACAAGCAAAGCTGCTAAGGCCAACATCAAAATAATGTGCCAGCAAATCAAATTACAAGACACGCGGCCCCATTGCCGCACAGCTTTATCTTCACGAGGGTGAAGTGTGTGGGATGCCGTCTGAAATGGTGATAGGAAGGGGGGGCTGAGGGCAGTGCAAATACAAAACACAACAATTACATTAAGACACGATAAAAAGTTGTGCAACAATCTTGCGAGCCACAGAAACCACAGCAAACCAACTAAAGGACCAAGGACCACAGTCATTGCACAGTTTTTCAACTTTTTGTGGCTTTGTAATTGGAATACAAGAACAAGGCGCGTGCACACGAGCAACAGGAAGATAGATAAAGCTGCAAAAGAGAACGAGAGTGTGAGAAAAAGAGGTGGGGAGGGGTGAGGAAACAAAGAGAGAGAACGAAACGAAAGAGAAAGAATACTTCTAACAACAGGCGTTCAAGCGTTCGTCTTAAGCAATTCAGAAGGATTTATTTTCGGCCACAAAAGCGAAATGCCGAGCAAAGCGGGCTAACAACAATTAAAGTAATGCTGACCAACAATCTAGGCCCGATTGGGTGGGATTACCACCGACAGTCGGACCGTCCGACCATTCAACCGACCGTCGTCCATCCGAACCAGAGAAGTGCCATAGACGCACAAAATCTTAATTAAGGAAGTTCCAAGTGGGCAAGTGTCAGACTATGCGGCACTTGGAGGGTTGAGGCTGCCTTTTTATACTCATTTTGCCAGCACAGCACAAAACTGGACTACAATGGCTCTACAATAGACCCAGGCAACAAGCCAACGCACACAACCCACGTGTCCAGTGCTCGGGCATTGTCAAATTTAATGAAGGTTTTCATGCTTATGACATGCGCAGCTGGCCAAGATTTAGTAACTTTTTTAAGATGACTCCCACCAGCACCAGCAGCAGTAGCAGCAGCAGCAAAGGCCTTCCTAAAATTCCGACAACAAACTCCCAATGAGTTAATTCGATATTTGACACTTTTGGGTCACATTCCCCGTACGGAATTTTAGTGCCTCTTTCTCTCTCACACTCTCGGTACTGTGTAGAACAGTTAATAAAGTTTTGTTGAGTCCGGCGTAATTATTTGCCTGCTAAATGGCTTTTAGACGACATTTCTGGGCCATAAATGGGGGCGATTCACCAAGTTATGTGAAAATAAGTTGCTTTTTCCTGGCCGCTGGCCATTGGCCATTTATATAGTCGACATTTGGCATTTGGCAGTTGGTTGTTCGCAGCTCTCAGTTGGCAGCTAACTGTGGCTAGATCGTAAATAAAGGCACATAATTGGACATTGCCAAAATGTAAAACAATATCCATTGAAGCCAACAATAATTAAACTTAATTGTGTTGTACATTTTAAATTCCGAATGTAAAAAAAGAGATCACGAATATTATATAATGACTACATGGCGAATAGTTTATACAAATTGCAATTTAAAATATTCTGTGTTGAATAAATATTAAGATAGAAAACAATAAATAAAACGCAAAAGCAAATATTTGCATTTCATTTTGCGCATTTTACCAACTTGTAAATGCCACAAAAGCAACAACACCAACAGCAACAACAACAAAACTAACAACAACCGTAACATCAGCAGCAACTAATTGCCAAATATTGAAAAAAAGACAAAGAATAAAATAAAATTGAAAAAAAATACTAATAAAAATACATAAAACCAAAAATGAACAAATTGTAGCATAATGCAGAGAATATAAATATTTAAAACAAAACAAAAACTACTTATATTTACAGTTTGAATATTTACTTATTCAGTTTAGGCAAACAACTCCCAAAATTGACATAGACATACGAATAGATCCAACAAAAAAAAAGCATTTGCCAAAGTAATAATACTAATTTCTGTGTGTATTTTGTAAATAAGTAGATTATTTAATCTAATTATAGAGATTTGTGTAGTAGCTCCTCGAAATTGAATCGTTTGCTAGACATTTGCTAATACTAGTGCAGCCAACATCTTGGCACAAGGCGTTAAATATAAATATAAAGTAAATAAAGAAAATTGAAGACGATATTAAAAGTAAATAATAAATATTATATGTATTATGTATATAGCTTATAAGTAATAATAGAAAGACGAGAGAAATCGCAGAGAAGCCAAATTTTATGAGAACTTCTCAAATCGAACATTTTAATGGCATCCACAAAAAATGCGAAATAAAAACTGGAAATTATTTAATTACAAAAAACACAAAACTGCGTAATTATTTCAATGAAACCCATAAAAAAACAACACAAGGATTGTTATTTTTTAATTAGTTGAATGCAAAATAACAATAAATAAACTGCTGAGCCGGATATAATACAATACTTAAAATTTATCGCACGCATATCAAATGTGTTTACCAATTTTTTTAAATCCCCATTCAATCAGCCACATCAATGGAAAAACATTTCGAATACACAAATTGTATAACCAGTGTATGGTAAGGTTAAATGCGTATCTACCAGTTAAATATCGGTGCAATGACCAGCTGAAAACATTCACTTCACTTTCCTGGAATTGGGTCACTAAGTTCTTTTGCAATCACTACTTTAAGAACCAATCGGCAATTCGCATTAATAATGAAGATCTGACCAGCTGCACATGACAATAAAAATAAACGTTAAATTAGTGACGCATGCGACAGTTAAAAGGAAACCGACATTATACCAATAAGAGACCAAACTCACTTCTACATACACACACACTCTCTTGGTTATGTCAAATAGCCCGACTAAACAAAACAGCGAACAATTTTATTTCAAATCCAATTATTTCACATCGAACTGCAATCAGATGATTGTGTCCAGCAACAGGAAGAGCACATATGCTGTGTATGTGTGTGTGAGAGAGTATTTGTGTGCGTGTGTGTAAATTGCTGCTCTCAACAAACGACGCTCTGAAAATTGCCGACAAAATGAAAGTCAATTGGCTTTTCTTTTTTTCTGCTTTCGCCCTTTCTCGTAGCCTTATTGTTTTTTCCTCATGGAAGGAACAAAAGTCGCCGCCACATTGATGGGCCATACACACACACATATAGGAAGAAATTTGTATGGATCCATACATATGTGTGCGACCTTGTGTATGTGTGGCAGAGATGAAATATTCAATATTGCAACAAGATGAACGCGGCATTCAATAACATTAAAATTCCCACCCGTTTACGGGCCGGTGGAGGCCAACAAATGTCAACCGAAATGTGCGCAACTGCTGCCAATAAAAAGGTTAATGACAAAAAAAATATATAATAATACAAATAAACATAACGAAATTTGTTGCCTTTGAGAGCAGATGACAGCCACGTGTTGACAGTTCAATAAGAAGCTAACGAAATAAAGTTTTATTAGAGTTGGCCAAATAAGATAATATTAACATTTCTTAGTAGTTTCAAAATTGATGATTTAATATGCCAAAATATATAACTTAATAAGATGGGAAGAATTGTTTTAACTCGTTTCGAATTTAAGTTGCCTGGGGTAATGCCTGAGCAACAATTGAAATGTTAATTTTTTATTCAATTAACTGCCAGAACGTATCAAAGAGAAATTAAAAATTAACACATGAGCACACACACACGCACACACACACAGATGGATGTCTGAGTGATGTGCAAAAACTTTGTCTAATTGATTTTGAAGCAGCAGCGGTGCAGTGCAGACAAATGGCGTTCCATTAGCGTCAGACAAGTTGAGGCAGAACAAAAAATGGAAAGAGCGCAAGTCAAACTTACGTAATTTTTGTTGTTGTGTATTTCTGTTTATTTTTTTTTTTTCGTATAAATATGCAAACAATTTTTGTGGCTGTTTGGGCCTGGGCTGATTCCGATGTGCAAAGAGTGCTCCACACACATATACACACACACACTCAACTTTAAATTGCATTCATATTTAATGCAGCACCAGCAGCGACGCCAAAAGCGCGGCAGCATTACGTATACGCAATGTAGTGCTCCATTGGGACACATTGCTTAATTTCTCTGCAACTCAAATGTATGGGGACAAAGCGGGCGGTTGCAGGAGCAACCATGTGTGACACTCTCACACAGACACATATAAATATTCGCTGGTGTATGTGTGTATACATAAAAGCAAATGTCAAATGTGAAGAGCAGCAAACAGCAAAAGGAAGAAAAAAATCGCATAATGTATACGGCATTTTTGCTACATTTGCGTGCAGAGGGAGTAGCAACAAAAAAAAAAAAAAACGAGCATTTGGGTGGCCAAAGGGCGACTTGGGGGGTGGTAACGATTTCATTTCATGGTTTTGCACTCGTTATGACTTTTGCCCCCTCGCCTTATGCTCTGCTTGCTTTTTATTGTCGCTCAGTTGCGATTGCGATGGTGCGTCCCCAAAGTGTGCATCGTTTTATGTTTACTAGAGGTAGAAATCGACTCCTCCCCGTCCACCCTTCACCATTCCCTACGCCCCTCTATGCAGCCGTACTACTTTTTGACAAATTTCATTTAAACATCGTCCACCCACGAAACACGACATCGGGTTCCCAAGCGCTGCAAGTTTTGTTTTTCAATTTAAACTTTAAATTTCACATGCTTTTTTATAACATTATATTCGGAATGTCGCAGCCGCCAGCTGTGACCGGGCCACCTCTCAAGAGAAAGGTGTTTTTCAAAATCGTGCAGGTGAGCCTTGAGAATTCATTTTCAATTTCTTGCCGACACACACAAAGTTAAAGTCAAAATTGTTTTGCGCAAATTGCTACATAGACCAAATAGACAAAGATAATTAATTAAATAACTTGCTGAGCAATCGACACAATAATATGACACAAGCGAGCTGTGATCTGCTCTGATTAAAATATCACAAGTTGAGCTAATGACAAAACAAGAGCTAACCCAATCATCATAAATAAATTGAAGCTATTAAACAAGATGTGAGCGAGAGAAAGAGAAGGGGGAGCAATAAAACTGCAGAAGGGATAAGCCAAACGAAAGGCAAATCAGTGACAAGCCAGCAACATCGCCAGCGCCATTGCCTGTGTCAGTTCGTGTCACCTAATTGAGTAAGTATCCTTAGCCGGACCCAGCAAATGGGGTCCTTGTCTGCTTCACACACACACACACACACACACGCAGCACACATATGAGGGTAAGTGGCTTTAGCGCATCCTAACTCAGGCAGCTGGAGCAGCAGCAGCAGCAGCAACAGCAGTGGCAACAGTAGAAGTTGTGGCCATGTCAAGTTGCAAATGTACTGTGTGTGTCGTGTGACTCTGTTCTGTGGATATTTTATTTCATTTTATTGTATTTTATTCGTTTTTTCAACAACACGCGCACTTCTTTCTGTTGTTCTTGGTGAGCTTTGCTGTGTGTGTGTGTGCTTTTGTTTTTATTTGTGTTCATAACATAAACTTTGTATTTTTATGCGAGCAGGCAAAAGCAACAAGAGGAAAAGGACGTGGGAAATGCTGGCTGGCTGGCTGGCTGGCTGGCTCTCTGACTGGCAGGACAACCAGGAGACCAAGTTGTTTGTGCTGGGAAATCAGTTAAGAACTTGGCGCACAGACTTGGCTTCAAACATACAAATATATATACAAATACGTTTGTATGTATGTATATATGCGCATACATATCTTCAACGCTGTCCCCGTTAACACTCTGCACTTTTTGTTGTTTTACCACTTGAGTGGATTTTTGTGTTATTTCTGTTCGCTTCTCTCTCATTGCTGATTTGACTTGGGCGCAGACGGTGCGACATGCGGCATGAGGCATGAGGCATGCGGCCGGAGCATCATCATTTATTATGCGCGCCACAAATCGAAATCAGCAAAGCGACTTGATTAAGATTTAACTAAGCGTGCTCATTCACACACACACACACACACACACACACACACACACACACACACACACACACACACACACACACACACACACACACACACACACACACACACGGTGCGTCGTGTCTCTTTGCCTCACACTCACACACGTATGTGTGCATATTTAATATTAAATTAAATTGAAATTGAAATTCAAAGTGAAATTGAAACAATACACAGAATACAATAGGCACGCGCCATAAATTATTTTATATGTCAGCTCAATTTTTGTTGCTTGTCTTGCGACCAACAGCACAATGCAAAAACAAAAACAATCAAATAAAAACGAGAATGAACAACACAACACAACGAATAAAAAAAAAAAAAAAAAACGTTAATTAAACGAAAACCACAGGCCACATGCAACATGCAGTTTGTGGTTCCTGGTAATTAATAAAATCCGCAGCAACGAAATTCAACGAGGACACAGAGTGATCCAAAAGCCACTTTGGGGACCGTTTCATGTTAGGGAATTAGCATTAACATTTAATATTCGCATTAATACCCTCTGTCAAATATGTAGCTATAAAAAGGTAAGTCCCATTTAAATTTTCAGATTCATTCTGTTTAACTATTGTCACATATGCGCAAAGGATGAACATTTTCAACCATTTAAATTCTTTTGCAAATTTTACTGCCGCATAACTTTTTTATTTCAACTTAGGCAATGAAAAATGAATAAAGTTAAGCTGCTTTAATAAATAGTGGAGGGAATACTCCAGGGGTAGGGTAGGGTATATAATAGTCGCGTTAGGCTGTTTCTTCCTTTTTATTTTTTTTCTTTTTCTGCTCTGGCTTTGTTTTTTTGTGTGACGTATACGTATATTGCACATTGTTATAGCCAGACCACTGTCAACTGGCCATCAATCTATTGACTGTGTGGGGAGAAGGCGTTAAGCTGGCCAGCAAATCCCATGGTTACTGTTAGAATGAGGCGCGGTTTTTGTCTGGGGGCTTAACGAGCTCGACGCTTAAAATGATGACACAGACACAAAAGGGTTGAAACGCTTTGAGCAAATCGGGTTCTCTTTTATCTGGACGCCAGGACGAACGCCAGGACGTTGCGTCAGTCGCTTCAAGGCATAGACAGAAGCAGTCTAAACAATCGAAGGGATATTCACTTTTTTTAGATGGGACTTTACCCAACTATAACTACAACTGTTTGAATTACAGTTTAAAGCAGAATAGATATTCGAAAACTACATTCGATTTAATTCAATAGTTTAAAAATAGGTGCAACTTTAGTTCAGCAAACAAAATCATAAATTACGCTCAAAAAACTAAGATTTTCCATAAGTTGCTGGAAACTTGTAAACTTTTGCCTTTGTCAAGGTCTTTTGAACTCTCAATCCCTCCATGTCTTATCTCCATATATCTATCTTATATGTACCGTATATATTCTCATCTACACACACACATTTCATAAGCGTCGTGTGCTCGTAATTCATAAAAAGACTGTCAAGCGTAGATATGTTTTAAAAGGCTTGTCAGAAACTTTTGCTAAAATCGTTGCAGGTGAGCAGCTGCAGAAAATATGCACAGAAGAACGGCGGCAACTGCATTGACAGCGTTATATAGAATACAAACACAAATATATGTACACACTTATAGTATAGATGTCTGTGTACAGGATATAAGCTGCATATCGTGAGAGTGTCGTGTGAAGCTGCAAGAGCTGCATAAAAATAAAATCGCTTGAAAATTGAAAAGTCATGTCAGCAGCGTTAGCACAGGAAGTAAACGGAAAATATATGTATACACACATACATATATACGGACTATACTTCGAAGGGCCGGAGAAGGAAATGGACAGTAAATTGTAAATGCCGCTAGACTTTTCATTCAATCGAACGAAGCGACAATGCAAACAACAAATTTTACATGCCAATGCACTTGGCAGAGCAACGAAACAAACAAAAAAAAAAAACAAAAAAAAAACAATTACGAGTTTAATATATATTCATTTGGCAGAGCAAAGTCAATTCGCTGTTGCCGCTTTTGACTACTGAATTACAAAGCAGAGCAACGGGGCGGGGCGGGGCGGAGAGCAGTTGGCCAGTCGTCCTGTAGTCCTGTGCTGCCATTTTTTACTTTTAATGAAGCGCAAGAATTTCTGCTGGATAATTTGTTAAGCGCAGGACAGCCAAAAGGCAAAAAGCCAAAGGAGCCAGCAAAACACAGAGAAAAAAAGAAGCGAACTTAGACAGCATCAGACGCAGTGCAACAAGGACTCACACACACAAAAGTAAGTTTATAGCGATGAAAGTTACGCTATAATTTGGCTTATTTCGGCCAGCAAAATTTATAGAGTCGAGATGCAAAATAGAGCGCTAGAATTAGCTCAAAAGCACAGCTGGATATCAAAAGCAAAAGAGGCAAAAGGGAAAGAGAAAGAGACACTGCAAGATAAATGACACGCAAATGCCAAGTGGCAGATTTTCATTTTTAATTAAAAGAACAGTCAGACCACGTCGCTTGCTTGCGCGCTTGCTTGATACTAGATGCGGCCAGGGTGACCTTTGATAATGCGCGTGCAATAAACCATAATTAAGAACGAGAAGAACACCGAATACACACTCACCTGTTGTAATGTTGTGCACGAAAATCTCACGCAAAAGCAGCAATTCATCTTCAGGTGCAGCGGTAATTGAACCAAATACATCGTCCTCTGGCCAGACTTCTCTGCAAAGATTATAAAATGTGATTAACTAGTGAAAACTTTGCTTTTACTCTTCAAATTAAAAATGATAACCAACATGATAATAAATCAATTTAAATACCTAGAGAATAATATTTTTCGCATAATTGTATTATGGCTTCCACAATCATTTATGCTTTTGTCTTCGTCTCACTCAGGTGAAATTTAATGCAGAATTAAAATCAAATTTGTTCTTTTTGTGACATGACAGAGAGCGAGAGAAAACTTATTTAGATTGATTGAGCGAACGGTTGCTAAAGCATTTCATATTCGCACAATTTTGCAAAGTGGTTGAGAGAAGAAGTCAACTTTTAGCAATGGCCTACAATGGTACCTGCATCACAACAACCGCCACGTCATGAGCAACAATAACAACACAAAGAACAACAACAACAACAACAGGAACAACAACAATGGAAATAGCACTGTTAAAGCAACAATAACAAGATTCCATGTCATGCTGCAAAATCCGGACGCAGCACATGCAACAAGCGAAGCTTTTAGCTTTCACAAAATGAAATTGATGCGTTTAAAATTGCGTTAAAATTTCTCGTGTTGCTCAACACAGCAACAACAACAACATACACACACATACACTCACATTTATGCTTGCTCCCAGAAGTCTCACCCCCAACCAACGGCAATAGAGAAGCCGTGTTGCATTTCTGGTTTCATTTTTGGTGCAGCACACAAATAATCCTTGCGTGCTGTTCATGTTGCAAATTGTGTGTGTGTGTGAGTGTATGTGTGTGTGTGCGTTAGTTTTTGTGTGATGCGTGCGCCAGTTGCAGGCTTTTGCGCCACTGCCGTTGCTGTTGCTGCTGTTAATTTAATATTTGAAAGCAGCTTAATATGCAACTCACACGCACACACAGATAACATAGAAAGCGTGTGTCTGAGCGAGAACTCATAAAAGAGAAAGAGACGGAGAAGAGATATAGATGTACAGAGTAAAAGAGAGAAGTAAATATCAACTGGCGAAAACGCTTCGCACCGAATGCTGCGACTCTCTCTCTCTCTCTTGCTGGCTGGCCATATCAGTGGCTGCCACACAGCGAGTTGCAGTTGCAGCTTTGGGCCATTTCGTTTAGTTGCCGTTGTGTGTGTTGTGGTGCGATAGTGCAACTTATGTTTTTCGCTGTCAAGCGCCAATAAATTGACAGACATGCCACGTTCCCTGCCACACACACACACACACACAACAGGCACCTCGCACACGAATGAGGGCAACAGTTGAAAACAGTTTTAGATTTTTGCATGGCAAATTGTGAATCCTGTTTCGCGCAGAAGGAGCACAAGTTATGTCATCCTGCGGCCCGTTTGGGTGCCTCTCATTAGTCCGTTGCCAAGGCTAATGCCAGTCGCAGTACCTCGTAATTACAATTGCATATGCCACCGATGCTGGCTGGCTGGCTGGTTGATCTGTGCCCTGCAACATGTTCATTCAAAACTTATACAACATATTTAATGCGAAACTCTGGCGCTTTTTCCTATTTACCAGTTGACCCCACGATGCAATTAGTGGTTTCTGTGTGTGCTCGCTGAGCCTCAACCAAATATTGGTTAATTATATACCAGCAACAATCTAATATACACTGCTGACAAAGCGCATTTGACAACTGAAATATGTGTTTTACAGAACTAACCCAATTATCGTTTGGCAACACAATAAATACTGATAATTTCCACCTAAAGTATTCATCAATAACCAATTGTTTTCATTTCTTGCGATTGGCAACGGATAAATTGGTTAAACATGATCTACAAGTCAGCTTAACAGCTTTAAATGCAAAGTAGTCAGTGGCAACAGTGCAACATCTCTAAATAAGCACAGCGACAGAGACACAGAGAAAGCAGACGCTGGCTAAAATAAGCTTAGTTAAGAGTCTGCTGGGCAACTGTAATGCGAAGAGATTGCAAATGGAGGCTGAAGGGAGACTAAAAGTTGCAGCTAAAATGAAGTTTGAATAAACATTTTTCGCATTTACTTCACTTAAAACTTTTTCAAGCTGACATTTTTGTGCGCTCTGCTCGAGCTCGGCGCTCGACGATGCCATTAAGCCGGTGGCGGGAAAGCAAAAACCAAAACGTTTTCAGTTTTCCATCTCTCTCCACGACGGTTGTCCCTTTATTTTTTTATGTGTATTTTTTGTGCTCTTCACGTTGTTAATAAAATGAAAAAACATAATAGTGTGACTTGGCAAGTATTTAAAAATGCTGGAATGCACACACACAAACACACACATATTTATTTAACATTTGGAGTCTGGTTGGAAGGCACTTACATGCCAGGCCAGACACATATGTATGCAAAGTATACTCGTATGTACATGTTTATTTGTGTGTAAGTATAACTTTAGTTTATTTTCAATATTTTTGTTTACCCCAAAAATGCTCAGTGGCAACAAAAAATAACATACAAAATACATACAGCATATACATACATAACTCTCCAGACGCAGAGTGCAAGGCAACAGGGCGCAAAAAGTTGCAGACAAAAGGCAGATGAAGTGCGAGTGGGCGAAGGATGTATGCTGGGATGGGATAGAGGAAGGGCAAAGGATGAAGAAAGAGCCTTGCAGTAGGGTCTATGCACATCGTATTTTAATTTATTAGCACAAAAAGCGTCTAGACCTTTTTAAGCTGTTACTGCAGCAACAGGAACAACTGCTACTCCTGCCATCTACATATATTTTAATGCAACAAATTTCGTTGGCAACAATTAAAATGCACATAAATTTAAATGAAGATACACAATGGACAAAAAATTACGTATACGCCATGTACTCAGAAGAAGACAACCCCAACTGCTTTGCAATCAATACAATCTTGAAATATATTATATATTTTCTTACAATTGTCAATTGTCAATGATTGTTAAGGCACATCTGCGACATTATTCAGTGAATGTAACAATCTAATTGATTGTCAATAAGCCAAGAGCAGCGTTCCCTGAAGCAGCGCATCTTCACTGTAGTGGCGTTATCAGCTCAGGTAGAAAATTTTAATGATGTTTATAAATAAATGGCTTGGAAATATTTAAGCCCCATTGCTATCTGAATGATGCGACAGCCTTTGACAGCGTTCAACATCTGTTTGGCGAACACCTTGCCTGTTCTCCTGCCTTCTCGCCTGGCTTGTTTAAATGTTGACGCGCAAGAAGGTAAATTATTTTCACGCAATTTTCCAGCACAAACAATAAACATGGGGGCTTTACATAATTGAGCTGGCAATTGAATTGAAACGCAGACGCCTTGAACTGAATCGTGCGCCCCACTAAAGCCAGTGACAGAGTTGATTGCGTTGCAGAGCCTGGGCACATAATGAGCAGCAACAGCAGGAGCTGGCGCAGAAGTTCCAGTGGCCGCGTAAAGGACGACACAGAATTCCGTGCCCAGCCATTATCTGTAGTTACCACAGCACCTGCCAACGCGACGACCACCGGCGACGGGGATGCGGGCGTGCGCTGCCTTAACAATAAATAAAAACTATTTAATTTAAGGACCACACAGAGCCAGAGCTGCTCTCCAGCCAAGGACAGTCTGTGTGCCAGAAAATCGCTGAGCAAAATATGAAATATAAACAGTAAACGTGAAAAGAGATAAAAAAAAAGGAGAAAAGAACAAAAGAGAGAAAAATGGTAAAGTGCAGCATAATAGTGGAGTGTTTTCGCCTTGCAGATACCCTCGAGTCTTATTCATCACTTTAATACCATTGTGAACTAAAGGATTTCGACATATGCATCCCTTATGTATCCCTATATCCCTCTCATGCATTACAGCACACACAGGGTATTGAAGCAACACACAACAAAGCCAACAAGGGCAACGCAACGTCTGCATCGTTCTCTCGTACTCCACTTTTTACCTGGGTTAATTTATTATGCGAATTGCTTTTATACATTTTCTGCGCTGCCAACAATGGGGCGAAGAAAGACCTGACCCGCAGCCAGCAACAGTCAATGTCAAGTTATTAAAAGAAGGATTTTCAAAAGGATTACTGCAGCAAGTTGTTGCTCAATTTGAAAAATTTTCCTCAAAGCCAGGACCAATACACAATTGCAAGGCTAACTTACCTGGCAGATCGCAGCAAGGCAATTCCATGCTCCAACTTTCCGGTACGTAGGAATTTATTTATACGCATCATACAATCCTCGCTGAAAGCACAAAAATTTTAAGAAATTCACAATAGGCACATTGAATATTATTTATAGAAATAGACGACTCACCGTTGATCATCAATGGACTTCTCCGAAGCAGCATCAAATGGCAAAGGTTGTTCATGTTCCGGCAATTCCAATTCTGTTGCCAAGAGCATGCTTACCTCTGAAGCCATTTCGGCCCATTTGCTTGACAGCTCTTCCTGGAATTTGTAATAAGCAGATTTTTAAATTAAAGAGATGTTTACATTGCCTTTTCAAAGACATTCGCACATGAAAATATGAAAAACGCAACCAAATAAAAAATAAAATCAGCTTGGCTAACATCGTTGGATAAACATGAAACATTTTATTATTGATCAGAAAAAATTATTGAACAATGTAAAAGTCATATGCGTAATGTTTGAAAAAGATTTAAATGCAATCCAAAATGTTCAATTTGATTTTATTCTTTATAAAAATTGCACGAATAATTGTTCATTTAGTGAATGATTTTCCCACTCCCGATGCAGTTGCACTTATATTTGCATGTTCGTCCTTATCGGCCTTGTTAACAATGCATATTTTAATTGCGCGTCTATCGATTGCAAGGACATTGGCATATTTTCATGTTTAATACCACATATTTTAATATGAATGCCGACAGAAAAACATTATTTCCAATACCCTGGGAATCATCAAAGACTGGCATTAGCCAGCTGCAAAATTAATAAATAGTTCTGATTAAATATGAAAATAGCATTTATGATTTTAATTACTAAACTATGAGATTTAGCTGGGAGTTACGATTGTCATGTTAAAGCTTTAGAGAGCTAAACAGGATATATTTTGGACGAATATACCAGACTGAAACGCAATTTCTGCATATTTTGAGCTATTGTATTTGGCATTTTTTCCGCTAATATGTTAACAGATTTTATGAAAAGCCGGCCAGACAAAAACATTTTTTCTGCTTGTTTTTAAATTTGCTGTTTACATTTGCAATATTGTTGGCACTTTAACAAATGCCAAGTACTTGAATTTACAAATGAATTGTTCAAAAATTAACGTACACACACATTGGGAGTTGATGGGCCGAAAAAAAAGGATCGTGATGAAGCTGACAACAATTGCAACAAAGCACAAAGATGGCAGCGGCTGTGCAAATAAATATGTCAAAAATTAGCACAGTTGAAGGCTTGCAGTCAACAAAAAAAGTAAAACAAAATGTGGACATGTCCGTTCGGACCACACGCCCAACATTCAGTGGCCATGGGGCCCAAAATGGCGGCCACAGAACTGCACTATGCAACGGCAGCTGCTGCGGTATGCTGAGGGTTTGAGGTGAACAATTGGCGAAGTGTTGGCGTTTGGCCGGAAATCACGCTTGGCGGTGCAACCAACGCAGCCCAAGTGTTCAGCCAAAAAGAGAAAAACCATTTTTAAAAATGTCAGAATAACAAGAAATAAAATTAAATGTACCAAAATTTAATATTAAAATAAAATCAAAAGATTTTTAGTAATGTCATGATAAATAAAACTGAACCATAAATTACAATTTAATTGCCCTTTAAACATATCTTGCACTCATGATGGATAGAGTCAGGTAAAGTCCCAAAAGTCACAAAACAGTACTTTAGGAAATGAATGTAAATCAGATTGGTAACTGTAATAAATATTGTAGTTGAACTAAACTGCACATAAATAAGTATAGAAACGAGTAAATAAATGAAACCACCGACTTCAATATCGCAGCGAAGAACTTTTTTTTATTTTTAACCATATTTTCAGTCAATTAAATTTCATGATCAAACCTACAAATCTTTTGCTGCTGCTGGGCAATATAGACGACAATTGTTTTTTGACCCAACCGCTGGCGCTTTTGGCTATTTGTTTTAAATTTTATTGCCAATTTAGAGAATATTTTATGGCGCACACAGCGGGTGGCAGCGGACACCAAATAGCGAATGGCGAATGGCGCGACCAGTGGCCAACACCCGCAGCCCAAATGATGTCACTTAATGCAGCAATTTATTTATAAGCATTAAAAATTTTCAATTTAATTTTCTGTTGACTCACCTCAGTTGGCTGTGGCAGCTTCGACTTGGACGCCGGAGGTTGCTTCTTGCGTTTGCCACCGCCAGTTCGACGCTTGTCCTGTACGACAACTGCATCCTGACAGAAGCGTTCCATCATTTTAATGAAAACATTTGCCGTTTCCACAACATCCCGTAGAAAAACTCTGTGTGAGAGGGGGCGAGGAAGAGGAGGAGTTAGTAAATAAAATTATTCCATATGCATGCAGTAATTAAATTCTTTATTGCTGAAATTGAATGAAAACGCTGCAAAATATGACCACACATGATGAAAATTCAATTAAATATTGCAAATGGTTTATTATTATTTTTACAGCCTTTCACACTGCTTCTCGAATAATACGTTTAATTCTATTCCCCAGTTCATTAAATCAAAAATGTGTACATTTATTTATCTATGACTCTCGCAGACGACACTTTGTGGTTGCCAATAATTAAATACAATACGTTATTAGTAGCTCTCTTGTTCTATTTTAAGCAGTCAAGCGTTGTTAAATTTAAAGTGATATATCAAATACGTGACTCTTTATTGCAACCTTTTCTATTAATAACTAGTTGACAGCATTGTTTTTAAACTCTCGATATATTTAGAAGTTCCAGGGTTATATTTATAACAAAGTTGCATAGAGTAAAAAGGCTGCTTCCAAATTTATTGAAACTCATCGAGCACATTAAAAAGGCAAAACAAACGAACAAAGTTTGCCAGTGGCACCGCCCCGAAGCTATCGGCCTTTGGCGAACATTTTTGGGATGAGTTAACTAGCCCAACTCAATTCAAAATACGTCGTTGACTGATGATGTGGCCTCTTGTTCTTGCCCCCTTCTTCTGAAAATGTCGATGCCTTTACCGTTGATGCTGATGCTAATGCCGTTGCCGTTGACGTTGTGGATGACGATGACGCCTCCAATTAGCAAATTAGCCTTAAAAGGGAAAATGGCAAAAAAGCATTCCAACAGCAAACTGCCAAAATCAGCTGCCGCGTAGCCAAAAAGCTGGCGCAATTTCCGCATTGTTTTTAACCAAAAACCAAATCAAGAATGAGAAAAAATGGCGGATAAAAAAGGCAACGTCATTGTGTACGTCAATTTGTTAAAATGATTGATTGCTGTTTGAATAATGAAAATCGCGCGCGTCATAGAAAAGGACAATGCAAACAAGGCCATATAAAATTTACGTATAAATGATAGACAACAGCATGCCCTTTGACCTCTTCAATAGAAACCAAAACATTTCAAAATTGTGAACATGGCATTGCAAATATGCAAATGATGGAATAAATAACAGAAGATATCTGCCGAAAATTTGTGTACTTTTGTCCTTTTGTCAAGGATCTGCCATGCCACAAAACTTAACAAGCATTTTAACAACTCAGATGAACCAAACGCAGTAATCTGCTGGGTATTGAAATTGCCAAATAGCCAAACGTCAAGAAATTATCGTATAAATTCGCTGAATGGACGCCTATTGTTGAAATTCTCACTGTACATGATGCAGCTATATTTGCATATGTGTGTGTGTGTATAAAAGTGTGAGTGTGAATATGTGTATGTGTGTATGTGCGTGAGCAACTGAATGCGCCTATGTGTCAAGTCCTGAAGCGCGCACTCTAATTGCCAGACCTGAACGCAGTTGTACTACTCACCAAAAATATATCAAGAAAGAGATTGTCAACCAGTCTCAAGCTCAACTTAAAGATACGCTGTAATCACAGGGCATTAATTCATATTCTTTATAATCAGAATACACTATTTGCTTATTTAACTCATGTTACCCTAAGATTAAATAGTATTCGATGAGCATTGATACCTTGATTATCCCTTTAATGCAGGGTATGGAAAACTCTTTTGAAAAAACTTTAGAAAGAGCTGTGAATGGAAATACAATTCCGAAAAGGGGTCCCAATCGATGCGACAGCCTCCGAAATTTATGCAAATTCATTGTGAATTTAAACAGGTTCCACTAGAAGCTGTCGGAATTTTCGGAAATGCGGTCAATGTGCCGCCAGTGCCAAGGGAAATGCATCTGTAATGAAAATGGTTGTCAGCATAGACACACCTCCACCACAACTGCAAATAGAATGCACTTGGCACAAAGGTAAAAACAAATCGAATGCAGCGAGGCAAGTTGAAATACAGCCGAATTGGAGTCTCAGTTGAAGAAATATGTGCACAAAAGTGTTGGATATCTTTAAATAATTGAATAGATTTCATAGCATACTTATTTGCGCATTTCAGCAACTGTTAACTGCTCTAACTGCAATTTGGCGATAAACCCAAAAGGCTAGACTGATAATGCGGTTGGCTCATCAAAGCCATCCATCCATTTGCGTGTGCTGCCTATCTGATAATAATAACTCAACTGCAATGCAAATCATTCGCAGCTATTTCTGCACTTGCCACAACACAGCCAGTCGCTGTGGTCGCCGCAAGTGGCAAGTGAAGCGGAAAAACAGCAACTACACAATGTGCAGCACTTGTCTATCGCGTTGGGTGCACACTGATTTCAGGTTTGCAACAAAATGCAAAATGCAAATGCAAACTATTCCATCAGCAAATTTTGTAGTGGCTCTCAACAACTTTTGCATTCTCGAATCAATCCACATGATTAAACGCCTATTAATCAAGTTGAAAGTAAATTTCATATTTTGCATATTTAATATGTGCAGCTGAAGTAAATTTAATATTAATTTTCTCACTTTTGACGGCACCTGACTAACTGTGCCCAAGCTGTCGAGTGATGAGGTTGAACGATGTGGGGGAAGGGGAAAGGGGGGCCAACTCCTGGTGTTTACTGACCGCAACGCTAAGCAACCGCAGTGCAGAATGCGGGTGCAACACTTGGCAGTGAGGGTGCTGGGCTGTGTTGTGTTGTAAGCATAGCCCAGGTAATGGTTGCATAACAAATTGCATGCCACAAACCATTTTACAAGCGCCAGCAGAGCAATGTTGCCTACCTACTACGGTTATACACATCGTTGCAACGATGCGACAATGCCATTTGAGCCACATCCACACACACACACACACACACACCTCAACCCCAGCAGAAAGCCACAGTTAAGGGCCACTCAAACTCATGTGTTGCCAAATGGGACAAAGATAAATCGTTAATAAATTATTTATAATTAATTTGTATGTGCGCGGTTTGTTGCTTGCCACTCATTGTTGCTGCTGCTGCTGCTGCCACTGCTGCTGCTGCTGCTGCTGCTGCTGCTGCTGCTGCTGCTGCTGCTACTGGCCATGGTTGATTTGATATTCGCGTTTACGTTGATTAAATGGACAATAGCAACAACAATGACAACGCCGTTGAGCAGCATTCAGAATTAATTAGAAGACTTGGGTGTGGCCTAGGGAGGATTGTGGGTTGAGGCTTGCTCCTGTTCCTGCTCCTGCTCAGCTGCTGCTGCTGCTCCCAGTTTGAGCGCATGTTGAATAAATGATAAAATGTAATTGCGCCGAGTCTTGGGCAAATGTTGAGCGAGTGATGCTCGTCGCCATAAGACGTTTATAATGAAAATATTATTAATTATGACAGCAACACAACGATACAACAACAACAAGCAACAACAGCAACAATCACTGGCCCCTCACAATGATGAGTGATGGGCGCTGATTGCAGCCCCCCGCGGGCAACAATCTGCAACCCAAACCCAAACCGAAACCCAACCCGATGCTGGAGGCTGGATGGAGACTGTAAATGTGCCCAGGCTCATAAATAATTCATGCGAACGCCGAAAGGCTTCAATCTCTCAAGTGCTCAAATTTTGATTGCAGTTCAAAAGGCAACGGCACTTAGTTACTTTATCGCTAATTGCAAAGATTAATTGAAAGCAATGTCTATGCAGGTTTCGTATAATTTCCCAGTTAATATTTAATCGATCGATCTGATTTTTGCCAGCAATATTATCGCTTCAATAGCTCGCCAATTGCATTACAGCAACAACTGTCATGAGTTTGACAAATAGTTGAACACCCTACAAAACAACACGCTACAAAATGACACCCTACAGAAACTACACCCTATAAAAGTACACCCCCTATAAAAGTGCAACCTACAGAAGGATTACACAATATTATTCTGTACTTCTAAAGAGGATAACTTGCAGTCGTGCAACTGCAACGCATATACCAAATGCAGTTGCATTTGCTTTATTGCCGCATGCTGTCAATTTCATGTTTGCGCGTTAAATTAATTTAGTCAGTGCTTTGAAAATTCCGAATGCATTCCCATCCGCCTAATGTCTGTCTATATCTGTGTCCATCTCTTCATTCAGCAGACTGACACGTTGATAGTTGAACCCACATTGATGTGTGTGGTGTTTGCCAACACGCACTGTGGGCCAGCACACGAACTAAAGGTTGCAATAGATAAATGTAACGAGCTCGCTACAAAGCGTCAATGAAATAAGAGACTCGAGAAGATATTTGTAGCTAACAATTTAGGTATTTAAATTTACTTGAAAATAATACTGATTTCCCCATGGTACCCGTTCTGTTTGCCACCGATGGAAGTGACACAAAAACACACTTTCCGACCCTCATTGCAGGTACCAGAAGCAAAAGCAGCTGCAGATGGAGATGAAGCGATGGCATCCACACCATGTTGCATCAGTTTGTTTGACAGATAAATTTGTGCATCCGTTTAGAAATATTCAAGTGAGTTTAGCTTTTCATGCCTCGCATGAGAGCTAAAAAAAAATTGCAATTATCTAAATGGATTTCGATCGAATGCTGCTGCAAGGCGAAATGAGGAAAGCAAACAGAAAGGGAAAGAGTATTCCAAAACTTTTTAAATGGCAATTGAAAGCGCATGCACGTCGACTACAGTCCTCAAAGCTTGCCACACACCTCTGCTCCAGTAGCAGTTAAGCTGCTGCTGTTGCTGCAGCTGAGTTATTCTCTTCTGGAGCAGTGCTTAACTAACTGAGAGGGTAACTAGGAATAACTGGGGAAGTAACTAACTGTGTGTAAGTGGGTAAGTGCTGTGTTGTTAATGAGTCTGAAAGCACTGCTGCATGCCAACAGTGTAAGTAGCTATGTAAATCAGTTAAAGGCCACCACAATGTCGGCGCCTCGTCTCCGCCCCGACAGTTTGGCAACATGGCAATTAGAATGCAGCTGGCAAGGTGCAACACCCCAAAACTACAGTCGATGCTCGACATCCGCTGGCTCTCAACGAGCGTTGTCCTCATTCCCTATTCCTTTTCCCCTTTCCCGTGTGTGTGTGTTAGTTACCAAATGCTATAATTTTAATGCCAGAGCACGCGTGCCGCACATGCTTGTAAAATCAATTAAAGTTTTCGCCGACTCCCCTGCTCGCTGCAAGCTGCAAGCTGCTCTCGGGTTGCTTCTTCTCTTCCAAATTCAAAGCGCAACTAGTTCATTTAACATTGGCGCTGCACTCACACCCACAGACAGACACATACGCACACACAGACAGCTGTGTAAATAGCCAAACAAACAAGTCTTAAGACAAAAGCATGCCGTCAAGACAAACAATGCCTGATTGTCGATTGGGGCCAGAGGTTTTTGGCCGGACAGGAGCTTAGAATTCAGATGAATATCTGTGTATGCGCGTGTGTGCGTTGCTCGGTCTTGAAGCAACTCCATTGGTAATCCTATTAAGCGATAGTCAGCGAGTGTGTTTGCCTTGCTTATTTGTGGCCATCAAGCGAACTCAAGCCACACTCACACACACACACACACACAGCTTGCCCCATGCCCTATGTCGGGGGCAAACCCAGGCATGCAGCGTGTGGCATGTGATGCCTGGCCAACGGCATGCTGTCTAAGTTATTTTCAATATGATATCGTTTGTTGGCAGAGATAGAGATAGTAATGTGGTTTAGGTGTTAACTGGGCGTTCGTACTCACTTTGTGCTGTGGGCCTCATTGTAGTTCATTAACAAATGCAGTATTGTCTCTCGATACTCCAGCACATAGCAGACATTGTTCAATAACATATCAAAGAGGCCACGCGCGTTGTCGTCATCCTTCAGCTTCTGCAGTCCTAGCAAGCTCTGCAGCAATTCGCGGAATGTCTTTAATTAAAAAATTGATAAGGATTAACTGGGATTCCCCTTCTCGACTGCTGAATGTGTGAATTGCATTTGAATTAGTAGATATTAATATAGTAATGTATATAATTAATTTGCTTTAATTTAAGAAAATCTATTTCTTGACAGCAACTTTTGTTTAATCCCCGAAAAAATTATCTTTTTATTAATAGTGTTTAAGCTAATTATATATTGAATATATCAACGTGATTTCATTAAATTGATATTTTTACTTTGAGTGTCAAATTTTATATTATTTATTTTAATTGGGACAATAAAAGTTCATTTTTGGCCAATTAAAATGAAAAGCTGTCGTATTAATTTTATTGTGGCGGCTATCGGACAATTAATATTTAATTGAAAGATTTCATTTCGAAGTGTGAAATTGATATTACTTTTTTAGCTTAACACTAAAGTGCACTTTCCATATTGCAGGGCCTTGAAATTTTAAATAGTCTGCATTATAGATGATACAATATTCATATAATTTAAGAGTATTTCGAACTGACTTATCGAAGTGTTTGACTTGAAACAAAGCGCTGCCACAGCATGTGAAGTTGGCTTAAGCTCAGTCTTAATTCAAGGAAAACGTTGAGCTCCAGCAAAGTGCACCCAAAAGTGCACTTACAGTGCCAAACCAAACAACAACAAGTAAACGCACAAGCACATACACACACTCGCACACTCACACACTCGCACACGCACAAATACACCGTTTGCTTAAGCTTAGATGGCCCCAATGCATTTACTTACCAGAAGAGCCACATGCAGGCGCTTGGCCCAGAGACGCGCCTGTTTCTTGTCGCTCTGAATCATGTCCATGTCATGCTGCATGCGCGTCAGAACCCAGTGGAAACATTGCACGCTTAGTGACTCGCTGTAAAAGTATACGTTAGAGAGGTGGAAACATTTAAGTACGAATTTAATCTGAAATACAAGCACATGCTTATACAGTATAAAGTATAAAGAGTATACGAATGGCGAATTAAACTAAAGTGTGCGCTGCAAAGCGGGAGAACAGGTAAGCAGCTTGCCAGTTGCCAGTTGCAAGTTGCTTGTTGCAAGTTGCTGGCTTTGCTTGGCAGGTTTGGTGGAGAGAGGAAAAGAGAGAGCTGCCTGTTGAAGCACAGTGAAAAACTCATTAACAAAATTAATTTTTAAGTAGCGCTACAAATGAGTGGCAGCCTAAGTTGCCACTGCCGCTGCCGCCATCGCCCCTTCTACCTGCAGTGCAGTGGGCGTGGCCAAACCACACGTTTGTTTGGTTTATGCCAAGCTGTTGTTGCATTTGTAGAACTTGCTGCTACTGCATTTGCCTGGCAAGTTGGCAAAATTAGCAACGCGACGTCTGCTGCTTTGGCGGTCATTAAAGTTTCTGCAATTGCTGCAAAGGAGATCGGGGGCCAAACATTTGAAAAGGCATTAAAATCAAATTAATTACAATTTACGCGACAGCAGCAGAAGCAGAAGAGCAGCAATAGCACCAAATCAACTGAACTCAAATAAATAAATTATAAAATCAATAAAATTGTAAACGAGCAAACAGTGAAACGTTCCCGGAAACAGGTGCGCAATTAGTGCAATCTCCACATTTAGATCTAAAACCAATAAATGTTTGATGTATATAAATTACAAGCATAAATCGAAAAGACTCATTTAGCTTGTGGAGCTGATTAACATCAAATAAGTACTATAGACTTTCAATTTAATTGCACTGCAATATTAGTATAATAAAATGTTGTTTATGGCTAGAAAAATTCTTGTATTTAATTTGTTAGTGCTTTGAATACATTTTGCCAAAAATTTAATACAAAAATTATCCAATTATAAAACTTTGCCAGAGGTAGAAATCATTTTACGCAAATGCCACACATAGTTTCGGACTCTGCCACATGATCGTTTGATGGTCAATGCCTCGCTTGAATTCATTTGCAGCAAACGGAGCAACAGAAAAACACCTAAACCAAACTGAAAACTTAATTTCACTTTTCTATTTTCTATTTTTTTTTTTTTTCATCTCTGCAGTCTTTTTTTTTTTTGGTTTGAGTGTTGTGCAGAAGTTTGCCGTCTTTTACGGTCATACATTATTGCAATAGCATGCTTTATATAGTGCAAAATCAGTAGAAAATGGCAGACGATAAAGAAAGAAAGTTCCAAAGCAGGCGGGCAGCGGCAAATTGCATTTGCGGAAATAAACAGAAACTTTCATGCCCGGCAAGTACTATATAGTATATAGTTAGTATATGTAGGCGAATATCTCTCTCTATGTATATACTATGCTATATCTATGTGGCTTGAGAGTGCGACAAAAAGACATGATAAAAAGACAGTGAGAAAAGCATGGCTAAAATGAAAAACAGCAGCAGCGGCAGCGGCAACGGCAGTAGCTGCAAGCCAGAAACTTTGAATAGTGCGGGTGATGCTTTTTCTTTCTTCCTTTTTTTGGGCGGTTTGAGTAGAAAGTGGAATTGAAGAAATGGACTGCGGGGTGTGTGTGTGTGTTTGTGGGGTTCTGACTGTGAAAACTTTGCAGCAACGGAATGACAACATTTTTGCAAAGCTTCATTGTTGTCATTCAGAAACTAATTTGAAAGTAACCAAAACAATTTTAAAGAAATTTCCCACCACACAGCAAAACGAAAAGCGACCAAGTTTGGAGCTGAGAAGCAGGGGAAATGCGGTTGTGAAGGATGTCGGAAAAGGGAGAGACTGAGAGAGAGAGAGAGAGAACGGCTAGATGACAGCAAAATTTTATTAACAGCATGCTGTATAACAATAAAATAGAGCACAACAATGGAAGGGCTCGACGAGTGACCAGCGAAATGTTCAAATTGCCGAGTTGACAACTGGACTTGGAATACTGCACCAGATTCGTTAGTCATTCGGAAGGAAAACGAGGGATTCAAGTTGTGGTTGTGTTGTCAAAAAAAAAAAATAAAAAACCAAACACCCACGCAATTGTCAAGTGACGTAGGTCAACGATTGGCGTCATGACTTTGATTTGTGCTGTGCATGTGTTTGTTATGTCACCCCAATGAAACGTTAATGCAATAAAACTGAAGACACTGTCTCCAAAATCAGAGTTTGGATGCGGATTGTTTTTGACTTTCGTGTCACGAGTCAATAAACCGTGTTATTGTCGAACAGAACTTTTCATTATGTATTACTCTCATTTTGTGGAAGTCTCACGCATTCATCTCGATGACAAAACAAAGCACAGCAAAAAAGAAAAGCAAAAGAATACACAAATTGTATTGTGGCCAAGCAATTTCAGGCAAATGGGAATTGAGAGGACACCCAGTTTATTTACAAAATGCACACACAGTTTTCAGTTTTTTGCCTTTTCCTTTGTTATGACGCTCAACACACACACACACACACACACACAAGAAAAGGTCATGCGACTTTGAAATAGAATCCGTCTAAGCATTTTTGCCAGTGGTTTAGCTCGCGATTCATCTCTGGAATTTCTTGGTAGCACTTTGAATCAGAGAATGTTTTCAATGTTCTGCTTATCGGTTCGGTTCAACTCGATTTAAACTTGGCCAAAAGTTCGCAAGCATTTTTGATTACAAATTGCAAAATTGAGTTGAACCAAAATAAATAAAGAAAAATTGCGAATAGTGAGGCAACTACTGTAGTAAAGTAATTTGATTAAAAGCTGCCCGTGGGAGCTGTGCTAAAAGATTTGCATATTTGCTGACCCAGCGTTGAGCGTGTTGGATCAGCTCCAAGTTGACCAGCAGGTTATGGCTTTTCATTAGCCATGGGGACCAGACGAGTGTGCTCGTTCATCAACGTCATTTTGTATCAAGCACAGATCTCCCTCTCTCTCTCATTCTCGATATTGCTATCCTTGTCAGTCGTTTGGGTTATGGGCATTATCAAAACCATTGGCAATTAATTTAAACGCTTTAGTCAACCACAGAGCTCAGCTCAGTTCAGCTCAGCTTAGATACTTGCAGGCAAAGCGATGGCAATTGACATTGGTAAATGCAAGTCACACACACACACACACACTGACACTATATATAAGAGTGCATAGCATATCCCCACACGCCTCTTGGCAACGTCAACTTACCTGACTAGCTGCAATTGTAGACCACTCAAACGATTGAACTCCATGAAAAATCGTATGGCCCACAATAGATAGGAGTCATCGTGACTCGACGAGCCAGCGTTGCGTTCCAGCACACGCCGCACCTGCCGCACGAGCGTGTTGTAAGCGGAGCGCAGCACCTCAATGCAATATTCGCGCAGGCACAATCTGCAATGGAGACATGGATGAAAAATGGTTATACCACAATAATATTGATTGAAAGCCAGCCCCTATACACACACATACATATGTATATATGTAGGGGTTGAGAGTATATATAACAAATGCGGCCGTTGCAACAGCGTTTGCCAGCGTTTTATGCAATAAATTTGCACAGGCCAATTTATTTGAGTAAAGCGCTCGAAAAGATGCACCCAGCAGCTCCTCAGATTCCGATCCATTCGTCTGTTGGCAACAATCTCTGCTGCATCTTTTTGCAACCGCAGCCCAAACAAATCCATACAAATCCAACGCATCGCTGCCGACATAGATTAATTTATGCCCCAAGACAAGAGGCAAAAGAAAAAAAACAAAATGAAAAAGAAGGCCGCTTGTCGACTTATTGCCAACTCACATCGTGCAATTCTTGTTGAATGGCAACAAATTGTTGTACGAGCATGTTGAGGGCCGACACGTGACATTGATGAACTTTGGCTGCTGTTTCGAATGTAGAGGAGAAGAGGAGAGACTATGCATGTTTATCTGCTCCCACTAGTTTGGCATTTTTTGGCCCAAATATATTGGCCATCTTTTGCGGATTGCAGTTTACGTTTTCGTTTTCGGTTTTTCGTTTTTTTTTTTTTGCGTTTTTTCAGTTTGCCTGCCTATTGATAGGACGTTAGGCGAGCGACTTGTCTAATCACAGTCCACAGGCCGGCAATTTATGGCTGCCAACAGATTTGGTTTGGCCATAAACCAGCAAACAGGGCAGAGCAGACCAAAAGTCAGTTGGACTAACAAGCAAAAATGTTGCCCCACATCGGCACATCGGCAAAATGCTTGCACATTTTTGCAACGCCAGCTCTAGAGGCTTGCCTCGAATGGTGTTGCTAGTGGCGCCACCAAGATTACGTTGCCACTGCTGCAATTTTATCTTTACTCGGGAGTTTATGGCCACTGGACTACGAATCGCAACAACAACTAGCAATTGTGAAAGCTGCCACAAGTCGACACTCGAATGCTCTCTCTTAAGTTTTCTTTTGAATGTTTGCAAATAAAATGCCATAGCTGGGAAATGTGTGAAAGCAACTCCGCGAATGAAGTGTGTTTGCTGCAAATGCATTTTGCTAACCCAAGCAGCTCGAACAGCATCCTGGCAAACGTTGGCGCGTATCCTTTAAGTAGTTTGTTGGTTAGCAGAAAAATCATAAAATAGCTGCACCTGGTGGCCATTAGGGAGCATTGCGGAGCACTGCGCGACAGGCAAGACAGGAAACACAGGCGGCAAGACGTTGGCCAAGGCGCCCGGCGCCCGTCGCCTTGGTTACGTCCACATCTTTGTTTCTCCTTCTCCTCCTTTTGCCTGTTATCGCCTTGGCCCACTCAGGCAAGAAAGCCAGAGCAATATCGTTTTGGGGGAGCATGGATTGAGACGGGTAAAAAAAGGAAATGCCTTCATTTATTATTGAATATTATTTTATACGCTCGCTCGACTCGTTCGACTGCAGCGTAAAATCGAAAATCAATGACCGGAATGTGGCCTGGCAGCCGAACCATAACAATTCCGATGCTAATGGCAGCAGTCTCACACAATAGAGGGGCGGTGGCAAAAGTGCAGGAAGTTACTCTAGACAAATGGATACAACAGGCACCAAAGCAATCTCAATCCCAATGCGCTTTCTTTCTCTGCTCAAGCTATTACTGTATTTATGTGCCGAGCATGTAATTGTGTGGCTTACCTTACGGTAAATGCGCTACGACGTGTCACCTGTGCCTGCTCCTTGATGTGACGATGCGAACGCTTCTGTGCCTGCTTCTCGCGATCGAAGTCCATGGCGGACACTCGCTGCAATGCCTGATGACAGATGATGTCTCGATCCGACACAGATTTCATATTTCGCATAACGTAGGTGCCGCCAAAGCGGGAATGGCGACCGGAGGGTGGACGAGCCTGGCGACGAGCGTGCTCCCTACGACGTGCTGCTAGCAGCTCCTGCTGATCTCGCTGCTTCTCGCTCAGACTGCGCTGCAGTGAAGCATCCGCCAGGGATTCAGCATTCTGTGGAGAGAGAAGAAGAGTAATTAATTGAAGGTAAAAATTATAATAATCTGCAATGTGCAATTAGAATAAAAAACAAATCAAGTGTGCTCGACTTTGAGATACCTGCTACCTTTTTTAAATAATATCAAAAGAGTGCGGTAATATTCTTAAATTTCACCAAATTAAAATATGTCTCAAAAATATACCAAAGACTTTAATTAGTATATTATAATAGAACCTTTTTAAAAAGGCGTTTTTTAGAAGTGAGCTTGCCAAAAATTTAAAGAAAACTTAATCTGTGTGCAAAAATAACAAATGCTGTCTAATATCTCTATATTTTTCACAACAATGTGAAATATTCTTAATGTACCAATAAATAATGCAACTTAACATCTGTTGTGCATTTAAATAAAGCTTTTTAAAAACAAATCATTTGTATAATATTTTTGTTCAATCAACACAGAGCAGCTTAACAATTGTTGTTGTGCATTTAGCTGCAACTTTTCATTAAATAAAATTCGTTGAGAAAGTTATTTCCACAATTTAAGAGCTGTTCGTAACAGAATTATTTAATATAAAATAAGAGATTCTAAAACCTCAATATGCAATCCATTAAAGTTAAAGCATAAATCAACTGCATTTTGCAATTTGTTCCGATGTGAATTTAATGTATTATATGTGAAATTATTTATTATTACTATACTTGTATTATTAATTATACTTATTCCTTTACTTGTTCACGATACAGCAGACAAATGATTTCCAGTCCATGCAAATGAAATTGTGCCTCATCCGGCGAGGAAACAATGAACAAGACCAGATCGAGAATGCCAGTTTGATGGAGTGCCCAAATAACCTGATCGTGGAGACTGGCATCGTTATCAGCTCGACACTCGGCCTCCGGATTGGCAGGCACTTGAAGAACATTGCGGACCAGGACGAGAATTCGTTCAATCAGTAGATTCTGCTCCTCGCTGCGTATGGCAAAAGCCTGAAAGTACAATGAAAGGGAGATGGGTGAGCAAGGAGGAGACAACATTAAAAGTCAAAATAATAAAATGTCTTGCGGCAAAATCCCAGTGTAAAAATCTAAGCGCCAAATCCCGCGAGTCAAGTTAAAATAATCAAATGAAATTAAATTAAATTAAATTGCAAATTTATGTAGCTCGACTGTAAAACGGAAGCCCAAGACCGAGAGCAAGCAGATGAGCAGCTGGCAGCAAGCGATTCCACCACAACAAAGTCAAGATGAAATCAATTTGTGTGTCCTGGTGCTGGGCGACGAGGAGTCGTAGAGTGAGCGAGGCCCTGGGAACGAGGAGCAGTTACTGCTGTTGGCTTACAAATAAATACAACTAATGCGGCTTTTGTGCCTACAAGCCAGCTGTGACTCGGGCTCCTCTGGTGGACATGGACACCATCCCCCTCTTCCAACAACACACGCCTCAACCAGCTCTCGAGCCAAAAAGCCGTTCCAGCGTTCCTCATTCAAAGGCAAAGTTAATAATGACTTCCGCTTTTGGTTACCCTACGCAACAACAACAATGTGGGTGGGTGAGCGGCCCCCAAAAAGCTTTCCTCCTCCCCGCTCTGGCTGTCCACTTGGCTGCTCGCCGCGCATACATCAAAGCGTGTAAGTCGGAGCCACGCAAATAAGGAAGTAAAGCATAAAAAGTCAGCAAGCAAGCGAGTAAGCAACCAACAGCCGCCGGCAGAAGGCAGACGACAGACGGTAGAAGGCAAACCCGGGAAGCCGGGTAGCATCAATGGCTCCAATCCTCCCACACATTCATTATCAACAACAACAACAACAACAACAGCACTGAAGAGACAGCATCCATATAGAAATTCGCTAGCAAAAAAAAAAAAAAAAAAAAAAATGGGTATAAAAAAGCGTTAGCTAAAAAATGAAAATCTAAAGAAATCCTCTGGCGACTCTTTGCTGGCAGCAGCAGCACCATGAAAATCCTTTGGAATTGCTCCCCGGAGTGTTATGAATGTCGATTCAATCGGCTTTAAATGAATTTATTTCGTTTTGCGAGAGAACTTTTTTCTTGCCTCTGTATGCGTGTGTGAATGAGTGAGTGTAAGTGAGACTGTGTGCGTGTATGTTGTTGGTGTGTGTGCTATGATTATATAGTATCAACATCATTTGCGACGCAACTAGAGTTTCTCCTTTGAATGCCAATAATTGCCAATGAAAGTTGATAAACACACTGAACTAAGAATACGTAACACTATTTGCTCTGATTAAGTGCTAGCTAGCAATTGACAACGCTTGGTACATTAAATTGCTTATATAATAAAGTTGAAAAATATAATCTTAAATTTGTTGTTCATATTTTATGAAAATTACATTTTTAAGATATGAAATTAATTAACTTAAAATTTTAAGTTTTGATTTCTACATATTTTAAAAACCCAAAATAGGAATTATATTTTCGCTTTGTAATCAGTTTCAATTTAATAATATTATTATTGAAACAAACAAAAAATAAGAGTTAAAAAAAAAGAATTTTACAACTTTACAATCCCTGATTCCAAATGTAGTATGAGTAAAAGAAAATAACATAAACAAAGTCCTAATCCGTCGATTGCTTTCGAAAAAGTACTACGCCAAAAAAAAGAGTCAATTATAAGGGAAAGATTTTCCGTTTCTTATTTCTTATGCATATCCAAAAGCAAAAGACCACAGACTTCGCCATTCCCTTAATCGCAGCCTCTGGCAAGTGTGAGAGAACTTCTCCTTGGTTTTTTATTTTGGTATTCATTTCTTTCAGTCACAATTTAGCAATTGAAAACATTTCATTCTCAGACAGTCACCCACACAAAATGTTACAAATTGTACCCGGCATTATTCTCGTTGTTGCTGTTTTCTTTCACATTTTTCCTGCCTTTCTCTATTTTTGTTGTGGTTTTTGGCCACACCATACACTCGCTCTTTCCCCCATACGGAAAACTCCCACTTGATTTTGCTATGTGACATTGCTGGGCTTGTTGACGACGCCTAGGAAAACCACAGATTTCCTTGGTGGGGGGCAACAACGTGTTTGATTTCAAGGTGCCTTCTGGCACTTTCCATTTCTTCTATATTTTCTACTTTTTTTTGTGCTGGTGTTGATGTTGTTCTTGTTATCCTCCCGCATTCGACGGGTGTTTATTAAATCGACTTGTTGCGGTTTTTCTTGCTGGGTGCTGGAAAGCTAAAAAGTTTCTAGCGTCCATTTGATTTCGTGTGATTTTTACAAAATTAAATTTTTAGCATTTCGCATTTCCGACACGTTTGTCGGACGCCAAAGAATGCAACGACATCAAAGAGTTTCAGATGCGGAATCTGAAACTCGCCCCTTTTCTTTTTTTTTTGTGATTTTGCTCTTCTCGGATTAACCAAAAGATTAAGGAGGGAAAATAGAAAATTTGAAAGCTGCCCGGCCAAAAGATGAAACGCAGATAGTAAATGAACTTCAAATTAGTTATGAAGCGCACAAAAAACAGATACGAATAAAATCCAGAAAAAAAACCAACGATGGCGCAACAGCAAGGACCAAGGCTGATGCGAAAACTAAGGGACAAAACAAAGGCGATGGCGAAGGGAAATGTGGAAAAGCAGTTTACCAAAAACTTGACTGCTGGCAGCTGGCACGAGAGCCATTAAAAGTTTTACGCGGCCGCTGCCACATTAATACTTGTGTAAGGGCTATAAAGATTACAAACAAAGCAACAACAAGAAAAGCCAAAAAAAAATAGTTGTGCAAATGCCAGGCCGATAATTGCCTTGGCTTATAGTTGAGTCCGAGCATTAAACAGCTCCAATTAACTGCATTTTCTAGTGTATTTAAACCGCAAGTCGGAAATATAAAAATATTTGGAAGTCTGCCCCGGTCGGCCATCTAAGACGAGTGGGAGGAGTGCAAATTGACCATATACAAATAAAAGATGATGACCAACACCATGGCACGTTGCCACAGCGATGGATTCAGCAAGTACATCACTGTTGGAGCATTTGTATGCTCCACCAGCAGTTCAGGCGCCAGCGGCTTCAGGCGCGGCATCAGCTGCGGCGGACGCTCGCAAATTGCACCCAGATACATTGAATCCGCCGGTGGAGCTATAAAGTTGGCAATCATGGAGTCGTCACGATGAGAACCAATTGGCTGACAACTTCTGAAGCATGGCATAGAAGCCCTCTTCACGGCAATCATTGTGTGCTTGCTAACGCATGACAAGCAATACGGGCACTTTGAACGGCTGCCCTTAGTGTCCATCCAATTCATGATGCACAGACCACAGAACATGTGACCACAGAAGCCCACCAAAGGGTCGCGAGCGATATTCATGCAGATCACGCATGTGTACATGTTGAGAGTGGACAACACGTCAGGATCAATTTGAATGTCGATCGTTCTACGGCGATTCGTAGCCAAAGTTGAAATTCTCGGCTGTTGCTCTTCGTTCTCATCATAACTATCGTCGTCGGATTGGTTTGCGCACATTTCGTATTATGAATTTTCATAAGTATATAATATATGTATGTATTAAAGTCAGAAGACTTAACAAAATTGTTTCCCAACTGTTCAGTTAAAAATCTTTGTACTTACAATTTCCAGCGCCTGCTTTAGTTTCTCGAACAATGCTGTCCAGATTTTATCCCTAGTAAAGGCTGCTTTATAACCCTGCAGTATGTCGATCAGCTCCATGAATACCTTACGACCATGATTATCATTGGGCGGTCCATCGCGATATAGCAACAGCGTTGGATTCGTCAATATGACCAGCAGGCGAATAAGTAAATCTGATAGTTCCTCATGTTGCACATAGTCGGGCAGCATGTAAACCAAATCGGTTTGCAGCACCTTGGCGCGTCCTAAGTGCCGACGATACTCATGATTGTCCAGATCACGACGCAGGATCCAAATAAGATGCTATAAATGCAAACGGTTTCAATTAGAAACATTTTTGGCTTTGCAGTCTCTTCACTCACTTTCAATCCCTCGGCAGCATCGGGCTCTGCTTGGTAACGACTTCCATCGCTGACGCCAAGTGCGGCGCAAGTGGCATCGATGTCTGCCAACAACACAGACATGTTCCACAAACAGAGAAGATCACGAAATCACACAATTCTAATTAATTATTTAAATTCCAGCGAAAATGCAATTGTTTATTTCACAAAGCACATCAAACACACAATTGGCAGAATTCGCGCGCAAAACAAAACTCAAAACAGCTGTTCGATCGATGACTGCTACTGCTGTCGATAGACGCTGCTGTTAATATCGATAGTTGCTCGCAATTGCGTTACGCACGTTCAGTGGTTTGTGTCTCGACTAATTTAAAATGGCGCATAATTTAAAACGATTTTCTTGATTTGAAAAATAACACATATGTAAAATAGTTTAAACAAAAATAGAATATTAATGTTTAATATTTTACTAACATCAGAGTTTAGAATACAAGTTTTAGGAAAAATTTCATTTTGAGAAACGAGTGGAAACACTTTAGTATATTTGATGGCCATTGACTCTTCAGCACATTCGAATTCGATTCAATTTAAAATTATTTGCTTGCAAAGCCACACACACACGCCTTTACACAGAGATGTGTTACTGCTCAAGGGTCTCTATTGGGAGTTTGAGTTCGTATTGAATGTCAATTTGCAGGTTCTGCATATGAAGTGCGAGCTGAATATTTGCAAATAGGTGCCAAACAAATGGGAAATTTAAATCTTTGCAAGGCATTGAAGCTTCAAATTACTAAAGCTTGGCTATTACCAACTGAGTTATGCAATGTGTAAGTAGATATTGCAATGCAGCGTCAACTAATCATCAGACTTCGATTTAAAGCCAGAGAAAAATGCAAGATTAAAAGCAAATAGGTTTTGTGCTTGCATATTTATCTTCTATATGTATATGAGCAAATACTAGAGAACGTTGTGCAAACGTTTGGTCGCAAAAACCTGCCCAGCAGACACTTCAATTCACAAGTTGCTGGATTTAGTTTCCAACTCCACCTCCAGCTCCAGTTTCATCAAGGACCACACGTGCAACGTGCCCGACGAGCCCTGCAGCATAGAAGAGAGACTCTCTTTCTCTCTAGCTTCTGTCATTCCCTAAAGAAGTTGAATTTAATTAACTAAGTAAATGCTCAGACATGAGTCTCATTCCGCTTCCATTGCTGGCGCTACTACTGCTGCTGCTTCTGCTTCAGCTTCTGCTGCTTATCATCATCTTCAGCACAGTTTTGATGAACTCCGGACGAATAACAAGGACAACATCAACAAAACGCTGAGCAACTTGTACGCTTAGTGACCAAGTAAGTAAGCCAAAGCGAAGCCAAGACCAAGTCTAAGTCCAAGTTTTGATGTCTGCATCTCTTTGCAAAGCGCCTTCGGCTTTCAGCTATCATCTCTCCATCTATCCATCTCTCACATCAAACCATCAGTTTCGACCAGCACCACCCATAAACCATTACCCATCAACATCATCATCGCTAAACACCCAGCGCCCAACACGCAATGTCCTGTCGTCAGCCCTCCTGTGGATTGGGCCCAAAAAGGACCGCCTGTCGAGCAGCTTGGCGCTATGCAAACCTGATTATAATGTGTCAAATCCATTATGCGCTTGCTGTCAGGATTTTAGGCGCAAAACATCGTCCAGTGTATTTTGCTGCACAACTTTAAGACAACTTTCGGCCAAAGTCTTTTGGTCAGACAAAGTTAATTATAATTTTATGTGTAAGCAAAACTACGTGCCTCTAGGCTCAATTAAGACAGTCACCATTTTATAGGGTTTCCACTGCCAATTAGTTTACTCATCCTTATGGTTGCGTTCGTTCTTCACGAATTTGCCATTGAAGTGGAAATCGAATGGATATTCATCTCGATGCTCCCACTCGTCGGGTAATGCTGGATGATCTGGATACAGCCAAAAGCAGCAATACATTTCCGTTTTATTACCACTCGACTCGGGCTCGGGTAAGTTTCTCGGCTGAATCAGCGTTTGTCGTGTTCGTCCCACTGTGCGGCCAAGCTTCACAGGTCCAGGCAGTTGTGAGTATTGCGTAGAGCGAGTTGTGATTTCAATTGCATAATTTAAATCATCAATTGACTGCTGGGAGTTTTTAATCCCTTTGGCTGCGCAAAGCACAAATGCTGCAACAGCAAATAATTGGCTTAAATTCATACAGCAAAAAAAAAGAGCTAATTCGCTTACCTAACAATATTGTCAGCCTCTTCATGCTGCTGCTGACACAAAACTGATTGCAAATACAATCGCGTTTTAACTAGAACTAATCACGTGTTTTGCTCTGTTAATGTCAATTATTTAAGCTTAGCTTAAGGCAGTTAGTTTGGCATGTACTTGATTTTAGGCGTCTTGCTAAAAAGGCGATTTCCACATATTTAAAGGGTCATAAATTGCGAATTATGCTAAAAATACTGTAACATCACATTATGGTCAAATGTTTAGATATTCATAATTTACTCTTATTATTTTCAATTATATATATAAACCTTAAAATAATGATTTTAACTTTTCTCAACCACGTTATATGAAGCTATGGGCAACTTTTATATTTAATTTTTCAGATTTATTCTGTTTTACCAAATTATGGTAAATAGTCACATAGAATTTTAATATTATTCTTATTAGTATAATTTATTCTTTATTAATTTTATTATTACAATAAACTCTTTTGATCTCGAATATTAAGCCATACGTATACTTGATTTTATTAGCCACTTTGTGACATAATAAAAAATTACATATTTAATTCTGTCAAATAAATGCGAGTCAAACCAAAAATTCTGTTACACCAAATTATGGTCAAATGTTTACATATTCTTTTTTTTTTTGTCGGATTTTTTCGCTGTTTGTCAAGCAGTTAACCCGGTTAACCGCTGGCCCTGAATGCGTCAAATACATTTTTTAGGTGAAAAGCAAAGGCAAAAGGCAATGAAAGCGTTCCAAGCACAGCTGTTTGGTAAACAAAATGGCGCAACTGCAAAGGCAACAGCACCTAAAAGCGTAATCCGCCAGCAACAACAACAACAACAACAGCAACAGCAATGAGAAGAAGAGAACAACTGACGTCTGTCAGCTGCTGTCATGCAACGGCGTAGAAACGCATTTGTTGGCTTTGCAGCTTGCGGCCGCCATTTTGTCAACATGGCGGCGGCCGCTCTCCATTGTTTGTTGCGAGCCTTCATCTTGCATTCTGATTGCGTGGCTTAATTGCACAGTGGTCGCGACTAGTTACAACGTCTGTGCCAGATTTTGCGATGCCAAGAGAAAAGTGAAAGCCTCGCACTTCTGTTTTTCTTTTTTCTCTTCTTTTTTTTGCTTTGTTTTTGGCCCGCATGCAAGCGAAAATGGAAGCGACGGAGAAAACAAACGGAAGCCAAAAAGGGGCAGACCGCACAATGCATAGAGCTTGACTTTGTGCGGCCCGACAACCATAAAAAAAAAAAACAAGCAAAGGCACAAAACAATTTTAGAACAAATAAAACTCACACCTGAGACCTATGCGATGGGTCAGCTCTAGTGTGTTATGTGGGTCTCGAAGCAGCTGCTCGCAAAATGAATCGTTGTAAATCAATTTGTACAAATTGTCAGAAACAAGAACAATTACACGGTATGCTGAGGCGTAACGCTTTAAACAGAAAGACTTTAAGATACTCTATAAACTAAGAGAGAACTTCAACATCTTATTCTTAGAATTCTATTTTCATTTCTTTTGTTATAGAAACTTTAGTGTATTTCTAAATATGTCTATTGATTATAGGGTATTTCAAGAAAGAGATGAAAGCGAAATCAAAGGCAAGCAACAGGGTCAGTGCTAACAAGAAAGCAATTCAAGCAAAAACTCAACCCCACACGCTACACTACATGTTGCCTTTTTACCCCCCATTCGCTTTCTTTGCCCAGCATCGAGTTCGACTTCGCCTAGCTGCGCCCTTCTTCTGAAACAAATCAAAGAGAAATTGCAAACGACAAGTTAATCTTACTTCAAGCATAACCGGAAGCCATTTTATGACCCAATGGACAATGTACAATGTACAATAGCAGCCACCCCTCCCCATTCCATTCACCGTCCCCCCGCTGCAGCTTCCATTTCCTGATCCAATGGCATTCACTTGGCAGCTGCTTACGCGTATTTACAAAATATATAAAAAAAAAAAGAAGGAGAAGGAAACGCGGACATTGGTGCATCCGCATCCGCAACCGCATTTAAGATCACAATCGCACAAAGTACAACTTAAATAAAGGAATTTATGCGCCACATTTGGGCTGCTGTTGCTACTGCTACTGCTGTTGGCGCTGCTGTGGTCGCCTTTGCTGTTTTGTTGCACGATGAATTAAGGTTCAATAAAAAGTCGAAGTGAATACGAAATTCGCAAAGGAAAAGTTTCGCAGCTGGAATATGTCGACAGCTTCTTCGAGCAGCCTTTGGCCTTTGTCTTTGTTGCTTCAGTATTTTTATTTTTTTCTGCTTACTTTTGTGTATTTTTGTGCCTGCGTTTTTCATGATGTTTGCACATTTGCTCCTTATTGTTGTTGTTGCTGTTGCTGCTGTTTCTGTCGCTATTGTTGTCGTTGTTGCTGTGCTTGTCGATTTTGAGTTACAAAGCCAAAATCTCGGCAAGCGCGAAGGAGCAAGAGAAACCAGAGAAATCGGCTACGAAAACAGAAATACCTTTTGCATGCTTCATTGACGTTGCCTTTCTGCTGAGTGAACATCAAATGGGATTTGTCGGCCAACGGGGGCCATGGCCGGACATATGCTCTTCCCTCTTCTACTCATCGTTGTTGCTGTTGTTGTTGTTATTGTTTCGTAACAGTTCAATGGTGTGTTAAGCACACCCACACACCCACACTGGCACACACACTCGCATACACAGAGTTTATGTGGCAACATCCAATAACATCGAACATCGTTTTAGTGCCTGAGATATGTGTGAACTTTTCTCTGACCAGACATCATTGCAGCTTCCCAGAATTGAGGATTGAGGACTGAGGACTGAGGACTGAGGACTGAGGACTGCACTTATCCAAATTAAGATTGTGTGGAGATTGCCGAGCGCAGAAACCAGCGCAAACATCAAACATTTGACTTGTGCTCGCTTTGAGCCGAAGATTGCTTCAAAGACGGATTACAGCTACACTTTGAAATACATAATAATCATTTCAGTTTCTCCGATTCATTGAGAAATAACCTACATTGAGTAATGGCAACTCTTCTTACGCCATAAAAATCGATTTCAATTCGAGATTGATTTAACAAAGTTGTTTAAATACCTGCGCTTTAAATGCGTTAATACACATCTCAGCGACAATTTTGTGTGAACTTTAAGCATAAAGTTCAGTTGAATGGAATGAAATGTTTTTGCACTTCACAGATACATATTGACTTGTATCTGGTTCCTGGCACGTGTATCCTTGCAAAGATTTCTGTGTATGTCTGTATGTGTGTGTGTTTCCTATTTGCCTGCCATTTATTTGTATATTTATTTTATGTTTTTTGAGCGTCTGCCTGGGCGCATAACTCAAAGTGCTTGAGCATACGATGCCGTGCAGATAATGATGCTAAAAGTGTCGCCTGCTTGGGGAAATCAAGGTAAACCAATGCCACACACACACACACATACACACCCTTAGCATGTGTGTGAGCAGAAAAATAACATATCGAAAAATGATTTTCATTTGAGCAAGCAAATGTGGTGGGGCAGAAGAAAAAAAGGCAAAATAAGCGTCAGCGAAATCTGTTTCAATAGCTTTTGGCCTGATAGCGATGCGTTTTGCAGCTGGAAAGGGAAGTCATAAAATCGCGAGAAAGCATCACAACATAAAGCACAGCAGAGCACAACAACAATAAGAGCTGAGAAAACGCTGGCGGCAGCTATACTCGTAATGATGTAAAATATATCGTTGAGATTTAGTCGAGTTGCGACTGAAAACCGAAAACCAAAAACCGAAAACCCCTCGCCAAAAAAAGAAAAAACAAGACAAGGTCTGTGCGTGTGCTGATAAAGCGCTGAACAGAAAGTAAAAAGAAAAAAATGAAAAGTGTTGGATATTTGTGTGTGTATGTGTGTGTGTGTGTGTCGTACACTTCAAAGTCAAGCAAACAACAAAACAAATGCATAAAGTATCGAATTTGCTTAGCGTACTCACGCCTCTACTCCGCACTCACTTCTCGCTGAATATTATTCAATTTACTGTAATAGCCGCGCTTAAGTTTGTCCTGGTGCACATGGCGTATGCGCAACGTTGAGTGACTTGCCATGCCTTGCGTTGCCTTGCCACACTTAATGGCTGAAGTGTATTGATGATGTCGACGCTGCTTTCCAGTTACCCCAATCTCTTACGCCGTCGCTTAGCTCCCTCGTCACCAGCGTCACATCGCATCACAAATCTGAATCGCCGCATTTGAACTTCAATGACGCGCAATTTTATGCGTAAATCTTTTACATAAATTTTGCAAAACGTTTACGTCTGCACGAAAGGATTTGCCAGGCAAATCGGCAGGAGCAGCATCAGGAGAAGGAGTGAAGCTTGCTAGCTTTGCTCGCTTGGCTTTTAAGACACTTTGAAGCCCCCAATGAACGGCAGAAAGTGAAGTGCGTAAAAAACGTTAATACGAGCTTTGCCTCAGCCCCTCAACCCCCCCTTTTTATGACATTTACTGCTACAATTTAGCGCAAAAGCCAAATGCGAAAAGCACAAAACACACTTTGCCTTTTTATGCAGATCAATGCGAATTCAATAAAAATGCTTGAATATTTTCTTAATGCATCATAAATCTGCTGCGTTTCATCGTTTGATGAGCCATAAATCAAAATCAATTCGATGCTTTGCGTTGCGTTACGTTGCGACAAACAAAGAACTGTAAAAATATATTCAAATTTCAAAACTACGAAAAGTATTTATTGCCTCTCGCCATGTCAATTGCCAAATTATTGAGGTGAAACTTTCGATTTTATTGGATTCTTTTAATCCATTTACAGACCTTAAATCGGAATATCCATAAACATGTTAACCGTTTTGCTGCTGTGACAGCTTTAATTTGGGGCGCTCACAAATCGCATTCTTCTATTCTATTTTCTATTCCAATTACCATTAGAAATAAAAACCAAACAAGCTGAGAAAAACAAAATTTATTAAGTGATAAATTTGGGACATTGCGCAAATGTCAGGAAAGGTCAATTGAAAAGTGAAAGCTCAAGAAAAGGATGCTAAGCGCCTTTTGGCACCCACACACCGGCAAACACACACACACACACACTCACACTCGTACTCAATCAGCGTCCGTTGTCAGGCGAAAGCAAATGTCCGTCGTCATCCTTTGTCAATTCCGTCCGCCCTCCCGTTCCGTCCGTCCAGTTCTCCGGCTCTCTTTCTCTAAGTTGGCCGAACGAAAAAGGCGCACAAAACAAAAGCCGCTCAGAACAAATTACCAGAGTTGTCTTTTCTACAACTTTGCGGCTCTTTCCTTGGCTGCTGCCTGCCTCATCTTGTCTTTTACTACTTTTTACTACTCGCATTTGCCAATTGCACTTTTCAACTGGCCCCATTTCGTTTCGACCATGGCCAAGCACAGTGAGATGCCAGTCAGTGGCCATCCTTCGGGCACTTTAATATAACCGTTAGTTTTCTATTCCAACAGCGCGGCACTCCCTTGAGTAAAATGTGTGTACAGCTGCGTACAATGAGCTTGGGACTTGGCCAGGACACACAGCACACACACACACACAGAGAGGCTGGGAGTGTGAGGAACTTTGTTGCAAGCAATGGAGTTTTGTTGCCAACTATTTGCCCACTTAAACATTTATGTAATAGGCTTGAAATTTCCATTTGCCAACCGCAAAAACTACACAAATGTGGACCAAGAGGGAAACTTGCAGACTCGTCTGCCTAGCTGCAGGGTGTTGCACCTGCAACAGACAATCTATCTGACTGCAATGTGCAAGCTGTACGTATTAAATATTTAAATCGGTTACTATTTCCGTGTCCAGCTTAGCTCTCCATTTAAGCCGGTATTTAGACCTGACTGCAGTATGAGCACATTAAATGATTTAACTATTGATTTATTGCTGAAGTAGAATTAGTTGAAGAATATTAAGTTTATGTACTTAAACTCTATCTAAAGATTATTATTTATCATAGGATATTTAATTGAAAACAAAGCTATCGAAATAGTGCGACCATTTTTTTATAAAGACAACGATAGATAATTGATCGATAATTGCAATGAAACAAATGATATCGATAAAAGGATGACGATGAGTAAGAAAGGAGTAACAAAATAATCGATGATCATTAATTTATAAGGGAAACGATTATAACCATATTATCCAACGAAAAGACAAATATCGATAATTTCAATGAAATAAATAATATCGATAGAAGGTGGAGTAAGAAAGAAAAGGAAATTGAAACGAACATAATTAAATTGAATACTCGTAGAAATAAACTTTTACACTGACTACAAACTCAGCACACCCCACGGCAAAGTATATTTGATGCACCTTTCTGCTCTATATCCAGGATAAGTTGATCGTATTTAATTTAAGTAGCATACTTTTCAGGGCAGCCAGAGCTATTTAGAATGCGTTCGCTGTCTCTGAGTGGGGCAAGAATTTTAAATTAATATCATTTGCACTTGCACTTGGCTGCTGCGTTTAAGTTGAAATTGGGTTTTTTGCATTTCAGCAACGTACTCGAACGATGGCGAAACTTTCATTATTAAAGTGCATCTCGGTTTCTTTCTGCTGCTACTCCTGCTGCTTCTGCTGTCCGGCAAAGGCCAGAAGGCCAAAAAGCCGCAGAGGAGCAATGGAGCAATGGAAATAGTCGAGCAGTCGAGCAGTTGAGCAGTTGTTAAGCTCAAGCACAAACTCCCACATCAGTTATACGTTTTTTCCCCTTTTTTTTGGTTTTTACTTTTTGTTCATTTATAATATGACTTCTTTTGCCTTTTGGCGCTCAGGCCGTGTCGAGTTGAGTTGAGTCGAGTCGAGTTGAGTCTGCGTGGCAGCCTGAAAAGTTGCGGTTTGGTTGCACTTAAATTATTGCATTAAGGCAAAGTCCTTGAGCAGTGGCATCAGCAACGGCAACAGCAACAACAACAACAACGGAAACAGCTGCACATAGAGCCATGTTTTAGGGGGCATTGCAATTAAATAATTTGCGGTTCTGTGTGCAGTCGAGGCGTAAAACTTTTCGAATGCTTCGAGAAATAAGTTAGCCATAAGTCAAAGTAAGAGAGGCGCACAAAATGCTGCATCAAGTGCTATTCAAAATACTGGATAGGTGAGTTGGTGAAATGACCATTGGGCAGCCTTTGTTTGTGGTAATTGAAAAAGCACAATTAGCCCCAGCCTAAAGAGGTCAACCCCACTTTTATCTGCCGTAGTCGTAGATAGCATATCTCTAAAAAGCCTACTTGGTCAGCACACAAATGGCTGACAATAAATCAATGACACTCACACAAACATAGCCCAGATACCGCACAGTGCAGGACATGAACATTTACATGGACATCGACATGGACATGGATGTGGATGTGGACACTGGCCAAAGGCGTAAACTGTTTGTTTTGTTGTTGACCAAAATGCCGGTCAAAAACAAACAACATTAAATAAATATACGAAGTGTGCGTACAAAATCAACCCAATTTCTAAGCTCTCATTTTGCATCTCATCCGGAATTGTAAACATACTGTTTGATGTTTATTAAATCGTTTAAATTGTAGTAAATTTGCATAGCAGCATTGCCCAAATTTTCAACATTTGAAACCAATAACCGTTACAAAAACAATTTAATATTTATCATCCGTGTAGCATTACCAACACAGTTCAGTTTTAGCGCCATCTGTGTGTCGTTTTGCTAATGCTGCCACATCATTGAAAAAATGTCCTTCTTTCAAGGAAGCTGGCAGTCCTACAATGTTTGCAATAAAAGCTCTTTAAGCTTTTTGACTGAATGTTGCCACATCGGCCAAATAAGTATTTTTGCAAAGGCTGCCAGGGCTGCGTCCTTCATATTAAATGTTTGACCCGCGAAAACAAAAAATTTAAAAATTAATTATAAATATCCCTTAAGATTTATTGCTAATTGCTCAATAAAAATCGCGTTTTTATTGTTCACCCACATAATAATTTGTTTATTCAAATTAGAAAAATTTACGATTACAATTAATTATACACGTACAATTATTTATTTTTGTTGACTTATGAAGATCATCATCATATCAGATATCTATGTAAATGGAGAACGAACCCTGCCTTATATACAATTTATCGCATATTCAGCACCGATATCAACATCCTTCCTCATCTTCATCGTCGTCATCGTATTTATAAGCAACCGATGCAAAATATGCGATTATTATGAACGAGCCTAGCATACCATACATACATATGTACATAAATGTAGTGTATGTTGTATGAACAGTGTACATCTAGTGCTTAGAACTAAACTTTTTCGTATATATATATAATTTGTATCTTGAAATTGTTTTGTATTTTTTGTGTGTTTGTTTTTTGCATATGCAAATTGTTAACAATGATTATTTTTGCAATTATTTTCTTATCTTTTAATTTTTCAAACAAATAATGATGTCGAATAATAGTAATAATAATATTAGATAATAAATAGGTGTGCGATTTGAGTTGTACAGAAAATTGAGACAGTGGCTCAGCCACACTAATGAAATGACAAAACTCAGAGAGATTCAACTGCACATAAGACGTGTTAGTGTTAGATCAATAATATTGCAACAACATTACGTTTTAGAAATAACAGAGCGTACATCGAACAATGCTGCTAATGCACAAAATCGTTGGGTATATAATGCTGTGGCTCCACGATGACACTCGTGTAATGAGGTGTGGCTGCCACCGCAACAGCAGCCGCATTCACATTCTTAAAGCTCTCGGCAAAGTCACTGACAACACGTTGTTGCTGTTGTTTGTTGTTGTTGTTGCTGCTGCTGCGGATGCATTGCATATTGTTGCTGTTGCTGATATTGTTGCTGCTGCTGTTGAGGCTGCTGTTGCTGCAATCGATGTTGCAGATGCTGTTGCTCCATCAGATGTTGCTGCTGCTGCTGCTGTTGGTGCTGGTGTTGCTGATGTTGCTGTTGCTGCTGCGAACTGTTGTCCGAGAAGTAGCTCAACTCAAAGTTGTGACTCAGATCACTATACGTGGTTTGCGATGGCGACGTTCCATTCACAATCGACGCATTGCCCGTGGACAGCTGTCGATCGCTCTCCGAGCTGCTTGAACAACTGTTCGAATTGGCCGAAAACGGACGTATCATCGACGTGGCCACATCCACCGTGGCATCGTAATCGTAGTAATAGTGATTGTTGTTGTTATTGTTGTTGTTGTAGTAGAGCGTGCCCGTTGTGGTATCGGGATATTGCATTTCCGTCGAGTAAACACCCGACGAGGAGGCCGATGCACTTGATCCGCCGCCAGCGCTGGATGCAGTGCCTCCGCCCGCACTGCTGCTCGAACTCACCACCAGATCATTGAGTGGCGGATAGAGCTGTGTGTAGTTGAGGCTGTCGTGATCCATGCTGGCTGCTTGCTGCTGATGCAGATGCTGCTGATGATGCCACACGCCAGGATTGCTGTTGTTGTTATTGTTGTTGTTGTTGTTGTGGGGCACCGGCGTCACTGCATTCGGTGGCTGCGGCTGCACCGACAGCGGCAACTCGGGCTCAAAGTAAGGATCCAGCTTGGGACTAACACTTAAGGCCGGCGTGCTAGAGGCGGGCAACTGTTGCTGCTGTGCTGCTGTTGTGGCACACATGTGGCAGCCGCCGCAGCAGCAGCAGCAGATGCCGAAGCGGCAGCAGCAGCCACGGCCGCTGCTTGGGCAGCAGGTGAGATGGGTTCACGTTTGACGACGCCCGTTTGAATCTCGTTGAGGACCAAGTCTTTAACCTCTCGTTCGCTGAGCACATAGTTGACGCTGACGATGAAAACCTCGCGAGAGCTGCGCGAATTGTGCACCAGCGTGGCATAGGATTGCACCCAGACCCAGCCGCCGCCTTTGGTGAGGAAGCGATAATATTTGGTGGTAACTTGTCCTTTGTACAGCACTGCAATAAAGTAGAAACAAAAGGAAAAGCTTAGTGCACGCTTTGGTGTTTATTGTCGGTTTGTTTTCTTACGGATTTGATGGGAGCAGCGCATGGCGACAATGTCCGCGGCATGGATGTACTGATAAAGCGTCTTCTCGATGAGGTCCTGTGGCTCGTAGCCGGTTAGCTGCGATACGCTGCAAGTAAACAACAACACAAAAAAAAAAACAGAGTTAGCGCAAGTTTTCAGGGCTATTTTTGTGTACACAACTGAGGCAGCATTTTTATTTATTTAAACAATGAGCAGGACATTCGGTGTTTGGTCCGTTTACTTTTGTCAACTTCAATTCAATTATACAGCAACAACAGCAACACTCAGCATGCTGAGCAAGAGCGAGTGAGAGAGAGAAAGCATATGCTGCTGCAAAAAAAGGGCTGTTTCCCACTTTGGGGTTGCTTTACACCAAGTAGCGAGTGTGAACGAGACGGCTGATGGAATCCGCGTCATGGCAACATCATGAGGGTAATTGAGTGACAATAATGTCAGACAAAGTAGTCTGTGGGTCGGAGGGGGGAGCTTCTACTAGAAGCTGCTGGTGCGACAGGCACTTAAAGGCAACCTCCTCCTCTTCTTCCTCCTCTTCCTGCTGCCCACCACCACCCTTATTGTTTTTTTTGGAGCAGCGCACATACAAAAGCAAAATCAAGCTCAAGAGGGAAATGATTTGTTTTCCTTTTTGTCATAGAGCCTGTCCCCCGTCTCTTTCGCATTGTATTCTTTTTTATTATCTTTTGGGGGATGTTACTGAGTTCTTTTCTTTTTTCTTTCTGTGTGTGTTTTTTAACATGCTCTTGGAATAGATTCCTTTTTTTCTTGCTTCTGTTGCGGCCCGTTTAAATATTTGTCTAGTGTTTGATTCGGTTTTGGGCAGAGAAAACTGAGCCTTTTTTTATGGCCTGGTCCCCCAAGTACATAGTGTTAAATTTGGCCACAGAGAGAGAAGTGACAGTCACGACTGCTCAATTTTTTTGTTTCTTAAAGCAATTCTTAAAATTTTGCAAAAAGTATTACAACAAATATTTCTTAAATGTATCATAAATGTTGAAAATAGTTTCTTTTTGAGATCGGTTTATATTTTCTTGGTAGAAAAATCATAGCATCACAAAAGTTCAAGTTCAAGAAATTTTTTTGAAATTTTGCTGCATTTTTTTTAAGAAAATTGAAAATAGTCACGAATTATTTAAGAAATTTTATGCGAATTTGTATATGAAATTATTTAATCATTGGATTCTAGCCCTCTCCCTATATATAGATTTCATTAACTTTTTGAAGAAATTGCTTACTTTTTAAAAATCTTTTCATATTTAAACTTATTAACAAAGAGAAAAAAAACTTGTAGAATATTTGTCCTTAACTTTCAACTCAAAAATATTATATTCTTAGCTTACCGTGCATCAAAGAAGATCAGTTTCATATCGAGCTTAGCACGAAACATGAACATGTTCTGATGAAGTTTGATTTCCGTGATGGCAGAAGAAGGCAGCGAGTGACCGACGGCAACCAGGCCGAGATTCTGTATCAGACTGCCCTGGCCATCGCCGCAGTCTGGATAAATGCGCGCTTTCAAATAGCCGGAGCAATGTATCACCTAAGAAAATTGATGAGAAATTAGCAAAGTTACAACTGAGTATTTATATAGTTAACTCACCTTAAAGCCAGAGGTTGTGAGGCCAGCATTGCGCTTAGCCAACACACATTTCATGCGCAGGAAGAACGTCTTCTCGATCTCGATCGTGTGCGAGCCACGATCATGGCCATATGCCGACGGATGCTGCACGCCATTCGGACTGCCAATGGGCGTGTGCGTCTGGGCAAGCTAAAGAGTAGATAACTGTTAGTCAGATATAAGCAGAATTAATTTCTATATCAAACTCACTGGATGCTGATGCATGTGCGGGTGCAGTGATAGAATGGCATTCATTTCATCCTGATCGTAGCTGTGAATATACTCGAATATGGAATTCCCTGTCAGCTCGACCTGTGCAATGAGAGAAGAAACAAATTAATGCCAAGACTGATGTTGCTGTTGATGTTGCTGCTTCCACTCGGAAAGTGCCAATTAGTGTGCTTCGGTCCTTTTGGCGCCTTTTGACGCCAACGCTGGGCGCTGCTGCTGATGCTGCTCCTTGACTTGCAAATGCAAGAGGCAAGTGGCAAGTGGCGCGTCGCACCGCACACAGAAAGGACATTCACAATTTATGCGCATAAATTTTGAAACTCACCTGACTGAGTCCCAAATGCACCGAGGCGGTCTCTGAGATGTACATGATTTTGCCATCCGGTGCCACAACGAAGATGAAGCCGTCCAGTGTCTGCAGCAAATGTGAGCCCAACTCCTTGATGGTTGCGCCACGCTGCATGGCCGGCGATGAGCCCCAAGCTTCGCCCAATCCTGCAATGAGAATGTCCAATTAATAAACTTAGATTTTCCCATAACAATTAACCAAGTGAAATCAGCGGCAAGCGAGTAAATCACACGCCCACTTGGCCAAATGCTGACGTCTAAATATTATTCCCAATTAAAGTCATCAGCGCCGTAGGTGGCCCATTCTCTGTTGAAATCCTCACGTCCTCACGCCCTCTCACTCATTGCATTCTCATGAACACTTGCCCCATGTTGCACAGACACACACACACATACACACACAAAAACTTCCCGTTGTTGTTTGTTGCCTATTATTAAAATAATTATTTCAATAAAGCCAGCAAAAGAAAAGCACAAAACGCTTCGCACAATGCCACAGCCAAAGAGCTATACAACGACTGCCGCCCTTCCCCTTCCTCCCCCTGGCTCTGGCTGTGTTGTGCAACCCTCGTTGTCAGCATAAAATCTCTCACACACAACCACACAGAGAGAGAGAGAGAGTTGTGCCTCCCACAGCCACCCACTGGCAAAATCCACTTCCAGTCTTGTCTCTCGCTCGCTGCTCTCGCTGCTTTTTGAGTGAAACAACAGGCCGCCATTGTGTTTTCCTGAATGCCCACTCTTCCCCGCTACCCGCTACCCCCTCATGCAGGTTGTTTATTGTCTGCCCTGTTGTTCGAGTGGTTTTTCCTTTAGCATATGCTTTAAGCAAACATCGCCTTTTAAACTTGAAAGTTTTGGTCGTGTTGTTTATGCTAGAAAATCGTTGTCGTTGTCGGTGTCGTTAAAATAGAAAATAACAAAGGCACACGGTCGCTGGCAGCAGTATCCTGCTGTGTCCTGCGCGGATATGTGCCACCGTAATGAGCGTGTCGGCCGCGTGGCTGTCAAAGATTCCGCATCATTTGACATAGCCGCACGTAATTCACACGCCACATGAAAAGCAAATGCAAAGGCAAAAGCAAAAGCCAAAGGCAACGACAAATTGAGCGACATTTAATTGAACTAATTGGTAGAAACGTGGAACAAAGTGTTAAGGACTCTCTCTCGACAAAAGCAATCAAAGCAATGCAATAAACAATTGACAATGTGAGATGTCAAAATATGGAGAAATCAAATTTATATTTGAGGTGCTTTCAGTTAAAACTGTCTTCAGACTTCACTTGAATTAAGTTTTATTTCCCACACTTACCATCGGGAAAGACTTGGCGCATTTTCAAATAGGATGTGGTCAAACGGATGACGGATGCCTTGTCCAGTTGTGACGTAATCGCCGCTGGCAATGGCAATAATTTGGCCAATTCACAGAATTCGGTGTTTTCCTTTTCACGACGCGTGCGTGCAGCATTTTTGCTTTTCTCCTTCATGGCACACGTTTTAGCTATATCTGCAAAAATCAAAGAGAATACATCGTGGTTAGTCTAGAGTTAACAACGAGCTATTTCCCACTGCTCCAATTACGAGTAGGCACACCGAACCAACCATGTAATCTACTCTCATAGCAATCCTTGCGCACTTTGCGTTGATTTGTCATTTCGATTTAAAGTAGAAAATAATTCCCAAAAATGTTAAAAATTTGTTATTTTACTATTTGCAGCTTAGGTGTGTTGCACTTGTGCTCATATCCTGACGATCACCTGTCTGCGACTGAGCACACAACGTCCACAGCACACAGTTTTAACACATTTCTCCGCAGTCCAGAGATCTACCTGAGTAGCCTCTGCAGTCTGTGATTGGTCAGCATCACAGACTCTAGCAACTACCTGTGGCAAGGCTCACACCAATTGACTTTTCGCAATGTTACTAATTTGCCCTGATCCTCAATGTGTTCGTCGACGGAGTGCAACAGGTTGACACAAAATAACCGCAGGAGTTTTTGACTTTTGCACATAATATACTCAGACCTCAGCCATACAATCTCCTTAAATTCTTTATGTACTGTAATGTATGTGTGTGTGTGTTAAGGTCGAAGCGAATTTCCCGTCATTGATAAAATAGTTCTCTTTTTGGTCGAACGTGATTTTGGCGCAGTTTTGTGCCGGATTTAGCTCCTGCTGATTTTTTGCCCAACTCCAGGGAACTAACCAACAGACAGAGATACTTGAATGGAATGCATTTAACTTGACTATTTAGAATTCGCACGTAATTACAAGTTTATTGACATAGGTCACGTAGCAAGAAAGTAACTTAGGTGCGCAATGATTTGGCAAGTCTCGCGCTGACTAGACATGAATGAAAAAGACTCGCATGACACATGATAAACAACATCGATTTATGGCTAAATAAATCTATATCAACGCAAAAGTATCTCGAAAGTATCTTTAATGGCTGCAGCAAATGGCAGACCAAAAATGGCACATTTGTCAAAAGTTGTGCTCCGAACTGGGACAGGGAAGGAATGAGAAGGGAAATTGCAGGCATCCGCCACGCACACGAGGTACAAACAGGACAGGAGCAACAGATTTGCTAAATGATCATAATCCTAAAGAGCATCCGCCGCTAATCCGCAACTCAAATGTGACAACATGCGCGTCTGAAGTGCCGCCGAGGTCGTTCATATCCGGCGCTGCTCGCGTTCCTTCTGCTGTCTTTGTTGTTGTTGCTGTAACTGAATTGTTGTTGTGTTTTGTGTTGAGCGAAACTCTCTGCGGCATATTCAGATTTGACCGGCCACATTGTTATTAGAAAGAAAGCAAAGGGAAAGTCAATACTACGATTATTGTATTGCTCACTAATGATAGTTTATGACACTCTAAGTGGGTCAAAATGGCACACGATATAGCGAATCCATATACTACAATCATAAATTGGAATCGCATAATTTGTTCGGCAACGGAAACAACACAAGTTCCCATTTGAAAAAGTACAGAAAAAAGCCAAGTCAGGGTATTAAATTGAGGACTACATAAACATTCTGATTGTCTCTGCTTAAACTTAAAGTTTTCTCAATTTTGGTAATAAGAATTTGTATGTTAATATGATCTAGTAGCAATATATAATACATTATATTTGAAACAATTTAAATCAATGCAAGCCAGCTCTTCAGGAGCCATTAAATTGAAGGCTACAAAACAAACTGGACTATTAACCTAAACATTAATTTTTGTGTTATTTTCCTAAAGATAACCTGGCATTGTTTTTTATAACGTACTAGTTAAAACATATTTCTTAATCTAATATTTTTCTGAGCAACCTAAAAATGACAAAAGAAAACAAATTGGAAGACAAGGAAGAAAATGCCAAAGTCAGGCCTTTAAATTGAGAGCTTAAATTAAAGCTTGTTGCTTTGCATATTTTAAAACATTCTGTACTTTATTTAAATATGAATTTTTGTGCAAGCCAATTTGAAAAACTTTCAAGTTTTTAGTTAAAAAAATACATTAAATAATATAAAGAAATGTCTTGCAACATTGGGAGTTAGAAAAACAAGTTGGCTTTCTCTGAATCAATTATTTTTCTTTTTTAATTCGATTTGTTTTTGATAATCTGACTAAACTCAGCTGGAAATTTTATACGTATTTTAAATATTATTGTAAATAATATAAAACATTGTAAGGCAACACTTCAAGTAAAACGTAAAGCGTAAAGTTAATGTGAGACTCAAGTTGCCGCGGCTCTGTGTGTAGCATGCCACGTTAGCTTTACGACTACTAAGCGATATTATGCGACTCTTCTAGGAAAGAGCATTAAAATAACAAGACTCCGGTTCTGGCTGCTTGGCCATAACTTGACCTTAATCTTGTTAAAGGCAGGCAGCAAAAACCAAAACAAATAGAAAACTTTAAAAATAAATTCAGAAAAATATTCACACTGAACTTGAAATTGAACGGAAAGAGATAGCAACAAACAGACAGAGAGAGAGAGAGAGAGAATGAGCGGGTTGTATATAGAGGAAGTGAATGGGCTATGGATATTATTATTGAGTAGGAGTTGCCCAAAATGTTGACAGGTAAGATTCATTCGATTCCCACGCTGCAAAAGCAAAAAAAGCAGAATGAAGCTGTGGAAGCCATAAAGTAATTAAAGGCACATTGGACGCTCGTTGCGCCTCCGCTGGGCGGCTGCTGTTGCCGCTGCTTCTGCAGCTAATATTGTTGCTGTTGCTGTTGCATGTTGCAGCTAATGTGGGTGTTGCGGCTACGCGCTGCATGCGGCGACTGACACGGCGCACTTTCATATATTGGCAGGTATACTAAGAGACTGTCCATACTGTCCATTCACAAATATGCTAAAACTGGAGAGGTTCTCACGCTAACGTCTAGCTATCGGGGAATTCCACTGGACCAATTGATAAACAAGCGGGAAAAACACGAAGCACATGTAACGTTTCGCTTAGCCCGAAGGAAGTGTGAGAAAAACACGCAGGACTCTTTCGCTCTGTCTCTCTTTTAGGTACAATCCAACAGCAGATTCCCACACACACATCTTCTGGCCAAGAACCTGGTCGAGGATTTCTGCGCTGTCGCTATCAGGTGACAGGCGGCAATGGAAAATTCAACATACGTTTTAAATGTGCACAACATATGACAATGCCATAACGATAACGATAAGACATAACCAGCCTGTGCCTGTTTTCTCTCTCCTCTCCTGTCCTCTCCTCTCCTTTGCTTGTTTGCTCCCGTCAAATTCAACGTTCTCCCCTCCTCTCCCATCCCATCCACCCGCAACGCACTCTTTTTGTGTTTTTCCAACGCACATGAAGTTTTATCTTGAAACAACAGCCAACGACGACGCAGACGACGGCGACAATGATGATGCGGATGCGGATGAGGATGCTGATGATGGGCAACCCCTCGCGATTCGGGGGCGCAAATTTTAATGCTCAGGCGGCGCTTAATTTTCGGATTATAACCCGTAAAGTAAACAGGCAACGCAGTGTCCTTAGCCAGCCTGCAGCCTGTAGCAGCAACAACAACCGGCTGCACATTAACCCAATTTCAATATGCTTTTTGATTTGTTTGCCCGCCACTTTAACATTATCAAACAACGGTTTACGCACCCAAGCGGGGTGGTGGGGCGTGGCGAGGCGAGGCGAGGCGTGCCATGATATGGTGTGGCATTTGCCACATTTGTGGGGTGTGTGCCTTTTAATTGCCAGCAATAACAAGTAACGTTGGCCATAACAATCACAATCGTCAACAACAACAACAACATTTGCTTTAAGCTCGTCCACAAAAAAAATCCTAAATCCCAAATCCAAATCCGCTAATTGCGTCGAGTTTCTGTTGTTGTTTCGGGTTACGGCATTTTGGTTGCCTTTTGCACTCGCTACAATTAGCCCCCCCCAAATGGTCGCCAAGAACTGCGTATTGATTAGCATAATTAGCATAAATCTACATAAATCTATATATTCACAATTTTAGGGGTTCGGTTTTATTTACCAGACTTTCGACGCTGCTCATTTGAAGATAGCTCGAAATTTGGTAAGAGAACAGTTTTGAAAACATAAAATTTACAATTATTTTAATGTGTCCCTCTTCTTTTCAATGTGTTATTTGTAAAATTAATAATAATATATACAGAAAATATATAATAAATTATTTGAATGCTGGCATAAACTTTTTAATGTGTTTGTAGCTGTTGGTAAAATTAATAATAAACATCACTTCATTTCCCTTGTTAATAATAATTTTGGAAATAATCGTATAATATAATCTCTTTTGTAAACAAATTTGTCGATTCTAGAACATTAAAGATAATCTATAAATTTCTACGCCTTAAAATAAAATAACGTTAAAAGGGAAATCAAAGCACAATAACTATAAATTAATAAGTAATAATAAATATTTTTGCTTAATGATGGAGCATAAGAAGAAGTAAAATATTAAGTTAATTTTATATACTTTATGTAACAGAGTTTAAACTGAGAAAAAAGTAATAAAATCAAGAGAAAATACTTGAGTTAGGGCGAAGCCATAACTAAATTAAACCTAGAAGATAAATTCAATCAATTTGAAAAACATTCAATAATTTACAATTCATAAAAATTCCTATTTTAATTTCCGTCGAAAGCTTTAAATAATTCAACAAAATATGAATTCATTAAAATTAAAAATACTTTTTTCATTTAATAAAATAAATATGTCAATCGCAATCATTCCCTCTCACATTTTGTGGATTTATAGATACAGTATTTGATATTACTAAATGCAGAAGCTTAAAAATATTTTCCTATTTTTGGCATTTTATTTACAGAATGGCATTAAAAGCCTGCATTTGTTGCAGTAAACAATGCAATGGGGTTTTTATAATTTCGAACAACAACAACAAAATGGCTTAATGCGTGTGCATATTTCGATAGAATGGGTAAACGAAATAGCATAAATAGCTTAAATATTAACACAGCAAATACTGTGTGTGTGTGAATTTATGTAAATAAATGTGTACAATATAAATGGTCAAGCTAAAATCATTGAGTATGAATTGTGTTATATGATTGAGGCCGAGTGTCAACAGAGAGTGAATTAAAGTGTCTCGATAGTGGAGAAGTGAAAATAAACAATACGCAAAAAGCTAACAGCAATAATCATAATGATAATCAGGCAGCAGCAACAGCAGCAGCAGCAGTAGAAACATCATAATCGTTATTGTGCATTACAATATTTTTCGAAAATAATTATGCATGTGTTTTATTTGTGTTTGTTAAACAAATATGTAGCGCTCAAATACACACAAAGCGCGCTGAGGCGTTCAAAATGCGAAAGTAAACTTTCAAATGAAATAAAAAACAACAACAAACTACTATGTGTGTGTGTGTGTGTACATACAATAACAATGGCAATGGCAATGGGCAACAACAAATACGGCAGCTCAACGAAATGTGTACCACGGCAGAGCAGTGGCAACAGCAGCCAGCTATAAATACGGAAAATCTCGAAAATATCACGTAAAATCGATCAACAATACAAACTTGCAACCAAATGGCCACTGGGCCCCCAATAGAGTGCCAGACCAGTTCTTATTCCACATTCTCAGTCTCAGTCCCAGTTCCTCAGTTTTCCCTCTCTGGAGTTCTAGTCCCAGTCTCAGTCTCGGCAAATCAAACAAGTCAAAAGTGCGGCGTAGGGTCAAATCGATAACCATAATTTTATAGCATTGGCCTATACACACAAGCTGCTGTGTTGCCCATCTTTCTCTCTCTTTTTTTGTTTTTGTTGCAGCATATGGAGAGAGAGAAAGAGAGAGAGAGAGAGGTGTCTTAACCGACCTCACCTACGCGTAAATACCCAAACACCTCCATTATCCATTATCACTTACAGCGCGGTGCACACAATGATGCCGAGCATTGGTTCTCTTATTGTTGTTATTATTGATGTTGTAGCTGTTACTATTGTTGTTGTTGTTGTTGTTGTTGTTGTTGTTGTTGTTGTTGTTGTTGTTGTTGTTGTTACTACTCCTGCTGCTGTTGTCAGTACGTGATGTTCCCTATAAATTTGAATTTGATTTTGAATTTGCTCTAAAACGGCAGCAACAGCAACAGAAACAACAATAGACATTTGTACTGACTACTGCGCTGATGGCGGACACTGGGCAAATACGAGAAATACAACGACGACTACAACTCTGGGGGAGGGGAGGGAGAGGGAACAGGTAAAGGTAAATAAACGAGCAGACAACTGACGACAGACCGACAACATCAAATGTAAATATGCCACATATTGAGAGGTAAATATCACCAGAAGTTTTCAACCTACAGCTTCACATAGTTGAGCAGATATTAAGTCCTGTGCTATCATGAGAATATGTTGTAAATCATTGAATTATTATTGCTATAAATATGAAATTTAAACTGATTCTGACACAGAAGCAAGGAAGCATTTTTCTATAATATAAAACAATGTTCTTTAGATATTTTAATGATCGTAAATAATAATAATTTTAATGGTTCATTTACATATTTAATTTGAAGTGAATTGAAGTAATTTATTTTCATAAAAATGTTATAGTTTTAATTTTCTCATTTCTGTTAAGATGACAAAAATTTGTTATTTAAAAAGTCGAAATATTCAATTAGATAATAAATTATAGAAATTAAACATTTACAATATATATATCACAAATATTTCCAATTTGATTTAATTCCTTTATTATTATACTTTAGAATATATTGAACTATTTTCGACAGATTAAATTATAGAAATTTTTCGAATATTAAAGTGTGATTACTTTTATTAATTTGCCGAAGAATTTCATTTAAAACGTCTCTCGTTTTCATTACATTCTCACATATCTTAAACTTTATTTGACGTTAAATGTTTTATTACAAAAATAAATTAGTAATTATTCTGTAATCGATTTTTGGCATTCAAATGAATTGCAAATTATTCTGTAATTATTGCGCTTTACATTTTATGATATTGGCAACTGCCACAGACGCAGTTGCATCAGTAAATGTGCAACTAAAGGCATGGCAACAACAACTGCAACAACAAAAACAAGCACAATAGCAACTCGAACTCAGTCGTCGAATGAAACAAAAATATGGTTGAGAAAAAATCAATACAAAGTCACGTTTTAGAGAAAATCACGTTTCATTAGATACCTACACCTATATACTATATGTTGTAGTATGCTATACATATGCACTTATATCACACAGCTGGATATATAGAATGAAAATTCCATTGTTGCTACAGTTTAGTTTTATGTAAGCGAAAACTATTTCAAATTTCAAATAAAAATAAAAAGTCATCATGGCATTGTTGTTCAAATTGCTCTCGAATTCAGCAGCGGCCATTTTGAATGTCTCTATTTCGTTTGTTCTATACTATGCATACATACATACATATATATATATAAGTTCATATATAAGTATGTGTTTCCGTTTTGTATATATCTCACGCTTACCTTGAAATTTACGACAATTTTCACTTTACTATCAAGGTTGACATTTTCTTTTTGAAGGAAGATCTATATATAGAAGACACCGCGACTGCGGTGTAACATTCTTTGGGGTTTCAAGGGGATGTTTTGTTGCTTCCCCATTCGTAAGCCCCTTAAAATGCTTGACAATTTGTTGGATTTTCAAAATGGTGTTGACAACTTGAAGATATTTTGGTCTTAAGTAACCGATTAGAAGCGCTTTTCATGGGGTTGCCGAACTGCAGTTAAACTCAATGGAACATCATTAAAATGAATACAAAATGATTTATCTAAACACTGTGTTTCTCATTTGAGGTATAATAGATCGTAGTACTTAAATTCCTGACACATTCTAAGCCTAAACATTATAACAAAACAATATTGAGTGAAAATATTGTAAAATACTGTAAAATATTATAATAATATTGTTCATTTCCAAGTAAATATATTTATAAAAAAAATGTTGAATAATGCGCTCGAGGAATAGAACTTTATGCACCAATGTAAATTTATAAGGAGCAAGAAAACAGGAAAACTAAACCTATTTTAAAAATATATATTTTAAAAATTGAAATAATTCAAAATTAAAGAAGTCAGTTAAATGTCATCCCTGATAATTACAAAAATTTAATAATATATGTTTAAAAATTAAATCAAGCAAGAAGAGATGCACGAAGATAAACTAAGAATGAAATTAAATAGAATGTGGATATTCAAAATTTTGTTGCTTAAAAATGCTTTTTAATCATCGATAAACTAACTCTTTAAAGTGTTGTAATCATCAATAATAAAATAAAATATGTAAGTTAAAAATGTTTCAGTTGATTAATAAAAAGAAAAAATAATATGACTAACTAAAGAAAATGTATTTAGCAGCTCATTGAATCGTATTGAGTTTATGGAGAACAACAATATTACAGCATTAAGCGGATTTGATCACAAGAAGTCAAACACTAACACAAACGTGCAACATTAATGGCCAAACTCACACACACACATCCATACTATGCACACATTCAGACGCATTCACAGTGACTCAAGCCCCCAGACAAATCTCAGCTTGTACATCAAAAATTTACGAGACAAAAGGAAAAAGCATAAATCCTAGCAGACCAGAAATACAACAACGAGCACAGGAAGCAGCATAACAGCCGCACCAACAAAAGCAACAACAACAGCAACAAGCACCATAAACTATACAAAACGACAAACAAATCAAAAAGTAAAAAAGAGGAAAAGAAGAAAAAAAGAAAATGGTGTCTCAGCCAGGTAACATTAGAAAGATATTAGGGCCGACGCACGGTTCATTCACCGACCATTGCAATACGGCTGCGCCGCCGTCGCTGCTGCTGCTGCTGCTGTTGCTGCTGTAACAAGGAGAAGAACAACAAAAAAAAACTGGTTTTCAAATACAAACACACACATACACACATACGTACACATGCCACCCTCAGTCAAACGAGCAGAGAAACAACAACAGCAACGCGCGCAATGAGTGCAAGCGAGAGCGGGAGAGAGAGAGCAAAGCATTACACAAATACGAGTACAACTGGCAACAACATCTCATTGGCTGTCTCGGCGCGCTTAATACCCCACGAACACACAAACAACGCACACACACACACACAAATACAGACGCGCGCGCGGACTGGAACGACAAACTGGAACTGGAACTGCCATTGCTGTGTGTGTGTGAGTGCGTGCGTGTTTCTGTGTGTTTGTGTATTGTATCTCGCGGGCCTGTCTGTGTATTTATATCGCGCCTGCTTCCATCTCCTTCTCCTCCTATTCCGACACCGCTCCGCCCACACACACAGACGCATAATTGTTGTGTGTACGTCTGGCAACGCCTTAATAATTGTTATTTGAGTTTCATTTTGTTGCCGTTGCCGTTGCTGCTGCCGCTGTGTGTGTTTGTGTCTGTGTATTTTACACTCCATTAGCGAGCATTTGAGGCAAGCGAGTGTTAAGCTTTCTCTTTCAGCCCTTTTGGGCAAAAAGATTGTCAGCCTGCTGACGAAGTTGTTGATTTTTGGGGCACCAGCGTGTCTGTGTGCGTGTGTGTTGGTGGGTTGGCATATGCATGTGTTTTTGGGGGCGTGTGAATGAATGCGAGGAAGCTTTTCCGCTTGTCAAAATTCAATGTCAGTTCTGGCACTTTCACGTGCGTATGTATTGGTATGTTACATATGCATGTGTGTGTGTATGTACTTGAATGTCTCTTTCTATTTACTTGGCCGCCATTTTATATTTGCAATACAATTTCATGCACTCATAAAACTTTTATTAAGCCCTGACATTTTTAACTGATTTTTAACCATAAAAAATGTAAATAAATTTCAGCTCACAAAAATTGTAACAGAGTTAACGAGCAATGTGTCAATAAAATAAAAACAAGGATTTGATTTGATTAAATTATGTATGCATAGCTTTTGTAAACGTCTTTCGAATGTCAAATAATGTCATAACACATTCAACCCAAAATTGCACGAATTCAAGTAAATGTGCTGACCTTCAAGGTCACGCGTAGTCTGTCAGTGTCCTCGCACTGAGCATTGCATTAAATTATATGCGACTGTACGTGTATCCTTTGCTCCATTTCTTGCGCACTAAAATTGTAATTCAATATTCACGAGCACAGTAAAAAAAAAAACTAAACCACTTTGCAAATTCAGCGTCAAGAATTCAGCAAAAGTAAAATAACAGGAACAACAAAAAGAACAACACAAAAACGGTCGCCGTTAACTGGCTCAACGACAGGCGCATGTCCAGACCGAGTGTCGAGAAGAAGAAGAAGCAGAAGAACAACAATAACAACAACTACTGCATAGTGAAGCCACAGCAGAGACTCGTGCCCACCACGTCTGGGGCCAGACAAAACAAATCATTTTCGGGGGGAACACTTCTGCATGCAAACAAAATATTAAAAAAAAAAATAATAATAATGTGTATCCCGAGACACTGTGCAAACAAACAGTAGCTGCAGCTGCAGAATGCATTTGTTTTTAGAGTTTTTCATTTTTTGTATTTTGATTTTAGTCACTGATTCGTTTACTTTTTGGATCCATCTCACAAGCAAGATACTTGGGCTGCAGGCTGCATTGCTCGCGGAGCAAAAAAAAAAACAAAGTAAATAAAGCTTTAACTACAAATTGTGTTAAAATGTCGCGCGCGCGCACACTCAAAGCTGTCCCACTGGCAATGCACTGGTCACTGGTCACTGGGCGCTGCAGTGCGATGACTCTGAACTCGAACCCCTCGATATTCTCTGCTCTACACACTAATAAAGCAACAAAAACAAACAAAAAAACAAAAACTATAGTAAGCGACGCTGCTGCTCAGCTTAACTGAGCTTAAGCGCTCACACACTGAGCTTAACGGAGCTGAGCTTTAGCTCATTTGCAGCTACTGCGCTGCATTTGCTTTGCTTTGCTTTGCTCTGCTCTGCTTTTGATTGGCTTGCCAACGTTTTGGTTTTCAATGTCGCCAACGTTACGGGCAATGTCACATGTGCTTAAATGCTACGATGCGGGAAAGAGTCTGGTTGGGGCGGGGGAGGCGCTTCGAAAAGTAAATAAACAAAACTTTCGGCGTCGACCGTGACTTGTGCGCAGCTTGCAAAAAAAGCTGCTGGCATTTCTCTGGAAACTGCTGCGCTTTCTTCGACTTTCTTTCTTTCTTAGTGCTGATCTCGACAGAACAGAAGGCGAAACCACCAAAGTTATTCAAGATGTTGCGATTTGACCCCTGACAAACATTGAATGCTTAGATCAGCAAAAAACTAAAGTATTATTTCGATTTACTTTTTTTGTACACTTTGTACTTCACTCCCATGTGCTATCGTGTTCATTCATTGATCCGACTTAGGGCCGATCACGCGTACATATGTTTTGCCACCTGCCGCTGAGGCAAATCCCAGTCCCGTGTGTGGCACGTGTTTTCGATATGTGCAAAGCTTTTGTTTTCTTTTCTTTACTTATTTGTTGCTGCTGCTTTTTCTTATCATTGTTGTTGCCGATGATTTTCGCTTTACTATATAAGTATATATTTTTTCGGGCTACTGTTTCTCTTTGGATCTTACAATATTATGGCTCAGTTCTTATTATTCTTGCTCTTGTTGTAGTTGTCGATGAGCTAATCGCTTATGACGTTCATCATTTTTTGCACGCGCTGCAAAATTTGTTGCTCAGCTGTGGTTGATTTGTTTTTGTTGTTGTTGCTATTGTTGTTATTGTTGTCATGCCGCAACATTTACAGCTGCTGTTGTTGCTGTCATCGTTGCTGTTATTGTTACTTATCATCACATAACGTGCAAAAATGTAAAATATGCTATATTGCAACAAATTGATAACAGATTCAGTCTGAATCATCATGGCGCCGCTCAATTAAGCATCATTTGATAAACTCGTGAATGGCCAAATGATTCTATATCCAAGAATTTATTTAGATACATTTTTTCTAATTTAAAAATTTACATTTTACATTTCACAATTTGTTGTTTAATTGACAATCTGTGGTAAAAGTTGACATTTAAAAATAATAATAAATGTCGAAAAGCAAATAAAATGCAAGATTTTATTCATTTTAATTACAAAATGATATTGATGAATTGTTGAGCTTATAGCTTAAGGCTTTACTCTTAAGATATAAATTCCAATAGGTAAAGAATTTGTGTTTTAACTCAAAATATCCATGGTTAATGTCGCATAAATAATATACCAAAAACTAATGAAATCTTAGAATTGATGAAAAATTTATTTATTTACAATAAGTTCCTATTTAATTGCATTGTTTTTTTAATAATGGACTCAAAATACATTTATTAAATTAAATTTGATTACTTGAGAGTAATATTTACTTCTTTTGCACACTTGCTTAGTGTTAGTTTAGTTAAAACTAAGATAAAGATTTAAAATTCAATTACAATTTTTTTAATTACAATTCAATTACAATTTTTAAATTGAAAATTGAATTATTAAATCTCATTTAATTTATATAAAGATCTAAATGCAGAAAGTAAATAAAATATTGGATTTCTTGGCATATCATTGCTATTGAAAATATTCATATCACATTGTGAACATTTTTTAAAGAGATCAAAACCAAATACGCATAATTTTCCCATGCCTACATGATGGACCATAGATCCATATCTGAAGGCGTTCGATCACACACATCATCATCATAATGCATAAGAATCCCATGTTTTTCACACAAAAATCTTTAACCCTTGTTTTGTAAACACACGTAAAGTGGAGAGTGAAAAAACTTACAAGTTCTAGTCGCCGTCGAGAGATGCAGATACAAAAGTGCGGCAAGAATATGAAACGTGGATGCGGGCGCTGTTATCCGATAGCGGAATAGAAGGATACACACAAAGGACATAGCCAGGAGCTACATTCAATGTCTTTCACTTCAATTTTTTGTGTTGCTTCGCTTTGCTTTGCTTTGCTCACTTGGAAACAAAGTTGCGGCTCTCTTAGCAGCACTTTTCTTCCAGTTGCAAAGATCGAACAAATTCGATATCGGTGCGATGTACGTGATCCAAACAATGGACACAACAGGACACCAACAAAAACCAAAAAAAAAAACAACTAAGGACAACAGCAAGCCTTAAAATGTGTGCCACAAACACATTCGAATCGTGTTAGCGCATAAATTAAGTCATAAACAATTTTGTTGTTAATACGTATATTGCAATTAGGTTTGACTATATAAAAAGTACGATATATTTAGAATATGTTTCGAGTCCTCAAATATGTTTATTGAACTGTTGCGCCGGCTGCTTAGCATGCTTCACTGCCTTCACGGCTTAGGCGGAAGCTGATGTTTTTCCACAACCGGAAAAACCCTCGTGGAGCAGGCGACAACCGATTGGATTTGTGGCAGACATTGCGACGGCTGTGCGGCTCAATTACACTCGCGATTGAGCGTAAAATTGTAATGCCTGATTTGATTTCACGTGACAAGGCGACACATACACATACACATACACATACACATACACACACATACCCAATCTCATACACATCACACATACTGAGAGAAGTGCAACTCCTTCGAGAGTCGCGACGCGTCTTCTGACGCTCGTTTTCCAATTGGACACAGCCGCTAATTTGCTTGGCGCGCGACACCTTCGCCTTCATTCCACCCGCCCTCCTCCTGCGACCGCCTGCCTTCCTGCCTTTGAGTGTCCGTCATGGTCACTTCAGACCGCTGGACAACACATCTCCTCAGGTTGACGACGCCGTCGATCGTCACATGTTTGTTTGCTGTTTTCGGTCGGCTCTCTTTTTGCCTTCCTGGAAGGCATTATAGTAAATTTCTCGCATATGTATCTTGCAAGCTTCGACAGCGACTGGAACTGAGTTTTTTGTGTCTTCTCTCTCGCCAGATTATTAGTTATTATTTTCTTTTTTTTTTTTGCGTTTTGTCATAAATGCAAATTAGCTATGCGCAATTTGCATATTCAACATTAAATACACATAGCATAAATAATTTTGTAAGATTTAGTTGTACACAACACAATACGTATACGCATTCGTATTTTGTACACATTTGCATAATTGGGATCTGTGTAGAACGTAAATTACTTAAGGAACTTCAAGCCGAAACCAAAACATATTCTAATAATGCATTAAGTACGATTGAAGTAAAGATGTCTACTATGCCCAAGACAAAATATTCTTAAAGACATTTTATATTTACTTGAAGAAACTGATTCTGTATTTACAAAATAAGTTATAAAAGACTTTTTGAGCTAATTTAGAAAATTTAAAAAATCAATGGTTAAGTAAATATAGAATAAGAAACAAATAATTGTTCTATGATTATAAATTGAAGATCACTTACACTATTTTAAAAAAAATTGTTGTATATCTGTTTAAACAATCTCAAACTCTCTTTTGATTTTAAATGTCAACGACAACAAACAAAAATTATAGCATATAACAAATTAATGGTGAAGTGAATCTTAAATACTAAATAAAAATGCAAACTTTCGAAGGCAAACTTAGCCCTATCTTTTATAGCTTTAAATATCCTCAATATAGTATTTTGAAGAATAAGAAAATAATAATTACATTATTACAAATTGAAGATCACTTTCACTATTTATTAAAAGTTTGTATTACGGTTTAAATAATTCTAAACACTCTTTTGATTTTAAATGTCAACGACAACAAACAAAAATCATAGCATATTAAACAGTTTAATGTTTTTAAATTTGTAATTAATATGTCCAACTTTTTTAAAGTGTCGTTGGCTCCATATATGTATATAAAAAGCATATATTCCGATATGCATATGTATGTGTGTTTATTCTTTTATGAGGCTACCAACGGTTTCCGTAGAAAATTAGCCTGATGACCGACATGGTCCATGCAGCCAGCGACTGAGTTTTGAGTCTTGGGTCGCAGTTTCAGTTGGTGTCGGACTTGAAGTTGGAGTCTTGACTGCAATTCGATTTGCTGTTTTTCCCTTTTCGTTATTATAAAACGGTTTGTTGTTGTTTTTAATATTTGCATTTGGCAGTCGGGCGTTACGCTTTATGGACCTTTTTTCGGGGGTAGGACGATGCTTTTAATTTTTTTCGTTTTTTCGTTTTTGTGTTTTATTGTTGCTAAACAATAATTTCTGATTCTTGGTCTTTTACGGCGTCGACACCAAACGCCAACGCTGCTGCCAGAGAATCATATTACACTACTACGACTCTGTGACAAGCATTGGAGACCCTCCAGAACAGCGCTGATGACGACGATGTCAATGGCTCGAGGGTTCTTTGTGTTCGCAGCATGATTACAAATGTTTTTCAACTATTTTCTTTTTTTTCTCATTTTGTTTATTGTTGTTCGCTCCTGCGATCGCCTACAACTTTTCGCATTGAATTTCACTTGTAATGTGTTGGGTTGCTGCAAGTGTTGCCTGGTTGAACTGAAGGTTGCCTTCAATGAGGTTCTAGGCAGCTATCGCCGAGGGTTTCGTATTAGGTTCATTACCGTCGGCAAAATGATATTGAAGTGAACTTTGAATTGAAATAATTAAGTGATTCTTTCATATAAATAATTGATTCTTTCGTATGCACATAATTTGCTGTATGTTTCTGAGGATTGTAAAGTATACCTAATTTTAGGAAACCCATAAAATCTGTCTACAAATGTCAACCTCCTAATTAGTTTTGTATGGTCAGATTAATAAGATTAATAAGTCAGTAAGTAGTAATCGATTCATATAGGAAAGTTAACTCACCTTTGGCAGCTATCCGTTTTGCCGCTGGTTATTTTATAAAATGGCCGCCGTCGTTAATCCCAAAAAAGCTCTCCGAACGAATAGTCAGCGCGAGCAAACGCTATATGTTTTTTAATTGGACGGCCAAAGAATGTTAATTGTTGCTAAAACATTTCCCCTAGTTATTTTAGCAAAATGAATATTTCAATGTGCTGCGGCCGAGCGACTTTTTATGTTAGCGCAAATTATCGAAAAATAATACGACTTTTTTATGTGTGCGCCACTTGGTTATTTGATTTTACGGCACTTGAACAATTGCTGACTGACATCTTTTGTTACATGCGAGAATAATAGTTTTGCATATTGTACGATTATAATTTGCATATATATATATATATATACACCTACATCTATATACATAAATATGTATTTTCTTATGTAGTCGTATATAGTATATTTGTTAAACACTTCACTAGAGACGAGAGCCGTCAGGATGTTGGGCAACGATGATGATGACGACAACAACGACGGCAACGACAACGACAACGGGCAACGGGCAACGATAACGACAACGGGCGCTTGAGCGCAGCTGAACCAGCGAGCAGGCGGCGAACGAATGAGTGACTACTCAAATGGACCGAGAGCTCAGCTGCAGTAACCTGGGGGAGACAGCAGCAACAGCAACAGCAGCAGCAGCAACGACAGCAACAGCAGCAGCAGCAGCAGCGCAGGCAGCAGGCGATGCCAAAAGTGTGTGGAGGCGCAACGAGTGCGCACACGCATACACTCACACAGATAGCAAGCACAAACACACACACACAGTTTAACGAGCTGTATTTATGTAAAAACAACTGTTTGCCTGAGGGTGTTGGAAATTGGTGGTGGCTGAGCACATGCAGCATTCCAGTGGCTGTGCGTGTGTGTGTGTGCGTCTGTATGCGTGTGTACGTGTATTAATGAATGAAACGCCAATGCCGCCAGCCGCCCTTCTCCTCCTCCTCCTCTTCATCCTGCTGTCTAGAACGAAACACTTATTGCTCACGTTTGCCTGTCGCACGTGAGCAATATAGCCCAGCAACCAACAGCCGTCTACACACACAAGCTTCTTATAGTGGTGTGAGTAAAAGTGTGTGTGAGACATGCAGTGTTTTGATTGGAAGTGCGTAAATTGAGACACGCTGCGCATGCGCAGGAAAGGGAAAGCACTACATGCTAGTCGTAAGCAGTTTTATTAACAACAAAGCATTCACCAAAATTTTCCTAGCGTAATACTTAAGAAATGAGAAACAATCACTCAAAGAGATTCCTCACTATTTCTGTCATTTATATTAAAAAAATAAATGTGTTTATATTTAAGCACTTTATTAAAATTATCAAAGGCGCAACTTTAAAAGTGCGCTACCTAACGTGCTTACATCGTTTTTGTATGTAGGCAGAGAAAAGATACTAAAAATGTTTATTTTCCAGATTGGGATCGTTGCGGAAATCCCATTTAACCGTCTGATAAAACAGAATACTTCAATAACTAAACAATAGCTTCGAGATTAAATTCTTTTCTTGTTATTTTTTGTAGTGAAGTCCTTTAAAAGTTTGGTATTTTCTTTTTTAAATATTGTATTGATAAGACTCACGGTAATGACACTTACAACCAAAAAAACAAACTGTAAGTTAATGAATAATTCAGAATTATATACAGCTCAAGCATTCGGCTTCAATGCATCCGTGTCAAGTCCTCCACAATTTTAATAACATCCTCCACATCGGCACCTTTGCGCTCGCCATTTAACGTCAACTAAAATTACATAAGAATAATTAATATTGAAACATATCTATAATTTGGACAGACATACCTCAAGACCCAAAACAGCTTCACGCATCTTTTCCCGTCCCAAATCCAAAAAGCTTTCAATTAGATCACCATCAATGAAGCCCTCGCTGGGCTCCACCTTCGTATTGATTTGGTAATTACGATAGTAGGTATGGTCAATTTTACCCACTGACTTGATAATCTTCTTCAGACGCTCTTCCAAGCCATGTAGAAAATCGTAGAAATCTTGCGGGATCTGGGTGACAATGCCAATGGCTCCATTACAGGTGCCGTAGAGTACACAACCATTAATAGGTGTTGTACGCTCTCCGACATTCTGCATGACCAAGGAGCCATGACGAAACACGTTGATAGTATCGCCCAGATGGAAACGCGCCAGCTCTGGCAATAATTGACGTTCCTCATCTGTCGTGGCAGCACTATAATCAAAGTCTCATTAGAAAAATGATTTCGTTGCGAATCATTAACAGCAACTTACCTATCTTTCTGGCACACGAAAAGATTGTCGTGCGTCTCGCAACCCAGGAACGTGTCATCGTCGAGAATCTCCACGGCACGCATCCACTTCGGCTCACAGTCTCGAGCAATCTCCACGAAAATGCCCTCCATCTGCTTGTGCTGTAGCAGTGTGATCGAACGCATTAAATCGCCGACAAGAATGAAATCACCCTTGGCCTTTAAGAACAATGCTGCAATCATATTCTGTATGTTGCACTCCATCCGTAACTCCTTCTCATTGGTCCACTCGTAAAGGCGCACGAAACTGCCAATGCCCGCCAGAACTTTGCCATTGAACTCGACAAGCGCATAGCAAGTGCCATCCACTTTCGTTTCGGCCACTTGGGTCAGTTTGTTGTCGTTGTAATGGAAAATGATGATACGACCCACTTTTGGTTCTGGTTCATCGGGAAAAACTAAGGAGGTGGCTACCACATAATAGGTATTCGGATCATCACCCAATTTGGCCGACATCAATGATGAAATCGTCTCTGGCGGCAAAAACTGATGCGAATGCAACACTTCGAACGTATTCTGATCAATTATAAGCAAATTGTGTACATCAATCTCTTGTCCAACTTCAGCATTAGTTGTCGTGGAATTGCCACCGCCCGGCCGTGGTAATATATTTGAACTGAATGTTATATTCTGAGCTTGGGTAGATGCACTGTTGCGCAATGGTTTCGCCCCACCACGTCCATGCATATCAATGCGCAGCGTGGATACGGCAAACGTCTGTGATGCCTCCTGATAGGCAATGCGACGAGGGCCCTCGCCCAGCGGCACAGTGCGAATGTGCAGCTTTTGAATCTCATCAATGGTTCCCAGTATAACAGAGTTTTTGGTTGCCAATGCCAAGCTATCCGGATATGCCTGGGCATTCAAAGAGCACATGTGATTTACTTCCTTCAGATTAACGTTTGAGAAAACGAGCTTATGATTAGACGAGTAAATGACTGTTGGACGATCCGAACAGGCAAACACGTTGGTTGTGGCAAACGAACGAAACGTGCGCAATGTTGTTGGCTGTGTTCCCAGCGTCACTTTCTTCTTCTCCGTCAGCTGGCCCGTAGCCTTGTCCAAAATAAAATAATACATCGAACCATCGCCCAAAGCGCACAGCAAATAATGTATATCCTCAAAGGTGGTCATCAATATAGAGCGAGGAATTATTTCTGGAATTACATTCATTATCCAATTATAATTCTATTTGATTTATAGTATATTTCAATAATTACCGCCACTGAGCTTTTCTGTGTAGATTGTTTCCAAATCGGGCAGAGATAGAATCACTGCTGAAATGTCTGTCCACAGGCCTACGGCAACCAGATCCGATTTGTTCTGCTTCTCATCCAAAGGCGTTACATCTAGGCAAGCAACCTCGTATGGCAAAGTCTTGCGACACTTTTCCACCAGACTGCCATCCTCAATGCAGATATAGAATATCTCACGGGCAGACGCAACAACCAGCTGCGTAGCATTACAGCTACCACACCAATAGAGCGATCGCCTTCGGGTTTCCATTCACCAACCAGCGCTTTAGAGGCACTCTTAACCAAACGCACACTCTCTGCAGTCACTTGAATGAGCTGTAAAACAAATCATGCATTAGTCAAATAGATTTTGCTATCTAATAAGTATTTATTTACCTGATCATAATCCACATTGGCACACAGAAACGACTGTAGATCGCTGGCAAAGCCAGGAATATCAGTTTCCTCCACTTCCTCTCCCGACAGTGTTAGAATACGTGTGTGTCCTACAAAAGCCAAGACCAGGGTGTTCTCATAGACGCTGTCATCGATGCCCACTTTGAGCGACCACATGCCCTTGATGCCGGGCAAATCAATGCAAGCATGTTCCTGTATGCCAATCCCAATGCGAATAATGCGCAATGATCCATCCTTGAAGCTGCCCGAGCACGTGATAATCTGACCCTGTCCCTGACGATCCAAATCCACCACAGCAATGTCTAGTATGGGTGCCAAATTGGTGAAGTTCTCGACGGGAATGACATAGGAACCATCTATAGCATCTGAGCTTAAGCGCACCAACTGCGAATCACCATGACGACTGCCAATGTAGAGGAATCCATTGTCCAAATAAGTAATGCACTCCGGTATTGAAATCTCGCCTAATTGCTCCACTTTAATATCCTTGACGGTAATGCTTTTACCCGAATCGGTGGTTCCCAAGAACAACATATATAGCTGCCCGTCCATATTGCCGAGCAAATAACGCAATCCCTTGCTGTCCACACGAGCATAGCAATTAATAGTGCTCTGGCGAAAGGTAAGCGGAGCAACGGCATGATAATTGCTGCCATCGTGATACACAATTGACTCGCGTCCGATGACAATAACGCCACCAATGGGCGACGGCACTGGTATTAGCATGGTAGCCTCAGTTTCCACGTTGTCCTGCTTCCAGGCCATCTTAATGAACTCCTTGTCCCGCAAATTAATTTCATGCGACTTCACGTGGCGTCCATCGTTGTCCTTGTGTATGACAATCACAGTGGGATTGAGGCAGCCATGCAAAAACTCTGCATCGTAGACTGTCAGTTCATCCATGCTGCAAAAGAAGAAATAAATACAGCTAAAACGGAACTGCAATAAATGGAACACATGTCATAGAACTAACCGCAAATTGGTTGCCTTCAGTTCGCTAGCATCTTTGTCCAGTGGGATGATTGTAAATAATCCCTGGTACAGACACATGCCAATAACACGTGCCTTTGGATCAATGGCTGCAATGAAACCGCCCTCAGATAGGATGCCAACGGAATCCGATACATTGCCATTGGCCTTGGTCACAACGGTTATGCTGTCGCCAACCATGCGTGCCTCGAGGATCATCACATTGAAGCGACGCGTCAGAATGAATAGTAAATCCTTATTGCTATCCGGTGGTCGAAAGTGCTTCATAACCGTAATTTTGCCATTTATGTTGATCTCCTTGAGAGGACGCAAACCCTCAGGTGTAACCAAATCAATTTGCACCTGATTGTTGCGTGCAATCACCAAATTCAAGTCTGTGGGCGATGTGAAATTGCCTGCCAACAGAAAGCAATAAATTTCAACATGCATTAAAATTCAAATTAAATGCCGGCCTAAAATGCAGTTGCTAAGCATATTTTGCAAGCCGGCCATGCTGTAGGTACTTTTCTTCTTTTTAACTTACCCGTCAGACAAGCGACAACCGCAGTCGGCTTTTGTGCGGTCACCACATAATGATGCGACATTTTTTTGTCACAATGCGTTGCAAATATTAGATTTAAAAACACACGCACACACTCGTTAAGTTTTATTTGCAAACTATATTTAATAATAAATTTAACTTTGCAGAACGAACGAGCGAGCTAGCTAGCTGCAACAAAAACGCGCTAAATAAAACACTCATTTATTACGTTTCTGTTGATCTGGCATCGCCGATCAGAAAACAAACAGCGTTGCATTTGATTCCTGAGCCTGTGCTGCAAAAGTATCAAATGTCTTGCGTTACGCAACACTAATATATTAATGGCGACCGGACGACTAGCTGAACCCTACATACGTGTTTGAAATTATAGAAAAAATCATTTTTATATTTGATTTACACTGTAAAGAACACAAGTTTATTGTATAATAAATTTCTCAATATACGCTGCAGACATTTAAGTGTTTTTCGTTGCCGCAAAGTGTGTCGTAAAAGTGCCTAAAACTGCCGTCGTTGGTCTTCGAAAGAGAACATGGCGAGGCTAACTAAAGTCTATAATACTGAAGATGATGATTCTAGTTATGTAGGCAGAAGGCATTTGCCTTTGGTAGCAGGCGATAAGCTAATGGTAAGTTTCGCAGTTAAACGAAAAACATGCATTTTCATGGTTAATGTGTATGCGCATACGACCTGACTGTGAGAAATGTAATAAAAGTCTTAAAAAATATGACCCCCTTCAACCCACATACTCTTGTATGCGTTGTGAGTGTGTGCTTGCGTGCGTCTGTGTGTGTGCACATTGTCAAACTTTCATAACACGTACGCGTGCATCTGTGTGTGCTATGTTCGAAGTACATATACACAATCATACATATATATGTATGTATGGTCATACTTGCACACATAAATATGTATATATGCTAGATTCGTTGTCGGCTGCGCCCAGAAATGTAATTGGGCTTTTTAATTAAGACTTTAGCCAAAAGATTTACCTCAAACTTCCTCTGCACCTGTCGTCGCATCTCTCCTCCCCTGCATCTTGCTTTGTGTCGCCATGTTGCTCAAGTGGCAACATCAAAAGTGAAAAACAACAACATAAACAGGTTTCAAATGCACTTTTCTTTCTCTTTGTAAACGTTTCCCTCTCTCCATCTCTATGTTTTTGCGAGCACTGTTTTTAAACTAATCTTTAATTTTTTAATCTTCAGATGCTAATGGACCTGAACAGCAAAGGACTTGTCATCGATAGCCCACAAATACGAGGTCGTGAACTGGAGGAATTCTCACGTAAATTCAACCTGCTCACAGAGACGGAACGCAAGCAATCCCTCGAGATCGATAGCAGCAGTTTCATCTCGGTGCTGAATCAGTGCGTTCAATGCGTTGGTTGTCGCCGGCGTGTGGAACGTTTATTTTACCAGCTAACTGAATCCGGACATCGAACACTTGATCCTCTAGAGCTGCGATCCAGCTGTACACTTGGCATTACGGAGGAGAAGCTGAAAACGCCGCAAGCGCTGGGTACATTGCTCTATCGACATCACGAGGTGCTCAACAATCTGCTGGACAATAAGCTGCGAAATAAGACTCGCTGTGTGCTGCACTCGCTGGATACGTTCAGAGCGAAACCGTTCTCAGAGACGTGGCGCGAAGTATGGTCGGCGATGAGCCGCAATTGCCGCACTGAGGTGACCATCATTGAGACCAAGGAACTGCACGAAGTGCTCGATAAGTATCTGAAGAAGCACAAGTTTTGTGCCGGCTGTCGAACAAAGGTAAATGATCTTGATTAAATTAATCAATACTTTTGACTAATTTATTTAACTTCTTGCAGATTGAGCGTGCCTATAAAATACTCATTGGCGAGGTATCTACCAAGGAGAAAGGCTATGCGGCGCAGCTATATGCGCACATACGGAAATGTGTGCCTGACGAGCACATCCATGTGAGCATGAACAAAATTGAGTTCCTTGATGCGTTGATTAAACGCGCCGAGCCTGAGGTAAACGGCAGCTATTCAAAACTTCGCGAACGCCATGCCAAAACGCTGGAGATCGCTCAGGAGGAGGTGCTTACATGTGTGGGCATGATTATGTATGAACGGTTGCGTCGCATTTATGTCAGCTTACGCGAGGAGGAGCGTGCCTGCCAAGTGCTGGCCGCTGTTGGTGTGCATGCGCTCTGTCGCAGCTTTCATGAACGTGTCGAGCAGAAGCAGGGAATTAGCAACCTGGAACTGTTGTATCAGGAGATCAGTCGTGCCGAGAAGGCCAAGGAGCTGAAGCGTGAGCAGAAGAAGCTGAAAAAGAAGAAGAAGAAGGATGAGAAAAAGAACATGCATCGTCATCTGTGTGACAACAACAATGATGATGATAATAATGCGATCGACGCTGCCGAATCGGATGATGATGACGAGGAGGAGGAAGAGGAGGCGTTGGAGGCTGAGGTTGAAGCGGATGCTGATACAGTAGACGATGGCATTGTTATTGTGTGTGCCGCCGATACCGATGTGGACCTTGAAGTCAAGCCGACAACATCAACGCCAACGCCAAGTGACAAACCAACGAAATCGAAATCAAAATCGAAATCGAAGAAGCAACCGAAGAAGAAGAAACAAAAATCTGCAAGCAACAATTCTAATAATAAGAATCCCGACAAGTTGTGCACTTACGACGTGGACTTGGATATCGTAGCAAGTAGGAGTAGTTGCCACGACTTGTCCAAGGCTGGCAAGTGCAACGACTGTTTGGCACCCATGCCCAACTGTCCCTGCGAGCAGGATGTGCGTGATTCGGGCTATGGTAGCGATCCACCAACATCGCATGCCAATTCTCGAATTTCCAGCGCCATCTCTTCGCCGGAGGGTTCGGAAGTATCGTGCTCGGATGGTCTATGCAATCACGATGGGCTGCTACTGGATGAGGAGCAAAGCGTGGCAGATGTTGCGGCACGCAACAGCTACGTGTCAGATTTGCTCTACGGTCAGCAGATGCAAATGGACCACAAGTTTTCATTGCTGCAGATGTGGGTAAGTAATCAGAAATCTATACTATCAAGACTATGAATCGCATGTAATAACATTTCTTCTACTTTCATACAGGACGACTTTGACGACTACGATAAAGACGACGAAAACTGTTGTTACATTCCCCAAGAGGTGGTGCTGGCTTATCAATACCAGCGCGAGCAAGTGCAGCGTCAGCGCGAACAGCTGCGTGCCACATTACGCCAAAACTTTGAGCGCTTGTGTTTGCAGCGTGGCGTTCACGTCGCGACCACCGCAAATGCCACCGCCACCTCGACTGGCCATTAATTTTTGCATTAAAAAACCGTTGTAGTTATTCAGTCGCGCGTTTGCGGTTTCAAAGAATCCACGCGCATGCATTCAAAATACATACATATAATTTTTTTGTTTTTTGAAATAAATGAAGTATAAAGTTATGCTTATTAATAATGTTACATTATCTCATTTCCATTTAATTAGTTTCTTAGCTATTGCGACACTCTTCATGGAATGGTTCAAGTGTGCGCAAATCTCGCCACGTTGGTGGCAATCCATTGGCTATGTATTTGCTGCAACGCTTGCAGGGCTCTAGGAATAGCTTGATGTGACTGTTGAGCCAAGTCACATAGCTCTTCACCGCCAGATCGGGCAACGTGGGTGAGAAGAAATGAAGCATCGCAGAGTGCGCATGCTCCTGCACCTTGCGGAAGACCTCATAACGCGACTCCGCCCAGAGATCTTCGTGGTCCAGCTGCTCGTCGTAACCCTTGATGGTCACCCACTCGATGAGGACGCCCTTGAAGACAATGGCCGCTTTGAGGACGTTGCTGATGGTGACCATGGCAACTGCATTGGAGCCAAATGGTCGGAATACTTTATAGAACGTATGCGGCGGATGATTGATTTCGCTTAATAGTTTCTCAATGTGGCTGAAAGAAAGGAATACGGTTTGTTATTATTATATATATTAAAAAAACCAATTTGGATTTAAGCAATTACTCTGGGTCATTGTTGAAGGAGGAGAAGGGCAATCGTTGTCGCTTTTGTGAGCAATAGTTGTAAGAACGTCGCAGAGTGTTTTGATTGAGGTTATTAAAGGCGAGAAAGCTGTGATCGTGCACTTTATCAATCCATTTATAGCTGTTCACAAGCTGCGGATAAAGCGCCTGACGATCCTGGGACGTCTCCTGGGCCAGGAACGTTGTGTTGCCCAAATGATAGGCTGTTGGGGGCACCTGTAAGCCATTTATCAGCTGCTCCACTTCACTACAAATATATTGAACCCATTATTAATGTTAAAGATGCCTTAATCTAATATATAAATTTTACCGCAACTGCGAATTAATTGCTCCAAAGCGGTCTTGAAAATCATAGACAAACTTGTTGCGACTTTCATCGACGCCTTCACCGTCAGTGCCGTCGGCCAGATGCTCAAAGCATTGTCTGACATTGGCACGAAGATTTTTGACCGCCGTTAATGTTAAATTCAATTTATCCATTTGTTTCTGCAACCGGTTGTTTTTCCTTGCAAAATTGTTTATATGCCAATCAAGCAAAAACAGTGAGGCCGGCAGTCAAGTTCGAAAAAAAAATACATTGTGCTAAGAAAAATATACTAGAATCTATTATGGCTTAGTACGTTTCTTAACAATATGATGCAAGATTGGTCTACTGTATTTATAAGTACCTTAAGTTAATCTAGTGCCTTATTTATTTAAAAGTTTTTTTTATTACTAATCAATTAGATGTTTATAAATTATAATTTAAATATTATATATTCTATTACAGCTTTCTGCAGAATAGTTGGCAACGCTAAATAGATAGAAAGCATATCGTTTTGATTGAGTATTTAATAGCATTCGAAGCACGGCCACACTGCAATCATTCAATTCATTAGAAATATTGTATTTGTGTCGCTCTCACATTGGTTTTATTTAATTAAGCCGTAAATAATGGGCAACAAATCGTCACTCTTCCTGCGGCACGAAGAAATAGCCCAAATTCAGAATGAAACCGGCTGTAAGTAGTAACGAACACTAGTGAAAAACAACAAATAATATATGCGTGTAGTAAAATTAAGAGCCGTAACCTTGAGACAAGATTCAATCCATAATTGTCGAAAATTGTTCACAACAAATACATACGCAGTTGCTAAAAGCATTTCCATTAACAAATCTCATTTAATAATGATTTCGCACACACGTGCCAAGAGTAGATAAAACTAATAATAGCTTGTTCGACTCATTACAAATATGTACCTTGGCCATTATTATTACCAGACATGGCCAATATTAATGTAAAAGGTTGTTTTTCGAAAGTTGCAAAGTATGATTTGCATAATGCTGGAAATGTGCAATGTTCCAATATATTGACAAATGCATTTATGACGTCATTGCTTTCATGGCTGTCCAGGGCAAAGTTTGCTGATCGTTTGATGTTCTGCCGTTTTATCAGGTGTCCGAACTGCGTGTAATTATTATGCGTGATAAGGTGTTGTATCCAACAACTGCTGTTTTGATAATGGCTGCAAAATATTCTGTTATCACTGCGGGTTTTATTCCTGATAATTGATAGTGTCTAACTCGTTTTTACCTTCTTTTTATATAGTTACTCCCAATCAAATTGAACGTTTGTACTCACGGTTCACATCTCTGGATCGCAACGACTGTGGAACACTCTCTCGTGAGGATTTGATGCGCATTCCGGAATTGGCCATCAATCCACTATGTGAACGCATTGTCCACTCTTTCTTTGCCGAGAGCACTGATGATCGTGTCAATTTCCGGCAATTCATGAATGTCTTGGCACATTTTAGACCGTTGCGGGACAACAAGCAGAGCAAACTAAATAGTCGCGAGGAGAAGCTGAAGTTTGCCTTCAAAATGTATGATCTGGACGATGACGGCGTGATTAGCCGAGATGAGTTGCTATCCATTCTGCATATGATGGTAGGCGCTAACATTAGTCAGGATCAGTTGGTTAGCATTGCGGAGCGAACCATTTTGGAGGCGGATCTTTGCTGTCAGGGCAAGATATCGTTTGAGGACTTTTGCAAGGCTTTGGAGCGCACCGATGTGGATCAAAAGATGTCCATTAGGTTCCTTAATTAAGCACAAATGTTTAAATAACAAAAAGATATAAAACTCTTTAGTCACTGTGTACCAAATAGTTTAGTGAAAATAATGTGAAAGAGAAGATTCGATGGCATTAACGTGTATAATTTGTAGTTTATTATTGAACTTGTATACACAACTATGTTATATAGATTGTATGCAGATATTTTATTGTTGCCTTGCATAGTTTTTATATATTGTATTAAATTGCCGCTTGCTTTCATTCCGTTCTTAACCAAGAGAAATTCTTGCATTTTGTCAAATATTTATTTTTGCTCTTTTTATTTGATTAGTTGCATTAAATAAAAACAAACATTGTAAATACCGATGTATGAATGTAGTTTATTGTATTTGCAGGCGATCAATTGGAATCTATATAGATGGTTAATGTGTTGTATATATGTATGTAACTAGAAGTATGTAATTTTTTGTCGTTTGCCATTGCCAAGTTTTTAACTTTGGCTTTTCAAAAATTGCTAATTTATGTGGTCGAAGAGACAGCCAGTTTCTTGAGATGCTCCATGAACAGCTGCAGCGAAACATCATCCGTGAGCACCGGAGCACCGCCATCCTGTTGAAAAGAGATCGATAAAGCGTTAGCTGAGGGAGTGGGAAGCATTCAAACATAAGGGAAATCGCATGTGGCAGAGCCCGACACCAAGAGCAATAAGTGTAGAAGAAAAGCAAAGTAAACCCAAAAGCAAAAATATAAAGTTTTACTACCGTCGTCTGCCCAATGGGCGGCTGCAACAATAACAACAACGATAAGAACGAACGGGCAACGAATACGAGAACACAATGAGAAAAGTATACAAAAAAAAACAAGAGTACAAAAAACATAAGTCGCTGAAAACATGACGAGCAGTTTGCTGTTCGATTGTGCACCCACCTGACCATACGCATACATATTGTTGTGCGTCTGCGAGGGATTGACCTTGGAGAGCAGGAAACGCGCCTGCGATCCACCGTGCTCGGTGTCGATGTAACGTGGCATGGGGAAACGTGTCTGCAATATTTCCTGGGCATCGTCGACGGGCGCTTGGAGCAGTTGCTTAAAGTTCTCATATTCGGGCATGTCTTGATACTTGAGGGCACGCCATTGGGCAATGGTTTCGCCATGATAGATGAGTATCTGGAAGAAGGTGTCCATCAGCAATATGCGGTCCGCTTGAATTGATGCCGTATCCAGGAGAACGGGCTCGGGTGGACCGTTGAACGAATAGCTGTAAAGTATGGGCTGAATCATGATCAGAGATTGGGTGAGGTCCTCGCGCATCAGCATGTGTCGATAGAATGTGGTCTCGTCGGGCGAATTGTTGAAGACCTGCAGGAACTGCGAGCGGCGCAAGTGATACATGAATTGCGGAAACAGGCTAAAGTTTTGCGACAGCCGAAAACTGTTAGGATCATCCTTGGAATACTCGCCGAACTTCTGGCACTGTTTGAGGGCAAGATTTTGAGTAAAGTTGTAGCCATACATAAATAGATAGTTAGGAAGTATCTTACCAAGCGAATCAGCTGACGATCCACCCAGCGCAAGATGTCGGGTCCCTCGTCCGTCTCGGCACGATAGACAACCATGCGCGCCATGAGCACTGCAGCCGCCTCCTGATCAAAACCAGCGCTGATGTGATGCACATTCGATGTGGCATCCGCCCAACTGCGTAATGAAGGTATAAAGAAATTAAACGCATTAATAGAAAAGTTAAAAATCTACAGACGAGAATGAGGGGCTCTGAAATATACACTAACATTCACAGTTCAACACTAATTATGAGCATAAAGATACTTATTGGAATCGGAGATACTTTCTCTTTTAACCCCATGGATATCGGTTAAAGATACATTCACAAAATAAGATACTTACTTTCTGGCTAGCGTTGTGACGCGAATGCGCCGCTGACCGCTTGGATGCTGATACTGCGTGATGAACTGTATACAACCGCGTCCGCCTTGCGGTATTGGGGCCGCATGCTGATTGACCACCTCAAAGAAGTAGGCCACCGTTGAACTTGGATTCAGGGTGCACAGCTTCCATTGCACCGTATTGCCCATGCCGATCTCCACATCCGACACCGACGGGCTCTTCACATTCAGCGACACACACGAGCCGATGCCACCCGAGATCTTCAGCTCGCGCGAGCACTTCACCTCCAGCGTGGCATTGAAAGCCATCTTCAGATCGTTGCGACTGTCGCGCGCAAATACGCGCTGGAATGTCTGCTTAAACAGCGACGAATTAAATGAATCACCCATGACCATATGACCACCCGTCGAATTGCACAACTGCTTCATCTCCATCAGACCCGTCTGATCTAAGGCACACGAGTATATGTCGATGCTGTGACCATTAGTGGCAGCACGTAACGCCAATGCATCATAATGCTTGATGGCCTTCTTCATGAACTTGACGTTGTCCTTGTGTATGTCGTGATGCGAGCGTATGGGATGCTTGAGCTCATCGTCGACCACTTGGCCGGGGCCCTGGGAGCAAGGACCACCGACAAAGGTCATAATGCGACCACCCGTATTTGGGTATGTGCACTCCAGCAGGCCCACGGCTATCGAGAGCGCAGCGCCCGTGGAGCGCAGATAGCGCTTGCCCTGCGGCACCGGCCAAGGATCGCGTTGCAGCTCACTGAGCAGATCACCCAGCGCAGTATCACACTGGCTGATCGGCTGCAGGAAGCGATGCGCTGGCGGCACATGTTGTGCTCCGCCAACTGCCACGCCCTGCTGGGCATTGGGCGGCATTTGACCTGGCTGCTGATGTGGTGTGGGCACTGCGCCACGACCAATGCCCAGCATATCTTGCACCTGCTTTGCACTCAAATCTTTTGTGCCACGAAACACATAACTCTTGGAACAGCCGTCAGTGCCCAGCTCATGCACCTGTATCATTTTACCAAAGGTAATCAGACCGACCAAAGCATTGGGTGGCAACAGACTCAGTGACATTTGCAGCGAATCCTTTAGAGCATCCAGTTCTTCCTCATCCATGCAAGTGTCTACCAGGAATATAAAGACAGGTGGCATCGTTGGTGCCCTGGTAATCGTATATTCGATGGTGCTAAACCCAGGAATCAACTCGGCTGGTTGATGCTGCTCTGATATGGCAGCATATTGTGGTGGAAACTATATGGAATACGATGAATCATAATGAAAGTTCAAAAGATCATTATTTTCAGCACTTACGGGATTGCGTTGAAAGCAAAAATTGCAGACCCAGAGTTTCGCACGATAGTCCACCTGACACAATGGGTTGAGGATGGCCCGACAATTGCTGCGGGTACACAGCACAGGCTCATATTGTATTGGTGGCAAGTCGGGGCGTTCTTTGAGTGGCTGATAGAGACACGCAAGCGGCACAACTAAGCGACTGGCATCGATGCGACTGGAGGGCCACACATTCCAAGTGAGTCGCACACCGTCCCGATCCTCATTTTGTTGGATGAACTCCTCGTAGGTAGTCATCGTTGGCAATTGCAATTAATTGAACTGCGCGTATATTAGAGCTTAAAATTAATGCAACTCAAGCGCAACTCTTATTGGGAAAAATCGTTTAGCCAGGCCACGTCACGGATTTGACAGTTGGTTTCGTAGCAAACAGCTTCTCAAGGCATACAAGCCGTTTGGCATGCCAACACAAAACAAAAGAAAAATATTTTAGAGTTTCTTTGTAAAATACAAGTGTGATCAACATATTAAATGTACAATCAGCACATAAAAACTTTTACGTGATAACATTTTTATGTATTTTGAGTGTTTAATAAATAAAAAATTCAAAAGACAAGCAAAATTTGAAACGAGTGGATAAGTCTGTTTGCAAATGCAGCCCTGATGCAGCTGTTTGCTCGTCGTCGCCGTTGCATGTGTATGTGTGTGTATTTTTTTAGAGTTGTTTCTAAGATGGCGACGAAAAAAACGCGTCTTATGTGAATGCAAATGCTGCAATCATAACAACTTTAATTTTATGCCAATAAATGTGCGCTAATTTGACACAAAGCTATTGAAAAACAGTGCTGAACAAGTGCAGAATATTTTACATGTGAAATTTGGTGCGAAAGTTTTGTGAAAATGGCCACAAATATGTATCGAGTCGGAGGTGAGAAAATTTTTTTTCCATACTCGCTTTTCTATCATCTTTCGTTATCGGCGCCGTCTCACTGTTTCGCCTGCCTGCTCGTTTTGTGTGCGTATGCGTGTGTATGTGTGCGCGTGTGTGTTCATGTTTGTGAATGTGTGTGTGTATGAGACTCCAAAAGTAATGAAATAATGAAAGTGCATTAAAATTATCAAAACTACACACAAAATATTAATGTAAATCGTTCGATACGTTTAATGCTTGTTATCATCGAATGAGATGATATAGGAATATGTATTTTAATGCGCCCTTTAGTTTTGCCGACACTCGAAAGTTTTAACAACGTAGACGATTTTTTAACAGCGCCACAGCGCGAGAAGCGGCAATGGAACATCAAGTCGACCGGTTCGAGGAGTGAAAAGAGAGTGAAGAGTGTGTAGTGAATTTCGGAGGGGGGTTATGTGTATGCCAACCAAATTGTCGCAGCTGCAGCAAGTGTTTTTGTACAATGCTCTCTATATGTTTCTCCGATAAGCATTAAGCACTGATGATGTGCTTTATATGCGTGTATGTGTGTAGGGTTGGGGATAGTGATGAAATGGAATTGCATTGGCAAAGTTCGCCACCGATCAACGTGTGTGTGTATGTGTATGAGTGCTGCGTGTGTTTTTATATGTGTGTGAGTTTGTGTAATTGAAAGTAGATTTCGTTACTTTTTTGAGTGTTTTTTTTTTTATTTATTTTTTGACCCATCGTGTTTTCTTATGCTAATGACTTTGCACTTTTGGCGCAGAATCTTTATACAAGCACTCATCTTATTGCAGTCGGCAATTTGAATTAACCAACCAAGCGATGACGTTATTTTGTTGTCTTCACCTGCATCATGCTTCTTCTTGTTCTCCTGTTAAATGTAAATGAACTGAAAATGCGAATACCTAATAAAAACAATCAAAATAAATAATAAAAAATTACGTATGCTTAAATTACAACGTTTTTTACGATGATATTTACTTTCTGATTGTGAACGCGTTGTCTTCAGAATTTTTTGGACTTCATCAGCGCTTTTGTTAGTCATTTTTAATAGCCACACACATAAAGTCACACATACACACTCATACAAATACAAACAAATGTCGTCGCAGGCGACACTTTCTTTTTCATCTCTTTTTGTTGTTTTACAAAAACACATCAACCAAAAATGCAAAAGATACATTTTCCTGCCTTTTATTTTATGCCTGCCTTGAGTTGTCGCTTGATCGCTGCTCTTTTTTCTTTTTTTTTCCTTTTCTTTTGTGTCGTTGTTTTCTTTCCTCCTCTCTTCTATCGGCTTTCGTTGTTGCCGTGGTCAAAACCCAAGCAACGGTTTCTGCGACAGGTTCCGCATCGTCGCAGTCGGCGCGCTCTGCTCGCGTTCAGCAGCCCCCTTCCCCTTGTTTTCCCCCTCCTCTTGATGCTACTGCCTCGCCTCGATGGATGGATGGATGCCCACATTTGTATTTAATTGACCAACGCGCATACTTTTCATTGTACTGTGGCCGTAATTAAGCGGCGTGTCCACCACAAGCAGCGTAGCAAAGAAATGCTGTGATTTTACACAAATCATAAAAGCATAAACGGTGACTACTCCATAAATATTGAAAATAGTCAAGTGTCTAATAAGATTGTCGAATCCTGTTGCCCTATTGGAACTAGCTAATTAGCGTTTTTTGCACTCTTAAAAGTTATCGAATATCTTAATCTTCAATCTGCGATTATTCTATCTTAGAAATTCGTGAGTTCGCGTAGTCACAGGTAACCTCAATTTTACTCATCTCTAATAGTCTGATGCCTGCATACATGTGTATAAGCGTGTATGTTGTGTGCGAATGTTCGTACGCGTTCGTGTGCTTGTGCTTATGCTGGTGTTGGTGTGCGTTGCTTCGAATGGATGCGTTTGCTTCCATTTCGCTTTGATAATGAATGATTTGTAGCATGGTGTGATGTGAAGGGCGAGGTGAGGGGGCCTGCAATTATTCATCCATTGCAGTAGCAGCACTTCATATTTCAACCGTAATTGTTACTCAATAATGCAACACTCGTTTTATTTTGTTGACTACTTCCAGACTACGTGTACGTGGAGACAGCGCCGAATAGTCCCTTCCTGATACGTCGCATCGAGGAGTTGAATAAAAACCAAACAGGCAATGTGGAAGCAAAGGTCATGTGTTTCTACCGGCGTCGTGATCTGCCCAACCCGCTCGTACAGCTGGCGGATAAGCACCAACGTAAGTAAATTTACTGAAAAAAAATAGAAGAAAAAAACTAGAACACAACAAATTCCTCCCAATTTCAAAACGTATGTGTAAGTTTTGTATATTTATAAGTATTTATTTTGTTATCCGAGAGCTAAGTGAGGTTATGTTATGAATAGTACTTGTCGCGACCGTCGAATAAGAGTCGTAAGCCAAAGCCAAAAGCGCCCCCTACAGATCCTGAGCACATTTTCACCACAAAAACCAAAGCTCAGTCGTCGAAGGCGCACGGTGGGAGGTGAAGTACACCACACCCCAAACCCCACCACACCGAAACCAAAACCGAAGCTGCTTCTGCCCCCACCACCCTTAGCATATGCCTGTGTGCAATGTGTCAAAGCATGGCCCACCCAACAAACACACACACACCCACTTAGCAGCAGTAGCAAAAACAACAGCAACAACAATAATAAAAGCCGACATCAAGAGCAACAAGAACCGCAATGACAACAACTGTAAAGCATACAGCCAAAGCAAAGAGTAAACGGAATCCGAGCATCCGTAGCTACAAAAACAACAAGAAAAACAACACGAAGCACATAAGCATAATATGTGTTGAGCTGCACTGTACTTCGATGTTGCTGTTGTAGTTGTTGCTGTTGTTACCGTTTTTGGTTGCTGCTGCTGCCCGACAGGCGGCGCCAGCCTCAATGTGGGAATACTAGGCAGCACTAGGTAGATAGGTAAGTAGGTAGACTGAATGTCTACCTCTGTGCGCTGAGCTCCAACTCCTACTGCTGCTATACTCACATTTGTGTGAAAATTTTCATGAGGCAGCCCTGTTGTTGGTTGTGCTGCAGGAACAGCATCGGAAGGAGCCGCGCTTTGCATTCTCCATTCATGTATACATACACACAGAGAGACAAGGGGGAGTCCGCCCAACAACTAGCAGTCATCAGCTCAGCATGGACAGACCAGACCATTTCGCTGTATCTTCATCCCAAAAAGCATACACACACAACCCCCCAATCGGTGGGGTTGGTTGGTTTTGGTTGGCTTGTGCCACTCGAATTCGATACGTGACCCAACGAAAATGCGTTTTTCCAACGCGTCCTCCCCTTCCACCTCCCCTGGCCCTCTTTTCCCGGGGCACATATAGCGTCGACAATACCCATTAACGATGGAGCCCTTCATCACATGCCTCACCCCAGCTACCCCCAAGCTACATCTTTTTTTAAGCTTGACAGCTTGCTCCTTTACTTTTTTTGAGAGCTGCAAATTCTTTCGGCGTGCGCTGCCTGTTTGCAGCCTAGCTGCTAATCATTCATTTAAAAATTAGCACACACCAAACTACACCACAAATAATATTATATTCAAGCGTGTCAAGAAGCGAGAAAAAAAAACGACAAAAAGAAACAAACAAAAAACTCAAAGCTGTACACTGGCCACGACAACACGAAAAAAAGCTGAAATACGCGTGGCTAAGCAAGGGAATGGGAAACGGGAGCAAAGACAGACAGTGGCAGCCAACAAAACGCACACGCCTCCATCTCTATCTGCCAACCCCTGCAAGCCGACCGCGCACTTACCAGACTTTATGTTTCCTATCTATGGCCACCAAACAGTTGCCCACCCCCAACCCCAAACCCCCATGACTCCCCCTTGACTAGCTTATGCTGTGATGCCGCCTCGGCTGCTGTTGCTTCTTCTTGCTCTTTAGCTATAGTATATAGTATAGTACACCTACGCTCTTGTAAATTCAGCAATGCACCCACAACCTTGTGTAGAAGAAGAAGATAGGGTGGGGTGGGTAGCGTTAGGTCTCTGCGACGAACTCCTTAAGAAGACAGCCACCACCACTCACCCCACCCCAGATATACATAGACTAAACCACCCGTTACCATCCCTTCATGATGGCTTGTGTGGGCTGGCGCGCGGGTATTAAAAATAAATTCAAAAAGTTTTGTATTTATTTTGTTGGGCTTTCGTTTGGTGGGCAAACGCGACATCTTTTAGTGAAATTACTTTTTGTACTTAACCTCACTTGAAACTCCGCGCTGCCAACTTGTTTGCAGTTTTGTAGTCAAAAGTACTATAAATGAAGCTTTGCCCTTTCGCTTGCTTGTTAACACATTCTCTCACTCATATTAACATTGTAAATATTATTAAATATATATATATATATATGCATATGTATGTTTGTAAAATCAACATTTCCCAACAAAAAATCATCTCTCACTACAACACTCACTGAAATACCTACCTTTGATGATGATGCAGTGGCAACCGCTGAGGATTCACCGCTGGCAACTAAACTGAAGAAAACCTGGCTTCGAACACCCGTGGGAGAGGAGCAGGCGGCGCAAGCTGTGCTCGATCCTTCAATAGGTACAAATTCTCTCTCTGGCAAAGCAGTTATTACTAAAATCAATATATCATTCATTTTTATGTTGAACGTAGCTAAACAATTTCTTTTGAGAATGCACTTTCGTTGCAACATTTGCCTTTAATAAATCTCCTCATTTTTGTCATATTTTATATATAGTAGTGACTATTTATGTATAGTAGTGACTTCTTATTTATTTATTGCTATTATATAATAGATCAAGCTTGGTACTGACCTGGGCAATGTTCATGAACTAAGCATACAAAAATGTCACTTATTACTTATTATTACTTAAAGTATTCTATTTAGAACTGAATATTAAAATGTATGCGAATTGCTTTGTTTTATGTATCGAATTCGTTTGTAGTTAATTTTGTCGAGTTCATGAACTAATTTGATGATGTTAGTACCAACCTGTAATGTAGTCTAGTTACCAACGTCAAATTTGGTCATGCAATGGTTGATTGTTTCTAAACTTAGCCCTTATAATTTTAGTGCTCGTATGTAGCATGTCTAGAGCAATTGAAATGCACTTATTCATAAATACATGAATTGATTTGTTTTCAGCTGCACTCGAAGAGGAACGCTCCAGCCCAACGCAAGCATCAGCCGGCGCCACTACAGGCAATTCCAGCACCAATAACACTAACAATAATAGCGTAGCAAGCGGCGGTGCTGCTGGTGGCGATGGGGAAAAGAGCGAAGCGCTAACCAGCAAACAGCGATACCAGATCAAGCATCGAGAATTATTTTTATCGCGACAAGTTGAGACGATACCCGCCACACAGATCCGAGGAAAGTGCTCCGTCACGCTACTCAACGAGACGGAGTCATTACAAAGTTATCTCAATAAAGACGTGAGTTGTGTAGTGTCATAGCAATTGAGATTTAATTTTCCCGTGTATTATATGTGTTTAATTCACTATAATTTTTATTTTTATTTTTTGAATTGCAGGATACATTCTTTTATTGTTTGGTCTTCGATCCGAATCAAAAAACATTGCTCGCTGACAAGGGTGAGATACGTGTCGGCAGTCGCTATCAGTGTGATATACCCGCCAAGCTAAAAGACACCGCCACAGATGAACGCAAGCTTGAGGAGCTCGAATCATTGGTGTGGACGCCAGAGCACAGTTTGACCGATCGTAAGATCGATCAGTTTCTCGTTGTCTCACGTTCCATCGGCACCTTTGCCCGCGCCCTTGACTGCAGCAGTTCGGTGAAGCAACCTTCGTTGCACATGTCTGCAGCAGCCGCCAGTCGAGACATAACCCTGGTAAGCAAGCGACATCATCTATTAGCATTATAATCATCTTGCTAATTATATGACGTTTCTTTGATTTCAGTTTCACGCTATGGACATTCTGCACAAGCACGAATATTCTATTGAGGAGGCCATGTCTTCACTAGTTCCTTCCACTGGGCCAGTACTCTGTCGCGATGAAATCGAAGATTGGAGCGCATCAGAAGCAAATCTCTTTGAGGAAGCGCTCGATAAATATGGCAAGGACTTCAATGACATACGACAAGATTTCGTAAGTAAACTCTTCCCTTATTCAATACATGAATTTTTAATGATAAAGCCTTACTTGTTTTCGCTTAACAGCTGCCATGGAAAACGCTAAAACAGATCATTGAATACTACTATATGTGGAAGACCACCGATCGATATGTGCAGCAGAAACGCGTCAAGGCTGTCGAGGCGGAACTCAAGCTCAAACAGGTTTACATACCCCAATATAATAATAATGGTAAAGGCAATGGTGCCAACGTGAAGGCGGGAAGTGGCGGTGGCCAAGGTGGTATCTATAATGGCACTACCAATGGTGGCGCAGACTTGTCCAACAATGGCAAACCGTGTGAATCATGCGGGACAACAAAATCATCACAGGTACTGCGACTCATTGATTTTGATAAACCATATTTATTTACGTAATTTTTTTCTTTTAATTTCACAGTGGAACTCCTTTAGCAATGGCCACTTGGCGTGTCGTCTTTGCCAAACATGTTGGGACTATTGGCGAAAGTATGGCAGTATGAAATCGGCACACAAAGGCGATGCCAACGATGGGGAGGCTAAGAAAAAAACAGCTATCACTGCAACACCAGCAGCAGCGTTAGCATCGACAGGCGCCACAACCGTGGTAGATCTTAACGATGATGAAAAAGTCAGTGATCTAAGTAATCGTCAATTGCACAGGTACTACAATTAATAAATTAAACAAAAAGTTATGATATTAATAATTTTGTATTATGCAGATGTTCTATTGTGAACTGTGGCAAGGAGTTTAAGCTAAAGACGCACCTGGCACGTCATTATGCGCAAGCGCACGGCATTGCCATTAGCTCCGGCTCGCCACGACCAATAATGAAGACGCGCACTGCCTTCTACTTGCACACAAATCCAATGACGCGTGTAGCTCGCATTGTTTGTCGAAGCATTGTTAAACCGAAGAAGGCGGCGCGACAAAGTGCATATGCAATCAATGCGCTGTTGGTCAAGCAGGAATGTAAGCATTAACTCTTCATATTTAATTTAACCATTATTTCATTGAGCTACTTTTGCAGTTACGAATCGTATTAGTGGCAAATCGCAAGCGGAAATCAAAAAGATGCTTTTGCTCAAGCCCAAGGATCGTGGCAGCGTCACAAAAATTGCAAATCGTTTGGGTGCACCTGGCAGTGGTCCTCACGAATGGTTGGTGCTAACACCCAAGGATAAAATGCCGCAGCCCGTTGTTGTTTCATTCCCAAAGCCGCCCAAAGCTCCAGACGGCAGCTTAGTCTACGAACGAGTACCCAACAAAACACCAGATGTTGTCGCAGTGCCTGTTGCGCCTGACAACAAAGAACTATCCATAATTCCAGCGCAAGCAACGTCTACGATACGCAAGCGTGCCCACGAGGAACAACAACTTAATGGTACCGAAGGTATGTGTAGTTTCGTTTTTCATCTAGAGCCGTTAACTAATTTTGCTGTGTCTATATTATAGTAACCATTGTGCCCAGCGGACCACCTGCCAAACGGCCAAACAAGGATCCAATGCCCTCGCACTGCCCCAGTCCGGAACAATTTGCTGCAATGATGGCGGCATCAGGACAGCCGCTCTCGAGACATCACGTAAGTTTTGTTTACTATAATTGTTAAATTTTCAAGATGCTGACTGGTTTTTTCATTTGATACAGCTTAACGGAAAACAAAAGATCGCGCAAATGGCACGCGGTGGCAACGGACGCAAGCAGGTCATTAGTTGGATGGATGCACCGGACGATGTTTACTTTAGAGCCACAGATGTACACAAGTAAGTTACACTTAGATTACTGAGTTTGTAAATTTACACATTAACGCTTGTGTTTGTTGCAGAAAAACACGAAAAATACTCTCAGCTGTGGACCTGCGTCGTGCAGCGCGCAAACCATGGCGCTCACTGCCCATCAAGTCAATGGCCCCAGAGCCGAGCAGCAAACCTATTGAATCACAAATCGTTATACTGGACTGACCGTCGACGGCCGAAACATCAGCGAAAATAAGCGCAGCAGCAGCGGCAAAGTTGCTGTCATATTCAGCCAACAGATTCGAACAGCATCAGCAGCATCCGCCATTTCCATATACAATGGATGCATTGCTAAACTAGTGACCCAGATTCTGTCTTTTAGTGGCTTGCCATGTACATACAAACATAAATGAACCCCGCATGCATACGTACACACATACAGATCCACAAAACATACTTACATACATACATACATCTAGTGTAGGCAAGAGTTACTGCATCACTATATGACGTTGGTACCCCATTTTCACTAAAACAGTAATCCAACCACTGACAACAAGAAAAAACACTTTACTAGCGCTTAAATAGATGTCTTAAAAAAAAACAAATAGTAAGATAATAAGTGTTAAGATCTAAAGCAATAGTAACACACACCGCAAAACAAATCAAATATTTATTCATATTTTACATAATTTTACAATTTTTAAAATCTCAGTATACCGTACACAAAAAAATAACTACACTGCGACATTGGACATGTATGAAACTCAAGGAATAAATTCATTGATTCTATATTAGATTACGTGTAGGCATTTTTAATAATATCGTTCCCTGCATTGTCCAATTTTTATTTTTTACGTATATATGTAAAATATTTTAAAGTCCTTTTTAAATTTGTAATTTCTGCAGTTCGCCTTCAGGTACCAAAAAAAATTTAATTTTGTTAATCTAATGTTTGTTGCATGCTAGCTAAAACCAGATACGTAAATTTGAAAATCAAAGGCCTCCATAATTTTGAAATATTTTTCACTCAAAATTTGATGATGCAAATAACAGAAGAAAGATATTTTAAAATTGATTTAATGCTTTAAGTATCAAAACAAATGGAAATCTAACCTTGTTATTAATGTGACGTGCAAGATTATTTAAAAAATTAATTATACGCTGTAACTAAAACAACAAAACGGGAAAAACAACCACAAATTGTACAGTAAATGGGATAAAGTTTATAACTTCGAATACAATTTATTTTCATAATTTATATACAAATTTCAAATTAATACTTTAAAAGCGATACACAATAAACATATGACAGACAGAGACACATACACAAGTATAGCATATTATTTAAGCCTATAAATGCATTAATAAGGAAATAAACCACATAATATACATTTATTAATGTATTGAGCATAAAATAACATAATAATATAACATTTACGATTTGGCAAATGACAAGTAAAACCCAAGAGTAGATCAGCATTGAGAACCCAAATGAAAACAAAAGTAAAATACAACAAAAAATCAGCAACAAAAACATTTATAAATAATGATTATAAAGAAATTCTAATTGTAAGCCAATCTATGTATTTTTAACTTTACAATTTAAGTAATTTTGTAAAATAAAAAATTCTTTAAATTAAAAAAATTAAGCGAGAAACACAAAAAAGGGAAAGAAACCAGCAAATGATGTCAGAAAAACGACCACAACACACAATATGTTTGTTTAGAAATACAAAATCAAGAGAGTATGCATGCTGCATATAGTAAAAAGTAAACCGAAAGTCAAGCAACAGAAGCAAATCAAACAGAGCTATATACATTATTATATATACATACCTATATATAAATATATATATATATACAGTATAACAGTATCAAATCTGCGCATTGCACGATACAATACGCATATACATTTTTACAATGCAGGAAGCAAGAACGCTGGTAGTTTGGCGGGGAGGGAGGGATAAGAAACCGAAAAGTTTTCCAAATAAAGTTTTAAAACTAAAAATTTTCCTACAAAAATATATTCATATATTCAACAATTTATTAACACATAATGACAATCACTTTACAAATCTTTCTTCAAATAAACGTAGTTCTATTCCGCGAAACTGGCAATGCAAAGGGATGCATTTGTGCCGCCAAATCCAAAGGAATTCTTTAGAGCAATTCGTCGAGATTGGTCCTCTGGCCAATTGCAGGTTTTTGTCACCACATTGGCATCCACGTCCAAATTCTCAACATTAATCGATGGTGGCAATTTATTCTCCGCACAAGCATGTACCACAAATAGAGCTTCTAGATTACCCGACGAACCCAGTAGATGACCATGAGCACCCTTTGTGGAGGAGACGAAAACGTTGGTCTTGTGTTCTCCAAAGACACGACTAATTGCATGAGCTTCAATCCTATCTCCAGTCGGTGTTGATGTGGCATGTGCATTAACATAGCGAATATCCTCTGGTTTTACACAAGCATCGGCAATAGCGCGACGCATGGCCAGCGTGGCACCAGCTCCATCCTCGCTGGGCGAGGTGATGTGATGAGCATCGCCAGAAAGTCCATAGCCCAGCAGCTCGGCCAATATGGGAGCTCCACGAGCACGTGCGTGCTCCAGCTCTTCCAGCACCAACACAGCGGACCCCTCACCCATCACAAAGCCATCGCGTGCCTTATCAAATGGTCGCGAGGCCACGGCGGGGTTATCATTGAACGCCGTGCTCAGTGCGCGTAACCTACAAAAGCCAGCAATCGATAGGGGGTCTATGCACGCCTCTCCACTGCCAGCAAGCATCAGGTCCGCGTCGCCGTTGCGTATGAAACGCATAGCATCACCAATGGCATGGGCACCGGTTGCGCAAGCCGTTGACACGGAATGATTGGGTCCTCGCAGGCCATGTCGCATGCTAATATGACCACACGCCATGTTCGGAAGCAGTCTTGGTACAAAATATGGACTGACACGATTATATCCACGCTGTAGCTGCTGGAATGCCCCGTACACTTCGGACAAATCAAACATGCCCATGCCGACGCACACTCCGAAACGTTCCCGCTGCTCTTCACTCAACTCCTTGGGTTGCAGCCGTGATGCGGCCAGTGCTTCGTCCGCTGCAATGACGGCGAATTGTGTGGCAGGACTCATGAGTTTAAGATCACTTTTCGTCAGATGTTTGTCGATCTCTAAGCGTTCTCTTGGTATTTGTGCGGCAACTTGGCATGGCAATCCCTTGAATTCAACTCCTAGCCGGGAAATTGCCGATTCCCCTGCCAGTAGGCGTTGCCACGATTCGGCTGCATTATTGGCCAGTGGAGTGACGGCTCCGGTACCAGTGATGACCACTCGCCGGCGAGTGGCTTGTGTGGATGCTCTGCGAATTTGTGTTAATAAGCGCATGTTGTAACGACAAACGTAACAGAAAATTTATGCAGACAATAACAGAAATCAGCTGATGGCCAATCTGGCGTTGCCAGACATTTATAACTTGCCACATGCTAGTGATGAGTGCGTGTCGTGTTTTTATCTGCTATACTATCTCAAAGATAAGAGAGCTTAATATTTGTACAAACAAGAAGATACTTATTCAAAAACAGAGGAAGTAAGTAATGGAGCGTGGGAAAATAAATGTAACCTTTGAATTACTTACTTTACTTTTAAGTATACAATTAATATTCTTACAAAAATTATTTTTCTTTTGCCGATTGCGGTTTAACTTTCATCATTTAGTGAATAATTGTCTTTGCATTATTGTATTTATGTTATCATCTTGTTGACCATTAGTCGTATATGCCCAATCAGAGTTTTTGAATGCGAGCTCAAAGAAAGATGATAAAAACCACTTTCTCTTTGCTTGCTTTAAGAGCGATATACATATTTGCATAATATAATTCTCCTGGTATCTCCTGGCACGAAGTATGTATAGTTGTATCTTATGTTTTATCAATTTATAAGTTCGTATACGGGTTTTTGTTTTTATTTAGCTCTACAAGAGTCAATGAAGAGAGCGGCAAACAATTGATCATACGAGTATGTACACATGTATTTGTATTTGTTTTGCTACTGAATTAAATGCTCGCTCAAAACCGGGCGATAACAAACACTTAAAAGCAAATTCTCATTCCTATGCGACGCAGTATCTCGCTGTGCTTTGAACAATAACAACGTGCTAAAAAGAATCGATAATGTCGGACAAAAGTAAGACTTAATTATTTTACATATACATAGATGTGATCAAAGGTAAATACCAAAAATAGTAAACTCTGCTGATAAATGAATATATGTATTTGCAGCCTGTTGCCATGGTCCCGGTTACGCAACTCCACTTGATGCTATGAAAAATGGACCCCGAGAGACTCTACTCTATACGTTGACGATTCAACCTAATTTGGAAGAAGAGCACGGCGATTATCTGTCTACCATTGATGTGGACCCTTCTAGCCCCACATATTGTCAGGTAAGTAAACATATTTATCACTCAAAAACGTTCTGTAAATTAAATGGTGCATCTATTTTAGATAGTTCATCGCACCTTTACCAATCGTAAGGGAAACGAGTTACACCACTCCGGTTGGAATGCTTGCTCCAGCTGTTATGTTGTGGATAAGAACGCCAAATCGGTGCCAAAGAGAAATCGCCTAGTGTTGCCGGCAATCAATTCAGATTTCATTTACGTACTTGACGTGGCAACAGATCCACGAAAGCCCGAGATCGTGAAGGAGATAAATGGCGACGTCTTGAAGAGTCACAATGTGACTGCTCCGCACACAACTCATTGCTTGGCCAATGGAAACATCATGATATCTGTACTGGGTGATGCCGAAGGATATGCCAAGGGCGATTTCATTCTCTTTGACTCTGAATTTAACTGTGTTGGAACATGGACCAAGGGGGAGAAGGTGGCGCCATGTGGTTATGATTTCTGGTACCAGCCCTATTATGATGTTATGGTCTCAACCGAATGGGGAGCTCCCAACAAGTTTCGACGGTATGTATTCAATCTCTTTGAATTATACATATTTTAATCTCGGAATTTATACAGTGGTTGGAAACCGGAAGATGCGAAGGATTTATCCCAATATGGATGCAGACTTAACTTCTATAAATGGTCAACTCAAACACTATATCAGACCATTGATTTGGGTCACGATGGCTTCACACCATTGGAGGTTCGTTTCCTGCACAATCCTAAACGTCCCGATGGATATGTTGGATGTGCCTTGAATGCCAAGGTGTTTTACTTTAAAAAGAGATCTGACTCGGATGATTTTGATGTGAAAAAAGTTATTGATATACCACAAAAGCTTGTTGATACTGGAAGTGGCACAGCAACGGAAATGGGTGGCATGATTTCGGATATTATTATTTCTCTGGATGATAGGTTCCTTTATGTGAACTGTTGGCGTCATGGTGACGTTCGGCAATACGATATAACCGATCCAGAGAATCCTAAACTCACTGGCCAATTGTTTTTGGGAGGTGCCATTTGCAGTGATCTACCCAACGTTGTCGTCAAAGAAGATAAAGAATTGACTGTAGGTTGAGTTAAGAATCAAGTTATATAATATTATATAATGTTCCATGTTATATATATTTATATGTATATATACTTACAGGAAAGACCAGCTCCTCGCTATATCAAGGGTCGTCGTTTGGAAGGTGGCCCGCAAATGATGCAGCTCTCCCTGGATGGCAAGCGTTTGTATGTGTCATCTTCACTTTATTCACCCTGGGATAAGCAGGTCAGCATCCTTTTTAGAAGACTTATTTCATTCCACTAAGTTACTTGTTGTTTTGATTATAGTTTTATCCCGATATGGTGTCGAAGGGTGGACATGTGGTTCTCATTGATGTCGATGTGGATAACGGCGGAATGACATTGAATGAGGATTTCTTCGTGGACTTTGGCAAGGAGCCATATGGACCTAGTCTGCCACATGAAATGCGATATCCAGGTGGAGATTGTACCTCTGACATTTGGCTGGTCAATGAATCTTAATTGGCGCTGTATTTCAAACGATTGCAACATAAAAATAAAAGTGTTTTATTTCCCTTTATAAATACCATTTCACACAACAACATTTCAATTTAAAATAAGAATGGCCTTTTTGGAAGTTTGCTGAATATGTCCATTATTTCTTCAGTGGAAAGCGACAACATATTGGATATACGTAAATCGCTAAACGAAAAAATTATCATTACTTTAATCATACATAATTATCTTTGTCATTGCCTTACTTGAATTCACATGTGTTCTCGATGAAAGACATTGCTAACTTGCTGACCTTTGCTCTTTGGAACATATTGATGTGTGTCAAATATGCCAGATTTGGTGGTATTAATAATTTGGCCCACGGAATGCATTGGAGACCAGATCGAAGTTGACTTTTAGATGCATCCATGGCACAAAACTCTTTCCACAGTACTTGGGTGGCAACAACCACAGCGAACGACATAAGGGTTAAGGGTATTTGCCTGACAAACCAGAAGGCACCGCCACTTAAAAATGCTGCAAGTAAATTTGTGTGTTTTACATCCATGTGGTCTATTAGCAAACATTGTAGCACCTAAACGAAAACATTTTTAAATTATATTTTTATAGATTGCAATTTGTGTTGATGAGCTCACCTTATAGATGCCCATATAACAAAGCAAAAAACGTGTAGATTTCAAATTGATCTTTCCCATTTTTCTGTTTACCACAGCACTGAATAAATCCATACCCAAACCAAAGCCCAGATAGGCGCGTAATTCCAGAAGACCATCCTTTATACGCTGCTCGATGGATCGCTCATGGTAATCTTGCGGTAATTGTTTTGGCTTGATGAACCAGAAATCCGAGTATCCATGTGCTTGTTGTCCACGCAGCACGATGATCGAGCACAACATGAACACCAAAGTGCGAGCTAGATGGGAATGTACGACTCCCAAGTTCAGTTGCCTCAAAATAGTCTCCAGTGACTGTAATCATAGTTATAATAGGTAAGATACCCTTTTAACTTTTAAGTAATGTCCACTTACTGCATGCACAATTCCGGTGCAATAAAATTGCACCACTTTGGGTGACGCCAACCAGATGAGTTGCGTTCCCAAGAAATTGGATATAAATGGTGTAAACGCCCAAACAAACCGTCCATTCAGCTGTCTAAAGATGCAAACTAAATAGTATGTTGTTGCATTAATCATGGCGCCTACACTCGAAGTTTCAAGATAGTTTCTCACTGCGAACCATACGCGTTTCCTATTCAATTTGTTGTATTGCATAAGCAACGGAATCTGCCGAAGATTTTTAATAATAAAAAGATACAAAGGTTATTTTAAATTACTTGCCAATAATAAAGGAAAATAATATTTGCAACTGCACACATGATTGCGATAAATATTCCAGATGTAAGCCTCCGTACAGGTTTGATGGGGCAGGGAGTGGATAACGCCTGCACAATGCTTACGACATAAGGGCATCTCAAAAAGCTTGCTATTCGCAACCATTTTAGTTTTCAGTTTTTCAAACTGCTGATTCAAGTTCCGCAATCAACACTGAACTGAGAGCCGATCCCAGACTAAAACCGATCTGAACATCTGCTTGGACACTGTCAGGTTCAAGTTGTAGGTTAAAACGCCAATTATAAAGCAGTTTTCGAATACACATATATTTTTTATGACGAGTATCTATTAATGAAGGTTTAAGTAAGTATTTAAGCAAAACTAGCTCGTTTTCTTTTCTTTTATTACTGACAAATAAATAGTATAAAAGTTATTGCTAAGGAAAAATAAATTTCTTGCTATTAAATAAACAATATATCTAGTTATTTATATTTTTTTAAGTTATTAAATTTTTATTTTGCTTAAAAATATTGTTAAATTATTAATATTTTTGGAGCGTTGGGATTTTTTAATAGGAAAACACCTTAACATAATAAACTAATAAATTAATTAATTTTAAAGAATTCAAAAGATCACAAGAATTCTCTGCACAAAATGGATAGATTTTCTGCAAGCGGTTTCTAATGATGCCGCCTGATGCCTGATTTTCCTAGGATAGGAAAACGTATGTATGGATAATATTGGCAAGCGCAAATGGAATGATCACATCGGTAATGCCAAGGCGGTTTCTTTTGTCGGTCTTGTACTTGCCCCCAATAGTTCGACCAGTCTCAAGCAGAGCATAACTGAGAATAGTGAGCTTGGGAAAGCACAGGTAGCTGATGCCTCCAACAAATGCAGCCAGTACTCGCAGCTGTGTTTCGTTAATAGCTCGTTGTCCTCGCAGATAGCAAAGTATGCTCTTCAAATTGTACATTAAAGCAAGTAATTAAGTAAATTTTATCAAGATTAATTGACCACTTTTTATGCAACCGAGCAACGCCTTAAAACTGTCCAATGCAAAGCCAATGAGCAATGAGTACATACAATCCCAAATTGGAGGCATCAGTTTGTGGCACAGCCCCTGGAGTTAGAAACTAGAAGCCATTGTGCCACCAACATCTTCCCTTTATTCACCTTGGGATAAGCAGGTGAGCACACCTCTTAGAAGGTTCATTTAAGTTTTGTGTTTTTATAGTTTTATCCCGATATGGTATTCACTGCGGTATGACATTGAATAAGGACTTTGGACTTGGCGGACTTTGGACCTAGTCTGTCATGCGATATCCAGGTAGAGATTGTACCTCTAACTTTCGACTGTCCAATGAATCTTAATTTGCGTTGCATTTCAAACAATTCCAACATAAAGTTAAAAGTGTTTTATTTCCCCTTTAAATTACCAGTTCACACAACTCACATTAAATTTAAAATAAGAATGGCCTCTCTGGAAGTTTGCTGAATATGTCCATTAATTCTTCAGTGGAAAGCGACAGCAGATTGTACATACGTAAAGCGCTAAACGAAAAAATTATCATTACTTTAATCATACATAATTATCTTTATTATTGACTTACTTGAATTCACATGTGTTCTCAATAAAAGACATTGCCAACTTGCTGACCTTTGCTCTTTGGAAGAAATTGACATGTGTCAAATATGCCAGATTTGGTGGTATTAATAATTTGGCCCACGGAATGCATTGAAGACCAGATCGAAGTTGACTTTTAGATGCATCCGTGGCACAAAACTCTTTCCACAGTACTTGGGTGGCAACAACCACAGCGAACGACATAAGGGTTAAGGGTATTTGCCTGACAAACCAGAAGGCACCACCACTTAAAAATGCTGCAAGCAAATTTGTGTGTTTTACATCCATGTGGTCTATTAGCAAACATTGTAGCACCTAAACGAAAACATTTTTAAATTATTTTATTATAGATTGCAATTTGTGTTGATGAGCTCACCTTATAGATGCCCATATAACTAAGCAAAAAACGTGTAGATTTCAAATTGATCTTTCCCATTTTTCTGTTTACCACAGCACTGAATAAATCCATACCCAAACCAAAGCCCAGATAGGCGCGTAATTCCAGTAGACCATCTTTTATACGCTGCTCGATGGATCGATTATGGTAATCTTGCGGTAATTGTTTTGGGTTGATGAACCAGAAATCCGAGTATCTATGGGCTTGTTGTCCACGCAGCACGATGATCGAGCACAACATGAACACCAAAGTGCGAGTTAGATGGGAATGTACGACTCCAAAGTTCAGTTGCCTCAAGATAGACTCCAGTGACTGTAATCATGGTTATAATAGGTAAGATACCCTTTTAACTTTTAAGTAATGTCCACTTACTGCATGCACAATTCCGGTGCAATAAAATTGCACCACTTTGGGTGACGCCAACCAGATGAGTTGCGTTCCCAAAAAACAGGATATAAATGGTGTAAACGCCCAAACAAACCGTCCATTCAGCTGTCTAAAGATGCACATGAAATAGTAGGTTGTTGCATTAATCATGGCGCCTACACACGAAGTTTCAAGATAGTTTCTCACTGCGAACCACACGCGTTTCCTATTCAATTTGTTGCATTGCATAAGCAACGGAATCTGCCGAAGATTTTAATTTAAAGTACAAAGGCGATTTTAAGTAACTCACCAACAATAAAGGAAAATAATATTTGCCACTGGCCACATGATTGCGATAAATATTCCAGATATAAGCCTCCGTGCAGGTCTGATTTGGTAGGGAGTGGACAACGCTTGCACAATTCATACGACATAAGGGCAACTCAAAAATCTTGCTGTGCGCAACCATTTTCGTTTTCAGTTTTTCAAACTGCTGATTCAAGTTCCGCAATCAACACTGAACTGAGAGCCGATCCCAGACTAAAACCGATCTGAACATCTGCTTGGACACTGTCAGGTTCAAGTTGTGGGTTAAAACGCCAATTATAAAGCAGTTTTCGAATACACATATATATATTTATAGGGAGTATCTATTAGTGAAGGTTTAAGTATTTAAGCATAACTAGCTCGTTTTCTTTTCTTTTATTACTGACAAATAAATAGTATAAAAGTTATTGCTAAAGAAAAACAAACTTCTTGCTATTAAATAAACAATATATCCACTCGTAGTTATTGATATTTTTTTAAGTTATAATTTTTTTTTTGCTTAAAAATATTGTTAAATTATTAAGATTTTTGGAGCTTTGAGATTTTTTTTAATAGGAAAACAACTTAACATAATAAATATTAATAAGTTTTAAAGAATTCAAAAGAATACAAGAATTCTCTACACATAATGGATAGATTTTCTGCAAGCGGTTTCTAATGTTGCTGTCACTGCAAAGAAAAAATATAACATAAATTATAGATCTGAAATGTTTAATTAGGAAACTTACTAGTTGGCTGTTGTGCTATCTATAATGATGCCGCCTGATGCCTGATTTTTATACCCGCTACCCATAGGGTAGAAGGGTATTATAACTTTGTGCCGGCAGGAAATGTATGTAACAGGTAGAAGGAGGCATCTCCGACCCTATAAAGTATATATATTCTTGATCAGCGTCAACAGCCGAGACGATATAGCCATGTCCGTCTGTCCGTATGAACACCTAGATCTCAGAGACTATACGAGATAGAGCTATAATTTTTTTTCGACAGCATTTGTTATGTTTGCATTCAGATCAAGTTTGTTTCAAATTTTTGCCACGCCCACTTCCGCCCCAGCAAATCAAAAAAATCGAATAACAAGCGTAATTTTAAAGCTAGAGTTACTAATTTTGGTATATACAGTAATAACTATAGTAGTTATGATCCCTGAATTTGGTTGCGATCAGACAAAAATTGTGGAAGCTATTGAAGAAATACTTTTGTATGGGCAAAAACGCCTACTTACTAGGGGTCTTAGTTGCTTTGGTTGACAATGTGGTATATCGTGCCGTCTATGGTATATTTTGAATGCGGTACTATATCGATATACCACATATACCATTTGGTATATTTTTAGTATTTTGCAGTATGTTTGGTATATTTTGAGAATAATACCGCAAAATATATTGCTTTTATTCAAAATGGGTAGCGGGTATCTCACAGTTGAGTACACTCGACTGTAGCTTTCTTACTTGTTTTTAGGATAAAAAAGTATGTATGGATAATATATTATTATTATGTGGCCATTACAACCCTTTTATCGGGTCTCAGCCTGAAGCGCGATGTGCCTCCACGCGGCTCTGTCCTGAGCGCGCCTTCGCCAGTTGGTAACACCAAGTGTGGACAGGGTTTCCATCACCTGGTCCTGCCAACGCGTTCGGGGTCGTCCTCTCCTTCGTGTCCCAACAATCATCGCATCAAACACCTTACGAGCCGGAGCATCTTCATCCATACGGGCAACGTGGCCCAGCCAGCGAAGTCTTTGAGATTTCACTCGACTGGCCACGTCAACATCGCCGTATAGCTCATACAGCTCGTGGTTGTATCGGATGCGATAAACATCGTCCACGCAGATTGGACCAAAGATTTTGCGAAGAATTTTCCTCTCGAACACTCCAAGAGCAGCTGCATCTGACTGCGTCACAGTCCAGCACTCCGCACCATATAAGAGTACTGGAAGAATGAGCGTCTTGTAGAGTGTGGTTTTTGTGCGTCGAGAGAGAGCTCTACTATTAAACTGCCTACTGAGCCCAAAGTAACACCTGTTGGCAAGTGTTATTCTCCGCTTAATCTCCAGACTGACATCATTTGTGCTTGTTATAGCAGTGCCTAGGTAAATAAACTCCTTGACGGACCCAAAGCTATAGTTTTCTGCAGTCAGCTGAGAATCAAGACGCCGCGATTCTCTGCTAGAGCACACCATAAACTTTGTTTTCTCCATATTAACTGCTAGTCCTACTTTTGCTGATTCCTTTTCAATAGCCCCGAAGGCTCCTGTGACATCACGCTTGGTGCGGCCAATGATATCAATATCATCAGCGTAACCAAGGAGCTGGACACATCTGTTGGTTAATATCGTGCCGTCCGATGTACACCGGCCTTTCTTATAATACTCTCCATTAAAATATTGAAGAGTATACAAGACAGCGAGTCACCTTGTCTGAGGCCACACTTGGTAGTAAAGGTTTCGGATTGGCCACATCCTACCTTGACAGAGCTGATGGTGTTGCTCAATGTCATTCTGCAAAGTCTAGTCAGCTTTGCTGGTATACCAAGCTCAGACATGGCGGCATATAGGCGATCTCGCCGGGGGCTATCAAATGCAGCTTTGTAGTCGACGAAGAGATGGTACGTGTCGATCTGGTTTTCTTAGGACTTCTCCAGGATTTGCGCAAGGTGAAAATCTGGTCAACAGTGGACTTGCCAGGCCTGAACCCACACTGATAAGGTCCAATCAGTGCTTCAGCATGGGGTTTCAGTCTTTCACACAATACGCTCGTTAGGACCTTGTACGCAACTGGAAGAAGACTAATTCCGCGGTAGTTGGTGCGCACCGTGGCATCACCCTTCTTCAGGATGGGACAGATCATGCTGAGATTCCAATCTTCGGGCATGCTCTCCGTGAGCCATATCTTACTGATTAGTTGGTGCATGCTCCCTACCAACATATCACCAGCTGCCTTAAACAGTTCTGCCGGCAGGCCGTCAGCACCTGCAGACTTGTTGTTCTTAAGCCGTTGGATTGCATCCTTGACTTCGATATGACTTGGGATTGGCACTTCAATATCAGTGCCATAGATTGGGGTTCGTGGATCATAATCTTCAGAGTCTGTGCTTGAGCCAGATAACAGACTCGAAAAGTGATCCCTCCATAACCTCAGCACGACCTCAGCTTCTGTGACAAGGTTTCCATCATCGTCCCTGCACGCCACTGCACCAGACTTAAATCCTTGGGTCAGACGCTTGACCCTCTGGTAGAAGTTACGTGCTTCATTTCTGCATCTGCTGCTCTCTATGCTCTCACACTCTCGCCTTTCCTGCTCTTTCTTCTTGCGTCTGAAAAGGCGTTTTCGTATCTTCTTCTCAACCTGTAGACGTCCACAATAGCTCGTGTCGCCCCAGCTTGCAGTGTTCTTCTGTAGGCGGCGTCCTTTGCAGCTGTTGCGTCACGACACTCCTGATCGTACCATGGATTCCTTGTTAGAGGACGCTGGAATCCAAGCACCTCTTCTGCCGAAGCTCGCAGGGAGTGGGATATGAGCGCCCACATATCGCTTATGTCTTGAGGTATTGAAGGTGCTCGGCTTAATAGCCCCGAGACGTGAGTGGAGAATGCATTCTTCGCCTGTTGTGATTGCAGCTTTCCGATGTCCAGCCTTCTTAACGCACTTTGACGTGCAATCTTCGCCACACATAGCCGTGTGCGAATCTTAGCTGCAACAAGATAATGGTCGGAGTCGATGTTGGGACCCCGACAGGATCGTACGTCGAGTATGTTAGATGCGTGCCTTGCATCGATCACAACATGATCGATCTGATTTCTGGTCAGTCAATCGGGAGAGAGCCAAGATGCCTTATGGATGTCCAAATGACGGAATCCGGTACTACGAACTACCATATTATGCGCAGCTGCAAAGCCTATTAATCTGAGACCATTGCTCGAGGTGGTCTCATGTAGACTAAATCGCCCGACGGTGGCACCAAAGATGTCTTCTCGTCCTACCTTGGCATTAAAATCCCCGAGGAGAATTTTAATGTCATGGGAAGGACAGCGGCCATAAGCTCGGTCGAGCTCCGGATAGAAAGCGTCCTTGGTGGCATCGTCCTTTTCCTCCGTTGGGGCATGTGCGCATATCAGGCTGATGTTAAAGAATTTGGCAGTAATTCGGATCGTTGCAATTCTCTCGTTTATTGGCCGAAAGTGAGAGACTCGGCGCCGCAGCCTGGCACCTACAACGAAACCACAACCAAATTCATGCCGTTCTGGATGGCAGCTGTAGTAAATGTCACAGTTCTTCCTCTTTATGCAGCCTTGTCCTATCCATCGCATCTCCTGGATAGCAGTGATGTCAGCCCTACATTTGTTGAGGGTATCTGCTAGTTGTTGAGCAGCACCAGGTCTGTACAAAGTTCGTACGTTCCAGGTGCATACTCTCAAATCATTGTCCTTTTTACGTTTGCTATGGTCGTCAACGTTAGATCGGTTCCTTTCCGAGGCTTCTCTTGCTTCCTTCACTGAAATTGTGTTTTGCATGGGTGGATTTCAAGTCCTACGCCAAAACCTAGTTTGTAGAGTTAGGACTCTCGTCGCGCGCTTTAGTTTGCCACTCAACGGCTGTCGAGCGACAATCCAGGGAGAACCACGTGGAGGTAGTGCGTCGGCTTGAAGAAAGCAGTGACAGGAATCATGCTGGCATTCACCAAGTTGAATGCAATCAGACACTTTGACCTGTATGCTTCCCCCCATTCTCCATGGATAATATAGGCCAACGCGAATAGAAAGATCACTTCGGTAATGCCAAGGCGGTTTCTTTTGTCGGTCTTGTACTTGCCCCCAATAGTTCGACCAGTCTCAAGCAGAGCATAACTGAGAATAGTGAGCTTGGGAAAGCACAGCTGATGCCTCCAACAAATGCAGCCAGTACTCGCAGCTGTGTTTCGTTAATAGCTCGTTGTCCTCGCAGATAGCAAAGTATGCTCTTCAAATTGTACATTAAAGCAAGTAATTAAGTAAAGATTATCATGATTAACTGACCACTTTTTATGCAACCGAGTAACGCCTTAAAACTGTCCAATGCAAAGCCAATGAGCAAATAAATGCACATGCCCATCAGTATATACAATCCCAAATTGGAGGCATCAGTTTGTGGCACAGCCCCTGGAGTTAGAAACTAGAAGCCATTGTGCCACCCACATCTTCCCTTTATTCACCTTGGGATAAGCAGGTGAGCACACCTTTTAAAATGTTCATTTAATTTCACTAAGTTTCGTGTTTCTATAGTTTTATCCCGATATGGTATTGACGGCATGACATTGAATAAGGAATTTGGACTTGGTAGACTTTGGCAAATAGCCATTTAGACCTAGTCTGACTTTTGGTTGTACAATGAATCTTAATTTGCGTTGAATTTCAAACAATTCAAACATAAAGTGTTTTATTTCCCCTTTGAATTGTCAGTTCACACAACCTTCTTTAAATTTAAAATAAGAATGGCCTCTCTGGAAGTTTGCTGCACATGTCCATTAATGCTTCAGTGGAAAGCGACAGCAGATTGTATATACGTAAAGAGCTAAAAGAAAAGATTGTCATTACTTTAATCATACATAATTATCTTTGTTATTGACTTACTTGAATTCACATGTGTTCTCGATAAAAGACATTGCCAACTTGCTGACCTTTGCTCTTTGGAAGAAATTGATGTGTGTCAAATATGCCAGATTTGGTGGTATTAATAATTTGGCCCACGGAATGCATTGGAGACCAGATCGTAGTTGACTTTTAGATGCATCCGTGGCACAAAACTCTTTCCACAGTACTTGGGTGGCAACAACCACAGCAAACGACATAAGGGTTAAGGGTATTTGCCTGACAAACCAGAAGGCACCGCCACTTAAAAATGCTGCAAGTAAATTTGTGTGTTTTACATCCATGTGGTCTATTAGCAAACATTGTAACACCTAATCGAAAAAATTGTTAAATATTTTGTTATTGCTTACAATTTTTGTTGATGAGCTCACCTTATAGATGCCCATATAACTGACCAAAAAACGTGTAGATTTCATATTAAACTTTCCCATTTTTCTGTTTACCACAGCATTGAATAAATCCATACCCAAACCAAAGCCCAGATAGGCGCGTAATTCCAGTAGACCATCCTTTATACGCTGCTCGATGGATCGCTCACGGTAATCTTGCGGTAATTGTTTTGGCTTGATGAACCAGAAATCCGAGTATCCATGTGCTTGTTGTCCACGCAGCACGATGATCGAGCACAACATGAACACCAAAGTGCGAGTTAGATGGGAATGTACCACTCCAAAGTTCAGTTGCCTCAAAATAGTCTCCAGTGACTGTAATCATGGTAATATGGTAATAGGTAAGATACCCTTTTAACTTTTAAATAATTTTCACTTACTGAATGCACAATGCCGGTGCAATAAAATTGCACCACTTTTGGTGGCGCCAACCAGATGAGTTGCGCTCCCAAGAAAGTGGATATAAATGGTGTAAACGCCCAAACAAACCGTCCATTCAGCTTTCTAAAGATGCAAACTAAATAGTAGTTTGTGGCATTTATCATGGCGCCTACACTCGAAGTTTCAAGATAGTTTCTCACTGCGGACCACACGCGTTTCCTATTCAATTTGTTGCATTGCATAAGCAACGGAAGCTGCCAAAGATTTTGAATTAAAGTACAAAGGCGATTTTAAGTAACTCACCAACAATAAAGGAAAATAATATTTGCCACTGGCCACATGATTGCGATAAATATTCCAGATGTAAGCCTCCGTACAGGTCTGATAGGGTAGGGCGTGGATAACGCTTGCACAATTCATACGACATAAGGGCAACTCAAAAATCTTGCTGTGCGCAACCATTTTTGTTTTCAGTTTTTCAAATTGTTGATTCAAGTTCCGCAATCAACATTGAATTGCGAGCCTAACCCAGACTAAAATCGATACGAACGGCTTCTTGGACACTGTCAGGTTCAAGTTGTAGGTTAAAACGCCAATTATTAAGCAGTTTTCAAATAAACACACATATAAATTCTTCATGGCGGGTATCTACTACTGAAGGTTTAAGTATTTTAGCATAACTAGCTCGTTTTCTTTTATTGTTTACAAATGAATAGTATAAGTTATTGCTATAGAAAGCAAGAAAAAGCTACAGTCGAGTGAGATACACGCTACCTATTTTGAACAAAAGCAATATATAATATTTTGCGGTATTATTCTCAAAATATACCAAAAACGCTACAAAAATACTAAAAATATGCCAAATTATATATTTGGTATATCGATATAGTGCCGCATTGAAAATATACCATAGACGGCACAATATTTCAGATTGTCAGCCAAAGCAACTAAGACCCCTAGTAAGTAGGTGTTTTTGCCCATCCAAAAGTATTTCTTTAATAACTTCCACAATTTTTATCTGATCGTCACTAAATTTTCAGGAATCATAACTACTATAGTTATTATTGTATTATAACGCTTGTTATTCGATTTTTTTTAATTGCGGGGGCGGAAGTGGACGTCGCAAAAATTTTAAACAAACTTGATCTGCGTGCAAACATAACAAATGCTGTTATAGCTCTAAATCTTATAGTCTGTGAGATCTAGGTGTTCATACGGACAGACACACAGACGGACAGACGAACATGGCTAGATCGTCTCGGCTGTTGACGCTGATCATGAATTTATATACTTTTGCGGTCGGCGATGCCTCCATCTACCTGCTACATACATTTCCTGCCGGCACAAAGTTATAATACCCTCCTACCCTATGGGTAGCGGGTATACAAATGTTCTTGCTAATAATAATCAATAGTTTTAGTTATTAATATGATTGTAAAATATTATTTTTTTCATTTTGCTGAAATGCAATGTATTGTTAAATTATTAAGATTTTTCGAGCATGGGTTTTTTTTTAAATAAGAAAGACCTTTAATAAAATAACCTTTAATTAGTTAAAAAAATAATGTTCCTAAGAATTCTCTGCAAAAAATGGATAGAGTTTCTGCAAGCGCTTCCTAATGTTGCTGCCACTGCAAAGAAAAAAATTTAAATTACAGATCTTAAAAGTTTAATTAGGAAACTTACTAGTTGGCTGTTGTGCTATCTATAATGATGCCGCCTAAGCCGCTGATTTTCTTAGGATAGAAAACGTAAGTATGGATAATATAGGCAAGCGCAAATGGAAAGATCACATCAGTAATGCCAAGGCGGTTTCTTTTGTCGGTCTTGTACTTGCCCCCAATAGTTCGACCAGTCTCAAGCAGAGCATAACTGAGAATAGTGAGCTTGGGAAAGCACAGGTAGCTGATGCCTCCAACAAATGCAGCCAGTACTCGCAGCTGTGTTTCGTTAATAGCTCGTTGTCCTCGCAGATAGCAAAGTATGCTCTTCAAATTGTACATTAAAGCAAGTAATCGAGTAAAGATTATCATGATTTACCCGATAAATGCCCGCATAGCAGCCAAGCCAAGCCATAGATTCCAGACGGAACTGTCTTAACTGCCAATGTCCGCTTTTGATGCAACCGAGCAAACCCTTAAAACTGTCCAATGCCAAGCCAATGAGCAAATACTTGCGCATTCCCTGCAGTATATACAATCCCAAATTGGAGGCATCAGTTGGTGGCACAGCCTCTGGGGTTAGAAACCAAAAGCCATTGTGCCAGCGACGCTCCTTACCCAGCAGAACGATGGCGCTGCAGACCATAAAGACCAAAGTTTGCAGTGTCAGCGAGGAAGCTAACAGTTTCGTCACAAAATTCCCACGTTGCAGCAAAAAACTTTCTATTAACTGAGCCAAAAATGAGCATAAATAACATTATTATGAAACAACTTTAATTACTTACGGACTGAAATATTCCCGTGTGCTCCACATTTTTAACGCGCTTCGGTAAATAGGCGGTCAAGAGGCCACCCAAGACGGAAGGTGCAAACACTAACGTGAAGTAGCGAAACTCACCTAGGAAATTACTGGCAAGATACAAGATGACTTTTAGATAAATCTGGAACGGTGCCTAAGCTGCCTCTTCAGCATCGATAAGATTCGTACGTGCTGTGCAATTTTGCTTAGTTTTATTAAAAATAAACATTTTAAATCGTTTAAAGATAGCTGCTTCTAAAGTCAAAGAACTCGAGACCATGGAGTATTTTTTCTGTATTCTTTAAAGTCGCACAAAAAATAAGCATTCGAAAGATATTGTATCTTTTGCCTTAATTATGTATCTCATATAACGAATAATACAAATGTGAGCATGTTAATGATATCTTTTGCACACCATAGCAGATACATTCATTGCTTTTTTATGTTTCTACATACCGCATCATGCAAATGAATGTAGCTATGAGGTAGCCATTCAACACTCCACCAGACACCAATTGGGTGAAGTACCAGGACGCGTCGTGGAGCAAATCCTCATGGAATCCACGCAATTTGCGACTCACCAGATGCAGGAGTGCCATTGGAAGATAGTATTTCATATTCGACAAGACAAAATGGAAAAGATTCTGCAGCATAGCACGCCGACAGCTGTGCGGATGAACCAGGTCATTGCAGCTGCACTTGCTGACGTGCTCCACAAAGTATTTGCTTAGACCGCCCATCAAAACACCACTAGATACTTTCGGGTGACTGTTTGGTGAAAAACTGTGGAGCAAACAACGAATTGCTAATTTATAATTTACATTTATTCTCAAATGCCAAATACATATTCAATTGCATTAATTATTTGCTCAATAATGTGAGGAGACTTTTAGTTTCAGACACTTAATCAACTTCCTCGACGGTGGGTCCGCCGCTACTGTTAGATTGCTTGCCCTTTGGCGTCTGGCCAGCGCCATGCAGCTTGGACATGATGGGACCACAGATACGCTGGCACTCTTTCATGTGATGTTCGTATTCGTCCTTCTCGGCCAGCGTATTACTGTCCAACCACGAGCTCTCTTTGGCGCAAGTGTCACGCACCTTGGAGCGATCGGCGTCGCTAAGAGCACCGGCTGGTGCTTCCTCGACAGCCTGTTTGCAGCCATAGATGTAACCCTCAAGAGTATTGCGCGCAACCACTCGCTCACGTTGCTGCTCATCCTCATCCTTGTACTTCTCAGCTTCGGACAACATGCGATCAATCTCCGCCTTGGACAGACGTCCCTTATCGTTGGTGATGGTAATCTTTTCCGACTTGCCAGTGCTACTATCCTTGGCGCTGACATTCAAAATGCCATCGGCATTCAGATCAAAGGTCACATCGATCTTGGGCACACCGCGTGGGGCTGGCGGAATGCCAGTTAAATTAAAAGTGCCCAGCAGATTGTTGTCCTTAGTCATGGCACGTTCGCCTTCGTACACTTGAATGGTGACCGCATTCTGATTGTCGCTGTACGTTGTGAACGTTTGCTGCTGCTTGCAGGGAATGCGAGAGTTGCGCTCCACTAGCTTGGTCATGACACCGCCTGCAGTCTCGATGCCCAACGACAATGGTGCCACATCGACCAGCAACAGATCCTGAATCTGGGAGCTGCCTACGCCAGTAAGGATAGCGGCCTGAACAGCTGCTCCATACGCCACCGCTTCATCGGGATTGATGGACAAGTTGAGTTGCTTTCCGCCAAAGAAGTCCTGCAGCAGACGCTGTATCTTAGGTATGCGCGTGGAGCCACCAACCAGAACCACATCGTGTATGGCCTTCTTCTCCATCTTGGCATCATTCAGAGCACGCTCCACCGGCTGCAGCGTTGACCGGAACAGATCCATGTTTAGCTCCTCGAAGCGAGCACGTGAAATCTTCGAATAGAAATCGATGCCTTCGTGTAGGGCATCAATCTCTAACGATGCCTCCGTGCTGGAAGAGAGTGTACGCTTGGCCCGTTCACATGCTGTGCGGAGTCGACGCAGAGCACGAACATTACTTGTAATGTTGCTCTTGTGCTTGCGCTTGAACTCCTCTACAAAGTGATTGACAAGACGATTGTCAAAGTCCTCGCCACCCAGATGTGTATCGCCGGCTGTGGCCTTCACCTCGAACAGCGAGCCCTCGTCAATGGTGAGTATGGACACATCAAAGGTGCCGCCACCCAAATCGAAGATCAACACATTACGCTCGCCTTTCAGATTCTTGTCCAGGCCATAGGCCAAAGCAGCTGCTGTCGGCTCATTGATAATGCGCAGCACATTTAGGCCAGCAATGGATCCGGCATCTTTGGTTGCCTGACGCTGCGAGTCATTGAAATAAGCTGGCACTGTGATGACGGCATCCTTCACCTTGGCCCCCAGATAAACCTCAGCAATCTCGCGCATTTTGGTCAGCACCATGGAGCTGACCTCTTCGGGAGCAAAACGTTTCGATTCCCCCTTGAACTCGACCTCAATTTTCGGCTTGCCACCATCGTTGATGACCTTGAAAGGCCAGTGCTTGAGATCCTCCTGTATCTTCTGGTCATCGTACTTGCGGCCAATTAAACGTTTCGCATCGAAAACCGTGTTCTTGGCATTCATCGCCACCTGCACAAGAGATGGTACATAAATATGTGAATAAGTGAATGAACAAAAATTCTATATTTAGATACCCAAACGGGTGGGGTGTTCCCATAAATATTCTGATGATGCATGCGCCTAACTATAAATATGGCTATATAGTCCAATTAAGAGCAAGACGTATGTATGCGTTTATTTTTGTATATCCATTTGCGTTTGTGTGCTCTTATTTGGTAATTACAACTACTACATTTGGAGTAGCATGTAATCCCCGATTGCTGACTCACCTGATTCTTTGCGGCGTCGCCAATCAGACGCTCAGTTTCGTTGAAGGCAACATATGATGGAGTTGTGCGATTGCCCTGATCGTTGGCTATGATCTCCACTTTGTTGTTCTGCCAGACACCCACACAGGAATATGTTGTGCCCAGATCGATGCCAATAGCCGGTGTTTTACCCATGTTGATGATGTTTGCCTTTATAATCCAACGGATATAATCCACTTGCTGCTGCTGTAGCTGCTTCTAGAGTCGATGCCAAACTAAACAGATCGCGCACACGACACTGTGATTTTATTGCTGCAACCTGCCTTGCACAGCTTTTGGCCAATTCTATAAAACGAGTCGACTGTATATTTTTATTTGCTTGTATTTTTCGCACGCCGACAATTTTGATTTTTGTTTTCGTATTTTTTTGGAGATTCTCGAGTTTGTTTCTAGAAAGTTTTGTTGTTGCTGACGTTTGGCGCATTGAGAAATTTAATTTGGCCAGAAATTGATGATGACTTGATTTGGCTGATAAAAATAGAAACGGCGTTCAAACAAATATATCCTTGGAATGTGTTATAATTGAACTTTAATTGTATACTGTATAGGTAAAGATTATGAGCTCAATTAGTGATTTATCGACTAGATTTATCATAGAACAATATCGAACTAATTGAGCTCTTCGTAATGGTACATAGACTTAGTAAGACTCAATTACTTCATAAAAGTTAATGATGTAGAATTAACATAAAAATACAAAATCAACGTTTGCCCTTCTTCTTCTTTTTTTGCCCATCTGGCCATGGAAAACCTCGAGATTTTAAGACATCCTGCAAGCATACTAGTTAAATTCGCTTTTATGAAATAATTTTTTTAACCTACTTGCACATTATGGCACACATAGTAAGCATTCTCCATGGCTGCATCATTGAAAATATCACATCCTATAGATTTTCCGACACCGCCTTTTTTCTTGCTTCCTCCCCCGCCGCCATCCTTTTTTTTCTTATCTTCTCCCTCACCACTGCCAGCATTGCTAGATGTCGAATCCTTGCTGTTACGTTTCTTTTTACTCTTGGGGGCCATTAAAATTTCAAATTGTCACTAATTCAATTTCAATGCTGCCATATCGATTAAATACCGCCTAACTGCAGACAACCGCTGCCTGGCAACGCTCTCCCATCTCCTTCCGAGTAGAATTGTAAAAAGTATCGTTTGAACAAGTATTGTACTGTTGCACGCCCGCGCAGCTGGATTACAGCTGGTTTGTATTATTTTAAACAGGTTTAAATGTTCATAAAACGACAAATGCGGAAATGTTAATTTGGCTAACATTTTATCCAAATTCAAATACTGTTCTTGGCTTTAGAAATGCACGCCCAAAGTGGTAAGTAAACAAGGATAATACTTGAACTTCAATAGGAATTGTTATTGCATTTATTTTGCAGCACTCGATACTCTTGAGATAGTCAATTACCAGACAACCAAATACACACTTGCGGAGCATTGGCCACAAGAGGAGGCGAATAAAGATGATGATGCTAAACTTGAGGAAAGTCTACTGAAATTCGGCAATGGTGATGAAGAGCCATCCAATAGCAGAAAGCAAACACTGTTTGAAGGCGCGTTCTGCAGACGCAGCTTCGATGGACGTAGCGGCTATTGCATCTTAGCGTATCAGTGTCTGCACGTCATACGGGAATATCGTGTGCACGGCACTCGCATTGATATCTGCACGCATCGCAACAACTTGCCGGTCATTTGTTGCCCACTGGCTGACAAGCATGTCGAAGCACAGCGCATTAGTGCCACAAGTGAGTAGAGGTCAGTAACTTAACGTGAACAATGTTAATGCCGACATTTAATTTAGAATGCCAGGAGTACAATAGTGCAGCGAGAAGTTTGCGCCTTAGTGATACGAATCGCATCTTTTCCGGCAAACAATGCGTTCCCAGCGTTCCATTGATTGTAGGCGGAACTGTAACGCATCAGGCGCTATTTCCCCACATGACGGCTCTCGGTTGGACCCAGGCTGATAACGACATCAAATGGGGCTGCGGCGGCACACTGATCAGTGAACTGTATGTGCTAACGGCGGCACATTGCGCAACATCGGGTAGGTGAGTTGCAACGCCTTTTAAAATTGTCAACTAACATATATGTATCATTTTGTCATGTTCACAGCAAACCACCGGACATGGTGCGACTGGGCGCACAACAATTGAACGTTACCAGTCCGTGGCAACAGGACATTAAAATTCTCATCATCATACTGCATCCAAAATATCGTTCATCATCCTACTACCATGACATAGCACTACTTAAGCTTACCAAGCGTGTCAAGTTGTCGGAGCGAGTGCGTCCCGCATGTCTGTGGCAAGTGCCGGATCTGCACATCAAACTGGTAGTGGCCACGGGTTGGGGACGCACCGAGTTTCTGGGTGCTAAGTCGAATGCTTTGCGTCAGGTGAATTTAGATATGATTAAGCAGCAGCGTTGCAAGCAAATCTATCGCAAGGAACGACGTCTCCCAAATGGCATCATTGATTCTCAGTTCTGTGCTGGATATTTGACCGGTGGTAAGGACACGTGTCAGGGCGACTCTGGCGGACCGTTGCATGCGGTGTTGCCCGAGAACAACTGTGTGGCATTCGTCGTGGGGATAACATCGTTTGGAAAATTCTGTGCGGCGCCAAATGCGCCAGGTGTTTACACCAAGCTGTACTCGTATTTGGATTGGGTTGGAAGATTGTATTTAAAAAGCATTAACATCTAGCGTACAACAACTGTGATCTGACCTCGCATTGATAATGTCTAATAATAAACGATTTCTACTGTACAAGTAAGTATTTTGTGAAACAAATAACATATTCTTTAAACTAGCATAAGCATATTCCTATGGCACAATATTCCATGGTGTGTAGGTGCCCACTTCTGGCATCTTAAGCTGCAAATATTAAAAGCACTTAGTTAGAGTATTTATGATCATCTAAATATAATTACCATTTTGGTGAATTTATCCTGACAAGCCATGCGTATGCGTGCGGAGGTTGCAGGAGCCTCCAGTTCATAGTGTGCGCTTAAATTCTGCTCCGCTCGAGCTGCTGCAATTGCCTCCTTGATAGCAAAGAATACGGAGCAACCAATGAAAAGCGGAGGTTCACCAACAGCCTGACAAGTAAAACAATGAAAAATTATATAGACTTAAGACTAGTTTACTTAATTGCTGTACTTACCTTTGAGGAGTAAACGGCACGTGGGTTTGGCGCATTGGTCAGCAGACTGACATTAAATTCGCCGGGTATATCGGCAAAACCGGGCAACTTATACATTCCAGGACCGCGGGAGTAAAGCATGCCTTGTGGCGAATACATCAGTTCTTCCAGTGTGAACAGTCCATAGCCCTGCATAAAGGCGCCCTCAATCTGACCAATATCAATGGCTGGATTAATGCTGGAACCAATATCCATTACAATATCAGTGCTAATCACTTGATGGTCACCAGTCAAGCAGTCGATTTCCACCACTGAGATACCCACGCCATTCGTAAAGTAATTGTAGGTGCGTGCGTTTGGATTTGTCTCTGGATGATAGCCAATGTTGGGAATGGCGTAGAAACCAGTTGCCGAGAGGCTGACACGATCGAAATATGCCTTGTTGATCCACTCCTTCCAGGTGCCCGTTGGTAACGCCTCCTTTATGGGAACCAAGCGTTTGTTGATCTTCTCACAAGCATCCAACACTGCCATGCCATTCAAATCGGATCCCACACTGGCAGCTGTTGGTGACGTATTTGGTACTTTATCTGTGGCTGTTTCGGAGATGTGTATCAGCTCAATGGGAATGCCCAAAGCACGCGCCGCACACTGAATCATTTTGGTGTTCAAGCCTTGTCCGATTTCAACGCCACCATGGGACAACAACACCGAACCATCACCATAGATATTAATCAAAGCACCCGCTTGATTCAAATGCATCACACCGAATGCGACACCAAACTTGGTGGGCACCAAAGCGATGCCACGCTTGCGCCAGCGATGCTCTGCATTAAAACGCTGAATCTCTTCGTGCTTCTGGTGATAATGCGACTGCATAATGCAATCCTGGAAGCAACGTTCAATGGGAAAACGTTCCAGCTGCTGATTGTAGTGCGTGTAGTCGCCGGTTTTATAGAAATTCAAACGCATCACATCCAAAACATCTCTTCCCACAACACGGGCCACATCTCGAATGATGTGTTCACCAGCAAACATGCCCTGGGGACCACCAAATCCACGGAAGGCGGTATTTGAAGGCAGATTCGTCTTGCACACCCAACCACCAACGCGTACATTAGGAATACGATAGCAGTTCTCAAAGTGGCACATGGCACGCTCTAGAACCTGATATAAAGGCAAGGAAATTAATAAAAGACTGCTATAATTAAGACATAAACTATTACCGAAAAGGATAAATCCATGGACCACCCTGCATTGTTGTAGCATTCAATATCGCAGGCAGTGATGAGACCCTCGTTGCTGAATCCCACCTTGTACTTGAAAAGGAAGGGATGACGGGTACCAGTGATCAGCATGTCTTCATCACGATCGAGCATACAGCGCACGGGACGACGCAGCCGATAGGCAGCCAGAGCCACAGGCAAAGCTACCGAGATGCCTCGCGATTCCTTTCCACCAAAACCACCACCAAGTCGCTTGGCACGACACACAATGCGATGCGCAGGCACAGAGATCACATGCGAGACCAATTTTTGCACTTCGGACGGATGCTGTGTGGAGCAAAATAGCTCCAGCTCATCGCTATCGCGAGGTACAGCGACCGCTGCGTGGGTCTCCAGATAGAAATGTTCCTGGCCACCCATTCGACAACTGCCCTCGTACACGTGATCCGCCTCCTCAAGCGCCTTCTCGACATCACCCTTGTTAATGTAACGTGGATAGTCGGGAAAGTAGGATTTGTGCTCGATGGCCTGTTCGATAGTGACAATAACTGGTGTGCGCTCCTCGTACTCCACGCGCACCAAGCGAGCAGCCCGTTGAGCCAACGTCTGATTGTCAGCAGCAATGGCACCAATAATCTGTCCAATGCAATGCACTTCGCCAGCAGCAAAGACGTGCTCGTCGTGAAACACTGGACCCACCTCGTTCTCATGCTCTGTGATGTCCTTGGCACTGAAGAAGTAGTGTACGCCCTCCAAAGCTAGTGCTTCGCTGGCATCTACCTTAGTCAATTTGGCTTTTGCCTTGGTGCTGAGCACAAAGCCCAAGTAGAGTTCGCCATCCATGCGTGGAATGTCATCGGTATAAATGGCCTCTCCAGTTGCCTGTTTCAGTGCAGCAGCATGGACTTTTGGCTTACCAACTGGATCGTAGCTCGGCTGATCGCTGGACACACGCTCGAACAGTTGAGCGCTGCGTAGTGCAGGCGTATGGAATCCATCGGCACCACTGATTTCATCCTTGGGCACCGCATTGGGTGGCATAATGCCAGTGTCGCACAATTTGCGGCTAATGGACAAATAAGATTTGAAGAACAAGCTGACCACCAAGGCGCGTCGATAGGCAATCATACCACCGGGCGCCGAGGCAGCCAATGGCAACTCCTCACATAAACTTTCGGACACACGCTCGACGAGCTCTTGATTCCATCGCTGCCCAACCATTAGCTCCGAGGATTTGGGTGCCAGCACAGTTGTGGGCGCCATGCCACCAAAGGCCATATGGATGCGCTGCACCACATTCGAACCCGGCTCAAAATGCACATTAATGGCAGCATTGACGATGGCAATGTCATCGTCACGTCGACGTGCCTGCTTAAAGGCTACAAAATGCTGATCGGGTGTCGTCTTCTGAAAGTGTATGCCCAACAGTATCTCTTCTGGTTTGAGCACATTACGGCGATAGCCCGTAAAGAAGCCACTGCCCATGTGAACCGAGCGTCGGCCACCATCAAGACTGGCGACTTCCAATCTGGCTCCCGCTGCAGTTAGCACCGGGTTCATGTCGGAGATGGGACTGCCAGTCATAATATTGCCACCAAGACAGGCCACATTCCTAATCTGTTTGCCAGCAAAGTAGTGCAGCATGTCCACTGTGCACTGGAAGAAGCGGGTCTGCTCCTCGGGCAGCTCCTCGATACGTCGACGCAGATAAGCATCAATCTCCATCAGACTCACAGCGGCTCCAAAGTAAACGCTCTCGTCAGTTTCACGCAGCTCCAGCAATTCGGGCACTTTGATGGGATTGATGAGCACGGGATAGAGAAAGTGCTTAAACTTCACCTCCACGCCCACCTCGGTGTTGCCCACAATCAGTTTGGCAGCCGGATATTGTGACTTCAGCTGTAACAGTTCCTGCAGCTTCGTTGGTCGATACCAAGACACGCGATCCGAATGAAAATTGAGACTTTCCTCATCATAGGATTTATTCAGTTGCAATTCCGGAGGAAAGATGGGTTCTTGGCTAGGATCAAAGGGCTGAAACTCGCTGCGTTCAAAGAGTTTGTCATCAGTTTCAGCTTCGTTTTCAGCTCCACAACCATTGCCATTCACGCGACAACACTTGTCACCCATGCCGCAAGCGAATTCCTTGGTGAACGTCTTGTAGCCCTCCAGGATAGGACGATAGCCGGTGCAGCGACACAAATTCCCTTGAAATGCCACCTCCAGATCACGCATCGATGGTTGTGCTGCATTCCGCAGCAATGCATACATGGACATCACTATGCCTGGGGTGCAGAAGCCACACTGCGAGCCGTGTGCTTTGGCTAGACGTTCCTGCGCCGGATGCAGACGCGTTCTCGTGCTTCCAATGCCCTCCACCGTGGTCACGGCGCAACCATGCATGGCACATACTGGGGTTAGACAAGCATTAACTGCCAAATGCTTAATCTTATTTCTGTCACGATCTAAGCGAGAGATCATCACCGTGCATGCACCGCATCCTCCCTCGCCACAGCCCAATTTGGTACCACATAAACGCAGTTTGTCACGCAGGTAGGTAAGCAGTGTACATTCCGGATCGGGCTTGTCATCAGTCACCTGCAATTCACACAAAATTTGAGTAGAAGACAAAATAAATTAATTAGAATATTAAATCCTCTCACTCTCCGAGATAGATTGTTTCAATGAAAGATCAAAACCATGTTTAAATATATTTAGAAAAATTGTGGGAAAACTTTGTTAACTCCTAAAATTCCACCATCTCTAAAATCTCTTTGTTGTTGAACGCAGCAATCCGAATTTCAAATTTAACAAGTAAGAAAGTTACAGTCGAGTGTACTCGACTGTGAGATACCCACTACCCCATATTGTGCCATAGACGGCACAATATACCAAATTGTCAGCCAAAGCAACTAAGACCCCTAGTAAGTAGGCGTTTTTGGCCATACAAAAGTTTTTCTTTAATAACTTCGACATTTTTACCTGATCGCAAACAAATTTTCAGGAATCATAACTACTATAGTAATTATTGTATATACCAAAATTCGGAAAAAAACTATAGCTCTATCTCTTATAGTCTCTGAGATCCAGTGTTTCATACGGACAGACGGACATACAAAAAAAATTTGTAAAACATATGTATGTATCTCGTTTTGCGGTGTACGACAGCGATAGATCCTAATCCCGAATAGAGACATAACATACATAAGTCTGTGTGTACAGTAATTTCGAATATTTTCGTATAGTTTATTGCCAGAGTTGTAATTTATTTGTTACATTCGTCTTAGTTGCGATCAGGAAAATACAGACTCAATAAAATGTCCAAGCAAAATGCAATAATATTCTCTAACGCCGCAAACCGGGTAAAAAGACATATTTATGTACATAGTATGTTAAGAGATAAACTAACATTTGATCGATCTTTTCAGAACTCAACTACTGCTAGACTCGACTGCTATGTAGATCTGTACAAAACTACTTACATATATAAAGTTTTATGATATCTGTCTGTGTTTTTTTTTATCGTGTCACATATTTATTGACTAATTTATGAAACTCTCTGAGAGGGTATAATAAAAACAGTTATTTGGTTGCGTTTTGTTGGACTAGTTTTCCATCCCTGGCTATGTAACCCGTTATCTGCTATTATCGGAGGCGGTACTAGCAAAAACAAGACTACTTGATTGCAATTCTGTTTACTTGATTATTATAGTTCCACACAAGCACACACATACATACATATGTATGTAAATAAAAAAGATTGGGCGTATGCGTTTTAGTAAGGCTCGTTCACCATGCATCAGCAACATTGTAAACAAATACCGAAATATAAAAGAAAAGTTTTTTTATTTTATTGAGTAAAGTATAAAGTAGATATTCTTTTGAGAGAATTACTCTCATTATTCTTTTTATCTGGAAAGAAGTGATAAAAATTGTAGTTAATATCTAAAAATTTCTCATTATCTTTATGACTGCATGAAGTGTGAGGAATTGCAGTAGTTCACAAACATATTTAAAATGCAAATAAACCAGATATACGATGGACTTTAGACAATCCCCTCAAATGAAATAAATAAAAGACTTTCCCTGTTTGTAAACCTAACATAAAGTTCTTAGTCAAAAGAAACTTATACAGTTCTTTATCATCATCATTATCTTTATTATCACTGAAACGCACGCAATAGCAGCGGTAGTTATCAGAGCATTATGAAAATAGTTGATGTTTTGCGACGTAGCCCCCCCAGTAACAATGACCCAATATTGTGGGTCAATTGTTATCAGCACCACAAGCGCAATTAATTTATTCTGAATAGCGTGAGCTTTGCTCAATTGAACGAGAATCGAGAGTTTATTGCTGCCATTTACAAAAAGTAGACTGGGAGACAAATATATGTTAACTGCAGTAGTCTTTATATAGACTATTATTTTAATCAAATGCAGTCGAGTTGATAGTGAATATATAGCACATGTAAAACAAAATTGAACATCCATCAGAATTGCAAGAATTTTATTTAAATTTATAAACATTCCTCTCGTTTGATATTCGGATAAGCCCAGAGGAAACTCTCTTTTTTACTGTTACCTTTTTTAAGACAAAGACTTACACATGCGGTCGGTTTAATGCCCCTAATAAAATGTGAAGTCAAAGATTTTATTTTATTATGTTCCTGCTTTGCTTCACATCTTATTAACGTTCTTTTTTTTTTTAATTAGTTTCACCAACTTATTTATAACTTTTTTGCGTTATGTCACAACCACGTGAAAAATATAATTTGTTTTTGATTCTAAAAAAGATCTCACTGCAACTAAATGATCCCTGACTTAACGCACGCCTATGGATTGCAGTTACTGTTTTGAATCGTTTGAAATTCACTTCTCTAAAAACGGGTTTACCTTTTTCCCATTCACAAAGAATACTAAAACTGATGTAGCCGCTTCGGTTTTCGACATCTCCCGTTGATATTTAAAATTGTTTACTTTCAAATTAGAATATTTTTCGTATTTGTTAAGTGCGTTGACAGCGATACTTATAGGCTAAAATTAAATAAAAAAACGAACTGCCTCGGCAATATGCGCACTCGTAAATACAACCGCCACGTTCAAGTCACGAAATCGTTCTGACGCGAGTACGAAACATTTCTGAGATTAGAGCCCTTGCTGTAGTATGTAGGTAGATTGAAACGAGTCTTCTGTGCCTCAAGGCAGTTCATTGATATTGAGAGCACAATATATACGAACTCGTATAACAAAGTCGTACGATTATCAGTTAAAAAAATGCAGTTAAATTAAAAATAATTAAACAAATAAATTATTATCAATTGCAGTAGTCGTTAACAACTTTTCTTATCTGACCAATAAATGTTTAGTAATTTTTGAAACTTTGACAAATATGTTTTTTTAATTCTTAAATATATATACAAAACATTACTTTTATTTATATATTGTTTGCTTATTAGTACTTGACAAAGTATTTCAACTACAAATAAAAATGTGTCAATTTAAACTTAAATCTGAAATATGATAAAGCTGCTTACACTTTATCTTTAGAATCAGCTCCAATACAGCTCATATAGATTTATATAAACCAGGACAGAGCTTTAAGTGGCATACTTAAGTGTACTAGGTATATGTTGGATATTTACATCACAAATAAACAGCTACTTTGCCTTCGTAACATGTATACATGGGGGCTTGGTCAGTGCTACGCCGTTTTAAGATCCAATTCACGTTCTACCTCTGTACCTTCATACTGAGCTTGACGTCGCATTGCCTCTCTCAGTTGTTGTTGCTCAAAGCGGCGTAATGACCATTGATATCTGTAAACAATCACAAAATAACGTATAATAGTGCCAAATGAAAACAGTTTATTACCCAAAACTAACCTGCAGGCCATCCAATATACAATTGTACCACAAAAGAAGCTCCCAAATCCAACGTGGGTTGCTAAATGTGGCCGGGAAGTGCCCAAGAATGTCAACACACCGATGCCCATTCCACCGCTGATGCCATAAAGAAAACTGTTACGAAAGCATGGAATCTGAGAAACATCGCGACCAAATATGAAGAAACTCTGCGGGACATTTAATGAAACACAATTGAATTAATTCCACAAGCACAACAAAATCTACAACAATTACCTTGTTAGGATCCTCTGCTTCATCCGCCATGGTTTTAATAAATCAAACTAATTTAAATTCGCCGAGTAGTAAATTTACCCAACGCGGTGAGGAAAACAGCTGTTTATCAACAATGTTGCCCTACCACTTAAAGAAATAATAAATATTAGTGTTTATCGACAAGTTTATCGTGTAGGTTATAAAATTGACATTATTTGATTTAAGAATAGTATTTTAACATAACGAAAAAAAGAGTCTTATGATTACAAATATTTTTGTTAAACAGAACATTTTTGTTTCATCTGCGAATCCACACAAATACATTTTCTTTCGGGAGTACCATCAATAAATCCCAATATGATTATTATTTTGCTGCACTTTTTCCCATGTAATTGAGCAACACTGGTTGACGCTAGCAAGAACAAGAGAAAGCTCTATCTCAGTTTGCCACAATCACAATTTCATTCTTTAGTTTTTTGGGTTTGATTTAAACAAAAACAAAATATATAACCAACGGAAAAACACTAACAAAACACTATACCCTATAGCTAAAAGTTTGTAATGTCAATTAAAAGTCTGTGAGTCCGCAGTGCACACGCAAAATTAAGACTTTCAGGTAAGCCTGCTACAATTATTATGGTATGTATTACGATACATATGTATGCATGTGTGCGTAAGTTTGTGTATGCGCATATGAAGCACTTGTGTAAGTAGCTGACGAAAGCAAAACATATTTATATTGTGGGTGAATACTGATAACTATCTGAATACTTGCGCGAATAATTTCTTATGATTTATTGAATATTGTGCTCATTTGTGAACATACCTGTCATTGATTTTATAATCAAGAGCTATGTACACGTACGCAGAATACATCTTTGAAATTTTAAGTTCGTGATAGGAGGAGGTAGACTTGAATTATCTATTGGTACCGCTAATCACTCTCTCGCTCTCTCTTTCCCTCATTAATTTTTGGTATTGTTTTACCTTACAGTTATTCTCAGAACACGGAGCTCGCTCGAACTGATGTCAGCCCGACGTACAGTCACATAATACATACATACGACACCCTCTTATGTATGTAAATACGTACAACCAAATAAAACCGAATTTCAACCCGTAACCGATTCTTCCAAAATAGCAGCTGTGCACACACAAAACGCACACATACAAACAACACGTATACCAAATTACCATCTACAACTGCAGTATAAAACAGTAAGAAAATACGTAACATCCACCGATAGTGCACAATAGTAATGGATTTATCAGCTTCATCCTCGAATAATTCGTTGTTGCAAACCCCTGATCCGAAGAACAAATCATCCTTTATTGGCGACGGTACATTATATGACAGTGCATTGGATCATCAACTATCCACAACGGCATTTAAATCGTGTAACGGTAAGCATACAAAATTATTAACAATCAGCCAGCCGTGCGGCTTTATTCGAAAGCTTGAGCTTAAGCATATCTCTAGCTATAAAATCCCAAAATTAGAATAATATATAGTAAGGATAATAAAATGTCTAAGCATCAACCCGATGCTACAAATATTGTTAAGCACCCAACAGATATGGATAAACTAGACATGCTAAAAAGTCAACACGCTCGTCACGTAAATCATTTAAACACACTAAAGATGCAAATTGCTGCACTTCGTATTGAGACCGATCATTTGGAGCAATATCAAAAAAAATTCCAAGAGCAGATTCTAGCCAAAAGACAATTTCAAAAAGATCTAAAGTCTTTACTCTTAGAATCTTCTAAGAATGCGCTTAATGAACCAAATTTGCAGTCATTTCCACGAAAATTCCTAACACATATTTTTGCTGTGTTCATTGGTGATCATAAATTTATGAAAAGCTGTTTTCAAGCTGATAACCTTTTCGAGATGGAAGTACAGGAATTATTTATGAAGGAATATCAATCACAGAAACATAACCACAAAGCAAAAATTGACCAAAAGCTGGAACGCACGCGAAAGCATCTTGCGGAAAAATATGAAGCCAAGTTGGATGACCTGGAAGAAAAACATAAATCCAATTTGGTGATCTTAAAGCAGAAATGTTACGAATTGCTTCAACAGTTCTTAGTAAATAACTGCAAGGATGAGAATCATATACCATACTTGAACGAGCTGAAAGCTTTGTATTTGCAAAAAACTCAGCACCTATAATTTTTTGTTATTTTATATTTTTTATGTTTATTAAATGCATTTCAATCTTTATATTCATATCTTTTTCCTAATTTATACAGAAAGCCTCATCGCTGATATGAATCAGAGCTCAGAACATTCAAAATTCGCACAAAAAATGTCAGATGCCGAGGATTATTCGAATGGCAACGGCAGCGAAACTGATGCATCTCTTAATTCCTATGCTCCTCTGGCACAAACAAATAATACAGCAGCGATTAACGCCAGCATGTTGTTGATACAATCCGAGAGCACTGATACGAATACCTCGCAGGAGGAAGTGGACCCAAAGTCTCAGCTGGCCAACAAGACAATATTTAAGACCGATAATCCCAATTTGTCAATTATAGAAATTAACGAAAACTCTATTAAAGTGGAAGACCTGGAGAAAAAGGTTGTACTGATCGAAAGTCTCTCAAGTGAAGATAACGATGAGGCAGTCGAAAAAGTGAAGAATATACTCAGAAAATCACCCAATAAAGCTGTGGATAATACTGTGGATAAACGTCGACGCAAGGCAGAATCTCTTCTGCAAACTAGCAAGCAAAAACTGGATATATCTATAGCCGAAGCATCCGCAGCAGCCGATGGTGGCAACGAGACAAATTTGCAGCTAGCGGAGACCGCACCAGTTAGCGATCACCCACAAACCAAACGCGAGATTGTCATCTATGATACTCTGGAGGAATTTGATCAAAATTTGCCATCGACTGTTACACTATTGAATACCCCGTTTGGCAGCAAGGTCTACCTTGTGGGCACGGCACACTTCAGTGAGGAATCACAAGATGATGTGTCTTTTGTAAGTGGAAATATTAATATAAAAAAATAGTTGAGTATTTACTAATCACTTTTAAATATATAGGTCATTCGCAATGTCCGTCCAGATGTGGTCATGGTTGAGCTATGTCCATCGCGTGTACACATATTGAAACTTGATGAGAAAACACTGCTGGAGGAGGCAAAGAACATCAACATACCCAAGGTAACTACGAAAACATATTTATTAATCTCGAAACAACTTTCATATCAAGTATTTGCATTATAGATACGCGGCATAATTCAGACTCATGGCTATATCAATGGCATCTTCTTCATTTTGCTATTACAAATGAGTGCTCAGATTGCCAAGGACCTGGGCATGGCACCTGGTGGTGAATTTCGACGCGCCTTCGAGGAAATACACAAGTTGCCGGGCTGTATTCTGCATCTCGGTGATCGTCCAATACGCATCACACTATATCGTGCTCTGCGCGCTTTATCCTTGTGGCAGACCATGAAGTTGGTCTGGCGTTTGACATTTACGGATAGCATTAGCATCGAGGAGGTAGAAGAATGCAAGCAGCGTGACTTGTTGGAGAAACTTATGCAAGAAATGGCCGGCGAATTTCCTGCGTTTTCCGATGTGTTTGTGCGTGAACGTGATCTATATTTGTGTCATTCTCTGCAACTGGCAGCTCTGCCGCAAGCTGCACCTGGCGCCCATCAGGTCCGTCCCGTACGTGTTGTTGGCGTTGTAGGCATTGGTCATGCCAACGGCATTGCAAAAATGTGGGGCGAAGTAGATCCCGAAAAGATTCCAGCCATACTCGAAATACCACAAGCGAGCCTTGGCCAACGGGTCTGCAAGAACACCTTCAAGTACGGTCTCATTGGTCTCGGTCTTTTTGGCGTCTTTCGTATTATGAGGCCACGGCTGACGCGATTCTTTTAAGTTGATCGTGGACCATGTTTTCAATGTTGTTGATTTTATTCTCGTTTTTAAGTAAAACGCCCACACAATTCGGTGGGTATTGACATATTATAAGTATTGTACGAACTTGATGCTTTTGATAAAACCTGTTTACACACAACACACAAGTGTACAAAAAAACAAGATACAAAACAAAAACAAAAGAAAGAAGAAAAGACATTTCAACATATTCCTGGTTTTAAAAACCCAATACAATACTACTGAAAAGTACAGACATACAAATATACATTTAGATACTTGGGTCTCGACTCATATTCTATTGCATACGGACTTGATTAATATTGCTGTCCTGTCCCTGCATAGTTGTTAGAACTGACACTACATTTATACACAATCACACACAGATCCCCGCAAATAATTAGTCATGTGTTTTTGACCAGTTAGTTAGGCGCCCGAATTGTATGCACATGGTTTCGCGACAAGCTTAATTCTAGCTCAAAAATAAACTTCAATTGTTACTTGTATAGTGTATAACTTTAGCATAACTCTAAATGTGAATGTGCCCCGTGCAGCAGATCCAATACTTTATCTTCAACTCGACTCTCATGTATGTAACTGTTGTTCATTCCGTAGAAAACAAAACTAAAATTTAGATAGTATCGTTTAAAATTAAGTGAAAACGTGATGGACCTTCGACATTGGAAGAATGGCCGTGTGTTAAATGTTACATATTATATTGAGGAATTTTACAATAAAACTAAAAACAAAAAAGAAATCTACCTACACAATACTTTATTAAAAGATTTTAATTGTAAACGCAAAAACTGTATTACAAATACAAGCAAATTGTCTTGACGCTGTGTAGTTTGTGCTAATTTAGAACTGGTGTTATGTAGCATTTAAAATAGTATTCCACCCGAAAGAAACCTTTGTGTATAACTGACTCAAATAAAAGTTTACATACCTAAAAATACGTTTTTTTTCACTGGAAATGTTGGGAAATGGATTTTCAATTGGACTCAAACGCAAAATTTCACGGGAACCCCTTGTCAAGCACCTAATTTATATTACACAAAGATATACACTGCGTTTGTTTTTTATTATGTACTTTAAACGTATCTTAAGCACTAAACGTCTCTCTTGTGTGTTGTTTTTGTATGCCATAAATTTTGTTTTTTTTTCTCTTTTCTTTTTTAGTTAAAATTTTCCAACATTTTGTGTTTTTGTTTTGTTTTTGCGCTTATATGTAGGTAACATATTTTTATTTTCTCTTACAATTTGCTGCAATACAAATAAAAGTCTTAAATTGTAACTGTAAAATTCTAAATAGTTACAAATTAAATTCTAAATACATACGTAGTTAATTTTGAGGCGTGTTGTGTGTGTGTTTTTGTTTTGGGGTTCTCATTAGATTTTTTTGTTTTGTTTTGTTTTTAGGGTTGGTAATGCAAATATGTATCGTATTTTAAATTATAACTTAGAAACTTGGAAAAAATCAAATCAAAGGCTGGTGCGCATGAATCTGGCATACAGTTGGCCAGGCACAGGCACAGACAGACAGATAGATGTGGTGGACAGATACAGATACAGAAGAGATACAGATGCAGATGATGTGATTGTAGATTGGTTTTACAACAAATATAAGATCACGTTTGTATGTCTGGCTATGCGAAATGCACAGATATTAACTTAAGATTCAGTATATGTAGATCTGACTTTCTGACTGCCTGCCTCCTGTCTGTCATCCGCGTGAAGTTCCATAATGTCACTGTCCGTTGCCACACCAATTTCGCCTCCTCCAGCAACGACGCAGCAAGCCTACGGCGTCTCCGTTGACTCGACCTTTACTTCGGATTTAATGCTCGATGACAGATGATTATTAGGGTCTGGCGCACTCAGGTGCTAAAAACAAGATGTCAAACGATTAGCATAAATTCGAAAGAATTCACCATTCACGATTATATAGTTTGTATTAAATGAGAATATAAAGATATATATTTAAATGTATCTAGGATAAATATATAATATGTAGTATGTATTCATAAAGCATATATAGTATTGTATAGTTCTGTTAGTAAAAACCCTAGCCTAGGCAAACAACAACTAATGACCAATATAAAAGAACAAGAACAAGTGGCAAACAACATCAACATCAACATGAACAACAATAACAACAAGCTAGACCACACACATACACACGCACACACACAGATGACTACCACATGAAACTAGCAGGTACGAACGACTTGGACACACATTGCGCACACACAAAACACAACACTGGTAACTTGTGTACCTACCGATTGGCTACTCACAATTCCAAGCGGCAATCCACCAACTTGCGGCGACAAATGTGGCACCGTTGGCACAGCAGCGTTCGGCGGAACCGGCGACGGCAGGAGCGCGGCAGCTGCCGCGGCCACAGCAGCAGCAGCTGCGGCCACGGAGTTAGCGCCAGCGGAGGGCGGAGGCGGTGCCAAGGCAGAACTGCTGCTGCCGCCAAGATTTGTTGTACTGTGGGGACCATCATGCGGTGTGGTGCTGTGTGCCCGATGATGCAGTGCGCCTGTATAATAGCCGCCATTTAATCCTGTTTTGTATTTCGATTTTTGTATTGGTATTTTATATTTAGGTATGTTAATAATATGTTGCTGTATTTCTTGTTTGATTGTTTTTTTTTTTTCATTACTTTTTTGAGGAGGGGATATAATGTGAGGAAGTTAAAGAATAGTTCTCGATTGGTGGTGGCTGCGTGTGGTCTAAAAAGTGGCTAGTGGCGGACGAATAGGAAAGACAAACTGCCGTTTAATGGCAATCTGCTTCTTTAGAATTTATGATGCGATGAGTTCAGAACAGGCGCCTACAACTGTAGAATTTCCATGGTCCCAGGTCCCACAGTAAAAATAGTTTCGTAATATGATTGTTGCGTTCCTTATAGCTAAAATATAATAGGCTATCATCTATGCAAATCGATTCCGCTGTCCGACGACGGTCATAAATTACTGACTTTCTATAAGGGGAATGTTAATGCGAAATTGTACTCTATTTATAAATCTATTTATTTATTCATCATTTCGTTTTCGTTTATTAAATATTACGCTTGCTCTGCTCTGCACTCAATGATGCCATCATCCCAAAGGAAAAAAATCAAAATTTATATACAAAAAAAAAAAATGTAAAAATAAATAAGATTTGATTTCAACAATTTTGCAACGAAGCGCCACACAAAAGCAACAATAATTGGTGTTCATTAAAGATTTGGTTTTATTTGATAATTTTGTTGTTTTCATTTTACTGCATTTTTGTTTTCTGGAAAGGTTCGGTTCATTAGTTGGTTGACTTTGAAATTAACTTGCTCTGGTTTCTTCAATAGTTTTTAATTTTATTTAGCTTTCACAGTTATTAAAAATATTTTTATACATTACAAAATAACAGTATTTTATTTTTTTGTCTCTTTACTTTTACGCTTATGCTTATTAATTTCCTCTTTTTTATTTCTGTTTAACTTTATTTTGCTCATTTGTTGTTGCAGCTCGCTATATGCTCGTAGGATCTTGTGTGTGTATGTGTGTGTGTGGATGCATGTTGTGTTGTTGTTGTTGTGTGTTTTGGGATTTCTGAGTGTTTTTTTATGCTCCATAATATATATAAATATATATAAATGTATATTTATGCGGGTGTATGTGTTTGTTTGTTTGTTTCTATGCCTATATGTTGTTTTGTGCTTGAAATTTCATAAATTTTGTTTTCAAAACAAAACAAAATATATATTGAAAAAAAAAAACTTGATGACTTTCATTTAGTTTTATTTAAGGAATATGTTTTGAGTTTTGCTGATATTGGTCTTGAGCGAAAATTAATAAAGAATAAATGTGAAAAACTTGGCGTCAATTGCATTAATTGTTTAATTATTAACTTAAATTGCAAAAATTTTACAAAATTATACTTTTGCGCCTTTGTTTCGTTATTTTTTTCTTTTTCTTATGTTGTTTCTGTAAATATTCTTACATTTTTTACGCTAACAATTCTTAAATGTACCGAGTACTCGGTTGATCATAATGTGCTGTTTTTTGTTTTTATATTTTTACTTTTTTCTTATCTTCTGGTTTGTTTAACTGCCTTTATCATTAAAGTTAATCTAAGTGTTTTAATAGTAATTATTTTGTTTTTGTTTGTTTTGTGTTTTAATATAATTTCTGTTATATATTTTAAATGTACATAGACTATGTATTAATTTTATTCTCTCTTTTCTTTATTATTATTATTATTTATAGATGTGGTTCTACTTCTCGCGCCGTGTTGTCATTACTTCTTTTCAGAGTATAATTGTGTGTATTTAATTATATTGTGGTCTCAGAATGTTACGATCTTTACGCAAGGCGAAAATAAACTTGGATGATGAGATCATTATGCATTATAGAGCAGTGGTAATCGAGCAACATAAATAATGAATCGCATAATTTAACACGTTTTGTCATTTCATCAGTTTTAGTTTTTTTTATGTTGTTTGGCATATTTGAAAGAAAGTCAGTAATTTATGGCGCTGAATCAATCGGTTCTTAAAAATAATACTTTGCGTTTGCTCACTACAGCTTTAGAGGCATTGGAAGCTACAGAGGTCTATAAAACTTTGTGCTTGGTTAGTACTATTACAATTACACATTGTACGGTATTGTACCACGTATCAATATAGTAGCATTCATCAAAATGTTTTCATATATTTTAAATATTTTGTATTGACTGAGAGTTAAATAGTTGTTGTTCATGTTTGTAAAGTAGGTTATATTAATCATGTGTGAGGCAGGGTCTCAAAACAATTAACAACAAGAACAATCCATCAATTTGTTTACTTTCACCTTTTGCTGTAAATAATTATGAATTATACATATATATGTTAACACATATACATACATATCTACATACGCATATATATATATTATTGTACATTACACAAAACGAAGTTATAGTTTTACTCTAACTACAAACGCTGACAAGTTGGGGAGCCTGGGCCAGGAATTTTGGAGGACAATCAATTTGTAAGTACTTTTGCACTTGCGGTTGCATTAAATCCTAATCGAACCTATTTGGAATACACAGAGTTAATGTTTTAACAATCATTTTTCAATTAGTTTTGGAATTGCTACTTGTTTTGCTTCAGACCCAACTAAGTCTAGAAAAAACCGCAATACTTTCACTATTTTTCTTTTGTTGTTTGTAAACCCATACACATATACAACAACGGATTTGTTAGTGCTAAGTCGATTCAGTTGTTAAGCGTTTGCAGTTATAAAGCGTACTATGCATGATTTTGATTTGTATATGTATGTATAAATCATTTATAACTTGTGACCCAACATCGGTCGCGCTCTAAACCTCTCCTCATCGTCATCAAACATTCTCTTTGCCATGTTTGAAGTGCGATCCAAAAAGTCACTTCCAAATAATATATATATTTATAGAGCTTAATCTGTTTAACTTATATATCAACTTTTATAGCACGCATTCTTTAAAATCTTCATCGAACGCGATTCTCTCTATCTCTCTCATTTATATATATGTATTTATATGTTGTATGTGTGTGCTTGCAAATGAATCAGAAGAATTATAGAAGTATGTTTTGTCGCTGCATAAATGTGTGTGTGTGGTTGTGTTAATATGTATGTGTATGTGTATTTGTTTGCTTGTGATTGTTTGTGTATATATATATATATGGTGTGTGTGTGTGTGTGTGTGTGTATAAACGATTTCTGATTTCTGTTACTGTTTGTGGTTTTTTGTTATGTTGTTTGTAACGCTCTCTCCCTGGCATCTGTTTCAGCCTCCCACTACTTTTCTTGATTTGATATCATTTGTAGTTTACCTTCGGGATAAACAGCCGCCGCAACACCGCCGGCCGCAGCTGTGGGCGGCGTGCGCATGAAGTACTCCTTGTTAACGCAATTCCTCAGCACTTCTGGAATATTGCCGACAATCGCTCGTCGTATTTCGGTGGCTGCCATTTCGCGCAGCTCCGTTGCGGATGCATCGCTGAAGAAGGCGGCGTGTGGTGTGCAAATCAGATTTGGAGCATCTTTCAGTGCACCCTGAAATATGAAAATAGAATTTCGTTTAGTATGAAACATGCCAAGCGTGGTTGCGGCTTCATCTCAGATTGCGTAAAAGGTTTCGTTTTACAACAATCTCTTACTTGAAATACATTGTATGGTTCATTCTCGTGCACATCCAATGCGGCTGCTCTTATCCGTCCCTGTTTCAGTGCCAACGCCAAAGTCTCGTCATCAACCAGACCGCCGCGGGCGGTGTTCACCAGAAATGCTCCAGGTCGCATCTGAAATGCACATTAACTATCATTAATATTTGAACAGATTGGATAATTTCGCATTTCCGATTTTACCTGTTTAATTGTGAATTCATTGATTAAATGATGATTGTGCTCGTTAAGCGTGCAATGCAGTGAGACGCAGTCGGACTGAAAGAGCAGATCCTGCAGGGTATAGACGCGTGTGAGGCCGAGCGATTTGTCAATGCCATCGGGTAGGTAGGGATCGTAGAATATAACATTGAAGCCGAATGCTTTTGCCCTCAACGCCACAGCGCTACCAATGCGACCCAATCCAACTAATCCTAAGGTATCGCCACGAATACGTGCGCAGCCCTAAAAACAAAATCGTTCATTAATTTATATATATATTTTGCTCAGAATAAAGATTACGACTTACATGCGCCGCCTCTCGCACTTGCTCAGGGCCGGTAAACTTCTTGCCCTCTCGCACCATATTCGCCAGCCAATAGGTGCGCCGATATAGGTTCAAAATCAAGCACATTGTTGTGTCTGCCACCTCCTCGACACCATAGCCGGGGACGTTGCACACTGCAATTCCCAACTCGCCAGCGGCTTTAACATCGATGTTATCTGTGCCGCTGCCAATGCGCACAATGATGCGTAAAGCTTTAAATTTTTCAAGATCTTCCTTAGTCAAGATGATGGTGTGCCACATCAATGCGCCAACTGCTTCATTCAGCACCTGCAAAACGCAATACAGAACACATAAACAAATCAAATGGAGTTAAAAGCTGTCAGTCATTTGTGTCGACTTACCTTCTCGTGTATTTCGGATGTGCTCTGTGCATCGCAGAAGGCCACTGTAGCCACATCCTTTAGTATGGGCATCTCGATCGAACAGTCGCGTCCATCCAGCAGGGCAACCAATGGTCGCGCCTGCAGTGGGCCATTGGCAAAGTTGGTTTTAACGTCCATGCGCGAACGCTTGGGCATCATTAGATTTTTATCCATGTTCCTTTTGTTTGTTGTTTGTTTATAGTTTGTTGATTGATTGCGGTTCCTTGCGGCTGCTTTTAAAGATACAAATTACTGCACCGTGGTTTTTTCTGCTGTTTTCTGGCTTCTTCCTTGTGTTGTTTTGTTAATCAGAAATTAATCTTCGTTAGTGTTTAACGTTTTCTTTCCTTCTTGTATTTTGTTTTGTTTTGGTTGTTTCTTTGTTACGTGTTGCAGTTACTTTAATTTCAATCAACAGAAACAAAACCTTTTCAAGATGACGATTCACACATTTCAATCATTTTTGGCGCTTCATATTGAAATCGAAAAAGAGAATCCTACAACAAAAAAAAAGAAAACAAAAACATATTAGTATGTCACAAAATAATGCACAATATAAACCAGTGTCACATTATTACAACTTGCAAATTTAATGGAAAACATGAAATTTGATGTCAAAGTACAAACAAAGTACAATAAAAGAAAGAAAAAAAAAACGGCTTCGACAAGAGCAACACGAATCGCTTACGAATCACTAACAAATCGCGCCAATGTCAGCACAAAATTCACCGATGACAAGTTTCGTTTGGATTTCGCAATCATCAGCGATAAAGATACTTTTTGATTGCACTACGCTACCGCCCGCCCAATCCCGCTCAACTCTCTTTTCTCTTCCACAATCACAGTCATACACACAGATTTCGCAGCTGGCTGGAATGGAATGGTCTGGAGAACTTTGGGATGGGGTGCGAGAACATGGAAATTTAACGCTTCACAGTTTGTGAGCGTTTATACATATACATATGTATAAGTGTGTGTATTTGTGGCATTCTGTCGGTCGGTGTATGAAAGACATTTCTTGTTACTATTGTCACATTAACAAGACCATGATACGAATATGGCATTGCCCCCATCATTCTACGCGTTCCATTGGCCGTCTTATCAACATCGTTTGCCGTTGATTAGACGGACGTTAGACGGACACCAAGACAACAGCAAGTCAGCAAGTAACAGGCCCCAGCTGTACTGTAGCTAATTTTGGATTAGTTAACGTGTTCACACGCGTATCTTATCAACAGTCAACATTTAACAGTCGAGAACAGAATAGAACAACGTTTCCATATCTGGAGCAGCAGCGAATGATAAGAGAATACACTGATTACTGAAAATTGGAACACCCCGCAACACAGGAACTGAATGAAATAAAAGAGATACGGAAAATCTTCAATATTTAAAATGCATTCGACATTAATGAATTTTTTGGCGGAACAAAACAAATATTTTTATACACAGAATCGCAGATTTGGCTAAGGCAATTATCTACAACACACGACGACACACAATACAGAGAAACAGCATTGATAAGCGACTCACACAACACAACACAACACACACATCATGTGAATCTACTTTCCTGTCTATCGCGACAACAACAACTACAACGACGACTACAAAAGAGACACATAGCCACATCAGTTGTGTGTCACGTATAAGGCGGCAACTCAACTGAACTGAACTGACTACTACAATAATAATAATTATAATCATATTAATAGCAAATGCCAAATGGAAGCAAGCTGAGAAAATAGACTTGCACAGATGCTCAGAGCAAATAATAATGACAGCAAATGGCTAACACAAAAATATGTGCGACGCAATTATGACATACACATGCCGTAGTCGCTAGAGCCTCGTCACCTTGTTTCCCGGTCCGATTAACCAACGATTGTTATTTTTAAAAACAATTCCTAAATGCATGAGACATATTGTGTGATTATTTTTGATTTTGTGTCTGATTTTTAGCAGTCCACAACAAATCGATGGCACGCAATAAATAATATTTATTAACTATTGGTGTGGCAACAGTTTAGAGTTCAGTGAAAGGAAGCCACAGCAAACTGCAGAACACACACACATTCACACAAACGTTTTTGAAAGCGCGCCAAAAACCAGTTTTCCAACCGATCCAGGGCAGCAGTAACTACACAGCCAGCTACAACAACAACTTCCACTTGAGTTGAGTTCAGTTTCAATTTATCCACAGGATGCAGCAACGTGTTCAACGCTCCCACGCAACAAACAGCGCGCGCTCTTTTTCTTTTTGTGATTGAGAAAGTTGCGATGAAAAAACCTGTTGATGTTGCTAGTCTTTCTTTTTTTTGCGTATTCGAAGAATTGATTTCGATTGATGCTAACATATACACAATAAATGCATGTTGTAGTCGTAGCAGTGGTTGTTCATCAGAATCATCACAAAGTTAATCATATAGGAAATGATACATACAATAAATCACAACTAGCGCCGCCAGAGCGATGAGTGTACAGTAAATCTTGGCCGCGTATCTAACAGATACATTTCACTGCTTGACTTTTGTTAGTGTTGCTGTTGTTGTTGCTACCTGAACAACACCGACTGCCGATTGTCGCTGTTGCCGCCGGCTATCTAACAGCAGCAAAAGTTAAAACTAAGAACACAACACACAGCACACAAACCGAGCAGCAACGATGGCGAATGGCAGGCAGCAATCGTGTTGTAGTTGTTGTTTTTTTTTTTTTATGGAGCTATAGCTATAGCCAAACCAAGCCGAGTGATTCCAAGCCAGCAAACCGGTTTATCAACCCGACAACGTCAACGACGCACGATAACAGCGCCAGAGCAGCAGACAGCAAAAGTACAATTTTAATGTACACACACATACAATACATACATATGTACGATTGTGTGTGAGTATGTATTTTTCTGCTTTTTGCCACAATTTCTTAGGCAGGAAAAACTCATGTTGGCTTAAATTGTTTGTTGGCTTAATGCCACAATAACGAAAACGAAGCAATGGCTCGAGCCGACTGTCGATGCATGTGTGTGTGTGTGTGAAACACGTTTAAAATACATACACATACGTATTTACAAGTCATGCGCATTTGTACACTCCAAACACACATACACATACACTGACTTCGATACGTGTGCTTGTTTGTGTAAGTCTTGGGGCAGGCAAAAAAGTTTTAAAGCGCTGATGCTGATGACGCCATTGCAGTAGTCAACAGTCATTGGCGACTAAAGAGAAAGAGAAAGGGTAAAGAGAGTATCGAAAATGGAGAGAGTGAGATAGAGCGACATATGTATGACTGCTTTCCGCTACAATTTTTAGTGAACGGGGGTCATCTTGAGGGGGTCGGAAAGAGGAACGATTCAAACGCACAAGTTAATGGCTACAGCACTTACTGTAATCAATGACTGTTTATTTCCATACAGACTTAAAAAAATAAATAAACAAAACAACTGCAGGTGCCCATTTTAAAAGACAAGTCAAAGATCTTATTTGTGTATATACTATTTCCCTTAATGTTGTATTACATAATAATAATATGTTAAGTTGAAGTAAAAAATTTCTACAGAAACTAAACACATAAATAAAATTAAAATAATTAATATTATTAGACTACGATTTTATGATTTCCACTTTATCTAATGAGTACTGTACTCAAGTAATCTACATCTGGTTTGCGAATGCTAATAATATGTATGTGACTGACTGACTCTGTATATCTTGTTGATTTCTTAATGTGCTCCACACACTCTTTCTTTGCTTCTCATTAGTCTGTCTCGCTCGTTCTTGCTACCTCTCTTGCTCAACTTGTTTTGACTTTGAATTAACGGACTCGCAACTCCATGACGTCGCATTTGGCGCGCTTTTTCCTCTGCCGCTTTCTCGCCTGCTTATTTGCATTAAAGCCGGCAAATAAAAGAGAAAAAAGTTGCTGTTGCCGACGATCGCTTTCAGTAAAGCTTTTTTTTTTATTATTTTTTTGTGCGTTTTGTGCATAAGTTTTGTGTTTTATTTTGATTTTTCTATTTTTTGCCAGAGCGTGCCGTGCATATACTAAGTACTTCATGTATATTGAATGACGCAAATTGAAATATCAAAAAAAAAAAGAAATAAAGAAACTGCAAGCGTTGCAAGTCACTCGAGGGGGCAACAACAAAAACACTTTATATTGGCTCTCGCACGTTGCCAGCTGCTAAATTGTTGTTGCTGTTGTTGCGAAAACCATTTGGCACAACAATCCAATTGTGTTCTGCGAGTATTGTGGCTTGATTTATCTACTTTTATTTCAATCGATGGATGATACAAAGCAGCACCAGCAGCGGCAGCCAGCGAGCCACCAAATTTTCCCTAAATATATATTATAGTGGATATATGTATCTAAATCGATGTATGTTTGGTTTGGTTTGTATTTACGTTTGAAATTTGCTTTCATAAGAATTTAAATTTAAACGCACAGCGTCTATTTTAGTTGCCTTTTGTTTTCGCTTTGAAAGTGTGAAATTCCTGTCGCAGGTGTTGTGCAGCAATTGTTTCTCTATTCTATTCTAGGTATTCTTTTGCTTGGCAGCCAGCAACAAACAAATAAAAACAGACTAAAGTGAATATAGCAAACTCATAATATTGATGATAAGAGGCTATTTGATGAGCTGTGTGAACTCGAGTTTCAAGATTCGTCTATTGCGATTTGCGCGTTAAGTGCATGCCACACATTGATAGCAAATATCTAGCTTATTATAAAGATACTGCACAATAAACTATTGTTTTTTTTTGTGTGTGCAAAAGGAAAATTTTCAAGTGGATTTTTCGCATTTAAAACGAATACAAACAACAACAAAGCCAATTCGACTTGGACTTGCCAACAACAACAGCCCAATCCCCATATCTCTATCAAAATGTATACACAACAGACACATATAGACTTTCGTATGTATGTATGTATAAATATACACTATAGCGCATACACATCGTGATAGACAGAAAAAGGAAAAAGAAAAATCCATAACAATGCAAATATGCGAAATAGACATAAACTGAATCGAGGGGGGTGGTAGAAAAAAATACGAAAAAAGAAAATATGATTACACAGCGCAGACACAAGTGTAGTATGAGTGTATGTGAGTATCTGCTCTGCTCTGATGGGTACAACAGAGGGCGCCACAACGAGAGCGACGAACGAACGACAGAAAAACATGACAACAAGAGAAAAAATGTTGTAATAAAACTTGAAACAAGCGCCAATTTCATTGGGCTGCAAGCAAGGGTAAGGGTAAGGTTAGAGGGGAGGAGTAAAGGGAATGGGGAGCACTCAGTAATGGGTTCTGCCAACCGTCTCGCTCGCTCTCTCTCCACCTAGCTGTGTAAGTGAAATATTTATGGACATTGACAGCAGCAAGTTTATAAAAACTCTTTTTTTTACGTGTGCGAACATTTGTATTTATTTATTTATGTATGCATAAATTGCACAACTACTACGAACACTCATGCCAACGGAACTTCTCTCTATTTCTTTTCCCCTTTAACCCCTTGACCATGCTTCAAGCTTCAGCTCGGACTCTGTGCACAATTTTTCTGTTTTTTCAATCAATATGCAGGCAGCAACTGGACAATAAGAGTGAGAAAAGTAAGTAGGAAGCGAAGCGAGCATGTTGCACGCTATTTATAGGACTCTCCAAACGAGAACATTCAAAAGGGGAACAACAACGAAACTTTAATGAGCACTGACATTCGCTTCAAACAGCTTTAACGACGATTTGCTCTTTAAAGCGATTGAAACTTTCTTCTCTCTCCCACACATACAACGCACTCGAGAGTTGCGCCAAACTTTCAAGTATGGAAATTTTACAAACAAAAAAAAAAAAGAGAATAAAAAAGGCGACTTCAAAGAGTACCAGAGATACACTTTCACCCTTTAAAGGACTTAAACGGCAACAGAAATGTTGTTGAAATATGTCATTCGCCTGTTGGAGAAAAAAAGGCAGACGACAGGCTCGGCTTTTGCTGCTATTGCTTGCTCGCTCGCACACACTCGTTCTTAGCCTGTATTCTGTTCACTCCAACACAAATTGTGGCGGCGGCAAAATAACAACGATGAGCAGCAGCGACTGTGGCGGTAGCATGTTGCCGAAGTAGGGGAAAGGGACGGATTTAAGAGACACAGGGGCGTTGCGCAGTGAACCTTGCGTGTAAATTGTCACTCGGCAAAATTTTAAAAAAAAAAGAAATACACACATAAACCATTAAAGAGATATAAGTTTGTGTTGAACGCGCGTAGTATAGGAAATAAAATTATTGCACAATTTTATTTATGTTTTGCGTATTGGCAACAACAAATGACTTGTGTATATATATATGTATGTATGTGTGTAGTGACCGCTGCTCTCTATCTCGCTCACACACACTCGCTGCTACTCCCAAAAATATACACACTCATACATACAGATACAGCAGATATATATAAGTGAGCAAGCGCATGTAAATCGGCTTTAAAAATTCATACGAAATTCTGCACGTTTAAATTTTTTCTTTTGCTTTTTCTTGTACACGTTTATCGCGCACGCACTCACACATGCACACGAGCGTACACATACACATACAGCTTGCTTGGTTGGTCGAAAACAAAAAGAAGAAGCAATACTTTTATTCATATTTCGAGATTGGGAGAAAACATTAAAAGCCCGCACAAAATGCCATTTATTTCATTATAGATTTTTACTGCAGTATTAGCAGCAAGTGCACTAGTTTTTCATTTTTTTCATATTTTATATGTATTTTCATTTTCGTTTTTCCTTCTTTGTGGCGGCGGCGGCGACGGTGGCGGCCGCAGCACTCGCGTTTTTTTTTTGCGATTTTATAATTACACTATTTCACGTGCTAAACACATTGCCACATACACAATTCATAGATCAACACCAGCGGGATAGGTTTGTGCGTAATTTGCATGCATTTTTCATAAATTCGGTGTACTTTTTCTATATTTTTCATAAATTTTTTACCAGCAACGCGTCCAAATTCCACTTTCGACTCGCAGCTTTCAAAATGGCGGAATACGAATACGGCAATTTTTAGTTTTAGTACAGCAATGACGCGATGCTACTCAATGCGCCGCGATGCTACTCATTTGCCGCGTATTACTAATATAACATGAAATTCTATATGTACAATAGAATTGTTGATGAAAAACACACACCTGGGAATATTACGTACTGTATTTTGTACGATATATTTCAAATGACACTATTAACTATTAAATTTTTCTTCTCATCCACTTGCACACAAAATATTCTTTCATATGCTTCTTCTTAGCATTCGAGCAACCATTCCCATGTTTACGCTCCCACGCAGTCACAATACAACGCAATGTTCAATGACTAAACATAGATAATAGTTTGAGATTCCACTTAAATAGAATGTTTGTCTTACGTTTAAACCAGATATTTGATTAAATAATAGACTTTTAACAAATAGTACTTAATTAGTAAATTAATGCCGAAAAACAACAAAAACGCGCAAAACCTTAGTGCGACTTGCGCTGGGATTCAGCGTGACCACGAATTTAATTTTAAATATACTTTTGGGTGTTCACAAATATACCAAAATATACCGCTTCGAGACAGCACTGGTATCGATAAAGAGTACTACTGAAAATCATGGCATAGAATACAAAAATGCATTTTGCTTTTCTATTCAATGTGACCATGATTATTATTTTTACTTAATGAAATTTATCTGTAATCGTTAGCCATGCGATTAAAATCTAATTCACGAGTTAACGAACAAAGCCATTACTTTTAGCAATATTTTTAAACCCGTTAACTCCACTTCAAAGATTCAAATTATATCTGGATGCAAAAAACATCGATACGCTACAAAATTCAAAATCATCGATAGTGTCATCGATGTTTCTCCACTTGAACACCCTGATTGCATTCGTATTCGTCACTTTTGCATTAAGAAAGAGAGGCACAAAGAGTGCAGATGTTAAAACGTAAAGTTTGTCTTATTTGTATTTTAAAGTCAAATTAATTTAACGCACATAACAACAGAATCAATATGTCGGCCAGGAGAGCATCGCACGCAGGAAGCTGGTACACAGATTCAGGTAACGTCATTGTTTAAAGCGGCGGTGTGTTTGACCTTTCTTTGGGGGCATAACGTACAGTAAGATAGAGAAAAAGTCGAATAAGAATCGACAAAAGAATTCTAAATTCCCGTTTTAAATAAAACTATTAATATGAATGGTAGACCTATTAATTTGCAATCTTCCTTTTTGTTGTAATAAGACAGAATAAAATACATTACTTTTAACATGTCACCAAAATTCTTAGAAATTTGTTTCTGGCTTGTCGCCAACCGCATAGCGAATTTCTTGCATGCGATTAAATGCAATCTCATTGGCCCAACAAAGGCGCTGCTCCAATTCGCTGCTGCGTTTGCGCTGTTGTTTTAGCGAGTCCAAACCGTGCTCCAGTTGCGCGCACGCTTGGAAGAAGCTGCTCAATTCCGGGATGTCGCCAAACTCGCCAGGATGCCGACGAAAATCATCACTGACGTCCGTTGTAATTTTATCTAAGCGATTTTGCAAATAATTCTCTTCAAATGACTTCTTTAATTGTGATGTGGTAATCTTGTTTAGATCATTGTTGTTGCTTAAATGCAAATCACGTATACGGGACTTAAGACTGCTAAAACTGATATTCTCTAGTTTTTCGCCAATGCTTTGAAATAGATTATAGCTCTTCCCCAATTCCAATTGCATTCGCTTGATGTCTTCATCCATAGTCTTAGCACTTTGCGATTCCATAAAATCAACTGCTAGGCTGCGATCCAAGTTTGAGAGTCGTGAAGACAGCACTGAAGCTGCTGAATGAACACTTGATGTGGAAACTGGATCATTGGATGAATATTGTGATTGTTGGCCATCCGTTAATCGTTCAGTTGATGGTTTCATGGTAATCGATTTGCCACCCATAGACTGACGATATGTTTGCGGACGTTGAAATACCCCAGAATGTTTTGATTTATTCTTTTTTGTTTGCTTCGTGCGATTCTGTTGCTCTAAGCTAGGCAATGGCGAAGGTTTCATAATCATGTCATAGGAAATCTTACGTTCTGGATCATTGCTGGCACTGGAAGCACAGAAAATATATCAAGTCCTTACAGTAGTTCGTTACACTGAGACCTACTCACTTTTCAGCCAGAATCGCAGTCAGTTCACTGCGTATGCGACTTAGTAACTCATCGCTTTGTTTCTCTTTGTTGTCCATTTTTATGAATTACAAAAATTTATTAAAGAATGTAATACAATATCACGAGTTTTATGTATGTATGACGGAGCCTTATTTCAACTGATATGTGAGTTAGCTTTGAAAAAATTGTTTATCTGTTGCTAGACAACGACTAGCCTGACAACTATGTTTTTTATTTTTTATTTGTGATTTAATTTCAACTAGAAATTACTATTTTTGCCTCCTTTATTACATTTCATACTTATATTTCTCATAATTTAATCTTAATATTTTATTATATTTTAAACCTAAATTAAATTTTTATGAAATAAAATATTACATACCTTGTTATTTCAAATTGCGCAAATAAACTAAATTACAATTATTTCTTACTGAACAATTGATTTTATGTGAATTTGTTTAGTTTAAATTAAATGATCAATGTTAGCAGCCACATTTTCTTTAGTTACCAATTTGAATCAACTAGTTAATTCAATCCCTACTCCGTGATTCTCAATTGTCTTTGTTAACTCAACATATTTAGTGGGTCCAATTTTTATAAAGTAAATTTAAGCTTAAAACAAATCTAAGCATTGTTGTTTTGATTATTGTATGTAGTATGATATTCATTATGATAATGTTTGTCATTTATTTTCCAGGCTCGGATCTCTCGAGGCAATTGGATCGCTGGTTAAGTGCAGCAGATCTTTCCCATGGACCAGCGCGTGCTATTATTGCACCGTAAGTATATAGCAATTTTTAATGATACTACTACTACTATTCCTATTTACTGATAAACAAACCTAGACATGCCGGTTATGCCTATTGCGGTGCCTGTGGTGCTTTTGCCTATCGCCAAGTGAGCCCAGTTGTTGTGTAAGTGGAATGATAGCCAGATCACCATGAACACTACTGAGCTGATGTCTCGTTTCTTGCTTTCTGCAGCAAACGCATTTTCATCTTGGGTCCATCCCATCATGTCCGGCTTCGTGGCTGTGCGCTTTCAGTGGCGAAAAAGTATAAGACACCTTTGTATGATCTCAAAATTGATAACGAAGGTAAATTTTGTCTTGTAAACTTGGCAATTATCATATTTTTTAATCAATCCATCAATTGCAGTCAACGCGGAGCTGGAGAAGACGGGTCAATTCTCTTGGATGGACATGAAAACAGACGAGGATGAGCACTCCATTGAAATGCATTTGCCTTACATAGCTAAAGTTATGGAAGAGTACGTTTTACAATTTAATGATGGTAGTAGTTAACGTAATAATTTTGTTTATGTTTGTGCTTTACAGCTTTAAGGATCAATTTACCATTGTGCCTATATTAGTGGGCTCACTGAATCCCGACCAGGAGGCCCAATACGGCAGCTTGTTGGCCCCCTACTTTATGGATCCAACGAACCTCTTTGTGATATCTTCCGACTTTTGCCACTGGGGTCAACGTTTCAGCTACACTTACTACGATCGCTCCTGCGGACCGATTCACAAGTGCATCGAGCAGTTAGATAAGCAGGGCATGGACATCATTGAGACGCTTAGTCCCAGTGCATTTACCGAGTATTTGCGTAAATATAATAATACGATATGCGGTCGTCATCCCATTGGCGTCATGTTGGGCGCTGTTAAAGCTCTGCAGGATCAGGGCTTTAAAAACATGAGCTTTAAATTTCTCAAGTATGCACAGAGCAGCCAGTGCATCGACATGGATGATTCCAGCGTTAGCTATGCCTCTGGATCGCTTATATTTGAGAATTAAACGATGAAGTATTTTTCTACTATGCATAAAGTGATGTTTCGTGTTGAATTTAAGATAAAACTCCACACTTATGTACTATGATAATCATCCAATTTTTTTAGCAACCAATTGAAAATGAATAAAGTCGATTCGAGTTCCATTTAATTTAATTCGCTTTTATTTATTTTTTTTCGCTTGTTGAAACATCGAAATTGACCTCTAAGCCATTGTGTGGTATTTGTTTTTTTTTTCGCCTTATCAATGAAATGTTTGCGTTATGCGGCCGTCACTGGCCCGTGGATGTATATGAAGGATGTGTGAAGTGAAGCAACAGTTGTCATGGTCATGGCTGTAGTCACGGTTTTACCACCAAGTAGCACCAACGCCGCCAGCCGCCGTTGCATCAGCCACGGCAGCGTCTCCTCCGGTGGCACCAGCAGACCCATTCAAACGTGAGCACTGTTCCGCATCGATCTGCAAAGCGCTCATGTTCTGAACGAATGCCTCGAGTGCCACACTCTCATCCGGACTGTACGGAGAGGTGCGTTGGCTGTGCGGACTGCGGCGTAAAAATTCATTCAGATCACTGGCCACGCTCGCTGGCTTCGAGACCGCAGCTGCTGCTCCAGACTCAAAGTCATAGCCAAAGGGATCGGATGCCGCTGGCGATGGTTGCGGTAATCGTGGCAGCATGCTGCCTTGCACAAAAAGGTGGGTGGAATCTGATGGAAATTAATGGCGTTATAAATTAATTGAACAACATTATATTGGTATTTAAGAATATTACCACTGCCGTAGTCGGCGGTCACATTGTCGCAGTAGCTGGCACCGGAGCTGACGCTGCCTTGCGACGGTTGTTGCTGCTGCTGTTGCTCGTAGGCATTTGTTGGGGCGCATGCCCGACTGCCAAACACAGTTGTTATCTCCACATGGTGTGGCGATGGCGATGCGTTGTTGCGCGCAAAGTTGGACTCCGATATGTTGTGTATGGAGACCTGCAGGCGAGAAAAACAAATTTCAATAAACTAATCTATAAAGTGATCGAATTTCAATGCCAATTCCAATAAATGTCATCTTCAATCGAATCTAAATGTCATGGTTTAATAGCGATTTTAAAAACTATACGCAAAATTATTGTCTATATAGTTGTTTCCGCCCCATATTAAGCATATTAATCAACGTGAAACATTGCATTTCATTTAAGAATAGAACGCAAAATAAGCAGATGACAGTTTATCTAATGACAATTGATAGTTGTGGTTTCGACAAACATTCGTTCGACTCGGCCACAATGACTCCATGCAGACGTCACGAACCTCGTTGTTGAGATGTTGGCCCGGTATCAAATTCTTGAGAAACGCCGCGTCATCGTAACGTATGACACCAGTATTGGGGATGCCCTCAAGGTAGGAATTGAAACCAGTGATGGTTGGCGGCGGTGAATCGTCGCCACAATTGTGATGCATGTGGCAATCACCAGGAACGCTCACGCTAACGCCACCACCGCTGCCAGGTCCAGCACTGCCTGTTCCAGCTGCGCCAACCGCCGAGGGAAAGACCTCAAAGCCATTGTAGTAGCTCGACTGCTGGTATTTCTCCTGCAGTGATGAGCCCGCTGCATTGCCAACAAATTCAGGCGGTGCTTGGCCAAAGCTTGACCATTGGCTCGACGATGACACTGACGACGATGAGTGGCTGTCTTTGGTCTTTTGTTTCAGCTCACTGCCGATGGCCGATAAGCATTTCTGTGCATGCTTGGGACGTGCAATGACAGCGGCATCACCAACCAGCCGACCAGGGCTGCCCAGCGATACGTTTGTGCAGCTAATACTGATATTATTGTGCGTGTCCACAACACTGCCGCCGGCACTGCCACCACTACTGCAGCTGCTGCTCCCGCCGCTGGCTGATCCACTTGAGAAATATGAGAAATTAGTGGGTGCCGAAGCAGCCGGCCCGCCGACAGAGCCGCTGCCGGGTGCAACAACCATTGGTGGTGGCGGCGACGACTGCTTCTGCTGTGTGGCCCGAGCCGCCTCGGCCACCGCCTCCTGGGGCGTATAGTAGTTGACATTGCTGCCAAACTGACGATAACCGCCCATGGCCAGGCCATTGGTCACCGCCTGATGCAACGCCGGATTGCGTATGGTGAACATGCCGTTCTCATTTTTAATAATCGCGGCTGGTTGATCCATGGGCATCGGTGCCGCAATGGGCAGAGCACCACCATAAGTGCGTGCTGCAAATAAAGAGAGATTAATTTGCTTAGTGGCAATGATAGTCGTAGACCTTACTTGGTGGCATGGGATTCGGATTGGACAGCATGCTGCCGGCGACGGGTCCATTGTTCATCCCCTGATGAAACATGGGATTGCGCAGCGTAATGATATTACCGCCAGCACTCGCCTCCATTATGGGCGCCGCGGAGATTTGGCTCTGCTGTTGTTGTTTGTTGTCTTGAGCGACTCCAGCACGCTGCTTGCTCGGCAGACTGGTGACTGAACCAACAGTCGAACTACTGCTGCCAGACTTGCCACGATTGCGGCGTCGTCGTCGCGATGACTTGCCACTAGCGCTTGCTGCAGCTGCGGCGGCTGCCACGTTGTTGTTGGTTGCCATAGCAACCGGCTGTTGGCAGTGACGATTGCTGACTGGCGGATTTGCTTCCAACATAATGACACCAGTGCTGGGATCTATGCCACCATTACCCGTAGCATAGTAGTTGCTCATGACATGTGCGGCAGACTGCTGCAGTAGATGCTGTGTCGGCTGCAGCTGTTGCTCGGTCAGCGGCTTTGAAAGCTTGCGTATGGATTCACTCTTCTGCCGCAGCTGCTCGCTCTTAGCCGGATCGACTTTGGTCAGCGTGATGCCTGGTGGCAGTGACAAATGCTCAACTTGTACGCCGCGATTCAATTGATCCATAATGCTACAATTGGGCTGCAGCTGCTGTTGATGCTGCTTGGATGCAGAGCTGTTGCTGCCAATGCGCAGCTGTTGCATCTGTGGAATCAGTGTGCTGGCATAGCTGGCAGCGTGTGGTGGCTGCTGCGGTGGTATGGCAACTTCGTTGGGGTTGAAATAGCCCATGTTGTGGGGTATACCCGAGAGATCCTCTGCAAAAATTGAGTTTTAGCATTGTTGCATAATTAAATAGAGTTGTTTTTGCTTACCCTGCTTCTGGCCACGATGTCCGCGTTTGCCACGCTGCGAACGCTTCGATGGCTGCGCACTGCTGTCCGATGTGTTCAAGGAGCCGTTGCTAGTGCTGTTGACATGCAACTGCTGCTGCCCGCTGTTTGTTGGTTTAGAGCTGCGACCACTGCCACGACCGCCACGCGTTGTTGGCTGCTGCTGAGATGTACGATTGCCACCAGTAACTTGACTACTCTGCGACTGCGTCTGTATCTGCTGCTGCCCTTGGCCCGACTTGGCTTTGCGCATGCTGGCATTCGACTCGGACACTCTTTGCGGTTGCTGGCTCTTGGACTGCGTCGACTGTTGTTGTTGGGCTGCCGATTTGCGCTGGTTGCTGGCATTTGCTGCTGTCGATTTGTTGGCCTGTTGTTGTTGGGCTGGTGACTTTGACGGCGCATCGTTTTTGGCTTTCTTAACGTTAGGCGCCACAGCAGCAGGAGCAGAGGCTGCTGGCTTCTGTTTGGCACTCGGTATAACTGGCGCAGGCTTAGGGGCCACAGCTGTCTTAGGCAGTGGCTTAATCGGTGCAGGAGCTACTGGAACTGGTGGTTGCTCTGAATCGCTTTCAGATTCCCACTCACCGTCCGAGGAGTCTTGCACATGCAAAGATTTGAACGGATTGTTGTCCAACTGGCCTTGGTCCAGTCGCGGCTTTAAACGTTTCTGTCTTTTTTCGGGCAGTGGCTCAGCTGGTTGCGGCTTTGGCTCCGGCTCGACTTTGGGCAACACTTTTGGCAACTGCACTTCCACAACATTTTTATGCGCATTCTTCGACTTCTTATTTGACGTCGCTGTCGTTGCCTTGGGCTTTATGCTGCATACGGAGTTCTCACGCGTATTCACAGCGCTGCTTTGCGGCGTTTGCGACTTGGAGCTGCTACTGCCAGAGCTGGAGCTGGAGGCAACTGCAGCGGCCGCCGCTGCCTTCTTTTGTTGCTTCTTGCTCTTGGCCAGGCTGGCCTTCATTTCAAGTTCAGCAGCAGCAGCAGCGGCAGCAGCTGCAGCCGCCGCTGCTGCCGCTCGTTTAGCCTCCTTTTTCTTAGCCTTGGCGCTCTTCTCGGGCACGGCGGCAACAACAGGCGCTGCTGTAACTGGAGCAACACTTTTTGCATGAGCCTGAGCCGATTCCACGATGTGACCGTTGACAAACGTGTAAAGCAACTTGTCCTCATCGGGAGAGCTGCCTTTGGCCACCACAGTCACCTGCTGATCGCCGCCAGCGTGTGGCAACTGCACACGTCGTATAGTCACAATACGCTTGGATGGATCAGCGGTTGTGGCATTGGTGGCCATGGCATCGATCACATCACGGGGCATTTGTTGATGCTGCTGCTGCAGGGGCGGAGCGTAGCACACGGGTGTGTGCGCTGCTCCCAGATGAGGTGGAAAATATGCCGCAGAATTAATGTAGTTTGGTATCGGCGCCGTTACAGTCACAGTGGCAGCTTGTTGATGATGTTGCGACTGTACCGGTACCGATGGCTGTGGTGGTAATGATGGCTCTGGTGCCGTCACTCGACTGCCACCATTTAAAATCACTTCGAGCTCAGCCAGTTTAGCCAACTGCTGCTCCTTGGTGGGCAGATAGGAGAACTTAAATTCGCTGTTTGCCTGTTTAACGGTGGCAATAAGTTCCAGAATGAGTATCTCAACTTTACCCTTAGCACGCTGCAGATTCTTAATGTTCGCCTCCAGTTCACCAATGCGTTTCTTTTCGCGCTTGCGGCCGCCAGCAGCCATTAAAGTTTTCATTTCGTATTTGTCAATAAACTCCTTGAAATAAATATCAAGAAATTGACTGCGCAAATCTTCAAGCTCTTTGATGCGTTTCTCCTCCTCTTTGCGCTGCTTTTGTTTTGCTTTCTTCGCCGCTTTCTTGGGATTCGATGTTTGTGGCTGTTGGGGTTTGCCTTCGATGAAGTTGAGTGTCTCATTGATCCAACGCTTTTGATCCTGTTCACGCGTATAGCTGCCCAGAAATTCAGCAAAGTGTTGCATCATCATCTCCTCTTTGCTGTAGTTACTGAGATCCGCTGCCAAACTGCCGTTGCCACCTGCTGCTGCTGCTGCAGCTGTGGCATCCGTGTGCATCTGTATGCTCTTGCAGAGACTGTCTAAACATAAAAGACTATTATCGCCATCCTCAATGTTCTCGCCAATCTCGTTGAGGGCCGCTGCAGCCGCTGCTGCAGCAGCCGCCGCGGCTGCTGCTGGCATTTTACGTGCAGCTGCTTGCACCTGTGCGGATGCAACCATTTTCAAGGTAGGAGGTTGCTGCTGCTGAGGAGTCACGGGCTCTGGCTTTTTGGATGGCGCCAACACATTCGCCGCTGCTGCTGTTGCTGGTTGAGCCTTGGGCACCACTTGAGCCTTAGTTGCATCATCCTGGCCGTTTTTGCTCTGCGACAATTTTTTGCGCAGTCGATCACGTGTCTCGTTGAAACGTGCATGATTGCACTCTTTTTTGACGCGCTTCTTCGAGTGATTTTCCTTGCAGGTCTCGCCCATATCCGCGTAGTCTGCACAACCTGTTGAAAGGAAAGTTGAATACTACACAAATATGTATATCTCTTTAAAGTGTACTTACATTTGCGCATCTTTTCTTTGCTTTTCTTCGAGTTATTCGCATCGTTGCAGCCAGCTCCAGTTTGCGTTGTCTCATTGACTTTGGCCTTGTTGGCCGCCATGTGGGATGCGCTATCTGGTTTACTTCGCTTTCTGCATTGGTAGTATAAATTGAACTGATTAACTGATTTAAAACTTATTTGATGGTTCACTTACATCATTTGCGAATCGTGCAACATCATTAAATGATCAACTCCAAATTGCATCTTCTCGATATTTGCGTCGCCCAACGTGAAACTGTTGACATGAAACACAAAGCGAATTTTTTATGAAATTTAGTTTGGTTATGACAAAAGTCTGCGGGAGTTTTAATCGAATTCTTTAATATATCGCTCATCACTAATTGAAAGTGAAGGCACTAACGGGTTAATGCGATATATTGAATAAAAGAGTATTACAGACTGTGTTGCCAACTTGGCTATTTTCTAGTCAGATTTGGCTATTTTGCATGACCTAAAACTAGAAACCACTCAATTTTGCTAGAGCCTGTTATGTTGGCTATTTCACAAAAAAAAATTTGCTATTTTTTAGCTATTTTAAATAATTTGTTATATTTGATTATATTTATTATTGTCGACTAAAATCAGAAATCGTATATTGACAATAGAGATATATACACACCACGTTTACCGCCCAGCTTGACCGAATTGTGTATTTTAAATACTAAAATATTATTTACCCCTTTGTAGCTTTTGGGTACTTGGTATTTTCTCAACATCGTTTCGCGCTCGCAATGCTACCATCTCTATTTCAAATACACTGATTATTGTGTTTGTGCGGTTGTTTCTTAAATTGTATAAACCAAAAGTTCGCGATGCTTAGTTGGAGGATCCCCAACTTAAGGATTGTATTGCAAAAGATTTAACTAACAAATCAAAAGCATTTTGCAAATATTGCAAATGCAAATTAAGTGCAAAGTTGTGGGACTTGAAATCGCCCGTTGAAACTAAAAAACACAAGGCAAACCTTGAAGTACGGCGAGGTAACCAAACAATAGTTTTCCAAAACATCTACAGAGACATCCTCAAAGGAATCTGCTCTCTGCTTGTTTATGGGTCAATACTGTTCAATCACCACCTTAATAATTTGTGCGCGCAAATCTTTAAAGAAAGCCAGTTAAAAATTCGTCAAACAAAGTGCATGACAGTTATAAAAAATGTGCTGTCGCCACATTTCCAAGAATGTCTGCAAAACGACATTGCAAATTCAAAATTTAGCTTATTGATCGATGAATCGACAGATATAAGCTTTACAAAAATACTTGGTGAGTTTACCGCATTTTTCTAATATATTGGTTCCGAGGGGGTGGAAATTGGGCAAGTTTTAAACAATTTGCTTATCGAAGAAGAATCATTAAATAATCAACACTGAATGTACAAAAATATAAGATTTTGTCATTGAAAACTAACGGCTAATTAAATTTACTATTTTTGAAGAAATCTAGCTATTTTTGGCTATTTTTTTATGCTTTCACTGCTATAAACAACCACTAAGAGTTGGCAACACTGATTACAGTGAACTTACTCATCGGTAATCTTAAAAGGCGAGTATCTGTAACGAAATAAAAATAAATTAAAAAATATTGAAATAAAAAATTATGTTTTATGTACAGACCCAATGACCTGGGCGAGAAATTGTTCAAAGCGACCGTCATCCTTATCGCCAACAACGCTGTTGGGGCGCAAACGCAAATCGCCCTTGAGCAGCTCCAGGTGCTTAAAGTCCGTGGCCGTCGAGTTGAACTTGACAAAAAAATTGGCATAGATGGACAGCACAAAGGTCCAGTAGGTCTTATACACATAGTGCTGATTCTTAAGCTCCTGCAGCTCGGCGGGACTGGGTGCCAGCTTGCGATTGAAGAACATTAGCGATGGCAACGTGGAGCGCAGTTCCTCACGCGAAAACGACAGTGGTTGAAAGCAGCGCAGCAAATGTTTCGTCAGCGGAGGTGACAATTCATTGGCAAGGATTTTACGCGCCAGCTGGCAAGCCGAGACTCGACAGTTTTCCCCGCAAAAGAACTGCGGCTCAATGCTGTCAAAGCGATAGCGTTTCCGTGTGGTCAGATGCTGAAACACGGCCCATGCTATGTGATATGTGGTGCGTAGCGCCGTGTCCATCTCTTGCCGTCGCAGCGACATGCTGCTGCTGCTGATGCTATTCGGTTCATCCGCTGCAAGCTGCTGCTGATCGCCGCTGCGACGCTGCTGTGCGGCTGCCGCAGCGGCAGCGGCTGCGCTTGTGCTTGCAGCAGCAGACGCCGCATTGTGTCGGGCCTCGTCGTTGGTGCAGGTGCTTAGAATTTTTGATTTCATCAACTTGGCATCTTTCTCGACAATCCCGAGTGTTGTGCACTTGGCACAATGGCCGGCTTGTCGCGGCAACAGAGGCGTCCCAGCAATGGAGCAAGTGATGCATTTGCAGTTCCTAGCACAAGCAAAAAACATTTAAATAACAAAGTGTATTTGGAAACTTATTGTTAATGCACTTACTCATTATGGTGTTCCAGCATTGCATTACACTTCTTGCAGAGATCCTCGTGCACAAGTTTGTTGGGCGGATCGTAGAAACCGTCGGGCCACTTAAGCTTGGTGAATGCCATAATATTCTTCCAAGCCAGCTGACGATCAACGATGCGTTGGAAATCAATAAATTCATCATCACTAATGTCTGGCAGCGAAAACGAAGTGGCATCCATGACGACCTTATCGAATATGTTATACACATCGAGCAGGCCCATACGACGATCATGCTCCGTGGGCGACAAGTTGAACTTGTTCAGCTCCATCCAGATGTCCGTCCAGCGGCGCTCAATGGAGTGCATATGCTCATCGAAGAGCATGTAACGCTTAATCAACGCCGTCGTCTGTGAGGTGCCATCGCCCTCCTTCAGCGAGAGGATGCATGCGAGCATTGTGTCGCCCAGCGGATTGAACACATGTTGCTGAAATAGACGCTGGCACAATAGCACCCAGGAGAGTTTGAATTTGCGCAGAAAATCATTCTCGAACGCGAACAGGCTAAGCGATATCTTTTGTGAAATGCAGTTCAGATCGGAGTAGCCGTCCAGTAAATCTGTATTTAAATGTAAAGCATACAAATTAATGCCTACGATTTGTAACACATCTTACGAATAAAGTAGTTAATAATGAAAAAGGAATTGTTTTGTGTGTGACATGCAAGCAAGATTGAAAAACCAAACACTACAGTAAATATGGCATAAGAAGTTAAATGACATGTGTAGCATGGGATTAAGACAAAGATTTCCATAACCATCTAAAGATATTTGTGCCTTAATTACAATATTGAATATTTGAATTGGAACTATTAAGTGTAGTACACCGTATTAAGTACTTCGACGAATTTTCAATACTATTACAATGCTAAATACAATACAATTACAATACTAAATTATTAAAAATATGATGTGCTATAGACTATTGTTGTTGTTATTACTATAACATGCAATTTAGATATCCATAACAAACTTAAATTTTTGGTAATTGACATAATTTAAATATAATGTATTGCTATATTTCATTAATATCAGCTTTAACGTACATGTGAGCATCTTTTCGGCGGAAATCTTCTCGTTCTCCTGCACATTTTGAGCAATTTCGATCATGCCCTCTGAAAATGCCTTGACAATGCACTCAACATTATAGGCGAGTATTTGTAGCAGCAGCATCGGATTGTTTGCCATCAGACTGCAATTAAAGGTAGAGTTAGTAAAATGAAAATAATGTGTCTAATGTTGGCGATTACTTACATGGCACTGAATAGCACTAATATCATATTATCAGAGATCGCAGTATCATCAATAAAATCAAGATATTCGGCATTTTTATCGTACAGGAAACCGCTTGTAATCCAATAGATTTGTTTATTTGATTCGAGTAGTTTCTCAAATTTGTTGTAGGCAGCATCGTTTCTAATCAAATATAATATTTATTTATGCAATTCAAAAAATAAATAAGTGAACTTACTTTAACATGGGACTGTATGCCTTGATGAGCACATCGAGCAGCATGACGACCATGTGAGCAGCCTTGAATTGATCCATCATAATGGCCATGATGGTTTCGCGATATTCGAGACATTCCTTGCAGGAACAAAACGTAAAGAACTCCTCCTTACGGTGCTTCACAAATATCAAGGCAAGATTCTGGAAATACAGCTGCATTAGGATTAGGTTTCAGCAAGACAAAATTTCCAAACGCTGGGAACACACACCGTAATTGCACGCAACTGTCCGACGCCACCGCGCAGCGGAATCTTTGGATCCTCCGAAAATAAGCGCATATTCTCAATTGCCATCTGCAAAAGAGTTTTAATAAATAAAATTTGTTCAAATGGTTATCCACTTTAAACTTACCAAATATGAACGGGTCTCATCGTTGGCATCCTTGCTCGGTGGCTTGCATTCATGCAACAGCTTATCGCTCAGCTCCATCTCGATGACATTGTCCTCGCGCAGACTCCACTGCATTAGCGACACCACATCCTTGTAGATGACATCCGACTTGGGTGCCGGTGCATAAGGATCGAAGGGCGGCAAAGCCAGTATCGTATGCAGTGTGTTGATGATGTTACCCTCCGGAAAATTGAGACGCTCCAGCAGCTGGCATGTTGCTGGCGGTGGTGTTGGTGTTAGACTATGTTTGCTATTCGATTGTTGTTGCTGTTTCGATGAGGACGAGGAGCAGTTGAGTGGCAACGGTTTGTTGGCGCTAAGCGCTTCTCGCATTGCCGCCAAAGCATCACATTTCAGCGGCATGTTGTCGCCACAAATGCGCGGCGTGGCCGCATCAATGGACATTTTCATGCTGACATGATAGCAAGAGGCGGCATCCAGTTCACCGTTGACAACAGCTTCGGCAGCAACTTCGGAATCGATGCTAATGCTACCGCTCCCACTTCCGCTGCTGCTGCTTCTGCTCTTGGCTTTGGCTCCTTTGGATTTGGAGCTGGCGGCGTCGTCGTCATTGCTACTGCAGCAATTCATGCAAGTTGCGGCGGCGGCGTCTGTCACCTGTAACGTGGTCGAAACGGGCATTGTTTTGATATACGCCAATGCCTTTTCCACTTGTTCAGCCATCTTATTTCATTTGATTTTATTTTTTATATATGTTAATTTCTTTATTTTCTTTTTTATATGGTTACACACACTACGACGAACCCGCAACGTCGATTATTTGGCAAAAACGCAGCCTGGGCATTGCGTTCGCTAATATCATTGGCGTAACAACAAATTTGAGTTTGCGCGACGCATTATTATACAAATACAAATCACAGATGCACTTCCGTGTGGTGGAGACACTTTCACTCGTCTCGTCGTCTACTCCAACAACCCAATCAACCAACCGACCGTCGTTTTCGTTGCTGGCGAGTCTCTCTCTGCCTATGTTTGTGTGTGTGTGTGAAAGTTTCTGTGTGTGTGCTGAGTCGAAGAAGTCTCTCACATACAGTAAATGGGGGAAAAAGAACGCAACGCGTTTTTTTCTTCCCAAACGCGCGCGCCGTCAACGAGTCGAGCGCGGATCTTTTTAATCAACAATTTCTTTTCATTTACCTTTAGAGTAGCTTTCTAGCCTAATTTGACTGCTCTGCAGCGATGTATATATGTTTATAAAACAAGTGAATTGTTTGGGGGTTTTTGTCGTTTTTGTTTCGCTCGTCGTCCGTTCGGTGCAATTGCAATTTTCTGCCTTGCCTATGTGTGTGTACGTGAGCGTCAGCGTGACCGCAACTTTCAATTGAAAATATACTAATTTGTTACGGAAATATATCGATAATTCGTAACACTATTCTAGTGATGAGACATTTCATAAAAGTGTATGGCGCGGAAGTGGAACGTTTAGAAGTCGATTGTTTTTATTGTTTTATTTACATTATTTTTTAGCTAACTACGACTTCAAGCAATGTGATTTAATTGTAAAACGTATCGAATTGTTTTGCGTCTTAATTTAATTTCTAAAACTAAATATGCCCTTAAAATTAGTAATTGCAGGTTAACCACTCAAGTGTGATTTGTTTCAAATATAAATAATATTATTATTGTACATTTTTACATATTACGATAGCGAAAACATAATTGATTGCGTGTTGTTTTGAAAGCAACCAATTAATCGAAGATGTGCCAGTATTTTTGAAACTTCTCTATAAACTTGCTAGCAAAATTCGTACCCAACTTTTAAAGTATTCGATGCCAGTATTTAAGCTTTGTTTTCGCATTGCACCAAAAATAATATTTGTTTTTATTTCAAAATGTGCAGCTAACCTAGTTTTATCAGTTTACTCATCTGAATAAAAACACAAATTGCATTATTTGTATTATCAAAACAAAGCCTGAAAGTATGCAGTCATAATTGTGGTCTATTATTGTACCACAATAGTTTTTTTTTCGGTACATTACTAATGTACCACTCTGTTTAAATGGTCTGTGTTATCTCCAGTCTTAAATCGAATAATTTAAAATAATTTTTTGAAATTAAAATTATTTATTTGTTTATGGTTAACAGACAAAACGTTCAATTTCTGCACATTAATCTCCAGTTGATGAGTTTAACGAGTTGCAAGAGTATGTTGTGATGAGTATATTGGCTATTATTAATTTGAGTTGCAATTCATTAACTCTTTTATTGCACGATCTAACTAGTTAAGCAAACATCATACTGCTATACTTGTAAATATAGCTACTTACTTATGTAGAGACAGTAAGAAACAGAAACAGGTTTCCGGTTTTGCGTGAGCAAATCTCACGTAAATCGCTCTTATCAATTGCTGTTGATGCTCTGAGCTCGGTGAGTGTTTTTTTTTTTTTTAGAATTGTACAGTACTAAGCGCTACTTTTTTCTAAGGCTAGCTTCAGTCATCATTTAGTCGTGGACACGGAAAGCTGAAAGCTCCTATTTCAGTTCAAAAACGAATAAAATTATGGCGAAATCGTTATTTCTGCTCTGCTTACATGTGTTGATCTTGATCGACATGATTCAGGGCGACGGCATGATTGAGGTCTTTAAATGGAAACAAATGGATTATTACAATCGCGGGGATAAGCGCCTTCATCGAATGCCTGATCCATCAGGTATAATCAGCGAGCTATAGCACCCGTCTCTATCAACAGCAATAACATTCTGACGCGTAATCTCAACTTTTATATTATTATTTTTATTTCGTTTTTTCCAAATAGCACCAGTTGTGTTCCCAGGTCGTTATGGCCGTGAAAACCATTTTCGTGGAAAACGTGATGTGCTGACTTCACGCGACACACCTGCTGGAATCATGCCACGGAGTAATATGGCCGCCACCGAGAATACAGGTCCATATGTGGCCTACAATAATGTGCCCATGGGTGTAACCCACTTTAGAGGTCGCCTATTCGTCACCATGCCGCGCAGGCGGGTGGGAATACCATCGACCTTGAATTTCATTGATATGCGAAGCGATGGCAAACAGCGCAGTCCCAAGCTTCGCGCCTATCCGGACTTCGAGTTGAACCAGTTTAATGCAAGCGAAACAAATCTGGTCTCTGTCTATCGCACCACAGTGGATGCTTGCCAAAGATTGTGGTTCATTGACACTGGCATGTTGGAATATCCAAGTAGGTTAAAAAATATCTTAATGAAATTGGCTTTAAATTTTGGTACTTGATCTCTACAGACAATCGTCAGCAAATCAGACGGCCAAGCATTTGGATTGTCGACCTTGCAACTGATCGTGTGCGTAAGCGGTACGACATCCCCGAGAGCATTGTGGAAACGGGACGTGGTCTGGCCAGCTTAACCATTGATGTGGGCGACAGGCATCAATGCCAAAAGGCTTATGCTTATATACCAGATCTGGTCAACAGTCGTCTGTATGTGTACAGCTTGGAGGAGGATCATATGTGGGTCTTTCAACACAACTATTTCAACTTTGATCCATTGGCTGGAGATTTGCATATTGGTGGTCAGACATTCCGTTGGGATGATGGCATCTTTTCCACCACGCTCGGACCGAAACAGAGCGACGGCAGTCATGATGTTTACTTCCATGCCATGGCCAGCAACAACGAGTTCGTAGTCTCTAATCGAGTGCTGCAAAAAGAATCAAATGCGGCGCGTTCGGATCATGGGAACGATTTCCGTGTGTTGGGCAGTCGAGGTGTGAATAAACAGTGTACAATGCACGACTACGATCCGCGGACCGGCGTCGTGTTCTATGCTGAGATTCAGACAAATGGCGTTGGGTGCTGGAAGTCCAGCCAGCCCTTCTCGGCTGCTAGCCACGGCATTGTTGCTTCCGATCCTCAGAATATGATCTATCCCAGTGATCTAACGGTCAGTTATAATCGAATATAATTCCGATCAGCAATTTTAGCTATAGCCATGTTTAATCTATTTGCAGATCGATGAGGATGGCGTCATTTGGGTAATGTCAAACTCGATGCCCATTTTCATTTATTCGCAGCTGGATCCGAACGCATATAATTTCCGCATCTGGAAGCAGGATGTTTACGAGGCCAAACACAACACGGTCTGCGAGTAGGGATTTATGTATATGAAATTGTTTTAATGGAGTTTACATAATGACGTTATATGTGTATGTTTTAATAATGTAATATAATAATATATGTATATGGAAAATATTAACACAAAATTATATGTATATTTAAAACAAATCAAAAAGCATTTACAAATGTACCTTTTTTAAAAATTGCCTAAAATTTGAGTACTCAGTTTATCACATCTTCAAGTTACATAGATGTTTTTTTGTCTTTTTCACATGAAAACAAATAAAAAACACAAATACAGAAACAAAATCAGAGGCACTCTAATATTGCATAAGGATACTAAGTTGCACAGGTTTATAATACGCGTGTGTGTGTGTGTGTATATATGTATATTCAATTTAATTTACGAATAAAATATATGTTTGTTTGAGAATCGAGAATACTATAAAAAGTATTATAAACATTTGATTCCGTTTTTGTTCTTTTGTAAATTTTCATAATTTCCTTTCTATCATAATATATTCGAACAATTTTGTCGTGTATATATCTTCTCAAAGTGACTGCTCTACACCGTTATATTTCTATATAACTATTTATATAAAATTTGCAAAAATATATATATGTTTTGTTCGCTTCCGTACGCTTTTTGCGCTCCGCTTCATATGCTCGAAGCTTTCTCTCTCTTTTTCTATCTGTCTATAAGTATTTAGTATATGATTACTACATATGTATGTATAAAAGATGACTATATAGCTTTCTGTCGCTTAAGTAAACATGCAATTTTACTTGAAATTGGAATGGTTATCTGGCCCAGTGTTATACAAAAATATACACGTATAACATAGTATAACAGTTTTGAGTTTCCCTACGGAGCTATATGTATATGCTATATATATGTGTCTATATATATTTTTTAGGTCTATATAAAATAAAAGCAACCACTTTTGAAGTGAGGCGTCTACTGTACTAGATAATCCTTGTAGCCGCGCAACGATTTCAACTGCTTTTTCAATTTGGTTATCAAATCCGACGGTTGCACCAATATCGATATATCCCTGCCTACCGAATTCAGGCGATCACGTATTTCTAAATCCTTGAAAAACAAATTTAGCGGTCGTCCATTAATTTCTGTGAGTATCCAGAACGTCAACGAAGTACCATCACATGACTGCGTCTGAAATAATTCAAAACAAATAATTAACTACAATCATCAATATGCGAATTTTTGAATGCATTCGTCATACTTTAGGCGGCAGTCCATGCCGAGCAGCCAAGCTGTTGGGTACCACGTCAACGATGGTTGAGGTATTGCCATCGCGTATGAGTCCTAAGCATTGACCCTCCCGATCTCGTCGTATTGCATACGCACGACCAAAGGGGATGCGACGGAGCAGCATTTCGACCTGAAACGACAACAAACAAATAAATATTAATTAATGACATCACTTGAGAGCAGAGACCGTAGCAATTATAAAGTGTATGCCTACAAATTCTTAAATGGAATCAATCAATCAATTAAAAATTGTTTAGTAACATTAACATTTCCATATAATATTTATATATTTCCATATAAGTATTACTGAATACTTTAAATTCAATATCTAACAAATTAAAAAGGCAATTTATAACTCATATTTTAGAGCATGATTGATGCCATCAATTACAATATATACTCACAAATAGCGTGTTTGTATTGCGTATAATTTTATTAGCCTCTGCGGCTGTGCTGATGCTAACTCCCGCTATGGAGAGCAGCTGATCGCCAATGTGCAAAGCGTTATATAGAACTGGATGTTCCTTTTGCTTCCATCCTGCAATCCAGACACCGCCGAACGCATCTACCCAAGCAATCGAGCCCACGCAATCCTTGCGTCGCAAATTTAATCGTACGCCACCAGGATGCATAATCTCGCGACGCAATTGCATCACTTGTTGCTCGCGTAGCGTCAATCGTTTGTTGCCGCTGTTGCTGCTGGTCGCTTGGGATGCTGCCACCACCTGGGGTGGCGATTGTATTCGAAAGGCACTCGATGCTATATTGCGACCCGGCACAAACTCATTGTTGTTGGCGCCGCGTTGACTATTCGTTTGCGTTGATGCGGTTACTGTGGCGCCTCGCTGCAACGGCGCTTGTGCATCTGATGTGGATGAGCTGCGCCTGCGCTGCTCAATGCTCTCCACTGCGGAGCTAGCGGCAACGTTGCTACTCTGTCCGGAGTTTGCACCATTCGAACCAGACGTGTGAGGTACACTCTGTTCGATGTTATTGTTGGCATTGGCGCTGGCGCTGGCCGTCTTATGCACTGTCTTCGTTTTGAGTGGTGTATTTAGCATCTTTAAATAGTGAAAATCTCGTCGACTCGGCCGTGTGCTAATGACCAGCTCGGTCAAGCCACGAGTTAGTTGAGGCATAGTGCGTCCATTGTTTGGCGTTTGAGATGGAATAACAATGCCGCGACGCGGCAAAGCTGGACTTCCGTTAACGGGTGTCGGCGTGTTCTCCACGTTTACTATTGCATGGGCATGGCTGCTGCTGGGTTGTTCCTCTCGCATAGCTGTAGGACTGCTGTTGCTGCTTCTGACAGGTATGCTCGACGATAGGAATACCTTCTCGTAGTGGACATTGCCACTGATGACATTAGAGTCGTTTGTCTGCTCATTGTTAATGCGTATGTTGGTGATGCCAGAGCTATTGGCGCTGAGTATAATCTTCTTGCCGACCTTTGGCGTCTGCGGTTTATCATTGGCACTCGGTAGGACACTAGCGCTGGCTGTGGGATAACATGTGCCATAGACAGCCACAGTGGTTGTCGCTGTCGCTGTTGCCCTTGCCTCACCATCGGCTAGCACCTGAACAGTTGTTGTATTGGACGCAGTTTGAGTGGTTGTCGCATTGGAAGCATTGGGTTTCAATGGTATTGTATAGGGATTACAGCTGCTGCCATTGCTGACACTGCCGCTACTGCTGGGTTGGCTCAGCACCTGTATCGTATTTGAATTGACGACGGAATTGGACGGAATGATTTGTACGTTACTCTTGTAATCGTTTTGTAGTTTTTGCTGCGACTGCAACGAATTTTTCATCTTGGTCTTTGAATTAATCTCAGGAAAACGAAAAATATCCGCAACAACTTTATTCTTGGGCGGCAATTCGGGCGGTTGCATTATCTCGGCATTCGTATTGGAAACTTGTATTATTGTTATATTGTTGTCTGCCGTCTCTTCCACGGCAGTTGAGTTAGTGGCAGCCTGTTGAGTTTTCGGCTGTGGTGATTTCCGTAGTGGCCTCTTTGTTTTATCAGCAGCACCTGCTGACATGGAACGTGAAGTTTGTGGTCTAGAGAAAAGAAAGAGATTGAATAAAATTGATTAGTATGCCATGAAATTAAATATCATAACACATAAAACATTTAAATGTAAATCGAAGCAGGATTGCCATATTAAAGTATGCTATCGGACTACGAACTGGATAAATTGTTTGTCAAACAGATTTCTAGTGTGACGAGAATTGTCAAGAATCTTCCTGAAAATGACGCCGTACTATCAGCATGCACGCGATGGTTTCAAATCTTACAAAAAGCCAAGAAAGAGGAAAAGTTTGAGCGCAATTACATATTGCTGATGTTGCATAGACAGCTCAACGATAGCGACACACTCGGTTTTCCCTTTAATGATGAGCGGCAGAATGAACTACAAACTGTGTATCAAATAACCCTTAAACCGGCGGATAGTGACGATAATGATGATGATATTCAAGCCAGTTCTTCTAGCAGCAATTGTCGCTGCATCGCATGCACAGATAGTAAGAGCCATCAGAATGAAGATCAGTATCAGCGATTGAGTCGACTTAATGACACATTGGGCAAAGAGTTGCAAGTGCTTCAGTCCAAGTTGAATATTTTGACAGAGCGCCGTAAGCTTTGCTTGGTAAAAATTGATGATATGCAGAAAGCGAATCGAATGTTTCAAAAGGACATCGACAATATGAAGAAAATTTTCCTAAGCTCACCCGTTACTGCACTTAAGAAACTAACGTTAAACGAGTGTCCACGATTCTTTTCGCTCATGTTTAAAGGGCTCTGTCAAAGTGCACAGGACAGTGAAAAATTTCGCCAATTGGACGAGCGACTTGAACAGGTACTGCGTGAGCACATAAATCACAGATCACGGGAGGCCGTATGGCAAGAAATCACTAAGGAATACGATGCATTGCGTGCCGAATTTGACAGACGCTACAAACAGATTATTGAAGACCAAGAGACTACACAATTCCAGGAACTGTCTTTTTATGGCAAGAAGTGTTTAATGATCTTGAAGACTCTTTTCATCGAGAGTTTCAATGGCGAAAAACAATTGAAAAGTAATGTGATTGCATATTTGGATAAACAATACGAGACATTGCATAGGAAATAACTATAAATGCAGTAAAGTTGTAGTTTACCTGGGAATAAGACGTTCGCATTGCAACATTTGTTCGAAATTCATGATTTGATCTGCAATAAAAATAAAGGCATTTTAGTTAGGTGTCTCATAAAAACATTAAATCAACTCGCATATTTATCGCATGCAATATTAAAAAAGAGATTTTCTTCGAAGCAATAATTTTCGTAGTCAATTATTTTATAAAAAAAAGATCAGCTATCGAATTCAAAAATGAAATACGAAAACGTGTTATATAGTTGTTATACTAAAGGCAGCAATAATAATTAAATATCCAAATTTACAAATATATTTACTTTTAATAATGTATTGAATACATTTTTGGGTTTTTTAAAATAAATAGGCAAATAAATAAATAACTTACCAGCTGATATGCGCTGAGCAGAAGCAGCAGCAACATCGACTCGCACTCCATTTCGCAGTATGGGTGACAGAAACTCATCGTCCGACAGAATGTTATCTGAGGCAGTCACGTTTTGTGGCTCTGTGGCAGCTGTTGCACTGGCTTCCTCGTCCAGCTCCTCGACGGCAGTTGGCGTTAGACTTTCGCTTATTTGTTCGCTGTATGTGCTAATGGGATCTGACAGCATATTTAACAAATGCTGAGTTAATGTATTAGACATGGCTGTGGTTGGAGGTGTTACTGTAGTTGTTGTTGTGGCGACGGCTTCAATGACTTGCGCCGCAACGGACGAGGGAGCACTTGAAGTAGTTATAGTACTCGCTGCTGCTGTTCTGGACGTGTTGTTGTCGTGCTGCTGTTGCTGCTGTTGATGCTGATGAGCCGGAATACGCTCTACGCCGGGCACAATGGCCGCGGGAACTGGCGGAGGTGCGGGCAACGGTGATGTGGGATCGCGCGTTGGCAGCAATGGAGCGCGCACTTCAGGTAACTTTGTGTAGAGGTTTTCACGTGGTGAAAGGATCTTCATTTCACGCAGCTTGGAACGCAACGTTTCCACCCATTCTTGCATAATCTCCCTGTTGATCAACAATCAATTAAAATCGCAACTAGCAAAGGAGCTTGCTCAACTTACCATGACACCGCATGAAAGCGCAACACTTCATTGCTGAGCGTTACAACAAACTCGAACTCGTGCGAATTGGGAATGAGGGCGTGTGATATATGCAGCGTATCCCGCAGCGAAACCGCCCATTCAGGCATGTGTGCGGCCGCTTGACGTGGTTCCGCGTAACCTTCGAGTAGGGCATCGGTGTCGTCGTGCACACAGAATACCACCCAACTGCACTCAGATTTCTACAACAAACAATTTAAATATATACATTTCAATTGCTTCACTTTCTACTACATTTTTTGGGGTGGGGTTGTAATCAAATAGCTAAATAGCTCACCTTTGGGCCAACGGTTAATTTCTTGCCATCGGCCGTCAGTCTTTTCAGCCATGTATTTTTATGAATTTCCCGAAACTGTGCCGCGTTGCTGCTGCTGCTCGACGATGCGTTGATTGCAGGTGCATTCGGATTTGCAGGTGTTGGCGTTGTTGTTGCTGCTGTTGTTGTTGTGTTTGCAGCTGGCATTGCTGCAGCAGCCGCAGCCATTGCAGCACTCCGTCTATCCGATATTGTTTGCTAGTCACTCTCGTTTTATTGCACTTATTTATTTAATATACAATTCACATTTCGCACGATTTTATTGCAACATTTTCCGCACAGTTTCTTTTGACAACAAAAAATTCAGCCAGAAATTGGCGACGACGCCATGTTTGCTAACATCAATTCCAATCGACTAATTTATCTCTCGATATTTATCGCTGAAACATTGTAGGCATTACCGCCAAACATGTATGAGGTGAGGCGAACTATCGATAACAAAATGTTACTGATTTCAATATGAACAACAGCTGTTATTTTGTATTTTATTTGCTTAACAACGCGAATTAATACAACCAATTTAAATGCATATGCAGTCTTATAGCCTCTTTCCACCGCGCGGTTTTCTTTGGTTTTCTTTGGTTTTTTCACGTTCAGGCCGAATGTTACGTTCGCCCCATGTAAAAACCCATAAGAAAAAAAAGTCGGTTTTTCGCGAGCTACGTAGAAATAGCGAACGCACTTTTTGGGTAATTATGCGATATTTTGATCGATATGACAACGAAAAAGAGCTCACCACTAACAAAACAGCTGACATCAATTGCGCCAAGGTATGAAAATAGAAAAATAAAAATTTTATTTTGCTTTTTAAAGCAAATTATTTATATTTTAGATGAGCCAAAAAACTCGAAAGCCGTCAATATCGTGGAGTGGCATCCACAAGGCTATGTTGTTCGAGTTATGGGAGGAGAAATGTAGTGCCTTTTTTGGCCAATCCACAAAGGCGCTCCACAAGGATGCCAAACTCCTCCCTATTAATTCGAAAATTATCTTCAAAAAATGATTCGTTGTTTCCAGGAACATCGCGCTCCTAAAAACACCCATGCCGTTGCTAAAAAGTAAATGTATTTATGTAAATATTACATTGCTGCCAGCAATGGCCTATACTCTATACTTCGCTAATTTTCCCTCCACTTCGTTAAAATCCTCATAAAAATTCTGCAATTTAATAAAATTTTCCATTTTCAAATGCGCCTGCTGTTTTTTGAAATGTTCGCCAACTCGTGTTTACATTTGAACAGCTGATATTTCAGAGCGGCCATATTGAAAAATTTACCGTTGCCCATATTTTTCGGTTCGTGCAGATGGAAACCCCGAAACGGGACTTTAAAAAACGTAGAAAAACTGAGTGAGGTGGAAAGAGGCTATTATCGTTTATTACAAATTGATCTAATTTTATCGATAAGTTAATTAACATCTAATTAACAAAACAATTCCGCTTCCTCATTTGCACCATCCATCAAACACTCTCGTTGGGATCTGTTAATCCATTAAAATAAAAATACGTTTGTTTATACTATAATACTTCTTTTTATTGGGATTTTAAAAATATTTTTTCGTATTTTTTTGATTGGTTTTTTATCTTTATATCACACAACGTAAATAAGATCTTTTTAATGCTGTCTTAAATATCTATAACTAACCAAAAGCTATCTTTATATTTTTCTACATCCGAAAACAGAAGTAAATTTAATTTGTGTATTCTGGGTACTTGCGCGGTAGCAAATAAACGAAATGAAAAATTAATTTTGACTTAAACTATAAACAAAATGGTATTGCAGCTTTTAAATTTAACATTAGATATACAAATACATATATTTGTCGTATATATGTAAGCATCTCGTATAAAGAGTTATTACAGATTATTACATAGTATATTAATTAATTTAGTTAATATATGTTTTGTTACTTATTTACAACTGCAAATTACAAGTAGACGAGTCAAAAAGAAAAGTAGTCAAATTTAGTTAAATGGTAAACAGAACGTATAACGAGTTAACAAACACTCAATGGGGAAACTAAAGTAGACAAATATTGGTACTTAAAGTGAGTTTAGGTCGTGGGCAGGTGGATGTTAACTAATTACAATTAAAGTCTTTGAATTGAATTTCAACGTTGACGATATCAGTTGCTTTTCTAACACAATTGAGTCTTGTAGTTATTACATATTCGCTTTTGACTGGAAATTTATGATTAATAGGAGCGCTAAATAGAATTTTCAATGCACAATTAATCGTAATCGTGTGTAAAGTCATTAGTTTTTTTTTTGTACGTTAATACGAAAGTTTTCACTAGCTTTAGCACGGCACGTCTGTATTCAGATAGCAAAAAATTTGTCTTGTTAAACGAGATATTTGATACGCGTAATTTAAGTTAAGGTATTTTCTTCGTTTCATTTCTTTTCTTTTTTTTGTATTGATTTAATTTTTTTTATATAATTTTTTTTTTGTTTATGGTATTCGTTTGCATTTCGGTTGAGTTGGCTAATGTAATCTTAACGTGTGTTGTGTCTGTGCGCGTTTTTGAAATTTTGTTTTATAGTAGTTTTTTTTAGGTTTTTTTTACACTGTTGCCTGGTTGAAAGTGGACTATTTTGCAAGACATGGGCGAGAGTGAGGAATATATGATGTATAGAAACGTTTATCGAGTTATTGCTATGTGAATTTGAATTGCGTAGCGCTTCAGACATCTTAACTGAAACACTGTTGTGTGAGGTTCGATTTGTTCAGACTGTTTTGTGGCCGGGCTTACGAGGCTATAAACTCTATTTGATGGCAAAGTGGTACAAATTCATCGGCCATGGGATTAAGAACAGATTTCTCAACATTACATTGGGTTTTAGGCAGTGCAGATAGTGCCGTGTTCTGTTCTTCCGTTCTATAATGAAATTTAAATATTTTACAATTTGGAATTTATAAAAGTTTTTGTTAGACTTACTTGGCTTTTTCCCACTCATTTATTTGCTCTTCCAGTTCATCCTCGATCATTGCCTCAAAGCACTCTTGCATTATTTCTTCCTCTTCTAATCGTTGCAGTTCCTGTTTGGTATAAATAATATTTATTAAAGGAAGATCATATTAAGTTGTAAATGTTCAGCTTACGTTCTTATCGAACTCTTCCTCATTCTCCATCCACATATATTCTGAAAAATCGGGTTCATCATCGAAGTCAGAAAGTGATTCGTCGTCGTCCACCACATAAACTATTTGATCCGTCCAGTCAACAGATGGCACTTTTAATAACATGATAGTGCTGTAAGAAAGTGGTGAAAATAAATAATTTATATAGAAATATGGGGGTTATTATAAGATATTTCCATAAACAAAATGGTGTCAGTCTGCTTGTTATATTAAGAAATATTTCGGATCAAGGCTATCATTTAGACTACATATATTGTTGATCAAGAATATGCACATTTTATGGGGTCGAATATGCCTCCCTGTGCTTGTTACATACGTTTACTTTACATCATGCGTAGCAGGTATAATGAGGTGTAAATGTAAATGTATGTAAATTGGTATACAGTGAAAATGCCTATGTACGTGTAGCTTGTTTATCTGCCGGCAAAAAAGCTGCTAGTTGCGTCGTTCTTAAAGAAACCGGTTTGACACCATTGCCAATTGTTGTATTTTTTTTTTTTTTTTGTAAATACAATTCAAAAACGAAAACCGCAAAACAAAAGAGTTGCGAACAAAAGTTATATACAAAGCATGTACATATGTATGTATGGTAAACTGTTTATATAAATAAACGAAAATTTTCTCTTTTATTTTTGCGCAATCTTTTGTTTATTGTACATTTTTATACGAATCAAGTCTATTTTTTGCACCGCGGCGCAAATTGAAAAACAGAATGACTAAGCTCAAAGTACAAGAGCAAAAGAGAAGAGCATAAACACGCATACAAGCGTATAGTTAAGCATTTATGCATGAGTGTGTGTACGCAGACAAGAAAAACGAAAAACAAAAAATAGTCAATTGTTTATAAACAAGTCGTATACATACACAAACGTATACATTTGTTTGATAATCAGTATAAAGGAATTATTAAATCGGACACTTGTCTACATTAAGTATGTGTATAAATGTTATATGATGTTATATTCATATATGTAGTGTGTATGTGTTTGTATCAGAAATTTCTGTTTTTATGGTACCGTTATCACCTGTTTGGTACGTGAAAAAATTTAAACTAATTTGACGATGACGTCGACGACTTTTGTATTTATGCAAAACGCAATAAGGCAACGAATATATATGTAGATCGCCTCGGACATGAATATTGTGGACGTTGTTTGGTTCATGGGCGTCGACAATTGTTTTTAGCCCCATCAAACAAATGGCGCTCAATCTGTATGTGTATGAGTGCAGTCGAGCTTGTATGTATGTCGTGTACGTGCTTCGCAACACACACACACACATCTTGCTCTTGCTACAGTTGCCATATTGCGAAAAATTAAAATGTATTTGCTCTGTGAACTCAACAGATGTACAAAAGTATTCACATAAATTTACAAATATATTTACATATGGATATGTACGTATACGTATGCGCACATATATGTATATGTGATTAAATGAACCTCCCTCAACCCAACAGCAACAATTACAACAACACCGCGCACTCAAGGTAACAAGTGTTTCGAAAAAGCTTGAAAAACATTCGACAAAAAGAATAAATATACTCAAGTTGCGTGTGTTTTATTGCGTCGCCAATCGAAAAATCTCGTTGTCAACACTTTGCACGTAGCTCAACAAAAACGAACAAAATTAATCCACAGCGCCAAGCGCAGATCTCTGGATCGAAACTTGCCCCTTGATTACAGAGGCGTCAAGCAACAACGCTTCATTTATTGATTTGTCAAGAAGCTTTTCACGGAAATGCTTGAATGTCAGAAAATAATAAATAAGCTACAAACAAAATGAGGAAACGCTTTGTACTTCCGCCTTTCTTTCCTCTTGTGAACCGAGAGAGCAAGCAAAAACTTAACAAATAAGCATCATTTTAGCAACAACAAACGAATGTTTGTTTGCTAGTCGCGGGTCAGTTTAATGCACTTGGAATTGTTTTTCTGTTGTACTCACTTTGAAAATTAGCTTGATGCGCTGCAAAAATTGAAGTCTATTGTTCTGGATTGCTTATATTCCACTGAGAATTTTGTATTTGCAAACGTATTAAAGGGGCAAAAAAACACTGACAATTTATGTTTGCATCCAGATAGAAAACACGAAAATTTTTCTATTGCGAAACCAATTCAAATGCTGTGGTGCGGAAACACGTCCATTAACGTCAAGCAAACGAATCGAAAATGATTTATAAATAACAAAAACTGACAAACACAGCGTGACCGCATCTTAAAATTCAAAATATATTATTTTATTTTGACAAAATTATATTCCGCTGGTTACACTTTATTTAGGCGTGGGGGAATTGTTTTAAGGCATCGATATAATTCCAACAGATAGATAAACAACCAATGCGGCCTGGACAATCGATAAACTAGCTTGTGTGTATTAAAAAATTATTTATCGTAAGAGAGCGCGCTTTACGAATTCAAAAAAGCAAAATTCCCAATTCGGCTGAACTGTAGTAACTGTTTAAAGCTTTTGGACCAAAACGAATATTCTATGCCAATAGTAATAATTTGTAAATAATTATCATGACACAGTAAAGTACAATTTACGATTCAAATAAATAGGCTTCTATATTTCGATTCAATTAAAACAATATACACTTACAAACAGATAATTTAATATATAATAATTTAACTTTACGCTTGCACTTACAATAAAATAGAGTGAATAAATTAAACATAAATTTACAAATACATGATTCTATTTAACAGGTATTCGATGGCTTTCTGTTAGAATTGCTAATATCTGATGTCTTTGTGTCTTGTTGACATCGAGGATCCCATTCCTGAAGTTTTGAACTACTAAACAGTCCAAAAACAATCATGGCAAGAGCATTAAAGAATATATAAGTTAATAAAACCCAGTTCCATTCTGATTTCATGCCCTGCACAAATTACACAGATAAAGTTATTTAGTTTTTCATCTTGTGGTCAAACTGTTCTAACTTACGGAATGCACTAAAGCAGCAACGAGATGCGGAGTTGCAAATCCAGAGATATGCGCCATACAGTTGGCCAGGCCCGAAATAAGTCCGGCGAACGATGGTGCAAAATACAATAAAGTCGGCCAATAACCGCCACTAAAGGCCAGATCTGTAGTGAGACCCACTAGGAAATACATTAGCAAGACAAGTGTCTTCTGTTTGCAACTGGCGAGAATGATGACAGCTATTAAACAGATAGTAGCACAGCAACCTGCAAAAGACGTGAGGTGAATTCAAAATATTTATATTTTTGCTGAGTTTTCTGTGCTTACATGTGGCATATAAAAGTCGGCGCAAAAAGCCGAGCTGTGAAATGAATCGCCCCTCGAAATATGAGCAGCTAAAGACGCATAAAAGCTTAGAAAAAAAACTGCCAAGAAATGGAGCCGATGCAAGAAAACCAATCTGCAATAAAGTACTAAGAATTTGCATAAAAATATTAGATTATGAAATTACCTCTTTCATATTGAACTGCATGGCTTCACTCATAAAACGCGGTACATTCAGCGAAAGCAAAAGAAATCCATAATTGTGAAAGACATGGGTAAAGACAAAAGCATAAACCGGCGCTGAGGTCAATAATGATCTCCAAGGTGTACTAAAATGCTGCAAATACTGTTTTAAGCAAGTTTATACAAAATAACACCTGCTCACCTGTGGCGCTTGGGCACAGGTAGGCTGCAAATAAGTCCGCTCTGCTTCCGTTACACGTGGGTGATCGTCGAGGCTATTATATATGAACCAATTGCAAATAATGCCGTATAAAAGTGTAATGCCACCCAGTACAAAGAATGGCACTTTCCAGCCAAAATCACTCAAATAATTTGCAAGTGGATAGATGCAAATAGAGCCCACGATCATGCCGCTATATGCAAAGGAAAGCATCCAAGTACGTTCCGTGGGATGAGCCCAAGTGACAAACAACTGATACAAAGGCGGTGCTCCACAGCCCTAGGATTATGCAAAATAGTTCATAATTTAGGAACATGTTTCTGCTTCACTCACGCCAAATATGCCAGCTAACACCAAAGTTATGACTGCAGCGATGTAACTGAATGGTGCAATAAATGGCAGCAATAAGAAGGCCAAAGCTTGCAATGCCAACGAACTAATGAAGAGTAGCTTCCCACCAAAGCGATCCGCCAAGTGTCCAGCCAAGGGTAATGCTATCACATATCCATAGTAAAATGTGCCTGGAAATGTCAGCTCCTGATTACGCGTCCATTCTAGATCACCCGTCTAAGAGTAAAATGTTGTCTATATTGAACATTAATCACTATCATAATTATGAATGTTAACACCCACTTGCTGAGCGACATCAAGTCGGGCAGATGGCTCAAACACTTCATTGCCACAATTTGACATTGCTGTCAGATTATTAAATTGATATTCCGGTGAATAGAGAAGTGCATCTTCCGGACGTGCCTTGACCATACGCAAAATGACCAGACCCAGCATATTCCTCAAAGCCATTTGCAGAATGTTGGACAAAAAGGCGCATATTGTGTAGGTGAGTCGAACCGAGCCCCACAAACCACATTCTGAGCTGTCTGATGTTGCTGCTGAAGTTGCCTGAGAAGCGCCTGTTTTCAGGCTCGACAAATGGGGCACGTTCCATGAATTCCGAACCATTGGATTGAAAGTAAGTTGAAACTACTACGGCGATAAGTTTTTGTACTGATTCGTGCTTCTGTCTAAATTCAACTGACTGACGAATGGACGGCTCAAATGTTAAGCGCAAAACTATTTTACAATTTTGTCACGACTTCGCGGTTGGTTTATCAAAGCAAAAAGCTTTCGATGCGCTGCTTATCTACTCGAACATTTTACCGTATAACCGAATTTGGGAACAACAACAGATTTTTAAATATGCGAAATAGTTGAGAAAGGGAACTTGAGATGAGAGCATTGCTAAACATTATCAGCTGATTAAGCTTGTGTTCTCTTTTATTTTTTTGTAATACCATGTAATCATAATCTTTTGACAAGGGGTAATATAAGTTCTACTAAAATCAGTTAAATAATGTAAAGAAATACATTGCTTAGAACAGTTTTATTAAGCAAAAAAATTTCTGTAATTTTGCGATTAATTTAATTTAAAAAAAATTCTAATACAAAATATTTTTTTCTTTCTTCAAGGTTTCAGATTTTTTATAAAAACAAATTGTTAAAACTTATTTATTAATATCTTAAATTTTATTCTTCTTTTTTAAATTCTTTAATTACTTTTAATCTTTTATTACCTGCAATGCAAATCTTAAATTTTAATTTTAAATACTTTTGATGAAATCTAAGTCTCATCTCATTAGCGTATTCGTGCTTCGCAGTTAGCGAACAGAGAAAAGTATTTACATGATGTACTTGGATTAGCTCAAATGTCAAGCACATTTTACTGGCACTTTGCCAATCATAATTAGTCAGTGCCGAGCTTAATTACAAGTTAGTTGGACAGGTCAAGAGGTCCGCAATCCACATGGAAAATGTCTTCACACCGCATTTAATCCGACAAGCCCACAAACATTCCACAAATTTCTCATTTTACTCTCACTTAGTATTTAATGTGTAGGGTGTAGCTTTCCTGCAAAATAAATCGTGAAACAGACTACGTATATACTATAATTCAAATTCAAGTAGCTACGACAAGTTTTCTAGTTTAGTTGTTGCAATTTGTTTTTTTCAATTTCACACTATATATCGTTTAACTAATTAAAGATTCTGAAGCCTTGAGCCAAACGCTTTTTCGCATTACGATTTATGAGCCACTAATTTCGTTGCACGCCAAGCGGGCAAAGGGGGCGAAGCGGGGTGGGTGGTGCTAGAACATGGGGCAATCTCACTTGCTGACCGGCTAAAGCGGCTAACAATGCAATTGGCTTTCACCTTAGCTGGACTTGTGACCGCGTTTATATTTCAACGTACATGTGGTATGGACTATATGTATATATTGTTATCTGTTTTGCTGCATCGCTAATAGGGACATGATGTTGTACTGCGGGGCAATAGATTCTATTTTTGCTTTGGCTCGCTTTGTTGGTCATGTTCGTTGGTGTTTTGCTGCTTGCCTTCTGCTGTCTGCTGTCTGATGTTATTGTTGTGTAGTAGCTGCACTATATTTCGATTAAAATTTTGAATTTTTTATAATGGTGGGGGTTGTGCACTGAACCCGTGAGCACTGGACACGAACGGGGGAATGAAAGGGTGGCAATCTCCATACTCCATGCATGGAAACACACGTGTGTAAAAAATGGTTGAATGTGTGTAGTATATAAGTATTTACTGACTTTTTGATTGATTTTTTGTTTAGACAACGCATATGTCCTTCTATTATGGCCTATTTGTAACCATTGTTGTCGTTTTTGTGCTCACTCCCTCTCACTATAATACACTCCATGTGGTGTTGGTGCATTTGAAAACCGCATATGCTAGTATCTGAAGCTCTCCTGGGTGTTATTGCACTGTTTGCATTCGCATAGCGAAGCCAGCATGTTGAGTTGTGTCGCGTGTTTTGACCCAACTAAAATGCTTGAACACTTTGTGTCTTTGGCCTAAAAATAGCATAGCTGGCTCGCATGGGAACTGGCATTTGCCCAGCGAAAAATGATGTTTGTTGGGAAATGCCGAAACAAATGTGCCTGACTGCCTACCAGCCTAGCTTATAATAATATTTGAACCGAAAAATGAATGAAAAATTTAACGCACACACACAAAATACTTCCTTCGACTGTTTGTCGTAGAACATTCGCCCAATTTAATGGTCGCCTTGAGACCAGGTTATAAAAATATTTTTATACATCGTGTCCTTCGTGCGGGTTCTCAACTGCATCTGTCGCATTCTGCCACGTGTCGTAACAATATTTATAGTCGAAGCAAATCATTAAATATGCGAAAACTCTCATATGAGACTAGCACTGCCCTATTCCAAAGATTAAATCGTTGCCTTAGGTAACATTTCTTAGAAGGCATTTGATATCAGTTTCCATCAGAATGCAGTTAAAGCGGTTCCTGCATAAGGTCAGACTTCTAGCACAACACTCTACACCTTATACTGCTGCTGAGTTGATTTATTAAATTTTTATTTTTTTATTCAATTTTTATTTAGTTTAGTTTTGCTTTAAATTATAAACTTGAAACTGCTGCCTGGTTTTACTATTTATTTAATTTTATTTTTAATATAGGTGAACATTTTAGATCCTAGACTTAACACTGCTGCTTAGCATTTTTATCATTTTAATTTTTATATATTTAACTTGTTTTTACAATCCCAATCTTGAAACTGGGGCTTAGTTAAGATTCATTTAATATTTTATTTGGTTTACTTATATTTTAATCCCCACATTTGACACGACTGCTTAGTTAATTTAATTTATTTGGTTTCACTTGTGTTTTAAAATCTAAAATTTGAAACTGGGATATACCTTAAGTGTTTTTCCATTTTCATTTAATTTATCGAATTTTTAAATTTATAATAAATATATTTACATATTGGTGGATTCGAACAATTATAAAATGTGATAAAGTCGAAATTTTTTTTAGATGTATAGATCTTTCAATATGATTAAGATTAATTTTAATTATAAAAGTAAACAAAAACGTCTCTATTTCACATTTGTATAGGGCCTAAGAAAGTGTAGTAGAATCGCCTTATTATGCAAAGCTTCTATAATTTCTTTATTCTCGCCCTAACAAATTCTATTTCGCGCTATAATGGTCGCATACAAATAATACATTACGGACCCACACACACATATACACACGCATGTTTAATACCTACTGACATATATACAGTATACAACCGAGACGTTGACTTTGCTGCTGGCTGGCCAGCAAAATTAGCCAAGACTGGGCAGACGGGTGTATAACTTGTATGACTTGGCACTACGAGTGCGAACAGTGTAGTGAAGTGAGTAGTGAGTGTATAGTGTAATAATGTGGCCAACACAGACGACTCCATTTCGTGCTCGCTCTCTGGTTCTGCCACTTTCGGCATTTTCACTTCATGCCTTCCTTGCGTTCTTGTTTTTCGGATTTGTTGCATAGTTTTGTTACATTTTCTGGGGCCATCGAGACTTAACCAAACACTGTTTCGACTACTAGAGTACATGTGTAAGTTGGTTGTCCTTTCGACTGGCCACTTGACCCAATTATTCCCACACTGTTCGATTTTACATGTTTTAATAGCCCGTGAGTTCCTTGTGTTGTCTTACGTTGTATCGAAATCTGTTTTTAATATGCAATCAATTTACTATATTTATAGTAAAATCAATTAGTCTACTTTTAGGCTTTTCTTCAATCCTTAATTGTATTTGGAAATCATTTAGTTTGCATGCAACTTAATTTCAATTTGGGTTTTCATGATTCTCAAATTACTACTTGCAACTCGCACACTCAGGTATTTCCATATAAGCTAAAAAAGGGAAGAAAAAATTGTTGCTTTTTACCGCAAACATTTTGAATCGCAGCCGAAGAAAGTAAGAGAGGCATTCGTGAGTCCGTTTTATTCTTTCTATTCGCTTCTCTCTATCGCTCTTACTCTCTCCGTCTATTATTTTCCGCTCTCAGGTGTGCCACATGGGGCGACCAAAAGGCAAAGGTTCAAACAGTCGTGCTGGCGAGCTTAATACGAAAGGATCAAACACAATTTCCGTGCGGAAGAAATACTGCTCATAATAAAACGACTTGCGCGCAAAAGTATGCAACGATATTTTTAGTGACAAGAAATTTAATCAAATCTTACTGAAATTATCTCGTGTGTTAAGTGAAAATGTTTGAATAAAGAACTTGACGTTCTTTGAATTAAATATCAATATCAATGCAATAGCAAGCGAAAAAGAAAATTATCGTAAACGTTTCGTTAAGGGCATTGTAAGAAAAAAAAGAAACACAATAGCCCCAATTTCGTTTCGAAATAAAGTTTTCGGTGCCTGTCAGCCGACGCGTCGCTATTGTTAATAATTACAAGTTTTTGGAAAATTTAATGAGTATTGATTGAATAAAAAAATATGTCGTAAGTGGAATAAAAGTGTGTGCTACAATATAAAAAGGGTCGTGGAGGTCATTATATGCGGACCGCCGTTGCTCAGCGCATTCCAATTCATTATATCCACCAAAACACCAAAAGCACTATTTCTGCCCCACATACTTATATGTGAAAGTGTGTCTGTGTGTGTGTATGTGTGCATGACACGGATACATGCGACCAATATACATATGAACATAATCTCACACCCACACACACACACACACCATTAATAAGAGGTCATTTAGTACACAATAAATGTAACTTTGTTTATAATAATCAGGCATGTTCCCAATTCCCATTTCTCCCTCCTTACGAATCAATTTCTCAGCTGGTTCTATAACTTGTCTAAGAATTTAGTAAGAGTACCATGAGAATGCTCTTTACGTTTTATTAAGTTTGTCAGTTTACTAACTGCGGACTTTCAACGATATTATTTTTCGGAACGCCATTGAATACAATATACTTGTAATGTTAAGTTAAATGACGGTGAAAAGTTATAACAAATTTGTTTTACAAAATGCTGTAAGAGCATTAAAAAGTTCTAAGAAATACGCACTGCGACATGAAATTGTCAGCTGACCGTGAACTACTTAAGACTGCATGTGGGAGGAAGGCCATCTGTTAACCAAATTATTCGAGTTGAATTTTTCATTTTTTTTTTTGTTTTTGTGAATTCATTAACACACAAATTGCATTAAAATTGTTATTTGCGTTGTTGTGCCTTGCAATACGGTGAAGATTTTGTGGATGGGATGGTAGTTATGTATGTTAGTTGCTTAGATGGCAGGACTTTCCTTGCTTGCACCTGTCGTTGGTATTTCCACCTTCATCGCGTGCGTGTCAAAGCCTTTTTACAGCCACAAAATGTCTTTTCACGTTATGTCTGAAGCAGCAAAGACACCAAACAGGCCACAAAAGTGGTGACTTGTGAGGCAACTAACTCGAAGATAGTGGATAAAATAGGCGCAGTCTAGCAAGAGAAAGGAAGTACAAATGGTCTAAATTATATTAACATGCAGTTTGAAATATAAATTGAAGTTTAGAAAAGATTTTACGGTGTTGTGAATGCTTTGGCAATAGAATTTAAATTTCGAAATTATAAATACTAAATTCTTTTGTATGTTTTGATGTAAGTTTAAAATTTAAAATATTTCCGAGGTCGTTAATGTGTCACTAATTTCCTATTAATGTTAATGCTACTCAACGTTAGAGTAAAAGTATGTTGTCAAGGATCAGTTAATCAATTAGCGGAGAAATTATGACTTCAGTTCGTGACACTTCACATGCGCACACTCACGCAGACACACGCACACATTCACACACATTCACCTATATAATTACATACATACGTTGATACATTCCGACTATCATATGTTCTGGTTTTGTTGGTCCCCCCAACCTCTTGTGCTATTTCCGTCTGCACTATTTTGTTTACTTAAGAATAACACATGGAATTATAAATAATGAATAACAGTTATCAATGGAGCTTAATGGGAAATTTATTATCAAGGACATTCGATAGGTGTATGCATGTAACATATTAATATATACATTTATACACATATTTATCATTTGCATTGAAATATCGATTTTGGGTTTTTCTTAATTTGTCAACCAGACAAACAGACCTACAGCTGCCACACAAATCCGCCTCAGTTTAATACTATATGTTATACTAGAGTCTCTTTTTAGTCATCGGTAGCCATTAGACTCAACACTTGGGAAAATTGGCGTTAACATTGTTGTTGGGATCGAAAAAATTATAAAATGTTTAGTGTGTTCAATAAATATATGAACCAGGTGTCCATAGCCAGGTGTTAGATATTGATAAGGTAGCCCTCTTACTGATTAAGACGAATTCGTCAGATTGTGACATTAGTGAAATGCTTAGCATGAGTAATTATTAATTATTTAGCGCGTTGGCAACAAATACACGCTTATCACAAAATTAAAGCCGAACTTAATGCCGACTAGAACAATGCTGATTAACTTGACGAGACGTACCATCATCGTAAATTGCTCAATTGGCATATGGCCAAAAGTGCTAAAAACCAAATCGATGTACATTTCTGTACATTTTGGTACTTCCGATAAGATTAGCGTAATCAAACACTTAATTGAGCTGCTACTACCGACCACAGCAGAAATGGGCTTTCCATTTTGGGAAAGTTTAGTTCTAGTAGCGATTTGGTTGTGGCTCGACGTGCAATTTCATTTCAAATTAATTCGTCAACTGTGCAAATAATGGAAAAACTGAAACTTATTGTAACACTCGGTATCCTGTGCGCCTTGCTTAATCCACAAGGTACATACATACATATATACTACTATATAAACAAGCAATTTGGAAAGCCCAAACAGTTTTGACTCCCATCTCTCTCGCTTCACCCCAAAAAAAAAAACTTCCAAAGTATTCAAATCATTGTGGGCAATGGCCGGTAATTGAATTAAAGTCGTCGTTCAGTGCAAAAACAAAGAGTGTGAGGTGCCCATTCAAAGGGCAGACCAATTGGTATACAAATAATAAAAGGAAACAACAAAAGAGAAAAGAAACAAAACCAAATGGAGCAAGAACAAAATAAAAAAAAAGAAAACAATAACAGTGACCAAGTCAGTCATAATATTAAACAACAAAAGTAATTAATGCAAACGCAATCAAGGTCAAGTGCTGTGCCCTATTGACCCAAGCACCCACTCCTTCGAAGGCCTAACGCTATTCGGCTTGAGAAATTGTTTTGCAGGCCATGGAAAATGGAAATTAAAGTGCCAAAGTGACGAACGAATTTTAGCGTTCTTGTTTTTCATGAAAAGCTGTTTTGTATGCGGCTTATTTTCCCCCCACACCCTTCGTTTGTTGGCATTATTGTTATTTGTCCTTTGGCTTTGGCTTGCAACAACCGGAAGTTGTTGGCGTATACGTAATACATATTTGCAGGCTGGCTTGCGTGCTGGAAACCGTAACAGCCGCAAAATGCTGCCAACATTAAAGCTGAAAGTCGGATTTTTAATCAGTTAATTAACAGTTGGGCCACGACGATGAGGTTGGGAAGGCCTTAGGCGGGTCGACGGAAATAAGTAATTGATAAAATCCCATCTTGCTCCAAAGCGTTTCAACTTTAAAAAATATATTGCATACTTTTTGGCGTTGCTAATAATTAAAGCAAGTTTTTTTTTATTTTAAAGAATTTTAGGAAACTATTTGGATGTACAAATCAAGCTTAGTGTGTATGAAGCAGTAAATAAATTGAGAGTGTTATTCGAATCTAAAATTAGTGTACGAGTAATAAGTCAATTGGCTGATGAATTAAAGAGACTTTTGACAGAAAGGTCTGTTTTATTAAACACAACCACAAACTGTTTTGCTCGTCCCTTTCAATTGAACACAACTTCTTGAGTTATGAATGGAAAAAGGGGAAATCGTGGAGTACATTTCATTTACGCCTGATTATAATGAATAATGTAACCCTTTTTGACCCAAATTGTTAAGAAATCAATAATTATCTATACCGTGTAAAATAATTTGATTCGTCTGACCTTTGAGAATGCAATTATATTTCACTTCATTAAATTATTGAAGGTAAAACTTTGTCAGATAAATATAAATTATTTTGGTCGATATTAGCGATGGCGTCAAGGCATGCATCGTAGAGACAACAAAATGAAAGAACAATCTTAAAATAGGATAAGTGCTAATTGTGTCTTTATTTATTTTAGGAGACGGCGGTGCATTGGCTGTGATTTGGCCATGTGAAAGTGACGCAGACTGCACAGCTGATGGCTCCAGCTGTGGCACCGAAACCAGTCAATGCGAGTGCTCCAGCTTTGATACGGTCTTCTCCGAGAATTACACACAATGCTTGACGAGCTCGCAGATTGGTGACGCATGCCAAGACTCTGTTCAATGCAATCTTATGCCAACAGGAGCCAGTTGTAAAACCGGGGTCTGCGATTGCGCCGATGGCCAAACCTATCTGCGAGGCAAATGTAGGCCACTGAACGGACTCAACGAGCCCTGCGAGACGGTATAATATATGATATATAATAAATCTTCGATTGAATTTAACTAAGTTAAACTTATAATTTAGGACCTGGACTGCTTCTTTGGCTACGATCGAGCATCCGTCAGCTGCCAGGAGAGCGTTTGTGCTTGTGCAAATGGCTATTATCACAGATATGGAAACATATGTCGGCGCAAATCAATGGGTAAGCTAAGCACATTAGTTTCTAAGTGGTTTTGATTTATTGTTTTATCTTAAATACAGAAAAGAACGATGCGTGCGTCGTTGATGCGGACTGTGATGCACTGGGCGCCAGTGCCACCTGCGTGGGATTAGTGTGCACGGTTGCCGATGAGTCGAGCACTAGCACCACAGTTAGCACCACAGCGGGCACCTCAACAGGCACCACAGCAGACACCACAGCGGACACCACGCCAGGGATTACAGAGACCTCTACAGCGGGCAGTACTTTAGAGACTACAGCGAGCACTACTCCAGCAACTACAGTGGGCACTACACCCGAGACTACAGCGGGCAGTACTTTAGAGACTACAGCAGACACTACTCCATCAACTGGAACGGCCACTACACCCGAGACTACAGCGGATACTACTCAGTGGACTACGCCCATTACTGATTCCACCGTCTTTGCAATCCTGCCCACCAGCTCGGCGGTCGCAAGAAAACAGTTTGCCAAGGCATTTGTTTACAGTTCGCCGAAGCACAAGGATGCCGCTGCTCAGGCCACTTTATCACTGCTCCATGACAGTGACAGTGAGCTGCTGTTAACGCCTCGGCGATCACGTGAAATTGCTGTGCAGACTAGCATCGAGAAGTACGAGCTTAAAGAGTTGGGACCCAGTGTGAAGAATGTGGCAACCGCAACGACAAACACTTCGACCAGCAGTCGACGAACATCCACAAATACCCAAAATAATCGCAGACGTTTGCCGGCCATCTTTAGATACGATAATGAAGATATTAAAACGTATTCCACTCTGGGATCGAGCCGCGATGACGACGATGCTGATGACAAGAAATGTAAGTAGCATTTTCCATTTTTTTTATAACTAACTGACTAACCAATTGACAATTTATTGTTTTGTCAAAAAAAACCAACAACAAAGATTGGAATAATTTTTTAATTTAGAACAATTTGCTGATAGCATTATCACAAATTTCATTCAACTAATGATTAGGTTGTTCTACAATTGCAAATGCTACATAGATCGCGCCTAATCTCTAATAATAATAATAGTACTAATATTAGAACTTGCATTGAATTATCAGCAATTAATATAGGTAATCTTAATCTCTAAAGGGCAACTGCACTTTGTAAACTTACAACAGAGATTAATAAGAGGTTAAAAGAACTTTATTTTAATTATCAAGTAATATAATTTGCAGTATCCTCACAATTCGCGAAATTATAGTTTAGTTTTTCTCGCCCACCGGCTTAATGATCAGCTCATGAATTTGTACTTTTGGCGGAGTCTGAATGCAGTAGCTGATGGCGTCGGCCACATCCTCGGAACGCAGCATGGGGAATTCATCCAGATTAGGAATGCGACTCTTGTCAATAATTTCAGTATCAACACCGCCAGGGCTGATACTCTGCATAAACAATGAATTTTTAGATAAATATCAGAAATGTTTTAAGCAATGCGTACCGTAATCTTGATGTTGGTGCCCTTGCTCAGAAACTCTTGACGCAGCACTTCGGCCATGGCGGTGACCGCATGTTTCGAGGGCGGATACATATTTAGGCTAAAGCCAGTAAATTGTGGAATCTTGTGACCAGCTATGCTGTTAACAATCACCACATGACCATCATTAACGTTACGTCGTTTCATCGAGAGAAAGGCCTGGCGAGTGCACCACGCAACGCCCATCACATTAGTGTTGAGTGTGTCGCGCAGATCGGCGCTATTGCCCTCCTTGATGATGGGTGAAAAACGCACAATGCCCGCATTGTTGACCAACACATCGGCACCACCGAGTGTCTGATCCACCCAGGCGAAAGGTATCGATCACCTGCTGCTCGTCGCTCACATCGCATTTGCGGAAATGGAAGCGAGCTGCCTGATCCGCTGGAACTCAGACTTCAGCTCTTGCAAACGATTCTCACGACGCGCGAGGCCCACAACAATCATGCCCTTGGCCACCAAATCTTTGCAGACGGCAGCGCCAATTCCAGAGCTGGAGCCAGTCACAACAGCCACACGATTCAACCAACGATTCATTCTTATAAAATATACGAATATGCTCTTGTTACTTGCAAGCGAATAACTGCTTTAAATTCTCTGATGTGACGCTAATTTATAGCTCTTGTAAAGCTCTGAAAGCTTTCCAAACATGTGGTTATCTAAAATAACTGCATCATGCTCATATTACTATAAACAGCTGTTTAGCAACCTTGAAGAGAGAGCCGGCAAACTTATCAGATTTGTATTGATAACAATGAATTTGATTCAATTGCCAAAGAGAAGTGAAGAGAGTATTTCGTAGCAATTTCATCACAACAAATCGTATTGAGTAAGGCACGATGTTAAAACAGGTGTGAGTTCTTCATAAGTAAACATTTCAGTTAACCAAAGAATTGGGCAAGGTGCTGACTTAGGTCAAGAATCGTTAAATTCCAGCATTTTACAATAATTCATTTATTTTATACAAATTCTCAGACTTTGAGTCATACCAAAAGCTATCAGGGATGTTGGGAAAACTTTGTTGTATATTAATAATAAATATTATGCATATGGATTATTATGTTCAAATAATTTATAATAATTTGATTATAGTTAATAATATTTCTTAATTTTTAATTACTTCGGATGTGCAATTACATACAATTCATAAATTTACATAACGATTTAGTTAATTAGTCTTATATATGTATTTTGTTCATTAGACCATTTTATATTCACCATTGTATATTTCAGATGGCAGCAGTTGCACAGATAATGGCAAGTCCTGCACAGGTTTGCCTCACTCGATCTGCACCAATAAGATCTGTCTATGCCGTCAGGGATATTATGCGCGGAATGGCAAATGCTTTGCAGGTAAAACGTGTTTAAGGAGTTCAAAATAATATTATATTGACCATATTACCTTTATTGCAAGAACTGGGTGAGATAGCGGAGAGCAGCGATGAATGCGAATATGAGTTCGATCAGTTGTCCAAGACTTGTATATGCCAAAAGAATTATTTCTACGAACGCGACTTGCGCAACTGCAGAAAACGTGAGTGACAAAAGAAATATAAATTTTTGAAACTATTTAAATGTATATTTTCTTTTGCAGCCATTCAGTATCATTTGTCGTGCACATCGAACAGCCAATGCAGTCCCTTCGGTGCCTCCTATTGCCATCCAACGATACCCAGACGCTGCACCTGCGAGGAGTATGCACAATACAATGAGATCACTCAGCTCTGCGAGTACTCGGATGGTCTTGGGGCAGAGTGTGAGACCAACGATGGTTGTATTGTGGATCATTCCATTTGCTCAAATCGCTTCTGTGTGTGCCAGGATAACTATTTCGCAAAGGACGAAGCTTGTGTGGCAGGTTAGTTGCGAGCTTGTCAAAGTAAATGGTTATATTTAAATATATTTTTAATTTTTTTCAAGGTATTGGCGCCGATTGCTCAGAGGATGACGAATGCATTGCCGATAATACAGCTTGTCTGGAGCGCAGCAATAGCACTTCGGAGCAGGCTCGCTCCTGTCAATGTCGTAAGGGTTACGTGCACTTCAAGGATGAGTGTCTTAAGGAAGGTTTGTAAAATAAATATTTCGCAATTTGTAATTTTTACATGAAAGTAATTCCTCTAGCTGAGGAGCTGGACGATGACTGCGTCGAGGATGAGCAATGTAAGCCGCTGCTCGCCAGTTGCAACGCTAATGGCAAATGCGGCTGCACGGACGAGCAGCACGAGAAGAACGGAATCTGCGAGACGAAGCGCCGTAAGTTGAATTTAATTTGATATTTTCAGTAAGTGATTCTTAAATTATTGTTTTTCCAACACAGTATTGAGCGAACCGTGCAATAAGGCCACAGAGTGTTTTGTTGAAAAGGATCCTGAGAATGTGGAATGCCGCAATTCCGTCTGTCAGTGCAAGTTTGGTTTCCAGGCCAGCACTGATCAGAAGCAATGCATTCGTGTATTGCCCAACAAAAAAAGTAAATACTTTAAACAACAAAATTATCAAAAGATATTTGCTAATCTAACTAACTGCTAATATTTTTCTTATTTTAACAGATTCTTCCGGTAGGCCCAGCGCTCTAAAAATCATCACGTTCGTATTGATAGGCTCCGCTTTTCTAATTACCAGCGCCGCTATTAAACAGGCGTACTATTAATTGGAAAATAAAGATTCCCTTATAAAACATTCCCAATTCCAAAAGTTTAATAATATTTAACACAAGAGCTAAACTAATCTAAGATTTAATTGTTAAGCATTGTGAAAAAATAGAAAAACTCCCTGTGCATAAAATACTATATATAAAATATAGTCTATTGATGCCATGCACCTTGGGATTATTGATTTGTAGTTCAAGTTTTCTGAGGTGCATGCAGTATTACGAGTACCCAAATGACGCTTGAGCCAAGTGGCGTCCCATAATTTAAATCTATTTATAATACTTAGTAAATATATTAAGTTAATATTTAGAATTTTAAAGCAATAATTGTTGATGATGATGAGTTGCAAGAGTCGTATGTAGTTAATCGCTTATATCAATAACTACTCTTAAAGCAAGAACCTTACAAAGTATGATTAAATTATTATGTCTAAGCTAATTCAAACGGTTAAAAGGCAAATTGTAATATATACTCGTACGCTAATAAATTAAGACTAAAATGCAGTTGTGTTTTAAATTCAACGATACATAAGTTGCACATTATTACAGAAACAGAAACAACTATTATTTAAAAAGTGTTTATTATCAATTATTTGTTACATATCGTGCTTAATGTGTTCTCTCCTTCAGTTGCACCCAGAAATCGGGTGGCGTAATTATTAAACCATTGTTATTCTTGGACAGATCGGGCAGCGAATCACCTGGCGCCAGAGTGTAGTCGAAGTTCTGCAGCATGGCTGCTGTCATAAGGAATAACATATTCCTTGCGAATGTTTCTCCAGCGCAAAGGCGTTTGCCAGCTCCAAAGGGCAGGGACACATCCAGCTTAAGGCACAATTTGCCAGCATCATCTAGAAAACGCTCCGGTCTGAAATTCTCAGGATCTTTCCAGATACTCTTGTCCAAGTGATAGGCATACAAGCTGGGTATTATAATTGTGCCCTGTGGAATATGAATTAATGTTATAAACGATCAAAGTTGAAAGTAAATTAAACTTACTTTGGGAATTGTGTAGCCAAGCAGCTGTGTGTCGACTAAAGCCTTATGGGGAATATCCGATGGCACAAGGGTTTCAATGCGAAGATTCTCTCGAATTACGGCCTCTGTATAAGGCATATTCTTGCGATCCTCGAGCGTTGGTAGGCGACCACAGCCAACTACCTCATCGATCTCACATTGTATGCGCTTGGCAACTTCGGGGTAAAGTAGAAAGTATTGCACCATCAACGACAGCTGCGCACCGATGGCAGTAAAGGCCGGGAATGAGAAGTCTATCAGGCCCATGATGAACTGTTCGCGATTAAAACCCAACTCTTGAGGTGGACACTTGTTCATCTCGTTAATGTACATGTCGACAAAGTTGCGTTCACAACTCTGATCGTAAGTCGCCAAATAACGATCTACAAATTCGGAAAAATATGCATGAACAAATTGGTTGGACTGCATTAATTTCCTATATCCACTCGACTCTGGCCAAATGTATCGTATCCATGGCATAATGCTGAGTAATCTTCCATAATCGTCGGATGCACGTTGAAACTGTAATCCCATTTGAACCAGTTGCACTAACTTGGCCATATCCGCTCGTGAATGTCGCTCGTTGTAGACAATGTGAAAATGGCAGTTGGCCGAGAACGGATTGAAAAACAATGGCAATTGTACGCGATAGCCACCAGGTTTCACTAGATGGTGTTCGTGTGGATAGCGAGGTCCACATCGAATCAGATCTAGCATATCGGAGATCTCTTCCTTGATGATCAGCTCCAGTTCTTCAAAACGGCGTCCGAATCCGAATTCTCTGAGATAACGTAGGATAAAACGTCGCTGTTCCTTCCAGAGAACGCCTTCTTGGAAGAATATGCCTAAAAAGTTCCATAAAATACTTTATGATCTATAAAACACTTCTATAGCGATTAAGTACGCTGAAATCGTATAGCTTCTTATCAACAATCTGAGACTAATCGTTTCGAAAAAAGCGAAAGTAAAGTGTCAATAAACCAGCAAACAGTGCAATCAATCACTTGATAGATTTCAATTTGGCTGTAAAAATATATTATCACTGAACCAAGATATGATAGCAAACCTCGAACGCTTTCGCCAGGATCGCGAATTTGACCCACAAATAAGGCAGGTCGTCCATCGTAGGCCTGGTTATTTAATATTTCCCGAACGCCTTCAGCATTGTGAATAACGGCTACAGGATATTTGCCAACATGTAGTCCAATAATATCAGATTTGTACCATTTGCTTAATGTTAACGCTGCCTTGTGCAGATATTTGTAATTGATAAGTAACAGAAATAAATAGCTTCCAAAGCCAGGTATACGCGGAGGACCTGACAGAAAAAATTTTAAATAATTTATATTACACTTCAACTTTAAATTTTAAGCTTAATTTACCGGGTGGAAATCCTTTGGGACGATCAGTGGCGTATTTGTAGGATAAATATAGAAATGCGATTGCACATATTGCTAGAAGAAATACGGTTAGCATTTTCGACGCGTTACAATTGAAGCTTCGGCAAATACTGATCTTTGCGATTTGTCGATTGACCGATTTTCTGGCACACACTGTGCGATAGCAATTGTCGCTTTCACTATCTGCATGCTATATATGGCAAAATAAAGAATTATAAAAACAAATTAACGAACGTCTAGAGTTCGAAATACTTGACATAAATGTAAACAACATTAACGTATAGTATAGAATTGTTAAGGACCGGAAAAGACAATTTAAATTACTATGTTTTTAATAGCCTATACTTAAAAATAGATTTATTTTTATTTAGAAATCAATCAAACATTGTCTCATCTGTCTAGAACAAGTTAGAACTATATACTTTGCACTTTCGTTAGATTAGTAATATACAATAAATACGGGAAATAAAATATGCCAATCATCTATGAGACTGCGGCGAGGTTAAATCTATCTGAACTATCGATGAGGCTGTAACATTGAGGTTTTCTTGGCGTTCGCTTTCTGGATTCCCAACTTGTAGTAGCTGGTTCCACTTATCAACATAAGGGCTATTGCATTGAATGCGATTCCACAGTATGCTAAGGCCCTTTAAATCGCTGGTGGACACATCGAAGGGCAACCATTGATCTCCGGTGCATGAAACAGTGACCCCTTTGATCTTGGTGGGCAATTCGCTGGCATTCATATATATGTTGGTGGCTTCAGATAATACTCGTACACTGCAAGCAAGGAGTGTTGTTTGTAAATATTCCATCTATATAATGATAGTAGTGATAGGTAAACTTACCATCCCCTGTACTGATTGTGTTCTTTTCTCACCTCTGCCAAACGCTCTTGCATAGCATCATTGCGTTGTTTGGCCGACGTCACTTGTTCTTGGACGGCTTCGATTAGCGCCTCGCCCGCTTCCAGATCTTTGCGTCGTTTGAGTGTTATTGCGTTAACCTTTTCATATGCACGCTTCTGTTTCTCAATTGTTTCATTAACTGACGCTATTATAGGTAGAAAGATTTATTTATTTTGATTTCATACATAACACACAGAAGTCACACACACATACCAACATTGTTGCGTACTTTTGTTGTTTGTTTGACACACGCATTCATTTGTTGACCCGCTCGCATTTCATTCGATAGCATCGTCATAAGACGTTTATTAATATCAAATTGCTGTTGAGCCATTGTTATTCGTTCGTTAAATCGAATTCAATTTAAAATAAGCGCTTCGGATGCTTGCATTCCAGCTATACTATGTGAGAGACGCTTCCACTAATGAAGTGCTGCCAGATTATCAATTACTGTGCGTGTTAGAGATGAGAGTCGTTGCCTTAAAGTAAATAATATTTTTTATCAAGTTGTTAATAATTAAATCACTTAAATTAAATTTTTTTTAACAATAAATAATTTATTTTATTGTTGCTAATTTAAAATATTTCCAAATATTCATTATTAATTCTTTGCAGCAGTGCTGCCAGATATTTGTAGTACTGTCGGTAATTTGTAATCGGTGCCAATCAATCGATATTTTTCCATATCGATATTTAAGTCATACCTATTACATTGATAGCCGGCAAAAATTGCAAGTGTGAAAAATTTGCAAAGATTTGTGGACGTGCTAGCTTTGTTGCTCTGCGGTTTTTAACAATTAATGCGTTTGTTGCACAGCACAAAGGCAATAAGCACTATATTAAATCGCAGCCACATCAATAGCTTCCCTGCTAGAAAGGTAAGTAAATAAAGTTTGGATTTAAAGAAATATTCGCACAAAACGCCGGTGATGGGGGCGGTATCTTTTTTCATTTTTTTTGCGAACAAAGCGAAAGCGCTCGTCATTAAGTTGCTAAAAATAAATAAGACATTTGCATAAACAATCTGCGTTGCTGTCTAAAGCCCCATTGAGTGCACAAATATATGTAAATACTTTATGTATATGTAGCATTTACCGTTTGTTGTTGACAAAATGGAGAATAAATCTTGAACCCCCTTTTGCCGTCTCAGGCTGTTAGCCACTTGTTGGTCTCGTTTTGACCACAAGGTCAGGACGCTTCGCCTTTGCGAAGTCAATGCGCTGCGCGGCTGTTTGATGACGTCGCTGCTCGTTCGTCTTATCAATCTGTGTTATATTCGGCAGCTGAAAGACCCCCCACCCCGCATTAGTATTAAGCATATTCCGTTTAATTGCCGGGTCGCAATTGCAGATAGTATACAGTGTCTATAAATGGGATTAAAGATTAGACTATGAGATTTTGTTGTGACTAATATTCCGATTCAATATTAAAAATTGTCAGTTTATGTTTTTTACATGTGACAGAGAACTGGAAGTCACATAATACTAAATATTATTTTTTTGTAGTTTATTTTTTTTGTAATTTACTAAACAACTGTTTCGAATGATTAGAACGGGAGTGAAATCAGTAATTCCAATCAAACTGTGTCATGTGCACAAGTTTACGGTACAAAGTCAGGGTTTTGCGCCAACCTGGAGTATCATAAATTCAAGCAATTCAACGATTAAGGTACTCCACATAATTTATGATCCTTTCGATTCCAATACGAATTAGCAAAGAGTCAATACAATTCAGTATTTATTTTGTTCTCTTGCAGATGGCCACGGAAATTAAATTCAATGAATCGCTAACGCGTAGCGATCCGCAGCTGCAGCCCGTGTTGATCATTGGCCAGCTGCGTCATCTCAATCTGCTGAAGTTTGGCCATTTGGCCAGCAAACTGGAGCCCCGTGTCACCGAGGAGACATTCAAAAGTGCCATTGCCTGCTTGCATCCGGCACCAACGGACAAATGCTCGTTGTATTTGGATGTGGCCACCGTTGCCGCCTTGCCATTGAAGGCATCCCGACATAATACCGCATCGCGTGCACACTCGATTACGCGTCTGGTAAAGAATCATGTGCTTAATGTCAACGAGGAAAACGTCGTGTTGGTCTGCGAGCGCGAGAACATCTTTGCCAGTGCCTGTGCTGTAGTCCGTGCCTTTCCTCTTTATTCCCGTAAAACGGGCAGCGGGAGTGGGAACAAGACGCCCAATGCCGGTGGAGATGCTGATGCCAGTCGTTCAGTGATAAACGTGGAGTTTGTGGTCATTGATAAGGATGGTTGCATCGAGGAGAAACCACTGACTCAGGATGAGCTCAACTGTCTGCAGGAGTCGGAGCGTAGCATACGTTTGGCAGCACGCATTGTCGACACGCCGTGCAACGAGATGAATGTAGACCATTTCATTGAGAATGTGCGCGAATTTGGCAAAGAGTTGTCTTTGGAGCCACAGATCATACGTGGCGAGGAGCTGAAGGAGCGCGGATTCGGTGGCATCTATGGTGTAGGTAAGGCGGCAGCTGTGCCACCAGCTCTCGTTGTGCTCTCCCACGAGCCGAAAGGTGCCCAGGAGACCATTGCGCTGGTGGGCAAGGGCATTGTCTACGATACTGGTGGCCTGAGCATCAAGGGTAAAACTGCCATGCCAGGAATGAAGCGGGATTGCGGTGGAGCTGCTGCTATATTGGGTGCCTTCTATACGGCTGTCAAGTGTGGGTTCAAGGACAATTTGCACGCTGTCTTTTGCTTGGCTGAGAACTCTGTGGGACCAAATGCCACGCGGTAAGTTGTCATTTCACTAATTAAATATATGCCAAGCAATTCATTACTTTGACTTACTTTGTAGTCCTGATGATATTCATACGCTGTACTCTGGTCGCACAGTGGAAATCAATAATACGGATGCTGAGGGGCGTTTGGTTCTTGCTGATGGTGTTTGTTTTGCCAACAAGGATCTGAAGGCGAACATTATTTTGGATATGGCCACATTGACTGGTGCTCAAGTGAGTTAATATTATTATTTTGTCTATTAATTTTAGTAAATGCAATTAATATGATTATTACTAATCCGTAATGGATTAGTTGCAAATAATTGAATTTTTAAGTCACATTTAAAAAAAATTTGCTGTAGAAAACTCTTATATTCGCTTTATGCAAAATTTTACTAAAGACCAAAGAACGATTAATTTAAATGCATTGCATGTAAGTGCATATTTTACAATAATACAATTCCTCATAATTTATGAGGTATCCAATTTTCATTAAGACAGCCAAAAGGAGCTCAGCTTAATTATTTTAGGATAAGTTATAGTTCTATGTATGTACATATATAGTTTTTTATAGTTTAGTTTGTTATAGTTTCATATTGCAGTTAAATGCATAATTTTGTATTTAAAAGAAGAGTGTCCGATTATCGATATTATAAAGTTATTTTCAGATTTAAAAATTCTAAATAAATTGTTCATTGTAAAATTATTTGCATGCAATTATTTGCCACATATTTTTAACAACTACAGAAATTCTAGTTATTTGCAAATGTAGGAAAATGCTTGTTGCATTATTGCTGTTGCAATAGATTTTAAAGCAAATAATTTATACTTTCCGCATTCTGAAATGCAACTAATTAAGACCTTCGACTTGTTGAGGCGTTAAAGAAACTCATTTTCTTAATGCCCTGGCTTCTAAACAAAACTTGCCATGGCAAATGTTGAAAGTAGTTGGCGATGGCTGTTTCTATTCCTGACGAATTGTGCACATTTTAGCCCCGCCATACTGGGATGCATTTTTCTTGCGTTCCGTAAATGCAAAATTTATGCCACGCTTTATAAAAGTCACGAGGTTAATTGGCAAAAATAAATTGCAAATTTGGTTTTTTGGCGGCAACTTGGAGCTGCAACAGCAGCAGTAGCAGCAGTAGCAGCAGCCAACATCAACATCACCACCGCTTTTGCCACCGCGCGCCTCGTGTGCAAAAGAGGCAACAACAAAAGGCAATGAAGCAAACCCGTTTTGCGGTTGCTGCTGATTTTTGGTTGGGGGCTGAAACTAAATCAGAGGGCATTGAGCAAGGTTGCGGAGATGCTTGCCAATGCAGAAGAAGCAAAGGAGTAGGATGGGGAGGGGGTGGGAGAGGGAGAAGGGGAGGCATTGCTGCGATGGCGCACAATTACCATAAATCTTGGATGCAATTTGCTTAAAATATGATGCCAATTTGCGTTATTTGTGGTTCGATGGGAAATAAATCGAAACTGGCCAGGACAGAACAGGACAAGGACACGATGCGACAGCGTAATCGACTGGGACAAAACCTAGAGCACTTATCAAAAAAAAAGTCAACTAAAAATTTTGTAGGCAAGGAAATACAGTTTTTTATGTGTTCCGTTTTCGCCGAAATTGTTTAGAATTTGTTTTGACGCTTGTTGTGTTTAATTTCATTAAACACGCGCACACAAGCACACTCACACACACTTTTGCACACACCCCTGCGGATATACAAATTGCTGTACACTTCTGCAACATGCAATAATATTAATTGCCAACATTGGCGCAACTGCGACTGCAACAACGAGAACAATAACAACAACAATAAGTAACAAAACTAACAATGTTTAAATTGCCAGACTAACAAATACCTCATATGAATATTGAGTTTTGTGCACTTCAACTGTGAAAGTTAGTTTACAATAAATAACAAAAAAAAAAAATACTTTTCGGTATTTCCTTTTCATGCTGAAAGTAGTCACCTTGAAATACCTTCTGCACTTGGAATTTTATCTAGGGTATATTATAACAACCAACAAAACAGCAGCCAACACTTTGGTGCTTTTACATTTTATGTTGCTGCTGCTTGTTATGCCGAATGTTGTTGTTGTTGCTGTTGCTGTTGTTGAGTGTATGTGTGTTTGTGTGTTCCTTTCATTTGTCCAGCTGTAGTTGAACACGCGCCATGCAGTCAGTGCTTGGCAATTCCTCGCTCTCGTCCTGATGCTGTTGCAGTTGTTGTTGTTGTTTCTGTTCAGGGTTCGGTGTTGCTTGTGCTAAATAACCTTGCACCTTTTTATTGCTGTTGGCGTCGGAAACTTGCAATTTTCGGTGGCAAGCATGCATCGCCGCTTGGCTGCGCCCTGCTGCAACTTTCTGATGTGTAACACACACTGCTCCCTCCTAGCCCTTCAGTTTCATCCGGACGGGGGCAACTTAACAATGTTAGTAGCATTCTTGTTGTAGTGTGGCGTTTTATTGTTAGAATTTTCGCCGTTGAATATTGCATGTTTTCAATCGCTTGAAATGGCCTCCCATTAAAGGCATATCATTCTCCGTTGTTTCGTTTTACTCACTTTCAGTTATTCTCTTACTCGTCTTTTCAGGGTATAGCAACAGGCAAATATCATGGTGCCATATTGACAAACTCGGAGCCATGGGAGGCAAAGGCATTGCAAGCCGGACGCAAATCCGGCGATTTATTGGCGCCCATTATTTATAGTCCCGAATTGCATTTCTCGGAATTTGCATCGGCCGTCGCTGATATGAAAAACTCTGTAGCGGTAAGTACCCAAAAGCAAAGCAAAAAACCAAAAAAAAAAAAAAAAGAAAACCATACCATAAAAGAAGCAGTTGACAACAAAACCAACCTTCTGCCCACACACACGCACACACACACATCAAACAATTCGCCCATACGTACACTTACATCCATATTCACGCACACTCTCACACGTCTCTGTCAAAGTAGAAAAAGTCGATTTTTATGCGGAATTATTCTTCTTTTTTTCCGAGTTTGAGTTGGCAAAAAATTGTGGCAGTTGATTGGAAACTAACAGTAGACTGAGAAATATCAGCCTAAATGCGCTTTTAAGTTCTCTTCAGTGTTTCTTGTTTCTGTTTTGGTTGGAAAATTGGAATCTATTTCTTACATTAATCTACTTCTATTTTATTTTTGTCTGGAAACTTGCAATCAGAGCCATCTATAGCAATAAAAGACACATAATTAAAAGAAAAATTTATCAATCTAAATCTATTAATTTTCGCCTATTAAACCGTTTTGTCTCACACTTTTATATTTGTATAAACTTCGCTCGAAATCGTACTTAATTTGATCGGATAACTGTATAATTTCACATTATGTCAAAAGTCAACAACTTCCATCATAAATGTTAAAAGTCACATCTTGAAAACTTGTTAATTTGACTAAATACAATTACTGACTTACGTTCTTTACTTAAATATTTCGTTGATGTTTTAAGTGCAGTTATTATTTATTATTTTGCCCTGCGAAAATCAATAGAAAATTTAAAGCCACGCTGGAGCTTAAGTGCTAAATAACTTGCAACGAAATATGGTTGATCAATAATGGACATCGCTGCAGACTCATTCATAAAGCAACGCACACACACATACATATGTATGCTTATACCCAAAATTCCGAAACACAGACAGTAATAGTAAAGCCAAAATAAAGTAACGTGTGTGTGTGTGTTGGGGTTTTTGCAAATATGTTACACAGATTTTTAATTAACTTTATCAGGGGGGTCAACTCAATATTTGGTTTTCTTTTTGCCGCCGCAATGTTGCGAAAAATGATGGACGTCATGTTCGGTTTAAAGATTGATTAGTATTACTGTGATTTACTATACCCACGTTGCACACACCCACACCCACACACACACAAAGAGAGATATGGAGAAGTGTACACACACGTGGACTTGGGGCACATGGCTCTCTCAGCTCACATGTATCAAAAACTTTGGCGTTCAATCTACGTTGGCAGCCATTGGATAAAAGTAATGTTACAGGATCGGGGTTATGGAAGTGGTTTGCTGTTGCTATTGCTGTGGTGTGGTGCGGTGCGGTCCGATGCGTAGCGTGGCGCCTCAAGCTACACCACAACAGCAACCAAATCGAGTTACCTTATTGTACATCTAAAACGCTTCGGATCAATGGTCATTCATCATTGTCACGCCATGGGCCATGGGCGACTGTCGCCTGCTGACTGCCGCCTGCTGACTGCTGCATGACTGGGGATGCGTAGGTGTCAGAAGAGGTCAAGTGGCATGGCAGCATTGGCAGCTTGGCCACCTGCCATTACCTGCAGCACAATCGTACTCCCTCTCTCTCTCTTTCTCTTTCAAAACTTGCCACTTGACTTGCCTCTCGCATTCTCTCGCTCTCTTGGCTGTTGGCTGTTTGATTTTTCGACCACTTTGATGGTCGTTGTTTTTGTCTCCGTTGACAAAAAACAAGTCCCTGTTGTGGCCCAGCCACGCCCCCGCACCGACTGCATTTGATGTGACATCAGCGCTGCGCCGCGCACTTTGTCAATGTGCCTGTGATAAAGTGTTTTTAACTCAAAATGCATTCAACGTTAAATGCGAAAAAGGTGAAGCGATAGCAGACCCTCCAAAAAAATCTGTGTGCCAAGTATGCTCGATTCCTGCATACCCTTTACTATCACAAATGAAGTCGTTTATGCTTTTCATCAGCTGCTTGCTTAGTGCAGAGTATACATAATGGAGCTGCGCTGTGCCACGAGTTTCGTTTAAATTACATGACTTTTTGCTAGTTGCCCACTAAATGGACGGATTATGAGTGTTGTTAGTGGTTTGGTGGCTCTTTGTGGAGCTGCTTTTGTTTTACTACGCCCTCCTCTAAAACAGTCGCTGGTTCATTTTGACGAGGTTCTGAATGGGTTTTTGGTTGTGTTTCGCTATTAGCTAGGCTTTCATTGCAATTTGGCACTGAACTAGGGTTAACTTTTGGAATTGGCAAGTAATTAGCATTTGGAAAAGGTTCGCGTCAAAAGTAGAAATCAAATTCAAAGGGAATGTGTTTGGGGTTGTTTCGAATTTGATTGTAATAAGCCAAGAATATCCACAACGAATTTAGTTTCCAATTTAAAACCAGACACGGATTACATTTATTTCGCAAAACGAGCTAAACATAGAAAACATAGAAAACGAAAGCGAAATAAAATTCAAATTGTTTCTCAATTTTGAGCAGCCTTCAAGCGAGAGAAGAACATTGCTGTCTCCGTCGTCATCATCGTCGTCGACGTCGAGTAAGTTACTCAAATTTTATGACTGTGAAATTTTACCATTGTTGGTAATTGATTTTTATGTTAAATCGTAAAATGCTGCTGGCAGCGCTCAGGCCAGAGAGCATGAATTTTAGATAAACCCATCGAGCATGCGGAGCAGCCAGCAACGTGTTGCAATGTCTTTTGTGCGGCTTATGCGGCGTATGCGTAATTGCTTTCTTTCACTTTTGTTGTTGTTCGGTTTTGTTTTTGTTGTTCTTGTTTGAATCGCAGTTGGTAAATTTTTATTAAGCGGCAACATTTTAAATTCAATTGTATGGCGACTTTTTACGCTGTTTAATGAATTAAATTGAACTTTTTATGCGCAAAAGTTTGTTTTTATGCTCGTGTATTTTTATTTTTACGCAGCGACCTCAAGGCGCCAAATATGGCCTTTGTTATGCTTTTGTGTGTTTGTTTGCGCTCTTGATTAAATAATGCCAACAGTTTATAAATAATGCCTCAGCTTAGTGATACAGTGGTTTAAATGCAGATTTTAAGTCCCATTCCGCCCAAGCTCTGGCCAGCTACAGACCTGGCTGGTAAGTCACGTAATTTGCGCAATGGCCGCGATTTCCGTTGCCTACTTACGGGGGCGGCAACTACGACAACTGCGGCAACAACTCCTGCAACTCCGGCGACTTTGTTAACACAAATCTTTCCGCTTGTTATGTGTTGGTTTCCGTTCAACTTTTGCACGTCTCTTAGGCAAAGCGCACAACAACAATAACAAAAAATACCAAAAAAAAAAAGGAAAGGAACAAGGAAAACAAGCAACAAAACTCAGCCACTCGCTCACATTGAATGTTCCTAATATTTTCCTTTTGCTCTTTTGCCTTGCTCCTACACGACTCGGCTCGGCTCGGCCCCCGGGTAAAAAGTTTTTAAAGCGCTGCGACATCAGGGGAAAATTGAATAAAAAACGGTTGTCGTTTTCAGCGTGCTCAGGCATCGATTCCACAGACAGTTTCTTTAGCCAGTCAGAAGGCAACTGTCTGTGCAAATCCTTGCGACAGCGACAGCTACGGCAACGTCTTCTCACGCCTTCCGCCCATTCAATGAATGTGTAATTGATACCGAAACCAGTCAAAGGCATTCTCAATACATTGATGCCTTCAAGGCCTCCTCAATGCGTCAAGCGTCCGCTAAACGGGGTACGTAACGTGACAGAGAGAGGGGGAGAGAGAGAGAGCGTGGCTGGTGTGGCAAGTATTACGCCTGTCATTGATGTAAGCTTCCTTGAGCATCGTGTTCTGCTTAAGTGTTTGTCGCTGCCTTTAAAGACCCAAGCAGTTAGACCCATCAGCTGGATAAACAGCAAGTTAATCGCTTGCAGTTTATGTTCTCGATTGCATCGATTTATCATATGAATTCCACCAGTTCACATTTTTTGTTAAATATTTCTTTATTGTATGTTTTACGTCTTATGGATGGAACTACATTAATAGTTGATTTGTGGTAGATATTTGAACAATGATATAAGTTATCATTGTAATTTTAAATGCAGTTAACTATAGAGAAGGTGTGGTAAAATCTGTTGTAAAACGTATTGAATTCTATGTTAAGTTGTTGATAGATATTGTGAATAAAGAAGTTTGCTTTAAATTTATAGTGTGATGTTGACTTTTCAATTTACTATGAACATTCGATTTAAAGACGATGCTGCAGATTTGTTTGGACTATTATATTCAATAAATGTGAATAATAATTGTGAACACAGATGTACTATCAAATAAAGGTCTTATAGATGTGGACACCAATTCTAAAGGTAGAAATTTACTACAGAGAAGATGCTGTAAAAATATTTGAAAACACTACATTCTATTTAGAACTGATAAATGTGACGATAACAATTGTGAAAATAAAAGTTGCCACAATATTAAATATACATTGATAAAATTGGCAATCCAATAAAATTTAATAAAATACTGCAGATTATTTTTAGCACAATATTCAGTTGACAACTGATAATAACTGCTAGAAAGGAAGTTTGTTCCAAGTAGAGTTGTGCAATATTTGATTAAGATCTCCTAAATGTTGATAGTAATTCCAAATTTAAAAAGATACGTCAAATTGTTGTAAACTCGATATGCAATCAAGAGCTGATAGATGGTAAAACGCTTATGTATTCCGGACAAGTTTCTGATTATAGGCAGACGCATACGCGTCGGCTACTTAATGACAGCTTAAATGTATAGGCAACGTAGTGCGATAATTTTGACTGCTAATTAAAATGCACGTTAATCGTAAATGGGATGCGGATGGCATCGCATCAAAAATTGCCATCGATTCCCTCGTATGTGTCACACGTGGCAGCGACGGGACGAGTTGGTTTGGGTTGGGTCTAGGTTTTGGGTTTTCGGGGGCTTGGGGTTTGGGCTTGGGGTTTGGGTCTGGTCACGTAGCTAACCGCAATTAGTCGGCGACCCCATTGCCAAACTTGATATGTGGCGATGTGTGCACAGCTCCTCGCCTATTTACAAAAGGTTCACACAATCAATGCGTCGCGCAATGCAATCAATGCTAATGACATTATGTTGACAAATGTTTGCCATTATTGATGAAAGCGCGTAGGCTCGTACTCTCTCTCTCTCTCTCTCACTGTGCGCCAGAGTCGGTTGAATGAGCTGATTCAAACTGATTCGAGTCCATTCGTTAAATTCCCCCTTCCGCGTTTTTACCCGGAATTGTGTAAAGCGAACTAACCCAGAACGTTTGCAATGAATAAATTGTTTAACATTTAATTAGAAACATTGCTTTGCGTTTAAAAAACAAATTTAATAAAATTGTTTTATGTGTTTCGTAAAACTCTTTGATGTGAACCTTTCGATTAGACAATGCGTAAATAACAAAGTTAACATGTCTTTAGAATTTAATTGAAAATCGCTTGTTAATATGCAAAATGTCAGTTTCACTTTGCAAAGCAAATTTCCAAGCACATTTCACAATTGAATGCGATTAGTTAGCAAGTTCTTTGTCAATAGAAGTTTGTCAGTAAATAAATCTCAACTTTCAAGTTGCGCTTCACAACAAAAGCAAAAAACACAAACTGGTATTTTCTAAGCGGTAAAACCGCCAAAAGCAGTTGAAACATCACGTGAAGAACATTTTACAGGAACAGCAACAACTACAGAAATATGTGAATAGAAATCTTTACTTTACGCTGCTGCAATGGACTACTAACTTCCGCTGCACGATGAAAGACTTTTCATGTTCTCTGTATGTGTGGGTGTTGGTGTGTGCGTGAATGTGCATATGAGTGAGCGTGTGTGCGTGTGTGCGTGTGTGTTGGGGAAATTTTCATTTTGGGCATATCGCGTTGTCATGCAATTTTCCTTTGCAAAGCACTGGGTGTCCTGTCCGCTGCTGCTGTCGACATATTCCAGTTGTGCTGATCTTATAGTGACTAATGGGTATATTATGTGCAGCGCTGAAGTTGTATATTTTCATTCATAATAACAAATATTTTGTACATTATTTAGTTTCTTTTATTGATTAGCGAAAGGAATTGAAATTATTAAAATTAAATTTATTTTGAACTTTTCTGCTTTGTTCAGTTCAACGGAAATGCATTAACAGTTTGTTAAACAGGGTATCATTCCGTCGATTACTCTTTTTCAGCGTCTTAACACTTGCTTTTTATATTTGGGCAACGCTCGGCATACGTTCTTTAACATATTACATACGTGTGAGGCTGCATATACATTGGCTTCTTACACATGCATGTAGCTGCCACTGTGCACAGTGGGTCTCATAGCATAAAGTCGGAGTAACTTCTTCGCCTTATCATATTATAATACTCAATTTGGATTCGAGGCAATAAGTGTGCAATGTTAGTTGCTAAAATATCAGTTGCTCCCATTGTATTGCGGCACTTTATGTTTTCCCATTTAAGCTGTGTAATTTCCGTTCAAGTTAGCAGAGCGACAGCTTCCGTTTCTGGGTAGCTGCCATTGCAAGGCATATAATTTAGGCATTAGCACATTTATATAAGTATTTATCTATGTACATATGTATGCATGTGTGAGCATGTGTTCACTCGCCATGTACTACACATGGAGTACACATGGAAGATGCCTCCTGGTTGCGCTGTGCTGCGCTGCAGGATGCTTTTTAATAAAACGTCGTGTTGTTGGTTGTGTTGTACTTGTTGCATTTACCATTTCACCATTCAGCATTCAACATTTTCATTTTCTTGCTTATTTTCATTGTTATTGTTTTTCGGCTTTTACTTTTGGAATTTTCTAACTTTATATTCGCTATTTTGCTTTTTCAGGATCGCCAAAATGCTCAGGCTTCTTGCGCTGGACTCTTTGTGGCCGCTCATCTGGGTTTTGATTATCCAGGGGTCTGGATGCATGTTGATATGGCAACGCCTGTCCATTGTGTAAGTAATTGCACTCCCCAATCGACACACACACACACACACACATTTAACTGCCATTGTTGTTGTTTATCTGTTGCAGGGCGAACGTGCCACAGGCTATGGTGTCGCATTGCTGCTCACACTGTTTGGCAGCCGCACAAACTGCGCCCTGTTGCAGTCGATTGCACCCACTGATGAGGAGCCTCCATCGAAGCGTATGTGCCGCGATTAGCGTCTAACGGTCGCTGCGTTCAAGCATTTCAATCAAGTTTACACACACAAACACACATACAAACACACAAACATACGTATCCAGACTGCAATTATATACGATATGGTAGACAGCAGATATGTGAAAACACATGCATGCGACATGCTGAAATAAATGCCAATTAAATTAAGTAGTTGTCAGGCAATAAAAAGAATTAAAGAAACGGCTTGCCTTGGCTCAACTTCAATATTTCACAAGCGAGTTGCTCCTCCTGGTGTTGCTGCTGCTGTTCAATTAGACAACTGCTGTGCGAATGCGAGTGCGCAGGTTAAGTGGATTCATCGTCATCATCATCATCATCAAGCTGATGTGGCTGCTGTCGACAGAAACAACAACAGCAACAACAATGCGAATAACAACAATAGATGCAACGGCGGTGGCAACGTCAACAACAGCATCAACAACAGCTAACAATACAAATTAAATTGCAACATCACCGTGTCACGTCTTTGTTGCCTACTTTTGTGACGAGTCCCGCGGGCTTGTTTGCCCTCGGCATCAGTGTGTGTGTGAGAGAGACAGCGACTGGGAGCCACGCCTCTGCCCCATTTGTCTTCGCCTGCACTTGCCGCCTCTTACACTGCTATTTGCTAAATTTCATTTGGACGCGCGCGCATTTCGCCTTTCAATTTGCCTGTCCTTCCTATGCCCTGTTAAATCGTCGAAAAGGTATTCTAGTCTTTGCTGTGAAAAGTCCAAATGTACGATTTACAGGGTATGCTTGTAGCTGTGCTCATCGCAACAATACACACTCCATACTTGGTTTTTATTATTTCATTTGCTTTCGGGTCTGCGCTCTGGCGCTTTTATTGTTTAATTAGCTTGAAAAAAGTTTATTTTCAGTTGGAAGTGGTGTAAACAACGCGCAAGGTGAGTTGTACGTGAAAGTGCAGGTGATTTGTTAAAAACCTTGAAATGCATCGCAGGTAATGTGCCATTGTGTAAAGCCATAGATTTCAAATGGAAATGGAATGGTTTCTCCAACTAAGTATATGCGAGTGTGTGTTTACCTCTCGCTCTCTATTCTTCTGAGCTCTGTGTGTGCTTCTGTCTTTCTGTCTGTCTGTCAAAGGCTATTGATTTGCTACTGGTAAATATACTTACGAGTTAGTCGCCGTAGCAACGAGTGCTACGAACAATGCTGAAGTGGATTAGACGAGGGAATGAGTAATTTGTTGAACCTGTGCAGCATAACATTAGTCAAGTAAATAAGCTGATTGTACTGAAATAATAATAGATTTGCGCCATCACTTGTCTCATCACTTCATTCACATTAAAACAATTAATGCGGATATAGAATAGAATATATGGAAACCTAGTTGGAGTTTGGATGCACAACTCTTTAAAAATCAAAATTTGGCAAGATTTTCAACAATATTGCTTAAAGAATAATCACAACCAATCTATTAAATCATTATTACGGGTATAGATATAGTTGATAATATAATTCTAGATATTTTCAATATCATTATCATTAAAAGTTCGAAATCTTAACGGGAAAATATTGGAATTTATATATATAATATAGAAGCCTAGCTTTATTTGGATATATAATATTTCTCTTTGAATGTGACAATGATTTTTCAATTATTTTGTATATACAATATTAATAAATAATTGAGAAAATTCTTATGAAAATATAGAAAATATAGAAACCTAGCTCGATTTTAAATGACAATTCAATTTGGCTATTAAATGAACATAATTTTCAACTGTTAGTTAAGACTCGATAGCAGTAGGCGTTTTTTTGCCATACAAATATATTTCTTCAATAAGTTCTATAAAATAACCAAAATCTCAAAATACTGTTTTTAATATTGTATGTACCAAAAGTGAGACGATCATGTCTATATCGTCTCGGGTATAACAATAGCAATTGAGTGTGATGTACACTTATTTTGTATACACGATAGAAATAATTCAATCAAATAATTCTTACGGAAATGGCGTAGTATACATAGAACATAATACATAGTTGGGTTTAGATTTGACACCACTTTAAAATAGCATCTAATTGAGCATGCTTTCATTGAGTTTGTATTCAGAATAATAATTGTTTACAATTCTATCATAGAATATAACTCTGTTTTCTATTAAATTTGTTATATTTTAAGTTTTTTTTTGTCATGTTGCATGTATAATTTATTATTAACATCAGTCACAAATTAAACATTCATGGGAAAGACTAACAGTGTTATTTGGCACTAGTTAAATGTATCCCGAACGTCAATCCAAAAACATAGCTGGAAACACATTTCAAGCGTTATTTATTTATTTTGCTCGGTGTCCGTGTAATATGGTGTTGTTATTGTTACTGACATTGTTGTGGCTTATTTGCATGGCGTATTTAAATTGATTTTGTTTGGTTTTTAACAGCTGAGCTGAGCTGCAGCAGTTTTGTGCGTTGTGTGTTATCACTCATGCGCCACGTTGGCCGCATCAACTGACCCCAGCACATGCGTTTGCATCGAAGCGTGCTGAACCTTAAACGGCTTACAATGTCTTCTCAAGGCGATTGGTGCCAGTGGCCAGCAGCCAGCAGCCAGTTGCTGGTAGCTGGGTGTCCAGTGGCCATTGGCCATAAATATCTTCACACTGCGCAGAGCATCTCTCTCCAAGGACCATCGTCTATCGTCCATTGCCTGGCTCCCTATGCAGCAGTTGACTTTTGTCGCATTGGCGCTTGGCCCCAACGGCGTTGACTGAAGTTTATATTCGGTTTGGTATTTTTTCTTTTTTTTTGTTGTTGTCGTTTTCTATTTTACCGCTTTCACACAACTCAATTTGGAGTCCACTGTGCACAGTGCGTGTGCCTGTTTTGTCGTCTGAGGTGGCGGGGGGAGACAGAAAGGCAGAAAAAACAATAACAATGACAATGACAATATTAGAATTTGTTACCCTCGATGCGAGGAGAGGAGCCTTTGTGGTCATTTTCATTGTTTTCCTTGCGTTGCGTTGTTATTGCTTCAAAAGCTTAACCCCAGCACGGCATTTAAGCTGCTGCACAAGTTGTGCTCGGTCGGTATGCTTGGCATGCTTTGGTCTACGACAAATTCCGCACAAAATAAATTATTTTTTTCGCACCTCAAGTGACAAAGATCCTGCTCCTGGCCATGTTTTCTGTCGGCTTGAATGCTTGGATTTGCCTGCTTGCTTGCTTGCAACTTCTTGAATAATGTACAACTTTGCTCAACTCTCAGCTGTTGATTTCGATTCCCAAGTTGACTGTATGAAAAATAGATAATAATTTCGGCACGCAAAAGTATGAAGGCAACAAAACAAATTGTCAATTTATAAAGTGAAAGTTTCTTGGCTTCAATACACAGTAGCAGCAGCAGCAGTAACTGTAATAGCAACAGTAGAGTCAGTGTCAGCTAATGGATGCCAAAAGTTTAATAAATAAAAAATTAGCTGAATTATGTTGCCTACTTTGTGGCGCAGCAAAAAACCTATTGCGAAGCCATAGCATAACTTAAGTCGCGCGGACAGCTCTCAGTGGACCAATAGCTGTCATAAACAAGTAAAATAACTTTAATCATGACTGATTGACTGCCAGATACCCTAGGCTAACACAAAACTTTTCTTAATTTCAACTAGAAATCAACATTTTTGATTTCATTTGTAACGTTAAAAATTACGTGTAGTTCTTTCTTGCATTGAAGCGACTGCTTTATACCCTTTAATACTCTTGGCTTGCCATTTGATTTTGATCCCGATTATACCAAAAAGGCACAGGCAAATATGACAGTGATGGAATGAGGGCGTGGCCTTGGGGTTGGTCTGTCACAAAACCACAAAATAGAAGCAGCAGCAGCGGCAGCGAGTGCGAGAACGAGTGCGAGAGCGGTCGGTGTAGGCCACAGGGCAATAGCTTAAAATTAGCTATAAGCAAAATTACTGTAAAATGGTTTAAATGAGTGTAAAAGCAAAATATAATAAGCCCAAAAAAGCAGCGACTAATAAAAAAGGGCAGCGTGGAGCAGCAGAGAGCGGCACGACCAAAAATAAAAAACAATGCGATGGATGTGGAGGGGCGGCGGGTGGCCGCACCTCCCGCGGGGCAAGCTGTTAAATGAAGAATAAAGCAACAACAACAACAACGACAAAGTACAGCAAGTAATGTGTCTATGTGTGTATGTGTATGTGTGTGTGTGCGATGGGAAACATATTTTATGAGCTGCTGTTGTTGCTGTCGTTGCTTCTGTTGCCTCTCAAACGCAGCTGATAATAAAACTTTCCTCTCGGTTGGCTACAGCCCGCTGGGAGCGTAATCGAGGCTGTTACATCTATGCTATGGAGTGCACACAGATACATACAAGCATCTGCTCTGTATGTGCTTGTGTGTGTGTGTTTTAAGCGAATCATGATTCGCTGTCGGTGAGAATATGCTTGTTTAAAATAAATATATCTATAGAAATACATATATATCAAAAAGCATAAAGCTGTCTCTGATTAAACAAGGCAACACAAATGCAATATTTATTTATGCAATAGAAGTTGTTAGCAAATCGAGAGCTCTTTTAAATATTTATGCATAATAAGCTATTGTATTTTTGTGAAATAAATCCGCCAACTTTGCATTCTAGAATTGAATTGAGAGACCCAAAATTAAAAAAATAATTTAAATAATACTTTAAAATTTAATTCTTAAATTCAAAGCATAAATAAATAAAAACAATAAAAATAAATAATTTGTGCACATACAAATATTAAATAAATAAATAAATATTCTGTGCAGTAAATAAAAATTTTGAATAAATAAATATATTGAATATTTCTCTTCTAGCTTAAAAAGTTCGCAACACTTTTTTTGTGTTCACTTTCAGACTAACTTATAACATGGTTTTTTAGATAAATTATCTTAACCATGCCGTGCAACAGCTGCTGTCAATTTTACTTCAACAAGATGATCTCGAAAGCCATCGTTTGTTTTAGAAGAGCAACTAGACAGAATTATTGGCAAACTACAAAATGGCCTTTATCATTATTCTGATTATTATTTTTATTGTTGCTTTTGTCATGGCTGTTGTCGTATGACTTGTCAGATAATGACATCAACTTATGTTGCAGACCAAAATGCGATGTTGCAAGTATCTTCTATTATTTTATTTTTTCTTTTTTTCGCTTTTTTGTGAATTGCTTTGCAAACTGTCATGAGATGTAGTACGACACGAGTGGGAGGGGAAAAAAGCGCTTGAAGGCGATGGAAAAAAGGGTCATGCAAAAGGGATTGACTAGGACATGAACATATTCAAATTGCTTTTGGGCAGCTAATAAAAAGCTTGTAATCAAATGGGGCGGACCAGGGCGGCGTTTGCCCGACTTCGGTTGGTCAAAAACTTTTCCTTAACAAAGTCACAAAACTTGGACATGTTCGCTTAAAAATAAAGCAAAAAAAAAGGAGATGAAGTAAAAAAATAAAATATTTCTTCTTGGATATGCATGAGCAGCATGCAGCTTATGCATACAGCCTGTGCCAAGACTTTTACTGCCAGTTAGAAATTTCTCATTTTGTTTTTTTTTGTGTTGTCGTTTTTTGTGCTTTTTGTATTTGATGCTCACTGCCGCTTGCACTTATCCAAGTGGAGAGCAAAAAGTAACTAAGCAAAACACTCGTTGCAGCTACTTAACTTAAAGCTAATTTAAGAGACTGCACATCTATCCTTGTGTGTGTGAGTGTATATGTGTGTGTGTGTGAGCTTTGAGTGCGTATCTTCAGAAGCAAAAGGACTACCTGTCCCAAGCATCCTGTAAGCTGATGCTGTTGCTGTTTCGCATCATCAATGAAAATGCTCGTGAATAATGCAAGCCTAAGAAAATAAGCTGCACTCAAGTGCTCTTTTTACTCCTGCCAACAGCAAAGTTGCAGTTGGAGTTGCAGTTGCTATTGCCATTTCCATCCCATGCCATCTGTAACATCGCCATTCGCCATTCGCTATTGTAGTTGTAGTTTTTGTTGTCATTTCGCGTATTTATCCCTGATAAGAGTTGGAATATACACGGTATATAAATGCATACAATTTTAAATTGTAATTTGCTTTATTTCAGAAATAATTTCTTAAATAAATATATTGTGAACAAATAAAAAACTACAATCGAGTGTGCTCGACAGTGAGTTACCCGATACGCATTTTAAATCAAATATTTTACAAATATTAAAAAAATTGACCCAAAAAATATTAAAATATATCACGGAGTACAAAATATACCAGATTGTGAGCCGAGGCATATAAAACCCGATTGCAGTAGGTGGTTTTTGCCATAGAAAAGTATTTGTTAAATAACTTCTAAAATGTTTGTCTGATGGCATAAAAATTGTCAGAAATCATAAGCAGAGAAGATATTATTGTATGTTTCTTTAGCTTTCAAAGCACGCTTGCTGTTTGGCTATATCGTCTTTGCCGTTAACGCTAATCATAAATATATACACTATACTTTATGGAAGCATAAATTTATACCCTTCTACCCAACGGGTAGTGGATATAAAAACGAAGTAAGTACTTGAGAACATATTGTATAAATTTATAATAAACAATAAAAATATAATAATTCGCAGAGTCTCATTCCTTAACTACTGATATTATTCAACTTTACGTTCAAGGAAAACAAGATACAAGCGAGCAATTTATGCACATGTAAAGTAAAGTAAAAAATAAAGTAATTACGTACTTAAAATACAAAATGACAAGAACTTTATTATTATTTACGCTGACGTAGTTTTATGAGATTTTAATAAAATCAGCGCTCAACTCTTTTTTAACTTCGGCCACAATTTTAACGAAGGAAAAATGAAAAGCCAAGAATTAAGCAAAGTGATTAACGCTGCGAAAAGAGCAAAAATGCATCAAGCTGTAAATAAACAAAAAAACAAACACAAAAAATAAATGACAGCGGTTAAAAGACACAAGCCCAAAAAAAAGAAAACAACCAAATGAAAATGAAAACTTTAAATTGATATGAACAGGACTTAAGGTAGAGCGACACACACACACATACTTGCAGACACACACACATACTGCACGCACAACACGTTGAAAGAGAGCTAAAAATTGCAAGGCAAAATTAAAACTGAAAATCGTTGCTGGCATTGCAAAAGTAAAAGCAAAAGTTGCACAAGGTGCGCCGTGAAAACTTGATACGTAACGTAATATACACATACACACCCGCACACACACACACACATACACTCCGTATTTGGGTGTAGAGCCCTCTTGAAAAAGTAGGCGTTACACGGTCGAAAAACTTGGCTTACGTTGAACTTTAGCCTATAGAGTTTTGGCCGCGTTTACCTTGGCCATAAACTTGCCCGGCGACTTGCTGGCAATTAGTGCACCTTTCACGATGCTTGTATAACGCAGTCTGAGTATGTATCTCTCTCTGTGTGTGTGTGTGTGTGGCGTGACCGTTTAATTCATTTTCACTAGACCTCGGCTCCGTTCCGTTCCTCCCCTCAAACTGTCGCTTTTGCACACAATTTCTCATTCAGAAGTTTTGTGTACCGCGCGCGCGCTTGCAGCAAGTTTGTAATTCTTAGTCTGTTAACAAAGTTCATAAATACTTGGGGGAAGTAAGTTGGTTTCCCCTGCAACATCCACGTCAACATCAACAGCAGTGGCAATGGCAACGATAACAGCGCCCGCTTTTCTACTTGACTTTTTTTCAGCATTCGCCTTCATTTTAATTGCGTTCGTATTTGTGTTTTCACAATCGTTGATGGAAAATCTTGCTAATAATTGTTAGATTTGGCTAATGTTGATACATGTTCTTAAGTTGTCTAACTATTCTACAAAAACATACCATTTCCATACTAAAATACTGCAAAAATGACTGCATCCTTTTCTTTTTTTTGTGTTAAAAACAAGAAGAAGGCAAGAGCATAACAAGGTGAAACTCAAATTTCTGGCTTAAACATTGTGATGTCTCGGCACAAAAACAAATAAAAATAGTTGAGCATGGACTTAATAGGACTTTAAGATACTCTATGATATGATTAATTTGACACAAATAATTTCAAGTGAACAGTTGAATAAATTTAATTTAGTTTATATGATTTGATTCAATTTAGTTCATATTATAGTGACATTTAGTTATTATACTCTTATTTACAAAAAGTATCGATTATCACGAGAATATAGCAAAGCTTCTTAACTATACCTTCTACTCTCTTTTAACTACTTTGCCGTTTAATTTCTGTTCTTATTCTTCGATTGTATTGAATATTTAAGCTGTGTTGCGTATACGACTCGATGGACAGAGATTAACTGTTGTTTCAAGCATTGCCCTGCATGGTCAATAGCTACTGTAGCACTTGATTTCTTTTTGTATTCAATTTACGAGCTGTGCATCGTTAGAGCGCTTGAGGCATTCCATTTGAGGCACGTTATCTGGTATGTGGCATGATGGTAGATCAATGCGGCACAGGTAAATGAGAGAGAGAGAGAGAGAGAGAGTGACTGAAGGAAGGAGGGGTCGATGGAGCAAGGGGGGGCAGCACTTCAAAAAGTAATTGTTTGCGATTTGGAGAGTGTGGCGTGTGTCAGCATCAGAAGTTGCAGCAGCACATCGAAAGTCGTCTGGATGCGGATGTGGACGAGGATGTGGATATGGATGTGGATGTGGATGTGGCTGTGACTGTGGATGCAGTCAGCTTGGCTGGCAGTGCTCTTGAGACATTTGAGTGGCCGCTCGGGTGCCCGAGCCACTAGCAGATGCAACAACAGCTGGAGCAGCAAAGGCAACTCAGTTAAAGCTGTCCTGATGATGCCCGAGGCTGATGCGGGCAGTAGTCTATCTCTCTCTCACTCTCTCTCTGTTTGCATATAACTTTCGCTGTCTCTCTCTGACTTTCTCTGTCTCTCTGTGTTCGCCACGAGGCAAAGGGCAATGAGTTTATTTGCAGTCGAAATATGTCCCTAGACAGCAACAATAGCAATTAGTTCATTGTCAATAGTTTGCTTGCTGAAAATTTCATTCTGACAAGGACAATTGCAGCCCGAGAATCAAATTGGGAGTTGGGGCTGACATGGGAATGCAGGAGTGGGGAGCGAGGAGCGGGGGCAACAAATTTAACTAAATTGTAATCGGAATATGCGCATACAAATGGCATTAGCTTGAAATGCAAATTACTTTACGGCATGGCAGTTGAAATTGCGCAACGAAGCAGCAGCAAAAGGACGAACAGCAAACGCCATTGACATCGTCAGCGATGGCGATGAGACGAGACGAGATGGGAGACGGGAGACAGGAGACGAGAGCAAGGACATTCTGCCTCTCGGCATTGTTGCAGTCAAATTGCAAGCGATTAAGTGAAGTAAGCTAATTAATTTTGCATTGTGTGCCATACGAAACAGTATCTAAGTGCTGACTCTGGTTGCCTTTGCTGATTGGCACACACACACACAAACGTAAACATACACACACACATGTAGACCAAGCATTGTGTGTGTGTGTGTGTGTGTGTGTGTACTTTGCTGGCAAAGTCGTCTGTTTGCTTTACATTAATTGAGTTGGCAAAAGTATCCATAATTTCGAAGCGGCTGTCGCGGCTTTTGGCCATTATTGGAAACGAGGCCAGCGCTGGAGCCAGAGTTTGGTATTGTTCTTTCATAGGGTTTTGCCCGCTGGCTGCAGGCGTCGCGTTAATAATGTCGTTAAAGATCTTGCCTTTCAATCCGACGGGGCTCTTAATGCTTTTACTTACTTTACGCGACTCTTTTTGTCTCTCTCTCTCTTTTTCTCTGTCTCTCTGACATCGATTTTAAGGGTTTCGAAATGCACTTATGTGCGTTCCAAAGAGATTGGAATATTCCTTTTAATGCAACTGCCATTTCAGCTTTCGGTTTAATTATATATTTACTTATTTGTAAATTGCATTATATTCTTGACGTAGTTTAACATTTGCTTGTTGTTCATGATGGAATATATTTGTACTGATTGCTGAACTCTCGGTTTACGCTTTAATAATTACAATAAACTTTATAAATTTACACAATTATTAATTGGATGTTTGCTAGTTGCAAGTTGACATTTAACACTTCAATTAATAATTTGTGATTGTTATTTTAATGATTAAATACCTCAGCTACGAATTGATGTAATTCCTTTAATAGTAAAGATTGCTTTTGCCATTTGCAACTCAATTTTGTAGAGTACATTTCATAACGCATTCATTTCTTGAGGAATTTTGCGTACTTAATCAATAGCTGATATGAAAATTATGAGCAGCAGTTCAATCCATGGTAATATTCATATTTGTTGATGTTTGTTTTTGCTGTAATAAATGAAAAACAACAGAATGCTTCATATATGACAAGTGCGTAGTCAAGCATGGATATTTGGCCTGGCATTGGGACTACGACAACTAGGATTGGGATTGGAATTGAGCTGGTTTTTGAGGAGAAATGGAGTAGAGAGGAGACGGAGACGGGGTCGCGCCCAAGACGACAAATTGAGCGAATGGATGACAATTTCGATTTGTGTCGTAAAAAGTGCAGTAAATGCGCTGCAAGATGCAAAAAACATCAAGCAAATGCCATAGCATCAGTTGGGATGGGCAATTGGAGCATAGCTAACTTTCCTCAAAAAACAAGAAAAAAAAAAGAAAAGCAAGCAGTCATGGCATCCAAGGGAAACTCACAGAGAGAAAGGGAACAAGGGCAAGGAAAGACATCCATGTGCATAGATTTCTTGTATATACAAAGCATAAAATTTTTGTAAAGTTTTGTTTTCATTTTATCTGCCATGTTTATTTATTTTTATTTGCTGCTCGTTGCCGCTGGTCGTCCTGTATCCCATCTCTCTCTGGTGTCCTTACGTCCTGGCCGCCTCCTCTCCCGTTATCCTCTGCTGCTCTGCTGTTTTAGTATTTCACTATCTTCAGCTATTTCTTATAGAATGTTTTTTATTTTTTTTTTTTTTTTTGGTTTTTTTGGTAGTTTTGTTTGCCTTTGCTAGCATCTCTCTTCACATTATGCTGCTTGCCCTTTTTGTTGGGTGTACACCGAGCAAATGAAAAATAAGCTTTCAAAACATTTTGTGCCATTTAAAGAACAACATTTTTGTTTTGTTTTTGTTTTTCTTATATTACAACTTGGTCTCCAAACTGCTGGACATTGTTGTAGTTCGTGGGTTCTCTTGTTCTGCTTGATATGTGTGTGAGTGTGTGTATGTTTGAATGTGAAAATCGTTTGTTGTGTGTCCAATTTGATTTTTATACATTCTTTTTTTGTTGCTGTTGCTGCTGTTGTTGCTGTTGTTGCTGTTGCTTCTGCTGTCCAGTGTCATAGAAGAAATGAGTTTTTCTTTCCAGTTGATGTGTTTAATGGCGTTTGCTTTTACAACTTTCCTTTTGGTATCCTTTGAGCCACACATTTATGCTAATTTTTATGTGTCAACCAAATAGCTGCTAGCTGCCGAGCTCCTTGCCTCCTGCTGCTTAACAAAAATAAAGAAATGGTAGTCCTGCATAATGCGAAGAAGCTGAATCATCTTAACGTGCTGAAGATAACAGCAGCAGCAACAGAAGAGGCAGCAGCAGCTGCTATAGCTTTTAGTGTAATTAAAAGTGCAGTCTGCAAATCTGTGTTGCATGCAACGTTGTGTGGTTTAGTTGATGGCCTTTTTACTTATCCCCTTAAAGCGCCGCACGCAGCTGACGACGATCCGTAAGAAACGAGAAAACGAGAGAGTAGAAGAAGAATCGTGCGAAACGGGGCAGCAAAGTGAAAATGATTTAATTTGCCGCATTTTGCAATTAACTGCGAGTCCTTGAAATCGTACGCAGCAAACACTAATTGCATTTTTTCACGCCATTTTTGTCACTGATAAAGGGATTTGCCAAGGCTGCAAATGAATCTCCACAATGCACTATGTTGAATTTGACCCGTTTTTGTGGCCAAAATTAAAATTTTTTAAATTAACAAGATTTTTGAATGCAGGTTTCTTGTATAATAAAGGTTATTGCTATACGAAGGTATTTTAGAAAAGTGGGCGTGTCAACGCCCACATAAATCGAAAAAAAGCGAATATATAAATCAATTTTCAAGTTAGAGACCCGAATTTTGGAACACATGATGAATGTCCTATTTCAAATGCTTCCTGAAAATTTGGTTCAGATCGGATAATAAATATGGAAGTTATTCAAGAAAAAAAAAATCGCAAAGGCTTTAGCAGTTCTGCAATTCTGGCCAAATGCTACTCCCTAATAATTCAAATTACGCAAAAAACCGCAAAAAACGCATAATGAGCTTACATGTTATGAATTCAGAATTGACAGATCTACAACATGTATATGGACACTTACTGAACAAATTTGAACATTTTAGTTAAAACCTTTTGGAAAGTTCAACTTTCTTTCGAAAAGTGACAAGGGGACAACACTTGCTAAATATACAAATTGTTAGAAAAATACGAACAAAACACGGAACATATTAGTATCAACACATAGTAATAACTTGAAGAAGTAATATTCCTTTTGAATTTTATTATTCAATGATTTTTTGTGGGAGATATGCCAATTTGAAATTGCATCGCAAATTTAACATTTAACACTGCACGTATTGTCTGCTTGCAACAGCTTACTTTAACAGCTGTTATTTTAACATTAAACTGTTAAGTTAACATTTTCGGTATACAATATCGCGATTTGATCATTTCTCAACATGGTAACATTAAAAACACGGAAATTTGAATACTTGCGAAAAATGAGTTTTGGCCACGAAAACGGGTCAAATTCAACATAGTGCAATGGCAGCCGAGCTGAACCGACTAAAGCTGGCAGCAAAACTTAATTAAGCCAACGCCAACTACGCCTACAGATGGGAGGAGGGGAAAAAGCATAGCTGGCTATGGCAGCATCTTTAATAAAGCGTTGCGAATGCGCCAAGTCAAGCCAAGCCAACCCAAGTTGGCCGCAGGTAATGAAAATCCTGATGACAATTTTTAGTTGTTGCAATGAAAACATTTCAATTGCGGTTGCCAGGCGTCGACGTCTGGCGTTGTCCTTGCGGAAGTCGTTGCGCCTGATTGCCTGCCCGGGTCCGGCAAAGTCCAAAACAACAACATTGATAAGGAGTTGTAGAAGAAGAAGAAGCAGCAGGGCAACGATAATAACAACAGTTGCAGCTGCAACTGCTACAAGCAAAAACGGATGAAGTCAATTCAAGTAAATGCTTTTCTGCTTTTCTCTACTCCACTTCACTTCCCTTTCATTTTCCTGCTTCACTCTCTCTTTCTCTCTATATTTTCATCTTTTTTTTCATGCCTCCTCTTTCATTCTCATATATTCGCAACCATTGCAATTGTCATTATTGTTGTTGCTGCTGCTGCTGCTTTTCTTGCTCATTGTTGTAATTGCAACGCATTCTATGTTGGTTGCAGCAGCTTTGTGCGGCCGCTGCTTGTGGCAGGTGACGCCACCGCGTTGCCACTGACAATCATCAGCATTTCCTGCCACCGGACCAGACACCGTAATGTACTTGTGTTACCTCCAAGGCATTGCTCGGCAATTAAAAATTGCCTCAATTTAATTACTTTAATCTGCCACATCTTTCAGATTTCTCTCGCTACAAATTGAATGAGTTGTTATTAAAGTCCAATAATGTAGTAATAAATGTTCTGATGTATTTATAAGATATAAATTAATGTTGTTTAAGATTCATAGTTTTTATGTATTTTTATTTACAAGATTACAAAACCATAAAAGAAGTGAAAGTTTTCTTATAAAAAATTGTACAAAATTAATTAAATTAAGGAAACATTTACTTATTAATAATAAAAAACAACTTAAAAATAACAAATTAAATGTATTATTATATAATTGAATTAAAATAATATTCTATTTGCTGAATTTGTAAATTCCAAGAAAATATTTTAAAATATGTTTTGCATGTTTGCGAACAGATTAAAAGATCATCTGTGCATAAAAAATGAAATGAAATACATTAACAAAAACAAAATATGCCAACAAATTTGTTAGCCTATAAATAACGAAATTTAAGTTATCCACTATTTTTTTATGAAGTATTTTTTTTTATTGATATATATTCTGTGTAAGCGATGAAGAAGTTTAAACTAAATAAGGATAATTTTTCAATGATTTTTTTGAAAATAAAGAAATTTAAGTAATCTGTTTACTTTTTTAATGAATTTTCATAATTTTATTAACGAAATGAACAACAAAATGCAAGTGAATTATATGAAATATATTTTGTGTGTAAACGATTAAGGATTATGTTAGAAACTAAGATTAAATAGTAAAAATGTATCAACTAAATTGTATGTAAATAAATAAGTTTAAATGATAGATTTATTGATTTCGTATAACTAAAAAATGCAAATAAATATTTAAATAATCGCTTCTTTTATTTACAGAAAATTACACCAGAGTCAAGATGCGTTTTGCTTCTTCGTTTTTTGAAATTGAAGCACTTTTGAGACTGTTTGCTCTGTGGATCGCGTTGGGGATTCAACGTTAGTTATCCTTACTTGCACACATCGCCTGTCAATGCTTCATTAGCTGTACTCGGCTAAAAAATGTGCTGCCAAAGCAGAATGTATGCAATCTCAGCATCTTGGCCCATTGCTTCAGGGCACAATTTTTCTTGCTCTCGGTGTCGGTCTCGGTCTCAGTCTGCATGGGATGTTTGTTTGTTGGCTGCGTTGGTTGGTGCGTTAGTTTTGCTATGTGAAACTTGAATAAATAATGCCAATCTATCTTTGAGAGCAAACGGGCATCATGTGCTATGCGTGTGGCGTTGCCCTTAAAGCTGAACTGAATTTAGATTTTTAATCTTTTCAGCAGGAAGATTTTATTGTGTCTTTGATGTCATCAAGCATATTTGCATAGCGAGCATTATGTGCGTATTAAAAATAAAAAACAATAAAAGGAGTTACGTTGAGAAGAAGTGTGAAAATGCTCATAAATTTCTCGTAACTAGAGCACAAACAAGAGAAGAGAAGGAAAAGGAGATAGAATGTTGGTATGGACCACGGTCATTGCAAATTAATGGCCTTCAAAGTGGTTAAGGAGAAGCAGCAGCAGCAGCAGAAAACGGAAGTAGAGCGCTAAGGGGTTCATTGAGCCCACAAAGAGCAGCAAATTTTATGAGTTTCCACGGTAAAATAAGAAATTTTGCACAAAATAATATTACGCCAGGACGAAGGATCTGCAAGCAAGACAAGGGCAGACAGTGAGCAGACTTCAGACAGAGTGCGGAGTACCGAGCTGCTGCCGAGATGCTGCTGCTGCTGCTGTTGATGCCGTTTTCCGTGTTGCCATTAAGTGCAAAAGGATTTTCATTCTTATGCGCATCCTGTGCATAATACAGTCGCATTGGCACACGCAAAACTCATTGGTATTGTGTGTGTGTGTGTGAGTATGTACTCTTCATCTTTCTCTCTTTCTTGCTCCGTATGAGTGTGTGTGTGTGCGTGCTTTGTAAGGATATGCCAATTTATTGCACACACGAGTGCATTAGAGTGCTGGCCTCGTCTTTCGTTCTCTCTCTATCTTGCTCTGTCTCTTTCTTATCCTTTCTGTTTGGCAAAGTTTTTGTGTTCATTTGGCGATTGTGGCTGCTGCATGTCTGGCAGAAATTACTTAATCCTTGCGGTTTCTGGAGCAGCAAGTGCAGCAATCCCGCTCGCTCGCTCGCTCTCTATCTCCTTCGCCTCCTTTTTATGCCCAACTGGCACACATTAAAGCAATTGTAATTGGCATTTGTTGTTGTTGTTATGTAAGCAGCACTCGAAATTATTTGCCCACTCGCAGTTAAACCCTTTAAGCTGGACCAGAGCCCAGCTGTCCACATTGTCTGCATCAAATAGCCTTCGGCTCTCTCTCGCACGCTAGCAAACGCTCAACGATAGACGACTGGGGTCCACAGGCCACAGGCCATGTTGTTGGCGGGGTGATTGAGAGTGGTGAGAGGGTGAGCGGGTGTGGGGTGTGCGGTGTGTGTGCCGGCAAACTGCCAACTGGCCGACTTACCGTTGCGGCGTCTTTAAATATTTGCGCCGACCAATGGTCGGGCATTGCTGCCGCAGCCGTTTTTATTACCCCAGGAGAGACGCGCTGAATCCTTTCAACAGCATGCGTCCTGTTTCCTGCTCGCGCTGCATTCCACCTCGGCCGCCTTGCCACACTGCTGCTGAGTTGCATTCACGTCGCAGATTACAAATAAATTATCGCTTAATAGTCTTTTTACTGGGCTAGCTATTTTCTGCACTTCTTGTTGGTCTTCGACTTCGTCTTCGTCTCCTGCAGCTGCTTCTTCTTCGCTCCCTGGGGCTAGCTTGCCACCAGCTTTGATCCTTCATTTTTATATGAGTCTGTCGATGCACTTGATGCTGTTTTTCGCCACTAGTTGGCAGCGAGCAGTTGTGCAAATAATCTTTAAGCGCTTTTAATATATAATTGCAAAAATCGAAATCTCTGAGTCAAGAATGAAATCAATATTGAATTGCAAAAGAATTGCTATGCTTTCTCTAGTATTTAAAAAATATAATAATAATAGAAAGAAATTGTAATATTTAAAACAAATAATAAGTATTAATTTGGTTATTTGTGGTTACTCCTTTACAAATCTATCTTACACTTTTTATTTCCACCAGTTTTGATCCTTCATTCGTCTGCCATTGTGCTTTATTCTGTTTAACAGCGAACAGTTGCGCAAATAATTTGTTAGAATTTTTCATATATAATAATTTTGCAGAGCTCAAAAGAAGTTGATGAAATATATATTGAATTGTGAAAGAAATACTAAGTTTTCAAAAGGCAAATGTAATTTTTTTTTAAAGAAACTTGCAATTTCTTTGCACATATATTATAGAATTATTTATTGTTCATTTAAGCACAATTCTTCAGCTTAAACTTTCATCTTATTGCAACGCATTGTGGCAACGTTGCAATTTCAAAGCCGTATCGTCTTATGCTGAGCTTCAGTCATTGAAGTGCAAAACACGCTTAGTAATAATAAAGCAATATATTGGAAATTGAGTGCGTTGCCTGTCTATAGACACTAAGCAGATGGTCAGTTGTGAAAGCTTTAAAGGAAACATTAAAAATGAAAATTGAAATACAATTTCAACCGCGTGGGCAGACGCAGACACACCGTGTCAGGGGCTCAAGTCCTTGAAATGCAAACAAAAATCAATCTCGGGCTGTCAAGGGCTGTAATTGATATGCAATCGGAGTGTTTGGGGTTTGTGTGGCCAACTGGGGTGTGGAGTGAATTTATTCCGATGCGGTCGCAAGAGGCGGCTACCAACTTTGGGCTGGGGCCATTAACACATGCCTCAGCACACAGCGACACAGCAATAACACATACACTTACATACAGTCGAATCGTTGCTGCGCGTTGCGCGTATTTTTTGCAGCCACAAACTTGCGTATGCAAAAAGGAATTGCAATTGAATTCATTGAATTCGATTTAAAATCGAAATGAAAACGAGATGGACGCATAGATGGACGAGGCCTCGGATGCTGATGCTCGACTAACGGATACCCGTTGGTGTCTTTACTCTCTGCTCATGGTGTGGCATGCAACCCTTTTTCCGTTTGCGTTTTTTTTTCTGTTAAAATGCCAATGGCATATTTAACAGCACTTTTGCGGTTGCGCTGCCTTGTGGCCAAAAGGGGCGCATGCCAATGCAATGATATTGACTGGGAGGGAAGTGAAACTAACGCCATGCTTGCATATTTATTGGTGACTTTTAATTGTATTGCATACTTACAGGCTATTTACACAGTTTGGCTTTTCGCGACTTAAGTTACAATATATATTATGTATATCGAGTGACACGCATATCCTGCATATCAGCTGTAGTTTTAAGTTCTTTTGTAAGTTGTAGTTGTTGTTGTTTTGTGTTTTTGTAAATTCTCACGTGCATTTCAGTTTGCTTAAAGCTAGAAAATGTATACAAACGAAAATCTAAAACAGAAAAGCATAAAGACAAACAAAAACCAAAAGCCCTAATGGCTGGTTGCAATCGCTGACGTCGCCGCCGTCGCTGCTGTCATTCCGGATGCCATTTTGTAGCGTGTCAACTTCCGTCCGCCATATTGAAATGTCAGTGGCAACAAGAGCCATTGTGTGCTGATGGCGGCTGCCGTTGCGGTTGCCGCTGCCAGCAGCAACTGAGCGCCGATCAGAGCGACACCTGCAGCAGCTGCAGCTGTAACGAGATAGATAAAGCGAAAGAGCGAGTGAGAAGCGCATTTTTATTTATTTGTATTGAAAATTGTCCAAATATGCGACCGCTGTCAGTGCATTGCGATAGGCATTTTATTTGTATTTATATTTTTTATTTTTAATTAGCAGCAACCACAGCGTGCAACATGGCTGTAATTGCGGTTGAGTGCACTCTCACCTGACTTGAATGATTTCTGGTTCTTCAGATCGATATCATCACGAAAGACCAGCGCCTGCAGACTCGTCTCGCGGGTTAATAGTGGATAACTCTCGATCTCGGCCACACAACGCAGATCCAATCCAAGTCGCATTGGAGAAGCAAGCTTTTGCTGTTGCTGTCGCTGCTGATGGAAACGCGGATCGTTGGCATAAAAGTTCAGCTGCGATATTATGCGTCGCAGATTGTAATCGTGTGCTGCAATTGTGGTCTCCACAATGGGCTGCAGATCCGCCAGAGATGCCTAGTACAAGTCATAGTATCTTAGAAGGTAGAAATGTAAACAAATTAGCTATTATTTCTTACCTTCACGCCATTTATATACCAGGTGATTGTGGTCAAGAGGCTGGAAAAGTCAGTGCTGCAATTGACCTGGACGAAATCATCGAAACGGTACATGGAGTGAAAGCTGCTGATGAGTGGATTGTTTTGAGGCAACGCTGGAATTTAAGCAAAGATAAACATACTTTATATCTTTCGATTTAAGAATGTTTTCACTCTATTTGGTATTCTGTGACTGCACATTAATTGATAAAGAACGCACGTAAAAGACTCTAAAAGATGCAGAAACTGTTCAGAGCATGCGTATCCTGTGTGTATGCTTCCGTGACATTTCTCTGGCTAATATTAAATGTGCATTAAACATGCAAATTGTGCACCTTGTAGCTGTTGCTGTTGTTGTTGTTGTTGCTGTTGCCTCTGCAGCGTCTGTTGCCCGTGTTGTGTGCTTGTATAAACCCAGCGCATTCCTTGCTCTGTTGCTGTTTCTGTTGTTTATTTTACAACTTCTCTATTTGCTTTTGATAAATTTTTAAAAATATTTCAGCAACAGCAGCGGCAGCGGCAACGGCAACAGCAGCGGCAGCAAGCCCCCATGTACGCAACGTATCTACAAGATATTTATTTTATATCAGCGGAAAAATAGATGATCATAAAACACATGCAGAGAGTGAGACAGAGAGTGAGAGAGCGAGCGCAGGACATGCTGAAACATCCTGCTGTGTGTGCGAGTGTGTATGTGTGTGTGGGGCAAAAGTAAAAGCGAAAATAAAAAAAGAAGAAAAACGAGCACACATACATACATATGTACATACATCGATGCAGAGAACAAGGCATGGAATGGAAGGAAAAGAAGGGAGCGAGGTAGGGACAGAGACGAAGAAGACACGAGGCACTCGGCAGCGGAGCTTTTCATTTTAGCGATATCCTTTTTAAGCATAAAGTGCTGCCGTAAATCACAGAGACGCACACCAATACACCCACACACATACAGACAGACACACAGCAGACACTTATGCACACTTATACACTCGCACACCCGCAGACTCGAGGCAAGCAAGCGCGATTCCTGTTCGCTATTTTAGCGTCCTTGTTGTTGCCCAGCTCTCGCATACTGTGCGTGTGTATGAGTGTGCACATGTGAGTGTGTGTGTGTCTGTTCGTATGTGGCTAGGGATGCGAATCACATGCGTCTCTTGGTTACATTTTATGAAAACGTTCAGCTTTAGCTGGGTTGCTCGCTTGCCGATTCTTTCGCGAATACATCCTGCTGGCGGACTGCTTATCCTGCCTGCCTTCTGCCTGCTGCCTGCTGCTTGCCTTGCCTGGCTGACTGTGCGTGTTTGCTGGCCGCTCAACGATGCACCAGCTACTTTGGCCCGCAGTCAGAGCCACATACACACAAATGTATATACGACAACATGCATATATGCAAACGATGCTGCTGCTGCTGCTGTTGCATGTTTCTTGCCGTTTCTTCCCATGTTGTTTACCATTAAAATATCACGGAAATTACACATTTTACTCGGTTTATGCTGTGCAGCACCGCAGCGGGGATTGCCAATGGATAGCGGCAAAATATTTGCATTACACACACACACACAAGCATACAGAGTATCTTTGGTGCAGTTTAATTTAAGACAAACAATTGAAATTATATAACATTACTTATACGCCCTGTGGGCGTGTTGGTGTGTGTATATGTGTGTGTGTTTGTGTGACTTACCCTCGACACTCATGTTGGCGGAGCGTGCGGTTAGCTTAAAGTGTGGCGCATCGCCGGACACTTCGCACCTGTAGACGCCCGATGATTTGACGCCCAATAAATTAAGCTCCACACGACACGAGGATTCATTGCATTCGTTGCTATCATCGATCAATTGCACGCCCTGCACCGGGAACTTTCGGAAAACGGTCTGCATTAGCGGCGCATATCTGTTCAACGAAGGTGGAACGTGGATGGCGGGATGGCGGATAAAGGATGAACAAATAGAGAAGAAGAGTTGTAGTCGTTGTAGTAGTAATAGTAGGAGAAAAAAAGGGTTAAGCATTGGTTTCCTTTGAGCGATGGCTAAATGGCCCGCAAATTGCGCCAGCTTTCATTTAGTGTCCTTTTTTTGTGTTGCTTTTTTGGAAAATGGTCAGCTGATAATCGGCCCCATAGGCTGGGGGGCTCTAAAAGCTTTTTCAAGCCATAAACGAATCGAGGCCAGGAAATGGAGATTTTCAGACAAGTGGCTTACATGCACTCAACCTCTGCTGACTTCACTCTGCGTTCGTATTTGTGTGTGTGTGTGTGTGTGTGTCTGTCTCTGTGATATGTCTGTGCTGAGCTCACTTGGGAGATTTCTTCAATTTGTTTTGTATTGTAGATTGTTGCTCATTAATCCCTCAAATACACATTGTATTGATGTGTATAAAAATCTACAACAAAAGTGTTCAAGTGGAAAAACTTGTGCCACAACGTAAAAAAAGAAAGCTCGAGCCACATAAATAAACAAGACCCCATTTTAGTTTGCAAATGATTGACTTTAAAATACCTTCTAAAGACTGCAAATAGAATGGGAAATTAATGCGCCTTGTCTGTTACACAATTTCAGCATACATTACGTACGCATTTAATTCACAGGGTATAAATAGCTACCCGAACAAAAAACGTTGCCTACTTTTGTGGGCTGCTGTAGTGTTGATAAGTCGCTTTGTGCGCTACTTGTTAATAGCTGTTAGCCAGCCGTTTGTTGCTTGTCTTGGACCAAACGAGGCTTGGGCGGGGGCGTTGAGTACGAATTATTTGCGGCTTAGGCGGCGGCTGCTTTTGCTGCTCCTGCTGCTGCGGCAGCAAATCAACAAATTTGATAAGCAATATAAACGGCAGCTTGGCTGTCTCTCCTCTCTCTCTTTCTTGTGTGTGAATGCGGCTCGTTACAAGGGATTTTGTGGCATCTATTATAGTCTTCTGGCTATGTGTGTATGTGTGTGTGTGTGTGTTTTTTTTTTTGTGGCATTTAATGCCTCTTTTTCACTAGCCAGCATTAAGTTTTCTTATATTTGATGTGCAAAGCCTTGCAACAATTCACATTGTTGTAGATAAAACAACGATTTCTTTGGCATTTTATGGCAAAGACATTTCAAAATAATTCGATTTTAATTTATTTTACTAAATGAGGGATTATGCATTTGTTTTTCGTTTGCTTTTTTAAGTGGTGCTTGTAAAGTCTATTACTTTAAGAGTTTACTTCTGATCAGCTTAAAGTTCTGTTTAAATTTGTTTTGCATTTTCGAAATTGCAATTGGCTTTCAGTTGGCTTTCACGTGCTCTTGCTGTCTAATTAAAACTTGCACTAACTACACAAGCATACTCTGCCCTCTACTGACAGTTGTAGAGTCTCAGTTCTCTGTCTGACTTTTCGCACAGGGGTTGTAGCCAAACTCTTGAGTGAGTGCGAGAGTGAGCGAATGTGTGTGAGTGTGTGTCTGTGCAGTTCACCTAAGCGTCGCTGCTCATTCTCATTTTTAATTAAGCAAAACGCGAAGCAGTCACTTGAGATTTTTCATTAAGTTGAAGCTTATTGCAGTGCAAATACTCGCATACTCGCAATGCATATGCCTCGCAACTTGTTAATGAAAATAATACGTATACGTAATGTCTTGCTTAAGTTATGATGATGAAGTCCTTCTAAAGAGGAAGAGTCTGAGAGATTCGCACATGAAGTGGTCGACTCTGTGGTCAAATGATCATTTAATAATCATTCAGAAGTTACCCATTTCTGAGTATGGTCATAACCAAATTACGGCTTTTTGGGCAATTAGTTGAACCTTTTGTTGCTGCTGCTGTTGCTGTTGTCGCCATGCCTGTCAACCGGCTGTCATCTGGGCTGCCTAACAACTGTGTGCCATAAATATTAAATGCCGCTTAGCAATCAAGTTTGAAATACGAGTCAGTCAGCAAGTGAGTATGTAAGTGAATGATGATGATGCGAGTGTGTGATGGCTGTAACAGAGCCGTAAAAGCAAACCCGTAGAACAAATCACCACACACATACACACGAGCAGAGAGTGTTTTATACGAGTGTATGGAAGGACATTTAAATTAATTTACCGTAGCATAAACGAGAACCAACGCAAATTAATTTATTTAATAATTAATTAGGCAAGAAAGTCGCCTGACAATGAACATATTTATGTGCGGCAAATACGACCATGTGTGTGTGTGTATGTGTGTTCTGTGTTGGGCAACGACTGTTTATGACTACAGTGTGTTGAGAGTGAGAAAGAGAGAGAGAGAGAAACCCCGGTTCCGGCGTACAAATTTCGTTGCATTTGACAGCTGCGCAACCTCGCGCAGCCTCGCAGCAAAAATAACAAAATAAATATCATAAATTATAAACGCAAACAAAAATAGAGAGAGAGAGAGAGAGAGAGAGAGAGAGGAGTCAAATACACCCACAGCATTTGCTATGTGGACAAGTACTTACCTAAAAAACTCGCTGTCGTTTTTGTACCACTTAACCGAATTTAACGTGTGACCACTTATGTCATAGCTGCAGGATAATGTCACGTTATCGCGAAAATCAACAATTTGTGGCACATTGATGTCAGTCACAAGTAGACACTGACTGCGTCGCATGGCTGCAGAAAGAGATAGAGAGAGAGGGAGAGAGAGAGGTGAAGTGAGCGTATAGTTAGCTTCGGGTTTTGCTCGATAAAAAATGCCGTCAGATAAAAATGATTGAAAATGTCATAAAAAATGTTGTTGCACACAACAACATATGAAAACAATGCAAATGTTTTTTGTGTATAGTATTTTCACAGATTTAAATGTGTGTGCATGTGTATTATGCAATTCACTGGCCAGAGCAGAAAATCCTATGTTATTGTAAAATGATTAATTCGTTAGATAAACATATGTATGTTATGTAGACTCGAAGTATTTATAACAATAAATACTACGTACAGAAATGCTCATTGCAGCTGTTCAAACAGGTGAATGAGATGGAGTAGGAGATTGTCAGTTGATTAAATAAGCTTGCATTTGGTATTTAATTATTCTAAATAATGTGCTGAAATAAATGGAATAGTTTTCAAATTGAAATTGAGTAAAATTCAAAGTATTTCTAGTATTTTAAAGCTAAATAACCCAACCACTCTTAAACCTTTTATGTAATTATTCCCTACATAAGTAATTTAAGGTTGAAGCTAAAGCATATAAATACGAGCAGAACGACGACAAATTAACATAAATGGAATTAAAGAAACTGAGAGAAATAAGCGAGAGAAAAAGGGACAAATGAAATGGGACGCTGAGACAATTTGCAGCACAAAAACTGACGCACAACTCTTAATTGAATGAACTTGTAAAAATGCTGAACATCTAAATGACACAGCAACAACTTCAGTTGCTAAACGTTTTCCCCAACAACAACAACAACAACAATAACGACAACAACACGAGAAAAACCGCGCGTGGGTTTTTACAAATTTGCAGAACGTTTTTAAGTGCAAGCAGACAGACGAAATGGAAAAGGAAATGCCAGAAAAAAGTGGTTAATATCATTAGCTGCATTTGCGTTTTTTTTTTCTTGCTGCTGCTGTTGCTGCTGCTGAAGTGGGCCAACTGTTTATTGCACTAAATGCCAAATGCGTCGCTTGCAGTGTCTGCTTGTCTGTTTTTGTTGGTTTGTTGTGCGAAAGTTGTGTGAAATTTCCATAATCTTGGCCATGTCGTTGCAGTTGGCAAAATCGTAGTGCCGTGCAACATGATAAGCAACAATTTAAGGCAAGCTTTCGAGAGCGAACAGCGAGTGCAGCAAAGAACGAAGACGACAAGTTGCGAGTTGTTGTCTGCATAATTTTTGCTGCTCTACTCTGGCGCGTCGTCGAGTCTTTGTTGGCGTTGCAAATGGCATTAGACAGCAACAGCAGCGGCAGCAACAAGCAGCACTCACTGAATTTAATTTGTTGCACTTTACAGTTGAAATAACTTGAGGTGTGTGGCAGGCGAGAAAAGTTCGTTCGTTCGTTCGTTCGTTGGTTTTGCCTTTGTGGCAAAAACATGAAAAATTTGCAACAAATATTCCGCAAAATTAATGCATTGCCAAAGACTGTGTGATGATTACCTTGTGGCAGCATATGCAAATAGCTCTCGCGACAGATTGCAGACTGTAGAAATCGGAGCTTTTGTTTTCAGCCTGCGGCATTGTCAATGACAGCAACACCAACAGCAACAGCAGCAGAAGCATCAAAAGCAACAACAAAAAATTGCAAACTTGTTTAAAGTTTCAATAGATAAACAAACAAAAGTGCCTGGCAGGCAAAACGAGGCGAAGCAAGGCGAGGCGAGGCTCCTCTCTTTCCCCTCGAGGTAAGTCTTGCATCTTGCACACACAGAGAGCGCATTGCCTGAGTCTGAGTTTGAGTTTGACATGAGTCTTTTCAAGCATGTCAAAGCTGCCGACTAGCAGTTACATAGAACAACAAACATTCTCTCCGACAACAACAGCAACAACAACAGTAACAACAACAATGACAATGGCAAACACATTTGCAAATGGCAGCGGCAACCGCAGCTTAATGACAGCCTCAGAGCATAGAGCACAGACAAAAAGGCAAACACAGAGCTGGAGAAAGTGAGGATGGGGGGCAGAGCATTGGGAAAAGTTCACCTGCACAGCAAAAGGCATGACAGCTGTATCTGTGACCAAGCAGCAAACTGAATGTCTATCTGTGTGGGTGTTTCTGTCTGTGTCGGTGTATATGTAAATAATAAAAATAAGTACATAAAATACACAGCAGCAGCAGCAGCAGAGGCAACTTTTTTGCACGGCAATCAACGCACTTGAGCAAAAGTTTCTGCCTAACAACGAGCAACGAACGACGACAACTCCAATGCCAATTCAAGACATCAATTTGGTTTGTCTGTCTGTGTGTAGGTATTACTTACTTATAAGTACGCCTACTTGTCTGATGCTTTGTCTGTTTGCTGCTTGTCTGAGATTGTTGCACAGCTGTTCGCTTGTGGTTAACAAGGTTGAAAGTTGCACGCAGTTGCCGTGAAAATGCCTAAAGAAAGTCAAGAGGCACTTTCTGTTTTCTGTTGTTTTTTTTCGACGATTTTTTGTGCTTCTCATTTTTGTGCTTAAGTCAGGCAGCCTAGTTTCTGGTCTTGACTGGATAATGCAAATTGTCTGGCCTGAAACTTACTTTGGCCTCTGATTCAGCATCGTTGCTGCCGCTGCAGCTTAGGCCAATTTAAATCTGGCTAGAAACATTCGCCGCTTACTGCTTACGATAAACGCCAGAGCAGACAAATCTGCTGAGGCCGAAGACGAAGAATAAAGAAATGCCAAGCATCTATAATTTGCATATAAATGCGACAACGCTTCCAGCTTCCAGTCCAAGCGGGCGGCAGTTTGTTTTCCTTTGCGTTGCTTTGATTTGCTTTAGTTTCGTTTATTTTTTTGCCGTTTTGTCGGTTTTCTCTGGGTTCAACTTGTGGCAGGCGAACACAAATAAAGATGCTAATCTCAGTAAAGCGTAGTTGCGCACCAACAACAAAAAAATTGAGCAGCTAAATGGCTCACACACAAAAAAAAAAAGAAAAATAAAATAAAATAAAGAACGCAGAAAAAAAATAGAAAAATAAAATAAATAGATGACGCTGCTGCTCTTGTCTGGCAAAACTATGCGACGAGCGATGCTCGAACTGATGCTGAGATTCCTTAGCTGCTGATGCTATTGTTGTTTTTAGTTTAAATCCCATTTGGTATGCTGCAGCCCAGCCATAACAACAACTATGCAAAACATCGAAGTTTAAACTTGATTTTCCACATTGGCTGCGGCTTCTCGGCTGACGGCTGACGGCTGGCGGCTTTGACTTTGGCTTTGGCTTAGTTGCATGCCACTTCTTTTTTGCGCCCCGCCCCTTTTAAACTGATGCGCAGTGTCTTCACATTAGTGTCAGTTTTGGCCACATGACAGTAGAAGGCAGCAGCAGGGAGCAGAAGACTTTCAGACGGTTGACAGTTGAACTCAGCTGAAACTTAAACAAGCCACCCAAGCAGCCATATGCTTCGGCTACGGCAAGTAGGTGGAGTACATCATTTACTCTGCCTCCCAAATCGCACACTTAATAAAATTGAAGACACTTGTAAAATAGGCAATTTGTTTAAATAAACTTTATGGCACTCGAAGCAAACGTTTCTGAGTTCCTGTCCCGTCAGGCACTTGTAGCCAAATATTTATACTCTTGGCATGTCCTTGCCAGTAACTGCTGTCGCCTTCATCTTCGTTTCGGTCTCAGTCTTGGGTTCATACACTGTTTGCAGTAAATTTTAAAAGCGTCTATAAATTTTAGAAAAGTGCAAATAAAATATAGCGCAAGTTTTTATGCCTGTTGTGTGGGGTAAATCCTTTAAGGCGTACTCCAAAATGAAATTGTCACATTTATGTTTGCTTTATGTAAATTTTCATGCTTTTCCTTTTGACTTTTCTCCAAGAGATTCCGCCTCGCTTTTGTCAGACTCTGTTTAAATAATGTCAAAGAAGTTTATGCTGAAAAATTCTTTCTCAAACAATGTGTGAAAAATTAAGCAACATTTGTATGCCATAAAATTAATGTATAATACAAAATAAACAGCCTCAAAAAATGGAAATCTTTATCTGCCAAACCTGTTTCTGTTTCTTATTGAGCTTTGCAAGGATTAAAGAGAAGGTTGCCAAAGGATTGATAAATACAAGTATGAAGCAATTAATTTGTGCAAAATGTCTAAAAATAACTGTAAAACTATAGTACAAATATTTTATTATTTATTTTCTGTTGTGCAATCTTGAAATGGATTTTCATATTTGATTGTCTTCGTTTGTCAAATGGCACTTGAAAAGAAATAGATTTAAATGTTCAGTTGCTTCTGGTGCTGTTTGTCCTCTTACACTGTACTCATTTATATTTTCTCTTTTATTCTTGCTTTGCTTTCGTTTGCTGTCAGCTTCGTTATTCGTTGTAGAAGCTGAAAAATTGCACTTGGAAAGTGAAAGATGTTGGGGAAAACAGCAAGTGACACACACCGAAGTGCAATACGAAATCCAATTACTAATGCATTTTGTCCTTAAATAGAATCCATTTCCATTTGCTTTAAACAAAAATTCAAATAATATTTTGATAATTTCACTAAATATAAATAACTAAATATATGTATAATGTTATTTCTAGTCTCATGAAACGCTATTATTATGATTTCAATGTTACGATTTGAGTTTCGCATTTGTTGGCACTTATTGCTGTGGTTGGGCAATAATTGAAAGTGTATTTAAAAAACAATTTAGTGGCTCGAAATTTGCATAAATTTATGCGGTTTCTCTGTTAGCCATATTTACACACGCACACAGGCACCCAAACAAAAGGCAACAAACACATTTATTGCTATGCTAATTTTGAGTTTTGGGTCAGGACAGGACAGAACAGGACAAGGGGCAAGGCAACAACAAAAGCCAAGTGCACAAAAGCGCAAAGCGGAAACGGAAATGCCTAAATGACTTTTCATGGTGTCGCCGATGAACGGGGCACAGACTGAAGTCGGGGTCTCGACTTTTCTGTCCCCTTTGCACACCTCTTTCCTCCCTGTTCCCTGCGTGAGCGGGTGTTGTAGAGGCAACCGCAAAGTTGCCCACGTCGTCGACTTTGTCGTAAAAAGGTTGGCCAGCTTAAAGGGATTAAAAGCAAAAGGCAATAAAATGAAAAGTTTCAAATATTTTTATTATTATTGTTGGCCTCCCAGTTCCCAGTCCCAGCCAAAAGTGCTAGACTTTAAAGCCGTCTCCACAAACACACACACACACAGACTTACTTACCCAACAGCATGTGGATGCCTAGCTGCAGCAACCAACGGGCATAATCCATGGTAGTGTGTCCTTACTCCTTAAAGCGTCTTGTTGCGCCGCCGCTTCCTGCCACCTAAGCCAACACTCTCACAAACTTTGGCTCTGGCATATTTTCGAGCGTGTCTATGCAAACGTTGAACATATTATTTTTGCACTACTCGTATATAGGCTCTTAGATTTATGCATATAGTTTCGCTGTCGACCAATGTCATTGACATGCTATTGGGACCCATGTGCGAATTGGCCAAATACTGGTAAGCGACGAGTCCTTGTTTCGAATAATACGTTATCCGCCGTCAACGATATTTTTTTCCCTACTGTGTTTTAAGGTTATTAAATTTGAAAACTTTTTTGGCGTCAAAGTCTGGCGTCCAGTGCAACACACACCCACACATAAACTCTGTACATCTATCTCATTCGCACACCCTCTTGTCTATTGCCTCGCTTGTGTCCGACTTTTAAAAAAGTTTCGCTTTGACTTTTTTATATCCTGCCAGCCAGTAATCGAGAGGTATATAACACATGCTTTGTTCAAGTAACTTTTAGTGGGTAATATTGAAATACTTAACTGATTTTTTGCCATTACTTTCGATCATTTTGTTGAGTAGTTGTAAATATTTTAATAAGGACTATAAATAAGGCTTCATATAATTATTATAACTCGTTATTTATTAATATTGCTTGCTCAAAACAAATTATAAAGAATTGTATTTTATGTAAAATACCCTATAACTGAAAGTGCCTGAAAATTAGAAAAAATTTAGTTGATTTTTCTAATTTTTTGACACTTTTAGTTATAGGGTATTTTTAAGTTCAATCCCTAAATTGTATTTCGTCTGCCTTTATTAAAGTTTTTTTCTGTGTTTCTATATTTTCTGGCGGCCAGTGCATTTGTTTATTGTCATTGTCAGCGTTATTTAAACGTTGACAGTTTTGGAAAAAAAAAATGAAAAAAACATAAAAAAATTGGTGTGGTAAAAATGTAAATGTAGCAGCCGGCAACTTTGTTGGCTCTGTTGTCCAGAGCTCAGGCGATTGTACATCTGCCAACTTCCATGGCCACGACTAGTTGCCGCTACCGCTGTCCAATGTTTCCCTATTGCACCCTCCCCTGGCTATAGCGACAGCATCACAATGTGAGGCACAACGAAGCCTGTGGCGCTACGGGCTTTGTGGCATAAAGTCCTTTAATGCTCTAATCAAATTGTGGCTTCTTTTTGCGCTGACTTGCCGTCAACTTTAACTTGTTGTTATCGCTGTTGTTGTTCATATTGTTGTGGCTGTTGCTGTTCTTCTCGTTGTTATTGTTGTTGTTGGCGCCTTTGTTGCTTTTGCTGTCGTCATTGTTTTGCTTTCATTGACGCGTTTATTAAAATTGCCGTAGCAAAGTTTCACTGCGGCAGAGCATTTTATTTTTAATAAGTGAGAGCAGTTTGAGCTGCTCGCTCTCTTACTTACTTAATTTTGTTTGCTGTCTACTAAAAATATTTGCCGAGGAATTCCCCCTGCCCGTTTATGTTCTGTTTTGTGGTTAGGCTAATTAAATTTTCAACGTTGCTTGGGTTAAAAATAAGCTGCTATAAACTCTTTTTGGAGCAAACAAATTAAGCACAACATAATTGCTGTAGATAATTGATATTGATTATTTGCGGATGTGAGCTGATAAAATTAGATACTATTATCAACTAGCAGTTATTGATCTGGCAAGCAAAGCACATTTGCATTGTCTCCTATCATTTAATGAATCCTAGGCGAATAAACATTTATATTGTCTCTTGTATTTGCATTTGGCAATAAACAAACAATTCAACTCGGGCAACTCGGGCAATCTTAAATTGTCTATGCACACAATGCACAATTCAATTTCCTTTATTTTGAGTGCTTTCTCTTTCTCTCTCTCGCTATCTTTATCTATCTATCTCCCTTCTGAGCTGTCAATTAAGAAGATGTTGTTGCAAAAGCAGAAGCAGCGAAACCATTGACAGCCTGAGTGCAGTTTATTGAGCACACATTACGTATACGTAATGCTGGCTGCCAAATAGTAAGATTATATGGAACGAATAAATACGAAGCACAAAGTAGACACACAAACACCTCAATCTAAGTTAATTACTTAATGGCAATGTAATGCACTGGCATATAAATAATTAACAAACATTTCATTGACTGACACTGACAACACACACACACACACTCATATAGACTGACACACACACACACATATACATATTCGTCAGCATGCACAGACATGTTGACTCTCAAATCTACATTGAGCGCGTGGCACACTTTTGTTGCTGCCCTTTGAAATATTTATTTAGCATTCCTATGCAACAGTCTATGTGTTTTTGTTGTGATTGTTCTAGCTGCCTTTGCCAATTTTTTGTGTGTTTGTTATTTTTTTGTTTCTTATTTTCTGTTCTCTCTGGCAGCATTTGCATAAATGCATAATTTTACATACAACGTTGTGAGTACATACACTCGCCTATATGTGGGTTTTTAAATCGTTTGTATTGTTATTTATTTGCCATTTGGTGGCCTGACGCGTTTTAGTCGCGTCGTTTTTGTGTCGCTGCCACCCGCCCGCACCGTACGCACGCACTATGTCACACAAAAGTTGGCGTCTAACTGACAAGCCATCGCCATCGCCACTGCCACTGCCAGCGTCGTCGTCGTCGGCTGCTCTAGCTGGGAGTTGTAAGTCCATGTCCTGGATTCCGTCGTGCTGTTTCGTATTGCGCTCAAAGAGCTTAGTTTCATCGGCAACTCTTTGATTGCCGGCAACACTCTGATGCTGTGACTCAGCAGCTGATGCTGCTGCCGCCGCAGCGCTGTCATCGTGTTCGTTTTCCGTTCGGCTCTCTTCGTGCCTCGCTCGTGCTTTTGAGCGATACGAAGAGAACGTTGTCTACTTTTGGGCGCGCCTTGTTATTGTTTTGTGCTCTTGCAAAGAGATGCTGTGCAGTGCTCTGAGTATTTGTCGCTTTGTAGCGCTGTTAGTAAACATTGCTGTTAGATTAACAGCAAGTGGAGACTTTTTACAGTGACTTAACATACATTTGGCTTGATGTTAGTGAGGGTACAAGAAGCTGACAAGTAAATGTTAGAATGTACTTACTATACAATGAATGTAAATGTATCAGTGCAAGGAATTTTTTACAATTTTAAATGTATTTCGTTTAATTCTATTTTTTTATTTACCCGCTGCCCATAGTGTAAATTTATTTATTTATGACTTTGTGCCTTCAGGGTAAAATATATGATTTGTGCGAAAGGAGAGGCATCTCCGACCCTATAAAATATATATGTATATTTTAATCGTTAACAGCTGAGACGATATAGCCATGTCCGTCTGTTTCCTATCAGTCTGGCTGTATGAATACCTAGATCTCACAGACACATATTAGAGATATAATTTTTTTTTTTCGACGGCACTTGTTATGTTTCTATGCAGATAAATTTTGTTATTCAGTTTGCCAAAGCCCACTTTTGTACCCGCAAAAATTGAATAACAATCGTAATATTAAAGCCAGTGCGACGATTTCCTGAAAATTTGGATATTATCAAATACAAATTGTAGAAATTATTTAAGAAATACTTTTTATGGGTTTAAGCCTTTTCTGCAATGGGGTCCTACTTGCTTGACGGAAAATCTGGTATATTTTGTATTCAGTGGTACACTTTAAATGTTGTACTATATCAATATTTTAATATATGCATTAAATTTTATATTAAAACATATTTTAATTAATGTAGATTGCGAATTTTGAGCATAAATTTAGTGATAATTACTTAATTTTTCCAATAGCCCACAGAGAAAATTTAATTTCAGCTTAATCTGTTTTTTTTTTGTATTTTAAATCGATAATAATTGATCAGTTCGTGTTCGCTTTGAAGTCTGTAACAATACTTTAGTCTTATTTTATGTCATGTTTGGTTGACTGTTGTTGTTTGTATTACATTTTCAGCATTGGAATAAACTGCAACATCAACTGGCAGCCGCTGTGGCAAAGGCCTTGTGCACCCAAGTATGCAATTGCAAAATCCTAAGGCATTCTCTGTCATTGTTGTTGTTGTTGGGGATGTTGTTGTGGGTGTTGTAGCTGTTGCTGTTGGTGGTAAAATCCTATTAGCCACATGCCTGTCTTCTTGTGCACTTCAGACAGCCCGGGCAACCAAACACACGAAATGCAATGCAACAAGCGGAAATGTATTTTTCGGCTGAGGCTGCAGGAAAAGATATTCAACTGCCAAGCCGCTTATCAAAAATAAAACGAAAATCCAAAAAAAAAAAATGCAAAAAAAACAAAAGTGGAGGAAAAACAATGATGGAATAAAAAAAGTTAGTTCGCTGTTCGTACCGATTTCATTTATTGCGCCTGGCACACAGACTAAACAAACGTGCACAGCAAATCGCAACTAGTTACATACATATATACTATATTAGAGTAGCTTATCAAGTCACTCACAGAGATGTAGATGGACTGAACTGGCAACAATGGACATTGGACAATGGAACGCATCTCCGGTCAGTTTTATCTGACCCTTGCACTTGACAGCAAAGCTGATTTCAATGCTTTTGTTTGCGGCTTCTTGTGGCGAGTTACCGACGCACTTGCAACAACAATGCATTCACTTAACTATTTCGCTAGGCAACAAGAAAAAGTCGATGAGCTTGAGCAGCTGGTTCGATCTATTGTGTTGTGTAGGTTCATTTCTATGATGTAAACGGGAAATTAATTAAGAGCTCAACTTGGGTCTCTCAAAATAATGCAGATCCAGTTTGATTCGGTTATAGTTCTGGCAATTGCAAAGCACGAATGGCATTGTGAAATAGCTTGCTTGAAGTGTTCTTCAGGCATTCTTGTGCTTGGTATCAGGCAAATAAATCAACGTATTTAAATACAAAAATAAACAAATGTATGATTGTTTTGAAGTAAATAGTCTGACAATCTGATAATCGGTTGAGGAATACCAATAAGATACGCGTAGTCAGCTATTTAAAGAGTGCGAGGCATATCGCGGAAAACAGATAATCGCGCAATTAGTTCTTGCTTTGATTACATAATCATGAAAGCATATCAACATGAAGACGATCGTTGTAATGAGAGAGCGGAAGCTACTCTAGTATTCAAGTATTCGTCCATTTTAATTAAAAGCTTTGCTGATGACATCGATCGCGAATGCTCTGCTAGTATTATGAAATAAGCTTTAACAGCTAGACGCTCGTTGACTACCTAATGCTCTCTTGCGATCTCTCTCTCTCTCTCCTGATAACTGACAAACACACAAGCAAAAACGTAAACAGAGAGTCAAAAACAGTTCTATCAGCATGACGCTTCAATTTATTGCGACGCTTCAAACATTTGAGCTTTCAGCCGGCTGAGTATAAAAGCAGCGTCGCCATTTAGAGTAACCTTCAGTTCATTAAATGTTTGAGCACAGCGCAATTTAAGCAATTCAAGTTCATTTACAATGGATCGCTGGTTGAATCGTGTGGCTGTTGTTACGGGTTCCAGTTCTGGAATTGGCGCTGCCGTCTGCAAAGATTTGGTGGCCAAGGGCATGATTGTTGTAGGTCTGGCATGACGTGAGAATCGTTTGGAGGAATTGAAATCTGAACTGCCAGCGGATCAGGCAGCTCGCTTCCATTTTCGAAAATGTGATGTGAGCGACGAACAGCAGGTGATCGATACTTTCGCCTGGGTGGATCAGACACTCGGTGGTGCCGATGTGTTGGTCAACAATGCGGGCAAACTGGCATACGTAACCATTCTTCAGGAGGGAAATAGCGAAGGTCTCCGTTCCACGCTGGACACCAATGTGCTGGGCGTGACTTGGTGCACGCGCCAAGCCTTCCAGTCAATGGAACGTCGCAAGATCAACGACGGTCATATTGTGATTGTGAACAGTGTGGCCGGGCATGGGGTGCCTAATATCGGTGTTAGTCTGAATATGTATGCGCCATCAAAGTATGCCATCACTGCATTGACTGAGGTGCTGCGGCAAGAGCTGCAAGCGAAGGGAACTGCAATTAAGATCACTGTAAGTCAAGATTACACACAGTTAAATTGTTAATTTAATTCTTTTGTTTTGCCATACAGAGTATTAGCCCTGGTGCCGTCGATACGGAAATCTTTAACAAGGAATTGCTTCCAGACACTTTTGATTTTCCAATGTTGCGTTCCGAGGATATTGCTGACGCCATCTCATATTGCATTTCAACGCCGCCAAATGTGCAAATTCACGAGCTGATCATAAAGCCAATTGGGGAGAAGGATTAAAACTTATCCCGAAAGTTTTTTCGTTATATTATTGATTGAGCTCAAATTTATGTTATGCTTCATTTATAATTGAACTGTATGTTATGTAACCCAATTTGTATTGGTACAAAATTGCTATGATTAAAAATGCCATATTTATCCTAAAAATTTGGTTTAAGAAAGGTCCTAATTTGATTTGATTTCTTTTTTCATCCTTATGGTGTAATGCAATGTTGACAATTTTATGTGTTTATGTTTTTTCACTACAAATAATTGTCTAGATATTTATAAGAGAAGACCACTGTGCTACGGAAATAAAAACAGATATTGGCTTGCAGATAGTTTAAAATACTTCTTTTTGAAATTCACAGCAGATTGTACTTAATGTAAGGGAATTAAATTTAATAATTATAGCATAAAAATATATATTCAATTAAATGCTTGATTGCGGCTTGTCTGCAAACCGGATTATGAGAGAGGTTTGTAAAAGAATAAATGCTGGCAAATGATTGAGCACTTATGCACAGAGGCACACACATGCACAAAAAGCTTTTCCCTTTTATATATACATACATATACACACATTTGGTGTACTTGAGTATTAGCTAGTTCTTTCTTCAACTTTGCAACTATTTAAAAATTGATTAAAATGTGGATAAGAATGTCAATGTTATGTGCCATGAACTGCAAATAAATAACCGCAAGTATTGCACTTCTGTACATACAAAAGTTCTCAATGTGTGTGTATGTGTGTCTGTGTTTGTGTGTTGTCTGCAACGCTTTTGCGACAAAGTTTCTGGCAAGCTGCAAATGCGACACGTGAGTTTTGCTGCAGCCGGTGCATGACTGAAGCAACTAATGGCACACACACACAAACACAAATACTAAGAGGCCATTCACACACACATACACACACAGATAGGGACACGACACGTGTTTTGACTACAACAAATATGCTAAAAATGTTATGCCAAAAGCCAGCCAGCAGCAAACACGAAGAACAGTTGGGTTTTTGCATTTTACAGCGAGCGCGCCCAAAACGCCGCGAAGCTGCTAAACTTGGCACCGTTTGTTACCATTTGCGAGAATGTGCGCAAGTATTTTAAAAATGTATTTTTTAGCATGGCAGCTTTACATTTTGGGACACGTCGAACGTGCAAGCGAAGTCAACTCATGCCCAACTATGGCCAAAAACTTGCTAAGCGTTTGGCTTGCCAGCGCGAAATAAGTATGCTATGTATAGTTTTTTTTTGCTGTTTTCTTTTTTTTTTAGCATATCCCGCATATGTGCGCGGGTGCCACATTGTCTCCCAGCGGGTTAATGGAGTTACAGCAGAGCAGCTACTAAGCTCATGTTGCTGCAGTTACTGTCGTTGCTCAGCATGGCGAACGCGAACGCGAACGCGAACGCGAACCCTAGACCCAAACCTCAACTGAGCAGAGGAGCAGCTGAGATGCGCAGATAAACTTCAAAATGTGATCCCGCTTAAAATCGCATTTTCATTGCGTTTTTCGACTTTTGGCATTCGCTTATTTCGTTGATTTTATGAACTGCCGTTGCCGCCGCTTAACCTTTTTTTGTTGTTGTTGGCGCTGCGGCTCATTATGCAGACGACAGACGGAGCCAGAGTCAGAGCCAGAGTCGCAGAGTGGGCCAAAAGTCGCGGCCAACACACTTGGCACACGGCCCCAGACGGCCTAGAAGTTGTTGGCCGTTTGTAACATTTTGCCTTGTGCAGGCAAATGCTCGTAAATAAGCATGGCAACAACAGCGGCAGCCTCCTCAACAGTCTTCTCAACTGCAATGCAATGGCAGCCGAGCGCCCGAAAGTATGCAACGAAAAATGCGGCCGGCCAGCGAGAAACATGGGCGAGTTTATTAAAAATTTTGAGTGCACCCTACGCGGCGCTCAGCCTTCTTCTATGTAGTTTTATTTTATTGTTGTTTTCGCTGTTCTCATCGCTTGTGTTTTGTTTTGTTGCCGACTGATGTTTTCCTTTGACTGCTTTATTTTTATATATACTATTTCATCGTTGTTTTTTTTTGTGTTTGTGTTTGTGTTTGGAGCCACTTGGCCAGCGCACTACATGCACTTGAGTTTCATTTGCTTGTTTCGGCATCGACTCCGGCAGCAGCAGAGTGCCGAGGCAATGTCAGAGAGTGCATTAAGCATTGTAGTAGTACCTCGAAAAAGTTTTATGTACATTGCGAGAGCGCCAAAAGAAAACCACAACCACAATGAAGTCGAATGTTTGTTGCTGTTGATGCTACTACTGCTGCTGTGGCCAACGAGGTTATTATTATTATCGTATTATGTAGTTGTAGTTGTAGTTGTTGCTGCAGTTGTTGTTTGTCGGCCAAGTTGTTCACTTTGTTAAATTATGTGCGGTATTGTACGTACAATTGCATATATAGTATACGAAGCAGCAAACTGCCAGCTTTTCTATTTGTATTGTAATCTCTTCAGTTCCAACTGCTCACATGTTTATTAATTAAAATGCTAGCCCCAAGGTCTGGCTACCATAAATATTTAATAGCCGCAAACGTTAAATGTATGCTGTAAAAATGTACTACATTCAGTTGCCCTCTCTATCTGATATTATTAATTCAACTACGTTTACTTAGCAGCTGAGGCAATTAATTATTTCCTTAAAAATAAATTGTAATTAAATTAGAAGTAAATCAAAATTGTTTTCAATGAAAAGCTTAATTAAATTTCCTAGAAAATTCAGTGTAGAGATGAGAAAAATTCATTGTAATAATTTAACTTTTCATAGTTTTGTAGCTTAAGTCAAATACGTTCATTAAATAGTCTTTTTATAATCACGTATTTATAATATTTGTTTGTCTTGTTAGAAATAGAAATTGCGACTTTCATTTAATTAGGGATTACAACTACTTAATAAAAACTTTTTCATTTCGCTGGCATGAGTGTGTGTGGGCGAGCACGATATCTGCTACAGATTTAGATACACACAGACATACAGATACAGATACAGATAGCGATGTAGATGTGGACCCAGAGATACAGACATACTTTTGCTCAGCGTGGAATCCGTTCACCCGCGCGCAATGCCAAACAAATGCATGACAAAATCTTAATTAACCTCAGGGTGCTCAGCATAAACCAGCACATTCACACACTCGCACACACACGACCTCACACACACATGCACACGCACACGCACACATGTAAAGCGAGAGCAGTTTGCCTAATACGCGAACGTTTCAAGTGAATGAAACAAGCTGAGCAAATAAAACTATGTATGTGAGTGAGTGTGAGTACATATTCATTTTGTATGTTACGCACTTTATTCTAACTCAAAGACAAACCAGCGCACACACACACACCCACTCATACATACGCACAGACAGCGAACACATATGAAGCGCAAATTTCGCTGCTCGGGAATTACATTAAGCGTCGGGCATAATAAATTATTCCGTATGATATGATTCTGGTACACGATAAGCGTTTGTAATTTTAACTGTCAGTTAAATGAGTAAATGGAGCCCGGAGCCTGCGCACAGCTGAAGGAACGAGGGACAACAGAGAGTGATATAAAATGAGGAGCAGGAGGAGGAGACGAGCTTTTTCTATGCGCTACGATTTAGAATTCTTAATATTTATCTTTAGCAGGAAACTTGAACATTAGCGCGCGTAAATAAAAGTTGAGCGTCAATATTTGCCGGCAAACTCACACACACACACACACATACATTACTAAATATATACTTGGTTTTGATGCACACACACACACACACATACATAATTACTTTTTGCTGGTAAAGTTGGTGCAGAAAGGGCGTTGACATGTACGTGACTATAATCAACGCGCGTTTGGCAATGACTGCGCCACATGATCTGCAATGGCAACGAGATGCCTGCCACGCCCCCTCCTAGTTGACCCATAATACCCCCTGACTCTGGCTGCCCCTCCCTCTCCTCCCTTAGTCCCCCATCGCCAATGCCAATAGCAAGCACGTTATTTGCTTTGAAATTAAAAAAGTTTTCACTGAGCGCTGTTAGACGCTCTTCTGCTTTGGCTCTGCGTTGATTTACATGTTAAATAATTTTGTGCCTTCGTCCGGCGCAAAATTGTTTCAAACGCGCTGCATAAAAGCCAAATATGACTATGAGAGAGTCAGCTGCCTGCTCTTTGGTGTCCTGTTTGCTGCCAGTAAATATATGCGTTGCCTCTGTTCCACTGCCTTTGCCTTTGCCTTTACATTTGCCATTGCCCTTTGCATTTGCTTTTAAATTGACTCACGCGCATTTGGCAAATCAACAGCTCATTAAATCACATGGCTAAAAACTGAGCCATAAATGCTGAATTTTAAATCTGAGAGGTGTTAAATAGATTTATTTAATAAATATTAAATGCGCATTGATCGCAGTATTGATGTCAGCTCCAATTTTGAGTCAACAAAATAGGTCTCTGTGTTAGTTTGGTCGCCTTTATTAAACACACAAAAATGGCAATAGATGCTACCTTTGTGTTTCAATCGCGAATCCCTTAAATCCTTCGCCACTGGGCATTGGTTTGTTGCCGTTGTTGAATGTTTGCTGTTTGCTACTGCGATAGAGAACGAAACGGAAATATATTGAAACAATGCAACAAAATTGTTGTGCCCCAAAGTCAAAATGAACAAAGCACTCGCGAGGATTTACAGATTTTGAGTATTTCAGATTTTGCAATTTGAAAGCAAATCAAAGTTGACACAGGATACAACAGGAGGAGTCAGGCAGGAGGAATTCTCTGCACATCGTTCCCCAAGTAGCGCAATGCAAAACAACTTAAAATGTCATATGAAATTTGTAGCGTTTGCTGATTGCGCGTGTTAAACAGACGAATCCGGAGTGAAGAGTGCCGGAGTGCAGACTGAATCCTGCTTCACACACACACACATCGGTACAGACAAACACACACACTCGCTTGCATGCTCGTAAAAGGACAACGCGTAAATCCAGTCACGCCCACTCACAGGGGGGGCGGCGTTGTAGTCCGTGGTGCATCGCTGTGAACTAAAACAAAAAACAATGCCACAGCTGAAGCCGAAAGCAACGTGGCAAATAAAAACGAATGCGAAAAATCACAAATTCCGAAAAAAATCTTTAAATCCCATGGATTTATGCATTTTTGCGTTGCACTTGCTGCTGCCGCATGTGGGTTGTCTATCGCAACACCGCCTTCTCCGTCACGCCCATCACGCCCACTACGCCCCATTAAGCTCCCCGCTCACTTATTCTATATGTTTTTGTGATTGTGGAAATGCGGGCACCAAGCGAGCGCAGTCGACGTCGCCGTCGTCGCTAACGGTGACGTTGACGTTGACGCCTGCGTCGACATTCCCGTTTATGCGATTTCTGCAGTTTGCCAACAGCGCCTCAAGGTGTCTCTGCACAGCGCGCTGCGCTTTTGCCACACTTTTGCTTGGGACAGTAATGCAACACACTTCCTTTCAAGCTGGTGCTTACACATTCCACAATTCACATTAGACAAAAACATTGAGTCAACTTTTTATTGTATTTCAAACATGACAAAAATAATTAAAATTACCAAATCTGACTTATATTATTATATTTAAAAAAATATAATATTCGGAAAATATTTAAAAAATGAAAAACATTATAATTTTTATGAAATATTTGTGGAAAGAAATTGTGTAAATATTTGCGTACGGATAAGAATTGTTTATATTAAAGAAATAACTTTAATAAATATTGTATCATATGTACATATTTATTTTAGATATTTTTTTGGAAAGCTTTGAAATATACTTACAAAAATCACGTTAAACTGATTTGCAATATTTTATATTTTTCTACAATTTTTTATAGTACAGTTAGTTAAATAATGCCAGAATGCATAGATAATTTTTTTTCATATTTGATTTAATGTTATTCTATATAACTATTAGTTCTTATTTTTCTATTTTGTTTTTACGATTTTTTGTTAGAGTTTCAATAGTTTTTATCTATTTATTTGAGGTTTTTTTTAGAGTTTTTATTCTTTAGATTTAGTTCTCCATTTTTCAGCACCAGCCTAACACAAATCCAGGTCCCAAAGAGCACAGCGCAGCCATTGATGACGTTACTGTCGTTGCCGTTGTTGCCGCTGCTGCTGAGGTTGAAGCTGCTGCGACTGCTGCTGGTGCAGAAGTGTGTCTGGATGCGCTATCTGAACGACGACAGAAGCAGCGGGAGTTCCGCCTTTCCACATTTTGGGCGAACCCAAAAAGCTGGCCAAGCATCGTCGTTATGGCGGCCCACACTTAACGCCACCGAAAAAGTTCACACAATCGATTGGTGTTTGGTGTTGTCTCCAACTGCTGCCACAGTTTTGGTTGCTATTGTTGTTGTTGTTGCTGTTGCTGTTGATTTTATGGCATGCTGCAAACTATCTGTCGCTTTTGTTTTACGATTCCTTTTGCGCTTGATGATCGTCACCGTTGCGGGCGTCGCGACGCGTCGCGTCGCTCTGGCATTGCTAAAATCGTCCTGCATCTCCGCCCTGCCCTGCTCTGCCCAATGCTATGCTATGCTGTGTGCTGTCCTGTCCTGTTGTCATCTCCGTTGTCGCAACCATTCCCTGTCTCTGTCCCTGTCGGTGCGCCCCCGCCTTCGCATGGCCGGCAGCGTAATCGTGTTGCTGTTTGCTGCATTGGATGTTTGTTTGTCTCCACAATTCCAAAACGAAGCCAGCGTACGCTCTGAAATCAGAGAGAGAGAGAGAGAGAGAGCGATGGAGAGATGAGAATGGAGCGAGCCTAGGGCTTGATTTCATTGTTGGTTCTTTGGTGTGCGCTGCTGCTGCTTTCTCTTCTCTGCTCTGCTCTGCTCTGCTTTACTCGTTTTTTTTTTTTGTCGCACTGTCGCTGCAATCTCGGTGTAATATTTTATTTTCAATTCGCATTTAGTGCAGCCGTGGCAATGTGGCAAGCGCGGTAGTAAGCGTAGACTGGGGCAACATCTAAGGGAAGAATAAATTGTATCTGACAATTGGCAATTGGCCTATCCGCCCGTTTGATAGTGCGACGGGCCCGGCTCCAAATAGGCAACCAGCCAGGCACAATGGGCGGGTGAGTTGAAGCAGGTGACGCGGAGCATGCCAATAAATTGAGGGCGTCTGTGTCTCGGTGTGTATGTGTGTGTGTGTGTGTCGATGTCGATGTCGTTGTCGTCGAATGCTCGGCATTTTATGCTGAATCACGAATTGCATTAGACAAGGCTCTCTCTGCGGTTGGGCTTGCCAATTGGATTATCACATGGCCCGAGCCCATGGCTGACACTTTTCATTAAAACTTGCGCTCGCACGTTGGTCGCAAAGTGCGTTGAACATGCTTTAAACAGCTCCATCAATGACAAAAGCCTGCCTGCTGTCCGCTTGCCTCCCATCCCCGTCGCGTCTCTCACTGCCGTGCAAACGAGGAGGAATCGAAGTAATCCAGCAGCTGCACTGATAAATGTCAAATAAGCTTTGAGTGTCCTCGCTGTTCCCGGCGTGAAATGCTTTTTAAGCACTCACACGGCCGCACACACACACACAGACATACAGTCGATGTAAATGTGAATGTCGCCAGCGCCATCATCGTCGCCGTCGATAGCCATGTCCATGTCGGACCATGTCGAGAGCGCATTACGAGCAAACAAAAATTTGCTCTGTCAACTAAATGTCAGAAAAATGGCCGGCAATAGCACTTGCTGTGCTTCAGCTGCTGTTGCCGCTGCTCCAGCTCCAGCTCCAGCTCCAGTTCTGGATGCTATCGTTCCTGCTGCTGTTGTCGCTGCTCCTTGATGCTGTCCCTGGCACGCACGCACTTGATCAATCATGCGAGGATGACGACGATGCTGACAAGTGTGTGCTATGTTGTATTTGCATTGATGACAACTACATGTCCGCAACCACAGCGCCAGACGCTGACGATTATGGAGCACCTGCGGGAGGCTGCCAAACGATTTCGACTGCAGATTGTGCTAAAATGTAGGCAATACTTGTTAGCTAACCACCCACCCACCAGCAGGAGCATGACTACTGTCTCCTGTTTGCTGTCTGCTGTCACCTTGCACATGCCGCATATTAATAAGCCCTTTGGCAGCACCATAACTAATGGCCTGCCATTCGTTACAGCCAGGCAATCGACAGCCATTAACCATCACAGAGAAAGAGGGAAAAATGGAGAGAGAGAGAGGAGAGAGCGAACCCACCGGGAGCCCAAAAACAGTCTAAAGTACTTCGTAATGGCAAAAAATTATAGAAAACGAATGCGCGCAAAATGCTTGAACAAATCCAAACAAATGTTTGTGCTTTTAACTGGGATTATCGACGCGATATTTATGCCCATCATTTTTCTTAAGCTCAAATGGCAGATTTACATCTGTGCGCCTTGCGAACGATGAACGACGTTTGTCTGACCATAGAACAGACAGAGCTTAGTGAACGATGCAGCGGTGTGTCGTCTTGTTTAAAATTTACAAATGCAAACAGCTAATGGATCTGCTGCTTATCTGCGTTACAATGAAGTCTCTTAATATTTGCGTATTTCGTGCAGAACTTGTAGATTATTTTCTACAGATTTATTAAGTGTAGAGAAAATACAATTAATGTAATATGGGAGAAGAATAGAGAAAGAAATTAACCTCAATAAATTCTACCCACAAACATATTAAATTTAGTTTTCAAGAGCTTTAAGAGACGTTCGAAATGGTAAGCTGCATTTCATACGCCCCGTTAGCCGAATTAAGTCAGTTGTAATTGTATATTATATTGACAGTAGCGAAAATATTCAATGCTCTAGCCAGCTGTAAATTGTCGTCAAAGTGTTGCAATGGGACTCACAATATTTACGGCTTATTCCTTGTTGAAGTTCGTTTATTTTGGCACGTGCTATTCTCATTCCCACACACACACTCATAGAAACGGACTTACACATACTTACACACATTGAAAATTAATTAAACCGCAGGTTAAAAGCTTGTTAACAAGATGCTTAAAAGAAAAAGCTTTCAAAAACAAATGTGGCGACTCTTGCCCCCGTCGTGACGCCTATTGGGAAAGTTGTGCGCATTACGCATACGCAATGTGGCCCGTGTGAAAAATACTTTGTGAAAAAGTTTAGTACAAACACGGAACAAAAAAAAAAAAAAAACGAAGAAATTTGTTAAGCCTAAGCTAGGAAAAAAACCGTCTTGCCGCTGCCATAAAAGGCAAAAGACCTTTCCTATTAAGGTAAATGTTACAACAAAGAAGGCAAAAAAGAGTCGGTGAGTTGTGTGGAAGCCCAAGACTTGAGCTTTGTTTTGGCGCAACTTTATCAGACACCCAATTAAAAGGGCTTTATAACAATTAGAGCTAATAACACGCTTCAATTGTGCCAGCAATGCCAGCGGGCATTCCCAACTTCCTCCCACGCTTAGCATTTCATTTTATTTTTATTACGATTTTATTTTATTTTTTTTCGGGGAGTGACAACAAGAGAGAAGGAATAGAGAGCCAACGATAGATGCCAGCTTATGGCCTGCTTTTTTTATGTGCTGCCATTTTGGTTAGAGCTGCGGTCGCAATTAAAGCGAAAAACCACAGCAATTAGCAAATTGACAAGTGGATTCGTTTTTGCATTTCTATGAGTTTGGCTTTTGTATCTGTAATTGCAGTTACTCTCATAATTAAAAATTGTAGGGACATTGTTTTCATTGGCATTTAACGGGCATCTAACCGGTACATTTTATCAGCCGTAAACTAAACTGGTTTCTCACTTGCCTCGTTTTGTTCTCGCTGGCTAGAAAAAAAAAACCGAACTTTAGCTCAAACAAAAAGTGCAGCGTAAATCTCTGAAATTTGATAAATTAGTTGTAGAACTAAAAAACTTTCTATGGCTGCCTGAGCTTGAGCTGCTTATCCCGACGACTGACTGACTGTCTGTCTCTCTGTCCGTCTGGATGAAGTGAAAAGTTTTCGGCCAAATGCAAAATCCAATTTTTCGAATGAAAAGTCAAACATGAGTTTAACTTTTGATCCGTTTGACTGCCTAAGCAGTCAACATTAAACAGTCAACAGTCAACTTTACCCCAATTGGAATCTTTTTTTGCGCTCCTCTCCCAAATCAATTTGCCCATCTGACTATATAGTGATGGCTCCCAAATGAAAGCCTGGGAATCAAATCGATATTTCAATTTTGCGCACATTTTCAGCAACTAATTTGCAATCATTGGCGTTTTTGTTAATTTTAATTTGATTATACATATTATGCACAAAATGCCCATCACACTATTGTTAGCCAGCGGCTGCACAATGGCTAAAATCAATCAAATTGTTCTAAATTCAATTATGGAAAACTGCGTTGACGAAATTTCTATTATCAAATTAAATCATTCAAATTATGTTATACCTTAATTTAATTGTCTACGCTTGTTCTTTTCTTTGTCTTTCTTGACATTTCAAATCGATAATAAACATTCCAATTGAACTTTTCTGACTTTGACTCGACTTCAAATAAAAATTGAAATACTTTGAATTTGATCCACAGTGATGTTAGTGTTGAGTCAATGGTGTCTGGCTGTGACAGCAAGTGCCGCAAATGATTATCATTAAAAGCAATTTGATTTTGCATTTAGGAATATAGAAATAATATTTGTTGATTTGTGCTTGCATTTTATGCATGTGGTGTGCTGTGTCTGCTGTCGTCGTCGTTTTCGAATTCACATTTTATTGATATGCGTTGTGAGTTGTGAAATGCGAAATTTCTAAATTCAAATCTAATTAACATTTGCAGCAAAAATGTATTATGTATAAACGCTGCGTTGCATTGGCCAAATTTGCATTTTAATGAGCTTCAATTGGCATTAATTGTTGCTCGTTGCAGAGATGAGAACGAATGCGAGAGCGAGAGACCTTAAAGTGCGAACACTTATTACGAATAGTTGTTTTAATTATTTCTGATCGAAATGCACTATAATATATGCCATACTCGTAGCATATATTGGAAAATGCATTGTATATTCATTCGAGACACACAATCCGAATAGTTTGCCCCAAATCCAGTTATATTATTGACAAAGTCATCGTATCGGTTACAGTCCTTAAGTGACAATGCAACAAGCGAGGCAGCAACAGCGCAACAATGCCCAGCCAAAGAGAGAGGCACATGCTGCAGGCAGCCATAACACACAACACACACAATAAGTGCAACAACTCATATGTATACACATCGACGATGCAGACAGACGCACTCACGCCCATTCACACACACACAGGCACACTCGCACACACTCACATGCACACAAACAAGGCATATGCCTCTGCCGTTGCAAACACATGCTCAATTGAATCGAAATTGAATTTGCAATTCTATGTGCTGTAGCTAACGCCATTTTCTTTGGGATGCGGCAAGCCCCAGCAACGAATTCTTTTTTTCTTCTTTGCTTTCTACTTTATGCTCTAACAAAGTGAAAGTATTCTACCTTTGGCAGGAATTCACTCATCTACTTCTACAGAAAAGGTTGTTAGATTTTATTATAATGCATTTACTTTTCGAGATCAAAAGTGTTTAGCCCGTTTCAGCTGCTTCTCAGTTGAGCAAATTTACTCTGGCAGCGTATACGTAATTCGACATTAGCAGCAGCTTGATTTGATCCATGTTTTTTATGCTGCCTCGACGGGCACTTGGCAGCTTCCTTTCCTTTTCTTTCCATTCTGTTCCGTTCCTTTCGCTGCGCTGTGCTATTCGATTTGCTTTTGCCGTAGCCGATCTCTCATGTCGTTGTGCGTATTTGTGTGTTTGCTTTCGCTTTTTTCTTTCGTATTTGCATTTCGTTATTGAGATTGAGACAAAGCAGAACAAAAAACTGCTATCGACGCTGGCTTCGAGGTTGCCCCTGCCACAGATCTCCTTCTGCTCCTTCTGCTGCTGTTGCATTCAATCATCAATGAGTTTTTGCATTTTACACATTTCACTTGGCTCATCTCTGCAGCTGCTGCTTCTACTGCTGCTGATGCTTTTTGTTGTAAGCATTTTGTTGGTTGACACGCCCCAAAGGCACACAAGAGTAGAACTGGAAGAAATAATTGGAACCCACATCTAAGCACCATCCAGCTACTGATTGGCAAATCCAATGCAAGGCAATGTGTGCAAAGTCTTTTGATTTATTGATTGATTGTCAAAGCGATTGCAGTGTGCTCGACTAGCTCGCAACTAAATTTGTCCAACAGAATAATTAAAATGCAAATACCTCAGCAGGCCAAACTGAAAGGCAAAAAGGCTGCCACCTCAAATTATTTGAGGTAAGCTGCATGCTGCACTTGGCATGTGGCATATTTGCTTTTTGCTTTTGCGTGCGTGTGTTTAACGCAATACTTAAAATATGTTTGTATTTCAAGTTTGTTTTGTTTGTCATGCTTACATTAGGATGCTGCTCGTCCACTCGACAAAATGATTTGTATGTCAGACGAGGGAATAACATTTAAGCACACACACATATACACACACTAATACATTCTGTAAGAGGAAGTGAGAGTCACATATAGCTTATGCTAAGCGCCGCAAAGTATGCCGCACTTTTGTTTGAGTATTGAGGTAAAGTGTGTTGCTTTTGTTGCTTTGGCTGCGGTTTTACTTGTATGCAACTGTGCTTTTGCCAAATGCAAATGGCATTTTACAAGGACAACAAACAACAGAAAAGAAAACAAAATGGCCACAGCAGCAGAAACAACAACATTAAAGCCTTTCAATTGAATAGATTTAAAGTTTGTGCTCATTAAAGAAACATGGCAAAAAGTCAATAGAAAAATCAGTTTACTTTTGGTGTTTGGTGTAAACTAAATTTTATTCTTTACTATTAATTGTCAACCTTAATTCATTGTCTTGCAATTTTGTGAAATATCCATTCACTTGTTAATATCGCAGGATGATCCATAGAAACTTTTATTACATCCATATGCAGTGGAGTTTTAATGGCTTCATCTTGGCCAGGGCAGGTTGAGGCTAAGGCTGAGGCTGAGTAATATAATGCAAAGTCCTGACCAGGATATTGCCGTTTTGTGCAAGCCGTTGCTGTTGCCGCTGTCCTGCCATCCTCATTTTCAGCATTTTCTTAGCAAATTTGCAAGGATATTTAAACTGTTGAGAAGTTTTTACGTGCGCCGTCATAGTTTGAAAGCTACTTTGCCATAGCTGGAGGTTTATGCTACTGCATAAATGTTACTTCTACTTACGTAAATTACAAAATAAAGTTATTACGAAAAGTAATTTAAGTTAAAAATTTTTGTGCGCCGCCAAGTTACCCGCGAAATTGTGCAGCCAACTGGCAATGCCACCGCTGCATCGTTTCCTTTTCGCTTTTTGTTTTTTTTTTTTTTTTTGGTTTTTGGTGCATGTGGAGCAGCCGCATGTGGGCGTGTGGCAAGGGAATTCTTCGTGTCTGCTTACGGTGTCGCCTTCGCTTGAAGAAGCTACATAAAATCAGGTAACAACTTGCGAAATAGTTTCGCTTTGGGCGCATTTCTATTACTTCGAATGCTGACTTAAAGCAAAACAGAAAATCAATGCGCATTAAAAATGCATAATCAGAAATGCATGGTGGGGCAGTCATTGAGAATGCAAACTGCTGGTTTCAAAATTGTAATGCAAACTTTACGGCGATTCAGTCAAGACTGTAAAATACTCGACAGCTTGGTCACGCTTAATCAATGGCCCAATAAACAAACAACAAAAGCACACACACACACATAGAGGGCGAGAGAAAGAGAGAGAGAAGAGAGAACTTCAATCATGGCCACATTGAATGCGCAACGACAAAACTGTAAGCAATTGTACAAACGTGTAATGTCAGATGTTTGTTGCCATTGTTGTTGCTGTTGTTTTTGTGTGTTGGTTCAGTTGTTGCAAAATCAAGTTGAAAGTTCCTGCTGGCAACTTGAGGTGCAAGTGTCGTGTTTTTGTCAACGGGCCAACAGCAGCAATTTCCGTTTCCTGTTGCCCTGGTGTTGATGAAAAAAAAAAAATACAAAAAAAAAACACCGAGTGGAGCGGCCAGTATAAAAGTTTAGATTACAAATTCACATACGTATACTGGCCAACAGGGCAGCAGTTGATTTACTGCTCCTCTAGCTGCCGCTTCCTCAACTCCTTCTGTTGCATTTGGGTTATTCCCATTTACTTTTTTTTTGTTGCTTCTCATGGCAAGCCAGGCGCATGTTTTGTGGTCACTCTGTGTGCTGCAATTGGAGCAGTCTCTCAACTCGTTTTTTTTTTTGTAGGTTTGGTTGGTTTGTTGTTGTTCCTCTTGCTCTGGCAGTGATGTTATTTCTTTTGTTACTGTTGTTGTTGCCGGTTGTACTGTTGTACTTTTTGCCAGTGCCAGTCATGCGTGCCACGTGCTTCGCTTTGATGTGGTGCCTTCTCTCTCGCCTCCTGCGCCTTTGCCTAAATAAACTTAAAGTAATAAAAACGAGCAAAAACGAGAAAAGAAAACATCACAAATTCGCACACTGCGAGTGCTACAAATGCTGCTTGTACATTTGGGTAAATTGGACTCAGCGAAAGCCACTGTCACACACACACACACACACACACACACACACACTGCCAAACACACACTCACAGAGAACAACTTTGTAAATATTTTATGCAAAAACACAAACACAGTGAGGCTTCGTCTCAGCCACAGCAGAGCACATTCAGCTACCTGGAAATGTTTTTCGACACATCTGTACACTCGCATCAAATAATATTTACTTTACCGTCTCTTACCCATGCACAGACGTAAATAAAAACACCCAAAAGCACACACACAGACACAGTGGCATACAAATACACCTGTATCTGAGACATACGGTTCATTAGGCGGCTCAAGAAACTCACACAAATTGTAACTCAAAAGTTGTAGCTTAACTTGAGGCAGTTAAATAAATGTCTTAATGTCTGCAGCAACTTGACTTCAAAAAGAAATTACCCACAACAACACTGAGCAGCAGAAATCAAAAACTATTTATAGCTGCAAATGAACAAACAGATGTTTGCTTAATAAATAATATAGATTGACTGCCAAAAAAAAAAAAAAACTTAAATTTAAAAAACAATTTTATATGGCAGTTCACATGTTTTGAATTTCGATCAAATATTACTTTTCCCAATTTCAATTTGAAATAGTTTAATTTTTTTTATAATTCTCTATAGAGTTTTTTATATTGCAGTCCAAAAGTTTTAAGCTTCGATGAAATGTTACTTTTCCGTATTTCACTTTAAATGTTTAAATATTTTATAAATATTTCTGTATAGCTTGAATCTTTAAAATTGCCATTGTCAAGCAAAAATAACTTTGCTTTGCGCCAATGCAAAATGAATGACTGCTCTCGGTCAATGAAAACTGAGATGATGCCTGCACCAAACACAACAAACGTTCGTAGTCCATGCTCCACAGCTGTTGCAGAGTGACGAGCCCCATAAATAAACCAGGCTAATCAGCACTGCCATTGGCAGCATTATTGTCACGTATTATTTTACATTTGTCCGCATTTGCATTGGCATTCTCGATGTCCGTCCTGGCAAGTGCACACATAAATTTTGCTCCAGGCAACTGAAAAAAGCTTTGACATTTAATGCCCTTCCAATTGAGGTAAACTTACATGATAATTGTGTTTGATACGTTGAATTAATTTTAACTTTTTGCACAATTTATTCAAGAATGTAATTATTGGCTAATTTTAGCCATATTGAACAGAATATTATGTGCATTTTTATAATACATTTGGTAGAGTATTCAACGTTTGATATGCTTAAGTTAGCTGCATATCGTTCTTGTTATTTATTCACTCCTTGTAAGTGAAGTTCACATTTGAAGGGATGCGCTGAATGCAAACATATTGCCAACTTCTGTTTGTGTTGTTGCTTGACTCAAGGACAGCTGCACAGAGAGAAAGAGGCGAAGAGCCATCCGGAGGTAGACGACAGTCAGAAAAGTGTCTGCATATACTTTGGGGGCAGCAGGTGCCGCGACATTATTACCGCATCGACATGCAACGCGCTCGCTCTTGTCTTGTTCAATTTGTTGTTATTGTTGCACTTATTCGTGTGCTTGGCACATTGTTGGCAATGTGTGGAGTTGCATTTGCTTAGATGTTTACTTCGTTTGTTACGCGTAAATGCATTAACCGAGTAAGATGCAGAATCTAATGCGGAAATAAAAGCTAAGGTACAAACAAAAGCAACAGACAGCAACAAAGTATACACATATGTATATATATATGTATATATATTAAAGATGCGTAATAACGATTACCAATAAGCATCAACTATTGCATCAGCCGGTCCATTTTTGCATTCCTATGCCTACTACAGTGTTGGAAATTGCAGGCCATATTAAGTGTTGGAAATTATGCAATGCTTCAATATATAAATATCGATTAATGATATATATGTCTGAACTGATATTGACTTTAAAGTTAAGAAAGTCAGTTCCACGCGCATCGTTCTAGAGCTCGTTAGTGTTGTGATCTGACAGTGAGTGGCAGCAATAAAGAAAATCATGTAAAACTAAAGTACCAAAGTGTTCATTTATTTATTTTGCTTATCTGGTGTAATACGTATAACTTATTTTTCAATCGATAGCTTATAATAGTTAGTAGCTTTGTGCGATATAAGAAGGTCAGTTGTCACATCCCGTTTATCAAAAAATATTAATTTAATTAATAAAAGAGCCTTCTATGAATACAAATTTGCAAAATCAAATCCGAATAAAATCGCTTTAAATTATTTTTTATTCTTACATATGTTAATAATATTAAACCGATGATTTTCATTTCAAGTCTCTCAAATGTTCACCACTAAAATATAAATATTTAAAGAACTCTACCAGTCTTATAAGTTTAGCTGTTTGACATTTTCCACATTTTTATTAAACAAGTTGTTTGTTGTCAATTTCAAACAAGTGACAACTAAAGATTTACAGATAATGTCTGGTGAGATTTCTTTTGATTTATAAATGGCAACACGAATTGAGCAACAATATAAAACTTTAACGCTCCAAAGTGTGCCTTGCGGAATACTATGAGAGTATGCCCGGCGAGCACACATACATACAAACCTACATATGACACAATCACGGTAATTGTGAACTTTTTGGCAGTGGAAACTGAGGGGCAAAAAAAAAATGCTGCGCTTCAGCTTCAGCGGAAAAGTCGACAGCGCCAAGTGAAGATTTACTTCGGTTTGGCAAAGCTCCCACAAATGCTGCATTGTTTGTGCTTCTGGGATATATACGAGTATGTATATAAATGTGGGTGTGCCTGTGTGTTTGTGTCCATAAGAAATATGTGCTGTGGCGCACAGGAAAGTAAAATAAGAGACTCGCGTCATAATTTACACGTGTGTGTGTTTGCAAAAAAAAAGACAGCCCTTTAAACTCACTCTCTCTCTCGCTCCCTTTGGAAATGCTGCCTGATTGTGGGGTCAGCAGTTGGCAGGCCGGATTTTTTGGCAGGCACTCAGACCTCTGTGCAGTGGGCTAAAAAGTGTGAAATGGCGATAAGATACGACTATGAACCGGGCGTTGTCACACATCCATTAGCCCCAATGCTGGCTGGCTGGCTGGTTGGATGGATGGCGGCCTGTTGTTTGGGACTCATTAGGCTTGTCTCTTGGTTTATGCAAATTATTCGCCTTTCTTTCACTGGCAACTTAATCATGCATGTTTACACGCAAGTACGAAACTCAAACAACAAACAGAAAACAAAGTAAGTACAAGTATAAAAGTATAGGATACAAGCCGAGCACGACCTGCTTCTGCTGCTTCCACTCTCGCCTGGCATCAACGAAATACCCAAATGATATACATACTATGTATTTAATCTCCATACAGACAAGACGTATGGTTCCAAAACAGGCGGGCTAATCAACGCGCGCATGCCGAAACACAAACATTTAACTGAATTAAGTTTGTTTACAACAATTTTTGCATAGCTAATTAGACGTGCAAAGGGGCTAAGACGAGTTCAGCTAGCAAATATCCGGACTCTTCCATCTCTCCCACTCTCTCATCCTAAGCAAATGATGTCTGCTAATTTCTTCTTAAGGCCTACTCCTGCCTCCTGTCATCTTTCATCCGTCCTTCTCCCCTTTTTTTGGTGAAACACTGTAACATTGTTCTGACTCTATATTACATTTCTGTTTTAGGTCTCCATTATTTTGTTATTTGCCCTTATGCAAATGCTGACAGTTTTGCTTAAAATGGCCAAATTAAATTTAAAACTGCCTACGACTGTTTCTATGATGTTTGCTAATAACATTTAGTATTTAGCATTCGAAGCTAATGTTCTTAAAGTATAAAATCGATAATTAATATAGCATCTTGGAATGAATTTTCTATCAGAGTTTCGAACCTCATTTTGTCTCTGTACATCTGAGTTTTCTTCTCTCTTTTTTTCGGTCTGCTTAGAATCATTGTATCATTGTTGTGAACTCGTACTCGTAAAAGTTTCATGTTGTTTAGGAATCTACAAAAGTTCTCATAACGAAGAAAGTTTGTGAGAGGCTCAGGTGCAGTCGTGGGCACGTAAAATATGGTTGGAAACAATGTGGAAATAGTGGAAAAACTGCCGCTTGTTTTATTTATGCATTTTTAGCAGTTTGTCCTCATGACTCTTGAGTCGAATTCATGCGGCGCTTCCTTTGGCACTCGTCACTTTTGCAGACTTTGTCTCATTTTTTATTTAAACAAAAAACTTTTGCGAATGCACAAAACTTTAACATTTTTTTTCTCCATCATTTTTTGTGCAAAATTACCTAACGAGTCCAAGTGGGTCGGGGATTGCGAGCTGGTTATAACTTTCAACATATTTTTTCTTCTTCGTGTTTTTTTCGCTGTAAGTAGCGCAAAGTTTCTCCAAATATTATTAAATAAGCAAGCTCGCGACAGGAGGGCAAATAATTTTAACTACAAGGGTCAAAATGTTGTGCTTCAAAGAAAAAAATATATATTTAAACTTATAATTTTTTCATTTTTTTAATTTTCATTTGTCAACTTTTAGCGAATGACATCAAAAAACACTGAAACTGTGTCAGAATTGATAAAATTGTAGGGAGAACTGTGCAAAAAAAAAAAAAAACTATAAAGTCAATTGGTATATTTATCAAACATAAATAATTTTTAACTTCGTTTGGTCACAAAATCAATAAATTTTGTTTTTGGTGTACTTTGCTTTGAAAATAATTAAAATAATAGGCTTTGAGAGAGTGACGGGCAATCGAAATGGGAAGGAATTGTGCGCTTGGCGACTCTCGATGCTCGCTGTTCTATGCTCGTAAAATGTCCTGACAATGTAGTACACCATCCATCAGACGTCAATTGTATGCCAACTGCCAACAAATCAAACTGTCATCCAACTCAGCCAGACTGAGAGACGAGTCAGCAGAGTTGAGCTAGTGAAGCATTCAACCAGTGCCAAAGTATTTCTGGAGCGCCATATTTGAAATTATGCCACATGCATTGCCACACACTGCTGTTGCTGTTGCTCATTGCTAGTGGATCTGCCACTGAGACTATGTGGCAGCTACTCGTAGCTCATAGCTCATAGTTCATAGCTGATAGCTCGGTAGCTGCTTTGTGCCACATACTATTCTATATGCAGGCATCTATCTAACTATCCATCTATCTATCTAGTCCGTGTCTCGTTGCAGCTGTCAGCGCTCTATTTTGCAGTTCATCATCATTGTCATTGACAGTTTCGAGTGGTTACAATGGCAAGCAGCCTGCCACACAGCCTGCTCTGCCTTACCACACTTCTACTCTACCGCGCTGCTGTTGTAACGCTGTCAGTCTGCCAGGCTTGTAGGTAGTCATCGGGGAATATAAAGGGGAGACGCTGTATGAGTACTTGAATGGGAAACTGCATTGCTTTCGATTTATTTGTGTCTGAAAGATTTATGCGAATGAAGTATGGCAAATTGCCAAACTGGACATGCTGGCGAAATTAGTTACATGCTTACATTTTACAACTCATCTTAAAGAAGCTCACTCTTTAACTATTAAAATGTCTGTGAAATTGCTTTTGATTTAATATGTTTAGCAGAGGCGACATGAAACGAGGCACAGCCTGTGAAATGGAACCACACCACTTTGGAAAAAAGCTAATAATAGCTCAGTTGCTATTGCCATGGCGAAGTCGAGACGAATTTGAATTTGGGCAGGCGGAAATTAATGCCATTACGTTTTTGTTTGGCGTCTTAGCAGCTTCAGTCGGAAGTTGCTCGAGGTGCAGTTTTATTTAAAGAAAATGCCACTGGCAAAAAACAAGTGAAAGCGAGCGTGAAAGCTATTGAAAAAAGGGAAGAGAAGAGGACAGAAGAGGCCGTCATGCTTACGAACTCATATATACATATACATATTAAGAACACCGTAGCCGACACTTTTTCAGACAGACGCATACATCAAACTGTGGGGCAGGACTAGCAGACAGAGAGAGAGAGAGACAGAAGCCAATGGCACCCACAACACAACAACACATCAGTCAATTTATATCTGCAATTGTGTATGTGTGCGTGTAAAAATTACGTAGTTTATACAAGTGTGCACGACGCGACCCATTGAACTTTCACTGAAATCTGGCTACGAGAAATCTACATATATTGATAAATGACCCAAGTCCCGGGCAGGGGCATAAAAATCGATGTCATTTGACATATTCTGGAAGTGAATTTATGTGGCCGGCGACTGTAGTATTAAAGTTAAGCTGACGCTATAGTCTCGGGTTTTGATTTCATTTAATCGGTTGACGATAATTGTATATTGCAGCGGCTTTAACAAACATTAAGTGAGTTTTGCCACAGCTGCAGCGCACATGCAACAAATGGCGTCAAGCTGCATGCATGCAAAAACTTCATCAAAATGCAGCAAACGATGAACGACAGCAGCAACGAAGTGTAAAATAATTACTCGGCTTTTTGCATTACTTGCACGGCTTTTCAGCCTCTCATTCCCTGCACTCCCTTCCCGACACCTCCTCTTTTCTGTCGCTTGCCACTTGCCACTTATTTTACGTACGAGTAATTAATTAAATAAGCGCCTTGACCCGCAGATATATTGAATTGGTTGCTGTATCTCCACTGATTGACTTTTGGTTTCCCAGCTTCCCTTCTCCCTTTTCCCACCGTCCTGCTGTCCACTGTTCACTTCACACTTGGTGCTGCCACAATTATTATTCAAGGAGTATTCACATGTAGCATTTGCTGCATTTTAAACTCGATTTAAATTGAGTTCAACGCATTCCATGGAATCGTATTAAATATGTCACAGCATTTTCCATTTTCCATTTACCATTTGATTATTTATTATACTCTACTTAAATCATTTTACTACAGCTCTTAAAAACGTGCCGTAAATTAGTATTCGTATTAATCGCCGTTGTTCATCTAATGGAAATTGAAGTAAAAATTCATTTTTTTTGCCCTTAAATATATGAGCCTCGGTAGATAGACGTACATAAATAACTTTCACAGTGCGATCTCGCTCCTTTCATAAAATCCTTGATATGCAAAAGTCCATGTAAATAACATTTAAATTGGCTTTTCGCAAAAACGAGCGCAACTTTCTAAGTAGTTAGCAACTTTTATTGCCTGACCAACATGATCCAACTGCTGGCCTTCAACGAGTGCTCAAACATTGTGTAATCCCGTCTATATTTGTGGTTGTTGTTGTGTAAGTCTTGTTCAAAAACCATGTCCAGCTGCTAATTATTCTGTTGTCTAGCTGGATACAAGAGGCTTTTGCGTTGTAATTGCAATTGAAAGTTTCTTCATAATGCGTGGCTATAAATGCAACTTGCAGCAAAACGAAGAACCTTCATGATCCCCATATGATTATGCCTCACTTGTAGTAGTTGTTAATGTCGCCTTCGAATAGACATTGCCCCGGAATGGTAGAAAGAAGCGTGTTGCATATTGGGGCTAACCGCACGGCAGCACACACATGAAATTATAACATTTAATTTTTAATTATGAGTGCTATTAACATGCCTGAAAGTTTTCGCCACAGGCAAGTGCTGCCAGACAGCCATAAAATTAATGGCAAAAATGGCAGAATGGGAAAAAGCAGAGGAAAAATGAGAAAATAAAAGCAAACACGCCCAGACAAAGCTGCAATTATTATTTTGCATTTAAAAGAGAGAGCGAGGAAAATATTCGAAGCAGATGTGGCGCCTTTTTAATGTCGTCAGCCAACTAATTAAGTATTATAGTGAAAATGCAACAATCATAGCAACTGCATAAAAATAAAACGTAATTTCTGACATTTAATAATGTTTATGGCATATTTATTTCGTGTGTTAACTTTCATTTCACATCTATGACATTTGGTTGTTTGTGATTGTTTATGATATGCTGATAAACTATTTGAATTACGTGTATTTTTGGCAAATTGTAAGTCATATTCTGTCGTTGCATTTCACATATTGCATAAATCAATAAATATGATTAACAAACAACCATACAGATGGCTTCTGATTTATGGCCATGGTCACTTTCAGGTCGAACTGCTGGGCAACTGCGGTTCGTGTTGCTTTTATTTCACTTTTATTATTTATTGATAGTTTTTTAGTTTCCATCCCCCCCTGTTAATGTAAAACGTGTCTACTCTCAGCTTTTTGTATTGGTTTACATCTGAATGTGAGTGTGTATTTCTGTGTTTTCAGGTGTTGATGCATTATTAATGCCATTTTAAATGCCGCATTCAATAACTGCAGGGCTTTGGCTAAAAACTCTTTAATTTGGAATTTAATTTGTAATTTAATTAATGCCAACAGTAAGTGGCTTTCACAGCATGCACATTTCATTTGTAATTTTACGCAAAATATATTGTAATTTACTTAAGGGCCATTTACAAGTGCATGGGCCGGCATATTTCATTTGCTATTTGCTTGTTTTATGTTTTTAAATATTTCTCGTTAATTTATTTATGTCGTTTCGTTTAAAACTCAATTCACCAAATCCAATTATCTTTGACAACGAATTGAAAAATGCACTTAAAGCCTCTTTCCCAACAATGTTGTGTGTGTGTGTGTGTAGAGCACACAAGAATGGCAACTATTTGCCAATTCCCTGGTGTGGCCTAAACTTTGAAATGAACGAGCAACGAGCAGCGAGCAACATGGCGTATGCGCGATGTTCGAGCGAAAAGTTATTGCACAATCATCATTAATGGCAGCTATGAAATCCGAGGCGCAACTTTGCCTTGTCTACATCTTCATCATCATCATCATAATCTTATAATCGTCATCATTATGATCGTTATAACTATGTTCATTAGTAACGTCAATACTCCAGGGTCTAATTAACTAGAGGAGCGGCACCTTCCCATCTACCTAGTACAATAAGTATGAGTGAGTATACACTGTATGTGTGTGTATTCAAGCACATAAATTGCATTATTATCAACGTTATTATGGCGTAAAATTAGCTAACGGACTTATGGTTATCTCCCTGCCATCCCCAAAACGGAAATTCCACTTAATATTTCAACAGTTGAAATCATTAAAGGCTTTCATAAACTCTAGACAATAGTCCAAAGTAATTATTAATTATATTTGCATTAATGTCAAAAGCTAACCTTGAAACGAAAATTGCAAATAAATTAACTAAAGATGCGAGTGTTGATAGTAAAAATAGTTATATTAAAGTATCGTTTCAATTTTGTGGCAAGGAATATCAAGCAGTTTTAATTATGAGTTAAAGTCAAATTGAGAAAACATTTACATGCATATCTGTAAGTCGTGTTGCATTTTGCTGAGCTAATTAAACACAACTATCTATTTACATAAGCAAACACCAAAGTCGACGGCTCAATTTACATAAATTTGAATGCACCTGATATGCTCCCGTATTATATGCTGAACACGAACACGAGAGAGACAACGAAGAAGACACTTGAAGGGATTGTTGCAGCGGCGACAAATGCAGTGTAAACATTTTCAGAGGATGCTAACAATTTGACATGCATTAATTAAAATGTTAATTCGTTTATCGAGGCTCGTGATGCGATGAGGCTTTGTTTTACGAGTAATTGGCAATCAGAAATGGTCTCACTTGCAGCACTTCAAGCTACGCAAAAGTCAATTAGTCTTTATTAAGCAGCAGCAGCAGCGACGGCAGAGGAAGCAGCAGACATGACTGTCTGCCCAGTAATGCAAATGTTGTGTCTTGTGACTCTGCGACCCATAAAAATGCAGCAGTTGTCAGAGACAGACACAGATACAGCTACAGATACAGCAAACAGTGAACAGCGAACAGCGAACAGCAACAGCTACAGATACATCTACAGATATACACTGTGCGCAGATACTTATTCAAAGAGACGCGATAAAGCAGCGTTAATAATAAGCAACATTTACAAACAACAAAAGGCCATTTTAATGAAATAACCATGCGATGTGTGCGTGCCACACGCTGTTGCAGTCATTTTGGCAAACAAAAAAGTACGGGAAAAAAGCCAAAAACACAAACAACAATACAACAACACGCAGAACAGAAGAGCACAGCCCCAAATGGGCATCCTGGCCAGGCCAACAGCATGCGTACAAGATGAAATCATTAAAGGAAATGAGTTTTTTTCCCCATCGGGTTATGACAAAAAAATGCGTTAAAATAAATTATTTTAATGTAGTTCTCATGTCGACTCGTTTCCTCTCCTTCTCGCTCGCTCTTACTTTGTGTGTGTGTGAGTGTGTCGGTGTGCCCCAGTGAGTGAACCTGTGTGCGAATGCGCGCTTTTTAAAAATTCATGTAATCACAAAAGTACACATGTTGTAAAAAACTCACAGTGCGCGCCTGAGTTGTGTGCAAATGTTTGTGTTTTGTCGAGCCTACCTTTGGCCTGGGTGGCAAAGCAAAAGTCATGTCCTTATACACATATCCTGCACTTTCCCTTAAGCTTAATAAGCCCAAGCACCATTGACACGTTTGTATTGTATTTTATGTACATCACGTCAGCTGCGTTTGCCATCGCCATTGACTTTGCAGTCTCACTTGACCACCCATTTGTTGCATACATATTACGATTTGTTTACTCTAATCAGGTCAGCTTTCCCCTACATCATATTATACTATAATCATAAAGTGCAATAAACTAGTTAATGAAACTTAGAGATAACTTCGCTATTAACTGCCATTAAGAATCACATTAGTTCTCATTCTGTTAAATGCCATTTCGTATAGCATTTAAATGTTCTCTCTCTCTTGGTTTACTAAATTTCAACTGGGTTTGTCGATTAGCCCACGTGTCAACAATTCCTTTGACTGGCTGCTGCTTTGAGCTAAGAGGCTCATTGTGTCATATAATGTGCATAAATAAAGTTCTCTCTTTGCTTCTCTCAGTCCCTTCACATATTCAAAATAATTATGAATAGCCTGTTGGAGCATGCATATGCGACGCGCGGTTCTAAACTGACAAATTAACGTCAAAGTCAGCGACTCGTGCATTGCAGTTTGCAAAAAGCCCCCAAAACGGGGGCAGCCGCAATTATTGAAAGCAACTCATGTTTTGTGGTCAACAGCCGCGTTGCTGCTGGCGACCGACTACACCGGGCACAAAAGTCAAATTTGCATTTGCCATTAGTTGTTTACCATATTTTAATTAACATAAAATAATAACAACACCACAACATATTCAACACTGTGTTATGATATGCCATAAAATGGTAAATAGTGTTTTGCAAAAAGCCAAAACCATTGATGGATTTTAAGGGCCACAGTTTAATATTTATTACTAGAAATTAAGAAGAGTTTTCATGCAGTTGCGGTTAACACCAGCACAGCTCATTCAACTGAATACATTTATGAAGTTTGACAAGTTTTCACCAAAATACGAAATTAGATAAAACACAATTTAAACTGAATTCAAAGTAAAAAATATCTGTTTATCGCACTGACTTCTCTGGCTGCAATTAAATAAATAACACAAGAGTTTATCTATAACTCCAATATATCAATATTTACTACAAACTGAATTAAATTATGTTTAATTTTGTTGAATTACATTATTTATGGCTCGTTTGGAATTGTGTTGCAATTTATATGCATAAACAGTTGGGAAGTATCTAACAAAGCATTACAGAGCAAATTAATGTATGCTTTTTATTATTTATTTATCATAATTAAACACGACTGCGCCGACTGGCCAGACTGGTCAAATCAAAGTATACTATTATTATAATTCTATTTAACAAATTCGAAAATCATATGAGGTGTCGGCTATAATTAGAATTAAACATGCGTTTTGCCACTGCGGACAACCAATTAAAGTTTCTTGTTGCATTACTCTTTTTTCGTTTGCAGTAATATTAATTACTATGGCACTGGTTTTTGCCCAATTAAAGATTTCATTTGCGCAATACATATTTTCGCTGTCGCTGAGTAAATCCTTTGTGTGTGTGTGTGCTCAGTTATTTGGCAGCTAAGCCTATTATACTTATACACATTCACATAGACATACAGGGAGAAACACCTAGAGATATTAAGCTGCTTGCAGAACTTGTTTATTTTACTCAGGAGTACTTTTGCCAGCGGCTCCCTCTGAGTAACCACCCGCTGGCCGTTGCTCGTTGTCCGCTGCTGCTTTGGACTCATAAATATATTTACTTTCACTTTTTGCAGCTGAAGAAGAAACTTGGCCTTTGGTTGCAGCTACAAATCTTGGCTGAAACAACAAACGGCTGGGCTCCAGCCATGAGAATGACATCGACAACAACTTAAATGACAGTTTATAGCTCCCACGTTGAGCACGTGGAGCTGGGCGGACAATGGTTATTAAGCTGCGACTCTGAACAACAGCAGCAACAATAGTGCAAACAATGTGGCCAGTGGCAACAGCAGCAGTAACAACAACAACAACACCAACAACAACGGTCTGAAATGGCAATGAGCGGATTTGCTGGCCCGAAAAAGCCAGAGCAATTTATTTTCGAAGCCAAAAGCACAAAATGAACAGCAACAAACGAGCCTTACACCAAACCCAGCCATGTAACAACAACAATAGTAGCACCACATTCATGTTGTTGTGTGTGTGTGTGTGCGGGTGTATGTGAAAGTGTGTAGTGTCGATTTGATGTATCGACGCGTGTGGTTACCTACCGCTGAACAATTGTCCATTTCATTTGCAGTTGATTAGGCGTTGCGCTTGATATTCATCATACGCCACGTGGGCGCCAATAAAACAACGATTGAAGCCTCGACAGGCATCAAACCGAATACAAAGCCAAGCCAAAAACGAAAATAAAACTGAGAGACAGAGACAAAGAGAGCAAAAAAACCAAATAGCTGTCACTGCCATGATACACATTTGGGAAGCTCAAATGGCTCAACGGCGCTAAATAACTTGAAAATTGAGTTTGGCGTTTTTGCTGTGCATCTCCCCAGACGCGCATTGGCGCAGAATAATTGCAAACACTTTATTGTTGCTGTTGCTTCTGTTTGCTGTAGTTGTAGTTGAATGGATCCACAAAGATTTGCGATTAACTTGGCCGGGCTTAAAGCAATTGAAGCCTTGGACGCCGCCGTCGCCTTTGCCTTCGGTTTGCACTACATCTAGACATCAATTATAATCCAAATGAGCCGCACAACAATTGCCGAGCTTCTCTTATCCGCCTTGGCAATAAAATACAACAAATTTGTGGCCTTCAACTTTACCCCTACCAAATACTCCTTGGCCCTGCCCTGCCCCAAAGACAGTCATAGATATAGGAGAATGTCTCTCTGAGGATTTCGGTCGCACTTGCCTGGCTTAGTTGTACAATCGCTTAATCGGTATGTTATTTATACATCTAATTTGATCTGCAAACGATGGAGCAAAACGCCCCCAAACAACAGCTACAACTAAAACCGATGTTCAGTAGTTGCTGTAGTTGTTGTTATTATACTGCTGCTTAGCTGTTGCCTGTGCTCGCTTAAAACATGACACTTGTAAGCTAGTCTCTAGTATACCAAATAAATGCAAGTAGGTGTACAGTATGTATGTGTCTGTGTGTGTGTGACAGTAAGCCATGGCCATAAAATGACCAAAAATTATTGAACAACGATTACAAATGTCACAAGCATTTTTGGATTTTGTCCAATCAAATGGTTTCTTTTATATTTTCGTTATTTTTGTAGAATTCCAATTGCCATTTGATTGACAATTGGATTGTGGGTTTTATGGGTTACTTGCTTAGCTTCATTGTTTTATAAAGCAAAAGTATTCGAATATACAAGTGCTAGATAATATTGGCTTTCAATTCTATTGTCTTCTTAAACCTAATGGAAAATTCAATTTTCCATCGATTTCTTTACTTTAACTTATCGTCAAGATCGAATTCAATTTCGCAGCTGCAAACGTATATAAGTTTCAGTCACAGTTAGTTAATTGAAATTATGCCAATTCATTACATGCAGCGCATTAAAGTGATTTGCTAGTTAGTAGGAGTAGCTCCTGGTACTTAAACGCATAATTCAATAATACGACGACGATAAATGAAGGTGGCAGTCGGAAACGCCACCACAGAAACCCCAAATGCAGAGCATTTTGGTATAAAATAATTGAAATCCGCCACAGTCAGGCAGACAGACAGACAGACACTGATATAGACAGAGGAAGAGACACGAGAGGCTGTCAGGCAGCATTGAGCACACCTACTGACTTTGGTAACCACATACTCGTACTCTCAAACTCAGTGTCCTGAGCTGAGTTTTGGGGGAAGACACGCACAGCACGCATTTAGCACAACTTCATTTATCTTTTGCATTTTCTTTTAGCATTTAATTAAAAAGACAAGTTCCATTGTCAACGGCAACGACGACGACGTCGACGACGATGGCGGCGGCGGCTTGCCAGCCATAGATATCCTGTTGCCCCTAATGTGCTCCTTCTTCCGTGGCAGGCAGACACAGCAAAAACACCAACAAAAGCAAAACATATTTGCGGTTTTTACGCCGACATTGTCGCCCATGTGGTTGTGGCTGTCACATATGCCACTGCGTCAGCCCGCCATTTGGGAAGGGGAAAAACGGAGGGGCGGTGGATGTTTGCCGCCAGTCAGCCTGGGATTTGGTTCCAGCAGCTGCTTTGCTTGTCTTAGTGCCACGCGGTCGTGGCCGACCGACTTCACCTGCCCATTAAGAGCATAATCATGTAGCTTTGATAAATGCCTACAGTCGAAGCAGAAGAAAGCTCTACAGTTTGTGTACGGCTTCAAAAATGAACGGGCTGATTAATTAAAGGTGCAGTCGAATGCCGTCGCGCACGCAAAAGTATGCAACAAAAAAAGGGCCCGAAACGTTGAGTGCTCTCAATGTAAAATTCATAATTCTTTTTCGACGGCGCGTAAAACAGCAATTAAAACACACACACATACGCACAAGCGCACTCACACGAAGTGGGCAACGAAAAGCGCGAAAGTGTGTGCGAGAGAGATAAAGCGAGACAAAAAGCAAGAGAGCGAGCAAAAAAGAATGTGCTCGACACACACAGAGAAAAGCCTTATTACCATTTATTCAAATCTGACATCATGCATCTTTGAGTGCGAGTGTGTGTGTGTGTGTGTGATTGTATTTAAATGTAAGTGCGAAATTAAATGACAACATATTTGACACTGATTCTTGTCAGTTGACAGTGTGCAGCGCATGTCACGGAAATTTATCATCTCTGCCTAAATGCCTTCAGCTCTCTCACTCTCAGACGCGCAACGATCTTACGCTCCAGTGAAAACTGTTGTCAGTTCGGTCGTGTGATTTTTTAAAACATATAAAGCGAGTATGGGGAGTGAGCATGCTAAACGAACAGATACCCAGTAATACATAATGGGTTAACAGTGATTGTTTTTTTTTTTCCTTTTTAAATATTTGTCTTAATTACCTTAAATCATCTACTTTAAAAAAAAAATTATAAAATGTTACGAGTTACTGTCTTCCCTTAACCCTTTTGATTGCTACAGGGTATAATAAAATAAAAGGGCTGACAAACCTTTCAGTCACTCACTACCATATAATGAAATTTTAATGAATGTCGCGATCTTTTAAGCGACTTTGCAACCTCATAGTTTAATCATGTTGAGTGCTATCACTTTATAATAATTGATTAATCTATATGAGTGTTGAAGACAATCTCAGCGAAATTGTTCTCTAACATACATACATTATGGAGACCATAATTATGATTCAGTGGGGTTGTGATCAAAATTGATTAAATATTTATCTTACTAATTTGATTAAACCCAGGGATATCTGCTTATCCGTGTGTGTGCGTATTTAATTCTAAATGTTTTCTATTTGCTTTATTTAATTTTGCGTTGAATTCAACTTCCGTTTTCCACAACAAACTAAAATCCAGGCACACACACATTATTTGTCAAGGCTTTGAGGCAGAAGAAAGAGCAAGACAGAGAGAAATGAATGTATGCTAGAGAGAGAGAGAAATATCATTGGGTGCACCATTAAAGCATACAAGGTACTCAGGGTGTTCACATCCCAACATCCTTAGTCCTCTGTGTGTGTGTGTGTGTGTATGCGGAAACACCTTAAAACATTTTCGTGCGATTTTGAAAAGATGTCAACAAAATTTATGCAAATGATATGTTAACGCTACTTATATGGAAATTAGTATAAGGAGTCAGAACGCGCCAAAGGCGACTGACGAGCGCACGTCGACGACGAAGACGGTGCCTGGCATCATCGTCCTGCCACTGACACACACACACACACCCACATACACACTCACACATGCATACGCACGTTAACAAGGAAAGCCAAAGAGGGTAGAGGATAGAGCAGGGTAAAAGAGAGGGAGAAGGGCGCACAAGGAAGAGAGGCTCCAACACCTTTTGCACTTTTAGTCAAAGTTTTGATTTCGTGTTACATGTGTCAGAATTTTAATGATGCTGATAAAAGTTGCTCACAAAACGGCTTATTATGTGCCTTAGTGTGAGTTTGTTCATGTGTGCGTGTTCTTAGTGTGTGTGTGTGTGTGTCTGTGTAAATCTGCGCATCTCCTTGTAGGTGTTCCTAAGCATATTATCCTTTGAGCGTATTTCAGACTCATAATGCAAGTTGCTTGCCTCAGCTTTTTAATTACATGGAAACCCACCGACACGAGCCACTAACAAAGTTTAAAACCTATAAAATTCTTATTTAATAATAATCTCACTATGCCTTAAATACTGCATAATAGTTATGTGCTCCCATATGGCAACTAACTAACTATTTGATGCAGTGCACTTCAGATCCTTTTAAGTAAAATTTAATATTTTCAAAAAGACATCTTGTCTGGTTATTGTGATATTAAGTAACGATAATATAACCAAATCATGTTTGTAACATTTCTTGTGTCACTAATCTTGTGTAATCCGAATCAATTGTCGTTAGCTTCCGTTTTCTTTTGGCTCAGTAAAATTGCAAAATTCATGGCGTAAATAAAATGTGAATTTTAGAGTGAATAAACAAGAAGTAATGTTCATGATAATTACCCGAAGCCAAAGCGATTTTAACCAGTTAAATGCCATAATTTAGCATTTCGTTTCAGCAAGGCGACGCACGGCGTGTGGCACTCGCAGTCAGGACCTCTTTGCTCCACGGTGACCCAGTGGGGTGTCGCCAACGACAACGACAAAGACGACGACGGCGGAGATGACGACGACAATGATGGCGACTATGACGACGACGACGACGACGACGACGACGACGTCAGCAGCTAGCTCAAACACTTTACAAAGGGCCAACTGAACAAAGCCACTTGAGGTGCGCTCGAGCACTTTAACGGCTGCATGTCAACACACGGCAACACACAGATACAGTTAACGCAGTCTGCATGTTCGCATGTGTGTGTGTGTGTGTGCGTTTAGGGCTGTTTTAACACCTTTTAGCCGGCCGGCAACAGGGCGAAGAGAAGCGAAGGGAATGGCAATGGCAATGTCGTCGCTTTGCGTTGCTGTTTAAAATGTTAATGAGCTTTTAGGGTCGCACAGTTGTGTGTGTGTGTGTGTGTTGTGGGTGCAGGTGGTATAGTGAGGGGATGCTATGGTGTGTATAGTAGACGTTGCCTCGACCGGATGTGGTGCTGCCAGCTTCCGGTTTGCTGAGTCTTAAGCGCGCGCTACGTGAGTGGTGTGCAAATAGTTTCAATTGCGGCTTTTGCGTCGTTTGCTTTATTTATTTTTATTAAAACATAAAGAGGTGAAACGAGCACTCGTGGAAAAATGGCATTGACTTTGTTAACATTGCGTTAAATTGTGGTACATTCATTAAAACGTGCTGGAATATAATGAAAGCCGGGGGTAACAGAGCCGACAACGGCCACTCCACAACGGCACTTCAGTTCTTAAGTTTCTGCGTGTGAATTGCCAAGGGGAATGCTAAGAAAAGCAAAACCAGACCGACAGACAGACAGACGGACACACGGACGGTCATTGAGAGACTCTGGAAAGAGACTGAAAAGACAGAAACGACACTCACTTGCACTTTTTATCAGTAGTAATTCTCGCCAGCGAACACAATGGCCATGGCTAAAACTTTGCGAAGTAAACTACATAAAGTTGGCCTGGACCTGGACACAATGCCCAATACTCGAAACTTAAAATGTATGCGCGATAAGCAGCACAGCAGAAGCGACAAGTTCGCTTTTGTATTATGTTGCTCTTGTTGTCCTAGCTCTTTGGCCAAATCAACAAACTGTAGAAAAACTAATCAGCGCGGCGAGTAAAACAAAAGCCGTGAACAAAGCGTCAACCAGTGAATGGAAATATTGTACACCAAAGTGCTCCAAGTATGCTCAAAGTGCGGTGCGTCGACGTTAAGCACTCGAGCTGCCTTAAAGAGTTAAAGCTATTGCCACATTACGCATACGTCACGTGCTCGGCCAGCCCGAAGAGCAACATAAATAAATTTCAATGCTGCGCAAATGATAATAAATGTAAAATAAACGCAAAATTCTACTGGCTAACAAACCCATATTAAAATTAAGAACAAACTTCTTGCACAAGAAGTCAAAACAATAACAAGGACACACACAATATATACAAGTTAAGCGAGAGTAGCTTGAATAATATTGCATTTTATTCATAAATTTGTTTGTATACAGCAAGTTTTAATATGTATTTTAAATACAGTAATAGCCTACAACATTTGAAATGCATTTCAGATATTTCCATGATCCTCACATTTAATTTTAAATATTTTTAAAAATTTGCCAAAATGACTTGATTCTTACTATTTGCAAACTGGTAGCTAATTTTGTAATATTTGTAGTTATTAAACTCATTAGATTACTTTATATTATAAATTCACCTGAATTTTTTCGAAATATGTAAATCAATTATTTATTTCGTTTAAGTGCTACAGCAAAAAAACCTTATTATTTTAAGAGCTCCCCTCGCAAGTGGACCAATGTTTCGCCTTGCGCTTTTTGCACATGATTTTTACCATTGCCAGTTGTGATAATGTTTATTTTATCGGCCACGACACATTCTGCTGCACTTTTGGCAGCACTTAGTATAGTGCCAGGCCGGGTCACAAAAATAACAAAAGCAACAGCAGCTCCAGCCACACAGTCTCTGTTGGAACACAGAAAAAAAAAAAATAATAAATAAAATAAAAGAAGAAAACATGGAACAGTTTGCGTATAGTTTGTCCATTAAAAGTTAATATCACTTTGTAAAGTTGCTTGCAACTTGCGCCACTGCCACAGCAACTGCAACGACTCCGACTGCGACTGTCACAGTGACTTTCAGTTTCAGTTTCGTTTTGGGGTTTCGTTTGGAATTGGTACTGGGATTGGGGAGACTGCGATTGGGCTCCACAACTTTCTGGCAACGACAATCAACGATTTTCATAGTCAGTTGCACATGTAAAACAAAGAGACTGTGGCATATACAATTTGCTTATGGCTGCAGGCTGCTAATTTATTGCCACACTGACGGCGTGCGATGCGGGAGGGGAGCATGAGGTAGAGGCGGAGGCGGAGGCGTGTTGCAGGCACCAAGAATGGACGCACTCACATTTAATTCATTTTTATGGCCATTGACGTTGACATTTATAGCGTTTTCCTTTCGCTCGCTTATAATTCCTATAATCTTTACGCAATGCCCAAGCAAAGCATTACGACGTCGCGTCCCTATCCCGATCCCGTTCGGCCCTCGTTTGCGACGTGGACACCTCTCGCTCAGTGAAAAGGAAGCCATTATACGAGGTCGAGTTCATGGCGAGTAACCGGACTCCAACGCCAACGCCAACACCGACGTGAAAGCGAAGGCCAATGTATGGCAAAAGCTGCCAACAATTGGGCCGTGAGAAGGGGGCGAAGGGTGAAGGGCGAAGCAACAGCGTAACTCATACGACGCGTGGTGCACACCGTGCGCAAAGTGAATAATGATAAAGCGCTTTAATGCTTTTATTGCGAACGATTGTACCATAGGAAATCCGTTATAATCCACAGCAAGTGACAATAAACGAAGATGTACGAAGCGGCCCAAGCTCAAGCTGAGGCTCAGACCCAACACCATCCAAGAGTCAGAGCAAGAGCTGGGCAGAGAACGTGGCTATGGCTCGGATTCCCTCACTATCACAGGACGACTGCTAAATGAAAAACTATCCGCTTGTCTTAAGCTGTAGCCCAGTTCGCCTCTAAATCCTTGCCGGTGTCAGCCTACAGGGCAGCTCTTAGTTGTTTCTGTTGCTGTTCTTGTTGTTCTTACTGCTGTTCACTTGTTTGTTGCCTTTTGTCTCGCCAGCTGCTGTTTGCACTGTCTCCTTCTCCTCTTCCTTTCCGTCGTCCTTTTGCGACTTAGTGTGGGTCAAAACAATTGTCTCTATTTCTCTGTCTGTCGCAGTCTTTAGCTCAGCTTCGGCCTATGGTTGCCGGCGTTTATCAAAGAGTTCACAAAAGAGCCTTCTGTTGATTTCAATCATCTTTTGCATGAATGGCAAGCTCGTAATGAGCTTTTTGAACGACTCCAAGTCCATGGCTAATAGGAGATACACTTTCTCGCATTGCCAGCCAACACGCACACACTTTAAACAGCTTAAAGAGTAAATGTGTTTGTTATTTGATGCTCTGGCTGTACCGTGTTTGCCTACGGGTTAGTGCTTGTCTGAGACTTGGCGCACGTCGCTTCGCTCCATTTGGCTTAGCACGTTTTAGCCACCAGCCAAAGGCAGGCAGAGAGGCGACAAGGCGAGCGGCAACAGTCGACAGGTTCATGGCTTTATTAGTTCACGCATAATGACAAAAATGGGTCGGCACGTAATGCGTGCGCTTTGTTTATTTTACTTTGCTGCAAGGATTTTTATGCCCCGCAGTCGTAAAAACGCCTTTGGTGCGTTTCTCGGGGCATGCAAAAGAACCTTACGCCCGGACAAATCTTAAAGCAAGGCTTGCACAAAAGAAGCTGCCAAAAATTCAACATACAAAACAATTCAATTCAATTCAATTCTTGCCAAAGCTCAAATGTGTTCATGCTTGTATTTTTGGCAATTAAGTTACTAGAAGTCAAGTTTCCGTTTTTATTACTTTTTGTTTTTATTAAAAATAAGTGTCTTTAAAGAAAGCTTAAAATTTGAATGCTGTAAAATCAAATAAAATTATATTTCACAATTTTCATATTAAAATCAGTTTTGCAAAATACTTGTTTTTCGCTTCCGCCTATAACTTTAATGCGTTGCGATGATTTATTGCACATTAAAGTTGCGGCCACTCTCCGAGCACTTTGTTGGCTTAGGAGCTAACGCTGCAATTGGTCTGCAGTTAACTTATCCAACGACTCAATGGGATGGTTGCTTGCAAATCAATGGCTTTGACTCTGGGAGATGTTGCGAAAAAAGGGAGCTTCGTCATCACTCCAAGCCCATTGAGCATACATCAAGATGTATAGAAAGTGTGTATATGCTTGAGGTGGAGGTTATGGGTCTGAATATGAGTGCGTGTGAGTGTTTGTGTGAATGTGAATACTCCTGTCGAGTTGTTGTTTACGTATGCGTGACGCATCACGCGGCCGCTAAGCTGCAAATCTCTTTAAGATGATACTTTGCAACATTTACAAATGTTTTAGTGCCAACCCCGCCCCATTTTTGCTTTGCCCTGCCTCCCCTTGATTGGGTGTAGCATGTGAGTGTGTGAGTATATGTGTGTGTCTGCGTATGGGTTACGATGCGTCTGTGTTTGTGATTAGCATTCCGAGCATATCTTACATTTATGTTGGATGTTTCCGTTGCAGCAAATGTGTGCCAAAAGGAAGTGGAACAGAGAGCAGCAGCAGCACAATGGGTAGACTGGGAATCGGGTAATGTTACGGTTACGGCTCGTTATGCTTCTGCCCCAACATCAAGTTGTTACTGTTGCTTTTACTGCTGCTGCTGCTATTGCTGCTGTAGCAATGACAGTTTGGGTTTGCTTGACTCTGTGAGTTGGTGTTGGTTTCTCGACTCTGTTGCTTTTGTTCTTGACTTATCTCTATATCTGTATATCATACGCACACATATATATTATAAATTTACATGGAAGCTTGTTTGCTCTACAGTCTGGCTGTCCACTTAGATTTGATGCTCATGTCTGTTGATGTCTAAATGCACCACACATACGTTGAGTTTATTGGAAAATGTTTACACTAGCATGATGTTGGTTGGTTGGTCGTGTGCGTGTGTGTTTGTATGTGTGTGCGATGAAATCGTGATTTGATATCCTGGCAAATGAAGGAGTCAATTGGAAGCACACAAAGCCAGTGAATTTGATTAGACAGTTGCCTGCCAGACATTCCATTTAATTATCCTTAGTGCATTTCGGGACGCAAAGTAAAGTTAAGCCTCGACCATGTAATATAGGATAACCGCTTATACGACTACCCATTTGTAGACGTCTCCATTTCCAGGCAGGCGTCTTAGACAATATTACTCATACGAACGAATGAGTATATGGGTGGTATGCTTTATTTTTCTTTTTGGGGCGGGTTTGCATTATGTATGGCAGCTGTAAAAGTGAAGTAGGTAACTGTAACGCCCCCTTTGGAGCGATTCCCGCTGCCAGCTGGCTTTTAACTTTGGCGCTTTCTTGCGTCCAAAACCCGTGAAAATGAGATAATGTGTATGTGTGTCACATTTGGCCCCTCCCCTTCCCTCTTTACCTCCTCTCACACATGCCCTTCACTTTGCTGCTACTCTTTTTGCAGTTGCTGCTACTGCTCGCTGACTGTTGTCTGTTGTTCTTGTTGGAGACTTGAAATATGTTAGCTTCACGTTGAGCTCATAAACTAACACTAACACCTTGACACGTGCGCTTTTTGTAGCCAAACACACACACACACAACACACACACCGACACGCAGTCGTACATATAAATGTCATTAAAATTGCAGTAAGAGTTTGGTTTGGCTTGGCTCGGATCGGCACGGCTTGTCTTGACTTGGCAAGGATGAATCTCTTCTCTCAGCTGGAAAGTGCACACAATCTACACTGATATTAACAAAGATTTTGTGGTTATATTGAACTTAATACACAGTTCTTTAATAAGGTTTCAGTGTTTGGTTGATAATCGTAAGTTATTGATGGATATAGTATTGTATAGTGGAAATAAAACTTAATAACCTTGTAAAAATATTTAGAAATTTAATTAATATACTTTGTGAAAAGTCACTAGATTTTACAATATACTTGAGAACATATAGAGCAGTGTATATTAGTTTCGGACTTACTTAGCTCACTTGTTGTCCTTTTTTACCTTTTCCGAAGATATATGTTTTTGTGTTGTCGCCCATACGGAGTTATACAGACGTTTTATTTCACCTGCGTTTGTATTAGTGTATCTGTGTGTGTGGGTGGACTTGCCCAGTGAAAGATGCATGAGTGTGTAACAGCTTTTGTTTGTTTTTCTCGTGTGTCTTAGGTGTGGGTGTGTGTGTGTGATTGTAGAGCTGGTTTCATAAACGCGCTCGCTGCACCACTTGATTTATTTTCCAGCTAAAAACGTGCTTAATCATATTAGAGTGCATTTGTGTGATTTAGTGTAAAGCAGAGACAACAAGAAACACTAGAGAAGCCACTAAGTGTGAGAAAATTTAAGTTGAGACAGTGAGAAATAAAAGATGACAATTGGCATTTAAGTAATTCCATCACATGACTGCGACTCCGTATGTGTCTGTGTAAAATGTCATTTTCTACAGCACAAATCAACTGGGCAAATAATTGGTATTTATATGATTAAGCTAACATCAAATCTAATTCATTAGAGACCCGATTACCTTTTCATGGAGTCAAAAGGTTGTATGCAAACAAGATAAGCAAGACATGCACTTAAAAGCCAGCTTCAACTACTATGTATGTAGAAAATACATGCCAGAAGCCAGACAATTTCGAGTTTCTAATGCGTATTATGTTAAGCCAACAAATTGAAGTAATATGTCATTAAAGCTCAATGGACATTTGGTCATTATCTCATCAAACTGGAGGCCTTCAACACAGCATTGTTGTTCGTCTACTTCCGCACTTCCCCACTTCCGTACTTCCGCACTTGCACACGGTCAACGTCATGGCCAGGCATCTCGGTCAACTCGTTGCGTCTCTGTATTTGAGTGTTCAGTTGTGTGTGAGAGTGAGCGTGTGAAAGCGAGTGTGTGTGAGTGAGAGGTGGTTGAAGGTTCCGCTGAGACTATAGCTGTCAACGTCCAGAAAATCAGCATAAGCTTTAGTTATGCTCGGACAGAAGAGACAGAGCAGAAGCAGCGACAGCAAATGCGGCACAGGGTCCAGCTTGACTGACCACGACCGCACCCAAATACCGCAGCCAACACAGACGCAGACACGTAACGCATGACACGCCCACAACTGGCAGGCGACAGGCGGCAGATGAAGGAAGGAAGGAAAGGGGGGCGATGAAGGCGTTTCTTGCACGTTGTGCGCTTGTGGCATGTGTGAATTTTTCATTAAAATTCAAGTGACATCAAAAGGGTTGACTACGGTGAATGGCAACGGCAACGGCAACGGCAATGGCAACGGCAACTCTCTCAGATCATGTGGCAAGTGTAGCTCAACGTCTGTGTGTGTGTGTGGGTGTCGATAGTGACAACTGTGATGACATATTTTGCACTTGTACATTGTCACACACACACACACACTGAGACAGGCACACACACTCCAGTGCACACGCATATAGTAGACTTGCACAAGTAGTTAGCTGTCAGCACTTAGTCAGTTGTCAACTGCAACTAGGACGTCATTTAACTCATTCCATGACCAATAATTGGTATACGCTTTAAAGTCGAAATTATTTGCAACAATCTGTCTGCCATCTCTATTCAGATTCGGCAAGTCACTTTGGCACAGATTGTGTTCGCAACGCTCATCTATTAATAAGCATAATTTATGGCCAAACATTTAAAAGGGTCCCCAGTCTCTGCCCTCTGCGGCATCTCAGCATCGGTGACTCACGCAAAAATAATTAAATTTAAATATTAAACAGCCTCTACGCATTTGTCAAGAGGATCTTCCAGCAAATTTCGCACGCCGCAAACATAATTCATACCCAAAAAACCGCGATATACTTCACAACCAAGCTTATATCAAGCTTGTGGGTCGGGGATTAGATAAATTGACATCTCACGTGCTGCTGCAGGGTTATTTATTAACTGCTCCCCCTTCCACCTTCAACAAATTATGGGCCAAATTGATGATGAACGAACGTCCCTAAAATACTCTTATTTATGCCTCTTATATGTGAAATGTTTGCCAAGTTAAATATTGACAGTAAAAATATATTTCGACAAGTACTCATCATTTGTGTGTTTCTCAATTGCTAAAACACTTTCAACAACATTATTTAAATGCAGAGACGCTATTGATGAAGAAATGCTTATAACTTCCAAATTTACGGGGTCAACAAATTGCCCCCACAGACAGTTGAAGATAGATTTTCTATAGATAGACTCGAGTTTTCCCCAAGAGTTGTGCTCAAACCAAAAAGCCCGACAAAGACTCATGCTAACCATCTGGATTCAGTCAAGGCCAGAATTGACATCAGCAAAAACAATAACAACAACAACAACAACTAGAAAAAGACAGCGAAGACAGCAACACCAAACAAAACTGAACGGAACAGAGCAGAACAAAACAGAACGGAACAACAACAAAAACAAATATGCCGGCAAGGATGAAATAGACTTTTGGTTTTTCATCTTTTGGCCAAATTGTTTATGCAAATTTTGAATAAATAAACAAGATTGTTAATTTAGTTAAATATTTCATTTTTGTGCCGTTTTCATCAGCAGAATTTTCGTCTGAGTGCCACGTCCTCAGCTCAACTCGTCGACGTACAACAACTGAATGCTACGTGTTGTAGGTGTGGCCCAGCCCTCTGGTAGGCTGGGTTTGGTTGGTTGTTGTCATGAATTTTGATGCCGACACTCATTAGGCGATGCCAACAAGGATGTCGAGAGTTCTCTCTCTTTCTCTGCTTGTGCAAAGGATTGCGACTAACAACAGGACTCGGCTTGGCTCTGCTTCGCTTGCTTTGGGTGGCGGTGGCGGGTGAGCCGGAAACTGTGGATGATGCCGATGTTGCCGATGCCTTCTGCTGTCGGTTTTTGTTGTTTTTTGCCAAAGGCGCAATAAAATATTTTTGTATTTGTTTGTGTATTGCTGGCCCCTCACTTTACGTCGCTTTTTCTCTGTGTGTGTGCCTCTTATGTTTGTATTTCTGCACTTGTACAAACACATGTTAATTGGCTGTAATTGTAAGTCTTGCCAGTTACATAACAAAAACTGCATAGTTGAAGCAGAATTTTAAAGGCAATAACAACAACATCTACAGCAACGACAGCAATGCAAACAAGTGAAATTAACATAAAACTTTTACCAAATATTTGACATTCTAATCAAAATTTAAGTACGGTATGAAAAGTCTCGAAAGAGGCCATTTTTGGGACCGACTTTTCATGGTCGCTGGCTGCTAGTTGGAACTTTCTACCTCACCTCCGCTTGGGTCGCATGGCATTTATTTATGGCAACGGTCGCCACATGACGTTGAACTATGCGTGTGACTGAGACTGAATCAGACGACGCTCCACCCACCCTTGTTGTCCCTCATTCCCTATCACACTCGCTCTCCCATTACTCTTTGCCCTGCCCCGTTCGCCATTTTAATAAACTTCATATGTCGCATGTCGCCATTTTCTTTTTGTTTTTGCTGTTTTTTTGTTGTATTTCTTTTTTTTGCACGATGCGCTGAGTTTTTCTGCTGTTGCCTGGGCAGAACAGCTACAGTCTTGCGGCTTTATTAGTCTGTGATTTATGTAGTCAAAGATAGTGCACAGCTAGTCAGGGCAATGCCAGTGCCAGTGCCAGAGCTAGAGCCAGAGCCATGACCAGCGCTGGAGCTGGAGCCTGAAGCCACATTGTTCTGTGTGGATGGCGAGAGAAATTTATACATGTGCCGCAAGTAGTCGGGCGTGGACAAATGAATGACATGGCACTGCTCGGTTGTCTTCTTTTTAGGCAGTTAAATTGAACTAATCGCCTGGCCAAGATCTTCTCCTTTGCTGTCGCCCAATATGCTATGCAGGTTTATGGCCAACAGGCAATTTAAAAAAACCAAATTATTGAGTGCTTTATATTGAGTGCACACACTCATAACATATTCACGTCTACTAACATATACATGTGTTTATAAATGCTAGATACATGGATGATACTCATATGTAGTACACTACGTCACACTTGTAGGATGGATGGACATGTTTATTTGGCATTATGGTCACGTATTTGACGCAACGTTTGGGCCTTTAATTCGTTTCAGCTAAGACGCGGCTCAAAGCACGTCGTTGTAATTATTTACAGGAGCGCAGCGCAACGCAGCGTAAAACGAAAATAATAAACATTCTACAATGCGCGTATAATAACATATCATACGTAATATTTATGATATTTATGGGCATTACGACGAAAACATATTTATTTTATACACGATTTCTCACATCCAGCGATATGAATAAATTTTCAACAAACTGTCAAAAAGCGAAATTAGATTTCTCTACAAGAGGGCATTTTTTTCATTTTTGTTTACTTATTTATTTATTTTTTTTTTAATATCTCTTTTAGATTTCTGAATTGACATCATAACTATTATTTTAGTTAACTTACATTTAACACAATATTTTACTAATAGTATGTGAAATAACACAGCTTTTATTATGAAACTATCTGACATGCTTTGCTAACGTTGTATTGTGATAAATAATATATTTTTGATATTAGATTGATATTGTGTAAGACAGTGCGATATTATTCTTAAAATATATAAGACAAATGTACGAGTACTAAAAAATACTTGAGTATATCAATCTAAGACAAACCAGACAAACACGCTTATAAGTGCTGTAGTAAACATATAATATTACAGTTCTTTCGCTGATCAATAATATATATTTTTTATGAAGACACAGATGGCTCGTTTTGCGTGTTACATACAATAGCTTATGGCACAAAGTTATAATACCCTTTTACCTTTTTTTGGGTTGCGGTTATTAAAATAGTAGCGTCGACTTTAACCGATCGTGTAGTCCTTGACAGTCAGTCAATTCGTATATGAAGCATACGCAGTATATAATAAGAATGGAATATATGCAGTTAATGTGGTATATAATATATATGCTGTATATGAAGTGTATACGTACTATATTTTGTATGGGTAGTATACGCAATTTATTCACAGTATTAAGTATACGTAGAGTATGTAGTACATATACATATAAGGTAAATCATAGAAAAACATGCTTTTCATACATTTTAAAAAACTTACTTGAATTCAGAGTCAAGTTATGGAAAATGCAATAGCTCTCAATTTATGTCCGTTCAGTTCAGTTACTCGTAGTTAGTCTGTTAGGGCCATGTATAGATTTTATTTGAATTTGCGGTTTTTGTCTAATATTTTCAATAATAATCATGAAGAATGATTGGGTCGGAAAAACTTATGACTTGATGGCGACTGACAAATATTTGAACTCAATTAATAGAGCCCAACCACAAAACTCATATATACATAGTACATACAACATGTTTGTGAATAGGCTGGGACAGACACTCACGCTGTGGCATTTATTCATTTTTCGATCAAAATAATGCCCATACAAAATTGTGAATGTGCGTATGAGTGTGAATATGAATGTGCATGTGAATGCATTGCTGTTCAAACAGTTGAAATCATGCATAGTCAGACGACAACCAGACAGAGAGACCGACGGACTAACAGGCAGACAGACGTTACCCAGGCAGAGCAAATATGGTGAGGCCAGAGAAAATATTTTCAATTTCCATTACAAAAGTGTGCAAGGAGTGAGAACGAAGTCAGGAAAATCAGATGGGCTGGTAACGGATTGCACTGTTTTCGAGTATTATGAAAATTAAATTTTTCATTTCAGTGCATTCGCTCCACACAGACGCACAGGCAGAGAGGAGGCTGCACGACATGGGGGACAGAGACTGTTTCTCGTCGGCCTGGCAATGAATGTTGGCAGAAGATTGTTGCATATTATTGTGGCACATTCATAGCTCCCCAGGCACTCTGGGCCAAGGGGACAGCATACAGCAGACAGCAGACCCAGATAGGGATACCTCTTCTCTATATTGATGGCAAAGCTTAACTGCGTATCAATGCGCCCAATCGGTAGAAATTTAATAGTCATATAAGTACGCTACGCACCAGAAGGCATGAACGATGTCGATCATCAAATTGTGGGTATGCGATGAGTCTGAATTTGAATCTGAGTCGCACTCGGTCTTTCTCTGTGTGTGCGTGTTAAGCGCATTTGAATTAAATTCCAATTTTACATATCAGTTAGCCTGTAATGCATCTCGGATTTGCATAACAATTTGCCTCAGCTTCAGCTAAGATTCTTTAATAGGTTTCATCGCAATACAATAATTTTCCACAATACTTTTAAATAAAGTTTTCAATCTGCGTAGTTTTACTTAGTAATAACAACAAATTCGTGGTAATTCCAATGTTTTATGCCTATATTTTTGGGATTATTGCAATGTCAAATTCATGGAAATGTGTGCGTATATATTTGGTCCTTTGTGTAGACTGTGTGCTAATTGGTCCATGACATCTGCATATCTATTCAGCTAAAGCATAGGAATTGCCTTTAAGGAAATTACATTTTAATTTAAGCGAGTAGAGAAAGCTAAGGCGCATTTATGGCTTTGCCACGTCCTGTACCCCTTGCCCCCTGTGTCGTAGTGTATTGAATGCCCTGCAGGCGCGTTGCTTTTATGGAAGCAGCATAAGCCGCGCATTTTATTCGTTCGCAATGTTTATTAATGAAACTGTTTGTGATTTGCATTTTAATTTATGCAAAAACACAAAAATATATATGTATATATCTATGTAATACACAAGGTTGTTTGTGTGTGTGAGGGTGCAGAGAGTACTCGTACTACAAGTTCAGGAGCATGTACTCGAACTTGTGCAAGGACCGAGGACGAGCGGATTCAATTGAAATTCAAAAGGAAGCGAACAATTTTTAATGTTCTCAACGCTGGCATTTTATGACGATGACAACGATGGCAGCCAAACTGAATTGATAATTAACAAGGCAAATGCGCGTGTAATTAGCATTCATTGAAGCAACGATTCAGATCGTCAGGCTCCACTCTACTCTCGACTCTTTTCTCTTCCTCGCCAAACGGAGACATGCACACAATTCAGCTTTTTATTTCTATTCTTAACATTTTTGCATTTGCTGAAGCTCTCTACTCGTAAATGGGCTTTGCTCTGATAGCAACAAATCCCTGACAGCCCAATGGAGAATGATAAGGAACGAGTATAGAGTTTAAACCGAATACGCAGCAAGGCAACAACCCAAGACCCCCCCCCACACACAATATGTATTTATTTGCATTTATGTCCTGACTAGAATGCTTGCAGCTTTTGGCCGCTTGTCTTGCCCCATTGTCTGTGTCTAGCTATAATCCCTCCATCGTCCTGTCTCTGCGTCTCTCAGTCTCTCGGTCTGTCAGTCAACCAGTTTCAAAGTCACTCACTGGATGCGCCTGAGCGTAAATTTCATCCGCTCGAATGCATTTCCACATCAGCTAAATAGAGCTTTACAATTTACCTCTCCATCATGCTGCTGCTGCTCCAGCCCCCTTTATTTCAACTCTTTCCCCCCGATGAGACCATGCGTAATTGCAATTGCATTGAGCATTTCTCCAATTGTTATTGTTAATAATTTTCAGCTTTTGTTTATGAAATTGCAAGTACAATTCGTTGCCATTGAATTGGCTCTCAAAGCTGGCAAATCCTTTGATTTTCATTGTCTCTTCTCATTGTTTGACGGTTGCTAATCAAAGTCGAGCAGCAACGACAGCAACTATCCTCATCCCTAGAACACCTGCTGTTTCCCTCTTTGATCACCTAAAAGTTAATTAAATCGTTTAGTGTGTACTCCAAGCAAACATGCTCGTGATCTCAAAGACAAACATTGCAGAAACAAAGTCTGTATGCAGACACAGCTCTTGGAAACGCTTTGAGAGATGGTAAACTTGATGTGTATAGGCTAGTGTCTTTTTATACCCGCTACACATAGGGTATAAGGGTATATATAATTTTGTGCCTCCAGAATATGTATGTAGAAGGAGTCATTTCCAAGTATTCTTGATCAGCCGGCAGTCGAGACGATATAGTTGTCCGTTTGAACGCCTGTTCTTCTGTCTGTCCGTCCGTCTGCCTATATGGAACACTGGATCTCAGAGACTATAGAAAATAGAGATATACCATAATTTTATTTCGAAAACATTTGTTATATTTGAACTCATATGAAGTTTGTTTTAAATTTTTGAAGATATTTAGAAAGTACATTTGCTTAGGAAAAACGCCACTTACTAAGGGTGTCAGTTGCTTTGGTTAAAAATCTGGTAAATTTTGCATATATACAAATTATAGCATTTGGTATATTTTTAAGTATTTTTGAGGTATATTAATGTTGATAAATTTTAGAATTAATATTGTTTTACTTTTATTCAAAATGGGTATCGGTTATCTCACAGTCGAGCACACTCGACAGTAGCTTTCTTACTTAAGAACCCTGTTTTTGTCCATACACTTGACTGGTTAAGAGTGTGACTGCAACGGGAAAAAAAAAGAATGCAAAGGGGGAAATCATCCTTAAACAGTCTTTTTTATGCAAATGTGGATGACTGGAAGCAACGCGAGAAATTCAAAGCGGGTATTGGTGAATGCCATTTCAATAATGATTAAAGGGATTAAGTGCACACGAGTTAAAATTAAGTTATAAAACTAAGAATTAATTCTAAGAATTGGCAATGCAACAAAGAAAACATATTTTTGATCTTTAAATAAAAATTATACTGCACTAATAACACAAGAATATGATGTTTAAAATTTGATGACGACTGTTTTTCTCGCTGTGTTGTCTTTCATTAAAGTCAGCTGGCCCGAAAGCTAGCCACATGAGTTAAACAGTTCTATGCGGTCAGTTGCCTACGACTTTTTGCCTTTTGCTGACGAATTTCCAAATGGTGGTAGACAGCATGGAAATGCAGCTGAGGTTAAGGGAAAATGTAACACAGATGTCACTTGACACAGCCGACAATAGAAATTGGCTGGGGACTCTGAGTGAGTGACTGAATGAGGCATTGGCAATAGCCAAAGTGCATGTGTCCTCTGCCAGCACTCACAATAAGCTGAGCATGTTGCACAAAAAAAAAAATTGCAAACTATTCGTACACACTCTCGCACACGCACACACTGGACACGCACACATATAGTTCACACTATTATGCACACGGGAATGGCTACGATGCGATGTGCGAGCAAGCGAAATGTTTGCGAAAGTTGCCAAAAAAAAAGTAGGAGAAAAAATAGCGTTAACAACTTTTCTGTTGCGAGGCTTTCGCTAACACCCGCCCTGCGGCAGCTGACTGTGGTTATTTATGGCAATTAAAGGACTAATGATGTCCGACTCCGGCATCTCGACTGCGACTGCTCCCTGAGCTACAGCTAAAACTATGGCAACAGCTACCATTTTATGTGGTCCCCTGGGTACAACTATCAAGATACCCTGCCGTTGGGTATCATTAGTTTAACCCGCTAATATTGCGTGGAATCTATAAACAGACTTGATACGCACAGTCACATTGGCTTCTGTTGATCATTGTTAAAAAATTATTAAAAGAGTAGTTTTAATATATACATATTTAAGTATTCAAAGTGTATTTAGAGTGCCGATCACCAAAAAAAAGTTTTTTAATTTTCAAATTATATATATATTTTTTTCCATTTTGAGTGTAGCAAAAATTATGTTGTTGTTTTACTGTCATGGTTGCCAGCTCGACTCATCTTTGACTGTAAAGCGTTATTTTATTTGTTGGTCGTCGCTTGTATCGTAACTTTTGCATCGTGACCCCTAGAGTTATAGGGTATACTGACTTCATGATTCAACTGGTACTGCAATAAGTTTGTTTTGCATAAACATATGATCTCTTCATTAATGGGAGCTTAATTAAAATCTAAATCATTGCCTTAAAATCTTTCTATTAATTATGAAAGAAAGGGTGTCTAATATTCAGCTAATATTCAGCCACGAATTTGATAGTATTATAATAAAAATTTGGCAACAATTTGGCTTGCCCAAGCGAAACAAGCTTAAAATTCAATTAATTTGTGTGTTGCACATGAAAAATGTTGCAACTTTAGTGCGTGCCTGAAGAGCGGTTGCTGTATGCAGGATGCGATAACGATAACAACGACAACGACAACGTCAACGACAACGCCCAGGACAGAACAGAGCACTTGTGGGCGGGAACAAGGCACACAAGCACTTCAATGACCGACAGGAAGTTTGCCTCTGCTACCTCTGCAGGCGGCAGCTTTTGAGCTAATTTTGACAGTTTGGCAGCAAACTAAGGGAGTGAGAGACTGAGTGGCAGTGGCACTCGAAGTGGCAGCGGCAGTTGCATTTACAGATATCCAGGGCAACAAAAGAAAAGTTCAGAGAGTGACAGAGAAAGACAGAGAGAAAGAGAGAGAAAGAGAGAGAGAGAGAGAGAACAAGAGAAGGCAACTGGGTAGGAAGTCTGAGTGGTCGGGATGAAATGATGGGAGGAACAGCATTTCATTGTGTGGCCAGTAATTAGATTCGCATTTCAGTCAGCCAGACTGTCAGTGAGTTCGACAACGCTCTGTCTGGCTCAGGAGAGTTAAAGTTTTGAAGCAGCACTAACTGCAGCCAAATTAGTGGCCGAGATCAATTAAACAACTAGCAATTAGATTTTGGCTCAGAGGCGTTGGAGGGGAGGAATGGTGGGAGCGAGCGATGACCAAATGGCGACTGTTTGTGGCCAGAACCGATTAAATTAGCAATGCCCATAAAGCCAACTGGCTAACTGGCCAACTGGACATCAGGCCAACTGTTAAATCATGAAGCAAGCCACTCGCATCCATAACAACAATAACGATAACTCTCACAGCATGTGCGGAGAGAGCGAGAGGAAAGCGAGTGCAGCTGGTGCATCTCATGACTGCACGCTCGGATGCTCATTTTAAATTGACTTCAAACGTTGCTGCGTGACGAGCTGCATGAACATGGACACGGAGCATCGTACATAGCCATGGCCAGGATGTCGGTCTACCCATTTCATTCTCATTCCCATTCCCATGCCCATTCCATTTGGCTCAGGACACTGCAGGCACGCACGCATTTTGATGCCGTGACGAACGTGGACAGGCTGCTGGCAACTGACTGCCGATTGCCCACCAACTGACCGCCCTTGGCTCTCTACCCTTGCAGGCTCCATTCACGCTCTAAGCTCGAAGACCTCACCTACTTGGTAAACCACCAACAATATGGTTAACACTTTGTGCTACTAGTGAACGTGTTGCCTTTAATTGTGGCACATCATTTATGAATGTATCTCTATCTCAATCAGAGTCTGCTGTGCGGAGGCGAGTGCATTCAAATGGTCTTCGCAAATATTTTATCCATGTCGTGTTTCAATCCCATTTCGATAAGCAGCTGGTCATCAATTGAGAAAGCAATTAAGTTACTAATTCCTCTCATGAGCACTTCAACCTGATGCTCCCTGAATTTTAATCTCCATAAATGCGCCAATTAAATTTCGTTTATATTGTAGATACTTCAGTTAAATAAATGCAAACATTAGTTAATTTGTGAATTGCTATCGAAATTAATTTACAGAACGCAACCAACAGCGACAGCCATTGGCTGAAAAGACTTCAAGGCCAGACTTCTAGCTGCGTCTTTGCGCGAGTAGCAAATGAAAAAAGTTGAAGCAAGGGAAAAAAAAAGTGGCAGAGGAAAAACGTGGCAAGGCAGAGGAAGTGACATGCACCGGGGTGGTGTGTGTGTAGCACAGTGGCAAAGTGGCATGAGTATGTACAGCAAAGTGTTCAAGAAATGGCAAACTTTTTGATGCTCCCAAAAACTCATTAAAAAGGATTTGACACGTGAAGTGCGAAAAACTTTTTATTTTTATATTATTTCCCTTTTACATTTTTATGGCAACGTGTGATGGACTTCGCTGTGTGTGTGTGCCTAAGTGTGAATGTGAGAGTGTGCGTTTGATGTGTGTGCTGATTGCCATTGGCAAAGAGCAAAGGCTCACATCAAAATCAAAATCAAACTCGAACAGCTTCGAATCCAACGCCATCTCCGACTGGAGCTCAGCATGTGAGTGTCGCTAGAATTTGTGGATTGAATTTCAATGGCGATTGATGTCGACTGCAAGGATATAGTATGCATGTGTATAGGTTTTGTGTGCACACCATGAATACATACAGACACACTCGCATGTGCAGGTGTTAGAATCAACTGAGGTTGAGGCCAAAAACGAGGCTGTGACTTGGCTGCGAGTTCCGTTGGCTTTTTGGCTCATTTTATGATAATGTTCAAACCTGGCGTTAATGAGCTCTTAAGCTTAAATAAGAAACGTGATTTAGTTACTAAGTAAACTACCAAATAGTCGGCACCTTCACATACATACTGTAGGAGAGAGAGAGAGAGAGAGAGAAAAAGAGAGAGAAGGAGGGAGAGAGTGCGAGAGACAGCACTCAAGTAAGGGGTAGCCGTGCAAGTTTTTGGTAAAATCTGCGCTTAATTTGAAAAGTTGGCTAAAGCAAGAAGACCTCTCTTTCTATGTTCAGCAGGTGTAATAACTGTTGAAATATACTCACTACTCTTTCTCACACAGACACTAACTGGCGTATACATACATATTAGAACAAATACCGACACATTCCCAATCGAAGTCATTGGAAGCCCGCAACTTTTTGCATACAACTTTGCCCACTTAATTGCCAAATCAGACGAACAGCGAACTAATGAAAAAACTTTTCGATTTATTTGCAGCATTTCTCCGATTCTGCAACTAGTGTTTTGTTGTTGTCTCCTTTGTGCTGAACTTGTCGTTGTTGTTGCCGTTGTCGTGCGGCATGGTCAGTTAGCAACACGTAATCATCATTCTGACTCATGTCAGTTTTAATAATTTTTGTGGCTGTCAAAAGGCCAAAGTCGAGAGCTAATCAGAATCAGTAGACAGAATTAGTATGGGACACAGACGAGTGAGCAGGAGGCAAGCACAGTGGCAGGGAAAGGGGCAAGCCGGGACGGAGACGGAGCCAGAGAGTTGACAGTCCAATGTCGAACCCAAAACCCTTTTCATGATATGCAAATCTCTTCGAAATTGAAATATGCAGATGTTCGTTTGAAAATGTATTTTACATTTTATGAAATTTGCAACATAATAAATTCGTTGGGGCGTCTGTCATGTTGCGGGACAACTTAAATTAAGTAATAACTTTTATGCGTCTTGACCTCACACACACAATCAAATTCACACACACACACTCTCATACATACTCGAGCATGTTGAGACAGATACAGTCTGAATTCGTATTAGCTCGTTGACATTTTCTTGGCTGGCTTTTGCCTTTGTGGTTGAAAGGTTGAGTGTGTGAGACGCACAGGCAGATTTTCTTATTAAACTTATACAAAAGCGTTAATGCCGGTCTCTCTCTATGTCTGTGTGTGAATGTGTTTGTTGTGGGGGCTTTTTGGTATTTTAGGGTTAATTTTCGTGCCAGTCCAAAGGTTAATGTGATTAATGTTTACTTAATGAAATGAAGTTATCAAGTTGATTCTATCAATTTACACACAGACGCCGAAGCCGCCGCCTCAGACAAAAGGACCTCTCAGGCCTGTCAGATCTGGCGCCGGTGACGCTTCTCTGATGAAGGTGCCCCGATGGTATCGTGGTATTGGGATAGAATATATAGAATATGGCTTCAAATGCAAATAGCCAAGTGGTTTATGCTCGAGTTGATTCGGTTTTGTGCAAGCTTGAAAGGCATATTAGTTAAACGAGTTAGACAAACTGCTGCTCAAGTGTTGGCCAGGCAAATATTTGGCATTTTCACTCAAGTTGCCGTTACCACGTTGACTTGTTGTTGTTGTCAATGCTGTGAAAGTTGACTGGATTGATGTTGCTGTTGCTGGTGGTGTTGCCTTTGCTATTGCTGTTGCTGTTGCCGTTGCTGTGGTTTTCGCAATCAGACACCCTTTGCAAAGGAATTTAATAAAAAGCAGTTCAATTAAACGCTCTTCAGTTGGCTTTTCTTGCTCTTTCTCTGTTGCTGCTCGATTCGTTAATCAATGCGTTTAACGTTTTCAATCAAGCAACTGGCAAAAGGCTACAGGCAACACGATGAGGGTGGAAGGCTGGGCGGGATAGCGCGGGGTGTTGCGAGGCAGCTCAAATTCAGTTAAGCATTTCACTTATTTGCATATAAATTGATTAAAAAGAAAATACATACAAGGCAACCAACACACTCATACACTTATCCACTCGAGCTTCTCCATGTGTCAACGCAGCAAAGGACGAAAGGGTCCTCGTTTCTTTTTCGCATGGAGAGTGTATGTATGTGTGTGTGTGTGTGTGACTGTGTCTGGTCTGACACTCGCCTCTATAGCTATAGCTAAAAGCTGTATCTGCATCTGTATCTGTGTCTGACTTCGCATCTGACAGTCTTTCTGTTTCTCTCTTCGCTTTGCTCTTCTTCTTCTTTTTTTGGCCATTTCTGACACTTCAAATGCGTATGATTGTTTCCTTTTGATCAGCGAATTGTGAATTGATTCACTGATTGAGTTCAGGTTCAGTTGATGCGACAACAACGTCAGCACACCCAAGAGGACACGACACTTTCGACGTCACACCCACGCGGCTATAGGTTTACTATACCGACACGTTTACCAAATATCTGATCAACCGTTTTACCGTTTTACTATGAGCTTTGATTAAGGTTTCAAGAGTTGCCTTGACACTGATTTTCCATAAAGAAAATTGCATTTAACATTTATCATCGTTTTTACTTTGAACTGAGTCATCTTGTACTCCATTTATGTAAATAACATAAATTAGTTTGTTTTGAATTACGCTTATTGATTGCTTATAATTAAGTTGGGGGACGATAACAATTATACTTTTGACCGGTCAATGGCCGCTTTTTATGTTGTGGCCACACGATGTCCACGAGGTCTGTTGCTTGGTTTCTTTACTCAACTGCCCTAAAAATAAATAGTTACTCAGTTGGGTTTTTTTTTTGGTTTAGTTTGCTTTCAATTTGAGTGCCGTCATGTTCTTTGAGGCCGTGCGGAAGTCGAGCAGCCGTCGCAGGCGAAAGGTGAACACAGTTAATCAATGAATTGCTTTAAGAAGTTTTTTGGCAAGCTGGCAAATTCCCATGACAAAATTTAAAAGCGGTTATAATCCCTCCAATTCATACGTCATACCTTATACAGTTAAATTGCATTTAAAGCAGCAACACGGCAATGCACTCGATTCGTCCGCAGCATTGTTAACTTAATGGCCAAAGGACATGGCAGTGCACTTCAATCGGTCATTCAATTAAACAGTTGCACGAACTGTGTTCAAACAGTGTCAAGGGAAATTGCAATGTATGTAATTTGCCAAATTACTTAGCCCACTGAAACTTGAATCGACGAAACCATTTACTGTCAAGTACAATAATTACTTCAACTCCATAAAATTGAACATTCAAGTTTGCTATCGTTTACTTTCATTATTATAAATCGATCGAATATATAATAAATGTCTAAATGTAAATTAAACTGATTTCGAATTGGATTTCTGATGGACAAGTATTTCGCATTTCGGTACAAGTGGAAACACAGTGCGTGACAAAAAGAATAATATTAGGGTTTGAAAAATGTTGTTGCAAGTTTTGCGGCAGGGCAAGGTTGCAGATGGCATTGCATACTTTCAGGTGTTTTCATTTTAATCTACATCAATTTATCAGCAGAGTGAAAATGTTGTATTTATTTGTGTTTCTGGCGCTTCAACGGCGTCACATGTTTGTCTCGGGCAAACATTTGCCAGTGCAGTGCACAAAATTGCCCGACTGACAAGTTGACTAAGTGACAGAGTGACAAAGTGACTAGCTGAGTAACTTACCGACTGACTGACTGCTAGTTCCAGCCCGCAACTTTAATTGAAATAAAATGTTTCCACGGCGGCGTAGCACAAAGACTGAACAGGTGGTCAGAAATGATGGGGAGACAAGTAGAGAGAGATAACGTAGATAAAGAGAGAGAGGGCGAGCGAGCGTGAGCAATTACGAGAGCGAGAGAGACAGTTGGAAACGAATGAATCAGTCAGACACAGTTGGCACGTCTGACCGGGTTTTGTGTCTGTGCGGCCCACTGTCTGTCTGCTCCATATGACTATAAATGTTTGTAAGTAAGTAACTAGTTTTGAACCTCACAACCCGCAGCCCACATTTCATTTCCATTCATTCCATTACGCTCTCTCATCGTCTGACTCGTTCGCAATCTTCTCTCTCGCTCTGTCTGCGAGTGCTTAGCTGTTTATTCATTGCCGCCGCTTTATTTTCTCGTATTCAGTTTGCATTTCAAAGCCGCTAAAGTAACAAGTATCTTGGAGCTATCTGCGAGCATTCAGTTCAAAAAGAAGATACATTCGCAGCAAAAAGCAATCTTTGTGTAAAGTGAAAAGGGCCATAGAAAAAGATATACAAAACTTGCTGCAATGGACGTAAGCTGCTTGGTTATTTTTCCACCCATTTCCTATTCCCCATTCCCCGGTCTCCATTTTCCCTTTGTGGTTTTATTTGTGTGGCTAAACTTTACTTTATTTGCACGACCTTCACCTTGGGCTTCAATTAAACAAATTGCACTCAAGTGCTTTTACAAAAATGAAAATAATTTCGCTAAAAGCGGCAAGAGTTAAAACCCAACAAACTTCGCAAGATCAGCTGAGGCTGTTCGATGATTCATACGACCGAGTTTCGGGTTCGTCTTTACTTCCACTTCTTCAGTTTGCTCTTCACCCTTGAGTTGGTTATTATTTGTTTATTTCTTTACGCTTCTGTTTATACAATCACTTTAATTATAATGACTGCGTTGAGGTTTCATCTTAGTCACTTTTTATGCGTATGCTAGAAATGAAAATTACGTTGAATTTTATGCGATGATTAAACCACAAGTAAAAACACATCGGTTACTTGGTAATCGACTTGAAGTTTCCCTGTAAAAAAAAACCGTGTACATTTTATTTTTCTAACTTACAATTTACCTCTGCAGTCGGTAATGAATCACAGCTACCGCAATTGAATACTATGTATATGCAATGTGAATACTTGAAATATTGATTGGTCTACTTTCTTGCTTTTCCGCTTTCGTTGCAGCCCTCTAATGGAGACCTATATACACTGGAAGCCAATTTGGTGAGCAAGTCGCTGAGAGAACTGACAGATGGTGCTGACAAGGATCCCATTACCAAGTTGCGTTTGCTTTGCCTGAGTCGTGGCGCAACAGGCATTTTGGGACTTGGCAGGTGAGTTCCATGTCCTTCGATTGATGGACTTTAAATGACATATACTCTCTGTTATTTAACTATTCAATGTTCAATTAATTATTTAGAGCTTTTCGCGCCATGGACGATGATGGCAGCAAGGCCCTCAATAAGGAGGAGTTCATCTCGGGAATTCGAGACATTGGTCTGGATGTAACTGAAGATGAAATTAAAGAGATGTTCAACACGTGAGTTTTTAAATTGTTTCCCAAATGAATTCAACAACTAATTAGCTTGTTGAACATAGCTTTGATGAGGATGGCAGCGGATCTGTGAACATGACTGAGTTCTTGCTGAAGCTACGCGTAAGTTACAACAATAAAATCTACGAATAGTAAGTTAATTTTTTAATTTCTTTTTTAGCCACCCATGCCGCAGTGTCGTCTGGCAATCATCGATCAAGCATTTGACAAGATGGACAAGGATGATGATGGGGTCATTACCATAGATGATCTGAAGAATGTTTACTCGGTCAAGGAGCATCCGAAATATCAGAGTGGCGAGAAGAGCGAGGATGAGATATTGACAGATTTCTTGCACAATTTCGAGGGTGGTCGTGGAAACCTTGATGGCAAGGTGCGTTTGTTGTTAAGAAAGTTTACTTATAAGCTCCCCTTTTAATATTGCCAATTCATATTTACAGATAACTCGAGAGGAGTTCATCAATTATTATGCCACAATTAGCGCCTCAATTGACAATGATATGTATTTCGATCTGATGATGCGTCGTGCTTATGCAATGTAAGGATATCTGTTTGAAACCGTCCAAAGGCTCAAGCTCAATACAATTCTGATTCTCAAGTGTCTAACTATAAACTTTTAACTAGTGTTTAGTCGCTCATGTTTTATTTATAACACACTCTACGCATATTTCATTCAATAAAAAAAAAAATAATCTTTTATCTGGTGAAACAAAATGATCTTGAAATCTTCGAAGTGATACACCACATCGAACTATGTGGATGGGGCCTTTGTTAAATATGCAAACAAGTTGAAAGTTTTGTCTAAACATTTGTTGCTAGTTTACATACATTTAAGTGCAGTCCGGGCCAGGCCCATAATCAACCGAAAGCTAGCAAATCCAAGATGGCAATCATTGCAACAAACATAGCAGACTCTGAAAATCGTTTGGAATTGTCAGCAGCATTCTAGCTCTGAATGTGAGTGTGTTGTGTGTGTGTGCGTGAGATGTAGTGGTAGTGGAGCAACTGTTTGGGGCTGGTGCGCCAGGCATTTATCACACAGTTGTCGCAGTTGGAGCAGAGGACGGTTTGAGCATTCAAGCAATGGCAGCCTAAATGTATGCTTTAAATTATGCAGACACCAGCTGAGATTGTCGCCGTACACACAAGTGTGTGTGTGTATGCGTGTGAGTGTATGTGCGTTTGTTTGTGTGAGTTGTTTGTGCGTGGCACTGGCAACTTGTGCACTGATTGCAGGCAACTCATACGAAATTTTAATTGCCAATGTTGAAATTACGCAGCCAGTGAGAAGGCCCAAAACTGAAGACTGAGATCCAGACAGAGAAAGACACTCAGACACGGGCCGAGGGCAAAGAAGAGACAGAGAGGCGCAGAGGCAAGGAGACAAATAGACATGGCTAACAAGCTCGCTGCAATCATCTTCAGTGTAAATCACAAAGTTACAACTTTGTAGTATGATTTCATTAAATTTTATTTACAGCCTTGCAACAATTTCAACTACTTCAGTTCTTTTAACACCCAGCAAACAATTGCGGCAAAGGGAATATTCATTGGATAACTTTGTATTTTATAATTTATTTACAGTTATAAAAGCTTATGATTTAAGCCTTCGTTCAATAAAATAAAACATTTTAGAAATTAATATTTATATTTCCTTTCCATTTACTCTTAAGAGCTTTTCCAGAGTATTTCACTGCTTAACAATTAATCTCTTCTTTTACATTCAAAGTTTATTTGCTTGTTTGTGTACTGCTGCAAATTTAACTGCAAATATAAATTTACCAAGTTTTTGGGAAATGTGAAATTCGTGAACTGCTTAATAAAAAAATTTTCAATTGCCATTTATTTGAGCTTGTTGTCGTCTTCAACTTGTTGGCCACACAAAACCAATTTCAATTTCAATTAATTGGCTTCCATATGAGGCCCGAAGGCTCGTTTGCCATTGCTCCTCTTCTGCTACTACTATTGCCATGTGTCGAGTTGTTTTATGCTCTTAGAGCTCGAAAATGCCTTTTATTGGCTTGCAGTTTTCACACTTGGTTGAGTGAAGTGCCTGGAAAATTTGTGGATTTCCCAAAAATACCAAAATTTACTTGTCTAAGAGACTCGCACACACGCATGCAAACCTTTGCAATCGTGTGCACATTTGTTCCAAAATCTATTGAAATGTTTTGCAAATTAGCATCAGCAGTTGGCAACATAATAAAAAAGCTAACAACTGTCAGACCTGCCATCTTTAACAGACCGAGCTAAGCCTTTAAAATCTCTATTAAATTAAATACTCTCAAGATTTGTAGATTGAAGATGGGCTTAAATTAATTGTGTATAATAATTCCTTGATTTCTGGCAGATTACATAAATATAATTTCGTAGTCATAGCTTTGTATCATTTAAATCGAGAAACTTCTGCTCATCGCGGCATATGATTAATAAGTGCTAATGATTGACATATAGACATATTTGGTGTGGCATTTGAATTTGCATGTTAATATGGATAAATCGAGGCATAAATTAAATGCAAACTGCAGTAGTTGTCAGTCTGATAGTCTGCAGCTGACACTTAACCGTTTGTCTACTGAACGTCATGAGGTTCTGTGAAATATTTATTCGTCTGTACTGAAAATACTGTGGTACATACGAAAAGGACTGTGGACACTTTCCATTTGTTGTTGATTGAAAAAAAAGAGTCGAACGAAGAGAAAAGGTAAAAGAAGTGGACTCCTGACAAAAGCCAAACAGCCAGGACATCGAAGCCGAGCACCAACATCACGAATAAAAGAGACCAGCACATAAAAATAATAATAAAAGGCTGGCCCACACTTGAGTAGAGTTGGTCCCGAACCGAACCGGTCTTGTTCGGCCACAGGGCACATCATTGAAGGAGTATTGAATAAATTTCATTGCAAGTTGAAAGGCGAAAATGGGACTCGGGCGGACAGACGAAAGGCATTCGGTAGGCATTGAAGTGTGTAGTGACGAGGCTGCAAAATATTTCAGTCACGTTTTAAATGTAAAAATCTCAATCACGTGATCGAAATGCGCGCATTCAAAATATGCACAAGCGAAAACAGAATGCGACCCCAATAGACAGAGAAAAAAGGACAGACGGTGGTAGGAGAGGAGAAGGACGATGAAGAGGAGAGTCAGAGATAAACAACAAGTGAGCAAATGGACACGGACACGGATGCGGATGCGGTGCAAGTCTCATCGTCTTGTGCTTGGACTTGGGCACTTGGCCAACTCTAAATCGAAATGAAGACCAAAAATAAAATTCGACCAAAGGCTCTTAACAGGTACTCGTCCTTACAGGATTGATGATTTACGAGAAATGTCACCGTCGTCGAATGAAACGTTGCATGTTGCGGGCATATCTAATAATAAAATTGTTGATGATCTAGATCTGGTTGTCGTTGTCGTTGTAGCTCTTGTTGTTGTTGTTGTTGTTGTTATCATGTTGTTGATGATGATGCTGTTGTGGTTGCTGTAGTCACTGTAGTTTACAGATATTTTGTGGGCAGCTGGTGGCATCCGTCTCTCAAATTGCATAAAATATGCAAAAAGCTTAACAAACTGCGCGCATCGTTGATTGAAATATCGAAATCGAGTGCCATTTACAACAGTTCTGAGCACCTGCAATGTACAATACTGTGGGATAGATTGCCATTATATTTCAATTATATTGTTGTGTTTGAACTTACTTGAATGTATTTATAAAATGGATTAAATTGTTTTATATTAGTTGGGTCTGGCAGGAAAGATTAAATTTCTTTCTAAAGCCACACATAATTCGGTTTTTGTTCAAGCAACGTTAGCAAATTTTAATCCTAATATTGATCCGAGGTTTACATATTTGCTCTTTATTTTCACTTTATATTGTTTTAACAAAATCGTTATATCGAATTTCATAAAATCTTACAAACTTTCCATTTAACCCCATTGTGCAATGTACACTAAAATACCATATTCACACTCAGCTACTCGCAGACACACATACGCACATACAAAGCGAACTGGTGCAAGTGCACACAATGCGCTACAATTTCCGTTTCCTCTGCACGCAGCTCGTATAATTTTCACACCTTTGATTGATTGAAATGTTCGTCATGTTCATCATTTGATTTTCATTTTTATGCAATTCAGTTTTCATCCATTCATACGCTGATTCGACTCTCTTCTTGCGCCTTCAATCCATTCCGCCTTCCCCAGAGCACAGTATGTTAATTCTCTTTAATGAATTCTTGTTTAATTTAACTGTCGAGTAACTGCTGAGCTTAATTGTCAGTTATCGATTTAAAGCTTAATTGAGGGGACGATTTATTTAAGCGCTGAGCAATCTGTAAGTATGCGGCATACTCTTGTTTTAAATTACAATATAAGTAATATTCCATATCCGCTTATGTAAAAATTACTTTAAATTAAAAATCATCCATCTGAAAGGTAGGCAAAATTTATTTACGAAAAAGCATTACAGACATATACATATATATATATATATATATATATTTTTGGCAGCCCTTTTATTGTGTATACAACAAATTTTGTGGCCAGAGGCAAGTGACCCATAATTAATCCGCTATAAATGTTGTGGGATTGCGTATACGCAGCGCTGGCATCAAATAAAAATTGTCGATGCATTAAAACACGTTTTAGTGTTCGAATTTGGTAAACTAAGCATCGAATGTTAAATGTTAATTTCCCCACAGCAATGACTGCAGCAACAGCAACAGCAACACCAATAACAACAACAATAACAACTACACACTCTCGGAGTGTGTGTCTACGACTAGTGAAATAACAACCACAACTAGCAGTGACGTAGCAATTTTTAGATTCATTTATTTGCGTTTATGTCTGAACCAAAAATGAACATGCAAATGGCCATTTTATTATGGACATTATATTATTGTGCCAAAATGTGCTATTGAATGCATTAGTTGCATGTATTTTGTATGTGACAGTCTGTTCGACTGTGTGAGTGCGAGTGTGCGTGTGTGTAAGCAAGTCCCGTTGCGGTCATGTATGGTATTCATATGCAAAAACAGCGGCAACAAAAAATCAATTTGTAAATGTTTTTAGTGCCGTTGCAACTTTGACATTTCACACTGTTCACAGCTGTTGCTGTTGTTGCCGCATTTGATGGTGGCCAATTTTTTTTTGTGTTTGTTGTATTTTTATTTTTGATATTGCTTCGCTATACAACAGACAACTGCCAACTGACCCCATTGGCTGCAATGCCCGTTTGTAATTAGCGCTCGCCTGTCAATGCTGCCGCTGCTGGTGCTGCTATTCGGGGAGTTTTTGACCCCAATTGCTTTGTCACCATTTCAATTTGCAATTTCAGCCATTAACTAGTTAGACTCAATGCAATTAAACTTGCACTTGTGCAGCTCAGCTCAGAGTGAAGAGGACACAAGGTAGCCGAAGCAATTGCTATTGCAATTTGCAAGGAGCAAGCGAACTTTGTCCAGTCCTTCTCATTTCTCCATTCCGTCCATTCTGTCCAATCCGTTTCTGCCATGTTGTCAGCGGTCTGTGCAACCGCAGAATGTTGCTGCTGATGTTGCTGCTATTGACGTTGTTGCTTTTGTTGTCGCATAGAGTGAAAGTGGCGAGCACTCAACACACCAAACAAGTAACACCCAACACTTGCCATCTGCCACCTGCCACCGGCCACCGGCCACCGATTGCCGTGTATCGACACTCGCGTAGTTGCATGTGCGTTCCATTGGAATAATTTGAAAATGGCAAAAGGAAAAAAATAATAAAAAATTGTATCTTCTCATTGAGTTAATTGCAAATTGGATGAAATTGTAATTTTACACTTCATTTCATGCAATTCATGGCTGATTGACAATTTAGTTTTTCATTAAGGTAACCCGCCCGACGATGGCACAGCACAGCACAGCCTCGAGATCCGAGCATCGAGCATCAAGCATCGCTTGGGCCCCGTTAACTTGATTGCCATGCTGTGGCTGTGGCATGCAACACACCACCAAATGCTGCGACCAACACTATTTTTGCTTGACTGAGCCTGAGCATTCTAGTTATGGAAATAAGTATGTCATTGGCATAGTAAAAAAACGAAGGAAGAAGGGAGTTGTATTTTAATATTGTATATGAAGACACATGTCCCAAAACATGTTGAAAGTGAGTAAACTGAATGGCATTTTATCGTTAAGTTTCTTGTGTTTAATATATTTATACGAAACTTGCATGTTCAAGTTGTCCGTTTCCTCACACACGCACATCAATTATTGACTTCAATGCAGCAACCGCGAAAAGTTTTGTGCATGTGCATTGCAAATGTTGCGCATACGCAGTGTTGTATTCGTACATATCAACAAGAACAGCAAACTTAAAGTTATGAATTCATAAAATATGTGATTTATTTGTAACGAAACTTTCATTCATCTTCTTCATGAATGCATTAATGCTGCTATGATGGAAGAGCCAGCTAGCATCACTTTTCTCCTTCAATTTCTTATAGTAACGCATAGCTGAGAGAAAAAACTAAAGTTAACGCTGTCACGTTACTGGGGTGGCATGTGGAAAATATTTATAAAAATACGCAAAAAGGGACAAAAACTAAGTAGCTGTGCTTGCGGCTGTGTGGCTGCAGTCGGTGTCTTTATGAGGACACGTGTGTCGAAACGCGTCGGAAATGTCAGTCTTATTTCCGCTTAAAAAAAAGGAAGAGAGAAAGCAGCATTCCAAGCATATGCAGTGAGGTTGAGTGCTGCTGCTTTTGTTTTAATATTCATATTTTAGCATCAGAAATTATTCGTTGAAATTAAGTTGCTTTATGCACGCACAGCAACTGAAGGGCAATGGTAGAGCAAGAGAAAGAGCAGAGAGAGTTGAATAGTGAAGAGAAGAGAGAAAAGCAAAGAAGTGAGCTTAAAAGCGACTACGACGAAAATGCTTTGAATTTAAAATCTGCAATTTTCTGTTGATTGCCGCACCGAAGCCAAGCAGAAGCAGCAGCAGCAGCGACAGCAGCAGCAGAGCAAAACAAGTGCTGCTGAAGGAGGCGGGTGGGCTAACCAACGTGCAGTTATAGTGTAACAAACAACAGCAACAAAAACAAAGTGCTGGCCTGCGTGTTGGCGGTTGATGTAGCCAGAGAGTAGAAGCAGTAGCAGCAGCAGCATCATCACAACTTTTGCGTAAAATTCCAGTCATGTGTCCCTAACAAATCCCTGCATTATTCATGAAATGATAAGATGACTTTGTGCTAGCTTCGTGGCCATCAACGCTACTGCTACTACCACTACTACTATATTTTTTTGCTCAACATCTTTTGCTATAGCACGTTATATTTTGCATGCAGTTGCAGCGCTGTTGTTAGCCGTGTTTAACTAGCAACGATATGCCTTTAGTACCTGTACAAATACCGGCTTAAAAGATGCATAAACTAAAGTAAAATGCAAACCAAAAGTGACACATCAAACGGTTGTCAGACAGCGCGAAAAGTTGCCCCTGTATAAATATGATAATAACTATAAATTGCTAATACAGTTAAGGCCACAAAAGGTGAGCTTATACGCATTAGTTGTGCACCAAAATAAATCTCAAAGGGAAGCAGCTGACAAGGCGCTAACAGTATGCACAGCTGTTAATGTTAAGCAGCAGCTGTTAATGTTAATAACATTACAGTTGCCTTACAGTTGCCTTACAGTCAACTACAAAACTACAATCAGATGCTGTTGCTCTCTTGCTTCACTCTCTTTCCTCGTTTGCTCTTCAAAAGTTCTCTTGGGAATGATGGTTGTAACAACGTGTCGTGTAAACGAGCGCACGACAAGGATGCTGAGAGAGAGGCAGCAGCGGCAGCAACAACAGCAACAGCATCAGAGCGGGCAGCATTACAATTACACGAGAAAGACGTCAACGTCGCCGCCACAACATTAACGACGACCACGAATACAACGACAGCGGCAGCGATGACGACGATGATGACGACGCCAACGACATAGACGACGTCGACGACGACGACGACGATGCCGACAACGAGCCGTGTATCTCGCGCTGCGGCTGCAGCTTCAGTCAGTTCGTAAACTTGAAGCCGTGCGGAGATACTTTGAGGCAACGCGTCATCGTCGTCGTCGTCGTCCTAGATTGCCAATTGCTCTCGAAGTGAAAACAAAACCACAAGAAAAATAGAGAAATTAAATGGAAAATAAACTTTGAAAGTTGGAATTGCATTGCGAACAGAAAATGTGAAGGATGCGCTAACGTGATTATTAAAATAAATGCTAATATTACGCATACGCAGTGTGTGACGGCGTCTGTGTGAAGACAAAAAAGACAGACATAGAGATAAAGAAGAAGCTTTAAATACGTAGTGAGAGAGAGCCTTAAGTAAACAGAGTTTTTGTGCAGTGGCCAAATGAAGTTAAATAGAAGCTGAGCTGAGATATGAAGTCGCCGGACAAACTGATTAATTGAGCGCGGAACTTCCGTTTCCGCTGTGCGTTTGTGTGCTTATGTATGTGTGTGTGTGTCAGAGTGTGCTTAACGCTGAGCTAAAGTGTAAGCGCGAGCAGTAAGATAAAGAAAATTCGGGTGTTTGTTGGGTGGTGGTGAAAGCATTCTCAAATATTAAACACATGAATTCGCTTGAATTTACCATTTAAATTATTTAAGTTGACAAACGTACGAAGACGTCGACGATACGCCACGCCCAACTCCCAGCTAGCGCCCTTATTTCCTGTTTTGATGTCGTCTGTTATGCTTTCCCTTTTCCCGTTTTTCCTTTTCCTTTTGCTTTACCATTCCCGTTCCCATTGCCATTCTGAATTTCCATTCTCATGCCCAGTCGCTTTCTCTTTTATATGGACGGCACTTGCCTCGTTCTTCCTGCTTTCTTTATTTTCTTCAAATGTTTGTTATTTATTTATAACGACAGAGGCAACGGAGAGCGTATCCTTTGAACTTGCCTGCATGGCTTTGCAACTGTTTTTATGCTATACTCGTGTTCGTATTCGTATTCGTCGTATAGTACGTATTTGTTTTTATTTTCTCTCTATATATTATCCAGTGCTCCAACTCGCCTTTGACGCTGCTGCATTCAATTAATTTTATTTCCATTGAACTCTCTCCTTACGCCTGCACGCCTTGCATCCCTTCTCTCTTATCATTTTACTTGGCTGCGAGCTAGTGGATTCCATTCGGCCTTTGTGCCATCGATTGCCATTGAAATATTAAACAATCTACTCGACTCTCATGTTTGCAAAGTGCAGCTACACAAAATAATAATAAATAACTAACGCTGACAAAGTCACAACGATTTACATACATATATTTTTTCCTGTGCAGTGAAGACAACAACAACAACAAAAACTCCAGCGACAATAACATCAACCACAACACCAATAAAAACAACAACGACAATAACAACATAGTGCAACGCGTGCAACGACATATCAATTAATTTTATTCAAACAAAATTTCCGAAAACAAGTAACAAACGAAAAAAAAAAAGAAAAAACAAAAACATGGATTACGGCTGCCTGCTGTTCCTCTTCTGTTGCTCTTTAATTGGTAAGTGAATGTGATTCATTTTTGTCGTCGTCTGTTTGTGTTTTAAATTGTTATTTTGTGTTGTGCTGCTGCAATGCTGTAATGAAGCATCAACACGAATTTGTAAGCAGCTTAAATTACAGCTCAACAAATTGCTCCTGGGCCCACGCTCTGTATGCGTGATATTCCAATATGTATACTCAAATCGCCTTTGTTTCAATTGATTGTTAAATGTTTTCCGATCCGCTTGCCAGCCGATTAATTTTTTTTGTTTTTTTTTTTGTGCTCCTCACTGTTTGCCTTCAGTTCAACCGCAAATCAATATTGACAAAGTTTTTGCCTGTGGGCCGGCTTCTGGGCTTCTGGGTCCTGGTTGCTGCTTGCTGCTTGGACGTGGCCAGCAGTCTTCGTGGCTGACTGCTCTTTTAATGACTTTTGCCATAATTTCAACCGCTGGCAGGCATTGCAATTGCACTGCAGTTGCACTTGCCACTCATTCATTTTCATTCGCAGTTTGCTTTTGATGTTGATGCTGATGCTGACGCTGCCTTTTGGCACTTGGTAATTTGTGCTGCCGCAACTTTTACTCTGCTGCAGCGTCAGCGCCGAAGACACAGGGCAGAGCAGACATAGGCAATGGTAGTGGCAGATTCAGAGGGGGGAACACTAACAGCGACTGCTGCACAGTTTGAGTGCAGTTTAAAGTTAAATTGTATTTCGGAAATGTTCGCAATTAGGCAGCCTGCCAAAGGCATCGCCTCCATCGCCTCCAGCACATAAATTGCCAATGGCAATGGGGCAATTAATTTGCAGCGCATTAAATGAGCTGCCATTTTGCCCAATAGCAACCAAACGTCGACTTTCATTTCTCAACAGCGGTTTTCAGCTATGTGCACAGCAAGTTAACTAAAATGCAGTTCGGTAATTGCAAGAGCTACTTGCTGATTCTTGAGTTTTGATATATTAATTGTCTTCTGGAATTACAATTGTAAACCTGGAAGTAAGAAGATCGCAATTAAACTTTTTTTATTTAATTTTTGAGCATCATTTAGGTATTTCAATTGTCTGGCTTATAATATTTGTTGGCAATCATTTTCAAAGAAGCAAAACATAATGGCTTAAAATTCGACGTGAATTCATTTGATTTTGAAGTCATATCGATTTATAAATTTATGTTAATTTCATTAGAAACAATTTCGTAAATTTAAGTGAATACTCGTTGCGCTGGATAAAATTTCCTCATGGAATTTTCCCATTAAAAATAAAACACAATTTAAGCAACTATGACAATAAGAATAAAGTCGTAAATATTCGTTTATTTTGATAAGTGTCTTGACATTTCTAAATGAACTTATTACTAAACCTTTTAGTCGCGACTTAAGGCAAATTCTTATGCAAATTTCTTTAACCAAGCAACAATTAAACAAATTTTTGTGTGTGACACTTTGAGTGTGTGGCTTGAGGTTGAAAATCTGCTTGATAACGTTATTTAAAGTGAACTCATTTCGTTGATAGAGATAGCATATCAATGTATTGTGTGGTTTGTGATACTATGAAATAATATGTGCTGGGTAATTACTGCGCAATTTGCATATTCCACATGAAACGAAAATGGGAATATGCGAATATGTGGTTGCCCCATTTAAACGAGTTGAATTTCTTTCAACGAACAATAATAGTCTTGCATAATTAATGAAATATGTAGTATTTCAATTGTATTGAAGATAAAGTTATATTGCTATTAATTTAGTCTTTAGTGCACATTTGTATTTGTTGACTTAACAGCTATATTTTATTTCTAGTACTTTCAAAATTGTATATCTTTTATATAATATCGCAATGTAAGTGAATTGATTTGTTGAATTTGTATGTAATGTTGAATAATACCATGTTCATCCATTTGTTATAATACAAATGTTGATATGGCTTTCAATTTAGTGACAGTGTATTACACTACCAAGTCAAAACATCAGAAGCTAGTTCAAGTTCTATTTTTACAGTATATTGCTATCTAACTTTATGTTTTGTTTTTGACCTCTCTTCTTCACTTGGCCAATTGGTACTGTGCATATTTATAAGTCAGGTTTCTCAATCCCTCACATTGTTCGCTCGGCTCATGAAAATTTATGTTGGCCCCCACATGGGTGGTGAGCGTTGTAAAGTCGAGTCACTTGACATTTTTGGTTCGTATTTCTTATCAATTTTCGGTTTGTGTATGTTGCAGCTGCTCTTATCGCTACAGCCTGCCCCCAGCCACACGCCGCATGCCACAAACATTGCATTTGCCACAGATATACATATGCCAGTTACATGTGGCCACATCCAATGCTGCACTTTGTTGCGCTTAGCTCGCTTTTATATTCGTATCCTGACTGCCAGCCAGACTGCACTGGCCTGTCCTGGCCTGGCCTGGCTCGACTGCATAGCTGCCGTTTGCCTGGCCAACTATTTTGCATATTCATTTCATGAAATTTCAAATTTATTCGATGTCTCATGTGCCGGGTCTGCCTGGCCTGCCACAGTGGCTATCAAACCAGTCCTCCCAACGGACACTGTTCGCATTTCCAGTCCAACATTTTACCCAGTCACCTGTGTGAATTAAGAAATTATGAGTCTACTTTCTCTCCCCATTCATGCCTGCAACTGTTTGGCTTCCACATACTAACTGGTGTTTTATTTTGTATTTTCTGACATTCCAGATATGCAGAGCATTTCGGCGCTACTAGTTACGGATATCAGTGTGCCGGAAATCGTTGATTTCAGAGATAATGTTACGCTCTCCTGCAGCTACGATATGAAGGGACACACATTAAACTCGGTTAAATGGTACAAGGATCGCTTGGAGTTTTTCAGGTACATTTGATCGGTTTAATCCTTGCCGATATGTTAAAATGTTGGTTTTATTATCAGATACACACCGTTAATGCGACCGGTTTATCTCACATTTCCCGTGGCTGGCATTCAAGTGCTCGATGGCAAGTACTTTTGCAACGAGTCCACATGCCGTGTGGATCTCAGTCTACTCGGAGCCAAGTCGACGGGCACCTTCAAGTGCGAGGTGAGTGGCGATGCGCCGCACTTTAAGCTGGCTGCGAGGGAGGACAACATGACAGTGGCAGGTGGGCAAAGGACTTGCTGTAAAGCACTTATACCATTATTAGCTAATTTGTGTCATTTGAACCTCAATGCCCGCAGCCTTGCCACAAAGCGACCCTCTAATCGAGAGCTTCAACTCCATGTATCGCATGGAGGAGTTTCTCAGTGCCACCTGCTCATCGGACTACTCGAGTTTACCCACAAAGCTCTCTTGGTACATCAATGGCGAGCAGGTTCGAACCCGAAACACATACACACACAAATGCATTCGTACTTAATCACTCCATCTCTGGATTGTGCCACCCTCTTTCTCTCTCTCTCTCTCTCGCTTTGTGTATTTTGCAGCCAATGCTTGGGGAACTGCAGCCGAGCATTGATACGAGCATACCAGCCCACGATTATATATTGCGTCGACAGCGACTCCAGGTGCATTTCTATCTGCAGGGACAACGCTTCTACCAGACCGATAATATACTGCGGCTTAAGTGCGTGGCGGAAATTGAGAACTATCCGGAACTGCGTCGCGAGATGACGCTTAGTGCGGCCCTCACGCCATTCGATAATTTGAATAATCTGATGCTGAAGCATTCCATAAGTACGTATTCCCAGTTTTAAAAATTTTATATATTAGCTTTTGAAAATTGTTAATATATTCACCTAATTCGTATGTTCTTTTTTTACTCTTTGCATTTCTCAGGCGCTGCAAGTGCACAAAGGAGCTGCCATTTAGCAGGGACATGTCTAATATCCGGTTTCTTTGCGTTAATTCTGCTCACAAAATGCTTGCAACGCCAATCATGAGCATCCACAACAGCCATGGAAATGCCACAGCTCGGGTCTCAATCTCAATCTCAGTCTCAGCAGGCGGCAACTGCAATGAGAGCGGCAACTTTGGCAAATATATCAACACATTAGTTAGTTAGTTAGGTTAAGCATGGTGGAAGCTGGCTAATGGTAAGACAACGGGTTGCCAATGGCAAGGAGGAGGTGGAAGGGGCGGGTTTAAGTTGTCACTTGTAAATAGTTATGGTAAAGACGGTGCAGCAATGGAGAAGCAGATACTATGATTTCATTTCAAAAGTGCGCTCAACGTGCACAATAAATACAAATATAATATATATATAATTCTAATTATACTAAGTGAATATTAGGGATTAAGACGGAACTGGCAATGAAGTCCCCTTTAGGCATTTTTCGTTGCAAACGTAATTCATTCATCTTTGTTGAATCGTATTCGTATACAGGGTTATGCCAGAAATGATTAAAAGAGTACTAAGTAAATTAACAATTAAATTAAATTTGTTTTTATGCATACGTATATAAAGTTTATTAAAGATATTATTTAAATCCACAAAACTGCATTATAATCGATTTAATTTGTTATTGTTGATAAGCTGCATTTGTTAGATTTTTATATGCTTAACACTTAAAGCTATGGATATACAAAATGTGGGCATTGTCGAGCATTTGCTTCTCAGGGAAGCCAAATAAATTGATTGCATGTCCTTAATTCAATTATGAAATCAAACACACATAAATGCAAATACTCGTACAGAATAATAAGTAATACAAATACAATTAAACTGCACTCGATAACAAGCAAGCAAGTGATGATGATGATGGGATGCTGAAGGTGGGTTCAACTCAACTTGCTTGTTAATCTAGCCATGATAAGCCAACACTCAAGCAAACACGAATTTTTAATGTACATGTAAACATTTTCAAAATTAAATAATAACACACATTTTTGCGCACATGAAACCCTTTTCGCAACTAAAAACCACTAAAGAAAACCAAAAAAAAAAAAAAAAAACAAGTACGACATCAAATGTTATCTGTGGAATATGCAAATGTTGTAAAAAACAAATATGGATATAGAGAAGCGATATGTATAGATTAGTTACCATAGAAAGCTGTAAATAAAATTTTAAAAATTATAAAGAAAGAAAAAATCATAAATATAACGCTACAGAAACCATGTAACATCAGCATAAATGAAAACATGAGTCGAACATCCAATGTACGTACTTTAATTTTATATGTTCAACAGACAGAATGCTCATATTCAGCAACACCAACGAGTTGAGTTGAGTTACTAACTAAATATGCGGAAAGCATTTCATATTTAATGAGCAACTAGGAATAAAAGCCGAAAAAAATGCAAAAAATCAATAAAAATACAAAAAATTGCATTAACTGCCAAACAGAAGAGGAAATTAAACCAACAAAACGAATTCACATCACATCAAAATGAAACTGAATATAAAAAAAACAGTTACTCGGGAGAAATTGCAAAACAAAAACAAAAATATAATATAAATAAAAAACGCTTTAACAAACAATGTAACTTGATATATTAAATTGAAAAGGTAAACAAAATACTGTCGGGCACTTGTTAATCACTTTTTGTTAGTCAATATGCAATTAAAACTAAACTGAAGGCCTATAAAAATATTAAAAAAAGTACGTGTACTCGTAATATGAAAACAAATGAGAGTATTACTGCCAAATGTATAAATTGATTCGTCTATTCATTCGCACATCTTTTGGTTGTGAACTTGTTTTATTTAAAATAATATTAATAATAATAAAAAAAAACAAACAATTAAAAAAAGTGATTCTTTTTGTTGCTGCGTTTACGAGTATTCGTTAATACTATTCGATTTTTCAGGCGGCATAAAAGCAAAACAATTTTTTTTTTTGAGTTTTCCACATTAAACGAATATTTATTTCATTTAATGCATAAATGGTATAAAAAACTATTTATCTCACTAATCTGTGAAATTACAGACAGATCCGACGTTGGTTTCGAATTTCTGTGTTATACAATATACAAAGGGATTTTAATTAAGAGGAAATGACTGCAAAATGAGCGTGACGAGCTGTTAATACGTTTACACAATAATTCTTCAAATGCCACAAATTTAATAGGAATATATTGATTAAGTGCACAAAAACGAATTCACTCTTCAGAATGAGGAGAACATTCCGTCTCTGATTAAGAGCAAAATACTTGTTTTCGTTTGTTTCGAATTTCTCCTCTTCCCACCAAAAATGCATTTGCATCGCATTCCTTTAAAGTCTTCTGAGCTTGTAAGCCCATTGTGCTAGCTGCCAATGATGAAAAGTACTTGCTTAATTTGAAATAATAACTTGTTTAAGTACGTAAATTTGTACAATTAATTATGCTAATAAGGCTTGGCCCGACTGAGACCGAAAGTCGGGCCAAAAAGGCAACGGGTAAAAGCTTAAACAATAAAAAGGGTTAAAAAATTAATTTCAATGCTGTTGCAATTAGTTTCCACTAAATTTTTCATGAGTTCTGTCCAGTTCGCTTAGAAGAAACGCTAAGATAGGTCCAACAATACAAAAAAAGGACGCTTTTTAACCCAATGGTAGCAAAAAAAAAAAAAAATGAGAAGTAGCCCAAACAGAAAAACAGCGAAATAAAAAACACAAGAAAAATTGTGAACGAACAAAGGCCACTTTTGATGGCCACTTAATGAGGCTGAGCCTTGGCAGCTAATCAAATTAGCTGGCCAAGGACTTTTGATCAAATATGCGAAAAACTTTGGAAAATTGCGCTTCATTTTGTTGAAGTGTCATATGGTGTACGCGTAATTTATGTGATTTTAATTAGCAGGATGTCGTCGTCGTGACGCCTACAGCCTGTCGACTGTCGCCTGTCGCCTGCTTTCTGCCTTCTGCTTCTGCCTCCTGTCGAATGCCGCCTGCCACTTATGACTTATGACGCATAGCTGTCATATTCATGTTTCTGCAAGTAATTGAAATTAATTTTGCATTATTTTTTTTTTTTTTAATATTATTTTTATATGTTTTCGTTGCTGTCGCTCATGTCGTAGTTGTTGTTGTGACTGCCATTTGTCATGGAATTTTAAACATTTTCAATTAAGTCCCGTCCGGGTGGTGTACATCAGCGAGAGTTCCCTCAGCCTGAGCTGAACTCAGTTGAGTCGCCTCTAAGTTACCAAAAAATGCGGCAAAATAAAGTGAAGTGAATTTTTCGCGCTTTGGCATTTGTCAAAGTTTTCCGCGCAATGCTCGAGTGTCCTTTCTTCAAAGTTCTGTAACTGCTGCCACTGCTGGCTGCTGGCTGGCTGCTACTTCTGCTGTTGCAGCCATTGCCATCTTCGCCTGTTTGCGTTTCATTAAAATCCATTAAAATGCTGCAAATCAAATTAAAAGTTTCCACTTTTTTACAGGCTGCCAAGCAGTCGGCATCATTGTCAGTGTCGCCTTCGTCACGACTACTTTTACGACTCTGGTATCCTTGCTTGGCACTACGAGTAGACCGATTTTCGGTACGGTTCGGGCTCTGATTGTGATTCGCCGGGGGTTCATCTTTAAGATTTAGCATCGGCTTCATTTGCATGCGCAACATTTTCTAATGACAATTACAAATCTTTTTCCTCTCCACTCTTTTTTCTCAAAACACTGGCCGTTGGTCTTATCTTGAGTAGAAATTACTTTTTAATTTCTTTGTTAATTTGCGGTATTTTTGTGTGTCTTCAGCAATTTAGTTTAAACTTCATAGACTTTAGTAATTGCAAATAAGTGTCGTGTTCATCGTCTGCTGACTTCGTTATTTACTCTGCATGGAAAACTGATTTTGTTGTGACCCATTGACCTATTGACAGCCATGTGACTACGTGCCCCACAATGACTCATTTGTATGTGGCATATGCGGCAGCCTTATCGCCAAACATGTCACGCATAATAAACAGCCATCGATGCAAACGCTCATAAGAGTTGCCCATGGCGAGATTGGTATGCAAACAGTAACAAAAGAAGAGCCTGGATTTCACCATAATGTCATTTTGCGGGGCAGAGCAGAGATTTCAATTTTGTATCCGACACTCATCTTGGCTATAATGTTTCCTAATGCATTGTTGACATATCTGTCGAGTTGTGTGCGCCTTTCAATATCATCAACTCATCCGATTAGCGCATTTTCATTGCCAACATTAAAAATTAGCAAAAACAAAAAAACAGTCTAGAAACAATAATATTTGACAAAAGATTGGATCAGTCATAGGATCAATTCGAAAATGTACACGAGTAAGCACTAAGAAAGAAAATGGCATGTAAAGCAGTTTATAAGCCAGCAATTGAAAAGAATTACCAAAAGCAAAAAAAAAAAAAAAAAAAAACCCACAGACGAACTCCAAATGAGCGAAGGCGCTGAAAAACACATGTGCAAAATGTTTTTGGCAACAAGGACTAGCAAAGAAATTCCGAGAACACTTGAGGCTGAGGTGGCAAGTCAGGAATGGGAGAGGGGAATGGGGAATGCTGAATCGGAGGCTCAGACAGCAAACGTAAACTCTTCAATAATTGAACGTGAAGTCATGAGGAAGCGATAAAATCAAATTGCTTCCTTAATGTGTGAAATTGATACAGGAAACAATTTTCCACATTGTTATGAGGCGCACATGGTGTAAGCGACAGCTTCAGTTTCAGCATCAGCATCAGCATCGGCATCGGCATCGACAACACATCGACATGGAAATATGGAATAGGCATCATATCAGGTCTAAAAGGAGGCTCTCATTGCCACCATTGCTATTGAGTATTTCGATTACAAACGTAAGCCGAAATGTTTGGGAATCGCGTGAGCAACCAATTTCAAGTGATTTCGCCGAAGGGCAAACAACAGCTTCTCTCTCACTACATCGAATGGCGAACAGGTTGGGTGCGGGTTATTTCACGCCTGCTAACTGACTTCGCTGCTAGGTTCAATATTATATTTCAAGCCCGACACGACAATTCGATACACACGCTCTTGGTCCTCCTCCGCAGAGTTGAACCTTGGCCCCAATGCGGTGCACGGTCCATCAGCGCATGCAAATATGCTTTTGAATTGGTTTACGGCCATTGGAGCGTGCACATTGGCAACGGGAAATAGAAGAGTCTGACTACGACTACGACTGCGACTATGGTTCTGTTTCAGTTGCTGGCCCTAGCTAGCTGCTGTTGCTGCTGTAGTAGCTCTGTCTGTGGTTCTGTGTACAAGCAGCTCTGCCTATCGTGTTCTTACGTATACTCAATGGTATGTGCGTTTGTTGTTTGCTTGGGGTCTTGGCCAGCTTTTGCTAATGGCGTGGCTAACACGATTTGTGGCAGACCGCGAAGCGGTTATGCGCTATGGGTGGCTCAATGCTCGGCCATTCAGGTTCACCTTCTCTGATGGGCATGATGGGCAAATGCAATGCCTGATCAAACATTCCAATTGGTTTGGCTACCGTTGCTGTTACTGCTGCTACTGCTGAGACGTACTATAGACGCTGTAGTTTCATTTACAAATGCTTAAATCAAAACCGAACCTAGGAGAGCAACGTTCAGAGCCTGCACCTGGACACTCTGGCTAATGTGCGTCAATTTCATGCGGCATGCAAGCGAAGAATATTAACAATGCCCAACAACTACAAGAAGAACAATGTGTACAACACCGTGTGCAGTTTATGTAGTCCAGAGAGAGATTGAGAGCGGGTAGGGAGCTGGGCAACGAGGGAATGGAAGGAAGCTGAAGCTGAAGCGACAAGCGCCGTTGCGTCAATGGGAAGATGACGTTACGCGACAATTTTCCGCTTGAATTACGCTCCCAGTTCATGCTTCGTTTGCACAGGCCAAGAAGGGGCAAGAGAGGTGAGAGAAAGCGAACGAGAAGGAAAAAATAAATAAACGTTAGCAAATTTCCATTTTACGGCAAAGCCAGCACACGAAAGCAACTGAGACGCGACTACAGGATTCACATCGCCTCATCTCCTCATCTCTTACTCCACATCCTGGGTGAAAGCGAAGCACGCACCTGTGCGACAGGCGACCGACAACAGACGACAGACGATGCGACAATCTATGATTGTTGTTGTTGCCATTGCTGTTGTTATTGCTGTGTTGCGAGCTGCGTGCCGCGTGCTGCGTCGACTTTTGCCCCTTGTAGCTTGTAGCACGTTGCAGCTCTGCCTTTGACTCTGCCTTGTTCTTTCTATTTTTCTCTTTTTTTATACTAATTCTCCCCAGAGATAAGCCCTACGCAAATAATGATAAACTATAAAATCGCATGAAGCGAATAGCAGCATCAGGAGCAGCAACAACATCAGCTACAACAGGGAGAAGCGTAGGAGATGGTGGGAGAGAAAAAGGAGCCAGGGAAATAATATCTGGGAAATAAAAATGTGCAAAAAGGCGGAAAATAATTCAACTAAACAATATACACGTATTTACATAAATGGATATAGCCCGTGATATTCAATTACCATGCTAATGGACAATGGACTGAATTGCCCCTGCTCAAGTAATCGTGCACAATGGCTTCACTTGGTTTCGTGAATGCCTGGGAAAACTTGTTAAAAATTAAATGGAAACATTGATGGTATATGATAACAAGTTCAGTTGTCTGTTGTAATTATAACATGACCAATTTCCAGTTCTTGTATTCAATTGTCTTTAATTTCTTACTGATAGATTTTCGAGCATCGATTGCATCCGCTTGTAAGTCATGCGAACTCTGAACCGAAACCCTAAATAACGATGTCAAGTGCTCGGCATGTTTACAAATATGTGCACATATAAAATGACTGCAAACATTTGCAAATGTATTGAGACTATAAACATTTAACAAGAAACAAAAGCTGAAGCTGAAGCTGAGGCGGAAGCAGAAGCAAAGCGGAATCGAAATCTAATAAAATTTTCCATTTTTCTATGGGCAGTTAACTTTATGCGACATTTATGCGTGTGCAAAGTGTTAAGTGCGTACACACTCACACACACACACACACAGCCAGAGACACACACATCGACACAACATGCAAATGGGCAACATTTGCTACTTCTGCTTGCCACAGGCCATGATGCCCTTTTGGGGCATATAAAGGCGTCGTTGTAGGCACACAGCAGTAAAATACTTATGAGTATGGTGTAAGTACGCAATATATATGCAGACATACACACACATATACACACTCCCACAGACACATTCAAATATATCTTTTATCTTTGGCAACTTTTAAACTTTTTTAAATCGCCAAAAATGAAAGAAATGCAGACGAACTTTAGATGCTTCTTGTTTTAGAATAGGACACCCGATCCCTGGGCCTGTTGAAAGCCATTTTACCCATTTACCAGGCAGCCGCTCCCAGTATTATTTTTGGGGTAAAGAATATGGCCACAACACTGCACTAGCTGGTTGCTCCAGACGATAAGGGGGCGGGTCGGGGGTTGGAGCGGTGGCTGCGTCGGGGGGGTTGTGTGTGAAAAAGTATGCGCAAACTTTCGTAATTTATGTCATACGAAGTGTTAACCGCATGATGGCTGCACGCCGGATTGGATTTACATTGCTAAAAACTCCGGCAAGCGAAACTTCACCGGCGCCGGTTGCCGGAGTTGCTGCAATAGCCGTAGTCGTAGCCGTAGTTGCCATAGTTGTTGCTTGGACATAGATCCAAACTTTTTTGCCTTTAAAAGTACTTTTTATTGGTGTTAAGTTGGCGGTGGCAAACGTTTTGGGTTCCTCGGCTTGGCGTTTTGGTCTGCTTAATTGTTTTTCGCCTTTTTGGTCAGTCAAAATATCAAATTAAATTTGCCTTATATCCGATTCCTGGTCGAGTTTTTCGAGATCCTTTTTTGCTGATATTTTTCCCCATCTTTCACTTTTTCGTTTCTGTTTTCCCTCTTTACGGCTGAATGACTAATGAAAGTTATTTAAAATAAATAAATGTCATTTGGAGCGCCTTTTCAGTGTTCGTTTCGATGTATTTAACTTTTGCCGCATGCGGAATCATTTCATTTCTTTTTTTGTGCTCTTTTATTCTCCTGCGTTTCCTGAAAGTCATTTAGTGCTCCAGGGGCGGGCCACTTACAAATTTGTATCTCATTTGCCATCGAGCGCCTGTGATTAATTGCCTTTCAATTTTGAAATTATGTACACTTATATATGTATGGCTGAAGTATAAAAAAAAGGTCCGACGAGTGGTCCAAATATTTTCAAATTTATCTGACTGGGATGCTTCATGTATTTGTCTGGACAAAGTTTCGCCACTGAAGTTGTAATTTTCTTAGCTGTTTTTTGTGTTAAGCAACACACACAAAAAAAAGGGACTTGATGCCAAATTTAATTAGGCGCAAAGAGCACAGTGTGAGTTTGGTTGGGCACAAGACAAACGAGCGGTCCGCTTCGATTTGAAACGATGCCAAAAGCTGAAAATGATTTTTGTTTGGGGGGAGTCCATCTTTGAAAAGGGTTTCCGTCGACTTTTGCTCCATTTCCTTTGCTGGCTGGCCAAATAAAAATGCATGGGGCATTCATTAATCAAATACTAAGCTAATTTCAACTGGCTTCAAAGTGGCTGTCTGGCTGGCAAACAATTAAAGGGTCTACAATGCACATTACTCATACGTCACGTGGACTCACGTGCCGAACAATTTGCGTTAATAAAGTCGCAAGTGATGAAATGTGGCATATGAATTGTAACTCTGCCACCAGCATGACGTTGACATATGCAACACGCCGCACGCCACATGGGTGTTTCCGCCTCGCCCCTTTCCTGTATTTCTCCTGTCCATCCATATCCCCCCATTCCCTTGGTAGTCCCACACCATAACAACTGTATTAAATTGACAGCAATTACGTTTTTATTGTGCTAAAATGCACCTGTGCATATTCCTGATGGCGCAATTTCGAACAAAAATAAACGACATCAGAAAGAACAACATTGCATGCGAATGCGAACACTGACTGTACTCTGCACTGCACTCTGCAATACCCTACACTCTACACTAAAGTGTATTACTGCTTCACCACCTCGCCTCGCCCCCGCATTTCCCTGACAAAACCAACAACTGTGGTAACTGTAGAATAACAGTTGTAGACTGCTCACAGCTCACCTATTGCACAGAATGGACGCAGTCACAGACATTGTCGACTGACCGTTCTGCTAAACAGGCGCCAGGCGCACTCGGGCAAAGTATGTGTGTGTGTGTGCTGGCAATATTAGCACAGGTAAATGTTGAAAATTAACATTGAACTTTGTTCAAATGGTTACCACAGACAATCCGGTCGAGTCGAGTCGAATCGCTCTCTATGCCTCGTTGCCTCGCTGCCTGCTGCTGCTGCTGCTGCTGATGTCGACGTGTCACAATGTTATTGCAATTTTCCGGAGCCTGCATCGAGTGCATTGGTGGTAAACTTAATGCCTAGCTAGACATTAGAGGCACAGATAACCGATAACAACGACAACTGCAATAACAACAAGACAGCAACAGAAGCAGCATCGACAGCAACAGCAACATTCCTCGTTTAAGCCCACAATATGCATATGCCGACTGACCCTGGCATGCATCGTTGACTGTGCCAACATATGAGTTGACATAGACCGGAATGACCATCTCGGCATCTGCCGTCAAACTAAGAGTGCTGTTGAAACAGTGGGCACAGTTTAAGGATTTACTGCAATAAATATTAAGAAATTAAATGCCTATTGCGATAAATATTAAATCAATGCTTAAAATTACTTATTTCTTCATTACGAGTGACAGTTTGGGTTATTTAGCTAATTTTCTCAATATTTCCTCATTCTATTATGACAATTGCACTTAGTAACCTCCACTTTTGAAGAAATGTAATCTGGAATTTTAAAAATGTAATTTATTTAAAAACGTGTGAGGCTATGCTATTATTTAAAAGCTCTTTAACTCGACCCCTAATGTGTTTAATTGCTTTGATTTAAGCTCAGTCTTCAATAATTTAAAGAACAAGATGTAAATGAGTGATTATCCTACTTTATTCTCTTTTGTGTGTTAAACCAGTTGGGGTAATTTAATTTGCTACTGTAACTGCGCATAAAAAATAAGAGTAGTGTGTATATCTTGGCTTTTGTGTTGTGTAATTATCTTTCTTATTTTTTCATTTATGCGTTAATCTGATTAGGGTTTTTTTTATTTACTATTACTTGCAGATTTCCGCCCACTGTGCTTAAGTCACCTCACGATTGACTTGATGCTGTTTTTGTTGTTGTTATTATAGTCAGTGACACAGTAGCCGCAGCAGCAGAAGCAAAAGCGCCAACTGGACAAACAACAACAAAATGCAAATAATCTTTGGACGTCATCAACAGCTGGCAACTGCGAGTCCGGGATTGGCAACGGCAACTGACAACAGCTGGCAGCTGTTGATTTTGATTTGCGGTGACGATTCAAGTGGCGCCACAAACAGCGCATTATTATATCATAGTGACCACAGTCACAGACAGGCACATATACGCATTCTTGCAACCCTTTGGGCAACCCCAATGGAAACGTCCAACTGTTGCAGGCATAACCGCAAAATTAGTTAACATTTGCGGTGTGTTGCGTGGGCGTTAAGTAAGCAAGTAATGCTTAAGGTTAACGTTACAACCTTTTGCGGTTTGTCACTTGCAGCAAACCTCTGACCTCCGTTCACTTGTGTACGTGAGAGTGAGTGTGTGTAAATGTGTGTGTGGTTAATAGGTCATTTATACATCCAATCCTCTGTCGAATGTGAGTCGCTCAATTTGTAGTTTAAATAGTTTGTAAGTTATGGAAGCTGCTAATTAAAGAGTATTGATAAATGCGGTTGCTACTTTGACAAACACTCAACAAATACAAATACAAAACGTATGCTAAATGCTGAATATTCTCTATACAAGTGTGGCCACAAAGTTGATCAACTGCCTTGCACCATTCAAAAGTTTTGCATTGAACTGATTGCAGGAGGAAAGTTTTCAATTAAGCCATTTGCATTAAGTATTAAGCACATTCATACATTCATACTGATTAACAACATTTTAGTTGCAACACCTGATACTGGTAAGCATTTGAAATAGATAGATAGACAGCTGTCAATTTAATTTTGCAACGCTTTGAATTGCGATTGAATGACGACAACAACTGATTTAAAAAGTCTGTGATTGTGATTTGTTGCAGCAAACACAGCAGAAGGACAAAAGATATTATTATTAGCCATTAGGACGTAAAGCACAGATGGCAAACAAGCAGAGACAGGTACGCACGTTAACAACATCAACCGAGTGCAGTTTAATTAGCTCAAAAATAAAATGAACTTGGATAAGGGAGATAGAAAGAGAAAGAAAAAGAGGGAGAGAGGTGAAGGGAGTGGTCATTAAAGCAGGCTATGGTCAGTCAGTAGTAACCTTACATTTTATATTTATTAACCTTTACGTTGAGGTCCCTTTACTTCGTCTCGCCTTAGGACGAAATGCCACACAACAATAACTGTAATTTCACTTTATGACTGCAAATCACAACAGAAACATAAAGGCAGCAGTTGCTGTAGCAGAAGGACAACAAGGACGAACTGTGGCTAGCCACGCACACACACATACTCACACACACAGAGTTGTTTGTGTGTGTGTGTGTATTGTGCACTGAATGGCTCTGGACATTATGAGCCGATCTCACCCCGAACGCCACCTCAACCCCCTGCATTCTCATCGCTCGGCTACAGAACGCACAATGCTGCGTATACGCAACCTTTTCTTATGGACAATTGATGTCTCTGTTCGCTGCGGCTGAAGCTCAGTCTGGAGGTTGAGGACGAGAAGCTGATGTTGCCAGCTACCAGTTACCAGTTAGCAGTCACCAGTTACTGAGCGGCCATTGCCGATGCTGTTGTTTTGCCCGCCGGTCGCTGGCATGGCTCGTTTCAAATGTTGTTGTTAAGTCCGGAACATGACATTAGCCATTAACTCGCTGCTGCATGCACTCGCCTTTGGTTTACATTCGCAAATAAAACACACGCAGACCCAGAGCACGACGAGCACAGAAACAGAGAAACAGAAACAGAATCACTGTTGAAATAAAAATGTATAAAAAAGGACATTTGAATTGGACTTATGGGACCACAACAAGCGTCCGCATTACCCCCTACACACCACCCACACACACACAGAGTAACATTTTATTCGTATTATTACAACTGTGAGGAGGAGGCGGAGGAGGAGGCAAGGGTCTGCTTGCAGATACTACAGTTACCAACAGCAGCAGCAATAACAATATGTCCTTTTGTTGTACGAGAAGCATTCAGCCAATGGGCAGTGGCTTAACAGGAAGGGGTTCGCATAACCAACCACTGAGCTGTCAGTCCCTCGTCTAGTCTACAATGTGGACACGGAATGCCTTGGCATTTCGCTGTGAATTCGCCTGATAAGGATGACGGTTCCAAGTTCTAAGCCAAATCGATCTAGAAGTTTTTAATGGAGTGCAATAAGCTGAGGCAAATATTTGGACACTGAATGCCCTGCTTAACAATTGAATTATTAACTTCCCAACACAGAAGTTATAAAAAAAATTGTTTGCGTTGAAAATAAATTTATAAAATTATAATATGCAATCTATATAAATTAAAGAAATTCAAAATTCAAACAGATTTACCTCTGATCACAACCAAAAAAGAGTCACAGTCTCTTCACAGCCGTGTCATTGTGAACGTACAACCCGAAAAGACAAAAGGATGTGTGTGTGTCCTAAATGTAATAACGACTTTACAAATAAAAACCAGCCAGAGCAGCAGGAGCAGATACAACAAAGTACCCGGATCCAAAGTGCGTGGGATGGGCAGTAGATTTCGAGATGGAATTCCGAGGAGTTGGGCAAGCTTGGACATACAGACTCTTACCCCCATTCACACTCACACATACGCAAAACGAACTGTGGTAGTTAAGCTCACCAAGATCCAAGACATCGTGTCGACTCTGCTGGAGTTGATTTCTTTTGCGTTTTGGCTAGAAGAAGCAAACACACAGTCTGCTGCCAATGGCCAGGACTGCCTGCTTGCCTGCTTGTTTTATAACCTTTTCACTTTATTTCCCTGGGGGCAGATAAAAAATGAAGAAATCCTTATCACAGCGTGTCAAGGATTTGCTTGTGTCCATTCCATAGGACAAGCGGCTCCATAATACGCTTATTTGTAACGCGTCGTGGGCGCGCCATTCCAATGGGCGGTGGGCGATGGGCGGTGCCTGCGGGGCATGGTCACGAGGCATTGGCAGGGGTAAGGCGCAGGCAAGGGATGTAGGACAATAATGCGACTAGCAACAAAAAGAGCAACAAATAAAAAGTTAACGATGAGTTTGTTATGTTTATATTGCCAGCGAGCAAGCAAATGAAACAACATACGAGCGAGACGGCGCATGCAACATACGAGCATGTGTTAGAGTAGATGCAGGTGTAGCAAGGAGCAAAAGAGACAGCAAAGATCCGGCCAAGTCGAGTCATTGCCGGCCAAGCGGCCAACAATCAACGCAAATTTCATGACAAAACGTAAAACTGCGTAAATACATTTGATGTAACTGTTGGCCGTTCGAGTTGCCCTTTATGGCCCGCAGGTCCTTACAGCACAGAACATGATACGGTGAGAAGGAGAAAGGAGGAGGCAAGGCAAGGCAAACTGGCTAACAGGCTGACAGGCTGATGTTTATTGTTGTATCTGCTGCCCAAGCATTTCAATAAATAATGCAGAAACTTGAGCAAAGTCAACTCGAATGCTGACGGCAATTTCACATATGGAAATACCATGTCCATAAAACTCGCCTCACATTTAAATTAATTCACTTTGCTTTACTTTACTTTACTTTACTTTAGGTTTTTGCACTTATTTTACTTCAGCCGTTTGCTGACACTTGCACTTTCAGTTGGGGGCCGAAATCAATGCACAGCTGCCTAATTAAGCGCAAAATTTGCATAACTGACAACGCAAACAGACAGCTGAATGGCGGGCAAATTGACAGACAGGAAGGGAGGCAGAAACGTAACCGGAGCCAAGTTATGCCACAGCCAAGGATAATCAGTGAGGGACAATGGACTAAGCTAACATCATCAAGCTTAAAAGCTCTGACAACGTGACCGCAAGAGAGACAATTTACATGCGGGGCCAGCAAAGTTTCCACACCGAATTTCAAGGATGAGGCACTGAGTGGGTTAAGGTGCGACAATTTCGAGTTCAAGTTGGAGAACTGGAGTTGGAGAGATGGAGATGGAGTTCGAGTCGTCGTCGACGTCGACGTCGTCCAGCTGGGTGTCGTGAAAGTTTGCTGTCAAAACTATGCCGCAAAGTATGCTAAGTTATGCGCCTGACGATGCAAGTGTGTGCGTGAGCCAACTTCTGAGTGTATGTGTGTGAGTCCTTAAGCATGTGTGACATTTCAGGCGCCGTTGACAGTTGACGCTGACGTTGACGCTGGCGTTTCCGTCGCTGGCTTTGATTATGATGCGGCTGCAGACAATGAAGCCAATGACGTCGCCCAGCTGATAAAGATGTCCTTCCGGTTTTTGGGATTGACGCCTAAAAGTATGCAGAGCATGTCGTCCTTGGCTACTTTCTCTAGCCGGCAAACTTTCACCCTCGGCCAGTCACCAGCCACCAGCCGCCAGTCACCAGTCGCACACACACACACACTCGCTGGGCCCTTGAACGGCACATCACGTAGGCATCATTACGCCATCAGCATCAGCATCAGCTGTGTGTGTCTAAAATTGTAGCGTGGACTAGAGCGGACAGCGGGTTAGGCACGCGTCTGACTGCCAGATTGCCAGACTGCGGACTACCAACTGTCGACTGGGTGTGAAATTTGTAGGTTTTTGGCGCAGAATGTTGCAAATAAAAACATGACGCTGGGCAACGCAATGCCTGCCTCAGAATACAGAGTCACTAGCTGCTGCCTTTGATGTTGCCGAGGCTGAGGCTGAGATCTGAAGTTGAAGCCGTAGCTGATGACTTCATTAGCGCGCACTATCAGTGCAAATGGGCAGCAGCATCAGCAAAGCAACCGGCAAGCAGCCCACAGCAAGGACATGAGGCATGACCGCAAAAGTCGTCGTGGCCAAAAGCCACCACACATTGGCCAAGTGGCCAGTGCATTAGATGCCGCTTTTGCGGAGTTCATTAGCTTGGATGGAGGTCATTAGAGTGCAGAGAAGGTGGAGGTGGAGGTGTGTAAGTGGAGGCGAATCAGACTTCACATTTAAATGAACTTCAGTTGCTAGCTGGATTTAAATGCATATGTGGCGTCTGGCAATCGTAATCCACTTAGCAGCTGAGCAGAAATAGAGCATTTGCCAATGCCTCGTGCTCAGTTGGCAAGTTGTTGCAACGCAAATTGATTGACTCGCTTCATTGGCTACAAATGCAGACACACAGTGAGAGAGAGACATAGAGAGAGATGAGCTGCATTACCAGCACCCCTGACTTCTTGGGATACCGCTCTCTATGTTGCCACAAGCACGTGCGTCTAATACGTCAAACATGCTTACGCCAATAAGTCGTCATCCTGCTGCACATCCTGCTTGTTGTATCTATGGCTATGTTGCCGAAATCTTATTGCCAGGCCTTGACTACAACGAGACAGCCAACAGACAGGCAGACAGAGGTCAGAGGGCAGAAGGGCAAACGCAAGGAAAGAGAGCAAGAGAGAGAGAGAAAACGAGTGGCCAAAAACCTGCAACATTGAAAGCAATTCCATTGATGTGGATGCTGCTCGAGGCAACGAGTCAACGAGGCAAGCAGGCGGACCATGCACCACTTTTCGATAACTCCTTTATGCAACTTTTTTTTTATCTATTTTGCAGGTACACAGAAAAGCTCCCTTCCCCTTTCAACTGCGTTTTTTCGGGCATTATTTTTTTCAGCAGAGTTTCGCTGAGAAGTCGAACGCATTACGTACAAAGCGATGAGGCTCTTTCAATGATTTTATTTTTTGCGCATTTGCCATTTCGGGGTAATGAAGGATATTGAAAGAGCTTTTACCATTCGGTTTTGCGGGCCTTGCTCAGGATGTGAATGTGGATTTCTGATAGCAAATTAAGAGATGGAGAAAAGAGGTAAAAACTAACTACAACAAAAAAAAAAAGTTGCTATCGCAGATCTCTTGGCGAACTTTGGACAGGCGAGACTACGGCAAAGTTATGCTGGGTATCACAATATCAGCTGCAGTCAACAAAGCCAACTTAAACTGCCACTGACTATAAAACACACAAGATTAAACTTTAAATTATGGTTAAATCGGAATTGATACTTAAAAGACTGCGTGGAATTTTGAACTGGAACTCGAACTAAATCTGTTTGCCACAAAGCTATGTAAAGATTCACTCTAGCGTTGCTTGACTGTGCCGCACACAGATGCCACGAGACCACGAGGCTGGCCATTAGAACATGTTGCGGTTCTTGACGTAATGCAATCTGCAAATGCTTCAATTCAGTGGCCTTTGGCTTCGCGAACTCTCGACTCGACAGAGTCTATATATGTTTTCTTTATATGGTATTTGGACACAAGTAGCAGGCAAAGAATTTGATAAAATGCTGCAGCAATTATGCTGGATTGGCTGCCAAGGAGCACTCGTAAATATGTGGATACCTCAGCTAATAAGCTCTGTAGTTGCAGCAATTTAAACTAGACTTTAAAATTTACACGATTTTGCAGAAAAAAATAAAATAATAATTATACAAACGAGACACGTTCGTTGGCTGTGTATTTATTGCACACAACAATTATGAATCATCTAGTCAGTCAGATAGAAAGGCATTTAATAGGTTTTTTTATTTAACGATCATTGTTATTAATTTCATGCGAGATAATAGCACCAATTATTTATCATTGTATTAGTACAATTGACTAATTGTTAATAATTCGCACTTTGCGAGTGTGAGCCACAATTCATGTGGACACTGCAGAGCAATGCGTTAATGCAAATAGGTTTCTAATTAATTTACAATGCAGAAATTTAAAGGACGCGCGCGCAGCAATAATAAGGCATGTGGTTAAATTACTAGAGAGTCATTGGCCAACCACCAAGTGCAGAACGGACGGGGCAAGGTATGTTAATTAATTCAATGGCTGCCAAACATTATTAATTATTCATAATCAAATATGCAATTGCGGCATTTGTCGCTGTTTGATGACAGCCTTGAATACCGCGCGGCCCGGAAATGCATTGTTATCATACAGGAGGCAGCATCCACTTGCCACGGTCCCCTGGGTTGCATACAAGATGAACTCTAAACATTTGGCAAAATAATTTGCAAAATTAAAGTTGCAGATTCCTTTAAAAACGATACGCGATACGCGATCTAGTTGCCAGAGATCTAACCAACAAAACCGATACCAGAACATCCACCCAAAAACACACATTCGAGCAGATGAAAATGTCTGGAAATGCATCGCATTGCCTAGATGCTGCAGTTGCAATTTATGCAAATTGCTTTCAATTTGCCTTGTCTAGGGCGCCATGTGATTCGATGCACAGCCGAACGGCGGCCGCCGCCAAATTGCGCATACGACCGGTGGCCCTCTGTGTGAACCTGCGGACCCGGTGAATTGGTGAACCAGTGAACCGGTGTATGCATTCCCCGCTTTCCAACTGTTTTAACGGCCCTATATGCATTTTGTTATCTACAAAATGATTTTGATTACCAGTAGATGCTACACACGCACACACACACTCGCACATGATGACCCCGCGTTGCAAGCAGCAAACAGATTGGGGCACTGTGTTGATTATGGCATCATTGTGAGCTGGTGAAATGGTGCTCTGGCAAAGTGTTGATAGCGATTACGGCAAATGCGACTAAATGCAAAGTTGAAATCGGCAAAATTGCAAGTGTGAGCATTTGCTAAACATAATTTGGATCACCTTCCTTCGCCATGTTGCATATTGCTGTGCCGTGCTGTGAGTGAGTACAATTTCCAAAAATATGCTTGCCATAAATTATGTGCTCGCTGTGCAAAAGGAAATTTGATTTTTCGTTCTGTTTGGGGTTTGCCATTTTTTTTTTTTATAGGATTTTTAGCCAAAGCTAAAACGAAAATGAAAATATTTGTCCCCCGACATTTTACGCAAAATGTCAACTGTATTTGAAAACGCCTACAAAAGCTAACTGTTATGCTGGTCACTCAGGCAATGACAACCCCCAAAGAGACTATGAGTGTGTGCAATTTCACTTTGGTTACAAGTCAAATTTCCGGCACACCTACTGACAACGCAATTGCAGAGCTATGCTGCATTTGAAAACATTCTGTTCATAAGTCGACAAACGTACTATGAATAGATGTACGAGAATGTATAGTATGTACGTATGTGTGTGCAGGGGATCTAAGTACTAATACATGAGGCATCACCTTTTGCAATGTGGCTGCTTTAATAAAGCCTTCAGCAGCAGACGAGCTACAAAGATAACCATGTGTAAACCCCAACGACAGGCAACTCGGTCTGCTGCACTGCCCCCGCCATGTGATTACAACAATGGTCGCTGAGCTGCCTCACAGTAGCTGCAGAAAGTGTGCAACCCTCTTTCGGCAGAGGCACAGTGCAAAAATCCAGGCGAGCAGCAAAGCTTGACTAGTAGTTACCTTGGAAATTGCAAATTCAAAAGTATTTTGAAGCCACAAAATTAAAAAAGACTATTCAGCAACTGCAATTTCAATGAAAATCAAAGTTACCTAAGAAAAGTCATTTGCATTAGAAGCCACAAAACCAAATCATACTTTCAATACATCAAGTTGATGTTACTCACAACGGAAGTCACACCTTGTGCCTTGCATACACTACGACAGACTGTGCTGTGTCCTTTGACGAGCAGTGTCTTTAATAACCCAATGGTTGGCTGACAGCTCCAGCGACTAGCCGTGGAAAGAAGGCACATCCACTGAACAGTGAACACTAAACACGGAGCACAGAGAGTCGGGCCGGGATGGGCCTGGAGAGACGCGTCGTGCTGATTCCAGCTGGTGCTTCAGTTGCCCGAACAAGTGCAGTCGCAATCATACACACAGTGGGACTCAGACATGGGGCACAAGCCTTTGTCAGAGCCCACAGAGATTTGCCAGTGGCAGCCCTTGGCATATTAACGAACTCACACATTGCATGACAGCACAGATACACAGATGATACACAGATACAGAGATACATAGGCAAGAGAGCGAGAGAGCGAGAGATAGAGATGGAGCTAAATGGACGCGTTGTGGGTTGCCTCTCAATGATTAATAAAACCTCGAACAGGAATCTGCATATAGACATCAAAAGTGTATGGGAATTTGGACTGGGATTGTGTGAGTGTCAGCATGAGTGTGAGTTTGAGTGCGAGAATGAGTATGAGTGTTAGCATGAATGTGAGCTGCAGCTGCATTTATATTTTGTATCTCCGACGAAGCTCGTCTGCTACTGTGCAGGATGCCATTAAATTTTCCGACTCGCCCATAATTTATTGTTGTAGCCCATAGTGCTGAGCAGCATATGTCTAGCTTGTTAGCAGGACGACAGGATGGCAGGACTGCGGGTGTAGAGAAGAAGAGAGCATGTTTCTGTTTTCCTTTTTTCGTAGCATGATGTTCTATTGAAATATTTGCAAATTACTGAAGTGCCCATGCCGCCACATACGCTAAGCTGCCATGCTCTGTAGCGACTCCTGATGATCCTGATGCAGGCACAAAGGACACTTTCAGCAACAGAATCAGGTATGCCGAATGTCCTGTAAATGGCGCTTTGCCAAGCCAAGCAAAGCAGTCGGCTGCTGTATTGTTTAGCCTGGGAAGCTGCTGCTCTGCAGCTGTCCGTGGACATAATTTATTATACTCGGTAGTTATTTTAAGGCGTTGCAGGATGAACACACACCACACACACATTCGACTACACACATGTAGAGAGAACATGACAACCATTTTTCTGTATTTTACAGTGTATTCTCTGGGCCATTCATTAAATAAAATAACTTTGCCTGTCGTAATTGTCAAAGACAGTTTGATGCTTTTGTGAAATATTGCCAGTAAATTGTTTTGCCATTGCCCCCCCTTCAGTGCCCCTCATCATGGTCTTCACTTAGCAATCATGCAGATTTTGTATTACAAATTATTGGATGTTGTATCTTTATTGACAGTGTTGCAATTTGCTAAAGTCGACTACTTCATGCATATCAAATGGCCGGGCTCCATGATGTATGACCCGGGCGAGTTCTTGCATGATTAATGATGCACGACCTGATTGTAGTTGGAAGTCGGTAAAACTTTTCCAAAAACTTCTATTGCGCTACAAAAACAAACGCCACTGAATTACTTACGTGGCAAGGTCAAAAATCGTAGCAAACTCAATTAATATAAGCGTCGGGTAAACAATCAACAACATACACACAAACACATTCGCCCCACAAGCAACATTTAACATTCAACACTCTACGCCATATAAATAGCGTAGCTTTAAAACAAATCCACGCCCAGAGAATGTCCTTGGTCAACCGCTCTGTTTGCATGCGGCGACAATGATGAAGAGCGCGGGGGCGATGGCAACGGTGATGGTGATGGCGATGGCGACTGCCAGGTCCGTCATTTCACTAATTAAGCAAATATTTGCTAGGCGCTCTCTGGCATCAGGCATTTGCTCGTTGTTTCATCGCCATGCCGTGCCCCACTCGTAAGTTATCTGAAAATTTGCACTCGTAACGCAGCAGCAGCGTTCTAAGCTCTTCCTCCTCGTCCTTCATCTCCATCTCCATCTATGTGCTGCTAAGTCCTCTACTTTCGTAGCAGAACGCAGTGTCGCCATAATAAAGACTAAGAATAATTCCATGTCAACACACTCATAAATAATGAACTGGCCAGAATGCTGGGCGGCAATGCCTTTGTCATTGCCATCGCTACGCATACATTTAGGGACTCAGTCTCCCACTCCAACTTCAACTCAGGTACAGACAAAGGCAAAGCCAGCAAAATATTTATCATTTACAATAACAATTTGCGAGCAAGTGCTTAAGCCCGCACTGGGGTTACTCTAACAACTGCCAGAGTCGAGTAATTAATTTTAGAAAAATACAACATAAATTTATCATTAATTAATTGTACTTTAATAATATGGGTATTCACATTTCATGCACATGTTTGCTTTGTAGTTGGAAATTCAAATGAAAATATACTTACTTGTTTGCACAATTTGTTTATTTTTATTAGCAAAGTTATTGTTTAAACTGCTTTCAAAAACACATTTGATTTGCACACCGCTTTTATTACGTAGCTGAAGAGGTCATTTTGCAGGGTATTTGGAAATTTGTGAAGCATTTTTATGGTCGCCAAATTTATCAGTGCCACAAAATGAGTTCCCGCTATGCGGTGGTGTTCGTCTGGCCCTTCACTACCTGGCGACTATTTGTCATATTTTAAGCACAACAACAAGAGCAAGAGAGCATCAACAACTACAGAAAAGTTTCGCCTGCAGGACAACAAAAGACAAGGCAATAATGCGTCGCAGCATAAATTTTATTTATTTTATAAGCGCTCCAAGCACTTGGCGTGGCGTGGCATGGCGTTACGTTGTCCAGGCAAAGAGGTATGCAGATCCCTAGTTCGTAGACTCAACCAGGCGACAAATAGTCAGTTTGATGGCAGGCAACATTGTTGTCTAATGCCCAGGCAGTACTGCTCTGCTCTGGTCTTGGTCTTGTTGGCTCGCATTTTGCAGACATGCTCCTCAAATAGGTTTTTAGTAGACCTCCGTGACATTGCAGCGCCAGCTTGGATGCTCCGTTATGAATGGTTGCTGGCGACTAGCGACTTGCGTTGGGACTCTCTGACTGTGTGTGATATCAGTGCCAGGGGCTGCCACTTCATGTCAGGCTTTTGAGCGTAATTTTTTTGCTTGCAAAAAAGTAAAAAAGAAAAGCAATACCCAGAAGTAACAACAAGAGCGAGAGGAGTGGGAGTAGCACTAAACGGGATTTTTGCGTGGCAAGGACGCGCTTGTAAAAGTTGAAAGATTTGCATAAGTAATTTGACAAAATGTAGTTGACAGTAAAGTAGGTTGAAGTACCAGCAAGTCACACTCACACACACTCGCACACATACTCACGCATAAAAATAATAGCGACAAAATGATATAGGGACAAAAGCTGGCAAACATAAAGTAAATGTACATATGAGAAGCTAGAAAAATGTCGTATGATGAAGCAATTTCTCTTACTTATACACGGGCAATGCGAATAGAAATCTTCAAGTGCGAAATTGCGTTCTATTTTACATCTTCAACATATTTCAAATTTTAAATTTTTAATAGATAAAATGCAGCAAGTGTCTTGGGAGCAGCAAACCGATTGTTAAATCTGCGATTTATAGAAAATTATATAAATATAAAGAGTACATAACCGTCAACCACAAACAAGCACCTGAGTCTGAACTGTGAACTCTAGTTTAATTACCCCATAAAAATTAATTAGGCGGAAAACTTAACTGTAAAGGTTAACGTGTGCCCCAAGGCAACCAGCTACATTAACTTGCCACATGCAACAGGCTTTAGCACAATCAAAATATTAGTTTTCGCCAGCTCATCCTATTGATAACAGCCTTGAGGGAATCAAAAAAAACGTAAGCTCATTACTTACAATATTGTGATTTATTTTTTATTTTTACCCGTTGGATGGAAATTCATAAAGTTAACTAAACCACGGCAGCGACAAACAACGCTGGCAATCAAATTATCTGCTACAAAAAAATAATGTCAAAGAATACAACTCATAAAGAGCACATCAATTTGGCAAAACGGGGCCATGATATCAGCGTATAAATTTTATGCACTTCGACACCACAAAACGGTAATGATAATGCCGTGTCGCGTCATAAAAAGCAAATCCGCCATAACAACACCAAGCACCACGTCATTGTCTCGGCAGCTCTCTCACTCTCTCGCTCAGGTTCATAAGAAGGTGGTAAAAAGGTGCGCAGCAAATGTAGCTAAACAAAAATGCGACAAGGCTCAAAAGCTCACTTGAGAATGTAGCTATGCATTTTGACAATTGGCAGCCAAATGGTTCCAACTAAGCTTTTTTATATACCCTGTACTCATAAAGATAACCCCGCCAAAAACAAAAGGGGAGGTTGCACATAAAAGTAGGTTACACATCAAGATTGTCTGTCAGCTCAATTGCTCATCTCTGCAGGGTATCTGCGTGTTGAGTTTACACAACCTAAAGCTTTCTTAGTTGGTTGAGCCAGCTGTTGTTGCTTCCGCTAGCATTAGTTTTATAAGGATTCCGCTTATGGTGCTCACTGGGTGAGGCAACAACAACAACGACGACAACTAAAGCGACAACTACAACTACAACTATAGATAGCAATACTGTATGTGTGTGTGTGTGTGTGTGTGTCGTTGTAGCTGCAACGGCTGACTGGCTTGGCAAAACGGGTGGCGCTTTATGTTGCCGCATTCGGTGCCGCATTCGTTGCCAACGCTCGGCACACGCGACACGTGCGAGGTGCGTGCAAAGTTGAATTGTCAGCGGCAAAAGTTGAAACATTTTGGAACAATAAAATAAAATACAACCAACCAGCTGCCAAACGCACAACAAACATACAAAACACACTCACACACATATCCAACAGAAACAGAGACAAACGCACAGCAACAACAACAAAAAAAGGTAAATTGTGAGCCAAGAAATAATCGACATGTCTGTTAATTATTGTGAAAGTTTTGTGACACACACGCGGATACAAATTGTCAGCCCTTCAGCAAGCAGCTCCAGGCACCAAGCACCAAGCTTCAGCTTCAGCTCCAGCTGCTGCGTTGGCGTTTCTATTCCAGATGACAGCTTGTGGTGTTAGTGACAGGCGCCTGGGAGCTGCCCCATCCTCCTCCTCCTCCTCCACCAACTGGCTGACTTGTTAGCGAGGCAGCAAGGCAGCTGCTGCTGCTGCTGCAACTGTGACTGTGACTGTGAATGTATCTCTGTATCTGTATCTGTGTGACTGTATAACTGTATCTCATGTGTGTCCTGTGCGCACACATAAAGTTATTCGCGTGAATGTGAATGGGGAATGTGTTCCATGTCATAAAGACACGCACAAATCATGCTTAAACTCGGCCAGACTTTGCTGCTGCTTTTTCTTGTGTCCTGCTCACTGTCTGTCTCGCTTTCTCTCTCTCTCGCTCTGCTCGTGGCTCGTTGCTTTTTGCTTAACTCGCAATTTATGGTTAATCGATGTTGTCTTTGAACGTGACCTATTTGCTTTATTTCGTCGCGCAGTGTCCTTTGTCCTCGTCCACATCACCGATATCACCATCTCCTCCGTCTCTGTCTCTGTCTCTGGTTCTGTCACCGTCAACGTCCTTGTTATAGCCACACTCAGCATCCTGCTGACGTGTTAAATTGTCTTTTTGTTTACCCCCAATAAAGCAATAATTTATTTTTCATGCTCTGCCGTTCGTTATGTGTCCTCTTCTCTGCTTTCTTTCTCCTTTATTTCTCCTTCTCTTGTATCCTTCGTTAGCAAGCATTTGTTTTTGCATACACGTACACACATAGTGTATCCATTTATTCGCATACTACGTAAGTAGTAAGTAAGTAGTCTGATGCAGCTTTACATTGCGTATAGTATATCTCTTGGGATCTGCCGAAATCGATATGTGGCCGACCTTGACTTTCGCCCAGAGCTTTGTGGCATTTGCAGGATGCTGCAGCAATTGCAACCGCCGCAGCAAATGTTGCCAGCTACAAATGTTGTGCTCTCTCTACAACAACTAATAGCAACCAACAGCTAGCAATAACAGACAACAGTTTTGTAGTTTTACAGTTTTGCAGTCAGTTTTGTGCTGTTGCTTTTCCCCTTTACTCAACAAAACGCAAGTATGACGCATCACTCGGCACTAAAGTGCCACCTGGGTATTTTAATTAGGACCATTGTGTACTACTTATCGCAGCACTCGTGACAGCAGGTGACTATCTAATTAGGTCATCAATTCTGTAATGAGACGGACAGTTGCCTGGCGCTAAACATCATGAGAATGTTCTAGGTACGAGTTAGAGCAGTTCATCGATTTTATTTATACAATTTAGAGGTGAATGAACTGCTTATACACTCTACATTTCTTGATTCTCTGTCTGACATTATGACTATCAAATCGCACGGGTCAGATGATCAATAAGCTATTAATATCAAGTAAACGCAACCGTCACAAAAACTGCAAAGAACATTTGCAATTCTGCGCATACAAAAAAATAACCCAGTCGGAGTTCCGTGTTCAGTCATAGAATTGCGTGTTTGGATTTACCCTGACTTTGTCCTAATCAATAAGCAAACTAAAAAGCTCAGTTCTGTGTCACAAATTAGAGTTAGTTACATGCATTTTCTCTCTATCTCTTTCCCTATCGTAATTGCGTGCCTTGAAGGGTAGTAAATACATACTATGGAATATAGACAACTAATAGTCAAAACAAGCTGCTATGAAATATTTATGGTCTGGCAATCATTTCTCATTTTCTCGTACTGCTATTAAATTGACTACACATCGTATGTACTATATATGACAGGAGTCGAATCGCTGTTTATTGATAACGCAACAGCATTGGTTCAATTGAGCTTTACCTTATGATAGCTAACGTTGCTTGGCAATGAATATGTTGAGGAAGCCTCCCCTTACTCCACCTTAAGTTTTCACCGTATCACTCTTCCTCAGTCTCTCATTCACTGCAGCTTAGTTTGAGTTGGATGTATCGCAATTGCAATTGTTGTCGCTAGCGCATGCATGAAACATTGAGGTGAACGGGCACACTTAAGCGTACACCCGCTCGACAACTGAACCACTAATGAACTAGTTGAAGTTCAAGTTGTTCCAGTTCATTGAACAAAGTGCCTGCTTATTGATGATAGGTGTGTGTGTGTGTGTTGGGGCTGGGGCAAGCAGTTCTACTTGAATTACTTAAGAGCGCGTTTGTGAGTTTGCTCACTGAAATAACTTTAGTTTTGCGCTTTAATTAATAATGCTGCATAAGTGATGTGTTATTTCCATATGTAGTACGATGCGGCATTCGGCATCCAATATCATTATCGTTAAAAGCTTTGCGTCATATGTGTGACGAAGCAATTACGATAACGGGACCACAACCTTATAAGCACAATCAAAAATTAAACCACTTGGGAGCATTGAATCGTGAAATACAGCGCCTTAAAATTACGAACAGTACATATTTGGATGTAGAAAAGAAAAACACAATCGTTGGAATTCGCATAACCCAAATCATTTTGCTGTAGCTCTGCGTATAATTAAAACCAATCTAAGCTAACATACGGGGGAAATCAATTCTCAAGCACAATAGCTTCGGGCTATAGCTGTCATAATAGACATAATTATTGGAGGTAACTAAGCAAAGTATTAAACGAAGCTTCAAAGTTCCCCGGGCGCATTGCCGACTTATAAATATACATAAATGTGAAATTTAATTATTTTCGCTGGAAGCAAATAAAAGATACAGATTAACAAGGAAGCGAGAAAATAATACAAAAAATATCTATAACAAACAAAAGTCTGTGTGCTGACTCAGAATAGGAAAAGGTGAAACACTAAATTCTATGAAACTTTAATGTTAAAAATGAACTTATAATGCTGGTGTTTCTGTATATTTTATGGAGGTCTAGTTGGCTTTCAATTTTAATTATGATTTAGTTTGTTTTGTAATCGCCCTTTGAACACACGTCACAAAAATTTAGCTATCCAAGTAGGGCAATACTTTTCCATTTCATTTTAATTGAAACTTCTCATACTTACGTTCTACAATTTTCACAAACACTATATTCCAAATTAATTAGAAAAGAGAATATCGCGATATTCTTGTGAAACCATCCATAAGCTTTTGAGAAAATATTAAACCAACAAGGTATAAACTTTAACATTCACTTACCTCATATTTCTTCCATGTGCTTGCTTTGCTTCTCTTTCTGGGGCAGATGCCACGCGAGGACTTATTCTCCAAGGAAGCGGCGCTGAAGAACCAAGCGAAGCGTGAGCTGGCCAATGGACTCGAAAAGGACTCAATCTACAAATTGCGCCTGCAGTGCTTCAGCCGTGGCGCCACCGGCATCTTGGGCCTTGCCAGGTGAGTTAGTGTACCATAGACAACATTCGCAAGAGAGGCAAAGGCAATGGCAAAGCCAAGGCCTGGCTGCTGCCTGTTTGAGGTTTGGTTGAAAGCCGAAACATTCAGTTTGGATATGCAACCAGCAATGCCATGTTTGCATAACATGGCAACGGTTTGTGGTCCAACCAAACCCAAAAAAAAAGAGAAGTCCTCTTATCCGTCCGTCAATTTTTTTTATTTTTTGTTGTATCTGTAACATTTGCATACGAGTATGGCGGAATATTTATTAACAAATGTGCGGGATGAGGATAGACACTTATATGAACAGGATGAGATTGTTGGTCAGGCACACACTCACAATCTCTGGATGCTGGATATTTTAAAGTGATGAAACTGTTGAGTGTTGAGACTTGTGAAGCACGTGAATAGCGAGTTGCTGCCGAAAACTGAAGCATGTTTTTCAAATCTTCAGCTTTTGCTCTTAGTTGCCAATGTCGACTCCTGCTCCTGCTGATCATGGCAATGATGATGACGATGTCGATGCTGTTGATGATGGTGATGAGAATGTGTTCAAGTTTGAGCTAGGCATAGGCAAATATGTCGAGTGCATGTTGAACTAACATTTCGAAAAGCTCCTCCAAGTGTATGCCAAGCGGCAAAAACTATGCACGATGCAGCGAACTGAGGGCTGGGAGCTTGGAGCTTCGAGCTTTGGAGGGAGGATTGGAGGGGAGGGGAGGCGATGGCGATGGCAAAAATCGCTGACTGAATGCAAACAAACATAATTGGATTTCTCTGGTTTCTGGTACCGTTCACCCTAACGCATCTGCACCCAAAAACCTAACCAGTCTCAACAACAACAACAACGACAGTCGCGCCCCTTTTGCGAGTTTCTCCTCTCTTAGTTTTTATTTCAATTTCAGCTCATCTGTCCAACTGACAGACATTCTGTTAACAATTTTCCGTTTTGAATATATAGACATTTTGAACAAAATCGCAACTACCAACATATGCATGAGTTTGTGTGTGTACCGTTATGTTATGTGTGTGCGTATGCGTATTGACCAGATGTGTGTGGATTTTTATTTGTATTTATGCAATTTGTTTGTTTGCCAGCTGGAAAATTCAATGCATTGCCATCCGTATTGCGCGTTGCGTATGTATTTCCAACCGTATTTCCCTATTCCATCACCATTTCAATAGCTGCTTCCCTCGTTTGATTTTTGCTCTTGCTTTTTGAGGCCATTAATAGAAACATATTTTTGTTTAGACTAGAATGCATACAATATTTTTCAAACCAAATGGTTATATTCACTTTCAGTGAGCCAATATTTTTAGCATTAAATCAGCCGCCTTTAATCAGTTGAATGAATATTGATTCTACTTTTAAAATTGTACTATTGAAATTCTCTAAAAGAATTCAAATGTTTATTAGAATATTTCAATACTTTTTCAATGGGTATATCGCAGTGCATCACACTTGAAATTTAGTTATATGGCCTTTGTTGGCATTTTTCCATTTCAGAGCGTTTCGTGTAATGGACGATGATGGCAGCAAGACTCTCAATCTAGAAGAGTTCAAAAAGGGCATCATTGATATCGGACTGGATGTTAACGAATCAGATATTGACGATATGTTCAAGCGGTAAAAGTGCAAAATATTGGAAAAACTTGCAATACACAAATTATTAATTTTGAAATATTTACAGTTTCGATACTGATAATAATGGCACCATAAACATGACAGAATTTCTAGTCAAACTTCGTGTGAGTTGTCTATTTAGTATTTTCAAACCTTGAATATTTAACTAATTGCAATATTATTTAAATGCAGCCACCAATGAGTGCATCTCGCTTGGACATTATTGCCAAAGCCTTTAATAAACTGGACAAAAATGGAGATGGACAAATTACAGTGGCTGATTTAAAGAATGTTTATTCAGTTCGCGATCATCCAAAGTATTTGAGTGGCGAAATGACTGAAAAGGAAATTTTGGTCGATTTCCTCAAGAACTTTGAAGCTGGTGCTCCTAATCCAGATGGCATTGTAACCAAAGAAGAGTTTGATAACTATTATGCGACAATCAGTGCCTCAATTGATAATGATGCATACTTTGATTTGGTCCTGCGTCGTGCCTATAAACTCTAAATGCCTCATGCTTTGCCCCTTTGTGGATAATGGGAATTCATTCCGGCCTATCGCTAATTAGCGCGAAAATTTTAAAATCGAAATAGTTTTAATGGCAACGTTTACTAAAAATTATTAAATTAGCTATTAGCTGTCGAAAAGTTTTACTAAATATCTGGATACGAATAACTTTTAAAATTTGCCGAAGCTGTCTCTCTAATTTCGAACTGCAATCCACAAATAAATGTTAATTCTTTGTTGTTAAACAGAAAGCTTTTTAATATTCTAACTATTTATTTACTACACTTAAGCCAACTTTTTTCAAGAGCGAAATTTAATATGTTTTATATATTTTAGATTTTAGCAGCGCGCAACCACAAGCTTTTCCTTTTCGTTGCGAGCTCCATTAGAAACATCAAATGTGGTTATTGCCATAGTCCTTGCGATGTTTCTATTGTATAGTTAATTCCCCAGTTCCGTGTAGTTTTCCCCAAAATAATGCGCTATAATAATTTATTAAATTAAAGCCGCGAACTAATTAGCATAAAACTAATTAGATTACTTGTACATGTGCAGCCGCAAAGAGCAGCACACCATACAAAAGCAAAAAAGAACAACAGAAAGAGAGGATACGAGTGTGTGAGAGAGATCGAAACATGGAGAGAGGAAGAGATAGAGATAGCGAGTGGGGTAAAAAATACAGTTAAACATTTGTGGCGTATGCGCAATCGTTTGTTGTTGTCGCCTTTAATAAAACTCATGTTTTGCCAAAAAGTCAAACGATACTCACACACAAACATACACATGCTCACACTCACACAGTATGCCACACAGTGGCAAACAAATAAGCCTGATTAGCTGGTGTTTTTTTGTGGTGATTAGGCTGACACTGTGAAATGATATCATCGACGCCTCTGCCTCCGGCATCACACACACACATACATACACATACAGTGTGTATTCCCGACTCGGGCACAAACTGTGTTGGCCTTCTTTAGAGCGAACAAGGTTAATACCCCGCTAATTAGTAGCTTATTAGAAGAGCGGCAATTGGCAAACTCTAATTACATTCATTTCGCATCAATGATAACAACAATGCGATGTCGACAACTCTTGATAAGGCATCGCCAGCGAATACAAAAACAAACACGAGAACAGGCTGAGCTGCCAGCCAACAACCAATTGGGTAACGACATACACCCGAATAATATCATGAACGTCTCGCACTTGTGGCCAATGATTATGCAGCAGCAGCCAAAGTTTTAGTATGCCGAATAGACAATGTTAAAAGTTTGCCCAAGTAATTAAATCACTTCGATCTTTGCTAATTACAAGCAAAGAACATACTGCTAACTATGGTACATGCATGGCTAAGAGACATGGCCATGTACTATGCTGAGTATGTGAGTGAGTGAGTGTGCGCTGCTCGTTAGATATGTTGCCTGACTGCGGCAGCATCCTCATCAGGACAACAGACATCAGAAACAGCAGCAACAACAAGAACGTTGACAAGTTACCTGCCAAATTAATGCAAACATGAAACGTGCGGCAGCGGGAATATTAATTAACTAACATACACATACACAGCACAAGTACGCTCATCCAGAGGAGAGTGCAACTGCCACCTGCCTCTTGCCCCCTAAAGGATGTGCCTTCTGCCCATTCCGGGTCAGCAGTGTTGGCAGTTAGCACTTGCCATTGTTGGCATTGGCTTTCACTAAGAGAGCGAGAGCGAGAGCGAGTGAAATGAATATGTGCAGTGGCATTTTGCCGGCAACATATTTCGCGTTCCAGATCTTCTCACAATCAGCCGCAAGACTCTTTCATACGGCGTGCAACAGTGCGTATGAGCAATTTGCTGCGAGTGAGCGGGCGGCCGTATAGTCATATGATTAATGAACGTTTCATTAGCGCAACTCTCACATTATAGTTAGCCTGCTGCGCGACCTGCGACTTGACCTGGTCACAGTATTACACTCCACACCACTCCACGCCACTCCAAATCCATTCCACAGTCGTTGTTCTATTTGCATTTCAGCAGGTTGCCGAACGTGATCACAATATTATCTCTTCATCAGTCCTTGCAGGACATGCAAACATTCTGACGGCACAAAAAGAGCCCAAAGCGAGATTCTCATGTGTCTGACAGTCCCCCTCCACCCCGCTCCTTATCACTTTGCAGCACCTCTCGCACCCCTCGTCCAAATCATGGCCCCAGGTGGCTGCTTTTTGTATGGCGCGTGTATCTGTCGCTAGCAGCGCATGTGTGAGCCTGGCCAGGATTCTCGGCGGCCAAGAATCGAGCTCACGTACCTGTCAGCTCAGCTGTAACGAGAGTGGAGCGGAACGAGGGGGGAAGAGAGCCACAGCGAAACCTAACGAGTTACAATGATTTTCGTGCTAATTAAAATGGTTTTTGCATAGAGTTTACCGCATTAGTATTTCGTTTAGCAGTTGTGCAAACACCTTGGCAGTGTCTGGGTATGTTTTGGTGGCTGTTGGGAAGGGGGTTCCCAGCGGAATGTTTGTTCTCGGCTGCCAGCTGTCTATGCGTGTGTTTGTGTGTATGTGCCGCATAAATTACGCATACGCAGCGTATCCAGCAGTAAAAGCAGCAGCAAAACTGAAACGAAAAGCGTTAGCTAAAAAGTGTATTTTTCAACTGACGCAGCTGTGCCTAATGAACTCCCTATGTGGGTTGCCATTCACCCACAACACCCACAAATATAGAGATAGCAACAGAGGGAGGAGAGGAGGATACACCGCAACCATAACCATATCCAAACCAGTCAGTTCTATCTTTTTGTGGGCAACAACTGTGAGTACAGTTGTCAGTGCCTTGACTTAATTAGATGTTTGATATTTTGGCAGCTGAACACTGGGAAACTGAGCTCGTTAGTGGCTTCACTCTCACAAAATGCAACAAACGAATGTTAGTTAAATCTGTTTGCCAACATCCAGACAATGCTCCAAACTGTTAATATATATTTAAATTTTCGAAATGCGAATAGTTGAAGCATGAGCAACAAAACAGTCAACATGCAATTTGGGAATTAGCAGTGTAATTCAAATGAAATGCATTTATGAAGTTATCATTTTGCTGTAATAGCTATAAGATTGCTCATATGAACAATGCACATACGTGATGTGCTGCTGCTGCTAACTTTCCCACAATTCTCAGACTATCTCGTCGATACGAAAGTTATTTTAAACCTATAAAAAGCAAATACAAAATGCACATAAGTATTTTGAGACTTTTCTAAAAATTGTTTTTATTGTTGTTCTCTGCCTTCTCAGACAAACACATACTCACAAACTGAGATAGCTAAGCGATGGCATGAAGGCAACTCAAATGCTGGACACGTGTAAAAGTTCAGTTTTAAACACTTGTACACGAAATGTTGTTTCAATTTGAAAACGTTTTCGTTTCGTTTCGTTTTGGTTCGCTTCTTGTCGTTTGTGTTGTGTTTTATGAATCAGAGCAAAAGTCCTTGTCCATGTGTGTAGCTCGACAAAAATCCCCAAAGCGCTGCAAAACTTTTAGTTTCGCATTGGCCACGTTTACTGTCAATAAAACTTTACTTGAGCTGGCAAAATGAAAACAGCATAGATTATAGCACATAGTAGCTCTAACAAAAGAAAGCAACAACAACAAAAGACTAGATAGAGTGCTCAGGCATAGCGCAAAAAATAAAAAAAGAGAGATCGTATAAAACATGCAAATGCAATGAAATTACAAGTTACGTATACGCCGCGTGCTGCAACCGGCAACAAACTGAGACTGAAGCAGCCGTGAAGAGGCAGCAGCCACGGCAACGGCAGCGGCAGCGCAACGACAGTCGAACAGAAGCCAACGCAAAGCAGCCACACACAAAAGGATTATGCAAAATTATGCAAAAATTGTGGGAGGCAAAATCCACGCACATTAAATTCAAGTGCTTTCTATAACGTCAAATCGTGACTTTTGTGCTAATGATGAACATAAGCTGAGGCATAGCAGAGTATTGTCAACCGCTCGCTTTCCCCTCTCCGAGTGGTTGAGAGGTCGTTCCTTTACATCAAAATGAAAACCATTTAAGTGTTTTCGTTATTTGACAAATTGACTTGCAAATGATTTTGGCATTTCAGTGTTTCGTTTTGCTGCTTGTCGGTCATGAAATTTATTGCAATTACGGTTAGTTCATATTTGCAGCTATAAAATGAGTATTACTCCTAGCCTATTGCTGATTTGTCAACAATTCAGTATCACAATCTATCTCAAAGCTTCTTTGTATGTGAATTGTATGCATGTGTGTATGTGAGTATGTGTGTATGTGTGTAAGCGGATGCCACACTAAAAGCACACTCAGCGCAAAGACAACTAACGGAAATAGTCGAAAAAAGTGCAACAAAGCCGTGCAGTACGTGCCACGAGCCAACAAAATGGCGGCACAGACGAATCATAAGCAGCAATGGCCGACAATGACCCAAGTGCGCGACGGGGGCACGACAAAACCGCAGCCAGACGGCTGTCTCTCCATCCGTCCGTCCGTCCGCCTGTCCGTCCATCTGTCTGGGGCCAGGGACTGAGCACTGAGGTTGAACATCATTTATACTGAATGGATTTGGATTTGGATTTTGGATTTGCGCACAAGATAATGTGCAGCACAGCAGAGTCTTGCTCTGCATCTGCCCGAGGCACTAGATCTGCAAGTATGAATCGTTCGTTGCATGTGAGTGAGCTGCTTTTACCAGAGTGGAGGGGAAAACGGAGAGAGTGAGGAGCAGGGAAGGGGAGCTGGCGTGAGAGCTAAGCAGCTCCAATGCAACGGAAATAGTTTTGTGTGAGATTTATTACCACTCTGGAGAGTCATAAAACGGAAATTGTACACAAAATCCTTTCGGATGCTCGTTTAAGTTGCAGCATACCCCCGTCAATCCCCAGTCATCGTACTCGCTCCTCTCTCTCCTCGCTCTCTCTTTCTCACACTTCTTCAGTGCATCTCTTTCTTGCCCACTTCGAATGTTTAGATTTTTATGGCTTGTGTCATTTCTGTTTACTCTGCTGCGCTGCTGTTTGCTTGCCCTTGTCCCAATGTTTATGTAAGTCATCGCTTCGTTTACGACGCCCAGCGCCAGTCTTCTCCTCTTCATCGCCTCACCCTCTCCAACAACAACATGGCATATCCTATTTTGAAATTATATTTTTGGCCATTTTCTGGAAACTGTCTCTTGTTCGCCTGCTAACTAAAAACTCTTTGCTTTGCAATTTCAGTTTATTTATATTATTTGCCACATTGCAAAAATGCCTTTGCCTGCTGAATGGTAACTGGTGCCGGGTGCCTGGTGCCTGGGTCACGACAGTGCCGCAAATGCATTTCATTGTCCCGTCACGCCCTCGTTCCAACAATTCTAGTTTCGTGGCTAACCGATTGCCGCTCTTGTGTAGTCGAATTCTATACATTTTCAATGGCATTTATTTTATGCAATATGAAATACTAAATGCAGCTTTTAATAGACGTTGCCTTTGCCATTTACAATGTGCAGAGCATATAAATGTGTCTGCTCTACTAATTAAGCAACTGAATTTAACAGAACTTGTTACCCAACTCAATACTACGAAAATTCAAAGTCTACATTTACATTTTCTCATCATTCATTCATTCATTGATTTAGTCAGTCAGTCATTCGATTTTTCGTAGTTTATTTAGCCTCTTCAATTGCGGCGAAAGTTTATTAAAATTTTGCAAGCAAGGCAAAAGTTAAAACCAAAAATGGGAAAATGTTATTTTCATTCATTTCAATTCCAAATTATTTTCGTCCCTAACCAAGCACGAAAAACAAGGATTCGACTCCCAACGCTCAACCCAAGCACTTAGTCATGTAATTTGGCTGAAAACCAAAATCTTACTAAAGTCATTCCCTCTCTGATGACAACCCCAAGATATCGGTTGTATGATAGTCATAGAGAAGAGTGGCCAACTGTTTGAAAGTTGGCATTGAAGTGATTTTAGGTGCAATGTATTCATAATAGATCATCATCAATGTTGCATGTAACGATTTTCTATATCCACTCCCATTTATCTAACGAAGTACCACAATGGGACTTCTTACAGCGAGTCCTCACTTTCTTGTCATCGTACGTAAACAGCAAAGCAAGGACTTCAACTCTGTTGCTTTCACGTGCCCCTTTGAGTGCTAAACATGCCTCAGCCTGGTCATTTCCATTTCTATAGATGGAGAATTTTTGGCAACGGATTTTCTGCTTATTTGCCACAAAAAAACAGTTGTCATATCAGAGATGACCAAATCACAAAACAATGCAAAAAATCACTGTGACTACTGCGAAGTTATGTTAATTATGACTGCATTAAAAATATATTTTGAAAAGTTTATAAATTATACAATTATTATTTTCCTTTATATTAAGTTTTCTACATTTATTGAGCAACTGATTTATCTTTAAGTCAATTATATTCTCCAATTTAAGTTAGCTTAAAGTGTTCAGATTTTTTTCATAACATTTCCATTATTTTAGATACCATTTTATTTGCAATTACTTTTTTAGCGAAACCTGCTTCTTTTAATGGCGAAAGCGCAACTCCGTTCAGCTCTGTTGAGTTAGAAATGCAGACACTCGGACAGGATAATCATTTTTTTATAAAGTCATTATTGTTGTGGTTGCAGTCTGTGCCGCCGTCACCGCCACCGCCTCCACTCGCAACTATTGTTCTCAAGTGTTTGTCGTCGACTGTGCCAAAGCAAAATTATATTGCTGATGGCCAAGACAGCCGCGAGCGCAAGCAAAAGTAGCAAGTGGCATGAGGCAAACGGCAGGCAGCAGGCAGCAAGGCAGCAAGAAAACAATTTTCATTTCAGGCATTTACTTTTGGAGTAAACACTTTTTGAAATGTGCCAAGGCGCATTTTCCTTTTACACTGCGGTGACAACGTCAAAGCAAATGATGGAGCATACCCATTCGCCATTTCGCCATCCATTTTCCCCAAACCATATCTAACTATAGTACATTTCTCGATGCGGTTAAGTCGTCTGCGCTATGAATTTCTAGGGACTTTGTCCTTTAAGTGTGCAAGCAATTAACTGACGGCACAGGCTAAGCCAAGAGGCTGACTTTAAGGCTTAGTCTGGTGAATTAATTGATCGCCTCCGCCAGTCAGCCATATCGTCATATCACATTTCAGCCAATTACACAAAACGTTTAAATTTTTCCGAGTGCCGATCCAAACTAAATATTCATTTTGACTCATTTGCGACAGTCAAATTGTAATAGGGTCAATTGCAATAATATCATTAGGAAAATTAAACACGAGCAAGTTGTAGTCAGAGTACCGTGCGCAGGGCGCAGGACGCCCAGCCAAGTCAAGCGTATTATGCCTAATTGGGCGCTGCCAGCATCCAGCACCCAGTACCCAGAATGAAGCCAGACCCACTCAGAGCCCTATCCGACCAACCAACCCAGGCGTAGTTGTAGCTGTCGGTGTCGCTGTCGCTATAGCTGTAGCTGTAGCTGTATCTGTAGTCGAAGCTGTCGCCATCAGGAGGCAGCAGCGTCTTTGCCGTGCCGCTTTGCACGTTTTGTCTACGCGAGTAATTAACTTTAATTGCGGCCATTAAAATAAATTGGCAGATACCTTTAAATATTGTTATTGTTGCATACTTAGAGGCGCAGCGGACGTGGCGCCAACAGAAGAGGCGCACACAGTGTATTAAATTGCCTCCCACACTTAAATAGCTTTGGCTCGATGCAATTCTTGTAAAATTAAAGTTTTTAGGGAATTTGCATGCGATATAAAAACTTAAAAAATCAAATATAAAATTTAATTGCATATACACATTATTAAATCATAATTTAAGAATGAAATATTGGTTGATTTTAAATAGGAATACGCAACAATAACAATTGTATATACACGAAACTGTCTGCTTTCTCTTGTTTTGCGGAATGTCAAGCATTTTGTTGTCTTCTTTTGATTGCAATGTGGCATGCCGCGACGTTGCATTCCGGTTTTCCGTATTCCGCTTCACTCATGTTCAGTTGCTGTCATGCCTACTGCGCAGCAGAAGCTGAGCCGTAGGCAAATTGAAAGAACAAAACTTCTTTAATTTTGTTGAAACGAAGTCTCTGCGCGCAGACAGTAAAAACTAAAATGTTTGGCCTACAGCAACAAATGGCAAACTAACTTTCAACATAGTTTTTTTATTCTCTCGTTTTTCTTTCAATTAGAGCAAGTAGTGAAATATATACTCCAGTTATAGCTTTAAAAGACTTATTTCCTTGCTTATTTTTTAACTAGAGTTTATTAAAAATAAAACATCGAAATATTTTATAAGTCAGTTGCTAAAAATAATTTTTTTTTTAATAGTTCAAATAAGGTGACCAAATATTGATTCGATAATTGATCTTAAGCATAGGTTGACTTATTTTCAAAGCCCTTGGAGGTCTAACAAAAACCCCTTGAAAATATTATGTGTTTGCTGCCATTGACGGCGGCCTTAAATCAACTGGAAAAAAGAAAAACAAGAGCGAAATATAAAGAAAGTGTTGCAAATACTGAAGCTGCGCAATATCAAGATGCCTTGCAGAAAAGTCAATTGGGAATATTATAATAATAAAACCTTTTAGCGGAACTGAGTCGCAGGGCTTGTTTGTTTTGGCCAGCGCAACTTGGCAGATCGACGACGCTGATGCTGAGTGAAACGTATGCGACTCAAAGTCGAATGCGGACTCGGACTCGCATTGATAACAGCAATCAAGCACAAACACGGATGCAAACACAAATACAAACACAAACACGCATCTACAGCTACAGACACAGATACAGATACAAATACAGCTACGCTCAGTCAGCAGTTAGCATTTACCATTTGCCATCAACCAAGATGTACGTAACGTACGTAAGCACGCACGCACGCACAATAAGGGCTGCTGCACGTTGGCAAACTTCCGTTTCCGCTTTTAGTTTTCGTGTCCGCTGTGGAAGCACTCGAAAGGCAAGTGAATGCCGCAGGCGCTAACTTGATATTTACTTTGTTGCTCTGCCACGCTGTTTACCTATATCCCTCCCTCAATTCCTCAACTCAATATCGCCTCATTTATATATGTATGTATGTTGGAGTACTCGCCCAAAAGCCAAGGACTGCTCAAAGTTTATCTGCACACTTCCGCCTCTGGCTCATCGCTATCGTCGCTTGACCAGCAAACTACTCGCCGCCGCTCGATGCTCGGAAAATGTTTTCGTTGATGAAAAAACTTTGCCTGCCTTCAACACTTCTCAACTTTTGTGTAGTTTGTCTGGTTTGCCTCTCATCCTTTTTTGTGCTGCCGCCCGTCGTCTATTTATCTACATATCTGTCGAGGGTGTGTCCATCGCCCAAGTCCTAGCCCAAGACCAAGTCCCGGCCAAGGGCTCATTTTATCATTTGGTGTTAATTGTTTTCGTTTGCATCACAAAACATCTATCGAAAGGGCATTAATGGACAGTTGGACTAGTTGGACTAGTTTGGATCTTTGAATTGCTTACAACACACACACTCAACACTGATACACCGTGTATTACGCTGCTGTTGCTACTGCTGCTGATGCTGCTTGCCGTTGTGGCGCCACCAATAAACTGAAGATGAACTTCCGTTGCCTGGCGACTGCCATACTCTATTTCAACTGTGCTTTTGTGCGACGCACAAATGCTCTTAATCACTTCTAGGGTAAGAAGGGAGACGCAGGACTTGCGAGCTTCGTTTGGTCCTTGCAGCCCAAGTTCTGCCTCGGAGACAAAGAGCCATATGCATGTTTGTTTGTGTAACGCTAGAAATTGAGAGAGACACTAATTGCTTTTCTTTGCAACCAACTCTTTTTCTTTTCTAATTACTCTATGCAAGAGTGTGAGTGTGTCTCTCTGCGTGTGCATGTGTGTGTGTCTGAGTGTATGTATGTACATGAGTCAGACTCTTGGCGACTGGCGACACACATTTGGCTAAGTAGGAAAATGATAGTTTGAATGCTCTTCAGACAATGTTGTCGACAAAAGGGACGATAAGGACGACCAAAAGGACGCATTTAAAGCACATAATTCGGTTTTGATTATGTTTTGGTCTTAGCTGATGTGGCCGTTGTCGGTGCTGTTGTCGGGACCGTTGTCGTTGCTACCGCATTTCTGAAGTTAGCAACTTCATTATGGCTAAAACCCAAATGTGTTGATATTGCGGCTGAAGTGGTCGTAGTCATCTCCTCTGACTCTGTCCCTCTTCATTGAAGCTAAATGAGTTGATTTCAATGGTTTAAGCATCTCACATGTGTACACAAGTGCACAAATACCAGCTTATGTGATTATTTGAGACTTTGGCTATACTTCCATATTTACTCATCAAAAATACTGACTGACTGAACAAACATTTGAACACTTGGCATATTTTTAGACTGAAATTCTTTAAGCCATTCGCCTATGCTAAAAATACTACACAAATTTTCAATAACTTTTAAGACATTTCAGAAATATTTAACAATATCCATTTACAGTTTTTATCAGAAGCTTCACATTCATACATTTTCCTTTCACCGATTTGCTCTCTAATTTGTTCTTTATGTAGCATAATATTTTTGTTATATTCCTAGGCCATGGCAGCAAAGGTTATTAGCAACCTGAGCTCTTGAGATCTTAGCACATAATTTAAGCTGTTTATGCACAGGTTTTTCGCTATAAATTATGTACTAAAAGCGAAGGCAGCTATTCAGCACATCGTTTTGGACACACTTAAATGGAAGCTGGGACCCAAGCGGAAGTGCGTAGAAGTCGCACAGGAAATCAGTAAAAGAAAAAAAAAAGAAAAGCGAAAAATAAATCCAAAAGTAAAAAGCCAACGCAAAAAAGGGTTAGGTTCGCGAGATGCCACAAATTTTTTGGCAAAAATGTAACTAAAGCTAAAGTTACGCACCAACATGATGCTGGAGGGAATTGCAGAGCAGGAAGAAAAGACTGCGATGTGTCCCCAAGCTGACGCAATGACGCTTGGGGAACGCCACAGTAAAACCGACAAACAAGCACTGCAGGCGGCGGGAGAGGGGAAGTTTTGGTGACTAGCAAGAAACACAAAGAAGCAAAAAGGGTAGGCGGTAATAATCAGCGGCAAGCGAGACTTTAAATATTTTATGCTGCTCAAATTGGCGGCCAAAAGAAAACCGAAAAATACAACAAAACTTGTGGGACGCGTGGCAATAGCTTCTGCTACTGCTGCTGCTGTGGCTGTCATGGCAGCCAAAAGGGATCCCTCTCAGAACGAACAAGACCTACGACAGGACAACAGCAGTGACCAAGCTGACTCGCCACGAAGCAGTGGAAGGGATGGCTGGCTAGCTGGATGGCTGGCTCTCTGGATGGCTGGCAACTTGAGCCACTTTGATTTTTGCTCAAGCGTAATTACAAGTTAAATGAGGCCAACAGCGTGGCGAACGTTGGCAACGTCAGGATACGGCGTCCGCCAAAAACAGTGTCATCATGCGGAAGGATACTGGGCTGCGGTTGTGACTGCGACAGCGACAGCGACTGCGACTGGCAATGAAACGGAAGGAAGGAAAGACAAGCAGACCAACGAGACGGACGGACGCAAAGCGTGCGCAAGGATGATGTACAGACGGCGATTGCAGGCGGAGCAGCAGCAGCTGGCGGTGGACAGGACTGAACTGGACGGGACTGGACTGGGTGCAAGGACAGGGCCATGTCGACATTGTAGCCGAAGCAAAGCACTAGTAATGAATGAGCTGGCCCAATGGCTCGCTTGTCTGTGCTTTGCCTGCTCTGAGGCTCTCTCTCTCTTGCTGAGAATGAAAAATTGCGATGCGGACATAGACGTGAACGTCGCGTCGCGTTGGGTCGCATCGCTTGGTGGTCGCGGTCTCAGGCTTGTTTGGGTTTGGCAGCCAGGCCGCGTAGTGACATTGTTTGCTCTGCTGCAGCATGGTTGGACGGTTGATGGTTGGATGCTTGGAGCGGAGCAGATTGCATAAAAAGCAACAGAATTTCAAACAAAACAAGAAATAACGAAGCATGCAACAAAAATTGCGAAAACAAACCGCATTAGTGAGCACAGAGTGTCAGTGGGGAAATGCAAGAGAAGAGAGCGAAAGGACGATGTGGGAGCACAATGATGGAATGTAACGAAACGGCAACAATGATGACAAGCAAACTGATGACGAAAGGATGCAAGCTGCAGTTGGAGTTGGAGTTGCAGCACTGAAGCAAGCGATGAAAACATTGTCACCAGGCGCCGAAATGAAACTGAAGCTGCAGATGCAGCTGCAGCTGCAACTGGACATGGAGGCCAAATAGCAGATAGCGTTCACCCTTGCCTGTCCACTTTAACTGTGCACAGGAAAAGCATCTGCTGTTTGCTCAAGCTCAAGCTTCATCCTGCTGCTGCCTCCAGTTGCCTTATCGCCCGCCCGCTCGCTGATGCCACAGCATTATGTGATGCGTCGAGTGCTGTTGCAGCATCAGTGGGAAAGTTCATTTTGCAGTAATTAACAAATTGTAAAACGCACGCGGGAGGGAAAAGTGCAGGATGTGCAGAGCTGGTCCGCCAAGCTGTCAACTGAACTCAACTCAGTTCAGTTCAGTTGAGTTGAGTTCAGTTCAGTTGCCTGATAGCCAGTACAGTTGTGTCCAAGTTTGTTTGAGCGCAAGGAATTATAGATGCTGATCCCAGTTTCCACTTCACCTCGTTGTCCGCGTCCAAGTGCAAGTCCAAAACCGAATCCGGCCGCTTCTAGCTCGATGATAGTCACTTTTGCAAAAGTTCTCTCTGATTATTAATATTTTATTCCATTACACTTTGGCACAGGATCTGGTTGTGAGGCATCCTTGGCATCGTCCTCCCTTCCATTCCATCCATTGTCAGTGGCAGCACTTGTCGGGATAGAAAAGTCTCGTAGATTGCAGAAGCGGAAACTGCCAAACAAAATGCAACTGATGATTGTATGAGTAGTTAATAAAGTTTTACAAGCAGCCAACGCAAATAATGATTATTCTATGATTGCAGGGCACAAATCTCAAACTGAAGTCTAAGGACAAATCAAGACATGGCCTGAATGTCGTACAAATTCCCCTTAAATAATGGAGAGCACTAAGCTGAGCATGATTATTCCCATCCGCCATTTGCATGCTTAATCAAGCAGCAGCAGTTACCGATCAACTTATAATAGAGCAAAAGATAGACTAATTATTCTAAAATCATTCATTGCTATGGAAATAACTCAGTTGATACTTAGATAAAAAGCTTTGACTAATTGCATGTCTAGGAGTATGTTAAACATATTTACTTTGACCTTTTTGCCGACAACTCAGATTTGTCAACTTAGCGCAAGTCATGTCAAAGTGTCAACTACTTTTTGCCACCTCAAGAGCCACATAATTAAGCGACAAGCTGCAAGTGCGAGGATGATGCTGCTGCTTGCTCGCAAATGCCAAAAATTAACTCGCAAAAAAGGCGGCTACGAAATTTTAAATGACAGACGCTGTCAGCTTTACACGTTCACACTCTTCTACACACACAGACAGACACACTCCCACACACGGACTATAGCTTGTGCCTGCCACAGATTGGGGGCACACATGTGCTGCACACAACATGTGACATCGGCTGCAACAACGCCGCAAAAGCCGTGTCAACAAAAGCTACAACAGCAGAGTAAAGGCTGACTAAAGATGCCGTTGCACAGATTCTGGCATTCAAAATTGGCGCTGACTCCAATTTGATAGACGCCAAGCAATAGTAGCAAAAGGGGTAAAAAGGTGGAGGGATGGCTGACTGCAGTTGGCCATTTGCTGACACTGACAGTGAGTGCGTTTGCATTATGGCTATAATTTTATGTGGTTTTTGAGTTGCGTCAGTCTCAGTGCTAAGCACTGAACTTGAGGTTTGCTGTCAGAGAATTTCCATGTAAAGCTCACAATAAATTCCACAAACCACTGCAGTGTAACTGACACTGTAAACCTGAGTTGTTCTAGCTGCTTTTGTGGTCCAGTCCAAGTATCATTTGCACTCGCTAATCAACATCTACAACAGCTGGGAAATTATGAAATAAAATGTCTTAAAAATGTTGTATAACAATAAACTGCAGCTCACATTACTTTGCATTGACATTTTCAGCATTCATGCTGCGCAACAATGGAAGAACAACTTAAATTTGCATGGCTCGTCACTTGAGTGACAGAATCTTTATGCAGTTTGCACTTTGGACGCTCCGGTTCGCTGCATAAATAACCCAAAAAGCATGACGCAGATGCTCCAAACACCCGCAATTCGTTTGCATCTCTAACTCCAGCTTCAACTTCAACTTCAAACTTCAACTGCAACTGCAACTGGAGCTCAAAGTCCATTCTTATCTGGAACTGAATTGCAGCATTTTATTGTTGCATAGCGTCATTTGCATATATGAGAAGCCAAAGAGAGGCGAAGCGGGACAGGAGCGTGGCAAATCGCTGTATCCGCTAAAGTCTCAGCTGCTGCTCAATCCAAAGCGCAAACAGATTTTTGCTGGCAAAAAAGCGTTGCAAGGGGAGAGAACGATAACGACGTCAGCAATGCAGAATTTTTCAGCTTGAATCGGCAAAAGTGTCGTAAATTTTTGATTTCATTAAAATGCGTGCCCTGCAATTACAACAACACGAACAACAACAACAGCAGCAACAGCAACACTTGACGCTGCAGCCAATTGGAGCATGAAATATGCATTCTACAATCCATGGAATTGGACTTATTGGTAAGTAAACGTAATTGGAATATCTCTATTTCAATCAGTCGGTTATTGGAAATGAATCTGACTTAATATGCGACGCTGTCGCATAAATCAAATATTCCCCTTCCCACTTCCCACTTCTACTCATTTTTCAATTATGCCAGGGAGTCGAAATGCGAATCATTTGCCGCATACCGTACGAGTCGATGGGTTCATTTGCAGTCAACTGGAACCTGGAGCATACTTTGGTTGCCGATAACACATTTGCCAAGAAACGGTTGCAGCTGCTTGGCATTGGTTCAAAAGCGTCCTGGAAATGGCCGCAGCAACTTGTTAATCGACAAATAAAACTCGGGCAAAAAGATGGCCAAATAAACTACTAGTCGAAGCCAAATACAAGTAAATGCAGCAGAAAATCAAATATAGAAATTATTTCTCTTTTCGTATTCGGAATCGGATTCGGAGTCGGGGATTTTCTTTCGCCTTGGCAACTGATTTGCGCTTGCTTATCGGCCTGGCACGAGTCATGTGAAATTATGGTGCATGCCACGCCTCCAGCAAATGCTCGCCCACTTTGTTGCTCTTGTTTGGCTGCATGGTTTCTTTTGGCCAGCCAACTGCAATGGCAGTGATAAAGATTGACGGCGTTCTAAATTATCTGATTTTGTCACTTCGGAAATTGGCAAAATGTCCGCAAAAGCAGACCAAGTCCAAGCTACAGATTGCTTATTTTCTCAATAAATTTAGTTGCTTATTTTTTTCTGTTGGGTGTAGTAAATAATAATAGACAACGCAAGTATCTGAAATTTGTTAAAGTAATAAGTTTTTGCATTATTTTCCATATGGTCTAACATAAGGTCTCCTGCGAAAGGACATTCATGAAATATTTAAAAATCTTATAGCAATAAAAATAAAAATAAAAGCAAACCGCAGAAGACACACTAAAGGCAAGGACAATGACAATGCTGCCGGTTGCTGCTACGACAAGTAAAATTCCCCAAAAGGGAAAAGAGAGCTAACGTATGTTATTTTCTGTTGTTGTGTGTTTTTGTGTGGTGTGGCCAAGGCGTCGAGTGTTTGTGCCAAAGTGCAAATGGAACAACAACAATAACAATTGAAAAGAATTTAAATTTGCATTTTGCGCAAATTGTAAGAGTGAGACTCTGGCACGCTGTTACACTCTCTGCCTCTGCCTCTGTCTCAACCTCTGCTGACTCCTCTACCTCTTCCTGGCTGTGCAAAATGTATGGGACACGTCGACATCAGCATCATTAAAGCGGTCCAGCCCACAGTCCAGTTGAGTTGAGTTTTTGGGGCACAACACAACACGCCAAAATGCCATGGCATACAGTAGAACACTCTAGTCTAGAATTTCAAATTTGTATCACATTTTTATCGCCATTTAAATGTAAATTGTTGCTGAAAGGGGAACCACCCCGAAAAGGAGGGGACGCAGTTTATGGGAGTGCGACGACTTCCGACCGCAATTGAATTTTTTAAAAGCGCTGAGCGTTGATAACCAAAACAATAAAACCGGGGCCACAGACTCCACCACCGACCGACTAGCTAACGTAAAAAAAAAGTGGGAAGGCGAGTAACAAATGTTTTAAAACCGCTTAAATATTCAACAAGCCAGAGAACGGCACAGGACAACGGCAACAACAACAACAACAACGACGACGACGAAAAAAATTGTGATGCCAAAGGGGGACAAACGGGGACAAAGAGTTCCATATCGGCCTATAACAAAATATGTGCCTTACAGTCAAATATTTAAAGCGTTTCGCTGTGTTTGTTTTTCTGTCCCCTCGCATCATAGTCGAGTTCAGACCTTTGGGAAGCAGTATCGAGAAGCATTATCGTGAAGCGTCGTTAAATTCGATAGCATTTTGCAAAATTTTTTAAAATTAACAATAAAACGTGACCGGGCAAATATTTTGTTGTCGCTGAAAAGCGAATATAAAGTAAATAAAATAATTTAAGTACACGGCATACCAATATATAGTTTATTAAATCTTAAATATTACAGCCGCATATTCACAAAGAGCTCAAATTATTATCGAAATATATTATTGAACATTTTTATTGCGGCCAACGATGAAATTAAATTAGTGACGCTCGTGAGCATTACGTTTAATGTTTAATAATTTAACGGAATATTATTTGTAATCACTACTTTAATCTATGAATAATGTAATATTTACAGTTCATGAGCTAACGAATTTATTTTTCATTCGAGGAGAAAGCTTTAATTTTATTTTTGTGGATCACATGAAATATTTGGACAAATCTCTTTTAATTTAATTTTTTCTCTTTTTTCTGCATTTCGATTTGCAAAAGCGATAAGCATATTACAAATCTCAGTTACAAATGAGCTGCCAAAACTGTTGAAAATTAATTATAATAAACAATAATTATGAAAACAATGCACGCCAAACCAAAACCAAATCCATGCATACCTTGCGAAATCTCTCATAATTTATATAAATACATACGGTATATTAAAAAATGAAAATGTAATTGCCCAATAATTTCGCAAACATTCGACTAAGGGATGCTCTACCAAAAGTTCTACTACTCGTATACGTAATATTTATGAGCTCTCACAAATGTGCGCAACTGTTTGATACTCTAATTGTGCGATTTGTTGTGTTTGAGGGTGTCAAGAGTTTAGTTTATACGATTGCCAGGACGGGAATTGTTTTAGGTTTTATCGAGCTTGTATTTAATGCGCCGTAAATAATAAATTACAATGCTCGATGGCGGCTTTTGTTTATTTTCAGCATGCATTACATTTAAAATATGCTAATTTGAATTTATGTTATTTTGCAAATATTAAGTAAAATATTTATTTACTTTTAGAACATACTACAAAGCAAATTAAAGGCATCTGAGTATGCAATACACTATAGTTTAAAGCTAAGCCTGAAATTCCACTCATATTCAAAGACTAACCCAAGCGGTTATATCACGTATCTTGTATGCTTAGTGACAGTTGCCAAGTACAAATTGGTGCAGACAGCATTTGTCAACTTCCAACAAGTCGAGTATCATATTTGGACATGGCCAAATAACGAGCAATTGAAGCAGAGTCGTTTCATATGCTCATAACAACATGTAACTAGTTGTGTAAATGTTGCTTCATATATATGTATGTATAAAGCTGTGTATTTGAGATGCCCTTTTGCTTTACATTTGAAAGCTGTCAGCGTATTTTATGCTCTTTAACAATAGATGGACACCACGTACGTGGCCTGTAAATGAAATGAAATGACAGCCAAAGAAGAAGAAGATACGGAGATGAAAAAAGGGTAGGTCCGGTTGCGAGTGGCCAACGGGGCGCCAACGCAATGTTAATTGCTTATCTACGTGATTTCTTACCAAATTAATTTGGCCAAATTGCGAATGGCCAACGAATGGTAAACGGTAGATGGTAAATGGCAAATGACAGAGACAACGGGCAACTGGTAACAGGCAACAGACAACAGACAACAGCCAGCACATTGCGAATAAATCAGTTAAGTTGCTGTATTAACATTGAATACATTTGCTTAATTAAATGAAACAAAATATAATAAAATATGCGAGAAGACCGAGGTCCCTAGGCCAGCCCCATACCCTTTCGCCCCCCGCATGGCTCGCATAAAAAAAGGGAAAAGCTTTTCCTTTAATTGAAAATTACTAAGCTAACACCGCTTAGCCTTTCAAGTGTTGTCCTTGTGCACTGGCTGTCCGGCCTTTACCGTCATTTTACGATGTCATGTTTTCATTTCATGTTTTGGTTTAGCTCGCACGGCTGATGACACATGAGCGCATAAAATGCAAAACCAACAGAACCAAACATTAAAATCAACGTCAACAACGTGCTGCAGCTGTAGGTGGGATTGGAGTCACAGTTACGAGTTACGAGATTGTTTAAGAGAAGAGACTACATTCCACATAAATATGTCACACAGTATACTAAAATACATAAGTAGTATATAGATCCAGCTGTATGTGTTAGTTAGCAATCGACAGCGAGCCGATATGGCGATATGGTTAAGCCTATATGCTATATTGGCAAAACATCTAATGAAAACATTCGCTCTGCTGCATGCAACCAGCTGAACACAAACAAAAGCAAAAGCAGAAATACAGTGCTGAAATTATTATGGTATGTTATCATAAGGGTCATCACCACAACAAGAGACCAAGCGAACTATCCCAACTACTATTAGCGTGCTTCATTTAAGCTCTGTATTGATGAGAGTAACTTTAATAGTTTAATTACATGTTGTCTAAGTAGCTTATGATGAACCTATCGTAATCAAACATTTGTCATTGAATATTGTTCAAAGGTAACCGAAAATCAGTGGCTCAGTGCAACAAAGGACCAAAGATGTTGTGGCTGCTTGATCGGCTCAGTGCCGTAAGTAGATCAAGTTTTATTTCTCCCTTACGTAATATGCAGAACAAAATAAATACGGTACGGACGCAGCATGCAAATACACAAAAGCTTAGCCCAGTTAGGTATACAATTTCTATAGCATACTTTGCAGCGCAGCACTTGACACTGATAACACATCGTCTGGCGCATTAAATGGACAAAGGTTCTGCAAGTCTATGGCCTGACATTATGCAGCCAGTTACATTTGCAGCTTAGCCAACCCTTTTCAGAGTGCCTGCCCCATGTTGCAATAATAGCAGCTACCTTGCAACAAACCCATCTACACCATCTAAGCAAAGGAATTGGAGAGAGGGAGAACTGTGTGGCTTTCTGGCATCCTGTCATTCAGTGCCATTCTGCTTTTGCTATCGTTCTTTATTTGTTCTTCTCCCTCCCCTCTTTTGTGATGCAGTGCATTCTATGGTTTATTTACTTGCACTTGCAACATTTGCATGCCATTGTGAACTGCGACTGTAACCTAATTTTCTGCACCTAATTGTTTCATTATGGCGCCACATTAACAAAAGGCCCGCCGGCCCTTCAAGTGGAGCGGCAAAAGAAATGTCGAAAGAAATGCCAGACTCATCTGCAGCTACGTGCATGTTGCTCAACATGTACTACATGCGAACGTCTGCATGTGTGAGAGTGTGGGTTGGCAGCAGCATGCTGTGTGGTTGCCTGTGGGGCACGTGGTTTACGTGTAGCAAGATTTCAAATACTTTGCTAGTGATGTAACGTAGACGAGAGAGTGCTAGAGAGGGATAGAAATAGAGAGAGAGAGAGAGAGAGAGAGAGAGAGTGAGCTCGTAATGCGGCTTTGAGTTGATTGGGGCTGCCTTTTGCAGATGCTGTTGTTGCGGCCATTGTGTTGTTGCAGCCCACTTTGTAAGGCCATTGTTTGTTTTTAATTAGCCGCAATAAACGGTCACATACACACTCAACACTCACGCAACTACGAGTATGTGTATGCTAGGCCCAATTAAAATAAACAATTGTAAATGGCATTTTGCTAAGCAATTGAATTGGGGCCGAGGCCTTGAAACAATTTGTTATTCTTTTATGGAAATTGACACGCAGCCAACATTCCCCTCGCCTTCCTCCAGCCTCTTCTGCCTGGCTTGTCTATAATTAACTCGCACAACATGTTCCTAACTTTGGACTCTATTTAAATGTGTCGGCCATGAGAGTCTGCTCAAAATCAAATTAGCAGACAGCAGACTAAAATATAAATCTGCTGATTTACACAGAAATTGAGGCAAACGCAAAAGTCGCTCACTCATATGGCAGTCATAAAAACAAATTAAGCCAAACTGTTAAGTAAACAACTTTTGCGGCTCCGCTGACAGTCCACAAGGCAACCAGTCAATTCTCTCTTTCATATACTCGTAAACTTATCTTATTAATTCCTTAACACAAATACACACACACCATATTAAGAGTCAGTCAGTCCGTCAGTCAGAGGACAATGTGAATGGCCTGCGTACGCCCCACTAAACACTCGGTTAATACGCGCAATCGAATGCGATAAATATAACGAAATATTGTAGCATAATTTCGGGCAACTAAGCTGACAGAAATAACACTTAAGCAAATATTCCAATAGCCTTGAATCACATTTTTAGCCTCCCCCCTTTATCCTTGTGCTTTGTTTAGCCATTTTTGGCTGCCTATTAAGCAATGTTTGTTATACCGAATTGAGTGAAGAGAATAATCAAGAAAGAAGGGAGAAAGAGAGAGAGAGAGCGATGGAGGAGGAGGAGTCATCTATGTATGAGTAATCGCTTTCCTGCTTGATGGCCAAAATGATTAATAGCCCTTGGGCATTGGCCCAAGTCCAAGATTAAACGCAACAGTTTCGAGTGATGATCATTTGTTATACACACACACACACACACACACACACACACACACACACACACACACACGCATACTCGTACTTATATGAGTATGTATCATATTTTAAGGGTCCACAAAGGACTGGTTACTAAGCCCTTTTGTATGGGACCAAGTAATCGCAAATTACGCGTACTCGTAAATTATGTAAAGGTTTTATCAAAAATCAGAGAATCAACAAAAACACGAAGCTTCCTAAAAATTAACCTAAGAAAAGACAATTTCGATGTCATGCTCGTTAATCTAGCTATTGCAGAGAAACGATTCTTCTCTCTTCCTCAAAATAGAAACTTTTGTCAGTTTTGCAAGCAGATGACAAAAATAAATGCTTTATCTCATGCACGAATCAACAAGCCATAAACAAGCCAAACAACCAGAGTCAAAGACTTGGCACAATGCAAGAAATCTGCGAATTTGTTGCTGCAATTTTCCTTGTTGCATTTCAAAAGTTTTCTTTTTTTTTGTGTTTTTTTTTTTTATTTGCTATGGCTGACGATGTCTGGTTCAGTGGCATCTTTCTCTGGGTAGCTGGTCAATTTGAATATGCCGCACAGCACCCACTGTATCTTACCATAAAGCATGTCCAAGAGAGATGCAAACAATTTCACGCGGGATGAGCCAAGTCTACAGATTCAACGAGTATATCAATTTGGGTTTCGGCTCACACAACTTTCAGGCGACAACTTAAAGCCGTTGCAAGCTTCAGGCTCGTCGAGTTTTTCACGCACATCGTCAACACGCAACCGAAAAAAGCCAAGAACAAAAAACATGATAAAGACGAACGACGACAAATTCAACATGTCAACTGAAAGAAGTGAAACTGCTGCTGCGACAGGCACAAAGGTGGACTGGGAATATACTATACGAGTATGGTAGGCAAGGATGTGATGTGGTGTCTTGTGGCCACCGTTGCTGTGGCAGTGCCACAGTCACGAAGATGAAACTATTATCCACGGAAATTAGCGCGCTCCAATGGCAAAAACACATGAAATGCAAAAAGTTTTGCGTCCTGCTTCAAGCGCAATTTCTAAATTGTTGTTGACATAGTTTTTGTTGCTATTGTGACTGCTCGTTTGTTGTTGCTGTTGTTGCCATGTCGTAGTTTAGTGCGTTTATCCCAATGCGAGCTCTAGTTTCCCCAAGAAACTTACTTAATGCGTATTTAAGTTCAACCATCACAACAGACACGCACTTTGCGTCTCTTGTATATGTGAGATACTCACAAAAGTAATATACATATAAAATATTTCGATGTATAAATAGATAGCTGATACAGAAAATAAATATGATATTTCCTCAAATAGCATAAAAATTGCATTAACTCTACTTCAGGGTATTCGTAAGTTCAATTCTCCGACATGTTCCACTTACAGTTCCATTTGGTTGAGTATATGTATAAAAAAAAAACCAGTCAACATTTTGGCACATAAAATATGCTTAAAATATACGCGCAAATAGTTGAGATAGCGATAGCAAATACTCCAAAGAGGCGCAAGCGAAACGAAATGAAATGAAATGAAATTGTACGCCTTGGTCAGCTAATAGCAAAAGCAAGTCAAAGATAATTGCTGCTGGACTACTTTGTTGTACTTTGCTTTGAATTTGCTGCTCAGCCGCCTCGTAGAAGATACACTCAAAATTTTACGAGCGCAGAGGCCATTAAATATCCAAACGAATCTACATGACGCGACTTTCTTGGCTACGTGAAGTGCCTCAGTCCTATTCCTATCCCTATCCCTATTCCCATATACGACTGGCAAAAGTCTACGGCACGGGTTTACACTCTGGGTTAATACTAGTGCTAGCCTAGTCGAGAGTGGCTATTCGACCTGCTTTTATTGCCGGTCATCAAAAAATTGTAGAAAGCACGAATTCCATACCCATTGTCTGGGTCTTGTAATTGCAACATGTTTGAAATTCAGTACTTAAAAGGGAGACACGACCAACAACATTGATTCTGTAATGTTATCCCTAGCTCGCTAACAGTTTATGTTATTTTTAAAGCGCTGTTAATTGCGTTAACGTTCTGTTATACAGCTGCCTTAGCAGTGCTAAAACATTTTGGAGAGTTTTAACACACTGTTAGCGCCTAACAGAGACTGTTAAATTCATACAGCTGCAAGCTGCTGCATATTTGAATTGTTATTCATAGCATGAAAATTGTTAAATAGATAAATATCATCTAAGAATCTTTATTAAATATAATGCTGTTGTTATTCCTTCACAGCTCTTATTTTACAACATATTGCTAACAATTGTTTATGTGTAACAATGCCGGCAACTTTGTAAGCTGACCCAGAAACGAGTGTTGGCTGTAAGAGAGCCGCCTGGCGACTGGCGACAAAGCGACAAAAGAGAAATGTGCTGAATGCAACGGGCCATAGGACAATGAGTCGAACATTATTGAGGCAGGTGACGAAGTGTTTAGCTTCGTCCTTGATACGACAATATGTTACGCTGGTGAGTGCTGCTGCTTATGTCCTGGCATGACGCTGTCTCAGCTGCGACAGCCAGAAAAGACAACAAGCCACGGCTGCTGCTGCTGCTGTAGCGTCTTCGTCTCAGGACGCGTCTCAACAGGACGAAGAGTTCTCGAACAAAAAAAAAAAAAGGAATAAGAACGACATCGACGACGAGTACGAGGAAAAGTTACCTCTGCCGACGCTGGCGTCGCAGTCGCGTTGTTCACACGCTGTGCGCGTCGAGCATCTCGCCAGCATCAGTCTCGAAAAGCCTTCTGTGCGTGCAGAGGTTAAACGCGTGCCACACACGGCGTATACGCAACGTGCGCCAAACAGCAAAAAAGACGTAACTGTGCCACGTGAAGTGAGTGCCACAATCGAATATCTGTGTAGTATGTGTGTCTTCTCAGTCTCAGCTGGAGTTTGAGGCGAGTGTTTATCCTTGCTGCGCCAGGTGGGCATTTGCCGGCCCAACGAACCGTGCCAGAGGCATTGAACTGTGGCACGCCATGACTGGACATCGACATGGCCAGGGCATGGAGGAGGTTTGCGCAGTCTGATGCTGATGCTGATGCTATATGCTGGTTGGCTGCTGCTGCTGCCTCAGCTGTTGTTGTGGGAGGCTATTAAAAATTGATGGCCATTGAAAAGTCTTAACAAGTGTGAAAGGCTGACTGGCCAAGTCGGAACTCTACGCTGCTTTGTTATTGTTATTGTTGCCTCGCATGTTTTTGACAGTTTGAGTTTTGTTCGCAGTTCACGGCAAACCAGTCGGTCGATGATCGCCCCGCATTGGCGTCAGCGACGGCGACAGCGACTGAGGTCAAAGTTGAGCAGACGAATTGAAATTGCCGAACGCAGCAGCAGCAAAACAGTTAACGGCGTGTTCACTTGACTTCTCGAGTGCTTCCAAATTAATTAACATGACAATGACGAAGGTGAATTGCGTGTTTTACTCTTTTTAGTCACAAGGGTTGCGAGTACCGCTTTCAAGACGACGAGGCGCCTCGTCGCTTTTCATTTGCACTGCCAAAACTCAAATCAGTTCCCGGCAGCAACAGCAGTAAATATCAGCCTAACGCTGTTGTTTTTTTCTTTCACGTTCCCTTTCGCTTCTTTTTTTTTTGGAAGCATTTACAAATTTTTAATTAGCCTCTTTTGTGGTGTGAAAGGTTTGACAGTAAAAATGGTGGGAGCGAAAACGCCTTGTAATTAATTGTTTATTGTTAGCGATTTTCAAGCACGTCGAACGCGAAGGAATTTGGATCACTTGTGCGCGATTGAAGTCCTTTGATTCCGTGTAGGCGTGGCAATGTTTAATTTATAGCTCAGAGACAGAGTCTATAATTAAGTGTTAAGTGGACGAGGGTAAATTCCGCATTAAGTCTGAAGTGCACCTGTTATTCGATAGCTCTAAGCAAAGCCACACTTAGATATTTGGACCAACAAATCAGTTTCAGTTTATTTGAGGCATTTAATGTGTGAACTTTAGTCATTTAAGCTTATTAGTTAAATAAGCACAACATGTAGTATTATCAATATTTAATCTTTTGAAATAACATCTCTAACTTCTCGTTGTTGACAGTTGACTTACTGTCTTGCTTCATTTCCATTTCAATATCGCATATGAAAATCAGCAACAAATCAATATACAATTTCCATCTCAATAGGCTAATGAAATGAGAGAAAGCGAAATGAGAAAGAATATAGAAGTATGAGTGCAAATGTGAATGTGAATGTGAGTCTCGTGTAAAGGGATGGCTTTTTGTAGGCTTGTATTTTGTATGGATATTTATTAGAATAATGAGATATGATGAAATTATAATTAATGTACACTTTTTAATATAGATCTTGCTTTTTCGCGTGCTTTCCCTTCTTCGCTTCTTGTTAGAGTGTGACCACACATCATACGATATCGATAAAACGATAAATGATACCGTAGCACTCACTGCAGGGCTCATGTGGCACTGTAACTGTTATGTTGGTAACAGCTTCTGTTACCCGAGCTTTACATTCGGCCTCTCCTGACAAATCGCAGCGTCCTCGCAAGAGTCGTTTGCTGTGATCTCGCCATTGTCTTCTTCGTCTGATTCATCCGGCGGCAGCTGACACCAATGCTTCATTTTGTCGGAAGAGTAGACCGATTTGTAGTGTCTCTGCTTTCGCTGTGCATGGGGAATATCTTCCACTAGATATCTATCCTTGGGCAGCACTTGGGTGACTATGAACGGTCCTTTATAACGTGGCTCCAATTTACGTGAGGTACCAGTACTGGAAGGCTCATTCTCGACCAAAACAATATCTCCGCTATTGTATGTAGTTGGCTTGGAATGCTTGGCGTCATAGCGTTTCTTAGCTGCGGCTCTATGGTCGTTGATACGCGTTGCAGCGTCTGCTCGAAGGTTTTCCAGCTCAGCATCCGTAAGCATCTGTCGATCTTCTCCTTGGATCACACTCGTCAGAGTGTTTTTAAGTACATCTCTGGGTTCATAACCATACAGCAGCTGGAAAGGAGAACATTTAGTAGTGGTGTTTGCCATGGTATTAACACTCCATTGGATGGTGTTCATCTTCTCGTCCCAACACTTGTCAGTTTCATTCGACGGGAGCAGCATTGACAGTATAGTCCTATTTGTTCGCTCTGCATGACCATTTGCTCTCGGAGTCCGTACGGCATTTAAAATATGCTTTACATGATTTGCTTTGCAAAACTTCTCAAAGTCTTTGGAAGTGAAAGCTGTTCCTCTGTCAGTAACAATTTGATGCGGCATTCCAACGTAACCTGTTATTTCCTGAAGAACATCTATGACATGTTTCGTTGCAGTACTTTTAACAGCTCTCAGTACAGTAAATTTCGTGAATGCATCGACTATCACGAGAATATGCTCATTCCGCTTCGAGCTCTTTGGAAATGGTCCCAGGTGGTCCATGTGAACTGTGAAGAACGGTATTGGTCTGATGTCATCGAAGTGATATTGGCCCTCCTGGCGGCCTCCTGGTATCTTATAAAAGGCGCAGCCCACACAGGACTGGACATACGTTTTCACAAATTTACGCATGCGAGGAAACCAAAATAAGTTCAGAATCCGTGACAAAGTTTTATCAGTGCTCATGTGTCCAGCCTTGTCATGACATTCATGAAGGACATGGAACCTCAACTGTTTTGGGACTACCCACAGGAGCTTGTTATCGTGCTTGCGAAACAGTCTGTCTTGTTCGATCACATAGTCGTCGTTCTCAGATTTCTTGTCGTTTTTCATCTCGGTGACAATGCTTTTTATTTTATCATCTTGTAGTTGTATGGCAAACAGCCAATCGGTCTCGTCCAAAAGAGTCTTTGCTATCTTTAGGCTGGCTGTATCCATATCATGCGCCTCTTCAAACGGAGTACGGCTCAGTGCATCTACGTGATCCATTTGACGTCCAGCTCGATGTACAATTTCGATATCGAACTCCTGGATACGTAACCACCATCTGGCAATGCGAGGGATGAGATCTTTCTTCTCCATAGACGTCTTTAACGCATTACAGTCAGTCACAACTCTGATCTGTTTACCATAAATGTAGTACTTGAATCTCTCCAACGACTCAACAACGGCAAGGGCTTCTAACTCATAGCTGTGATAGTTTTTCTCGGCTTTTGAAGTTGCTCGACTATAGTACGCAATTGGCTTCATCTGGTCAGCCTCTTTCTGCAGCAATACTCCAGCTAAACCGACTGCACTGGCATCTGTGTGTAGTTCGTGGTAGGCATCTAGACGGTAGCATGTGACCACGGGCTTCGTTGTGAGGCACTTCTTAAGTTCATCGAAGGCATCTTGCTGTGACTTTTCCCATTTGAACGGCTGGTCTTTGCGCAATAATATACGTATTGGCTCTGATATAATGGCATATCCGGGGACGAATTTCCTGAAGTAACCGCTAAGTCCTAAAAACTTTCTAACATCAGTGATATTCTTTGGCGACGAGAACATGGCAATAGCGTTTGTCTTAATTTCGCCCGGACTGATTCCATCTTCGTGTATTTTGTGACCTAGGAAGTTGATAGACTTTTTAAACAACTCGCATTTGTTCAAATTTAGTGTTAATCCGCATTCTCTCAACACAAGCAGAATTCTTTCAAGTTTCTCGTACATTTCTTCGAACGTGTTGCTGCCAATAAGGATGTCATCCATGTAGTATATAATATCGTCTTTTTGTACACGTTTTTGCAGTTCTGCCATGAGCCTATTAAAGACGGCTGGAGCATTCTTTAGTCCAAACGGTAAACGTTTGAACTCGTACAACCCGTCTGTGGTGATGAATGCCGTGTACTTACGACTGCTTGGTGCTATCTCCACTTGATAATAACCACTGTTTAAGTCCAGTGAAGAAAACCATTTATGACGTTTTGCTTCCTGTAACTTCTCCTCGATGTGTGGCATAGGAAAGTTCTCCTTTTGGATAAGCTTGTTCAATCGTCGATAATCAATGCATAGTCGGTCACTACCATTTGGCTTCTTGATAAGGACAACTGGACTAGCATACTCTGACGTAGACTGCGTGATTATGTCGTGCTCCAAAAGCTCATTAACCATTTGGCATACTATTTCTTTTTTTGGTTCTGGCACTCTGTATGGGGCTTGCGAAACTATTTTGCCACTTTCGATGATGATGTCTGCCTGGACGATATTTGTTTTGCCAATACCATGCAATCCAACTGAGAAAACTGTAGAATATTTTTCCAACAACGCACGCATTTTGTCCATCTCTTCTTGTTTCTCGAAATTACCAAGAAGTAAGTCTGGAAAATTATCGCATGGACGCTCTGCTGACATCGGTACTGCTCGGTTGACTCTAGACTGGATATTCTCAAAATCGAATGACAGTTTAGCACTTACGATGACGTCTTGGCCCAACAGAAAATCTTCTGGGAGTATCTCATCTTCGACAATGTAAACTTTGGCGGAAACACTTTTTCCGTCGATGACTATTTTCAACTGTATAGCTTCGGTTAACATACATGTACCTCCACAAATGCCTCTGATTTGCATAGCACACTTGCTGTGAACGGCTTTAATTTCTTTGGCTACTGACCTGCGCACAATACTAGCCTCACTTCCGGAATCAATGAACGCGACGTAACAGTGCGAGCTGACAACAATATTCTTTAGGAAGGGCATGTTTGGTTGCAAGGTGCCCACGCGCATTACAGTTGCAGACTGACAATTCTCATTCCGTGCATGAAACTTATTGCACTTGGAACATCTTGTTTTTGTTGGTGGCTTTGGACAAGAATTGGCAAAGTGTCCCGACTCTCCGCAATTATAGCATTTCAAAGCTTCCTTCTGCTTTGCTGACTTAGCATTGACCTCGCCTTTTTGATTGTCGCTGTAATCTTTTGGTGGCATACTCCTCTTATTCTCGCTTAAACGGCTTCGGTTCATGAAGAAGTTTTCAGTTGCATCCCGTAGCTGCTTCATACTATAAAACTGAATCGCTGCAATGCTATTTTGCAACTCTCGATGCTGTAGACCGGCTCTGACGTACCTGATGACCGCTGCTTCACTAAGCTTATACCGAACACCAAGGGCTGACATACGAAAACAATATTCTTTAACAGTTTCGTTCGACTTTCTCGTTGCATTGGCCATAGTGAAGTGGATCTCTGCTTCGTCTGGTTCGATACCAAACTCGTCGTTTAAAGCTTCGGCAAAGTTACTCCATCGGGTATGCACCACTGGTGATGAGTCGAGCCACATCTTGGCAGGACCCTTGAGGCGAGTGTAGATGGCGAGCAGCAAAAATTTCTGATCCCAATTGTAGGCATCAACTACTTTGTTGACCCGATCAATGAATTGTTTGGCAGTGATGGCGTTTTTGTCACTGGGGTCGAACTCTGGCAAGGTATTCGCTATTTCTTTCACTGACGCTTGCCTCGCTGTGTTAATTACTTGCTGACCTTGACTGCATACATTGTTTGAATCTGGTGATTGAATTTCACTATTCATTGCTAGCGGTTGCTGGCTAGGAACTGTCGATGTATTCTGTCTTTGAACGCTCATAAACTGGGACATCATCTCCATTAGCTGTCTCATTTCGCCTTCCAGTTTCGAAATAGCTGTTGCCTGTGACGCAATTGCATCTTCTTGTTGACTGGCAAGACTAGCTGCTTGCGGCATCTCAATCTCTGTCGAACCCTCATGCTCGATCAGTCTCTGGATTAATTCAGCACGCGTTCCTGATGTTGGCAAATCCACACCGCGAAGAAGGAATTTCAACTGATCCACCTTAAGATCAGTTATTTTGTGCATATTTTGTCTTTTCTGTTTAGTTCTCTTATTGTTTTTCAATAATTCTGCACACACTCACACACGTACGCTGCTGCTACGTATTTCACAATGTCTTGTATTCCGCAAATACACACACGCACACTGCTGCTATGTATTTCACAATGTCTTGTATTCTGCAAATACACACACGCACACTTCTAGTATGTTCTCTAAGACTCCACCGTCTCTTGGTGTAACCACGACTTTGAATCCGTCTGCCACGAAGAAAAAGGAACTAATCCGTTATTTGCAGTTTTCTTTGTCACACAGACCTTGAGAACACATCTCACTGCAAACTTTCAACGCCGACTATTCTTGCTGGTTTTCTCTGTCTCAATTTTGTTTCTGCACAATGTCTTTTCCTATTTCATCATCCTTAATTTCACGCTTTCAAATCCATACAACTTATCAGATCCCACTTCTGAACTGTAAAGGGATGGCTTTTTGTAGGCTTGTATTTTGTATGGATATTTATTAGAATAATGAGATATGATGAAATTATAATTAATGTACACTTTTTAATATAGATCTTGCTTTTTCGCGTGCTTTCCCTTCTTCGCTTCTTGTTAGAGTGTGACCACACATCATACGATATCGATAAAACGATAAATGATACCGTAGCACTCACTGCAGGGCTCATGTGGCACTGTAACTGTTATGTTGGTAACAGCTTCTGTTACCCGAGCTTTACACTCGTGAGTGAAGCATTCTTAAAGCTGTGTGCATATCATTACTTTAATATTATTCAGTTAGACGTATAAGTTCCTCGTCACGTTCCCAAAGCAACCCCCTTCTTTTAGCTTTGTCTAGCATTATTTGGGGATGGCTGTCAGCTGCCGCCTCAACCTCTTTGCCTCGACTTCAATTGCTGCTTGCTTGCTGCTTGCTACTTGCTGGTTCAAGAGCCAGGCACTTAAACCCTTTTGACAATGTCACAGGGGGAACATCAAGTTGACAGCGCTGATGGTTCCGTCCGATCATGATGATGATTATGACGATGACATGATGCCGATGATGATGAGGTGGCTGAATTCAAAAAAGAATACAACGAATATGACGAAGCGTGCAGCAAACATTTTTTAAAGGCATAACATTATTGGAAAGAATTACCAGTACCCAAAATAGCATCGAGAATAACTCACACACAAACTTCAAACTGGAAGTGAATCCCTTTGAGTTCAAGGAGTCTTCAATGGAGGGTAATGACTGCCTACTCAAGTACTGACATGTGCATAAATGTTTTATATTATAAACGAAGGCTGTTCAACTTCCCAGGCCCTTGACTTTCATCCAATCTCTCTCTCTCTCTCTCGCTTTCGCTGTCTCTGTTTCTCTCACCACTTAAGCAGGCAGATTTATACGCTGTTGGCTAATTTATTTACCATACAAGCTGGGGGTAAAGTCATTAAATCATAAATTTTTTAAATAAATATGCAATGTTTTATGTTAAGTTTTTTTTTTTTTCGTTTCGTGTAGGCCAGAAATTGAAAATGCAAAGCACTCGAAGTGACACACTCGCAACAAACACATACAAATACAACTGGTAGCGACAAATATATGTATATATATACTATATAAAGCCGAGTATAAATATAAGTATGCTTAGAGGGCATGAGAACTCTGGCAACAATAATTTATAAATGAATGAATAAAGGGCCCAGGCAGGCGATGGCGCTGGCGATGGCGATGGCAATGGCAAATAAAAATAAATAAATAAAAATGGCAATGCGGCATAAAATGTGCGCCGAGGAGCTGCGAACAAACGGAAATGTAACTGCGATGTGGCTGCGGCGCGTTTATTTTATTGCGTATACGCATCCCCCAAAAGTAGGCAACAAATTCTCTAACTCGCACGCTTGCTGTCTCTCTTCCTCGTTTGCCATGTGTATGTGTGTGTGTGATTCTTTCATGTGAGTGTGTGTTATATGGCCACAGCAGCAGCCACGCAGCGGCTCAACTTATTTTCCACAAAATTAAACCATCAAAAATTTGCCAACAACAATGCTGGGGTAATTTATTTGACTCATGGCATTTTGCTGGGTTGTTTAGAAAGCGCCAGCCGCAGCAGCAGCAACAACAGCAACCAACAACCAACAATGTGCTGCAGTGTACAACGTAGCCTAAAATAAAAAAAAAATATATAAAATGAGACCAAAACACTCACACACACACACACACACACACACGCACACTCGTAGGGAGCGAAAGAGTATTTAAAGCAAACACACATAGAGCGAGAGGAGAGAGTGGATTGTGCATGTGAGGAACCCGCAACACAACAACAGCTTTGGCTGCGACTGTGGCCATGTTGGTGACGGGGCCAAAGCAACGGATACGAGGCCGAGCTTAAGCCCAACCAACTGGTTGACTTGATGTACACGACGCATACATCAACAGCGGCCCCAGCAACATAACATTTTTTGGCTTGCGGCCTTTTGACGTGCCGCACTTTTTTGCGTTGCTCAAAATTAAACAAACTGCAGATAGACCGAGCAAGCCAGGCAACAATAGCGAGCGATTGGGAGAGGAAGTAAGGGAATGGAAGGGAGGGGAGGCTGGTAACAGCAGTGGCAACAGCAGCAACTGCGCCGCACTGTGATGATGAATTGATGATAATGCCGGCGGGGATTTAGCCAAATACTCGTAATGTCTGCACTCTCCAGCTCCAGAGTCAGTCGCGTATTTTTTTTTATGAACTTGGCTTTGAAAGAGTTAAGCGTTTATTTATTTACATACGCTTTTTTTTGTTGCAGTTTCTCCATTTGTTGTTTTCGTTGCTCCTGCTGTCATTTTACTTTTTTCTATTTTTTGCCTGTTTTTCGTTGCCGGCCGGCGGGCGCAGTTTATTAAGTCTCAAGTGGCAAGTCTCCGTCTCGTAGTTGGCTGTTGTCCTTCCTCGTTTCTCGTCCTCCGCCTTTTGTGCTTACAGCCAATTTCATGCAAAGCTGCGCTCGCCTAAAGCTGTCGTCCTTGATGGATGGCCTTTGACGCGAGGGCGGCCAATTTGATTTGCGCCGCATCCGCAAACTCACTTTGGCCGAGCCAGCAAGCCAACAAGCCAGCAAACGGTGAATGGCCTGCAGGCGATTCTCCACGACTGTCGACTCTCGACTGTCGATTTGTCAGCGAAGCAGTTGCGCACTGAATTACAGTTCGCTTGTGTATCGAATGGTGACTTTCTGAGTGCAAACTTAGATTGATCGCATGGCACTTGGGCATTTTAGGGCCGATCAATGTGAATGCAAATCAACAAAAGCAAGGTAACAACTTAAGAGCAGATAAACTACCAAAACGAATTCCACTTAGAGAGTTATGCTTAAAGTTAGAGAGAGAGCAACTTTACATATTTTACTAGCAATATAAGTTTTTTATGAACTGCATCAAGCTGTTCCATAACATGGTTTTCTCTCTTTCTCTGTTGTAGACAACAACAGCAGCACACTCGTAACATAAAGGCAATCCACATGACGTATACGCCCCGCGGGTCGCAAAAGTGCAACAATCAACTTCCATGCTTTCCAGCGCTCGAGCGTGTCTGTCTAGACTTTAAGCCAATGCTAAAGCAGGTCTTTGCCAATGTCTGAAAGTCGACGAAACGGATATAAATTCTGAAAGATAACAGCAGCAACAACAGCAGCAAGAGCAACAACAACAATCCAACACAGGCAGGCAGCGATAAATCTTTAGCATGGATTTGCCCAATAAGCCAACAAAAGAGCTACCTTCTCCTATGATGTACTGCGAATGCAGTAAAGAAATTTAATATTACACAAGTTAAATGCAAATTGCAAACATTTCAAGCAATTATTTAATGCTTAAAATGCATTGTGAAATCTTAAAGACCTACCAACTTATTCAAGGCCTAAACAAATGTTGATAGAAATTACAGCAGCTGGAACGAGCCATAAATATTATCAGCAGCTCAGCTCAGCTCTGCTCGGCATAAAGTTGACAACCAACAAAAAGGAAGAGGCTCCAAAAAGAAGACTAAAATCATAAAAAAAGAGAACGAAGGAAAGAAAGAAATCAGCAGCTGCAGAGAAACCGGCGAATTTAGCAGCAGGCAAACTGGCAGCAAACTGGCAGGCAACGGGTGCGCATCCTGCTCCAACTGATGCGTCTCCTCTTTTGTGCCAGGCGCGCATTTCCGTTTGTTATCGCGGCAATGTAAAGGCGTTTCCGCTTAATGCTCCTACACGACATCATCCACATCAGCAGCCACAACAACAGCTAAGAACGACATTCAACTTGAAGCCCGCCTGGATTACGGGCTAAATTGAAAAACAGAAAAGAGAAAAGGATTTAAAATGAGCAACCCGCCGATGTCACAGTCAACGTCACAGTCACCGTCAGCGTCAGCGTCAACGCCGCTGCTGCTGCTGGGCGCTCAATTGATGATCATGAGCATCCTTAATGGTAAGTAAAACAAAAGATCCATTTGTCAAATATTTATGAACGTGATTAAGCGTAAACTGTTGCTGGAGGTCCTTCATAACTGTCATAAATGTGCACCTATCATGTGAGCCGCGATTTATTTGCGTTTGCCAATTTATTTGCATAACTATTTACGAGCGTTGACAATGGCAACAAAACGCCAACGACAGCGACAACGAGAACGGCAATTGCAATGGCAAAATTCACAGCAAGAACAACAATTCAATAAATGCTACAATTTGCATCGACAACAGTCATAAATTTATCTTAAATGAACAAATATTTTCTTGCTGCCTTGCTATCCTGGCAAATAAAATGCGATATGGTTATACAAAAAGCTTATCGATGCCGCAAAAGGCTGCAACAATACAGACAACAATTGCCACAACAACAATAAATGCATGCAAAGTGTGTGTGTGTGTGTGTGAGTGTGAATGTATGGTTCAAATTTGACAATGCATTTCAATTTGTAACGCATTAAAGACAAAGTGCATACAGAATCAGTATCACTATCTGAATGTACAAAATACTCGCATATAATGTACATATACTTATGTATTCACACATCGACGCATATTTACACACAGCGATACAAACTTTCTGCTGGCTTTGGGGTCAAATGAAATATACCTCGATTGAGTATGTAAATTTGTATTTTGTATCCTTACTGCACTGCACTACAAATTTGAATAGTTTCGTATTCATTTCTTATTGAAAACAACAAGTTATTGTGAATTAGCATTAGGGTTGTCTCCTAATCACAGTATTTGCAATCGAATTACATTCATATCTGATTTAATATTCTATCAATTCATTCTCAAATGTCGTCCATAAAGTATTCATTTATTTTACTAACAGCCCTCGATGTGCTTCAATCAATTGCATGTAGTCAACAAGCATTTAACAACAGCTGTAAGAATTATTTAATTGATCCCTTTATAATATCCAATATGCATTTTTTGTATTCGTTATGAGTGTACTCGCAGCACATTCGATTATTCATACTTCAACCCATTCTTTCCCGAAGAGCGAATACTTGTGTTCGACTATATAAATGGGGGGAATATCGTATTCGAATTTTGATTTTCCCACTTTGTTGGCTTTACGAACACCATAAAAATATGTCAAATGCAAATTATGCGCATAAATATAAATAAATATATGAATCAACAAATAAATATGTCACATAAAACGATATGTGGTTGCCCCGACGAGCCACACAACATTGCCACTTTGCCACATACAGCAACAGCAACAGAGCAACACAGCATCATGCCACGACATCTTCATATCGTGCAAAAGTCAATTTGCTGTTGCTGTCGCCCAAAAGTCGCAAGTGTCATAAACATGGCCAAAATGGCGTGCGGCCGTCGAGTAAATAAAAACCCAGAGCCATATCAAAAGTTGAAGGCGGAGCGCACTTGTGGCAAATGCAAAATAATTGCATATTTATATGGGCAATCGGAGCAGCTTCTGCTTCTCTCTCCCTGCTGCTGCTGCTGCTTGCCACACGAGGCCATAAATATAAATCTGCACTGACGCGCCTTTTAATGACGCCTCAAATGCGCAAATATATAACAAGTCGTGACGTCAGTCGTGTACAAAGTGAAAATGTTTTTCAATTAAATAAACCAACACATATGCACTCTGCTTGTTTTATACTTTAATGCCGCATACTTCAAGACAGATTTGAGTCGTAAATATGTGTGACTGCAAATATAGACGAATTATATTTAGATTAGGTTTAAGGTGTATTAAATATTTAAATTAAACCCCGTAGCCAAAATATCGTAGCGGCAATTGATAAGAGATTAGAAATTCCTTATTTGATTTGGTCAATTTGATATAATTTATCTATGCAAGATTTAATTGAGACACTCGGGAATTTAACAAAAGCTTAACAAATGGCTTAATTTGCTACTCACATTGATATGCTATAACCCCAAAGCAGAGTTTCTTAATTATTACCTTTAGGTCTGAGTTGATTGACGGCTTTTGCGAGCAGCAACTCGATCGATTGCCCTCATTGTTTCGCAAAAGAACAAAGAAACTTTAAGTTCGTTATATATGCATGCATGGATATAGTTGAAAGACAGCGTCTGAAAGAGAGAGAGAGAGAGAGAGAGAGGGAAAAAGTAACCAAAGGAAATCAACTTAAAATCACTCAAGAGCATGAATGGCAGCGTTTTATCTCGCCATTTGCTTTTGTTCTCTACTGCGGAAAAGGAAACGCGTTGATAATAATAATGCCAACACTTGGCTTTTGTTTTAGTCACCGCAACAACAACAATTACAACAACAACAACAGCGAGAACAACAAAAACATGACACTTTAATAGCATAAATGCGGCACTAAACAAAACCAAAATCAACGAAAATGAGAACGGCAAGGGGAATGGGAAATAGAAAAGAAGATGGGGAAGAGGAACTGTTAGAGGAACGGGAACGGGAACAGCAATGGAAATGGAAGTGGAGAGCGGAAAACGGGAAGCGAGGAGCACAGACAGCGCCAGCTGTCATAATGAAACAGTCAAGGACAATGGCGGCCAGCGGAAATACAAAGTGTACGTGTTCCGCGCAGGCCTCGGTGACCTCAGTCCAACTGTTCTTCTCTTTTTGCTCCCCTCTCTCTGGGCAGCCTCCTAACACCCTATTGACTCGTACCGCCGCCTAGCTGCCCTAGAGCTGTCGCACCGACGCGATAAAAGCGACAAACGAAATGTTGTCTGACGGGGACGGCCATTTATAAGAGCATCAGTTACAATAATACAGCGCGCCTTGTGGGCGTGGAGTGTGGCAACGTGGCGTGGCATGGCGTGGCGTGGTGCGGCAACGACAACAATAGCCAGGCCATTGTCATAAATTAAAAATGAGGAAGTATATGAAATTTAACAAAAACAAACGGCCCGCGGAACAGCAGCAGGCATCGCCAACAACCAGCAACGGAAATACAAAAAGCGTTGATAAATAAATTTCTAAAAAAAAAACATAACAAAATACCAAAAACCCTGCATAAAGTATAAAAATAACAAAAACGGCGCACACAGAATGAAAAGCACATGGCAAAAGTCTGAATTTTGGTCTGGCCTAAACCAACGCACACGCGGCCCTAAAGTCAAGCGCCAGAGCTGGAAACAAAAACTGAGGAAAACAAAAGGCCAAAATAAACTGCCTGCCATGAGGTGTACAGACTCCGTCTTCCAGACTGAGGCTAGGTCAAGATCCCACTCCAAGCGTCAAAATAGTCACTTAATTTGCTTGCTCTCACTTTCTCCTATTACTCGATCTCCCACGCACTGTGTCTATATGCTCGGACTTAAAGCCGATTTAGACAAACGCTAAAATGTTGCCAGTCTCTCTCTCTCTCTGTGGACGAATTCAACGCGTGCCTCAAATTTCTTCGTCTCGCGTATGTCAGATATGTGCTTTAGTGTCGCAACAGCAGCAGCTACTTTGCCACCACAAAACACAAGACAACACAACAGAGCAAAGTGTCTGCTACGTATGCCCGACATGCCACTGCAGTCCAGTTCAGTCCACAACGGAAATCCACTTACAAGGTCGTCTCTCTGGACAGAGAGAAAGATGTGGGCAGCTCGCCACGTCTACGATTATGTCCAAGGCGCAATGACTTTGATGGAATTTATAATATACAGCAGACAAAAGAATACTGAAAACAAGAAATTACAGTCAGCCCAAAGCAGTCGAAGACTAAAATACTCTTAAATTATTCCTACTAAGATTATTAAAACAGAAATATGAAGTAGAAAGATTGAAATAAAATACTAAAATAATTTTATTAAATTCTAAATTTTAATTTATAATATAACTTCACAAATACAGTATGCTCTAACACTGAATTCATCTTAAAAAAATCAATACACACAAAGCAAATGAAATAGAAATTATTTGTGCCAAAAACAACTGAACGGGTTCCTAGAGTATAAACAACAATGCTGAAATTCGGTTATTGTCAATGACAGCTCGTGTTTGCTCTACACACACTGCACTGTACTGGGCTGTGATATTTTCCAGCATTTTCCTTTATTTTATGTACACATTTTCTTTTATTATTATTTTTAAGCTGATTTGCTCGCACGGCACGTTTCATTTTTAGTTTAGCTCGGTGTAGATTTTTGTCCAGACGCTCTTCGCTCTACTATTTCTCTCTCCATTTCACTCTCTCTCTCTGTTTTTTATGTCATCTTTAGCTTTATTTTTTGGCTTTGGGCATTTGTTTAAATTAAAGATTATGCACAAGTTAAAAATGAAAAAAAAATGTTGTAGAAGCAGACCCCAACAAAATGTCCATTTAAAATTTAAATATGTGCGCAGGGCTTAAATTCGTATCCACGTGGCACATGATGAGTTTACTCTGTGACGTCTCACCTAAAAATTGCCCAAAACTCAGCAAGCTTAACCATTTCTTCATGTTGTGCAAACAAAAAGAAGAAGAAAGAATGTGCGGCACTTGCAACTGAAATGAGGCAAGTTGGGGAACGAAACACAAAACACAATTACAAATGAAAATATTCGTAATAATAAGCCATTTAGCACTTACTTTTGTCCGTCGCTGCCTTTTATATAATTTATATTGTTAATTCTTAGAGTTGTCGTCCCGCAATCCTCTCTCCTACTTACTCGTCCTTTGGGCGCTGCCAGCCGCACATCAGCGGCTCTCATAAAAGCTTCATAAACATTTTACAGCTTGCAGTTGTTGCAGGAAACTGCGCCAGGGCCATAATTGCTGCCAGCCATTTCCCAGTTTAGCCAGCTAGAAAGCCAACTAGCGAAATGAAGGCATAGTTGCTGCAGAGCGAAAGAGAGAGAGAGAGAGTGCGCCTTTATGACATTGTCAAAATTGTCCCAGTGCAAAAACAAACTTTTATAGTACTCGCATTTAAAGTGGATGGGAATGTATCCTTTTGTCAGCTAACACAGTGAAATCATATTACTACTCATTAGGCTGTCAAAGAGACTTAATAAAAGCGCCGCATGACCATCAATTTTAAGCCACAAACTCAATCATAAATTGCTTTGATGAAATATGCAAAATAAAGAAAAATATGCATATGGAAAATTTGCAATTTTTAAACATATTTGTGACTTGTAAAATTAGCAGAGTGCAGAGTTAATCTATTGTATCTTAAACTACTCGAAAATTTCTAGTTGTTCATTATAACAAGCCTGGTTAAAGCTGAATCGGTGGCTTCATTGTTCACCTGACTGAAAGCCTCAGGTGTAAATTACAAATCTGAGGGGCGCATAATGAATGAAGCAGTCGACTGGGCGACTAGGCAAAACGGATGGCTAAATGAAATGAAATCGCAGTGAAAATGCTTTCATTAGGCACACTAAGGCGTGGACAAAAGTTTTTCGGGGATGGCGCGACAAACTGTGGCCAAGTTGATTAGAAAGCGGTGGCAGGCGACTCGACTCGACTCAACTCGACGCGTCGCGTCGCCTGGGAATCGCCGCCACCACTCGCAAGCGGGCCTAATGAGAAACTTGAAAATTTACGGTCAACGAGTTGTCAAAGTTCCGGCACCGGGGCATAGTTTTAGCTGCCAAGTCAAACAATTAAGCGCTGCTATGTTCCAATGAATTCCAGTTTAAATAAATAATTGCCAAGGAAATTAAGCAATGGACGGCAGCAGAGTGAAAACAGCGGTAGCCATAGCCATGTAATCTCAGACTCTGTCCACAGCATCAGAAGAGAAGCAGGATGAAATAAGGGGGCGACGAGGTCAGAGTAGGGAAGTCAGGTCAGAGCATCGACAATGTAATGTGCGCACACGGAAGCGGTACAAGGCACAAAGCGATAGCTGAAGTAATGACAGGAAAAGTCGTTAAAAGAGACTGAGAAAAAGAAGTAAAGCAACGCAAAAAAAGAGAAAGGAAAATGCATGCATTAATATTGATAAGAAGCGGGTGCAAAAGCAGAAGGCCGAAATCTCTAACAAAATGTTCATTAGCGCTGATCGGAAGCGGAAACGAACGTGGAACCAAATGACCGCACAGATACGAGGATTCACAGGGTCGAGCCTCCTTCCTTCCACTTCCAAAAAAAAAAAAAATTATATGGTGGCTGTGTCCTGACGGAAGTCGCACGCCCGATTTGCATGTCACATGAAACATAAAGCATAAAACATGAAATGCTACGTTTGGAGCCGGCTCATTAATAATTTACGCATACCAAATGGAATCCTGCAAAATACGAATGGCAGACAACAAAAAGTTAAAGTGCAATCAAATGCTTCTTCAAATTAAGGACACACCGTTAGATAAACCAACCACAAAAGCTTTTAAGTCCAGTCCAGAATAGTTCGAAGCCGTCGCAGTCAGTTCAAGCAAAGCAATGCGAAAATAAAATAAAATAAAATAGAAATGGAATGACAAAAGTTAATGCGAGCGCCGCAATCAAGTGAAGCAATCCATTAGAGATGGGCATATGGGAGCCATCCATTTAAGCAGCCAAATATAGCACAAAAACTATAGCAATTTCGGAACCAAAAAAAAAAAAAACGAAATTGATGATGTTAAGGAACTGATTTACAAATATTTTACTCTTACTCTCAGTAATACGCTTTTACAGCATGCCAACTAATTATAAATCAATTAAATTTTGTACTAAAACTATGTATTTAGATTATGGAAGAAATGCGAAAATATCACGTTGCAACTAATTGCGAAAACGTGATGTCGATGTTCGTGTCAGATTTTTTTGTATTGTGTTTTCGGGCTGCACGTGTCCATCTCTAGCTGACAGCGTGGGTCAACGTTGCGTATGTGTGTTGTTGCCAGTGTGTGTGCGAACCATTTTGGCGACCCAACTTGATGCTATCATCAATTGTCAAATAACCAACTGTGTGAGATTTGTGCACCAGCTGTGGCCAAAAACCCGAGCTCGTGTCCGTGTTCGTGTCCGTGCTCGACCCATAGTCAAAGCCATAGTCGGAGCCGGAGCTCAAGCGTTGAAGCATTCATGGCATTGCAAATCAACGCACACATTCCCAACTACAAACACACAAGCAAAGAGGGGGACAGACACAGAGCGAACATAGCAGACAAACATGCATATGGTATACCCATAGAACAACTCACTTTGTGGGCTATTTGTTTTGGTCATACGCTCATTTGGCTTTGGCCAGGAAAATCGAATGCGGGAATAGCACCAGCTACTGTGAAACGAAAAGCGCCCAAAAAAAGCAAAAACAAAAAAAAAGGCAAAAGGTTTCGCAAAATCGTATTCTTGGATGGGACGAATTGGAAAGTGCGCAAAAATCAAGCGAGCCCCAAATGCAGCGCAAAACAAACAAACGATTCCAGCAATCGAAAAGGAAAGGAGAAGTAGAAGTAGAAGGAGAAGGAGAGCGCTCCACATAGGAACCGCAAATGTACAACCGAATCATTTGGCCAAGGTTGGGACTGCCCCAGCTAAAGCTAAAGCTGATGCTGATGCTGCTGCTGCTTCAGCTTCAGCTGCTGCTGATGCTGCTGATGGTGAAGCTGATGCCAAAAACCAAGCGCCAAGCATCGAGCTGAGCAATCGTAAATCTTCTTATGTGCAGCAGCATTTTAACGATAATTTGCTTTATTGGAGCAGTTTAGATTTGGGCAGCGGACCGGGCACACAACTCCTGCCACACAACTCAAACGACAACTAGAGTGAGGTTCACAAGTGTGCGAATGTGTGTGTGTGTGTGTGTGTGTGTGTGTCTAACTGTGTGTGAGATTATGTGTGTAGATGAGTTGGGAAGTTTGCTTACTAGTTTTTGGCACCAAGCAACCGGGTAGCGTTGCCTTTTGCCTTTTGAATGTTTCAACGTTTCCGTTTAAATGGTTTTTATAGCAAATTTATGTAGAGGAAAAACACTTCTAAGGTTGACCAAAAGACCAAACGCAGCAATTCGAATCCATAAAAATGGCTCACAAACACATGTGACCAAATACCGTTTAGTCTAGACTCTAGAGCTCTGCGGCTACCGTGCTCTGTTCTGCTCTATTCAGTGTCCTTGGTCATTGCTTCTGTGGCTGTGCTGTCCACTCTCCGCTGTTGAGGTGTGAACAAAGATTTGCCACTTTTGCTGGTCATTTGGCTTCGCTTCTCCACATGCCTCAATATGTAGTACCATGAATAATGACCCTACAAATTGCTACCTGCCCCAAACTGTATCTCCTGTTTACCTTGCCTTGTTCGTTTCCTTGCCTTGCCTTGCCCTGCCTCGTCCTTGCAGCAGCCACACTGCAACTTGACTTCTGTATTCTGTTGTCCCTGTCGTTTCAAGCTAACCACATGCTTTCGTGCAATTACTTAGTCATTTAACAGTTGACAATCAATTGGCATATGGTTGACACAGGTACAATGCGGTTAATAGCTATATGAACACACAACATTATGGCCAAAGTGAACTTCGAAATGATCAATCACAGATGTTAAATTCAGCTGAAGAACATTTGCACCAAGAGTTACAAAATTGTTATTTCTTTTTTGATTGTTTAAATTCTGGTAATATATGAATATTTTGCTTTTAGTATTAATTGCCCCCAATCGCTTGGCATGGCCTCACTCAATTAAAATATTTTCCTTACGTATTTTGAATGCGCAGGCCGGAAATGTGAAAAATAATAATAAAATTGCCAGCAACTTCAATCATTTTTAACCAGCAGCAAGAAAATAAATCTGTTAATAAATACGCGTGAGTTGCCATTGCCCCACAATTTAAAGGTCATTATTCAAATTAATAAATTAATTGCAATTTTAAATATGCCCAAAGAGAGCTCCAGCTACTATGCTTTATATACTATGAGTTATGTGCGTATACTCTGCGAATACTTTCGATATTACGTATACGCTTGGGTATATAATTTGCATTTTGTGGAAAGCTGATTTAAAAAGGAAGCTTGCCAGACTTTAAGAATTTTAAGAGGACTGATCTGATGGTGATATAATCCCTGTAATTTCCTGAAACACTCAGCAAACACTTTATGAACGCATATATCCTGCTCAGTTGCAGTCGCAGTCGCAATTGCTGTCGGAGTAGTAAGCGAAACGGAGAGCTGGCATCCATCACATTTTCCTTGCAGACATTGCGTTCATAATAAAGAAATTTTCTTATTTACGTGCCACACATACACACACACTTACATATATAAAGCTCTCGCTATGTAAAGTGTGTTGCATTCGCTTTTCTCTGCTTGTTGCTGCATTTTTGCCTTTTTTCACTCGCTCTGTGTGTCGGATGTGGACGGCAGAACCCTGTAGGCCTTTGAATTATGTTAAGCTTTGTGCCAGCAGTACTTATAATCACTCCCACACACACACACACACGTACACACACACAACAAGCAACCAACAACGAACAGGCATACTCCAACACACCTGTCGTGCCTTGAGGCTGGCTGGCAAGTGACATTTGCTGGCATAAAAGTCAACAACTGTTTGTTGTTACCCTGTTGCCTGTTGTTGCTGCTGTTGCAAGTGGCGCTTTGACTGTCAACAATGCTGAGGTGGCGGCTTTCTGCCGCTAACTTTAATGCTGAGAGCCACTCACAAGTTATTTACATGCACCTGTTACGCATACGACTCGTTGCCCAGTTTTGCCTTGTTGCATTGCTTGCGTAATTATTCCAGTAAAGCCTAATTTGCTGCCACATACAAATGTAGCGGAATTATTTACATTAATATTTATGCCGCACAGCTGTCGACGCGTCAACGATGCTAGCAGAACAACCCACAATACACGACAAAAGGCATTTGTGAAATTTCTGCTTGATTGGCATCGGGTGAAGGATAATTATATTCAGCTATAAGCTGCCATTGCCACGGCTCTTAAGCTCGAACTTTGCACATAAAACGAACAGTTATCGCAACAATAATAATAATAATAAATAATACGAATTTCAAGAACATTATTTGGCAATAGTTGGGCGTGCAACATAAAAACCAAACGTTAACGTTTCCCTTTTCATATCATCAATGCATAGACGGAATACCACAGACAGAAAAAAGATAAAATAAAACAAAAAAATATCTTGTTTAAAGCACTTGCGTCGCGTCTGTGTTTGGCCATAAACTGCACATCAGCCAAATGCTAATGACCCAAAAACGCCGTAAAATATTTAACCCAAAAAATTTAACGAGGCAACTGTGGCAAATCGATTCATAAACAATTAGTTGATTGTCAAAATTGACAAACTGTTGCCAGCAATTATAAAAGTCAAACGACTGAACTTTCGTTGAGTACTAAATTAACTAATTTGATGGCTGAGTTGTTGATTGAATGGCTAAAGTACTTTTCTGTTTTGTCTGATGAATCTCAGACTTAGCTTCACAAATTTATTGCGAACAATAATATTAATTCTCTGCTTGTGTAGTAAGTATCCATAATTTTCCATGTTGAGCTTTAAGCCATTGTATTTGCTTATCCGATTCGTGCATATCAATAATAACCTGCAGCTCATCCACGCGCCATTTGAAATATGATTTATGTGGCCAACAACATTTGAACCAAGTCGGTGACTTGTTTCTCTCTCTTTCTATTCACACTCTCTACCCTGATGTTGGCTGGCAAAACTGTCGAAACTTGTAAGTGTTGCCAGGGTGATTTACTTGCGTCTAAACGAAATCGAATGCTGCCTTAATAGCCTCAGGACAGACAACTCGCATAATTTTACACGCAGACAGGCAAATGGACAGACAAAATGGGGAATGTAGTCGTTATCGTTGCCGTTTCTTATTAGCAATCATGGAATTTGAAATTATAATACCAGTCGACAAATCGGTAAAGTTGCGATTGCTGTCTTTTGACCATAAATTTAAATATGATTTTTATATTGCGATTTGATATGTGAGCCAACACTTTAAGCCTCATAAAACGCAAAAAGTTTTCTAGTGACAAACCAAACAAAAAAAACCATATAATATGAATTCACTTAAACTTCAAATGTGGATTTTAATAACATTTACGAAAACTTTGAGTACCATAAAAAGAGCACTTAAATTTAAAACATCATTAATGTCTTTGTGTCTTTGATTTACTATAAAATCAAAAAAAATTTCAAGTTTCCAATTCTCGAACTTCATCTGGGAAATTATCATTGCCAAAATTCTATATTTTCAACAAATCTTTAATTATAACAGCTACCTTTAGGCAGGATAAAATCTAGGCATTTTGATTATAATCTCACATTGCTCATGATTTGCGTAGGACAAAAAACTTTTAAGAGAAACGAAATATATTTAGGGATACGAGAACATAAGGATGTTTGGATGGCAGGCATTTCGGCATAACATAAAGTGAGTCAGCCAAGACGCCAAACTTTTTCATTACGCAATCTTTGCGCTTTGCTTATGTCATGCTCATAGTTGTAGTTGCACACACATACACACACACACTCTCACACATCCATAAAGACTCACTTTTTAACAAAATCACACTCACACATACACACATAGAGACATATACATATATAGTATATGTGTGTATATTTAGATCTATGTATATTCAGCTTGGCTTTGCTTAAAAACTTTTCTAATTCCATTAACGTAACGCACATGCGAGAATCTGGCTGAAGGTCCTTTTTGCCGTTGCTACGTTTTGTGTTGCCTCTCTGGCCAAAGTTTCTGCCCCAGTTGCCACATGCATTGGCATTGGCCGAGGCGGCAGCAGTCACCAGTCAGCAAGCACCAAGCAGAAGGCACCAGGCACCAGGAATCTGCGTGACTTCTCAAATTGACTGAAGCTGACTTTGTGCTCAGCTCGGCTGCCCACATAATTTTCACTTTAAAATAAATAAAGGCCCACAAAACTCAGACTAGAACTTGAAACTCGTCTGGCTTGGACTCGGACTCGGACTTGGAGTTGGAGTTGGAGCGAGAGACTGTGTGTGTCTTGGTCTTGGTCAGCTTTAATGAGCTGTAGTTGTGTACAGATTTCCATAGCTCGTCATCCGCAGGCCAGTTTCATGCTTGAGCAGAGTCCTTGCTTTGCGGTTCGCCTTCAAATTGTTAATGAAATGAAATTTAAATTTTGTATCATTTTTATTCTCATTTTGATTCCCTCCCCGCATGCTAATGCTTTCGATTGCTATGGTGCGTTCTTTTGCTTTTTATTTTCATTCGTTTGTTACTGTAGTTGTTGTTGTTGTTGGTGTTGATGGTGCCTTCGTTGTTGGGCCGCTGTAATTTGGTTTAATTTCAGTTAATAATTATTTTCACATTTTCGGCATTGCTTGCGGTTGGCGTTGCCTTGGCGCAGGGATCACAGTTAATTAGTTTGTAATTATTATAAATTGAGGATGAATGCTTGTGGCAAGTTTAATTGGATATTTGATGTTTTTAAATTACGCAAAAATGAGCGTGAAATATTAGCGCGAGTAGCGCATACTTTGTGGCATGTGGCATGTGGCATGCGGCATAAGCTCAGCTAAAGCCAGCGAAAGCCAGCTAGGCAGTTAGTCATGTTGCAAGTAAATTAATTTTTAATGCCCTCGCAATGTCACTCAGCTTCATATTTATGTGGCAAGCGTGGCAGCATTGAGCTACCGACTGCCTCTCATTCACTCTCAGTCTCGCACTCACACTATCTTTCTTTCCGCATCTCTCTATCTTTCTTCTGCTCTATTTACTTTGCTGCACACTCGTGTCGTTGACCGTTGCGCTTTGTCACACGTGCCACGCCCACAGTGCCCCTGCATATACAACAATTAATCATAATCTCATGTAGCTTCCAGGCAGTACTTCGGCCACGTACCAGCTCCAGCTCCAGCTTCAGCTCCATAGCCAGCGCACTTTTTCACCAGACCCAACAATAAATTTTACATTCTGCAACTGCGACTTGAACAGCCATAAGTTCGAATCAAGATTCTGCCTCCTTGCGCTCCTTGTACACCCTTCACACGTAGCTGGTCTATTCCCGTAGTACTCCTAAAATATGCTTCAGTTTTGCAACTATTGTTATTGTATTCCCATCATCTTCTGTGTGCCAGCGTGTTCCACGTACTTCGGTAATAATTTAATATGAAATATGCCTTTAACGGCATATACTTTGTAGCAAAAGGACACACCTTGAGCAAATCGATTAAAGCTGATAAAAAGAACTGTAACTGCCATTAAATTGTAAAGTTTGTTGAGTAATTTATAATAGAGTTATATTAATAACTAACTGAAGAAAACATTTTCCCTTTAATAACAAATATTAGAATTTGAAATAAATTGAAGCATTACAAACAATCTCTATGCAACCATTTCAGTTGAACTCTTTGCTTAATTATAATATCATTTGATTAACAGGTGAAAATACGCCACAGGTTGCCACATTATTTGCTGATAGCGGTCTCTATACAGCTTGTGGAATTACAACCACACCACGTCGAATGACCACACACACACACATACACGCACAAAATCCAACATAGTGTGTTTCAATTAAATTCTTCGTTGAACATATTATTTTACACACAAGCGATTTATGTAGCAAACTTAAGCAGCAATCCCGAGGGCAAAGTTTCTTTGGACTAACTGATAATAATAGTTTGCTAGCACAGTTGCATAAGCTAAGTACATTTGGCCATCGTTCTTCTTATGCTTGGTGCAAAAACAGTTTGCCAGCTAAAACAACAGACATTTATCTGTCTTTTGTGCTGCAAACTGGAAACTTTAACCCTTAGCATTTGTATTATTGGCAATAATATACTACTTGCCTCCAACTGTACAGCTGTAGCTGTAGCTGTATCTGTATCTGTAACTGTGGCTGTAAATGTGAGTTCTACCATGTGCAGTTGAGACAACTCAAGGCCACTCACACCACTTTCCCATTTAGCCTGTTGCCCTTTTCTGCCCTGTCTGCTAAGTGCGTGCTACGGCTCGACCAGGACGAAAACGAGAGCCAGCAGTAGCAGCAGCAGAAGGACGAAGACCACAGTACAGCAATGTGCTGGCATTGCGGGCTTCTTTTGTTGTTCTCGTTTGGGGGGGGGGGGGCCAAAATTGATTCTATTGGCTTTGTTGTGATAAGGTCAAAAGTTAATGTAAATGTTGTGGCTGCCAGAACTGAGACAGTTTCCAAGGGCGGCGCGGGGAGTTTTTTAAATTAAAAGTTGCAACTTTTCGTTGGTGGCATGGTGGCAAACAGTGATAAAAGTTCAACTTTGATATAGTGTACACTACTGGGCTCCTTCCTAGTTTCTCGCTCACTCTATGTCTCTGTCTCTCTCTCTCTCTAGGATCTACTACCAACATCTTATATATAAACTGACTCCGTCTAACGCAAATATTGAAAATGATTTTCACACTTGATTGGGGAATCAAAGTGAGCATTTTTTATGCGCCAATCTGTTATTGCAAACTCATGTGCAATTAACCCTCTAATTTAATGAATTTTAAAGACTTAATTTCTGTTCCGCCATTCCGCATTCATATTCTCCCTTCACACTCTGCAAGCAGGAAAAGGCAAGCAAAAGCATGACGATGTTTTAGTCTCCATTATCCCATCGCAAGATTTTCGTTGGAGTTGCCATCAGAGTTCCCACATCGCCAGCCACATCTTTCGCCATAAAAAGCAATGCCTGGCTGGCTGCCGAGCAGGGCAAAGTTTGTGCGTAACATGAAAAACTTCGATAAATTCACAGTTGAAACAATTACCATGAATTTTATCAAAAATGATACGCGCAGTTCGTATCCGACCATGCAGCAACAATATTTTTTAATGCACTTTGGGGGAAACTGAAACGCGTGGCAGAGCCGAAGAGCAAAGAAACGCTGAACTGAAACGTAACGAAAAGAAAAGAGATGGCAAAAGCAAAACGTATAAACGTATCAAAAAAAAAAAAGAAAGAAAGAAAACCGACAGTGGCAGACGCTCAGAGAAAACTAAGTAGATAAGAATCGAAGAGGGGGCAGAAGAAGTGAAGGAAATGCCAACAGCATTCCGTCTGCTGACAGATAGACCAGGAGGAGCAGGACCAAGCAGCATCATGGCCAGGACACGCCAGGACCAGGAGCAGGACCAACACCAGGAGCAGACTGCCTTGGAGCTGTCGGTGCTCCTGATGCTGTTGCTGTTGCTGCTTCTGCTGCTGCTGCTAAAATGTAAGCGAAAAATTGCTTGAGAAAACTTTCTCAACTTTTCAGCTAATATTTGACTTTTGCAAAATAAGGAGACGATGTGGAAAAACAACGCTGCGCAGCATAGCATCAAATGAATATAATATATACGACACACACACATTTATATATATTTGCTTTTCTTAAACATTATGCGTGACATTTGCGCTGATGTGAAAAGAATGAAAAATATTCGCACAGACATGTGTGTAACTCTGCTTTAAAAGCATAAGGACGTGTAGAGAGCAAGCATCAGGAAAGACATGCTTCAGGAAGCCCAAAACTCAACATCAATTACATTCCCATAGTGTTTGGCAGAAAAAATAAGTAAATATGGCAACAGTTTGCTGGTGTAACATTTATTGATTGCATTGCAGCAAATTGCAACGAACATTTGGCCTAAACACAGCTCCGTTGATTTTGGCCGCAATTGAAAATGTAAATTGATATTTGCCTGGTTTCTTTGCATCGCTCTCGACCAACTTTAATGACTGTCAATTGCAAACTTTGTTCTATTTTTATTCGTTTAAATGTAATATTTTGTTATTACTTGTACTTGTCTCGGTTCGCACTCGTAAGTGTCCAATGTTTTTTTTCGTATTTTTCCCCCCACACTTTCACCTACTCCTTACCCAAACTAAACTCAAATAGATTTTGAGTAGCTTTTCAGTTTGCCTCAGCGTTAAATGAGAAAAGTTTCTCAAGTGCTTGTTGCACTTTTCTCTCGCTCTGTTGCCACTTTTCCTTCCTTTTTCTCGCCGTCAGAAAACTCTCAGGTAAAGTATTCCGATAACTGGCCAAGGATTTCTGTTTTTACCTTGCCGTTAATGATCTTTTGTTAACTGCTTAGCTTTGGTTTGCCAAGCGTTTAGTTTTGCCATTTAAAGCATAAGTTTCAATCTAGTTTTTGAATTAACCATAAACAACGAAATTGCTTTCAGAGTTTTCAACGCTTTCAACGCTTTAGCCTTAAATTGTTATTTTTATTAAAGTCGAATTTAATTGCTGTCCATTTCTTTTTTATTTTACACACACAATGACTTTAATATTATAGAACTGTGCAATCCCAAGAGCTAATAACTTCTGCAATTGGCACACTTTTCAAACAGTTTCGTTAGGTGTATATATACTATATATAGTACTATTTTGTAGGACACATCAGCTATGCAAACCCCATTTTACTAATTTTAGTTTGCAACTTTTGCTGTTGAAATCCACAATAAATAAACACAAGCGTCTGCTGGGACTGTAATAACAACAAAAACTACAACGGGCGCAACAACGTGTCCCGACGAGACGTGGAAAATCTAACAAAAGACACGCCAAAAAAGAAAACAGTGGCACAAAAATACAACAACAACAAAACAGGAGCAGAACTCGCAAAAAATTAACAGCAAACAAAAAGGCAAACGAAGCTTGGATGCCCTTCTCCAGGGCCCAACCCGCTCCACACGGTCGGGCATATTGTATTGAGAGTTCGTTTTAATTAAAAGAAAAAGGAAAAGCGAAAATAGAGAATGGAGAATGGAAAATAGAGGCAGCCAAAGGAGGAGCCAGAATGAAAAAGGTTACTGGGCGTTGCCTATTCAAAAATTTCGCCACAACTTTTTGTTGGGCGAATGCAACTGTGGAAATTTATAAAAATGATTAAAAAAAAAAAGTTGCAAGCCCTTCAACAATAGGAAACAATTACAAAATTGCCAAAAAAAGAAAACAAAAAACAAATCCAACAATAAAAAAAAACGAAGTAGAGGCGAAATTGTGAGACAACAAAAAAGAGAAACAGAATATAAACAATGCATTTGCTGCATATCTGCGCTGGGACTACGGCGTGTGCAAATATTGCGTATACGCCATGTAATAAATAAAAGAAGCAGCGAATGGGCGATGCAGAGAAAACTGCTGTTACTCAGGCGACTGCTGGAAGTGGTTATGATGGTGGTGATGCTTCTTCTTCTGCTGCTGCTTCTGCTGCTGGTACTTGAGCCTTTTGCTGGCTTGGCACTGGCAAACAGTTTCCAACTCAATGACTTTATATCTACGACTCGAGCTACATTTGCCACAGATGCCTTGGATATCGAGCATCCGCACCGTTGCCCTCGCCGTTGCCCCCTCCACGACCAGCAGCAACAACAGCAGCAATATCGGCAGCGACAGCGGCAGCAACAGCATCATCATCAGCATTCAGCTTGCTGCTCGTTTGTGCCAGTTTGCTCGTTTACAGGCTTTTACCTGAAACTATTACCCACTTGCCGTCTCAGTTGGTCGCTCGGTCTGTCCGTCCGTCCGTCAGTCTGTCTGTCTGTCTGTCTTTCAGTCTGCTTGGCTGTATTATATAGCTAGGATGCGGATGCAGAGTCCTTATGCAATCAACTGTCGACTCGTTACAACTTTTCCTTGCAAATCTGTTAAGGTATAATATTTCGTAGAGCATCTGTAGCTAGTTGCTCATCTGATTACATATTTATCTACAATTTATACATAATTTTACTCTGCAGTCTCTCGCATCAGACTCCGTAAAATACTTTAAGCATTTTAGCTTCACATTAACTTGCAACCAACTTGCAGCTGTCTGTGTGCAACCCAGTAACAAGGCATGGCAACAAAGCACTAGCCCCCAAAACAATCCATCAGCATAGCATACACGTTGTATATCCGCTGCTCACAAAACTGTCAAAAACTTGTGATGAGAGCACAAATCTCACACGCACATATTCCAACAAACTTACTTCTGCCTTTAAGTTTTTTCCTTTAATTTTCCGGCAAGGCTGTCAAAAGCCCACACAACAAAACTATGATGAATATTCTCTGAAAAGCCACTGAAAATGTTTGTGGCCCCAAAGAAAAGTAAAAGTGTGTTACTCCAGCTTTGTACTATGATGAAATGTGGTTCATTTTTCTTACAATAACATACAGAACTTAAGATGGGCGCTAGTGACATTGTGAGTGGTAAATAAATACGAATTGCACATACTCTTAATAAATAAAATAATGTAATAATCTAATGAAATTGCAAGTGCAGAGAAACAGATTGTTCAATGACATGACATGCCATATATTATTTGTAAATATAATTTCTATTATTTTTTTTGAAGAGCTTCGTGCAGCAAGCACCCTAAGAAAATAAAGTCGAAGCGGTAATGTGAACTATCATCTCAAGGCTTACATAACGACGTCTTAGGAAGAGAGTAGACAAAAACTGAACCACATGTCAATGTCAATGGCGATGACAAAGACAAATTCGGTTTGCAGAGAGTGTTTGTGTTGTGGATACTACACACAAGAATAAGGATACTGTGCTAGCCTGATACCTGGGTCAGATATACGAGTATTGCCATCAAGTTAATATGGCGAGCACGTGAAGCACTTGGCGTTTTAAAATTTAAATACGAAATGCTCGTTTTTCGGTGCCTGTCTTCTTTAATCGAAAATTCCGAGCATGCTGATGCTGTTGTGCAAATTTAATGCACCGTTTGACGAAGACACACACACACACACTCACGCTGCCTGAAACATAAATGGCGCCAAATTCCGTCCGGCAATCAAGTAAATTCAAAGCAAATTGCCCGCACACTGAGTTTTGGGCCATGTCGAAAGCCCTCTGTCTGTGGCTGAAGACGTGGAACGGAGAGCGGAGACTAAGGGCAAGCAAACGCCTCATTATTTTGCGCTTGAGAAGTTTCTGTCTCGTCACTAATTCATCATTGTTTCGGCACATTAAATGCTTGAACGTCAACGCATTCATTATCTTATAGCCGTACTGTATATATGTTGGCTTTTGGCCAACTCATCGCCTGCTCACATGGCCGGCTTGGCTATCTGTCAGCGGGCGTCGCCAAGGCAGCTCTCATGCTTGAGTGATATTAACTGACCGACAATCAGTCAGCAAGTGGAGCCAAAAAGAAAGCCAAAACAAACGCACGACGACTTGCCCCCAAGCTGGCGACTTAAGCCAGATTTAGACTGAGCATATTACACATACATTCTCGCATACTTGTGGCCCACAAATCACCTCGTCATTTGGCCAGAAATCCTTTTTAATTTCTTTCAGCCAGTAGTTCTCCTCCATCCGTATGTGTGCGTCTGTATGCTTAGCATGTTAATTGCTTTCTAAGCTAATCGAATTTTTTGCTCGTCATTATGAGTAATGTGCATTGGCCTGGCTAAACATAAAGCAATTTGTCGGCCAACTTTTGCGAGTGGCAAATTGCGTTAAGCTCGAAAGGACTTAAATTTATCAATATTAAAGCCGCATTAATGCTCATCAGCCACAATACACAAAAATAAATACTTAATCGCTTGCGTCAAGCGTACTTAATTTTCCATGCAAACAAAACAAAATATTGTAAACAAATAATAAAAAATAAAAATGGCGAATGAATGAATTAAATGCGCAAAAAATGGTAAATACTTGTAAATACACATGTATGTACACATTACAATAAACATATATAATATTTATCATTTAGCACTTTCATTTGCATATTTGATCATGTGATTGCATTTAAATGTTTCTACGCCATTCGCATATATGGAAATAGTATGCTAATAAAATACTTACTTACTTATGTATAATCAAAAGAGGTCAAGAAAAAAGTTTATTAACAAATTTGTACATAAACTATGCAAACTTGTTACAATTTTGTTTATTAACTGTTTTTGCCTGAACTCTTTATACTTACCATTACAATTTATATCAAGTAATGAACTAATCAAAATCATCTTCACTTTATGTGAAATGGAATTTGATTTAATTATAATTTCGCAAAGTTTATGAGCAAGTTATCAGTAGTTCTATATGTCAAGACACTGCCGGGAAAAAAGTTATATTACTTGGCTGATTTATGGAGCACATAAGTTAATTTTTGTTTGTCTGCTGTTTGTTGTAATTAGCCGTCGTTCAAGCCGTTGGCCGGGACCATTAAATCCGACCCTGTAACGGAACTCGGACATAAACAAATGAAAAACTGTTGCTTCCGCACTCTGTGTATCACACTCAAAGATAGAAAGAGACAGCGAAAATGTGTGTGAGCGAGAGAGCGGGAGATGGACCATGCTAATTATTTTGTCGGTTCGCAAAAGTTCATAGTTCAGATATAAAACATACAACAACAGGAATAACAACAATAATGACTGCAATACCACAACCACATCAGCACGCCCAATGCCATTTCCCTTCCTTTCACTGTCTTTCTCTGTCTCTCTCCTTCCCTTTCTCACTCACCCTTTTGCCAGCCTCGCACTCATTTCAGTAATTTTTATTATCAAGCCAAGTAAAATAAACTTAATTAAAACCCACGTTGGGCGCGAGGCCGGCCATTTGATTCATGGCCTTTGCATTTGCGAAATGCTCGCTTAAATGCAATAATAAATGTGCGAAAAAAAAAAAAAGCGGCTGCCCTTTCGGCCAGTGTGAAAAAGAGAATCCTTGCAAATATTTTTGACCCTTAAACATGATCATAGGCAAACAACGAGTTCAAGGCAAGTCAGAGTTCTCAGAGCTATTTAAAAAAGACTTAAGGCAAAGGTCAAAAATTATTGTATCAAACTTATATGATTTATTATTATTATTCTTACTATTATAAACACATTAAAGGTCTTATTACTTATTAGATCACAAATTTTAATTGAAAGTTAAAGAAATATAATAATTACATACTATTTTTTTACAAATTTATCTGTTTATCTTATAATTTCAAAGATAAACGTAAATTAGAAAAAATAATAACAAGTTATATGATTTTATTCATATGATTATTAATATTTTCATGAAAACACGATTATATTATTTAAGTGTTTAAAAAAGTTAGATGAATTTAACTAAACATATAATTAACACATTAAATTTTTTGAGAATGCTATCTGACTTAAATTTAAATCAATAGCCAAAGTATTTTTACACAGTAATAATATTGTATTATTTGTTATTCATATTAATATGTTGACAGATATACTTCCTTTCTTATTTTTTAAGTGAATAAGAATTTAAAGTTAAAGTAAGGTAAATATATATTTTAATACTTTTGACAATATTTTGCACTCCATTATATATTTTGGATGTACATTGTAGTATATCGATATATCTTGATACTTTAGTATTTTTCAGTATATTAAGTAGGTATATTTTAAAAATAATACTGCACAGTTTTGCTTATATTTCAAATGGGTAGCGGGTATCTCCCAGCCGAGCACACTCGACTCCTTCTTGTTTGTTATTACTATTCATGTTTTAAAGAATACATCAACTATTTTATAACTTTAGTGACTAAGCATTTTAAGTTCAAGTTTAATAAACTTATTATTAATGCACAATTTTATTTCCAAAGTTAGCTGACTTTAAGGTGGCTTACTTTGGGCATTAAATCTTTTTATTAAATACGATAAGCATTTTATTATTGAAGTGAACAAGTCACTGAGAAGTTCATTCATGAAGTTGAAGTCATTGAAAGTTTGTTGATTAATACGGCAATCACTGCACGCATTTCATTGCAGCTGTGGCGCCCATTGACGCACTGCATCTATCGAGCCTCTCCGTCCCGCGCATTATCGATGTCGCACAAAAGGCCAAACTGTTCTGCAGCTATGAAATGGGCAATCGGACCCTCAACTCTGTCAAATGGTATAAGGATGGCCAGGAATTTTTCAGGTAAGCGTACGGTAAGCTCGATGCCAACTCTACTGTGCTGTGGCTGCGGCTGTAAAACAAATAAAAAAGTGCCATAAAAATATTTTCGGCTCTCTCGGCTCGATATAATAAAATGGTCCGGCGAGTGTGTCGGCGCATTCATGCAGATTTTATGGTGTAAATTGAAAACGTCATGAAATTGCAACACTGTCCGCAACAAAGTGATGCCAGATGGGTGCAGCAAGGGGCAGGCAGATACACGTAGGTGAGTGTAGTGTATACACTCGAACGCTTGAAAGTGTCGCGACTAATTTAAATGCTTAATTGAAATGGATTTTTATGGGCGCCAGCAATTGCGCTCAGATGACGTTGCCATTTCGACAGTTCAGCTGACGCCCTTCCACAATCTGCTGCATTCCCATTCCCATGCCCATCCCCATGCCCCTCCCCACCTTCGGTTCATAACGGCCCCTTAACGGCTCGCGTTCAAATATGTGTGAAGAGCACTTTTTATTTAACTGGCTTAATTGCTGGTCATTGGTTGGGCTTAATCGAGCGCAAAATTTTCCCAGTATTTTGTGTGCACCACATACACACACACAAGCATACACAAATCCTTTTTAGGCCACGTTTGTTATTGATTTTAAAGCCCTATTAATATCGCCAGTCAAGCAATTAGTTTAATGGATTATATCGATTCGAGGACACTTACCAAAAAAAAAATATAAATAAATAATATGTGATACAGAGTTTCAAAAATGTCGTATTTAATCTTCGTTAACCACATGCGATTTGCATTGCTTTTGCCAACCGGCTTATTGTTTTTGACACATTATGTTCTATTTCATTTTTATTGCCATTTTGAACTGCATTTGACATTGCGGTTTTATTGCAAATGTCTTTGGATAATAGATACTACATGCGAATATGTATCAACAGTTGACAGTAATTGCAACACTTAAATTTCAAATGTTTTCATTTGCAATCTACAATATTAACAAATGCATTATCAACTGATTGCTAAATGAGAATTTTTAACAAAGCGTTTAGGTTAACAAAAACCAGTTGGAAAAAGTATTTCAATTACATAATTGACTTTCCCTAAGGCACGCTAAAAGTGCATTCAGAAGAAAATTATATTATGCAACAGATCAGATCATTTTTTTACTCAGCATTTATTGAGTGGTATTGATACCGTTTGTAGCTTATAAAATTCATTTAAAATACGATTTTTACTATTTATACATACTTTGTGCCTGCAGGACACGTATGTAACAGACAGATGGAGTCATCTACATCTACATATGTACACACTTGATCAGAGTCAACAGACGAGAAGATATAGCCATATGTCCATATAGATATAAATATGAACCTGGAAATCTGGTATATTTTGTACTCTATTGAATATTTTGAATGTATTACAATATCGATATTCCAAATATATACTTTGGTATATTTTAGTATTTGTTGTACATTTTTAGTATATTTGGCATACTCGACTGTAGCTTTCTTGCATGCTTTAAATGTATCTTGAGTACAGGGTATCAGATGATAGACTACTTCCAATCGGTTTTTCTTTTTTCTACGCTACAAAAAAATTCAAAGCAATTGTAATAATATCCTTTTGTTAAAAAGTATTTATTGAATATTTATTTGAAATTGAACTGTTAAAGTAATATATTCTTGCATTATTGCACAGAAAAAAGAAACCTAGTTCTCATGGGGTTGGAATTTACGCTCAAACGAATTTGTTAGCGCATAATATCATAAAAAAATACTTCAATTGGCATCATAAAATGCAAAAATAAAATAAATATGTAATGTAGACTTTAAAAGCAAAGCAGTTGCAAAGATAATCATGGCCATCAATTTTAGTTTAGCGATCACAAGTTTCTTATAATATTTACCAAACAGAATCAAACGAAGCGTTTTGCACATGGAAATGCGAATTTTGAATCCCACATTCATTCTATATCGTATAGTATATCTGAATATGCAATGTATGTGGCGGGTGGCTATGCAATTTGAATTTTATTGTCATTTTTGGATAAATTTTTGATAAATTGATGGAGTTGAAAAGACTAAGCCTCAAGCAGAAAATGCAGCAGAGGCGAAACCATTGAAAACTGCATAATACTCGTACTCGCACTCGCACTCGCACTCGGAGTATTCATAATAAAAATCGTTGAGAGCGCGACGCGAAATGCGGCTACAAATCGGCAAATCGATGGATTTTTATTTGCACGCCATTTGCGGCAACGTTCCCGCAAAATGCAGAAATCGAAAACCTTTTTGCATGCGCTCATAAATATTTCATGGATTCGATTTTTGCGCAGCACTCGAGTCACTCTCCGTCTCTCTTACTCTTTCTCTGTCGCAATCGCAGTCGCTGTGAAGTGTCTCTTTATCTGAATGTTTTTTCGGTCTATGTCTTCTCTCACTCACTCTCTTTCTCTCTGCAGATATTCGCCGCTAACACCGCCGACAACAAATTGGTTTCCCGTCAAAGGTGTCACCATCGCCGACGGCTCGTCGCATTGCAATCAATTCATCTGCAACGTGGAGCTGGAGAAACTAAATGTGCACTCGTCCGGCCAGTATCGCTGTGAGGTATCCGGCGATGCGCCCGAGTTCAAGCTGATCGATAAGTCGGCCAATATGACTGTTGGCGGTAGGTAACAAATGTCATTACCCTGATCTCGCTCTTTCGCTCACTTTATCTCACGCTGAATACGAATCTTTGTCTGGTAATTTTTACTGTTTACTCCGTATGATTTATGTGTGTGCTCTCGCTCAAAGACAACAAATTATGTGCAATTTTGCAAACACTTAATAAAATTATAAATGGTCTTTGCACGGGTCGCCGCCCCGCGGGGTGAGCTCAACTCCTTTTCATTTATCATTGGCATTGGCAGACAGTATAGTAGGCAGTCGGCAGTAGGCAGCAGGCAGGACGAATGAAGTGACGGACAGACAAGCGGACAGATGGAAGGAGGCGCGTACACAGTTCAAAGGCTGCCGCATAAATGCTGCAAAATTGTGACACGCGTCAGCCATTTGTATGAGTAATGATTGTTAATAAATCCTGGCCACCCACACACAGACACAGGCACACACACACACCACACACCCCACACACACCACCTGCCAACAAATTCAACTCAATTGTGTGCTTGCTACGAATCAATTTATAATCTTCCCAAAAGCAGCATCTCCGTTGTCACGTGCATGGCCTAGGCAACAGGGCCAACAACACAAACCGAAACAGCTACAGCAATAACAATGCCAACTCGTTTGTGGCACTTGGGGAACTGTAGTTGGGGCTTGTTAATGTCAACGCCGCTGCCTCCGTCGCCGTCGATGCCGCTGGCCATGTTGGGCGCCATTTTGAACTCAGAGAGTCGCACTCGCTTTGATTGGCAGCGTACATGATGCCGCGGCACACTGCGGTCGTGGCCCTCCGAGCTGATTGTGGCCCAATGTGGTATGCAGCGTTTGGGGCCAGCGCGCAACGCTTTGAAATTCAAATCAATTGATTCTAGCCCAATGTCATTTGACGCAAATGAAAATGGCCCGCTTATGTCTTTTGTGTGTTGCACGACGCCAACGACGACGACGACGGCTCAAAATGATTTATTTGTCGCAATTTTCCTGCTCAGCGATTTGTTTCTCGGTTGCTTGGTACTTTTTACTTCTTCAGTTTTGCGGGCAAACGTAGATAGAGAGCGAGAGAGAGACGGGGGGAGTGGTGGTTATTTATTGACGCTACTTTAAGAGTATTGATTTGCATAATGCGCACTTAAGCATTTGTTTACGCGTAACAATCAAATTTGAATTCGCATTTTCGTATTTGAATTTCGCCTTTAATTGGATGTTTTCTTCTGCTTCTTTTCTTCTTCTGTGCTTGTTCGCCTCCTCCAGTCATCCTCTTGTCTGTGTGATATTTGCATGTCAATTGCGAGTTTTATCTATTGTACTTATTATACTACAGAGGTAGGCAAGGCAAAGTAAGCCACGCTTAACTTGTTCAACATGCAAATAACAAAGACTAAATTAGATCCAAATCGCACTCCAAATTTTACCATCAAAAAGCGAGGGTTGCCTTGCAAGTTAAATGGCATTTTTATTCACAATAAATAAAACTTAAGTGAGCTTTCATCTAAAATTTTAAGTATTACATTTTGCTGAAACTATTTAATTTAAGTTTTGGTTGAGATGTAATCATATTTTTTTATGGCCAACTGATATTTTGACATTCACGACTAATGCTTTATTATTGTATTTAATCTTGTTCGGTTCCGTTTCGTTTCCTTTTGTGTAATAAAAATTTTTCAATAACAAACAAGGGACTCATAAACTGACCGCCATATAACATATAACAAAATGACTGAATTTCTCCCCCGAAGCAGCAAGCAGCAATTTTTGGCATATGCCACCTTCAATTCGCCATTTTAATTTTATGTTCATGTGTGTGTGTATGTGTGTGAGAGACATAAAAAACACAATCCAAGCAACACATACATACATATATGAAATGAGGAGCTGAAGTATTACGAATATAAAAGCCAACCAAGCAGCCATGGCATCAAACTTCATCAACGAGCTGGCGACAAAGTTTAAGCACCACCACCAAAGCATCACCACCACATCACACCGCCCCCGCTCTCGCCCCTCACTCCATGGCCACACCGCACTGTTGATGTTGCAGCTGCAACAGAACAATGTGTGTGTGAGTGAGTGTGTGCCGCATGTCCAGTGCAGCACGTAGTTTCGAGTTAATGCCATGCCTTGTAGCATAGTGTAGTGTTGTGTACTCTAGTGTAGCTCGCTGCTCTCTGTTGTGTGGATTGTGTAGCCAGTTTTTTGTTTCAATGGTTTGCGAAGCTGTTGACAGACCAACAATCAACTTGGGAATTTTGTCACTAAAGTGCCATTGCCATCGCCATCGTCAAGCTTCAGTTAGCCAACCTAACCCACCTGTAAAACTTTGGACAAAACGTGCAAAGTGTAGATCGCTGCAAGGGAAGCGGTCTGAGAATGACTTTGTGTCGATTTTCCAAACGGCAATCACCTGCTTGTGTCTATGTGTGTGTGTGCTCTTTGATGATGCTCGAAAAAGCGCTGCTGCTCGAAAAAAACTTTACAGTGCAAATATTTTTCCGCTTAGTTGCGTGCCATGTGTCGCCACCCCACTGATTAACTTTTGAAAGTTTCACTCAGGATGTGATCTGTGTCTAGAGCACCAAAAACGCGTGGACAAGCCTGTGCCACACCTAATTACTTCAGAGATTTCCACAGCCACCTTTTGTGTTTGTTTTTTTTTTTTTTGTTTGGTTTTGAAGGGCAAGCCGCGTTTGGCAACTTCAGCTACAACAACATTTACCCTTAGCCCTTGTCCACTTTTGACTTTTTAATATGGGGTCATCATTTGTGTGGTGCTCCCCGAAAAACCGGACACCGCATTGGCCCCAAAGAGCTACACCTGTTTGGCATGCTGGGCTTGTGCTTCACCTCAGTTTCCTCAGTTTCACAGACTTCATCTTATTGTCGATGTTGTTGTTCTTGTTCTTGCTGTTGTTGTTGTTGTTTGTCTCGTTTAGCATTCAAGCTGGCAGAGAGCAATTTCCCCAACTGCCTATGGAGTCGTTTGTTTCCTTTCTTTATTTTTTGTTTGTTTTGAGTTGCTGCTTCTGTTGCTGCTGCTGCTGTTGTTGTTTTACTTGTTGTTTTGTGTTTTACTGGTACTTTGGTATTTTTGGTTTATTTATCCGAGTTGATTGCTTTGTTTTCGTACAAAATTTTCGTATACTCGTTGCTGCTGCTGCTGTTGCTGTTGCTGGTGCGTGTTGTTGCCAATTCCAGTCACAGTTCAGCTTACCGCAACTCCACTTTTTTGGGAACCCCCAACCCACATACACACACACACCTGTGCACACACCTGTACACCGAATGCATCTGATGCCACCAAGCGACACAACATGGCCGCAATCATCAACTTCAGCTGTACAAGCAGCAGCAGCAGCAGCATCGTCATTGCCATCGCCATCGCCTCTGTAAGTTTTACTTGAAACAGGTCAGAAACTTTCCACCAAAGTGGTTTGTATTAAGTCAATTAAAAAGTTTATAGTACTGCTGACTGCCTGACTTTTGATGGCCCTGGCACCCCAACCCACCCCGTGCGCCTATATGCCTCAATGCTTTGTTGCCCACTGCTCATCCACCGCCACCTCCTCCGCCTCCTTCACCTACTTTGCTTCTCAACATATTTCACAAATTTTCAGCATCAACAAAAACAACAACTGAGGCAGTCGGCATTCATTTGACTGAAGCTCAACTTGTTATTCCTGCTGTTGTTGTTGTCCTGCCCACTGTTTTGTGGTCGTCCTCGAGGTTGCTCGTTGTTGTTGTTGTTGCTGCTGTTGTTTCTGAGGCTGAGACTGTTGGTGGTGACGGATACCTTGTTTTCACTGCTTCTATCTGTGTCTGTCTGTATGTGTGTGTGTGTGTCGACGACGCAATAAACCAAATTATTCTTGCTTTCATCAAAAAAGTTTGTCCTGGGCAATTATTTGTAAAGATTAATTAACACTTTGAATAAATATTTAGACTGTTGGCGGGTTGATAATTACCTAAGTGGTTGGGTGGTTGTATTCCGTTCTATTACGTTGGCTTCCTTGTGTTTGGCTTGGCCAACGGATGGTGGATGGATGGTTGACTTTGCTTGCTTGCTTACTTGCTTGGCCAGCGTAGAGTACACAAAAACACTTTATGACCCACAACCAAATTTTCTGTTAGATCATCACCCAAAATAATCAAGCACTTGTGCTGTAGGCCAAACAGAGCTTAAAGTGACAATAAATATATAAATTAGGCCAAATACTCACTCTGATATGGATTTGAACTCATCCCTGAATTAATTATTATTGCAGTGCTGCCGAAATTCGATCCGTTCATCACAGGCATACGACACTCTTATAAATATCGAGATGTGCTGCTCGCCAATTGCAGTTCAGAGTGGTCGAGTCCTGCGGCGAGGCTGACATGGTACATCAACAACAAGACCGTAAGTATATCACACATACGCAACGTTGTCCCCATTGCCCATTAGATATTTGAGGGCAGGTTAACCTGATTTCATATTTGCGGCAGAGTGCAAAATGCAACGTTGACAGCAGCATTTTGGCCCCAAAAAGCCGCAGCACCCATAAATGCAAATCGCAAATTATATGTGTGGCATGTGTGGCAGTTGCATGTAGCATGTAGCATGACCAATGCTTGTCCTTTCAGTTTCGGTTTCGGTTTCAATTCACATTTCGATTTTGGATTCTCGTTTTTTTTCGGCAACAGGCACCACAGAGCAGCCTGCAACCGCAAATCAATGAGATCACACGCAACATCGAAGGCTTTCCACTCTATGCGAGCAACCTGCAACTGCGTGTCCACATTGATGACCAGCGGTTCATTAGCAAGAGCGAGGTGCTCGAGCTGCGCTGCACGGCCGATATCATGGCACTGGCCAATCTGAGGCGCGAGAGTCGAGTCCGTACCACAATTCTGGCGCTCAAGGACAACGGCTACAATCAACGCTTCACCGAGAATGGCACCTGTGCCAGTGTGCGAGCAGGTAAGCTCTCTATCGCTCTCTCTCTCTTTCTCGCTCTTTCTCTAATCAACAATCTAATCTAATGCAATTCCTTTTACAGCCACATTTGCAGCCTGGCTGTTGTGCGTGGCCTCGTTGCTGCCCTGGCACTGCACTTTAAGTTAGTAGCTGTCCCTTTTGGCCGCTTTCATTTTAGCCTAATCCTGAACTTCTCGTTTCGCAAGGCGGCAAAAATCAACCTTTAAATGTGTCCACTATGCCACAAATGATAAAGTTAACAAGGTAAACAGTTGAATTTGTATATATATAAATTAATCCTAGTAATCGAATTGATAAGCAAAAAAAAAGTATTGAAATCGCCAAAAATGTGTGCAAAACACAAAAAATGAATTTGAAAAAAACCTAATATTAATACAAAAAAAAAAAAAAAAAAAACACTAAGCAAATTAAATTTGAAATAGTTACAAGCGCAAATTATTTCTATGTAAATCTCATAAAAATAATACAAAAAAGAAAGTGAATGATAGAAAATAGTCAAATAAAATTGCACATACTCGTATGTATTTGCACGCAAAAAAAATGAAAAACAATCAAAGGCAACTAAAAGTAAACTTAATTATTGTATGTGAAATGTTAATGTATTTGTATTAAACGATGTACGAGAAATAAACAATAAATGGTAAAGCACAACTATAATATAAAAATTAAAGTGTTTCCTCTGGTTAAGCAAATTTAAAGCTCAATTTGCATTTTATTTTAAAGGTAAAACGAATAAATATAATGACAACTGATAACTAAATTGTAAGCTAATAAAATATTCTGCTGCGGCTTCTCTCTTTTTTTTTATCAGTTGATGGCAGCAATGAATAGTCCCTCTTTCGGTGTTTCTTTTTAATCTGTAGCAATGACCCGGCTACCTCCTCGAAAAAAAAACCCTCAGCCTATGCTATAGATTTCCTGTTCGCCCATCTAATTCGTTTACCCTGCTTATGGCCCGGTGATAAAGGCGACCAACACACAACAAAAACAACCCAGATTCGATTTAGCATTGCCAAAATACAAAGCCAAAAAAAAAGAAAGCCAAACACTTTGCACACCAGGCGCCAAACACTTCTATCGCCTTGCTTCGACCCACTTTCAAAGAGAGAGAGAAAGAAAAAATATTCAACGCATTATGACAAATCCGGCTAAAATATGCAAGGGCCAATGGCCGCAGGTAAAAATGGTGGACAATAAGAGCCAACACCAGCGTGGCCCGAAAAATTATGCATAAAATGGCTTCGGGACTGCTGGAAAAAAATTGGAAAAAAATGTGAGACCAAAAAAAAAAGAAAAGCAAAAGCAAACAAAGATAAATTCGGTTGGCTGTGTGTGTGTGTGCGTTGGGGATCGTCCAGCCGCTGTCAATGTGCCGCGGGCCCATTAAATGACGGAAGTAAATAAGCTTGACAAATTTCCACTCATCATTTTTGCATTAATTCAGGCTTCTTTAACGCATCAACAAAAAAATGTCCTTTGATTAATCAAAAAATTTGCCATGCCCGTGGGCAACGGACTGAAAAAGGCAGCCCAAGACAAACACAACAAATTACCCAAAGAGGCGTCGTCGGCGTTCGGTGGCTTTTGTGGCAAAGGCGCCAAAACAACACATGGGGCATGCTACCGCGGTGCCCACTCTCCTCACTAACGTTGCGAAGACATCAAATCCAACAGAAACTGAGGCTGAAACAGGAACCGGCAAGCGAAACAGCAGCATTCAAAATTGTGCGCCAAAAAAGTGAAAAAGATTTCACAGATTTTTGCACGCGATTTGTCAAACTGACATTTCCAACGCTTTGCCGCCCGCCCAGACGACGGCGTCATCAGGAGCCGACGTCGAGGTTTTGAATTAGACTTTGCGTTGTTTTTGTTGCCACAAACAAACTTCAACTTCAAAAAGCCGGCGAGCGACAGCGGCAAGTTGATTTAGTAAGTCACGTGGCCGCGCAACTGTAAATTGCTGCTGCTCCTCTAGATCCTCCAGAGCTCCTCCTAATGCTACGGCTGGTTGCCGCTGTCTTTGTGGGGTTCGGTTTCTATCAGTCCCGGCGCGTGCAAAATAAACTGTCTGCCTACGTTTTTGTTACCTTTTTTTTTGTGGCCAGGCATTTTACGTGGTCCAACAACGGCTTGGCACTCAATTTAAGCCGCAGGCTAACCGACAACACAGGCAGCCGGGATGTGGATGTGGAGTCGAGATGGCGACATTCGTTTGGCCCGATAAAAGATAAGCCGAACGAATGACGCCAGGCACAACTGACATCTTACATACATCCGCAATAGGGACGTTTCATATGAATTTGTAATTTAAGCTAAGAAAATGTTTCAAATTAAATGAAAACATGCAAAAGGTACTCGACGCCGACATACAACATATTGTAGTTTTTGGCAAATGAAATAAAAGCAAAGCCCGAAACTGAGCCGCACTCAGGTGGCTTTATAACGAAAAGATTATTTTATCCTCATTCCGAAACCCCTTAAGCGTCTAACGAGAACCAATTTCAAAGTGCTGGCAGTACTGCATTTAATTTATAGTTTTTCACTTAGCTTAACTGGGCAGAAAAAATAAGCAATAAAATCATCAGCTATTATATGTCGAAAAACTTGTCTGAAAAGTCTAAAATTTCCAAGGCAGATATTTTATTTATTTTTAAATGTTTTCGTCTAAAATTTGGAGTAGAAAGTCTTTTGCACGTCATAGCGTTTCGACTATTTTAAACAACTGAATGACAATTGTCACACCCACAACACACACATACATACATTCGCGTATTTATAGGAAATCCTGTAGGAATATTCAGAGTCTGATCCACAGATGGTCAACACAAATTGCCTAATGGCCAGTGACACTGATTTAAATTAAATATTTGAGCCAGTCCAGTCCAGTCCAGGCGTTGTCATGCTGTCATTCCATCATTCTGTCAACATGAGTAGCAAACAAGCATGAAATTCATTCGACATTGTCGCCGTCGTTTGTATGTTGTTAAAATAACTAAAATGAAATCCACTTAAAACTGAACGGTTAGTTAACCACGAGACTCTACAAATAATTTGCTAAAATTAAAAACAAAAAAACAAAGTAAAATATATACACGGATATTTCAACAGTTGGGGCATATCAGATGACCTGCACACACACACATGTTATTTGCGTAGGATCTATCCTTTCATTATACTATATATGAGTCGAGCTAATTGAAACAATATACATAGAGAGCGACTGCATTTGTTTTAATGCGCTAATTGTCATGTACAAAATCAGTGTTATATATTTAATTATGGCGGAAATACTACATTATTATATTTTACTCTAATGAAAATAGTTAAAATTTGTTAATAAAAAAAGGGCTTTAATTATATGTTTTGGATCTCAGCTAATTGAGGCTGTTCTATTGAAAGTGCATTTTGCCGTGTAACTATTACAGACTGTACCTAAATTGTCGGCTGAAATCAGTGAAGCGCCTGTCATTGCTTTGGAAAATGAGTCAAGTCACGGACGGCTAACGGGACAAGCGCATTGATTTTCCATTTTGAGCCGCGGCTGTCAGTCAAAGTGTCGCATGGCAGACATGCAACACAAACAGTGACTGCTGCTGACTCACACTCCACTCCAAAAACTGAACATGACATGCGTTCAAAGTGATGATGGCAATTTAAACAAGCGCAACATTTCCGCTTCGTGTTTTTAATACCCTGCACAGAGTGTGGGTTAAATGGGGTTTGCTATGCCAGCACAATATCACGCATACGCCATGTGACTTTTGCTGATTTAAAATGTAATATTTTGAAATTAATGCAAATACCAACTTTTAGTGTTTTGCAGGATATGTCTCAGTCGTGTCTTTTCCATCATTTCTTCAAGTTCCTTTTTTTGTGTTGTGCTTTACTCCTTTGCATAGTCGACCAATGTCGATTGCCATTGCATTTTGAAGCGGCTCCCGTTGATGGTGATGGCAGTTGTGTCAGTCGGATCAGGGCCTAATTGGTCCGAGGTTTAGGTGCTGTCCAGTGCTTTGTTGTAATTAAAAACGCAGTCGTCAAAGACTGCGCACGTTTGGCGCCAAACTGGGACAAGTGCCAAGTGCAATTTACCAAAAGTCGACTTGTCGAATGAATTTTGACTGTTTGCCTCGTTTTGCTGCGGGCCAAAGCTGGCTCGAAGCTTTAGCGGCCTCCAATTTGCCATCCCCCTCTTCTCTCTTTCTCTATCTCCCTCTGGCTGTCTCTATCTTTGCATTCCTCGCTCTTTCTCGGGTTTTCTGTATTTTGGCCATATCATTGGCATTGGCAATTGCATTGACATATTGTTGCTATCGGCCTTCTGCCTTGTGACTGTCAAAATGCCACATCACGATGCCATGACGCCAACTCTCGGATACAAAAGGCAATCAGGCGCGTGCCTATCCTCTATCTTTCTCACACACTCTCGCGCTCTCTTTCTGTCAGTCGCTCCTTGTGCTCTCTCTATCTCTCTCTCTTTGTCGAGTTTTAACGGCAATCGTTGTCTGTAAAGCCTTTGGCTTTATGTTCGGCATTAAGTGAACTTATAATTAAACGATTTGGTCATTTAATCGCATGTGTTTATCGTCCAATGAGTTTTGGACCGAACGATTCACAAACTGAATTCCTTTTCGGGCACATGTTGTCCTGTCCTGTCCTGTTCTGTTCCCATTGTTGTTGCGCTCATTATTTTCGCTTGCTGTTGTGATAGCAAAGTGACAGTTTAGAGCATCAGAATTGCAACGGAATTGATATCGCCAATTACACTGTGCTGCATAAATGAAGTGCTCTCTAAATCTGAAATCGAAGATGGTAAAATACTTTTTTTTAATTTATTAAAATGATTGTAAGAAAACTAAACATAAATATAATCATTAATTTCATTCTAGAAAGTAGTCAATCTCTTAAAAAAAATATGAATTTAACTTGAATTATTTTTAAAATTATTCCAACTATTTTCATATTCAAATATAAGTGAAAAATATTATTTTATATTTAAATATATTTTTTTATATTGTTATATTCATATTGTATTTTCCTGTTATTTGAGTTCTTTACTGAAATCAAAATTATCGTCTTTAACTCATGGCACATTCCATTTTAATGCAATTTAAAATTATTATAAAGCTAAAGTCAACTTCACCCTATGTTATTTGCGATTTAAGTTATGTTAATTTTAACATTATTGATTTTTTTACTCTAAGTAAAATTTTTAATTTATGACTTTAAGAAAATGTACATAAGTATTATTGAGTATTATACATAAGTATATTAAAGGAAATTCATCTTCACTAAAAGTACACCAATATTTTTGTAAATTTATTCAAGCTAAGAATAATGTATTTTCTGTTTAAACCAATTAATTTGCATGAGTTATTTTTGTAAATATTTCAACTAGTTACATACGTATTTTGATTTATTTACACAAAATAAAAGACTCAAATACCGCTTTAAGCTAGAAACATTTTATTTAATTTATTTCTTAAACAAATTCCAAAATATTTTCGATTAGTTTTTGCTTTATTGATTTAAGTACTCAAGTAAATTCGTTCAAGTTACAACAAATGTATTTACTGCTCAAGTGAAGGGCATTAAATTTCAGTTTTTAAAGACAGCTAAAGAACCATTAGTAACTATCGATTAGTTTCAAGGACTGCTAACCTATAAACTCGCATCCCTTGTAACCATTCCGATTACGTTTAAATCACTTACCAATTATGTTTTAATGCAGCCTCCGACAACTACCTTCCCCAACCAACACATTTTTCTACGGTTCAATATCCCACATGGGCCCCATTTAAGCAATATGTCATAAGGCCGCCAAGATGTTAAACTTTCCTGATATCGTTTCCTTTTTTCATTCTTGTTTTTTTTTTATGACAAGCCATGACAAGGACTCGAAGCACTTGCTTTGCCTCCAACTCATTTCATGTTCGTATCTGTCTTTCTCTCCCCTCCTGCTGCCTGGAAATAAATGGCCCAAGAAAGGGGGCGTGTCACAATTTTAGGCTTGGGTCTTGGCAAAACTGAAAGATGACGACGTGTAGTTATAAAAATTTTTATCTTAAAGCGACTGTCAGTTTTTCCACTCAGTGTGTCCTGTCATCCTGGCCGCCTGTCTGCTGATGAAAACGAAGTTGACAATGCGAATGAGTTTCTTATAACCAACAACAACTACGACGAGGGAAGTAAAAACAAAATGAAGCGACAGCAAAAAGCGAGAACGTGATGCTAGACTTGGATTTGGATATATGACAAGGGCCAAGGGAAAGTAAGTGGAGAACATGGAGAGCAAGGGGCAAGGGTAAAAGGGCTAAGGTTAAGCACTTGGGCTTATACACGAACCAAAGGAAAAAAACCTTTTTTGCAAATGTCGCAAACGCAAACACAACATTTATGCGAATGTGTGGAATAAGTTTGCGAGGTGGAGTTGTTTTACTCCCAGGTCTGTCTCTGTGAGTTCTGTAGCTGTCGTTGTCGCTGTCGGTGTCTGTACTGCGTTTTGTTAACGTTTAATAAATCAAAATTACTTTTCATTTCTATGACAGTCATAATGGGGCGTTACTTGACATTCTGCTTTTCATTTTTGCCTCTGCCACCACATTTGGCTCTTTGGATGTCGCGTTTTGTTGTCCTTTCGTAGATGGCAGCAGCCTCGCTCACTCGCATGTTGCTTGCCCTCCATCTTTCGGTCTGTCTGTCTGTCTCGCTGTCTGTTCATTTGCGCAGTTTGCAGCTTGTTTCCAGATGAAATCTCGGCGTTAAGAATTTTTGCCACATGCTCATGCTTAAAGCTTATCCTTATCGCGCGCTTTGACACACCCTCACTCTCACATCCAGAGCCTGGCACAGACCAAAACACAACATACTCACACATTGTTGATTTTTATATTGGGTGCTAAATTCAATGCGCTAACTTCCCCCAGCCCCCCTTTCCCCACACGACAAAAGACAACAATACCAGCAACAGCAGCAGCAACAGCAGCAAGAAGAAATGTCATTTAATTTCGTTCATTTCGCCACACGCCGCAAGGGGCGTTGGCGATGTCCTTGCACAGGATAACACCAATTTCGCTTATGACAGTTATTACAAATGCTGCTTGTCTGCCTTCCGCCTGCCATTGAGCTTTAGCTACCCCTCCCCTGTGCTTCCCCGCCAGCCTTGTGCCATCAGCAATCTCTGCAAAATGAGCAGCAGCAGAAATGCTGCCACTTTGCGCTTATCCTTCAAATGAAAAGTTATTGTAGGGACTTTTCAGCTCCCTCAACGCTACCATTCTTATTGATGCCTTGAGAATCGATTGTCGCTGCTTCCAACAACAACAACAACAACAAGAACAACGAAAGCAATAGCAACAATACTACAAAAATACAACAAAACCAAAAGCACATTAGTGCAAAAGCAACGACGTTGACTTATGCTGCCATCTTGTTGCCCTGCGTCTGTCTAAATGTTTGCCCTTGTATTTAAATACCCTGTAAAATGGCGAGAGAAGTGTCTCAGCTTAAGTCAAGCCAATAAACAGAAAGAAAAAGAATTTAATATTGTAAATCTTCTTTCTTCAAACTAAAAGTTGTTGGTAATTTCGAAAAATTTGTATTTATTTTACTGAGAATGAATATTGGGTATTTTTATATATATACTGAGTATCTGCCTGTGATACACTCTCAGCTCAAGTGTTTTTACTTGTTTCATGTACTTTCATTCATTTCATATATATTTTTTCTTTTCATTTTTTTTTTTGTGTTGCGAGTGAGTGCTGCTTCGTTGGCTCTGTTGCAATTTTCATTGAATATCGATGTGGAAGAAAACTCAGAGACAGTAAATTAATTTTTCAAAAATTGGCATTCATTTCATTTTTATCGTTTGCTTCTTTTGGCTGGGCGCTGTTCAACAATTCTAACTTTGTGTTCATTGGGAGCGCATTAAGCGTAGATTTCTATTTGGGCCTTGTTCATTCATTATTATTGTTATTTATTGTCACATTGTATTGCTATTATGATGTCTGTTTCCATTGAACTCAATTATTGACTCTGACAATTGATAATTTTGCAGCATAAAAGATATGCCTTAGCTTCTTCAGTTGTCTGGAAAGGAATTCACAATGACAAGTCTTCAAATTCTATACAAAAAGTTAACAAGTCCTTGAGACAGCACAAATTCATTCGAAATTTGTTTAATTTTAGACACAAACAAAAACTGATTTTTGATTGCCAATTGATAATTATAAATATACCTTGAATTGTATTCATAATATCTTCAAAATGATTCTATTTTCTTTACAACAATCAAATCTTTTCCTTAGTTCGCTGGAGTGAGTAATTAAGCATACTTATTATTAACCCGCCAATTTGCTTCAGTGCTACTTCACTTTCCATTTCAGTTGATTATTCCTAACTCTCTCATTAAGCAGCGTCTTAAAATGTTCCACTTTTTTATTGGGAAATTGCATTAAAGCTGCCGCTGAATACCTCATCAGACGCTTTGGCATCCGCGAAGCTCGCCAAAGATTCGCCCACTAAATATGCAAGCAAATGAAATTACAAGCAGAGAACTCTCTCCCCCCCTTCCATCTTCATTATTCTCCGCCTTCGGTGTCGCCTTTCGCTCTCTCCCTCTTCTCCCGTTACCTCGTTTCCCGATAGCATGGCAAGCAAGCAGCCTTTTGTTAAGCTCGGCAGCGGAGTTTCCTTCGCTTCGCTTTAGGGGCGTATTACGTATACGTATTACGAATTTCGTATTTCGTGTAAACCAAAAATAGCATCACGTTTTAAATTGCTGCTTATCAAAACATGTTCTTGAACTGTAATCTGTTTTTGCGCTCGCGCGCACGCCAATCCAAGGCGGCGCCTCGCCTTACCTGTCCGCCCGAACAGCAGCAGCAGGGGATGGAGGCAGCAAATGGGTGGCAGGTTTTTCGAAACCACAAAACCAAAAGCCGGCAAAGCGTCGTCGTCAAGTGAGCAGCGGCGCTGAAGCATAAAATGAGTGAAAGCGAGTCGGAAATAAAAACGCAGCAGGCAACGCAAACTGACACATCATTTATATAGCAACACACAAACAAAAAAAAAAAAACAAAATGAAAAGGGAAAGCAAGTTGTATGTAAATTGAAACGAGAAAGCTCCGAGCCAGAGCCAGAACGTCTCACCTGCCCGGATCTTACTTATCAGCGGCGAGCATAAGAAAATTTACATTAGCACGAATGACTAAACGAGATAGGAAGACGGAACAGCAGATGGAGTCGGAGTCGGAGTCGCCGCTGGCAGGCGACATATGGACATAGATCCTTGCCTAGAGTTGAGAGTTGAGCTGAAAGCCACTTGAGCAGGCCAACGCATCCGCAGCAATCTGTCATCTGTGCTTGGCTGTCGGCGCTCCATAAATTTGTGACACTTTTCTGCGAATTTATTACTTGAAAATAAATCGCAAACATGTTGTTATAAATTTTTGACACATACACACAGCAGCAGCTCATCTCAACATATGAGCTGATGTCCTCATTTGGTATTCATTAGAGCTCGGCTCGATCCGTCACTTCTTGGCCAAGTTAATTAATCGAACAAAAGCTCATTGGGCACAAGTACTGACTGGTTACCTTACGACTTCTAAATGGATTGGCTTCTGTTTCTCTTTTTCCTGGATATCCTCCAATCCCCCTTCTCTAACCAGGTTGGAGTCTGGTAGTCTACCTGTCATCTAACTTGGCAACGTTGCCCTTGGTGTCTGCTCGTGTTGATTTTTGAAATTGTTTGGCACTTGAGTGGCAAAGTGCTCCCTGGTGTGGCATCCGCCCAATGTCAGTAGTTGATGATGGAACGGCCAACAGACCCAGCAGACCATCAGACCGGCAAAGGGCATGAGAAATTGCAGCTGCATTGCTGAAATAGTAACAGCAAATTATGATGAAACCCAAGCAGAGATGCGGCATTTGGAATGCCAGAAAAACCAACATTGGTTGGACACTGGACACAACCATCGCAATCTGTTAACGAAATGCAAATAGATTATGGGCAAAAGGCCAACGCATTTTGCCATTTGCATTTAGCATTCATTGCAACAAATTCATATTTCCATTATTATTATGCAACTGGAATTTAAAGAGTTGAATAGTTGAATATTTCTTATTTAGCACAACACAATCAACGGCACATTGACCTCAATTATCATTTAGCTTTGGGCTGAAGTTTTAATTGTCGCACAATTAGTTAAGCATCATTATGGATAAACGCAATGTATGCGGGGGTTTTATGTACTTAACACTTCAGCTCGGCGCGCTCTGATGACACACAGCGTCACAGTTGGGCAAGAAACCAAGCGAGCTTTATCTCAGCCTTTTTCCCCTTGCCCCCTCGCCAACTGTCTATATCGCTGTCTCAGTGTCTCTTTACCCCTCAAGGGGCGGCGAGGTCGAGCAGATGAGCAATTTATCTCGCAGCTGTTTACTGTTTCACTTGGACTAAAGCGAACACAGATGAGCAGGCGGAGCCATCACGCTTGGCTAAAGCCACTTATGCTCACACCAGCACACACACACACACACATACACACTCGCAGACACATGCATGTATGATTTATGTGTTGGTGTAAATACATAAACCCATCAAAATACAAAAACAAAAAAAAAGTGCCTGCGAGTGTCCTTGTGGCCAACGCACGTATGCATTAAATGAGCAAAAAGCGCTCGAGCCTGAGGGGCGGGCGACGTCACGACTGCGAAAGTGAAAGTGAAATTAAAACTAAATTTCAGTCAAAGGGCGTGGCCGTCAATTGAAAGGCGTCGTCGTCGTCAACGTTGTTGTTCCTGCTGCTGCTGCTGTTTGCATTTCATTTGCAGCGGCTGCCTGGAAGTGCAAATAGAAGCAAAAGTCGGGCGCTGCGAATTGTGGGCGGTCCTTCAGTTTTTGCAGTCACTGCTTGTGTCCTTTGCACGCATGACGCGACATGTCCGGGTGTGAGTTTATGTGTGTACGTCTGTGTGGGTGTGTATGTGAATAGTCTTGAGTATGTAAATGTGGCACCCCAAACGCCTAGAAGCGGCCCTGTCCCTTAATGTGAGATTCATTTTATACCCTTTAATTATGAATAGCATGCAGCGGGTAATTAAATATAGAGTACAAAATTTCCATAGAAAATATCAGCAATATCGAAAGATAATTTTACAAGTGAAGCAGTAATAAAATTTTTGTTTTAGTTTTCCATACTTGTATAGAAAACAAATATGTAGTAACTACTTTATATACACACGGTGAACATTCTAAAATTGCACTCCTCTAAAGCATTTCTTTTACAGGGTATACGTTTGCTAAGCTGACTCTTGCAGAGCGTGTTTTTTTCATTTGTTTGTTTGTTTGTTCTTGTTTATTTTGAGACCATTTTTTAGCCATTGCTTTTATAAGCGTAAAGTGCTCTTCATTATGCGCATCAAGTGAAAGGATAAGTGCAGCGACTATACACACAGACGCAGACACACACACAGAAACCCAGAGATACAACCATCACATCAAATGTTATGCTTTTTATGCTTGTGAATCGCCAGAAAAAGTGCTGCGAAATTGCCTTCAATTGCAGCCAGCTTTTGACTCGCAAACAAAAAAGAAAAATAAAGAAGCAAAAAACACTGCACGAGATGCGACTAAAATGTTGCACAAATTTGTTTTAGTTTCTTTAAGCAATGAGGGATAAATGGAGCTGAAATGTAGAAACATACAGTCGACAGTTTGCCATCTGCACATATCACCTGTGCTCTGAGAATTGCAAATGCATAGAATCTACATTGTACATTGATAAGAATGTCTCATTTCTTATGAAATTATTAAATAGCTCGTTACATTATTAATAATAACACAATGTACCAACAAAATAGAAAAAAACAAGTAAGAAAGTTACAGTCGAGTGTGCTCGACTGTGAGATACCCGCTACCCACTTTTAATAAAGGCAAAATATTGCGGTATCATTTTCAAAATATACCGAAAATACTTAAAAATACTAAAAATATACCAAATGGTATGTTTGGTATATCGATATATTACACCATTCAAAATATACCATAGACGGCACAATTTCAGATTGCCTGCCAAAGCAACTGAGACCCCTACTAAGTAGGCGTTTTTGCCCATACAAAAGTATTTCTTTAATAACTTCCACAATTTATTATCTGATCGCAATCAAATTTTCAGGAATCATAAATACTATAGTAATTGTTGTATATACCAAAATTCGCAGCTCTAGCTTTAAAATTACGCTTGTTATTCGATTTTATTGATTTGCGGGGGCGGAAGTGGGCGTGGCAAAAATTTAAAATAAACTTGATCTGCGTGCAAACATAACAAATGCTGTCGAATAAGAATTATAGCTCTATCTCTTATAGTCTCTGAGATCTAGGTGTTCATACGGACAGACCGTCAGACACACAGACGGACATGTCTAGATCGTCTCGGCTGTTGATGCTGATCAGAGAACGGCTTCGGGTGAATGAAAAAAATACATACGCGCTCAACAGCCGAATAATCACACTGTTCGGATCAGCCGATCAAACTTGCATGCGCTCACTTTTTCATTGTAGATTTTAAATCCCCTCGGGTGCGAGCGATTTTTTGTTTCACTCCAAATTATTCGGCTCGTGTTCAGCATAATGATTTCGGACGCTACTCATTCGGTTCAACAATCAATTTTTTGAACAAGAATAGCAATCAACTCACAAAAATCAACTCGTATGATTTTACTCATGCGCGCAGCAAACGGTACTTTTTCTGCACAGATGAAATGTGCGAAGACAAAAAAAACAAGCAACAACAACAAGCTTCAAGAAGCTCGCATAGAAATTGTTATTGTACATGCATTCGTTATGCTCACTTCGTGTCGTCTTGTCGCTAATCGTTTATGAGTCATAAACGATCAACTCGAATTGATCCGAATGATGCTTTCGTCAACACATACTCATTTTTTTGATCGGAATGATGCGTACGGCAAAATAAGTTGATTTTCACTCATCACTGTTTTTTATTCAGTGAGTTGAGTTGAATGAGAAATTTTTAGCCGAAAACCCAAGATGATCGGAATGATGTGTACAGCAAAATGAGTTGATTTTTACTCATCGCTGTATTTTGTTCAGTGAGTTGAGTTGATTGGAAAAGTTCGCGTATGATTAAAATCAAGAAAATAGTGATTTTTGCAGTTCTCTGATGCTGATCAAGAATATATATACTTTATAGGATCGGAGATGCCTTCTTCTACCTGTTACATACATTTCCTGTCGGCACAAAGTTATAATACCCTTCTACCCTATGGGTAGCGGGTATAAAAATGTCGTGTATCATAAAGTACTTAAGTAAAGAGCAACATATGTACTGAAATGCAGAAAAAATGCAATTAATGTTGGGTACAACCCATTGAAACTTTCTTATTATTGAGAGCCTAGCAACGCAAAGTATCAATCGCATTTCGATTATGTGGAGATTATTTTCAACGGTGTGGCAACAAAGGTTGAATGTGACCTCTATTAATATTCATATGATTGAAAATGTGGAATTATAGTATTTGAATTAGCATTGCGAACAACCTAGCTATTGTTTAGTGATCTTCCAATAACAAAAACTTATTCAATCTATACATTATTACTGGTGTTAAAATTGTTATACATTTTTTTTTTAATTTTACTTTGTAGCGTTAAGAATGCAAACGCAATCAATATTGGGAAAAACCCACTGAATCTTTCTTATCACTGAGACCCCAGCAGCGCAAAACATCATTCGCATTTCGATTACGTGTCTATTACCTTTTCGACAGTGTGGGAACAAAATTGATTAATATGATTGAAAATGTGGGATTAACAACCGGTGAGTTATTGGATTAGCATTGCGAAAAACGTAGTTATTGTTTAGTGATCTTCCAATAACAAAAGCATTTTCAATATATGGATAGTTCTCTGACGGATGTCGCGTGCGACCATCTTTTCAGTGAAAAAAAAAGCATAACCTGAAACAATTTTAAAAATAAGAAAAGGTTATTTTTATAGCTCTTGATTATTACTTTTATTAGAACTAAGAATGGTTTGGGAATTTTTTTTGTTTTGTTTTCTGTTCTGATAATTGCAAAAATTAACAAATTCGTTCGCAAAAGCATAAAATGAACAAATTTATATATTTTATCGTAAAACAGATCAAGTTCATAAAATCAATCGTAGCTCTAAAAGTCACCAAAGCTTTAAGATTAATGTCCACTTATTTTCAAAATTGGTTTAATTTATGTTTTTTTTTCAAACTGTAAAGATGGTCGCAAGCAACATTTGTCAGAGAATTACCCATATACAATATTAGTGGTGTTAAATTGTTATATATTGTTTTAATTTTGCTTTGTAGCGTTGGGAATGGCATCAAGATTTAGCAGATAATTTCAAATGACTCAAGTGACTTTGAAAGTCACCTCAGTTTGCTTTTTTTGGTCCTTTTAGTATTTATATTTTTCACATAAATAGAGGGTAGCTCATCAACCATTGGCAGTAGAAAATCATTCGACGATGAGATCGATTGGAATAATTGTCATTTTTGCTTGTTTTCTGGCCTATATCAGCCAGGCTCAAGGCGAGTGCTGTCGTGCTTCATTAACTATGAATTATGCTGTCGTTGGTGGGGATTGTGCTGATGTTGGCGGATACAGTGGAAGTAAAGGATGCACAATTACAATATGTGCCGATGGTAAACCCCTGGTGGGAACCTGGTGTGGACGTGAACCGTGCAATATCTTTGGCTGTGGCTGCAAAAATGGTTGCATTACTGGTGACTGGGTAAATAGTTTCCGTAGTGTTAATGGAGGTCGGACCATAAGTATTTTCGATATGATGTGGTATACATAATGAAAAGTGTGTTTTTTTCTGAGTATCAAGAATGAAATCAAGTATATATTGCATACATACATCTCAATGACAATAAATAAATGGTATGTCTGAATATAAAAAACAAATTATGTTATTTAATTATTATTTATTTATTATTATACTCAAAAAATAGTATAAACGCAGATGAATAGTCAAGTGGATCGTAAAGGAAAAGTACCAAGGTCGAAGTAGATTCCCTATTCTTTTGTTTTTTTCTTAGTTTTTATACCCGCTACCCATAGGGTAGAAGGGTATTATAACTTTGTGCCTACAGGAAATGTATGTAACAGGTAGAAGAAGGCATCTCCGATCCTATAAAGTATATATATTCTTGATCAGCATCAGAGAACTGCAAAAATCACTATTTTCTTGATTTTAATCATACGCGAACTTTTCCAATCAACTCAACTCACTGAACAAAACACAGCGATGAGTAAAAATCATCTCATTTTGCTGTACACATCATTCCGATCATCTTGGGTTTTCGGCTAAAAATTTCTTATTCAACTCAACTCACTGAATAAAAAACAGTGATGAGTGAAAATCAACTTATTTTGCCGTACGCATCATTCCGATCAAAAAAATGAGTATGTGTTGACGAAAGCATCATTCGGATCAATTCGAGTTGATCGTTTATGAGTAAACGATTAGCGACAAGACGACACGAAGTGAGCATAACGAATGCATGTACAATAACAATTTCTATTCGAGCTTCTTGAAGCTTGTTGTTGTTGCTTGTTTTTTTTGTCTTCGCACATTTCATCTGTGCAGAAAAAGTACCGTTTGCTGCGCGCATGAGTAAAATCATACGAGTTGATTTTTGTGAGTTGATTGCTATTCTTGTTCAAAAAATTGATTGTTGAACCGAATGAGTAGCGTCCGAAATCATTATGCTGAACACGAGCCGAATAATTTGGAGTGAAACAAAAAATCGCTCGCACCCGAGGGGATTTAAAATCTACAATGAAAAAGTGAGCGCATGCAAGTTTGATCGGCTGATCCGAACAGTGTGATTATTCGGCTGTTGAGCGCGTATGTATTTTTTTCATTCACCCGAAGCCGTTCTCTGATCAGCATCAACAGCCGAGACCATGATACAATAACACAAGGTAGTCTCGTCGGAAAAGCTGCCCGTTATCTATACCATACATAAGTGCGAGTGAAACGACTGCGCCTAGTGAGTGCGAAAGAATCGACGGTAGAGTTTTGTGATTAACCCTTCAATGGCGCATAGGGTTTAATTGTTCCACTATATAAAAAAGAGTTGAAATGTTTTTATAATTTAATTATTTACAGTTTAGAAGTTGACAGTAATCGTTGTTTTTATTTTTGATTACTAATTTTTTTGTTCAGGTTCTTAATTCTATCATAAAGTTCATATATATATAATATAATTGCAATATGACATTTTTGTCTTGCACAAGGATTAACATTTAGGGAAAAAATCGTCCGCGCACAACCTTTCGCTTCAACAAGCACGAGCGCACTGACGATACCGGCTCGAAGCCGAACGTTAAGGCGCGCGACGAGACTACCTTGTGTTATTGTATCATGGCCGAGACGATCTAGACATGTCCGTCTGTGTGTCTGACAGTCTGTCCGTATGAACACCTAGATCTCAGAGACTATAAGAGATAGAGCTATAATTCTTATTCGACAGCATTTGTTATGTTTGCACGCAGATCAAGTTTATTTTAAATTTTTGCCACGCCCACTTCCGCCCCGCAAATCAATAAAATCGAATAACAAGCGTAATTTTAAAGGTAGAGTTGTGAATTTTGGTGTATACAATAATAACTATAGTAGTTGTTGGCGCATTTGATGTACATTAGTTAAGATAATGAAGTTGTCAAATGAAGTTATTAGAATTAGGGCGAAGCGAGAGCGCAATAAAGCTTTCGTTTTGCTCTCTGAGCGAATTCGCCTCGCTTCGCCACTCTAGTTAAGTTAGGCTTAGTGTAACTTAGCAGAGTGTCATAAACACAGTTGAAATTGAGAACTTAACAGCGCGTCATCATTTACTCCGTTTTCGTTTTCGTCGTTTGTAACAACAACAATTAGGTCCATACTTTGTTCGCGAATAAAGCGGAAAATTAATAATTGCAAAAACTCTTGTAATTTTTCATGGCGCCCCCGGGTGGACTCTAATTGTTGTTGAACGCGAGTGAATGATCTAAAACAGAAAACAAAACAAATTCGCGCCGGTCGCTAAATAAAATAAAATATAAACAATTAATTGACTTGTGCCAGTGCTGTGATCTTCTTGTGTTGTGTTGTCATCGTTGGCAGCTGGATTCTTCGCATCATCGCTGGAGGATACCCTGCAACTGCAGAAGACACACAGAGGAAAGTGGCTGGGATCATTAAAGATCGCCAATTCCAGGTACTGTGCGAAAAATTGGAAGCGAAAAACTGAATTGGTTGCCAAGTTGCAAAATTCTAGTGACGCTTTCAATTCTTGGCACATACGTAATAGTAGAGCATTTGTTTTTAAATTTTATATTTTAACTTAAAAAGTGAACCGCTTAGGCAGAATATTGTTTTTGTTTTCTAAGTGAAAGTGACTAGGGGAAATTCTTATTTCCATTGCATCGAACTTCTTCTCTCAGTTCGTTGCAATTTTCGCTTTCGTCGCCCCCTTTGTCACCAGATTCGTAGCCGCTGTAAGTTGTGTGCTGTTGCTAAGCGCACATACGTATATACATACATATATACCCGCAAGCCAACACTGCACCGGTGCATTTCGGCTCCGTGTTGTTGTTGCTTGCATTTTCGTTTTCGTTTCGCGCGCTTAGAAACAGCGCACATACACACATACGTACGTTAGCAAGCCAGCATCTGCACAGTGCATTGCGCTCTGTAGTCTGTGTTGTTGCTTGCACTTTTCGTTGTCGCGCGCTTTGCAGCGCTTAGAACTCGCTCCCCTACATTCGTTGGTTGAGCATATCAGTGCGATATCTCGTTTGCTCCCTCGAATTGTGTACTCCCCTATTATTGTCCGAGAAAGCTTAGTGGTTAGCTTAGGACAATTTAAAATTAAGTAAAAATAAAAAAAAAAAATAAAATAGTTCAAAATAATAATTCAAAAAAAAAAAAAAAATTTTTTTTTTTTTTTTTTTGTTTTTAATTTTCGTTTTCGTTGTTGTTGTTGGAAGCAACAAGATTTATTTTGTATTTTATTTTTTTATATTTTTTTGTCGTCTCCTCTAATAATCTACATAAAAAATGAATTCGAAAGAAACTCTTGAAGGCTCTAAAAAGAAACTTGCTATTTGCGTGAAGAGCATTTGCAGAGTTAATAATCAAATTCTCGATGACACGATCGGTCGAGATTTGACAGAGCTAGAGTGCAGGCTTGAGATGTTGTCGTCGCATATTGAAAATGCTCTCAAATATCAAAGCAGAATTGAGACATTTGACGAATATGACGATTACCGGTGCGAGCTAGAAGAGATTTGCATTACTGCAAAGGCAAGGCTGAAGGCGATGGTGAAATCGTTGACCGATAATTCATCCGCCAATATATCGATTCAGCCGATTGCCGCTCCTCGTACCCGTCTACCTAAACTCTCATTGCCAAAGTTCAGCGGAAAGTATTCCGAATTTAAAAATTTCATAAGCTTGTTTGAGACTCTTGTTGACAATGACCATTCAATTCCGCGCATTGAGAAATTCAATCATCTCATTTCTTGTCTCTCTGGTGAGGCTCTTGGAACGGTGAGAGCGTTTCAAGTCACCGAGGACAACTATGAGAAAGCAATGGCAAGTTTGAAAAGAGTATATGACAATGATTGTCTGATATTTAATGAAAATATCACTGCTCTTTTCAATTTGCCAAAGATTTCGCAGCCCTCCGCTTCAGCGTTGCGAAACTTGATTGACACTGTCTCTGCGATATACGGATCTTTGTTGTCGATAGGTGATGATAAGAAGATTGCAAATGCAATCCTTATTCACCTGGTCATGCACAAAGTTGATGCAATGAACAAAGAAGAAGTGGGATGAGCAGCTAGATTACACGAAAATTCCATTATGGAGTGAGTGTGAAACTGTGCTTAATCGTCGATATCAGCACTTGTCAGCTGAGAATTCGACAAAGTCCGATAGTCAAGCCGTTTCCACTAAACAGCTTAATAAAAGCTCGTTTTCGTGTACGACGCTCAAAGATAAGATTGATCAAAAGACCCAAATATGCGAATATTGCAATTCCGAAGATCATTCCATCGTGAGTTGCTCGATGTTTGCTGCCTTGGCAGTTAAACAGAGATTCGACTACGCGAAAACAACTGCATTATGCATAAATTGTCTTCGGAAGGGTCACACTGTCGCCAAATGTAAGGCAAAAAAGTGTCGTGTGTGCAGCCGTTCACATCATACGTTGCTGCACATATATTCTGCGACTACAAATAGTAGAGCGTTACCACCCCCGAGTCTCTCCGCTGTTGAGCCTGATCGTCCATCCACTTCACATGCGATGCATGCGACCGTGTCGGATAAAGTGATCCTGGCCACAGCAGTCATCAAAATAAAGACGAATTCAGGCGATTTCGTCTTAGCCCGAGCTTTGCTGGACTCTGGGTCACAAATTAATTTTGTGACTGAGGAACTAGCTCAGCGGCTGCATTTGCGTAGAGAAGACTCGTGCATCAGCTTGCTTGGCATTGGTGAATCCAATTCTCAAGTTAAGAAAAAGATACACACTGTGGTGAAGTCGCGAGTTGGCTGCAATGAATACGCGATCGATTTATGGATCCTCAAATCGATCTCAGGTTATCAGCCAGATCACACTGTAAATGTCAGTGGCTGGAAGATACCTGACAATATTCAGCTAGCGGATCCCTATTTCTTCAAACCGCAGAAAATTGATCTTCTTATCGGCGCTGAAACATTCTTTGACCTATTGTCCGTTGGCCAAATCAAGCAAGGTCCAGAGTGTCCAATCCTCCAAAAGACAAGCCTTGGGTGGATTGTCTCGGGGCGGTACACTCCTGGTGAAAAATCTCACCAGAAGATGACTGTCAATCTGAGCTATCAGGAAGAAAGTTTGAGCTCGATTGACAAAACCTTGCTGAAGTTTTGGACTGTCGAAGATGTGCGCTCTCCCTCCAAAGTCCTTTCCGCTGAACAACAAAGTTGTGAAGATCATTTCACAAATAATGTGAGAAGATTGCCGTCTGGTCGTTTCGAAGTAAGACTGCCGTTCAAATCAGATTCGCACCAGCTTGGGTGCTCATTTGAAGTTGCTAAACGGCGGTTTTTGTCGCTTGAAAAACGCTTAACTCGAGATCCCGAGTTAAAGCGAATGTACTTGGAATTTATGGAAGAATATGTAGAGATGGGCCACATGTCCGAAGTGAGTCACATCCTTCCAAGTACACCACACTATGTGATTCCGCACCAATGTGTATTACGGCCCCAAAGCACTTCGACAAAGCTGAGGGTCGTATTTGATGCTTCGTGTCGCACTTCGACACATAAGGCGTTGAATGACATTCTGATGGTCGGGCCGACCATTCAAGAAGAGCTGTTTTCGACTCTGCTTCGTTTTCGATTGCATAAATATGCATTAACAGCCGACATCAAAAAGATGTACCGCCAAGTTATGGTGCACGAGGCAGATCGAAACTATCAGCTCATAGTGTGGAGAAAAGATCCATCAGACTCGTTGAGATTATTCAGATTAAATACTGTAACATATGGCACTGCGCCAGCGCCATTCTTGGCCATACGGTGTTTGATCCAGCTGAGCGAGATTGCGAAATCCTCGCACCCCATGGCAGCTGAGGTTATCAGGCAAGACTTCTACGTTGACGATATGTTGACTGGTGCCGCATGCGTCGAGGACCTGAAGACAATTAAGTCTGAAGTGTCGCAGATACTGCTAGGAGCAGGTTTTGAACTTGCGAAGTGGTTCTCGAATGCTCCTGGGTTCTCCGCATCAAACAGTACACCAAAGCCGATAACGATCTCCGAGACTGACGCAACCAAGACTCTAGGTGTGATTTGGTTGCCAAATAAAGACGTGTTCCAATTCCGGATCGACGATTCATTCATGGGTCTTAAAGCGACAAAACGGAACATTCTCTCGGTGACATCGCGGTTATTCGATCCGCTTGGCCTATTGAGTCCCTTAATTATAAAAGCAAAGATACTGCTTCAAGAGCTCTGGCTTCAAAAGTTGGAGTGGGACGAATCCATACCATTGAGTTTGGATACATCGTGGCAGCAATTGAAGTCAAATTTGACACAATTGCAAAATATAAAAGTGCCACGATATTTGTTCACAGAGCCTACGTCACCGATAGAGATACATGGCTTCGCCGACGCCTCAATAAGAGCGTATGGGGCGTGTATTTACGTTCGTACGCAAACTGCAGAAGGTTGTAAAGTATCATTACTAACCTCAAAATCAAAAGTAGCGCCCTCAAGACTAAGACTCTTCCTAGACTTGAGTTGTGTGCAGCTCACCTTCTTGCAGAACTCTGCCACCGCATACGAAGATTGATCCGATCACCAATTGAACGGACGGTTCTTTGGTCAGATTCGGAAGTCACTCTTCATTGGATCCGGTCACATCCTTCCACTCTCGCGACATTCGTGTCGAATCGAGTGGCCGAGATTCAAGAGTGGTCAGAGAGCGTGGAATGGCGTCATGTTCCAACTAAGCAGAACCCCGCAGACATTGTATCGAGAGGTTGCGATGTGACTGAACTGTGCGCGTCAATGTGGTTTAGTGGTCCGTCATTCTTGATGGAACCACACGACGCATGGCCAGTTAACCACCATTTCGTCTCTGAAGAGACGCGCAATTTGGAAGTGCGCAAAACAGCTGTTGGACTGACAGCTATAGTGGTAAAGTCAGATCTAGTGGACTCGATCGAAAGTTTTTCGTCGCACACAAGTCTGTTGAGAGTGTTCGCTTATGTGTTCCGCTTCATTCGAAGATGCAAAGACAAAACAGTTCAATTTGAACTGGTTCCAACGGCATCAGAACTGAAAGAAGCATTCAGTAAAATAGTAGAAGTAATGCAGGATTTCGAATTCAGAGACGATATAGAAAGGGTTCGTAAGAGTACACGTGTGAGCTCGAGTCTACAACGACTCAATCCTTTCATACATGAGTATGAAGGATCTTGGTGTTCGTTTTCGTTGTTGCGAGTCGGGGGGCGACTGGTAAATGCTCCTATTTCGTATGATGCTAAGTTTCCACTCCTCTTGTCGAAGCGCTCACAATTTGCTCGCAGCTATGTGAGATACCTTCACTTGACCAACTGTCACGCTGGCCCAAGAGCGCTCGTGAGCATTCTCAGAGAACGACTTTGGTTAGTTAATGCTCAAGAGCTTTGTCGTCAGACAGTACGATCATGCATCCGTTGCTTTAAATGCAAACCTCGGTTGCTTAAGCAAATAATGGGAAATTTGCCTGCTGATCGACTCCGAGCGCTCCGCCCATTTTCAATTTGTGGCGTAGATTTTTGTGGCCCGGTTGAGACAACCTATAGGATTCGCGGAAAGCCGCCGTACAAGTCGTACATAGCTTTGTTCGTCTGTTTTGCGTCAAAAGCGGTTCACTTAGAAATTGTATCCGATCTGTCAACTAATGCATTTCTAATGGCTTTCCAAAGGTTTGTTGGTCGAACAGGATGTCCGAGCCGAGTCCATTGCGACAACGCGACGAACTTCGTCGGAGCAAGTCGCCATCTGGAGGAGCTAAGGAGGCGAGTCGAGGCCGAGGAGAACGCAGTTCGCGACTTCGCATCAAGAAGCGGATGCGAATTTGCGTTCATACCGCCGAGGGCTCCTCACTTCGGAGGACTATGGGAGGCAGGTGTGAAGTCTGCAAAGCACCTACTCCTACGGACGGTGGGCAACGCCCTGCTCACGCTCGAGGAGCTGCAGACAGTGGTCGTGGCGGTCGAGGCGGTGCTCTGATTCCTGAAAATGCGATCAGATATAAACACGATCAGATAAAAATTATCGAAGTTATTAAAGAAATACTTTTGTATGGGGAAAAACGCCTACTTACTAGGGGTCTGAGTTGCTTTGGATGACAATCTGGTATATTGTGCCGCCTATGGTATATTTTGAATGCGGTGCTATATCGATATACCATATATATGGTATATGGTATATTTTAAGTATTTTTGTAGTATAATTTGTATATTTTGAGTATAATACCGCAAAATATATTGTTTTTATCTCTCACAGTCGAGAATATTCGACTGTAGCTTTCTTACTTGTTTTTGAGTATAATAATAAATAAAAAATAATTAAATTACATAATTTGCTATTTATATTCAGACATACCATATATTTATTGTCATTAGGATGTATGTATGCAATATATACTTGATTTCATTCTTGATACTCAGAAAAAAACACACTTTTCATTATCCATACCAGTTCCTATTGAAAATACTTATGGTCCGACCCTTATTAACACTACGGAAACTTTCTTTCCCAGTCGCCAGTAATGCAACCTCCGCCGCAGTTACAGCCAAACATATCGCACGATTCACGTCCACAGTAGGTTCCCACCAGGGGTTTACCATCGGCACATATTGTAATAATGCAAACTTGACTTCCACGGTATCCGCCAACATCAGAACACTGCCCATTAAGGACAGCATAATCCATAGTTAATGCAGCACGACAGCACTCGCCTTGAGCCTGGCTGATATAGGCCAGAAAACAAGCAAAAATGACAATTATTCCAATCGATCTCATCGTCGAATGATTTTCTACTGCCAATGGTTGATGAGCTACCCTATATTTATGTGAAAAATATAAATACTAAAAGGACCAAAAAAAGCAAACTCAGGTGACTTTCAAAGTCACTTGAGTCATTTGAAATTATCTGCTAAATCTTGATGCTATTCCCAACGCTACAAAGCAAAATTAAAACAATATATAACAATTTAACACCACTAATATTGTATATGGGTAATTCTCTGACAAATGTTGCTTGCGACCATCTTTACAGTTTGAAAAAAAAAACATAAATTAAACCAATTTTAAAAATAACTGGACATTAATCTTAAAGCTTTTGTGACTTTTAGAGCTACGATTGATTTTATGAACTTGATCTGTTTTACGATAAAATATATAAATTTGTTCATTTTATGCTTTTGCGTACGAATTTGTTAATTGTTGCAATTATCAAAACAGAAAACAAAACAAAAAAAAAATTCCCAAACCATTCTTAGTTCTAATAAAAGTAATAATGAAGAGCTATAAAAATAACCTTTTCTTATTTTTAAAATTGTTTCAGGTTATGCTTTTTTTCACTGAAAAGATGGTCGCACGCGACATCCGTCAGAGAACTACCCATATATTGAAAATGCTTTTGTTATTGGAAGATCACTAAACAATAACTACGTTTTTCGCAATGCTAATCCAATAACTCATCGGTTGTTAATCCCACATTTTCAATCATATTAATCAATTTTGTTCCCACACTGTCGAAAAGGTAATAGACACGTAATCGAAATGCGAATGATGTTTTGCGCTGCTGGGGTCTCAGTGATAAGAAAGATTCAGTGGGATTGAATAAGTTTTTGTTATTGGAAGATCACTAAACAATAGCTAGGTTGTTCGCAATGCTAATTCAAATACTATAATTCCACATTTTCAATCATATGAATATTAATAGAGGTCACATTCAACCTTTGTTGCCACACCGTTGAAAATAATCTCCACATAATCGAAATGCGATTGATACTTTGCGTTGCTAGGCTCTCAATAATAAGAAAGTTTCAATGGGTTGTACCCAACATTAATTGCATTTTTTCTGCATTTCAGTACATATGTTGCTCTTTACTTAAGTACTTTATGATACACGACATTTTTTGTTTTCTTATCTGGTGCAGAAACAAACAACGCAGAGGATCTTCCGATTTGTTTGCAAGAAAGTTGCGTGATACTGATGTTTCGCCACAAAGCACAGTGGGCGATTTGGTCTTGCTAGCGGCATTTAATTAAATTTTTCAAATTTAAAAAAGGGTTGATATTTTTCCACAAGTCGATAACAGATGCCTTGATTAGATTAATCGAAGCTTTTTAAAAGCTCTACGATCAGCTGATCACCAGCTGTGAACGGACAAACACACCATATGATTTTGCAAAGAGCTTTACAAAATTCTTTCTTTTTGCGCGCATTGATTTCGAATTCCAGAAATTTACAATTTTTATTGATTATATTAAAAGTTTGGCTTTTTTATTATCTTCAAGGTATATATTACAAAAAAATCAATGTTTGTGACCGGTCTATAAATGTGTAGCTCACAAAACGTAGTGGTAATTCAATGCATTAACAACAAGCCAGGATTAGCGTACACCTGTCTTTCATGGAGTCGAACTTACCGGATTCAAGTGGATGCAGTCTAACTCTTTTATTAGCCGAAAGTGTGAATCAGATTGGCAACAAGTTGCGAAATTTTACTAGTAGGCTAATAGTAAGGTTGAAAGACTGTGGAAGAAATAAGGATTTTTTCGAAACCAAAAACCAGGAATGGCTAGATACGCCGCTGGTATTGATGGAAATCTCATTTTCAAAAAATGTTGAACGTCCACAAAAAGATTTGGCGGATTGTTACAAAAAAACGCAAGTCAGCAAATTGTCATGCTAACTGAAGATGTCCCATCAGATGCATTGTTGATAGCTGCAAGCTACAGCTTGTATAAATAGCACGTCAGTTTGCCTAACGAAAATTAAACGTTCCGTTTCTATTTTGACATACATGTCGACGCAATACTACTCAAACAATCAGTAAATTCTCTACCGTAAGATGATTTTAAGCACCATTGTTTTATTGATATATCTACGTGAGACGATTTTGGTAGGTATCCTATGTGCTTTTCCTGGCTCTAAGCTACCTCCTCACCAATTTTCAGCCATATCGGTGCAACCATCTTTGCAGCCGCAGCCAATGATATTGCACGATCCATGCCCACAGTAGGTTCCCCTCCGAGCCTTGCCATGAACACAAATTGTGATCGTGCATCCTTGATTAGCATTACGACCGCCAGGAACATAATTACATTTGCCTCCATCTACAGAATAGCTCACAGTTAAAGATTTGCGACAGCATTCGCCTTGAGCTTGGCCGATATAAACCAGGATACAAGCAAAAGTCACAATTATGGCGATTGATCTCATTGTTAACCCTCTACACTCAATGAAGTTGTATTGCAAAATGAAGTTATCCACGCACTATTTATATAGAAAAGTTTTTTTTACAACTACATTATTGTTTCCAAGTAAAAACATTTGAAATTGAGAGGCCAGTTGGTGGCTTGCGATAAGAGAGTTTCAGTGAAAGTTCCGTTTACTTTTTCTGATGTGTCAGAGCATTTTCCCCAATGTTGATGTTTTATGATAAAATCGACTCTATTAATTAAAGATGTACAAATATTTAATATGGCACATACATTCTTAGAATTTATTGAGTCCAAACCTAAACAATTTCAACAAAATTACGTGAGTAACATTTAAATAGCCACGCATTAAAAAATGAGCTTTTGAAATACTATAATAAAAAATACTTTGTTATGAATTCCAACTCATATCAGTCACGCGCATAATCACACCTGTGTTGACATCATAGAAACTTTGCAGATATTTCCCGGTAATGCTACCTCTCTTACAGGCACAACCAAATATGTTGCACTAATCGCGTCCATAAAACGTTCCCACGAAAAAAACACAAAGCACGAGATGCGACTTAATTGTTGCACAAATTTGTTTTAGTTTCTTTAGGCAATAGGGGATAAATGGATAATAAATGTAGAAACATACAGTCGACAGTTTGCCACCTGCACATACTATCACCTGTGCTATGAGAATTGCAAATGCATGGAATCTACATTGTACATTGATAAGAATGTCTCATTTCTTTTGACATTACGGGACTTTATCTTTTAAATGTCATACACAATCGTTTCGGCTATTTTCTAGTCGGATCGATATTTAACTCCTTACATTACATTATAAAATAACTCGTGTAATAACACAATGTACTAACATGATAGAAAAAACTAGCTAAGAAGGAAGGAATAGGGATCTACCTTCGACCTTGGACTTTTCTTTGTTTATACTATTTTTTTTTTAAGAAAAATAATAAATTATAAATGTTTTTTTCTATCGATTCGCAAGAAAAATGTTTTTCTTAAATTTCAGCTCTTTTTTAAGCATTAAATATATATATATAATATAATATAATAATATAATTTTTTGATTATACTCAGCCATACCATTTATTTATTGTAATTGGTTTGTAACATAGGTATGCAATATGTACATGATTTCATTCATGATTCTCGGAAAGATATACTCTTTTCATTATGAATTCCAGACCATGTCTATAATATTTATGGTCTTACCGCCATTAACACTGCGGAAACTATTTTCCCAGCCGCCAGTAATGCAACCATTTTTGCAAGCACAGCCAAAGGGATTGCACGATCCACGTCCACAATACCTTCCCACCTGGGGTCTACCATCGGCACATATTGTAATCGTGCATCCTTTTCCGCCACTGTGTCCGCCAACATCTCCACAGCTCCCACCATTGACAGTATAACTCATAGTTAAAGACGCTCGACAGCACGCGCCTTGAGCCTGGCTGATATAGGCCAGAAAACAAGCAAAAAGGACAATTATTCCAATCGATCTCATCGTTGAATGATTTTCTATTGCCAACGGTTGATGAGCTACCCTCTATTTATATAAAAAATATAAATGCTTAAAGAACCAAATAAATAAACTGTAATAGGCCGCTTGTCGTATCTGAAATTGGCTAAGCCTAAAAGTATGCAACATTTTTTTTCGTTCTTTTTCTATACACATACATATTTCTACCTATTATTTATTATATTATTTATTTATATGTTTATTGTCCTAGTTAATTTGTATTATTTAATTTGTTTAGTTGTATAAAATAATTTGTAATCTGAGAAAATGGTACTCAATGTCTTGTCATGTTTTGTGCTGAGAAGCGGAGCTTTATTTACAAATGAGACTGAAAGCTCCAAAAATAGCGCCATCTATTGGTGGACCACGATACATGCAAGCATTAATTGCAAGATCAGCTGATCGTGTTAAGTCCAGACCAAAATAGACAAGCGATTACCTTTTTGAGTAGGATTAATTGTCAAATTTCCGAAAAAAAGGTTTTTGGTTGTTGGTTTTGGTTGGAAGAAATGGTTAGCAGGTTATGTGCAGAACCTGAAAAAAAAAAAAAAAATAGTGGAAAAGTGCATGTGCTTTAATAGAAAAAAAAAGTACATCAGTGAAGTGGTTGGTGTAGTCAGATGCATAAAACGTACTTTGCACCTTGCCGTCCACTTGTAGCTGTTTGTCCACTATAGGAATTTGCCAACTGGCGTAAATAAACCAAGTGCCGTTTTCCAGATTAGGATTCGGCACTTCGTCATAAATTATAATAACTCAATCCTAATTTATATAATAACCCAGCCATAATTTATATAATAACCCAGTGTGTAAATTATAATAACCCAGTGGTAGAATTTTAAATTAATTTAAAATGAAACGTCAAAACACACAACTGCTTGATTAACGGCCAACCACCAAAAGCTCCAAGTCGCAGCTGTGCTGGACACATCAGCTGTCTGGGCAACGCAAACAGATGAGCTGTTGCTAGCTGCAGACGCTCATTGAGCACAGGAGAATTGCTTCCCAGCAGGTTGTGTTTCTACTGCAAAACACCTGCGTCCGGCAGCCTTGCGATCTCCATTGGCTATTTGCTCCGCACTTGTGGTGGCATCGAGGCCGAGTATCTGCGTCACCCAGGAGGAAGGCGAACGGCAGCTTATTTTTTTTTGTTTGTTTGTTTATTATTGTTAATTTACGTTATGTTGTTTAAGTATGCATTAATAAGTGATAGTCCATCAATGTTGTAAGTGTAATATGATGTGGCGAGAAAGTTGAACCAACAACTTTTCTGGGTCCTTCATAATACAAGTACCACTGTACTATTGTATAAAATAGAAATGGCAATCATTTAAGAAGGCATGTAAGGCAACACCTCTAGGCAAAATATCTTTGTAAAATTGAATTTAGTTATAAAAATTAATGTTTTTGTATTGCCTGGAAAGCATGTAAAACCATACTTGCATACATTTGTATGTATGCATGTTTGTTTTGATCGACGTTACCGGTCGTAGCAAGCAGCTTCCATGCAGGCGCAAAAGCTCGCAATTATTATTATTCCCCACAGATACACCACAGACAGGCACCAACACAAGGAAAGATCTTTCTGCGTGGGAGTCTCTAATGTATGTAAGTCTGTTTCACTCTAACTAATTAATAATCTATGAGCTAGAGCTAAAGCTTCCCTTTTGCTGGTGGTCCATCTGACCATAGCGCTGCTACAGCTGTCTGCAGTCCCAGCGGTCAATGACCTTGCGAGACTGGCAATAGCAAAACATTTCATTGAGTGACAGCCATCAGCTGATCCTCATTTTTACTTGCATCTAGTGATTGCCTATATTCGGTGTGATGACCTAACATTGCATTTCTAAATGAACCAAAACTAGTTCATTTTAGCTCATTTTTTCCTTCTCTTAATTTATTCAACATTTAAATGCAAAAATAATTATTTATATTATAATTATGCTAGATCATATTTTATATTTATAGGTTAATTATTTTTAGTTTTTCTTTATTTATTTTTTTTTCTTTTTGCTTTATTTATAAATTCCCGCCTCATACACACTTACCATGTTAGTCCGTTAATCTATTTATTTATTTATTTTTCTTGTCATTTTTTTTTCTTGTCATTTCATAATGTTGTTAATATTCAAAGTATTTTTGTTATCTGTTAATAAATTAAGTATGTTCGCTTAAGTGCCTATTTTTATTTGGAACCATGCATCACCAAGCAGGAGTAGGTTAGCCGAACCACTGTCTCTTAGGGATCCTGCCAACTTTTTAGTTTTTGGCAATGAATGCAGGATCATGGTAGGGTGGGCGTCTGCACACAATAACAGCTGTGTTGCGTTAGAGAGTGGCTCCGTCTTCTTTGTTAACCTACCTTCCTCTCCTTCCCTTTCTCTTCTCTTTCACTATTGTTTCATGTAACCTTCCCATTGCACTCCTTCTTCTCTGTCTTCCCTTATGTACGCGAATTTTAAATGTATTATTGTTATAAGTGGTGCGTCCTATTAGTTGGCCCTTTCCTTGAACCCCATGCTATCTGAGCAAAGCCCGGAGAAGCCAGCGCGTACGCCACACTAGTAAACCTTCCACCAGCACCAGACGAATACTACACTAGTGATTCGTTACAGATATAATTATAATTTAATAATATATTTTGGCGCCCAATCGTGTGGCCTGTTTTTTGGATAGAATCTAAACATGGCCTTTAAAAATATTATATATGCTCTAGAATCAATAACATCTAGTGATTCAAGTCTTTTTGTTGTCCTTATCCATATTTGTGTACTAGGTTAGTCTCTTTGTGTCTGTGTTGTTATCGAGAAAGTAATACCTCATAAGACCAGGGCAAAAGAACTTAACCAAGACGGTAGTGGTTGACGTTTTCGAAAATAATAGCTTCAAAATGGCTTTATACTCAAACGGTCAAACTGTCTACTGTCGTTTATATGCTATCGTATTTCTTAAGGTGTAGAGCTTACTTTGAAAAAGTTCGTGGACCAGATCTGCCTCTTGCGGTAAGCAAAACACCTAATGAAAACGGTCGAAATAAAGTAGTACTACAAAATTAATTCAGCAATTGACAACTAAATTCATTGACTGGGGTTGCATAGTCCCGTGGTGGCGCAAGTCAGCTTAATGTGTTTAGTATTGTTTATTGTCCGTCTTTAGCAATCATAGAAGTTTAAAATGTAATATTACTAATTAGGCGATCTATTATCGACTGAGTATGGTTTGCATGCTATTATGCTATACTTAGTTTTGAAATAATTGCTCTTAAAGTTGGTATTATTAACATAAAGGAGCTTTATGAATGCTTATATTTTCCCCAATTTCTTTTCTTTCCTTTTAGTGGCTGTTAAGGCATTCACATTTCAATTAGTGTTTGAAACGGATCGTGGCTCAGAGCTGCTTTCTCGTCATACTAATTGAAGGTATGCTTATCTAGCAACTAGTCCTATCCATTCAGGTGGGTTAATTAGAAAATCTGGAGGCTAACTTACACTCTGTGAAGTTTTGCATGGTTTCCAAATATCTTATGAATCGTGTTTGATTATCAGTTTTGTTGAAATTTGCATTTGTATTTATTTATCTATTTAATTGTTCAGTTATTTTTGTGTGTTAATTATTATTTGGTATTTGTTTATTTATTTATTTATTTCATTTTTCTCTTATTTATTTAAATCTTTATTTATTTATATATTATTTTTTTTCCCCATTATTATTTATTTATTTATACAGTTGTTTGTAGAAAAATTTTTCCTTCATTAGCAGAAATTCTGAAGATTAGGGCTTACATATCATGCCAGGTCCCATAATTCAAGGTGAAACCATTTGTTGTGTTTGCACTCAGGAGGTCGAACATCCTGCTCAATTGTTAGCTACAAGGTGCAATCATTATTTTCACCACGCCTGCTTTAATACTCGCACTGACAATAGGAATTTGTGTCCAGTGTGCCGAACGGTGTTAACAAGATCTTCTGTAAATCTTGCTGAAGAATTGGAAGCAGCCAGTTCAAGTGCCACTATGAGAACTAGAGGGCAAGCGAAAGCCACGGCGACGGTCGCATCGGCAAATGCCAATGTAGGAAATTCTACTGGTATTGGTAGTAGATCCAGCTCGCAGCCAAGGCAGCCGACTCCAATTCCACAAGCTCCGCAACCGGTTGTAGTTCAGAGTCCAATAGCTCAGCCAGCAGCAAGTGCTGTTGGCCAAGAAATACAACAGACAATTGCGGCTGCGATATCAGCAGCATTAGTGCAGCAGACGCAGTTACTATCGCAGGTGATGGAAAATGGTTTTCAGAGATTAGTTCAGCAACAGCTAGCTGTCAATTCTGAACCAATTCAATCTATTCCAAGACCTTCTCCACCAAGTCCACAGCATCAAAGCTTTGAAGAGTTGTTTGGATTACCAAATCGGCTAGAAACGAATCCGTTGGTAAATCCGAGAGCGCCGCAAGTTGGTGCCAACTCTTCGCCATTAGGTTCTCAATTGAGTAATACTCTACGACCCGACAGGATTAGTCAGATAATTGCTAATTGGAAACTAAGATATTCTGGACACTCGTCTATGTCTATAGAAGATTTTCTCTATCGAGTAGAGTCATTGACTCGACAAACTCTGGACGGAGACTTTGAGTTGCTAGCAAGATATGCGAGTAACTTGTTTGAGGGTAGAGGGAGTGAATTTTTCTGGAGGTACCACAAAAGTGTGACAGAAGTTCGTTGGGCAGACTTATGCAAGGCATTGAAAAATCAGTTTACGGATGGCAGAACTGATTGGGAGATTCGAACAGCTATTTCGCAACGAAAGCAGAAAGCCAACGAATCGTTCGATCAGTTCTACGAAGCCATTGTGGCATTAGTAGATTGTTTGAACAGCCCAATGAGTGAGCAGTCCATACTGGAGGTCTTGCGAGCCAATTTGCTCTCTGATATTCAGCACGAATTATTGTATGTGCCAATATTCAGCGTTGAGCAGTTGCGTCACACTGTTCGTACGCGAGAGAGGTTTTTGAAAACCATTTCAATGCCATCAACCGTTCCCAGAGGTTTACCGAGACGGCATGTAAGTGAAGTCACGGTACAAGCCACAATGGATGAAGAGGATGATGTTGAAGAGCCAGAGAATCTGGAGGTGGATGCTCTAACACTTTCTTGTTGGAATTGTGGGAAGAGTGGACATCGATACCAAGATTGCGTAGCAGAACGTAAAGTGTTTTGCTACGGTTGTGGTAAGCGTGACACGTATCGACCCAGTTGCACGAAGTGTGCAATTCCAAAAAACCCGTATGGGCGTGCACCGTTGACAAGTGCACGCAAACTAGTCTCGAAGGGTACCAACACGGAGTAAAAGAAGATATAAATGTATCGAAAATAATACCAGAAGTTCAAGTAAACCCGGCTAGATCCAATATTTCAGATTTAGATAATGTTTGTAGTTCTTGTATTCGTAATAAGCAGAGGAAGGGGAACTATATACGAATTAAAAATGAGGAAAAAAGAGCTTTGTTAGCGTCAATAGTAGACATCGCGGATGATCTTCGTCCTTATGCCCAAGTCAATATACTAGGCAAATTGATAACGGGGTTAATGGACACTGGCGCTAGTATTAACTGCATTGGTGGGAAGTTAGCAGAAGAAATATTAACTAATAATACCGAATATACGCGGTTGTCATCAGCTGTAAAAACTGCTGATGGAAATAGGCAACGAATTTGTGGCAAGTTGGTTATTCCTGTCCAGTTTAAGGGCAAGACACATTCACAACGATTTTATATCGTCCCGACTTTGTCGCAGGACTTGTATTTAGGTATTGAGTTTTGGAGAGATTTCGAGCTATTGCCAATGTTTTTGATGCACCAGGCTCACACTAGCAGCATTGCCTCAATTACATTTAATGATCCGCAGCAACTCGAGTTGACATCTGCGCAAAAAACGGAACTTATCACTGTTATCAAACAGTTCCCTTCATTTGCAGAAAAGGGGTTAGGAAAGACCAATTGGCTAACACACGATATTGAGGTGACGGACTGCAAACCCATAAAGCAGCGGCATTATGCAGTGTCACCAGCGGTGGAAAAGTTGATGTACCACGAACTCGATCGAATGTTAGCGTTAGGAGTAATTGAAGAGTCCGATAGCCCTTGGTCGGCACCCGTGGTGTTGGTTCAAAAACCTGGGAAAGTTCGTCTTTGTTTGGATAGTCGTAAAGTGAATGAGGTGACCATTAAGAACGCTTATCCGATGCCGTTAATAGATGGAATATTAAGTCGATTGCCAAAAGCTGAATTCATATCAAGCATTGACTTGAAAGACGCGTACTGGCAAATTCCATTGTCACCCAATGCACGACAGAAGACGGCGTTTACTGTCCCCGGTAGACCATTATACCAATATACGGTCATGCCCTTCGGCCTTACGAATGCGCCACAAACAATGACCAAACTTATGGACAAAGTCATTCCACCGGAATTGCGAAATGAAATTTTCGTATATTTGGATGACTTGTTGGTAATTTCCGACACGTTTGAAAAGCATTTAGTGGTCCTTAAACAACTTGCAGATCGTCTAACACTGGCAGGTCTCACCATCAATGTTGAGAAGAGCAAATTTTGCTTGCGAGAGGTGAAGTACTTGGGGCATGTCATAGGTCAAGGTACGATACAGACTGACCCTGACAAGGTAACAGCCATCCAAGAGTTTCCCGTGCCGAAATCGATAAAGCAAGTGCGACGATTTTTGGGAACAACAGGCTGGTATCACAAGTTTATTCATAACTATGCTGGTATTGCGGCTCCGATATCTGATACGTTAAAGCAGAAGCGCAAGTTTGTGTGGTCGGATGAAGCGCAGAAGGCATTTGAATTACTTAAAGATCTGATGTGTAAAGCACCAGTGCTGCATAGTCCAGATTTCTCCAAACCCTTTGCAATCCATTGTGATGCAAGTCACACAGGTGTTGGAGGGGTGCTGATGCAAAAAGATAGCGAAAGTAATGATGTACCAATTGCGTTTATGTCACGAAAATTGAATAAGTGCCAACGCAACTATTCGGTTACGGAGAAGGAGTGTTTAGCAGCTGTAATGTGCGTCAAGAAATTTCGTGCGTATGTAGAGGGTCACGAGTTTTCGATCCACACCGACCATGCGTCATTAAAATGGTTAATGTCGCAAGCTGATTTAAGCTCAAGGTTGGCAAGGTGGGCACTTAAGTTGCAAGCATTCTCGTTTAAGATCGTGCATAGGAAAGGCAGTCAGAACATTGTACCTGATGCTCTTTCTCGCACTTACACCGAGGACTTATCTTCGCTAAGTGTTGATAAAGTAGTAGATACTACCTCAATCCATTTCAAGTCGGCAGAGTATGTAGAGCTAAAAGAGAAAGTTAAGGCCCAGCTATCTCAAATGCCTGACTTAAAGATAGTAGACCAAATCATTTACCGCCGTTCCGAACATGTGTCGGCAGAACAAGTTGCTGATGACTTATGTTGGAAAGTTTGGATTCCAAAAGATCTCATCGCTGAGGTGCTAAGAGAATGTCATACTTCTCCACTCTCCGCACATAATGGAATCACCAAAACCTTAGAACGTGCGAGGCGATTTTACTATTGGCCAAATATGCTAAGTGACATAAAAGCTTTTGTCAGCAATTGTGATATCTGCAAAGTCACAAAGCATTCAAATCAGCCATTGCGACCGCCTTTAAGCCATAATGAAGAAACTTGTAGGATATTTCAAAAACTATATGTGGACTTTTTAGGGCCTTATCCGCGTAGTCGTTCTGGCCATATTGGCATTTTTGTTGTGGTAGATCATCTGTCTAAGTATCCATTTTTGCACCCCGTAAAAAAATTTACAGCGGAAGCTGTAGTGCGGTTCTTAGAAGAGAACATATTTCATTGTTTCGGTGTCCCAGAAGTGGTTGTATCTGATAATGGAGTTCAATTCAAGTCGGATAAATTCAATGAATTGCTCCAAAAATACGAGGTACACCATCGTTATACGGCTGTTTACGCGCCGCAAGCGAATGCTTCAGAGCGTGTCAATCGATCAGTGCTTGCTGCTATTAAGGCGTATATTAAGCCTGATCAGACAGATTGGGATGAGTCGCTGAGCTTTATTGCTTGTGCGCTTCGATCCGCGACACATTCGGCCGTGCGATCAAGTCCGTATAGAGTGACCTTTGGGCAACATATGGTTACCAATGGGAAAACTTATGCGCTTCTGAGAAGCTTGGATCAATTGGAAGACAGAACTACTCAATTTAGTAGAGACGACTCAATTGAACTTATTCGTGCGGCTGCAAGGAGTGGTATACTACAACAGCAGATACGCAACGAAAAAGTTTATAATACACGTAGTCGAGAGGTCAACTACACTGTAGGGCAGGAAGTGTATAGACGGAACTTCCAACAAAGCAATTTTGTGAAAGGTTTCAGTGCTAAATTAGCTCCAACGTTTGTAAAATCGCGAGTCAGACGCAAGTTAGGTTCCGCATATTATGATTTGGAGGATTTACAAGGCAAGTTCATAGGCAAATTCCATGCGAAGGACATTAAGCAATAAGCGCTTATCTTCGCATAATGACTATTAAGCTACCTCCAAGCGGGTATCCCACTTTGTCGTTAAAACGACTAAGTGTGATTTTGCCAGGGGGATGTGTAATAGGCCGCTTGTCGTATCTGAAATTGGCTAAGCCTAAAAGTATGCAACATTTTTTTTTTCGTTCTTTTTCTATACACATACATATTTCTACCTATTATTTATTATATTATTTATTTATATGTTTATTGTCCTAGTTAATTTGTATTATTTAATTTGTTTAGTTGTATAAAATAATTTGTAATCTGAGAAAATGGTACTCAATGTCTTGTCATGTTTTGTGCTGAGAAGCGGAGCTTTATTTACAAATGAGACTGAAAGCTCCAAAAATAGCGCCATCTATTGGTGGACCACGATACATGCAAGCATTAATTGCAAGATCAGCTGATCGTGTTAAGTCCAGACCAAAATAGACAAGCGATTACCTTTTTGAGTAGGATTAATTGTCAAATTTCCGAAAAAAAAGGTTTTTGGTTGTTGGTTTTGGTTGGAAGAAATGGTTAGCAGGTTATGTGCAGAACCTGAAAAAAAAATAGTGGAAAAGTGCATGTGCTTTAATAGAAAAAAAAAGTACATCAGTGAAGTGGTTGGTGTAGTCAGATGCATAAAACGTACTTTGCACCTTGCCGTCCACTTGTAGCTGTTTGTCCACTATAGGAATTTGCCAACTGGCGTAAATAAACCAAGTGCCTCCAGATTAGGATTCGGCACTTCGTCATAAATTATAATAACTCAATCCTAATTTATATAATAACCCAGCCATAATTTATATAATAACCCAGTGTGTAAATTATAATAACCCAGTGGTAGAATTTTAAATTAATTTAAAATGAAACGTCAAAACACACAACTGCTTGATTAACGGCCAACCACCAAAAGCTCCAAGTCGCAGCTGTGCTGGACACATCAGCTGTCTGGGCAACGCAAACAGATGAGCTGTTGCTAGCTGCAGACGCTCATTGAGCACAGGAGAATTGCTTCCCAGCAGGTTGTGTTTCTACTGCAAAACACCTGCGTCCGGCAGCCTTGCGATCTCCATTGGCTATTTGCTCCGCACTTGTGGTGGCATCGAGGCCGAGTATCTGCGTCACCCAGGAGGAAGGCGAACGGCAGCTTATTTTTTTTGTTTGTTTGTTTATTATTGTTAATTTACGTTATGTTGTTTAAGTATGCATTAATAAGTGATAGTCCATCAATGTTGTAAGTGTAATATGATGTGGCGAGAAAGTTGAACCAACAACTTTTCTGGGTCCTTCATAATACAAGTACCACTGTACTATTGTATAAAATAGAAATGGCAATCATTTAAGAAGGCATGTAAGGCAACACCTCTAGGCAAAATATCTTTGTAAAATTGAATTTAGTTATAAAAATTAATGTTTTTGTATTGCCTGGAAAGCATGTAAAACCATACTTGCATACATTTGTATGTATGCATGTTTGTTTTGATCGACGTTACCGGTCGTAGCAAGCAGCTTCCATGCAGGCGCAAAAGCTCGCAATTATTATTATTCCCCACAGATACACCACAGACAGGCACCAACACAAGGAAAGATCTTTCTGCGTGGGAGTCTCTAATGTATGTAAGTCTGTTTCACTCTAACTAATTAATAATCTATGAGCTAGAGCTAAAGCTTCCCTTTTGCTGGTGGTCCATCTGACCATAGCGCTGCTACAGCTGTCTGCAGTCCCAGCGGTCAATGACCTTGCGAGACTGGCAATAGCAAAACATTTCATTGAGTGACAGCCATCAGCTGATCCTCATTTTTACTTGCATCTAGTGATTGCCTATATTCGGTGTGATGACCTAACATTGCATTTCTAAATGAACCAAAACTAGTTCATTTTAGCTCATTTTTTCCTTCTCTTAATTTATTCAACATTTAAATGCAAAAATAATTATTTATATTATAATTATGCTAGATCATATTTTATATTTATAGGTTAATTATTTTTAGTTTTTCTTTATTTATTTTTTTTTCTTTTTGCTTTATTTATAAATTCCCGCCTCATACACACTTACCATGTTAGTCCGTTAATCTATTTATTTATTTATTTTTCTTGTCATTTTTTTTCTTGTCATTTCATAATGTTGTTAATATTCAAAGTATTTTTGTTATCTGTTAATAAATTAAGTATGTTCGCTTAAGTGCCTATTTTTATTTGGAACCATGCATCACCAAGCAGGAGTAGGTTAGCCGAACCACTGTCTCTTAGGGATCCTGCCAACTTTTAGTTTTTGGCAATGAATGCAGGATCATGGTAGGGTGGGCGTCTGCACACAATAACAGCTGTGTTGCGTTAGAGAGTGGCTCCGTCTTCTTTGTTAACCTACCTTCCTCTCCTTCCCTTTCTCTTCTCTTTCACTATTGTTTCATGTAACCTTCCCATTGCACTCCTTCTTCTCTGTCTTCCCTTATGTACGCGAATTTTAAATGTATTATTGTTATAAGTGGTGCGTCCTATTAGTTGGCCCTTTCCTTGAACCCCATGCTATCTGAGCAAAGCCCGGAGAAGCCAGCGCGTACGCCACACTAGTAAACCTTCCACCAGCACCAGACGAATACTACACTAGTGATTCGTTACAAAACTCAGGTTATAAAGTCACTTGCGTCACTTGAAATTATCTGTTAAGTCTTGATGCCATTCCCAACGCTACAAAGCAAAATTAAAACAATCTATAACAATTTTAACACCAGTAATGATGTAAATATTGAATACGTTTTTGTTATCGGAAGATCACTACAAAGTAACTACGTTTTTCACAATGCTAATCCAATAACTATACTCATCGGTTGTTAATTCCACATTTTAAATCATATTATTTTTACTAAAGATCACATTCAGTCTTTGTTGCCACACTGTCGGAAAGGTAATCGACACTTAATCGAAATGCGAATGATACTTTGCGCTGCTGGGGTCTCAGTGATAAGAGAATTTTGGGGGTTTTACCCAACATTAATTTCATTTGTTTAAGCGGACATACTTAATTAATTAACATATGACAAAATTGTTTTGAATTTTGACATTAAAAACGAAATGACAAGAAAATAAATAAATAAATAATTTAACGGACTAACATGGTAAGTGTTTATGAGGCAGAAATTGAATTGATAAGGCAAAAAAGAAAAAAAAAAAATAAATAATTAAAGACTAAAAATAATTAACCTATAAATATAAAATATGTTCTAGCATAAATATAATATAAATAATTATTTTTAGTTTTGAAAAGTACTAACAATTTAAGAATTTTGCAATTAAAATGACTTCATTGAGAATGATGGAAAGCACAATGAATATAGGCAAAAATGTACTGTCTTTTAAAGAGAATAGCTCTGGGCAAGCAATTGTAGGAGGATCAGCTGATGACTGTCACTCAATGCAGGCCTGTATATGGCTAGCCTTACAAGGTCATTGACCGCTGGAACTGCAGTAGCAGCTGTAGCAGCGCTATGGTGAGATGCACCAAAAGCTCTAACTTACATACATTCGGCGACTCCAACGCAGAAAGATCTTTCCTTGTGTTAGTGACTGTCTGTGGTGAAGAGTAACAAGAAAGCTTTTGCGCATGCGTAAAAGCTGGCTGCTATGATCTACTAGTGCAATTCCACACAAACATACATATGTACATACAAAGGTATGCAGGTATGAGTGTACCTACTTTGCAGACAATACAGAAACATTAAATTTAATGATTAAATACAATTTTTCAATGATATTTTGCCTATATATGGTGCCTCATATGCATTCTTAAATGTTTGCCATTGTGATCTTGTACAATTAACCAGTGGTACTTGTACTATGCGGGCCCAAGAAAAGTTGTTGATTTCAATTTTCTCGCCACATCATAATACACTTACAACACTTATAAACATTCACTTAAAAATGCACATTTGAACTTAATAATCTAAACTAACAATAATTCAACAAAAACAAACAAAAACATAGGCTGACATTCAGCTATTCGCCTTCGGACTTGATGTCACAATAAGGAACGAGGCAATCCGTAGCTAGAGATTACGGCGAGGCTACCAGCCGTAAGTTGTTCGTCGACAGCAGACGAAGCCAGCCTGCTTGGAAGCAGTTCCCCGTTTCGCAGTGCGAGTCTGCAACTATCTCTGACTACCGTCGTTTATGTAGACCATCTGTTTGTGATGTACCGACAGCTGATGTGGCCAAAACAGCTGCGCCGTGAAGCTTTTGTTGTTGGCCGTTAATCACTCATTACAGTGTGGTGAATTTTCAGGCGAAATCAAGTTCAAAATTTTGGGTTTATATAAGTTATTTCGGCGTTTTGATAGATAATGACTGCGTTTTATTTAGATTAATACTGCGTCATTACAATTTACACACTGGGTGCCGAATCCTAATCTGGAAAACGGCACTTGATATGGGAGGACGTGGAAGTGGACAACCATCTATTGCGTAGGTTAAGTGGACGGCATAGGTGCAAAATACGATATATGAAACGGACTTCGCCAACCACTTCACAGAGATATATTTTTCTTGGTTTTAGTCACATGCACTTTTACACATTTTTTTCTCAGGTTTTTCACATAACCTGTTAACAATTGTGTTACAAACAAAACCAACAACAAAAACCTCTTTTCGGAATTTGACAAATAATCCTACTCAAAAAGGTAATCGTTGTCTATTTTGGTGAGGACTTAACACGATCAGCTGATCTAGTAATTCACGCTTGTAAATATCGTGGTCCACCAATAGATGGCGCTACTTTTGGAGTTTTCAGACTATTTGCTAAATAAAGCTCCACTTCTCAGAACAAAACATGACAAGACATTTAGTACCATTTTCTCAGACTACAAAAAATTTTCTACAACTAAACAAATTAAATAATACAAATTAAATATGACAATAAGCATATAAATAAATAATATAATAAATAATAAGTATAAATATATATGAAGAAAAAGAGAAAAAAAATATTGTATACTTTTAAGCTTAGTCAATTTCAGATACAACAAGAGGCCTATTACAAAACGTACAGTCGACATTTTGCCATCTGCACATATCACCTGTGCTCTGAGAATTGCAAATGCATGGAATCTACATTGTACATTGATAAGAATATCTCATTTCTTTTGACATTACGGGACTTTATCTTTTAAATGTCATACACAATCGTTTCGGCTATTTTCTAGTCGGATCGATATTTAATCCTTTACGTTACATTATTAAATATCTCGTGTAATAATACAATGTACTAACATGATAGAAAAAACTAGCTAAGAAGGAAGGAATAGGGATCTACCTTCGACCTTGGACTTTTCTTTGTTTATACTATTTTTTTTAAGAAAAATAATAAATTATAAATGTTTTTTCTATCGATTCGCAAGAAAAATGTTTTTCTTAAATTTCAGCTCTTTTTTAAGCATTAAATAATATAATTTTTTGATTATACTCAGCCATACCATTTATTTATTGTAATTGGTTTGTATCATAGGTATGCAATATGTACATGATTTAATTCATGATTCTCGGAAAGATATACTCTTTTCCTTATGAATTCCAGACCATGTCTATAATATTTATGGTCTTACCGGCATTAACACTTCGGAAACTTTTTTCCCAGTCGCCAGTAATGCAACCATTTTTGCAAGCACAGCCAAAGGGATTGCACGATCCACGTCCACAGAATGTTCCCACCTGGGGTTTACCATCGGCACATATTGTAATCGTGCATCCTTTTCCGCCACTGTGTCCGCCAACATCTCCACAGCTCCCATTATCGACAGTATAACTCATAGTTAATAACGCACGACAACACTCGCCTTGAGCCTGACTGATATAGGCCAGAAAACAAGCAAAAAGGACAATTACTCCAATCGATCTCATCGTCGAATGATTTTCTACTGCCAAAGGTTGATGAGCTACCCTCTATTTATATGAAAAATATAAATGCATAAAGAACCAAATAAATAAACTCAGGTGATTTCCCGTACATATGAAGTCACTTGAGTAACTTGAAAATATCTGTTAAGTCTTGATGCCATTCCCAACGCTACAAAGCAAAAAACAATCTATTACAATTTTAACACCAATAATGATGTATATATTGAATAAGTTTTTGTTATCGGAAGATCACTACACAATAACTACGTTTTTCACAATGCTAATCCAATAACTATACTCATCGGTTGTTAATTCCATATTTTCAATCATATTAATATTACTAAAAATCACATTCAGTCTTTGTTGCCACACTGTTGGAAAGGTAATCGACACGTAATCGAAATGCGAATGATACTTTGCGCTGGTGGGGTCTCAGTGATAAAAGAATTTCAGGGGGTTTTACCCAACATTGATTGCAGTTGTTTATTTAAAATTATTGTTACTGCATTTCAGTACATATGTACTCTTCACTTAAGTTTTATCGAGCGCAAAAACAAACAACGCAGATGACAAACCGACTGTAATCAGCACTTGATAAATTTCTTGGTTCAACCTAATGAGAGTTAAACGTTGAGTTTATATTTTGACATAGATGTCGACGCAATACAGCTGAAACAATCGAAACAATTAGTAAATGCTCTGCCGAAAGACGATTTTGAACACCACTCTTTTAATGATATATCTACGTAAGACGATTTTGGTAGATATCCTATGGTCTTCTCCTGGCACAAAGCTACCTCCTCACAAATTCTTAGCCATATCGGTATAGCCGTAACTAACACGACTTTTATTTATATATATAGATTACAAATTCCACTTCATATTAGCCACTTGGATACGGTGATCTCTGTTGATATTATAGAAACATTGTAGCCATTGTCCTTCAATGCAACCATCTTTGCAGCCGCAGCCAATGATATTGCACGATCCATGCCCACAGTAGGTTCCCCTCCGATCCTTGCCATGAGCACAAATTGTGATCGTGCATCCTTGATTAACATTACGACCGCCAGGAACATCATTACATTTGCCTCCATCTACAGAATAGCTCACAGTTAAAGATTTGCGACAGCATTCGCCTTGAGCTTGGCCGATATAAGCCAGGATACAAGCAAAAGTCACAATTATGGCGATTGATCTCATTGTTAACCCTCTACACTCAATGAAGTTGTATTGCAAAATGAAGTTATCCACGCACTATTTATATAGAAAAGTTTTTTTTACAAAAGCAAAGACATTTGAAATTTGAATATTTAATATGCCTTATTAAATTATTATTAAATACATTCATAGAATTTATTGAGTCAAAACCTAAACAATTTCAACAAAATTACGTGAGTAACATTTGAATAACCACGCATTAAAAAATGAGCTTTTGAAATACTATAATAAAAAATACTTTGTTATGAATTCCAACTCATATCGGTCACGCGCATAATCACACCTCTGTTGACATCATAGAAACTTTGCAGATATTTCCCGGTAATGCAACCTCTCTTACAGGCACAACCAAATATGTTGCACGAACCGCGTCCCCAAAACGTTCCCACGGAAAAAAACACTGCACGAGATGCGACTAAATTGTTGCACAAATTTGTTTTAGTTTCTTTAAGCAATAGGGGATAAATGGAGCTGAAATGTAGAAACATACAGTCGACAGTTTGCCATCTGCACATATCACCTGTGCTCTGAGAATTGCAAATATATGGAATCTACATTGTACATTGATAAGAATGTCTCATTTCTTTTGACATTACGGGCCTTTCGGCTATTTCCTAGTCGGATGGATATTTAATACCTTACATTATATTATAAAATAACTAGCGTAACAACACAATGTGCCAACAGGATAGAAAAAACTAGCTAAGAAAAAAGCCATGAAATAGGAATCTACCTTCGACCTTGGTATTTTTCTGCATTTATACTATTTTTCAAATAAAATAATAAATTATATATGTTTTTTGCTATCGATTCGCAAGAAAAAATATTTTCTTAAACTTCAGCCCTTTGTTAAGCATTAAATAACATAATTTTTTGTTTATAGCCATACCATTTATTTATTGTAATTGGTTTGTAGGTATGCAATATGTACATGATTTCATTCATGATTCTCGGAAAGATATACTCTTTTCCTTATGTATTCCAGGACATGTCTGCAATATTTATGTCCTTACCGCCATTAACACTTCGGAAACTTTTTGCCCAGTCGCCAGTAATGCAACCATTTTGGCAAGCACAGCCAAAAAGAAAGCACGATCCACGTCCACAGAATGTTCCCACCTGGGGTTTACCATCGGCACATATCGTAATAGTGCATCCTTTTCCGCCACTGTGTCCGCCAACATCTCCACAGCTCCCATTATCGACAGTATAACTCATAGTTAATGACGCTCGACAGCACTCGCCTTGAGCCTGACTGATATAGGCCAGAAAACAAGCAAAAAGGACAATTACTCCAATCGATCTCATCGTCGAATGATTTTCTACTGCCAAAGGTTGATGAGCTACCCTCTATTTATATGAAAAATATAAATACTTAAAGAACCAAATAAATAAACTCAGGTGATTTCCCGTACATATGAAGTCACTTGAGTAACTTGAAATTATCTGTTAAGTCTTGATGCCATTCCCAACGCTACAAAGCAAAAAACAATCTATTACAATTTTAACACCAATAATGATGTATATATTGAATAAGTTTTCTGATCGGAAGATCACTACACAATAACTACGTTTTTCACAATGCTAATCCAATAACTATACTCATCGGTTGTTAATTCCATATTTTCAATCAAATTAATATTACTAAAGATCACATTCAGTCTTTGTTGCCACACTGTCGGAAAGGTAATCGACACGTAATCGAAATGCGAATGATACTTTGCGTTGGTGGGGTCTCAGTGATAAGAAAGATGTAGGGGGTTATTGCCAACATTGATTGCATTTTCATTCCCAACGCTACAAAGTAAAATTAAAACAATCTGAACCAATTTTGATGTAATGATGTATTTATTGAATAAGATTTTCTTATCGGAAGATCTCACAACAATAACTTGGTTTTTCGCAATGCTAATCCAAATACTATATTCATGGGTTGCTAATTCCACTTCATACTAATGAATCAAATGTGAGCCAACCATATTAATATTAATTAAGATCACATTCAATCTTTGTGACCGCACTGTCGGAAAGATAATCGATACGCAATCGAAATGCGAATGATACTTTGCGCTGCTGGGGTCTCAGTGATAAAAGAATTTCAGGGGGTTTTACCCAACATTGATTGCTTTTGTTTATTTAAAATTATTGTTTCTGCATTTCAGTACATATGTACTCTTTACTTAAGTTTTATCGAGCGTAAAAACAAACAACGCAGATGACAAACCGACTGTAATCAGCACTTGATAAATTTCCTGGTTCAACCTAATGGAAGTTAAACGTCAAGTTTATATTTTGACATACATGTCGACGCAATACTGCTGAAACAATCGAATCAATTAGTAAATGCTCAGACGAAAGTCGATTTTGAACACCACTCTTTTAATGATATATCTACGTAAGACGATTTTGGTAGGTATCCTATGGTCTTCTTCTGGCACAAAGCTACCTCCTCACAAATTCTTAGCCATATCGGTATAGCCGTAACTAACACGACTTTTATATATATTATATATATAGATTACAAATTCCACTTCATATTAGCCACTTGGATACGGTGTTCTCTGTTGATATTATACAAACTTTGCAGCCATTGTCCTTCAATGCAACCATCTTTGCAGCCGCAGCCAATGATATTGCACGATCCATGCCCACAGTAGGTTCCCCTCCGAGCCTTGCCATGAACACAAATTGTGATCGTGCATCCTTGATTAACATTACGACCGCCAGGAACATCATTACACTTGCCTCCATCTACAGAATAGCTCACAGTTAAAGATTTGCGTCAGCATTCGCCTTGAGCTTGGCCGATATAAGCCAGGATACAAGCAAAAGTCACAATTATGGCAATTGATCTCATTGTTAACCCTCTACACTCAATGAAGTTGTATTGCAAAATGAAGTTATCCACGCACTATTTATATAGAAAAGTTTTTTTTACAACTACATTATTGTTTCCAAGTAAAAACATTTGAAATTGAGAGGCCAGTTGGTGGCTTGCGATAAGAAAGTTTCAGTGAAAGTTCCATTTACTTTTTCTGATGTGTCATATCATTTTCCCCAATGTTGATGTTTTATGATAAAATCGACTCTATTAATTAAATATACACAAGTATTTAATAAGGCATATACATTCATAGAATTTATTGAGTCAAAACCTAAACAATTTCAACAAAATTACGTGAGTAACCTTTGAATAACCACGCATTAAAAAATGAGCTTTTGAAATACGATAATAAAAAATTCTTTGTTATGAATGCCAACTCATATCGGTCACGCGCATAATCACACCTCTGTTGACATCATAGAAACTTTGCAGATATTTCCCGGTAATGCAACCTCTCTTACAGGCACAACCAAATATGTTGCACGAACCGCGTCCACAAAACGTTCCCACGGAAAAAACACTGCACGAGATGCGACTAAATTGTTGGACAAATTTGTTTTAGTTTCTTTAAGCAATAGGGGATAAATGGAATATATGGAATCTACATTGTACATTGATAAGAATGTCTCATTTCTTTTGACATTACGGGCCTTTATCTTTTAAATGTCATACACAATCGTTTCGGCTATTTCCTAGTCGGAAGGATATTTAATAACTTACATTATATTATAAAATAACTAGTGTAACAACACAATGTGCCAACAGGATAGAAAAAACTAGCTAAGAAAAAAGCCATGGAATAGGAATCTACCTTCGACCTTGGTATTTTTCTGCGTTTATACTATTTTTCAAATAAAATAATAAATTATATGTATATGTTTTTTGCTATCGATTCGCAAGAAAAAATATTTTCTTAAACTTCAGCCCTTTGTTAAGCATTAAATAACATAATTTTTTGTTTATAGCCATACCATTTATTTATTGTAATTGGTTTGTAGGTATGCAATATGTACATGATTTCATTCATGATTCTCGGAAAGATATACTCTTTTCCTTATGTATTCCAGGACATGCCTGCAATATTTATGTCCTTACCGCCATTAACACTTCGGAAACTGTTTGCCCAGTCGCCAGTAATGCATCCATTTTGGCAAGCACAGCCAAAGAGATTGCACGATCCACGTCCACAGAATGTTCCCACCTGGGGCCTACCATCGGCACATATCGTAATAGTGCATTGATTTCCGCCACTGTGTCCGCCAACATCTCCACAGCTTCCACCATTGACAGTATAACTCATAGTTAAAGACGCTCGACAGCACTCGCCTTGAGCCTGGCTGATATAGGCCAGAAAACAAGCAAAAAGGACAATTATTCCAATCGATCTCATCGTCGAATGATTTTCTACTGCCAAAGGTTGCTGAGCTACCCTCTATTTATGTGAAAAATATAAATGCTTAAATAAACTCAGGTGATTTCCCGTACTTATGAAGTCACTTCAGTCACTTGAAATTATCTGCTAAGTCTTGATGCCATTCCCAACGCTACAAAGCAAAATTAAAACAATATATAACAATTTAACACCAGTAATATTGTATATGAGTAATTCTCTGACGAATGTTGCTTGCGACCATTTTTACAGTTTAAAAAAAAACATAAATTGAAACAATTTTAAAAATAAGTGGACGTTAATCTTAATGCTTTGGTGACTTTTAGAGCTAGGATCGATTTTAGGAACTTGATCTGTTTTACGATTACATATATAAATTCGTTCATTTTATGCTGTTGCGTACGAATTTGTTGATTTTTGCAATTATCAGAACAGAAAAAAAAAAACAAAAAAAAAAATTCCAAAACCATTCTTAGTTCTAATAAAAGTAATAATTTAGAGCCTTTTCTTATTTTTAAAATTGTTTCAGGTTATGTTTTTTTTCACTGAAAAGATGGTCGCACGCGACATCCGTCAGAGAACTACCCATATATTGAAAAAGTTTTTGTTATCGGAAGATCACTAAACAATAACTACGTTTTTCGCAATGCTAATCCAATAACTCATCGGTTGTTAATCCCACATTTTCAATCATATTAATCAATCTTTGTTGCCAAACTGTCGGAAAGGTAATAGACAAGTAATCGAAATGCGAATGATACTTTGCGCTGCTGGGGTCTCAGTGAAAATAGTCAGTGGGTTTTTCCCAATATTGATTGCGTTTGCATTTCCAACGCTATTAAGTGAAATTAAAATAATGTATAACAATTAAAAATAATGTATAATAACACTATAGGAGAGTGTTAAATTGAAACAATTTTAAAAATAAGTGGACGTTAATCTTAAAGCTTTGGTGACTTTTAGAGCTAGGATCGATTTTAGGAACTTGATCTGTTTTACGATAAAATATATAAATTTGTAAGTTTTATGCTGCTGCGTACGAATTTGTTAATTTTTGCAATTATCAGAACAGAAAAAAAAAAAAAAAAAAAAAATCCAAAACCATTCTTAGTTCTAATAAAAGTAATAATTTAGAGCCTTTTTTATTTTTAAAATTGATCATCGGTTGTTAATCCCACATTTTCAATCATATTAACAAGTAAGAAAGCTACAGTCGAGTTTACTCGACCATTTTGAATAAAGAAATATATTTTGCGGTATTTTTCTCAAAATATACCGAATATACTGTAAAAAGCCTAAAATATACCAAATGGTATATTTGGTATATCTATATAGTACCGCATTCAAAATATACCATATACCAGATTGTCAGCCAAAGCAACTAAGACCCCCAGTAAGTAGGCGTTTTTGTCCATTCAAAAGTATTTCTTTAATAACTTCGATAATTTTTATCTGATCGCAACCAAATTTTCAAGAATCATTATAGCTCTATCTCTTATAGTCTCTGAGATCCAGTGTTTCAAACGGACGGACGGACAGACGGACATGTCTAGATCGTCTCGGCTGTTGACGCTGATCAAGAATATATTTACTTTATAGGGTCGGAAAGGCCTCGTTCTACCTGTTACATACATTTCCTGCCGGCACAAAGTTGTAAAACCCTTCTACCCTATGGGTAGCGGGTATAATAATCAATCTTTGCTGCCACACGGAAAGGTAATAGACAGACAGATTGACAGTAATAGATCGAAATGCATTCCCAACGGTATTAAGTGAAATTAAAATAATCTATAACAATCAAAAATAATGTATACCAATTAAAAATAATGTGTAACAATTTAATAATGTTTAGATTGAATAAGTTTTTGTTATCGGAAGATCACTAAACAATAACTAGGTTGTTCGCAATGCTAATCCAAATACTATTTGGATTTGTTAATTCCACATTTTCAATCATATTAATATTAATATAGGTCACATTCAACCTTTGTTGCCGCACTGTCGAAAAGGTAATCGCCACATAATCGAAATGCGATTGATACTTTGCGTTGCTAGGCTCTCAGTAATAAGAAAGTTTCAGTGGGTTGTACCCAACATTAATTGCATTTGTTCTGCATTTCAGTACATATGTTGCTCTTTACTTAAGTACTTTATGATACACGAGATTTTTATACCCGCTACCCATAGGGTAGAAGGGTATTATAACTTTGTGCCGACAGGAAATGTATGTAACAGGTAAAAGAAGGCATCTCCGATCCTATAAAGTATATATATTCTTGATCAGCATCAACAGCCGAGACGATTTAGACATGTCCGCCTGTGTGTCTGTCCGTATGAACACCTAGATCTCAGAGACTATAAGACTAAGACTATAATTTTTTTCGACAGCATTTGTTATGTTTGCACGCAGATCAAGTTTATTTTAAATCTTTGCCACGCCCACTTCCGCCCCCGCAAATCAATAAAATCGAATAACAAGCGTAATTTTAAAGGTAGAGTTGCGAATTTTGGTGTATACAATAATAACTATAGTAGTTATGATTCCTGAAAATGCGATCAGATAAAAATTGTCGAAGTTATTAAAGAAATACTTTTGTATGGGCAAAAACGCCTACTACAAGGGGTCTTAGTTGCTTTGGCTGACAATCTGGTGTATTGTGCCGTCTATGGTATATTTTGAATGCGGTGCTATATCGATATACCACATATACCATTTGGTTTTGTTTTGAGTATAATACCGCATAATATATTGCTTTTATCTCTCACAGTCGAATACACTCGACTGTAGCTTTCTTACTTGTTTTTAAGTATAATAATAAATAAATAATAATTAAATTACATAATTTGGTATTTATATTCAGACATACCATTTATTTATTGTCATTAGGATGTATGTATGCAATATATACTTGATTTCATTCTTGATACTCAGAAAAAAAACACACTTTTCATTATGTATTCCAGGTCATATCGAAAATATTTATGGTCCAACCATTATTAACACTACGGAAACTATTTGCCCAGTCGCCAGTAATGCAACCTTTTTTGCAGGCACAGCCAAAGAGATTACACGATCCACGTCCACAGAAGGTTCCCACCTGGGGTTTACCATCGGCACATATTGTAATTGTGCATCCTTTTTTGCCAGTGTGTCCGCCAACATCTCCACAGCTCCCACCATTGACAGTATAACTTATAGTTAATGACGCTCGACAGCACTCGCCTTGAGCCTGGCTGATATAGGCCAGAATACAAGCAAAAATGACAATTATTCCAATCGATCTCATCGTCGAACGATTTTCTACTGCCACAGGTTGATGAGCTACCCTCTATTTATGTGAAAAATATATACATATATGATATAAATTTTGCTTTGTCGCGTTTGGAATGACATCAATATTTACCAGATACTTTCAACAAAGCAAATAAACTCAAGTGATTTCATAAGTACGGAAATCAACTCTTCAAAGAAAATTAAAATTTGATCGGAAAATCAATGCTTTTCATACAAATGAATCAATTGCGCGCCAATCATATTAATATTAATAAAGATTTCATTCATTCCTTGTTGCCTCCTTATCTGAAAAGTAATCGACACGTTATCGAAATGCGAATGATACTTTGCGCTGCTAGGGTCTCAGTCATAAGAAAGTTTTACCTAACGTTTCCGCAATTTCAGTGCATATTTACTCTTTACTTAAGTTTAATCGGGCGCAAAAAGAAACAACAAACAAAGATGACCAACTGACCGACTGTTATCGGTTCAGCACTTGATAAACTTCTTTGTTTAATCTTATGTAAGTTAAACGTCAAGTTTCTATTTTGCCCTACATGTCGACGCAATACTGCTGAAACAATCGAATCAATTAGTAAATTCTCTGCCTTAAGACGATTTTGAGCACAACTGTTTTATTGATATATCTACGTAAGACGATTTTGGTATGATAGGATACATCCTTCTCCTGGCTCTAAGCTGCCTCCTCACCAATTTTCAACCATATCTGTAAAGCTGCTCTTGAGTTATAAATAGTGTATTTAACACGGCTTTCTTTTATGTAAATATAATATGTAGATATCATAAACAAAAAAAAAAAAGAAAAATTAAAATTATTGTAAATTTTGAAATTTCTTAGATGTTGATGCATGAACTATGTTATATTATGCATATTACAAGTTCCACTTCATATTGGCCACATGGATACGGTGTTCTCTGTTGATATTATAGAAACTTTGCAGCCATTGTCCTTCAATGCAACCATCTTTGCAGCCGCAGCCAATGATGTTGCACGATCCATGCCCACAGTAGGTTCCCCTCCGATCCTTGCCATGAGCACAAATTGTGATCGTGCATCCTTGATTAACATTACGGCCGCCAGCAACATTATTACATTTTACTCAATGTGGATAGTTAATGATAAAATTGAGTTTATTAATTAAAGATGCACAGATATTTAATAAGACATATACATTATTAGAATTTATTGAGTCAAAACCTATAAAGTTTAAACAAAATTATGTGAGTAACATTTGAATAACCATTAAAACTGAGCGTGCGAAATAATAAAAAATACTTTGTTATGAATTCCAACTCATATCGGTCACGCGGATATTGCGACCTCTGTTGACATCATAGAAACTTTGCAGATATTTCCCGGTAATGCAACCTCCCTTACAGGCACAACCAAATATGTTGCACGAACCACGTCCACAAAACGTTCCCACCTGAGGTCTGCCATCTGCACAAACTGTAATCGTGCATCCTTTTTTGCCACTGTGACCGCCAGCATCAGCACAATATCCTCCAATCACATTATAGGAGAGTGTTAAAGATGCTCGACAGCAGTCCGCTTGGGCAATACTGATGTATGCCAGGGAACAAGCGATAAGCAAAACTATTGCAATTCGATTCATTGTTGCAACGAGCTCTAGAGATGTTGCTTAACTACTGCAAAATAATTTCAACCGCCAACAATTTATATGAATGAAATTGTACACACACTTTGAGTCATACGCTAATATCTTATGTCTTATCTTCAGATTTATCTACCTAGCATCTTTTATATTTTTTGTATCTGCAGAAATGTTTAAATGTAATAAAATAATGAGGAAATAATATCTTTGAATTTTTGGGGCATTTCATCATACATTTATAATTCACAAATTCTACGAAGCTACAGATTCTACGAAGCTGAGCATGTAATTTAAAGCTTGTTGATGATATATGTACATATACATAAATATTTAAAGTAATGTATAGAAAGAAGTTTTGCAAATGTTAATTAGACCAAAAATATCACAAATTAATCTTACACTATCTTTACAATACCAGTTTGAAAAATGCACTAAACACATGTTTAACATCTCACATTTTTTTTTATCTCGATGACGTCATACAGCTATATAACCATATAATTGGGATTTATAACCAGAAGATAGCTGTGAGATTCTCCACATATGTGCTCGATTGCTGCAAGAAGTCAAGCCAAAGGGGTTACGCAATAATCCAGCACAAGTCGAGCCCTAATCAACCCTATTAACCCGAGTGTTCCTCTTGGGCGTCAAATTCCCATTCAAGTGACACAGTTGGAAAACGTCTTGGGGTCTGGCGAATCGATTGGTCGTCAGGGTCAAAGAAGACAGCGCAGAGCTTAGCTTATGGCCCCCAAAAAATCGAGCCCATTGTTGTCCAAAAAAGCCTTACCGGGCTTAAATTATGTCTGACATAACCGGCAAGCAAATGTGCCAAAGAGCTGCCAACGCCAAAGCGATTTGAATTTTTCACACAATTTTCCCCGTCTCGTCGCCACGTTGGCATTTTCATAAGAAGCAGCCCTTCGATGTGGGCGTGGTGGTGGCGGTGGGTTGCGGAAGGTCGAAGGTCTGTGTGGCAAGAAGTGGGGAGAGGGAAGAGGTTGGTTGCTTAACAAAGTCTTTGCTGGTTTTTTGGCACACTTTGGCTGTTGTCATTGACAGGCGGAAGACAAGCAGACAAAAGGCCCCTGACACCTTTTGTGTGTGCATGTGTTTGTGAGCGGCAAATTATAATACGAATGCGTCAGTCAGTCCCCAGCCTGCCCTTCCATCCCGTCCCCTCGCCACCCCCAGTCTTATCTGAGTCCTCTGCTTAGGCAAAGTCTGTTCTTAACAAGGCCTAAAGCACTGATGCATAACATTTAATGGGGAAATGTGCTTGCAAATTAAAAGTATTTTTAAAGTTGCTTCGCATCCAGTAAAAATAATTTAACGTTTTAGTAAAAGTGATAACATTATTTGCAACGTGAGTCACTTTATTTCATTGTCAATAACAAACAATTTGACATTTTTTTAGTGCAAGCCAAATAAGATTGTCAAAGTTTATCATTTATTTTACATCAATTTTGTGTACTAACAAAAATGTTTACAAAATTTTCCAATGACCATTATTTTATTATGTCAATAACATTGAGAATTTTAAATGCAGTAAAGTGCATTAAAGTAGACTACAAATAGAAACGTGAATCACAATTGAAATTTTTGTACAACAACTAAAAAATTGGTCAAAGTTGATCGTCTTACAAAATATTTACAAAATTGTTAAGTGACCATTTTCATATCAGAAAATTCTTCTTCAATTTCGTACTTTCGGTAAACATTGTTGTTATTTGACGAATTATTGAGACATCGAATAAATTGTCAATTTCTGTGAATTGCTTGATATTTTCATTAAATGAAAATGCAAATAATAATTATGAAGAAACTCACTCAAGATATTCACCTTGAAAGTTAACAACTTTGGCAGCTTTGTTGAAGTTAAGCTGAGGCAAGGACGAATACAATTTATGGCTGCAGCATAGATTCTTTCCTTGTTTTCTTTTGCATGTAAATAGAGCAGCGAGTAAATGTTTTTGTATGTAAATGTGCGTATCGATAAAGGGGAAAACAATCATTTCGCCATAATAAGCACTAAATATGCAGAACGCCCCCAAATACTAACTCGTTTTCATACGAAACCCAAGAAAAAAAAAAATACACATATTACATATATTGATAAATATTAGTTAAAATATGAATACATTTTTATGAGTGCATACGAATCACCCACCTGTGCAGCACACACACGCTCGACAATCGATGTGTATGTGTTAGTGTGTGGCAACAATTTGCGAAACGTTGCGTATACGTAACGAGCAGAGTAAATTGATTGCAAGACGCAATGAGGCGCGTCCTGTAAAACCACTTAAAACATGCCTCAATACATGCCATAAACTCGAACTCAGGAAGCGTCTGAATCTTTAGGGTTTCCCAAAGCAAAGACGCCACATAGCCATCCACCAAATGCAAATACAAACACACACGCATACCCATAGCGAGAGTGTGTGTCTGTGTGTGTGTGTGTGTGGGGGAAAGCTGGCGAAACCGACAAACATTTAACCGGCGGCTATGAAATTCGATAAATATCGACAAAGTTTTTGGTCGCTGGCAACGTTCGCTGACTCCTCGAGAGTCGGAACTCGAGAGTTTATTAAACACAGGATATAGCCACGGCTCAAAGGACTTGGGCGCTGACTCCGGCCATTTGAGTGGCATTCGCAAAAGGCGCAACTTTGATATAAACATGCAGTCACACGTTACCACACACACACACACACATGAAGCATCCGCTTATTTGCTCCTCCATCTCCTCTCCTGTTCCAGTGTCTGCGCAGACTTCAATTACGCGCACTTTTTACCTTCATATATGCGACGGGCCCCGAGGGATTATCGCTTACATTTTGAGTCAAGTGTGCCCGTTTATTGTGCACAAGTTGAGCTCAGTTCAAGCTGCAGATATTGTTCGCAACTGCTGCCTGAAGCTGTCCCCAATAAGCTCTATATATATATCGTATGTGTGTATGTTTGAAGCCTGTCATTCTCGCCAACTCAAGCAAGTGAAAAAGTGAAAGGCGTGTCTCCGCGCCCTGATTTGAATACGCTGCCAATGTAAATGTGAGTGTGAGTGTGTTTGTGTGTGTGTGTCATAGGCACACATCTGTCTTTGCCTGGTGCTCGAGGCTGTCTTTACTAGACTGACTTTGCTAGCACGTAAGTTATGCGACAGACTTTACATTAGCTCCCAAAAAAAAACAAGACACAAAACGAATACACGCTTTGTAAGTAAGTTTATTCAAATTGCAAAATTGAGTTGTGCGATTCCGTTTGAATTAAATAAATATGAACGGAAATATATCATATCTAAATTGTTAGTCAATTCTTAAACAATACTCGACTGAGTAATGCTCTGAAATATTTGGAGTAGAGATAAAATTTAATCATAAAATAAAATATATAATAATATAAATACACAGAATGTTTAGTAAATTTAAATGAATTGTTCACCTTATAAATTATTTCATGCTACTATTTGACGTTAAACGTTAAACATTTTTGACCTTAAGCTTCGAACCTTTTTCTGTTGCTGCTGCTTTTGCTGATATACAAATTTTCATATAGCAGGAAATCAAAATAGGCTTTGAGAATTAAATTTTAACATATTTTATGATGATCAGCAGTATAAATACTAGTAGAAGTATTACAAGCTTTGGCTTGTAAATACTTTTTATTTCTGAACTTCTTGTGAATTTATTTATTTAATAGAAATTTATAAAATCAGCAGATATATTCAAACAGGTTTGTCATACGTGCCTATATAGACAACGTAAAACTTATTAATTTTGTACATTTTTAGATTGATTTTTCTAAGCCTTTACAATGTGCTATTCGTGTTGCAACTGCCGAGGACCTTTTTGTTGTTGGCCTACTCCTCGACAATGGGAGCAACGCTTTTCAGCAAGTGAGCATCTAGTTACTCGGTAAGTAGTCGAAGAATGAGGTATTGAGACAAGCAAACATCCATAGAAATTAAAAATATAATTCTGTTCACTAGATTACATGCTTTCTTGTAAGAGAAACTACATACTAAGCTGAGTATGCCACAGCAAAGATAACATCGCTTCCTTTGAAGCATTTTATATGGTTTGAAGACGTGCACGGATATACACTAAATATGGAATTGAAAACAATTTTTATCGAACTTGGACCAAATTTATTAAGTAAATAAATTTATAATAAAATTTCAATTATTGTAATATATAGTACAGCAGTTTTTATACTCGCTACACATAGAGTAGAAGACTGCATTCACCTGATGTAATATGAGCTAGCAGGAAATTAGGATGCAGAATATGCCACTTCATTTATAAAAAACGTGTGGGTTTGTAACGCGATCGCTTTCGGCTACTTTCTAGTCCGATGGATGTAGGCAATTATTTAATAACTTGCGTACCAACTCGAACTAAAATCGAACAGGGAAGCAGCAAGGAATGTAAGCAGGGTAGAAAAAATATAGCTAAATTCAAGTAAGAAAGCTACAGTGTGCTCGACTGTAAGATATCCTCTATTAGTATTACTATTATTTAAAATATACCGAATTAGTAAACCACAAATATACTAAAAATATACCAAAGTCTTAATCTAGTAACTTTATGTAGTACTACATCAAAATATACCATTGAGTGCGAAATATACTAGATTGTTCATCCGTATACCAAATATGGTCTTCGGTATATTTTAGAATTTTTTAGTTTTCTTACTTTTGAGTACCCGTTATTATTCTGCGTTAAATAATAATAAATAATAAATAATAAAAAATAATAATGTTGAAGCGAATAATCAAAAGTATATGTATAAATTTATATTTGATATTATATTAAGAAAATGAATCTACTAGATAATCGAATAGTGAATATTAATTTACTAATTTCAAAAACGTGTATTTAATAAAGTATAAAGTATCACTTCCCACTAAAAGAAACCCAAAATGTTGTGGTTTAAAATATAATGGAATTTCAGGCGTAGTCAATGCCGTTATCGATTATCCAGAATTTGAACATAGTATAAAAAAACAACGGTTATTAGCTTGTTAAATGTTGCCCTTTAAGCTTTAGCATAAAGTGAAGGTCAATGATATGATATTTTTTCGTCAAATTTTTCAAACCTGTCAGAGAGTTGTTGATACACCCAGGGAATTCCCCAGCCCCTCGATCAACTGGTATAAATGTGTATATAAAAAATAATAAAAAAAAACACAGGACAAGAATTTTTTGATGTCAGGGACAGGCGTGACATTAGCAGCTGTCGACGCTCACGGCGTTGGATTGACGCCAGAGCAACATGAAAACACACACAGACACACAAACACATACATACACATGCACACAGAGAGACATATGCATGTGTGAATGGACAACATAAAGCTGGCATTGTGTTTGATTTTTTTGTTAGCAGAGCGAGCGAGACAGAGAGAGAGAGAGAGGGTGAGAAATATTCGTACAAATTTTCTTGCTGGTTCGTCAACTCTGACAATTTGTTTAAAGCGCCCAGCGCAGCAGCAGCAGCAGCGAGGACGAAACGACAGTGTAAACTTTTTAATTAATATCAAATATGAAACGTTGCCATAACCGAGAAAGAGAGCAACATCTCGAATAGCACCGAAATCAGTCAGAGAGAGAGTAAGAGTGAGAGTCAGGAGGAGGACAGCTGCGAAGCTGACAAAAGTGAAATCAACCAAAGCTTGTTAAAACTTTTAATTAAATTTAATTGTTGTTGTCTTGAACGCCAGCCCCTTTGTCTCCATTTTGGCCTCTCGCTCTGTTGTTGTTGTTGTTATTTTTGTTGCCTGCTGTCAGACGACGAACGCCTGTTAGTCAACTCTAGTGTATTTACAATTTATTTATATAAGCAACAATTCGAGACTCTGAAAAGATTTCATTTCATTGACAAAAACACATCAATACCATAAATAACACACACACACACACACAACTTGCAATTAACAATCAATTCAATGATGGCTTCAATGCCAGAGAAGAGTTTGTTTGGAAAATTGAATTCATACTCTCGTATAATCACATCATCGGCAGGCGTTTTTCACATTTTCAATAAATTCAATCTGCGTAAGGTTCATCAGATTTCAATGCACTAGATCAGATTTGCAATTAAGCAAAAGACTCCAACGTACAATTTGTTGTTGCACATAAATGTTGTAAAATTCTATTAGGATTCCAATAATTAAACAATGACTCCAAATTTTTATTAAACTCGTCTAATATGAATTCATTTGTTGAACAATGAAAACAAACACAACAAATCAAACATAGTATCAATTTCAAGTGTTAGTCTCTTGATTAATTAAAAATAACTATGAAAATATCGCAATTAAAATACGAAGATATTTTTACATTTTAATAAAATTTGCGTTGAATATAAAATTTCATTTAATTTAAGCGAAAATCGTACAAAAATTGTATTTATTTTTCATTTAAAAGTATAGACAGAAGTTGAATAGATTTTATAAATAAATTATTAATATATAATTAATAGAAATATAGAACTAACATATTTACAATGTCCTTATATTATATATACTACTATGGGCAAAAAGTAAGGTGAATTTTCAATTTAAACTTCGCGGGCGTAACAATTCGGCCTAATTCCTTTTTTCTTAAGTTGACAAGACTGTTGATGACATCTGGGCCAAATTTCATATAAATGTCATTATCAGAAATATATTTACGCTTGTGTTTTCCAAACGACCAAGAGTGCATTTTTCGATTTTTTACAATGTCTGAAATAAAGCATACGAAGACATTTGCATTGAATCAAAAATTAAATTTCATTTAAGCGAACAACAAAATTAATTTATGACATATAAACATTTTTTGACTAAAAAAAGTATGCACAGAAGTGGAATAGATTATATATTATAATTATTAATACCATATATAACATAAATAATGAAAATAGAAAATAAACATCTTTAATATAAAAAGCAAATTTGCAAAAAAAAGAATTCATAGAAGAATTTATTGATAAATTTCAAATTGTTTGAAAAAAGAACATTAAGAACATATTGTCTTTATATCTTTATTATATCTGCGCCTTAGTTTTTTCCCTAACTCATATATCTCTTAGATCTCAATTCCTTACCACATCTTCGACATATCTTAGTTATATATTCACCGTTTTATTAACATATCTTTACTTGTTATTTCATCACCGATATTCCCTGAACAATCTTGTGCTTAAAGCTGCTATAGATCATCTATAAAGCAACTCGAATATCTCATTTAGTTTCAGCCTTATTATGTGTTTTACTTGAATGTCAATCTATCAATATATGAGCAACAGCTGTCAGTTGGCTTGAAACATTGACGTTCATTGATACGCACATTGACCAGGTTATAAGCGGTTTATTGTGGCTCCAATGATTATTTATTGGTAGTTCGTATTTGAGGTACAAATTGGATGCAGGTGCGTGCGGTTGCTGTTCAACATTGTATATTTTCCCTTTACTTTTTTGTAATTATTTAAAAATTAATTATACGCCACATTGGAAAGTCTACCAATTCTTTTTTTATTGCACTTCTTGCCGACGTTGTCCTGCGCATTTTTATGTAGAGTATGAGAAGTTATTTACTTAAAAAGAAAATTTAAATATTTATGTGAAATTTCCTTTTGACAATTCAAGAGTTTTAATAATTTTAGTAATTTTTACAATTAGCATTTCAAAGAAAATTGATATAAAATAATTGAACTTTTTCTTCAACAAACTTTTCATCTTCTTTTTATATTTATTATTTAACTTTTTATTTATTTATTTTTTGTAAAAGTTTAATCTCCATCTGTTACTTAAATTATTTGCTTCAATAGAGTATTTTTCATTCATTCTTTTGACTCCTGATTGCATTGGAAAAAATTAAGTTGACTCTCGTGCGACGCGTCGGTTTATTTATTAAAAAATACTTTTCATTTATTAATAGTAGTACACACTGCAGCTTGCACAACAATTCTCGCCAGCACTTTTCAATTAATAAACGATGATAATAATGCTTTTGTGTATTTGTGTTCATAATTTACGATATAATACGAAGCGAAGAGAGAGAGGAAGATAGAGAGAGATAGAGCTGTGCTGCCAGGACAACGACAGGACGTGTGCTCCGTCCAGTTAGAGGGGCAGCAACAAAAACAACAATGTCAATGTCCTTCATGCCATTTCCGGAATGAGCCAAGTGAGATCGTGTGTATGTGTGTGTGTGTGTGTGTGTTTGAGACTCATAAAATTGTTGGCTATTTGAACGTTTTTGTGCTACCCAAAGCCAAGGCATTGAAAAATAAAACGCAGCAAGTGAAGCTAAGCCAACACACACACACACACACTCCCTCTCTTCTCACTCTATCTCCCTCTCTCACTTGAGAGCCAAGTTTAGAAAAGGGTGCAAAAAAATCGTAACGAAAATAGGAACGAAATCAAGCGCTTGGCTGGAATTTCATACTGTTGGCATGGCATGTCCTTTTCCCATCTGCGAGTGTGTGTGTGTGTGTTATCCTTTGACAAGCAGCATAAGTGTGCAGCATTCAGCCTGCGACTGAACCGCGTGCTAAAGCTTCCTGCTCTCCTCTGGCTGCCTTCTCTTCTTCCCTCTCTCTCTCTCGTCTGCTGTCCACGTCGATGTGTTGGCCATTTTATTATATTTGCTCGCAGACATTTTTGCTCTAATACGAAAATGGGATTTTAGGATATAAAAATTATGATAGATTACCGCTGCACACTCTACGCCACCCACCCACACACACACATACATATATATATATAGTGTGGCACAGTTGTCGTGACTTGGCTTTGTTTGGCTTCCTCATTGCACAACTGCAGCCGCAACAGCAGCAGCGCAGCTGACGTCGCCGTCGCCGTGAAAATTGTGCACGGCTTAGCTGAAGAAGAAAATCATTTGATGATAAAAGTGGCCCCTTCAATTGCTTTGTTGCTTGTTGCTTGTTGCTGTGCAGCTTGTCGACATTCCCGGCAAAAGGTTTTTATTAAATTTAAGTCACAACAACAAAAAAACGATAGCAAAAAATATAGAGAACGCGGTAAATTGTTTGCAACCAGCTGGCAAGCGGAAAATCCATCAAAGAGGCGTAATCATAATCCTTTTTTCCGATCGGAGCAACCGCATGTTATGCATTACTGGTTGCGTAAGTTCCAAAGGAAATTGCTTTATATTAAAATTCAACACTCATCCGCTTTAATACCAACTAAAAATCCAATTTAAAACAATAATATACATAAATTTACACATATTGCGTTTTAAGTATTTTAAAATTTTTTTTAGTTTATTTAACATTTTTGAACTAAGCTTTAAAAATTTATTAGCAAAATACTGCAGACATTTGATGGCGCCATCTATGCAACAAGTTACGTACTAAGCACATAGCGCAGACACAAACCACTCAGCAGCGCCATCTATTGCGAGATAAACGTAACCACTGCGATACACACCAAGTAGCGCCCCATACCTTGCACTAATTACAGGTTAAATGACTAAATACAACACAATTTCATTAATATTTAAGCAAAAATCCACATTAAGCAAATAAACAAATAAAACAACAAAAAAGCAATAATAAATGCAGGCAATAAACAGCAGTTTAACACATCTCTATCAAACATCATACAGATTATGAGTATGCGAATTATGATTAAACGTACTTAGTCACTATGTTAACACGATTATTTAACAAATTTAAATTTATATCTCCATATGTATCAGCATTTTAATTAGTGAGCTAAGCAAATATGACTTTTTCATTCAACAATTGCTGCTTTATTGTATTGTATTCTAGTTCAATGCGAATCTAACCATAAACTGAGTTGAGTTAATTAAAAGTTTTGTGCAACTTAAACGACAACTAAATGAACGGCACAACATCCAAAATGTTGAAATCACAGATTGACAATTACGATTTCTTTTTTGCGTGTGGATTAGGCGACTATTCTATACTCTGCAAAGTTAAGGAAAGGTAAAGGAATATTTATAATTATTTGTTTAGTACACATAAAACTAAAACCATGGAAAGAAAATATCAGCCAAAGCTGCCTTGGAGTTTTTAATAGGTTATCATTATTTTACTTTACTAATCACCCAAAAGCTCTCCCTCTCTCTTTCTCGCTCTCTCTGTCTATGATCCTGGCCTATGCCCTAGCATTAGGGTTCACTCAAGCGCGACGATGGTCAGTGCGTCGACAGAGTTGGAAGTTATTGTAAATAATTATGGTATATATATATAGTTATTTTTAATTAGCCGCACAGAAACATCAACAACAAAGACACAACACAACTTCCAACTTGATGCAATTTGTGACGCTTTAAGGTCATTACGATTAGCCAACTGACCAAGTTGTGGAAGTGGAATAAAACCATAGCGTCTGAACAGCAGTCTATGCTCAACTACTGAGCTCGTAAGGCTGTGCGTCCAATTAAACAGCTGTGTGGCCCCAACAGACGTGAGTCACAGTCGTGTGTTAAGCAAACGCCAGAGTTACACCGATCGCCCCTAACCTCCCCTAACGCGTCAGCACCTGTCATCGCGTGAGAAAGACAGAGAGAGCAAGAGAGGGAGCTGCTTAATTAAGCCGTCTCCCTTGCACAGCTGCCAGTCGCCTTCTCCTTTGACCACGCGACAAATTGTAACAAGTGGCCGCTGAACTGTGTTTTAGTTTCAATTTCAGTTTCAGTTTTTGATTCAGTTTCAAACGAACAAGAGCGCCGACAATCAGATGCGCACTTAATATAAACAATAAACAATTCTAATAACAGTTTGTGGCAAAAACGTTTTGTTTTCAATAATTAAAGAACTGTCGTGTCAACCGTGTAACTAAAACAAAAAAAAAGTCATTTTATGTTCTCATTTAGAAAGTCGTCTTTGTTTGTGCTTATTTAGCATAGTTTAAGTGAACGAAATAAACGAACTGCTTTAATCATTTAACATAAGCCTTTAAAATGGGAAATTCCAGTTCCATTTGTGCTGATCGCAATGCCATAAGGAATTTCGATGAAAACGGGTAAGAAGTGGGCAAAAAGGAGACAAAGCTAAACAAAGATAATTCATACGAGGGCTGCACAAGAAGTTTTCAGGTTGTTTCAGTTTTGTGTAAATCTTAGTAACTAAGAATATATTAATATGAAACTCATTGAGAAATTTTATATTAATAAAGAATATCAATAAATGATTTGATATAAAACTGTGAAAATTAATGATAAACAAAAATGAATGATAACATTTATGACGAATACAAATGAGATAAACAGAAAACAAATACTGCGATAAAAGTTCACAAATCAGTAACATTATGCTTTTAAAATATTTCCAATTTGTGAAAAATTAAAATTTGTTATCGTTTAATTCTAATTTGAATGTATAAAAATTAAGAAAATTTACTTAAAAAGAAAAGTAATTTTAAAATCTACCCAACTAACCACAATGATTTACTTCAACTACTTCATAAACTTAAATTTATAATTACGGATTGATTCGATTTGTTGGGAATTCCTATTTGTGAGCTTCTACTGTATTATTGATAAAAAATAAACTGCTAATAAATTCTGGACGATATTCATTTATAATACGTGTCATATAAACCTTTCGCACAGCCCCTGCAAACAGTATTCACACACTTAACACATTGTGTTGTTTTCGCCCTTTGTCCGCCATCAGATAACCCAAAGCTGGTAGTTCCTCGTATTGTCATTAGAGCGTTCACTGAGTCCATATTAAGTATATAATCCTTACCACTTAATAGCGTCCACTGCAATTAGAAATGCTTGAGCTGTAAGTCCTCGGCACACACACAAGTGCAAGCAGTGTACAAGTGCCACGCCCCCAGTTGGACTGACCATTGATTTAAGTACAGAACTGGCAATTAACGTTTAACGATGCGATTTACCAGCGTTTTATTACTGATTTACGCGTGATTCACGGAACCCCAAAAAAAACGCACTCTCAACACCCTCAATATCTGCCTTCTCTGTTGTGGGCGTGGCCGGGCTTCGATTCAATTGTACAACTATTAAATCGCTTGGCAAACACGAAATACTATAAAAAAGGTTACGATAGAAAGTCTATAGTTACCTTTACCTTGATCGTGAAATCCTCAATAACAAAAAGCAAAAACAAAAAAACACATGAAATATATTAAACCATTAATATTTATGAAGGTTAGACACATGTGTGTAATGTTCCAATTTATTTTACTTCAGTACTTTCAAATTTGTTGCATTCGCTTACTGGGTCATATGTGAGACTGAATTGATTAAATTAAGCAAGCACTTAAATCCGAGATTAATAGAGCACACTGGAATTGAAATTAAAATAACGTGCGTAATATAAAATATGTTTCAAATAGCCAATGTTAGTAAAAAAAGATAGCATTCAAATAGCGCAAATTTAGATAATATTAGTAACAACAAAAAATTACATTATCTTTTCTTTATTTTTGACTTTCGATTTCATTTTAAATTCTGTTTTGACAATTGTCCATAGTTAAGATAACGCAAATAAATCAAAAATATCAATGAGATATGTTTACAAGTAATTTTTGTAATCTTAGTAGTTGTAAAACAAAAATAACTAAATAATTTAGACTTCGATAATTATCTTAACTATTTAAGATTTCACTCGACTTTAAGTCTCATTAGATGATTTCTTATATTATTTTTAAAAATTTATTTAATTTTATTATTTGTTTTTAGTAAAATATTGACAGCAAATTTTTTTAGAATTGCAATTTTCACACAAAAAAGAAACTACCAGCGATATTAGAGAAGTAATTTCAGTAGCAGCATTTTAATGCATTCCGCATTGAACTAGATATAAAATTGCGATACCTTCTATATAGTATATATGTTATGCACATTACATTACATTAACCCTTCTCCTACTCGACATATCGTAATCACAACGCCACTGATTATTTAGCAAATTGTTTATTCACTCAAGCGTAATGTTTTTATACCCTGATTGATTGTCGTAAAATCGCACAGTTCTTATCAGTTCGATGTGTTATTGTCCCTTTCCTGTCTCTCTCTCTCTCTCTTGTTCTCTCCCACATCGTTATGCTAAGCCAGGCAAAGCAAATCACCGAGAAGTGCTACGAAAATGTAATAGAAACGAAGAGAAAAACAAAGGCGCAGTGACAAAAATTCCCTGTAATTGCTGTTCTCAGTTCACTTTGAGTGCTGAAACGTTGCAGTCTAGATAGAAAAAGTGCTAAAAACAAGCAATTAACCATCGATATTCAGAAATATACTTCAGAACACATTTAGTATACATTAATTAATTTATAGCCAATCAAGTGCAGACTGTTCGACTTATCTCAAGTGTTCAATATGTATTTCGCTCTGCGTCGTTTTTCCTCATTCGCGACCTTTGGACGACTAAAGAAGCTGTGAGTTAATATAGTACATACAATATATACATATATTTGTTTAGCATTATCTCTCTCTAAAAGTGGGTGTAGCATTTTTGCTGATAACCAGCGTAAACACACAGTATCTTCTCAGTATCGCCTACTGTCTGGCCTTCTAGTCGGGCATCACCTGTTCCTCAAATTTTGACTGATAATTTTGGTTGTAATCAAAACAAAGTCAACTGCTTCAATAATTATTTGATAATAAATATGAGCGCAACAAGTGTGTGAACAATGTACATAAACTTGTATATTTCCATTGTTTATTATATGATTTTTTTCAACCAACCGGTCATTCTATTTTAAGCACATTTCTCTTACGTAAATTTCATTTTCAATTACCATAATTCAACGAAATTGTCAACTATTTTGTATGAGAACTTGTCAGCATGTTTGAATTCGCTTTTTAACTACTTCAAGCACCTTCAGTTCTCCCTCCGCTAACCCTTGTGGTGCTGTCATAAGTTGACATCAAAGCTCCTCACATAACATCACATCGACTATAGTTCTAATAATTAAATTATTCCGAGTTCCGCGCACTCTTTCTTATTGCCCTCCTGCCGTCGTCTAACCCTTCTCTACCATACACGCACTCTCCCACACACACACACACTCACGCTCTCTCCCTGTGTGCTCTGTCTCATTCACAGCACGCCGATTTATCCAACGGCCAATAATTCCCAGAGCCCTTCCAATGGCCAAATAACACCGTATCATCGTCAGCAGCAGCAGCAGCACCATCAGCTGAGTGCAAAAGAGCACGGCTACTACAAGACCACAATACCCGTTGGCAGCGCCGTCAGCAGCGGCAGCAGCAGCAGCTGCTCTCACTGTCAAACAGCTGATTTGTGCTCACGCGCACTTTTGCAAGAGAGCGCTTACAACAATAACAATAATAATAATAACATAAGCCCGCCACGACTCTCTCGCGCACACACGCACACACACACACACGAAAGCACAAACCATTGTGACGATGAGGGCGGCGTTGCGACGTCAGCTGCGGCTGCGGCTGCGACTGCGAAGTGGCGCAGTAGTCGTGTGTGTAAAAATCATACGACTACAACGACAACAACGCTCGAATACGAACTTTCGAATTTTGCAAAACTCACAACACAAATCAGTACGCAACACAACGTTGACCAGGCAACAGCAGCGACATCCACAGTCCAAGCTTTGCCACCACCCATCATATCCTCGAACCACTGGCAGCAGCTACAACAGAGCCTGCACGAGCTTCATCACCACCAACAACAGCAACAACCACTACTGGGAAGCACCTTCAATCAAAGCCAGCAACAAATTCGCAACTACAGCAGCAGCAGCAACATGAGCAACGGTCAAGATCAGCAACGGGATCGTCTGGGTCTTTGGGGTACCGGCGACAATGTGACCAGCGGCAATCTTTCCGGTCTGGATCGTCTGCATAACAAACGCTATGCCAAGGTAAGCGCGATGCCAAAAGAAATCATAGTGGAAAAATACCAGCAGAGAACAGCAGACCATTTTATTTGGGGTTGGTTTCGGTTAGGCACACACACACACACGCACAGACATAGTGGCGCAGGCTGAAGCAGAGAAGCGTTAGAAGCAACTTGTTAGACTGCCGAAAAAAAAGTGAAGAGAATTTCACAGCAAATCAATATAAAATATTTTCGAAGTCAAATATGAATTTCTTTTGGCGCAGTGTATCAGCCCTTCTTGGTAGAAGCTGTCATCGAAATTGGCAATGCCAAGTTTCAGCTGCTATTTTTATGCCATGTGCTTAAAAAACCAATTCATAAATAAATATTAAACAGAAATGTCAGCTGACAAAAAATTAGCTAGCAAATGTTGCCGGGGATTCGTATGACCTTTAGATGACATAGCCATAGTCATATTGTCCACACGCGCCGTCTAGCTGGAAGAGACCAAAGCTCATGACGCTGCCTCAGTGGTTTTTTATTATTTATTCAAAGAAATAGAAATGTTGATGTCAGCCCGAGAGGCATAGAAAATCAATATAGTATAGAGTAGTAACTGACTGTTGTGGCAACGCGCGACGCGCTTTATAATTAAATTGACCCAATCAATATGTCGATAATTAAACTATCAGAAATGCTATAAAAACGCAGAACACAACTTTTAAACGTATATCGAGAGCATGAAATGTGCATTACGTTCAAGTTCAGTGCCAATTTACAGATGCTGTTTAGTCGTTTTTATTTATTTTCCCGTTTTTCTTCTCTGCTTTTTTTCGTATTGTTGTTTATCGCCTCATTCATGCAATGCACATTTGCATCGCTCGAGAGCCACTTTTGTACTCAGAGAGCTAATAAAACGACACGAGAGAGCGAGAGCAAGAGCGAGAGAATAAAGCGCATAAATAGGGGTTGGGTTTGTTTGCCTCATAATGTGCTTGATGTGCTTGTATGCTCACATTATGCCATATCATTTCTTTGATGATGACTTTTGAGTCGTGACAAGTTCATTATCTATTTAAAGGTGACACAGCAGCGCTCAAGATTGCTTATCGACTTGTCAAAATACTCGAAAAATCTTATTACACTTTGTTTTGAAATGCTTCTGAAATTATCTTTACACTTTGTACAAAAGGGTCTATTACTTATAGCAGATATAATGAAATGTGTTTATATTGTCCATGCAAAACTATTCAGCGGAAAGTTTTTGCTATTCTTATCACATCGTTCTGCGGACTTCCAAACCGACAAGAACTGACCTACATTAAGGCATAAAATTAACTTTTTTTCGTTGTCGTTGATTTGCAACCGCAACAACAAAACTTATTTGTTAGACGAACAATATATTTGTCTGGGCCGATGGAACAATATAAATTTTGTGCTAGACAAATCATTTGCATGTTTACTTCTCTTATCCGCGTGTCGCTGTCATTCGGCGCGATAAGAAATAAAGAAGCAATAGATAAGCAAACACTTTAACCGCAAGTCGAAGTGTGAATACTCTCTGCTCACGATAATAATAATAATTAATCTAATGAATTTGCTGTAATATATCTGACTGACCACAACACTTGTCTAGAATATCACGCATACGCAATGTGAGCAGAGCTAGTGCTCTCATTTGAATAATTTATGCGGTCAATGGACACTGATAGTTCACTAAGAGTTCACTATGGAAATACTCGAGCTGAATGTGTGTAAATACTTTGAGCGTAGCAAACATTTCTTACATCCTTTTGTGTTCAACAAGAGCAAGAGACCTTTCACCTTTTGACAGAGGAAACAATTTGTAAGAAATTGCTGCTGTGTTTCTTTTGTTGCTCATGCGACGGATGCTTTCGTCATCATGCCAGTTGATTGCCTCTAATCGCCGTCGGCTTGTGCCCTGATAATGATAATGACGATGATAATGATGATGATCGCACAGCGCCAGACACCGCAATCATCAGCTGAGCGACCCATTCGTGTTTTTATTTTGATTTCTTTCTTTTCAATGTGTTTTGTTTGGTTTGGTTTTGTATTTTTGTATTTGGTTTTTTGCTCTTTTTTTGCAATTCGGTAAAACATTGTATATGCGTAATCGTACCGTTGCGTATTACGTATACGCCGAGTGTGACGATGAAGCAAGCAGCACCAGCAACGTTAGCTTGGGAGTGTGTTTGTATGTGTGTGTATGTGTGAGCTACAGTTATAACTGTTGCCAAGCGAACGAACGATCTCGCTTATCGTGCAACGCGCCATTTCAATGTCAATAGTGTCGTTTTCAACGGTGTCGCACTTGAATTTCACCAGCCTTCGGTTCGTCCCATTGATGACGTACCATAAACAAATGATATCTCCGATATTGCGACAACACTTCATTTCCCACAACAGACGTGCCCCATATTTGTCGAGTGTTTATTGTTGTATTGCGGGTATTTTTGCTTATTTCTAAGAGTTCAATTAGCGCCTTTTAAGCCGACAGCAGCAATTTTTAAGCCGTCTCGTACACGCACTTTACACATGACTAGACTGTTTTTTTTCGGGGGGTATTCATTTAAATTGTTTCAACTGTTGATTAGATTAAAACCGCAATTTATTATAATTTGCGTGTAGCTTTCCAGTGTGTTCTATGCTACGTGTGGCGGAATTTCGAAATTACTGCGTGATTTGTCAGACAATGGCTCGACTAAAACAAAAAAAACCCAAAACAATAGAGACTAGATTATGACGCACTTTTAAGCTACCTTTAAGCTGGTTTTATGTATTTAGTTGGCAACTCGAAACTTGAGCTGAACTTTAGCCTTTTGCGCTTCTCGAGAATGTCACGATCAGGTGTCAGGAATGCAGTTAAGACAAGAGCTTCTGCCTTTTGAACGTGCCCAACAACAGGTAGCTGCAATTTTTTAATTGCATAATTAATTGTGATTTCGAATGAGTTGCCTTTTGTTCGCTCATTGGCAACGCCCACAAGCCAGAGAGTTTTTTGTTTTGTTACACAATATAGCCTCAAAATATTACAGCAAATCTAATGCTCTAAACACTTTCAAAATATAGTAAATATATATTCGCGAATCATGCTGTATATTTAGTATTTAGTTGCGTATCGAGGCCAGCGCTGAGTCAGCATCAATTCGACTTTCAAATTGTCTGTCCCGGCGGCATTGGGCCCGGCATTCGTATTCGTAATCTCGACAGAAAAAAAAGCTAAGCTTCAGCTACAGATACAGATACGCCTAACCGAGTGCGTTCCATCTATTCGCTTTGACTTTGAACTTCAAACATAACGCGACTGATCTTCATGCTTGTCTGCCTGACTGTCTGTCTGACTGTCTCTCTGTCTGTTTGTGTGACTCGCGTGTCTATCTCTTTTTGGGGCAGGTGTGTGCCAGAGGTCAACTATTGACGACTTGTCAGTCTCAGCCCATGGACACACGCCACACGAGATCACGCCAGCGCCCTTAACAGGTTGTCGCTGGCGCGTGGCATGCAGCGAGCTCATGCGTTGTCTTGTGATTATTATTTTAGAGCTTGGGTCACTCGATGATAGCGAACATAATCTCATAATGATTAAATTAATTGTCTGTTTTGTTGTTAATGTGAGAATTTATTAACTTTTGTACTGCATTAAACCTTTCAAACAGCGTTGACCTACAAAGAGATTTAATTGAAGCGGTTGCAATCGAATATTGCGTATACGACCACAAATTACATTACGATTATTACGTATACGTTATCAAGAAAGCAAATTCTAAACCTTTGTTTCATATGCCTTATAAATATATATTTATCCGAGCCCTTCTATAACATTATTGGAATACGATTTATTTACGTTCATATTAAATTAAATTTTTTGAATGAGACTATTAACTTCATAATCATTGTTCAGCAAAATATAATCTTTATATTAATAACAAATTATTATTAAGTTTTAATAAACATTGACTAAAATAAATAGTTAATAGAGGTATTATATAGCTTCAGAAATCAGATACTAATAACATTATTTTCCTCATGCGAGATCAAATATGGATTAGGTACTTACAATAATTGTAGCTTAGAATAAAATCTATAAAACAATAATACTATCAGAGCAATTTGAGTCAATTTTTAAATCAATTTACTATATTGATACTTAAACACGCAATTATTTATAGGTAATTCCTTATCTACCAGCGCTTTTATATTCAAAATCTTCTTTTGAAAGCAGCTGTAATTAAATAATTCGTAAATTAGTTGACTAAATTTTAGGTGAAGAACATTTCTGTTTTAGAAGTTTTCTATATAATTATATTAATGCTTTTGTTGGGAGACTTGTTATGGGAATTAATTCAAAAATTAAATCCGTAATTTTCCACCCCACCTTTTTAGGAAAATATTTAATTGAATTCTATCAAAATCTGTCTTAAGCATAGGAATACAAATTTACTAATCAAATGTGTTAATCATAACTATGTTTAACAAGTTTGATTAGTAAATAATAACAATTAAATCTATAAACTAATCTATATCATAACTATGTTTAATAAATTTGATTCTTAAATAACTAACATTAAATCCCTAATATCTTCCAGGGTCTGGCTTTCTCGCACGAGGAGCGTCAGCTGCTGGGCATCCACGGTCTGCTGCCCTTCGCGGTGCGCAGCGATGAGGAGCAGGTGGCTCACTGCCACACGCTGCTGAATCGCCTGGAGAACGATCTGGACAAGTACATGTATCTGATTGGTCTCTCCGAGCGCAACGAGCGTCTCTTCTTCAAGGTGCTCAGCTCCGATATTGGCGGCATGATGCCACTCGTGTACACGCCCACCGTTGGCCTGGCTTGCCAGAAGTACAGTCTGGTATTCCAGAATCCCAAGGGTCTGTTCATCTCGATCAAGGACAAGGGACACGTCTACGATGTGATCAAGAACTGGCCAGAGACCGATGTCCGTGCTATTGTGGTGACCGACGGCGAGCGAATCTTGGGTCTGGGTGATCTGGGTGCCAATGGCATGGGCATTCCTGTGGGCAAGCTGTCGCTGTACACAGCGCTGGCTGGAATCAAGCCACATCAGTGTCTACCCGTCACCCTCGATGTGGGCACCAACACCAAGTCCATTCTGGAGGATCCCCTCTACATGGGACTGCGTGAGCCACGCACCACTGGCGCAGTGTACGATGAGTTCGTGGAGGAGTTTATGCAGGCGTGTGTGCGTCGCTTTGGCCAGAATTGTCTTATTCAGTTCGAGGACTTTGGCAACGCCAATGCCTTCCGTCTGTTGAGCAGATATCGCGACAACTATTGCACCTTCAACGATGATATTCAGGGCACAGCTTCTGTGGCTGTTGCCGGTTTGTTGGCCTCGCTGAAGATCAAGAAGACCCAGCTGAAGGACAATGTGCTGTTGTTCCTAGGTGCTGGCGAAGCTGCTCTGGGTATTGCCAATCTCTGCACTATGGCCATGAAGGCTGAGGGTCTGACCGACGAGGAGGCCAAGTCACGCATCTGGATGGTGGACAGGTGAGTCTGAAGTAAAAGTAATCATCGAAACTTCTGCTACAACATAAATCCTCTTTGCAGCCGTGGCGTGATTGTCCGTGATCGTCCAAAGGGCGGTCTCACCGAGCACAAGCTGCACTTTGCCCAGGTGCATGATCCCATCGACACCCTCATGGAGGCCGTGGTCAAAGTGCGTCCCAATGTGCTGATTGGTGCCGCTGCCCAAGGCGGTGCATTCACCCGCGAGATCTTGGAGACAATGGCCGAGATCAATGAGACGCCCATCATCTTTGCTCTGTCCAATCCCACCAGCAAGGCCGAGTGCACCGCCGAGGAGGCTTACACCCACACTCAAGGCCGCTGCATCTTTGCCTCCGGCTCACCCTTTGCCCCCGTCACCTACAATGGCCGCAAATTCTATCCCGGTCAGGGCAACAACTCGTACATCTTTCCGGGTGTCGCTCTCGGTGTGTTGTGCGCCGGCATGTTGACCATTCCGGAGGAAGGTGTTCCTGATCTCGGCCCAATGCTTGTCGGATCTGGTGTCTAAGGATGATCTGGACAAGGGCAGTCTCTATCCACCACTCAACTCGATTGTCAACTGCTCGTTGGCCATTGCCGAGAAGATCGTCGACTATGCCTTCAAGAACAAGTTGGCCACCGTGCATCCGGAGCCAGCCAACAAGTTGGCCTTCATCAAGGCCCAAATGTACGATCTCGACTACCCGCGTGCCTTTCCCGAAACTTATCCCTTGTAAATGGCCAAATAACGAGTAGAGATCGATCCTCAGCACGATCAGCACTTCATGCTCAGCAGACTTTCCATTCCATTTGGCCTTTCTTTGAGTTGCCGTACAATCGATCGATGGATCAAACATGCATATGTTATTTATTTTTCTATAAAAGAATCGCACATCCACCCCCCTTCCCCTCTTATCTTGTATCTTATACTCCACATAAACCCACGAATCCAAAAGCTGTTTTTTTATTTGCTGGTCAAAATCACCAAGAGAGCAAATGTTTTATGATGTTGATAATGAATGATATGTATGTAAATGGGATATTAATACTAGTTCGCTAGATATCTTTATATGTACTAAATACAAATTCTATGTAATCGTGAACACAAACTATGATAAGTAACTAAATATAATAATAACAAAAACACGTCTTAAAGTTTATTTATTTAACTCGAGTGCAAGAAATACAAATTTATAATTTACAGCAATTTCAATCTTTTAAGCGGACTTTAGAAAAGCAAAAAGCCTGTAGGCCAGATTCATGATCTGTAAGATTAAAATAATAATATAGTTAATTCCTTAAAGAGCGCCTTCTTCGATTACCTGCGAAAAATGCACCATGTTGAGCTCCATCAAACCAAAGGCATTTAATTTTTTGGTACACTGCGTATACTTAATCCACATCAGAATCAATTTGCGTGTTCTCTTATCGCACACATACCAGCTCTGATTGTAAAGGATGCCATTCAACTTCGAGGACTAAAAAAAGTAACTGCTCAAGCAAATAAAAGATATATATAAGATTTATAGGTAACTTACGGCCTCCTCCAGCTGTGTGCCACGAAGGCAAATTTCATAAGTAAAGGCCACCAAGGCCACGCCCACCATCATATACCTTGACTTCATTAGAAAATCCTGCGTCTCTGTGACTAAATACAAATGAAAACATATTGCTGCTGCGGCAACTAAATCAGTAATCATGATGGACAAATTAAAGATGCTGTTGAACTTGTCGCAAAACGAATTGAGATATCGATGACGATGAATCAACCGACAAAACTGTTTGTAGATCTCAGAATGAGCTTCAGATGTTAGGTCGAGACTCTGCAGCTGCCAGGCCAAGTCATCCAAATGCATTATGATGTGTAGAATCATTGTATTGAATATAGTATCAAAGGTGCAGAAATAGGCAGTTCCACTGCACGAACACATGATATCATAGAGCCAGGCCAAGATATATAAATTGTGATTCTCCCGAATACCAAATGGAAGCCAACCACCCAGAAGTTGTTGCTCCTCTCGGATGGGTCCATTCACATCTCGGGTAAAAGCATAGACAATGGGAGGAACCGCACAGAAACCAACTATTGCCGATTGTATGATATATGCCACATAATTATAACGCACTTGAAATCGTTCGTAAATTTGGGGAGCACGCATTGCTTGTTGGGCTGCTAAATCATGGGGAAATTCTTCGTCCAAGATATTGAGAAATTCAAATATATCGGCGTGCTTCACATAAATCATTACACCACGCACTGAGAAGAATATACCGATAAATAACGCTGGTAGATTTGGATTAGATGGCAGGCCTAGAAGCACTCCTCTTACCACCTCTGTGAGTATGCCAACGAAAAAGCAAACATGAAGAACCAATGTTCCATAAAATACACTTTGGGTTTTATTGCACAATCGACCGAATTCGTCGCGCCCGATATGCATATGTTGCAAGCAGAACCACTTCTGAAACTTTAAAAATCGTAGAAACTGTTCAAACTTTATAGGTTCCATTGGGCAGGATTTGCGAAACGTTTCGTTTTATAAAATAAACTGTATGTTCGTCTTGTGCGAAGAGTCTTTATATGCAAAATACGACACCATTCCTCAATTGACTAATTAGGGCCTATAAGGTGCTCTAATTAGACAGGACTTGGCAATTTCGCAATATAATTATTGGTTAGCGGTAAAAAGAAATTGCATAATAACGTACGTTCATTGTAATTTGAATCCAATTGAGTAATTATATATGCAACATACAGTTTTACTCAATATGTGCTTCAGATTTCAAATTTGACTTCCCTGGAAATTAAATAATTCAAAATTCAAATTTCAGTTAAACGATAACCATTTTCGCGGCCGAAGTTATCGATATCGAGCTCAATTTTGCGCAAACACTGCTCACCATGCGCCTTTCGCTCTCTTAACGCTCACGTTTGTTTTGGTTACCGTCATCGTATGTAAATGCCGTATGTTAGAGAGTGACGACAACACACAACACTGCGCTGTTCTATTCTCAGTTGCACTGCAGCCCTAGTCATTTTATTTCATATGAGAAACGTAAATATTGTTGGTCAAAAAGAAACTGCAATAAAACATTTATTAATAGTGCGCAGCGATTGCACAATAAATGGATAGGTTAAAGGTGAGTGGCATGCATTAATTTATCTATTAATCTATATCTTATCTTATGAAATTGCAGGAAACGCTGGGGCGACGTCAACTCGCCGATGAGCTGAAGCAAAAACAGGTGAGTGCCGTGTACAAAAATTAATGAGGTGCATGCAACTAAACTGAACACCTTATTAGGCCATAACGGATCAGCTGCTGCAGCGCATTCTCTACTCGAAACGGCTGCTGGTGGATCATGTGGAGGCACTTGAACAATGCATGCAACAACAACAACTAGCAACTGCAACAAGCGGCGGCAAGCTTCAGTTGTTGACCACAAGGAATGCTTGCATTGTCCTTGGCAGCACAGTCTTGGAGCATCTGATAATGCCACGAGGCTGGCGTTTGATGCTGCTGCCAACTGTGCTGCTAAGCGGCACCTTTGGCGCATTGTATGCCGTTAAAAATGTGTTTGTGTGTCGCAATAAGATGGTAGAACGCAAGCTGGAGGAGTTGATTAAGACCATCGATGAGTTTGGCAACTGCATTCGACGCAATATGACTTACTTTCAGGAGATTATCATCATGAAGCAAGCGGAGCTTATAGAGTAATTGTAGCAATCTTATATATCCATAAAATCTATTTCAATTGCCTATATTTTGTAGATCGCGTCAAATTGAACGCGCCTGGGATTGCATCACGGCGGCCAAAGAGGTGACGGAGATACTCTACGATGCCACGCGCAAGCTGGAAGTGGACTATCCGCTTCACGCCAAGTTTGGCGCTTTTTATGCGCCCATGGAGGAGCTGCGCGAGTGCGAATACTTTAAGAACAATGTCACCGATTACAGCCCCAAGCACATAAAGGTAATGAGCCAGAGAGTGAGATATTCGCTAACCGCTTTTAGGGAATGCTAGTGTGACAACTTTCTTGATGGACTCTTTTTAACCTCAAGCTTGATCTACAACTAATCTTATATTTGCTAATTAAAATGTAAGAGTTTAATAATCCGCTTCCCATTTACAGGACTTTCACAACATATTTGCCTATGTGCAGTCGCAGTATTTGCTGCGGTTGGCGCTGTCCATCATGACGTTGCCCTCGATCTCGCAGCTGAGCTACGATCTGGTCAAGATCGACAATCAAGTACGACAGCTGGTGCAGGAAGAGGAGCAGCATTTCAGGAATCTAGGTCTGACCATGCAAAACAAGAAGCAACTGGAACTGGATCAGTTGCATGCCGCCAAGGCGCAACAGCAGCAAAGCGGACCAATTCCCCTGTTGCAACATTCATCGCTCAAGCTCAGCGCCTGCATGGTGGCAGTGGCTGGCGAATGCCAGGCCTTGGATGTCACGCTGCAGCAGCTGACGGCGACGGAGGCGGCGAACAAGAACAATGCCAAGCAACTGGTGGCCGTGGCCAACAATATGCGTGGCATTGAGAATGCGTTGGCCGTGTGCTGTGATGATTTCCAACGTCTGATGCTTGTGTACAACAAGTTTCTGCACAGCAAACTGGACTTGGACGTGGAGACCCCGCGGCCAAGCAGTCAACCTGGAGCCAAGGACGAAGAGTTCCCCGAAAGCATATTGCGCGTGGAGTTTTCCCAGCATCCCAATGAGCCGCAGAAATGCGACGACTTCTATGCCTACATGTACGATGAGCACGAGGCGCAACCCTATGAGGACGAACAACAGGCACCGTATCCCACGCCCGAGAAGGAACTGCTTAACTTTGAGAAGCGCATCACGAAGGGCAAATTCAAGCCAGTGCTGCGGCAGCTCAAGGATCGCATTGATCCCATTCGTCAGGTGATGCTGGAGCGAGAGCGTGAAGTGCTCACTGCCAAGGGCATCAATGTGGACGAACTCTTTGGCAAAATGGAGGAAGTTGAACAGGAGCAGCAACTGCAGCAGCAGGATAATCGCCTAACTGAGGCAACAAGACAAAGCGACTATGATGGCTCTGAAGATTCAGAGTCGGACTCGGCTGACGAGCTTTACAAGCGACGCAGCAAACAAAACAAAGATCGCGACAATTTTGCCGAAATGCGACAATTCTTGGCACAAAAACAGGCTGTGAATCTATTCAATTTGGATGGTGGCCAGATGCCAAGACCCCTGCCGCCGTTGCCAGCTGCAAATGAAGAGGTGCTGGAAAGCGAATGCTAGACATATTCACCCACAACAACAACAACAACAACTCACAACAATTACTCATATTATCTCCTCTGCCTTTGGTTTTTATCTAGAAATATTTTATGCGATAAGAGTCGAAACAGCTGCAAGCAGCGATTCGCACATCGCGACTTCTCCTCGACAAAAATTTGTCATCAAGTTTGTTCTGTTTTCTCCTTGGTTTGCGTTGCGATCTTTTGCTGTACAAACAAAAAGAGCCTAGCAAAATTATTAAACTCATACACGGAATAAAATACAGCTGCCTATTTTTATGAAACACAACTGAAGAAACTAACATTTTTACCAACAGCTGCAATGATTTCATCAGGCAATAAGACTGAATTTTTAAATTTAAAGTGGAGAACGGATTTAGTTTTGTCAATCTATGAATGGATTTGCCTAAAAAACTGAACGGACAGTTGATATACTTCAACGATTTTGATTGGCTATAATCTCATCATGCAATAATACGATATTGACCAATTCGAACTGCAAAACAAGCTTCAATTTGATGGTATAAAAATGCGTTTTATTTGACAAATTATAAACTATCGAAAACTTAAGTACAATACAAACAGCGAATGGCAACACTAGACACTACGGATGTATGCTTGGTGGTGGCATGACGAACTCCTCTCGGATTCAAAATATATGTATATTATGTACAGCACACTTTCGTGGACATCTTTGGCTCATGTGGTTCAAAGCGCATCGAGAGCGTTTCAGGCATTTGGTGCACCCGTTGTGCCAGCTCCTCCAGCTCCAGCTGGGTTACCAAACTTGCTGGTCACCGAGACCGGTTGCAGTTGCGAGAAGGCAGACAGATTGCTGCCCCTGACGCTGGTGTAGCGTATGGGCTGAACACCGTATTCGTTGCCCTTGAGACGACGTCGCACACACACCACGATGAAGCCAATGATGAGGCCGGCGACAACCACGACGCTGGCAATGATGACGGTGAGAATGATGTAGCGACGACGCAGAAAACGCGGTGGATCATCCTCGACAGGCTGATACTTCTTGGGTATGACCATGTTGCAAATACGCTCAGCAGTCAAATTGGTGAGCGGTGTTCCAGCGAGCAAATATGGTGTGGTACAGCGTGCCAGAGTCTCCTGGGATTGCAGCACCTGTGGAGCGCCAGCCAGCTCCAAGGTATTGAACAGTTCACAGCTGCAGTACCAAGGATTGCCGGCGATGGCCAAACTCCGCAGACGTGGCCAAGTTGTTGCTGTGCTGTTGCCGCTCACGTTGAGCGCCAGCGTGGTCAATGCATTCTGTGAGATGTCCAGCAGGGTGAGATTGCGACTTGCCAGAAGATCCGCAAACTCAAAGTTCTCCAGCTTTGGATTGTGTGCACAGTGGAGTTGCTCCAAGGCAGGCAGCTGCAAGGCGCCCAGCTCAATGCTGCGCAGCATGGGCAGATTGCTGATGTTGAGGCGACGCAGTGCATCCAACTGCCGGAAACTGTGTGCATCGATTTTGGCCAGTGGATTGTAGGCCAGATTCAGTTGCTGCAGCGATTTGCTCAGCTGTCTTATGGTGGCAGGCACAACGGCAAACTCATTGCCCGAGATGTCGAGTATGTGCAGACTGTGCAATGGGGGAAACAAATCGATTGGCAATGTGACCATCTGATTGTAAGACAAATCGAGGCGTTGGAGATTGGGAATCGCTGCCAGCGCAGCTGTTGTCGCATTATCCAAAACACTCAGTTTATTGGAGGCCAAGTTAAGTTTGCGCAGCTGTGGCGTATGCTCGAAAAGCTTGCGATCCAGGCGAGCGATGCGATTGTGACTGAGATCCAGATCCTTGAGCGCAATCGGCTCATACTTGGTGCTGTTAAAGGGGCCACGAAACAGTTCCGGCTTCAGGGCATCATCCGCAATCTCGTTCCAACTCAGATACAATGCCTCCACATTGGGCACGTCCATGAAAAACGGCGCCTGCAACTGTTGAATGCCGCAGTGGCGACACGAGAATGTCACAGCCGCCGTTGTTGCCGGCAACTGTTGCAGCAGGCGAATATTGTTGCCGGAATACGAGGCCACAATCTCAGTGCCCGTGTGCTGGGTGCCAAAATCTGTGGGCCAGCGAGCGAGAATATGCTCAAAATTCTTCATGGCACAGTTGAGAGTGTAGTGCACCCGATTGTTGTCATCCTTCGTTGAAATGCAGACGCAAGTCGTGCAGATGTCGGTCACCGACTGGTAGGGAATATTCTCGTACTGCCCACTCACTGTACTTAGTAGCAGGGCTGTAGCATTTAGCAGCTATAAAGAGAGAAATCATTCATTAATATCGAATTTTGGCATATTCATTTTATACTTAAGGAAGATGTTCTGTGATCTGTACTCTCTTGGCATCATTAAAATTGTGTTTGCTAAATTTTGTAGTATAAGCTTCTAAAATCGTTGAGATTAATATACATATATAATATTGGAGATACCAATTAAAATCAGTTGCAGATTATTGTTCAGTGGTATAACGCTTCTTTACTTTATATTTAGTACCATTAAAATTCAATAAAAATAACAGAAAAGTGTTAGGCATCTAAAATAACAGAAGTTGTAGGCATTTTAATTTGAATTGATTCCTTAAAGAGGGACGAAAGATCAGTTGTTTATGTAGGACATCTCAAGTAGCATTGATATCCTTAATTTTTTTAACTTTAGCAGACTTCAAGACTAACGTAACAAACATATACAGATATAAAATTGTTGCAGAATATTTTATATATTTATTGATTTTATATATTTATTGATTATTATTGATATAGCAAAAGCTAAGTAAGTACTCCCAGCAGGGCAACCCATATATTCCGACTCAAAAATATTTTACAAGAATAAACGAAGAAAATAAACACATTGCTTTGGGTTGGTGAAGTAAGGAAAGTAAATACTTATAAGAACCCAAAAAAGTTTTCATAATCAATTTAATTTGCACGGCAGTTAATTTTAGCTTATTTGTGTAAAAGAAGGATGTGCAATTACTGTGAATTTTTCTAGAAGATGGAGTGAGCTTGAAGAAAATGCAATAAATTAAAAAGCTTAAAAATCAACTTTACCTTTTCACAAAAAAACTTAAAAACGTAAAAAAGTATGTTTGCCTATATATTTTCATAAATCAACCCAAAAGAAAGCTCTACTTATGTGCATATTAAGGTATTATAAAATATATTGATAATCATTATTATTGCGACAACTTTGCTGTCCTATTTGCCGTAAATCAAAAACAGCTCGTGTTGCAATAGTATCTTTTGGATCTCTATCTCACTCTCTCTCATAAAAAGGTTTCCCCAACTTGAAAGTATCTCTCTCTACATTGAAGTTGTAGATGTAAAAATATATGGGTATATGTATGTATTATTTGGGTGCTCTAACGACAAAACAATTTTTTGCGATAAGATAAGGATAACGTTCGAAAATTTAAGTAACTTTTATTCACTCACCAGCAGCAACAATTTGTGCCTCATTTTGTACACGTTGTCGACGTTGGCCTTTGTGTATTTTCTTTCTTTCGTCTGCTGGTTTTATGTTTATTTCTCGATAATTTCTATATGTATGAAATTCCAACACACGTAAAGCGCACTTGCGATATTAATTACTGAGGCACTGCTCCAATTGCATATGGTTTTGATTTTCAAAATTATGACCGTTTAATTCGAACAAACACCTTTCGAAGACGAACTGGAACTAAAATAATGAATCAAAGCGCAACAAGCGGTGGTTGGCATATTTATATTTGTTTTGATTAGATATCAGCTGAGAGAGCGAGCACAAACACAAACCGCTCTCTCAGTGTTACACTCTTTCTCTCTCTACCTTTCCCACACTCACTTTCGCTCTCTTTCACTGAAGCTGAAGCCGCAATGGTTCTACTTGGAAGAAGCAGAGCAAGTCTTGAGCGAGTAAAAGTGAATTAGATTTGAGTCATCCACATATGGTTTTGTATTCCTTTGCAAGGTCGTTTTTGTTGATGTTCGCTTCGTCTCTCTTTCGCCCACAGCTGCAGACTGTTTTCGTATTCCAATTTGAGTAGTCAGCACACTAATACACACATTAAGAATGAAGCTGATAAGATAACGGGACTGCGCTCACAGTTGACTCAGCTCAAAGATTGAGAATATGTGTGTATGACGGAGATGGCGGAAACTACTAAAGATCGCAAGATTTGGCCTCTCTCACCAATTAGACTGCTGAGCCAATTGCAGCAGTCAAGCAAGTAGCCGACCAACCATGTGTCACTCGGTTTCATTGAACTTTGCGCCTCAATTTATGCTCACATATGGAAGACATTTATACATCCAAACAGATGCACATGTGTGTGTGTGTGTATTGATACAAATTGAGCTGTTCAGCGTTGTACAGGCAAATTGATGGGGGCAGGCGAGTTGAGATGAGACAATACAAACAAATGTTTGTGGTCGCATCAAGTGGAAATTGGTTGCATAAACAACTTGAACAAAAGGACAGACAGACGAAGCGACACTTGTGAGTCATTCATTCAGTATTTGTGTTATTCTTTAATTTCAAATTTCAATATTTTTCCTATTTGTCAGCACATAGCACTTGCGAGTGAAAGAGATAGAGAGAAAGACAACAACACTTAAGTGTGTGTGTGTGTGTGGAGTCTTTGCCTTTCGACTTGCAAATGAAACTCGTTTCTTTGTTGTTGTTGTCTGCACTTTTGCAGCTGCCGCTGGATGTGAAATGTTTCTTCTCCTGCTTTATTCTTGCCTCTCAAATCTCAAAACGCGACGAACTGAACTGAAAGCGAAAACGAAACGAAAAAAAACGCCGTCGATCGTTCGCCGCCTGTTGCTCGAATTGAACTGAAACTGGAAATCGAGGCGAGTCGCGTCGAGAAGCAACTGTGGCAAGTCATTCCCTGCCGCAAGCTGTGGCCATCGATTCCCGTTCCCACAAACTTGCCCCCAGCCCCCTTGACCTCGCATAAAACCGGTCGTTGGCCGAATTTGAGACTGTGGCACGTTGTTTATGCCACACGATGATCATAGTTAATGTGTGGCAGCTGTGTCGCGTCTTTTTGCCCTCTGACTGTAGACGGAAATGCGCGCGTCACGACTTCCGCTGCATGCCCCAACTGCGGCACAACTTAAAAGCATAGATTGGTTGGTAATTAAGAACAAACATTTATACACAACAATATATGTAACTATCTATTATGCATATAGTAATCAATGGCCGTGGAGAATGCCGCAAATCCCAAGCCGCCAATGACGCCAGCCTTGATGCCAGCTCGCAGTCCAATCAAGCCGCCTGTGATGCCACCAGCGTAGGTGCCATTGCGCCAATCAGTAACGCCACGTTGCTGTTGAGGATTAGGAAAGTTAACTAAGTGATATAACTAATTTACAGTAAGGGATACTCACGCTCTCGATGGTACACTCAACTATGGAAAAGACAGCGCCAATCAAGGCAAAATTCTTGGCATACGAATGTGTTGTGGAACGCATTTCGCGAAAGACTTCGCGTGCCGTCTGCTTCTTCTCATTGGCAAAGGGATCAGCCATGTTAGGATTCACAGAAGCCGTAAACAGACCCAAAGCAGCGCCCAAGCCATAGCCTACAAGGGATCAAGAGGAAATGCATGATGCAATTACTTAAATAAAATTTGAATTAACTTTACCCATCACACAGGCCATTGCACTTTTGAATGCACAACTTTCCACGGCGGTTTCAATGAGTTTTTGCTCATTTGTTTTGATTTGCACCGGCCCATTGTTCTTAGGAATTACGATATTCTCACGATATCTGTTCAGGTTGCCCACAAAATGCATAGCCATCCTATCTAACTCGGCGGTCTCTATTAAATGCGGTTTGCTGGCTTCTGCGGCCTTGGGTTCAGCATTGGGTAGCATCGACATGATTTATGTGCACGTTATCTATCGTGTTTCATACAGCGAAACTGTTAAATAACTTGTTTTTTTAAGCCGTGTGTTCCAAAATAAAAAAAATTATAATTGTTATCACATCGCCAAACAGCTGTGGCTGCCGGCAGAGTTGTCGCACGTACTGAAATTATCGATAACATATCACTTAAGCAGTGTGACCCTGATAACGGCAAATTAAAAATGATCTATGATTTGCGATTTTGTAGATTTTTGTTTTTGAAACTCGAATTAGTGCGAAGAAAACATCAAAATGATGGTACGAGATTTTTGAAAACACTTTTAAACTTTTCGAAAAACTTGGAAATGGAATATTTGGTATATTTATCTTTGAAATCCTACGTGCGGTCACTCTGATTGATAACGCATTGCTCTCATCAGCGCAATGAAAACAAACAAATCTAATTGGAATCATTCTGTTTATAATTTATTTTTATTAGATTCAAATATTTCGCTGATTTGACTTAAATATTAAATTTTATTGCTATCACAAGTTGATTATACACATACAATATACCAAAAAAGGAAAACATGCTGGAGTTGCACTTGTCTGAATGAAGAAATTATCTGAATGCAAAGAACTTTTATCTTTGGCCCGATTTTGTTCGCGACAAACGCTAATTAAAGGCATAGAGTAACAGCAAAATGACACAAAAGCCAATTACTGCGCCCAGAATTAACGAATCGCGTCGTTTTTTGATGTTAATGCGCTGTATGAGACTGAAAATGAGATAAAAGAATTAAATAATGATACAAAAATTAGTTTAACTTATCAATTACCTATTTATCAATGGGAATCGATTGGAAATGTCATTGAAACGCGTCTGCAGACGCTTAAAAGCCTGTCGCTGAGCATGCAGATTTTCTCGTGTCTCGATGGCAATGTTGATCTGATCATTAACCATATTGCTGGCGCTATGCAGATGTCCACTCTCCTTCATGTACATCTCACGACGACTGAGACCCGAAATAGATGGACTTCCACTGCTCGTCGCCAGCCCCGATCCACGCAACAATTCCTCGCGCTCGATGCGCATCGTGTGATTCGCATAGATCTTGTTGAACTCCTGCCTATAGCCTTGGAGTATCTCGCGATGGCGTTGCAACGTATGCATTGCTGCGCTGCCGGTGGCAGGCAACTCAGACATTGATTCATTAAGCGATGACAACTACAATAAAGTGGAGCATTCTAAGATAACAGAAATATCCAATAGAATATGCTTTACCTTGTCAAGCATTTGCTCTATTTCGGCAGATAGCGAGTCAAAGACATGTTCGCCCAGCAGAGGTGATGTGTCAGAATTGCTGTTGCCGCCGCTGCCACTGCTGTTGTTGCTGCTTATGCTGCTGCCAGCTCCAATTTTACTGAATGCCACAAGTTTGAGGTCAATCTCATTTTCCAGTGTACGCGCCTGCTTGCGCAGCACTGTGCATGTTTTCAAATATATAAACCAATGTAGAACTTAAATTGTGTAATTAAACTTGTTCATAAATACCATCATAGCTAGAGACAGCCATTTGCATTTATATCCAGTTAACAAATTTCGTTGCAAAAACAATGGAATGAGCTGTTTTGCTGCCAGGGCTACAATGCTATGTTTTGGCTGATTTGATGCCCTGGCACACAGCATAAACAGGCAACAGCTGATCGGCATATTGCTTGCTGGTATATTTTAAAATGCAGCCTGTGGTCATACTTAGCAGTTGTACATTTTGTGTTGCCGGCAAAACGTTGTTCTGTTCGTAATTTAATTTTTTACAACTTTAACAAAATGTCACAATCGCAATCCAATAACGATTCGCGTGTGCCCGATGAGGAGAGCGATTTGCTGCAAATCAAGCCACTGTAAGTGAACCCGAACAATGTTCTTAAAGTGCTTACGAATTGATTAACTTTTTACTCGCAGTGGAGCTGGCCAAGAAGTGGGACGCTCCTGCATCATGCTAGAGTTTAAAGGCAAGAAAATAATGCTTGATTGTGGCATACATCCGGGACTCACGGGCATGGATGCGCTGCCCTATGTGGATCTGATTGAAGCGGATGAAATTGATTTGCTTTTCATATCACAGTAAGACTACAAATTGCAGTGTATTCTTCATGACTTTTCTAAAACATGTTTTCCGCTTTTAAACTATTAGCTTTCACTTGGATCACTGCGGCGCCTTGCCATGGTTCCTCATGAAAACGAACTTTCGTGGCCGCTGCTTTATGACACACGCCACCAAAGCCATTTATCGCTGGATGCTCTCAGATTACATCAAAATCAGCAACATTTCCACCGAACAAATGCTTTACACCGAAGCCGATCTCGAGGCATCTATGGAGAAGATAGAAACGATCAATTTCCACGAGGAACGCGATGTGATGGGAGTGCGTTTCTGTGCCTACAATGCCGGTCATGTGCTGGGCGCAGCTATGTTTATGATTGAAATTGCCGGCATTAAGATTCTGTATACGGGCGATTTCTCACGCCAAGAGGATCGTCACTTGATGGCCGCCGAAGTACCGCCCAAAAAGCCGGACGTCTTAATCACCGAGTCCACATATGGCACACACATTCATGAGAAGCGCGAGGATCGCGAAAGTCGCTTCACATCGCTAGTGCAGAAGATTGTGATGCAGGGCGGTCGCTGTTTGATTCCCGTCTTTGCCTTGGGACGTGCACAGGAACTTCTCCTTATACTGGACGAATTCTGGTCACAGAATCCCGATCTGCACGAGATACCAATCTACTATGCTTCGTCGCTGGCCAAAAAGTGCATGGCGGTCTATCAAACCTACATCAATGCGATGAACGATCGCATTCGTCGTCAGATTGCTGTTAACAATCCTTTTGTATTTCGTCACATTTCCAATTTGAAGGGCATCGATCACTTCGATGACATTGGACCATGTGTAATCATGGCATCGCCGGGTATGATGCAGTCGGGTCTCTCGCGTGAACTCTTCGAGAGCTGGTGCACAGATCCCAAGAATGGCGTCATCATTGCCGGTTACTGTGTGGAGGGCACTTTGGCCAAGACCATTCTCTCTGAGCCTGAGGAGATTACCACACTGTCGGGACAGAAATTGCCGCTCAACATGTCTGTGGATTACATTTCATTCTCGGCCCATACAGATTATCAGCAGACCAGCGAATTTATACGCATGTTGCGACCGAATCATGTGGTCCTTGTCCACGGCGAACAGAATGAGATGTCGCGTCTGAAGCTGGCGCTTCAGCGTGAATATGAAGCGGATGCCAGCACAGATATTAAGTTTTATAATCCGCGCAATACACATGCCGTTGATCTGTACTTCCGTGGCGAGAAGACGGCCAAAATGATGGGGCATCTGGCAGCCAAAAAGCCCGAAGTAGGCAGCAAACTCTCGGGTGTGTTGGTGAGGCGTGATTTCAAGTACCATTTGCTGGCGCCATCGGATCTTGGCAGTATGTATCTAAAGTACTCGATTATTTTGTATTGACTCAGCACAAAAAAGAATTTGATTTAATCATGTGATAAAATCGAAGAATCAGGCTTAATGCTAAGACCCAAATCAAGTCAGTCGCAGACCATTTGCAGCTTTTTAAGAAATCTTAACATTGTTTCCTGTGTTCCTCTCTTTCACCGTAGAATACACGGACATGAGCATGTCTGTGGTCACGCAGCGTCAATCGATTCCCTGGACCAGTTCGCTGGCCACTCTGCAGCTGCTCTTGGATCGCATTGGGGCTGGTTGTGTGGAGATTGTCGAGCCCGAGCGCAAGCTGCGCGTCTTCAATTGTGTGGAGCTGACGGTGGAGCAGAAGATCATAATTATGGAATGGCAGGCGACGCATGTGAACGATGTTTATGCCGATGCTGTGCTCGCTTGCCTCATGCAATCCGAGCTGGGTGGCACGAATATCAAAGGTGCCACCAAACAAACCAAGTCGGAGGAGACGCGTTTCCGCGAATGCCTCATCGAGACGCTGCAGGACACGTTTGGCGACAGCTGTGTGCCCAAAATGTTCAAAGGTGATCTGCTGCCGGTGAACGTGAGTGGCAAGCATGCGGAAATCAATCTGGAGAGCTTGGTAAGTAACTAAAAGTTTGCAACTATAAATTAGTAATTACAACTTCCTCATATTCAACAGATTGTCAATTGTGCCGAGGATGAAGTGTTGCGTCAAATGCTGAATACCACAGTGCAGAAGTTGCACCAAACGCTGGTATCCGCTTATTAAAGCATATTCCAGACTACAATTTGAATCTATAGGAGTTCTTTATTGTTTAGTTTCCAATACAAATGTTCAAAATAATAATAATAATAATAATGCGACTTTAACGTGCTGTCCTAGTTTTGGCAATTTGCTCCTTCAGCACCAGAATGCTGGCGCGTTGCTCTGGCGGCAGCTGTGCAATCTGATCGTCAGACAACTGCAGTACCTGCATAATGAGCGCTGCCTTTTCCTGATCCGATGCATCCGACGGCAGCACTCCATGAGCACCCAAACGGCTCTGCAGCTGCAATGCAGCAGATTGCTGTTGTTGTGTTACAGGCGGCACCTGTTGTGGTGGCGGCTGCTGCTGTTGCACCGGCTGTTGAACTGGTCCCGGTCCAGGTGGCATGGCGCCACGCAGACGCGGATCCATGGGACGTTGTCGTGGATCGCTTGGATACGGCATCGAAGCAGCTGGCGGTCCTTGCTGCTGCTGGGGTTGCATTTGAGCGCGTGTGCGCGGATCCATCAGCGGAGGCGGCACGGGATTGGGCATAGGGCCCGGCACCTGACGCATATCCTGATCCATGTTGCGTGCTAGCATGCGAGGATCCATATTCACGGGTCCCGGACCCGGCACCATGCGTAAATCGATGTCGTTTGAATGCATATTATTAAAGTTGGGACCACCAACGGGCATCTGCATCTGACCAGCTGCTTGTGGTGGCAACTGCTGTGGCTGCTGTTGCTGCTGCTGAGTTGGCTGTGGCGGCTGCTGCTGCGGATTCCCACCGAGCACAGGCGGCATTTGATTGGCTTTGAAGAGCATGCCCAGCGCCTGCTGCGGATCAACGATGCGCATCACAACCATTGCCTGGAGTAGTGCATAGGCCAACTGAGGATTCAGCATAAGCATTTGACGTGCCTCCGAAGGATTGCTAACTATGCACAGTTTCATTTGCTTCATCAACTCGTACATTTGCTCGGGCGGCAGAGAAGCAACCGTCTTTGTTATCAACTCGGGTGCCTCGTCGGGATCGCAGGGTTCGCCATAGGGATTCTCCACCTGCGGACCCTGCAGCAGCTGTTGCATCTCCATGCGTGACTTCTCTGTACAAGCATTATCCACACGCAAAGTGCGTCCGCCGATTTCGTAGCCATTGAGATTTCGCATAGCGCTGAGCGCTGTCTCCTGATCCTTGTACTCGCAGAAGCCAAAACCCTTTGGTTTGCCACTCTCCCGATCAAACACCAGTCTACCAAAAGAAATCTTTAATATCTCCTTGGAGAACCGAGATTATCAAAAAACTTACTTAAGCGACAAAACCGGGCCGACTTCACTGAAAATTTCCTTAAGCTTCTCCTCGGTGGCTTCGTATGGTATGTTGCCCACGAATACTGAACGCATGGACTTGTCCATGATACTCTGTTCTTGAGCTTTATCCGCCATGATGCTTTTTAGCTTTCTGCAGCCAAGATTGTTAAATAAAACAATATAAACAATTTGCTTAAAAATCGTGCTGCTTCGCGATACGGCTAGTAAATTTCCCTGTAGCAAAACAGAGTTGTACTTGCATCTGCAACAGTGTTGGTCAGTGCCAGAAGAAATTAGCATTAAAAGCATAGTATATTTTTTGGTAATAAATTTTGTTGTGCATTGTTTTATAAAAAAATTACTTAATTTTTATTTAAAACTTACAAAGATGTTTTGTGTTACAATTCTGCTCAGATTACCCTGAAATTTTTTGTAGATTACCATAAAAATACAAGTCATTCAGCGGATTTTTCCTTCTACCTATACGTACTGAAACCAAGCTACATATGTATGTATATATTTAAATATAGTATGTTGTCGCATTTAAATGACTGCAGTTGCGGTCACACTATTCGTTTCACACGTTTTGCAACACTCTAACGCCTGGTGTTGTAATTTTTCATTTTGTCGCAAGGTGAAATCGAAAATGACGGTTTTTTAATAGTGAAAAGTGCACTAAAATCACCAAATTAATCATCAAATTGTAGCTAACAAGGGCGTTTCACTATTCTGCATAAATGCACATGGAAAATTCAAACGTAAATGCATGAAAAACGTAATTGAAAATTTTTACTTTGTGTGGTGTAGCAGCACACACACGCACCCGCACACACACATACACATGGAGATAAACGCAGCAATGGCCTCGCACTCGTCGCACTCGCATTCGCAGCATATATAAAAGCTCAGTCTCAGTTGTTGTATATTGGAAGAAGGAGCGCACAAAGCAGAAGACGAGAAGAAAGATTTCTGTGTCATTGAACGAGGCGATGAGGCGACGACGACCAGCAGCGGAGTAAAGCAAGAAGGCTAATAACAAGGAGCATCAATAAAAATAAAAGAAAGAAAAACCACGAAGCCGAATACAAATACACACATACATATATAAGAACAGCTGCAGGTGCATAACTCTTCCAAGGATACTAACTCTACTGCTCTCTCCCTCTTTCCTTGCCCTTGTCTTCTGCTCGCACACACACACGTTACGATCGATACACGAACGCCGCCTGTGTATTGAGATTTTTTTATTGTATTGAACGCACATATCCGCAAATACAAATACAACGGCAATTGCAATTCATTTACAATTAGTGCTCATTAAACATTATTCTCAGTGTGCATAAGACTGTGTGTGCGTGTGTGTAGACGACTCTCCTTGGAAAGAGAGACGTCCGAACGAAATACCAAGTGGAAATTACTCTGGAAATTGTGTCTACCTTTCATGTGCGTGTGTGTGTGTGAGTTTAATACAACAAACAGAAGCGTATTCTGCGTGCGAGTGTGTGTAGAAAATTAAAGCAACAACAACGACAACATCGCAGTCGACAGTCCTAGGCAAGATCACACACACATACACCCTACTGCAACTTCACTAGCAGCAGCGAAGGTATGTAAAAGAGAGAGAGGGAGAGAAGTCGGTAATCTGCTTGTCCCACATGAGTTGACTTGTTTAATTAATTTCAAGTCCACAAACACTAACTCATTATGCGTGAATATATGTGAGTGTGTGTGTGCTTTGTTGTATGTTACGCACTTATGATTTGTACGACTTTTTCGACACTTTTCCTATGTGTTCCTGTGTTGAAGCAAGCTTTTCGCTCTAAGGAAAAATCAATAGCAACAGACGTAGTAGACAATTTGCTGCTGCTGCTGTTTGTTTTTTGGTTTTTGTTGGTGCACAACCCTTATAGACAGTCACAAAAGTGCCCACATACTACGGTATAGCAATATTTAGCAAATAAAAACACAAAAAAAACGAAAAAAGATTATTCACTGTGAATGTGTGAGAGAAAAACGCAACGCAAAAAGGTTTCCAACGAACGGCATTGCCATTGCCTAAAAACAACAAAGCCGCAACTAGCAGAGATGAATATGAATATGTTTGCATGTGTGTGTCTTCTACATGTGTGTGCATGTGTATGTGTGCCTAAAGAGAGCGCGAGTAATCAATGAGCTTCTCTCCCAGGAAGAACACAAGATATGATGTACTTGAAAGGAAGATCAGAGCTTTTTTTGTCTTTGAGTTTTGTATATATTTGCATTTTGTATTTGCAATCTATCTTCCGAATACTAAATTATATTTTCAATAACAGATTAGGTTTTAATTTATTTACATAAATTTTAATCAAATGACTTTTATGATCAATATATTAGAATTAGCGAGATGAAGGAGGTTTGTTTAGTAGAATTTTTAATTAGTGCATCTGAACGAATTATGCGATTCATTTACAATAGTTACTTGTGGAAACATATCAGCATAAACTTTATATAAAATTATTACAAATTAATACAGTCCATAAGAAATACAGGGGAAATTCAATTTATTTGCATAAATAATAATTTATTGATAATTTATCTTTTTTGTTATATTAGTTTTTATTTATTAATAGTTACAACACCAATAGTTATGCATTAGATCTCTATATATGCACAAAGAAAATTTACTTTGTGTGTATTACAAAGTTATAAATTAGTTGTATTCGTATTTGCTTTTGATGACCAGCTGTTTGCTTTGACAGCTGAAATAAATGGCACTTGAAGATTTATAGAGTTAAATACAAAAAAAAAAAAGAAAAAACAAAAATAGCGACAATCATAAGTTCGTGCACAATGTGCAATGAAATATAATTATAATTATCTGGCAAATTGATTATATTTCAAAACCCGTTCAAGTGATAGTATGAAGCTATCTGTTTTACTCGGTTTTTTTTTGTATCCCATTCAAAAATCACAATCACTGATATTTAACAGTCGCAGTCTCAGTCACAGTCAGAATCGCAGTCGCAGTCACAATATATTCTGTGATTCATCGCATCAATTATTGCTCATGCTCAGCAAAAATCAGCGAAAATAACTCGTCATTATCGTGATGTTGCCTTGTGCCGTGTGTTGCCCATCGTCGTCCTCGTCCGATGCACACAAAAAGCTGTTGTTGTTTTTGCCATTCCATTCCATTTGCACTTTACTACGAAGAGAGAGAAGCCTAAAGGCAGTTGAATGGACGAAGCTTTGCCCCCTCTCTTGTTGCCGTGCTTCCTTTTCTCACACATACCCACACATACGCATACATCATATCCCAACTTATGTTTATTTGTTGTTTCTGATTTGCAGGCAACACTTGCCGCACTTGTCCTTTGTTTAGCCATTTTTCCCCATTTGCTGCCACTCTTAACTTGGCTTTTGGCTTGTTGTATGTTGCGCTCTCGGGTTGTTTCAGTTGCAAAAGCTTTTGCTCAAGCACGTTTCCCACAGATTACACGATGGTTGCCACAACGATCTGGACTTGGAGTCGCAAAACATTCTTTGCCTCCATATCAGTTGTGTGTGGATATCGTTTGTGAGCTTATCAAATTGCACTTGGCTTAATCATAAATATGTGTATGAAATGAATGGCATTCCGTTTATGCTTTTTCTTGTTTTTGTTTTGCAGGATTGAGGAAAAATGGCCGCCACACGAACAACTGCAATAACAGCTCGAAAAGTCACAGTTTTATGACTCTAAAGTGAGATTCACAGAGTGAGTGAGAGAGTGAGAGCGAGCGAGAGAGAGGAAGCAAGTCAAGTCAAGCTTGAGAGCGTAGTTCGTTGGCCCCTTGCAGAGTAAGCAAAGCAAGCAGCATCATCATCATCATGGTGGACAACAGCGTGCAGTGTCCCGTGTGCACTTTGTACCTGCATGCGGGCATGAATCTCTCGGATCATTTGGAGACACATCCCAAGGAGCAGGTGATCAAGGCATTAGTGCAAATGACAATCGTTGGCAACAGCCCAATGGGCAGTACTCTAGCAGCGGCAGCTGCACTCGCCACTGCCGGCAGTGGTGGCAGCAGCAGCAGCAATACCAGTCAGCAGCAGCAGCAGACTGCGGTGGCATCGTCAGACGGTTCCGCCTCCTCGGCAGCGCTCGATGCTGATGTGAAACCAGCTGTGGCACCAATAGCAGCAGCTCCAGTGCCACCAACAGCTGTAGTAGCAGTAGTACCAACAACAGCAGCACCTGCATTGCAATCTGCGACAGCAGCATCAACAGCATTAAAATCAACACCGAAAGCTGCGTCATTACTGGCAAATGCAATGGCCAGTAGCAGCAGTAGCAACGGCTCCTCTAGCAGCAACAGTAACAATAACAAATTGAGCAATCCACCGATTAAGGCAGTCAAAAGCGCGCCACCCTCGACTGAGGCGTCAGCCACCACATCCAGCAACACACCCACCATAAACAGCGTGGCCGCCGCCTATCCGCCATCGTTGACTTCTGATTATCGCTACGATCAGCAACATCAGCAGCAGCAACCACAACAACAACAGCCCCAACAGCAGCAACATCAACAGACGACGCCAACAGCAACACTTCATGGGTTTCCACGTGGTGCAACCACAATGTTGGTGATACCGCAGACTGCAGCACAGCACCAGCATCACTTCCTGGCCACGCAGCCCGCACATTTTGCGCATCAGCAGCAGCAACAGCAGTCACCTATGAAGTACACGTATGCAACCACCACGCTGCCACCGCCCCCACCACCGCTACAGGTGAGTGTCCACTCAATTTCAAAGTGTATTCGAGTGTATTTTATATCATTTGTATTTGATTTGCAGCTTTTTGCACAGCAGCCGACAACGTCACAGTCGCATCAGAAGCCACCGCCCGCTTATGGCGCCGCCATCAGTCAAATTCGATCTCAGCACAACCAAAACAAGCAACAACAACAACTCCAGCAGCATCAACAGCAACCGCAGCAGCAGCAACAGCAACATCTAAGCGTTCAACATAATGTAAACCTAGCACCACCGAGTGGGAAGCACAGCAAAACCCACACGGAGATCTTTCTGAATCCTCCGCCACCACCACCGCCACAGTCCGCAACGATGCCGTCTTCATCGTCGAGCTCCTGCGCCTCCTCCAGACTGCAACATCCACAACAGCATCAACATCAACACCAGCAATCACTTCAAATTGGGAATAGCAGTATTGTGGCTATCAACTGCTCCAGCGTCGCATCGAACCTAATGCCAACATCGTCCAGTGGACGAGGCAGCAGTCGCCAATCGACCAATTCGCCATTTGGTGCACTGCTTAATGCAGCAGCGCAAGCTGCCAGCTCATCGCCCGCCTCCTCCAGCGCTTCGGTGCTGCGTTACGCTGAATCGCCGGTTGCTCACTATTTGGAACGAGAGAATGGTGATTTTATTGTGCAGGAGACGCCCAAACACATTGTCGAATGCGTCGAGAAAGATGACGGCGAGTTTTCAGTAATTGAGAGGATATATCAGTCGCCACCCAGCGTCTTGCACATACACGATGATGATGAAGAAGAGGAGGATCAGAGGTAAGCTCTAGAATGTCAGATTTAAATGGTATTTAATACTAAAAATGCATTTTCCATAAAGCTGGGCAAACAGCGAGGATGACGACGTCAAGGTGGCGCATAATCATGTCGAGGATGGCGACGATGAACGTGAGGACAGTCGCAGCCGAGTTGGTGGCATTAAAACGACAACGAGAAAGTCACGCAAAACAAAAACCGGCAACAGAATCCACAAACGTGCGTCTAAACATCAGTTGGCTGCCGAAGAGGAGGAAGAGTTCATGAGCGTCGGCAGCAGTGAGAATGAAGAGCTGGAGGAGGAGGATCAGCAGCAACACCACCACCACCTTCATCAGCAATCGCCAACTTCAGCTGCTGCGCAGGTGGCGTTATCTTCGCCTCCGCAGCTTTGCACGGCCCCATCGACTAGCAGCGGAACCTCTTCAGGGTCCTCCGGCATTGTCAATTCTACATCCAGCGGCACCGTAAAGTCCAAAAAGAATCGTGTTACTGTGCTAAGCGATGTGCCGCTCAATATGAACGAATATTTGGATCTAGTAGGCAATATTGTGGCTTCAAGTCGCATCGGTGCCTCGCGTCCATTTGTCGCTGTTGCGCCCCTCCCGCTGGTCAAGGTGGAAAAGGAGGAGCCGCTGGATGACTACGACAGTGTTCCGAGTGAGATACAAGCGATGGAACAGAAGCCCAGCTTGGAAAATGCCGCTGGCAGCAGTAGCAGCAGCAACAGCAGTAGCAACAATGGACATGGCACCACCAGCGTCATACGCATGGCGAGCACAAGCACCAGCAGCAGTAGTAGCAATGTTCCGGCCGATGATCTCACACAGCCGCCGCCAATGAAAGTTGAGGTGGAGCCAACGATGCTGTTGCCGCAACGTTTCTCGGCACCGGCACAGCAGCGTGGTCCCAAAAAGTTAGTCATCAAACCAAAGGCCACAACAACGGCAACAGCGACCACAACGTTGGCGGCAGCAGCGACGGCGACAGCGACGAAAAAGACTGATAACAATAACGCTGCCGGCAGCAGCAGCAGCAGAAGTAGCAACTGCGTCGAATCTCTCAGCATATCAAAAACATCGGCGGAATTGGTACAGATCAAGAGCGAGACTGTGGAACAACCATCTACATCGAGTGGTGGCAGCATCTTAGAGAAACATCTGACCACCAGCTACAGTGGGCAACAATCACGCAAACACTCCGCAGTCAACGATGACGATGCACGCGTCCTTCTCGAGTTTGCCAACTCAAAACAGTTACCCTTAGCGAGTGGCAGCAATCCCACCACATTCGTGGTGAATGCAGCAAGCTTTGCGTCGGCCGGATCTGTGTTTGCCAGCAACACGCAGCAGCCGCAGCAGAAGCCCGGTGAAGAATACATACTGCCTGATGACAACAAAGTGGAAGTGGATGAAATTGTGATATCCTCCTCGTCTTCCTTTGCCTCCTCCACTCAACAGCAGCAGCAACAACAACATCAACAGCATCACCAGCAACCGCATCATCAACACGCAGCTGCGACAGTGCAGGCAGCGCATTCGACATTGCAGCAGACACAGCCGCCAAATTTTAATGATTTCAACTTTCTGTACCACCAAAATGCAACACCAACAACGGCAGCGACTTCCTCCAGCTTTGTACCTTTTGGTCTGCAGCAACAGCAACATCAGCAACCACCACATGGCTCCAGTGATGCGACCAATGCAGCAACGCTCGCCTCATCCTCCAGTAACTCATCAGCAATGGATCACGACTCGTCCATGAATGCATCGTTCCGCGTGGCCAAAACACAATCATCGCTAAATGGCTGGTATCAACCACAGCAGCAACAGCAACCGGCGCATCATCATCATCACCAGCAGCAGCATCAACAGCAGCAACCACAGCCAACAACATCTCAGAATGTGGAGCAGTCAAGCAATTTTATTGCTGCTTTGGCGGCTGTCGATTGTTGCAGTGTGGCGATGGACAGTGATGCGAGCGATGCAAAGTATTTGGATCTGGACACATGTAAGCGGGAACAGTTAAGCAATAGCAACAGTCACTTGCCCTCTGCCTCAGCATCCACATCGACAACATCATCATCATTTGCGGCTGCTGCCACAGAGAGCAGCCTTGTTGGTGGATTGGGTTTGAATATACGCACGGATGAGAAGATGCCTGCGAAAGGAGAAATTTCCGAGCAGGAGAGCAATTGCGACATTGAGAACTCTTGGAGTCAATCGGTTAGTCTGCTGCGTCCAATAATTTTGTGTCAAGTAATAATGGATACAATTGCTTACAGATGTATGGTGACATATCACAGCGGTACTTTAGAAGCCAATTTGCGGATGGTTACAATCAACAGCTGACCGATTGGCGTCAGGACTTTTATCCTGCGCAGGATCTCAGTGGGCAACAACAGCAGCGTGAACAGAAAAGGCAAGCATCATGCACTTTTAAATATAATTTTGTAGTTGTTAACAAATGTTGTTGCAGATTTGATTTCAATGCGGTGGCATCCGAGTATGCGCAGCCGGATGAGCTGGACGCTTCCTCGAGCTCGGCACGAAGTAATCATTTGCTGGATGCACACCCCACTACCTCGACGTCATCATCGGCTTTGCTGGCTGGTCCACCAATAGCCTCGACATCTAGAGCTGCCGCCGAGGCAGAGGCAGTTGCAGCCGCCCTGCAGCGGAAGGGTCAACGTCGCAAGATCTACAGATGTCCACACTGTGTGGCAATCTTCGAGAAGCTCAAGGAACGCAACGCCCATATGATTGGAGAGCACAACTATGTCCGGCAGAACCGCCGACTCATCTGCACTCAGGCCATGGTCAATGGTGCTATGCTGGCACAGCCCCAGGCTGAACACCAAGAGCAAGCCCAGCAGCAGCAACTGTTGCTGCAGCCAGGTGGCAGCGATGCTCTTCACGAAGATTCGAAGGATGGTATTGTAAAGATTAAGCAGGAGCACTGTCAGGACAAACCTGATTCAACTGACCAGCAGATGCTTGATCAATTGGAAATGCCCGATGTTAAAGATGCCGGTCTATTAGGTGTTAATAGTGAGAACGCTCGCGATGCGGACGTAAAGCCTTCCACGACCGTAACAGATCTGAAGCCGACTATGCCACCGCTGAGTATGACAACACCAGCTGCCAAATTGGCAGCTATTTATCGCATGCTTATTTCCTACAATGAGTCGAAGCTTGGGCAGGACCATCATAACCTCAGCGAGCTGGAACAAAAGGCCATGGAGAAATCCATATTTCTATGCTACGTGTGCCGCACCGACTTCCCCTCGGTGAAGCTGTACGATGCCCACTTAACTGAGCATCCCGCCGAATGCTTTACGTGTGGGAAAAAATTCTATCGTTGGAAGAATTTCTCACTGCATCTGAAGCGTCATCTGGGCTGGAAGGAATTCGGTTGCTATGTCTGCGATAAGAAATTTGTGGTGCGCAGTGCTCTTGTGGAGCATATGCGCATGCATACCGGCCAAACTCCCTTGAAGTGCAAAATATGCGGTAAGTCTTAATTAAGATTTCTTAAGTGAACTTTTGATTTAATGTATTGTGTTTGCTTGCAGGCAAAAAGTTCAAACGTTATTCCAACTTGACTCAACATCGAAAGCGTCATACCAAAATGACAGTAAGGAAAAAGGAATATGTGTGTCATTGTGGCGAGGTCTTGCCATCAAAGGCACGCTTCTTGTGGCATAAAGAAACGCACGACTTGAAACCAAAATGCTGTCCGTATTGCTGTGATCGTTTTGTGCACGCCAATTCATTGCGTCGTCACATTCGGCTAGCCCATTCAGACAAATTTGATTATGCTGAGCCCATGGAATGCCCCATGTGCAAACAAATATTTGCGAAAACGTCCATTAAGGCACACATGGCAACGCACTCAACGGATCCACAATACGATTGCGCCATCTGCAATAAGAGCTTCTCCACCAAATGGAATCTCAAGATACATTCGTGGGTGCACGCCAATCGCACTGCCAAGCCGTTCAAGTGCGAGCACTGCCCCAAGGCCTTTGTACGCGAACTGGACTTTAAAAATCACATGAATGCGCACAAACAGATCAAGCCCTACACATGTGAGTATTGTGGTTGTAAGTTCATACGGAAATACAATTATATGAGGCATCGGCGAGAGCATCATGGCAACAAGAAGTTCACCTGCGATCAGTGCGACAAGACTTTCCATAGGCACTACTATTTGATAGAGCATCGACGAATTCACACGGGTGAGCGTCCTTTCCATTGCACCATCTGCGGTAAAAGCTCCACAACGAAGACCAATCACAATAAGCATCTGAAGATACATCATTCGCGAGATCCCTTTACCGTGGAGGTCTAAGAGAATCGGTGGAAAGGCGGATGGACTAATCATACTAAAGTTTAATACATTAATTAGCTAGCTATTCATGGCTCTTCTCAGTGTGTGTAATGTGTGTCTGTGGTTATATAAAACGAAACAAAACAAACTAGTATTACTTATCGAACTATTATATAATTATATATATAATACAAAAATGCAAAAATATATATGTATACTTTACATATGCGAATGCCAATTCTTGATAAACAAAAAAAAAAAAAAAAAAAAACGAAGAAAAACATTATCATTATAATAACAATAATAATAATATTAACATTTTACTAATCGAACATTTTGGATGTGGTTTAAGAGACTTAGCTAAATGTGAAAGTGTTTACCCTGTTTTCCTCTAGATAACCCCACACACACTCTACACTCTTCACTCGATTCACAACATAAATACTTTGCTTTAAATACAAAACTACAACAAAACACGAATCGCAAAATTGATGTAATTTCTTTTTAATTATGAAACATACATTAACTTAGTGAAATGGTATGCCTAGTTCAGTGCAATATAATTCATCATCATTTAATTTTATGCTGTAATCTTAAGCATCTCAATATTAGTTTTGGTGACCATTAAGTTTATTGATTTATGTCTATACTTACTTTATATAGTGTCAACTCTTATATATTAGAGGACAACACAAATCTAGTTAATTTAAGTTAGCTGCAATTGGTTTAAATATAATTATTATATTCAAATTACTATCTTTGAGTTTTCGAAACTTGAGCACATTCTAAACCACCAAGCAAATACACACACACACACACATCCACACATATATACGTAACGATAACAATAACAGTAACAACAACAAGATGAAGAAATATTGTGAATTGTTATACTGTCAATTTGTATTTTGCAATCAAGGAGACAAAACACTCTGCCAGCGATCGAACGTACACGAACACAACTGTCATATTGAATTAACATAAAGCTAAAACTAAACGTAAAACATAAAAAGTAAACCATTTCGATGTATGTAGTATATATATATTTGATTTGTAGTAGTTGCAACTTCTCTAGGCTATTTTCAATAATTGTTTTCGATGGTTTCGATTAAGAAGCGATTAGTTAAAATTTCTAGTTTTTAAGCAAACACAACACAGCATAAGCATGAGAATTAAATTAAATAATTCATTACATTATAATATGGAAAACAAAAACAAATGAAAAACAAAACATGCAAAACACAAAAAACAAAAAAAAATACAAAACCACTTTCAAATATTTACAACTTACATACAAATTTCAACGAGAATTAATGAAACAACAAACAAAATAAAACAAAACCCATTTTGTGGAAGAAATAAATGCAATTTATGGATAATTACCAGATCTTTTATTATAAATTTTGACAGAAACAGAAAAAACTGAAATATAGTAGCTAATATTGAAAAGGAAACTGAATGTCGTGTATTATTTTCAAATTCTGAATTTAAATTGAGTTATTACGAGAACTTAAAATTGGAATACATATTCAAGTATGTAAAAAAATAAAAATTAAATTATTTGAATACTTCAAGCTCCAACGAAGTAAACGTGATAATGTAGAACTAGTTCAATAAGAACATTTCACTGTCAATTAATGGCTTATAGAGTAAATTTGATGTGTGCTCATTCTCAAAGATATCGACCTCGAGCAGCTGAAATTCTTTCCTGAAGGAGGCAATCATCGATTCTTCGCTAGAGTCATCATTGTTGTTATCGTGGTAATTAGGTGGGTAGTGGACCCGAGCAAAGACCTCGGGATATTGGCAGAGACAAGTTTGAAGTGAATGGCGCACGGCGGTCTCGTTGAAATTCGTATTCATTCGGATGCCGTGCAAATTTACGCGGAAGGTGCGACGCGGAAACATAAATAGCTCTTTTGGGAAAGATTTGAGATCAGTGAATGGTACCATTTCGGTGTCATGGAAATCAATATAAAAAACTGTTGCCTGCTGCGAGGATTGATGTAGTTCTTTGATAATGGCACGATACCATTGATTGTCCTGAGTATAGCGTGCTAGGCATACTGCATCCAAAACCACAGGATACAGTCGTTTGGCTCTCTTGATTAATGCGCTTGTCTCCTGGGTCAGCCCAATGTCGTGCTTCGTAAACTCGGATAACTTGGGGGATATCTGTAACTCTGTAGCTGATAGTACCTTATCGATGCAGCATTTAAACTGCATGACGCCTCGTGGCAGATTGGGTGCCTTCAAGCAGCCGACATCAGTGCGATAAGAACGTTCTGTGGAGGTGTCCATTGGTGAGAAATGGGAGGTATCCAGTCGATCCTGTCACAAATGAGATTAAATGTGGTAAATGTGACTGAATATAACTTAATACATACCTTGTTACGCAATTGAATGCGACGTCGAACCTGATCTATGGCTGATCTATGTGGTGATGACGAATAACTGGCTGGATCTGGCTCAGGACTCGTAGAGATAGGGAGAACTTTCTTTTTGATAAGCGGAATGCCGTCATCATTGTTCATAGTATAGTCATCTGAGAAACCACTGACGGACTTTTGTTCGCAATTAATGCTCATTTGCAATTGCTGTAACGCTTCTTCCTTGCAATCGAAATCCTCATCGCATTCAAAATGTTGCATCTGTTGGTTTTGCATTGTGTATTTCTTCTTCGCTGGAGGCGGTTGTACGGTCGTATTGTTGTTCACTTCACCCAATTGTTGTAGCTCATCGAACATTTTGAAACTCTCGAGCATTTTGGGACGAGGCAGTGCAACTTCTTGCTTATCATGTGATGTTTTACGCAAGACCCAGCCATTCGATACCATCATGGTGACCACATCTTCGTTGTCCACCTTGACTTGACACAGTGGCAATCCATTTGGCGCTTTAGATTCCATAACGCGAATACTGCACAATTTCATAACCACAGCATTGTGCAGCGCATCCATTGTATTTAGATCATACTTATGCTCTTTGGGTCGCATACCATCGAGGGCAATGCGAAAGCACATAGCATTCAAATGCGGAAACGGTGCAAAGGGAATCATCTCTGCAGGCAGCGTTTTCTCCACATTCCCATAGTCCACATAGTAAACACGATACTCGCCCTTTGAGCTAATCTTGCTCTGCACAATGCCGCGATAGAAATTCTGGTCCAAATGATACCTGACTACCACCGGTTGTCCCACCACATAAGTGCCTGGCACTTGATTCTGGAACTCAAGACTGAAGTGTATCGCTAGCAACTCGCACATACGCTTATTAAATGGCTTATCAGTACTCAGACTCAGATAGATCTCACATTGGTAATTGACGTACGTGGGCAGCGCCGTAAAGATACTTTTCTTGCAATCACGCGGTGTTCGCCATGCCAAGGGCGCCTCATTGCAACCTGTGGTGGGTGTCTTATCATTGAAATTTTCCAACAGTTGAAGTGGAGGCATTTCATCACTGTAGTCGAATGATTGATCCGGAAGTGGTCCAAACATTACAGGTGTCATAGCTATAGAGAAATAGATGAGTTTTTAATTAAATAAATAATGTCAAATCAAGGACATTTTACCATTTAGTCTGTCCACGTTTTTTAGGTCCACCAAGACCTCGTCATCGTCAATGTTATTTGTATCCAGCATTGTTATTGTGTTTAGTGAAGCTGAGTGTTCTGGCAGATCGAATTGTTTGTTGCCATCCTTAACGGCCCATCCGTTTTTGATCAGTTCTTCATTAATGCTAACGAATGTAGTGCGCTCTGGAGAAAAGGCACCAGAGATCTCGGTGAATGAACCCCATAAATTGACATTCGCACAGTCGCCATCACGGCCATGGCCAGTCACATACAGCCGTTTATATGCGTCCAATTGGGCCTTAAAGAATTGAATGGACTTTGGTGACCAAGCCCCATCCTTTGCACAAAGGCCGTACAGCTGGCAACGCAATGCGCCGTTTGCGATAAGCGCCATAGCATCATTAATTGGCAATAAGCTGGAGGCAGGTACCATTTCGACCAATTCGCCAATATCGCACAGTTGCACATTATATTTATCCTCGATATCGGTTTCATCGGCTACGCTGATAATTTTACCACGATGCCAGAATATATTCATGTCCGCCTTGGCCTTAACCCAGACGTAACACATGTTGCCTGGCTGCCAGTCAGTTTGAAGCAGGTGCCCTTCCGTCTCATTCATGGCAACCGCTGCATTCTGTACGGACTTTTTCAACTCGGCTAAGCCGATCATAAATTGCTTCAAGGTGACGTAGAATTCACTGGGACTTACAACGTGAAGAACCTCAATTTCGCTACGTTGAATTGTTGGTGCCAGCTTGTCATCAGGCTTAGGTTGCTCCACATCTTTAAGCTGTTTCTTGGTCAACTCTATTAATTTGCGTGTATCCGCATCGAGAGGCGCTTGATTGACAACCGTCAGTTCTCTAACCTTACTACTGTCGCCATTAGACAAACAATGCCCTTGTGCCACCAGCAATGCAGCCACATTCGTGTTGTCGCGGCCAGAGCATGTGAAGTGCAACGCAACATGAGCTACATTGTCGCGCACAGAGATCACTTCCATAATCAGCTTAGGATTGGAAGTCAGCTGTTTAAATGCGTCGATTCCTGCCTTTGTCCAAGCATAACTATGTTTCTGTAGTGGTTCGACATCGGCCAGGCAACATTTGATGGCAAACTCAGGATGCCAGAGCTCTTTCGGCAGCATAACCAGCATGTCCCAGTATAGCTTTTGCTTTACACCGCTGTCCACAAAACGAACCACGACATAACCTGCAATGCACATATCATGTTAGATACTACTTGATTGCGAAGCAAGTCTCTACTCACCATCCGGCAGCATTTCCTCGATGCGAGCACGATGCCATTGACCTTCCCACTGCAGCACGCAAGCCATATGCAATCTACCCATATAGATGGGCTCCAGATTGGCCAAACTCATGCCATTCATGACATGCTGAAGGTCGGTTTGTTTGGCTTCGTATTTTTCTCCATCTTTGTGCCACATAACATGAAAATCCTGGGGATGTTGCACATGGAGTACCTGCACCATCACCATGTTTCCAACATGAGGTTCATTTGCTTTCAATTTCTGTGATGCTTGTGCGACCTGCTGCTGTGGATTGGGCAGCTGAGCGTGCGTGTAACCACTCTTTGAATGTGCCAGGCCTGTGTATAAAAAAGCTTCGCGTACCGAAAAGTATGAATTGTAATTGGTGGTAGTCAGATCCACTTCGTAGAATTTTGGCCCTATCAATCGCAGGACTGTCACAAAAACTTCTTTTTGCACCACCTGCCTAAGAAAGGCGCCTGCCTTAGGATCCCACTTAGAGTTGCCGGTGCTGGGCATCAGCTGCTTCAAGCTGCAGTGCACGGATGCACGTGGCAAGTCGACTAGACTATCGGGAACCTCATAAAAACTGCAAGGTCCGTCAATAAAATGAGTTTATGCATTTATTTAAATAATTGCCATTTACTTACGCGTTGCTCTGTACAGTTTCATATACCCCGACATCGGGTAAGAAGACTTTATAAGTGTTCGGTTTTGCTAACTTTGAGAAAACCAAAGCGCGTTGCCAGCGATCGATTTCATTTTGTTTGATACGCACAACATACTGTTCACCAACATTAATCATTTTTGGCGTAAGACAATCAGACAATTCCGTCATAAATCTCTTTAGCTGCTCACGAATGCGCTGCGCTGTCTGAGGGCATTGGACATAGAAATCTTGCGGAGTCTTAGCAGAGACCACTAGGACGCGTGCACCTGTTTTAAACCAATCGCCCACTTGGCTAGCCAGGGTATTGGATTTCTGGTTACAGTTGGAGTTGCTGATATCCAGCTCCGAGAATGAGTTTAAAATTTCGCTGTGCTGTGTGTTCATCTCAAAAGAGTTATTGCTGTAGGAGCTGGTGATGTGGTTCTTCAGCTGAAGTTGATGTCTGTGCGAAGGAAGTGCAACGGCAAGCGGTCCGTACTCCTGTGTTTGGATATTGGTGTTGGGACAGGTGATGGCGCTTGCTTGCGATTGGTGACCATAGCTAATGTCCGAAATGGTACTGCTCTCGTTATATTCGTTGCAAAATTTTACCTTAATTTGTGGATTGTTAAATTTGGTGCTGAAGTGCCGGTTTATAATATCGGATAGTTTTTCGACGGTGTTGCTGATACTGATAGGGGAAAACATTAGTTAATCTATAAATGAATGTTTAATATTTTAAGCTGTACTTACAAATATGGATTGCCAGCGAGTTTACTGACTTTGACACTTGTTGGAATCTTCTCCAAGTGCTCGTGAATTAAACAGATGACGTCCTTCAAGAAAATGTTATCCGTCACTTCGGGCTTCAGGCATTTGCGTAGTTTCTGTTAGTCACACGAGAAAGTTATAGAAAAAAGAAGCCTTACTACTTAATACTCACCATTAAAACTAGCTCGTAGCCATTAAGTTGGCTCATTGCCTCATTGAGTTGCATCTGCGGCGACAAACTGGACTCGCGCAGCATCTCGATCGCCTTCAGTTCGGCATTCTGCAGCTGGCCGTGCAGCAAACGGAAATGCTTCGAGATCCCGGCCAGGGTTTCCTCGGCATAATCGCTGAATTGCTTCTTGGTGTTCTTCAGCACCTGCAAGCAAGTAAGCAAATAAGACATTGGACATGAATGTGGGCCATTAAAAAAGACATTCTAATGATGCGATCTCGCATCCAATCGAATGCGACTTTGTGGTGGTGAATGGTAAGCGGTATTTGAAGTTGCCACTTTTAATTGTGCATTTCTCAACGTGCTTCTTCTCGCAATGATCATTATCAGCGATGCCGACTTGGAGGAGACAGACTCTTGGCTTTTGCTTGCTAGTGTGTGTTGCTTTTATTATTGCTAGCTATTGTGGCTTGTGGTGTGTGCTTGCTTGCTTGCTTTTGAAAGTGATTGTAAAAACCGCCAAATAACATAAAAATTTAAAAATGCTGGCGTCGCGCCGCTTCGTCGCTTTTTGGGAGCTTATGACAGCTGATTTGTAGCAGATGACAGGCAAGTTCGCGCCAATCGCTCGGTTCTACCATAAATGGCAGCCAGAGTTGAGATTCGAGATCGCCATCGTCAGATCGATGGTGATCGTTGTGTGTAAATGAAACCCATGTAGGAGCGTCAAATCTTGGCACATCATTAAAACGAAACCAGGCTTGTTGTTTATGATGTTGGCCCCAGAGGTTAGGGCAGGGCAGCGCCAATTGAATTGGTAGCATGTGCTTTACAAGCATTTCGAGTGATCGACATGATCTCTCTTCCCTCTGAAGTCAAGCCACTCTTGACCTTGTCTTGGGCATATCTCAGCGCAAATTGATGTCTCTTCTATTGTGTGTTGGCGTGTCTTGTGCGTTCAATTTAATTGGTGCTGGTGGTGGAGACTGAGTGTTCGTTTCATTTTCAGCCGAGTTACGCTGCCAATTAGTTTTAATGGTCAAAATCTAATCGCCACACAGACTTCCTACGCAAGTCAAGCGATCAATCAACTGGCCAGAACATTTTTATGCGTACACAACAGCTGAGCTGATCCCAGTCTTATTTATTACTGAAGACTAGAAGTGCGCAACACTTGAAGTTAAAGTGCTTTTTAAGTACTTAATGAGAGGGGAAGCAATTATTAAAATTGTCTATTACAATATGCGAATTTGGAACACACTCAAATATTTAATTCTTCTTTTGAAATTTATCAAAAATATTTAAACTTCCTTTAGTGAATATCAATTGCAGCTTTGTTGCAACACTTCGTATACTTGATATCAAGTATGTTAGCGAGCAATAAACACGCCTTTTCTTACTTGGTGCAGGTAATAGGCTCTTGAACTGCAATCATTCTGCCTATAATTTGCTCATACTTGAAATTGAACAACAACATTTAGCACACATTAAAACAATTAGCGAGGCAATTGCAGTTTGAAAAACAGAAGGAAAAAAACAACAATGATTGCGCGCAGTCAAAAATGAATTTTTGTTTAATAATGTTTACAGCGAACGTCCGTCAGTCCGTCTCTTGGTCTGTGAGTCAGTCAGCCATGGAGTTTAGACACTTCATTTTGGCCAGTTTATCAATTACGGACGACAGACACAGCACGGACACAATTTGCTGCTTGTTGGCGCTTTGAGCCGCCTCGTTAGCCGCCACATTGCGATTTTTGGTGCGTGCCGCGCACTTACTTCGGACTTGTAATGAGAAATCAACTTTTGCTATTAGTAGTTTTTTGTGTGTATAAAATAGATAATTCATGTAGTTCGCATTGTTTATGGTCGCTTTTTGGTTTTTGTTTTCGCTTTCGTTTGCATTATTTAATGGACACGTGTGGGCGACTCGGTGAAGCTGCCTCCGACTAATGCGATTATGATTTATGTTTGTACTTTTATTATGCAAGACCTTGAAAGCTACTGCTGCTGTTGCTGCTGCTGTTGGCGCTTCCACCATTGTTGCTGCCTGTCTGCCTCCTGTCTAAAAAAAATCAGGCTAATTAGACATGCTGGTCAGCTGCTATATACCACATATAGTCTGTATAAATCAGACGCAAATTGAAATGCGGCCAGTGTAAATGAGTGAAGCGTGCAGAGCAAAAGGAAGCTGAAGTTGTGCCATGGGAATTGGAAGTCAGTCAGGAGTCTGGAGGGCAAAGACACATTTGTGGCAGCAACAACAAACTGGTTACAAGGTCAACGCTGCACAGCATTCGAGATTCGTGAATTGAGATTCTCGACGCTCCACTTCAACTACGATTAGCAGCAGCTGGCTACAGAAAAACAAAATGTATTTATATATATATATAAAAACATTTTCAGATGGATAAACAAAAATGAAAGGAGGCCTCCAAAAGTAGAGTTTTTGGTAAGGTTTTTCCGTTCTGGCCAAAAACACAACATAGAAAAAAAGAGCAAACTTCTTAATTACATGATTTTGGAGCTGTTTGTTCGAGTGTCTTGGGGTCATATCTCTGTGTAGTTAGTTTTGTTTTTTTGCTAACGAGCACAATGCTAACGCTTCGAGATGTGAAGGCTGCCCATTGACTAGGGTCTGACTCATCAGGCGATTTGATTTAATTTGATTTGCAGTTGCGTAAGGCCAAGTCTAGTTAGCACAATTAAAAGCACAAGCAGCTGAGCAGCAAAAAAATATTTTGGAGGCACGACAAACGAGTTCGAGCCAGGCTCAAAGCAACAGCAACAGCAGCGGCAGCAGCAGCCAAGCGACTCGAGTTTCGACTCAGTCTGAGACTGAGTCTGGATGCTCGTTGCGAAAATTGAACAACAATTGAAAAACAGAAATCAGTTGAAGCTGAAACCCCATAGCGAACGGTTGTTGTTGATTCGCGTGTCGTACCTTTTGACTGATCTAAGCGATATTGTTATTGCTTTAACTAAAACCGAAATTACATGCAACAACACAATTGTGTGTGGCAGCTGGAGACAGACTTACAGACACAACAACACAGTAGCCTAATAACAATAACAACAACAAAAATATCAAAATTATATACGAGTGTGTGTGTGCTTAAGTGCTGTGCTATTGTTTGAGGCAACAACTCTGCTACTGTTGCTGTTGCTGTTGCAACTGCAAAGCGCCCGCCCGCTACTTGAGGCAGCCGCGTATTAGGCAACCCCACATGCAACAACATACAAAAACACAAAAACTCTAGTTACGTTTTATAGGCCAATTCATGCAAATTTAATACACACTCTCGACTCTCTTTAACGGTTTCTTGGCGTGGCACCAACCAGACAATAAGGAAAAAACATTAAGCCGCATGTAATTGGCGGTGTGTTGCAGCTGCGGCTAATGGAAAAGCGATTAATCGCTTTAGTCTAACGACTCGTAAAATCGCACGCGTTTTTTTAAGTCGCAAGCGCGCGCGCGCGTTTTATTTACACGCCAAGTCTCGAGGAGATTGCAATTGCGGTTTTCACCTTGTACGGGAAGAGAGAGAGAGACCAATACTAAGCGGCTGTGAAAAGGTCAAAACAAATACGTACATAACAATAATAACAAACAAACAAACGGGCAGCAAGCGACGAAAGTGACGGGCGGCAACAACAATACTTTAGCAACAATCGTTAGCAACAACATTCAACGTTAGCAACATGTTGCCCAGGATCACCGTTGTGCTCATCGTGTTTTGTGGATATTTACTGTTTACTGGTAAGTTGCAACTTGCTGTGTGCGGCGACATTAATCAAAATTCACATACATAAATGTTTATGCAACCCGCAACAACAACGAGAATATAATTTATGGTCACAAGGCATAGTTGTTGCTGCTGTCGTTGTTGCTACTCAGATGCAGCCAAATCGAATTACAGAAAAACTCAAGTTAAACGCAATAAATTCAAGCAGATTACACGTCGCAACGTCGCCGCTCAGACAGAGGGCGGGAACGAGGTAACACAGCCGCCTTGATGTGTCAGGCGCTAACAAATAAAATAAAAAACAAAATACACCAACAAAAAAAGAAGCCAAAAAACTGCGTGAAGAACGCGCGCGGGTTGCCTTTTTTTTTATTTTTTATTTTGCAGTATTTATGGTCAACGCGCGACGTTGTTTTCATTACAGTTTTGTTGCTTTGAATCTTAGTTTATGGCCAGAGACCTGGGGGCAGCAGCAAGTGGCGCTGCTTGCAACATCAAACACCACCAACAAACTCCCAAGACGCGGGGGTTGTTGCTGTTGTTGTTGTTATTGTCAACAGCCACGCAGCAACAAAAAAAATCTGTGATGTAATTGCTTATGTAATTGGCATACTCAAAGATCTGCATTCATGAGAGAGTTTCGAGTGATTTGAAAGGCGCCAAAAAAAAAACAACTTGGGAAAGTTCTATATTTGACCTTTGACATTTCGAAGCCACAATTTGTGTACGAGCGGCTCTCACGAAATTTTGAAGGTTGCCACAATCCGCACCCACAAGCTGCACGATATTTCTGTATTTTGTGGCCACAACAACTAAAGTAAAGCATTAATATTCGTTTGCCATTTCGATGAGGTGTGAGAGAGTTGTTGGGTTCGCTTCAGATTAATCGTCGCATTGGCATTGCATTTTATTAATATATTTTTAATCAACTTGCCCACATACACAACACAACACAACAATAAGCAGACACAACAACAACATCTGAAACTACTGTCTAATGTCAAATGGTTGACAATTGTTTACTTATTTTATTTGCAATTCAAATTCGATTTTATAGTGACACGTCTCTATAAAAGTAACTCAGATGATTAATTTCAAGAAATTTTAAAGCTGTTTATTGTACTGATATTCCACTGTAGTTGAGTGCTTTACGACTCTGTTAAGTGGGGGCAAGTTTACTAATGCTGCACATGATCAAACTTCATGACTGTTGTCGTCTCTTAAGGTGATCTCTCGCATGACATCAATTTGTAGCGCAGACATCGCATACAAATTTTTAGTGCTAATTGAATGTTATAAACAATTGCATTAATACCCCAAAGGCGCCAGGTGAAGACACTTCAATTATGATTTTTATGGATACATTTTATTGTATATTTTTCTGTAGGAATTTCGTAATTTGAATGCAAATTTAAAAAAAAAAAACCTTAATTATAAGAAATACCTTGGCAATTTTGCAATGTCAATTCAAGATTCTTAAAAATTGTTATACTGACTGAAATACACAAAATGATGAAATGAATACGTAATTCACTAGTAAAATATAACAAATAAAGAGTTTACTCTAAATCACAGGAACGGGGAAGTAAATGAAATCAATTTTTAATGATTCATCTGACGCCTATATAATCTTGGCAGGTTATTTTATGATTGATGTTGGATTTTGACTTTGCAACTCAATCCATTTATTTAAGTCTTCATTATTTAACATTAGCCAAGCATAATATTTAAATATAAAGGTCATCAGAGCTGTGATATAAAGTGGAACTTCCTCGAGGGAATAATAATTTATTTAAAAATCCCATAACTCTGCATAATGAATTATAATTAATTGTATGCAAGCAAGCAACAGCAATCACATCGGATTTGATTGGGTTTCTGCAAAGTGGATGCCGCCGCGCATCTTGTGGTCGTGGTGCTAACGTTTGCTACCCACTCGCCATTAACCATTCACAATTCACAATTTGCAAGGCGCAACGGCGCGTATACTTAATGCAACGTCGTGTAACTAAGCGTCTTTTGTTTTGCTCTTCGAGCGAACATCCGCTACAAGCACAACAACAAACAAAACTAACTAACAACAACAACTGCATGTCAAAACATTTGCCATCAATAAGAAGTATGCAAATGGTTTTCTGCAATGCGGCGATAGGAAAACAAATTTATGAGCCAAAAGGCAAAAGACTTTCAATACTTTTTGCTATCTGCTGCTTAATGCGAAACGGAAACTTTTATGCTTTTGCAATGATAAAACACGTCTGATGTATGGCAGCAATTAATGCATAGTTGAGCCTATAAATTGAGCTAAATGCTCCTTGTCAGCTCGTATACCTTGTATATCTGACATACTATATTTGCCATGCAGATAAAGCCTTCCGCCCGCCTTCAGAGTTGTCACTTGTTCACACAGTGCGTTTTTGTCCCACTGTCGCCAGGTGGTAAAATACCAAAGTTGCTACACTTTGCTAGAGATGGGAGCGTGCTGCGATTGTTTTTAAGGTAATTGGAGCTAATACGATATGTAATAACCTCTTGGAATGTGATGAAAGAAGATCTGTATGTTTTTAGAAAAACTTTACGTTTCCTTTGAGTATTGAATTGAAATTAAAGGGTTTTGTTGTCAAGTTCTTTTTACAATATACCTTAAGGATATTTTTCTGCAAATTAAAATGTTTAAGTAGAAAATGCCAAAAGAGCATTACTTTTTTTCCTAATATTTCAAAAGTGGATTATTTTAAAGAACATTGGAGCAAACATGATAACAAATAATCACTTGGAATGTTGGCGAAAAAGAAGTTCTGTACGTTCAGCAAAATAAATTTCAGTGAATCTTATATTATTTTCTTATTTGCGTCCTCACATTGTTTTTCTTTAAATTATTAATATATTAATGAATAGTTAGGTCAAATTATCTCTTTTCATTTTTTTTCATTTATAATAAATAAAGTGCTCAAATTATTACTGTTATTTTAAATGAATACTTATCTCATATTTTAAATTTACTTTGATAAGATTTGTATATTCTAGAAACGTTACACAATTTAATTTCTGTCTTTCATCGTATTATTCTTCACTTTGTTTCGTGTCACGACACATGTTCTTCTCTAATTGCAGCTTGAGAACGCATTTGCATTCGCATGTTCAAAAATTAATTGATTTATTTGTGGATAACAAAAAGTGGCCCATTCCACACACAACACACACACACACGCACACACATACAGCCATAAACACTTGCAGACACACGCACAGTGCATACAAAAGATTTAAATGCTCAAATATTTTTTGGCGCGTAAGTCAAACATTTGGCACACATGAGAAAACAATTTATGCGGCTGTCGGACAAACGAACACACAACAAAATGTTAAAAAAAAAAAAAAAGAAACAAAAAACAAGAAAGAGTCGAGAGCCGCCCCAGCTGTGTGGTGGCATATGCAAATGGCACAAAGGCGATAAGCCTAAAGTTATATACTCGATTCATATATGTGTGTACATACATATTCAAAAATATTTAATGGCAACTTGTAATTTGATTGAGGCCAACAACCAGTTGTTGGCTAACGCCTTCAATTGCTCAGTGGCAACATTTCCTTACAATATTTTATTCACTCTTTTTTTTTGCGGAGGATCAAATCCAATGAGATCTGGTCGCACACAGGCGGCAAAACTCTTTGCATTGCGTTTTGCCATTAATTTGCGATTAATGTTAATGCCATGGCATAATTTTCAATTAAATTGAAATTTGCTTTGTGCGCGACAAATTGCGCAAAAAAAGAGAAAAAAACAACAACAGTAATATAAAAAGAGCAGAAAAATACAAATTTGTGCTCATTTATATTTATGAGCTGGCCGATGATAAACTGCCTGTGGCCGAGGCGGCTTTCAATGCAATTAATATGAAATAAAAATTTATAATTACATATGTACGCAGGTATACGCACAGTATTAAACACTTTTTGGCAGCCGACCATATCATTAATGTGGCCAAAAGTATAGACCAAAAGAAGTGCAATTTATGTTTGATGTGATTTTCGCATGACTCTCGGCCACTTTAATAAATAACTGATACAATGACTAATCTTTCAGTGCAGTCATAAAATACTAAAGCTGTATATATAAATTGAATTGAAAGAGTTGAAGTGTTGCAAGTGGGATGATCCACTTAAAGTCGTTAAGGGTTAAAAGCCACCGCGATGCAAATGGGGCAGCATTTCATTGACAAGTACGAGCACATAAATCATTTATGAATACAACAAAAACACAAAAAAAAAAGCGAAAAGACGACGTGGCACATCCTTTCACAATGAGACCGCCGCTAACAATAACAACATTAAGCGGAGCCACACGGGGCAAACGGCAAACGACAAACAACAGGCAATGGCAATGGCAATGGCAAGTGACTGTCGCCGCAAACATAATTCAGTTCCACGATGATCCGTCGAGTCTCGCAAAATAAATTAAGCTCATTATATAATTGAATCCTTGATAGGCTGATTATCCACACGGCTAGCCATCTGACTGCGTACATTGGTTTCTCTTACCCTCTCTCACTCCTGCTTGCGCGTCTCCCTTTCTCTCGTGTGCCTCGTTAAAAGGATAATGCCCAGTCAAGCGCAAAGGATGCCAATGGACAGCGCAAAAATTATGTAAATGAATTTCCTGTTGCGCCTGCCTTTCGCGCCCGTCGACATCAAATAAATCTGCCAGGTGGATTATTCCCGACCCCTCTTCATCTACATACTTAAATATATAGACGTGTATATAACATAGATGACGTCCATAATCAGCTCCACTCATTTATATACCATACTATTGCAGATTCACTTTGGCTATCATTATGCTGAACGCATTTTCTAAAAGGAATTATGAAAACTAGGTTGATGATTTTCAAACTGTTTAACACACTCAAAGTGATAAAACTATAGTCGAGTATGCTTAAAGCCAAGCAATGTGGTATTATTCTTTAAATCTACCAAATTAATACATCAGAAAAATACCAAAATATACTGAAGGATATATATGTATTTTTTCACGAGACACAAAGTTATAAGCTTTCTATGAGAAGAAGGTAAAAAAATCCTAATAAACATAGATTGCAAATCTTAATTTAAGAACTTTTCGATCTTAAAAAAATATTGAAATAAAAGTTGCCAATTATTCTAATCAATTATTTTGATCAAATAAAAACCTTAAATACATAATCAAAGCCCTAAAGTAATTACTGTAGTAAAAGTACTTCTCTAAAGAGAAAAGTCAATATACATTATCAAATTCCTTGCCAGTTGAAAGTTGGCATTTATTTTTGCTTTAACTTATGCGCACTCATTTAGTTAATTAGCTCAAAATAATAACATTAATTTTTGCTCTGCTAGTGCAATCAATGCCAGACTGTTTTTGTGGAAAATCGCTTTAAATATTATTGTCGATCCCAAAAAAAAAGCGCGACAAGCTCCACCTTAAAAATGCGCATGTGCCTTGATCGCAGCAGCGTTTGAGTTTGCGGCAAAGTCACAGATTTTGTTAACGGCAACTTCATGCAGTCACGATTTGTTACACACACACACACATACACTCTCGCACCATGGTGCTGACACATGCACGTGAATGCACACGCTACGATAGGCATTGCAAATAGTATAGAGCCGGCTCCTTAATCTATTGACTAAATGCATTGCATAAACTGCTGCTGGCCAAACCTAAACGCCGCGCAGCGTCGCGACGATTTATAAAACTAAAACAATGCAACAAACGAGTTCGCTGCAGTTTTTCTTTTTTTTTTTTCATTTTCATTTTCATTTTTATTCGTGTAACGCCAAGACGACGATGACGATGACGACGACGACGATTGTAAATAGCTCAAAGGCGCTTTGTCTTCGAAAAGCGAACTGAGCCGAGCCGTAACCAAAAGTACTTTTCCTCCCCCTCCTCTCTGTGGCTGCCACATGCAACGTATTTTACGGACCACATCAAAAATTATGAATACAGACAATCCATATCCATCCATTCGTTAATTCAATCCGTGGTTCATGAACAAGTTGCGCCGAAAAATGCAAATTGCCAAATCGAATTTGACACAAAAGCCGTTAGAACGAACTACTTTTGACTTTATTTTCGATTCTTATCGAGGCTATCGAAATACGCCCTCCACCAATTGCCTACAACTAACTAAAGTAACTGGGCCATTGCTTTGCCAATGGCTTTTGTAAACTTGAAGGCGGTAAAATTGGCGCTTTTAAATATCGTGGCAATGTTTAATTGATGTTTCGTGCGAGCTTGTTGAGTTGATAGGAGGAGCACAGATTATCATCAAGGATATAATAAATACGAGGACAGCTGCAGGCGATTTACTTGACTGTGTCTAATCTATCCTGTACTTAATATCGAAATATGTAAATAGTTTTGGCAGGTATAATTTCTAAAATTACTATAAGTTTGAGTGGTTTTTAAAAGCAGTGTTTGAACAAACAGATTCGATAAACATTAAAAGTTATTTCAGCAATTATGATAAGCAATTATCAAGTTTGTGGCTACATAATTTATGGCTAGAATTTGTTAACTAACTCATTATATTGTTTATAAAATGTTGGCAATATTTCAAAACTTTTCAATTTGACTGGATTTGGATGATATTCGAACAAAAGATTCAATAAAAATGAAGAAATATTAAGGCTAGCCAGAAAACAAATAACAAGTTTTTGGTAGAAAATTGACAATTTCTTAACACTTTTATCTAATTATTTATAGTATTTTAGCAATATTGCAATATAATTTTAATGTGCTCTTCTCTGAGCTCTACTTTTAGCTCATTATTTAAGCAAGAAAAATTAGGGGAAAGCGCAAACCAATCAGCCCCACATTAAAAACCACTGAACCACCCACCCAAAACGCAGAGATTGTTGGCTAAGAGAAATATGCAATTGAAAAACATATTATTAGCTACACACAAACATACACACACTCGGCACCGACACTCTTACTCAGGGGAAGCGACAAATTGCAACATTAAATTTTGTCAGAAAAATTTATTACAATTGAAATAATTACTGCGAAAAACAATCAAATTGTAATTAGAGTCGAGTCGCGAGGCAAACAAAAACCCACAGCGACAATACAGCAGCAACAACAATAACAACAACAGTAAAAGCAACAAAGTGTTGCCGGCGACAAATTGTAAAGCCTACAAAAACAATTGGCAAACTATGAGTACGTGGCTATCTGTATCTGTATCTGCATCTGTATATGTATCTACATACATATATCTACAAAAGTTGTGCGTAACCATTAGAAAAAATTATTGTGCGAAGTTAATGAAAAACATTTTAGTAGAGCGTGGAGCCTGGAAATGAGGCTGCGTCGAGTTGGGCTGGGCAGCTGGCCAGAGCGGATGCAGTGCATCACATGCCTGGCTTGGCCGGTGGCACACCCCTGTGGCACGTTATGGCATTGGGTTAGGTAACCTAAAGTCGACACAACAACATCGATCTCCGATCCCCACAATACATATAACATATTGGTGGCGGCGTTGGCTTGTCGTCGTCGACCCAATGTGATTGGGTTTTTTGGTTTTGCAGCACAGTCGCATAATTAAAGTAATTGCCTTTCGGTGGTGAAGTGTGTGTGAGTGTGTGTGTGTGTAGATTGTGCACAACATTGTGGCAGCTGCTACATTAAGCTGCTAACAACAGTAACAGTGGTCGGCGCAAAACTACTGCCACGCATTTCACAATTGTAATTGTTGCTGCTCCACTGCAAAACCGGCCAATTGATAAAACTTGTGGCTCAAATCACACCAAGCCACGCCTACCAGAAGTTAATTCTCTGCAACACATATCTCTTACTCCTGACACACATATATTGTGCATATATCCATGGCAACATCCGCGATGTTGCAAGCACATAAATCCAGGCTGTCATTTTTTATCAGTTGCCCAATTTTAAGGTGCGCCATTCATCATTTACTTGACACAATGAAGCAGTTAACGTCAGCCAAAAGGAAGCAAACTTAGGAAACTTGCAAAAGTTATGGCCATTAGTTATTTTTGAAGGTGAGAAGCAATTGAATGTGCAGGCTGAGAAACTATTAAAATGTAACCATATGATTGTTATGTTATTTTATCGAATTTGCAAGAAATAAACATAAAATGACTCGCACAAATTTTAATTTTCCTTCCGTTGTTTGCCTTTCAATACTTTGCAATTTACAAAATAATTTTATGCACTCTGAAATGTCATGCAAATTTATTTGCAAAGCTTTACATGCTCTAAAGGTTGCCCTTCTCTCACCAGAGAGTTCATACGCCTAAAAATAATTAAACTACGGAGAAGCTTAACTTGAATGACGACAGCTACAACCACAAAACCAATCACAACAACATGAACAACTGTAACAACAGCAACAGCAAGAAAGAGACAAAAATGAACAACAAGTTAACAAGGTTAAGGTCAATTACAATTACAACAAACGACAAAAAGGCAAGCGAGACAAACGACGTGAATAAATTGCGCGAATTGTAGAATGAAATTAAGAACGAGTTTCAGTTGCAGTTGTAGTTTTGACCAGGCCAACGGACTGCCTGACTGACCGAATGCAAATCAAGAAGTTCAATACAAAATGAGAGAGAAACAGCACGAGAAGATTGAGAGAGACAGAGAGAGAGAGAAGGAGACTGACCCTCAAGCTATATGCAAAATTCGTGTGGGCTGCAATGGAGGAAGCGCGACGTTGTGTGTTGCAGCTGCAAATCAAGCTAATGAGCACAGCCGAGTGCCACAAAAGCAAATAAACACACAAAAAGGCAGCAGCAAATTATTACTAAGCAATTACCATCAACGCTGTTGTTGACTTTGTCAGTGGAATACGTATTTTCCCACTGCCAAAGAGAAGCTGCAAGGTCAAGCAACGGCCAGAACACGACCGCAAAAGAATACTTGTCAACATTGCCACAATTGCTGTTGTGCAACACGCCACACAACAAGTGAGACTCTATATATTGCACCATCGCAAAACCAGGTCACCATTTGCTGGTTTAAAAACATGGCCTAACATAAATGAAATTTAGCTGATGATGGTTTTGTTGATGGGTGTGATGAATAGCCAAAAAACAAATTGTTAATCTTGACTCTAATGCGATTTATATCGCTTGCCTTGAACTTTAAGATCTGACACTTGATATTTGAGTTGACTTAATTAGATTTAATATTTTGCAGATTGCAGCGAAACGGTTCGATCGAAGCGAGCGAAAAGACCACGTGCGCCAGAACCCGTTAACTTTGAGCCGGAACCGCAGCAGGATCTGGAGAATGAGGAGAGCGGCAGCCAGGAGAAGGATGTACCGGAAATACCCGATAATTTTTTGAGTCCTTCGGTACGCGAATATCTGGAGCTGGGCAAGTCCATACCCGGTAAGTGAAGTGTTATTGCTGACAAGTCAATCAATATGCACGGCAGGAGTGTTGTCTAACAAAAGCCTGCGACAGGATTCGATTGCAGAAATATGTTTTCATTTCCATGTCGTGTGAAAAAATACATTTCACTTTTGTTTTATCTTTTTCATAAGGGGGTCGTCTCTTTTCGTATGGGATATTTTGGTAGAGCAGCGTATCTACTAATTCATTTATTAGCGATCCGAATCGGACTATGAAGCCACGAATTGGTACGCGAAAACAGGAAGTTGGGGGCCGGAAACTCAGATTTGTTTATGCCAACATTCAACACTTTTTTATGCGTTTCGCAATTGTCGCGTGCAACTGACAGCAGAGCGTTTTTTTCGGAGCCAGAGAGGAGGAGGGAGATCTCCACCCTTTTTTTTATGCAGTTGCACTTTCTTTTAAGTAAAGCGGCATGAAGTGAAATTGATTGGAAACAAACAGGATAGGACACGACATGAACAGAAGAGGACATGTTGTTTACTCGCCAGCCGCTAATTGCAATAACCAATAAATAACTTTTGCAGGTCGACCCGGCGTTGATTATCCCATACTCTCGGCTGTTCCCTACACAAACTTCTACTGCGACGAACAGGCCTATCCCGGTTTCTTTGCGGACATGGAAACGCGCTGTCAGGGTAAGTTTTCTTGTATTTGCAGCTGGCAGCATTTAATTTACACACTTTTTTCTTGCTTAGGTTGGCACTATTGCGACATTGATGGACGTCAGGCTTCGTTTCTTTGCCCCAATGGCACACAGTTCTCTCAGGCGGTCTTTGTCTGTGACTGGTGGTTCAATGTGCGCTGCGATCTCTCTCCCCGGCTGTATGCAATCAATGCTCGTCTCTATCAGCGCCCAAAGGTGAATCCGACGCGACCACATCGCATCATCACCAAGCAGCTGGTTGAGGATATATTCACCTAAATAGACTTACGTAAATAGTTTTGCAACGACTATTAGCTGATAGGGTTTCTATTGCCATAGGCATATGTACACATTTTGAATAAGAATTAGTTTACATTTTCTGAAAGATTTGCATTACATTTAAGTTAACAAACATGGCAGATAACATTTAGAAAAACATCGATATGATTATTGCGGAAAATCCATTGTAGTATTTTCATTTTGTGCTAATTTTTCTTGTGCATGCATTTTCGTGAACTATTTTCATAAAGCTATTTGTAAGTTGCTGTAAAATGTAAAATCTGTATATACGCATAGATCAAATAATTAAAATAAAAACTATTGCTAAGGAAAACAAAGAAAATTGACTTTTACTCTTAAGAAAAGACTAATGTTATTAATTGCCTAAAACTTTGCTCATTTTTGCTGCTCTTATCAAACGCCAGTTGTGCATAATGTTGCATAGTTTTAGGAGCGTGCAATAATAGGTGACGCATGACAAAAAGTGCTGCATACTTTTAGCTGCGCATGCGGTTACTTAAAATAGGCACAACATGGCCAAAACGCAAAAGCAACGCGCGTAGCTAGAGTTTGGAAATAAAAGTCTGCTCGCCAAGCGGCTCAATGGTCTAGGGGTATGATTCTCGCTTTGGGTGCGAGAGGTCCCGGGTTCAAATCCCGGTTGAGCCCGTCGCAATTATTTTTTGATTTTTTTTTTTTAAGTAAGCGTGCATTAACAAACATTTTAAGCCTACAGCAGCAGCGTATTATGGTAAATTTAATTAAGCATACAAGCCGGCCAAACGATTGGCAAGTGAAGATATGAAAAGCATTTGGCGAACGGATGGCTGCCGGTTGATTGCATTAGTTTTGGCTGCCGGTTTGAGCCAACGATGCAGAGGAGAAGATAATGAGAAAGCGCCCGGTTGGACCATGGCTGAAATATTTTCATCGCGATTGAATGCAGCACAGCACATGCAACTTGTTTAGAGCGGGCTCCGATTGACTTGCCGATAAAGCATTGTGTGTTATGTCGATGTGTGTCTGCTGTTTTATCGATGACAATTGGAAAATTGAACAATGAATGTGTTTTGCTAGCTTTTCATTGGTTGCGGCTAGTTTACGACGTTGCAGCGGTGGTAGCTTGGTTGCATCCCATTTGAAAGTGTGAAAGATCTTTTAACTGCATCCAAAAATCCAATACAGATTATGATGTAACCTAACCACAAGCTCTGTTTATAATTTCTCTTTCGTTTTGTAAGCCTACGGCTGTTGACATTCATAATTTGCTCAAAGAATAGATGCATCGTATTTTGTAATACTCGAAAATTATGCCCACGACAAAACCACTTTCACTCGCCAGTGCCACGCAAATCAAAAACGGACTGCGCAATCTGTAATTTTTTGATATAGTGTGGCCTTCGCGTCATTCATCCGCCAAAGCGGGACACAAGCTGCGGGCCAAGACACAGAAATGTGTAATGCAGTTACATTGGCCAAAAACAAGTCACCACATGCCACAGTGCCAGTTATCCTCTACTCTACACAGTATCAACATGGCATCAGTCAAGCAAAAAGAGCTCAGCTCTTTAGCCCGCAGTATTTGTTCAATCTATGACAGAGCGGCAGCAACAGCTGTGTCAATTCACTAAAGCAAAAGCTGTGTCTTAGCGATGAGTTCGTGAGAAATTATCCTGTCGAAATTGTCAATTAAAAATGCGATGAATTTAATGGAAAATAGCGAAAGTCTTGGTGCATAATTGAGGTTGATTTAATCAGTCGAAGTTGGTAAGCTTACAAATCGTTCAGTCTTCCATCTCTAAATGAATTTTTCAATTGGGAGCTGAAGTGGTTGTCGTGCTTATGACGAACAACTGACATTAAACAAGCGACCAAAAGTGGTACATATTCTTTACGACTGACAAACACGGCGTATGTGTAATATTTCAAGTTAATGATTTGTAAAAACTTGCAGGCCAAACATACACCGACAAAAAAATAGAAAAAAAAAAAAAAACGAAATCAACAAATCAATTGCAATTGCACTTTACAAATCACGAGCTGCAACTTCTTGCTGCTGCTGTTGCACTTGTTGTCGGAGCAAAAACTTAAACCAAATCAGTGTCAGACTCAGGTGTGGTTTAACTGTTAATGACTTCTGCTGGCGGCCGCAAATTGCACTGGAAACAACACGTCTAAATGGGAATCGTCTGAAAAGCAGCAGGTGACTACTTCCAAACAGTGCGCGAGACAATCAATGATCTGTTTGTGTGTGATCAATGGTTTTGTTTGCTTGCTTGCTTGTTGCTGTTAAACGCCAAGTGAATGCCACTTGTTTCATTTGTTGTTGTGGTCACAACAAAAGTGAATGCAAACAAACAGTGAAAGGATTCCCTCAAGGTGCGCCGCCTTGCCAACAGTAATGAGAGGGAGATTCTCTTGATGCCAGGCCCGAAATGTGTAACGATTGTGTAACTGCCTGAGACAGCTAATTTGCCTATCAATGCTCTTCAATTAGTTGATTGCAATTTCTTTGATTGCAACATTTCGCCGCCGAAGAGAGCATAACCGAAGAATTTGAGCTGGAAATATGAGAACAGCCGCAAGTCACGCAATTAAAGTGTAAAATTACATCTTCATTCATAAATACAACAACAGGTTGGCGCTGCAGTGCTGCCAACGAAAGAAAAGCGTGCACATTTTCACTTATTCATTTTCCCTTGGCAAATATGTGGCAACTCTTGAATATTCGCGGTGTGTGAGTTGTTGCACGTTCGTTGCCTGTTGCTTGTAGCGGCTTTCTGCATGTTTGCCTGCTGCGGATTGTTACGTGGGCAGGCAACAGGCGCTAAGATACTACATACTCTACTACTCTACACACACAAAATGTAACTTTAGATGGCGTAAAATGTCGGTTACTTGGTCAGCTGGAGGCAGGCATAAAGCACCCACCACAGGCATCTCCATAATAATAAAAATAAGTGTTGCATCATTATTTGCATTATGTTTGCAACAATGTTGCTGCGAAGAATGTAAAACGATCAGCTAATTGCTTGATTACAATTGAATAATTGACTTAGACCTGTTTCGAGTGCTCCCTCAGCTGGAAAGCAATCGCAATCTGAAATTACACACACTAAGTTTAAAGTAAGTGATCAGTATTGATTTCACCAGATTTTTGAAAATATTATCTTTATCTCTCAGTTAAAAGCTGCTTTAATCGCATGTTAGAAAACCCATTGAGCGATGTATTCACATTCATCACAGTTAAACAATCAAGTGTATGTGTACACATGTGTCTGTGTCTATCAAAATATTGATAGTGTGTGCAGGCAATAAAAGCAAATTAAATCCCGAAAACTCTCTCTCCATCTCTCTCCTGTATCTCTGTCGCTGGATTCTCTGTTCTGCTAACCATTACACGCATTGCCAAATTAAGTGTAAATAACTCGTTTGGATAAACAAATAGATCATGTGAATGGGAAAAATGTTGATGTGCTGCTGCCACACGGACAGCACGGTTGCATCTGGTTGATAGGCCTCCACCACTTCAGTCCACAAAAAGGTTGATGGTGATGGTGCAAAGTGCATTTGCATAATGACAATGCAATTTGAAATAAACGCAGGACACATGTCAACGAATAAATTAATTTACTCTCAAATTATTTATGCAGCAAACAAAACGAGAGCTGCCGTCACCGCCGCCGCCAGCCTGCACCACACAAAAGACAATGGACATATTCCAATGATGTGAGATACTAGGACTAGGTTAGGCCTCTGGATGCTGTTTGTATGCCATTTTTAATGGACTTGGCAGCAGCCTGGTTGGCACAGTCGACGTGCCTAATGAAGGAACAGTTAGGCGTTGCTGTTGCCACTGCCGATTTTGGCCATGGCCAGAGACACACCTGAGCAATGTGCAATCGAGAGACAGAGAGAGAACGCCCACACACAACATATACATTGACGGCGACGACGATTGTTGCATTAATTGCATGGCTCTATTTACCTTAATGCTAAAGTCCCAGAAACCAGAACTTAAATAGCTCGACCATTAAATTTATGTGTGTGATTTTGGCCTTACTGCGTCTTCCCCTACTTGCTGGGGCCAATATTTCAATTATACAAGAAAACGAAAAAAAAAAAATAGTCAAACGAAACGCAACCAAACTCAAAGGCGTGCAATTTCCAAATGCCAATTGATTTTGCAGCACACTGACTAACTGCTCACAGCTCACACCACCGCAACACCGCCACCGCATCACCAACCACACCTCCTTTGTTGCCTGTTGACTGCAAAAAATACATTTCCAATGGCGTTGAGCTGGGGCGACTTTGTTAGTTGCAGTGTTTTTGCGCGGCAGGCAAACAAATGCGGCAATTGCCATAGACCAACTAGTAAGACCTAAGAACTTTACGAAGACCGACTATAAGATACTTTACAATAAGAACTAGATACAATTTTCAATTCTAAAATTAATAGTGTTGTGTAGATCTTCGAAGTACTGATGATCTATCAATAATATAATAACTACAATGAAAACTTAATGCACTTAGGTATTAAGTAATTGCTGAAAGGTGATTTTGCAAATAATTATCCAATTTCTGTGAGAAGCTAAGTCGAATAAAGAATGTTCGTATTAGCAAAATCTATTGCCAACCTCTGTCCTATCAACTGGCCAATGTCAGAAAGCAGAGATTGGAGCGTGGGCATTGTGCTCGCTCGCTACTGGAGTCAGAGTTTATGCACACAGCAGTTTTCATTCAATTGCGTTTTGCTATTCGAGGCGCGTGATTTTGCAACTTGTGAGCTGGATTTGCCTTGTACAATTTTTGCAGGCAACAGCCGCAGCACCCGCAAAACATTTCGCCAACAGGCAACCACAGCTACAATGTTGACGACATTGTCCTTTTTTTCTTTTATCACATTTCTAGCGGCCAATTCCATAGTTGGCATGTTGCTTGTCCGCAATTCAAAACCATTTAAGCGCTTTCCTAGGTCCGTGGTTCTTGCTGTCAGGCGAAAAATGTGTTTTTTCTATGCTCCCTTTTTATGGGTTATTTTGACGCCAATGGCGCTTTTGCGTTTGCCTCTTTGCGGGCAGGAATAAAAGGAGTGGGCAAAGAAAAAAAAATGTATGGGAAATGGAAATGCAAAAAGAAATCAGTAGAAAGAGAGCATGTCATATTTCTTTGGCTGGGCATTATAATTGAAAATCCCACAAAGGTGTCGTCTGTGCTTTGTGACTAAATTGAATTTAGTAATCGGTTTTTTATATTCTGAATGCTGCAAACTAAACATCGAACTAAAACCTCTGCGTTCCGATAAACCACTTTACGCATTCTAAATGTTGATATACCTTTTATTTTCACCCCGCAATGCGAAAAAGAAAAGCTTACAAAATAGAATACAACTCGTTTTCATGTTAACTGCAGGTGGCAGTTGACTCCAACCTGCGGCTCTAGTCCAATTAACAAACGATTGAGCACTTTACCAAGGATTTTCCACTTCAAAGGCAATACAAAATGAAAATGAAGCACATAAAAAACAAATTTACGACCTTAGGATGTTTGAACAACGAGCAACACGCAACACTTCAACTTTCATTGCCGCATTTTTAAGTTGGTTTTACATTCCATTTTCTTATGGGAAGAAAAAGTCCATTATTTTCACTACATTTTATTCATGCAATTAATCTGCAAATACCTGAAGGCCTACTCCGAAATTGAACTTGAAAATTGAGAAATTAAAAGTATGTAAATGTTGGGAAATTAACGACATCCATTATGCAGCATCAACAAGAGTGAAAAAAGCATGTGAACAATATAAATATAATACCAGGTCATTGAATACGCGTCGTATACGTGACCGTAAATAAATCTCTCGACTTATCAGTAAACCAAACTTATATAGAAAGTGCAAGCATTGCCAAGTTGCGTGCAACATGACCAAAACTCGTTGAGAAATAAATTAAAATTGTTGATCGTAAAGAAAATATACTCTGTGAATCAATAAATTGATAAGTAAATAAAAGAAGGTATCTTCGATTGAAGCCCACAGATTAACTTTTAATAAATTTAATAAGTTACAAAACACATTATTAAAATAAAAAAATCGTATTTCTTTCCATGAATTCACTAAAGATTAATAGCCTACGCAAACAACGCAGATGGTACAAACTTTTTTCTTTTTTTCTCGTCAAAAATTTCGTGAGTGAAGCTGATTATATTTATGTCTGATTTTCATGGAAAGCGACTAGCTTTAATTATGTGGCAGTGAAAGGTGGCGAATAATACAAATAATTTAATTAACCCCAAACTTCACATTGGGAGAAAATCAATGGATTATACATTTGTAAAAACCATAAAAATTTAACAAATAAATTATATATCAATTAAAGCGATCCATTATAATCACATATTAGCGAAAAAACAAGCTATTACAATCGCCACTGAAATTATCAGTTTAAAAGTTGCTCGGTAGCTTGTGTCCTGACTGGTTTTGCGATGGAATTAAAAGAAATGTGTACAATCAATTTAAATGCTATTATCAAAACGCGTGCAGCTCAGGCTTTTACTTGAGGCAGCTTGATGCTCTACATTTTAGCCCTTCACAAAACAATCATGTTAACATCGTCTATCTATTTGAAAATCAATCAATGAAGAGCTCCGGCTCAGTAATTGTTCGTTAATGGCTTCATTACAAGCAACAAGGCACAAATAATAACAACAACAACTACAACTACAGCAGCGAAACGGTAGTATAAACAAAAAAAAAAAAACAGAGACCTGACCTAGGGCAATGCAAAGGCAGCCCAGTCAATGGCGCAGACAAAACAGACAGAGAAGGGGCTATCATCATCAGTCAGCGTAGTCGGGCGATCGCAGCACGCGTTGTCTGCCCAGACAGTTGTCAGTAAGAGAGAGAGAGAGAGCGAGAAAAGAGAGCGCATTGGCATTGGCTCTCTCGCGCTGTCGGCGAGCAAGCAGTGCGTGCACTGCTTTGTGTAAGTTGCAGCGGTTTAAATAAACAAACTGGCAGCGGAGTCGCCTCAGTTTCAATTGGAACGTTGCGCATGCGCCGTGGACACCGCCGCTGTCAATATCTGTAAAATCGGTTTGTCTATTTTGTGATCGAAAGCATTAACTTTGTTGTGGCACAAAAATCGAAAAATTCTTATAAAAATAATAGATCGCGAGTGAAACATTTAAATAAATATTGCGAATGAAAATGTGAAAGTCAACGTTTACTACAAAGCAAAAATTCTTAATAAAATTAGTTTATTGTATGTTGCCACAACAAAATGCAACAAAAAAAAGTGAAAATACGCGCCAACAAATGTTATTGTTGACACAACGAACCCTAATCAACACCCATCTATATTCAAACGACCCTTTTGAATTGTCTATGAAGCGGGCCCTCACAAAAGTTGACAGATTTATGCACTAATTTGCTTTGAGCGTCCGAAAATTTTGCTCGACTAGGGGAGAGAGAGCGGTAGATTAGTATAAATGGTTGATAATTTTTGAGGTGTCAAACGGCCATAAAAATGCGAATCGAAAAATATTGCAAAATATAAAAGAGAGACATCACTTTTGTTTTCGGTATTCTTGTATGGAAATATGCGTGTTAATAGAGGCTTAATTTGCTGATTTACTATTGCCATAACTCATAACTTTAGGTTCAGAGCATTTATATTAGCAAATATATAATTTTATGTTTTAGTTTTTGGGTCATTTCTTCTAATGTAGATTTCACCTAAAACTTCTAAGAGACTTTCCTTTTCGGCTGACTTTTCACCAGCACTTTCAACTAATGCTCACATTCGATTGCACTCACAAGACAGTAAACAACAACGGTTACATTTATCGCTTCAAAGATACAATCAAAGCCCACACGAAACACAAAACAAAACACAAAAAAACAATACACAAATCGGCATTCTCTTTTATGTATATTTCTTCGACTATTTGATGCTCTTGAGAGATTGGTTAATTTGTTAACATGTAAAAAACGCCCAGAATTAGAACTTCGAAGAGAGAAGTGAGATTTTCGATGTGCTTTCTATGCAAATAAATTGAATAAATTTACAATTTCTGTTTGGTTTTGTTCGCTCATAAATTAATGCAATCTTTTTGTTGATGTTTGCACGTAAATCAAAGATTTAATATGATTCTATAAGCTGTGAATATCGTAAAAAAAAATACAGGTTGATTTATACACAACAGACAACAGTCATCGAATATTGAACAAGAGGAAAGAACACATCAAAATCTACTTGACAACAAAAATAATGCACAATCCGCAGCGGAGTCGGAGCAACAGCAACTGCTGGTGGCTGTTGCCATTGGCGTTTGGTAAGTACACAAAAACTACCAAATTACCCGTTTATTCCGTACGCGAGATAAACTCGTTTTTCTGTGCTCTGGGTGCTTCAACGGGAGCAAGGTCGCAAAATGTCGCTCGAGTATTGAGTATTGGCTAGAAAATTATGCAATCTCCCCCGCGGCCAATGCACTGTGCTCTTCTACCACATGATGAATGATATGAAGGAGAGGCGGCTGACAATGTATTACGAAATGTCAACAATGACCATCAATTGCCGCTGGCAACGCAGCAGCAGCAGTAGCAGCAGCATTGGATGCAACAGCAACAGCAACATCAACATTGGTGGTCGGTCAATATCAAAATTATGTTTAAATACCTTTCGTTCTTGCGAAATGACAAAAATCCCAAATACGTGCGAATAGCGGCGTTTGTTTCATTCACCGATGCGAAAATAACCACGGATAAGCGCCAATGTTCTCAATGTTCTGCACACACACTTTGCCCATTGGCCATTTGATTGTTGGCTGTCTGTTGTTGCCGTTGTGGCTAAGCTGCAGCTGCAACATTTTCTGGCTGGCAGAGTTATGCCACTAATGGAATGGTCTTCAAAATTAACATCATATTCAATGACACTCACTTGTAATGCTACAGGATGTTGACCTGGCCTGCAAGTGTTTCGTCTCTCTCTCACTCTCAAGGGGCACGGGAAACGTGCTGCATTTGGTGTGCTCGGCATTTGCAGTTGCAGCTGAAAATGTTGCGCTAATTTATGCAGCTCATCAGCAGAGTGGAATGTACTTCGTGGGAGTTCGGGAAGCTGCCTTCCACCTTCCACCTTCCACCTTGCATTGAGTTGTTACTGCTACAGTTTTGACTGCATGCAGCAGCTAATTCTGTGAGAACAGAATGCATGTAAATATCACAAACATGTTGTAACTCTTGTGTAATCCATAAGGTATGATTTATTCACTTTACAAGCCACTTAATTGCCTTACAATTCCCGTCTGATTAATGTGCAGCCTCATCAAGTAAATATCAATGAGATGCTGCAACTAAACATCAACGTTCACTTTTCCCAAGTGCACTCAAAATTGTTTCGCCTGTCAGCTTTGCGTATACAGATATCTTTAGATGGATTACTTGAACTGATTTTAAGCGGATGCGTAAATCGCTTAACTAAAAATGCAGCTTTTTTTTGGGTGAATGACTCGCAAAATTGTGGAAGCACTTTCCAAACTCTTATACTAACAACTTCCCAAAAGCACAGCTAAATGAATTATTGCGCCCAACAGAAAAAGAAAAATAAATAAAGTTCACTTTTGCTAATTACCTCGAACAGCGCAAATTTGCAAACATTTTGCACCATTTTACCACACTGGTATTATTTTCGTTATTGTTGTCAACTTTTTTTTGTTGTTTGGTTGGCGTAGGGAAAATGAGCAAATCTTTCTGTGATACTTTCAAGCAAGTCATTCGGCGAGGCTCAACATAAATTATGGTCATCACAAGCGACCTCCAATGTGTTCCAAGTTGCAACAACGCCTACCGCACAGCTGTTTGTCTGACGGGGGGCAAGGAAAGGTGGCAAAGCAAATGGAAAATGCTGTAACCATTTCGAGAGTGGGCGCCAGTTAAAACAAGATTTTTCACTTGTCCAGAGTGCAGTGAAAAGAAAAAGTAAAATGTTTGCCGAAAAAAAAAACACAGAAGAAAAATTTATCCGCTGGCCGTGAGGCATTGGCGGCAGTTAACGGAACCGACGGCGACGGCGACGTCGACTTTGTTGCCTGTTGTGTCAATGACTTTGAAATGATTTCAACGCGAGTTTCTCAATTCGAATTTCACTGATCTGGGGACGGACGCATCGCATCGTATCGCATCGGTGGCTGCGGGTCAGCAGCAGTAGCGGCAGCCTCAGTCGCAGCTCTTGCTACGTGAATTTGATTAGCAATTGGATAATTGATATAATGCCATTTACAACTGATGCAAAGAGAAAGAGCGCCACTTACAGTCGTTAACTGACCACGTACGTTACACTTTCGATGGCACTTTGTTGTCTGTGGCATGCATGCAAATGAGTTTCCTCTTCTCTCGTCTTCTCCAACACTCGTTTAAGATCTGCTGTAACATAAGTTGATCGTCCAGACAGCGCCACAAGTCCAGCTTTCGAGGCGGATATGACGTATTTACTTTTAACCCAATTAGTGGCACCTTGTGGCACTCCATCAAAATGGATTAAAAGCTAGTTGCGCAACATTTACGCAGCCAGCGCGCAATTAGTTTGTGGCAATTCAAGTTCAATGCTGCTTTGGCTTTTCCAAAGCGACGGCGCTTATGTTACTTCCTGGCAAATTTAAATGCAAATGAAAAGATTATGCATCGATAATGCGTTTGCATGTTGGCGGCAGAAACACTTTTCGCACCCAATGGCCAATGTAATGTACATTTAAACAGGCAACCGGTTGAGACCTGGTGGTTTGTTGCCTGTTTGGTTGGTCGGTTGCTTGTTGGCCACTTTCTGCTGTCCTGCAGGCAATTTCACAATTACAACGCTGCACAACTACAACAACTATTGCAACATTATTTTGGCAAGTTGCTTTCATTTGAATTGGCATTTCATTTGCAGCATTTCTTGTGCTCGCTTTGATTGTTTTGTTGCCTGCGGCCATTTTACACAATTTAAAAACAAAAACAGTTAATAACTTGGCACCACACAATTTTGTGGCCCGTTGTGGCCCGAAAAATCGATCAAGTGCTTTATTTTGACCACGCGGAAGACATTTTTGCAGGTAATATGCAAATTCAAAGCTATTAACGTAGCTTAGAACGTCTCGAGCTCAGCATGTCTTCGATGTGATTTCGTCAAATTGCCCTCAATAATGATAATCGAATGTGGAATGTGGATCTAAAAAAACCGGTGACCAATATATTAACCAATTTGGTTTAACTGCAGTTATTAAGTCAGATAAAATTTAATCTAAAATTATGTCAACAACATTGGCCATAAAAAACAACTGCTTGTTTTTGGCTTCAGAATGTCAGAGATGAATAATTCAATTACCAAAAGTAATCGCAAGATCCCATTGCTCTTTTATAGTAATTCGATCAGATCTACAGCGAGTTAATCTACTTTCCAATAATGTAGAAATATCGCAATAATTTATTATATATAAAATTAAGAAGGTGGTAAATTTGGCATAAACCGGTGTCAATAAATGATTTTTAAGTGCATTTCATGTTTAGAAAGACAATCTAAACAGTTTTAAAATCTCCTTTAAGTTGTGTTTTATGACAACAGATTAATTATCAGTGTTGCCAAATTAATATGCTAAGAACTCAAAGTTGTCTCGCCATAAAGTCATTTGTCAGCAAACATTAACAAAAATGTGTCATAACCGTAATCAAAGAAAACACCAAAAGCAATTACATAAAAATAAAAATGTAAAAACAAAAGAGCCATGGAAAGCCCCCAAGTACTACAACTACATGAGACAGGCTTTTCTTCAATCAAAATGAAAACGAAAGCTGAACTCAACGAACCGCAGCGTAAATACTCTACTATTTAACCCAAACGTAACATGAGAAAATAAAACCAAATGGAACTTGGTCTTTGGCCAACATTCTCGTTCAAAGAATGTGTAAACGGCAAAATGTAAATTAAACCCGTTTATTGAACTGGTTTTCGCGACTTTTAATAGTGAAAGCCCAATATGCAACCAATGCCAAAGAGTCTTCGCTCGTCTAACCGAATTATCTACGGCAATACTAAATGAAGCGAGCATTTTTATCACCCTAAAACTTGGTTGGTAGTCACTCGTCTACCGTTTAATGTGCGAATATTTAAGCAAAAGTCGAAGCCAAAAAAAATCAAGATGTATCCAATTAGGCGTCATGCTCATAAAGAATATAAACGCAGCGCACACATGTCGAATGCATAATAATTAGACCCGCTACTGGAAAAGAGTAGTATGAGTATGAGTACGAATGAGTGTATCTCATATATATTTCATGCGCCGCTAAGCAAGCCAAAATAGATTCCAAGCCAACTCTTGGCGTTACTACAACAATCGAAAACTGGGCTAACAACAATTGCATGAGCAGATGATGTCTGATGTCTGGGACCCGCTGAGGTGTGTGAATATTTCTCAGTCATTACACGCATTTTTTGGCAACAACAAACACATGACGCCGTTGGCCAAATAAAGTCAAAAAGTGTCAACACATGCTAGTACACTTTATTCACTTCATTTATATACCCTGTGAACTAGCTTAAAAAGGGGTATTGAAGGCGAATTTAATATAGAGAACGGCCAAATAAAATTCACAATTAATATAAAAGTAAGAAAGCTAGAGTCGAATATGCTTGACCGAGGGATACTCGCTACCCATTTTTTCAATTAAACCATACCCTACAAATATACTGCAAAAATACTAAAATGTATCAAAGGCTATATTTGGTATATCGATATAGTACTATATTTGAAGAATACCATAGAGTAAAAAATATATCAGACAGAAATTGTTATATTATCTCGGCTGCTGACGCTGATTAAGAATATATATTATTTATGGGGAGTCATCTCCTGTTACATTTATTTCCTGCAGGCACAAAATTATAATATCCAAATGAGTAGCCGGTCTTAGTGATTTTTCTAGCTGAAGGCCTTCGCTGCCATTGCTTTACCAATAGCGTTAGTATTCATTTTAATTATAACTAACCTTTAAATAATAAAATAAATTGATTTTTCTATACACAACATTTGGATTAGAAAATACTCTACAGCATAGGATATCTTCGAGTTAATCACTCTTATTCAACACAAAATTTTTGATTTCTTCTGCTTTATGTTGTTGTGTGTGTTAACTTGCGGATCATTATTGAAAAGTGCAGAGAGTCGGTTAGTTAAGTGGGCAGACAATGTGTAATGCTAACCCAAACAAAATGCCGCGTTTGGCAAGACATTCCATTGTGGTTTTGTTTCTTTTACTGAGTTTTTGTTTTTGTTGCTTTTTGTTGAGCCTAGAGTGGTGCAGCTTTCATATATTGCAACGCAATGCGAGGATGGCTCGTGCGTAACTGAAGACGAGTTTGCCGACGTCATGGCATAATTGGACATTGTTTTGCGTTGTCACCATCACAGCTGACTTGACTTAGAAGTGCTATAATTAAAGATCTAATTATAATTGACTCTGCTACTAAGTATGACATAAGACTCTACATATAGCATACAGCTTAGGGAAAGTTGGCAGCCAATTTGTAGATCTGAACTCATTGAGAAAGCTGACAGAGAGCTGTGATGCGACACAGGTTATTGAACGGTTGCCAAGTGGTCAAGCCATCATTTTGATTGCACAAAAGGCATGATTGAAATTGTTCATTTATTGCAATAATCACGTCATCAGTGATGCGATTCAATACGAACAGCGATTACTGCGGTTGCATTTTGATGGCTTCATTCAATAAGTAAAAACAATTTAAGAGTTATTTTGTTTTAATTGACATTCACAGATGCCGCTAAATATTCTGCATTCAAGTTGATTTGGTAACTAGACTTGTTTGCTTTTGCAATCGTAAATTGGTCGGGTAAACATAAATACAACTTTTGGGTGATTGCGTAAAGCAATTTAGACTTATTGTTGTCAAGGTTGATTTAAGAGTTCGAACTCTTCGCCAATTATTCCACGGCAGCTTTTCCACAGACAAATATATGCCGTCACATTTATTTGTTTTCAAAAAGGTTTTTTGGCCCCATTACTTGCGTTATGTCTAAGCCTAGGGCCGCTTGTAACGGTACCAGTCTATTAGTGAGCTCAACTATTGGGTTATCGGGCAGTTGTTAACAATTTGCATAAATTAACCACTATTAAGATAACATAAGTAAACATATTTATCACTGCAGTCGAAGGTCAGCTTAATTATGATAATAATACAAGACTAATTATATATCGATATGATTGCTCTTTGTAGAGATTGTGTAACTTTTACTCTAAACGAGAAATCGATTCTCGATCGAATTTGGTAGCCAAATCAGCGCACACAATCAGACAAGCTGCCAACATGCAAACAAGATTCTCGACACCTAAAGCTTAAGGTCTGCAGTTAGGCAATTAATTAGCTCGTTAAAGCTCAGCGACTGTCTGTGTTTCTTTATTTTTTCGGTGGTTTTTTGTTGGCATGAGCCCAGACCACAATCTAAAGCCAATGATCTCGAGCAAACAATTAACCAGAGACAAGAGACAAGAGCGGTGACTTCTAGTCCACAAAACAAAAGTTGGCGCGACTATAAATTGCTTGGCGTAGGCGACTGCTGCTAGACACATGCCAAGTTAACAAATGCCAAAAAGTGGTTTAAGTCACCGCTTAAATGTTGCTGTAATTAATTAAAATGCTGCAAATATTTTTTGGAGTTTTCTGTCGGCATTTTAGCCAAATACTAAAAAAAAACTTGTAGCATTCGTTCGCATTCTTGAAAATTACTATCAACATTTATCGTTGGCCAATAATTAATCTTTCCATTTTGCCAATTGTTTCGACAAACGAAAAATTCTCGTCATTGTCAATTGAAAAGTGCACAGGGTCAAAATTTGGACAAACCTTGACCGGAGGGGCGCTCGCAATTAAAGAGTGGAGTTTAAGTAAAGTTCCCCACAACTTGTAATTTGCCACACGCACTTAAGTATCTGTTAAGAAACGAGCGTTTATAATTCATAATTAAATGCATCTATGAGATACACTGATGTTTTCTGTAAACATTACTTTAATTGTTTCCTGTGGCAGCCTTCACTTATTCCATTTAATTGGGAAAGGGCGTTCAATGTCGTTATGATTATTATGCATCTTGAGCAAGTACACACAAATTGGAATAAACGCTATTTACAAATATAACGTGCTTTACTCGATATTTGTGTATTTTGCATACGTTAATATCACTTCTATAAACTGATACCAACTCTGTGTTGAAAGACAAATTTAGTTATTAATATTTCATTTTTTTTTTTTTTTGGCAATTTGTTTTGCTGCAACTGCTATAAATATATCAAAACATATTTATTTCACTTCATTTCCGTCCCTCGCAGATTAATCTTATTCAATCATTATGAAAGTGGGAAACCAAACAGAAGTCATAATAAATAAGGTTAATTAGGGAAAAATAAATAAAGGTTAGAGACCTGCCCCGTTTTGTAATCTTTCTCTTTTTTCAGTTAAAACCAACAACAAATATTGGACGGACTTTTGCTTTCGGTTTGACGGCGTCTCGGGCACGTTTTGATTAACAAATTTCGTGCTGAAGATTAAAACATTAAGACGGTGTCCGTCGCGTTGTTATTAGTTATGGATTTCATTAGGTCAGCGCCCAGCCCCTAAAGAAACGTGACTATGACGAACTAATTAACAAACATTTGCGCTCTTACATATTAGCTGGAAAGGAACCCAAAAAAGAGACTGTTAATTCTAAAGGTAGACACCCAGCAATTAATTCTGAACTTTTGTCGACAACTAAAAGAAAAAACTCGGATTAATTGCCATTTAGTGATCAAAAACCGACAAGCAAGCAAACGGCGACCTCGTCGTGATTTCATGTACCAGACTCATAGACAATGGGCACTATTAGTATTAACCTCAGAGGCTAGCGCATGACCCCAACAATTTCCGCCTTCAATTAATTTACGTTCCTATAAACAGCGACTAACTAACAAATCATAAGGCGACAGACAGAAAGACAGACTGATTACTTTAGACTAACTTCTCGGAGTGCAGCAATCGATCGATGGCGACTCTGGTCAGAAGCAGTGAACCACATTTAGCAGCCACAGCGGGGGCTGCTGGCAACCAGGCAACTGGCAGCTGGGCGACCTTGATGAAGCCATTTGCACACACGAAATCTAGACGATCTCCACGGAATCGATCGATCGATCGATTTTTTTTTTGTAGCGCTGCAAATCGATCAGAGTCGCCATTAAATAAAGTTTTTCAGCCGTCGCCGTCGCCGTCTAATTTATGCAATGTTTCTTTCATTTCCATTTTGGGCCTTTTGTTTTGCGGCTTCGAGTTGTAAGTGAATTATATTTAAATTTGTTTGGCTTGGCTGCGCTTCGAATGATAAAAATCACATTTGGATTTACCGTCGACTGTCGACGACTGTTGCTTTTACTTTGCATTGCGCGCAGAGCAGAGCAGAGGAAATAAATAAATTACATTTAATTTGCGTAATCATTTTTCAATGGCATTCATTGGATTCGACGACTATGTGCGAGACTCTATGAGTTTATTGTGTGGAAAATTTCGTAATGCAATTATGGCTTGCAGTAAAGGGGGAAAGGACAGAATTTAAGCGCCAATACATATAGATCGGAATTACCAATTGTTATTATCATATTACAATAATCGCCGTTGGCTCGTCGTTGTTGCTGACGGCTGAGATGGTCACTTGGATTAGCGGTCGCCAAGTCCATAAATTAATCGCATTTACAGAGCAACAGCAACAGCAACTGTCAACGGGCGAACACAGGCCACAAGACACAAATCGTGCACAATCCTGTCCCATTACTCATACGTCCCGTAGGCGGCATTTCGATATGGCAGGTCAAGCGTTCAGGTCAGCAAACAGCAGCTACCCCCAAAAAAATAATGTGAATGGGAGACAAATTTGATTGTTGCAAGCCACCATGCAACTGAAGTGGCATGAGTCACATGCCGCAAAAATGGTCATGCCAACTAATTGTTAAGTTGAGGAAATCATTTTGTTAACACAATAGAGGAAGCATTTATGGTATGTAAATATTTACAGATCTCTGCCCAGTTGGCCGTGAAATGCAATCTCGCACATAATGAAATGCAGCTGCCCAACAGAAAAAATGTAAATTCAACTGCCGCTGCCGCCGCCGCCACGAGCAGAAAGTGTAACAAGGGCCACAAGTCAATGTACTGCAAACGCATTTCATTTGCATCCAATTAGCAGACAGTGATAAGCCAAAGATAGCGACTATCAGATACTGCTAGATAAAATATTAAAAGCGCAAATATAACGTCAATCTAATGTCTTAGTCTAAGCATTCATGTGCAATCTGTTTTGCAGATTGCAGACTACATTCATATTTATGAGTAACAAACATGAAACATGAAAGGAGCGAACACGATTCAAGGGGCAGCCAACAAATTGAGCTCGTTCACTTTTGCTGGCATTCTAGAGCTAGAGTTGAGTTGACAACATGCCCGGGGATTGTGACTTTGATGAACGCAGTTTGATTGATGATTTGTTAAAGCAACGCTCCGACAATTGTATATCAGACGGATGTTTGTCGAACAACCAAACATACACCTGTCTAGCTCATTTTTATACAACTGAAATTGTTTTGTGCAACGTTGTTCTGCCATAGATCAAAATCAAGAACACAATTGAACTGTGAAGCATGGGAATAAATTGACATTGCAATAGCAGTCGCGGATCTTTGATCGGAACACTGTTGCATAGCTTCGATTAAATTACAAAGAAATCGACACCGCGTATAACTCATAAATTAAGCTTAAGTATCGCGTTTTTTTTTCTTTTACAATCCAATCAAAGAAACTTTGTGGTCGCTAGAAAAACTTGTTAATAATTAAACTGCTTCATGGTCATTTTGCTTTACTCTTGTTAGCTATGAGTGAGGATTAAACTGCATTTTGCATAATAAAAGGGAACGTTAGCTAACTTTTTTACTGAAACTTTCACTCTCATTTATGTTATGCATTTTAAAGTGTAATGCATTTAGTTTCCTTAGATTTGTAATATTTGACTACAGGCTCATTCGAGTGCATTGAAATAATTTATAATTCACGTTGACCCCACGTCGCTTTAAACCAATCTACGTTGGCTGTAATCACAATTCTTCGCACTTTACGAGCAGTTAGCCAATATTTTGGCGCGGGCTTATTGCATTTTACAGCCACTATAATTTACGACAAGCAAATCGAGTCCCGTGGCAGCAGCACGTTGCACGTTCCACAGCGCATGTGCAACGGACAAACACGACAGGCTACAATTTTTTATCATTTCGACTTCTCCAGTGGGGCGCTGTAATTGAAGACACAGCTCTGCTCGACTTGTGGACCGGAAAAAAGTGCCAAAATAAAATAGGAAGGCCGACAAATCTCTTTGGCGTCTGGTTGTTATAATTTGGTGGCAAATAGTTGGGATAACTTAACTTTGGGGTGCTGGTGGGTGGCATAAAAGTTGTCCGCGGGCATTTGGCGATGCGTCGTTGGTGGTCGGGGAAACCATTTTTCACAAAAACACAAATCGCAGCGGCGTTGACAAAATTAAAATTCATTTACGCTCAAGTAAATATTTACGCAATAAATTTGCATTTAATTGCATTTGTGAAGCGCCGCGAATGGCACGTGAAAAACGCCACAAAACATTGGCCAAAATCAAATCAAATTTAGAAAACACACACTCACACACACAAAATGCAGTCCAAATGCCAATTGCAGGCGACAGCAACAACCCAAATTGTCCATGCCACATTACTATATAGCCACATCCCTCCTCTCTTCTATATATTCTTCACAATGGCTAAGCGCGAGTGCTGCTGCAAATCGAGGCAAACAATTTGTGCGACGTATCGAAATCTAATCAAATTATGCGCCAGAAATGTCGAAAAAGCGTGAAATGTTATGCCAACGGCCAGAGGTGCCTATTAACCCTGGATGAGATGAGACGAAGTGATGCACACACACACGCGATGAATATCGCGGCATGAGGATGAATGGTTTTGGGCCTGGATTTTGTGCACCTGCAACTGCAGTCTAAACCCGACTAACCTGGTTGCAACAGCACCAGCAGCAGCAGCAGCAAACCGGGCTCCAAAAATCGCATCAAATTTGCACCAAATAAGAAGTGATTCACAATTCATTGGCAAATGTTATGCAAAATGTGCGCAAAAGTGTTTGGCAAATAACGTGTGTGTATCTCTCTATACACACATTTGTATCTGTATCTGCCGTTTTGTGTATTTGTATCTAAGCTTGCGATGGGTAACTGCTATCGCATTTTTGCTGCGCTTCAATGAACAGCTACAGCAAGCAGGAGTTTTGGGTTTTTGCGCTGTTTTGTGGCTAAAATGTTTTTATGCGGTTCGCTTAATGTGTTTTAGCCATAAACCAACTTGCCAAAACGGCAGCTTAAAATATCAACAGTACGCAGCGAAAAACAATGCACAACTGTTTAGACAACATGAGCCTGAATCATTCTCGAAACTTTCCATCTCCGCTGCCAGTCTTCATTTTTTGAAGGGGTCAATTATTTGTTTTGCGCGCCTAATTGCATTTCCCACACAAACACACACTGCTAACAGACACACCCACAAACAACGCTCACACTTTCAGGAGTGTGTGTAATTGAAATTGTATTGTGTGGGCGCTAGACATGTGAATAAGTTTATTTTGCCAACTGCTAAACTAGCCAACAACTAAATGAGATCTTTATTAACCAAATGCATATTTAAATACATCATACAATAAATTAAAGATTGAAAGTTCGAAGCTAAAACTTTCAATTGTTATTGCTTCCTATGTCAAATTTTGTAATTCTTCATCGGCACAAATTGAAATTGAATCCCAGCGTAATTAGGCGTTTGCCAATTCAATTTGTATCGATCACAAAAATTGTGCAATAACCGACCGATGAACAAAGGATTGGAGATGCTGCAGCAGCAAAGTGAACGGAAGTCACTCGACAACTTTCCACAAGCAACTCCAAAAAACGTTGAGAGACTGATGGTGGGGTCAACTTAATAAGCCGTTGCAATAATATCCACAACAACAGCAGCAGCAAAAAGCAAAGCGTCTACATACAAACATATATGGGGATGCAGCATCCATATGAATCTGACACGTAGCCTGGAAATTAATTCAAAAGCAGCCAGGCTGCTGTGCAACTCTTAGAGATGGATGAGCCACTATGGACCACAACATTTAAGTGCCACAGGCAATACACTCACAGAGAAAGAGAAAGAGACGGAGGCAGAGAGTCGTCCACACATGCATGCACATATTAATTAATTCAAAATTGCATTACGCATACGCACAGGTGTACACGCTGTGCTGCAAACTAATCTATAGCGATCTGAGGCCGAGTCACAGATGCAGCTGCTGCTGCTGCAACACTTTGGACAAAAAGAGTCGTAAAATAAAAACACTTTGGCCATAAAGAAAACAACAAAACTAAGCATCTAACGTACGAACGAACCAAACTATGACTACGACTCACTACAACACACACACGGATTTTGATAGAAAATTAAGGCTGCACATGGCCAAAATTTAGTTGGCTACTGGCAAATCCAGTGGGAGTACACTCAACAACACACATGTCACATTGTCTCTCCGCCTGTCTGTTGGCATGGACTTTGCCAGGCAAATCCAGTTAAAGACTGTGTGGTGGCCGGAGCAGCCACTTAAGCTGCCCGCGCTCCAATGCAAATTATCTACCCCAGAGCACCGATTTGGCTTGTATTCTCTTCGTACTTTCGGACACTTATTGTTTCACTGACGTCTGGAGATTGTCGCTGTCGACATTGCTGTTGTTGTTGTCGGCCTGGCTGCCTGGCGTTGTCATGGCTGCCAATTGCAAGAGTTTGCAAGTTTGCAACACATGCCGCCCAGGATACGAACGCCAAGCAAATCTAGAGATGGCAATGAATGACCACTTAGACTTCTACTTTCGAATATTAAGTTGTACATCAAATCAGTGGAAAACAATTCAATGATTTACAATTAATCGGAATTCCCCGTTTACGCTCTGTTAAGCTGTGAACATTTATAGAAAATCTCATGGTTTTTTTTTTGCCATCTCTAGCCGCGTTTCGGCTCACTAAACTCTGCTGCCAACCGCACACACAAAAGGCCAATAAACAATGTGAAGAAAAATTTGAAAATTTGCCTAATGCTATTTTATAATAGGTTTTCCTTAACGGTTATGACGGCGTCTGTGGTTAGGCCACAAGTCTTTTAATTGTTCAACTCGGGCACAGGTTGCGCAACAAAGTGAGGAACTAGTTGCTTGACAATTTCTATGCCCAACTTAGGACTACTTAAAATATTGCATATATATTGTGGGTTATTAATATTAAATTACAGATATACATATCATTTATACACATTGTAGGATATGAAATAGAGCCATATATATATATCTAGACTGTCTGATAATACAATTTCAAGTTACACCATAAAGACAATCGAGCACATTTTCCCCCTCAAGTGGAGGCCGAAGGACGCGGCTCCTCAATGGAAAGCAACCAACTGCAATTAAGAATCTCACGCAAATCCCAACGCGCTGCAGCATCAGGCTCCAAGAGCACAGCCACCGTTGCCTTGGCATGTGAAGAGATCACATCCTGCAGCTTGCGACGAAACGAGAACTTCTTGCCGCGCTGATCCTCCAGCAGTTTGGTCAGATTGCTATCATCAAACGGCATTTTAGCGTTCATCATAATGAACAGAATGACACCCAGTGACCAGGCATCAGCCAGCTTCGGATCGTAGGGCACACCACAAACCACTTCGGGAGCCGCATAGGCAGCCGAGCCACAATATGTCTCCGATTTCACCTGATTGCCACTGTCGTCGCGACAATAGCGCGAGAAACCAAAGTCGGCCAGCTTGACATTGAGACGTTTGGAGAGCAGAATATTCTCACACTTCAGATCTCGATGGGCAATGTCATGAGTATGCAGATATTTTAAGGCTTTGGCCATTTGAAAGAACCACACCTTCGATTGTTTCTCATCTATGGGACCCGTTTTTTTGATGTGCGTCAACAGATCGCCCTTCTCGGCGTAACGCATAAAGATGAATATCTTGGGACCGCGTTGCAAGATGCTGTGAATCTGAATGATATTCGGATGATCGAGTTTTGTCAGAATTTCCAACTCGCGTGGAAAGAACTTGTGTACAAAATCGGTGGGTGCTTTGGCCTTATCGATGATCTTGCAGGCTAAATTAACGCCATGCCCGCTCTCGTCCGCATAGCCAGCGGTGATCACTGTAGCATAGGAACCTTCGCCGATCTTGTGGCCAATGTTGTAGCCCCGTTGAGCGAGTGCATCGATGTCAGAGCTGCGCGTGGTCAGTTGCCGATTGCCAGCATAATTGGACATGATTTTCCGGATAATGTGCTATATCGATGTGCGTGTGTGTTGCCAATTATTATAGTATTGAACCAACTATATAGACCATGTTAATCATATGTACTTTGATCAAATCGGTTAGCTGCATAGTTACCGTCGCTGCGTTGGTCGACCTCACTAAACTTGAATTTGATGGTATTACACGATAGAAGACTAACGAAATTTCCTATTCCAATCCAGAAATTTTGACAAAGAAAAAAAAAACTACGAACGTTGTTAAAGAGCAGAGACAAATAATAAAATAAATGAAACACGATTTTGAATTATATGTAATTTTGCTTGACTACGCGGAGTCTACTGAGATGCTTCCAAAGAAAAAGTTTCATCTTTTCAGCCAAGATAAAACACAAAAATAGCACAGCACGAACGAGACTATCTCTGATCATAAGTCGTAAGTTTAAGCTTGCATACCTCATAAAAATAAGTAAAATATTCTATCTAGCTGCATGATGCTGCATAATCATTATACAAATATTTGAAAAATACAATTTACAATGTTCAAGTTCAACACAATACAACAACCAGGCTTAGTTTGTCATACAATATTCAAAGCTCAATATAATTTCACAACAGTTTTGGTATGCATTAGAAATTTTAAGAAAATAGCAATAGTAAATTAAAGTTTATTAAAATCAACCAATTAAAAGGTAAATTAGACGACAAATGAGTTAAACTTTCCCAGCTAATAAAACTTTGTAGTTGGAAACAATAATAAATCATGGGCAGCACAACAAACAATAGCCAGCTCCAATCGCGTAGCTCAGACGTCGAAGCCTTGTCTTTGCAGGGCTATAAACTTGGCCACAAGATCGGCGAAGGATCGTATGCAACCGTAATAACAGCCCAATATTGCAACGAGGCGGGTAATAGAGCAGACTTGGCTTGCAAAGTGATTGACAAGGCGAAGGCGCCAACTGACTTTGTGAACAAGTTCTTTCCCCGCGAGCTAGAGATCCTCACCAAACTTGATCATCCCAATATCATACAGATCCACAGCATACTGCAACGTGGCCTGAAGATCTTCATCTTTATGCGATACGCTGAGAAAGGCGATCTCCTGTCGCACATCAAGAAGACGGGCTTCATCAAGGAGAAGCAATCGAAGGTCTGGTTTACACAAATGGCCGTCGCTTTGAAGTATTTGCATAACCACGACATTGCCCATCGTGATATGAAGTGCGAGAATATTCTGCTGTCCGAACACAGCAATGTCAAGTTGGCTGACTTTGGCTTCGCCTGCTTCTGCAGTAATGGCGAGGGCATGAGGTTGGCCTCCCAAACTTACTGCGGCTCAGCTGCTTATGCCGCGCCAGAAGTTGTCAGCGGAGTGCCCTACGATGCCCAGATGGCGGATGCCTGGTCATTGGGTGTCATACTCTTCATCATGCTGAACGGCAAGATGCCGTTTGATGACAGCAATCTGAGCAAACTGCTCGAGGATCAGCGTTGTATGCGCTTCGCCTTTCGGCGCAAGTTGCACGATGTCATCACGCCACAGGCAAAGGCTGCTGTGGCCGTGCTGCTGGAGCCGAATCCAGCGACACGCTGGGATATGCATGAAATACTTAACTGCAGTTGGCTGCTCATGGATAAGAAGAACGAAAAGTAATTGTAAAGTGAAGTGCCAATCAAGTGCCAATGAAACTTGAATTTTGATTCCGAAACTAAAATAATATTTGGCTTAATGTTTTTAAAAAATTGTAAAGATTCGATAAATATATTTCTAAATTGAAGGCAATTCTTTTATTTTACAGCAGTTGCCTTTCTCCTGCCACACGTTGTGTATGGAGCGAATCACAGCAGCATTATCGCCGACGCCGAGCTCAGCGCATCGGAGCGTAATCGCCGTCTTATTCCCTACATGGCCTTCTATCTGCCCGCCCCGGAGTTGCCCATCAATCAGCAATACGCTGTGAAGCATGCCCCATCTGCAGGCGGGGCACAGCTTCGTCCACCACTAGCTGCACCCAGTCGCATCCCCGTGCCGGTTGCCTACATGCCACAACCTCAACCACAGCCACAGCCACCACCACATCATCCACATCCGCATCAGCATCAGCATTCGCATGCACATCATCAGGGATCGTCGGCACATTATCAGCAGGGCGCAGCCGACATTTACCATGCGCTGCAGCAGCATCAGGGACTGGCACCTGGTCATGGAAAGGATGCCGCATTGCCGGCTGATGCGGGCGCCACATTTATTGCCTACAAGCCATTGAACCCAACGACAGCACACAAGGCAAGTACAACTACAGAATAGATTGCGCATAAATAAAGTTAAGTAATCGTGAAATTCATAATATCCCCACACACACACAGCACAAAACTGTGCAGCACTTTCCTCCGCTTTCCCAACACGAACAACAGCAGCAGCAACAACAACAACAGGAACAGTTTGAGTTACTGCCACCGCCGGCGGCGCCACAAGCGCAGTACCATCGACAGCGGGGCAAACAATCAAAAGTCAATTTAACACCGTTTACAGCACAGAACACGCTGCCGGGACACTTTATGCCCATTATTTATACGCCAGTGAGCAAGCCAGGCCACAACAACAACAATAACAATGAGCTCCATAATGGCAATACTATCAATTACAACAAGAAGCCAGCGTCGTCTTCGACGCCAACAGAAATTGTCTACCATAAAAATGCACATCAAACACAAATTGTTACGGATTATGCACCCGGAGACGGAGCAGCTTCGTCTGCAGAGCAGCAGCAGCAGCAGGAGGAGAGGGGACAGGAGGAGGTTTTGGTGCATCCAACACCAAGGTAAGATTTATGCCATTTGCAAATGATGAATGTATCTCCAAGATACATATCGCTCGCTTTCGCATACTAACTTTCAAAAACTCGAGAGATTCTCACGAAAACAAAAATCAAGCTGTCAACACCCACAATTGACGTTGTCTTTGTCACTGCCGTTGTTGTTGATGCCTTGGCATTTTCATGTAGAACTCAAATTAAAAATATGTTGAACCAATTTCGACATTTTTCTGACGAATTGATGACGTATTTTCGATGCTCTATTATGTTAGTTGAAAAACAAACTGACATCAAAATACATATAATCAAAAACTTGTCTGATATTTAAACAAAAATGCACGCCATCGGCTGTTAATTAAATGAGCATGAGAACCCAATGTTTAGCTATTAATTAGCTTAATGATCTATGGAATACATTAACTAAAGTATATTGTGCTTCAATGCCCTTGCTTAAGTTTATTGTATACTTGGATTTGTTGTGACATAATTACGACACTTTATCAAGTGGAAACTTTAAGGTATTCAGACCGAACATGCAGCAGAGAGTTGCAGTTTGCTGCAGTGGCAGCAAACACGGCAGACGACGACGTTGCACACGTTGCATGCAATGCCCTTGGGCGCAGAAATCAATTGCATTTAATGCATGGCTCAACCTCTGCTGCCGTTGCTTCTACTTCTACTTGTGTCTGTCTGTCTCCGTCTCCATCTGTGACGACAACATTGCTGTTGTTGTTGCTGTTGTTGGTGACGTAAGAAGCAGTTTGATGTACCCTATGAGGCGCCGCCAATGGGCAATGGGCTGGACGAAAGTCTGATGAGAGAACGTTTTCCCACTTCGTGTTCATCTCGTAATGTTCAAATTGCAAAATCATGTCATATACAACCGCGGGCAATGGCAATGGTCAATACATTTGGTTGTCAGGTCGAAGGCAATGCAGTTGTTTTTTTTCTCTTTTTCATTTACAATCCCTCTTGCCACATCTTCTACTTCCCCAAACACAATACATTCATTCATCTGCTTCTGCATATGCCCCTCCACAGTGTTGGCTATAAAGTATACAGTGAGCCATCGAGTGGTTCATCCTCATCGACGAGCTCGTCGAAAACCGCATTGATAGTGCATCAAAAGTCGCAACAGTCGCCTGGTTATGGACACGTAAACAAATACGAGAGTTACTTCCACATGTCACCGGATCAACAGCAGCAGTCGCTGACGCCGCAGGAGAAATACGTGCTCTACTTACAGCAGCGCATGAAGCTGCAGCGGCAGCAGCAAAAACAGCAACAGCAGCAGGCTGAGAGATATCATCATCAAGAGGACGCTCATCTCCAGTCAGCGCAAAGCAATACGAATGCTGGCAAACATCAGCAACAACAGCATCACAATCATCCGCTTGTCTCTTCACCACAGCCACCACCACAGCAACCACCACAATCGCCAACACAACAACACCACAGTCAGTTACACAATTACAATGGTCTCTTTGGCCAACAACAACAACAGCAGCAGCAGCTGCAAACGCCGCCTCAACAGGTGCTGCATATTCCATTACGTGCCCTCATGGGCCACCTTAACCATCATAATACTCACGAGCAGCCAGATTATGCCAAGGAGCCGCTGCTCGGGTAAGTTACCCCTTAAAAGACCGATTGTTCGCCTGATTAGCTAGCTCGTTAACTTACATGACCATGTTTAATGCCTTGTAATGTGCTTTACTTAGGTCACCCGCTCCAGCGCAATTCATTGATTACCTAATTGATGGGCCCCGCCAGTCGTTGGATGAGGAACAACAGCAACATCAACAACATCAACAGCAGCATCATCATCAGGAGTCGTCGCCATCTCGTGCACCACAACATGCCTTCATTCTGGTGACAACTCCCGCTCCCTATGCCGACCATCCACAGGCACCACGTATTCATGATTTGACGCCCACTCGGGCTCCTGTCGTCTACAAACATCAGCCCACGCTGCGGCTGCAACCCGTGACTCCGGTGCACAATTACAAGGCCACTCGACGTCCTGTCTACATTACGCCACCCACGCCCAGTGAGACTGTCAAAATTACACCCAAGTACGTTTACGTGTCCAGCAAGCCACCGTCGGCATCGGTGCCTAATGAATTACCCAGTCGTCCGCCGCCAATTAAACTGAAGCCTGTCTACAAATACGCCCAGGAGCGGCCAACAAGTGCGCCTTTGCCCAGCAAGGTCTACGCCCAAGAAGATGCGGATCAATTGCCCGACATACGCACCTCATCGCTGGCCGAAATTCTGCACAAGTTGCAGGCGAGCAATCACTTGCCACACACGCTTACTCCGGATAACATTGACAACTCGATTAAGACGCTAATACGCATCTTGCAGAACCTGAAGCAGACACAAACAATTGTGGCGAATCCGCCGCAACATCACGAGACGAAACCCAGCAGTAGCAGCAACGATCATGACTTTGACTACAACACGGAGCACACTGAGGAGGAGCATCCGCCCACGACGGTGGCAGGCAATGCCGAAGCGGATCTGCAGCATCTAAATAAGCCAAGTAAATAATGAATTTAGCGAAACCCATTATACAAAATAACGTTTTATAACTTTCTATATAGACAAGCATCCAGGACCTACCACAGGTCGTGCTGGTATCGATTATCCCAACTATTCGGAGATTCCCAAGACAGACTTTGAGTGCACACAACAACGCTACAAGGGTTTCTTTGGTGATCCGGAAACCAATTGCCAAGTGTGGCACTATTGCGATCTGAATGGCGGCAAGGCTTCTTTTCTTTGCCCCAATGGCACCATCTTTAGTCAAGTATGTGTTGAGCTTAAAGAAACCTTATTAAACCTAAACTTATCCCAATTTTACTTGCATAGATTGCGCTGACTTGTGATTGGTGGTTCAATGTCAAGTGCTCGACAACCTCACAGCTTTATGTGCTTAACGAGCGTCTCTATAAATACATACTGCCCTTCAATCCAAAGTTCCCCGAGGACTACAATGGACCCATAGTGGACAAGTAAATTGCAATTCAAAATGAAATCAATAAATCTATTTAATTTCCTTTACTCTGTGCATTACAGATACCTGGCCATGAAGTTCCAGGAGATGGAGGAGAAAATGCGATTGGAAAAGCAACGGAAAATTAAACAGCAAGCGGAAAAACCTGAAGCCAGGGAGGAGGCATCTACACCGTCATTGCCCAAAAATCACAAGGCATCGCCCAAACATGGCAGCGGTATCAACGCTCAGGTCTATGAGCAGAGCTCCGAGCGCAATCTGCTGATCGATGATGAAATCGATGACATTTCCGAACGCGGCACTTACGATACCTATGGCCAAGCGCCCACCACAATTATGGCACCGACAACAACGTCGCTGGATTCACAAACATTGGGACGAAAGCCCATTGTTGTGTCATCCACGCCATATCCAGAACGTGAGGAGGAACCAGAGCTAACTGCTGATTCAGAGCTTGAAGGCGAACCGCCAGCAAATTCAGAAAGCAGCGAGGAAGAGGACAAACTACAAAGCTTAAGAGATACGAATGCAGTTGCGGGACAAAAGCGTTTAGAGACAACAAAAGTAAGTGTCGAGAAACTAGAAGTGATTGAGATAAAACCGGATGGTAACACCGGGCACCTAATGCCCATCAGTGGCATGTCGGAGAGCAGCGAACAGCAATCGGAGCAAGAGTCGAGCAGCAGAGAGAGCAAAGAGTGAGAAGCCTTGGAAGGGAAGATAATTTTGGTAGAGAATGCTTGCCATATTTGTAATGAGAATTCTTGTACTTGTTCGTGTCGTCGGTCGGTTGTACGTCTTAAATTATTATTCATAGCGAGCGATTACTGTAAATAGTTAACTGTAAATTGAAAACAATACCTATAGGAACCAAATAGATATATGTTTGTATGTATGATAATATAAATGCCAAGTATTAAGTAAAAAATTTCGATTGTTTGATTTACTCACCATTTGTGCATTATTGATTTTCATAATTGCTGCATCTATTGAGTTGATCGAAGCTGGTATTTCGGGCAAATAGCGCTGGTTCTACAAATTTAAAGGACATTAGCATAAATATTCTAGACGTGTGCAACAAATTGACAAATGCTGTGAATATGTATATTTTGTATACGCTGCTGAGCTTTGAAATTCAATATTCAAGTACACTATTGCAAAATTTACAAATTTCAAATTCGAATGAAATACACTTACTGCTTATAACTGTATTTCTTGTATTCTTCTTATGTATAACTTGTATTTCTACATTAAACTTTAAACTAATTTAAATTCTTTCTAGTCAATTATTTTTTGCCTAGCTTTATCAATGTTGCATGTAACCAATATTTAGTATACTTGTAATCCACACTCACCAACTCATCCAACAAGCAAGTCCTGTGTTTATTATGCCATTTGGATGTGCACAACTTGCAACAGTTGCGCGAACATTTGCGGCAGAAAACATTCGCCGGCAACTTGTGTTCGCTGCACTGCATCGGCATCGGTATGCGAAAGATGTTCTTGCCGACTCGAATCCCTTTGTCGGCGCCATCTTGCTTTTCGTTGAGGTGCTGAAAAAAGTGCGTCTTGAGCACCCGACTGTGATTGTGCACGTTTTCAAAGCAACGCTTGCAGTAGAAAGCATTGCATTGCTTGCATTCGCCCTTGGCTGCCGTATGGCCGCATTCACTGCATTTCGTTTCGACGACGATTTCCTGCGTTGCGGTGAGTTGCAGCGACTTGTTAACGGAGTCCACGGAGTAACGTTTAAAATAGCCCAAGCTATTTGATAAGCCCAACAAATGATAGTTGGGCTCATAATAATCGCGTATATTACCAGCTGACTTCGGATTTTTGGCTGTAATTGTCGGCGGAGCCAAGTTAAAGCAGACGGCACATTTGAAGTCGATTTGCTGACGTTGCTTTGAAATGCAGAATTCACACATATTGTGGCCACAGGGCAGCAGGAAGGGACGATGATTCTCTTTTGAAATGAAAGGAAAAACCGTAAATCTGTTTAGAAGCGCAGCACAAAACGAAACTCAAAATAGTCGCACACAAGCGCATACTGAAAATAACGGCATGTCTCATGAATGAGCTTGCGTATTTCATTTTTCATTGTGTGTATGCTTGGGTGCTGCAAAAATTACGCACATTTTTAAGCGTAAAAATTACGCACTCTGTTCATTAATCACAATTATCATTTTAGTTGCTTAGTTTTATTTAGACAATTGAAATACTTTTGGAGTATTGGAATTTTACCTTTTCCCACTCCCTTCTTGTGATTGTGAGAATATTCGTTAGAGCATTTTGGGCAGCGCAGCTGACTTCGCAAATTCGCTGCCACAAACTTGCGATCGAAAAATTTTACACCGCTGTCGTCCGAAATCATTATTATTATTTAGTAAGGACTTTTTATCGTTTATTATTTTAACTAACGGAAAATGCACACGCGTTACGCGAAGCTGAAAGCTAAAATGGACCGGCAAACTGGCAGTGCGCTAAAACGCTAATATTCAGTGTTGTGATACGCGTTTGTGATCAGCGGATCAGCTCTGCAGAGCTAGTTCCCGGAACTTAATTGGCCACTAACTTATTTTTCATTAAAATTACCACCGTGACTTTTAATGGCAGCATAGCGAATGGTATATTCTTAATAATATATTTTCTGTTAAAAAAAGAAATGGAATTGCAAATTGTAAAACCGCTGCTTGCTGTGATTTCCACCGCTAGTGTGACCTTTTGTGATGTTTTAAATACTGCATTCTGTTTTCTGGTTTATTTTCATATCGTATACCGAAAACTGGTCACGCTAAATAACGCCCATTGCTTTAATTTTTAAAACTGTAATAAATTTACTTACCAATTCCAAATAAATAAATACTTACAAAACTGCAGCAACCTTTTTTTTATTTATAATTGTAAACCATAAACCAATAAAAGCCAAAACCATAAAACGAATCTTTAGTGCTTAATCTTAACCGAACATGGAATCCATTAGAGCATCATGGCGATCCCGACGATTGGGTTCATCCTGACGGAAACGTCGTAACTCCTCATAAACCTCATCATCGGTTTCCTGTAGAGAGAGCTCAGCATGTACTTGAAATAAAACACACATTTTAAATATACTTACAAATATATAACGACAAATGGGACACGAATTGGCCTAAATAAAATAAAAATATATGTACATATATAAAATAAAAAGTCAAAAATAATATTCAACAGATTCGCAATACCTTTTTCAACCACAACAGAATACATTGTTCATGGAACTCGTGTTTGCAGGGTAACACCTTAAATTTGCTGCCCTCCTCAGCTGGTTCCTTGCACACAGCGCACTCCAAGTCGGGATTAAGCTCCTCTGCAGTGATCACATGCATAGGCAGCGCCTCAATGGCACGCTTGGAGGCTTCAGGAGCTTCGATCTCCATATCAATACCATTCATAATGGCCAGCACCTGAAGGCGACGATAGTGACGATCGAAATCATTGGCACCCTCGGGCCCGGTGGGCGTGTGTCCCAGTTCATCAAAGTAATCCGCCATAGCTCACTGAAAAGATGATTTAATTTTACGACCGTGAGAAATTTATTGACATGACTAGATCACAATTAGTATTTTATATATATAGTTTTTTTTTGGTTGGGTTTGTGGAGCCAAATGCCATTTTATTTGAAATTCAATTCGAATCGTATACAATTTCTGACATATGTAGTAAGTACAATAGGTATGTATGTATTTTGAACTCAATCTTATCTAGTATAGTTGACACTGACCTCTGCATACAGCCTATGGCTTAGTTTAATATTTATTTAATTTAGTTAGTTGCTAAGAGTAATAGTATGTTGTAGTTGTCGTAAACGAGGTCTTTGCATTTAAAATGTATGTGTTCTTTAGAGCTATGTTTTTTCTTTTCGGTTATTTTTTAAAAGTTTCGTCACTAGTCTAAAATTACAGGCATATACTGGCATCTTGGGATTAAAGATTAAAGACTCTCCATATATATAGTATATAGTTTGTTTGTGGTTGTTGTTCGTGCTTACTGTACTTTTAGAACGAAGGTATTTGTCTAACTTGAGCTGAGTGTTAAGTCCCGCAATTAGCGTAGTCATATTTATGTTTTATAGTAGTAGATATTGGGATAAGACTGAAACTCATGGAATGCTAGCTAGATGGATGTGATGATGAGTTAAATTACGATCTAAATGAGGAAACCAAACAAAAATCGAAAATCCGTTCAATAAAAACACAAAATTAATTTTGTTCTTTTCATTTCCATTTTTGTTATTTTTATATAGTTTTTTATCTTCTTTCTTTTCGATACTATAAGTATGTTCTTTAATTTTCATTATTTAAATGTACTTTTGTTGTTTGTTTGTATTGTTTTCTGTACTTCATGAAAATAATAAATACAATTTCTTTTTTATTTACTTGAGGCGGTAACAGGCAAATATTACTAACAATAATTGATAGATATTTATTTTTTGTTTAGCTGCTGAACGTTATGTGTTTCTTTTCGCAATTCGACAAAATCCGCTTAAAGTTTATAGCTAAAAGTCTAAAGTGTAATATTCTTTGCATTAAAGAAAAACGAAAAAAATATAAAATAAAACTTGTGACTTAGAAGCTAGTTCATTAAAAGTAACACGTTTAGATCGCTAGAAAAATAAATTAAAGACGCTCCTCGACGCACCCGATTCAGAGTTGGTGAAATTATATATATATATATATATATATATAGTATATATATGTATGTACAGATAGAGCGAGCGCCCTACTTAAAGACGACGAGAAACGAAAACGAAAACAAAAACGAATAGTAGTAATAAGTACACAATTTCGATTTGCATTTACGATTAAATCGATTAGTTTTTACGCTACTTTTTAGAGCAGAGGAAAACTGCGGCTAACTACGGCAGGGAGGTAGGATATGAAGTAATTACAATGCGCAGAGAGAGATAGATAGTGTAGAGATAGTTACAATACAAATAAAATTATGTACTTCCATGTACATAAATGTATGTACTATAATTACTAAGAGTTAACGAACGGCTTGCAGATCTATAACTAGCATTTACATCTCTAGTTCTCTATAGTTCTATTTGCTAAAAGCGGCGGCGGCGGCAACGGCTGCGACAACGTTACGTATGGGGAAGGGGTATTGTTGCAGGCGGAAGGATGTGTTTGAGGCACTAGGCCAACTCCGCGTCCTAGTCCGTGATGGAGATTTGTGCATAACCCACAAGGGAACGCTCATCTGGCGTCTCGCCCGGCTGCACTCCCGAGCTCAGCTGGAACGTTATTGTCTTCATCGTATCGCATTGCGCAATCAATTGATCCAAGTGAATGGCCATCGGTTGTGTGTCCAATGCATCCACCAGGCCAGCATCCACCAGCTCTGTGGCAATGCCCTCAGCCGTATCTTTGCCCACGGCAAACTCAAAGCGTATATCGTGCAATTCACGTCGCAGATTACGCATACGCAACACGAGATTGACTGGCGGTGCTTCCGCTGCTTCGCTGGGCAGTGCCATTTGTGCCACGCCAGCTGTCAGTTCCTGAGCACTGCTGGCTGCTGGGACAGCGGCGGGAGTGGCGGCGCCACCCGGTGTCATCGTAGCCGAAGACAAGCTGCGGGTAATCTCTGGTGTTGTCTCCTCGCGATCGCTATCCGACGAATCGGCGCGCTCCAGCCGATTGATGGGACGATCTTCAGACTCTGAATCCGACGATGGCTGCTTGCGACGTTCGCTGCCAGTCACATTATCCTCCTCCTCGCTGGACCACACCCACTCACCGGTCACCGTGCGATGCAGGCGACCCGAGGCGCCCGGCTGCCGTTTGGCTGCCTTGTGGACACGTGTCTCCATGCTGGGGCCGGATTGCAGTAGCGTTTGGGTGAGGTACTTGCGATCCTTGGCCTTCTTGAAGAACGCATGCTTGAGCAGCTCGCTGGCTGTGGGACGCTTCGAGGGTTCCTTTTGCAGGCACTCGACGATCATTTTGCGGAATGTCTTGCCATAGGCCTTGTACTGATCCTTGTCCTCAGCCCCAGTGTCTAAAGTGGGCGGCTCATTCTGCAGCGTCAGCATCAACACCTTCATTGGCGGATACTTGTGATAGGGCGCTGTGCCGGTGGCCATTTCAATGGCCGTTATGCCAAACGACCAGATGTCGGCCTTGAAGTCATAGCCATGATCCTGTTCCATCACCTCGGGTGCCATCCAACAAGGCGTACCCACAAATGTGTGACGCACCTTCTGGCGCGACAAATCTCGACCTGTGGCCAGCCAGGCGCTGACACCAAAGTCCGCAATCTGTATGGTGCCATCGTCACCGATGAGTATGTTGCCCGCCTTGATGTCACGATGGATTTGTCCATTCGAGTGGAAATACTCGAGTCCCTTGAGCACTTCTTTCAGCACCGTGGCAATGGTGGCCTCATCGAAGACGCCCTGCTTGCAGTTGGCGGTGCGCATCTTGTGCTTGATGATGTCCAGCAGTGAGCCACCCTCGAGCAGGCGCAACACCAGCCAGAGCTCTTCGCGCACCACAAACGAGGTGTGATATGTGACGACATTCTCGTGATTGCATGAGGACATCGCTTGGATCTCCTTGAGCAGTTCGTCCATCGATGTATTCCACTTCTCCAGATTGATGCGCTTGATGGCGCACTTCTCGTTCTTGGGTATGCAATAGGCGCCATGCACCACAGCTGTGGCACCCACACCAATCACATCGCGCAGCTCGTAATCATCCTTGGAGTTGGGCCACGGCTGCTTCTCTGGTGCGCTGGCGGCGCCGGCAGCTGCAACATTGTTGCTGGACAGCGTTGCTGGTATCGAACTCATGCTTCTAACAACAGCTGCGGCGTGTGGCGGCGGTGTGCCTGGTCGTTGTTGTCTGTTGCGCTGCGGCTGTTGCAAGATTGCCGGCTGGCTTTGTGAACGATGTGATATCTGTCGCCTTGGCTGTCTGGCAATCACACGTTCTTGTTGCTGCTGCTGCTGCTTCTGTTGTTGTGGCTTTGGTTGCTCCTTGGCCTCTGATTGGACGATAAACTCCTCGTTGTGTTGCCTGTAGATGGAATGCGTGTGGCACTCTTCACTGCTGGCACTGCTGCGCTGTTGCACGTTGTAGCTATGCTCCTTGGGCTCCTTGCGCCGCTCGAGTTGCTCCTTGTGCTGTTGTCGCTTTGCAAAGCAGCAGGTTCGACTCTCCGCTGTTGTTTCACTTGATTCTGGCTCTGCTTTGCACTCACTATTGTTATTGTTGTTATTACTGCTGCTGCTGTTGTTGTTGTTGTTGTTGAAGTATGCAACTTCTGCAAGAGAGCAAAAGAGAGTACACAGATAAAGTAGAGCCTTTTTGTTTGAAGCGAGAGGCGAAAAGCATAGTTGATAGGCGACATGCAACAAAATACGTTCCCAATTAAAGGGAATTACTTGACACTGGGATTCACAGCAGCAACAAAATGTTTACGGCAGCTCAGCTCTGAACTGTTAAATGACTGATAAATCGAAATAAGGGCAAAATTTTTCCACACACATTCCGTGATAAGCAAAAACGATGTGCGACGTGTTTTTTTGAATGAATTAACTGCATTTCATGGCAAGTGTGCACATAATTTTGGACACACACTGTACACAGTGGTGGCATTCAATAGTGGGCAGGCTTGATGTGTAGCATAAAAATTGCTCGACGCTCGCAATCAGTTGTGTGCTGTGTGTGTGAGAGAGAGATGGGAGAGAAGAGGTGGGCGAGGGTCCAATGACCGCATTCAGTTATTTTTAGATGCCGCAGCAGCAGAAACAACATCGACAACAACAACAACAACAGCACAGTAACAGCAATAATAACAACAAGACGTAGAAAGTGCAATTAAGTTTTTTTTTTCAATTCAGTTTTTACTGTTTGATATCAATTTGATACAATTGCTCGCTCGCGTCTTGTGTTTGTTGCGACCTAATCAAAGTTGCCACAGTATTTTTTTTTCGTTTTGTTTTTTGGGGGGGCAATTTGATAGCACTGGGCGCGGTTCTAGCTTTGAAAGCGGCGACGGAGTCATTAATTGTGGTTAATGCCAAGTCAAGTGCAAACAGTGGCAACTAAATAGATACAGATACGACGTCGTATCTGCGCACGAGATACCGAGATAACTGCATATCTAACAAAAATAGAACAAATAACAATAATAAAGGAAATAATCGTAATTATTATCTAGGGCGCGCCGTCATGTGGCCGCGACTATCTGGCGATTATGTCAAGAACTTTGAGTGTGTGTTTTCCAATTCCCACAAATTGGTAACCGAATACAGAATCTAACACTTGCTCAACACACAACACACATATGAATTTCGCAAACTCAAAACGCGTGAGCCAAAATAATAAGAAAAGCAAATAGCATGAAAACAAAATGTTTACACAACAAAACACACAGACACAGAGCAGAGCAGAGCAGAGGAAGGTAAAGCACAGGAAATGTTTCCTAACAAAATGAAAAACACTTGACCGCGCCGCACCGGGAAAAAACGGGGAAGGTTATGGCCAACAGCAGTAGCTATAGAACTGTATGTTATGTGTATGCTAATTTAAGCAAATTCTTAAAAATACAGCATAGAAAAAACGAAAAAGATTTCGTTTTGAAAATAGCAAAGGCAGCAGACAGAAGAAAGCAGAAATCGTTGCCAAGCGGCAAAAACAGTTGTTCGATAGGCGCCTCCGCTTCCTCTTTGCCCCTCAGAAGGGGGCGGGGGCGGGGCGGAGACAATGTATCAATATTTTGAAGCCAAAATATTATTTATTGGTACGTTCAGACGATCATGTGAAAATGATAAGCACACACACTCAAATCGTACAGTGTGTCACACGACTGAGAAACGAAACAGCGCAACAGTACAAAATGCCGTTGATGATCACAAGAGTTCAATTAGTTTCGATTAAGGCCTGCATTTCGATATGTTTTTTCTTTCTTATTGATTTCAAGCAATCGAAATCAAAACAATTTACGCAAAACTATTAAGAAATTCGCTCTGGTAATTACTTTTCAAGAGAGATGCCCCCTCGACGATCACTGGGCTGGTAAAACGCACGCGCGCCTTTTTTAATTTTTTATTGTCATTTATTTCTCTCTCTTTCTCTCGTATTCCGTTCAGTAATCGTCGTCAATGGATTTTGGATTTCCGCCTTCTCGTTTCTCGCTTGTGCCGTGTTCTCGCTCGTTTTCTACGCTCCACGCGATTTCTCGAACGCGTTTGTGTTCATTCAACGCCGCACAACAACTGAGCGGACCGTGGCGCAGCACAAATCGGAATAGCCCCCAAAGTCGACAAGCGCGAGTAACGTCAACGTCAACGTTAACGTCAGCAACCAGCAACCGCAAACAACAACAGCAACAACGACCACGACGACGACGCGTAACAAGTGTGTGCGGCAGGGGGGCAAGAAGTGGGGATTGTGACTTTGCGGCACTGGGTAAAAAAAAGTACATTAGAAGAACTACAAAAATAAATGTATTGAGCAAATATCAACAGCAACAGAAACAACAACAAAACAGCAAACTGAAGTGGGGTACAATGCTGCACTGCGAGCGAGAGAACCGCACTCAGAGAGAGCGAGAGAGAGAGTCGAACGATACTATTATAGCACAGTGGAACGTAAACCGCAAGATCACTATTCAAATTGTGAAATAAATAAAAATGTATTTTTTTTATTTCATTTTATTAATTACTAAGCTATTTATTTTCTTTATATTATAAATATAAATATATTTTATATTCCATAGCTAACCACCATTTTTTTTTTAAATAAATTATTTTATACCGCAAGATTACTATTAAATTTGGATCTTGTATCTAAATAAGCATTAATCTTTCATTTTTTATTTCAAATATCAAACGTATTAACCTAGAAAAATTTTCTGAATTTGTTCTGCTTCTTTCGTTAACTAACTAAACGGAATTTCTTGTATCATTTTATCTCGGGATCAAAATTAAATGATAAATTTATTCATTTTAGAAATTTATGATCACTTTAAAATAGTTTGAGTGAAGTTTCGAAAATAAAAAAAGGATTCTTATTTTTTAAATTTAAATTTCTAAATATAGTATTATATAATTAACAATTGTAACAAAACGTAACAATTGTTAATAAATAAGTGAGGAGCCTAATTCTAGATTCCAGATTTTAATGTACAATTCATTCTTCTCATTTCTATTATTAAAGTTTATATTCCATTTACCTATTTATTCCTTTATAATTTATACTAATTTAATATTCGTTCGCATAGTTCCCTGTTCACAAGTAAATTGTTGTAATTTTCTCTACACAATATTTGTTCTATATTTATGTAGTGAACTGTTTTACCTTGATTGCGCTCGTCTGCTTTATTTATTCTTTACTACAGTTTTATCAGCTTTGAGAAGCAACAACAACAGCAAACAAAAACAATTAGCAACACAGAAAAAAATCCCCAAAATGTGGAGCATTGACTAAAATGCATGAATACATTTCCCTTCACCATCCCATAATCGCACCAGCCCAACCCAACTCAACTCAGCACACACAGACAGATAAATGAACTAGATAAGTTTTGTATCTATGTTTGTACGTAAGAAGAGCACAAAAGTGATACAATAAAAATAAAAAAAACGAGAAGCCGTCCGTCATGGAAAATTCGTGAATCGCATTGCGAGCTGGCTAATGATTCAGTTACCATGTCTTGAGCATATGGCACAGACGCATCTTGCCAACTAAATGGTATAGTATATATATAGTATCTTCATCGCTCACCCGTCTGTATGGATTTAGAGTCTAAATTTGCGAGGCGTGAAAAATGTTGTGCATTTTTATGCGCCATTCCTCGACTTACTATACATATAAAAATAAAAATTTGCACGAAGATTTCGCAGTCTTATTTATAGAGTTTGCTTCGCTTCGCACATTTTCTTTTTTCTGCATATCATTTCCAATGCAATACAGGCAAAAGGTGATTGCGATCGGCATAGCCGACAGACACAGTGCGTATACGCGATCTATGCAAGCACACACAAATAAACATTCTTATGCATATTTGTACTTGTATTTGCATATTTAATACAAGTGCGGCGAGCACGAGAGGCAGACAGGCGGCGTCAACACATTTTCCGTTTATTGCACTTTGCATTCGCAAATATGTATTTATGAGGAACTTTATTTATAGATCTGGCGATTTTTATACGATCTTATTAATTTCAATATTGACACATTAATGCCCACGACAACGTGATGTGGTGATGTGCTTGAACTCTTTATGCGAATTACGTGAATGTACTTAATTTAATTTATTGTCGTTTATTTCAACAGAAAACGTTCCCATTTTCATATCAGACTCAACAAAACTGATTTCACTTTTTCATACATTCGTGTTATCTGACTGACAAACAGCAAGTTTATCTGTATGGTAAATATCGGAGTTGCCAGATCGTTCAAGTGACAACACCTATAAAAGTTTATCATCACTAAACGGCTTTGATTTGCAGATATAAATTGCAATTTAGTTAAAGCCCTGTTTTATTTAACAAGGCATAATAAAAAGCATTTCGATGATTCACAAACTAAATCAAGTTATTTAAATATACTTTTTTTCTTTTTTTCTATTTTCAACCTAAAATAGGAGCATTTGTAACATATGAAATTAACATAACAGATAAGATATCAATGACACTCGCTGACTGTCTACATACAAACAAGTTTACGAGGTAGTAAAAGCCTCTTTTAGTGCCTTACACATTTGAATAAAGGGCTATTAAACGTCAATAATGAGGTAGCAACTATAAATCGCCAACTTCCTGATAAGAGCATGACTATCAGTATCTCAACTTTATGTCGATCTTTCAAAAGTGATATTTTATAGTACAAAATTGTGTAGTTAAAAATTTAAATGTCTAAACCCTTTTGGATCCCTTTTGGTTTTTAATAGTTCACATAGTGGATGGAAAAAACTTCAGATGGGTTTGAACATTTTTAAGACAAATTTTGCATTAAAAATAAAATTATTTTTAGTCAATTATTAAATATATTTTAAATAGTTAACCCACAAGGATTTAACTTAATGCCTTTATAAATTTCATTCACTATTTTATATTTTTTATTTCAAAAGCATTTTAAGTCTGCAAAATAATTCCTTTTCACATTTGCTTAATAACTTTGAAAATCAACTCATTAATTCAAAATGAGGTTGAAGCTTTAAAAAGGTTTTTTTTCTGCATTGGAATGAGTCAAATACGTAAGTTTGGCAAATTTTCAAGGAAGTTGATTTAAATTTCACGTGGTTATCTCAGTGCTGGTCATAAATTTCACCATTTGCATTTAGCAATCTTTTGTTTGTGCTGGCTTTATGAATGATAAATGCTCGCCCGCGCATTCAAATATTGTTAGCGATAGAATAAAATTATATTTTATTGGTTAGTCACAATGCAAAATTTTCAGACTCCAAAAAACACACACACACAAGTAGAAATATTAAAGAAAAGTTATGGGAAAACTATGAATTTGTAAAATTCCAACCCACTTTGCTTTAGGCAAATCATGTTGAGAAACTGCATTTTGAACGGGTTTTCAATTGTTTCACTTTTGATGCGGCTTTTTTTTTTTTGTAAAGTACTACTATTGTTGAAGCCTATGGAATCACTACTGACTACGAGTGACACTTGAAACGAAAAACGATCTGATTTCGCGACAATCTGATGATAGGCGCCGCAATCAATTCGCGTGCAATTCAAAATCGCATTGCTTGCGGGTCGCTCCTCCAGCGCGAAAATCACAAATTCGACTGAACTTCACAAATCGTTGTAATCAAACATTTAAAATGAACATTTCGTTAAGCAATAAACAACAATAAAAAAAATAAATAAATGAGCGCTACAAATGGCAGAGCACGACGGCAGCAACAAAAAAACAACGGCTTCGGCAAAAAGCAGCAACGACAGCAGCGTCAACCGGGAACGGGACGAACCCACAAAAAAGTGCGAAATTTTGCCGCCTCCATTGTGCTTGGCGTTAGTTGCGAGTGTATTCATTATTCTTGTGGGTAGCCACGACTAAGTGTGCATCTATCTACATACTGTATGAGTATGAGTGTGAGTGGTGTTAGTGTGTGTGTGACTCGACCGAGACTATGAATGGATTTACTGAAGCTTATAGTTAAGGCTGCTGTCGAACATAATGCTTATGCATGACTTTTTCTGATTGAAAATTTTCGACTAATTACTTATTGACATTTTTATTTTAGCGGTGCTTTTAAGGAGTATCAACTTTAAATACGAGCGGTTCTTTTTTAAAAGTTATTTCCGCATTCAATTTACAGAGTATTTCCAACTCGTATATCTACTGTTAAAGTTTTCATAAATCTTAAACAAAAAAAAAAAAACATGTGCAAATATAGGTTAACAGATGTTTTTAACTAATAAACTTGCTGAATTAATAAGCTTAAGCAAAACGTGTATTCAGCTGCTGTTTTTACGACCATTTCAGTGAACATTATTCAGAAATGGAAAATAACTGAGTCAATTAAATTAAGAAACGAAATGTTATCGCTGACACTTATTTTGTAGAGTATTTTCAGAGTGGTTCTGTTTGCCATCCCTGGCGAATTTACGTGTTCCACATTTATTTGCATAACACTTAGTACCACTATGTTGAGGTACTTTTTTTTGCCTAGTTATTATTATTCTTAACAATTTGCACGCAGCCCATTTGGCGATATTTATTTATAAATTTTTTGTTTATAGTTAAGCTGGCTTTCTTTTCGTGAGCTATATGGTATATTAGTATACTATAAGTTTAGTATATATTTGGTTGTTATTGAAGAAATGTGCGAAATTGTTGCGCATTGAATTTGATTCTCAATCTGTTTCCAAGGGCCCATTTTGTTTATGCGTACCCGTAACGCCAGTCAAGTGATCGAAATTGGCGTCACATGCAACAACAATAACAAGCTGAAAGATCGACAATTAACGCCTCAAGTTATATAGCACGTGTCTGTGTGTGGGAGGGCCAAAGTTGAAAATTATTGCAGATCATTACTAAGATATTAACAGATTGTAAAATGCCATCGACCACAAACAAAACACAACAATTACCTATTTAGCCATGAATGATCGCATCGAGACGAATGTGAATGAATAGCAGCGGCGTCATAGTATTCATAGTACTCGAACAAACTAACAAACACGACAAGAACAACTAGTGCAAAACTATATAGTATAGACAGATAGATGTGTGTTTGTACTTCTCGTTGAAATGTATCTTGTACATATTTCCGTCATAGACGTCATAGCAATAATTTCTGGCTGTCGCTTCGATTTGTATTTTTAAACAAGTCGGAAACTTTATATATCCCGAGTTCATTGAAAAAATATGCGAAATATGCGTAAGATCAACTCGGAACATGTGTATAGACCTCATCGATTCAACTTGTTTCGTATTTAGTCCCAAAAAAAAAAAATTCATCAAAATTCTCATAGCTATATTCTCAAGGCAAGGACGTTCGTCTATTGCTCTCGATCATTGCAAAAAAAAGGCGTGCAAAAATTGTGCATTACTGTTCAGTAATTTGTTGTTATTTTCGATGTGTATATACAGGTGTCTGTGTTTGTGAGTTCTCCACCTGTGTTTCACTGAGTGATGGGCGAGGTCACTTCAGTTGAATGAACTTTTTGCGCTATAGGAAGTTCGTCTATACTATAATGATAAAGCTGTTAGGGAGGCACAAATATCACCATAATGTATACGAGTTAAGTGTTGAGCGCGTAAAAACTTTCGAAAACGCAGATGAATGCAAATTATTTATAAAACCAAACGCGTGCAAAAACAAAGCACGAGTTCAGGGATCTCTCTCGACAAAAGTGTTTTTGGGTTTATAGCACACTTTGAGCAAGTGATTGCAATTAAAATCAAATCTCTCTGGTGTAATGCTAATTCGCTGTTATACAATGATGTTTACTCTTTTTTTTTTTGTTTTTGCTTCAGAGCTTAACCAATTGACCTTGGCGCAAATCCCAAGAATATTTATAGAAATTTTTTAGTCCCAGTCACGTAGTTTATGTTGTTGTTTGTTTTTTTGTTGCGATTCCAGAAGCGCACGACATTTTGCTTAATATGCAAATAATCATTAAAAAATGAATAACAAAAATACAAAAAAAAAAAAAAATAAAGGAAAAAAGCAAAGCAACAAGTAAAATGTTTGCGCGCTTGATGACAATGACTAAAAATAGCAGTCGCAATTGAAATGTCGTTCCATATAAAGCCAACTACCTTGTTGTATTGTTGTTGCTAAATTTAAATCGTGGAGCATCATTCGTCCGCTCGATTGTCAGCGGTCTCGTTCGAATGAGTGGGCAACTGGGTAACACAACAAAACACAAAATGACAAAACGACAAAAAAAAATCTGTCCAGGAAACTTGCAGCATCCATTAAAAAAATGTCGATGAATATATGTAGTATGAGGGCAATCACGTTTATGCCATGTAAATGACGATATTCTTTTTTATTTTTTCGCATTTTTACATAATCTGCGACGAGACATTCTGCTGAAGTCTGTGCAGACTGTGAAGAGATTGCAGCTTACAAGGGGATGACAGCAATGACAATCTCATCAACAACAGTCACAAGAGGCAGAGCAACAGCTACAGCGACAAGTTCAAAGTCGAAAATATATAGTATACTATCTGTAAAGGGGGCGCCACAAATGGATGATGATCATGATGATCATTACCATGGTCCGATCATGTCAATTTGTTGTTGTTTTTCTGCTCGGCTAAGCATGCAAACGAATTAAAACTGGGAACGCCATTGCTCTGAACTAGCGAAAATTTAATTAACATTTGTCGTATGTACAAACAAATTTGGTGTACTCTTACAGTGGGCACTAAAACTATTCGTATGCCCCGCCGTCTCACACACTATTTCCGCGTGCTTACATGCTGCCAATTAGGTGATTAGCGCCGTACTGAACGTGACCCACTCTCTGTCCACTTACTTCTCTCTCTCTCTCTTTTAATGAGCAACATGATTTCGCATTTAATCGCGATTTGGAATCACAATTAAGATTAGCAATTTGTAAATTTGCAAATTTGTTTAATTAATGCATTTCTGTCTACGCGATTATTTAGTAAAGTGACTAATCCCCGAAAAGACTGAATCCAAATATCAAATGATCACACTTTCAACTTACCCGCTAGTCCGTCAGTATCTGCAAAGAAATAAACACGAAAAACGTTTTGTATTAATCTGATGTTCTTTTAACATTTTACATGTTATTTATGGCGGGTCGAAATTATAATAGATCGTACAGACTCTCGACTTATAGGCGGCCCAGTGAATGCAGTTGAATCGTGTCGACATAGCCACATAAATCATTGGCCAACATTATCCCAAATGTGGCAAAATAAGCAAACCGTCTCGGGGGCACCTGTTACCTCAAATTAGCCTCCCCATCGACTGTTTATTCGCTGGCATAAATATTATAAATCTTAAGCAAATTTATCAAACGCTCGAGGACAAATTTATGGCACAAAATAACAATAATTATTACTGAAAGTCTGCGACTTTATTTTTAAGAATATATACAATATTTTTTCCGAAAGCGTTTTCCTTTTTCGTGCATAAGCAATCGATGTGCTAAAAACATTTATTGACGTTTCAATACCAATGTAAATGCAAGTGTCACACACTCGCAGTGCTTTTACTTGGAAATCAGATAATGTCAGGAAGTTATAAGTTCATTCGGACATTGAACAAATATCCATGACCTGATAAATGGTAATGACATTATAATTGTTGACCAATAACGGAGCAAGCCACAACTTTGACCCTTAGTCATCCCTTTCCATACTAATGTCTCTATTAATATAAGGGATGTGTGTACAAAGCATTAAATGCATATTGATTTATTTATGTGGACAGCCCAGCAAATATGTTGGGAAACAATTGATAAATATGTCATTTGTTTATAATTTATTGATTTGATATCTTCAACTTATTTTAGTCTGAGTGATTGACGGACTGCATGACTGATTGCCTATCAATGTGCTGACGGAAGAGAAGACTTCGTTCGTAATACATATGCATTGCAAAAGTGAAGATAAATATAATCAAGAAACTTGGCACTTGGAAAAAAAATAACAGTTTCCTTTTATTTAATAATTTACTTCAACTTTTTAAGACATTTGGAAAAGAGGAAAGAAGAGCGACAATCATTTGACAGCTGCAGGCTTAATCATGTGTCATAAATTATTATACTTTTATGCTCGACTCGCTGCATATTAAAAATTCTCAAAAATAATAACACAGAGACAGAAACAGAGGCAAAAGCAATCAACAAATAAACATTCGTACAACAAACGGCACGTGCTGTAAAACCCATTAAAATATGAATTTTTGTGACTACAAAAACACAAAAACGAATCAGAGAAAGGAGAGAGAGAGAGTGAGATAGAGAGAGGCAGAGACATCATAGCGTATTAAATATTAAATCTTTGTGGATGCCAAAATGACATGCAAGACAAACAAATTGCGCATAAATTTATGACCGACACTACAACAAAATAAATGTGCAAAAGGAATGATATACTGAGAACTACTCTGACTGGGATTCTTTTTTGAATGCCACAGCCTAATTGCAACAAGCTGTTGCAAATCTACATTCACTCAAACTTGCAACCCTTAAGACTATATTCATAACATCAGAGTAAGTAAATGCAATTTTGCCGAGTAATTTAAAAATCTATTTGTGTTGCATTATTTACATTTTTGTTTATTATTTATTGTTTACACTTAGACTGGGTTTTTTTTGTTTTGCGCTTATCAGTTTCATGCTAAAGACTCACGGGATTTCAAAACACAGCTTTTTGCAATGCTTTAAATTAATCAATTTATTCATTGTGTATGAAACTTGCTGTGGAAAAAATGTCGAAGTCCTATGCCCAAAAAGTCAAATGAATAAAGTGAAATTTAAGTGCATTGAATCAATAAACTCAGCGAGAGCAGGCCACAACTAAATGCACGTGATAAGAGTCACATGAGCAATAACAATAATAACAACAACAACAAATCAACTCGATGACAGCAATAATAACTGTTGATGGGGCATCTTTGGCAATATCTGAAGCATAATTGCAGGCACGGATGCGGCTAATTGTAAACGCAAATTGGCAGCCAATAAAATGTGCGAGGTGTAAATGGGAGATTGAAATGGAAGGGGGCGGAGGAAGAGGCGGTTGTTTACTGGGTATGAAATCGCCATCTGGAGAAAAGGGAAACGGGAAACGCTGCTGCCTAGTGTTGATCAATTAAATTAGCAGTCATTTGAAAATCACATCGGTGGCAGCAGAGGGGGGCGGGAAGCCAATTGTATTGGCAATTTGGGCGCGTGGCCAGTTGTGAAATATTTGCAACAATTGTTGGGTTGTATCAACAAAAATATGCGTCGCATTTTAGTTGAACTTGCAAGTTCTAGCAACCACTTAAATTGTTTACAATTAACCTTCAAAAATTAGTGTGAGAAAATTAACCTTAGTGACGAGTTAAGGCATAATGCAAAACAACTGTTACTGCAATAAACAACAACAACAGCAACAATAACAACATCGACAACAATAACAAAATCCACACGAGCAATAAAAAACGATAACACGCTAAATTTTTTATTGCATAATGGACGTGACGTTCTTACGCTCTGCGGCAATTGCAAAATGCAAATACAAATACAAAATACCGTTGTGCGGAAGAGGGAGAGAGAAGGGTAGCAAAACAGCTGGTCGGGAGCCGGGACAGCTGCTGCTGCTGCAGCAGCACCCACAACAAGATGCAGTCGCTGCTGCCGTTCCTGGTGAAATGCGACTAATTGAAACTAGTTGTGGGGCAGCGCCGCAGTCACAGTCGTAACAACGACGTCCATTTGAAGTTCGTATCAATTAAGAAAAGGCCTGCAATTCAATCAATTGCAGGCGGGGCTGTGGACTAGAGGTGGGCGCGGGCCTGTATTTTAAGGCCCGGGCCCGCACGAAAACAAACTCTTTTTTGAGAGGCCCGGCCCGGCCGAACACGAAACTTTTTCACTAAGGCCCGGCCCGGCCCGGCCCGGCACGAAACTTATTTACACATATAAGGAAATTCAAAAGACATGTAATTTATATATACATATATATATTTATTAAGGTATTTATATTGAATATTGTTATGTATTTAATGAAAAACAAATTAATTCATATTTTTATTTAAAAATAAAATTTTTTCTACATTTTTTCATTTAAACCATGGCCCACAGATTTGATAATTTCACAATAGGCCGCCAATTTTTAATTAGTGGTGTGCAAACAAGTTATTGTATAACCAAATCAATAGTAGCATCATAAGCAAATAAAATGCGATAAATGGCGGTTCTAATTCGATCAAATCAAAATTGTTTCAGGCCTACTTCGCTTTTACGGGCCTATTCGGGTTTTTACGGGCCGGGCCTTTTTTCTAAGGCCCGGGCCCGCACGAAGCCCGTACGAATCTTAATTATAAGGCCCGGGCCCGCCCGAACCCGCTCCGGGCCTGTGTAAGCCCGCGGGCCACGAAAAAAAGCCCGGCCCGTGCCCACCTCTACTGTGGACTGTTCTCAATGCTTGTGGACACCACTGTAGGCCGCTTTGCACGCGCGTTCCAATTCCAACTGACACGCATAACCTCACACAACTACAAGCGCATTCACTGAGTCACCGTCACAATACCGAGTTAGAGAGAACGCAAGCCGCTCACAAATTTTCACATGTGTGTGTGTACTCTCTCTTGCGCTCTCTCTCTCTGCATATGACAACAAGCCGGTATTCGATGCTCGATGTTATATTTCCGCAACGAATGAAAAGTTTAAAAAGTAACTCAAATAAAATACATGCTAAAAAGCAATCAAAATGCGAGAGAACAAGAACCAGTTACTCAGATTTAAATATGTAAGCAAGCAAAAAAGAAAAAAAAAACATAAGAAAACCAACCTGTTTTCCCTTTGCTGCTACAACAGCGGCACAGTCGGCAAAATCGATTAAAAACCAATAGGCTGCTGCTTCTTCTTCTGGCACGCACTGCGGCACTTGAGGACACGGTTTCCCTTCTGTTTTTTGTTGCTTTTCACACAGCTGTGAGCGGGCAGCTAACTATATGTTGATGAATGATGAGTTCAATAAAAATTCCACCAGAGAAACAGCAAGCTGAAAGTTCAGCGTGACGAAACGTTTTTTTCTTCTTTCGTTGTTGCCTATGCGCTCACAAATGGGGGGCGGGGTGCAGAGCGATTGTGGTGCTGCGCTGGCAAATTTGCTATTGCTGTTTTATTCAAAACACTGCACTCGATACGCCACAGAGTTTATTATTTTGTTTGTTATTAATTAATTAACTTTTTGCACTTTTATCCGTCTGTTTAAGCGATAAAATTGAACGCAAAATTCACGAAACGTCGTTTCGCAAGCGGCACGAAATAAATATACAATTCAATTTGTACTAGCGCGTTTCGTTTTCATTTCGTTGCGTTGAGTTCTCTTGTGTTTACCATTTGTACCACAGAATTAAGCAAGAGAGTGAGAGAGCGTGGCATGTATAATGGTGTTTTACAACACTACATGTTTGAAGCACTGCTGCTGCTTTGGCGCCTTCTTGAAAATTTGAAATTCTATTAGATTGCTTGTGTTGGTTTATTGCTTAATTAATGTAAATGCTTACAATTAGTGTATTGACGATATAAGATAGAAATAAGAGTAGGAGTTTCTATGCTTCTAGTGCTAATTGATATCTTTTTAGAAACTCAGTTCTGTCTTAATGCACACTTTGCTCACACTTCAAGTAGAACAACACTACGCCAATGACGAGTCAAATGCGTGAAATGACCAAAATCCAATCAGTCAACGACGACGGCGACGATGACAAAAACCAATCAACTAAGTGTCCAGTGCCAAGAATTAGCATAAGAAAGCTGCCTCGTATAGAAGCAGCTGTAGACAGCAGACAGCAGGAGCTGGACATGAAAACCGTTTAGATCCTAATGAAATTTTACACCCGAAGGGCGCTCGTTAAATGGCCACGTCAGCGGCCCAATTGCTACGTTGGTATTTTAGTAGTTGTTGCTATTTCTGTTTACAGAGCTTCCTCACACACACACGTTTGTTCTACCCCAGACGAGAAAACTCTCCCTTGCAATCCGCCACTTGTCTGGCAAGTTTGACTTAAGTGCAGTTTTAGCGAGGCGCCTGTCTGGATACCTTTGCTTGCATCTAGACTACGATTTTGCATTCGTTTGCTCGCTGTAAACTCAGCGAACGTGTTAACTGCAGGTGTTTGGCATTTGAGTTACGTGCGAACGCAACAAATTGCAGCACAGCTCCTCTCTCTCTCTTCTTCATCCCTCAATGGCAACATACACACACATAGACATTCTGCAGCGGCGCATGTAATTAAATGTCAGCAGCTGATGCGCGATTCAACAGCTTATCCCCATGTTGTGGGGCGCCACAGTTGCCCCACAGTTTGTCACACATTTTGCCCCACAGTTGTCGGCGAAAATCTGCGCGTGACATAATCCGATATAGTCTGACGGATTACACCAATGGGATAATGGGTAATGGGCAATGGTCATTGGTCATTGGAAGCATTTAACAGCTCACTCGACCGAGGCAAAACGGTTGTACGGGTAAGCAATGCCTCAATTGACGTGCGAAAAAGTTGAATCTGACATGAAGTAAACTCACGCTGAAAACGCGCAATGAGTATTTGTCTATATAGCAAGACGATCTGTGGAACGTAGATAATGTTAGGATAGATTCGATTCCCATCTAATACAATTGTAACCAAGTTTTGGTTTAGAGCGTTGAAAGCATTGCTTTAGTTAAGACATTAACAAATGTATGATAAAGAAATAAATAAATTTGTCATTTAAAAAAAACTTTTAATAATGCGTGTTTATATAATATATGAATAACTTCTTTTGATATGTATCATACCAGTTCTGGTTTATAAAAGGAAAAGTCGATGCGATTACTAATTTTATTGATGATAAATGACTACGGAAGTATTTGGCGTGATATGAGTTATATTTATATTAATAAGAAATTTTTATGATAATAATTTGAATAATTAAATAATAATATAGTTTACTTATAGCAAACATTACTAATTTTAAATTTTAGTTCATTTTGATAAAAAAAATATATATTAAGAGAATTTAAAAGAGTGTAAAGTGTGTAAAAACTTCTATTCTAAATAAATTATGGCATAACAGATCTGTACAGTAGTGGAGTGTTTTAAAAAACACTGCACTCAATCTTTACTGTTTACTTAAGGTCTCTAGTCCAAATTTACTAATAATATAATATAAAAATACAGTATACTTAAGGTCTCTGATTTCACTATTTACTAATAATATAATATAAAAATAGTTTAGTTCGCCTTGCTTGTATTAAAGACAGTTCTTTCTTTTACCTTTTAAAAAAAAAAAATTTCAAACAGCAACGATTCCCTTCACAAAACGGTTGGAGAGTTGTGAGTGAAAGCCTCAGTTTTAGAGGCATCAATTAGCTCAAGAATGTAGCCGGTAATTGGATTTTGATGGAGCGTCTGTTACCACAAGCGAGCCTTGCACTGTTGTGTGACAACAATTAAAATGCCACACGCCATTGTGTTTGTGTGTTGTGTCCAGTTGGCCAGCTGAAAGGACAGAGTTGGTGAAACGTGACGCTGCAACTGAGCTCATAATGCAGCCTACATCAACATTATCCTCAACATCTTCATCATCATCATCATCATGGGGCAGAACCCTACTCAATGCACACTAAATGCAATCACTTTGAGTGCCTTGATATATTAGCGATAGTCAAGGGAAGTCTGAAGAGTGAGCGAAGAGAGTCGACTTAGCCAAATGACTCGTTGGGCAGCTCATTTGGCAGCCACACACGTTTGCTGTTGTGTCTCAGCTTCATTTTGTTTGGCAGTCGAAGCTAGTTAAGAAATAACACGGCAAATGTCATCAGCATAAGTAAAACAAGCCAAAAACGAGGAGAGTCGGAGTAGTTGAAGTCGGAAGCCAACACCTGAGGTGTACTTATGGCATGGCATTAGCATTCCTTACAGTCAACCAACAGTCAGTCTGCAGATAACAAAAACACGCACAATACGAGAAGAGCACGAGAGAAAGGGAATTGGTCAACTCCTTGCTTCCTGCCACACACATGTGGCAGCTTGTTTTGCGTCGGAAGGCTTCAGCGATTTTATGGCAGCACTTGCAGCCGATCCATGTCGATGGTGGCGATGGAAATAAACACATTTTCAAGCTCAATGCCAGCGAAAAGTGCAACAGCAACAACAACAACTACTGCAGCAGCAGCAGCAGAGAACAAAGCAAACAGAAATAGAAATGGAAAAGAACTGGCCTCGCCTGAGAATGATACTGAGGATTGGGGGCAACTGGGACTGGGTCTGGGTTTGGGTTTTTGTGTCTGTCCGTCGGACATATAATGAAGTTTCGCAATCTCGTTGACTGTGTGCTGTGCATAGCGTCTGGCTGTGACGGCAGGAGCAGAGAAGAGCATCGAGGAGCAGGGGAAACAGGACACGCTACAAGAGGAGGAACTGAATCGCCCATTGCTGCCGGCTCAAGTGTGATTACATGGCCATGTTCGTTGGCATCGAGTGTTTGTGGCATAATATTATTGTTTTTGTGCTCGCGTGTGAAATCAAACTCAATGCAATGCCAAAAGGATTAAAAGGATACAAACCCAACGACTGCCACATGACGTTGCACATACGCTCCGTATACTCCAATTCACCCCCAACAACAATTCTCGCCAGGTCACAACAACAGCAACGAGCTGACTCGACATCGACAGCTTGTAAGTGTAAACAGATACATAAAGCTGACTAGAATCAGTTAGCAGCAACTGGCGAATGCGCTGCACATTAAGTGAACACATTAAATGAACAAAAGAAGTGCCTTCAAAATGTGTGCAGATATTTATAGAATTATTATTAAAGTCGAAGTAAAGAAATATATACTTGATGTAGGGAATAACTTGAACTTTGCAGCTGCAACAACAGCTATCTTAACAAACAGGACTGCAGCAGTAGCAGCAGCAACCACAAGGGCAACACAAGAGCTAACTTGAAGTAGCATACAGTTATTTGACTTTTAACTTTTATTGCTTTATGTAGTTTAGATAAACGTTTGTGGCATGCCATAAATACGCAGCATACTGCAGCAAGCAAGGCATTTTCCCCAGCAGCGAAAACAATGCCAAAAGGGATGTCGACGATGCTGCTCTTGCTGTTGTTGCTGCTGCCCCTCAAAAACTTGGGGCAAAACAAAAACTTATGGTGCTCATTCTCTGATGATGTCCTTCGATGATAGACAATCAGCAGACAGCCGACAAATAAGCGGAGCACCTAAAACGGTGGAGAGGGAATGCAACGTTGATTTATGTTGTAAGTGTAACAAGCTTGCCACTTTGCACTTGACTTTGCGACAAAGTTTCCGCTCAGCGCAATTTGCTACCAACTGAAAGTCACGGCATGTGTGTGTCTGTGTGTGTGTGTGTGTGGGTGGCAAGTTGCAAGTTGCAAGTTGTAGCTGCATTTCGCGCACTTTCACGCTCGATAAAAATGTTCAAGTTATACTTCGGTCGAACCAAAAACTTGAAACAGCGAAAGTTTTAATTAATTTCACACGCACACTCACACACATGGCCATCGCCACTTGTGCATCTAATTACAGGTGTAAGAGGAGGAAGGAAGTTGAAGGGGAAGGGTGAAGAAAGGTTGTAATGTGTCTGTGGCTGCCATCATTATCGACAGCATCATCATCAACACACTCAACGTATTGTGCGCGAAAGTCGACGGCCATTAAACGTCAGCAAAAGAGGGAAACAAACAACGAACAGCTGCAGCCGCAAAGTATGCAACACGTTTGCCAAAAGAGTTAAAGCGTCGATTGTGGACGGGCGCAAAGAGGCAAAGAGGTCAAATAAATAAACAAACAATTCAATGCGGCGAGCAACCCTCGCACACTTCTCTTTCCGCCTTTCCACTTTCCTTGCACACTTCAACAAAAGCGTGAAGCTTTGATGCGGGTCTCAGTTACACACATTTAAATGCAGCCAGTTTTTAAGACTTGGCTGTAAGTTTGTCGGCGTCTCTCAAGTGTAAAGCTTTAGTTTAAAGTGGAGAGCGTGAATCGAATAATTCACTATCGAAGTTATGGTTGGTGCAAGGTAGGTAAGAGTAGCCAAGTTTTATTGATTAAGGAACATGAAAGAAATACTGAAATGTAAACTTGAAGAGGTTAGGCTAATAAATGGAATGAATTTAATAATTGAAAGTGATTTTCTTGCATTAATCATTCTCAGTCATGTAATTTAATTCGATTAGTTATATGTATAACACATTAATATAATTATTTCTTAAAAATAATTTAAATTCTAATTCCTAATGAAATTTAATTAACACAGAATAATACTCTAAAATTAAATATCGAATTTTAAAATTAATTGTATAGCTAGTTTATTTTTTTGTTCATTATTAAAGAATTATTATGTTAGTTTTATTCAAGTTAAAATAATTCTTATTATATAAAAATTTAACAAAAATCGAATGGGAAATTGACTTTACATAATATAGTTGTATTCTCATTTTAAACAACCTTTGTGTTTATAACATTGTAACTTAAATACATTCAAAAATTTTATTTTTCCGCCAAAATCAAAGCATAAAGTTGGCAGCACTGCATCAACGAGTGGGCAGAGCGGTTGAGTTTAAAATCAACTGGTCTTAAACTATAAAAGTGGTTAGTTTTGTGTGCTAGCTTATGAAATTACTTTAGTTGCCTGAATTGTTTTTGAAAATAGACTTGAATCGACAAAGGTAGACGCCACGAATGTGATGCACACCAAACACACACACTTCACACACACAAACCAACTGCAGACGCGGCGCGTCAAACGCCTGCGAAATTGAATGCGAAATTTCCTTTGTGTTTGCTGCGTTCAAACTTATTTCCACTAGCACGAGTTCTACCTCTGCACACTTTTATGTATATAGAAAACAGATATAAACATATAGATAGAGACGAACTTGAATCGGATTCTGAACATAGTTGCCACAACAATTTTTGCAGCAAAAGATTTGTGCGCTACAAAGGATTTTAAATGCCACAACAAGTTGCTTTTTGGTCAGCAAAAGGCAACCTGAAAAAAAGAACTAATGAAAAGAAAAGCAGCATAAAAGCAAAGTCAATGTTTAAAGCTGAGAGTAAATTACAACGGGAAAAAATCAGTGTGGATGAAATTAAATTAATCAAAACTTTGCTCATCATGAGTAGAAGCGAAGTGCGTTGTGTGTAAAAAAAGGAGTTGTTGTTGTGGCTTAACACACATGTTGTTGTCAGATGTTGTTGTTGTGACTTTTTACTTCGTCATAAAGCGTGAAAAGTCAGCGACAGTCATCGAGACTGTGACACGAGACGAGGAACAATTTCAAAGTTGAATTGAGTTTGGTTTGCAGATCCCCCAACCATCCTCTATATTCATACATAACATATTTGTCTGCCAGTTTGTTTATCATCTACAGGGTATTCCCATTGGCACTGGAGCTCTGTGCTGAGTGTCGAGCTGAGAGTCCCATAGGCAATATGCGAGCACGAGTATTCGCGCATTGCTTGTCGATAATGAAAGATTTTTGCCAAACCAGAAACAAACTCTCCACTTGTATGTGAATCACGCATTTGAGCGCACTTTAAAACACAACTTATATGGCGACAACTCGTATTTACTTATTCTCAATGAGCAAGCAACAAACACACTCAACTCTCGTTCTTTCTCTCTATCTCTCATTTCGTTTGCTTTCTCTTTCTCTCACTTGCTCTCTCGCAAATTGCCAATTGACTCAGCGCCCTCTGTTTTTGAGGCTGAGGTCTCAAAAGCAGTACGTCTTTCAAATTTACACAATGAACACAACGGCAATTGTCGAGCCTCAGTTCCCCGTCAGTCCGTTGTATCTGATACCAGCGATACTACTATCAACGGTGGTATTGATCAGTTATTTGTACTACTGTTATCGGTGTGTGCGTGAGTGTCGTAAAGAAAAGACACCCGATATCTATGAAACACCCTGTGATGCTAATTACCCGCCGATTCGAAGATTCAGCGCCGTTCAACAGACGAGAGAGACGCATCGATCTCGACACACAGATTTCTATTAATTCACATCGAATAGAATTTATATAAGTTAAATTCATTCAAGTTAAGAGTACAAATTATATTACAAAACCAAAGCAAGTCTTTTCTAACAAAGAAAAGAAACGATTGTTATCTTGGCGATAAATATATTTTTGCTCAGAGCGTTTTGAGATGCAATATCATGTATTATCAGTTCAAACGTTAAGGTCAATGTTATTCGGTTCAAAATGCTTTAATTGAATTATTCGATATGTGAAAATGTTACTCTGTACTACAGCAAGTTCCAACGAACTTTATGCATAACATATAAGTATTATTTTTTGTTGTTTTGTTAAAATGCAAATGAAATGAAATAAATGTAATTATTAATTATTTCAGTCTGTAACCGTATTTATTAAGCGATTGTTACGGAATTTGCAAGCACTTAGCGATAATGAAATGATGTGAATAAAAAATTTGCCATGCGACTTAAAATATACTCTTTCTACATAATATGAAATGGGTTTCTTAACAAGTTTGAATAAAAGTTTGTTTACTATTCTCCAACTAACTAAATAACTAAAACACTAACAACAACTAAACACTAAAAAACTTTCAAACTAATATGCCTCTTTTTTGTGTACACATTTATAGGCACAGAGAGTAAATAATTACTGCCTCTCACTCAGAGTGTGTCCAGTAATTAGTTCATAAATATCAAATAGAAGCATTGTATGTTCTCCGCAGTTTCGAAATACTCCCATGAGTCAATGCAAACCACAAAGATAAAACATTTAAATACTCTTATTATTCATTCTATATGCGATTTTGTTAAAATATATTTCACTTTTTTGTACAGTTTCCATTTAAATTTAAAGCGATGATAAGGGCAACATATATAAATCTTATGATTAATTTGTATCTTATAATTATAATAATTAGTTCCAACGTCATTTATTAATTTCAATGCCAAAATAACCAAAAAATCGTTTGGTTAATATTCCAAATGCTTATTTTTACATTTGAAGATATTATCATGCTTTCCACTAGTACAAGTTATAATTTTTTGTTATCAATATTTGTTCGCTAACAGACAATTGTAATCTTATCATCACCAAAATGATATCGTACGGACAGAATCTGCAAATTAAAATTGAATGATAGTAAATTTATTTATTCATATCGTTATTTATTAACTTTCCATATTTTAATACTGAATATCATTATTATAATTCTTAGCTTCCGAATTTAAACCATCGTATCAGAATTTCTTTATGGTTTAAATACTTGTTCATTTATCTACTTCTATAGTATATAAATATATAGCTAAAATTATAAATCAAGGCCTTCGACTTTATATATAATATTTACACTTTGATAATTTTAATGCGGGATTATACTCATATAACATTTTTTCGGAACATTACTCACGCACCCTCATCTATAAGACGCGACTATTTATAGAAATTCCTTTTCTGAGCATAGTTTAGGTTTGCAATTTCTGGATACTTGGTGACACAAATGTCACTCACCAGAGCCCGCAGTTGAAAGCCACAGATTCTTCCATAGATTTTTCAACGGGTGCGAATAAAAATAAAATGAATATAATACTTTATGATTTCAGTTCGATTCTGTACGCTTAGCAAATCGGTTGTCAAATGGATATCAAGAAGGAGTTCGAAAAGATTTGGGAGTTTCTGATGAAACCCGATGAAAACCTGCATATTCCATTGCTTTATGTGATTGGTCCTTTGAGCATAATTGCATTAATAATGCTCTGCTGTTGCTGTTACTTCTGCGTTAAGGCCTGCCAAGACGATCCCGATGCCTACATTGTTCCCAGTCATGTGCCATCAGTGCGTCCTCGTCAGCCGAATAGCGTTCTACGACAAGATCGGGTTCAGACTCATAGCCAGTCCACGCAGGCTGGTCCAAGTGCCGAGCTGCAGGGAAATGTCGCGCAAGAGATCCATGCCATGTATAAGAAGCGTAACTATCAAGTACCGCAGTAAATAAATTTGTCAAAATATACGAGCAACAATACACAACATAACATACCTGCTGCACCTTAAATGCTACTTAAAGTGTGAATGAGTGAACGTGCCTTGGGTTTTGTGACTTGTCTTGTGTGCGGCAGGTCATAAATTTTGCCAGGATACGCTGGCTGCACTTGTTGTGCTGACGTTTCTTTTCACGAACCGCAAATTTAGCGTCGCACAGCGGGCTTTTTTGTGTGCTAGCCATCAGGCGCAGCACGGAATGTGCTAATAAACGGCATTCGACATTTTCAGCTTGACTGCAGACGCTTAACGAGCAAGTAAATGCAAAGAATTTTGCTGATTAAAGTGCAATTAATAATTGCGCTTATGGCGTCAGTTGAAGTACCATATAAATGAGTCAAAGATTTACCGACAAAAAAATCAAATCACAAAAGCATTTAATCACAATTCGCCAGAAAAATGTTTTACTGCTGCAGTGGTAAAAATGATTTGTTTTTTTTTTTTTGGGCCGCAAGCTGACCCAATGAATCTTACAAACAAATACCTATTCTAAATCTGTTCTGAATGTATCTATCAGATATCTATCACCACTCTATCGTCTCTAGCTGACATCAAGTATACGCTACAGTGTACTTTATAATATCAGCGTTACCTTTGCTGCTGCTTGTTACACACTACAAAGACTTAAAATTTAATTCAATTCGTGAACTGAACTTTAAGCAATTATCACTTACAGTTCAGCAAAATATATTCATAATTCAATTCGTCAATTTGTCTTGAAGTTTTTTTAAATGTATTCTTTGCTGTATGTGCAACTCAAATGAAGTTGAATTAGCCAAGTTTTGTGCAACACAAGCTCGTAACTGGTCACCTTACTAGCCAAATTGAAACGCTAAAATAATTTACGGGCCAACTAGCCATGCTCCTTCCTCCTTTCCGCTACTATTGCCAATGTCCTGGCATCTTCTAGCTTAATAGCTGTGGCACGTTGGACGGGATGCCACCGAAATGCTCCCAGTTGGAAAATTAGTTTAAAAATACGTCGGCAGCGACAACAAGGGGGTGCAAGAATAGTTGTGGCACGGGCCACTTGCCACAGTCGACAGTGTCTGCATCTTTGTTGTTGTTTTTGACTTCGTTTGGTGTTTTTTTTTTGGTTTTTATAGCGGCGTGCCGCATGCGTTTTGGGTGGCATAAAAATTCACTTTGCCAGTCATTTGCTCCTCTCTCCAAAGGGGCAGTTCAATAAACGTGGCCAAAAAAAGAAAGAAAGAAGCTAAACTTAAGAGCCATGCTCAATAAAATTTCGTGTTTTACAATTTTATTATGTGACGCCTGTCGCGCGTCTCGGCTGCATCAAATATTTAATGGCAGCTGTCTCTCTCTCTCTCTCTCTCACTCGCCGTATCTTTCTCTTTTTAGCAGCCCCATTCTCTTAGTTGCCACAAGTGGGCACATTGTTCGCGCATGGCGCTTAAGTAATTGCATTTTAGTGGACACACGTTGCATACTTGACCGAACCTTTAAATCATTCTTCAACGTTGCAGCGTTCGTGGCGTTTGTTTATCTTGCAACCATAAATTAACGCATTACCCGTTTTACCCCCGTCTCCGAATCTCATTGTCACTGTTGTCGCTGTCATTGTCCCTGTGCCAAGGCAGGCATCGAACTGTTTGCATTCTGACCGTTGCATTTGGCCATGCAGCTGCTGCCATCAAAGTCGTGGCCATTGTGGGGTTTACACTGTGGCCAAGCTTGACCACAATCGAAGTCGACCGGACACGAAAAACTCCCTCTGATCATTAATTGTCCAGCCAGCAACAAAGTGCTCTCTCTGTGTGTGTGTGTGGCAAAAGTTTGTTTGATTTACTCGTTGCAGGCACTTCAAAAGTTCAAACTTTGCCTCTTTTTGGTTGGGCTAAAACACCCAAAGAAATGGCTCTTTGTTTCCTTAGTTCTAATGAGCCAATTTAGTTGCATTCAACCAAACTCGAAATTGTTCTCTCACTCTGTCTACGCACTGGACACTCGACACTCTACACTCAACTTGGCTTTGAAATGTTAAGTAGCTGCAGTTGGCGTCAAAATTGGTTTTGCTTCCGAGACAGACACACAGACTCACAAACTCTTGCGAGACTTGAAATAGTTTGCATAATTGTTTAAATTAATTTATTAGAATTGAGACAACAAGTTGAGTTTTGCATTTTACGAGTATTGTTTCTTGTGACGTGTGGACATCAGATACTTGCGACAAGCATCCAACGAGTGCCGATTGAGGTAACACTCTTGGCTAAAGTATTTGCTACACTGTCCGCACTGGAATTGCCAACTATGATGACCCATGGTACGCTGATGTGAGCGCAGATTGGAGCTGTTAATATTCAAGAAACATGTATAATTATGTCTATTAATGACTTTTGAAGGATTTATATTAAATATGTATAATTGCGTATAGAATACATACCTTATATAAAATAACATATAAATTACATAACATTGTGTCGGACACAATCAATTGGTAGGTCATTCGATCAAATTGATCAAGAACCTTATGATTTCTGAACGAGTTTCTTAAAATAATGCAAAACTATAATAAGAAAAAATTAACCCATAAAAAACTGTTTTTTTTTTCACATTCGTGAGCTATGTGAAAGTATCGGAACGTAGAAATATCGGACAAACTTTTTTGGTACATTTTTGTGACACGCGATATTTTATCGATGTGAAATTGAAACGGAGTAAAAATAGTAAAAATTTATAAAAAAAAAAAAAGCCAAGCCATGCACTTTGCATGATTTTGATCGCTAGCCTATTTATAATTTGGTGGTTAATATTTGTTTACATTCTGCGCAGTTGTTTGCATCAGTGCACACACTCAATATTTATTGTTACTCATTTTTTTTTTTCATTTTTTGCTGTGAAAACGGTAATTGATCGAATGTAACTATGCAAATAGGGCATTAGATATTCTTCTTCGTGCTGCCCAAATTTGGTAACTTTTTCACCCCTAAACAGCTCTTTGGTGGAAATACACCATAGAATCGCATTGATCAAGCAGATGCATTTGGTGGAAATAAATATAACCTTAAAAGTCGTTTCCCTTGTATTGCGATAACTTTTTTAGTGTTTGTCGAAATGCCACGAAACTTTGTATCGTACTTCTGAAAAATCGAATCGATTCATCGAAAGCATTGAACATTCTGTGTGTGTCATGTTATTTCTACATTTGGCGATATTTACCGATCTGCAAACGACTTTTGGCAACCCTCATTGGGGCACACAAATGGCTTCTCACCGGTGTGGATGCGCTTGTGTGCCACCAGCATCCAAGAATGATCGAATTTCTTATTGCAATCCTCGCATACAAATTGCTCGCCGGGTTGCTTAAAGCGACGTCGCTCCGGCGTCTTTTTGGCAACCTGTGCGGCTTTCTGCGATGCCTCCGCTTGAGCTTGTTGCAACTTTAGTTGCTGTTCGGCACGCTTCAGATAATCTGGCTTGCGACCACGCCCACGGCCTTTGGTTATTACCTTAATCTTACCAAACTTGGCGCCGCAATGCTTCTTGTTCTCCGGAAAGACGACTTCTTGGCCAGGAAACTCGAGTTCCCAAATTGTATGACTGAATTCGCTGCCCGGATTTGTTTCAATGTCCATCAACTGTGTATCACTCGCCTGCTCCATGCGACGACGCTCCACAATGGACACATTGTCGCCAGTGCGCCAATCGGCGTTCGGTTCAAGGTTGCCATAGTAAAATGTGTGACATCCGGGTTTTGCTTCTCCAGTTGCGAGTTTAAAGCTGCTGTTGGAGCCGCGGTGACTGCCGCTGCTGGGAAAAGGACGCGGCATGGGCGGCATGTTGGGCACCACGCGGCTAATAGCTGTTGGAAAATGCAAAATATAAATTAAAAATAGTACAAATTAATTAGTCACTAAAGTCTTACCCTCATAGCGCTCATAGAAATGCTCGATCTTGCGATCGTAGCGATGCGAAAGAAAGCTGTGAAAGAGTTTTGGCATCGTCACAAAGTAAGTAAAAGTAACACCAAAGAAATTATGCTTTGCCTTGACAACTGTCACAATTTCAGAGCTGCCAACTCGATAAATAAATAAATAGTGTTGTCAATTGGCAGCACCATTATTTATCGAGATGGCAACCCTGAAATCAAATAAATATCAATTTACAAATTGCTTTCCAAGTTAAGCTTACAGTCGAAGCTTAAAGCGATTGTTAAGCAAAACTTGTGCAAGGAGCCTTCATGAGGCCACTTAAAACGAAACACTTAAACAATTTTCTTGCTCAACATTTTTGTTGAATGGCAGGGGATAGTTGCTTGCAAGGCGATCAGAGTGCTCATGAATGTGGTCGAGAATAAAATTAGTTTGCCAAATGTGTGTAGGTGTGTGTGCATTTGTGTGGGGGCGAGACATGCAAAGACGTTTGGCAATTTCCCTGTAATCCAACTACTGCCACTCCCCCTTGTCTCATGTTTCTGCTTGAGACACGCTTTAAGCATCGAAATTGAATTGTAGTATTTGAGTTTTCTTTGGCATCGCTCGTCGGACTGCCTTCAATAAGCTCTTAAGTCCGTCGTGCTATTCCATTGTGCAAAATTTTCAATTGTTTGGCAGTTTACGTTTTATTTATTTGCTTTTTTCATTCGTGTGTGTTTGTGTGTGTGTGTGTATGTTTTAAGTGTGTTTTGTATTAAAAGCCGGAAGAAACATTCGCTTGCCCAACTTGTTCAACAGCTTTATTTCATTTATTTGGCACTTTATTACCCCACGTTCATTGCTATTGCTGCTCTTTCTCCTGCTACTCTTGCTTTTAAATGGCTGAAGGACCACAAAATATTGGCCAGCAAATTACTTGGGTAATTTAAAATGCAGCAGCTCGAAATATGGCCAGAGGCTATTGCAAAGAGATAACGCATGCAATTTGCCAGTTAAACATTAATTCATTTTGACAATTGCAAATTTACTCAGCTGCCTGCCTCTCTTTTTCTATCTCTCCCTCATCTCTTTGGATGCTTTTCTTTGTGTCAGGCTTTTTCCTTCGGTGCGCTCTAAATACTTTATGGACAACTATGAAATGCACACAGATGCACATTTTTCATATTGTGTGTTTCATAAATTTTTATTTGCTCTGTGAGACTAACGACAAAATCGCATAAATGTTTTCGACTGTCAACAAAGGCCAACATGAAAAGCAAGTGACTGTCATTGCAATGAAACGATGCACAGTGTGCTTAGTGTGTATACGTGTGTGTGTGTTTGTTTGAAGTTGATTGTGTGTGTATATGTCAGTTGGACTATTAAAAATCTATTTCAAGTACATTGAAATTGCTTGCTTTGGCTTGCAGTGCGCAATCTTGGCACAAAACAGCGCACTTTATGTGAGTTGCAAAAAAATTATTGCATACTTTTGGGCTGGGCGATAAAGCAGACTTCTCTCTGCTTCTTCCTGCATTTTGCCCTGAGGCTGCGCAGCTGGCAAATGAAAGCACATCAAATGAATTCCGACTGACAAGATGTGCTTTGCATTTTTATGCTCTGACAGTGGCCACTAATTTGAAGTTTAGTAAACAATAGCAAGGCAAATGAGTTGTGGGTCAACACAGACACAAGAAAAACTCAATTTTCCGCGGACTATTACAATTTTTGCATGATGTGCATTGCGTACTCATGTTAAAAAGAATATAAATTTAGTTTAAAGTTAGTCTTATATTAAATTTATATCAGCAATTATATTATACATATTATGTAAGTATGCAGTAATGTAATTAAATTTAAAATTTATATTTGAAATGAAAATAATAATAATAAATAATAAAAATAAATGAAAATAATAATAAACAATTTAAGAAAATTCGCAACACTTTACTGGCCCACTTAAAGCTTTCATTGAAGCATTCGACGCTATAAATCCAACTCTTTGCTCCCAATGGGCTTTTGACCAAGATTGCATTCAAATTTAGTCATCAACATATAAATGAAGTATCGCAAATCGTGGCAATTGGGATGTCAACGCCTTGTCGTTGCTCAATCAATGTCTAAGGGAAAATTCTACATTGCAAATTTCCATTTGGAAATGTAATTACTTTGGCAAAGCTCAAGAAGGATTTGCGTGCTGAAATAAAAGAGGTTCAAATTTGATAAATTACTTAAAAATTGTGTTTGTCTTTCATTTAATATTCCACAAATCCCAGGCAAATATTAAAAAAAAAATGTCTATAATTTAATCAAATCAGTTTTTGTCAACAGGACACGACTACATGTCTAACGTTATAGTGAAGCCATAACGACCCAAATTGCCTGCAGGCGTTGTCAAATTAAATTTGCATGCCGCAATTGCATGCAACACAACCAACAACAAAAAAAGTGTCAAAGTCTGTAGTTGGTTGAGTTATTTACTAAAGAAAAACACAATTGTTTGTAGCATTTGTGGCATGACCACAAAATTGGACTCTGCCCGACTCCACATCTCTCGCCTTTCCCCCTTTGGCTGACTGAAGTCAAGGGTTTAAACAACCTATATGTCGTAGGCAAACAGAACTTATTTTTCCTGTACGAGTTGATTTGAAAATTTGTTAATTTGCGCAAAAGTTTGCACTGCATTTCTAGCCGCTGCCGCTGCCACTGCCCCTGCGACGTGTGTGGCATAAACAAGCCGTGCCGCCATCGGAGAGATCCCAGCTCGGATTTGGTCACTGTCCGGCGGGCCTTTCGCCTGGCTGGGCGATTATGTGGTTCTCATGGATGTGGTGCAAAGTGAGACTTCACTTGACTGTAATTAATGGATACGAGCATAAAACAAATGTTCAAATAATGTGCAAGTCCCTGTATGGCACTTTAGTTCCAATTTGTGACAAAACTCCTAAATAGATTCAAACATGGTTATTTGGAAAACTTTAAATTGTTATTTTCAATAATAGTTTTAATATAATAATTACCAATAAAGAATTAAGACTCATCGAAAAAAACATATTCAGCTTTGCTTAAATTGAAATAAGTTATATATAATTCCATAATTTTGCATCAGTTATTTATTATATTCATTATTTATATATAGATACAACATTATTATCATTGGCTGAAATAAATGAAATGAAAATAAGAAATGCTTCTTGGGAGCATCATCATTAAACATTTGTCAAATTTGAATTTTAAAACAGCAACTATTGCGAAGCACGTCGCTGTATTACGGGTCTATTACTTGGCCCGAACAGTTAGCCAATTTGTGTTGTTGTATGGCAACCATAAATAAAATGGCAACCAACCATCGCTCCGTTTATTCGAATATCTCTGAGTTTAGCCCATAAAACAGCCACAACAACCGTTGTCCGTTGTGCAATTGCACATTTTTCGCATCAATGCAACATGACAAATGTTTGTTTATTGTGGCTCTTGCCACCGATAGAATTGTGGCCACCGTACTTTTCCAACCATTAGTATTCTGATCTTGTGCCTTGCTAGGCGATAACTTATAGAGTGCACGTATCAAATAAATTTGCTTCCAATTTTCGCTTAGCCCATTGATAACAGCTGGTGCTCTTTTGCTGTCCGTTTCAATGTAGTTGCACCAGCAGTCTTAGTGTTAATCCTTGGTAATATACACACAGCAAATAATTAAGTTTACAGCAAAATCAAATAAATAATAATGGAATTAAACATAAATACGCTCAGCATCAGTTGGGAATTATTACAGCTGCAAATGATATGAAAATCACTTAAACATACAAATTGCTATTGTTTCCACTGGGCAGCAGCAATCACATTCATGCATAATGCAATTACAAGGCAATTGTCCAAAAGGCTTATTATGTATTAATATACTGGGCTAACACAATTTAAGTGAATTAGCCTTGAGACTTATTAAGACCTAACAAATGTTATTAGTTATCGTGTCGCTGCTCAGTGGAAACACGTCGAATCCAACAATGAATAAAAAATAGACCGACGCGCGCGTGTGTGTTTGTTTATTGCATTGCTCATAGTAAAGAAATATGCAATGCATATGCAAATTTAATTTACCCACATACGCACACACACACACACACATACACAGAGTCATAGTCGTAGTATACTTTTCAGCGCCCATAGGCATTTAAAAATGAATTCTTTTCGGCGCTGCGAATGTGTCTGTGTATGTTTATATAAAAATAATCACACATGCAAATTAATAATTTCAGTTGGTGTTCCCTAGGTTTGCCTGGCACTTTTTGGACCGTTTGCAGAGCAAATTTTCAAATCAAAAATGTTGCACATAAATAAAATAATCGAGCTCAAAGCCTTTTTTTGTGTTAGCAATTTGCCATGCATTTAGTTAGGGGCTAGAGCTATAAATTGTTTCTGTTTTTGTTAGCAAATCTGTTGCGCATTCCGGGTTTTTGCTTATCGTGAAAATAATTTATTCGCTGACATAAAAATGCAATCCAGGTCTTAGTTTGGTCCATAGCCCATTGATCAATTTATCAATTTGCCACTTAAAGCCCCAGCTACATATATATTGCAGTTGTTTTTTTTTTTTTTTTTTTTTTTTTAGTTAGTATTTGCATTTTGTTTGCATTGTTGTTGAAAATAAGAACAATCATAATAACTGTTAATTTACATGCCGCAAGTGTCAACAGGCCGCTGGCAATTTGTAATTATGGTATCCAGATTTATTTTACTTTATTTTATTTGATTTATATTCGCATTTTCGCATTTTTGTGGTTTAAATGCAATTCTTGTTGCTGTTTTTTTTTTTGGTTTTAATGGGCACAAAGTACTTCATAAAGTGCATTGGCATGCAAATTATGTTAAGCTCATGAATTTATAATTTAATGAAGACACTTTGTCGCCATAATTGGTCAGAACAACGAGCCATGTTGCCATAATATTGTTCTTAATTTAATAAATGCGATACAGCGACTGCGATTGCAACTCCAAGCGGCGACTGCGATTGGTGGTGCGCTGTGATTGTGTTTTCATTTATTTATTTTACATTATTATTGTTGATACATACATATGCACTTAATTATATTGCAGATTTTCACTTTTCGCATGGCAAATGCTCTCGCCTGGCCTTTTAATGCACAGCCGCAATCAGCGTGAGGCTAACGATTAAGACTCGGCAACAGGATGCAGGATGCAAATGCAACGACTTCACTGAGTGAGAGCTCCTCAACTTCTTTCATTTCCGTTTATCTTTTTCATCAAACAGGTTTATACGTTTGCTGTTTACGTGTTCTGAGAGCCACAAATTCTTCTGATGCAAAAAAAACATTGCATTCTTTTAGGCGGTAGAAATAAATCAAGTGCAATATATATTGATATTCTTTAAATTATGAGTGCTTAATTGATTGCAATATCTACAGACGTAGTTGAGTTATTGCCTTCGATTTTTATTTCATGAGATTCCTTGCGGCATAAACTTATCTGCAGTACTGACATCTCTGTCAGTTTTCATTCTTGCATGTGTTTCAATTAACTTTTTGCCTTCGCCAAAGACGGCAGATATGTTATGAGAATGCAGTCGGTCTCGAGGTGGCTGCCTTGTATTATAAGCAGCTTCTTCGCCTGTTTAAACATAAAAATGCGACGCTTAACATAAATTACGCGTCGTGTCAGTTCTTTTTTGCGCTATGTTTGTGTTTGCTGGGTGGCAGAGGCAGAGGCAGTGGCAGCGACAACGTTTGAGGCAGGTGCAAGTCAAGTTAATTGTTAAGTGCTTGCCACGTAGAGCAGCTTGGTCGGGATTAGCAGGCACTGCAACAAGACTGCTTTGTTTTAAGCATCAAAGTTTCGCCATGTTTTTATGTGCATGAAGCAAGTGCCTCGTATCATGCACAAACTTGCCACAGCCGAGAGCATCGAGCAGCAAAGCAATTTATGTGGTAAGCCAGATCAAAATTCAAAATGGAAACAAGAAGAAAAACTGTAAATTATAATTGCATATTTTCATATCTTACAATTGACGCCGTCATACTTGTGGCTGGCTCCTCGTCGCAGTTTAATGAGAAATTAAGCGTCAGCACTTCTTATGCATGCAATTTCCACAACTTTTAAATTGAAAACTGTTTTTACCGGGTTCGTTAACTGAAATTTAACATTGTACGCTTGGCATTCAAAAGGCAAACTGAAGATCTCCTTCTTTGGCAGCAGCTGTTCCAAATCCATTTGCATTTAGCCTCGGTCTAACACAATGCTTTCAAGTTTCGTCCATTGTGATAATCGAAATGCGTTGAACTTTCAATTCTATAAGATACTCTTGGGTTGTAGAGCGTACACTTTTGCTTATTGGCGATAAAGATTGGAAAAGATTCTACGATTAAGAAACTTGAAACAAACTATTAAAGTATGTGAGTGTATTAAAATATTAAAATAAAATGTATATTTTTTAAGCAAAGTAATTATTCATGCAATTTCCTTAGATAATTTATTATATTATTAGCTAATTTTAAATTTTTGCACCTTTCTAATAGTTCTCATAGCTTTCTTCCGTATAGATATCCCTAACAACAATTGAAAAACTTTGCAGCCAAGCTAATGCACACACATTTTTTTATAAACATCTTATTTAAAAATAAGGTTCAAACGACTTCACAAAAAAAAAGAAAAGAAAACTCTTCGAGAGAGAAAAGAAAACTTGAACGCCTCGAGGGTCGGGGGGTTTTTACGCAAAGGAGTGGCCGATAAGAAGCTGCCAATTGTTGGACGCATGTTGAAGTTGCCTTTGGGCTACGGCAAACTGGCTGTGAAAATTATTTCACAGTTCAAACGATTTTCATGAAATTAGTTTTTCTTTTGGCCACTTTTGGCGTACTCACCTGGCATTTGGATTCGCACACGGATTGTGCTTCTTTCTGATTGTGATTGTGATTGGGTTTGAGAGATTGTTATATATGTATGTCTATGTGTGTGTGTGTGTGTCTTTTGCCACAACGATTTTCTCTCAGCCGAAAAATCTCATTTGCTGCTGTTGGAGCATACAACTTTGGCACGTCGCGACAAAATGAAGTCGGATAAATTACCTCAACTCCCAGTTAATTCAAATACAATGCGACTACGTCTACGATTAATATTTTATAATTTTGCGCACGATTCTCAATCTCTGTCAGTGGCAGCTAACAGGACTTACTTAGATACAGGTTTTTGCATTTTGTGTGGCAGTGAAAGTTGTTCCTCTACGTCAATTTCTATTTCTATTTTGCGTTGGCCATCGCTCGAGGCGACCAGACATGAATTTGTATGTTAATTCCGGCCAAGGTTTTCACGTCCGATTTGCACATTTTTGTAAGGAAAATGTATTTTACCGTCATTCTCAAGGTTATGACAGTGAAAGGCTTTTTCCCTTGGGCCTATGGTTCAAATGAATATTTACTTAAAGTGGCCTCAAAATGAAGTGCAGCCTTTGTCTGGCCACTTCATTCAATTGCATTATGAATAATTAATTGCTGAACAATTGCTGCACAATGTCAGGGCCATCATTACGTCAAGTGAATGAGCATAGTTACCCATTAGAGTTGCCAAAAGTTGCCTCATTCCAGCTTTATTACTGTCGCAAAACGAGGACTTGAAATTTTTGGCAGCTGGTTTTGAATAGGAGGAACATTTTGGGATGATTGTAATTTTGGTGATAAAAATACTCTGTTTTGTAGTAATATTCCTTAGTTCTCTTTTACAAGCTTTTATAACCTACATTACTTTGCTTAAGTGAACAGTAGCACTGAAGCTTATTCATGCCATATTTTACATTTTTTCAATTTTATCTCAAAGTTTTGGCAAGTGTCAGCGCCATGTTACAACACTCTATTCACATTCCGTCTTTTGAAACTGTAAGAAAAATACTGAACTGACTATATTACAGTTTTTCTATTTCTTTTTATTCAGAGAAACGTTTTTCTCTCCGTAGAGTATTTTTTGTAGGGTAAACTTAGTTCTTGACAGCTTTCTACATTTTATACTCATTCAGTTTCTTTTTTTTAAAGGTGTAATAACAAAACATATACAATTGTCGTGTTACCTAGCAAATATTCTAATTATGCGGATAGTTTAATTCTTAGAAATTGTGTTGTTTATGAGATATTCGTCTTACAGAGTATGCAATAGTTGAGCAACCTTAATTCTTGGCTGCTTGCTAGACTTTCTACTTATCTATAATCAATACATGTACATGTTTTAATTTTGCTATTAGTTTTTTGCAGAGTATATTCTAGTTGAGCAACCATTCTTGCCAGCTGGAGCCACTTTGTAGGACAAGCAGTCACTGCCAATTGTCTGTGGACAGCATCTTTCACTTGGATCTGAAAACTTGGCGGATTAATTTCCCATTTGCAGCAAACTAATCCTGTAAAAATTGTCTGCTTGGCGTCTTGTGTTTTTGGTTCTGTCGGTTTTTGGCTAAAAAACTTTTGTAACAAGCGAATTTGTTTGCAATTGTTAAATGCAATTGAATTTGTAAGCGGCGCATAATTAAAATTAAGCAGCCGGCAAGCCGAAAGTTTTGCAAGTGTTGCACTTCCTGAGCTCTGCATTTTGTTGGCTTTGTTAAGGTTTTTTATTTAACTGCTTTCGCGGTGGCTTGCAGGAAACTTTGATCTTAAATATGTCAGTGTTCGGGCTAATGGGGCGTATGCGGAACTAGACAACGCAATGTTTCTATTTAAAGAAAAGTTGGCAACAAATTGTAGCATACATTTTTCTAGAATTAAATTTATATTTTAGTAGATTGCTTTAAATGTTTCTCCATGTGGAATTAATCAAATTTATTTTGTTTGCTTTAAGCTGTCATTGTTCCATATATTTTTGCAAACAATACAAAGAGAAGAGCTTTGTATTAACACATGCACATGTTCGATATGAAGCATTGCTCTTTTGTTTTTGTGAGAAACGATTTCGGTTTTTTTTTTTTTTGCAGTGAATTTTCGAATATTTTAGCATCATGCTCCATATTTCAGTCTAAGCATAATGCTGCTTATCTGCTTGCTAAATATGCAGCTGCTCGAACTAAAAACCCAGAAGAACAACAACAAACAACAATTCCCATAAAGAGACACAAACCATTTGGCATTTTCATCAAGAAAATACACACACACACACACTCTCACACCCATTGCTGTCCTGTGTGGCGACTCATTTGCTTGTCGCCGGCTGTAATGCGAATGCATGGAATGCTTCTGGCTGGCTGCTGTTGTGTTGAGCTGTAAACCCAAAACAACATCCTAGATCCTAGGAAGTTCTGTCGTTGATTTTTGCGCTGCCAAAGACGGAAGTTTTGTCGAATTTCTGTGATGATGATGAAAGGCTGCTCCGCCGCATCGAAGTCGCCTCAGTCACATCACATTTGTAAGCAAAAACATTTCATTTCATTTGCCAAATTAGTTTCTGCAATTGTTGGCAATTGCATTAACTAATGTCGAGTAGTTTTCCTTTTGTTGTGAAAAACTTTTCGTACATTTACTGAAATTTTCAAGCAGAAACTCCATACCATAAACAATCACTTTAAAGTGCGATTAAAATGGCATTTAATTAAGATTAAAATTTATGCAAGCAAAAAGAGTTCAGGCAATTGGGAAAAAATAAAACAATAGCAACAGAATATAAAAAAACAAGCTGATAGTGTTTTAAATGAATTTGGTTGCAAATATTTTTGTAAACTTTACGCTCCGCCCTGCCTCGCTTCGCTTTGCCTTGCCCCGCCTTGCCTCACTTCGTCTCGCCTCGCCTCGTCTTGCCACAGCCGGCTTACGCTTACGAAGCCCGGCTCGGCCACGAGGCTAAACGAGCAACATTGTATGTCAATTCGGTAGAAGGATGTGGGCGAGGGCCTGTCTCTGCGACCGACGAATGAGACGACGAGCGGCTCCGTCGCCCTCCCGGCTCTCTATATACCGAGCAATGTAGGCGACATGAATGCCCGTCGTTGGTTGGCTGCCACGTCATGGAGCCTATGTAAACGACGCACGCACTCGTATTGCATGCCTGCGAGTGTGTGTTCGCGTGTGTGTGTGTGTGAGGGCTTATGTGTATGTAGGTGACATGTACTACAACAACAACAACAAAAACAACAAGAGCCATGGCAATGCCCAAAGGTAGCGGAGTAAAAGCCAAATCTGTAGGGAGCCCCAACGTAGGGGAAGTTTACGCCAAACATGTTGCAAGAGGAGGAGTTTTGCTCGAAATTATATCTATGATAGTCTGAAGTGTGAAGCGTTGCTCTTACACTTGCCATCAAGCTGCATTTTGCTTAAACTATTTTAACAATATGTGTATGTAATTGCTCAATATGAATGGAATATAACTAACGAGATAGCCAATTATAATTTAAATAAATTTATAATAGTTGAGAAATTTTATGAGAATGAATTTTTTTTTGATAACTTCGTTTTTTTTTGGGTATTGGAGAAACGTAAATTTAATAAGGGTATATTCACATTTATTGCAGTTTTCTCAAACATTAGTGAATAATGTCGTCAGATAATGAGTTTATTAATAAAGAGGATTGTTTTGGATTTTCAAATTTGCACAATAAATTACTTAAATAATATGGTGTAATATTATTTACCAAAAAGTTATAATATTCTAAGCTTTAATTAAAACACTGATAACTGTTTTTTATAATTTCTGCAAAGAAGCAATTACAATGCTTATGATTTAGAATTATAATTTAAAATGTACTTTTAGTAGCTTTATTAATACTGAGAGTATAAAAATATAATTTCAGAAATAAAGTATACGTCATGCATTGTTTTTCTAAAATGAATTTATTCATGCTTAATAGATTATAACTTCACATAAATGCTTCTGACATGTATTGTAATTCGTATTTGAAACAGCAATAGAATGTAAGGGGATTAGGCCACATATTGACATAGGTGGCATGTGCAATTTGTTATTGGTTGAACACTCGCTCATGGGCCATTGTTAGCAGTAATTAATGAAGAGTTCAATTCGTAACCGACCTGCCCAACACACAACTAGCTAGCTGCATTTAAGTGGGGTTTAAGACAACGCCTTGCAATTAAAACGAGTACGAATACCACGAGTAATTCGAACATTTCATTCGTTGTCCCAAAAAACCGAGCACCGATCTGCCAATGTCTATATGTCTATATAGTATGTAAATACACTCTCAAATTGGGTAGGTGGAGCACCGACTTATGTAAGAATTTATTTTTTGTTGTACACAAATGGTTCTGTGTTTTTTTTTTGCATTTTCATTGGCGGGGCAATGAGAGAGCGAGATGGCATGCAACTGCATGCAACATGTTCGAAGCAAATTGTGTGCTGCATGCTGCAGGGCGCCAAAAAGTTAACCATTGCCGAGTTCATGCAGTTCTCTGTTCGGTTGTAAACAGCGCAGGCGGCTCTTTGGTTTTACAGTGAGAGAGAGAGCAAAGACTGAGAGAGCGAGAGAGAGCCAGCTGCTTTGATATGCCGGCCACGTGACATTGTTGCATTTCCTGTTTATCATTCTCGTGTGTGTGTGTGTGTGTGTGTGTACCTGATGATAAGCCGCAACGAAGCTATTAATCAAAACAAAATCAAAAAATACGCTCATCTGTGTGCGTGCGCTGAGCGGCGTGAGAGAAACACGTGCCGTTCTGTTAACAGTGCCAACTTAACAGTGCTCTGTTAAGACGTCCAGTTGACAACAAGCGAGGCAAAAGAAAAACTGCTCAGCACTCAACGGCTGCGGCAACGGCTGCTGTGACACCTACAGATGTTGGTTTGTGGTATTGGTGCCCATGATGATGCTCCTGTAAATACGGCACTTGGAATGAGCTGTCGCCGTGGTCCATGTAATTTGCATTATATGTCATGGCTTAATTGCGACTGACAGTTTGTGTTAGTTGGTGAGCTTGCGCAGCGGCAGCATTGATTGCATAAGCGTTTGGCCTTGAAATCCATTATCGATATAAGCCTTAAATTAATGCAGCACTATCTACTCGTGTGTCTGCGTGGCGCAACGAGCATTAAGTCAATTGGTTCGCAAAGCTTGGAATGGTATTGTTGCTAAGCCGTTAAGCGAGTGCTGCTGCTACTGCTTCTGGTCTGCTGTCAACTTTGCTTCTTTCCTCTTTTTGCTTCTTTTGCTTGTTTGCTTAACACTTGGCACGCACACGCTTCAAATGAAGCCGTGTGCATCGCACCGTACATACATATACTTTCTATATAGTATAGATGTCCTTGTACTTTTACATAATAAACGAGTCAATGCCGAAGCAATGCCGGCAGGCAGCAATGAATAAGAAAGAATAGAATGCAAAACAACAAAAAAAAGTGACGCTCCTCTGTTAATGTTAACAGTGATAAGAGCCGGCGAAATGCACAGCGCAAAGAGAAAGAGCGCTCTCGCTCTCGCTCTTTTACTGCTACTGCTGCTGCTGTTGCTGTAAGTTGCAGCTGCAACTGTAAAGCGCCCTGTAGTTGCGTGGCACTAAGCCAAAGCCAACACCAACATTGGGGCTGCTCTCATTCGTATATGGGCCAGAAATGGGCGACTGTCGTGTGGGTTGCAATAGCGACGTCAGCGCTGCGCTGCCTTGCGTTGCGTTGCGCTGCGTTGGTTTGCAACTACAACTACAACACCAACAACAGCAGAACGACAACGACAACACCAACGACAGCCGACTACAACTAGGTACAACGAGGCTTTGGCTACACAACCCTTGACCAAGGCAGCCAGCACTTCGTGAAGTGTTCGTCAGTCGTGCATTATGTACATACGCGACATACGTCTATGTGGTAGTTGGTGCTGCTGCTGCTGCGCTTCCTTTTGCTAGCACACACAGAAGGACTGTGTCGCTTGCAACAAGCGCATTTTGCACATTCACTAGCATTCAGTTGTACGCGGCTGCTCCTTCAGTAAGGACGCACAGCACTCTCCTCTTCCTACAGACAGATAAGCTAGTTAGTTAGTCACTCAAAAATCAAAAGTCTAGTGATGGTGTTAACTTGGCAACAAACATTTTTTTCATGTGTGTTTTGTGTGTAGTTGTCTCTTTGTAATTTGTGTAATATAAACTTATCAACTTAACAATTAACACCGAACAAACACAGAACAAAACAGAGCCGGCAAGCAACGCTGTAAAGTTTACAGCGCGCATTACATAAATGCTAAAGCGCTGCTAGAGAGGCGAAAGCAAGAAAGAACAGGCTAAGCAGAAGGCTGAAACTAGCCAAGCAGGCAGCCAGCCATCCAGCTAGGCGGCCAACAGGCTGGCGATTGACTCACTAAAGAGCGACCGCCTCCCCACACTCAGATTAGTTGGGGGCAACCGGCATGCAAATCACAATTGCTAATTGGCATCGTCGATACGATTTTTGAATCCTCATGCAACGTGACTTGTAATACACAAGTTAAATTACAGTTGACAGTTTACAGTTTAAAATCATTTTTGTGTACGTGAATGATATTGAATTACGTTTTTTTTTTGCTGTTACTGTTATTATGATAGCCTATCGTGCTGAGTGAACATTAAGTTCGACTTACAAGAACAAAAAAAAAAAAACAAAACTAATATTAACTAGATAAACTTGTTGTGTGTGCTGCCTGCCTCGAGTGCGGCGTCTCAAAGTGCATTTTTTTTTATTAAAGTCAACAAGTTGCTGCAAATTCACATAGAACAGAAACAGGTGAGTTTCATATGACAAAGCAGATTTCTTTACTGGTTTTTTTTTTCTTGTGCTCTCTTCTTGTACTTTATTCGAGTAGATTTATTATTAACATGCAACCATTATTTTCAAGTGTTTATAATATCATGATATTAGAAAGTGGGTTAGTTGCCAGCTATTGAGCAAAGTCTGAAGTTGACGATGAACACAGACCATAAAGTAAGATTTGATTTAGATCACATAAGATAAAAGTATGGCGTTGTTTTGAGTATAAATTTTATATTATGTTACATTAAATAAAGAATAAAATTTATTTGTTTTTATCAAGCAACTTGCTAAGTTATTATTTATTAGACATCGAAGTTAACAAAAAATAATTTTTAACTACGTATATTTTTGAACATCAAAGTTGCACTATATATTTGAAGCATACTTTTTTGGGCAGGACATGAATTTATTTTTTGGTCTTTATAAGTAAAAACAAAATTTTTATATTTTGCTAAAAGTAAGTGTAAAGGGTTTGAAATACCAAAATTATAAAACTTAATTTTTAAGTATATATTTTTTAAAACTAAAATTGGTGGAATTATTTCTTGAATTGTTTTTGGTATAGGACATAAAAAAAATGATTTTTGTATAAAATTAAAGTGTAAAGTGGAATTAGTCATTTGAATTATAAATTTAAATACATTTTAAACAAATTATTTTTGAATGATTGATTCAATTAATAAAATCCTAGATTTACTAATTTATTTAAGAATATATCTCAATGCAACAAGAACTCAATTTAAAATTTGTAATAAATATCAATACCAAATGTCTTGCTTGATATTAAAAGTAAAGTAAAATCTACTGCCTCCACACAAGATATTGTTGCTATTATTATTTTTTGGTTTATGGAATAGAGTTACAGTGCATTTGGCCAAAAGGCTAATACCAACAAATCATACCAATCATAAAAATTGAAGTAGAAAATATTGTGAATGCTTTTGTGCATCCATCCGTCTGGCTGGCATGGCAATTGGATCCGGATATCTTTTGATATTCAATAAAAATATATATAATTGCAATTAGTTTTTATCGTTGTCAAATAATCAAAACATTTTTACAAGCGTCCACTTTTTGTGCACAAACTTTTAATCCGACGCCTTGGTTTGTTTACACGAATCGCACTCCGCACAGCCGCAAAAACAAAAGTAACGACAAATAATAATAACAAACAAACAAAACACAAAAAAGCGAGGAGAACATTTTTGCATATTTACACAAGACAATATACACAGCCGTCCGTCCGTCCCATCCGTCTGAATGTCAGCCAAGCCCAGGCTGAAGCTATCGCTGCAGCAGAAGCTGGGGGAAGCAAAGGGGAGATGCAGCCAGTCGGAGCTGTCTGTCTATTTGTAAACTCTATGAGTGAGTGAGTGTCGAGGTTATTTTGTAAATTGTGTGTAAGCCAAACTGCTGCCTGCTGAACATGTAGACAAACCGTTGCAAAAGTCCAACAAGTTAGTAGGCGTGTGGCGTGTTTCGAGTGTGGCATGGCTAAAAGGAGTAAGCGTGTGGCAAGTGGAAAATGGGGAAGCCGACAAGGACAAGCAAAGTGTCGGGGCATCGTTGCAGTCGTTCTTGTTGTTGTTGCTTCTGTCCTGCGGTTGCCAGTTAGGCCAGATCGGGTGTTGCAAATAAACACATACGTAGTCTCTGTATCATACTGTATCATATCTTTGTGACTGTGAACGAACGAGTGTATGAATGTGAATGTGAATGTGTGTTTGTGAGTGCTGTGTGCTGTGTGTTTGTACAAGTGCAGCAGGGCCACAACATACGGAAGTAATTCGATTTTGTGTGGCATGCTGATGATGAGCCTATGACATTGTTGTGCGACCCACGGACAGGCAGTCAAATAAACAGTCAAACAAAGATTACAAACTGTCTGAGTCGTCAGAATTGTCACAGCTGTCGGATTTGCCGTCACTCCACTTCACTTCTTCAGTTCACTCCTTTCTACTGCCGCACGAGAGTTGCGAGACAGCCAGATAATACTTAATTCAGCATAATACCATTTAGGATGCACAAATGCGCTCTTCCGGTGTGCATGCGAAACTCATTTGAGAGCATGTAATTGTAATCATTTACTAACAATATTCATTTTAATGCAATGTAATTTAACTGACCGACCAGCCGCCTCCCACGCACAACATGACAAATTGTCCAAATTACTAATACGACTCGTTGTCCAATTGTCGTAATATTTTGTACATTTTATGCTCTTGCATAGTCATAACACGAGTTAATGTTTATCCAAATTATCATTTGTAAATTAAATATTGCTCCAATAAATTTCTTATTATTGCTCTAAACATTTTATGTTATTTAAAATTTAGCATCTATTTTAATTGCTGCCAGCTGCTGAAATTTATAAAATAATATTTTACAATTATTGTGACAAATCTAACAGCTTGTTTGAGAACTTATTTATTTGTGCTTTTCATTAATAACGATGTCTTTTCAAAAAATTCTTTCCACTAAAAATGCCTTAGAAATAAATATTTTTGAAGTATGAAAACCTTGACATTTTTCTTTATAAATTTCATTTTTGATGTATTTAAGCAATAAAATGTATATGAATTTTTTGTTAACGGGTTATGTGCTTGTCAATAGAATTTTCACAAATGGCGCACACTAACACAATTATTAAGCCGACCGCAAATTGTTAAGCAAATTTTAGGCCACAATTTGACAATAAAACCAACACCGAGAAATGAACAAAATATTTATTGCAACCAAGTTAAGTGTGTTGGTTGGCCATTTTACATCCGGCTAACAGGCTAACAGACTAACAGGCTCAGGCTGATGGTCTGTCGAGCTGCCAATTAAACCAGACGAAAAATATCTTTCGGTGAAAGCTCCTCAGCAGCCTCATAATTGCTTCAATTGAAAAATAGATAGGCAAGTGTTTTTCGGCAGCCAGCAAAAATGTTCAAAAATGCTTAAAGTAATAAAATGACTCGAAACGTAAACGTAAAATTGTAAATTGCAAATTGCAAATGGCAAATTGCACAAATTGGTTCGTTTTCGATGAGCGTCTAATGCCTATGAGCATTTTTATTGGGCCTGCGGTTATGGTGATGTGTTGCCTTGGTTTGTCTTGGCTTTTTTGTCCGGCATCTCTCCATCAATATTTAATTTCATTACAATCCACAAATGCCAAAAGGTGCATCAACAATGCCAAAAGTTTGCTCAAACTTAATAAATAATTCCGAAATATATCTATGAAAATGACCATTTAAATATGCCTTTGAGGCAGGCATTTTATAGTCCATTAAGGTTGCTTCCAGCACATCGATGTGTGATGTAGTCTGTGTTAGTTTTCCTTTTATTTATTTTTTTTTTGTGCTGCTGTGCAAAGGTATTTACACCTAGCTGTAAACTAAGCTTGATCCAACTTGATGCATTTAAAACTGGTCACTGCTCACTGGCCAATGGGCCACGTGCCTGACTTAAAGCTTCTATGTGCAGTCGAGGCTTCAAGTTTTCTGTGTCGCAACCCAAGCTGCAGAGCTGGAGAGCTGGAGACAACGCACAACCAAAGTGCATTTTATTTTATGCTTTCGGCCTGCTCATCCCACACCATCAAACACCCCTTGGTTAAAGCAGAAAGGACTAACTGACTACTCCTGGCTACTGGTTGCTGGCTGCATGTCCTTGCTGCTGTTGTTTGCCCTTTTCTCCAGCAAAAGCACTGCGTTGCTTGCCTCCTCGTGTCTGTTTAAAATGATAACGTTGAGAACGTTGGCGGTCTACAGAAGACAAATGTGTGCTATTGAGGCGTGAAAATATTCCACTACTATAAATACACATGAAGCGAAAATCCCACTTTAAGCTCTGTGTAATTTTCCGACTCAAATTGTGTGCATGTGTTTGTGTGTGTGGGCATTAGTTTATTTATGGCTTTAACTTTGCCTTACTACCTTTGCAAATAATCTACTATATAATTGGTGAAAGCTGTTTGTGTGGAGTGTGAAGCAAGCGCTAAATAGCGCAAAAATAAAAGTGCAACATTTTTGAAGCATCAGTCGAATGAGTCTTAAGCAACTTGGCCAACTAAAATCGATAAAGAAAGAAAAGGGAAAACTTCAAGATTGATGATGCTGAGCAGATTTTGGCTGCGAAAGAAGTTGTTCAAATAGTTAATTTATTTAAAGCAGAAACTAAATTAATTTTTAGTCATTGTTTCGCTAACCTTTCTGCAATTTTTTGTAGTTAAGTCAATACTATATTAAAAAATTGTCAAGACTTAAATGTTATACGCGGACGTTAGGCAAATTTTGATTGAGATAAAAGCTGTCAAAATAAATGATTTAATTCATGCTTAAAGTAAAATAATTTTTGGAAGTTGTTGAAAGAATTTTTGCAATTATTTGCTACTTAAATTTTACTACAATTGCAGATGAGCAAATACTATATTCAAAAAATTATCAAGATCCAAATATTACTATACACTGAAGCTGTCGAGATTTATATTACGAAAAAAGCTGTCAAAATAGGTGATTTAATTCAAGCTAAAACCAAATTAATTTTAATTAATGGCAGTTGTTTGAAGACCTTTTGCAATTTTTTGCTGCTAACATTTGAATGCAATTTCAGCTGTGTAAATATTTCAAAAATTATCAAGATCAGATGCTGCGGATAAACAAATAGTAAAAAGTTTATCCCTCTGATTTATGTACTGACTAACGAAAAAGCTCCCCACGAATGTTGTTTCATGGTGCTCGAAAAATTGGCAAGCATTGCAGACTGATTTCCCTCCTTGCGCTCTCTTTCGCACTTCTCATCCCATTCCCTTTCCCTTGTTGTGTCTGGCTCCTCGGTGTCGGCAGCCAGCGTTGGAATGGCAGTAAATGGCAGTAAATGTAAAAACGAGCTGCAAAAACCGAACCAGCGAACGTCGCGTCGACCCAATTTTGTTTGGTAGTAAAATCGCTGCTTTCATTAACTGCAACGTCGCAGACGTCTGCAGACTGATGTTGGGGGCTGTGGAGCTGTAGAATCTGCCGAATCGCGACTGTCAACGGTTGTGTGTGGCATGTGGCAACAACGACAACAACGACAACAACAGCAGCAACTGTTTTAAAAACAAGTTAGACTGGGTGGCTGATTGGAGACTGAGGGGATGCTCATTCACAAAAGGAGCTGCAACGTGTCTCCCAGTAGTAACTGTGCCACATCGAATGGGTGGCTGTTTTGTTTGGCAGGGAAAATTGTTTCTGTAGCTGGCATTTACGAGAACTTCTATATATATGTATGATATATATATGTATTTAAATCAAAATACATACTGACGTTAGCCTGCAGATATGTATATAATACGTTCGTCGAGCTGGCAACTTGAGGAGACAACTTTAAGCGATGCCGTTGCCTGCGAGGCTAGTTAAAAGTTTTTCGGTCGGAAATTAAATGTCATCGATGGTTTGGCAAATGGCTCAAGGATATCTATGTATGTATGTTGAAGTGTTTGTCATCTGCAATTAATTTTTGCTTTTGACCAGGTTTTCCGCTGTCCATTTTTGCGAGAGCTGGCATTGCGAGCTGGCATTTCAATTAGTCGAAGTCAAAGGCTTCAATGGCCAAGAAATGCAGCAATAATTTCCTCATACATCCGACAAACATTTGGACATTTTGGCTTTCGTAGTCGAAGTTGAAGTTGTAGTGTGCCTAAAAGCCGATTGCATTTTTAATTAGACAAAGTTAATGCAATTATTTGAAGTCAGAGATATCTATGGACTGCTTATCGTTATCGATGGCAAAAATATTGCCTTTTACTTTTAGTGCGAGCAAGGGTGTCCAGCTGTCTGTCTCCCCTTCTGTCCGTCAGTACGTTTGTGTGTTTCTCTCGGCAATCCTTACATGTCCCGTGCCGTGCAACGTATGGGGCCATTTATCCAATGCTTGCCATGTTTGCTTGTGTAACCCTGGCAGCAGCAGCAGCAGCAGCAGCAGAAAGCGACTGCTGCTGGCATATGCTAATGCCAGGACTGTTACTAGACTCTTTTTGCAACAACTGGCTAAATATGTATGCCAAATGTGATTTGCATATAACGTTCTCCTTGTGGCAGCAGCAGCCAAAGCAGGAAGCGAGAATTTCGTTTGGTATGCCTTTTAGCTTGACTTTAGCTCTTTCTCTTTCCAACTCTGCATTGCGTTTGCAGTCAGGTATATAAAGAGTACCTATTTCTCCGGTCAAGCAGCAGGTATTTGTCAGTTTTGATAGGTAAGCCGACTATTGACTGTTGACTGCCACTGTTTGTGGCATTAGTTATGACACCAGCCGGAGTAGTCCGCTTAAGTATGTCCTCAAAGCTTGCACCTTGCACTTGTTGTTTCAACTTGATTTACATGAAAATTAGGCGCAGATGTGAGCTCATTGTCGTTGTCATTAAAATGCAAAATTCTTACAGCATATGCATAAAATTAGTTGCAACACGCAATTTATGCATGAAGGCACACACAGACAACACACACAAATACAGATACAAATCAGAATCAGGGCCAGGGCCAGATTGGCAACCAATCAAAATCAGAATCACAATGATGTTGATACACGTAATAACTTTGAATTCAATGCTAAAAACATTGCAACAACCCCAAATTGCTCAGCTTTTATGTTGAGTGAAAGTAGCAGAGCGAGCCAATTGCCAGCTTGCATGCCAATCTCAAAATGGGGCATACATGGGGACCTCTTGTCATAAAGGATTTGACTGTGGATACCACATATATACATATTTAGGAGTCAGTCGTAGTAGTAGACGTCTGTTTGTGATCCGGCTAAAAGGCATTGCCGGAATAAGTTTGTGTGGTACAAGAATTTCTCCTTTTCTGGCCAAGTTTCACGATAAATCTCAGCCAAAAGTTGTGCTTGTGTACAGCAAAACATGGTGGGGTCGAGGGCGGGGGCGGTGTCAGGGGACGGTGACGCAGACGTAGACGAACGGGGCAAACAGATTGTGTAAAATATGCACTGCTTTGAGGCACGGGGCAACATGCAGCAAGGCAGCATGGCAGCATGGCAGCTAGCAGCAAGCAGCACTAAGCACTAAGCACCGGGCACCAGGCACTTGAGGCTGACACAACGCCACAAAGCGCATTATGATGATCAAGATGATTATGGAAAATGGCGAGTTAAGAGACGACACCGATTGTTTTTGGCAAGACTCTCGCATTCATTCTGCCAATGGTAGACCCACTAGCATTTGGCAATTATCCACATCTCTTAAAGAGCACTCAATTTTAATCTAATCACATTATTTGAATAATAATCACATCGAAAAATTAAAAATATATATTGATATGAATTGCCAAAAAGTAATTATGAATAATGGAAGCTAAACTTGCATTGTTGCCTTTCGGAAGCCGTTTGCCAATAAATCAGTTCAGTTGAGTAAACCAAACCAGGGTCAGCAAGCAGCATGTGAGGTAAAGCTCAAAGCCCTTTTTGGCGTTGGAATTGCAGTTGAGCCAGTTTTGCCAGCAGTAGTAAGTTTTATTGGTATTTGCCAGGGTTTTGGGTTCTGGGTTCGTGTTGGTGTAGAGCAAACAGCAAACAGGACAACAAGCAAGACAGTGGAATTCGATTTTCTGCTATTTCCTATGCCAAAAACGAAGTTTTGGCCAATGGCAACAACCTACTTACTGCACAGTCATTGAAATTGGGCTTAGCTCAGTTCGGGGGCCATAAACACGTGATAAAAGCTTTACTTGCAATTTTAACTTTGCGAGACGAGTGTGGCAAGAGCAATACGGGATTACATGCCGTAGTAATGTGGCTCACAACTTGCAACACAACACAATTCCGGGTTGCTACGAGTCGCGGACCTCCCTGCCACTGTCGCTTTTCCTACGTCTCTCTCTCGCTGTCTGTGTGTTTGCGTCAGAGTGGCACCAAGGGCTGCTGGGCGTATTTGTCGCGACTCCTATGCTGCCAATGCCAAGGCACACTCACAGCCGCAGTCGGTTAGTCAGTCAGTCAGACAGACAGTCTGACAGTCAGTTTTACCAACTGATGTTTGTCTATGCTTTTGTCTGTCATCTACTTACGAGCTTCGCTTGGCGCTAAAAGTTGTTTAACCGTCTGTGTGTGTCGTCGGTCATTTTGCTCTTGGCTTTGAATTCAACATCTTGACAATTCTTTTCATAGATTTCGACTTTAAAATTCGCAAACATGCCAACCGCATATAATTGCCACAATCAAATCTTAAATGTGCCACTTGACATCGATTTAACTTTAAGATATGTTACACTACGTTTTTTTTTTGTTTTTACTCTCTTTGGCGCTCAATTGTCTGGCACATCGATAAACTGTGTAAAGCTGTGTAAGAGCCAAGCTTATCGCTTCGAGAGCCACATTTCAATTTATTTAATTTGATATTTGTTTTTGCAAGTAGGGCAAAGATGCAAAGATGCACACATGCATTAGGAATGCCCAAGCGCATTGATTTGAATATGTCAGCAATTTGTATAGTTTTGTGCTCGACTGCGCCAAACGGCAACGCTCAACGCCAACGCCAACGCCTGAATGTATGCAATGAATGCTGCAGCTGAGCAAAACAGAGAGCAGAGCAGCGACGCTGCGTAATGCAATGTAAACCAAACCAAACAATTTAAAATCATGGCGTGCATTTGGCTTCAATTCAATTTCAACAGAAATGAGCTCATGGGCCACAGGCGGAAACGTTGCCACCAGGGGATATGCGACTGCCATTTTACAGAGGTGAAATAGTATTCGTTCCATCCTTCCCCGCCAGCCACACCCACACCCACACTCACTAGTTGCACAGTTCCACTTTATTAAATTGCATCGCCTTCTCTTATCTAACGCAGCTAAATGTTGTAATGCAATAAAACGTGCTTAAATTTCGTAAATATATATAACCACATATTTAGCATATTTTCTTAAGTCTTTTTCCAATTTATATAATTAGAGAAACCCTTGCATAAATAAAGAATAAAATTATATTTTTTATATTTACTTATAGTTTGTTTTCTTTTTGTATTTTATTTGTTTTTGCTCTTTACAAAATTTGTCATATAATCCACACTAAAGTGCGCTTCACTGTAGTTCAGCGAGCTCAGTCTCTGAGTCAAGTGGCAACAACTGCGAGCTGTTAAATGTGCGGCAATGTGCCAACAGCGCGTTAACAGCGACAACAATTTGAGGTATTTTTTAGCTGCATAAATCTGGTCATAGTTATGTATTTTTAATATGGGCCCCAAAGAAGTTTTCGGGCTTTACATTGTGTGACATTTGTTAGGCATTGCTTTATTGACACTTTCACCCAACTGTTTCACATAATTTATGGCTTTCAACTTGCAATGCGAACAATGCACTTTATATGTATGTATGTCTCGTACATATAGGTGCATGTGTTGGCTGATGAATAATGTGAATATCAAGTTTATCAACTGGGGATGTGATGCACGTGAGTTCTATGTCCGAATGGGGTACAAAAATAAAGCACACCAAAACAATTAAAATTTTGTTTGGGCCAATTAAAAGTTTGGCACAAAAAATCAACCTGCCGTGGCCAAATGCAATGCTTGCCGCACGAACGCCTTGTTAGCGCCAAGTTTATTGCAATGCCAACTATTTGGCGTGGCAATTTAATGAGAAAATGTAGGACAGTGCTCCTCTCCGCCATTCAGCAGCCAGTCTGCGAGGCAGTCTGGGTGGCAAGCTAGAAGGGGGGCAGTGTCTGCCTCAAGACTGAAGCACTATTCAAACAGTCTGAGTGCCGTTTAGGGCGGGCTTAGCCGCCAGCAAAAATCCAGCTTCCTTTAGCATTTGAATGGTGTGGCTTTTAAAGCATGCAACTGGCCTGGTTAAATAATTCATCAAGAGTTTTTGGAGAGGGGATACTGACAAACGGATGATGGGAGTCAGGAGAGATGGGCATCAATGTGCGGCAATGTTAAATCATGGCCAACAAATAAGTTTGTTTACAAGCGGAAAACAAGCGCGCCAAAAGCCGTAACAATAACAAAACTGACGTCGAAATTAATTATGACACCTGAGTTGGGAATTCAACACGACGACGACGACGCGTCCTGCGCCCAGTTTACGTCGTTCTCTATAAAATGTGTTGCATATTTTAGTGCGTTGCCAGCAGCAGCAACAGCAAATATGCAAGTTTTGTTTCGCCCCTTTCTGCGTTGGATGAATGGCGAAGTTGGAGTGCGAGTGATGCTGCGGGTGGGTGGGAGGCAACAGCGCCTTTGGCTGAGCTTTCGACTGAGTTTTGTAGGCTTTAAAGGTAAAATCAACGTGCAAGCCGCAGGAGTCGACACGAAAGTCAAGTGCAAGAAAAAGGACCAAAAGCATTTGCTAGTGCCACAATAAAGGTAGAGGACAAGGCCTGGTCTGGCTTGTTTTTTCTTCTTGTACTTCTTTCCCACACTTCAGACTGCCGTAAACTTTAGTGTTGTGGCCTCTGGACATCTTTATAACTTGCTGCGGCTAGCAAACTGAATACATCCCTCCCCATCCCTCACTCATCTCCTACTCTTCCACTTACTGGCCTTTTGAAATGTCGTTTCGGTTTTTATGCTCGTCGCTTGATGTACATTGCAAAAACATGAACACGTGCTGGATTGAAATTGCTTTAAAAAAGAAGGAAATATTTAAGCATCGTTCGATTGGCTCTCAAAATGTTTACGGCCCAATTCATTTTGGTCAATTGGTTTCGCGTACAAACATTTAACGTGTTTTAGTTTTGTAACAATTCAAACCAAATCCGTTCTATGTTATTGACTATAAATCCCATATTGAGTATGGGATTTTATATGCATTTTGTAATTGCATTGAAATGTTAAAAAAATACTCTGTAACTAGTGTAAATATTTATTTCATTTTCAATTACCGCTCATAAATAAATACATTTACAATTTTATTTAATTTACAAATATTACAGAATTTTGGTTGGTTTATAATTAAATAAAGTAAATTGATTGATTACATTAAGCCTTCTTATTTGAAAAGTGTAGTTTTAGCTTAGCTAACATCTAAATGCTCTATTTATTTGCATCAACACATTTCGATGGTTTCTTTGATCATTTTTGTACATTTCAATAATTTACTTAAGTAATCAATTTTTTCTTATTTTTCTTTTCAACTTTGTTAGTGATTATATTTTAAAAATTGTATTTTGAATACTAAAAATAAATATACCTTTTGTGGCTTGACTACAGGGTATCAACCATTTAACAGCATTTTTACCACAAGCATTTACAGGCGACGCCGAAAAGCGCGCTACAAAAAAATAACTTTGAAATGGCCCATAGAAGAGGGACAACAAGTGACGGGGGGCGGGGGTCAAGAGGAGTGACAGCTGCAGCAGCCGGTGGAATTTCTGTTTGTTTTCATATACGAGTAATTTTCACTTTTATTGGCGCACAAAAGTTAAAGAATTTTAGTTTTATTTGCGATGTCTGCGCATTTTTAATCATTTCCAGCTCGGATGGGTGCTGCAGTTTTATTTCATGACTTGCTGCGCGGGTCCATCGTCAGCTATTTCCATCTTTATATATATATCTGCGTCTGTATCTGTCTGTATCTGTATCTGTAGTTGTGGTTGTAGATTTATCTGCTGGATGTTTCTGGCTGCTGAATGCTGAGTAGCTGGCAGTGTGAACTAATTAGTGCATTAGCATTTAGCGTTCCAGCCAAAAACTTTCACTTTATTGCCAGGTAATGTGGGTTAGGTAAAGCTTTTGGTTTACCAATGCACATGATGATGCTGCTGCTGCGGCTTTACGTACTATGAATAGCTATACAAATAGCTGTGTGTGTGTGTGTGTGTATCTGTTACTCATTAAATCACGCTGTGAATAGACAACAACTCTCTGGGTTCGAGTGTGTGTAATGTAACGTGTCTTATAATTGCAATTTGCCAAGCTCATGCACTGATTGATGGCTGATTAAAATTGGCTTTAATAAGTGTGATGAACTTAACTTAACCACGAAACAGCAATCAAGCAGGAATGCAATTTGCAAGGCCAAAACAAATGAGAATTTAAAAAAAGCCGCAGACATACCAAACAGATGGACAGACGAGAACAGAAGGACGAACCATGAACTGAGCTGTTGGCACTCTTGTTTGGTCAGAGGGCTTTTGCAAGGACGCGTTGATTTTCATGTAAAACAAATATCACTTAATATGGTTCTGCTCCTGTCGTCGACGAACTGTCGTCTGTTGTCCGGCTAATGGTAAAACAAAAGGCACGTAGCAAGTTTCGTTGTTGCCATGCGGCCAGCAGCACGCAGCTGCTGTCCATGCCCAACGAGTGGGTACGACTGGGTTGAATACCTCAGCCACCTGAACACGTGTGCGTGTGCGGCTCATAAAAAAGTGTGCATCAGGTTGCAACGAGTGAGGGCAGAGCTGTTCGCTGGTTGCTGGTTACTGGTCGTTGGTCGCTGGTCACTGGCCATGCTGCCGCTGGCCGCTGTGAGGCATTAAAAACAACTGTCGACAAACAACAGCCACGACAGCATCAGCAACAACAACAATAACAACAGCATGAAGAGCAATAGAATTGGACCACCTGATGGTGCAGACTGAACTCAGTACTGCACTTTGGTACAAAATCGATTGGCAAGTACTCAAAATTACTCGCAAATTTATGAGGTTAAATACTTGGAGTTGCTTGAAAATCTTGCTTGCTTGACAACTTAATAAGTACGTAAAACAATATTTTAATATTAAATATATATAATTTTTTGTGGTGATATTAAAAATAACACTAATTATTATTTTTAATCTTGTTTGTTTATCATAACCCTAATGGATATTGATATAAACACTTAAATGTATTATATATAATTTATCTCTTAATGCAATACAAGTTAAATTGGGATGTTACGTTATTTTTTATAGAGAAAGTGGTGCTATAACCAATAAAATCGAATAACAAGCGTTCGATCGGATAAAAATTATACAAGTTAATAAGAAATAGAGCAAAATATTTTAAATATAATATTTCTTAAAATTTCAAAAATATATTCTGAATTTATATAATTTAATAAAGTTACTCTTGCTAATTTTTTTTATTTTATTTTAGCATTAATCAAACAGATAAAATTATTTCTTCTACATGATTATTTGGTTCCACGGTTCCGCGACTGTCCTGTGTCCATGGCACTTAATTTTAATAAACAAAATACTCGACGCGTGTGATGCGTGGACCAGAACGTAACGAATACGCCAAGGTTAACTGTTACGTAGCCGTACTGTATGCATTATCCGTAACACGTTCCGGCTTTGTGCCAACTGATAGCCAGTATGTATATTTTGCCGCTCAGTTGGAGTTGTAATGAGTCGCACGAGAAATGCATAAAGTTTTTTCGGCTTAAGTAGTTCAGGACTAGTAGGACTCGGAATCCCACGAGATCGATGTCCGGCCATAAGTCTGCCAGTGCCTGCTGCTGCGCCAGATGCAAGTGTCATTCGTCGCAGGCGACGTAAACAAACGTTCTTACTATATATGGAAGCTAAGGCCAAAGCTGACTCCACACAGCGACTATGGCTGCGACTCCTGTGGTGGCAGCCTGGCAGGTTGCACGTGCGCTTGTCATTTTACTTTTAAAACTTTTGCGTTTTGCTGGCGTTGCATGTTATTGTAGCTGTTGTTGTTCTTGTGTTGTTTTGGCTCCTTTTCAATTTTATTGTGGAAAACAACTGAAAGTGTAAAAGGCGTTGGAGTGCTACGTGATTTACACCTAGGCGTATGTGCATCTGTGCATCATTTTACGAGTATGATGGCTGCAGCACTTACCACACATGCACCACACATACACACACCACAAACAAGCAAAAACTCCTGCTGCTGCTGCGGCTGCTGTGCATCCCAGTTTAATGTTTATAAGGTGCTGCTTTTAGCTGCCAGTCAAGATGTTTGTTTATATTTTCGTTGACGACTTGCTGCAGAATTTATTCGTCCTCGGGCGACTTTACAGCGGCTTTTACGTGCGTGTTGATGCGAGCCGCTGCCGCAGCGAGCAAAACCGCAATTCCGTTTACGGAGTTTGGTCGCTTGCGCTCTCCGTTATCCTCTATCTGCTATCTGCTATCCGCTATTCTCTTCTATCTCTCTCGGCCACATCCTCTGGCCATTGGCCATGTCAAAGTCAAAGCCACGCGTCGCCATTGTCATTACACGCGCCGACGCTTACACGAGAAGTGAAGGGTGGTGAGGTGGGAGATGTGTGGAAGCAAGTTGCAAGCTGAGCCTGCATCAGATCGTCTGTGGTTCGTTTTGTGGCTGCCTGGCGTTCAATTGCCGCGTGCTCGCTGCTGAGCACCAAGAATGCATTGCATTTTAATGAAGATGTACGGCTCCGCTAGAAAGAGAGAAAGAAGGATAAAGAGAGAGTGGGTGCCAGTCGCAAACGTTTTGCTGGGGTTTAGTTAGCATTTTCTCCACACATTCATGCTGCCACGCTCTGTCAGATTTTTCGAGGGAAGTGTGCCGCTTACGTGTGTCCTTCATCAGCATTGCCAGCGGCACTGGAAGTGTTGGCATTTACGAGCTAGCGGCGCCGCCCTCTGAGTTTATTAATCGCGATTCAGCGGCGAAAATAGAGAAAGAGGAAAACAAGAAAAGTGCAAAAGAAATGCGCCACGAAATTTGTCGTTTAGATAGTGTTGAAACTTGACCTTCAATTTATAAGCAAGCAGACTCAAAGAATCTATAAGATTTTAAAAATAGGAAGAACGCTAATCAAATTTGTATTAATACAGCAAGTTATCTTTAAGTTGCTGTTGTTCGTATTCCGTCTGTTAATTTCTGAGCAACTGGAGTTTTGTCTGAAGTGCTGCTGCTGGTCACATGCATAATACACAGACAGACACTTTGCATGTACTTTTTGTATGATAAAGGAAAAACTTGCCATTTCTTTCTTTGTCTTTGTCTAGCAGTTTCCTCTTTTGCTATTTGCTTTTGCAGTCGGAGTCACAGTCACAGTTGAAGTCGTTTCTTGCGGTTTTTTTGGAGGAATTACTTAGCCTTTGTCTTGGGTGTGCCAAGTTTACGCATTAATTCTGTTAATAAATTTAATGACTGCCGCAAAAGTTGCGGCAACCATTTGCACATATGCTAATTTAAAATTGTAATTGCTCTGTCAATATGTGCTGTTAAGTTGGGCGCTCTGCTTAAGAGGAAGTTACAAAGTGCTGCACAATGCCACTGTCAATGTCGATGGCATTGCATTTGCATTACAAATTACTTGCTCACCGGCAGACATGGCGGGTACTTGATCTGTCAGTAACTTGCAAGCATTCACTTTAAGAACATTTACTTAATCAAACAAGTCGAAGGGCTGTCCAGGATAAACTCTCGCTCGCTTGCTTTGTGGCTTTTGTTTCGACTGCCGTTGACAGTTGGCACACCATTAGGTGGGCTGTCAATACAAAAGCCGCTTGACGAGTTAATAACTTAAGTGACTCACCCACACACACATACACATACATATATATATATATATTGCAAAATGCAGTGCGGACAATTGGGAATGCAAATGCCTGTGAAGCGCCCACTTTTATTTGCCGTTTAAGTGCGTCGAGTTTATTGGCTGCGTGCCGACATCCTTGGTCCTGGGATCGAGTACACGTAAAGCCATTCATATAAATGCAAAGTAGCCCCAATAAATGCATATTTTACTATGCATAGGTAGCAAAAAGGCAGCCCAGCACGTATTTTTCATTTTATTGGACAAACAAAAGGAATATCAATTTGTTCCACTTTCCAACTGGCAAAACTTTCTTACTACTTCCAGTCTACAAAGGGCAGCAGATAATCTAGTGTACACAGAGTTGCTAACCATAGCTTTAATTTGAACCAACATTTACTTCGCCTATCTAGTCAAATTGGTAGCACAAATAATCAATAATGCAGCAAGACAAATTGCATGGTGTGTAAAGTAAAGCAAATCTAGTTCTGTATTCAAGGCAAATTATATTTGATTAACTGAAAATCTCTCTCTTAAATCTCTTTTTTTTTTTTTGGTAGTTGTGCTCAGTGAGAGAGCGTGGCAAGCAAGTGTCTGCGACACTCGTCAAGCGAATGCAGTTGCAAGTCGCTGGACATGCCCAAATTGCTGCCACACATGTTGCACTGCAGCTCGGAGTCACGACGGCAGCTGTGGAGCAATGTTGAAGAGATGCACAACTATTACAAATGGCCAATAGCAAAAGTTTTTACAACGCACCCATCGATAAAGGTCATCTCCAGGCCCGACGCAGCTGTGCTGCCACGCTTAGTTCCAGTCTCAAGTGTTGGCAGCCGCTGTTGCCATTTGATTGCAACCCTTGAGTTGCCAATATCCTTAAGCTTTAAATTTGGTTTATCTGTGAGACGCATCGAGCGACGTCTCAGCGCCTCCTTCGTCTCCTCCTTCGCCGCTTCGTCATCTTCACGCGGCCACGAACGCCAACTGCAGACATCGATGCCTTGGATGGGGGCCAGTTCCATTAATTGGCGGCAGCTCCACAGCTCGACGCCTCGCCGCACCACAATGGGCACGAAATTGCCGGCAATCCTTGAAAGCAAAGAGAAACCAAATTACAATTTTCCTTTCGCTTACTTCCCACTGCCACACATGCCACAGTAACTTGCCACTCATCGTAATCGTAATCTGCGGGTCGATGTTTCTTCGCTTTGCGAATTTGCTTGGGATGCTTGATCCTAAAGGGTTCTTTGGGTCGTGCATAGAACGGCAAGATCGGAAACCTTGAACGTGTCTCTGAAAATTGTTGATTTAATATTTCAAATGATAATTTAGTAGATAACTCACCTTCATATTGTGCATAGATTATTTCCCTTTTGCTGTTGTAGCGACTTGAGAAGAGGCTGCCAAACATTTTTCATGAACCTACGTCAGCTTAACAATGCTTTGTATAATCAAATTGAGCTCTATTTTAAAGAACTTTTTATAAAGCAAATGGCATTAAAATGAGCAAGCGATAAGAACGCTAAAGTAGCTTGTAAAAGTTGAGTCATAGTCAATGCTCTGTGATAAGTCACTATTCGTTTTGATAATTTATTTTAAAAAAATTTTTGTATGAATCCCTACAAAATGTTTCGCTTGCGATTTTAAATAAATGAATATTCAATTTTTAAATAAATAGAGAACTGCCACGCATTGTTAAAGCTCAGTGTTGTTTTACAGCTAAATATTATAATGCTGATAAGGCTTTACACCAACAAACCATTTGTACAATAAAAATTATAAACTAATGTGGAGAGCAGAGGTGTGTGCGCGGGCGTATTTTTTTTTTTTATATTTGGTTTGTGTCGAAAGAGTTTTCGACATCAAATCGCAAAGTTTGATAGCCGAGCACGTAGCAACTGCGAAGCGAACAACCGCAGCGACGGACATGGAACACTCCCTATATTGAGGTTCTGGTCCAGGACTGGCAGCGCGTGTGTGACGCTGAAAATCAGGCACGTAATTGGCTATTAACACTGGCCACTACACAAAGCATAATGGCTAATTGCAGCTCTTGTTATTGTTGTCATTTTTGCTAAAAATTACTGCTGTTAATTGAATTAAAAGTGCGAAAATCCGTTGCAAAGTGCACAGAGATCACATTAAAAAAAGGTGCACAAAAATGAGTGAGGAGAAGAAGGTGGTAGAAGGAGAGAGAGAGAGAGAGAGAGAGAGAGAGAGAGAGAGAGAGAGAGAGAGAGAGAGAGAGCGAGCGAGATATGGGTAGCGCTTGTATAACTAAACAAACATACTAAATGTAAAATTAATTGAATTTGCATAGTATTAGCATGTGTTTTCACCCAACTAGTTTAAATGCTCGTCAGCCGGCAAAACCAATGGGGCGGACGTATGGCGGATGGCCTGGGCACGATATAAAAATAATCCCAATAAAATGCATTTTTCATGTCAAACGCCTGAGCTGGTGGAATAACCTGAATGCACGCACAGGACTTTACGGAATTGCACGCAAACAAAGTGGTGTACAAGCAAATGCACATGCTGCTGCAGTCCACTGCAATTGAAGCCGAGGGGCACTGCAGTCCGTGGCAGGGGCAAGGGGCAGTGACAAGGGCGGGGGCGTCACAACTCTCCATTGAGTATTGCATTGTGTGGAGAAAAGGGCGTGGCAGCTATTGTCTTATGTAATAAGAAAGCAACGAAAAGCAAAAGAATATTATTTGTGCTTCAGGCGAGAGAGCTAAACTAATGGCCAAGTCAACACAAAACAAAAACACAAAGCAACAGCTTCTTGGCCACAAAAAAAGAAACGAAATAGAGTGCATCAAATGCAATTGCCGAAAATCAGCTTAAGTTCTGTGTAGCATTTGACTATGCAACTAAATAACTGAGAACTGAGCTGAGCTGGACTCTGCAGAGGTTGGACTGGCTTGACTTTATGCTGCCACGCGCCGCAGCTGTCGCCTTTGAGACTATTTGGCTTGTCGCCAAATTCAATTTATTGTCTTAAAGCGCTAAACCACAACACGACAGGATAACGCAATAAAGCAACAAAGGATTATCTTTGGCCCCAGCTCGAGCCAGAGCCCGAGCCCGGGTCCGGGCCCGAGTCTTTCAACACCCACGTCGAAGACATGAAAAGTTACTATACTATATACACATGCTATAAGTTGTATGGGGGCGACAATGTTAAAGTAAAAGTCGGCAAAAACTTGAACAGTGCTCGCTGATAGCAAGCGAACGGGTCACAACTTTCCAGATGAAAACGAAAAAAGAATGCAAAGTGATGGCAAAGTTTTCCATTCGAATTTCCCCCATTCCCCAATGCTCATACTTGCATAAAAATGTTGAGCACAGTCTTTGCAAGCACAATCCCCTTTTACTCCGCCTGTCACATCAAGTAGTTCAATTAATTAAAAGTCAGGCAAATGCATAACGAGCAGGCAAATGCTCAAAAGGTGAAAGATTGTATTAAACTAGGGCTACCGTTCCTCTGGGGTCTCTGCACCCTACGAACTCTTGCATCAATTAGCCTGCGCTTACTACCTTTATCCCTCGAGAGTGAGTGAGTGCTGAAGTGCTCTCATTTAATTTCTCGCAAGTTGAACTTGCATTTTGCTCTGATATTGTCGAGTTACAGCTGCCATCTCTCGAATGCAGTAATTGAGAAAACCAAACAAACTGTGTAGACACCCATTTGTCGTGCACTTGTTTATGGATTTCCTCCACTTCCGAGTCGCGCGAAGGCAGCGCACAAAAGTAGGCAATACAAAGAAGGCAGCCGTTGTTGTTGTTGGAGGCGTTGTCGGTTGGCATTGTTCGTCGTCTGGCGAGATTTTAGGGCGACGCCAACGCACTTAGACATCGTACTATACACTATACTCGCACTTACAGCATGTCTTAACTCATTAACAGTAGCTCTTCGCTGTCGACACTCAGCAAAACCGCTGTAAATGTTTCGTCGCTGAGATTACTTTGCCTGATTCTGTGGCATGCTCAGTTCAGTTTAGTAGGTGACACCAATGCGCGCGTAGGTGTTTGCCACCATATCATTTGGCCTATTTGCAGTCGCAGTCGTTGTAGTTATTGCTGTTGCTGTTGCTGCAGACGGGGCAACCTGGCAACCGTGCCATGTCGTCGCTTCATGCACTTGCTCCAGATTTGTGAGTGTGTGTGTAAGAGCAGCTACCTCAATATATGTTAACAGTGTATATATAGTTGCATACAAGTTAAAGTCTACGATACCCGTGGGAGGCACGAGTCTGGGGCATGGCTGCGCCATTAGAGTCTCGACGGGCTTCCATTTTATTATATAAAAAAATAAAGTTAAGCCACGTAAGTTCAAATGCTGGCACAACTTGCGCGTGATATATCTGCGATACGCTGACTGTTCTTTTAGTCAATTTCTTGTAAACTTCTCGTCTGCTCCGAACACAACTTTCTCGCTGCCATTCTGCTATATATATTTTTTTCGTTTTCTCTGCATTTCTTACACGTAATTATACAAAAGTTAAACGCCGCCATCGTCACACCATCGGCGACGTTTCGCTGGCCACCCGCCTGGAAAATCATTCAGTGTTCGAGCTGTCGTGTTAAATTATGCAAAAGCTGCAAGCAGCAGCAAAAAATATAAAAAGATTCATTAAAAAACTGAAATGCATTGGTCAGTGCGTGGAGCGTTTACCGTAGTTATGCGCTCACACTTAATTGCACACTAGTGAGCTGACTTTCAATGCAGCTATTTGAATAAATCCGCCAAGCCAAAGTGTTTGGCTAGCTACTCACGGTCATTATGTGTTTTCAATTAAAACTGTTTTTGATTACCAAAAATGTTGTTGAAGGTGTTACATTCTCATTTATTTCTTTTTGTTTTCATTTCTTAGCTAATGTTGTTATGTGTGCTCCTATTTTACCACGTTTTCTCTTGCTTCGATCATAAACAATAGCGCTTTATTATCGATTCTTTAAGTTATCGATACCTATATTTAGTGTTTTGTAATACATAACGATTACAACGATTAAGTGTTGAGTAATGCTAACTTAGTTTAAGTATTGAGTATCTGAATAAAGATTAACGAATAATAAATGAAAGAACTCAACAATTTTAAGAAATCTATGCTTATATTTGCTGTTGATGAAGTTAAATGTTAAATCAGCAAATACGCAAAGTTAAGTACTTATTTATTTCATACATTTCATTAAACAATTAACAGTTACTTTGCGACTGTTGTTTCATTTATCTCTCAAATCTTTTGCAAATCTATTTACTCTCGAAGCCCTTTCCTCGTTTATTTGCCTATAATTGTCATTGTCTTTATTGCCTGAAATACGCGCAATCATCGTCGCCTCGTTATACACAGTCACATACCCACACACACTCGATGGAGAGGGAATTGGTGGGCACTTAAAACGACAAGCGGACAGGGCACTTAATTACAAGCACAGAGCAATCCAGTGGTGGCATGTCGTGTCGTTTGCCGGACTATTCGGTTGGCTGCCCGACTAACAGTCTATCAACAGACTGTAGGCTGTCAATTATGGCTTGTACGACATGGAGCTATATCCATGTTCAGGGTATCAATCAACTGAACATGTTACAATAATTTCATTTCACAACAGAATTAAATGCAGTCGCGTGCCGCGCATATTTACATGACTATTAAATTAAAAAACATGAATGGACACAGCGCATATCGCACAGAGCGCAGAGCAACGGTGAAAGGACATGTACAGGACAAATATATGAGCTGCCAACGTTTAGTCAATTTTGAATAGCTGGCCATAAAAATTTTCTATTGACATGACAGCATTTAAAAAATGTTGAAATTTTAATTGCTATATCTTTATGATTGAGGGCGGAGAGCAGAGAAGGCTACGGGTTGCACTAAATATAAGAAAATGTTAGAATTTAATTGAATTTTATTTGTGAATTACTCGTTGTTAATTGAGTAATCAATTTATTAATTTAATTTCCATTCTCATCATTACAGCGCATCGTTTATTGACATCGATATGATGGCCACGTCACAGGATTATTTTGGCAATCCTTACGCACTTTTCCGCGGACCTCCAACCACATTGCGTCCGCGTACCTCGCCCTTGGGCGTGGGTGCCCATGCTCATGTGGGTTATGCGGCACTCGATCTGCAGACTCCGCATAAGCGGCACATTGAGACGGATGTGCGTGCACCGCCCCCGCCGCTGCCACCGCCGCCGTTATCGCTACCGCTGCCGCCAACATCGCCGAGGTAAGCCAGAGTCGAATGTGCAAAAGGCGGAGTAGCGCTAGACAAGCACAGAATTGAATCCAATACGAATACGAATACGAATTGAAATGCATATCATCAGCAACACATCAACACTACTTCTTCTTCTATGCTAAGTCTTCAATCAACAAACTGAGCGCGCGCGCCAAACAAAAATACAAAAGTTTGAGTTCCCCTCCTTTTTTATTGTCTATCAATCGAATTTATTAGAGCGATTCGATGCGAGTTAAAGTAAAGTAAATGCCCTTAGATAGTTACGGCCAAACAAAGTTATCTACTAGAGTCATGCTTTTGTTCAACTTAAACTTACAAAATGGACCCTGATCCCATCATCAATGAGAGAGTGAGAAAAATAAAAGAGAGAGAGAGATAACTTATCAAATAAAAGTCAAATATAAAAGTGTTTGCTACGCTATTCAAAAATAAGTCCTAATGTTAGATCTAAGTGTAGACATAGCTCACTAAGCTGGCAATGTGTATACGATAATCTGTAAGACATAACACCATTTCCAGTAGAATTTTTAGAGAATTCTTAATAATTATTATAGCAATACAAATATAACTAGATATTAAGCTATTGCAGAGCAGTTCAACAAAAACATATACGCACTTGTACCGTTGAAGCAGAGATTTTCTATTTATAAGTAAAGCATAATCAACAAATGATTAATTCGTTATATATACACATATCTAATCAAATATTTAAATTACTAATGAATTATAATTAGAGTTACATAATTGAAAAATAATTTTGCCATTGAATCATAGAGTTAAATAAATGAAATTCAATGTAATCTAGACTTCTAAACTTTGCCCCGAATCAGAGTATTCTAAAGTAGTAAAAAGATATGCCAAAAGTATACCAAATATTAAACAATAAAGCTAACATTCTAATATTAGATAATAAACTATATACCGACACTACCACACATCTAGGCTTAGATAAATACATAACATATATATTACCATATTATATACGTACTAGAGAACAGCTAAATTTGAGGGTCCACAGTGGTTCCCATACTGCGCAGTATTACTAACAGTATCATACTACATAGAGCATATGCATTTACTAAGAACAGTAGAAAAAGTAGTTAACTATTTATGATAATCCAAATATATATTCTAAATTCCTAATGCCTAATCAAGTTATATTCAACAACATTAACTAAATAATACAATACTAATGTTAACTCAAAGTATACGTACACGAATAGCCTCTTGAAATTGAAGAATTTTCGTAAGCAGCCTAAGTAGTTCTTTGAAAGCAATATACTAAACAATAATTAATACACAGCCCACTAAATATACAATATATCAACTAAATTAAATAGTATTATAAATATATATTAGCAAAGTAGTTGTAGCAAATATTAACAGTATACTAGAGAACTTTTAAATTTTGGTAGTGCAAATTAATTTGTAGTATTTTTAAGCGACATTCGTTTATGCCTAATCGACTAGTAGCCATCCTATATCCTAGGCATAAACATGCACCTAATGAGCACATTGTAAAATGGAAAATTTTAAGCCAAGAGTACAAAATGTATAATATAAATACCCCAAATTGGCATGCCAAGAGAAACTGTAACAAGTATGTAGAAGTAAGTTTAAGGACTAAGCCACATTGTAAAGCAAACACTTTTCTAGTCACATAAATGTAGAGTTAATAAGCTAAGGAGCCCGCATCAAGCACACTGTGAGAATATCCAAGGAAAAGGAGCAACCGTCTTCAATCAACATAACCAGCAAAGAGCGTGAAGCCGGTGGCAAATCATCAATCAACATTTAAACCGAACTTCATAGTTAAAGAAAAAAACATAAAATAATTTATAGGTCGTAGTCAAAAAATTTGAAAAGATTTTTCCACTTCTCTCTCATAAAATGTAATCAAACCTTAACCTAACAACAATCAACATGCACCCAAAACCTGTCAACGAGCGCGGTAAGTCAAGAGCCATTTACATTTAACTGTAACCAACCAACATCTCCCTTCACCACGTGTCTAGCCATCGTAGTGACAAATGTAGTAGCAACCAAACTATATAGAACTGCATTCGGGCGGCATTCGAGCCCAGCTGAGAAAGCGCTGTGGAAGGAACGCGCTGTGCATGTGAAGACCCTTTGCAAAAAGGGTGATATTACTTCTGTACTTCAACTTGCTCGAACCATAAGCAATCTGTGTAGCGGATTAGTTAGATTTTAGGAATTAAAATCAACATACTTAAACTCGTAGAGATGCATTTTGCGCATGCCAAAATTAAAACCAACAATTGTGAGCCTCTTAAGCCCTATGGTGAAGTAACATGCAATACTTGCCAGCAGTGTTATACATACTACATAATTAATTCACTTAAATTTCTTTACCCACATGCAACACAATAATAGTATTAACTTGTACTTTAGTTATGTTACAAAGCCCTTTTTGTAGACATGCAACCAATATCCTTAAAGAACGCCCTGAAATTTACCAACAAAAAATATTGAGCCAGTTTTCGCTAAGGTCATGCAAAGTGTAATATAATTTTGCGATAAAACTGAGCTTTGTGTGATTTACGCAATCGTGCGAGCTTTGATCGCCGTCATCTGTAATAAAATCTAACGGAAATGTCTTTACAAGAGCTCTAATACCCGTTAACGAAGTGCGGCAAAGCACGCCAACATTTTTATATTTAAAGGAATTTATATTTATTTTATACTCTTTTCCACACACAGCTTCAACTTGAATTTTATAATGAATTGGGAACTTTTATACAAATTATATGCAGTGAAGATATTTTTGAATTAAGAATTATTTTGATTAACAACTTTTACAATTATAAATCGATTTTGTATTTAAACATATCAAAATTCAACCTAAAGAACCTAAAGAAGTGCATATAAATATGGTCGTCATTCAGAATCTTAAAGAGTTTGGGATAACGATATATTTATAAAAGGCGCATGCAATACCGTGTGCCATAAGCCTTTCGTGCTGCATGAAAGGCAGTCAGCCATTGGTCATGCATTTCCGACTGAGTGTGATCATAAAAATTCCAACTCTTTTGTAGTTAGGTAACACATGTAAGTGTCAAATAGCATTGTTCGGGCGGCATTTGTTGTTCTTTATTTTAGCTTCATTTTGACATGCCAATTGGTAAATCCTACGATAATATTGTGCTTATACATATGTTAGCCATCAAGGCTGACACTATCAATGTATCAATGTTTGGTGTCAATATTGAAAGGTTTTAATACCCGCAAAGACTTGCCGGATGTTTATCAATTTGCAATTTGTCAAAGTGCTTGTGAGTTTGATTACGAATGTGATTGTGATTGTAGTAGCTGAGCCAATTGCCCAGCAGCACATTCGTATTATTTGTGTTGGCCTAAGCTTGGCTAAGAAGACCATTTGTAAAATGCTTAGCTCCGTTAGGCCATATTTTCAGCCCAATAGCGCAATGCAATTCAAGCCATATCGCTCAGACGAATAATAATAATAATGGCTTGATGCCTTCAAGTCATGTAACACCATTAGGCAGCTGCAATTTCAGAGGCCGTCTGAGACTGTAGCTGAAGTTGAGGCCGAAGCTGAGGCCGAAGCTGAGGCTGATGCTGAGAGCGAGACTGAGTGAGTGAGGCTGAGCCAGCGACTGTTAATGGAATTTAATTCTGTGCAGCTTGCGAACTCTGAGCACGAGTGAATGCCACTTGGCTTAGTCTAATGAATGCAGCAGACTGTGGAACTGGAGCAGGATAAACACAAAAGGCTGGGGCCACGGCTGAGACCGATGCTAATGCCGATGGTGAAGCCAATGCCGATGCTGCTGTTGCTGTTGCTGATGCTGATGCCGATGCCGAGACTCAGACTGTGGCGTTGAGGCGTTCTTGTTGGGGTTGCCAGGAAGCACGCACTGACACCAATACACACACACACACATATACACACGCACACTCGCTTACATGTTGAACGTTTGTGGGAATAGGCAAAGTGATGTCGCTATTTGTTTGCACGCCTTCCGTCCGTTTTCCTTCCGCCTCCTTGGGGCCCATTGTTGGCTGCCAACAGTCTAAGTGGCCTCACTCAGCAAGTTGTGCGTATTTGAAAGGAATTGCCCATGGTTATGGCTAGCTGAAACCTGTAATTAAAAACTGTACACAACACAACACAATAACACAAGACACATAGCCAAGTTCATAGGAAATTATGTATGGCATGCAGTTGCCGGATGTGGACAGTAAAAGCTATTGGCATCTGTTGCAAGTGTCAAAAGTAATTGCGGAAGCAACCACAAATGGGAAGCATTTGCACCTGCGGCCAAGACAAGTCAATAAATCACTTCCCAGTATGGAATAGCATTGGCAAATAAAACAACCAAGAATAAGCAAAAAACCAAAATAATAATAAATACTAGTAGAGACAAGCATCTGCATTTTTCATTACTGCAGCAATTCCATTGAACACACAAAAACTGTCCGCACACAATTTTTGCTTAAAAACCCAGAGCTTGTGCTAAGCATAAGCTGTTTAGCTTAACTTTTTATATTGCCATAATGCGCCATTTTGTAGAGCTGACATAGCTGGTGCTTAAGGCATTTCCGGTTCGGAATATTTACTTGCTGCTTGGCGCCAGCAAGAAGAGATTTCTTATAGCTACAATAATTTCAACATCATTGAAGCTCTGTTTTTCTGACTTCTTAATGAAGCATATGCTATTAAGAGGCTACGTAATTCTGCGCAACAATCCAAAAAAAAAAAAAATAAATTAGTAGCCATTTTTGTCAGCAAAGGAAGTTCATCTTTTTATTAGCCAACTGAACTAAGTTGACCATTCTGTTACACAACAAATCTCTGCAAAGTCTCTCATAAAATATGCACATAATTATTTTGAATATGAGAATAATGATTTAATAGACTGTTTCCTTTTGCAAACCAAATAAATATCTGTGCAAATTCCAATTTAAAATATATGCACACGTATATTTCGAAGTAATCATGCAAATATCTCTGACTCTTGACAACATGCATTCTCATAAATTTAAATTACATTTGCACAAACATTTATAAACATTAGCACAAAATCGAATTAAATTTGTGAAAAAAACAAACAGGGGAGAAAAATAAAAGGTTGCCTTTTAAACAAAGGTGAAATCAATATGCCAAATGGAAGTGTGGAAAGTGCTTGGACAAATAAAAAGTTGGCAATTCATTGAAATGCTTGACTAATTGGCAAAATTTATTTAAGTTTCGGTCTGCCAGTTTTAATAATTCACAAAAGCCTTAAAGTGAAGCTTACGACAAAACAGACTGACTGAATGACTGAAAACGAAATGCTTTTTATAATTAACTTTTGTCAAATGCTGGCAGCAAGCATTTTACACATTGGTCTCGCCTGGCTTTACGATGTGATGGGAATGCTGATCCCCAGGACAAAGGACAACAGCAGCCAGAAGACAAGTCGAGCAAATGCTGTCGAGTGTGGCCAATGGCACAAATCATAATTTTAAATATGTGCACATATACTATATATATATAATATATTATTATCAACTCTTCTTCTGTCTGTCTGTGTTTATTTTTGAGCTCGCGCAACACTCTGGAAGTTATCACATGGCCAAATGGAGTGACAGGGCAACCATTGTGTGGCACACAGTAAGACGATGGTTCTAAGTCTTAGTACCTTCCGTCTTTGCCATATTCACGTAATATTCTCACCTGCAGTTGATGAAGCGACTGGGCTCTTGATTTACTGTTGATTACAAGTTATTTGTGGCAAATGTCTGTGGAATTGCTTGGTCGTGATTGTATCCAAGTGCAGACTCGAACCCAAAAATAAATACAACTTGCTTAATTTAATGTGCTGATTTAATTTATGCTGCTGCTGTGAAATATGCACCTTGGAATATGCTTATGTTATGTACATAAGCACATCCCTCATAACAAGGTGTTTGCTTGCTTATTGCAATTGTTTAATTAAATGGAAAACGGCTGATTATTAAGCCCATTTTGCCGATCACACAGAGGCCTTGGCTATTGTGATTGCACTGGTAATTTAATTACATTATTTACGAGTATTATTATACAAGGCCCGGGGGCAATTTAAAGACTTTGCACTTGAGTTGCTGCTGGCAATTATAATTTGCGCCCAGTCGACAGCACACACACGCACCCATATTACGCATACGTACCGTGTGCGGCATGTAACAATTAAGGAGACCGGGCAAATGCGCATACGTATTGCTCTCTTTTGCCAAACAATTTGGGTCACTTAGCATTAAAGTGCATGGGTTATGCGAACTCTAGAATGTAATTTGCGTTTGGGTTATTAAATTGGCAGACACAGAGAACAGCTAGATACCTATGACAAAAGCATTATTACAAATACTCCGATTGTGCTTTACACACTCACATCCATCCACCTTTTACGAGAGTGAGAAAGAGACTAAAAGTTATGGCAGAGTTAAGCAGACAGACATAGCCCCTGACCCTATTGTCGTGGGCAGAGGAGCTGCTACGTCTGAGTGTTGCATATTTCATTAAAAATATTGCATACCATTGCCTAGTTGAGTACTCGTAACTGTTGGCTGCTTCAGTGCACGCATCACGACTCCAAGAGCCACCTACACCTCAACGAGTAGAGTCGAGTCGAGTCGCCAGCTCGATCTCCCCAATTCCCAGCACCTCGTAACGAATGTTGAACAACTACTGTGCGGTGCGTGTATGTTTTATGAAATGGCACAACCCAACAGCACACACACACACATAATCATGTGCGTAACACTTAAGCAGCAGCAGTCGCAGTAAAAGCAATGGCTGAAAGCCTGGCACAGTGCGTAAGTGGGCAAGCGTGGGGCGTCAATTTGTGCGTGGGCGTTTGAGATTTCCAAGTTGTGTATGTGTGCGAGTTTGTGTGTGGGGAAAAGCAAAAAGTGAAACTTTTCCTATGCAGGCCGCAACTTGAAACTGCTTCAAGGTGTGGAACTTTTTATTTATTTTTTCCTCTGTTGTCGCCCTGTTTTGTTAGCCTTTCAGTTTTTGCTCAGCCTAATGCAACTTATTGAATTCCTAAGTGCATGACTTGGCTTTATTTTGCTTTTAATTAATGCGGCCAGCGTGCAAATATTGCCTAACATTTATTTCATACGTTTGCCTACTCTTGAGCGCAACAAAACTTAAACCACGAATGCCTAAAAGTATGCAACGAAATCTGGGTTTCGCTGACATTGACAGCAGAAAAAGAGAGCAAGAGCCGCAAGTACAAGTAAGAAAGAGCAAAAGGGCTCAGTGGACATGTAACAATATAAGTAGCGGCTATTCATATTTGTAATTTAATCTAATTAACTTGTGTCACTTCGACTGAACTACTGTGCCAGAATGTGCAATGCAAAGCAGTCAAGAAAAGTGAGGGTATGAAGGCATTTGCGACTAGTGGAACATTCGGTAAATTTTCAAATTTATGTAATGTTGCTAATTATTTTAATGATCATCAATATATTTCGACCACATAGTAGAGTATTCATTTATTTAGTGCTTTGACTTATTTAGTGCTAATTTGACAACTTTAACAAGAAAACGTAAATACCTTTCGCAACTCAATGTTTTAATGCAACCCACACTTCAATAAGCGGATTTAGTAATTTTTAACATTTCGCGTTGTCTTCCTTTGCTTTCTTCTCTTTACACTTGGTATGCTCAAAACGCAGTGGGCTTAACCTTCAGCTGGCTGTCACAGTTACCTGTTTACCTGGTCCTCCGTTTTGTCGCCATGTGCGCAGGCCATAAATTGTGCTCAATGCAGTGAGTGGAAATTGTCAGTTTGCATTTCGTTTGGCTCAAAAGCGAAATTATGAGCCGTTTGCTGATTTGCTTGTGGTGTGTTTAGTGAATGACGAATCGTCGTGGCCATAAAATCGTAGAGTAGTAGAGTACAAAATACAATTGCAATTTTCGTATAAAAGTGTGAGTAAAATTCCCAGTGCAAGAGCTCACAATTAATAGTTATATTTAAAGTTAATTGATAAATTGATGGACATTTAAATGCCTGTCCAGCGCCATTAGGCGAACTCAGTTACAATAATGTCAAGCATTGCCGACCATTTTTGGTCAGTAAAGTGACATCGCTACCAGGCAATCCAGGCGATCCAAGCGATCCAGACGACGATTTCGGCTTATTTCTGAGATGCAAGACAATGCAAATTTCAGAGCAGATTCCACAATTGCCGTGACATGAACGCCGTTTGCCCATTTTGGCACTGTCATTGGACCCTGCTTGAGTGTATGTGTGTGTGTGTGTGTGTGTGTATGTGATAGTGTGGGGGCAATAAGCGAGCCAATGAAGCTATTATTTGTGGGGCCTGGCAACACAAAATTGCCAGCGCGCTGTCTCGCTTGTGTTGTGCCCCGCTCTGTAGGTGTCACTTACCCGGCTATAGGGAGCATGCTACAAGTCGTCGTTGGAGTTGCAGTTGTTGTTGTTGCCGTTGCCGTTGCAGCCCCCGCTGCACGTGCGCGCTTGTCTTTCACTTGTCTGTGGCACCGTTGCAGAGAATTACAGGAGCACTTTTCGCAATTAGCTGAATGAAATTACCTGCTCTCTCAGTATCGGACCGGACACTTGTATCTGTTGCCTATCTGTTTGTGCAATTGTTGCATGCAACAATTTAGATTAGCCTCCGACTTTTCAGCAGCAGCTACAGCTACAGTTTCGTCGATTGTTCTAAAGCTGTCTGCTCTATAAAAAATGCATTCCTGACGGAAGACTCGGCAACTTCTTCGTTTTCGTCGTCTTCTTATTGCCTCTAATCTAAATGTTTAGCTTAGACATTTGATGACCAACATGCGCCAACGTCGCCATCGCTATCGCCAACGTTGTTGTTGGCCGTCTGGGGGCTGAGTGGCAGCTCCAACTCGCCTGTCAATCGTCCGTCTTAGCCTGAGTTGGCCTGCCCGCCAGCACCACAAACGGTGGCACTTTACAGTTGCACTTGCGGATTGGATTGCCAACAAAGCATGCAATTATTGTAATCCATCCGGCCTGTTTCTGCTTCTGCTGCTGCTGCTCCTAATCCGTTTAGTTGTGGGCGTCTATTTTGTTCTTTTCTGGGCAGCGTGCTGCATTAACCCATTGACCTTGTTAAGGCGGTGGGCGAGCGATTGATGCGGCACGTTTTTGTGCCACATTTGCTGTTGCTGGCTTCCTCCGTCGACCGGTTGCCGATGCTGTATTGTGATATGGACGACAGCAAATTCGACACCCGGGAAAAATCAATCGCGCAAATCTTATCATTAAAACATCAAAAGTTGCCAGCCAACATGTAAACGCTGCCAGCCAGCAACTTAATCTTCCAAACAGACGTCAACAAACAACACAACACACAACACACAGAACACAACACAACTTGCAATACAGATGCAACCATCAGCGGCAATCAACGGCAGACAATCAAATGGAGAGGCAGCCAAACGGTCAGGATAAAAATCAACAGGTGCCGGTGCCAGTCAGTTGGCCAGTCAGTCTCTAGATCCATCCATCGCTTCAGCTCTCCATCCGTAGCTAACTTTTCAGTAAACCGGTTTTAGTGATTTTTCAAAAATTGCATTCGTGTTGTTGCTGATCCACAAGCCACAAGAAGATGCGGCAGATGATGAGCAGGATTATCTCCAGCATTGACAACCATCTCCATTTCCAACGCCAAGCTGTCTGAGTGACATGCAGAAATTATGTTTTGCCACATTGCGAAGAAAACAGAAAAACGTAAACTTAAAAGATGCCTCTGGCTACTTAACGCCCCGTTGCATTTCCGTGCTGACTCTACGGCAAATCAGTGTCAATTGTAATTAGAGACAACGATCATAGAAGAGAGTGTGTACACCTTCTTCTCAATAAAGTCATGAAAAATAATCATGCAGAAATCCTTTAAGCCAGCTTCGATTAAAACCTATCTATGCTATATAATTCGCTGAAGTCTTCGCTATGCGGAAATAATTAAGTTGTTCAATTAGAGGTGACATCTTTAAGAACAATTTACTACGACAATTTTTGGTGGAATATAAAATAAATAACGCTCAATAGTGGCTAAGTCTACAAAACTAATTCGACTAATAACTTCATTATGATTGGATTGGATGAGCAGTGAGAGAGCGAGCGAGCGGTCTCGCGATTTGTTGATTGTTATATAGTATAACAGGTGGCACATGCCACATGCTACATGCTATATGCGCTGCATGCCCCCATTCTCCCCGTTCTCATGCTCAGGTCAAAGACAAGCGTTGGCAGCGCGTGTTTTTTTTCTTTTACAGTTTTGTCTTCGCTTTGAAAATACAAAACCGTTGTTAGATGCTGACTGCCGTTGCACCTGCAGCATCAACATCAACATCGGCGGCAACAGCAACAACAGGAGCAACTTGCTGCCTGCAATAAATCTCAATTTAAATGGCGCCCCAGCATGCGTGGCCAAAACGGTGCTTGATGCTTGTTGGCCTTCCACTGGTTTTCCTTCAGCTTTCTGCTTTGGCTTTCATTCTATCATTTTATATACTACAGCTGCGAGTATCTCTCTCGCTCTCGCTCTGGCTTTGACTCTTTGTATCTACGCTCATTTGTAGCAGCGCGCGTCAAATTTGTTGCCGAACCAGTTAAGAGGCAAACAGCATCAGCATCAGCATTGGCATTGGCAACAGCTGCAGCCACAAACATCTTCGATATGGGAGGCTTCGAACTGTACTCTGGCATAGCGTCCGTTGTGAATTCGAATTTACTGTGCCAAAGCGCGATCATTATCCTAACGCAATTTATGCACACCAGCGTTGCTGCGCCCCACGCCCAACCTAATTGCAACAAGAGGCAACCTGCAACTAGCCAACTGGCAACTGATTGCATTGCTGGCTGCCTATTGTGTGTATGTATGCTACGACAGTAGCTGCCAGCAGTTTCGCGACAACAGCAACAATTGCAACATTGCAACAGCAACAACAACTGCAGTTCGTAATGGCGATAATCATTATAAAAATCGAACGTTACTTGATAACAACGGCAGGTAACAAGACCAAGCAACAACAGCAACAACAATGTTGTTGTTGCATGAAGCAACGACTTGCAACTTGCAACAGGTTCTGCACGCGTCACCAACTCCTCCTGCTTTGTGCCTAGCATTAGCTGGCAATCTTAGGTCTTTGTCTTCCTGCCATCAACAAGATCGTTTCGCATCGACATTGAGCCTACCCCTGGTCGAGTGCCATCTCCCCTCCATTCCCCCTTCAATCGTATCTAGCCCAAACCTTGGCCAGTCGATGGCATCGAGCTGGCCAGCTTTTGAGCACATACCTCGAAGTATTAACATTGCCATCAACGGATTTGTCGGTCTTTATCAATTACGCTGGCTGCATGGCTAGATGCTGCATGTGGCATGGTGCATTCTGCATTTGCCACATTCACAGCAAGTGGCAGCGACATTGGCATCTGCCCCTGCTCGTCGTAACTGTTTCTGGTCAACTTAAGCCAATGCCACATTGACAGCTCCACTGAAATGTGAGCGGGATTTATTTGGCCAATTTGCAGATTGCCTCAGATCTCTTGCACATCGATTGAGATCGTAAATTCATTCAATAAAAACATAGGAAAACTAATTTATAAATTTGTATTTATTATATTTTAATCCAAGTACTGATTGGGTTGCCAATGGAATTTAGTTTACAGCATAAATTATTAAAAAGTATTTTAAATAATTCAAATAAAATAATTTCCATATTTACAAGTTCAATGCTGAATAATGAATTACATTCTGTTGCTTTTGTACTCAATTATTTCAGCTAGCAATCAACATTTCAGCAGTCATTCTTTGAGCTCACAACTCATCAATTATTCGTGTTGTAAACAACTTTTCTTTTGTAACAATGCAAGTCGCATGATTTTTATTTATGATATTTCTCACCTCGCAGCTGTCAACGTTTCCAAGTAATAAATGTTTTCGTGTAACTGTCTACATCTACGACTCCTTTTTGCTGTTGCTGCTGCTGCTGATGCAGGACGACAGCTTACAAAATGGAAAATGCCACGCAAAGAGTGAAAATGCCCTTAGGGCTTTTTCACACTACAATTATTTAGCTTTACATGCAATTGCAATTTATTTTGCGCCAGACTATTAACTCTTCATGAACTCTAATTAAATAATTTTTGCCGGGGCTGCGTATCCATCAGCAATCAATTACAGTTAACTCTTTCAAGGACACATAACGGACAGCGAAGTGACAACGCGCAGCAGTGGCTGCTAGCGGTAAAGCCACACACGACTCTCAACAAGTGCAATAGAGGAAAAATAAGAATAAGAAGTAAAGAAAGAAAGAAATATATGTATCTGCTCCGATGCTGTTGCCAATGCCATGCGACAGCCCAGCAGATAACTCACTTTATAAAATTGAACAACGGGCAGACAAACCAGAGAGCTGAGGCTGAGACTGAGCTCGAACCACAAGAAACTAGAAACATAACAGGGAACAATAACGAGTACAAGCAGTGTTGATAGTTGCCCGATAACAGGGAGTAACAATAACAGCAGCAGCAGCAACAGCAACAATAACAACAACGGCAGCAGCAGCAGGGAAAGAAAAATCGAGGAATTTTCAAGTGGATTACCCAGTTTTTTGCAAATGCAATGTGAAAATAAATAAACTTGTGGCATGATTGGCTCTGCATGATTAGTCACATGCTGAAAGGAGAGTGGAGGATTGCAAAAACGAGCGAGAGAAGGAAAGCGCCACACAGAGCTTGGGGGAGCAGCAGGCTGTTGTGCTTAATAGAATTGATATAAGCAAGGCCGGTCGTAAGATACACGAAAGATAGGCAGCATCAACAGCAACAGCAACTGCAACTGCAGCAGCAGCAATTCCGTTTTTGCTTGCAGCGGCAGCGGCAGCAGCACCAACAACAACAGTTATTGTAACAATAAAATTAGCTAACGATATGAAGGCAAGGCTAAACAAGCAACAATAACGGCAAACTAAGACTAGAAAACCAGGAACAGGTGGCAAACGTTGCACGAACAACGGCAAATGCAATTGCTGTTACCAGTTGCCAGTTGTTGCTCCCGTTGCCACTTGCTGCCGCTGCTGCTCGCAACTTGCCACTTGCTGTCGTTCCTTTTTGCCAACTTAACGCTGCATGTAAATCATATTCATAGTGTCTTGCCGCTTAATGCTTGCATTTCCATTTTATTGCGCTTTACTTGGACTTCAAAAAGCTGGTGAAATCTTGGCAAGGGCCAAGAATACAATTGGTAATTGCCGTTACCTGTTGCCACTTTTGTCTTTTGGCTTGCCTTCAAATTGGCTTCCTCTTCGATGCTATTGATTGTCTGCTTCGCCTGCTGCTGCTTCACGCTTTTCATGTTTCCTTCGCCATCCTTTGTCTTTGTCGTTGTCTGTCTCTATCAGTTTGCTCTGCTCTCGTTACACATTTATTGTCTTGTCTTCTTGCAGTCAGGCAATTATTTTTATTAACTTTTGGTAGGAGGCGAAGGCAAACAGTTCATATGCTGGGAGCGATAATGAAAATGTCTGAATTTGATTGGCAGTCGTCACATTTGCTGTCCCATGACAGAAAATTCATATTCAAGTGTGCAACATGGCGTATGCTTAACCAAAAACAAGAAAATTTACTTTGCTATGGATATTGCAATTAAGCTGCTAAAATCGTAAACAAAAGAAATGATTTTTGAAATAAATTAAAAATGTTGTGCAAGGCAGATTACTGTTGTGTTGTTTATGTTGTGTCACTTTTGGCATTTGTTTGTATTAATTGAATATATTTAAATAATTTCAAGCATCATCCATCATAACTAATGACAATCAACTTTTGCGCAAACACACAGCGAAACATTGAAGAAAAAATCAATTTACATAAAAAATGCATACGCCATGGCGCCCAGCCAGAGAGAAAGAAGAGAGATAGACTAGAGACAGGAGAAGGCATCCCTGTCGAATAGAGCTAGATGGTCAGTCAGCTGGCCATTGAGGCGGCAAATGCGATGCGTGCACCATTAGAAAAGAGCCGATGGGCAGTCAGGCAGCCAGGCAGCCAGCAAGGGGAACTATCGATGGGTCTAGCTGGCAAGGTACCGTTATTCCGCAGCATGCAGCATGAGGCACATGCAGCCTGCTGCATGCTGCATGTATCTCTCTGAGAGTTTTCATTGATGCCATCCCGTCCGGTCCAGTCCGGTTCGGTTCGCTGCGATGCAATGCGATGCGATGCGGGCCAACTCAATCAGGCAGTTAGTTAGGCAGTCAGACATGCGCAGGGAACTGAGAACTGAGAACACTTGGCGACTTGCAATTGCAATTGCTGTTGTGCCCAATGGGACGCCCCAAGGATCAATGGCAGGTTTTTGCCGTTATTGACCATTTGGCCTGGCCTGGCTGCTTGTAATGCATGTTAATTTCATTTACTGCTTAAATTATTGTTATTATTAGCCCGACTGAAGGAAGTAGCATAGATCGAGAGTTGTAAAGCACTTGCCATGCTTTATATTATGTTTATGACCACGCCCAATTGGCAGCCAACGATTCTCTTTAGGGAAGTTTAGTGCTTGCAATAAATCTAATTGGTTATATGTAGTCGATCATAAAGTTTTGAAAAATACTCACAGCATTTAGCTAATAATTACCACACACTGATGCAATTGACCCACTTTGCTACCGCATCGTTGTTGTGTTTTTCTTTTTGTTTTGTATTTTGTGTTTTGTTTTGGGAAGTGCACCTGCAACCCAATATGCTGCAGATACTTACTTTCAATTGAAAGCTCTTGCGCTCATCCGCTGCTCGATGGCGCGATTAGCGTGCAACAAATTGCTTAGATTTATTACGCGAAGCGCGCGGCAAACTGTGCGACGGCGGCTTATCAAGCGGCTTTGCTAATTTTGGCAACAGCAGTTGCAGTTGCAACGTCGATGGCGATGGCGATGGCAATGGCTGTGTTATGAATTATTAGACGCTTTTGACTGCCGCCGCACGGCGTGCTACCAAATTTGTGCGCCATGCTTGCCGGAGGACCTGCATTCATTGCCGATGCTGGCGACAACAACACCAGCAACCAACAGGCAGCAGCAACCAAGCAACAGCATCAGCAGCAGGAGGCGAATACAGCAATTTGTCAGCGCAGCCGCAACGTGTCTGGGTTTGGGTTTAAGTTTGGGCAGTTGGCAAAGCCAATGCCAAATATGGTTGGAGCCATGGCAAATGCTGCGTCTCTCAACTTGGCCAGCTGCCTGTTGCAAGTTGCACGTCGCACGTTGCTGCCCGTTTGCTGCTGCTGCAGTTGTTGTGCACTTGCGCATGCGCATTTATCGTTTACGTTATTTGTTGCCGCTAGTTTTCCAGTTAGCCTCAGTTAGCTGTGCTGCATTTTGCTGCAAAGTGAAAGATTTACGCGGCCTCGGCCTTCTCTCGACTTCGACTTCGACTTCGACTCTCCACTCTCAACGATCGCCCTGTCTTAGCAGCGAGTGCTGTGCTGCACATGCGTGCCGTTATGGTTTATTTAATGCGTTTTGAAAGTGCATTTTCATGTTCGATGAGATTGATGAGAAAATTTGATTTATTTTTTCTACGTATTGCTTCACATACGAGTCTCTGTCCGAGTGGAGTTGTATTCTATTATTTCTTCTCTCCCTCCATTCTAATTGCAACTAGTTTCGCTGGACTCTCTTTATTGCTCTTTTTCTCTTTTCGGCCTGGCCATTGGGCCATCGACTGTCAGTTACACTTGCAGTTTGCGGCATTTTGTCAGAGGGACAGTTAGAAAAGGCCGACTCACAGATCGGCATTCAGTCTGGCATTCACTGCCATAAATGGCCGGCCATGGGAAATGCGATGATGCAGTTTTTTCATTGCCTCTACTCAACCTTAACAATTGCCTGGGAAATGTATCGTATGCACTGCTTAGGATGCCAAAGCTGGGATTGGCATTGACATCGGTATGGGGTTAAGGATGGGGTTGTAGTTAGCTTGGAAGTTTTACTTGGATTGGCTTTGCGACGGGATCGAAGCGTGCAAAAATTGTTTGTGCCTTAGAAAATGTTTGAAATTAATCCGCATATCTTAACTGCAATCTATAATCTCTATACGCTACGCTTTATAAACTTTTTTACATCACAGATTAATGATGATTAATCAGAGATTCAAGTAGCGATCGTAAAAATCGCATAAATTAAGTTGAAAGTTATTATATTATATCCTCATCAATTTATAATTTCAAATAAACTATTTGCACCTGGGAAAAAATATTAGTAGGCCTAACTATATTCCCAGATGAATAGCAATTCAATATGCAGAACACTTCCTTGTCCATAAATTTGGCGACGCTTAATGCGACCATAAATGCAAGCAGCAGTAAGAAAGCGACTTTGTTGCCAATATTAGTTACGCTGCCCAATTAATTACATGATCGTAAAACATGTATTTCTAAGCGTATTGATAACGGAGATAAAGGCAGTATAAAACGCCGAAGCCGCTGCCACAGTTGCAACAGCCACTGCCACTGCCACAGACAGCTGTGTTGCAGGTATCAATAAACGCGTCGTTAACTGCCGCAAGAGAGCCACTACTATTCGTTATACCATAACTGTGCTCCGATCATGAGGTCTGCTTATTACATAAAATTCACACACCACAGGGGAGGTCAAGCATAGCTGAAGTAGATTGCCATCGAACGTGTCGCCTCATTTGCTGTCTGCTTCTCTGTCTGCTTGACTGTCTGTCTGTCTGTCTGCCACAACTTGCATAATGTTTATTAATGCGCAAATTTTTACGATGCGCTGCCCCTTTAACGATGCCTTTTAACGATTGTGCTGCCAGGACTAGGCCCACAACAGCGTCAATAGCTATTCAATAGGTACAGCACAGCATCTTGTTGTCGTTCTTGGCTGTTCGTGTTGTTGTTGTTGTTGCACAATCGCTTTTAGGCCTTAACAGCATTTTTATGGCCCATGTGGCCATCGCAGTTGGACGGCTGACCAGTTGCCAGCCGTCGCTTACTGTTCTTTTGCTGCAATTTAAATTGCAACAATTTGCAATTAGCCACGTTTGTGCTCCATTTTGTTGTCGCTGATTCTTGTCAAATGAGCCGGCATTGCCATCGCTTTTGTTGTTGTTTTTCTTCTTGTATAACGGTCACAATGTTGCCGACGCTTGGCAATTAAATTTTCTATTTTCTATTTGCCATTTAGTAGTCACCGAGAAGCTCTCGACGTTGTATTTCCATTAAGCATTTGATGCTGCCACTCTTCAGGTGTTGGCCGAAAAAGTCTCTGACAGCACTTTGAGCGGGCACCACCCACAAAAACTAGGCAGGTTTTCGGACTCTGTTTCTTAGCTGACCTTGACCAAGTAAGTTGCTTGCAACTTGAAGTTTGGGTGTGGTAGCAGCCGGTGCAAGTTTTGCTTTAACGAAAAGCTGTCTGCAATAATTTTAGTTAAATTTATGTTCAAGAAAATGGTAATAGAATTTGAAGTACGTCAATTCATTTCGATTATTACACGATGACAAATATGCTGATTACAAGCTTGAGCTATTATGCTCAAATTTGCTGTTTATTAAATTCGCCTCGAGTTCGTTTCATGGAATACTCACTTTAATAGCTTCTTTTGATGCTGCTCTTGGCGACTGCTCAAATGTCGTCGGCAGTCGAAGTTAAGTAATAACTTGGCCAGCCTGTAATTCCGTTATACTAAGCTGTGCCACCCTCGACGCGTTGCAGCTTTGTAAGCTGCAATTTGATAAACGTGACGACATTAATGCCGCTTAAAGAGCGCCCATGACGCGATGCCGCGTTGTCGTTGATGATGCTGAAAAGCTGATTCTAAAGTTGATGCTTCAAGTTGAGTTTCTTTTGCCAAGTTGCTGGAGTATTGATAGTTACACGATAAAGTCAGGGACAGCTTTGTGTTTGCTCTAAGAAAATTCTCTTTTCAAAGTCACAATGTAACTTTCTTTAATTTGCTACTTGAGTGAATTGAACAAAGTACTAAAGTGCAAATACGAAAAAGTTATAAATTTTCAATAAGTTATGTAAAACGATCAGCCAGATTTAAGTTTTGCACAATGGTCATAACACTGAAGGCAAACTTGGCCACCTGCAAATTGTAAGTTGTGTGTTAGAATGCAGCATAAATTTAGACTACAATTGTACTCACATTAATATTGCTGTTAACTGAGATAGGAATAATGCCCCCTGCGATGAATATAATTGGTTGTTGCAAATTCTGCATAAATATCCTCAAAGTTAACTTGTATTTGGGTTCAGCATCGACCCAGTTTGACTGACATAAGATATTGGATAATTCCTCGCAGTCATCGACCAGTGAATCACAAAAGTAGCAGAAAGGAAAAGTCTCAAGCATGACACCAGTGAAAAAGACAATCGATGAAATGGCTCGAAATATGTTCGAGAAGTACAAAACGTTGATTAAAATAATTCCCAGCACAATGCCAATCAGCAGAAATTGCACAAATATTGTGCGCGACATAACAGGACGCATCAAGTCACAGGCACTGCATAAAAATTGAAATATTATAAATTCTATAAATATTCAGATAGCTTACTTCAATATGTATTTGTGATCTATAATGCAAACAACCAACTCTTCGTAGTTTTCAGCTTCAGTTTTGTTTGGATCGGTGCGCAGGTTGCGTATGTGATCCTTTAGTATGTCAATGTGAGCGCGAAAAATTGTTATGAATACAATAGCATAAACATCCCACACAAGTGCCTCCATCACAGCAGCAGAGAGCAGAAAGTATTCAATGATTGAGTGCAACCAAAAGAGACCCACACCATTCTGCCAATCAAAGAGGGGAAAGTAAACCATCCACGGCGGTTGACCAGTCAATACACCTGCCACAAACACCGATGCCGTATATCCCAGATAAAGTATGCTATAGAGCAGCACAATGTAGTTGCATTTGGCCACAGCCTTGTGCACCTTGTGTCGATCGCTATCGTTCTGCAAACGATCATCGAGTTTGTCCAGCACCGATTCTGTTTGATGAAGCCTCTGCAGGCAGAATAATCCAATGATGCTCTTGATCATAGCTCCAACTGTGTTTGCAGATATTTGTAGGACTCCTAGAAAAGCGCCAGCTGTAAAACTCTTAAAGTTCAGAACAAGACTCAAAAAGAAACCAATTGGCAAATAAGCCAATGTTACGCCGAATATAAACAGTGCCCATATTAAGTTAACACATCGATTTGTATCTGGATGCGGCAATATCCAGCCGTAGAACTTCATAATCCGGTACAAATAGGCACAACATTCTCTAGAACGCGCACGAACTGAAAGGGGTGCTGTATGCGTTCCTCTGAACATTCTGGATAGTTCAAATATTACTATTGATATCAAAGCAATTGCACTAGGCTTTTATATTGCCAGCAGTGGCAGGAAAACAGTGTGATTCAGTCAGGTGGCGATGAAAGCGACCTTCACGCCTATGAAACACAATTCTGCCCTGTTATTAGCAAAGGCGTGAAAAGTTAGTATCAAATATCATTCAACTGTTTTCATTTGTAGGATTTGCTTTAATTAAGTGTAAATAAAATCGGTTCTTAAAGACAAAAATAATCATCACAACTATACATAGAAATAGTGGAAAAATAGTTGTCTAACATTTAAAATCATTAAATAAATTATGATTGGAAATTTATTGAATTTACTCATCAAATTCATATATTCACTTAAATGAAACTATGCAAGTCTATGTTGCTATTACCCAATTCCAGATGTCAAGTCTCAATAACATAATCTCATTGAAGAAAAAATTGCAAAATTTAAATGAAAATTTTATTATCTTGGTACAAACCTAAGTTGAGCTAGAAGGTGAAACTGAGATTCAAATTTACTATTTGGATTATAAATCTTCGCCGTCATTATTTCTTCTATACTTGAGTTAAATCGAGGATACCTTTTTTGTGCACATTTTTATTTACATCCACGTTTGATTTATAATTCTACTTTTTTATTAGCCATAATTTCGTATGAAGTATACATTTATTGCATTTTAGTATTCTTAATTTACACGCAAATTAAATATAAATTTTATTTCAATGTTTTATCTGAGCACTCGTCAATGGACTATATATTTTTCTGCACCGCATTAAATCGCTCAGCCAGATTCAGTTGTCTCACTACTGTCATGACGCTGAATGCAAGTTTGGCCACCTAAAAAAGATATTATTTAAGAATGCAGCTACTTGTTAGCATGATATTATAAAAACGTCTTCTTACTTTAATGTTGCTTTTCACTGAAATGGGAAAAATTCCGCCAGCAATAAACATTATTGGCTGTTGCACGTGATGCATAAAAATACGAAGTCCCGTTTTGTACCTGGGCTTGGCATCGATCCAATGTGAATGTCCCAATAAATTGGACAACTCAATGCAATCCTCTGCGAGCGAATCGCAAAGGTAACAAAAGGGAAATGTTTCCAATAATAAGGCAGCGATATATAAAAAAGATGTGATGCCGGTGAATATATCCGAGAAATACCAAAGATTGATCATAGTGAAGCCCAGCAAAACACCAACTAGTTGAAATTGTATAAAAATTGTATGCGAAATAATTGGACGCATTAAATTGCAGCAACTATAGAAAAGAAAATGGAAAATCTAAATCAGAAAATAGTATTTTTTAATATTATGTCTTTACTCACTTGATAATCGACTTGTGATTCAAGATGCAGCTGACAAGTTCTTCATAATTCTCAATTTCAGTCCTTTGCGGATTAGTTCGCAAATCGTGAACATGATCCTTTAAAATAGAAACGTGAGCTCGAAATATAATCATGAATACTAAAGTGTAACTATCCAAAATAAGAGCATATATCACAATAACTGACACGTCGATGTATTCCAAAATTGAATGCATCCAAAACAAACATTTGCTTTTGCGCCAATTGAAGAATGGATTGTATATCAAAAAAGCAGGTCTTTCACTAGTCACTATGATCAAGGCCATCACAACCATGTAGGACGAGTAAAGCGCAGCGTAAGCCAAGAAAATGTAATTCGCTAATGCCACAGCTTTGTGAATTTTCCTTCGATCGTTGTCATTCTGCAAACTTTCGTCCAGTTTATCAATTTCTAATTCTGTTTTACGAAAACTCGACATAGAACTCAGAGCCATGGGCGCCTTCAGCAACGTTGCCACCATATTAAGACCCAGTTGCAATACTCCAAGAAATTCACCAGGTGTCAAATATTGAAAGTCGATAATCAGACTCAAAGCAGATCCAATTGGCAGATAAATTATTGACACCACAATTGCCAGGCCTGAGCAACACAAATAAGCATATCGTGGTATTCCTTCTTCTGGGGGCAACCAACCAGCGAATTTCATAACGCGATACAAATATATGCAACAATCGCTAGAATGTACTTTAACACTCAACGGAGCTGGATATATAAATCGAAATATTTCCTGCATTGCGAAAACTTGCGAATATACTCTTCTAACCATCTCGTGTTCAGAAAGCTTTTATACTAAATTGTCAACCACCAATTTATTTGCATGTGTGAACTGAACAGATGTCTAATTACCTTGGAACTTATTTGGGCTAATTTATTTATGATCAACTTGCATTTAAAACATAATAAAAACCAATGAAAGTAGCTCCTTTAAAATTACAATTCCCAATCTGATATTGTGTACTCAAGCATTTTATTTTCTACTATATAACGATTTTTGACTATTTAAAAAAAAAAAATCTAGGTTGTGCCTTTGCCATGTTGCATTAATGCAGTCATATAGTAATTCTTATTTAAACCTATCGGCTAAATTCATTCGCTGTACTATGGCCATCACACTAGCAGCAAATTTGGCAACCTGAAAATTTGAGTATATTACTATAACTTCTTTAATTGTGTAACTTATCAACGACTCACCTTGATATTGCTGCTTACGGAAACGGGAAAAACGTCTCCGGCAATAAACATAATTGGCTGCTGCAGATGAAACATGAAAAACCTAAGTGTTGTCTTATATTTGGGTTCAGCATCGATCCAATTCGATTGAAATAATAAATGTGGCAGATCATTGCAATCAGCTACAAGCAAATCGCACAGATAACAGAACGGAAATGTCTGCATTAAGATAGCTGCCACAAATATCATCAGCGAGATGCCACGAAATAAACTACTGAAGTAAAAGACGTTTATCAGAGTCACTCCCAACACAATGCCAATTAGCAGAAATTGTATAAAAATTGAACGCGATATGACCGAACGCACAGCGTTAGAGCAACTGTGAAAAATATTAATTAAAAATACAATTAATGTCCAAAAAATTTAGATAAACTTACAGTAAAATCGATTTGTGATCCAGGATGCAAGCGACAAGTTCCTTGTAGTTCTCAGCTTCGGTTTTCAGTAGATCGGAGCGTAAGGTGCGAATATGACATTTAAGCACATCAACGTGACCCCGAAATATAATGACACAAATGACGGGAAATACATCGACAATAAGAAGCAAAGTTGCCATAAAAAACATGAGATAATACTCAAATATTATCTGAGCACAAAGGAGACCAAAGCTTTCACGCCAATCGAAGAAGGGATTGTAAACTAACCAAGGAGGCTTACTCATGATCACACCACTCAATAGCATAAATATTGTGTAAACACTATAACATATTCCATAAATTAAGAAAATGGCGTTGCATTGAGCGACTGTTTTGTGAATCTTGAGACAATAAAAATCACTATCCAAGCGTTGATCCAATTTATCGAGAATGGATTCCGTCTCTTGTAAATAGGTGAATAAATTGAAAGCCCCAAAGACTTTAACAGCTCCTCCGATTATGTTGACGGATATTTGAAAAACGCCAAGGAAGTCTGCCGGAGTCAATCGATGTAAGTCAAAGACAAGACTGAAGAATAATCCCGCTGGCAAATAAATCCCAGGAAAAACGTAAGCCCAGCACATTCGAAATAGATGCACAATTCGATTGCTTTCCTGATTGAATGGAACGCATCCCACAAATCTCATCGCGTAGTACAAAGAAGTGTAGCTCTCCTTCGAATTAACGCGCTGAGAGAGAGGCGCTGTATAAGCTAGTTTGAATAAGTGAAACATCACACTTGGAACTGCTGAGACATGAAATAATGTCTTCGGTTTATATACAAAAGAAAATTGGCAGTGAATTTTGCTAATCATGTGACTCGTCCAGATGTTTTTCTTAGGCTGCTTTAATCAATAACCATTAAGCCTGCACTCTGCAAAATGGTAATTTGGGAATAGCAATAGAAATTGCTTTATTCAAAGGGTTAATTGCAACATTGGATAGTAAGAAATTATTATCACAATTAAATTTACGAACATTTAGTCTACTAAATGCTTATTAAATCATTTTTGGAATAAGGTTAAATAATCCAAATATGTAATTAGGGATTCTTGGGCTATGGTGAATTGGGAATAGCAACAGAAATTGCTTTATTCAAATGGCAACTTTCCTAATGTTTTTATAGCAAACTTTATTAGTTTATTACATGTTTTCAAATTCATTACAAATCTTATATTCATTATTAGAATAAAATTTAAAAAAAAAAAACATATTAATTATTATTTAGATATCCTTGCTTATTTAAGGCGTTCAGCTAAATTCATCTGCTGCACTACAGTCATTACACTGAATGCAAATTTCGCCATCTAAAAAATGTGAATTATATTATAAAGATCAAAATATTTATACAAGCTCGAACATAGACCCACCTTAATGTTAGTACTCATTGAGATCAGAAAGATGCCCCCAGCGACGAAGATAATCGGCTGTTGCAAATTGTGCATAAATATCCGCAGGGTTGACTTGTATCTGGGCTCAGCATCGATCCAGTTCGACTGACCCAATAAGTTGCACAAGTCATCGCAGTCTTCGACTAGCAAATCGCATAGGTAGCAAAAGGGGAACGATTCCACCAAGATGCCAGCAAGATAAACAATAGAGGAAATGCTATGCATTATATCCTAAAAGTACATTATATTAATCATGGTCACTCCCAGCACGATGCCAATCAGAAGGAACTGTATAAATATGGTTAGGCTCATAAAGGGTCGCATCAGGTTGCAGCATCTGAAATAAGAAATTGCTTTCTATCAAATCGAAATTTTGCAGTTTTAGAGCTTACTTAATGATCGATTTGTGATCTACGATGCAGTTAACTAAATCTCTGTAGTTCTCCTCCTCAGTTTTGTACGCATCACTGCGTAGCTGACGAATGTGATCCTTGAGCACATCGACATGAGCTCGAAATATAATTAAAAATATAACGGGACAAGCATCGACAATTAATTCGATTGATGCCATCAAGAACATTATGATGTACTCCAGTATCGTTTGCATCCACAAGTGTACGAAGCTATCCCGCCAATCGAAGAGAGGATTATAGATTAACCATGGTGGTTGCCCGTTGAATACACCCGTCAAAAACACTGACAGGGTGTAACCCAAATATAATCTGCCGTAAACCGTAAAGACGAAATTACAATTGGCCACAGCTTTGTTGATCTTTCGACGATCGCTCTCGCGCTGCAATTGGTCATCGAGCACATCAAGAATCAATTCCGTATCGTTCAGACGTTTAAGCAAAACAATTCCCATAATATTCTTGACCATCAATCCAATGACATTCAGAAACACTGGAAAGACGCTTAGAAACTCTCCAGGTGTGAACTTCTTAAAATCCATAACCAGGCTAACGGCAAAACCAACGACTAAATAGAATGTTGAAAAGCCAAATGCCAAACATGACCAAATTAAATATACATAACGCTTTGTACCCCGGCGAGGTGGCAGCCAACCAACGAACTGGATAACCCGATACAAATAGGTGCAACACTCCCTGGAACGCACACGAACCGACAGAGGAGCAGCAGAAGTTAGTGCGAATAAACGGGGCATTGCAGGTGTGACTATTAGAAGCAACAGCGCTAAACTAATTGTTTATTTTAAGTCAACACGAAGTCAACTAAAATGCCTAACAACAGTTCAGTTCTCATGAATTGAAGTGAACCGTTGACGCCCTTGAAATTCACTTGCCCTTTAATTAAGCATGTCGAACAATGTCAATTTTATTTCAATGAATATTTACTTTATTTTAAAGCTAAACACTATCCAATTAACTACCAAGTGTGTTTTGTAATTATACGGAGCCTTTGGTCATCAAACTTTAAAAATTGCCAACACGAATAGTGTCGAAAGTTGCGAATTTAAATATGATTGACTTTTAATATCCACCAATTTGATTAATATCACTTAATTTCACTTCAATTAAGTACTACACAAGCTCAGCACATCTGCTCCGGATCACATGGAAGTTGTTTGCCAAATTGTTATAGATTTAGTCTACAAGTGCAGCAAGTTGAGTTCAGTTGATGAGGGTGCGTTCAAAAGAGAAAGTTGTTTAGTTGGCAGAAAATAGATGACCTTTAATCGATGTACTTAAAAATTGATTCACATTGATGATATGCATCAGCATACGAGATGAGCAGCAAACGGTGTTGCAACAGTTTGCCAGTTACAGTTACGAGTGCAAAACATTATTAGCCCCGCTGCCATTGAGAACAACATAATAAGAAGAAGAACAACACGGCGTCGATTTGAACAACAACTGCAAGTGGCCGCTTAATGACTTTAATAATCCTGTCACCGATCATTAAAAAATCTCTGTGAACACACAAAAGAAATTCCATGGCAGCTCCAATCAAAATAAAGTACGCGCTCTTCCTGCCCATATCGGAGAGTGGAGAGTGTACAGAGAGTGTTCTGACTCTCTGACTCTGTCTCTGTGACTCTCAGTCTTCTGACTGCTGTGTTTCGGGGGCAGCTGAGATGGCAGCCAATTACAGTGAGGCCAGAGACAATGTTGGCTAGTAAAAAGAAAAAAGCAAAAATAGAGAAACACATTCACATTGAAAAGATCTGGACGGATCGTTTGTGACGATCGTAGTGCTGCGGTCTCTCGTCTCACATGGTATTCAAATTTTAACAACATTTTAATGATAACTTCAGCAAACATTAAAACTCATTCAGCCATAATAAACATTAATAACACTTTAATCCAGCGGTGTGGCAAGAAAGGGGGCCAATGCTGCAGCTGCGCCAGTGCTATCAAAATAATCAGAGGAGAGGCAAGAACTGCAAAAACAGAAGAAAAAAAAGAACAGAAACAGTGCAATCGTGGACTGTGGCCGCTAGCTTGGTATAAATAATACTAGTAGAGAAAACTCGTTGTTGCCTGGGCGCGTTGTAAGGCTATAAAAATGCATGTTTGCTAAATCAATGCAAGAACTTGGGGGCATGGCAGCAGCAGCCACAGCAACAACAGCAACATCACCATCAGCAGCATCAGGCATTGGCAACCAAAAGCGTCCCACATGCAGTATCTTGGACCTAAGTGTGTACGAGTATCGTTGCGAATACTCGTACATACATAGAGCTATGTAGCTGGCCACCTTTCGCTTGGCATCCTTCGTTTGGCAACTTGGCGGCTGTGTGCGATCTTGCCACTTACGTAGGCCGCGTGTGGCAGGTTGCCGTTGCCCCGTTGCTCTGTAGCTCCGTTGCTTGCTTGTTGCATTGGGCCCAAGCCCCATACCAAGGTCTTTCTCGCTCGCAGGCCAGATCATTTTGCTTCCTAGTTGCTCCTAGCAGCTCCATGTAATTGTGTGTTCACGTGTGTATGTTTATGTGTGTGTGTGCGTACGGCAGAGGAAGCCATTCGGCTGCCTAGAGTCGAGGTTTGCCCCGTTCTTTGACTGGCTCAGAATGTCGCTGTCCCTTGGTCTTGACGTGCGCAATTGGCTAATTTAATTATCAAGTACAACTTGCAACACGCTTTAGAAAATGGAATTAAATAATGTAAAACTTAATAAATATATACAAAAATATAGTAAAATAAATAATGAATATATTAGAAAAATATATTAGAATTTATGTAAAAATAACGAAAATATATATTTAATACTAATATATATTTTAAATAAAATTTAAATTGATTAAAAAAGTTAACAAAAAATATTCTTAGAAAATATATTCTTTTTTTTATTGCTTCAAATTGATGAGGTTTTATATAACTTTTCTATTAAAGAATTCAAATCCATTTAATTAATTAAAAGTTTTAAAGTTTCGAAAATGAAATTATATATTATGAAAATCAATTCTAAGTATATTATTGGTTTTTATAAAATTAAAAATTCAGTAGTTCAGAAAAAGACGCATCTATAAAAATTAATTAAATTAATTAATAAATACTTTGATGTATTATATTTATAATAATAACACTTATTTTGTTATTTAAAACAACGAAAAATAAAATAATTATATTTTAAGCAAAGCTTTGCTTTTTTTTTACTTTTTCAACATATTTAAGTGTTTTTTTATTATTCTGAAGTGCATATCTTTTGTCGGCTTTGTAGCTTATTTTTTGCTATGGATTCTATTACTTTTATTTCACTTATCAAGCAAACATGTTGCCATTGCACGGCCCCCTACCGCTAGCTTGGCCATTGCCAGAGGAATAGAAATGGTGGACTGTGGTCCGGGGTCCGCTATCTTTAGTATGGTCGCATCCCATGGCTTATGAGTGGTCGTAGGTTCGCAGCAGCAAGAGGAACATTTAAAATCTGGTTAGCTGGACCGGTCGGTCGGTCGGTTGTCTGGCATATTTAAAGGTTATGTGTGTGGAGGGCTGGAAGCCAGTTTAGCCGTTTTGTGGCTGAGTGTGGCTTAAGTGGCAAGCTGCGTAATAAACATAAAATTCAATTTTCATTAAGATGTTCGCTAGATCCCTTTTGCATTTACCGTTAGTCAGAGGAAAAGCAAAAGAAAGCCATTCGCATAGGGCTTAGCGAAAGAGAATTATTTCAATAATGAATTCGCGATAAGCTGGACGCAACTTGCTCGTTTACTATTTGTAGCTAAGAATTTTCACTTTACAGCAGATGGAGGGAAGACTGTATGTATGTATGTGTGTGGATGGATGGATGGAAGGTGATCCCAGCAGGAACGTCAATGGCAGGCCCGAAGGTTCTCAGCACTCAAGTGCGCAATTTTCTCACATGGCAGTCGCAAATCCAACAACGAATACGAATGCGAATACGATTACCAAAGACGAAGACGACTGCGATTACGAGTAATACTCATGACAAGACCAAGACCGAGACCGAGTCCAAGTCAAGTCAAGTTGTCCCTCCAAAAGTTGTAGATTTAAATGAACATGGCGCTGGCTACGAACGGACAAGGGACATCGTCATCCTCATCGTTGTTGTTCTTGTTGTTTTTGTTGTTATTGTGGTAATGCCCAGGCCCATGCGTGTTGATCTTCCGCCTTCCGTGGCGCGATTTTGCAGCGATTGCAGTTACGTTGCCCATAGCTGACACCGTTGACGAACATCATCATGAGCTTGCTGCGATGATGATGAAGATTAGCGGCGGCAAGCGATTCCGATTGCAGATGCATCCGCGAGTTTTTTTTTTTATATATTTCGCCTCGTCTTTGGCTGCTTCCTCCTTCTCCCTATTGCTGGGGATTTTCTTTAAACAAGTTTTCCTTCGAGTTGCAGTTACCGTTCCTCTTGTTGTTGTTGCTGTTATTAGTTTTTTTCTTCTGCCGTTGCAAGTGCAGCGCAGGCAATATTTAAATTGTTTTATGCTTTGGAGTGCTGTTAGCTGCTTCTGCCCCTTCTTCTTCATCTTCTTGTTCTGCCTCCGTCGACTGGGCCAACGCATGTCCTAATGCGTAAGGCAGCGCGCTGCTGGAGAGCTACAAACGCAATTGCTTCCTTGTTGGGTTGTTCTAGCTGTTGTTGCTGTCGTTGTTGTCGTTGTTGCTGTTGTTGCTTTGGCTGTTCGAATTGCTGTTAGTGGGGCTACTGCCCAGGTATATACCTGCTTTAAATTTCCGTTTATGCCTTTTGAGAGCCTGTAAAATGTTAAATAAAATTTAAATTTATTGCTTTTGCCTTTGCGTTTTGCCTTTGCAAGCGGCGATTGACGTCTCTGCACATGACCAAGTGGGCAACCAGATGGTCCAGCCGGTCAGTGCTTAATGCTTATCGCTATTGCTTATGGCCTGCTACCACTTACCACAAAACAACAACAAAACAGCAACAGCAACAAACGACACAAGATGAGCTCGAGGCGTAGCCTTGTTGCGATCTAACGGCATGAATACAAAGAGAGCCTGTAAAAAGATTTAATCATGTAACGATGGAAATATCCCTGAATGAAGTACGCATAATGCTAAACAACACAATTTTGAGTAGGAGAAATTAAGTTTAGTATTGCAATTTATTTTAAGCAAAGACCAAATTAATTGACTTGATTCTTTGTCGTGTTTTTATGGATTTCCTTTTTTTTATTGAACTGTAAATCATGTGCATGCAAGTCCCGTAAGGGATGTGCCACATTTGTTGCTGTTACTGCACATCATGTTGCAACTAATGCCGCGTGGCATGCCAGCTAAATGTGGGCATTAAATGCAAAATGAGAGTAACCGCAAATGGCAACAGTAACAGCAACAACAACCAGCCATGTTGCTGCAACAGCAATTTTCCACTTGACTTGAGCATTGTGGCAGCTTGTGGCAGCAAAACAAGTGGGCAGAGGACGGCCTAGGCATTTAGCAGGGGAGCTTCCCCTGCCGCTGAATATACCGCCACCGTTTGTCGGCTGGTCACTGCCCACATTTCTACCTAAAAGGAGCCACAGCCTCCACATCCACATCCCCAATCCTCAATCTGCAATCCCAGAGCTAAGCTCGCACCCAGACACAGATATCGCGGATACTGCTGCGAACCTGAACCTGAACTCGAACCTGTTGCCTACCGAAATGTAAATCTTGATGGTAATTTTAATAGAAAAAGCAACCAAACTCCGTTTGCTTGGCCCTCGGGGAAAGAGAGCTGAGGTTTTGAGGGTCGGGAGGAGTGGACGACAGCTAACACACAAAGGCGCTGGGCGTACAAAACGTTAGCTAACTAAGCGCTGGCACGGGATAACACTCCAAAGCAGCAACAATAGTAACAACAGCAACAACAATAACAACAAGAACTGCGATATACCCACACCCATGAGAGAAGGCAACACCTAATGTTTATTGTGCTATATAAATGGCAGCATTTGCCGTTCTAGCCACTCGCAGTGGCAGAGAGCCTGATGAACGCATTCCAAAGTGGCCAAAGTGGCTGCTTCTCAGGTACATTGGCCCAATCCTATCTGGTCTTTGGTACTACGAGCTGGCCCATCCAGCCTCAGCGCCCGCTGAGCTGAGGCTGAGCTGAGGCGAGTGGACAAACCAGATATTGATAACGGCTCTTCGATGCTGTTACTTTGCAGCCGCATTGCTTAGGCCCAGGTTTGCAAAACATACGACGAGTTGTTGTTGCTGGGGCAGGCAGCGAGGATGGTGCTTGCCTATCATGCAACATTTGTTGCTCGCCTCACACACAGCGCACAGCCAAACACTTTTTTTGCTTGGCTGTTTGTTTTCGTATGGAATTAAACGCGGTGCACAGGTGCTGCCCCAGCCAAGAGAACGAAGACGACTTTCCGACTGCGACTTCGACTGCGAGTGCACCTGAAGCTGAAGCTGAAGCTGACTGCATTTTATTTGCAATTATTTTGTAGCGCACTTTATTTTGTTAGCCAAAGGAATTACTTGGCCATGGCTTTGGTTCGACTCAGCCTCAACTCGGCTTGGTTTTATCAGCAACCTGGCCATCTTCGGCTCGCAAGCTTTTGGTCTGGCTAAAAAAATTCTAATTTTACAACGCAGCTGCGCGTCAAGCTGCACAGGGAACTCCTCCTTGGGTTCCCCTGTATTCCCCTAGCCCGAATATGTTTTTTTTTCTCCTGCGACCTGCCTGTCGCGCTGTTGGTGGCGCTGTTGGTGTTCATTACGCAAGAGGTTAATGCACCATGCATCAGCCGCCACATACACTTGGACTTGCCGCACTTGCCCTCCAGTCATTGCATTAAATCAAGACGAACTTGTTCGCTAATTGGTCCAGGCGTGAGGGAATGTGCATATGTGCCACTTAGGGACAACAAAAGTCACACAGTGATACTCGGCAGCAACAAATTCATACTATATATTTAAATAAGCAAGTGCGAGGGAGACTCACAACGGGCAATGAATGCTTTTGATTCTGTTGCTGAAGAGGATTGTCAATTCCTTCCAATGCACTTTACATTCATTCAAAATTCACATTTAGTTGAAGAACTTTTAGTTAAAAATGTCGTACATGAAAGAAAAGTATAAAAGAACTCTTGGCCTAAAAGCATGCAATGAAATATACAAAAATCGACAACGATTTTCCAATCGCAAGCCTAAAAACCTAATTGAACTAATTCAATTTATTTAAATCTATTAACAACTACTAAAAACAGACTTTTTACCTAAAATTTGGATTTTTTGTGTGCATCAGATTTACATTTTTATAACAAATTTAGTTTCATTTGTAGTTCTAAATTTAATTTTAAATATGACGAAACTTTAATTCCCTGTTTGTAGTCATTAGCTGAAATTTACCGATAAAGTTTTCAAATATTTTTTTTGGTTAATTTAAAAATTCAGCTCCATCAAGCTTTTTATGCATTTCGTTGTAGTAATAAAATCCTATTACCTTTTTTTTCAAAACGAAATTCACTGGAAATTATATAACTGACCTTGTGTGCCAAGAAAGTTCATAAACTAAGATTCAAATTTTATTGTTCCTGTTTGGAAAACTACGTCACAATCAAAAGTCAAGATGCCGTTGCTTTGAAGTATCTATAAATAACTTGCTTACATTAACCGTTTGAAATACGAAATTTTTGTCGAGTTCTGTTGAAAAGACAAACTGTGATCATCTTAACTGAAACTGTATCTGCCACATGGATTATGTAAGCATTGAGAAAACATGTTTTGCCAAAAAAAAAGAAATAAATAAAAAAAAAAAAAAAAACAAAGCAAAAACAACAAAATATGCAAAAATCTAAACGCTGCGAAATAGCAAAGGTCGTCAAGCAAATAAACAACAACAAAAGCAACAACAACAACAGCAACAGCAATGATAACGAATACACTTTGAAGGCTGTTCTCATGCAGCGGCCCAAACCCGAGCAACAAAAGCAAATTCATTAAGTAGTCGCAGCACCAAAAGACCAAAAAAAGCACAAAAAAAAATCTAAGCTAAACTCACAAAATAGCAATAATTAAAAAAAACAACAACAAATGCGAATCGATGACTGCAACGCGCGACGAACAACGAACAATCTTCTAACATTTCCTGTCAAATTGCACGGCTAACAGATACCTAAAATAATATCAACAATTTAAGCTTAAAAGTCGTAAGATTGATCAAAATATTAAAAAAAACCTTCTTTTTGATAGGAACGTAATAATCTATAACAATTTTGGAACTGTAAAGAATTAAACATAATTAGAGCTATGCAGATCTAAATAATATTTAATAATCGGAAAGCTTACCATATCAGTTGATAACTTTTAAAATATTTTCAAAAAATACCTAATATGTTTTGAAAAACTTTCACAACATTAAAAAAATATTACAAATAAGATCTTGAAATAAAAAGTTTAAAGTATAAAGTATAAAATACAAAGTAACTAAAGAAAAATAAATATTTTGCTGATCCGAAAAATACATACAAATTAAATCATTAATGTATAATAGCAATTCTGAGTTTTTAAATTAATTTTATTAAGAAATTAATATAGCAAAGCATTATTATAAAATTTATTTTAATTAATAATATATTATTAAATTTAATTTAAGATCCTAAGAAAGTAAATTAATAAATAATAAAATACTCAGAAATAATGAATACTATGCTTAGCTGATCAGAAGAATATTTAGACTCTCAGTTAATTAATTAATGGGAAAAACAGATGCAGATAAAAAGATAAAAACTAAATGGAATACCTAATCAAGCTAACAGAGTCATTAAACTCTTTCTAGCGATTTTTTTACTTAATTGTTGACTACAGGGTATACAAAAACAAAAAAAGCGAAACGCAGTCGAAATTAAAACTTCCGCATTTGCCAAAATTTGGTTGTCACTGTATTCGCTTGTGTTTATTGTTAACGTCGCTAATGTTATTGTCGTTTCTCTGTTTTTATTGTTGTTGCTGTTGTTGTTGTTGATGTTGTTGTTTTTGGTGCTCTACGGCACTTTGCTATAAATTACGTGGCGACCTGTCGCGGCCACACGGGTGCTAGGAGACGGTCATGGGGGCTTCGGTTGAGGGCAGCTCGCATAATTTTGGCAAAGTTAACGAAGGTCTGCGTCGTCGTCGTCGTCGTCGTCGTCGTTGTCGACGTCCCACTAGACCAGTTTTTAAATTACATGCAAAGCATTCGAAATGCAAACTAAAACATTTATTTTATTTGCTACCGCAATGCTCTTTTCGCTCTTGTTGTTGTAGTTGTAGTTGTTGTTGTTGCTAAAGCTTTTTGGCGACGTGTCTTCCTGCGTTTATGTTGTATATTTGTGTGAATCAAATGTTAAACAAAATGCAAACAGCGCACCAAAAACAAAATTCAAACAAAACCAAAAACCAAATGCAAAGCAACAACAACAACAACATCTACGAAAAAATCGCACAATTTTTTTGCAAACTAAAATTTATTTTCAAGGGCAAATGCGCGTATATATACTACATCCAACATACGCGTATATGTATATATTGTATTTATATACTTGTATTTGTATCGCTGTCTTTGTCAACGTTGCAATGCGACGTCACCCTCTGTCTGGCTGCTGAATACCCTATCACAAAGCATAGCTGATCTTATAGTGTCAATAAAATGTGTATTTAAAAATAATACCTCTTTAGCTCTCATTCAACTCGATTGAACAATTTGTGAAATATTTATAAACAACTTAACAAAAAATGTTATTATATAATTTCGTATTGAAACCATTTGTTGATCATGTTTTTTGTTCATCAAAATATTATGACTTGTTATTTATTTATAAAACATTATTTTTATCATGGCTAATATTAAAATGGTATTAATAGATTTGCAAGTTGTGAGAGTATTTATAGATCGCACTGTTTCGCCACTGCTTCTTCCTGCATTTATATTTTCCTTGCTTTTTGGCAATTTTTTGTTCGGTTGATTTTAATAAATTGCGAGGCGCCAAACCCAGGCGCTTTGTTTTCAGCGTAAACTCAACTGAAGCGCTTTAGATTTATGCGACGAGCCAATTAAATTCATTAAACGAAATTTATGATCGGATCGTCAAAGTTGTGGGTGACATAATTGAGTGCTCTGAGGGAGGGCTTAGATACACATATCTTTTACATATACTAGAAGTATCTTCAACTGTTTGTATTGGTATTCGTAAGTTGGCTGGATAGTTCAATAGCCTAGATGAATTACAATGGAAGTAAACAATATTTTTATGCGGAATTTCAAATTGGGCTAAGTAAATTACGCACATTTGGTTAAACTAAACAAGGCGGGGATAAACAAAGTCTTTTGTAAGGCATGCAAATAATACGAGTATGAAATTAGGAATACCAACAACAAAAACAACAACAAGCACAGCAGTAGCAGATCAGCTACAAGCACCACAGCGTGTAATATTTTTGCTATAATCAAAATTGCGTCGATAAAAACCATATTGTTTTCTAGCCGTAGGTGTGCATATGGCGCCCTACTTTTTTCCTTGGGTTTTCTTCGCCAGATACATTTTTTTTTTTTTTTTTTTTTGGCGAGAAATACTCGTCTAGTGTACATACTTAGCATTAAGGTAACATACATAAATTTGTTTTTGGCTTTTTTTCGGGGTGGTCTACAATGAAATTTAGGGCAGCTATCTGAGTTTATTTGTAAAACAAGTTGTTGTTGTTGCCGATGTCGATGTTGTTAAATAAAGGAAAACACATGTGTGCAAACTTCGCACAGCCAATTGCCAAATATTAGAAAAAAGAAGTCAAATTCCAACAAAAAAAAAAAAAAAGAGAAGACTATGAATACGATACGTTCAGAGTCGCGTTACGTATACGCAACGTGCAACGTCCAGTGTTGTGCAGAACAATAAACAACAAACGATTTAGCGTTAGCTTATAAAGAGATTAAATATTTGCGCCAAACGGATTTTATCTGCTATTGTAAAGCAAACACCAAACCAAATTCACTTTCATTTGCCCCCATCACGTCAAAGTGTGAGAGTGTGTTTGGATGTATGTGTGTGAGTGTGTGTGTGTGAGGGCACTTGTGCTCATACTAACAACAGTTGATGATTGATAGCTCAGATAAGATACCATCAAAGCGTTTGCATTATTTATTGCTTTGTCACTGGGACAGGTCAGAGATAAGAACGTCGTTGCCGTTAAATTGTTTATTTTTAGTTAGTGAATGTGTAAGTGAATGAGTGTTCATTCAGTGGCAAAGATGAGTGCATTTAGAGTGCGTATTTTTTTCTATTTCTAATTAGGAATGCTAAATGGCATACATTAAATTTTATTTTATAATAATGAAAAATTAGTGTAAAAACGAATATTAATTTCCTGTGAATTTTTACTAATTTGCAAACTCAAAATTGATATAGAATGTTAATTAAATTCTGTAATTTAATTTATAGTTTATAATTGAAAAAAACAATCTAAAAAACAATGCAGAATTTTTATGAATATTTCCCAATTTTTAATGATATATTCCAATTTTTTGTAATTATCTTTATTTATTATAATTTGAAATAATTGCGAATAATCTTTCTTAAATTCTAATAGTAAATTAATAAATTATTTTTTGCATTAAGTTAACATTGAATTAAAAAGTTACTGCAAAATTCCCATGAATATTTTCTAATTTTTTATGATAAATTCTAAGCTTAAAAATAAATCGAAATAATTATTATTTCACTAAATTCTTCTATTATCAGATGGAATTAAATTCATATTTTATTAATCAAAAAAAAACTAAAGAAGATGGTAGAATACCAATGAATCTTTCCTAATTTCTAATGGTAAAATTTATATATGATCTCCAATAAATTATTTCTTACTTACATTATTAAAATTATTATTATATTTCATAATTGGGAATAAATAATATTTTACAATTACCATGAATAAATCCAAATTTTCGATTTAGTTGTTATAAAATCAAATTAAATCACAGTTTCTTATATTTAATTTAATGTCAGTCGTATTTAGTATGTGGAGAACATTGTCTGATCAGCTACTTAGCAAGTTTTCTCTCTCTCTAATTAACAACGTGCCCTTTTCAATTTATTTTCTCAAATGTATGTGTGTGTTGTGTGTTGGTATTTTTTATTTCCAACTAACTACGAGCAATCAAGTAAAAAGGGTCATTGAATCAATTGTAAGTTATTTCGAGCAAATTGAGAAAGCAACAACAACAACAACAACAAAAAACGAAGCGAAGTCAAAAAAGAAAAATATTTGCTATCTAACGACCCGACAACCCAATGCCAAATTTGACAAACCATTTCTTTCATTCTCTCTCTCTCTACCTCTTAATTTGTATTGCTGCTGGTGTTGTTGGCGGTTTTGCTCTTAGCCCGGCAAAATAAAAACGTCGTAATGCGGCCGGTGGCTGATGCCCGGTGCTCTTCATGGGCCACGAAAACAAATGCAAACAGGCAAAGTTTGTTTTGTCATTCGTTTCATTCGTTCGCTTGTTCGTTCGTTGGCTTATTCGCTTATTCGCTTATTCGTTCGTTGATTCGTTTTGCAGTTTTGGCCAAAAAGCAAACGCAGCGCGAACAGAAGCCAAGCAGAAACGTTGCCAATGATTACGACAAACGCCGCAACGACCTTGCCAATTACTGGTGCCCCACACACACACACACACACTAGCACACACACTAGCACACACACCCCCATTTTGGCCACAGCCAAACTATCTCTCTGGCATTTCTGACGTTTCTCCAAATCGCGCGCTTTTGTTTGCGAATGCGTGGCGAATGCTGAACAGAGAAAGAGAGACAGAGACAGAGAGAGAGATGAGTATCTTTTGCTGTTGTGCGGGTGGCTAAAACTTAAATAATGTTGAAAGGTTAAATACGACAAAACCTTTAAAGTTATTGACTAACGTTCGCACACGCTCTTGCGCCACAGAGTGCGAAGAGGCAAAATGCTGCCCACTCAACGCAAAAATATCTGTATAGATATAGTAAATGTATATAGTACAATGTGTGCTTGCAAATAATTAGCGCAAATTTGACGCTAGTCGCTCAGCGCTGAGAGTGCGTGCGATCGTTCGAATGAGTTGAGTTGAGTTGACTTGAGTGCGTGTATCTATGAGATACAGCTGTGTATCTTTTGGCGTTCAAATTGCTTTTACATGAGCGACAGCGACGGCGACGCGACAGAGAGAGAGAGTACAACACAAATGAAGAGAGACGGCCAACAAAAGCGTGTTAGAGAGAGTGTGTGCGAGTGAAAGAGAGCGCAAGCTTAGGCGCGCAAAAATTTTTTGCACAAAGCGCGTTGCGAGCATCGTCAGATAGTTTGGGCTGTCCGAAAGAACAGGCGATCTACGAGTGTGTGTGTGTGTGTGTAGTGTATGTGTGTGCGTTTTGGTGTGCCATATTTTGTGTGTGCTTTTTGCAAAGTTTACGCACGGCCCCTGCCCCCTTTTGTTTGTGTTTGCCTTTTGTCTTTGTGTTTGTTTTTTTCTTTACTTCTTTTTTTTTGTGTTTTCTTGCCTTTGTGTTTGTGTTTGAGTTTGTAGCTGGGCCAGTAGCAGCGGCAGCAACAGCAACAGCAGCAGCAGCAGCGACAGCACTTTGAAAGCCACTTAAGTATGTTGCGCACATGTGCCGCAAGAACTGAGCAGCAACAACACACACACAACCACTACAGCCACTTTACACACACACACACAGTTGTGAAGCGAGTTCGCTTAGCTGCAAACCGGCAAGTCAAGAAAGCAAACCGATCTGGCCAAAGGCACGAAGCCCACTCGGACTTTGGTTCGGACTTAGTCTTAATCTAAGCCTATTCTAATGCATGCACCAGCCACAAGACGCAGGCCCTGTATAGAGAGAGCGAGAGAGAGAGACCAAGACAGAGAGAGGGAGAGAGAGTATAGAATGCAGAGAGTAAACTGCAGCAGCTTTAGCAGCATTTGCCACATGCGACGCTGTGATGTTGCCTTGCTCTCAGCTGCAACTGCTGCGACTGCGACGTTTGCTGCTAAAGTTGTAGAGCTATTGTTGTTGTTGTCGTTGTTGTTGTTGTTTGCTGCCGCCGCCGCTGAACGTGTTCTTTTTAGACTTTTAGCATTATTTGCAGCATTTGCAACGAACACTCGCTAAAAACAACTGCAACCGCAACGTTGTGGCACGCGTTTCTATCGCAACAAGAAAATTTAAAAAAAAACACAAAAAAACTAAAACAAAAAGACAACAAACGATCTTAGTCTTAGCGCCCACAAAAAGTTACATGATCGCAAAGTGCAAAGTGTCTGGACAACAAACCTAAAATCAGTGCAATATTAATACGAGTAAAATATATACTAAATACAACAATAATTCAAAAACAAACCTTATCGAGGCAAAAAGAGCGTGCAACATGTGGCGCGCAACATATTGAACTTTCCGGCGATTCCTCCAAAAAAAAAAAAATACAAAAAATGGAAATGAGATCAGCGGCTATTTAAACAGCAAACCAAAAAGTATGTGGGGAGAAGAACATATATAGGGAATCTCAGCTTCAACTAGAATTAATTCTCAAATCGAAATAAAGAGCGATAAGCATTTATATTTTTATTGACTTCAAGTTCATTGTAATAAAAAAAACAAGTTGAAATTTCCTTAGAATTTTTGTACAACGAATTTGAATACGAGTTCTAAATAGCGAATGCATATTTTGTGGCACAAGTTCGATAAAATGTAATAATATATTATACATATATATATATTGTTATCTGCAAATAGAGTTCGAGTGAAATGCAAATTGAAAATGTGTGCGGCTGTAAAAAAGAATAACAAATGCAAATTGCGATTTGCGATTTGAGAATTGAGAATTTGAAATTCCACAAAATCAACAAAAGGTGCGCACACAAAAGCCAAGGCAACCAGGCAAACAGCTGATGATCATTATATGAAGCAACAGCAACAACAGCAGTAGGAGATGAGGATGAAGATCGTCATCAGGTTTATCTGTCAGTCCCTTTGAATGTCTAACATGTGAGGCGCACATTTTGCACACAAGCAACGGCTTCGCTTGCTTTTTCGCTTTTTGTTGCTGCGCTTAATTTTCAGACAATTCCATGGAATTAAAATGATATGAGATTCAGACGGAGACGAGCGGACAAAGACAGGGATAGAGTCTCAAAAACCGAGGCGGAGGCTTTTCTTTTTTTTTTTTTTGTTTTTTTGGGGATGATGATGATGAGCACACGAAACGGAACAGAAGCAGAAAACCAAAGCAAAGAAACGAAATAAAGCGAGAAAACAAAGAACCAAGAAAAAAAAGAGACAAACGAGACTTACACATACTCTTAAAAAAAAACAACAACAACATCAGCGAGAACAACATCATAAAGCCAAAGATCGGGTACTAGGTTAGCAGGCAAAAAGAGGAATAGGAATAAAAATGCGCGCTGTCGAAGAAGAAATTCGCAAATTGCTCGTTTGAAAGCGAAAACCAACCGTCAGATACAGATACAAATACGGCTGCAGATACAGAGATACAGATACACGAGGCACAGATACAACTACAAGATCTTCGCTGCTGTAAAAGCTTCCAAAGCCTTCAAGGGTGAGACATAAGCAGCGACAGCGACGTCAGCAGCGACTGCGGCAGCGACGTCGTCGTGTCCAATATGCCCTTGATCGTTCTGCTGTTTGCTCGAAATGTCGCGGCAGCAGCAGCAGCAGAAGCAGCAACAGCAACAGCAGCAGCGTAGTATCTGTATGTAAGCTTTGCCTTTGCCTCTGTCCCTTTCCATACCCGACCCAACCCCGAACCGGCCCGTCCCCGAATTTTGGCAACACACATACAATTAAACACAAAGAAACACAGCACAACACAAAAAAAAAAAAATAAAGAGCGCGGCGCTGTTTGCCGACTTTAGATACTCGCATTTTTGCTCAGTTTTTACGCTTTGCGCTTTTAAATTATGTTATTTATTTTGTTTACTTGGGAATTGGCAAGGGTCTGTCGCATGGTCGGACTGCCAGTCGACGGTTCGCTTTGCTTTGCGTTGTGTCAGTGTTTAGAGCAGATTACAAGCATGTCTATCCGTATCTGACAGATACCGACTACAACTGCCAGTCCAAGCTACTAATTAGCCAATCCGCCTGTTCGTATACGTATTTTGTCTTCTGCTTATATTCTATTTTGCAAAAAAAAACAAGAATAAGTAAAAAAATAAAGAAGAATTGTGTAATAATTTGCCAAAATGCCAACAGCAGAAGCAGCAGCAGCAGCTACAACAGCAACAACTACAACAACTGAAAAAACAAATATTTCGCGTGTTCTTCGCAGCTCATAAAATTTTTTACTGCCGTTTCGCGTAGGAAGTCGCACGTAGGCAGTCGAACGTTAGAATGCGCGTGTGTATTTCTGATACTACAAAAGATACAATAAAATTATTGATTGGTGCTACAACAAATTGATGTGCAAGTTGGACACGCTAGCTACGAGATACTGCAGCATACCAAAAAAAAAAAAAAAAAAGAAACAACAATATCAAGCAACAACAACAAATATTCAAACAAAAGCAAAAGCTACAAATACTCAAACAAGATACTTTGTATCTCAGCTCTTTTCTTATTACTGTGCAAATGTTCTAAAGCATTCACATCTGTTTCACGGAAATGACCAGGTTGGTGTTATAATATTGCTCATCTTGAATCGATTTTATATGAATTGTAAATAATATCAAATACTTTACCAAGGGCTTGTGTTTAATAATAAGCACTAATAAAAAGTATATTGTTGGCAACTTTCAATAGGCATTTGACGAACCAAAAATCTATCCTAATATCCTATAATATTTCTGAAAAGATATTTCTTTTGCAATTTTTCTCTTAGTGGGAACTAACTTTTCCTAAAGAAACTACTGTGATCATCTCATTAACAACTGTATATTTTTTTAGAATAACAAATATTTAATTTTATTATAACTTTTCTTTATTATCTAAATGGTTAAACTGTAATACTATAAACTGAAGATTAAGTTTCCAAAACATTTGATAATCTAACATTACAATTGAAATTTGTACAAAAAATATTTCCCTAAAAATAACTAAATATTACAAAAAGATATTTCCCAAAATAAATATTTTATAAAGTATAAATGTGTCTGAATATTCTAAATTGAATTCAAAATAATTAGTGATTGTAGAAAGAATGTAAGTTATATGAACAAAATTAAAGGTAGAACATTCACATGTTATGCATTTAAATTTTCTCAAAATAACCTAAAGGATACTTAGAACCGACATTTGATCAAATAATTTTACTCACTCTCTAAAACCGTAGTTAAAATTTTTTCCTTTACCAACAACATTACAATATATCTACTACACGGCAATTATCTTTTATATTTACAAACAAAATTTTGATGATATATGTAAATATCAAACAATTTAAAAATCAAAAAGATCCACAAAAGAATCTTAAGGATAGTACAGATAATTGATCACATAAATTAACGTTTTCTCTCTAGAAGAACAGTTCATTTCTTATCCTAACTATCAACATTACACAATCAACTATTTCTTGAATATATTTTATTTCAACTCTCATACTCTTTATGCAGTTGAATATAACTAATTAAGAAATTTAAGTTTGTGAGACATTCGAACACAAAATGCAAGTCACAAATCATAATTCGAAGATACATTTGTATCTTAGCAATCATTAGTGAAATGGCATATTATTGGTCAACTAAGTATTGGCAATTGGCAACCCGGCAAGTGGCCCGCATGACACCAAACCGAGCTTGGCTAATAAATTGGATTTCAGCAGCACTAACTTCATTCGAAGCCATTAAAGTTGAGCATTGGGTTTGGTTTTAGTTTGAGTTTGTTGTGTTCGAGCGTAAAAGTCATCTGCCCGCGCCCATATGGTCAAAGTCAAATTGGTTTGGTTGCTGGCTGCTAAAATCGTTGCCAAATCAATTCCAATTTAGTCAACGGCTTTTGAAGGACAAATACAATGCGATAGCTTTTCTGACTATGGTTATGTGGGGTTTTAGCTGCTGTTGCTGCTGCTGTTGTTGCTGCTTGTTGTTAATGTCAGTTGAATAGGAGCAGCTCGTTGTGTTGTTGACGACGTCATCAATTTAAAATAGATGAAAATACGCAATGCATGCTAATTGAATAATTTGGATTGTGGCACCTACAACAACTACCGATTTTTTATATTGCTAATTTAGTTGTTTTGTCACTGCTGTTGTTGTTTTTGTTGTTGTTACAGCTGTTGCAACAGATATTTTGACAGGTTTCATTGCGCAGGCGTGCAGTTTGCTCTTGCTGTAGCTGTTGCTGTTGTGGGTGGCAGCAACATCGTCAGCAAGATGTTTGTTTAATCAATGCAAATGCACATTTTTGGTCAATTGTGCGCAATGTAATTTATAGCATTTAAAATGCTTAGTTTTTTTTTGTTTTTGTTGCTTTTGCTTTTCGCTGTGATTAAAACAAATGGCAAAGCATTTCAAATGATGTCATCCTGCAGCTGCTGTTGCTGCTTCGTTTGCTTCGGTTGCTGCTGCGTATCTGTGACAGACATGCAGGGTCAGGTTAAAGTTGAATCATTTGTTTATTTCGCAACACGATTTTTCTTTTAGCACACATTGATATGCCAAATGCAATAACAACAACAATAACTACAGCAATTGCCTGCTAATTAATTGAAAGCCATTTTATCGCGCACAAAAGCCGACTTGGCAATCAATTTTACAGACAATAATAACAAACAACACTTTACACAGGCAAAGTAAGTGAGTTAAGACTGGCAACAATAGGCTCCAATAACGGCTGCAATGTGCAATATGAGCAGCAATCATCAGTGGCAGCTTCTAACTGCTGTTTTGTTAGCATTTCAAACACGCCCCAAAAAACAAAAGTAACAAAAGTATAAAAAAAAAACGGGCACAGGCTCGCCCCAGACAAAGTCCTCTAAAGCAACCACAATGAAATGCCAGACAACAGCTTGAAATTTTGCGAGATTCTTTTGGCGTTTTCAGTTTTCAGTTTCGTTTTTTTTTTTTGTTAGCCATCGCCTGTTTGGCTCTTAACTGTTGGTTGCTGGCTGTTAGCTGTTGTTGCTTACAACAAATAAACTGCTTTTAACCTTGAGCCGTGCGCATTTAGTTTGTAAGTCACGTCTAAGTCGCCATCGCTGCTCAAAAGGTTTGACACTCAAACGCGACGCGACGCAACGATGACGCCAACGCCAGCAGCAACAGCAGCGGCAGCAGCAACCACAACAACAACAACATCAGCAGCAGCGGCGCATGCGCTCTTTTTTTTGGCCATCGGGCTGCGACTGCGGCTTCAACTTCGCTTGTTAGCTTGCTCTTTTTTCTTTTTTAATTTTTATTTTATTTCTTGTTGCCATTTTTGCAAAATTTTTGGCGTGCTTCGTTTCTACCCTTTTGCCTTGTTCTTGTTGTCAAGTGTATGTGTTTGTGTGTGTGCGTGTGTATTTCTCTTCTTTTTTTGTGGTAGTATTTTTGGAACTTGTAAAGTTGCTGCGCCGCTTGACCAATTTGAGTTTGAGTTTTGCACGCCACTAAAAAAGGTTAAAACATGTTTTTTTGAACTAGGTTTTCCAGTTGTTTCTAATGGCCTGCTATATTTATCGGGACCCAGGGGGTAGCCTCGAGCTGAAGAGTGTGTGGCGGTGTGCCATGCTCTGATGTGCCATGTGCCTCAGGTATAGGTTATGTAATGCCAACATGTCGTCTTGCCTTTGTCTATTCGCGAAGTTCAGCAAAATTTCGAGATTAATTGCCGATATCAGGTTTAACATGAAAAACATTCCCATCAAATTTGCTAAACTCTTAATGAGAATATATTTTCAAAATGTTATATATTTGATCCTTTTCGAGAAGACTGATTAACCAATATTATATTCTAAAATTGTTAAAAAAAACTCTTTTATATAATTTTTATTATATTCATATTATATTCATATATATTCCTTCAATCTCTTTTACTTATTATATATATTTATTACTCTTTTACATTTTATTATATTCATATATTTGTTTAAAGATTTTTATTAATTAATTCATTCAAAACACTCGTCAAACATTCGTTATGATTACCTCTAATTTATATTTTATTTTATTATATTTATTTAGTCAATCAAACACTCTTCAAATTCTACCATCAATTTTTAATGGGAAAGATAAAGGAACTATAAAAATGTATTGATTATTGACATAGCTTTTTTTATTGCAAAATTTCTTTATTTGTATTACTATTTATTTTATATATTTATTCATTCATTCAAACACTCCTCAAGGAAATAGAATCTAAAAAAGTGTATTTATTTATTACATATTTAGTTGAAGTAGTTTATTTATCCTCTGAAGAGGGGGAAATAATATATTACTATTATTAAAAAGTGCTGACAGTATATATTTATAATTAGAATCTATCAGTAAGAGCATTAAATATTTGCCTTGCTTTGCCATTCATTGTCATTATCTTGAATGAATTCCCAGGGAGATAAGAAACATAAATACGTAATAATAAATTTGGGCAATAAAAAAAATCTTTTCATTTTGTTTATTTATTTATTTATTTTTGTTCGTCTTTCGATTATCAATAATTGTCTTACTTTTATGAATATTATTATTCGATTTATTTAATTGTACTTTATGTGCTTACACATTTCACTTAGCTAAACACGCGCGCTTCCATTTGTTTAATCCACATCATTATTCGCATTTGCACACACACACACACACACACACACACACACACACAACGAACCAATAGCAAGTATTAAATATCTAGCGTGGCAGGGCGAGAACAAGGGATAAAGAAAGAGGCAGAAAGAGAGAGAGAGATGCATTGGTATTGGTTTTGAGTTTGCTAAAAATTTAACAAAATATACATCAATAAAAAATTAAAAGAGCACAACAAAAATGAAGAAACAAACATCGAATAAAATACAATTTAACAGAGAAAAAAAGAAGAAAAATAATATAAACATTTTTATGTAGTTGTTGGTGGCGTATGCAAACACACATACAGACACTACATGTGTGTGTTGTTAGCTATTTCGGGTTTTTTTTAAGTGTATTCAGTTACACACACACACACACACATACATACTCGTACGCATGCCTTTGGTGTGCCTGTGTGTGAACTTTAAATTAGACGAAACACGACAGCGGCAGCGGCGGAGGCAGCAGCAGCCCATGCGAGCAGACCCTAATAAATTTCGCATACTTTGCGAATTTATGCTGAGAGAGCAACAACAGCAACAACAACAAGCACTACAACGACAACCAACGACAGTTGTTGCTCGCTGCCGAGCAGCAGCAGCAGCCAAGCCCAAAGCGACGTCGCGTTGTCTAATGGCGTCGCTGTTGGCGTTGACGCTGACGCTGACGTCGAAGTTGACGTTGACGTAAACGTTAGCGTTAACGTTGACTGCATTTGCCAACGCTTTAGCTGCTCATTTGGCGTTTTGTGATCTTCTTTTGCTTCTTCGCTTCGTATTCAAGGACAAGTGGCCGAAGTCGGCTCTGAGTTTTGCCTGCCTGTGTTTTGCTGCTCTGTGATGTGCCTTCTTCTGCCTGCTGCTCTGTTTTTGGAACAGACCCGACACATACACACACACACTCATACAATTATACTTACATACAACACTTATTATGTATTGCTTAGCTCCTATTCGCTTGTTGTTTATTTTGCTACGGTCAAAGGAAGCTTCACATGGAGCTTAGAATCTGGTATCCACTGTGAAGTGGGGACTGTAAATAACTTGCAAAATAAATATGATGTAATCTCTCCCTTTTGTGTATTTCACATTTCACATTTCGCAAACGCTTTTTGCACCTTTCTTATCGTGCTGATTACTTAAACGCTTTAGGCATGAATGAATGGTGCGGCATTAGTTAGTTAGTCACACGTACTAGCTCAACTAACTTCAAATTAAGTGAGTTTCATTTCATTTATTGTTTGCGTATCTTAAAGAAACAGCAACTAAAGACAACAACTCTCAAAGAAGCCCAAGAGAAAGAAAGATGGAAAGAAAGAAGACAAAAACACAGTTTTGATTTCGCCTTTAGTCATTTCATGATGCTCTCTTTTTTGGTTGCTTGCCTTTTTTTTTGTTTATTGTTTTGTTGTATTTCTTCCTCTTCTTCGTTTTTGCTTACTTTTATATTCACTCTTTTTTTTCTGTGCGCTTAATTTTTGCATGCACGTTTCGGCGCTGACCTTGAAATTTTTTCTTTTGCTTTTTACGTTTTATTTGCTGCTGCTGCTGCTGCTGTTGTAGTTGTTGTTGTTGTAGTGACTCGTGTGTTGTTGTTGTTGTTGTCGACGCTGTTGCTGCTGCTGCTCTTGCTGCCTCTGCTGTTACTGTTGTTTATTTTAATTTTATATTTTTTATATTACGTTACTCCGGCTGCTAAAAGCTGAAGAGGAAGCAATATTCAAAAAATACAGGCAGGCGATTATAACACATAAAAAACAAGTAAGAGTGCATTACGCATTACTTCACGACTAACAGATGCCCTGTAAACAATTTAACAAAAATTATTGAATTAATGTAAATTTTAAATGATAAAAGTTTAAACGAAACCTTTAACTCAATTATTTCTTTTACTTATCTTTATATCTACTATCAAATTCATCAAAAGTTTTTTATTTAAACCAATAGTTTTTCAACTGTTTTATAATTTAATATTATGAAGATGAACAAGAACTTCAAATAAATAATTAAATTTATTTATTTACAATATACATACATATCATATCAAGATACCTTTTGTTTTCCAGCAAATAATATTCATCAAACTCAATACCTTTAGATTAATACTCATGAGTCATTAATTTGCCAAAAAAAAAAAATACAAAACTCACTTTTTCCAGACTTTCGGGTTACAGGGTATCAAGAACTTGACATGCGCACGCATTGCTGTTGAATCTTATAATTATTTATTATACGTATAATGTATATGCATTTTAATTTAGTTGCCTTTGTATTTTAATGAGAATTTCTAAAACTGGCGTTAGCCATGTGGCATTTAATCTACTAAATTGGCCTGGTAATTATATTAATTCACTTAATATTACCTTTTTTTCATCTAAATCAGCTCATTGTATGGCAATTTATGATATAATACACGTAATACATTGTCCTTATGGGTCAACCAAAAAAAATTAGATTAACAAATCAAGTTGGTTAACTAATTCCAACGAAATATTTCGTACGTCATACATTTATATGACTTTGATTATTTGCATATATAAATGTAGATATTATTGTTCTATTCTTGATTAGAATGAACAAATATATAAACCGTTGCCTTTTGCAGCTCATTAAAAATTGTCGCCAACTTTTGCACCTGTCGCATCGGCTGCCACCTTCAAAAAACACATTTTTACTGACAATGCGGCCAACATTGTGGCAACTAAAACACACACACAAGCACACACAAACACGGATAGAACAACACACATATACTCAAATATTAGACTGAAATTGAAAGTGTCACCGTGGCTTGTTTTTGTGTGCTTTGTAATTTTGTAGACATCTTGCGTTTAATTTAGTTTTTAATTTTCAATATATATACTATGAATACATACGTACGTATGTATGTACAACAATATTTTGAAAATTCGTTTTGTATTTATTTTGATGTGTGTGCTTTCGCGTTACTTGTGCACAATTTTGTGTGATTATTAATTTGACCCAATTTCGCTGACAGCTGAAAAGTCGGCAAATATTGTGTAGATGGCCAACACTCTTTGGGGCTATCTATCTTTAACAGCACGATGATCATGCTTATGATGCTGCTGATGATGATGATGAGTTGTAGGCCTCAGCGAAGCAAAGGTGTTGTTTATACCCTCGAGCAATTAGGCAAACGCAGCATGTGGTGTCGAACCACAAATAAATATGGGTCATTATATCATATACAACTAATTTCAAGTATTTATAACACTCTTTTAAATAATTAGCTAAAGGGTATTCGAGATGTGCTGCTGCATATTGTGTAATTTTGTAATATGTTTGCAGGCATTTCGTCAGTCAAGAGTCATTCAAAGATATTTGGTAATTTGTCAAATGAGCCGCGAGTTCGCGTTCAGCTTCATCATCCAACTGACAGTTTTGTGACAGTTGCTGTGACAGGACTTTCCGCATTATTAGCCAGCTTCAGCACACTATATTTGCATATGTGCATATGAAAGCGATAACTAAAAGATGCCAATTGCCAATAGTCGATTGTCGATTGCATTTCGGAGTGCCGAAAGATGAAAGTGCTTCAAATGCAAGGCAGCTGTTAATTCTGCCAATTATCCAATGTGTCAATTGGTTGGCTGTTGTCAATTGTCGCTGTTCGAGATGTGCTAATAAATTATTTTAATTGGAATATCAGCACAAGAGAAAGAGAAAGAGAGAGAGAGAGTGCGAGTGCGAGAGACTAACACACTTGTACAACGATGCGTATAATTAATTTCGCAGATTGCGCATACGCCACGTAAAGTGTAAGCAAGTGCAAAGCAAAGGCTGCAATTTATCATTTGACTTGTGCAAAAATCTGCATGTCTGCACCAATTACAAATTAAATACATCAACCAGCTAGAGAAGCTTCAGCGATGCAGCAGACAAAAGATGCCACAAAATTAACTTGTCCCAAAGCAAAAACTAAGTGCCGGACTTGGCACTTGGCACATCGGGCACCAGGCATCAGGCATCAGGCAACGGGCCAACGTGTTGCCTCGGTGCAATATTTGGTTTGACAGAACGAGTGCAGAAAGCGAAGGCGTTGTTGGCGTTGCGGTCTATGCTGCCCAAAAGGCGGCCCCGCCTCCTCAGCTCCTGCTGTAAAATGTTTTGTGCTGTAAATAATCGCATTCTCGTCAAATGGCAAAACATGTTGGCCATTTAATTGGGTTTGTTTTTATATTTTTTTTTTGTGAGGCACTGGAGCCCACGCATGAGAAATAGCTAAATGAAAAGCTGCCTCTCATAAAGATGCACAAATTATGTCTTATTAAGTGTGAAGAGTCGGACCCCGAGTCCGAGTCCGAGCGAACCACTTGGCTGCATTTGTCATACGTGTTTTGCCTGTCGCAGCAAATTATGCAAAAGGCAAATAAAAACAAGTAAGAAAGTTACAGTCGAGTGTGCTCGACTGTGAGATACCCGCTACCCATTTTTAATAAAGGCAAAATATTGCGGTATCATTTTGAAAATATACCGAAAATACTAATAAATACTAAAAATATACCAAATGGTATGTTTGGTTTATCGATATAGTACACCATTCAAAATATACCATAGACGGCACAATGTGCCAGATTGTCGGCCAAAGCAAGTAAGTAGTAAGTAAGTAGGCGTTTTCACCATACAAAAGTATTTCTTTAATAACTTCCACAATTTGTATCTGATCGCAACCAAATTTTCAGGAACCATAACTACTATAGTAATTATTGTATGTACCGAAATTCACAACTTTAACTTTAGCTTTAAAATTACGCTTGTTATTCGATTTTTTTGATTTGCGGGGGCGGAAGTGGGCGTGGCAAAATTTGAAACAAACTTGATCTGCGTGCAAACATAACAAATGCTGTCGAAAAAAAATTATAGCTCTATCTCTTATAGTCTCTGAGATCTAGGTGTTCATACGGACAGACGGACGGACACACAGACACACAGACACACAGACGGACAGACGGACATGGCTAGATCGTCTCGGCTGTTGACGCCGATCAAGAATATATATACTTTATAGGGTCGGAGATGCCTCCTTCTGCCTGTTACATACATTTCCTGCCGGCACAAAGTTATAATACCCTTCTACCCTATGGGTAGCGGGTATAAAAAACTATAAATGCGATATATAAATATTTTGGCCCAGAGCGCAACATTTGTAAACATATATTTCGAGGGGCTGTCAGAGACGCTCAGATGACTTCCAAGTTTCGGTTTCAGTTCCAGCCCGACGCATTTGCTCCGGGCGTTTGCTCGTTAATTGCACCGGAAGTCCCGTCATCACAAATTTGTTTTCGAGCGCATGCAGAATGAATATTATTATTATTATTATTATGATTATTTATTTACTTATTTTGTTGTGTTATTTATTTACGTACGCGAATTTATGTGTGTGTGTGTGTATGTGTATGTGTGTGCACATTTATTATTGTTAATGCTTTTTGCGCCAACCAATTAAATGCTGCTTCTGCTGTTGTGTGTGGTCAAGAAATCAAACAAAAGTAAAACTTGAATATTACTTTTCGCATGAGGTTCGCATATAAATCTTTGTGAGCCCATGAATCACAATGCCAATGCGAACGAATACTTCTTCTTTTTTTTGCTGTCCCAACCCATAGATATATAGATATACATATGTATTCTGAAACATTCCTCGACAACTTTGCATAATCCTCAGCGTTGTCAACTTAGCGCCGCCTTTGTGATCTCTCCCAGACTGGGCGTGCTTCGCCTTGTGCCTTATGCCTTGTGCCTTGTGCGTTATGCCTTGTGTCGTCTGGACACTTTCGCATCCAAATTAATTGAGTCATGCCAGACACCCACAAATCACACACACACACATCACACACACAGAGGTATAGAAGATGCTTTTGGCGTTAGTTGGCTACCCCAAAAAACATGAGTCAGTGTTCAAGTCGGAATTGCTGCGCATCGGTAAGCCACCTTACAAGCTATCTCCAAAATATTTTGCGTCGCTGCAAGTGTGCAACTTGTGGCAACTCAAGCTGCCAAACAATGCGAAAATGTGGCAAATATGCAAGTTAGCAAATCAAAACATAGCAACGAAGGCAACCGCAACCCAAAGACAAGTTTTGCTCCAGCTCTTCTCTTCGTGTCACACACGCCATGCCACATTCTGTGGCACAATGCAATGCAAGGTAGATTTTTGGCAGTGTGAAATGTGAATGCCGGAGAAAGTTGTCGTCGTCGCACTTGCCAAAATATGTATTTTCAATTCTTTTGTTTTGTTTCCTATTATATTTATTTTACAATCCAAATTTATACACTCGCAACATTTTGCTGTTGCATTCAATTTTCAATACAGAGGCTAAGAATTGCATTATTTCTTTTTTTTAAAAGAAAAAGAAGTCTGTTGAAGTTGCATTTTATATTTATTTAAAGTTAAGAAAATATAGAAATATAATTCTTTATCTTTAAAACAGCAACATCAAAACAACTTTTAAATAAAAGTACACTTAATTCTTGATTAAATTGTATTTTAACCAATTAAAAATATTACCTTTTCAAACCAAATTTATATAATTTAAGTATTCTATAAATATGCTTTCAAATTCAAATAGAGATTGCATTTTATATTAAGTTGAGCAAATATTGAAATATATTAATGTATTCCTAAAACAATAAAAACACTCCGAAATAAAAGTAAACATATTTACATAATTGAATTATATTTATTATATTATTTTTGTATTATTTTAACAGATTAATTGAAACTTTCCATAAATATGCTTCTGAATTCAAATAAAGCCTGTTGTACTGACCTTTTGCGGCAAACAAACACAAAATTTACAAGTCGGCTTATGTTGTAGTAAAGTTAATTATGCGCTTGTAACAACAACAAATTAGCAACAAAGTATTTGCCAAGGCTAGACTCAAGCTCAACTCAACTTGGCTCGACTCAACTCGACTTGACTAAACTTGACTTTACTTGGCTCTATCGGACATACTACAGACAATCGGAGGCAAATTTCTTGTAAATTATAATACAAAAACAAATTGAAAAACCAATTTCGCATGCGTCAAAGTGCGACCGCAGAGAAATAAAATAGTAACAACAGCAACACCAACAACAACAACTGTAAAATGGGCCTGCTAGCCCATTAGGTATTCAAATGCTTACAACGCGAATAGCGAATGGCGAATTGCTTGAATAGCGGGAGGAAGATGTCGTGGGCAAGGCAAGGGGCGGGTAATCGCGGGGCTTCGTCGAACGCCCTTTACCTTGCTGACATACATTTTATGCTAAATAGCCGACGGCGAAACGGACGGGATATGAAGAGCTTCAATGTTGTTGTTGTTGTTGCTGTTGCTGTTGTTGTTGTTGCTGCTGTTGTTGGTGAATTCATTTGTGCTGGTTATGTCAGTGGGTCTAGTGGATCTGTTGTCTTCGACCCACTAATTTGGCAATAAAGTAAACGGTGAATATATTTTTTGTCTGTTTTGTTTGTAACCTTCAAAAAAAAAAAACTCCAAACAACAACAAAAACAACAACAGCGAAGTACACGCGCATTTACATTTGAGACAAAACAACTTTTGAGCAAAACTTTTTCAAGCATATTAACATTTTGTGCTTCTTCAAAATTAACTTTGTTTTATGTTTGTCAGATATTTTATGTTACACATTGATTGCCTGATATCTGGAGCATAGAATGAATGCATAAATTAATCAATTTATAATTATATTATAATTTGATATCGGCTAAAGATGAAACGATGAATTTTTTAAATGGGTAAAGGTAATTTTTATGACCGAGAAAAATGCTGAATTTGGCGTTTCAAAAGAAAATTATAAAAAATAATAAGAACAATTTCGTTGAACAAAAAAAAAGTTGAAAGACACAATTTAAATGAAGTACGTATACTTAATATTAATAGGGTAGGTTGAGTAGAATTTTATATTTCGTTTCATATTTTTTTAATTATTATACAATTCTCATTTATATGAAATTGTGTTATACATACATAACTTAAATAAAAATAAGAATTATAAAAGTAATAAAAATAAATAACTTTGTTGCCCGGGTATAACTGCTTCGATGCCAAAAATCAAACAAAATTCTTATCATTTTTTTTGTTACTTTTCGTATAGTGTAAATAATTCTTTTTTGTGCCAAGTTAAAATCGCTTACAAGCGCCAACAAACTTGGCTCGCAACATTAAAAAATCATTTCTGCTGATTTGTTTAAACAAAACTTTTGCACTGCGCTTTTTATTGTTGACTCAGCTGGTGGGGCTGGGGCCAAGCTGGAAGCTCTCAGCTTACAATGTTGGACCCACTGGCGCCAACAGCCAACACAGCCAACTACAACAGCGGGGCTGCCCTCTTGAAGGCCCCGCAACACATAAGCGCCAGCAGCAACCACAGCAGAAAATAGCAAATGGCAAATGGCAAAACGCAAAACTGCAATCAAAAATAAACACATAAAATAACCAAAAAATAATTCAACTTACTCCAAAACGTGTTGCCACTTACAATGCTTTACAGCAATAACGAAAGCCGCTAAAGTGCTGTAATGGGCCCGCTTAGTTGGCCCATAAAATGTTGTTCAACAGTTTTTTGCTGGCCAACTGTTTTCTATACTACATACATATGTATATTGTATTTGTTTTCGCATATGTTATGACTCTGCAGACATTTAAGGACTTGTTCGAGTTAACGAGCTAGTTGCGAGTTTATCTGAGCGTGATCTTGACTTCTTATCAATATGGCCGCAGGATGCAATTCCGCAAACTGCAATTTAATTTATCTGAAATTGGAATTAAACAACATTTGGTAATGGTTCAATTAACTCTCAAAGAGATTTGTATTTCCGAATAGATTTGAATCATTTTAAGCATATTTTAAATAGCTGTAATTTAACTATGTTTTTTTTATTTTGTTTGTCAAACAAGTTTTGTTTCTTTGTTTTTTTGATTTGTTTTTGCTGTTTCCATTTGGTGTTCTGTGCAAAAGGCCAGCGGACCGTGCAGTTTGGTCGAGTCGACGACTTCCATTTCGGTTCCCGAACTACTCTTAATCACTTCCCCCTCCTCGTCTCCCCTGGCAGTTGCTGCTGCGTTTTTGGTCGCGTTGCATGCGCGTGTTCTAATGCGAAATTAATTCAACATGTTTTGTTTTTTATTATTTTATTTTGCCAACGTATGTAATTTTTGTTTTCTGTGTTGTCGGTTTTGGCAAATTAAAATCTTGCAAAAAAGCAGAAACCCACAAAAATTCTATAGCTAATTTTACTACGACTAGTTAGTTAGTTAGTTAGCTAAATCGCAGCTGCTGCTGCAGTCAACTGGTTTCTGTTGTTTTTTATAGCCAAATATGCGATATCTTTTTTTCTTTGCGCTTTTTTTTTTTGAGGTTTATGTCTTGTTATGCGCTCGGTTGTCGTTAATGAACGAAGGTCAGTTTTATGCCGGTTCACTTTTCTGCGCAGCGGTCAAACACTGGCAATATGCATATTTTATAATATGCTAGCCAAATTGAATAGTTTCGATTTTGGTCATACTTGTATCAACGTGATCTTATGCGGGTGTGGAAGAAATATCATCAGCAATTTCATTACTTCCTTTATTCATTTCAGTTTGTGAAGCTAATTTATCACAAAAAAGTCTTTTCAATAGAAGAACATTTTTAAGGCAACATATTTGCAATATAATTTAATTCAAAAGCCATAAAAATCGATTTTTTATTTTTAAATATATTGAACAACATTAAAAAAACTACTAGTAATTTCGTAAATTTGTAATTTTTCATTTTTCAAACATATATCATAAATATACGAAAAATTATCGCAAAAATTCTACGTTTTGTAAATTTCCAATCAAATCTAGGAACAGATCATCTATAATAACATTCACAATTGTTTGGCTTACTTTTGTGTCATCATCATCAAAAATCTCTGATTTAATTTTTTACATTTTGCAATCAAAGAAAATTGAATTCTGAAACCAACAACCATACAATACATATCATATCTAGCTACAGATCATGTTCTGCGATCAGTTTGCTTAGCCCAGCTGCTTCGAAAGGGTTATCGATCTGGCTGTAAGCTGCAAGAACACGGCGAAAGCAGCTTTGCAGTCCAATAGTTGTACTTGAAAAAGCGGCAACGATCCACGTCGCCGCCTCCTGAGATATGGATATAGAGATATGGATAGATTTGGCTGAAAGCTCAGAGCGCAGAGCACTCTCAGTGCTCAGCCCAGTCACTGAACCGCCCCTTTCCGCAGTCGTTTGGCTTTTCCGTTGCCCCGGCGGCTCATGTGAAATGCAAACAGGCAATTAAATGGCGTTGCAAAAGGCGCAAAACTTTTCAATGCGCCGCAGTTGCAGTTGCAGTTGCAGTTGTTGCACTTGCCCAGGCCAAGCAACGTGTATGTGTGTGTATGTGTGTGTGTGTATGAGTGTGTGTGCGCATGCGTCCAGTTTTTACAGTTTTATTAACTGCATTTTTATCTAGCTGCAGCCAAACAACTCGCAGCAAACTGCACGAACTGGCTCTGAAAACTCCGGTGCATGGAGCGGAAAAAACATTGCCAATGTTGTTGCTGTTGCGGCTGCTTGCAGATGTTGTTGTTGTGTCTGTTGCTGTTGCTGCTGTGTTCGAATCGCACGAAATACCCTTTTGGCCAAGAATTTGCTTGAGCTTAAGGTACCCAAACAGGAGGAGGAGGAAGCTGCTTTGCCGCCTTGTTGCCGCACTTGTTTTCTGCCTTGCTGCAAACCAGTTGAGCGTCTAACTGTTCACCATGCCAGCCAAGCAGCCAGCCAGCCAGTTGGGGCAAGTGCAACAGCAACAGCAACAGCAATAGCCACAGCAAATGGCAGTCGTAGCTGGTCCGTTGGATCTTTGCTTATTACTTATAGAATTTATTTGGCCCACAACAAAACCAGGCAGCCAACACGACTGACTTGTAAAAAAAGAATATAAAAAAAAGAATAAAATAATGATAACTGCTGAATCGTAAAAAAAAGGTTGTGCACAACAAACAAAAAATATGCAACGAACTACAGGCATTTGTCTGCTCCTGGGCAGCAACAGCAGCGGAAATTGTTTGTCCTACAAATATTGTACAAAAAAAAAGAATACGAATAAATGGAGAAGAACAGAGCTTGTTGTTAGTTGTATTTGTTCTCATTGGAGGACTGGTTGTTGTAATAGAGATAGCGCTGCCAGGCACGGGCTGTTTTCCTTATAGGGGCAATCAGCCATCGACAACTTGGGGCCAATTCAGGTTGCAGCAACCACGGTTGCAGTTGCAGTTGCACTTCCAGTTGCAGTTGCAGTTGCAGTTACCGTTGCAATTGGCATATTTACCAAGGAATGTCAACAATTTCCTTTTAATAATTTGCCAGTCTGACGGGTTTTTAGGCCTTTCTATTATTTCTGAGTGTGTGTCTTTTTGTTGGCAACTCAATCAGTTGGCTATAAGGCAATTAATTAATTGGCCAAGCAGATGCTTAACCACAGAATGCTGAGGCACAAAGTGCTTTGGTTCAGGCTACTTGCCTCAAATCCGCGCTACCGTAACATTCAAAAGTCAATATTGAAACGAGGCTGTGGAAGCTGGCAAACAGCCGCCGGACCAACAGCAATGGCATCAGCAACGGCAGCAGCAGCTGTCACAGACACTTGGCCAACACACGCACACTCAAAGTTAGCGAGACAGGCACTTGGAGTGAAGCACTCTTAAAGTATGTATGTATATACATACCTGTGCACACTTTGGGAGTTGACTTTTGGCACCTAGTGTTTGGTGTTGGCCCATTTGGGGGGACTCTGCAGTTCTTGTAATACTCTGTGGAATTTCACACGACAATTTGCGAAAGACGCTTTTGCGAACATCGCATCGCTTTGACGACATTTCGTCAAGGAATTTCGCGAGATTTTTAAATGATTTAAGTCAACTATTTAAATTTGTTCAACAATTTTGATTTCTTTTAAAAGTAATGTTAGAAAACTTTTCCAGTTTTACATGATTTATGTTAACAATTGAAATACGTTCAACATTATTGAAACTGTGCAATTGCGAAGAATTCTTTTCGCTTAAACTGAATAGTAATTAATTTAAATTGAAAAAATATTGAAACTATGATATTTTTGTCTAATGATCATCTTGGAAATGTAATGAATTTACTTTGATAAATTTCTGTATTTTGAATACGCTTTGTAAATTTCACCATCATTACAACTGTGCAATTTTTGTCAAATAATCCTTTTGAATTTAAACTGAAGAGTAGCAAAAAGGATATAGATTTCTAAATGACTAAAGTAAACTGATCAAATTTGAACTGAATGCAAATAATAAACTACACTCATACTGAATAATAATGTATATGAAATTTCGGCAATAAATTCATTCATTTTAAATGACATTCACATTCAAATAATACCTTATTTCAATAGCAATTTTTAACATTGAATTGAGCTCAATTTTACTAAAGAATTTCTCAATATTTAATGACTTAAGAATACCATTTAAACTTCTTTAACATTACTGAACCTTTTGCATAGTTCAACTACTATTTGAAAGGAATATGTAATGAATATTCGTGTGATTCGCACAGTTGTTTTACACTATTCACTTGGTCTGCAATTAGGCAAATAGTTAACTTAGTATTTAATGTCAATCACATGCAATCGTCAATTAACACTGTGTGCTATGAAAAATTAACGAGGTGTCTAAGAAAATTGCACTACAACTGTTACTGAATATTTGAATGCAGAAAAGAATATTAAAAATTTATGACAATTTCTTATAGTTCAAGGCAGCCAACAATTAGGTAAAAATGCCAAGAAATTAAAATCTTGAGGTAGGGTATAAAATTTATGTAATCTTAGCCGGAAGTCATAGAATCTTTGCAGCTGTATTTGTGTTTGCCAAAGTAAAGTAGAGAGAAATTTTAAAGGCCAGCAATTGCCTGCTTCAGTTATGAAGACTGACTGACTGAAGACAAGGTGGGCAGACTTACTGCTAGGCTAGTTTATTAAGTGGGCCTGGCAGCGGCTTCCTGCTTTGCAATTGTCAAATGGCTGTGGATGGATTGAACTGGACTTGGGTTAGAACGGCAAGTTGCATGTTGTTGCTGCCACACTGTGAATGGGCTACAGAAGCTCGTCAGAGTTTTGACCGAAAATTGTTGTAATTTGCAAACCGTTTACACTCCAGCTTACAGCCTGGGCGTGCCTGCATCTGATACTATAATCGAAACACTTTAATGGACACTCGAGTGTACTACCTAATACTATATTGTAGACTAGTTATAAGAACACAAAACAAAATAAAATAAATGCTTGTTAGACTGCCCGTAGTGTGTGCGTGTGTGAATCGATGTATTGGCCAAAAGGACGCCAATTAAAATAGCTAACAACTTAGAGCATACTAAACAAACAATATACAGCTATAAATAAATATCGAAATAAAAATACTCAATAAACACACACACAACACAAAGCATCAACTAAAACATTCTAGTGTAAAATGCATTTAACACATTAGCAGCATTATAAAAAAATATATATATATATATACATATGATTTCATTTGAAATTCACCTTTTTCGTTCGTTAGCATTATTATTTAGACAAGTTTATTGTTGTTGTTGGCATCTCGACTAATAAATATTTTTCTCTATTTCTAGGTAAGTCAACTTGAATGCAATATTTACTACAATTTTTGTGTGTGAGGATCAATTCATAAATATTCAAAAGTTCGCAACAACAATTCAAACATATGCCCAGGTAATGTCATCTCAATATAATTAGTTACGTTTTTATTGAACTCTATGTAGATTTAATAGTAGTAGGGCAATCAACGAATCCACCCGAAAAAAAAACTTTACAGCATGAATAATTGAAATGTTTGTGTTGCACTTTCTGCAAAAGGGAACTTCACAAATATCACACTGTGCAACATTTTTTCTGCTACATTTTTTTTGCCAACATTCCACTTTGGCGCCTCGAACAGTGACCATAACCAAAACAGAAAAAAAATAAAAGTGGAAGGAAAAAGAGCAACCACAAAAAATGCCACAAGGGTAAATAACGACACAACTGAAGGGCAAAGAGAAGAAAATAAAAGAAATAAATAAAAAGTGACTGCAACAAGGGCAACAAGAGAGCAACGCTTAACCCGGTCGAGTGGCAAGTTGAGAGTGGCACGAGGCAGGCAGGGGAAACGGAAAGCACTTGCCGACAGAAAAGTAAAAGCGCAAAATTGTCATAAAAAAGCGCGTAATAAAGTGGACGCCTCTCTGGGCCACGCCCACAGCCTTAATTGCTGGTCAAATAATAGCTGTAATTTTGACTGCAATAAACTTTAATGCGCACAGATAAATTTTCGTTTAAGCAAATGTATACACGGCGTTTGTCTTTGGGGCAACGATACGCTTCGGCATTGCAAACTTGGGCTTTGGCTTCCCTCTTTTGCATCAGCATGAGCAACGGTCGAACGTTTTTGTCACGCTGCAGCCGTGCTACATTGCGTATGCGCAATTTTTTAATGTGTTGCATTTGCCTGTCATATTTCTTTAATGGTTGCCATTTTTTATGACTTCAGTTTTTCGTATAAATAAAGTGGTAAATGCAATTGCAACTTGCCACGGCTGCAACAACGTCTGCGGCAAGTGACGCGTGGGCCGCAAGCAGCGGCTAATAAAGTCATAAAGCAGCAGCAACAAATTAATTAAACAAATAAACAAGACACAGTTGCGAATGCATGAGGCTGCCTCAGAGATTTGAGATGCTGATGGAGACGTTGACGTAGACGAAGTTGCAGCCACGGCGCATAACTCAGCGCTCACAAAATCTATGCAAATCTGTTAAGTCGCATGATGTCAGAGGCCAAAAAAAAATAATACGAAATAAAAAACAAACAATTAAATATGCGGTAGTCAAGTGTAAGCGACTGCAAGAGACTCTGTAGATGTACAAAAAGATAGAAACTTGATTTTAGCTAATAGGCAAAAAATAATCTTCACTATTCTGAAATAATAAATATCGATTAGCAAATTTTTGAAGATTTATTGTAAATCTGAATAAAACAAAACGTAACATATTCTTATCAATATTTAATATTATTTGCCATTGAGAATTAGTCTAATTCACACTTTTTATACCCAAAAATTCCTTTATTTAATGAAGAATTGAATCTTATTTAAAAGTATCTAAATGGCAGTTCATTTCTCTTGGTTATTATTTCTAGTTTATTCAAATTCATTATAATATTAGACAGTATTTTATCTTTGTTATTTTTAATTTACTTAAATGCATTAAATTATATTTAAAACATAAATTGTCTTTTATTAGGAAGTAATATATTTTTGATAACATTAATTTACTTAAATTCTTGAATTATATTTTATAAAATTTTTTAAAATGTAGAATCCTTTTCTTTGCTTCAAACGAACTCGCATAGGATCGCATAATCTAGGTAGCTTTCATTTAAATACTTTCCAACACAGGGTATAAAATAGCTCCCAAAATAATGCACCCAAACGTTGCAGATGCAGCTAAGCTGCTGCCGCTGTGTGGGCTGTGTGTGCGCATCTGTCAGATACTTTAGCCATGTGGGGCGCGGGGATATTTACTCACCGTCGCTGTCACCTGCTCAAAAGATGGCTGCTCTAATGGCCTTTCGCTGCCCACGGTTGATCTGCTATCTGTGCAGCAACATGTTGTTGCAGCAACCGCCAGACACGCTGCATTAGTCATAAATGTGTCGTCCGTTGGCAGGGAAATGTTTGAGAGTTGTTGTTTCGCATATGCTTTGCTTTTTTGGGGGATCGCGTTGGCGAGCTTTTGGATCAGGCTGCCTTAGTTTAGCTCCTTTTTTTTTTTTTTTTTGGCTGGCATTGTTCTGCTTTTGTTCGGCTTTGGCTTTGGCTCGTGATTCGTAATAAAGTCAAGGAGAACTTAAGCTGACCAGGCAGCAACAGCAGCAGGCAGAGATCAAGCGACCGGTTTGCCGCAGCATGTTCGGGGCGTGGGTGTGCCACAAGCAGCAGCAGCGGCAGCGGCAGCCACAAACACCAATGAGTCTTGTTGGCCTAAACCGCACTGACGGATTGCTTTCTAATGGTTACCAAATGTAAACCGCCGCCGCCGCTGTTGCTGCTGCTGCTGCTGTCTAACCCTTTGCATAGTTTCTTGGCCAGCTATTTGGCGTTGGCGTGACCACAGCGAGGCCAATAAAGGCAGCAGGCACGAAGAACTGCCAACTACATATTGTAGTTGTTGTCGTTGTTATTGTTGTTGTTGCTATTTGCTTTTTGCTTGCATGAAAACGGTTAAATCGCCGCAGGCGCGTAACCTGTCTTGAGACCTTTTGCGCAAGTGCAAAAATTGGCCAAAGCCAGCATTTAACTGCGTCTCAGTCTCAGCCTCAGTCTCAGTCGCCGAGTCTCCGAATGAACCTCACTCAAAGTCCAAGTCGAACAGAGACCGTAATGTATCTGTGTCGTTCGGCTGCACATGGCCAGCACTTTGGCCACCACTTGGCCAGCCAGCACTTTGGGGCCGAAGCAGCATGCGATCGCCATATTTGGCTAAAATAAAATATACTGCATTTACCTTGCCATGTGGCCATTTTGGCTAGCCAAAATGCTATTGCATGCCACTTGACTTGCCGCTGCTTTACTCGTATTTGGTTAGACGTCGCCCTAGGCCCCAGCTTGAGACAGCAGCGTCTGTCTCAGTCTCAGTCTCAGTCAGAGTCTCAGTCTGTCTCAATCTCTCTGTCTGCCTGTTCCTCCTCCTGCCTGGCTCAAAACCCTTGCCTAAGCCGGTTTCTTTTGCATGTGCGCTCATAAATCCCAAAGAATGCTTATTTTCCCCCTCTTGCTGCGGCTTCTGCTGCTGCTGCTGCTGTTGTTGGTAATTCAAGCTCACATTTGACTTTTAACTTTGGGCCAGCCAAAATGTGCAACGTGGCAAACCAAAATCGGCTGCGGCCATTTTGGTCATATATGTTATATGTGTGTGCGTGTGTGTATGTGTGTGTGTGCCTAAATTGATTGAAATTTAGGCCAAGTGTGAGCTACGCATGGCTAACAACTCATATATCATTTTTATCTGCAATCTAACCGAGCAAGAACTCGTATTAATCGTTAAATCTGCAGTTCAACTAGGTTTTTAGTTAGTGCGTAGTTTTGACAAGTCTTTCGCTTAAAAATCTGAGTTAACTCGACAGCTGAAGCTTCTTGTAGTGCCTTTTATTATAGAACAACATTCAGAATACTGATCACACATTTAATCCTAAGTATTAAAAGAAATCTTAAGCTTGAGGAAAATATTGCGAAATCTGCTAACTAATTCAATGCCAAATATCAAGATAACATCTGAGTAAAACGCACAGTTTTTTTTTTTTTATCTTTTTTGCAGCGTTTTTTATTACAATAAAATATAAATTAAAAATTAAATTCATTTAAAAAAATTGGGTAAATATCTTGCATCTTTTTAACGATTCTTGCAGAGTCTCTTTATTAGAGAAAATAATCTGTGATTCCAAAAGAAATTTAGTTCTAAATATTATGTTAAAATCTTAGTGAACCAAACAGCTTGTTGAGGCTTTTAGTAGGGCATTTGATTTGAGAAGAATATTCATAATTTTACTTACAAATTTAATACTGAATTTGAAGTCAAAATATTAGAAAAAACCACAAAATTATAATTCTCAATGTTCTGTAAAGATCGGAGTTAGGGCGACACCTTGTTGCATCTTCCTGGCTTGTCTTTTATTACAATTATATTCTGAATTTACAATTCTTAACAATTAAATAGATTCTTATAACCACATGTTATTAAAAGAATGCGGAATTGGCTTTTCTTCAGACTAACAAAAACTAAAAACTAAGAAAAAAAAAGGCTTATTAGGTAGTTCAACCAAGCAAATCTAAACAAATCAAATTAAGGCCACACTTTAAGAATTAACGTGGCTTGTAAATATGTTTTAACGGTGCTGAAGTAATGCGCGACGTCAAAATCGCTGCAGCGTGCCATATGGCAACAAGCAGCAACAGAGAGCAAGAGGAAGAGCAAAAGAAAGAGAGAGAGAAATAATACGTATACGTATTTATGTAAAAATACAGTAAAGCTGTGATGCAGCCACAACAACACAAACACAAGTACGAAAACAAAAACAAAAACAATAAGAGAAACCAAAGCAAGCATATTATAAACAAACATAATCGCTGGCGCCACGACACGCTTCGTGGGTCAAAAGCGGTTGCAGTTGCAGTTTGCAGCGCCAAAAACAACAGCAACAATACCAACAACAAAAACAGCGACGGCTGGCCAAAAGCTGAGCGCAGAAAAAATGACGAAGAACGAACAACAACAAAAAAATAAAATAAAATAACAAAAGTAAAGAAAGAACTAAAGAATGAGTGGGGCTAAAAAAAAAAAACGAAAAAAAAAGCAGAGCTGCACATGCAACGTCAGCGGCAAACTGCAGCAGCAGCCAAAGAGGCAGCAAGCCAAGGGCCAAGGGGAGCGAAGAAACGAGAAGTGGCAGCAGAGTCTGTGAGGCAGTCAGTGGCACATTTTCTTTTACAGCTTTGCAAGGCGCAAAGGCAGCTGGCAATCCATCAATAAAATGAGCCCAGGCGCGTGCAAAGAATCAGCCAACAAGCCAATAAGCGTTGGCACAAGGGAGAGAAGAGAGTGGTAGAGGTTAAGGCGAGACTTAAAGGGGCAGCAAAACAGTGAGTAAGAGGAAGAGGGAGGTGGTAAGCAGGTGGAGTGGCGCGTCTGCAGATTTCTGGTGGCAGGGCAAGCGCATGGAGCACGTTATGACTGTGGGTTTTTCATGACTTTAGCTTGGCTGCACTTGACTGCTTGCCATCCTCGTTTCCTACTCATGTGAGTAAGCTATACCCTGTAAGCATAAAAATGGAAGAGTATGACTAAGGATAGCTTAGAGTATCTATAATATATTTATAGCTTATCTCAGAAAATTGTATGATTCATTTTAAAATATTTCAATAATTGAATAATATTTTAAATAAGTTAATGCGTATTTACAAGTCGTTCATACCCGCTACTTGTCTGCCAGTTGCCTTTTTTGCTGCTGCTGCTTCTGCAAGTACTTTGCGTTTATTATTATTATGATTATTATTTTTTTTTAGCAGACTGCCCTTGCAAACCCTTCAGTCGTCCCTTTCGCAGGCGAGCAAGCATACGCCCCGTTGTCCCGCCTCTCCACCTCTTCACCTGTCCGCCTGTTTGTGTTGCCGTCTGTCTGCTGCTAATGTGGCGCACTCATTCAATCAGCGGCAACAAGCAACTGCAAACAATAAACAACAACCTGACTGACTGACTGTGGCAAGCAGCGTGTGCAATCAACGCGCGCATCAACGTTGCATATTTCACATAGCACGCTCCATCCAGCCCCTGCCACGCCTCCATCCTCTCCTTGTTTGCAATTTGCTCTCTTTCCACACGTCATTCGCGCTTCGTCTGTGTATCTGTGTGTGTGTGTGTGTGTGTGTTTGCTCATCTCATGTTGCCACTTAACGGTTTTTCAGTATGCACCACTCGCCAGTAAGCAGCCGCAGTTAATTCCCAAGTAATTGGCTAAGCGTTTCGCTTGCGTTCAGATTGTGGCAGCAACGTCTGCTTGCTACTCGCTGCCTTTCTGCCACTAATGGGCAACCATATGACGGAGCAATAAATAATGCTCGCTCGCACGATGCTTAAATGATACGTGTGTGTGTGTGTGTTTGTGTCAGCTAATAAATACCCAATGATAATAAGAACAGCAGGTGATTATATCAGCAAATGAAAAATTACTGCTAAGTACAGACTTCCAATTTGAGCTTAATAAAGATTTTTCAAATACTCAATTCAATGACTGGAAGACATGATTTTGCCATTAATATCTAAATTATTAATTCCGAAATGAGTAAGCTGTATTTTCCACAATCTACTTTCTTTTTCATGCTGCTTTTATTATTTAAATAATTATTATACAACAATATAAATTTCATTTCCCTAAAATTATAAAAAAAAATCATAAGATGACATTGTGTTTCAAATATACTTTAACTTTTTCTTTGAAATCTAAAATACATTGAATGCTTATAGTATTTTATATACAAAAAAATATAAATCAAGTTTTATTAACTTTTTATTGAACGATTTTACTACTCGAATTATTGTATTCGAAAATTGTTAATATATTTTCTTTTTACTTTTCCTTTATAAATCAGGTTTCATTATTTAAATGATTTTACTATTCAAATTATTATACTAAAGTATTATCACTATATTGTCTTTAGCTTTTAATTTGATGTTGAATGCTTATGTTACTTAAATAAGTATTATACAAAAGTTCTGTAAATAGTTTCCAACTTTTCTATAAATCTCTAAAATATATTGAATTCTTACCACAAAAAATTATTTAAATATATTAACAATTAATTCTGAAAGTCTAAAGAGCATTGATCGCTTCTATCATGCATAAACAATGAATCATTTTTAAAATATTACAATCATATTATAACATTTTTCTAGCTAACAAATTTTGCGCAAATATTGGCAAACATTACTGAATATTGCTCTGCGCTTTATTTGCTTTCGATTGAATCAGTTTATTGGCCACACGTGCGCTTCAATGAGCCATTTTCCGTTGGTCATTGTCAGTTATTTAAGCCAAATGCCATAGAACAAACCCCCAAACGAAATGATTAAACTGCAAACTGTAGCGTAACCGAATGAAATCTCTCGAGTTCACATCTGTATTACTTATTTTTTTGTATTTGTGTTATTGTTGCAACTGTAGTTGTTGTTGTTATTGTTTGTGGCACGTGCCTGCACATCATCATTCATAAAGCGCAGTAACGATAACAGCAACAAAACCTGCAGCAAAAGATGCTGCAAGTGAATAAACAACACAACAAAGAATGCCAAGAAAGGAAATACTTGTTATGAAGTGCAAGACTTCAAAATACCCTACGTCACATTAAATTTCGTTATCAAGAGCAACAAAACTGGGTAACTTGGCTAATTGCCTGCCGACAGCCGCATAATTGAGAGTGCAACAAGTTGCCGAGCGAGTTGAGCTGAAACGTGTCAAAAGTGCAACAAAGAGCAAGCAAACAATTCCGCCTCCTCCGCAGCCAAAAAAGTCTCCGTCATTACATCCTGCCACACAGCAGGCGAGCAATGTTGCTGCTTTGTCTGTCTGCCGTTCTCTCTTTCTCTCGGTTCGTCAACGGCAGACAGATTAGCCGGCAACAATAAGAGCACAACAGCGCTCACGACTGAAGGTCGCACACTCAACGCTCTGATCATCATCAGCAGCAGCAACGGCATCATCATCATGGGAGATGGCGAAGTAAACTGACTCACGTTTTGCTCATTTGCGGTCGCCCCTTTCACCCCCCTTCCCCACAAAAGCAGCCTGCAGTCAGTCAGTCAAAACAAAAAATGAGAAAAAACACTCAATCATTCATTCACTCACTCACTCATTCAATTCAGTCAGTCATTCGCTCTTTGCTTGGCAATTTTCGCTCTACACTCTGGCGGGGTCAAGGTAAATCGTCACTTGATAATGATTACGTATACGTCGTGTGGCACTCACACCGGAGCGCAGCACATTTCTTGCGCTCCCAATTTATTGATCTTTTACAATTAGCATTTTTGTCCAATTCCAAAAAAAAAAAAAGACAAATCTTTAAATCGATTCGCAAAAAAAGCGAAAAAAAAATCACGCAAAAAATTATTTGCATTTTTCGTAGAGAGCTCGTAGTTTAATTTCACAGTTCAGTGCGCTTCGTGGCTTAGAGACGCGCCCATCTGCCCAAACGTATCTGCATCTATAGCTGTATTTGTATCTAGTATCTACATATGTAGTTTTTGTTTTTCGTCGTTGTTCACTTTCACATTTTACAAGCCACACGCAGCCATTTGGTTAGACAGACAACAGACAACAAGCCACAATACTCACCTCGTTTGTTTCGTTTTTCACTCTGTTTTATTTTGTTGGTGGGCAAACAAAAGGCAATAACAAGAGCAAACACATTTCAATGTTGCTCGCATTGTTGGCCAAAATGCAACCTTGGCTTTAAAAAACGGAAGTTCAATGCGGCGTCGCTTTTAGCTTTTTGGTTTACGGGTAATATCTTTGTTTTGAGCTACAGCGTAACGCTCCAAATGAAATATGTATTTTAATAGCTTTGTAAGTGAGCGCCGACAACCCTTACACGCATTTCCGTTTCCGCTCTGCGTTTCACTTTGACCGCAATGGAATGTTTCACTCGATGTTCCCATTAGCTTTAGCAAGAAGTATGTGAACTATTTACAAAACTTTAACATTTACAAATTTACTGCTTTAATTTCAAATCTTATTCAACCTGAACGAAAAAAAACAGAAATTTCAAAATAAATATAAAATAGTGTATTATTGATTCGTTATTGCTCAGATTTGTTGTGTGTACGAAATGCACTCGCTAATTAAATTACATTGACAGCTTGTGACATGTGTTCTTTACCGCACTTATTTATGGCATTCACTTTTTTATACACTTTACACTCCTCCACACTTTTTTTTGGCATTATTTATTGGCGAAATTCAAATGCGATTTAAATCAATTAAGTATATTTTCATATTTGCAAAAATTTTCCATAATGGCCCAAGCGCGACTACAAAACGAAACAGCGAAAATGCGCATAAATAATAAATGATTTTTATTGGCGGGCAATTGAGAAATCTTTTGCAATGACAATTCAATTGAAATGACATTAAAGTCCATATATTTACAAGCGAAGGTCCTGCTGGCAGATATCCTGGCGTTGTCCTGTTCTCTGTCACTTGACTTGTCCAGCAGTGTGGCAATTGTTTGCCAACTGCGCGAATCCTTGTCCGACTTCGCTCCATTGCTCATTGTCGGTTACAGCGATTTACAGCAAGTCTTCTTCGCGTCCTTCTCTCTCTCGCTCTCGCTCTCTCTCTGGCTCCCTTAACCAACTCTTAATTACGCCATAATTTCGCTGTCATGCGGCGCTGTCGACAAACCGCGAACGTTTCGCGCATTGTTTTTTAATTATTTGTCCAACTTTTGTGGAGTTGTAAAAGAGAAGCCGCCGTCGCTTGTTCAGCGCTGTGCTGGGCCTGTTAATGAGCCAACATTGTTGTGTTAATTTGCCAGCCCGGGCACACTGTGCACAGTGGACTCGAGCGCCACAGGAGGGCTGCCTTCCTACATACTATTTTCTTTTTTTTTTTTTTTGTTTCAGTTTTTATCAGTTTCATCCTTTTCTTTTTGTTGTTGCTGTGTGTGTGTGTGTGCAGTTATTAAATTGACATTCGCGCTGATGACGCGTTGATTGCAATTCCCGGCAGAAGGACATGTAATTTTTATGGTCGCCATTTTTTGCCGAAATTCAATTTGTCATTTAATTGATTTTAATGTTCACACTGAACTGCAGCAGCAACAGCACACACACCGTTACAAGCCGATGATGACTGAAATGCAAATGCAGTGGCAATGTGCAATCGCGTAACTTTAACACAACAAAACCCAAAAAAAAACGGGGATTGCAACACGCTTAATATTTTATGCATATTTTGTGGGCATTAAAAATTAAATTAAACAAGCAAAATGCATTTTTATACTTTATTTATTGCTTTTTACACAGTCACTTCGACCCCGAGGGGCCATCGAGCGAGTCCGCCTTAAAATATGCAACACGAGTGTAAAACCAGTAGGCAAAAGGAGGCTGGAAGTGAGCATGCTCGACTCGCGAAATACCCTGTATATTTAGAAAAAACAATTTAATACTTTTAAAGCCAAGTTAGATAAAAATTCAACAGCAATTGCTTATTCTATTCTTTGTTTTTGCTTAAAGAGTATAAAAGTCATGTGTGTGTGTGTGTGCATTTTTATTGTGCAGGCGACAAAATATGGTCTTGTAAAAACATTTTCAAAGCGCCAGCAATTGGCGTCCCAAATGCATTTGCCGTCGCCCCCAATTTGAATATATGAAGTTCTCTTATTTATGTAAATGTTTATGTGCCTCCTACATATGAATTTGTTTTTGTTTTTACAGTGTGTTGCAAAAATTTTTAAACTTTATTTATTTTATTCAAATAAGAATAATACTTGGCAAAAAACACAAATACACACACACACGCTCAGACGTAGTATATCAAAATAGTTGTTTGATATTAAAAGCCGAGTGCTGTAAAATACACAACGCCCAAAGGACCATCGTACATTTTGTTGTGTTACGAGCAAATGCAAGTATTATAACATACTACGATACACACACAGTATTTATGTTTTATATGCCCAAAGGATATAGAAGAGGACCACACACACACGTACACGTACACTGTCTCAAAAAGCGTCTGTTGTAAAAGCAAAGAACAATAAATTATTTCATTTGTCTAATTTTTAACGACAAATTTTTAAGAAAGTGGCCTTCGTAAAATCCATACGGATTGCCATAAAGAACCCCAAACCTTATCATTTCTGTAAAGTTCAAATAAATAATGGCATTGGCCAAATTGAGAGAAAGCCCATAAATAACATAATATTGCATATTTTGACAATGCGCTCAGACTCAATTTTGAGACTAAATGATTTGCTTACTTTATGTAACAACTTTGTTGTGAAGAAAATTGCCATACTAACAAATACATAATCGCCTTATCTTGATAATGAACACCAAAAAAACATTGCTCAAGATGCAGAACTTTGTCTACACGTGATATAATATGATTTACAATTGCCTAATGCTTAATAAATTATGCAAGAACTTTGATGGTCCCAAAAATCTGTGCAGGGCCAAAAGTTGAAATATTTATCATTTCATGTGTGTGGGGTTACATGGCCAAATTAAAACACTACATTGTATGTACATGTGTGTGTGTTGACAATAAATAATTGTGCTGTGAGTTAATTACAAATTGCACTCAACGCACATTTTGTTTAGCTTATTAGCGCGTTGTATACCATAAACTTTTGCACATTCATTTGTATTTTAGCCTGACCAAGTTGCGGATTTGTGGGCAATATTTTTTTTTTTGGCTTTTTTTTTGTGCTGTGGGATTATATTTGGCTGGCTGATTAGTTAGGCACACGTTAGTTCATTTGGCCAAATTGTTAGTGCAAATATGCGCAGTAAATGAGTTGTTGGCAGCAAAACGACAACCAATTCATTCAGTTTCATAGTTGCTGCTGCTGCTGCTGCTGCTTTTTTGCTGTGCTGCCCCACATATCTATCAACAACAATGAGCCAAAAACACAAAAAGAGTGAAAACAAAAAATACTATATACGAGTACAAAAAAAATATGACCGCGATGGCTCATTAAATTAAAATGCTGATTTTTATAAAATATTCACGTTTTTAAATTGTAGCATTTAAATACGCCACTTTGCACTGCAAAATGTAATTGCGTGTAAATGCATAAATTAAATAGTTTTAATAGTCGAAAGCAGAAAAACTCTTTACAAGCAATTACATAAAATTCTACTTACAAATTATTTAGTTTTAATTATAATAGCTAAGCTATAATTAAAATTAAAAAACAATTTTTAAAATATTATATTGTTAGATTCTTGAACTTATTGTTTTCTCTTTTTAGAGTTGGGAATATTTGTTGTATTCAATTATAATAAGTTTGTAGTACTAAATCAATATACCAAATATAGCCATCGGTATTTTTTAGTAGTTTTGTGGTATATTTGTAGTATATGCTTTAATTGAATATGGGTTGAGGGTATCTCACAGTCGAGCACACTTGACTGTAGCTTTCTTACTTGTGAATCACAACTATTTTTGTCTCATATTAAATAATATAGATTATTTTTAATACCAACTTTTAATTTTTCAAATTTTCTTTTGATTTTATACATTTTTTTAATGACTTTGATTTTTAATAGCAATCAAAATATGGATTCATATTAGTTTGTTACTTTTTCTGACTTTCTAGTCTGTTTGTGAAGTTCTTTAGATTTTTAAAATATCTTCACTCATTCAACAAGTTTATTTTCTTGTGACTTATCTGGAAAGTGAGCGTTGCGAGTTGTACGTGCAACTTCGACGCACAACGGTATCTGCAATGTTGTGCGCATTTTTTCTGCGCGCTTTTCCATTCCACAATGCAGGCATTGATAAGCTGATAAGGCATTACAGGGGCCCACGGGCTGACGATGAGGTCGCCCACACCGCCATTTACGGCGAACGTGAACTTTGCGGGCCATTTATATCACCAGATACTCGTACTATGTACGGCCGTATATGCATAAGATACTAGACTATACTATGCTATAGTACACACTCGGATTGCTGTCCATAACAGTTTCTCACGCTCACAATATGGTTTTTTTTACAACAGGTAAAATGCCAGCAAGATTTGCCATTTTTGGGCGCCAGAAGGTTTTTGGTTTTGTTGCGAGTTTTGCGTGTTTTTTTTTTTTTGCTGTTGTTCCTCGCTTACATGTTGTGCCTTTTTGTTAGCTGTTGCGTTGTTGTTGTTGTCGTGTCTGTTGTTGGGTTGATTTTTGGCACGGCGCATGCGCCACACGTTTTGGGCGAGTATGTCAAGGCAGCGAGCGAAACCGCTACAACTGTCAGCCACTACTTGCTGAATATCAGCCTTTTATGGCCATTTTGTTTTGGGATTTCATATTTGAACGCTCTCAAAAAGTTGGGCACAACAGCAGCGGCAGCGGCAGCTGGCATCGGATCGACAACAGCTCCTAATTAATGGGCGCTAATTTGGCTCAAATTAACTGTTTGATTAACAGTCACGGCCAAGTCGTCGCCACACGATGGCGCCCAATATATTTTTGTGCATTCGAACTTTAACCGTCTGTTATTTTTTGTTTTAGTTAATCCTACCACAGGTAACAAAACACACTTGGGCATGTTCAAACACGTTTCGCAAGAAAGCTTTTTGTGGCAAACGCTGCACAAGTTTTGCTTGATTTGCATAGATGATGTTGTAGATTTATTTATCTAGTATTTTGAAGATTTTATAGTTATAGTGATGATCTCTACTTTTTGCATACACTTATAGTTATATATTAAAATACATAAACACTTCCTTGAATCGAGTATCTTTTGATTAAAAGCTTTACCCCTAAAAAAAGCTACGAATGTTGTTTCGCTTGTTGTCCTAATTCTCAACATCATTTGCATTTCCCTTTAAGTTTGCAAAAACGCAGGCGCAACAATAGCAGCAACAAGCTCACATTCAAATACACATTCAAACGACACACACACACACACGCACATGGGGACGACAAATGATTCGCTGATAGCATCGGAATCGGCGACGTCGACTGCGCGTCACGCTTACCAAAAGAGCGAATTTATTGAGTGACGTTCGCTCTTTCGCTTTTTGCTGCTCTCTTCCATTGTGCCTGCGACGCAAATACCGTTCTTTTCATTTTTTTTATTCGCTTTTTTTGCTATATTTCGCATAACTTTTTCGCTGTGTGCGTGCGCGTGCGTTTTTATTTAATAATTTTGTTGTAGCTGTTGTTGTTGTTGTCGTTGTTGTTGTTCTTGTTGCTATTGTTATTGGCGCTGCCGCTGCTTCTACTGCCCGCTGCCCTCTGCTTGATTATGTGAGCGCGACGCCGCAGTCAACATTATTGCGTGTTCAGTTCTTTTCTAAGCGGCATGCGGTGTAATTCTTCTTCTAATCGCTCTGAATTTTTGCATTGTGTCCGCTCGCTCTTCGCGCCGTTCTTGTTGTTGTTCTTCTTCTACTGAACGCAAAGTGTAAAAGTGTATGTGCAATTTCTTATGCGTATGCGTGCGTGTGTATGTGATGAAAGTGAAGTTTGTGCTGTCATCGATTGATAATATACTAGAAAAAGCTTCTAGGCAAAAAAAAAGCTCCTTGTAATACGTACATGCATACATACATACGTAATTGCAAGCCCCAATTAACGTTCGTAGTACAATATGTGTGAAAAGCAAAAGCCGAAGCGAAGCAACGCGATAATATTGCGTATTTATAGCGTCGTCTAATCTCTCTCGTGTGATTGATAATCGGCAAATACTTACACTGACATGTACATGTGTGTATGTATGTGTGCCACTGGAATTACACACACTCACACCCACACAGTTGCAATAATGTGTGGTGTGCCCTTTTGCCGATAGTCATAAAAGCTTCGTTCACACATTGTAGACAATGCGATTTACAGATTATCGCACAACTGGGTCGCACTGTAGATGGGGACTGAATGAATATGATCCTTGCGTTAAGTTACACACATTTACATTTTGGCACAGTCGCAGGCAATTTGATGAGTACGTAATGAGTAGAAAAAACTGCCAGGGCGGAAGATCAATTAAATTGATAATGCAACAAAGCAAAGTACGCATATAATATGTTGATTTGTTATATAGTAGTTACCTAAGCTTATCTATTGAGCAATGCTCAATACTCAATATATACATACATATAATTATAAATGTTGATTTAGTTTTACACTTGATTGTGATCGAAACTTTACGTACAACACTTAGGATATTAATAAACAAGTGAATTATATGACGCTGCATGTGTAATTTTATAAAAGCACAAATATACACATGTTAATATGTATGTAACTAGTGTCAATAAAAAAGCAACAATTAAAAATACTCAAACGGAACGAGCCCAGCAGCGGTTTTGATTATATAAATGCAAAAAAAAAAAAATACTGCAAAAATTCTAAATTTATAAAAAGGCAAGAACAAAGCTCCATACGTATGTATGTTCATATGTATATGTGTGTATGTCTTTTATTCGCTAACAGCTACAACAAATTGGGCAGCTTGTGTAAGTGTGAGTATGTGTATGATCAAGGCAGCCGCCGCAGTAGCAGCGACGCCAGCAGCGGCCGTTAAAAAGGCAGCGGACCCTACACGCGCATGTAAAGTTAGCCGAGCACACACACACAGGCGCAGAACCAAAAAAGCCGAATGTGCCAAAAATAAAGCAACAACAAGAGCAACGTCAAAGCGTCGACAGCGACAGTGACTGCGACTGCGGCAGCGACGCAACTAACGCCAAGTAAAACTGGCGGCAACAACAAATTTTTGCGCTTATGGGTCGTAAAGTTGACCTTCAAAATACGAACATACACACACAGAGAGCGACACACACATACAACGAAAATTGGCCAAAAAATTGCAGGTTTTGTTGTTGTTAGCTACGCTGCGCCCAGTTTAAGTTTTTTTTTCAAAAGCCGTCAGCGCCCGACGATGACGCTATGTGCATGCCATTGTCGTCGCTGCTGCTCTTATTGTTGTTGTTGTTGTTGTCTCATAAATGTGTGCGCAGCAGCGGCAAATCTAATTTGGTGAGCGCATTTTACAAAGAGAGTCAGTCAGTCAGTCGATCAGATCGTTGCTTATAGCGGGGGCGAGAGGACGTGAAGCATGCTGTTTCGTTTTTGTTGTTGTTGCTTTGTGGTGTTTATTTTATTTTGCAAACGGCGCGACGCGCGTTGCTCTCTTTCTCTTTGGCATTGCGTTGCTCTTTTTTTGCTTGCTTTTTGTTTTTTTTTTTTGGTTCGTACGCCTCTCTTATTGTGCGCAAATGTTGTTTGTTGTTGCTTTTGCCGTTTGCCATTTTGATACTCTGTACGCATTGCTCACAAGGCGGGGTATATTGGGTGAATAGTAATCATAATATTACACGAACTATGAAATTCAAGTGAATTAAGCCCCTAATTAAACATAACTTAACTTTGAGTACATAGAATTAAGTTGAATTTGTTTTGCCAACTTTATGCGTTACATTTATTGTCTCTCTCTATCTCTTTTGAAATTCAAAGAGAGGGACCCTTTTTAAAGGGGTAGCTTTCAGCCGTTGACTGTGCAAAAGCACGCAATAGCTTTGCTTGTGTTGGTGCGCAGCGCGATCGGTATCAAGGTTTTTGGCAATTTGGTTTGTGCTGCCGCTTCAGTCGGTTGGTAGGTCGCGTCGTCAACGCCAGCGTTGCTGCTGTTGGGTTCTGCTGCTGCCGCTGTCGCTGTTTTGGCTCTTTGCCTGTTGTTTACTGCGCTGCTTGCTGCGGGTTGCGCCTTTTTCTAGCTGCTTGTATGATTTCGTTTATTTTTTCGCAAATTGCCGATGCCGCCGGAGATCAGCATAGTCGCGTCGCTGCCGCTGTCGCTGTTCGTTGTCGTCGTGTGCTGCGCTCGCGTGCGCGTTTAGTTTTTGAGACTTCGACGTCGCCATCGCCGTCGCCGTAGACGTTAACTGCGACTGCGACTTGAACGCCAACGCAGCTGCCGTTGCCTCTGCCACTGCGCGACACTCTTAACCTATTTTCTCGCGAAGCGAACATTAGTTACAATTTTGTTGTGATGTTGCGTGGCAGATACGCGTCGGACACGGACGCTGCTTGCGCGGATTCTAAGCACGCACACTTACACTAGCACACATACAACCCCAAACAATACACACACATATACACGCATCGACACGCATACATATACATGTGTATATATCTGAAGAATCCCAATAAAATATAGTAACAAAAAAAAATACAAAATATACCATAAATCAAATAAATAAAGAACATCATTTTGTTCTAGAATTTAGAGAGTGCAAAATTAAAGTATATTTATTACAAAGCAAAGTGATTCAATTGCAGTGCCTTAAAAATTAACAACATCAAATTAAATTCTTTAATCTAAGAAATGAAAGAAAATGCGGTGCCTTGACACAATCTTAAAGTTTTATGCATGAATTGAATTTGAATCCCAATATCCAACAATAACAACAACAAAAAAAAAAAAAACGTGACAAATAAATAAATAAAAAATACTTCTTGGATATCACACAAAATAAAATAAAAAATCGGAAGAACTTTTTTGATTTTCTTACACCTACTGTACAATAAGAAACGCATCAAATTGGATTACACAAATTTTTGGCTGGTGCACTCGCTCTGTGAAAGGTTAGTACGCACATTAAGCATACGGCACGTTGGCCAAGCTCCTAAATCAAACAGCGCAAACGAGACATCCAAGACGTCCGAGTGTTTTTGAATGATGAATGGGCCTGGCCCAGACAAGTCAGACTGTCAAATGAAAGCAAAAGTGCTCGCAAGTTCTGTGTGCATAGTGTATATGAATACTTTATATTCAGTGTGTTGATAATGCGAACGAAAAAGAGAATGCTGATAACATTTTCTCTAGGAACTACTACAATATTTTCATAGAACTTCGCACCGCGTAATCCGCACGGGAATTTGTGTTAATTGATGTAGTGTTTAGGATTTAGAAAACGCTTTTTAAATCATTATATAAAGTCTGCAGATTAAAAGTAAAATAGTAAAGATAAAAAACAAAACCTAAAAATTTGTTGTTTTTCATTACTTCCTGAAGTTTTGTTGTATATTACAACTATAATAATATGTGTACGTTTAACTCGGACAATCACGATTTTCATTACTTTAGATAGTAGGGGCTTGACACATGACTAGCATAATTCTATTTATTATTGTTTTGGGATATTCCCAGTTTTTGATATGTTTGGCTGAAAAACGGATCTATTAATTTTTACTTTTATGTATTGCATAAGGTGTGGTATAGATTTAGTAATCAGCGATCCGTTACGTAAAAGTTTCCGATCTTCTTTTATGTGGCAACCCTATTTAGGATATCATCAGGAATTGGGAATTTAAAAAAATAATGATTGATATAAGGTTTTCTTTTTTCCTCAATGGATAAAGTGATGAATAGTTTCAGTGATCAACAATCTGTTATGTAAAAGGTTCTATTGCTAGCTCTTCTTCTATTTTCGATGTGGCAACCCTATTTAGGATATCATCAAGTCATGCGTAAAACTTATCTATAAATACATAGTTATATACGGCAGTATTTTGATGGCACACACACTCGCACACTCACAACCAATATAAATGCGCCAGCAAATACCTAAAACATGCGAAAATTATCTATAAATTTAAATTTTTACAATCTGTGTGCGATTATACAGAGCAGCAGCAACAACTATAGCAACAACAACAGCAACAATAACGGCAATAAAAGTGCTGCCCAAAAAGCTTTGAGCTGACGTCAAACGGCAGCGTCGACTGCGACGTTGGCAGCGCCAATTTATTTTACACAATTAAGGGTGTGCGCGTATCGTATCCCAAGCGAGATAGAGACAGCAATAGACACAGCCAGAGAGAGAGAGAGAGTGAGAGAGATTCACTCACACGTATATTATATAGTATATTATATGATTGTATGTAAGACACATGAGCGATCACACATAGACAGAAACATGATGTGAAAAAAAGCATTACTATGCGCCAATTTAGATTAAAGCAACGAACAGCCACGCCCCGCAATAGCGCTATCCCTCCACCAACCCCCTCTCTCTCTTTCTCTCGCACAAGGCTATGATAAATATATAAAACAAAATTGTTACCCGCTTTTTAAAATAATAAAAGAAAGAACGCTTGATAGCACACACACAGAGAGAACGCATTGTTGTCTTTTTTCGCATATTTATTTTGAGTAGTATTTTATGCAATATTTATTATTATTATTATTATTATTTGTGGATTTCGGTTTTGTCGTATTTTGATAGCAACGCCAAAACATTGCGAAACTTTATTTCGCTACGCGCCAACTGTGCAAACATTCTTTCTTGCTGCCTTCTTGCTACGTTCGGTCTTTAATTGGAGCAGCAACAACGAAAAGGTTGAAATGCCAATTCTCTACCCTTGTACGTTTCCCTTCGTTTCCACCCCTCTTCAATGTTTCACCCTACTGAGTATGCGGATCATGCGGTCAGATCACTGCCAAAATATCAGCCCAGCAGATAGCGGCGAGGGAATCGAAATCAGAATCGGAATTTGAATCCGAATCCGAATCTGTTCGAACCCAGGCAGCCAACAACCACCCACCGCACACCTTGTGCTGCTTACGTATAGATGATGTTCATCTATGTATGTATGTTTGTGTGTGTGCCCATTACGCCTCATTTCGTTGTCGTGTTGTTGTTGTTGTTGTTGTTGCCTGTTCCCTTAGCAGAGGCGTAAATCGCTTCTTGTTGTATTTGTTTATTCTCTCTGTGTGTAGTTGTGTACGATGTTTTTGCGCGCGCTGCTTATAAATAAATTTTGTAGCAACAAAATGCTTAATATTTTCATACATACATCTACGTATGTAGCCTTTGGCTGGGCTATTGCTGCTCCTCTTCCTGCTGCTGCTGCTGTTGCTGCTGTCTTGGACCGTTTGCCAACGTTCGAGACATGCCACAACACCGGCCAAAAGTATTTGCAAACAAAAACATAAATTCATATTGTATACGTATGTATATTTAGACGCTCGACTTGTTCACAACGCGTATTTATAAATTTCTTAAAACAAAAACAACCACAATGAACAAAAATTCAACTAATAATAATACTACATACAACAACGTGCCATGTGCAAACAATTTAAGCTTAAGTAACAACTGAAAATATTAAGAATAATAATAATATTTAGCAACAATTGTAATCTACCATCTGCATCTAATGCACTTAACATTTATTAACCACAATTGATTAGCCAGTCTTATCAGTTTTTTCGAATATTTGCGTCAATTTATGACGTGCGTGCTGCCCCCAACTTCATATCAATCTCAACGGAAGTATCTCGAAGATACGATTAATCTGTAGCATCAACCGCAAGATGCGATTTCATAATTAATTGATTAAGCAGCATTCCAGAACGTAATATTATTGAATATAAAATTGCATTCGAGTTGTTGTTCAATTAAATAAATGACTCAACCGTTTAAGGTCAATAAAACTATATGTTCTACTTTCGCATTAATAACTTTAAACTTGAATAGTTTTTCACAACTAAATGCGCACGCGCAAAACTTGTTTTGTACCAAGAGGCGTATGAGTAATAAATGCGTTTTAAGTGTTCATATAAGTCTTATGTTTAATGTTGACTCGGAAAAGCCTTTCTTATTAACTACGTCAATACTGCGCATATTTAAATAATTTAATCAATTTGTTGATTGATTTGTTGATTATTTCAGGGCTATTTATATAAACTTCTAGATTAATATTGATTAAATGCCCAATTGGAAAAACCCTTTTACTTTTACTTTTTTCCTATTGCGTATGCGTAATATTTAAATAGTTTGATAATGCTAATAAAAATTCTTTGATAATTTTGCTTCAAGTTTAATACAGATAAAATACTCAATCGGAAAAACCTTTCGTTTCGCGTTGTTCACTGCGTTTAAGTAATATTTTCTTGCTAGTCTGCAATTTAAATAAATTTGATATGTTTGTGTGGGGGGTAGACAACAACATTTTCAATTACATAATCCATTGGCAAATCTTCAATTAGCTACAGCCCTACATCAATTTTGATGGCGCTGATCTGATCGTGATCATGATCTCAGTCTAAGTGAATCTTTTAGCTCGTTTGATTTGGCTGAGTTACCTTAGGCGTTTCCTGCCGCACATAATTACGATCGTTGATTTTGCTCATTCGCTTGCATGAATTAGGGCCACATGTTGGCGATCCACGTCAACAGCAACAACAACAACCATAACAACAACAACAACGGCAAGTTAAGCGACAACAACAAGGAGCGCACTCAGCTGCTGCCCACGCAATGCGCGCGCGAAAAATGTGCGCGATTTGTCAGCTTCATGAGTATGAGTGTATTTTGTATTTTTTTTTTGTCTTTTGTGCTTACATTTCGCTTGTTGGTTCTTTCAAATGCTTGAGGTTGCTTTCGGCAGGGTTTAAGTGGGCCTACACACACTCACTTTGACTGCTGCTGCTGCTGTTGCTGTTGCTCTGACTGTTTGTTTTTCATGTTGTGTACTTAGTGCTATCGAAGCTGTCTTTGTTGTTGTTGTTTGTAGACAATTTCTAAGTGTGTTCGAATTTGGGTCAGCTCTTCTACGCACCGACGCGACGCTGTCGTTGACGTTGACGCAGACCGGCCACAAAGTGTCATTGTAATTGCAAATATCGCAGCGCAGCGACACGCAGTCAAACAGACAGACACACAGTCAGTCAGTCAGTCAGTTAGTCAGTCAGGCGAGCCAAAATAAAATCACTCATACGCCAGCGTGTGCAGTTGGCTGCCCACGCGCGCGCATAAGACAAAATGCCAAACGCAGACGCAAAAACAACAAAAATGTCTTAAAAACCATACGCAAATTGTCAACGTTGCGAGTGTCAGTTGCACAGAGGAGGACGCGTTGTAAATGCTGGCAAAAATTGTGATTACATGCAGGCTGCCGCGTATAAATGAAAATTAGCGCATTTAATTGCCCAAAATGTGTCTGCCAAGAGACCTAACACAACATTCAGCAACAAGGCGCTTGACGTAATTGGCCAGACAACTTTCTGCCTTGCATTTTTCATGTCGTGCACTTTTCTTCTCTTTTTTTTGACAGCCGAAGCGAATTTTATACAATGTTTCTTATAATTGCGTAGACATATTTCCCCTAAAAGGTTTAGATTATTTTATTAAGTAGCAACTGCATTAATTGCATGCAATTTCGTCATGAGATTCACGTGTTAATTGAACGTAGCGCGCGTTGCACGTGACGTATGCGCAATGTATATATATTGCGTATACACAGCGCTCAACGTGCGCTTTGATTAAACTCAGCAATTAGCAGCTCATAAAGCAGCCCTGGACAATTGTTTTGGCCCGCATCCCTGGCAGCTCCTTACTCCGGCCTAATTAATGCTAATTCAGTGCTGGCAAAACGCTTTCGGTCGCAATTAACATTGCGTGAATGGCCCTCACACCAGATGGAGATGCTTCATCGTTGTGCTGTTGTGCTGAAGTTGAAGTGTTTTGCTCTCGAGTACATGACAACTATGACAAGCAGCCAAAAGGGAGTGCGACTCCCTCTCTTTCGCTCTCTATCTATCTCTCTCTCTCTTCATTGTTGTAAAGATCATTGTGTTCATTTTTTTTATGTGCTCTGTCCACGGCAAATTTCACAATCAACAAACGACTATCGAATGATGGTCGCAACTGCCTTTTCAAGTGCTAACAAGTTGCGCTGGGCTTTGCCAATTCGTGTGAGCCGCAAAATAATAGTCGGGCAACAAGTTCCCATTGCCAGCCCTTTGCTCCTCCTTCTCCTTCTCTCTGTGGCTGCGAGTGCGGCTCTATATGGAGCCGGATTATGGCATTTGGCACCCACAAACACAAACGCAAACGTCGAGGCGACATAACTGTAATAATTACAGAGAGCAGCTCCGCTTCGACCCCGAGTGAGTCACATGGTTTGAGGTTTACCATTGGACACACACACACACACACACACAGCATATTTGGAGCCAATGAGAGGCGGCCATTCATTCAATTGGGAGTCCAGTGTATGGAGATGACATCATCATCATCATCAGCAACAACAGCAGCAGCTTAGCTTTAGTTGTAGATGCAATCCAGGCAATGTTTACTTGTGTCTGAATATCTATTTAGTTAGTTTCAACTAATTTCACTTTACACAATTTCGCACTTTTGCAGCAACAGTTCTTTTGACGCCCACGCGGCACTCGACACAGTTCTAGTCGAACGCAACGATTTGGCGTTTGTTTTAATTTAGCCCATTTTCATTGCACTTCACTCCTCAGTCTCCTCTCACCCTCTCGATATCGCTGGCTCGTAAACAGTTGCGCGTGTGTGGGCGGAATTCTATTCCTGGCAACACGCATGTGAATCTGTAGCACAATTAACACATTTGTATCTGACAAATGCAATATGCAGCAGGCAGATGTATCTTTGGCCAATTCACTTGCACTTTTTTCTTTCGCTACTTTATTATTTTGTAAGCTAATGGGAGACAGCTTCAAAATTATGAGTGTGTAAAGTGCGATAAAAATAAATTACAAGTGATGTTATTCACTCTACAATATTTATTTGGCCAAGTATTATTATTATTGTTATTAAGTTGACCCACATCTGAGTAGTGTGTGTGTGTGTGTGTGGAGTGTAACCTCTTGCTTAACCTTGCGATGGCTGGCCAAACCCCTGGCCTAAAGACAAAAGCCAAATAACCTTTTCTGGCTGCTTCGATCAATCATATTGTTGTAGCTTATTTTTTAGTTTTGCCAAGTATCTGTATCTATGTGTGCTGTATCTGTAACTGTTGACCTTCATCATTTACAATTCACTGCTGCGCTGCCTGTTGTAGCTGGGGCCAAACCTATTGCTACTCGGCTTATTCAAATGAATTCGCTTTTGGCTTTCGGCTTTCGGCTGCTGCTGCTGCTGATTCATTTTGCACATTTGACCATTGAGCCAAGGTGAACCTCAAAACACGACGCTAATCTTGATCTCGTTTACCTTCTGCACCATGTATCTGTCAATTTATCTATCGTATCTATCGCTCTCTGTCTGTGTCTGTGTGTGTGTGTATCTTTTTCTATGCTGCAAAACATTAATAAATATAAAATAATTTTTTTGCTATCTCAGTTTGCGCATCTTTCGCGTTGATTTGTGCGCCGCTTTCGATCTTGAAGGGCAAACATTCAATATTCCAAATACACACACTTGCGCTACATCAATTTATGATCTATTTGTCGAGTATCTCGATGTGTCTGTTCGTGTGTGTGTGTGTGTGTGTGGCTGGTTGATTGATTTGCGTGTTGGCCATGTGGGCGAACAGTTTGTAACGCTCACGCGCGGTTTTCAGCGTGTGTTAGGCCGTTGAACTCGAACGGTAAATTTACAACGTAGACGAAAAACATTAATAACAAGTAAAGCGACAAGAGAGCAACACAACCACACAGCAACACAGCACAACACGGCAGCTAAAGACAAGCGCAAAAAACCTACGCCAACATGTAAAGTTCTAACGCCAAAGATAAACAAAGTCAAATTGAAAATGAGCAACAGCAACAACAACAACAATACAAATATCAACAAACTACTTTGTATTTATAATTATTATCGCGCACAGTCCGGCGAGCACTCGCAGCGTAGCAAAATTTTCAAGTGCTCGTGTATCTCTCAGATACTCTCGGTAGACTCTCTCTCGCCTCCTCCTGCTTACCAATTTAGAACGTGTAAATTGAAAAACTATTTGGCTTTTACAGCACATACACACATAGAGCGCTGCTAACGTCGCTGTCGACGTCGCTGCCGGCGTCGCTGTGCCGCACGATAAGGCGCAGCTAACTAAAAGTTGAAGGCCATTGCTGATACGACGCGTAGGACGCGTGTTGTGTTGGCAAATGAGCCGAGCATGTGAGTGTGCGAGTGTGTGACGAGTTGTTAGCGTTGATTATCTAAGTTAGTACTGTTTGGCTCTATACGATTATGATGATGATGATGATGGTGATGGGTTGGGCACGTGACAATACGTTTCGTTGTTCGTCTTTATTTGTATCTGCATTGGCACTGAGAATTGTAATATTTGAATCATGCTATTATGCTCATTTATCAATTAATGTATACAGTAGATATTCACTTACAGAACTGTTGTTAGCTTTATCAGAATGCTTTACTTAATGAGTAACAGCAATTACAGGCAAACACACAGCATTGTTTGGCTAGCAAACATTCAGCGCGGACAATGCGGACATATTTAACATATTGCGCAATTTACTGATCGCTCACAGCTCCACGCTCAACTTATTAACTTGCTCTCTCTCTCTCTCTTTTGGTGTATTTAGTTCTCTCTCTGTTTTGCGGTTCTATTATGTGTTTTTGTTGGTTTCTGATAAGCGACCAAATGAGCGCACAACATTTTTTTTTAAACAATTTTACGTAAGCAAAGCTGAAAGCAAAAGTATCTACTGCCATTGCACCCATTAATTAAATAAATTAATCTCGCGAGCGCAGCAAATTTGCATTGAAAGTGCAAGTGAAAATGCAAACTGCAAACAGTAAATTGCGAATTGCAATTGCGAATTGCATTGATGATGTGCTTCGTCAATGAAAACGAAATTGAAACATATTGAAAAAAAAAACTTTTCGCGATTTATTATCGCTACTGGCGCCGGCGCTGCAATTCTTATTCTCTTTTTTATTATTAACATTTTATTTTGTTGACAAGTATTTCTCTTCTTTTTTTTCTTCGTGAAATTCTCTTACGCCTAAGAGTCGCAATTACTGCTAGCTTGAGTGTACAATAAAAATTTACATTAATATTTACTCAAATCACAAGTTGTCATTCGATTTCCAAGCAAACTTCTGACTGATCTAGCACATGTTGAACATTGCTTATCGAATTATTATTTTGATTAGATATTATTACACTTATTTGTCTAGCGTTCTTCTGAGTTCTGATTCATGCAGTTCCAGTTGTAATTACAACAATATTTTGACAAGGTGTAAACTTTGTAATTTTTATTGATACACTCATTGTCTGAGTATTCATAATGACTTGAGTTTCTAGAAATAAAAATATGATGAATATAATAATGCAGTGTAATAGTGAAGATAATCAAAAACAAAACAGTCGGAAACAATTACAAATTTACTTATCAAAACACGTCTCAACTGATAAGCTCTTATCTAAATAAATAAGTACAAAATTAAAAGTGTTGACTTGTATAATTTTACAAAATTTTAGGTACAATTTGAAGGTCATCATAGGACTCTCCCATGATTATCACAAATGAAATTCATCTGAAATTATAATTTACTATAGACAAAGATTTTTTAAAAATACAAGAAAATTTTTAAAGTTATTTGATCAGTTTTTTTAGTATTAGTTAAACTAGTGATCTGATTTCTTATAGTAGAGATCATTTAACGAAATCAGAAAAATTTGTTGGTATTTTTTATGGGTACGTTTATCAGAACTTAGAAGTAATTTATCTAAAATTATAATTTTCTATGATTTTTACTCTAAAATTATAATTTATTGTAGTGATTATTTAACACATTTGATAAATTTAATGATAATCAATAAAATCTAAGACTTTTACGAAATTTACTAAAAGTTTAGATATTCTATAGAGATCTTAAAGGTTATAATTTTCTATAGAGATGATTTAAAGAATTCAGTAAAATGTTTTGAATAAATTCTCTGAATATTTTACAGTAATTCATCTGAAGATCTAATTTCCTACAGAGACCATGTGCTCTTATGCCAACCATACAAGTTTCAAAATTGTATGCACAATTAATTTTGCATTGCGAAACAAAATGTGATGTGTAGTCGGAGTGTGAATGTGTGTTTGTGTGTGTATGTGTTTTTCGCACACAATACATTCAATAGTATTTTGTATGTGAGGGTGTAGACGACAATCAAATTGTAATACCAAATGAAAGCCGCGTGATCGTCGGTCCCAGCAAATTTAGAACGATGGCTGAAAATTGAAAAATGTATAAGGAACAGCAAACTACAACAACTATAGCAAAATAAATAAATGAAATGCGGAGCAAATTAACAGCAAAAGTTATTGCAAAAGTTTACTCGGCTGAAAGCGAAAGTTCTCTGCGAGATAGTTTAATGCCCGCTGTAGCTCTCTGTATATGGCGTTGTTGTATGTGCGATTATGTAGTTGTTTGTGCTATTAAATTTTTAGAAGCCGCACAAACACACACTGAATATATACATATATACAAAAAATGAAACGAAAATGAAAAAAAGACATCACATCGTTGACGTGCGCGTCGACGCTTGCGTTTGCGTCGGCGTCGTCGTCGTCGCAAATAAAAAGCGCTTACGACAGCGCCGGGCCCCACACTCACACTCATACAGACGCACTCACGCGAGCGTGTAGTTGTAATCGTTATTATTGTTATTGTTACTGTTAAACATACATCACACACGCACACCGTTGCAAATGAACGCGTTCTCGCGATCGCCCCTCTCGCTCTCTCCCTTGTTCTCGTTCTCTCCTGCTCTCCCCATGGTCACACACATTTTGCGAAAAAGTTCTTTGACGTTTTGTTTATTTATTTTGTTAAGCTGCGCGCGCGTCGTGCTGCTCTTCCGAAAAGCTTTGCCACAAAGCTCGCTCTCTTACGTGCGCGCTCTCTCTCACGCTCTTCTTTTTGCTTTTGTTTTCTTAAATAAAACGTATACAACAGCGTAAAGAAAAGCAAAAGTAATTCTTATCAATTGCTTGGTTTTGCAGTACGCCCCCAGCTAGAACTTTGCCCAAAAGCTGTTAAGATTAGCGCGAACTTGTAAAGTACAAAGTAAAAAAAAATGTACCATGATACATAAATTATTTTTATATAAACCCTAGTACATAAGTACACACTTAAATCATTAGTAATGCTATTAATAGCTAAAAGTACATAGGTAATATAATATGTGAGCCTAGACAGGAAACATCATAAATTAAGATTAGCTTATCCAGGCCATTACATTTGGTGTCATGCCAAATGCCCAGCTTACAACTAAAATTTCATGGATGTTCGAGTAATTAACAGTTTATGGCGGCAACAAATGGCAATTAACACTCCACGAAGCGAAAGATAGAATCAGATTTGGGACACGCCCAAAGGGGGCGTATCGGAAATGCAATTAATAATTTGGCATCAGAACTTTCAGAGGATGTTGTGTAATAAACAATTGTGTTCAATGACAAATTGCCATTTGTTGCCACTATTATTGCCAAAATTGCCGAACTTTGCGATAACAACGATAACAAGCCCAAAAGGCAAGTACATACTTCCGTTTCCGCTTCCGCTTGCTATGAGCTACTTAAAGAACTGATAACTGATAAAAACTAGTTGACCTGCAGAGAATAAAGAACACATAGTGTGAAATATCCGAAAATAAATAGAAGTAGTAATAATGGTAATAAATAGTTTGGGAAACCAGAATTAAGAAAACTACCAAATTAACACAAACGCGACGGATCGTGCTATAATTTATAATCTTAGCTTGTCACGAGAATTGGATTGATTACCAGCTACAACAGGCTACCAAATGTGCTAATAATTAATACAAAAATTAGCAACATTTTTGTAACTTTAAACCATATGACAAACATATTTTTGACATGCTCATGTGAATTGCATTCTTATGAATTCCCTTTCTTTATTCTTGTGAACTTTTTGCAGGTACAACACTGAACAAGGAGCTATGGACCAGCAATTTTGTTTACGCTGGAACAATCATCCTACAAATTTGACCGGCGTGCTCACCTCACTGCTGCAGCGTGAGGCGCTCTGCGATGTCACCCTCGCCTGTGAGGGTGAAACAGTCAAGGTGAGAATGGGAATGAGAATGGGAATGAAAATTACAATTCGATTTCGAGTCGGAATTCAAATGTATAATTAATGACTTACATTTTGTGATTGCATTGCAGGCACATCAAACCATACTGTCAGCCTGCAGTCCATATTTCGAGACGATTTTCCTACAGAATCAGCATCCACATCCCATCATCTATTTGAAAGATGTCAGATACTCAGAGATGCGCTCCCTGCTCGACTTCATGTACAAGGGCGAGGTCAATGTGGGCCAGAGCTCGTTGCCCATGTTTCTTAAAACCGCCGAAAGTCTGCAGGTTTGTTTACCAATTTATTTAACAAATACAATTTATTGATATTATTGCATTTGCTTGCTTTCTAGGTGCGCGGTCTCACAGACAACAACAATCTGAACTATCGTTCCGATTGCGATAAGATGCGCGACTCGGCCGCCAGTTCGCCAACTGGACGTGGTCCCAGCTATGGGGGCCTCGGTGCCGATGTTCGTGACTCTCGCGACTCGTTGCGCTCCCGCTGCGAACGCGATCTGCGCGACGATCTGCAGCGCAGCAGCAGCAGTCTCAGCCTCAGCGAACGCAGCTCGGCCGCTGCTGCTGCGGCGGCAGCGGCTGCCGCTGTTGCGGCCGCCGGTGGCAATGTGAATGCCGCTGTCGCTGCGCTGGGGCTGACAACCAGCGCCGGCGAACGATCTCCCAGCGTGGGCAGCGCCAGTGCTGCTGCAGCTGCAATGGCCGCCGCTGTGGCGGCTGCTGCCAATCGGAGTGCGAGTGCCGATGCACTGAATAGTCGCGGCGATGCATGCAGCGATCGGGGCAGCGATAGAGGCACGCTCGAGCGTGCTGACAGTCGGGATGAGTTGCTGCAGCTGGACTACAGTACTAAGGATAACAATAATAGTAACAGCAACAACAACAACAACAACAATAATAATAACAACAACAACAGCAGCAACAACAACAGCAGTAGTAGCAACAACAACAACAACAACAATAGCAGCAGCAACAACAACAACAACAACCGAGAGCGCAATGATAGCAGAGACAGAGATCGTGACAGGGAGCTCTCGACGACGCCGGTAGATCAGCTGTGTAGTAGTAAGCGCAGACGTAAGAACTCATCATCCAACTGTGATAATTCGTTGTCCTCGAGCCATCATGCGAATGCGGCCCACATACAGGACAGGCACTACGCGCAGGACTCTCAGGTCAGTACAGCCTACAAATAAGGCAAACTATAGTATATAAAACTCGAAAGAGAAAAGATTAATCTCTTTTGTTTTAAGGTTATCTGTGATATACTATATACTAAGCAAAATTAACATGGCAATGAAATAATATAATAGAAACGGTTTTGTAGGTTGTCGTATACGTAATATTCAAAAGTTAATGTATAATTATCGTATACGCGATATTCGTCAATACGTAGTATACGTATACTCAGTGGTCTTACAAATCATATTTGAGTACTAGTCGTATACTAAATAGTCTATAAAATCATATTTGAGTACTAGTCGTATACGTAATAAACGCATACTCAATAGTCTAGCAAATCACATTTGAGTACTAGTCGTATACGTAATATAAGTAAACGTCACATTCGTCTGTATTGTATTGTGTATACGTAATTTTTACATTCGTTGTAATATTTAAAATTCGAATAAGCAAATCGTATACGTATATGCGTATACTTAATAGTCTTACGTTATAGTTTCCTGAATAGTCGTATACGTAATATTTATATACACAGCATGCGCATACCTTTTAATCGTATACGTAATATTCGTATAGGCAATTGTCGAATATTTGATAGTCGTATACGCAATTTTAAGATTTGAATCAAATTTAAAGCAGAACAAAAATCTTGAAAAATGTTAATACTATCATAGTATTCTAGTTGTAGTTCTTCTATGGCCCTCACATTAGAATATATCAGTTTTGTGGATGTGAAAATTCAGAAATTCTGAATACAAATTTGAGTTATTTTATGAATAATTAAAATAATGACATTGATTAAAAAAGATACATTTTATTAGTATAATAATGAACAAATTTGAATTTTCATCTATTTACAAAACTTGGATAAAATAAATATTTACATTTAACTAAAACAATGAGCTGTAAATATGTTTAGGTAACATTAGGTTATAATAACAATGATAAAACACGATTTACAAACGCCATAAAGATAAAGCTACAGCTGCAGAGTATTTGCAAGTTTGTGCACGATACTGTAGGGCGCATTCAAAAGAGTTTGTCATGCTGGCAGTTTCGTTTGTTTATCAGTAACCAAAAAAAAAAAAATAATAAAATTGTTGACAGCAGCTACATCAGCATTTATGTTTGGCACTTACGATAGGACTTTAGTTGAGCGCTCACATGACATGCCAAAAAAAGAAAAACCGAAAAAAATAAAAACGCAGAGAAGTCTACCCCCAAGGTACGGAGTCTATCAACTCTTCACGATCATAGATCATACATACTATATGTAAGCATGTGTGTGTGTGTACGGTTATCGCTGTAGCTGGCACGCGCCGCTCTCGTTTCTCGTTTTTATAACGCTTGAGTATTGATAAGGTTATCAGATAAGTGTTTAAGAAATTTTATGTTAATCATTGTTTATTTATTTTGGTTTTTTTTTTATTTGATTTCCATTTTCAGGCCAGTGCACACAGCAATTTCAAGTCGAGTCCTGTGCCGAAGACAGGCGGCAGCACATCAGAGTCGGAGGATGCGGGCGGCTGCAGACGCGATTCCCCCCTGTCCATGACAGTCGGACATCTGGGCGTGGGCGGTGGCAATGTGGGCGCGGCCAGTATTAAGCAGGAGCTAATGGATGCACAGCTGCAGCAACAGCAGCATCGCGAGCATCATGTCGCCCTGCCTCCCGATTACTTGCCGGTAAGTCTAGACAATTTCCTGCCACCCACTTCTTGCAATCTTAGAGAATCCCTCAGTAGAAGAAATCGAAAAACAATTGTTAAATAAAACTAGTTATTGCATTTAGTTTGTTAAGTTAATTGTTAAGGTTTTTTCTTTTGGACCGGTGCGATGGTTCCAATTACATCCATACTCGTAATTTCTTTTTGGTTTTAGTACTGTTTTTTTTTTTTGTTTTTGTTTTTTTATGTACAAAATCTGCAGCTTCGATTGTTCTTTTTTTATGACAACACCAATGCATATTATGTACTTTAAGCCAATTTGCAAAATGCTTCAAGAGAAAAAGTAATTATAACAAAAAAAAAAGAAAAACAAAAATAATTATGAAAAAAGCTGCTAACGAAAAATGATTTGTAAAATTTAAGAAAAGAAAAAAATGCGCGTAAAGCAAACGGAATGCAGAACGAAGGATTGGTTGTTTTTGGTTTGGTTTGGTTCATAGATTTCTCGGATTGGAATATCGGCCAAGTAAAAGAAAAAATCTCAACAATTTGACTAAAACAGCGAAAAATCCTTCCTTCTACCAGTAGATTGTTTTGCCAAATTTTTTTGTTCTCTTAAGTTCATCATCTATCCCAACTTTTGTTTTCTTCTTCCGTTTGTTTTGCCTCCATTTTGTGTTGTGTTGCCGTCGATTGATGGCCGCGTAGCCCAAACCGAAAGACACTGACGCGTTTTCAGGCAGCAAATCGAGCACTGGCGGCGCCTCAATGCATCAGCTTTTATTGCAACAAGCGGTGGAGGCGCAACTGAAGAGTCTGCAAATGCAATACCAGCAGGAATCGATCGACACCACAGTCCAACGTCTGCTGCAACAGCAGCAGCAACACCAACAACAACAGCAGCAGCAGCAACAACGCAATTTTGAGGCAAATCAAATGCTGGGACCACCGCCAGTTGCTAGTGGAAGTGGCAGCAGTGGATCGCGGAAGAGCGGACGTTTTCGGGCCAATTGGCTGTATCAATTCGATTGGCTGAAATACGACGAGTTGGCCAACACAATGTTTTGCAAGCATTGCCGCAAATGGAGCACAGAACTCGCCGATATACGCACCTCTTTCGTCGAGGGCAACTCGAACTTTCGGCTGGAGATTGTGAACCATCACAACAAGTGCAAATCGCATCGTCTCTGCTACGAACGTGAACTGCAAGAGCAGAGCAATCTGGCCAGCATGGCAACCACAAGCAGCAACAGCAGCAGCAACCAAGTTGCCACTGCCAACACAGTGAAGCGTCCGACGCTGCCTGATATAATCACCATAAATGTGGGCGATGACAGCACTTGAAGGTGCTCTCCAACCAGCTAAATACCCGCGAATGCACACACACAACACTTTTATATATACACACATGATGCACTTGCTCAGGATTAGTATTAGACTTAGCGTTAGTAGCTTTTGTAATTACTTTAAGCAGCTTGAAGCATTTTGCAAATTGAGAAATAAAACTCTGCCCTTAAATGTGAAAACTGAAATTACAATTGTCAACATCTCTTCTTCACTCTTTCCCCAACTCTTTCTCTCTCTTTCCCTCTATTTCTTTCCATCTTCATCTCGTTCTCTGCTCTCTCTTCACATCATCATCGCCTCAGAGCGCCGCCACAATGAAAATGCACGCCGAGGACATGACAACGCTCCTGACACAGCATGCGCTGCAGGCCGCCGATGCGCGGGAGGAGCACAACGACGCCAAACAGTTGCCACTCGATCAGACGGACAACATTGACGGTGAGTACCTTCATCTATCCCATTCAATATGTTCTTCGTTAGTCTTTTTTTGTTGTTTTTTTTTTTAATCTCTCTCTCTGTGCTTTGAAGCTAATGCACTCAAAACCAAAAATGATAAACAAAACTATATATATTTAAATTAGCATTTGATTTCTGTACAAAAAAAACAAAACTTTGTTACTTTTTCCGTTGTTTGAGCGGAACAAAGAACAAACGAAATTTTCTTGTAGAAACAAAAAACCCAAAATGTAATATAAAAACGTAGCGGGTTTTTTTTGTTACCTTAATTTTCCGTATAACCCGTTCATAACTATCCCCAGCAAAACTTTTCCCGTAGACAAAACATTTGAATACCCAATTAGAGTGCACGAATACTTTTATCTATTGCTCAAGAGCTCGACTCGAGTCCAATTCATAAAAGTAATTCGCGAAAGTCCCACAAAAATTATATCCTGCATGCATCTGATCTTATCCATATTCCCTCTAAAATTAAAAAAGAAAAACCGAACCCAATTCCATTTACTCGTAAGGGAAACTTTAACCTTTTTCCGTACACCTCCCCCCTCATGCGTTGAAAGACAAGTATATATAAATAGACTGCGTGTACCTATCAATACCAAAAAACATATATCAAGTTTTATTTACCCACCTATTTTTTACCTATTTACTTTTTATGCTTTTGTAATTATATGTATTTATCTATTTATTTTCCGTATGTATCTTTTTTTTAATGGCGTTTTGAATGATAACTCTTAAGCAAACGATAAATAAACAATAGTTCTCGTATGAGATAAATGCCACTTGCTAGCGCAACAGATCAACACCTCTCCTACCAATTAGTTACTATATACAATATATATGCATATATATCTATTTTAAACAGATCATAATATATGTATGCATATATATCCGTTCATTTTTAGTATTTAATTATTTTTGTTGTTTGTCGTATATTGCCATCATTATTATTTTTTGTATTACTCTCGTATATGGTTATCTTTACTATATATAAATAGCTTTAGGCAACTACAACTACATTATTAGCTCACTTATCGTATTCGTATTTGTAATCGTAATTGTAATAGTAAAATTATAGTTACGGTTTAGTATGTATGTTGCCGCATGTTGCATGTTTATGACGCATACACACACGCCCTCACTATTCTTAATTTTTATCATAATTATTATCGTATTATTATTTAACTTTATGTCTCTATTTGAATATTATTTCTCACATCTTAAGTTCAGTTCATTTCGATCATTATTATTATTATTACAATTATTATTTTTTCTTATAACACATAGTTAAACATATATAGGAAATGCCTCCGCTGACACCCACAAAATTTTTATTCAGTTCAAAAAAAGAAAATTGGCTCACAATTATAACATGAGGAATAAATCAAGCATTCGAACACACACATACAACCACACGCACACGCATTATAGAAATTCTTTATTATATAATATCAAACTAAAAAAAACTTTCTCATACTTTCCAACACTTGACATAGCTTTGACTTTTATTTTTTTCTCTGTTTTTGAAGCCGTTAAAGAGCGTTGTTTCTTTTGAAAAATATGTTTTTTTTCGAGAAAGGCTTTTCCATTTACTTATTCTCATAACTCTCTGCTAAACTACTTAAAGAAAACCCTCAAATTTTTCAACTCTATTTTCGTCTTTAATGTTGCAACTTATTGTCTAAGAAAATCGAATACGTAAAAACCAAAACCAAATTCAATAACTTTCAGTCAAAAAAAAAAAAAAAATACAATAATATATATTTTCGGTATGAACAAAAAAACAATAAAGAAAACCATAAACAAAACGCCACAGCTTCAAAATTCATTCAGTTTCTATATAATTTTTCTGTTGAATATTTACACTAACCTCTTGCTGCATATATAAATTAATGTGAGCTCAATTTATATTTGCCACACTGTTTAACGAGATGTAAATGATTGTCTGTTTTTTAATTGGTTTGTCAATCTACTAAATGTTTTTCGAATATATTTTCGCCTCTTTATACATATATATATGTGTATCTGTATGTGTCGCTCTTTGACTCAGTGTATGCGTGTGTGCGTTTGTGTGTGTATGCGTTTTCATGTATGTGTTGTGTGTATGAGTGTGTGTGTGTGTGAGATTATAGTCTTACGGTCTTACGAATTCTAAGCAAAAAATCGACATGCACATCGCCAACGGCAATGCCAAGGAATATTTGCCGTGCACATTGGCACGACATTGCGCAAAAATCACATGAAAGTCGAAAACGAAATCGAACCCTAATACAAAAAAAAACTTCGTACCAAAAACTATTTGCAAGTTATCCTTAGGTCACGAAAAGAACTGGAATTTGCACCCATATAAAAAAGCTTACAAAAAAAAATATGCATAAAACTGTGTAACAGAAAGAAAGAGTATTTATCGAATATTGCTGAAAATTTGTTGCAACATTGAAGTACTGAAATGAAAACCCAATTGAAATATCTGAAAATTATGAAAAGTAAAAAAAAAGAATATAAAATAAATTAAAAAGAGTATAAAACACACGAAATTGTATTATAAAATGTAAATGTTCACAAATGACACAAACATAAGTATGAGTTAACATTTTGATTTGTTTACACTGTTGTTTTTTATTCCTTATATGCCATTATGCAATATACTACATACATAATTTATAGCTGAATTGTTTTTCTAGAGCCTCTAATGTCCTTTACAAAACCTGCAAAACAAAAAAACAAAACCAACCGAAACCAATACCAAAATGATACCTTAGCTTTAAGGCCAAACTTTAATTTGTGTTAATTATTAATTTACTATTAGACTATCACACAAAATGTGCCAATTACATTAAGATGCTACAAACACACGTTTTCATTAATTATAATTTGATCGTTTCTTTCTTACTTATTTTTTTTGTTGTTGTCCATAAAGAAATATGATTTTGAACAACAAAAAGCCTTTAGAACACCCGTACAAAATCCAAGCTAGCCAGCCAGCTTTATTCCTAGTTTCCACTGTCAATGCATTTGATTTTTAATACGATATATATATATACATTTTTTGCCTTATGTTCAACCTGATCAACCAAAAAGAAATATCTATAATATGAACACGAACACGTACTAAATGAAATGAAATACGAAAATTATCCAAATGTTTTATATGAATCCAAAAACTATGAAATACAATAATTCTTGTAGCTGTCTGTTGTTCCATTCGTTTTGCATACCAACTATACAATATTTATAATAATACCTGCCTACACAATATACAATATGCGAGTTTTGTTTCACCAACCTTCTTCCGACTGCCAAAAAAACAAAAAAACAAACATGCTGAAATTCCGCACACCTTTAAGTTCATTACCAAAAACCAAAAACAAATTGGCCAGAGCCCACTGTGCGCATGGAATGTAAACGAGAGCGCAATATCCACGGCCTGGCATTGCATTCCACGCACTCGGCAATCCCAAAAAATAGATTTACCTGTAGGCAAAAAAAAAAAAACTATCGCCATTCCCCCACAGTGATAACGCATAATACGAAAACGCAAATGTTTGCAGGTCGCGTTAAATATTTTAACAGTGCCCGCAAGCACGAGGCAGAGAACGATGTCGATGGCGAGACCGAAGCTGAAGTCGCAGATAGGGATTGTGGCAGGCTCGATGTGACACTGGCTGTGGTCAAGGATGTGGATGATCACGATATGGACGAAGAGGACGAGGCTGAGGCCGAAGCTGTGGCAGCTGCTGCGCTTGCCTATCATGCAACACCAAAGTATAGGCGCGCCATCATCTATGCGCCGCACGATGACGAGCTGCCGCAATCGGAGATGTTCATGGACAACAGCAACTACAATTGCGAATACAAGTGCAAGGAGCGCAATATGCGTGCCATACGCTGCAGTCGTCAGCAGCATCATCAACATCACCAACACCATCATCTGCATCCACATCCAAGCCTGCATCATCAGCATCATCCACATCAAGTGGCAACGGCGCCGCAGACGGCATTGAACCTTGGACGCCACAGCAGCGCAATTGTGGCAGCCACCGAAGCGGAAGCCGCCTACTCGCCCACACACACGCCCACGCCGACAGCGAGCGGCAGCAGCAACAACTATCGCGAGCAGCAGCCACATCTCAGCTATGCCATGCAGCACTCACCCAACGAGCAACAGCAGCAGCAGCAGCAGCAACACCAACAGCAGCAACAACAACAGCAGCAGCAGCAACAGTTGGAGCTAGCGCATAGCTATGCTCATGCTCATGGCCACCATGCGTCACCCCACACCCACCCCTCGCCGCACTATCAGTCCGCCGTTGCACCCCTCTCGCCACAGCCGAGCTCGTCAAGCGCCGCCTCGGGCAGCAGCACCTCGGCAGCAGCTGCTGCGGCGGCTGCAGCAGCAGCCAATCGACGGGATCACAATATCGACTATTCAACGCTGTTTGTGCAACTCTCGGGCACATTGCCGACCCTGTATCGGTGTGTCAGTTGCAACAAGATCGTGTCGAATCGCTGGCACCATGCCAACATCCATAGACCGCAGAGTCATGAGTGTCCCGTGTGTGGACAGAAGTTCACAAGGCGCGACAATATGAAGGCCCATTGCAAGATCAAGCATGCGGACATCAAGGATCGCTTCTTCAGCCATTATGTACATATGTGATCACTTTAGATAGTTAGCCATAACCGACTAGTCGATCATTTCTAGTCCTATCGATACCCCCTCTGATAACAACAACAACAACAGCAAAAGGACAACCCGAGTTGTTATAATTACGTATACGTACTTAGCTCCCTAGGAGTTTCCAAGAGTTTCTTCAGTGCTCACCGCAAAAAAATAAGAAAAAAAAGAAAAAGAAATTTTAAATATTACTTAATGACAGGATAAACAAACAACAGAAGAAAGTTAAACAAATCAAATTGAATCGAATCAAAAACAAAAGGTTTTCAATTTCAAATCTAATCACAATTCAAATACAAACTATAAATACGTAATAATTAATATTTAAAGGTATTCGAGCAGATTTTAGCTAAATCAAAATATGTATTTTATTGTACTCTTGTAGTTGATTTAAAAGACTTTTATTATTGTTACTTATATAACCTTTAGATGCTTTTTACACAACAATTTAAACAGTTATGGTACTTGAATATTAGCCAAAAAAATACCGCATACCGAGACCAGTACTTAAGAGCAAACTTTGAAAAGTATTACATTAGAATTCCACAACTTTGCGTTTCCAGTTGTTTTATCATCAGTTTTTTGTTTTTTTTGTTCTTTTTTTATGATGATTTTTAAACATTTAACATGTGCTGTAGTGAGTTTTTAACTAATAATTAAATTTGTGTGCCATATTAACGATTCTCTTATATACAATACACTTAAATAAACAAATATTAACGTCCAGAGAAAAATCAAACAAATTATAATAGATGCAAGCAACAAACGAGACTAATGAGTAGCTGAAAAGAAAGCGATAATGAAAAGCAATATATTCTTTTATAATACCTAAGATCAATATTATTATTCAAAAATACTTTATCCAGAGTGTTTGTGTCATTTTTAAATCAGCAACAACAATTAAAAATTCAATATAAAACGTCTGATTTCAATTGCATCCACAAAGTGCAGAAATTTGAATGGGCCCTTGAGCACTTTATGATATGTAAGGAGTGCATTGAACTCATTCGTTCTATTCATGATTGTACTCGTATCTTTGGCAAACACCCACCGAAGTCTATAAGTTGCATACTAGTTTCAATACATAATTGATTTCGTAAATATTTGTCAAGTGGTTTGCTAAGAAAGTGGAACAAAAATAAACAAAAATATTCAGCAATAAAAATTATACACAGTTTAAATGCAAATTCAAATGCATTATATTTACAGCTAGTCGTAGTTGAAAACAAAAATCAAATCAATTTATGCAACTCTAACTCTACATAAAAGATAAAGCAAAAGAATCAAGAAAAACTTAAAAAAAAAGTATATAGATATATATATATATATAAATATATATGAAACAACAACATTACTTAACATCTTAAACTTTACTTAATAAATCTCTTTCAAATCAAATTCCAGTTCTTTTCATTAAAAGAAACCAACAACAAAAAAATATACATCACAACTATTGCCCCTAGGTACTGAACTAACACCAAGATCAACCAACTTAACCCAATAAAAGAAAACTTAATCGATTTCAAGTAAAACAATTAAATTAATCAATAATAATTAAAAAAAAAGCAACAAGCGCACTTTCTACTTACGGTAAGTTTCATTTTCTAAGCTCTTCTTAAGCAATTAAACTCAAGTTATCACAAGTAATCAGTATGATTTAGCTACATATGTTCCACTAGTTATAAATATAATACTATATAATATACACTATTTACATATCTTATTAATGCATAAATGTCTAAGTTACGTATTCGATTTATTTATGTGTTTTCTTTATCTTATAAAAAGCTATACAAAAAGAAAAAATTTCAAATTTTTATAAAAATTACTGGAAAAAACAGGAATTGGCCAAAAACGATTGAAAAATGTTTATACTTTTTTACTTATGAGTTGTTTTTTTTGTTATTATTGAAAAAAAAAACACTTGCTCTTTATTCATTCACTTTCTATCTCTCCGTCTTTTTTACTCTCTGTCACTGTCTTTCTCGCTCTGTTCTGTTTATTGGAAGGATCTTGTTATTTGATTTTGTTCATTATTTGTATGCAGCAGGCAGGAGGGGTGTTGAAAATATGTTCGATATCGATGTGCTAATCATACCAAATAATTGGCCCAATGTTTGGCTCTGCTCTCACTCTCACTCTCTATCTATCTCTCTCTCTGTCCTACTCATTGTTTTCTCTTACCATATTAATATGTATAAACTTAATATAATTTCTTATCAGTAGTAATTTAAAAAACAAAAATAAACAACCCACATAATTTCCGTGTTTATATCAAAAGTATAACCCGTGAATTCTGGCCCCCTTTGAAACCCCTTTGTATATTCATACATTTAGCATTCCCCCCTCTAAAAACAAAAATCAAACAAAAAAATAAACAAATCAGCCCCCGTACAACTTGAAACTAATACGGTTTCGGCATAAAACAAAAAACAAAACCAAATAGAACAAATTATAATTACAATAACAGTCAATCATAAAAAAAAACAACCAACCAACACCAACACTCATCATTTATTAAACCATTCAACAAACTTATAAATATTTAGTTCTTCTCTCAACAAATCGGCATATTAAAAAGCGAACTAAAAAGAAAAGAGAATATAAATATATATATTCTCTCATTGCATATATTATATAATATAATCGTCTACATATTCGTACATAATTTGGTTTGGGTTCTTCAAAGTATATCAGCACCTGAATTGCCATCATTGAGTATAGTTAATCCGACTCTCTCTCGACTTATATAAATATTGATATTGATATTGATTGTAAATAATAACAATACTACATATATATTATTAAAATATTTGTTAAGCAAATATCATTTTGCCAATGCGTGATGCGTTTTGGCACAATTTACTTACTTTTAGTACATTTAATTTGATTTAATTCCCTCCCTTCTCGTATTGTCAACACACACATATTCCAAATTTTATTGAAAATACTTGTCTAATTGTTTTCTTTTGGGTGTAACAAAATTTTTGCGTGAATTTCTTTGATGACAAACAATTCTCTTGTACTTATTTAACTCTAATCAAGTTCTACCCCCTCAAAAAACAAACACCTCTCATGGTTCCCCCAAGCAAACACAATTAAGTTTCCAGTACATACAATACTTACTTATATATACATACATATACTAAAACCCAGTCAAGACGTCATATGGAATTTAAATACACGTTTAGTCAACAAAAATTTATCGTAATTTCCACTTTTCCCATTGGCAATGCTAAAGAAGGGCAAACAATTACAATTACAATCTAGAAAAATGCTAAAAAACAAAAATGCATTCCAATTATACAGCTTAAGAATAATTATAAAAATGATTTTTCTGTTTCTGTGAATCACCAACAACAACATTGTTTTTCTCTTCTTTTTTCTTTACGCGTTTGAACGAACAAACCAAAATAAAATAAAAAAAACCCGAAACAAAATCGAAATCGAAATGAAAATGAAAACGAATTGAAAATGCAAATACATATTAAATATAAAAAAATACAAAAAAATGAAATACAAACAATACAAAAACAAATGCAGGCTCGAAGGCCTGGCACATGCGGCTCACCTTTGAGCGTCTCTCCGGTGGCTGCAACCTGCATCGCTGCAAGCTGTGCGGCAAGGTCGTGACGCACATACGCAACCACTACCACGTCCACTTCCCCGGCCGCTTCGAGTGCCCCCTCTGCCGCGCCACGTACACACGCAGCGACAACCTGCGCACTCACTGCAAGTTCAAGCACCCCATGTACAACCCGGACACGCGCAAGTTCGACAACCTAATGTCCGCCTCAGCGACAACAGTGGGCGCTGCCACGCCCACGGCGACACAGCTAGCGGCCGCATCGCAAGCGGCAATGGCAGCGGCAGCAGCTGCCGCGTTTACAGCCGCGCAGCAACAGCAACATCAGCAACAGCAGCAGCAACAGTCACAACAACAACAGCAGCAGCAGCAACAACAACAGCAGCAGTTGCAGCAACATGCCCACGCACTGGCGCAACAGCATATGCTGCATCAACAGTTGCAGCCACAGCATCATCAGCAGCAGCAACATAATGCAACAAGTGAATGATACAACCAGTACATGTCCTGGAATTACAGTGCATGGAGCCTAGACGAGTCCATTAAACAAGCGCCGCACTTTGCCAGCAACTACCAACAACTCCAGCATCAGCAACAGCAGCAACATCACCAGCAGCAACAGCAGCGACAGCAACAACACAAAATGCCGCCCTTTAATTTCTATGCGCGTAACTATTATCAACAAAATTATGAGGCCAAACAGCAAGCAACACTAAACAACGGCAACATGAGGCTGCAACAGCTGCAGCAGCAACACCAACAGCAGCAACATCAACAACAACAGCAACAGCAACCTCAAACACAAACAATTGTCATTGATGAGAGCGACAATGAGCTTGAGGAGGAGCCACGTGATATGGAGAGCTGCATGAGGCAGAGTTTCAATCACTATATGGCACAGCTGAAGCAGCTGACAACAACCTGTGGCAACAGCGATCGTGTTGCCCACGAAACCATGTGCAATAGCAACAGCAACAACAATTCAACAAATGCCAATCAAATGGAAGCTACTACAACTACAATTTCAACTACTACAGCTACTAATAGTAATGCTAACGCTAATAATCATAATCATAATCATAATAATAATAATTATAACAGTTATGCTAACAACCCCAGAAGCTTCAACAGGCAGCTGCCACCGTGAACAGTGGCAACAATAATAACAACAACAACAGCAAGAGCAGCAACATCAAGAACAACAACAAGTAAAGCAAGAAGGCAACCGATTGATACTCAGACTAAGCATATATAAATATAATGAACTAACTGAATGAAATCTTTAATGTTGACCATGCATTGCAAAATATTATGGTAAGCCAAATTTATTTGTCAATTATATAGGGAAAAAACAAAAAAAAAATCACAAAAAAATGGAAATGAAAATGAAAAGAAAAGAATGTGAATGGAATCAAAAGCTGACCTGAGTACGATTCATGGTTTCAACTGGATTCATATGTTGCAATTTCATAGATACATAAATTATAAGCCAACTTAACCATAACAAAGCAAATTACAGAAAACAACAAAAACAAAAAAAAATGAAATAAAAATGATAATTATGATAATGAACTTGTAGTAGGCAAACAACAGGGTTTCCAAGGCAGCCACCAGAGGACTTATGGAGATTGAAGGCAACAAAATATACTATATAGAACATTTCGAAAGAAAGATTACATATATAACATATATTAATCCCAATATGGCAACAACAATTTTAACTCTAATTGTTAGATATTTAAATCCATTTGCTGTTTGGTGCCAACTGTGGGGCAAGTATTGTGCCAATCGAATTGGCTGCACTGTTTGCACCTGTTTCGTTGTTGCATTTAACACTAATATGCACACACACATACTCACATCACATACACACACTCACACACAATAACTTTCTATAATTTTACAAAAGAAATCTAAGGCACAAAACTTGTAAGACATTTTGAAAAGCGAGATTTTCAGTGCAGCTAATGTTTTAACTCTTCTACTTACAATATAAATGTCAACTGTATTGATTATAATACCGAATTGTAAAATATCATAATAAACAATATCAATTTAAATATATTTAATGTATCTTTAGACCAGTTGCACACACACATAGAAATTAACATAAATTTGAGAATATTTATTATGTACAAAATTTGTGCGTTTTAATGTTAAACTTGGAAGAAGACATGCATACGATGCCCTATTATTAATTACTAAATAAATTATACATATATACAAATAACAGATACATTTAAACACATGCAAGAACAACAACCAATATAAAATGTTAATTTATTTATAACATACTAGACATGCGTGTAACTGAGTGTGAGTGTGAATGTGAATGATGAATTTCTCTAATCTCCCTACCCTGTATTATAGTAAGGAACAGAGACCCACAAACCCCTCACTTCCCATCTCCCCCTGTCCCATTACGTTTCTAAACTCAAATCTGTAAATGCATGTGAGTGTCGGAATAGGGCTAGAGGGCGTGTTTAATTTGTTATCCAGTCTACACGCATACAAATACAAATACAAATACATACATCAATAATTTAGTTCTATTAACATTATGATTAATTAATAATTTTGCAGCATTTTTTTATAAGCCACTGTATATACTATTCTAATACGTTTACTTATATTACATACATATATTATATTATATATATTTTTTACAAATTCTCTAAGTAGTAGTTCTGTAAATCTTATTTTGTTGTTGTACATTTATTTTATTTGTTGCCACTTTGTTTTTCGAGTTGAATCCAATCTGGTGCGCACATGAATTGCCTAAAAACAAATAGAAAAAAAAGAACACACACACAAACACAAAAACAATTAAAAAACAAGTGAAAAAAAAGAATAGAAAAAAAGAGTTCAAGAGTTAATAATACTACATATTAATACTATTTATTTGTTTTAATTTTTAATTTTGTAACATGAAATGTTTAGTAATTAATGCAACATCAGATACTGCCCCGACTTAATATTTGTTTAATGTTTTATATTTTAACTCTGCTTTGTTGAACAACATGAAATTTATCTATATATGATGTGATAACTATAGTTAAACTAAACTACACACATTACAAAATGAAATTATGTTAATTATTAAAAACAAAACAAAACAAAAACAAAAGAATATCGACGATATCTAATTTGTGGTATGCAAAATGGTGCTAAATCCAAATATACTTTAAATGCAAATGCAACTTCCCCAAAAACAAAAAAACAAAAACAAAAAACATTAGAACCCTCCTCATAGAGAGACCCTGAATACAGTAGACAGCTTTTGAACTTATGTATGTGCAATATGACTAGTTTTTGTTTAAGTGAATGTAATGAGGGAGAATTAGGAAATGAGAATGCAAATGTAAAATGGGGAGTGAAATTGATAGTGAAGTTGTAGGGTGTATGGTATGGTATTTCAATAGCGAACCATTTGATGAATTACGATTAAATAATGATACTGTAGAACTATAGAAAAACATTTAAACGAATGTTAGCATATCACTATGAACTATGAATGTGGACATATGTTGAATGTATCTGATATATAGTTAATTTTCCACAACACATATATAAATATACAGTATATATATATACTATATATAATATATACCGATACCAATAGTACTCGTATTGTGCAGTTAGTTAATGATAACAATAACTTTTCGCTACATTTCTGTGTCTATTTCAAATACTTAAATGTCATAACTTAACTCGATAAAATCAACACACACACACACACAAACACACACACAGCATACCTTCTCATTCGCACATATAAAACAGAAGAAAAGAAAAACATTTAATACCCGACCCTCGGCCCCTTACCTTTGAGCCCTCCAAAATGCATATTTATTATTTTGCTTAACCCCAACAAGACTTTAGAATACAAACGCCAACAACAATTGTTTTTTTATATAATATATAAATAAATATAAACTAATTTAACAGCCGAGCAATTTTAGCGCATTTGTTGCAGTTCGATATATATGAAAAAGTTATAAACTTTTAACTAGTTTCAATGTAATCTTAGCTCATAAGTATTAATATAACTTGTATTAATAAAACGCAATACAAATAATTTTAGTTTTATTTATAAAATAAAAAAATACAACCACAACAACAACAAACAAACAAACAAGAGAAAATATCAGTTAAATTAACGCTAAGCAAATTGCAGCATTTGTTAAAATTTTTTTATATATGATTACATATATATTTTAAAACATTTTTAATAAACATTCTACCCATAATGCCAGCGTTATATTAATTTCATCAACAACAACTTCAAGAGCAAAAAAAAAAAAAAAAGAACACAAATAATAATAATAATAATAAACAATATAAGTGAATGATAAACGATAAATGAAAATAAACAGGCAAATCAATCGACACTCAATTTAACAATTTAAAATTTAAAATTACAAATTTTAAATGCTAATAAATTGAATTTTATGGAACCGAAAACAACAAAATGGTGATAACTTTTTCTTTCTTTCTGAGTTGAACTTTGAACGCTTTGAATTGTGCTTCCAAAGATTTAGGGGGTGTCCATATATACAATATATATATTGTAGACAAGAAAATATATATTCGAAAATATATATATATACACACATACACCATTAATTGCAGACACACACACACACATATGTAAACATTATCATACTCGTATTTGACATAGAAATTGTGTCAACAATTTTCAAACCTCGGCCCAATTTCCTGTTTTTTACCTTTAACTTTTATAATAATTTACTTAATTTACATTAATTCTATATATATATGTATATGTATATACCCATATTTTATGTATGATTATTATATATTTATCTTCCTCTTTTAGGTTTTCATTTTGAGCTTAGTTTAGTTTAACTAAAATCAAAAAACAAAGTACAAAATCAAATGATACTTCGCACAAATGAGTTACACCCAAAAAAAAAACGAAATAAAGAATATAAATTATATTAATTTAATTACTCACAAACACACGCACACATACACACACACACCACTATTACTTGTATTGTCATCAGATCAATTGTGTTTACATTTGTGCTCAAAACTTAATTATAAAAAACTACTATATATATACACCTCAATGTACTGTTTATCTAATCATAATTTGATGCAGCTGATTTGTGACTAATTTCATTTATATCGAAAATCAAAAATCTATGAAATCAAATATTTCAGCAGACGCAACGGAGGCATTCTATATACTATATATATACATATTTTCTATAACTATTCTTAAGCAAGAATACTGAGTTATTATTATAAAAAAAAAAAAAAATCAAAAACTTGCACGCTTGAATATAAAGGGAAATCGAATTGAAACATAAAAAAAATAGATGTGAGACTTAGTGTCCCATATTCTCCAGATTAATAATGATTTGTATGTTTTAGTTATTTTCCCATATATATTATTATTAGTTAGTTTCTTTTTAATATACTTACTTATCCATATATAGTCCTACATACATACATGATCTGATCTATGTGAATCTGTTTGTATTTTATTCGCATAATTTGTTGATTAAGTTGCTTGATCGTAGTTAGCCAAAACACACACCCATTATACATACATACTATATATGTATACATATACCTCTATATCTACATTGTTTTTGTTCTCCTCTTTTATTTTGTTGTTTCCCTTTTTTGATTAGTATCTACATACTTAGTCTTTAGTTTGTTACGCCACTTTAGTTTGTACTTCTCATTCGCCTTTGACAGCATATTATTTTGCTCACAAAAACGAATTATACTATTTTGTTTTTTTTTTTTTTTACCTTATGTCTATCACTCTCTCTCTCTCTATCTCTGTCTCTGTCTCTCTCAATCTCTATCTATCTTTGTTTCTATCTCCTTACCATAAAAAAATACCAAATTCAAAACCAAAAAAAAAAAAAAACCAACAATAAGATCTATTTCTCTGGGCTGATTTTCGTCCCGCTCGACGGGCTGTTGTGTGTCTGTTCTTCTCTTTCTCGTTCTCGACACAGGCGCCTCTGTTCGTCACCATCTCTCGACACCGCTCTCGACCTCATCGTCGGCCTCGCCACCCCCGCCCCCCTTCGGGATGCATCTGTCGGCGGCCCTGAAGAGCGAATACAATCCGTTGCACTACATACGCGCCGCCGGCAACAATGGCCACAACAGCGCCGGGGGCACGCCCCCCGCCCACGGTGGCTATAATCAGGCACACGCGGCCGCCTTGGGCGGATCGAGCACACCGACGAGCACCGGGCACAATTCACATCACACCATGTCGTACCACAATATGTTCACGCCGTCCCGCGATCCCGGCACCATGTGGCGCTGTCGCTCCTGCGGCAAGGAGGTCACCAATCGTTGGCATCACTTTCACTCCCACACCGCCCAGCGATCGATGTGTCCCTATTGCCCGGCCACCTACAGTCGGATCGACACGTTGCGCTCGCATCTGCGGGTCAAGCATCCGGATCGTCTGCTCAAGCTGAACTCCTCGATATAAGGATATGCAACAGCAAACGAGAGAAATCCCAACAACTACAACTACAAAGCACAGCAAAAAAAATATATAAATATATATAAAAGAAAGTAATGAAAACTGGCGCGCAAATTTATTAAAAGAAAAAGAAAAAGATAAAAGCGTTTCCTACTAAAGTGTAAGTTATTTTTGACTCGGGAGTCCTATGAACATCCATCGATATCTAAAAATAGTATAAAAACAGATCCTTACTGTATGTAATCCTTTGCATTTAGTCGCCTCCAAAGTCGCTTGTACATGAAAACAATGAAATGAATTCGATTTAACGCCTCAAGCAATAACCCAAAACATATAGAACCGAAGATGCTAAAAAGAAAAACTAAAAACTAAATAAATAAATAACAATATAATACAGCAGGCATACATATATACAAGTACAGATATAAATATATAAAACCACGTATATATGCTTAGTATAAATACAAAGAACATACCATATATGAATGGCTAGTTTTAACTCTCTTTTTTCCTAACAACAACAAATGTAACGAGCAAGATGCATAAAAACACACTGATATGAAAAAGGAGGAGGACTAATCGAGATATAGAGAGCGCGATATATATTCACTTGAAAACGGTTTCGGTTGCTTGACAAGGAAATTGGAAAATTGGAAGCAAAATTTGAATTGATGTTAAATCGAACTACAAACAAAAAACTTTAAAGGTTTCTGCGTGTTGTTTCCTAATCCAAAACAAAAGAAAACACAAAAAAATAAACCTACACATATGCTACACATTATAATTACATTTAAAATTAAAATTACAAATTTAAATAATAATGATATGATGAATATATACTATATATACACATAAATGTAAAGCGTTTAGTTGCAAACAAAAAAAAAAGAAAAGAAAATAACGTTAAGCGTTAAAGTAAAATTTAAATGTAAAACAGTCAAAGTCCCCTTACTCGTACTACTCATAAATATCAGATGTCACATTAGTATTTAGTTTGCATACACACACACACACACCCACACACACACACATATACATATATGTATGTATATGTTTGTATATATAATTTGTTTAATTTTACCACCTAATTTTAATCGTATTGATAATAATTTGCAAAGAGTACATTACACACATTACTCAAAGAACTACGAAGAAATTTTGATATACCTCAGATGCATTTCAGTTTTATTGTTGATGGATTGCTTAATTTTAAAGAAAATCAAATAGAAACTACTACTACTACTACTATGTTAATTTAATTGCCACACACACACACATACACACAAATATACACACACACACAAGCGCATACATAAGTAAATGGCAAATCATTTGAAATGTTTGTTTGTTTATTTTTGAATTGTTTGTTTTCTTAGATTCTTAGTTGAGCGTGTAAATGTGTTTTTAACCTTTTTTTTGTATGTATGGTTAAAGTTCTTGATAAGTTGTAAGTTTTTAGACTAAATGCGAACCACTTGAACCACCTCACATTTTTTGTTAAACATTAATTAATAAGCTTGCTTATATATTTATACAAACTACAAACTATAAATACAAATACAACTACAAGAATAAAAATTAATTGATAAATACAAAAAAAAAAATAAAAATAAAGTAAACAACATATAAAAATATATAAATTAAATAATTTGTGTAAAACTTTAAATATAATCAAAGTTGAATTCAAAACAAAAACAAAAAAAATCATATCAGACGTTGCTAAGTAAAGTCAATGTTAAATCGAAACAAAATTAATTTCAAATTAAAAAAAAAAAAAAACAACTTACTTCTTGTAAGTTACTAATACTACTACAAACTTATGCTAATTAGAATCCATCAGACCATTTGAGAACTTTATTCTAATACTATTTGAACGTCCTTGCGTTATGTAATTAATTTTAAACATTTTGTGATAGGCAAAATTATGGTTTGGCACTTATTCAAAATGATTACAAACTAAACACACAAAAACAAAGCAAACACACAAACAAAAAAAAAATAAAAATAAAAAATCAATGTGATATTTTCGGCACAAAACTTGAAAACAACAAATATAATTAAGGAAAGGCAACATCGAAATATTGTTATTACGCATATATATTTAAATATGGAATATATTTGATCATTTTTGTTGCTTGCCTTTTGATTATCTTTGTTAACTAAGTAATTATCAAAATTGTTATATTTCGGTCCAAAGCACAAAATGTATAAAATAATTATTTAGTTATTAATTATTACTGCTATTACATCAATTTAGTTTCGTGCACTGTTTTAAGTTACGTATGTGTATATATATATACTATACAACAAAATTATATATATGATTATAATTTTATTTAGTTCTATAACAATTCAGCTTAAATACACAACAACAACAACAAACAAGAAACAACAACTACTACAAGAAAATTGCAGCAACATCTACGGCAACAACACACAAATTTTTAAGGCAAATCAAACCACAACACACAGATTTATGTACCAAAAATTTAATAAATATGAAATTATATTAAAAAAAAAAAAAAAACAAACTAAAGAAAAAACAAATTACTATACCAAAGAATTGCTCCTTTTTTCGAGCACTTCTATCTACTATAAACTAACTGGATCCTGAAGTATTTTTATATACAAAACATTTGAAAATTGTAGTCACACACAAAGGATGCTTACTATATGGAGGGGATTACTGACTTCTATAACAATAATATGATGTAATTATTCTTTCACTCTGCACTCGATAATTTCATAATAAAAATAATAATATTAATGGTCAAATATGAGCACACATATATATTAATGTAATGTATGTATGTGTGCCATTTTACTATTACACATTAAATCATAACACAAATGGCAACTATTATAAACTAAATAATTTTTCGACGTCTACCAGTTAATATAAATCAATTCATAAATACACACATGCGAGTACATAATAAATATGCTTGCGAGCATATGCATATATTGCAAATTTATTCAAATCCAATCAAAAATATAAATCACTAGCAGCATTTTAATGTCAAACGGAATAAAACCAAATAAAAAATTTATGATTATTATTAATAACATTGTTTCAAATAAGCTACTCGAATATGGTGTTTGTTACCCATTCTCTAAGTCGGAAGCACAATTCAAATGGTTAGGTTCGAGGGGTCGTTTGGGAAGCCTTTCTCTTTTCAGCTTTTGATTGTCCGAAGTACAAGTGTATTATATTTAAGTAAGTATGAATAGTAAAACGCATTATTTTTCAACTATACTATTCTAATTCATGATTTTTAATGTAAGTGTGAAATCATGTGGTTCAAAGTTCCCTAATTTAAGTTTTCCTCTTTCCGATACCTTTATGTTCATCGTAATCATGAATCTACAATCCTATTTTATAATAAAGAATTATACTTCAGAAAAACAACAGTCTTTTAATTACAAATAATTATTCGCTACGCGCCATATTTTCAAAAGAACAATTCACAAATATTCCATGGAGAGTTGCCACATCACCAAAAAAAGGTTAGAATACTGGCATCATTGTGGCAATGACGGTATTTTCAGTATTTGTCTCACATACATGACGGTCACACAGACAGCAAAGTGACCAGATTTGCGATTTTGAAGTGGTGTGGTGTGCCCGTATTTGCTATGAGTAAAAATATCAATGCGAAAATACGAAATTAAAAATACAGACGTAGAGATAAAAGAAAACGGAATAGAAGCAAAAGACGCGGGAATATTTTTATAACTAAACAAATTATAACAACAAATTAAAACAAAAAACGGCGTAAGTAAAGAAAGCACAACAAATTGTGAAAGCATTGCAAAAATCGCGCGGTGCGCTGAAAATTTTTTGCATAAATATGTGAAATAGTATATGTGCAAGTGTGTGTATATATGTGTGGCTGAAGTAGTGTGCAAGTGTGTGAGTATTGAAAAAATCCATCTCGTCGCTACGCATTTCACCCCTCAAAGCTGCCGTTTTATGCTGTTCGCTGCTGCGCTTGGCTTTGGCCCTGGCGTTACACATCTTCAGGGTCATTTGCGGGCAGCGCTGCCTGCATCCATCGCCTGCGTCGGCTGCGGCGTCGTTATTGCTGCTGGAAGCGCCAAAGCACCACCCCCACGTCTACCCCTCCTAATCCCACAACCCTCACGTAAAATTGCAATGTTCGCCTACCGCAACCCATCGTCGCTGACCCGTTTTTTTTTTGCGCATTCATTGATCTTCCTTCTTGCTGCCTCTTCTGTGTGTGTGTGTGAGTGTGTGTGTGTTGTGTATCTGTTGTCTGTCTACAGGTTAAACCGGCTAAGCAGAATGTTAACGACCCTTAAAAAAACACAAAAAATATTGCAAGGGAAATGCATGTTATGCAAGTGCAACGGCAGTTGCAACTTGCAACCAATGCGAAAGAGAAATCAAAATCCGTCTTCCCTCTTCAAGAATTATGCGTTCGTTTTGTTGCAGACCTCACTGTAACGCAGCTCATTTGACTTTTTCTGCTGTTTTCTATCTTTTTGTATTTTTGTGCTCTCGTTCGCATTTTTTTTTTTTCATATTCTTTGTTTATATTTACATACACTTTGTTTTGCTTCCAATGTTGTTATTGCTGCAGTCGGCGTCGCTGCTGGTAGAACTATAAAAATATCCATATAAATAATTTTGTTCGGATTTTTCATCATATCATGATTATTTTTATGTTATTAATTATTATACATAATTAATAATATAGTAACTAATCTTGTGCTAAACTATAAAAGTCGCATCGTTGATAGAGAGTTTATTTATTTCTAAACTTATCAGTTGAAGCTATGAATTCAATAAAGGAAATGTATCTAGATACATTTCTTGCTTCACTGAGCCATTAATCAAAAAAATCGCAGACAAATAGAAAAACACTCGCCATAAACATAAATAAACATTAATTATTTCGATTTTATTTCTTTCAATTTTTGCGCAAAGTTCATAAATATTGCTGCTGAAAAAATGAAAATAGAAAAACCCTTGTTTCAGACTCTTTCACACATACAATATATATGTATATATTGCTCCCCAGACTCATTCGTAGAATCGTTCCAAGACCCAAGAGAACTAATTGTGTGTGTAGGTTTTTTATTTTCTTTTGCGGAGCAAACAGTTGAATTTTGGCGGCCGCGCTGAGCGCATCGAGTGCGATCCAATGATATAAAGATATAGCACGTTTTTCTTGAGAAGGAAATGTTTTGTAGTGCGATTTATTTATAGCATTAGTGTGCTGATTTGAAAGCCAAAAAAAAAGAACCACAAATTTGGAAATTTCAATTAACTGAACGCACATGCTGCTGAAAAATATATAAACTAAACTGATATCGAATATATATATATAGTTATATAACTATGTAATTGCAACACCTGCAACAAAAAAGATGTCACACAAATTTCAACGCAACTCGCCACAAATGCTTGGCGTGGCATCCACAGTCTCCTCGACGACGCCCAGTAATCAGCCGCGTAAGCGTGTGAAACGATGTTGTCGCAACTTTGTCACCTTCATGTGCACCCAGGTGGGAGTTGGAGCCCTCATTGTGGTCTATGCCATCTTTGGAGCACTCACTTTTATGCACATCGAACGTGAATTTGTGGACACAACAACAGCTCATGTGCTGGAACTGAGACAGAATTTCTCGCAACGTTTGTGGAACATCACCGAGGAGCATAATCTGATCGATAAGCCGCTCTGGGTGAATGAAACGAATTCTGTACTGAGGGAATATCAAGCAGAGATCGCTGCCATCATTAAGAATGGTTATGTGGGACGTAGTCCAGCAGACATGTGGAGTTTTCCTGCAGCCTTGATGTTTTGTCTATCGGTCATCACAATGATCGGTTATGGCAACATGGTACCACGCACCCCTTGGGGCAAGGGCTTCACTGTCATCTATGCCACCTTTGGTATTCCGCTCTATATCCTCTACTTTCTCAACATGGGTCGTGTGCTCGCTCGTTCCTTTAAGTTTCTGTATCGCTCATTGCATGATTGCACTCAGGAAAAGAATTACGATGCCAGATTGGAGGCGCTGGAAGGTGGCGGCAGTCTTGGCGCCTTGACGCTGCGCAAGAAGATCATTGTGCCATCGACAGCGTGTCTTTGGGTCATTATGTTCTATATTCTGACGGGTACCATTATGTTTGCCAACTGGGAGAAGTGGAGCTTCCTTAATAGCTTCTACTTTTGCATGACATCGCTGTGTAAGATTGGATTTGGTGACTTTGTGCCCGGTGCCTCGTTGACCACAGCGGCAGATGTGGATGCGGCAACGCAAAAGTTGCGAGAAGATATTGCAGCGGATCCCAATGAAGTGTCGGAACTGCAACGTATCGCAGATCAGCACTCAAAGTTAGCCATCAATTTCATCTATATGCTGCTGGGCATGGGCTTGGTGGCCATGTGTCGCAATCTGATGCGCGAGGAGGTGCGCGTCAAGCTCAAGGAGATGAAGGAGGACACCAAACTGTGCGTGGAGGATACGCGACTGCGTTTCGTGGGCTGTTGTGGAGATCCTCGGGATCTGTATGAGAATGATTATTACTGAAGCAGCGGCAGGAGTAGTAGAAGATGTGTGAAGTGTGTGTGTATGTGTGCGTTTGTGATTGTTTAAATGTGGTTGTTGTCTTTGCTAAGCACTGGTTGAAAATCATGCTAGGGTGTGCGTCTAAATTTGATTTATTGAAGAAAGGAAAGAGCAGAAGTGAAGGAAAAAGAATTGTATACATATGAAAGATATATGCAAGAAGCTAATTTTTGTGCGTTGTTTGCCGCTCCCAACTGCAGCTCACCATTGATCAATTTCTGCAACTGCAAGAGCGGATACGTAACTTCGAGGGCATGCTTGGCGGCAGCAGCGGGGAGCGTTTATGCACGCCAAGCACTTCGGCCGGTCCGTTTCGCATCTTCTCTGTGGCCGGTTTCCAGAATCGAGCCAACGACATTGTCTACTGTCCGCCCATTGTGCGCCAGCAATCACAACATGTGGAGGACTCAAAGGCGATCATATATTTTGGCGGCGACGTGCAAGACTTTCCGGAGAGCATGGAAACGAATCGCGACAGTCGCGGTTACATGAAGTACAATTTGGAAAACTCTGCGATATTGCTGCGCGAAGCATTTCCGCGCTCTCACATCATAGTCATACGGCCGGTTCGGTAAGTTAGCATTGAGATGTATTGTTTGATATATTTATTCTACAATTTTGTTGTTCATATTTCCAGCATGGAATTCAAGACGTTCAGCTGCTTCGACAATTTTGTTCGGGGAAATAACGCGGGCGTTCCAGATCATACGCCTATGAACCATGCGCTGCAACACTTAGAAAAGTGAGTAAAATGGAACAATAATTTCAAATGCCATTCTTTAATATCCTATTATTTTGTTTGTAGACTGCTGCAGAATCTGTCGCAGCGCCTGATCTCAATACCGGAGAACGAGATACTCGATCAAGCGGCGCAAGCCGCCGCAGCAGCTGCTGCTGTGGCTGCTGCTGCTGCCGCCGCTGCCTTGACGCTCTCCAATGCCACTGTGACCTCTGAGTCCAGCTCATCCTCATCGACGGGCAGCGATAGCAGCCAAGAAATGGACATTGATATACTGCAAGTTCAGGAGAATGTTACTGTTGATGCCGATGGCGCTGTCATCTTTCCCATAGTCTCTGCTGCGGCGGCTGCTGCAGCTGCTGCTGCTGCAACCACGGAAACGGGCGCGTCAACAAATAATGTGTCAGCTAGCATTAACAATGGCAACAACAAAGATGCTGCTGCTGCCCTTAACAGTCATCAACAGGAGTCGCATAGCCAACAGCAACAGCAGCAAACGCTTTCAAAGGCAGCGTCACCGCCAACGACGAACAACGTGGAGCATTGCAACAATAGCAATAATAGCAACAACGATTGTGGAGCGGTGTCGCAAGCAACATTGCCAACGCAACCACAGCAGCCGCGTCCGGCGACACCGACGTCCGATAATAATCCCTTGTGGTGGCGCGAGAATCTCAATTTAGACAAGTCCAAGCTGGTGCTAATTGGGTTCAGCAAGGGCTGCGTCGTGCTCAATCAAGTGAGTCACATTTGGTGTAAAAATCTCTCTATTTGCACACTGCAGCCGTATGCATTACTTGATTACTATGTATTCTTAAATATTTTTGCAGTTTATCTACGAGTTTCACTACTTGAAAACACTGACGCCGGACGATAGTAGCATGTGTCGTTTACTCTCACGCATTACAGACATGTATTGGCTGGATGGTGGACACGGTGGCCAAAAGAACACATGGATCACCTCACGAAGTCTGCTCGAGACTCTCACAAGAATGGGTACGATATGACAATTTTTTTTATGTACTTCAAAAAACTTATATCTATTCTATTTTTGTAGGCATGAACATACACGTGCATCTCACACCTTACCAGGTGCAGGATGATCGACGGCCCTGGATACGGAAGGAGGAGAAACTGTTTACAGAGATGCTGCGGCGATTAAATGCTCCAATTACAAGGCATCTGCATTACGATAATCAACCGGCGAATCTAATGACACACTTTGAGGTGCTGCAAGCATTCTGCCAGCATGTCCATTCACTCAACCAACAACATCAGCAGCTGCAGCAGCAACATGGCGGCAACAACGAGCAGCCAACAACGGCAGCCGCAACCAATAATGGCGCTGGCAGCAGTAGCAACAATCTGCTGGACGCCAGCGAAGAGGCAAAGTGACAGCTTCAATTGCATCCACATCATCATAGGCGGCGTTTGCATGCGATGCGCAAAGGCGCCGCCGCTGCCAAGCGACTACAATTGCAGCAGCTGCGCCAGCAACAGCAGCAACTGCTGCTCGCCACGGATGTCGCAACGGCAACGTCATTGTCGTTGTCAGCGTCGCCATCATCTCGTTTAGCCGCGGCACTGATATCCTCAGCGGTGGCTCTGAGTGCTGCATCAACATCGGCCGCGGCTGCCACGGCGAGCCTTGTAAATAATCATCATCAAAGCCATATGCAACAACAACAACACAGTTTGTCACGCTCTCACTATCAGCAACAGCAACAGGCACAGCAGCAATCACAGCACTTGCTACACCACACAGCACAGCAACAGCAACAATCACATCAGCACTCGCACCACAGACATCACCATCATCATCACCACCATCATCATCAGCCAAATCATTCACATAACCATCATCAGTGTCGCTCCAAACGCAAACTACAAAAATTGTATTATACGCTTTGCCGTTAGACTTGTACACCTAATTAATTAATTAAATAATTAATTACCTATACATACATTTTACGCAGCTAATTTCGTTTAAGAGTAGGCTAAGTTCCTCTACTCCAATATCTCTCTCTATCTTCCTCTCTCTCCGTGTCTAAACACACATGCATACATAGATCTGTTTAAATGTATTCCCATTTGCGTGTCAATTGATTCAAAATGTGAAAAGGTCGTCGAGTAAATGTAAAGTTATGTTCCATTTTCAAAACTATTTATTTATTTTTTTTTTATCTATTAACTTATTTTTTAAATGGCTAAAACTGAAGTTGAGGTAACATCTCGTCAGTGCAATATTTAATTTTTTTTTCGTTAATTTTAATATTTTATATTTTCCAATTTTCCCTTGCATCTACTTATGTCAAATGTATACGCATTGAAACCACATTTAGACGTTTCGTTCAATGAATTTACAAAATTAAAGAATATTAATTTTAATCACACAAAACAGAGAGCCACAAATATCCAAACAATATTCTACATAGAAAGAAAACAAAAAAACTCTGATTAAGTATTACTATATTAGTGTTTAAGTAAGCATAATTTAAGTTCAAAACCCATGCAAAACATATATAGGCTTATCAAAAAGAAACCTTAAATGTAATTGCCTTTACTATACTTTATTTAATGAATTTTGTAAGATTGCAGAACAAAAACAATTTGCTCTATGTATTGTGTACGTAGTTTCACCTTTGTCCTGCTGAAAATTCATAAGCTGTCCTTCCTCATCCACCCATCTCAAAGAAAATAAATATGAAAATCAACATTACATACGACAACGTTCCTTAACCGTAACACAACGTTATAATTCCCTCTCTATAGTATCTATCTACATACTACTCGTATACAACAGATAAACAACACGGGCAGCTGACTAAACATAGCGTGTGTTTGTTTAATACAAATATCAAGTGATTATATACTTAAAAATATTGCTATTAATTCGATACAACAACCGTTTCGTACCTTTGTAGAATTTGCAGTTCAAAATTGTCACTAAAAATAGTTCGGCTTGAAAAAGAATTTTAAACCAAAAAAATACAAAAACAAAAATGCTTATGTTGATAAGAGCATTAAATTGTGTGCTACGAATCTTCTTAATTATACGAAAAAAAATTACAAATAACAAAAAATAGAGTTCTCTGTATAACAGGCTACTGATTTACGAGAGTCTGAAAATAAAAAGAAATTCAATTCAAATCAAAATCGTGTATTTTCAGATGGAAGGGTGGGTATAAAAAGTAATATCATATTTTAAATTAAACAAAATTGGTTTATTCACTAATATCGTCCCAGAACAATCTATAGTTGGTTGTTTCTTTTTTATTTTATTCGATCTACTTAAAAAATATTTATTATGATATATGTGTATGTATGTATGTAAAATTACAATATCATCGTAATTCTCTAAACTATCGCGTGTGATGCGCTTTACAGACTTTTACTGACATTTTAATGGATTAATCTTCCTTGAGATGTGAGTGTGAGATAGTTTCACCTACAACTATACAAAATACAATTGGTGATCTCTGCTCTAAGCATGTTCCCCCCAATAAATAGACTACGCACAACTATTCGGACATTTGACATGCGTCGTCCACTCATCGCTGCCATCGCAGCAGTCGCAAACGTTGTCATTAACCCGCGACGTCCAAACCCAGACATCGAGACCACGTCCCGTAAAATGACGCTTCTGGTATTTGCAATAGAAGCGCCCCTTGGCACAGGCATTTGTGCTCGGCTCATCACTGCCATCGCCCTCGCAATCGCAGTAGTTGTCGTTTAGATGCTTAAAGGGAATCTCCTTGCTGCCGTCTAGGCACTTGAAGTTGCCCTCGAAATTGGGTTTGTATGCATCATAGTCAAAAAGGCGTGTGCCTCTAAAAAAGAAGTTGTTGTTATGGTTACACTTTAGATTTATAAATGCTTCACATACCGTATAATCTTTATAGCGTCTGCATCTTGCGTGGCAGTTACAACGGCTTCAACTCCAGCCCCAAACCCAACTCCGGCTCCATCACCGCCTCCCCCGCCGCCATCAAAGTCATCCACGTCGCGCTGTTTGCTGCCTAGCGACTGCATCATTTGTTTGTGCTTGCGTCGCAGCTGCTGCACGCTGGGCAGTTGATTCAGCGAGAAGGCCTATTAACACAATTTATTATTAATTCACAGGTAATTCACAGAACTAGAATTTTACCCACCTGATAGGCTATAAATGAGATGCCAACTAAGAAGATGAGTAACAAGAACATCTTGGATTTATCCTTGTAAAAGGGTTTGTAGTAAATATTTTCTCGTTTCACCCACGTTTTGCGCATTTTGAACTGCAGTCTATATTTAGTAGTTCAGCGACAACGTTTATTGTTTGTTTGCTTGTCAGTTAGCGTCAGCGATGTGGCCAAAAAAACAAAAAAAAAGTGTAAAAACAACAAACGTTAACCCTGAAGCTTCGCGTTTTCTTTCACCACTGAACCGTTTAGCTTATTAAATACATATTCAAGTTGACAATATTAGATTTCAAAATAGTTACTGCTCTTTCTTTTTAATTTAAAATAAAAGTAATCGCTTAGCTTTGTAAGTAACTTTTTTATACACTTTAAATTAATACATTTTTGAAGCGTACAGTCTGCGGACATCTAGTATGCCAGCTGAAACACGTAGCGGTTAAACACAATCAGCTGATATGTATTCAATGTATGCGAACAGCTGTTTTTCTACTCTCCCTCTGTGCAGTGTGGCAAAAGATTGCGCTGTTTGCGAATTGGCATTTTACAACACTGTGCTGCATCAAATCTTTAAGAAAAACATATATCCATGCACAACACAAATACTTGTAATGGGATTGGATCAATAAAGGTCGAGTTGTCTTGCCACAAAATCGAATCCACTAATTGGATTGTTTTGCCGTTGCACAGGAAAGCGGAAGCAAATTGAGAGGCGTGTGTTTAAACAATAAATACACAACAATAATAAAGTTAAGGAAAACTGAACCCAAATACACACACACACCATGAAGTCGACAGCAACAACAAAATCACGGCTCGCAAGTCTCACCGAGGACATCTCCATAATACCCGAGGACGCGCCATATCGGGCACGTCTCCACTTCCTGTTTGCACAAATCGAGAAGGAATTCGAGCAGCTATATCTGGAGAATCTCAATCGTAAGGGAGTCATTCATAAAATATGCCAGTAATTAAACATTCAACATTGCTTGCAGTTCAAGACAAACTGGACAATGCCACCGCCAGCACAAAGGATGTACTGACTCCTTACACGGAGCAGCGTACTACAGCCGCTGCTTCTGCAGTTGCTCTTGTGGCCACGGGCAGCGGCGGCGCCTCGCTGGTTGCAACACCTGCCACACCATCATCAGCGCCGCTTGGCGATGAGATTGGCGCCAGCTTGCTGGCCGCCGCCTCCAGCACCCACAAGAGTCTCAAGGCCAAGCTGAGCAGCGCCACAGGCGGGAGCAAGGTGAAGGCAAGTAATAAAATCAAAGCCCAGACCAGTCGCATTGTCTCCAGCTTCAAAGCCCAAACAGTCGTGAGTTCGGTGGTGCGTGAATTCGGCGGCCACAAGGATGGCATTTGGCAGGTTGCCGCCAAGCAGGGACAGCCCATTATTGGAACCGCATCCGCGGATCACACTGCATGCATATGGGGCATCGAGAGTGGACGCTGTCTGCTGCAGTATCAAGGACATGCGGGCTCTGTGAACTCCATTAAGTTCCATCAGCATCGGGATCTAGTGTTGACTGGCAGTGGCGATGGCACTGCGCACATTTGGCAGGCGGCCGTCAACTGGGAGGTGCCCAAGTAAGTGTTGGTTGCTTACCGCAACTATTGTGCTTATCGTTTCTTTAACATCTTGCAGAAAGGGACACTCTTCCGAGGAAGAACTTGACGATAGCGACGGGCAGCTAGAGGATCGTGATCGTGTGGATACGCTACGCACACCGCTGTGCGAATTTACGGGGCTGGGCGGGCATCTCTCTGTCGTTGTTGCCGCCGATTGGCTTTCCAGCATGGATCAAATTATTACGGGCAGCTGGGATCGCACTGCCATACTCTGGGATGTGGAGACGGCCCAGCCCCTGCAGCCACTTACGGGCCATGATCATGAGCTCACACATGTCTCGGCGCATCCCACACAACGTCTGGTTGTTACCGCCTCGCGTGACACCACCTTCCGCCTCTGGGACTTCCGTGAAGCCATACCCGCTGTTTCTGTGTTTCAGGGACACACTGAGACCGTGACGTCGAGTGTTTTTGCGCGAGACGACAAAGTGGTTTCTGGCTCGGATGATCGCACCATTAAAGTATGGGAACTGCGCAATATGCGATCAGCCCTGGCCACCATACGCACGGATTCCTCTGTGAATCGTTTGGCTGTATCCACAGGCGGTATTATTGCCATACCACATGACAATCGACAAATACGTTTGTTTGATTTGAATGGACAGCGTGTGGCACGTTTGCCGCGCACCAGTCGCCAGGGACATAGGCGTATGGTCTCCTCGGTAGCTTGGGCAGAGGAGCCACTGATGAATTGTGATTTGTTCTCTTGCGGCTTCGATCGACGTGTATTTGGCTGGTCCATAGTCTTACCAAAGGATAATTGAAAATTACTAAAACGTTGAGCTGCAGTGCAGCCAAGGAAATCATCATCATCGGGATGATCTTCTAGAAACATGGAAAAGCGAATATCTCTTGAGCACATCAGCGACGTTTTGTTGTTATTGGTTTAACCACGCGACGCTTGTATTAACTTAAACCATCGGTATATCAAGTATTTTACAAAAAGAAAACAATAAGAACAAATATTTATTACGACTCGTTCTCTTTATAAATGTACATAGCATGAAACTTGCTTTATGCCAAATATTCCTGCTATACATACTTACATATTTAATATGCATATACAACATATACTATATTAATATCATTGTTATTTACTACATATACTTACTGAATGTGAAATATGTAGATAAGAGGTTGACAAACAACAAAATATCGTACCATTTTAGCTGTTTTTATTGATATATATTTTACGATTTATAGTAAACTTAATTTAACACTCTATATGTCTAAGGCATGGGATTAACATTGATGTTAGATACAAAATACAAATCACTTAATAAAAACGCCCCCATATCCAACTCCGAATACAGATATACTTTAGAATCCAATTCTCCTTATAGGTGGGCAAATTTCAGAACTAGAAGTCCAGCCAGTATGCCGATTTCCAGAATGATTATCAGGATTAATACCACTCTATTGTATAGGACTTCATGACGCAGCTTGCGTATGATGACTCGCGATTTGGACAGCTCCTGATCAGCATCCTCAAGTCTACGGGTAGTGCGCAACAGTGATTCCCTTTGCCCGCCCAGTTCTCCAAGTATCTGGAATAATTCATACATATGTATATGAGTAAGCTACTGATAATAAATTACAATGCACGTACTTCAGCGCCCACAGCTTCCGTCTGAAGTGCGACTTGATTGGATCTCTCAATGCTTTCATTTGTACTCTGAAGGACATTGTAGGTATTCGCTAGCACCTGCTGTTGACGACGATCGTGCTCAGTACTGCCACTGGGCAGTTGGGTGTATCCTCCATAAGACATGTTAATTGCAGTTTGGTAAAAATGCAATATTTACTTTATGCATCAGCTGTTCGACCGATTTGCAAATCGTTGTTCACTGTCAATGTGACCGTAACTTGATGTGCACAATATACTGTATGAAATATATATTAAATATACAAAAACTGGTCACACAATCTATCGCTGAGACATTCGATAAATTCACATGTGGTATAATTTGGTATATTCGACATTTGAAATTGACGTTTTGGCGGCGAAGACGAGCGGTTTACTTAGACTACGGGAAATTTAAGGCGATTTATAAAACTGACACAGTCCAAACATATCACAATCAATATCAAGCTACTTATCAGGCAGAGGGAATTACTTTTTGGAAGCGTTGTTAATAATAATTGATAGTGTCTTTTGAAATAGAGCACTACCGTCGAATTCGTATATGCCACTTGAGGGCTTGGACTTTTGTCTTACGATGGGTGATAAGAGAACTTGATCGCACATATATCACTGTGTATGTTTGGCTGAGTGTATGTGTTAATATACGTACTTACGTACAGAGCATGGTTGGAGGCCTCTGCTACAAAGGCACTACGAGCTGAGAGAGCCTTTTGCCATGAGAGCAAGAGCGAGATAGAGCGGGAGAACCAGAAACTACGCTATGCGCTCGTTTCAGCTGAATGCCGAAATTCACAAGCAAGTGAACGCTGGTGCTGACCAGACGTCTGCTCCGTCGAGATCGTTTTGAATAACCTCTAAAAGCGCAACGGGCAAAAAACAAGTTCTAAATTTAACGCACGTACGCTTGGCGAATCTTGAATTTTTCGTATAAAAATTTGTCTCAAAGCTGCAAAGGTAAGCAAAAAAAAAAACATACAAAACAAACGCATATCAAATAATAAAACGATAAAGTAAGATAAAAAGAACGACAGATTAAATGGCAATAATATAATGTATATACGAAGTACAACAAGTTCGTGTGTGAATTCAAGGTGATCTTCAATTGAACACCAACAAAACCAGAAAAGAAAAAGTTAAGCAAGTGAATAAGGAGTCAATTAACAAAAACCAGATGTTTTTGTTAGGCAATTTTCCAATAAGTGTTCTAGTGTAAATACAGCACGTGATCTTCACACAGAACAGAGCAGAGCGAAGCAGCTTCAGTAATTTTCACAGCTCTCGAGCTTGTGTCATGAGACTATTGTCAACGTCAATGCTCCCAGCTGAGAAAACCGCCACCTGCCCCCGCCAAACGAAGCGGTCGAGCGAAGCGAACGTAACTCTGCTACTGTCATATCTATGTGTGTGTATGTTGGTGTATTAGTGTATCTCTCAGTCACGCAAGTAGTTAGTGTGTCTGTATTGTACTCGATACTTCGACAATATCGTTACTCGTTACAGAGTTTATGCAATATCATGTGACGCTCACAGCTTTTTTTTGGCTGCATTCTTTTGAAGTTCATTTAAAAGATTTGGGATCTGAATTTCCCAATTGAAGTACTAGCTCTCAATTGTAAGAGGGAAGCAATGAATTTCAATTGAATTATGATTTATGACAGCCTCATAAAAACTTTTCATAAGCACGGCCAATCAATCAATCTGATTAGCTAACTCTATTGCCTGATCGATTGCTGCCTGGGAATAGAAAATCCGACAAATGGTCACTTCGAGTCATGGAGTCTAGACTTAAGACGTATTATAACACTTGAGTATAAGGCTTTTCCTGCGAATTATACGATTTGCGAAGTGCTTCAGTCCAAAGCTCCTCCTTATGTAACGATAGTCCGCTTATCAATGCTAGGGTGGGGCTTTTATATAGTATACATATATATTGTATGTGTGCTGCATGGATTTTAAGCATTTAAATATATTCTCTTAAGTTTATCAGTTTACTTTCTTATCAATTGGCTGGGTACAGTTAAAGAAACATGGCAACAAGCAACATTTAACCTCAAATTGTGACTGAATGCGATCTCTATTGATGATAGTTATAAAAATTGAGATAAATGAGCGCAACAATAGAAGTATTTTTTTTTATAAAAACCAAATAAAAACCCGCACATACTAACATACATTCGCATTGAGCTCACAAGAGAGCGAGAGCGCATCAAAGAGCGAGAAACAAACAAAACAAAAAAATTGAACGAAACTCCGCTGCCGTCGTCGTTGCGATATCAGCCATGGGCGTGCGCTTCAATGGGGGCGACATTAAACACAAATTGCTGTTGCTTCGTTGAAATGTAATTAAGACTCACCCGCTTCTTGCGTGTACAAGGGCCCGCAACCCACACACACACAAGCGCACTATATGTGTGCACCACTCGCACTCCCACACACACACACACACACACACCCATATATCCCACGTCCAGTCAGCGAGCTACTCACGAAAATGACCAGCGAAAAGCAAACGCCAACGACAGACGCAGGCAGCGACAGCAGAGCAAAAGCAGCAACTACATTTTAACAGACGGTAGGCAACACTCAACTGAACGGTGTGTTTAGTTGTTTTGAAGTTAAACTGGTTTGCAGTTGCTTTTTTCGTTTTTTTATTGTGCGTGTTTAGAAACCGAAATTTCATTTGTATAAAATTCGTGGTTGCTTTACGTATTTATTTGTTCATTTGTACATATCAATCGAGTTCAGTTGAAGGCGCAGCATATCGTGTTGTTTTTTTTGCAAGGCAAGTTGAAATTTAACCAGTTAACGTTTCCAATTAATTGCAACTTAATTAAAAGCGATATGCTTTGGTGTGTGTGACAGACTTGCTGACAGTGCTAAAAATACACACACACATATGCATATGCTGTGTAATGATTACTGAGGGCGCGATATTGAGTCGCAAAAATTGTAAATTATTTATTATATACTATAGCCAGGAATGCTTGTATAAGTGCGCCTCCAATTAGCCACCGGTATTATCGTTTATAGTGCCATAAAGCTTTATTTCGCTATCCGCCGGTTTCCATTAAGGAAATGAAAAACCGTTTTTAGAGGCGGCGTCCGCGGCAGCAATATTGTTTAACAATTTGCAAATAGTATTTGGTCTTAATCGTATTGCTGCTATATTTAGCTTATAGTCTTATCAAACAACAAAGAAATATAGTTGTGCAGTCAAGTATTCATTTTTATGCAAATTATAACAAGTGTGGATGAATCAGAAAAAAACCACCCATGAGTTGATAAATTAGAAATAATTTTATTTTATAATAAATAACACATAACTATAGCGCTCTCGATTCCCGGTTTCCAGCAGGCTTGCCACAGTGTAAATAATGAGCAACAGGCGCGATAAACCAATCAGCAGAGTTATTTATATATGTATGTATGTACATAGTACATATGTATGAACGCGTATGTATTGAGTTCAAGATAAATTAGCTTTCGAACTTCTTGATCCTCCCAGTGGCATCTGGATCCAACACCTTTGGCGCTCTGTTGCTGGCGTTTAGCCAACCAAAGAGTTAAAAATGTCTGACCGATGGAGACGCTAAAGAATTCGTACAACAACAAAACTCACATAACGCTATAAACGTGCCTTAAGTAAATATGTACGCACATTTATCATACTAATATGTACATTTGCATATATTATAAGCACATACATTTCTACATACATATAATATACACTGCCAAAACAAATACATATTTTAATTTAGACAAACGAATTTTTTAAACATGCTTTAATATCTTACACAATTTTTTTTACAAATATTTTTGCAGTACTATTTTTAAAATAGGTTTTTACTTTTATACAAATTTGTATACAGTTTTTCAAGTGTATGCATTACAGCCTATATATGTACATATAAAAAAGATATTCTTCATTAAGATTCTAAGTAATATTTGGCTATGATAGATTTCTAAAAATTTCCATATTTTCTTACTCACAGTGTCATCAAGAATTTATGCTTGTTTCCACCACAAAAAATTGTTCTTTTAATTTCTTAATAGTTCGTTCACTATTTTTTTCCTAAGTGTATACATCAGCATTTTCGTACAAATGTGCATATGTTTGTACGCTTGTTTCCACCGCAAAAAGCTAAAGCTAATTCCTGGTCAGGCCATTAAAGTTCGATAATGTGCGTCGCGTCGCGTTGTCGTTCTCGTTGGCGTTGCTGTTGTCGTTGTTGTCCGTGTCGTTGACTGTTTCGAGTCTGATGATGTCACAATGAACCTTGGCGCTTTGCGTCGTGTCTATGTGTACATTTCAGCCCATAGAGACTCCACACACTCACACATACACACACACACGATTGCTCCCGTGGTCCCCATTTCTCACTCCTGATAGCCGCTCCCCAGTGCAACACCCAACGCAACGCCGAACAAGTCACATTTTCGCGCTCTAATTAAATCAGAAAACATTAATCACACGCATTATCTAAGTGCCCCCAATTTTGACTAGTTCGCTGCCGAATTATATGTCATATGTTTTGCCACAATTTTGATGAACACAACAGTTAATTTCCTTAATCAGTTTTACCACTTTTACCATATAACAATGGTACTAAACAAAGCATAGAAAATAAGTCCAGATAACCTAATGCACTGCTTGCAAAGTCCGTTACAATGCAAGCAAGCAGTGCACTTTATGGCTCCCCCGATATACTCATAATACTTAAACAACGCTTTCCTGCAACAATTATTATTATTAATTTACAATATTTTGAGAATGATTGGTTTAGTAAGAATGGTATGATATCATGTGTACTTCAAATCACGACGATTTCTATTGTAGATATCTAAATTGTTGATAATACTTGTAAAGCACTGCCATTTAGGTCTTAGATTTCTAACTTTTCAAGAATTCCATGATATCATTTAGCTTTGAATAAAGTAATTATTTACTTTAAATCGCCCAAAAATTCATTGTTGATCTCTTAAATTATATACAAAACAACGGGAATATAAATAGTTGGCTCAGCAGATCTTTGCAGCACAAAAGAAAACAATTCGAATAAGAAAAACAGATTCGCTTTTAGAGACTAGAAACAACTGAAAAGCGCCCAATAAAAATGCCTGACTGTTTTGTTCATTTTATAGTAGTCATACATACATACATATGCTTTCTGTATATACAGTATAGTTGTGTATATCGTTTACGATATGGGACGCCAGACAAAGGAAGCCCAAATAAAAATAAATAAAACAAAAACAATTACCGCATAGTCGCCATGTGAAGACGTCTTCGCTGTCTTCGTAGTGTTGTCGTCGTCGTTTTCGATTTTTGCTTATTCAAATTTTTAATTGCATGCCTGTGGATTGTTCCAACTAAACGCGTCTCGTTTTTTTTTTGCAGGGAACGTGAAGAGTCGCCAAGATGGGGGATATGTTCCGCAGTGAGCAAATGGCATTATGCCAGATGTTTATACAACCAGAGGCCGCGTACACCTCCGTCTCTGAGCTGGGTGAAACCGGCTGTGTTCAGTTTCGCGATGTAAGTGCCACACGCATATTGAAAAAATCTTTAGCTCAATAGTTAATCCTTCCTCTCTATGTTCGATATAGCTGAACTGCAATGTGAACGTCTTCCAACGCAAGTTCGTGACGGAGGTGCGTCGTTGCGATGAACTTGAGCGTAAGATACGCTACATCGAGACGGAGATCAAGAAGGACGGCATCTCATTGCCGGACATTCAGGATGACATTCCACGTGCGCCCAATCCACGTGAGATCATCGATCTGGAGGCGCATCTGGAGAAAACCGAATCCGAGATGATTGAGCTGGCGCAGAACGAGGTGAACATGAAGTCTAACTTCTTGGAGCTGACCGAACTGCGCAAGGTGCTGGAGAATACACAGGGCTTCTTCTCCGACCAGAAGTGCTTAATCTGGACTCGAGCAATCGCGGCGCCGGCGTGGTTGATGAGGCAACCGCTCAGCATCGCGGTCGTCTGGGATTCGTTGCTGGTGTCATAAATCGGGAGCGTGTCTTTGCTTTCGAGCGCATGTTGTGGCGCATCTCGCGTGGCAATGTGTTCCTTAAGCGTTCCGATTTGGATACTCCTTTGAATGATCCGGCCACTGGTCATCCCATCTACAAGACCGTCTTCGTGGCCTTCTTCCAAGGCGAGCAACTGAAGAACCGCATCAAGAAGGTGTGCACCGGCTTCCACGCTTCGCTGTATCCGTGTCCCAGCTCGCATAACGAGCGCGAGGAGATGGTCAGGAATGTTCGCACACGTCTCGAGGATCTGAATCTGGTGCTCAGCCAGACCGAAGATCATCGCAGCCGTGTGTTGGCCACCGTCTCCAAGAATTTGCCCTCTTGGTCGATCATGGTAAAGAAGATGAAGGCCATCTATCATACGCTCAATCTGTTCAACATGGATGTGACGAAGAAGTGCCTCATTGGCGAGTGCTGGGTGCCCACCAAGGATCTGCACGTTGTGCAGAAGGCATTGTCCGATGGCTCGGCTGCTGTCGGCAGCACCATTCCATCATTCCTCAATGTGATCGATACGAACGAACAGCCGCCAACATTCAATCGCACCAACAAGTTCACGCGTGGCTTCCAGAACCTTATCGATGCTTACGGTGTTGCCTCGTATCGCGAGTGCAATCCCGCTTTGTACACTTGCATTACATTCCCCTTCCTGTTCGCCGTGATGTTTGGCGATTTGGGTCACGGCATTATCCTCTTGCTCTTCGGCGCCTGGATGGTGCTCTCCGAGCAGAAGTTGGCTCGCATTAAGAATGGCGGTGAAATCTGGAACATTTTCTTTGGTGGTCGCTACATCATTCTGTTGATGGGTCTATTCTCTTGTTACACTGGCTTCATCTACAACGATGTGTTCTCCAAGTCCATGAATATATTCGGTTCCAAGTGGGTGAACAACTACAATACCACAACTGTGCTGGCCAACAAGCACTTGCAGTTTCCACCCAATTCCTCCGCACAGGGCATCTATCCTCTGGGCTTGGATCCTGTCTGGCAATTGGCAGAGAACAAGATTATTTTCCTTAACAGTTTCAAGATGAAGCTGTCCATCATCATTGGTGTGCTGCACATGGTCTTTGGTGTGTCTATGTCCGTCTGCAACTTTGTGCACTTTAAGAAATACTCCTCCATAATTTTGGAGTTTGTGCCACAGATTCTGTTCCTGCTGCTGCTCTTCGGCTACATGTGCTTCATGATGTAAGTGAAATCATTGATTTGGTATTAATATGTTACATATGCAAATAACTTTTCTGCGTTACAGGTTCTTCAAGTGGTTCAAATACAGCCCCAGCGCTGTGGTGCAGTCTGAGACACCCGGTTGCGCTCCATCCGTGCTCATTATGTTCATCAACATGATGCTGTTCAAGAACACACCGCCATTCAAGGGCTGCGAGGAGTATATGTTTGAATCCCAGCCCAGTATACAAAAGACCTTTGTGATCATTGGTCTCATCTGCGTTCCATGGATGCTGCTGGGCAAGCCACTGTACATTAAATTCACCCGCGGACGTCGCGGATCGTCACATGTGAGTTACAGTAGACAACATATGCTACATTATATCTGATTATTGTATTTGTGTCTCGCTTAGGTCAAGCAGAATGGAGAGCTGACTGGCAACATGGAGTTGGCTGAGGGAGAGACACCATTGCCCACTGGCAACGAGGAAGCACATGGCGGCGCACATGGTCACGAAGAGGAGCCCATGGCCGAGATTTACATTCATCAGGCCATCCACACCATCGAATATGTGCTCAGCACCATCTCACATACGGCCTCGTATCTGCGTCTCTGGGCTTTGTCCTTGGCTCACGCCCGTAAGTTCATCTTCGTTTTACACTTGAACGTATTGTAATATTACTAATATTATTCACTCTTCGCTTCTAGAACTGTCTGAGGTGTTGTGGAACATGGTGCTATCGCTGGGCCTAAAAATGGAAGGTGTGGTTGCTCCAGTTGCGATATTTGTCATCTTTGGAGCCTGGTGTCTGTTCACTTTGGCCATCTTGGTGATGATGGAGGGCTTGTCGGCTTTCCTGCACACACTGCGTCTGCACTGGGTGGAGTTCATGAGCAAATTCTACGAGGGTCTCGGCTATCCCTTCCAACCCTTCAGCTTCAAGGCAATCATTGATGGCGAAGAAGAGGAGTAAAGCCACACAAATGTTTTGCAAAAAAATGTAACAATATGTTCGAGCTCGTTTATGGTTTTCCCCGATTTTGTTATCTATTATATTTTTGTTTATCTTATTATTTTTTCTCGCGACACTGTCAGTATTGTGGTGCTCTTCCCACAGATTCCCCACATCCGTTTAAAACTTTGTTATACTTGTATTTAAATGTATTCTCAAACAAATCATTTTCAAAGCAATAATTTGATATTCGTTGTTACAAATAATTTTAATTAATATTTCAACTGGATGTTAATATCTGCAGAGAATTTTGTGCATTGATTCTATGATCCATGCTTTAAATTCTGTGCATTTATTTAACTTAAATTGATTGAAATAAAGCAAGAAGAGAGCAGCAATGTATGTGTTTTTATTCTATACCTTAGTTGAGTTTTAATTTGTATTTGGTATTTCGATGTGCACTGTTAAATGGTTCACAACTAACTGAAGAAGTTGTCTATATTTTAGAAACTTCTTCAAACCTACATTAAATTGATTTGTAATTACCTTGCAATTGGTTTTTAATACCTGCTCGTCTGCTTTCATATCTGATAATTAACTGATAGCAGCGCTGTGCTTTTCATCATGTTGATCGATAGCTCAAACTTTTCGTTTCGTCACCTTGCTGTTCTGTTGGCTAGTTTATCCAGAGCATGTGCCCATCAACAGATAAGCCTGGAAAGTTATGACCTGGAAAGTTGTCAGAAAACCAAAGGTTTCATTGTAAATGTCACTTGACCACCTCGATCAGTTCTCCTGGCGTCATCAGATTGCGCGCAGGTCTGACTGGAGAAAAAATTAAAAATGTGGTGCAGCAAACTGAAAGACTTTGCCTGTGGCTCCGGGCCACAAAACAATATTTTCCGCAGCGAGGAAATGTCCTTGGCGCAAATGTTTCTACAGCCAGAGGCGGCCTATGAAACGATTTCACAGTTAGGTGAAATGGGCTGCGTGCAGTTTCGTGATGTAAGTTAACAGCGGGAGAAAGATTAGAAATGGAACACTTTTAATATCCTTATGTAAATCCTTCAAGATGAACGAAGGTGTCACCGCGTTGCAGCGCAAGTTCGTCAATGAAGTGCGTCGTTGCGATGAGCTGGAGCGAAAAATACGTTACGCAACATCGGAACTGAACAAGGATGGCTTCAAGGTGGTGGATTTGGTAGAGGACTTTCCGCCAGCACCCAAGCCCAAGGACATAATCGAACTGGAGCTGCTGCTGGAAAAGACGGAGACGGAGATCATTGAGCTGGCGGCCAACAACGTGCGCTTGAAGACCAATTATCTGGAGTTGTCTGAAATGATTCAAGTGTTGGAGAAGAGCGAGCAGTTCTTCTCCTCACAGGAGTCACACAATTTCGATACCAACAAGCGTGGCACTCATCGTGATCCGGAGCAATGCGACGGCAGCTTGGGCTTCATAGCCGGTGTCATTCGTCGTGACCGTCAGGTGCGTTCTCCACAGCAAGATATGTTTCTAGAACTCTTGATAATTTTGTATGCTGTTTGTAGTACGCCTTTGAACGCATGTTGTGGCGCATCTCGCGTGGCAATGTCCTGGTGCGCAGCTGCGACTTGGAGACACCGCTGAAGGATCCGCGCACCGGGGAATTGATCTACAAGAGCATCTTTGTGGTATTCTTCCAGGGCGATCAGCTGCAGGGTCGCATACGCAAAGTCTGCACCGGTTTCCATGCCTCCATGTATCCGTGTCCCAGTTCACATGAGGAACGCATGGATATGATTAAGAGTGTGCACACTCGCCTCGAGGATCTGCAAATTATCATCAATCAGACGGGTGATCATCGCTCGTGTGTGTTAAAGGCCATCATGAAGCAGATCCCCAACTGGACGGCCATGGTAAAGAAGATGAAGGCCATCTATCACACCTTGAACATGTTCAACGTGGATTTGGGCAGCAAGTGCTTGATTGGTGAGTGCTGGGTGCCAACGCGTGAACTCGAGGAAGTGGAAACAGTGCTGGCTGAGGCATCGATTGCCCTGGGCAGCACTATACCCACCATCTTCAACATATTGGAAACGAAGAAGGAGCCGCCCACATACTTTAGGACCAACAAGTTTACCTATGGCTTCCAAGTGCTGATCGATGCTTATGGCATTGCCAGCTATCGTGAGGTGAATCCTGGACTTTACACTTGCATATCGTTTCCCTTTTTGTTTGCCGTCATGTTTGGTGACATGGGCCACGGATTTTTGGTCTTCCTGCTCGGATTATGGATGGTGCTGGGTGAGAAGAAGCTTAGCAAGACACGCGCTGGAGAAATTTGGAAGATTTTGTTCGGCGGTCGCTACATTATCTTGTTGATGGGCATGTTTGCCATGTACACAGGATTCATCTACAACGATTGCTTCTCCAAATCATTCAATGTCTTCGGCTCGCACTGGGCACTGCAATATAATCGCACCACGGTGCTCACGAATCCTTCATTGCAGCTGAACCCCTCGACAGATCAACGCGGCACTTACCCGATGGGCATTGATCCCATTTGGCAGTCGGCAACCAATAAGATCATTTTCCTAAACACCTACAAGATGAAGTTATCCATCATATTTGGTGTGCTGCACATGATCTTTGGTGTCTGTCTGTCGGTGGAGAACTTTGTCTACACGAAGAAATATGCGTACATCTTTCTGCAGTTTGTGCCCCAAGTGCTGTTCCTGTTGCTGCTCTTCGGCTACATGGTGTTCATGATGTTCTATAAGTGGATACAGTACACGGCGCATGCCACAAATGTGGCCGATTCTCCCAGTTGTGCGCCATCGGTGCTCATTATGTTCATCGACATGATCTTGTTAAAAACGGAGACGGCAACGGGTGGCTGCGCGGCTGGCATGTTCCCCATTCAACGGCAGCTTGAGACGATTCTCTTGGTGGTGGCCGTCATCTGTATTCCCTGGATTCTGCTGGGCATGCCCCTGTGGATCACTTGCCAGCGCAAATACAGGGTGAGTTGGCAATATACTTTTATTTCTTTATCCTGACGGATTGACTGATTCAACTGATAGCCTTAACGGTAAGGAGGCTGCAAATTAAACACAACACAGATTTTTAGACTGCAATTAGACTGAGATCTGAAAATATTCTTACCTAATTATGTAAAATATGTTATTAACAATTTCCATTAACAGAAAGGTAAGGTCGAGCAGAACTTTGATACCATCATGGAGACCATTGAAATAACCGGCAAGGAGGTCATCATCACTGAGTTGGGTGACTCCCATAAGAAGGCGCCGTTAAGCGAAGAGGAAGAGGAGGAGGAGGAGCCTATGAGTGAAATTTGGATTCATCAGGCCATTCACACCGTCGAGTACATTCTGAGTACCATTTCCCACACTGCCTCGTATCTGCGTCTCTGGGCTTTGTCCCTGGCTCACGCTGGTTAGTTAGCTAAATCTAGTCTAGACTTTTCTTTAACTTTCATTTGATTGCAGAACTGTCTGAGGTGCTGTGGACTATGGTGTTGTCGGAGGCTTTGCAAATGAGCGGCTACATCGGCGTCATTGCTGTCTTCCTCATCTTTGCCGTTTGGGTGTTCTTCACCATTGCCATCATGGTGATGATGGAGGGCTTGTCCGCCTTCTTGCATACGCTGCGTTTGCATTGGGTGGAGTTCATGAGCAAATTCTACACGGGTACTGGCTACGAATTCCAGCCATTGGATTTCAATGCCATGCTGACCGCTGAAGAAGAGGATTAGGTCACTTTTTGCGTGTGGGTTACAAAATCCATTAATAAATAAAGCATACCATAAAAAATGTATTTTTGCGGGTGATTTACTGCATTGCGTTGGTCTTTGAAGTTGACCCACATTTGCGGACGTGAGCATTATTAAAGGTCACATTCGCATTGAGGGCAGCGCTCAGCGAAAAATTCTTGCCAATTGCAGCACAATTTTCTGTAGAACTCATCCATTGTGGAATTTAAAACTCGAATGACAAGAGCAAGCGCATACTACTTAGCTTATTAAATTGGCTTCAAACGCCAACGTTCAGCAGTTGTGAAGCTAACGCGTTCTGGTCAAGTCACCCTCACTATCGATACCAAAAGTGAAATGTTGTTTATATTATTACTGCTGGCATTGCTGGCTTCTGCCCAGACGGATACATTGGTGCAGCTCCACGTCAATCGTCCCTACAACGATGTCAGCGAGAAGTTTGTCAGCTTCGCGGTCAAGCCCGAGGATATGTACGATGCGCTGGATGGCAAGAATCGCAAGGCAGTGACCAGCATGGCAGCTCTGCTAGGAGATGCCTATGTCAAGTTCACTGGCGATTTCTATTTTGCTACCAATGCGCCAACGCGTCTGCGCAATCCCACCAAGATCATCTGGAAGGGCTTCAATCGTTGGACGCGGTAAGCATGGCGTAGGAAATGGATTTTGAGAATGTTTTCTATAACGATTTAAAGAGGAGTTTGCTGAAAGTTAATAAGAGGTATTCCTGACTTTTTGTCTGTCTGCGACTTTGATAAATTTTAGCTCAAAGACTAATAGCCATCAAATTTGAGCAAAAAATTGTTTTACTGATGCTTATCTATTTTGTATAAGAATTTAGGCACGCTCACTGTCATGGTTTGCAATAGAAATAGAAACGAATTGGTTGTTAAGCTAGAGTATTGAATTTTAGAATACACAATAGTCTAGGTTTCTACAAAAGTTGGTAATTAAAAATGCATAGCAACAGCAGTACAACTGAGTAGGGATATAACTTCATTACTGGCTCATGCTCAAACACTCCTTCAGCGCTGTCAACTGGACCATGATTATTCCCGTGCCCTATGCACCAGATGAATGGGATTCCATGCATACGCTGAAGATACTCAACACCTCTTATATGGTGGGTATAACCGACTGCATCTGGCAACTGGGCACTGACTTTGGCACATCGAGAGCCAAGGATTATGTGCAGGAGCTGAGCACGCTGAAGCTGATGACGGACACATTCAGTCCCTATGTGGACAGCTGGCTGGTGATGGGTGCGGACATCTCGGCTGGCAGCAGCGCAGAGGAGACGCGCAAATATGTTGACATGTCTAAGGACTTGAATGCCGCCTTTGGCTGGACGCAGTGAGTAATACTCCGTAAAGCCTTCGACTGTAGTTAATTGCTACTTTTTATAGACCCGCCAACATGCTGCCTGTCACCAGCTTTGGCAGCTACATATACGACAGCGATCCGGCTTTGAAGACGCTGCAACAACAACGAGTGCCTTTGTGGCTGACGCTTCCCGAGGAACGTTCGTCTTCGCAGTCGATTAGCAAGCGATTGATGGGTGATGAGACCACAGATGCGTTGCGCTGGGCACAGACGTTAGGCGACGCAGCGAGCAGCGGGTTCGATGTAATCTTCAAGCGCATGTCACTGCAGGACTTTGAGCGTCCCAACTTTAGCTACTACGTGACGGCGCTCTTTAAGAAGGTTATGGGTTCTAGAGTGTTTCCGGCGCGTCCGCTCAATGTGTTTGCGCCTAGCAATAAACTGTATACGCATTGCGCGAATGCTGTGTCTGGAGGATTGGCATTCATGGTGGTCAACACTGAGGAACAGCCCACAACGATTACGGTGCGCAGCTTAAGTCGTCTCTCCAGCAGCGAGATTTGGGAATATGTGCTAACTGCCGACGATGGTCGTGTACGTCTGAACAACCAGAAACTCTCACTTAATCACACAATGCTGCGTCCGTTGGTTAAGCCCAAAGATGCGAGCAAAGCGTTGCAGCTAATCACGCCCAGCATGTCTGTGGGCTTCTGGGTACTGCCAAGCGTCAATCTGGAACATTGCCAGTTCACCGAAATGGAGACGGATGACATTAAAGGAGAGAGCTCAGCGGAGAGTCGTCGTTCCAGTGGTTACAGCTCTGCTGACCGGCTGCTGCAGCGTCTTATTGAGGAAACGGCAGTGGCGCGGGGATCGATACAGAGCACAATCAATCGCCAGCGACGTTTTGTACTCGACAATCAGGAGACGGCGGCATCAACTAGCACGCTTCTCGGTAAGTTGCTGCAGCCATTTAATCGACCGCAGGAGAAGACAACGCAGGTGGCGAACGTAAAGCGACAAACAGCAACCAAGAACAGCAGTAAATCCAAAACCAGATCGCAGTCGGTACGTCCATTTGAAGCCATGACCTGGCTGAGGCAAGTCACAGAACAGAGCAGAAACGTGGCGCAACGACAGCGACGCAGCCGACGTAGTCCGGGAGATTATAGTGGTCCCTACTTCTACAACAGGCAGGGCAAGAAGACGACGCTGACCAAGAAGATAACCGAGATACGCAAACCGGAGCGAAAGATTAAACCGCTTTTCGATCTGGCTGAGTTCGATGAGGAGGAGTTCTTTAAGAAACTCGGAGAGCAACCGGAGCCGCCGCCATATTCTCGGCTGCCCGAAGGCGATGTGCATCTCAAGCACATTGAAACTCCCGATGGCGAAGAGAGTGAGATGCAACCGGAAGCAGAGCCAGTTGCTTTTGTGAAGAAACGTCGACCCATTGTCAGGAAACCACTGAAAATTGTGCAACGTTCGCAGGAGGAAAGCGTGGAAGATGTGCAGGATGCGCCCAAGGAGCAGGAGCGCAGTAAGCTGCGTCTACTGCCCACGGAGTTCTTTGAAGCATTACCGGCACCCGTGCCTAAGCACACTAAACGGCTTAATCTCGGTGCTACACTCAACTCGCTGTTATTTCCCGAACCATTCTCCACCAAGGGATCCATTAGTAAGAGCAAGAGCAAATCGCATGAAAAACTAGAGGCAGATACCGAGGCCGAAGTGGAATCAGATGTGGAACCCGTCAAAGCCGAAGGCAACAAGAAGCGTTCAACCAAAGGAGCTCATGCGGCAACAGACTTTCTGCAAGCGCAGCGCGAACTAGGCAAGCATTTCCTCAGTCATATCAACGATCATGAACAGGAGCTGCCGGTGCCCGAGGAGCATTCACAGGAAGTACATCTTAAGCCTCGCGTGTCTCCTAAACAGCTGCAAAGCGATGACCTCGAAGAAGATTACTTTGGTGCCAAGCGGCGAGCCCCGATTCCGGCACCCAAGCGACTATCTAAGCCAATTCAGGACGAAGGCATCACTTCCTGGTGGGATTTGCCAGCGCTGCGCCGACGTCGTGATCTGCCCTTCAACTATGCTGATGAAGGACTGCGGTCCAATGCCATCGACAAGGAGGATCAAAAAGAGTTTTTGCCTCTGGGTCGATATTCGTTCTACGAGTACAAAGTCGATTTGCCAACAGTGAAACCCTCAACAAAACCCATCGACTCGGATTCCGAATCCGAGGTGATGAAGATCAGCAGCAAAAGATCACCACCAACATGTCGTAAGGTGTCTCTGTCGGACAGCATTGTGAAAACAGTGAAGACCAAGGTGTCTAAGTTCATGAGCATCATCTCGAGACACGTCAACGAATGGTACAACACTTTGACCAAACACTTGGAGACAGATGCTGAAAAATCCCGCAAAGAAGGCCAAAATGCCATATAGATAGGAAGTATAACTATAGCAAAGTCTTTTCACTTTTAATTGTAGTAATAAGTAGATTGTGTTCATCAGACACACGATGTAAATATGTACCATATTTATGTACAATAAAATCCATTAAACTTATCATATAAATCGGAAAATAATTATATAACGTGCTTGCTCTATTAATTAATAGATTAATACGAATACAACGTCACTAATAGTTTTCCACGCTCCGACATTTTTTATAATAAATAAAGCTTTTATTAATTATCTTGTCGACAATCATAATTATGGAATTTGTTGTGTTTTATTATTTTTATTATTTTTTAATTTAAGCACTCTTAATTTTCCAAATCTTTCTCTCTAAACTTTGTTTACCGCATAAAATAGTATTAATAACTACAAACATATTATTTACGTCTGCTCAGATTTTTTAAGATTTCTTCAACTCTTCGGAAAACAAGCTCAGCTCTTAAAACTCAAAGTCTTTTCTCTTATCTCTTTCTCTTAAAACTAGCGGAAGACCAGAGAAAAAGATGCAAGCAGAAGCTTCAACTTGTTCCGCCGGCCAAGCCAAGACTGCTACCTATACAACAACACCAACAACTATTTTGCGGCTATTTACAATAACAATGTGTATAGTATAGTAAAACCATGAGCAGTAGCTTAGCGATCGCGAGACGTTTTCAAGCCAGTCTCTGAGCAAGCGTTCAAGGCGAAGGTTGTGGTTGAGTCTTCCGAGTCGTTTCTTCCAGCCAGATAGTTCAAAGTACACAATCATAATACAAACAGAATCAAAACGTTAAGAATTTTCAACAGGTGAGTACCTTGCGATAAATTTGCAATAATTGCCAGACTGACTCAGCAGAATGATTAGCGAAAGAACGAAAGAAAAACGGGTCAGTTGTAGATGGAAAAACCAAAAGAACTGAAGAAGTTGCATTCAGGGCGAGGCGTAGAAGCGTAACCAGCACTCAGTTTCAGTCTCAGTCTCAGAGCAGACAAAATTTTTTTAGTGACGTGGACAGTAAAAACTGGCAACAAACCAACACGACGCGACAGCAACAACAACAACAAGAGCAAGAAGAAGCTAAAGTCAACATTAAGACAACATATTATTTCTGGCTTTCTTTCGTTTACCTGGCAATGAACTTTGCTTTTGGCCACAGCAAATGCGACTGCGTTTGGTTTTAAAAATTGGTTTCATAATTATTTATCAGTCTTGCGCACATATGAAAAGTGAAAGTGTAAATTTCGTTTTGATGTTAAATTTTGAAATTTAATGATTGCGTTTACATCGTCTGCACATATTGGAAACTCATTTCGGATAACAGATTTCAACTGACCAACGAAATTAAAGCGGCCCAAAACTTGTTTTGGTTTCAGTCAATCGCAGCTATTGTTGTAGTTTTTTTTATTATTTCTTCTTGTATGTATTATATAAACTGTTTTGCATATTGCCATCAATTCTCACATACACATTTTACATACATAATATTATTTATAGGATGGGTTTCGTCTTGGCCTGGTTGCCAAGTGAGCATTATGTGCGTGACATCTTCATAATTACACTCACAGCGGCTTTTGCAGCCACCTTGCTGAGCATTCGATTCTATTTACGTATTACTGCAGGCCGTTGCTTCACTGAGGTAAACCTGACCCACACATCCCAAAATATTCTCCCACTTCCTGTGCTCCAAAACACGATTGTAGACTGTAGAGTATGCATTACTTATTGTCTTTTTTTTGGTGCCTGGGCCGTGACGTGTTCAGTTAATTAGCTCTTTATAGCTGGCTGGAAAGCTGTACGTCACAATTGCTAACAGCAGATATGGTTACGAAGATCGCTTACCTTTGAATTAGAAGCAACACAAAACAACATAGCCCATAGGTTTATGGGCGACACTTTCAATGCTTCCACGGGGTCGAGGCTACGAAAGTGATCATCAGCGAGAGAGATTAAAACTAATAACAATAAAAAATGCGAACAAAGCAACTAAAAATGCATACCAGTTTTATGCGAGCCAAGTCGAAAGCAATGATTACTCTAAGTAAACTTTTTAATTAGGGTTATAAATATTTACCGACTCCTCCCCTCTAACACGACGACGCCTAATTTTGCAACCAACTGAGAAACTTATGAACACAAATGCATTTTCTATTTGCAGACAAAAATGGAGGGAAAAACTGTGATTATTACGGGCGCCAACAGCGGCATTGGCAAGGAAACAGCCAAGGATCTGGCTGGACGTGGAGCACGCATCATTATGGCTTGCAGAAACCTCGAAACAGCCAACGCAGTCAAGGGTGAGCATTATTTAAATAACTTTTATAAATTATTCACTTATTGAGTGTGCTCATTTCGTAGATGAAATCGTCAAGGAGACCAACAACAACAAGATTTTGGTCAAGAAACTGGATTTGGGCTCGCAGAAATCCGTGCGCGAATTTGCTGCGGATATTGTCAAAACCGAGCCTAAGATTGATGTGCTCATACACAACGCGGGCATGGCTTTGGCCTTCCGTGGCCAGACCAGCGAGGATGGCGTGGAATTGACCATGGCCACCAATCATTATGGTCCCTTCTTGCTGACCCACTTGCTCATCGATGTGCTGAAAAAGAGCGCTCCGGCTCGCATTGTCATCGTTGCCTCGGAGCTGTATCGTCTGTCTTCGGTCAATTTGAACAAACTGAATCCCATTGGCACTTTCCCCGCTGCCTATTTGTACTATGTTTCCAAGTTTGCCAATATTTACTTCGCCCGCGAGTTGGCTAAGCGCTTGGAGGGCACCAATGTGACGGTTAACTTCTTGCATCCGGGTATGATTGACTCTGGCATCTGGCGCAATGTGCCCTTCCCCCTCAACTTGCCCATGATGGCCATAACAAAGGGTTTCTTCAAGACAACCAAAGCTGGTGCACAGACAACCATTTATTTGGCGACGTCGGATGAAGTGGCCAACGTGTCTGGCAAGTATTTCATGGACTGCAAAGAGGCCACTTTGAATGCCGCTGCTCTCGATGAGGAAAAGGGTCTCAAGCTGTGGGAGGAGTCCGTTAAGATTGTCAAGCTCACGCCCCAAGAGCCTAAAATCTAATAGGTTTAACTATTAATGCGTCTTTTAAACTGCTCACTCAAATATTTTTCAAATTATCCATAATCTGGGGGGGAGTATACCTTATGTCTTAAGTTTTCACGTAAATAAAACACTCAGTAAGAAATCAGTTGTGCATATTAATTTAAAACAATTATAGCAAGTAAGAAAGTTACAGACGAGTTTGCTCGACTGTGACATACCCGCTATCTATTTTGAATAAAAGCAAAATATTGCGGTATTTTTCTCAAAATATAACAAAAATACAAAAATAATGTAAATACCAAATTATATATTTGGTATATCGATATAGTAGACGGCGCCATATACCAGATAGTCAGCCAAAGCAACTAAGACCTCTAGGCGTTTTTGCTCATACAAAAGTATTTCTTTACTAATTTCCACAATTTGTATCTGATCGTAACCAAATTTTCAGAAATCACAACTACAATAGTTGTTTTTGTTACCAAAATTCTCTTATAGTCTCTGAGATCCAGTGTTTCATACGGACAGACGGTCACGGCTAGATCGTCTCGGCTGTTGACGATGATCAAGAATATATGTATATACTTTATAGGGACTGAGATAGATTTCCTGCCGGTACAAAGTTATAATACCCTTTAAATTTATTTTGTATTTTTTTTATAGTATTTATATCAATTACTTTTATACTTATTACTAGTCATGACACTAGTTTCCGAGTATTTTTTAATTGTTTTGGATTATAAGTCAGGGTACGGTATATAAAACGATACTGATCAGTAACATTTATAATCATTCTCTATTCACGATTTAAAACGTTCAGTTCGTTACTTGAATTAAAATAATTAGAGAAAACGGTCAAATCTTATCAGGATATTCAGTAATCACAAATTTATCAAGAATTCTTCCTACTATGTTCACGTGGCAGTTATGGTGTACTTTATTGTGTGTTTGTGGGTGTATTTTCTGTGGACACGTCGCCGATTCTATAACTTAATATTTACAATACCTGGACCAATTGGTTATCCTTTAATTGGAATAGCGCATAAGCTGCGCCGTAGGGAAGGTTGGTAGCATTATTTAAAGTGTGATAAAAACTCTGATTTTAAAATGAAATGCTTTAGATGTGCTGAAGACATTTAAGAACTTTTTGGATAAATATGGATCATTTCTGATAATTTGGCTGGGTCCTATGCCATTTTTTGTTGCCACTGATCCACAACTCATACAGGATATTCTTAACTCACAGAATTGCCTTGACAAGGCTAACGTCTACAGGGTTGTTAACGATGTCGCTGGCCTGGGATTAATCACTGCGAAAGGTTTGATAAATTGATACAGAAAATTAAATTAACTCAAAATAATTGAGTTTTGCCCAGAGCCTCATTGGAGTGTGCTTCGGAAGATGCTGAATCCCGCGTTTGGATTAAATGCTCTGACTAGCCTGGTGCCTACTTTCAACGCCGAGGCGAATTCCTTGCTCAAGATGGTAGAACCATTAGTGGATTCTGGTGAACAGGACTTGTTACCATTGCTGCAGAATTTTTCCTTGAACGTGGCAAGTCGTAAGTATTTTGTATTGAATTTTTATAATTACATAATTAAAACCTATAAATTTAATAAAATACAGAAACAACAATGGGATGTGGTGTGAACGAAAATGGGAATATTGAAAGCCACCAACTACTAAATATTTCCAAGTAAGTATTGTACTTTTGATATTGACATAATGAAATGATTTACCTACGTTTCCAAAGTCTTCAGGAATCTATGACAGAAATCTTTTTTTCGCCCTGGCTGATTAGTAGAACATTACGCCAATTATTTGGCCGGGAGGATCAATACTTTAAAGCCAAAACGGAGATAAGAAGATTCATTAACAAGGTTGTTTGACCAAACAAAGATATAAGATCAACTGAATTAACTTTTATTGGTATTTCCAGTTAATTGAACCAACATTATCAAAGGTTTCTGAACAACTAAAAGATAAGAATAATTTTCTAAACCTAGCAACTGATTTGAAGAATCGTGGAATTTTTACCACACAGAATGTGGAAGATCATTCTGTTCAGATTGTATTTGCCGCATTTGAAACTACAGCTAATACGGTGGCCTATACACTGATGTTGCTTGCCATGTTTCCCGAGTATCAAGAGAAGGCTTTTGAAGAGCTTTGTTCATTTTTTCCCAAGTCGGGAGATTTTGATGTTAGCTACAGTGATATTAAGAATCTGGTTTATTTGGATTTAATTCTTAATGAATCAATGCGACTTCTGACACCAGTTCCAATAGTTGCACGACAGACCATGCGCGACGTGCGCCTTTCGAATGGAATTTTTATTCCAAAAGGAGTTCAGATTGCAATCGATATCTTTCACTTGCATCGGGATAAGAAAATATGGGGAGAAAATGCAGAAACATTCGATCCCGAACATTTCCTGCCCCATAACCTACAGGAGAAGCATCCCTATTCGTTCATACCCTTCACTAAGGGAATACGCAATTGCATAGGTTTGTTTTAGTTCAATACGAAATGAAATTCACTTAATTTAAATATTTGTCAATTTACAGGCTGGAGACATGCTTTAATATCGATCAAAATTATATTGGCGAAATTGTTGAGAACATATAAATTCTCAACCAGCTATAAATTTGAAGATCTTGATTTTGTTGAGGATCTTACTTTGAAATTTAAGACCGTACCTTTGCTGGATATTCAAAGAAGAGATTGTTAGTGTTACGCTTCATCGCTTAAGTGTTATATGTATGGACATGTTTCTCTGTAAATGTTTACAAAAAAATCGAAACACAAACAACAGTTTAGTTTGGAAAAACAAGACAAAATAAACCGAAATAAATGCATTTAAAATATCTTACCATTTACTCAATATCCTCAGGTAGATTATTAAATTAATTTGCTTATTATACCCGCTACCCATAGGGTAGAAGGGTATTATAACTTTGTGCCGGCAGGAAATGTATGTAACAGGTAGAAGGAGGCATCTCCGACCCTATAAAGTATATATATTCTTGATCAGCGTCAACAGCCAAGTCGATATAGCCATGTCCGTCTGTCCGTCTGTCCGTCTGTGTGTCTGTCCGTCTGTCCGTCTGTCCGTCTGTCCGTCCGTCCGTATGAAACACTGGATCTCAGAGACTATAAGAGATAGAGCTATAATTTTTTTTCGACAGCATTTGTTATGTTTGCACGCAGATCAAGTTTGTTTCAAATTTTTGCCACGCCCACTTCCGCCCCCGCAAATCAAAAAAATCGAATAACAAGCGTAATTTTAAAGCTAGAGTTGCGAATTTTGGTATATATAATAATAACTATAGTAGTTATGATTCCTTGCGATCAGTTAAAAATTGACGAAGTTATTAAAGAAATACTTTTGTATGGGCAAAAACGCCTACTTACTAGGGCTCTTAGTTGCTTTGGCCGACAATCTGGTACATTGTGCCGTGTATGGTATATTTTGAATGCGGTACTATATCGATATACCACATATACCATTTGGTATATTTTTAGTATTTTTTTTAGTATTTTCGGTATATTTTGAAAATGATACCGCAATATTTTGCCTTTATTTAAAATGGGTAGCGGGTATCTCACAGTCGAGCACACTCGACTGTAACTTTCTTACTTGTTTTTAAATTTATATTGCACATTAAGCTGAGACAGAACAAGTAAGAAAGCTACAGTCGAGTGTACTCGACTGTGAGATACCCGCTACCCATTTTGAATAAAAGCAATATATTTTGCGGTATTATTCTCAAAATATACCAAATATACTGCAGAAATACCAAAAATATACCAAATGGTATATGTGGTATATCGATATAGTACCGCATTCAAAATATACCATATACGGCTCAATATACCAGATTGTCAGCCAAAGCAACTAAGACCCCTAGTAAATAGGCGTTTTTGCCCATACAAAAGTATTTCTTTAATAACTTCGACAATTTTTATCTGATCGCAACCAAATTTTCAGGAATCATAACTACTATAGTAATTATTGTATATACCAAAATTTGCAACTCTAGCTTTAAAATTACGCTTGTTACTCGATTTTTTTGATTTGCGGGGGCGGAAGTGGGCGTGGCAAAAATTTGAAAAAAAAATTATAGCTCTATCTCTTATAGTCTCTGAGATCTAGGTGTTCATACGGACAGACGGACAGACACACAGACGGACAGACGGACATGGCTAGATCGTCTCGGCTGTTGACGCTGATCAAGAATATATATACTTTATAGGGTCAGAGATGCCTCCTTCTACCTGTTACATACATTTCCTGTCGGCACAAAGTTATAATACCCTTCTACCCTATGGGTAGCGGGTATAAAAATAAATGATATTGCAGGAACTTGGGTCTTTGGGTATTCAGAGTGTAAAGTGACTATATAGCGATTTTGATTATACAGGTCTTAATTAATTATTACAATTAGAAAATATATCTTCATGTGAATGCGTAAAGTCGCTACATTGCTTTATTGACTATCTTTCTAGACTTAGCTAAACTATACCTGACAATTAAGTTATGGTGTACTTCTTTATTTGTTTTGTAGATCTATTTTCTGTGGAATGCTCAAAATACCAGAGCCAGTTGGCTCTTCCCTAATTGGCATGGTGCACAAGATCCGCTATAAGGAAGGTGTTAAATATTGTAATTTTGTATTAAATGTCTTAGATGTACTTCTTGTGCTCAAACACTATTTGGATAAATACGGCTGTTTCGTATTGTCTTGACTTGCTCCCGAGCGATTTTTGATTGTTACCGATCCCCAATTAACACAAAATATCTTAAATTCTCCGCATTGCTTTAACAAGGGCAGTTTTTATAAGGTTGTTGAAGAGGCTGCTGGCTCAGGAAAGGTAGAATTAGTTTTGACTGATAATGAAATGAAATTACAATGATTACTCTAAGTAAACTTTTTAATTAGGGTTGTAAATATTTACCGACTCCTCCCCTCTAACACGACGACGCCTAATTTTGCAACCAACTGAGAAACTTATGAACACAAATGCATTTTCTATTTGCAGACAAAAATGGAGGGAAAAACTGTGATTATTACGGGCGCCAACAGCGGCATTGGCAAGGAATCAGCCAAGGATCTGGCTGGACGTGGAGCACGCATCATTATGCAGAAACCTCGAAACAGCCAACGCAGTCAAGGGTGAGCATTATTTAAATAACTTTTATAAATTATTCACTTATTGAGTGTGCTCATTTCGTAGATGAAATCGTCAAGGAGACCAACAACAACAAGATTTTGGTCAAGAAACTGGATTTGGGCTCGCAGAAATCCGTGCGCGAATTTGCTGCGGATATTGTCAAAACCGAGCCTAAGATTGATGTGCTCATACACAACGCGGGCATGGCTTTGGCCTTCCGTGGCCAGACCAGCGAGGATGGCGTGGAATTGACCATGGCCACCAATCATTATGGTCCCTTCTTGCTGACCCACTTGCTCATCGATGTGCTGAAAAAGAGCGCTCCGGCTCGCATTGTCATCGTTGCCTCGGAGCTGTATCGTCTGTCTTCGGTCAATTTGAACAAACTGAATCCCATTGGCACTTTCCCCGCTGCCTATTTGTACTATGTGTCCAAGTTTGCCAATATTTACTTCGCCCGCGAGTTGGCTAAGCGCTTGGAGGGCAGGAAATGTATATAACAGGTAGAACGAGGCATCTCCGACCCTATAAAGTATATATATTCTTGATCAGCGTCAACAGCCGAGACGATCTAGTCATGTCCGTCTGTGTGTCGGTCCGTCTGTCCGTATGAAACACTGGATCTCAGAGACTAAAAGATAGAGCTATAATTTTTTTCGACATCATTTGTTATGTTTGCACGCAGATCAAGTTTGTTTCAAATTTTTACCACGCCCACCTCCGCCCCCACAAATCAAAAAAATCGAATAACAAGCGTAATTTTAAAGCTAGAGTTGCGAATTTTGGTATATACAATAGTTACTATAGTAGTTATGATTCCTTGCGATCAGTTAAAAATTGACGAAGTTATTAAAGAAATACTTTTGTATGGGCAAAAACGCCTACTTACTAGGGCTCTTAGTTGCTTTGGCCGACAATCTGGTATATTGTGCCGTCTATGGTATATTTTGAATGCGGTACTATACCGATATAGTAAATATACCATTTGGTATATTTTTAGTATTTTTGCACTACATTAGGTATATTTTGAGTCGGTATATTTTGAGTATAATACCGCAAAATATATTGCTTTTATTTAAAATGGGTAGCGGGTATCTCATAGTCGAGTATACTCGACTGTAGCTTTCTTACTTGTTTTAATTGTTGTTTTGGATTATAAGTTAGAGTTCGGTATATAAAACGATATTGATCATTGACATTTATAATCATTCTCTATTCGCGATTTAAAACGTTCGGCTCGTTACGTGAATTAAAATAATTAAAGAAAACGGTCAAATCTTATCAGGGTATTCAGAAATCACAAATTTATCAAGAATTCTTCCCATTATGTTCACGTGGCAGTTATGGTGCACTTTATTTTGTGTTTTGTGGTTGTATTTTCTGTGGACACTTTGCCGATTTTATAGCTTAATATTTACAATACCTGGACCAATTGGGTATCCTTTAATTGGAGTAGCGCTCAAGGTGCGCCGTAGGGAAGGTTGGTGATTGGTAGAATTATTTAAAGTATGATACAAACTCTGATTTTCAAATGAAATCCCTTAGATGTGCTGAAGATATTGAAGAACTTTTTGGATAGATATGGCTCATTTCTGATAACTTGGCTGGGTCCTATACCATCTTTTGTTACCACTGATCCACAACTCATACAGGATATTCTTAACTCACAGAATTGCCTTGACAAGGCTAACGTCTACAGGGTTGTTAACGATGTCGCTGGCCTGGGATTAATCACTGCGAAAGGTTTGATAAATTGATACAGAAAATTAAATTAACTCAAAATAATTGAGTTTTGCCCAGAGCCTCATTGGAGTGTGCTTCGGAAGATGCTGAATCCCGCGTTTGGATTAAATGCTCTGACTAGCCTGGTGCCTACTTTCAACGCCGAGGCGAATTCCTTGCTCAAGATGGTAGAACCATTAGTGGATTCTGGTGAACAGGACTTGTTACCATTGCTGCAGAATTTTTCCTTGAACGTGGCAAGTCGTAAGTATTTTGTATTGAATTTTTGTAATTACATAATTAAAACCTATAAATTTAATGCAATACAGAAACAACAATGGGATGTGGTGTGAACGAAAATGGGAATATTGAAAGCCACCAACTACTAAATATTTCCAAGTAAGTACTTTTGATATTGACATAATGAAATGATTTACCTACGTTTCAAAAGTCTTCAGGAATCCATGACAGAAATCTTTTTTTCGCCCTGGCTGATTAGTAGAACATTACGCCAATTATTTGGCCGGGAGGATCAATACTTTAAAGCCAAAACGGAGATAAGAGGATTCATTAACAAGGTTGTTCGACCAAACAAAGATATAAGATCAACTGAATTAACTTTTATTGGTATTTCCAGTTAATTGAACCAACATTATCAAAGGTTTCTGAACAACTGAAAGATAAGAATAATTTTCTAAACCTAGCAACTGATTTGAAGAATCGTGGAATTTTTACCACACAGAATGTGGAAGATCATTCTGTTCAGATTGTATTTGCCGCATTTGAAACTACAGCTAATACGGTGGCCTATACACTGATGTTGCTTGCCATGTTTCCCGAGTATCAAGAGAAGGCTTTTGAAGAGCTTTGTTCATTTTTTCCCAAGTCGGGAGATTTTGATGTTAGCTACAGTGATATTAAGAATCTGGTTTATTTGGATTTAATTCTTAATGAATCAATGCGACTTCTGACACCAGTTCCAATAGTTGGACGACAGACCATGCGCGACGTGCGTCTTTCGAATGGAATTTTTATTCCAAAAGGAGTTCAGATTGCAATCGATATCTTTCACTTGCATCGGGATAAGAAAATATGGGGAGAAAATGCAGAAACATTCGATCCCGAACATTTCCTGCCCCATAACCTACAGGAGAAGCATCCCTATTCGTTCATACCCTTCACTAAGGGAATACGAAATTGCATAGGTTTGTTTTAGTTCAATACGAAATTAAATTCACTTAATTTAAATATTTGTCAATTTACAGGCTGGAGACATGCTTTAATATCGATCAAAATTATATTGGCGAAATTGTTGAGAACATATAAATTCTCAACCAGCTATAAATTTGAAGATCTTGATTTTGTCGAGGATCTTACTTTGAAATTTAAGACCGTACCTTTGCTGGATATTCAAAGAAGGGATTGTTAGTGTTACGCTTCATCGCTTAAGTGTTATATGTATGGACATGTTTCTTTGTAAATGTTTATAAAAAAATCGAAACACAAACAACAGTTTAGTTTGGAAAAACAAGACAAAATAAAACGAAATAAATGTATTTAAAATATCTTACCATTTACTCAATATCCTCAGGTAGATTATTAAATTAATTTGCCTATTTTGAAATTTATATTGCACATTAAGTTGAGACAGAAAAATGAAATGATATTGCAGGAACTAGGGTCTTTGGATATTCAGAGTGTAAAGTGACTACATAGCGATTTTGATTATACAGGTCTTAATTAATTATTACAATTAGAAAACATATCTTCATGTGAATGCGTAAAGTCGCTACATTGCTTTATTGACTATCTTTCTAGACTTAGCTAAACTATACCTGACAATTAAGTTATGGTGTACTTCTTTATTTGTTTTGTAGATCTATTTTCTGTGGAATGCTCAAAATACCAGAGCCAGTTGGCTCTTCCCTAATTGGCATGGTGCACAAGATCCGCTATAAAGAAGGTGTTAAATATTGTAATTTTGTATTAAATGTCTTAGATGTACTTCTTGTGCTCAAACACTATTTGGATAAATACGGCTGTTTCGTATTGTCTTGACTTGCTCCCGAGCGATTTTTGATTGTTATCGATCCCCAATTAACACAAAATATCTTAAATTCTCCGCATTGCTTTAACAAGGGCAGTTTCTATAAGGTAGTTGAAGAGGCTGCTGGCTCAGGATTATTCAGCTTGAAAGGTAGAATTAGTTTTGACTGTTAATGAAATGAAATTACTTTGAGTCTCATCCAGAGCCTCACTGGAGTGCGTATCGGAAGTTGTTTAATCCGGCTTTTAGCCACAAGCTATATACCTATTTTCAACTCAGAGGCAGCATTTCTGCTCAAGACGGTAGATAAATCGGTGGATTGTGGGGGACAGAACTTGAAACCATTGATGGAAGGTTTTTCATTGAACATAACGTGTCGTGAGTGTTCAAATTCAATCCATTTGTATGTATAACAAAATGAATCCACATGCGAGGAGATGTAAAATATTTTCAGCATATTAGAAGCAATAATTTGGTCGAAGCTTTCCATGGGTAAGTAATTTTGTCCCTGTGATCGAACTTACTACTCTTCAATAGCATTGTGAAATCCATAACAGATGGGCCTTTCGCCCTGGTTAATTATTGAAACGATGCGTAAACTATCAGGGTATCAGGTATAAAAACATTTTTCAAACGCAAATGGGAGTACAACATTTTTGCATGAGGAAAGTAAACAATTTTTATTTCGTTGTTTCTTTGTATAAATATTGTTATAGCAATTTAACTGCAGCGTTTTGTGATTTTAAAAGTTTGTTGCATACTTTTAGGAGTGAATAAAAAACACAAGATTTGGAATGAAACGTGTGAAAATCGCAAAAATGTGTACCAAAGAACATGATGATAGTTCTTAAAATTGACAAAATACAATGGAATTTTGTAATTTTTGGAAATTTTCCTTGAAAATGTAAAGGAAATTAAAACAAAATTGTTTTGAAAAGTTTATTAATTTTTATTTTTTATTTATTATTATAATTAACTGATTCGTTGAATTAAATAATAAATATTTTATTGTTATTTAATACATATATTTAACATTTTACTACTATAAAAAGAGTTTTTATGTTAATAACAGCGCTAGCTAGCTGTAACTAGTATTTTAGCTTAGTATTTCTGTTTAGCTAAAATAGTTGTTCGTTCTAGACTTCAGTAAGAACTAGTTCTTGGTGGCATTGCGTTGGCGCGTTGTTTAAAAGTCATCAACCGGTTGACCGTGATTTCCTACGGGAGGCGTTTCAATTTCAGTTCATGAGAATTAATAAAATCGACAAATCACAGCGCCAATGGGAAATTTGATATGGCCCGGTCAAAAGCAGAATCACAAACTGGTAGCCAAAAAAGAAAAAAAAGATTCTCACACAATGTTCGTTCATTTGTCACCTGTTGAGGACGCGCTGAATGGAAAGGACGAGTAAGCACACAGGGGACACTGAGAGCGTTGTTGCTGCTGCTGAGGGTCCTTAATCTGATAAAATTGCGAGCGCATCTTCTTGTCTCTCAATGGCACCCCTCTGCGGTTGTGTTTGAGCCCGATTATTATCGGCGACTGGTTGACACGTGACTTCTCGTTCCGGTAGTGCATTGGCCTGGCGCCAGTGATGACGAGAACGATAAATGATTGCTGGCTAATAATATGTTAACAACTATAATTGAAATATAATATTTATCCAAAGGCTTACAGGATAATCATTTGCGGTTTGCCAAATTGCAGCCGCAGATAAAGAAACGTGGCCACTTAGATAATTGGCAATGTATAATAGTCATCATCATCATCACCCTCTTCAGTGCATTTACCACCCCGCTGGTGGGCTGTGAGAAATTGTCATATCCCGATCTTTGACGCATTTGTTTGCGGAAGTGATTCTGTAATAACATAAAAAATGAGACAACAAAGTAAAACAGTAGCAGACTGCGGGAAGACAGTTGAATGCGTTTTATTGGTACATTGGCTTATGCGAGTGAGTGGCTGACAGTGCGTTGAGGAAGTCTACCCATTGATAAGGGACATGTCACAATGAACCCTTGCCGCTTGCCTCCTCCTGCAGTACTTGTGGTGTTCTCGAAAGTATCGTCTTACAAATTCAATTTGGCGCGCTTCACTCATGTGTACTCGCTTTCGTAGTATCCAAAAACATATTTCGTAGGCCCAGTTCCAAATGTAATTCAATTCGTTTTTCGGGGGAGTCGACACAGCTCGTCCTGTTTTAAATTGTCGCATTGCCCAAGTCGCATGTTCCCTCGCGTATTTAATAAGCAGGCTTAGGTTTTTATTAAGAAGTTCGACTATGAGTCGACCACATTCCTGGCACATCGTACAGCTGTCATCAATGGTAACTCCGGCTGTGACTGTCAATTGGTCATCGATACTTTTCCCCAACTCAACTGACTTCTGAAGTGGGCAGCAAAGACTGACACCTTCAACCCGCAAAAGGAACAGTTGTTCCTCAAATACTGTCTATGGAATTATGTATATAAATTATTTTTAAAACTACTGCGCAAAAAACAGAATTAAAGTCCTGCTAAGAATATAGGATACGTTTCCATATGTTGCACAAACAAATTAAAGCATCATTTGTGCTACACTTTGTTCTATCGAGCTTATGAGTTTGCTTATTAAATACGTAAACTTTGAATATGAGAATTTCCAATTCTTCAGAATGTGTTAAACATAATTGGACTAACTGTCCATTGGTTGATTTGTTTGTTTCCCCCTTTCCCTTCGAGTATCTTTAATGCGAGTCTTATATTGATATTTACTGACATCTAGCGACATTAACAAGTCGAATGACTTGACTACCAACATAAAAGCAAAGTGTAGCCAAGCTTGTGAAGCCCTAAGAGTGCCACCCGAAAAGTATTTCATTGATTTTTGAAGCCTCGTCCATACACACAACACACAATCGACACAGCAAGAACAGAACTCAGAACTCAGAACACAGAACTGCGAACTGAATACAGAAATACAGAATGAAAATACCGAATGCCTGACTGAGTTTGCTGCCCATCCATTGTGGCCAAAATAAAACAGGATCTGGACCAGAGTAAATGCATTGAATAAATACGGGCATGATTATGTTAAGCTCGAGGGTAAATAAAATCACGTGCAGGGCAATTGATAGTGTTCATCAGACTGCTGATGAGCTGGTGTGATAACAGGTACAACAATTTCCTAAGGGTTGTACTGAATTATTGTTTACTTATGTAACCATTAAATCCCAGCAACGGCAACAATTTAAAATAGTGTGTTTGTGGTTATTCGTAATTGACAGACACAGATTCCTAGGCAACACAGCTGACACCTGAGCACACTTGCAGCACACTGAAGAGATCGTCTCTAATCATCGTAAATAAACCAATATTGTTATTGATAGCAGCAGCCTCCTCACTTTTTTTGTGTTGTTATTGTTGTGAGCCTAATGTGATGTGACAATCGGCAGCAAAACATGGCTCATGTCCTGGAACAAGTTACCAACATGAAACTGATCGCCATTGAGCTGCGTGAATAAATCAACATCAAAAAAAGATCAAGCAAAACTGGTTATGATCCCAATCCCAGACTTGGTTCGACTCTGATTATGTGGCCCGAAACTTTTAACACACACGACGTTATTGTGTTCCACTGGGCCAACATTATTCCCACCAATATGGTAAAATGATATCGGCAGCCAGAGCGAGAGCGAGAGTTAGCCAGCAATCACTGAAAGCCTTTACACTTAGCTGATCCAATTAATTTGCACATTTTTGGGCCAAGTGCGATGCGTGTGAATTTTGACAAGCGGTAACTACAAGTACTTAGAAAAAAAATATCTAAGTTGTCAAGCTGTTGCTGAGACTAGACAAGCTGCTGTGAAAATAATAATGTTTCATAATTTTCTTCTTTTTTTTGTGTTGTTCAGTTACAACTAAACACAACCACAAAGCAAACTATCAAATGACGTAAAAAATAAAAATAATTCACAATTGTCGTCGCATTGTTGTAACTATGCAAAAGAGCAACGATCGATCGATCGTTCGATCAATAGACAACTGTCATTGGTTGAGGCAACTGCGCTAGAAATGAGAACTACGAACTAGTAAAGATACAAGATACAAGATACAATTGAACGAAAGCAGAGGGTTGTTGCTATAGTAGGCTGAGGCAACTTTGAATGTGTATGAGTGAATGCGTCTCACTGGCTGATGGACTGTCGCCTCAGCGGAGTCAAGGAAGGATGAGGCGGTGGCTAAGCAAAACATGTTTAACCACAAAAGAATGGAACGAAGGAAGCAAAAGCAGCAGCAGCAGCAGAAGCAGAAGACGATCAATGGTCACAGTCCGGCCTGGCCTGGCATGGCTCGACCTGGCTGAGTTCGGCTCGGTGGTATCTGGTGTCGAGCTGTAAAGATATTGGGTGACAAATAAAAACTACTGAAAAACTGCTGCTGCTGCTGCTCTGACGGCGACGTTGCTGCCGCTTGCTACGTATGAATGAGCTGAGTTGGATGGCACATACAACGTGTGCTGGTCGGAGGGTTGGGGGTTGGGTTAGTTGTCGCCGCAAAAGCCGGCATACCGGAGACGGCGGCAAGAGCGCATTGGTTGGTTGCCTCTGTCGCTGCGGTGGTTGCTGTCGGGAGGGGGTGTCATCAACAACAACAATAACAACAAGAGGAACAGCAACACTCGCTGTAAGGGTCTCTTCATGTGTGATTGTACTCGTATGCCATGTACTTAGTTGGGCACTTTGTGTCATTGTATCGGCTCGAAGTGTAAGTGTAAGTTTAAGTGTGAGTGTGAGTGTGAGGTTGTGCGTTTGCTTTTCGTTGTCTTTTGCGCCCTTTTGTCGCTTGTTTATAATTAAGTGAGCATTTTTTCTGTGGTTGTCGCTTTGCTGCTGCTGTTGCTGCTACCGCGCTGACGGCCCCGTCGCCAATATCGGTCGAGAGACATCGAACTGCAACTGACAATTAGTTGCCGTCTTATGCTCGTCGCCGAAAGTCGATTCTTTGCCTCCCGCATTAACTGAAATTCTACAACGCAACGGTTCTTCATAGCAAAACCCTCAACAGAACATCTATGCAAAATTAATTAAAGCTAAAGAAACACCAAAAATAAAAAACAAAACAAAATATAGATAAATAAATTTAAATCAGTGACATTTAAGAGCTCTTAACGTTGGAATTTTATTTAATCATCGCAGTGTGCTGATCATGAGAAATAAATATTCAATAAGGTGAATAAATTTAATGAACAAATAGTGCGATCTAATGCAAGTTTACTTTCTTGTGAGACTTTAATATTATCTATACATACATATGTGTATAAATTCAATGAAAGGACTTCTAAATATATAAAGTTTTATGTGCGATTAACTTGAAAAACCACTAAATTTAAAACTAATTCAATTTTATTTTAGATATTTCTTTTGCGGTTTTTGATAAAATAAAAGTCAAAACTAAATTAAATATGACATAGTGAAAAATTTCCAATTAAGTTTTATAAATTCTAAAAAAAAAATAAATATATATGTTTCTATATACTTCACGCATTCATTAAATTTAAAGCAATACAGTTCGAGTGAAGATCAAATGAATATCTTTGAATTAGTGGTATTTAAATTTATATATTTTACTGCGGAATTTTATTACATTAAATACGCCAATAAAAATGAATAAGACAATACATCAATTGAAATCAAATTTTTATAGCCTCCTGTGCTATGAAATCCTTCACATGTGTATTTTTTTTATTATAATTTTTACTGCTATTTATTTTGTATATAAAATAAATACAAAAGTACAGCAATTAGTTTAAAGTTAAATTCAACTCTGACTATATTTCATTAAAATATTATTATGTTAAAATAAAATATATTCAGAGTTGAATTTTGAATAATACAAAAACTTTGAATAAGTGTTTCTTAATTTTATAATTTAACATAAAAGGGAATAATTAACTGCTGAACATGAAAAACAGCAAAGCTAAACAATATTCCTTAATGGTATCATTAATTCATATCTCAAAGTATAAATTAATTTAATGAACTAAATTTAAATATAAATAATAATAACACTTTAAAATATTTTAATTGTGAATTACAGCTGGAAATCTCAATTGAGGCAGCAAAATGAAACGTAGAAAAACAAGAAATAAATCGCCGAAACCAGCTGGAGTCATGTCATGGGATTGTTATATAAAAGTTCCAAACTCTTGAACATAATTCTGGGTATGTTTAATTTTCTGATTTTCCAAGCTGGGAAATGTTGATTGTGTGAAAAACTCGCCCCAAAAACACACGCAAGCACTGTGTGCAAAAGCAGCAGCGAGAGGAAAGCAAATGGCGTCGCGTTCGCTCTGCTCTTTCGCAGTGTTTGTGTCTGTGTGTTTAGGGGCGGAGTTTCGTGCGCCGCACAGTGGTTGCAACTCGTTGAGAACGCTGTGAAAATAATGTATCCGAAAGATACGCTTATGATGCTGCCAATGTTACAATGTTTTAACTGTTTTTTTTGGCACACCTGCGCACAGATTCCCTGGAAGATCAAGAGGGTGGAGCTATGTACATATCGTGCGATGTCTCAAACGGAGGTCCTGTGGAACCAGAAACGGGCTATGTGCCCAATAATCCATTATTCGGCCTGGCGTTGGACAGTCCGCAGGTAAATTGTTCGCTTCGAAATTAACTTGTGTCTCGCCTTAAATCGTGCTGTGAACATTTGAGTAAAGTGAATATTTTTACATTTCGATTTCGGTTTGGTTGCAGCAAGAGTGTGCTGCATCCTGCGTCGGCTGTTTATCCTGCCAAGGCAACACCGCCCTGCCCATCTCCTCACTCACCAGCAGCGATTTTGATTGCGGCGGCTGCTTCGATCCCACAATTGGAGTGCTGGGCAATCAAATCAATACCACACCGCCCACAAGTAATCTCTCGGGTGCTGGCAGTGTCACCAACAACGGTTCCTCGCTTGGTGTGGGCAACGGCAGCAGCTACTGGAGCACCGACGAGATGGCCTCCACGTTTCCCGGCTTGCCACCGCTGGACATTGATCCCTTGCCCAGCCTCTTTCCGTTCTCGCCCTGCGGTGCTTCGTACAATTTCGCCAGCAATCCACATCAGGCCTCGCTCTCCTACACCGTGCATCCGCACCAGATGCTCATCTCCCCCAACGGCAGTCAGCAGCAACAGCAGCAGCACTCCCATTCACATTCCCAGTCAACGCAGTCAGGACATCAGCTGCAGTCGCAGCACATGCAACAGGCACTGACCCAGGCATCGCACGGTGGTAACGGGCTCCACAATCACAGCAGCCACCACAACAGCTCCACCACAAATGGCACCACTGGCGGCAATGGCGGCTCTGGTGCAGGCAGCGCCTGCTACTATGAGGCTGCTGCGAATGCAGCCGCCACAGCACCGCCCATGTATCCCAGCATGAGTGTCAATGTCAGCATGAATATGACCATGCATCATGGCTATGGGGCCGACGGCAGCGCTGTGCCCATGCAGTGCTCGCAAATGAACTGGACACCACCCAACAGCTCCTCAGCGGCGGTTAATGTGCTCTACCCTCCACTGCTGAGTCCCACACACTATCCTGCATCCGCTACCTATTCGTTTACGGCTGATTTTCGAGCGCCGGCACCAACAGCATCGTTGAGCGCACTTCCCACACTAGCGGACAAGGAGTCACCATCGCCACCTGTGTCCAATACAGCAGCAGCGTTGGGTTATTACACTGGAGCAGCTACAGGCGCCGGCCAGAGTTATACGCCGCCCCATAAGAGTCCCAGTTATCAGGCCACCGCTTTGAGTTTGGGTCTGTCTGCCTTCGATGATGAGGAGGATAGCATCGATGATGGGGATGGCGATGCGGACGGGGATGGTGAGGGCAGCGCTGGCGGCGATATGAAACCGAACTTGTGCCGGCTGTGTGGCAAAACATATGCGAGGCCCAGCACATTGAAGACGCATCTACGCACCCATTCGGGAGAGCGGCCGTATCGCTGTCCGGATTGCAACAAAAGCTTCTCACAGGCCGCCAATTTGACGGCGCACGTACGCACACATACGGGACAGAAGCCGTTTCGCTGTCCCATTTGTGATAGACGTTTCTCGCAAAGTTCCAGCGTCACCACGCACATGCGAACCCATTCCGGCGAGCGTCCCTATCGGTGCTCCTCCTGCAAGAAGTCCTTCTCCGACAGCTCTACGCTGACCAAACATCTGCGCATCCACAGCGGCGAGAAGCCCTATCAGTGCAAGCTCTGCCTGCTCAGGTATGTTTCGTTTAGTCTGTGCTGGAATATTGCCTGGAACAACAAACAAACTTAACAACTTCTCTAATGCTTCGCATAGATTCTCGCAGTCGGGCAATCTCAATCGGCACATGCGCGTACACGGCAACAATGCCAATGGCAGCAACGGCAGCGGCAACGGCGGCAGTGGCAGCAATGGTGGCAATGGCATTGGCGGGGGTGGCAGCAGTCTCATTACATGACAAAAGCCGCGTAGTGCAGGCGGTTTTCAGCATTATCATCCCCCGCATCCGCACCCGCACTCGCATCCACATCCGTTGGCACATCCGCATCCACTACCGCACCACATGCATCACCACGCCCATATGCCCAACTATGACTATGGCAATTACAGCATCAGCGACTATACTCCACCCGGCGCTACACAAAACTATTCAGGGTATTATTTCTGCGCACTCAACAAGCCACCCAAGTTCGAGCGTTTCTACTAACAGCCAAGAAGCGGACACAGACACTTGAAAGTGGAGATTTAATTCAAGAAATTTATAAAATGAAATGCTATTGTAAATGCTCAAATTCGAATTGAAATCAACGTAAAACTTAAAACAAAATCTAAACTAATCGAAACTAATTGAGGCCCATGTGCCATTGTATATATCATTAATCATTTTGTATTTATTATTCACATCGCATGCATACCAAATCTATGCATTGGACCATAATTCTATTACTTATATAACATATAAATGTATTTCTGTATATGGTAGTTGAAAAACACGCATAAATCTATTCAAAATTAGCCAACGAAATAGACATTAAGTCAACACAAACACATAGGCAATACAACAAAGAATATGAAGTTAATTTTAAACCCCAATTTTCACACTAGAGAAATATTTCGCGAAAATATGCGATATTACTCGTATCTTAATATGCTTAAATTCGATATATAAAATGAACTAAACTTACTTTCCTTGGTTACGCTTACTTAGTTACCATACCATATAGCGGCACCCAGAAAGCTACCTTTAAGACATTGTATATTTAGGCATAATTGTACTTATAGATGTAATTTAAGTCAGGTGCTTTGATTTAAGCCAATTTTGCGTATACCGAATTTAAATAAATATACAAAAGAAATATCTTTGGAATGTTTTAAGATATATTGAGGGGGATTTGAATTGGATGACTAAAACAAAAGCAAAGAAAAAAACACATAAGTTTATAACAAATGTAAAGAAAAATTAAAAAAAAAGAGTATACTATAGGAAATGGTGATTTTATATCGATGACATTAGAATTGAACTTTACTTAATATGGAAAAATTAAGAATATATGATTACCCTGATAGTTAAGGGAAATAGTAATTTTCATGGAGAGGAAATGATCAAAGACAAACAAGATGGTATTTAAATCTTAGGAATAGCAGTTATGTTTACAACCTGTATAGAACTTCGGATGATTTAATGAATAACAACAAACTATTTGTTCTACTGCTAAAAGACAATAGGAAATGATTGAAAAAAAAACTGGTTGAACTCAATCCATTAAAAAGACAAGATTATTTTTTCTTAGATAACTTTTAATAAATGTAGAAAATTTCTTACGAAGAATATCATCTTAAAGAATATCATCCACAATGTAGACGGCTTCGGAGTCGCTGCCACAGAGCAGACGAGTCCCATGCACATCGAATGAGTTTATTGGTTTGCGAATGTTGCTCAGTACACCATCAACATTAACAAGAGCTCGGACTCGATCGCCACTCAGCCAAGCACTTTTGCCATCCTGTTGATTGGGATCTATGTGCGTTTTATTCTCGGACCACATCCAAACTTCACCAGATTCGGCAGAGCTAAAGAGCTTCGAGGGATCCTGATTGTGAAATCCGATGTCTGTGATAGGACTATTGTGCGCACTGAGGTATGAGGCTGGATACTCCAAATTGCGCAAGTCCCACACGGTAATTGATCCTTCTTCGCTGCCGCAAATGAGAATATGCTGTTGCATGGGATGCGTGGCCATGCAGGAAACAAAATTGCAACTCTTTGCATCTTGGCATGCAACCATAAAAGCAATTTTCGGTTGAGTTTCGCTGGCGATGCGTGTATCAAACATTCGAATGACACCCATTCGGTTGGCCGTCACCAGTTGTTGTTGGCTGACAAAGTTCACGGCCAGCAGTGACATGCTGTCGGCTTCGATGGAACGCTTAACTTGCTTCAAGTTGTTGGCACTCAACACATTTACACAACCGTCCTCACCTACAGTAGCTATGTCGGTGCCGTAGACAGCGACCGCTGTGCAAGGAGCGCTGGTTCCACTACACTTGAATTCATGCAGGCGTTCGCTGCGTGCTGTGCGCTGTATTTGATCTTCTTCGACAGCTCGCTGCACATTTAGAAGGCTGAGATGCCCTGGAAAGGAAGAAGATTAATAAGGCTACTTTTAGTGCATTGTCATGTTTACCGTCTGCAGAGCTCACGGCCAAAATGTCATCGGTAACAAACTCCAGGCCTGTTACATCGCCCTCTATTGACACTTTGTCATTGCAGCGTGGTGTGTGATCAACGTTCTGAGCATATGGATTGGACTGTAGACGCCACAAGCGCACGAAATTGTTGTTCATATCCCAGCTGCCGGTAACGAAACGTTCGGATTGCTGCAGCTTCTCTGGCAGCCAGCGTACTTTGGATATCTTCTCTGATATGTAATGAGCTGCAACTTTTGTGGCCATTTTGACACTGATTAATGCACACTTTAATTAATTATGACGGACACAAAACAAGAAATAATCAAAATGCCGCTTGCGAGTTTACTAAACATATGTTTTTTGCACTGTAAACTTAACATTGCGCTAAACTGTTATTAACAGCATATCAAGCAATATTCAAACAGCAAACTTTGAGAGAAATATTTTAAATATAAAAGTATATATAATAAAAATGGATTTAAAAAAATACGATGTTTGTTTAATGGATTAATTTATTATCAATTGTATAATTTACTAAGCCTAACAGTTTGAATGTTTGCGCTATATATCGATATTCGACTAAATTAATCAAACAATTATCGATAAAATGTTTCTGCCGTTTCTCTGTTAACTACAAAACACGACAAGCTACCATCTCAAACATATTTTGCCGCCAATTTGCAGTAAACAAACTATTGTATTGATAAGAATGGATAAATATTTAGTTAAAATGCCCGCAAAAGCAAAAAACAATGAAACGCCCGAACAAGTATGTTTAACATTATTATTTTAGTAATTTTGTGTAATAATTCATTCAATTCTCAGAAAATTGCTACAAAGAAGGAAACTCCAAAACAGACGAAAACCACCAAGAAGACGACTGAGAAGATTTCTAATAAACGGAAAAACGAAAATACCCCTGAAATAGTAAGTTTAATCTTTCACATTTAATATAAAATTAGTGAATTAACAATTTCTGTACTGTAACTTAGAAGAAAGATAAGGAAAACAGCGAGGAGTCAGAAAACCCGCCTAAGCGAAGAAGCAGCCGTTTGACGCGCAGCACACGCTCAATGGCCGAGGGCGGGACGCCGTCGCCAGAGAAGGAAATTCCAGAAAAATTGCCCTTTATAAAGTATAATGGTGCTATTAAGTATTACACTGAAAGTCAAGAGATCGCAGCATCAGCCGATGAAGTCATGTAAGTTATATATGAGTACTCGTAGTACAAATATGTAAATTACATTTTAATTTTGTGAATAAGGCAATGGGTGGAGAAGCAAACCGATGTGGACGTGGTTCCCATGGCCTTTGATATGGAGTGGCCTTTTTCATTCCAAACTGGCCCTGGTAAATCGTCCGTCATCCAAATATGTGTGGATGAACGTTGCTGTTATGTTTATCAGCTAAGTAACTTGAAGAAAATTCCTGCTGCATTGATGGCGCTCATTAATCATCCCAAAGTGCGGCTGCATGGTGTTAATATCAAGGCGTAAGTCCCGTTCATTAATGTCAGTCAGCCTCGTGATTAATCCTGAATTTATTTAAGCGACTTCCGGAAGCTGCAGCGCGATTTTCCCGAAGTATCGGCCGAGCCTCTGATTGAGAAATGCGTCGATTTGGGTGTGTGGTGCAATGAGGTTTGTGAGACAGGCGGCAGATGGAGTCTGGAACGACTTGCCAACTTTATAGCCAAAAAGGCCATGGACAAAAGCAAAAAGGTGCGAATGAGCAAGTGGCATGTGATACCACTGGATGAGAATCAGCTTATGTATGCGGCAATTGATGTTTATGTAAGTGCCAGACTGGTCATCAGAAGTTCGATTATTAAACTTACGATCTTGCAGATTGGTCAGGTTATTTATCGTGAACTGGAGCAACGAGAGAAAGCGAAAACAAAGAACGAGAAAGAGTTTATTGAGAAGAATGGCGATGCCGCATTTAAGGCTGTCAAAGCGCTGGGCGAGAACTTTCTATCCAAAATCAATGAGGTGACTTTGTAAGCCAAGTAAGTTGTTGCCAACTTACAAAGACTATCTCATTTATATCATTCAATTGGTCGAATTTTATGCGTATTTTGCGAAACAAATTTTACACAACTTCTATATACATTTTTATATTATTAACTTGCAATAAATTTTATTTTAAATTCGATTTGAACATTTCTAAAATTACAATAATGCTGGGCAATGAACAGCATCACTTAAATATAGGCCGACGTGAGCCGACTGCCTCTAGTTTACGTTTAAGCACATCATTGTCCAAGTCAATCTGTCGTTGGTATTTCTTTCGATTAACCGCAGCACTTGTCAAACGCGGCGCTGGCGGGGGCTGCTTCTACAAATGAACAGATTTATTAAATTGTAAAACAGACAAGAATATTCTTACCTTTGCTGCTAAATTGGAGTTGGATTTGACCGCGTTAACGGCTGGCTTAATTGTTGGCTTGACGTTCATCATTTTCTTTAATAAAATGTTATTTTGTCGCTCGATTTCCCGCACCTGAGGATTCGTAAAGCTGAAGCTCTTTCGCCCCAAGTTCTTGTAGCTTGGAAATAGCAATAGGGAAACAACATATTGTTGAAATTATACTCAGACCCGATTCTATTACTTACTTGACCTTCTCCGAGGAGGTGGTAGAACGTGGACGCCTAAAATCAATGTGATAGCCAGAGTTATCGCTATTGAAGCTAGTTGGCGTGACGCTAGACACGCGGCAACTGATGCGACCGCCTTGTTGATGATGTGGATAGCGCATGAGGCCATCACCCTGCCCGCACTCGTCCATCATAAAGGCTTCTCCCTCTTCATCATATTCTTCCTCTGGTTCATGGTCGTCGGTAAGTGAGGGACAACGACATTTGCCAGTGCGTTTTGTTATTACCTCGGAGCGTACTGTAGTCGGTGTCTTGGATGAATCAATTGTGGACATGGATTCAGATTCCTCATCCAGCTCCGACAATTTTTTGCTTTGTTTTTTCATTAGTTTGGTGGCCAACGTCAGCTGCTCCAAGGCATTGTTGTCTGCAGCGCCGCCACTTAAACGAAATGTTTTCATTATCATCTCGGACATTTGAGTCATTTGCTGTTCCAAAAATTTAACATTAAATGCATCATTGGGGTCCATGCCCAAACAGTTTGGCCCATCCAACTCAGCAACGTCAACATCAAGGGCATCCTCCATATTGGCCACAAGTGGCACATCAGTGTCAACAATTTTCTCAATCTCAGTCGACAAAACGGGCTTGCGATTGAGATTCGGAAAATTCTTGGATATTGGTTTCTTTTTTTGTGATGGTGGCATGGGAATAAATTCCATTTCATCATCGGAGATTTGTGGTGATGCTTTTTCCTCATCAGATTCGTCAGAGCAAGTGCCAATCTCATCGCTGTCGCAGTCAACTATATCAACAAGATCGCTTTGGGGTAGATTTGACTTTGTTTTCTCGTCTTGTTGCTTTTTATCATCTAAAAATTGTCCAATCTCCACATCATCATCATTGCTGTGCTCGGACATAACATCGTCGTCCTCATCGTTTATGTCATTCACAACTTCCTCCTCTTCACCCATCTCATCTTCCATTTGCATATCATCGTATTCTTCCAATTCGGTCAGTTCGCTGTCCCCTGGAATGTCGGTTGGCACTAGGGTGCGATCCGACAATGTCTCATCATCGGTCTGCTCCGAAGGCTCCTTGTACTGATTGACTTCAGCCACAGTCTTTCTCATAACCACTTGACCTTCATCCTCCGAAGAGCTGTTATATTGCATCAATTGTTCTCGGGGGAAACCGCTGCCGCCACCAGAGCGTTTTCCAAAGATCTGGTGACGGCGTGCATGAGGCTGTGGAGCAGGTTCAGGTTGATGTTGAGGTTGAGGTTGAGACATGCTGAGGCTTAACTCTTTGATAACCAACTCTTGTGGCTGATCTAAAGTTTTGGTATCACTCACATTTCCTCGCAGAAACTCGGCCTCGACGTCGCTGTCGCTGCGTGAATCGCTTTCATCCTCTTGCACATCTTCCTCCGGCTCTTCCTCGACCTCTGACAGCGATTCCTCGTCAAAGGACTCATCCATGTAATAATCTTCGTCGGAGTTGACCGGCGGCGCTGTCATCTTGCTACACCAATTACTCTGATCACTCAGATATCAAATAATCTTCTGCTTATGTCTTCTGGCGATTGTGTGCGTTTATGTGTGTTATTGAAAAGCCTATTTTTTTGTTGTTTTCAAAAGTCTTTAGAGTTTTAGCTGGTATTATTGAGAACAGTGCCGGGAATACTAATAATTTGTACGAAGCTATAATATGCCCAGTTGTACACTTGACTCTACGATTACTGGGTTTACTGGATCGGATTTATCGCTTCGATTTTCACAGTTGATTGATATGTGGGACACCGACAGGGTGACCAAATAATGATGAATGTTGACGCTGTTCCACTCCTCCACCAACCCACCCATTTCGTCCACACACACTATTGAGATTTAGATGGAGGTTGAGGCAGGTGCTGCTGCCATGTAACGATAGTTGCCACTAATATTTTCTTTATTCTTCCTTGCCCCGCACATATGCGGTGTAAGTGTCACATTCTGCACGTTTATTATTGCTATTTTTGCTTTGATTTTGTGCTTGTGGTGTCTTGGCACTAACTAAAAAGACCTGCAACTTCCACCTGCCATCTGCCACCTGACAGTTGGTGGCAAGTGTGTTTATTTGGTTTCGGCAGCCGTTGCTTGTGACGACGGAGCAGGCGCAGAGAATTTGTTGTTTATCGTGTCGCTCGTCGACCCCTAAGGAAAACACACTTGTTGTTTGGCTAATGTGTGTTTATTTTTTTCTTTGGTGGTAGCAAATTCTTAAAAATTAATAATACAATCACGAAGTGCAACTCTTTTGTGCAAAGACTTTTCGAAACTGATTATATAAACGCATCGGATAAGGATCCACCCAGACTGGTCTTCGATACTCGTCAATTGGTGCGTTAATTATGTGCAATATAATGTCGGAGGGATAGGCGTGCATGATTTCAGGAAGCATCAGTCGCACTTCAATGGTGGTCTGTATTATCTTATTCTCAAATACAATATTTGGTGGTGTTTTTAATGCAACGGCCATGGGAACTACGATTCTATAGTAAAAACAGCGTAAGAAAATAATTAGGCACAAAGTTGTTAAGTCCACAAAGTTGTAAATACATTACTTTTTCTCCTCACACTTTAAAGCCAGCTTGTGCAGAACCAATTGAATAAAACTTCGAGTTTCTGATTGCAAATTGTCCATCTGTTGATTGAGCAACATTTCAAAGACCCTTTGAAAATGCTCCACTTTTAAAAGATCCCCTTTGCGCATGCAATATATGTAAAGAACTGATATTATTGAATCCTGTTGAATCGATTCGAGGTTGGAAATTAATTTAATTCGCTCTAGTAATTGTTCGAAATGGGATTCATCGAAGGGTAATTGTTCGGCCACCAAACACTCGTATAGGAAGCAGATTTTATTCGGTTGACTAGATGAGGACAACAGAAGCTGCCATAATTTATTTGTCCAAAATAATTTGCTGTTTGGATCCGTGTGCAACAAGACTCTTAATATTCGCATTTGGACTCTATTCTCTTTAGAGTTTTCTAAAATCACACCATTGCGATTCATGCTTACATTAATACGTATCAACATATTAAATATTTCATATAAAGTCTCTGACGGCCATCGATAGGCATACTCGATGAAAGCATCTCTTCTTATTGTATAACAACTATATGCTAGCTCTTTCGCCAATGCAAATTCAATGCTTTATATAGATTATAGAAATAGTAAAGGAATTTGTAAGCCAAAGAATGAAATGCAAGATAAAGTAGATCTTACCGTTCTGAGTCTGTCATTGGGTCTCCTTCTCGAATGAGGTTTTGTAAAACCATATATTTCGGTATTGAATTAGTATTGTATAAAAGCGTACCAAAATCAGTATTTTTTTGCATTTTTTAATGATTTCATGGACTAGGTTCACCCTCTCATCGATATTCAGGTTTGTTTCTGCATACCTAAAAATTCTGCAGGCTATAACTCTATAAAAAAAAATAAATGTTAAATTTCCATTAAATGCATTGTTATCGAATAACTTACCGTTGCATTTTATAGTCATCATTGTATTGATTCCACTTTTGTAAAATCTCATCAAATATTTTGTCATCTTGTAATTTTTGGTTATGGCTGCTCAATATATTGGTTAAATGCAAAAATGTATTCTCTGTTCCCTGCTCCATAAGTTCTAATGCACTTAATTGAAGCTCTTCGATTTTGCTCCAATCAGTTATACGAGTGGCCACAAACATATCCACACTTTTTTGCAGCAGAAATAATTTTTCGACTTCGGTTTTGCAGTTTAATTTTTCAAGCAAATGTTCTTGCAATTCTTTTAAATTTGTGCACTTTTGAAAAAGCTCAATATTTAAATCATATTCAGCATGATACAAATCCACAACCTCAGGCTTATTGTGCAGCATTAGAATAAAGGAAAGACGCCACAAGCCGTCACAAAATTTTGGCACATTTTGCAGTTTTTTAAACAATTGATAATATGGAACATAATCCAATAGACGTTCGCATCCACTGCAAATCTTTTCAAAACCATCTCTATTAAGACGAACAAGTTGATCATTGATGTCTTTGCATTTCCTGATCTGTTCCACTAACTTATATTCTACAACATGTGGTATATCCTTTTCTTTATTGTACACTTCTAGACTGAATTTTAAATAATCGACCAAAGACAATTCTTGAATTGTGTTCTGAAATTAATTGGATTTAAAAAAGTTTAAAAGTTTTTCCTTGGTACTCACCATAAAGTGAGTAAATAGTTTTTCGCTAGCCCAAAGACGTAGTGTTTGATTTTGAATTTTCTTCACGAGCCGAACCATTTGATATAAAATCCTTTGTGTAATTTGAGGAACTCGTTTGGGATCCAAACTATAAAGCCAACGCACAAAAGGCACTTCAAGCCATGGCACTTTTACAAATGCTACTAGAAAACGCTTCAACTCAAGCCTCTGCACAAAATTGGTCATTAGTTGATTTGGCAGAGCGTATGTATCAAGATCATGTAGCTCTATTTTGTTGGTTGCCTTAAGAAACCCAATCAGTAGATTAGCACGCCTCAGATCTGAAGATGTTGTATTAAGCATCAAGTATTCCAGCGTCCAACGTCGCACCAATAGATTGTCTTCGCAGAGTAATCGAATGTACAATGGACGCATCCAGATCAAGCCACATTTATCGTCCTTGGGCGCCACAGCAGTTGACTCTACTTGCAGGCACTGAATTATTGTGATATAGGAGATGAAGTCTAGTCCGGAAAAATTAACCAGTTCCCTCTCATGTGGATCCTTAATACTGTCAAGTAGCTTATTCAATAAATTGTTTCCAACTAAACGTTCTTTGCTCATCTTCGACTGCAATTGCTGTTCAATTTGTTTATGCAGCTTTGGTGTAAAAATTTCAACAACTGTGACGTCATTTAAAAAGTCTTCAAATATCTGAATGATTCTTTGACCAGCCAGTGATTGTGCTTCGCTTGTTGCGTTTACTGACCAGATCTGACTCAACACTGACTTTTCATCCTTTGCCATATGTTGACTCCACGATTTCACACATAATAACAACATTTGAAGCAGCTGAGGATCGTGGATCTTCAATTCATCGATAGCTGACTTTATCTTCTGGCTCAATTTGAACGCCAATTTAATATTTTCTTTCTCTTCAGTGTTGAGTAGACCACAAACAAATTGTAATATTTTCTTTCTGTTCTCTTCGTTAGTTAAATCAATCAAATCGAGAAGCAAATTTGTCAACTCTTCAACTGTTTCGGTTTCCAAAGAACACTGTGCCATTGTAAGTAAGTTATATATAATCAAACAGTATCACATTCCATAAATAAGGTAAACCAAGCAGTAAGTACACTAGTGAATGCTCACCTTAATATCTATAGTAATAAAAATTATAATTATTAATTTGTAAACACTTTACAATTTATTCTATTCACTTTGAAGTCATTCTAAATACTAACAACACTTGGATTATAGTTATCAATTTATATTTGTTGACATTTCACAACTTTTTATAATGCTCACCAAACAAAAGCTTAAAGCTTTGCCACAAGCGAGAAAGAGAGCCTCAAATTATGGTTCTCTTCTAGCTTTCGCTCAATTCGATTTGTTGTGTTTACCTTATTCGATCGCTCACTCATCATACGGTATTGGGTTCCCTCTGGTAAGCTTTTGGTTCGGCGCCTCTGTGGCGAAAAGCTTTCCCACACACACTCTGCCACAATCCCATGAGTTGAATGAATGCGAAGCAGCGGCAACTTCAACAGCGGTTAAATGCTGCCACCAACAACGTCAACTTCATATGTAAATATTGCCCGAATTCGTGAGTAAACCTTAAAAAGCGCCTGCGCGCAGAGAGAAAAAGAGAGAGAGAGAGTGTAGAAAACTGCTTCCTTGCAGGCTGCAGCTGCCACGTGCGAGTCAGGAGAACAAAGTACGAAGAGCGCTGGTGGTGTCGTCGTGAGCGTAACGGAGCAGAGGCAATCTGGCCAGCGGGCAATTCATTTGGCCAAGAAGCTTCGTGGCGTGCGGGCGTTGTGTCGTGCCGAAAAATGCGCGCGTAAAACTGATAAAAAATAATTAGAATTGAGAAAAACCAAAAAAAAATCCGACAAAACACAAAAAAGAAAAATAAAACGCAAGTGAAGAAAACAAGAGCAAAGAAAACCCGAAAAAAAGCAAAACGGAATATCGTACGAGCCAGCTTCCATGCTGGCCCAAAGAGTAACAGCAGCAATGTGTTTATGTGATGCGTGAATGAAGTGCCAGAAACGAGCAGTCAGAAATCAACGCCAGACGCCAGTAAAATGTTGGCCAAATGTTTGGCCAACAAGCGCAAGTACGCAAGTTAATTACAGCCAACCAAGCAAACAGCCAAGCCAAGCCAACCATTCAAACAGTGCAAACCGTGAACCGGCCGGAATGGTCTTTCAAATTTTATTAACTATATTCAACAGCTGCCAAGGCAATTAAAAAATTGCCAAAGCACACACACACATACTCCTCGACCATTTAAATTGCCACAAAAAAGAATGCGCTTGTTTAATCAATAGCAATGCTTAAGCGTTGTGCGTGCACTAATGTTACTCATACGCCGCGTTGTCAACGACTAAAATCTAACAGCGTGGCGACAGCCAAGCTGCTAAGTAATTGCAAATTGCGTGCCCGACTCGCGGTGGCAAGTTCACTAGTTTTCAAGTCACATTCATCGCTGTTAGCTGCTGCAGCCAATGCTCGCGCAATTTGGCTAAAAGCCGTTGTCGTTGGGCGTCGACTTCGACTACGACTACGACGTCGGCGTAAGCGTTAGCGTCGCTGCTGTCGCCATCGTTGCCTCTAGGTAGGTCAAAAGGCGCAGTCACAGCGCAAAGAATAAAAATAAAATAAAAACAGCAACAGTCAGAGCCAAAGTCTGCGGCGGAAGCAAGCCAAGAACAACAAACCGTCAAGAACAGCAGCAACAGCAACAGCAGCGACTAGCAGGAAAAACAACAACAATAGCAACAACTGCTACATCGTCGTCGTCGTCGAAAGTCAAATTCATTAGACGCTGTGGGCGTGGCGTTGGGCGTTGGGCGTCGGCGTAGGCGTATAAAGGAGTAAACATGCCAGAGTGCGGCTACAGCTGCTTTTTTTTTTGTTCTTCAGCCTTTTCCTTTTTTCCTTGCTCGCTCATAGTATTTATGCATATATATAAGTATATATATTCTTTTTCATTTATCGATTTTTGACACTTGACTGCCAAGGAAGCAAAGGCAGGCAGGCAGTCAGTCAGTCAGTCAGGCAGCCCAAAACGAGAGCCGGCTAATAATGCTCAGTAGGTCAGCGGCACGGCAGTTTGAAGTGCGTTAGAAGCAACAGTGGCCGGCGGCAATAAAATGAAAATGAAAACGAAAACGAAAAAGTGAAAGAAAACTGGCACAGCACCAGTTGGAGCCGCAGTTGGAGCAGCCTTAAGTTGCGACTTGTAAAAATAGCAGAGCCCCACACACACACACTCACACGCTCGCACACATAACAAATGGCGCACACACGCATTGTAAACTTCAAACGCGCTTGGCCTACTTTTGTGTAATGGGCTGGGATGCCAAACGTCCTCGCCAACGCCAACATAGACCGCCCTCGTAGCTGCCACGCCCCCTACTCCCGTTTGCGTTCACGTCAACCGCAACCAAGTTAAATGAAGCACATAAAGAGGCAAGAGGAGGGCAACGATAGGGTTTTGCAAACAAATGACCAAAAGCAAAGTCTCTACTCTGTCGGACACTGGCTATGTATGTGTGTACAATTGCTGTAGAGGCGCGCGTTAATCATACGCCTCGTGTGCCAATCCCTGCACTGGGCACGCCCCAAAAGTCAATCAGCCTTTAATTGACATCTGCAGTCAATTGCAGTCTCCAAAAGCATGTGCAATGTGCTCCGCACAAAAAGCCAAAAATAACGATCATGTCACCGTGCTTAGATGTGCATCATTAGCGAACAGAGATGAGCAAAGGTTATGCTACCTAGAGTGCTTTTCCACCGACAACAAATTCGCTTTAATTTGAAGGGGCATATGCTTGGATAAACCACGAGATTAATGAATGTCTTCCAAGGTCATGTTTGGATTTCACTCTATGAACAACAAGCACATAAATTATTCGCCATTGTTGTTTTCATTTATCAATCAAACAAATAAATTATTCATATTTTGATTAGGTTTGAGGTTTAGGCAGCTTTCGTTATAGCAAATATTTATTTATTTATTTATTATAATTGTAGCTTAGGCCTTCTTGTTGTAATTGCATATTAAATAGGCATTTTATTTACAACATAAATTGAATAAGAGTTTAGCTTTGTTTCTAGCAAAATTCAATTTAGGCAAAATTGAAATTTTATTGAATAAAAATTGCAATATTCAAGTTAAACTTGAAACTATATCCCCTCAAAAGTTGCTCATCTCTGCCTCGATGCTGCGTCGTTAGTGGAAAGCCGCAGCAAGGTTGCGTTGCAATCAACTTTGGTGCTTGAAAGTCACACAGGAACCCACGGGGACTAAAACTGCCTGTTGTAGGGACGCCATTCGAGTTGCCGTTAAGTGCAATTTGCTTCGTTTTAAAAAGCGTTTCTTTTCAGTTGTTGTAGTTGGTTGGGAGAAGAGTAGTCCGCACTAAGACCGCAAAACTTGTCGCGTTTTCCGGGAGTTTTCCTCATTTTCCAAATTAATTGCCAGTGCGAGCCAGCCAGAGGGAGGTTGGTTGAAGCATGTCAAACATGCGTGGCACGTGAACAGGACGCAAAAAACAGCTAGCAGAATGTGTATGTGTGTATGTGCGAGTGCGAGTGTGTGTGCGCTCGTGCGTGTGTATGCATGTAAATTACGAAATCGTGCAAAAAAGGTGCCATTAAAAAAAAAAAACAGAAACACGCGGCTGTCGCCTAACCATACAACAATAAATAAATAAATACAAAAATGCAAAAAAAAATTATTATAACAGGCGAAAGTGAAAAGAGGAACAGAAAGTGCAGGTTCTGCTGTTTGGATGGTTGAAGGAGGCTGAAGGGTGAAAGGAGAGAACTCGCAATTGAATATCGCGTTTCACGCTCGTCACGCAAATCGCCTTCGCTCGGTTTATTTTCGCGTCGAGTCGATTCGAGTCGCGTTGCGTTGCGTATACGCCGTGTGGCTGGTAACATACTAAGTGGCTTTTTCAATAATTGCAGGCGTGCTGTGTTGCTGTAGTCGATAATGTCGTTGGCGCTGGCAGTGCCAGGAGCGGATCCCCGGCCAGTTACCGTGCCAGGCCATAATCATCATTTGAATGCGCCGAAGGTGAATAACTCTAAATGCAATAACAATAACAAAGGCAGAGCCACAGCAGCAGCAGAAGCAGCAGCAGCAACAACAACTACATAAATATCCACATACACATAAGTAAACAATAACGATAACGATAAACGTAACGATAACGATAACTAGCAGCAACATTGCCACACAGCACCACCCAGCAGCAGCAGCAGCGGCCCAACTAGGCACGCAGAGTGCGTCATGTTAGCAGCAACAACAGCAGCAATAACAACAGCAACCACAACATCAGCAATATTAACAATTACAAGTTTAGCAGCAGCAGGAACATCTTCATCTCCATCTCCATCGCCATCGTCGCTTCATCGACAGCCAGCGTCGTTAGCGCCATGGTATTGAGCACGGAATGGTCGCAGGTGGAGGTTATCGATCTGATCAACGATGGCAACGGCCTGGGGTTCATTTTGGTGGGCGGACGCAGCACGGGCGTCGTTATCAAGGCGCTGACGCCGGGCGGCGTCGCTGAGCGCGATCAGCGACTGCAGTTGGGCGATCATCTGCTGCAAATTGGCGAGGTGAATCTGCGCGGCTTCAGCTCGGAGCAAGTGGCCACAGTTCTTCGTCAGACCGGAGCTCAGGTGCGTCTGATTGTGGCACGGCCCGTTGAGCCGACGGCCATCGACTACCATACGCTGGCCTGTCATGCGCCCATTATACCAACTAAGCTCCTCTCCGACCCAGAAGAACTGTCGCGGCATCTCTTTCAAAACCCGAGCTTGGCCACCGCCAACACAACAGCAGCAGCAGCCGCTGTGGCAGCCAACGCGCTCGATGTGGGCAGTCTGGTTGGTCTCGTCACCGGCGCCCCGGCTGGCGATAGTGCTGACATGGGCAACATTTCGGCGCCCAATTACACGCCCACGTCTGCATCTCAAACTGTTCCTGACACGGAACTGGCTGATCTTCCCCTGCCTCCCATACCCACAAATATGCACACACACGCGCACACACACATGCATAGCATGAACAATGCGGGCAGTGCGGATTGCCTGCAGGACATGGACATTGTGCCATACTCGATATTATCGCCACCGCCAACGACTGCGCTGCTGACGGCGCGACAATCGCTGCAGCTGCCGCTGCTGGATCCACGCTGGTCGGCCGAGGATGAGCTGCTGCACATCGATGGTGGCACTGTGATAGCCGGCAAACGATTGGCAACGCCCAACGATGTGCATGGCGATGGCGACGGCAATGTGGATGGCGACTGTTGTTCCATTGGCACCGGTTCGCCAACGCCCTCGTCCTACATTGATTCACCCGAAACGGAAACGTATGTTGTGGAGCTGCACAAGAATGTCTATGGCCTGGGCATTACGGTGGCTGGCTATGTGTGCGAGGAGGAGGATCTCTCGGGCATCTTTGTGAAGAGCATCATTGAGGGCAGCGCTGCGGAGATGAGCGGCCAGATACAGATCAATGATCGCATTGTGGCCGTCGATGGACGCACGCTGGCGGGCGTGACGAATCATCAGGCTGTGGAGCTGCTGAGGAATACGGACATTGAGGTGCATCTGACGCTGGAGCGTTTCCTGCGTGGCCGCAAGTTCGAGCATCTGCAGGTGGCACTCACGGAGATGAAAGGCGGCAGCGCTAACGATGGCGATGGGCAATCACAGCTGTCGATGCCCGCCTCGCCGTCCATAGCGACGCTCAGCTGGCTGCCGCCGAAATCCGCCGATGCGGACTCCATTGTCACCGACAACGATGGCGACGTCGATGGCGATGGCGTTGGCCAGCTGCTGCTCGCTGACAGCGATTTGCCCTCCCGTGACACCGTGGACTCGAATATGTCGCACGTGCTGGACCGCAGCGATCCGAGTGCGCCGCGTCTAACCAATGGCAATGCCAGCAGCAGCTGCAGTGGCGTCGCCAATCTGGGCAATGGCCATGATCATGACGGTGACAGTGGCAACGACACCGACGAGCAGTGTCCAGAGCCCGAGCTTGAGTCGAAGCCGGCCCAGCATAAAGCGGCCCACGTGTCGCCCACGTTGTCGGAGACTGAGCCCGATCATGGCAAGACGCCCACCAATGAGCAGCAGGGTGTGCTCATTGGCGACACGCCCACTGCCGCACCAGCTGCCGCCTCCGTCGCCGCCGCCGCCGCCATGCCGACGAAACTGGCCAGTCCCAGCGCCGCCTCGTTGAGGGTGGCCTGGAAAAGTGAGTTTCCCGAAAGTGAAATATTAGTTGCCGAAATAAATAAACTTTCAGGTCTAGGAATCAGCCTCGAGGGCACCGTCGACGTCGAGTGCGGCATTGAGAAGCGTCCGCATCATTACATACGCTCAATACTCGAAGACGGCCCCGTCGGCCGCCAGGGCATCCTGCGGCCCGGCGACGAGCTGCTCCAGGTCAACGAGCACAAGCTGCAGGGCCTGCGACACATTGATGTGGTCAAGATACTTAAGGAGCTGCCGGCGAGCGTAAAGCTCGTCTGTGCACGCGGCACACGGGCGCCGTCCATCATCAATACCTCGCAGAATGCGGAGGCATTTGAGACGCGCAGTCTGCTGCCGGGCGGCCATCAGAGTCTGCAGAATCTGTTAAGCAAGGCGCAGTCGGAGAGTTCGCTGTATACGTCCAGCACTGCGACGTTAACGGATACGGCAGCTGCAGCGGCTGCGGGCGGCGCGGGCGGTGCACAGCGCTCCAAGTCGCTGGAGAATGTGTCCGGGCTGGCGCTGTGGAGTTGCGAAGTGACGGTGGTGAGCATTGAAAAGACGGAGCAGGGCTTCGGTTTCTCCATACTCGACTATCAGGATCCGCTCGATGCGGAGGGCAGTGTTATTGTGATACGTGGCCTGATACGCGGTGGTGCTGCGGAGGCAACGAACGAGATCTTTCCCGGCGATCGCCTCATCAGCGTCGGTGACCACGCGCTTCAGGGCCTCGAGCTCGACGAGGCCGTCGCCATACTCAAGGCAATGCCGCCGGGCGTCACGCGTCTGGGTATTTGTCGGCCGCTGTCCACGTCGGACAGTAACAGCAACATTGCCTCGCCCATTGGCGACTCGGCCAGCAGCACATAGTGTCAGCTGGAGGAGCAACAACAGCAACGAAGTTGCCAACGCCAGTTTACAGACCGTGAGTATGATAATTATTTATGGATTATGCCACCCAAATAAAAAAAAAAAACAAAAAACGAAAATTCAACCACTTTTATGGCCAGCAACAATGGCCATGTAAACATTCAATTAGGGTCACACTCCCCGCCCCTCTTCTGCCATTTGGCTTAATTTAATACGGCAGATAAAAGTTGCCTTTTTCCCCGAGCTTAAAGCTTTCACGCTGTAATTAAAGGCAACCTTTCTCGTATATTACGTATACGCATTACGTATACGTGCCATTGAATATTCAGTTATAATTTTTAATTATTCGATTCCAGGCAGCATTCAAATCATGAGTGCCATTCAAAAGTGTGTGTGACAAGAGTTTGCCTGCCTGTCTTTCTGTCCGTCTGTCTGTCTGTCTCTCGCACCTGTTGCCGACACTCGAACAATATGAATACGATTGCCATGGCCATTGTCACTGAGTGCTGGGTGCCCTGTTCTGCTCTACTCTGCTCCGCTCTGTCCTGGTCTGGCCTGGCCTGCTGGGTATTATTATTGAATCATCTTTTCATGCAGCTGTCGCCAATTTCCTTGGCAGTTTTCTTTTGCCTCGCATACCCTGGCTACATAAAGTTTTTAAAAAAGGGTATATTCATACCTTTAATACAGCAATTTATTGCCGATTAATCTATAAATAGAAACAACTTTTCACACTTTTAGTTTGAATAGAAATTTCGCATTAAATAAGCATTAAAGCTTGCATTTCAAATTAATGAATTTAATAATTGCAGTTGCTTTAATTGGCATTGCATTTGTTGAATGTGCTGATTAAGCAAATAATCAAAATGCAACTCACTCTTACACAAATACTAAACCAAAGTCAAGTAACAAAAGTCAAAACAACTTTGTTTTATATTAGTTTAGCTTGAAGCGGTGAATAAAAATAGAGGTATCGATTTTTGTTCTAAGTTTAACAACCACGCAATTGCGCATTGTAATTTAATATTTATAAATTGAAATTCCACAAATATGTTACATTAAATAATAGGGTATTCTTTATATCAAGCACTCTGCATATATTTAAACTTTTCATATTCTATATATTTTTTTGTTAAATTCAATTGTGAGTCCAAGGACTCGTCTGTCTGTCATTGACAAATGTTGCCACTTCAATGCGCCTTCTTTAATGTTTAGCTTTTTCATTCTCGCCTCTTTTTTTGTGAGCCATTGTAGTGCATTTGAGCCTTTATTTAATTGCTGTCCACACAGCCACGCCCAGTAAAACGCCCAACTTTTAAATTAAAATAAAATGAAAATGAAAAAAAAGCAAACACAACACAAAACAAAATTTGAAGAGCCGAGCGTCGTAGTCTTTTTATAGGAGCTGTCAAATTTATAGGTTTGAGAATCGTGTTCCAAACTCATATTTGTGCCCACAATAAAAACAATGAGTGCGTTCCCAGGAGAGTGGAGAGCACAATGTGTGGAGATGGGCAAGTGAAGAGTCCTTTTGAGTGTTGTTCATATGCTTTTTGGAGTGAAACGTTTGCGCTTTTGTCGGCCACTTGTTGTGCTCTAATATGCTTTGATTGCTGATATCTACATTCGAGGTGGAGATGAAGTGCTGTGGCGTCGCCAGGCGCGTCCTGAAAGTCCTCAAAAGGTGCAGGTGCAAAAGTTTTGTCAAAGAATCTTTGGCATGCCGGCAAAACTTTTTCATCGCACTCATTGAAATTGTGGCATTCACCCAACCAAGCAACCAGCCAGCAAAGTGACCTTTAAAATTGTGAAATTCCTGCTGTGGCCGCGCCGCCACATACGGGGAACAAAATACACTCACAAATACACTCATATGTGAGTAGTGTTGAAAACTTTTAATACACCCAATGCTTTAACACCTAACACAGAACAGAAAACACACAGAAAAGGCCCCAAACAACTTTTTGGCCTGGCACATTAACCAAGCAAACCGGCCAAGTTTGTCCAGAGAGCGGCTTTTGTGCCATAAATAATTCATGCATAGAAATAAATACAAAAACTTTGACAAGACACAAGACTTGTGAGACCCAGTGTCGACCTTGGACTCTACTCTGCCGGCGACAGCTTAGAACTGACTGTAAATTGCGACTAATCCTGTGGGGGGATATCACTGAATGTATGTGTGCTGGGTTGTGGTGTGTGTTTACTGTGCATGTGTGTGTGTCTTTCAAAATCCCATAAATAGTAATTTTGTTAATTGAGTGTTGTTGCTTTCCCCCTTTCTCTTTGCTTCCCCCCGCTGGCCTCACCGAGCATCCGAGCATTTGTAATTTATATGCATAATTTTTTAACGCTCGCAAGTTTTTGTTTAAAAAATCATATTTTGCAATTGTTAAGAGCATAAATTATAAATAACAATGATAGGGAGTATGCCAATGGCCTCAACGATAGATTGCCATTATGAGAATACTGACTACATACACAACAGTACTTTATTTTTTTTGTATTTTTATTTTTATGCTTGAACAGTGAGTCCATTGTCCAGCAACAGCAGCAGCTGGCACACTGAAATAATAAAGCCTCTTGCCACAATTATAAAAATGTTTGCTGGCGGCTCCTGAAAATTGTGCAGTCATGAGTTTACCACAACTACATACAAAAATTGTGTACATACTACGTACGAGTATGTACGTATATACACTCGTATTTGTTGTTGTTTGAGCGTTTAATTAATTGCCTATTAAAAGTGTTGAAAATTGAAAACAAAATTGTACGCGCTATTTTACCCGACAGCACAGCAAAATATAATTCTGAGGCAGATGCGCGGCATTAACCCGGGGGTCATCCGCTTCAACCAACCGTCCAGTTATCCAATGGTCCATCCATGCGGTTCATGCGAGTCCGAACTTTATACAGTGGTAATCAAGCGGAATGCTCCAAACGAGCAGCATTATTATTCAAATATACCCAAAATTCCATATTAAACATTTACTTTCAAAATTGTTTTACATATTCAAATAGCATTTCTAACTTTCCTACTTAATTTAATTACTATTAAATTTAAAGTTTAGTACTTCGCTCCACTTAAATTTCCACAACAAAACAACAAACTACCCATTAATTGCTAAGAGAATCTAATTTCTTATAGCGGTAGACCACAACCTTTGCAACCGAAAAAAAAACTCTTAAAGTTTTTCGTCTGGAATTTGTATCTCATTTCTCATTTTTTCAACTCAGCTAAAGAGCTCATTTCTTTTGACTCTTAAATGCAAACAATTCTGTATTTTTTGAACATTAATACAACTCTTTAAATTTAAATCAATTTAAGAATTTATTGCGTGTTGGCAACGCGTGGAAATTTTTCCTGTTACCTATAAATATTTTTGTATATATTAAATGTGTGTACATTGTTTAATTACAAAACGAAAAATCATAATTAAAACACACAATATGCCAAATATTGCAGATTTAGCATTTTTTGTGTTTAGCCTTTATTATAATTTAATTCATCACTTCGCAAAAAACACACACGCGCTTTTTAGTATCGTAATTTGTTTTTAATTATGCTTTTTTTGGACTACTTTGACTACGACTACTTAACATTTTAATAAATTCGATTAAATTAACTATTATAATTGCAGTTTAATTAATGGTCAATTTTGTAAAACAAAATGTAGTTTTACTTTGCAAAAGAGTTAGTCAAAAGAACATCTATACTAAAAGTCAATGAAAAGTGCCGTGATTGCATTTTATTGGAATTACGTCCATAAAAATGGAAAAGCGGGTTTATCGTCTCTTCGATGTGCATAATACGTCAAATTGCAATTGATGTGGTCAAAGTCAAAATTGTTGGCAGTTGTAGACAGCGCCTGACGTTGATGTTGTTGAGCTTGACGTCGTCGCTTTTAATAACATTTTAATTAACTAAACAACCGACGACAGCCCAGTGCAAATCCGTATCGAAAATGTTTACAGTTTACACACAGTGTTGCCTTTTGTCTTTTTGCCATTTGCCGTTTACGTTTTGCCTTTTGCATTTTGCCGAGAGGGACAAATGAAGCAAAATGTGCGTGCGTTGCATTTTAATTCAAATGCAATTTGATGTCAAATTAATGTAAACAATGGCATAATTGACTGGCAGCCACTGAGAGAGGAAGGGAGGGAGGGCAAGGAAGAAAAGCAGCAGGAGGTCATATGATTACATAAATGCTTTTGCCACTAATAATAATGAAAACACAGTCCTGCACAGTCCTCGCTCTCTTGGCGCATAGACATATGTAAACGCAAATCCCATAATATAAATACAAAATACAAATGACCAAACAACATAATTTGCAAGCTTAATATCGGTGTGATTAATGCATTTTGCTTTCAGCATTGTGCATTGCCGTGATTTCCCTCTGCAATTTTGTGCATTCTACTCTCCATTGGTCGCCGGTATTTTGTATCCTCTGAGAATTGAAATGATAATTTGGTTTTTGGTCTTTAGCGATTTGTTTTGTTTGTTGTTCTGCCAAAGCGTTTAATTATTTATGCCCCAAAATTTATAGCTAGTATAAATTAAAGTGTCGGATTTAATGCACATAACCGAACCGAGCTTTGCTTGCTTTCTTCTTATCATCATCATGCTCTGTTGCTGATTACAAATGTAAGAAAAATAATTGCAAGTCGGGCAAAAACTCATTAAAAGGCATAGAGTGCATGGATGGAGCAAACACATCTCTAGTCGCTTTCTTAGACTCATTGCTATTCACACAAGCACTCACACTCTGGCTCACATGCATTCATGCACTTGCCGGGATTCATATGTGTATGCAAATCTATCAACGTCTTTGTGTCTTCGAGGCTTTCGCTTGCCTCTGCAACGCTCAGAATACAAAACATTTATTTAATGCAACAATTGTGTGGCAAGTGCAGCTGCTACATGCAACGACCATGTGTGTCTGTGTGTGGCTAGAAAAATGTAACGAAATGAAGAAACAACAGTTCACAACGAGCTGCTTAAAGAAGCAAGTCCACAACAACTTTTTGCAACTTTACAACAAGGAATGACAACAACAACAACAACAGCAGCATCAAGAAGAAGAACGCGAGCAGAACAATAAATAACAAGTTGCCTTTATCCTGGCATATCGACATTCTTCTCTTCGTCTTCCCCCTCGTACTCTGCTGCATTGCAAAGTGCTTCGAAAATGAGCTTGCTATCTGCCCTACTTCCTCTCCCTCCCTCTTCAACTCCCCCCTTCAAGACTCGCCTACTGTGTTTAATTGAATGCTGATAAAGAGCACAATTTTTGGTGCTTGATATTTTTTCGGCAGTCCTTGAGTGAAGTGCATGAATTTTCATCATCATCAGCATTATTGAGTGCTTGACTTGATTTTTATCTGCGCGGCTGTGCTTTAGCCCCCCCAAGACGACCTGACATGTCCGCTTATTAAGATCGTTAAGACTGTGATTACTTATGAGCCCAAAACTGAACGGCGGAGGCCAGGCCAACGAAGCGCTTTAAAAATACATAAAAAATGAGGAGCTGACGCACAGATGCCACCATCAAGTAGCTCTGACGCACTCTCGAAGCTACAAGTTAACTAGCTACCCTTTTCCTGTTGCTCCTCCCTACTGCTTACTCATCCCTTTGGGTTGTCGTTAAGCTTGTTGGTCGCGCTGCTTGACGAATTATAAATATTTGAGGACTTAAGTTTGTCGACAACTGATTTACTTAATTCGCTTTAATTATAAACTATATAACATTGCGCTGTGTGCTTCGTGCTCCGTGCTGCAGTTGTCGCGTTGTCTTGGCTATAAATATGGTAAATAAAATGTCAGAGTCGGTGGATTGTCAGCTTTTCTGGCATTGCTTTTATTGATTTTCTCTGCGTTTGCTGCTCGACAGTGAAAAACGGAGCAAAAAAAAACAAAGGAGAAACATATGTGTTCATATTTAATTATACTCATTCCACAATTCGTGACGTTGTGTGGTATGTGTGTGTGTGTGTGAGTGTGTGTGTCAGTGTGTGAGTGTATCCAAGTAATAATCATAAAGTCGAGCAGTTCCACTGTGAGCTTGTTAATGTTTTATGGTCACTTTGAGTGCGTGTTTATACGTCTGATGCTTTTCTGGTAGAGCAAAATGTCAACTCCTTCAACATCTTAAACCAAACTCCATTTAATTTTATCTTCATTTAATCTTAAGCCACACACACACATACGTATATACACATTATGCGGCTTATGAAGGTCCAGCTGACTGTTTTACTTTTGCGAGTTATGGATATGTTAAAGTTAATGTGTTATTTGATTTTATCGCTTTGTCACTTCCTGGCAATTACTCATGCAGAGTTATTTATAACAATCACTTAATCGCTTTTGCCCCCAATAAACTCACGCAATGACTTAACCAAATACTACATAATGAATATTTATTGCAATTTTTCATACTCGATAAATTCAAACGAAATTTTCCCATGGAAAATACTGTGCACAGTATTTACCTTCAAAGTGAAATAGTTAAAACCGTATTTGTACGGCAAATGCGAGCAATTTTATTCAAATTGGGGGATTTGGAAAGCAAAGCAAAGCCCAGCACTATTAATTGGTTGCCTTTGCGTAATGGAAATTGAAGCTGCAAGTGCCTGTAACTGGGTAACCAGTTAATTGCAGGCCAAATCCTTGGCCGTTTTTGTTGCCAATTTTGTGTTGTTTGCCCTGCATGCTCTGGCAAAATGTTTTCCGGCCCTGCAGTGCCTAGATAGGTTGTGCACACACCCCCTTACACACACACACACACACATTCACACCCACGCTCACTTACTAATTTGACGCCAACGCGCACGCATTGGAAGCTCATTGTGTATGCAAGGATTACCGCACCAATGCATAGTACATAGCTGGCCCCCTTTCACCCCTCTACTCAATTGCTGCTCCACTCGGCTGCCTTAGTTTAAAGTGAGCGCAGTGTCAATAGAAAAGCAAAACTGATGGAACAGCAGCTGCTATCGACTGCCATCTAAAGGCAGCTAGTAAATTGCAATGGGATTTGAATTTACAGAATATGCAGAAAAAATACAGAAAGTGCGCTCAAGTGTTGACTGCAAGAGACCTGTTCACTTTGATATCACATACTCGAAATAAAACTTTAGAATTCACAATGATTAAAATATTTTGCAGTCAGCGATTTTTATACTACTTTAAAATTATCGCAAGTAAACAAAAGTAAAAAGATGCAAGAGACCTATTTACTTTTATACTGACTGTTAAAATATTATATTATATTAAGTAATATGTTATACTTAGTATTCGCCGTATTAAACTCTTTCGCTGTCAATCTAAATTATACATATATCTTCACCAAATATCGCAAATAAAATTTAATGAAAATTAATAATTAATATATATGCAAATGCAATTTTTTATAATTTACTAAAATTGTATATGTATAAATTCTGCATAATCATGTTGATGATAAAGTTGAAATCAGCATTAATAGACTAATACTGACCTTATTTTGTCACAGGCCGATTTGTTGTTATTGATGTTGATTTCAACTTTGTATTTTTGCCTTACTTGTCCAACACAATAGTCACTCCTTATGAAAACTTAGTGAATTAAATTCCAATTTTAGGATAAATGGTACCTTTTTAATCAAAATAGTAATGATTATAAATTAAACTGGCAAACGTAACATACAAGCATAAATTCGGCCAAAGAACTTTCGAGATTGCTTTTAATCTTTCTCCCCAATGGGCTTAATAGTCAGCTCGTGAATCTGCACATTTGGCGGTGTTGAAATGCAATATGTGATGGCATCGGCCACATCCTCGGAACGCAGCATTGGAAACTCCAAGCCAGCTGGAATCTTTGTCTTATCAATAATTTCCGTATCAACAGCGCCAGGACTAACACTCTGTAAAAAAAAGAAGAGAATTGATTTAGATTTCGGATTTCGCATAATTGTGAAATTAAATGTTTTGAATTGTGCACAATTGTGAAATTCAATTATTGTGAAATTCAACTCACAGTGATCTTAATGTGTGTTCCCTTGGCCAGGAATTCTTGCCGCAACACCTCAGTCAAGGCAGTGATGGCATGCTTGGAAGGCGCATACATATTCAGACTCATGCCCACATTGGGCACCCGATGACCGAGGATACTGTTCACGATGACAATGTGACCGTCGTTAATCTTGCGACGTTCCATCGATTGGAACGCCTCTCGCGTGCACCAAGACACGCCCAGCACATTGATATCAAGTGTGGAACGCAGATCGCTGCTATTTCCCTGGTCGAGGACGTTGATGTATGCCAGCTTGCCAGCATTGTTGACCAACACATCGGCACCACCGAGTGTCTGATCCACCCAAGCAAAGGTGTCGATCACTTGCTTCTCATCGCTCACATCACACTTACGGGCATGGAAGCGAGCTGCCTGATCCGCTGGCAGTTCAGACTTGAGTTCCTGCAGACGATCCTCACGACGTGCCAGTCCCACAACAACCATGCCTTTAGCAACCAAATCCTTGCAGACGGCAGCACCAATTCCAGAACTGGAACCCGTCACGACAGCCACACGATTTAACCAACGATTCATTCTGATGAAATTAGTATTGTTTTAACTCTGTCACACTCAAACAGTTAATGTACTAAGCATTACTGAAGGTTGCGACGCTGCTTTTATACTTGCCGGCAAAAAGCTCAAATGTTTGTCGGATCGCTACAAACTGTAGAGTCATGCTGATAGCTCTGTTTGTTATGCTCTCTGTTTACGTTTTATCAGCGATCGTAGCCATTGAGTGGCTAGCTTTGAAAGCTTTTTTCATAAAAATGCTAGCAGGGCATTCTCCATCGATGACATGATCATGCAAAACTGAGCGAAAGCTTTTGCTGAGAATAACTTGCGCTCTCCCATGGAAGCGAGAGTCATGATGCTTATATGTCTTTTGTACTACATACTATCATACAGTTGCGAATTTAAAAAGAGCATCACTATGTTATTAGAACAAATATTTCAAAAACATTGTTTTTGCATTTCATTTAGTTATTTCTTATTGGAATAAAAGTTAATATTGCAAAGTGTTGTGATTTATCGAAATGTGTACAAAACAAATAGACCTTTTTCACTTTTGCGAACTGGTCTAAAGCTAAATGCAAAAAATTGTATAACAGCAGAAGGGCTTTGGGGCGGAGATCAAGCATCATTGCTGCTAGTAGTTGTAGTCGTATTTGTTGAATTTTACTTATGGCACCCACTGTGCCTGCTCGATGTCACATTTATTGTTCGTAATGTTATTTGTTGTCACTGTTGTTGTTGTTTCTCGTTTGTTGTCGTTGTTGCTGGTTGCTTGTTTGCTATCAGCGCGAAAATACATGCATGTATATTGAATGAAGATGTATGCGTTTGCAAATATGAGACTACTACTCTCAATGTATGTGTGTGTTTGTGTGTGTTCCTGTGGTACTCGTGTATTTATATGCATACATTAAGCATACGCCACAGCAAGTTCGATCAAAGCGAGCGCTCGCGTACAACCACTTGAGAATCGCACCCCTTTTGCACCTCGCTCCAAACCTTATCCCGACTGCCGCTGCCGCTGTCGCTGCTACTGCTGCTGCTCATCCCTTGGCATACAAGTATTTATATGCAATTCTACTTCATCTTTTATGTATATACGTTGTCGTCACAGGCTTTCATATCCTTTCGAGTGCGCATATACTTATTTATTTGATGTCAGCCTGCCGTTTGCATATGTAAGTCGCTGTAATGATATTTGTTTGTTTGTTAGTTTGCGTGTGCGTTGAAAGCATTGAAATGCTGTTTGCCAAACACACAGCTAACTTCTCACCTCCCCTTTCACTTCCCGCCCTGCATTCATTCACATAACTTGTGCACTTTTCTAATGGCTACGAGTAGGCACAAGCTCAATCCTCAGCCCCAGCCCCTCCAGGCACATGCTCGTACTCTTGCTCGGTCTTTTGCTTGGGCGCATTACAACACGCTTTCAATTCGTGGCACGATTCAATTACCACGTGACTGCCCATAAGGCCGCTTTGAGCTCGCATTTGCATACTTAGGCCCCCCTAAAGGCATTTGTCAGCGCCAACTGCAGTCCCCAAAGCAGGCAAACAACATTTTTAAGTGCACATTTTGAAAGTCAGTTAAGCCAGTGAGCCCATAAAAAAAAAGAAAAAAATGAAACCTGTATGCTCACTACGTATACGCAATAAATTGAATGCTCCTATGCAAGTGCAAGCGAGTGCTTGCCGGGGAACATTTTAAGTGTTATCAGAGAGTGCATTCGACCAATCGAGCTGTGGGGTATTGAAGCAGAAACTAGTTTCGTATTTGAGCTTGATAAATGAAACATTTCTCTGCATTTATCTCTCTAACAAATTTCTGCATCCGAGCGCAAGTGTTCTCAAAAAATTATGGCTTTTTAAATTAAAATAAATGACAACAATTAATACGCAGGAAATTGTTAATGCATATAAATTTAAATATACCTTAAATAGTTTTAATTGCTAAAATTGCTAAGCCTATTTTATTCAGACAACACATAAAGAATGCAATGAAAAATACATTAAAATGATTGCTTAAAATAATTTATCTATATTTTTAATTAAGGATAACATACATACATATATATCTATTTAAAATAAATTATTAGTAGTAGTTGCACAAGAAATTTATAAATTTAAATGTACCATAAAGTAAGCAATAAAAAAATAATAATAATAATTCAAATCATATTTTTATTTGAAATTTATGCAAAGTAATTCTTAATGAATACAAATTTATTTATACCTTGAAAAGTTGAAGTTACTAAGATTGCTTAGCCTATTTTCAACGGGCAACCCTAAAAGTATGCAATGAATGATATCTTAAAATAATTGCTTTGCTAATTTCGAGGCTAATATAATCATAAACATATATCACTCAGCATTTAGATATATTGCCTTGCAAGCATTGCAAGTCAACTTCTATTTGTGCTTAGAGATTTCTGCTGCGAAACAGGATCAGAAGCAGGGGCAGGAACTGGAGCAGTAGCATCGTTTACAAAGCCCCCAGATACATATACTTACCACATGTGAATGCGCATCAGATAAGTTCGGCTTGATTGATGATGATATTGCGCCTACGGTTAGGTGCACAGGGGAACCTCAAGCTCAAACTTAACTCAACTTAGCTCGACTCGACTCGACTCGACTCGCACATTAGCAGTCATGGGACAAAGGGACAGGGGGAAGAGTTGTGTAGTAGGAAATGGGCTTGGTCGCGCCTCGCTTGCCATACACATTATCCTGCTCTTGTGCCTGTCATGCTTAAAACCAGACAAATTCTATTATTTGTTGCCACTCTCATTGTGTGAACGTGTGTGTATGTGTGTACAACACAAAGAGCCAACACACGCGCACACATGCAAACAGACTAGCAGCCAATATGATATGGTTCATATAGCACACTAAATCAGAGCCAAGGATGTGAGTACACAACAGCAACAGTGTGAGGACGAGAACGAGGACGAAGGCAACAAGGAGAGGCGGGGGAGTTGAGGAAAAGTGCAAAATATTTCGGCTTGTTTGTTTGTTTAGCATTTTAAAGGATTTCCATCGCATGATTTGCAAAAACAGTAACAATTCCCATTAACCATGGCCACAACGACACTGTCAACAGTCACTGTTGCCAACTAACTCGGCTAACTGGGCTTTGTTTTCGGTTGCCAGTTGCCTGTGCAAATAAAAGTGCTGAATGGCGGCTTAACAACAATGTTGTAAAGACAATACAACGAATTGTGCTAACGGGTATTATCAAGTCGAGTCGAATTGTTAGTATTATTTTTACTTATTTTGGGTTTGCAAATTGAAATTGATTTTACGCAAATTAATTTCATGTGAGCCGCATTGAATTGCTCTGTTTTGTCAATTGTTGTTGTTGTCGCTATTGTTGTTGTTGTTATCGTTGTTGTTGTTGTTGCTGTTGCCTGTCGCTGTCGCCTGTCGCTTACTGTTTATGTGTGCACGCTCCGTCGAGCATTTGAAAATGGTCCAAAATGCTCAAACTGAGCAGAAACTCAGCTAGCGAGGGAGAGAAGAGAGGGAGAGAGGTAGCAAGAGGGGAGAGAGAAAGAGATGGCTTACATGGCCACATCAGCCCCTCAGACAATGCCAGCTGTTGTGTTTGCACTTCATTTTCATATTTAAGTTCATTTATTATGCGAATTTAATTAATTACAAAGTTAACTTAAACTTAAAGTTGAATACAGTGTTTCAATTTATCGCTGACAATGCCGGAGGGGGGAAGCACTAATGCCAGCAATCAACTCGCACTCGAACTTGTTGTAGTTGTTGCCTTTTGTATGTAGGTCAGAGTTGACTTTGGCGACATTTACCACCCGCCGCAAGCAATTAGAAGATACTTGGCACCACTCATCGCATTGGGCGACAGCAATCAAACACCGACACATCAATTAGTTTTCGCCAGCAAAACTTTCTTCATTCTTACTTTTTTTGTCGCTCTCTCTGTCTGTTTGTCTGATGGACTTATAACATAAATACGTAATGCCAGACATACGCTCAGTTAGAGGCTAAATGATTATGCCGCCAAGCTGAGAGCTGTAATAGACGAAAGCGTTTGCCACGCAACCAATTGGAAAACTCAAGCACAGATGAACTTGCATAATATTATACGTATGTATATATGTATGTGTGTCGAAAGTCGAGAGTCGACTCTGCAGTGTAGCATACTTTTGAGCGCCAAGAGAAGCCAAGAGAATTAAAAACAATTCGGTCGCAATTCGCCTGCCTCTGCTTAAATTATGCAACATGCTTTTAAGAGCTCAAAAAGAAGGCATCGACAACAACAACAAAAATGTTTCCTCAAATTGCAAAATATGCGCCCAACAAACAATAAAAAAACGGCAACAAAAAAATCATATCACTGCAGTCCACAGAGTGTGCTCGACTTTTAAATGCTCTGCACACGGCAATAAACCGGAAACAATACGTAAAAACGAAACTGCTGAATTTAATACGTTTTATTTAAATTTCACAGTACACACAAAATGCACAACTAAGATTGTATCTCCATACAGAAAGCGAGAGAGAGCGAGAGAGTGACAGTGAGTGAGGCCAAAAGCATGAAGTAAACTAAATCTGCATACAAAATTCCATCAAGATTATCTGCATGTTCTTTATAAAGTCAGTCGACTACTCCACACTCAACACCTGCGCACAGCTTTTATTATACCCATTATTCACCCAATTTCAATGGGTACAAGCTGCAAACAAAAAACAACAACAAAACTGTAAACTGTAAAAAATATTCGTTACCCGAAGCCATTGCTGTCATTTTTGGCAAGCCTTTCGTTAGGCTTCGGATAGTACGGTGGACACCGAATTTTTAGCACACCCACATCAACACGTTATTTATGAACTTGCATACATATTGTACATATATCTGAGTTCTGTCCGTTTGTGCGTGTATGTGTGAGTCGACAGGTGTGTGTGTGTGTGTGTTTTGGGCTGTCAATTTTAATGGCTGGCCATGAAATTGAAATGCAAGCAATGAAAAATTCAAGCATTTCAACATGATGGACACGAGTAAGGCTTTAATTTATGGCCAAGTCATTTGTAGCACTGCTCAGACAACACTCAACGCTTAATGCAACAACAAGAACAATAGAATATTATATAGACTACCAACCCAATTTCGACTGTCAGCCAGATTTCGATAAAATAACAAAAGTATCCTCACCTCCTCCTTCTCCTGTTATATGAATTACAACAATTGCGAATAACCAATAACCTTTTCAAGCGTCAAGGCTAATCGAGAAAGACATTCGAAAATGGAAAACCCTTGGAATGTATTTTTGGGCGGCTTTTCGACAGTTTGAATTGTAATCAAAATGCCATTAGGTTTGTACACTTTCTAACTGGCCGTGTTCAACTATGGTTTTTCAGCTATTTTAATACGGCTTGGCATTTAAATTTGTCCCACTTTTAATTATTTAGGTCGTGGGTTGACTGACTACTACCTACTACTGAATACTACTACTACTGTCCCATTAAATGTCAGCAAGAGTGTAAAAGTAACTGCGAGAGACCTTTAATGACCAAAGTGTCCCATTGTTGTTACTGTAATTGGCCCATCAATCCTGTTAGCCAGGATAGGCGTTGCGTTTTATTGACATATTGAGCAAAGTGAGTGACAAGTCTTTTTTGGAGAGCTGCGATGGGGGGTCTAATTGCAATTTAATGACAGTCTAACACATTAGAAGTTGGACTTACTGAGGCCGAAGAAGCTGAAGCCCAGCAGGTGAGCAGACAAATAACCGTTATCAGTATATCCTTTAATGGCCTATAACAAATGCGCCTGAGAACATGAAATTTTTATGTTTGCTTCTGCTGCCAGCAAACTCACACACACTCTCACACACACACACGCAGACAGGAAACTTTAGGTGGTCCGAAGGTGCATTAAGTTGTTAGGGCAACGAAGCCAAATAAGCCTCTTGCATGGGCGTATATTTTGTAAAACTGAAACTCAGCACAAACTATACGAGATAATTGAATAAAAATGGGATTTTATTGAAAGTTTGCAGTTTGTGCGAATAAAGTTCTTTCTCAATATGCAGATAAATAAAATAAAGCGATAAACAACAACAAGAACAGCAACAACAAACAAATTGCCAGTCATGCATATTTATGAAAACCAAAAATATTTCAAGCACAGTCTGTTCAACATTCCTCACTCAAAGCAAAAAACAATATTGTAAAAAGTAAAAAAGGCGGAAATATGGAAAGAACTTTAATTAGATGATGGCGTAAAATAAATTGTTGTAACGTATTTTCGTGTAAGCAATTTGCATAAATTGCGAACATGTTTAACGTAATAACCGAGAATTGATTGTACTAACAACAATAATTCAGAAATTGCGTAATCAATTGGAGGGCAAACAGGTCGTATGCGAAATAAGTATGTTGCGTATACGCCAATTTGTGCCAAATCAGACGGCTTTGCTTTGCACGAAAAAAGAGAAGCTTTTTGATGGCTTAACTCAATTTGCCTTCTTTGATAAGCTGCAAATTCTGTTTACGTGCCACGCCACGTAGCAGATGAAATTGGTTATTGTTGTTGTTGTTGTTGTTGTTGTTGCTCAAAATCAACATAAAAAGGATGCAAATGAAATGTATCTATGTCAATGGCTGCCATTCGTTTTGATAAACTCTATAAAAGTATCCATGGCAAGTTCGAAGTATTTTAAGCCCATTAAAGGCGGACAGTCAGACATTGCCAGAGCAACAGCAGCAGCAGCAAATGGGCCAAAGTAAATCCTTTTGCTACGCTCGACAAACGCTGAAGCCGAAAGCCAAAGCAGGACCAACCAGAGAGCAAAGAAACCAAAGGCAAACGCAAAGAGACGCCTACAAACGACATTTACAGATAAGGTTTAACATTTTCCGGGGGACAGGCGGAGTCCAGCCCAAAAACTGCCTTTTTCCCCATGGCCTTTTAATAAAAGTTGCGGCTGCAATAAAAAAAAAAACAGCAAGAAGAAAACAGAAAACGCAACGCACCAGACGGGGTTCCTATGAATGGAACCTTCTCTCGAAATCTGTTGCTGTTGTTGTTCCTGTTTGTTGTTGTTTGCTAGATGTCCTGGCAGCAGACGTCTCTTATCTGCAGGCGCACATGCGACACATTTGGCTGCCGACGTTTTTTTTTTTTTTTTTTTTTTTGGGGAGCTGCGTTTTGCAAATGGAATTATTACATTTTTATGAGAAATTCGCACGACGCGTGTCGTAAGACAATAAAATCCTGCGACAAGGCCGTCAACGACGTCAGGACATACATATTTCACCATGTCACTAGCTTCCATTCTAGCTATCTATCTACATATATATGTCTATCGACTGAGCCTACAACTCAAGCCTCAGTTTCAGTTCTTTTTTTGGGTTCTTAGGCTTCAGCTTGAGCAAATACGTGCAAATAAATCATTTTATTGCAATACAATTTCTCGACTCCCTTTTTAAGAGACGGAACAGGACGACAATGGCTAACGGATGTTTGCCACTGCCGTCAGTCAGATTCCGAGTCACAGTCGAAGTCGGCGACAGAATTGTGAGCACACACTAAAGCATTTTATGTGGCCATAGGGAGCGTACTACTACTGGAACGACAGACAGTTTCACATTGCTATAATATTAATAAGAGTGGGTCCTGTCAATATATGCGACACGGCGACAGGATAACACGGCGACAGACGGGACTGAAGGGACAGAGCGACAGCCACCGGAAGTTGGCACACAAAGACAACGGGAGCAGTTTCATCGTGCATCGTATTTCATCCAAGGCAATGCTCATTTTTTTTATTATCGCTCAATTCAATCTCGACCATACTCTCTCCCTCCCTCCCCCTCTCTTTCTGACGGCCCTTTGCAATTGGTTTTTGCTTGCGGCGCGCCGGAAACAACAGGCAACACTTTGGACTACGGGCAACGGATGTGTTGCTTTGATGCACGTCGTCGGGTTGTCGGATTGTAGTAGGATTCTTGCTGCCCTTTAATGGGAGCTACAGCTGCTGTGAAAGTGTATGTGTGTGCGTGTCCTCTTAAGGGAGCAGCCTTGGCCTGAGAACGCCAACACCGACAAAACAAAAAAAATAAAACAACAAAAACCTTAAGCCAGATTCGGCGATGCAATTAATACTTTTATGGCGCACGCGCTGCCTTGTGCGGAAATTTAATTTAATTATTAATTCGCAGTGGCCTGCAACTGCGGGCCACGTGGCCAGTCGACTATTATGCTTATTAAACCAAGCGCAAAGCCAATTAACTTTTACTCACATACACACACGCACATACTTATTTATCTGAAGTTAATTTTGTACCTCGCGCTTTTTGCTATTTAAGTTTGGCTCCACTCGCTGCCATTATTTGTTCAGAGGCCAGCTTAATTGCGTTTGAATTGCAAACAAAGAAACGGTGAGAACGAAACTGGCAACTGGTAACTGGCAAGTGGCAGGCAGCAATTGCCATCTTGGCCAAACAAGCTCACTATGAAGCTCGCTGGCTCGCTCGCTGTTGCGGCCAAGATCAAAGTCAACGTGTCGTGTTCTGTCGCCTTGCAGCCAAAAGTTTTGCTGGCCCCATTTCCTGACGCTTGCACCTCACGAAACTTTGTCCTTTATGCCAGCGCACAACGCACCTTGCTTTTGGCCTAACTTGGCCTGCCCTGGCCTGTTCTGGCCCGGCTACTAACCCAGTTCACTCAGTCAGTTCAACTCAGTTCAGTTCACCTGCACCGTTGTGCCTTCTCCTTTCTCGGCTCCCTCACGCTCTGAAATATTCATAATGAAAGTTATTGTTTGCCACTTTGCCACCATGTATGCGTATACTTAAAGGTGTGTGTTGGTGTGTGTGGCACGCCCACAAGTTTGTACATTGCTCAGTGGGCAGCTTTGATTGTTTTGCGGCCAAGTTCTGTTGACAAGTTTTGGCATCGAAAGGCTTGTGTATAGCTTATTTGGAAAATGATGTCAAACTTTGATTGCGCCACAAAATGCCACAACTAATTTCAATTGAAATAAGACATAATTAAATTGATTTAATTTGTCCTGCGCTTAATCAGAAATTTATTGCTGCTTATTCCAAACCCTGTATTAATGATAATACATTTAATCAAATCGCTGTCAACTGCAACTTGATCGGGAATAAATTAAATTGCTCTCCATTGACGTAGAAATATAATCGTCTTTTCGAAGTATAAGCGAAATATTCAGAGCGCTTGTCTTAGGCGACATTTTCCTAGATCAAAATTATTGACCGTATTTTGTTTTATTTGTTTTTCGCCTCTTTGATAAATTGCCTTGTGCATTTGGTTCGCATCAGAGTTTCGCTTGGTTTCGCCATATTTCTCGAGGCTTTACGGCTCGTTTATGGCCCACTTGAATACAACATAAAGTCGGGCTATTAAATATAATTGCCAGCAATTTTTACAATCTACTTAGGAAATCATTTTTAATGTTCTTTCAAATGCCTCTTTCCCCCATCCCTCATTTACCATTCACCACTCTCCATTGTCCTGCGCATGCTAATTGAGGACTGTGAAAAGTGTCACAAATCCAGAAAAAAAAACAGAAACGAACAAAAATGAAAAACGCAAGGTGCGGCCAACAAAACAATAGAGAGTTTGCCTATTTAAATTAAATTTTGAGTGAATCTAATAAAAATGAAAGAGTCTGCGATAAAAACTGCAAAGCAAAGCAAAACAGTCTAAATTGTTTTTGACCACGACACAGTCACAGTGACAGTCGCAGTCGCAGTCACAGTCATCGTATATATAGAATATTATACGAGCATGGGACACACACAACATGGCCAACAAAACTGAGGCAAAACCTCAGCCAGGTGGGCAACACGATCTGGTTTTTGCTTCGCCGGGTGTTTTGGATTTTTTTATGCATTCCCAACATTGTTGCGGCTGACTTTGGTTTAATGTTTCTCCATTTTCATTTTCCTTTTCTTGCTTGCTATTTTTTTCTACTCCCACTGTTTTTTTCTGTGTCATTCCCTGCCTGTTGTTTATGTGGTCAACAACAACTGCAGAATGGCTGAGCAGCAGCAGCAACAGCAACTCGACTATATACATATTTTAATGTCCATTGCTGGCAAGCGATTTCGTCTTGGCCATATTCTAAACCTGGTCAAAAGGGTGACGGCAACGAAGTCGTCTCTGGGAATGACTTCAAGCACGAAGCTGCCCAAAAAGCCAAGCAACAGCAGTTACAAAAACCAAAAAACCGGCAAAAAGGCTAAAGGCAAAATACACCCCATTCGAGACACACACACACCCACACAGCCACACACACACACACACCGAGAAGTTGGCACACCCACATGCATACATACATGAAATTTCACACTCGCTGGGCGAAAGGGAAGCAAAAGTTGAGGGACAAATGCAAATACACAAACAATGACGGCGAGGGGCTACTAAGCCAAGCTAAGAAGGTTTTGGTAAACAAATACATACACAAACAGCCACACATACACACACACACACATACACATGCAGAGAACATTGTTGTTGGCGCTGCCAGTTGGGGACATTCATAGTTAAAATTTGGAGAGACAGCGTCGAGAGATTTGGCAAACAGCAGCAGTGGCTTCTGCCCCCTTTTAGCCCCGATGCCCGCTGTCCATCGCACGTTGTGGATCCTGTTGCGTTAATCAAGGTTCATACAAACGCCAACAAAAACAACAACGACAATGGCAACAGCAACAATGTAAAGTAAGCACGTGCCAAAATGGTCAGCATATACATATGTACTTATACACAAGTAGGCTCTGAACAAAACGCATACTCTATCTTTAGATCGACTAATTAAGGCACTTGGAAGCACTAAAAGCTGAATTAATTTTTATTATAATTGTTTCTAATGAAAGAAATTAAAATCTAAAAAATAGATAACAGTCAATTGTTAAGATTTTTAATTGAAATTTATTCCTTAAAAAAAAGTTTTTAATTCCAGTTTTGTTTGTCTAAATTTTCGTAGCATACTTTCGGGAGTCGTTAGCAATTAATTGTAATCAGCAAAAAGGGCGAGGTTTTTTTTCACACTCGCCTACTTTGAATTTTATTTCAGTATCAAATTTGCAGCTGTGAATAAATTATCTTTTGAGAATGTTAAGCTCCCTTTTTAATAAAAAATCACTGTTTTAAATTGGATGGCTGACGTTAAAATATTGAATTAGTTCTCACAAAAAAAAAAACAGAATACATAAATGGAACATCAATACGATACAGCTGCTCATTCGCACCAGGCTAAAAGAGTTTTTGCCCGAAAGGCCATCTATTTTGATAGAGTATATGTAGAGTATGTCTATTAAAATCGATTGATTTGTTGATGGTTATGGCCATTGTTGGTGCACTGCCCCGTATATTACACATTGTGGATTAATGGGGCCTCGTTAAGGTAATAACAAATAACTGAATGGCACATTATGCAGAATGGGCCCAACGAAAGCTGGCTTAAAGGGCTAATGGCTAATAAGTATATTATGTGCGGGGCCAACTTGTAAGATAAAATAAATGCGAATACATACCGTATTATATACACTTAAATGAAATTTACTTGTTTGAGCTAATTATAAGCTCAAGCATCTTCATAAATTAACTAATTAATAGCAGTATTTTGATGTTGCATCTCGCTTTTTCTTTCTTCGCAAATGTTTATCAATTATTAAGTATTATTATGAAGTGCTACTCGAAATGATGAAAAGAAATACCCATCCATTAGAGCAATTTAACAATGAGTTCTTGTGAGGTACAGAAATGTATTGAATGAATTTAACTGAATTAAATGGCCAATGATTTTGCATATTCAATGTTGATACAAATCGCAAACGAATTCATTGCTCTGTCCATGCAAAATAGCAATTTATGGATTACATTTTGAACTCGTGGCATGCATGTGGTATGCAATATTTTTCGGTGACACCGAAAGCCACTAGGGAATCGCAAAAATGGAATGTTAGCTATCAATTGGCTGTTGAATGATTTAGCATGCACATCTATCTGTATATATTATACCCACATTGGAAAGCCGCTAATCGAATTTTCATATTTGCCAAAACCATATATATTTGCAGATTATATGATGACCCTCATATCGGCCACTTGAAAGCAGCGAATAACTCGACAGCGACAAACCAACTAAACACAGCTAAAACACCAAAAATGCCAGCAGCATAACCAGAACCAGCAACAGCAACCAGAAACAGAACCAGAACCAGAAATGGCTGCAGTCTAATTCAGCGGAACTGAAAATGGGACAATTTGTATATAGATAGATAAACCACACACACAACATGGATGTAGCATTAAAATTACACACACACACACACACAACAAATAGGGATACACGTATTTTACCCCTTATACAGACCATATAACATAACGTAGTTAAATCTAATAGATCTGACAGTGCTGACGTGTTATTGATTGCAATGCAAACACATAAAGGATACGCATAACTACCATATAAATTAAATGCTACGTAACATATATAGATAGTTCTCTCATATTTGGCACATTGCGAGCTCAGAGATTCCAAAATATTTATAACACAAATTGCAATATCAATAAATACATTTTTAATAACTGTCGTCGTCAGCTGTCAACGGCATCAAAATGTTGTCGAACAAATTTCAAAGTAACACTCACAAAGCAAAAGCAAATGGAAAAAAGCAAAAACCAAAAACAAAAATAATAGTTATAATAATAATTGGAAAATTGCATAACAGCTCTTTCTCTGTATCAATCTCTCTCGAAATATTGTAGTTTGCAAATAGTGCTCTCGAATAGTTTTCACCATTTTTTTCGCAATTGTAAATATTTAAAAGGGAGTTTTTTGTTGATTGCATCTTTCTTATTTTGTAGTATTGGGAAGGGGTTTAAGATTCATTGCCTTGGCGGGGAGGGAGCAGGGAGGTCGATCCTCCCGACAATAGCATTTAAGTAGGCAGCAAAAACATGAAACTAAATAAAAAATGAAAAATTTAACAATTGTAAATTATCTAATGTTAGCGCAAAACGGAATCGAAAGATGTATGTATTCAAATTTAAAAGGAGTAAACCAAAAATATAATAGAAAAAATTCTATGCTTATATATATGAAAATTTATATATATACACTCACAACACAATTGACCAAACAAAAGTTAAACTTTATATTTAGAAACTTAAATGAACATACTTTCAAATAGCTGCAACTAAATGAAAGCCAACTGAATAGAGACTTGTTCAAACCAAAAAAAAAAAAAAGCAGTTCGCATCTTCTAGCATAATGTCATTTCGAATCTAATATGCATTTGGTCTTAATAATCACATCTATTCACTCTCGTACTACGATAGCACACTTCGATATCAAGCAGTTCTTAAAGCTTCGCTCATTATTCGATAAAGCAAAATTAGCAGAATGCTTGTTAGTGATACTAATTTTAAAAAGAAATACCCAGATAATGTTACTTTGTTTAGCGATTACTCGACGATGTGTTCTTTAAAGTATTTCAATTTGCAATAAAAACAAAAGACAGAAGTAAAACCGAAGCCAAAAGCATTTTTACATAATTTATGTGTAGTAATCAATATGTAGTGGTCGCTTGGACCGCCAACATTTATTTGGTGGGCCTAAAAGTAGGCAAAGGTTTTTTTTTGCCAAGTAGGAAAAATGCCAGCGCCACGGCACTAGAAAATAGTAGTTAATGTAATATATTTATTAAAGTTATGTTTATGTATGTTAATAATCTAATTTTTGTTAGTTAAATGTTAAATGTATAATAATTGTTTAATGTTAGTAGAAACTTTTAGGATAATTGTATTTTGTTGGCACAAATTTATTAGCGCCATCTGTGTGTGGGGCTTGGCAACAACAAAAAGATTTTTGCGATAGACGCATCTTGAGGCAGTGAATGTCAAAGAATGGGAAGTTAAGAATGCATCAAAGATTAACGCCCTATTGACAAGCCAGTTTTTTTCTCATTCGTGCTGGTCATGCAATCTCAAAAAGGCATTTTCTGAATTGGTTGTGACAAGTCGCACCAGGAAAAATACATATATAAATTGAGAATTAAGTGCGACGGTCATAAATATTCAGCCAACAGACATATTCAGTTAAATAAAAGTGCATAGTGCGAATAGAGAAAGTGTGTGAAAACACCCCTTTTTTTTCGGTCAGCTGCCGATAGCCAACAGGCGGGAACAAAATTTGGAGATTTTCTGGTGCCGTCCAAAAAGGCAGGACGGCACGTAGTTCCATATTGTACTTTTGGATGTTGTTGGTGCTTACGAAGTTAAGCCACCAAGCAAAGCTCATCCACTCCGCTTCGACAGCCGGCAGTACAAAGCTTGTACTAAAGCTTTGAAAGCTTCTGCACGTCTGCTGCGAAAGCTGCAGCAGATCAGCTGATAGCTGCAAGCGGGAGTCAGCACTGCAATTGGGCACAAATTTGGAGGAGCGATTTACAGCCCTACCGCACCGCCGCCCCCGCAATTTGGATTGGGAGTTGTCCCTAAGAGGGAAAGCAAGGAGAACGGCAACATTACCCCAGATGTGGTATATGCGCCAGTGACCGTGCGACCACCAGAGGAAATGTCTCCGAAGATGATCGTGCCATAGATGATTGTGTTGTTCAGTATTTGTATTTCGCCATTGTTTTATTTTGGGCCTTCTGCCACTTAGTTAGTGCTTCTCCGTAATATATTTGTTTCATTTGAAGTCTTGTTTGCGTTCATACATATATGTTGAATGGAAGAAAAACTGTGATGTAAATTTACATATGATTTCGTTGTATAATACACTATGTATCAAATGTAAATGAAGTTCATTAGTTACCATAAGTCGTTCTACATATGTCTTGTTCGTAAATACTTTTGTTTTCTGTCATAAATTTGCAATTTTAAAATTACATTTATAATTGTTTGCAAAGTAAACAATGGAACATCTGGCATAAAAGCTCAGATCAACATTTGAGTAGAAAGCTTTTGGTTAGGGCTTTAAATTTTTTTGTTCCACAGCTGCAACCACAACAACATAACAACACACACACACATATCACCGGCTGTGAAAGATCTTTCGTCGCTGGAGAATGCTGTAAGTGAGCTTTTTTGTTTATATCTACGTAGCTTTTTTTTCTCGTATTGTTCGCTACCGAGCTTTTTTGTGTATTGCATCTGTTGAATGCAAAGGTTAAAGACCAAACCAAGTTTATCTTTATTTGTTTTGCTGGCAGCTTCATTTCGCTGCGCCTGAGAAACCTTAAGTTTCTTAAGGCTGGGCTTTTGCCGATGGTCCATTGCCATATAAAGATATGGATTCCTAATTAAATAGTTTTATAGTGTATAAAAACTATCTATTATTAGCGATCCATATACAAATTGCAATACGAAATATTGGCTAACTATTTCTATTAATTATATTTATTTCTATATATCTATTTATTTAGTTTTTAAGTATTTATGAAATAGATTTAAATTAGCTTTAATATTTCAACGTCTTTATTTCATATTCCGTCCATGTTATCTTTTGTTTATTTGCCTTTTCTTTATGTTTCTTAATTTAAATAAATTTGTTATAATGTTTAGTATGTGCGAGTAAGTTTGCAAATTTGGAACCATGCAGCATTTGTATGGGGAGGGTTGAGTAACGAGGAGCTTCTCTAAGGGATCCTGTCATTTAAATTGATTTTTCCATTGGCTTTGCAGGATCATGGTAGAGTGGGCGTCTGCACCAATGAGTGCAACGTAAAGGAGAAGTGCTCCAAGTCGAAGGTAGATCCCTAACTTGTCTTTCATCCAGTTTCCTTCTAACTCTTTACCTCTTTTGTTTACTGTCCTTGTATGTCTTTCCCCGATTTTCCCTTTCCTTAAGTACGCGAATTTATTAATAATGTAATTAATCTACGGAAGCATGTAACGGAAAGGATTTTTCCCCTTTAGCCCACTCCCAGCCGACCAGACAACAGCCGTAGCGATCGCGTACACCTTTCGTATCGTTACAAGTACACCAGCTTCTAAAACGAACAAGCTTCGTTACACGTTACAAATATTTGGCAGAAAGTTAATATGCCTTATATATACTATATAGTATCTACTACTACAAGGATATGCGCTGCAACAGCTGCAAGTTATCTCACATGATTGAATGCATGTAGTATCTGTTATGGCAAATTAAAATATTGTGCTGAACACATCAGATATAATTAAGTACTTAAATGCGAGCACATATGCGACGAGGGTATGTGTGGTGAATTGTGTTATTTGAGTTATTGAATATTTTTGCTTGTTAAGCTAAGCATGTTATCAAATTAAATCAAATCAGATCAAATTCATTTTGATTCAGTGATTGTAAATAAGCCGAACTACTCAGCATTCGAAAATATATATACATAGAGAATATAAATATCAACTAAAGCAAACTAAAAACATTAACTACACACACACTCACACACAGATGCACATAAACAATACTTCGTTTATAAGCAACGCATAACTAAACAAGTTCCAAGCAAGTCATACAAATATTCCCACAAGCTCACACACACACACACGCATACACAACACACACACACACATCTCATCATATCAGATCACATCGCATGGCATCGCATCGAACATCGCACATCAATGCAGTATATCCAAAAACAATTTAGCAATTAGCATTAAATATTAATGAACTGTCTGAGCAAAAGCAAACTAACTAAAGCGAATGACTAAGCTAAAGAGAAAGCAACAAACCACTAAACGAAACCGAAATGCAGCGCAAAACAAATATAAATTAAACAAACAAAACAAAGAAATCAATAGGCGCCATCAGCTATACGAGTATGTAAAATGAACAAAATGTTAAATTAAAGAGAAAACCAAAAATAAAAAACAAACAAGAAATATTTAAAATTCTATCTTCTCATGTTATTTCATTTTATGCTGGTCGAGTTCGAATTCCGTGTTCTATTCTCCGAGTTGAGAGTTGAGAGTTGCATGCGTCTCACGCTCCTTCAGTTTGAATTGCAGTCAGTCAATTGGGAAACCGGAAATGGAAATGCTTGATGCGCACAACTGCAGCTGCTGGGCAGTGATTTAATGGTCTCTCTCTCTCTCTCGCTCTCTCTCTCTCTCTCTCTCTCTCGCTCGTTATAGGGGTCAGCAAGTAAATAAGTAAACACAAGTACTTCGAGCACATAGATTAAATTTAATTGGAGTAACAAAGGGTGCACTTCCATCACCAGACTTTAGTCAGCAAATGGGTTAATTATGTGCTACATTTAATGCACCAAACTAAGTGAAGTGATTCAATAATTTTAGCATCTAAGCTGCTTTCCCAGCATCGATATCAATTTCAAAAGCCACACGCACTCAGAAAGCTGAGGCAGCTGTTAAATGTAATTAAAACTGGTATCCCGCAAAATGAATTAAATAAATTGAATTAGCCAAACGGACGCGAAAAATATGCAAAACTGAATGCGTGAAACCGGCAAAACAGCGAGAGAAATAAATAAATTAAAACCCCCAAATGAAATATGAAAAAAGCGCGTGCTGTTTTTTCTTTTTTATTCTATCGCAGCCTGGCCACATTTGCACCTAACCTAAAAAGCAGAAAAAAAAGAAGCGGCGACAGGTGCTTAACAAGCCTGGGACTCTATGTGTTGCCATCTCTGTCTAACGCTCATTGAAATGCCGCGCAACAAGCATTTATGTAAATTGAAAATATGCTGGAACGGGGCAGCCATTTAAATTCAATTGTCGGCCACATCTTGTGTCGCCATGGAAATCCGAGTGTATGAGTGTACCCAGAGTTTTACAGATTGAGCAGCGCGGTAGAGAGGAAGAGGCAGAGTGCTGGGTACACGCAATGAGAATTTATATTTATTATTATGATTACAGTTCAGTCCGAGATCGCGGGTCGTGCAGAGAGCGTGGTGTGCAGCCACAGCGAATTTCCATTCACATTCGAATTCGTATATCAACAAGCAAGTGACAGTCTTGGAATTGCACACACACACACACACACGCACACACAACAACACGCGTAAATTTATACGTCATCATGGAACGCCTGCTGACCATATTTGAGAATGCTGATCCCTTCTCAACCTGGTGGCCCACAATAGCCGCCGTTGCTGTTGGCATTGTGATTACTGTGCGGTAAGTCGTGATGAAAGAGAGTAAGCGAGAGAGAGCAAGAGAGGGGGCAACTCATACATTTTCATGAGGAAACTACGGAAAAGCGTAGCACTAACGATAAGATGTGGACACTCCGGCAGACGCTGCAAACTTTCGCCGGACACGTCTCTACGTTATACATAGTATATATATGGACATGCTCATACTCGTATATATAAATGTCGCGCCAAAGTAAAAACTCGCTTTATTCGAAACTTTTTAAGTGGATTTCATAAAGAGGGCGAAGACTTCTCCGCCCTCATCCTCCCCTCCTCAACTTTACTGCTTACTGTTTTCTCTGTTCTCTTCAGCAGCGACCCCCAACTGTGTGCGGCTGAGCGCTTGGATAATATGTAATATCCAAAGATTATTTTTGCGCGTTGCGCTTTGAGCATCACGGTTTTTGTGGCCTGCGACAGTTGCAGGTGCAGAAGCGGGGCTCCGGAAATGTAGGTGGAGGGTGCGAAGGGAGGGCGTGGCCAAGGTGGCAATGAGCAATGTTCTGCTGCAATTGCAATATGAAGCGAAAGTGGAAAACTGACAACTGCGGCAAGTGCCAGAGAAGCTGCTGCAAATATTTTGTAAAGTGGATTTTCTCAAGTTGGCTAAAAGTAAATGAATTCGGAAATGTTTGCTAGCAAATCGCTAGCAAGCACTCTCCACAAGCCAAAGTGCCAAATAAGTGTCAGCCAATGAAGTGGAAGGTCATAAATGTGCCATCTTCGCCAAAAACTTACTCAAGCAATCTACCAAATTAACTTCATATCATTTGATAAGTGCGCGCAACTATCGCAAAAGAACCAGACAGAAATTGCATTTTAGCTATAATTGAATTTTGGGAATTTGTTGTTAAAATTGTAGAGCACATATTATTGAAGAAAAAGTTGATATGTTATATTGTAAAGTTTGAAAAGTTTTCAATAGGCTTAATTTTTGAGTTTGATAATTATTGTCAAAGTTGTAGAGTAAATATTAGGAAAAGAAAATAATTTTTATAGTATGTAGTGAAATACCAATTTTCGAGTCAAACTTAAGATAATAAAGTTTTCAACTTAACAAATTTAAAATAGTACTTGCTACACTTTTGATTTTAGATATATTTTTGAAGTTATAGAGCAATCTAATTAAATACAATAGACTACAGTTTATGCAGCGAATTTTGATTTATTTATTTAATGGTTGTTAAAGTTTGATTAGTCTTCAAAATAAACTAGTCTCGACTTCGTAAATTAAAATTTTTTACTTATTTTACCCTAGAATAGTAGCTGTAGCTTCTGTCCAAACTATTCAATAAATTGTCAGTCGAAGTGGAATTCTCTGTTGAAATCAAAGTCTGAGTTTTAAAGCGAATTTTATGTAAGTTTTTATAGATTTACTTCCCACCCATATTATTAATTTACAAAATCATCATAATATTTGACCAATGCTTCCTATTAGCATTATAATTATTATAATTTACTAATGCTCCCTATTAATTATGATTTATTTCAAATACTGCAAAAAATTAAGCTGACGACTAATCATAAAATTACCATCTAGTTTATTAGAATTCATTTGGTGCTCCATTTAATATTTAAAACAGTTGCGTGATTGTGCCTTTAAATTCGCAATTGTCAAGCTCATTCATATCCATAATTATTCGTCTGCTTATGCTAATCAGCCAACCGATTTCATTGACGCCTGTCAATGAGCCCGACAACGCTCCAGGCCACATGATGGTTACACATCATTAGGCGCCACGCCCACGTCTCTCTCTCTCTCTCTCTCTCTCTTCTTCTCTGTCTCTCACTTTCTCCTTCTCTCCCTCTTTATACTCGCTCAATTTTGCATTTGCCCGCATTGCAGCACGATAATGAGCGGCCAGCGCTGTCCCAACGATAATCAAATCAAGAAGCAAATTGTCGTAGTTACTGGCGGCAACAGCGGCATTGGCTTCGAGATAGCCAAAGCGCTGGGGGGACGTGGTGCTCGCATTATCCTTGCCTGTCGCAACCTCACAGCCGGCGAACGCGCTGCAGCCATCATCAAGCGTGAGCTCGGCTGCCACACTCCACTCGCCACTGCCGCCGACGGCGGTGACAACATAAATCCGGCGGAGCGTTACTTCGTCGAGGCACGGCACTTGGATCTCAGCTCCTTTCGCAGTGTGCATCAGTTTGCCGCGAGGCTGATGTCGGAGTTTGAGCACATCGATGTGCTGGTGAACAATGCGGGCCTGGTGTTTGGCGACACTCGAGTGCCGACGCCGGATGGCTTCGAGCAGCACAGTCAGGTGAACTATTTGGCACCGTTTCTGCTGACGCAGCTGTTGCTGCCACATCTGAAGAGGGCCGAACAGGGCCGGATTGTGTTTGTATCGGCGCACGCCCATCAAGCGGCCAAAATCGATTTCGATGATCCGCTGAATGTGGGCACCTATGCGATGAAATTCCATGCACGCGATGCCTTCGCCCACTCCAAATTGGCCGTCATTTTGGCCACACGCTGGCTGGCCAAAGTGCTCAAAGGTAAGTGAAGTGAAGTGAAAGGTGGCTGGGGATCAGTTGAAAATTGAAAAGTTTTTTGGCTTGTTAAATTATTGAATTCGTTCGTCTATATTTAATAGTGCTTGTTTCCTTACTTACACTTGATTTCCCCGCAGATACCTCGGTCACGGTCAATTGCTGTACGCCGGGTCTGGTGAGAGGAACTCGGCACCTGCGCAAGTAAGTATTAAGTAACGAGACCAATTGCAAATCCGCAAGCTAGCAAACTAGAATTGAAATCACAACTCACAGATACAGTCAAAAGCCGCAAAAACCGAAAAACCCAAAAGTTGCACTCAGTCCTAAGTGCAACTGCAACGAAGGCAACGGCAACTAAATTTTTAAGCTCATTTCGCGACCGCGCAAAAACTTTTGCACTTTCATTTGGCTTAACGTGCTCCAGCGGTGTGCGGTAGGGGTTGGAAGGGGCGTGGTTGCGGTCAGTGGGTAGAGTGGGCGTGGTCGTGGTCGTGGGAGTGGGTCAGTAAGCGGGTCACGTGGCTGCCATCAAAAGTGGCCCAAGTAGCAAAGTCGCCACTTGGCAGCGCATCAAGGTATCATCATCAAATGCCGAAGGCCAAATGCTAATGTAATTAAAGATTTCAACAGGAAAATGAAATGCTTCTTTCTCAGCGCCGATTGACCCAAGACCTCAAGGCTTTGCTGCATTGCCTTAATTATGATGCTGCATGTTGTAAGGCCTGATTACAGGCGTAAAACTTTAGGCAACACTCTCGGCGCAAGCAAGAAATATTCCCTTATAATTAACTCGTAATTAATTCGCATTATTCTAAGAACATTTATCTTAAATACGCTCATGTCCGAAACATTTTGGTTTATTGTTTTTTTGTTTTGGGAAAAACTCTTATCGCGAGCATGTATTAAAGTGCTTTTGAATTGTACTTTTGTTGGTCATCTTTTGCTTTTGCTTTCGCTCTCTCTCTGTCTCTGTCTCACTCTGAGCTGGCAAATGCCGCAATCGCTATGAAAGGTTCCAACATTGTGCAAACAAAACTGAAATCCATTAGGATGCCTGTCAAGGACAGCAACAGCAACAGCGACAGTAGAGCGAGAGCGAGAGATTGTAAGTTGGAATAGGATAAAAAATAGAAAAAAGAAGCGAGCATGATGACATGGGCTTAAAGCCTGTGCATGCAAATTGGCTGTCAGCGCATAGCCTTTGTTTCCCCTCTGGCCAACTATATAGTATAGTAAAGTATAGAACAAAAAAAAAGACAGAACTAAATTTGCACAATACACAGAAAAGGACGTGCAAACACGACAAACAGTTGCAAATTGCGGCAGAACAAAATGACTACAAGTTGCAACTGCAACAGCAACAGCAGCAAAAGCAAAAGCAGGAGCTGTAAGCAACTTACGAGTGCTCAGAATGACAGGACCGCCCCTTCAGCATCGTCTGCGTAGATAATCGAGCATCGAGTGCCACTTGCAACACACACGCGCTCACACACACACACAATGTGCGGCTGCTGCAACAAATGTGAAACGCTGTAATTAAAATGCCAAGCACGAGACACGATACGTTCCGCAAGTGTAAACACGAGAGCAGCATCAGCAGCAGTAACAGCAGCAGCAGCACTTAACAATTGCCTATTTTTTCTAACATGGGGCCAAGTTGGGTCCTAAACTTTGTCGCAAGTCGCAAATCGTGGTGCAGTTTTGAGTTATTGCCCAGCCGCGCACAGCTGACAGTTGTTGCCAGCTGCTGTTGTTGATGTCCTTGTTGCGCCAGCGAAGCAAGTTCAAATGACAAGCCCACATCGTCAACGCCTTCGCCACCCGACTGTCGAATGATGAGTGCGAAGTTAATGCAAGATTTATTGATGCCTCAGATTTGTGTTTTTGGACAATCACACAATTGTGCAACTTTCTTTGGCAGTTATAAATTAGTTGCGCCTCGCCCGACACCAAAAGCTCATTTTTCACGCAATGAAGTCGTCCACGAAATGCCAAAATGCTAATCCGCTGAAGCATATAGTCAGAGAGAGAGTGTGTCAACAGAGAAATATGAAGACAAATGAAATGCCTCAAAAACTTTTACATTGCCGTAATATTTAATTCAAGTTTTCAGCAGTTTAAGCTGCGCATAGAAATAATTACGCATACGCCATGTACAACACTTGCTTAAGCTGCTGTGTGAAATCTAACAGCTGTTAAGTTGCCAGCTCTTTAAGAGGCGTTTTTGCAGCTTAGATTATTTGGGATTTTACAGAGTTTACATATAAACAAATGAGCGTCTGCTGTTGACATGCGATTGCTTAACAAGTTTACAACTACAACGTATGATGAACAAATGTTATTGAAGCATACTCAGGCCAGGTATGTAGTTTGTGCAATGGCACGCACCACAAATTACACAATTCAATGGCAATAATTGAAATATAGTCGAGCGAAATGACATGCCATATGGCAGGCTGGCTGGCTGGCAGGCAGTCAGGCGAGTTCAATATGCTGCCAGGACAACTGGACAGCGTACGAAAAGTTGAGCTGTCAGAAGCCACAAAAGCATAATCCATCATAGACACGAAATTGTAATGTCTACACATGTTTGAAATGCTATCCAGCTGGCAGTTGGCCATGCCACCAAGCCTTGCCATGGCCAATGGCAGGTACCATAACCATAACGGAACGATAACCAGGTCGAAGCAGAAGAAAAGAGAAACAACATTGTTAACATGCGTCATTACAATTTGCAAAATGACATAAGAGCTGAGCTAAATGCTACACGCCAAGAAACTGGCTAATTATTTCATACAACATATGTCTGAGCTACACAACACGTTCAACACAACTAAATTTTCTCGCAGTGTTGCAATGTTGCACACGGGGCGAAACAATGAAAGAAAAGAAATCAAATGCCGGGGCAAGCGTACAAATCATTTGGACATAAAACGCAGCACCTTGACAGCCAGACGCTGTGGTTTGAGGCAGAAAGAGAAAGAGAGAGATAGAGAGAGAGCAAAAGCGGCAATAGGCACGTGGCACGTGACCCGGGCGCAACGCCAAGAACAACAGAACACACTCACACACACACTTAGACACACTCACACATAGAGCGGGTAACTGCTTCGGGCTGCGGCAATAAAACAGCAAATGAACAGCGGAAGTAACATCAAGTGGACTTGTATGTTAGGGCCTATAGTTCACCTCCAACTACAGAGATACTACATATGTATGTAATATGTACGTGTGTGTGTGTGTGTTATACATACACATTGATAGCTGTACCTTGCATGCATTTACTTCCTGTCCATTGGCTGCCTGCACTCAGTCAAGCGCTTCTTCAGGCTCAGGCTGAAGCTCTCAGGCAGCTCGTCCCATTTCTTGTCGGCGTTTTTCAACTTTTTCTGTACATGTTTTGCTTCTCCAAGTAGATTTTGCTATTTACAGACTTTGTAGCGCCAAATTGAACTTTTGTTATACTTCAAACATACCCACACACATACAGACAGACATACACCCCCTGCATAGAAGAGCAGCTGTGGAGATAACTCTTTGACTTTCGTTGCTTTTACGGCTCGTTGCTGGCAGGCGGCTGGCAGAGTCGTATCTGCTGAAACAGCTGTCAGCTGTATGTGCTGCACTTTTCCCATGTTTGTCCTCTTTTTAGCCACCCAGCCATCAACCACCTCTTAACTCCCACCTCCCCCCATCACCAACGCCCGCTTCGACATGCTTGTCGTATACAGTTCAGTTGTTCACCAGCATCCTTTTTCTCCTGCGGTCAAGGCGCTTGGCAGTTGCCAGTTGCTAGGAGAGAGACAGAGAGCGAGAGCTAACAACACGCTGCTGCTGCCTGTCAGTCAACCAGTCATTCAGCCAGATTCTTGCTGTTATTTATTGAGCGGCAACTGCTTGTGCTCGCTGTCTACCTAAAATTTCCAACTGAATTCAGTCTTATCTTCCGCTGAGCATAATTCAGAACTTCCAAAAAAGCAACGAGATCTCTTCTAGTTAGTGCTTAAAACCAAGCCAAGCAAAATCATTGAGCTCTTCTATCGTTGCTGTTGCAGTAAATAAATAAAAAGTGCTAGCTATTATCTACATCTCCACTGACTCAAATTAAAGTTACAATTGATTTTAGATTTATAGAAAATCTCTCTAATTAAATAAGTATTTAGGCAGCTTCAACTATTATTAAAACAAAATAAAAGTTTCTCATAACTAAATACTATTTAAATATGCCTAACAAGTAAATCCTGCAGATGGCACTTTTTTAGCCATCTTTTCTCCTATACCTCAAGAGATTTATGGGCAATAATTTATACTTTCAATTAGTCAAAAGGAAATTAAAATTGGAATTTAATAGTTTCCTCTTTATAGATGGAGAAGGCATTAAACGTATGAAACGATACATTCTTCTATTTAATTTATCTCAAACTTTTAAGCAAATAATTGATTACGTTTCAATTACACTGTTTTGTTTCCAATTGAACTGATATTATTATAATACTTTAATGTGTTTTCAAACTTCAAGCTCATTTGAATACTTTGCTCTATTTATATTAAAACTATTCTTGAATGCTTGAATATATTTATGTGTAGTAATATTGCACAGGAGTGGACAGGTTTCGTGTGTGTGTGTGTGTGTGTGTGAGAAAAATGCGAATAGCAATGCTGTTAGGTATTGGGAAACTATTTAAAACGAGCACGAGTGTGTTTTCTGATGCGCTTTTCACACGAAACATTTTCATGTAATCAACTGTTGTGTGCTGTCTAACGAGAGAGAGAGAGAGAAAGAGTGAGAGAGAGGGGGAGGGGGAGTGGGTCGATGAACGTGAACTTTGTCTGGCTTAGCGGTTCATGCAGCAAGCCCTACGGGTGCTTAATGCGATTCAGAAATGCATCTAAAGAATTAGGAGTGCAGCGAGCAGGGCAGGCGAAGGGGATGGTGAAGGTAGCGCGAGGAGATGATGATGATGATGATAGTCGTACTCTATAGTCGTGGCAAGGGCAGTTTTAAAAGCGTTGCAGGGTTCTGGCCAAACGGTGAATGGAACCATTTATGCCACAACAGTGGCGAGGCAAAAGAGCAGAGGAGAGGGGAGCAGAGGGAAGCCAACGAGAGAGACAGAGCAGAGAAGCAAAATGATAGACGCACGCACACTTTAACACGCTTTTGTGTGTGGCTGCATGTATGCATGTATGTGTGTGTGTGAGTGTGTCTGTGTGTGCGCTTTGCCGTGCCGTACTATGAAATGAATGAAAATGAAAAGCAGTTAATGCTCAAGTCACGGAAAAAGCGTAAATGGAAAAGTTAAACGCATTAATTATTTATTTATCGTTTTATCATGTTCAAGTGTCGGTGAACCTGTGCCATTGGACGCCATTGTAAACGAGCATTGGCAGCCGCAACAGCAACAAAAAGCAGACAACAATAATACAAACAACATACAACAACAACAACAACAATGAAAACGACAGCTAAGCAAATTGAGCGCGAGCTGGTAATCCTCCTTGAAAAGGCAGCTGCAGCCTCGCCATTATTTTAGCATGGCGTATACTTAATATTGACCGTAGTCACTGTGAGCGGGAGAGTGAAGAGTGCGAACGTTGAATTTAAATTCGCATCCCGCACAAAAAGGGTTTTGTTCTTTGGCCGTTGTCACCACAGTTGAAAGTGTAATTAAAACAATGACAAAATAAATTCTTTAACTTGCTCAGCCGCATTGTCACAAGATTAACAATGCTCGACAGAGCCCGCGAATCCCTTTTAAGATAATAAATATTATAAGTGGTTTAATTTGCATGCTGTCAATAAATGAGTTGAGTAATTGAAATCGATATTCTAGTTGGCAGCACAATTACTCGCATGTTTTTTCAATTTGGTTAACAAAATAAATCATAGTTGCAGCATAGAGTATATGACATTAGAGTATATGACATTCGATTTGCAGCTAACTTCTCTACAACGAGCTGCAAAGTTCAAAAGTTTTCAACAAAACTCGTCGTCATTTTGCAATCTTGTTAATCCCTGGTTTGCTTTTTTATTGTATCCTTTATTGAGCAGCAGACAAGGGCAGGGTCAACAATTCTTTCGCTTGAATTCAGTAGAAAATTGTGTAATTTGTTTTAGGAATAGAAGCTATTTATTTTCGAATGTTTCTTTAAAGCATCATTGCCAAATATTTATATTTTCTAACGCAGGGTATTTGCTAGTCTTGCGCTTTAAATTGTTTGTGACTTTTAATTAGAATGGAAATGAAATTAGTAAACTTTTGTGTTTTGTATTTCGTTCTTTTTTTGTTTCGCACACAGCTCACCGCTAATGTCGGCTTTTTGTGTTAAAGTGATCACCTACCCCTGGATGTGGCTCTTCATGAAGAATGCCGTCGAGGGGGCACAGTGCGCCATTCGCCTGGCCACGGATCCCCAGCTGAAGCAAGTGACTGGCGAGTACTTCAAGTGAGTTGGCATTTCCGCCACAGCGGTTGCAGCTGGAGCTGCAGATGCGACGGCGCCGCATTAGCAGCACTTTGTTTCCTTTTTATGTGCAACGCACACTTCTCTCTACACTTGCAGCGACTGCGAAATTGCGCCAACTTCGGAGGCTGGCCAGGACAAGGAATTGGCCAAGAAATTGTACATGCAAACTATAAAAACGCTCGAGCGCGTTACCAAACTTACTGTCGACACGGAGGCGTGCACCATGGACGGGGCGGACACAGCAGCGGGCAATGGCAACTGATTTATGTTGGGCACGCGGCAAGTCTGCAAAACTGCAACGTCTATTTGCATTTGGTTTAACAATTGCCGCATTAGGCACTCCGGCTCCATGTCTCCACTCTCTCTCTCTCTCTCTCTCTGCTCTCTCCTACTTCAAACCAAATAAAAAAAGAAAAGAAAAAGACAAGCCAGGCGAACAAACTGGCTACTTAGGAGACGCCCCCTTTTTAAGGGTCTGCAACTGAGATGCTCTGAGACTCTGCGACTGCCACTGCCTCTGTGCTTAACTCTAAGAAATATATGTAAATTTAATGTGCGAGCATCCTCAAAAATTTGCTGATTTTGTCTTTTATTTCATTTCATTTTATTTTCATTTTCATTTTTACGTTGAGTTTTTCAAAAGGCAAAAACCCATGAACCCGTCATAAGCACAGATTTACGAGGCGCGGTCAATTAGAAAATCACCATATGTTTCCCCGAATTATGTTGTATTCTTTGTGATGTCCTTTTGAATATTGTTTTATGAATTTATTCAAAGCATTTGAGAGGTTCAACTCGACAAAGAGCAACAGACCGTAATCCAAATATATTACATAAATACCATATGCTTAATGTTTGTATGCTATATGCGCTAGCATCTGCTTGGAAATTTCAATGTTTTGCCATACATTAAAATAAATAATGGGCACTTTGAGTACGCTTCTCATAGTATTTTCATAACCAGCTGTCAGTCAATTAATTCTGCGATCATCTGCATATCGCAATCTAAACTCGTTTTGCGTATACGTAATATTGTGTCTCTTGCTGCTTTAATATTCAAATACACACTTTATTGTTGTTTAATTGTGCTATCGCAGTTATCGTCGTTCTATACACTACACTATTCAATGCTCTATCTATCGAGTGCTGTGTCTGTGGAGGAATGGGAATGTGTAAATTCAGATTGCTAATTGCAATTAACAATTCTCGCCCTTTCCTCTTTCGCCAGCGCGCTGTCGTTATGGCAACAACTAAACAACACGAGCCAACAAACTGTTGCTGTTGTAGATTAGCCAACAACGGCGAGCAACAACTGATAGACAGTATAAGGCAATATATGTATATATATATGTATATATATATATATATATATATATATATATCTATATGTATAGATATTTGCTATACTTCCAGCAGTCTCGTAAAATACAGAGCCAATTATTTTTTGCTCAGCTGAAACCGATTTCTATTAGAGAATGTGAGTGTGTGTGTGTGTGTGTCTGTGTGTTCACAATGCATGGCAATGCGGAGGTTGTTGAGCATGAACGTGGATGCCAACCGAGTAAGCAGAGCAGAGCAAGCGAGCTCCACTTTGTATGCTATGGAAAATCTCTTTATTATATTACGTGCGTCGCTTTTGTTGACTGCCAGCTCAAAAGGCAAAAACAAAACAAAAAAAAAGACCTAGAACTCAAAAAGGTTTGGCCAAAGCACCCAAACGAGAACCCAAACTAAAGCTGCGACAACGCCATGTGTTGCTGCCACAATTTTACGCTTCCTTTTTGAAGTTGATTCGTCGTGTGTGTGCCAGTTCTACATTTTTCTCTGTGCTGTGCTCAGTAATTGTACGGCTGTAGAACTCTGAAAAGCTCTTGGCATGGAAAAACGATTACGTTGTTGCCTTTTCTACATTTGCAAAAGCTTCTTCACGCTTCCGCTTACATTTCCGCTCTGACGAGCATTTTACGCGCTTCAATTAGGGTGCGAGGATAACGAATTGCAAATGCAATGAGCACAAACACAATGGAAAAACTCACATACTTCTTACTTGCATTTTAAATTATTTACTTTTTAAATAAGAATGATAAATGCACTATAGAAATACACAAATATCATGAATTGAATATTTATACACGGCGTATGCGTAATTTTGTGCAGTGCATATCGAAGTAAAAAGCTTTGCGCAGCTTAAGAGCAAAGGGCAAAGTAAAAGCGTGCGATTCTCTTAAAAGCCGAAAGAGATAAACGCAAGCTTTGAAGCTCTTTAGGGCTTTAGAGACGACAAAATTTCGGAGATAGCAGTTTCAATTTAATATTAAAATGATTTTAAATATAAAAGTAAAATAAATATTTATAAATGTTAAATAATATTTTATTTATCATAATTATTCTTGGAGCAGCTCTCTTAATAGTAAAATGTTGGAGATAACAGAGTCAATTTTACACATTCGAATATAATGTGAATTAATATTAGAATATTTCAAAATATAAAAATAAAATAAATTTAAAAAAAAAAATATGAAATATATTTTTAAAATTATTATTTTTATTTGTTAGCTGCTCTGGCAACCCTGTTAACTCCACTCTCTTAGGCACGTCCGCTCTCTCTCGCTCTCTTTTTTTCCCACACATGCGCCGCTCTCTTTTGCTTACAACTCCGAAGACACCTGTGAAAGCTCGTAATCGAATTTGGCGGCTATTGAATGCCGACGACGTAAACAAAAGGTAAATTGCCAAAGCCACTAGAAGAGTGTACAACGTAATCGCAAATGTTATAAATAAACAGCAAAAGTTGCAATTAAGGAAATGCGTCAAGAAGGTGGTCTTTGGGTCTATTACTACACTCGCATTCTCATACTGGAATACTGAAATACTGAAATCGTAAGCATTGCGTCAACATAAACAACAAATGGCATAATACCATATATACGAATATATTGTACGCTCTCTTCTCTGCCGTCTGACGGCTTTTGGGAGCAACACTGAGCCACGAGCGAGCTGAGCAAAGCACAGCAGAGTAGAGCAGAGCAGAAACTGAAGCAAAAGTGAGAAGTGCGAAGTGAGAAGTGAGAATATGTGAGAATAGCGAGCAAATGTTGTTTGCTGTTGGTGTGTTGCTCCGAGTTGTGATGTGAACTGATGCTTTTGGGTTTTTGATGGCGTTCGGCTTCAGTTTTTGTATCAGTTGCGCGGCAAACGAGCCAAAGTACAAACGTGCGAATTATCCTCGTTAGCTGCGGCGACCACACTGTGCACAGTGGGGCCAAACAACGTGAGCGCCTAACGACGCGAAACACGGACGTGAAGCGAAGCGATGCTGCCACAACGGTCGCGTTGACACTACCGCAAAAAAAAAAAGCAAAAACGAAAAAAAAGAAAGAAAAAATTAAAAATTCGAAGGAAAAAGCGCCTGACGAAATGGGCCACGAGTGAAGGTGTGTCGTTTGTGTCTCTTTCTCGCTCGTTTGCTCTATATCCCAGTGTATGTGTGTGTGTGTGTGTGTGTGTGTGTGTGTGCTGGCAATGCATATTAATTATTCAAATTAATTGCAAGAAATACGCTACAAGTGTACAACAAGTACATACCTTATTTATACACATACTTTTGACAACACAAATTGCAGTCGATGCTACAATTTTACTTTGAACTTTTCAACACTCGTATAATCACATCAAAAACACAATTTTATTTTGCTAAAATAAAATTTGAAAAAATAATACCACAAAATAAAAAAAAAACGAAAGCGACTACTAAAGAAAGCCAAGCGATTAAAATAACAAAAACATACACAAAGATGAGCTGACTTTGCTGACTTTATAAGGCAGGTTTTTGTTATTGTTTTTCCATTATTCTGTTATTGTTTTTGCCACTGAGATGAGCTGCCTCCCTCTCTCTATCTCTATCTCTATCTCTCTTAAAGTTGTGAGTCTGCATACGACTGCGAGTACAATGTGTCATTTTATTAGACATTTGTTGTTGTTGTCCAATATAAATGTTTGTCTGCCTTCAAGGCGCTGTTCTAACACACATCTCCATCAAGTCCGTCAGTCGCTTAGTCCATCTGTCCGTTTGTCTGCTCATCCACAATGTACAAGTGGGAGCGTGGCTAGCAAGACAAACAAATAAAGAAAACACGTTCAAGTTATTCCTTGGCCTTGGTATTTATGACCAGTGCGTCAGCCTGGCGTATACTTGACATGAATTCCACCCGCCGCGGCGCGACGTCCCATTCCCAGCACTCTGAAATGGATTTATGAGTTCAGTCAGTCTCTTCTATATATCCCATTCATCCCGGTCACCCAATCGTCCGCTTATCCTCGCCGCCCATTTGGGTCGATTTACTCTAATGGCTTTTTTGGCCCTTGTCGCTGTTGTTGTTGCTGTTGCTGTTGCTGTTTTGTCTCCACCCACATTGGAATTTGAACTTGTCGTGGCATCAGCAGTAGCATCAGCTTCAGCCTCAGCATCAGCAGCATCTCACTCTCAGTGGCCCCATTATCACCTTGCTAATTATCTATCGATGATGATGCCATTGCCATGTGCCCTGCTGCCCGCTGTTTGACTGTTTGACTGTCGCCTTATCAGCCAGCCGACGTTTTATGCCTTCTAAGTATTTAACTATTTATTATTTGCATTTTATTTAGCTGTTTGCCATTCTATTTGCTTTACTGCGAAATGAAAATCTAATAATATTCCAATAAATAAACATGTGCGAGAGCTGGACTTCGGGGATAGACTACTAACTATTCATACTATACACACAGACGAAAAGCATTCAGAGTTCTTTGGCTTAACAAAGGATAGATGTACAAAAAAATATAATAACTAATAATAATAATAATAACCTGTGAATAGCTCTGAGTAACTTACGAATTTCTAAATGGCATTGTCCCCAGCTTAGTTTTGCGCATTTCTCTCAATTATGTGAATATAAAAAAATAAATAATGAACATTTTTATTGAGTGAGATTTACGTATTACGATGATAAGGTTGTGTATTTTATAAAAGGTGGCTATGAAATACCCTGAGCAACAATAGAAAATAATTTACAAAATTAATTCAAGCATTAAAAAAACTTCAAAGGCGAAACAACAAATGAAGAGTATAACTATAACGGTTACTTGGCTTAGCGATTTTCTTTTTTGACCCATTTCTAATTGCATTACAAAATTAATTTGCTGAAACTCCTAAGAGCAGACTATTAATTATTAAGTGGGGAAACGTTGAAAATGTAATGAAGTAGAATTAGCCAAGCCTTTAAGGAAAATAAGACAGGAAATTTAATAGTATATATTTGCGAAGCGATTCTCAGTAAATAGCTACTTCAACATTATTAAATTTCAAGTGAATATTTTCAATTTAACAAAAAGAAATCCCTATTCTTTTTGTGTGCGCTTTAAACAAGGCAGATAGGAAAACAACAATTGAAAATGATTTTCCGGCACGTGTGCATCTCTAGACACACACACACAGAAGTGAAAATGCGGTGTTACAATGAAAATCGCTTATCAGCCACCACAGGTAGTTTTTCGCAAGGCCTTGACAATGACAGCCAAAGAAAATGGGCGCATAGGAAAGGGCGTTGAACAAAAGAGAATACGACAACGACAACGAATACGACGACGAGTGAGTGCAAAATTGAAGCGGCAAACACAACCACAGCAAATGTTGCTGGATAATTTTAAGGCAGCGCAGCGCCAAGCACAAGAAGGCGGTGACGTTGGCGGTGGCTCAGCAATAGCAACAGCAACAGCAACTGAAGCAGCTGAAGCAGCGGCAACGGTCGTTACAACAATCCAAACAAAGGAAACAAACAAACAGGCGAATATTATGGGGCGAAGAGCTATAAACCGATGGGGCCATAGACTAAGAGAGGGGCCAAGCGGAGCGAAGTGTTGTGGCTGGGTCGAATGCTTTGGTTCATGGTACTCACACACACATAGACGCAACCACACAGTCACACACACAAACTAGCTCTCGTTCTCTCTCTCTCTCTCTCACGTCCACTCTCTCTACCGTTCTGACTCTCTGTAGTTGTGTGTAGTAAAACGGGTTTTGAGTTTGCTTTTGCCACTGCTGCTGCCGTTGCTGCTGCTGCTAGTGTCGCATTTTCAGTCAGTTGGCCAAGTCAGTTGCTCTTTTGGCTTAGTTAACTCAGAACGTGCCGCGGCGACAATGGCAACAACAGTAGCAGCAACAACTACATTAAATTGCAACGAATAGAAATAGCAAGAACACCAAGAGACAACGTCATAACGGGTTAGTCACAATGCGTCAGTTTGGCATCCATTTGATGATGCTGCTGCCACCAAATACAAGTGAAAAATTCAAATGCGGATCACAAGTTACTATAGCAGTGTACTCCATATATATATTGAGTAGTAATCTATAATCATAATTGAAAGATTCTTGCAGGGCAGCTGTTGCTCTGTGTTATGTAAATGTCAAAATTCACAAAGCTGCTTGTATCTCATGGATACCAATAAGATTTAATGCTGTATCTCAGCTGTGTGTGTGTGTGTGTGTGTGAGTGTATGTGAGTGTTTAGCGCGTGTGTGTAAAATGCCAGAATTGGCTTTTGGCTCAGTGCTGCGTCATTTGCTGCTCAAAAAATTCTTTCAGACACTTCAAGTGTTTCGACCAAAAACTTCAGCGTCCAGCAGCTTCAATTGAAATACAAAACGCACTTGGCACTCGCTTTTTGGTTCCTACGCGTTTATCCATCCCTCTGGCGTCTCTCGCCACAGCAACAAGACCTACAAGAAGAAGATGATGAAGACGAAGAAGAAGAGGAAGCAGTGACAGAACAACAACAACAACAACTTTACAGTCCATACCATACACCTACTTAAAAATTTAGAAAGTTGCTTGTCTGCCACTCGCTTGAGTCTCTTTCTTGACTTGGCTTTCATTTCTTTGACTTTGGCTTGTTGTCTTCTAAATACACACGCACTTTCTCACACTCACTCATCTACATATATGTTTGCGTGTGTATGTGTTAAGAAAGTATGCATGTATTTTTTATGTACTTAACTCCCTCTCCCCTCTCCACTCTCCACTGCTCTCTGCATTCTTTTCCCAGCTGGTGGCCCCAACATATTTTCGCTCCGCTTACACTAATTGTTTTTTGGTCCCAATATCTAACAAATTTTCCTTTAAGCCTTTTATTTCTTGTTTAATTAAATTGAATTTCTTTCACATTAGCTGCTGCTGCTGCTGCTACTGTTGCTGTGTTGAGTATATATCTATGTATATTATTTGTGCAGGCTGCTGGAATAATATTCTCGTTGTCTCTTATATGTCAGACCAACAATTAGCAACCGGTTTTTTAATAAACCCAATTACCTTTTTCTCTCTAATGTGAATAAATTTGAATACACTCCGCCAATACGGCATTATGAAATTGACTTTTGAATGCACGCGCACTCAATATTTATAGCTCCATTGTTTGAGAGACACGCTCCATGACCTAACTTACTAAATCTTTAGATTTTGTGTAAAAGCTTTCAAGTGAACTAATGCTAGCTTAATACACGTATATAGTGTTTGCGTTTGCACTTCATCAGATAATTACGGATAATGAATAATGATGATAGAGGCATTAATTAACAATTGGCTTCATGTGGTGTTCACTCTTGATAAGTGAATAAGTTTCTAATTTATTGGCATACATTAATTCCATCTACTCTGATTAGTTGTGATTAGTCACAATTTACGAAATAGTTTCTGTTCAGCTTTTAATGTATTTTGTTGGAGGGCGTATACTTAATATGCTACTGTTTATCTTTAAGCTTATTTGTATTTTAAGTAAATTGGATTTTTATTATTTAATAGTATTATATTTCTATTAATTATTGGAGAAACCACTTGACTTTTAATACAATTTATTTATTTTTTAGCTGCACTTTAAAATCAATCAAGTAGAGCGCACTTTAATTTCATTTTCATTCAACAGACGCGTATTTAATTGCTTTTGTCAGTGGCTCGATTTCGTTTTTATTAACCTGTTATATGGTGCATCGACTTTCTGACAAAGGACAATAAAATCCTTTGTATTGTTCGCAATAAATACAGCAAACATTTGATGGACATCATAAAATAGTCAACAGAAAACTAAACCAAAACAATGCTTTATTTAAAATCATTTTATTTATTTTCCAGATATATTTACAACCCGTAAATGGCCGGCTGTCTGGGAAAAAGGCGCTGATTATAAACCGCGACTGACTGCGCCAAGCCAAGCAGTAATAATAATAATAATAATAAACCGCTACCCGCCGCACAATACTAAATCCGAAGCCAAACCGCAAAACTTGCATTAAAACGTCCACTGAGAGAGGGAGAGGAGAGAAAGAGAGCAAAGCAATAACAACAATAAGAGCCGTAAGCACAAAAAAAATAAACAGTACAAAGTTATTTCGTCCTTGGCATTTTGCGAAGCCATCAAGTAGCTGGCAGCAGCTGTGCAAAAAAAAAGGACGAAGGAAGAGGAGCAAAAGCTGCTCGAGTTGAAGACGGAACATTTTTATTGAGAACATTGTGGCCGGAGAGCCCCCGTTAATACGGGGACAACCGGACATCGTGAAAGCGCAATCGTGGCCCAAAGACATTCACATCACAGCAACAGCAACGGCGGCGGCAGCGGCGCTGGCAGCGGCGTTGGCAGCGTGCCCGTCATCATGGAGGGACCCGAGGTGACGTTCCTCTTTCAATTCGGCAGCGTGCGCGATGCCGTCTGTGTGCCAGTGAATGCATTGACACTCAAATCGCTCAAGGATTTGGCATGCGATTTCATCAACACCAAGGTGAGTCCTTAACCCCGCCGCCCCCCTTTAAATGGGTCACCATCTGTCGCCTTAATTATGCAAAGGTTACAGCCAGAGTAGAGTGTCAATATTTTCACAATCCGCGCAAGCGGAACGCGGTCAAGTCAACACAGTCCATCGTTAGTCCATCTTCCCCCCCAAAGGACTTCAATGTTTGCTAGTGTGGCTATGTGTGTGTGTGTTTGTGTGTGTGCACGTGTGAGTACCTAATAAATTTATGTGCGCACAATAATTGCTTAATTTCATTAAGTAAGTCCGAGTTGCATACATCGGAGATATAGACAGACAGAAAGACATTTCTGTGGTGCGTAGTTAGCCATGACCAATTCAATTAACCAGCTGGCAGCTGCGACACTAGCTGTTAACTCCTCCTCCTCCTCCTCCTCTTCCTCCGCTGCCTTAGCTAAACCTCCTTCTGCTTGATTGTCCCGAATCAGGCAACGTTGTTTCCACCCAGCGTGTCAGTGGCACGTTCTGTGGCCTTTGTGGCAGCTTAGTTGAGCTTCGACAGCTGCTTCCGCAGACACCAGTATCAATTTTCAATGTCCTCAACAAACAAACGGGCTACGCTTACTATGCGACTCAATTGGTAACTATGAAGAATTGTGGGATACAAATATGTATATCCTTAACACCAAAGGCTACAAAATTATCTTAATTGTTATAAAATCAATTTAAAACTGTTCTTTACGATTAGAAACAAACTATCTAATTCGAATATTTACACAATAACGATATATAGATTTCAATAAAAAAAAACCAATGACAGAAATAAAAATGTATGTTTACAAATTACACATGACAATTTATATTTAAAAATAATAATTACTAGAAACAAGCTTTATAATATTTTCTTTATTAAAGAAAAGAGCTTCTAGCTTATGTCACTTTTTAGAGCATTAGATAGTTCGCATAGTCAGCAAGAACATTGATTGCACATAACTTAATTGATATCAATGTGACATTTGGTAAATATTGTTAGCAGACTATCCAATATCTATAGAATCTTATCGCAGAATCAATTAAGATATGATATGATAGCTCTCTGATAACATTGTTCAGCGTATGCAAAATGAGCGTTAAATGAAGCAAAGCAAAGCAAAGCATATGAAATGCGAACATTTATCTACAAGTTGAATATCGTAACATTGGCGTCACCAACAAACTATATTTTATCGTGTATTGTGTGAATTGTGCTTTCAGATACCGGACAGTGGACTGACATATCTGTCAGAACGCATACTGCTCTTCATTCACGACTATAGCACGCCGAATGTGCTGCACATCATCAATTCCGCAGCGGAAGTTGTGGATGAGACATTGGTGGAAATTGTATTAACAGCCAGTCGTGAGTATCCTAGTATTCTTAAGAGTTGACCATTTTGAGAAATGTCATTTACCAATACACAAATCATCATCCACAGCCATACTATATCCGACGTCGGAAATGCCAACACTGAAGCCGCACAGCCTCAACGTGCATTCCTACAAGGCGCCCACATTCTGTGATTTCTGCGGTGAAATGCTGTTTGGTCTGGTGCGTCAAGGACTCAAATGCGATGGTATGTAGATACATTCACATTCACAACCACACACCCACACACACTCACACACAGTGTACACCACACACTTACCCCACACAAACACACACAGTGTCATAAAAACTAACTTGTAACTCGCTTGTGGTCGTATGTGTTTAATCCCAACCATACAACCGCTTCCATCACAGGCTGCGGTCAGAACTATCACAAGCGATGCGTGGTGAAAATACCCAACAACTGCAACCGCTCGAGTGATGCCACATCACGACGCTCGTTCACATTGCATCCACCCCGCAGCCCATCCGGTAGCTCACAGCAGTCGCTGGTGTCCAACGAGGAGTCAACGGGTCGCAATGACTCAAGCACTTCACTGGTAAAACGCATGTCGGACCTTATGAATGATATTATTAAAAACTAAGACACACACACACACACTCACACAGAATCTCTCTGAACGATAGCTAGTTAGTTAGTTATTAGTATTAAAATGGTGAACGGGTCTAGCTACGAGTATTTTTGCGTATTGTACTTACATACTTAATTAGCTCATTGATTTATTTATTTTTTTACTCTTTTTTATTGTATTATTTTCGCTATTTAAATAAACTTTCATACTGCTTAATTGCTTTACCTTGACTTTTATTTGAAGCGTTTTTAATTCCAATTAAAACATTATTTAAAATACTCGTAGTGGGATACATGATAGAATATTACGTATACGACTTGACAGCAAGTTTTTGAAGCTAAACTTGAATTTGATTTAGAAAATGTAGAGATAGTGATTTGTGTTCAAATTTATACTCCAGCCTTTAGGCTGCTTTAGCTATAATTTGAGTAGATTGTAATAATTAAAAATGAATTTAACCTTTTTTAAACATCACATTTAAAATGCAATTATTAGCTTTTACTTCATAATTTCATTTTTACAAATTAGCTAAAAAGAAAGAGATTTTTTAAGTGATTTTTATTTATGAATGATATAATTTTCACTCAACAAAACATTTAAGAATTATGTTTAAAATTCAATTTTTGAAAATTAGATAAACTTGTTTTCGTAGAAAATTTCCCTCATTTAGTTAAATACCCGTAAAATTATTACTCATTGTAGACACATGTAGTTCATCTATAAATCTTTTTGTTTTCCGTTGAATATCCAAGTTAATTATTTCTCTATTTTGTCTATGTCTATGCATAGAATATACCCGGCTACACGGGACGCCATCAACGAACTCACTCGGCGAGCAGTCGCAACGGCCTCACCACGCTCCGCATACCACACACCTTCATGGTGCACACCTATGGCATTCCGACGGTGTGCCAGCTGTGCAAGAAACTGCTGAAGGGACTGTTCAAGCAGGGGCTGCAATGTCGCGACTGCCAGTACAATACTCACAAAAAGTGCATGGACAAGGTGCCGCAGGATTGCACGGGCGAGGCGCAGCTGAGTCAGCTGCAGGCGGAGATTAGCGATGGCACGCCGCGCAAGGAGCGTGACAATTTCTTTCGCGAGGAGTTCGATGACAGCGACTTTGAGGATGGACCGTCGCCACAAGCTTACCACAACCAAAAAGCCTTGACACAAGGCACTAATCTGGTAGCCGGGCGCCCACGTGAGGCACCAAAAGCTTTAACCAATGCCCAGAACTCACCGCCCGAGCTGGTAAATGGCGGCATGGCGGATGAGAATAGTGCGCGTAGTGACACCAAATCCAGTGATGGCCAGTCGGAGCAATCGCAATCATCATCATCTTCCTCGCCCAGCGCCAACATTCCCCTCATGCGCATCGTGCAGTCGGTTAAGCACACCAAGAAACGCGGTGGCCAAGCTCTGAAGGAGGGCTGGCTGGTGCATTACACATCGCTGGACAAGGCACTCAAGCGTTACTATTGGCGTTTGGACTCCAAGACCATAACGCTCTTCATCTCGGAGCAAGGCAGCAAATACCACAAGGAACTGCCGCTAGCGGAGCTGCTGTCGATTGAGACGCATCGTGATCCGCGCGTGGATAGCAACTATTGCTTCGAACTGTGCACCGCGAATCTGAGCTACTATGTGGGCCAGGATCCGCAGCTGGGCGAGGATCAGGCTGTGCGTCTGCCTCCGCCGGACAGCGGCATTGGCACCGACATCGCCAAGAGCTGGGAGACGAGCATACGCCAAGCCTACATGCATGTGACCAACACACGTAAGTCAAGCTACTATGATATCCTCGCTATACTAATCCATCAATGTATTGTATAGATATCGAAATAGGGATTAGTAATTATACCCGCTACCCATAGGGTAGAAGGGTATTAAAACTTTGTGCCGGCAGGAAATGTATGTAACAGGTAGAAGGAGGCATCTCCGACCCTATAAAGTATATATATTCTTGATCAGCGTCAACAGCCGAGACGATATAGCCATGTCCGTCTGTCCGTCTGTGTGTCTGTGTGTCTGTGTGTCTGTCCGTCCGTCCGTATGAACACCTAGATCTCAGAGACTATAAGAGATAGAGCTATAATTTTTTTTCGACAGCATTTGTTATGTTTGCACGCAGATCAAGTTTGTTTCAAATTTTTGCCACGCCCACTTCCGCCCCCGCAAATCAAAAAAATCGAATAACAAGCGTAATTTTAAAGCTAGAGTTGCGAATTTTGGTATATATAATAACTACTATAGTAGTTATGATTCCTGAAAATTTGGTTGCGATCAGATAAAAATTGTGGAAGTTATTAAAAAAATACTTTTGTATGAGCAAAAACGCCTACTTACTAGGGGTCTTAGTTGCTTTGGCGGACAATCTGGTATATTATGCCGTCTATGGTATATTTTGAATGTGGTACTATATCGATATAACAAAAATACCATTTGGTATATTTTTAGTATTTTTGCATTTTTGGTATATTTTGAAAAAAATACCGCAATATTTTGCTTTTATTCAAAATGGGTAGCGGGTATCTCACAGTCGAGCACACTCAACTGTAACTTTCTTACTTGTCATTCATTTGATTTTGAAGCATATAAGTAACTAAGTATATTTTTCTTCTACGATGTTCCTTTTGGAAAAATTAAACCAGTATTAGAGCATTTTTAATAATAAATGAGAGAATCAAAGCTAAAAAATAATTTGGATAAACATTATTTTTAAGTTTTTGTTCAAAATAATATATTGTTCGGGTAAATTAAGAATTCTGCGGATTATTAAACAAGTAGTATTCAACGAAAATGAAAGTGAATTAATAACTATAAAAACAAAAGAGTACTTCTATCGTTAATATCGAAATTTATTTACATTTACATTATGAAAAAAATAATATAAAATTATGAATATTCATCATTTTTGAGTAGGTATTAATTTTTTAAATAACAATTTGTCTTAGTTTTTTATTTTCCAAAGTAAAACCACCAATACTTAAGCATTAATATCATAATCTGTGAAATCGTTCTAAGTTTAAAGTTTAATTTTTTGGATTTTCTTAAAAAATAATTGTGAATTTTATTACTATACAAAAAATTATTGTTTCTTCTTGTTATATACAGAATGTTGCGAATCTGAGGAGCAAGTCCAGGACATGGGTCAGCTGTATCAAATCTTTCCCGACGAAGTGCTGGGCTCCGGACAGTTTGGCGTCGTCTACGGCGGCGTCCACAAGAAGACCAAGCGTGAGGTGGCCATCAAGGTGATTGACAAGCTGCGCTTTCCCACCAAGCAGGAGGCGCAGCTGAAGAACGAGGTGGCCATACTGCAGAACATCACGCACTGTGGCGTTGTGAATCTGGAGCGAATGTTCGAGACACCCGAACGCATCTTTGTGGTGATGGAGAAGCTCAAGGGCGACATGCTGGAGATGATACTCTCGCATTCGCGTGGCCGTCTCAGCGAACGTGTCACCAAATTCCTGATCACACAAATCCTGATTGCGCTCAAGTATCTGCATTCGCAGAACATTGTGCACTGCGATCTGAAGCCGGAGAATGTATTGCTCTCCTCGGATGCCGAATTTCCGCAGGTGAAACTCTGTGATTTTGGCTATGCGCGCATCATTGGCGAGAAATCCTTTCGACGCTCTGTGGTGGGCACTCCTGCGTATTTGGCACCGGAAGTGTTGCGCAACAAGGGCTACAATCGCTCGCTGGACATGTGGAGCGTTGGTGTCATCATCTATGTGAGCCTGAGTGGCACATTTCCCTTCAACGAGGAAGAGGACATCAACGATCAGATTCAGAATGCGGCATTCATGTATCCGCCCAATCCCTGGAAGAGATCTCCTCAAATGGTAACAAAAGTGTATTTACATTTTGAAGAGAACTATATATTAATTAGGGAATCTCTTGCAGCCATTGACCTCATCAACAATCTGTTGCAAGTGAAGCAACGCAAGCGTTACACTTGCGACAAGAGTCTCATGCACTATTGGCTGCAGGACAAGCAAACTTATCGGGATCTGCGCAATCTCGAGACCCAAGTCGGGCTTGGTCGTTATCTCACCCATGAGGCGGATGATCTACGTTGGGACAGTGCTGGCGACATTTGACCTGGACATGCGGAGAAAACGAAAAACAATACATTGAATCCCGAACTGATGCAGCCGCTGTGCGGCAGCCATAGCGTGCCCAACGATAATAGCTACCCATCCCCATCGAATTGCGCCGGATGCCATCGCTTGTCCAGCTCACCCAAAGTGGAGGCCATTGGTGACAAGGCGCTCAAATGGATGCGTTTCCATCTCTGCAAGCACATCAAATAGCGCCCATTTCTTTTATTACATTTAATAAGCACGGACATTTTTTCAAAATCTACTTCAGCAAATTTTTGAAATATCTATAATGCAAAAATATACACATATATATAATATAACATACTATAATATATCATTTTGATCATTGTTGCACTGGCGCTTTCTCGATGTGTCTCCAAAATGCTTTTCCATGGTCATCACAATTTTATATAACTGAAATCTCTGCGCTAAAAATTTTTCTTAAGAATCAAAACTAGTTAATAGCTTAACACACTTAACTAATTGCAGTACTTAAAATTTAATATTCATACTATATAATACTTACATATATACACCAACGGCCCAAAACTAAACTGAATCAAAATGAATGCAACGCTCAGAGCTGTGCGAGTAACTCGTTCTTTAGAACCAAATTACAAATGCATAAAGAAAACAAAACTTAAACAGCAAAAAAATACAAAACCACAACAACAACAACTACAAAATAGTTTAATAAATAAACAAAACTAAGTAAAGCTTGAAATAATTAATGTTCTTACTGCTTTTATGTGGTTCAGTGGCTTGCAACGCTTGACACCCTTTTCAGCAGAACTTTCTACGAGACGTTTTTCACTTTTCCAGCTTCAGATTCAGTTGATGCACAACCATTAAACACACAAGATGCGACACTATTTGGCTAAGATTTGTCTGCTTTTGGCGCTATCCCACTTCAGCATAACGGAATGGGTAGAAATATCGAAATCGCAGTCGAAACCAATTGGTGATGATGGCTCCCATCGCACAGTAAACGTGAAGCAATTGACTGTTGAATCGCCACCCAAGGAAGGCTTTACCACACCGAGTCCTATGTGGATTGAGTATCAGCGCGAGCGTTTTGGATTAACTAAAAGTAACAGCAATGGCAACGGCGACAGCAACAGTAATCCTCTAGTGGTTAGCGATGCTGGTGGCCTCAAGAACAGCGCACAAATTGTGGTGCCGATCAATAGCCAGGTAATCCATGCCAGGACTAAGCTTGTGGTGCACAGCACAGATACGCCAGTTAATGTCGATGTGGATGTGCTTGTGACACCGAAAGTAGAAACCACATCACGACGTCACTCGTCGAATGTGGAAAGTGCGGAAAGTGTGTCGAATACTGCGACACAGCAGACAGCAGAAAGTGAGCATGAATCACTTGTGCCTAGCTTGAAGGGTTTCATCAAGTTTATGCTAAAAATGCAGCGGAAATGGGTTAAGAAGTCAACGCTAAGCATTGAAAAAAAAATTAAATTACTCAAGGAGATTAGCAACAATCTAATGAAGGTTATTGGTGTGTATTTCATTTATTTAGTAAGAAAACCTACTAACAAATCGATTCAAAATCTCTTTTTACTGAAAAGAGGAGCAATTTTCGGTCCTGTGGCAACCAACGGAGTGGAAAAGACGCAAGCGACGCGGCTTATTGGATGAATCGAATTTGGATTTTCCACCGGAAGCTGCTTTAATGAGCATAAATTTTCTAACGTTTGCCGTATTTCTCATTAAACTGGTGCTCGTAAGTAAACATTTAATACAAATTTATTAATAAGTAACAAAAAAATTTACATAATTAATATTGCAGCAAGTTGTGCAAATTGTGAAGAGCAAGCATTACAACTTCTCTGGCTTTAACATAAATACCGAAGTTGTGAGAAATCCATAGTACAGCACTGCACCCTTTGAATAAAGCGCGCATTTGCAAGACGATGTGGCAACGCTGGCTGCAATAACAGCAAACATCTGGCACCTCCACTCAACTGATCAGCTGTTCATTGAACAGTTTTCAATTGTTTGTAGTTTCAACACGTGCAACGTACAACACATTTTTTATTAAGCTGTTATTTTTAAGTTGTATTAATAAAATGGATGAAAAAACATTAATTGAAAGTGTGCACACTCAAAAACAAAAAGTGCACGTTCCTACAATGTGTAAGTGCTTTTAATAATAACTCAGAATAAGTCGTTAAATCCTTGTTTACAGTAACCTTTCAGAATGGATCCCTTGGCGCTTCCGCCGATTTCAGTTTAATTGAGAACAAAAAGCAGCGCAATTCACGCAAACGAGCGATGGTCGTAGCCGGGAGTAATGTCTACTCTGGTGATCTGCAGGAGAGTCAAGAATTCGATACGTACATTTGCATACGTAACAAAAACACCAACAAAGCAACCATTGTGCCCGTTCAACAAGCATTGCTCTCCAATAGCATCTACAAGACGCTAGAGGCACAAGGTCAACAGCCATTCTTCAGCAGAGAGCACGCTACAAAGAAGCTGCTCAAAGAGTTTGGAGGTCGCAAAGCTTCGCGCTATATGGCCAATACCGAGGAGATGATGGTCAATGTGGATGTAGTGCGCCAGGAACTGGATGAGACTGTTCAAAGCTCAGTGCGCAATGGCGGAGATGATGAAGAGGACGACACATTGCCCGAGGTGAATACCAATAACGCCGAATACTTGGCCACCATTGTGCCCGCCTTCGACAAGACTGCAACGAAAGTAGACGAAGTTTATGATGTGGAGAATGTGGTGCCACAATCGCTGCTTGACCGATTGGATGAGGAAGCCAAAAGTGTTTATGCGACACCAACAGAAAATTTACCGTAAGTCATGATGTACTTCTATCAATTATCTCTATAACCAATATATCTTAATTTTCTATTCCAGCATTGAATCGGATTATTTGCGTGAATGCATCAAGCGCATACAGGAGAAACCAATTGCTTCGAAGCAAGACTTTCTCAACATCAAGCTGATCATCTACATGGATGCGCTGCAATCGCTGATTTCGTTGCGCAAGCGCCAAATGAAATTCGTGGAGCTCTCGCGCATCACAGAGAAAGTCGAGAACGATATACGACATCGTTTTGCCGATCCCAATGCGGCCAAGTCCTGCACACGTACCACGTTCAGCACAGAGAAGGCTCTAACGCATTTTATTGTCCTGGCATTGCTAATCAGCGAAAAGCACGAAGTGGACTCGAATACATTGTCGCGTATTCTGCGAACATCGAAGCAACGCATCGTAACCTATGCTCACATTGTGAATGCACGTCCCAAGGCGCGTTCGGATTTGCTAACGTTGCGTTTGCCTAGCACGGTGCCACCTCTAAAAGTCTCTGGACGTTTCCAGCGTAAAAAGTAAACAATATTTAAGACACCCTGTATCGGATTGCAGGCAGCAGCAGCTGCATCGATTAAACAAATTCACAGGGTGTTTTGTTGGCGTTTATTTCAAGGCCGTTTCAACTTCATTGTATGTGTATTTTTATTTAGATTTTAATTAAATATCGTGAGTAACATTTCAACACTTGGCGTGCAGCACTCGCTTTGTTTGCTTCGTTTGTTAATAAGAACTCAGGAAAAATAATACATGAACATTTCATTTTGCTAAATAGTTGGAAATTTTGCAGGGTGATTGATTCCTTCTTTTGTTTTCAAATATATCCAGAATTCGACACTGCTTTGCTCGTCATAACAATTTCATTAGATACCTTGGAATATTGTTACCCGTATTGGGTCTGTATGTGAGCTGTAGATGAAACAAATTATTAGTGCTTATTACATTTGCAGTTAATCTTACTACTTACACGCAAAACAAATGCAAGGCAATCTTGTTAATCCCTCCCCCATTTTGTTTTTTATAAGTTGTTAGTTTAGTGATTTGTTTTTATCGTTCGTCTTCTTAACATCATCATACGACATTGTCCAATTTAAACAGCCAAGCCGAAAACGGAGACAATGCAGTACATGGTTTTATTTTCCCAGCGAACTGTGCAGCTGCCGTCGGTGTCGTTGTTCCAATAGCAGGAGCTCGCAGTGTGCAAGCCAGCGCCATTCTTTTGCATAATCATCGCAGTCACAATATATTTGTATGGCTTCTGTTCCTTCGTGAGAACTGTCAAACAGTTCTCCACTACCTGGCCGGTCCAATTGTTTACCTTGTCGTGCTGGTACGCATTGCCACCGATAGTTGTCTCGATTGCCTCCTTAATTGTTTTGCTCACATCATCCACAATAAATTGACTTTCTTCGCGTGACTCATCCATATCTGTGTGTTTGTTTAGTTTACCACAATTGCGCTTAGTTCTTGCAAATAGTTCTTATGTATTATCCGTTTTAGTTTTTGCTAGTTGGCGCGCGATATTTGCAAGCGTTGTGTTGGCGCGTCTGAATTGCCACACAAAAAAATATGTCTGTTCGGTCTGGTCGGTTTTCGACAAAAATTTGCTTCCCTTGCTTGCTTGTTGTTGTTGTTGAGCAGTCGAGCTTAGTGATGTGCAAAACAAAGTAAAGGCGGAGAAACATCGATGGCAAAATCGATGCTTGAATGTTTTTCAAATATTTTGAAACATTGATTTTTTTCCTCAAGAGCCAATTCTCTAATTTATAAAGTTTATTATGCTAAAGCAATTAATTATTATTTTAGCTATAAGCCATAGCTATTAGCCATAAGCTATATTGCTATCGCCGACGCAAATATCAAAGATACACCTAAAATTGCAACCTGGCCAAACTTTTATCGTCAAAGACAGACAGCCTCGCAATATTTTGTGGCTATCGATTGTCGATAGCAATGATTTATTGCAGTGCCTATCGACCTTTCACACAATTTGTTTATTTTACGATATCTGCACTATTTTTTTTTGGAATAATGAGCAATTCAACAGCCTCTGCCTTCTCCAGCTTGGATACGGCGGCCCTGGAACGCCAAACAGAATTGCTTAATGAACCGGCGGTCACATTTGAGCAAATATGGAATGAAACACATGAAAAAGTCAGCATCGGTTGGATACGACAAAATGGTTACAAGCGCGTAAGTTTTTACAATGGCCTTTCACCCAAGAGAATATAATTTGAATATAAAATATGACTGTCAGATATGTCTGCAATTCCCAGACGACTATCTACCACACAGCAATGCCATCAGCAATTGCTTGAAAACAGCATTGGCTGCAGAAGAATGCAAAGTCTTCATTTTAGCAGACACTACTTATGGGAGTTGTTGTGTGGATGAAATCGCTGCCGCTCATGTGGAGTCCGACAGTATGATTCACTTTGGTAATGCCTGCCGCAGCAAAGCCAGCCGCCTGCCGGTGCTCTACTTGTACCCAGTGTTTTCACTAGAGTTGCCAAAAATGCTGCAGCAACTTACAACGCTGCAAGCAGAGTGCGCAGAACGCGAAGTTTGCATTTATTTTGACATAGGCTATCAGCATCTTTATGATCCGGCATCCAGCGAGGGTGAAGACACTCTGCACAGCCAGCTGCGTGAGCTTCTGCAGCCAAAGAAGCTGATCATCGAAGTGTATCCACCGCCAGCTGAGGATTGCGTGGAGAGCAAGCAACAGGCTGAATCTGCTTCAGATGCCGAGCGCATCTGCCTATTTGTGGGCGCCGACAATCAGCGCTTTGCTAACTTGTCTCTGACCACTACAGCATATCAATGGCACATTTTAGATGGCGCCACAGCCACTATCAGCCTGAAGAATCCTCTGACTGCTCAATACATACGCCGACGTTACTATTATATCGAGAAATGCAAAGATGCCCAGACGCTGGGATTAATTGTGGCCACCTTAAGTGCTGTTGGCTATCTGGATGTGGTGACCCGTCTGCAGACGATGGCCAAGAGTCGCGGCATCAAGACACAGCTGATTTCAGTGGGTCGCATCAATCCTGCAAAGTTGGCTAACTTTCTAGAGATTGATTGCTTTGTACTAATCGGTTGTCCCTTTAACAACATGTACAACTCCAAGGAATATTACAAACCCATAGTATCTGTGTTTGAGGCTGAAATGGCATTGAATCCCGCCTGGCACATGAAATATCCAGCTTCATATGTGACGGACTTTAAAGAGCTGCTGCCCAAGGGTCGCAGCTTTTTGCCGTTTGATGCAACAGCTGTGCAGGATCAACAGGATGTGAGTTTGGTTAGCGGACGCGTGCGAGGTACCCAAGAGAACAATGATACAGTCGAGACTGCTACAAACACAACGCTGGCCACTCAAGCTAAAATGGCCTTGATGACCAGCGACACGGGTTTATCCTTTGAGGATCGTACTTGGCAAGGTTTGGATCCCGCTTTAGGTCAAACTGAGCCAGCAAAAATACAAAAGGGTCTCAGTGGCATTCCCATTAAATACTCCCACGACTAGCTGACATGATTAACAACAGCAATAAATAAGAACGATAACTAATCATATTACAGTGTTGTTGTATTGTATTTCATCTTTTGGTTATAATTATTATTTTTTTTTAGCTGATCTCGCATCGAAATATGTTGTGAATTAAACTAGCAACAAACGTCATTTAAACCCTCAACCAGTACATGGAGGAGCGGATTCTGTTGTAGTCGGGCAAATTCTCGACGGGACCAACGGCAGCAACAGCTGGGCATCTGTCGTACACATACTTCATGCCCACATCACGCACATTCTGCACGCTGACGGCATCGATGCGCTGCTCCAACTCATGCAGTGGGATACGGCGGTTATAGCACAGGATCTGACGGCCAATGTCCTCGCAGATAGGCGTGGTGCCATCCAATTGCAACAGCATGTTTGTCTTCAACAGGTTCTTGGCACGCTCCACTTCAGCCTCTGTGACCATGGTGCACAAGCGCATCCATTCGGTTTGCACATTGAAGAGCATGTCCTATTGAAAAAAAGACGATGGTTGTCACACAGATATACAAGCAATAGATTTATAAACTAACCTCGCACTGCAGAGGGTCGCAGACAAAGTAGATGCCCCAGAGACCGGTATCCTTGTAGCAGGTGTTGAACGACTGGAAGCTGTGGCACAAATCTGCAAAGCAAAAAAGTAATAGATAGAGAAGAGCACAGAGTACATAAGTGGACTACTTACTATCCTCAGCGCTGGCACGAGCCAAGTTAGATGCATTGTTGGCGCCACCGCCCTGGGAGCGATCCCAAGCACCAACCAAAGTGTTGGCCACCATCAAGGGGATGTTATCCTGATCGGTCCAGCCGCAACCTTCCACAGCAATAGCCACATGAGCCAGGGGCAGCGAGTCATCGCGCACACGCACCTCAGAGCCAGTGAAGCGGCATGGTGTCACTTCAGCGGGCAGCAGGCTGGCCTCCAGGCGACCCAGCGACTGATTAGCCAGCTTGACGAGTTCGTCGTGCTTGACGCCACCAGCGCCAGCCAAAACAATGCGCGATGCCTTGTAGTGCGTCTGAATGTAATCGGTTAAATCTGATTTGCCAATGGATCTGCATACAAAGCATCAATTAGCAAAGAGATTTATTGATCACAATTGTACTTACTGAATGTTCTTAGTGGGGCCCAAGATGGTCTGGCCAAGGGGCGTACCCTGGTAGGCGGTGGCATGCAAATGGTCAAAGACCACCTCTTGAAGATTGCTCTCGACTTCTTGCATCTCACGCAGAATGACGGAACGTTCACGCGCAATCTCGGCTTCACCCAGTTTTGAGTTCTGAATGATATCGGCGAGAATCTCTACAGCCTTGGGCACATCCTTGGACAGACACTTAGCATAGAACACAGTCTGCTCCCGAGATGTGTAGGCATTCAGATGAGCGCCCAAATTCTCGACCTCCAATTCCAAATCGGTTTGCGAACGCTTGGCAGTGCCCTAAAACGAGAACAAAGATTACCACCTGATTTCTCTTGTCATTTTACAAATCGTTCATTGTACGCACCTTGAAGGCCATGTGCTCCAGGAAGTGAGCGACACCATTGTTCTTCTCGTTCTCGGAGCGGGAACCAGCATCGATCCAGAGTCCAACGGTAGCGGTGGAGGCGCCCGAATCCTCGCTAGCAACGCGCAGACCGTTGTCTAGCTTGGTCACCTGGGTGGCGGGTATGTTCAACAGAGTCTTCTTCACCGTCAAAGCGGATTTGTAGCGCTAGAACAGAAAAACAAAAAAATTAATTTAAACATTTCAATTGATTGAGCAACACACATAACCTCAAAACTTGAGCACAGGAATTTTTTAACTTATTTTAACGTCTTCAGGAAAATGCTTTTTAGCTGTTGCATGTTTAAGTTGCAAAGGCAAATGTTTGACTAGCATTGCCAACTTTCAACAATACAAAAGCGCATCAACGGCTTACAACATTTACAATTACGTAATTTTCAATTTGGTGAGTGTAATTTAAAACATAACTAACTGCTACACTTACCTTGATTAGGTCAACGCCGCGCGTAAACGAGCGCATGTTTTGCGTTACATTAAGCACACGCAATGCCATTATTTGTTTTATATTCGTTTAAGAGTTTATACTTAAAATTAGTTAAACTTCTGCGTTCCCGATGTCGCGGCGCCTGCTGAAAAATTTCATACACACATACACACCGATATTTACACAACGGTGTTAAGTAAGCTGCGGCACAAAAACAGCTGTTTGGCTCGCCTTTTGCTAAGCTGGTCACACAGCAACAACGCAAAAGTTGGCAACGCGCAACTAATTTTCGTGGAACACCGCTTTCGGTTTTCTGTTTACAATAGTTTTGGAATTTTAGTTGTGTTTTTACTAAAATCAAATTCAAATTTAGTGCAATTTAAACAAAACCAAAGCCAACTGTGTTGAGATGGCTGGCAACTTTTGGCAGAGCTCACATTCACAACAATGGATACTCGATAAGCAGGATTTACTGCGCGAACGACAAAATGATTTGCTTGCGTTAAACGAGGATGAATATCAAAAGATCTTTATATTCTTTGCCAATGTCATACAAGTGCTGGGCGAACAGTTGAAATTACGCCAACAAGTCATTGCCACGGCTACAGTTTATTTTAAGCGTTTTTATGCGCGCAACTCCCTGAAAAACATTGATCCGCTGCTCCTGGCACCCACCTGCATCCTGCTGGCGTCTAAAGTGGAGGAGTTTGGCGTTATTTCGAACTCGCGCTTGATATCCATTTGTCAGTCGGCTATCAAGACCAAGTTCAACTATGCCTACACCCAGGAGTTTCCCTATCGTACCAATCACATCCTGGAATGCGAGTTTTACCTGCTCGAGAATCTCGATTGTTGTTTGATTGTCTTTCAACCGTATCGGCCATTGTTGCAACTGGTCCAAGACATGAACCAGGAGGATCAGCTGCTGTCGCTCAGTTGGCGCATAGTGAACGACTCGCTGCGCACTGATGTCTGTCTGCTATATCCGCCATATCAGGTAAGCTAACCCATTCTCTTTCAGTGTTTTATCGTTGTTAAACAATCTCATCCTGCAGATAGCCATCGCCTGCTTGCAAATCGCTTGTGTTATTATGCAGAAGGATGCAACAAAACTATGGTTTGCCGAACTCAATGTGGATCTGGATAAAGTGCAAGAGATTGTGAGAGCTATAGTTAATCTATACGAACTGTGGAAGGACTGGAAGGAGAAGGATGAAATACAAATGCTGCTGTCGAAGATACCCAAACCGAAACCACCGCCACAGCGCTAAGACTTTTTTTTATAAAAATATGTGCATTCTATATATTTATATTATAAGTCCTAAAAACTACTTATTTATTATAGGTACTTGGCTTGTCCACTCGAAAACTTTGTGTTTAATATCTTGGCCTTGTCCACAATCGATTTGGTTTGATTCTTGTCAATCTTGTTAAGCTTCAGATCCACATCGCGACTAAATGGACGACGCTCTGGCTTCGCTCCAGCTGCGGCGAGTTCCTTTTCCTAGAAAAAGCAATTGGGTTAATAAATGTTCGGGGTTTTTTTTGGAAGATTGGCTCACCCTTTCACGCTGCTCCTTGCGCAGTTTCTTCTGGTGCAGCTCCACAAGCGACTCGTCACGTTTGTGCTTCTTTTTATGCTTTTTGGCTATCTGCTCCTGTTCCTCGTCACGTTGACGCTCGTACTTAGCCTGCGCCGCTTGCTCCATGTCCTTAGAGCTGCAAGGTTTGGGACCCGCAGCCGCTGCAGCACTTTGTGGCGTCTTGGTCCAGGAACTGCGATCACTAAAGTCTGGTCGCTCTTTACCCTGGTAAAAGGTGCGCTTCATATTGTTGAGTGCTGCCAGGCCACCTTTGAGTCCCACCTCAGGCAGCTCTAACATCCATTCTTCGCGCACATCTTGATCTGTTGCTGTGGCATTCAAGGAATCGCCCTGTAATGCAGCCAGCTTTAAAGTCAGCGCACGTTCCTCTAGCTCGACTTGTGTGGCATTTGGCAAAGGACCAAAAGTGCCATGATCATCTTCATCGGTTTCATCATTGGGATGATCAGTAACAACACTTTCAGCATTGGTGTTTTCAGCAATGTTGCTAGGCATCACAGGACCAATCATTGGTGCCGCTTGTGGTTGCTTCAACAAATGTGGTGGCAATGCAGGTCCAAAGGCATCATCATTGTCTACAGCCTCCGCTAGTTGTCGAGGAGGAGGAGGAACTGTTGGCTGCACTTTTGGCTCATCTCTTCGGCTCCTCTTTTTTTCTTTGTGGCGTTTGTCGCGTTTCGCCTTCTTCGACTTCTTGTGCTTTTTCTCTACTTCTTTGTCATGTTTATTATGTTTTCGCTTGCGTCTGTGATCGTCAGAGCTTGAACTGCCGTCGCTGCTGGAATCGCTGGACATTTTGTGCTGCAAATGCGCAAAATTAAAACTCAATCATTTTTACTGTTTGCATCGAACTTTGGTTTCTCTATTATAACGTCAAAAACTGTTGGGACTTAAAAATAATTAACAATATTATAGAATAGCGCAACTTAGTAAATATTGCTTGTGGCAGGGATTATATTTGATCTTAGATGTTGGGACTATGTCGAGTCCTAAGCAAAAGTCTTCTTGGCCTTACGATAGCTATACTGGAGGGACTTAAAGATGCCCGCCGTGGCAATATTCTTAATCGACTGTGAGATGCTGCTGCGCCAAACTATGTCGTTGACTGAGACCTGCACAATCTTGGGCAGCAATGGAGTGATACAAAGATGTTCCACCACTTCGCAATAATCGCCACGGCAGGCGGCATTCTTTTGCAGCCGTCTACGTAGCTCTTGGGGCAAGTGTCGCAAATGGAATCGTGTTGCTGCTCGCGATTTATCCTGTTCAAAGGTGATCGATGGCTTCAACGAACCCGGCTCTTCACCATGCATGTTGACGGCCACGTACTCGGCCAGTTGCTTCATTGTGGGTTGATAGAGCGCAAAGAAATCGGCCATTTGGGGTGCCACAATGTTATGCACCTTCTGCTTGTTCTCGCCAAATATCATGCGGAAATCACCCTTGTAACTGAGTCCGGCAATCGCATGGAACAATTGGTACGCGGTAAACTTCTCGGGAAGCAGAAGGAGCGCTGTTTCGCAAGCCGATAAGAGATTTCGATCAATGGCCGATTGCAGGCGGGGATTATCTGATAGATTGACGAGACCGGTGACTGGCTTTTGCAAGCGTCCAGCTAAATACAGATATCGCCAATTTATCAAATCATCAACAAGATTATCTTCGTGCACCACGCCATACTTGATGGTAATGCCCAGATCCTGTAGCGGCACCAATGTGTTAAAATAAACCCGTGCTCCCAAGTCGTCTTGATAGCGTGCTAACAAATTGGGACCCATAAAACGCATGGCTGAATAGTGGCTGGCATGACGATAAACGTTCTCCGCATGAAATCCCAACGAATCGCGCACGCAAAATATTAAATCAATCACATTATTCGTCGACTTCTTCTGATCGTAACCCACTTGCTGTTTGACGCCCGAGCCATAAGCGAACATGTAACTGACATTGCCAATGGGAAAACGGGTGACTGTCCGCCTGTACACGTCCAGCATGACGAAGTTGATTATGGTAGTGGGGTTTGGGTAAAGTTGCGGTTGGGATATTTGTTAGCGTGGTATTAACTGATGATTTGTATAATTACGTTTCGTTTGGGCCAATATTAGGTTGCGGATTTTCAGTTGGGCATCGAAGTAAGTGCAGCAGTTGTCTTCCTCCAAACGTCGATAGCTCTAAGTCAAGAATATATGTTTATTGTATTTCTAATATTTTTATAGAAGCAGCTTAGCAACAGTGAGACCGTAGTTTTAATTTCGAGAAATATTTTGCATCGCGATATTTACCACTTTGGTAGTACTTGATGATTAGATTTAAAAAAATATAACTTGTTTTGTCATTGAATAGATTTCTTTAAATTATTACCTCGAAGAACAAAAATAGTATCAAGAACGAAAGAAAAATTTTGTATGACAGTAATTAACATTTAAAAACAAACAAATACGCTGGACATTTGTCAGTATATTTTGTAGCAAGAATATAAAAAATTAGTGGTCCCACTCTAAATTACCGGCTATAAATTTGAGGGCTGGAAGCTGACAGATGATAACCATAATGTAAACGTAATATTTTGCCTGTTTCTTTTGAATCATTTAAAACTCATATTTTACTTTTTTGATAATATTTTCACAACAAATTTTAACGCTCTGCTCGAATTGTTGATCATTTCCTTTCATTTCCATAAGTTATAAAAAATTTTGGCGCTGGAAGTAGTGTTGACAACCCTAAATTATCGGTGCTTTGTATTCGGAAGAAGAAGAAAAACGCACATTTTTTGTACCACAACATAGTTGGACCGGACCACACCGCACATCACTCCATTTGTATTTGCTGCTAACTCTGCAACTGCATACACAATAAATAAAACAATGCCGCTGCCACCGAAACGGACAAAAGATGCACCAGAAGCTGATGCAGAACAGACAATAGCGACAGACGACAAAGAAGCGTCCACTTCTCAGTCCGCAGAGTCCAACAGAAGCATAGCTGATTTCACAACGGTGAGTGCATTTGAAATGTGTGTTTATAGTTGCATCAACTAACTCCAACCATTTCGCTTGATAGGAAGCATACCGGAAAGTTGTGGCTGCCACACGCTCCTGTAATGCTATTCCACAGGATGCAGCGCGTTCCGTTTATCTTAGTTATCCGGGATATGCACGCATGCTGGAGGAACAATCACAGCGTGTGCTGGGCTTAATCAACAAAGTGCTGCACTTTGAGAAGATCAGCGGCGACATCAGACGGTAAGCAGTGGTTCAACTGACTTTCAATCTATGATATGCTAGCTGACTTAAAACACGACTGAAGTGTGTCTTCTATAAACCATGGTATGGTCTGCATTTTATTATTGGTAACGCTGCAATTCTCAAATGCATCATTGTGGTTCCGCTAAAGCTTAGCCTGAAAACCAACATATTAATAGCTAATATTATCGAGTTATAGTTCAAATAGCATTCATTTTAGGATAATGGTTGCAAATTATGGTTCAGCTAAAAATCTTTGGCTGGTATTTTACTGTTGTTGACACTCATTGTAGCTGTTTAAGCGATTACTAATAATTCAATGCTTTATATACAGGCGTCAAGGAGACGAGCAGCTTGAAATGGTGCAGGAATGCAATGATATTCTCTTCGAGCGGATCACAACTAATCTGGACATTAAGAGCGGGCAAAGGCACAGGCATAACCACGTGGTGGTGGAGACTCAAGTGGATGTGCAGTCGGCTCTAACAGCGACACCGACCGCAACAACAACTGAGGCGACGACACCACGTGCTGGTACCTGGAATCGTGCCGGCTCCGCATCAAGTCCGTCACTGCCCCGAAGCACGGTATCAGCTCGTCTGTTTACCGCAAAGAATATAATGCGACCGCAAATGCAGTTTAAGGTGCCGGTGGATAATAGTGCACAGAATCCCTTCAGACCAAGGCTGACGGAAAAGCCAAATTCTCTGAAACCTTTGGCACTGCTGCCCGAATACGATGATGCCGGCGAGGTTGCGTCTTTTTTGCATCCCTACGAGTTTGAACTGCTTAAATTTGAACCATCCAAGGAGCAGTTGCAAAAACAAAAGCCATTGCTTCCGCTGCCACCAGATTCCAATGAGCTGATGCTTGTGGATAGCGTGGAGAAGCTGCAACAGGCGCTGTTGGAGCTGCAGCAAGCGAGCGAGATTGCCATCGATGTGGAGCACCATTCGTATCGTACATTCATGGGTATTACGTGTCTGGTTCAGATGTCAACACGCACCAAGGACTACATATTCGATACGTTAGTGTTGCGCGAAGAGATGCACATCTTGAATCTGGTGCTAACTGATCCCAAAAAGCTGAAGATATTGCACGGCGCTGATTTGGACATCGAGTGGCTGCAACGTGACCTCTCCTTGTACATTGTCAACATGTTTGATACGCATCGTGCGGCCAAAGCCTTGAACATGGCACGCCTCTCATTGGCCTTTCTTCTCAAGCATTATTTGGATCTCGATGTGGACAAGAGCCTGCAGTTGGCTGACTGGCGAATGCGTCCGCTACCCCAGCAGTTGATCGACTATGCGCGTCAAGATACACACTATTTGATATATGTGTTTGAGCGCATGACCAACGATCTGTTGGAGGCCGATCAGGGTCAACAACAGTCATTGCGCATGGTCTACCAGATGAGCACTGAAGTGTGCAAGAAACGCTACACGAAGCCACACATTGGCCCCGAGTCGCATTTGGATTTGGTGCGCAAAACGAAGCGCTCCTTTGATAATCGCCAGCTGCATGCATTGCACGGTATCTTTTCTTGGCGCGATGCCACAGCGCGACAGGAGGACGAGAGTTATGGCTATGTGCTGCCCAATCACATGATGTTGCAGATAGCGGAGAGTTTGCCGCGAGAGATGCAGGGCATTTTGGCATGCTGCAATCCCATACCACCGTTGGTGCGTCAACAGCTACACACGCTTCATCAGATTGTGTTGCAGGCACGCGAACAGCCGCTGGTCAAAGTGAGTTACAATGGAATCAATGGAAACAACAATAACAAACAGACGAAGGTTTCTACTCTGCAGTCGTATCAAGAGGCTGCTGGGCCATGCATGGTCTTGGCCACCTGTTGATGTGTCTTCAGAATATCCATTCGATTCGATTATTACTGTATTCCAAACTATCAAATAAGAGATATACAATAATCAATATTTATAAATATATTTCTTTTGTACATTATATTCCTACTTACAGCCTATCCTCGAGCACAACAGCAAAGGTCTGGGAAATACTTACTTGGCACCCACCACCAAGGACTTTAACAGCAAACTAAATTGTCCACACGATTTCTCTCATCACGAGGAGACGCGCGATGATCTACCCACCCTCCTAAAGCGCAGCTCCACGGGCAAACTATTGCGTCCCGATCAACAGGAAAGCAATAAGCCTTTGCTGCCTGTAATGACCCCAGCGTTTGGACTATTCCAGAAATCAGCGTCAACCGCACAGGAGGACGATAAGCGTTGGCAGCAGGCACGTAAGGAGAGTCAGATGCTGCGCATGCCCTACAAACGATATCTGGCCATCTTACCACTCATGCAACAGCAAAAGATCGAGCAAAATGCTCGCGAGCAGCGTGAGTTGGCGCAACGACGTTTGTGCCCAGCAGAGCCGGCACCCGAAAGCATCAAATTGGAGGCAGTGGCCAAGGAGGAGTTGGATGATGACAAATATAGTCTGCCTCTGAAGGAGCAGCTAAAACGCAAGCATCAATCAGCTGCCAATAATAACGAACACGCCAGCGATATAAAACGTTCGAAAAAAGAAGAAAAAACAGCCATAAAAACGGAAGCACCTGCTACAGTTGAAGTGTCTGAAGCTGGGGACAGTGATGATGACGCTGTTGTCGAAGTTCCTATTGAAAAGAATGCTCCAGAGAATCCGCCAGCGACAAGCAACAGTCGGCAGCAAAAGCGTCAGCAGAAAAATCAACGTTTCAAAGCCAAATCCCGCGTCCAACAAGCCCAAAGCTCTAATCGTCCAGTACAGCTGCCGGCAAATCTGGGAGCACCGCAGCACTTTGACTACAAGAACGTGGACTTCCGACAATTCAAGGGAGGCGCACAACGTGCTCGCGGAACCGAAGTCAAGGCACAGATACGTGGCAAGGTAAATTACGTGAAAAAAACATTAGTAATATCAACTAATAAATTTTTAAATTCCAGAATCGTCCGAATAATCGCAGTAACAAAAAGTTTAATAAGCTTTTCACATTCAGCAACGCTAAGAAAGAGGGTAAAAAGTAAGTGACAACGGAGTCTCAGCTTCCAGACTAAAAAAAAAAAAAACAAGAACCATGCAACAGACTAGTTGAGTATGTAGTTAGGAAACTACAGAAATAATTAAACAAATCAGTTTTGTTATCATTCATTCTTTATGCTTATTGTCTACAAATATAAACCAAACTATATGAATAAAACTAATAGTTATTGCAGATTGTGCTATTACTTATAGACCCATTTAGACAATTCTACTAAATATAATTGGTCAATGTTTTCATCTCTATAGTTACGCGATTAACTTACGTCGTGGCACTTGACATACATTTGATTCATTCATGCAAGCCGCTTTCTATAAAACTAATAACAATATAAGCCTAATATAAGCAAGACAACTTTCAAGTTACAGCGTTTTGAACATCTTATCACCCTCCTTGTCCATGCAATACTCGACGACAGCAAACACCACCAGTAATCTTCGCTCCACACCACGTTTGTGCTTGTCGGTGATGAGCGGATAAAGTGCATCCTGTTTGGACAGACGATCCACAATTTCAGATAATACGCCACCGGAGAAAACTTGCAATCGATCCCAAGTTGACTTTCGAATGCTTCAAAAGAGTAAATAAAGATTACACAATGATCTATTTGCATTACTTGTGTGGAGACTCACAGACAGCATTGATATAGCGGCGCTAGAATGTCCAAGTGATCTTTGTTGGGATTGCCAAATGCTTTGCCATTATCGATAAGTACCACTCGCTCCTCGCGGGTTTCATAATGATGGCGATCGCCATTCTGTATCAGGTAATCAAAAATGGCCACATCTATGAGGTCCAGCAGGCGTATTGTTTCCATTTTGCTCTTGAGTGATCTTCAGTAAAAAGTGCACATTTATTATTAAGTTATAGATAAAGGAAAAATATAAGAGCTATAAAATGATACTGGACTACACCTAGTTCTTGAATTTAGGTTATTTTAAGATAAGGGTTTAACTAATGCTTCAAGTCGATGAATAAAAAAGCAGTTGTAATGAATAGCAAAATTAATTTTATATATTTTCGATTGCACTTACTTGCAGTAGGTCATATCATCTTCCCACGGGGCTCGCTTTTCCTCTTTATAGGTGCGTTGCCAGGGCGAGCGTCGCTTGGCCAGTGTTCCAGGTACAATGTAGATCATAACACCCTCAATGTTATGCTTCTCATCGCCACAAACCACTTCATCCTCATTGCAATAGTGGCATTTGCCATATAAGCAATACGTTTCCTTGCCATCCTCTTCACTTGTTTCGATTTTGATCGTATGCTGCAGTTCTTGATCGCCATTCGCATAGATTTCTTTTTTCAAATTCACAACACGACCCACCACAATCGGAGTCCAGCGCAGATCGAGCACAGCGCCCAAATAGAAGGCGTATACCTCGGCGGCATGTCGATCTTTGCCACTGTAGACGACTCCCTCGACGACAAAGTCACGTGGATACCATTGTGGTTTGAAGATGACCTTCTGCTGATTATTAAGGCGCATAAGCAGCTTCAACTGGGTGCCACGTGCCAAGTTTTGTACCTTGGTGATGGGCTCGTCGCGCAGTGTTTTGAGCAACTGACCCATCGATGAGTCGTAGAGTGGATAAATCTCATTCTCATGCGGCCACTAAACAAGGAATGTCGAGGTAATTCAAATTTACATTGTGATTATGTGTTCTTACCCAATTGGCAATCTCCCAGAGGACGCTGGCATTTTCGTACGCAGTCAGTTTGTAGTTCTTGAGCAGCTTGTTGCGAAACATAAAGAAACGTGGATTCCGATTCAAATACGCCGGCTTCAGATGCCGTATCTTGTGCCGTATCATGTTCTCCAAGGCTCGCACACTGGACAACTGTCCCTCCTCGGCATTGAGATAGTACATGAAGTAGAAGTTGGCGCCGAGCACCACACAGAGGAGTGTGGCAATGATGCACACAATGATGACACCGCGTTTGTTCATAGTCTAACTATTAGCTGCTGCTGCTGCTGCTGCTGCCGTAGTCTTCTCTGGGCTGTGAAAGATGTGCGTTTCGCTGGGCGCTCGTACTTTATTTTTAATATTAATGCCTATATGTAACGCAAATAATTTGTCGCTGTTGTTAATGCTAGGCTGTTGATGTTGCTGCTGCTGCATGCTGCGGCTTCTTTCTATTCTTTGCTTTCCTTTTTGTTTTGTCTTTTGGCAGACATTGGCGACAACTGTTCTCATCAGTCCATTGTTGTTGTTCTCATTAATTGCAAATATGCGACAAGTCATTTGCTTTCTTTCTTAATTAAAATGTCATCGCTTGAGTCCTGTACACTGTTTACAATAATAATGCGCGTTCCTTGCTAGCTCCAACAACAGCAATATCAACAGCAGGCACCGCATGGCATAGAAACACCGGTTCAATGCAGGTGCTTCACTCACATCGAATAATATAGGCACGTGACGTCACGACTGTTGCTGTTGCTCACCTCTCGCGGTTGTTGGTACATTGAATTGAAAATGGAGCACAGCTCTTCGATGCCAATAAGCAAATACATTTTACTGCTGCCGCCAATTGTTGTAAATCAACGCCAAAGTTTACATTTCGGCCTCTTCTTATAAATGATTTGTTTGGCCTCGACGCGTGCCGCGATTGCCGCATTCAAAGCAACTCAATTTGTTTACATTCACAACTGTGTTGATAATGTATTTGTATGCGTGTTTATTTCTAGGCGTTGTATTATATAGATATGGTCACACCATGGTTTGCTTTGAGTATTTTAAATTCTTCAATGTATGCACGATTTATTTAAATAAATTGCTGCTTAATGTAGAAAAGCATGCATATTAATAAACTGCACGAAAGAGAGCATTAATTGAGCGCATCAGGTGAAAATGTTATTAAGTACATATACGGAATAACAGAGGAACTACAATGCGTTGACCTGTTATTAACAGACTGTTAAAAACTTGGCGAGCCGTTAAATTTGATTTGCAAATTTGCAGCATAATCAACTTGATAACAATAATTTTGTGCTTATTTCGAAATTTGTTGATATTCCAGTCGTTTCTAAATTATGTTCAGATAAAACGAAATTCTAAATTATTGCTAGCAAAAAGTGGCAGTTGGGCTCAATATGGATACGATGCAGTGTCAGTGCAATCAAATTAAAGAGGCTCGTGTGCTGGTCCTCTACACTGGCGGCTCCATAGGCATGATGCGCAACGATGCAGGCGGTAAGTCTTTAGATTTCACTGATTCTACATTTTCAATAAGTCTTATAAATTCAGTTCTGACTCCTATTCCCAATGAGCTACCGAAGCGAATACGCGAAGATCCCAACTGCCACGATATCACGTATACGTCGCAATATGAGGCCAATGAAGAGCCTCCTCTGGTCCTACCCATCCTAAACGGAGCAGCGCTGCGAGTTATCTATGATATAAAGGTATATGAACCACTATTGGATTCCAGCTGCATGGCCATGAATGATTGGATACGCATGGCAAACAATATAGGCGTAAGTTTACAAATTGTATAACAACAAGTTTCATAAGTCGATACTCACAGGAATACTATGAACGCTATGATGGCTTTGTGATCCTGCACGGCACCGATACCATGGCCTATACCGCCTCTGCTTTGGCCTTTATGCTGGAGAATTTGGGGAAACCCGTTGTGATTACGGGCGCTGCAATTCCCATTTTTGAAATGCGCACCGATGGACGCGATAACTTTGTTGGCTCGTTGATGCTGGCTGGGAACTATAATATTCCCGAGGTGATGATCTATTTCGACAAGAATGTGCTGCGAGGTTGTCGCTCCACAAAAATTAATTCCATGGGTTTCCATGCATTCGATTCACCAAATAATCCGAAGCTCGGCAAAGTTGGTATAAATGTTGAGATCAAGAACTATCAAATATATCGACCCTGCAATCTGGGTGAATTTATGGTAGAAAATAAGTTGGAGCCCAACGTTGCACTTCTGAGAATTTATCCGGGCATTACGCCGGCGGTACTGAGGGCTTTTCTCGCTGCACCAATAAAAGGTGTTGTCATCCAGAGCTTTGGTTGCGGTAATATGCCAGAGCAGAAGGATCTCTTCGAAGTGCTACGTGTGGCCATCGAAAGCGGGCTCTTGGTGGTAAACACAACACAATGTCTACGGGGCGAGGTGACGCCCATCTACGAAACAGCCAACTGGATGCAAATGGGTGTCGTGGCGGGCGGTGATATGACCCAAGAGGCGGCGCTCACAAAACTTGCCTATGTGCTGGGCAAAGACAAATGGAGCTTGGAGCAAAAGAAGCAGATGATGCAGTTAAATTTGCGTGGCGAATTAAGCACTCAATTCACTGCGAAGATCAATGATATGGATTTAATTGAGGGCGTCGCGCGTACACTGCATCTCTCCAGTTGCAAGGAAAGCGATCAAATGTGCTCCACATTCTTTCCAGCACTCGTCGATGCTGCTGTTCGAGGTGGTGATGTAGCCAAGCTGAAATCCCTTAAAGCATACGGTGCTAATTTATGCGAAACCAATTGTGAAGGACGCACTGCGTTACATTTGTCCTGTTATCTGGGTCAGCAGGACTGTGTGGCATGCCTCTTGGGTGCAGGCTGTCCCGCCGACTTGACCGATCGCTTCAATCGAACGCCACTGCACGAAGCCATTGATGCAGACAATCACAAAATAATCGAGTTGCTGTTAAAAAGCGGCGCCAAACTGCAGCAGGAAGATCAGCTGGCGCTGGCAGAACAACTGCGAATGCTTGCCGAGAATGGACAAATCGAACGGCTGGAGTCATATCGCTTAGCTGGAGCAAATCTAATGCTAGCCGATCGCTCTGGTCGAACACCCTTGCACTATGCAGCTCAACTGGGGAACTTGCCGGTTGTGGAATATCTATTGCTTTTCTATAATGATGTGAAACTTAAGGATGTTTTAGGGCTGGAGCCCGTCCATTATGCCAAGGCGACAAACCATAGCGAAGTTATAGCGGCACTATGTGATAAGATTAAGGACGCAAGGAGTTGAATGAATTCTGCTTGTTATGGGAACAACAAAAAACCTCTTGATTTGTTTTGTTTTTTTTTTCTCTTTTTTTGTGAAATAATTTCAAATATAATTTTAGCTTATACCTGGTATATGTATAATTAGTTTGTTGTCAGTGTGTCCAAGTCGAGGGCGACTACAACAACGACGACGGCGACGACGACGATGCGTAGGTAACACATTAAAATTCATTTCTACATAGTATAGATGTGTGTCTGTATTGTGTGTGTGTGTTTGAGTTTTGTGTGTTTTACAATTCAAAATTGTCGTTGCTTTTGCTTACATCGAGATACAGATACAGATACATATGCACAACGCTATCATTTTGCATCGCAATCAACGCAATTGTTAGTAAATATGTATGTATTATGTGTATGTGTGTGAGTTTGCCTATATTTAGATAAGTAAAGTATGTATAGAATATATGTTATTTGTATATTATGTATATGTATATGGGTTTCTTCTTATTAATTATATGTAAATGTTGTGTTCATTAAAGTTACTTTTTTGTTTTGTGTGTTATGCAAAAATAAAACAAGCAAATTGTAAAATGTAACATAAATACAATTATTGGCAACATAAAAAAAAACAAAAATAATTGTCATGTATTATAATTGTAGTTGGCTTAAAAAGGAAATAAAATCAAATACACACCATCACAAGTATATTGATTAAACTTGCGACTCGTATGCATCGTATCGTATATATATATATATATAAAACTAGTTGCTGTGCATCCTACATACACTTTTCTAGATAGCGCTACTTAGTATTACGCATTAAAGTTAGAAAATAATGAGTGTTTGTTTTTTGTTGTTGTTTCTCGTTTTCTGCTGGGGTTTTGCATAATTCGAATACTGAACATCGGGCCCATTTCTTTAAGAACCGATGATACAGTAGTACAGTACAAGTTATTAGTCGTATTTGCCTTAGAATTCTAAAATGACACATATTTTCGTATGCTTTTCGCTATAAATTTGACATTTAGACATGAAATATTGCTCATTATTTTATGTTTATAAACGCTTTTGATTCTTTGTAACTTGTCCATGTAATTCATATTTACTATATATATATACTGTTTGTATAATTCATCATTTTCTTGTATATAGATATCATTTATATGCGTAGGTTTTTTTGTTAGCTGCTGAAGCAATAAGCGGTTGCTGTCGTTTATCTACTCGTAATTTGTTATTAATACTTAAAATTGCTTTTCGAATTGTTTTGTTTGTCTACGGCTTAAAATACAATTGTGTTTCTTTTTCTTTTTTTTTTTTTGCGTTTTAGTTTATGTTGTGAATTTAAAAACTCTACTAGACTACATTACAAAATTTTTATCTTCACTGGGGTTTTAGATCGTCCATCGTTCATCCATTTCTACTTTCATACAGTCGCGTCTTCAACTATTCTCATGATTGTGTTACAAAATATATGTATATAAAGAAATGCATACGTGAAATAGTATTTTCGTTGTGACAGTTTTGGGGCGGGGGAGAAGGGGAGTGGTACATTTGGAAGGAGAGGGGCGAAGCTATTCCGTAGATATTGAAAACGTTGCATAATGGGTTTAAACTAAATTGCACATTGAGTTAAATTTTGAACGCAGATTAAATATTATATAGTATATGTATATACATTCAAGTGTATTATTGTATGTCTTGTGTGTGGATATGTACAGCAACACTTGTGTGTGTGTGAGAGATAAAGAGTGGTGTGTGTGATTTGTGTGTTTGTTTGTGGGAGATAGCGGGCACCTTAAAATCTAAGTCTGGTTGTTTTTGAGAGCATTTCGGCTTAATTAAATGTATAAAATACAATTAGTGTTGCTGCTGCTATTGTTGTTTTTGCTGCTGCCCTAGTTGACCATCAGTGTATGCGATTCCATGGGCGCTGCTGAGTCATACAGCGTGTCAGTATCCTGCGTGGGTTCACCCTGCAGTTGGCATTGATTGGACAGGGTGCCCGCACCGCAGTCACAAAAGAAGCTAATGGCAAAATCAAACCAATACAATTAGTAAATTACATTGATTTATACAAACTCAGTTCACTTACCGATCGTGTCGTATGAATTCAACATCATGTCCTGCATGACAATTTTTTATGCAATTCACGCATATGGCATTTCGATCCGTTGTATTGCAAGTTTGGCAACGATAAAAATCGTGCATGGGAAATGATGTGTAGCTGCTAATCTTATATAGACACTGGCCACTCGACACAGCCTTCTCGACCTCATCCTCGTTATTGAAGATGTTATTGCCACGTGTAATTGGTTGCACACCACTGGCCAGGCACAAGCCGCCGAATTTATTTTTAAATATTTGATTATGCTCCAGGGTTGCTGTTGCATTGTTAGTGATCTCCACGCCCGCTGCTTGTCCATCGTAAATCCGATTGCGTCGTAGTATGGGATGCGATTGCGTTGAGATCAAAACGCCAGCCTGCGTATTCCGGAATATATCGTTCTCTTCGAGTATGCCTTTGCCGCCATTGAATATACAAATGCCACCATCACGACCATCATAGATCTTGTTGCGTTTCAATGTTGGATTCGAGTCCGTCTTAATCCACACACCAGCCATGGCATTGTCAAAGATCTCGTTCTGCTCCAGCAACCCCAAACCGCCGTTATAGACCAGAACACCTCCGTTTTGTCCGCCCCAGATCTTGTTGCCACGTATCACCGGATTGCTGCCCGTTCGTATTTGCACTCCCGAATAGAGGTGATTGAAGATATCGTTGTCCTCGAGCTTGCCGTGTCCATTATCATAGAAATAGACGCCAACCTGCTTGCCAGAATGGATGCGATTGCGTCGCAGCACTGGCGTACTGCCCGTGGTTATCCAAACGCCAGCCAGCGTATTCGAGTACACTTCGTTCTCCTCGATCAGCCCTTGACCCTTCTCATGCACATAGATTCCTCCATGTTGGCCATGATGTATCTTATTGTGACGCACTATCGGATCGCTATTTGTGCGTATCTGTATACCGGCCAAAGCGTTGCCATAGATATTGTTGTGCTCAATGAGGCCGCGACCCTCGCCAAAGATGTACACGCCTCCCTGATGACCATTATAGATCTCGTTCTTGCGTATAGTTGGGTTACTATTCGATGTTATCCACACACCTGCACAAATATGTGTATGATATATGTAAGTTACTCTGCCTTTGATTGATGTTTGAAGTTCAAAGACTTACCTGCAAAATTATTCGAATGTATTCGATTCTCGATGAACTGCCCAAGACCATTCTCATGCACATAGATGCCCCCCGTCTGACCATGATGTATCTCACACTTGACCACCGTGGGATTGGCACCAGCCTTCACTTCGAAGCCAGCTATGCGATTGTTGTGAATATCGTTCTTCTCGAAGTACCCCTGAAACGAATAATAGTAATCAGTGTGGTTATGACCATGACCAATTTAATTGTTGGCTTGTTATTATATTCAGTTGTGTTACAAATAATTAGTGAATGTTAAGTACTAATTCAGTCGCTTACTATTTAAATCGCTTTAGTGAAACATATAAAATGGATGTAATTAAAATTTTTTGTATTAGATTTTGGGATTGATTAAATAATGTTATTAATTCCGTAAACTATCAGTATGTTTACCTAGTTGGATGGAATTATTTTCTGAATGATACAGATCAAAATCCCAAATTGTAGTTAAATTAAGAAGTTATAATCGAATTACATATCAAGTAATGGAAATAAATTGTTTATTTAATGCGTTACTAATATGATGAAATAATTTGAAATGGAAATTGAAAGTAAACTAAAAACTAATAAATTGGATAAATGGAAATATATTAATAAATTAGTAACTTAACTTAAATAATCAATACCAATACCAATAGGAAGTAGACAATTTTAGACTCACCATGCCATTCTCAAAGGTAAAGATGCCCACATCACGTCCATGGTGAATGTGATTCTCTCGCATTATGGGACTGGCAAAGTTCTTCACCCAGATGCCGGCCAGAGCATTGCGACTGATTTCGTTGTGTTCATAGGTGCCCTGGGCATAGTCTGTCACATAGAGTCCAACGTTCTCGCAGTCACTGATGTCACAATTGCGAATGACAGGATTGGCACTGACGCCACCCACACAAACGGCAGCACCCACCACAGACGTTGAGCGTATGATGCAGTTGTCCACGGTGGGTGAACAGTTCTCGCCAATGTCCAGGCAATAGTGCTTGTGATGCGACACCGTCGAAGTGACCTCCGGGGAAAATTTGAGCGTCAAATAGCCAACATACGCATACTTGGCGCCTTCGACAAACATGACAGTGGAGCCCGCCTCACGTTCCAGCACCACAGATTCCGCCACATTGCCGGGAGCAGCACCTACAAGCGCGACATCCGAATCAATGAATAGATACTCGCCCTTGTAGTGGCCGGCATGAAGAAAGATAAGCGGACCCGGATGTTCAGTGGGTGGTACGTTTTCCTCATAGATATTGGCCAAAGCATTGACACTCGCGCCGCCAGCTGCTCCTGCGCCACCCGCCGCTGAACTGCTGCTGGTATTTGAGAGACCCGCATTCACATTGCCAGCTCCTGCTCCTGCACCGGCACTTGACCCAGAAGCAAACGCGGCAGCCGCACGCTCCTCGGGATAATCGAGTGCAGCCTGTATGGTATTGAAGAACACAATGCTACGTCCAGAATGCCGTTTATCCTGATATCCAGGACGCACATGAACGCCACGGTAGAGCTGGTGAAAACTCTCTTTCCAGGGATTGGCATACTCCGATTCCTCGGGTTTTTCAAACACAAATTTGCAAAGCTCGGGATTAAACAGTGGCAAATCGTATTCGAATACAGACTGATAGAGACGTTTCCACAACTCCGTGTCATTGGCAATGGTATTGAAACGTTTACACACCAACGCCAGCCGACACAAATCCTGTTCTAGCAGATACGAGAATATGGCCAGTAGCACCTCATCCGCTAGCTCGTACTGCAAATACTGAGCCGCTGTTGGTCCCGCACCACTCGCCGCACTTCCTGCACTGCCCGCCTCCGCATTGGGCATTGCAGCTGTATCCGTTTCGCCGCTTTGCGTGTAGAGGCGACGAGAACGTTTGCGAGCCGGCAGCATATAGTTGTTATCCTCGATGACAGCAGCAGCGCCGCCAACAGGCAAGGCGCCGCAATGCTGTTGCTGCGGCACAGAGCTGTGTACATTGGGTGGCTGGGCTAATGTGGCGCCCGTTGTGGGCGCATTGTTGACGGGAAATGTGGCGCTTGTGGAGGGCGCTTGAACAATGGCGCTGGGCGATGATGACGAGGATGTTGCAGATGTTGCCGAGGATGTCGATGATGCCGATGATGTTGAGGACGACGACGATGAGGACGAAGATGACGATGAAGACGACGAGGAGGACGTTGACGTTGAGCTGGCAGGTGACGAGGTGCTGGGATTGATCAAAGTGGGTGAACTACTTGCTGGGCCAACAACCATAACAGCACCAGCTCCAGTTGATGATGACGCACTCGTAGCACACCATTGCTCATGATTACTGTTGTTGTTGCTGGCGGCGACTGCGGCAGAGATCTTGCGCCTCAAGTCGTAAGGCGACTGATGGCAGCAGGATGCAGTTGCTGTTGCAGTGCTGATGTTGCTGCTGCCGCTACTGCAGTTGAGAGTATTTTGAGTGGAAGATGTGCTGGGAAACATTGAAGTGCAGGTGGTGATGTTGTTGCTACTGCTGCTTGGACCGGCAGCTGAGTTGCCCTCGGTTGTGTCCATGATTTGAACAGTGCTGTAAGCATGATTGACTCCTCCACTTGTTGTTCCCGTTGTGCTGTTTGTGGCAGAAGTGCTGTTTGTGCCCGCTGCAGCTGCTGCTGCGTTGCTGCTGCTTGTAGGCTGCCCGCTATCAAAGTATTCGGCTGAATTACCGGTGTTGTTACCTTGATTAGCAACTCCACCAACGCCACCTGCTCCTCCTCCAGCAGATGAGGGTGGCGCCGTGCTTGTCGAGGAGGCGGCAGCTGCACTGCTTTGTTGTGCATGCACGCTCTGTTGCAGCATGGGATCCATAATGTTACCCGTGGGACGATTCGGCATCGCAATGCGATTGGCTCCTTTTCGTCTCGAGCGTCGCACATAGGTGCGTGATGATGTGAATGATGCACTGGGCATTTCGAAGAGTGTGTGTGTATGGTGGGGGGAGGCGGAGGTTAAGAGAAGTCTTATGGCCGTTTAACACTTTTTCACTGTATTGAATTATAATTTCCAACCCCAATCCACAATTCCAATTCTACTCACACACACACAAGTTGACTTACACACACACACATGCAGAGTGAGAGCCACAGACAGACCCACACACACAGTCTCAAATTAAGTGTGAACACCGCGATTCGTACTATACGGATTTTCTCCTTTCACTTGCTGCTTACAGATTGCAAACACTTTAGCTTAACACTTTTCCATATGCCATTTACTTATTTGTATCGCAATTGTTTCTGATGCGAACATTTTCCCCAAAAAACTATTGGTCGTTCATCAGCCAGTTTTTTGCCTGCTTCATCATCTGCTCTTCTTCCTATTGTATGTATTTGCGTGTAAATGAGTGCGTGTGTTTGAACGTGTGTGTGTGTGTGGAGTTTTCGGGGTTTCTATCCTTTGTTTCTCCTTTGTTTTGTTTTATTTGGATAGAAGAGCAACACTAGCTATCACATTGTTGGCTGCTCGCTGTTTCGCTCGCTCATTGTTTCTTTTGTTTGCTCTTTGTGCCTTGGTTTCGTATTGGGCAGCTGAAAATTTCTTTTAACTTTTCCACAACTTTTTTGTTAGCCGCACTAACTTAGTAATTTCCAAGTATTTCTCTAACTTTTTAGACTTTGCAACAAATTGTAAGGTGAAATCACCATTTAAAGCAAATAAAAACGATTTTTAATTCACTGTGAACGAAGCTGGGAAACGTAGGAAACGAGAATAGAGGTGGCGAAACATCGATGATACTATCGATGCATCGATGCTTTCCATCATTTCTCTTATATATCGATTTTTTAATGTGCACATCGATGGTCAATTACAATAAAAAAAATATAAATTAATTTTCATTAAGTAATTTTACAATTAAATACATATAAGTTTCAGATATATTCGGCTTTTTTCAACATAAAAAAGAGTTATTTTATACTAGGTGTCGGAATATAGCAACCCTGATATCCGTGCTCTTTATATGATTTGTTTTTAATTATTAATTAGTACGTAAATATACAATGTACATATACGTACATAGTTTTTAAGTGTCAACATACTTATATATGAAGTGGCTATATTTAATAATTTTAAAATTAATAAATCATAAATGGTCACCCTGCCGGCCATCTTCGATGATTTTGTGATGACAATTTGTGATCGATTCAGCCATCGATTACCTTTCCCGCCACTTCTGGCATCGCTTCGTGCATAGATTGCAACGCAAAACGAAATTCGCAAATATATTTTAGCATTTGGCATTACATCAATTCAAGTAGACGACTAAAATGGCACCCATTGCAAGCTTAACAACGGGGATCATTGCTGTAAGCATAAATCGGTAATATTTAAGCATTTCATAAAATAAAAGCGTTTCGCTTCTCCCAATGATAGCGCATAATGCATGGCGAAGATGTCCCGCAACCAGTACTGCAAATTTTGGGCATTAAAAGAATCAACACGAACTCAGATCAGGAACGTTATCGTCTGCTAATGTCGGATGGCAAGTATTACAACAGTTATGCCATGCTGGCCAGTCAACTGAACGAGATGCAGCAAAAGGGACTCCTCAATGAGAATACAATTGTGCGGCTTGATAAGTACATGACTTCCATGGTGGGCAAAGAAGGCTCTGGCAAGTAAGTTGCATATGTAAATAGCAGTCAGATTTGGTCCTTTAATATCTATTCATAGGCGTGTGCTTATTGTAACAGAGCTGACTGTCTTGAATTCGGGTGCCGAGGTTAAATCAAAGATTGGCGACCCGGTCACCTATGAAAATGCAGCAAAACAGGACGCTGCTCCAAAACCTGCTGCAGCTCCTGCTGCTCCACCCGCCACCAAAAAGGAACAATCCTACAAGAACCATAACAACAACAATACTATGGAGAGCTCAATGAATAGTACACTCAATACGGGCCTAACACATCCCATTGCCAGTCTGAGTCCGTATCAAAACAAATGGGTTATTAAGGCGCGCGTCACCTCAAAGACCGCCATTCGCACCTGGAGCAATGCTCGAGGCGAAGGAAAGCTTTTCAGCATGGACTTGATGGATGAATCGGGCGAAATACGTGCCACAGCTTTTAAGGAACAGTGTGACAAGTTTTATGATCTCATTGAGGTGGACAATGTCTATTTCTTCTCCAAGTGCCAACTTAAGCCGGCCAACAAGCAGTATTCGCAGCTCAAGAACGATTACGAGATGACCTTCACGGGCGAAACTGTTGTGCAGTTGTGCGATGATGCTGATGATGGCGGTATCCCGAGATAAAGTTCGATTTGATACCCATCTCGCAGATTGCCGACATGGAGAATAAGGCGGCCGTGGATACCATTGGCATTTGCAAGGATGTGGGCGAGCTGCAGTCGTTCACATCGCGCACCACTAACAAGGAGTTCAAGAAACGTGATCTGACACTGGTGGACATGAGCAATGCAGCTGTCAGCCTGACATTGTGGGGTGATGAAGCTGTGAACTTCGATGGCCATGTTCAGCCAGTTATTTTGGTGAAGGGATCACGCATTAATGAGTTTAATGGTGGCAAAAGTCTCAGTGTTGGCGGCGGTTCGATTCTGAAGATTAATCCAGATATGCCAGAGGCACATAAACTGCGTGGTTGGTTTGACAATGGCGGCGGAGATAATATCAGTAATCTGGTCTCAGCACGAACTGGTGGCGGCAGCTTTAGCACCGATTGGGTGACTCTTAAGGAGGCGCGCATGCGCAATCTTGGCTCGGGCGACAAACCAGACTACTTCCAATGCAAGGCTGTTGTACACATTGTCAAGCAGGAGAATTCATTCTATAAGGCTTGTCCACAGGCGGAATGCAACAAGAAGATCGTGGATGAGGGTAATGGACAGTATCGCTGTGAGCGTTGCAATGCAGCGTATCCCAACTTTAAATACCGCTTGTTGGTTAATGTGAGTATTAAAATAAACTTTATTGAAGAAAATTATTAAACTATTTGCGATCTCACAGATGAGTATTGGCGATTGGACCTCAAATCGCTGGGTGACCTGTTTTAATGAGGCTGGCGAGCAGCTGCTAAAGCATACCGCCCAAGAAGTCGGCGAGGCATTGGAGAATGATCCTGCTACTGCAGAGAAAATGTTTGCCGACATTAATTTCTCATCATTCATATTTAAGCTGCGTTGCAAGAATGAAATGTACGGGGACATGACTCGAAACAAGTTGTCGGTTCAGTCAATGACTCCGATTAATTACAAGGAGTATAACAAACATTTGATCAAGGAATTGAAGGAGATGACAGGCATTGGACCTTCTAATTGAGGGTTAAATAACGTGCAGTGCGTGTACCATACATAATACTAATTCCATACGTTTAAATATTGATATAGGGCACATATGATTGAAATAAATTATCTACTATTTCTATTGGCTACTCCAATTCTTATTTGTTATCCAATTATAGGAAACAGTGGAGTGAAAATGTGAGGAAAACTTCCTGTTACTTTTTTTTAATTTAGTTGAAAAACGATTCTCATTTTTTAATTTTAAAAAGTAAAATCTCATTAGTATTTGATTGATTGAAAATAAATTAGTTTTCGGTTTATTTTTTAAATTATAAAATGGCGCTAAACTGCAGCATTGAGTCATTATGTACATATATCGTTAAAAATATCGATTAGCTTTGCTATTTTGTGTTTGGTTACGATCAGCTGATTTTGTTGGTCCGGAACGAATGGGAAATGGAATGCTGATTTTTCTCTTTACTAAAATAATGAATAAAAAATATATAATATATAAAATTAAATATTTCTTCATGTATGACATAAATAATATATTGTACAAAATATAATATATTAAAAACGTACGTAAACAATACGCTCACTATGTTTTGAATCGATATCTTATTGAGTAAACGTATCGTGAAATCGAAAATCGATACATTAAGGCTTCGATGGTGTCAGTGCATTTAAGTAAACAATAGAATAACAAGGTGTCAGGAAATGCCAAGTGAAAGGGAAAGAGTTGTACCTGTGGCTTCGGCCTCCTATTCAAATCTGGTAATTAGTTAAGTGCATGCTATATACTACTATTATCAGTCAACATATTATTTAATTTTTAATGTAGTCGTAACAGAAAACATATGTATATGTAGATATGATGTATCTAGTGCATATGCATATGTATCTACAAATACATACATACATATGTATAAGCAGGCCTTCTGATAATCCATTCTTTGTTTTGCAGGTTGGCTTTATTTTTATATTCAATCTTATTGTTGGAACGGGAGCATTAACACTTCCTGGAGTATTTGCGAAGGCAGGATGGTTTCTCGGCTTGGTCGTAATATTATTGCTGGCAATTATGAGTTACATGACAGTCACATTTATTATTGAAGCGATGGCTGGAGCCAATGCAATAAAAAATTGGCAGAATCTACAGGTTCGGCGGCGCACTCGAAACTCGATTGGAAACAGCGATGATGAAAGAGATCTGGAGTCCACTCCACTGATTGGATCTGGTGCCGAGGAGAGTCATTATTACCAACTAACGCACAAATTTGAATTGGGTGAAATGGCTTCATTATTTTTCAACGACTTTGGACGCGTCCTATTTTATTTGTGCTTTATTGTTTATCTCTTTGGAGACTTGAGCATTTATTCAGCAGCGGTATCTAGAAGCTTGCGCGATATTATATGGTAAGAATACTATTTTTAAAATAGCAAGAAAATCAATGGTGCACAGAAGATAAGATAAGAACAAAACCATGTATGAACTTATTTTTCAATTGTTTTCCTTTCAGCGAACACGATCGCTCAAATAGTTCAGATATCTCGATTGTAGAATCGAAAACTATGTACCAGCCTGGTAATTTCCAAAGTAAGGGAAACCACACATGCTGGAAGGATCATAGTATATCTCGGATACACATGTATCGGATAATATTAATTGCGTTTAATGTGATTTTCGGTCCAATCATTTTGTGTGGCATTCAGAAAACGAAATATTTGCAAATGTTGACTGCGATCTTCCGTTGGCTGGGTAGGTACTACCATATGTTTGCAAGGCTAATCTTATATGAGTCACATCTTTTATTTATAGCGTTTACATTCATGATCTGCATTGCCACAAAGTTGCTCATCACTGATGGTGCCAAGGGACATCCTGTTGGCGTCAATTTCTATGGATCTCCTCCCTTATTTGGCGCTTGTGTCTATTCGTTTATGTGCCACCATTCGTTGCCTAGTTTACTGGCACCACTTAGAAATAAGTCAAAGGTATCAAAAATTCTCTCATATGATTACATTGTCATTTGTATGTTCTATATTGTTTTAGCTATGACAGGCATTTTTGCATTTGAGCACGTTGAAGATCTCTACACACTCAATTTTCTGCCCGATCAAGAAAACTCGAAAGATTTCTTGTCTGGTTTATATGTTGTCATTGACTACTTTCTATCCTTATTCCCGGTGTTTACGTTATCAACAAGCTTTCCAGTTATCGCAGTGACGCTCAAAAATAATCTACAAATTCTATTTCTCGATATGTCACGATATGAATCGTATAATTTGTGCATTCGTGCTTTGTTTCCACTTATGACGATTTTACCATCATTTTGTGTGGCATATTTAACCGACAGTCTCTCTACACTTGTGGCATTTACGGGCAGCTATGCTGGAACTGGAATTCAATACATAATACCAGTTTGTTTGCTATATTTCTCAAGGCGAACGTGTACTGAGCTTTTGGGTAGTGGTATCGTTAACCATTTTCAGAGTCCGTTCAAATCAAATGGATGGTTAATATTGGTTTTAATTTGGTCTGTCATTTGTGTCGTCCTAGTGTCCATCAATTTGTTCCATTGAAATATGTATCTACATTTACTAACTGTTAACCCTATGCCAAATCTGATGTTTTTATCGGCTGTGAGACGAAATTAAAACTAAAAAAATTTCGCAAATCCAATTTTATTATTGTCGGATACTTGATGCGATAGAATGTGCGTAAAAACCTAAATTGTATCCAAATGATACTCTTATTTACCGTTTCCTATTTAAACACGAACTATCGAATTTAACCCGAAAAACAATTTTACAGAAAGCTAATATTTTTAATGTAAGTGTAATATCATGTACCTTTTATGTGTCTGTTTGATAATGTACAGCGCAACAAATGAATTATTATTAAATATTGATGTTATGTTATATATAAATACTAATAATCATTTGATAATATTCTATATGTAGTTGAATAATTTACGTCAACGTATTTTCGTATGGAAAATAATATTCTATTGTCACATTTTCAACTTGTTTGATTGTGTAAAGAAACATTATGTTAAATAAAATAAAATATATCTTCTTATTATATCATATAAATAATCTGAGAGCACAATTTGTTCTCCACAAATTAATAGAACAACAGATACAGGCAATATTACTGAAAGCATTTTTTCAGTTGCATTTTAGTAACTACTGGAACATCGGGGAGATCAAGTTTTAGTCAAGTAAGTCTTATCGAAAATCAATCAACTTGCAGACTTTGTGTATGTTTTCTTGATAAACATGTTTTGACTATAATTCTGATGTCTTTTTTGAACGTGTGTGATCAAGTAGTTGAACGATCGAAGAATCTGTTGATTGAGTGAATCAATAAAATGTAAATACCCATGGAATAGTCTAACAGCAGCGTAAGTCGGAAGCAAATTTCATGCCTTAAGAAGGAATACGAATTACTTTTTAAGATTTTAATTCGGACTGGTCAATGGTCATTCCAGATATTCAAGAGGTGCATAAATTTTGATACTGATTGAAAAAACACAGAGAATATGTTTTCTAAAAACGATTGGATTACACTAAAGGGCGGTTTCACTGCGAGAATGTGAAGCATGCTCCAAACTAAATATAATTTTTGACTAAGAGGAGTAGTAATGACTGAGAACCAAATAAAAATCGCTTAGTCAAAATTCGAGAGTAATGTTAGGTTTATTATGTATTTTTGCTGACTTCTAATAAATTCATATATATGTATATATATAGTACTTTCTATATGCGCACATAAGGATTTATATATGTATAAAATTTCAATTTTTAATACGTCACTCTATTTGAGTTGAAGTTGACTAGTATTCGCAGTTATTCTTTTTAAATTGATTGATTCATCATTTTGTTTGCTTTTCTTTTTTATAAATATGATTATTTTCGCTTCTGATGCGTGATATATGTATGTATAAATATATTTCTAGTGTATATAAAAAGACTAAATAGTTTTTATTTCGTTAAAAATGTACAAAACTGGAAAACTTATGTTTGCTTGACGTCGAAGTTCTCTGTGAAAAGTTCCATATGTATATATATAGTATCTAAATATGTATAAATTTATTGTTAAAGTAAAAACTGCATTGCACATTTCGTCAATTTTACTTGTACATCCGCACGTATGATGCTTGTAACCATTTTACGGTATATTTCAATTTTGTATCATCATTTTGATTAGCGTTAAATGTTTATATTTTGTAATTTTTGGTTTCTGATTTGATTTTCGATACAATATGCATATAAATATTTATTAGAAATTTGATCATTTGCATTTTACTTAGGCTCTAAACTTTTGTAGTTTACATGTATGTATTTCACTTTATTGATCTGTTTTTTTTAGTAACTTTCGCGACAATTCCCCGTGTAACTCGTATAATAAATTCATAATATAGGTGTATATGTAATTGTAAAATAATTTCTTAACGTATAGTCCAACTAAATTAGGAAATTCTAGAAGCAACCTATTTTTTACAACTTGCGTTTTCATTGCGCTTTGGATATGCAGCGAACATTTGGCACCAAAAACAAATAATTACAAAAGATTAATTAACTAAAATGAAATAATTTCTATTGACACAATACTCGTAACGTTCTTCGTCGGCTGAGCGTCAACCCATTTGCTTAGCGCTGCAGATAAGAGAAATCGGTTTGCGCCGCTTGGGATTGACCTTGCAACTGCTGCTGCTGCTGGTGATGATGATGGTGATGATGTTGTTGGTGTTGGTGTTGGTGTTGATGGTGATGCTGATGTTGGCAGTTCAGTTGTTGCTCCATTTGATCCATTTGATAGCCAAATGAGGGCAGCTCCTGATCATGCTGCTCCACAGAGAAACTCAGGCCACATGAGCAATGCTCAATGTGTGGCTGCCGCATTGTGGCAGTAGATGCAGCGGGCGTCGCATGCACCAACGCCTGCTCAGTGATGATGGTCGGCGTGGGCGATGGCGACGACAGACACTCCTGGCAATAGTGCGCCGCTGGACCAGGTGTTGGAGCATGGATGTGTCCATGACCATGACCATGACCATGTAGTGTATGATGATTGAATGATTGTACGTATGCAGAAGTCGGCGGTGGTGGCGGCGGTGGAGGTGGTGGTGTCAATGATGGCGTGGACGTGCTAGAGTCCGAGCTCTCGGTGGCAGTCTGGGTTGCCGTGCTGCTCGACGTCGATGTGGATGAGGATGGCTTGTGTGGCTGATGCGGCTGATCGGGTGGATGATGGCAGCGACATATTGTAACTCAAAAAGTGCCGCCATCGTGATGATGACTGGATGAAGATGTGTTTGTTGTTGTGGTTGCTGCCTCAGCAGCTACAGTGGACATGGACGATGCCTGCATTGCGCTCCCCGCCAGGCTATTCCCATTGCTAGTGGCCTGATGGTGATGCTGCGGGGAGCTATAGTCATCGGCATCGCCATTTCCGCTGCCGATGCCATTGTGCTGTTGCTGCAATTGATGGTGATTGTTGATGGAATGATTAAGCGATGGATGTGTGTTTGGTGTGTGTGCCTCGTCCACAGCGATGCCAATGCCAGCGCCCAGACCATTCGAACTCACGCCCAGCGACTTAGGCGGAATGGGTGGCGGTGGCACAGGTATGTCTTCCACATCGAAGGAACTGGTGGAACTCTCCCGTTGCGTTATATTCAGGGCACCCCCATGCATCTGCATATCCAGGCTGCCATTCGAGCTGATGCGGCAATGCTCTCGATGATGCACCGTGCTCAGGGAAATGGAGGACGACTCTTCGCTTAGATTGTTCAACTGATTAAGATCTCGCGAGCTAGTGGTGGAAATGCCCGAGTCACGAAAATCATTGGGCGCAAAGCAAACATTCAAATGGCTGCCAGCCTCTTGCAGGTTGTGGGGCAGCGAATGTGGTTGCTGATCCGCTTCGGGATCATCGAAACTAATATCGACCACAGCATACTTTTGGCCATGCTGCTGCTGTGCCGAGTGCCGTCGGGCTGTCGCATCTGCCGAAGTGCCAAAGTCATTGAATATCAAGGGATTGGAGGCGCGTTTGTCCGGTGTAATGCCTCGCGGTGGCAATGGCGGTGCATTGGGTGAATTGTAGGTCGGTTGACGCTTTGGCGGCACCTCGGGACTGTCCATCGCGCCGTTCGTTATAAAGTTCTGTGAGCGCGGACGATTGGGCACTGGCGGCGCCTCGATCAGCTCAATGCTGAGACTCTCCTTGCTGAGCGTCTGATAGGAATTCATCGCTTCCACTGGTCGCAGCGTGTCTCCGGGTCGCGTATAGATCTCGTCCAGTTCGTACACATAATTAGCGTTCGGATTGCCGCTGGCCATTTGCTGGTGTGCAGCCGCCGCTGCCGCTGCTGCTGCTGTGCGCTGTTCCGTTGGCAGTGGCGGCAGCGGTGTATTCACAATGCTCTCGGAAGGCTGACGCTTTAACCGACCCATGCCGGAGAGACTTTGTTTCAGTTGCGAGAAACGCTCGAGAAGACGATTGTGCAACGGTTGCACGCCAGCTGGCGCCAGTTGCCCATGCAGTTCCAATGCCTGCTCCAATATCTGTATCTGCTCTAGAATCAAGATCTTCAAGCGCTGCACATTCGCCTGCTGGCCTGCGCCTTGTGGTGACTTGAGAAAATGCTCGGAGAAGAAGGCCTCCTGATACTTGCTAATGCCGCCCATGACATTCGCGTCGATGGTGCCTTGTAGTCGCATTGAAAACGGATTTATGTTGCGCTTGGGATCGCGTCGATACTGCACAATCAGCTCGGCCAGCTCCTTGCCCGCATTGCTAATAATCTCGCAGGCATACTCCACTGGTGTCAGCTCCTGCACTGACTTTTGCTTGACCTCAAACCAACGCAAGATGCCTGGCAACGTGCTGGCAATGTCCAGTGTAGTTCGCTCAATCCAGAGAGATTTGAACTCGTTGTCCTTATCGATAGGACCCTTGTACATGGGTCGATCGTAGATGAAACGTGTCACATCGTTCACCTCGTAGAAGCGCGCTATCTTCTCTGGCACCGGCACCATGGCTGTCTTGAGAGCCTGTGCATCGCCCACGGGTCGCACATTGCTGATCTGAATGTATTGCTCGGGCGCATTCAGAATTGCGGCATCCGGTGGACTGTTGTTGGCCAGTATCTGTGCGCTGGGGAACTCGGTTTGCAGGCGCTGCGTAAAGGCGCCAATCCGCTCGTACTCCAGGCCACGGTAGACGAACTGCTTGTTCTGTAAACGCGGGGGAAATTAGAAAATGAAGAGCAAAATTCTAGTAGAATTTGCTTACTCGCACAAACAAGGGCAATCCCATGCCATAGAAGCCAACACGGAAGTATTCTGGCTCTGGGCGGAGTTGGGTCAATATGTTTTGAAAGAACTTGGCTTCCAGTATGAGTATATCGCTCAGCTTGTTGTAGTCAAAGCGACGCGTCTCGTAGAGCTGCGCCAGTTCTTTGCAAAGTGGAATGCCCTTCTCCCAGCATTTGCCTTTGTCGAAGTATTTGAGTATCTGCAAGCATAACAGTTTTTACTAAAAACTTCTCCGCAATTGTATTCGACATAAAATGTACCTCGTGATAGAGTCGTTCCTTGCGTTGCCATTCGGGCTGTCCGCCATTGTCGAAGGGCGCAAAGCTTTGCGTCTCACGATCCCAGCTGAGCATGGAAGCATACAGTTTCAGTGTGTAGCCTGCTTCGGTATAGTTCTCTGCCTGCAGATGCAGATTGTGCAGCTTGTAGATGTATCTGTGAAGTATTTATTTGGTTATTAATTAGTTATTGATACTAGGTACAACTGCAACTCACCTTAGATACATTTCCTTGCGATTGATTTCGTTTTTATAGAAGTTTAGCAGATTGACGGTGCACGTCATGCGTTTATCGCGATTCTCTTCGCCCTGCATGACACTGCGATAGTCGAGCAGTCTCTCGAGAAGTCGCGTTACTGAACCAATGAAAGCTGTGCCCGCATCCTTCCAGTTTGGATTCTCCACTTGCACTTTCTCCAGCAAACTAGTTTTAAGAATTCGCATAGAACTAATTTAGTATAACTTCAAACGATAGCAAAGTATATGGGTTTGGCAAAGTATTTTACAGAAATAATGAGAGAGAAAAATGGGAGTACCAGAAGGAAGTTCAAGATGTTGGTAGGCATAGGCATTAACTAAAGAAAATAGAAAATAGCAGGAGAGCTTCGGTTAACCGAAGGATGTTGTATGCTTGCAGATTATTCCTTGTTAAAGATTTCATTTACAAATAGAAATTTTATTCGCTTTTCTAAATTGCTAACAGACCGCATTCAAATAAAATTAAATATTCGTAACGTATTAAAAAATCGTTTTAAAATTATTGATAAAGTGAATGCTAATTCAAAATTACGTATACGTAACGTATTTCAATCTTTAAAATAATGTTTTAATTTAAAAAATTACGTATACGCATCATGTTTCAATGACAAAATGACTGTTTTACATTTTCTGCAACATTACGTATACGCTATGTTTATTAAAATGTGATCTTCTATGGGAATGTACATTGCATGAACTTATTTACTTTTTACGTATACGTAATGTAAGTATATGTTTAGTGTATATGAAAATGCACAAATTCTGTGTACTACAGACAGACATATGATAAAATCCACTAAAAACTGATGAAGATAATCTAAATGGATTCATCTGCAAGCACATGAGATAAGCAGTTCTACGACAAAGGCAAAATGCGAGTTGAACTTACACCAAGCTGAGATGTTCCCTTTTTATGGATGGCGATTGCAATGAATGTGATGTGAGACATTTATACAGACATTTATATACATTTAATCATACATACATAGTTACATATATATATACACATATGTTACAAGATATGGCGATGTACAAAATCTACTTACATGGTGCTGAACAGCTCTCGATATTCGTCGTCTCCTTTGTTCTCACTGATCAACAGATCCAGCTTGTCAATGAGCTCGCTCTCCACTAGCCTAAAAGATCCACGAGCAGCCTAAGAATAGAATTGTGGAAATAATAATAAAACGTACTGTATTAGTATTTTTTAGCTAAATTATAAATTGTTGTAATAATAGTATTGTGAAGAAATCTATTTATAAAGTAAACTATTTTTCTCAATTTTAAATTTCCTGTTACGTATACGTAATTTGGTAAATTATATTAATAATGTATTGCAATTTAAATAACAAGTAACAAAGCTACAGTCTAGTGTGCTCGAATAAATCGCAGAGGCAGCAGCGCGAATTATTCGAAGCAGCAGCGGCGCGAATGGTATATTTGGTATATCTATATAGTACCACATTCAAATTATGCCATAGACGGCACAATATACTAGCTCCCTATGGGTAGCGGGTAAAAAAAGAATTTGGCTTTATGTTTTTCCTCACCTGTTCACACTGCATCATGTCATAGAAGACGGAGAGCGTGGCCTTGCGCAGAGCTGGCTCTGGCACCAAAGTCACCTCCAGGAATGGCCCAACCATTGAGGGGATGAAGTGCAGCTTTTGTTCGCCCAGCTGCGACCACATGCTGAGTATTTGGAAGCCCATCAGGACACGCATATCGCCATGCGAATGCAGTATTTTCAATCGCTTAGGTTCCCTATACTGCTCCAGCTGCAGCGAGGGTTGGGTGAGAAAGGTGACGGCCAAGCTGAAGTAACTCCACCAGAGCTGCGAATCAAAGGCCTGCGGGCCAAGGAAACGATAGACCAAAGGCTTGGCAAACTCTTCCAGTGACTTGCGCAGCACATCATTCGCAGCTAGCTTCATAACCAACCAGTCATTGGGATACACGAGCCAATCCTGAGTGAGCAGCTCCTCGTAGACGAGCAGCGACTTGCTGAGGAAGTCCTTGAGGTCGCGCGGATCCTTGTTGGGCGTCAACTCGTCCCAGAAGCGTTTGTAGTGCGTCTCATCGAGCAGCTGCAGCAGCCCCAACAGGCAGGCTACTAATTGAGGCAGCACCGCATTTGAACCCTCCATAATGATGCTGATGGTGCGTATCAAAATGCCCAGAATATTCTTGCATAACGAGTCCAGATCGTGCTGCAGTGTGTTTGTGACCTTGTCGCGTTGCTCACGCTGCAGTTCGTAGAGTTGGGTTAAGATCTCCGAGAGAATCTCGGCGCAGAGACGCAGCTCGTCGCGCCGACTCAAATGCATGCGCAAATGTTTGCAGGCCACCGATAAGACAACAGTGCGTGAATCTGCGTAGCAAAAGCAAAGATTAGTGAGGCACAATTAAAAGATTACCATCCATTGCTTACCATCCTCATGAAAGAGTTCACCGGAAACCAAATCCTTGACCGCCTGCAGCTTGGCCTGAATGAGACGGTTCGGTGCACCGCGTGGTATGGCATCCAGCATATTCCTCGCCAGCATGCCCAGCTCTGGAGCGGGCAGCGTATCCTTTAGCTGCTCCAACACCACGCCCGTTGAGTTGAGCAGCGCCTCCTGTGTGGGTATAATGACATCATACGATGGCACCGCCAGCATGCCATTCAAAGCCGTGAACAGCGAGTGCAGATCCCGTCTAAACGAGTCTTCATACTGTCCGCCTGTGGCGCGTGCAAATAGACGACGCGACTGTATCAGCAGCTTGAAGATGTACTCCAGCGAACCGAAGCACTTTTGAAACGGATCCGGATGCTCGGCTTTGGTCATAAATACGGCCATGTGCTCCACCGATGTAATGAGCCCTTTGTACACCAAGGCGGCAGCAAAATGATTCTCAATGTATTCGTGCATCACGGGACGAAAGTGCTGGAACTTGTTGCTTTGCAGCAGGCTAAAGATGCTCACGAGCACGTGGAAGACCAGTCCCGAATGCGTGGTGCTGTTGCCCTCCTCATTGGAAAACATGGCAAACAATGCATCGAGCACATCTTGCAAGAACTTCACCAGCTCCTCATCGTTCAAACGCAGCACTCCCGTCAGCGAGTCCTGTATGGTGTCGGGATGTGCTCGCCACTGCAGCAGCGACAGCAGATCCGCATTCTGTGTCAGTTTCGTGGAGCAGAGCAGCGAGCGCAGCACAAACACCTCCTTGGAGCTGCGACTAAAACAACCACTGCAATCCATCTTGGCCTGCGCATCCCGCGGACGGCACTGCAACCGCAAATAGCTGGATGCCTGTAAGCTTGGCCGGATCCTCGCACTTATACACATACAACTCGTGCTGACCGTCGCCCAAAGTGGCGCCACTCGTGTCCATCAGCCGTGCAAAGCTGAAGGCAAACAGCTTCGGTTCCGACTTCTCTCGTGTCGAGCAATGACGAAACTCAAAACGGACATGCGCGGTGGCAAACTTATCGATGGGCACACTGAGGCGCAGCATCTCATTCCAGCTGGGCGCATTCTGATGATAGAGTATCATGGAGCGATACTGAGGCAGCGCATCCATGCCCGAGGCACCCCACAGGCAATCGCTGAGCACATTGCCAGCGACATCCAAGACCACAACGGTGACCAAAATGTTCTTGCCAGTGTTTTTGCCACCACGCTCGAATTCGCCACGTTCCAGCGTGAGGAAGAGATCGTTGCGGACATCACCGGGCATGATGACATCGGGGAAACCCATTTTGCGTGTAATCGTCGTGCCCTGGAAGAGCAGCGGCTGCTCCGCTCGGGCCTGACCCAAGCCACCGTGCAGCAGCTTGAGCGATACTACAATACCCTGAGTGCTTTGATTGCCCGTTTGTATGGGCGAGAATTTGCCGCTGGACTTCTTAATGATGAGTTCGGGCAGCAAATGGAAATCCTTCTCCTCGCTTTGATACAGTTTGAAGCTATACTCGTGCTCCTCGCTCGACTGTTGCTCCAGACTGTTGTCCAGCTGACAAATGTCGCTCAGCGAGAGAACGCCAACTCCAAAAGGACGTCGATAGGTGGCGCCACCCAAGCAGGTGTTGTTCTTCTCAGTCTTCTTGATCGAATCGGATTGTATGATTTTACCCACCCGCATTACAACTGCAACAAGATGCAGCTCCTCATGCAGATCAGCGGCGCCTGTTGAAAAATTGATTTACAGATGAAATAGAAGAAGAAGTATTGAGCTTACCAAGATCTGTGAAAACAGAGCAATTGCTGTGCAGTTTCTCTATGTAATTGGAGAAGCCATCCTTGGAGATCTTCACCAGAAAGCGCTCGGACAGCGGACGCATACGATTGCCGTCGTAAAGAAAGAAATAGACCTCGGCATCATCGCCACCAATGCGATGTCCAAAGTCACGCATGCAAAAATATAAATGATGACTGAGAATCTTGCGCTGCGTCTTTCTGCGCAGCGTGCCGCGACTCTGTAAAAAACGAAAAAGGATTAACTATGCCAGAGATTGATGGGTCACTCGTTTGCCTTACCGAGGAGGCCTTGGCATTGTCGGCACTGCTCACGTGCACATTGTAGAGCTTCACAATGCCAATGCCATGTGGATCGACGGCCAATGGTCCCACACGTGGCACCAGATCGAGTCCCAGTTTGCTGCAAAAAAACAAAACAGGATCAAAGATCAGTTGGCTGAGTAATTGCTGATAGCTGATAGCAATAAATTGGAGAACAGCTAAAATAACTTTGCCACTTAGTCACGTAGCAAGCTGTGTGCTGATATGCAATATGGAAATGTGGGAGAGAGCATAAGCGGAGGAGGAGGAGTGAAAGGTGGAGTGAGCGGAGCTAGCCAGCTGCGTTTATTTGGGCAACTAGCGAAGCTTAAATGAACTTGACGCATTCGTTATTAATTGTCAGTTTGGTGGAGTCGAGCGTCTCTCTTTGTCTCAAGTGGTGCGCCAACATCTTTCATTCAATTTGCTCAGTCAGCGCCCCGCGTCACATCATTAATCACACAGGGATTCCAAAAATAAAAAACACACGTGAGAAACGCGTATGTGGAAGGGCAATGAAACCTGCCCAACTGGCGACACGCGGGTGGAGGGGGAAAAGTGAACTGAATTCTATAGCTACAATACTGTTGAGTGCCAGTGACTGCCAACTTGGGTTATAAAGTCGAAATTAATATACTTGTACCCATGGCAAGACGCTATCACTTGATTATAGCCGCGTAGAGTGGAATTGTGACATTTTAAACAGCTTTAAATTGTAGGTGTATAAAATAGATTTCTGGAGTCCTAATTTTGTGAGATTTATTTAATTTAAATTGAAAATAAATTTATGATTTAGCATAGCATTAATTCTTATACTTTTTAAAAACTAATGAATTAGAAAGATTTATTAAAACAACTTATTTTTAGATCCTTAATTTTTAATTAGAGTTCAAACAGCATAGTTATAATGTGGACATTTTAATTTTCATTATTCATTTCATTAAGCGTTTGAACCTAAAGAAATTCAACATTCCAACCAAATATATATGCTCTAGCACCTACAAACATGTTACAAACTAGGTTTATAGTTCAGATCCCCAATCTATAGCAACATGTTGAAGACTAATTTAAATAAACCATTATTTTCATTTGTTAATATTACGCTTTAAAAATCTCAGCTCTTATAATAACTTATTAATTTAAATAAAGTGACGATACCTAATTTCAAGCTACACTTAAAAAATTAAAATAAACATAATTAAGATTGTCATCTAAACAAGAGTAATTTTTAATGGAATTCTAGTTCAGAATAAAAACTGTGATTATAAATTGCGATGCTATCGGGAGCTGCCCAAAAACGTTGAGAAAGTGAGAAATGTACATGGCAATAATCAACGTTGAAGTTCTCATAAGTATTGCCATTGGATCCGCATGATATGACGCATAAATTTGGCTTACAAAGTTGCTGCCAGTCTTTTTGTTTTGTGTTCACTTCTGGCTCAGAGAGGAGTCGGCTGTAAGTGTGGTAGTAAGCGAAGCCCAAGCTCAAGCGCAGAGGTAATGAGTTCACGGCATTCCGGTGGCGCATACGAAAGTTGAGTTAACCTGGCAGTGGCAGCCGAGCATCGAGCACCGAACACTGAACACCGAAAACGATCCAACGTCATCAGCAATATGTTGCCGACGTCGTTGTTGCCGTCGTCGTCGCCGTCGACGATGATGTTGCTACCTCGGCTACGCTTGAGTTTTTCTACCTGGCTTACGCAGCGAGCGAGATGGCAGCTGGTTACAAGTGTGTGGGAGAGCGAGATGGCAAATAGACGAAGCGTCTTGCAAGTCGCTGGGAACGCGTTGGCCAGAGCAGCTCAAGAAGCCGTTTTGTTGTTAACGAGGCCTAAACGGCTTTGTCGTTGTTGTTGTTGCTGCCCGAGAGAGCGAGAGCGACAACGAGAGAGCTCACTGAGAGAGCATTTAAGAGTGAGAGCAGCTGAGAGAAGCAAATGTGGTTTCCATTTTGGAACTGGAACTGGTCAAGAGCAGACAAGAGCTGAGCGAACACTCTTCATTATATATCTACATAAATGTGTGTGTAAGAGTTGTGTGTGTGTGTTGGTTAAGCCACCTCTGTTACGCCTTAAACTGGACAACTTGGGAGCTGGTGGAGTTGACGTGACCAAAAGAAATGCCTGCGCCACAAAAATGTATCTCATGGATACAAATATGAGAAGAACGCGCGTGCGCAGAAGCCGTCGCTTGCTGCCGGCTGCTGCTGATGCTGCTGTTGCTGTTGGCTGCTGGATGCTGCTGCCACAACAGACACACGGTAGCAATGCTCGTAATGAACCCTTTAAATCGTTTTTAATTAAGTCCCGGACCGAGCTCAAAGCAGGTGAAAAACGCGCGCTCGCCACACCAACCAACCAACCAACCAACGAAAAAAGTATCTACCACAATGCGAGTGTGTGTGTGTGCTTGACAGCGTGATTTATAATTTTATCTGACGAAATTCACAAACATTTTTTGTTTGAACTGTTTGCCATTGAAAGTGTTGAAAATCTATAAAGATGTGATAGCAGATACGACACAACAACACGACGACCCAAAACGCAACAGAGAAAGAACAAAAAAAAAGAAGAAAAAATTTAATTATTTACACATCGATAAGCAGTTGCTGTCGCTGTTGCCGTTGCTGTGGCTTCGGCTGCGACGCTGTCAACCACAAACAGCAGACGGCAACACGTCCAAGTCGAAGGTATTGTATCTGTATCTGGCAGGTCGAGGCAGCGCGACTGCGACAGCGGCAACAGATACATTTTTATCACAATCACACATGCCATATATCTTGTATTTAATGTCTTTATAAGAGGTGTGTGTAGCTGTGAGATACATTTCAAGCGACTATAGAAACCCGAGCAGGCCACAGTCCTCAATCCTCAGCTCCCAGTTCCCAGTTCTCCCCAGTCACAACAGCAACAACAACAGACAACAAAAAAGAAGAACAAACAAACAACAGAGCAGGACATGCAGCAGCTACAACAGCAAAAGCAAAAGCAGCAGCAGCCATTTCGAAATGGCATTTCATTATGCCGCAGCCAAAGACTTGGCAGCAGTAAAGTTAACCTGGCTGAGTCATCTTGACAACAAGTCGCAACAGGAGTTGCTGTTGTTGTAGTCGCTGTTTCAAGTTGGAGCTGCAGTTCAGGGCGCATGCCTTGGCAACAAACTTGCCAAAGTTGCCGCGTTCTCTATATGCAAATTGATCTATGAGCATGTGTGTGTGTGCTTTGTGTGTGTTGTGTGTTCTGGTCGGTGCAACAATCGACACACTTTAACCCTGAAAAGCGACGCGTCGCTTGGACCCACTTCAAACGTTGCAACGCGTCTCAAGCCTAGAGACTACTATTCAAATCCCAGCTTAATTTAAGAGATTGTGCGCACACTTTATATAGTACATTACAGCAGTAATCGAATTTAAATGCAAATTCCAACAATCTAAATCTGTACAGACAAGCTCTAATATATATTAAATTGGAATACTTTTTTTTAAATTTAGTCAAAGTATGAATATGTTATGTTATCTCAGCTGGGAAATATAGTTAAGCTTATCCGGAAATTCGACTGTACTCATTAAACATTTTAGAATCCCAAATTGAGTTACAGAATTCTTAAGTAGTTCAGCAAATTATGCATAGGAAAAATCCTCTCAAAGTACATAATTTATATAGATTACTTAAAGGGAAATCATGGACTACCTGTTGCCTGGTTGGATTTCATTTCAAGACAATAAACTTGCATCAGCGTCCTGGCAATAGAGTTGTATGCATTTGGTATGAATTCAAGTTCTTATGAGGCAATAAATATCCAAATTCTATGCGCTGACAATGTGGAGCGAGACCAAACAAAAGATTATTTCTGATCCAGATATGTTGTGTTGTCATGGGCTTGGGGTTAAGCAAGTAAATCAAACATTTGCCTGTTGCTCTAATGGCAATGCGTTTGCAGCTCTCTGCTCTCTGCTCTCTGCTCTCTACCTGTTAAATCTTGGTGGTATGCAGCAGACATTGGAAGCAAGGTTGGGACTGCGCCCAGGTAACATTCGCTAGGTAGAATGCAATCTGAGCGTAATTTCATGTCGTGAGCCGGAACCAGTTGCGATTGCGATCATCCAACTGGTTCCCAAAAGTGAGAGAGAGCGAGAGAGAGCATGAGAGAGGGTGTTTGTTGTATATGAGTTATGGAGAGCTGTAGCTACATTGCTTGCTCCCGCTCTTTCTCGCTAGCTGACTCGCTCTCGCTCTGCCGAAGCAATGGCCAAGCTTGGCAGCAGATCGCGTCAGAGTCAGTAGGTTTTGGAACGCCGCTGAGCGCAGCTGCACGAAAACGGTAATAATCACAGCAATAGCAACAGCAACAGCAAAAACTAAGTGTACAACACCAAACTGCAGTTTTGTGTGCTGCTAAAAACAGACTCACACACACTCAAGTGCAGATACAGATACAGATGCAACTACACAGCTACAGCTACAGCTACAGATAGAGAGATACAGATACGAATACAGCTGCAGATACAACTGCAACTACAGCTGAGTTGCGTTTTACTGTCGCTTACGTGACACAGTGTGCGTGTTTTTCATGTGTGTGTGTGTTATAGAAATCTTGGACAGTTTAAACAAAAAAAATTTGCAACAAAGTGTAAAACTTGAAAACAACAATAAAATGTTGAAATAAAGCCAACCAACAACAAGCTGGCGAAATTAATGGGCCGCAAACACAGGCAACAGCAGCAGCTACAACGACTAAAACGAGTTTTCAAAGTGTCAAAGTGGCTATAAATTTGTATGCGAAATGCCAAATTGGCAGGAGCAAAAGAATCACTTAAATGTGTAGGAGAGAGAGAGCGAACGAAATGCGCGAGGTGCGACGAGCCAAAAGCGTTGGCCAAAGCTGAACGCTGCTGCAGCAGCAGCCAGGTTGCTAATCTTGGTAGCCAAGAAAAGGAGAAAAACGGCAGCAAAGCGCAACAGTGGCAACACAGTTCCCGACCCCATATCCAATCCTCATACCATATTGTGGCTCCATACGCTCGCCGCTCTCTTGACTTGAACACACACAGACACACACGAACTCAGAAAACAAAAAAAGAAAATACCTTAAAACCAGTTTTTTTTGAAAAATTTATTGAAAAAGAAAAAAGGCAGCCGCGGTCGCAGCGCAGTCGCAGTTTGAAGCGAACGCAAAGAATTGAAGTTGAAATGAAGTGCTGCTCACGCGCACTCTCTCGCTCGCTCGCTCTCTCTCACTCTCCATGTTTGAGCTGTGGCTGTATCCCAGCATAAGTGTTTGTGTGTGTATGTGTGAGTGTGTGCAGGGCATAAAGCATTATATGTGTAACTTTCAATGCACTCACTGTGCTGATGGCAGAAGCTGCTGCATTTTGGAAAAGGAGTAGCTGCCTTGCCGCTGCGCAGATGCAGACACATTTTGACTTTAATTGCAGCGAGTGCGACAGAGATGACTCTAGCTATTAGTGTGTGTGTGCGCGTTAGTCTATGTATGAGTGTGCGTGCCGAAATGAAATATACACACAGAGAGACAAGTTGAAACAAGCATCAGCAGCAACAACAAACACAACAAATTTGCATATAAACAAAAGCGATAAAGAATTTGATGGTAAAGACCACGAAACGAAAAGAAAACAAAAGCCAAACAGAACCTGATCTCAATCTCTTCACTGATCGAATTCAATACGAGAATATATAGAGAGGACTATACAAAGCTTTGACTTTCAAGTGTACGCAATACATACAAACATGTCTACTTTATATAGTGTATATACCCGTATGTGTAGCCCAAGGGGCTGAGCATCGGCAAAGTGAAATTTATGCGTGGGTTGACAAAAAGCTTTAACTCATTTACCGGTTCTGGTTCAGAGGCAAGGCAAGGCAAGACAAGACCAAACAAGACTCAAGAGTGGTCTCCAGAGAGAGGCCATTCAACCTACAAATGTCTGAACAATATACTATAGTTTGCATAAAGACAAAGATTAGATTAGATTGTCGAACGAACGAACCAAAACGAAACGAAACGAAAACGACAGATCGTTTTGTAAAGAAGTTTCGGCACTGGCCCCGAGAGAGCACTTACTTAATTGTAAGTGTGGCTTGCGCCATGATAACAAAACTCTGAACCAACGGAAATGTGTAGTTGCTCATCATTAGAAATATGTCACGTCTTGTGTGTGCCTATGTAGTGTGTGTGTGTGTGTGCCAGATAACGCACAACTCATGCTCAAATAAGTCATAGTCAAACAGTGAAGACTCGCTAGAACAAACGCTCAACTGATTTTGTTACATTGTGTTTGCTATACTCAAGTTTCACTGTGTTAACATTGTGTTCTATGTAATTGCATAATCATCACATGTACTTATTATACTCTTCCTCTCTCCCTCTCTCTCTGACTCACAGTTTAGTTTAGTTAGTCGGAACAGGCAATTAGCGAAAAACAACAACTAGAACAACAGCAAGCAGTAGTAGAAGAAGAAGAAGCAGCAGCAACATGGCGGTCTTTGGCATGGTTTCGGCTGTGTCCAGCTTCATCAAGATACGATATCTGCTGGACAAGGCTGTTATCGATAACATGGTATTCCGATGCCACTACAGGATTACAACAGCCATACTCTTCACCTGTTGCATTATCGTAACCGCTAACAATCTGATTGGTAAGTATTTAATATACATATGTATGTGCACTTCCATTTAACACCTCTGCTTAGCTCAGCACGTGAAGTGCAACTTGTGAAATTAGTGCAGTGCATGCAAATGAATAGTTCATGAACCGACACTCCTTTGATTTCTACAAATATTCATTTGCATAAGACAACAAATGCGATAAATATGCTTGAGCAGCATAAAGTACTACAAGCATTGCAACCATGTGAATTTCGAAACCGATTTGCGCTTTCTCAATAGCCCCCCTTCAATCACAAGTCGCAATCACAGTCACCAAAGTGAGACACATTCATCAGATTTCAGTTGAAAAACGAGACAAAACGCATGAGTCATTTGAGCCACAGCTGACGGTGCGTGTCTTGATTTAAATAGCCAAAAAGTAAAAGAGAGAAAAGAAAAAAATATAAACCAGCTTTTCAGTCACGATAAGACTGAATGAGCATGGAGTTCACTTCCAAAGCGAGAGAGACTTGATTAATGGCCAAAAGCCAAAGAAACCAATGTGTTTGTGCATTAAAGAAGCGCTCTGAAAGTATACAGAGTCGGTCTTGTATAAATATTGACAATTGAGTTCTACGAAACTATGGCACTCCCCCCACCCCTTTCTTTCCCCACTCCGCTCCGTACTCCATCGTCATAAAAGCGAGTTGTTTACGCAAGCACAGAAGAACAACAGCAAAGAGCGAGAGAACAAACAGTTGAAGTTGAAGTCGAAGTTCTACTCGGGCTGTTTGTGGCACACCCAAAACTCGTCGCGCCCACAATGGATGGAGCCATGTCTGTAGATAGACAATTTGTTCATCTATCGCCACAGAGATTGAGATTGCCTTAATGCCACTTAGCGTTCATGATGAACGACATAGAACTGCACTCAACCCGATTTCGAGCGCGTGCATTTGATTTAGACTCAGCTGCAACTGCAACTGCAGCTGCCTCGGGGGTCAAGTCACATTTTGCAGTGCATAAATTACGCAAAAATTTACATACTATATGAGCAGTAAATTATCTGAGAGATAGAGAAAATATGATGATGGAAGTAAAATAAAATTGTACTTGTTATATACTTATGTTAGTATCACAGTTTAAGAGAGATTCTTTGACACATATCTTTTATCTACGCTTCCCTAAACTCATATTAATAAATGTTTTTCTTCATTCTAGGTGATCCAATCAGCTGCATCAACGATGGCTCTATTCCCATGCATGTGATCAACACATTCTGCTGGATTACGTATACATTCACGATACCCGGCCAACAGCATCGAAGGATTGGAACAGACGTCGCCGCACCCGGTGTCAGCAATGATTATGGCGAGGAAAAGCGTTATCACAGCTACTATCAGTGGGTGCCCTTCGTGCTTTTCTTCCAGGTAAGTTTAACAAGCTTCTTCAAATATAAATGAAACCACAATTAACTTGATGTTCTGTTCGAAAATCTAGGGACTAATGTTCTATGTGCCGCATTGGATCTGGAAGAATATGGAGGACAACAAGATACGCATGATAACCGACGGTCTGCGCGGCATGGTCACTGTGCCCGAGGACTATCGCAAGGATCGTCAGGATCGTATCATCAAATACTTCATGGACAGCCTGAACTCGCACAATGGCTACTCGTTTGCGTATTTCTTCTGCGAACTCCTTAACTTTATCAATGTGATTGTGAATATCTTTATGGTGGATAAGTTTCTCGGAGGTGCTTTCATGTCCTATGGTACGGATGTACTCAAGTTCTCCAATATGGATCAGGATGTACGCTACGATCCCATGATTGAGATCTTTCCCCGTCTCACCAAGTGTACGTTCCACAAATTTGGTCCCAGCGGCAGTTTGCAGACACACGACACACTCTGTGTGCTCGCCCTTAACATTCTCAACGAGAAGATCTACATTTTCCTGTGGTAAGTTAAGCAGCTCACTCCATATATAATAGCATCTATTAATATCTAATAATCTTGTTCAGGTTCTGGTTTATCATATTGGCCACCATTTCTGGCGTTGCTGTGATCTATTCGCTGGTGGTTATCATGATGCCCACCACTCGCGAGACCATCATCAAACGCTCTTATCGCTCTGGTCAACGCAAGGAAATCGCTGGCTTGGTTCGTCGTCTTGAGGTGAGTTCGCTTAGCATTAAAAATGGAGGAGTTCTTTAAACTAATTGTTTTTCTCTTCTGCAGATTGGCGACTTTTTGATCTTGCACTTCCTTAGCCAAAATCTCAGCACACGATCGTACAGCGATTTGCTGCAACAACTCTGCGGTTTGCTGGGCGCCTCACGCACACCCTCCGCCCCCTCGACACTCGAAATGAACCCCATCAGCCACCCCATATATCCACCCGTTGAGGGTTTCGGCGGCAAGGAGACCGAGACATAGACACGAATGTGGCGCTAATTCAATGATTTCAATGATTTCTCAATAATATTTGTATACAGAGGATGTGACCAGATTTAGGAGGAATGTTTTTGTAGGTGTTTTTTTTAATGTTTAGCAGCGTTCCAGGCTTTTAGGCTTTCCATCATAATCTAAGACTGTTTTCAAGTGAAACACGAAATTTGAATTCTAAAAACAAAGAAAACATCACCGAAAATTCTTTAGCGAAATTTTTTCTCCCTATTTAAAGCAAATTTGTTAACATTTTCGTCCTAGGCAAAAAGATAAAAGACACCACACAATGTAAAGACAAGAACGCATAAAAGACAGTCAGTGAAAGTATGAGAGAGATTTACACAGAGAATGAGAGAGAGTGAGAGAGAGAGAGAAGGAGAGACACAGGCAGACCGTGCAATTTGTAGGTTGGATTGTGAATGTGGAAGGTAAATTATCCGATATGCTTATATACATAACATACACTACAATACATGCTACTACAACTGAAGATTTTGTAGTAACACGTCGTTAACAAATGATGCGCCATTTAAATATATACAATTTTAGTTTACCACCTAGCTCTATAGTTTTGCTCTTTGAGGCGTCGCGATTGTCACGATTATCACGATCATTATGCTCACACATTTTTTTGGGGCTCACGCACGCTCACGATACGTTGATCTTAATATAAACAAAAAACAAAAAAAAAGAATAAAAATATATCTACTTATATATATATAAATAACTACTACTACTGCATATCGTACTACTCATACATAAACACAGAGACATGCTTACATCTATAGTAACTGTAGTAATCGATTTATGAATATGATTGATCACGAGTATACATAATAATAATATGCTCTCGCTATTTTTGTCTTAAACTTTAGTATACAAATGTATGTAATTTTAAGCAATTTTGTTTATAACAAAATTATTGTGATTATTGCTAGAAAAGAACACATTTTACATAAAAGAAAACAAACTATCTAAGTTTTAAATTGTAATAAATACGAAATATGATTATTATTTCATATCATTGAATCTTTTAATGGAAAGAAGAGGGAAGACGGACCAATTTACATAGTAGTAGATAGTTTTACATGCGGATAGATAATTATGGCGGGACTTCTACAAACACTTGCAAGAGATATGGAAATGATTCATAATATTTCTCCACTGAATAATACATATGATTGGGATTATATTATGGGATTACCATACTTATTTGTTGTATATACTTTACATAGTATGTTGGAATACAGATTATGTATTTCATCGTATGTGTTGTATATAGTTTACATAGTAAGTTGGAATACCCATTTTTGCATTCAAAAGCGCTGCTGATAAATTGGACCGAACAGAAGTTATCTGAACTATTCAAAAGGGCGGAAAAAGTTGCTTTGAAGGGCACAAGATAAATATATTGCGAGGTCGCAATGTTAAAGCAACCCTGAAGTCTCGTTTTGTTTTTTACACCGCGCAGTTTAGGGATATATTTTTGTTACTTACCGATTTCCCCAATCGATTTTCGACACCACAACCATTTGCAGCTCGGTTGTCTGATCCTGTGTCATAGTGGCGCTCAAGAGTTCTCTTCGACTCTCCAGTATAGAGAACATAACTTTGCGCAGAGTTTGAAATTTATACGCCTCACGATCCTGTAAAATAAGCATTTAATTAAACAAGCAAAATCATTTAAGAGTGCCTTCAACTTACCACATAGAGTCGCTTCCAGATCTCAGACCATTCGCGCAACACTTGTGTGCACTCGGCGACAACAGGATCGATTTTGGATAGATCCTTGATGTGTATGTAGGTTTTGGGAAAGAGGCCAACAGCTCGCGATTTGCGTGGACAGGAGCCGCGATACCAATACTTGCACTCCTCCACAATGTCCACAGAGTCGCCGACATCCAGCGGCAATCCATAGCGCACATCGCCATGCCAATTATGGATGGCTGAAAAGGATACAAGATACAAGATGGAAGATACAATTGAATACTTGAGTTTTAGTTTGAGGCAGCGGTTGCAACCAGTTGCGCCTTGGCCATGACATTGCCGGGGAATATCTGGATGGGATTGGGAAGACGCCGCACGGTCGCCCGGCTGACTAGCAGCAATTAAAGTGCCCCCATGAGTGGCCACTTGAGCATGCCACGAGAGGCACAACAACAATAAATACTTCAACTATAAATAGGCAAATGGCTTTGGAAACAAAATATGTTTGGGGTGGTGCAGACAAGCAGAGACGAAGAAGAATGGGAATGGGAATGGGAAGAGGAGAGAAGCACTTGGGCACACCAGCAATTGAACACTTGGCGAGCAACAATAAAGAGCTACTGCTCCAATTGCTGTAGCTGTAGCTGTAGCTTTAGCTGGATGCAGCCAGGGAAGCTGAGCTGCTGGCTCCTCTTCTGCTTTGCTGCTTTGCTGTTTTGCTGATAAGTAGAAGTATAAATCCGCAATGTGGCTGCCAATTACAAATGCAAGGCACGCACTGGAGCCCTGGCGGCGCCGAGAGACGATGACACAGCTACACAGCCAGTCATGAGGGTGTAGGTGTAAGTGTAAGTGTATGAATGTGTGTGTGTTGCGTTTGAGTTGCGCTGAAAGACAAACGAGCGAGCACGGCATGAGCATATCAACGAAAGGAGCTAATAAAACGCAGAACGCAGACAGCAGACAACGCGGCAAAGAGACGTCACTGGGAAGGGGAAAATACATATAGCATACATACATATATATATGTATATGCTTGTAATATGTATGTATCTATATGGATGTATATGTGTGTCTGACTGTCTGTCAAATGAAATGCTTCATTGCGATGAAAATGGGCAAACTGCTTCCTGTTTTTGATGTTGCTACTCGCTGCTGCTTCTGTTGCTTCTGCTTCTGCTGCTGCTCATCGTCAACTCTTTGCTTCAACAAGTCGCAAGACACAGAACAGCAGACAACGGTTTGTAGCAAGAGGCAGCAGCGTTTGCAAACGCAGCTGAAGCCGCTGCTGATTTAAATGGATTGCCAGCTGTTAAATAGCTGAAATTTCATAATTTAAATGCCTGCCGGAGTGGGGATATTCGGGGAAGGGGGGGTTTGGAGGCACTTCAACTCGGCTCAGCCCAAACACTCAAACAAATGAGCACACACACATTTTCACACATTGAAGGGGGGCTGGGGCGGGGCAGGCTGAGTGCCAACCAACCGTCGCACTATTTAGGTCAGTCACATTAGGCAGGCGTCGAGCTGGCAACGCCCTGCGCGTCCTGTGTCCCCTTCTCACCCCCTCGCCCATTAACTAAGCCTATCCTGCTATATCCCTCCATCCATCCGGCGCCATGCATGAGCACAATTCTAATGAGCACTTTTTATTTTAGCTGTTTAGCTCTTTTGCTGTTTAAGAAAAGAGGCAGAAATTTAATATTTTATTCCGTGAAATAGTTTTGATTGGCGCCAGCAGCTTCAGCTGGGGAGGAAGTGGCAAAAGATAATTACGTTGCCCTTTTAATTGCGCTTTTACCAACGTTAATGCAAATACAAATACAAATACAAATAGTAGAAAATGCTTCAGTGGAAAAAGCCCTCAAAGGCACATCACAGAGAATGAATTAAAGAAAAAGCAACTCGCAGAGCGACACAGAGAAACAGAGACAGAGACAGTCCAACAAGTCCACAATGTCAACAAACGTAATAAAATAAAAAAGTCGTTAAGCCAAGTGGATGCAAAAACAAAAGCATTGTCGGACATACAACCAGAGAAGACAGACTGTAAAGACATCCAAGTCAGGCAGTCAGAAAATAATTTTAAATTAAATAAAAGAGATGCTGCTGCATTAGCGCAACGAGAGCGCTATAAACTACTAAGGCATGAGAACCCCTTCATAACATGCTCATAAGGAAGCACACACACACAGATACACACTCACACATACCCTGAGTATAGTCATGAGTAAGGATGTGTGTGCCCATGTGTCTGGAATAATGCAGCCAAGGCACAACTACGAGCATAACAAAACAGTAAAAGGCATTCTGTTCACATTTGCCGCAACGTCACCAAATGGATTAAAACAAGAACCCAACTCAGCACTTCCTTATGTCAACCTCGAGATACCCTCTTCAGCAACGAATACTTTTCATTTAAGTACCTCTAGATACATCCAAAAAATAATTGCTTTTAATGTGATCTTGCGCAAAGATATAAAGCTTTAAAATTGGGGGATTAATTTGCATGAGAACAGTTGAACAGATGACTAAAACAGACAGTGCTTAGTTCGACGTCATCAATCATGGTATAATATGTATCTTGATAGGCTTCACACATTTCTGAACAAAGCGTTGTAGTGTTTGTAAATTAGAAATGTAAGACAGCTTGAGCTCAGATAACCCAATCAAACAATCAATGTATTAATCGGCAGAGATCTTGCCCTTTTTTAATATTATTATCAGTCTTTATTCCTTAGAAAAATGCTATCATTTTAAATCAATTTTATTGATTGCATTTATATACATTTCGTATTATGATTAATGGGAAGACACCTTGAGATTTGGTTTTATAAACTTATTAAAAACCTTTCAACTTCAAAAAAATATTTTATTGTATGTTTTAACACAGAGCTTTTTGTAGTTACAGTTACAAAATTTATAGATTACTCATTTTTATTTGTATCTTTTATATTTGATTATATAACTGAAGCTAAAATTTTTGTTTGCAAGCAGATCAAGTTTATTTAAAATTAATGACAGGAATATCAAGCGCAATTTCGAAGCTATTTTCGAGATTTTTGTACGGACAATAACTACAGAACTTAAGGAAAATTTGGTTACGATCGAATAAAAGTTGTCGAAGTTATTTTAGAAATACTTTTGATATAGCAAAAAACCATTTATTGCAACCTTAGTTGCTTTGGCTGACAAACTGGTATATTTTGTACTCTATGGTATATAAAACCTTCGGTATTGTTTTCGGTATTTTAATTCGGGATATTTTACGAATAATATCGCACAGTTTTGCTTTTATTCAAAATAGGTAGCGGGTATCTAACAGTCGAGCACACTAGACCTTAACTAACATACTTGTTAATTTTGCAGATGTACATATACTATACTATATATTTAATTTATTTGAATTTTGAATTCTTCTACATATAATAAGTAACTTTGATGAAATATTTCTATTTGTATGGTGCTTAGAATGTTTATATTTCTTTTAGCCAGGATATTTGATAGCACATCAAAAGTGAACTTTCCCTAAACTAGGTTCAACTGCACTCACATGCTTTCCACTGATTACGAAACCTACAATACTTAGAGTACTCATATATGGCATACCATAACTTCAACTGCTAGTTGTGGAACTGTAAAAATTTGCTGCGGCAAGGGAATTGTAATGGAAGCGTTGGCAAAGCCACAAAGGAGAATCTTCACACTTGACCCTAAAGCGCGCTTGGGGCTCAAGAATTTAATTAATTAATTGCTTTGTTCCACACACACACACACACGGTGTTATGTGGAAGGGCCAACACAATGTTTAGGGGGAAATTGTAAATGGGTCAAGCTGCGACGTGTGAGAATCCCCCAGAAAGACCCCTGGAGAAAGTGTATAATGCTCACAGCTAAGCTGGCAACTAAGAAATATTTAATTAGTCGGTGCCAACACTTGGTGCAATTTTATTATGCAACATTTAAAAGATGTGCATAAATAATAGCGCATTTAACTCGCTGCAAGATTAAAGCTGCTCTCGACAGCCAAATGAATCTCAGATATTATACATCATCTGTATGCGAGAGCAGGAAATGTGGCCTCAATGTCAATCAGTTGTCATTAAGCTAAATAATAGAGGAGTTTTTTTTTCGCAATACTTTACTTTACGAACCAGCTGCGAGTTTGTTGTTTGCAGTTCTCTCTCGCTCGCTCGAGATTGACAAATATTGTAAAGTTCTCTCCAGCTTTTCATTATTGCAGCTGACATCATATTTTCATACTCACAGATACACACTCGAACGCAAAGTCGCATTCAGTTACAGATACAGATACAAAGGCAGACGTGTCAGCATGCTGGTGAAACATGCAATGTGCATGGCTTGGATACTCTATGCAAATGGGGCATATGCATTGAACTACAAAGGATTGATTGAACCAATCGTGATAAAATCGAAAGTAAATTCTTGAATCATCATTATACGCTGTCAAAATTAAACACTGAAGGGAAATTTTGAAATTAAAATCAAAACTCTACAATACTATAAATCTAGATTGATCTTTCCTTAAACTCAAGAATAAGTGTAATAATAATTTACTATAGTAAACTTATATATGTTTTAACGCTCTTTCCACAATAAAATAACCTTTAAAGTAGATTTCCAGCTTGCCTTGCGTTATTATTATTTAATGTTGTCTGCGTATTATTTAAATATTACGCTGCCAGTATTTAAAATATGAAAATCAAGCGAAACCACAATATAAATATTTGTCGCATTGTTTGCTCATTTGCACATTTGTTTATGCTGTGCGGCGGTTAACAATAAATAAAGGTAAATATACGATTACAGACGTCCCCTGAATATATATGTATGTAGTATGCTATTGACCACCCACCACTCGATATTCAATTCAATTCATGTTGAAAATAGAGATAGGCGGCAATTGTTGATAGATTTCTCTTGATTAGGCGACGACACACTTGTTAATTATTTATGTACATAATCAAGTACTCGAGTATTTCATATATTTACTTTCGATTAGCAATTCGGCACTTATCTCCTCTTTCGCTCTTATCTACTAAAGTGAAGGGGATCGATGAAAAGAGAGAGAGAGAGAGAGAGAGAGACATTTCAGGTGTTTGCTGCATTTACATGCGAGCACAAAAACACGAACGTGCCTCATCCGGCTAAAGTGACTGATAATGCACTCAAATCGGAAGTACAATAAATTATATCTATGTATAGTTTGTGTGCGTGCGCTTGTGCGTGTGTGTGCGTAGTTAAGTATACGCACGATAGTGGGCAACAAATCATAAATACATCGTTAAAGACGAATTATGGAAGTACAACTGCCGAATTGAAGGCAACAAGCACAGAAGAAGGGACTGAACGGATGGAAATCGAGGGTTGGGGATCGTTGAGTAGAAGCCGAAGCTGAAGCCCAAGTCGATGTTAAAGTCGTACTCACAAAGTTGCCGCCAAGCATATTAAACAATGGATATGAATCAATTTAATGCGCATATGAGTGTGCGTAAGAGAGTGTCTCTGTGTGTGCCTGTGTGTGTTTGCATAACAAAAAGGAAACGCTGCACAAATTTGTGCGCTGGCTTCACACACACAATCACAGACACAGTTTGCCAGTGGCCAAATGCATAAAATGAATATTAAATTAAAGTTGAAAACGAACGAATTTTTCGCCCCTAGTCGAACAAGCAGCAGCAGCAGAAGCAGCAGCAACAACACAAAAAAGAAGCGGAATTCACTGGAAAAGGCATCGGCAACATCCGGCCTGTGCCTGTCTAGAAATTTTTTGGCAAAAGTTGCCACAAACAGTTCGCTGAGTACTCTGGCTGCTGCTGCTGCTGCTGTTTGCCCGCATCAGAAACTTTAGCAGTTGCATGCAACCACCAAAAACTGTCGTTGACTAACTGCGTAATTGAGAGCGACCAGCACAGAAAACACACACAATAAAAAAAAGGGGGAGTGGAGACAAAGAGTGCACGAGTTGCTGTTGCTGGCATGCTGTTGCTGGCATGTTAATGAAGTCATTGCCCAGCACGTGGCGTTCATCGAAAGAGAGAGATCACTGTGCTCTGCCCTGTCACTGAAAATTGCGCAAGGTTAGGGCGTTGCTGCTGCTGCTGCTTCGACAATGACAACTGCTAATGGACTAACACGACCCCAAATAGCAATAGCAACAGCCTCAACCCCAAGCATGAACCCAACTGCAAACTGATGATGCCTGACTGATTGATTTGTGTAAACTTTGACCGCCTGCCATGTTGCAAATCATCGAAACTGGATAACTGGAGCAAGCCGCAAGCAGTGAGCAACAATAACAAATGATGACTATTGCTTATCTGGCACACAAGAAGACACAAGGCGGAGACGGAGATGGAGATGGAGGCGGAGACGGAGACGGAAGTGAAGCTACTACTGCTGCTACTGACCAGCCTCCACTTCTCAGAGAGTCAATTGTCATTTGTTAAGCGTTCTCATTCAAGCGAGAAGTGTGACGAATGCGCAGATAATGTGAAAATACAATGTACACAACGGAGAAACGCAACAATAACAACAACAACAACAGCAACAGTAAAAGCACTAATAATAATGACAACAACTTACTTACAATACAGATTTATATGGCAGCGATCTACATTTATTTCTGCGTTATCAAAACAAGTTTAGTGCACGCCACTGTTACAGTCGCGGCCACAATAACAGTGCCAGTGTTTGGCAGGTAATTGCAGAGGCATTTAAATTGGCAACACCTGGCACACAATTGGCAACGCGAGCGAGCGAGAGAGCGAGCGAGGGAAAGATGCTGGAGAATGTGGAGAGTGGAGAGAGGAGAGTGTAGCGGGTGGGTAAATGAAAACATAAACACATCAAATCGCAGCAGCAGCAACAACAAACACAAATCTCTTTGAGTTGCCTCTGAATGAAAAAGTAGCAAAGACGACGGCGACGGCGACGACGACGATGATGATGACAACAGTAGACGCTAGCGGGGGGCGGACAACAGCATGCTATAAAAATAAGTAGAAAAAATCGCTTTTCCGCCTTTCCGGGTGTGGGTGCGGAGTGGGGGTAGCGGTGGTTGTCTGCGATGCTGCTGCACGGTATTTCGCGGAAAAAAGCGGTGAATCAACGCTGTTGGGATACTACAGCAACAACAATAACAGCAACAACAGCGCTACAAAGGCAGCAACAATAATAACAAAAGCGATGTAACCGCGCACGTGACGCATCACAGCCCCCCACCTCTCTCCACCCGCCCACACAACCACCCTACAACAAGCCTGCCGGGGTCTGAAGGGGGTGTCGTTGGGCTAAGGCCAAAAATCGGGGGATGTGGACAGTCAGCCACGTACATACACACACACACACATACGCATGCACGGACAATCACACACACACTCTTTTATTCACACGCACACAGTCAGCAAATGGAGGGTCGCAATTTTTTGTTGTTGCAGTGTTTTACTTACCGACGCCGTATTTGTTGTTGGATGGTATCCACATTTTTGTTGTGTTGCTCTTGTGTTGTCGAAATCCAATTGGAATTTTTGGCTAAAACGCAGTCCAAGGCCACTCCCAAAGCTTTGCCGTCGTCCTGCTGCCGGTTGATTTGCTTCTTTTTTTTCTTATTTTAGGAGAGCTAACTTTCAATGACAATTTTTATTCGCTGAACACATATTTGGTTTTGCTTTTTGCATCTTCTCAAATACAAAAGACGCTTGCACACAAGCACATTGAACACTCACACACAGGCACAAACACAAGTTTACGCACACTCTCACTTGCAGTGATGAATTTCTGCATGTGGTGTTGTTGTTTGTTATTGCATTTATCGCGCGCACTCGATCGTGTTTGCACTCTAACGACGCTATTACTCGACTTAGTTAAAGCAGCACACTATCTACATCATTGTTGTTGCTGCTGTTGTAGTTGTTGTCGGTGCTGTGGTAGCGACCACTGGGAAATTGGCAAATTGTCCAACAAGACGAATTTTGATTATATTTTGCTCTTATTGGACAAACTTTAGAAATGCTTGCTTTTGTCGTCGCGAAAATCAATAGAGATTATTTTTGCAAGGGGAAGCGGGGACAACCGTTTATCTTTCTCGCTAAATTTTTTGTCGCTTTTTACTCTAATAAATAATATTCTTCTGTTTGGCTGTCGAGAAATTGCTTCGCCTTTGCCTCGCCTTTCGATTCAATTTGGTTAATTTCGTTTTCTTTTTTCTTTCGCGATTTCAACCGCAAAGAGCGCACTCTCACAACCGCACTCGCGCAGCTGTCCAATAAGACTAACAGCCAGCTGTTAAAACAAGACAACGCGCCAGTGTGGTGGTGCTTGCTTACGAGATACCCTACATGCATTAGTTTTTTATGTTAATTTATTTATTATCCCACCATAATATAAGTATGCTTCTTTTTGCATAATGAAACTAATTAAATGGAACTAATTGGGGTAATTATATTATCTCCCTCATATGTATTGGTGTATTTAGCCTTTACAACCGTATGCAGAGTATAAAAACAGTCTGGAAAAGAAACCTGTTATGTGTAAGTTACAGAATGTAAATTTAACATAGCGAAAGCGTTTGAATGACAAAAACACAAAAAGAAGATTTGCACATCTAAAATGCCCACTATAAATAAAGCAAATAAACTTAAAAAAATATTATTAAACTTTGTTGTTGTTTATTACATTTAAAATGTTTTGCATAAAAAAACTATTTCAAAAACCATAATATTTTTATTTTATTTCAAACGTTTTGATGCGGTAAAAATTAGAACTTTCTATATGCGCCACCTAGTGACATGTTACAAGACCCAATTATATGTATCGCCATCTAGAAGAAATTTAAGACATTTAGCAATTGTGTATAGCGCCATCAGGTGTTTCGATAACAAAGCAAGTAATAGCGGCTGTTTTAGGCACTAATCAACTTGACGTGACTATTGCGCCATCTATCGTTTCCGAAAATGAGATGCATTCAAAAATTCTATCGGCATTATATAGTAGCTATGCGGTGGCGCCACCTGTTGCTTTCTGTAAGCAATCAAGAAGCTACGACTGGCTTGAAGTTGGTTGCGCTAATAATTCACCATGGACAAACACCAGCGTTTAGCTAAGTTTCACACTAATTCTTTTAAACTGAAAATATGCTCTCCAGCTGAGTTGCCATATCGTATTTTTTTAAAAGTACTTGGTGGACTCCAGTTTGAAGCAGGTTCCATTCGTCTGAGTGGTTGGTTTAGTTAGCCAACTATTTGAAATGTGCCACAATTATTTAAGCAATCAATGAAGGTGCGCTGTTATTCTTTTTATAGTATTTGTCTTAACTTTTATTATTGATCTGTTTGTTCGCTCGCATTTTGTAACTAAGACTAGTTGGCTTAGGCTATGCTTAGTGGCTACAAATATTTAACATTTAACACATACGAAAATCTATTTACAAAACTCTTCTATACACATTACACTTAACACTTAAGATCTATAATTTTGCCAACTGAGCAAATTAAATATGTATAACGCGCATTTTTGTTCTTTTTTGGAGGTTCTAAACTTAAATGACTTATAATATATAGACTTAAGCAGATCGTTAAAATTGACCCAGTTCTTGCATGGTTAATTACGCAACATTATATTTAAAATGACAAGCAATCAAGCAAACTTTCAATATGGTCAAAAGCTAAAGAAAAAATTATAAAATATATATTTATACCCCCTGGCAGCAAATTGAATAAAAAAAAAATAGTATTCAATACATTATTAGGCAAAAGCATGGGTTTCCTATGTTGTGCTTCTACTATTTGTGTATTATGTTCATTGTTTGTTGCCTTTTGCAGTTCTAGCTAACCATGTATGGCTCCCCATTTAACTAAAGTAAAACCTTTGTACCAAACTACTTCCACAAAACTTTCAGCTGCCTGCTTTTAACCAACACCAATTTTCAATCGTACGTATTCTTTTTACAAATTCTTTGCACGTCAGCTTCTCTGTGTTCCTTGGAAGAATTTCCGAGTATCGCATTCAATGCGCCTTCAGTTTCATTGGCGAGTCCTGATGATGATCCTGTTGCAATGCTTTGGCTTCATTGTTATTGTTGCTATCGGCCTTTAATGCCGCCGCCGCCGTCGACGCTGCTGCTTCCGAAGTCAACTGCTTCGCCTTGGACTTCTTGTAGCTCTGCATGTAAAAGTTCATGAAGAGGCAGAAAAAGATGGATGCATTCAGCAGCAGTAGCGCCGAGATGAACTTGGAGAACTGGCACTGATTGCTGAATAGCGCTCGCACCGTGTGCACAATGCAAAGCACAAATTGCGCCTATTAAAGAGAGTAGAAAAAATGCAATTAATCGAGTGCAGGTTGAGGACACAAAGGTTGATGGTTAACTAAAGTACTACTTATAATATATATGGGGCCAGCATTTGAAACAGCTATTGTGAGCAAGTTTATACATTGTAAGCACTTTATAATAGTTTATAGACTATAATTATATAGACGTCATGAGGAGCTGGCAAATAGAATAGAATGCTGATAATCGCTGGGAATCAGTTTCAGTTTTGAATTCTGAGAAATTGCTTAGAACTGAAATTAAATCAAGGCACGGGATAAATTATACATTACATAAACAAAACGGAAGGAACTAAAAATGAAATTGAAACGACAACCCGTGTTGATTTACAAGCCATGAGGTGTGGCCACTTTGGCTGTGATTCTAATTACACGGCAACAAATGGCAAATTCAACTCCTATGGGCTGTGTGATCACCCTTGAGCGTTTTAAGGTAATCAAAAAGCGTTTACAAACAACATACACATTTACACATTAAAAAGCACACATCACTTAGTGAGTATAGATCTTGCAATTTGTGGTAATAACAGTTATGCTAAGTAAATATAGCTATAGAGCGAGACCCCAATAATAATCTGCTGCCTCTCAGTCTAGCTTTGGCTCTGACATGACTTTGACTTGTTTGTCAGCTTCGACTGCTTTTGTCTGTCTGTCTGTCTGCTTAGCCTGCCAATCATGTTGGCTGACGTCTGACTGAGCTGACTGATTGAATTTGCTGCCTCTTGTTTTGCATTAACAAGTTCGCTGCTTAAGTCTTTTGATTGCGACTTCCATTGACCTTTTTGGCACCCGCCCCCTTAAGTGTGCCTATTATAGAACCTATAATTAAGATTGTTATCGATCGATTGATAGTAACCAATTTTCATTTTATTGTATTTTAATAATTTAATTTGCAATCAGTCAGCACAGCAGCCGTTGTAGGAGACAACCGTATCGAATCTAATAATGCAACACACACACGCCCATATCTCGCACGGCTACCGCCCACTTATTTGTTCTGCTGATTTTCGCTCTTTTACGCTTTTTGGTTTTTCATGTTTTATGTTTTACTATTTTATGTATTTTTTTGCAGTGGTTTTTCATTGTTGTGCGCCGCTTCTTTTGTGACCTACAAAAAACGAGCAACATGTTGGTCAACCATGCGCTGCAATTGCCATTAACACTGCAGCGCAAAATGCAGCAAAGCCAACAACAGCAACAATAACAAGCTTCACACACACAACCTGCTTAGACAGTGGGCTGCATTTGGCTGGACGAATAAAATTTAGTCAGTTCGTTTTTGGCCAACTTTTGCTTAAGCGCTGAGAGCCGATTACACGCTTCATTACACACACTCACACTTGCATACACTCAAGAGCATTTGAAGTGTAAGTGTGTGTGGGTGTGTGTATGCACAAGTGCATCAAGGGGTTGCTCATGTGATTGAAATAGTGGACTATGACATGAAAATACCACAGCATTAAAGCCCCTCTTAACATTGGGCTCAACTCTTCTAGAAAACTTTAGCTTTAAGTTTATGTAAATGAAGAAAGAATGAAAATAATTATGAAGCATTTTATTTTTAACATAATGTTTTATCTGTAGATAATTCTAACAAAACAACAAAGCTTTAACAATTGAGTAAATTTCTGTTTAAATTTCTAATACACAGAACATATTTAATTTTTAACTAAATATAGCGATTGTATTGACAATTCAATCTTTTCATAGCAAACCGGTAGTTGATAACGTCACAGAATCCGAAAACACTCGATTATTATTATTATTATTAATTGGAAAGTGACTCGTTAAATGAAGATTTATTGATAAGCAAATTACAATTTCAATAGCCAGCTATTTTTTTTGAAAACCGAAAGTTAATAGTCATTCTTTGAAATATAATAAGAAGAATCTGTTAAGTCTATCAACTTTACTTCCGCTCTTGCTGCTCATGACGTGACAGTAAATTGAAACAGTTGAATTTGATTTTTGATAAATTCTTATAAATAAGTCAGAAGACAAACAAGCAAAGCTCTTTCAATGAAACAGGTTATAGAGAACTTGTGTTTCGGGAAGTTATTTTTTAGGTAGTTTCGTATGCTCAGAATCTGAATGGAAAAGCCCCCAATTAATCTAGTTTCGAATGCGATTAATTCTTATAAAAAAACTACCTTCCTCAGGAAATTATAGTTAAAAAAACTGACTATAAAACAGCGCTGAACTAGTGACAATTAGTGTCAACTATTCTTACCACTGTGCCAGCTGCTGGATAGACGCCATCTGCAGCAACTGTTGCACAATCTGTGAAGCCGGCGACGAAAATAAAAACAAAGCTGCTGTTGCACTTGCAATATGAACTAAAACGTGTGGACCCAGAGTCTGGTGGCAACTGAAAGTGGCAGATTGCCGGGTTGAGTTGACTTTTACTCTTAGACAAATACTTGCACTGCCAAGCTGGATTTGGCTCACAGATACGCCTGAGTAGTAGTTGTGTGTTGGACTATCTGGTTGGTTGACTGTTTGACTGTTTGCCTGCTTGCCTGCTGGCTGACTTGGATTGGCTTGGCTAACTTGGCAGTCGTCGACATAGACACTCACGGTGTGGCAAGTTCGGCAAAGTTGCGGCGGCGCATAAAAGTGAACGCTCAGCGTAACTCAACGAGCAACATTCATTGCCGCAAAACGGAACAGCAAAGCGAGTAGCAAAAGCAGCAACAAGTGGCGGCGAATGCCAGGCCAAAGATAATGTAATCGAAACTGGTCGGATCGGCGCGCTAAAGTGTGGCAATTTGGTGGAATTGGCGCACCGGCCTAAGCGCAAGCGCAAGCAAGGATGTTGCAACAAGCAAGCAACAAGCTGGTGGCAGCGACAGTGACCAGTGCAACACAACAATTGCTGTGTGTGTTGCGGTGTCGATTGGCGGTTGCCTAATGGGAACTTAAACTTGTTCGTCTCTCTTGGCTAATTGGAGCATGTTTACATTGCTGTTGTTGCACCAGCAATCCAGAGACTTGCCGCAGTTGCAGTTGCAGTGGCAGCTAAATTAGATGCAAGATGCGCCCATGTTTAGATGTTTATCCACTTAGCATTTGATTGCCGTGTGCAGTGTCATTAAAAATGTCAACGTAGCTTCGAAAAAAAAACAACGTCATGGGGCATGCGGCACAAATCGTGTATATATCGTAGCATATATGTATGTATGTATGTTTGTATATAGACGACGATCAGAGCTTGTATAATGTGTGCTTTTGCCGAACGTTTGACAAGTCAACTGTGGAGTTGAGTGCCCCTCAAGGCAAAGCAGACTCACACATGCATGCTACTTACTTATAGTAGAAGCAGGCCAGCACAGCAACAACATTAGCAACAACATCGGCAACAGCAACAGCAACAGCAACAACAACATCAGCAACCACATCGACAACACTGACAACAGCAGCAATAACAAGAGAAGCAGTAGCAGAACTAACTAAACTTGGCAAGTTTTATGCGTTTCAAGAATTTCGAAACACACAAATTGCAATGAAACTTATTCACCGATGAATGTCATGCGACTGTATGTATGTAAGTATCTATGTATTGGAATTGGTCTTTCAATTACACACATCCACATTAGAAGACTACCTGCAAAATCAGTCGAGTGGCGCAAAATGCCAAGAAAAACGGAAAGACTGCTCGACCAAAATTGAAATCTAAAACTATAGCTGAAAGTAAATGCAATGAGCAGAAAACAGAAAACAAAAAACAAAACTCACTTGACTGGTCAACATAGATCTACTTAGATCGATATGTACACTCGCTTTTAGCAAATAGTTGTCTACCAGTAGTTAATAAGCAGGTCGTATAATTCACTTTGATTTTGTATTCTGTCTTTTTTTATTGTTTTTTTGGGGCGTTCGATTAACGAAAGTGACAGCACAGCGTCTTTGGCGGCGCAATGAACTCCGTTCGAACAGTTAGCTCTGTGATGATTACAACAAATTCAGATTTTGCAATCCAACTTGGCCTTTGACTAACTGGTTGACTAACTGTAAGCGTGTGTGTTTGTGTGTGTGTGAGTGTGTGTCTTTTAGCCAAACACATCGTGCAAAACCACTTCCACTTGCAGTCAAAAAATCGTTGACTGCGATCGAGTGCGCGCGTCTGTGTCATTTGCTTTGGCCAGTTGCAGAGACACAGTTAGAAGCGTTAAGTAACAATTTTCTGGCTTTGCGGCTGCAGTTTTATTATTTGTTGTTGTCTGTTGGCAATAGCATTTGTCTAACATGTATAATATACCATTTTATTATGCAGTGGACACAGACAGACACAGCTACAGGCGCAGGCTCAGGCTTAGACTGAGACTCAGACTCAGACTCAGACTTAGACACTGATGCCAGGCTAGGCTAGGCCTCAGGTCAGGTCTAACTGGTTTGTGTGCGATTCGGCGACAAAAATATTTCGGCTATGCCAATTCAACACAAATCTCAAAAACTTCTAAACGAGTTTCTATTTCTATATAGCAACTATCAATGTTTCTACATAGACACTACACTACATTCATTTGGAAACTATGCTGGAACTGATTCGATAATAATAATGTATAACTGTCCACACTTACTATTTGCAGCTCTGTCATGTATTTCTTCCACCACAGGAACTTGGCATACTCGGGACCCATGGCCGACATCATGTAATAGAAGTACATGCAAACGTGCACGAAGTTGTTCAACAGATTGGGGAATGTCGCATTGCCGCCTGCAACAACGAGACTAAGATCTTTGCCGCGGGTTATGCTTCCAATGTTGGCTACTCACCTGCCAAAAACTTGACCAACACCCAGGTCTCCAAGGGCGTCACCGAGTGATGATAGACATGCAGCCACGTGATCTGCGATGACTTCTTGCGCAGCACAAAGAACGTTGTGTCTGCGAACTCAGTCAGCTTGGACAGATAGTAAATGTAGCACAAGTTCAGCATCTTAAGAGAGAAAGAGTGGAGAAGAATATGTAGTTTAATAAATATGTAATTTAATTAAATTTGTTCTATGTCAATAATTTTGGGGCAAACGTAATTTATTCCATAACCAGATATCAGTTGTAAGCGAGAAGTAAACGGGTTTGAAACATTATCAAAATAAATGTAGAAGTCAAAATATAATAAATTTGTTTTATTCTATACGAAATAAACAATGAATTGGCAATTTATTCTGAATAAATTCACAAGTTAATAACCAGATGTAAGCGACACCTAAACGAGTTTAGCACAATTCAATTCAAATGAAAAAGGCAATACCAAATTGAATTTGATTTGTTCTATGCCAAAATTCTTGCAAAATCGACAATTAAACAGTTAAGTGATTATTGCCAAATTTATTGAGGAATGTGCATTCAATTAATCGAATTTGCTTTTAATAAACAAGCAATAAAATTGTGTTTAAAATAACTAAATAATTCAAATTCAATTTGTTCAGAATCATTTCTTGCAAAATGTATAATTTAATTAATTCAATTTTCAATGGTAATAACCGGATGTTAATGCAACCATTTGGTTGTTAAATCTAAGGTCATTTTGTCTTGCGGTTCTTAGACCGCAACGAATGATGCGCCCCGCAAAATTCAGATACTCATGACATTGGCAACAATTTTGGAGATTGAATTATAGTACGGCAAGAATTTCAACGTTGCGACGTCGCTTGTCGCTTCTCGCTGTGTTGGCAACTTTCGTGCTGGCCACGCTGCGTATGCGCAATGTAAACAATCCACACGAAGGTGTCAAAGAGTCGTCGCCAAAGAGTTTGTCGCCATGCGGCATGAAAATATGCTGGTTTCATGATGCCAAATTAGTGACTGACCTTCGTTGGCTTGCTTGGTTTATTGACTTGACTTGGCTTGTCGCTGGGCTTATTGGTCAGGTTGAACACACACTCGGGACGGATGTGAAACTCATCGATGGGTATCGAGAGTGTTGAGAGGATTATGCTTTTGGGGCATGACGTGCTCGCTGTTTGTTGTGCAAACGCCGCGCTTGTTTTGATAGTTTTACATGGAATTTGGACGAGGGCCGCAAAGTTGTGATCTCTGCATCTCAAATAATACGAAATGACCGACAAAATGTTTGTTTGATTGTAAGTGCGAGCGAGTATTGTAAATGTTGTTAATTTGACTGCTCAACAATAAACAACAACCTTGACTCAGTGCATTGTGTACTGTTTTTTTTTTTCGGTGTTTTTGGGTCTGCTATTGCACTTTGGTTATGACTTTTACGATCTTTTAACCGTAGAGTTAACAAAATATAGATATAAAGCGCGTCAAAAATTGACTTCAAATTATGTGTTTAACTCTAAATGTCGAATGCTTAAATATATCATAATATACGTATATTTAATTGCTTTCCTTTCCGTTTTTTAAGTGAGCAGACAAATTGAATTGCTGAGAGTTTCTTTTTGTTCGAAGGCAAACACAATGGAATTAACAGGCGTAACAAATTGCTAGAAGATCAACAAGAACCGTGTAAAAACAAAACGCACTTTCAATTGCCCTTTTAGCATGAATTAAACGCTAGACCATAATTAAGTATGGATATTATTTGTGAAATGAACTTTGAGACTTTAAGAAGTGACTGAACTTGAATTCGCCTAGACGATGACTCAACTCTTTAAAGTGGGCAAAGCCAACGAACTTGTGAGACAAGTTAAACTTTTGTGAATTGATATTAAAATCACACACACAAAAAAAAATATAAAAATAAAGAGAAATAGTCAAATTGATGATTAGCAAAAACTTGAAATATTTATGAGCGAATTCCAATCAGCCTTGAGCTTAGAAAGTATTGGGCGTTGTAGGACTTACGCGTTTAGACATGGGACCATCTGAATAGTCAACCGGTTGGCATTTCAGATTATAATAGTTGAGCCAGCCCGCCATTAAGTGCTGCAATCATAAAAGAACAATCAAAGATTAAGATATCAAATTCGCATGTCATTTTTCTTGCTTTTTTTTTCTTGATGTGTAGATAACTCACCTCGTAGAACATATAACCGCTGAGCAGGACCTGGAAGGCGTTGTAGATGACGAGGGTGCGGCGCAGCTGAAAAGGTTTCCGATCTCTCATGAACAACGGACCCAGCACCAGCACCCAGGAGAGATAAATGGCAACCAGACCGAATGTGAACAGCGGATGCTCCATCAAAGGAAAGCGCTTGGCACGGGGGTCTATGAATAAAAAGAAAATTGATATGAATTACCATAAATTGACACCTTGCGAATTCTTTGTGGATTATCTGAGTCAATGGCATTTAATTAAATGCAGTTGAATGTTGATTTATCCAGCGAGTTAATCTAAATGCCAATTTACACGAATTGAATGAATGAAATCGTGCAAATAGCGAAAAAACGAAAACAATTTGCCGGTACGATTGTATGATTGTTTATTTGTTTTGTTTAGACGCCGTTTTGGACCACGAGTATTGCCAAGTAACTTACATAGACAATTATCTTGTTTAGTCGCTGAATGTGCTTAGGGTTTAGTCAAACCGCAACAACAATAATCGGTTAATGCAAACCGGATTTACTAGTTGCAAATTATTCCACTTAAATGCAACTACTACTGAGTGTAATAACTAAAGACATAAATGAATTTGTTTACGCCTATCAACAGGTTGCCAATGTCGTCACAAGTGCGTATTCTGAATAAATAACGAGAGTAAACCCCATTTCGAAAATTCCTTATTGATTTGTCTAACTTAATTCCGTTGTTTTCCATTTCAAAGCAAATATTTGTAGCTGTACAATTTCCATTTGTGTTGCAAAACTTTTCCATGCTAATTAAAATTAATTGCAAAGCAACTCCCTAAACGTTTTAATACAATAATTATAGGATGCATTGTTCATGTGGTCCATTTAGTGAATGAATATTGAGCTATCAAGAATAACACGTTGAATTACTTCAAATTGGCGTCGTAAGTAATAATTGTGGCTGAGCTTTGTTCTCATCTGTTAAATGTCGAACTAGATCACCCAACTGAATGGAATATATTCGCATTTGCAAACTGAAAAAGTATCTGCATAAGGTCTTTTGATTAAAACTTTGCCAAAATGACAAAAATCGGATATGCTTGGGTGGGATCGTTGAAATACAATGCGTATTTTATTGAGTCAAGTTTGTGCTCCGAGTCTTTTGTTTTGCTTTTATTTACGAGCATGTTATGGACTTGGAACGTCAAGCGTATTTGGATATTTTGTTATTTCATTTGCAGCGTTTCAGCGTTTTGCATGGTTCGCGTTGTCAGGTAGTAGCACTTATGTACATTATTTTGCATTGCTTTTAATTGCTGCTACCTTCCATTGACCTTTTCACCCGCGCGCGGCAGTCAAGAATGTCAATGTGCTGCCTATATACAAAAACTATGTGTGTGTGTCTGTGTCTGTGTCTGTGTGGTATGCGCTGTAAACACGTTTGAAGCGAAAACGAAACGAAGTAAGAAAAAAAAAGAGTTCGAGTACATGGCATATGCATCATCTTCAGCAATGTTATTGCTATTGTTCATACACATTCGATGCGTATGTGTGTGTGTGCGTACTGTACATGCTCAGCTGCACACGGCAACGAGCTACAAATGACGACGGTCGACGTCTCGTCATAAAATGTCTAAGATGAACTATGTAAATACATTTTAATTACGTTAATAATTGTCAAAAATACAATTGGCATTGCCAAGGTCGCACTTAAGTAGATAAAGAAACCTTTTTTAATTGTCCTAGAAGTTTTTTTTTCTTCTCTTTTTTGCTTTATTTTATTTTCATTTTCATTTCGTTTTCGTTTTCATTTTTATTTTTTGTATATTCGCATTAGCCTATAGTAATTTTTTGTTGTTGTTATTTTTACTTTGCCAATTTTTGTTGGCAGTTTGTTTTGTTATGGTTTTGTTGGCGTACACACGAAAAAAAAATGGCAATTCATCATATTTTATGCCATTATAATATGATATGTTTACAACGTAAACTGCTCAACGAGCACTTTGCAGATGGGACCCGTAGTATATGTTATATGTTATGGTGTAGTTTAGTTTAACTTCCCGGATTATTAAATTTATTTGACGTAGACGTAGACGCAGATGCAGACGCAGAGAGGGCAGACACGGCTATGACTGACAATGACATCAGGCCTTAAAAAACTGAACAAGTTGTACACACAAATGGGTCTTAAAGGGGGCTTTTTATTCTCATTTTATTAGCCCACTTTGGCTATGGTTGTTGGGGACCTATAAACTGCATTTGCATTTTGCATTTTATATGTAGACCTACCGCCGTAATCCTCCTCGACGAGCTGATAGTAGCGCTGCACCAGACCCGTATAGTTGCGCGTTATATGGTGGGTCTTGAACTCATCGAGCGCAATGTTGGCGATCTCCACGACCATGTCGAACCGTGTGCTGCTGTTGTAATAATTCATTTTTGCTTATCGTAATTGATTAATAGTCGAGGTGATTTGCTGCTGTTGCAGTTGCAGTTTTGATTTATGTTCGATTTGTTATTCCTATGTATGCAAATGGGGCTCGATTAATCGGTATAATCGGTATGTAGGTGGTTTTAGCTGCTAACAGGATACGTCATGCTGTTTCGTTAAGTTTGTTGTGTTGGATCGAGTTTAAGCTCAAAGTCTGAGCACAATTTCTATTCACTCTCAAGATTCACAATTTATTTTTTTTCGTTTGTTGTTTATATTATATATATAAATATATATATATATATTATATATTAGAATAGATCTGGTTTGAGTTTTTTTTTAGAAGCACTCCGCTTAACGCATCTGATTGTTTTAGCCACCAGAAATCAACCACCGCACCGTAGAAATGTTTATGCTCAACTGAATCTAAAACTTCTCAGCAATCACAAGATAAAGTAAGTTTTTAGCAGACACTGCGACAGCGGCAGCGACGCCGACGCAGAGGTTGCTTTGCAACTAGTACGTACCCCTCCACACACACACACACACACAGCGATACTCACTCACACACATGCCAAGTCTCGCAATAGTTGTAGATTCGCTAGGCTGCTTAAAAAACTTAACGAACATTTCAAACATCCACACAGAACAGCGGAAGTTTCGTTAAATTTAAGTTGAGCTGAGCTGAGCTTTGTCTCTACATGTGTGTGTGTGTGGGACTACTTCTCTGTGTGGATGTGTGTGTGTGTGAGTGTGGCTTGGCTTCGCTTGGCCCACTGAACAAACGCTTCGTGGTGGTGTTTGGCGTTCGGTGTTGGCTTATTTAGCAAGTTCCGAATGGCATTCAACTTTTGCATTATTTGCTATTGTTGTTGATGTTGCCCATGTTGCTGTGGCTGTGGCTGCTGCTACTGCTGCGGCTGCCAACCCGCTGATGATGATGTTATCACTGGACAGATTGCAGTCTGCCATATATGGGTCAATGTACTGGTACACACACGTGGAAGGAGGTCACAACTTTATTGCAATATATCGTATCAATTAAATTCGTATCAAAAGCATTTTATGTTAATGGCCAAATTGCTTAAGCCGACCAAACCAGATGATTGAACTCCTATTTGAGATATGTTTTACGACTTATAATTTAGTGGCGATCACTTCGCTATATACTTACAATCTTTGATCTATTTTTAAATGCCGAGAGAGTCGTACGATGCAAAAAGTACTTTAACTTAACGACTCTCCGCTAATGTGGCTAACGAAGGCCGTCAAGAGTGTCATATTTACAGATGTAAATTGAAGATGTATTATCAATATTTATTCATTTTTGAACTATTTGAAAGTTTTGCTCAAATGTTAATGGCCATTCTTAGTTTGGGCTTTCACATTCTTACGAAGATGTGCAACATTTGCAAATGAAAAACAAATTCATTTATTTAAACATTTGTCAAAGTCTCTTCGAGTATATTATTTACAAGATTTTGGTTTTGCGGATTGTATATGTTTATTAAGTATATAATGCTATGCTAATTTCGCCACAATTTGATGGTTTGCTTTCCAATATAAATAGTATATCGAAAGGGGTAAAAACAGGTTCACATAAAATATTTTGACTCGTATTTGAACTGCGCACCTTGGGCTTGTATCAATTTGTAATTTATTACACTCTTTTTTTGTGTTAAAAGTAAAAGCAATGACAATTATTTAAGATTGAAAAAAGTACCGCTCTGATGATAATTAATTGCTGCAGACAGTTGTTTATAATTTTGATAACAAATCACTTGGTGTCACTGTGCACAGTAAAAAATCAATAAAACAAGCGAAAAAACAGGAAATTTTTATAGTGCGGTCGATTCCCTTAATGTTAGCTCAAATCTAATTTTAAAATCTTCGCTGCCCATTCATATTTTTCAATCGTACGTTGATGTCTCCAAGCCAGATTCTTTGTGAACACCCTTGGCGTGAGCCAATTTGCATATTGATGAGTAAAGCGAATGCAAATTGGCACGTCCCGGAGTCTTAAATAGATCCAGCTTACTGGGCATAGTTTAATTTAAATCTATGCCTAGCAAATAAACAAAAACTAGTCAACATCCAAACCAGACTTTAAGGCAGAGTCGAGCCAAGAGGCAGCAACGTGTGACAATGCTGAATAGCGCAAAAACCCTGCCAGGGCGGACGTGCAGCGATACCATCGACGAGGTCGGAATCGGTTGTCATTTTATGTAAATAAAAATCTTAATTATGCCATTGAAATGAGCGTGGCAACAAAAATTGACTGCCAGACTATTGTGGAGGGCTGTTTGCTGGACTGCTTCCATTACAGAGAATCATTTTTATAGAGCTCTTTTGACAAATTAACACAACACACGACGCTGACAAATTGTTCTTTAAAGTGCTCTCGACCTCTGGCTTGATTATTATGGCCATGCTCGCTACTGCCACAGACCCAGACCCAGACGGAGACGGAGACGCAGACCCAGACACAGCTGCGATTGCTACTGCTGCTACTGCTGCGACAGCTGCCACATCCAAATGCGACTGCAAGTGCCAACCTATTGGGCTCAATGACGTCAGGATGACATTGCAGTCATTGCTATGTATTTGCTATTTGCTGCGTTGTGCTGTGCTATGCTTGCTAACGGTTTTGGCCTGCTCACCCAACGCAAGTCAATGTAACGCGAACTTCGCTGTTGGAATCGCGATGTTTCATTTCATGGTCTAGGTCTAGGTGAGATGCCGGTAGTCGGAAGTCAAACCGAATAGTGGACAAACAGCTGACCAAGTTCGATGATAAATATGCATAATAGTGAAACAATAAAGCCGTCGCTTTGTGAGCTCCAGTTAGCCAATGGCAAAACACTTTGACTCATAACTAATAGTTAATTTATCTATTTTTGTTTCTTTTCGCTTTAAATACCTCTGTTGATTAATAACCAAGACACTGTTTTTTGGCAGTTGCTAAAATTTGTAAATCTTAATATAATTTGTCATAACACTAGTGAACTCTTCGACTCCCTTAATAATTTTATGACGTAATAAATGGAATATAATATCAAAGTCATGCTACAAAATTGCACTCTCATTAAATTGCTATAAAATCTGCAAAAGCTGTCAAAAATACGAAAACGTGGAATATAATAGGTAATATAATGCAATAATTTTAATTAGCAAGCACACTCAAAACCATTAAGTTTCTAATTGAATTAACACAACGTGTTTCGGGCGTGGGTTTTACATAGCCAAGAAAGAGAACTGTCTGAATTACTGAATTGCTGACTTTCTGACCACTGACCGCTGTTGTTTATCATTGATAACGGAAACTTTTCAAAAAGCAAAAGCAAGTAGTTTACTGCAATGTTGCTAGAAATTAATAAACAGGTATTAGGCCAAGCTGGTCATTTGATCATTCTACTTAAACTGTAATTACACGACACAGTTTCCAGTTGATGACGAAGTTATCTTTAAACGATTTACAATGTACTGAAATAAAAACCCTTTAATAACATACATATGTATAGTAATTGATCAATTGAAGTTTGCACAAGCACAATATGCAACATTTAATCTAAATGATAGTGCAAAATAGTTTCATTCCATTCAGGCGTGTGGACTCAAGTGTCAACAATCTCGCACACCTTTTGCACCTTTTGTAGAGTAACAACTTTAGTGTTTACTCTTTATATTTTTTATAGCTAGATCCAAAGGTAGCTGGTTGCCATAATCATTATCTAATTCAACTTTGCGAATTATTTTTGCGAACTTTCGCTACAACTTCTCGTATATACTGCGGGTATAGGCAGTTTTCTGTACTCAATAAAATTTGACCAGCTATCATCTCGCGGGTTATACTACGAACAACAAGTAAGAAAGCTACAGTCGAGTGTGTGCTCGACTGTGAGATACCCGCTACCCACTTTGAATTGTACTTACTAGAAAGTACAAAATAATATCTCTATCTCTTATAGACTCTGAGATACAGTCGGACGAACAGACGGACATGGCTATATCGTCCCGACTAATGACGTTGCTCAAGAAAATATATACTTTATATATGGGAGATGCCTCCTTCTGCCTGTTACATACATTTCCAGGATGCACAAAGCTATGATACCCTTCTTCCCTGTGGGTAGCGGGTATTAAAATTATAATTTTGTTTTAAAAGGTTACTATGAGCATAAGAAGCCACTGCAGTTAGTGTGTATATTATGGTATCAGTGAGCTTTTCTTAATTACTTTATTAACATTAAGACAATCTCTGATAATATATATTTTCATTTCGTCTGCTACATATATAAACAATGATCATGTTTTGCTTCTAGAGCATTTTCTAGTTGACAATTTTAAGATGTGCTGCTCTCAACATATTATTGGTGAATATTATATAATATTGTAATCTTATCTATGTAAATTATTCGAATCAATACGGACTAGCAGATACCCTGGATATGAGTGAATATTTGTGATATCCAAGAGGTACGAACTGTTTGTGTCATAATAACCAAAGCGGATATAAATAAATAGCTAAAAATAATATTGTCACAACCAGATAAACAAACATATGATGAGTAAAGCATTAATATCACAGATTTCGCATCTTGTGCGGGCGCAGACAAATAACTAATTTTAATATTCGGCATTTAGCGAATAATAGCCAAAGAGATTGTTAACAGCATCCCATGTTGAATATTAAATTACCTTTGTTTTTGAAGATTTTCTTAAGACACATTATTTTGTCTTCATCACAACATTAAGTTATTTGTCCGATTCAAACCCGGAACATAATTAATTTTGCATAGCAGCGCATCAAACAATTTTCGATACAACAGCGAACCACAAACGTGTTCAAATACTTAATCTACTACTAATTGCAAGAGAGTATTTGAAAGTTCGAGTAGCAAAATATTTATACATTTTCATACTAATTGAAAGCGTAAACGCATAAGCTTTTGTTCGGTAATCCCCTTGGGAATTGTTATGGCCCAAAAGAATCAGTAGCAATATGGCAAAGAAAGACCACAGCACGATCCCCCGCTGATGGTCAACTCCCGACGCTCACTAATTTGCTTAAATGCCAATGGCCATGTGCTAGCCGAACTGTTAATAACTTGATCAAATATCCCATTCTTTGGGCTGAATGTGAAAACTAAATATGTACGTATACGTCATATTTATGGGCACCAACATTGCCAGACTTTGAGGCCATTCAAAGTAAGTACTAAGTCGAGTCATGGCGGATCAACAACCGGACAAGCTTACACTTCTTCCACAGTTCCATAGCGCAACAAAATAAAAATCCCCCAAGACTTTGCATGGACTTTAACTGAAGGCAGAAGCTAGATACATAAACGCAGTTAATGATTGGTAAAGACCCCAAAAACGAAGAAACTGGAAATGTTCTTGGCAAACGTTGCCACCATAAAGCCCGTGTATCGCGCTGAACTTGAACAATATTGCGACTTTATATGAATTAATATGCTCGAAGTTATGATTGAGCGCAAGAGTGTCTTGGCTTAGTGTCTTGGCCTAAGAAGAGATCGTCAGACCGTGCGGTGCGTCTTCAGCAATTAAAATTCAGCTTGAACTTGACATACTGAAAATCAGAGTTGCGGCGTTTTCGGCATTTTAATGAACGCAAAACGGTTGAGCGCATATACCTTCTAGAATTTGAAATTTGAAATTATTAATTAATCACATTAGAAGCTAAATGTGAAAATACGCCGCAGCTTGGTGATATACCTGCGTGTGCTGTCGAACATAACTGTTTGCAGGTTTATCAGTTTCTTAACTTTAAGCGGCGATCAGGAAACGGAAGTATTTTCTATCTGTTCTTGTTGTTGTCGCTGCCGCTGCTGCTGTTGCTGCTGCTTCGGCTGCGGCTGCTGTATACTAATCTTTTTATTTTGATTTTTTTTTTCTTTTTCAATACGTTAAACAAGTTTCCGACAAGGGCATGTAGAGCCTCAACGGTATCTCGCTGGCTTCGATTAGCCGCAAAAGTGCTGAGGTTACGATTTCTAGGCGCTAAATTATTAAACGGCGTGATATAATTTAACTGAGGTATAACCACAGTGTCTTTGACTTCAGCATTTCCGCGATGCTTCAAAACACGTTTAATTTGCGCCACACAATGCAGAGTAACAATAGAAGATGGGACTATTTGAGACAACTAGTTATGAAGTGCAATGACTTCCAAAGAACAATCGAAATTTCAAAATTCATGCCATTTTTATTGGATTCGAACAGACGAATTCATTGATTCACATTGCAGATTTAATCAATTTTCAATACGAGTTTTTATTATACTTGTATGAGCATTTACTTTGCCTTATATTTATTGATTACTATATACTTATATTTAAAACTAAAAAGATGATCGGGAGATGAAAGCGGCAAAGACTCTGCAGTGGCGGCGGACGAAGCTGACGAAACTTATTGAGGGGAGAGTGTGTCTCCTGGAGATGTACTCCCGTAATATCGATACTCGCGTGAGTTATCGAGTTTTGTTGATCACGAGAACTGAAAGGGGTTGCCACAGTACCCCCCTCCTAGAGTTCCAGTTGGGAAAGATACTTTGCTGGGAATCTGATTTGTCGTCCTGATCTTGACACTTTCTCGAGTGTCTGAGCAGTTGGCGCTGTCGTCTGCTCCTGTGTTGGAGGCGGTACGTCTTTGAAGATGTAAGCTGGTTTAAGTCGATCGATGGAAACCTTGTTTTCCTTTGTGTGGCCCTTGAGTGTAAAATATTTGTCGTGTTTTGTTACCACTTCGAAAGGACCCTCGTAGTTTGCTTCCAACGGGGTTTTCACTCGATCCACTCGAACGAAGACGTGGGTACAATGGTTTAGGTCCGGGTGGACAAATTCTTGCGGTGTATGATGGTGCACTGGCTTAGTGGTTGGCAGTTGAGACATGGTTTTTTGAAGAGCCTCGGTGAACTCGGACTCAGTGTGTTTTTGTGTGCTCGGTGCAAAAAATCCGCCTGGCACCCGTAGTGTGGTGCCATAAACCATTTCCGCAGGGCTCAGCCCGATGTCGCTTTTGATTGTTGTGCGTAGGCCGAGTAGGATTAGATGCAGGGAACTACTCCAGTTGATTGGATCGACGCATTTTAAAGCAGCTTTTAACGTTCTGTGCCAGCGTTCGATCATACCATTGGCTTGTGGGTGGTACGCCGTCGTCCGCAGGTGCTTAAAACCACAAATTTTGGAAAGCTCTTGGAATAATGTAGACTCGAATTGTCGACCCAGATCGGTTGTGATGTGAAGAGGAATACCGTACTGAGCGAACCAGCCCGATATCAGAGCGTTGGCTACAGATTTTGCTGTGATGTCTACTAAAGGAATTGCTGCGGGCCATCGTGAGAATCGATCGATACACGTGAGGCAGTATCGGTATCCGTTCGATGAAGGCAGCGGGCCGACTATGTCGATATTTATGTGTTCGAAACGGGTGTCGCTGGCGGTGTACTCTCCTAGTGGCGATTTGGTGTGACGTTGGATTTTGGCCTTCTGGCACGGGATACAAGAGCGTACGATTTTAGCGACATCCTTCGCCATGCGGGGCCAAACGTAGTGTTTTCCGACCAACTTGTTTGTTGCCTTAACTCCCGGATGGCTCAGCGAATGTAGGGCCTCAACCACGGTTTGGCGTAGGCATTTGGGCACAAACGGACGTGTATGGTTATTGGCGACGTGGCAGTACAATTGTTTGTTTGAGCCTGCAAGAGACAATTTTGTTAGTGAGATGGGTTTTTCGGCGTCAGACTTGAGTAGCGATTGTAGTTCCGCATCGTTTTCCTGTTCCAGTGCCATCTCGTCGAAGTTTATGTGTTTGATGGCATCGATGCGTGAGAGAAGATCAGCCACGTTGTTTTCTTCTCCAGAGATGTGCCGGATATCGGTGCTGAATTGGCTGATAAAATCCAGTTGCCGAGCGCGTCGAGGTGATGCTTTCTCGCTGTTTTGACTGAAGGCGTACATAAGCGGCTTGTGGTCGGTGAAAATAACGAAATTCCTGCCCTCCAGTGCGTACTTGAAGTGCAAAACGGCCTGATAGATGGCAGTCAGTTCTCTATCGTAGGTGCTGTACTTCTTTTGCGTCGATGTGAATTTCCTGGAGAAGAATCCCAGTGGTTGTGTCTGCCCGTTGATGACTTGATGTACTACGGCTCCCATAGCGTCGTCGGACGCGTCGGTGGTTAGAGTTAATTGTGAGTTTGGTGCCATGTAATTCAACAACGTAGCGTTTGCAAGCTCGTTCTTGCAGGCGGTGAATGCGTAGTCGGCTTCTGTAGACCAAAGTATCGGGGTTTTGTCGTTCTTTTTATTGCCTTGGATCAGCGTCTGGAGTATGTGCTGGTTCTCGGCTGCTCGTGGGATAAACGGCCTATAGAAATTAATCATACCCAGAAACTTTTTTAGGTCTTTAGCGATAAGCGGTTTTTTAAAATGCCGTATGGCTTCCACTTTGGCTTCGGATGGTTTTAAGCCGTGCTGACTGATGTCGTGTCCCAGGAATGTAAGTTGTGTCTTACCGAATTGGCACTTCTCAAAGTTTACGGTGAGATGTGCCTTCCGAAGGCGGTCGAGGATTGTGCGGAGGTGCGTCTCGTGCTGCGCCTCGGATTCTGAAGCGATCAAAATGTCGTCGATGTAAGCAAAAACGAAGTCGAGGCCTTGTATGACGTTGTTTATGTGACGTTGAAAAGTTTGCGCTGCGTTGCGCAGACCGAACGTCATGAACAAGAATTCGAATAGCCCAAAAGGCGTGATAATTGCTGTTTTGGGAATATCTTGTGGTTCGACAGGAATCTGGTGATATGCTTTTTGCAGGTCGATTTTCGAAAATATCTTCTTACCGTATAAGATGCTCGTTACATCCAGTATGTACGGAATAGGATATCGATCCGGCACGGTTACGTTGTTCAGTGCTCGGTAGTCGCCGCACGGACGCCACTCTCCATTTGCTTTCTTTACCAGGTGCAAAGGGCTGGACCAGTTGCTATTTGAGGGACGGCATATTCCTTTCTCGATGAGGTAGGAGAACTCGGATTGTGCAGCTTTGAGTTTGTCGGGCGCTAGTCGTCGGGCGCGGGCGTGAGTAGGCGGCCCGTTGGTCGAGATGAAGTGCGTTACTTCGGATGTTGCTGGCAGCCGGTTCGAGTTGATCGTTGCGAGATCGCGATATTCGTGAAGCAATGTAGCGTATTGGTTACTCGTGTCGTAGGATAAAACCGCGTTGATTTTACGTTGGGGCGCGTGACATTTTGATTCCAGCAGCGTAGCCCGATCGATGAGTTTGCGTCGTTTCATATCGACGAGTAAGTCAAAATGTTGAAGAAAATCGGATCCGATGATAGCGCAGTTGACGTCAGCTATCACGAAAGTCCACACGAAGTTTCGTCGCAATCCCAGTGACAATGCTATGCGTTTTTCTCCATAGGTTTGTATTTTCGTGCCATTGGCGGCGAAAAGAAGCTTTGGAGTGAGCATAGTTTTTGCGTTTTTGCAGGGTGGCATCACTGAAATATCGGCGCCGGTATCGATGAGAAACTGTGTTTTGGAGAAATTGTCGTTGATGGCGAGGCGGGCAATTGTGTTGTGGTCTTCTTCGAATTTGTCCGCCGAATCCGAAGATTGATTTAGTTTTTTGGTTCGGATGCAAAAGAGCATGGTTGGCGACATTTCTTGGCGGCGTTACCAAATTTGCTGTGGTACCAACACATGTCTCCAGCTATGACGCTGTTGCGATCCGTTCGCAAGCTGTTCTTGCGAGAAAGGTTTCTGGAGAGCGCGTTGATTTGTTGTTCGATGCGGTCTAGACGATCGTCGGAAACGGCGCTGCTGGTTGGCGCCGACTTGGCGTCGATGGTGCGTACCTGATGAAAATCACCGACTTCCATCACTTTATCTGCCAACTTAGCTAAGCTTGCTAGGCTGGCGTCCGATGCTTGCAAGATCGCTTGCACTTGTGTTGGTAAGCGCTGCAGCCACAGTGCTTTCAGAAAAGATTCTTGAACTTTGTTTGCGGCTAGTGCGTTTAACTCGTTGAGCAGTTGCGTGGGGCGCTTGTCACCAAGGTCGGTCTCCGATATTAACTTCTGGATTTTCTTTTGTTCGCTTTCGCAGAAGCGTTCCAGGATGCACGATTTCAAATTTTCGTACTTGCCTGTGCGTGGTTGGTTGACGATGGCGTCGGCAATTCGGGCCAACACCGGTGCTTCGATTGACGCTAGGATTGTGTTAAATTTCGTTTCGTCCGAGGTTATTCCCGCCAGAACGAATTGGGCTTCGATTTGCAATAGCCATAATTCTGGGTGTTCGGGCCAAAACGGCGGTATTTTCACAGCTACACGGTTGATAACTGCGTCAACACCGTGAGTAACGGTATCGTGAAAAACCTCGGCGTCGTCTTGTGGGGCGTCGTTGTTTGCCATTGTAAGCACCAGTACTCGTGTGTATATAGTGATCACGTCGGGGTCACCAATTTACTTTGCCTTATATTTATTGATTACTATATACTTATATTTAAAACTAAAAAGATGATCGGGAGATGAAAGCGGCAAAGACTCTGCAGTGGCGGCGGACGAAGCTGACGAAACTTATTGAGGGGAGAGTGTGTCTCCTGGAGATGTACTCCCGTAATATCGATACTCGCGTGAGTTATCGAGTTTTGTTGATCACGAGAACTGAAAGGGGTTGCCACAAGCATTAATATGCAACTCTAATTTACGCATTCTAAATTGTATAGATTTGATAAAAGGTGTGAAAAATGTTATCTAATATCGAGCAATACTTTGGAGAGCATTCATTATACGCAGAGCCCAAAACTAATTCATATTTAACACATTTTTGAGAAGCAATAGATATTATTAACATATCTCTGCTTATTACAAAGTAATTGTAAATATGGTATTAACTGGTTCGACAAGGCTGGCAGCTTCTATGAGTAGCTGTAATTTTTAATTAGAACAACGCAATCGTCTCGGCAAAATTTTGAAAGTTGATAGCTTTAGCTGAAGCGAGGCTGAACTCAAGCCAAGCTTAGTTTTTCCACAAGTCTGGCAACGTTCCAAAAAGCTTTAAGCCAAGTAGCCAAGCCATGATCGCTAGATGGCGGTGCAAACTTTGCGCAGACAACAACAAAAGTAACATACAAAACTTAATGTTACACATTCAACTGTTTAATAGCGTAATTAAATTGACGGCTTTCGAATAAAAATAATTATTAACATGCTAATTTGTCTATTAAATGCACATTTTGCAGATTTCGTAAATTACATTTTTTAAGACTTTTATGAATGGTTTACTTTGAATGTGTATTATTTACTATCTTTCAGCCAATATGCGACCTTGATGTCAGACACTTGTTAAATATAATTATTAATTGTGCTGAATCAAGTTATGCATATGGTAAAGAATCCCAAGAAGTTTGTACGTTTAATTGCGAATTGCGTACGTCAAATTTTTGCAAATTAGAATCACAAAATGAGACACGAAATAATTAATCAAGAAAAAATCAAATAATAATTGTTAACGGTTTCGTCGATGCCTTTTGAATTCGTTGCTATGTAAATATTTGCGGAAGAAATTTGCATAACCTGCAGTGGCTCGTGTCTCACAGGCCGCAAGCTCGCAACTTTGTTTGCGGCTGCCTCCATCCACGTCGAAGGCATTTCTGCAGCAAGATAATAAACAAAATCAACAGTCCAAGCCAGACTCTTTTGCATATGATTATGATAGTGTGTGAACGGTCTTTGCTTGTGTGATATACGACAAATCAAACAAAAGAGCAGCCAACAAATTAAATTAAATCAAATTCGTTGCCCGACCGGAAGAGTTCGGCGAACGTTGCGTATGAGTGATGTCTAATGATCGTGCCGGCAGGAAATGTATGAACTCCGACCCTATAAAGTTATATATTCTTGATCAGCTTTAACAGCCGAGACGATCTAGCCATGTCCGTCTGTCCGTCTGTCCGTCTGTGCGTATGTCCGTATGAACACCTAGTCTCAGAGACTATAAGAGATGTGATGTCTAATGATTTGGAATTAGTTATGGCCTACTGTTGATAGGTGAATCGGCTTTTTGGGGCATGAGCCTATACAATATATTAGCATATAATAATATATTTATTAATCAAGTCGTTCATGATAAACTGGACGAGCTTTTTTATCAACAGAAAAATCAAAGAAAAACACAAACATTTAAAAAATCGAGGCAGGGTCAAGTTCAATTCGCCGGTGACACAGTTATCCAAAGTTGAACCTCAAGTGACCCCAGCCCCGGTCCCAGCTAGGTAACAGTAACAGTCACTCAAGAGTTTTGGCCATTAATACGAATCAATACGAACCGATAGATAGATACTGTGATGGATACATAGCCTCAAACTTGACCCGGAAGTGACATTGACTCGCATTGCGTTCGCCGTGATGCTGGCTGGCGATGTGCTCAAGAATCGAGCCCTGGGCCTTTAGAATTCATATGTAAATGATCAAAATGAAATAATAATTTTCGACTGGTTTTGTATTTTTCGTTTTCCTCTGATTGTTTTCTTCACCGGACAAGTGTCGCCTTGGATTGAGACAAAATTAACGGAACTCACAAGCCGCCAATATGCTGACCTTGACGCCATCAGCATTATTGTTTTTTCTTATTATGTTCTCACTTAATCACTTGATTTGTACCCACAAGTATTACGCATTGCAGCACACGTGTACCAAGTGGTTTTACAACATGTTTAATCGTTTTGCCTACACAGCAGTTGCACTTGCAATTGAAGTTGGCCTAAACAAAGGTCAATTTGCTGAATTCTTGTAGGCGTATTTAAATGTTTAAAGTTCAACACAACTCGAAGAATGAAATACAAAGTAGAGCAAGGTTTAAGAACTTAAACCATTATATAAGAAGTATATAAGAAGTATACTTAAGTATTTATTATGTATTGTGGGGTGGCTCTTTAATGCTCTCTTTCGAGCAACACCATATTTTCTAGCCAATAACAACAATTATGGAAAACATTATTTATTATTTTAAAATACAAATGCTGAATACGTAACCGACAAACCAATTAAAATTCAGCCAACAACTATTTGAAATACAATAACCGGCAAACAAGACACCAACATCAGCAACAACATCATTCAGTCAGCTATAGCAAAATGCTGTTGTCATTATAATCATCAATAGAAAAAAACGAGACTAAGCGATACGATGCGATGCGATGCGATATGAGACAAGACGCGACGACTATGAAACGCAGCTTCCCAGCTACCAGAAGAACGTTCAACGGCAGATGAGCTACAAGCAGCAGCAGCAACAACAACAACATCAGCAATAGCTAACAAAAATCTTATTTAGAAGAGGCGCACGCGGCAAAGGGGAAGTTCAAGACAAAACCTATAGACGAAATTTTTATACATAGCAGCGCACAAATCGGCATAGCAGTTCAGTACGCGTACAAGTCTCGTGGGTAGCGGATGCCAGCAGAGCAGAGGTCTCTCTCTCCCTTATAATATACCAATAATAATCATAGTACATAATAACACAAAGATCTGTCCGACGAAGAAGCAGAAGAAGAAGCAGATGAAAAAATAGTTGTCATGGTGTTAGCATTAAGAGCAGTCACTGTTGTCGCTGCTGTAAATTAAGTGACGATTGCAACAGGTGCTTGTCTGTGTCTCGGTATTACTCTGCGTATAAATATCTGTATATATTTATGTAATTCAAGTTTGGCTTTAAAAGACTCTCAACGTGTTTGTTGTATGTGTGCGTGTGTGGCAGGATATGCGCCTGAAAGTGGCTAAGAAGATTAAGTATACGCCCCACGCGACAATTCTGTAAAGTGTTAAAATGTGATTTATGAGCGCTGCTATGAAAGCTGCTTAGAACTCTGAACTAAGAGCTGAAAATTATTATGCAAATCATATGCAAAATTCATCTATACACGAGTGTCAAAAGGTTTTGCGCCAAGGTCATTCAACTTTCGCTTGGGCCAAACAGAAACACACTCATATCAAAAAATGTCTCACAATTCTTACGAAACTTGCTCTTGGGCTTTTTGTTTTTTGATTTGGCAATTGTTGACACAATTTTGCTGCTCACCTAAAGGCGTAGCCAAGGCCCAAGATGTGCGATCTCCATGATCCACGATCTGCAAGAAACGCACACACACACACACACACCTAACCCATTTTAACAAATGACTAACCAAGTGGAAATGGCGGCGAATCCAAATCTAAAGATGATCAGCCAAACACGACGCAGTCATATAAAGCATATGCTTATGTGACATATCACCGCAACGAAGCGCGAATTATTGTTTGTGACTTTGACAGTTATTTTGGTTCCCATGCATGTGGTCTTGCTCACAGGGCTGGAGACTGGGCATCGGACTAGCCATTGGTCAGAACTGGCTAGGCTAATATCGAAAATATATGGCAAGGCCTTTGGCATTATTTGTTCATTAGCCAAGCGCAAATTTGATGGTTCATTTGTATGACCATTTAGTTGTTTGACTTTTTCTATGCGTCAGTTAGTCAGTCAGACTTAAAGTCAGTCAAAAAAATTGATAATTTAAAAACTCGATTCTGTGCGGCACAGTTTCTTTTATTTTTGTCTGTTACCAAAAGGTTTTTCAACTGCGGACACCTTTTAGCACCTTTTTCGACGCTCATTTTCTGGTTCATTTCGCATTTATGGTTGCAGCAAATACTCATAACTATAAACAACAACAAATAAATACAAGAGCAACAGCATTAACGCCAAAAGCATACTGCAGGAAATGAGCCAAGTCAAAAGCAAACCAGTTAGCTTGTTAGCCAACGTGCCCTTCAAAATATTTATTTGATCGCCGTCAATGCATGAAAAGCTCAAGAAGCTGCCCAGAATTACGAGTATGGTGTGAAAAAAAATAATAATAATCGAAATAAAAACATAAATAGAAACTAGAATTAGCCTCGGAAATGGCCAAAATCCGAAACAGCAGCCAACAACAAATCGATGTAGATTGAGAGAAAAAAACCAAGCAACAAACAGCAACAACTACGAATGCCACTTAATAATCGCTTGATATATTATTTGAGCGCCGCATGGCCTTTGTGAAGTTCAAGTGACCACTGGCCACTTGCTGCAGCTTGTCCAGCTGAGCGACGGTCATGTTTACAGTTATTAGCGGTTATTTTGTTACCTGTTGCTGGTTGCTTTATAACAATTATGTTGAACTGCGCGCAAAGTTGTTATATCGTGTGTGTTTCACGTGAAAGACAAAACAGCTCTAGCTTTTGCTTTTGCTCTGTTTGGTCTGCTGGATCCACCTACATGCCAACAATTACCGCCAAAGATGCTTGCTTAATTCGTAATAATGAAAATAATTTACTCCAACTGTTACATGATAATTTCGCATTGCACACAGCTTCCAAAAAGTAAAAAGAGACAGCCAAGACAAAAAGAGAAGTAATAAAAATAGAGGTGTCGTTTTGGCCGACAAGAGACTCAACAGCAATAAAGTTGAGTTGGTCGCCAAATGCCACGCCCTGAGCGACGTCTCCCAACTCTCTATCTTAGTTTGCATCGAGATACGTAAACTACTTTCGAGTTTTCTAGTTTTCGGGCAAGTCATGCCCGCTCAGCAACAGCAAAAAAGCAAAATAGTAGCGGCAAAACAATAGAATAAATATACGTTTTGATAATGGCAAATCTGCTGATCGGTTCTGCTGCTTCTTCCAGTTCTTGTGAATGCCATTTACATAATTTTAAATGTTTATGATCTTGACAACAAAAAAAGCTTTTTTTTAACTTAATTTCTATTTCGATTCCCGATCACAGAACATTGGACAAAACTCGTTCGCTTCGAGCACACTGACGAAGTCGCATGCGCGCTTAGCAGATTTTTAAATTTCAACGAAAGAACAGGGAATAAAAACCTACCTCTCCCCTCACTACCGACAAACAACAACAGCAACAAGTAGTAGAGGAAGTGAAGCAAACAAATTTAAAAATGGCGGCCGTGAACGCATCACAAACAGACTATTGGAACTTTCTGTTCATCGAATTGGCTGGTAAGTAAAATTACTCTCAAACTTAAAGCACTTGTTATAATCAAAAATGCTACTTCTTAGATCCACGCACAAATGATTGGTTCCTGATCAAGTCCCCGCTGCCCCTGCTCACCATTCTGGGCTTCTATCTGTACTTTGTGCTGTCATGGGGACCGCGTTTCATGCGCGATCGCAAACCTTTCAAGCTGGAACGCACCCTGCTGGTCTACAATTTCTTCCAGGTGGCATTGAGCGTCTGGATGGTGTACGAGGGCGTCGTCATCTGGCAATATTACAGCTGGCGTTGTCAACCCGTCGACTGGTCACGCACGCCTAAGGCTTACCGCGAAGCTCGTGTCGTTTATGTTTACTACATGGCCAAGATCACCGAATTGCTGGACACTATTTTCTTTGTGCTGCGCAAGAATGATCGTCAAGTCACATTCCTGCATGTCTATCATCATACCGTTATGCCCATGATCAGCTGGGGCACCTCCAAGTATTATCCTGGCGGCCATGGCACCTTCATTGGCTGGATCAACTCGTTTGTGCACATCGTTATGTACTCGTACTATTTCCTCTCTGCCTTTGGACCCCAAATGCAAAAGTATCTGTGGTGGAAGAAGTACATCACCAACCTGCAAATGGTAAGTCCAGTCTATTAAATTGAATAGAGATATATAAACGATACTTATGCCACAACAGATCCAGTTCTGCTGCGCCTTCATTCATCAAACCCAATTGCTGTACACCGATTGCGGATATCCAAGATGGTCGGTCTGCTTTACGCTGCCCAACGCTGTGTTCTTCTACTTCCTCTTCAATGACTTCTACCAGAAGTCCTACAAGAAGAAACAGGCAGCTGCCAAGGCCAAGGCTGAAAAAGAGGTCTGCAGCAACAACAACAACAACAACGATAGCTGTGCCAAGAACTTTAATGCCGCCATACAAGCATCGCCAGCACAAAAGAAAGTGCTGTAAGTTGCCGGCCGGCAAAACAAAACCTTAACCCTTAAACCTTCCTTCGCCCCACTATCCACTATCCCAATTTCCCAACTACTCCCAAATACTCGTACAAAGCGGGACAAACACACACACATATGAACAACGCCAGCCGTGGAGTCGAATACGAAAGAGAATGTGACTTGCCTCGGAGAATCATCTGTCATGGAGGCGGGCGTTGTTCTATGTACAACTTTGTTGACTAATTTGTTAAGTAATCCGCCACCAAAAAAAAAACAAACCAGAAAAAAAAAAAAAAAAAAAAAAAAAAAACAAAATATGTAAAAATTCGAGAAAATGAGGTTTGAGTTAGTAGGCAAACAGTTAAATGCTTTTTCGCAGCCATCGCTTCGTTTGATGTATGTGTGTTATGTGTTTGTGTGTTCATCTTTTATGAACCAAAACGAAAATCCCAAAAATAAGCAAAAGCAAACCCAAAACCAAACCCAAGCGAAGCGAAATGAAAGAAGTTGTATGTTTATTCGACCCGATGCCGAATTAAGTTTTAAGTGAACGAGGAAATGACAAAGAGGAATTAGTTGTGTAAATAAGTTAAGCGACGCATTGACAGCACAAAGAAATAGAAACAATAAACAATGTCTTGCATAGATTTTATAAATATATACATATAATAAATAATGATATTGGTATGTAAAGTACTTAGGCATAAACGAAAACAAAATCCCAACAAATACACATATATTTACAGAAAAAAAACAATCACAACATCTAATGATTTTTATTTTCATACATTGCGTATACATAATTTCTGGTACTTAATGATTTGCAATTTCTATTGAATAGCATCATACGGATGTGATGCGATTATAAGACTCTTTGACCGTCGCACAAAGCACAGCGGAAATATAAAACGCATTAAATTAGTCAAAATGGTACCTTAGACATGGCCAAAAGCACACACATCAGCTATTTGGCCAATTCACATCGTCGATCGTCGAATGTGGGGATTGCTGTTTGATCGTTGATAGTTGATCACTGGGAGTGTCAGAACAGGTCCATGATCTGATCTGATCGATGTTAACCATGCAGTATGTCCAGTTCATGAATTTTAATATTTAGCTGCAGAATAGAGTGCTCGGCTATTGTTGTTAACACCGTGAGTGGCTAGAACACAACACACAATCCGGCAATAATAGGCTCTCTGTCTATTTGAAGCTCACCTTGAGGATGGCAGTTGTTGAGATAAATATCAGCACATACATGCATAGGAACAGATCGATGGATTTTCCAAACATACCTTTTATTGATCAATCATTCAAAACGGAACCTTAAATCCAAAAGCGGAAGTGTTAAGCAGCCAATGAAGAGTATCTCAATGAGCTGAAACACCACTGCGAACAGTAGCATTTCAGCCGGTTTGCTTTTTATCAACCTTGATCTTGACCACAAGCGCTAACTGATCGTCTGATCATCTGACCGTCTGATCATTTCATCGTTTTTGTGTCTCTGTCGCAGTTTCGTTTTGTATAAGTTATAAGAGATTTCGGCGCAGGGTCAGTTTATTGGGGGTCGACCAAACGATTTATGATGCCAATTGGAATTCTATTAAAAACCCCAAAAAAAAAAAACCATAAACTAGAACTCTAAGCTCATCGAATAACCATTCAAAAGTTTTTAAAAGATTTCAAGCGATTTTTTATTGTTTTAACCATCAATGGGAACCCCACTGTGCGATGGCAATATATTTTATGATAATTATAACACTTTACTCATACCGATCACAGTGTTTTTGCTCATTGTTTACTTTGTGTTTTCCAACCGATTTTCCCAAGCCAATTTCAGAGTTCGCCTTAAAATATGCAATAATTTTTCATGTCACTCTCAAATTTGCATAGAAGTCGTTTAAATTATTCATTGACATTTTATAGATCAGTTAACACTGAAATAATACATGTGTTATATATTAGCTACCTTCAAAGTAAGCAGATTGCCAATTTGTGAATTTTTATCAATTGACAAACAAGCCAGCTTGCGAATATATAAACTACCAACTATCAATTTACCCAGATTAATCACAGATAGTTAAGATGGTCGCGCTACTCATTTGATCTCTTTGGAAGGAACGGGTCGTTGAGCAACGTTCTAAAAGCATATTTGCATATCTGGTGATTAATGAGAAATTATCATTGCCGAAACGAGTCAACGAGTCAAGGGTGTACGCGACTATATGCTAAGTCCAACCTCTTTCGACTTCAGGAATAACTAGTATGACATAAAAAACTTGATCTTGGCAACGTTTAGCATCAAGTTTCGGGACTCTATTCTATTTTTTATGTAAAGAAATGTATTCTATCTATTCATCACAAAACTTATGCATGTGTATGCTATATACTACATCTATTTATATTTATATCCATTTGGCAAAAAGTTTCATAATACTTCTGCCCTTTGCACCACCGGTGCCGGGTTATTAAGTATACGAAATTTGAATTTATAATTTTGCTCGATTGTGTGTTCTTCTTCGTTGTCGCCATAAAGTCTCTAAGTCTCGCCGAACCTGATCGAGCTGATGGAAAATCAATTGCATAACTGTGTGAGAGGCACGCGAGTCAAGTCCGACCCCCAGAATTTGTATGAATTAACGACCCTGACATTAATCATAGCAATAAAAGAAATTTAGCAGTTGTCTGTTTGTCATTTTGAATAATCAGTTGATTGTGCCACGCGCTTTAATACTCAGGGCTAATCTAAAATGATTTGAAGCTACGGGGAATCCATGGAACAACCAAAAATAAGTCGAAGACCCTTGTAACAACAAAAACCAAACAGGTTTTTTAACATGTAACAGAAAGTTCTCGACAAACTGCAAAATCCTAAAAATAAAGCATATGTTAAAAAGTATCAAAACAAAATGCCGAGTTGTTTAAAAAAAAGTTCAAATATTGTTTTTATTATTGTTTTGTTTCAAAAACAGTTCATATTCGAATTTCAATAATGAGTTTCTTGGATTTCTCAATACTTAGACATCGATACAGTCACGCATACACACGTTCAAACATTCACTCACAACATTCATTCACATACAAACACATTCATACATAACACTTACACGCCTAGGTATTTGGATATACTCTTCTGCTGTTTGGCATAAACATTATACATTAAACATTACACAAGCTCATTATTCAGAATCTTTTTACATACAGATATGGTGTTATATGGATATATATAGTATCTTAAAAATCTAAACTAAAGCCCCGCTCTAACAAATGTTGTAAAGCTAACCTAAACACGAAAACTTGAAACCCCACCATAGCTCTCCAAATCAATTAAAGAGAACTTGAGAGAGACTCGTTGAACTTATTCCACCTTCATGGCTTTCACACTGTTGTTATTCAGATCGATGTACGGCTTGAAGTCTCTGGCATCCTGCTTACCGTTGTTGGTCGCTTGCAATGGCATGCAGCCCATACCGCCAGCAGCACGCAGAGCCGATTGTGCCAGACTCCTGCCACCGCTGCGCACCGAGCCGTTGGCATCAATACTCTTCGATTTGTTGTAGGTCTTACGATAGAAGTTGCCGAACAGATAGAGGAAAATGATCGTGTTGCCCACAAAGAAGAAGGTCAGCGTCTTGGGCATGTTGCAACCCTTGGCGCCCACGGCAAGCATGTAGCCCAGAATGAGCACAAACTGAATCAGCTGGATGCTGGTCATGTACTTCTTCCACCACAGATACTTCTGGTATTGGGGTCCCATGGCGGCGACCATGTAATAGAAATACATGATGATGTGCACACCCGAGTTGAGGATGCCAATGATGACGCCCTGTTCACCGGGCGCATACTTCAGATAGCCCCAAGAGAAGAGTACGGTGATTGTGTGATGATAGACATGCAGGAAAGACACCTGATTGTTCTTCTTGCGCAGCACAAAGAACGTGGTATCCAGCAAATCAATGATCTTCGAGAAGAAATAAAACCAAGCGCCCGAGTAGAGGGTTAAATTCTGTTCGCGAGTGCGATTGATTTCGCATTTCTTCGAGAATATCGACGACATGACATTGCTCTCCTGGATGGACTGCAAAATACACACGGAGCGTATACGTAATGTTTAATATACAACCGAATACATCAAGTATACGCCACGTGTACTCACCGTACGACACATCCAAATGGAGTAGCACACCTGAAAGGCATTGTACAGTACCATTATACGCTTCAGGTCCATGGGCTTGCGGTTCTTCATGTACTCAGGTCCAATCTTGAGCACAAACACCAGATAAATCAGTACCACAGCCACCACTGGACCCGGTGAACTCATTAAAAACCAACTGTCCACAGTCTCATCTATGCAAAACGATGCGAGAAATGAGTAATGAATAATTGATTGTGGAGCATTTCGAGTTTTACGACATTACTTACCCACACCCTTGGATAGGCCCGAGATGCGCTCGTTAAATATCTTCATGTAGGTCGTCATTTTGGCTGCGACTGCAATGAGCAAAATGAGCGGGCAAACAAAAAAAAGTTTTAGAAATTTTGTTCGGTTTTGCTTTTGGATTATTTTTGGACGCTTGACGACCGCCGTCCGTACGTCCGTGTGTCGAGTTGCCAAATTATTGAATGAAATATTCTAAGCCCGAGAGCTGCTTAAACAAGCCACGCACGTTCGCCTCAGCTTGGAACTGGAGCCAGAACCAGAGCCGAAGTCAAAGCCGGTTGCCAGCTTGCTTGATTATGCTCGACTGAGCTGAGCTGAGCTGAGGTGAGCGTGCGCGGCATAGGAATGCAGCCGAAGCACGCAAATATTTTATTTAATGAAAAGAAAATGCTTATCCCATATGCAAAGGGGACGTTGCGACGCAAGCCCAAAATCGACTGACGGTGAATGACGCCAGCGACTAATTAATTGTCTCTACTTCTGTTGCTGTTGCTGCTGCTGCATCTATAGAACAAAAATGAATCAATGAGTCAATAATCAATGTCATCTAGCATATGCTATACACCATAAAAAAGCGAAAAAAAAAACTTAAATTCAAAATCAATAATAAGAGAATTCGCATAATTAAAACTCTCGGCTTCTTAGTGGTTGTTGTGGTTCTGCGGTTTCAGTCACCACAAGTTAGTGGTTTAAAGACCTGATCACGCTGTATGGGATTCTGTGAGTGTGAATGTGTGTGTAGTGGCATTCTTCAAGGCTAGTTTTGAATTTTTCGCCTTGGCACTAAAGTCGTATAACTTTGGCATTCATCTTGCAGATGCCAAGTGTATCTGTATCTGTATCTGTGTATCTTTTCAGCATTCAAGATGGCGAACACACACACACACACAAACATATATAGAATCATAAGAATTGTATATAAAGGCAAAGTTCTAGCCATTATCATATGCATGGATAACTTGCTCGTGGATTATTCATTTAAATATATACATACAAAGGTATGTATTTAATTTTGTATCTGTATTTGTAGCCGTGTTCCTTTTGTTATTTAAATTGCATGCGGAACAACATTGAGCTCACATTACTTTGCCTATTTCGGGGGTCTGTCTGCTTGCATGCCAATTTACGATATATATGTATATACATATGTATCTATTGCTCAACTCAATTCAACTCAAGTCATATGTGTTTATCAATGTGTCTGTTTAAATAATTAAAAGACATTAATTTTCAATTACTTTACGTTCTGATTTGTTTTTTGTTTTGTTCTGTTCGTTTTTAACGCTTTGTGATGGGCTGATGGGCAACTCGTTGGCCAAAAACTTGAATTTGATCTATTCGTATTACAGTAAACACTTCCGGCTGATGGCCTCGCAAGGGCCACAGAATAATCCAGTATTTTTGATGTTGATGTTGTTGCTGAAGTTGATGTTGATGTTAGGAAGTATGCAAGTTCTTCTTCAATCATATAAATTTCCAGTTCTTGACTGGAAATCCAGCTGACTCAGGCCTCCAAAAATCGCGCCTTAATTATTGTATAATTTGTATTATTGAATTGAACTTGATGTCTGATTAGTATGTGAGATTTCTATACGGATTGAATGATTTTCAAATCCGAAAACGTTCTATGCAAAGCCAACTACTAATAGCAGCGATTCGATGTTTTAAAAGTGTCTCACGCTGTTGCTCTAATTACGAATTTGCTATTCATAGCATTAGCAGTACGCGTGGCGTATACTTGATATTTTGAAGTAATTTTGTTAAACAAAAAACTGTCATTAATTCGAACACCTTTAACACCAGCTGCCAAACGTCTGAACTGATCGCCCACGGACACTGACTGTGCCACATTTACGGCTCGGCTAAATCCAGAAGCTCAGCTGAGGTCCAGGTTACACGGTAGCGTCTGCTTCGCCCCCCATTAATGGTCAGCGTTTTGTGGCGAGACGATCTCGATCCCATTTGCGATTTGTATGCATGGCAGCAGATGGGCTGGGGCTGCTAGCGTCAGAGACAGATTGACACTGGAGACAGGAAAATGAGCTGTGCGGCATTATCACGACCAAAAAAGTGACGCCAATGTGGAGAAGCGAGCGTACAACAAAATGACAAACTGACAGCATGACAAACGGATAACAACAACACCTAACATATTGCTGACAGTTCCAGTGACTGACTGCCGCTGACTTTGCCAATTCAATTCCACTTCATCCCCCATTTGCCGCACGTCTCTGTGCCCTTGCCCTTGCTCCCTTTTTAGGGAGCAGTGCATACCATTTGAGTTATTTTCATGTTGTTTGTTGTTTGTGTTTTTTCTTGGTTCAGTTTGTAACGATGTGTGTAATATACAAAGGTCCGCTAGCCAGTTAATGCTCGACCCCCGCGTCGCCGCCAATGGCAGTCCAAAGTGTCAGTTTCTAGGTAGAGTATCTTCCGCGTGGCCCGCCCCTGTGGGTCGTGCGCCTCATTAGGAAAAATGTAAAAATAAAATACACCAATGAAAGCTTTAACAAAAAGAAATAAACAGCAAACATAAAGTAGCAGCAAAATGAAATAAAAAACAAATCAACAGTGTACGCAACACATAAATTGATTTGTATGCATAATTGATTTTGCGAATTTTGTTGCCTTTAACAATGACTGTTGTTGTTATTGTTGAACTGCTATGACTGTCTGAAATTTCAGAATCGGAATTGTTGGTATGCTTGCATGTGAGTTTCAACGACTAAAGAAACCCCAAGCTCGAGTACCACGCCAAAATTGCTTATGAGATCTTCATAACTAATTGATGTGGGGAAATCACCTTAGTAAACAAAAAATTGTTGCTAATTTCGAACAATTGAGCTAAGGTCATCAGTTCTTTTTGCAATTTGTTTTTATTTTGTTCACACGCTTTTAATGCCGCAATTAATGATCTTTAGCACAGGTGCATCTGCAACTTTTGCAACGTGCAACTAACCTGCACTTTGATAATTGCTCTGAGCAAATAATTACACGCCAATTCGGCGACAAATGTGTATTTTGTGTGGCTTTTTCCCTGCCTAGTTTTTCACACAAGCTGACAAAAGCCATGTGACCCCCAAATACGAGCACCAACTAACAACTAACATATCTATCCCAACACCAGATCTGAACTCCGGGACTGTCGGATGTTAAGTGTGTGCACAGTGGGCACTGTACACAATGTAATGAGATTTTCACACGCATACTCGCTGTGTAAAATTCAACAATACTCGTAATCCATCAAACACATTTATAGCTGGTGTTAAAATTCTAAAAATTTCTTTAAATACTACAATATACAATATTAGTCAGAATAATATGTACTCTTGCAGCCATTAGTGACAATGTCCAATTCATAATATTAAAGAAAAAATAATAAAGATTTAATTCCCCTCAATATGCATTAAATTCAAAATTACTCATTTAAATTTAGTCATAAATCGTTATGGTCTAGCAGTAAATGGTTTGTCTTCTGTCGAACAAAGAAATCGTTTAATTAAACACTGTCGTAGACACATAAATCTTCAACTTGATGTGCATATACAAAACTTCATAAAACATTTCCATGTTTCATTATTATTAAATACTTTAAGCACATGTTGGATATTTGTTAACTGCCAAAGCAAGTGTCATCCCAGCATTAAACATATCTAAAATATACGTTATAAAAATCGTTCGTTTACGTAAACTACGTATGGAAGGTGCAGAGGGTAATGATTTAGTTGTGCCTGACGTCCGGCGTTAGTAATGCTTGTTACTTTGACTTAGCCCTCTAAATTAATTTAACAGCCCGTCTAAAAGTGTGGCCAAAAGTGGTTGCGTTGGCAACAGGCGTAGACAATGAATAATAATAGGCAAGTTAGCATCCAAGAGTGTTGCGCCTGCGCCGCACTGACTGACAGTGTTTAATTACTTGGCAAATATTTGCAACGTTAATTGGGTTTTGGTTTTTCGCTTTGGGTTATTTTAAGCTGTGTTATATTTTTGCGGCTTGTGACTAGTAAAACTTTTCGGACTATTCGTGTGAATATTGCACGTGCTTTGGTTACCAAAGTAATACTCCATTTAGTGTATACTTTAGATATGTGCTTGACCATGAAATTGAGGGGGTAGCTTCGAGGCGGGGCTCGAAACATTGACGAATAGATTTGATCTTCGTGCAGCTGCTGCTGCAATTGCCATTTATTGATTACAAGTTCAAAGCGTTTAGATTTGGCCGCCTCAAAGTTGTCAGTCTTGGCCTTGGCTGACTGGCAAAATTGCAGCCAGCCCGCAGCTCCTCTCAGACGAGTTTTCAGCACTTAATCTATGTGCATTGCATTGGGTTAAGGTCAACTAGAAAAATCAGACAGTCAGGCCTGCCTCCCTGCCTGCCTGCCTGCTTGAGTCAAGCGCCAAGCACCAATAAAGAAGCATTAGCAAAGACCAACAAATGGCGACTAACGAAAATTAGTCAAGGCAGCCAACACAAACCAAGCCAAGCCAAGCCGAGTCAAGACAAGCTCAACTGATCTAAGCGATGCTAAGCGGTGATGCTGTGTCGACGACTCGAGTCAAGTCAACTTAAACGAACTGCAGCGCACAAGTCAGTGCAAATATTACCAACTTTGTAGTATAAGATTGCAACTTTTGTTTGACGACATGTTTAGCCAGCCAGCCAGACAGCCCACAGCGTTGGGACTGCCGCGCTTAAGTTTCGTCATGTCTTAATTTAAATTTGCATGCTTTACATATGTATTTACATATCAATGTGACCATTTTAAGACACTTTCACTATAGCATATCCCTGATAAATCGATAGTTAATCGATTCACTTCCGTACCTGAATCGTACTCTGTTCTTATCGCTGTTGATCCCGTTGCACACAAAAGTACACTTGCAGACACACACACACACACACACACACAGTCTCACGCACACACACTCACTAAACTAAGATTGACCACGGAGCACAAAGCAGCAGCTGTGGCACACACACTCACTCACTCTAGGAGCTGGGATAGTTACGAGAAAACCGTCAACGGTGAACGCCAAGAAGACACTAATACGGAGTTCTACACGCTCGGCTGTATAAATAAACAAAATAAGCGCGTTCGCGTTCATCCACCGGCCGAGCGCGCCGCTGACGTCGTCGGCAACGTCGCGACGCTCGCGTCGACAGCGACCAGAACGCAGAGCCAGCAGGTGGAGCAGCGGAGCAGCAGCAGAGCCCGACACTTCGGGTCTATAGCTTGGCGATTGCTTGGTTTTGGTCAATCCATTTGTCGTTTCTTTGTTATACGACGACTTGATGCAAGTCGAAGCCGCGTTAATTGCCGATTTCAGTTGCGTTTTTTTTTCTTCGATTTTTGTTGTTAGTTTTTATTTATAATTTTATTTTTGGTGGTAAGGTCAAGTTTGAAGCCATTAATGCGAATGTTAAGCGGGGCAAAAGAAAGCAAAACTTTTATTTTATTGCGATATGCCATTTTGTGCAAAAATTCTGGTTGTTTTCTTTAAAAAAGTTTATTAACCCCTTTAATGTCACGCGCAAACTCGTAGAGATCTCTGATACCAACCGGTAAAGACACAATAAAACCAACAGCAAAGGTAACAATATCTACTCGACACAGTCCGGCACTACTTAAGAAGCGTAAAATTAGCCTAAGCTCAATTGATTTATTATCATTGTCAGTGAAACAAATTGTAATGTCAGTGTGAGCGCGTACTAAAAAGCCAGCTCTCTTATGACATGTCGCCGCTCCATTACGAGTAATTGCGCAAATGTTCACCAGTTAACACATTTCGTTTATGGGAAAAATAAGCCATCGATCAGTTTACAGCTTTCCCAAACTCACTTGTTTTTTGTTGTTAACTGCCCACACAAATATTTACTCTAGTCCTAATAGGCAATTCAATTGTCTAAATAGCAGTACCTAAATCTTCTTCCGGGTCTTCCACTCTCAAAATACGCTTGTTTCAAAACCCTATTTGCATTTACATACATATTTCAAATGTTTTATCTGTCATTTGTGTGTTTCTTTTAGCGGCTTGTTTTCTGTTTTATTATTTTTGCTTCTCTTTTATGCGGCAATGATTAAGACCCTGAACTTCAACGATTACCACTGTGATACATAAATGGCGGTTACCGCTACGAAATATCCGATGCTGAAGTAATTCCAAAGCAGTCTCTGCACCTCCTTGGCCGAGATTTTGATAACGCCAGTTCATGTGAGCTAATCAGAACGTCGCGATGCCGTGACTCTTCTGAAGCATTGGCCTGGTTTAGTTTGGCATGGTATCATTATTAGATACGCAAGTCACTTTCGATAAATAATAATATTATTTAAAAAGCTAGTTTATTTTCAATATAGACAGTGTAATCAAATTTTTTGTTCACTTAAAATTTAAAAGGTGGAAATCTTTTAAAAGCCGTTCTTGGCGAATTTTTAAACAATATTTGAATATTTAAATCTTCGTCCGTGGTGTGAAATATTCCAAAAGGTTAACATTTTAGAACATTGCTTTTCACTGTATAAACTATTTAAAGTGCTGAAGGACTAAATTTTCGTACATCGACTGTTAATACTAACTACATTCAACTACAATCAATTACAATTCATACACTCAAACCGATTGCTACGCGGTAAGTTGTTCTCAACTACTATATATATAGATGGGTACAAAAAAATAAAATCCATATTTGTATTAAAAAATCATTAGTAATGCATAATCATTTCCATTCATAAATTATTATGTTCGTAGTATATAACTTTAAATGTTAGATAACAGCTGCTGACTAGATTTAAATCCGCAATAACAGACTTGGAAGATAATTCAATAGTTTCTAATCGTTATCGATAACGTGCGCTCAGTGTTACCATTAGGCTTTTTCTAATTAACAAAATAACTGAAAAGATTAATCTTTAAGGATGGTTTAAATCAATAAAAATTTCCTAAGAAGTCTCTAAGTTTTTTTTGAATAAGAAATAACCAAAAGATGTGTAAAAAGTTTTACCATAGCGAATAACTATATGGTATATTTTGCAACAAAAAGTAGTATATTCTAAACTTCAAGGTGCGGTCACGCTGAGTGCGCTGTAAAAGTATTATTGATTGGGGCGAAAGAAGAAGAGAGCACAAGCATTCAGCAAAAGAAAGGCGCAGCTAGTAAAAATAGTCTTTATTTAAATAATATTCTCTGCTTAAGTTTTTCGTGTTAATATTGATGTTTCATACGCTATCAGCTTAAACCAATTTGCATTGCACATTGCAATTTCAACCAATCGTTTGTATATTTATTTAAGAACGCAAAACCCAAACGGCAGAAATTCGCCGAACGAAGAAAAAACAAAAGCCAAAAAAAAAGACAGACAAATAGCTAAAATGACCAATTTGGAGAAGCAACATGAGATGGTGAAGCGAAGTCTAGTGCAGTTTGTCAGCGCCCATATTCCAGGCGCCGACTTTAGCGTTGTGGACGAGATTGTTCTATCCTATATCATTTCCATACTCGAGGAGGCTTCGCAGGACCCATGTTTCGATGTCGAGGGTTTTGTAGAGATGATGGGCGCCTATTTTGAGGAGTTTTCCACCATTGATCAGGGCGTTATATGTGAATGGATCTACAAGCTGGCTAACGAGCTAACCGAAACCGAAAAGAACCAAGGAAATCACAATTCCATCAATTTATCGCTTAAGTAAGTCGAGATTATTCTAGCTGTACATGTATGTATTTTCACACATGTATTGTGTATCACAGCTCGTTGACTCTATCGAGCATTATACCAGAGTCCAAATTGCGTGCACGCAACTCTTCAATATCCGAGAAAGATGAGCTCTCTTCGAACAACAGCAGCAACAGTGGCGGCGGAAGCAGCAGCAAGCGATCCCAGCACTTGTCGGAGACTAGCGATGGCGGCTCCACTGACAGCTCCAGCTCCACTTGCGATTACTTTTTGGATGAGGCCGAGGTGTTGCAGGAAATGTTCCCAGATACCGCTTACGTGGAGGTAAATGGAAACCTTAGGCAACTTCATCATCATTCACTAATTGATTTATATCGTAAACAGATAAAGCACTGCATTGCCATCTCGAAGGGCGATATTGATGGTGCCACTCAGATTCTATTGCATCGTCAGGAGACTAATCAGAGTTTGACCGACAAGTCACACACTTTGGTCATCAAGAAGAACATTGTTGTGGATGATAATGAGCTTAAAAATCGCATAATTGCCAGGTAAATATGATATTTTAATTCAATGCCTGACATTTGAATTGTTATTTTTCTCTGCCTAGATATTCTTACGTTGACAAAAATGCTACACAGCGGGAGTATAAGCCGGTGGTTCCAAAAATGGAGCCACGTAAACTTGTGCGCTATCGGGACAACAAGATTGTGTCGCTTAAGGGCGAGCGTTACACCGAAGTCAAGCGTGACGAAGATGCTGAGTTAAAAAAACCCAAGAAGCAGATTCAACCGTAACTAAAGATGAACAAAACCCACAAGTACTTTATCAAAAAGCAACTTAACCAACAACAACCACCTAACAATTCCGCACCAACGACACCTAGAATTGAACGATGCAGCAGCATTCAGCAACAAACCGATGAAAATGTTTTAGAACACAATGAATACTACACAGAGCTGCATATGATGATGAATGGAATCAGATTGAATTCCAAACCCAACCCAAGTAACAATAACCAAACTCCCAGGCTGGTTTTAGCACCAGTTGTAGCCATGCTTAGCCAACGTTTAGATGCTTCCTTGCCAACAACATTATCACATCACATGCAAACAGACGAACAACAATTGTTGAGGAGGACAGCAGCAGCCGCCGACGCATCGAGTGACCCAATAATCATAATCCAGATATCCAATCCATGTGAGTTAGCTGGCAATTTGTTGTTGCTGTTGTTAGTTAGCCTTGCTGGCTGCTATTGTAGGCCGCGGAATTTTTATCATAATCAAATTGTGGACAAAGAAGACACGAAGAAGACTTTACATACCAAATTAGTTAATAGTTATGTTTTAGGAATCGCATTTGCATTTTTGTTTTTTGTTTGGCCAGCCCAGGGCGTTATAATCAATAACTACTTATGAGTCTCGTTTCGGTGACAAGGATGTAGCCCAAGGATATTCTTGGCTGCTGCCTGTCGCTCATGACAACGCTTTGCGGTCACGCCTAACATCGTGAGGATAGCATTTTTCTGAGTTCCTTAACTCCACAGATCAAAAATAACAAGTTAATCGAAATGAATTTTGCTCGTTAGTGAATCTCGACATCCCACGATTACGGGCGCGACTATTAAACTCGAATTTGGCGCTCAAAATAGACTTATTTAGATGATTTTAGGTATTCGAATTGAAGTGTTTGTAAGTACAGCTTGCGTTTTTAAAACGCAACTGAAAAACCACTTGCCATAAGATTTATGTTGAAAGGGTTTATATATTGTTTTTACTGTGTAAAACGTTTTTAATTTCCTTTTTATTTATTATTATTATTATTTTGGTCTAAGCAAACTAGTAACAGTAACCACAAATGCCATGCAACAATAACTAGTCCTCATCCTGAGAACCAACTCCACATACCAAAACAAAAAAAAAGCGGCTGCTGCTCGGATGGACAGAGCAATATTAATAACATATTCAACGTATACAACTAATCAAGAATAATCAATTTTAATATAACCCCCTATATTAGCAAGCTTCTTTGTAATTCCTTTAAGTGTTGAAAGCCCAGCGTAATTAATTTTTTGTAGTGTTTAAGACATCAGAATATCATTCGACGCATTTGCATTTCATGCTTTTTTGAACATCTTCATTTATTATTTTACAATACATATGTGTATTATAAGTGTTCCTTTCCACGACCACCGTTTAATTTATATTCAGCTACTATCTCCTTACAAGTTTATTTTGTATTTCATTTAAGCTAAGCACTGACTAATCGGTATTTATATTTATATTTATATTATATATGTATAAATATGTATTTATGCATTTCACTGGTTTCGGTTTGATATTATGCGACACTTTCTCATATATTTTAGTTTATATATTATTTTTGTGATATTAGCATAAAAATTAACTACAAGAAAAAGGCAAAACTCTCGAATTAAACTTTTCAAATTCAATAAATATATAATATTGTATCCAATCAACTTCTGGTTTTAAATTATCGCGCGGACACTTATCGATTATCGCTCGAACGTACCACTGGTCACACAATGCAGTGGTGGTTCCCTATATAGCACGACGAAATCGTCTGGCTGGCTGTATTTCAAATTATCTTCTAGACATTAAAACATTTTGCTTGCGGTAAATTATTTTGTAATACACAATAGTCAATATTATATTTTTCTTCTGTAGAAAAACAACGATGTTTGCCTTTTAAAACATCGATATCATAAAACGTGAAAACCATCGATACATCAGCGACAGTACTGTCGATGTTTCTGCGTCTCCAAGATGGCGGCTATCGCATAGTGCGTTTCGCATATTCATTTTTTCACGAAAACTCGCTTTAAAAGGTCGCAATGACGACAATTGCGGATCTTTTCACAAAATATAATTGCACTAATTGCCAAGATGATATTCAAGGCATACGTGTTCATTGTGCTGAATGCGAAAATTTCGACCTGTGCCTGCAAGTAAGTACTTACATGCATAGAATTTTTGAGTGCGTATGTGTGCGTGTCGCCACACCCATACAGCAATATTCGCACACATAGGCACATACTCGCTGATACAGAGAAGAGAAGTAGTTCAAGTGCTGCTGACGCATCTAAAACTGTACATATAGCCGATATGCGATTTCACAATGTTGTTTGTTTGCAAAAACAGCTGTTTTCTGTGTACGCAGCAACTAAAGTCGATTGTTTATGCAATTTTAGTGCTTTTCAATGGGCGCCGAGATTGGCGCACATGTAAACAACCATGCATATCAGTTTATGGACACCGGCACTTCGATTCTGAGCGTGTTTCGCGGCAAAGGCGCTTGGACAGCTCGTGAGGAGATTCGATTGCTCGATGCCATTGAACAGTATGGCTTTGGTAACTGGGAGGACATTAGCAAACACATTGAGACCAAATCTGGTGAGGATGCCAAGGAGGAGTATGTAAATAAGTTTGTAAATGGCACCATCGGAAAGGCAACATGGACACCGGCGCAATCACAACGTCCACTACTTCTGGATCGCACCGAGGATGACACTGGGCCACTGGGCGCCAATGCATTGGCCCGCCTACCGCCACTGGAGATCAGCAATGAAGAGGCCATGCAACTCGGATATATGCCCAATCGTGATAGTTTTGAGCGTGAATACGATCCCACGGCGGAGCAGCTGATCTCCACAATAACGCATAGTTCGGAGGATGTGGAAATCGATGTGATGCTCAAGTTGGCCCATGTCGACATCTACACACGCCGACTGCGGGAACGCGCTCGTCGCAAGAGAATGGTGCGTGACTATCAACTGGTGTCGAATTTCTTTCGCAATCGCAACTATGCTCTGCATCCGGGATTAAGCAAGGAGCAGAAGGAGTTCCGGGACCGTTTTCGCGTCTTTGCACAGTTCTATTCGAGCAATGAGTACGAGCGTTTGCTCGGCTCACTAGAGCGCGAGAAGGAGCTACGTATTCGACAGTCGGAGCTGTATCGTTATCGCTACAATGGCATCACCAAGATCGATGACTGCAGGCATTTTGAGCAGCATGCGGCGATGGCAACGCATCGTTCTACAGGACCCTATGGCCATGGCAAGACTGTGAGTATATAAAATAGTAAATGAGATTTAAAATGCTGAACAAAATGATGATTGAAGAATGCATGGCGAGTTGAATATCGTGGTTGCTGCTAGAGTTGAAAACAAATACGAAGCTTGCTTGATTCCAGCTCTAGCAGCTTTATAGCTATTTATGTACATACGTAATGCAGAAGCGCAAACTGAAAGCAAAACTCTTCTCCTTGTCTCTACTTTCACGATATTCAGCTCCTTTGTATTATCAACGCACCCAACTCGCAGCGTTTGAATGGTTGTATAAGACAATGTTTAACCACAGGACAACACACAGCTTTACAATGGAAGTCTTCGGCCGCTAAGCTCTTCCTTGCACTCCCCGCAAGCGAATCCCAGAAAAGCGTAAGGCTCTTAGCATCTATCTTTGTGTATAATAATAATAATAATTGTGTGTTTTTACAGCGAACCGTTAAGCGGCGCCGAGGCAAGTTCAAGTTCAATCGCACCAAGAAGCATGCACCACATCGGCGACCCGACTTGCTCCGGCGCATTATTGCCCAGCAGAAACTACTTGGATAGCTATCGGACATCGTCGGCAGCTACGACAACGATGCTGCCGACGACCATGTCGAACATGGGGATGGGAATCGGGATGGGCATGGGAATGACGATGGACTCGGCAATAACAGCGACTGCAGCGACTTCCACGGCTACGATGACGGCAGCACAGGCGAACCTGCCGCAGTCCACTGCAGCAGCAGCGGCAGCAGCAGCAGCGAAGAGCAACAACAACCAACAACTTCAGCAGCAGCTGCTGCAAGGCGGCGTAAAGCAACAGCAGCAACAACAGTTCCAGCAAAGCGAACACGCCGCCGGCAGCTCTAATTCGCCAGAGGAACAGCCCGTTAGCATGAGTTACGTGCTGCGTACACAGCTCGAAGAGCTAAAGCGTCTCCCGCAGCCCCTTGGCAGCAATCTGCTGACTAACAATGAGCTAGATGTGTGCAAGAAGCACAATATAACGCCCACAACATATTTGTCGTTAAAAACCGTCTGTCTAAGCGGTGCTCCATCGTTGGGCAGTCCAATGGAGACGTCGTTGCGCAAATTCTTCATCAAATGCGGCTGGCTGAGCCACTAAGCCATTGAGTTGAAATCGCTGTAGTTCTGTTGTCAAAAGTAATTGCCGTTATCCCAAAACAGACAGAACGATAATGATATCCTGCTTCAAAGACTTATATACAATTTGATTTAATTTTATTATGTAGTATATAGTTAAAACTTATCGCTAATAGGTCGCCCATAAACAAATTCTATTTTATTCTGTGTACAGATGTCGCGTACATAACACAATTTCTATGTATTTCAATTTAACTTGTATCAAGTCAAAGTGACAATTCTTCTCGCCCGCCCCCACACAAAAAATCTCTTAGCGTGTTAACTTAATTAACTTAATAGTGGCGTGACAAATAGCAGATTAATTAAATATAAAACAAAATGCGCTTTATTTCAAAACGATGGTATGTAAAATAGTAATGAAGAGGAAAGGAAATACAAAATCAGCTCCGATTCGGATGCAATTTGTACAATCTATAAATTTAAGTAGGGCATCTAAATAATTACGATGATGAGGATGATGTCTGCAGCCACGTATTTCGAGTATTTTAATGAAGTGTATACTTATTGAATTAATAAATGTATTTTGAAATGTGAAAAACGATGTTTAAATTTTATCTTAGCTCAGACTACGTACAAGCTAATACCACAAACCTTCAAAAATATATGTCTCTTGGATTACTCAATATATAAATATAGTTTAACATATACTTTGAATCTTAAGATTAGGCAGAGCTACACGTTGGACGCAAAGCGTTTCACTCCCATCACTTGTTCCTTAGGAAATATCGATATAGCGTATTTTTCTGTGTGCCGCCTGCGCCACCACCGCCATTGCTGGTGGCGTTGCTTGCGTTACCGCTGCTCGTTGTCGCCTGCTCCACAGCGCTGGCAGCAGCTGCCACCACGAGCGAACTGCGCCACGAAGCGATCAATTCGTTCTGTAGCTCCACAGGCAATTCTTTGAAGACCTGCGCATCCACGCCGGCGGGACAAGCGATGTGAGCGAGTGAATCACCCGTTGTGGCCGTCTCCGTGATGACACTTGGCGCTGGTGCCGCAACTTGCAACGCAGGCGCAATTGTAGGCGTTGTTGGTGCACTGACCGAATCATCCATTGGCGAGGGCAACGGCGACGAGGCCGTGGAACTGGCATTCGAGCTCATTCGACTCGTGGTGCGTGCGGGCAGAAAACGTAGGCTGCCATCGATGCGATTCAGCAGCGTGTTGGGCGGTTGAATGGTCCGAAATCGTGGCGCTGCCGCTGCTGCAGATGTGGACGGTGTGCAGGCAGCAATGGGACTCATGGGAAAGTCTTTTTCACTGTCGCGAGAGTTAAGACGCAGATCACAGACACGCAGCTTACTCGGCGAAGCGACATCTGCAGCCGCATCGGCTACATCCACTGCCAATCGGCTGCGCTTCGACACGAGCACGCGGCCAATGCGGCTCTTTTTGGGCGACGGCTCCACTTCCGTTTCGGAGAAGTCACTGAAGTCCGAATTGGTGGCGCCCGATTCGGAGCCATTGTCCGTCAACATAGGTACCGGCGACGCTGTCGTCGCACGGCGTCTGTAGAACTGATCACTTGGCTTGAATGTGGTGGGTGAGGAGCGAAAGGCGGCTTCGTCTCCGCTCAGCGCGGTCGGACTGCCTTCTGTTGTGGGGGAAGTAGTGGAGTTGAGACTCGTGTTCGTTAGCGAGGTGATCGATTGCACCTCGAGATCGGCTTTTTTGATCAGAAAGTTGGCAATGGATGACGAGCCAACTTTACGCTCCTGGAACTTGGAGAAGGCCAAGCCGATTAGCGTAATGTTAAAAGGTTTGCTCAGATCCACAATGCGTTCGAACAGACGCATAATAATCTTAAGCAATTTGTCCAACGCGCCATCAGCCAGCTGCACTTTGCATACGCCCGTTTCTCCAGCGCAAACGGATGTCTTGAAAAGAGAGGGTAGAATGTTGGCCTGCTTTGTCTCCCGATGGCTGCTCTTTTTCTGAGAATCGAATTTGCGTAGCACCACCTTAATGGCGATGGGAATGCGCCCGTCTTCGGCTACCTGTGGAATTCAAAAGAATAGAATCTCTGGTAAGTAAAGTACGATTTAAATTATAAAAACTTCATGCTTACCTGCTCCATAAGACGCTTGAGCAACAAGCGAAACTTATCCGTGACATCTGTATGGACGGAAATCGTCTTACACGAATCCTCCACACTAATCGTTTTGGGTTTTCCCGTAGCACGCACTGTGCTCGCATCACGACCCAATGCCAAATCCCTCAGTTTGGTAGCAGTCTCAAACCCAAATTTCTTTCGCATGAATTCCATGTCACACTGCTGCAGCTGCTCCACACTCGATACGCCCGCCTCCAACAGCAGCGACTGCGTCTTCTGACCAATGCCCGTGACGCTATGTAAATCATTGAGTTCGCGCATAAACTGTTCCGTATACGTGGAAACGAGCACCGTCTGTTGATTTGGCTTGTTCCGACTGCCCACCAGCTTGGCCAGCAGCTTGTTGTAGGCAATCCCAGCACAACACGTGATGCCCAGCCGCAAATGGAGCTCGTCGCGTATCTCCTGCGCAATGCGCGTTCCAATCGCCAAGCGTTGAGCACAGCCACAACTACAGGCAGTTAGCGGGGTTCCATCCGCTGGATAAATGTGTCCAATGGCGGGTTTACGTTGTGCTTCGGCTACGTGAGCTTGCCGTAAATCCACAAGGGCCGTGACATCCATGTAGTTCTCATCAAATCCCAGTTTCTCCACGTCGGGGGTGTAGTTGAGCAGTAGATCGAAGATTTTCTGTGACATTAAGCGATAAGGTGCCAGATCTTCGCCATTTACTTTAACCAGATCCTTGCACAGACGTTCGGCATCTGCCACCAGCATTAGCTTGGTGACGCCCTGAGATCGGGCTATATAGTTGCAGGTCACCACAATGTTCTTCTGCAGCACAGCCAATGGACGATTGCGCAAAGAAGGATCACGTAATTCCTCCACCTGGGCATAGAAGTAGTCCATGTCCAGGTGTATGATGGTGCGCTGATGTGGTTCGCTTTTGTTAAGCACGCTAGCGAAATCCATGTTGGGCGCCTGTAAGCAAAACAAAACGAAGGTTAAACGGCTGCTCGTCTTTTCGCGCTATTTCTAGCAAAACAACAACTGTAGGCTGGCCTCTCCCCCGCACATCATCTATCAGCTGCCCGTGACCTTTGAGAAAAATACTACGCGTGCCGATAATAACAACAACAAGATATCGACTTTGATGTAGCCATCGACTTCATTTCGTCACAAAGTGTAAAAACAACAACAGCCAAACATTGTGTTTGTGTGTGTGAGAGAGAGCGGCGAGTCTAGGCCAGCTAGAGAGAGAGAGAGAGAGGTAGTCGGTTGCTGTTTTTTGCTTGCCTTGTGCAGTTGTCTGCGTGAGTAATAATTATATTATGGTTTTTTTTAGCGCGCTGGGTTTGCCCGCAACGAACAATGAGAAATTTTTCTTGCGTCTCCTGTGTTTCTCACACGCCCACGAACGAACCACCGACTTTTGCCGACTTTCTAATCAAACACACACACGTACACATATGAATGCGAAAGGTGATGTACAGTGCACCGGCAAATAATTTAGTTGGTCAACAATATATATATTATTGCACATATGTTGCTGGCTTAACATACAATAACTTCGAAGAAGACAATGATGACGCACAAAAAATTAAACGGCAAACGAGAGCTGCACACACAAGAGAAAATTGTTGCCAACCAAATATGGCTGGCCACATAACAAACAATTTGGCATGCTAGTAGTATTAAATTGTTGCTTTGGCTTTATCTTATCACGTTAACAATGAAAATCGGTTTAAATCAAATGAATTATATTATTTATTTACTTTTTTTCAACAAACTAGTGCTGTATGGAACAAACTGGTCGCCATGTGACCGCAAGTTGAATTTCGAAATATACCATATGGATTTTGAGAAATCTGCAATTATTATGACCTAATAAATACCACATCTTACTAGATTGTTCAATAGAAAGGAACTAGTGATTCCGGAACTGCGCGCGGATTTTGAGTTTGAACCTTTAACTTTTTGCTGAAACCGAAACTATTTAATAATTATTTTTTATAAGACAACACAAATTATTTTAATAACTAATAAATTTATTTCATTATTTATGTGCTAGAAATATTTTTACTGGTTTTACTTGTAATTTCACATAAATAATATGTTATCGATAAAATGTTTTTTATTCGAGTCGATTGATCGGCACTTGGTGTGGCCGCACTCTAAAATTGGAGTTTTGCATTTCAGTTGATCTGGCTAAATAATAAGGCTGCCAGATTGTCTAAGGCAGGTGGCAGTGACGTCATTGTTGCTCTGAAACAGTTACAAATTTAAAAAATGTAGCGCCAAAATTTGGGATGATATCAGCAGCTCATCCCATGCATTAGCATTTCTTGCTGTTTTTTTAAATTAATGATATTCATGAGTTTTGTACTATGCTTAGTATATCTTACATGATGAAGGCGCGTTTGCTTGGTGGATAGCAGCGAATATAAGCCATAAAGCAATGTTGCGATAAGTGGGTGGGTACTCAATGCTTGGGGCAGCTGGTGGTCACGCGCGATGCCTGTGCAGTGTGCCACAATATGGAGCAGCTTTATGGCTTGTTGTTGGTGTTCTTGTTGTTGTTATTGTGTTGCCTGTGGTGGCGTATGAAATGCGCTTGGAATTTGCCACAACAACAACTTCAATTTAGACTCCAACTCCAACTCTGACAATATGCAGGCCTTTGCGTTGTCGTCGCGCCTTCTTTGTTGTTGTTGTGGCTCGTAGTCGTCCTCGTCGTCTTCGTCCTGCGCCTGTGATAATCGCCCGTTGCTGCTTGACAGGCAAACAATGCTGTGAATTTGATTAAAATCAGCCTGCGTGTGCGTCGCAGTTATTATGGTAGTAGTGGCTGTTGTTCTTGTTTTTGTTGTTGCTGCTTTTGTTGTTGTTATTTGGCTTTTGGCTGCTAAATTTGCTTGATTTTCTGATTTTCTTATTGAAATCTTGTTTGTTGCTGAGCCAGCCACAGGCGATGCGTTGCACTAATTGTGAAACGCCATGAAAGCGGCGCCCTTCACTTGAGCCCGCTGCCCTCTCCCCCTTGGTATCACTAGTAATGTTCAAAATGGGAGCAACAAAAAAAAGAAAACTAATTAATTGGCTGGTCGTCTACGTTTGCAGCCAAGCGTTAATTCATCCGTGCATCAGAAAAAAAGAGGGAAAATCGCATCGCCCACACGGATTTGCAGGATCAAAAACGGATGTTCTTGCGCGGCATCGACTCCGGCTCCGGCTCCGGTGTCGACTCCGGTCTCGGTCCCGGTGCTTTTCACGTCGAATTTCTTTTTTTTTTGGTTTTGCTTTTTATTTTCCCTTTTTGGTTGAAAAGCGCAAAGAGCTGCGTGTGAATGTGTATGTGGGTTTGTTGGTGTGTGTGTGTGTGTGTGTGTGTGTGCGACTAGTGCGGGGCAACAAAATGTTAATAAATCTTATTTTTATCATTTGGCTATAAATACTGAATTTTTAGCTCCGGCCATGCTCAATTTATGACCATTATTTATGTCGGAAAAGCGAAAACCTCAAACATGTTGCCACAGTTTTTGCTTCGTTGCCGCAGTCGTTGGTTGCTATTGCCATTTGCTGTTGGTGTTGCTGTTGTCCGTTGCTATTGCCCGTTGCTGGTTGCTGTCGTGGCCTGCATTGTGCATCCATTTTGTTGGGCAAAGAAAGATACACAAACATATTATTGCAATTTTCCACTTGCTCCGCCCACGCGCGCAATGCTCGAGAAATAAAAGAAATATGAAAAATTGCATTACACCTTAATAAACACCTCACCTGGCAGCAGCAGCAACAGCCACAACAACAGCAACAACAGTCGCAACAGCAACAGCAACATTGGCAACCAGCGACTGCATCGCTGTTGTATCTCAGGGATCGGAGCAGCTGCTGGATGCTGTTGATGCTGTGTTGTGGTTGAGGATGCTGTGCCCTGCAGTGGCCATAATGAAGATTGTCTGCGGTTTAAGTGGACGCACGTTTGCTTAACTTGAAGCTTTGCCCCAGTCGACTGGCCACAAACTGCAATCGTTGGATGGATGGGGCTGGCAGGTAACTGATCGCGATCATTTAGGCGCTCATCTGGCATAAAATTGTTAGAAACGCCCCGTGTGTATGCGCTGCATTGCCTCCAGGGGGTAGAGATGGCACGTCGCACTCCCCGGCTCCCCTCTTCGCCTTGGCGATGACCTGTTGGACGTATAACGTTTTTGCCATTAAATTAATAAATTAATGCGATCGTGCAGAGCCCCCAAAAATACAAGAAAAGAACAACAACAGCAGCGTTCAGTCAGTGAGTCCAAATCGCTTGTCAGAATTTTGAAAATCTCAATAATAAAAGAGAAATATAAAACTCGCCTTGTGCTGCCATCAAAAAATAAAGCTCATGAGGTTTTGTCATAAATTTGTGTGCATTTAGCAATTGGAGGAAGCCAACAAAGAGCAAGCCAAAGTCGATACTCTGGTTGTTTTGGGGCTGCATATTGCACCGTGCTGGTTGCTGGTTGTTGTTGCTGTTGTCGTCGTTGTCGTGATCTTAAAGTGGGTGTTGCTAAGTGCCTGATGCCGCAGACGCAATGGCTGGCCTGGCCTGTTCTGTTGTCTGGCCTGGTCTCGTCTTGGAACCAGTCTGCCATTTTACAAGCGCGCACTCAAGCCGCTTGCCCCGGCTCCTCCTGCATCATTAACGCGAGCGCGGCCAAAAGGCAACAACTGCAACAGCAACAACAAAGAAATAATTGCACATGGCAGCAGCAGCAGCAGCAACAGCAACCGCAACAACAACAACTGCACGGATATGCTTACTACTTGAGGCCGTTCCCTGGCCTGGGATGCTTTGCTCGGCTCGACTTGGTTCGGCTTGGCTTTGGCTTTGGGTCCATCGTTTGCCGGGTCGTTGTGTGTTGCTCTGTTAATTTTACAGCCATGTCTGATATTGCTAAATGGCTGTGAGTGGATTCGTTTAAGCACCAATTTTATTACCAACAAGCATCACGTTGCATCTGCATCAATTCGGGCTCCATTCGCTGCTGCCGTTGCCGTTAAAGTTGCTGTAGCTGTTGCTGTTGCAAGTGCCTCAACCAGTGGAGAGATCCAATCAGATGCAATCCTTTTGCATTGGCCTCGCCAGTTGTTACAGCAATAACAACAGCAACAACAACAACAACTTGTTGCCCATTATAAGAGAGAGGTCTGACCACAGAGTTGTTGCTGCTTTTGTTGTTGTTGTGATTTTTGCGCCTATTTTGCATTTGCCAGGGGATTGGCTGTGCTCGCTAAACAACGCCCCCTGCAGCTGCCATTAATCGTTAATCACCTTTGCATTAAATTCCAACTAAATATTACAACTAATAATTTTCATACATTTTTTTTTAATCGCTATGTGATTTACTTGCCCATTAAAAATAATCCCCCCAAACCATTGTTGACTCATTTTACAATTCTTTTCACCTTAACGAGCGTTCTATTGCTGGAAGTGTTATTTAGAAACTCCCAGAAACTTGGTCTAATAATAACTATAAAAATAAATTAATGCATAAAAATAATAAATCAAGATTCATAAATTAAATTATACATTTAATATCGCACTGATTGAATAATACCAGAGAAATGACTTGCATAAAAAGCCCAATTCAAATAGTTAAAGAGAATTCAGCTTTTTAAATAATTACCTTAAATCCATACTTCGTAGTTGGATTGAGATTGTTTTATAGTTTATAAATATATACAAATTATAGGATTATGGATTTTGAGATGCTGTTTGTGCGTTTTTTTTATAATAATAATAATTCTTTTCTAAGGTTTTTTTCGCGAAGATTTCACAATATACAAATTATTGTAAGAAACTATCTTAGGAAAAAAAATATATTTCACATTTTCGTAACTTTAGAATTTATTTTGTATACTTTCAGCAAATACTCCCATTAAGAATACAAAAAAATCCCCTGGGAATGCAATTGCATACTAGTATAATATGTTTATGGTTGCAATTAATCAAATTGATCTCACACTTGAAGCCAATTAAATTGTTTGAGATTTGTTGAGATTTGATCTCAAGTTTCATTTCGGATTCATCGCAACTTTTGGCGCTTGTGGCACTTACCACACTTGTGTGTGTGTGTGTGTGTGTGAGTGTCATATGATATCTTCGAGATTGAACCCATTGAATAAAAACAAATTAAAGCTTATTGTTCGCATTGTCTCGGGTTACTGTCAGAGTTCGACAGTGCACTGCCTCCCCTGCTAAAGTCCTTGGCAAGGACCGCCCGCGTTGCCCTTGTGTGTGTTTTTTTTTGTTTTTGGTTTTTGTTTTTTGCGTAAAGCGAGTCACGTGCCACAATGACGACACTTCTGACATATCCGGCGGACCACACGCCGTCGTCGTCGTCGTCATCATCATCGTGGCAGCCACCCCCAATCCTAAACCCAATCGCAAGTCTTGGGTTGTCGAGGTTGAGTCCGGGATCGAGATTCAAGCTGCGGGCAAGTGTCAAGGCAAAAATTAGCGCATCACGTGCGCCTGTGCCGCAATATCCTTTAACTGGCAGTGGCAGCGGCAGTGGCAGCGTTGCTATCCTTATCCTTATCGCTATCGATTTCGTTTAATATGTTAATCTGTGCCGACACCGCCGCAGGGTCGCTCCACACTCTACACTTTTCCCTCCCTCTCTTTCTCTCTCACCATCCAATCTCATGCTCGTTCTTTCGCTGTGTTCATTAGCTGGCGACAATAAAGGTTTTATTATTGGAGCACTCCCCGTTGGGTAGTCTATAAAAGTAGCCATAGCCAGGACCTGCCTGGCGTCCACTTAATGGCTGCCACTTTTGGGAATGTTATTAAAATAAAAAAAAGAGAAGAGAAATCAAATAAAAATAAAAATCAACGAGAAAGGCTTTAAATACGCAACGCTTAAGAGACTGCCAAGCTATTGGGACGCATTAACTCTGGGGGAAAAAAACCTAATTACTGACATATCTCTGTCTCGCCCTTTATACCTTTCTCCCTTTCTCCCTCGTCGTCTCACTTTGTCGCATTGTGTGTTTAATGATTGCGTTAATTACCTTGCTTGGGGATTTTCACTGTGCACTTTGCATTTTATGGCATTTCTGTGGAAAATGCGTGAAAAGTTCTCAAGTGGACAGTGGACAGACAAATGAATGTGTGTGTTTCCAATAGCTGCCGTAATCATTGTCATTTCCATACTCTACAATTAGTCAGTCGTATCTTTAAGATACGAGCGTTTCATTTTTTATAGCTATGAAGCGATTTTCTATCAGTAGCTGTTTTATAATTTAGATTTAGTTATGCGTTGTTAGTTAAATAATTAAATTACTTTCAAGGAAACTTGTTTATTTTCATTTTTTTATTAAAGGTATTTTACCTATAAAGTATATATTTGTTGGACAATATTTAAAATTTCGAGGAAGATACATGTAATAGTTGGAGACTTTTTTAGGTATGCAACGATATTGTAAATTTTTTGGAGTATGCAAAAGATATTTTAAAATTTTGTGGGTAAATCTGATTGAGGTTTTATAATTCAAATTTTATGAGAATCCAAACTTTTTCAGATTTATAACGAATATGAATATGAAATGTAAAATGAATAAAACAAAATATTTTTAAAGAAATATCTTCATTTTTTTCCTATTCTATTCAGTTTTCTTTATATTATTATATCAAAAAATGTTGCGAATGTGTCGATCATTTATTATAAAAGTCATAAAAATATTCGAACGTATTAAATTTCATTTATTCTTCATCAATTTCTTCAGGCAATTGAAAACTTTTCCCTTGGTTTAACTGTCATGGCGAGTTAATCTGATTTATATTTTTAAATTGTTTTGTATTTTCGTTTTCTCACACTACTCGTACTCGGCTTGGTTTCGCTCAGCTCGTTTCGGCCGTCTTTAATGATTGACCTTTTTGTTGCAAGTCAATCGAACGGCATGTTATGGCAAACTATGCAGCATATTGTGGCAGTCACTGGGATGATTTTTCCCATACGCACGCCTGACACAACGGACACACCCAAAAAGGGGGCAACTAGCAGCTAAACACCACCAAACTGATGTGGCACTTGCAACAACCCTGCTTGAAGCGTGCCCGGGATGCTGGGCCGCACCAGCTAAGCGGATATTCATTACACGAACCGCACGCCGGCACGCGTCGCCGCTTTGACAGTGGCTCAGCCAACACAGCGAACTGCGAAGGACACCCCATCAAAGTGGCAACTCACTCCACATGGTTGCGTCCTTGGGCGAGCTTACACTTTACATATGTCACTGATATCCCCGTGGGAGTGTTTGACGCCTTGATTTCTGTTATTTTTTTTTGCTTTCGCTTTCGTTTTCGTTGCTGGTTTTGGAGTGCAGGCAAGTCGAAAAGTCATGCCGCTGATCCTGTTTGCTGTAAATAATGCGATTAACGTGCAACACGCAGCTCTTAAAAGGGGGTTGGGGCGCTAATGAGACAGCGACGCAGTCTCGTTTTTGGCGTTGTCAAGGATTAACGCAACAAATTTGCGCCTAAGCATGGTGTGAAATATTAAAGACAGTCCTCGACTGTCGACTGTCGAGTTGAGAGGGGATCGTGAATTATGATGATGTGTGTTGAGGGAGCAAGAATCCATTGTGGTTTTGTTGCCATTGTCTTTCCACATGAAGCTCTAGCAAACCATTAAAATGTCTTTAATGCCGCTGTGCCTCTGTGCCCTTTCCTTCCTCCTTCCTCCTGTTCCCCCATCTAGACGTATGCCGCTCACTGATTCGGAAGTAATGCTGTGAACTGTTGCCAAAAGTGCACAAAATAATCGCATTAATGGAGCTCCACACTTCATAGCCACGTGTGAGTAAACTAAATGACTAACAGGCTAACTCAATAAATGACTGCCTGAATGACTAACTGACTGACTGACTGGCTGACTGGATGACTGACTGACTGTCTGAGGAGTCGTCAGCCGTGAGGTCGCGCCGTGTCATTGTCGTGCCTGGGCAAAAGGTTGGCAAACGCCGCCGGCTGCTGTTGCACTTTGTCTTTGGGGCGTGTCTCGTAAAACGCTTTGCTGGAAAATCACATTTTCCAAGCCAAAGCCAAGTGTGCGAAAATTTGATAAACGCAGCTAAAAAAAACAAAAAAAAAGAAGTTAAAATAAAAATCGCAACATGATTTATGGAACAGCAGAAATGGGCGGCGGGTGCAGGCGGCGCATAAAGTGCTAAATAAAATAAAGCAAAATAAAATGAAAAACCATTCAATAAAAAAATCCAAGCAAAAATTGACTAAATACAAAACATGACAGACGGCGTGCGAGTATTAATAATGCGTTCAAGCCAACGGCGCGGGATTTAACTTGCAACTTGCAACGCGCAAGGCGCAACGCTCAATTCGCAACTCCAAATGCGAAATGCGATGCGGTTGTTGTGGCTCGAGTTTTTATAAAGTGCAAAAGTTGTTGTACTCTTTTTCACATTCACATTCGATAAAAATCGCATGATCATAAATTTACACTTTGCACAGCCTCCGCGGCAACGCCCACAACGCCTCAAAAAGAAAAGGGGTGAGCCGCCAACCGCCGCCGCCGTCTCTCATACTCTAGAGTAGAGTAGAGCAGAGCAGAGCAGAGCAGATAGAGGGGGAGTTTCTCACTCCACTCGAATACGCAATAATGCTCTGTGAACTGGACGCTCCTGGACAACGATTGAACGCGTGAACGATTGGTAAATTGTTGCCCCATTCGAGTTTCTTTCATTGCATGTTGCAGCAGCTTCGAATGTTGCCGGTTTGTGTTGCTTGTGGCACAATTGCAATCGCCGCTGCCGCTGCCTTTCGATTTTATTTCGCAAAGCTTACAAATCGTTGAAATATTTTGTGTTTTATAAAATGCCGCGACGCGCTTTACTTTCAAACGCCCACAAGGAACGCGGTGTGAAGTTATTTAATTGCTGCGCGTTTTGCGCGCGCGTTCCAAAACGCTAGCGAAACGCGTGCGACTTTGCAACTGCATGCTGTCTCGCTCTGGCACTTATCAAGCTGGCCAAATCAAGCGTGCGTGTGTGAGAGAGGTGGAGGAGGAGGGGGAAGGAGGAAGTATGCGGGGCAATTGCATAATTAATGCTGTGCACCGCATTTGCATATTTCTAATTTAATCGAAACAAAAACAATAAATCCAAATTGAATATATGCACAGCGAAGGCAACAACAACTAAACAACAGCAAGGCCGCAACGCTTCCATGGCTATGGCGTTGTCTTCTCTTTCCCCTCACCCCTGCTGCGTGCTGTCTGTGTGCAGTTGGGTGCATGTCGCTGCAACATTATAAATAAATCAAAATACAATTTCTCAGAAATTGCGATGCCATATCAAAATCTTGAGTGTAACGAGAAGGAGTGGGAGGAGCAGGACGAGGAGCCATCCCAAATACTGTGGCACCAAACATCGGCCACAATTTCCACCCAAAACATGTCGTAGGCAAATCTGGCCAACACAGCACACCAGAGGGAGGGGTGGGAGGGGAGTGGGAGAAGACAGGCGGCGGGTGCCAACGCAGTCAGTGCAAAGCACTCGACGGCGCACAGAGGCGGAAAAGTCGTTGTTCAAGTTGTTCCTGTTGGATATCGCTGTTGTTGTTGTTGTTGCTGGTGCTGTTGTTGCTGTTGCTGTTGGTATTGGTATTGGTCAGGCAACGAGAGAGTGCAGCTTAGCAGCCGCCTTGCATCTAGGCAAACAAGGCAACGAGGCAGTCACATGTTGCACACACGACTTCCACTTGGACTTGTCCTCTGCATGCCGTGCAATTATTCTGAACTTAAAATCGTATTTTGTACGAATCTTGTAAATGCATCTTGTCTCTTCGACTGGCAGTGCCAATGTCTAGGCAACATTTCATATGCAAACGACAAAGCGAACAACATCCACAACAACAATAGCAACATCTACAGCGACAGCAACAACAACAACAACAGCAACAACAAGAAAAACATCAACTTAAACTAGCGCTAAATTGTCAGCAATTGTCGTTTAGCTCTGGCAGCTGCAGCAACATATTGCACCGGCAACTGTCAGCAACATGTGGCTATAAAAAGTTGTGCTACACTCAGAAAAAATATTAATTATGAAATTAAGAATTAAATGAAATTAAATTTTAATTTTAATCTTTTCAATATTGTTACGACCAGCGCAATAATTGAATAGTATTATACTTTTAGTGATAGTAATTTTAAAGTATTTACTTTGGGTAAAATCACTCGAAAATTTATTTAATTCCTCACAAATTTAATTCATCAAACATTTGACTAATAAATCAAAATTATATATTTAGAAACAGAAGTTAAATATTTCATTTGTAAATTATCAACATTGATAATCATGCATAAGAAATCCAATTGCTGTTACTATCCATCCTAAAAGCATGCTTCACTTCTTGAAATTGTAGATCTAATTAGATAATTAATAGAACAAATCCAATATAAATACAAATCGTAGATTATATGTATGATATTTTAGTTATGTAATTCGACTTAAAACTCTTTTCATATTTAGAATATTAATATCAATATTTATAACTTTCTCTTCATTACCTTATTCAAATATCGATATTATAGAAAGCAATAAATGAAAATAATTTGGTATTATATCATAAAGCAATTAATACGTTTATCATTTCGAGCGAATTAAAAATAACTTATTTTAATGAACTGTACCAACCAAAGACTAACAAATTAACGAATAGTCTGCCGCTGACTTCTAACATGGACACCCGAAGTTCGTATCATTTAGCAATAGTTCTGATACTAAATATTTTGTTAATTATCCATGGAGCCAAGGTAAGTAAAAGAAGAACTAGGAACACTTTAACTTCAAATTTTGACTTTTGAAAGTTTTATTTGTTGGCATAGCGCAAGACCGTAGTCGAGTTCACCAAAATGCGCATTGACAATTTTATTCCAAATATAATGGTGCTGAATTATTGGATCAATCGCACATCTAGCAATATTTCTGCTATATATGCCAACTTCAAATTTACTGAAGATATATATAATGTAACGGGTCAACTCAGTTTAAATATTAAACACACTGATAAGTATATTAATTACCTAACACTTGAATTGGATTTTTGTAAAGGGATGCAAAGTCTATATAGCGAATATGTGACGCGGATGTTAGAAAGTGAACTGCGCTCTGTTTCAAATTATCCATTGGGCTGTCCATTGAAAAAGGTTACCTTACGAGAGTTTAGTGGGATACGTTATTAAATATCATTTTTTTACAGAATTATGAATATTATGTAAAAGGATTTGCAGTTAACCCGGATGTAATACCAAGTTATTTTCCATTGGTGTCATTTATATCAAATATTTCATTTCTTCGTAATCTACAACCCGGTATCAACATAAGTGTTGCAGGTCGCACACGAAGAAAATAATAATCATATATAATTAAATGAAAATTTATATCAATTAAATCTCTTTAATTTTGCACAATCCATTTCGTTCAATAAAAAGTAAATATTTCATGATTTTGATAAAAATAATATGCATATTTAATTTTAAATTCTTAGTTACTGACATTACAGATACATTTTTAGATTCAGATATTTATAATAATTATTAGGGCTATGAATGTTACATGAAAAAGAGAAATTCAGTTAACACTCCTTTTGCATATACATATGTTAAATAAGAATTGTATATTTAAAATTATATTTTTCAGAAAATATTATTTTTTAAAATGCGCATTTTGATTTTGTTATTTTAATGCCGATATTTTTAAAATTATTATGTTATTATGGTTATAAAACTTAATTGTTGTTGATAAAAATAAAAATTATTGGGTAATAAGAGCAATTAATAGATTCAACCCATTAAAAATAAATTAATGTTGTAATAGTGTACTTTGTTAACCATAGTAAAACAATTCAAGGAGTAGTTTGCCGCTGACTTCAAACATGGATACTCGAATTCCGCAACATTTGGTAATAGCTTTGATACTTAATATTTTTTTAATCACTCAGGGAGCCAAGGTAAGTAAAAGAAGAGCTAGAAACACTTTAGCTTCAGATTTTGACTTTTGGTTTTATTTGTTGGCATAGCGCAAGACCGTAGTCGAGTTCACCAAAATGCGCATTGACAATTTTATTCCAAATATAATGGCGCTGAACTATTGGATCAATCGCACATCTAGCAATATTTCTGCTATATATGTCAATTTAAAATTGACCAAAGATGTGTATAATGTAACGGGTCAATTCAGTCTAAATTTTAAATACACTGACAAGTATGTTAATTACCTAACACTTGAATTGGATTTTTGTAAAGGGATGCAAAGTCTATATAGCGAATATGTGACGCGGATGTTAGAAAGTGAACTGCGCTCTGTTTCAAATTATCCATTGGACTGTCCATTTAAAAAGGTTACCTTACGAGAATTTATTTGGATACGTTATTACATATAATTTTTTTACAGAATTATGAATATTATATAAACGGATTTGCAGTTAACCCGGATGTTTTACCAAGTTATTTTCCGTTGGTGTCATTTATATCAAATATTACATTTCTTCGCAATCTAAAACCCGCTGCCAACATAAGTATTTCAGGACGAACACGAAGAAAATAATAATCATATATAATATAATTAAATGAATATTCATATAAATTAAAAAATTTCTTTAATTTTGCACAATTCATTTCTTTCAATAAAAAGTGAATATTTTATGATTTTTACAAAAATAATATGCATAATTAATTTTAAATTCTTAGTTACTGACATTACAGATACATTACATTACAAATGCAGAAAAAATGGTTTATAGTTTTTAGATTATAATAATTATTAGGGCTACAAGAAAAAAAGAAATTCAGTTAAGCCACCTTCTGCATATACATATGTTAAATAAAAATTGTACATTGAAAATTGTATTTTTCAGAAATTAATATTTTTATAGTGCACATTTCTATTATGTTATTTTAATGCCGATTTTTTGATTAATTATTAAGTTATTATAATTATAAAACTTAATTGTTGTTGACAAAAAAAAGAAAATTATTGGATAATAAGAGCAATTAATAGATTCAACCCATTAAAAATGAATTAATGTTGTAATAGTGTACTTTGTTAACCATTGTAAAACAATTCAAGGAGTAGTTTGCCGCCGACTTCAAACATGGACATACGAATTCCGATACATTTGGAAATAGTTCTGTTACTTAATATTTTGTTAATGACCCACGGAGCAAAAGTGAGTGAAAGCAACGACTTATCTTTTACTTTAGTCTTTTTAATATTTCAACGTTTTGGTAAAGCGCAAACTTGTAGAGTTCACCAAACTAGATGTTGATAATCGACTTCCAAATTTAATAGTAACAAACTATTGGATCAACCGCACAGATAGCAATCTTACCACTATATTCGCGGACTATAAGTTAACTGAAGATGTGTATAACGTAACGGGAACATTCAATTTAAACTTTAAATTCACTGACAAGTTCATTAATTACTTCACCATTGACTTCGACGTTTGCAAAGCTAGGGAAAAGATATACAGTCAATATATATCGCAGAAGCTGGAAAAACAATTACGCTCTGTTTCAAATTACCCATTGAACTGTCCATTTAAAAAGGTTTGATGTAAGAGAATTTATTCGCATACATAATTACATTTTACTTCTTTGCAGAATTATGAATATTATGTAAAGGGATTCAAAATTGACCCGAATTTAATTCCAATTTATTTGCCAAACTTACATTTTATGTCGAATCTTACTATCTTCAGAAATCTGCAATCCTGTGCCAGCATAATTGTTACAGGTTATTTGCGAAACAAATAAATTATAACTTCAATTGATTTATAATTCTTACCATGTTTTTGCCCAAAATGTTTTAACTGAATAACTGTTGATTTACTATGGAAAATAAATCCTGTGCAAATGTAAAATTGCTTGTTAAACAATTTAATTTTTTTGTTTTTCGATTTTGAACAAAGAAAACATTTATATTTAATTTAAATTTCAGAGTAACTAAGATTTCATTAGTATTACATTACATATCAAATGGAATCTAACACTTTCTTTGTAAAATTATTGTGATAAATACGATTTGAACAGCTCATGTATGAGAAGTATATAATTATACTACTTAATTGTCGATAATGAATACGATTAGGTGTCATTAAAAGTAAATTATTGTTTCGAACTTTATTAACATTAAGTGAACAGCTCATCGAATAGTTTATCGCTGACTTCAATAATGGACACTCGAATTTCGCATCATTTGACAATAGTTATATTTCTTAATATTTTGTTAATTACTCTGGGAGCAAGGGTGAGCGAAAGAAGATTTTGAAACGATTTATTTTAATCTTTTGCTTTTTTAATATTTAAATATTTTGAATAGCGCAAATTTGTAGAGTTAACTAATCTAGAGATTGACAACCGCCTTCCAAAAGTAATAACTGTAAACCACTGGATAAACCGCACATCTAGCAATATTTCCACTATCTTCGCAAACTATAAGTTATCTGAAGATTTGTATAATATAACGGGAACATTTAATTTAAACGTTAAATTCAATGACAAATTCGTTAATTACTTCACCATTGACTTTGACTTTTGCAAAGGTAGAGAAGTGCTATATAGCCAATATGTGTCAAAGATGCTAGAAAGACAATTACGGGCTGTTTCAAATTACCCATTGAACTGTCCATTAAAAAAGGTTTGTTCTACGATAATTTATTCGCATACATAATTAAAGTTTATTTCTTTGTAGAATTATGAATATTATGTAAAAGGATTTAGAGTTGATCCGAGTTTAATTCCAATTTATTTGCCGAACGTATATTTTCTGTCGAATACTACTTTCTTCAGAAATCTACAACCTGTTATAAATATAGTTCTTAAGGGACGTGTGCTAAACAAATAAATTCTACTAACCTTCACATTTCGATGTTTACCATAAATAAACAACAATATTCATATTCAAAAATGAAGTTAACCACTTACTTCGCATATTTATTGTATTAAATACAAGTTTAACAATTAATAAAAAGAATTGATTCTCAGGTGTTATTATGTTTTAAGTCTTCACATCATTTATGTCATCATCATATGAATAAAGGTTTTCAAATGCGTGATGAGTGTGCTCGTTTGTGAGATACCCGCTACCCATTTTGATTAAGTGAATTTATTCTTGAAAATATACGAATATATACCAAAGGCTATATTCTGTATATTGATATAGTACTACATTCAAAATATACCATATTTTAACCAAAACTGCTAAGTTTCTATTGCAGCAGGCGTTTTTTACCACACAAAAGTATTTCATAAATAAGCTCCAACATTTTTTCGGTAGGCCCAAAGATATAATAACGTATAGGTAGCGGGAATACTTATAATTATAATATTAAACGACTGAATCGTTAATAAAAATGACAATTATTGTGCATTAAATCAAATAACAATTAAAAGTAAATTATTGAAGTGCACATTATTAACATTAAACTAACAACTAATCGAATAGTTTGCTGTAGACCTCAATCATGGACACTCGAATTTCGTATCAATTGGCGATATCTCTGATACTTAATATTTTGTTCACTATCCATGGAGCAAAGGTGAGTGAGAAAGAAAAGCTAGGAAAAACTTAACTTTAACTTTTGCTATTTCAATGTTTATGTTTGGTATTATAGAGAAATGTAGTAATAGATTTCACTAAAGTAGAGATTGGCAATCGACTTCCAAACGTAATAGCGATGTATTCTTGGATCAATCGCACGTCTAGCAATATTTCGGCTCTCTACATGAACTACTCGTTTTCTGAAGATGTGTATAATCTAACGGCAACATTTAATTTAAACGTTAAACATACTGACAAATTTATTAATTACTTCACTCTTGACTTTGACTATTGCAAAGGTAGAGAAATGCTATATAGCCAATATGTGGCACAGATTTTGGAAAAACAATTACGCACTGTTTCGAATTACCCATTGGACTGTCCATTTAAAAAGGTTTGATTTAAGAGAATTTATTCGCATACATTATTAAAGATTGTCTCTTTACAGAATTATGAATATTATGTAAAAGGATTCACAGTTGATACGAATTTAATTCCTGGTTATTTTCCGAAAATTTTTTTTTTATCAAATATAACTTTTTACATAAATCTACAATACGGTTTAAATATAGTTATTACAGGTGAAGTACGAAGAAAATAAATTCTTCTACATAATAAAATAATCAATCGAATGTTTCACAGTAGTATAATCACGATAATTACATTCGATAAATGTTGGCGTGGTTGTTGTTTAAGGTGAATTTCAATAAAAGCTTTGTTTGTCAAATTTCTTCCCTGCTCTTTAATTTTGACATGAAATAAAATAAGTATTAGATTTAATTTGTGTGTTTAATGTATTTTATTTAATAAATGAATCACAATAATCTTTGCAAGTTTCTATTTGATTTACCTTGTGCTAGCCAATAGTTTGTGCGTTTAAGTTTATGTCTGTGGCTGAATGCTCTCACAGCTATGCACTCGATGTCTGTGTGATGGGGAAAAAATGATGATGAAAAAATAAGAAATAATAAACGAAAGAAACGAAAAGTAAAACAAAAGAAATGTATAAGCGAAATCATACTTCAGAGTCCTCCTCATTGAGGCGTCTGTTGCTGTGAGTGCCATTGACCATTTGCGGCCTGCCCCGCAGCCGCTGCCGCAAGCGACGCACACAACCCTCCTCCTCCAGAATGTGATATAGCTGAATCAGTAGTATGACAAATACCACCACAAGCGTTACAAATGCTAAAACGTCCCGGGTCGTCCAATATGGATGAATGCCACTGACGCCAGCTATGGGGCCACACTGTGCCTCAGTCGCCGGCTGCAATTGTGGCTCCCTTGTGATCTGTTCACTGCTCGGTTTGTGGTGATTGCACGGCACCGGCAGATGGATGCCACGATCGGTGAAAAATGTGGCTAGTATGTGCATGAATCTGTAGTCACTGTCGCACACTCCAAGCTCCTGGAACTTTGGATGCTGTTGATGAAACAACTTGTAGTCGAAGTCTGTCAGTCGAACATCCTGTACATTGAGTTGCTGTAAATTTGGAAGAGTTGCAAAGTTTGCGGCCGTCACTGAGATTAGATGATTGTAGGATATGTCCAGTTTAGTCAAGCGATAGGGCAGCATTGATGACAGTTCCTCCAACTGATTGTAGGCGAGATTCAGTTGTGTGAGACTGGGCAGCAGCAGACGCAGAGAGTTGTTTGCGGGCGAAAGTGAGTCAATGTTGTTTTTAGAGAGATCGAGACGTTGCAGATTCCACATGCCGTCGAGCAGCGTGGAAGTGGCATTGCCATCCAGCAGATTGTGCTGCAGGTCGAGCTCGATGACGGCACTCTTATCGCCAATGTAAAGCTTCGTCAGCTCATTGTGGCCCGCCTGTAAATTGATAACGCCGCCGTAGATGATTAAGCGCTGCAAGCGGCTGCTCTCGATGCGCACTCTTTGAACGCTCTCGAGCTGCAACTCCTCCACGTGACAGTTGCTCAGATCGAGTAATCGTAGAGTTTTCAATGGCAACAACGTGCTCGACTCGAATTGAACAAAGTGGTTGCCATTGAGCAGCAGCGTCTGCAGTTTAGTGTTGTGCTCAAAGATTCGTGGATGAATGTACGTTATCTCATTGTCGCTGAGATCGAGATGCAATAGTTGGGGCAGCGGATCAAAGGCATCGTCTGCCAGTTCCGTGATGCCATTGCTCTGCAGGCCCAACAGTCGAAGCTGGGTGAGACCCGTAAAAGCCTGTCCACGAACCACTAGAATATTGTTGTGGCCCAGTTGCAACACCTCCAGCTGCTCCAGCAGCACAAACTGTTGGTTCTTTAGTTGCGAGATGTGATTGCGTTGCAATTGCAATTGTTTTAACTGCTTGACTGGTTGAAAATCATCTTTGTTCACATGGTATACACTGCTGTTCAGCATCATCAACACTCGAAGATTGGGCGCCTGCCGCAGCAGCTCCATGGGCAGAGCTCGTAGCTGACAGTCGCTTAGCAGCAGCTCCTCCAGCTGCAACGCTTTGTTGTCTGTGAATCGCAGTGGCTGCACAAAGGTGCTCGAAAGTTGCGATAGGCTGCAGGTGGAATCTGGGCAACTGGCGCTGACATTGAGGTTATTGTTGTCATCATAGACGGGTAATCCTAGCACACATTCTACTCCCAACAGCAACAGCGAAAGCAATAGTCTATGCATGACGATATATACTATATAGATCTATATATATACTCCACTGGATTACGCTTTTGTTCCCTTATAACCGACGCTTGCAACCGCGTTAAATGAACTGAAATGCGATCGCTGCTCCATGAAGCATTCTTATCGCCAGCAAAGCTCAGATTCAGCGTCTGCGGGTTATACTATACTTATGCATATATTGCTTGCTCTGATAAGCCAGAGAGCGTGTGGTATATAACTTCCCCTTTGGGAAATTATTGGGACACACAAAGCGCTGAACTGCAACAAAGTTGCTCTTGCATTCCAACTGATAATTGATTACGACATCGTGCTTCAGAACTCAAGTTAGACCACCCACGAGTTTACATTTAATTATGACATTAAACAAACATAAAAGCCGAAGGAATTATTTCTAATAAATATCATAGCTTCAAATAAAATACATTTACTATTATTATACAATATTTATTAAACGTGATGTGGACATTCAATCTAAAATTTAATTTTAAAAAATTATTATATGTTATGTCTTTATTAAATTTCAATGCTTTTTTAGTCAGTATGAAATTGGAATAATAAAACTATTAATTTGTTTTTCAAAACGAAAATGATTGGATATTAAGTCATATAGCAATCAATAGATGTAAGCATTCACACCTATTAAAATTGAATTATTATAGGTTACCTTATTAACATTAAGCTAACAACATATGAAATAGTTAGCAGCTGACTACAAACATGGGCACTCAAGTTTCGAATCATCTAGTTAAAGTTTTGATACTAAATATTTTTTTGGTCATTCATAGTGCAAAGGTGAGTGAAAAAGAAAAGCTAGGAAAAACTAACTTTTGTATTTTCAATGGCTTCATTTGTTTTTATAGAGATATGGAGTAGAAGATTTCACTAAACTAGATATTGACAATCGACTTCCAAACGTTATCTCGATGAACTCTTCGATCAATCGCACATCTAACAATATTACTGCTCTTTATCTAAATTACAAGTTTTCCGATAATGTGTACAATTTAACGGGATAATTTAACTTAAAATGAAACACACTGATAAGTTTATTAATTACTTCACAATTGAATTCGACGTTTGCAAAAGTAGAGAAATGCTATATGTGGCTCGGGCGTTAGAAAAACAATTACGAGCTGTTTCCAATATCCATTGAGCTGTCCATTAAAAAAAGTTTGTTTTAAAAATTTGATTCTTATAAATGTATTTATTATTATTATTTTTTGTTTTACAAAATTATGCTTATTATGTAAATGGATTCACAATTGCCTCTAACTTAGTACCAAATTATTTACCGGAAGTATTGTTTATGTCCAATATGACTTTTTTTTTAGAAATCTACAACCCGCTATTAGCTTTATTATTCAAGCTCAATTGCGAAGAAAATAAATCGTTTTATATAATGGAGAAATCACTCTAATAATTAAGCCGAACGTGTTTTAATTTGTATTCATTTGAACTGTCTTTTCAATTTTTCACAGTATATGTTTTTCATTTAAAAATATGTCTATAAAACCACAACATTTCCTATTCGTTTTTTTTTGCAGTGTGGCAACAATATTTATAAACAATTAAGAAAGCACACACAAAGCTTTCAGTTTGTTGCTGGAAAAAGCTTCATATGTGTACTTATGAAGGCAACAGACTGAGAAATCTGCGCATTTGGAGGGAACACGTTGTCAATGGGTCAGTAACATGACTTCTAACACGAAGATCAAAGTAGCCCATATGCCCACATATAACACACGCATCGCCATGACATTGCCACTGCTGAGTGGACTCGAAATGGGAGATGGAGATGGAAAAGGAGACGGAGATGAGGTTGCAGTTGAAGTCGGGGCACAACTTAGAAGCCATCATAATTTAAACATGAGTGTTGCTTGCCACTGCGCACGGGCAACAATGCTGCTGTTGCTGTTGCTGCGAACAAATGCGTTCAACACTGCGCTACAAGCTCGACAGGGTCGCCTGGCGTTATCAGCTGCGGCGATGCTGATTAATCGCTGCTGATAAGCAGCCCCTTTGAGTGTCTGTCCCTCTCTGTCTGTCCGCTTTGTCTGCCTGGACGTGGATTGTGGTTCTTGAATGACGAGCAATGATGACGAGGATGATGATCGACGGTAGCGTTGCGTTGACGTTGACTGCGTGCGGGTTTTGGGTACTTCAACAATACTCAAACACACATACACACACATATACACTCAGTGGTTCATATTCATATTCTATGCTTTTGTGGTTATCCCTTTTTGGTGGTTTTCTCTTTGGGACTTTTGTGCAAAGGTGTGCCTGTGTTATGCGAAATATGCGTGGCGTTGTCCAATGCCGATCGTTCGAGCCGATCTGTTGTCCCTTCCCCTCTATACTCTACTGCCCCTTTTCTCGGGCCAATGTCCGTTCATTGCCCAAAGTGGTTTAGATTAAGGGCTTTAGTTTAGTATTTTGGCAACAAATGGGGCGTTATTTGCTCAGCGAAACGTGCGACTGCTTTGCCTTTCGATCTGACTCTGACTTTGGCTTTGACTTTGGCTGTGGCTTTGTGGCCAAAACGATCGATCTGGACAACGGTCGGTGCACCTCATTGACCTCTGAAGCCGTCCTCATTCCTTGTTTGCTGTTCTTCATTCTCCTCAGAGACGATGTTGTTGCTCTTGCTCTGCGTTTTTTTTTTTTTTTGTTGAACATCTGTCGATCTTGTACGGCGATAATTTGAATTGAGTTTTCTCCGTTTGCGATCCTCAGTTTCTCACTCACTTACTCAACCATGTGCTGTCACATGGACTCTAATAATATAGCTCTCAGCTAGCTCGCGCTCTACTCTCATGCGGGTCAACAGTGCAAAGTGTATTGCTGCCCACATAATAAGCTAGTAATGTCAACTAATCAAAGTGCTGAGCTTTCTCACTCCTCCTTAAACATTCTCCCACTCTTTTTGTATTTAAAGTCCCCAAACGTGTCACCTTGCCCCATTCAATGCTCTTCAGGTTGCAAGCTCAGTCAGCTCAGTCGCATTCACGCTGCACGTTCGAGTCGTTTTCTCGCAATTAACGCGAAATTCTACGAATTGTTTAATTAGAACTCCAGCTACATCTACAGCTACAGTTCCAGCTCGAGCTCGAGCTCCAGCTCCAGCTACAGCTTCAACGCCAGCACGTTTGCGCTGGGCGCTGCATAATCTTTTTGTAAACATGAAACTCGCGCCATTATATCTGAACGTTGCCACAGACTGCAGCAATTGGATGCGAGAGCGCGAGGGGGGAGGCACTCAGGTTGTTTCTCTTACATGTTTTATGCCTCACTCCGCTTCACTCCGCGCTGTGCTGCGCACTGTGGCTACGTTTTAAATTTAAAATCTGTGAATTTGAAGCAGTTAATCGAGCAACGTTGTGTCTGCCGTCTTCGTCTTCCTCTCTGTCTCTGTCTCCACAGTCTGCAGTCCGCAGTCTGCAGTTGAGAGTCGAGCTGAGCTTCTGCTTAGGTGTTGCCTCTGCTTGTTGTTGTTGCTGTTTGCTGTCTGTTGTGGCTGATTTCGTTTGCCGATTAAATCATTAAATATTCCGATTGTGTAGCGTTATAATGAAATGTTTTTAACGCTTGTCTGATTTGAAATTATGCAGAGAATTAAAGGATCTGCTGTGCGAGTATTTGTTTTAGCACAAAGCAACCAACCAGCCAAAAAAAAAAAACCAAAAAAAAACACATCTCGTTTACGTGGAAATTTTATTGATAAGCTTGCAATCAAAGTGCGAGTTTTGTTTGTTGTGCGGTGTGTGTATTCTACTCTGTTGTCAGTGCAGATGCATCTCAATCTTTTGGCATTTTGCAATTGCTTGATAATATTTAAAATCACAATATTCCATTTAACTTTTGTCATATGTGTGCCACTCGGCGTATGCGTAACATGCATCAGCTGCAGCTGGATCTGACAACAATACAAAAAAAAATCAAATATAAAAAAGACAGACGAGTCAGAGATATCTGAGTGAGATTTGACTGAACTTCATTTGATTTAAACACAATCGCTGATGCATAATTAATTAAAAGGTTTTCATTTTTTGCTCTCTTTCTCTCTCGTTCGCTCTTTCTATATATTTGTATTTGGTTTGCTGTCTCCATTTCACAACACGCCCCAAAACGGTTGCCGCATTTGTTGTAGTTGTTGTTGGTTGCTGGGTTGCTTGGTTGTTTGGTTGGTTGGTTTATTCGCCTTATCTTGTAAATTGAATTATGAAATCGTCAACTTGAAACCGAACTGAATGCAGCCCAAGTGAGGCGAGTGGGGAAAGTGAAAAGCCTGCCCGTTGCTCCTTTTCGCCCATAGACTGGAAAATCAGTTAAGAGAGCATGACGACGACGACGACGACGTCGTAGCAACAACTACTATACAGCAGCTGTCCCGCGCGTTACGCCAATGACCAATGACAGCAGGCAGCCAGTTGCCCCAGCACTGTGCCCCTGCCACAGCCATAGCGACTGCCTTTGAATCTGTGAATTGCGTGTGTGAGTGAGAGACAGACAGACAGAGAGCGAGAGCGAGAGAGTAAGCAAACAAAACGAGCGTTTAACATAATCATATCATATCGTTGTAGGCATCACATCGCTGCTGTTGCTGTTGCTGCTGCCGAGCTGAAACCACTTAAGTTGCCTGGACAGGCCGCAGGATGACTGCCATTTGCATACGAGTACAAGCAGCCTCCAGTACCAGTTTCAATCTCATTCCCATTCCCATACCCAAGAACATTTCGTTGCCCTTACTCCTCCCCATTGAGATCTGTTTGTTTTGTTTGGCTTGCTTGTTTGTCTGACTGCACGAGTGAGCAGCAGCAGCAGCAGCATTTAGAAGTTTATCTCCATTCATGGCTATATTTGTTGGCCTGCTTTTGATTTTTCATATTTTCCCTTTTTTGTTGTTGTTGTTGTGGTCTTCCCTTTTTTGCTGCTCTAATCGAAAAGACATCATCTGCATCTGAATCGAAATCCGAATCGGAATCTGGCATCTGGACAGAGACGCTTTGTTAAGTAATTGAGAATATAATTACACGAATTACGACGCACTCGTTGAGATTATCGAAGCGTTAGCATCTGTTTTATCTATCTGTCTCTGTTTATGCCTTTGCCTTTGCCTCTGTGTTGTCTGCTTTTGACAAGTGCGTTTTGTACAAGCACTTTTGGACTGACCTTTTGTGTTTGGCCAAGTTCAAAAGTCGTGGCGTCTCTATTTGGGACATGTGTGCGCTTTCGCAGCGCTTGACAATTGACAAGCCACTGCTAGACATAAAGCCAGACATAGTCATAGACATAGAGAGAAAGAGAGAGACGCAGAGCAATTGCCACTTCCCAAAGCAATTACGCCACAATTTAAGCGTGTAAACAAAAAATTACAAAGTTGTTAGAGCAAAATGGCAAACAAAGTGCAAGTCATCGTCGCTGGCGCCTACAAATGACATTCCAAATGGCAGAAAGAGACGCAGCGACAGAGAAAGAGAGGGGAAAACAAACAAGAGAAAGAGCGATTTGACAATTACGTCTAGAAAAATTATAATTATGACAGTGAGCATTGTCAGCGGACGAACAACGTTTTTTTTTGCAGAGAACTATAGAATGATTAGCAAATGTGTTGACTATATTTTTCGTTAAACAATAATTAATTTGCGGTAAGCTATATTTTGCAATACTTCACTTTGTTAGCTAAATTTTTGTTGATTCTAAATTCTAAATGTTTTTATTTAATTAAAAATAATAATTTCATAAAAATTGGTTACACATATAAAAGCTTTTCTCTACTGTTAAATTCTCTTCTTTTTATTATAAAATACAATTTGCCACTAATCCAAAGCGATTGAAACCTCATTGGTAACTGCATTCAATTGGTCTGCAATTATTCCATTTGACTGGGCTTCACTGTACCATTTAAAATGGTGACCCGCTTTGTTAGACCAACTCAATGCTAACAAACCACAAGTAATTGCAACGCACTGGAAATGAAATCCAAGTGGTGGATGTACCTGATGGACTCTACGGTGGCGACACACATCATCGAGCTGCTAACTCTTAATTGGTCAATTGGGCAACAGTTGGACCTTTATCCCCGTCTCTCCGCAGACCGAAAGGTGCACGGAGGAGGGGGAACGTGTGAGAGACGCAAGTGTTACCTTTCCAATAAATATTTGTTACGCACAAATAAACTTGTAGCGCGCGTTAGAAATTCGTTTGTTCCCCGTTTTTCCAAACAGAGTAGAGCAAGTGAACCGAAACAGAGCAAGTCCTACTACCATAGATGTGTGTAGTTGTGTCTCTGTGTGTGTGTGTGTGGGGGTATCTAATGTTTTATCAAATTTTGATAATCAGCGTGTTGTGTTTGCTTCTCGCCTTGCAGTGTTTGCACGTTGTCTTGTTTTGTGTGTTGATTTGTATACCCTGCAATGCGAGAGAAGTGCAATGGGCATTTTGCTTAAAATTGAGGAAAAGTCGATTTAATACTAAAATTAATGTATTGCTGCCTTGGAAAAAGTGTGCTTAAAGATTGAAAAATATTTTAAAATATGTTTCTGAAATGTTAAAATTCAGACATTTGAAGATTAAGTTTTATAAATAATAATCATGTATATAGTTGATGTTAAATTATGAAATAGAACTTTATCATATACTTAAATACGATTGAGCACCATTTTATGATCCAACTATCAACTATACTATTTTAATCTCTTTTTAAGCTCTGTCCATCTTCTCTTGGGTATTTTGCAGTCGCATCATTGAATGCGTTTGTCGACTTCTGTTGTGTTTTTTTTGTTGTTGCGGACAACGAAAACCGAAAAGCGACGAAATGTTTGCTTAATTTATCGCAGTAGCATCGCCAGAGCTTGTTCGAAAATTGAATTTAATTGGATGCCACTGAAGTGCCCCCAGAACTGTGGCAATCTCAACTCAAATTCAAACTCCGATCTGAACTGAACTGAATTGTTGTCCCCTATGCCTAGTTCATAATTTGGCAGCAGCCTCGATTTTAACGGCTTCCTGTTTCGTTCTCTTCTACTCGGCGTTATCGAAACATTTGAATCGCTGTTCGCACCTATTCAAATGATGAGCAGATTGAGCTGATTGAATCGGCCTGGTCCTAATCTCGGAAGTCTTTAGCTTCATTTTGCTGAAAAAAACCAAAACAAACAAAAAACGTGGAGTCGATTCAGCTCAGTTTTTCTTTGCATTCTTTTTTTGTTGTGGTCGATTATCAGTTGGGTTTTTGTCGTGGCCATCTCGAAGCTGGGCCCATCACGTGTCTAATTTCTCGCTGGCCAAATAGTCCTCCGGAGTGCTCATTGTGTTGCGGTTTGTTTATCTTGATGCAGGCGCGCAAAAATGTTTACAATTTAGTTTGCTCCTTTTTTGCTGTCTCTCTCTTGTTCTCTCTCTGTGTTGGCTTCACAATGGAAGGGAAAATTAAAACCAAAAAAAAAAAAAAAATGTTACCAGCTTGCTGCTCAGTCTTGGCTACGTTTCATTTTTCATATTGGTCACTCAATTGTCTCTCGAAACCAGACGAGACACATGCCACAAGGTGGCTTTGGTCTGGTCCAGACACGGAGACACGAGAGTTGACTCGACTCGACAATCGGCGTTTTGTGTCAAATAACAAATAAATATCACGCATGGCCAAAAGCAGCAATCAAAACCATCAACTGGCAACTGGCAACTGGCTGTGGCAACTGATAGATGGCAATGTGGCGATAAGCAAAGCATGGCACACATTGTTGAGGATCCTGCTGCATACACACGTCCTGGCAAAAACAACTCGATATATTGCTGCGATAAAGTGCCACACATTGTTGTTGTTTCTGCCGATGTTGTTGTTGTTGCTGTTGCTGTTACAATCAATGTTTGATTAACATGCGTTTTAGGTCTCCCAGACGCTGTAACTGAGCCAAGTGTCTCGCTGGCCATCATATAAATGGTCAGCCCTAAGGCGCAACCATAATTATTTCATTATAGCCATTTCTTTCATCAAGCAACCAACGAAAACCCATTGGCCACAACTTCTGTGATTGCTGTGATGTTGTTGTTGTTGCTCTGTGTTGCTGTTGTTGCTGTAGCTGATGATTTGGCTGCTAGCTTATCAATTGGTCGCCATCTTAATTGTTTGTTGTTAAACACGCAGCTCGTTCCCCACAACAACAACATCAACATCACCAACAACGACAGCAACAACTTTGACTCTGTATCTTGGTCTTGTCTTGGTCAATAGATTTTTCAGCTTATTGATTTTTCATTTGAATTCCGTCGTCAGCCGTTGATTTATTGTTGTCCACTTAATTTGTTCGAGATGCTGTTCAGATTTGCCGGATTTTAAAGCCTGTTCGACTACTAATTCTCATGCTCTGACTGACTGCTTTGATTTAAAGGGTATTTATTACCTGTTGTTTTTATGAAATAACTATTCAATCGTTCGCATTCGTGTTTAAACGCCCTGAAACTATAACTGAACTAGTTTGCTTAACAACTCAAAATGCATTAAATCTTGTTAGCAAACCAATTAAAACTGTGTCATTTGCATAATTGATGTCGCACCACCTAAAGATTCGTATGCGAATTAATTTATTTAATCCGAGCAATTATACGAAACCATTTAAACGAAATATTTTCCATTAGGAAAAGTATTTTTGTTTTGTTTATTTGATTGATTTGACAAGAAATACGTGTGCGATTTTATGATATACATATATCAAATGGTAATATTATACAATTACATTAATTTTATGGATTTCACAATAGAAATCGTTAAATGTTTTCAGATGTTAATATTGATACAAATCTTACAAGTTTATTTTTATAGTTTTTAGCTGAAATTGTTTAACATGTTTAATATAAATATTTCAGTTAGTTGCTTCAACATATTTTTTGTGACTTTTCCAAGCTTAGCCCTTTCATTTACTGCCAGCCATAATTCTCAGAAATTGCAATTGAGGCTTTTGTCCGTTTGGCCAAAAGGATTCCCCCTATGGAATAGTCCTTGTCAGAGCCGAGGGCCGCAATTAGACACAGTTGCAAACAGTGGCCAACTGCCCAGGGGTGTCCAGGTGTGTGGTCAGCAGTGGGCATGGACATTCTATGGCATCATTCTTCTATTCCCCCCGCTTACGATATTTTGTGACTGTGGCGTTGAGAGACAGACAATGGCAATTGTGGCCGGCTGAGAATGTTGTCATATGTTGCCTCCGTTGTCGTCGCACGTCGGTGTATTTCATGTAAACAAATAACAAATTAAATGAAAATTTAAATAAAAGAGAGAAACACTCGGAGACCCGCACACACACACACACAGAACCACACACAATCTGGTTAGCTGGAGGGCTGGTTTTGGGCCAAAACAAACGATTTATGTGGCGGGCGAGGGCAGGATAAACCTAAAAAAAGGAGAAGTAAAATAAAATTAAACCCCGGCGCTAGACGGCGTCATCGTTGTGGCTCATGTAGGCGAAACCCCGCTGATCAAATCAAATAAAACGAACACACTGAAGGAGCAGAGGTGTACAGAGGACACACACACACACAAAAAAAAAAGAAAAGGACAATCAGAAGGGAAGGATTTCCACATGGGAGGGGTTGCTGTCTCGTCGTCGTCGTCAACAAGGCGGGTGGCACTCGACTGTAATTGGGATTTGTATTGAGTTATTATTTATTGTCAGTCCCGTGTCTACGGGCCAAGTCAAAATAGAGAAATTATCGGGCTCTGCTGCTGGCTGCTTGCTGCTTGCCTACTTAAATTGCGTGTTGAATTGATTGATTTGGCGGGCCAATTGCCATTGCGGTCTGTGTGGCCTCCTTGAGACTCCTCTATGTTTGCCATGGCTTTGCATGTCAATAGGTGCTAAAAATTGAGTTTGTTGCGACGGATCAGGCGGAGCCGGCTTGAAACTTAATTAAGCAAAACGCTGTGCTGCGCTGTGCCGCAACAACAGAAGCAGAAGCAATGCCACATCAAAAGATAAACGCACGACAATCAGTCACAGCTGCGGGGGAAGTGCAAAATGCATCAGCAGCAGCAGCAGCGGCAGCTGCAACATTCAACTCGGAACTCGGTAACTCGCGACTTGCGACTTGCGACCTGCGACTCAAGCAGCGACATTTACATACTTACAAGGAAAGCAAGGAAAGGCTGCCACGGCGATGATATATAAAAACACAAGAAATTTGACATGAACTGTGAGATTTCAACGCAAAGATAGCGCCAAAAGATGCGACCGCTTGCGAATGAGTCGGGAACGGAGACGGAGACGGAGTTTTTCGGAGACTGTGGCTCTGGCTCCTTGAATAATGGCGGCCACGAAACGAGCAGGACAGAGTGAGAGAGTGTGAGAGAGAGCGAACCACATTGGTTTGGACCCAAGCACAATTGTAAGAAAAACTCAAGAGGGTACAACATAAAACACACAAGAGATGAGATGAGATGCCAAGCCATGCCATGGGATGAGAGGAGAGCTCAAGTTGAAGCTGAAATTGGAATTGGAGTTGGAGACAGCAACCAGCAGCCAACAGCCAACAGCCAGCAGCCAACAACCAGCCAGAGTTGGTAGCTGAGAAAAGGTACGTTGTTGGTTGCTTACTTCGTATACTGAAGATGAGGCGATTTCTAGATTTGATAAGCGAAATCATTTGTGATAAAATAAATAATTGAGTTCGTTTGCATATCATGGGAAACATCTCTCTGCCCTGCACACAGACAGTCATAAACAAAAAGGAAACACAAAAAAAATATATATATATGTACATAAAAAAGAATAACAGCAACAACAAAATATGTGAGCTGAAGAGTGGAGGGAATTTAATAAATTCATAGGCATACGGCACACACTCATAATTTTCCAATTGTGTCACAGATTAGAAAACGTCTTTAGACAGACTTCAATCAATTCGGACAACGTTGTTGCTGCTGTCTCACTGTCTGTCTTTTTGTCTACATAGATGTCTTTGTGTGTGTGTGTGTGTGTGTGTAGCGCACAGAGCCTATCGACTATCAGCTATCAGCGACTATCAGAGACGCACAGGGCGCACCTCAATGCGATAAAGCGTTAAAATTAATTATCGACTGCCACATTGCTGCGCTTGTGCTGTCAAATCTTTATCGCGTAATTGATTTCATAGCTACTGCGTTGCGTTCTTCAAAATTACACGCCAAGGGCCCCAAAAACAGAGACGACTTCGACTTCTTCACAAGCCCATTGTTTAGACAGTTGAAGAAATGGTTTGAAAAACCCCCAACAACAGACAGCTCTAAACTGGCATCTACACGCTGGCTGATGGACTGCGAGATACCAATTACTAATACCATAGTTTCAAGTTAATTCACCTAAACTATTTTCTATAATTGAAATATCATATTAAATCTGTAGCTGAGAGTAAAATTCAGTTTTTCTTGTATAGTAAACCTTAAATTACGCTTAATCATTTAATTCATTGCTTGCACTTCAAAATGTCGCCAACAATCCACAGCTGAAATACTTCTTTTACCACCGATTACAGGGTATCTATAGACGCGATGGCGGGGGATAGCAATTGGGGTAAAGCGCTAGAAAACATCACGATAAGAAACTGTGATTTTTATTTTTCAACTGATTTTTGATTTCCTGTACAATTTTGATTAAAAACTTTACGAAGAGGTAGCTTCTGTCAGCGCTCCTCTGTTGCCACCTTTCCCCCCCTTCAGCCAGGCATCGACAAACAAATTGAAAACAAAGTCTAATCAGTCACAATTGAGCAATTTTTTATAATTTTTGTTTTTCCTTTTCTTTTCTTTTTTTTTTTTGTTGCACTGTTGAGACTCTGCTAGAGTTGTGGTTTTTTTCTGAAGAGAGCTGGAAATCTAATCACTGACAAGCTATGGCTGCCTGTATTTGATAGATAGTTTCAGATGGCACGTCATACAATCTGACTGCCTGCCATTGCTTACCATGCCATGGCTCACGTTCTTGTTGTTGTTGCCCCATTGAGAATTATTTGGTGAATGCTCGAGAAGGTGGCTAAAGATTTGAACCAGTTGATTAGCGCCGTGCCAAGTACAAGAGCTTCTTGAGCTGCCCAAAAATATATACTTATGCTCATGCTTACATACAGACAACTAAGGACAGTCATTAGTTAAGACTGTGCTATAAAGATACTATATACTTACTTGTACAATTTCCGATTGGGCACTTCAGCAGCTGCAACCCCATGGCCAGGTCCTTGTCTCGCCTCCTTGGCTCTTGTTCATTCCGGCGCAGTCTTTTGTGCCTCGTGTAATTAAAACTTAAAACGCTTTTTGTTTTGCAAGCAGCTCTTGAACCATTGTTCTTGAACCAAAAAGTTCAGACCACCCCGCTTCCACGCCTCGTCTGCTACTCCACACGTCTCGACAACAGCAGCGAACTCAAGTGTTTTCATTGTGCAAATTCCAATAGAGAGCGTGCGACTTATTCTTTCTACTGAACAGCAAATTATAAAAAACAACGAGAGAAATGCGCCTGCTAAAAGTTTTCCACCTCTCACCCCTTCTCTGATGACTGTATGTGTGTATGTGTGTGTGGCAGGACCTACAGCAGCGACAGCACTTGGTGCTGCGAGTTCAAGTGTTGCAACGCGCGTGCCTCGTCGATGTCGATGTCGAGGCAGGCGCCTCAAGTGTGCCAATATGTTGCAACTTCGAACCGCAGCACATGCCACAGCATCATTGGCAGGATAGCAGTGCAGCACAAGGACGCTTGCAACACCGATACTCATATCATTAGCACATGCGGCATATTCATATTTTCCATTTTAATACGTGCTGGCAGCTCATTTATCGAATTGTTGCCCTCAGCTTCGAGCCACAGCCATTGAAATTGTCGACATAGCTATAAATGGCAATTATTTGAAGGCACTCAAATTGCAGTTGATTGAAGTTGGAATTTTATTTGAGATTTAAACACATTATCCTAGTTAAAATTAATTGAATAAGAATTTTTACTTGCAGTTAATACAACAAATAATAGTTTAAGTTTATTGAATAAGTTTTGTCGATAAATAATAATTTAAATAATTATACAACGATTGCACGTTTTTTGTCTTCATAACATTTTTCATTTAACAATTTAAGAATGGTGTCTGATAAGTATTATCACTTAAGTAATAATACTTGTCATCTATGTATAACTTATTTCACAAGCATTGTTCAAAATATATTTCAAATTGACCTTAGTCTTGAATAAATTATAAAAGAGAACTACTTCAAAGTTTAATCACACTATCAGTTTAGATTTCAACTATGAATCGAAATAATTTCTTAATAAATCAAGAAAGGCTATAAGTCATAATCCTATCCCGAATTCTGAGAAGTTATTTAACAATATTTAAATAATAATTACATAATACTTCATCTTCTTTTCTCACTTTTAGCCACAAACAACTTCAGTGGAATGAAATCTATAAACTTCGATAGCATTAGCGATATTGATATCAATTCTACCTGTGTCCATGAACCTGTAACTGTCCAGTGCATAAATCATGAATGCTATGACAACAACAACATTGAGAAGTCCATAGAAATCTACCAAAATAAACGCCCGCAGCGCCGACTACAGGTGAGTAGACCTTGAATCGTACAGGTTCGATATTCCAGCGCCCTGATACTATATTTCGAGGTTTTGACCTACGCCTTCGTTTGCTACTCGGCTACTTGGCTGCTGTTACTGCTGTTACTGCTGTCTGTGTTGTCTGTGACGAAATATTTAGTCGAAAATATTGTCCCTAATGCTGGCGCCAGACAAGTCTTATGCTGATGATGATGACAGACTTAGGCACCGTACACAAAACAAATCCAACCTGTCACACTAACGACTTCTGCGAAGACAATGGCCAGCCTCCGTCTCTGTCTCCGTCTTCGTCTTCGTCTTTGCCACAGTCGCAGTCGCAGTCTCCATCTCAGCCATGGCCTGAGTTGCAATAGCAATTGCATGTTGCACGTAGCAGGTTGCAGGTTGCAGGCTGCTGGCTGCTTTGTCTATAAGCCAAAAGTGTTGCACTACTTTTGAGTTCTTAGAGACAAAAGACTATAGTTTTAGCTGCGCGGCGCTTTGTTGTTCTCCTTTGTGTGTATGTGTCTGCATATGGGTATTGTATATGCATTTTATGGTGCAATTCTTTTGTGCTCACACCAGCCGAAGGCAGGCCAATATTTTTATTGCCGCTTGTACAAAAATTTATGAAATACAAATAGCAGCCCGTTAAGAGTTATGACCCGGCGCTAGGACCTGGCCCTAGAGGCTGTGAAAGGCATTTCGGCAAGTGCATTGGCATTTTACATGGGACCGGGGATTGGAATTTGGATTGGGCTGAGCTGAGCTGATATCATGCAGCGATCGTGCAGAGGGTTAACAGGCGATCTTAACTGGCGCCAGGATTTCAAAGGGATAAGCTGTAAAATAGGGCACATATTTATTTTACACTCGATAAGATAGTTCTTCGAGTTTTTCTTTTTGAGAAATTGCTTTGTCAATTAGTTATTCGGCTATCTACAAATTATTAACATTCTTTATATTTCACACATTTCTGATGTGTCATTTAAAGTTATTCGAAATTAGTTGAATATGTATTTAATTTTTGATTGCATAAATATAAGAACAAATAAAACATTACAAATAATACAAATTTTATATTTTATTCAAATTTATAATTCATTACAGAAATGTTCAAGGAAGTGAACATTTAAAACAACACTTTTACATTGACTAAATCATATCGATTCTCAAGACTCTTCTATATTATCTCTTCAACATATTAGGGAACATTTAAATAGCATAAACAGAGTTTACGTAGAGAATAGACAATCAATGATATATTTTCACAGATTGCTATTGTGCCTTTAGTTTAACTTCCGCAGAATTAGTTGATTGTAGATTTCATAGTAGATCTTTTACGATAGGTGTCAAGAGGTTATCGATAATCGTTATTCCAGTAACACACTATTAATTTGATATTCTTGTATATTTTCTAAGTCCGTTTTTCGGCTGATCTCCGCATTGTCCAGGCTTGATAATGATCGCGGCAAAATATTTCATATACAGCTGCGTGTGATGTGAGCTGCCGACAAATTGTCTAGCTTCGAACTGATGCATTTGCCATGATAGGCAAATCCTGCGATTTGCTACTCGACGATTTCTAGAGAAATCTGATATCAGTTGACCGATTTTCAGTCTAATGTGCATTGGAGAACAATCAACACCCAGCCAGCCAGATATGATCGTAGGCAGAGAAAAAAAAACCTCGCACAACGCCTCCTGCTCACGATAAGCACTTGTCTGATCGACAATCTTTATTTTTTTTTGGTTGGTTATCAGGGGTACGAGATCTGCAGCAAGATCTCTCCCACTCTCTTGCATGCCACAAGAGGAACGCCGCTGATCGAGAATGATATGCACATTCCAAGAGTCCGAATGTCCGATGTTGTTGCTAATCCTTCTGCGCTCACATGGCTAACGCCCCGGCCAGACAAGAAAGAGAGAGAGAGCGAGAGTGAGGGAGTGTAAGAGGAGGTCGAAGTGTCTGCCGCCGTTGTGGCTTTATGCTAATGATCGAGTCGGCCAAAAACTAGACCAGGCCTTTAGCCGCAGTGCAAAAACCACTCAAACCACTCATTGTCTGGGCGATTGTTTCATCAAAAATTGCTGCAAATCTCTGCCTGCTGGCCATCCATTGTTTCCGTGCCCAGTTTTTGGTCGCTTTGCTTTGCTTTGGCAAAGGCCAGGCTTGTTGCCTGTTGGCCTGGCTCAATGGCTTACTGGCTGGCTGACTGGGTTGCCTGGTTTGGTTTCGCTGTTTTGGGAGTGCGAAAAAAATCTCTTAATCGGCACTGGCGACAGCATTCAATGAGTTTTGTGTGCGATGTGTGTGTATGTGTATTTTCGACGCCGACATTCGCGGCCGAAGCACTTGAAACATGACAATATCAATTTGTACGTACAATGGCCTAATCTGATAATCAGTGCAAACATGTCCTTTGTGTCCATTGTGCGTGAAACAATGCAAACGGCATAGTTGTGCGCCAGGATTAAGTGCTAGTCAGCCAGAAACAGAAACAGAACCAAATCGAGAACTAAAGCCACAACCAGACACACAGAATCAACTGCAGTAGTATCTATGCCAAGTTTTCCTTTCCATTCTTTTTTTTTTGGCAATTTGGCAACGAGTTGAGTTGGAGTTGAGCCAAAAACTGGCCACCAACTAAGCGCACTCACAGTTCAGTTCATTATGCAGCCTATAAAATGATTAATGTACATTTTATGTTAATAACTTTGGAGTCTGCCGCTACATACATCGTAAAACTCACAGTGATCACAAAAGTTGTTTGCCCATAAAAATCAAAAAGAGAGAGAGAAACAGAAGAGTGGAGAGAGAAGAGAAAGATGATCGCCTCTACGGGCATGTCAATCAAATGGAGCTCGAGCAGCCACATAAAAATGATCGACAACAATGACACTTTGGGCGGCAGGAATGCCACGGATAAGAATCTAACCAGAGACATGGAAAGAGGAAAGGAGAGGAGAGCGCCACAACAACTACTACGAATGAATGTAGTGTGTGTGAGTTGTTCATTTATCATGTGGTTTCTGCTGCAAAAAGGGAGTTGCTGCTGCTGCCACTTGAGGACTGTAAGTAGGTGTGGCTACTGAATTAATCATCAGGCAGGCAAATGAAATTGAAATCAAAAATCATAACAAATGCAGTTGTAAAAGTAATTGTAGTTGTCGTTGTGTGGTTGCAACAGACGCAATTAATGAGGCGCTGCCAAGGGTTGTTGCTACTGTCTCTCTCTCTCAGTATGTACATCTCTGCATCTATTAGATACTCGAGCCCTTTTGGTGATGCTGATGCTGGACTCCCCACGAATTAGTTGCGTAATTGAGTCATAAAAACAAATGTGCCAAATGTTCGAAAAACTTTTGTTGGCCCAAAACTTCTTGTTGTCAATTTTAATTGCCAAACCACAAGGATAACAATTGTGCAATTGCATTAATTGTATTGCAGTTGCCACAACACACAAACACAACAACACAATGCTACGCCACGGGTTGTCGCATTTGCCACAATCCAAATTGGTTTGGGAATATGGTCATAGCATATGCGAGGATTTCAGTTTTTGAATTTCGACGGGATTTCTTGCTCTTTTTTTATTCTTGTTGGTTAACCCGATAAGCGTCCACTCAATTATGTCATATCGCAGCAGTTAAATGGACTTTTAAGTTGCTTTGATTATGTGCAGCGCATATATAAAGAGCACAAATTATATAATAACATTTGTTGGGCTTACCTTTTATGGCCGGGGCCATTAAAATATCCAAAAACGACGAAACGACAAATGCCGCTGCTCAGATTTATCGCATTCCTCTGCACGCTATAAAGCAACAAATAAATTTAAATACTAATAATAATAAAAAGCAAAAAGCCAGTTGGCCAAAAACAAGAGAACCTCACGCATACACCCTCCGAAAAAAGCTCTAAACTTCTCCCACTCTCCCGGATCTGTCAGTTGCTGTGCTCATATTCCCCAGGAGCTGCGCCTGCTAACTGTTTTTGGTAGTAGCATCCATGCATTCATCCTTCAAAGGATAAAGGGCGCCCATTTATGGCCAGCAATTAAATGGCCTGCCATTTGTTTTATTATAACGCACAGCGAGCGGCGTTCACATCAGCATCAGCGATAAGACCAGTTTTATTATTATCCTTCTCTCTTTTTTTTCTCTATTTTCTTCTTTCTCTTGTTCCATTTTCCTCCTCTCAGGGGCGTGGCGCTGCTTGGGGACAGGACCTGCTTTTACACACATTAGAATAGGCAAAGCGAAAACAAGACAAGGCCATAAAAAGTCGCAATGCGCCATAAAAACAGTTAAAGCCAAGACAAAAGTTACACTCACACTCTCTCTCTCTCTTGTACGAACACACGCACACCTACCCACACACACACACTCGCACACACACGACTTGTGGTGGAGTGTGAGCCTTTAGCTCTGTACAAATTAAGCCTTTCTACGTAAACAAACGAGCTCATATCCTCTCTCTCCCTATGTAGATAGACAGACACTTACATTTATTTATAGTGAAATCGTAAAAATTTTAATTCCACGAATGAACTACGATATGATACCCCGCATGTGTGCTTATGTATTTAAATTTAACCAATTGGATTTAATAGCTGGACGTGTAGCAATAGAAACGATTCTGGGAGACAGAGATTGTGGATTGAACATTGAGAATTTAGTTCTTAAATGAATATGGTGAAGCATGCAGCGTAAACTATAAAAAAGTCGTCCTCTCATTGCTCTAAGGCACAAAGAAAAATAATCTTGAATAGTTGCAGCTCAATCTGATTATACTAATGCAAATAGAAATAAATTCTCATATTTTATTTTAAAGAAAATAAACGTTTTTGGCAAGAATAAGCAAACCATTTAAAGAAATGCGAATTTTAAACATTCTAATAATTTTGAATTTAAAAATTAAATTTTGACAACATTTGTAAGCGTTTTCTTGAACTTAAGGTTCACTTATAATTTCCAAACATAAACTTAAATATAGGGGAACATTTAATAATCTGATACTTTAATCTCAATCATTAATTTGAAAAGTATACTTCAACTTATCCAATATTATTCAGTTTATGCTTGATAAAACTCAACTTAAAAAGAAGAAATATTTCATAATTTAAATTTGTATTCTCACGCTCTGAACAACATTCCTAGCAGACCTTTTCTAGCTACGCAACGGGGTATTTATTTATTTATATAACAAAACAAACCGTCGGCAAATATACCTAGTCCTTGCCCCCTTAAGCCCCCCTTTGCGCTTGGCCTGCATTGAAGCATGTGCAAAGTAGGTTGCGCAAATCGCACACAACATAAAACATTTTTAATGCCAAGCAACAACAATAACAACAAGCATAACAAGAGGCAAAAGAGGCAGCGTAAAAAGTGCTGCAAAAAATGAGCATAAAAATGGCAGCTGGCAAAAGAAAATGGCCGACCAGGCTCCAGCTGCGGTTCCCATTTCTGTGTCTCTTTCCCCTTCCCTCTTTCCTTGCCCTCTGTTCCGCTCTTCTGAATCCACATTTTACTGGGGCTTCAGCTTCAGTTTCTGTTTCCACCCACGCAGTTGGCGCTCGCATTGTGGCCATAGAGCATGCAGGATATTGTGTAAAAAGGATTAATGTGTCCTTTTTGTTTTAATTGAAGCAGAACGCGAAATGCCCAAAAGCAAACCAAAAATCTACGTATAAAATATCCTTGCCATAAAAATGTCACAAACTCCTTGAGTTATGTGCGTGGTTTGTGGCTTGTGTGGCGCCTCCGCGTCACCGCCAATATCTCCTCCCCCCCAAACACACAGAGTACGTCGAAACCCTTTTGTTTTTTAATTTATATGCGACTGTAAAAGAATTTATTGCTATATTATATAAATGTATAATAAAAGAGCACAGACGACGAACAAATGGGCGGCCTGCAAAAAGGCCAACTAGTCAACGAATGGGAATAGGCCATTAAATGTTCCCGAATTAGAGTCCTAACTGCGAACACTTGCATTTCTAATGGAGATAATTACTTTTTAAGTTCGCAGATTGTGGAATAATGTAAGTAATGACCCAAGAACTTAGACTGAGAATGAAGAAATTAAAGAGAGTTGGGTTTAATACTAAAAAATACAATTTAAGAGATTGTTTTATAACAATTTCCTATAGTATTTGCTCATTTTACTTGATGTCAACTTTAATTAAAGATGAAGAATTGGTTAACAAGCTAAATAAATGCTTAAGATAATCTTTTTTTATTTTAGCAATTTGCTTTTGCTATTGCAAGTGGGCTTTAACAATTGCTTTTGAATTTATTGAATTATCAGTCAACAATGTTTTTGAGTAGAAGTGTTGATAAAAACAAAGTATGTCCATTGTGGAAATTTCCGGTGGGATTTTCTAAATTCTAAATTTGTTAAGTTAATTCATAGAATAAAGCTTTGATTAAATTGATAATCAGATATGCAGATAAATCGCTTAATCATATTTTGGCTTTAAGCTTCTGACCTTCATGTCTTTAATTCGTTGCCCGCCACTCTTTAGCATATCTAGCTGATATTTATCCTGACAAAGGCAGCAACAGCCCACAAAAGCATCTGCAGCCCATGTGTTTGGCTTGGCATTGCTATTGCCGCTGGTTGCATGCATCGACCATTTGGGAGCTGTGAGTTTAGGAGTCTGTGTCGTCTAGTTAAACATCTCTCATTTATATGCGGCCGCTACAAGAAGCCACGGTAGCAGTTTAGCTGTCCGCACACGCAAATTTTTCGTGGCACACACCTGCCTGCTGCTTGTTGCCTGCTGCCTGGCATCATCTCTGGCTGGGAGCAGAGAGCCCGCCAGCCTTTAATTTATGGCGCTTGTCATATTTTGTTAGACACGGCGATTAATTAAAGTGCAGGGCCCAAAAGCCGCTGTCAAGGGCTCTGGCTGAGTCTGAGGCTGATGCCGAGGGCAATCCATAGCCAAGAGTTGAACCGGGCTAATTGAAAAGTGGCCAGCAAACTGAAGGTTCGCTACGGACGACAACCGCTTATTAAAAACGCAAAACACCAAAACGCAAACCCAAAGTCAAAGTCAAACACAAATATACAACAAGTCAAGTGGCGTTTCCAATGCATTGGGCTAATAAATGGGGAAGCATCGAGAGGCCACTCAATGGACGAGTCATCGATATTAGCTCAATTCCGCGTAAACTGGCGAGGCACAAAAATCGCCGATCATTGCAGGAGCGGCTCGGTTGAGTGGCAGCAATAGAAAAGAATACACACACAAAAACAAAACGACAAGGGGAAAAAATATTTAAAAAGTAAATTGAATTTAATGCAAGTCATGAAACGAAATGCATTTTCGCGCCCAGCCCAGTCCAGTGCATGGGCGTGGCACATCAAGGAGCTGAAGCTGGAGCAAACTGAAGTGCCCGACTGACACACATGACATGCTAATTAAAAGACCACAAACAGCCGACAGAGACAGTCCATACAACAGAGAACGAGACAGCACAAAAAGAGAGAGAGACAATGAGAAAGAGACAGCGGCAGAGGGAGGAAGAGAGAGAGAAGAGAGCTGCAGCCATGGCTATTCTCAGACAATAGCAGGTCGCTCCAGAGTCATTGCTTTTGCGCAATCTATCTTATTTTGACTGCAATTTGTCAACCACAATTACGTGCACATTCCATGAAGTCGAGGCTGAACTGTAGCCAAGACATATCCAAAGCCTGAGGTTGACTTTGAGGCTGAGATTGAGGTTCTCTTTTGGGTTACTCCCAACCCACGCATTTCCCAGTAATCCCGCATGCCACCTCCCGCACTGTGTGGTTATCGTTAGCTCTCGTTACTCTCTGCTCTGCTCTGCTCTGCTTTTGATATGCCATCCACTTAATTACATGGCTTATTGTCATACGCCTATTCGGCTTATTACCCGGCGCAAAAGTGCGCTGCCCTTAACTGATCGAACTTGTGATCGAGCCGCGATAATCAGCACACACACACAACAGCAGCTAGACAAATGGGTTTTCCACGAAATTTAAATGCTCTACTCACAATTAAATTAGTAATGCAATTACATGATTAGTATGCAATTTTCTATATTATTATTACAACATTATTTTTCAGCACAAATTATAAAGTTTTCTCTACTAATAATACGAAAGAAAAGTTGAAGTAGCGTGCTTACAACTATTAAATCAGTTATTTAATAAAGAGAACAAACTTGAATGTAGTCTCAAGTTTCATTAATGTTAATGTTGTTTGTAGAAATTAATCTTAATGATTCGCATAACTAAAGAACTCCGTCAGTCAGTGTAGTGCAACTCTATAAAGCTTGACAACCGGGCGCTGGGGCGTTTATTGTGATCCATTGATCAAAAGCAACGCAGACCAGCCAGCCTAACCATATAAGACCCTCGATATGAGTGTATCATATACATACATATAAATATAATAAATGTTTACTTTACTTTTGTTGTCGTTGTCGTTGGCTTTTGTTGTTTGTATTGGTGTACGTTGTCACTCGACTCGTAGGCGAGAATTTCCGATCAACAGGCTTTGATCGACGGCAGCAGGCCACGCCACAAGATCCACAGCAAATGCGTCGTGAGTGCGACTACGAATACGAATACGAATATACGAGTGAGTAGTACATGGAATGAAAGATGGATCGTTGACGAAGCCACACAGCGTGTTGATTTATTCCCCATAGACTCAACTCGACTCAACTCAACTCAAGCATGAGTTGTATGTAGCAGTTTGTATGTGATCTTTGCCATACTAATAATAATACAAAATAATAATAATAATAAGCAGTCAACGAGCGACGAAGACAACGACTAAGCAACGCCATGAAAATTATTACACATTAAAAATGAGCTCCCTTTTCACAGAGATTGCTACGAATTGAAAATGCTCTTTAGATGAACAAGATAGTTTATCTTGTTTTATATGAATAGACAGTAAAAGACGTAGAAAATTAAGAAATTAGTACTATGAAGTTTCTATAATCTAAATTTCTTACATCTGATAAGTTTCTTTAAATGAAAAATCAACTCTATTTGAATACCAAAATTCGAAGCAAAATTACAGTTAAAATCTAACAGTAGCTTTTTTTGTAACATTTATTTCGTGATTATAATTATTTGATAAATTTTGTATTCATTTATTGCTTTGTTTATTTGTATATTAATTTATTTATTTTGTATGTGCAATAAATTTACAAAGTATAACATTTAATTAGCGAGTCTAAAAAGTAGTCATTATTTGCTCTCGTGCTATTAATTGCATTAATTATATCAATCATTTGCTCATACTTCATTGCTGTCTTCAATTTGATCATATAGCTAGTTATAGCAAATAAATCTCTGTGCCTTACAAACGCGCACAGAACAGTCGCTTCAAAAAGTATTCGTATATATACACAAGTGTTGCTGATGTGTGTGTTTTGTGTTTACTTTTGTTGTGAGCAATTCTAGTTTCGTATGCAGCTCAGGATTGTCGCTTGCTCCTCGTCGTTGTCATCGACGACATCGTTGATCATCATGGTGCAACAGCGATTGTTGCTGAGGTTGACGACGACGACGACGACGACGATGATGATGATGTTGTTCCTGTGGCTGTTGCTGTTGCTGCTGTTCTGTTGTATTGTTGATCGTAGCAGCCGTAGTTTCGGGCGCGACAAGAATAATTACAAATGTCACATGAAATCGACGAGCATCATAAATCAAATCAAATTATAATTAAGCATATTTGATCAGTTTGTCTGCTGCCTCAGTCGCTGTCTCTGTTTATCTCTTAGGCCGATAGCCTTCCACTCACTCTTATCGTTATATATGTATCTATATGTGCTGTGTGTGTGTATCTGTATCTGTATCAGTGGCTAGGCCGTAGTTTTGTTGATTTAAGCATTTCGACTTATTTGGCATAAGTAATTGAATTTGTGTTTTGTTTTTATTAATGTTGACGCTGATGATGTCACAAGGATAATCGTTGGAAATTCATTAATTTCAAGGCATGCTCTTGCTACGTACATACATATACATGTGTACATATCTATTTCTATCTCTATCTCTTTCTCTTTCCATCTCTCTTTGTGTGTGGGCTGCATATAGTTTTTCAATATTTGCTTTTAATAACATTAATTTGTCTGTTTCCAGTTGCCTTTGTGGTCGGCTTAGCTGCGCGTTTGTTTTGACGCGGATAAAGTTGACATATCAGATAATTTGATTAAGTGTACAACCAATACGTGAGTGTATGCGTGTGCTCTATACATTGTACGTATATGTGTTACATATATACATGTATGTATGTGAGTGTGGGCACGAGTCAAAATTGTTGTGTCATTTGGCTGCTTTGACTTGAAATTGTCTATTTAAGGTTTTTCTGTTACGCTTTAAGCCAATTTCAGCTGCCTTTTTATGGCTATCATATATTGCACAATTTATCAGTGCAAATAAAAGCAGCGTAAAATGAAATAAATATAAACGCTGCTCATATGTTTCACACACACACACACACAAACTCACATGCACATGAGATAGAGATACAAGCACAAAAGAGACAGGGAGAAGAGCGTGGAAATTTATGTTTAGATTTAAACATTTGCAAAACGAAAAGTCATAAATTACTTCCGTTGGGGAAACGACAGCAGCAGCAGCAGCAACAGCAAGAGCAAGAGCAGCAGCAGCTTTTGGCATTAGCCAAGAAGTCAGCAACAGCAACAGAAGCAGCGGCAGCAACAACAACAACAATGACAGCGACAAGGATGCGCCTCAACAATCCACATGAAAAATCTTCATTTTACGATTCTCAGCACACACACACACTCACACACAGGAGATGGAGATGAAGAAGGAGATGGAGATGGAGTCGAAGTCGAGGTGGGAGTTGGAGTGGAAGCAAACAGGCGCAGGACGAGACTAAAACATATCAAGAGTGCTAGGCGCAGCTTTTGGCTGAGAGATAAACGCTGCCAAAATCAGTGGCATGTATCTTATGGATACAGCAGCCATTTTTATTGTAGATTTACTTCTTAGGTGGATACTGGCGCAATTGTACAACGAGACAGCAGTTGCTGTGGCTGTTGCTGTTGCTGTCGTTGCCGTTGCGGCTGCTCAACATTAAAATAAATATGTACAAATGCGCAGATAAATAGATAGCGATGCCATGTGATGCCTCCTGAAAGGATGACAAGCCAGCCACCAACAAAAATGGCGCAAAGGAGACAGAGGCAGAGAGAGAGAGAGAGAGAGAGAGCGACACACTGAGAGACAGCTCATACACACAACATTTATATTTCAGCGGAGAAAGCTCGTATATTATCATAAAACAAGTTGCTGGATGCGACGAGGAGGGTGGCTGGTAGGGGGATGGCGGAGCGGAGCGGGCAGAGGACAGCTGGAAGCGGGCAGCGGGGCGTGTGATGCGCAAAAGTCGGGTCGTAAATCTTTGCGATAACATTTTATGCGAAACATTTCTTTTTCTGGTCCAGAGGGAGCTACAACGGCAGCAGCAGTCAGTAAACGAAGCAAGCAGCAGCGGCAGCTCAGTGTGGGTGGAGAAAGTAGAAGGAGTTGGGTGGCTAGTGGGTGGCTGGTGACTGGTGTGTGGGTGTTGTTGGAGGGTTGCTGTGGTTGCCTGCGTTTAACATTGGCAATCGCACGGAAAATGGCGCGTACAGTGTGCTCGCTGTTTTTGGCCAAGCAAAAGAAACAACAGAAACAGCAGCAGCAGCAGCAACAACAACGAAAACAGTAAAGACAGCAGCGCAACTTTGCCCCGTGACTGGTGGGCAGGTGTGGGGTGGGGTGACTGTTGTTGTTTTCCTTTGGGGGGCTGCTGTTGCCACGTTTTATTGTTTTTGTTGTATTGCCAAGCGGATAAACGCAGGGGGAATAAAGGCGGAAAGCGGAGGCGAAGACAGAGAAAGGGGGCGGATGGCGAGGACGTTCGTGGTGGTGGTTTAGGAGCTGGCTGCTCTGTTTGAAGAATTTATGGCTTTCAGAGATGTATCTATGTGTATGCCGAGGGAGAAGCTGGAGTAGGAAGAGATGGAGTAGGGGGAAGCCATTGCGAAATGGTCACATTCCTACTTAGCACAATCGAGTTGTCTTTCGAGCGTCTTTCATGTGCAACCTGCCCCAGGCTCCCAGCTTGCCACACAAAAGTGTTGACTGCCTGCGCAGGGACATTTCAATAATTCCCTTTGCGCTCCTATTTGTTTGTTCTTTTTTTTTTGTGACAACACAAAGGGGACGCCCTAATGAAAACTATGTCGAGTGCAGTGTCACAGCAAAACAATTGACAAAACAACAATAATACGCACACAACCTGCTGCAACAACGCCAAAGTAACCTGCAGCATGCAGCATTAGAGAGGAGCTGGTGATTTACAAAAAAAAACCCTTTTGGAAGATTTCCACACTAAATCGTTTCAAGGGTGGATCAACTGCAATATACATTTATTAATAATCGTTATTATATCATATTATATCATTAAATCAGCAATAGCGCCAGAAGTAGATAATCAGTTAAATAATAATTACTATTTAAATTTCTAAAATTGACGAAATACGATTTTTATCGGAACAATACTTGATTAAGAAATGAGAAGTACACATAAATGCAAAGTAAATATATTTTTTTTTGTAGTTTTATTGGTGAAATATTAATTTCGATGGGAAATAAATATATTTATTATCACTTAATATGATATTTTGAAACTTCATGTTATCGCGCCTAACCGATATAACCATCTCTAACTGGAACATTTCGAGTTTTGGTATCTGCAGTTTTGTGTAATTCTATGCTCCCCGACAATCCGACAGACAACTCACTTTTTCAGAGCTCACTGACAAAAGGATATGCAACTTCAAAGCGAATGCAACTCGACCGGCAGGACGAATACATCGAAATGGGAACAACGAATCTTTCAACGATGATGTGACAGTTTTTCAACGCAATTTTCATAATTTCACTGGCATTGTTGTGGTGCAAGGCAGGGACAACAAAAAAAAAAGAAAACTCGCTTTATTGTTGTTGTGTGTTGAAGTTGTTTAAGTGCCTAAAATCAGCGCTTGTTGTTGCCAAACATGAAGAACATTTCATTTCATCAACCTTTTTACCCGCCCTCATTTCAGTTCCCTTTTTTCTGTCAGGTGCAGGAGTTTTTATTTCTGTTATTTCGGTGCGTTGGGAAATTGGAGTTGCAGCCAAAAAGGATTTCAAGTGAATTTATCATAATTGAAGGCAAGGCACGCTCAAGACGAGAATTTATGACAATAGCGCAGACAAATTGTGGGATGATTTCCATTATCCTAAACCGAAATGGCCATAATTTTAATTAGAAGCCGCAACGGCCACGCGCAACTTTCTCACAGAGCGAAGAGATAGTCGAGAGCCAATTAAATAGCCATCAGCTTGGCCAAGTTTCCCAGCGCCAGAGTTCGACGTCCGTTCTTGATCATAAAAATTGCAATAAAATTATGCGCCTAATTTTTGCATAACAACATTTCGAGCCACGTTCCCAGACCAAAAACTGTCACAACAAATCACAACAATGTGGAGCGACGATGGTCGATGGTGTTGGCGATGCACTAACCCTTAACGATGCACAAATTGCTCGCAGCGACAGCAACAGCAGCATTGCACGCGCAATAAAATACGAAAATCGATTCGATGCGGCTGGTAAATGAAAGCGGGTAGCGGGTAGAGGGCAGCGGGCAGGATTGTTCACTCTCTCCCAGGACCTCTTGCGAGAATCTTTCTTTGCTAATTAGCTTGTCTGTCGTTGTTGCTGCTAACTGCTGTTGTGCGGAGTGTTGCTGCCGTGTAATTGCTGCGGTTTGTTCAAATAATTGCGCATGCAAATTTCTATTATGCATGCCGTGTGCGTAAGTGTATTAGTGTGCGTATACTCACACACTCACACACATATTTCCAGATTGTTGTATATATTCTATGCATGTTCTATCTTCGATCTGCTGCTATGGCTTCTATAATTATTTAGCTGCCAACGACGCCGACGCCGTTGCCGACGACGATGGCACTTTGAATTTGATGTAATTTGGTTTTGATGCATTTTGATATGCCTCCTCACCCCGCTGCCGTTTACCCCTGCCCCGATCTGTCTGCTCCCATCTGAGACAAACGTGCGATACATGACATATCTTGTATCTCAGCTTTGACAATCTTATCTCAATTGTGACCAAGCAATCCCAGCAGGCAATCACCAGCCTCCTCCTCCTCCCACCTACCACCCCTCTCTCGCAAGTTGAAATGGAAAGCTGTAAGCCTGCAACTTGTGTTGCACACGTCGCTGTTGCCTTTTTGGGTTTTAGCATTTGAACGAGCGACAGCTTTTGGTAATTTAATAGAACGATGCGATCGGACGATATGGGAATGAGAGTGCGGCAAAGGGGATTGTGGCTGCTGTTGTTGCTGTTGTTACTGCTGCTGCTGCTGGATTTGTTGGCATTAAGTGGCACTTTTGGGGTTGCAAGCGGTGGTTGCTGGCTGCGGTGGCTGCTGGTATCATTGTGTGTTATATGTTGTGTGGGTGGATTGCTCTCTAATCTGCTTCTGAAAATCACTAACCGGGGCCACTTTCAGTGGCATTTTGTGGCTGGAACAATTGTTGCAAATTTACTATAAGCACAATTATTATGAAAATACCAAAATGCGATGACTGGCTGGCGATGCTTGCTGCTGCTCGGCATTTTATCAATGCGCACAGTTGAAATGAAGTCAAGCGGCAATTTTCATTAAAATGTTGCCATTGTTTTTGTCGACTGCGAATGAGCAATAATAAAAGCCACAGCGACGGCTTAAAACAAACAGCAATTCAATCAAAAACGAGCAATAACAAACAGCAACAACAACATACAGCAGCAACAGCATCCAAACACACACACACACACACACAAAGAGTTGGGAAGCTCCAATGACAAGTCTGGCTGATTGCTGAGCCCGCAGCAATTTTTACCCCAAACCTCACCTGATGCCGCGTGCACAGGTGAAAAGTTAATCTGCATGCGCTGCACGCTTTGTCGAGCAAAAGCTTGAAAAGAAACGCTACCAACAAAAAATCAGCAAATAAAAAATAGAAGCAAAAAAAAAAACACAAAATTGATAAATGTCAAAGGGTCGGTAAGGGGCGAAGGGATGGGATGGGATGAGTTTGGGCCAGAGTCAATACCAACACACAAATGCAATTATCATGGAAAACAAAAGCGACAGCTCTCGTTGTTGATAACAAACAAAATGGCGACGTCAAAGGATGCGCCACAATTGAAATTGAAATCAAATACTAAAAGGATTGCAGCGGCAGCAATGGCAGCGGCAGCCACACCATCGACAACAACAACAGCAGCGGCAACATCAGTAGCAGCAGCAGCAGCAGCAGCAATGACAACAACAAAAGCCCATGTATTTGGATGATGAGCTTGGCTGAGATGACCGGTAAAGTAACCAGCAACGCTTGTCGTCGCAGCAGACACGCAATTGATTTTACACTGCTTGACACAAGAGCACTGCTTGCTTTGGTCGCTGGCACAGCGTGCGCTCACCGTACTCTGTTGCCTGCCAGCGCGTGCGATAGAGCGAGACAACTAGTGTTGTGCAGACATGTGCTCTCTGTTGTAAACTCGCCATTTTTGATTTGGGCGGCGTTTGCTAGACGCGCTCTCATTGGCCACGAGCATGCGCAATGTGCCCGAAACATCAGCGTTGAACGTCGCTGGTGTTGCAGATGTTCGTTGTTGTCGGCTGCAAGAAATTAAAAATGGTACATTTAGCAATAGCAACAGCAGCAGCGAGAGCAGCAGCAACGGCAGCAGCAGCAGCCAGAAAACTTTGTCTTGGCTCCTTGCTCGTTTCGCTTTTATTGTTTGCTGCAGTTTTCTGCTATAATTTTGGTCACACAGCTGTCACACACAAACACTCACGCACACACAAACAATACGCATTGCCTGAAAGAGAGCGAGAGAGAGAGCGAGTAAGGAGCGAGCGTAAGCGAGAGAGGGATGATAGCCTTGCATAATTTTCTATGCAAAGTTCAGTGAACGTCAAAAATATTTGCATTAGGCTGCTGTGTGTTGAGTGTTTGTATGTGTGTGTGTGTGTGTGAGTGTGGCGTCTTTTGTCTCCATTAGCTGCCCTAAAGCAGCACAAATTCACACACACATACACATGTATTGTACGCACACTTACATATAAATTCACACGCTGTGTTTGTCGCACTTTTTGCTATTTGCATCTGTGATAAGCACTGCGTCTGCTTTATGCGGGCCAAACGTCGACAGCTGCAGCCTTTTAGGCGCACAAGCACACTCACACGCACACATACAAACTGACGCAGACTCGTGTAAATTGTGTTATGTTTACTTTTTGATGTCCTTCCGCAAAATGTTTGTATCAATTCATTTGCTGGCAATTTTCACAGCTTTTTTGTGATTGCTGGCGTCGTTGCTGTTGCTGTTGTTGCTGTTGGCGGCAACGCGTTAATTGCTTCATTGAAACAAGTTGCCAACTGCTGTCAAAAACTGGCTTATTAGGTGCCAACGGCTTTTGGCCGACATCCATCAACGTGGCCAACAAATGTGTGGCTGGCTGTCGACGTCGTCGTCAATGTTGCTATCAATGTTGCTGTTACTATTTGCTGTTGCTGTGTTGCTGTTGCTCTTGCTCTTGGGCCTCATTAAAAACGCAATTTAATTTAAATGACAGCGTCGAGTGGTGCATTCTAGTTTTGTAGCCGGGTAAAAGCAATTTATTGCGCTAAACTAGACCACAAAAAACTAGTCATTAAAACTAATCACAGCTAAAAGGCACTTAAACAGCGCGCCCAGATACAAATCGAACCAAATTAGAACGTCGTCGTCATCATCGTCGTAGTCGTAGATAGACCAATATAGCCCATGGAGTGGACTACTTAAAATGAACTCATTAACAGGTACAAATGAAGCCTGAAGACACAGAAATTCCGCTTCGTTCAATCGCAATCTGCAGCCAAAATCAAAACGGTTAAAGAAAGTGCTGAGCAGGCGAGTTCAACTCAAAGAGTCGAAGTCGTAGTCGAAGCTGGTGAAATTAGGCAATGGCTTCGTCAGGAGTGTCATAAAAATCAAAGTCGATAGCCGACTGAGCAACTGGAGTGGCTAAGCGGCTAAGCGGCTGCTGCGACTTGAGCGAATTCCCAGGAAAACGCATTAAAATGGCCAAGTGACAAATGAAGTAACTCCAAATGATGAGGCAAAGCGGAGCACACGCATCCAAAAAAATAAAAACAAAAACAAAAAAACACAGAAAATCACATCAAAATCAAATCATTTGTATGCGCAGCGCGACGACTCTCATAAAACCAGACAACTGCAGAGCTCGTAAACGTTCCGAAACGTTCGAGGACCAGACCAAAAGTAACAACTGACTGACTGACTGAAAGAATGATTGCCTGAGTGACCATTAAAGTAGCGCCGAGCTGAGCAGCTAAGCAATGAAAAGCAAACGCGTGCTTGGCCCCAGCCCAATCAGATGCAAAGATATCTCACAGATATCTGGCACTTGGGCATTTCCATTAGGAAACCAACCGAAATCAGAACCACAAAAATTGTTTTCATCGTAACTGGAAACGCAAACACACAAGATCAGAAGATGAGTGTATCATGCTAGTGGCAGAACGCCTACAAAAATAAAAAGAAAACATAGTCAAGGACAGCGCCAAAACAGTAGTAATATACTCCCATATCCGTCTGTACATCTTTTGCGTTCTCTCTCTTTCTAACTAGCACTCTCTGTCTCTCTTTCGCTGGCTGTGTGTAGTTTGCCGCTGCTTGTGGCAGGTAAATCGCAGCAGGATCTGCAGCGTTGTCTCTATCTACATTATATCTCGCACTCGCTTTTGTGTGACACAATATGACATCAAATTACTGCGACCCTGTTTCAGTTCCCGTTCCCGTTCCCTTTCCCTTCCCTTTTTTTTTGTGTCATTCCCTTTCCAGTTGGGCATTGCCTTCCCTTTTAGCCGCACGCCCCGTCGCACACGATCGCCTATCTGATCATCGCAATCGCAAAAACTACAAAACTCAAAAACATTTTCAAGAGCATTCATTTGTTGTTGTTGTTGTTGTTGTTGCTGCTGCTAGCACATATGGCCCCTTGTAACTTGTCCCTCTGAGTATCCCTGTGACTGCTTTTGGGATCTGCATCTCTCCTTTCGCACTCAGAAATGCGTAAGCGCTTATCGCTTATCGTCTATCGCTCGCTCGTTTATCGCTCGCGTCTCATCTCTCGGCGGCTTTCAACAGCAGCAGCAGCAGCAGCTTGGCCATCAGTTGAGATTTTTGCCGCTGTTGTTGTTTTTAAGTAATTTGCAAGAGATTCGCATAATGTGCATGAATCTCCTTTTGTCGCTAACATTTTTTTGAAGATTATGTCTCATCTCGTTATTGCTGTAGTTGTTGCTGTTGCTGTGTAGGTGTTGAAGGGATTGCCGTATGGTCGGATTGCTTAATGGCTGTAGTCCGAGTCGTAGTCGTAGCCATAGTCTGAGCTGTGGCCAGTGTTGCTCGCTTTGTTCGTAAGGAAATCGTAAAATTATCCTGGCAGACACGTCGTTATTTAGTCGCCGCGTGGCCCAAAAAGGGGAGCCGCACTCATGTTAACCTTGACGTATTCAGTTTTGGTTTCACCGGCGACGGCGACGGCGACGCTGGCAAACAATGCGCAGTCCAACAATAAGTTTGCTCAGGTGCTTAGCCAAGCTTTCAGTAGCAGCGGCAGGAGCAGAAGCAGGAACAGCAGCGGAAGTGGCCACAGCCCGAGTCGAGTTGCCCGTCTGCCACGAACATGCATACCTCAGTGTGTGTGTGTGTGTGTCTGCTGCCACACGTAGTTCGTTTCATTCAGCAGCCGGAAAAGCGGAAAACTCGCATGCATACGTACGACAACGACTACTAGTGTGAGTGTAGAAGTGTGAGTATATTCATATGGCAGCCTGTCCGCTATTTGCCAAGCGTATTGTGCAGCGTCCAGGAGAGACAAACGAAGGCAACGCCTCATGAATTGGCAAACTTCGCGCAGACTGTGTGCAAACAATGGACGTTGCTCTAGACTCCATTGGAGTCCCCATCCTATGTGTTGGTTTGGGGGCAGCATAAAGGCGCCAAGGTGAGCGCACTTGCTGTTCGTGTACAGCTTCAGCTTTAACTTTATTAAAACAATTCGATTTCACATATAGTATAAAATTGTAAGCATTTAACTGCAGACAGACAATTTTATTATGCCTTTGGGGAAGACAGTTTCTATTCAAATTAGTTTGCATTTTTTAAAGCTATAAGGAAACGGCATAAATTGGATTACTATATCACATAACAGCTAAAGCAGTAATCACTAAAACTCAGTCATTAATATGAAAAACATTTAATACGATTAATGCTTAAATATATTTAGCGAAACTCGCTCTATAAACCCATCCTGCGAATTTAAAAATTCGAACCAAATAGTTTATTTGATTGAATGTTGTTTAACAAGATATTAAGGCAAATAAATAATCCACTTTCCAGAGCTAATTTAAAGTTAAAGTATTATATAATTTGATTTAAGGCAGTCCGCCTTTTCTTTACTACTTATTGATATCAAAAGAATAAGTGTTTGAAAGATATTATTTAAATAATTCATTTTTTAAATCTGGAGGCTCATCCAAAATTTTGTATTTTCGTAATATGATGTCATTGTATAAGCACGGATTAAATTTAACATGATTCAAACTTCTTTATAATTTCCATACCATAAATCTTCTTAAAAGAAGTTTAATATTAGAAAATATATTTTCACATTTATAGTATTCAAAATTAATTTTTGAGTATTGGGCTTTGTCCTAATTATGAATAATAAATATGTATCTATACAACTTTCTTAGAAATAAAAATGGGTAAAAATGTTTTTCTGTGTTAATCTTGCGCATAGAAAATATATTTCTCTTCAGATTAAAGTCTGATATTCGAATATAACTGTCAGCAACCTATCCCAAGTCATGTGCTTTGTAAGTTTTGTGTAGCTGCTGCACTGCGTCCATTTGTCTACGCTTTTATCCTTCTATCTTCCTCTACACTCACTCTCTACACTTATTCATCCCTCTGTACTCAGTCTGTCTCTCGCTTTGTGCGCTGCGTCATGCTTTTGCATACGTGACCGGGCATTTTGTTGGACTGCTAATGCGGCAAACTTCTAATGTTGTTGCTGCCACGGCCGCTGCTGCTGCTGCTGGGCAGTGAAAGTTGCAGTTGCGGAGTTGTTGGAGGTCTCGGTCCTAGAGCTAAGCACAGCCCATTAAAATGTCTGGATCGCTTGTTTCGGCTGCCATTTTCAACTTAATTTGCGCTAAAATACTTAATATGAAAACAGATTTGCGCTGCCAAACAACAAATCACTTTCGCCATGTCGCACATGGCCACAGTCCGAGCCCAGGACATGGACATGGATGTGCATGTGCAACCACATGCATGTCCAGCCAGCAGAGAGAGAGAGAGGAAGGAAAAGGGAGAGGGAGAGGGAGACAAAGAGAAGGAGATTGTGGGGAGAACATTTGCATAATTGACCCATGCAGGATTCGCGCACCAACTGATTTCATTTACGAGGCGCAGCCCCCCGTCTCGTGGTTCGTCCTTCGTCCTGCGTCCTTCGACCATTCTAAGGACCTGAAGGAGCGCCCTTGTCAGTGTGCGGGCAACGTATGCTCTATGCTCGAGCTTTTGCACATTTAGGCAATTTACATTTATAGCCTGGCGCATGAGGTGCTTACGAGCTGCACAGGATGTGCCGCCAGGCTCTGCCTATTGCCTGCCTCCCCTTCTTTCCTCCTCTCTCTGATCGTCCTGCTGTCGGCGGCCATCGCATGAAATTTACACCCATTGCGGTTTGGGGTCGCAGTCAATTTGAATTGGTTCTTGTTGCAGGTTGCTCGCTATGCAGTCGCGTTTTGTTATGGTTGCTGTTGTTGTTGTTGTTGTTGCAATGGCTGCCAGCCAGTTTATTATGAAATTAGAACGTAGCCAGCCGTAGAAGCAAAGGGGACTCGAAGGGGAGCTGCAATGCAGTCGTAAAACTGGCACATGACATATGAACTGCACTGCTGCCTATTCAGTGGTTGTTGTTATTGTTATTGTTGTTGTTGTTGTTGTTGCTGTCGTTATAGTTATTAAATTATATATGGTAGATACATAGGCCTAAACGAAATCAACAGCCGAGTTAAGCAAAATGTTTTGCTGATTATTGCCAAGGGCGATGCACGTGACTGTTGATAGTTTCCTAGGGTTTCGTTGAGTGGTAAACTTAAAATACATTAATGTTCAGCTAAGATTGCATAGCATTAAAATATATTATGAATAAAGATAACATACAAAGTAGTTACTGGAAATAAGTTTATCTTTCTTATTTATAAATTTTACATAACTTGAAAATCAATTTTCTGAACATGTTTTCAAATTTTGATAATCAATCATTTTAAATTTTTACAAATGTACAAGAAAATTTAATTTATTTTTTAATTTTTGGCATTGACAATAAACATTTATTACTTTACTTTATAATATTTTATTTCATATAGATTTTCTAATTTTTAATTTTCATTCTACACACTTTACATTTCTAAAAGCTGCACTAAAACATAAAAGTTCTAAATATTATTAAAAGAAAGATGATTTATGTAAGGCTTTATATAAGTTAAGCCAAAGCTATTGAACTATTTTTATTCTTAAATAAATCGATAAACCCAGTAAGTATATTTTTAAAATCACTGATAGAACTGAAAAACATAAAAAATTCCTCATTAACAAAGTTCACTTTTAGCTTGCACTCAGTTTTGAGTACCTCAATAAAACAATTCCAGCTAACTATTTGGAGCAAATATGAGACATGACACAGAGTTAAATGTATTTTCATGCATTCAATTAAATATGATTATATATAGAAAGTATTCTTTCGGCATTCGGCAAATGCTTGAAAAGTGAAAGATTGTTTACAAGCTCGCTTCTATCGGAGCCATAAATCTATTTAAGCTAGTTCTTGTCTAAATTATATATATGAGTCTACTCAAAGTATTCAAAGTCTGCTACGAATACGAGAATACGAGTAATTATCATTAACATTTGCTATCTGTTGGGGCAGCGATAATGGTTGAGCTATATTAACCATGCTATCAACAACATTCCAACATATCTTAGGTAAGCTCTTTAGAAATATCTTTAAGTTGTTTTATTCTCGAAAATCCATTCATAAAGCGTTAGTTCAGTGCCAATGTGAATCTGTGTCTGTGTCTGTGGCTGGGGCCATAGAACGTGGCATGCATATTTATGGCCTCAATAATTTGTGGAACTTATGGCAAGAGGAGCAGAGGGAATAGAGCGTTGGAGAGAGAGGGTGAAACAAAGTGGGAGGGGCATAAAGAGATTTGCAATTACGAGTGGCAATTTAAATAGCATTTTATTTGTTGATTTTATTTATAATCTGCCGCGCTCTTTTTATGATTATATTTGACTAGCATATGTATGCGAACAGATACAAACACACACACACACATACACATACATACATTCAGAGCAGAAGCAACGACAGTTTTGGAGCTAAATCAGAATTTATGCTTTGTTTAAATGCTGTAAAAATGTCGCTGATTTCTATCGCCATGGCTATGATTATGACAATTACAACAACAATAATAATAACTGTCTATATGTCGAGTGTGCGAGTGTAGCGCACATTTATGATATAGTCCGAGATACACACACACACACACACACAAACACAGAGACAAGTCATGGATATATGTACATTCGTATATTTACAGACAGCCGAGCGCGTATTTAAACCAATTTTATGGCGCATTTAATTGTTGCTGCTTATGAGCTACGGCAACAACTACAATAATAGTGCTCAACAAATTAAAAATGGTAACAAAAGGTTAACATAAATTGTTAAAACTAAATTATACATATAAACAAAACATTTTTATGCGATTAAAATCAAAATTACACGCAACGTGCGTCGGCTTCACTCATTGCTGGAATTGCTTTGCTGCTGCTCGCTGTTGAGGGCGGCTGTCCAAGGGAGGCATAGAGAGAGGGGGACGGAATGGAATGGGGGGCTAAAGTACATACGCTGCGCTGCACATGGCTTACTCTATCCACATTTGAAAGGGGTGGAGGGGCAGACATGGCCATGTCTGGCCTTGTCTCTGCTCTGCTTCGCTCTGACGATTCCGCCGCGTTGTTGTTGTTTTTGGACGTGGACAACAACGTCGACGCAGCCGGAAAAGCTGCGCACGTGCTGGAAAAATATGCATTAGAAGTACTTTTCCATCCCAAGCTCATATGTGTGTGTAGGTGAATTGCTGGACCTGTGCGGGTCGAGCTATTTATACGCTTAATGGTTTCTGCGTAGACTGCGAGCAGAATCCAAAGAAAGTCGGAGAGAGAGAAATATGCTAAAGTCCCGTTAAGTTGAACAATTGTTACTGCAGATCGGAAATAATCCTGTTACTAGCTCCATTGTTTTCAGTCAAGTCAACAAAAAAAAAAAAAAACTTACGTGTAGTGAATCCGGTATTGTTTAAACACAAAACAAGTTTCGCAGCATTAAATTGCAATTAAGTTAAATAGATTTCGATACGTTCTGTAGATACATATTTCCAGTTTTATTCACTTTAATCAAATTAAAATGAATTAATGCAATTTCAAATGCCTTTAATCTGGATCTTCTCAGCAAGTACGTTGAGCTCGTAAAAATGTTTGTTGAAGCTCTCGCCAAAATATTAGAAGAACTTTAATTTTAATTAACTCCATTTATAACATTTTGTTTTTTAATTTCAACGAAAATGTAATGAAATTTTGTGGAACTGTTCGAGAATTAATTATGCTCTATTGATAGAGCTGACGTCAATTATGATTTATTGCCAAAGACATAGTCACTGCCAGTTAAGAATCTAATCTTATCGATTGCCAAATATTTTTTGATTAAACGCTGCTAATAGTAATTGTTGCTGTAATCTGCCACCGCGAATGAATTCTCAAATATTACTATCTATCTATATATGTAGGTTCGACTTATCTTATTGACGTCGCCTCCGGTCGCTGTCTATTTTTATTATTTCTTAGTTCCGTTTCGAGTATTTGCCATTTGCATGGGAATCGTCTGGGCTATGGGATAATCATCGTATCAGTTGTTGTGATTGTTCCCATGCTCAAAATTTGCGCTTGTTGATCTTCATTCGAAATTTCACTAGGCAACTTCATATGTAGAATGTACAATATTTGGCCATAAACTAAAGACGAGTTCTTCTTTAGATGCGTATCGCAAGTTGCATGAACTTATGAAATGAGACTGCGTTTTGGCTTAAAATATGCTCAACGAGGCCAGTCATGGGAAACTTGGTCCAGCTGTGCAAAAGTCACAAAACTCAGCAGCAAAAGCAGCATCGCATCCTTAAGGCACTTGCGAAAGTCTTTGCGCTACTTTTGAGCTCAATTTCAGGTGCAGGAGGCAGCAAACAACGCAACGAAAAACGAACAGCGAACAGAGAATGCCAAACAAAAACAAAAACAACAATCAAAGCATTTAACCCTTTTGCCAAAAAGTTTCGAGTGCAAAAAAGAAAAGTTTGCGTTTTTTAAAGCGAAAATCAATGCGGGAACCCCGAAAAAGCTGCTCACGTAGCATTGCTTCCTATATACAACTACACATATTTTCCCCTCTGTCCGTGTTTGTGTGTATGTGTGTGTGCTTGGCTGTTTATGCGCAGCAGCTGTACAGAGCAGCAGCAGCAACGACTTCGACTTCGACTCCAACTCAAAGTTGAAGACGGCAGCCAACTTGCCAAGTTGTTCAACCACAAAAAATATGAGCTCGATATTAATAATTTGTATCTAGATATAGTTTTCTGTCGCTGCCAAAAAGATGCTGCGATGCTATGCTACGACGGCTGCTTCCTGAGAAAAAGCAGAGTGTAGTAGTATAGTTTGAGGTCTGGAGGCCAAACGTGTTATATCTTATGCTTATTTGCTATTTTACATACACGTGTATATATATTCATAGGTATGCTTGTGTGCAGACGTATGAATAAACATAGGCATAATTTTGTATTTAGCTTAATTTCCAGCTGCTAATTTATGCAAATGTAGTTTTATGTGCACCCATTCAGCATAAGCAAACTGCAAATACACGCATAAACAGTCTGAGGGCTGAGTGTGTGTGTGCGTGTATAAAAGAGAGAAAGAGAGAGCAAGATTCACACATACACATAACTCAAAATCGGCAGACAAATCTGCACACATGTTAAAGCCCATAAATAAACCACATAATCACAAACGGAACGATCGATGATTGTTGTCACTGTTTGACAGCCAGGCAATGGCAATGGTAAAAGGCAAAGGCAAAAAGCAGAGGCCGAAACAGAGGACTGTGGCAGAAACAGCGGCAGAGACAGAGGCAAAGGCAGAGGCAGAGACCGAGCTGGCTCGAGAGAGCGACAGACAAGCAGAGCAAAGCAAAGCAAAGCAAGGCAAAGCCAAAGCCTCACCTGGCGCATGAGCGAGTCGACGTTGAAGCACCGTGCCAAGTGCAGAGCGCAGAGAGGCGTGCCAAAGAGAGATTATTGAACGATGCACTCGAGCATGACGAGCAGCAGCAGCAGCCGCAGTAGAAGCAGCAGCGTCAACGTCAGCCCTACAAACAAACATGCAATTGCACAAACAACAACAACAGCAACAACAAGAACAACAGTAACAGCAACGATAATAGCAAAGCGAAACGAACCGAAAACCGGTTTACCTGCCCGCTGCATAACAAACAAAAAACACGCCCAGCATGCAAGTCAAACAGTGACAAGCATATTGTGTTAGCAGTCGTTGCGTCTCGTTTCATCGCATTGTCTGCCCGCTTGCAATCGCGACCATCTTGTATGTGCCAAATGCCAAAGCCCAGCCCTCGTCAGACAAGTTTCACGCACACACAGTCACTCATACACGCACACGCACACACACAAACACACACACACACTGACAGAGCGCGTGTCTCTGTGCGCTGCCTTTCCTGTTTTGCGCTCGTGGTTCAGTTGGTCTGCGGCCGTTGAAGTGTTTGCTCGTGCCTCGTTCGCCCGTTCGCTCGTTCGTCCGTTCGCCCGTTCGTTCGTTTCGTTTCTCGTGTGCTCACTTTACGTATACACGTTAGTCGTTACGTCGCGTTTGCGTGCGTGCGTTTTCACAGTAATAACAGGCAACAACAACAACAGCAACAAATACTGAATCGACATCGACAATTCCTCATCATCAACAATAAACAGCGGCAATCGACAACAAGCCAAAAAGCTACAAAATCGCGTCGGCAAAAGCGCGCAAAATAAATACCCATTCAAAGTTTGATAACTACTTGTATACGATACTATACTATACCATATATTTAGTGCAGAGGCTAAACAACAAAAGAATAAACAACAAGAAGAAAACATAAACAAATCCAATGTGTGCAAAATGTAAGAAAATTGAGTGCGAAAACATGCAATAAAATTACAAGTGTCCAATTAAAATCCAAGCAAAGCTTGCAATTGATGTGATTTCAACGACGCTACAATTCGACATAAATACAATTTCCAATCAGGCTCTGATCTATACGTACATATGTACAATATAATAATCAAATATTATATGCATATAGTAATTATGGCTATGAAATCGGACTTACTCATGCCAAGGGCTGCGTCATTGTCATTGTTGGAAATATTTGACAGTTTGCTTATCACTTTATTGCTATCAATTCTTAAAATTTAATGAAAAGTGTTTTCCCCAACAATAACAACAACAACAGCAGCAGCAGCAGCAAGAAGAGTAACAACAATAACAATAACGGTTATCGGCTGCCTCTGATAAATTGATTGAGTTTCGGGACCCACAAGCAACAACCAACAAAATACTCGTACAAAAAATGCACAGCCCAACCTTAAAGAATCGAAATCAGAGACTGAAAACAGTGCACAGTGTTCATCGATAGTCGTATGTCGAATGTAGCTATGTTGGCCTTATCATTTGCTCGGTTATTTGTAGCGCAATTGTCAATTGTGGCGATAGGCATCTGAGGCCCAACAACAACAACAGCACCAACAACAACAAATAATAATATTGACAACAACGTGGACAGGTCTTGAGACAACAACAGCAAAAGCAACAACGCTTTTTTTTTTCTTTATTATTAATAATTTTTTGGGTTGAAATTGAAGCCAAAGCAAACATGGCAAACGCATGGAAAAATTTATTGATAAAAATCTGGCAAGAACTGAACATACATACACATAGATACAAGCAATAGATACTGCATACTCGGCACATATAAACATGGCACAACTGATAACAGTTCCTCAACATTTGCTGTAGCCCAGCTACCTGTCTAAACAAAAGATAGAACACACTGATAGCCCTGCTCTCTAACTGTCAGTCTGTCCTCCATCTGTCTGAAAGATGTTACTCTCCATCTAATTGGGCCTAGTTTGAGCATTGGGAACGCATTTAAGCCGCGTATTTGTCGCTAATTGCTAAGCCATAGTTGACAACACACCTTGCCAAATGCTTACCAATTGCATTTGGCAACAATGTAGCAGCAACAATAGATGCCGTCGGGCTCGCCCACACAACAAGTTCTAGACTCTCTCTCAGGATCGTTTCGTAGCGCCAGAGCAAACAAAAGAAGAACTGCAGGCAGTCGTGCTGTAAGACTAATCAGAAATGTGTATAGAACTAAACTAAACAGGTTAAACAGCATACCTGACACGGGGGAAGGGCAGACAATTGATTTGACATTGTTTTGGTTTATTAGTGAAGTTGCAGTGCAAACAGCAAACAGAAAACAACAAACATTGACAATTGGCGAACACAATACCCAAAAATAAAGGCAAAATTGCCAGTTGCCCTCAGAGTTTTGGACATGTTTATTAGATCCCCCGGGAGGACGGCTGCCTTCAGCTGCTTTTGTCATCAATCAAAAGACTCTGAAGTGCATGCCCCTTTCCCACACTCAACTCCAGCACAAACACTATATAGTGAGTAGTGTTGTGTATACTATATATGTTTACTTGTGTAGTCTAAAGTCTTGGGTCGTAAAATTTTTAATCAGGAATTTTTTTGGAACCTGTACTCTATTATTGGTGCTGGCTACCGCGCAATCGTAAATCAACTGGTCATAACCGAGTGCCAACTGTACGCTTGTTATAAAGAGAAATTAGAAACCAAATACAATTTGGTGTTTTTAATTTTGGTCGTTTGTTGTTGTTGTTGTGGTGTGGGGCTGATAAGCAAAAGGTGTGAAGCATGATAAGAGTCGAGTCGAGAAGCTACCGTTGAAATCGTATCAATTGCATTTGCAGACAATTTCAAATTTTCGAGAAATGAAAGTTTATACTAAAATCATCGAAATTATTTACAGCTAGCGCAGTGTTGCAAAACGCGTGCAAAAACATGTGTTGAATAGCGTCGTGCTCACAAAATTCACACACAACTCTCCCAGTCAGGAGAAATTCATAGAGAGAGAGAGAAGTAGGAGAAGCAGCAGGAAAAGGAGCAGAGATCAGAGACTCAGTTTCTCTGTTGAATTTTGCGCGCCCCACGTTCTACCCAAAAAACATTCAAAATTATACTCGAAATGGATATGACCTCAACAGCGGAGGCTGCCGCTCGCAGCTGGTACGACAGTCCGCGCTTAGGCGGCGGTGGAGGCGGCGGCGGTGTTGGCGGCGGTGGCGGATCACCGCAAAACAATGGACTCGGCAGCGCCGGCAGTAGCCTGGCCCACAGCCATCACAGCCTATCCAGCGGCGCCTCATCGGCGGGCAGCAGCGTTGGTGCCGCCCTCGGTGGCGGCGCTGGTGGCGCTGGCGCCGGCCTTGGTCTGGATACCAGCGATATGAGCGCCTTCTATGCGCTGGAAAGCAATGGACATCATCGACGCTACTATCCCAGCTATCATCAGCACAGTAAGTACAACCCAATTCAACCCAAACCAACCCTCCATAGTGCCCAATCCCCACCAGCAAATGAATCAAAGTGATTTGAGGTTTATGTTTTATGTATTGTTTAGGTAATTTTAGTGGCGCGCCGTGGCTATATTTGTCCTAATGTCATTTCTAATGCGTTTTTAATGAATGCGTTTGGGGGGAGTTTCACTCGCACACCCCTCCATGTGTGTGTTTTTGCCCCTGTGGGGAGGGTTGAGATGGCCGCCCCCATTGTCTGTGCTACAGCCCACAAATCGATTGCTTCGCGCCTTTTTTTATGTTACACGTTTCCTGTTGGCTGTTGGCCGAAGAAGGGGCGTAGATAGTTTCCATCCCTTGTATATGGTATATATCAAACACTTTATTACCAACTGAGATTTCCCAGTTGTAACTGTAAACAGCTCACTTACAGAGTGCGCTTTGGCTCACTTACATTTTCCCAGCTTGTAGAGTCTTGTACTTTAACTGCAGCTCCATGTTTTCTAATTGCGCGCAATTTGTTGCCACTGCTATAAGAGAAGAAACAAAATAGAGGCAAATTATCTATGCTCATTAGTAGCAAACAGCTAACTACTTCTAGATTCACACGCCTACGTCTCAAAAATTGTTGTTATGAAAATGTGGCCACAATTTTATTTCGGGGCCAACAAAGAGTGAGACGTTCCAGCCCAAATTTCAGAGTTCCGCTAAGTTAATTTTCAATTTGGTGGAGGAAAAAAAGTGGGTGCCACTGTAACTGTTGTTGCTGCTGTCAGTTTTGACAGTTGACTCCCCAAAAATCCATTTTCACTTGGCACTTAGCATTGCACTGCCATTGCCATTGTTATTGCCGTTGAGCGCAGCTTTTGCTTGCATTTTGACAGTTCCACGTAAAATCGAGACGGAGAGACGGACGTGACATGCATCGATGCGGCTGCTGCTGCTGTTGCTGTTGCTGCTGCCGTTGGATTTATTTCCTGCTCTTTGAGTGTGCGAAAATTTTAATTTAAAATTTTTCGTTGAGCCACGGAATGTGAAGCAAGCCCTGACGTGAATGTGGGCAACAGCAGGGAGGAGCAGGAGCGGGGCATTAGGAGTCAGCCTAAGCGGGTGCAAGTGGCTGCAAGTGATCAATCAGCTCTCGGCTTCTTGGCCTTTTTGCATTTATGTTTAATTCATGTTATTCATATGCCGACTTTATTGATGCTTGATTTGATTTCATGGATTTCGCATCCGAAACGAACTCACTATAGTATCTTGGGGGACCTGATCCCCAGGCTGGAGACTGCTGCTGCTGCTGGAGACTTGCTGCTGTGCTGTAATTCATTCATGCACTCAAAACGAGCATTCAAATCGCGCAGCTTTGTTTGCCACTTTGACAGACAGTTTGTCGGCTGCTCAAGCGGATTCGAGCTCTCGACATGGAGTAGCTACATTTTTGTATGTTTTGTTTTTTTTTATAAAGGGGGCACCTGTGGCGAGCGTTGATTTTAAAATTCATTAGTCTGCATGTGTCACATTTGGGATGAGTCCGTTGCCAGACTTGTCAAAGACTCAAATTTACAGTAACTCAATTTAGTTGTCGTTATGATCGCTGTTGTGTTTTTTTTTTGTGTGTGGTGCTTTTGCTCTGTTGTGTTTAACATTTGGGGCAGCCTAAATACCGAACTAACCCGACCCATAAAGCGGGGGGTGTGTGTATCAGTGTGTAAATGTGTGTGTGTGTGTGTTGGGGGCTGTAGTCTCATTTACATACACACGCAGACTTACAAGCATTTTGAGCATATGCGAATGCAGTTTAATGGATTTTGACGCGCTCACTTACACACACTCTCTAAACACACACTTAAACACACACACTTGGCACACACACAGAGAGATTTTTATGATACAAGCCATAAAAACGACAACAACAAAAGCAACAGCCATGTGAAATTTAAATTTCAAAAGCAAACATGCCGCAAATTTGGCAATAACTTTGTTGGTTTTTTTGTTTTGTTTTTTTTCTCTCTCTGTATTTTGGTTTTGTCCGCCACATAACTTTGTTCGCGTATTTATTGTTTGCTGCTCATTTCTTATTTCTTGGCTGCCTTTACGATGAAAAAGATATATGTAGACATACATAGATATATATACATACAAATATATATATATTTGTGGTACATACAAACACGTGGTCTGCAATATGGGGCACAACAAACTTGGCACAACTTTGCGCTGTTCCTATTTGTTCTTAGCAATTTATATTTTATGATAAACTTGACTTTCTTATCGGGATCAGTAGATAGATTTCTTATTTTTCAATTTAAGGTGAATTCCTATTTATTTTAAATTTCTATTTATATATACTCTTATATAATGAGCAGCTCATTGCAGCTGAAATGAATTATTTAATTGCCTCTCATTTAGCTGCATCTATTTTAACAGTTGAGCAACTGCAAACACACACAGCGAAAAGCTAACGGTGCAACATTGTGCGTATAGCTGTTGCACTCGCACAGCTGCAGATTAGATTTGCTTGAGATTGCAGTAGGAATGGGATAGCAGCTATAGTATGAGTAGCACGCCTATATCACTTTTTTTGACAATATTTGCAAACAACTTTTTCGCAATGCTTGGAGAAAATGTTCCCACACAACTCTTGGCGCACTCCACGCAAATGTCACGCACAGTGGCAAAGTCACAAAAGGGATATCAAATAAATGCGGGACCATTCAGAAGGGATATCAAAGTCTATTCAGATGCCAAGCAAGCAGTCAATGCAATTTGTGCTGAGTTGCTTGGGGGCAAGTTGAAGTTGAGGTAAAGTCCATGGCAGGAGTTGAGTCGCTTCCTGGCTACCAGGTGTTGCATAGTTGCACTTGGTACGCTCCACTCTCATAAATTTCGCGAGTGGCCCAAGTTGTGCGCGCATAAAACAGAAATTTCCAAGAAATTACAACACGGCCAACACAAAAGCACAAAAGCCAAATAGCCAACATAGTCATAGACAGGCTGCAGGCTGCTCTCTGGATTCAACTTCAACTCGTCGCAGACAGTCAGGCACGGTCTCGCACACACACACAGAAAGAAGTAATGTGTGTAATAGTTGTTGTAATTTACTGACTGCGACTTCGGTCTGGGCATGGCCCGGAATCTCGGCCGCAAATCTTAATCCCGGTGCGCAAGTTTTCAGCGAACTGGGCACTGGGAGCGTGGCGGCGGCCTATAAAAATGAGTTATGGTATTGCAATTGAACAGCTGGGCCACCGCTGCGTATGATTGATGTGACTTTAAATGCGAACGCTTTTGCGTGTATATAGAAGCTTATGCTTGTGTGTGTGAGTGTAGTTACGTGTGTGTGACACTTTTCAAAGGTATTACAAACCTTGAGCTTGTGTGCCACTGTTGCAAAGTTGCAAGTTGTTGCTGCTGCTGATCCCGTTGCTGTTGCTGCTGCTGCCGTTGCTATTGCCCTCTCAATTCGCTTTGATTAAAATGTCTTGAAATCATGCCACATTAATTATGACCCAAATTCTTGGAAGCATTCTCTATATCGTATGATGCAGCGGCAACTGTTTGTTGTTGTTGTTGTGCCTGTTGCGGAGCTATTGTAGCTACTGCTGTTGCATATTGTTTATTGCATTCGACAGTGGCCGGTCATTCATATAGTTTTTCATTCGTTTGTGTTTTTTCACTTGTGTTTTTTGTTTTGTTTTTTTTTTTTTTTGCCACCGCCCGCGTTGCACATGTTGAGGCTGCTGCTGCTGCTGCCACAACGGCTGCTGGCGCGATGTTTTAATTAGTCGTTTCAACGGCAAACTGTCTTTGCTTAATTAAATGACATAATTATAAGAATGTGCCTGCCACTGGCCCCCAAAGCCGACTCCGACTCCGATTCCGACTCTGACTTCAACTCTCACTGTGTCTTGGAGTTCGACTGTGGCTGCCTACGCCGAATGCAACATGCAACACGTGATGTTGCTGCTGCTGTCGTTGACATTGCTGCGATGCTTCAATTAATTTGCACTGCAGCAACAGTCGCCGTTGTCGCCTCACTGGCTGCCTCGCTAACTGGCTAGCTTTTGCTTGCCTGGCTACTTTGCATGCCGAAGCCAAAGGTGCCGCCAATTGCAGCAACCAACTCCATTGTCCAGCTGCTGCTGCTGTTGTTGTTGCAGCAACTCCTCAGCATTCCCATTGCCAACACGTTTCGCATTCTAATTTGACATTTCGCTTTAGCCTGCTTAACTGCAAGCTAGCTAGTGTGAACAGCTGTCCTTCAATCACTATCACTGTCGCCTGTTTGCTGCTAGTTGCCAGTTGGCCGTTGCTCGTTGCTAGTTTGCTGGTTGCTAGTTGCTTGCTTCATGTTGCTGGCATCAATCTCAGCTCAGCTCGCCTCTTGCCAAGATGGCGGACACTGGCGAGTGTCTTTAGAGCTTTGCCGCCGCTTCTTCTGATGAACTGGGCCGGAAGTCTTTGTGCCTAGCTTTTGTACATCCTTTCGCCCTGTTGCCTGTCATTTGTCAGCCCAGATTCCACGAATTGCCACAGTCATACCTTGCATACAAAACTATATATATAAATATATTTATATATGTATGTGTGTTGTGCATCATCAATAATATTGCTACTGTTGTTGGACTTGGGTGTCTTTTGTCTGCTTAGCTGCTTTTATTATTAATTTGTAATATCAAAATGCTGCTCGCCAGCGATTTATAACGACAACTGGCGAACAAAGCATACGCATGTTGCAGCAACACACAAGCCAACAACAGCTCATGTCGTGTTGCCGATGCTGATACTGATGCTGTTGTTGTGATTTGTCTAACACAGCGAGTGGTCAATATGCCGACACTGAACATACAAAGCGCAATGCGGCAGCATTCATTAATTTTATGCGCTGCCAGCAACCACAGCAGCACAGCAGCAGCAGCAACATGTTGCCGGACCACAGCACGATTTGTGACTGCAATTACAATATTGAATATTAGCGCATTGTTGGTTGCTGCTTCGGCTGCTGCTGTATCTGCAGCTCTTGCTACTTGACTACTTGCAACTTGGTCGCCGTTGTCGCCCCCGCTGTCAATGCAACCGACAGCAATTGCAACTGCCGCGACAGCAACAAACATTTGTGATAAACTGTTGCTAATACATTGCTGCTGTTGTCTGTTGTTTGTTGTCTGCAGACTTCGCTGCATTTGGCAGTGTCAAGTTTACAAATGACTTTGGCAGTTCGAGCTGCGACATGGCCTTAACTGATCTTCGCCCAAGCCACAGCGATGAGCATATTAATAAGGCAACCAGGCAGGCAGGCAAGCAAAGTCATTGTACGGGGCTGCCAAACAAATCGCTAATGTTTAATAGCTAATGTCTAATTCCTAATGTCTAATGCCTAATGCCCAATGTTTAATGGTTAATAGTTAATGGCTTAATGGCTTCCAAGAAGCGTCAAACTATCAAAATAGAACAATCTTACTGAGAACTGAGAGTTTGGGCAGGGCTCGAAGACAAAAAGAAAAACAAGCTTAGCCACAAAACGATCCACAAAGCAATCCACACACACATTTTTTTGTGGGGACCACCTGGTCAAGCCTGATCAGGCAGGTGTAATGCCTATTTGACTATCGCGTCTAACAAATGACGCCCCCTCCGAGCTCATTAACATTCGATGAGCAGCAAAATTTGTTGTTTAACTCTATGTTGACTCTGTGTGTTGTGTGTGTTGTATGAGAAACTCACTCACGCTCTTCTTGGCCAAAAACAAAACCAGTTTGCATACGAGCAAACTGCTGCTTTCAGCGAGGTCTGCTTAGCATAAATGTTTGCGGCTTCGCTTCTCGTCTAAAACAATGCAGCAATAAAAGCAAACAACAACAACAGCAACAGCAACAACAATAATAATGCGTTGTTGCTTGTTCTTGGCAAAAATATGTCATACGAGTGTGTCGCAAGAGACGCCGCCAAAAATTTGTTGCATGCTGCGGACTGCGGCTGCCAGCACGATTTTCGTTTGCAGCCTTTTTTGGGGACACACTGTTTAGCATAATATTGCTGCTGCTGCTGCATCCTTTTGGGCGGCGGCGCGTGTGTTTAATAAAATATTTTATTAATATGCGAAAAGTGGACACAGCAGCAGCAACAACAACAGCGGCAACTGTTGCCGCCGTCGTCGCATCAATTGAATTTCTCAAGTTCAGCCTTATGAATTTATGCAACGTTTTTCTTTTTAGCCTTTGCGTTATATCGTTGTTTTTTTTCGGGGGGCCTCTCTTTGTTTCTTGTGGCCTGAGGGCCCTTTGTTGTGATAAATGTCAACGCGTTCTTATTTATGACATGTGAAACAGCGCCTTGCCTGGTGGTCCAGCGACAGCAACAGCAACAGCAGCATCAATTCCAACAGCAACAGCAACAACAACAACGAGTTGTCAAAGCACAACAAACAACACTTCAAACGTTGCGTGATTTGTTCGCTCGCTTTTGGCTTACCAAATTTGGTTGTGTCATATAAAAACTTGTCAATTTTAATGATTTTGCTGACGCTTCGAACTGTCATAAGTGCGCCAAAGGCATTTGAGGCCTGCCACATCCTTGCACCAACCACACACACACTAACATACAATGCGTGTTTATGTGTGTATTTCTCATTAGCCATGCCTTTGAATGGCACAGCAGCAGTAGCAGCAGCAAAAAGCTGTCAGCGTGACTTTTGAGCCAGGCTGAGTGACAGTGGCAGCCCAATCATTTACTAGACTTACAGACTCGCAACTCTGGACTCTGGGTATTTGCATAAATTTATTATGCTTGCGTGCATGTGGCACACACAGTCAAAGGATCAGGAACTGCAACGATAACTTTGCCAGACCCATGCTTGACCCAGCTGCAACTCAACACAACACAACAGAGAAAAAAAAACGCGTACATTCTGCTTGCCAAACTGCCAACTTCCAACTACGAACTACCAACTGTAGGCCGCATTATTAACATTTTTTCAGCACCCACCACAAATACACAGCGCATAAAAAAAAAAACGCTGCAAGAAAATGGTGTGGCACAGCAACAACAGTCCAGCTAGAGAGCAGCAACAGCAACAGCAACAGCAACAAACGCAAACAAATGGCAACTAAAAATGGCGCATTTCAAACCCTCAACTTGGCTTATACGAGTTCGCATAGCTGTTGTTGTTGTTGCCGTTGCCGTTGCTGTTGCCTCGCCTTGCTGCAAGTTTTTATTTAGTGCAAGCAACATTTGCCCCTGCTGCGGCTGCGACTGTGGCTGTGGCTGTTGCACTGCTGCTGTCGTCTTGTCAACATGTTTTGCGGCAACATTGCTGCACGTATGCAAAAGTCACTCAGGCCACGTAATTCACACGTTAAGCTAAATATGCTTGTTAACCACAGCCACCGATTGCGTCTGAGCCATCGCCAAGAAAATCCACGCCATATTCGCAGATACTTATGAAATGGATCAACACTTTCACTCCACTTGATTAACAGCGAATAATATAAAATTTATTAATAGCCTAGTTGCAGTTTAAAGCAAGCAATATTATTTTATTTATACAAACTCTAATGTCTATAATTACAATATTTACTAAAAGACTTGCAGCATTGAGGTATTTTCAATTTTATTTATTGCATTAATTATTCATATAACCGAGAATTTTATGATGTTTCTTGGAAATGTATATTAAGCATTTAACGAGTAATATAATTGCTCAATTAATAGCAAATAAAATATTTATAGGAATATTTCAATTATTTGCGTAACTTGCAAATTGCGTTGCATATTCGTAGCACACACACAGAAACAAAATGCCAGCGAAATTGTAGATGTTGCACAACATGACATAGTACAACAATGCGAATATGAGTGGCAAAAGGGGCAGAGTGTGGGGCAACCTGTGGTTAAGTTATTAAACGCATTATCATAAATACAATTGACAACTTATGACTAATGATAAGCTGGCATGCAACTGGAGCACACAGAGCAGAGCGCGCTGTAAATGAAGACGGGAATCCGCAACGAGGTGGCAGCCAAAGAGACGCTGTGTGGCTGTGTGGCAGCCACAGAGGCAGCCACAAGTCGCAAATAAAGTGTTAATAATATAGATGGCAATGGCAGCGTAGTTTGCGCTTAATAAAGCAGCCGCCTGCCTGTCAGTCCTCCAGTCAGTCAACCAGGCAGTCAGTCAAGCAGTCATTCAAGTCAAGTCAACTCAGTTGGCACGCAAACTGAGCTGCAAATGCGAAGTATGAGCCAGGCTAGAAAATATGGAAAAAGCAAAGAAATAATTAAAACAAACAAGAGCGCAAAATGCTAAGCAGTAAGTCAGCTCTCAGCCACAGCTGAGAAGCAGCAGCAGAGTTGAGCTCAAGGTGTCTTTTTTCGTATTTTCGAGCTCCGCTCTAACTGACCTACCTGCTAAGCTAGTTGTGGCTTGTGTAGCTTGGCTTCGACAAGCCTGGTGGTGGCTAAAACTAAAAACTGGAATCCGTTATAGTTTATTGCCGCCGCTTGCCGCATTTTAAATTTGGAGCAGGTGTAAGCAGCCAGCGAGCGAGAGAGACACTTGACCGCATTTTGGAGACGCTGCAGCCACGCGCCTACAAATGAGGCAGGTGAAAAGTATCCTGGACACGAAGCGAGGGTCGCTAAGGTTATAAATTAAGCGATCGCCTGCAGCAGCGACGCTAAAGGCAGTCATTGCAGGATTCACTCAGCCAAAAAGAGGCAGAGGAGCCAGAGCCTTGGCTCCTTTGTATGATTGATTGTTGCTTAATGCCAGGCCAGGCGGAAGCAGCTGAACGGCAACGACAACGTCGAGGACGACGTCGACGACGACGCACATCACTAATCGACTGATGGGACTGACTGAGCTGATCCGACTTGAGTTGCCTCAAAAAAGAATGACTGAATGACTGCCTAACAGCATAACTGACTGACTGACTGACTGACATACGTTACATTTCGCTTAGCTCGCACTCATTTGGCGATTTGATTTGCTGACGCCGATAAGCAGCCCAGGGCCAACACACAACCCCTAAGCCGCATTTGGTGTGAATTTAATTTACCAAAGAGCTAAAGAGCTGAAGAGCTGGCAATCCTTTTCATCGTCAACTGCGAAAACTGTTACATTTTCCGAATGGGCTTTTTTTTCTCTCGCTGTCTCTGTCTCGTTGTCGTTGTTGTCTCTAGGCCTTATCAAGATGTTTGCGCTACAATGAATAGACTTGCCGCTGAGTGTTTGTCACTGATTCTCTCTCTCTGTCTCTCTCGCCCGTTGACCCTTCCATGTCGTTTTGTTCTCCATTCAAATGAGATGAGCTGGCGCTGATAAGGCGCCAGAGATTCGACCTCCCTCCCGTTGTCGCTCTTTCACTCTCTCAAGAGATCTTTGAGGCATTTATTGTATTGCCAGCTGCCGTTTTTGTTCGTAGTTTTTCTTTTTCGGGCTGCATTTTGGTTAATTGAATGACTGTGCGAGTGGATGTCTCTCTATGGCTATAAGGCTATATGGTGTCCATCACCTGCTCTATCTATCGTGTCGGGGAATTGTCATCTTCAGATGTCAAACACGTCGCGTTAAGTGCGCCGATTGCTGTGCATACAATTAATTATGTCATTCACGTTGGCGATCGGCCAACTTGAAACTGCAATTAAAAGGCGCTTTCGGCATCGACTACGATTTCAGCTTCAGCTTCAACTTCAGCTTCAGCCTTAACTCTGTCTTTGGCTTGATTTCATTTTGAGCTACGGCTTAGACGTGCAGGCGCTGTTGTTAACTTGGCTTTAAGTTGACTCTACTTCACTTCACTTCACTTCAGTTGACTTCAGTTGAGTTGAACGCTTGTCAAACGCTTTTAAAACGCCACACACATGTCCAAGCGTTTTGCTTTTTTCGAGTGTCTCAACACACATACCTGTGAGTCTCTATGTGTGTGTGTTGAGTCGGCTTTGTGGCTTTGATCTGTCAGTTTGAAGAAATCAAGCGCAGGCCAAAAACTTCAAAATGTTGTAGTATTTTTTGTTGTTGTTTTTGCTGCTGTTGCTGCTGTTGATGTTGCTGTTGCTGTTGCTGCTTCTCTCTGTGAGCAACAACAAAAATTAAAGGCAGATTTTATTGTAGCGCTTTTGTTTATTGTAGTTGTTGTCGTAGCTGTTGTTGTAGTTGTTGTGTAGAACGTGTCAGCCAGGCTTTTGGCTTTGGGGGACGGCCAAGGGCACGACGTCGACGTCGCCGCTTTTCACCAGCACGAGCTTTGCATACCGACAATGACAATAACAACAGCAGCAAGCAGCAACAAAAATACCGCTGAGTATGTGTGTGTGTTTGTTTTTTTTTTTTTTTTTGCAACTTTAATTGCTGTACTCAGCTTGATTTATTAGCGAATTGTTTTATACAAAAGATGCCAACAGCCTCAGCAGCAGCAGCAGCGGCGGCGACCGCAACAGAAACAACAACAACACGAGCTAACAGTGACTCATTGGCCGCTTAACAGCAGCCTTAACAGCGCTCTGTTATCGCTCAACACCATCGCAAATTGAAAGTTTTCATTGCAGCAATTAAAGCTCGCATCACATCGCATCGCATCGGCTGGCATCTGGGGGCATTGATTTGTGGCAACAACACATATAATTTGGCATGTCCAATGCGCTTATTTGGCCCCAAAATTATATACACACAGAGCCGATGACGACTTCATATGCGACTCGCGTTGTATAGTAGATTGAATGTGGTTGCAGCTTTTGCCTGATTTTTGAGGCACGTAGCTGCAATCGCACATTGATTGTCTCTGCTGGGGCGCAAAAGTGTGAAGTTTGCTCTCTCTGTATGCGCTGTTGTAACAAGCGCAAGTTCTCATCTCTATCTCTCTCTCTCTCTCTTTCGCTGTGTTTCTATCTCTGCCTCGTAATTGTTGCAACTGCAACTGCTGCACATAATTTCTATAATCAGACACACGTACATATAATATGGACGCTAAAGCACTGTTATTAGGATAATCAAATGGATATTATCGCAGACAGCGATCGATCGCAAACAGCAGGCAGCAGGCAGCTTGCAACAGACTGCGGCAGATTGCTGGGGCATGGGAATACCCTTAAGGAGCGGGACATTATAACTTTGTGCTTTCGTTCTTAAGTCACTGCCTCCAAACAAACTGATTAACTCATTTATTGCAACCCCAAAAAAAAACGTGAATAAACTCAATTCAAGTGAATAGAGCATACGAAATTCGTCTTGGCTGTGATAGCTTCATTTGGCAGCGTTCTCTCGAGTCACTAATCCATCTCGGCGTGCATTGAACTGCCTGACCTACTGTTAGACAGCGACTTCGACTTCATCTTTGCTGCTGCTGCGGCTGCTGCATAATCAAAAATAATTTCACATACAAACAAGCCCCAGAGCGAACTGCGAGTGAAGACTGCGGATCGTAGCAGCCGAGCCAATATTAATGATAATAATAAGAATAAGTGCGCCCCAAAACAATTGCAACACCCCGCCGCCAGGATGTGCATATGCTTTGCAGCTCTTTGCAACAGTTGTGTTGCAGCAGCAGCAGCAGAAATGTTGCAGCCAGCCGCTATGGAAACGGCAGCATTGGCGCACATAAATCTCACTTGGTGTCCGCTAAATTATACACTGCCAGACATTTAGGCTACACTTTTAAGCCAGGCCAACACTCACAAAAAAGGGGGGAAAGAAGCGGGCAAGAATTGAGGCGGCGGCGCACTCGAGCCGCTGATCGATCTTTTTAGCTTTGGGACAAAAGTTTAACGCGATTGTTTATGATACAAATTAAACAATTTATGACAATGCAGCAGCAGCCGTTGTTGCTGCGGTTGCTGTGGTTGCTGTGCTTACTCTTGCTCGACTGCCTGCCTTGGCCATATGCAAAAAGTCTGCGCGAAGGCCGCGAGCGTCGTTTTGTGGCCAATGGTCAGCAGTGCCTTACCAGCAGCAGCAGCAGCAGCAGCAGCGGCAGCAGAGCGACAGCAACTGTTGCTGGTGTTTCATAAATTATAACGCAGCTTTTCCGCCTCGCAAAAAGAGAACAACGTCATTTATTATGAATTTTTTATCGCTTCTGGTCTCTGAGCTCTTTCTCTGCCTCGCCCTCTCTGTCTCTCGCTGCCTCCCTCTCACACCCTTCGCTGATATGCATCTCCATCTTCGTCTCACACTGACTGGATTTTAGGCTGTTAATCTTCGTTATAAATTTTGGCCATAATTGATTTAATGCCGCATTTAACTTGATTTTGTTGTTTCGCGTTTTATTAAATTCTTTTGTTTTCTGATTTTGTTTCTGTTGCAGCATCCCGCATGCCCTCCTCACATGCCACGCCCCAAGTGTGCCGGCCGCACTTTCATACGCCGCTCAGTCCATGGCTGACCAGCGAACACAAACCGTTTGCACCCGCCAGCGCCTGGGGCATGGGTCAATTCGCTTGCCCCCAGGAGCCGCAGGTGGAGCACAAGCTAGGCCAAGTGGGCCAGAGCCATCAGACGACGACGGCGTCCGGCCAGCATTCGTTTCCATTCCCACCAACACCGCCAAAGGACTCCACGCCCGACTCAGTACAAACCGGTCCATCCGAGTACCAGGTGAGAATGCTCCTCAAAACTGTCTTTCAAATCAATGCTAATCAATTTTGTTGCTCCTGTGAACGCTCTTATTCTTGTTCGTTTAGGCCGTGATGAACGCTTTCATGCACCAACAGGCCACGGGCTCTACCTCACTGACGGACACCAGCTGTGCGCTGGACATCAAGCCATCCATACAGAATGGCGGCTCATCTTCAGCACATGGCAGCAGCGCTGGACTAGCGCAATCCTCGGCGCCCAAACAGCGTGAAGGTAGTACTAACAACAACAACAACAACAGCAATACAAATAGCTCAAATAGCAGCAGCAGCAGCGGCGGCGGCAATCAAGCGCCGCAGCAGCAACAGCAGCAGCAGCAACAACAACAGCAGCAGCAGCAGAGTAACAACAACAGCAGTAACAGCAACACCAACAGCAACACCAATAGCAACACCAACAGCAACAATAACAACAGCAATGCCTCCTCATCCGCCTCCGCGTCAGCATCGAATGGTTTATTCTATGGCACAGCTCAGGCGCATTATGCGGCAGCCAACAGCAATGCGAACAGCAGCAGCTACGACAGCAGCTATGCCTCGTATCATCATGCGGCAGCGCAACATCAGGCGGCTGTGGCCGCCGCCAATATGTTCCAAAGTTCCTCAGTTGCAGCGGCCGCCGTCCGACATAGCATGGGCGCAGCCGCAGCGGCGGCGGCGCATCAACATCATCATCACAGTCACAGTCATAGTCACAGTCATCATGGCTCGAACGCTGGTTCTGGGCTTCATGGTGGCAATGGCAGCGGTGGCGGTGGTGTTGGTGGCGTCATGAGCGGCATGGGCAGCGGCATGAGCAGCGGTGCACATAGCAGCTCGAGTGGCGGAGGCGGCGGTGGCGGTGGCATTGGCGGTGGTGCTGGTGGTGGTGTTGATGTGCTCGATGTGAAGCCCGTGCGCACAAAGCCCAGGACAAGTGCTGGTAAGCAAGACAAAAGTCGAAAAAAACACATTTGCGATATTGGTGTGGGTGAATAACAATCGATTGTTGATCGATAAAACGATTTGCTGACTTAATTATATTACTTATATTACTTATAATATGGTACATTTAGATCTGTGTCTGTGTCTCTGCAAACACTTATCGATTATTGAGTTCCCTTTTAGTTCTAGTTATATAGTTTATAGTTATAGTTTACTTCATTTTTAGTTTTAGTTCAGTTTGGTTTTTTTTTTGTTGCAGTTTTGATTTCGTTTTCGTTTCACACGCTCGCACACGTGGGAAGCTCTTCACTTAACTGCACTCTGTGACTGTGACTCTGCAACGCTGTGTGGCACTCTTGCACTCTCTCTCTCTCTCTCTCTGTTCTGTCTCTATCTACTTTTCCTCTGCTCTGCTGCACCACTTGACATGTGCTCCGATGCTGCTGGCCACATTCCCGCCACTTGGGCATGTTTCCTGCTCCATTCGCGCTGCGCTTTCGTTGTTAATAAATGTACGCGTCAGCTTGTGTGTTGGTGTGTTGGTGTGTGTGGCACGCCCCCGTTTGTTCCCTTCTTGTGTGTGTTGCCGCATTGCGTATACGCCGCGTGCGCTCACCATGAAATCAGCACACAACAATGACAACAACAATTTACTCTAAAGCATCCCCATTGCTCGACTGCAAGTTATGTTAGTCTTTGAATAGTTGAGTATGCAGCTGCTACTTAAAATTTCTATTAACTTCATCAGGCATCCACTTGAACCCTTTGACTTTCTTACTTCAGCTTTTACTTTTCTATTTTCTTAAGTCTCCCTCTGCTCAGCTGCAGCTTTCCTTTTCTGCTTTCATTTGCCGCTAAGCACATGAACTAACCCTCTGACTCATTTTATGAGTATAGGGTATCAACAGAAAAATTGCTGTTGCTGTTGCAAAAAAAAGTAACACAGCGAGACTTCAATGCTATTGTCAACGCTTTGCTTGGCTCCACTGCGTCATCGACTTGTGGTTGTTGTTGTTGTTGTTGTTTTTTTCTGCTCGTTTTGTGTTGTAGTTGTTAATTACTTCATGTCGCTGCTGCTATTTGAAAAGACCCAACGCACACACACACTCTCAAGCTGCTTTTACTGGGCATTCGCTGCGGAAGTTAGTCGCTGCACCTGCTTTGCAGTCACCGTCATCACCGTCTCAGCCGGTTTCGCATGTCTCCGGCAGCTACTCCACCGCAACAACAACAACAACCTAAGCAGCAGAAGCAGCAACGACAACTTTATAGCCGCTGTAATGCGTGAGGGGTGAGGAACGGATCGGATCGGGTCAGCTGCAGTTGCAACCCCCAATGAGCAGCAGCCACATAACAGCTGTCTGCGTTAACAGAGCGCTGTTAACCGAAACTGCACTGTTAAAGTTAGCACAACAGTTGAATGCACACACACATACACACACTTTCGCACACTCATACTTACGCACTGCAGCACAAAGAAGTCAAGCTTAAATGAGGAAGCAAAAAGATGCCATGTGAACTAAAGTATCTGAAGTCGTTGTATCTGTATCTGCATCTGCAACTGTAGCCGAATCTGTATCTGTTGTTTTGCTGTTCAAGTATCTGTATGTGATGTAGGAAGCTGCGGGCTGACAAAATGTTTTGCCTGCGCTTCATATTATGCCAGGCGACAGTTTTTTTTTGTCCCCCTTTCCTTTGTTGTAGTTGCTGTTTAACTAACCAAAAAGTTGTCTGCGACATTATTGTTGGTGCGTTCGTTAGCCAGCGAGTTCGAGTCCAAGTCCAAGTCCTCAAGCCAGTCCTCTGTTGTGTGTGTGTCCACTCTCCAGGCTTGTTTGCTTTTTGTATTTATTTATCGTTTATCGCATCGCTTGCGATAAGTTTTTCGGGCGCAAGAACATGTGTTGGTCTCTTGGCTTGTTGCCACTGCTGCCCAAAATCAATAGCAAGCCCAGTCTCCATCGCATTCCTCGTCTCCATCTTCAACGCCTCGTACCTCGTGTCCAGTTGTGCAGTTTTTGGTTGGTTTGGATTTATGCTTCGCCTGCGCCTGGCCAAATTGATTGGATGCCATTTGGGCTTTTGTCAGGTGAAAATAAAAAATGTTGTGAATGAGCTTTAAGTAATTGATATGGGTACGAGGCGAGGGCATACCTATGCCATGGCACCAACTCCTTTCACTGCCCTCCACTCCCCTCCCCTCGTGCTCTCCCACTCACAGCCTGCTTGCACAGCCTTCACTCAATCAGCGCTGTCTGTCGCAATGTCTGCGGTCGCAGCTTAACAGCAGGGATGAGCTTCTTGTGTGCCCATTGTTCCTTTGTCCAGCACCTTGACAGCTGTGGCCTCAAAATGAGGCGCTTGCCGTTTATTTGTGGCATGCGTGGCATGACTTTCTGGAGTCTCTCGCCAGATCCAACAGTCTCTACGATCTCCCAGGTGACTGCAACTTGTGTGCCCTTGCCTTTGACTTTGGCTTGTGTGTAAATTATTCATACTAAGCGCATAATTTTTACTTAAGCTTGCATTTGATTTTGTGTGCTTCTTTATTATTTTTATTATTATTATTTGTTATACGTTTCATTTTCATTAAAGCAAAAGAAAATCAAAAAAAAAAGAATATATCAAATTCAACAACAACAACAATTTACTCACACATCCATGTGTCTTTTGTCTTGTTCACCAGTAAACGTCTTTCAATCTATCTCTCTCTATCATGCTCTCTCTTTCCAACTTTCTAACTCTTTTATTATGTATCTAACTATTTATCTATATATATGTATATCTACGTAACCTTTGACTAGTAGAAATGTTTATTAATATCAACAAACCACAAAACAAAATGAGCAAACGAGCCAAAGGCAACTAATTAAAACTGCAGTTGACCCTTGAAGATCGCTCGCTGCCCACATATTCAACTAGTTGTAACATATATACTCGTCTCACTAACAAATTAAAGGGAATTTCCTAAAAAAAACAAAAAAAAACAAAAAAGGTACAACACATAAATTGTAGACAATTATAGCCACTGACGCCAAATGTCAAATCAAGCAGCGTCCACAGTTAGTTAGACCTTTAAACTCGGCTCACTCAGACCTCAGATGCCAAATCAGGCCCTAAAAACAGGTTCAGCTTCAGGTTCTGGTTCAGATTCTGAGTCGCCGTCTGCGACGGAGTCGGAGACTTGGGCACGGTCTCGGGTTCAGGCCAATTTCCAGACAATGTCACACGGACCCGGGGCCGTAAAAACCAAAAACCGAAAACCCAAAACCCAAAGAAGAGCACACGAAAACGAAATACCAAAGTGTGCACAAATTTCCAAGAAATTACAACGCAATGCTGTGGATGATTGTGCCCATGTGGATATGTGGCCTCTGGACCAAGTCACAAGAGAAACAGTTATAACATGCTACTAAATCATAGGTTAACAGGGAACTGGCCAACCTGCTACGTGTTGGCCCACGAAAAAACTGAAATGAAAATGAAAATAAATAAAATGTGAAAAACTGTCATAGCCATGGAGAGATGGCGACAGACGGACGGCAGCAGCCCGGCGACAAGCAAATTGAAATCAAAACAAAGCTGGAAAACAATAACAACAACAAAAGCCAAAAAATGTTTAATGGCCATAAAACACACACGGCGTTGCCCCAGAAAACGAGAGAAATAGAGAGAGAGAGAGAGAGAGAGAGAGGCAGCATAAAAAAAGGATCCTATGTGAGATCAGAAATGCAATAAAAATGTACTAAAACAAAAGAGATAGAGACAGTCAACGATAGAGATAGAGAGACGGAGGCGGAGAAGCTGTACGCGTGCGCCGTGTATAAAGCATATAAACCATATATCGTAGCCAAGTTGTAGTGGATTTTTTTGGTATACGGATATTTAAGGCAGTTGAGGCAGAGTACGAGAAGTAGTCGAAGTAGTTGTCGCCATCGTCGCGTCGAGTCGCTTGTTGGTCGCTTGTGTTGTTGCCTTTGTTGTCAAAAGTGGGCACACAGGGTAAAAACATCATTAACACATTTGATTTATTAACTGGCGAGTGGCTTGGAGCAGCAGCAGCAGCAGCAGCCGCAACAGCAACCACAGCGAACTTCATTGGAATTGTGCTAGAACAAAAGCAAGAAGAGAAAAAAAAGAAAAAAAAAAAAAAACAAACGAGACGAAAAAAAGAGCTACCACACTCACACAATGCCACAAAAGCCACACTTTATGGCTTAATACTACTGTGAGCAAACACTCAACCGCTTGTTCCTGCTTTATAACAGCCCAATAAATGCATTATATTTGTTTTTGTTTTGTTTTTCGCACGGCTCTCAGCAGCTACTGTGCTGCCAGATAAGCTGTGATTATGAGTGGATTCACATATTCATATGAGCAATAAAATGCAAAAAAAAAAACACAACTTAGGAATTTCAACTATAAACTGAGCAAGTTTCTGCATACATATTTAATTAACTGCAAACGCGAAATAAAATAAATAATATAGATTGTGAGCTGAATAAGCTCATAACGTTGCCAATTAAGTGGACACTCTTCGCTCAAATGAATTGTCTTTTCGTTATTTCTTTTTGAACAAATGCCAAGCAGCTGTAAACAATTTCAGCGACAAATAATTTATGCAATTTTTATTCAGTGGGTGTTGCCTTTTTGATTGGCGGCAATTTGGCTTCGGGCCTTTTGCTTACCCCTCACAAAACAAAAAAAAAAAGTTTGAAAACCAAAACGCCCAGCGCCAAATGTGCGGCAATTAAAAAAGCCGTACGACAAAGAGACGAAGAAAACCAAAAAAACGTAAAAAAGAAATATCAAGTACACGCGCTATAAAAAGATATACGAAAAAGCAAAGCAAAGTTGCGATTAAATGAAAACAAATGAACTGTTTATTTAACGCGCCCCTAGCGATTGCGTAGGTGTGAGGGGTTGCGGGGTTGCGGGGCTGCGGGTGGTGCGACGTTATTATTGCACCACCCGTTGTGGAAGGCCACAAACGAAACACGCAGAACGTTTAATTTAATTTCTTTGAAAGCTCAAAAACAAAATGTTTGGCATGCCAACAGGACAATACAACTGGAGCAGGACACGTGTGATTGTCCCGCTGTGTCCAGTGTGAGTCGAAACAGCAGCAAATCACGTGAAGCTCTTAAAAACAACACACGCCAAAAGTACCCCGAAATAAAATGAAAATGAAATTCTGTCATCAAAATGCGCCTAATGGCATTCAGGCAGGCAACGAGTTGACAACGCACTTAATGAGCCAACAGCCAACAACAATACCAACGCCTCCCATCTATCCACCCATCCAGCCATCCAGCCATCCAGCCATCCAAAAAATGAACTGGGTGTGACCGCTAATATTCAATAAAAAGCAAAGAACTGAATAAAACTGTATGTGTATAAAGTTATGTTCAGGTGGCCATGTAAAGCGCAACGTTAATTAATTATAATTTAGAAATATGCCAAGCCAAGGGAAAATGGGCCAAAAACTAGCGTTAAATCTTTCAGTTGAGACTTTTGCTTGTTTTATATTTTTTTATGACTAAATTTCAATTTCAAAACGCGACCCAGAGCGCAGAATGAGAGAAAACAAACGATATAATGAAGCCCATTTAGTGGCGTCATTAAATGAGACCGAAGAGCAGAATATACAAAATGTGAGTTGTAGTTGTTTTTTGTTGTATACGGAATATGTGAGGCGAATTACGACCGAACAAACAAAGACAAAGACAAAAGCCAACTTGTGGCACGAACGTTAATAACGCGTTACATTTGCAACTTCATTTGGACGGACGAAGTCGAAGTCAAGTCGCTTACAAATTATGCCTAAAGTTATTCAAATGAGTTGCGTTTGCTTCGCGGCGCTGCAAACCGAAACAGTTAGCAAAGGGACTTTATGGGCGGTAAAGAGGGAGATGGAGGAGGTTAAGCAATGCGATTGCAGTCACTAGAACGCCGCAGCGCTGCTTAATTAAAATGTGTAGAGTCAGCATTGCTGCAGCCCCAGTTTCAGTCCCAGTCCCAGCGAATCCATCATTTCCGCTTCCATGCGTTTTCTGCCAACAACAACGAAAAAATGAGAGAGAAAAAAAAACAGCAACAACGCAGTTGAAAGAGAAAAACCCACAAACTGAGAAACAGCTGAAAAATGTGTGTCGTTGTTGTTGTTGCTATTGTTTAACAAGACTGCGCCATTGTTGTTGTTGCCTGCACTCAAGTTGTTTTTTTTTTTTTGTTTAGCTAATAAGCAGTAGCTTGATTTAAGCCCACAAATTAGCGGTTGTCTTATTGTCAATTCTAATGATGCGATATTTTTTTTTATAATTTTGCAGAGGGACGCGAGTGCGTGAATTGCGGTGCCACATCGACACCGCTGTGGCGACGCGATGGAACTGGACATTATTTGTGCAACGCCTGTGGCCTCTACTACAAAATGAATGGTCAGAATCGGCCACTGATCAAGCCAAAGCGAAGACTGGTAAGTGCATCATCTCTATCTCTCCTAAGTAACTCTCCCGCTGTGTGCAGCTTCCACACATTGCCACAAATTGATCAATAAATTTGTGCGTAGTGTACTCTCGTATTCCTGGGAATTTGTTGGCGCATCAATCTCAGCGCACGTTTCTGTCGCCAAAAGCCATAAAAAGCAGCGTGAAAGTTCTCAAATGTCATAATAATTCCAGGAATATCCCCAGTGTACTCACACACACACACACACACACATACTGTTGTACACCCACACGCATACAGATATGCATACGTATTTAATTATCATTTTTCTGACTAGCTGGCGTCTTGATTGCAGCCGAGTAAACGCTTTGCCTGATAGCGATCAAGGCGCATCATCATTATCACTTAACGCACTAAAAACATAATCAGGCAGCAGCAACCACAGTCACAGCCACAGCAGCAGCAGCAGCCACAACCACAGTCATTTGTGTGTGTGGGTTATGGAGATGCCATAGCCTGCCTAGCAACCCCTCTCTCTCTCTCTGTGACCATCTCTTTTCGTCTACATCTTCGTCTGCGCTGAAGCACATTATCGTTTTTTATCGGGCGTGCGCATCAACAGCAACAAACTATGAAAATATATGTAACGTTGTCCGTCCGTCCGTCCGTCTGTCTGTTCGTCTGTCCATCGAAGGTCTCAGCGGCTGCCCCTGGCGCCAGCTACAAGCAAGCCAAGCTCAAGCCAAAACGAAAGACTTAAGCAACGAACTCACACGCTGTCACTGCGTGTGAAAGAGAAAGCAACTGTGTGTATGTGTGTGTGTGTTGTGCTTACTTATACAAAATTAGTCCATTAAACATGCGTAAAAACAAAACAGCCCACAACAGCAACAATAACAACATCGTAACGTAGAATCTATAACAACAATAAACAACTGTTAAATGCAGTTTGCAGGGTTTGTGTCTTGGCTTAGGCTGAGCCGTTGATTTTTTATTGGCATTTAAATCGTATGCGTTTTGATTGCATAACATTAACATAAATAAACCATTATTGGATCCAAAATATGTCTACGCTGACGTCGTCGTCGTCGTCGTTCAACGCTCGACGGTCGATGGTCGTTGCTCGTTGCCAGGGAATTCCCAAGAAATTCACAGCTGGAGGCGACTCCTCAAGAGGAGGGGGAGAAGGAGGAGATCTCTTGAAGTGTTTGTTGATTTCTCGTTGACAAAATATGCAACAAATTAAAATTTATGTGCGACTGCGTTGACTTATGTCTGTGACGCTGACTCTCTTAGTGTGCTTGTGTTTGTGTTTGTGTTTGTGTCTGTCCGTGTGGCCAGCAAACAGGATGCAGCACATCAATGTCCTTATTGAAGGGCCGCATCGCCTGTGGCTGAAATGCAATTCAATTGTTTTGGGGCGCGCTGGCATTGAAATTGACTCAAGTCGTCGATTTCAATTCAACTGCTCGTGCTGGGTGGCAATTGTATTGATTTCGACTGAGGGTCAGAATTGTAGCCTCAAGTTTTGCATACGTTGTTGTCCACATTGCAACGCGGAGCGAGCAACTGGTAACTGGCAACTGGCAACATGGCACAACTGCACCTGCCCCGACTGAGCCAGCGACTGCGCATCTCATTGTCTGCTCTGCCGCCTTTAATTAAATTTCCGAATTGTATGAAAACAGTCAACAAGTCGTAACTTTGAGCAGCGCAGAAATACTTTGTTACTTGCTTTGTGGTTGTTGCTGTTGTTGTTGTTGTTGTTGATATTGCTGAAACAGAACAATGCAAAATTTTTAATTTATGTATTTTAGCCTGCAAGCCAAAGCAGCAGCAACAACAACAAAAGAACAACATCAACATCAACTCAGTCGCCTTCGCCTTCGCCTTAGCTTACATATGTTTGCTGTTGTTCTCATTGTTGTTCGTATTTTTGGGGCTGTTCAAGTGGCCGCTGGCCGTGTTTCAATAATTGCATTTAATTATAAGGCCAAAAGTTGTGCGCCACTCGATGTGGTGCCGCTGCTGCAGGCCGCTGTGTGGCAAGTCCAGGCCAAGCCCATGGTGCAACCTTCCAATGGATTTGTCACATTTCAACTTGTTCTTAAGGCTATGACTTGACTGTGCGCCAACGACTATGGCTAATTGCAAATGCATGTTAACTGCTTAGGAACACACAGCTGTTAAGGTCACTAAACACAACGCCAACTGCTGTGGCGCATCTCAGCTTCAGCAGCAGCAGCAGCAGCAATAGCAACAACTACGTAATCGTGACTTATATAAATATATATGAATTCAGGCGGCATGTGTTAGTCAAGCGGGGCACAAGTAGGGGAAAGAGGGGCGTTGCTTGCATTTTGCATAATATTTATGCCGCAGTCGCTCTTTTGCTTTTGTTTTTTTGCCTTTTGCTTTTTAATTTATGCGAATTTTCACACAATAAATTGAACAAAACGTTTCTTCTCGTTGCCGCCGCTGTTGTTGTTCTGGCAATGCATTCGTATAATCGCATTTATACGTATATATTTTTGTTGTTAGGCACTGCAAAAATTGTTTATTTTTATGCTTATTACTTCGCCTTATGTCATTTGCATGCAACAACGACAACAACTTGCATTTGCCATTTACATCTCGTAGTTGAGTCGCTGCTGCTGTTGTAACAATAAACCCATCAACACTTGACACAATCATTTATAAATGTATTATTTAAGTGCCTCCAAAGCTGCTTAATTAATTATTAATCAAAGGCGTATTTCAACGCCAGCGAGCGACGCCATCAACAACAACAACATCGCATTCACATTAGTCGCTATTTAACGGCTATTAAATAAATCCATTTAAATTTGAAATTTGAAATACCCTAACTTGGCCAACAAGGTTTCAAGTTATCAGCAACGATATAAATTTAATATGTTGTCATTAATAAAGCCAGTCAGTATCGCAATCATCTGTCAATTCGAATTATTGGCTATTAGCAATCAAATTGCTAATGACATTAAATACATTTGCGATGTTTTGCGAAGCACAAACACAGAGCAGCAATGCGTCGGTGTTGAACGATTTCTTTCAAATTACAAATGCCTTGGCATCCAACTGTGCAGTCATAATAGCCCAACAAACGAGCCACGAAATGATCAATAAGAAATAGAAACGGGCCAACACAACAAATGGATTGACAAACGCTGATTAAACACATTTTTGGCTAAAGAGCGTGAAGTTACACTTATCCAAAGTTGAAGAAACAACAAGCAGCGTATGAAGAGAATAAGCTACAAATTATAATTAACACATTTTTGGCCAAGTTTTGTGCGCCATATGTGCGATAGACTGGCGAGCATTGAATTTGGTAGCAGATCTCAACCCTTTCGGCGTGGGAAAAACTGAGCTAACACTGGCAGCAATAACAGCCAGAAAGAGGGCAACAATTCTGGAGGCAGTGACGCCAAAAATTAAATGCAAGGCGCAGACACTGAGCGTATAAATCAAGTTACCAAAATGCGCGCCAAATGAAAGTCAAAGTCAAAAGTCGAAGCGATCGATAAACAACAACAGCAACAACAACAACAGCGAAAATCGAATCAAAACTAAAGCAAAAAAAATAAAAAGGGGGCAACAAGCAATAACAACAACATTAACAACATCAACATCACACAACTCGCGAGTCAAAGTAAAAGTTCAATGCACGTTCTGCAAACGGGGCGTATACGCAATCGAGCGCATTAAGTTGCCCATTTTGTAGCTGGGCCAGAGGCCAGAGAAGACCTTATGCTTATGTCTCGATGCTTGAATGTGATGTTTGGGGCGCTAGGATCTTGTTAAGAGCGGGCTCATTTCATCAAGTGGGCAGCCTAATGCCATTAAAATGCACTTGAGCAGCAAGACAGCACAGCAAGCACAGCAAACGGGATTGCTGTCTCATGTCTTATGTCTCCTTTGGGGCACAAGCACAAGCTGACGAACCTCTGAACACTGAAAACTGATACAGACCAGACACAAACTCAATGTCGACTGCAACTTTGTGCTCCTCGTCGCAGATCAATTAAAAATTAACGATATGAAGCGCAGCCGCAGCCGCAAACTGGGCGTGCCAATAATATAATGAAACAGGCTCTCACAGCAAAGATCGCAAGCGAAAACAAGAGAGACAGAGAGAGAGAGAGAGAGAGAGAGAGCGAGCGAAGTTTGAGGCTGCAGATGATTAAGGGCAGCTTGTTAATAGCCCTGCTGTGGACTGCTCAGGCTGGAGTACAGAGCATGTTTCAATACAAGCGAAGGAATAAAGCTGAAGCTAAAGCTAACACCGCAACCAAAACCGAAACAGTAAACCTATTTAATATGCAAAGGCATAATTTGCACACCAACGCTGAGAAGGGTTGCATTTTCTAACCCTTCATCGGTCAGACAATATGTGAAAATGTGGCTAAGCACGCAGCCCATAAATGCAAAAGCCAAAGCATAGCCAAAGGCAAAGGCAAATGCGACTAGGCAAAAAAGCGCGTGCTAAGCGCACATTCATTTTGGTTAAGAGCCAGCTGGCCAACGAGCTAGGGCTCTATGTATAATTTATATATGGTATATGCAGTTGCAGTTGTCCAGTGACAAATATTAATGACGATTTTCATGCCTTCACAAATCGGAGTAGCCCGAGTAGCCAGAAGGGGAGCTATGTAGACTTCTAGCTGACCATGTTAGTTGTCACTCCTCGAGTTGAGTTCTGCTGTTTAAAATGCACACTACTAAAAAAGACGCTTTTGGGGCGCGCTGTCTACGACGATGTTGAAAATTTCCATGCGACAAGTTGAAGTCACACAAACAAACGAACAAAAAAAAAAAGGCTCGTAAAATTCATTGAGCAGCATTAATGAGCGACATTAATGACTTGTCGTTAGTCGTTGTTGCTGTTGTTGTGCTTGCCAGTGTAACACTATAACATTTTATTGATTTTTGTTACGTCTTGGAGCAGGTGTGATTTTTAGCAATAGTTTTCGCTTCGTGCGTGCCTCAGAAATGAGCCCGTCTGATGTTTTAATTAGGCAAATTGTGGGGCAGCTCGCATAGCAAAACGAAGCCCAATCAACGTGCCGCATTGGGCAACCCTTCAGAAATTCACAAATTCATGTTTGCTTTTTCGTATTTATATTTATTTCTCGTGCTGTGTGTGCTGAGCAACAGCCTGCATTGCCACGCCCCAGCAACAACAGCATGTGGCTGGAATCCGCATGAAAAGGAAATGAGCCAGGACATGGCAAAAAGAATGAACGTCCTAGTCCATTTTATTTATTTCTTTCTTTACATTTTATTTTTTTTTTTTTTTTTTTCGTTGCTCGTTTTTTGTTGCGTTCTGCCGCAAACGAAATTTGAATTTTTAAATTAAATTTCACAGCCGCACAAGTTTTCCTCTGTTTTTTTTCTTATATTTATTTTTATGCGACAGACAAAAAGCGACGGAATGCGTACATATAGAAAAACACAGTGAGAGTTTGAGTGTGTGTCTGTGTGTGTGTATTATATATAGTATAAGGCCGTACATTCGTCTAAATGTAACTGTTATGGCCCGGACATTTTGTTGGCGCTTTCCTCTTTTCATTTCATTTCGTTACGTTACGTTTGCAGGCAAAGAGCCACCCAAACGCAAACCCAAAGCGAGCCACAGTGACAGTTACCCAAGTCAAAGCCAGCATCAGATATAGAAATTTTCGTTGCGCTGCTGCCTGAGATCTGGGCGCTATCTCTTGCCATCTTTTCTCTTTGTGTGCGAGTGTGTGTTGGTGTGTGTTGGTTATGTGGGGGCTGCTCCAAAACAACCCCCAAAGGGCAGCTTACTGCTTTGCTACTGCTTTGCTGCTGAGGGTTGGCAAACGACTTTTTGCGCTGCCTGCGAACAATTTAATGAATGTTTTGTCAGATAAAGAAAGCAAGAAAAAAAATGAGTTGATAAAATGTCTGCGCTGTGTGGGCAGTGGGGTAACACACACACACACATACACATAGATAGATAGAGAGCAAACGAGAGATACATAAACAGATACATAGCTTACATACAGCAGATACCAGAGAGCACAAACACACACACACACACACTTCTAGCCCCAAGTGAAAGATGTTACACTGAGATAAACGTAACATTGCTGGGCAACCGGCGGCTGCCAGAGTTGCTCCCGCTCCCTTCCCTCCCTCTCCTCCCTCTCGAACACTCGCTCCTACATCTTGGTGCGATATCTAAGATGGCAAAGGGCATTGCCATCGCACGGCGCACAAAAGCTGCGCAATAAATAGAACTGTAGATGTCTTGTCTGACCCAGCAGTGCGCCTAACCTCCCTCTGTCTTTCCCCCCTTACCCCCCTCTCTCTCTCTCTCTCTCTATACAACAGTCACAGCTTCTCTGTGTGTGCTATATACATAAGTATTTACTTTTGTCGGCGACGCTTTTCATTACGCCTTACACAATTTTCGTGGCACATTTTGGTCTCTTTCAGTTTTTGCGTTTGTTTTGTAAATTTCAATTAAATATTTAAATGTGCGACGCTTTTGTTATTGTTGGCGCGCAATGCTAACAAAATTTGCATAAATTTTATAAACAATTCAAAAATCCGCATAATTTTAGTTGGTTGCTTTTGAAAATTCAAGCAGCCGTCGCCATTTTGTGTGTTGTGTTGCAGACATTTTGTGACTTGTGGCTTGCCGCAGTTGCAAGTCCAATAAATCAACGCAAGGTGCCAAAAAGCAGCAACAAAAGTGGTTTTAAGAATATGTACTTAACTAGCAGATACCCTGTAAATAAAAAATATTGTGAAGTAATTTTATTTTTATTTTTGTAATTTTTTGAAAGCGTTTCTTTTTGACCTCTTGCTATAAATAAGTAGCTTAAAATGTATTACTTAAATTCTATATAAAAGCAGTTCTCATACCCTTTCTTCACATTTTCAGAGCTTAGGGTATTTAAATATAAATTAAGCGCATTTTGTCATGCTGAAGCGCATTGAGAAATGAAAATTTATGGTCACAAATAATATACATACATGCAGAGAGAGAAAGAGCGAGAGAGTGAATGAAATAATGTGTACACACACTCATATGGCACTGTCATTGTTGTATTCTGCTTTTGTATAGTATTATTTATCGCAAGCGCCATCTTGTTGATGTAGTTGTTGTTGTTGCTGTTGCTGTTGCTGTTGCTGTTGTTTGGCGCTTGCGTTTTTGGCATATCAATTAAAATGCGCCCTGTCAATGTTTGACAGTTTGTCAATGCGACTTCAACTTCCCTCCGCCTGACATTGATTTATGTGCAACATTTGGAGGCACTGTTAACAGTTAACAGTGCTGCTTAAATTGTCCATAAACAAGCAAGCGAACAAACAGGCAACAACAAGCAACATGTTGCAATTTAGCACCTACACCACCACCAACCATCAACCAGCAACCAACAAAATGGATGCCAGCCAAAAAGGATTTCGAGTTGAGAATTGAAATGCGAAAATGCGAAAAGGCTGCAAAAGTAGTGCGTTTGTTGGTTGTGTCATGTTAACAACTTAATTTATATGCGACAACGAGTTAGTTGCCTGTCAACTGGTCAAGTGTGTTGCAGCCACATAATTATCAGCGCACAGTTTGTATTTGGTGGGCGTTGAAATTAATTTTGGAATTTCTCGAGATCTCTCGCCACATTTGCACTTCGATCTGTCTGTCTGACTGTCTCTCTGTCCGTCTGTCTGTATGTGAAATTGTTACAAGCTCGTTAACACAACACAGTGCCACCAAAAAAATGCAAAACTCTGCAGACGCTGACCTCTGATTTATGTTAATGCCACGGCTTACAGTGTGCAGCATGCAGCGAGAAGCGAGCAGCAAGGCGAAACCAGAACAGGTGAGCCACAGTTAAAGCCAGAAAGAGACACGGCAACAACAACAATTAAAAATCAAAGTCAAACATGATCAACGCCAGTTTAGGGCCTCGTTGCAATGTTGCTGTTCTTTTTGTTTTTGTTGCTATTGTTGTACGAGCAACATGAACAAGCCACAGAGCCTCAAAGACCCTGAAGAACTTGAGTCTCGGATTCTTCGATGCTGAGTCTCGGTCTCGGAGTCTGATTCTGGTTTTCTGCCTGAAAACGAGGCACAGCACAGCAGACAATGTTTTGGGTTCTGGAGTTTGGGCTACGCTTCTTGTAGCCAATTCGTGGAAATTTAAGCGTGGCGCAGACATGCTCCCCAGTTGTTGTTGTGCTGTTGTTGTTGTTGTCGATGTTGCTGTTGTTTTTGGGCAGTTTTGTAAAAATTGTCATTTTAATGAATTGATGCTGCTGTTAAACGTGGAGCGACTGTGACTGCGACTGCCTCGATCTGCCTCGCATGCCATTTAAAAAATGTTGTTGCCTGGTGTGTCGAGCAACTTTGTTTGCAGTCTTGGAAGGACAGAAGGACAGCCAGAGTCAACATACCTAAGACTCGCTCTCACTCTCTCTGTCTTTCTCTGTCGCTCTTCTAAACCTCATTCGCGCTGCCTGCGACTGCGTCATGCGTTAGTTTTGGCACCGTTCAATTAGCGCGCCAACATATTTGTGGGCGTGCGGCATTAACATAATCAATTTTATTCAACTTATCACATGAGTGCACTCTTAACTAACTTTTCTTTTTCTTTTATTCTCTTTTCTAGACGCTACAGTCGCTGCAGAGCGCGGCCAAGCGGGCGGGCACATCCTGCGCAAATTGCAAGACCACAACCACAACCCTTTGGCGACGCAACGCCAGCGGCGAGCCCGTGTGCAATGCCTGCGGATTATACTACAAGCTGCACAATGTAAGTACAAAGTCAAACAACTAACTAGAATCTCGTACACATACATATATAGAAACTATGGGATATAGCCCCCCACTCCTTTCGCTTTTTTTTTTGGGCGCATCGATTTGGGATTGGGAGAGAAAGAGAAAACCCTCGTTAAACGCTTAAGCGATTTAACGCAACATTTAACAACGGCTCGAGCCACTCGAGCGATCCCAGCTCGAACGGAAACTTCTTCGCACGGGAAACACACATACATACACCCATACACAGATTAAAAGTGACAAAAATGAAGTGTACTTCCTCCCCTTGTGCAAACCCAAAAGAGCTAAAGAGGGTGGCAGGTTGCAGCAGCAGCAGCAGCAGCAACCCTGATGATGAATTGTTGATGATTATTTAAAGATGCCCAACGTGATACTTGTCGCTGCTGTTGCAAGATAAGCGTCTGGTGTTTGGCTGTGAAAATGCGATAAGCTTTGATTTTATTATGGCAAACGCGTGCGACGGCGACGGCAAACGGCAACAGGGCAAGAGTTTAAACCGTGCAGACCGGGCAAATGGCGACGGCAAAACGGCGACGGTTGCCCAGAAATTGGCGTAATTTATGTAATAGACTACGGCTCACTGAATCGCCGCCCTCGCTCTGACTCTGACTCCATCACAATGCAGCCAATGATATAGAGACGCTGTCGAGCCATGTGGAAACTAGATTTAATAACATTTTCGCGCCCTGAGGGGGAACTCCCCACTTTTTGTTGGTTGTATTTGAGGCTTGAGGGTTGTTTTGACCAACTTCTGGCTTATTAAATATTCATTAGCAATGCCAACAGGACGTGCACATAAACGCTTGCTGCTCAGGGTCTTTGGCGTTTTGCATACCCTGTAATCAAAAAAGTTACTAGCAAGGGTAAAACGATGGTCAATCATGAGCAGTGCTTTTTGACATGATATATTGGGGATTTAAGTAAAGCAAATGCCTTAAAAACAGTTATTAAAAAAGAATTAAATCTATTTAAAAAAAATTTAATTCAGCTTAACATTCTGCAGGGTATTTTTAAGCGCTTCTTTTTCCTATTTTCCTTCTTTTTTTGGTTTAATGCCCGCAGTCAGTTTGTAATGAGTTTTGTTGAATGTGGCAAAGTTTTGAGAAAAATCACTTGAACTTTTGCCACATTTACATGTCAGTGGCCCCAAAAACACCAAAAAATAAAAAAAAAGAACGGAGAAAATGATGGGCCACCTGTGTCGCTTCGCCATGTAATCCGCAAACTAATTAAGCTCTGACTTTTCAGTGGCTGCAATTGAGGAACTTGCAATCGACTTTCGATGGCAATCGGCGAGCGAAATGTTTTAATTGAGCGTGAGCGCGGAGTGTATATCAAAGTGAGCACAAGCCAAGATGCAGATGCATATGGCATGCTCTATATGCTACATTGGAATCTAATCTGATTTGCAAAACTTTGAAATGTGGCGGTTTGCAACGTGGCGTATGAGCAATGCGCCAAAAAAGCCGCCGCCACCGCAAACGACGTTTTGGGTGGTTTGTGTGAGAGTGTATGAGTGTGTGTGTGTGAGTGTGTGTAGACCATTAGCTGACACACACTTATACACTCACACTTGTACAAGCGCATTCATAGCGGCGAAATTTATTTTGCAAAAATTTTCTTTCAATTGGACAGTGTCCCATCTTGATAAGATGCCAATCAGCGCGCTTTTTGCATTGCATTGGAGGCAGCCAGAGCTGCCACAACTAGCTAGCAAGCTAGCTAGCCTAGCCTAGCCTAGCATAGCATAGCAGTTCATTTCAATTCAATTCGTTTGTCATTTGGCCGCCATCGTCGTCGCAGTTGCTGTGTGTGTGGGCCTCTCTCTCTCTTTCTTTCGGTCTCTTTCTGTCTCTGTCGCTGTCTATAGTGAGCGATCTGGCCATGTGATTGTCACATTTTATGGAAATGTTGACTGCATTTAGTGCTTGCTGGCTGTATGTCTGTCTCCCCTTTTTGGAGGCAAAGCAAAAGTAAATTGGGAGCAACGTTACGCGTGTCTTCACGCACTTCACTGGAAAAGTGTGCGCAGATAATTAACAGCCAAGTGACAAGGAGCAGGAGACACCGACATCGGCATCGAGTGAGTGCATCCTGTTGTCCGCTCAACAATTGATTCCTGCTGTGCACTTTGCGTCCTGTGGCGTCACAATGATAAATGTCACCTCATAGGCTGAGACTGACCTAACGGTGCAGCTTGTTGCCTGGCGCCGTTTCAGTCAATTTATCAACAACAGGCAGCAGGCACTGTCTCTATCGTACTAACCATCTCTCTCTCTATCTTTATGCTTGTGGGCCCACCCACTCGGCCTGTCAAATTGCAAGTCAGCTGCAGCGGCGCGTGTTGCCCCATGCCCCATACACACACGTTGCACGCTCGATTAAGATTTTATGCATAAAAATCTGTTGAGAGATTTTCTCTTGAATTTCTTAATGAGCAAGGCCTGGATAAACTGAGCACATATTAACAACTTTATGCTTTGTTTAGTCGCTAATGTTGCTGTTGTTGCTATTTGTTGTTGCTGCTGCATATCAATTAAAGCTTTTTGAGGCAGCAGCAGCAGCTGCCGAGTTGCTAATTGCCACAATTTGTGCTAAACGCTAGGGAGCGTCGGCAAAAGACCAGAGACTATCAATTACCTCTCGTCCGATCAGCATCCCCATTACAGTTTGCCCAGTTGTAAGTGATACATTTGCTTAGCGCTCTTGTTTGCCGTTTGTTGTTTTCGGTGCATTACACAATCAACCCTCGCTTTAGAAACTCTCAGACTCGCAGACACACACACATTGCTGGCAATTTAACAATTTCTGTGTTTGCACTGGGACACAACAACAAAAAACAACTCAAAACAGCAAACGACGACAACAACAATGTCGTAATTCACGCCCAGGTACGCAAAGAGGGGCTGTGCACTCTCCTCTATACTATATACTATATAATGTAACTTTTCTTCTTTGCTTTTGTCATCAGCGCAGCCTCGGCGAATGGGTAACTCAATATTGTAATTGTAGCGCAATGAGGCGCGCTGCTTCTACCGCTGCTCTTGTTGTTGTTGTTGTTGCCCCTTAGATGTTCGCAAGTGATAAGAAATTGCATATGAAGCGGCAGCGGCAGCCTCAACAATGGCCAAGAGCGACTAACAAAAAAAAAATGGAAGAAAGAAAAAAAAAAAAGTTGCCCTGGTGCCGTCGCTTGCTATCAGCGGCAACTAATCGCATTCGCAAATGTCGCTTATCTGATCGTGTAGAAATGCTTGTAATACTTCATTTTCACTTCCCGGTTCCCGTTTTGCCGTCGCTAGTGACTGCCACTGCCACTCTGCCACACAGAGTGCGTTGCAACACAGACAGCGTGTGCAGTTAGCGGCATTTCCGGCCAAGGGCTGCGTTTCCCCTTTGCCCCCTGCTCCCTGCCCCTTTACTCACTGCCTACGCCATGAATTTGCATAAATTTGACCCATTTTAACGCTGCCGCTGGGCAGCAGCAGCAGCAGACACAGTTTATTGATTTTCTCTACTTGCAACACCCACTAAACAGCTGCCACGTTTTTTTTTTTTGTTGTATTTTACAGGTCAATCGTCCACTTACCATGAAAAAGGAGGGCATACAGACGCGTAATCGCAAGCTCAGCTCCAAGTCGAAGAAGAAAAAGGGCTTGGGCGGCGGCTGTCTGCCAATTGGCGGCCATTTGGGCATGGGCGACTTTAAACCGCTCGATCCATCGAAGGGCTTTGGCGGCGGCTTCTCTGCGTCCATGGGTAAGCATCAAAGCCAAAGCAGAAGCGTGGACAACTTGTGTCCGGCATAGTTGTGGAACAACATCTAAACATTTGCCTTTGCCTTTGCTTCCTTTTCATTCCAGCGCAACATGGACACCTTTCCAGTGGTCTGCATCCGGCACATGCGCATATGCATGGCAGTTGGTATACTGGTGGCATGGGCGCTTTGGGCGCCTCCGGTGGACTGCAGGGTGGCTTCTCCACGGCGGGTTCGCTTGGCGGTGGCGTTGTGCCCCACTCCCAGCCCTATCACTTGGGCCTCAGCTCGATGGTGAGTACCACGAAAACCCACAACAAAAAAAAAAAAAGACTCTTTATAAGAGCATTTTGTATAAGAGAGAGCTAGAATCTTGTTTACTAACAAAACGTTTCGTCGTTTGCCTCTTTCTCTTCGGTTTCTTTAGGGCACATGGCGCACTGACTACACGTGATGGAGCGGGAACAATTTGAACAACAATTTGTTCAGCTAGAGCAGCGCCGATTTCAATTCAAGCAACAACTATATCTGATCTGATCTGACTTGATTTCCAAACACAATGCCAAACTGAGGACTCCCTTTGCAGCCATTTAACCTAACCTTTTGGGCCACAATCAACCACAAGCAGATGTCCCCTTAAAAAAGGACAAAGACAAGGACATGAACACCAGTGATCATCAGCTGGAGCGTCTTCAACAACATGGAGGGGAAGGCGACGAAGGCGATTGTGGGCCTGGTTCAAGTGCTGGCTATTCCTAATTGTAAACATTGCGTGCAATTTTTAATTATTTAAGTTTTCGTCGTTGGCCAGCAGCTAAAACAAAAGCCCATTAAAATTAATTAAAGGGCCGCACATATTATTTTTATTGCTCTTGAGTGAGTGTGTGTGAATGTGAATGTGTGTATGCGTGTGTGTGTGTGCTGAATGATTGTGTGTAATTGTGAGTATGAATTCTGTGTTTTATTTTTCGCTTAATTAATTTAATTTCTCGACGCAAATTCGGCGTATTTAATTGTGCTTTATGAACTGCCATAAAAAAAAGAAAAAACAAATATTAAAACAAAAGCCCAACACACAAAAAGCAAATAAATAAATAAAAGCAATTGCAAAAAGCCCCCGACAAAAACGGAATTTCATAAATATTTATATTGTATATATGTATGTATATCTGATGAGAACAAGAGCAGCATTACAAACAACAACAACAACAACAGCAACAACAGAAAGCACACAGAAACTAACGATAACTAAGCATAAAATATTAACTAATAAAATGCACGTCCAAAACAAAATGAGAAATATATAAATCTAATCTATAAATATATATATATAAACTGTTTTGTAAAAAGCAACTGCAAAATGTTTGTCCTATTTCGCAATGCAATTGAAAATTGCAAAAATACTTTAAACTGTAAATTAGTTAAATTATTAGACATTAAACAAACAGACGTGATAAACATAAACATAAATTTAAACAATTCAATAATTGTAAAATAAATTTAAAAAAAGCACTTAAACACAGCAGCAAAAAAAAATACAGAAAAAAAGAAAAGTCAAAGGAGCCGCACATACATATACATCTATATATATATGTGTATATATATGCAGTATATATACATGTATATATGTTCAATGTTTAAGCCTAAGTCTTACAAGTAAAAACAACTACAAACACAAAAATGTACGTTTAAATCAATTCAATGTTAAAGGCAATTTGTAAAATACGAAAAAAAGAAAAACAAGAAACGCAAAAAAAGAACATTTGTTAGCAATTTTTGTATAATTTTAGCAAAAAGTATTTATAAAACTTGAAATAACCGCTTAAGTTCTGTGTAAATAAAATACAAATTTAGTGTTTAACTTAATTTATGTGTGAGGTATAAACAAAAAGAAAAACAAAACAAAGCAAAACAAAATATAAAAGTAATATGTATATGTATACTTACCTATAGAAAATACACAGCCACACATACATGTGTGTGTGCAAGTGTGTATGTATGTACTACAAGTATGTTGTAAGCATATGCGATAATTAATGTATTGTAATTGGCCATATTGATAGTTGAATATATATAAAAACAAAACATACGTTTATTTAAATTTAATGGCAATCACCAGAAAATATATACGAAAAATCGAAAAAAAAAAACAACAACAACAAACAAACAAAAACAAACAACAAAAAAATAAATAAAATAATTTATGAAAAAAAAACAACAACAAATACGTGTAATAATAATAGCGAGTGCTTCTAATTGTGTGAGAATGAGAAACGGTAACTGACGTCTAAGCTTGATTAATTGCCCCAAGATGATTGGACATAAATCGAAATCGATATCGCAGTTGAAGTCAACGGCGACGGCGACGGCGACGTCGAAGTCGCAGCCCAAAAAACTCAATTGTATGGCAATGTCTTTATAAATGCCCATTTATGCTTATGAATTGCTCTTTAAATTTCGATGCGTCTTCAATACAAAACGTGCAGCCGCATGCCCCACGCCCCGCCCTGCCCACAAAGTGAAGGCAGTTGGAGCGACGGCGTTCTAACGTCTTTTGGTCTCAGTTGGTCATTTGTTATGCAGCATTTGTTGTTATTGGGCGCATGAATTATGAGCTGGACGCACAGTTGCTTGTATTGAGGCGTGAAATGGCATGTTAATTTATTGGTACGCGAGTGTACGACACAACACACCAGCCACAGCAACAACACCAGCAACAGCAACAGCAACCGCAAACACATTCAACTTACAAAAGTTCGTTGCCTAAGTCTTTTGTTTTACGAGTGCGTCGGTCGGCAAGTCATAAAGTACATACTCTTACTCGTGCATATAAGTAAGTATACTCAGATTATGAGCACTTAAAAACTAGACTACCAACTGAGTTTACGGCTAGCCGGCTAATTAATGGCTAGCGCGTGTCTTCGAGCCATAAAGTTGGCATCCAGCTAGGCAAAATTTTTGATTGCTGCTGAAATGCCTCACACATTGTAAGTACACTCCACACACACATCGTGGTATCAATGTGCATTAATTGTCACCTGGCATCCGCTTCCGTTGCTGCACCTTGTATCCATTTCCATTATTTTGTACTTTTTTTTTGCATGCCAAGGGCTAGGAGACAACACAACTCGACACACATGCAAGGCTCATCAATTGCATTGCATCTATTTTTATATAATACAAAACAAAAGAAATATGAATGCGATTGCATGCTTATCACTATTTGCTTATCTTCTCTGTGTGTGTGTGTGCGTAATTGAGCTGTAATTAAATGCACGTTAAACGCAACCAAGCACATCAATTACGAGTCTATGATATGTCCGCCACAATATTCTATATACTGCTGATCGAACTTAACATGAAGTGCTGCAGCATCACATGATGCTGATAACACGCTGCCTCTGCCTCTGACTCTGCCTCAGCTTCACTCCACTCCATTTTTTCGTTAATTGCATTTAAACAACATGTGACAAAGGCAAAGCAACTGGCCACGCCCCTAATTGCGATATAATTACATTATGATTCAGTCGTATTATTGTTATTATTGCTGTCGCAATTAGCCTAAACTAAATTCGTAACATTAGTTAAACTGTTGTCTCCCTCGTCTTGCCTCTTCCAATACTGTGCGGTGATCAATGCATTACAAATGACTCGCAATGACCTGCTCATATAAATCAGTTAATCAACATCTGCGATAAGCAAAACATATGCATATTGAAAATGCCTGGGAAATGCCCACTCCACTCCACTCAACTCCATTCCATTCCATTCACTTCGACAGACACGCAGCCGGACCATAACCCTAACCATAAACAAAAAAAAGAGGAAAAAAATAGATATACTAAGCATAAAGCAGCCAAAAACAAAATATGAGCATAAATCAATAGGGCCTGTGAACGAAGCAGCAGTCACAAATATTTAGGCATGCATTAACTAATTAGCCGATAGACCTGCCCATGGACTAGCAGAGCAGTATTTGAACTTATCTGATTCGGCCCATGCGGTAGCACTTCGATTTCATGCTATGGTCTGAAAAAAAAAACTAAAAGAACATAGCTACAATTTAATACTATTAAAAGAAACAAACATAAATTTGATGTGATAAGGCAAAAGATTAAATTTCTCAAAGATATTAGAATAGAGTATTCATTGTAAATCTATAGTTATCATCTTGGAAAAACAGTGGATGTTTTACTAAATAATAAAGCAATCAGAATTAGTATATATACATATATGTCGAACAAAAAGAGTTTGCGAAAAACAAAGTCAGTAAATGAATTTCAATTATTTACAACAAAAAGTAAAAAAAATTCTTCTCATGAAAATCTATACTTTCAATTTAATTCTATTTAAAAATAGAATAGATAAAATAGAAAAGAGAAATAGATAGATAGAAAAAATTTTGATAGTAAACTAGATTGTAAATCTTGATAAAAGATTTTTTCAAAAAAAAAACAATCTTCAAATAAGATTTTTTGGTTGAAAAAATCTTAAATCAAGATTTTTATGGTACATTTTGCAGTTTAAGAATAAAAATATTTTATTTAATGATTATAATCTTGATTCAAGATTAAATTCTTGATTTCAGCCCGTTTTTTCTTACTGTATACATTTTTAATACATTTCTTAAAGAGGTACAAAGATAAGGTTCGTAACATAATACAACAAAAAAAGATTTTAATTTATTTTATACTGGGATAATAAAGATAAAAAGTTAATTCATAGGAAACTAAATGCAGTTTTCTATATGACAAACAAAATAATTGTTCGTAAGCTCGAAAAATTTTGACAAACACAAATTCAATGAATTTCACATGTTCAAAAATAAGAGTCCAAATATTTCTCTCGTCAAAACTTTCAACATATATTTCACAAAATACTCTTAAATAGATTTACAGCAGTAAAACTGATTACTCCAACATAATGTACGATACGTGTATACTCTATTATCTAAGTTTATACTAGTTATATTACTATTTGTTTATGTATTTATAGATATAAATTTAATGTAATATTTGGGGACAAAGCAGCGCGCAGCAATGGCAACAAATATTTGGTCATGCATTAACTAATTAGTGGCAGTGGCAAACAGAGTACCGATAACATTGGGGCAATCTACCCCTACCCCTACTCCTCCTCCTCCTCCTATTGCTGCTGCTGGTGGAGATCCCCTCCTGCGGGTTTTGCTCCTGCTCTAACTTTTGACTCTGGCAATCGGCCATGGTTTGTGCGCTCGTGCGTTCTGCTGCAAGTTTATCTGATTGGAAATGTATGGCCAACAATGGCGACACACACACACACACACACACAACACATACAGCAAAAGCTAAGGCCACGCACATCCAAATACAAATGTACAGATACAGAAAGAGATAGAAGAAAGAGAGAGAGAGGGGGGGAAGAGAGGGAGTGACACTAGCACAAGCACAAACAAACAAATGCTTCTTTAGATGATTAACTGTGATAGGCCACACAGTGTCCCTTCCCTTTGGAGCATTGGTCCAATGAATATCGATACATTTGTTAGATTTAAATGGATTTTAATGCAGCTCAGTCGACTTCGACGCCTCGCCAAGAAACCAATTTAATTAGCCAATGTGCCGCTTACTATATACATTTGTTGTATACGTATATATTTACTTATTTATCAGACTGCACATCATTTTGCAAAGCTCATCAATGCACTTGGCTCGGCAGCTGTTAAGCGTAATTGCTTCGTTACCAAAGTTGTCTGGGTGTGTGTGTGTTTGCCTATTAATTAATTCTACAATGACAGCCACAATTTCAATTATATTTCAGTTTAAACACACACACACACGTAGAGAGATATATGGCTTTGAAGCTGGCTTGCGATTGGACGATAGGACGTCAGCCACAACAGCAGCAGCAGCAACAGCTACACATCGTTCTAATTAGAATTATCCTAATGAAATTAAATTGTAAATTGCGTGTGTGCGTTATTAATTATATAAATTGGTATGTGTGTGTGTGTTTGGCTATAGCATATGCTCCAAATTGCAATTGCAATTGCATTTTGCCATTTCAATATGCACATTACGCATGCAATTTGAGCTCTGTCATAATTTGTTTTAGATTCTGATTAACAAAATGACCGAACAGCGCCACAAACAATTTCATTTCTCAGCTAATTTGATTAAATTAAGCCCGACACACACACACATACGCATACATTCACAATTGGCCGTTTTAATGTCACAACATGTCCAGCAAATGGGCCCAACTCGTTGGACTCGATGCCGTCTAGGTATGGGCCTGGCCATATCAAATGCTTAATGGCAACGGCCATGTCAATTCGTGGCATATTAAATAGGAAAATTGGCATTGGCAATTGCACAGATATTAGTTTCGTTTTGCCCGTTTGTCCATTTGCCTTGTGTAGGCTTACTCTGCAGACGCAGTTGCAACTGCTGTTGCAGTTGCAGTTGAAGCTGGACTCGAAGTTGGGAGCTCAAGTTGGAGTTGGGCTATCTGAGAGTGCGATCAATTTGTCGCTTGATTGTGTGCGTTTTTCTTGCTGTATTTTTTTTTTTGCATGCGACTGAGGTCGGAGACTGTTCGCTGCAAAGCTGCAAAACTGCGTTGTTGTTGACAACGCATTGGCCATATTTGTGTATTATTGTTATAAGGCCGCCAGCAAATATGACAAAGGCACATAAATTCGGTAGCCCCCAACTACAACTACTGTTGTTGCTTGTTTGTTGCCTGCAAAAAAACTGACGCACATAAATAAGCTCCAAACACAGCAGCAGCAGCAACAGCAAAAGCAAATGTTGCCCGTGTGTCTGGCAACTTGACTGTGTCGTCATCGCTGCAAGAAAATCAGCCAACAACACTAAGAGCAACAGCAGCAGCAGCTGCAACAGCAACAACATTGGTAAAGTGTCAAATTTCACGCAACATGATGCGCTAAATGTTGCCAGCAACTGGGCAACACTTTGTGATTGCTGCTGCTACCAAAAACCAAAAATCCAGAACCGGACTCGACTCGATTCAACTCTCGACTCCACTTCACTCCAGTCATTCGACTCGGACTTGGAGAGAATCCTTCTCGAGTTCTCGCAGTTGCATGTTTATTGTAAATATTATGAAATGTTGATACCTGCGATTGCTTCTACTTTGCTCGCCTCACCAACTCGCCAATTCGCAATTTATTGATGCAACACGATAAACGCGCCCCAAGCATGAAGCACTTCGATTCGCTGTGCTTTTTGTGTGCTTGCAAACAGGGCATAAATAACATTTTCTCAGAAATTAAGCCAACGAATTATTGTTTTCGACAGCATTTCGGTTGTAATTACCAGCCAGGTGATAAGCTTGCAACACCTTTTTTCTGCTGCTGCTGCTGTTGTTGTTGTTGTGTGGAAAGTGTAAAACAGCGAGATGATTAGATGCAGATACGCGGCTGCAACTCTCGTCATCATTACAGCCAGGCATCGATTGCCATTTGACAGGCGATAAGTGGCCTGATTTGGCATTATGCCGATCTCTTGGTCAAGCGCGACTCATGTGAAACAATAGCAAATGCTTAGTTCTTTTTTTTGTCTTGTCTCAGTTACGGACCGTGGACAACATTAACCTGTTAACCCAAACTGACGGCGACCAAGTCCCCAAGCAACAGCCACAGCATCAGCAACAGCAGCGGCGACTGGTGTCGCCTACTTTTGGGACCAGAGCCTGACTTCACTTAGAGTGGTGCAGTGGTCGGTGGTGCAGCGGTGCGGTGGTGCATGAATAATGCGCGCCCACAGCTCAATAAATTTTCACTCTTTTCGCCACAGATCTCTGCGGTCTGCGGCTAGCGGCTGGCATCTGGCAGCTGGAGCCAAGAAATTCACACATCTTGTTGCAGGTCTCTCTCGGCTCGACGGCTCAGTTGGACGCTGGCAATAAGCACAGTGCAGCACTCGACGCCACAGCAGGGAGGAGTCGAATCGAGCCTGGCCTGGGATGATTCATTTGCGCAGCCAACAACTTCGCACACACAAAACGAAAAACAAAAAACAAAAAAAGGGGAAAAAATGATACGAAAACCATTTAAAGGAATTCTCTCCAGTTAGAAGCAGTCCAGACACGATCACCAAAACTGGGAAGATCGAAGGGGGCGGAAGTGGCAGGCAGCAAACGAAAACATGGCCCATGGCCCAAAACACAGCGCACAGAGTCACAAGACACTGGCACATTAAGAAAGCCTCGCAGACTGCTTGGGGTCTACGTTGCTGTTATCCTCCATCCTCCATCCTCCATCCTCCTTCTCCTTGAGCTTCTTCCTGCTTCAGCTGCTCCTTCACTGCAGTCAGGTCCCCAGTTGCATTGCAATTTCATTTCCTCTTCGCATGATTTCTCTCTGTGTGCGCCCACAATTGTCGAGAGATTAGAGTTTGCTGGTAATTCCATGGACTGCGCGACTTCGCCATGCCGATTGCACTGTGCCACCAAAGACTCTGCGATTCTGCAACGTCGACGACGATGCGGTTGATTTCGAGCTTATCACGTTCACAGGAGACTCCAAGACGCTGTCCATGTTTACACGCAGCAGACAACTCACCACTGTAATAACTCAAGATCACGAACGATCATAGAAACTGTTGTAAGCAACAATAAAATGAAAACCGGAATATTCTTGTCCAAAACAATAATGATATGCAAACATCAGCACGTACGCACACTCAAAAACCACACGAAAAATTATCATAAAACATAAATAACTATTTATAGAACTGGAAATTAGCTTGTGTTACAAATGTAGTAAAAAGCGGCTGTTAGAACAAGCGGTCCTGTGGCGCAATGGATAACGCGTCTGACTACGGATCAGAAGATTCCAGGTTCGACTCCTGGCAGGATCGAGATAAAATTATTTTTTTTTTTTTTCTAAAGAAAGAAATGCTTAAATTTGAATTTTATTAATATTCAATTCTATAATTTGTATTTATCTTTTGCTGACGATGAATATTGAAAAACTCATTATTTAACCTCAGCAAAAATTTGAATGAATTTAATTTTTTTTTGTAAAAACTTTACAATTGTAAATTGTAAAATTGCAAGCTATGCTATATTTTTCTTATTTTCTTTTCTTCATAGCGTATCAACGTAGTAGTATTAAAAGTTAGAAATCGTACTATCGAATTATTAAATTATCTTTACTGATTGCACTAATATATTTTATGAATTCTTTAGTGCTGATATATATTTATTATTTTCTTTTGTTCACAATCTCAATCAGTTTTGGCGAACTTTATCATCTTTGTATTTGTATTATACAAGTTATAAATAGTATCACCACTGAACTTATCTATTACATATAGCTAATTCTAGTAATGTTTCGATTCATTTAATTTTTCACTCATATTTGATATTTAGCGAGCGAGTGTTCAACTGCCTCCGTGGCGCAATCGGTTAGCGCGTTCGGCTGTTAACCGAAAGGTTGGTGGTTCGAGTCCACCCGGGGGCGTTACCAACTTTTTTAAAATTTTTTACATTTTCTATTTTACTATATTTGTTTTTGCGTTTTGTGTCGCCGTGTAAACATGCAAAAGTGCTGAGCGAGCTCTTAGCCACAGTGGTGTCTGTGTGTCTATGTCTAACAATGGCCACCACAATGGCAGCGGCAGCAACAACAACAGCAGTGGGGGCAACCTCCAACTACTTCTTCAACTGGTTGTGCGACTGCGCGCTTAGTTACTTAGTGCTTTTGTGCTGGGGTCCCCATCTGGCAATGGCAACTGGGGGATCGACACTCTGCCGCCCGTCCCCTTTTTGCATTGCATAAGCGAAGCGAGCAGAGAGAGAGAAATATTTGTGCAATTTGATTTCGCAGAATTGCGAATTCGTTGGAATGAATTCCCGATGCCCTCCTCCTCCTCCTCCAACTCCTCTTCGCCGCCCCGCTGCGGTACGCCCCCTAGCCCACCTTTAGCCTTGCTTTGGCTTGCCACGCGGCTTATGCGCATTATGATTATGATGATACCCAGTCGCTGATCATTGTTGTTGCTGCTGCTGCTGCAGTTGTTTGTGAGTTGTTTTCGCCTTGTTTGCTGGTTTGTTAGCTGCTCGCTGCGATTATTGTTGAAATTCTATGCAGTCGCCCAAGTCATGACCACAGCAAACGACGACGACGGCGGCGGCAAATAGAAAACTGAGGGAAATTCTGCGGAAAACTTTTGCGGCGTGCGCCTGAGACCGAGTCTCGACTTTGGGCCTGGGCTTTTTGCTTTTGCCTTGCAGATCAACATGCTCAGATTGTGTTTGCAATCATTACAGCTGGCGATGATTGCCAACGACTACGACTACGAACCACGACCACGCTGGAGACCCACTGTGGATCACCATCGCCATCGTCATCGCCATCGCCAACGTAGTCTGCGTGTCTGGTGGGTTTTGCCTGCTGCCGATTTACTTTGATTGGGTGGCATACAATTTGTACGAACTGTGTTGTCCACCAAACAACAAATGATACTCGCCTGTCTATATTTTTGTGTGTGTAATTTCAGCAGAAAAGTCATTAGCAATAGCACAACATTTAAAACAACATTAAATGACACATAAATTGCAGGATGAAACCCTCGGAGGAGCCACGGACAGGAATTAATACTAGTAACTTTTACACCCTCGTAAATGTTTTGCTGTCTCGCTGCTGCATAATTAAAATGCAAGTGTAGCGCACAAGGTCCAAATGCGACAGTTTTAGCCAAATGGAAACCCAAAAACCCAATACACACGAAATGAAATGGAAAACGTGAACCGAACCACAAGACTAGGGACAACCACAAAGATAGAGAGAGAAAGGGAACCAAAGAGTAACTGACCAGGGCGAGTAGCAAAATGAGGCGCTTATCTAAATCTTCATAGTTGGCTAAACGCGGCCTTTTGCGCCTCCGCTTTGCATGCTGTTCGTTGTTGTTGTTCTTGTTGTTGCTGCTGCTGCTGGTTTTTCTTTTTTTTTTTATATAAATTTCGTTATTCGTTTTTCATTTTTGTTCCGTTTTTAATTGCAGCCGAAACGTGAGCGAAATGTAACCAAAAATGCAATTGCCAGTTTGCCTTTTGGTCATTCCTTTGGGCTAGTTAATCGAGCGCATTCGTGCAGCATTCCTCAGCTCTGAACCCCTCCACTCCTCTCCTCCCTTTCCCACCTAATGAGAGTGCAACGAGCGCGTGAACATTTCTTAACTGTAAGTGTGTGTGTTTGTGCCTTGTCATCTGAACATGTAATTATGTCACTTTGTGTCAGATCGCAAGCCCAAAAAAAAAGAAAAAAGTCGCATAAGCAACATTCAATAGAGAACGCCAGCAACATGTTGCTAAGCCAAGCGACTAGCAGCAATGTTGCTAAGCAACTCAACTCGATGTAATTGTCGCCTTACGTGCGGCTGTCGCATTTCAGCAGCTCCCCAAAACGCTGTCATTCTCTCCAATGCACAACATGGCAATTAAATGGGCGACTGAACCCTGGCGACATGCAACCCGCAATCGAGAGAGAGAAAAATCTGCACTTTGCAGTTCCTGTTGTTGTTGTTATTGCTGTTGCAATTGCATTCTTGACAATGCCCTTAATTAGGCCAGTTATGAGCCATAAAAACTTGAATTTTAGCTGCATGCGTTTGTGTCTCACGCGATATGAATCTTCGCTTGCAACTTACAACTTAGTAGTTGCAACATTTTGATGGGCTCCACATCAAATCACAGTTTGAGACTAAACTAAACTGGTGCGGCAACCCTTTCCCTTTCCCGTTGCCCATCTCAGGACAATCCTCAAAAATTGCCAACTCAATTACATGCTTGAATGCGCAGAAAATTGCCAAATCAAGAAAATGGCTCAACAAAATAAATAGCCAAAGTCAGCGCATAAATCCAAGCCAAGCAAATTGTCAGTGAGTTTGGGGTAGGGGGGAAGTATGTGAAAGTGGGGTGGGAGAGAAAAGAGGGAACGGCTATCGAGTTATCCAGCTGTCCAGCTTGCGAGTGTCCAGCTTTCAGTTTGGCGATAAACAAACATAAAACTTGACGTTGTCGTTGTCGCACACAGTTCAACTGGCACAATTCTTATTTATTTCGCTACACTGTGCAGATATGCAGCCACCCCAAAGCTCCCATCTCCCAAATCCGCCTTTTCCACCCCCTCACTGACCACTCAAGACAACGCAATTGAAAAATAAATACAGTCAACCTTTTTTCCACGCCCTTCCCTGTGTTTTATTGACTAGGATTAGTGGACAAATATGAAACCCTTTCTTCTTTGCGAAGATAATGGAGAACGCCATTCGATGCTCAACGGACAGCGGTCAATCGTATCGAACGGAGGTCAAAGGGTTGCCCAAAGCTATTTATTTACACGTGTGCGCGTTGGCTTCGAGGATTTGCCTGCATTTGATTCGATTTGATGCGATTTTTTACGGCGCCTCGTAAACTTCGCAGTCGAAAATCAATTTGGTCTCAAAGCTGGCTTAGAGCTCGCTGGAAGCTGGTAAGCTGTAAGCTGCAATTAAGTAAGACCAGCGGCTATCTGGGGCAACCAGACTTGCAGCTTGTGTCTTGGCAAAAAAAAAAAAAAAAAATTGAAAAGAAATATGGCAAAATAAATTTATGTACTAACAATTAATACCGCATTTAGATGGCAATCGCAAATCAATTAAAATTTATGTGCGCGCATTCATTTAACAGTTAACAGTCGAGTGTGTTTTTTTCATCGCTGTTGTTGCCTGGTTTTTATTTTATTTTCGCACGCACCCCACAAATGCGTAAAGCGGATCAATTGCCCAAAAGATCAATTGGCAATTGACAAAATGCGAACAAACGAACAAACCGACAAAACGAACAATTGCAATTGCAATTGCAACCACTTGAAAAAGCCGCTGCGATCAGCCCATTAGCCAATCAGCCATAAAATCGCAGTCGAAATCAATGCGAACCACAAACCGAGAATCTCTCTCCCTCTCTCTCGTGAAAACTCTCCCTCCGTGTGTGACTCGGTATTTGTCAGTCAAGCGCAAAACGAGAAATTCATTAATCCGCTGGCCAAAAAAAAAAAAAATAAATAAAATAAAACAGCTTAGGACAAGATCGGTAGACAGACAAACATTCCCCGTCCTAATCTGGTTGTGTTCGTTTGTTCATGTTTCTTTCGAGTGTGGTGTGGCATTTAATTACATTTGTGGTACGTTTGCAACATGGATGCACCTTGCACCTTTTTTTTTGGCGGCCTTCTTGCCGCATTGGCACGCGCTGCATTTTTATTGCTTCATCAGCATCGTCGCTTGCGTAATAGCCGCAGGGGCAACACACACACTCAAACACACTCTCTCTCTCTCACTCTCTTTTGGCAAAGAGCAGGTGCAATTCCGTGCCAGCCAAATTGGAACTAAAATTTGTAATTCATGTTTCCGCAGCGTGCCACAATAACACAAAAATTACAAGCAGAAAGAAGAAAAAATACAACTAAATAAATAAGACAGCAAAACAATAAAAGGGAAAGCTATTATAACTGCGACTGCAACGAATTCCTTTTACTACACTTGCTGATCAATTGAAACTCGTCTTGACAGCAGTTTAGCTCTCCAGCAGCGAACTCAACAACGAGAGCAAAACTTCCAAGTGGAAGTTGATCGCCCAGAGGATTTATCGCATCTCGGCATATCAAACACTTTATCAACCGTTGAAATATCAGTCAACACTTGACTTGTGAGTTCAATCGCACGACACACATACACACACATACATATACATATATAGAAATAGCGTGTATATCATATATTTATATTTGCATAAACATATCTCAGATAATATCGTATCATATCACGCATTCGATTCATCTTTGACTTAGATCTCTGGCAATTAATTCAGCTGATCGAATGAGAAACACAAAATTACATGAGCACAAACATAAATAGCTTTCAATAACGATATAAATTATTTAAAATATGTAGGTTATTATGAAAAACATAAATAATTTTCGCTTACATTTTATTGTATCCTAACATCTAATTTATTTCCATTTTTCGTGTTATAATCATTGACAACAAATATTTACACATTATTTTATTTTTGCACACAACATACTTCAATTTAGTATTATTAGTTACTATCATAGTTTATTTTATTTTCATTTATCTAATTGAAAGGCATATTTTTTTAACTTCTCTTGGGATCAACATGTAAGCAAACTATTAAAGTATAAGTTTATATTTTACTTTATTTTTACATAGAATTTATTTCCACTTATTGCAGTACAAAATTACATGTTATATTATTGTAGAATCTTATTTATTTCCATTCAAATATATCCGAAGTGTGTTATTCAGCTTAACAAATTTCTATTTTTACCCGCCACCCATAGGGTAGAAGGGTATTATAACTTTGTGCCGGCAGGAAATGTATGTAACAGGTAGAAGGAGGCATCTCCGACTCTATAAAGTATATATATTCTTGATCAGCGTCAACAGCCGAGACGATATAGCGATGTCCGTCTGTCCGTCTGTGTGCCTGTGTGTCTGTCCGTCCGTCCGTGTGAAACACTGGATCTCAGAGACTATAAGAGATAGAGCTATAATTTTTTCGGTATCAAGTTTGTTTCAAATTTTTGCCACGCCCACTTCCGCCCCCGCAAATCAAAAAAATCGAATAGCAAGCGTAATTTTAAAGCTAGAGTTACGAATTTCGGTATATACGGTAATAACTATAGTAGTTATGATTCCTACAAATTTGCGATCGGATAGGTGATGGGAAAAAACGCCTACTTACTGGTGGTCTTAGTTGCTTTGGCTGACAATCTGGTATATTTTGCCGTCTATGGTATATTTTGAATGCGGTACTATATCGATATACCAAACATACCATTTGTTATATTTTTAGTATATTTGCAGTATTTTCGGTATATTTTGAAAATGATACCGCAATAAATTGCCTTTATTAAAAATGGGTAGCGGGTATCTCACAGTCGAGCACACTCGACTGTAGCTTTCATACTTGTTTTAAATTGAAGAACATATTTTTTTATTTTCTTTTTGAACATCAAATAATAGAATATCTATTATTGGAGTATACGTTTTAGTTTTACATTTAATGTATTACTTTATTTTTATTTATTTATTTATCTTATTATTAATTAATTATTAAATAAAAGTTACCAAATATCTAATCCAAGTATCTTGTGAAGATTCACAATATTTACATTTTCCCGTAAAAATAATTAAAGCGGACAAACAAATTGTCTAGCATGTTTATTTGAAAGCATATTAAAGATAATTAGTAATTAATCAGTACTCTGATTTATCTCTATAATTGCGCCTATAGTACATATAGAAAATCCCTTTCAAAATATTGTTTTGCAATAAAGCAATTAAACTAAAAGCAACATCGTCTACAATAATAGAAATAATATACCCTTTTTAAATCTGCTCAAAAGTAAGTGTAAACCAAAATATTTATATAATGAAATACTTATAAATCAAGGAAGATTTATTTCTTGTCATTTGTCTCTTAAACCATCATTTCAAAGTTCGCAATAGAGATGTTCGTATTTAGTTGTTTGATGTTATTTTAGGATAGAGAAGTTCAAGCCGTGTTTCTCACGTGACAAAATGTAATAACCTCTGTTAACTATAATCTAATTATACTTATAATTATTTTAATTCAACATATTTAAGGCAAGCACAAAAGGTTGCATGTTCAAAACTTAAACAGAGATGTGCAACAAGAGATTGCAAGCGCTGCAAGGTGACACATACTTTCCAAAGGGGGATTATATAGTTGAAGTGACTTCGATAAGAGTCAGAGAATTCAAAGATGTTTTCGCACTATTAACAATACCCACAGCGAGTACTCGAATTCGTATTCGCCGTTATATTGTTGTTGCAGTTGCATGCAGTGGCTGGAAACTAGACAACAAGCTGCAAAGTGGCCCGCTTGCTGATTGGCCAAAAGGCGGAGCCAACGCCAAAGCGAAGCGAGTTGTGCGCATAAATTATGGCATTAAGCTAGCGCCTGGGATTGGTGCAGCAGCTTCTGCAGCAGTTTCGAGTGCAGCATCCAAAGACAAGATCTGTGCCACAAGACGGGTTTTTGAACAGCAGCAGCAGCAACAGCCAGAGCAACAGCAATCGAAGTTGCTGCAGAGGCAACATTTGGGACTAGCGCTCAAATTAGCTGGTTTGCTTTGCTGCTGACATGTTTATTACGATTAAGCAAACGACAGACAGAGAGACAGACTGATGGACAGACGAACTTTGGGTCCGTGTACAATAGAAATTCAATTAAAACTGACATTTTGCGATGAACTTATGCAAATGCTGGTCGAGTCGACAATCGACAATCGACTCGCGTCCATCAGGCGTCTCTTGGCTCTAGGATATTTATGGCCAAATGCACCACAAAATTTATTATTATATAGCATATTTTATAATGTAACAAATGGCACGTCGTCGTTGCATGAGGATAAGTCGATCAAGGCGATCGATTGAGCGACCGCCCGTCTTCTGCATTGTGTCGTGTACGTGAGTTGCAAGTTGCAAGTTGCAACACTGAGTGGCATGGGGGAGTACATTCAACTCTGGCTCGGCATCGATAACAAAAGCAATTTGTTAAGGAAAGGAAATCCCACCAAAGTATGTGAAAATAATAACAGCCAGCCCAAAAAAAAAATGCAGACGGCGAAATGTAAAACGTAAAACGTAAAAACGTTGCAACGCGTTGCAAGTAGCCTAAAGCAGCTTGATTAATTTTATGAGCGATCAGCCGTTAAGTTCAGCGCACATTTTTTGCCGCGATACTAATCTAGCATTAAGCATACGCCCCGTTACCATACGCCCAAATGCACACTCCTCGCTTCTCTTTCCTCTGCTCTGCTCTGCTTTCGTTGTCCAAAAGGTAAATACTCATTAGCGAATTTTGGCTTTGGCGCTGGCGGCGTTCGCTCTTGCTGCTGCTTGCTGATCTTGATGCAATTAATAAACACAAAAAATACAAAATACAAAATAAATGATAAATGATAATAAAATGAAAACAGCGGCATTACATTTATGGCTTGACTTGCCACCACAGCTCCGGAAGCAAAGCACAAACAAAAACAAAAGGAAGGGTTAACAGCGGACTTAAGGATCGATCGGGTTGATCAGCCGCTGGCGATTATGATTTTTATTGCCCAGCACAGCGCACAGAGAGAGAGAGAGAGAAAGCAATGGCGTTGTTCTCTTCCCCCTTTTTTTTGTGTTTGTAGTGGCGACCACACACAAGCACAGTTGTTTTTTGCCAACACACACACACGCACTTGGCATTCATCACCATGACAGCTACTCGTCGCGGGCAAAAGGAACCGAATCTGCCTTGTAAATTGACAGGCGCAATTGAATGCGAAACCCAAACAAAATTGGATAATTTCCCAGTGACAATCGAAGTCGCAGTCGAAGACGAAGCCAAATTGACTGCCCCTTGATAAATGCGGCGAGCAAAAAGTTTCCCAGGAGCACGAGAGTGAAGACAATGCAAAAATTTGCGATATGCAAAAATAAATTTCACTTCCGAATCCGAATCCTTATTGCCTGGCCAGGTCTCTCTCTCAGTCTCTGCGGTTGTTCATGGCTTGTTTTACATATGTCCCGCACCTTGGCAAGAAAACGTTGCCCACAAAACGACAACAACGACGACGAGGATGATCGGACGCCCTCACGGCCCTTGGGCTCTTGGCTCTGAGCTCTTGGCTCTGGGGATACTGCTCAGGCTCGACAATGAACCCAATAAAAATGCTTCAAAAGGGAAAAAAAACGAAGGTAGCTGAAGGCATTGTCGATTGTCGTAAATCGCAAGCAATGTGCTTCGAGTGAAATCCATTTGAATTGATTGCATGGCCATAGGTGGCTTCGATGGCTCCACGTCAGGACCACCAAAATGTTTGCAATTAATTTTTGCACAATGCGCTTTGTGTGCTATTTAGTTACGTTTTGTTGCATTATGGCAGCCAGTTTCTCCCTCTCTGTCATTCGCTCGCTCTCTGTCTTAATTGTCCGAAAACAGTAGCCGAAAAAAACTAAACAAACAGAAAAAAAAGACAAAGACTTTGCTTCCTTTAGCTGGCTGAAGCTGGCTTGCTATCTGTGGCCTTTGATTTGCATATATTTTGGTTTTAATTAGTTAACAAGCTGCTTTCGTTTGTTGCGATTGCATGTTGAACCACGACGCATATCGTAGATGCTGCAGGTATCCACCACAGCTCACAGTTGCATGCAGCCAAGGCACACACAAACACACTACACACACACACAGTCGATGTATAAAATCAAACACGATTTTTAGCAGTTTTCAATTCCCGGAAATCTTGTACGATATGTTGCACCAGCAAACAAAACTGTTGAATTGCGGATTCTGTGTTGCTCTTGTGGCTTGTGGTTGTTTGTGCCTTGGACTGGGCGACTCGATACGATTCCAGTATCGTGCAAATGTTTCATTATTTAACAGATTTCAGCACACACAGCCAGAGATTTCACATACACACACACACACACACACACACACACACAGATATCTTGGCCATGCCCTTGGCAGCAGCAGCAGTTTCCATCTCTCTCTGTCTTTTGGCCACTGGGAATGCGAGTGTGAAATAAGGCGACAAGACAACTTGAGCGCGGAAAAAAAATACCAACAAAAATTCCAAGATGTTGTCATCAATTAAAGCGGAGCGAGCGAATAAGCTGCAACAGCAGCAGCAGCAGCAGCATCTTCACACCTGAGAACTTTATTAGTGCAACCTTGCCACAAGTATCTCTTGGAGACTCCTGGAGCAGTTGTGTGTGTGTGAGTGTTGGTGTTGCGTGAATTATGGTTCACCTATGGCCTAGGCGAAGGCAAATGGCGCAGGCGATAAATAGCTGATAAATCACAAACACACACACACACACACACACATAGTAGAGATCGAAGCAAAGGAATTGAAGGTGGAAATCAGACATAGGCGGACTCCACCCGGCGACTGGACAACTTGGCCAATTCAAGAGAAAAGCCAGTGCGAAGACAAACTTATTTGCATTTGGCCAAGTCGTTGTTGATGTTGTTGTTGTTGTTGCTGCTGCTGCTACTGACAGGCGACTTTAAGCCAAAACTGAAAAAAAAACAACGAAGCGAATAACATGAAAATTGTTGCCCACGAGTCTGGCGAAGTAGATGCCACAGACAGCGAATAAGAGAGAGAGCCAGAGCCACAGTCAGAGTCAGAGTCAGAGCCTTTTGTTCATCTTGTTAAGGTTTGAACTTTATGCCTGCTGCTTCGTTGTTGTTGCTGTTGTTTGGCTTATTGTTCCAGGCAGCGTTTTGGTTTTGTTTTAGTGCTGCAATTCCAGGAACTTTTCAGGTGGCACAGCATGTTGGGCCAAACACACTTTTGGTGGGCTTCATTCGACCATTTGACCATTCGACCACTTCACTCGCCCATTGTGACCACTGTGCTTTCAATTAAAATATATTTAGGCATAATTTTGCACAGAAGACAGCCAAAGGCAAGCAAAACCCACCCAAATGGCCAAGCATAGTGGCCATCAATTAGCTAATCTATGCGATTCGCTGACAGCTTTAACTTGAAGTTGTCTTCTGGTTGTGTTATGTCTTATGTTATGTTATGTTTATTTGTTGTTTTCTTTCTGACTTTGCCTTATTGGCATTGGCTAATTAATATATTATAACGCGTTTTATGTCTGCGCATATTTATGGTCAACACCCCGCCCAGGTTTTTCGACGGTTTTTGACGGCTTTTCTTCAAAGTGGTCACGCGGCTCAGGCTCAGACCTGGCGATGGCGATGCCGATGGCGATGGCGATGGCGTTTGTGGTGGCGCATACAAATGATCTTGTTCGGTTTTTGCTTGCAAAAATATTTAAATGTTTTTCGTCTCGCTGACTCTTTTATTTCTTATTGTTTTTTTTGGCAACTCTGCTGTTGTTTTTGGGCATGTTTTATTGTCATTATATAATCAGCACAAGTCGCACAAGTTGCTAAGACAAAAAAGAAAAAAATTAAACAGAACTTTAGTTTGGTTCCCCGCGAATAAAACATATTGTATCAAGAAAAATTATGTATTTTGTCTTTGGATTTCAACTCACTCGTTAGTTTTATGTGTGTAATGTTAGTTTTGTGTGTATGTTTTTTTTCTTCTTAGCTTTATTTTATTTTGTTATGTTTATGAAAATTTATGAGCTTGTTGAGCTGAGGTTTCTTTTGGGCTTGGGGCTCGGACACAATTTTTGGGGCACGTCGTTTGTCGTCGCTGTCGTAGTTGTAGTTATGGCCAGGTTTAGTTGGCTTGTGGCTAAACAAGCAACAAGCGAGATGCTTATCAGCGCAATGTTAATTTCCAGCATTTAAAAGTGTAATTAACTCAATTTGAATTATTAGACGAGGGGTACGTAGCAACACACCACACAAAAAAAAGAAACAAAAACAAAAGACTTAGGCAGCGAACCTGCTGCGTAGCTACCGCATCACTCTCTCCCTCAAAGGAAGCAGGAAACCACGCCAGGCATGAGAATATTTGCTCATGAGTCACACGACTCGTGCTAGTGATCCCCTCATCCCCCGGGACCCCATCGCCCCTCTCTGTGAGCAAAGACAAATGAATCCAAACCAAGTGCAGGCAAAAACCAAACACTTGACACGTATTCCTGGAAGCCTGCGACTCGCACTGCACACGGAATTCCTAATTAGGCTCGACTCCCGACTCTCAACTCCCGATTCCCGATTACCGATTCTCGACTGGCAACTGCAAGTGCCACCGTCTGCAGCAGAAGGGCTCTCGATCTGGGTTCGTGCCCTGCCCGTTAAAGAGTATTTATGCGTTCATACAGACGACGAGTTTGCGTTCGCATTTTGCTGATGCATCGATCAATTGTCCGACTGCCCCGACAACTGGGTGGCCAACAAAAAAAGATATTGTACAACTACCAGTCTTGTGCAGCGCCTCAAATGCGACTATAAATTATTTAGAATGTATGTTTGGAATATTTGATGCTCACTTTGGGCCTAGGACAACAACTTTGAGTATGTTGTCACCTGTCCGTGATTCATGGGTTTAACAGCGTTCTTATCATTGAATTCATTTTGTGTGCATTTTTTCCATAATTTTTTTTTGAGTGGTTATTTAGCTAGCATTTTTTACTGCAATAAAGATAATAGTTAGAGTAGACAGTTACTATTTTAACACAACCTACCTTTTAAGAAATGTTGAAAAGTTTTATTCAAAATAAACTTGTAAAAACTTTTGCATTATTGAAATTTTACCAAAATTACTGCTTTCCCAAAAAATCTTTTATATTTTCTATTTTTCACATTAGCTTCATTATTAATCGTTTCATTACTAATATACTCTCCAATTATTAGAAAAATGTCATCACTTTTGAAACTATAATATTTAAAATAAAAAAAGTGTTCTAAAAGCAACAAAAATAAATAGCTTCGTTTATACTTTCAAACTTTTAAATTTGTAACCAGAATACTAAAATACTGAACATTTAGTTTTTAAAAATCCCAATTTTTGAACACAAGCAACATATGTTTAACACTTAAAATTTGCAACAACAAAAAATAATATAACTTACCTCCTGTTGCAGCCCTGGTTTCGCATGCGGAAATGACCTTCCGCTTAGAATTCGAACATTTTTTGTAGCATACTTTTTGGCTGAGACTGAGCATAACATACTCTTGGGGTTATTTGAAAACACATTTATTCTCGAAATATTTGCAACGTAAGTATCTCACAGTCGATTAGCATTAATCTTAGTAGGATTCTTAATATTCGTTTTTGTTTTTCTCTTTTATATGGTTTTTATAATAGTCTTTATTAGTTTTTCTTTTACGCTCTGCTCGCTCAGGGAGAGTTTTCCCATTTGTTATTTTTTTTTATATTATAGTTTATAATTTGAATTGGTTAAAGTATTGGTAAAATCAAATAAATATTGTGTGTGGTTACAGGGATGATACAAAAAGCGTGCCGGCGCTTGCATAATGTGTGGTTAAAGCATAGGATCTAACGCTTACAAAATTGACTTATTCAGAAACAGAACAAACGAACAATCGATGTATATTACACTGGTTTCCTATGCAAAATGCGCTATTATTTGATGTACATACGTGTAGTGTTTTTTTCTTTTTTTAAATTGGCCATGAAGCATATAAAAGATTCATTTAATTTATATTGTTGCACGCATCTTTTCATGTACACATACATACATACATTATTCATATTTGTATTTGTTTTAATGTGGTATATAATATAGTTTTAAACGTCTTTTTTTTAAATTTTCGCTAAGCAAAAATGTAATTTATAAATAAATATAATGTATGGTTATTTTTGCGTGTTAATTACAAATGTAAATCATAATTTCTATTTGTATTTGTTTATTTCTATATATATATATAAAATGATAAAAATAAAATATATTTTGTATAATCACACCAATAAACTTTAAACATAAGCCTAACTATTGTTGAGACATGCAACAAATCAATATTGTATAGACACAAAAATTAAAGACTGTTTTGGGAGGTGAACAAGTTGAAAAGCACTTTTTGCAAAAATACTATACGATTTCTCGCTGTGTACATGTGATGTTATTGTTGTTTGGGAGTACGTGTTAGATGTGTGCATATTTATCTAGACTTTTAACAGAATCCATTGGCATTTTGTTTCTCTGCGAATTAACTTTGTGAACTACTTAAAAATTCGAGTTTATATTTCCCCCCGCAAAACACACATGTAAACAATCATTGCAATAGTTTTTTGCCCCACTCACAGACATCAATTAACAGCCTACTCCAAAGTAAAGTTATACAGTTATATATATATATAGATAGATACTGCAAATTAATATAGTTGTTCAGTGTATGCGCGAGTGCCTAAGTTTGTGTATGTCTGTGTGTTGTGTGTGTATGTGTAAAAGTTAGGCTATTCTCTAACGACTTTGGCTTTTCGAATGCTGAATTAACCACTGCAGCGTAATGTCGATGTTATCCTTTTCCTTACACGAAATACTATAGCAGCAGATTTCCCGATCCTGTATGCTCGACAGATTCCTGAGGAACAAATACACAATAAGTACACAGTGAATACAGAAGCAGTTAAGCACTCACATTCGCTCAATGAGCCCAGTTTCATCTAGAGCGCCTGGAAGATCACGTTTGTTGCCCAGGACGAGCACTGGAATGCCATTCAGCTGCGGCTTATCTAGCAGAGAGTGTAGTTCGTTGCGTGATGCTTCCAACTTGTCCAAATCAGCCGCATCCACCATATAACTAAAAAAGAGAAAGTATTGTTATTAGTTAGCATAGATACAAATGGAGTAAGGGGTCAAGTTTAAACTTACACAATTGCATTAACGCCGCGACAATAACGCTCCCACATGGATCGGAAACGTGGCTGGCCGCCAATATCCCAGACCTTGATGGTCACATTGCCTTTGGTGATTTTGCGCATATTGAAACCAACTGTGGGTATCATATCCTCTGCAAACTGGCCGGACTGTGGAGAATCATAAAGCAATTAGTATTGTGTTTGCCACAATGAACCCACAACAAAGAAACCCGCATTATTTATATATATGAATATGTACAATTTAGAGTTTCAAATACAAGTTTCAATTGCGACTTATCAGCAAAAGTCAAGCTACAGCTGATAATGGCGTCACTTTTGCATATATGTATGTATGTAAATATAAAGAAAAGTTATTAGGCCAGCATCATTGGTGATGATTAAGATCGCGTGTTATCATAAACAAAGTGCTAAATGCGATTTTGTATTTATGGAAATTAACAGACAACAAACAAATATGTATATGATAAGTGTTGTATGACGTCTGCACAAAAGGCAAATCAATAGTAAACGGCGATTTGTAATTGCCTTCCCTCTCTTTCGCACTGCCTGTCTGACGGATGATTTAGAATTGGAATTTCTTATACTTTTTTTGTTTGGCTGTTTTTGCTGTTGCTGCATTGTCATAGCCTGCGGCTCACACGCTGCCCCCGACGTCAACCACCACTCTCCCCGCTCAAAAGCAGAGCCGCCGCCCCTCATCACACTCATCGTTGTCGTTCCATCGACTATTTTGCGAAATTTTTTGTACTCACTGCAATAACATTGACGAACGTTGTTTTGCCCGAAAACTGCAGGCCGACCAGAGTCAGTTCCATTTCCTCTTTCCAGAAGATGCTCTTAAACCAGTCCAGGATTCTGTTGATTAGCGCTAGCATTTTAAATTCTGTTTTGTTAATTTTTTTTCCCTTGCAAAAAATAAATGGCGTAGGCAGCACAGCACAGCAGTAGAGTTGTTGTATCGAATCATTCGAATTGGTTCAATCGAACTATTAGCGGAACCGAATCAACTGATTCCAGCCATTGTTCATTTCGTTCATTGCAATTTTAATAAATTTATAAATTGCACAGTTTTAGTGCGTTTGCAATACTATTTTGTTAAATACATATTTGTTCCCTTTGTTTATATCCTGATTTAATGAACAGCTGAAAAAAGTTTCACTTAACAGCTGTTAGCTGGTTCCAATTGTCATTCAAATGATAGCATAGCACAGCTGTTATTTTCTGCATTAATAATATACAACAGCACAAATAACTCCACGATTTAATTTTATTAGGTATTACTAAATATATCTAATATTTTGTATTATTTCAAATTCACTGCATTTTTTAGTTTATGTGACAATGTGTTATCGATTAGTATTGAATTTAAATGTTGAATAGTCCACGGTGAATGGCAATTGTTGGCCCATGGACGATAGCTCTATTATCGGCTAGCCGCCACAATCATAACAAATAAATAAACATGGTAAGTAAACGTTTTATTTATATTGCTATGAATCTAATAAACATATGAAAATTGTACCAATTCTAGGCACGAAATGCGGAAAAGGCAATGTAAGTATGTGCCCTACACAAGCGATACCATGAGTTTAACACTATTTTTGTTGTTTTACTGGCAGGACAACGTTGGCGCGATGGCGAGCGGCCAAAGAAGTCGAGTCAGGTGAAAAGGAACGCCGGCCTTACTTGGCCTCGGAGTGCAGCGATCTGCCCAAATGTGAAAAGTTTCGCTTAGAAATCATTCGTGAAATATCCAAGAAAGTAGCACAGATACAAAATGGTAAGTGCACAATCGTTAAACAAGACTATTTTCATATTTTTAATGTCGCTTTAATGCACTTCGCAGCCGGTTTGGGAGAATTTCGCATACGTGATCTCAACGATGAAATCAACAAACTGCTGCGCGAGAAACGTCACTGGGAGAATCAGATATCCTCCCTCGGCGGTCCGCACTATCGACGCTATGGTCCAAAGATGTTCGACGCAGAAGGACGTGAGGTGCCAGGGCAATCGTGGCTACAAATACTTTGGAGCGGCCAAAGATTTGCCTGGTGTGCGAGAGCTCTTCGAACAGGATCCGCCGCCACCGCCACGCAAAACACGCGGCGAACTGATGAAAGACATTGATGCCGAGTATTATGGCTACCGAGATGACGAGGATGGCGTGTTGATTCCACTCGAAGAGAAGATCGAAAGAGCTGCGCTACAAAAAGCTGTGCAGGAATGGCGCGACAAAATGGCACGCGATGGACGCATTATCCCCGACGACGACGAAGAGGATGATGATATCTACCCACTATCAGGGCCAGCACGTGAAGCTGCCGAGGATGCCAAATCCCGTGCCGCAGAAAATCCAGATCCATTGGGTTTGTTGGCGCCACGATTCACTGCCCATGTGCCGGTACCCACGCAGCAGGATGTCCAAGAAGCACTGCTGCAAAAACGTAAATTAGAGTTACTGCAAAAGTACACAGTCGATGCAACAAACTGATTGTAATCAACAAATGTTTAATAATAATTATGATTGAATAGATTATTTTGCTACAAAATTAGAAATTGACATTTTCAAACTTATTAATCAATCGATGTGTCTGCACTGCATTTAATGTTAGGAAGTTCAGAAGTTATTATAATAGTACCCAAGCTGATTAAAGCAACAACTCATTGGAGCTTGAATTATTCAAGGAAATTTGAAGGACGCTTCTAAGTAGCATTCCATTTCAGAATGTCCAGTAATATCTGAAGTAACTACAGAATTATACAACATTGTAATCAACATTGCTTACTAATATTAGGAATAGGGTATTTAACTACCCCCAAATTAAAATATAGTTATCCCAGCTTTGTAAGCATAAATTCGAGCGCTTCATTGCGTTGTCTTATTTCTTCTAAAAACTAAATTGTGTCTGTTTGCTTTCCATTGCACAATAGAATAGTTGTTTAATAGCGATCACGACGACCGCCTCCTCCACTACCACGTCCTCCATCACGAAAACCACGACCTCCGCCGCCTCCTTCGGCAGCGCGACGCTCCTTTCATTGCAGAAAAACGCTGCGCCATGTCGCGCAGTTTTTCAGGCACTTCTTGATTGGCTTCCTCCAGAATGGCAATCAACTCCTTTGCCATTCCCCAATCCTCGCGTGTAATAAAACTAATCGAGGTGCCTTTGCGCCCTGCTCTTCCAGTGCGTCCCACACGATGCACATACTCTTCAATGTTGCGCGGAAAATCATAATTAATAACGTGTCTACAAAGAGAAATGTTTTAATATAAATAGAATTTTTTTGTGGGGCAGTTACTCACGTGATGTCCTCTATGTCTAGGCCACGGGATGCCACATCGGTGGCCACTAGAATGCGCACCATGCCCGACTTAATGTCAGCTATAGCCTGTTCGCGATCGCTTTGCTCGCGATTGCCGTGAATGCACTGAGTGTTGAAGCCACCCAATGACAGATCACTGGACAGATCATCGGCACGGGCTTTGCGGCCACAAAACACTATGATCTTGTCGTCATTCTTCATGTTCTTCACAAATGCTTTGAGCGTCTGGAATTTGTCTTGATCGTCCTCCAGCAATTCAATTACCTGCTGCACCGAGTGTGTCGCAGCTAAGTCCAAGGAACCGACGCACACTTGAATCGGATTACGCATATAACTCTGGGCAAGACGGCGCACTCCTGGCGGCCAGGTGGCAGATGTCATAATGGTCTGACGATCGGGACGAATATCGAGCAGCACTTTACGTATCTGCGGTTCAAAGCCCATATCCAACATACGATCGGCTTCGTCGAGCACCAGATACGTTATGGTCGACACCTTGATAACGCCAGCTTGCACCAGATCGTTGAGACGACCTGGCGTACAAATGATAATCTCAGCGCCGCGTTCCACATCCGATATCTGCATCTGACGACTGCCGCCGCCATAAACACAAACTCTGTGTGGATTCAAAGGAATTATTATAAGTTCTTTTATGCAACAATTTTACTATTAATATCTGGACTACTTACGCTCTCATGTCGCGAAAAGAGTACTTCTTCACTTCCATTTCGATCTGGAGCGCCAGTTCACGAGTGGGAGCCAGCACGAGGACATTGGCACCTCCTCGAGTGCCACGCGGTGTGCTCTGGTACTCAGTGTGAATCATGCCGGGCAACAGAAAGGCCAAAGTCTTGCCCGTGCCCGTCTGGGCAATGCCAATCATGTCGTGACCCTTGAGAAGAATGGGCCAAGCCTGCGACTGAATGGGCGATGGCTTCTCGAAGCCCTGCTTCTTGATTTCGTCTAACAAATCAGGATACTGTTCAAAGCACTGTTCGAAACGCCAAACCGGATTTGGAATGGGGGGCAAAGTGTCGCCCTCTTTAGCCTCAAACACATGCGAAACCGTGATGTTGTTGCTCTCCAAGCGCATGCGCTGCACTTGCTCTGTCGGCAAATTGGCAACCTCAGCGGACTCCTTGTAAAAGTCTTTGGTAAGCGGTGGACATTTGGCCCAGCGAGCTGCCTGAGCCGCTTCCTATTTATAGATAAGATTATCAATAAAGAAATATAATAGTAGAGTGTAGAAATCTTTACCGAAGCCTTGTTTAGCGCAGCCCAATCAATGGTGCCCGTCAAGTCGCCGCTTAGCGGTATTTCAGCTGGCGGTTCGGGAGCTCGAAACTCGTAATTGTTGTTGCGTTGTCCACCTCCAGATCTGTTATAGTCACGGTCGGAGCGCCCACGGTTGCCATTATCATGGAGTTGCTTACGCAAATGATGCATTGCATCCGCCACATTGTTCTTAGAATTCCCGCTGATCTCAACCTTCAGCTCAGTCTTGAAGACTTGAATACGCACCTCAAACTCGTTCTGAATGCGTGTGATATTGGAGCCACTGCGTCCAATGACGCGACCCACCATATCCTCGCTGATATCCAAAGATTCCGAATACTTGCCGGCATCACTGCTTCTGCGTGAATAATCATCTTTGTGGCCACGATGACCACGAGATTGATCATCGTATTGCCCATTGGAGCGACGTTCGTAGGGCGAACTATAGTTATTGTTGCGATAGCCACGTGAGGAATCGTTTGGAGTGTAAAAAGGATGCGACTTATCGATGCGTATTGGTGGCATTTGATGGTCCATATAGCTGGATTCATCCCAATCCAGCGAAGACATTTTGATTTGTTTTGAATATAAACAAAACAGAACAAAAAACGAGTACTGACCAAAAATATTTTCTAACTAAATATTTTGCGTGGTCAGCAATAAAACGGTAAAGTTTCTTGGTATGTATGTATGTGTGAAAAATGGCGACTTTTGCTGCTGCACAATATATCGAACAACTTTGCGATGGCGCAATAAAAAGTTTATATTTGCAATAAAAACGATGTTTAAAATGATTGGTTATTTTTTAACAATGGAAGAAAATGTTGAAACTGACTGATCTAAAGTTGACAAAACTGGTAAACTTCGGTTATAGAATTTTGCCTTAAACAATAGCTTTTTTAAATTCCCAAAATACTACGCTTAGTACCTTGCTGTATTTTTATACCAAATAGTGTGTATTATGCCATTTGGGTCTCATTATTGTAATAACTAATTTATTTAAAAAAAACTGCTAACCCATAATTTTTAATTCCGGTTCTTGCAGTGAGTAAGAATTATTAAAGTTAATCTTGAATCAAAATGTGGATCGTCTTTTCATCAGTATTTATAGCTTTTCGGTCACACTGAAACAGGAGCTTCTCAGTAAATTTCCTTCCATGAGAGCAGTGCTGATTAATATAATGTGGCGCCAATGTGTAAATTCAAATTAAAAATGCAGTTGGTATTTGGTTACGTTTTTTATGTTGTTTCTTTTTACTTAACGCACATCTATAACCTTAACTTAAAAGACTTAAGGACTAAAACCAAATGAATCGGATTGCATTCAACTCTCGTTCTCTCGCTCTCTCTTTCGCAACTGTTTTTATAAATAACTAAAACTAGAAAAACACAAACACAAAACCAAACAATATTGTTGCTTGCTCACTTCAAGAAATTTAAATACATACATACAATACATAGTATAATAGTTTGTAAAGTGTGAGTGTGTGTGCGTAGATGGCTGGGGTACAGGTAGTAATTGTTTTCTTTTCATAAAACTTAGAACAGTTTTGATATACAGTAATCGGTTTTGGATTTTTTTTTTTTTTTGATGTGAGGGGTTTCGTTCTGTGTGGCAAGGTAGCAGAAATCTTTTGCAGTGCTGCGGTTTCATTCAAAAATTTCATTGTAATGATTATTTGTTGTATATACTTTTATATAGTATAGTTAAGATTGGCTTACTGACTATGCACGACAAAATTATACTAAATTAAACATTACGAGGTGTGTTTAAACAATTTATAATAATAGTAGCACAAGATCGCGCCAGATCGGCATTAAACTTTGTGGTTACATTTTTTGTAGCATATCATTTTTTGTTTTCCCATATCATTTCTAATCATTTTGTATATTTTCATTTTTTTGTATAATTTTTTTTAGTAGTTTTGTTTTTTGGGGGTCTAAAATACATTACAAAAGATATTTAAGATTACAAATTAGACTAAATATTCTGTTTATGCTCATTTCTGTTGTTTGTTATGTTTTGTTTTGTTGCCCCAATCTTGATGCTGCTGTCTGCGTTTTTAGGTACAAAATTGACAATGTCCATTCAATCAATCAATCAATCAACCATCATTCTCAATCATATAAAAATACAAATTTGCAACAGCAATTTTTATGTGTAGTTTCTTATTCACAGCATTACGGCGGACAACGCTTCTTTCCCCGCCTGTGCCGTCGTCGTCGTCGCCGCCTCCTCCTGCTCCATGTGCATCAATCACTCCCACTCGATGTGGCCAATCCCAGCTGCTCATCGATGGACGTCCCCGTTATTGTTGTGGGGGGCAACGTCTCGCAAATGGGCGTGGCTGGCGCATCACTCGGCAGCGGACTGCGTATGGATATGCAGGATACGGATTTTGGTATGATTGGCGGATAGTTTGAGTCCAGATTGAGCCTCAGCTTGGCGGGTGAATTGCGCTTAAACACCGCCAGCGGTCTTGTTGGCGACAGCAATGCAGGTGTAGAAGGTGCGGGTGCATTATTTGTGCTTGAAGCGGCTTCATAACTGTTATTGCTGCTGCTGCCTGAGCAAAAGATGCGCGATCTGGAGAGCGAGTATACGCCGCTGCTGCTGTTGGAGCACGGCGAATCCAGATCCGCGACTGGCGCGGCAGCTGCCGAAGATGTGCAGGGCGTCTCGTCGGGCGTGATGGGTGGCGAGGTGAGGCGTGAGGAGCAATTGCTGCCGGCAAAGCTGCCAGCCCCGCTATCGACATCATCGTAATCATCGTACTCATCCTCGTCCATGGCCTCGCTGTCCGATTTGGATTTGCAATGCGACACGACTGGGGCACGTGGCAACGATTCAGCTGCCTCCTGTTCGGGTTGCTCCACCAGTTGACTAGTTGTTGCTCCTGCTCCTGTTGTTGTAGCAGTTGCTGTTGTGTGGGGGGCGTGACTGGCGGGTGAGACGGGTGCGGGGGCGGGAGCGAGCACGCCGCTCTTGCGCAAACTCTGCTCCAGCTCGAGCAGTTGGCCCATAAAGTTGAGATTGGGCGAGATGATGGGTCGGGCCACTTTCACCAGCTTGTAGGCCTCCAGCAGCGACAGCGACTTGTAGCGCATGACGTAGGCAATGGCGATGGTGGCGCTGCGAGAGATCCCGGCGTGACAGTGCAACAAGACGCGGGAACCAGTTTTGCGTGCATCCTCTGCCAAAATACACAGAAAAGAAAATAAAGGCGAAATTAGTATTGAATACTCTTCCATTTTATTTGCTTATCAGTTGTGATAACGACAGCGTGACGCTGACGTCGTATCGCCATGATTTGCATAAACAAATGCCAATTAGATGCGCTAACAACAACAACAAAACGTAGCAAATTTCAAATAAAAGCAAAAAAAAAAAAAAAAACGTATTTAAATTCAACAGCAACTCGAAAATTTATCGACAACGCAAAATGATTGCTGAGCTTGGCTTATTGGTATCCCGCTCTAACATACAACCTACACGATGCCCTGCCGCTCTTTAATTTCGCTCTCTCATCCCATTTTCCATTCCCAAATGCGCGCTCTCTCTCACACTCTCTCCCACAGAGATAGTTTGGAGCTGGGAGAAACTTTTTCGCCGTGGGGCTTTGAAAGCTTTGATGATGTTGCTGCTCAGTTGCTGTTCTTATTGTTGTTGCTTGCTGCTGATATTCGTTCGTTCGTTCGCTGTCGATAATACTTGCAATTGTATTGGTATACAATATTGGCTCTCACACAGTCAGCGCGGTGTATGCGCGTTAGTGTGAGTGAGTACTGTTTGAATTTGCTGTGCAGTGGATGAGTCATACTACTTGCCTAAAGCGCTGCCGCTTTATTGACAAACACAGCAGCGTTCGAGAATATTTATACACACACACATATACACACATGAGTGTGTACATTAACTCATAATTTACGTTGTTATTTTTTTGGGCAAGATAAGCACAGCGAAGGCAGCTCCTAATTATGTGTGCGTGTCTGTGTGTTGAGTATATTTTTTTTTGTTCACCACCAACCCCTCTGCTAATAGAGCTTTTGTTGCCTATGAATTTGTCTAATCAGCCTGTGAGAGGGAATGAGGTGAACATAGTCCTGCAGTTGCTAATCATTGATTACTCACTCATACACGCACACACACACACAACTGCGAATGCGTAAATGCAATGCAGCAAGTCAACACTTGTCTTGATTTCCAAACAGCTGATAATAATCGTTGAGCCTTGTGCAGTCCGTTTTGTCGTCAAACTGAATTAGTCATCCACTTCAGCTTACTGGCGCCCCTCTTTACCCCCAATCCCACCCTATCTTCACCCACCCTTGCTATTTACATTGCACTCGCCCCACAGTAATGACAATTATAACCGTGTGTACTATATATACATATATATGTGTGTGTGTGTGTGTGTGTTATCAGTGATAAGCGGCATTTGCTACGCGTGTAAATCAAAAAACGCAATCGTGCCTTGGAATTTTCGAGTGGCACCGCAATTTATCACAATACAACTCAACTACACACACACACACACACACACTCTGACATTGGCGCATATCATTTATCAATGAATGAGTGCAAAGCGAGCTGATAACGCTCATTACTATTGTTGTACTACTAGATTCGTCTTTAATTTCATAAGGCCTCCAGAACGAACCATCAACATACTACATACATAGAAAAAAAATACGCAAATCAAATCGAATTTAGTTATCAGCGCATTTATCGATAATGTGCAAACAACAATGATGTTGCAATAATCAATTTTTTTCTTTTCATTCTCTCGATGGAAAACCCATAATAAATAAATAATAATGGACGTAGGCAAAAAAAAAAAATGATTGCAATAATCATTTATTTCTTTCTAAGTGAGTAACTGATTTACTTTTTTTTTTTGGCTATATTGGGGTGTGATGAGCGTACCTCCAAAAAAAAAAATTGAAAAAGAAAAAAAAAAGATTTCTAGGCTAGGCCAAAAATAAAACATTCTCATTCGAAAGAGAGAGTGTGTGTGTGTGTGTGCGTCTTTTTGTCGTCAGTAGACAACTGGTCACCGTGCTGATGGCGCTCATAAATCCTCTTAACACATGGGCTGAAAAGTCCCGGGCCTGACAAAGAAAACTTGCTTTTTTTGGATCAAAATTGGCGTTACTCATCAACTTAATCTTTATCAAGAGCATCGCAATCATTCCAGAGCCGCTGTAACATTTCAATATAAATTTTTTAGAAGGATTAATTTTTTGCCTCAAAATAGGCTTCAATTTCAGTAATAATCGTGTGAAATTTTTTATCGGCGAGCATTTTTCCAGGACTGCTAATCTCCAGAAGTCGCTGGGAGCCTAATCTGGCGAATTAGTGGATGTGGGAGCAATTCGAAGTTAAATTAATGTAGTTTTGCCACTGTCATTGAATCATGAACTCATTCTTGTTGTTGGTCAAAAGTGAGCAAACGCGGCAGCCATTTTGACGAGATTTTCTCATAGTCAAATGCTCATGCAATATTAAGCCAACATGTTCTTTTGATATCTTTACGATGTTAGCTAACTCACGCAAATTTAATTTTCGATCATTCAAAACGATTTTGTGGATTTTTTTGATGTTTTCTGGTGTGACCTCCCCATTTGGACGTCCACTGGGTTCTGCATCATCGGTGTCTCTACGACCATGTTTGAAGTCAGCAAACCAACGTTTTGTTGTTGTTTCTAATGGAGAGGAGTCCCCATAACACTTTTCAAGCCAAAGCTTTGCTTGAACGGTATTTTTTCCCATCAAGAAGCATTGTAAGATTAGAAGACGAAATTGCATTTGATCCATTGTTGTGAAAATAGAAAAAGTAGTGTTACTTTTGGCTCAATAACTTACAAATTAATGAATAGAATATCATGAAATTTTAGCAGCTGTCTTCTGAAGGATTGTATTAACTGAAAAAAAGGTGACTGCAATAAAACTAGCACAATCTATGTGTAAGGCCCGGGACTTTTCAGCCCACGTGTTAGTTAATGACCCCGTCGCTCAGACTGTTAAAAACGCGCATAAAACGCGCTATAAACGCGCCCGCCACCAATTCTGACTCATTGCCTTTTTAGCCGTGTCACAGACAGTGGGCCAACAATGGCGCTATTAGCCACATTCATTTAGCCACTGGCCACTGAGATTTGCAAACACGGCTAGAAGAAGACTTGCGAAAACTAGCCAAACAACTTGCTAAATACCATTCGACCAACGACGTCTATTCTCGGCGATCATTTCATTTCATTATTTCATTGAGTTTGTCTCGCCATTCAGAATCCATAAATATCAAGTTAAGTAACAAGAAAAACCATTCGCATTTTTATGGATAATACGATCCTATAATTCTTGAACGGAAGTGATGCGAGAATCAAAGTGAGGAGTTCGTGAAAGGGCTTCACAGTGATTAATTGAGATGACAAATCTCTGTATTACAGAAATAGCATAAAGTAATAATTAAACTTAGTCATTTTAAAGGAATCCCAAGTTTAAAAAAGAACTTCAATTAATTTGTAATCTGTCATATATTTTAAAAATAATATTCCACGTTTCATTAATACTTCTTGAACCACATAGACTATTACTAAAACTAACACGTAATCTTTAAAAATAGCTTGTGAAACTATAATTTAAGCTAATTGACTATAAACTTTCGGCAGAGATGCTTAGTTGTTAATTAAGAATTTCATAAGAAAGTTGATTAGTCTTCTCTAGAACTATTCCATCAAAACTAAACAAGTTAGAACTAAGAACTAAGCTCTAATTACACATAGCCGAGATATTTTCATGAAATGCTGACACTTTGTGTAACTAACAAAATGTAGAACAAATACGCATTTTAAGATTAAAGAGAACTTTGCAAATCTTACGACTTTCATAGTCTTTAAGATGTCAACTCTTTGTAAACACAAATCGGAAATTCATTGTAAGAATTTCAATTCATGAGTTCATCAGAGACATTCTTCAAAGATTAAGTCAGTGTCTTTGCTACGAACAAAGTACCATAGCGATAAAGTTGCCATAAGGGAAGTCGATGTTGTCATTTCCAAAGCGGAACTTTGAGTCTAGTGCTGATTAGGGACAGTGAAACTGTGAATGGGGACTCTGACTTTCGATTATCAAGAAAAAGAGAAAAAAGGCGTTTAGGTGGTAATTGCTGTTTGTCAATCCCCGATAATATGCATGTCGTGTGGGTTCCGCATAATCCATCGGTAGGGGGGGAATTAGTAATCATCAATTACCGTGCGACACTTATGACTAAGTCTTTGTCGCGCATAGCTCAATGATGAGTGTCGCTCTCTCACTCTCTTGCTATCTATCTACATATATCTGACTAGGGGGAATCGTGTCTATTAAAGCGCAGTTCCATTCATAGGGCTGACGACGTCGTGACTCCATTTTTGGGGCGGCGATGCGTAATGCCAACGATTTGCCGCTGTTCAGTAGCCATTCGACCGTCTGTCCGCCCGCCCGCCGCTTGATGATTAAGTGCAACAGCAGCAGCAACAGCAACAGCAGCCGGTGATGTCGCCACCTCTTGTCGCCTTCTTTTGTGCCTCGATTGGTGCGTCATTGTCGCTCAGAACTGGGCCAAACAGACAAGAGATGAGAGAGTACACATATAACATAGTATTGTAGTATGTTATATATCTGACAATGTTCCCATTCCTGAAAATCATTCTCACTTTTGCGCCCATGCGACGACTGCGATGATGATTAAGCCAGCACAAGGGTCAGACTGATGATGGCTGATACCTTGCAACAGCAACAGCTCCTGTGAGTCATGGCCAGAAAGAGAGAAACAACCACTAAAGTAAAGTAAAACAGCCGGCAACATGATATCGCACATGACTCTGACTCTACTCTGACTCGGACTCCTCATATATGGTTGTGTCGTCTGAGTCGTCTGGCAACAAGTAGTTTTGTTTGTTTTCAAATATTTAATTACTTTCCGAGCTGAGTTTTGAGTTTATCATTGATTGCAGGCAACTCAGACTGAGCTCAGCTTCAGCTTCAGCTTACTCAGAGCGAGGTCCACATTGGCAGGTGCTGCTCAGGATCATGAATCACTTCGTCAGTTTGCCACTCAGTCAGTTAGTCAATGATGCCTGCTTGACCTTCAACTTGGCAAGCGAGTCATACGGAAACAAAGCGGATCAACTCAACGCAACTTCGGCTCCAAGTCCAACTTGAGATCCGTTGACTGCACTTTGATGTTGCCTTCAACCCGGCAACAACTACAACAACTACAGCAACAATAACAACCAAAATCACAACAAGCGCTCACTCGTGATGTTTTGTGATTCATAAAAACGCGAAAAGTTTGCATAAACAACAACAAATGGAAGAGAATTTTTGCGCGGGCAGCGCCATCTGACGACAAGCAGGAGCGTCAACAAGACGGGGGCGTGCACAGCGCCATCTGGTGGCACGAGGGGAAGAGAGAACGAGAGAGCAAGAGAGTTCCTTGTAATAAGACTTATTAATAATACTACAAACAATGTGTGTACGATGATGAAGTGTTTTTATAATTTTCTTGCGATTCGCATTTCTCGTGCGCCCGGCACAACAAAAACGACCGAAAATTTCTCAAAAAAAAAAAAAAAAAAAATTCCTGAATACTCAGATGCTTGTTCTTTCTGTTTTTTGTTGTTGTTTTGCATTTTATAAATAGCGCGCTGACGAATATTGAAATTATGTGCACGGGGCCAACAAAAATGTCGCCTCGACGAGGCCGCGACGTGTCGCTGCCGCCGCTGCTGCTGTGGCGGGGGGTTAGTCACCACCACACCACAAAGCAGCAACAACTACATATCATGCCACAAACGAGCCCCGATCCCCGGGGATTGTCGAAGTTGACGGCAACAAGGATTACGCCAAACGTAACGCAACGCATGAAACTCAACTGGGTGCAAGTCAACTTACCTTACCTTACTTTTTTCATTTTTATCTAATCAACGATCGTCAGACTTGTCTGATAAAACTACTATATGCTAAAGTGTGTCTGTTTGTGTGTGTATTCTATTATCAAAAAGAGATAGCAGGTAGAAGGTAGAAGGTAACAAAAAAATATTGTGGGCGAGTTTGTTTAGCTGTGCGTCAACTTTACTTGCTTGTTAGTCCGACACCAAAAGAGGCCTCTGTTGGGGCTGCCAGATAGTAAGTTGATAAAGTTAAGTGCACAAATGTGATATATATGTATGTATACGAATACAAACATAAATATGTATTGTATATAGTAGTTTATATAGCGTATACTACGTAGTATTTGCAGGTACAGTCGATTTAGACAGGGTGGCGTTATATTCCAAATTGATTGGAGGGCGCTTCGCTTGTCAAAAAAAAAAAAAAAAAAAAACACGGCTGCTTGAGCTTTGCTTTACTTTACTTTTGAGGTTGATTGTTTTCTAGGCCAAGTGGTTGCGTCTCAAAGCTCATTTATCTATTTATGCTCAAGCACTGTTAATGACAACAACACCAACAAAGCATAATGAGACAGAGAGCGAGAGAGAGACAACTTGACTAATGAGCAGAGCTTTCAAGCTTCACTTAGCGGTGTTTCCTTCCCTCCTCCTCCTTCTCCTGCCCCATCACTATTCAACCCGATCCCATGCAAGCGCACAATTATGATGAATGAAACGCAGCCCGCAACAATGAGAAATCATAAGTAGTGGAAGAAATACAGACAATCATAAAAGTAATAATAATAAGCATAAGGTGACGACGGAGCCAAGCAAACCAACAAAAACGAAAAACGAATGCGCAAAAAGGCAACGCAAGCAACGAACGCAGCAGATGGAGCTGCTAGGCCGAAAAGGGGGAAGGGGCGAAAGGTGGGGTAAGGGGGACAGCGGTCGGCGACTGAGGCAAAATCATGACTCATAGCATTCGTTCACAATATTTTTCTTCTTTTATTTCGTGCCTGAGTACTAATGTGTTTTGGCAGCACAACAGCAGCAACAACAACACAGCGCAGTGTAAGTGTGAGTGACTGACTGAGTGCGAGTGTGCGAGAAAGACAAGGAGAGAAGCACAGCACAGTTACAAAAATAATACACACTTGAACATGCTCGAAGCATGGCACAAAAGAGAGGTGGGTGGGTGTTATTTTCTTTCTTCTTTTCTTTTTTTGTTGCGGGTGGGCGGAGGATTCTTCCTGCATCAGCAAGCAAATGAATTATGGAAGATGATGATTAAAAAAGTCAAGGAGAATCATAGGAAATTCAGCTGTTGTTGTTGCTGCTCTTGTCTAACAGCTGTTGCTGCTGCACACGCACCTGACAGCAGCAGCAGCAACAACAACAACAGACGTCTGGCCGTGACGTCAACGCCGTCATTGTCGAGGCCACGCACAAGGATAAAGCGATGACTCATAAACAGGAACTACGAAACGAAACGAAAACAATTGATGGCCGTCGTCCTGAACGACGTGCGCTTAAAAATAGAACATATGCCAAAGAGGCAGCGGCGCAGCAGCAGCTGCTAGCGGGGGTGAACTCAGTCAAGGCAGCGACGGCAACGCCAACGCCAGCAGATGCAGCGACTGCGGCGCAATAAATAGCAACAATAAGACGAACCAAAAAAAAATCGATGCGGATGGTTGAATGCTACAAGGAGTGTACGTGTGTGTGTGTGTGTTTGGTGTTCCACATTGCACTGTGAACGATGCCGGGCGATGAGTCATGCGACTCAGACGCGCACAGTGGTGGCCAAAATAACAGGACTACTCAAAATGCGTACGTGACGCAGGCAGCGAATAACAAAAGGCACGTGTATATTTTTTTTTGTACAACAATCCTTATCAGTAAGGACGTTTGTGGCGCTAATTTGCATAAAATTTCCATTCTCTTCCAAACAAACACACACATAGAAAGAGAGCGAGAGAGAATCTACGTGGAAAGTGGAACTTTTTTTTGCTGGACACGTCTATTATGCAAAGCAAACAAAAGCAAAACACAGGAGCCGCAGTCGCAGCTGAAGTCGCAGTCGAAGTCGCAGTTGAGCAGCCGAAGCCGTCGCAACGACAGCGACAACAACAATGACGATGGCGATGTCGTCGTCGTCGCAGCCGTCGCCATGCTGTCTGCCCGCGCCAAACACGCAACAACAACAACAACATCGAACAGAGCAATGACGTCGGATTGCCGACGAATGCCGTGGACAGCGTAGGAGCCGCCAGGCGCTCTGAGGATGAGCTCCAAAGCAGGGAGTGAGAGAGTGATAGCCATACACACTCTTTTTTTCTGTCGTTTCACTTTGCTCGGCATTTAATGTGCAGTTTGAAACGGGATTAGTTGGCTAAAGTAATGGGAATAGCTTTAATATTAAAAATATTATTATTTCAGAATATGATTGTTCACTTTATGAGTAATTATTTTAAACAAATTATTTAAAAACAAAACAAATTCTACAACAGTGGGGTTTTTCCATAATGAATCGAAATATTTCCACCATATTTTATATGGGTACAAAATTATTATTATATATGACATATATAGTTAGGTAAATCTTGCAAGAAATGGTTCGTATATCAGCATTAATCTCAATAAATTGATTAGGAAACCATTTTTCGAAGTATTATAACTAGATATTTTTTTGTATCGTATTTACGATAAATATTGTATTTTATCGTGTCATTGAACTAATGTGATAAAAATAATGCCTAGAAAATGATTTCATTCACATAATACAATTAAATGAAAACCACTTAAAAATTACTTTAGAATTAAACATGTACAACGTACAATGCATACAAATAAATGATCTAATACATTTTTTATTTGAGAAATCTATTGTCTCATCTATCCTAATTGATATGCTGATCTTATCCAAGTGTTTGCTACACAAAATATTGACAAATCTATTTAAACCAAAGGCCCAGCAATAATAAATAACAAATGAAAACAAAAATACAAATGAAAAAAAAAAAAAAAAAAAAAAAATAAAATGCTAAGCTCACAACACACACGTGCCGCGACAAAAGCGAGTTATAAGTAACAACAAATAACAAAGTAAGCCCAAAAAAAAAAAATATAAAAATGAAATAAAATAAATTTAAATGAAAAAAAAATATATGCAAAAGGAAAAAAGAACAACAAGAAAACGTAAAGTACGTAGAACATTTGCCACGAGAAAATGAAAATGGAAAAATGCGATTGACGTCAGCAAAATATTCCACAGCTATAGATACTATATGTCTATATCTGTGTGTTGAGTCTACACATACGTATTACACTTAAAATTAACTAAATATACGAGTTTCTTTGAATATGCCTTGGAACAAAAAAAAGGCAAGCAAAAAAAGCTTACGCCAGCTAAAACGAAAAGAAAGACTAAACCAAACCAAGCAACAAATACAAAAAAAAAGGCCAATAACGAATTTTCCAAGTGGCCAACGACTAAACCGTTACGCAAAGAAGAAGCCACATTTCCCTCCACCTCCCGCCCCGTTCCATATTTGTCCCTAATTTAGACAGGCATCCAATGGCAGGTCACGTTTTAACGGTTATAAGCATGACGAAGCTGATTTTTCTATTTCTTTTATATTTTTGAGTGTATGATAGTTTCTTTGATCGATAGCATTGTTATCGATACTTACCAATGAAATCGAATGCCTCCTGAAAATATTGTTTGATATTTTGATGGGGTGTATCGCTGGCAGGTATTTGCATATACTTGAGACCCTGCAGGTGACCCTCGCTGGGACTCTGGCAGGTAACATTGAGGACACAATTGGCGCCCACGCTGCTGGGATCGTTTGCATCGCGGCCATTGCCCAGCAGCAGATGTGGAAATACTGGCGAAGCAGGATGTGTTTCGATATCTACAAGGAAAGCAAAAAAACAAAAATAACAATAATAGTCAATATGCGAATAAATATTGTAATAATGGTGAGAAATCTGGGGAAATTTCGCTAGCCTTGTCTAAGCAGTTCCATTGAATATGTTTTTGGGTCGGTCATCAAAGTTGAAATGAGACTCGCAAAGCAGAGATCTGTTGCTCACTCGCTCTCTCTCTATCTCTTTCTTTTAGTTTGTACATTTGTGTGTGTTTGTGTGTTTTTCTGGGGGATTCGTTTTGTCTGCCAATTGCGATGTCATGCAACAAAAGATCCATTGCCACAAATGACGATCATCATTATCTGCAACGTTCTCTTCATCTGTCTGTATCTATGTGTCTTCTGTCAGTGTGTGTGTGTGTGAATCTATTGTGTGTTTACAACAGCGTCTAAATTTTCTACAACACAAATTGTTGTTTATTTTTGTTGCTGCCGCTGCTGCTGCTGCGCCTTCGTTTCGTCTGCTGCTGTTTCAGTTGTAGTTGTTGCTGTTGTTGTTGTTGTTGCATGACTCATGCTAGGCAATCGCACAGTTTAGTTTTATTGGCAGTCGCTCTCTATGTGTGTGTGTGTGTGTATGTGGGCGACTGCGGGTTAAGCAGAGGGTGGCAAGAGGTGGGTGGCTTGTGTTCGTGTTTTCAGGGGGAGGTGGAGGAGGAGGAGTTGTGGTGGTTTTGCCATCTCTCACAACATTTTGCGTCGTTTCGCCGAGTTCGTAGCACTTTCAATGAGGCGCACAATCGTTTAGTTCAGTTCAGTTTATGTATCTGTATCTCGGTGTATCTGTATCTGTTGCTGAATATGTATCTATTATTATGGGTCTAGCTATGGTTAGTTGGCTTTTGCATTATGCTCTTTCCAATTCATCGATTATTTCTGTCGCTCGCGTGTTAATTGATAGCCAAGGCAACAGCACACACACACACACACACATACACAACTGGCCCAATGTTTTTGGGCCTATTTACAGTCGCAGTTGCTGTTTGTGGGTCACAGTGCGGCACGGAAATCAATTGCATTAGTCATACTCATTTTGGGGTAAGACCCCGCACATGATGATGATTATAAACATGGTTATTAGCATTGAGTGCAATTAAATCACAGCTAGAAACAATACGTTCAAATATTTGCACAATGACTCAAAGCTTCATAACGTAAACAGGAATTTAACAAAATGCATCAACAATGACAACAAAATCACAAGGAAAGCTCTGGCAAATGAGTGTGAAACGTGCGTAAGCACAAATAATACGAGTAGCTGTCAAAACATGGAGGATAAGAAGGGAGGCTGCCGCAAGTGCGAGCGAGCTGGCGTGACATTGAAATCTATTTGCATCTCAGCGCGATCACATGCCTAGCCAGTGACACAAACACACACACACACACACAAATACAGATGTGTGAGGGCTTGCTTGCACTCAAAGCTTAGCTCAGCTCAGCTTAACTCAATGCCCGAAAGTTCGACATTGAGCATTTCGCTGTGAAATGCAATTATTGTTGTTGTTGTTGTTATTGTTGGGCATGTTCTGTTGCTTGTGTGCATATGTTGATTTCATAACGGGCACAACAGAAACAGCAAAACATCACAAAAGAAATGAAACAAACGAGCAGCAGCACTTGCAAAACGAGAGCAGAATGTCATGTTTATCTCGCAGCACGTGCTAAAACAAAAACAACATTGTTTATAATGTTCAAGCAAAGCTCAATGGCGCGCGCGAGCGCATGAGTGAGATAGCTACATATGTATGTATATAAAGAGCGAGCGAAAGTTAGATGCAATGTTGATTTGCAATATGGGGGTCTGACTAGGAAATGAAATGCAATGAAAAGCACAAACAGCGGACATGCAAATATGCAAAGAACAGATTTGACAGTTGATTAGACGGAAGGTAAAATATATTTTATCGTAGATATGTAAATATAGTATGTATGCCTATGTGTACATGATGTGAAACGGTAGCAAACTAATTCACAAGGAAAAGGTGCTAATCGATTGATATAAAACACGCTACACATGAATTCTGAATTCGAAATTTTCCAAGATCCTTTTTACGGTCAGACTGTAATATTTGAATTGCAACCTATTCTAATTGCAATATGTATCGATAACAATCGATAAATGCATTTGGTACAACTTACCGTATACCGCCGGACTGGAGCAGCTGCGCATGAGCGGCGGCGTTCGGCCACCGCCGCCATTGCTGCTGCCACCATTCATAGTTGACGCCGTCGCCGTTGTCAGCTGCTCGTCACATGCCAGATTCTCCCTGGAGCGCTTGTTGTTAGGATAGTCCTTGTGATTAGCTGCAACGATATAAATAAATATTGCGATTATTATTTAGATACAATGCGTTGTGTGTGATTTCTGACTCTGCGATCAACACTCGAAATGACGTCAGCTCCCCGTCAAAAACCTAAAAACTTGTCGCGCCGACTCACAACAAAAACCAAAAACAAAAAAAATACAAATCCAAAAAAAAACCGCAAATATTCGCCGCTGCTGTTTGACAAACTGACGTAAGACATTTATTTCGGCACGCAGCTTGATTAGCGCGCACACACATACATGGCAGAGGCAAAAGGCGAATTCGGGGCGAGGTGAGGTGAGGTGAGACGCGCCGAAGCGAGGCGAAATCGAAACCGAAGCGAGGCCCAATGCAAAGCTTCACACGAAAAAACAACAACAAAAAAGGGCAACACTTGCTTGAAGTTCGCTTATCATTTAAAAAACATGTATATGCGTATGTGACAGAGTACGACTGTGTGTGTGTGTGTGTGTGAAGGAGAAACCTTATCGGTCGCAGAGCAGCGCATAAACAGTTTCACAGTTTCTAGTACTGCTTTTATGCTGTGCAGGCAAAAGAAAAACAACAACATGAAAAAGCAAGCAACAATTTGTAGAAGAAGCAGCAGTATTTGTTATCAGCTGGCATATCGAAGCGACCTCAAAGCCTGAAAAGCCAAAAAAAAAACTCAACTTTTCACTCGCTGACTGGGCAGGAAACAACATTGTGCTGGTTGTGGTTGTAGTTGTTGTTGCTAGTATCGCTCGAAGTAGAGAAACAGAAACAAGTCAAATCGCATGCCAATGCACTGCACACACTCACACACACACTTGCATGCAGTCGCAGATATGTGTGTGTGTGTGTACGACGTACTCCAACTTCGCCAAGTTTTCAAGTTGTTGCTGAGGCTGTTGCTTTTTAGTGTTATTATTGTTGTTGTTGTGCCGACGAATTCGTACTCGAAAGGTCGTTTCAAAGCGGGTTTCGTTGGCCAGCCAGAGTTGCCAGTCCGCTGCACAAACCTGCTTTGCTTTACATTTTTCTTCTTCTTGTTATTGTTGTTGTTGTTCCCTCAAGCAGCCAACGCAGAGCCAACGACGACGACAAAAAAAGCTTCTTTTTCGTTTGCTTTTATTTCAGAAAGACACGCGAATGTGAGTCACGTATATGAAGTAAGTAGAAACCAAGCAACACAACTCTACGCCTCTGCTTCTTCTTATCCACTGCTGCTGCTCTGTCTCTCTCTCTTTCGTTCTCGCACTGACTTCGAGTCTGACTCGATTGTTGCTTGTTTAAAATAATCGTAGTGAGAGAGACGGAGAGAGCGGGTGGGGGTGCAATGGAGTGGAGCAGGGCAGACAGACAATCGTCGCTTACGCTGCTTACGTGTGTGGTTACCCCTTTCCCCTCCCCTTTTAGCACAGAAGCGGATGCGCTTGAGCGCGCAAAGTTTATAAAGTAAACAGCAGGCATTCCACAAGCGGGAAAAATGCTTCGCTCGCTCTCTCTTCCTCTCTAGCTTTATGAGTAATTTTTGTAATCTTAATTTATTTAGCATTTGTTGCTTACACTTACCACCAATGCGATTGTTGTTGTTGTTATTATTATTGTTATTTGGGATTGGCATAAATAACAGAAGACACGGCGCTTCTCTCTTTATCCGCATTTTCATTTCACTTTTATGACTCACGCTGTTGCTGTCTCCGTCGCGCTCACAGCAATTGCGTGTTGTTGACGTTGCCGTATTGTTGCTGCTGTAGTTGTTGTTGCTCGCTGTATAGCTCGATTCACACACACACATACAGAGACATGCACGCGCACACACACACACAAATACACTTGACTGGCAGGCGCAACACGAGAATTGTTTAAATTTAATATTTATGCTTGCTGCCTATTTTTTATTTTATTATTGGAAGAGGAAGTGTTGTGTGAGGAGACTCGAAAATAAATATATTATTTATTGGTTTATTAGATAATCCCAGTTGCTGTTGTTGTTGTTGTAACACACTTGTTGAGCGACCGCGAGCACTTCCCGTTGTTGTAGTAGTTGTATTTCCACTTGTTGTTGTTGTTGCGTTTTGGAAACTTTTTTAACACGCGCACATTTATTTAATTATTGTATTGTACAAACTAGAGAGAAACGTTGTGTTCTCGTTTCTATTTCTGTTTAAGTGACGACGATTATTATTACGCGCTTAAAGACAGCAAACACAACAGCTGCTTGTTGTGAGAGAGCAAAGGGAAGGGGGAGGTTACGCTACAAGATCACGCACGCTGTGTTGTTGTTGCAACACGTATTTTAACTAGTTATAGTAGTACTATGTCCGCCAAGTTCCCATGCTAAAGTCAGCAATCTATGTTTTTTGAATTTTTTGCGGTGTTGAACAATTTATTATTGTCAATATTCTTCTGGAACGCACAAAACTTTTGATACGTCCGTTCACAACGAAAGTCTCTCGCGTTATGACAACAAAACGAAGCGAGCGCACAAATGAAGCAACGATTGGAAACGACAAACGACGACGACACGAAGTAAAACGAACACACACACACACACGAGCGCACAAATGCTTAGGGTGGGTGATGAGTGCAAGTGAGAGATAATGATGCGAGCGGCAACAACATCTGTTGACCAACATACCAAAAGTATGATGAAGCTAGTATTTTTTGGACAGCACTAACTGCAGCTTGGCGCGCATTTTGATTTCTGGATTTTTTATTGTAAAATAATAAAAAAATAATACTTGAAAAATTCAACTTTTTTAAACTGATTTTTTATTTACAAATTTAACAAGTTTGAAAATTTTTCTATGTACTTTAATTATAGTTGATTTGTTGTTGCACAGCTTGTTGGTATTTTTTAGTACGTTATAAGGCGCTGTTGCGAAGGCGGCTTGGCGGGTGTTTGCAGTAACAAAATATTGCGACAGATGGCGCTTTGAAATAAGTTCCACTCGAGTTTTATACACAAATTGAATAATGCAGTAGTATTATTTGTTTTTTGCATTTTATTTTTGATTAATAAATATCAAATTCGTGGGGTGATGGCGGCCACCAACCACCAAAAGCTTGCTCCAATTCCACGGCCATACGCAGGCACAAACGATCCTGATGCGGTCCCGCAATCACCGAGAATCCAATTGGCAAACCATTTCCATTGAGTCCCATGGGCACATGAGTCACGGGCAACCCGAGAACGTTGAAAAGTAGAGTGTAATCCACGCCCCACAGATGCAGTGATGTGAAGCCATGTCGCGGTGCCGTCGAATGCATTGTAGGAAACAGCAAGACGCCGTCCTCACCAAGCAATTCCTGCAGACGAAATTGCATCATTTGATAAGAAACCCCATTTCATTGTACAATACTTGCAATCATTTCAGTGGTCAGCTTTTCTGTCTCCTCCTTGTAGGCCTCCAGTTGCTCCCCGGGCATAAATGCGCTGTTGCGTCGCATAAGATCAAAGATCAGAGCATTCGTCGTATAAATCGAATTTCCGGTGGAACTGCGAGCCAACTCCCTTAATGTATCATACATTCTAAATTGTCCATCGAGTACAAATTGCATATTCTCTAGACGAGCAATGCCGCTCAATCCCAACTCTAAGGAGTTGCGGAATCCCGGCAAGTTGACACGTTGCACCTTGAGGCCAAGCCTAGTGAAAAATGTGGCTACTCTCTGTATCGACCTTTTAATGGCTCTTTCGACGCTCTGATGCATCAGTCCATTGAGTCCTTGGAAACCGAAGGAGTAGTGCACTTTGATATTGGTGAGTTCAACGGGTTCATGCAGACGCAATTTGACCGCATTCGGACCCGCCATAATCTCCAGCAATGGACTGAGATCTGTGGCGAATCTTGTGATGGGACCAATGGTCAAAAACTTTTTGAAATCCGCATCATTAGAGTTGGGAAAATGGCCATCGACGGAAACAATGCCGCCGGTGGGCTTGTGGCCAAAGACACCGCAAAATAAGCTTGGAATGCGTATGGAGCCGCCAATATCGGAGCCAATGCCAAAGAGCGAAGCTCCCGCCCCGTTCAAGGCGCCCTAAACGAAGAAGAGATTCAATTTAGAGATTTCTTCAGTTTGTTGTCAACTCACTTCGCCTCCGGAACTGCCGCCGGGAGTGCAACCATAGTCATAGGGATTCAGACTGCGTCCATTGATAAGCGTGTCTGTGTCCACGGAGTAGCAATATTCTGGCGTGGCAGATACGAGCAGGGGAATGGCGCCAGCGGCGCGTATGCGTGCCACAACAACGCCATCTTCGGTGGCACGAACACGTTTCCGAGAGATGCTGCCAACGGCAAAGCGCATGCCACCCAATGCACAGGATTCCTTGACGGTGACGGGCAGACCAAGTAACGGGAGTCGCTCGAAGAGTTGCCTTAAATCGCCGGCGGATGCAATGCGCTTATCAACGGCACGCGCATCTCGCAAAGCGCCGAGAAAACGATCTTCCACAATGGCATTTAGTATGGGATTGACGAGTTTGATGCGTTCGATATATGCGCTCACTAGATCATAGGATTTCAGCTGTAAAGCACAGTTATCGATCAACGCCTTCGTTATCGCCATCGGTAGTCAACTTACCTTGCGTGCACGTAGTCGATTGCGCAGTTCCTGCACATTGTAGGTTAACAAGCGATTGGTGATTGGAGGAGATACGGTGTCGTCACGAAATAGTCGTTTCATCCATAACCGAAACATGAATTGTAACGGATATGCAAGGAAAGAAACAAATTTTATGGTTAGCAAAAGTAGACGGACAAAGAACTCCATTGCGAATGAACAGCGAAAGAACGGAGAACGCAGCGAGAGAGCGAAAACAAAACCGAATTTAATGCTTGCATCAGCTGAGAAAGCCGGCAGCACACTGAGACTGTGAGTGACAAGGCGTTAAGCTTTAAACCAACCAAAAGTTTGGCTTAGCGAAGACTCGGTGAGAGAACAAGGAGAGACAAACAGCGTACGCATGTGCTCTGCTGAGTTCGCAATTGTATGTGTGTGAGAGTGAGCTTTGACGACAAGTGCAAAAATTAATCCAGACAGATAGAGAGAACAACCGAGAGTGCGCGCATTGCCTAATTTTAGCACGCAGAGATTAACTAAAGCTCCCAGACCATATCGATAACGATAGCTGAACAACAAAAAGAAGTGTCTCTTTTTTTTTGTTTTATTTTTGCTCAAAGCATTTATTTAGAAAAAAAAATATATGCCGTAACCTCAGCCATTAAAGTGTTTGGTGTAAAAGTATTTTTCCAATTAATTTTATTATTACGTCAACTGATGGCGCACTGGTGGCGCCCAACCGCGAAAAGCGCCCTCCAGTTCCGCAGCGATTTGCAGACAAAGCTTATCCTGATACGGCGCCGCCACCACCTGAATGCCGATGGGCATGCCCCGCTGAGTGAAACCCATGGCAACTTGCGTGGCCGGAAATCCGAGCACATTGAAGATAAGCAGGTTATCAATCCCCGTGATATTGAACAGTGACGTGTGAAAGTTGAGAGCGGTATCGTGGAAAGTGGGCAACAAAAGAACGCCGCGATCGCCAAGCAGTTCCTAAGCAGTAAATGATAAAAATTAGTATCAATGACGCTAACTTTATATACTATAACCCACTGTTAGATATGTCTTAATTGAACGGGCTTCCTCGCGATATTGTTCCATGTGATCGGCACTCATGAAGCCATTCAGACGTTGCATCAGCTCTATAAAGATGGCCTCCTTAGTGAACAGTGAATGTCCAATGATAGAATTGAACAACTCGATCCATAACAGTTTCATTTTGGGCTCTCGATGCGCCTGTTGCGTCACTATGCTCGGCAATCCTTTGAGATCTAACAGACCCACGAGAGCAACCTCCATGGAGTTGTCCAGAAAACTCATATCCAACTAAAGCAAATTACGTTAAATGACGTTAAAAAAGTGTGATAGCTACAATCGAGCGTAATTGGCTCGGAGATACCCGCTACTTATTTTTAAAGATAACATTATTTAAGTTACAGATTTTCTTACAGAGGTATTAAATTTTTCGGATTATTGTAAAATTGTGCAAGTGTTCTTAAGAAAGTATTATTGAATGCCTTTAAATTGTCTTAGTTACACCCTTTGTTGTGCCTGTAAGCATGTCTTTAATTTTTAATATAAACCCACAAATATTTATATATATACATACATATGACATAACTCCATAATTTTGTTGAGTATGCAATATTTAAGTTAGAGGTTTTCTTACAATTAACATTATCTTGTCATAAGACTGTTAAGTTTTCGGATTATTGCAAAATTGAGTAATTATTAGAATTGGTGCTTCTTAAGAAAATGTCCGTGTTTTAAATTTTATGAATACTGTATTATTCAATATGCCTTATACGATCCATGTTGTGTCTATAAGCATGTCTTTAATCTTTAATATAAATAATTTCTTTTAATATTTATGTGTACTATAAATATTTTTCTTTTAATTCTATGACAACTCTACTTTTATATGCCTTTTGATCAAGTTTCCCGTGAAAGGTATACCTTATACTCTAAAAATATAATTAAAATAGAACTCGACTCACATTTTTTGTAGCTAATCCGGCCTTTTCGAAACATTTAACGGCGCGTGCAACAGCAAGTTGGATTTCTGGGTGCACGCTGGGATGCGTCAGACTGTTTGTACCCGAGAAGCCGTAGGCATAATGTATCTGCAGATGTATTAAGTATTCAGTTAGAACTCTGCCAAGAGCTGGCAACCTACCTTAATTTCCTTGAGAGCCACAGGCTCGGCAAAGTTGAGCTTGTGTTTGTTATCGCCGGCCATGATCTCGAGTAGCAGCGGCATATCGCGGGCAAAGCGTGTGATAGGTCCAATCTGTAGCAAATTGGGGAAATTCTCATCTAGTGTCGAGTACGGAAAATGTCCCTTAACAGAGGTTAAGCCACCGGTGGGCTTGTGGCCATAGACGCCGCAAAACATGGCGGGCAATCGAATGGACCCGCTAATATCGGAAGCAATGCCAAACGTGGAGGCGCCGCAACCATTCAATGCTGCCTCACCCCCCGATGAGCCGCCCGTAGTGCGAGCAAGATCATAGGGATTCAGACAGCGTCCATTGAGCACCGTGTTCGTCTCGAAGCTCATGCAAAACTCCGGATTGGCCGAGACCAGCAAAGGAATGCCACCAGCGGCGCGCACCAATGCCACAACATCTCCATCTCGAGGCGCCTTCATTCCCTTGCGCACCACACTGCCCACCGAAAACGAGAGTCCTTGAAGGAAGGGTAAATAGGCCAGTTAAATATGTAAGACACCCAATTCCCGCTCTTTAAGTGTGACTTTCAAGTAAGATGGCACTATCGATAGTAGCACACACTTTTGATAGTGACGCAAACCAAATGCCTGGACTGTGGCAAAGAATACAAGGCAATTTGTCAAAATTTGTATGTAGAGAGGGAGAACAATCGACACTATCGATGACTCATCGATAGTTCTCCACCTAAACTTCTTACGTAATTTATATAATGATATGTTCAGATATCACTTAGTATGCGGCTATTATAATGAGTGCTAGATTTCAAATTATGCTAACCAAGCGTTTTGTTAAATTTTCGGCGTACTCTAAAATTAAAATTACGAAAGAACTGACGGAGTGTTTACAGTAATATTTGTGTGTAGTAAGAAAAATAGCTAATATTGTATATGAATAATAATTGTTATATCTTTTCGGGAATACAAAGAAATCAACATCAAAATGATTTAAGTCTTTAAAAACTTTTCAAGATTGAAATCTTCATTATCAAAAATTTCTTTTAGAATCAAACATTTTAAAAGTAGCTTGTGAGTTTTCAGAACGGTATTTTATCTTTCCGACATGTTAAGTATAATATCGTAAAATTGTAATATACATTGAAAATACACAGTGTTTTACAGTCGCGCGTTTCTGTTGACACACAAACGTATTATGCCCTAAAACGCTGTAAGTGGTGGCTATAAAATAACTGTGATATATGGCTAGCTTACCCTTGAGGCCGCAGGACTCCTTGACGGTGAAGGGAATGCCCAGCAGGGAATAACGTGTGAAGAGTGCCACGCGGTCGTATTCGGTTTTCGCATTGGCAATTAGCTCATCCGCATGCCTTGCCTCCTGCAGCGCGGCCTCGAAGCGCTCCTCAACGACCGCATTGAGAGATGGATTCACTTCCCGCACTCGTGCAATGTACGCCTTGACCAATTGTTCCGACGTCAGCTGAGGGGCGGCGAGTCGACCAAGTTTAGTATAATATTTATAGCAAATTATATAATCATCATTACCAGATCACGCTTCAAATCGAGCACTAACTCGATAACTGATTTGAGGAGTACGGGATCTTTGATGGGTGGATAATTTGGCGCTTGTCGTGGACGCATAAACCCCAATATCGTGTCAACCAACAGGCCCAAATAGGTTAGCAACGTTGCCAGAATACGTAGAAGTACTTCCATGTTCTGCTTTTAAATCACACACGTAGTCAATCGAGAGGTCAAGAAAAGGTTTTTCATTAATTCGAATTCAACGACTTCCACGTACTTTAATTTGCTAGTCACTGAATCGAAAGTGGATTTGCTAATGCGCTTCTTGTTTCTTGTTCGAGCTTCGTCTTCTTGGGGTTCTTCTGTTGCCTTACACTTCGAGGTCTGATCGCGGACTACGCCGAGTCATCGCACATGGATCCGGGGCATGCGCCAATTCAAATTTAATTCAAAAACTAGTGTTTCGAAACGTTAAAATTTCGATGCTAAGCAGGGCTGGGCAGCATTTATTGGCAGCCATTCCAAAAAGTTCGAATAAAAACTAAAATAAACAAATCATATCAAATGGTTCAAATAAAAGTGTTAAAAATATAAAAAGACTTTTCCATTCTATGTAAATTTGATTTCAAATAAATTCCGATTTAAATTACCAAATTTATTTTTGACATTTTAATTTGTCAATTTTGAAGTTCTTATTTGAAACCCGAAAAACAAAGAATCTAGAAACTAGATCTCACAGATTATAAGCTACCAATATTTTTATGAATATTATTTTAGATATTTTTCTAAAATTTCTGAACTCCTTGAATGAACCTTCGCGAATTTTTCTCAAAAATCATTGGCTAAAATTTACTGCAACTCATTTTTTTTTATCTTAATTTTTAAGAATGAGATCTTACTCGTTTTTTTGTCTGTTCTTTCGACCTGCAAACTTTTTCCTCTTTTTCATAAGATTTAATGCAATAATAAAATCTTTTTTTTTGTTTATTTTCTCAGACATAAATGTTGTATTTATTTAATGTTGTAGTTATTGTAACACGCTTTTCTTAGGTGCTAAGGAAAAGGAAATGCTTAATTAACTAATCGATTTAGACTATAAAACAACAGATATTCAAAAATGTAACTGATAACAGTTTCACAATCTCAACAGAATGAACTCAGTGAGGCAACTTGGCTTACGATGAGATAGAAAAGACAAAAAACAATAGATTAACCAATAACAATAACATTGAAAATACTATATTAAAGTCAACTTATTGAGGCAGCTCGGCATAGACGCGAAATAACATACATAACATTTTTTTTTATGTATGTATGGTATACACTTATAATACAAATATTGTTGGATATATTTACTTATATATTTGTACTACCCAAAATCTGAGCAGTTGTTTGTAGTTTCCAGTTTTCGTCTGTCTATCGGTCATCGGGCATCGTTAATCGCTCATCGATCATCATAAATCGGTCATCGGTCATCGTTAATCGGGAGTTTGCGCGCGCACAGAAATTGACATTTATACACGGATATTATAGTTTCCAATATAGTACACACAATATAATTATTTGCGTTTCTCTTACACACATACTTATTCAGTTGAAATGGGTATTCAATATGCATGTGTTATTTGTATACTTTGAGTATAGAATATACATTGATATTTTCTCACAATTAGCTGATATACATACATATGTATGTAGAGCTGAGCTGATCTGCATCTCTCGCTCTATATACGATCGTGTATGTCTGATATAAACAAATAAAAATGTTGTGGGGATATGTTATCGCATCAGGGATTATGTAAGAAGTACATTTATCTATATTATATATTTAGTATGCTATAGAGATAGTTGTGTACGTTTTGGGGGATGCTTCTCATAGAGTATATGTAGTATATAAACATTAATTTATTTATTGTCTAAAACATTCGCCTCAAAACCTAATACCAACTTGTATCATATCATATCATATCATATCGTATCGTATTGTATTGTATTTGTATTGTATCGTAAACAATAGTTTCCATTCTAACTAACACACACCTTTGGCTACTTAAATTACATTTACTTAGCACACCACAGACACCTTTTAAATTTAGAATTCAATCGGCGTCGACTGTCGACAGCATCCCATTCGATTCGATTTGATGGAGCATTTATAGATATTCGATATTAAGGTTATCTTATGGTATATTTTGTGGACACACGGCATTCGGGGGCTCACGGGAATGCTGTGTGCCGAGTGTGTGTGTGTTTTTAATGTGTGATTCAAATGCAATGTCAAATCGAATCCGGGAATCAAGGATGCTCTATTCGCAGTCAGAAGTTCGCTTAGGTCATGTGCAGATCGCCCTTAAGGATGCGCATAAAGGTCTTCTTGAACTGTTGATTGGCCAGCGCATAGCAGAAGGGATTCATTGGACTGTTGGCATAGCAGAGAAAATACGAGAACATATACAAATGCTCATTGGTGCACGGTGGATCGCGGCAGAAGCCCTCGACCAAAGCGAGCACATGATACGGCGTCCAGCAGGCCACAAAGCAGCCCAGAATGAACGAGATGGTGCGAAACGCTTTGCGTGCCCGATTCTCCGACTTGGACTTTTGCCGGCTGCCCCCGCCAATGCCCATGACCAGGGGCAGCGCCTTCTTGCTCTTGAAATGCTTGCCAATCGAATGCATGAAATGCCTTTTGCTCGAGCTGCGTCGCGAGACGCCGCCGTCGTCGCCATCCAGCTGCTCCTTGGCATCCTTTCGACAGCCACCAGCCGAGCTGCTGGTGGTGCCCGATGTGGATGCCATCTTATTGGTATTACTATCGGACGCTTCGCGCTCATCGATGCGCTCCAGTTGAGCTGCAGTTGTTGTGGTTGCTGCTGCTGCTGTGGTTGCTGTGGCTGCCGTTGCCGTTGCAGCTGCAACTGTTGGTGATTGTGTTTTGGGTGGCGGTGGCATCGGGGAATAGAGCACCGCATCCTTGCTGCTCGTCTCCATGGGACTGGAGGCACGTCGATGTGGACTCTCCGGCTGCTGATGCTTGCCACCGGGCACATCCAGCAGGCAGATGGCCTCGATGCAGCTCTCGCGTCGCACCTTGGCAAAGTCCTCGATGCCTGTGTATGAGACGAGAAGACGTTTTTCAATGGCTACCTGCTCCAGGGATTGTGACTGTGACTGTGACTGGGATTGAGTTTCCCCCTCTTGGTTGCATTGTGGCTCAACGGTTGCGGTTGCGGTGACGGTAGCGGTAGCGGTGGCGGTTGGGGAACTGTTGGTTTGGAGCTGTTTACGTGCGGGTGGCGGTGGTGGAATGGCACTGCGTTGACTGCTCGAGGCGACGCGTTGTGAGCGCACACTCTGCGAGCAGCTGGTCACACTGTCGTTATTCTGCATGGCCGAACTCTCGTCCATGTAACGCAACTCGGAGTTGTTCGTCAGCAGGTCATAGGTCATGGCCAGCTCACTGTCAGCGCCTGAGCTGCAGTTGCCAAAGGGACGATCCGAATAGTCGGACAGGGGCGTGGGGCATTGAAAGGCTTCGGGTGGCGGCAAGATGGCTTGGACGAGGCATTGTTGCACCTGTTCGTGTGGCACTTCAATGGGCGCCAGGTCCACGGGTGACATGGGATCGGAATTGCATTGCTGCTGTGCTTGCTGTTGTTTGTCTAGATCTTGTTGTTGCTGTTGCTGTTGCTGCTTGTTGTTGTTGTGGAAATCAATGAGGCGTTCATGCTCGGCTATCTGGGAGAGCGTGGAGCAGGAGGTGCGCTTGGGCCGCTCAACGGGCGTATGTGCATGCTGATGTTGATGTTGCTGCTGTTGCTGCTGATGATGATGATAATGATATTGGTGATGATAATGATGATGGGAATTATGATAGTGATGTTGTTGCTGTTGCTGAGCGTGTTGCTGCCCCATGCCCACCTCCTCTTTGCTCTGCGCCCGCTGCAGGCTCGTTTGGTGTGCTAGGTGATGATGGTGCGGCGATCTGGGCCCCATCGAGTGCATCGCCTCAATTGACTTGGAGTTGGTGGTGCTCAGTTGCAAGTTACCTTTGCTGCGTGTCGCCAGCAGCGCTGCCTGTGCCCCAAACACCAAACCGATGGACGAACGCTTTCGCATATTGGCCAACTTCTGTTGATTGAGCAGCTGTTGCGTCTGATTCACCGACGATTCCTCATCGGAATCAAACGCCGGACTGCTCGATCGTTCGCTCTTCTCCGCCTCGGCTGCGGCACGCTTCGATTCCTCGATCTTTGCCTCCGACGCACGTCGCTGTTCGGGTGTCATCTTCTCAACAATCGTTTCGCTGGCCTGGGCCAAAGGATTCGCCTGTCCCGAGCCACTTAAACGCTTCACCGTTGTCGTGCAACTGCCGCTGTCGATTTCGTTGAGTGCACTCGACAGCTGCACCTTCGTCTTCAGTATCTTCTCCTCGATGACACCAATGCCAGCCGCATGCCCCGCCATGCCGGACATGGCACCAGCACTCAACGCCACCATCGATTGCATTTTACGCTGCTTCGCTTCGCTGCGCTTCTGCATGTCGTAGGCCGTCTTATAGATGCCGGCGTAGAGCACAAACAGCACAATCAATGTGGTCCAGTAGTAGCCAATGATCAGGGCCGTATTGAACACGGGATCCTTGAGGAATTGCACAGCGCATTGGCCCGGCAAGAGATCACGTTTACCCGTAAAATGCTCCCAGCCAAAGATCGAGATGAAGAAGAGCAGCGTGGGTATTATCCAAGTGATCGACACCATATAAATGACACGAGTTCGTGTGCGCCAACTGCGATACTTGGCCGCAATCTTCACGGAACAATAGCGATCGATGGTGATCAGCAGCACCGTGTACTGGGAAACAAGGCAAACGGTATAGTCCACGGATAGCCAGAGATCGCAGAGCAACGGTCCCAGATCCCAGTAGCCGCGTAGCACATAGATCGTATAGAACGGCATCGATACAGTGCCTGCAAATTGAATGGAAATAAATATAAACAAGTAAGAAAGCTACAATCGAGTGTGCTCGACTGTGAGATACCCGCTACCCATTTTAAAACAAGAAAGAAAGTTACAGTCGAGTATGCTCGACTGTGAGATACCCGCTACCCATTTTTAATAAAGCAAAATATTGCGGTATTATTTTCAAAATATACCGAAAATAATACAAAAATACTAAAAATATACCAAACGTTATATTTGTTATATCGATGTAGTACCACATTCAAAATATACCATAGGCGGCACAATATACCAGATTATCGGCCAAAGCAACTAAGAACCCTAGTAAGTAGGCGATTTTGCCCATACACAAGTATTTCTTTTATAAGTTCCACAATTTTTATCTGATCGCAATCAAATTTTCAGGAATCATAAATACTATAGTTTTCGATTTTTTAACTATAGAATTGCGGGGATTTTTTTGAATTGCGGGGGCTGAAGTGGGCGTGCCAAAAATTTGAAACAAACTTGATCTGCGTGCAGGCATAACAAATGCTGTCGAAAAAAACTTATAGCTCCATCTCTTATAGTCTCTGAGATCCAGTGTTTCATACGCACAGATGGACAGACACACAGACGGACAGACGCACATGGCTAGATCGTCTCAACTGTTGATGGTGATCAAGAATATATATACATTATAGAGTCGGAGATGCCTCCTTCTATCTGTTACATACATTTCCTGCCAGCACAAAGTTATAATACCCTTCTACCCTATGGGTAGCGGGTATAAAAACTAAAACGAATTCCAGGAAAATTCTCGACTCACCAATCAACATGTCCGTGGCGGCCAGCGAGGCAATAAAGTAGTTGCTGGGCTGCCGAATATTCCGATCCACAATGAAGGCCAACAGCACCAGAATGTTGCCACCCACCGTCAGCAGAATGCACATGAACAAACAGAGCGCAATCGCAATCGTTTGCCAAGTCTCAAACGGTGGCAACACTGGCGACGGTCCACTATCCTCCAGCGGAGGTGCAGTTGCCTCCGTTGAGATATTCCGGCCAAAGGTCGTTAGATTTACACCGAAATTACGATACCATTGCAGCTGCTCATTGGCCGGCCACGAGTTGAAGTCCGTGATTTCGCCATAGATCTTTGCTGCCTCCAGAAATCGCTTGCACTCGGCGTTCTCAATCACACGATTGTAGAAGACACGACACAGATTCTCACGCTCTTTGCGTATGCGCCTAGAATGTGACAATTTGTTGAAATCATTGTAATGTAAATATTAACTGTTCACTTAACTTAATATTAAGTATTTTTTTAAATTATTAACATTAATTAGCATACTTCAATGCATACAAAGTGCAGTTGGATAAGTCAGTAATATTAAATAAATATCTTTCGTAATTTACAATTTCATTTCTAAGTGCAACCGCAGCAATAAGTATTGCTCATACAATATTTGTTGTATACAGTCGAATAACTAATATTTATTAATAACTTAATAAACCTAGAAGTGCAGCTGCAGCAATGAATATTGTAATATATTTATGAACTTAACTAATAACTTAAGGAAGTACATATGAATATTTTGTATTTCTCATAATTTATAATAGTACAAAACGAAGACGGAGCAAACGAAGACGGAGCAATCTATATTCTATACCAATCATATTGTACTAAATATATTGTATATATTCAGTATTTATAACTTAGAATTAACTTACAGGGTTATAAAGGGCAGACAGTATTATAAAGTAAATATGTACATATGTACTATTTATGTCTATTTAATATTTAGTATTTTTTTAAACTGAGTATTGACATAATTATAAGCATACAAAGTGAAGAATGAGCAATCTATACTAAATACATAATAAATATATATTATTTATAACTTAGAATCATATGAAGCGCTAAAAAGTATAGTAGTAGTATTTATTATATTATAATCATTTAGTATTATTTTGTAAATATACATATTTAATTATGCGTATTTCTTTATTGTGTACATACATACACACATACTTAATATTTAGTATGTTACTTAACTTCATATTAACATACTGACATACATACATATATTATATATTAAATGTAAACATACGTATACTTAATCTTTAGTAGTTTTTAATTAGTATTAACTTAGTAGAAGCAAAGTGAAGATGGAGCAATCGGCATTGTAAAATAAATAATAAATATATACATGCGTACATTACTTTAATCTCATTCTCCCATGCTTGTTAAATGACTAAATAATTTTGATCATTTTAGCATTTAAGTTTTAATATGCTTTAAATTTGTAAATACTTTTAATAAATTTTCGATTTCGACTTATAAATAAATATTTTAATAAAAAAAATAAAAATGGAATAGGATTGTGCAATTTCTTACCATTCTGTTATCCAGTTCGATTTGATAGAGTATACATTTTCGGTTCTATTGCCAGCATCAATTTCGCTGATGCCATTAAGGTCCTCGTCGCTGCTGTTAAAGCCCGAAGTCGAAGACTTGGCTAGCGAACGCATTTTACTGGCTTTTCTTTGATTTTGTTTTTCTGGCTCTTGGTTACTTTGCAATTGCTCTTGGTTATTGTTGATATTGTGTTCGTTCCTAGTTCTTTACGATAATAATTCGTAAGTTATTCAGCGCTGCGAAGGAGCTGTCTGTGTGCATTGCCAGCCCAGTTCTGGTTGACGTCCTCTTTGTGGTTGGCCCTGTCTTCGGCCAGCAGGTGCAGCATCTGTAAGTGGCAACAAAGGAATTTCATGAAATTGGTACTGTTACTGCTACACGGCTGTTACACTTGATGCCGGTCTTGGTCTTTGCTTTTGCTTCCGCTAAGTTTAAACTAATTTTGTGGCCGTTAACTGGCAACCTAGCAGAACGTTGCAAGCTGTGAGTGGCAAGTGGAAAGCGGCAAGAGGTGAGTCTTGCCACCGCGATGGCGAATGCAATTTGCTTGCGACATTTGCATCCGTTTGCCGCTGTTGCTGCCACTGCTGCTATGTTTGTCCTTGGTCCTTGTGGTACTTGCCGCTCATTATGTTGTGGCACGATTTGTCCCGGCCATGCCACTTGATTTTGAAGTGCCTTCGCCACTGTGCCCTCCACTGATTTTCTTTTACTGTTTCTTTTGCTTGTGCGCTGCTAATGCTATTTATTATTTAAAACTAAATATTCACAGGACTTGGCAAAAACTTTGTCCACAGGTCGAACTTCTTGACTGTTGCATCTGATGATGCCGGCAACAAGCTGACGACGAAGCGTTTCAAAAAGGGCGGCAAGTTGGGTGCAGCTCTGACAGGACTTAAAATTGCAACGTCAAATTGAGTTTTCAAGTTTTCAAATATAATTTCCAACAAATCGATAAGTTTTCCTTGGCGCTGTCTGTGCAAATTTCTCAGCAGCAAAATTGAGTTAGGCACACTGCAAAACATAGAGATCTTGAGACACACGCACACACACACACATAGAAAATACTTTGTCGATTGTTTGGGTGTTGCATTGACTTTGACTTTTATGGCCTGTTGATTGAGTGGAAATTGAATTACTTAAAACAATTTGTAACATTTAAATTCTTCGAGCGCAGCACCAACACACAGACTGACACACACAAACAAACACTCTGATAGCTAAGCCTTTTGTTATCGAGCAAGCGCTTTTTGTGGCATGTAAACATAATCCTTGCAACATGTGCGCCACGAACCCCTCGTTGACACCTGTCAACTTCTGCTGTCGGGTTTAAGGCCCAAAACACTTGCCTGGCTGTCGCAATCTTTATGCCCAAAATTGCTTCTTAAGATCTGTGCCTCAATCATGCAACACACATAAAAAAAGCCAATTTCTATGCTAATTGCGTCCTATCAAAACTCTGTACCACACTCAACTTGATTGTCACCTGCACCTGAAATGGGTCAAAGCTTCTGTTTACAAACCAAAAAAACAAAAAAATAAACAATCCTATTTGCTTTTCTCAATCAACTAAAGCTGGTCATAATTTTAGCTCAAATTCAATTATGTTTTTGATTGGATTTCTAAGACTGTGCCAACTATATTTAGAAGTCGCTCAACAAAATGTAAAAATAAGAAATGCGAGTCTGAATTTGAACTGAATGTTTGCATACTCAAATCAATTTAAAATAATATGTTTAAATTTGAAATAATAAATAATAAACATATGCCTATAATATTTGTATTATAAATTTACAAGTACAAATTTGTAGCAATAAATTTTCGAGTGTTTGAATTTCCACTCAAGCTTAATTTATGTCTGTTATCATGAAACAACTCTCTCACAGCAAGCGTCAGAGTATATATAATACTAATATATACTCTTTAGTATATACTACCAATTGACCTTTTCTCTGTTTTTGTTGAATCTTTACACTCAGGTAGATTACATTAGTTCTATAATCATCTTTATTGAATGCAGTCGGAAGCTTGAAAATGGTCGGAAGAATGGAAAAAGCAATTTTCCTAGTACTAATACTTGAAATATTCTTTGTAGCCACAGCTACTACAGAAGAAGTGAGAAAATTCATATAATATAACATATAACAACAAGTGTAAAAAGTGTTTTTATTTTCATTTGGACAGACGTGTAAATCCGAACGAGAAATTGAAGAACAGTGCGGCCCTCATACCTATAAAACTGTGAAGCCAATGCTCGATTACTTTCGTCAAATTAGAAATGAGTTAGAACTAAGTGAATTTAAGGAAAAGCAGCTAAGCGAGTTGAATTCGAATCTTATGGACAAGTATCATGAAATTGTAAAATTGCATGAAAAAGTTATAAAGGAGGCATCTCTAATAGATCAGTATAAAAACCAAATACAAAGTAAGGAAAATGAATTGCAACTATATAAAGAAAAAGTTGATAAATTAGAGTCTGATATTGAATTACAAAAAAACACTATTAATGGATTAACACCAAATTCCAAACTTTTCGAACATTTTGATAAATGCAAGGAAAAATTAGTAGTTGAATCAAAAAATTTAGAAATTTGCGAGGTTCAATTGAAAAAATTAAATTCTAGTGTTATTGAAAAGGATGAAAATATTTCGGGATATAATGCAAAAATTCAAAACGTGACAGAAAATCTTAAAAAAATTGAAGTGCAATTCGACGAGAGTCAAACAAAATTAAAAAATAAAGAAAAAGATCAACAAGTATGTCAAGGTGAGGTTGATAAATTAAATGAAGCACTACAAAATAGTATTCCCTCTAGTTGTGTTCCATTTGGACAATATCCTGGGTATCGTGAAATCAAAGTTTTAGGCAGTGGTATCTTCAGTGTTCTCTGTGATAGTCAGTTAGCTGGGCCTGGGTGGATAGTAATTCAACAGCGAGTTGGCGGAAACGAGAGTTTTGATAGAGATTGGGCTACCTACCGCAAAGGTTTCGGATCCTTCGATAAAGATTTTTTCCTTGGTTTGGAAAATATCTATCGACTCACAAACTCGCAGCGTTACGAGCTTTATATGCATTTGGTTTTTTTAAATGGTACTTCGAAATATGCGCGTTATGACGATTTTAAAATATCTGATGAAAGCCAAGGATATGTACTGAGAAGTTTGGGTGAATTCAAGGGAAGTGTTAACGTTGATGCGATGAGATACAGTCAAAACCGTAAATTCACTACACTCGACCGCGACAATGATGTAGCTTCTAGCAATTGTGCGGTTGCTTACAAAAGTGGCTGGTGGCATGGAGATTGTTTTAATAGGTAAATATTATGAATAAGTATTATAGAAATAATTGTAGTTCATAATAAAATATTCTTGTTTTTATTTCCTATACAGCAACTTCAACGCATTATATGGAATCGATTTCTTTTGGTATAGAAAATTCAATCCACTTAAAGTAGCTAAGATGCTGATACGTCCAAACAAATTAATTTGATACTTGAAGATAATTTACAAATTGCAACTAACCATGCAAGTTGCGAATACATTTAATTTTTGAATTAATAAAATACTTTGTACACTATGTTTGCCTTTGTAGTGATGCTCATAAAATAGCAAAATTAAATGGTGGATATACAAATTAGATTGGAGAACAACCAACGCAGGACACTGCTAAAAATATGGCTTTGATATGAAGCTGAGCGCTAATGCGTTGTTTAGTCCTTCTGTCGTCAAGGTAATAGAAGTAATCCTGTCTTTTGCCAAAGTCCAAAGTGCAGCAGCAGTTGGTGTCCTTGCGGTTTGGCTCACTGACCGCAAGCGGATCTCATTCTTCTCCCTCTCCCAGCTTTACACAGTTCGAAAGGGCGCAAAAGATGTGATTTTTAAAGCAGCTTAAAGCTTGTGCATGTTGCATGGAGCATCAGAGTTGGCAGCAGCTTGTACGTTTAATTATTTAAGGAAGAAGTTTAGCAGGCAACGTAACAGGATGATGGCCAAAGACAAACACGAAAGCTGACTTAAATCAGCAATTACGGCGTGTAGCTTTTACCGTTCACTGTGAGCAACTGAAATGGGCAAATACCCAGTAGCCGAATGTACTATGAGTTTGTAGATGACAACCGTCTCGAGAGAAGTTATCTTGTTGCGAGTCTAATGAATTGCGCATGTTAAACACCCTTTTTGCTGATATTGCTGCTGGGTATGTGCTGAAATTGCCGTTGTTTGGCGGCATGTTGACACAGCTCAATGACAGAAAATCCCGTGCGCCTTTCATGCCATCCTTTAGATAAGATTTTTCATAATGGCACGCTTTATTTGTTGTTGTTGTTGCTGTTGTTGTTGCTTTCCCTTCCGTTCTTCTTTTTTTTTGTTTGTGCCTTTTGCCTTTTGCTTATAATAAACTTATTAAATGTGTAAGCCAGCCGTTGTTATTGCCTTCAAGTGGCGCTCTGACTGGTAGCCGGGTTGCTTTCATTTGCCAAATAATGAAAAATAATTTAATCAAGCAAACAAAGGACCCCATTGGCGGGGTGATAACAAAAGGGCTGTTGGCCAAAAGCAGGTGACACACACAAACTAGAAAGTCTGCAGCTGCTCTCAAGCGTTCATCAGTTGCCTGAAATTCATCAAATATTGGCTTCTTGTCAAATGCAAATTGATGGGCAACGTCGGATAAGCGTTTGGCATTTTGATTTGCTTTTTTTTCTTCGCTTTTCGCTTCTCGTTTTTCGCTTTTTTTTTGTTTTTGTGGCAGGCAGCAGCTGCATGAGGGCTCCTAACGGGATTTGTGCGTAGCACAGTCTAATTTGCGAACCAGCTGCACAAAAGGACATGCAATTTTTGGTGGGCAGCTTTCAATCATGCGCTAATATCCGCGTTTGCTTTGACAGCACGGCACAGCGTACCACAGATAGCAAAGGACAACACAGGACATAGGCGTGGAGTATGGCCAACAATGGCATGTTGGCTGTATGCTGTCCACAACAAAGTCATCTGTCTGGTGTGTGCGGGCTGGTATTTCAAATGTCAACAGCAGCAACGCCAACAGCGGCAGCAGCAGCTATTCTTTTGAGCCAAAAGCAGCGCTTTAACTATGCGCCACAGATTATGAATTTGACAGCATTCCTGGTCTGGAGCAACAATTCTGCCTGCCAGGCCTCGCAGCGCGCATAATGAACTTTCTTGCGAGCAGTGTACACTAAGTTTTAATTACAAGCGCGTCAGTGTCCTTCTTCTATCTACTTCGTCTGTTCGTTGCTGTTGTCGTTGTTGTTGTTGCTTTTGTTAATTCATAAGGCTGGCATAGATTTTTCTCTCAAGGAACTGAACAACTACTGCCTGCGCTGCCACATAAAGTGTCTGTGCATTTTAATCAAAGCGAAATTTTAAATAAATATTAGAAGCAGCGCAAAGTGATGAATAATTTCATTCGCAGCATTTTTTTTTTACTATAGCTTGTCGTCTCTTAAAAGACTCGTTACGCATACGACGCGTCGACGCTGCCAATTGTCTGACGGCAGCGCATAGACAATTTCAATTTTCAGCTTGGCAAACATGGTGTTGCTGGGGTTGGGTTGGGTTGAGGCGTGGTTGCAGCTGACTTGACTTGTCCTTGCCACGTTTGTTGCATGTCAAATGAACTTGGATTGTGGCTGCCTCGGCTGGCTGGCGGAAGACGCAAAAAAACTCTTTGAAAAAGACAACGACGCACGCCAAAACCGCAAACTGTCGTTGTCACAGTCACTGTGTAACTGTTGCGCTCATTTAGCATTGTTGCCGTACGCACACACACATACATACACATATCTCATATATAAATATATGTATGTATATATATGTTGTGTGCTTGCGCGCATCCGCATGCAAATTTAACGAGCGCCAATGGCAAAATTGCGCCCCTAGGCCACTTAGCGTTGTCTTTGTGGCAAACATCGCATACACACACACATACTAACACATTCCAGTATGTACACACACACAAACAGACATACGTATTGCGTTAGTTTTACATCCGGCTGGAAGATAGCGCATAAATGCCAAATGCCGCCACAACACTTGCCATTCAAAATGTGCAAATTGTGCTCGAAGCACTGCGCGATCTTAACTTTTTTTTGCAAGTTTTAAGTATCTTGTCTTGAGTGTGCATTTTTCGTTGTTACAATTCAAAGTTACTCAATCTGGCATGTTGACTTGTGTTCAATAAAAAATTAAATCTATTATGTTGTAGTTATTTACTTTAAAATGTGAAGGTGATTTTCTTGTTTTTTGTTTAATTTTTGCTTCAACAATCTCTAAACAGAAGTTTTTATATTCTATAAAATATTTATAAGTTAACATTTTCTATTTGGTTAGTTTTTCTGAAGAACGTATACGTAATACATAATACAATATAAAATATATTATTACGAAACGTATACTTGAAAAGTTGCGTTTACGTAATATAAATCAATTCTTTATTGCGTATTGCCACCATTGTAGGTGGAAATTAACAAACTTTTTATGGTTAAAAAGAAGTTCCTAGCATAATAAGATTGTTGAAAACTATCTGCCTAACTTTGATGTAATGTAAGTTTGAAAAAATAATTACCGCAAGAGCAGAATTCATTAGCCACAAGTTAAGTAACGATACCAGCTCAAAGCACAATTTGAAATCACTTTCCACCATGGAAAGCTGCTGTTAACAGTTTTAAAAAAGTATAATTAAAAAGTGTAGCATACTTTTGGGATCAACAGAAATTTATTGCATTGGCGGTGCAATAAAACTATTTGATATTGATTACTAGTTTTTTTGTTAACATAATTATTTTCATATGAGCCTCTCATTTTGTTTATTATAAAGCAACTTGCGCCAAATGAGTTATATTATGGTGCTTTATTCGTTGATGATATCAACCGAGTGTGGTCAAAGTTTTGATTGTGTAATAATAATCAAGGCATATATCACACTCGTAAGCATGTGCTATGGCTTGGTCGATTTGCACAACATCTGTGGTTGGTTTTTTTGTGTGTGTGTGTGTGTGTGCTATGTGTTTTTATGATTATGACAATGATAATTCCATTGAAACTTAACGCTGGCTTCTGTTTTTGTGCAACAACTGCAAAAATGCGTTGGCGACACATGCTGCAGATTGCCAAGGCTTCCCCCTTCCCTTCCACTTGTCGTGCCACAGATCGTACGACAATGTCGCTGGAATGGCGCTCATTTAGTGCTAGATACACAAACGATTCGAGCTGAAAATTGCTTGACACAGTTGTTGCATAGCTCAGGTTCTGGGTTGTGGTGTTACTGTGCCCCTTTTGTCCTTGTCATTTCCATGCGAAAAACGAAACGAAACGAAAAAGTAAACAAAAAGTCAGGCAGCAAGCAGCAGGCAGCTCAAACAGCAGTCAGCTGGGGCAACAAAAGGAGTCGCTATGGCCATAAAATGACAGAGCAAATGCCTGCCGCCACCCAGCCCTAATGACACTGATGCGTTTTTGATGATGCCACTGACTCGAATAGCTGCCTCGCTTGTCTGCTTACAAGCCGCCTGTTGGCCTCCCTTCCCCAACCCAACCGTGCCTGCGTTTTTCCTAATTGAATGTTTTTGCGGGTAAAACTCACTTTGTGTCTCGGCTTGTCTGTGGTACAACGTTGCGTATGTGCAATGTGCAGGCAACAGTCGAGGTAGTCAAATAAGCAAGGAAGTAAGCAAGCAAGCAAGCGAGCGAGCAAGCAAAGTTGTTTAAAATTTTTGGCATGCGCAATTAACGTGTCCAAAATTAATAATAATGGCATTAATCATGTAGAGCAACGAGCAGCATTCGCTGTCCTTGGTTGTCAACAACATTAATTATGCTGCTGATGTTATTATCCTGCTGCGCAGCATCCTGTCCTGTAGATGTCGCAGTAAACGTCGCTCCTGCTGTCGCTGTCGCTCTTGTTGTCGCTCTTGTTGTCGCTGTTGTTGTTGTACGTGGCCGTTCGTGCGCCAATTTCTGTGCTACGTTTTATGATACGCACTCTCATATTTCATGCCCTTGCAAGCGCGCATTTTTGAATACACAAATTAAAGATACCCGTGCGAAAAGCGCTCCACATTTCCCCACTCTTCTTCTGCTTCTTCTTCCACTTGTCATTTGACTGCGCGGCAGTTGCGTGTCCATATAATTAATGTGCGAGTCTCCGCACGTTAATCGATAAGCACTCAATTAGCAGGCCTTAAAGGCTTAGACTATATGTATGTATATGCGGCTCTCGTTGCCGTTCTGTCGCTGCTATAAACGAGTTTTCCCTCTAAGCTCTGGAAAAATATTGCGTGATGCATCCTCGAGTGTTGAACTTGGGCTAGACCAACGCCAACACTTTCAGCTGACCAGCTGCGGGTGCAAATTGATTCAATGAGCTTAATTGTGCTGACATTTTCATGTTCAATCGATCGATCAATGGTTGTGTGTGTGCACGTGTGTGTGTGTGTGTGTGTGTGTGTGTGTGTGTGTGTGTGTGTGTGTGTGTGTGTGTGTGTGAAATGTGGATAGCAGCAGCAATATGATATGTTTCATGCTCCAATGTAATGATAGAGCTGCCTTCTCTCTCCCTCCCTCTCTCTCTCTCTCTCTCGCTATGCTCACTCGGCTGGCCATAAGCCTAATTTATGCCTCTTCATGGGGCGGGGAATTGAATATGACAACTTTATAGAGTTTACTTTATTATAATCGCATAAAGTATTTGCCGTGCTGCGTCGACCAAACGAGCTGGGGACCTGGTGGCATGCCACCTGGACCTGGTCCAGGTGAACTTATTGTTGTTGTTGTTGTTATTATTGTTATTGCTGAATGCCTCCGCCTTCATTGTTAGTAGTGCACGCGCCTGTCTCATGCATCTTTCATTGGGCCAACAATGTCGTTAATGTGCCAGGCAGCTGCCTCCTGCCTCAGCCAGCAAGTTTATGCAACAGATTTATGGAAGCGCAGCTACGTGGCATAACTAACAAGAAGAGAGTGAGAGAGAAAGAGCGGCTAGAAATTACAGCACAGGCCAGCTGACGGCATTCCCAGCACAGTTGTTAACTAGCACCACACAAATTGGCTTTGCATTTGAAGCAACTTAGTAATGATTGCCAAGTAAATGCTATGAACTTGCAACTCGCAACTAGCAACCAGCTGTCGACACTGCAACTTGCAACTTTACTCTACGACACACTCAGCGACAGTTTTGCAAGTTGTTGCTGCTGCCGATTGCATTAGTTACTTGACTCTGTCTCTGTAAGTTCTCTGGGTTGCTGACCCAGTGCAGTGCAAAGTTTTGCCATCTTAATTAAATGAAACGCGATGCAGGCAACTGAATCTAACACGATGCCATAGTGCATTATTATTCATGCAACAATTGAGCGGCAACAACTGAAAAATGTTTACTTTGCTGGTCAGCAAGAGAGCGAACTTTATAAATCACTAGAGCATAATATTGTTACTCCCTTTGTGTGATGAGCACAACTCAATTACTTAAGGACATTGCTAGTTTGTACCTTGAATTCCTTTGCCCCATTCAGTTAAGAAAGTAAGTAGTTCCGCTCTGCCAATAACTTCCTTCATTACCAACTAGATGAGCGCTCTGAATGTTTCCGTTCAAGTGTGTTTCTCTGTGATTTCTCACAATAGCCACAGGACACATGCTTGTAAGGATGTGTAATACGAGCAGTTCCTCTTTTTGCCAACGGAAATGAAAGTAGCTCAGTTGTTTATTGCACATTCCAGTGGAAAATTAGTTTTGTTCTATGCATTTACAAAACTTTCAACCGTTTGTCTCTCCGTCAGTCGCTGTGTCTGTTTGTCTGTCGGTAATTGACAACTATAACAATGCCGTAATTGCCTTTTAGTGTTAACTTAATGCATAATTAATTATTTGCCAGCCGTCAAGGAAATCAAGAGCTTCGCTGAGCCGTGCTAAAAGTTCTGCACTGCATATAAATTATATAATGACGACCTCGCTAAATAAATTGTCCATGCGAACGAGTTACTTGCGAACTGCGAGTTGCGAATTGTGAATTGAGGTCTTCGGTTCGATGCCCCCACACAGAAGAAACTGTTGTGAGAAAATGTAGGCATGTAATGAAAGGAATCTTGCAAAATTATATTATGTTAAATTATTGTTATAAATAGAATAAAAATTAAAATATTATCTACAAGAAATAAGAATAAATAATAATATATTCGTTGCAAAGTAATAAGGCTAATATAAAATAATGTTATATTCAGCCCATTTAAATTACACCTCCTAGCACTCTTCAAATTACAGGGTATACGCAAGTAATTTACCATTTAGCTGGACGTCAAAAGCTGAGCTAAATCTAGTGCAAAATATAAATTATAAATTATGAATTACAGCGAACTGTACACAATGTAAGTGGGCAATCACAGTTAACCAAGTGTAATTACTGGCCAACAGGCGAAGGCATTCCGCAGACTTTTGAGGCTTGGGTGATTTAAATGGTACACAACTACAACTACAACTACTTTTATGATGTTATGGCACTAGCATTACGTTTCTAGACTCGTACTGTTTTTGTTGAGTAGTTTTCCATGTTAGACATTTTCATGGCTTTCAGTTGCAGTCATTTTCTGTGATTCGAATCGGGCCTTTTGTTTGGCTTTTCAATTTTGATGCCAAACGAACTTTAAAGGATTTGCTGTTGCAACATGCAAACGATTCTGTAATTTTCCAGCAACCAAACAGCACAATTTCTGTTCGCTGTGGGAAAATGGTTTTTCATTTGTGTGGCTGCATTTTGATTCCCAGCGTTGAAGCAAAAATCTTTTATTGTTTTTTTTTCCTTGCCGTTGTTCGCCCCCAATGTGAATGGGGGCGTATTGCAATGCATAAATTATGCAGAAAATTCTGTTCTTTATTAAAATCGCAGCGTCGTAACCAAAACGATACGTTCATATAATCGACCAGAGACTGAAGAAATCAATACGTATTTAAAAGCAGTATTGCCACAGAATACTCGTACATATCAAATAAAACATGTGGATAATATAGAGACTTTCTACAAGTTGCATTCAATCAATATGAATACTATGAAATACTGTTGAATTGTGAATTGACTGCCCTCGATAATAGATTTTACAGGGTAATCAAACTATAACAAATTACTGCTCTATTGTGAGATACTCTCTAACCATTTTCAATAAAAGTCAATCATTCTACTTACAATATACCAATTGCGATATTAGACTTATAATACCAAAAAATACTAAAATATACCAACGGTAATTTTTGGTATATTGAGATCTCGGTATTCCGATGGAGAAACTGACAGGCGGTTGATCAAGAAGTTGCCTCCAACTGCCAACACACAAACACTTCCAATAAGCACAAAGTTGTAACATAACATTTCCAATAAGCACAAAGTTGTAATACTTTTCAACCTTATGGATAGCTGGTATAAAACTAGGCCTATCTAGTGTACAAATTAATAAAATATTATAGCTCAAAATTAACGGAAGCATAGATTGTTCGGTATTGAAGTTGTCAGCAGCGTAATCAATGACAAGTTCCGGGAAAAATTGGGTATTTTCATTACCGAAAATGTTGCTGATAAGCTATATCATATCGTTGTATTATCATTAAAGTTGCAATGGCCGGGTATAAGCAGTCTGGTTTGGTTCGTTGGCGACTGAGCATTATGAATTCGCCATTGAGTTTAAGGGGCTTTAAATCTCTTGGTCTCTGTTGTTTCGGCATGTTCATTTTCATTTGTGTTGCATACCGAAATGTTAGCTCGAAATTATATTACACAGAAATAAGCAGAGTTGTTGATAAGACTAGTGATCAAAGACTTGCCACAATAAATAACTCTTTACCCTTTTATTACGTGGAGAGCAGTCGATGCAAGATTCCATATATTGATCCATTTGCGGCGGATGTAATGGAGATATACAAGCCGCAAGTGTTTGAGAAGTGCAGCAATGAATCGGATCTGGTCCGACCTATATACGATGTGAACAGTGGACATTATGTGCTGCATATCAACAACAGCGTCGTGTCACAAATGCTCAATTCCAGTGAAATACAATTCAAGTGCTACTATCAAGAAATTAAACACAATGATAGAGAGGTGCCACCTATGTAAGAGTCTAGTGTATAATCTTATTTTTTTTTTTTTTAGCATTCTAATAATTTAATTGTATTTTCTTCTATACATTACATGATAAATATCGTAAAATATTGATCTATTTAATTTTGTTTAGCATAATAATATTTAAATTTATTTTCTTCCATACATTACATGATTTCCCCTAAAGCAATCTTTTTAAATTGATGTCGCCTGTGTATTTTGAAGATGGATTTCAAGTACCGCTTTCAGTGCACGCCATGTTATTGAATTGCTACAAGTTAGGAAATGAATCGAGCATACTACAAGTCGATGGATACGCTTTGGTTCAGAATTTGCCTGCAGCAGTAGCAGAAGGTCCTGCGGGACCACCAAAGGGAAAAAAACCAAAGTTAGTAACACCAGTGCCTCCAATAGGAGCCGGACCTCAAGCACCTGATATGGACGAGGACGAATTGGCCGAACTTTTAGGATTTGCTGGAACTGACGAGACTCCGGCAAAGAGTTCAGAACGGCGAAAAGCTAGTGTCATAATGTTTGGCATTGACACAATGTCCAGTGTGAATGTTAGACGCATGATGCCTAACACATTCAAGTTTCTCAACCAGCCCGGTTGGTACGAGATGCAGGGGTACAATAAAGTAAGTTAACACTCTTTAAATGCTACAGACTTGGTTAGTAAACCTATGATAGGTGGCGGATAACACCTTTCCCAATTTATTGGCAGTGCTCAGCGGTTATTCGACGATGACGGCAAAGCAGAAGGTCTGCAATATTGATGTCAAAGGATGCTTAGACAAGTTTCCTTTCATTTGGAAATATTTGAAGAAAGCTGGTTATTTGACAGCTTATGCAGAAGATGCAAGCTACATAAACACATTTACACTGAGGAGACCGGGATTTGAACGAGCTCCCACAGATTATTATCATCTGCTCTTTATGCAGGCATTTGAAAGAAAATTGCAAAGTTGGAAATGTGCGAATTGCACAATGGATTATTGCTATGGCAGACGTTTGCAGAGTAGCTACGTCTATGATTACATGAAAGAATATGCAAGGCGATATGTGGCCAAGCGACCTATTTGGGGACTCTTCTGGTCGAGCAGCTTTACACACGATGACTTCTTGTTGGCATCTAAGATGGACAACTATGTACTGCAGTACTTTAAGGACTTTGAGGCAGATGGAGTGTTGGCTGAAAACATTGTGATCTTTTTCTCCGATCATGGTTCCCGCTTTGGAGAATTAAGGAGTTTAAGCAGCGGCTTCTTAGAGTCACGTCTGCCCATGTTGTTCATATATTTGCCACCTTGGTTTCGAGCTCAATACCCAGAATATGCAGCGGCTTTGGAGCTTAATCGTAATCGCCTGACATCGAATTACGATTTACACAATACCCTGAAGCATATTATAGAACTCGGTGCTGCGCCAAATGCGACTTCATTGCCAAGGTCAGCGAGTTGTGCCACATGTCAGTCGCTCTTTTATCCCATCAAAGAGCAACGATCTTGTGCAGATGCCGCGATTCCCGATCACTTTTGCACCTGCGAGCCATACAAGTCCATCAAATACAAGTGGACAGATCGTATGACAGAGCTTGTGGTTGAGCACATTAACGAATATCTATGGGCCAAAAATCTTGGCAATTTATGCGCGAATCTCACTTTAAAGTATGTAGAAAATGCGAAGGTTAAAATTGGTCTTGACATGGAATTTCCCAAACCAGCATCCGAAATGAAGAAGGCTCAGTATCAGATTACATTTATAGTGAAAGAAAATGATGCGAGATTTTTTGCAACAGTTGTTTATAATAATGTACTCGATGTTGTGGACGTAGATGTCGAGACAATAAATCGTTTAAATAGCTATAGTAAAGACTCATTCTGCGTTGAAGACAGAATGGCTCAATTATTCTGCATCTGCCAAAATACAGTTGCCAATTTGATACATTACTTCTACGATAAAAAATGATAAAGAGAAAAAAGTAACCTAAGCGTATTAGAAAATAGAGTGCGAAGAAATCACACATATGTTAACTGAATTTGTACACTTGCTGATTGATAAATCAGAAATCAGAAAATCCGACTTAAGTCGAAAAGAAGATTCGCTTCTTTTTATCCCCAGCTCGTTAAATATTGGCACACATGTCCTACGTAATAAATATCTCTGGAATTAAGGTCCAAACCACAGCAGAATTTGTTGTTGTATTTTTTTTCTTTTTTGCTTGCCATCCTTATATTTTGTGCTGTCAACGCATTATGTAATTATTTATGAAATTATGAGAAATGGCGCAACGCGTTTTAGCCACGTTTTTTTTTTTGCTGAGCCTTCTGAGAACGTGTTGTGGCACATTTAATGGTTGTCCTTGCAACATTAGCGGGCACGAGTGATGATATACAAATAGTAGCGGGGCTGTTGACAAAGCGCTGACAACATACACACAGACATAAGAGACAGGACATGGACGTGGCTGGCACGTGAGTTGCCCCAGTGCATCGTTAAAGATTTATTTTGAAATTCCAATGGGTTACCAGAGAACAACGCGCCAAGCGTCGCCGCATCGCGTAATTGTGCACTTTAAATTGTAGACTGGAGCGGAGGGCGGAGCGGGGATGGAGCTGTTGTCTTGCCGTCAGTTTTGCTTACTTTTATGGTAATAATTTCAGTCAACGGAAACGGAAATGTAAAAACGTGTTGCCAGGAAGTCATAATTCAGCTTAGACAAACGACAGATAGCCGACAGACGGGGCAAGAAGGGAGGAGGATGGAGGACGGAGCGTGGAACGTGGAACGAGGCAGACCGCAACACATGCAATGCTTTGTCAGCTGTTGTTGTTGTGATTGCTGCTGCTTGTTGCTGTTGCTGTTGCTGAAGGACTACATCGCATTAATGTGGTTTTACAACATGCCGAGGCATAAAAATGAGAAATTGCTGCCACACATGCGGCAACTCACGCTGTGTTCTTGTCTGTCTGTGTGTTGTAAGTTAAATCACAGCTCTCGGGGTGGCAGGCAACAATATAGTCGAAATTAGCGCAAAATGAATAATAAATGTGGCCCTAATAAAATGCAAAACAAAAGCGCGCGAGCCACAGCCAACAGCAAAAGCAACAGTAAACACAGCTCAAAGTTCAAAGCGTTGCCCAAAAGGTCAGCCAAGTGTCCGCTGCCCAAGCAGATGGAGATTTATGTTTAATTAAATGCCACTACACAGAGAGACGGCATAAAGTTTTTATAGTTGTCGATTTCCGGAAATGTAGCAAAGTTCTCTTCATACCCAAAATAAATAACAAGTAAAAATATGCTAGATGAGTGTGCTTCAATGTTCAAAAATGATGTACGCAACTTTCAAGTGTTTTATCACGTATACGTACGAGTATTCATAGACAGACCGACTTGTTTTTTTTGCACTTGAGTTCACAACACTAGCGTTGATTGCTATGAAAAATATGCAAACTATGCATATAATGAGGGTGGGACAAAAATATGCATATGTTGTAGAATGCGAAAGTTGTCACAAATACGTTTCAAACGAAAACAAAAATTGAAATTAATAAGCATAAAGTAAATAAAGAGCTGACTTCACAACTGAATAATAAAATTGTGTTAAATTCAAAATGAATTAAGTAAATATTTGCAAATAATAGTGCAGACTTTCTCTTGCTCTATAAAACGAGCACGTTGCCAGCAAGAAATATTATGATTATAATGTTGGCTGCTTGAAAATGATTTCTGGGATTGTGATGCATGTTTAATAAATAATTAAATTACTTTGCTTAATGCTTATCGCTGACTTGGGTACGTCTGCGCTTCCCTTTGTGTGGATGCTGAGTTATGAACCATAAAGAACTTGCAACTTTTTGTTGTTGTTGTTTGTGTGGGGCACACTCTGTGGTTCATTGTATAAAGCATAGTCGAAACGACGACGCTTTATGCGCGGCTCAAGCATTAATCCCTAGCTGTGTTTTGCAGCTGCCACAAATACCGAAATCTTTCAACAAGCATGGGGCAAATCTTTTAAAGTCACAGCGTGCCACAGCCGCCTCCATTCAGGGAGTAGGAAAAAAGAGAAGATGCTTGGTGTTGGTTGCCACTGTTGATGATGATGATGCTAGCGCTGCGACTGCTGCTGCTGGCTGGCAATTATCACAACATCGTGTCGCAGTCATCGTCCTTGCTATTCCCCACTAACAATAATACCCCAGCCGAAGGAACAGTGTTCAACAAAATGCTGCAGCCAATCAGACAAACAGACCGTTGCGCCCCACAACGCCCATTTTTAATGTTCGCAACTTGACAGCGGGGTCTGAGACTGTGTGTGTGTGTGTTGTGGGTCTGTTTCTTGGTCTGCGTTTTGCCTCGTGGGTCCGCCTTGGGAGGGGGATGTATTGGTATTGGAATGTGCTGTGCAACTGCTTGAATTGTCTTGTACATATTTACACTGGGCAACAACAGTAAATTGACATAAAAACCAAATTGTCCATAAAAATGTATTTCCCTTTAGCCAGCAAAGATCTCCCCTAACATGTTTTCCTTCCTTCTGTTCATTTTTTTCTCTGTGCTGTGCCTTACCGCTTATCGATAAAGTTCAACGTCTGGGACTGCAAACAGTTAGCGTGTGGCAAAAGAAGGAGAAGAGCAGCAGCAGCAGCAGCTAGCCATTGGCAGCACTTCGCTGCCAGAATTAGTTTTCTGCGCCAAGCCAAGCCCCCAATGGACTAACCCAACTCCGCTTCCGTCAACAATTTAATCAGTTCATCGCCATTGCCGCAAATCCTTAGCTAAAGGCTTTCTGTAACATTTTATTTGATTCGTTTTTTTTTTTTTTTGTCGCTTGTCGCTTGTTTATTTGTGCAGACCCTTTGGGCTTTATGTTTCGTAGATATTCGCACAAAATAACTTGGTTTTAGTTGACTTTTATTGATTGCCAGCTACAGGAAATTAAAAGGCAAACCTTCTAGTCAAGCCGAGTAAGCATATTATACAAAGTAATTTTCCCCCTAAAGTCTAATGCTAATGCTTAGACAATAATTGAGGCAATTGTTGTAAATCTATTTACTAATAGGCAAACACATTTTCTGTGCGCCACTTTAGGGGCCAAAATTCCAGCCGCAATATTGATTTATACTGCTATGCAATTATTACTAATAATTATACAAGTAAAATAGAGTGAGAGAGTGTCTCTATTTATCTTCATTAGCTTGTTCATAAGAGATAACTACAGCACAGCGATAATTGAAACGTATCGAATGCAAAAACAGATGCCACATCAGCTGCCACTTGTTTTCGCTTGAAACATCCTTTTTTTGTGGTTTTTAATGCTCTTCTGTGTGTGTGTCCCTTATCAACCACCCTCGCATCGACAACGAGAAGAGATGCAAAGACTTGGGGACACGTTCACAGAGGCAAACACCAACACCGACACCAACACCGACACATACGCACATTGACTTTGAATGAGTTTTTAATAACATTGTCAGCGTCAGCTCGTGCGATGACCACAACCGCGACCTCCAGGGATCTGGGATATGGGAGTTGACTCTCCGCCGCTCACACACACTCACACACACGTTAGAGGCCGACCAGGGGGACCAACAAGAACAAAACAATATCATAGTGTGTGTGTTATGTGTGAGTTGGCTATTTTTGTTTGTTTATGCCACGCCAGGCGCACATGTAAGCACGGACCTGGCCAATGTTTGCTTAACGCCTCGCGTTGTGCTTTCCCAGTCCACCATCCGCTTTTGTCCAACTTATTGAAAATGTCGCGTATGCGTCCAACCGGGCTTATAGTAGCCTGTTGTGATTTTATTGTCGCTGCGACAGCAGTAAAAGCAAAACAGGCGCAAAAACTCAAACAAGCTGAGCCAACTTTCATGTTACACAAAATGCGCGTTGATAATAGGCGTGATATGATATCAACTGTATATAGTCTGTTGTGACAGCTGCAACCTGCGACAACAATTTATGAGTACTTTCAGTGGCTGTGCCAAATTAGTAGTTTCATACATGAGACGAATTCAAAAGCCAGGCTGTGGCCCTTGGGCTCGAGCTCAACACTTTGGCTTATTCATGTTTGCATGTGAATTCATCATTCAGTGGCATGCAGGATGTGCTCAGACTGACTGCAGATAAAGGCTACGTGTGTGTATGTAAAAAAAAAAAAAAAAAAAAACAAAAGCAAGCAAAGAAAGTGAAAAAAGGAATAAAGTAAGGCAAACAAAAGAAAGGCTGCCAAAAACAAATAATCCGTTTGCTGCTTCAGCATGTGCTACTGGTGTTGATGTTGATATTTGTGCTCGTCGTGTTGCTGTTTGTGTTTTTCTTTCTTTCTTTCCTTCACGCACACATAGAGAATGTTGCAGGCTCCTCTTATCTGCTCTCGCTGACTGGCTGACTGACTGGCTGACTGCCTGACTGGCTGCTGCATTCGCTTTTTGTCTGTTTACTTGCTGTTGCCATCAACCAGCCGCAACATGTTGAGCTGCAAAGTAATATGTTATAACAAAAGGCCAAGCACGGACGCAGCACTGATTGTGGCAGACACAGAGGCCGAGACTAAGAAGAAGAGGGAGGCGGAGACGGAGACGTTGACAGTGCGTCAGTTGTTGCTGCTAGTCAAGCAGCAAGAGGCTTAAAAACTCATTGACACGTTCAACGTTGCAACACTTTTCGTTTCTCTAAGCCATTTCTTTGGCACGTTGTCTAACAGTCTCTTCTCTCTCTCTGTCCCTCTTTTTCTCCATCTTTGCCCCTCTCTGTCTTTCGGTTGCCTACTTGCGTTTGCTTTTCTTGGCTCTCTGTTTTTACGCTCGGACTAATGTCAATACACGTAGCTGTTGGCTTTTTGCACTCTACCATGTTACATGTCGTGTCGTATACGTAATATTTTTATATCTACCATGAACATGTAGCAAAATCTTGTATTCAATTCAGACGCAACAGTGCGTATGAGTAATTTTGAATGCGCGTTTAATTGCATTCGCAATTGCAATTTGCTAGTCCAACCAAATCACAATTCTAATTTGCATACAAGCACAATAACAACAAATATCAAATAATATTAATAATTCAATTAACACTTCCACATCAACTAATGGACTCATGTGACTCACTCATTCACTCTGCATATGCATTGCATGTACATATGGATGTATATATGTGTGGATGTACAGTCTGAGCAAAGTTCAAACAATTGCATTGTCCAATTTTATGGTATTCAAATCCTCTTACGAATGCGAGAGTATATATTTTATACATTTTCCATTTTATGGCAACAAAAGCCCAAGGGCTATGCAGGGCAGATTGCTAGACTGACAAACTTGCAGACACCTGTGTGTTGTGTGTGCGACTCGCTGCAAAGCTCTTGACAAAAGAAAATAGTTGAAATATTTTATAGAATAAAAGTCTTACAGCTTTGCTTTTGTCAGCTCAAAAAGCAATCACATGAAAGCATTTTCTCTACGTTTTTCATTTTTCATTTCATTTTTGCTATTTTGGTGTAAATAGATGGCATTTTATGAATAATTATTAAATGTATAGATGATGTCTGTTGTTTTGGCGGGTCAGTTCTTTAATGCATATAAATTATGAAAAACCCATAATCAATTTGTCCGTCTTGTTGTATACTAATCTATATGAAAATTCGAAAATTGCTTGTGACACGCAACCAAAGCAATAAAATGTCAGCCTTTGGAGGTCATTTCCAGGCAGGTGCAGCACCCAAGTTCCATGTTCTGGTTAACATCAAAAAAGCAAAAAACAAACAACTTTGCCAAACATCACAACTTTAAGGAGCAGGATAAGCAGAAATTAATGCCCCGTTCGATTTGTTACATTAATCTCGGCGCCTCATTCAATTTCAGGCTCGAGTTACCTTTGCTTATTTTAGCTGGTAGCGGCTACAATTGCCATTGCTGTTGCAATTAAGTTACGGCCAATCATTCATTAGGCCAAAGTCGAAGCACTCATTAAAGTTTTGTAATCGCAACACAACTTTCTAATGCCACAAAAGCCAAGCAAATGTCGCTTTTAATTATGTGCCTTGCCAGGGATTGAGCAGCGCTGTGGAAGGCAGTCTATACGTCAGTCAGTCAGTTAGTCCCGCCAGTCCTTCCCTCTGTCCGTCCATCAGGTAGCCATTTAGCACCTCGACGCACGTCAGATTGTGTATGTGGCACGAACCGCGGCCCAGCCCCAAGCTGGCCACACCCAATGTCAATGCAAAGACTGAATGGCGCGCTGGGGCGCGCTCAAGGCTACCGCCAAATGGTTTTCACTAACCAGCCAAGCGACTGACTGACTGACTAACTGACTGGCCGACTCACTGATTGAGTGACTGGCTGACTGATCGACAGTAGCTAGCTGTGGTTGAGCTGGCGCCAGCGTATTTTTAAAACGACCTTCGTGTAAATCAAATGCAAAGTTTTCCTGCAGCCAGCGATACGCGTTTGCGTCTCATTAAAGGTCAAAGCCGATTTTGCGGCACCTTCTGTCTCGAGTATTATGCTGCCCCATTTGGTTGTGGATTGCTAGCTCTTGTTCTAGTTGCTGTTGCTGTTCTTTTTTGCTTTCTTTTTTTTGTTTTGTTTTTATTGTTGTTGTTGTTGTTGCGCTATTGTGCGCTCAATAAACATAATTAGCATTTTGGCACTCGACGTGGCCGGGCAACTAATGAATGAATGTGCTGAAACGTGCTCCACACGTATTTCATATGCAAAGTGAGCTGCTACAGTTTATTAAAAATGCAAAAAGAGCTTAACTATTTGGTTGTAAAGCTGACAGCCAGGTTAGTCGAAAGTCTGCAGGGCAAATAAATAAACAGACGCACCGACGCCGCACAACACCGCACCGCATCGCATCGCACCGCACACACAACAGCAACACTTCAGCAACATGCATACAAGTGTCACTTGTGTGTAGCACACACTCCACACTCTCAACTTGCCAACACTTGCAAATTGCCAAGTGAACAAGCACATGGCATCAACACATGGCGTATACGTATTATGTCCTTTCTATGGCGCACACTACGGCAGTTACTGTTCCTGCTCCAGCTGCTGTTCTTGCTGCTCTGGCTGCTCTTGCTGCTCCTGCTGATGTTGCTGTCGTTTGCCAGGCACAGGCTCTGTGCGTCTGTGGCCGCACCGCAGTGTGTAATTAAATATTTTACAGGCAATCTACATTCTTGAGATAAACTCAACTTTATATGTGGCTGCCAACAACAGCAACAGCAGCAGCAGCAGCAGCCACAAACGGCAAGGACAATGGGGAAAAGATGCGAAAATTGTATGCCCAAACAAACACAACGAAATCATAATGCAACACAACGAAATTTGCATACGCTAAGACTGTATAATTACCCAAGAGCTGCGTTAATTCGTTATAATTTCAAGACGATGAAATCAGAAATTGCTCAGTAATTTATTCTATGCTAAAAGTGTTGCCTACTTTCAGGCTCGCACATTAATTCAACTAAATATTAGGCGGTTTATTTGCCGCGCTTAAGAGTAGGCAACAAAAAAGAATAAAATGAGTGATATAAAATGTGTCGCAAACTTTGTGTACCAGTCATGAGATAGCTGGGTAGAGTATAAAAAAGGACAACACTATAAAATGTCAGATTAATTTTTGCAGCTCACACTCAAACAAACACACACACACAACCGCATACGCGCACACACTGATACAGGGTAATGTCTAAACCTGCTGTTGCCATTGCGCTTAGGCTGCAATATTTTGAGGGCCCATTTGACCCCCACAACTTCCACTCACACACGCATATAACATATATGTGTGTATAGACATGGACACTCAAGGGAGGCTTGTTGCTCATATTTTTGAATTTGCTCGTCTTTTGTGGAATTTGGATTAGTGCCATTTGACTTTTTAGAGATACAAATGTAGCATGAAAAGATAATCGGCTTGCTGGGTAGCCAAAAACATGGACATTCTGTGGCCTGGTCAGTGCCAGCTAACCAGCCAGGCAGCTAGCTTGCTTGCCTGTTTGCCTGACTGCCTGCTTGCCTGCGTTTGAGTTGCCACATTCTAACGGATTTCGAATGCTGTTTTGAGGCTTTTGCGGCTACTCCATTGGGGTTCGGTCTGTGCCGCTGCCCGTTGCCTATGCTAGGATTGGTGTCCGTGCTGGTGTTGGTGTTAGTGGCAAAGGCTGCTCAAATTGGATTCTGTTGTTGTCTTCCACTTGGTTGCGGTGCGAGGCCATGCCACATGCGTGTTGGTGTTGCTCCTGTGTGTGTGTGTGTGTTTGGCATGTGTGTAATACCAGCTTGTTAAACACATGCACGCGTGTTTGTAATTGCGCTTTGAGTTTGTAATTTGGTGAATTGAAACTGTCAGCAGTAAAACTTTGTGCAGCTTTCATAATGCGAACATTTGATGGCAATATCAACTAGAATGTGCCAAGTTATTTAAATATTCTCTTCGCTACAGCTCCGTCTACAGCTGTGTCCACCCTTTTGCACGTTTTCCGCATTGCGCTCACGGCAGCAATTGGAATTTTTTATATTGCACTTTAATTAACAATTAAGAAGAAATTCAATTTGCCAAGCGTTTTATTTGCATTTTATTAGAATTTTAATAGTCATTTGTTTTCGCTTTCGCTGTCGCTTTACCCTAAGCTTTTAGCGTTCTTTTTTTATTTTTCAAATTTAATTAAAACTGCATTTGCATTGAAATTGGCCGCGCCTTTATGTATCCAACTAATTAATAAGTTATGCCGTCGGCTCAGGCAAACCTCAGTCTTCAAAGGGACAGCACACGTCTCTGCCATGGCAACCGGAACCAGAAGAGACTGGCACTGAGCCCGCATCAGAGTTAGAGCTTGGGCTTTCGCGAGAAGGATTGACCAAAAGGTTTTTTTTTTTTGGCTATTAAGTGGGTCGAGGCAAAGCGGCCAACAACCATCAAGCCAACATACATTCTGGCCACTTGTGTTGGCCTAATTGGCTGCCCAAGTGAAGGATGTACACAGAGTCGAGAGTTGCAACGTTGGCATTGCCTTAATTTTGTGCAGCTGAAAACGCTTTGCAAAAGAAATGATTTCATTTAAACTGCCATTTGAATGCACTGCATAATGCCAGTTAAATCTATTTAGACGATTTACCCATCTTCAAAGTGTTTTCATTATGGCATACACCAACAACAACAGCAACAACAGAAAATGCTGACATTGATATTGGCTTACCTATTCTACCTCAAGCGAAAGGATAACGTCTTTCCAGCTGACGCGCGACTGAGTCAATGTCAAAGGGAACGTGTTGCTCACTCATTCAAATACACACGTGCACACTCACCACACACTCACGCACACACACATACAGAGTCGCGAGTGCTGTGCATTAAAACTACAAAAGTAAAAACGGAAACGGATATGTAGAAGCGTGTTTCAGCTGAAAGCCATAATTTTGCATTAGCAACGGCAGCAACCAGCAGCAGCAGCAGCAAACACAATCTGCGAACAGCATACTAGCTTTTATGTTAGCCACATTTCACTGAAAATGTACGCGAACGTGATACAAATTTACATGCAACACAGGCAGCAACAAAAAAAAAAAAAAAATGAATAAATGAGCTCACGTGGAAGCCGATTTATATACACTTTGCCTTGGGCACTGACAAATTGTCATTGAAGAAGAGCCGACGAAAAGAAGATACCTAAACGAAGACCATATCACACTGCCTTTACATTCAAGATTCTGCTGAGTAATCGGATCATAGAGATTCAAACATAATCAATCAAAAAATAGCAACCATGACTAATATAAGTATTTTGTTACATTTTGTTAAATTTATGAGGGTTTCAATGTAAGGGAATAATCCATTTACAGATTAGTAAACATTGTACACAATAATTGAGTTTACATTTATTTTCCTTATAATTATTTAACAATCTAGTAAAGACAGCATTGCAATGTAAGCAAATAGTAAACATTATACAACTTTTGAGTTTCAATTTCTTTTCATTATAATTATTTAACAACCTTGTAATGAGAGCATTTCAAGTTCGCCTCGAGTGGTATTAATTAATATATATTTTTTTTTATTTTACATTGTGCTCTTGTCAAGCAAGTCTAAAATTTCGCTGTTATGCGATTTGATTAAATTGTACACATAACGCATGAGTTGTCAGCGAACGTAACTGATGACTGACGACAACTGAATGACGCAGAGTTGGAGAGAGCGTGGTTGGCGGACGCGAGAAGTGTGAAATCTGAGTTTGGTGCGCATAATTGGAAAAATCTTGTCCAGCTTCAGCTTCAGTTTCTGTTTTTATTTTTTTGTTCACATCCATTCGCATCGAGCTTCGCAGCCTTGGCGCTGGCGCTATATAATTAGTTTTGCACTAACTGGGGCGTAAAAAAACACACGCAGACACCGCGCCCTGATCGAAGCATTGCCTGGACGAAAATCATTAAAAATATTTGCCTGCACGCGCTGAGCCTCGTCATCCAATCAACCACCCTACCAGAAAGCCAGAGAGAAGCATGAAGAAAACACAGAGCACGAAAAAAAAAAAAAAAAAAAAAACTGCCACAACCGAAGAGAAAAACCCAATTTGGGGCACAAAAATTGTTGCTTACTTGGCAAAGATGTTTATCACACAGCGCCCGGTTGGGCCGCCATTGAAAGCAGGACAGGCACGGATCGAGTAAAACGGGAAGGGGAAGAGGCAGCAGAGGGCGCGGCTAGTGGCTGCTGTGGCAACTGTGGACGTCGTTGCGGTTGCCAGTGTAAATATTTTGGCATTTTTGCGCTCGCGTTTGGGCTTTCTTTTGGATTAGTTTCGTTTATTTCATCATTTGCGCCTCGCACTAAACGCATTCAGTTTCAGGCCATCTCTCTGGCTTTGCTCTCTTTCTCTGTGTGTGTCTGTCTGTGTCTCGTGTTGGCCATTTTTTTTTTTGCGGTCTGCTGTTGGGGCATACGAATTTAATCAGGCCGCTGGGGACTGTAAAGCCCCGCCTCTTGCTCGATGCCGACAAAAGCATAGATGTACTCGTAGTACCTTCATTGTGACCCCGACCCCTACCAGAAAACAACTACCCCTAACATACGAAAATTTCCTTAAGCGAAATGCTAAAAATGTTGCCCAAGATGATGACTATGACGATGTCGATGACTAGCCTTGCCCCGCACGATGCAGCAACGCCTCAATTGCCCTCGAATGGCAGTTGGCCTCATCGTCGCGTCGCTCGCTGTTGGATTTCCTTTTGCGCTTGTCGTGTCGAGCTGTTTCTCTTAATACCCTGCAGTTGTGTAGCGCATAAGTAGGGTAGCGTTCGACTTTACCCAAAGCAGCTAAGAAACTTGGAGATGCAATTAATGATTTTTCTTTGTTCAACAGTTAAGTTTTGCTTACATGGCATCTCGATTTTTCTTTTATATTTCTGAAAATTGTAGCTGCAATTTTGAATTGAATAATATTTAAAAGATGATGAGTTTAGCTATGAGGCTATTCAACTTTGTTAAGCGCAATGCAAGGGTATTTTTGTGTTAAGCCATCTCAGCTAAAAACATTCATACTGTTTCTCGTTTCTCGCTTCTCGTTTTTTTTTTATTTTTATTACACGTTATACAAGTGTGTGAAGTAGTAATTTAAGTGTGGGGCGTTGACACGCCCACCAGCGGCATTTGGTGTGCATTAAATGCTGTCATCAGTTGGCCCCGGAGGCGTATACGTACTCCATTGATTTTTGGCATGCCTTTAAAGCACATAAGCATTTCTTTCCATCGAAATCATTTCGGTTTCATTTGATTTCATGGAATTTCTGCAACATTGAGTGACATGCGCCTCAATAGCTATGACTGTGGATCCTCCATACACATACATACATATATAGCATATAGCATAGTAGTCTCTTCTCTACAATTGAGCCAGTCAAAAGCATGCGAAGCGCACAGCACGACATGCTTCTTGCCACAATGAAGCAATGGACACGGAGAGTCTGCTGTGGGGAGGAAGGGAGATAGGATGGCACATTGCTTATTGCTTTTCAGTTTTTCAGATGGCCACAGGTGAAGCTCACAGCGGTCAAGCACTTTGATAACTTTTCCAGATAGTTGGTCTGCGGCAATTGGCCAGCATATTGAACAACTTGGCCCACAATCATGTTAAATTCAACACACTTTAAAGAAGTGGAAAAAGAAATGCTGGGCAGCATTTTGGGGAATTTAAAATGCGGAATGCATTTTCAATGCATGCATTTAATAAAATATTTCATTTACATAAATTCCACAACAAACAAAAACAAAATATTTTGTGGAATAATTTGAATAGTGATAGTATGTGTAACTCATTATGTATAAAAATATTTGCTTTTTCATCAATATTTTGTAGCCATTGGAATTTTAATACAAATATATAAATACGTATGCGTAATATGCATAAAAGATACAATATATGTACATACATATTTGTACATAGTTAGACATTTTTTTAGACATCTTTAACGTTCTATTTGAGAAAAAATCTGAAGTGAGAAATATATTTCATAGCTCCAATCTCGCTGAAAATTTAATTAGAATACAGATAGGCGCTTATGTAACAACTCAAAATATGTATTAATGTTCAAAACTTCAATATTGGCTTTTAAAGCAGAAATAGCATAAACTAATTATGCAAGGATAATAACTTTTTTTGCCATCTTTAACATAGTATTCGAGAGAAAGTTTTTAAGTGGAAAATCTATATGTATTTATATAAAAAGCATAATATGCAAAAATTTATAACATTTACTATGTCTATTAAGAATTCTGAAGCATTTAGAACCACTTTCCTCATCACATCACCATTGAATATATACACATAGTTAAGAACTTTCTTTCGCCATCTTTAAAACACTAGTTGAGAGAAAGTGTTTAAGGGGAAAAATCTATTTCAGAGCACCGTTTGCTTGCCACATATTTTATTTATAAGCCGTTAGTTCGAATTTCAATTTTAGATGCGGCAATTTACTCGCTTCATGCATCCTGGTTGAGTTCCAGTTACGGCTTTAATCCTAGAGCGAACGGCATCGCAGCATGACAGGAGGAGGCTGCTGCGTCTACTTCCTTTTGCTGTGCTCGTTTGCACTTATTTTTAGCATATTTTTCTAGGCAGATGTACCTCAACTGGCACCTGTCTAGCTGAGCGTCTGTGTGGCAGCCAGTGTTTGGCTTGTGCCCTCAAATCGATAACACACTTCACGTATCGTAACATATCCTGTTTGATTGATCTAATTTAATGCCAAGATTGATGGCGCAATCACAGTGCTCGGTATTGTCTCTATCTGAATGTGTGTGTCAGTGTGTATGTGTGTTGGCAAATAATATTAATAAATGTTGATTGCAAACTTACATGTACAACGTAGCCAGCTGCAGCAACAGTTGCCCTCGACGCAGGCGCCACGGCCATTAACAACAAATCGCCAATCGACAAAATAAACAACAATTGCCACAGACTGTTTGTGAAACGTTCAATTGCACTTGAAAAATTTCAAAGTTTCCCAAAAACGCAACTAGCACACTTTTGCCACAATAGAAGTTTGATTTTCAAATCTCTGATTTCCGTTATGTGGAACACACAACGCGAGACACACTGAGAAATTTGCTGTCCACTGCCGAGCAACGCGACTGAGCAGCCCAACGGACGAACGTGGACTGTGCCTTAGTCAGTCGACAACGTTGCCTATTAACCAGCCAGGCTCCAACTGTCGGAGCAACTGTTGGTCGTCCTCGAATATCGTATACGATAAAGCGTTCAACGCTCGACGCTCGTCACTCGGCCATGGCCACGAATCGCAGTTATGGTTGCGTCGCATCTTCGTGTTACTGTTGCGGCATGTTCTTCGTGCCACCAGCCAACAGCTACCATTGAGCTCAGCAACAGCTTTGCAACAATCGGCAGCGGCGACGATGCCGTCGCGTCGCGTCAGTGTCGGCAGCTGTTAAACTATGTTTCTTTTTTTTTATTTTTCGTTTCGTCGTTGATTTTTTAGTTTTTCATGTGCTTGCATTTCAATGACAAATTGTTGCATCTGCAAGGAGCTACTACCTGCCACAAAGTGTACCTGTGTGTCGGTGTGTGAGTGTGTTGGGGTAGGTGTGCACGTCAGGGCCGTTTATGTGCAAGCTTGAATCAATATTCCGTTTACAGTTGCAATTTCATTTTGTATTGCTCCGTTCTGTTCTGTTCTGTTGTGTTGTGTGTTGTGTGTGTTTGTTCTCTCAAAATTGTTTTGAGTGATTTTGCCTGTTTGTTTTCATTTTTCATAGCATACTTTTTTGGGCCTTAGCGCCACTTAGCATAGCATGTGCTCAGCATAAAGTTTGATCCATGATCTGGTATGTCGAACATTTATGGCTTGAGTGCTTTTTGCTCTAACTACGTACAGCATATGAACTTTGCTTTATTTTTTTTTGCCAGTGCGTTCGTTCATATATAAATTCATATTTGAATTTTTTGGTATCTTTCGCAATTTTGTTTACCTTTTGCAAAGTGTAGCACAAAAATTTATACGAGCACATCAGTCTAGTTGGAGTTTCATATCATGCGCTGGTATTTGATAAGAACATTTTTTTGTCGAATTAAAAATGTAAGCCAATATTTGTCGAAGGACTAAGTTAAACATACTCGCTGTAACACTAAATGCTCTGCGGATATTTATCACACTAATAAAACTAAGCTCTTTTAAGCTCTAGTTCGGTTGATCGGGGATCAAGTTGTTTCGCACAAATTACACACGCCCATTGTAAATCGAAGTTCGCACACACTTACAGACAAAAACACAACAATAAACAATATATTTCATGAAAATGGCAAACAAAGCATTTAAATTTATTACACAACAACAAGAAAAATAAAGGCAATAGCAATAGCATAAGCAGACAACAACGACAACAACAACAGCAAGAATTGAGCAACTGATAGCAGAAAGTTTAATGGGAAATGTAAATGTAACGCCATTGTATGACATACGACAATAAAATGAAATGAAACAATAGAATAAAACGAAGCCGATGCTGATGACGATGGCGCTCGATCTGAGTCTGAGGTTGAGGCTGATGTTGCCTATGCCTGATGCTGCTGCCGTTGCTGTGGGGCCAGGACCAGGCCAAGATTCCTGCACAGGTTGTTGGCTCCTGCAGTGCCATTGGCTTTGCCATACTTTCTTTTCTTTTTATTTGCTGTTATTTTTCTGCGGCCGTGGCCATATTTTACAGTAACAGCCACAGACACAGCGACAACGAAAAACATGAGCAACGTGCGAGATACATAAATGCGAAGCTGAAAATGAAAGAGTCTAACAATGTGGCACAACTGCTGTTTGCATAGCATCTCTCCCCCGTTCTCTTCCCTCTTCTCTGCCTCATCTCTGGCCATCACCCTTGCCATTGGTCTGGGCAGCATTTCTATTTCAGTTACCGTTGCTGTTACTAGTACAGCGTAACGTTGAAGCCATCGCTGCGTTATGCAGTCAGAGAGTCAGATATTTCATTACGTCTCGCTCGATATGTCATGCTACAGCTTCAACTACCGTTGTGTGTGTGTGTATTTTGCTGTGGCAGTATCTGTGTGTGTGCCATAATTCAATTTCAGCCCCAACATTGCCCTCTTGCCTGTTTGCATTGACTCCTCTGCATGTGTTTGTCTGTGTGTGTACATAAGGCATTGATATGTGCCCTATAGGGCTTTATGGATCCTATGCGTGTGACTGAAAAGTTTAACGACGCATAAACAAACATGGCCAAAGCATAGCATACAGCACAGCACATCACTAAAGCCATTGTCATTTTTACCGCCTGTTATCATTTCAGCTGAATGACACCAAAATATAAATATCTCAGATTAAACTGTATTCACTTTGCTTTACGAGTTCTCGCATCGACTGTGAAAACTACCACATTGTTAAATTTTAAATATGTTACCGAACTAAATTGTTTTAGTGTGTTGGTTATAAGCTGCGTATTTTATAAAATTATAACTTCTGAATAACTAAATGACAAAATGATTTGCTTGTAAATAATGATTTATTTAATTATTCTATTAATTTTCGTTCTGGTTTAATAATATAGTACATTTTGCTTCCCTGTCAATATTTATTTTATTTTATTCGACTCATTATAAGAAGCTACTCATTAAGCTACAATATTTGCTCACACTTGCTGTGCATCATAATTGTCTGTTAAGCGCTTTATTACATTTAATGAAAGCATAAATAGCTTTGCCAGATAAGCATCTTAACTGACTGCTTGCTGTAACATCAGCTTCACACACACATCTTTTACTCTCTCCTTCTCTCGCTTTCTCCTGTGACGTCTGTCGTCGCTAAACGCACTCGAAATTGCTCTATAAATCGATTAGCGTTGTGTATGGCACCCAATTCCCACTTCCCAATTGCCATATGGGGTTCGCCGTGTGTAATTTCCAAAGCAATTAACCTGCGCGTCGCTAGCACATATTGCCCCAAGTTGCAGCAACATCCTTCATGCACATGCCGAAGCGAATGCCAACATCGGCGCCTGTTGCTTGCCGGCTTCTATCCACTCCGTGTGTGTGTGTGTATGTGATTGTGTTTGTGTGTGAGTGTGAGTGTGTTTGGCAACGAATTGAATGGCCACTAAACGTAGTAAACTAATTTGGCAACTCAATCAACAGACTCGCTTCTTACCAATTCTCTATGCCATGTCTTGGCCATTATTTGTCGCACTTGTTGTTAATTGGATTTTGTTGTTTTGGCACTTGTCGCTGACGGTTGTCCTTGCTCTTGTTCTCTAGCTGTTGTTGCTGTTGCTGTTGCTAGCACCCATCATGATTATTTAAATGTCCAAATTGCTTGTTCGTTGGCTGACTCCTGATGTTGCGTATACGCGCCGTGTCGTCTGCCTCAGCAACGGCCTTGTTAATGCTAATGAGGCGATTGTATGGCCTGAAAGGGCAAGCTTTTGTTTCAGATTTCAATTGAATTTCAGTTAAATAGTCGTTAGGCTCGTTATATATCGCGCTCTCCATACTCCATAAATAACTTTGTTAAGTCACTTAAATGGCAATCAATGTCGGCCCACGGGCACATAAGAACGAGTACCCACTGTACATATGTATGTGTGAGTGTGAGTGTGAGTACTTGCCTCATCTGCCCTATGCGTTCGCAATTTTGTGCATTTAAGCGGCAAATAATGGTAGAGTTTCCGTCGGTGTTTGTTCTGCCTTGTTCCCTGTGTGCTACGAGCACAAATTGAATTAAAATCGATGCACACACAAAGACACACACTGCCAATTGCTTTTTATATTTTTATTTTATTCCTTTTAATTGACTTTGCTGCCGCATGTGCTGGATTAAGTGGATCGTTTTTAATTTGAAATACAAAAACAAAAACGCAAAAAAAAGTACTAGGAAACTCAAGCTGTCAGTTACACGTTAGCGAACAGTGGAGCACATTGAGTTACATCTATGAACTGCAGTACGAGAATTATGTAAACATTTGTGTTTGCCCACTGTAGGATGGCAAGCTACAATTGAAATTGAATGCCAATTTTATTGGCATGCAACTAGTTGGCCTGTCAATGCAGCACCGAGATATAATATTTCAGCTTGCTTCAAGCTCAAATTGCAACCAGCAAAGCGGCACAAGGAAACGTTCCATGCTTTTGGCAAATATGTATTTATCCCTTCCCAGTGTCACTTTCGCTTTTCTTTTTTTTTATGCTACAGTGTTACAGCGCCTGTGGCACGTGCTGGCTATGGTGGTCCTAGGCAATGGCAAAAGAAGCGCACAAAATGTGGACATGCATCATGCGCATCAACAGCAGCAGCAGCGAGTTGTCGCTGTCGCCGTTGTCATGATGAAAATATAATTAAAGTTTATGACAGTTATCTTTTGCCAACAATGAATGACACTTTGTGAGTCGCCGTCTCGCTTCTACTCTCGCTTCCACTCTCTCTCTCTCTCAATCTCTTCCTCTGTGTCTCTTCCAGCTGCTCTGGCTATTGCTTTGTGGGTGATTAATGGCAAGCACATCGGGCCACAAGAATTCCAACAGCTGCCACCAGAATAAATGGTCAGGCAGATTGAGCTGCACAGATCGATTTGGCATGCTGCTCTCTCCTTACGATTAGTCAAAGCTATAGCGAATCGTATATATATAATTTGGCCACAAATGACTGTTAATTAATCCCCTTGAATTAGTCAACTAAACTGATAGATAAATCAATTCGTGTTACCGCAAACATTATTTATCAATTTGCATAGAGTTTCGAGTCTGGCTGCACAAAGCCAAAATCATTTCCGTATAATTAGTGGAAATTGTGGCAAGTCGCCTGGAATGTGTTAGATGAATAAATTAAAATCGAAAATGCAACTGCAGCCAAGTTTGCAAGAATTACAATTTTCGGCAATGGTTTTCAGTTGCCATTTTCAATTCACACACACAAACACAGAGACTCTATGGTAAAGTTGAAGCTGGAGTTGTATTTGCCCAGCTCGAGTTGAGAGCGAGTTCATTAAACAATCTCTTGCAAATTGGACTAGTCAGAGGAGTAATTAGAGCTGGCAGGTGAGCCACAGCTTCGCACGGTGTGTTGAGGCTGCAAAGCTGTCGCTGCTGCTGCTGCTGTTGCACTTGCCACTTGCCACATGCCACATTTCCCATTAATTGCGTACCGTTACGGCGCTTTGATAAATGCAATGGACGGATTACAGCGCCAGCAGAGCCAACACAGGTGTCTGGTGGCTTCACTGTTGCATCTGTTGCAACCCAGGTTGCAATGGCAGCCACTGAGCCGAGCTGGCTTATAAGTATGTGCAATGCGTGTGTCCTTGCCAACATGTCTTTGCCCGTCCGACACCAACTCAAGCTGCAAAGTTTACCGGGGCCACAGTTAATCTTGCCGCCAGCTGGCAAGTGGCGTTGAGTGCACAAAATAACACTTTCCCATAGCCATGACAACGAATTATCCTAAGATATAGATCTCCCACACGCATAAAGGGAGTCGATTTCCCAAGAGTATTTCACAAAAGAACGCCAACAAAATAAATTAAATAAAAGAGTTTTAGAAAATTTTGAGAAATTTATAAAACCAATTTCTAAAAGTCGAGAGAAAAAGTATGCAACTCACACACTCTACTCATATTTTGTTTGTTATTATAAGCCTTGGCAAATTGGATTAACACTGAAAATTATATTAAATGTGGCAACGTGAGCAGCTTTAAGTGCAACACTTTTGGCCAAGTTGCATAAAATAATTTCATTAAAGCCAGCAGGCAAATGAACTCGAACACACTGACACACACTGCGTATACTCAATGCGCGTGGCTTCAGTCTCTCTGTGTGAGTGTGTGTGTGTGTGGCTGTGTGTTGTCACAACGCTTTGACTTGCTTTGCCATAGGCCTTGACAAGAAAATCCTTTTACACCATATTGAGTTTCGCTGTTGTTGTTGTTGCTGCTGCTACTGCTGCTGTTATTATTGTGGTTGCTGTCTGTGGTTTTTGTTGTTGTCTTGTTCATGGCGCACACTCATTACAGTTGCAAATCATTTGCGGCCGCAATTAGGTTTAAAGATTTATGAGGGCAGCAGCAAAAAAAAAAAAAAAAACAAGTGTTGACCAAAATAATAAAGTTTGCAAACAGTAAACTTTCTATTCCCAGGTCAATACATTTTCGAAATATGATTATGCTATTATGCATAAAAAGGTTTACCTGATTTTGACTAAAAGAAAAATGAAAAAAAATAAAACAGATTAAGCTCATTTAAATCAAAATATGTATATATAAATGAACATAATTTGTAATTAAGCCCAAAGACCTACATTCAATTAATTGCAAACTTTAGAAAAAATTGTAATATTGAAATAGCATTTTAAAAGTGAATAATAAACAGTTGATATGTGTCCAGTAGTTAAGCGGATTACTGAAAGTTGTTGTCACTGATATTTAAACATGCAAACAATCGAATCAGACTCAACTCAAGCGGTAGCAGAATCAAAGTAAAATGGATCTCGCAAAAAAAAAAAAAGAAGAGAAAGAAGAGAAAGAGAAAAACAAGCTTCATGTTTTTTGTTGTTGAACTGGGAAACCCAAGCAAATTCCCAGAGGTCAAACTACTTTTGCTGAAACTGTCATCCGCAACTGACAAACTGAGTGAAATGTTTACGACAAGCGCAAAAAAGTTGTTGATGCTGTTGGCGTTGCAACAAACATTGGCTAAAATACACATACACACTTCCATATTGTAATTCCTATTTAAATGGTCGAAATGTGGGCGTGTCCATTGACCATATGGGGAAGTGGGTGTTGAAGTGGGTGTGTGTGTGCTCGCACAAAACCAAAATCAGAAGAGCTCTTCAATCTGCTTTTGTACGCTGTCAGCGGATGCATAAAGTTTTGTTTGGCACACGGGGCGTATGCGTAACAAGCACTTTTAGCCCGAGCAATTTAAGGACACTTGATGATCCATTTGGCTGCCAGCCCGTGGGCACACACATACATACATATAAACACTAATACACACGCACACACACACACAAAAGACTGCTACTCGCAGCATTGTCATTTTGCCAATTCAATTAACACAACAAGTTAAAAACTCGACAAGCGAGAATGTCCAAAAACCAGGGACCACGCTTTACAGACGACGCTGGAGTGGGCAGATGTTTAATGGCACATTAAATTTTATGTGGCGCCAAACGAGAGCTGTGCCACGATTAACTCCACTTGCTATACAAATGCTAATTTCGTCGGATATGCATTTTAAGTGGATTAAATCTAATTAAAACTACAACTACAACTATGCCTTAAATTGCATTTAAATTAGCGAAAATTCAATGTGACAAAGGTAATTTCAAAAGTCCCGCGGCCAAGGTGACTTCGTTGAGTATATATTTGCCAGAGTTTTGAGAGTATGAATTTATTTGTATGGATGTGTGTATGTATTTGTTTGTGGTTTTAATACTGTTATTAACTTTGCGCAGCTTACGGGTTTTATTGAACATCAAAGCGTTGCGGCTGACAAAAGTAAATGTAAACGCATGCAAAATAATCCAAAGCGACAAAATATTACAGAATTTCACGGATTCGACTTTTAAATGCTCTGATAATGCCGCCTAATCAGCTTGAAAATTATTTTCAATGGAAAACTTTGTTAAATTGGGCAAACATTCAAATATTTCGATTCGATATTCTATTCAATAAATATCAGAAACATATTTGCATTTTGCTTCCGACAAAGTCGCAGCTTAACTAAATTATGATTGCTAAAATATCTCGATCAATAACAAATCACACATTGTTCTTATGAAAAATGATATACTCTTGGCAAGGGTGTAGAGCAATCTGTTTCCTTACTCAGTGGCGCTTTCGATTAGAGGGAAAAAAGGGAAAGCACATGCCCGTACAAGTACTTATATGCCATATAATGAGTTTCGTTTGAATGCTCAAAGCTTTGCGCTGTCCAAGCCAAAGCCGCAGCGTGCAAACAAAGCGACAACCGTTGACACTTTGCCCGAGCGAGTGTAGGGCGGTGTCTATGTCGTGTGTCGTATGTGGATGAATCTTTCTGTGTGTGTGCGTGTGTGTATTCACGGGCCTCTATGTTGCTAGGTGGTTGCCAGTGTCACTGTGGGAGAAATGTACGCTTTCCTTAGGTAAAATAATAAGCGTGTATTAGAATGATTCTGTTCATTGAGTACTCAACTTGCTAATAGAATGTAAAGCTTGAAATTTATATTTGACTGTTGTAGCAATATTAATTAGAAATAAATCACAAAATGGGCACATTTATCCCATTGTGCTCTGCTGTTACTTCTGCTGTTGAAAGTCTCATAATGTTGATGGACATTCACTTTGATTTGCTGCCGCAGCAGCTGCTGCTTCTCTGTGTTGTTAGCCCTCAGATTCTTCTTCTTTTTTGCAGGCAGGCAGTCAGGCAGGCAGCAAAGCCGCACTAACGAGTTGCTATTTGATGTCATATGTGTGGTTGCGCAGGGCAGCGTCATGCCATGCCTTATATCTGACTTAATCTCGCACTCCCCAACCTTTTTTTTTGTGGACAAGTCCTAGCATTTTTTTTTTTTTGTGTTTAAGTTGCGGTTCATAAAAACTCGTTGACACCGCTTTTGGCAACGTTACATTTAAAATCAATTTTTGTGGCATGCCACACAACGCAAGGCAAGGCAAAGGCAGACTCTGAAGAGAAAAGTTATCCATCCTCTTTGTTGTTGCTCTTGTCAAGCCCAGTGAGACACATGAGCTTAGACATATGCAAATATAAACATATTCCCCAGGTTTTCTATGTGCTTTTTGTGCGCCTGATTTACACACACACAGACGAACAAATACTGGTGACATAGAGAGACGGAGGCAGACAAAATCCTTTTAGACTACTTTTCATGTATTCTGCATATATATTTTTTTTATTTGTCTCGGCAGCTTCCGTGGTTTGCGGCCGATATGAAGGTCATTGCTGATAAGCAAGTCAAGCATATAAAATTTGATGCACCATGGCGTATGCGCATTATGCATGCATCTGCTTGTGGGGCTGTTGCTGTTGCTTCTGCCAGTTCAATGCACTGTGGCAACTTCCTGGTTTTGACCAGGCGGAAGCAAAAGTTCATTTGGGTCATGTTGACTTTACTTAGGCAGGAACGAACCACTCAAACTGCCGTCAAGCAGTAGGGCGAGGTTAGTCTCAGAAATACCCAACTAAACAAACAAAAGGACAAAGTTTAATTAACCATATACGCATTTTTATATCCCTGACATTTCAAAATTGAAACAGTTTAAAGCAGCCTGCACGTGTGAAGAGAAATGTTGAGCAACTAAATAGGAATTCCTTTGGTTTAATGCTATCATCCATCATACACACATTCCGTGCAATGTTTTATCATCCGTTCGATGAATAGACGAAACTCATCAGGATAATTCTGTATTTTGATTCAAATAGATGCAAGCATTTGACCCATCACATGCAGATTGACAGCAGCAGGCAATAACATTTGCTCTGTAGTGCTGGGACCACCCTCGTCGTCGTAGTTGTTTTTGCATTTGAAATTCAAAGACAAGACTTCAACATTCATTCCACCTGCTGTGTAACTTCAATTAAACAGTTCGCAGAGGGCAATGGGAAATCGAGACAACTTATTAAGTAAACTTCTTGCATAAAATTCACAACGCCACCATTGCCAACTACAACCACCTGGCATTTTGATCGTAAAAGTTTTTGAGTTTGAGCCTGGGCGTGGCATGTAAAATTATTCATTCGACATTTAAGTGTTTGCAAGCGTCGCCTCGGTAGGCAGCAGAGCGAAATGTAAAAGTTTTATGCGCCTCATCGCATAAGCCACAAAAGCAAAGCAAATTGACGCAAAGCACAGCCCAAAGACACATTCAACACAGCAACTGTCAAATGCAAGCGCTCAAAAAGGTGCTGACAGCGGCAGAGAGAGGCAGAGACTGAGACAGAGAGGGGAGTGAGACTTTTGAGTGGAGTTTGCCACACACATGACAAATCGCACGCATATTCGCATCATTTTTCACTGCATACTTTAAGGCAAATGAATATCAAACTGAACCCGATTTTGCATATGGAATCTTGATGGCCATCGCCATCGATTTGTTTCTTTTTTTTTCTTTGAGAGCAGTCATAGCATGAAAAGTGATTTCCTGGCTCTTCCTCACTCCATGCTCATCTCAGCCACAATCGTTTTACTCTGTGTTTCATATCCTCATTCTCTTTTTTTTTTTTTTTTTTTTTTGGCAAAATTGTGTCGCGCTGCGGCCTCTTATCGCTCTTATGATGCGGGTGTTGGGCTGCGGTTTGTGGTTTGGTTTGGAACAGTTTTTCGATGCATGCCGGATATATTCAACACTTCCGCACTTTTTATGTCTTCCTCTGTGAAGGAAAATAAGCGCAAAATAATAATATGTAAGTACAGGGAACAGCAGCAACAGAACAGCAAAAAGCTGTTGCCAAGTTGCATGATGGCGGCGGCGGCGGCAGCTCCACAAAATCCATGAATTCGAGGCACTAAATTGAAACATGTGCGCACAGCCAGCTGCCGGGCAACCCAAATGGTTGAGCTCCTGTTTTATTTACCTTTGGCGTCTTCTGATTTTGCTCGGCTCTGCCTCAGCATTGTGGTCGACATTCGAACTATGAATGCGATTCTTATGCAAATGTCCAGAGCGAATGTGCGCCAGCACGTATCTGTATCTATTCAAATTCTATAAGCGCAACTACAACAAACTGGGACAACAAATTGCGTTTAAACAAGTCAATATTATTATAGCTTTGCCTCCGGCTGCTATAAAAATAAATAATTCCGTGTATCGACTCTGGCCTTGGAATGAACAATAGATTTGCTACAAAAACTATTAGCCGAGCACAAAGCAGCAAGGATGCATGGGGATATTAAAACGAATCTAATTTTATCCATTTTAATAATGTGTTTAAAACGAGATACTTGAGTTAATATGTTTTAAGCCATTCACAGGACAATTTCAAATACTCATATTCTAATAATAAGCTGAACAATTTGAGATTTTGGCATGCTCAAAAAGCAGCTTTAGATAAGTATATCTACTTTCTGGTTTAACACACTTGTATTTACAGTTGTAATAACACGCAAAAGCAAAGGAATGTTGTCATATTGAATAAGCCGATTCGAATACAAAGGAATCAACTAACAGATGAACAACAACAACAACAACTACAACAGTAATAGCAACAATAACAAACCCAAACAATTGCTGTCTAAATTCATTGTGTTGGCTTTGTGTGCGGTGCAAAAAATGGATCACTTGAGATACAACACATTGTCTGTGCATGTCTGTGCATATGTATGTGTGTGGGTGTGAGTCGGGGTAGGTGTATGTGTCAATGCATGTCTATGAATATAAAAATTTCCATGACGTCTCTGTCGCATTGTCTACAATGGCGGAAATACTGTTCGCTGTTACAGCAACAGCATGCGATATGTGTGTGTGCGAGTGTGTTAATGCCGGCAAACACACACACACACATACACAAACAGATGCCATTTGATTGTGCGCCAGCAAACACTTCACTTCACATTACTGTCGATAGCATGCTGGAGGGGCGTGGCAGTTGATACAGTTTATTACAGTCAGCCTCTGACTGTCTGAATGAATATCATTGGAAGATGGTGCAAGGCTGCCACACACTTGCTGCCTCATTACAAATCAAGAGCCTATCGACTTGTGACAGCCGTATCGGCGCCACGTGCAACATTGCAATTCTATTCATATTGAAATTCTGCATTAAAGTACGTTGCAAAAGTAAAGTTTTACTTAGCTGATTTCATCATTATCAGAAATTCATTTCATTTAACACAAATTGAACTTTTAAATTTAAGCCACGGAGTATTGACAACAAATTGATGGAGATCAATAAATTTAAATTTTTAAAGATGTGAAACATTAGCTATTACAACTCACAAATTTACAAGCTTATCGGATATGTAAATCAGCCGGAAACAATTGCAAAATGTTCTCCTGTTGTCAACGTTCGAGTATACTTTTTATGGTAAAGAAATCATTGATTTCTTCAGGTTCCCTGTCATTACCAGAGTGTGCTGTGTGACAAATCAAACGATTCGTAGTAACTAACATGAAAAGCACAACAATAAATAAATAAAATAAACTTCGAGATTGTTTTTATCAGAGTTAATACTTATAAAAAGGAATAAATGTCAAAGCAAATGACGTGACCTTCCCATCGCAATCAAACCGGAAACACTTAAAGATTACTTCATTATACATTTAAATTTATTTCAGAAACATTTATCAAAACATATAATATGTGTATATGCTCTTAATATATACAGAATTTCGAGAGCTTTAAACACTTTAAGCTGCAACAATGTTCAGCTAATCGACATTCTCGTAAAAAACCGCGACAATCCTCCAAAAGGGTTGAATAGCGAAACTATAAGAGAAATAGTATTATCATCTTTTGGGGAACTTAATGGCGAAATGAAAAAGCACCTGCGACATATTCGGCGACAGAGACATCACTTGAGTATCATTTTTATATGAAGGAAATTCACGTTTTTCGCTCTGAAATCAATTTAATCAAATCTATGTTGACTATATAAGTCATATGTAAAGTATTACGTCACCTGTGGTTTCTTTTCCTTCTTTGGCTTGGTTTGATGTCCCTTGTATATTAATTCATGCCTGAATCCTTCTACAACTACACAAATTGCGAGAACCGTCAGCAAAATTTGTATCTTTATTGAAATTTTCATTTTTTTGCAGGTGATATTTAGTTTAATACTGATTCAAACTACAGCTCTTTTATAGGCAAGGAGACGGTAATGAAACTTCATATTGACACAAATGTTTTGTGCAAATAATAACATCAGAAAGCTGATAGGAACACAACTGTTTGACAAATCGACATGCTTTATATAAATTTCTTTATTGTGGACGTCAGTAAGTACCATATAATGTATATATTTTGTAACTGCTTATTCAAATTCAATTTTAAAGTTAAGTTTTCTGATTAACACACAGAAATATTCATAGATTTGCGGGTTGGTTGAATCATAATACATTTGAAAACTATTTGTAAACCTGAGCTCCAAACAGACGATGACTAATATCGGCAATGGGCGGACTCTGCCACATACTCTGCACTGTATCGGCAGCTACGATGTTGCGCCAATCCGCAATGCCCTTGAATAGATTCAGAAACATATTCGTGAATGTTGCAACATCCTCCGGATTGAGGGATGGCTGATTGAGTTGAGCTGGCGGTAGCATAGGAATTTTGGATCCTGCAGCGTTTGCAGTAATATTCATGGGCAGCGCCCGAGATGTCTGCATATGAAAGAAAGTCCGCAGGATGTCGAAAATATAATTCAAATGTCACTTACAGCAGTGCCAAGGAAAAACAGCAGCAAAAGCGTCAACATCTCTTTATTTTTTTTTTGTGTTTTGTGTGTCTCTTCCAACTGGAAATAAACTGAAGTGCGCTACGAGAAGCAACTTGATTTTAATAGAAACTTTCAGTTAGATGACCCCGGGCTTTAATTAATTGCCAAGTTTTCAGCTCGTTTGACATGCTACACTATTTGTCCAAAGCGAGGCATTGGTGACATTTGTGTCAAGAGTTCGAGATAATTGAATGTTGACCCAGTCGAGTTACTCCGCAAATATTGAAAGTCAACGCAATGAAATGGGCCAGGTACATATCGCAGATAACGCAGTGTAGATATTAATCAATGTTTGACTACTGCTTTACGTTAGGTTTGCCACTTCAAAAGAATTGACTCAACGCGTTTATAGTGTGTCAAGGATGTTATACATAGCGTATTAAAACAATTTAACATATTTTTGATAAAATAAATGTAATTTATATAGATGACGAGCACATAGAACGTATTTATATACGGGCAAAGTTCATAAACCTCAAGTTACAATTATATGTGTAGAGCTATACTGTATGTATAGGGGTATTATATGCATGATTAAAACTTATCAACTGCAGTTGAAGCATTTTGTGGTATTTTTAAAATTAAACAACAATATGTGCTTAATCTTTGCTTAAGTTTAACTCAATGACACATGCAAATAAATTTCCCCGCCCACAAAATTAAAACCCATTCATGCCTGCAATTGTTTTGTTATTAAATGTAGCGTTTTCTTTTTGTTTGTATACATCACTGTTTTTTTTTGATTAATGAAAAATTATAATCGCAGTTTGTGGTTATCGTAAACCAGTGGAAACTGCAAATGCATAATTAAGAGTGTACAACCCGATGATGCTGTTCATTTAGCCGTTATAAAAGTGACACATTTATTGTTTAAGATTGCTTTTTTTATTAGTCACACAGAATAAGTAATATATATAGAGTGTACACACACGTATTAAAAATATGAGTACATTGTTTTTGCGATACCATTTTAGGTGACACACCTGTGAAGGTAGGAGTGACAACGCTGTGTACAGCATTCCCTGTTATCTGAGCACTGCAAAGATCGAAAGTCAAAAATAAAGGTGAGCATAAAACAAACACGTATTGAGGCCAAGCTCACTTACCTCACTGCCAATATTTCTACAGGCTCTATGCGAGTCTACATCAAATTGAGGTAAGTAAGTAGTCGGTAAAGAACTGTCCACTTTCTCCACAGCATGAGTGCCAGTTTTTGATTTATCATCTGGCAGTGTTTGAAACTCAATCTCCTCACCATTTGCGCCAGTATTGAACCTATTTTCAACAACGGTTTGAACGTGTGGTCGTGATTGAGGTATTAAAAACCAATCGTCTGGGATACTGTCGTAGGTCGATTGATAATCATTCGGATGCACAATAGGAGCGCATTTATAGCTGTAAGTCATGCATTTTCTTGAACAGCATTCGTAATGGGTTTGGCACTGAAAATAATATTCATTATCGTAAAGTATTTGGAATTTGATCGTATTATACTCACATAATCTCCATTGGCAGCGCAATTCTTATTTGATCCTCCAATTTGACGAGCCTTCGCATTGTAAACGATGCAAATGCTTAGCAAAAAGCAAAAGAATAACAAGTTTTTGCCGCGAGAAATCAACATTTTCGCAGTCTGAAAGTTGAACGTTAACTGAACCGTTTCACTTGGAGAACCGCGTACTATATGCTCTCTTAGCTCTCAGCGAAATGCGACTGAGCTTTCGTACCCCAAATTTGGATTGTTGTTTATAAAACAAGCCGAACGTTTAACGAAGTCATAGGGGTAATTAATTCAGTAATTTCGCTTAGTCAATACACTGCACAAAAATGTTGATCAAGCAACAATTCAAAGAAGCTAAACAACAAATAATCAAACATTAAGAATTCCCCTTAGTATAATTACGAATCATAAGAAATATATTAAACAAGTACAACAATTGGTGACGTTTAAAAAAAACCCACTTTTTATCAGTCGAAATATTTAAAATGTGTTTAATTTATGGCTATCAAATGTGCGCAGTGCAAATTAATTAGCATCTTAGGATCTTTTCTCTTTGAAATTTGAGAACGACAAAACAGACTCAAATTATTCAAACGCTGTCTGATTTGATGCGTTTTAAGTAAATAAACTACCAAAATGTTTTTGTCACTTTATTTCTCGATAACCATAAAAATAATTTACATTTTTAATGTCAAGCAGCCAATGCAGAAAAAATGCTGCTGACTAGTGTAATTTGAAGAGAAGTTAAAGAGACCTAAATTGAATGTAGAAGAGAGTCAGGACGTCCTGACCTTTCACAAGTGAGTGAAAAGAGAACAAAGCGTCTGATAATGCGTCGACAACTTGTTTGCACATTTCGAGCGGACGCGCTCTTATAAATGCGATCGATCGTTTTGCTATCTTATCAGTGGAGGCTTAGTTCGCATTAACCGCTGTGTGCTGTGAGTTTGAGCAGCAGACTGAGCAACGTTTAGTCAAGTTTCGGTGGCCAACGTGTGCGTTCATACATAATCACATTGCCGTAATGTGTACGTCGTGTGTTATAAAAGTGCTGATTACGGCACTGGCGTTGGGATTGACAACAACAATAGCAACGTCAATACCGACGCCATCGCCATTGGTTCATATGCCATCTGCTCGATCGCTGAGACTTCCAAACGATACATATCCATTGGGTTATTTGCTACACATCAGCACCAATATTCATTTGGGCGATTGGCAATTTAACGGTAGCGCCACCATAGACATTGAGATTAGGCGCTCGACTAATGAAATTGTGCTTCACGCCAAGAACTTGAGTGATATTGAGATAACGCTGCGGTTGCTAGACAACGACAGGCCTGACGATGTTGGTGAACTTGTCGATGATTTGACCCACACATACGATTCGCAAGGCACATTTCTTGTCATCCATCCCCGCGAGAACTATCAGGCCTTTGAGGCTGGCCAACGCTATCGTCTCGAAATACTCTATACGGGCATAATGGGTACACGTCCCAATGGCTTGTATTGGATGCCGTATGAGGATTCAAACACAAATGAGACAACGTGAGTTTTGGTACTATGTACTCGTAGTATTTCTATTAATGCTTGTTATTGTTCCGGTTTGATAAGCCAATGTGTGAGGCTAAGTTCAATGCTGCAGTAGCATCAGAGATGAACTTGTTCTAAATACTTACAAATAGAGGCAATTTTTAATTTAATTTATATATTTGTGCTAGAAGTGTGCAATCGCTTCGTTGTTACATAACCACAATTTGTATTTGAATAGATAATGAATTTGCAAAGTCAAAGTTAACTTTTGCTTTTTGTTTGTTTTTGATAGCTCTTACTTTTAATAATACCCTGCGAACCAAGCAGTCAATCAACGGGGACTTTTCCCACACTTTAGCTAATAAATATTATCGATCGAAATTGAATATATATTTAGCATACATACAGACAATTTGTGTCGCGGTCGAGTTGATTGAGAGGTATCTTCTAGTCGTGGCACATTGGACTCAAACATTGCCATTGCTATCTATCGGAAGTTCATGAGCGATAAGTAGCCTGTGACGATCGTTAACGTTTATGAGCTTATTACGATACGAGAGAGTAGTTGAGCCTCTGTACACGTCACTTGGCGGCATGTAAACAAACAAGCATAATATGTATAGATTTTATTTATAAAAAGGCCATACATAAAGTCTTCTTCATAAAGAGGTATGAGTGTAAGAATGAGTATGAGTGTAAATTCCGACTGCGACATTTGACAGCACATCCAGCTGAGTCTCAGCAACCATACAGAAAGATAACGCCAACAAATATATCACTGTATTTGTTTACTGTTATTTTATTTATAATTTTTAATGAATCGAATGGGTTTGTTTTGATTTTGCATTGCACAAACTTTAGAGTGCTTCATTTTTGTTTTATATAATAGAATAACAACATTTTTATTTGCAGCTACGTGGCAGCTACGCAAGCGGAGCCTACCTACGCACGCCTCATCTTTCCCTGCTACGATGAACCCGCCTTTAAGTCGAACTATACTATAAAGCTGACGCACAGCAGCAGCCTGAATGCAGTCTCCAATATGCCTGTTGCGCAGATACAAAATCAGGGGTAACTCTTCGATATATAATATACTCATTATCATAACAAGTAGCGTTAATGATGATCTCATTGAGCACAGCAACCTGACAACAACCACTTTCCAGACTACACCGCCCATGTCCACATATTTGGTGGCATTTGTAATCTCAAATTTCGAATCCATCTCGGAGACACATCGTGGGGTCACTCAGAGCATTTACTCTTCACCAACCAGAAAGAGTACGGGTCGTCGTGCCTTAAACAATACCATATTGACGGTGGCCAAGCTAGAGGATTACTTTGGCGTTAGCTACTCGCTGCCCAAGCTGGATCATGTGGCGCTAAAGAGGAATCAGGGCGCTGCCATGGAGAATTGGGGTCTAATCACCTTCAAAGAGGACAATGTGCTGGAGCAGCATCGCAAGGATGAGTATAAAATAACAAAGGAACGATTAATAGCTAATCACGAGATATCGCATCAATGGTTTGGAAATCTCGTATCTCCCGAATGGTGGACTTATGTCTGGATGAACGAAGGATTCGCCACGTATTTTGGCTATGTTGTTACTGATTTGGTAGGTACTTACAGTCTAAGTACTCTTCGAAAAAGTTAATTACAAGTCACATATTTACAGATCTATCCGAACGATCATGTCATGGATATATTCCTCAGAGATGAGGCAGAGTTCGCCTATAGCGACAGCAGTTTATTTCCCGCACGTCCGATGACCCACTACGTGGAGACTGAACCAGATATTATGAATGTCTTCGATGTCATCAGCTATAAGCGCGCTGCGTGCGTTATCAAGATGTTTCATCATGCCTTCCATCAGAAGACTTTTGTCAGTGGGATTAGAACATACCTAAATAAATTGTAAGTCCCGGCGGAAACGCCATTGAACATTTATCAATTGCAATTTGATACGCCAAAGTTAGCGCTTCTTCGCTCTTCCAGCCAATACAGCGTTGTCAATGAACTGGATCTCTTCGATTCCCTGCAGTCGGCACTTCTGAAGGACGATCGCTTTCAACAACAGACATGGGTGCATATGGTGCGCGAAATAATGCTTTCGTGGACACACAGCGAATCGTTACCCGTTGTGACGGTCATAAGGAACTATGAGAATGATACCATCACCTTTAGACAGCATTCGGTTCACTCCAAGAATGAACTGTGGTGGATACCACTGAACTTTGCCACAGTTCTGACGCCCAATTTTGAGCATACACATGTGGAGTACTTTATGCCACCGATGAGTGAGCATACTGTAAGCTTTAATGAGCTGCACTTGGAGTTGGGTGGACGGGACTGGCTGATTGTAAATAAACAGCAGACGGGCTTCTATCATGTGATCTATGATATGGACAATCTCCTGGCGATCGCCCGGCAACTTCAGCGTAACCACTCGGTCATTCATCAAAGAAATCGCGCAGCTCTATTCCAAGATCTAGCGCCGTTGGTCTCACACAATGAAATCGAATCGATGGACGTGTTTTTCGAGTTGCTGAAGTATTTGGAATTTGAAGATCAAGTGATGCCCTGGACTCGTGCATCCAGCAGTATTAATTTTCTGTTCGAGGCGCTCTATGATACTACCTCGATTTCTTTATTTAAGCAATTTATGCGCCGCCTGATAGCCTCATCGTTCCAGCGCCTATTGCGGCTCCTTGAATCTGGCGAGTCGCCATTGGAATTTCTGTCATTTGAAGATTTTTTGCATATCGCTTGTAGGGCTGAAATACCTGAATGTCTGATCTATACGCAAAAGCTGGCCCACGATTATATTTTCAAAAATTCGAGTTTGGAGGTCGACTACCCCGACTACTACTTTGCAATGCATGATGTGATCCTTTGCATGGGTTTGCGGCACCAGAGCTATGAGGAATTCGAAAAACTTTTAAGTGTGCTCAAGACTACGCAACCGGATTCAATGTTATACGATGATCTGATCTATGCTTTGCGTTGCACACAAAATCGACAACATATGCTGCACTATCTGACCATGTTGGTTGGCGACAACTTCACATATTCAATAATGAATGAAAAAGACTTTATGAATTACGTTATCTATTTGTTTAAAACAAATGCGGCATCCCGGCCCGTGATCTGGCATTTCATTGACGGCAACTACAAAATGCTCTCGCGATCGACTCATTTTGTGCAGCTCTTCAACGAGATTGCCGAATATGTGCCAGAAAGTCAAAGGGAAAGAGTGAGTAGCATCGTTGCATCAATTTAATTTCGAAATCTTATATATTTCTATCTCTGTTTCAGTTTGCGGTTCTGCATAGCAAGATCGAAGAGTACCTTCAATCAGAAAAGATCACTCCGAAAGTTCCATTGATTGATAAAGACTCCAGTCATGTGGGCAAAAAGATGAAAAACAAAGAACAGTTTGTGGAAAGATTTGAGCATCAGATCCACAAGTGGCTGCTCAACGAATTACCTCAACCGGACAACAGAGATTACTATGCCGCATCTCTCAGCGTAGGAAATGGCTCAGATCGTCCGGGTGGACTTTTAAGGACTGCCAGTAAAATGCTAAAAAGTGCATTTGGAGCGAATATATCATTGTAGCAATTGATTTGACACATAGCCAATGTTTGTATTAAGATTCTTACTATTAAGGTGAAAGTTAACTAAAATAAATGAAACAAATAGAACAATTAATAAATGTAAATTGCTCTCACACATAAGATATTTTATTTTTAATTGTATTTATGAACTTATAAAATGCAATAGACATTCAGAAAATACTAGCTAACAACATGGACTTCGACTCGATTTAATTATATGCCAACAAGAATTGTATTTATATATAGTATAAAAATACAATCAAGCTGCATCTACAATATTCCAGCAAATATCTGCAATTGAATTTCAAAATCATGTTCATTTAAGTGCCAACAAGGCACATTCTTGATTTTCAATCGATCGATAACATTTTCCCAGTCTGCCATTGATTGTTTACATGCTGATAAAGAGCGAGAAATTGAAAGTCACTATTTTTTATAGTATAGTAAGAATAGATTTTGTAAGATGGCGTTCTTCAAGTGGAATGCACTGTACCAAAAGGCCAGAAAAGAAACCAATTAAAATTATGTCTAGCGATAAAGCAAGTCCAATAATTGCCAACGACTATTTTTATAGGTTTATAACTAGTGTCGTTCTATTCTAACCACTAGTACCATGAATTAGGGTAATGCATTCATTTCATTTCATCTTTATCGTCTCTTCATTTATGAAGAACTATCTTTATGACATTTGCAGAGGATAAGATTGCAATAATCCAATAAATATCGCATCATCTTAAAGTCATGTATTGTATTCATGTGACACCGGAGCGCTCAACATGGCGCGCTGGATAATTAACTGTGGACTGCTGCTGCTGATCCTGGGGAGCCTGCAGGCTCGCCTCATCATTCCCACGGATGAGGATTTAGTGCAAATCGAAACGAAAGGATATCATCAGTTATCAAGTGCTATTCAGCCACGTGTCGATGACAACAGCGAGGGCAACTACCGATTGCCAAACACTACGTCACCAGTGTCATATGATGTGGAACTGTGGACGAATGTCCACACTGGCATTCGTGAATTCAATGGCACCGTCAAGATCGATCTGCAAGTGACTGAGGCCACCAACACGATCACCTTGCATGCTCGCCAAACCGGCAACTACACAGCGGAAATTGTTAGCAAGGATACTGCTACTGCTACACCGATTGCTCTAACTGTGACGGACAGTTCCGCACGCGAATTCCTGTACTTTACTCCCACAACCGGCACCAACACCTTTGCTTTGGGCACCAACTGGACTTTGACCATCAACTACACTGGATTCTTGCGCACCGATCAAGGTGGTTTCTACCTCTCCACTTACACTGATGATGCAGGAGTAGTGCAGTAAGTAATAAAAGAAAACAAGAACAGACTATTAAGGATAAAGCCAAGAGAATATATGCATATATAGAAGATCACCAATAGACAATTCTTGAAATGCTTCGTATTTAAAACATTTTCAAGATTTTTTCTGAATGACTTTTCTTTGAGTTTGCATAGAATTATTGTAAATTATTAAGGCAAAATATAATCAACTTAATTAACTTTGTTTTACAACCTTTTTTTACAGCTACCTGGCCACCACACAGTTCGAAAGCACGAACGCCCGTCACGCTTTCCCCTGTTATGATGAGCCAAATCGTCGTGCCAACTTCACCATCACACTAAATCATGATCCGGGACACAATGCCATCAGCAACATGCCCGTGGATGAAACCAAGTCCACGTAAGCATGACGGAACCTTGAAACTTACTTTTATTTTACTAATTGCAAATTTATTACAATAGAACTGGACGAACTGTATTCCAAACCACACCAAGAATGTCCACCTATCTGATTGCCTTCATTGTCTCTGATTTCGAGTCAACTAGTGGCGAACTGAATGGTCTGCCTCAAAGGGTCTTCTCACGCAAGGGCAAGCAGAACGAGCAGGAGTGGGCCTTGTGGTCGGGTCTGGTAGTTGAGAATAGTTTGGCTAAATACTTCGGAGTCCCCTTCGCTCTACCCAAACTGGATCAGGCTGGTATTCCTGACTTCTCTGCAGGTGCAATGGAGAACTGGGGCTTGGCCACCTATCGTGAGGCGTACATGTGGTGGACCAAAGAGGGCTCCACGATTAATTTGAAGACAAGCATTTCGAATATTATTGGACACGAGTACGCGCACATGTGGTTCGGTGACTTGGTATCTGTGAAATGGTGGACCTACCTCTGGCTGAAGGAAGGCTTCGCCACCCTCTTCTCATATGAATCGAACGACATTGCTTTTCCCGAATGGAATACCTATCAGATCTTCCATGTGAGCGACTACAACAGTGCTCTAATTAATGATGCCTATACCACAGCCGTGCCCATGACACATTACGTGCAAACACCAAATGAGATCTCGGGCCGTTATAACACATTCTCATATGCCAAGCCCGCCAGTGTGCTGTACATGTTCAAGAATGCCTTCACCGATGCTGTGTTCCGCAATGGATTGAACAAGTACCTGACCAAGCAGTAAGTACTTAAATTTTGCACATTTTATTTACAAATACATTAAATTTATTTCGTATTTTCAGTCAATTCAATTCGACCGACGAATGGGATTTGTTTGCTTCTCTGCAAGAGTCTGCCGATGAGGCAGGCCTTAGACTGCCAACCTCTGTCAATAACATTTTCTCCAGCTGGTCCCAGAAGGCAGGTTACCCGCTGCTTACTGTACAGCGTAACTACGAGGCTGGCACTTTCACTGTCAGCCAGTCGCGCTTCATGAACGACAGGTCTCTTGAATATGACAGCACCTGGTATGTGCCGATCAACTATGCGGTCTCCTCGAATTTCGATTTCCGCAACACCACCGCCTCCCACTATCTGCTCAACGTTAAGGACACCACAGTGTCTGATGTCAACATTGACCAGGATGAATGGCTGTTGATTAACAAACAATCCTCCGGCTACTATCGCGTACTGTACGACGTTAACAACTATCGCCTGATTGCCAAGGGTCTGTTAGAGGAGACACACAAGTTCCATACACGCAATCGTGCACAATTTGTGCTGGATGCCTATCGTTTTGTGGACAGTGGTCGTCTTGAGCATGAAATCCTTCTGCTGCTGATGTCCTATTTGAAGAACGAGGATCAGTATGCGCCTTGGTCCTTCAGTAATTCCATATTCACCATCTACGATCAGTATCTGCGAGGTGATGCACAATACGATCACTTCCGTCAATTTGTCATCGAACAGGTTGAGGGTATTTTCCTGAAATTGGGCGTCAACGAACAGCCTGGAGAACACTATCTGAACAACTATTTGCGCGTTATCCTGGTTAGTTTGGCTTGCCAGGTGGGTAGCGAAGAGTGTTACAAGCAATCGCACACCAAGCTGCAACAATGGCTGCAACAAGGCGTCGTCATTGAGCCCACTTTGCGCACACAGGCCTACTGTGCTGGTCTCCGACAGGCTGAGGATAGCACCTTCAATACTGTTCTTGCTGATCTCTTTGCCTCGAATGTGGCAGCCGATCGCACCTTGTTCATCTCTTCGTTGGGCTGCTCGACCAACGCAGCACAGCTGAAGACATTTGTTGAGAGCTCCATTGATAACAGCAACTCGCTGAGCAACGCAGAGCGTAGATCTATTCTGAATGCAGCCTATTCAAGAAGCGAAGCTGGTCTGACAGCCAGTCTTGAGTTCCTCGAGGCCAATTGGAGAGCTTATCATGCGCTGGCCACCACAGCGGTTCCTCAGCCACTGAACACCGTGCTCTCGGGCATGGCAACATATGTTGTTAGCGAAACGCAAAGGACGAGGGTAAGCATTGATATGATATTATTAAATACAGATTTACATAAATATATTTTCACTTGCAGCACCTTAACCTGATTGAGGAAATCTCCACAAACGAACCTACATATGTCAGCAGTACTTTGAGCACTTCAGTGAATACGACAACTAGCAACAACTTCCAATGGCTCAACCAGCATCGTGATCCATTGATCAACTGGCTTGTCAGCTATCACAGCAGTGAGAATGATGGTAGTGCCTCTCTCTCCGCCTCTTTGATTACTCTCGTTTCAGCCATCCTGTTGCTCTGCAAATTCTATTAATTTTAGATTGTCCCCTTACCAGTGCTAACAATAAACCAAAACTTAATATAAAATCTGAAAATCTTTCTTTTAATTCATTCCGAACCAGACTAATGGTGAAATTAATACCAGTCACAAGTAACATTTTGATTTAAAGTGATTACTTGGTATTTTTTTGTTAATTGTCGCACTTGACATTGATCAATCTAATCGTAAATTTCTTAGAAGCACTAGTAAAGTAATAGATCGATTAAAGTTGCTTAGTTAACGTCAAGAGCAAAAGGCGCATGTCACTTACATGTTGCCTTCATAACTCATATAATACATAATAACATATTTACGAGCCACACGAAAATTCTATTACTTCTCGAGGTTTGGACAAGGCCAAAGTCATAATGAAATATTATGATATTAGTTTCCGTTTTAATTGCTGCACATTACGCTTTATTGGTCACGTGCTTTGATTGAACTGTTGTTTATCTTCAGCTTTATAACGAAAGATACTTAGCACTAAAGATACTGAACGCTCAAAATAATGGCAATGAATTCGCAAAAGTTTATATTTTCGATAACTACCCAAAATTGTGTAGACCTTGAACTCTAGATTAAAAATCTTGTTTATTCAATTGAAGTGGCTACTCTTAAAATCAAACAGTAGATACAGTAACTCTAATTGTCGTTAAGAGCATAATTGACATTATAAAAAGAGTGATCTATATTGTTCATTAAATTTATTTGGGACGTTTAATCTAAGCGTTTTGCTTTCCCAGATAAACAACATTCTGAATGCCATATTAGGTAACCAAGAGATAAGGATTGACCAATCATCGAACAGTCATAAATCTAATTTAATCCAATATTATTGAATTTTTACTTAAGAGATAATGTAAATTTAATAGCAACAAATAGATGAACCATTTGATACAAGGTTCTTTTTTTATATGCCAAATTTAGACTCGTATTTTTGGACTTTGGGTAATTGCTGTGTATGTCATGAACAACAGATAAAGTATCTTTATTTTTCAATCAGACAGAAATCGAATGTATTCTATGCTTATAATTTAAATTATTACATTTTGCACAATCACACTCCCAGAGATTGAGCATGCTATCATCAAATGATATTAGTATCTTTAAAGGCTGTCCACTTTATTATTGTTATCTACTACAAATAGTGCAAGTGTTTGACAAGCGTCTTCGAGTGGTTCTATTCATGGGTAAAGCAGTGGACTAAAGCCGACACACACGCGTTCTGAGGCCGCCAATTCAATGACCGCCACTCTTTTCATTGATTTACTGCCTTCTGTTCATGAAATATTGGGCAACAAATTAAATGGGCGTGATCTAACGAAGGCGAATGGGGAATTTAAGGTGATTAAATGTAATCTTTATGCTTTACACCTTATGCTGATAAGCTCAGCGAGACTAGTTGATATATACAACTTGAAAATGATCGTGATAACTAGCTGAAATTTTGCTTAAAAGTGCAAAACATACGTTTCGCGGTTCAGTTATTGTCCAGTTGTCGTCGCATCGCACGCATCGAACAATATGGCTCGCGTCCTTGTACCGCTTTTGGTCCTTTTCGTTGCGGCCCTTTCGCAGGCATCCGTTCTCCGCCAATTTCCGCCAGTAGATTTTGAAGGCAAGCAGCTACTGCTGGAGAATCCCAACCAGCGTTTGGAGACACGTGATGATGAAGCGACATATCGCCTGCCCAACAACACCGAACCTATCAGCTACGATGTGACGCTTCGTACCAATGTGCATACTGGTGAGACTGGCTTCACCGGCACAGTGATCATCACTCTGGAGGTTATTGAGACCTCGACGACAATCACTGTTCATGCCCGTCAATTAGCCAACTTTACGGCTAGCATTATTGCGGCTGATGGTCAGGGTACGGCGACGCAATTGCAATACACACAGGATACCGATCGTGAATTCCTCTCGTTCTACGCAAATGACTTGACTTTTACCGCCGGTACCACCTGGCTGCTGACCATCAACTATGAGGGTAATCTGCGCACAGACAACGGTGGCTTCTACCTCTCCACCTATACGGACGAGGAGGGCGCCACTAAATATCTGGCGACCACACAGTTCGAGAGCACAGATGCTCGTCATGCTTTCCCTTGTTACGATGAGCCCGCCAAGCGTGCCAACTTCACCATCACCATTCATCACGATGCCAGCTACAACGCCATCAGCAATATGCCAGTCAACGCGGAAAAATCAAGGTATGTTTTCATATCTAATCGTATTTCTTCAGTTGACTAACTCGGACCTTTTACTGTAGCACTGGAATTACTTCGTTCGATACCTCTGTGAAAATGTCCTCCTATTTGGTTGCTTTCATTGTTTCGGAGTTTGTGTCGTCTTCCGGCGAGTTTAACAATCTGCCACAGCGTGTGTTCTCCCGCAAGGGTACCGAGCATGAGCAGGAATGGGCACTGATCACTGGCATGCTGGTGGAGAAACGTCTCTCGGGATATTTTGATGTGCCTTTTGCTCTGCCCAAGCTGGATCAGGCAGCCATACCAGATTTCGCTGCTGGCGCCATGGAGAACTGGGGTCTGGCCACCTATCGGGAGGAATATTTGCTGTATAACTCTGAAAACTCCACGGTGAACACACAGACAAACATTGCCACAATCGAGTCTCACGAGGATGCGCATATGTGGTTCGGTGACCTGGTTGCCATCGAATACTGGAGTTATCTCTGGCTGAAGGAAGGTTTCGCCACACTTTTCGAGAACTTGGCTGTCGACTTGGTAAATACTTGAAATCATAATGACATCAATAGGCGCAACTAATATGACATTTTTATTTTCAATTTGATAGGCCTATCCTGCTTGGGATATCTTCCAGACCTTCCATGCTGGCTCCTATCAGAATGCTTTGGTTACCGATGCCAATCCCAGTACCCGTCCCATGACATACTTCGTGGAGAAGCCCTCGGAAATTGCTTTGTTGTACGACAACATTGCTTACGCTAAGGCCGGTTCCGTATTGGACATGTGGCGCAATGCCTTGACCAACACTGTCTTCCAACGTGGTCTGCACAACTATCTGGAGGCCAAGTAGGTGACTCAACTTCTGCTCTTCAAGCTCAATGTTAACAAAAGTTTTCTTATAGCAAATTCTCGGCTGCCAATGAGACGCACTTGTTCGATGCCATTGCTTTGGCGGCACGTGAAGAGAACTTCGCCGTCCCGGCCACCATTAACGAGATGATGTCCAGTTGGACTCGCCAGGGTGGTGTGCCACTACTGACTGTGACGCGCAACTATAACGATGGCAGCTTCACCGTTAAGCAGGAGCAATACACCAACGACAAGGACTACAACAGCACCAAGCTCTGGTATGTGCCCGTCAACTATGCCCTGCAGTCGGATCCCGATTTCCGCACTACAACTGCTACGCATTATCTCCTGAATGAGGCAGAGATAACCATTTCGGATGCCAAGACAATCAAAGACGAGTGGCTTATCCTGAACAAACAGTCGACGGGCTACTATCGCATCAACTACGACGACGACAACTGGAAATTGATCACCGATGGCTTAAGCTCACGCCCACACAAGATTCATCCACGTAACCGCGCCCAAATCATTAGCGATTTGTATCGCTTTGTTACCAGTGGACGCGTTGCCCACTCCACGCTGCTGCAACTGCTTACATACTTGCCCAAGGAGGATCAATATGCACCTTGGTCGGCAGTCAACACGGTGATCACGCTGTTCAATCGTTATCTGAGCGGCGATGAACAGTACGCCAATTTCCTGTTCTATGTGACCGAATTGGTCAGCGAACAGTATGACAAATTTGGTGTGAACGATGTTCATGGTGAGCAACATTTGGCCAAGTTCACTCGCAACGTGATCATCAACGTGGCCTGCTTGGCTGGTGTCGAGAGTTGCCTCAGTGAGACAAAGGCCAAGTTGCAGGCTTTGGTCGATGCTGGTACCCCAATTGAAGCCAATCTGCAGACGCCCGTTTATTGCAATGGTTTGAAACAAGCCGACGATGCGACATTCAATTTTGTCTTTGAGAAGTTGATGAACTCCAACGATCAGGCCGAACGTCGCCTGCTCATCTCAGCTCTGGGCTGTGCACAGTCCCAAAGCCAGTTGGAGAAATATGTTGCCAGCAGCATTGATCAAACCAATCAACTCCGTACTCAGGAACGCTACACGATCCTCAGCCCGGTTTATTCACGTGGCGAAGTCGGTTTGCTCACCTCCATTGAGTTCCTGCTTGAAAACTGGGAGACTTATGGCAACTTGAACGCAGGCTTCGGTGGTGTTAACCCACTGTACTCTGATATCGTTTCCATGTCGGCGTATGTTGTCAACGATAATCAAAAGGCCAAGCTGCAAGAGCTTGTCGATGTGGTTAAGAATAGCGAGTTTGTGCCTACAACTTTGCAAACCAGCGTAGATGCCAACGTTCAGGCTAACGAGGCTTGGTTGACTGCCAATCGCGAACCCATCGTCTCCTGGGTGAGCACTTTCCGCAATGGAAGCCCTGCGATGAGCGCATCCATTATTGCTATCGCCCTGTGCTTCTTGGTCGCCACATTGTTTTAAGCATTCACTAGTCACAATTGTAAGTTAGCATAAGTCAAAGTCGAGATATGCCTATTGTACTCTGTCAATAAAATTCCCATACAATTATGATTAAAAAAAACCTGTGCTGATTACATTTATTGTCGCTTTATGGTCAGATAATATGAGTATAACACTCAAGAATTCTTTGAAATGCCAGCTCAATTCAAGAAAACATTGTTGTACATTTCGGGTACATTTAAGTTCCCAAACACTTAAATGTTTACGTTTATATTCGCCATAAATATCTCATCTACTTTATCAATTGGCAATTCCATCACATGGCAACAAATTTATCGATAAGTATTTAGTCTGCCAATCAATCTATGGGCTAATCCGCCATTGAAGTACGCCATTTTGAATTGTGGAGTGCTGCGTAATAAAGTAGTATTAGTAATAAGTAGTTCACGACTTTGAATGTGTCTTGAGCGTTGAAAGATCCGACTTGTTGAATGGTCTAGTCGAATTAGTCTGATAAGCCTCTTGTCGCTATCATTTTATTGACCACAATATCAACTATTAATTTTATTTGACGAAATTGCATGTAATACCCTTTACTATTCATATTTCCAATTTATTGGCAGATAAGATTAAACTCTGGTTTATTCCTTCGAAAAAATTAAGCTTATGTACATTAACAATGACTTTTGAGTTGTTTTTATGTGAACTTGAAATGATTAGGGTCTTAAATTTACTATTTAATTGTCTATTTTATTGGGCCTTTAACCCTTTCTTCTGCGCATTTTCTGTATATGGTTATCATTGTCCCTCTTTTACCCTATGAAAAGTCAAACATTAGGCTTTAAGGCTTAAATAAGACGTACATATTTAAAATATATGTACGTAGACAAATTACTATAAGCGAACTTTCTGGAATTTACAGAAAAATAATACTTTCTGCAACAAAGTTGTTGTTTATTATTGAGTCAATATGATTGATATATGATACATTTTTATCTTTTTACCTTTGGCAGTCTTTAAAAACAGTATGAAATGTTGAAGATTTTATTCATTAGAATGTGAAATTCTTCGTATGAAAACTAAGAGATTAGTAATATCAATGTTATATTTTAATATTCTTCTAATCTCTTCGCAAAATTAACCATTAGGTCAATATGAAACGTCTGTGAAAGTAATACCAGACAATACTCTATGCATATTATAATCGTGATATCGATCGTCAGAGATTTCGATTTGTTTGCTCAGGCTGTTATCAAAATAGATATGAAGTTTTACTTGCAACATGCAATCGATGATATTCTGATACTCTGTTTTCCCATTTAGGTTTACAGCAAAAGCATCCAAATTCCATGTGCCACCATGTGGGATTTTTATTTTGGAGCATACTTAAGTTATATTACTCACACTATTACTCATATCCGTTTCGGCCTCTGGATTATTGTCCAATGGTAAATCTATCAATATATATTTGCGCCTGTCGACTCGCATGATTATTATATGATTGGTAACTGCCAGCAGTAAGCGTAAATCACCGCCTTACGTTCTTATCGACGCGTCATCGTAATCGTCGTATAATCTATGTACACTTTATCTCGCTAAAATAAAATGTTTAAGGCTACAGATAAATCGCTGATATAGTTAGTGTGCGCTTATAAATAGTACCGTCCATTGGGAGGAGACCTTAGTTGTCGAATCGCGTGCCGTGCGACGTTTGAATAGCACTTCAAACCGTTCGAATATCTAAAGTGAGTGCAAAGAAACTGTTACATAATATGGTGAAATCGTACAAAAAAAAAAAAAAAAAAAATTCTAGCTAATTACTGATCTGACAACCTTAACCTCATTTTGCAGACGAAATGATGGCCCTACGTTTGGCTATCCTCTTGGCAGTATGCCTTGCAGGCGTGCTAGCTGGCACCAAGCAGCTGGAGCTGCAGCCACCGACAACATATGCGTCCGAGAACTGGGAATACAGACTGTCGACCATTATCAATCCGGTTAACTACAATATTACGCTGCGACCATATTTGCTGGAGAGCGATAGTGATGCAAAGCGTTTTACTTTCGATGGCGAGGCCTTTATTGAGATCGTACCAACGGTGACCACAAGAACCATCTCTTTGCATTCGAAGAATCTGACGCATATACTCAACGAATACTGGTTGAAGCCTGCAGCGGGTGTAACGCCCACTAAAATAGCCCTGACTCTGGCTAGCCACAATGATGAAACCGATATCATGAATTTAACTTCAACGACAGATCTGGTGGCCAACACAGCCTACATTTTGCATTTCAACTATACGGGTCTTATGCAGGACGACATGCACGGATTTTACCGCAGTTACTACACAAACGATAACAACGAGACTAAGTGAGTCTTCAGTTTTTCAATTTTTAATTATTTTTTTGTATTACTTATTAACTCTGTGACATCGGCAGATGGTTGGGATCAACACAATTCCAGACGCACCATGCTCGCCGAGCATTCCCCAGCTTCGATGAGCCCCGATTCAAGGCTACCTTCGATGTGACCCTCGTTCGTCATCGCTCCTTCAATAGTGCTAGTAACACAAGGCTCGCCATCTCCTCTCCCAGCACTGAAGCGTAAGATGAAAAACTTTATATTCTCTTCTATTCTATTTTAATCAAACATTTTCTGCAGCGGCTACTTTGTGGATGTGTTCGAGACAACGCCTAAAATGTCCACTTACTTACTGGCCTTTATCATTTCCGAGTTCACCATTCGCAAGGATGATAACTTTGGAGTGTTGTCCCGTCCCGAGTTCTATGGACAGACTCAATACAGTTTCAATGTCGGCCGTCAGATTCTCAGCGAGATGGGCAAATATTTGAATCTCGACTATTACTCAATCGGTAACGATAAGATGGATATGGCTGCAATTCCTGATTTCTCTGCCGGTGCCATGGAAAACTGGGGTCTACTCACCTACAGGGAACGCAGTCTCCTGGTCGATGAATCAGCCACTACTCTGGCATCGCGTCAAGCAATTGCCGCCGTTGTGGCCCATGAGCAAGCGCATATGTGGTTCGGTGATCTGGTCACCTGCGAATGGTGGAGCTACACTTGGTTGAACGAGGGCTTTGCACGATTCTTCCAATACTTTGGCACTGCTTTTGTCGAAACCGAATGGGAGCTGGAGAAGCAGTTTGTTGTTGATCAAATCCAAGCAGTCATGGCCATGGACTCGACCAATGCCACCAATCCTTTGAGCGATCCTAATACCTATACCCCCGCCCATCTGAGCCGCATGTTTAACAGCATCTCCTACAACAAGGGTGCCTCAATCATTCGCATGATTGAACACACCATGGGTACGGCTAACTTTCAGAAAGCTCTGCAGGAATATCTTGTCAAAAAGTAAGTGTACCCGACCTCCGACAGCCTTAGCTGTGGCTAATGTTTCTTGTGTTCACTCAGCTCTCTTCAATCATCGGTTCCTGCGTACCTGTTTGAGTCGTTCCTTGCTCAGTGGCCTCAAGATAGCTTTAGCAGCAGCGCCGAATATATCTTCTACAACTTCACCACACAGGTGGGATATCCTGTGATTAATGCAGAGCTCGCGGCCGATGGCAAAAGCGTCGCTTTTACTCAGAAGCGTTTCCTGCTTAAGGATAACGATGGTGCCGATGCTAACCTGAAGTACACAGTGCCCATTAGTTATACCACAAGCGAAGAGAAAAACTTCAATGATACCAAGCCCAAGTTTGTGTTGTCTGAGAATGCGACCACCGCATACAATGTAACCTTCACCAATACGGTGAGCTGGGTCCTTGCCAACATCCAGGAGACTGGCTACTATCGTGTTAATTATACCGAGAGCAACTGGCATGCAATCCACCATACACTTATCGAGAGCAACTGGGGCGGTATTCATGAAATTAACCGCGCCCAAGTGGTCGACGATCTGCTCAATTTGGCTCGTGCTGGACACATCAACTACACCCTGACTTTCGATGTGCTGGAATACTTGGAAACTGAAACCAATTACATTCCATGGACATCGGCATTCAATGGCTTCAGCTACCTGGCCATACGCTTGGGCACAGATATCTCTGATTTCAGCGCCTACATCCAGCAGTTGACCAACAAGGCATACAATCAGTTGGGCTTCGCTGAGACCGCAACGGACAAGGCACTCGATATTTACTTGCGCACCAAGGTGCTCTCCTGGTCGTGTCGCTATGGCAATGCTGATTGCATCAGCAGTGCTAAGAGCTACTTTAACTCACTGGCCAATGTTCCCAAGAACATTCGCTCAGTGGTCTATTGTGTGGGCTTGCGTGAAGGTGGCGCTACCGAATTTGAGGCACTGTATCAGAAATTCAAGACCGAAACGGTTGCCACCGAGGAAACGCTGCTGCAAACCTCTTTCGGTTGTGTTAAGAACCAGACCCTAATCGAAAGAGTTTTCGATCTCGTAATCTCTGATGAGATCCGCAGACAGGATAAATCTGCTGTGCTCAGCACTCTTTACACTGAGAACAATGAAAATGTTGACCCTGTCTTTAAATTGGTCACCGAAAAATACGACGCATTGGCCGACGCGTAAGTAGCACTAATATTCCAAAATGTGAGAACAAGCTTTTGTTAAATTGCATCTTTGATCTCTCATTTACAGCATGGGTGGTTACTCCGCAGTGGCTACTGTCATTTCCAACATTGCCGCTCGTTTCACCGAACAGTCGCAGCTGGACTCTTTGAAAACATTCAACACAGCTAACAGTGCCAAATTTGGCACCTCAGCCGCTACACTGACTGCAGCTGAGACAACCGTTAGCGAGAACTTGGTCTGGGCCGAATCGAAGCTGGGTCTCTTCCGCACCTATCTGTCAGAGCGCAACGGCAGCGCCATGATCAGCGCCTTCAGTCTCCTCACCGTGCTGATGGTATCTATTACCACATTGCTGCGCTAGAGCTAACCACGTTAATTATAAACTAGATTAGCCAATTGCCAGACGCCATTGTGCAATTGTCCAATAACAAGTATTTGTACACTTAGTGCCTTTACAAAGCCAATAAAATATCCAGATAAGATGGCATTGGGAATAAACTACTCGTATGTCGCATAATAATAAAATTCGCTTTATCTGTATTAACTTAGTTTTATTTGAAAGTTTTCCGCAAGTTTTGTTTACATTTTCACTATCACTGAACCGGCAACATTACAATATCGGCCTATTGTATATGTTATATTCTATAAACAAAATATGAAACACTAGAAAGTTTACTGACTATTGTGATGCGATTACTTCTTAAATAATATGGAAATGGGAAAAAATGGCGATAATGTTGAAAGAAAGGATTATTCGCAGTATGAATTTTGCGGTCGTAAATCCCACAGTCACACATTTATTTAGTCTAATTCGAAGTGTCTTTTTATAAACACACATTATGCGGTCAAACGCTCTTTACGTGAAAACCAGTTTGAGAAAGTTTCGAAAACGTGAATTCAAATTAGCACAGAAGCGAACATTGTGATGTTCTAGTCGCTTTGACAAACTTCCGTTGTTGAGTATAGATTCCAGCAAATCTAACTAATTATCATAACAATATCTACCAGGAACAACATCTGACGTCTCATTATTAAAATATATTTCAACAAGAAAAATTATTTACCTGTAATGTGACAGCAGAATTTTGTATTATTAGCAAAAAATTCGCATTCATTATAATTTAATAAATCGTCACTAATGATGTTTACATTTATGAAATTGATAAGCACAACAAATAAAGGAACACGTAAATAAATACTATAGATCATCTTTGATTCAAACTTTTACCCCATATCAAATCGATTTGCAAAGGCAAAAAAATAAAACCAGCTTCAATCAATAAACAAATTTTAAATTCAAATTAGCAATGAAACGTACACAAAGATATAATATAATTTCCAGCTAATTTGTATTTTAGAATTCAGTTTCAGTATTGAACTAGCTTTCATTATGAAAGGTTCTTTTTGTCGTTGGCAGTTGCTCGTCGCTGCTATATCACTGACGCTGATAAGCAGAAGTGAATGCAATAGTTACCGCCTCAGTAGAAGTGTATTGCCATCTCTCTACAATTTAACCATTAATGTCAAGGAAGAAGGACAAGAGAGATTTCATTATAGATTTGACGGCGAAGTCGCGATAACTTTACAAACTAATCAAAGTTATATTTACGAAATAACTCTTCACAAGCACCTCCTTATCATATCAACCTGTTTAGTTTATAATAAGGATGGAGCCGTGCAGCAAAATGTCTCAATAGATTTACTAAAATTTAATTGGATGACACATCAGTTAACAGTGCCTCTGATAGAGCCATTGACTCCCAATGAGAACTACACTCTATATTTCAAATACAGTGGTTATTTTGGCAGTCGTGACACAGGTCTGTTTTCATCATCTTACGAAACCAACGAATATCACACAGTTTACTTAACACAACTGAAGGGTCAGTATGCGCGATCTGTGTTTCCTTGTTTCGATGAACCTACATTTAAGGCAAAGTTTCAACTTCATCTTGGTCGACCAAGTAAATATAATGCCGTCAGTAACACTAGATTGATAAGAACAACAAAAAAAGCGTTAGTCTAATAAATATTCTTTAAATAAATAATTTACAATCTAAAATTTCAATTTCAGAAATGACAGTTATGTGGATCATTTTGATGTTACACCAATTATGTCTACATATTTGTTGGCCTTTGTAATATCCGAGTACCAAGCTCGAGGCAATCTCAGTGAATTTGCTATTTTATCTGCGCCTGAATATTATAATTACACAGAGTTGAGTTTCAATGTTGGAGAACGCATGATAGCTACATACAACGAACTGTTTCAGATGCCTTACAAACAGCTAGGAAATGAAGTTCTGCTCTTTGCAACTAAGCCTTGGACCTTCTACATTAACAACATGGAGAATTGGGGTCTTATTATTTTTAGGTACTGAAAGTTTCTAATTGTGCTCAAAGCAAGCGTAATAAAATTGAATTTCTTCAATTTATAGAGAAGACATGCTGATTCATAAGCCTGGTTACACTGATGGTCTCAAGAACATAGAGTTTACAATTCGAATGATTGCACATGAAATAGCTCATATGTGGTTTGGAAATAGTGTTACCTTATCCTGGTGGAGTCATTTCTGGTTAAATGAAGGTTTTGCTCGATTTTACGAGATCTTTATGACCGATCTGGTAAATATTAAAGAAAAAATGGCAAAGTTGCAACCGCATATCGAACTCGTTAAAATGAGATTTGGCGAAATCAAAATATAACTAACAGTATAATCAACTCGACTATTGCCGATATCCTCCAATTGTTAAAAAATATTTTCTGGTGTACATTGATATTATTTTCTTTCTCTACAGATCTACAGCAATAAATATCACATGGAAGAACAGTTTGTTGTAGATAATCTTCAGAGAATCCTTGAAAAGGATGCAGTAGCTACTTCTTTGCCCTTAACTAGTACCGAGATAGCCATACAATCTTCTTATGTAATTGACAACGAGTCCAACCTCTTCCCAAATGACAAGGGTGCTAGCATCATTCGAATGTGGCGAAGTTTAATGGGAAGCGACAACTTTAACAAATCTGTCAACAGTTACCTGAAGCAATAGTTAGTTCTCCATCCAAGTTCTTGGATTTTATTTTAACTTTTTTCTTTCTAGTCATTTAAAAAACACAAATCCCAGAGATTTGTTCGCTCATCTCAAGCAAAACTGGCCAGCTCAGCCTGAAGTTGATTTGGATACGTTCTTTTCAGACTTCACGGAGCAGGTGGGCTACCCAATGGTCATTGTGAACATCACCCAAGATAACCAAAAAATAATCCTACACCAAAAACGTTTTCTATATGATTATGAAGACGGTAGTGATGCCACCTTACGTTACACTATTCCAATTACCATCACGAAAAATCTGGATCGAAGCTATTATAATCTGACACCTTATACGTACTTTAATAAGAATGAGACTATGGTTGAGATCCCATTTAAAGAACCGATTGACTGGATTATCTTGAACAATTTTCAAACCAACTACTATCGAGTTTTTTAAGACAAGCAGATACTTTCTCAAATTAAGCTTTCCATGTTTCAACGCTTTGGCATCCCAGTTGAGAAACGAGCACAAATCATTGATGATCTCTTTAACTTTGCATACGCTGGAATGATCGATTATGCAGATGTCTTCGAATACTTAGAATATTTGAGATACGAATTCGATTATATTCCCTGGAGCGCAGCCTACCACGGTATGGAGAGAGTAGTTCAGCGATTAACCCCACAACAGCTGCCTTATTTTGAGAAATACCTTACAAATATTACAACTGGGATTTTTAATGAACTATCAGCAAAATCAAGCAGCTCTGATAGCGTGATGGATGTCTATAATCGAGTCTTGCATGTATCATGGCTGTGTAAATACCAGAATACCAATTGTAATAAGCAAGTGGAACTTCTTTTTCTGGGAAATCTTGAAAAGCCATCCCCAGACTATCGAGAGATATTTTATTGTGCAGTTTCACGAACGGATGCTCATGCCCGCCTATGGGACTTATATCATAATGAGACCGATCCTGATGAGCAGGATCTTCTTTGGCGAGCTATAAGCTGTTCAAGGGACTACACAACTTATTTTAAACTCGAATTATTCCATTTATTACGTCATTCCGAACAGTTCATCGGTTTTATACAGATATATCAACAAAATCCTGATTTAATTGATTCGATATTTTCTATGATAAGTGAGAACATTGAGGAACTTGTTGCCAGGTAAAATATCAAAAAATATCTCTTAATTATTAACTAATTTATTGAACTTTTAGATTGGGAGAGTATGAGATGATCAGAATCCTGAGTGATATGGTTGACTATTTTACAACAAGGGAGCAAGAAAAACAGTTCACAATCTTTATAGACAAAAACATTCATAGATTTGGTAAATGGGCATACAACGACATATTTTTATTTCAGAAAACAATACGAAAAAATCTGGAATGGGCAGAGCAGAAATTGGGCAAGCTAGTGAACTATCTAGCAAAGAGGAATGAGGCAGTTGGACAACCTCAAGAATGATAGTAACTAAAACACTGTATACACATCAGCAAACGAATAATCCACATTTGTATGCTCAATAAATAAGCTAATAAATAATAATAAATAAATAAAAATTATTTTATTGCCGCGAAAGTTATATTGCGTCAATGGCTTTGATAATTAATTATAGTCGTATTATTGTTAATACAATTCAAAATATTTTAATGTACAACAAAAAAGTTACATGTTTACCGTTATTAATTGACCGATACATCAAGTACTAAGTAAATTATTCAAACTTTTCGAAAGAAACCTCATCCCTTACTTAACCATTTATTCATATCATTGATAAATATATCGGTAAGAACAAAAATCTTTTGAAATTTAGCTTCCGATTGAACTTAAAAATAAGAATTGCAAAGCCACAACAAGACTAAAATTGACTGGGACATAATCTATTATCAAAAACACCGGTTTTAAACGATTCAACAATTTAAAATTCAAATTAGCAATAAAGCGTACATAGACTTATATTATAGGTTCCAGTTAATTCACCTTTTAGACACTAGAACATCTTAAAACAAGTAAGAAAGCTACAGTCGAGTGAACTCGACTGTGAGATACCCGCTACCCATTTTAAATAAAACCAATATATTTTGAGGTATTATTCTCAAAATATACCAAATATACTGCAAAAATACTAAAAATATACCAAATGCTATATGTGGTATATCGGTGTAGTACCGCATTCAAAATATTCCTTAGACGGCACAATATACCAGATTGTCAGCCAAAGCAACTAAGACCCCTAGTAAGCAGGCGTTTTTGCCCATACAAAAGTATTTCTTTAATAACTTCAAAAATTTTTATCTGATCGCAACCAAATTCTCAGGAATCATAACTACTATAGTTATTATTGTATATACCAAAATCCGCATACTAGCTTTTAAATTACGCTTGTTATTCGATTTTTTTGATTTGCGGGGGCGGAAGTGGGCGTGGCAAAAAATTTTAAACAAACTTGATCTGCGTGCAAACATAACAAATGCTGTCGAAAAAAAATTATAGCTCAATCTCTTATAGTCTCTGATATCTAGGTGTTCATACGGACAGACGGACAGACACACAGACACACCGACGGACAGACGGACATGGCTAGATCGTCTCGGCTGTTGACGCTGATCAAGAATATATATACTTTATAGGGTCGGAGATGCCTCCTTCTACCTGTTACATACATTTCCTGTTGGCACAAAGTTATAATACCCTTCTACCCTTTGGGTAGCGGGTATAAATACAAAATCTTTAGAGTCAGTATTGAACTTATAAAAGGTTCGATTCTTCGTTGATAGCTTCTCATAGCTGCTATATCAGACAGAACTATGTATATCAAAGTGTACAACATTGGGTTCGCATTTATCGACGAAGTCGTGTTTACAGTACTAACTAATCAAAGTGACATTACCGAAATAACACTTCAAACGATTTGACATATCGAGCTGTTTAGTTTATAATAAGGATGGGATCTTATTCCAAAATCTTATGATTACTTCACTTAAGGATGACCAGGAGACACATCTGCTAAAAGTGGCATATACTGCTAATGAGAACTATAATCTATATTTCGAATATACTGGCTCTGTAAGAAGCAGTAAGCAATATCAGAATTCTACTAAACCGACAAGTATCACAGCGTTCACATAACACAACTCGAGCCCGTATATGCCCGTTTAGTATTTCCGTGCTTCGATGAACCTGCATTTAAGGCAAAGTTTCAACTCCACATTGGTCGACCAAGTGGATATAAGACAGTTAATAACACGAGAATGATAATAACAACAAATGCATAGGTAAGCATAACGAATATTCTTAGAAGTTATACAAATTTTAAATTTGAATTATAGTTAACAATTTGGTAGACCAGTTTGATGTCACAACAATTATGTTTACACAATACCTAAATACCAAAAATAACAAGTGTTTCAGATTAACATCATAAAATTGTTTCAAATAATTAATTGCCATAAAACCGCTTTGAAACAAATCAAAAATTTTAATTTCAAATTAGCAATAAAACGTTCACAAGCATATATTATAATTTCCAGTTTATTCGCGTTTTAGAATTTAGATAGCTGCGTATATGCATAACACACAAAATCTTCAGTTCCAGTATTGAACTAGCTTTCATTATGAAAGGTTCTTTTTGTCGTTGGCAGTTGCTCGTCGCTGCTATATCACTGACGCTAATAAACATAAGTGAATGCAATAGTTACCGCCTCAGTAGAAGTGTACTGCCATCTTTCTACAATTTAACCATTAATGTCAAGGAAGAAGGACATGGAAGATTTGGTTATAAATTTGACGGCGAAGTCGCAATAACTTTACAAACTAATCAAAGTGATATTTATGAAATAACCCTTCACAAGGACTACCTTTACATGTCAAGCTGTTTAATTTATAATAAGGATGGTGCCGTGCACCAAAATGTTACAATAGATTCACTAAAATCTAATTGGACGACACCACAGTTTACAGTGCCTCTAATAGAGCCATTGACTCCCAATGAGAACTATACTCTATATTTCAAATACACTGGATATTTTGGCAATCATGACACAGGTCTATTTTCATCATCATACGAAACCAACGAATATCACAAAGTTTACTTAACACAACTGAAGGGTCAGTATGCGCGATCTGTGTTTCCTTGTTTCGATGAACCTACATTTAAGGCAAAGTTTCAACTTCATCTTGGTCGACCAAGTAAATATAATGCCGTCAGTAACACTAGATTGATAAGAACAACAAAAAAAGCGTTAGTCTAATAAATATTCTTTAAATAAATAATTTACAATCTAAAATTTCAATTTCAGAAATGACAGTTATATGGATCACTTTGATATCACGCCAATTATGTCTACATATTTATTGGCCTTTGTAATATCCGAGTACCAAGCTCGAGGCAATCTCAGTGAATTTGCTATTTTATCTACGCCTGAGAATTATAATTACACAGAGTTTAGTTACAATGTTGGTGAACGCGTGATAGCTGCCTACAACGAATTATTCCAGATGCCTTACAAACAACTAGGAAATGAAATCCTGCTCTTTGCAACTAAGCCTTGGACTCTCAACAATAACAACATGGAGAATTGGGGCCTTATAATTTTTAAGTACTGAAAGTTTCTAATTGTGCTCAAGGCTAGCTTAGTAAAATTGGATTTCTTTAATTTATAGAGAAGACATGCTGATTCATAAGCCTGGTTACACTGACAGTCCCAGCCACAAAGAGCTCACTATTCGAATGATTGCACATGAAATAGCTCATATGTGGTTTGGAAATAGTGTTACCTTATCCTGGTGGAGTCATTTCTGGTTAAATGAAGGATTTGCTCGATTTTACGAGATCTTTATGACCGATCAGGTAAATATGAAAAGAAAAATGTCAAAGTTGCAAATGCATATCAAACTCGTTAAATTGAGAAGATTTACTCAAAATATGAGTAACAATATAATCAACTCGACTATTGCCGACTCCCTACTAGTGTACATTTTTATTATTTTCTTTCTCTACAGATCTACAACAATAAATATCACATGGAAGAACAGTTTGTTGTAGATAATCTTCAGAGAATCCTCGAAAAGGATGCAGTGGCTACTTCATTGCCCTTAACTTGTCCCGAGATAGCCATACAATCTTCTTATGTAATTGACAACGAGTCCAACCTCTTCCCAAATGACAAGGGTGCTAGCATCATTCGAATGTGGCGAAGTTTAATGGGAAGCGACAACTTTAACAAATCTATCAACAGTTACCTGAAGCAATAGTTAGTTCTCCATCCAAGTTCTTGGATTTTATTTTAACTTTTTTCTTTCTAGTCATTTAAAAAACACAAATCCTAGCGATTTGTTCGCTCATCTCAAGCAAAACTGGCCAGCTCAGCCTGAAGTTGATTTGGATACGTTCTTTTCAGACTTCACGGAGCAGGTGGGCTACCCAATGGTCATTGTGAACATCACTCAGGATAACCAAAAAATAATCTTACACCAAAAACGTTTTCTATATGATTATGAAGACGGTAGTGATGCCACTTTACGTTATACCATTCCAATTACCTTCACAACGAATCTGGATCAAAGCTATTATAATCTGACACCTTACACTTACTTCAAAAAGAATGAGACTACAGTTGAAATTTCTTTTGAAAATCCCATTGAATGGATTATCTTAAACCAAAAGCAATCCAACTACTATCGAGTTTTCTACGATAAACCAATTCTCACCCAAATTAAACAATTTTTCTCCACATCTAGAAGCCGACGTGTCCCAGCTACGACTAAGGCACAAATCATTGATGATCTCTTTAACTTTGCATTCGCTGGAATGATCGATTATGCAGATGTCTTCGAATACTTAGAATATTTGAGATACGAATTCGATTATGTTCCCTGGAGCGCAGCTTACCACGGTATGGAGAGAGTAGTTCAGCGATTAACCCCACAACAGCTGCCTTATTTTGAGAAATACCTTACAAATATTACAACTGGGATTTTTAATGAACTATCAGCAAAATCAAGCAGCTCTGATAGCGTGATGGATGTCTATAATCGAGTCTTGCATGTATCATGGCTGTGTAAACACCAGAATACCAATTGTAATAAGCAAGTGGAACTTCTTTTTCTGGGAAATCTTGAAAAGCCATCCCCAGACTATCGAGAGATATTTTATTGTGCAGTTTCACGAACGGATGCTCACGCCCGCCTATGGGACTTATATCATAATGAAACCGATTCTGATGAGAAGAATCTTCTTTCGCGGGCTATAAGCTGTTCAAGGGACTATACAATATATTTCAAACTCGAATTATTCCATTTATTACGTCATTCCGAACAGTTCATCGGTTTGATAACGATCTATCAACAAAATCCTGATTTAATTGATGCCATATTTTCTATGATGAGAGAGAACATTGGGGAACTTGTTGACAGGTAAGATTTCAAGAAACACTTCGTAACTGTCAACTAATTTATTAAATTTATAGATTGGGCCAGTATGATATGTTCCTAATCCTGAGTGATATGGTTGATTATTTTACAACAAGAGAGCAAGAAAAACAGTTCACAATCTTTATAGACAAAAATATTCATAGATTTGATAATAGGACAAATACCGACATACAGTTATTCCCGACAACAATACGAAAGAATTTGGAATGGGCAGAGCAGAGATTGGACAAGCTAGTGAACTATCTAGCAAAGAGGAATGAGGCAGTTGTATAACCTCAAGAAAGAACTCAATAATATACACATCAGCAAATGAATAAACCACTTTTGAATGCTCAAACTTTGTTACTTTTATAAAGTTTACTTGTGCTGACCACTTATGTCTATCGGAATAATGAATAATAATGCAGAAATAAATAAAATTTATTTTATTACCGTAAAAGTTATATTGCTTCAATGGCTCTGATAATTAATTATAGTCTAATTATAGTTCATAGAATTATAGTTAGATTGTTCAAACTTTTCGAAAGAAACCTGAACCCTTTCTTAACCAGTTATTCATAACAATGATAAGTATATCGGTAAGAACAAAAACCTTTTGAAATTTAGCTTCCGATTGAACTTAAAAATAAACAAGTAAGAAAGCTACAGTCGAGTGTGCTCGACTGTGAAATACCCGCTACCCATTTTGAATAAAAGCAAAATATTACGGTAATAATCTCAAAATATTAAAAATAAATATGCATGTATTTTCGATCGGGATTTGAACTCGAGCTCCACCGACCGGGTGGTTAAAAAAAAAAAAGTTTGTACTTCGAGCTGGTTCGAACCCGGGCACCACAACATGCGCGGCTTGCACTCTACCACCTGAGCTATCGCATTGCTTAAGAACCCCTTTGCATACAGATGCTAATATAGATGAGCATGTATATACGTATACGCATAAATACAATACATACATAGCTAGCGGTTTTGCTCATACAAAATATTTCTTTAATAAAATCCACAATGTTGATTTATAATTGTTGTAAATACGATAAAAAAAAAAAAATGTTTGTTCCCCGAGCGGGCTCGAACCCGAGTCCCTCGACTACCGCAACAGTAATATGCTTGCACTCTACCAATGGAGCTATCGCAGTGCCTCTTGCATACAGATACAAATATAGAGGCGAGCATGTATACGTATACGCATACATACAACACACACATAGAAAGCGTTTTTGCCCATACAAAACTATTTCTTTAATAACTTCTACAATTTTTATCTGATCGCAACCAAATTTTCAGCAATCATAAATGCTATAGTTATTATTGTATATACCAAAATTCGCAATTCTAGCTTTACAATTACGCTTGTTATTCGATTTTTTTGATTTGCGGGGGCGGAAGTGGGCGTGGCAAAAATTTGAAACAAACTTGATCTGCGTGCAAACATAACAAATGCTGTCGAAAAAAAATTATAGCTCTATCTCTTATAGTCTCTGAGATCTAGGTGTTCATACGGACGGACGGACAGACACACAGACGGACAGACGGACAGACGGACATGGCTATATCGTCTCGGCTGTTGACGCTGATCAAGAATATATATACTTTATAGGGTCGGAGATGCCTCCTTCGACCTGTTACATACATTTCCTGCCGGCACAAAGTTATAATACCCTTCTACCCTATGGGTAGCGGGTATAAAAATGCAAAGTCACAACAATACTAAAATTGAGTGAGACATAATTGATTAAAAACACCGGTTTTAAACAATTCTATAATTTTAAATTCAAATTAGCAATAAAGCGTACATAGACTTATATTATAGATTCCAGTTAATTCACCTCTTAGAATTTAAATAGCTGCGTATATCTAAACAAAACACAAAATCTTTAGAATCAGTATTGAGCAAGCTTTAAATATGAAAGGTTCGGTTCTTCGTTTGCAGCTCCTCATAGCTGCTATATTAGTGACTCTGATAGCCAGAAACGAAAGTGATGGCTACCGTCTTAGAAGAAGTGTATTGCCATCTTTCTACAACTTAACCATCAACATACAAGCATCAAGGAATGGAGGATTGGGCTACTCATTTATCGGCGAAGTCGCGATTACTTTACAAACTAATCAAAGTGACGTTTACGAAATAACACTTCATAAGAACTCTCTTGACATATCAAGCTGTTTAGTTTATAATAAGGATCGCATCTTGTGCCAAAATGTTACAATTACTTCACTCAAGTATGACCAGGAGACACATCTGCTAACAGTACCTCTGTTAGAGGCATTGACTGCCAATGAGAACTATACTCTATATTTTAAATACACTGGCTATGTAAAAAGCAGAGGGCAAGGTGTATTATCTGAATTCTACAAAACCGACAAGTATCACAGCGTTTACATAACACAATTGGAGCCCGTATATGCCCGCTTAGTATTTCCTTGTTTCGATGAACCTGCATTTAAAGCAAAGTTTCAACTTCGCCTTGGTCGGCCAAGTGAATATAATGCCGTCAGTAACACCAGATTGATAGGAACAACAAAAAAAGGGTAAGCATGGTGAATATTCTTCGAAGTTTTACAAATATTAAATTTCAATTGCAGAAATAACAGTTATGTGGATCATTTTGATGTCACACCAATTATGTCTACATATCAATTGGCTTTTGTAATATCCAAGTACCAAGCTCGAGGCAATCGCAGTGAATTTGCCATTTTATCTGCGCCTGAGAATTATAATTACACAGAGTTCAGTTTCAATGTTGCAGAACGCGTGATAGATGCCTATAATAAAGTATTTGATATGCCCTATAAGAATCTGGGAAATGAGGTTCTGCTATTTGCGACTTCAGGTTGGTTCGATGATAATGCCATGGATAATTGGGGCCTTATTATTTTAAGGTGCTAAAAGTTAGTCATTTTTGTCATCAAAAGCGTAATGTCATCCGTTTTATTTTACGTCTAGTGAAAAAATTCTCGTCCAGAAGCCTGGCTACACTGACGGCCACACGAACAAAGAGATCACATGTCTGAATATTGCACATGAAATTGCTCACATGTGGTTTGGAAACAGCGTTACTTTATCTTGGTGGAGCCACTATTGGCTTAACGAAGGCTTTGCTCGCTTTTACGAGATCTTTCTAACTCATCAAGTAAATGTGAAATAAAACATATCTATACTATACTAAATTCTAATACCTTTTAACAGCTCTACCGCAATTATCACTTGGATCAACAGTTTGTTGTAGATAATCTTCAAAGAATCCTTGAAAAAGATGCGGTAGCTGGTTCCTTGCCCCTAACCAGTCCCGAGATGAGCGTACAATCTACCGCTGAAATCAACAACCAGTCTAACACCTTCACGCAGGATAAGGGGGCCAGCATAATTAGAATGTGGCGTAATTTAATGGGTGGCGAGAATTTCAGGGAATCCATTAGAAGTTATCTGAAACAATAGTGAGTGAGCTCCTCATCCTCTCTATATCTCGTAATTTTGTGACTTTTTACTTTGTAGTCATTTGCAGAATACAAGTCCAACCGATCTGTTCGCTCATCTAAAGCAAAACTGGCCAGCTCAGCCTGAAGTTGATTTGGATACGTTCTTTTCAGACTTCACGGAGCAGGTGGGCTACCCAATGGTCATTGTGAACATCACTCAGGATAACCAAAAAATAATCCTACACCAAAAACGTTTTCTATATGATTATGAAGACGGTAGTGATGCCACCTTACGTTACACTATTCCAATTACCTTCGTAACGAATTTGGATCGCACATATAATAATCTGACACCTTACACGTACTTCGATAAGAATAAGTCTTCGATTGAGATCTCTTTTAAAGAACCCATTGAATGGATTATCTTAAACCAAAAGCAATCCAACTACTATCGAGTTTTCTACGATAAGCCCATTCTCACCCAAATTAAACAATTATTCTCTACAATTAAAGGTCACCGCATCCCAGTAGAGAATAAGGCGCAGATAATTGATGATCTATTTCACTTTGCGAAAGCTGGAATGATCGATTATGCTGAAGTCTTTGAGTTTATGGAATATTTAAGTACAGAAATCGAGCATATTCCCTGGCGCACAGCTTACGTTGGTATGGAGCAAGTAGTTCGGCGATTAACCCCTCAACAACTACCCCATTTTGAAAAATATCTTAGAAATATTTCATATGTGGCTTTTAATGAAGTTACTGCCAAATCAAGTAGCTCTGATAGCGTGTTCGATGTGTATAATAGAAACTTGTTCGTGTCGTGGCTATGTAAATACCAGAATGTCAATTGTATTAATCAAGTGAATGTTATTTTTGAGGGGAGTCTTGAAAAGCCATCCCCAGATTATCGGGAGACATTTTACTGCGCAGTTTCACGGACTTCGGCTCATGCTCACCTCTGGAATTTATATCATATTGAGACAAATTCCGACGAGAAAGATCTTCTTTCGCGAGCTATTAGCTGTTCAAGGGACTATACGACATATCTTAAAGTGGAGGTATTTCTTTTTGAAAATGATGACCAACAGGGAATCGGTGTGATTCAGATGTATCAACAAAATCCGGATTTAATCACTCCCATATTTTTGATGATAAGAGAGAACATTTGGAAATTGATTGACAGGTATTGATATTGAGTAATTTTCGTCACTTATTACTAATTTTTTTAACATTTAGAATAGGCACATTACCAATGGTCATTGTTCTAAAGGATATGGTTGAATATTTTACAACGCGGGAACAGGAAGAACTGTTTTCTGATTTTGTTGAAAACAAATCTCACTTATTTGATAATAAAAGTGCAGAAACACTAAAATCCGCTTTGACCACGATACGTAAGAATATCGAATGGGCAGAGCAGAGATTGGGAAAGTTAGACAAATATCTGGCAAAATGGAATTAGGCACAATGACATCTTTAATTTCGAAAAAATGTAATTGACTATTGTAACATAAATAATTCGAAACACACAACTTAAAACAAGCAAATTATTTTAAAATATTTGCGATGCTCAAAATCTTGATGCCTTAATAAAGGATATTAGGCCTTAACCTTTTAATTGAAATTTATAACAGAATATAATGTATATAATTGTAGTATTGAAATGTATTTTTTTATGGAAAATAAGAAATATACAAGATTTTCAGCCAAAACTCCATTGCAGTCGGCGTAATTTGTTATACAAAAGTTTTTCTTTAATAACTTCTACAGTTTTTATCCTATCACAACCAAATCAGGAATCATAAATACTATAGTTCTTTTTGTATGCACTAAAATTCCCAACTCTAGCTTGAAAATTACAACTGTCATGCCTTTGCCCAATAAAGTTAACTTTCAGACCCAGATGCACTTACATCCAAACTATATCTCGGAAAACCTTAATTAATCAGGAAGACAAGTTATACATACTATATACATTTCTTAGAAAAAGAGCTTATAGCTAAAGCTACCGAAATTTCGTTTGCGTTTCAGCTTAACATCATAGAATTGTTTCATATAATTGATTGCCATAAAACCGGTTTCAAACAATTCAAAAATTTTAATTTCAAATTAGCAATAAAGCATTCCCAGGCATATATTATAATTTCCAGTTAATTCTCATTTTAGAATTTAAATAGCTGAATATATCTATAAGACACAAAATCTTTAGTTCCAGTATTCAACTAGCTTTCATTATGGAAGGTTCTGTTTCTCGTTGGCAGTTGCTCGTCGCTGCTATATCAATAACTGTAATAGCTAGTAGTACTGGCTACCGGCTCAGCAGAAGTGTATTGCCATCTTTTTACAACTTAACCATCGACATCGTCGAAGAAAAGTACAAAAAATTGGGTTCAACATTTGACGGAGAAGTTGCAATAACTTTACAGACGAATCAAAGTGATGTTTACGAAATAACACTTCATAAGGACTCCCTCGACATATCGAGCTGTTTGGTTTATAATATGAATGGTCTTTTGTACCAAAACGTTACGATTTCTTCACTGATATTTAATCCGAAGACTCAACTTTTAACAGTGCCTTTATTAGAGCCATTGACTGCCAATGAGAACTACACTCTCTATTTCAAATACACAGGAAATTTTAGATACGATTATTCAGGTCTGTTTAAAATAGCTGACAATCATTCTGAGGTCTTGTTAACACAACTGAAGACCATTTATGCTCGCTTGGTTTTTCCTTGTTTCGATGAACCTACATTTAAGGCAAAGTTTCAACTTCACCTTGGTCGACCAAGTGGCTATAATGCCATCAGTAACACCAAATTGTTGAGAACGACAAATGAAGGGTAAGCACAATAAATATTTTTTGAATCAAAATCAATCATAAATTTAAATTTCAGTAACGAGCGTTTTGTTGATCACTTTGATGTCACACCAATTATGTCTACATATCTATTGGCCTTTTTAATATCCGAGTATCAAGCTCAAGGCGATATCAGTAAATTTACAACTTTTACACCGCCGGATTATTATAATTACACCGGATTTAGTTACGGAACTGGAGTACGCGTGACAGATGCCTACAATGAACTATTTGAAATGCCCTACAACGAACTTGGAAATGAAGTTTTGCAATTTGCGACTGCGCCTTGGATCGATGAGATGGCAACGGAGAATTGGGGCCTTATCATTTTTAGGTGTTATTAGTTTATAATATTGGTCATGGACTACCTTCATCAATAATATTTGTATTTCTTTTATAGTGAAAAAATGCTTGTACATAAGCCTGGCTACACGGACTACTACAAGAACAAAGAATTCACATGTCGTGCGATCGGAAAAGAAGTTGCTCACATGTGGTTTGGTAACAGTGTTACTTTATCTTGGTGGAGTCACTATTGGCTAAACGAAGGCTTTGCTCGATATTACGGGATCATTATAGCTGATGAGGTAAATATAAAATGAAAAATATCCAAAAAAGACAAACGAATTCCATCTGTATCTTACAAATATCTTAAGTTTTACATTGTTATTATTACTTCATATAATAAATAGTGTCCTTTCCCAATAGAACTGCCGCAGTTATCACTTGGATCAACAGTTTGTTGTGGATAATCTTCAAAGAATCTTTGAAAAAGATGCGGTAGCTGGTTCCTTGCCCCTAACCAGTCCCGAGAAGAGCGTACAATCTCTCGCTGATATCAATAAACAGACTGACGGTTTCATAGAGGATAAGGGGGCCAGTATTATTCGGATGTGGCGTAATTTAATGGGTGGCAAGAACTTTAAGATATCCATCGATTCTTACTTGAAACAATAGTAAGTATCCGCCCTCCTAAGGTAGCATGTTTTTGCATCTTTTTTCTTTCAGTCATTTAAAAAACACAAATCCCAGCGATTTGTTCGCTCATCTGAGGCAAAACTGGCCAGCTCAGCCTGAAGTTGATTTGGATACATTCTTTTCCGACTTTACGGAGCAGGTGGGCTACCCAATGGTCATTGTGAACATCACTCAGGATAACCAAAAAATAATCCTACACCAAAAACGTTTTCTATATGATTATGAAGACGGTAGTGATGCCACCTTACGTTACACTATTCCAATTACTTTCACCACAAATCTGGATCGAATCCATTATAATTTGACACCTTACACGTACTTCAAAAAGAATGAGACTACAGTTGAAATTTCATTTGAAAATCCAATTAAATGGATTATCTTAAACCAAAAGCAATCCAACTACTATCGAGTTTTCTACGAACAACCAATTCTCAACCAAATTAAACAATTATTCTCTACAATCGAAAGTCGCCGCATCCCAGTAGAGAATAAGGCGCAAATAATTGATGATCTATTTCACTTTGCACACGCTGGAATGATCGATTATGGTGATGTCTTTGAGTTTCTCGAATTCTTAAGTACAGAAATCGAATATATTCCCTGGCGCGCAGCCTACAACGGTATGGAGAGAGTTGTTCGCCGATTAACCCCGCAACAACTACCCCATTTCGAGAAATATCTTACAAATATTACAACTCTGGTATTCTCTTTACGAGGCACAAAGTCTGGAAGAATTGAAGGCATATTTACTAAGTACAATCGAGAGATGCATGTAAAATGGCTTTGCAAATACCAAAATGTCAATTGTAATAACCAAGTAAAATTTCTTTTTGAGGGGAATATTGGAAAACCATCTCCAGATTATCGGGAGACATTTTACTGTGCAGTTTCACGAACAACGGCTCATGCTCGTCTCTGGCATTTATATAATAATGAAACAGATTCCAATGAGAAGGATCTTCTTTTGCGAGCTATTAGCTGCTCAAGGGACTATAGTACATATTTTAAACTCGAGTTGTTCCATGTGATACCCCATTATAAATGGACGAATGATTTGATACAAATCTATAAACATAATCCAGATTTAATTGGTCCCATATTTTCTATGATAAGTGAGAACATCGATGATGTTGTTGCCAGGTAAAATATAAAGAAACACCTCGTAATTATCAACTAATTTATTAAACTTTTAGATTGGGCAAGTATAAGATGATCGAAGTTCTAAGTGATATGGTTGATTATTTTACGACGCGGGAGCAAGAAGAGCAGTTCACAATCTTTATGGACAGAAACATTCACAGATTTGGCGAATCGGCAGAAACTCTCAAAGAAACATTTCTGACAACAATACGGAAGAATTTGGAATGGGCAGAGCAGAGACTTGGCAAGCTAGGCAACTATCTAGCAAAAAATTATTGAGCTAGTTGGACAAATTCAATGATAATAATAACACATACTTTAATATTAAAACAAGCTATGGACACTTGTATATATATATATATATTGCGTTTTATATTGCGTTTTATATTTAAATTTACACATAATTCATCGGAATAATAAAACTTAATTTTTATAAATTTAGAGAGACATTGCGTTCAATTTTTCAATTGCAGAAATGACAGTTATGTGGATCATTTTGATGTCACACCAATTATGTCTACATATCAGTTGGGTTTTCTAATATCCAAGTACCAAGCTCGTGGAAATCGCAGTGAATTTGCCATTTTATCTGCGCCTGAGTATTATAATTACACAGAGTTCAGTTACAATGTTGGAGAACGTGTGATAGCTGCCTACAACGACCTGTTTCAGATGCCTTATAAACAACTAGGAAATGAAGTCCTGCTATTTGCAGCTGATCCTGGGTCATTCGGAAATGCCAAGGAGAATTGGGGCCTTGTTATTTTTAGGTTGAGAAAGTTTCTAATTTGGCTCAAGACTAGCTAAATTAATTTGGTTTTCTTCTATTTATAGCAAAGAAGTGCTAATCCATAAGCCTGGATACACTGACGGACTCAAGAGCAAAGAGTTTACAACTAGAAACATTGCAAATAAAATAGCTCACTTATGGTTTGGAAATAGAGATACTTTATCCTGGCGGAATTATATCTGGTTAAATAAAGGCTTTCCTCGATTTTACGAGATCTTTATGACCGATCAGGTAAATATGAAAAGAAAGATGTTAAAGTTGTAACCGCAAAACAAAAATATGAGTAACAGTATAATCAACTCGACTATTCTCGACTCTCTTCAATTATTAAAAAAAATTGTTGGAATAAATTGATATTATTACTGCATATTAAAGTTCTCTTTCTCTACAGATCTATCACTATAAATATCGCATGGAAGAACAGTTTGTTGTAGATTATCTTCAGAGAATCCTTGAAAAGGATGCAGTGGCTACTTCTTTGGCCTTAACTAGTCCCGAGATAGCCATACAATCGTCTTATGTAATTGGCAACGAGGCCACCTTCTTCCCATATGACAAGGGTGCTAGCATCATTCGGATGTGGCGAAGTTTAATGGGAAGCGACAACTTTAACAAATCTATTATCAGTTACCTGAAGCAATAGTGAGATCTCCATCCAAGTTCTTGAATTTATTTTAACTTTTTTCTTTCTAGTCATTTAAAAAACACAAATCCCAGCGATTTGTTCGCTCATCTCAAGCAAAACTGGCCATCTCAGCCTGAAGTTGATTTGGATACATTCTTTGCCGACTTCACGGAGCAGGTGGGCTACCCAATGGTCATGTGAACATCACCCAAGATAACCAAAAAATAATCTTACATCAAAAACGTTTTCTATATAATTATAAAGACGGTAGTGATGCCACCTTACGTTATACCATTCCAATTACCTTCACAACGAATCTGGATCAAAGCTATTATAATCTGACACCTTACACGTACTTCAATAAGTATGAGACTACAATTGAAATTTATTTTGAAAATCCCATTGAATGGATTATCTTAAACCAAAAGCAATCCAACTACTATCGAGTTTTCTACGATAAAGCAATTCTCACCCAAATTAAACAATTATTCTCAACGTCTAGAAGCCGACGTGTCCCAGCTACGACTAAGGCACAAATCATTGATGATCTTTTTAACTTTGCATTCGCTGGAATGATTGATTATGCTGAAGTCTTTGAGTTTATGGAATATTTAGGTATAGAAATGGAGTATATTCCCTGGCGCGCAGCCTACAACGGTATGGAGAGTGTACAATCGAGAGATGCACGTCTCATGGCTTTGCAAATACCAAAATGTCAATTGTAATAACCAAGTGAAACTTCTTTTTGAGGGGAATATTGGAAAACCATCTCCAGATTATCGGGAGACATTTTACTGTGCAGTTTCTCGAACAACGGCTCATGCTCGTCTCTGGCATTTATATAATAATAAAACAGATTCCGATGAGAAGGATCTTCTTTTGCGAGCTATTAGCTGCTCAAGGGACTATAGTACATATTTCAAACTCGAATTATTCCATGTGATACCACATTATAAACATACGAATGATTTGATACAAATCTATAAACATAATCCAGATTTAATTGGTCCCATATTTTCTATGATAAGTGAGAACATCGATGAGTTTGTTGCCAGGTAAAATATCAAGAAACACCTCGGAATTATTAACTAATTTATTGAACTTTTAGATTGGGCAAGTATGAGATGATCGATGTCCTAAGTGATATGGTTGATTATTTTACGACGCGGGAGCAAGAAGAGCAGTTCACAATCTTTATGGACAGAAACATTCACAGATTTGGTGAATCGGCAGAAACTCTCAAAGAAACATTTCTGACAACAATACGGAAGAATCTGGAATGGGCAGAGCAGAGACTTGGCAAGCTGGGCAACTATCTAGCAAAAAATAATTGAGCTAGTTGGAGAAATTCAATGATAATAATAACACATACTTTAATATTAAAACAATCTATTGATACTTGAATGGGTATATATTGAGTTATATATTTTATGTTTAAACTTAATTTTTATAAATTTAGAGACACATTGCCTCAATGAATACAATACCATGATAATAATGAATTAGTGTCAACTATATATTTTCATTGACAGGGCAAAAATTGTAAAGAGCTGATATTAACATACATAGCCAACGATGAAATGTATTTTGACTTCCGACTATAGAAGACCTAACAATAAATCAGAATAAATCACTTCCATGCCGAAGGCCTTTACAACAAGTGCTTTAGAAATAATGTAAGTGTTAATTATAAGTATATCTAGCCTTTTTAAATAAATAAATATTTTCACTTCATAAAAATAAAGTCATGAACTAAAAGCTAACAATATTTGGTTTATATCCGTAAATTTTAAATTTAAATTTGTAAAAAGGCGTAGACAGACTTACATATATTATTGTTTTCATTCAATTCGCGTATTTTAGAGTTGTGATTACTAAGTCAATAATTGCTAAGATTATTCGACAAACTTATTTCGTTAACTACAAAAACCTTCCTTAATTAGGGAATCAGATTATTTGTATATTTCAACGAGAAAGCAAAGAACTAAGTACTATCGAGATTTCACTTGTGTTTGTGCTTAAAAATAAGCTGCTAAAAAAATCAACAGACTAGAACTGATTATCTCATAACTAATTACCCTTGAGCCGGTTTGAAAGAAATGAAAAATTTTAAATTCAAATTAGCAACGAAGCGTTCATAGCGCATATATGTACATATTATAAACTCCAGTGAATTCGTATTTTAGAATTTGGATAGCTGCGTATGTATATCTATAAAACACAACATTTTCAGTTCCAGTATTGAATTAGCTTTCATTATGAAAAGTTCTGTTCCTTGTTGGCAGTTGCTCGTCGCTGCTATATTATTGACTCTGATAGGCAGAAGTACAAGTGATAATTACCGCCTTAGTAGAAGTGTATTGCCATCTTTCTACAACTTAACCATTAACATCCAAGCAGAAAGGTATGCAACATTGGGCTCCTCATTTATCGGCGAAGTCGCGATTACTTTACAGACTAATCAAAGTGACACTTATGAAATAACACTTCATAAGGAGTCTCTTGACATATCGAGTTGTTTAGTGTATAATAAGGATGGTGCCTTACAGCAAAACGTAACAATTACTTCACAAAAATATAATCGGACAACACAACAGTTAACAGTGCCTCTGTTAGAGGCATTGACTGTGAATGAGAACTATATTCTGTATTTCAAATACACTGGCTATGTTAGAACAGATGAGACAGGTTTGTTTTTACAATCTTACGAAACCAACAAATATCACAAAGTTTACATAACACAACTGGAGCCTGTGTATGCGCGAGTCGTATTTCCTTGCTTCGATGAACCTACATTTAAGGCAAAGTTCCAACTTCATCTTGCTCGACCAAGTGAATTTAATGCCGCAAGTAACACCAGATTGATAAGAACAACAAAAGAAGGGTAAGTCTAGTACATTTTCTTTAAATAAATGAATAACAATCTAAAATTTTGATTGCAGAAATTACAATGTGGATCATTTTGATGTTACACCAATTATGTCTACATATCTATTGGCCTTTGTAATATCCGAGTACCAAGCTCGAGGCAATCTCAGTGAATTTGCCATTTTATCTGCGCCTGAATATTATAATTACACAGAGTTCAGTTTCAATGTTGGAGAATGCGTGATAGCTGCCTACAACGAACTGTTTCAGATGCCTTATAAACAACTGGGAAATAAAGTCCTGCAATTTGCAACTAAGCCTTGGTCCTTCGACAATGCCATGGAGAATTGGGGCCTTATTATTTTTAGGTACAGAAAATTTTGTATTGTCTCAGGACTAGCACAATGAATTCAAATTTCTTCTACTTATAGTGAAGAAATGCTGATCCATAGACCTGGCTACACTGACGGTCTCAAAAACAAGGAGTTTACAATTCGAATGATTGCACATGAAATAGCTCATATGTGGTTTGGAAATAGTGTTACCTTATCCTGGTGGAGTCATTTCTGGTTAAATGAAGGCTTTGCGCGATTTTACGAGATCTTTATGACCGATCAGGTAAATATGAAAGGAAAAATGTCAAAGTTGCAAACGCATATCAAACTCGTTAAATTGAGAAGATTTACCGATATCAAAATATAAGTAACAATATAATCAACTCGACTTTTGCTGACTCCCTATAAATAGTATCTACAATTGTTATTATTTTCTTTCTCTAAAGATCTACAACTATAAATATCGCATGGAAGAACAGTTTGTTGTAGATTATCTTCAGAAAATCCTTGAAAAGGATGCAGTGGCTATTTCTTTGCCCTTAACTAGTCCCGAAATAACCATACAATCTTTTGATGAAATCGACACGCAGGCCAACTTCTTTGCATATGAAAAGGGTGCCAGCATCATTCGAATGTGGCGAAATTTAATGGGAAGCGACAACTTCAACAAATCTATCAACAGTTACCTGAAGCAATAGTGAGTTCTCCAACCAAGTTCTTGAATTTTTTTTAACTTTTGCCTTTCTAGTCATTTTAAAAACACAAATCCCAACGATGTGTTCGCTCATCTCAAGCAAAATTGGCCATCTCAGCCTGAAGTTGATTTGGATACGTTCTTTTCAGACTTCACGGAGCAGGTGGGCTACCCAATGCTCATTGTGAACATCACCCAGGATAACCAAAAAATAATCTTACACCAAAAACGTTTTCTATATGATTATGAAGACGGTAGTGATGCCACTTTACGTTATACCATTCCAATTACCTTCACAACCAATCTGGATCAAAGCTATTATAATCTGACACCTTATACGTACTTCTATAAGAATGAGACTACAGTTGAAATTTCTTTTGAAAATCCCATTGAATGGATTATCTTAAACCAAAAGCAATCCAACTACTATCGAGTTTTTTACGATCAACCAATTCTCACCCAAATTAAACAATTATTTTCCACATCTAGAAGCCGACGTGTCCCAGCTACGACTAAGGCACAAATCATTGATGATCTCTTTAACTTTGCATACGCTGGAATGATCGATTATGCAGATGTCTTCGAATACTTAGAATATTTGAGATACGAATTCAATTATGTTCCCTGGAACGCAGCCTACCGTGGTATGAAGAGAGTAGTTCAGCGATTAACACCACAACAGCTGCCTTATTTTGAGAAATACCTTTCAAATATTACAACTGGGATTTTTAATGAACTATCAGCAAAATCAAGCAGCTCTGATAGCGTGATGGATGTCTATAATCGAGTCTTGCATGTATCATGGCTGTGTAAATACCAGAATACCAATTGTAATAAGCAAGTGGAACTTCTTTTTCTGGGAAATCTTGAAAAGCCATCCCCAGACTATCGAAAGACATTTTACTGTGCAGTTTCACGAACGGATGCTCATGCTCGCCTGTGGGAGTTATATAATAATGAGATCGATTCTGATGATAAGAATCTAATATTGCGATCTATTAGCTGTTCAAGGGACTATAGAACATATATCAAACTCGAATTATTCCATTTAATACCTTATTCCAAACAACCAAAATACTTGAAAGAGATCTATCAACAAAATCCAGATTTAATTGATCCCATATTTTCTATGATAAGTGAGAACATCGATGCGTTTGTTGCCAGGTAAAATATCAAGAAACATCTCGAAATTATTAACTAATTTATTGAACTTTTAGATTGGGCAAGTATGAGATGATCGAAGTCCTAAGTGATATGGTTGATTACTTTACGACGCGGGAGCAAGAAGAGCAGTTCACAATCTTTATGGACAGAAATATTCACAGATTTGGTGAATCGGCACTAACTCAAAAAAATAGGTTTTTGACAACAATACGAAAAAATCTGGAATGGGCAGAGCAGAGATTGGGCAAGTTAGCCAACTATCTGAAAAAATGGAATTAGATAGTTTGAACTGTCCAGGTGTTTAAGAAAATTTGGTTGATTGTCCAATACGATGTACTAATTAATGATGAATGCCAAATTTTAAATAAAATCATTTTGTGAATATTGAAATTGAATCAACAGGCCATAATTTATAATTGTCGTTAGTTTAAACATTTAAGGCATTGCTTACATTTAAGCCAGTTCTAAGAACTGAAAAAAACCTATAAAAAATTTTATTTTAAATATGATATGATATACCCAATTCTAAGTATTGGGAAGTAACTAAGCAGCAACATATTGTAATAATAAATTGGGAATTATTGCACATTTTTTGTAATACTTTCCCACATAGTAAAAGTCACAACGACTTGCGTATTGAGAGCGCAATCACCGATCGAACTCTCAAAGTCTAAATAGAGCAACAAAATAAATTTGCAATGATAATAACGAATAAGAAAGTTACATTCGAGTGTGGTCCACTGTGAAATACCCGCTACACATTTTTAATAAATGCAAAACAATGCGTAACCGGTACTATCGGTAAAATATATCAAATAAATATATATTATAGAAAAACCAAATAAATATACAAAATACTATATTCGATATATCTATATACTACTTACATACAATAGAGTACAATATATACCACATGTTCAACTATAAGTCGATTTTGGAGTAACTTCTAAGACTATACCACAACGCGACAGATGAAGTCGATTTTGGAAATATAAATTTATTTATTGAATAACTTCTAAGACTTTTATATGATCACAAGAAAACGTATGTATACTAAGTTTTTAAGATCTACTTTAAGTACTCAGGGAAAGTAAAATCTGATACATTAGGTCTATTTTCAAAGGAAATATGGAACGCTGGGAACTCTAGTACCAGAGCTCACAAAGAGTTTTTATTTTTAACACAATTCGAATTAAAAGATGCCCGATTTGTATTTCCCTGTTTTGATGAACCAGCATTTAAGGCAAAGTTTCAGCTTCACATTGGACGACCAAGTGGCTATTATGCCGTCAGCAACACAAGATTGATGGAAACAACAAATGAGGGGTAAGCTTAAATGGATAATATTTGCATCAATATATCGCATTCAATTTCAGCAAAAATTACTTTGTGGATCACTTTGAAGTAACTCCCATCATGTCCACATATCTAGTCGCCTTTCTAATATCAAACTATCAGGCTCGAGGCAATATTAGCGACTTTGCTGTCTTATCATTGCCGGAACATTACAATAAGACAGAGTTCAGTTACAATGTTGGAAAACGCGTAGTGATGGCATTCAATGAACTATTCCCCATATCATATAAACAATTGGGAAATGACGTTCTACTTTTTGCGAGTGTACCTTCGTTTGATATCGTCGGCATGGAGAATTGGGGCCTCATATTTTACAGGTTCGATTAGTGAAAGAAATATTTTGATCATGACTCATTTATGGCAATCTTATAGCGAAGAACTACTGGTGCAAAAACCCGGGTACACTGACGGTTTTGTGCACAAAGAGTTTACATGCCGAATGATTGCACATGAGATGGCCCACATGTGGTTTGGAAACAGTGTATCCTTATCCTGGTGGAGTCATTTCTGGTTAAATGCAGGATTTGCCCGTTTGTATGAGATCCTCGTTACACATCAGGTACATTTTAATATGAATGCTATTAATGAACATTTAAAAATTCATCGAATCTTTTAATATTTTTCATTTACTAGCTCTACCCAGAATATCATTTGGATCAACAGTTTGTTATACATCTTCAGACGATATTTGATGAAGACGCTATGAATAGTTCCCAACCATTAAGTAGTTCCGAATCGAGCATACAAACAGAATCTGAATTTGAAGAACTTTTTGGAAGTTTTTCATATGAAAAGGGTGCTAGCATTATTCGAATGTGGCGAAGCGCAATGGGAGCCGTCAACTTTGATAACTCAATTAATAGTTACCTGAAGCAATAGTAAGTTACCATGCCCTCGATTTCTTGTAGTTTTTTCATAATATTCTTTATTTAAGTCATTTAAAAAACACAAATCCCAGCGATTTGTTCGCTCATCTCAAGCAAAACTGGCCAGCTCAACCTGAAGTTGCTTTGGATACGTTCTTTTCCGACTTCACGGAGCAGGTGGGCTACCCAATGGTCATTGTAAACATCACCCAGGATAACCAAAAAATTATTCTACGCCAAAAACGTTTTTTGTATAATTATGAAGACGGTAGTGATGCCACTTTACGTTATACCATTCCAATTACGTTCGCCACGAATGTGAAAAACACATTTTATAATCTGACACCTTACATGTACTTCGATAAGAATAAGACTACGGTTGAGATATTTTTCAAGGAACCCATTGAATGGATAAGCTTGAACCTTAAGCAAACTAGTTACTATCGAGTGCTCTACGATAAACCAATTCTTGCCCAACTTAAACTGGCCCTCTCCAAGAACGGACACAGTTCAATTCCAGTTGAAAATCGCGCACAGATTATTGACGATCTCTTCAGCTTTGCTCTCGCTGGAATGATCGATTACGTGGATGTGTTTGAATTTTTAGAGTATTTGAAAAACGAATTCGATTATGTTCCATGGTATGCTGCCTACAGAGGATTGCTGGGGGTATCGCAACGATTAACCCCACATCAATTGCCCTATTTCGCGAAATATCTTAATAATATTACATCCGCGGTCTTCGCTAAGCTAACTGTCAAATCGAATAGCGACGATACAGTAATGGATGTGTATAATCGACAATTGCAAGTGTCTCTCCTTTGCAAATACCAAAATACCGAATGCAATAACCAAGTAAAACTTCATTTTGAAGCGCATCTCGAGAAGCCTTCCCCAGATTATCGTGAAACCTTTTACTGTGCAGCAGCACGCACGACAGGTTACGCCCGAATCCTCGATCTATATACTAATGAAAGTGACTTGGAGGAGAAACATATGCTATGGCGGGCCTTAAGTTGTACGAGAGATTATCGTGCACATTACAATAACATGGTATTTAACAGCAAGATTGTTGAGAATAAGACCGACGGCGTGACACAGATGTATGAGGAGAATCCCGATTTAATTACACCCATTTTATCCATGTTAGCAGAGAACATTACGAAGTGGAGCAATTTGTAAGTTATCTGGTAATGTAATATGACTCTTCACTAATTTTTTTAACTTTCAGTTTGGGCGATTCGTGGGAAACTGTAGTAATGTTGAATAAAATGTCTGAGTCCTTCACAACCGTGGAGCAGGCAAATATATTCGCCGAATTGATCGATAAAAATTCGGAATTCTTTGGTACAGACATTGAAGTGCTTGAATCCGCTCTGGAAAGAGTAAAAACGAACCTAGAGTGGGCAAAGCAGCGATTGAGCAATCTAAACAACTATCTGAGGAGAAGATGAAGAACGAAGTAGAGCTGTCAAATTCAAGATATAATTAATAATTTTAGCTATAAAGCCGATCGATTTGAGTCAAATTAAATACACATTTTGCATAAGCTCATTATGCGTTCACAAATTGTTTACTTTAAAACCGGTTTCAGAATGCTTCAAGACTGCAAATCAAATTTAACAACGACGCTTGTTGATATGATACTGAGAACTGGAAATATTAAACGTCATTGCTCGGTTAGTTAGAATCAGAAAATAAATCATTTTTACATAATGAGTCACACTTTATATTGGAGTTCTTGAGAATAATAAAACAAACCCATATCTTAGAAAACACGTGTCGATACTTTAGTAAAACAACTATATAGATAGCAGCGTGAACTGGGAATTACGAATTATAACAGTTACCATAAACATGATATCAGTTAAATTCATGTTTTCATGATATTCGCAAACATTGATCAACATTTAAGCTGTCTCGTCACCTATTTGGAAAAATACATGTAGTATTAAGATGTCAATCAAATTAATGAAAGCAAGGTTTCAGATCGCAACCAAATTTTCAGGAATCACAACTACTATAAATATTATTGTACATACCAAAATTCGCAGCTTTCGCTCTAAAGTTACGCTTGTTATTCGATTTGCTTTTTGATTTTTGATTTGCGGGGTCGAAAGTGGGCGTGGTAAAAATTTGATACAAACTTGATATGCGTGCAAACATAACAAATGCTGTCGAGTAGCTCTATCTCTTATAGTCTCTGAGATCTAGTGTTTGACACGGACAGACGGACAGACACATTGACGGACAGACATGGCTAGATCGTCTTGGCTGTTGATGCTGATCAAGAATATATATACTTTATAGGTTCTTCTACCTGTTACATACATTTCCTGCCGGCACAAAGTTATAATACCCTTCTACCATATGGGTAGCGGGTATACAAATTTAATTTTAGATATGATATACCCATTACTAAGTATTGGGAAGTAACTAAGCAGCAAAATATCGTAATAAATAAGTAAGAAAGCTACAGTCGAGTGTACTCGACTGTGAGATACCCGCCACCCATTTTGAATAAACGCAATATATTTTGCGGTATATTTCTCAAAATATACCAAATATACTACAAAAATACTAAAAATATACCAAATGGTATATGTGGTATATCGATATAGTACCGCATTCAAAATATACCATAGACGGCACAATATACCAGATTGTTAGCCAAAGCAACTAAGACCCCTAGTAAGTTGGCGTTTTTGCCCATACAAAAGTATTTCTTTAATAACTTCGACAATTTTTATCTGATCGCAACCAAATTTTCAAGAATCATAACTACTACAGTAGTTATTGTATATAACAAAATTCGTAGCTCTAGCTTTAAAATTATGCTTGTTATTCGGTTTTTTTGATTTGCGGGGGCGAAAGTGGGCGTGGCAAAAATTTGAAGCAAACTTGATCTGCGTGCAAACATAACAAATGCTGTCGAAAAAAAATTATAGCTCTATCTCTTATAGTCTCTGAGATCTAGGTGTTCATACGGACGGACGGACGGACGGACAGACGGACAGACGGACATGGCTATATCGTCTCGGCTGTTCACGCTGATCAAGAATATATATACTTTATAGGGTCGGAGATGCCTCCTTCTACCTGTTACATACATTTCCTGCCGGCACAAAGTTATAATACCCTTCTACCCTATGGGTAGCGGGTATAAAAACACACGCCCTCTAGACATTAAAATGAGCTCTGGGTATAATTTATTAGAAATCTGGACCAGCTGAACGAGTAACAATTATCAGAAACGTAAAGTCGATATAAAACTCAATACAAATCCCGTCTCAATAGCGAGCTAGCTTTCATAATGAAAGGTTCTATTGTCGGATTGTGGCTGTTAACCGCAGTTATTACATTGAATCTGATAGCCAATTTAGAGGTTGTCGGTTATCGGCTAAGCAGATACATACGCCCATCGTTTTACAATTTATCTATCAATATCCAAGACGATGCATCGAATCCGGGCACAACGTTTAATGGCGAAGTCGCCATAACTCTGCAGTCGAATCAGAGCAACTTACTGGAAATAACTCTACATAAAAAGCTTCTTAATATAACGCGCTGCTTGCTATACAATAAGGATGGACGCCTGCAACAAGATATTGCAGCTAGTCAACTGCGGTATGACAATGAGACTGAACTGCTGACAGTGCCTCTTTTGCAACCACTGATTGTCAATGCAAACTACACGTTGTACTTTAAGTACTCAGGGAAAGTACAATCTGATACGTTAGGTCTATTTTCAAAGGAAATATGGAACGCTGGGAACTCTAGTGCCAGAGCTCACAAAGTGTTTTTAACACAATTCGAATCGATAGATGCCCGATTTGTATTTCCCTGTTTTGATGAACCTGCATTTAAGGCAAAGTTTCAGCTTCACATTGGACGACCAAGTGGCTATAATGCCGTCAGCAACACTAGATTGATGGAAACAACAAATGAGGGGTAAGCTTAATTAAATGCATAATATTTGCATCAATATATCGCATTCAATTTCAGGAAAAATTACTTTGTAGATCACTTTGACGTAACTCCCATCATGTCCACATATTTAGTGGCCTTTCTAATATCAAACTATCAGGCTCGAGGCAATATTAGCGACTATGCTGTCTTATCATTGCCGGAACATTACAATAAGACAGAGTTCAGTTACAATGTTGGAAAACGCGTAGTAGCGGCATTCAATGAACTATTCCCCATATCATATAAACAATTGGGAAATGACGTCCTACTTTTTGCGAGTGTACCTTCGTTTGATATCGTCGGCATGGAGAATTGGGGCCTCATATTTTACAGGTTCGATTAGTGAAAGAAATATTTTGATCATGACTCATTTATATCAATCTTATAGCGAAGAACTACTGGTGCAAAAACCCGGGTACACTGACGGTTTTGTGCACAAAGAGTTTACATGCCGAATGATTGCACATGAGATTGCCCACATGTGGTTTGGAAACAGTGTCACCTTATCCTGGTGGAGTCATCTCTGGTTAAACGAAGGATTTGCCCGTTTGTATGAGATCCTCGTCACACATCAGGTACATTTTAATATAAATGCTATTGATGAAAATTTAAATATTCATCGAAACTTTAATATTTTTCATTTACTAGCTCTACCCAGAATATCATTTGGATCAACAGTTTGTTATACATCTTCAGACGATATTTGATGAAGACGCTATGAATAGTTCCCATCCATTAAGTAGTTCCGAATCGAGCATACAAACAGAATCCGAATTTGAAGAACTTTTCGGCAGTTTTTCATATGAAAAGGGTGCTAGCATTATTCGAATGTGGCGAAGCGCAATGGGAGCCGTCAACTTTGATAACTCAATTAATAGTTACCTGAAGCAACAGTAAGTTTAACATGCGCTTGATTTCTTGTAGTTTTTTTTATAATATTCTTTATTTAAGCCATTTAAAAAACACAAGTCCCAGCGATCTGTTTGCTCATCTCAAGCAAAACTGGCCAGCTCAACCTGAAGTTGTTTTGGATACGTTCTTTTCAGACTTCACGGAGCAGGTGGGATACCCAATGGTCATTGTGAACATTACTCAAAACCAACAACGAGTAATCCTACACCAAAAACGTTTTCTAAATGATTATGAAGACGGTAGTGATGCCACCTTACGTTACACCATTCCAATTACGTTCGCCACGAATGTGAAGAACACATTTGATAATCTAACACCTTACACGTACTTCGATAAGAATAAGACTACGGTTGAGATCTCCTTTAAGGAGCCCATTGAATGGATAATCTTGAACCTTAAGCAATCTAGTTACTATCGAGTGCTCTACGATAAACCAATTCTTGCCCAACTTAAACTGGCCCTCTCCAAGAACGGACACAGTTCAATTCCAGTTGAAAATCGCGCACAGATTATTGACGATCTCTTCAACTTTGCTCACGCTGGAATGATTGATTACGTGGATGTGTTTGAATTTTTAGAGAATTTGAAAAACGAATTTGATTATGTTCCGTGGTATGCTGCCTACAAAGGTTTGATAAGGGTATCGCAACGATTAACGCCACAACAATTGCCTTATTTCGGGAAATATCTTAATAATATTACATCCGCGGTCTTCGCCAAGCTAACTGTGAAATCGAATAGCGACGATACAGTGATGGATGTGTATAATCGACAATTGCAAGTGTCTCTCCTTTGCAGATACCAAAATACCGAATGCAATAACCAAGTAAAACTTCATTTTGAGGCGGATCTCGAGAAGCCTTCCCCAGATTATCGTGAAACCTTTTACTGTGCAGCAGCACGCACGACAGGTTACGCCCGAATCCTCGAACTATATACTAATGAAAGTGACTTGGAGGAGAAACATATGCTATGGCGGGCCTTAAGTTGTACGAGAGATTATCGTGCACATTACAATAACATGGTATTTAACAGCAAGATTGTTGAGAATAAGACCGACGGCGTGACACAGATGTATGAGGAGAATCCCGATTTAATTACACCCATTTTATCCATGTTAGCAGAGAACATTACGAAGTGGAGCAATTTGTAAGTTATCTGGTAATGTAATATGACTCTTCACTAATTTTTTTAACTTTCAGTTTGGGCGATTCGTGGGAAACTGTAGTAATGTTGAATAAAATGTCTGAGTCCTTCACAACCGTGGAGCAGGCAAATCTATTTGCCGAATTGATCGATGAAAATTCGGAATTCTTTGGTACAGACATTGAAGTGCTTGAATCCGCTCTGGAAAGAGTAAAAATGAACCTAGAGTGGGCAAAGCAGCGATTGAGCAATCTAAACAACTATCTGAGGAGAAGATGAAGAACGAAGTAGAGCTGTCAAATTCAAGATATAATTAATAATTTTAGCTATAAAGCCGATCGATTTGAGTCAAATTAAATACACATTTTGCATAAGCTCATTATGCGTTCACAAATTGTTTGCTTTAAAACCTGTTTCAGAATGCTTCAAGACTGCAAAACAAATTTAGCAACGACGCTTGTTGATATGATACTGAAAACTGGTAATATTAAGCGTCATTGCTCGGTTTATTATAATCAGAAAATAAGTCAGTTATACTTAATGAGTCACACATTATATTGGATTTCCTCACAATAATAAAAAACAAATATTTTAGAAAACACGAGTCGATACTTTGGTAAAACAACTATGTAGATAATAACGTGAACTGGAAATTATGAATTATAGTACAACAGTTACCATAAACATGATATCAGTTTAATTCATGTTTTCATGATATTCGCAAACATTGATTAACATTTCAGCTATCTCGTCACCTATTCGGAAAAATATATGTAATATTAAGATGTCAATCAAATGAAACAAAGCAAGGTTACATGAAACCGGATTTTATTTCGGATGTCAAAGGGTTAATGTGCCTCTTTGATTAACATTACTTCATGGGAATTACATGTTGTAGCATACACACAAAAACAAGAACAATAACAACAACAACAACAGCAACACCGATAACACGTACAGCAACAATGTGCGAGGTGTGGCTGCCTAATCATCATATCGATACCCATTGTCCATGTTATCTTATCGACAAACACAAACATCATCTGTTTTAGGGGATTTTTATTATTATTAGTTTGCTTTCAAGCTTTTTGGGTCAACATACAACACTCAGTATTGAGCTTGCTGTCAGCATGAAAGGTTCTGGCATCGGAATGCGGCTGCTGGCCGTTGCTGTCATATCACTGACTCTGATAGCCACTTCGGACTGTGCCGGTTATCGTCTCAGCAACAACGTATGGCCATCGTTCTACAACTTAACCATTAATATACAAGGCGATACCACAAATCCGGGCAGCACATTCGATGGAGAAGTCGCAATAACTTTGCAGACAAATCAGAGCAACTTACAGGAAATTACACTCCACAAAGATGCGCTAGACATCTCAAGCTGTTCGCTCTATAACCAGAATGGTCTCTTACAACAGAGTGTGGCAACGACTTCCCTGATATTTGACCAAGAGACACAACAGCTGACAGTGCCGCTGTCTCAGGCGCTGACTGCGAACGTGAACTACACGTTGCACTTTCAGTTCACAGGGACTGTAAGAACTGATTTGGTTGGCTTATTCTCGGCCAGCTATGTGGAGCCAGAGAGTGGCAAGACCAAATGGGTTCTGCTGACTCAGATGCAGCGCATCAATGCCCGGCTTGTGTTTCCCTGCTTCGATGAGCCAGCCCTTAAGGCACAGTTTGAAGTACACATTGGGCGACCAAATGGCTTCAACTCGATCAGCAACACTCGATTGAAAGCAACAACAAGCGATGCAGCGTAAGCATGAATTTATAGATAACCAATAAATGTATAATATTGATATTAAATTTCAATTGCAGTAATAATCGCTATGTGGATCACTTTGAAGTGACGCCTTTGATGTCGACCTATCTCTTGGCATTTGTTATCTCCGAGTATTCCCGAGTACAGGGAGACACAGAGTTGGCTCTATATTCACGGCCAGAGTATATTAACAAGACAACATTCAGTTACAAGGTTGGACAACAAGCGCTGGCCGCCTACAATGAGATATTCCAACTGCCATACCAACAACTGGGAAATGATGTACTGCAATTCACGAGCTCGCCACGTTTTCCCCACAACGGTATGGAGAACTGGGGTCTTATCATTTACAGGTCGGTTTAACCATTTTAATTCGTAACAATATAATCTACCATCTCTCTGATCACTCAGCGATGCTGTGCTGGTGCAGGATGCTGGCTATACTGACGGCCTCAAGGATCTGGAGTTCACCACTCGCATAGTTGTGCATGAGGTGTCCCATATGTGGTTTGGCGACAGTGTCACCTTCTCTTGGTGGAGCTACTTTTGGCTCAACGAAGCCTTTGCCCGTTACTACGAGTACTTCATGACCCACCAGCTGAGTCCAGAGTATCAGTTGGATCAACAGTTCGTTGTGCGACAACTGCAGTTAATCTTACGCACAGATGCAGTGGCCAGCACACAACCCATGACCAGTCTGGAGGCAAATGTGCAAACTCCTGCTCAGATTGCCAACAAGTTCAGCAGCATCGCTTATGCCAAAGGCGCTAGCATCGTTCGCATGTGGCGGAATATTATGGGAGGCGAAAACTTTGAGAAGTCCATCAACAGCTATCTAAAAGAATAGTAAGTTAAATACTTCATCTCGTGATAGCCAACTAATTTCATAAACTTTTATAGCCACTTGAATTCTACCAAGCCCAGCGATTTGTTTACTCATCTTAAGGAAAATTGGCCAGCTCAGCCTGCAGTGGATTTGGATGAGTTCTTTACCGACTTCACGGAACAGGAAGGTTATCCCATGATCACAGTGAACTTCACCGAGGAGAATCACCGAGCTGTGCTAAGGCAGAAACGCTTCTTATCCAATCCTGGAGATGGCAGCAATGCCACCATTCTCTACACTATTCCGATAACATTTGCAACGAATTTGAAGCCCAACTTCCAAAACATGACGCCTGGCATTTATTTCAGAAAGAATATAACTCAGGTTCAATTGAATTCCCAGAATGCACTCGACTGGATCATACTAAATGTCCAGCAATCCAATTACTATCGTGTGCTCTACGACACTCCGATTTTGAACAACATTCAACTGGCTTTGACTCAGTCTGATCACAGTTCCATTGCCGTTGAGAATCGTGCCCAGCTCATCGATGATCTTTTTAACTTTGCCTATGCCAAAATGTTGGATTACGCCGAGGTCTTCCAGTTTATTGAGTATATGAGCAAGGAAGTCCATTACATTCCCTGGTATGCGGCCTACACTGGCATGGAGCGTGTGGCAAAGCGTTTAACGCCACATCAGCTGACAAATTTCGAGAAATATCTGAAGGACATTACAGCGGCGGTCTACGCAAAGCTAACTGTCAATTCAAGGGACTACGATGTTCCGCTGGATGTGTACAACCGAGAGATGCAAGTGTCCTGGCGGTGCAAATATCAAAATACCGCTTGCAACAACGATGTGAAGATCAGCTTTGAGGGGAACGTGGAACAACCATCGCCAGACTATCGTGAAACCTTCTATTGTGCAGCTGCTCGCACTACGGGCTATACTCGAGTGCTGGAGTTGTACCAGAAGGAAACAAATAGTGCTGAGAGGGATCTGCTTTGGAAAGCGGCCAGCTGCACGAGGGAATATCGCAATCACTACACGACACAGATACTGGGCAACTCGACAACAGTGGCTCAAAAGACAACAGGTTTGGCGCAGATGTATGAACAGAATCCCAATTTGATCAGTGCCATATTCTCAATGATCACTGAGGATATTCAGCTGTTGTATGCAGCGTAAGTTGAATATTTCTACTTTTAGCTTGTGACTAATTTGATTCACTTTTACAGTTTGGGCAGCTGGTCAACCACAGCTGAAGTGCTGAGCGATTTGGCCGATTACTTTACAACGACAGAGCAAGAGCAACAATTCTCCGAATTCATAGACAAAAACTCGGCGCTATTTGGTGATTCGGCCTTAACATTGAAGACAGCTCAGAGCACGGTGAGCACAAATCTGCAATGGGCAGATCAGCGTTTGGGTAAATTAGTCAATTTTTTGGCATCAAGAAATAGCGCCGCTGGACTCACGATAGCCACAACTTTGCTAATGCTGATGTCGACTTTAATAAGTTTATTGTTGAAGTAGCCAATGTTGGCAAATGTTGATTCATTGTAAATTAAATTATATAGGATAATTTGTAAATACTTTTCTAATATCAATCAAAATATACTTTGTACCGAACAACTATCAATTGCGTATTTAAGACCCTAGACACCTGGGACCTCCCATGGGAAGCACTATTTGTAATCTAATCTTATCTTGAATAATGATTAATGAGTGTTAATTAGAGTGTTCCACGAAATTTTATAAAATGATGTCCCTATAATACAGCAATAAATATGACTAAATTGCTTGTGACCATTATGAACTTAATAATTATCATGAACAACTATAAATCTTGAGTTCTTATCAGAAGTTTGGACAGCACACCCACAAATATTTTATTGTTGTATTTATTATCAGTTGGAAACAATTATCTTCGGCGCCTTAAATACAGATTAGTCAACAAAAGTGTATACAATAGAAATATTGATTTAATCTAATCTACCAAAAAAATCACCTGCTTAGTAAGAAGTTTACATCAAACAATTTAAGTAAACAAGGCTTCAGTGCGGAAACAACTTTCGACATGAACAGTTGTCGATTCGGAGTTTGGCTGTTGGCCAACTTGCTTTTGGCCACATTAGTTGCCAATTGTGCGAGCCTCGATTATCGACTGAATCCGAATGTGCTGCCATCGTATTATAATCTAACCATCGGCATACAGGGTGAGGCCGATAATCCCGGCACAACATTCGATGGCGAAGTCAACATCACACTACTCACAACACAATCGAATGTGAACAGCATTCGACTGCACAAGGACTCCATTGAGATTGAGAGCTGTGTGCTCTACAACGCCGCTGGCAACGTAGTCGAGCAAATTGCCAATACTCAACTCACATTCGAGCAGGAGACTCAACAGCTGACAGTGCCGCTGACTCAGTCATTGACCGTCAATCAGAACTACACACTGTACTTCAAGTACACGGGTACAGTGAGAGCAGATACCACAGTGGGTCTGTTCTCCGTCAGCTATGCGGAGGAGCAGACGGGGATCACAAAGTGGGTGCTGCTAACCGAGATGCAGGCCATAAACGCGCGTCTTGTGTTTCCCTGCTTCGATGAACCCGCCCTCAAGGCCAAGTTTGAACTGCACATTCGACGGCCCAGCGGATTCAACTCGATTAGCAACACGCAATTGATCAGCACCACAAACGAAGCGTAAGCGTATAGATATCATGATAACCTATGCATATTAAGATAAGATTACAATTTCAGCAATAATCGCTATGTGGATCACTTTGATGTGACGCCCATTATGTCCACTTATCTTTTGGCTTTTGTTATCTCCGAATATCGTGCACGTGGTGATCCCAACGAGTTGGCCATCTATACTCGGCCAGAGTTCTACAACTACACCGAGTTCAGTTACAATGTGACGCAGCGTGTGCTGCCATTCTACTCTCTGGTTTTCGAGCAATCCTATGAGGAGTTGGGCAATAAGCTGTTCCAATATGCAACGACACCGCAATTTCCACACAACAGCATGGAAAATTGGGGACTAGTTATATTCAAGTAAGTAAACGATAAGTGCAAAGCTATATTTAATACTGTAAAGATTAACTGCATCTGCAATTAGTCAAGAAGCCATATAATTTAAAAAAAAAAATTAATACCTCAGTGTGAGATAATGGTATAATAAGAATGAAATATCAACGGAACTTAGACTGCTCCCTTGTCAAGTTTGTAAAGCTAGCAGAATGATAGCGTATTTATTATTACTTATTTATCGTCAAAATATACAAAGAAAAATCATAAAATAATAGAATATTTGACAACAAGAATATCAGTCAGAATAAGATACTATTTAATACTGAAATATATCTATCATCACACATTTCTTGTCAAATTTCCTAAACTAATATAGTATTCAAATATTTCAGAGACAAAGTAGTCTTGGAGGAAGAAGGTTATACAGATGGCTGGAATCAAAAAGAGTTCACCATTCGCAATATCATCCATGAAAATGCGCACATGTGGTTCGGCAATAGTGTGACATTGAAATGGTGGAGTTACGTCTGGATGCAGGAAGGATTCGCTCGCTTCTATGAGTTCTTCCTAGGCAACGAGGTCTGCTTGAACATAACAATATTGAAATTGATTTCATAAATAAATTGAACGCAATTCTTACAGCTGTACCCAGAGTATCAATTGGATCAACAGTTTGTTGTTCAGAAGCTGCAGCACGTCATGTCCACTGACGCCTTAAATCTCACCATGCCCATGACCAGCCCAGAGGATTCGATTCAAACTCTCGCCGACATTAATTACATGTTTGGCAGAATCTCTTTTGCCAAGGCAGCCAGCATCATTCGCATGTGGCGCAATTGCATGGGCGAGGACAACTTCAACAAGGCTATGATAAGCTATCTCAGAGCAAAGTGAGTTATTCAATACGATCTTAATGATCTTCTCTTATTAATCAGCTATCTTGTAGTCATTTGGGCAACACAGAGCCAAGTGATTTGTTCGATCATCTCATACAATATTGGCCACCTGTATACACCAATCTGAGAACGTTCTTCACTGACTTTACCGAGCAAGTTGGCTACCCAACGATCATGGTGAACATCAGCATGGAGAATCGCGTGGTTCGGCTGCAGCAGAGTCGCTTTTTATCCAATCCTGGAGATGGTAGCGATGCGACTTTGCGCTACACTGTCCCCATCACATATACGACGAATCTGGAAGCGAACTTTCAAAATCTAACACCAAGCATGTACTTTGATAAAATTCTCGACATTGCGCAGTTCAATTTCAACGATCCCATCGACTGGATTATCTTGAACATCAAGCAATCCAACTACTATCGAGTGCTCTACGATACGCCAATTCTCAATCAAATTCAACTTGCTCTCACCGAGGATAAACACAGTGGGATCGCTGTCGAGAATCGTGCAGCTCTCATTGATGATCTCTTCAACTTTGCCTACGCCGGCATGATCGATTACGAGCAGGTCTTCGAGTTCATTGAGTACTTGAGCACCGAAATCGAATATATACCCTGGTTTGCAGCCTACGATGGTCTGCAGGATGTGACAAAGCGATTGACGCCACAGCAACTGATCAATTTCGAGAAATATCTGAGTGATATTACGTTGGCAGTCTACGCTAAGCTGGGCGTCAATTGGAAGTGGCAAGATACAGTGCTGGAAGTGTACAATCGCAACATGCAAGTGTCCTGGCTGTGCAAGTATCAAAATGCAGCTTGCAACGAAGATGTGCAGCGCAGCTTTGATGAGAACCTCGAGAAGCCATCGCCCGACTACCGTGAAACATTCTATTGTGCCGCTGCTCGCACTTCGGGCTACGATCGTGTACTGGCCTTGTACAAGAATGAGACCAACTCCAATGATCGTCAGTTGCTTTGGCGAGCTGCCAGCTGCACAAGGAACTCGGCACGCTCGCACTACGAGATCGAGATCTTGGGCAACTCGACGAGCGTTGCTCTCAAGACTGCGGGCATCGCACAGTTGTATCAGCAGAATCCCGATTTGATAAACACTGTCTACTCTATGATCACCGAGGACATTCAGAGTTTGGCCAACGCGTAAGTTGAATCGAAATATATTAAAATTCATTGCTCTAACTGACTGAGGAGTTTCTCAAAATTGGAATTGGTAAACTAAGTTAAGACAGAAACCATAGCACGTATTTTAACGAGTGCTTATCGAAGACACGAACCAGTCAGTGTAGATTTCAAATTTGCGAGTAAAACTTTGCTAATATATCAAAAAATTACAGTTTGGGCAGCTGGTCGCGAACAGCAGATGTGCTAAGTGAAATGGCCGATTATTTTACCACACGGGAACAGCAGCAACAATTCTCTGACTTTATAGAGAAGAACTCTGCATCGTTTGGTGATTCAGTGACAACACTCAAGACAGCTCTGACCACTGTGGAGACGAATGTGCAATGGGCCGAGCGACGTTTGGGCCGATTGGTCAACTTTTTGGCCAAAAGAAATGGCGCTGCTGCCGTTGGATTGACGCTAGCAACAATGCTGCTGATGATGATGTCGTCGCTACTCAACTTATTGTGATTTGTGTGTGTATAAAGAGTGTATGTGTGTGTGTGAGAGAGAGAGAGAGAGAGAGGAAATAAAAGGAGCCGAGCTCAGCGGGATAAATGCCATTTTCGTGTATGCAATTACTAGGCAAAAAGGTTTTGTTTGGCGCTGCTTGCGCGCTTTATTGGGCAATAAGTCATGCGACAACGCATTAAGGCAACGTTCGCTGCCGGCAACGGAACACACTGAGGCTTCCTATAAAAGCCGCTCGGCAGTTGGCAACGTTTTCCATTTGAAGCCATCGCCGAAGACTTGCAACGAAATGCTGCGCCACGTGCTACGCAATGAGAACAATCGCATTTTTGTGCTAATTCTGTTATACTGTGTGTTGGTCAGTCTACTGAAATTGTGTATGGCGCAGGCGGATAACGCGGTGTCCTCCAGTGATAATGGTAAACAACAATATGGTAATGGTATAAATAATAATGTGTCGACTTACCCCCGATACAATCTCTGCAGATATTGGGCATCTTGGTGATGATTGCAAGGTGACGCCCGTTATCCATGTGCTGCAGTATCCCGGTTGTGTGCCGAAGCCGATTCCCTCATTCGCTTGTGTGGGTCGCTGTGCAAGTTATATTCAGGTAATTTCACACAATAGTCTGAATTTAGGCCCTACTATAAACGGCTATTTTGTTCAAGGTATCGGGCAGCAAAATCTGGCAAATGGAACGCTCCTGTATGTGCTGCCAGGAGTCGGGTGAACGCGAGGCTGCCGTGTCTTTGTTCTGTCCCAAGGTCAAACATGGCGAACGAAAGTTCAAGAAGGTGCTCACCAAAGCACCGTTAGAATGCATGTGTCGCCCTTGCACCTCAATTGAGGAATCTGGCATTATACCGCAGGAGATTGCCGGCTACTCGGATGAGGGTCCACTCAACAACCACTTCAGACGCATTGCCCTACAGTAGATTCAATTATACACTATATTTTGCACACCATTTGCACATTAAAATACATTTAATTGTCGCACTCTATTCACATTGTTAATCACTTTGGCGCAAATGTTTCTACTACTGCGCTTTTAATTGGGGTTGCCAGACGAATAGAAAACGTTAGCAGTCCGGCAGCTCTTAACCGTTAACTCAATATTGAATATGTAACGCGTTTAAGAGCATATGGACGCAAAAAAGAGATCTAAATATAACGAGTACACCATGTTACAATAACATAATATTGTTAATTAAAATTAATGGTGTTGCTACAAAAATTAAATTAGGCACTTGAACTGAATTCGTTAAGTAGTAAGTAATTTTTGATAATTTCATCGCAAAGTTTAAATATTTTCCTAAAGTTTTGCTAATTTCAACGAACAACTATCGATAAAAATAATACATCGATTGCAAGCACCAACGAATTCACAATCGTTCGTTATTCTGTTAAAGGCGACAAAAAGTTAACAGCTGCTAGTCGAAAAAAAATCTTTGAACGCGACGTACACGCTTCGCTTGTGTAGACGACGGTAGGGCGGATAAGAAGTGTTGCGCGAGTGTAATGGTTTTTTTCGCCCATGAAAAGCCAATTTTCCGCTTTGTGTTCCGATGCAGTTTTAACATATTTTAAGAATTTTAACAAATCGACGCAATTTCCCTCTTGAGAAATGCAGTTCAAGTGATATTTCAGTGGTGAAAGAGTACGCAAAAGTCACGCGTGTGTGTGTTGAAGGCAAAACGAATACGAATGAATAAAACGAAGCAAAGTCAAAGCGAAGCAAAGTGCAAAAGGCATTAAACAAAAAAAAATTAGCACTTTAAATATTACACAAAAAAGATGAATAAATAGCATTAGACGAAGCAATCTGAAATTATACAAAAGTGTAAAATTCGGTAAAGTGCATTCAAAAAATGCCCAAAAAGTGAAATCCAGTAACAAAAATACACGAGCGAATGCAACAGTAGCGCAGAGTCAAAGTCGGACACAAATACGCACACATACACAATATATACATACGCATACATGCAAATGTGCATGTATTGAACTTAGTGTGGCCAAGCAGCAAAAACAGAACGTTGTGCACACAAGCACACACGCGTACACCGTACGCACAAACACACATAAACAAAAACACGTAGTTGTTCTTGTTTTTGTTATTGTGCTCTGCTGTTAGTTGCGTATTTCTTTTGTTTTGCTTGGTATTTATCGTCATACGCGCCATTTCGTTTATGTTATTGTTGTTGTTGTGTCTGCGTTTGCGTTTGTATCGCGCGCATTGTTGTTGGGCAAGGACGACGAGAACGACAACGACGCCATCTATTGGAGCAAATCGGCGCCAACTTGTCATTTGACAACCGCCTGCCGACGAGATTAATCGACAACAGCAGCAACAACATCACTGGAGAATTGGTGCAAGGAGGTGGAGAAGGAGAACGCCAAAGCTGGCGTGTCATCAGCTGTAAAGCTGACGTTAACTTTATAACGGCTGCTGCAAAACGATTAGATCATGGAAACATTTCGCAAGTGGCTCAACAAGCCTAAGGTGCGTATACAATCAATTCAACCGCATACATCGATAACCCAATTATCATATGCTTTGTTAGTGTGAGTGCAGCACACACACATATGCAATTGAGTGATAATAGTTGGACTATTGTTGTTTATGGCATTGGTATTAGTTTCTTCTGCTTATCATCGAAAAATACAAAACAAAAGGAAACAAAACACAAAGAAGAAGAGACCTGTAATTAATTAAGAGCAACAGCGCAAATGGTGTCAGGCTGAGAGTCTGAGAGAGAGAGAAACGACAACAACAACAAAAGCAGCGACTAGTTCAGTTGTGACGTCATCGCTGCTGCTGCTGTTGTTGTGGCCCTGGCTATAAGTGCTCATTTTAATGCTGCTGCTGCTGCCCCCGCCTCTCTCCCTCTCGCTCCTACTTTGATAGATATCATTATTGCCATCTCTGTCAGTCGTACATGGCCAGCTGCGTTTTAACCGCATTTTTATTTTCCTCACTCGCTGAAGTCGTAGTAGTTATTATTATTATTGTTGTTGTGGGACCGAGGCTTGCATGATTAATTCGCTGACGTTGGCAGAACTTGGCAAACAACAGCACAATGAAGTTGCATTAACATTTTGTGGAAATTGCATACGTTCAACGTCGTCGTCGTTTCTCGGCTCAATTCAAATTGGAAACATATGCGAAAGACAACACTTGATGAAATAAAAAACAGGCAACCACAACAAAAACAACAGCTGCAGGCGGCGGCGCCACAGCGTGTGTTCGTGTTGTAAATTACTGTATTGTAATTTTGAATCTGTTCTTGATTTTAATAAGCTTATGTAGGCGTATGTGTGTGCTTGTATGTTTTTGTAATTGGCTACTACGACTTTGAAAATGATAACTGGGAATTTTTTTTTTTGCATTTGCAATAAAATCTAAATTACTTGAAATTTCCCATTAATTTCCCTTGCAAATTGACAGTACTTTCCCCACTAATCTAGATAAATTATATATCGATTGCATTCACACAAACTCACACAGATGTAAGTCTATCGAAATTAAACGTTTGGTATTTTTAGCCAGCAACATCATTCACTCTCAAAATAAAATATACCAATAGAGTACATTTCAACGAATTTGTATATTTGGCAGACGCAGAAATAAGAAACAAGTCCAAATGACGTTAAAAGTTGCCTGGAACTGGAAAGTGTCCCGCTAAATGATAAATATATATAGATATTGCTGTATATATGTATGTGCTATGAAATTCTTGCTCATTTTGGGGCAGTTCCAAAAATACTTTTTTGTTCTTCCCCCCACAAAGTCAATTTAAGTGTTGCACAGCGCGCATTTCGCTCTCTGTCTCACTCGGCACGTTTTTTTTTTGTTGTGGATGTCGATGCGATCTCATGTCAATCCGTCAATCTGTTTGACGTTTTGATTGCCCGTTGCTCATTTCACAGAGTGAACAAACTGTGTGAGAGAGTACAGCGAAATGAAATTAGAAACAATTTATATTTATACGCAAATATCCATTAGAGGTGCTTGCATATGACCTCGTCAACTGGAGGTCAGTGTCGAACCCCAAGACTCGAGTTTCTTCAGTTTGAAATTGAAATAAAGCAAACATTCAAACTGCTTAAGATTTCAATGAGAGGTACTCAAAACATCTGCTATACTCATGAGTATTCATGAATACCCATACACACTTGTAGAAGCATTAGATAAGATTGCGATACATTGTTTGAAATTTATTGGAAATCGTGTAAAATGCGCAGTGTCAGGTACAGTGTTAAGTGTTACAAAACAACAAAAAACTTTGCTAACCAATTCGATCGTCTCAGTTTGTGGCATTACCCAACACGATTTAATTGAGGCTTTACAACACATTAATTCCCAACTATGGGGCATCGAAGCATATCTCTATCGATTTTCATACTACAACTTCCCACTTCCCATTTATTATATTGCTTTAGCTTACCCAATTTTGATCGTAGTCTTTATTTTTTATAGTGCAATTTGATTTTAATTGAAAATATGCTGCATTGCACCGCAATAAATTCATTTAAATTAACAATGTCTGTGGGTATCTTTAAATTCGCTTTTTTTTGTTTTTGCACAGCGAAATAAAATAAAATCAAGCAACTATTCATTGCTTCACTTTCCGGTTGGCTTTGTGCAATTTCTTTTGCTTTTTAGACTTTGCCATTGTGTGTTGTTGTTCATTAACACACTTCTTTGCTTTCCTCCTTTCCCTCCCCTTGGCCCGGTTTATCCAACATACATAAATAACGGTACGCTTTCCTCAATTTCTTGGGCTCAAGCACGCGAACAGCGAACAGAAAATGAAGAGGAGGCAGCAAGTGAATGAAAAGCGCCGCTCGAATGAAATAGAAAATGCATCAAAGCTGAGCTCACTTATTGTACACAATGTCTGACTCTTCTTCTTTCCCTTTCTTCATATTCATCTTCTGCTTCTTCGTCTTCTTCTCCTTGTTAACCAGCCATTTTCATTGACTTCACACACATGTGTGTTTTATATTCCGTCGCTTGCTTCCTGGATCTTTGTTTGTTGTCGTCATTGTTGCGGTTGCTGCTGATGTTGTTGTATTTATTGTTGTTGTTGTGTGGCAACTTTCTTTTGTTTTGCTTTTATTGCAATGTACCATAAATTAAGGCAAGTGTGGCGATGCAATTGAATTCTTTTTGTCAGCGTTGCCAGATTGTACAAGTTTCGTCATAGAATAAAGGATTTTATGCGAATACAAGTGACATTTTCGCGGTCCATTTAAATGGTGAAGACAACCCGAAAAACTCTGTTAAATTCATTCATGAACATGCAAGCGAAACTTGGCCAATTTGCATAAAAACGAAACGGCAAATGAAACCAGTAAAAAAGCAAAACTTAAAACAATGGCAACAAAATGGCATGTAACCCAAAAAAAAAAAAAAAAAAAAAATTAAAAAAAAAACGTTAAACAAAAAAGACGAGGCTTTGGTGTTGTAATTGATTATCAAATGCAGACGATCGAAAGAAGTTGAAAAAAGAAATAAAAATACAAAATGCAAGTCTTGTGTGGAATATTTAATGCAGATTCAAAGTGTAGCTTGTTTATCGATAAACAAATGCATTTAAATTAGTTTATCCGAACAATAAATACTGCTTGTATTTAATGAATTCACACACACATACACACACACAAAAGTACTTACAAATACGTATGCAAATGATTATGTGTTCAATAAACACACGTGTGTTTTAATTGCTCATTTATATGTAGCTTTGGTGGGAGTGTTACCCTCAGTTTCCGTAAATAAGTATTATATTTTCTGCTACCTGTTTGCGCACTTCATAAAATAATAAAATTGCGAATGTTTAATAAAGCTCAATTAGCAATTTTGCTCAAGCACACAAAGGCACTTTTACGTACATATGTATATATAGATATTTATTTTTGGAATGGTCTCAGTACTGTTGAGCTTCTTTAACAAATGTGCGTCATCAACTCATTTGAAGATGGCATTGAATCGGTCTCGTACTTTATATTGCAAGTCAGCAGAAACAAAAGCGAGTCATTAAAAGTGAAATCTTTGGCTCTAGTTGTTGCGGTTTTCAGTTTTATAGCAGCGCTATTTGTTGACGTTAGCTGGGATTGAATCAAATTTCAATTTGCATTTCAGTTTTCAGTATCAAATTGTCACTAGAGAAGCGCAGTTCAATTTACTATATTCATAGTATATAGCATATTTCTATAATTGATATCTGCAATTGCATTTCCCCATATTCATTATACGCAGCGAAGTGTGTTGCAAGGGTAAAGCACTTAAGTTCGCCCCATCAGCACAAATTGTCCATTAACACACTAAACTCTTGGCTGCCGTCTCGATTATGGTTTATTTCGTTGTGTTTTGTGAAACATCATGAGTAGGCTAAATGGCAAAAAAGCGCATTTTCAACAATTACAAAAAAAAACAAACTACAAAAACATTTAACAGTCATATTTTTTGACATCAATGTGGCCCAAAGAAAGCTGTAACGCAGAAAAAAAAACGCCAGACAGTGTATAAGAAAGGTTTTGCAACCTTAGAGCACAAAGTGCCACTGACTGTCGACTGCCGGTTTTGTTGGGGCCATTGTGGGTCCAACTTTTGGTCTGCATGACACTCTAAAAGTGCCCACAGCTGAGCGACTGCCTTCTTTTTTTTTTTTTTGAAAAATCATTTCGTAACGCTTTCTTAACCCCAAAAACAGAAAAAAAAATGAAGCACAAAGCGAGAAAATTATGTAGTACTCTCTTTATATGTATTACAACCGCCGTATTTGTGCCGTTGAGGAAGTAAATAAGATAAGTACAAAATGAAATAAAATACCAGCAGCCAGTGGCAAAGTACAGTTGCTAATTGTCTACTTAATATTGGTAATTGTAATGCCATGGCTACTTCAGTTACATACACTGTCCAAAAACAGAAAAAAAAACACTCTGATTATATACAATTATAGTAAAAATAGTTGAGTATTATTTTTGAATGCTTAACAAATTAGTTTTGATGGGGTAAATTAAATATTGCAACCCTGTAATACTTTTTAGTTGCAATTGCACTTGCAATTCTTCGAGTGTACGCCGTATAATAAGCGACTACAAATAGTCTTTATGAATGAGTTCGAGGCGCATACGCCCCGTTAAACGTAGCAGCGCCACTGCAACGTGTTGTATGAGTGCGAGAGTGTGTGTATGCTTAGCATTGGTTGTGTGAGTGTGTGTGTCTATGTAATTGGTGTCGTCAAGTGAATGGCGGACGCGGCTTGTTGCGCGTGCCTACGAACGGCAGCCAAGTTGGGCAGCCATCAACGACGACAGCAACAGCAGCATTAACAGCGACAACAACAACCTGTTTTCTGTGTTGGCTCATAAAATTTGGGCCATATTGACATGTGCCGACGACGTCGCGTCTCTCTCTCTGTGAACAACTTTTGCTCTGTAGTCGTAATATTGGCCTCATTTTTGTTGTTCTAGCAAAGGCCAGAGAATGTTGTCTCAAAGTATTACGCCATCCATACGGCAAAGGAAGACATCATCAGGCAACATCATCATGTGATTGCACTTGGATATTAATCAGAGTAAATCTCTAAATTGATTGCACGTGCCATTATCATTGAGTAGATTTCTTTTTGCACTAATTAAATTGTTGTTTCTTCTGCTGTCTGTGTTGTTCGCTGTCTCTTGAGCACACTCTGAATGCAAAGCAAAATATTCCACAGCGGCGAGTATGGAAATTAATACTCAATTTGTTAATAATCCATTCACTTGTTTGTAATGCTGTAAATGTGCTCTTAATGCGCCCTTTGTGACGCATAAAGCCCATGCAGGAAAAACAACTGATAACAATACACTTGAGAGAGGACTGAGAATTGATAGTTGGAATGGGAATGTAAATGGGAAAGGGAATGGGAGAAATATTAAACTAGCTAACTTGAACGAACGTATGTATTTTTCCCCTCATTTTCATTTCAGTTCAGTTGTGTATACTTAAATTAACAGAGTGTGAATGTTTTATAAGGAGTACTATACATGAAATTACCTTTTCGGGTCTATTTACGAGTTGCACGAGTGACGATTAACGTCTAAACGACCGACGACGATTGGGTAGTGAAAACTGAAAACACAAACTGGAAAGTCGTAGCCTTGACTGCTAATTGACTGCGGCTTTTCGCTGCGATTTGTGATTTGTGGCCATATTGTACATAAAAATCTTATATATTATGCGATAATGCACGTTGCGACTGCCTCGAAAGTCGTGTGGTAACTTTTCGCTGTAAATTGTGGTAAAATAATAATTTTTATAAGGTGATCAAAAGCAGCATCTAACTATGTATATTATAAAAGCAACTATAAATTTACAGTTTTCGCTAGTCGCAACACATAAATTGAACAATCTGGCAACCCGAAATTATGTCGTGTGTTTGTTAAGTTGGCTGCGCATGACTTTATCGTGAATTGAAGCAACTCAGATTGACGAAATGAAAAACGTTTTCTTCGCATTAAGCAAGCACACAAACAAAATGTGTAACTTTTATAAGCGTATTATTTACTTTTTGAAGTAAATGCAGTACAAACACACACACACATACGGCTTATCGTTGTTATCGCAAATGTGCTCCACTCAGACCGCAGACAGCTGTCCGATTTCCAGTGTTGAAGAGCGTACGTAGTTAGTGACTGATTAGGAACACACATACACAATGCAATAGGAAAATGTTGTCGCAATCACAATTCCAATCATTCACCGTAAATCCACCCAGACAGACAGAGACGACAGGTCATTTGCAGGTGGCGGGGCCAGTTGTCTGCGCCAATATGTCAATTATTACGCTTACTCGCTTTTTACTCTCGACGTGCTGACAGCAACATTTTACACAACCCAAAAAAATGAGCATTACATATAGAAATGTATGTGTGCACATCTAAACAACGAAGCCGCCGCCGCCACCGCATGCATTGGGGAAAAGTAAAAGCGGTGAAATTTTCCCATTCACATCGATCTCGTCGCATCGTCGTCTGCATTGCGAGCAGTGCAATGCACTGGCCAGCAGCCAATCCGTTTGCTTTCGAATCTACACACGGCTTCACGAGATTGTGAATTGTTGGATTTGTGGTGGATTTAGTGCCTTGCACATTTGAGCTCCTCCAACTCATATTACCTAATCCCGCTTTGCCATCGCTAGGCTAAGTGAGAGAGTGCCCTACAGAGCGCGTCGTCTTTCTCGTTGTCGCTGCTTATCAAGAGCTCGGCTCGTAGCGTCAGCTTATTGCATAAGACCACGCGCACTGACCGGCATATCAATGAGACTCGTCGTCGAGCAACACAGCCACAACTCAGCTCAGCACAGCTTTTGCTTTGCTTGCGTATCAGCTGAAACTACACAGCGCGTGTTGTGCACAAAACTTAAAACTTGGCTTTCGGTTACACCCCCACAATATCAATGTTGTTGTCTACTCCACTCCCCCCTCGCTGCATCATCAGCAGCAGCTCAGCACCCAAGTTGGCCAAGTGAGACTGGATGGTTATTCAATTAGCGCCGCGTCACTTCCGAGTGCGGACAACGCGTATCGAACGAACGATTAAAAAATACAAAAAAAAATATATATAAAATAAAACACCCGGTTGAGCCGCGTATCTCGCACTTTAACCTCCACGCAGCGTACGTGAGAGGGAGGTAAACATGAAAATGGAAAGCGAGCGTGCTCGACAAGCAGATACCGCAGAGTGCAAATTGCCCTTAGATAATTGTTACAAACAAGTCATGATCATTATAAGTAGAAGATAATTATAACTAACTGTGATTCCAATGACATTTTCAGAATAAAAAGAAAATTACGCATGATTCTAGGTAGATCATTAATCTATAAATGAATCATTTCATTATATAATTTTATTATAACAACTAGTGAAATAAAAAAACAGAGTACAGGCTATACTTAAACAAATTAATTTAAGGGTCAAATAATATAAGATTTTATTTAGGAAAAAGTATTTACAAAAACATAATTCGATTATAACCTCATTAGTAAAAAGTTGATATTTTAATACAAGTTGACTATGCCCAATATTGCAGTCATTAAATGGACACAGGGTATAACAAAAAGTGAAAGCGATTGCGGTTTATCATCTTTGTCATCAATGGGCAACACCAGTGGCGCCCATCGACCACAAAAAAAAAAAATAAAATAATAATGAAGTGCTTCTTTATGGTAAATCCGTAGGCGACGATGATGGTTTATCTTTGGTCTTCTTTAGTATTGACACAGGATTGCAAAATTATCTCGTGACTTCGATGGGTTTAAAGTGTCACTTCGAAAATTGGGTTATTCCACGAGAAATTTATAAAACTATTACTTTAAAGATGCTCTTCAGTTTCAAATGTAGACAGCATTTCATTACGTGAGCTTCTTGGTATGCAAGAATCGACAATTGATAATTTATTCTCGATTTAATCTCAATATCTATGGAGGCGACTATCAATTATAAATGATCTTAAAAAGAATTCCAAAGAAAAGTCATTGAATTAACATTTAATCTTTGGAATGATTGACAATTGATAATCTTTAATTGCAGTGCATATCCATAGAGATTTAAAATAGAATTCCAATGAATAATCATTGCAGCATTTATGGTTCTTTAATCATTGTTTATTACTGTTACAAACTGTTTCGATTGGCATGCGTAATTCCCCTTTAAGAAATAAACAGATGATATAAGAATGAGGAAAGGGTTACGTTGCCTCGTTTTGAATCGCCAAGCGATACAGACGAATGTCGCATGAGTGGACTCATGAATATGTAATCGGGTCAACTCAGCTGTTATCGCCGGTCTGTGCTCTTCGAGCTAAGGGGCCATCATCAACATGCTGCCTATTATTAACCAATTTATTGGTTAGTTTATTTGTCTTCCGTATAAGTTTGTTTACTTTTCTCTCTCAATCCAATCTCTGTCTCTCTTTCCCGATGTTTGGAAATGTATGCAAATTTTACGTATTATTTGTTAACAAATTGAATAAATTATGACATAATAAAAGCGTTTAATTTTTGCCACTTTTGTCCGCTGATAAACGTTTGGGCGGTGACCAAACAACTTTTAAAGAACCTAAAAAAAAAGTGTGAAATATATACATTGCACATCCGTAAGAATTGACTTCCCTTTTTACGCATGACCGGAACAAGTAATTTATGCTTTCCGAATAATAAGGAAATTTTTGTATAATTATTTCCATTTTAATTTTCTTTTTTTTTTGCAATTTAGGGAGTTGAATGCACTCGCTATACACACACAAAGCGTGCTGAATTACCCGGAAGTAAAAATTAAAAAATAAACGCAGATTTTTTATTTTGAATACTTTGATGATGTGCACAAAGTCTCGTTGTTGTGAGCTTTGAATCATCCGCACGGATTTCTCGAGCTAAATGTTTGTGTTTCTCAGCTACATTTACTCCACATTGCCTTTGTTATTGCAATCAAGAATTGAACTGTATCTCGAGAGATTCTTGCTAGGCAACAGCAACGTGGGGAGAGGGGGGATCATCGGATCGCATCGCATCGCATTGTTAATCTCTCTTTCTCATGGTTTACTTTCAATCGAATATATAGAAAGATGTTTTGTTTATACACATGAATATAAATATAAATTATTTGACCATGACTCACTTTTGCTTGGCTCATTAAAGTCGATGCATTCATTCCCCTTATTTGAGGCAGTTCCCCAATTATCGACACCATTGCCAATGGCGACAATTTCACAATGTATCTTTTTTTTTTTTTTTTGTTCGGACAATTCAATTGCGTGCATATATTGCCAGCTTATCGAAAGTGAAAATAATTATTCGATTATACGAGTTTTGTGTGTAAATTGAATTTTTGCCTGTTTACTTTGCGTGACATTTAAAGCCAATTTAATTCCTGCAGAGCTTTCGATAAATGCAATAAGCAAGCGCAACGATAAAATATATATATGTTGTATGTATATAATGTTGAATTTCTGTAGAAATGTGAACAATTTGTTCTTAAAGTAGAGCATTGAATTCATCGTAAGTTTTACGTGAATTACTTTTATCAGAGTTTATTTTAATCTTTCAAAGTCAATTAATGATTGCGCTGATTTCTGAGTCACCTTTGTTTAGTCGCGTTTGCGACTCATTTGGTTTGTTTCCTGTGTGGTTTTCTTTTACAACTTTTATGGCAAAATAAAAGTAACGACGGAATGAAAGGGGCAAAACCAGATAATTATTGTAGTAGATTTTCTGTTAGCCAAAGTGTCGTGTGGTGATTTCACGTGAGCTCAGTTGACTAAATCTGAAACTGTTTGCTTTTGTTCGATTGACTACAACTATTATATATATATGTATATATAAAGAGATATACACATTGTGCATGTGCATGTGAATTATATTTCTATGTATACATATAACTGATAAGTGGTCGCAATTATCTTGAACTTTAGGGCAAGCAGCAAGCTGACTAGAGAGCAGCTGATGAGTTGTGATTATTTTCTCACCGTTTGTTAGCCTATTAAATTTGACACTTCTCTAGCGACAAATTGTCCAGCAATTAAACTCAATTGATATCTCAATAGGAGCATTAAAATGTCGAAACCCCCAACGACCCCACACAGACTACAGTATATTTCGTTGAAATATAATGTATATATAATATACTGTAAAACCGTGCAAATTGCCAATTAACCGAAAAGTTTCGCCAGGTGCCGTCAGTGGAGTACAAGAAGAAGAATGCGACGACGTTGTTGTGGTTAACAATGTTATACAATCGTTCCAATATACACATGTTACTAAATATATATATATCATGATGTGTGTACATATATTCTGGAGAAAAGAAGGTCAAGCTGTGGGGTTAACATTGCGTCGACGACGGCGACGACGACGCCACCTCATTCTGAATCGTATTCGCAATCGGAATCGCCATTGCAATTATATTCACATTCATATTGCGGTTGTTGTGTGTAATCAAGGCTTTCAATTGCTAACATTTCTTTCTCAATTGAATGGACTGATTGAGTGCCAGAAAAGCTGCGACCTCATGTCGCATATTCAATGTCAAGTGCGTTCATAGATAGACAGACCAGAGACGACGATGATAATGGTTTGTCTTGTCGCATTTCAGTAGCAGACAGCAGAGACAAGCAGGCAGGCAGCTCTCTAGCTGTGCAGCTCCAACAGTCACTCTGGCGACATTGCATGACAGTGTAATGAGTGTTTTCTTTTTTCGTCATATATACTGCATATGTTTGCCCGACTATATATCGAAGTACTCGATGTGCAGCTGGTTTTTTGTGTGATGTCAACGTCGAGGACAAACAGTTGGACTCGTCCTCGTCCCGGGCGACTCAAGGATTTGCGTTTGCCATTTCGCCTGTTGCTCCTATTGCCAACCTTCTTTCTCCTCCTGTCTCTCTCTCTCTCTCTTACGCCCCTCAACGAGGTCATTTCGTTCAGCCTTTTGTCTGACGTCAGACATCGTGTGTGTGTCCTTAAACGCCTGCGCCTGCAAATTATTGACTTACGTTTTGGCATTCAAAATTCTCTTCGGTTTTTTTTTTATTCGCTCGCTTTCTGTGTGTAATTTTAACCCACAGCGCCACCTGTCAGTCAGCTTTGGCTTTGATATGTATACGCCCTGGTGTACGTTATCAATTCGTTGTTTTTGCTTACCCGCATCTAACATGTTATTGTTTAATGCCTTTGAAATAGCTCAATATACACTTGATATGCACATATTATTTCAGACATGCATATGCTAAGTGCTATATAATTATTCCTCAAATGCGGGACCCACACACAAACACACGCACACGCGATATTATTTCAATAAATTCCAATATGAAATCAATGCACAAGCAGTCGCAATTCTACTTAAAATGTTTTCTTGATTTGATCGATTTGATGCTTATTTAATTTGAACATTATCATGATACTGCCTCGTGTTTGCTTTCGATTGAGAGAGCGAGAGTGAGAAACACATTACAAAATGTAACCGAATACGAAACTTTTAACTTGAGCGTTTTCGTGAAATTGTTGGGAATTTTCGTACAAAATGAACCATAATCATCAGTGGGGTAATTGCATAAACGTAACAGCACTCTCAGTCTCCCTCTCTCTCTCTCCCCCTCTCTTTCTCTTTCTGAAGTCATTTTTGCCGCCATTACTTATCATATTTCATATTTCTTGCCAGCCAAAATTACTACTTTTACAGTCTTACAGTCTCAGTATCTTGTGTATACACGCTTTTGGGGCAATTAATAAATGAAACGGCGTAATTTCATGCGTGCCACATTAAAAATTGATCAAAAACTTAACAAGACGAAACTTTGTAGAAAATTACAACAGACCCCGAGCGTTGAAATACACTTGGAAAATGCTTTTCGTATTTATTTCGTATACATTAGACTCGCTGGGCGTTGTACTTGATGTATCCTTGACATCACCTTATCCGGCTTGTGTGCATTCCCTGGTTACTAACAATATGTTCGTTTGTTGCCCGAAACGAACTTGGAATTTTTAATTCGCCATTAACGCGTCACTTTCGGCTCTTTTGTTTAATTACAACCGAGATTTGTGGCTCTCCCGAATGTGCATTAAATTTAATGTAACTTAAGTATCATTAATTATGCGACTTTGGTGTTTTTGTTTTTTGTTTTATTGCGTTTCTCGAAGGTCGGTCGATGACACCTTAAACAGATGTAGATGTGTACTTTGCAAACATTCAATATAGATTCGTATGCTTTAATTTAGTATTAGAATAAACAAACTCGGAATTCATTATCAATTTGGAACATATTTAATGAACCTTCTTGTTTGCTCAGCACACGATTGTTCAAAGTGTTTTAAAGTTTCGGACTTAAACACATTTGATAAAATAATGAAATACACATATTTCACTGATGAATTGTTGGGCTTGTTAAACCGGTCGGAATCGGGAAAGAATATATTTATTTGTCAGAGAGAACTCGCTTGATTATTGGAATCCATTACGCCGCCCACCGCCTCGTCGTCGTTACCTCAAGACGCGTTGATTAACAAACGTCTTACGTAGTGTCGCAATTACGGTCTGGGCCTCAAATTAAATGGCCATAAAGAAATCAACTGCGTCGTCGCTTTTGGCCAAAAAAAAAAGAGCAGAGCGAGAATGAGAGAGAGCGACAGAGAGGGTGTGAGAACGTGTCCGTCAGTCATTGAACTATTTACGCACGGCCTTCACAGCAATACATTTGTGTATGTGTGTATGTATGTGTAATGTTTTACCTTAGACACGGACTGAAGAATGAATGTGCCTCAACGGACGGGAGAGCCCAAGACCCAAGACTGTGTGTTTGTATTTGTATCGATGTCTGTGAGTTGGCGTGCTTGTTTGCCTCTGAGGTTATTTCGCTCATTGCACGTTTAATTGTTGTGTAAACAAATGGAATTGCCACATGTTGTAGCAGGCAAGCACGACGCCGACCGACGACGACGACGCGGCATTGAGTGTTTGACTTGCGGGCCAAATTCTACCCTCAATATATTCATTTCATATGTATCATCGATTCACGCTCGATTGTGATTCATGTATTTTTTGTCGAAAAACTAACTGAGCACTAAAAAACACTGTAATTAAGCTGCCGGCTATTCGCTAGTCGCTGTTTCTGTTTCTGTTTGCTAGCACACAAAAATTTCCCTTGAAACTCATTTTTTGTGAACGCAAAAGTTTTGCAATTGCAAAAAGAGTGAAAACCCCGTGTGGCCCCGCTTCTTATCGTGAGTTGTCCCCTGTGTCGAATTGCGCAGTTTTTAGTGAGGGAGAGAGAGAAAGATATTGAGAGAAGTCAACGACAACGCTTTTGCTTTTGACGTGTTTACCTTTATAATAAACACATTTCGTACATTTTGCTTCCTTCCACCGTCAGAACTCCTTCATCTCTCGGACGCTTGACTTTAATTTCATATTTAAACAGAGCACAAATGCCAAAATAAACTTAAATAAAATATAAAACAAAAACAACAAAAAACAGTGAAGAAGAAAAGCAAAAAACAAGTTCAGCTGCCGACGTTAACTTGATATCTTTCAACCACTTCAACGAGCAATCGAGAGGGGCAGCCAAACAGATGATGATGATGAGATGCCAAAAGAGAGAGAAAGAGAGGCGGGTTGCCTGCCACTCTCTCACGCTCTCGGATCTTGTTCAAGTGACGCATTGCAACGAGTTGGCAGCGCTGTATTAAGCTCAAAATAAAACAAATATAAATTTGAATATTTATTGCACTTGGAATGTTCAATGCTCCCTAATAAATTTTAATAAATTTATTGCTCTTGCTTAGAAAATGGCGCAGTTGAGTTTTTCAACGGAAAATTCAAGTCATTCAAAGTAAAGTCAAATGTGTGATGAAATACTTAAGCGAAAAACCCGTTAATTATATTATTTAATGTCAATATTTCCAGTTTCCGATGAAATCAAACAATTAGATTGCCATAAAACTGTGTCACAACTGAGCTACTAAATTATACTTATTATTATTATTGTTCCGTTGTCTGTTGTAATTAGAGAGTAGAGCACTCGAAACAGTCATATCGAATGTAGACTGTGACATGAGTATTATTCATAGATTATCACTGGCTGTCAGACATTGTAAACTCTGGCTTACTCACCCAACAGAAGCAGCAGGGTTTTGCGCAATTACGTGTGGCAAACGAATGAGTTTTGCAGCGCAATTATTGTTAATTGCAACAGAGATTGCACCCACTACGTGACCTGTGAATCCTGTTGTAACCTTTTTAACTTATCCATTCTATTTCAGGCTGATGATAAATCGCTACTGGCACGCTTCTACCACGCCGATCGTTCGCTGACCGCCGTGGCTAGTGAGCTCGACAGTTTTGATGGACGTGCCGAGCCCGATCGCTGCACACGTCTGGTCAGCAGACTGCGTCAGAATCAGGTAAGTCAACGACACTTGTCTTAAATCTCTCTTACCTTTATTAACTACATTTTACCTTACAGGACAAAGTGCTGGCTATTACCAATTTGATTATGGAGGAGCTGCTGGGCGAGGAGCGTGATCCACGTGCTTTTCGAGCCAAGTTTCCCGAAGAAGTGCTGCAGGAAAATCTTGCCGGACAGCTCTGGTTTGGCGCCGAGTGTCTTGCAGCCGGTTCGTCGATTCTCAATCGTGAATCAGAGAGCAAAGAGATGCGTCCACTCGCTCAGGCGGTGACCAAAAGTCTGGGCAATGTGCGCGTTCTGTTGCGTGATCAATGTCTTCGCAACAATGTGCCCAACAGTAAAACACTGCACCTGGACTTTAATGACTCCACCACCGAGCAGCTATATGAGAGTCTCAAGATCTTTGATCACCTGTTTGCCGAGTTCGAGCTGAGCTATGTGAGCGCCATGGTTCAGGTGAAGTCACGTCACGAATACGAGATGCAACAGTGGATTGGAGTGCTCTTCTCGGAGACGTTGCAGCGTGCTCTGAAGACGGGGCTGCTCGATCAGGATATGGTCGATGCGTTCGATCCGGGTCTAATGTTCTCTATACCACGATTGGCCATTGTGGCTGGTTTGGTCATCTATGCAAAGGGTCCGCTCAACATGGATATGCCTGGCGATGAGTTGTCGGAGATGTTTCGTCCATTTCGCACGATTCTGATCAAGATCAGAGATCTGTTGCGCAACCTGAGCAAACAGGAGTTGTATCAGCTGGAAAAGCTGCTCTGCACCAACGAAGATATTAACACCAAAGTAAGTGTCAAGATTCATTTCAATTGATCGATGTTCTAATTGTTTTCCTTTTTGTGGCAGGTGCCGCTGGGCTCAAGTAGCATTGAGGCGCCCAGTCCGGAGCACAATGGCAGCAACAACAACAATAATAACAGCAACAACACGAACAGCAGCAGCAGCACGGCAACAACAAACAGCAGCAACAGCACAATAAATACGCACAAGGCTGTGGAGCGTCTGGTGGATCAGCGCAACAACAATAGCAACAATAACAGTAGCAATAACAATAGCAGCAGCTGTAGTGGCCATCAACAGTCTGGCACTCAGGATGCAGCTCGCTCTCCGTCCATTTTGTCGCTATCAGGCAGCAGCACGCCCACAGCTTCGCCAGCTCCATCGCCAACTCCCTCACACTCCATTGCATCGACCTCTTCGGCAGCAACAACGTCCACGAATCCGCCAGCCAACTGGAGCGACGACGATGATGATGAAGATGACCTTGATGATGACGACAACGACGATGAGCACGCGGATGTGGAGGATGAGGAGGAATGCGGTATTTTGGATAGCGATGATCAGGACTTGAATGATGATAGCGACAGTGATGTAGATGAGTATATCGATGCACATCTGAAGGCGATTGTTGCCGCCGCCGATTGTGCATCGGGCTATCTCATACCAAACACAAATCTGGGCAATTTGCTGCAGCCACAACAGGTGCCACTCACGGACAACTTCGTGGCCAGCGAAGACGATGAGTTTGGCAGCACGGCAGCAGACGATGTGGAGCAGCCTTCCCAGCAACAGGAGCAGGCGCAAGAGCGTCGCGAGGATGAGCCCAGTACAAGTGCAGCCATGCTGGCGGCTCGACGTCATCTGCAGCGTCTGCGACTGATGAGCAGCAGCAGCGAGAATGAGCCGAGCAGCAACCAACAAACGACAATCAAATCGCCAGCGACCCCAACGACAACGACGGATGGTCAAGTGACTCAGCGCAGCAATCGCCATAGGCACAGTCATCACAGTCACCACCATCATCATCATCACCACCATCATCACACACACAGTCACAGTCATGGACACCATCATCGCCATCAGGCGGCTCAGCAAGGCCACAACAGCGACGAGCATCAGCAGTTCAGCAGTCATCATAGTCACACACACAGTCACAGCCATCATCAGGCTCATCCGCATCGCACAAATCGCCGTGGTAGCAAGCGCTGCAGCCAGGAGCATTGTGATGCAACAAATACCGAGCAGCCCACTGATCATAGCCAGGCCAGTGCTGATACCAGCACAGCGTCCTCGCTGTCCGACGATGTGTCGTTGGCCATGCGCAACACCACAGCACGCCTCAAGTTCAAGTAAGTAATACGATTAATTCACTAAAAGCGCATTTAATATACTTTTTATTGGCATTGCAGGAGCACTGAGAATCTGTTGCATCGTCTGTTTGTGTGCATTGCTGGCGTGGCCGATCAGCTGCAGACGAACTTTGCCTCTGATCTGCGCCAGATTTTGCGCAGTGTGTTCCTTATGAACATGTCCACCGCCCAGGAGGACATTGACATACCAGAAAAGACAAAAGAATCGGAGCTCTTCGAGTTTCGCGCCTCCGAAAACGATGTGATACAAGAAAGCGCCGGCTCCAACCAAAGCATTTATTCAGCCGAAGAAGTCAATCCCGAACTGGACAATGTGTTCAACAGCGGCGGCCCCTCGTCGCGTCACTCGGCTGGGGCAACGATGCAACGCAACAATACCATTGATCTGGCCGCTGTACACGATGGCAGCGGCGACAGCAGCTCCAGCTCGAACAGCAATGCAATGCCTTCATCAGCTGCGACCACTCGCAATCACGTGGCACGTAGTCGCAGTCTGGGCGATCAGGACGCAGCCAGCAGCAGCATGCAGGAGCAAGAGCAGCAGCAGCAACAACAGGAGGCGCAATTGCAGCTGCAAATGCAGCGACAACGCAACAATTCCGTGGGCAGCAATTCACCATCGAGTGCCTCGTCGACTAGTTCCAGCTCGGAGCACAATTCGCCGGTGAGCACGCGCAACGGCAGCCGGCGCCGCTTGCAGAGCAGCCCATCAACGCCAACAGCTGCATCGGCAGCCACAGCGGCTTCGACTACACTGTCGCCACCCGCCTGGATTCCCGATGGCAAGGCGCCACGTTGCATGTCCTGTCAAACGCCATTCACTGCCTTTCGGCGACGGCACCACTGTCGCAATTGCGGCGGCGTCTTCTGCGGTGTCTGCTCGAATGCCTCGGCACCGTTGCCCAAGTACGGACTGACGAAGGCGGTGCGTGTCTGCCGCGAATGCTATGTGCGTGAGGTGCGTCAATCGCAGGCACATGCCACAACGGCTCATAGCCAGGCTACAAACAGGCCGCAGGCAGCCAGCGCCTCTTAGGACTGGCCAATGGCGCTGGCAGGCGCAAAGCTCGTGACCAGAACCATAATCACAACCAGATCCGCAACGAGTCTCAAGTACACGCCCAACATAAAGGAGAAGACGATGAAGATGAAGATGAAAATGATGACCAAAAGAAAAGTGCCCACTCGATGCGGAAATGGATGGAAAAGCAAACTGTGAATCGCAATCGTTCGTCAAAATTATTTTCTTTATTTTACACATTAAAATTTAAACATGCATATTACATATAATAATAATTCCTAGGCAAACTAGACACACTATATGCGTATACATAACGATGTTTAATTAATAACTGACCAACTGAGTGTCTATTCAAAATGTACAATAAAGCTTCGATCTATGTATTATATCCATGTAACTATACCATTCGCAAACTACAAAACAAAAACCAAGCAAAAATAAGAGTATAAAAGCTTTCAGCTCATATCAAATATGTATATCAACCCGGATACCATATACTACATCCTTATATACAGATGGCCTGCATTTCAAATAGATCATTTTTCGGTTTTGGGACTGCATTAGAAAAACGGATCGCAATCGTAGCTAATTTATTTTTTTTTTAAGCTTTCAATTGTCGTTCTGTTATTAGCTAACACGATTTAGGTATATAGCGTATAATATGTATATATATTTTTGTAGCATCTGAGCGCAAACTGAGCTGAATATAATAGACATAAATTCTAGCGAAAAATTTGCAAAAAACATTATTGTGATTTATTGTTATTTACCCACTCCGAGCACACACAACATTCTTATAAAAAATATATATTCTAAATTAATAACTTCGAGTTAATACGTGCTGTGCAGGGTGTGTGAATAGTTATAGATGGTCGGCGTGAATCGACTATATTCTTCTTACTTTAACGAATCCATTTTTTTGTTAATACGTTCTTTAAGCTAGCAGGAAATTGATTTGAGCCCTAATAAAACGCAGTTTTACATATAATACTTAGTATACAAAACATATACATACACATGTGTGTATATATGCATATATTTTCTGACTTAAAAAGCATAAAATCTAATAAAAAAAATATAAATATATATTTAAAAATAAAAAACTATAAAGTGGAATTTTAAATAATTTGAAATACAGGAATTAAGCTGCCTACTTTGCTGCTTTTTTTTACTTTTTTCAGGGTATAAAAAAGTATTTTAAGGATGGATTCTTAATTTTCAAAATCAGTTTACACTTGAATTTTATTCGTTTAGGTTCCGATTTATACATATATAATAGTTTTTTTTTTTTTTTGAACGTGCTCTTTTTTGGTTAGCGCGTTTCTTGCATTTCATTTACTTCGACTTCATACCCGAAAACCGAAAATGTCGAAGCGCAGCGCAAGAGGAAAACGTGGAAGGACACCAAGTAAAGGCTCAGCGACCACTATTGATGGGTTGAACGAAATGCTTGATGCACAATTTCCCGATGATTTCAACGTTGCTCAATTGGATCTGATGAACGATCTGGGCGAAGAGTTCTTTGCAAACTCCTATGAGATGGTGCAACATATTTTACAGGTCAGCAAATTTGCGGCAAGGAAATTGAAAGGATTCGTCGACTTGCTCGCCCGACTTCATGGCCATTACACGGAAGAGAAGGCATTGACCGCATCGATGCAGGAAAAAGTGGGCGCGGCACAACAGAAACTGAAAGTGTCCCTTGAAGTCACCTTCTCATATGACTCGATGCTTAATGAGCTGCGTGACGCGTTGGCCGAGGCGTGGCGCACCGCGGATGCAGCTCATCATAGGGAGGTGGACTTGCACACCAATATCGATTATGGATATGCTGATCAGCAGACGAAACAAGCGCCAGTCGAAAGCACCAAGTCCACGTAAGCTCATCCGAAAATAAACCTTCTTTCATAAATTTAAATGTTATTTCTCAGCAAGGAGATGTGGCTGCGTGGCGTGATCTTTAGGGAGCGCGATCGTCTGGCCCGAGAGCTGAAGGAGCATCAGAAACGCCTCGAAACAAATCGTTTCTACTCGGGGTCCTTGGAGGGCATCATCGAGGATCATCGCGCCACGATCAGCAGACAGCAAATGCGGGTTAAATTCTTCGAAACCGAAATGTTCAAGCTGGAGCACAAACAAAGGGAGATGGTGGAATCCTATGATGAGCAGTTCCTTGTGCAGCGTCGCGATATCGAATCGCTCACTAATATGAACTCGAATTTGCGTGCATTCGAGCGGAAGTATCAGAGTGCCAAGGCATTGACTGAGAATCAAAGACAAGTGATTGAGCGAATCTTGCACAATAATTTTACGCTACAGAAGGTGAATCACCGCCACGAAGAGCAAATATTCCATCTGAAGGCAGTCTTGAGCAATTTGGAGAGCGACAATCGTGGATTGCGACGCGAGAAACAAGAGCTCGACTATCGTGGTCGCTCCAATGTGCGCGAGATCAAAAAGAAGGTCGAGCTCCATATGCTGCTCATGCGACGTTTCCATCAACTGACCAAGAAGAATAACGAGCTCATCGAACAGGATTTGCTCAAAAGGTAAGTGAACTCATTTAGCAAGCAACACAAACTTAATTTCTTATCTACAGCAATGAACTGACGGGTGCCGAGAAGCGATTGGCCATTGCGATGAGCAAACTGGATGAGACCACCAAGCAGAAGGAGGAAGCGGAACGCTACAAGGATAAGCTGCGTGCCGAGATTACCACTCTAAACGGTGTCCTGGCCAGTGTTCGTTTCGATCTGATTACGCAGCGAGGTCGCACCCAGGACACTCAGTTGCTGCTGGATAGAGCGCATGTGTCCTTGGATGAGCGAGACGAGCAGATACACAAACTGATCAAGGAGCGCAACGATGCACTGGCCGAAGTCAACGAACTGAACAAGACCATTGAGAGACTGGAGGGTAGGTTACCAAAAGGGAACAGTACTTTAATTTCCGTCCATCTGTCGGTCTGTTAGTATAAATACGTTTATCTTTGAGTTGATCAGTGCTAGGGTCACAAGTAGTCCCTAAGACCTTCAATACGATCCGATTAATAATTTGAAAATTGAATTTATCACTTGTATGTAACGATCGATATCTGACAGTCGTGTCTTCCCAATACAATCCAATGACAATCCTTAATCACAATCGGAGTATAGAATTAAAATGCGATATGAAGTCTAATCCTAATCTTCTTCGACAGAACATGTTGCTTTAAAGACGACAAAGCTACAAGAGGTCCAAGAGCAGCTGCAGCAAAAGCAGACGGAATATCTGAGGATCAAACAGCAAATGGAAATACTGCACTCGGAGAAGATCATGCTGCAGAAGAGCAACGCAGTGTGTGGCCAGGATCGCCAGAAGCTGCAAAACATCAATACCAAGCAGACCTTTCAAATCAATCAGCTGTGCAATCAACTTGCCTCCCACGAAAAGGAGAACATTTCGCTCAAGAATCAAATCGATCAGATCAACAATCTGGTGAAGCACAAACAGACTGAAATACACGCAAAGGAGCGAATGCTGCAGAATGTGCGCAACGAACTCCACGAGATGAAGATACGTTCCGGCCAGCTGCAGCATACCATCGAGGATGACGAGCAACGCTTCAAGAAGATCACGTTTCGGTTGGACGAGGAGCGGCAGAATAAGAATTTAATTGGACAGCAAATGATGCGACGCAATGGCGAGTTGCGTGTGCAGCAGGAGAAACTATCGATGATGCAGTTGGCGTTGAATCGCGGCACCATGCAGTACAATCAACGCATCGAAGACATTCGGCTGCTGAAAACTGAGATCACCAATCTGCGCATGACCAAGGAGTGCTTGGAGCGTGCCGTGTCCAGCACGGCGAATATGCGCCGTGAGATTGTGCGACTCGAGCGTCAGCTTGTCCGGGAACGCTTGCACGTGGCAGCATTCACGGACGAAATGAAGCATCCCTATCGCATACATCGCTGGCGTCTGTTGCGCGGCCAAGATCCGCAACGCTTTGAGCTAATCGTCAAGATACAAGCGCTGCTCAAGCGTAACATCAGTATGACGGTGGAGCGCACCAATCTGGAGCAAAAGGTGCACGATGTGCAGCGCAAGTACGAGGCGCTCAAACAGCAGCTGCTGCACGTTTCCGATCCGCAGATCAAGGATCGTCTGTGGCGACAGCAGTGTATCAATCAGCGACAAGGTCGCAAGCTACGTGCCATGAAAGCCGAGCTGGCCATCAATGAGATCGATCTGGAGGCACGCGATGTCATCATTGGCGAGTACAAGAATGCACTGCGAAAGCAAGAGGAACCCAGCCCGGGCATCGTCAATAGCATTGTTAAGCCGGTGGTAGACAACCCGTACACGGATCAAATCATCCAGAGCAGTTCGTCAGCAGTATAAGTAATTTATTTTTTTAAAGCAGCGTGCTGACCATTTTGAAGCCGGCGCCCAACGTGCGGGGCAACTGTGCTGGCGCCGAATAGCAATGCGCCTGCATCTGTTCGAGTAGTTGACGTTCTTCCAGCAGCTTCTGTTTGCGTCGCTTTTCCTCCAGCAGTTGGGTCTTGGTCTGCGCAAGATTGCCGCGCATCTCCTCCAGCTTCAGTGATTTGAATTTGTCGTCCGCCTCTCGAGCACTCAGCTCAGCCATCAGCACCTTCAGCTTGCGATCCTTGGCCGATAAACTAGCCTATGAATGAAATGTAATCTTTTAATATACACATATTTTTTAATATTAATGAGAATTGATTTTTACTTTGATGGTGTTGAGCTCTGCTTGCACCTTGTGACTGGGCAGCTTGAGCATGAACTCCTTGAGTGCGGCATAGAGTTGTTGCGCCTCGTTCAGCGCACGTTCCTGCTCAAGAGCTGCCACATTCTGGCCAAGCAACTGTCGACGCAATATCTGTATGCGTTCGAGCAGATCCATTTTCTCGGGATCTTTTCCACGCAACAGACGCCAGCGATGTATGTTCATGGGCGTCATCATCTCGTCCTGCAGGGCACGCGCTTTGATCCGCTCCTGGTTAAGCAAACGCTGCATCTGTAGCAGTTCTTGTCGCAAATCAGCGGCGCTCTCGCGATCCGTGCGCAACACATTGCGCTCTGTACGCAAATTCTTAATCTCCACAGCCATGAGACGCATATCATCCTGACATTGGGTGCATTGACGCTCCGTTTGATCGTAGGCCGTCTGCAGATTCTCTAGGTTATGTTGGAGGCGAGCGTATTCCTCGTTGCGCTTGGTGAGCGCCGCATTGATTGCGTTCTTCTCGTTCATCAGATTGTCGACGTCTTTGCGCAATCGAGCCAAACGTTGTTCGTCCTCCTGCAGCGACTTGGCATGACGATCGTTCTCCTTGCGCTTATCGAGCAGCTCGGCTTTGGTGTGCTGCTGTCCCAGCTGCGCATGGCGAACATCGTTACGCAGCAGGCGACGCTCCTTCTCCATGCGATCAATCTGCAATTGCAGCTTACTAAGCTCGCCATCTCGATAGGTAATCTTGCCCTTAAGTGACTCAATCTGTGCCTGCAAATTAGTCACTTGATCGCGCAGCTTTTGTCGCTCATCGTCGGCGGTTTGCAGTGATCGCTGCAGACTTTGACGCTCGTTGGTTAACAGATCATGTTGCTGCTGGAACTTGGAGCACTTGGCCTCCAGATCACTGATGGTGCGCTTCAACTCGATCTCATAGTTCTCCTTCAAGTGAATTTCATCTGTAAAGGAAACAGCTTTAAAATGAAGAAAAACAGTTGATTGAAGATTTCCTCACTTTGCAGCAGATCGAGCTTGTCGATCCAGTGCTGAATCTCATCTAGCTTTTTGGACTTTTCCTTTTTGTGCTTCTTTATGTCCTGCTGTTGCTTTTTCACCTTCAGATCCATGCCACTCACAATGTCCTTGAGGGCACGCAGTTCATGTTGCGATTCTTGATACAAAGCTTCGCTCTGCTCGGCTGTCTGATGCTCGCTCTGCAGATCTCGCTTCAGCACATCGCGTTCCTTGGTCAGATTCTCGTTGTTCTTCTCAAAGTGATGCACCACACGTCGCATAGACTCCAGCTCCTTGTCCTGAGTGCCCAGCTGTGTTCTGCAGACAACAACAATACAGTTTCTTATTTAAAGGCAAGAAGTTTTTGCTTACTTGAGCCGCATGTTCTCCTTTTCGACCTCCTGCTTGGCCATATCCAGTCCGCCGTATTTGCGTGCAATAGTTTCCTGGGATTTGGCCAGCTTGGCATTGTCCTGCCTTTGCTTGATGAGTTCATCCTCTCGCATCTTCAACAGATTGATGCGCTGCGTTAGCGCACGCTTGTTTTTGTCACGCTCTCCCACCGTGTACTCCAGATCCACAGTGATCTTGGCCAGCTTATTGCAGGTGCTGTTATGCAGCGTATTCAAATGCTCCAGATTCGTTTTGAGCGAGAGTATCTGCAGATTCTGACGCACTTTGACCTTGGTCAGATGCTCGTTTTGCGACTTTGTGTGAGCTATCTGCTCCAAATACTTGGTCTCGTCGCTCTTCATAGTTGCCAGCTCCTTGGCGAGTGCGTCGCATTTGCGCTTCAAGTTGCAGGCATCGCTGGAGGTTTCCTGCAAGCGAGAAAAAACTCATGATTGATCCAAAATACATTTAATTGTGACTTACATCTAGAAGCTTGAGCAGTTCTTTGTTCTTGCCCTCCAGCGCCTGAATGTTGCCCTCCACCTCGGCGGTGTAGACGCGCTGCAATTGCAGTCGTTTGTTTAGGTCCTTGATCTCACCATTGAGTCGCTCGCACTCTTTGGTATCCTCACGCTTGTTGCTCATCGCTTGACCTTTTTCAGTTAGAAATACCACCATGGATTCCGCTGTCTCTAGTTTCTGGCGCAGTCGCAAACCTTCGTCCTGTGCCGTCTGTTCACGTATCTGTGCCGCATCCTTCTGCTTCCAGGCGCCCTCTGAAAATACTCAGTTTTAATACCCATATCCCTGGGCAATCCTTACACTTACCTATCACGCCACGCAGCTCCTCAATGGTGGCCATGTCGAGCTTGCTAACACGCGCCGCATTTTCCAGGCGACCCTCGAGTGTGGCTATCTGTTCGCGCAGCTCCTGCGAACGTCCTTCCTCCATGCGCAGATCATTCTTGTAGCGTGTGCCGCAGATCAACAGACGCTGCACATTGTCTGCATTGTTTGGCGTATCTTTCTGCCGCAGCGCCTTCGTTGCCTACAAATAACATTCGTTTTTATTACAAGTTTGTTAGAGAGCATTAAAACTCTACACACCTCGGGTATTTTCTCGCCCAGCTCCCGGAAGAAATCATCATCAAAATCTTCGGGTACCAGTGGCTCATCTTCGGAACCTGAAGCCTTCGACATCTTTCCGAATATTGACAAAACCAGCAGCTAACTGAAAATAGCGTCCTGGCAACAAGTTGCCATACCGGCAACTCGGTTTCCAAGCAACATCAGCGCTCAACAGGTTCATTTTGATAGTTTTATTTATTTTTTGTATAGTTACTAATCAAGTTCATGCTCCTTATCGCTATGGAAACGTCAAGTCTTGAAGCTTTTTGGAATATTAAATTAAGCTAAGGACAGCAATAAATATTAGACTAGACTAAAATGGAAATGTTGAACTTAAATCTAAAAATTCAACTAATTTATATTGTTATGTCTAGACATCACATAAAGCTTCTAACAGACTAAGGACTACGGCCACTCATCCTCGAAGGGAGCATCGTGAACGGTGTGAAAGCTAAGACCGTTTCCTTCGGGTTTGTGCCACGACGGCAGCAACACAGTGCGCCAAAAAGATCTAACAATAAATTATTTAAGTGAATTATAGAATGGGATATAAAAAGAGCATTCTTACCTGCCACGCACGAGGCCCAAAAAGAGTTTCCAGTTCTTTTTTGCGCCAAAATTATAGGGATTGATGTAGATGCGTTGCTGCTGCAACAAACGCTTAGTCTCCGCCTCATTGATGTGCGCCTCGACGCTCGTCTCGCCGCGAGTTATTAGCTTAGCATGCCAGCTGCAAAGGCTGCCTAGAGCAATAACCACAGCCACATTGGTGATTGCCATGAACCACATAACACGTCGACGTGTAGGCGAAGAAGTTTCGGGGTCGTCAACAGGAACGGGCAGATTGTGTACAGCTGGCGGCAACAAGACATCATCATACTCATTGGGATGTGTCTATAAAGTAAAGAAAATAATAAACCGAATATAGCATCATTAATGATTAACTCACCACCGGTATAATGTGTCCAGTAAGATTGAATTTTACGGGATGTCCTTCAAGTGGTTCCAGCTCTGTCCAGTTATCACTATGATCTAACCATAGATATTTGTGGCCAATCTCCAAGCCAGCAATGATCAGAAACAGGCAGCCCATCGTTGTATAAATCATATACAGAAAGAAGTAGCGATGATTCCCATAGCCCACGCAATTGTTAAGCCAAGCTGCAAATGAAATGCTGAATTAACTCAGACAGTTTAAATAATCACAACAATACAAAACTAACGACAGTGATGATCCATCTTCAGTATGCAACGGTTGCAGATGGAACAGTGATGAGTGCGTGGTGGTTTTGGGGCAATGCACTTGGCACACATGCTTACTGCCTCTACCTGAGAAACGCCTTCGGGTGGATGTCCGGCGGGCGTGATCACAGCCATCACATAGTGAAAGATGATGTTGAGCAGTATCCAGTTGCCAAATATGAGCAGGAATACGGTGACAGCTGGGCTCTTGGCCCACCAAAAGGGAAAACCAATCCAATAGGCAATGCTGACAATGGCAGTGGTTAAAATGGCAACGCCCACAACGAAGAACTGCAAAAGCAAAGGATTGGTCAGCAGGGGTAAATAGAAACAAATATTACTACTTACTGGACCCAGACAATAAGTATAGTTGTCGACGATCCAGAAGATAGGCGTCATGCACACATCAGTGGCATAGCCAGAGTTCATGTGCGCGTTGAACGTTAGAGAATGCCAACAATGTTTCATGTAAGCCCAGCGCAGTCTTAGTATTGAGCTGCCGGCAAATCACTCATTAGTACACATTAAACAGCACAACTTCACACTTTTACTTACACTATGCTTTGTGCCCAGTTGCCCCGCCATGTAATACGCGCCATTCTTTCAACTTTTCACTTATATTTTGATATTTAATACTAACAATCCTTCATGCATCCTTTTTTGTTTTGTATACCATCAGCTGTTCGTATTGGAACTTTAGTGCTGCATAACATAAGCATATTAGTGCTTTAAACGTTATCGTTTATCGACGAACCACCACTGCCTTTTATTTTATCGACTGCTAGATTTATTTAATCGAAAATCGAAAATTCAAATCATTTTGTATGAGAAACAACAAAAAAGTAGTAACGGTTGAATACAATTTGTTGACCGTGCTACCGTCCAATTCCAGCAGACCCATCGGAATTAATTTGAGGTTTATGGTGCACACCTGCAGCCAGAATGCATCTACAACTGCCTTAAAGCGCACATCAGCATGCTCCATGCTCATGCGTTGCAGCAAATTACCCGTTTCTTTAGCCTGCAAATTAAGATGAACATTAAGTTTGCTTGCTTTAAAATGGAATTAAAATATTTTCAATACTTGAATCAGTTCATCTTGACTGACGCGTGCCACCAAGATAATCTCCAAAAATGGCACGAGAAGAAAAACTAAGTGCGACAACGCTTTGGTCACATCGTAAGCCTCCTCAATAAATGTATAATCCGCAATAGCTTGATACTGCATGAAAAATCCCAGTGTGGTGATGAATAAATTAATTCCCAGCGACATCACGAGGCAAAATGAATTAAGCACCAAATAAGCTCGGGAGAAATGAGCAATCTGGGTATATATTTTGGCCAGTTCATCCAACTGATCTGCCAGATCACAAAACCGTTGCATGCGATAGTAAGGTTTATGCAGAAACATTCCCAAAGGGGTTTGCAATCGGTTCACTTCAGCGAGCATCTTTCGCAACACATTGTTGATCTGTATGAAAAGGCAGTGAGCAACAAGAATGCTTCCAAAGAAACAGTTGTTCAAATGATTGCCCAGCAAAATTGGAATCATTGTGATGCTGCTGTGCATCCAACTCAGCTCTGGCTGTTTATGCTGCTGATATATCCACGTTGCCAGCTGCAGCATGAAGGGAAATCCAAACATTTTGACTGCACCAAAGATCACAAAGCGTCTCACGGCCAAAAACGAGACGTCAAAATAGTTGATGGTGCTGAACAAGGGCACATCGTTCAAGTAGTTCAGTATGGGATGCATCATTGCCCACTGTGTCACATAGTTGAGCAAGACGGCCACGGCATTGACATAGCAATACGTCTTTATGATGTCCAGCTTTGCAAGTTGGCCACTTTTGTACTCCGTCCATATGAGTTGCACATAGTAGAAGCCAAACAGAAAGCCAACCACAAAGCAGTAGATGGCCAGGGGCTTCGATAAAACAAATTTTCGACGCCTAATGTTAAAGCGACATGCCGAAAGTCCATAGAGATTGCTTTGCAGTACCGAGATTCCTACACCGATTAGAACTACTTTGCTGACCAGACTCCAGGAGCTCATCACTCCAGTCAGAGATTGCCACCAGAAACGCAAGCGTCGCTTTGCCGCTTTCACGAATCGCATGTTACTGCCTCGCACTTGCCACACGAATGAATCACTGACTTAATTGTCCGTTTAATTGGGTCTATAGCCCATTAGCTATCCATCCCTAACTAATTATTTCCATACATAGCTAATTTCCTTTGGCACAACAAAAGTACTTAGACAATTAAAATCTGATAGTTCGCATACATATTGTATTAGGAGATGGTTTAGTGACTAAACTTTAGTCGATGTTGTTTATGCTTTAATGGTAGTTGGTGTTGAATATGTAAACGAAATTTTCATTAATACATTGAAACTTTCATATTTTATAAAATGTTATGTGGTATAAAAATATTTTATATTTCCAATATTATATTGAATTGTGTATTTAAGTTTTATAAACTTTATTTTTAATTGTTTGTATTTTTAAATTTTTGGTAGTATGTCTGTAGTGAATACAAAACAAATAATTTTAAAATATTACTTGTGAGTATCAGGAACTTGACTGGAGAAACTATCCATCAGAAGTTCAATATATGTTATATATTTCTGTCCGATACGAGACGGTATAGCAATGTCCGTCTGTAGATAGAGCAACTGCAAGCGGATTTTAGCTGCTTTGGTACTTCAACGATATACCAAATATAGCCTTCGGTATATTTTAGTATTAGAATATAATGGGTTACTGATATCCCACACTTGACTGTAGCTTTCTTAATTGTTTTGTACTCTAGTAGCAAATTATTTTAATGAAAATCTCACTGTGAGGTCATTTTGTATAAGAAACAATAAGAATCCGGCAACTGTCGAGTACATCTTATTGACAATCGATCCATCCAGCTCCAGGAAACCCATGGGCATCAGCTTAAACTCAACTGTGCGCACTTCAAGCCAAAACAAATCCACTTCTTGCTTGAATCGCACATCCGCGTGCTCCAAATTCATGCGCTGCAACAAATAGCCCGCTTTCCTAGCCTACAAGTAAATGGAAAATATCTCTTTTTATAAATGAACATATTGCTTATATAAAAGTTAACAACTTACTTCATCGATTAGCAGCTGCGTTTCGTTGGCTAGGAGAAGGATTTCCAAAAAGGGCAGAACCAGAAACACAAAATGAGCCACCGCCTGGTCGATGTCATAAGGTTTCTCCAACATTATGGTGTCCACAAAAGCCTGATACTGCACATAACAGCCCAGAGTTGTGTTGCACAAATTGATGGACATGGTGGTGACCATCGAGAAGCAGCCAAAGTCCAAGAGTCCTTGACAATAATCGTTAACTAGAGCATATTTGCCAGCCAACTCATCCAAACGATCCGCTAAATCACAGAAGCGTTGCATGCGATAGAAGGGCTTATGAAGTGACATCTCTGCCGGAGTTTGCAATCTGTTGACTTCGGTTAGCATCTCGGCAAGCAACACATTTATCTGCTTGAAGATTGCCTTGCTTATGACAATGCTGCAAAAGTAACAATTGTTCAACTGACTCCCCGCAATGATGGGCAACATTGTGGTGCTCGTGGTTAGCCAACTGAGTTGGGAATGTTGCTGTTGCTGTTGCAGATGCTGATGGTAAAGTAATAAAGTGACATGCATCGCCAGTGGAAAAATAAAGATCTTTACGAAGACCGGCGCCATGTGGCGAGCCATGGACAACACAGTGACATCAAAGTAGTTGATGACTGCAAAGATTGACGTCTGGTTTAACAATTCACGCACTCGCACACAAATGCTCCATTGATAGAGATAGTGCAGCAAGCTGCCACAAGCATTCATATAGCAATAGATCTTGATGGCATCGCGTTGATCGATTTGACCACTGAAAAATTCCTGCCAAATGTGTTTCACATAGAAGAGGCAAAAAATCGTAGCCACCGTCAGGCAATAGATCATCATGGCCTTCGAGAGTCGAAACTGTTGGTGCTTCAGACTAAAGCGAGCCGGGTAGAAGCCATAGAGACAGTTGAGGAACAACATCACCACATAACCGAGGAGCACCAGAATGGCGATGGGTCTCCAGTTGCGAAACCGTGCTGGTCTCCGCAGTCGTTGTGCAGCCGCTTTCAGGACACGCATGTTACTAAAGCACCGCTTTAATCGTCCTTCATGAAGCGACTGGCGTATCGTTGATCTCTATGAATTGGAGCAGCAAATTAGCGCATTATAATTAGCATTGATAACTTGTATATTACTTTACTTTAAATGGATTTGGTGTCCAGCGAAATACTGCCGCTATTGCTATTAAAGCAACGCTTTAATAATCAATAATTAAAGTTCTTACATATCATTAATCTCTGCAAATATTAGAGTAGTAATTAACACGTTAGCTTCTGCTTAAAGCGTACCTATTAAAAGATTTCACATTTGTAAATCGGACATTAAAGTATAGGGTGTAATACGGGTTAATTTATCCGCTTGTTTATCAGTTATGATTATTAGTTGTTTTTGTATTATATTTTTATAAAAAGTTCGCATACGATGTTATTAAATCGGGCAATAAAGTGAAGCTTTAATGGTGCTCAGTAAAACTGCTTTCTTATCGTCAATCTCCGAATATTATATGCGTATTTCAAGGGCAGTTATTGTAGTACAATTTAGATTGAATAACATCAATATTATATTAAAAGTTAGTTAACATTTTTACTAAATTGGATCCTTAAAGTAAAGCTTTAATAATCTTTAATGCAGCAGAAAAACCTTTAAGAAAAAGTTTGTTTAATGTATATTTAAAGTTGATTGCTACTTTAAATGGGTTTGTAGTCCAGCTTGCTTTCCAGTTTTTTGTTGTCCGCCGTCTTGCGCACCGCCTTCATGAAGTCCTCGTGGATGACATATTCGCGATCCTCGCGCAGCGCAAACAAACCCGCCTCGGTGCAAATGTTGCGCAAGTCGGCGCCGTTAAACATGTCCGACAACTTTACCACAGCCTCATAATCGATTTCGCCATGTTTGGCCAAAGGAGCAGCATGTATCTTAAGGATTTCCAAGCGTGCAATCTCATTGGGCAGCGGTATCTCCAGTTTGCGATCCAAGCGACCCGGACGCATCAAAGCAGGATCCAAAGTGTCCGGGCGATTGGTGGCCATAATTATCTTGACCTGCCCCAACGCATCGAAGCCATCCATTTGGTTCAGCAGCTCCATGAGTGTGCGCTGAATCTCGCGATCTGCTGAAGTTCCCTCCGAGAAACGACGTCCGCCAATAGCATCGATCTCGTCCATGAAAATTATGCACGGCTGATGATCGCGTGCATAGGCAAACATCTCGCGTATGAGGCGAGCACTTTCTCCAATATACTTGTCCACAATGGCCGAGGACACGACCTTCAAGAAGTTGGCATCCAGCTGAGAGGCAATGGCGCGCGCCAGCAGCGTTTTCCCAGTGCCTGGAGGACCATAGAGCAGACATCCCTTGGGTGGATTGATGCCCACGCGTATAAAGAGCTCGGGATTCATCAATGGCAATTCAATCACCTCGCGCAACTCTCGAATTTGCTGACCAAGTCCTCCGATGGCTGCATAATCCACATTGCCGGGATCTTCGTGCGACATGTTGTAGACCAAAGGATCCACTTCGCGTGGCAAGTATCGCATGATGGTCAATGTGGTGATGTCTAAGGCAACTCGTGTTCCAGGCTTCAGTTTTAACTTGTCCAATTGGCGACGACATCCGACAACGTACCGTGGTCCATTGGCGGACTTAACAATGAAGTTGTCTGGCGTCAATTGCTTAAGAACTTCGCCAAGCATTTGGCCCACACTCTGCAGCGCCTTCAAGTCATCCTCGGATTTCTGGAACACAACCTGAGAAGTCTTGTGCTTATCGCGCAGCGCCTTCAAACGCGACTCGATTTCACGATGCTCCAGCAGCTTTTTGCGGTATGCAACTAAGGCCTCAACGCGTTCAGCGTCCATTGTTGGGTTTGTAGTTGGTTGTGGATTTGCCATGCTGCTGTTTGATTTCGATTTTAATTTATGATTTTCTATAAATTCAACACGAACTTTTTTCGAGCAATGCTTTAAAAGTGCAAATCACGTCTAACGATATGATTGAAAATGGCGCAAATGACAAATGAATCAGGGCTGCACAAGTAGTTGCTGACGCTGTAACGTATTATTTAAATTACGATTGCTTAATCCTTGCCATTATCATCTGTAACAAATGATACTCATCATAAAATTAATGTATATTGGATAAATTGTATACATTGCCATTTAGGTTTGTTTATGCAAATAATTGAGAAATAATAAAAAAAAACATATACGATACAATGAAAAGTGCCAGACATACTGCTTTGGTGTGTTTTATCTCATGTATTTTATTATTTGTATTCTTGGTTTCGTATTTTGAAAAAAAAAAAAAAAAAAAATAAAATTAACTGCGTTCATGCTTTTTTTTTAATAAGCAAAACCACAAACTATTTTTAAATTTTAATAGCCTAGCTTACAAAATATACCAAAATGTTATATGTAGAGTGACCAGCTGACTATTTGAGACTTGGTATATTTCAACGGCGTAGACAAGTACATTTTAGTAATTTCGAGGCGGTCACACTCCATCACAGGTGTTAATAAAACAGCTTTAAAGAAAGCGTTTCCTGCGCGTCGCGGATGAATATTTTTCCGTCAGAAGAAAAACGCATAAAACTTACTCTGCCCCGTGTACGTGCTGCACAAATAATGTATAATAATGTGTATCGCAGCGGTTAGTGCCACAATAACCAACGCAAATGCAATGCAAATTGCACAACTCGACAGTATGTGCAATTTAATAATTTGGGCGCTGCGAGGAGACTCGAACACCACAGTGTAGACATGAAATAAAAAGCAACAACAATTACAACGAACTGCGAAAAGCAGCAACAACAACAACATCGGTAGCAGCAGCAGCACCCAGAGGCAGAGCAGAGCAACGTCAGCTTCGTCGTTGCTTTTGCGGTCGCTCGCTCGATTCGCTGCTTTGCTAATAATTTCTCCGGGAGCTTCGCTGGTGCTCCGCTGGACGAAACCAACACAAAAAAAAAACAAGTGTGAAAAGAAAGTGTATACAACAACAAAAGTGTATGTGTGTGTGCGATTTATTTATGTTGTTTAGCAACGAAATCAAACGAATTAGTTTAAGAATGTTGTTTGTGTGCAAATATCCATAAGTATTAAAGAGAAACGCAAAAATACAAAGTGCAAAATGTTTACAAAGAAATCACATGCAGATGTTAAAAAGTCGACAGCAAAGTTGCAGGATTGCAAAAAGGATTCGGCCTCCCGCCTACGACATCTGCGCACAATATTAGGTAATTGTATAAATTATTTAATAACTTGCAGAACTGGTTAATTGTATACATATTTATTGTTGCTATTTACCTTGGCTCGCAGACAGGTGGGCGTTTTGGCCATGGCCATATAAATGAACCAATTCGGTTTGCTGGTTATTATTATGCATAAAAAGCAACGACCCACAACAGCTATTTAATGCTATTTCCTGTTGGAGAATAAATACTGAAAAACATATCATTAATTTATGCAAAAACTAGAAGCACTCATCGCACAATGTGTGAAAAACGTCAAATGATAAAACGCGGCAGAAATTATTACGGCGCTTTTTCAACTGTTGACTGAGTGGCAACATTGTTGTTACAATTTCAACACCAGCTAACAAATACATACATACCTTGTACATGTGAGCATGTGAGTGTATGTGTGTGTGTGTTTGCATGCACTCGCTGTGTAACTTTCTTTTTGTGTCATTGAACGGAGTAATTTTGAAAAACCACCCAACAACAATAATAACAACAACAACAACAACAACAGGTGCCAAAGCACCCGCTCAACTCCCATTGTTGTTGTTAGCTTGCTTGGCAAATTACACGCATTCACACACACTCTAGCAAGAAAAATCACACACTTGCTTGTACACGCACACATGCGCACCGTCTATTGGAAGTTCTTTTTTCCCAATTGTTTGTAACTTTTTATCAACATCATCAGCGGCAACGGCAGCAGAGTCGCATTTTGTTGGCCTTCTATGAAACCAGTTTTAGAGGTTTCTTGGCCTACTCTTTGTCCCTCGCATGTTTAGCTTTCTTCTCTGTTTTGCATCGTTTCGCTGATGACAGCAATACCGGCACTTCCCCTTCTTACCTCCCCCACCCTTCTCATCATGCTGGCAACTGATTCATCAAATGTTGTTTTTCAACGCATATTTTGTTTTATTGTAAAGCCGCCACAGCCATCGTTTTGGTTTGCGGTCGTTTTATTCTTTGCTTTATTTGTCATGCATATGTACGTGTGTGTGTGTGTATTTTGCCTATGCTACTTCGTAGGCCCATATGAACATGTTGACCCGTTACCGTTATCGGAGAGTGCAATGCATATGGCGGCTCTTTGTTTACCAATCACAATCAATGACGATGTCGATGGATGTCGGCGTTGCGTCACCAGCGCCACCTGTTGCCCATATTCAGAAGCAGACGACTGCTTGATAAGATCAGTTATAAATGCATTTTTGGGTTACATTTTAATTTGTTAAGAATGTGTTTTATTTATTATTATAAACTCTTTTACAAATGAGTGTGAGTTGATATAGTATATTACTGTAAATAAGGAATTTAATTTGGGAAAATAAAATAATATTGACGAGATAAAGTATATAGTGTTAATAACATATATGTGAATTTATAGCAACAATTAATATGATTGTCTTGTGTTGCAGATAATGTAGATTACGAGGAGTCCAAGTCGCTGTTCGAGACAAACTACAGCCATGTGTACTTCATACTCTACGACACCTTCATCCAGGCCGAGGCGAATCTCAAGCAGAAAGGTAATTTTAATATATCCATATATCAATATAAAGATTATTTCCATTTCCTTTTTTTTTCGTATGTTTATTTTTGGTTTACTCTTCCTCCTTCGTTTTAGCCCGTCCTAATTTTTGTTAATCTTATTTTCTGCTAATTCAGAAAGCAAACCACATTAAAATTAATGGTTGCTTCTTATTTGCGTCTCTGTTTTTTTTTTGTTCCTCTTGGTTATCTATGTTTATGACTCTTGGCCCCATTAATTTATGCAGAGTTAAAAAAAAAAATGAAAAGAAAATAAAGAACAACACGAAATGAACACTGATGAAAGCGTTTGCTATATTGTAATTATGTTTAACGAAATATTTATTCTAAATTCAAATCCTATTCTATTCTTTTTTGCCCTCTCTTTTTTATACCTTTTTACCGGCAGAACTTCCGTTTCATATTGGTAAGTTTATGTGTGTGGTTTCTTATTGAGTTATCCGAGTTAGAAATGCATCAAATTACATTCCCCAGAGTTTCGCTTTTTGGTATCGGATATTGTAAATATTTTGCATATCTTCGCATTCGATTTGTCATTTATAACATTTGCCTTGATTTTGCGCCCTGTCTCTATCTCTCTTCTTATTCCGCCCATTACCCAAAGACATTCTCTTAATTGAATTCTCTAAAAGTTGCAGTTGAATAATGAATGCATATCTCAAGTAACAGTTATTGGGTTAGATTCCACTGGCACATATTGTCCGCTAAAAATATTTATTGTTAGTTTAAAATATGTGTCATTGGAATCCGATTTTAATTCCGATTAGAATAGTTAAAATTACTCATCTATGCATTAACTTTTTGCGATAACTTGGCGAAAATGTAAACTTGGAACAACCCATTACTCATCGACGCTTCCATTATCACAATCTCTCGCTCTCACGCACACTCTCTCGTTCTCTCTCTTTCTCACTCTCGCACTTGCTGTGTTGCATCTTGTGCTCGTATTCCGTCCCCATTGGCATGTGCTTGCTTTAGGCATCTTGGACTAGTTGGCTCTGATTACTTGGCATATTTTTAATACCTTTTTTCGCTCTCTATCACAGTGCACAAGGCGCATCGCGAGGAGCTGGACGGTTCGCTATGGCTGCTGGAGAAGATACTGTGCCTGCTACCCGAGCTGTTGGCACGTCGCTGGCAATGCCATTCGCTCAGCCGGATCATGGCCAAGCTGCTGCACTTGGGCAACTCCCCAAAGCTGCGCCGCGAGGGTGTCAAGTGAGTGCCATAAATAAATATCTTATTGCTCAACTTTGCTAATTTCCATTCCTTGCTTTTGCAGATACTTTCTGCTGTGGTATCAGACGCTAGGCGAGAATGCGCCCAGCTATGTGCACGCCATGTACGCGGACCTGATACCCGGACTCATTGTGCCGCAGAAGGGTGTCGTTGGTCCCGACACGGAATTCAACACCACGGATTTCCTCTCGCATCCCAATATGAAGGCTGACGGCGGCATGGCCTCTGTATTCCATGACAATGCCTTCTCGCATCCCGTGCAGAGTTCTGAAGTTGTGGCCCTGTTGCCGCCATCATCCAGCGAAAAGTCAGCACCACCAGATCCCCGCGATGGACTCGAGGTGCTGCTCAATAGCATGGTGCAGACCGCAGCCTGTTTGCGTTGGCGCGATAATCGCGCTCAGAAGGATCATCGAGCGTTTGCGTTTCTGTTGCAACGCTTCAAGGAGGTCTTTCTGCCCGTATTCTCGCCCAGCTTCGATGCCAGCCAATCCATCTACAATCCTCGCCTTGAAATGCCCGTCATGCGATCGATACACAAAAAGGAAGAGGTGATGGCCTCCTGTGTTGTGGTGCTCATCAATTGGGTGTCGCGTTTCACGCACGAACGTTTGCTCAGCCATCGCTTGGATTGCGCGCTACAGATCGAGGGCGTGGATCATCAGCGATTGCTGGGCTATCAGCAGGGATTGATTGTGCGCGACGTGTTTTACGTGAGTCGCGAGAACATCAACTTTGTGCACGAAGTCTATCGCCAGGCCTTCCTGTTGAACTTCACATCGAAGGCGCAAATCGAAGCAATACGCACAGCGATTGCAGTTTACAGAGATTGGATGACGGGCAGCACGCCGCCACCATTTCTACTGGAGCCCAACGAAGATCAGTCGACGACGACAGCGACAACGCCATCGAGTCACTCGAATGCTGGCGGCACGCCGCGTAGCCAAAGATTGCGCACACCCTCGTATGTGGGTGCCATGCAGGGCAGCAAGGAGCAACAGCAGGTTGTGCGGGCCGGCATGCAGAATGTGCTGCAAGTGTTCGTCACGAATGCGGCGAATGTGTTTCTTGTGAACACGGCCAATCTCAACATCTGCTTTCCGACACGCTCCGTGACTATCGTTCGACACCGCTGCAGGAACAGACGGAGATCTGCAAGAAGGTGCTGAACGTGTATCGCACGATGGTGATGAACACGCGCATGGAGTCGCGCACCTGGGAACAGCTCTTGCTTGTGCTGCTGCAGGTCACATCGGTTGTGCTGCATCAGAATCCGCCGCCCAACGGCAGCAAGAGCGCCAATCTGGGCGGCATACTCGGATCGGCGATATTCCAAACGCTGATTGTCACCTGGATACGAGCGCACACCAATGTCCCCGTGAATGTGGTGCTCTGGGAGAAGTTTCTCACCGTGCTGCAATCGCTGACACATCGCGAGGAGTTGATCGTCGAGTGGAACAAAACGATACAGACGCTAACACGCGTCTTCTCGCGCTACACCTACGGCATTAACTTGCTTGATTTGCCGCTGGATCGTGTGGCGGAAAGTCGCGGCAAACGGCGACGCATTGGCAGCGTCTGGCAGGGATCGGGCAGCAACAGCGCCGGCGCAAGCATCACACCCAGCGTGCAACGCGAACGTGAAAGTCTCGCCGAGTCGAACAGCAGTCGCTCCGATGAGAACTCGCAGGCGGGCAGCCACAGTCAAGCGCCGTTGCTGCAGTCTGCGAATCGTACACACCATCAGCACACACAATCCCATGGCGGTGGCACTGGACACGGTTCACGTCCTGTGCCGTTGACGCCGATGCTGAGTCGCAGCTACAGCGAGGGAAGCCTCGCATCGGCGGCACGCAATTCACGCATCCGTCGACGCCGAGTGGCTGCTGCAGCTGCACCCAAAGCGGAGGCGCCGCTGGATGTGCGTGCGTGTCTGGAGCACACGCTGAGCACGCAGAGCAATGCGCAGGATTTGCGGCGTGCCATGTCGCTGGACTCGTTGGCACCGGTGCGCAAAAGTCGCCGGCGTCGTGGTTCCCAACAAGGTGTCGACGATGTGGATAGCTATCAGGATGGCGAGCAGGTGGAGGACAACGAGAGCGGTGCGGGTTCGCGGAGCCCATCGCCCACGGCCAGCAGCGGCATTGAAGGCGGTTCCATCAAGGATGCGCAGCTGCACATCGATGTGCTTGCTGCGGACTCTGGCAGTCTGGAGGATGGCAATTCGGGCAGCTTTGGTGCCGGAAGCTATGGCTCGGAGCGTCGCTCGATAATGCTGGGCGGTGCTGCAACGGGTTGGCTGCCCGACTCCACGTCCATTATGTGGAAACGCATGCTGGGCGCGCTGGGGGATGTGAATCGCATACCGAAGTCGGAGCTGCATGCCCAGGTGTTTAAGCATCTGCTGGAGATGACACAGAACCTCATCAAGATAAAGCAGAATCAGGGCATCTCCACGGACAATCAAAGCACACCGCCACCGCCCGCCTTGGTGCCGCCAATTGGCGTTGTGGCACCTTGGTGCTATGGCGCCCTCTCTTTGGATCGCAGCTTCAAGAAGGGCAAACTGTGGGCACTGCAGCTGCTCTGCGCTCTGGCGTTGCAAGGTGCCGTGGGCATGCAACAGTTGCCGCTCTTCTATCATGCGTTGCATCAGCTGCTCACTGGCGAGGATCGCGATTTGATCTATGCGATCATGAAGCATTTGGAGGGACCGCGTTTACTCAGTTTGCTGCTGCCAGGACACACGCTACTGCTGTTGGATTTGGTGCATGCGAGCGCCATATTGCTCACCTCGTTAGAGGTCACCAGGAATACGCCACGTGCCGAGGTTGCTGCGCTTTTGGGTTCGCTGCTCTCGTATCCGCCCACGCTGCTGCCACGCCCCGTTCTGCAGCCTACGGCACAGCAATTCGAGCTGATGGAATGCCCCGATCTGCAGGATCATATACTCAACATAATGCTGCGTTGTGCGCGTCGCGAGCCATCGGCAAAGGCGCGTTGCATTGCGCTCTGTCAGCTGGGACAGTGGCTGCTCTTGCGTCTGTCGCAGCCCACGAAGAATGCAGCACAGCGTACGCACTTCCAGCAGGCGGTGCCGCATCCTAAGGATGTGCTGCTGCCCAAGGAGACGAATGCGAATAGCTTTAATCCGCGCATACGCGAAGTTCTGCAAGTGCTGCTCCAGGCGCTGCAATTCAAGCATCACACCATAGCTGTTATCGCTGTGGATGCGCTGAAACTGTGTGCGGAGCGTGGTCGCCAACTGGCGGCCATTGAGCGTGTGCCGCAGTTAATTATCACGGCGCTGTGCAAAGCACTCGAGATACAGAATGTGAGTAAGCCGAAGGATGCGGATAAAGTGGTGCTCACCTCACTGATGCTTTGCCTGGGCGAGTTTTGCATGGCTATTCCGGCTGCTCTCATGCTGGAGCCGTACAACGATCAAGGCGACACGCTGGTGCTGCAAGTGCTGCGTGTCCTACTTCAGGTTGCGTCCGGTGCGCCGCGTCACGAACGTGTGAAGCTGACGTCGGACGATGACTTTGACATGCACATTGCGAGCGATGATCTGCAGGGCGATGGACGTCTGCCCGAAGCGAGTTATCAGACATCTGAGACTATACAGGCCTGCATATCGGCCATTCGATTGTGCGCCAAGGCGGTGGCCATGCATCTGGTCACGCATCTCGGACACTTTCCCATGGGAATAGGTGCCTCACGCTTGAGTTCGATGGTCGAGGAGCAGGATGACATCTATAGTGGCACCGGCAGCATTGGCGGCACTCAGCTGGAGCGACGCGACTCAGTGGAGCTGCCCTCGGTGGTGAACGCACAGAATCTGCAGCTGTTCATGCTTAACTCTGGTCTGGTGGCCAGCTTCATTGAGCTGCCCACGTTGAAGCTTCCGGGCGGCGGCATCACAGCAGGTTTGGTCACCGCCGAGAAGCAGGTGCGGGTGTTGATGCGTGATCTCAATGGCAAGGCCTGTTGGGATGCTTCGATACTCTACTCGGAGCCGCGCAAGTGTGACGCTCAAGTGCCGACGCCAGCTCATGCGCAATTCAGTTCGGAACGCTACGATGGACCCTCGAGGCATGCGAAGCAATGTCAGCCCATGGATTCGATGGTCGGGCAGGAGCTGCAGCTGCCACGGCATACGCTGCGACATCGGCCAGCGGGTGTGTTGCCACTGGCCAAGGATGTGGCGCCAGATCTGGATCAGCTCGACGATATGCTCGCCTACATTGGCCACACGAGTCCCGAGTGCGTGCCGCCCACGGTCTCAGAGCTGAATGCACCCAGTTGCAGTCCGCTGAGCAGTTCACAGGAGGCACAGGCCATCTCGGTGATTCTCAATCAACGTGTGCTGGAACAGGAATTTGTGGCACACTCTGCACAGCAGTCTGCGGTCTCCGCCTCGACTTTGCGACACGCTGGCTCCAATTCATCGCTGCTGCAGCCAGATCAACGCTCGCTGCACAGCGCCACAGCCTCGTTTGATTCGTTTACGGGCGCTGGCAGTTTGCCCAATCGTGTGGAAACTCCCTTCCAGTATTGCCGGTTGCTCTTCGCCCACTTGGGTCTAGCTGGCTGGGAGCGACGCTCGCGTACTCATCTGCTGCAGCGCAGCGAGAAGTTGCTTCGGGAACTGCGCAATGTGGATCTGCAAAAGTGTCGTGAAACGCACAAGATGGCTGTTATCTATGTGGCCGCCGGGCAGGAGGACAAGACGAGCATACTACGCAACACCAGCGGCAGCAGCATGTACGAGATGTTTGTGTCCGCCCTCGGCTGGGAGATTGAGCTGGAGACCCATAACGGCTTTCTGGGCGGATTGCCGCGTCAGGGTTGTGGTGCAACGGCGCCGTACTATGCCACGCCCTTCCTGGAGGTGGTGTATCATGTGGCCACGCGCATGCCATCGGATTCGTCGGAGGCCATGCTGCTGAAAACGCGGCATTTGGGCAACGATGAGGTGCACATTGTGTGGAGCGAACATCATCGCGACTACAGACGTGACATTCTGCCCACGGAGTTTTGCGATGTGCTCATTGTGGTGTATCCCCTGAGGAACGGGCTGTTCCGTGTGACGGTGAATCGTAAGCCGGAGGTGCCGTGGTTTGGGCCGCTTGCCAATGAGAGTGTTGTGAGTGGCGCCTGCCTGGCCACGCTGATTCGTGCCACGGCCATCAATGCGAGTCGCACCAAACGTGCCGCTCTGCCGCTCTACCAGCAATTGTAAGTTGTCGGCAGTCGATTTGACATTGCTTGCAAAACTAAAAGGTTTTCTTTTGTTTTTATTGCCACTATTGCAGCTATGAGGAGCGCAATCGCTCGCTGGACAGCGTCTCGTCGCGCTACAAGGAGAGCACCACATTCGAGGACTTTGCCAGTCGCATTTACAATCCAATGCCACTGTCCACTCTGGGTACACTGCGTGAATCGAATGCCAGCAGTGCCGGTGCACCGCTTGCTGCAGCATTGATCGATCACAATCGTGCCTCTGTCAAGGGTAACTATCACGTGTGAATTGTGGCCAATCGCGGTGGCTCATTCATAAATTGTTTTGTGCTTTGCAGGTTGGGTACAAGCATCCATTGATTCGACACCAACGCTTGGCATTGTGCCATCTGCCTCCGCTGGCTCAACTGCGGCCATGGAGGCGGCCACAAACAGTGGCATTGCATCGGCGTCGCCACGTGGTCCACGTAAGTTGGGAGCGCCCTTCAAGAGCGTGACCAAGAAGCACTCCTTGCAACAGATTGTTGTTGGCGGCAGCTCTGGCGGCAGTGCTGGAGGTGATACACCCCCAGAGAGTCCTACGTTGCCGCTGCGACGAATCAAATAGACTTTTGGCACACACGAATTGGCGGCCATGGTTACTATTACTATTACAATAGCAAGAACTATAACTATTCCTACAATTCCCCCACTCTAACTATACTCATTCCCCGATAAAAGAAACCCAGAGCCAGGCTGATTCTCGAATACCTAACTGGTTTCCCCCAAAAACTATAAAAAGGGGTTGCCTGGTTGGTGAGAGCAACGATGCAGAGTTCTATTGAAAATGAATAGTATTGCAAACAAAAAAAATCACTAAAACCGTTTCCTTTTATGTTTATTATTGTAATTTATTTCAATCAATTTATCGATGCTAATTTAGTCTAACTATTACTCACTGTAATTAACTATTTATTTGCCACACAATTCCACAATTTCCAACTGCGAATTGTAGTATGTATTTATTAATCAGTTTGTTCGATTTCAAATGCGATTCCATGTTACGTCCACTAATTTCTAATTAATCCATTTCAATTAATCATTATTAATGATTTTAAATATTAACCTAATTTACGCACTTCTATAATGAGCTCTTTAATAAGCTAATCTATCAATTGATTGCAATTTATGGTTATCCTTATTTGTTGTAATTCTGTGTAATCAACACTAACGATAGTTTTATCATTTTAAATGGTGACGCTCAGAGTCCGAAGGATTACTGTGTTGTCTTGATCCTAGATTTTCTATATATTTTAATGTTTTACGCTTCGAGATGCAAATTCAAGGAATTCGTTAAGTGTTAAGCACAAAGCAACAAAATCAAAAACACAATTACAATCGAAATTTATTTACACATTTGAGATGGCTCTATAACTCTGCCCATTAAGCAAAAACAGTTACTGGTTAGTATTATGTATTCGAGCTCTATATGTATAGACAATCTAGTTGATAAGTATGCGAAGAAGTATAAGAATCTATCGATCGATCTATTTACCAACATTGTTCAAACAATCGGGTTTTAATTGTAATACACGTATATATATACATATGTATGTAAAGCAGAAAAGAAATTGTTAACTCATTTAATACGAAAGCGAGCACATTTTTAATTGTTCGACCAATAATTTCAAACAAATTGATCAAATGTATATTTATATACGTTAATTTTGTATTTATTTATATTGTATTTAGTAAAGGGGCAAGTGAGATATATAAACAAAACAAAAAAAAAAAAAATAAGGAAAGATGTTTAATTGCAATGCGTTTTTGTTGCACAAATGTTTTATGAAATTTTTAGTCTAATTAACACAATATTAATATTTAGCAATTACCTATGTGTGTAAGTTTTTTTGTATAAACAACCAAGTAAAACAAAACAAAAAACAATAAATAAATCCTAACTTTTAAGCTAATATGCAAAACGACAAATTTTTGTAACTAACACCAAGTACACACCACGCATTATACAACTCTTATACTTACTAATTTATTTAAGAAACAATCGAGTATTTTTCATAAAATAAATGCAATTCAATTCACATTCGTTGTTTCGTTCTCTAATTACGCTGATCTAACATAGAATGTCGCACCCCGTCAAGGGTGTGGAATTAGAGGTAAATAGAAGCCAGGTGTTATGTTTTGGGTGCTGCACTTTTATACTAATTAAGCCTTGGCTCCGCTTGTCACGTAAACGCACTTCCCCCCAGAGATGTGTGCGTGACACGATGACGCTGCTGACGTACTTAGCAGGATATGTTTAGTAGGACACGTGCTAGCTCGTGTCACGTTAGATTTCGACTTTCTCCATACTCACATGGCATTCAGGTGTCCCAAAAGACTGACTGGGTCGGTCATTGGCATCGGTGCGTGCAGGACCTTCAATTAGGGGTGACTTTTGGCCAACACACACACACACTCATACACACCCTGGAGACAACAGCTGCCTCGGCAAGAGAATGTAGACACAGTCTGACTATTTGGCTGACTGTCTGTCTGGTTGGCTGGCACATGGATCTATGCTAAGTTTGTTACCACCGGCAAGTGACGCCACCAAATTAGAATTTTCCACACACACATACACGTACACACACTCGTACACACATCGTGCGGTAGTTCTTCGTGTGTTTCGCAGACGGTTGACGCGCCTCTTGGACTGTGCGCTCAGTTCGCGTCGGGCAGTCGCATTGTTTGAACGTGAATTTCCTAAGCGCTCTCACTTCAATTTTTCGTCGCGTCTTTGGGTGCTTCCCCCAAACTGAAAGTTATCGTCAAGTTGAGTCGAGTCGAGTGCCAATTCAGAAACTACTAAAATGCGCAGCCAAGTGCTAGGCTTCTGCATTATAATCTTGTTAATTGTTTGCCTCATGTAGAAGTGCCACTGCAGCAGCATGAGTTCGCCATCCTTGACAATCCGTAGCTAGTGCATCGTCGAACGGAATGGCTGTCGATACGTTGAAGAGTGCGCCGCAAAGGATACGCCAGATAGGCGAGAGTCTGCAGATGCTCACCAAGGAGGCGCATCGCGAGGTTCTACGCTGTGAATGTGAGTACGTTTTAGACTCGAATTCAATTAGATTTAGTGTAGCGTATTAAACTGGAAAGTGAGTAACTTAACATTGTAATTGAGTCACTCACAAGCCAAGCATCAAAGTTGATTACACAAATTAAGTATACGCCATGAGCTGCACTTAATTGATGTTTATGGGAAATGCATTCGGTGATTGCGTCAGAAGTTGTATCTTGTCCTTCAGCACACTAAGCACCAGCATTAATACTTGTCATTATGATTGATTACGGTTCGCAACTTACCGATTTGTTTTTTAACAATACAGCTATTGTTGCTCTATCTGTTTCTATTGCCTGTAAAGTTGTAATAAATTTATGAAATGACGCCTCGCTTGCTGTTTGTTAATTTGCATAACTGGGCAACGTCATCGCCACAATCAGCTACGTTTCGGCTTCACATCAGTAAAATACACATAAATTTGTACTAGATATATGGAAACATTATTTACATACAGACACATTATTGTTTGTATTGCTTTGAACTTTCCATTAGGAAATCGCAATGCAAATGTTTATTTTATGTGTGCGGACATCTGCATAGATTACAAATTTGTCATGATGTTTACACACGATTCCACAATATACTACGCAGATATTGCCATATAAATTGAGAATTGGAATATCTACTAATCGAATCTGTGGTTCAACAGGAGCAGCTTAAAGAATAAATATTCCATAAATACGGAGAGAGGGTAAAAATCTAGCTACAAATGGTATTATGCTAGTTTGGTTTTCGTTAAACTCGGACAAATATATTTTGTGTGTGGTATAAACATAGGCTTCAATGTCAACATGTTGATAATGTTTTTGTGGTCATTCCATGTTTATAAATCTATATATAGTACTTATGACGCTGAGGTTAGTTTGTGGATAAACAAGGGCTGCGAACAAATTTTTGGATCAAAATATGTATTTTGATTTAATATAAAAAAATATACGCGATGTTCAAATTATGATGAAGTTAATTAAATGTATTCTTTATCACAAAAATTAAGTATACGCTTGTAGACATTTGTGAACTGCTGAGAATCGGAATGTCGCTTGTTGAACAAATAGCCTTTGATAAGGCTTAGCTGTTTAACAGCAATGTTTGCAAATTACATAGCTCGAATTTGTATGAAAACCGTGGGGAGCCTAACGGAAATGCCCCTGAGAGAAGTTTTGTGGGTTGTGGATGAAGTCTGTGTTGAACCGAAAAAAAAATTAGAGGCCTTCCTTAGCACGCGATTTAAATACGTATCCCTTTCGCACACACACACTCGCATACATATATTCAAATAAATATATACAGCACAGCACAGCACAGCACAGCCTTTGGGCATTGTGGTCGTTAATTAAGCTCACCTTGAGCTCTGATGTCGGCTTTCGGTTTCAAGGTCATCGACGATAATTTCACTCCATAAAAGCGAAGGAATATCAAAGGCCATACGTCGGAGCTGTGAAGTTTGCAGAAAAAGAAGAACCCTTTTAGTTATAATCGCTACAGGAAACACCATCATAAATTCATAAATAATATCAATCAAAATTCGCGCACTCTAATGTGATAAAATAAATATTACACATACGACCCACGCACAACAAATCATAAAACAGCAATTTTCGAAATTCAAATAAAATACAAATACGAAGAAGAAGAAGAAGAAGAAGAAGCTCCCACACATGTTTGCGAAAAATAACAAACAACAATTAGGAAACACAATCAAAACAAAAACGAAAACAACAACAACTTGAATAACCAGTTGCAAGCTGAGAAAAATCAAAACAAAACTCAAGAAAACTCTCTCACGGTTTCTCTTCAGCTGTTTTTTTCTCATTCGCTCAATTTGCTGCTCACACTATAGAACGCTGGAGAAAACGGTGTATATGTGTGTGTGTGAGTGTTGAATGAGCCACGAAAAAAATGTTTCTGCCACTGGCGTCGCCTCAGTGTCTGAGCAACGGCGTCGAGTTGCGGTCGTTTTAGTGCGTGCTACGCGTGATTTTTTTTGATTTGAATTCTTTCGTTTAAATTCATCAATTTGATAATCAGTTTGTTAGTTTCCACGCTCGGGCGCTTTTATGCAAATGCACGAGTCAGTAACCGTAATGTAAATATCATAAATATTCGATGAAACTGCCTCTTTTCGGGGTGACCCTGAACTGTGACAGTCGATTAGAAATGCGGCGGGAGTTGGAGCTATGTTATTATCCAAGTTTTGGTGTTGAGTGTTGATTGTTGTCTGTGCCGGCGCAGTGTTCTATTTATATGTCCAGTACACACGCCACACTTACGGCAAAGTTTGAGCACGAGTTAAAAAACTAACAAAAGGTGTTAATTTCAATAGTGACGTATACGTAATATGAGCAAACACAATACAACTCAAGCCATTAGCAAATACCTTAAAAGCCCGAAATCAATATAAATATTTTACACACAAAAAAAAATCAATTTGTTTGTATCTAAAATTCGAGCATTTGCATTTGTTTAAATGTATTGACCATAAATCGGGCTATTTAAACCTAAAGAGAAGACAACATTTTCCGCGCTTGATTAACTTTCGACTGTAACATCGAACAAGCACTAATTAAAAACAATTCCCCCGCGTTTGTTTATATTTATTGCCCTTCGCTGACCAATTGTTTATTATTTTGTTAATTAACTTACGCCATGCTCACAGCTGGCTAATGTCACAATTAATCTGGCCGTAAAGAGACGCACATAAAACTAAACACATGTGAAATATAAAATCTATTAAACGGTGCAAAATACAAATGTAATAAAATAAAAGAAAAATATACAACGGATACGCGGCATATAAATTTCGTTAAATGTAAATAGTGGAAGGCAAAGAAATTCGAATTCCATTTAATTAGCAATTTGGATACTGGGAATAACAAATCGAAAGAAATCCCAAAACCAACGAAGAATACGCAGGCAATGCAATAATGGAGCTGATAAGAAAATATAAAGAAGGAAAACTAACAACTGGCGATATACGTAAATTGAATCGTATGTTTCATTCTATAATTATGCCTAATTTTATTTTTTTTACTTTCTGTGAAACGCGTCATCTTGTATAAACATATATGTAATTTAAATGCTAAAATATTTAGTTGGCCCTTCACAGGTCGACAGTTTGTTGTCGGTTCTATTTTTGCCTTGTTTCAATATTCAACAGCCTTCGGACAGGGGGCTGGCCTTTGGAAAGGCGAACCAAAAATAAAATTTGAAGTTGACAGAGCTAATTGAATTTTATTGGTAGAAAAGCTTCTTTGGATGCATGAAATTGACAGCAAATTCTTTTTATCAATTAAGGCAACATGTACTCTGTCTGTCCGATTGTCAGCGAGTGTGTTGCGGAATGCGTCTTTCATCAATAATGTTTTGAAAATGGTGATGAATGACTCTGACATATGCCAAGGACAATGCGGCGTATGCGCATTAAAAACCGATCAAGAATTGTGCTGTAAAGTTGGCAAATTTGTTAACTTTTATTCATGCATTACATGTATTGATCAAAGCGAATGAATTTGCAGGAGATAAAGGTGCTAAAACTCGCTTAAAGGTTAATAATAAAGTGTTAATTTGAGCTGTTAACTTGACACTGACTAAAGCTTTCTCTTCTTCGTTGCTGTATTGTGTCTTCCTCATTGATTTCTGCCACTTTCTGTTGCTCTCACGCTCAGCTATTTGTTTGTGTTTGCTGAAATATTAATAAACAATTAATTTGTTTAAAGTGCCAAGTGGGCGAAGTACATAATATAATGCGCATACGCCATGTGGTTCCTTTTAATGGCATTAACAAATATATGTTTGAGATATAAAACTTCCGGGATTAAGATTATAGAATAAAACATAGTCAGTAGTTTAGCATTGTAACTGCCTCATTTGGTCTCTGTTTAATTATGATTCAAAAACTGCTTGCAAATATCACGCATACGATCAGTTGTGTGCGCTTAGAGTTGGATTCTGCTCATGCCATATCCAGTTTCGATTCGTAATATTTATTTATAACTCTCGCAAGCATTTTATACAAATTACGCCATCGCCGTAGCCCTCGTCTCCATCTTCGCCCCCAGTGTGCCATATTCAGTTACACAAATCGCCAATTTGACTGACCAAAAATAGCGCTAATGACACTCGAGACTAACGTTGTGCTAGTTTACAAACCCCCTGCGAAGCAGAGATGAGTCGAAGTTTAGGCGAGTCGCGTCTCAGTGGCAGAACAATGGCCAAGGTCTGGGTCTATTAGCGTTTTGTGTCGGTTTCGACCGTGGTCCACACCCAGCTACAGATCGAGATGGGGCATGATGATGTCATAAACTGTTGCTCTGTTGCGCTCAACCGTTTCATGCAACTTTTCACAAATGGTTTAAATTGTATTTCAATTATATATTCTCTATATACCCGCATGAAAAATGTATATATTTCACTATTTGTTTTCTAATTTATACACGCACTTGTGCATGAAAGTATTTGGCAAAGTATTTACTTTTTATTCATATTCTCCAATTGAGTATAAAATAACGTAGTAGTCTGTTGTGCCGTTTATTAGTCCTTGCGGAGCGCATAAGGTCTGCCAACAAATTTGAAAAGTCAAATAAGAAACACGTATTTTATTATGGCAACGCATTTTGAACTCGTAAATTTTGTTTGTTGACTTTTTCCCACAATGCATTTCGCTTTTGGGGAAATAGCTCTTCAAAAATGCGAGCATTAAAAATATTTTAGCCAATATTACGAGTATGGGCAATACATCTATACATCTGTCTGTCTATGTACATGTGTGTGTGTGTGTCAGCATGACTGAAATTTAGCATCAATTGAAATGGATTTTATTGAGCAGCTCTGTCGCTCATTTTCGACGTCATCGGCAAATGTTTTGTTGTTGTTGTTGTTGTTGCTTTCGTGGCTCGTTAACCAAGCCGTACAACATCTGCCATGATATCATGCCTCCAATATAAACGTAGCCCCCAAAGAACATACACACAGAAAGAGAATAGTTTATTGACTGTGTGTGTTTTCACGATGTCTTCGAGTAAATTTACGAATAATAAATATGTGTGTATATAGTATAGAGTATAGAAAAATGCCGCCTCATCTCTGGGGTGGTTCAGCCCCTTCTGCTCCAGCTATCTATTGTAAATGAGGCTGTCCGCGCTGCTCAGCGGCGCTTGTCGGGCAGATGATACACAATAATTTATCATCCGTGTCTTGGCCTAACCCAAAAATAGGATTCGAAAATAAATATGTCAAAAATGTTTTGTTTTTTCTTTTATGCATACGCCCTTCGCCAGCGACTTTTGATTAATACATAAGCAAAAGAAAGTCAAGCGTACATTTCAAGTTATCACATTTATTATTTAAATATAAAATTATTTAAGGAAATAGTGGAATTCTGCATCAATATAAATTATTTATTACTAGACGATCAAAAACAATGCTTTGATCTTTGAACGTGATTCGCATACATAAATAATCAACATACAATTAAATAATTTATGATAGCATCCAATTTGCTTCAGAAAATTAACATAATTTTTTAATTTTGCTTTTATGAATTTTAAATTTATTATTAGAAAAAGTTCAAATAAGTAGGCGTTGCCATTAAAATTAAATGGGACACTTTAAAAATTATTTTATAGCACAACAATCAGTGCAGAAATTTTATATTATATTAAAAGAAACCAATACAAACTATGAAGTGGGAGCGAGTTGGAAGTTTGATGTACGGGACAGTCTTATTGTGGGTGATTGTGTTCACGCCAACGATCCGTTTATCATTACCATTTGGTCCTCCTAAGGTGCGCGTGTACGTTGGCTCAAATATTTTGGCTTCAATCAAACAGTCGTATATCCAAACAGCATTTTGGCTAACTGCATTGGCCATGTTGCCATCGATTAAACGATTCAACAAACATCGTTGGTTGAGCATTGTTATGGGATTGCCCTGGCTCGGCACTTGTGCCTCATATTTTGCGTTGAATGCTTTTCTATTCTGGCGTTGTATTTCCACAGAGGAGAATATTGTGCAACGCGATTGTCTCATTAGAGCCTTTGGTGTCTACCTCTATGTGATGGCTTCAGCCATCGAATTGGGCTTACACTGGAATGCAGTCTATCGTCTTACGAGCCAACAAATAAATGACTAAAATAAATGCGGGGATGAACAAAATTATATATGACTTATGCACTTATTTATATTTGTATTGAATCAATTGATATTGAAATACATCCCCAATAAAAAAAAAAATAAGAAAACTACTGTTGAGTGTGCACGACAGTGAGATACACGCTACAGATTATGAATAAAAGCAAAATAGTACGGTATTAATTTTAAAATATACCAAATATATCTCATCGGTTATATTTGGTATATTGATATAGTACTATATTCAAAATATACGATACCATAAAAAAATATGGCTAATATAACTACTATAATATTTATCGGATCGTAACCAAATTTTCAGGAATCATAAAAACAATAGTTATTATTCTAGTTTTTTCGAGTTTTATATTATATATTTGCGGGGGAATCAAGGTGTTCATACGGTCAAATGGACATGGCTATATCGTCTAGACTGTTGACGCTGATCAAGAATATATATGTTCTTTATAGGGTCGGAGATGTTTCCTTCTGCCTGTTACATACATTTCCTGCCGACAAAAAGTTATAATACCCTTCTGCCCTTTAGGTAGCGGGTATAATGAGTAATTCATGTGATCTCACTTTAAATGATAAATAATTTAAATGTACATTATTTTCTTTGTAGATATAGTAATATGTCTCATGGTGCTGGTGGCGATATTCTCCATAATCTGGGGCGTTTCATTGCACATGCTGTCTGGGGATTTCTACGATGGAATCATCAGTGCCAAAATAGTATTTAAGGAGCGTAATTTTGCCTCAATGGACAACAGAAGCAAAGAGATATTCTTGCAGGATCTACAGAGTGTTGCCTACGAGCCAATAGTCAAGCCCGAATCCTTAAAGACTGTTAGCCGTAAGTGCAAGCCAATATCGTTTATTCTTTGCAAGAAATAATTATATTGCAATTCAGCAGCAGCAGAAACAAAGAGGCCAAAGTATAAGTTCGAACATATCTACGAGTCGAAGGAGAATGCTCCGCTCTTGGCACGTTTGGTCAGTCAACAGGAGCAGCAAATAGAGGAACGAACAACAACAACAACTGCTCCGCCAACCATTGCGCCAAATGCTGAGGCGGATCACAAGTTTCTGGCCACACGTGAGTTAAACATTTCAATTGTAATTTCATTTTAAATATTTCTAAATATAAATTACCTTAAATTTACAGAGTCCATAGATGTGCATGGGACGCGTTGGAGTCGCGATTTGGGTGCCCAGTTTGTATATGGTTTTCCCGTGTTATCGGAAATCATGGCCATCATTTGGACGGCAATGTGTCTCATCTTCCAAACGGGCAATAAGAAAACATCGTAAGCTCACATTTTGTCGCCTTGAGACTTTGGCAGCAATTGAAGGTGATTTATGTGTGTCTTTTTCTGTGTGTTCAGCGTACTGCCGAAACCTTGGCGCATTGTAGTGCCTTCCATTGCCATCTTCACGCTGATGAGCTTGGGCAGCACTGCCTACACGATACTGACCAATGGCTATCTGAAGCGTTTGTGCGGCAACTTGCGGGAGAATCTCACGAATCCATTGGCAGTCAGGTGAGTTTTTGGGCGCCTCACAAATCAATTTTATAGTTTTCAACTTTCTGTTCTAGCTGTGGTGATGCGATTGCCTTGCTGCGGCCTTTCATACACGAGCACAGAGTCTCTCATGATGCGTATTTGGATCTATTTCGTATCAGCTACATTATCAGCATGCTGCTGTGGATCCTTGCACTCTTGGTCATGTTGCTGCGTTACATCTTCGCTGTTGACTTCCAGTTGGTTGATATTGATGATATGTTTGATAGACGCCCCGTTGAACTGCAGCCAATACAACAAGTTTACACGGAGGTGTTGCAGGGCAGCCCCGAGCATTGCCAGCAAAGGGGCAAAACCAAGTCCGAGGAGGATTATCAGAGTGCCAAGTCGCGACTCAGCGACGTGGCAATGCCTCTGATTGAGTTGAGGGCACAGGAGCAGCCGCAGACAAAAAGTCACTTGACCACAGTCACCTAAAAGGGCCTTGATCTAGTGTTAATCAAATCAGAAATCTCAGGTTTATTTTTATACGACGTGCTTTCTAGGCAGAGCAGATATCTATGAAGCTTCTAGAAGAATTTTACTGTGAATTTCCAACTCCTTTGACTTTCTCTATTTTCGATGTCTGTTGCTGCCAAAAAGGTTTCGAACAAATCAAATGATAGTTCTTAAGAGTATGCTAAGTAAACTCGTGCCTCGTAATACATGTAGTAATTTATAGTGTTTGATGTATAGTTTTTAATTGAAATGCAATAATCTAACCATAAAACCGAAAGGTGCACATAAAGTTTAAATATTCGCAGTTGCTGCTTACAGCAGTTTCATTGTAATGGTCTTGGTCTCCAAATAATTATCGAGGCCATCCTTGCCCAGTTCGCGACCAATGCCCGAATGCTTGTAGCCACCGAATGGCGTCTGGGGCAGGACGGCATCGTAGCAATTGATCCACACAGAGCCAGCATCGACGCTGTTGGCAAACTTCATGGCCTTGTTGATGTCATTGGTGATGATGCCGGCAGCGAGACCAAAGTTCACATTGTTGGCACGTTCAATCATCTCGTCGATGCAGCTGAACTTGAAAATGGACTGAACGGGGCCAAAGATCTGCAAGGGATATTATTATTGAAGACTGCTCTATACTTGAACTGATTGCTAACCGACCTCCTCCTGAGCAATGCGCATGTCATCCTTAACATCCGAGAAGACTGTGGGCTCAATGAAGTAACCCACATTGCCAATGCGCTTGCCACCTGCCTGCAGCTTGGCGCCTTGCTTCTGTCCGCTCTCAATGTAGCCCAGCACCTTGGTCATCATCTCATCATCGATCTGTGGTCCCTGCAGCACATTCTCCTCGAAGGGATTGCCCACCTTGCGTGCCTTTGCCTTGGCAGCGGCCTTCTCCACAAACTTGTCATAGATCTTCTCATGAACATAGGTGCGACTGCCGGCGCAACAGCTCTGGCCATGATTCGAGAACAAAGCTTCGTGTGCAGTGTCCACAGCGTAGTCAACTACAAGAACATAGTGTATTTAATAAATATTCAATTTGGAGAAACGTCAATGCTTACTATCGGCATCCTCGAAGACCACCACAGGACTCTTTCCGCCCAGCTCGAGGGAGACGCGTTTCAGATTAGTTGTGGCTGCCGCCTGCATGACAATGCGTCCAATATCCACAGAGCCCGTGAATGCCACCTTGGCGATCTGGGGATGCTCACTGATGGCCGCACCAGCTGTTGGTCCAAAGCCATTGATCACATTGATGACGCCCGCAGGGAAGCCAGCTTCCTTGGCCAGGGCAGCCATGTGAAGCGCAGTAAGCGGCGTTTGCTCCGCTGGCTTCATCACAATGGTGCACCCAACGGCCAGGGCAGGTCCCCACTTCCAGGCCAACATCAAGAGTGGATAGTTCCAAGGAATGATTTGACCCACTACACCAACGGGTTCCTTGCGAGTCATCGCAATGAAACCGCCAGCTGGAATTGTGTCGCCAAAGAACTTGTCGGTCCAGCCGGCGTAGTACTGCAGCGTCATGATCGAGATGGTCACGTCGAAGAGTGCCTCCGCATAGGGTTTGCCATTGTCCTGGGTCTCGATGCTGGCCAGGAATTCCTTGTCGCGCTCCATGAGAGAGCAGAGCCTGCAACGATTAGTTTAGTATTGTGACTATTCAGAGTTTAAGACAGTTTAACCTACTTGTGCATCAAGTTGGTGCGCTGCAGTGGACTCATTTTACGCCAGGCGGAATCACGATGGAAGGCCTTCTTGGCAGCAGCTACAGCCAGATCCACATCAGCCTAAAGTTGCATAAATATACATAGTTAATATACTATATATAATTTATAAGAAAAGTATTCTTACCTTATCGCCCTCGGCAACTTGAATGATCTCTTTGCCCGTTGCTGGATTGGATGTGGCAAAGGTCTTGCCAGAGGCGGCATCAACAAACTCATTGTTGATAAAGAGCTGCAATAATTGTAATTGAATACTGTATTAATAAATTGCAATGATTTATTTGTTCTATTCTAGTCTTTCTATCTGTTTACCAGTGACTGTCAAACTGTGCGCCTTACTTCGCTGTAATTGGGCTTGCAATTCGCATATTCGACTGGCGACGTCTTCCCATCATTAAGTGGAACCGCAGCTGGCGTGCAACTAATTTATAGCACTTGTAGCCTGATCTATGCATGCCCTACACTTAACTAACAAACACTTAACCTAACTAAACAACTTGTCAGCTACTTTTGATGGCAATTTTTAGAGACACGCAAGCGGTTTGTTCAATGTAAACAAATTTCAAATTCTCGTCACGATTTAACAATGTCAATGAAATACTGAGTAAAATTAAACTTACATATTTCCCATTACATATTCTCACTAGCACTCGACAATTATAAAAACATAAATTTAATTTTCTTTATTTAAATATATCACGTATTTAAAGCAAATAAATTGTCGATAAAGTACAAATCTAATCGGTCATAATAACATTATCTTTGTCAAGCCTTTAAAAACAAGTTTTACTTTCGCAATCTTAACTTACACTTTATAAATTTCTTTGATTAGATTTAGTTTTTATCTTATCGAGTGTGCACATTTATAATTGAAATTATAGCACAATCAAAAGACTTTTAATAAGGCTGGTCAAAACATCAGCAGATGCTTACAATTAATAACAATAAATTCTTATCAGCTCACTAGAACAATCTCTGAGGGTTTTAAGGGATCTTGGCATATATTTGTGAACTTTTATGCTAAAGTCCATAGTAATCTGCTCAACTAATCCCATATTGTGAAATTTGTGTTATCAACAGGTTTCTAATCAGACCAACGCGTTGCCGGCATAAAAGTACTATAATTACTACTTGTCAAACAATCCAATAATAAAACCGCAAGTCAGAACAAGTGATTATAAGAAATAAACTGCAGCAGATGTTATTTTCGTAAACTGAAATGATTTGCGAATGAATAGCATATATTTTTTTTAAATATGGGAAAATATATTCTATTTTTAACATATCTAAAATACTCTATAAGTCGTTGGGTCTTTGAATACATAGCACAGGCAAGATTAGGAAAATATTTTTAATAAATTTATTTAGTGTAGAAATTATATTTATATATACTAAGTACATCGACTCAAGTGTAGAATTTGTGTGTAAACTTTCATAGGGAATTATGGAATAATTAGAAATCACCTTAAATGTAAACTGAAATACGATTTTACTTAGAATTGTAAATGAATTCCATCTTGAATGGGTAAACACTTGTGCATATATATATATTTTATATTTATTTTCACTGGGGGTATTCAATAACAGTCAGCTGATGAGGCTTGGCATCTGCTATCAGCACACATACGACTTCTATATAGCAATCGTAACAGATTGAGACCTGCCCATGCATATTTTATATGCATTATAAAGTAAATTATTCCTTGTGTTTGTATTTAGTAACACATAAATTCTTGCATTTGGATAGGAATAAAAAACAAGTTTCGTAAGTTAAAACTGGTACGTGGGTTTAACAAACTCTCCATGCGAATCAGAAAATGCAGTCCAAGGCTTTGATTTGCACACAAACTTAATACTGAGTAAATTTGCACATTTTGTTGTTGATTCAATTATTGCAATTACTAAATGCACATATACAATGTCTTTTATATGGAGTATATATACTACTGGCACTTGTTTTTTATTAACTTACTTTGGTGTACTTGGGAAGTGCGTTAGGATTTGCCATATTGAAGAGAGAGAGAGATTCACTGCTCAGAGAACCGATTTGCTGGCGACTTATTGAGATTTCGCTCTAGACTGAAGCTGCTGTTGCTGTCGGAATTCGTTTTATACCTAACTTGTTGTGATAATGTTCCTTCGCTTGTTTGCTTTAAATTGCGTTTTATCAGCGAGTTTGTTCACTTCTACAGTTCATCATTATCTGCTTTGCCGGCCGGCAACGCAGCTGATATAAATACTTACTTCGTTTATACACTACCCCAAAAAAACCTTCGATTATACACTTTATTTGCCAGATTCAATTTTAATTAAGAAATTTCTCTTTACAATTCCCTAAAACATTTTTGTAATATTTTATTACAAAATATATTCATAATTTTTTAATGTAAAGTATAGTTTTACAACTTAGTGTGTTAAATTAAAGTGAATACCCCAATATTATTTTGATTGTGTTTATTATTTTCATTGTGCCTTATCGTGCTTTCCGTTTTGTGCGGTGTTTCGTCGGCTGATTTTAACTTGTCGACGAAAGCTTTTAGCAATATTTTTAGGTGCATGTCTTGGCTATTGGGCACAAGCTTTTGCCACAGAATACAGGGTGTGTCTTAAATATATAAATGCTGACTAATTTATTTGCATTACTTGAAAATGCCCCGCGTTCTAAAGTCGAGTTGTAGTTGTAATTGGGTAGCGCGGAAAACTTTCATAGCTATAAGATCGCTGTACTAGACCGTGATCCAAAAACTTTAGCTTGCTCAACGACTGGGCAATGAAATTGCTGTAAGTAAATTATAAGGATAAATTGAAGCTATTTAAATTGAAATTTATATCTAACCTGTAGTACTCGTAGTCGTATTTTAAGTAACTAGAGAATGGCTGCAGATTGAGGCCATCGGGACAAATGGGATTGCCGTGCAGACTGAGGTATTGTAGGTTGGGGAAGAGTCTTCTGATAAGCTTAATCGTTGCAGTCAAATCGCTGAACTGAAGATATCAGGTAGTCAGTAAAGAGTGATAAGACGCAATTAGCATTTTACTCACCTCATTTTTGTTCAACATGAGCACTTCTAGCTGCGGTAATGGTTTGTTCAGCGTTCGCAGTTGAGATTCGTGCATTCGATTGCTGTCCAGCACCAGATAACGCAGTTGCTCAAATTCACCTAGCCACGAAAGATCCTTGAGGCAATTGTAACTTAAATCCAAATGTTCTGTCCAATCCGCATAACGTTCAACTATTTCCTTGGGCATTGATCGCAGATTCTGTTGCACTAAAATCAACTGGAGAGAAATTTGCGGAATTCGTTAAGCTGAGAATGCGGCAAGATAAGGCGCAACAGCTTACCTTGTCGCTGTAGTTGTCGTCGTCATCTAATACGTCCATGTTGTTGCCACTCAATGTAAGCGAAATTGTTGGTTAAATCTCGCTTAAACTGTTTGCCGTTGGCAATCTTTTCAGGCGCAACTGCAATTGATAACTGCCCGCATTTGTTTATTACAATCTGCGTTTAACTCTGTTGTGCTCTCTCTTTTTCGCTCTCGGTGTGTCGCTCTCTTTCGCGCTGCTCGTGTACTTATTGTTTATTTTCTTTGGCTTCTTGCGTTCGTTGGCGCCTCAGCTGCCGAAGCTTTAGCTCTGAACTTGTTCAAGGTAAACAGTGAACAGCGGGAGCAGATGAGGGAGTAGTAACAGCTGAGTTGTTGATAAGGTTGACACTCACGACATGTAGATGGCGCCAGCTTGGAAAATTGCCAGTTCATTTACCCGACTTCTATACGCGTAATAAAATTCATCTTCCGGCAGTTTAAGTTTTATTTCATGTATTCAAAATATAAAAAACGCTAGTCATATTTATGTATTTATTGAATTCATTGATTGGCTTTTATTTTGACCATACCAAAAGAAAACCGACAAATTAAATAATTAAACTGTGATTAACATCATTATTTATCTTCCTTTTAAGCTCGCATAAGCCAAGTGATTAATCAATCAACAGATCTTTACCACACCCACCGGCTTCCTCTGCTGCCCCTTGTCATCACTTCCACCACACAGCACACAGCTTTTAGCCATCACGTATACGACGGGCGTGCTCTACTATAAACATCGGCTTTAATTAGAGACAAATGCGGACAGGCATGCGTGTGTATAAATTCAACTATCCTTACCTAGTTGGTCCAGCGTTTTTATGATAAGTACTCGACATTGAGGGGCGGTTGTGCGTCGGGGGCGTGGCGTGCAGTCTGCAGTGGGGTTAGTGCGCCACAATGGCAAAGTGCCAGCAAATACATTTTTAATTGCCAGTTAGGCCGAGAAACGCGACGTGGTAAACTGGTAAACTGAAATGACGGCCGAGAGCTGCGAACCGCATAGCTAAAGAGCTATGCGAATTGTATAGCGGGCGCTGACAAGCGAATTTGTCGGCGTGGAGTGCGCACAATGAAACCTCAATTGCAAAGGCGGTGGCGGTGGCGATGGCTGTGTTGATGGTAAATGCGATTGACTACCAAATGGCCAACAAAATGTTGTTTTGTATGCTAGTGCTTACAGTGGCCAAACATAGTGGATGAACTAACAGCGTGGCCAGCGGGTCGATGAGGTGAGTGCGGTGTTGATAGCACCAAACAAAAGCAGATGACAGATGACAGCGTAAATAAACAAAAGTGTGAGATACAAATTACGGCAGCAGCAGTAGCAGCAGCATTTAACTAGGCATTTCATTCAATGAAACATGACACAGGCTCACACACACACAGTTCAAAGAATACACATCGATAGACAGATACAAAGATAGATAGTGGCTGGCATTGGGCATCCATAAGATACGTCAGTGAAACTAATCGATTTGTAAGTGCGCCTTGTTTGCCATCGCCTTTGTCATTAGAGCTCTGGCACAGGCGTCAGCTGTTGCTGCTTGATGCTTGCCACGCCCCTTTTGTGGACTATTATACGCCCATCGTGCCCCCTCCTTGGCCGGAACGAACAACTGTCAGTGACATTTGAGGCCTTTTGTTGCATTCGTCGATTTTGTTTGGGCAGCTTTTTATCCCCGCTGCCCACTTTTCATGCTGTCGAATTGTGTTGTGCTGTTATTATTATGGTTTTTTGTTTTTGTTTTTGTTTTACGGTGGCTGTTGTTGCTCTTTTTCTTGTGGGCAGACGAAAATAAAGCACAATTTGTGCGTGTTTGTTGATCTTTTATTTATTTTGACGCACTCATTGCATTTATTCAACTATTATTCATGATTATTGTGCGTTATATTTGGCAGTTTAATTCAATGTCAATGTTTGAGCCGTAAATATATTGAAGTTTTCTTATTCATTTCAGCTGCGACTGCTCATGCAGCAAAGTTTTTTGTTCGCCCATTAAATTGTTGTAATTATGTGCTGAACTTTCACCTTTCAATGGTCATTAAAACTTCAATGTGCGTCAACGAAAACAAAACAAATGCACCGCAAACAAAAGAGCAGAACCGAAGAATTCATTAAATCTTAACAGAATTCATAAATATTACATTAATTATATTTGTAGTACCAAGTAATTAAAGCTTATTTTATGACGCCTGAGTTTCAAATTGATTCTAGAGCTTTGCCAAATTTTATGCATACACTTACCGTCCACTTTTTTGGCCAACTTTAACGACCTCTAAGTAAAATGCCGGCTCATAAATAGACGTTTCTTTAGCGACGCTTGTGAATTCCATTATGGGGACGACGATTTTCGGTTCGTCGGCTTTGTCGGGTGGCTCTTGGGCTGAGTTTGTGGTTAAGACCCTTTAACTGGCGCCCATTAACACTCATTATTCACTGTAATTGAAAAGCCATGGATACCTTACATGACATCACCACTTTAGGAGCACCCACCCACCCATTCTTGAAAGTGAAAAAAGTGGAGTAAAGTGGAGTGGAGCAGTTGAGACAGGTGGTGGGCAGGTGACTCTCAAATGAGATGCGCTCGTGCTACTCCAATTTAAATTACTTCCTACGGGTCGTATGCGTTATATAAGCAGCCGGCGATAGCTGCTCGATAATTGCGCCTCGTTTAGCGGCAAATTGGATGATGACCTTGTGCGTGCTTTTGGCTATTTGGTCAGCTGCCCAGCCGCCCACTGAGCCCAATTGCCTTGGCGCTAAAACGCGCAAAGTGTTTCACATGAAAAGAAATAAGCCAAGAGACAGCGAAAATGGAGAAGCAAAAATCATCTGACGCCGAAGTTGCAAGTGTTGAATGCTGAACGTTAATTAACAAGATAATCGTTGGCGATGCGGCACAGTGTGGCCAACTACAATTTTAATGTGTTCATTATTAATTAAAGCGAGTAAATAAAATAAATATTTTAATGTTTTCGTATTAACGCTAAAGGATTAGCGTTGAGTGGCATAAAGGAGCTTAAATTTGAGTCTGTATATTTATGAAGCCAACGTCACACAGTGCGCTGCGATGGCTTGACTACCTGTTCATCATTATTATCATTATCTGGCTAAGCCATTAAGTAATTTGCTTGAACGGTTTGTCAACAAATATTTTGGTTTGGCTTTGGCATCAACGAGAGACGTCCGTTCAAGTTGCCGACCCGGCTTAGTCTTCCTCTCTCAGTCGAGTGTTGTCGATGATAGCTGGAGGCGTCAGCGGTCAGCGGTGGGGTGACGGAGAGGGGAAAAACAGCGGGCGGCGGGTATGACACTCATTTATAAATTGTCATAATTTGTTTAATGTAGGTTGAAGCATTTAAATGTGTAACACACTTTGCCATGATTTGCATTTTATGCTTTATTTCGAGTTTGCGTTGAAAGTAAAAATAACAAACAATAACAATTTGATTCCATTTGATAATATAAATATAGTTATTTGAGAAAGTGGTTGTATATGTATATTATCTCATACTTTGAGTTAAGTCCTTGACGATGTGCACCGTTAATTCTATTAGCCAAAAGTACTCACAGATTCACACTGTCCCCAGCGATCGATGAGATCGAATCTTTTGCATTTGGAGTGAGCTGCTCAAAGGCATTGACCAACTAATCGACTTGTAGGGTCGGATCTCAATGACGGGGCCTCCAAAAGCAAGCTCCCTCACAGTAACAACAACAACAACAATAGCTGACGACGACGAGCAACGTTTTGTAGCAATGACAAACCATTTCTTAGCGAGTTGGCACTTGAGTGCAACAAGTGGCAACAACGGTCCCTCAAGTGCATTCTTCAGACCCGAGTTGTCTATTTTTAAGCTCCCAGATCGTGGAAATACCCAATACCTGGCACTGGCACTGGCACTGGCAACACACACCTCGCACTCGAATCAAACCGAAGGGCAAACACAAATGCCAATAAGTACGAGAGCCAATGCCAATGGAGCAGACAAAGCTGATGTTGTCGTTGTCGTTGTAGATGAAGACGAAAACGTTGCCGCTGTGGCTGCCACTTGGCTCGGCTACTGCACAACTGACCTGATTTTCGAATTCATTCCCAATCCACAAAACAACGACGATGATGTCGCAATCAATGCCTCATCTGCTGCTGCAGCATCAGCTGTCTCTTCGTTACCTTTGCTCTGATCTTTCTTCGCCCTCCAGATGTCTAAGGCGATGTCGGGCTCTTGGCTTCCTCAGTGCGTCCAAGTGCACCAATTTCAATGATTCGCGCACACGTCGCTGTCGATGACGTAAAGCGGCAGCAGCAGCATCAGCAGCAGCATCATCATACCTGTTGCTCCCAGCCACATTCACATATTGTATCTTTTTATATTTCTTATTTCTTTTGGGGGCCCTCTGCACAATTTCTCTCGCAATCGAGAGATGGCCTGCAATTACGATTAATAAATTGTGGCCAGCGTCGTGGTGGACAAGTGTTTAATTTCATTTATTTGCTTTTCATCTATTTTTACTCTCCCTCTCTCATCTATGCTTTCAGTGGCAAATCAAATTTATTTCTTATTTGTTTTGGTAGCTTTGTTTTCTATTTTATTTTCTTTACTTTATTTTGTTATATATTTATTTGTATTTTTATTTGGCTGCAATGATTGTTTCGTAATTTGATTCGTAGGTGTTGAAAGTGTAGTTTAGTTGACAGTTTTTTTGGGCGCACTTGGCGTATGCGCGACGGCCTTGCCTTTGCTATGAACAAAGTCGAAACATTTAGACTACATTTAATGAAGTGTGTGGATCAAACCAAATGAAGCCAAATGCATGAATGAAGTTCATCAATGAACTGCGGGACCAGGGGATGAGCTGAGCTGAGCTGAGCTGAGGTCCAAGTGTGTAATCGTGGGTCACTTTCGATTTTAAAGACAATGTTTTCGAGTGCGCTCCAATTGTGAAAATAACACTTGGCACACTCAGACGAAGGTTGTGTGTGTTTCTGTGTGCGCGCATCCGTAAGTCACAGAGATGCGAGTCGCGAGTCTTGTTTAAAAAGTGATTTTGAACGACCTTAACGGCCTGAGGTTGGGGTTGAGCTTGAGGTTGAGGAAGCTTCAGTTTCAGCTTGGTGTCGTTGCCACGCCACGACATGGCGCCGTAGGGCAGTCAAAGTGGCCACTGGCCACCCTGTTGACCCAGCGTGCAAAAAGACACTTGACGATTTAGCGAAGCAGCCACAACAAATTGTATTTCCAGTTTTATTTGTGAATACCACATACTTGGTTATCAACTTGCTCCAATTTCGCGCTTGGAGACATCAAAAGACACGCGTGTCGCTCAGCAATTGCTCCACTGTACCATGGCTCCTGCTTTGCTCTCCAAAACTCTTTAGCTCATCGCGCTGCTAGGTGTGCTTGTGTGTGTGCGTGTGTGTATGTGTCTTTTGATGTTTAATTAAATTCATTTTTGTGCTTCGGCCTTTTGTAATGAGATTTTGGCCTGTTGCCGCTTCGCTCAGCGTGTTACGGGCTTTTGCTTTTGTTGCCCAGCTTCGGTTTGCCTCTCTGCCGCTCTTCTCTTCATCTTGTGTGTCTGCTTGCTGCTCTCCCAATCGAATCGAATCATATAAATGCTCGACAGCAAGTTCATTGGGGCATCAGTCGAGATTTGCGCTTTCCAATCGAACCACCATCGAGTGTACAGAGTGTGAAGCAGTGGAGCAGTGTCCAATCAGTCCAGTCAGTCAATCAACAGCCAACAAGGATTACGTGATCTAAGCTAAGCCCAAAATAAAAACAACAATACAGAGACCTTAAGACTAAAGTGTTTGCCATGCGTACTTCCGCCCTTATTGTTGCCTGCGTGGCATTGTTTGGCGCCGTCCAGTCGCGTCCTGAGCCGCCATCGCCCTACTATGGATTACCCCAGCAGCAGAGCCAGCGTGCACTGCCCCTGAATGGTGAGTTCTAATCGAATGAGTGATGACGGTGATCTAACTCCAATTCGTTCCACACAGCTCATCCCGCGTCGCCACACATCTATCAGGCTTTGCCTCAGGAGCAAACGTTCGCCAACTTTGCTGCTCCCCAAGTGCCACAGCCACAGATGAACTATCTGCCACCTGTCCAGCAACAGCAACCGCAGCAGCCACAACTGAATGAGCAGCTGGCGCCCGCTGTAGAGCCACTGAACCCCTACGATGACTCCTACAACATGGCACACCGTCTCTCAGGTGTCCAGCATGCCAGCGGATACAACAATGCCCCACAGGAGACTCGCGTGCACAAGCACATCTACGTTCATGTGCCGCCCAAGGACTTCGAGGAGGAGGACGCCGTTGTGCCACGTGTGCATCACGAGACTGGACCCAAGCAGAAGCACTACAAGATTGTGTTCATCAAGGCGCCATCGGCACCAGCGCTCCGTCCACCAGTTGTGCCACCACCACCCCAGAACGAGGAGAAGACCCTGATCTATGTGCTGCACAAGAAGCCCGAGCAGGAGCAGGATATTGTTATTCCCACACCGCCACCCACCAAGCCATCCAAGCCCGAGGTCTACTTCATCAAGTACAAGACCAAGAAGGAGGAAGCCCCCGTCTATGGACCCCCACCAGCTGATATGGAACCTCGTCAGGCCACCGCCGAGGACTTCGCCCCCATCGCCGATGTGGCCGATGTGCTGCCCACCACCCTGGCCCCTGAACCAGAGCCCGAGCAGCCTGCTCCTGTCCCCTCATCCATCTACGGGCCACCCACAGCTCCCGCCTACACTGGCGAGGAAGTGCAGACCACACTGGCTGTGCCCTCCAATCAGTATTTGCCACCCGCAACCGCACCCGCCGCTTTGGCCATTGAGGAGCCCTCGATGGCGCCCATCATTGTCGAGGAGCCCATCGAGCAGCGTCAGCCTACCGATGCGCCCGTTGCCCCTGTCCCCGCTCATGTGCCTGCTGTCAACTACGGTCCACCCAACCGCTTCTTCCTCAAGAAGCTGAAGTGAATGACAGCGCTGTTTTAGCGAAATTTTATACTTAGTCTAAATGGCGTGCCGCCCGCCCCCTTTGCTGTGACACGCCCCCTCGTTCACAACCACAATCACACTCACACTTCACCCACGCACATCTCGTTTGTTGCTCGTTTTTTCTCCCATAAAAAAAGAAGAATTGTTAAATTGTTTTTGTTAAATGTTGTAGACAATAAAATTCGAATTTACTAAAGATAAGTCACGAGTCTTTACTTCTATTTTACCTTCCTCCTCTTATTGCTGTTTCTCTCTCTTTAGCAATTGCATAAAATGTGAGTTTGTTTGCACGTTTTATTAACACATTAATGAAAGTTAATGACACTCGGCCCTGTTGCAGTCTTAAAACTTGACCTTCAGACCTTGAAGCCACATCATTTACAGCTCGTTTAATTGGTTACGTTTTGTTAATTTTTTTTCCAACATTTTTTGATGACTTCCCGCATAGCAATTTGCAGTTTTAAATATTTTTACACTTATAATATTATTAATGGAAATCTATATATATACTATATATATTTAATTGCGAGCAGTCATTGGGACTCTGCTCTGCAAATAATTTTCGAGGGAACAGGTTTTGTCGTAAGGAAATGTTGAGTGCATTCATAATTTTACACCAAAATTTAATTAACAAGCTTTTTGTGACTTTTTTATATCCGATTAGCTTGAAAATTGTTGGCGAATTATTTGAGCATGCCCACAATGAGTAGGCACTTTTTCTGTGAATAAATATATCCAAATTTAAGCATGGCAATTTCTATAGAAAGCTGCCAATTACTTGCACTCGCAATAAAAGTCTGCCTTTGATTACAGAGATAGACTAAAAATATAAAATACAGTATATTTTTAATGATTCCCAGATTTCATTGTTTATATTATTTAATATGCATTAAGCTCATTTCACAAATTTTTAGTTCTAGTTGCAATAAAAGTGTCTTACTCACATTAAAGTCAAAGGCTCGCGATTTGCATCGGATTTTTGATCAACCCTGTATTTGTATAATATAATTTTTACATTAGTTGCTGCCATTAAATTTACTCAATTTTTTGGGCTAACAAAAATCCAATTTAAGCCAGCCAATTTCTAGACAAAGCTGCGAATTACCTGTATTGGCAATAAAGGTGTCTGCTTCGCCTCGTAAACATTGGCTGGCAACATATTCGCTTGGCAACATGTTGCTAGGCTTGCTTGCTTTTGGCGCCAAAATCCTAGCAACTGCGCAGAGGGTGGAGCCACATTAGCAACATTAACTCTAGCTACAGGCTGCAGCAACAGCAGCGACGTTGAGACGTTCGTTCGTGTTGGGGACTTCGTGCTGTTGTTGTTTCGGCATTTTATTGTTTAGAACTTCGTTGGCCGGCTGATCTCCATTCAGTTAACGTCATGGCCAAAACGCCAACGCCAAACGCCAAGGCGAGTCACGGAATTCCATTTCAGTTCGCTTTTTGTGCTCGTGCGCGTCGCAACGTGGCAGCCGCTGCTGCTTCAACACATTTGAATCTTGGTGTTGCTCTTGGTGCTTCTCGTTGCCGTTGTCGTTGTCGTTACGATTGCCACCAGTGGCGTTGGCGTCATTAAACGCCGCTTTCAATTTCTGTTTCAATTGGCCGTTCCTCACATTTTTTGGAGTGTGCAAATTGCTCCATTTGAGATATTTTTGGACGCATAAACGCATAAAAAAGCGCAATTCAAATACAAAACACAAAACAAGAAAACAATTACAATTTTGTTTATTTTAAGTGGCAATTTGAATGTGCCCAGCACGCGAACAATAAACGCCACAATTAATTAACTGTTTATCAAGACTCCGATGCTCGACAAAAGGTGCGAGAAGCATTTACTCAGGCTCAGACATCGCGTCAACGCGTCGTATGCGTGTTTTCTGCTAGCCAGCCAACAAACCAACGAAACAGCAACAATTTGTTGTGCGTGTGTGTAAAGTGAGTGTTCAATAAGTGTGTGTTTACGTGTGTGTGGAAATGCAAATGTGAAATTGTGCACGTAACTGGACATCGCATTCAGTGTCGTTTTCGTTGTCGTTGTCGTTGTCTTTGTCGTCGGGTTAGTTAAATGTTTGTTTTTGCCACTGCTCTTGGCATTGCCATTGCCGTTAAATGCTAATTTCGTCACCTGGGAGCAGTTCATATAGCCGGCCAGACTGAGTCAGTGTCCAGTGGGGTAAGTGCTTACCTCTTACAATTCGACACCAACACCCACCCCCCTTTAAACATCCACATTTGATTCGCCTCAAAAACAATGCTCTAATGCTAACCAGTTTGTCCTCCCTTTGCAGTCGTCGTTGTTGCCTTTTGTTATTTTTATTGTTAGCGCTTCGCAATTGTCGCACATTCAGTTGCATCGACTGTAAATGACACTTTAACTAACCCACTTTGCAAAAAATAGTTCATTCTGTGCTTTTCAAGTTTATTCATTTCGACTTTGCAGCGAGAGTGCGAGTGCTACTTGTGCACTTGATTGAATAACAAAGGAAGTAAATTTGAATTTTCACTCTGCCATCTTTTTATTTTTTGGGGTGTCGTCATGTCAGCTGTCAGTTGTTAACCAAGCACGTGCCAGTCACCTACTTTAATGTCACCGATTAATAAGTTAGTGTCTTCCCAAGGGAATTACCCCACACACACTTTTTATTGTGGTCGACCCTTGTCAGTTTAGCACTTACACTCATGTGTCAAAACGCATTTGTGGCATTTCCTTTGTTTTCGATTTGATCAATTCGCTTACTAAATTTGATTCTCTTTCAAACAATCACACTTTTTGCATAACTCTTTGCTTAATATCAAAATAAATTGTACCTTTTACGATTTGTAAATTGCTAATTCGATGTCTGCAAAGTGAAAGCAAATTGAGTTGATTTGCTTCAATTTATGTGTTCAACTTACGCAAATTTATTGATTGTCGCAATTTCAGTGAATCCCCCAGATAAATTGTGAATCAAACAGTCGACTGACAAATCTGCTTTGCACAATTTACAGGAATTGTTGCACGTGAATAGTGAGGAAATGCGAGACAGCAGGAAGTAGCTACGACAATATATTGCGTATACGTACCGTTGTGCTGCAGTTCTCATATATTCAAAAAATATTCTGTGAATATTATATGCAATGGGCAACTGCCTGGTTTTATGCTACGTTCTTTCACAGCTGGCAACGCAACGAGAAGTGAGTTAATTATAAATTATGAGCATACGACAAGGCAAGGCATGGCAAGGGGCGGGTGGAAGGCACGATGAAAGTGTGCCGCCATCGAGGCAATTGTTTAGCTGCCATTTTGGGCCTAACTACACACATATGTTTGCTTTGCCGCTGCTACAACTGTTGTTGTTACTGTTGCTGTAGCTGTTGCAGGTGAGCGCATATTTTATCAGCAATTAACCGTTGAAGCCAGTTGGCTTAAATGCCAAAGGCATTTCATGCTGAGCCGCGCCTAAAGACAGGCAATGCCTTTTGGCTTTTCGGGGGGCTTTAAATGGTCGCCGGCCGGGGTTTAAGAGCCCGTTGTGCTATTTCCTTTGTTTGCCAGTAATGTTCAGTGTTTACTGTTGCTGGTTCTTGTTGTTGCTATTCTTGTTGTGTTGCTGGTTGCTGTTTGTTGTTCGTTGCCCCAAACGCTCGCCTGGTTTATGTACGCTTTTAATGTCAATGCGTGTCATGAGGGCGTTCATCTGGTTTTCTCAGATTTTACGGCTTCGCGTCTTTTGTTTGTTGCTTTCATATTTCTGCAAATGCATGGAATGGCATCAAATGGATTTCAGTTGCAGCCTTATGACTTCCATTATTTATAATGTTTAAGGATCAGTCGTTGCCTTCATTAAATTTTAATCAATAAAACACTCAATCATAAAATTTATGGATTACATTTCCGGCTTCCCGTATTCAATATTCGCTTATTCGCATTCGAGTTTCCACATTCAGATAAATTGAATTCAGAAATTACGCTCTTTTTGGGTGGCAATACCAACGTTTACAACGTGTTAATAGTTTCTCTGGACAGGACGTGACAATTCATTCGATTGTCTAGCGCGGAAATCGCATTGCCAATTGACAGTTTGCTTTAGTAAGCGTTTTTTTTATTGCATATTGTTTTTAAATATCATGTAGTACAAATTTAAATTCTCAATTTAAACTTTTTATGGCCAGAGCAGAGATTAAAAGTCGTGTATACAAAAAAAAAAACGAGTTTGTTTTGATAGCTATTTTTATCTAATGATGTATGGTGCAGATTTCATGAACAATAGTCTAAAAAAATACAATCCAATTTAAAGCCGAATTAGTTATCATATTTGCAGAGCGAAAATAAATAATATGCATATTAATTCAATGTCGCAGCTTATGGCATGTGTAATAAATAAATGGATTCTGTGAAATTTTCATTTATAAGCAGAGCTCATTGAAATTCCATGACCGAGGATATACGAAATATTTACGCTTTTTGGCAATTTGTTTTGATTTCGAAGCTCACACACAAGACCTCAACTAAACAAGAATGTTACGGGCAAAGTAATCTTGGCAAAAAATCATTTAGTTTGTTCTTGCTGTTGTTTCTTTTGGTTGATGCCTCACATCATGTTAGTTTTGGTTTCTTTTTTGTTTGCCTTTTACTCAAAGCACTTAACAGAATGTAACAACAACAGAGAGATAGCGCAGAGAGAAACTATGACAGCAACAAATTGAATTTGTTTATATACGAGAACATCACATGCTACGAGTAGACACCTGCAAAGAAAAGAACTTTCAAATAGTTCGCAAACTTTGGCCAAAAAATACGAAAAAAACCCCTAGCGCTGTTTATAAAATCCAATATTCTCAAATGCAAAGACGAAAAAATGAACTAAATTAAGATCCAACTGACAGGGTAAATGAAAAATTTGAAATTCCGTTGGTTTGCATAGTTTGAGCAGCTTTGAAGATAATCTAAAACACAAGCTGCAGGATGCAGGAAAGGCTAGGCGATAAAAGACGCCCCCGTGAGTTGCAACTGTGGACTGTGGTGATGAATATTGGGCGATGAGCGACAGAGCAAGAGTCAAAAAACAAGAAAAAAGACGCCACAACTTTTTGAGCTATATTAAAAATTCCATGACAAAGTTTACTCTTTACTCAGTTGCTTATTGCGGCTTTGTTTGCTTTCCTCAAAAAACACAGTGCCAAAGTTTCTTTGCATTTTGCGATACTAATCTTTCGCTCAACAACTTATTTCGCATGCTTATTGCCATTTCCACATTATTTCTTTTTGCTTTTTTTGTGGTCATCCTCTGGGGCAACATTTACTTGAACATTTCACAAATGTGATTAGATTTGCTATACAAAATAAATAATGCAAAATTGTAAAGAAATTGCAGCCGAGCTCTGTGAAAACACACGGCGTATGCGTAATGTAACAATGTTTCTCTGTACTTTTGTGTTCTTATGCCCAGCACATCTTGCATGTCAAAACGGGAATATTAAAGTTACGTCATACTGATATTTCAGTGAAGACTAAGGAGTATTTGTGAGTCAAGCGTAGCTCACATGGATTTTGCTTTAGTCGCCTTAGGTTAGTCGCGTTTCCATACAGGAATAACAGATTTATATTCATACGCGAGAAAGAGAGAGACAGAGAGAGAGGGAGAGTACCGTACGATATTTGTACTTCTATGTCTGATAACAATTTCGCTTGTTTATTTTTTTTTGTGTTATTCGCCATAAAACATAAAACGAAAAATGTTACGCTGGCAAGTTAAGATGTTCGGGCAATTTTTCCTTTTCTTTTTTCACATTTTTCATTTTGGCTAAAAAACCATAAATATTTACATACTAAAGTGCAGTGAGGCATGCCACACACGCTTCCATCTACGAGACAACTTATTCATATGTGCACACTTGACTGACATGGCTGGCTGTCCAGAACGGTTTCTGACCGAAAACTATATAATAAAATATAAAATATAATCATAAATTAATTCAAATACATTTCGAGTTTTATGTGAATTTTACGCGTCTTAGCTAAAGGTTGTGATGAACCATTTTTATGCTTCGCAGGATCTTTTGAAAACCATAAGTAGTTTTTTTTTTTATTAGCTCAGTTTTCATTGAGATTCAGCCACGAGTGAACTTGTGCTGCTTTTTATTGGATGATTCGGAAAACATTTCATATGTATTGGCTTAAAGTTTAGTCAGGCATTGGGATACAAATCTAGATGCGTATTCGGAGTATTGTTACCTGCTCAGCCATTACAATCCATTTAAGCAAAAGCGTTCTCAGCAGCTGGCAATTTCATTTGCTGGCCAACGTTCTTTACATCGATGGAATGCGGTGTCCTTTATATGAGTTTGTAAACCTTTTGACAGTTGAACAAGTCATTTGGGATCACAGGACAATCGCCAGTGTGACACACTTGTGATGGAACCCTGCTGTGACCCTCATTAGTTGACTGGCCACACATCCACGTCCTTCTAACGGGGGAATCCAAGAACAACACTCAACTCTCGGCACTCAATATAGAGTAGCTTTCGAAATTAGTTGTGAAACAATTTCCTTTTGAAAGTCGACACAAACAGCATTAGTATTTATTACCAACGAGAGAAATGTCCGCACATTTGAGACAAAACTTGACACAGTTGGCAATAGACAAAACATTGTCAGCATCAGCATGAACATGACCTAGAATTGGAATTAGAAACTGAAATCACTCAGCTGTGATATGTTTTGATAAATTAGCATGGACAACAATAACAACGATGATGTCGTTGTCCTCAACGTCGCGTCATTTTGGATAGGCTTAAGGATTTTAAATAAGCCGCTGGCACTTCCGTCTACAACACGCGTTGCTTTTATTCACCCAATGTGAATAATGAGCTCTCAACCGTTCGACCGTCTTCCTGCAACAAATTCAGCGTCAGAACCGTTGCCTCTTCCATTTCTACGTTGCCTTTGCATTGAACGCCTTAAGGTCGTTAAGTTGTCTGACCTTTTCAGAGCAAAGCAAAAAAAAAAAAAAATGCCCAACGGTGCCGTTAGGCATGTTAATTTCACATACCCTGCAGTCACTAAAAACACATTTAAAGAGGTATGACATATTTGTGAAAAGGGTTTGAGCACAAGTATATTAATTCCCCATCAATTGCAAAATATATTTTTACCTTTTGTGTTTAGATAACTCTTCAATTCTGACTCTAGGGTGACTCTTAGTCAAACACTTTCTTATGACCAATGCCTTGTATTATTGATAGTCCAGAGACGTGGCAAGTTAGTAAGAATAAGGTGTGACTATGTGGCCAATATAAAACAATGAGAGTATAAAGCATTTGCGTAAGACTTTGGCTAAGTGAAAAATTGAAACAAGGAAATATGCAAATCACTCGACGTGAATTTCTGACATTTCACACACTTCACTCTCAGCTGTAAGAGGCCTCGTATTTCTTGAGCTTGCATGAATATTTTAAAAACGAAAAACACCAAAGTCATCATACAAGTCCGTCATGTTCATAATATGTATTCACCTTACGTTTCACCTTTGAGCGATTAAATCTGTTGAATTCCATTTGGCATTGCCATTTTTCATTTGCTTTTAAGGTTGTAGTATTCCTTAAAGGGAACATTTGTTCTTTTTTTAGATTTGCTTATTATTTTCACTTTTTAAAAATGTGGAGACTTTTCTAAAGTGAATCACCGTTGCCATGTTCCTGTTTGCTCAAGATTGTATCATTTCCGATTTTTTAACGAAAAAAAAAAAATAAAAACGTTATACGTTTTGTTTGCCTTAGTAGTGTTTAACAGGACACATGTAACTTTCGAACAACTGCGATAAGAGAAGTTCCAACATTGTCTTATCTATGTAACACAAGTGCGAGAAACTCATTATTCTAATAGTTTTAGAGGGTATAAAAGCAGCTTGCAACTTGTGCGGAGCTCAGTTAAGTTTTTAAACAGAGGAAAATGACGCCGCAGCATATTTGGATAATTTACTACTATGGTGAGCAAGAGAAAAGATGAAACAAAAGAAAATTATCCTGAAGTTTTTTGTTTTTGCATTGAATAGCGTTTCATCTATTCCTCGTGCTTTGCCGTGCGCCTCCATTGTTAACTTTGAAGACCGAAGCTGTCAATCTAAAGGTCTGTGGTGAAGGCGTTGTGAGTCCTGACCCCGACGATTGTGCTAGTTATTTCCAATGTTTGGACGGTGCAATTATTAAAGAGAAATGTAGCAGTGGCAGCTACTTTGATTCCTCTTGGGATGTATGCGTGATAGATGTGGATGGCATCTGTACACCAGCTACAGTTAATTGTACGGAAGGAGAACTCGAGGTGAACCCTTTTAACTCCTGCGGCTATTTGAAATGTTTGAATGGAAGTATAACAGAAGTTAATTGCACAAGTGGAAACTACTTTAATTCGACTTTAATGACGTGTACCATCGATGAGAATGGCATATGCTCTGCTATCGATGATGAATGTATAGAGGGGGAGATTGAGGAGAATCCTGAAGATCCTTGTGGATACTTCGAGTGCATCAATGGAAGTTTTGAAGATGTGGATTGCACCAGTGGAACCTACTTTAACTCTTCATTAAATATTTGCCTCATTGATGAGAATGGAATATGCTCTGCGATCGATGAGAAATGTATAGAAGGAGAGATTGAGGAGAATCCTGATGATCCTTGTGGATACTTACAATGTGTGGATGGCAGCCTTGAGGAAGTGAACTGCACCAGTGGAACCTACTTTAACTCTTCTTTGAATATTTGCCTCATTGATGAGAATGGAATACATGCTCATCGAAATGTATAGAAGGAGAGATTGAGGAGAATCTTGATGATCCTTGTGGATACTTACAATGTGTGGATGGCAGCCTTGAGGAAGTGAACTGCACCAGTGGAACCTACTTTAACTCTTCATTGAATATTTGTCTTATTGATGAGAATGGAATATGCTCATCGAAATGTAAGGAAGGAGAGATTGAGGAGAATCCTGATGATCCTTGTGGATTTTTACAATGTGTGGATGGCAGCCTTGAGGAAGTGAACTGCACCAGCGGAACCTACTTTAACTCTTCATTGAATATTTGTCTCATCGATGAGAATGGAATATGCTCATTGAAATGTACGGAAGGAGATTGAGGTGAATCCTGATGATACTTGTGGATACTTACAATGTGTGGATGGCAGCCTTGAGGAAGTGAACTGCACCAGTGGAACCTACTTTAACTCTTCATTGAATATTTGTCTCATCGATGAGAATGGAATATGCTCATTGAAATGTACGGAAGGAGAGATTGAGGAGAATCCTGATGATCCTTGTGGATACTTACAATGTGTGGATGGCAGCCTTGAGGAAGTGAACTGCACCAGTGGAACCTACTTTAACTCTTCATTGAATATTTGCCTCATTGATGAGAATGGAATATGCTCATCGAAATGTACGGAAGGAGAGATTGAGGAGAATCCTGATGATCCTTGTGGATACTTACAATGTGTGGATGGCAGCCTTGAGGAAGTGAACTGCACCAGTGGAACCTACTTTAACTCTTCATTGAATATTTGCCTCATTGATGAGAATGGAATATGCTCATCGAAATGTACGGAAGGAGAGATTGAGGAGAATCCTGATGATCCTTGTGGATACTTACAATGTGTGGATGGCAGCCTTGAGGAAGTGAACTGCACCAGCGGAACCTACTTTAACTCTTCATTGAATATTTGTCTCATCGATGAGAATGGAATATGCTCATTGAAATGTACGGAAGGAGAGATTGAGGAGAATCCTGATGATCCTTGTGGATACTTACAATGTGTGGATGGCAGCCTTGAGGAAGTGAACTGCACCAGCGGAACCTACTTTAACTCTTCATTGAATATTTGTCTCATCGATGAGAATGGAATATGCTCATTGAAATGTACGGAAGGAGAGATTGAGGTGAATCCTGATGATCCTTGTGGATACTTACAATGTGTGGATGGCAGCCTTGAGGAAGTGAACTGCACCAGTGGAACCTACTTTAACTCTTCATTGAATATTTGTCTCATCGATGAGAATGGAATATGCTCATTGAAATGTACGGAAGGAGAGATTGAGGCGAATCCTGATGATCCTTGTGGATACTTACAATGTGTGGATGGCAGCCTTCAACAGGTGAACTGCACCAGTGGAACCTACTTTAACTCTTCATTGAATATTTGTCTCATCGATGAGAATGGAATATGCTCATTGAAATGTACGGATGGAGAGATTGAGGAGAATCCTGATGATCCTTGTGGATACTTACAATGTGTGGATGGCAGCCTTGAGGAAGTGAACTGCACCAGTGGAACCTACTTTAACTCTTCATTGAATATTTGTCTTATCGATGAGAATGGAATATGCTCATCGAAATGTATGGAAGGAGAGACTGAGGTGAATCCTGATGATCCTTGTGGATACTTACAATGTGTGGATGGCAGCCTTGAGGAAGTGAACTGCACCAGTGGAACCTACTTTAACTCTTCATTGAATATTTGTCTCATCGATGAGAGTGGAATATGCTCATTGAAATGTATGGAAGGAGAGATTGAGGAGAATCCTGATGATCCTTGTGGATACTTACAATGTGTGGATGGCAGCCTTGAGGAAGTGAACTGCACCAGTGGAACATACTTTAACTCCTCTTTGAATATTTGTCTTATCGATGAGAATGGAGTATGCTCATTGAAATGTACGGAAGGAGAGATTGAGGTGAATCCTGATGATCCTTGTGGATACTTACAATGTGTGGATGGCAGCCTTGAGGAAGTGAATTGCACCAGTGGAACCTACTTTAACTCTTCATTGAATATTTGCCTCAATGATGAGAATGGAGTATGCTCATTGAAATGTACGGAAGGAGAGATTGAGGTGAATCCTGATGATCCTTGTGGATACTTACAATGTGTGGATGGCAGCCTTGAGGAAGTGAACTGCACCAGTGGAACCTACTTTAACTCTTCATTGAATATTTGTCTCATCGATGAGAATGGAATATGCTCATTGAAATGTACGGAAGGAGAGATTGAGGAGAATCCTGATGATCCTTGTGGTTATTTAAGATGTATTAATGGCAACCTTGAGGAATTGAATTGTACCAGTGGAAGTTACTTCAATAGCAGCATAAAGGTTTGTCTTATTGATGAGAACGGTATTTGTTCTGCGATCCCAGAAGATTGTCGAGATGGTGATATCGAGGAGAATCCAGATGATCTTTGTGGCTATTTAATATGCAAGGACGGTAGCTTTTCTGAAGCAAACTGCACGAGTGGGAGCTACTTTGATTCTTCATGGAAAACGTGTATTATTGATGAGAATGGCATTTGTTCTTCAAGAAATCTTGTTGAAGCCTGCATAGAAGATGAGATTGAATCAGATCCTGAAGAATGTGCTGGATACTTGCAGTGCATCGATGGGAAAAGGGTGAGTCAACTTTGTGCTTATGGCAGTTATTTTGATTCAGCTTTAAAGAGCTGCGAGATCGACTATGATAACGTTTGTTTATCTAAATCGGAGATCTGTGAAGAAGGCGAGAGGAAGGAAGACCTAGATGATACTACGTGGTATTTTGAGTGTATCAACGGGATTATGTTGAGCAAAAATGCCAAGAGGAAAGTTACTTTGAGAGCAGTATAAAGGGATGCATTATCGATGATAATGGTGTGTACATTTCTTAGCTAGACTAACAAAATACAGAAATAAAATACTAGATAATTAAGATTGTCCTGCAATGCATTTTGTTATTATATTATAATATAATCGAAATGTTAATACTTTTTAGCTTCAATTTATGCTAATTGAGTTACATCAGCAAAGGAAGTAGATAACAGTGGCAAGAGAGAGCCGAAAATAGAGAGAGAGGCGTTAAAACTATGCATCAAATGCTCGATGCGGCTTAAGGCAAAGTTTTTGATGCCGTAGCTTTTTGGGGCAGCTGCGGCTATTTAACTTTGTTTCAATGCGGTATCAAAATTATAACATTTGTGCCTGCTTAATTGGATAGCTGTTAACTAACTGTTACCATTGCCAACTTTTTGATTAGCAACTGAGTCTTCACTTAAAAGGAATTACCAAAGAAGATGAGCACTAAATCAGCTGTGTTCGTTACTAATGAGAAGCTGACACAAGGACATCGTGCTCAAACTGACCGAGTAAACATGAAAACACTACGTATACGTGATGTGTGCTCTACACACAATTTTGCAGCGCATGTCGATGTCAATGCCGAAGTTGACCCTCAGATTAAGTCTGCTCTTAATTAAGAGTATTCCCGCAGTGCAACATCCATTTCCATTTCGCGTGCAATAAAATACATCAAAGTGCTTTCGACTACATCGAAAGTCTCGTAATTAAAGTTTGCCTACGTTCAGCCGCATTAAATGAGAACAGATAACAAAACTTGGGGTAAGAGGCGTGTTCACATTGCTCCTGTTACGACGTTTCACATCAAAGCCTACATCCTGCAATTAAGACCAGAAGTTCGATTTCATTTGAAGTTTATTGGAAAAGCCTTTCGCTTCCCTTGACACTCGCCGTGGAGCTTAATTCAACTCGGGCTTCGTGTTGACATTGGCATTGACGAATATTAAATTCAGGATATAAATGTTCGTAATATTACCTTTTCCCTTATCATCCTCTGAGGGTGGGCTAGGCGTTGCTGGTGTTTCAATTCCTTCGGTAGTCGAAGTAGTTGAGTCATTACCAGGTGACACTGTTGTTTCACCATCTTCAGTCATAATTGTGGTAGGTGCACTGGTTGGAGCTGATGTCTCAGTTTCTTCGGTAGTGGAGTCATTAGGAGGGGACGCAGTTGTTTCTCCATCCTCAGGGGCAATCGTTGTTGTGTCCGCCTCAGTTTCATCCTCAGTGGTTCCGCTGGACGAAATCGATGTTTCAGTTCCTTCGGTAGTGGAGTCATTAGGTGGGGACGCAGTTGTTTCTCCACCTTCAGGGGTAATCGTTGTTGTGTCCGCCTCAGTTTCCTCAGTGGTTGCGCTGGACGAAGTTGATGCTTCAGTTCCTTCGGTAGTTGAGTCATTGCCAGGTGACACAGTTGTTTCTCCAGCTTCAGGTTCAATCGTTGTTGTATCCGCTTCGGTTTCATCTTCAGTGGTTGCGCTGGAAGAAGTTGATGTCTCAGCTGCTTCGGTAGTCGTCGTAGTTGAGTCACTACTAGGAGACGGAGTTGTTTCTCCATCTTCTGGCGCGGTAGTTGTGTCTGCTTCAGTTTCGTTCTCGGGATCCGTAGTTGTTGGTTCTTCAGGAGCCTTTGTTGTGGAGTCATCGCCATCCACCTCTCCGTAACCATAAGGTGATTCCTTATTTACGGGCACATAGAAAATATTCTGCACAGAGCTGCCACAACAATCCTTCTTGTTGGCGTACTCGTACGATGGACAACTGATGCTGAGGTAGTTGTCAATCGTCAGCGCTTCCACGTAGTATGAGACGGCACGTGTGTGCGAACAGCTGCCAGTCAGATCGAGTCCACAACCAGGCTGCGATTTGCCGCCATTCGGATAGAAGACAGCACGGCCAATAGGCCTCGTGTAGCCTAAAGTGCCGCCATTTGTCTGAATGGTCTCCACGTAGTAGGCATCGTTGCTGGACAAACGCTTAGCTGGCTTATCGTAGCTCATCAGAGGCATAGCAGGATCTAAACCCACAACTTTCTGCACCGTGCCCGTGGTAACCTGCTTGGCGGCGTGTCCTGCCACATGGGCACCCAGACTGAAGCCCACAATCTCTAGTGTGTCCAGGGACATGCCGTACTGTTTGACTAAATAGTCAATTAGGGTAGAGACTTTGCCACCAGCCGATGCGGCAGCTGCTACCGATGAGGCATACTCCAGGGAACGTCCACGGGACCAATCCACAGCAATCATATTGTAGTTGCCTGAACGGAACCAAGCTGCACGCACTCCAGTATTGACGCCATCTTTGTAGTTCGAATTCCAACCGTGTATGGTAATCCTAGAAAGGATTTTTTATGCTTAATACACATTTATAGATTTTAACAACAATTCCTTACCTCGTAGGAAACTCGGGATTAAAGTTTGAGGAATCAATTGAGTCTTTGCTGGCTTTAATCACTTGACCATCGTTGGGATTATTTAGCGTATACAAATAAAACGTAACAGCATTCAGGGAAATACGTTCAACGATTTCCAGATCATTAAGAGTTTCATATGCAGCCAGCTGTTGGTTTGCATCCTGCATGCTCATCCATTTAAGACCGCCATCCACGCTGGGCACATACCAACCATTCACTCCATTGATGCGGCCTGCTCTGTCGCCAATGGACATTGAGCTGACTGAACCTGTAAATATGCTGATTTATGATGAAATGAAATCACACAAAGTACAAAGTTCTTACCAGCCAACACGCAAAAAGTTAGAAGCAGCCACATTGTCATGTCTGCTATAGGAAATTTACAAATGTGGAACGCAAGTAGCTGCCACTTCAATATATACGAATTATTTAGCTTGGTCAGTGGTATAAAACTAATCGAGACGATAAGATTATGGTCCGTTAAAACCGTCTATGAGTCCCTAATTTGCATTTGAGTGAAAGCTCTCGGCATTTCCATAGCTATTAATAACATAAAAAATCGGTGGTTGATTGAAAACTATTTCAACTAACCCTAAAAATAGGTTTTACTGATTTTTATTGAACAATACGAAATAATAGCCTCACTTATCTGAAATACTATGAACATATTTAACGATTTTACAATGATTTAACAATTAGATGCTGTTAAGGGTGGATATATAAGTAACGGATTTTGTTGGTTTTGTTTTTAAAAATAGCTCCGCAAAGTTACAAGAGTTAATTCAATTTATTTCTATAAAATATAGAGCTGTAAGACTGCATGCTTGTTCAAGACGCACAGCTGAAACCTTTAACCATTTTTCTCGACTTTAAATTTTGGCACTTCTGAACCTTAGAAAATCTTATCAACAGAAGTTTCAACATTACAACAGCAATAATTAAAATCTAATTAAGAATCATTGAACCCTTTAAAATTGTATTGGAATTCAATTGAAATGGAATTTTCAGATGGTTACCCTTTAGCTAACGAGTATTAAAATTATTTTTCTTCTATTACAGTTAATATATATATAGATGTAAATAGAAAAGTTGTAAATGTACAGAACTAGGGAAAATGTCTATGGAGCCCAATCTTATTAAACTTAAATTACCCCAGCGCTCAATATTTTATTTTAAAAGACCAGTAAGAAATAATTTCATCAAACCCAATTTCAAATAGCTTCCACAATGTGTTTCTTTGTAGTTAAATTTGTACAATTTCAACAGTGTAATATTTAAATAATATATTATATTTGTATTATATATTTAGCACAAAATAAATTTATTAACAAATATCATTTCATATTGCTGTAATATTGTATTATTATTTTCCAAACTTTACAATGTCACTCAGAGTACTTTTGTCTACCCTCGCAAGCCGATTAGGTGTCTTAAATCAAATCCAAAATTGCAATCTCTAGTATTAATAGTCTTGAAGATAAGATTATAGCTAAAAATTCATTACATACTCGAATCGCGAAGCGCGTATCGCAAATTGCCATTTGAGTGAAAGCTTCATGAAAGCATTCACCAAATGTTACAATGAAAGAGATAGAGAAAAAGCTCAATTTAGCAATATGATTTTAATTGTTAAAACGCATACTCAGTTTGGTCAGTTTAGCTGCCGTAGCCATAGGGATACTGGCTGTTGACAGGCACATAGTAATCACCAGAAACCATGTAGGCATTGGTAACAGCACCCATCTTCACAGAGCTGTAGGAGCTGCCGCAGGTCTTGGCCACAGCCTGCTCGTAGTCACCGCAACGCATGGTGGGGAAGTTGTCAACTTTCACGGCCTCGGCATAGTAGATGACGGAGCGGCTGTGAGCGCAGGAGCCGGTCAGATCGATACCGCAGCCAGGCTGGCTCTTGCCACCGTTGGGGTAGAAAGCGCCCTTGCCAATGGGTTTCAGGAAGCCCAAGGTACCACCGTTGGTCTGGATGGACTCGACATAGTAGGCATCGGTGGAGCTGAGACGCTTGTTGGGGCTGTCGTAGCTGTACAGGGGGAGGGCAGGGTCCAGACCGATGATGGTGTGCACCTGTCCGTTCTTCACATTCTTGCCAGCGAAGCCAGACACATGGGCACCCAGGCTGTGACCAATGATCATGGTGTTGTCCAGAGACAGACCGTGGTTGTTGCGCAGGAAGTTGATCAGATCGGCAACCTGCTCACCGACGCCGGGAACAGCCAAGACGGAGGAGGCATAGTCAACGGAACGAGCACGGCCCCAGTCGACGGTGATCATGTTCATGTCACCGTGGGAGAACCAAGCGTCGCGCACACCATAGTTGACATAGTCATCAGCGCTGGAGGTCCAGCCGTGGATGGTGAAACGGGTTGGGTTGTTGGGATTGAAGTGGGAGGCATCGATGGAGTTCTTGTTGGCCTTGATCTCCTGGGCAGAGTTCAGGTTGGACTTGGTGTACAGGTAGAAAGTGACTGGGTTCAGCAGACTGCGACCCTCAATCTCCTGATGAGCTTCCAAGTATGACTCGGCGGCATCCTTGTCTACCCACTGGAAAGTGCCATCCACTTGGGGCACATACCAGCCATTCTCACCATTCATCTTGTGCTCAACGGCACTGGCTGCAAGTAAATGTATTGCTTAGTCATTGTGAAATAGGAGAAATATATTCTTTAAGTGAAATTTACCGGCCAAAACGCAGAATGCGAAAACCAAAAACAGCTTCATGATGCCAACGAAAAGTCAACCTCAACTGATGTTTGGAGGTTGCTCGTGAGCTCCTTTATATTGGACACGGTAGAGGTTCTTTATCAAATCACGGGCACGTTCTATGCATAGAGGACACTTGAGATTTGGTCAAGAGATTGTCACGATCACGCCATTCCCTTTCCCCGCTTTTTAAATGCAGATAACATTCGATGACGGCAAGTAGAGTGAAGAGAATGGCCATCGTCCACTTCTATCTGCTATCTATTATTTTATTTTGGCCACTCTGGATTGACTCGTGTCCGATTAGCATGTTATGCGATATGGCACCACTTTGGTGCCCCCTTCTAGGCAAGTCAACCATTTTTTTGAAGATCTCCTCTACAGATAGACGTGTTGGAAACGCCGTGTAACTATTATAAATAGCTCAAAGAAGCGTAGAACGAATCGCTCTTTGATAAATTTAGGCGAATAATTTGATCTCAACTGTGTGCTGCTGATTTCGAGATCTGCGTTGCGATATTTGCCCCACACATCGCACACACACACCTCCCCAATAAATCGAAGAGTAATTGCATTTTAAATATAAATAAAAAATGTAGATAAGTGCTTCATCGAGGTAAACAAATATATTTTTAGAAAAGCTGCGTGCGTATTGCGTGTTTTAACTAAATCAAATACTTAAGATACCCAGTAGGTAGGATGTCGGACTAGTCGATCATGCCATACGGTGCCTGCTCGTTGAGGGGAACATAGAAGTCGCCTCTGACCATGTAGGCATTGGTAACCGCTCCCATGCGCACTCCCATATACTGACTGGCACAATCCTTGGCCACGGCAGCCTCGTAGTCGGCACAACGAACGCTGCCAAAGTTATCCCGCTCCACAGCCTCCACGTAGTAGGTGACAGAGCGTGTGTGGGCACAAAGGCCATCGAGATCATCGCCACATCCCGGCTGCCGTTTGCCACCGTTAGGATAGAAGGTGCCACGGCCAATGGGCTTCACATAGCCCAGCTTGCCGCCATTGGTTTGTATGGACTCCACATAGTAGGCATCAGTGCTAGCCAAACGCTTTTCTGGCTTGTTCCAGCTGAACAGCGGCATGGCAGGATCGAGGCCAACAATAGCGTGCACTTGTTCGCTACTCTCTGCCACTTTTTTGCCAGCAAAACCGGCAACATGGGCGCCTAAACTGTGTCCAATTATCTCAAGCTTATCCAACTGTATGTGGTGGCTGTGATGCAAGTGCTCAATTAATTCACCCACTTTGGAGCCAGCACTTGCCACAGCTTTAGCGGCACTCACATAGTTCTCGGTTCGCAATGCTGCCCAGTCGACAACGATGATATTAAAATCTCCACGAGATAGCCAGGCACTTGTAATCCACTTGTTCATGTTGTCTTTGTAGCTTCCTTCCAGCCATGTATGACGAACTTCGTTGCTCGCTCTGCATCAAAATGAGTGCTGTGTATCGATTCGTCATCAACTATGAGCTGCTGTCCATCTTTGGGATTGCTGTGCGTGTACAAATAAAAGGTCACATCGGACTGAAGCTCCTTTAATGCCTCGCCTTCCATTAGACTCAGCCAACTACCGTCCGGCAGTGTCCATCCATTGGGCCCCTCGTCCAGCTCCTCTTTCAGTGGCTGTGCACCAACTGCATTTATATCAATGTTTGCATATCAGAAATGCACATAGCTTTGATGTATAGTAATCAATTTACCTGCTTGCAGCACGAGCAGAGCAAGTGTCAGCGGAAACAACACTTCCATTCCTTATTTATAGAATGCGCTTTAAACAAAAACACAATCCCATTTTATACTTTCATTCCTAATCTAGTTGACGTCTCCACTTCACGTCCAACCGACCCCAAGCTTCCTCCATATTGTGAATACCGGATCTCGCCAATATGATAACAATACAAATACAACTACGACTGCTTGTTAGAGTACAAATATTATCAAATTTAATTTGGTTGGCCAGTAAAAATAAATCCCCCTCGTATAGATGATTTATTCTATGTTGCCAAATGGCGTCTCGCTATTTACGGGCACATAGAAGTCACCATCGACCATGTAGGCGTTGATGTCCGCTCCCATGCGAACACTGCTGTAGGTGCTGCCGCAATCCTTGGCCACAGCATCCTCGTAGTTACCACACTTGATAGTGCCAAAGTTATCCTCTGTCACAGCCTCAACGTAGTAAGTTACCGAGCGACCATGAGAGCAGGTACCTGCAGCGTCGATGCCACAGCCAGGTTGTTTCTTGCCACCGTTGGGATAGAAGGCACCGCGGCCAATTGGCTTAAGGAAACCCTTCATGCCACCGTTGGTCTGAATAGATTCCACATAGTAAGCATCGGTGGAGCACAGACGTTTTTCCGGCTGATCATAGCTGAAGAGTGGCAAAGCAGGATCTAGGCCAATAATGGTGTGAATCTTGCCTTCACCCACGGTCTTGCCAGTGTATCCTGCCACCTGGGCACCCAGGCTGTGGCCAATAACATACAGGCTATTCAGAGACATGCCGTGACTTTCATGCAGATGCTTGACCATCTCTCCCACCTTGACGCCCGCATCGGGAACAGCGCGCACCGATGATATATAGTCGGCAGACTGAGCTCCATCCCAGCCGACAACGATGATGTTGTAATCACCACGGGACAGCCAAGCCTTGGTGATCCTGGTGTTTATGCTGTCGGTGTAGCGACCGCCCCAGCCGTGAATCACAAAGCGAGTACCATGATCCTTGTTAAAGTGCGAGTCACGAATAGAATCAGCGTTCGCTTCAATGTGTTTGCCAACAGTTGGGTTAGATTTGGTGTAGAGATAGAAGTTAACGGCATCAGAGCTGCGCTGTAGTTTACTGGCAGCTAACAAGAGTTCGGCTTGCTCGCGATCCATCCAATCGTTTGTGCCATCGATGCGAGGAATATACCAACCATTCTCGCCACTAATGCGCTCCTCGACGGGCAGAGCACTAACTGAAAAATAAATTCGATCAAATTAAGAATTTATGGAAGCAACATAGACACGTTTACCTGCGACGAGCAGCGCTGCTAGAACAACAAATACTTTCATAGCGCAATCCTAACTAGAATTGATAAGTGACTGGCGTAGCACGAGTTTTTATAGAGGCCAAAAAACAAGCTATAACGGCAATCAATTACCTTCTATCAGATAATACCCATATTTCATATAGATAGTGTCTGTCTTTGCGCCTCCAAATGTCTCAGCTACACTTCGATTAAGTGTTTGACATGGTCTGACCTTTTAGACAACCTTTGACTATCCGATTACAGATTGATAATATCAATTGACAAGTGACGGGTGCTCCTTACCCCATTTCTATTTACTAGATTATCTAATCGCTGGCTAACTAGTCTCCCATCGAAATCAGCTGTTGTTTCTTAGTACTTCCACCCTCGACTATCAAATCGCACACTGACTGGAACATTGCTTATCACAAGCCCCTTAAAAAATCGGCACAAAGAAAGTGATTCCAAGAAATTTGCATATATTACTGAGTATTTACTGGTATCTAGTGAATGTTGCCGAAGGGAGCTGCGCTGTTCACGGGAACATAGTAGTCGCCATCAACCATGTAGGCATTGGTATCAGCGCCCATGCGAGCACTGCTGTAGGTGCTGCCGCAAGACTTGGCCACGGCATCCTTCGTAGTTGCCGCACTTGATGGTGCCGAAGTTATCCTCGGTGACAGCCTCAACGTAGTAGGTCACAGAGCGTCCGTGGGAGCAAGAGCCGGTAAGATCGACGCCACAACCAGGTTGCTTCTCGCCACCGTTGGGGTAGAATGCACCCTTGCCAATGGGCTTAAGGAAACCCAGCTTGCCACCGTTGGTCTGAATGGACTCCACGTAATGAGCATCGTCGGAGGACAAACGCTTTGGCGGGCTTGTCATAGCTGAAAAGGGGTAGAGCGGGGTCCAGACCAATGATGGTGTGAATTCTACCCTCGCCAACGGTCTTGCCAGCATAACCAGAAACTTGAGCACCTAAGCTGTGACCAATAACATACAGGGTATCCAGAGACATGCCGTGATGTTCGTTCAGGTACTTGATCATGTCACCAACTTTGGCACCAGCTCCGGGCACAGCCAACACAGAAGAAGCGTAATCCACAGAACGAGCGCGGGCCCAGTCGACAATGATGATATTGTAGTCACCCTTGGAGAGCCAAGCCTTAGTGATTTCGGTGTTCATCGAGTCAGAGTGGCTCTGAGTCCAGCCGTGAATCACAAAGCGAGTGGGATGATCCTTGTTGAAATGGGAATCAGAGACGGAGGAGCCCGAGGAGCTAATCGACTGACTGCTTGTGGGATTCGACTTGGTGTAGAGGTAGAAGTTGACAGCATTTGGTGCTAATGCGTCCTTCCATCAGCTCGCCGTTCTCACGGAGTCGCTCACCTTCCTCAAGATCCATCCACTCGCTGGTGCCATCGATGTGGGGAATGTACCAACCATTCTCGCCATTGATGCGCTCCTCAATGGGCAGGGCACAAACTAAAAGACAGAGCTAATCTTAGGGATATGTTTTAGGATTAATATAATTTCCATTTACCTGCGCCCAAGAGAGCTGCCAAAACAAGAAATAGTTTCATTTTGAAATATTATACTGCAATACAACGAATGCTTCTTTATATAGCCCCCCAAAGTAGTAACATGTCAAGCTTATCACATCTAGCTCTTCATAACACTTCAGATACTCTTTGCATTCCATCAGATATTTGCCATTTTGATTGAATCCCATTGAGCTCTCCCATTTTGGAAGTTCCATTGTTAAATGTGCTGATATAGGGGTAAACCCATAATATCTATGGAGAGTGCGCAAATTTTGAACTCTATCGACAGCAGGGGGTGATATGAGACCAACGGAATGATTGCAATATGCTTTATCAGCTATTTACGTTTTTGTTCACTTAGCCCCACGTCAGTCGAAGTTGCGCGGATCTAGTTGTTGAACATAATCCCAAAGAAGAGTCTTACTAATAAAATACTATTTAATAAATACAGAGATATAAAGTAATTAATAAAAACTTTATATTTGTTAAAACTCTTTGGTTTCAAAAAGCGTTCACGTACTTTGAGGTACGATTAGTATTTGTTTACCAGTATTTCAATACAACAAATTGTATTCAATTTAATCAAAATATTGTTTACTTTAAAGTTTATAAAACACAACGCAATAGTTTATTAGCTTACATACATGTATATTTATGAAAAAAACAAAATATTTAGCTTGGATAAATACTCTCATTACTTTGTGGTGTAAACAGTATACGTTTATTTTTTTCAGTTTTCTAAAAGTTGTTTCCAAATTGCATAAGCATTTTTTTAAAGCTTGAAATTAAATACAAGTACTCCTGAACATGAAAACTTTCATAATCAGCCTCTTTCATATTATATCAATGCTTACAAAACCATTTTTAGGAAATGCTAAAATCTTCTTTGACAATACTAAATATTAGGTTGTCTTCGACTTTGAGAAAGCTATTAAGTGAAAGTAATCATTAAAATTATATATAAATTGCATTAAAAAAACTTTTTTACACTTATTTCCCCTTCATTGTTGAAACACACCAATTATTTTAATTGATAACTTTGAACATTTAGCGGATTATTTGCATTTATTTATTCATAAGCATTTAAAAATACATAGATTAGTGAATCATGCCAAAAGGTTGCTTGCTGTTCACTGGAACATAGAATTCACCGTCGACCATGTAGGCATTGGTATCAGCTCCCATTCGGGCACTGCTGTAGGTGCTGCCACACCTCTTGGCCACGGCATCTTCATAGTCGCCGCACTTGATGGTGCCAAAGTTATCCTCGGTAACAGCCTCGGCGTAATAGGTAACAGAGCGGCCGTGGGAGCAAGAGCCAGTGGCATCAATGCCACAACCAGGCTGCTTCTTGCCACCGTTGGGGTAGAAAGGCACCTTTGCCAATGGGCTTAAGGAAACCCAGCTTGCCACCGTTGGTCTGAATAGATTCCACGTAATGAGCATCGCCGGAGGACAGACGCTTGTTAGGTTTGTTGTAACTGAAGAGGGGAAGAGCGGGGTCCAGACCGATGATGGTGTGAATTCGGCCCTCGCCAACAGTTTTACCAGCGTAGCCAGAGACATGGGCGCCCAAGCTGTGACCAATAACATACAGACTGTCTAGGGACATGCCGTGATGCTTCATTCAAATACTTGATCATGTCGCCGACCTTGCCACCAGCTCCGGCCACAGCCATAACAGAGGAGGCATAATCCACAGAGCGAGCGCGGGCCCAATCGACAATGATGATGTTGTAGTCACCCTTGGAGAGCCAAGCCTTAGTGATTCTAGTATTCATGGAGTCAGAGTGGCTCTGGGTCCAGCCGTGAATCACAAAGCGAGTGGGATGATCCTTATTGAAGTGGGAATCACGAATGGAGGCTTCCTTGGCTTCGATTTTCTTGCCATCGGTGGGATTGGACTTGGTGTACAGATAGAAGTTAACAGCATTAGTGCTAATGCGTCCTTCCATCAATGCACCTTTCTCCAACAGTTGCTCGCCTTCAGCGAGATCCATCCACTCGCTGGTGCCATCAATGCGGGGAATGTACCAACCATTCTCGCCGTTGATGCGGTCCTCAATGGGCAGGGCACAGACTGAAGGTAGCAAAAATCATTTAGATTCAATAGATTGGATGTACAATACGGTGACTTACCTGCAGCTAACAAGGCAGCTAGAACAATAAACACTTTCATTGTAAAACTCTCAGTGAGGGTTTACTGGTGTGAATTGTGTTTTTATAGTCAGAAAATCAAAAATATCCCAACCTAATCACGTTTACCTCTTAAAATGCTCTTCAGAATAAGTTTCACATGTCGTTTAATCGTATAGCACTTGGTATTGATATAAAACATTTGCTGATTCAGCTATTGAATAGCTTTAGAGTAGTAGTAAGGAAGAGGTACTTATGATTGTTGGGATTACCATTATCAGTATTGAGGTTGAAGATACCAAAACATAAAACTTAACTTTTGTACCACCTGCGACTTTAAACACTTCAGCCTCTAATCATACCAATCAATCAAAACAATCTCAGTTTATAAATCTTCTGTCAGCATTTCAATGCAAATGAAATTTAAAAATTTAAATATAGTGAATGGAGTAATATTTTATCAGTTATTGCGATGCAATGAACACTATTATATTTAAATTAAAAATGCCAGATATAATGCACAGTAAATTTATAAATTGCATAAGAAACAAATTGCATATAACAAAGAATTAGTTAATATTGCCGTATGGTTCCTGGCTGTTAACAGGAACATAGAAATCACCCTCGACCATGTAAGCATTGGTATCAGCTCCCATGCGAGTACTGCTGTAGGTGCTGCCGCAATTCTTGGCCACGGCATTTTCGTAGTCACTGCACTTTACGGTTCCGAAGTTATCCTGGGTGACAGCCTCAACATAATATGTAACAGAACGCTTATGGGAGCAGGCGCCGGTGAGGTCCAGTCCGCATCCCGGCTGTTTCTCACCACCATTGGGGTAGAAGGCACCCTTGCCAATGGGCTTAAGAAAACCTAGTTTGCCACCGTTGGTTTGAATGGACTTCCACATAAAAAGCATCATCAGCAGAGAGACGCTTGTTGGGCTTGTTGTAGTTGAAGAGGGGAAGAGCGGGGTCCAGACCAATGATTGTATGAATCTTGCCTTGGCCAACAGTCTTGCCAGCGTAACCAGCAACTTGAGCACCCAAGCTGTGACCAATCACATAAAGGGTATCCAAGGACAATTCATGACTATCGCGCAGGTAATTGATCATTTCTCCAACTTTAGCCCCTGCACCAGCCACAGCCATGACAGAAGAAGCGTAATCCACAGAGCGAGCACGCGCCCAGTCGACAATAATGACATTATAATCGCCTCTGGATAGCCAGGCCTTGGTAATTTCGGTGTTCATGTCGTCCTTGTAGTTCTGAGTCCAGCCGTGAATAACGATGCGAGTGGGATGGTCCTTGTTGAAGTGTGAGTTAGCCACAGAAGAGCCTTTGGATTGCAGTTCCACGCCATTTGTGGGGTTGGATTTGGTGTACAGATAAAAGTTTACAGCGTTCAGGCTGAGGCGTCCTTCTATCTGTTCGCCCTTTTCCAGCAGGTCTTCAGCATCATCCATATCTATCCACTCGAAGGAACCATCTTCTTTGGGTATGTACCAGCCATTCTCGCCATTGACGCGATCGTCGACGGGAATGGAGCATACTGAAAAGCAGGCAAGTTCAATAAGCCAGTTGAAAACAGTTTCTAGTAGGATAGTTAATTACCTGAAGCGACCAAAATTGTAAGTCCAAATACAAAAACTGTCTTCATATTGCTATTGCAAGTAAAAGTGCCTTTCGGGAAGAGCTTCCCGACTATTTATAGTCTCAGCCCAGGAACTTATTAAATTAATCATCTTCAACACTTAAGTACTTGAAAATTTGATTAAAATTGGTAAGATAATGGTGATTGTATTGAATAATAAAAAAACATTGTTTGCACTTCCTTTCTTCGATTATTCTGATAACAAAATCTTTATCAATGAAATCTAATTAGTATGCCCAATTGATTAATGAACTCCGTGAGAAACCACTTGAGATTATAACATCGTCTTACAAAGTCAAATTTTAAGTGATTGGTAATATCATAAGCCATAATTCTGACAATGTATACTACCCGGTGAACTATTCAAGGCTTGACATTGAGCCATAAAATTGTTGTAATAAATCTAGCCAGATTAATCAGTCTTGCTTAGTTGTCATGAATAAAGCTTAGCAAATATATAGGATGTTGTCGATAGAGGTATGTTTATTGCGTCATTATTGATTAGTTAATGTTGCCATATGGCGCCTTGCTGTTGACGGGAACGTAGAAGTCACCCTCAACCATATAGGCGTTGGTATCAGCGCCCATACGAACGCTGCTGTAGGTGCTGCCGCATTCCTTAGCCACAGCGTCTTCATAGTTGCTGCACTTCATGGTACCGAAGTTGTCTTGGGACACGGCCTCAGCGTAGTAGGTAACAGAGCGGCCATGGGAGCAGGCACCAGTGACATCAAGGGTGCAGCCAGGCTGGGTCTTGCCACCGTTGGGGTAGAAAGCGCCCTTGCCAATGGGTTTCAGGAAGCCCAAGGTGCCGCCGTTGGTCTGGATGGACTCGACATAGTAGGCATCAGTGGAGCTGAGACGCTTGTTGGGCTTGTTGTAGTTGAAAAGGGGAAGGGCAGGGTCCAGACCGATGATGGTGTGCACCTGGCCGTTGGTGTTCTTACCGGTGTAGCCAGCAACATGGGCACCCAAGCTGTGACCGATGACATACAGATTATTCAGATCCAAGCCGTGGTCAGATTTCAGGTAGTTGACCAAGGCAGCGACCTTCTTGCCAACAGTTGGCACAGCCACAACCGAGGAAGCATAATCAACGGAACGAGCACGAGCCCAGTCGACGACAATGACGTTGTAGTCACCATGGCTCAACCAAGCAGCGCGGATCTCCTTGTTCATGCTCGACGTGTAGCTCTGGGTCCAGCCGTGGATGACAATCCTGGTTGGGTGGGCTGCATTGAAGTTAGAGCCGCTGATGGACTTGGCGGTGGTGGTGATCTTGGTGCCCTTGCTGGGGTTCGAGCTGGTGTACAGATAGAACTTCACGGGTGTGGTGGTAATGAGAGCGCGGTCCTCCATCGCTTCCTGGCGATCCAGCCACTCCTCAGCTTCGTCCATGTCAACCCACTCGAAGGTGCCGTCCTGCTTAGGAATGTACCAACCATTCTCTCCGTTCTCGCGCTCTGACTCTTCCAGAGCATAGGCGGAAGCTACAGAGACAAATCATAATAAAAATATTTTCAATGAGGTATTACTGCTGGTTTTACCCGCAAGTGCACAGAATGCTAATAGCCAAATAGTCTTCATGTTTGTGGACTCTTCAACTGAATATAGTTAGTGGTCAGCATTGCTCTTTTATAGGTCCAACGCATGAACTTATCGGGTCAGTCTTATCAACTTTTTTTATAATAACTTTTAAGCAAGAAATTAGCATCTGATAGTCATACAAAGAATTCGGAAAGTACTTCCAAACATTTATCAATTAATTGCTACTTCGTTCATAAGCTACGCAATAAAATATTCTGTCTCTGCTGGGTGCAAATCATTTTCGAGTGCGTCAACCTGATTAGAATACATTTGAATGCAAACTGAAAGTACTTAGAACGATGAAAACCGCTTTTTTTGACACCTCGAGAAATCATAAATTGCGTATCAGCAAACCAGCAATTGATAGTAATAGAAGTAAACGCCTTACATGCCCATGTCTTGAGATCTTTTGTTCATATCAATATCGATTACAACACTTATTTTCGACCAGAATTTAAAGTCTATAATCTATTGTAAGTAATGCCACTGAGTACACTTAATTACTCGTGCTCATAAACGTATATTAATTGATTAAAATGTCCGCTGTGTGGCTTTGATATGAATAGATTCCTACTGAAATCTATTGAACTAAGTATTCGCTAATACCATTCAACTTGAATTCCGTTTGCAGTTAGTGTCAATAGGCAGTGTAAACAATTGCCCGGCTGACTTAATAAACGGCTGGTAACAATCATACACAGTCAACTCACACTTAACTATCTGTTTCCTTAGCTTCTTGCCCCCTCGTATGCAAATATAATCTTGCTAATGAGTTTTCCATGCGATTTCACTTGATTATCCTGGTCATGTTAATTAAGTTCATAAATTGAATGACTTGCTAAAACTTCACAGCTTTTACGTCGGCACCGAAAACGGAATGTAAATTGGAGTATTCTATTAGGCTGTATTTTAGTGAAAATGGCGAAAATTGTTGCACCAATACGACTAACAAGGTTGAAAATGTTGTATACTTATGGGCAGCAATTTCATTAATTCTAAATATGCTTAAAAAGAATCAAACTTTTACGGGTGTAGACTATTTTCAACAGTGATTGACCAGACCGCTATAAATAAAAGTATATAACAATGCTAAAAAAATATGTGAAATTAAGAAACTTAAGATACTAAAAATGCTGCCATGCAATACAAAATAAGGAGAGAGATTATAAACGAATGTAATCAAAATCATCAGCCGGATTATGTTATATAAAATTATTTGTATACCCGCTACCCATAACTTGTGCCTGCAGGAAATGTATGTATCAGGTAGAATTAGGCATCTCCGACTAAAGTATACATGCTCTTGATCAGCGTCAACAGCCAAGACGATATAGCCATGGTCGTCTATCTGTCTGTCTATCTGTCCGAATGAAACGCTGGATCTCAGAAGCTTTAAGAGATAGAGATACACTTTTTTCGACAGTATTTGTTATTTTTGCACGCATATCAAGTTTGTTTCAAATGTGTGCCACGCCCAGTTCCGCCACTTTGATGCTATGGAGACATTTTTTTATATATACAATATAGTATTTAAGATTTGGAATCTAATTAGTATGCCCCTTTAATTTATGAACTCCGTGAGAAACCACTTGAGATTATAACATCGTCATACAAAGTCAATTTTAAGCGATTGGTAATATGGCAGCTTTATCATTAGCCATAACTCTGACGATATATATTACCCGGTAAACTATTCAAGGCTTGGCATTGCGCCATAAAATTGTTGTAATAAATCTAGCCAGACTAATCAGTGTTACTTAGTTGTCATGAATAAAGCTTAGCAAATATATAGGATGTTGTCGATAGAGGTATGTTTATTGCGTCATTATTGATTAGTTAATGTTGCCGTATGGCGCCTTGCTGTTGACGGGAACATAGAAGTCACCCTCAACCATGTAGGCGTTAGTATCAGCGCCCATACGAACGCTGCTGTAGGTGCTGCCGCATTCCTTAGCCACAGCGTCTTCGTAGTTGCTGCACTTCATGGTACCGAAGTTGTCTTGGGACACGGCCTCAGCGTAGTAGGTAACAGAGCGGCCATGAGAACAGGCACCAGTGACATCAAGGGTGCAGCCAGGCTGGGTCTTGGCCACCGTTGGGGTAGAAAGCGCCCTTGCCAATGGGTTTCAGGAAGCCCAAGGTGCCGCCGTTGGTCTGGATGGACTCGACATAGTAGGCATCAGTGGAGCTGAGACGCTTGTTGGGCTTGTTGTAGTTGAAAAGGGGAAGGGCAGGGTCCAGACCGATGATGGTGTGCACCTGGCCGTTGGTGTTCTTACCGGTGTAGCCAGCAACATGGGCACCCAAGCTGTGACCGATGACATACAGATTGTTCAGATCCAAGCCGTGGTCAGATTTCAGGTAGTTGACCAAGGCAGCGACCTTCTTGCCAACAGTTGGCACAGCCACAACCGAGGAAGCATAATCAACGGAACGAGCACGAGCCCAGTCGACGACAATGACGTTGTAGTCACCATGGCTCAGCCAAGCAGCGCGGATCTCCTTGTTCATGCTCGACGTGTAGCTCTGGGTCCAGCCGTGGATGACGATCCTGGTTGGGTGGGCAGCATTGAAGTTAGAGCCGCTGATGGACTTGGCGGTGGTGGTGATCTTGGTGCCCTTGCTGGGGTTCGAGCTGGTGTACAGATAGAACTTCACGGGTGTGGTGGTAATGAGAGCGCGATCCTCCATCGCTTCCTGGCGATCCAGCCACTCCTCAGCCTCGTCCATGTCAACCCACTCGAAGGTACCATCCTCCTTGGGAATGTACCAACCATTCTCTCCGTTCTCGCGCTCTGACTCTTCCAGAGCATAGGCGGAGGCTAGATGGACAGATCATATTTTATTTGTGAGGTATTTAATGGAGAAATATTGCTGGTTTTACCCGCAAGTGCACAGAATGCTAAAAGCCAAATAGTCTTCATGTTTTTGGAATATTCAACTGAATGCAGTTAGTGGTCAGCATTGCTCTTTTATAGGGCCAACGCATAAACTTATCGGTCGATCTTATCAATATTTTCTATAATAAACTTAGAGCAAGAAATTAGCATCTGATAGTCATACAAGGAATTCGGCAAGTACTTTAAAAAATTTATCTTTTAATTGGTACTTTGTTCATAAGCGATTTCGCAGTCTTTGCTGGGTGCAAATCAGTTTCGAGTGCGTCAACCTGATTAGAATATATTTGAATGCAAACTGAAAGTGTTTAGAACGATGAAAACCGATTTTTTGACACTTTGAACCGTCGTGAATTGCTTATCAGCAAAAGCAGCAAATGGCAGACAAATAAGTAGACGCTTTACATGTCGACGGCGTGTGGTCTTTTGATCATATCAATTCAATAGCAGTATCTTTATCATTTACAACACTTATTTTTCTCTAGAATTTAATGCCTATAATCTGCTTATGTAATGTCTTGAGTAGACTTAATTATACGTGCCCTTAAACATAGATTGATTGATAGCGTCATTGCTTCTGTGTCCATTGTGTTGCTTTGATATCACTAGATTCCTACTGAAATCTATTGAACTAAGTATTCGCTAATACCCTTCAACTTGAATTCCGTTTGCAGTGAGTGTCAATAAGCAGTGTAAACAATTGCTCGGCTGACTTAACAGTCAACTCACACTTATCTATCCATATTCTCATCTTCTTGTCCCCTCGTATGCAAATATAATATATTCTTGCTAATGAGTTTTCCATGCGATTTCACTTGATTATCCTGGTCATGTTAATTAAGCTCATAAATTGAATGACTTGCTAAAATTTCATAGCCCTTACGTTGGGACCGAAAACGGGGTGTAAATTGAAGTATACTTTTAGGCTGCACTTTAGTGAAAAAGGCGAAAATTATTCCACCATTACGACAAACGAGGTCGAAAGAGTTGGATACTTATGGGCAGCAATTTCTGTTATCTTCATTATGTTTATAATGTAGCATACTTTTCGTCCGTTTTGACTATTTTGCACAGCGGCTGTATAAATAACAAATTTAAGCATTTTTTGAGATATGTAGTAAATCGTAATTAAATTATTGGCTTTCGAAGGGAATTCAATTTTTCATTTGATTATAATAGAATAACAAATCGACCACTTTGAGTGGCTGCAGAGATTTAGCTGAGAAGCTTTCTAATGAATAATTCTTTATTTTTGTTGAAAATGCGATTTTAATTCGACCTTTGGCTATTAACTTCCCCATCTATATTCAAGCACACACTCTTGCCTTCAACCAGTTTCCATTCTGTAAACGAGAAAAGCGCTTCATTAAATATTATAGAGCATGCTGCATTTAATTAACACTTTTGCGCTTGAATTTGCACCTATTGTTGCTCGCATTAAAATATAACTCAATTAAAAGAGCGGGTCCAATGAGTAGAGCTGCCTTTGGTGGGGTTGCAAGTGGTCAGCCAAAGGCTTATACGCTTAATTATGTTGAATATTGTATGAAGCTGCCTTTGTACACACGGCCAACAGCGTACTATGGGGTAAACTAAGGGTATGATTCATACCTCATAATAGTAACACATCTGGTCAATATTAGAAATAACATATTTTAAAGCTAAACAAAACAAAATATATTATATACATATATAATACATATTATAAATAAAAATATTATTTTTAAAAGCTGTTTATTAACACATGAAAAATGTTTATTCACTCCATAGTGCTACAAAAAGAATGTAGAAAGGAGCTGAGAGGCAGAGAACACCAAATTCAATGGAATTCAAATTAATCGCATTTTTAAAAGTGTCACATTTCAAAGTGGGGCTTGTGCTTTTAAACGCTTTTCGCATTTGATTAACCAAATTAATCGCTAAAAGGGGGCGGCTATTTGCAATCTATTATAATCGAATTTACTTAATTCACCAGATAAAGAAAAACACGAGTATGATGTCAGAATAGCATTTGATATAGGTAGACAAATTTAAGCGGGAGTATTTGGCCTTCCTTAAATAAGTCATAGACTAACCCCAAAGCTGGACAACACTGGCAGTAATAAAATTCAATTTCATATTCTTAATAGCGCATAAATCAGCATTATTATCAAATAAATATTAGGCTGTTATGTTGCCTCCGATTATATGCTACAAACGGAAACGTAAGAAAATTACTGTTGTGGAATGTTGACAAACTGAGCGGCAAATGTGAACAGACTTCGAAGTTAACTCATAGCTCAAGATTGGCTAATTAGGCCACATAAAGGGCGTTTGCCTGCTGAGTTCTTGGCGCCTGTGGTTGCCCTTTTAAATATCAGTTAGACGGAAAGTTAGTGACTACTAGCAGTCATGACACGCTTTATCCTAGCCCCGCAGTAACCTCCAGTCGCAAGTGACAATGTGTCGTGATGTGGCTTGTAAATGGAAATGGAATGTAGGGAAATATGGGAAAGTGAGCATGGGCGACCCTTACCTTGGCAGCGTTTTGCCTTAGCTCTGACAGCCAAGTGCGCTTGACGCTGCTCATTAATTATAATTACAAGCACTCGAAAGAAAGTGAATGAATGAATGAGTCAGATGATGGCTGAAATGAGTTGGGGAACACAAAAACGGCTAGAGAGCGTCAATACGGTTAGCAGCAGGCAACCAACCGCATATCTCTGTCTCCCTGAACCAGAAAAGACAAACAGGAGGGAGTCAACAGTGTAGCCACAGTAGATGTTTGCCTCAGAGACTAGTTTCACTTTGTGTGGCGGTATCAAAAGCAATTTGGCAAGAGCAAATGCTCAGTTTGCTTTGCCTTGACTGTTTGATTGTCTGGGCATGCTGGCTCCTTGGTTAAGCATGCTCCAGATGCAGTTTCCTTTGACTGAGATTGGCCAAGTTGGCTGTCAGCAAATATTTCGGCGGACACATCAACATGAAACGAGCGTCAGTAATCCCAAAAAAAAATCTTTGAATACAATGAAGGAAAATGAAAATATGAGCAGCAGCTCGCTTTGAAGATATTTAGCCGTATTTTGCTTAAGGCTTATTTTTTTTTTACACTCACCGCCTTTTTTGTAAATTGAATTTATGTGCGTAGCACCTGATTTTAGGCACAGTTTCGGCTTTGGCTCCCGCTTCGCCAAGCCATTTTCGTGCTCGGCCTAAAAGCACGCTAAATGAATTTACATGCAACTAAGCCGATCAAATCTGATTTACAGCCGAGGCGCGGAGATTCGCACAACGCTTCCTCGGCATTTTTTTTTTTGGCTGTTCGCGTCTCTATGTAAATGTATTACGTATTCGCTTGCCACCATTTTCCAATCTACTGTGCGTCTGCCCCACGTGCTGTGATTTCATTTTTGTACGTGATTTTCCTCGCCTTGCAATAATTTATTTTTTATTTTATTTTATTTTTGCTTTTCTTTTTTTGGAATATTATGTTCATGTTTTATGCGAAATTCAAGTGATTTCTCTACTTGGCTGACGTCGATGCACGCACATCTCGTCTTGCTTTAATTTCGATTTTGATTTCGATGGTATTCTGTTTTTTTCTTCTTTCTTTTTTTTCTGTATATATGCTTAGCGCCCTCCACAATTCATTTTGCGTTGTATTGGCATCATTTTGAGCCTTGGCTCGTTTCTCATGTTAATTATTGACGTTGGTATGCCAGGCACACGCTTCAATATGTTTGCCTAATATAAAATTGATGAGTTTTCATTAATAGACTGACGCGAATGTTTAATGATATGTATCAACATTTCGAACGAGCTCTGGCTTTCTTTCAGCTCAGCAAGTGAAGCGAACTCTTCGTCTTAGAACTCAAAATAGTTGCCTCAAAGAGTCAAATTTATTAAGGAAAATTCCTTAACAATTATTGACGCATGCTGACTGGATTTTAAATTAGAAATTTGTTGATTTTGTGCGTCAGGAATTTGGGTATCATTTTATTGTAATCGATAGGATTTGGATTCGCATTCTTTTAATTTACCCAAGTCTGCAAAAATGCCAATAACAAATCCTCTTGCATCGAAATTTTATGAAGCTTTGCTGGGATTTTGGAATTTGGCAAGATAATTGATAAAACAAGCGCCAACAACGAACATACGGAGTAGACGAAGGCAGTGACAAATACCCAAGTCACGCACACACACGCGCAATCCAGTCACTCACACACACACACGCATATCAACCCAACCATTTGGCTCGAGCGTCGGCAAGTGCCTCATTATTGCGCTGAGATAAGCAATTTACTTGCTTGATATCCTTTTCCTGCTTTTCCTCAGCATACACGAACAACACAGTAGCCCCGTAGCTGAAGGCAAGTAGACAAGGGGAGGAATGGCTGGCATTGTCAGTCAGTTGGTGTCAGAGTTTATTCGACGAGACATTAAAACGCAGCGCAGTAAAAGTTGAAATGACTTCTTTTGACAAAACCCAAGCCTAAGTACTTCACATCTCATATTTTCGTTCACAATTCCTGCCCTGTTGCCAGGCATTAATTGTTGACGTAAGCTAATCTACTTATCATTTCAATTTATTTATTCCATTAACACAAAAGATAAATAAAATCTCGGAAGTACACGCGACTGTCTACCTTAAAGCGAAAGCTATGCCACATACACACACACATATACACACACTTCGTAACCCCACAAAAAAAGTAAATCCCCCTTCCAACTGACTGAATCCACTCAGTAACCAAGCAATCTGAGGTTTTCCGTTGGCCCATTAAAGCAAAAATTTTCCTCACTTCACTATGTTTGAATGTGTGTGCGATTGCAAATAAAGGTAAGAAAATATTTTCATAACTGCCGCTTCACCCTTTTGCCAACTCTGTCAAGTTTAGCAAGTGCGCATTTAAGAGGAAAAATGTACATGTGTTTCGAGTTTGTTAAAAGGCTGCTGTTAGTTTCCATCATTTTTGCATTCTGTCAAACATTTTTGGAGCTTTCGTTCTTCATCATTGCTCAGCATGAAACGGAATTGAAGTGAGTGCGACACATTTGTCATTAGAATGTTTTCGACACCAAAAAAGCAATTTTGCTTATGTTCTCTTGTTTCTTAATAGTTCAGTATTCCAATGCTTTTGGGTGTTTCAGACTGGGCGTGGTATTGTGATTTATTCGCATGTATTTCAAGCATGCCCTGTCAATTTCTCATTTCACCTAAATAGTTGCCCATATTTCAGACACACGCACACACATACATAACTCTTATACAGACGCTACCTAAAAGTATGCAACAGATTTTTCGACAACTCAAAGAAACAGAAAACGAATTTCAATGTTGTTGAGTTTCAGTTTGCTGTAAAGCATGCAAAAAACATGATATTTAAATTTAAGTAAATTCTGTTTAACTTTTTACAGGCCAACTAAAGTGAATAACAACATTTCTGTTGATTATGCAGACGAACCCTGGGCTTTTTTCTAATTCAATTTTCAGTTTTTAGTTTGTGCCTAAAAAAGTTGTTCCAGTTTAATCTTTTGCTTTGTCCTCTGTATGTTGTATATCTTTAGTTTTGTATTTTCAAGTATTTAAGTTGCATTTGTAAAGCCACAATATTGTGGGTTTTCATTTCCAGTTGCAATTAGACATTTGTAACATTTTCCAAATCCTTTTTACTTACAGGCTTCCTTCCCAAGGGACCAGACAGGCTGTGGAAAATAAATGCGAGCCGGAAATTACTTATACTTAAACAGAAATACCATTGTTCGCCAGAGTTATAATGAGGCTACAAATAACTGTGGAATTTGGCACAGTTTTTGGATTAAGTTGCTAGAGACAAAGTTTTTATCAGCTTACGCTTACGGTTTAACTAACCAAAAAAAAGTTGCAAAACCAAAATGGAATTTTACACTATGACTTGGAACAGCCGTCGTACGGATCTTGAGAATTTAATGCAAAATGACGACCGTATGTATTATATAGCGCCAGAGCAACCGCTGTTGGAGGATTATCAGAATGACAGCGGACTGCTAAAATACGCAGAGAACTCCACAGAGTTGTCGATGAGAGGCTTGGACGTTGTGTACCCCACACAGAGCATCAATGTGACTTTCCTAATGAACTTCAGTTGCGCTGCTTCCGGCGAAGATGTTTGGTCGAGTGCATACTTCGCGGCCCTTGTCTACCTGCTATACATTCCAATCTTTATATTTGCTTTGCTTGGCAATGGTTTGGTCTGCTACATAGTGCAATCGACGCCAAGAATGCGAACCGTAACCAACTACTTTATCGCCAATCTGGCGCTGGGTGACATACTCATGACTCTATTTTGCGTGCCGCCTACCTTTATCGCGCAATACATTCTCAGCTATTGGCCGTTTGGGACTGTGCTCTGTCATTTTGTCAACTATTTGCAGGCAGTGCCAGTGCTGGTCAGCGCCTACACGCTGGTTGCCATCAGCATTGATCGCTACATAGCCATCATGTGGCCACTGCGTCCTCGCATCACAAAGCGGTAAGTAGCAAATAATTATAAAATGTAAATAGCTTTGGCTTGATCTTGAAGCCTGATTGCATTTGATAGCAGCGCGTTTAAGAATGCAAGGCTCGCAATTAGCACTCGACTTAATTGTAGGCGCATACTCGTAAAAAATAATTGAATAGCTGGACACCAGTCTGGAGATCCGTGGCAGGAACCGTGTTTTGGCGCCGTTAAGTGGCCGCTTGCGTATTTGCATTGCTTGGCGCTTTAGGCATTTTGTAGCCTGCCGGCTTCCTCTTGACATCCGTTGGGAGGCCCCCCAGGGACTTCAACACGCAATGCTTTTCATGGACAGCACGTACTCCGCTCGGGCTGTGTCGTGTTAATTGGTTTAAACAGTAACTGTAACCCAAGACAGAGGAAAACACGACGCGACGCGACTCAACGCAACGCAACGCAACGCGACGTGGCATGGCATCTGCTGCAAATCCTGCCCGACTGGGCCACTGGCCGCCATTCAATGTCAATTTGCTTTGTAATAGGATACAAAGAACACTGTTTGCCCCTACTCTATCACCACTACGACCACCACCGCCACTGCCATCACTCCTCTTCCCTTCTAAGCTGCTAGTTGACTTTCGCTGCGCTGTTGGCGCACTTCTTTGCGCTCGGTTGCTGCTTAATAGCGGTTAAATGTGTGGGTCGGTGTGGCATGTACTATAAGAGGGTGCTCGACACAGGAGGTAAGCCAATGGAAGGCTAAATTTATGACACGCCCTGTCAATGAGTGCGTGCGCGCACTCAAAGGAGCGTGGCTTTCGTGGCATGTGCAAATATTTGAGAGACAGCAAGTAAATAAGGTTTATAATTATCCAGCCAGCCTGTAATTCACTCGCTCACGCAGTTCCCCAGCTCAACATTGTGATAGGAACATTAAAAGCTCACTTCACCCATGGCACAAAGATCACGTTAGACGGTTTAGAGTCTCACACTGCATACGGAGCGTATGCGCAATATGCGTGCGTCATGACGATAAAGCATTCTTTGATGTATGGTTGGCAAAAGAAGTCAATGATGTATTGGGCTGATTTGGGTATTTGACATCAATTTGAATATTTGCCTAGAACTACTATCGATAATTTACGCTAAACTCAATAGAAGTTGATAAGCAGTTTAGTTGAAACTAATATTTGATAAGCGGACACATATACAAAGTCATATTAATTGAATTGACCAATAATGATACATTCTGCTAGTGCTAAGCTTGTTATTGTATGGATGCTGATGCATCGCACCACAATGCGTATGCGTAATATTTATGAGTATAGTTACTGAAACTCTTTTAATTGAAATTAAACATTTTAAATTTAATTTAAAAGTTATTATACATTTTCTATGCCTAATTTGATATTATTTTGATACTAATCTATACGAAATACAAATTGGAGTTCATTCACTCACAATTTATTGCACTACTATGCGTATGCGTTATATTTAAGACCCTTATTAAAACTCTTTCAATCTCTTTTTCAGCTATGCCAAGTTTATTATAGCTGGCGTTTGGTTTATTGCGCTCGCGACTGCATTCCCCATTCCCGTCGTCTCACGCATCGAGGTTCCTCAGTCACCCTGGTACATAAAATGCGAGAAGTAAGTATGAACTATAAGTTAAAACACGCCGACAACCCTGTTGGGAGATTCCGCTATTCCGTCCGCTTATGTTTTTTGTGTGTGTGAGTGTATGCGTGCTTCAAGTGTAGCATGAAACAAACGACTTCGTGGAATTGTCAGACGAGTGGCAACACTTGAGAAGATGTGTGGGCGTATTTAAGTCATTCACAGGGCAAGCTTGGGGCGCAGCTGACGTCATTCAGCCTTGGCAACAGTATTTGGCCCCTTTTTGCCTGTTGATATCGATACCCAAGAAGTCCGCACTTTAAGCATACATTTATTCTAATGGACCACTTGTGGAAATTCTCATTCATGTGGAAATTTAGCAGATTTCAAAGAATTCGCTAAATCAACAGTTTTGCTTGAATTCAAAGCAAACTAAAATAACGGCAAACAAAAACGGTCTTGAAAATTCAGACTAAAAAGCATGTTGAAATGTGCACATAATTACTAGAGTTAAACAGCATTCTATTACTGCTATCAGCAGCTCAGATTGTTGCACAAAATGACCAAAATGTTGACGTTGCACATATGCAGGCGGTTTGTACTCGACGGTCTGTGCTGTCAAAGAACGTGCCTAATTACCACAACATCAGCTAGGGCTGTGGTGGTCAAAGAAGTTTGCGTCGATTGCGTGGCCCATCCAAAACAGACGTTGCCTGCATTACATGGCTGGACATGGCCACAATGGGCAGCAGATGAAATGAAGTGCATAAAAAATTGTAATTTTATAGTGTATGCAAAATATCCCCTCTCTCATACATTTGCATATTCAGCAGACGCAGTTACAACAGACGATGGAAAATAAATTAAATAGCTGCAGGATGGCATTTCCTTCCATTGTTGCCGCGCAAGAGGGGAAAGTCCGAAGCGCTTAGCATAAAAATTAAATTGCGCGGGATTGCGACTATGCGTGCAGACAACTTTTAGGTTGAGAGTGTGTGTGTGTGTGTGTGTGTGTGTGTGTGTGTGTGTGTGTGTGTGTGTGTGTGTGTGTGTATGTGATGGGTGCTTGCAGTTGACAGCAGCACGAAATGGGCAGATTTTATAGTACGCTCTCGCTCCATTATACTAATGCAATCTTTTCTGTTCGCTTTTGTGCTCTGCTCTATTTTATTGCATGCACGCAACATTCTCTTCCATTTTCGTCATTGGTCCATCTACGATGTATCCTTGTCCACGCATCAGATACATTTGCCGTGAAATGTGGCCAGAAGCAAAACAGGATTACTACTACACACTGGCCCTATTCACACTGCAGTTCATCCTGCCGCTGCTAGTACTCATATTCACCTACACACGCATCGCCATCGCCGTTTGGGGCAAGCGCCCGCCCGGCGAGGCGGAAAATTCGCGAGACCAGCGCATGGCGCGTTCCAAGCGTAAGGTAAGTTCAATCTGCATACAAAAATTTCCACTTTCAGATAGTCGACCGCAAAAACTAATTTGTGTGGCCAAATGGATTTGTCCAGAGTAGCTGAAAGTTCTACCAAACAAAAAGCAAAAAAAATAAACCAAAAAATACTATTAGATAAATGGCAAATGCAAATTTCGAAATCCTTTTAACTCACTCGAGTACATTTTCTCTTCCTTTGCCGCACACATCAAGTTCCGAATCTTGGCATCTGAAGTTTTCTGCTTTATTTTTAGGCCATGGAATTTTCCTTGTGGGAATCTACTTTAAATATTTAGCATGCCCATGCCCTAGACTACTGCTCTCAAAGTGTTGTGCATTTTCCGACCCACTGGCCCCGCAGCAATTGGAAAATTCTCACTCTGGCTATTTGCATTTGCCTATAGCCATTTCATTCAAATGCAAAATAGAATACTTCACTGCGTAATCACATTTTGTGTTTCATTGTTCAGCTCCTGAAAATAGTTTAAATTATTGAGTAGAGATTGAAGGATTTACGCTTTAAGTACTTTGCATGAAATAATGGTAATCCGTAAAGCTTTGCTAATACTAAAAATCACACATTTTAATACCATTGTTTCGGCATTATTCAATGTTAGGCATTAAGTCAATTGGTTGCCAATTCAATCCTAGAGTCAAGGCACAACTCTTGCATGGCAACGAGACGTCTTGGGAGTTGAGACTCGAGAGTCGTCAAATTGAACTGGAGGTTAAACTTGTCAGCATTGCAAATCCCATATAATGTTCACATAATCAGCAGACGCCACAGCTCCGCTTCCAGCTGTTTGGCTGACTGGCTGGCTGGCACCCAACCCAACCATTTGTAATATATGTATTTTAAATAAATAAATAAGTAAAGATTTATGCGGCGCATGCAGTGTCGAGTACGTGAGTTGGAGACGTCTGCAACGCCACAAAAGATGCAACTTGCAACTGCGGCTGCGGCTGAGACAACGACTGCGTCTAAAGATGCCACCTTTTGTCGACGATCACTTTTGTGGTTTCCAGGAAGTGTTTGGGTCACAGCAGGCGGAGCGTTGCGGGTGACGACCACGTAACCAGTTGTTAAACGAGCCTTCTCGCTTTATGGCCAATTGAATTGTGGAATTTCCATAGAGGACCACAGTCTGCTGTCAGACACACACACACACACACACACAGCTAAAGAAAGAAAGCCTGTTAGGGTACAAATTTATATGCCAGCTTTGACCTCAACGCGTTAGCCACGCAGCTGGGCATCTGGACAGCTGGACAACTGAACAGGGTAGCTGGGGAGCTGGGATAGCTCCACTGATGTCCAGTCTCGCATATTAAGTATTGAAGCCTCTTCTCGGTTTTAATTAACATTTGGCGAGGCTTAATTAAGCCGTGTCATAAGATTGACATGCACCCATCCATCAGTATGTTTTTTGGGCTGCCTTTCTGGGTGGATGACTGGTTGGCTGGCTCCCGCGCTGGCTCCCTCTGTTTGTCTGGCAGGCAATTATAGTATGTTCATCTTGCCATATTTTGGAGTCGTGGCATCCATCGAGTGCATCTGTTGATTGAACACGAAAATAACTGAAATCCCAATAGCGACAGATTCCCTGGGCTGGCGTAGCAACAAGATAAATATAATAATGTACAGACTGTTGCATCTCACTGCACTCTTCATCTCATCTCCTCCTCTTCTGCTGTCTGTTGGTGAACTCCTCCCTACATTGCTGCCCCCTCTTTCCCCAGCAAATACGTTACCCAATTGGGGCCCAAGGCAGCATCTGCCATTCACTTTTTGTTCGGCCGTCTCGTTGGTCAATCTGGGGGCCATCATCCATCCAATCCTTTGAAATGCAGCACCAAATACGCTGCCAGAGATGTTGCCGCATTTTCTCATGACTGTCGACTGGGCCAGTTGACAATTTCTTCCTCGTTGCAACAGCTCAACATTTTGTTGGCCAACTTGGCAGCTGAAAATGATTAGCAACTTCTGCTTGTGGCCAATAAATTGATGGTGCGCAAAAATTATAAAATGTCTTTAGGTGGCGTATACGTGATAAACAAATCTAATTGAATTGATATGTTATTCGTTTGTACACTTAGGCTTCTTCATTTCGTTGGCTGATTTACAAAATGCATGGACAATTTACTTCAAATATTTGCGAAACTCTTCCTAAATTCGTTTGCACGAGCTGCAAATCACAAGCGACTAATTGCTCACAACGGCAAAGCACAGCATCAAGTCCAGCCATGGGAAAAACACAAGAGCATGAAAAGCCGAAAATGTAATGCAATAAAAACAATCAACTAAAAGGAATAATAAAACTGCTGACTTACGGCGATGACACGCCACAGTTGACAGTCCGTTTTGCCCGCTGGCACGTTGAACGGTTTGCAAGTTGCAGCGGCAAATGTATCTCGATGCCACATCATCGATGGCCAAACTGAGCTGCCCATTTGAGTTGAGCCGCTTTGGAGCTGTCGCTTTGTCAAATCGACGCCAGTGAATTGGAAATTTGCCTCATTTGGCTGCAATTCGCAATTGCTACTTGTTCGCATGTAAAACTTTAATTGCATAATTGACTGCAAGAGGCAAACGTTGAGTGTATAATCGAGTGTGAGTGTGTGTATGTGTGTGTGAGTGTGATGTGTAAGTGTGTGGTCAGTAAGCAAAGCCCCTGATCCTAGGTATACTACAAGCATGTTGAGTGCTCAAGTGGTGACCACGCCACAACAAAGACTGATGACTTGTCCGACAAACAGACCAGACGAGACCGCAGCATGCATAGTTGAGAGAGGGGCATGGCAGGGAGCAGGCTTGACCAAATGCCTCAACAGAGGCGGCAACTGGCTCCCCATTTGATGCATCAGCTTTGTTGCTCTTTTCTTTTACACAAAGTATCTTTCTTTCTTTCTTTCTTCGTCATCGTCTGGCTGCTGAATTGTGTTAAAATGTTAATTTCGCATTACGTAATCTGTGTCATATCCAACAGGCGGCATGCAGCAGGCAGCATGCAGCTGAAGCAGCTGGGTCGCGGTTCCGTCCCAAGTCTCATCATCCTCATCATCGTCGCACACAAAGAGACACACATACAGGCATACAATGGCGAGTGCTTGGGAAAAAAAGTGAGAGGATTCCCAGGCTTGGCCAGGCCTACAGCTGTTTTGGCTTTGGTTTTGACTGCCTCTGCCTTGGCTAGTCTCTACTCTGAGTGCCCCCATCCACACCCACACATGCACTCAGATTGAAGCAGAAGCAGAAGCAGAGGCAGAGGCAGCGCCAGAGACTTCGCATGGTTCGCACATTTTGTGCGTTTTGTGGCAAATTAAAAGATATCGCCGCAGTCGGCAACGTCACAAGCACAAACACAACAGTTGCACAGACTGCAATTAGTTACAGCCTGCAACGATTTTCTCTCTCTTCTTACCGCTTGCCACACACATGCACTACGATGTTGCATGGCATGCGTTTATCTGGCCAATTGTATCTTGCTGTTTATTGCCGGATTCTCTTTGCATTTTTTCTTTCACTTCTTTCTCCCCTTTTTGTTTTTGACTGACATTCCTGGCTTTGCCTTTGCCTTGGTCCAGGCATCTCTCTCTCTCGCATCTCGGACCTTTTCGTTTGATTTATTTGCTTTCAATTTGTTCACGTCAAATACAACTGTCTGCATTTTTCTTCGTTGTCAAAGGTAAAAATTGCAAAAATGTTTTTTTGACTAGAATTTATATACGAAATGCAGACAGTTATTTATCATTACCTTTAATGTAGAGTCAGCGTCTATTTGAGTCGCCAATGGCTACGTGACAATCTGAGCGATGAGCTAAGTTGTTGCAACACGTGTACTTTTATCTGGTATTCAATCACTTAACTTTATTTACCACATGTTGCAGTTTCATGCAACTATTGCAAATCATGCGAAAGTATCAAAATAAAGTTAGGGTTCACTTTCTACTTCCTTGTGGTTATTCTGAGCTAGTAAGTGCTAATTTCTCAGTCTCTGCGTTTGTGCCATAAATTAACCAGGATGTAATATAATTGGCCATTAATCGCTTAGCATTTAATGCATATAATTCCCCGACTCGTTGTAAATATTTGTTCATTTGTGTATTCATCAATTATGAAGCAATTATTCGATAATGTGGCACATTTCATTTGGTTGGACACCTGCTACCTGCTACTCTTGCTTTTGCTTACTAGACCATGGTGTTTATTTAATTGGCTTTGTCAGTAGCTAAACAAATGGTTAGCAAATAATATGTTTGGCTCATAAATTGGCTAATTAAGGCTCGTAAATAAAATTGAAATTCAAATAAGCCAGCAACAAAAGTATATAACAAAGCCGCAGCAACCGACTTCGCTTTGCATGTCTGAAATTTCACTCTGCTTTGGACAAAGTCATTGGCGGCTTCTGCAGCAGACTCCAAGTGGCATCAGCATGACTTGCTCCATTGCCACCAAGGAGCAGTTCCTGGGAAGATGGTGATGGAGATGACTGAGCCGAGCCGACAGGGGCGAATTCAGTGTCTGCAATTGCCATCTGACAGCTGTCGCTGCATTTGTTGTTACATCTGCTCACAGTTGTTGTTGGCTGTAGTTATTGTAGTTGTTGTTGTCATTGTTGTTGTTTTTGTTGTAGTTGCTGTTGTTGTGTGTTACATAAAGAAACATCTTGTCTGTTTGCTTGGACGCCCCGAACAAGTTTATTCTACAACGAAAAGTGAAAGGCTTTGCACTTGTAGTTGACTTTTTGTCTTTATTGTTTTTGTATATCGTTTGTGGACAAATTCGGGTCAGTGACGCATTAAAATCTGCTTAGCAACAATACAAATCTGTATGCAATCTGAATGTGCTCACAGCTATCATTAAACAGCACAATGTAACTGTCTGTGACTTCATCTCTCGTCTGACAATTACTTGTAGTACATAAAGATACTTTATATATTTTTTTATTTCATTGTTAATGCTGCAAATTGCTATAGAAATCTAGCCTGCAGCAGTCTAAAATTTATCTCTTGTATCAGTTTTAACAGCTGCAAAAATACATTAGCAAAATATCAATAAACTCAAATAGAATTTACAAAAATTGCATTAAAAATCAATACAAAAGCAATTTAGGAACTTAAAATTCATTTAGTAATTGCAAATATTAAAACAGACAATATATAACTAAATATTCAATTAAAAATATTCTCGTCAATTTTATACCTTATTTTAATATATTCCGAATTTACAATTTATATTCCAGACATTAACTTTAACTTTGACTTTACAAATCTATTAAGTATACGCACTGTGTTACCCACTTCATGGGTCAGGGTATAAAGATATGTATGGACAAGCCTTCGTTGCCAGTCAGCTAAGTTTAAGTTGTAATTAAAATGTTTACAACACCATGAAATGAACAAAAGGCTGTCGATTCGATGTACTTTTTAAATTGAAAATCCCAAAAGTGGGCGCCATTTACAGCGATTTTCATGCGCCTTCCTGTCAAGCTGGCCGCATTCAATGAATACTGTCTGGCTGAGTGGTTGAGTGTGGGTGTGGCGATGGGTGGGAGTGTGAGCGCTTATCTGAATATAAACAAAAGTGTTTTCCAGCAAAGCCGGTAAAGGCATGTTCAATAAAAATACGCAAATTGTCTTTAAATCGATTGACTGGCAAGGTGTCACTTACCTTAGGCAAAAAACTTGGTAAATAAATGTTCAACAGTATTCGGTAATATTCAGGTGCTTCTTGTATTTTGACAAGACTGTAGTGCATTTTAATTGCAAGCGATAAGCAAGCTTTCAATAAACGCGACGGCATTAGCTGAAGAGGCTGAGAGCGTGTAGCATGTTGCATGGGGCAGCCGCAACATTGGTTGAACGTTAACGCTTACTTGAATTCGCATTATTTGTCTGCAGCCAGTTGAAACCCGTAATTAGTTTACACTTGCGGTAATTGCGGCATAAATCTTCAGCTGCAAAGTGTCGTAATATCAAAGGTACACACATACACACACACACATGACATTTGTATTGTTTGTTTGTATTCCCTGCACACACAACTTTATTACGTCGCCAGTCCCTTCTCCCATCTCCCATCCCTCCCTCTGGAAATGGAGGATGAGGCAGCGTGCAGCATTATCCCAGACCATCCGTGGCAGCAAAATGATTTGTAGCTCTAATGGGTGTAAAGTCAGTTTGGTGTGCCATGTGGCAAGCGAAGTGAACTGCATTAGAGGCCAGTAGAGTGCCCAAGTTGGAGAGTTGGAACTGCAACAACGACTCTGCCGTCACGTTATTTGCCACAGTAAAAAGGCACAATAGTAAAAATAATTTCTCGTCTTGTAAATAAAAGCATAAATATGGCTCTCCGCTTTTGGGCTCCCAGTGGCGCTTTGCTTTGCACTTTCTTTGCCGCTCGCTTTTGCCTTTGTCCCTGCGATCATCTATCTCGAAGCTAGTTGCCCCCCAGACGGAAATAATGTTGTGCTATCATTGCCATTTTAATGCTGAACCTTTTTACAGACTCACACTCACACAGACTGTGGACCTCAAGTGGCAGCACTTGGTATCGTTTCAATTGCCAACCAACCAACCGGCAACTGGCAACTGAAGCTTGTGAATAGTTTCTGGGTTTGTGTGTTTGTCGTATAATGTTACTATTATTGCTGCCACACGTTTTATGATGCCATTAAGGATACGACTATGCGAGCATTGAAGGATCTGCGTGTCTGTTGCTTAGAAAGGGTCACAGAAATGGCATTCGAATTAAATGCTGGTTAAATTTTAAATGCCTGAGAACTGCAATTTAATTAACAGCTCAGTTATTGCACCCTAATTAATACGCGAGCTTGCTCAACTGTTGAATGCGCAACCAGCTGGATTATTATCATGTATTCAGCAGCCAAACATAATGGCCAGCGCCTTCAGTTCAGTTTAATTAAAACGTGAGCAATTGCCATAATGAGGTACACGCTTGATTAAAGGTGCAACACATCACTTGAGGCAAGCATTTCACAGTTCAGCAGGATGCGAAAAGAGTAAACGGCAGATGCAGCGACTCCACGATTGACCCCAAGGCAAATAAACGGTAGCAAGACGAAGAGTCTTTAGTCTGAAACCCATTAGAGCAGTGCGACTAAGAGAAACGACAAACTGCAAACATTTATTTTGAAATAAACCAATCTGTGCAATTGCATAAGCTGTCAAGATGCAGATATCCACAAGTATCCAAGCATCCAAGAGATACAAGCACTCTGCTGTGCGCGACTTGCAAACTTGCAGACGACATTCGCACTTTGTCAACGCAAATTGCTTTATTAGATAGAGGAAATGCATACTTTAGGAGTACGAAACAGCATTTAGCATCTATGAAGCTAGTTGACTGTTTTGATTTATTTTAAAGATACAGTATCTTATCTGCAAATAAATCGGAGTATTTCATGCCTTTTGAATACAATTTAACGTCTATTGAGTAAGTTAAGCATTATGATTTATTTTAAAGACACTGTATTTTATGTTATCTGCCGATAAATTTGAATATTGAAAACTAAACATAAATAAGCTCAATTTGTACTGAAAAATCATAAGTTTTAGGAATACAATTTGCCATCTATGAAGCTAGTTGACTTTTGACTTATGAAGTAAGTTTAGTTCGTTAAGTATGTATGTTCTTGAATTTTAGCCTAAAATTTATTTATACTATAAATGCCATTTAAAACTTAAATATACAATCCATGCTCTTAAATTTACAACATCTTGTATCTGTATGTATCTTTGATTTATTAGCAATATACTAATGGTATCTTCGACTATTAAAAGTAATTTTAGCTGATTTGTTAGAAGTAACATGTAATGTTCATTAAATTGTGCATAATCTTTAATATATGTATTTAATTTAAAGCTTTGTATTTCGCGCATGCACAAAGCAATTTAAGTTTTATTACTTACATAGATGGTGAAACATATTTCTTGTCGGCGCAACTTTATCGAGATCCTCAATCATTGTGGTTTGCATTTTGCAGTAATTTTTAGCTTGGCTGCCTTTTGGCCAACTCAATCGATGAGAAATGTGGCTCTTAGATGGCTTTAGTTCGCCGTGCTTCGCTTTTCTTCTTCGTTTTCTGACCAGCTGAAGGCACTTAGCGTCTTGGCTTGCCTTGGGCCTCGTGCTTCATTTGGGCATTTCCTGGCACGTTATGTGTGCGCCTGTCGAAAGGTTAAGAGCCAGGCAGTGGCAGCAGCAGCGGCAACGGCAACGGCAGGCAAGTGGCAAGTAGCAAGCGGCAAAGGCGCCTTTCATTCGCCTTCCTTCGCCTTGGCCTGCCAATCTTGGTTGTAGCTGTCGCTGTTCGTTGTGTGTTGCGGTCGTTGTTGCATTTGCAACTGTGGCAAGGCCTGCAAGGTTAAGTGTGTTGGTGCGACCGCTTGTGGTTACTGTTTTAGTTTTATTGGCTGCTGCTGCTGTTGCTGCTGTGTGTGGGGGGCAGATTTGCAGTTTCGCTTTTGGGGGAGAGGGTTAACCACAGCAACTTTTGTCCACATGTTGTCAGCGTTGTCGGCGCAACCAAAAACCAAAACCAAAACCGAAACCGAAACCAGTTTAGCCAGTGACCTTTTCGTGCCGCACACAATTTCCATAAAGCCTCTAATCGAGCCCGGTGTCAGGTGCGTGCATCGCCAGCCCGGAGAGAGGGAGAGAGAGAGATGAGTTGCATTTAGAGTTTGTGGCAAAGCCAGCGGCAGATACAGAGACGGAGAAACAGAGGCGTCACCTAGGCCTATCAATAACTCAGACAGCAACTTGCAAAATGTTTATACACTTGGCGAATATTCAACACGCAACGTAATTTGCCGCATCCGTTTGGCATGAACTGTCAAATGTTGCCCCAAGCTTTGAGCGCACTGAGCTGACTGACAAGCGACCTTGCCACAATGTGCTCAGGAGTGTTGTAATGCTGCCACAGCATAACTTATTAAGCATGTGGCATGACTTGACCGTTTCCCTTTCCCTTTTTCCACTGGTGGCTGTCTGACTGGCTGGCTGTCAGGCTGGATGGGCAGCTTTTCCGGCTCTCATTGAAGTCATTTCGTTCGTTGGGCCATAATTATCACCCCATAATTTATAAGTATACAATCACGTAGCACAAAATATGCGATATATGATGTATGTGGCATGTGCGGCGGATGCCTCATTTAGATGTAAGTGGTTGTGCCAACAGCAGTTGCCGCAACTCAAACACGTTCGCTCATTAATATTTACGCTGCCAATTGAAGCAGTTTCTGTTCGCTAAACGACGTCAACAACAACAGCGACAACAACAGCAACAACAAACAGCAACAAAGCTGAAGCGACTCGTACAACATTGTCAACGTTGCATGCAAAATGAAAACAAGCGGCGATTTTCGCCTCGGGCATTACTCATACGTCCTGTTGGCGACGCCTAAAATGCATCATAAAATTGTTGCAAAAAGTTATTAAACCAAGTGATACTCTACAAACCAGATTTAATTGGAATTCAATCAAAGCAATTAATAATCAAGCAATTCACCTTGGCTTAGAATTTTATTCTTAATATTTATTTTAATTAAATTCTGTAAGTTGTTAAGAGTAATAACAAAAGTCTATAATATTTAGAATGCCAATGTTTCTTGTATCGTCTGAGACACATTCCTTCAGCCTTAGTCAATTTAGCAACACTCTTTCCAATTCATTTTGAGCGTCTGCAAATTATCTATGCATGCTGCATGCCAATTGTCTGTGGCATGACCAAATTTTTGGCCAATTCTCTGTCTCGTTCGCCTCCAATCGCATAAATCACAAGGGGCGTCTGTCATTTGACTGTGTCTTCGTTGACAGCGTTGAATTCTGCAGCGAACATTTAAATTAATTTTGGACCATTGCGAAAGTGTCGTGATATCGGGGGGGAAGACGCAACAACAGCCGATGGCGAAGGCAACATCTCCGCTGCGTATTGGCAGATGGAAAGCGAAAGTTTCTTGGCTGTTTGGTGGGAATCTCAGTCTGGCAAACGAATTGGCCATTTATCTTTGGCTCAATTTACGCTCTCTTACCTAATCGTCGATTGTTGCTGGATATTGGGTATTGGCCTCGGCCAGGTTTTTGGAATTGCGGGAGGTTGTCTTCAGACTCTGCTTGGTTGCTTGCTCGGTTGTCTGACCCGTTTGACTCGCAGACTCGCAACTTGCAAAGTCGCAAGTCTCATCCTTGCGGCGCGTTTGCCACGCGTTCCGCAGCTGCCATAAATCGCATTGATTATCGCGCCTTTTACACACACTGTCACACTCATATATATATATATATTTTTTTTTTTTTGGCGCACTTTCAATCGCATTCTGCAGGTTTTATATAACCACACACTCCGCAGAGATGACTTTCATTGAACTCGACTGCGGACTCTTCACAGGTTACTGCTCTCGATTTCGTTGGTCATTCTTTTTACTTTCGGTTTTCAGTTTTATTGTCGTTGTGGCCCTAATTGATTTTAATAAGTTTTGTTTGGTTTTTTCATTTTCTTGTTTTTTGTTATTCTCGTTTTGGTTTGGACCTTCGTTTACTTTGGTAATTTTATATTACCAAGCTTCGCACTGCAATCGATTCCCTCTTGGCCTTGGCTCTTGGCTGCTGGCTGCTGGCTACTGGCATCTGCTCTGCTTGATGGTTTTTGCTTTCCATTTGGATGGCTTTTGGGCGTGTTTACGCTTAATCAATCTTCTGACCTCAAGTTTTCGGACGCTTGTTTTGCCAGCAGCTTCAGGCATCTGCCTCAGACCCAGATTGCCCCGGATCATTTGCTGAAAGTGTTAAAACTGAAATCAATTTACGCAAAATATAATTTCGTCTTTCGTATTTCATGACTCGTTTAACTCGATGCCAAAGGTGCTGCTGCCGGCTGCTACTTTGTCACAACGTAAAATCTCATACGATTGTGATTCTTTTTGCTTTATTTTTATCCGCACTTGACATTTTATGTTTTAGCTTTTTGCTTGGTAACTATTGACAAAAGAGCTCTGTAAATGAAATTGCTTTTGCTATTTTTCAAGTTTGCTCGAAAGCTCTTAATTTAATTTTGTTCTCTTACCGAATTGATGGCTCTTTTTGGCTTTGCCCTGACAAATTCAATTACATGGCCCTTAAGCCTAATAATGTTCAGTGTTCCGAATTGAAATGGCCAGAACATTTCCTCGAGTGGCGAGTGTAGAGACAACTTCCGGAGTTAAGCACCGGAACAAAAGCCCGTTGCCATAATGTTAATCTAAATGAAGCATTTAGCTAAGCATTCCTTTAGCAATCACTGCACCGATCACTTGAGCAGCAACCAAGGCGACGAAGATGGAGTAGAAGTTGAAGTTGAAGTCAAAGACGCAGATAAAGATGCCGAGATACAGATACAAATTGGCGATACTCCAAGAAAGGTAAAAAAGTAAGAGGTTGGCACGCATCTTCCACAAGCGCAATTTATGTAAATAATTGTGGTTTCTTCTAGCTGAACAAGCGATTACATAACTGGGATAGACTGAAAGATAGAGGGGGATGGAGGAGTGGGTGCAGTGTGGTCAGTCAATGCAGCAAAAGAGACGCAGAGACAACACGAGTACGAACGCGAACGTTAACGTTAACGTTAGCTAGCTTTTTTGTGTGTCTAATGACCATTTGCATTATCTTCTTCAGCTGCTGCCGGTTCTCCAAATTGCACGAAATATTCACAAAGCGGTGAATGGCCCAAAGGTGCGGGCACTGGCGAAGGGGAAGGGAAGGCAATGAGGAGGCGCGTGTAATGCTGCTGTCTTGACAAGTTGTTTCGTCAGATATGCAAATGTGTCGATGTTTTCTAAGAGTTGTTGCCATTGTCTGTCTCTCTGACTGTCCCTCTGACTGTTCGTCTGACAGCGTCTGGGCACGTGCAAACGTGGAAACACCTCAGAAATTACCAGATAATTTAAAAGAAATGAGCCCAGGAAATGTGAATATAATACAACAGCGACAACAGCACTAGCATTCGAGTGCGCTGCGCTGAGCATCTTTTGATGTTGCTATGAATTTCGCAAAGGAAAAATGTAATATATACACACAGAGGTATTCTCGGTAGAAAAGAAGCTTTAAAATATGCAACACATAAATTCATATTTCATAAAACTTGTTTCTTTTTTGCTCTTCATTTTGATGCTTTACATGTTGTCGGCGTTCTGCAGTTTCACCTTTGAACAAACGCCTCAGTGACCGCGATCCCATGATGCTGGATGGCAACTACGTACTCGTAGCTTCATCTCTTGCATTCCCACAGTTCATATAAATTATACGACTGCCAAAGAGCCCTATGCACAGCATTTTAACACACAAATTCAATTCCGCGATTTCACTTTGGGTTCGACTTTTATTATTCACTGCTCTCCGTTGATTTGCACCAGACACCAAGGCAGTCTTGGTGACGGGGGGCGTAACTTTAAGGCAGCAGGGAGCAGGGCGGTAAGGGCGTTTCGTTTGACTTGCTTCGATTGAGTGCCAAAGCAGAAGCAAAAGCAAAAGCAGAAGCAACAGCTGTGAAACATGCATATTTTAAATTCCCAACGGCAAACTGCAAAACTGAATCCGCTGCGACACGAATTGCAGAGCAGCAGGCAACAAAGCAAATGCAATTTTAAGCGCAATAAAATTCAAACAAACGAAAAAATGTCGAGCAACTGGCAAATCTAAGGAAACCCCGGCACTCGACGTCAACTGCTGTCGCGACTCGGCGTTGAAAGGCGAACAAAGCCAATCCAATGCACGCGAATTCAATGAGATTCAAAGCAAATGCAGAAGTTGACCTTATAAAAAACAAATAAATAAATGAAACCAAAAAACAACTAGAGTGGCGGGTTTGAATACACATTGCTTTATTGAGATAGGGAATTGCTAAATACATTTCAGCTACTGTATTACTTATCTTGAGTTACAAATGATCTGTGAGTTACTTGTCTAGGCAATCAGATACGCATTTCAAGGTTAAACGATAATAGAGTAAAGAAACAAGTAAGAAAGCTACAGCCGAGTGTGCTCGACAGCGAGATACCCGCTACCCTTTTTGAGTAAAAGCAAAAGAGTGCTTGCTGAAATATACCAAAGGGTATACTTGGTATATTAGGATAGTACTATATTCAAAATATACCATAGAGTACAAAATGTACCAGATTGTCAGCGAAAGCTACTAAGATCCGTAGTAAGTAGACGTTTTTCCATACAAAAGTACATTTACTTTATAGGGAAGGAGTTGCCGCCTTCTGCCTGTTACTTGAATTTCTTTAAGCACAAAGTTATAATACTCTTCTACCCTATGGGTAGCGGGTATAAAAATCGCCAACTACACGCAGTTTAAGCTACGCACTTCAAGGTGACAGCCAGAATGAAGGACATTCTGGCTGTCACCTTGAAGTGCGTAGCTCGTTGTCATAATGGGGTTGCTCTTTTAATTTAGACCCCCATTAAGTCGGACATCTCGGCTCGTTTGGCATCATTTCTCAGACAAATGTCGCTGCTTGATGACGGCTGCTGTCGTTGACTTTTACGAGTTCATTACATGAACTTTTACGATTTGAATAAAAACAAAAAAGCACAAAAAAAAAAGAAACGCGGCAACAATTGTTGGGCACGTTAAGTGCGCACAGCCTCTGCAGATTTGTGTATTTGTGCCCTCAACTCAATAGATAGTCAAATGACGGGCGATTTGCTTTAACGATTTGCGTTGCACTTTATTCGATGCGACACAAAAAGCAAACAAAAAATTACGCATACGCCATGTAGGTCTGCGACGCTTTCTGCATGCTCACATTAAATCAGTCTTTTACGGACTTGGCCGCGTTTATATCAGCTGCAGTTGTTGTTGTTGTTGTGTTGCCTTGACAAACAAGCTGCAGCGGCTCGTAATACGTTTAATTGAAGCGCTGGAACCGTTTGGCGACTTCGCTTGGCCCACATTCTGCGCCCGCTCCATAGAAACTTGTTTCCACTGTCAATCCATCAGCAACAACAACTTCAACTCCAACTCCAACTTCAACTGTTGCTCTTGGTTACTGTGTTATGGCTTAGACTCCCAGAGTTGTTACACTTACACGAGTGTTTCGAAGCGCTTTCATTGCTTTAGTTTCACACGATTTGCAGCACGGGCAAAAACTACAAAAACTACAAGCGAAGAGCAACAAAACTGACTGCCAAATCTTATCTCTAACACTTCCGCCATGTAATGAATGCCTCACTTTTTCATTGAAGTATTTACGTTCAACTTCAAAAGAAACGAACGAAAAACTAAACACCATCTGCGCTCTCTCGTCTATTCATGGTCGGGGCCACGATCCAGAGCTGCACAAATAATAAATGCTTGCAACATGTTTCGCTTATTTGGACGAGTGCCAAGACTAACAATTAGGCCACATCCTAGCTGAGTCAAGGCGTCATCTCCCTGTTTAGCAAAATGAAATAACGCTGCAAAACTGCAGCCATTAATATGCAAATGCATATTAAAAGTGTCCCCTCCCACTATGAAACCAGGGCAAACTTAATGCACAATTTGCTCCTGTCGTGAAGAAAAACACGAGACGGGGCAAACGAATGCGAAGCGTCCTTGCCACACATAAATACTGCTCGTATAGTATATACATATTTTTGCTTGTAAGTAGATGCGCTTATGCAATTAAATTAACAGCAGGAGCAGCAGCTGAATGTAAACTACTAACGAGACACATGACTCATTCCCTGTAATCTTAACTCTGAGCCAAAGGACATCAAAGGTGGGTTAGAAGCGCGTTCATGAGCCAAATTGCTAAAAATTAGATTAATTATTTTCACTCCTTTTGCATTTCGGTTTATAAATGAGTTTAGCGAAAAGTTTTAAGTGTCATAAAGCTAATAGAAATAAATTGCGCAAGTTTTTAACTTCAGCTGCAGTTAAGATAAGACATGAACTAAATTTTACGGACGAGTTGAAGTTGAGCTAACAATCGTGAAGCAACTCGTACAAATACATACATATAATATATCATTGGTAAAATTGAAAAAAAGTAATTTGAAATTTCGTAAAAACCTTATTTATGCTTTAAATTAAATGCACTTTTTTTGACTTGACTCCAAAAATTTTCATCACACTCTCATCTCTAGTTACTGTTCCAAGCAGCTCAACAGGCAACAAATCTCGCGTCTCTCAGTTCTCAACTAAGCAGCTAAACAGCTGAGCGAAACGGTGTTGGTTGGCCAAGTTTCAAATGCAGGGATAAACTTTCGTAAGCTGTTGCAACTTTAGAGTAGAAAGTTTTAATTACCACAGACAAAAACTTTGCTGAAATGAGCTTTAAATCTAAAATGAAATATCTACGGCGTACTTTTCGAGTATTTGTTTTGAGGCGCCTAGAGGTTAGCAGGTAAAGCGTATAATTTGCTGCTGATGATCTTAGCATCAATTGCCAAATGGTCAATCGTTAAAAGAACCTGAGCACCAAAAAAAAAAAAAAAAAAAAAAACAAAGTCGTTGACACTAATTAGCATTTAAAAGTAAGCAGTGGACAGCAACAAGTTGCCACTGCAGCAGCAGCATCAGCAGCAGCAGCAAAACAGCAAATGACAGCAACAACTGAAACTTGAAGCGGGTTGCAATCATTTGCAATTGAAGCGAACATAACAAACATGCTGCCAAGTGCAATAAATAACAAGTCTATGAATATCCCCATGTAGATCTGTCGATGAGCGCATCGCAAAATCACCAATCGCAACAAGATGCAGTGGCAGACGATGCGCGAGGCAGACGTTGCAGTGGAGACGCAGTGTGGCAGCAACAGCAACTGCAACAGACAAAAATGTCAAATGTAAAAGCGAAACAGTCAAAGAGCCGAAATGGCAATGTTTAAAGCTGAAATCGAAATCGCAAAAAATACGAAATGAAGTACGACAGAAAAAAAGAGTATTCAACAATTCAAAAATTTGCACGCTCTTGTCGCTGCTGTGTTTGCCTAACAAGCAGGAAGTGTCGCCGCTGCAAGGCAGCCATAGTGTTTGGCTGCTGCTCTTTGGCTGGAGATGCCACTGCCTCATCACGCATACAGACACACACACACACACACACACACATAGTAACAATAACAAGCGACAAAAGATGCAGGAAGCAACAAAAGATGTCGTCGTCGTCGTCAGCGGCGACGTCAGCGGCAACTTCCTACAAATTCCCCGCCGTCATGTTGGCGCCCAGGGATGATCCACAGCACCCACCACCTGATTGCGTGAGTCGACGCTATCTTAATCTTTCAGTGTCAGCAGCGCAGTCACCTCGCTTCTCTATGAGTTGCAGCCATCCCAAAGGATGCAGCGTTAAACCGCTTCCTGGTGTTTCTTATGCAATTTGCACTCGGCGCTAATCCTTCTGCTTTGACCACTTATTGGCTGCCCGTGCAGCCCCGCCATAGATAAATGGCTTAACTTCTGCTCTGCCAGCGCATTGATAAAGTGTTCACAGTGAAATTGTTCATGCGAAGAATTTACTGGCCATTAAATTGTTTGCAGCGGAGTCTTTGTATAGAACTATAAATAATATTGTTGAAGTAAATGTCAACTTAGTTGGAGTTGTAATATATGGCATGAGCTATAAACAACGAGAAATTTTATATGCACTAGACAAATGAATTAAATGCAAGTCAGTAATGTAAGATAAAGCACAAGAGATTATTAATATATACATATATGTACGTATATATCTTTTATTTTTGTACAATTATTTGATTTACTCTATTCATGCTTATTTACAATGAATTAAGCTACTTCTATTTAATAATATTATAATATAACTGGCAAATTCATCCCGCAATGAAAAATTAGTATATAAGACCAATACAACAAAAAATCCTTTTTCTCGTAATACAAAAATTACACATCAATCTTAGGAAAAGACTAAAAAATTTTAGCCACAGGGCTTTTCCAAAAGTAATGTTTACAGATAATTAAAAGTAATATTGATTACGTGCTCCAAAGTGCCATTAAATTATAGAAAAAAGCATGTGCTGCAACTCAACAACTTTTAATTACCTTCAATTGGCTGACTTATCAACAGGTTGTCAAAGAAGCAATTCCTTAAATGGTTGTAAACTTTCCTTTCGGCAAACTTATTACAGCCTCAGATTTATTTATCGATGGCAGACATCGGTTAACCTCAGCTGTTGCTGCCGCAGCTTTGTTGACTTTTGCGGCAGCCCCTTTCGGCGGATTTTCATGGATGAAAATACGGATCTGCCAGTGAACTTGAATGCAAATCGTAATGTAAATTCAATTGCTCTCCAATCAGCTTTCAAATCACAAGTCGCGTCGCATCGCTGGCAGACGACTGCGGTTCAACTGAAGGTGTTGCCGCTGACAACTCGTCTCGTTGCTGAGCTCGTCGTCATCTCGATTGCATCTCGAGTCTAGTCTTGTCTTGTGCCGCAACATTGTCTTTTTTTTTTGTTGTGCCTCTGATTTTGGCTACATGCTACATTTCACAGTGTCTTTTCCCACATTTGTGCGGCACTCGCAACAATTTATTATGCGATGCAACTGCCGAGTATCAAAACAATAAAAGCACTTAAAGACGTAAAGACAACGTCAACAAACGAAACTCGAAAAGTCGCTCAATGTTCGACGCTCGTTAGCCAAAAACCGTTTTGCATACGTTTTGGCAATGAAGAGCAGTTGCTGCTTTCGTTCCTCTCTTTACCGAGTTGTCAGCAGTAGCATCAACGTGACTCGATCTGGAGTCAGCGATTGCGCAATGGAAGCGCGATTTCAAGGTGAAATCGCCGGCTTTTTAATACTCCGGAAATGCAGTTACACTTTTATAGCAGTTGTGCTTCACTTAGACAACAACATTGCATTGAATTCCATTACATTTCAATGTAACTCACGCATTCACAACATCAAATATCCATTCAAAAATCGAGTTTTGACAACCCATTTAATTAGTTGATTTATTCGCTGATATTGACTGTTTAGTGTGTATATAATTTGTAGCTACAGGTTTGTTTGATTCACAAGGTGATCTTTAAGTATTACATCTATGTATTTATTTGCATAATTACATAAATAATATTGATAGTTGCGAAGTTAGAGAATAATTCTCAGCTGAGAAAAATATTTTAAAATTAAAAAACAAAATATATTACTTTAAATTTATTAAACTAGTAATTGAGGTAGCAGAATTTCCATACATTCTAATCAACTAAAATCTTGGTGTACGCATCTTTATTTATAGCCAAGCCAACTTTATTGTGAATCCCATGATTGTATCGAATTACGTAGTTTGTAATAAGCATTTGCAAATGCCCGCACATTATTAATGAATCTTTTCTTCGCTCTGGTCTGGTCAATACAATTGCTTTGTGCAAAGTTTAATTAAATTAAAAATCACAACGAATCGCTTTGATAAAAAATAATGTGAAAACCATTGAAATTGTTCACCTGAAAAATGCGGTCCAATTGATAAAAGCAAAAAAAAAAAAAAACTACTGCTGGTCACTTTGTGTAATTTTCTCCAGCAATTTTTTGGCGCAGTTCGTTGAACGCTTCAATTCATTTAATTATAAGTAAAGTGCGACCCGAATAAGTATTCAACGCTAAACGAAAAGAGCACACAACAATACAAAAATAATAACAAAAAAAGCACGCAGTTCAAAATAAAAAGAAAAACACACAGTTTTAATATCTTGAACAGCAATCAACAATCACAATAAAATTGCATTTTACGGTCGCTGCGACGAAAAGGCGACAATTTGCAAAATGTTCATCATTTTTTTTTTACGAATAATTTTTTATTTTTCTTTTTTTTTTTATGACCAAATTGCGCAATCTTACTAATTTCCGATGCGTAAGCGTGACCGTAAAAGCCATATAAATAAAAGTTGTAAAATGCTAACAAATAAGAATGCAAAATTACAAATGCTGCTCGACCGCAGCATACCCTAAAAATGCATTTCGCAAGCATGCGATGGAGAGTTATCGGGAATGAAGATCTGCAGAAAACGCGTCACGAATTTGTAAAGTTTTTGTACAGTGGTAATTGCTAGGCAACAACACACGCTAACAGAGCTTAATCACAACATTATTCAATTTAAATATATGCATTTGTGTAATGAATAAGAAAAAAATAAGATGGTTAGATAAACAACAAAAATGTTGCCCTTAGGCACTTTGTACTGTACAATTGAGTTATGCACACAGTGTCACAGTGAGCTCCAGTTAAACACACACAAACACACACGCGTAAACTTTGCACATATTCTCATTTATCATCAATGAATGTAAGTTGTGTTTGTGTGTGTGTATGTGTGTGTGTAGATTGCCGCACAATGGCAACCTAAATTCGAATGGAAGGAAAATCCACAAGACGCGCACAAATTATTCAAATTGCCATTGTTAACATGATGCAGATGCAGATTGAGGCCGAGATTTGCAGTTTTCTTATGATTTTCACTTTTCACCGTCTCGAATTCGATCGTGAGCCCATTTTCCCTGCAGCTAGCTGAGCAGCATTTTCATTTAGATTCGTTTGCCTCGCAGCTGCTGCCGCTGTTGCTACAGCCGATCGCTTGGCCTGCCATGGCTCAAGTGTGGCATCTGATGGGAGCTGGGAGCTGTAAGTTGCAAGCTTGGTAGCTGGATGTCGCTGCCAGCGAGAGCGAAAGTGCACGACATTGGGCTCAGAGTCTCAGAGTCTGGAGAGAGCCTGCTGCTTCACTCTCAGTTTCGACCACATCCGACAACGGGAAATTTGTACAGCGCTCAGCAGCAGCAGCAGCAGCAACAGTAAAGACAGCAACAACGACGTCGCTGCCTCTGTCTCAGCAGACGCCTGTGCTGTAATAAGTTGATTGTGCGGTAATTTCGGTTTCACTTGCCCGTCCTACACAAAGACCGCTGAGAGACTCGGTTAACCTCAGCGAAGACAGCGCAGAAGGGAAAGGCGGAGAGGGTCGCTCATTATTGGCCAGTTCGCTGGCCAAAGCTACGGGCCTGGGCCACACATGCGCAGCGCAATGGCCAAAGTCGCATCATCATCATCATCATGATCGCCAAACCTCTCCCAATGTGCGACTGTATGTGTGTGTGTTTGTGTGTGTGTGTAGCCGACTCTGCGACTCTACGACTCTTGGCTTCGTCTCTGCTGTGGCATCTATGCGGCTCGCTTTTTGTATAAATTGATGATGCGGCTGCATTGGTTCGTCAGTGAAGCATTTGATTTGGTCTAATAAACATCGGTGAACCGAGTCAGCGAGTCCGAGTCAACTCGAGGATAATTATAACGTGAGCATCCCTAACACACGAACCTCCTCTCTTCTATACACAAACATACAAACTACAATTTCAATCTCTGAACTCCCCCAACTCCCACACCAATACACAGCACAGACCTAGGATTACTGTGACAGTGCAAGTGTGTGTGCGTGCAAATAAAACATCCGTCCAAGAACGCGTCTTCCATCCAATCTTCAATCAGCCATGAAAACCTTCATCTTAATGTCCTGCCTGGCTCTGGCCGCGGCGCGCCCTGAAGCTGGCTACAACTACAACCGTCCCGGTGGCGGCGGTGGCTCCATTGGCCTGGGCGGTGGCTCTGGAGGATTTGGAGGTGGTAGCTTCGGAGGCAGCTCCGGCGGCGGCGGCTTCGGTGGTGGATCGGGCGGAGGTTTCGGTGGCGGCTCGGGTGGCGGATTCGGCGGTGGTTCAGGTGGCGGATTCGGCGGCGGCTCAGGAGGCGGATTTGGCGGTGGCTCAGGAGGTGGATTCGGTGGCGGATCCGGCGGTGGTTTCGGAGGCGGTGCGTCATCCACTCTCACACTATTTACCCATCAACTTTTCTAGCTAATCTTGGATAATCATTTTAGGCATCGGCGGTGGTTTCGGAGGCGGCGGCGGCGGCGGCGGTGGCACCACCTTGGTGCAGAAGCACATCTATGTGCATGTGCCACCACCAGAGCAAGAGGAGGTCCGTCAGCGCCCCAATCTGCCCGTGGGACAAGCCCAGAAGCACTACAAGATCATCTTCATTAAGGCGCCATCTCCACCCTCGTACCAGGCTCCAGTCATTCCCCTGCAGCCCCAGAACGAAGAGAAGACCCTCGTCTATGTGTTGGTCAAGAAGCCCGAGGATCAGCAAGATATTGTCATTCCCACACCAGCACCCACGCAGCCCTCGAAGCCCGAGGTCTACTTCATCAAGTACAAGACCCAAAAGGATGGCGGCGGCATCTCTGGAGGCTCCGGCGGTGGCTACTCATCAGGCGGCGGCGGCGGTGATGGTGGCTACACTGGTGACATCTCTGGCGGTGGCATCTCTGGCGGTGGCATCTCCGGCGGTGGCATCTCGGCGCCATCCAGCAACTACGGCCCACCCGGCAAGTCTGGTCCCTACTAAAGAGTGTCCAGCTCACCATAACAACAACAACAACAACCAGAAGCTGAAGAACTTGAACATGAACTTGAACTCGAACGCGAACCTCGAACTCACTGCAATCAGACACATACTCGGCTCAAGCTGCTGACTAGTCCTGTCGTTGACGCGCTAACAAAAACTACTCCTGAATACTCACGTCCCAAATTTCACCTCGACTTGACCCCGACTCCGGACGAGAAGACTAACCCTAAGCTAAAAGAAAGAAACGTGACCAGACTTTTTGCTAGAATCATCGATGGACGGTCCTGTCGTCCATCTCTTTTGTACATAATATGTTTCGATCTGTCTTTCCCCATCATTTCACACTACTCTCGCTCACACTCTCTCACTGTCTCTTGCATTCACCTCTCACACTCCTGTGATGTCTCTCAGTCTCACTTGTTCCCAGCCCAAGAACCCCCCATAAAAAAACAAGAAAAAAGAAAAATTCACATAGCTAATAGATGACAAGTGCTGGGTTCCCCGGGAAGGGAACTTCACTTGGCATCCAAGCGAATGCGGAAGATGCATCGGATGAGATGAAAACTGATGGAAGAAGACGACGTTGAAGATGAAGTTGAAGATGATAGAGCGGGAGTTGAGACACACTCCATTCATAATACATATAAATATAAATCTACTTTAATTATATTATTAGCCCTAAGTACTTTATGCACAATAAAAAAAACAACGGTGACAAAATTACGAAAAAAAAACAACAATTGTTTATTTCTTTAGCTCAGCTGCAAAACAATTACCCCTCAAGGAAAATTTTCCATTAGCCAAATGGGCTTGCCCGAGCCTTCCTAAATTGATTTCCGCTTCCCTTCTCTGGCCTATTGAATTTGATTGTTGTTTGCTATTCTAATATTCACTGCCATCGTCCATGCATTCTGCTTCACATGTGGATTATTGACGTCAATAATGTCGTCGCCTGTGGGGGCGTCACTGCAACCGAAGCGATAAGCATAAAGTGACGTCTATGGCTTCCTCCATGAATGGAAAGCTTAAATAAAGGAGAGCACAATGTTTTGTGTGTTAAGACAAGGTGGCTTCTGAGTCAACGCCTCAACTTTCCAAGTTGATAAAAAAAACTCTCTGTCGGCTTAAAAACCAGATAACCCAATTAAGCTTCCTCACAATTCACTTATGAATTAAAAGTACATTCCTTGTAGCAAGGGAAAAACAGAATTAATTTAACACTCGCAACTCTAAGCGAGTAAGAGAGAGAGACAGAGCGAGGTATGAGTGCTGGGCAAATTCTGAAACCGACTAAAAACTAATTAAAAAGTAATTTCACGCCATTTCTCCTCATAATGTAAACATAATTCCGTCTTGGCTCATTTATTATATTGTAGTTTTCTTCTCCATTTTTTGTTCGCTTATTGGAACATTGGTTGTCGCTTCTCTTTCTGGTCATTTTTTTTTTTTGATAATCTTTCTTTGGAAAGGTAAATTAACGGTTTCCGCAACTTTAACAACAAACTGTATAAGGAAGAGGAAGAGGAAGAAAGCAAGGGCTGAGTTGGGGACACCGAAGTCCATTTTAATTAAGTTGACTTGTGTGAATGGTTTTTCTCCAAAGTTTCTATTTGAACTCGCATACACAGAGACCGCAGACTTGGCGCCACACTGGCCTGGGCCTCCAATGTCTCCCAAGAGGGACGCCCTTTAAAACTAGTAAAAACTTTACAACTGTTCAATTGGGGGAAACCCCCGACGATGCTGCACACTCTATACAAGCTAAAAAAAGTTGGTCCCTTACTATGGCTGATTAATTTCCAGTTTGATATTTTGGCTTATTCAACCAGTTTGAATACATTTTTATAATGTTATACAAATATAAAGGAAACTTAAATTACCTAGAAAGAATACTACAAAATCAACAAATTTAATACATTATTTAAACATATACCTAAAGTAATAAATAATAAACAAAGTTTAATAAAAACTAATTTATTCATCTCATATATTATCAAAACATTTTATTTAATGTCCTTTTACTTTATTTTCTCCATCACAAATCTAGTACAATTTATTTTTAGCAAAGTATGCTAAAGTTTTTTTTAACTAAATATATATTCGTTTTTATCTCACAGAAATCGTATGTCAATTAGCGTGATATAAGAGTATATAATATTCGCCACCCAAACATTTGCAGATTCTAGTTTGTTTATATTGTAATTTTTTGTTGTTAATCTTTTTATCACGTTTCGTTTGTGGTTGTTTCGCTTTTTAAGCATTGTAAGCTGTAGTATGTGTTTTTGTTTTGGTTTTTATTTTGATTTTTGTTTTGGTTTCGTTTTTTCTTTTTTTTTTTGTTGTTGTATTTTCTGTAATGTTTTTAATGCCTTAAATACACACACAACGTTGTCCGGAGCTCCGCATTGTCATTGTCGCTCGAATTTCAGTTTCCTCCAGTTCGCTCTACACTTTGTCACTTTCACTTTTGTTTTGGTGCTGGTATTGTTGTTGTCTTTATTTTTATTTTTGGCCAGCAGGCGGAGCACAGACTAACTGTTGTTGTAGGTGGCCCGAAGCCATCAAGCTGTAGCTTTTGTTCCCAGCAACATACAAATTTTTGGATCCCGGAATCCGGATGTTTATGCAGGTGACGCCTCCTGTGTTGACCCTATGAGTGCCCTGGCTTCTATTTGTTGCTGCAACATGCCTTATCAATGGCTTATTGCTCACTACCACACACACACACACACACACACACACAGACAAGTTGAATGTTGCCGCAGCTGCTGACAGCTGACTTAGATCCAGAGCTGATTTTTAATTACAGTTGCTGTGGTCGTAAACTGCGAGAGAACAATAAAAATGATAGGAGCAACCGCTGACAACACACTCACACACATACCCACACACACACACACTTGCACACTCATACCCACGCTTGCAACATAATTTAAGTATTCCTAGCTTGGCCATAAAACTCACAGTGTGTGCTGCATGTGCTGCCTTCCCCAAAAAAGAGTTTTTGGCCATTTTCAGCCGACACACATAAATCAGATATGGGCTGCGCACCACTAGACTACAGACCTTCGCCACCCACAATCCCCGCCTACCTACAGGATACTCGTAGATTTTCTATTCGAAAAGTTTAGACCACAACATTGTCGCAGATAGCAGCGTTTTCCAGGCTCGTTTCGCTCTGTTGTGGCATTTGGCAACAAAAATGCGGCACTTGCCGTTGCAATATCCTTTGCCATTTGGCCAGCCCACTCCCACTCCTTTGGGGCGTCCTTGTGGAAAATACTTTACATGCTTTTGGCACTGGAAAACATTTACTATACCACGTCCTTCTCGATGAGGCGATTGCTATACTATATATATTATGTGTGCTCTTGGTAAGACACAATGTGCTTGTAATTTATATGTCTCCTCGTTAGACTCTGCACTCCACAGCTGTTCATTTGGCAGTGTGCAATCCTGCGGTTCTGCTCGATTGGCATTTAGAAAGTGCAGTTGAATGCCAGTACCTTGGAGAGTGTTTACAGGTTGTATAACGACACTAAAGCGAGCCACTTGACAAATATTTTCAAGTGCTTTCAAATGACTTTACAATGTGGTCCGAATACTTACTTACAAGCTCTTCTTACCTACATATATTTTCAACCCGAAAATAAATCGATGCGCAGATGGAAGATTGGGAAAACGGCAATAAGAATTAGGAAATGAAAAAGAAATTGCTTTAAATTCAATTTATATTTAGGTAAAGGCCAGGCAATAAAAATAAACAAAAGCAAAAATCAATCAACTGCTGAGAGTGGAATATTTAATACCCTCAAAGAAAAGTTTGCAAAACAGAAAAAAAATGAATATTGAAGATTTTGTGTGCTCTTTTTATAACGTTGTAAATACTCTAACAACTGCTTTCAATATTTAGCAATACCTTTGGTGTTAGGGTATGCAATTCGTTTTAGAAAAATGGTGTGCAAGCCTTTTTGGCTAGTGGAAAAAGCGAAACGTGCACAAAGCATCGCGTGATGGATGAAAAATTATATGACCTTTATTTATGTGGCGTTTTATTTTACTTTGGGAAAGGGGAGTACCAGGAACTCAGTACTGTTCAAGCAAACTAAAGCCCAGCATCGGACCTGGATTTTGGGGGCTTTCGGCTTCGGTTGCTTCATTTAATTGACAGCTCTTGTTAGGCTTCATTCGGCACCTCTCCAAACGGCGGTTGCTTTGGGTTTATGACACTTGCGGCCCTATAATTAATTGCGCTTTTTCTCTTCCTTTCCTCAGCTTGAGTATTGGCCACGCCCCCGTTGCGCCCAGCCCTCAATAGCGTTAATTATAATGTATGTTCATCGTAAAAGCAAAAGTCGCGTCACGTACTCTGCGAGTAGACAACAGTGCAATATGGGAGAGAGCACAGTACAGGAGAACTTCGAGCCGAAACTGGCCACAGAGAATCCATCAAATTTGAGGTACCACGCCCTCGTGTGGTTTGCTACTTGGCTTTAATTTTATTTGCTTTTATCGCCCAATATGAGTTTACGGACTCGCCTGCTGCTGGTCATTGAACGGCGCTTTGTTCTTGGCCCATAAATTCTCTCTCTTGGCTATAATTGTTTGGGCAACTCCTGCTCGTGGTCGGTGCTCGGTGCTCGGTGGTCGGTCCTTTGATTATTTTTTATGGCTCTTGGATTTTTACGATACTTTTACACTCATTTATTTAGTTATTTCTTAATTTTCATTTCCATTTTCATTTTCTTCTTGCGGATACCTGGAGAATTAAAATTGAAAGTTAGACTTTTTTCGGGGCGAAAAAAGTTTTTTGTTTTGCAATAAATTCTCAATCCAATTAGTTGCTGATTAGTTTGAAGTCACGGGCGCATTAATATTTTCACCTCTCAGCTTAACAGGTTTTTAATATTTTTCGAAGCGCCCAGTTTCGTAATTGCTTTGCAATTAACACTGCCTTTCATTACATCGACTTGAGATATGCGGGTTCAACAAGAAAGTTCAGGTTAAGCAACAGGCAAAAGGCGATTGCCAACTGGTCAACTGGCTAACTTGGCCAACAAACAACTAGCCTGAAGCACGCGCTAATCGATTAGCCAACAATTTGATTAATAGCTGTTGATACAATTTTGGTGGTGAGTGTCGAACTGTAGCATAACATTTATTTCATTTCCATAAACTACTTAATTAACTGGCTAGCAAAAACAAGCTCAATTACCTGGGGAATAAGTCTGTTCAAGCTCTTCAGTTTATTGATCTTTCAAAATTGTAAACAATTCACCTAATTTACTTTTGTATCAAATTGATTAAAACGAAACCCATTTCGCTTTAGAAAGCTTTCTTTTGTTATTCACAAACCGAAAAGATATTAGAATTATAATTGAAAGAGAGTTGGAAAATGTAATAACTTAAAAACTTCATTTAGGCTTAAATTAAATTTTAGCTCATTGTTTATATTGTGTATTGTATATTGTGTTTGTGTTTTGTTTTTTGTGCTTGGTCAGCTTCCCAGCTGACTGCAGACGGTAAACAAATAAAAGTAAATCTCGAAAACGGTGCAAACAATCATTACCAGCCAGTACAATGGTATTATGGGACTTGCCCAAAATTGCAATCAAAATGGTTTAATGCGCTTACCGCGCCTCGCTTCTGCCCCCTGAGTCGCCCCCGCGGTGGCTGCTACGGAAGTTAGGGCCGCTTTTGGACTCACGTTTCGCTGATTGGACAGTTTGATGTCTAGACGACTCTTTTTTCTCCAGCTGCCTTCGAGCAGTAGCCAAGTTTTTTTTTTTTTTTTTTTTTCAGCTGTGGAAAGCATTTTTTGAACTGCCGAAAAAAAATTTAGTCAAAATTGTTGTGTGTGTGCTTTTTGGCCAATTGAAAGATGAAAGTTGCGGCTTATTGTTGGCCATGTTTCGTCATACTTTGCATTTGACATTTATCCGACAGTTGCTTGAGATCTGTGACTTCATGCCTTTACGGATAAGAGTCATGTTGTGCGTCATGTACAATTTGAGTCAACAACAGCAAATCTTAAATTGCCACAATGTAAATGTAAATGTATTTAGAGCACCCACATTAAAAACCCTTTTGCTGTGCACTTAAATATCAATCAACTCTTTCCAGAGGGAGACCCCACATCACATTAATTAAACAAACTAAAGACGCCAGCAGTCGTCGAAGTCGAGACCGCTTACAAGTCTCTGGCTGCGACGTGCCAAGAAATTTAATTAGCGAATAATTTGACAGAAAAGTTCGCACCCCATCGTTGCCCCTGGGCTTTCGGCACGTTCGGTACAAAGTGGACCAAGACTTGTAGTAGACTCGCTGAGTCGCCAGTGAAGTCTATTCAAATCAAAACAGAAATCACTCAGACTCAGTCTGTCCCCTTTCAAAACGATATGCAAAATCATTTGTCAGTTTGACATTTGCCGTCCGCCCATCCTTCTTTTTGCACTTCAATGGTTGGTTCCTCAAATGCGGGCGAAAGGATGAATGAATGGTGGGATGCAGGTGAGGAAGAGAGGAAGGGAGGAAGGTTCAACGAGTGTGGGAGCAATAAAATGAAATCATTTTAATAAATTACAGCATGCACAAGTACATGAACTCATTTTTTATGTAAGCGACAGCCGCGACATTAACTTTTATGAGTGGACATAACGGCTAACTGTAAGCATAAACCTAACCATAACCGTTACACTGCTTGAGCGTAACCGTAACCGGTTCGTGTGACCGCGCAAAAAGTCAAAGTGTCAAATAGTTGATGCGATCTGGCGTCGCAACGCTGCAGCGCCAACTGCCGCCCATTAAACTGACACCAAAAACCAAGAAAAAACAAAAACCGCCGAAAATAAATCTGAGAAGAAGCTGGAGAAGCAAGCAAAGGCCGAAAAGAAAAACTCATAAGAGTATTCGTATGTATTATGACGACAGCGGTTGATGGGGTTATCATCAAAATGAAGATGCCACAATTCGTTGCACGAGACCGGCTCGTAAATGCAATTCGCTACACACACCAGTTGAGGCTCTTACAAGTTGCCCAAGAAGTACGTAAATTGTAGCTAATATATCCGAGAGTTACAGCCATGGAATTTACTACAGACCCTCGTCTATAATGCATCGGAGTTGGGGTAATAATACGATATATGTTTATTATTTGCTGGCTACTAGTTACAGTCAACTCATTAGTTTGATATGCCGCACTTTGTTGCTTAGCAGCGCTCTTTATTTATAGACACTCCTGGGCGTTATTCTATAAAGTAAGCAAGAGTCATGCGTGTACAATGGTGCGTATCCGTAATGTAGTCAACACGCACGCAATGTCAAAGGGAATGCAACGTCTAATATACTCGTTAACCAGGAAAGCACAAAAACAAAACCAAGCCAATAAAAATGCCAATTAAATGACAGCCGAGGACTATCCCGTTTTATCGCATTCAGCGATTCCATTCGAATTGATTCCCTGCGATACGATTCGATTTCTTTGCAATGCTGACGTTGACACACAAAAAGGGGCAATTTACCAGTTGCCGCAGTCCATTGATTTTATGCATAAGCCAGTTGTCAGTTGAAAGTTGCCACATATGCTGCACGACGATACAGTTACATGCCGCATATGTAAATATGCTGCGATTATGCGATAAAAATTCAGCACGGCCAAAATGGTCGTCGCTTATTGCCATCAAAATTCAATCGAACTTCATCAATGATGATTCGATTATTGGCAAGATGTTGCCATGTGGCAGCCATTAGCTGCCAAAACTGTCAGACTTCATCTGCTTGGCAAGAGCAGAGCAGATTGACAAATATGTGAGCATACAGCTTAACAGTTATGTCGTGCCTTCACATTCTAAGGTGAACACGTGATGAGCTCACCATAAAACTAAACTGAAACGAAGCCAGTTATGGCTTATTACATCACTCGCCATTTGGGCATAAAATATATGAAACTGTTGAAGGTTAGAACAAGCATTTGATTAGTCGAGCACAATAACAGTTTTGGGCAACTAGCTGGAGCAACTAAGCTTGCCACATCGCTGCAATAAAGATGTTGCGAACAATCTCCCTGACTTCGAGATTAAATCTTTGCCAAGTACTCGACGGGCATCTACCCGGCAAATAAATAGAGACAACCTTGCTATGCAAAAGTTGAACAATTTAAATCTCGTAAAACACAATTACATTAATGTTCAGACTATAAACTAGCTGATTAACGTTTACCATAATTAAAAGCAGTTAACCACAAGTTGTTAACAATTTAGTTAAGCTCTGCTACAAGGTGTCACTAACTCTAGCTGCAAATGGATTTTGTGCAAACTTATACAAAGTAAAAGATTGTTGCCAAAGATCTCCCTCTATTCATCACACAACTTGGCTAAGTATATATATACTTTTTTTTATAACTCGTATCCTTTTGTGGAAAATCATTTGTGCATCCTTGCTCTATCTTTGCTATACAATGAAGAATGGCATAAAAATAGCCAAAGCAGTGACATAGACATTCTCATACATAAATACACACAGTTACATACACTCACTCACATAAATAAGTTGACACTTGTGAGCTGGGCAGCGTTTAGTGTTTATTCTGCTTTTTCCACTGTGGAATCAGCTGTGCTCCATTTACTTATTTATGTGCCCATAATTACTCAGCATAAAGCTCACATATGTGCCACGACGCTTAAGGCTAAATGCCACGCCCCCTCCTGGCAGCTGACAACTCTTTAAGATTCGTTTTTTCTGTGTTTTGTTCACCCTGGGGCATCTTCGCATTGATAAATTAGTTTGCGAGTTTATCTGCTTAACTTCCGTTACGTATAAATAAAGTTATTCGTTGTCTTCGTTTTAATGGACACGCCACATTTGCCACTTGTGACTTGCCACTGGCCCCCAGAACTCTTTGTGGCTGTGGCCACAAAATGAGATTTTGCGCTCCGGTGGGTTGATAACATGCCACACCACAATTGCGTCTGTGGCAGCTCGTAAATCCGAACAATAGACAACTCTGCGTGTGTGTGTGTCAGTCGTCCTTAGGTGCATGAACTTTGAACCGCATCAAATGTCAAAGCATCTCAGAAGAAGCATTCGCAGAGAATGTCAATGGGAGGAGAGGGAGTACTAGGAGTGCAATTGCTTGGCTAACCCCTAAAACAAAGCTTTTATTATATTTGGTCTATGCTTGTTTCTGTCTATTTGCAGATGATTAAGATGATGCTGACTGTTGTCATCGTATTCACCAGCTGCTGGCTGCCCTTCAACATTCTTCAGGTGGGTTTGACTTTTCCCTTTTCCCCCTGTTTAACGTAGGAATCGCTTTATTAACCGCTTCTCTTGTCGTTTACAGCTGCTGCTAAAGGCCAATGAGTCGATGGATTCGTGGAAGCCATTGCCATACGTGTTCTTCGCATTCCACTGGCTGGCAATGTCGCACAGCTGCTACAATCCCATCATCTATTGCTATATGAATGCGCGTTTTCGCGGTGGTTTCCTTCAGATCATGTACCGCGTTCCCGGCCTGCGTCGTTGCTGTTGTTTGCATCGATATCTGCGCAGCCGGGGCGAACGCAGCTATGAAGCAACGGGTGAGATGACCTTCAAATACAATCGCCGAAATGGCGATGGTCTAGTCAGGAAACCTAAAATACGCATTAGGTGCCTCCCTCTCTATCTAGTACAATATTTATTTCAAAAACTCTCTCTGTCTGTCTCTTTCTCTGTCTCTGTCTGTCTTGTTGTCTGCTCTGCTCAAGCATGTCTTTGCGGTAGTAGTATGTTCCTTGATTCTTAATGCATGCAGGAATCAAACCAACATACACACACATATAAGTTAGAACAATGTAGAGACAAGAACAATATACTTGAGAATGATTTGCATGCGTAAGCACACAATTTTGTGAACTGCTGAGTGGATTTAATTATAATTTCATTCTGATTACTGTATACTGTGTGCAAACACACATTGTTAATTGCTGTTGTTCTTGACTCTTTCTGCCACTAAAAGGAACCGAAGATGCATTCCACCTACATCGTGTGAACACCTGCACCACCTACATCAGCACAAGGCGAAAGCTGCGCACGAATTCTATGCAAATGGTAAGTAAACAATGAAGCGTATGCGAGTGCCAAATAATCCATGCACTTAACACTTCCTGCAGAGCCAATTTTCATGTGCAGAGACCACTGTCTTGCGGTAGCTTCCGGATCCCGAGAGGAGCCACAAGCGACGCTTCAGCCGAGAACCGCCCACAGTGCGTTTCACATGAACGGGGCCAGCACGCTGAGCTCGACACAGTTTTGAATGAGATGCGATGAGATGAGAAACCAAAGATGTGCTGAATCTCTATTGACATACAAAATAGCTATTCTATGTCTATGTATTAAGTGTATTGTAAATGTTAACTCTATGTAAATGAATCAAATGTATATTAAATTTATCCCTAAATCAATGTGAATAGAAATATTCTGCAAGTGAAAATGTAATTTATCAATTTCCAAATTATTGATTCGAATTTCCTTAACATTAATATTTCATTTTCTTTTGTCTGCCTAAAATGGCGATTCACCATTGAATGAATATTCGAGTGGTGAATATAAATTTGAGTGGCGCCCAAAAGTAGACAACAGTTGTTAGCAAATACACACAAAACCTTTTAGAGGTAGCAAAATATGTTGCATACTTTGATGGGCAACAAGACCGAAATAACTTTACAACTCAAACTATTTCGGGATTGGCAACCGCATTTGAAAATTGTTATCTAGCACCAATTTAGCTTTGATTCGCCAGATGAACATGGTTATGCTTTCCATTTATGCGGATTTCAGCATTGATTGGCGTTCGACAGGAGAGTTTTATTCAAATGTGAGAAAAAATTGCAGTTTGACAGTTGAATTAAAAATATGACAGTTAGGTAAACGAGACTCCAATTTCGATTCATCAAATTTACTCAGAGTTGCGGTTAGTTGGTATAGGATCAAAGTTATGACAGCTTGTACAATGTGAATTACATTTTGTATTTAACAAATTCTCTTAGAAGTTTCATTCATTGCGCAGCACATAGCAATATATTCGTGGTATTCGTGTTCTATATGGGTTATATTGGTATTGAACATTGTACAGCACATTCATTGTGACTTTAATGTGTTGCAGCTACTTTATTTAAAATAATAGCAGTTAATTAAATGTGGTTTGAAACTAGCTTCATAAAATTGACTCATCATTGCACCCAATACTACATATGTTTACATATTGATTCATTAAATTGATTCAGAAGTACATTCCACTTGTATTACGCACAGCTAATTACAACCACACAATGAATTAAACTGAACAATAGCTGCTGACTACGAAAACTCCATTTATTGGATATTTATAAAAATACGAGCAGAAAACACTTGTAAAACGTGAGTATGCCATCGATGCCTATACTAAACGATTATACTAAGTATGTACGTAGAAAAATCACTTGAGTGTTCATATCGTCTTAATTGTACGTATTTGATTACCAAATGCGACATCTCGGCTGCCCGGGATTCATTGGTGAACCCGCCGCACACTTAAAGGTGCGCGCAAACTCCTCTGAATTGGTCAACACACCCTTCAATCGAAACTGCCCGGGACAATGCGAGTCCTCCAGTGCATAACGCGATGCAGCAGGCGTATACGTTTCGCACCAGAGATTGCCAAACGCAATGAAGAACAACTGTTCGTGCGTGTAATGCTCCAGGCCAGGCAGTTTGAGTCGCTCACGTCCCACCTCCTTCACGTAGAGGCGATAGGCGAGAAAAGCCTCCCGCATGCCGCCATTGTCCGCAATATTCTCGCCGAGCGTCAGTTCGCCATCAATCTGCAAAGTGTACAAATTGTTTATGCCTTGCAGCAGCAGATGGTCACTTCTGTTTCCGTTGCCATACTAACGTATTCGCCAATATCCGAGAGATAGTAGTGACTGTACTGGTCGACAAAGCAATCGGTGCGATTGACGTACTCATTGATTGTTTGGTTGGACCACCATTCCACCATATTGCCAAAGCGGTCGAAGCGACGTCCGCTGTCGTCGAAGCCGTGCGTCAGTTCATGGCCCAGTATCGTACCAATTGAGCCGTAATTCAGGGCTCTAATAAGGATGCGTTCGTACCATTGTAATTGAGTTGTTACTCGGGTAACTTAAGAGATTAAAAGCAGTGCAGACGCGAGTGCCGAGTGCTGAGTGCTGTGTGCAGAGTTTGTGTGCGCGGAAATCGAGACCAAGTGCTGAGCAATGAGCCATACAACTTACTCAAGGCCAAGGTCGTAGAACGGATACTGCAAAATGGCAATGGGCACAGCTTCAAAAGAGATGGGAAGAAACAACAATACAGATTAAACAGAATGTAAGCATGCCACATGTTTCCCCCACGACGTACTTATGGCATTCGATTGAAACGTGTGGAATGCGTTGACATTCGATGGCGATGTCGCCCAACCAATTGGCTCCGGTTCGTCCATGTCATTGATTCTGCCCAGCATTTGCCAGTGTACAAATCCCATTAGGTTCTCCAGATGAGTGCTCGCATTAACCTTAACGCCCTCGTAGTACGCATTCAGAGCTGAAGCATTCGTCAGCCACGGGGGGAAGCCAATGAAGCTCTTCATTTCAGCAGACTTTAGCATTGTCTGCCGCTTCGTTGCCGCATCCATCCAGGATGTGCCACGCACCAGGCGATCAAATGAGCGTCGTATATCGCTCAGCATGCGCTCCACACGTGGCAGCGTCTGCCTGGTGAACTGTTCATCGGCCAGCACATAACTGACAGCCATCCCAAAGAGTGAGTTCACCCCATGCGCACAGTAGAGGGATCGCGGTGTGCTGCCCTCGGTGCCAATGACCAGACGCATGTACTCGGCGTGCAACAACCTCATATCGCTGGTCGTGTGCAGCACCAGCTCCTCGACTGCGCTGAGCCACAGATAGGACTCGATGTATGGGGCAGGTGTCTCCTGCAGGTATTCAACAATGCTCTGCAAATAGAATATATCCGCCTGACTCGTTATTAATTGTTGTATTGCCTGTTTCCATTTTAGTTGCATGCTTTGTGCCTTCGAGAATCAAACTCATGTAGCGCAACCAGATGGGCAACGTTTGTGGCGCAATCTTCTTGTCCGTTTGATTCTGCAGCTGCAACAGCGAAATGTAAACGATATCATCAGCCGGATTTTTCGAGGGCTTCGTAATGTTTTCCGCCTCTTCTTTTAGCTATAGGAAATATATTTCATTTAATATGCAAAACTGCGTATTTCTTCAACCTCACCATATGTATTTTTCTGGCTACTTGCACTGCTTGCTTCACCAGCTCCGTAATGCCCACAGTGGCCTCATCCTGGTTCACATCGGGATCCACATAAAGCAGATATTTTTCAATCACCTTCCGCACATAGAGCAGATAAGCAGACATCCCTGAGCCCGTCTGCTTAGCTGCTTCTTCCTCTTCGTTCTCGCGATTGTCGGGGTCTTCATCCTCGTCCAGGTTCTCCATAAAGATAGTGCGTTTGTGTATCTTGCGCAACATCTTATGCGAATCATCATTGTTGCTAGACATGCAAGTGTTAATTTAAAGTCATCATGCTAAACTTGCTGAACTTACAAGGGAAATGCGGACTCTGTTTCGGGAGTGCCCAACGCAATGCGATTGAGTGTGCGGTTAAATGGGTCGGGAAACACATCAAAGCCAATGATGAGATCCATGCTGAGATGCCGTTTAATGGCAACAATGCTATCCAACCAGTTGAAGCTCACATTCGTCGACTCCATGGCGTACCTTGAGCTGCTGCTAAAGGTAAGATTAAAAGCAGAGGGCAACAGCAGCAGCTTAAACCTTTGCAGATACGCAACAAGCGGCTCCAAATTGCGCTGGTCCAGCAGATCGGTATTCATACAGGCTTTGTATACGGTCTTGGCCATGCCCACAGCCTCGGGCTCCTCACTGCTGATGTTCGACTTGAGGAACTCGCGCACCACACGCATTATATGCGACTGGCGTTCGCGGAACCAATCGTTGGATGTCGCGGAATCGGGACGCGGATGCTCGTCGGCCCAGCGACCGCAGGTGAATTTGTAAAAGTCCTTGCAGGGATCAGTCTGTTCGTCCATGGCATAGATGAGGCTGGCCGCTGTGCGGATGCACTCCTTGCTACGGCAAATATTACTAGATTTCTTAACTGCAGAAAGTAGAGTTCGGCTTTCAATTATGTGTAGAATGGAATAGAAATGAACTTGGCACTCACGAGTTATGCTTATTACTATGATTGTTATTAGCAGCAGGATGACCAGCAAAGCCAAACCCCCCAGCACAACCTTGTGATAGTAACTGCGCCGAAATCTGAAATCAAAAGCCATATAGTAAATAAACTTGTATGTATATAGACATCGCACCCACTTTGACTGCACGCCAATTAGATTGGATCCTATGGGCTGGTAGGGTAGATGTTTACTTTGGGCACTCTCCGCATGTCCAATGGCATTTCCATTGCTGTGGCCAGACAATAGATTCCGATTAGCTGCAGTGAGAATTCATTACACCAAATTACACAAAAACTAATTCAGAGCTGTCAAATGATATAAATTCTGTTCTGAATTTATTTCATATTTGTTTTATGAAAGCAATTTATCAGCAATAATTTCCTTCCTGTTCCTCTCTCTCTCTCTCTCACTCTCTATCGCCATGTTGTATCGCTGTACAACACTCTAATCTTGATCCATTTACGTCATTAAGCCCCATTGATGTCCTGTGTTTTTTGTTTTGTTTGTCCGCGCGGATGGTTGGACAACAAGGATACGTGTCCTCTAATCGCATTTTTAATGCATTTACCTGTCACATTCAACTGGCTTTTTCCGGTAAATGCATAAACCACTGCAATCCCGCAGCTGGTTCAATGCACTGCAATTGTTTTGCGTGTTCGGTGACATTAAACTAATTTTAAAATCGCCCTGATACCAAGTTTATCTTTCATGCATGCTCACATACATTCTGCATTTTAAAGTACGTCTATGTAGTCGTATTTGCTGATGGCGTATAAATAGTTTACAGATGCACATCTGCAGATGTTTATCAGGGCACAACAGATATAAAAATACATACTGAAGTTAAACATTGCCTAGGCTTCAGCACTCATTTCGATTTCAACAAAATTCTGTAGATCAAAATTGGAAAATGTCTTTTATTCTATCTGCTTTTGGTTACAAGCCCTTCGACCTTGAGGTCAACATATACAACATGGCCGAGGACGTGTCCGACTTAAGTCACGTTATGAAGGAAGTTGTCGACTTCAAGTCCAATGTCGTTGGCCCCTGGGAGATTATTATGGAAATTTGGGCTGGTATTGTATCGATATTTATGGGATATCTTCTCTACTCGTTCATTATGCAATGGCGTAAAGAGCACAGAAGACAGGAAACAGTTCAAAAGCCAAAAGATGATATCAAAAAAATGGAGTTGCCCAAGAAAATCAAGACGCAAAAGTTGACTGAGAAGCCCAAGAAAACGATGGCAGATGAACATGCTGATCGAACAATCACAACATCTTTGCCGTTTTTGGATAGAATAACTAATTCAGGCATAATAACATCCAGACAATTGATAGTGCCCCAACTAAGATATTAATTTTGAACAACACAATTAATATCTATAAAATTTGTCATTAGCTTGTAACAAGACAGATGAATAATACTATGTAGAATCGGTAATAATTTGATGAGTGGTCATCTGAAGTCGGCGAGAGATATTTTGCGGTCAATGAATCACGGCTCGCAAGTTTTTATTCTCATTATCACTTTTAGTATATGTCATTAAGTTTAGCGTAAGAATTCCACAAAGCATGGGAAAAGTGCAGATCGAAATGAAACAGCTTCCTATAATAGAACATCGTTAATGTCCGATCTTACCCGGCGTTTGAAGGCGTTGCAGGGGCAGCGGCTGCTGTTGCAGATTCTCATCGAAGAATCCATTGTTCGTGCTCCCCGTGGTCCAGATGCGATTGCGCGTATTGGGCGGTCCAGCATCCATATTCAAATATCACTCACTCACTTAGTTGATCTTAAATAGTTTATTCATTTTCCATTTAAATTTCCCTTAAGCCGGGTGATTTTTTCCTACAGCCATGAGAGCATTTCTATTATAAATTGAGATAAATGCGCAAGTGCCTCATTAATATGCAGAGGCCGTCGACGAATGTAGTTCACATGTTGTTCCCCCACATTGCACACCACATGTTGCGCATACAAATGAAGAGTTGCAGCAGCTAGAGAATAGCACAATCTTCTCTTTTTAGATGTGGGCTCGCCTTTGTTAATGACTTGTTTTGGTTTCAAGTTTTTGGCTTCTGACTTTTGACTTTCTATTCAGGCGGTTGCATAATTTCTCATAATGCGAATCAATGAAAAGTGAAATAGTCCGCAACTTTGTAGCTCCAACTGCAACGGCAAAGCATGTATATAATAAACAAAATGAAGACCAGCACAGGCACTTGCAACACAACGACTGAACTCTCGACTGCCGGCGTATTGAAGCCTTGTTGCTGCCAGCACAAGGTTTTTATAAGGCCGCCGAGCGACAGGCAACCAAATAACAACAACAGTAACGACAACGACAACGACATCAACAATAGCAATAACAACAACAAGAACAACATCAAATCAGGCAACCACCATTAACTCCTTTTGCCATGCAAATGTGCTGCGGCAATTACCAGACAGCACTCGCCATATGACCAGACCCATTTCCCAGACCGGCGAAGCAACAACAATGCGGTTGTCTCACTTTGTGTCCTATACATTATAATACTCTATACTATATTAACGATAAACACTTTACCATAAGCTTGGGAAATATATTTCAGCTCCATTAATATATATAGTCTCAGCCGAAGGCAAGCGGGAAATTCCAGTTCTTTTCTTTTGCCCCACATCTTATATAAAAGTTCGTAAGTTTGAAGAAAGAGTATCTAGAATACTTAATAACTAATTTCCGGCACTCTTCGATACATTATGACCCTAAGGGGTGGGTGAAAATCAAAACAGCACAGCAAACACAATGTCCGATTGGAAAAGCTCGAGCTCGTAATGGGGGAAATATCCATTAGATGTAGAGCTCTGGGTTAGTTTGCCTCAACGAAGTAATTGATAAATACCCATGGAATATATGTATGCACCAGTTTATGCTTTGCAGTGTCATGATTAATGACTTATTTTACCGCTTGACCATTTTTGGCCAAAGACAATAAAGCACCTAATTAAATGACCATTTTATTGTGCTCGCATTACAATCGAAGGCAGCAATTGTTCGACCTAACTTTGACATAGTTCCTTACAAATGCGAGTGCTAAAATCAATAAATACTATTGATTCGATTTGGGCACGTGGCCCACCTAACAGCGCGCCAGGCAACACACGGCAAACAAATCGAAATGCAACGAGTTGGGGCAGCAACTGGCAACTGGCAAATCGCGCATACGCCCCTCAGTCCCAAGCCGGCAAAACATTCATAGTCATTGCCTGTTGTCTGTCACATGTCCGCTGTGGATGTTTACACACACTGAGTGTAATTAGTTTACTTAGCGAGCGCACAGAATTATTATTAATAAATAAATACATGTTAACATGCAGTCGACTTCAGGCTGGAGTGAAAGAAAAAATACAAAAATATGCTTCCAACGAGTTCAAAGAACTCTACTCCCCCTATCTATATTAGAATCACTTTAATGTGTTTTTTTTTTTTTATTTTATTTTGTGCGTGATATTTAAACATTGTTTTTAAAAATGGCATTTCATAATTTTTACATTTTTTTCTTATTTGTTTTGCAGCTAAAAATAAACATAAATCTAAGACTAATTACATGCATTTACACTAGAATTTACATGGGAATAAACAATTAAAGTGGGAGAAACTATGACACGAATATTTTAGCATAAACGCAGCGTCAATAAAATTATACAGTTTATACAAAACAAAAATTGGTTAATTAACTCTAAATGATTTTGTTAATTGATGGCTGCTCGCGTTTAATGAGTGTGTTGTTTGTTTTTTTTTTTGCGATTTGCGATTTGCAATTAAGTATTATCAGCATTATATTATAAGATATAAGTATAGATAAGTATGTAATTTTTAAGATATGTTTTATGTGCATATAAAACAACTAGTCTACAATTTATTAAACAATATCCCCCTAGACAGTTTGGCCTGCCATTCTGTGGTGGGTAGAACTTGTTGCTGCAAGTAGAGAGACAAAAATAGTAATTAAAATTAGATATTATGTTCAAATTTCTCGATCTAGTAAGTTCTTAAATTCTTGACAAGCGATTATGAATTATTTGAGTGTACTAAAAACATTATCAGTTACCTTTCCACACATGTAACAAACAACAAACATATTTATTCGTTTTGGGAGATCAAATATTGCTAAAGTCGCACAGTAATTTCATTTTCGTTTTTTATATTGATATATTGGTTGTTTCATGCGCTTTTATCGAAATGGATCGGATTTTTGGAAATGTCAACAATAGATTCAAGAACGTTGGCAATATGGAGGGCAAGCGAATGGCCCTCAAGCTCGTTGGATTCTATGCCATGGGTTGGACGCTGCGCAAACTCCTCAAATAAATACTATTGTACTATATATTGGTGATCGCAAATATATTCAAATTTCATGTTTTGAAATGTATAAATTCTGTCAATTAAATATGAAACTTACCTCAAATCACATGTGCAGAAATTGGCGGAGTTCTTGTTGCTGCAAATTTCAAGGGCTGCTGTCCCCCGAGAATTTGCTCTTTATCACGCACTTACAGCACGAAGGAATCTTGAAGGGTTCGTTGGCCACCTCGGGTTGCCCGTTGCTGGCATTGTTGACCGTGGCCAAATGGCGTATCACGTAATGTTGTTTACAGACTGGCACATAGTTGTTTGGAAAGCTGTCCAGGAATTGACAGCTCTCGCCCTCGTGACTACAATTGAAAGTGGTTGAAATATGAGCGGAGTTCTAAAAGCAAATTCTCAATTTACTTACTCGCACTCTTCAATGAGTATGCCTTGCTTGAAGTCATCTGTATTCACGATTATCTGCCAGGAGAGATCCAAGCGCTGACCCAGTTTGGGATACAAGTATCTCACATGACTGTTGCACAGATACTGCTCGTCATCGTTGATGCGGAGTCCCACATCCGTGGGCTGCGGCTCATCGCTGAAGAAGTTGGCAAATCGATTTGCCAAAACAACTTTCAGTCCAGACAAGTCGGGATAGTTGTGGACCTTGGTGCAGAAGGAACGGCTCTGATTGAAGCCATCGACGCACTGATGATCGCCCGTATCGATCGATGGCGGTGGCGGTGGCGTAGTTGTCCGATACTTATCTATAGAGTCGGGAAACACGATAACTGATGTTAGGCAAGAAGTGCCAAGGGAAAGGTTTGTAAAATGAGCATGACACAGCGAGTTGTGAGTGTTGAGTTAATTGTGTTTTAATTGTTGTTTCAAAAGTTATTACAAATCTCATTGGGTCGATCTACTTACTGTCCGAAATGGGACGACGTGGTGTTGGTCGCTGCAATTGGGGATTGAACGGCTGCTGCTGCTGATGATGCGTAGTTGAGGGCTGTTGATGGTGCTGTTGTTGGGTTGTGGTCTGCAAAGACACGAGTGGATCGTTAAAGACAAGATTCAGCTTGCCATCCGGTGATCTCTGCACTTTGAACGATTGCTGCTGATGGTTCAAGCTTTGATATTGATGATAGTGCTTGGGCTTGGCATTTGTCTCTGCCTGAGACTCAGTTTCTGATTCTGATTCTGATTGCGAGTATGGCCAAGTATCGGATGATGCTGGCTGATCACCAAGCATGGTGGTGGATATGGATGGCATGAAAGGTGCATCGTCCGTGGTTGTCGTCTGTGTGTGTAAATTTTGAGTTAGTTTCAGAGCCGAATCAAAGCCAATTCACACACAAACACAGATACGGTAAGCAAACGAACACAATACGAAAGCACAATGCAAATGATGAGTATGAATATGAATATGAATATGGATATGGAAATGAGATGAGTTCACTTACATTGAAAATCATTACACCATCGCCATCGTGCACCTTGAATATGGAACGAACACGCTGCTCGATATCCTCGGCAGGCAACTGAAGTGAGAATGGCAAACGAGAAATGGGGAAAATGCTTAGTCTAGAGTTGCAAATCGATGGACAACAACAAAAAGAACTCTTAACAAACAACATTAACAAAAAGAGTATCTTAGAGCACAGCTGCATCTGCATCTGTATCGGAAGGAACAGATTCTCAAAAATTGCACACCTCGACCTCGCCTGTCTGCTGCTGCTCCTCCTCTTCCGCATGTGATCGTGACTCATCCCGCGGCTGCGGTTGCTGCTGCTGTGATCTGTTACGCATTATATTCAACAGGTTGTCGGACAGAAAGGGCGTCAGATCACTGGAGTTGTTTGTTGCCGCAGTTGCTGACCTCGTTGCCACTGAATTAGCCTCTGCCTCTGCCTCGCGCCTCGCGTCGCTTTGACATTTCGCTATTGATACAAACTATCTGAAAGATATATGTGGAATTTTTTGTTTGTTTGCGATTGATCAACATTTGCCGTAGAGTACACAAGAGAAAGAAAGAGAGAAAGAGAGAGGAGAAGCAGTTAGAAAAAGAGAGCATTAGAGAAGGGAACTGAGTAACGATTTGTGAGCAGGATGACTCCCACCTCAGTTGGCCAATAGCCGATAATCACGCTAATAGCTTGGGCAACTAAAGACAGCAACTGCTTTTTTTTTTGGCAACAGGCCGTTGACAACGGCAACAACAACAACAGTATCAACAACTACTACTACAACAACAACGAAAGTAACAACGATGTTTTCATGCTTGAGTAATCAGCATGTGAATATGAATCTTTATGATTATTGCAGCATGAGGGGAACTACAAAGTGATCTTTCGTATTTATATGCATCGAAGGTACGTATATATGTACATATATATTCTTCTTACAATCACTGGTGACATTTATGCGCAATGATTTTATTATTTGCTATATTATATATATGTATATATACATATTTAAAGCTGTTATTATATTATTTGGCACCTGTCTTGAATATGCCATGCGCGATGACGAGACAACAGCACTAAACAAATCCACACATATCAACAACAATGATACAAAAAGTCAAAACACTTGTCAATATGCGTCTAAATATTACGTTTCCGACAGACGCAGATCTCTCTCTTTGTATTCGGTTTATGACTGCGGCGAATATATTTACGTTCCACCCAACTTTTTGAGCTTTGGTTTTATGACAGCAATCTGAATTTGATAATCAACGTGCCCTAGACAATCCCAGACTTATTCCACAAATAGATTTTGTTTCGCCAGAATTGTTCTCAAATAATTAAGTGAGCCATGCGATTAATTTATTGCATGACAAGACTCTTGCAAACATTTTCATTAAACATTTTCTCTTTAAATGCATATGGAGAACAATTTAGACATGCTGATAAGCAAAATTCTGGGAAAGCCTTTTGTCCACATACTCGTTTGCGAGTGCAATTAAGAAGCAATTTCATTTCAAAAGTCTGGGAAATCGCCGCCATCAATATATAGTATCATATATCATATATCGTTCTACGACTATTGCAATTTGTCAGTGCAATAATTAAGTCAATGCTCTAAGTATACGAGTTAGCAAACTTGGAGAGCAAAACACAACAACTCGTATAAATATTTGCAATTCTAAACGCCTTTTAAAATGTCTAAAGACAGCAGGAAATTTACTCGTATATATATCATTTATAACTGGGCGTTATGTACACATGATAGCTTTTTTTTTAACAAATATGCTAATGAAGGAAGTACAAATGAGTGAAATGGAACTGTGAAAATGAAAATGATTAAGATTGTAAAACTTATTTTACAGTATGCCAAATCCACATGCCAATGTTAAGATCTTAACTTATACCACGATTATGAATGCACTTTATATACTAATTACATGCTCAGGCACATTTAATGAATATAATATACAAATACAATATAGTTTACTCACCGTTGTGAAGAGTGCGAAGAGCAGCAACATTATTTTGAGTAGTTTCCACCAAAAGGGAGGCATTATAATGGCCAGGGGTATTTTTGTAGTTTGTCGAATGAATATTTACAGGGTAACTGGTAGTCGATTTAGTCTATCGATTCACCTGACCGGCTTGTGTTTGCTTGTATGTGTGTGTTTGCTTTATGTAGTATATTTAATAAACAAACTGGCACGACTAAAATTATTACCGCGCTTTATTTGTCGTTGTTTTCTTTATTGTTGTTTGTGTGATGGCTTTTATATTATTATGTTGTTTTTTATTATTATTATTATTATTGTAGTTGGTGTCGAAGCTGTCTGTTTGTGTCGTTGTCTTCAACTTTGTAGTTGTAGTTTTTAATGTTGTTGTTGTTGTTGTTGTTTATAAACGTTTTCAACCGCCTTTTTCGATGTGTTGCTTATTCCGCTTTGTTTGTTTCCTTTTCACGTTGTCGTCGAAACAGATACCAGACCCAAGAGAGGCACTTTAATTAGTCGCTTTGCTTTTCACTTCACTTTGGTTCGCGTTTTGTTTTTGGTGTTTTATTGGAACGTTGCAAGAGCAACAAGGTAAAGGAGCTGTTGGCCCTGGCTTGATCTTGCCCAAAATGAAGCCCAGTCTGTCTGATGCATGTGCTTTTATGCAGCTGCATCGATTTCACAATCTAGCGTCTCCACCAATATGACACGAGGGGATTTTCCGGGCGATATTTAATTTTATTGTGGGAGACGCACGTCTTGAATGTTTGGCTATCATTTAATTTCTGATGCACATCGGCGCACGCGGGGTGAGAGTAAGCACAAGAATGGGCACAGGGAGTAGAAACGAGAGCGGAAGCGGGAACAGGCACGAGAGCGGCAGCGAGAGCGAGAGCACAGTACAACAACACGCGCTTATCGATGCGCGCGACAAGAAAGCAACTAAACCAAAAGTTTGAGTAGAAGTTCACTTAAGCTTCGTCAACTCGCAAGTGCAGCTTTAACAAAGCTTGGCGAGCGCCAAAGCGAACACCGTGAGCACAAGCAAGACGGCCGCAATGATTGAGCAAGGCAGAGAGAGATAAGGCGATCGGTTGTCTGGCAGGCCGGCAGAGAGCGTGAGTGCTTCAGTTTACAGCTGTTTGTACCCTGTACACGACGAGTGAGTAACGGGTAACGAGCGTAAGATCTGAGCGCATATTTATTTTAAGCGATATGTATAGCAAAATGGTTATGAAAGGTAAAACACACTATTATATTCTAATTGTTTGGCAATTATTTCATTAAATTTACGTAGTTCGCAAATTGTTTTATTTCATATATATAAATAATAAATGTGCAGGGTATTTTTCAGTGTACTCTGTAGAGTTTGCACACTTTAACTTGTTTTCTTTGTGGCTCGTTTTACATGTGTCGTCATCGGTCGGCATAATAGGTAGTTGTGAAGTAATACACCTGCCAAAAACAAGCGGTTGATAAATTAAAATGACAATAAGGACAATTTAAGCTATATTATTTTAACGTTTCTTAAACCTAGTAACGTTATTGTTGTTGTTTTACTCATTTACTTATGCAGTCAGCTGTTTCACAGTTGAAAGGAAAAGTAAAGCTTTTGGCAAAGAGCTTTTAGTGCCTTGCGTTTCTTTGCTTAGTTGATTCACATGAATGGCACACACACACATACACATGCATACTTAATATTGGTCGCACGTCAAGCACGCGTCACTTAAGCAACTGGCCAACGATCTTTTAAGTGGAGACACGTAAGCTGGGCAGCAATAACACAAAGACAGTGGGCGGGTTCTAGCCAAGGGAAAGACTCAATGACTCAATGGGAAATTCCAGATTCATTGGTAAACCGCAAGTATTTTTATCTACACAAAGTCGAATATCGGCATCTGTAGCAATGACGTAGCTCCCATAGCTCTATAGCTCGTCAGTTGTACCACTCAAATATGAATAAAATTAAGTGATTTCATTGGCTAATTGTTCAATTTACACCATCTTACTTAATCGTGAATTAACTTTACTTGTTTATAATAATTATGAATCAATTTTCAAGTACGCGATCATGTGCTCTTTAACTGCTTCCAACTAGCAATTGTGAAGAACACATTTTCCCCACTTATTTATGTAATAACTAATAGATAACAATAAAATATATTTAATGAATTGTATAACATTAAGCTAAGTAAGGAAAATTTCGAAATCTCTAACCACACAATTAAGCGTATCGATTACAATATATTTGCAATATTGTGAAAAGTCGGAGATGATTTTGAAATTGAATGTACATATTTTAATAAAACGGAATTTGAATACTAAACAAATGCTTAAGCATACTTTTAGGTGAACTGATTTTGGTTTGCATATTTTTGGGTGTCTTTAAATTTTAGTTTAAATGAATTTCGCAAAACATAAAAAGCGTTGACCTTTTAGTTCATTTAAACAAAACCCATTCAGATAATGGTGAGTAACATGCTCGGGGTTAAGATAAACTGATTTTAACTACCTACCAAGCTGTTAATTATGTGCCAGACACCGCAACAGACTACTCATCTTGCCAATGGCCTAAACAATTTGGCTAATAGCCATAAATTAGTTGGGAAATGGCTCTATTAGAGCGTAGCTGCCCATTAAAGAGTCTCACACCAAGGTACCATAGGGCAAATCGAGAATAATCATGCACGCAAAATTATGGCTAAAATAAACTCAACGTATTGACGCGGTTTTAACGAGAAATGATGGTGAAACATTCGTAATATATACAAGTTTATGCGATCCGACAATAAAATTAAAAAATAATGAAATTGCATTGCACATTCGATGAAAACGAAAACTCGTAAAACATAAACCAGCTACAATTAAAGCAGTTACTTGGAAAAAATGTGGACGCACAGCTCGACGTCATCGTTGAAGTCGTGTGGCAACTGCAATTCCAGCAATGACAGCAAAGTTGGCTACACGCAACACTGAAGTCGGCGCAGCACAGGTGTTGTGCTCTTATTCTGTAATATATGCAAACTAAAACAAAAGGAGGCACGAGACAGGATGCCACTACTACTTGCTGGCACTTACTCAATTTACCAGCTGGCGATTGCCATCATCGGCAACGAAATAAAGAGTATAAAACTGACCGATTCGCGATCACATTCAATGTCAATTTCCTTGACAATTGCATTGCTGTGCTTTCACTTTTCAACAGCTCCAGCTCCTTGGACAGCTTCAGTCCAGCATCCAGCTGCACGATCCTACAGACACACTTACAGCATGTGCCCAAGGTGCCGCATTTCGTGCCACGCCGGTTGCAAATTAATAATGCGCGCTTGCCATGGCGATGGCGATGGCGATGGCGGTCGATGGCTTCCGCTTAATCCAAAAAAACGGGTCCATTTCCGATTTTTGAATTTTTATTTTGACTTTTCTCGTTCAGCGGCGAATTGCGAATTGCGAATTTGAAGTTGAAGTTGAAGTTCATTGCGCAACACACACGAGATTAGCAGGAAGTGCAGGAAATAGCTGAGGATGCTGTTAACATTGCGTTACTTTATTTTTTGTTTATTTTCTAGTTGTTACCACATTTTGTGATCGCTGTCAAGGCAGCGCGCTCCAGCCTGTTATCGCATTTCTCGTTACACTCTGAAAACTTTTCACATCTTTTTATGTTTATTTCGTTTCTCAATTGCTCCACGTCAATTAACAAAACGAATGAACGTACGAAAAATGTAAGAGATAGATATGAGATTTCGAATAACTCTGCTGGCAGGATGAACAATAGCTTGGGAAAATCATATAATTCACTTAAATTATATTAAGAAAACACCGCAAAACGGTTTATTAAAATAAATTTACTTTATTTGCGAGCAAACAAATTACTTTATTGCAGCTGCGACGAAATTGCAGTGGGATTTAGCGATTGCTTCCTGCTGCATTCGACCGGTTACCGGTTATCGGTGTCGTATACGTAACGCCAATCCATATTGTATGGCCATTCTTGTGTCTGATTTGTTTGGCATGTAAAGCGATAATTCCATTATTATTTTTATTGATAATAATTTTTAGTGCAATCAACTTGAACTAATGGCCTGTGTCGACTCACTCGTTCGTTTAGCTAACAGACTAACAATGTTGCAGGCACCACAAATTAATGAAGACAATCGAATTTCGAGCTGCCGTTGTTGTTGTTGGGGTCGGAAACAGTCTCTGCAACAGTTGCATGACTTGTTGACAATCGAATAAGCAGCGATCATATAAAACAATTGACCGCACCAACATGCTGATGAAATCAAACGAAGCGAACTCCCTACTCCAAACTCCCTCCGAATGCTCTCTCGCTCGGCATGCAGCGCAAAATGTGGCACACAATTCAATGGACCTCAGACTATTGACTTGCCACCCAGTTTATTGCTTCTTGAACGAGCGCCACAGCTGCCACAGCTGAGTAAAGTGTGTGTATATGGTAAAAATGCAGCGATTATTACGAGTCTGTTAAGGCGTTTTTATTTTTGTTTTGATTTTTATTTGCTTCGCATTTTTTTTATTGCATTTTAGCAAATTTACAGTTTGTTAACTGCGAGTACCGCGAGTACATAAGTATTGTGTTTCTTTCCCATTTTTGCCATGTTCATTTTGCATTTGCCTTGTTACTAGTTGCTGCTGCTGCTGCTTCGACTGCGGCTGTTTGCCGTCTTTGCGCCCATTTCACTTTCGGTTAGATAACAACCATCCACAAATGGAGGCGCTGAAGAGGGACAGCAGGAGCTACATATGAGTACATACAACTAAGCTGCAGTCTACAAATTGTGCACTGAACACTTGGCTGCGTTGGACAATGACAATAGCAAGACATTATGCCAACTTTTCGACCAGTCATTGCCACCGGACGCCCCATGTGGAAGCGTAACTCTTGCAACAATCTGAGCCACCGGCAACAAGCAACATGCAACATGCAACAAACAAAATAAAACAAAATAAAACAACTGACAACCGGCAACAGAAATGGGAGCAGTTCATGTCACTTGCACTTTAGAGGGCAGCCAACAGCAGGGCCTCCACTGTTTAGAGGCTATTATTAATCATACTTAGTTGTGGATGCGTATTTTTGTTTGTTTACTTTATGTGCGTTGGGTCCACATCTTGTGACCCCTGTAAACGCCTTTGGCATACTGGCAGTGAACTGTCGTCACCACATTAGTTAAGGCATTAGATAATAATGATGCCCTGAACTCCAGTTAAACGCTCGCACTTTGCACTTTAAGGTTCAGTTGAGCCTAAGGGGCGCATTGCAATGCGACGACATGGGTCAAGGCTGGCTGCGCTATGGGAACGCGCATAAAAGTTCATTGAGTTTAATGGCCCAGCAGTGAAAATGCAAGCCGAATTTCGATAAGAGTCGAAACATTAAAATTCTAAACACTTAACTCAGACGCATGCTGAAAATGTTATTGGAAATTATATAATACCAAATTATGTATAAATTTCGTAAATGAACATTAAACACAATAAGATCTTCGAATTGTTTTTATTCTCAGTAGCCTATATAAAAAATAGTCGATTAATTTATTTAATTAAATCTATAGTAAGATAGAGTTGAATTTCGATAAAGAGTATGTAAACGATAATACAAGTTGAGAATGATATATAAATAAATATATATTATTATTAAACATGGATATAAGGAAAAATATAAATAAATACAACAAAGCAAAATAGAACAAAATAGTTTTGGAAATGAGATTATTGTAAGCTATATATGGATAATTCCATGACGGAATTTGTCCCGTGCGAGAGTCTTTACATTGAAAATAACATAAACTAAAACAGTTTTAATAATAAGAAAAGGTTATTTTTATAGCTCTAGATAAGTACTTTAATTAGAGCTAAGAATGGACAAATTCCGTCATGGAATTACCCATATATATAATCTTCAGAAAAAATAAAAAAATTTGGACACAAATTTATTTTTATTTTATAATATTATTTTATTTTTTTTGAAATTTAAATTTCTAATTTCCATACTTAAACATAAATATGGAAAATAAATATATTATAAACACAATAAAACAAAATGATTTTGAAAATTGTCTTATATTCAGTAAGCAAAAATTTAAGTAGATAAAGACTATTTGAAATGATTTGCAGTTTCTAAATTCTAATTTTGTTTATAAAAAAAATCAATATATTTTGACTGCTTTGACATTTGTGTTAAGTGGCAAAATGCAAGGTGCATCAAGTTCGTTGCCTAAGTCTTTTGTTTTGTTACAAGTCAACACAAGTGGACGCAAAGTAAAACGCAATCACCATAAATTTTCAATTAAACACGTTTCAAACAAACTTAATGAACCAACTGCACTTTTATGTTGCAAATGCGACCGCAGCGCAGAGCAACGCATTGAACTCAACGACTCACGCACAACAACTGCAAACACCCTCGTGCCCCCTTCGTGGCCCTCACACTCGCTGTCGCTCTCGCTGGCTGGCTGGCTGGCTTTGGCCCCCGACGCATATGGGCCAAGCTCACGCTGAGAGAAGCCAAATGTCGCTACTGATGCTGCTGCTGCTGCCAAAAATGTAATGTCTCGTAATGGAGCGATCGCTTGTGTTTGGAGCGACTCTTCGCAGCGCCTCGAAGAGCAACAGCAACAGCAATAACAAAACCAAAAACAAAACAAGCCAAATGCAGGCGAACGTGCGCTCTCAGCAAATTTCTTTAAAAGAGCCATACGGTGGCATTTTCGACAACAGTTCGAACGCAGTCGTCGCCGAGGAGCCACCTCCATCGCCACAAAATCAGAGATATATACGAATACAATACACCACAACACAACATCACAGACAAGCAAGTGAGAGAGAAAGAGACAGCAAACGAAAGCAAAGCTAAGCGAACAGCGCAGAAAGAAAGTCGACGCGAATCGCGCGCGTTTTGTTGTTGTTGTTGTGCTTGTGTTGCCAGTGAAATCAGTGCAAGTGTATGCGAGTGTTGTATTGCGTGTGTGTTTGTCTTTTACGAAATACTCACTACCCAAAGCCAACGAACTGATTTTAAGAAGTGCTGTGTAGCCGTTACCCAAGTCACCACTGCCAAATTGCAAGTGTTTTTGTTACAGTGTGGTGGAAAGTTGTTGCAACGATCGAACGATTGGCCAAGACAACAGCAAATAGTTATCAGCAAATACAACTGTGACGCGGTTGTTCCATTGATTAGCAGCTAAGCTAATCGACACAAAACCCAGCCCATAAGTTACCAAAAATACAACAAAAATTCAACAGAAATATGAAGGTAAGCCCAACCTTTGGCTGCAGTGAAAGTGTTCGTGCCAATAACCAAATGACCAAATTAGCACACACACACACTCGCTGCTCAATACACGCTCCCGACTTGGCAAATTTATGCAATGCTATTTGAGGCCCAAACAAGTTCAAGTGCAGGCAATTCTCTTACCAAACTAAAACTCGTTTCGAATGGCCACGCTTCGGCAATTTTATTAGCTAAACAATCGAGTTGCATCTTTTCCTGCCTCATCTTTCTATCGCCCATCTATCGCTTACATCACATCTATCATCGCTAACCCAAAAATCCCAATCCAAAAGTTTGCCGGTTGTGCACTTTGCGTTGCATGCATCGAAATGAATACGAATACGAGCGAGTGTGAGTGTGAGTGAATCACACTCACTCAAGAGGCAAGAGTCAAGAGTTCATGGCATTATGTCATGTTACGATTATCAAGAAACGATCGAAAGCAAAACTTCGGCTCGGGCCACTTGAATGAGTGTGAAGGTAAAATGTCATGCATAATTATTATGTCAGACATCAGGTCTAGTCTTTGTAGTTTCTTTTGCTTTTGCTATTGTTATTGTTCGTTTTTTGTGGCTTTCGAAAATTGTTAAAGAAATGCTTTTTTGCCTAAAATGTGGCGAAAAGCAAACCAAAGCAACAATATGATAAAATAAACAAATGCGGTGCGTTAAACCGCACGTAGTAACAATAAATCGAAGACTTGACACAACGGAAATACAATAATAATAAAGAATCGGTTGTCTTTTAGGCCTACGAATTAGGAATACTCTTACAGCTTAACGGAAAGAATTAATTGTACAACAAGAAATTAATATATTAAATTTACATTCAAAGTTCCTAAGGATTCTAAATAATTCAAATATTTTCAAACTTAACTTTTTAGTAAAAGTAATTTTTAAAAAGATGATTTAGTATTCCACAGAAAACAACTTTCTTTGCATATTTCGTGAAAATATGATACTTAATTTTTATAAGTCAACTTATATTTTATTTACAAACTTTAGGTGTTGAAAATTGTCTCCACGAACAGCTGACACACTTCTCAAAGTAATTAAGTGACCCAGCAATTATGATGTTGTCGCTGTTGTTGTTGTTGCTGCTGTTGTTGTTGTTGTTGTGATACCCTTCTCACCTTCTCATAATTGTTTCGTAGGGTATACTTGCGCACATGCTGAACCTACCGCAATTATTTCAACGACATGAGCGACGTGAGCATAGCTTAAATAAATATGTATTTCGTATTGTGTTCACCATTGAGCAACATGCAAATTAAATGTTCGCTGCTGACAGAAACCACAAATAAAAAATACGTCTCTATTCGTATGTGTGTGTGTGTGTGTGTGTGTGTTGAGGAGAGTTAAAAGCCGGCAATACTTTCACTCTCTTTCGGCTTAACACTCAGCTGCCGGACTGACGATGATGACAGTGCACAGCTCTCTGAGCATGGGATGGGGATGTGGTGAACAAATGAGGTCGTAGTGCCAGTAAATTGGACAGCACAGATGCCTGATGCCTGATGTCTGATAGTTGATGGTTGATGGTTCAATATACCATTTTGAACCAATTCAATTAGGTTAGCCAAACAGACGACAGACTGCAGAAGCAAAAAAAATGTAGTAAAGCACAATAATAATTAACAGACAGTGGAAAAACCAAAAGTAATTTGCGTTTATTTGCGCACAGTTATGAAATGTTTGCTGTAGATTGGAATTTTATTAATTGCATACGAATGCGAATATACGAATTACGCATAGAAACAAACTATATAACACACATATATTGAACAATTGAATTTGGATAGTGCAATTAAATTAAAAATTAATAGCCAATGCAAACACAACAAAGCCAAAGTCAGCTTGCATTTATGCGAACCAGGCCCTGGCCGAGTCATTCAATTAATTTGTGCATTTGTATGCAGATTGCCAAACGAAACTATTTGAGCCGTGAGCTGTGAGCTGTGAGCCGCCATCACTGAGTGCTTCGGCAATTAGGCTTTAAAGAAACACCAAACCGCAATGTGTCGAGTCGAATGCCTGGCTGCCAAAAATCATATTTGGTTTGTACAAATCACCAGCATTGAGTTGAGAAAGAAAAAGGTTTCATTCCATTTTTAGAGGGCGGTTCCGCAAGGGCAATTTAAAAAGCATTTGTCAAAACAAACTTGCACTCGCATGCGAGAGAGTTCGAGTATAAATACGACTTCGAGTATGCTCGTAACTAATTGAATGTTTCACAACAAACCGTTTGGCGACCCAAATTTGATTTTGCTATTAAGAGTTAATTATCAAAATACAATATTTCAATCATTTGGCTAACGAGATTGGCAAATAAACACCACAATTATTTTACTATACTGCATTCATTCGTGTCAAAAAATGTAAAAGTGGAGCAGCAAAAATTGTAAATATTTTCATGAATTTACTATAAAAAAATGTTAAATTCAATTGAACAACACCCAATTATATATTCAATCATTGCTTCATACTCTGACTTACTAAAAACAAAAGAATCCAATGAATTTGTAAATATTTTTTTGAGGCTTAGTCTTTTCAATAAATTGCAGCAGTATTTTCAAAATTCTGCATCATTTTCTGCCCCATCAGAAATACAAGAAACTATTTAATTTCGTCAGCTCATGCTTGATTCTTTATTCTAGAGAATCCAATTATAATTGCACAATTGAATTGCAAATATTTTCCTGAGTCTTAGACAGTTAAATGACAACACGAAAAATATTAAATTCAGTTTAATAAAACCCAAAAGCATTTCCAATTTCTGCACCATTTTCTGTCCCATCAAATGCAAAAAAAAAATAAAAACCTCTCATATTTCGCCAGAGTTTGGTTTATTTGCTTCATTCATGTCTCAGAAAAAAAACAAAAGAATCGCAACTCTAATTGCTCAATTGAATTTGTGAATATTTTCCTGAGCCTTAGACATTTAAATGACTACGAAAAAAATATTAAATTCAATTCAATGAACCTTTCATATTTCATCAGCTTTTCTACCCCATCTAAAACAAAAGAATCGCAACTAAAATTGCTCAATTGAATCGCACATTATTACTAAATAATTTGTTGATTTGATACAGCTAATAATAGATTGCCATCGAGGAAATACTCATCGAGTTTGACAGCTTGTAATTCAACGTTTGATTGGCATATTCATTAGTTATTCATTCGAATTGTCTAATCAATTAGCATTTGCGGCAAATGTTTGATGGCCCATGAAACAGATGTAAAACGTTCCGTAGCCACTGGCACAACGCCCACGCCTCATGTGGCAACTGCAACAAAATTCACTGAGCCGTGACCATAGCGACATAGATGAGTACAGAAACGAGTACTCGCATTTGTGTGGCGAGTAAAAACCAAAAGCGTGCAACGCCAAGTGGTAAATTACGAGTGCAGTCGAGTGTATGTCTGTGTATGATAGCTGCCACATGCCACCGATGATGCAACCTAAACTGACTTTTTGACAAATTGAAATTAAGTTTGCAGGCAAATGATGTTGCCGAATCCGCAACTGGCACATTTCGAATGCAGTTGTTATAATGAATATCATTACGTAACTGACACCTTCTCTCTCTCTCTCTTTCCATTTGTTGCAGTTGTTGTGCCTAAGTCTGCTGCTGCTTGGGGCGCTGCCCATGCTGTGCCACGCCTATCCCGCAGCGACGAGCAGCAGCTCCGATGCGTTAGACAAATCACTGTCGCTGGAAGACACAGATCTGGACAATGATCAGGGCGAGAGCATCAAGGAATCACAGATTGCCAAGCGATCCGGCAGCTTTGACTATGTGACGCATCTGAAGTCTGGTCTGCTGTCCAGCATTGGCCAGGCATCCGCCTCCATTGCCTCTGGCAGCTCAGGCGGCAGCAGCAGCAGTGGCGGCGACAGCTACAAATCCCACGAGATTGTCGTTCACGTAAGCAAAAGGATATTGTGCCCCAAAGAGACTTTAATTAAAATCCACTTCAAAACTTGCAGGGCAACTCGGTGGACTATGATCCCTGGTCGTTCAAGAAATCGGTGCTCAACACCATCTTCCAGGCGGTTAAAGCCATTACTGGCGGTGTGACCGCACTCAAGGGTCAACTGATCAAGGGCAGCGGTTATGTGTTGAGTGCTAGCGGCAATCTGGTGGCCGCCGGTGGCGACAAGGTCACCGATGTGGGCAAATCCATTATCAATTCGGCGCACGCCAACACACACACTTACTCCACTAGTCACTCGAGCGGCAGCGGCTTCGTTCATCCCTTTGCCAAGCTGAGCTCCTTATCCGGCGCCTCTTCGGGCGGCAGCAGCGGCGGCAGTGGCAGCAAATCGGCGCCAGGTCCCGTCATCCACACAGAGAGTGAGTATGCCCACGAGCTGCTGCGAAACATCAATTTCCTAGTCTTCTGAGATACACACACGCACACACACTCGCTTTCTGCAGTGGACCGTGAAATATAAAACTAAGGTCATTATGTAAGCAAACGGCTGTTGAACTAGCAAAAAACTGTACAGTATAATAATTAAACCACTTGATAACCAACTTAACAAGTAACATAACATTGAAAGCTGACCAAGCCAACGGAAGAGTCGCCCAACCATCGATCGAACAGCGAGCAACGAACATCGAGCAACACATCGCAACGACAATTGCAAATCGAAGCGAACCGTGCATTGACCCGCCTCTTGCAACAGCATTTCCACTTTCATTTTTTCATAGAGGCAACCCGTTTGCTTCGTAGCAAATGCTTTAGCCTATTTTGGTTTTTATTTGACTTTGGCTCACCACCGTTGCTCTCCTCCAACAATCAACCTCCACCAACTTGTCGCCTCTCTTTCTCTGACTCTCTTCGCCTCATTGCAGCCATCACATCGTACGAGCTGCCGTCGGGACACGCCAACTATGGCCCACCATCGAAGCCACCATCGTTTAGCAGTGCCACACATCAGTATCTGCCACCAGCTGGCGCCAGCTATGTGAGCGCCGGTGGCGGCGGTGCCCCATTCAGCATCGGGCATGCGGCATTCGAGGAGCAGCAGAACAACTACTTGCCTTCGGCCTATGGACAAGATGGTGCGTAGACAACACAACACTCAGTCTAGTTAAGAGACTGTAAATATCGCCTATAAATACAGCTTTATGATTACTTATGGCAAGGCCACATCATCGCTAACAAGAAAACGAGAAATACTCATTACATCCGCCACTAACCCACACTCTCCCTCTCCCCTCTCCCTCTTTCACACCTTGAATTCACTTCCGCGCCAAAACCTCAGTTGAGGAGAGGAAAGTGAAAGCATCAACAGCAACGTCAGCTCATCATTTAGCCGACGAGCTCAAACTGTAAATACAAGCATAAACCATTTAACACCCCGTCACATACTTATTATACTCAGTGCATCAACTCGTTAACCCATTGGCGACCATAACGTGTCTCTTTATATGACACACTTCTAGCCTTACTTTCGATTTCATTCGACGAGACATTACACAATGTCTGCCTGGCATTGCGCAATCCAAAAATGGCAATGCTTTATTGTTTTATGTACATATAAATATATTATGATATACGCTAATAATAATCATCAATTCTTGTATATATAAACACATTGTATATGCGCCCAACCTTAGCTCTAATGACTTGCCAAGAGTCATTAATAGCGGCCACATGTCGCATACTTAATATTGTGTATAGTAATAAAATATGGCTAAAATGTGAAAAGAAACCCTGAAGAACATAACGATCATACTTTTAATTATCGACTTAATATGTTTACTAATTTTAAGCAGTTACAAACTAATTTCAAATACTCTGCGACTAAAACCTGGATCATTTCATGAGCAGCAGCAAAAATGGAAATACAATAATTTACAAAGTAACTTTTATAAAATAAAAAAAAACAATCATACGACATGTGTACAAACAACAAGCCAAGCTCAAGCTCATCTCATACACATTTTCTCACACACACACACTCACATTACACTGACAAAACATTGGCAAAATTGTAAATAGAAACTTTAACGATGCAACATAAATATTTAATTGGTAAATCTAATGAAATCTCACTCATTGCATACATACAACCACAACAACAACAACCACCACCACCACAACAACAACACACTTGTAAAACATACCACAAAAAATACCTATACACAACATCAATGACTGTGGCACAGTGGCCACCGCCGGCACCGACGACTTCAATGTCTATGGACGCCACAAGAAACTGACCGACGAAGAGGCACGCAAGGCAGCGCTCCAGCTGCAGGAGATTCTCAGTCTGCTGCCCAACGGCAAGACGGAGTACACCGCCTCTAAGACTGTCGCACTGGATACGAATGCGGGCAACAATAACATTGAACAGGCCGACATCTACAACAGCTACGGTGTTCCACTGCCTCACAATCTCGGCACACTGGAATCCTTGTCCCACACTGAGTCCATTACTGCAGCGTACGTGCCCAAGGTGGTCAATAATCAAGGCGCTGCAGATGCCTATCATCAGATGGCCAAACGGCCGCAGACACCTGAGGAAGCCTACATACAGAAGCATCCCAATGAGGGCTACGATTATCAGCCACCTGCACCAGCGGCCACAGCGCCCGCCAATGATTATCGCGTGGACAACTATCATGCCAATAAGAACAATGCGCTCAAAGATCTGTCACCCATTATTGCCGCCTTGGAGGTGGCCAAGCGCAAGGGACCCGGACCAAGCAACAGTGGCCCCGTGACCTATGCCATCGAAAAGCAGGTGCAAAAGGTGGCACCATTCCAATTTCTGCCGCCAGTGGTGCAGAAATCCAAGTACATTTACAGCGCACCACCATCGCCAGCTGGTCCGCCACCACCACAGCCACCTAGACCGCATTATGGTGGCAGCTATAAGGTGCGTCGACATGTGGTCATGCGACCAGGTCGGACTAGCAGCTCACGCGTGTCGCGAGCACTAGATTACGAGATTCAGGATCCGCTGATGTTCAATCGCCTAATGGAAGTTTAGGCATTGTCTAGGCACTGGGCGGGTGTTATACAATATTGTAGTCTATTTATAGTCCTCTAAGTCATATGCAGCATTTATCTATATAGTTTCTTCGTAACCTAACTTATTTATGTCCTGATCCCTATGCAACATAATTTATTGAACTCGCCACGCGAGAGGCAATAAAGGAGTTTAAAAAAAAAAATTGCACGGCATGCATACTTTTGGCACCATGCTCTACACTCTGTTTGCACTGCTTTTATGTATCGAAACCACCGCATCACCCTCCACACACTCCTCTTCCCACTATCACCTTTGTCCAACTGGAAACTGGCTATGAAGCATAATCATCTCGTATCGATCACATCTGACCTGACACTCTCTTTACAGTCTACCTGCAATAGTCGCCAAGAGGACCCAGCTCTTCCAGCCCTTTCACCTGCCCGGGCAGTAACTGTGGACCACGCCCACTTTACCAGTTAACCGCACTTTCACTTCTTTAGATTTAGTCAACGTTCTTCTTTTCCCCCGAAAACACAAACACAAACACACCACTCACATTTCATCTCCAGCTCAGACGACTGTCAACTCCCAAAACTGCAATGCAACACCTGAAATTGAACACCTGACACTTTTCGATTGGCAGAAACTACATACAAATATACTCTTTAATATATAAGTATTTAAATTAAATAAATAAACGTTTAACAAATATACAAGCTGCATAGTTTTATTTCTTCTTTCAGCCTAAAAGTATGCTACACAAATTGGCGGCATGCTTGCAAAAGCTGCCAGTCTTCGTTGAATCAAAACTTAACGAAACATTTGAATTCGTAAACTACAACGGCAATTCGTTACAAAATACATTTAGTACTTTGACAATTTTAGAATAAAATTGTATAAATTTGTACAAAATGTACATCGCATTTTATAACTTACTATAGCAAACCAAAATATTTCTTTCTAACACGAGATTGAAGCTGAATAGTAGTTACACACAAAATAGGTACCACAAAAACTTATTCTTGGATAAATAAATAACACTGAAATAAATAAAAATACTGAACCTTTCCTTATTCATCTACATGAGGAATCATAGTATAACATTTAACAGGCACTAAAAACTCAGAAAAGTAAATAAAAATGCACGTTAAATTAGGACAAAAATTGGTTGTTTTTCTTTTATTTAATCATAAAACTTCGACCACAAAATCTTACGAATGGAATACACATACAATACAGAGATTATAGATTAATGAATTCTAAAAGGAATCACTGGCGAATGCAGAATAGTTGGAACGAAATTGGGAGTAAGGGGGGAACTATGCGAATGTATCGATTATCGAATTACGATTATTGATATCGATTTATCGTTGTATGCACCTGACTCAAAGAGACGGCCAAATGAGCCGCACTAACTACCCAGTACCAGTTCCTCAGTCCACCTCTAGTAATAGCCAAAGGTGATGTCGTGCAACGGCTGAGCATTGCCCTGGGGCAGAGCATAATCACGCGCCAGCTGATCCAGCAGGCTGCCACTGCCCCCAGCACGTCCCTGAGCACGTGGCTGATAGCTCGACTGTGGCTGCTGCTGGTGCTGTGGAATGCTCTGCTGCACTGGCTGTGCCAATGGCGCCTGGGTGGGGCCAAAGTGCACTGGCTCGAGCAGCGGGCGACCACCAGAAGCGGGTGCCAAGAAGCCCTGAGCACGTGCGCTGCTGGGCGCCGGCGAGGCGGGTGGCAAGGCATAGACGGGACGTGAGATGCGCACATTTGAGGGACCCTCGCCAAAGCTTTGCGATTGCGAGTAATCGGGCTCGGGGCGCGAGGGACGCTGTTGTGGGGAGTAGAGCACATCAGTGGAACGCTGTGCCCCAGGCACTTGCAGACGTGGTGGCGCTGGACCCAACGAGGGCTGTGCTTGCGGGACATACTGAGGACGACGTGGTGGCTCCGCTTCCTCCTCTTCGTACTGCACATACTGTGGTTGCGGTTGTGGTTGTGGTTGTGGTCGTGGTGGCAAAGGAGCTGGTTGCGGGCGAGCCTGTTGCTGGGGACGCTGAACTCGCTGTGGAAGAAGACACAGTTAAACAAAGGTCAAGGAAGTGAAGGTTCAAATGCAAATCTCTTACGTAGGGACGCTGCGGGCGTTGCTGAGGCTCATCTTCATAGTCGGGCTCCTCCTTGGTGGACTCATCGACCAACGTGGGTGGTGCGACAGTGATACCCTCGCCCGATGGCTGGAAGCCATACTTGTTGGCACCATACTCGACAACACGCACCTTGCCATCGGCATCCACATAGCCGTATTTGCCCTTCACCTCACCGGTGGCCAGTTTTGTTTCGATCTTGAAGGAGCCATCGGCACCCTCATAGCCATAAGTATAGGAGCCATCTTCGTTGTGTCTATCGCAAAGAAAGAGTAAGTCAAGATAAAGTACTGACTGTCTGTTAACTCACTTGTTAATCTGCTTAAGAATGGGCACGGGCGTAGGACGGTTTTCCTCCTGTGCCTGGGACTGCAATCGATGTGGTGCTGCTCGTGGGGCACTCGGCTGATAGTCTTGATAATCCTGTGCATTAACCAGGCCGCCAAACAGACAGCCAATCAACAGTAAACGCTCAAGCTGCAAATCGAAATTTAAATGGATTGAGATTGAGAATGAGAACTGAAATGGCAACCGGTTTGCTAATTGCCAGGCGGAACACCTTGGCAGTGCATTACAAGAATGCGCGGCAAGATGACAGCGAAGTCGACGCGCCGACGATCGCTTGACAAGTCTACAAGACTCTCTGAGCTGTCTACCTTTCACTTTTGTTGGCCAATGACATCGAACAATTGGAAATTGGCCATTGGCCAGTTGGGCAAGTTGTCATTTAGCGGCACTGGACGCCCTCCAATGCCAAGCAGGAACCGATGGCGTCGGCTAGATACGACCAGAGACATGTTGCAAATGTTGCATAAACCCAGAGGTAGAAAGACATGCGATTTGCCGAGCAAGAGGTGCGGCAAAAATGATGGCCATATTCAATACAACAGCTGGGCAGAAAATTTAATTGAATATCCATTTCTACACTAGAGAGAAATGCATGAAATGCATGAATTACTCATTTCTATTCAAGCTCCCACACATCGCGCTGCGCTTCGCTGTGGTTGAATAAATTCACTACTGGTGTGCCACACACACAAATTATGTGAGTTGTGGAGGAAACATGCAAACCGAATTCCGCAAAAAGCCAAAAACAAAAACACAAAAAAGAGAAATAGAAGCAAGAAAGCGAATTTCCCACACATGCCAATGTGAGATACTCGTGTGTTCGTCGAGTATGTTGCAAGCATCTGAAAGATGCCTCTCGACTTGTGTGCTTGTACTTGGCAAATGCTAAGGAAATTACAATGCTCGTACGGGTTAAGCTCAAGATTTGGCAGTTGGTCGACAGCTTGACAAGCGCATCGAGTCCTCAACAAATGGAGTTTCACATGTACCCTTTAAAATAATGAACGCTTAAAAAGGGTATTCTCAGATTTTCCTAGTTTTTATAAAAATAGTTAGAACTTTGCTTGAGCAAAAGTTTTTCAAATGGAAAATTTTATTAGTTTGTACAATATAATACAACTGAGAAGGTTTTATTTAAGAAAACCGGATTTAATAAACATCCTATTTTAATTAAGTTCTATAAAATATTGTATTTTGTTAACAACTTTAATTAAAACTACTAAAATTTGTCATTCATTTTTTAGCCTAATTTACTTCATTTAAAATTCGCTGCACAGGCACTTTTTTGGTTTTCTTTGGGATCTGTTATTAAGAGTTTAAAAATAAAATCATATATTTTTTTTATTATTATTTAAATTACTCTACTTTAAGTAATAATTCTGCATAAAAATGTTTAAAATTATTAAAAAATTCTTACTACACAGAAATTTGAGTAAATTCACTATGCTTATTTCTAAACCTACTTTATAATGTAGGGTATTTCGTAGTCAACCAGCGCAATTTTATTCTATGTTATGGCATGCGGATGCCTGCGGTTGACATGCCGCATGATGCTAGAGACTTCTGCACCGCCAATTCAAACTGGAGCAATGGTCAAGGGAATTCGCTTAACTTCGAATTGATTCAAAGGGAGTTTTTGCTCGATGTCATGACTGACATCCAAGCAGCGACAAAAGCATTCTATAGAGCTTTTCAGCTGTGCGCAGTTTGTCAGGCAATCTGGCAGCAATGTGTCGTTGCCGGCTTTAACTGCGAAAATCCTTTCACCTCCAGCTCAGCTCACCATAAGCGATACACCAGATGCCAGCTACTACATAGATGCCAGCTACCAGATGCCATAGCCTTGGCTTCGTACACACGCCAGTTTTGTCGGCCTGGACATGGACCTGGCTGCAATGTGTTGCCACTTTTTTGTTGTGTCTGTTGTGTGTCTGTGTATTGACTGTCCGAAAAATGTTGGCTACCAGTCGCAGCGTGTGAACTGAACCAACATGCATGTGGATTTGGATTCGCTTTAGCTTGTGCTGTTGCGACTTTAAAGTTGCCTTTTGATATTTTCGCGCTGAGAGTGGAAGAGGTAGAAGACTGAAGGCGACAAGTGGGAACGGGACATGGCAGAGCATAATGGGATCGCAGTTTGAAGTGCGCTTGTTAGTGCAACTTTTTCTAACTGAAGTTCCTGCAACTTTTTTCCATAGAATCTGCTGCAATTACGTACACAATGCGAGTGCAGATACACACTCACATACATGTGTGACAGCTCATAAATAATGTTAGAAAATCCAGTTACCAAATTGGGTGCACAATTGCCAATTGGCTTGCTGGCTGCCTGGCTGACTTGCCTAGCTGACTGGCTGGCTGGCTGCTTGCTCTAGCAAATTAACGGTTCACTCGATTTGCATAACAAATTATGCGATATTTTCGCATAGTACAGAGCACATTGCCTATGATGCCATGACGTAACCATAGCCAGCCAGACAGACAGCTCTCAAGCAGAAAGATTGTTAGTCAACGATCAGTGATCATTACAACAACAACAACAACATCAAGTCACTTGAGATTGCCTTACAACGCATTCAATCTCAACTCTGACCTTTTACCAAACAAATACACACAAAGCACACACTCGTTTCTTAGTAAATATATTCAGTTGAAAATTAGATAGTTTATTTTTTTCTTGGTGTAGGTTTTGCACACATCCTACGATTGGAACCTACCACTTTCATATTGTTGGTTAAACGCTCTTTGTTCGTGGGTATTTCGAATCGATTAAAAACTTTAATTGCAATCACGTCAAAAGACCTTCGCTGGCAAAGCACCCAGCCCAAAAAGCCAGCTTACAATGGCACCAAAAAATCACTTTCAATTGATCTAATGAACCGGGACTGAAACTGAAACTGATACTCAACTTGTTGAGTTGTGTTTCTCTCTTTTACTTTTGTTTTTTTTTTTTTTTCTTGTCTTGCGAGTTCGCGTTTTAGCTGTGCGCCAACATTTGCTTGAAACCGACAGCAACTGAGCCGCCCAAGTTGTTGTATTTCGCTTTATATACCGCCGCGCATATTGGTCGAGGAAAACCTTTTTCATACCACAGCACAACGTCCAACACCAACGGGAGGCAGCGCAGTCGCCGCAAAACTTCACCAACGAGTCAGCGGCGCATGCGCTAAAGGACAGGTACCCAACAACCAGCAACAGCAGCAGCAGCAGCAACAACAACACACACAGTACTCCACACTCACACACACAGCATATCTCGTAGATACACTAGACAAAGCCATGAGCATTGAGCTCAGAGCTCAGAGCTTGGGCCAGTTTGAGCTCTTGTGCGGTTAGCAACGGTTCTCTCTGTGCTTTCAAGAGCTTTTTATGGGGAACCAACACAAGCACAAGCACAACAGGAATGGCTAAGAAGTGGTTGTGGCTATGAAAGTCACATAAATCCATAGCTAACGTTACAGCTTAGGTTTTTCAGACTAGGAAACAGTATCAAATGCAAAATATTAAATAATATTTAATTGCTTATCTCTATGTTGAGCCACGTTTTTATGTAAATTCTTCATTTCATTCCTACGTAAATATTTCTCAAAATTCTCCAAAAAGCCACATAAATCCATAGCTAATGTTACAGCTTATGCTTGGCAAACTAGGAAGCAGTATCAAGCAGTAGTTAATAATTAAAGTATGTATATAACTATAATTATTTGGTTCTTCTGTCTGCTAATTGCCATAACTGAAACAACTTTAAATTCTTCTTTCGTTTCCTGCTTAAATCTTTTTTCAATCCCCGTTTAAGCTGAGGTCTTATCACACACCACAGTCCCCAACCAGTTCACTTGGCTCAGGCGCTAATAAATTGCCTTAGCACACACCCAAACCAATGAAATAACTTCTCCAAAACACTCACACGCCATTAAATTGCCCAACAAAATACTCGAAGCGATACAATTAATCAAGAATGCGAGCGTCATAAATGTGAAAAATTACCCCAACAAAATTGACAGGCGGCATTGGAATTGATTGAAGAAATGAGCGAATGAGCCGACAAAGTGAACTTGGTTCAAGCCAAATGAAGCGTGGCGAAAATAACTTAAATTGTTTGCTGGACAAACATTAAATATGCTTTTTAAATCTGCCAAGTAACAGTTAATTTAGTTGCGAAATCAACTAATTCTATTATATTCTATAATTAACTATTATTACTTACTAAGTAAACTTGTCGCTTGTTTAGTTTTGAATGTATATTTTTAGTGGTTTTCTAAGCAGCAGCAAGTAATTACTTTCATATATGCATTTGGTCATAAAAACCTGTATTATTAGGCCACATTTTAATTGGCCGCAATTAGCTAGTTTTATTGAACCCAGACTGAATTAAATTAATGGTGTTATTGTTGACAAAACAAATAAATATTAAATACAAATTAAATTAAATACTCAAAATAAATCCAAATTGAATTTGTTTTCAAGCATTTCGCAAGTAAACCGGATCACAAATCGACAGAGTTGAGCAATATTAATGAGTGCCAGCTCATACATAGTAATAATTGACTCATTTCTTACACAAAAGGTGGCAGATTTGATCAGCCAGGAGCTGCAAATTGTTGTGTGGTAGCTATGGCAACCAACGGTGCGTATACATAATGCAAAACACTTCCGTTGGTTTGTCTTTATCTCATTGTGCTGCTGCATGTTAATGAACAACTAACTGTTGCCCGTCGGGGGCATGTAATTTACACACTACTCGCACACATATGAAGTGCGAGAATTGAAAGCTGCCCCCACACCTCAAAATATGCGCGCAAATGTGTGTAATATACCTTTACTTCGTTTACTTCGCTCTGGGTTTTGTGTACACAATCGAAGTGGCCTTGCCATTGCTTAATGGCATATACGCAGAGCACCGTTACAATGTATGCACATAAATATGGATATGGAATTGGAATTGGATATGCATTAGGACAGATTAAACCTGCAGACCAATACACGCACACACACACACACGCACATTGCAATGGACCCGCTTCAGACTAGGAAATAAAGCAACTACTCTGACCCATGACGCACTTGAGTTGGCTTGGGGGTCGGTGTCGAGTTTATTCTTACCGAGTGCGTATTGGATTAAGACTCGTTTCTCAACTGGTTTGTCTGGGGGGAACAATGACAGAGTGAAGTAGTAGGCTTGTTTCCACTGTGCACCTGAACTTGGACTCTTGTCTACGCACACGATCAAGGTTATTGATTACCACAAAACATTCCTCAATATGTTTCGCAAATATTGCAGCAGCAAATTATGGACTACAGAATTGCAATTACAGAATGCAATAATAACAGTAATCGAATTGATAGATAATTGCATTTACTCTCAGCTATGAGAGATAGTTGTCAAATGATGCCCCAAGTAAAAGTTCAATGCTGATTTTCAATCGACTTTAAATTAACTTAAGCAATATGTTCGTTATTGTATTTGAATCTATTTCCGATACCGTTAGTAGTAGTGAGCATTAAATTAAATCCTTCGGCAACGGCAGCTGCAAGTTCTTATGCCTGTTCACCTTGTACTTATGGTTCAAGTGCTATTTCTGACAACACCCAAGCAGCTAGTAACAGCTGCTGTGCAGATTTAGACTACAAAACACAGCAAGAGCTGAAGAAACAAAAAATATACACAAATACAATACAAGAAAAAATACAACTGAAAATATGTTGGAGGAAAATTCTTGAGTCATGGCAACGCCCCGACAGCGCCCAGACAAGTTTCACTTTTTCTTGGCATCGAGCAAAGTATTTTGCTCTGCGCAAAATTATATAAACGCTTGCAAAAATAATTCCACCAGCACTAGTGTAAGTGTATGCGTCTGTATCTATGTGTGTGTGAGTGCATTTAATAGGTGCAGTCAACTGGCGTTTGATTCTTCGTGTTGCTGCTGCCAAGCAAAAAACATTTCAAGTATGGCCCGCCAAAGTCGCACAGTGGTCGAAATTGACAAAAGGCACAACCATAAAAACCATTCAATTAACTGCAATAAATCGCCGATAAGCACAATTAAATTAATTAAATAAATTTGGAAAAAAACGATTTGCATGTGATTGTCGCGGTTTATTGTTCTCTGGCCACTGTGCATTTGGAGCCCCTAACAACAAACTAAACGCCCCTGCAGCTTGTGAACTCGTGTCTCGAGTTGCACCTTCTACACCGAAAACATGGCCAACATGGAACAGTTGTCCAGTGCCCAAGTGACTAACTGCCTTATTGCCATACTGTCTTAGTGCCTTACTGGCTAACTGGTTGGCTGTTGTTGTCTGCGGTGCATTTGAAAGTGGTTTTGGCCATTGCATAAGTGCACCAAATTCCAATAGCAACAACCACAACATCGACAACAACACAACAGGGCAGAGCTGGTTTCTAATAGTATCTAAATCAGTTACAATTTTTACTATATCATTCTTTTTTTCTGCTGTGTTGTGCTGTGCTGTGTTGTGTTGTGTTGTAGCCAAGTGTTGACGTAATGCACCCGATTATTGCCGTATATTCAATTGGGCCAATTGAAGCGGAAAACTTAAAGCACAAAACACACAAAGCGAAACCCAAAGCCAAAGCCAAGACATGGAATGTTTTTTTGATCTCATCGTTGGTTATTTCCCCAGTTTTTATTGAGTATTCTTTCAACATTATATTCGTATATTAAACACAATACATACACATACATATTTAAACAGACATAGATAGATTTCATATATGTATATCTGACATCGGGAGTGACTGATTTATTTGGCAGTAACAAAGATTGTGACATTGTGTCCTCGGACATCAGTCGCTTAGGCTAGTGGCTAACTCTCTGAGCAACAGACAAGTTGCTTACTTTACTTTCTGCCCGTATAGTCGATGCTATAGGAGCCCGTGTAGATGTTCAGATTACGCAACGCCGGATGATGTTGCTCCGGCTGTCCATTATAGGGCTGCTGTTGCTGAGGCGCATAATATGACTGCTGCGCTGGTGGTTGATAGTAGCGTGGCTGTGGCGCTGGAGGATTGTAGTATTGTGGCGTGGGATTGTAGTAGGGACGAGCTGGAGCCGGAGCTGGAGCTGGTGCATACTGCGGCTGCTGCTGATGGCGTTGACCAAAGTCGTTCAAGCTGAACTTGCTGGCCGCAACTGCCGGACGATTGAACTTCTGATCCTTGTAGTAGACAGCGGGATCTTCGCGATACTGACCATCGTCCAACTCATTGGGACCCAATGGATAGGGATTGCTGTTAGTCAGCGTAGGTGGCGGCACATTGATGTGACTGCCAGCTGGCTCAAAGCCACGCTTGCTGGCACCGTACTCGATCTCACGCACCTTGCCCTGATCGTCCACATAGCCATACTTGCCATAGACCTCGCCGTTGGGATACTTTGTTTCGATCTTAAAACTCTTATCGGCGGCCTCGTAGCCATACGTGTAGGATCCGTCGTCGTTGTGCTTATCGATCTGCTTCAATATGGGCACGGGCGTTGTATAATCCTGATGTTGCGCATACGCAATGTGAGCCAGCGCCAGCATCAAACAACAGCAAGTGGACTGTGCAAAAGAGAGACACGAATGACAAGTAAAAATTAAATTATGTTATTAAACAATTGCTTTAATTAATGAGACAAATGTGTCAAATATTGAAACACTTTAACGCGCCAACACTAATTGATTGTTTACCAATATTGTAATTGCAATTTAATTTGCCAAATTGGCAAGCAGTATTCATTCGATTTTTTTGGGCTTACTCAACGGCAAAGCATTCCGTAGAGTCGCGCTCAAGGACGTTGGTAAAAGACCTGCAATTAAGCCCCATTTAATCATGCTCATAAATCTCAAGACACTTGGCGCACACAATGTTAACTCGTTGACTTGTAGACGGGATTTATAGGGGCGTCAAAACCAGTTTTGCGACTGCATTCTAACGCTTTGACTAAGCAAAAATACTTGATTCTATCGACAATTTCAAGGGTTTCATATTGCACTTTGTTTATTTGTTTATTTCGTCTTGGTTTGTTTTGCTCACCAATTTCAGCATTTTGTCAAATGTTTTGTGAATAATTACGATTGTCGATTCGCTTTCACCAATCTCAAAACAGTTGCAAACAGTTAAATGGGAATACAAATAAATTGAAATCCAAACGCAGCGAATAAGTAGCGTTCAATTTGAATAGCGAACGCTTTATGCTTTTGTTTATTTTTTCCTCTGCACTTCCACACGAGACTCTGCGCAACGAAACGACAACTCAAAAGAAAATCAGGGCGTGCAACGCTTTTATACCACGAACAACAATTCGAGCAAAATAAGTAAATTTGAAGTAAAGTAAAACTGTAAGCCGAAGGCGGCCGACACTCAATTGCCCGGTGGAGATCGTGGCAGGTGCAGGGAGTGGTCGGGCGACGGTCGGGTACGGGGGCGACGTGGAGCTTACCAGCGACCACTTGGCTCTTGGCTCTTGGCTCTGACAGCGATCAGCTGCGATATACGAAGCTTGAACCCGAACAGAATCGAGTGTGCGCTGGAATGCCGCATAGAAATCGAAAGCGTTATTAACGCCAACAGCCAACTATCGAGTACTTCCTGCCCCCGCTTGCCAGCTTTAACGTGTACATATATCTATCTGTAGAACTCTATAAGCAATCAGGTTATTAACGTCTAAATAAATTCTTGGCTGGCAATTTATGCTGGCAACTCGCACATACGCATATGAAATTAGCTCGTTCTATTTGGAGCACAGAATGCAGCGAGTCTAATGAGGGGGCAGCTGTTGTATACGGAAGCTTTAGAACAGCTCAAGAATTTCAATTATGTGCAGCTCACAACTGGCTTTATTTCATTTGGCCAGCAGTTACAATGCGACTGCAACGACCTTTGCAAGCTTTTGACCATTTCTTTGCTCTCCACCGAGACAATCGAAATACTTTAAGTCCACTGACCTAGTCAATGTTTGGCAAATTCAAAACAAAAACTGGTTAGCCGCAACGTAGAAGAGAAATTGAAACAACGCAAATACATGTATATGCACTTTAGTAAAATAATGTAGAAATAAAGGCTGTTTAAAGAGTCATCATTTAAGAAAAAATATAATATTACAAAACAAATATATTTATAAAAATTTGTAAAGCTTAATAGTAAAAAAATAGTCAAGCAATAAAAATAAAAATAATATAATCAAATAACATAACAATTTAAATTTATATAACAGAATTTCATTGCGATCATAAGCAGGTTGACATATTTACTTCTTGTTATTGAACATATACATTTATAGAAGAAAGTATCTATACATAATTTGTATTTAAATATTTACAGTTGTATTTAGTAATAACAAATAATATATACATTATTCTCAACATCATACAGAGTATTGTCTTAGCCAGCAAAAGGTTTTTTATAACCTTTTCTCTGGAAATTGATATACTTAGAAAAAGCTCATTTAATTAGCGTATACTTAATATGTCTACACATTATAAGCACATATGGGACAGGTTTTGAAAGATAAATTGTTAATCGAATCCCTGATATAAATACTTGGCTGGCACATACTGGAATATCTTGCTAAATCGATCTAGCAGCACCGTGTCAAAGGTCTGAGTCAGCACCGGACGCAACACATCGTAGAGAACACGCCAATTCTCATTGAAAAGCTGATTGGCACTGTCTTCGAGTTCCCGATTGCCACCAAAAAGATTTGTTAGATTTATGCGAACCTTATCTACACGCTTAACATCTGTTTTAATGGCAGTAACATTCATAAAAGTTAAATCCTGCAACTGTATTGGTTTCATCTTCATTCCCAGGAAAAACTCCAAATTATCTGAAAAATGTACGCAACAAAAAAATGAGAATTGCATATTGCAACCATTTCGAATTTTCTTACCAATTTCAGAATTTAAAACGCCAGCACTATTTAAATTGAGAACCAGCACGTGGCCCCTTAGCTTGTAGTTGCACTTGAGAGTGATTTTTGAAAGCTGCACATGGAAGCCAGTCGCATAGTGGCCAGACTTGAAGAGAGAGCTAAAAGCCATTTATATCGCATTTAATTTGCTCAACAAGCAGTTTATTTCGTGCAGCTTACGTGCTGTTGAGTATCTTAGCTTGGCTAAGACCATATGTTGTCAGGTTGCGCAGTGCCACTTGAACGTCCAGATTAGGCGGCACACGTTGGGCAATCCGCAGCTTGCCCACCCGAAAAGGATCCAAGGCGCCCACGCCGCGCAGACCAGGCACACCTGCAAATAAATCGTGATTGCAGCAAGACTGCAATGGCAATTTATTGTCTGGACTTACCATTCTGCCAGTGCTGGAACATATTCTCAATTAATTCACTTAAGCAGGCGTTATTCTCTGAATCCTTTAGAGAGCATGGTTTGACAAAGTCAGCTGAAAGAAATAATTTTTATGAACTCAATATAAAATTCCAGCTAAGTTCACTTACGTTGTTCCTCAAGATATGGATGCTGGGCCCTTAGCACAACAAACCAGAAAGATGAGCTCAATAAGAGAAACCGCAGGGCAAATGCTGTCATTGCAACTACTTCAGTTGACTGCTCACTGTACACTGGACAACTATAAACTCAACTGATCGTAAATAGCTTTGGCTATGGCTATGGCTATGACTTTGCTAAATTAAGCCTTGACATCAGTCACAGTCGCAACTCATGTAACCAGTGTGAGGGTTAATCAACTCGGCAACCGCAGACCTTGAATTTGTCGGCAAGTAAAACTTATGTTAAAGTCGTATGCTTAGTGCATATGTCATTTTATATCGGCATCAACTAAAATTTCATCTGTCTGGCAAGTTTACGAATAAAGTGGGTATATTTCAGTCCATCATTGTATTACAGTTTCTTATTTTTTAATTAGTTCTTAAGTAGAACTTGTTAACACCAAACTAAGAAAACAATGTTTTACGCTTGTTTTGAAGGTCAATGAATAGAAAAGTGCCTGACGCCTATTAAGTTGCATATCAAGTATCAATAATATTGGTTAGAGAACATTCAATATATGAATAGTAACTGAACGAGCAAACTAAAGTTGAAAAACTGGTTAATTAAATCAAAGATGCAAATTTCAAAGAGAGAATGTTTTTTTTTCTCACTTTCTTCATTTTAAATCTAATATAGCAAAATTGCTGCCAGTTTTTAGCACATACAGATTCTGACAGTCAAGTCAGATTAAAGTCACAAGCTTCAAATTAACTTGAAAGTGTTCTGATCATCTTCTTCACAATGGCAGTTCAAGCTTGCAAATACTTGACCGAACAACGTAAGCCTGGATTTATCAATTGTTGGCATTATTTAAACATACAACACATACCTTATTTTAGCTGATGACGTGGTACCCTGCTCCTTAGAAGATCCTGACTTTACGGAGATCCTCACTAAAAATCTTCAGACTATATTTATTAACTGGAGTGATGGATTACCTGGTTCTGATATAGTCGGACCGGTGGATCCATTCTGTATAAAGGAATTAAATCTGAAAAGAATCTCATCACCAGATGACAGCGAACAAATAAACCTTAATACGGACTTGAAAAATATCGTTGTCAAAGGCGCGAGACGAGCAACACTTAGTAATCTCGAGTAAATACAAAAAGATATTCATTACTGATCGGAATGTTTATTCAATGAAGAATCTTTTCAGATATGATCCCGCCAAATATGAAGTCAAAGTTACATATGAAATTCCCAGTTTAAGCATTGATTTGGACTACAAGATTAAAGGAACTTCGAATTCAGTAATTCTAGACGAAGAGGGCAAGGGTCAATTAGAAGTTGGTAAGATACTTAAAATATTATTGATCCATCATAATTTATATCCCTAGCTTACTACTGACTAACAGGATACGTTGCTTTGAGCTTTGAAGTAATACTTAAACCAAGAGTCAAAGACGAAGATACGTTTCTAGATGTGGTGAAAGTCGAAGCTAGTTTTGGCAATGTCGAGGACCTTAAAATCAAACTGGATGACTTGTTTGGAGACGATCAAGAACGCAAGAAAGATGCTCATGCATTTTTACATAGAAACTGGGAAGATATTTTCGAGAATTTTCAACCCCTCTTTGACTATGTCGCTCGAACGATGTTAGCAGATCGTGCAAAGAAGATCTTAAGCTACATTCCAGCGAATTTTATAATATCGGATATTCGCTAAGTTAACATGTAAAAATAAAATGAATAATGAATAAACGTATGTTTACACTATAGATTTATCAAATAAAATAAAAAAAATCATTCGTTTCTTTGCCTTTGTCGATTATAGCGAAAACAGATAATAAACACACCGTTAACTATGAAGATATTTCTTTTGAAGACAAACATATTTATGATGACAGATATTCAGAAATATGTACATAATTAAAAAGAATTCGTTGACTGCAACTAAAATCGAATATAACGCAACAATTCCAGACTGAATTTAACAGTCAAACAAACGAAACGTTGTTAGACTACATTTGATATTGATTTTCTGGGAATTGTGCTAATTTCAAAATGACAACACAAACCGGAAAATACTTCATCACGAAACTTAAGCTTAATTTGAAACTATATTCATTAACAGCAGATATTGGTTACATATATCTAATAAAGTCGAATCCATTGATCAATTTACTAAGAAGCTTTAAACTAGCCAAGAGATCAGAATATCAAAACAGACTTGAAGAATATTGTTATCAAAGGCAATAAAAGTTAAGCAATTACATTAAGGACTAGGTGAGAATCGCAAGACCATAATTAAGAATATATAAATATTTATTAAGGGAAGCTTTCAATTATAATCCTAATAAACAAAGCTTAAAAATATGTATACATATATTCAAACCAATATTGTTTTCTATTTTCTTCAACTGCACACCGCAAGATAAATCTACTAATAAAACGACCAAAGTGATGCAAATTGAAACCTGAATTTGTATAACCCATTGTTTATATATCTTTGAAAACACATAATTTGCGTATCCAGTTTATTGCATCTCAAGTTCACTGAAAGTAGTACAAAAACAGCAAGTTTTTATTTTAAATATATAATATTTTGGCAGTGAAAGCAAAATGAACCTGTCATGCATTTAATTATAATTAATTTCAATTTTTTGTTCTGCGAAATGTGCAAATTTTTGTTGTCTTCGCTTGATCGATCAACGTAAGCAGCATTTAAATATTGAATGTCTGATTCCAATTTTTCTAATTTAAATTATAATGATTTCCTGGAGCTAAATTACAGCCACCTTCATTAGAATTCTTGTCAAAGGCATAATTGGAAAACTGTCATTAAGCCCAAATAAATATTGCAAATTAATGGAATAATGAATGAAAAGAGATTAATTTTTATTTTACATCTAAGAAACACTTCTAAGAAGAGCACCCTATATAATTATAGAATTTCTGTTTAAAACAAACATGTTTTCAATTATGCTAACTCAGTTAAATAAAATCAGCTCATTTAAGTATTTTGCTTTGCATCAGCTGCACATTTTTGTCAGATCAATTTAGGAAGTCAACCGGAACCGACGTAGCTCAATTCAGCTTATCTCAATATGAAAGCTCATTTATTGGAAATTTTGATACTCTTAATTGGATTCACATACATCCATGCAGGAAACTTCTTGACCGAGAAACGTAAGCAAAATCTTACGATAACAAAAATGCATATTGAAATTCTGAAATTCAATTTCAGCTGATGTCCTCGAATCCTGCTCCTTCGATGGTCCGAAACTCAAGGAATGTTTAATTAGTAACCTTCAAGTGATCTTCATTAACTGGACTCATGGGCTGCCAGGTTCAAACATCATTGGTCCCGTGGATCCGTTCACCATAAAACGATTGATTTTATCTAGATCATCTCCGAGTGATGACAGCAATCCCGTAAATGTCGACACAGATGTGCGAAATGTTCTTGTCAGCGGTGTTAGCCAGGCAAAAATCGTGGATGCAAGGTAAATATTTAAATATCATTATCAGAGAACTATTAACAATAATATTAATATAATTTCAGTTATCTTCCAAAGAACAATAAAACCGAAGTTCTTCTCTGGATTCCGAAGATAAACATTGATTTCGACTATAGTGTTAAGGGCAATGTTGGCGGCCGAAAACTTGATGATCATAGCAAGGGTCATGTAAAAATAGGTAATGAAATATCTGCTCTTTAAAAAAACAATTGATTGTAAGCTCTAACTTATCCACAGAAAAACTGTTGATCGCTTTTGATGTTGACATAGCATCCCTAGTCACACCCAAAGGTAACTTTATCGATGTGCAACATGTCAGCGTAAGTTTCAGAGAAATCGGGAAACTGAAATTCAAAGTGAATAAATTATTTGGAGGCGACAAATATCTAGAAAAATTAACCCATGATTTTATTAATGAAAACTGGGTTGAATTCTACATAAGCTGGAGGCCAATCATCGAATATGTCATCGAGACGATGGTTTTTCTACGCTCAAGAAAAATATTTAGTTATATACCAGCAGAATATCTGATTGATAACTATGCATTGCTCGAATCGTTATAGTAATATCTTGAAATACACAATATATTAAAATACATAATATTGTTATTGATTTTTAAACAAACTACATATGTTCATATAAAGTTTATACTTTTGTTGCAAAATATACTGCGGATTAATTAAAATAAAAACCGATAATACGTCTAAATTGTTTATTAGTCTGTTGTGTTAACTTTCAGAATGATAATAAATGACCCTTTTTTTGGCATTTATTGTTTCCAAGGTAAGTGAGACCTATTAATTCAAGTCATTTCTAACGGTGTATACCTGTTTTCCCAAAGCTAGTTTTATTGGATTTTGAATTCTATTTGATAGGTATATTGCACACTACCTGTAGATACCTTGTCTCATATCGATTTCGGCAGTCAAACGGAGCTTAACAAATTAAAGTTAGCTTTAAATTAGCAGAATGCAAATTCATATTCTAGGAATTGCGCTGCTTGCAGTGACTTTCACTACTGCTCAAGCAGTAGAGTTCTTAACCGAGAAACGTAAGGATTTCTTAACGCTTATTTGTTCTAATCTCACCTTATCCTTTTTATTTTTCAGCTAATTTACTTGTGCCCTGTTCTTTGGATGATTCAAATATTAGCAATTGTCTTGCCAAAAGTCTCCAGAACATCTTCGTCAATTGGGCAGATGAAATACCTGGAAAGGATGTTTTTGGACTTACGGATCCATTCACTCTTGACAATTATATTGAGACAAAGGAAATTTCAGGGTTCGATGGCAGACCCATTACTATTCACAATGAATTTTTGAACTTTTCTGTAAAAGGCTTGAGTCAGGGAATTATCAGCGCAGCCAGGTAAACACCAAATCATAATCAACATATCATAACCAATTAATTTATTACGTTTGTAATATTTTTTTAGTTACGGAGACGGTATTGCAACAGCTTCTTTGGATATTCCAAAGTTAATCCTAAATTTCGATTTCAAGGCCACAATTGAGGACGGTAAAAATATAACTAAAATTGACGACAAGGTTGAAATGAATTTAAGTAATATACAATATATATATTTACATACATACACTATTCACAACAAACTTTTTTATATTAGTTGGTTTAACAATTGACTTTAGTGCAAATTTTCAACGCAGAGAGACACCTAAAGCCACGTTTCTGGATTTTTCAAAAGTAGAAAATCACCTGCAGGCCTCGGACATCCAAATACTGAGTGAAGCTGATCCGGATAAGTCCTTTAATAGATATATTTCAGACCCAGAGAATGACTTCAGCGGAGTTTTCAAAGCCTGGGATCGCAATTGGGTTGATCCCTTATTATTAAAGCGCGTAAATAAAATATTTAACTATATTCCAGCTAACTTCATAATTAAAAATATTTAATTGAAAACGGTAACTAAATATAATTAAAAAATATGAATTGTTTTATAACTATTTGATTGAACTTTGAATAATGAACTAACTATGTCTTGTGAATAATAAATAATTCAACTGCTTTGTAACAAATAATATTAATATTACTTTGGAATATATTAAATCAAACACATTTCCAAATCTATGGTCTTTCAAAATTTGTTTCTAATTAACTAATTTGCCAAAGGCCAAAGCAGCAAGCGCTAGTAAATCTACGCTAGGTTATAAATTAATTTATTATCTAACTAACTAATTAACAACTAACTGCGTAGAAAGTTTTAATAAATATTTTTAACAAATTACAAATCATTTAAAACTTAAACACTTATTTCGTAAATTACAAGACCATTCTGATTTTTAAATATTTTGCCACATTGAGGTGCGTTATATTTTCGGTGTTGAGAAAGAAATAATCAAGAAAGCGTGTTAAATATAGAAACAGATCAAAGTAAGCATTCAAATACTAATATCGGCTGATATTAAAATTTAATTGATTAAATATTCTGAAACTAAACAATGTTATATAATAATTGCATATTTAAAATTTTTACAAATCTAGCGTTTAATGTCAGAACATATAGTTTCCGACATTCAGCGTACCAAAATTTCTTTTTTAAAATTCCAGCAAGATGCGACCTCATAACTGATTTGATTTTATTGAAAATTAGCGGGTATCTCACAGTCGACTACACTCGACAGTACCTTTCTTACTTGTTTATGTTGTTGCAATACTAACCAAAGTACGTCCATTACTGATTCATTTTTCCACAGAAAGCGAGAGCTACTAATTCAAGCACTCCGATGTCAATTCTAACGGAATATACCTGTTTTTATAAAGCTAGTTTTTTTTTAATTCTATTGATTCAGTATATAGCACAATACCTGTAGGTATTTGTCTCATTTCGATTTCGGCAGTCAAACCAAATCTTCTTTGAGGAATTGCATTGAAGTTAAAACTGGCAAAATGCTAAATCATGTTCTAGGAGTTGCGTTGCTTGCAGTTACATTGACCAGCGCTCTATCTGAAAAATACTTAACCGAGAAACGTATGTTTGAATATTTGTTATCAACTATATTTACTTCAATTTTTTCAACCTGTGTTTCAGCCGCTGATTTGGTACCCTGCTCGACAAAGGATCCCAAGTTTAATAAGTGTCTAGTCAAAAATCTTCAAACTATATTTATTAACTGGAAAGATGGCATCCCCGGTTCAGATATAGTTGGACCCATAGATCCATTTACTATTAATTTTGATTTCGGGACCAAATTATTCGGCAGTGAACTTAGCAGCCTCGGCATTAAAATAGATTTTAGTGATATTACTGTCAAAGGCATGAGTCAAGCAGTTATTACGGAGGCTAGGTAAAGATAAAAAGGATCACAATCTTTTATGTAAATATTTATTGTAGTATACTTTCAGCTATGATCCTTCCAAATATGAAGCCAAGGTTGCGGTTAACATTCCAAAGCTCAGCTTTTAACTTCGAATACACTGTAAAGGGAAATGGATCTACTAATAATGTGCAACTTTACAGTAAAGACGATGGTACAATAGAATTGAGTAAGAAATTATACTTATACTATACAACTTGCAATACTTAATTCCCAAATCTCATTTTACTAATAGGCGACTTATTATTGGAATATGAGATGACACTTAAGCCGAGTGTTACACCTGAAGGAACATTTTTCGATGTGGAACACTTGAAAGGTGATTTCAAAGATGTAGCCAAAAACGATTTGGATGAGTCGATTGTGGAAAAGGAAACTAGTTTAATCGATATTGACTGGAGGGAATTGTATCGTTCATTTCAAGAATTGTATGGCTCTCCACATGAGTCGCTGTTGCTCGATCGGGTCAAAAAGATATTAAGTTATATTCCAGCCACTTATATTATCGATAATATTCATTAATTCCTGTGATTGATTGATCATTATTTTTTTAAAGCTAATAAAGCCTATATAATTTTTTTTTTTATTACAATCAATTTATTATTATTCACCTTTTCATTACCTTCATGATGCATGAGAAATTTTTGTAATTGCTACCAAAATTACCATTTATAGAAATTCAAACTTCTATTTCCCATTGTTTACATATTTTTAAAAACATTTTCTGATTAGAAATAACATGTTTATACAATTTACTTACAGACTAGCTAAAACCGCATTTTAGCTAAGATAAAACATAAAATAAGAATTGATTCTAAAATCCAGCATATCCAAAGAAAAATTATTAATATCTTTGAAGTTGACAGCTACAATAAGTCAGTGTAAGTTTCCCAAAATTTGGAAGCTTTATTTTTAAATACTAGCTATTTCTTTAAATAAAAATTAAATTATTATAACTTTAGTTTTCGAATTTAAATACTACTATACATTTAAATTTTCATCATTGTTTTTACAACATATGATAATTATTGGAAAGAGATTTATTTAGTTATGGGCATTTCTCAAAGTCGCGAACGTACGTTCGTACGAGATAAATTAGAAAAATAAAATCGAAAACAAACGTTTCCTGAAACTTTTTTTTTACTCTTCGATAGCATTTGTATAGCTCTTTGGTTAGTGTAAATTATGGGGCTTATCGATTTTTAATTTTCATAATATTGTCAAAAAACATGCGGTCGCGAACGTACGCGAAATGGAAGTCGACTTTGGCTTAATACAGTAAAATGCAAAAGTCTGCGAATTGAGACGGAATATTTTAAAGAAATAACTTTACTTTTAAAATAGAATCATGTAGCTTTCTATTAAGTCTACTCCCAAGAAAATATCTCCATTTATTTATTTTTAATTTAATTAAGTTCCGGTCGCGAACGTACGGTCGCGAACGTACGATTTTTCCATGTTGTTTTATTTATTAAATTTTTATTTTTACCACAACTTTTTTTTATTAATAACTTTATATTTCATAAAAACAAACGGATTTAACTCAATTTAAAGTGTCTAATAACATTTAAAAGCAAAAAAATGAATTTTTATTAAATATGAAATATGTACTGAAATTTATTAATAGCAAGAAAAATATGTAATAAATAATAAGTAATAACTAACAAGTAATAAGTAACTGCAAACGACATAGTTTTCAAAAAGAAACATTAAAAAAAAAAAAAATTTTTTTTTTTTAATCCATGCGACGCTAGTAAAAATCGACATAGGCTTATAGGTAAGGTCGCGAACGTACGCTACTTTGACAATCAATAAAAAAAGATTGGTTTGAGTAACCCCAACGATTTTTTATATTTAAAATATATATACCAAAATAACTTAACACGCGAAGTTTCATTCACCTGCTTGCACTTAATGCGAAGCAATTACAATAAAATGATGTTTTCGGTCGCGAACGTACGATTTGAACATAGATAAGAAGCAAAATAAAAATAAACAGTTAATTGAACATTTTTTCGCTCACTTTGCATTTTTTATCTTATTATTGGATTGCTATTAAGAGATTTGGAAGAAAAAGACCAAACATACCATATGTTTTCTTTGTGAAATAATGAAACATAAAAATGCATACAAAAGGAGCTAAAAGTGAAAAAATTACATTTTTTCAGTTTGCAGGCAAATTTTTTTATAAAAACAACGGAGATATGCTACGGATCCATTGTATTATGAAAATTTGGATATTTCTTTAAGACATTATACAAAAAAATACGATGAATGTGAAGATTTTTTTTTTCGGTCGTGGTTTACCTTTCTTTGAGAATTGCCCTTATGTATTTTTCTGCAATAATATTACATATTACTTTTTCCACAGAAAAAGAGCTACGAATACAAACCGACGTCATTTCTAACGATATATACCTGTTTTTTTATTAATACAGCTTCTTCTAATTGACGTACTCAACCACTTGACTATATATGATATAACAATAAATATAGTTGTTTGTCTCACATCGATTTCGGCAGTCAAACGATATCTAACAAATTAAACTTAGATTGAAATTGACTTAATGCAAATTCTTATACTACGAATTAAGGTACTTTCAGTGATGTTGAAGAATACTTAACCGAGAAACATACGAATTGTTTTAGCCTTACTTGCATATAATCAAATGTTATTCTTTCTTATTCTAAAACTGACCTGAATAAGTCCATATATAGTACAAATATTTAGTAGGTATAGAGGGATTTTCAGAGCCTGGGATCGTTTTTGGGCTGAGACAATATTGTTAAAACGCTAGTTTCATTTAGAAACATTAAAAAAAACATGTAACTAAATATTCTACACAATTCACATATTTTTTATTTAATTAAATGAGCTGTAAACAATGAACTTATTATTAGAAAATAAAATTAAAGTGTTCAAGTAATTACAATAGAATATATTGATTCAATTACATTTTTAATAATATTGACTTACATCTGTTGTCCCCTCAATTAAAACTGAATTTAGATCAAGAAAAATACATGCTACAGGGTATTTCACAGCAGAATATACTACTACCTTTTTTTCGTTTTCTCTGTTTAAGATTTGTGCATATTAGTTACATTCATTCATTCATTTTTCCACAGAAAGAGAGTGCGGCTAATTGAAGCACCCCGACGTCAAATCTAACGGCAAATACCTGTTTTCATAAAGCTAGTTTCATTGAATTGCCAAAATGTATTGATTCAGTATATAGCACAATGTACGCAGTTGTTTGCATCATATTCAATTCGACAGTCAACCCAAATCAACCTTGAGGGATTGCATTTAACTTAAAGCCAGCAAAATGTTAATTCATATCCTAGGAATTGCGCTGCTTGCAGTTACATTGACCAGCGCTCTACCTGCAAAATTCTTGGCTGAGAAGCGTAAGTTAAAGTTTTTGGTAAAGGCTATCGAATGAATTTATTCTAATATTTTTTCTTTTTCAGCCTCTGACCTGGTAGCCTGCTCGGTAGAAGATACCAAGTTCAACGAATGTCTTATCAAAAATCTTCAAACTATATTTATCAACTGGAAAGATGGGATCCCCGGTTCAGATATAGTCGGTCCCATAGATCCATTCTCTATTAAATTTGACATTTGGACCAAAGTATTAAACAATGAACTATTCAGCAAATTCTTGGGTAATGGAACAGACTTTAAAGATATTGTCGTTAAAGGCATGAGTCAAGCAACTATTACGGAGGCTAGGTAAATATGGAAAGAATTATAATCATTCAAGTACATATGATAAATATTGTGGTATTCCTTCAGTTATGATCCTACCAAATATGAAGCGAAGGTTGTTTTTAAGATTCCAAAGCTGATCTTTCATGTCGACTACAAATTGACGATTAGTGGAGGTGTTAATAATTTACAAATCAGCACTAAAGGCTCTTCTAGCTTAGAATTGGGTAACATAATACATATACTATACGGCATACAATCCTTTGTTTATAACTCTTTTGTATTAATAGGCGACTTATTATTGGAGTATAAGGTGACTCTCAAGCCGCGTGTTACACCCGAAGATACATTCTTCGATGTCCTACAGCTAGAAGGCGGTATCAAAAAAGAGATAGATGCCAAAGACGATCTACATGATTCGGATTTAAATGACTATGTCTACGATGCTTACTGGAGGGAATGGTTCAAGGGTTTTAAAATCTTTTTTGAACCAACAGCTGAGTCGTTGTTGCTTGAACGGGTCAAGAAGGTATTGAGTTATATTCCAGCCACTTATATAATCCAAAATATTCACTAAATACCTGAACATAGCAAATGTATATATATATATTATTCTGATTATATTATTCTGATTATATTATTATTATTCTGATTACACACAAATATATATTGGCAGCACTCTGCATGAGAAAATTTCTAATAAAGCCAAAGTTATATAACGTCACTGCTATCAACGAAAACCTGATTTTGTATTTCGCATTGTTTACATATCTTCAAAAAATTTGCGTATCCAGTTCACTGCATATCAACTACAATATAACACTCAGTCAGCAGGTTTTTATCTCAGATAGTAGCCAAAGCCGAGAGCCAAGTTAAGCAGTCTTAAACTTTTCATATATGTTTTAAAAATAATTATATATTTACATATATATGTTGTTACCAAATGTATTTGAAAATAAAGCTGAAGTAAATGAGATTTTAATATTTTATGAATTAAATAGAAATTTTACTTGGAATCAATAAATTAATAAAAGTACATTCATTTGGTATTAATTTTTTTTCACCGAAAGAGAGAGACAGCTACTAATACAAACAGTCAGACATTATCTCTATCGACGTATACCTGTTTATGGTTAAGTATATACCACAACACATGTAGTTCTTTATCTCATATTGATTTCGGCAGTCAACCGACATCTACCAAATTAAACTTAGCTTAAAATTGGCGAAAATGCAAATTCATATTCTAGGAATTGTGCTGCTTGCAGTGACGTTAAATACCGCTCGAGCAGGAGAATACTTAACCGAGAAACGTAAGGATTTCTTAATTCCTGTTTACATCTTATCAGAGTTTATAATTTTAATTTTCAGCTGATGCACTGGAGACCTGCTTAGAGGATGATGAAAATAAAGATATTTGTCTTGCCAAAACTATCCATAACACCATTATTAATTGGGCAGATGGAATACCTGGAAAAGATATTTTCGGACTAACAGATCCATTCACTCTTGACGACTTTAATGTGACAAGGGAAATTTCAGCAGACGATGGCACTCCCAGTGTTATTCAGATTCAATACTCAAATTTTTCTGTAAAAGGCTTGAGTCAGGGAGCTATCACTAGAGCCAGGTAAAGATCCAATGAAAGTCAACATATATTAATCAATCAGCTCATCTAAATGTATCTTTGATATTCTTTTAGATACTTTGGAAGATTTGTAACAGCTACATTGGAAACTCCAAAGTTGGTTTTAAATTTCAACATAAATGCTACTATAAATGAGGGTTCAAAAACATCCGAAATTGTCGACAAAGTTCAAGCGGAAATGAGTAATATACACTACATATATGAACATATTGGCTATAAGCACAATTCATAACTATTTATTTTTATTGAAGGCTTATTTGTGGACTTTGATGGATACTTTGATAAACGACACAGATCCAACGCAACCTTTTGGTATGTGAAAAATATGAGAACTGGAATATACGAAGTCCTAGATTTCAGTCTACAAACTCAAACTGACTTCGATAAGTCCATGTATAAACATTTTATGGACTCAAAGAATGACGTCAGCGGGTTTTTGAAAACCTGGGATCGCCATTGGGGTGAATTATTGTTGAGAAAACGCGTTAATAAGATATTGAACTATATTCCTGCTGGATTCATAGTTGACAGTAATTTCTGGTAGCTGTAACTTCTTCTCTACCCTATTAAAATTAATTCCCATATTTTATAAATGATTGAGTGAACTTTGGAAAATGAACTAAATATGTTTTGTAAATAATAAAGAATTCGAGTGTTTTGTATCATATTGAATAGAAAATTTACTTGGAATCAATAAATTAATAAAAATACATTCGTTTGACATTAATTTTTTCCACCGAAAGAGAGAGAGAGAGAGCTACTAATACAAACAGCCAGACGTTATCTCATTCGACGTATACCTGTTTCTTGATTAAGTATATACCACAACACATGTAGTTCTTTATCTCATATTGATTTTGGCAGTCAACCGACATCTACCAAATTAAACTTAGCTTAAAATTGGCAAAATGCAAATTCATATTCTAGGAATTGTGCTGCTTGCAGTGACGTTGAATACCGCTCGAGGAGAAGAATACTTAACCGAGAAACGTAAGGATATTTTAATTCCTGCTTACATCTTATCAAAGTTTATCATTTTAATTTTTAGCTGATGCACTGGAGACCTGCTTAGAGGATGATGAAAATAAAGATATTTGTCTTGCCAAAACTATCCATAACACCATTATTAATTGGGCAGATGGAATACCTGGAAAAGATATTTTCGGACTAACAGATCCATTCACTCTTGACGACTTTAATGTGACAAGGGAAATTTCAGCAGACGATGGCACTCCCAGTGTTATTCAGATTCAATACTCAAATTTTTCTGTAAAAGGCTTGAGTCAGGGAGTTATCACAAGAGCCAGGTAAAGATCAAATGGAAGTTAACATATCTTAATCAATCAGCTCATCTAAATGTATCTTTGATATTCTTTTAGATACTTTGGCAGCTTTATAACAGCTACATTGGAAATTCCAAAGCTAGTTTTAAATTTCAAGTTAAATGCTACAATAAATGAGGGTTCAAAAACATCCGAAATTGCCGACAAAGTTCAAGCGGAAATGAGTAATATACATTGCATATATGAACATATACGCTATAAGCACAATTCATAACTGTTTCTTTTTATTGAAGGCTTATTTACGGAATTTGATGCATACACGTACTTTGAAAAGCGACACAGATCCAACGCAACCTTTTGGCATGTGAGAAATATGAGAATTGGAATATACGAAGTCTTGGACTTCAGTCTACAAACTCAAACTGACTTCGATAAGTCCATGTATAAATATTTTATGGGCTCAAAGAATGACGTCAGCGGGTTCTTGAAAACCTGGGATCGCCATTGGGGTGAATTATTATTGAGAAAACGCGTTAATAAGATATTGAACTATATTCCTGCTGAATTCATAGTTGACAGTAATTAATGGTAACTAACTTTTTCTCTACTCTATTAAAATTAATTCTCATATTCTATAAATGATTGAGTGAACTTTGGAAAATGAACTAAATATGTTTTGTAAATAATAAAGAATTCGAGTGCTTTGTATCATATTGAGTGAGTTGATTTTTTATTATGTTCTCTTGTTAATAATAATAATAAATTAGTATGAAAATATGGGGATCTTCATTTTCAAATTTTATTGACGATCTGAACGCAGGGATATTTCGAGACAAGTAACAAAATCAATAAATTATATTGAAGAAAAATTATATTGATTAATTCGTAATCATTAATAACGTTTGGCACAAGAACAAGATCAGAACAGATGTTCAGCAAGTTACTTTCCCAATTAACAAGAAATTCCACGTGAATCTCACTAGAGATGATGCAACCACAACAATTTGCAACTCAGTTCTGAACTGAAATTAGTCCATATTGTGATTATATAGCATGATTGCGAACTATCACTGAGAATATCCACCTATATAGAATCCATATATACAAAGATGTAAATATTTATAAAAACTCAATTATCATTGATATTAAAAAAAATTGCTCGAAATTCATAATATACAAAATTTATTATCATTGATTTTTTGACAATGGCGCCTCAACCAGTATCTAGCTTGACTGTAAGAATTTGAAGTGAATTAGACAGAAATTAAATACCTAATAAAAAGCTTACTTTTTCCTGTTTGTTCAATTCAGGGTGCACTATATGATGCAGTATCCAGATCCAGGTATTAATATATAAATAACACCCTGTATTATAATGACGTCAAGTCTAATGCTGCCAAACTTGTTAATTAGTAACTTACTTGTAGTCATTATATTCATTAAACAACTAAAACAATAATAAATTTCGAATTTCTGGATTACTGCATTTCATTTTGAATATAATCCAATCGCCGCAGGCTTTTTTGGTCAGATCATTTTAAGCACTTCAAGCACTGCGACGTTACTGGATCACATTCTCAATTATTTATACTAAAATGCTAATTCAAATTGGAATTTCATTGGGATTGTTGCTGCTTTCGCTTGGATTGCCAGCTACCAAGGCTAGTAAATATTTGACCACGCAACGTAAGCAGAATTTTATAAAGTGTTTCGCCAATCTACAAGTGTTTTAAAATGATTCTTTTCCTCTGAAAGCGTCTGAGTTGACACCCTGCCACTTGGGCGATCCAAGTTTTGAATCATGTTTTACCAAAAATATGCAAACAATATTTATTACCTGGAATAATGGACCACCTGGCTCTAACAATTTGGGACCCTTTGACCCGCTTTCCATAAAGCGCGTGAAAATTTCCCAAGCTGGCAACAATGTGATTTCTATCAATGCAGATTTTAAGAATCTCGTGGTAAAGGGTGCTAGTCAAGCAGTTGTCAAGAAGGCCACGTAAGAGTAAAATATGTTTTATCGGTTAGCAACATATAAATAATGTAAAACGCTTATTTTTAGCTACGATCCCGACCGAGGTCTAGTGAAAGGTCTTCTGTCTATTCCAAAACTAAGATTTGAATTCGACTATAAATTGAAAGGACATGTGCTACTTCTTAATCTGAATGGTCAGGGCAATGGCTTTTTTGAAACTGGTAAGCTAATGAAATTTATAAAACTAAGCGTCAGTCATTAATATTATCATTTGATTACAGAAAAAATAACAACCCTTGTTGAAGTTGTTGTTAAACCTCGAATCACACCCGATGCTAGCTTTTCCGATGTGCAGAGTTCAAAAGTAACTTTCCCAGAGATCGGAGGGTTTAGAATCAAATTGAATAATCTATTTGGAAACGATAAGCAACTGGAGGAAACAGCTCATACAATCTTTAATGAGAACTGGCGTCAGTTCTATGATATCTTGCAACCGGCAATTGAGCAAGCCATTCAAGCAGTGATGCTCGATCGGGCAAATAAGATTTTCAGCTACGTGCCAGCCAACTTCATAATTGAGAACTACCATTAAGCGGTATTACATATCTGATATTAATGACGTAATGCAATATGCAGTAATTATTAAATACATTGTATTAATGTACAAATAATTGATAACAAAGTGCAATTAAATGGATCATAAGAGATTAATTCCCTAACTCAATGTGTGATTAGCAATGACCCATCATAAACTTTATTCAAGGGGTTGGTGATATAAAACTAACGGTCATAACCATTCAACTTAGTTTTATAAAACGCTCAAAGTACTGTAAAGTACTACAAAACTTTCTAGATAAGTAGCAGCCCGATTCAAATGAGGCGCAGACACCCGGAAGCAGTCGAGATGAATGCAACTCAGAAGAGTAGCAATCCTTTTTGCCTTTTTTACGGCTTATTGGCAATCCTTTTGTGCAATGACGTCGTTGGCGTCGAGTACTTCACTGAAAAGCGTAAGCTCTACCAATGAATCCTTTTTTATGGCAATAAAGAAAATCAATTTGATAATTACAGCATCGTTTTTGCCCTCATGTCGCATTAAGGATCCCGAATTTACAAAATGCTCGACAAACAGCATTCAGAAATTAATTGATCAGATGAACATCGGTATACCAGAGTTGCTAAAGACATTTGGTTCTTTGGATCCTATGCGGATCAGGGACATTATCTTCAAACAGGATAACAATAATGTAGCCACACTTAATTGTAATCTAACCGATGTACATATCAAAGGCTACTCGAAAATGAAGATTAAGGAAGCACGGTCTGTATCAAAATACAAATTTATTATTTTTAAATATTGACTACTCACATACTATGAATGCACAGTGTGAGCAAAAAGGACTTCAGCTGGCAAACGAAGATCTTTTTGCCTAAAACACGAATGGAATCCAAATATAAAATGGAAGGTCGTATTCTAGTGATACCGCTGAGTGGATCAGGCAACATGGTCATGGAAGTCGGTGAGTAAATAAGCTTCTGGTAATCTTTTCAATCTGATCATCATTATGTGTCCTTTGCAGAAAATCTTAATGTTATAATGCTAGCCAAAACGCATCTCTATGAGAAGGGTGGCTTCACTTTCTACAACATTACTTCTATAAAAACTAAACTGAATATGACACGTATTTACACTAACATGGACAATCTTTTCAATGGTCGCGACAAGGAAATTGAGCGTAGTACGAACGAGTTCTTCAATGAAAATTGGCGTGAAGTCTATGAAGCATTCCGCCCACTGATTACTGAAACTGTAGAGACCGTACTAATGGAACTTTTATCCTCTGTATTTAGTCTTATACCCGCCAACTATTTTATTGAGGATATTCCTACACCCAAGCAATTATACGGAGATAAGGGTAATGAGTAAAAGAAATAAATTGCAATTATCTGAGGTACATTTTCTAAATATTTTAAATCTTACTAATTTGCCATTAAAATTGTTTAAGTACTTTCAGCAGAATAAGATGCTCTCAAAAAGAAAACCAAACATACATGAGTAAAAGTATTTATCAAAATTTATTAAATTTAATTTAAATTGTCATACATTTTATAGTGCAAAATATATTGTCATTTGGATTTTATACTATACTATGCAATGTAGTATAAAAAGGTCAAGCGGAATAGCAATTAGTAGAGATATAATATACTATTATATACCCGTAAAGAACACATATGTGTAATTATTAAAGTGGAAGGTTGAACACTGCTGAGTCAGAACTTTGTAGAACTTGATTTTAATTGCATGCATACATATAGAACCTTTATAAGCAAAACCTTAAAATTTGATATTTTATTTTTATCAGTTCTAGCCACAGACATTGACGTCATGCAAATAAAATATAATTAAAGAACATTGAATTCCGGCATGTGAGCATAAATTTCTATACTACAAAAATAAAACATAATTGATAATTAAATTTAAGTAAAAAAAAAATATTCCCAAGAAGCATTATTCTCTCACATCACATTATCAAAATTGAATTTGTCTCAGTAATATATTTTTCAATATAACATTAAACCCGAAATGCCACTTTTTGATGTTTAATAAAAGTTGTCTAAACTGATATAAACAAATAATTAAATAATAAATGTTCGCAGCTACGCTAACCAGTTTGTTTATTCGTTGTTTGTTTGGAATGATTACAAAAAGTGTTAAGAAAATAATATGACGCTCAAAGATCATTTTAGTTGAACAATTTTCCACTCAATTCCCACATTTTTCATTACTATGTCTCAGACAGTTTTTTTTTATTGTTTTGGTCATAATAAACAAAATAAACAACAAAGTGTATAAGGTACAGTGAAATGACGTCTTATAAAAATTATAGGTGCTATAGTAGTTGCTATAAAGCAATGCTCAATAAAACATAGAAAACAAATATAGTTCTCTCTAAAAGGGTATAGAAGAATAATACAAAAATAAAAAAAATACACATGGCAATAAAACCTTGCGTTAGACCTGTTGCTTTGGTCTTCTAAGTGTTTAATCGACTTAAAAGTGCTTGGCATCAACTAGGTTAATTTAATTGCACGCTGAAAGCTCAACAGTGAGAACACACTCGCATTACGCATTGCAGTAGCTAAGTAGTCGTCAGATACATTTGTTCGAGATTCAGATACTTGTAAGCAGTCGACATGAGCAGCACGCGACACAACAGCAATCCGCTTAGCTTTTTCTGCGGCTTGTTGGCAATCTTTTGGTGGAACGGGGTCGCCTTCAATGTAGATGCCGTGGAATTCTACACCGAGAAGCGTATGTTGAACTGGGCTACATTTTGTTAATATTCAATAACATAAATGGCATTCGCAGCATCGTTTTTACCCTCGTGTCGCATCTATGAGCCCGGCTTCACAAAGTGCTCCACAAACAGCATTCAAAAACTAATTGATCAACTTCATGTTGGTATACCAGAAATTGTCGAGAAATATGGAACGTGGGATCCGATGCACGTCAGAGACATTGTCTTCAAGCAGGATAACGTTGAAGTCGCCACCATCAGAGCCAATCTTACCGATGTCGTCGTTAAAGGATTTTCCCAAACAAAGATCAAGGAAAGCCGGTAAGTGAGAATGTTTAAAAAATAATGTTAGCGCAGATTCATGAGTGTATTCATAGCGTGAGCAAGAAGGACTTTCACTGGCAAACTAAAATCTTTTTGCCCAAAATGCGATTAGATGCCAAATATAAAATGCAGGGTCGCATTCTATTGATACCGCTTAGCGGGGAGGGCAACATATTTATAGAGATCGGTAAGTCTACATAAGTTAAAGATTGGTTCTTTTCTTACGATATTCTGCTTCAGAAAATCTTGATATTCTGATGTACACAAAGACGCGACTCTACGAGAAGGGCGGTTTCACCTTCGATAATGTGACAGCGGTGCAAGTGAAGCTAAATATGTCTCGAGTTCGCACCCAACTGGACAATCTTTTCAATGGTCGCAGCAAGGAGGTGGAACGTAGTACAAACCAGTTCTTTAACGACAATTGGCGTGATTTCTATGAAGCATTGCGACCTCTGATCGTTGATACGGTGGAAAACATATTGAAGGACATTATGTCGGCTGTTTTCCATTTAATACCGGCAAACTTCTTCGTCGAGGATATTCCCACACCACAGCAACTGTACGGGACAACAACGTAAAACACGAATATGATAATAATATCTAATTAAAGATATTTAATTAACGCGTCTCTCGCTTTGGAATTTTGAGCAAATTGTTCTTTTTGATTAGTATGCAAAAAATTGATTCATCCGTCGTTTTTGTTTAGCATATGTATACAGAATATAAGCATCAGCAAAATATATGTTAAAGATTATTGATGAAATTTATCGTATTGTTCTATTTATTAACATGTCCATGAAATCTAAAAATAAAACAATGGAAGCAAAATATCTATATTTAGTAGAGATTATACATGAAATTTATCGCATTGACCCATCTATTAACATGTGTATTAAATCTAAAAAAAAAACCATAAGAACTACAGTATCTATATATAGTAGAGATCATAGATGAAGTTTATCGTTTTGTCGGATCTATTAACATGTCTATTAGTGCTACAAAAAAAACAACCTTTTTGTACGAGATATGCACTTTACTTAATACATTTAACTCGTATATTAAATAATATACATGTAGATTTCAAAATTGTGCTGTTCAATCTACTCAACATGCAAAGTAAAAACCTCTGTAAAAATATCTGAGCTGGAAGGTTAAGCACAGTCGCAAACCTGTAAGCTCAATACGCAGAGCTCGATTTCAAGTATATAGTAAATATGAAAAACTCAAGCTTTGCAAAAACCACTCAATTTACTTACATATTTTATTCATATCTAGCCGGAGGCAACAGTGGTGTCAGTTCACGTAATTACAATAAATGCGAATAGATCAAGCTTATTTAAAAAATATTTAAAGGTAGATAAATAAAAACTGCTTTGAATTTGCATTATTAGCCTGAATAATGGCTTCTTAATTTATAGAAAAGTATGTTCCAAATTGCTCTTCTGCAAGTATATATTATATGTTAAAAATTAATGAATCATCGGAAATATAGTGTAGCCGTTATCACTCACCCTTTTCAAATGCGCTATTAGCTCGTTTCCTAAATATGTACATTACAACGCCGATAAGAAGCAGCACAGAAGTTCCGATTAAACCAAACAGCAAGGTCTTATTAGTCATTATGTGAGCTTCAACAGTCGGCACGTTGATACAGTTGGTTGCATTCAACTTACTGTACCCATCGTTGCAGGTACATTCTCCAGGAGCACTGCAGAAACCATTCACACATCCTCCATCACAAATAGGCTGACAGATTTTCCCATCTGTTGTACTATATCCATACTTGCAAGCACATTTCTCAGGAACAATGCAGTATCCGTTGAGGCATTCGTTTTCGCAGTGAGGTAAACAAATCGAATCACTTTCTCTTACATATCCATCGAGGCATTCGCATTTGTCTGGAGCCGTGCAGATGCCGTTACAGCAGGGTGTGCTGCAAACTGGAATGCATCGATTGGTAGTGGAATCTAGTTCGTAGCCATTTTGGCATAGCACATGACATGTTTGAGATGCGGGAAGTAGTAGAAACACCAACAGAAATATTCCGCGACCAAGCATGGCGAATAAATGTGTCTGCTTAACTTGTTAAATATTCAAACTAAAATTATTTTAAAGCAAACATAGCTCAGAATGTGTTGAATCAGATAATGACAGAATAAAACTTAGAGAGAAACACTCAGCCAAACACAGTGAGTAAGGCCACTATCACCATTATACTCTCTCAAGACCCTTGAATTTCGGTCAGTGTATCTGAAGTTTTTGTGACCTTATCACAAATGTTTCCGTTTCTCATATCTCCAAGGAATGCAAATCACAGAAAGTCGGAAGTTGACTTGCCCTTAAAATATTTCTTTAACAAATTGAATTTGATAAAATTTAAATTAAATGAAATTGTTTCAAATACTTGAAATATTTTACTTTTTTAAATGATGCAGTAAATATAAATATTTTTAGGCCTGGGATCTCCTAAATCTAAACATATAGATATATACAAGGAGTCCAAACAAAGTCTTTAAGTGAATTACAGTTCCATATTAAATTTTATGCTATTATTATACCATATTGGTCGTAATCCAAAATTTTTATACATATTTATATAGTACATATATATATTATACATATTTATATCAGTACGTAAAGCAGAAATGTTTGTAGAAATATTGTATTCAAAGTGGAAGGTAAGGCGCTGCCAACCCAATAATTATGAAATGCTATTATGAAAAATCTCAAACTCAACCAAAGGTACTCAATTTACTTACATACATATTTTATCCATATATTTCCTGTGGCAATAATGACTTCAGTTTAAGTAATTACATTAAATAGACAATAGATCAACTTTAATTAAAAATCATGTAATTATATGTAAATAAAAACTTTTTAGAATTTGTATTATTGACATTTTTGATGCGAAATTAGGCTCGAATAATGTCTGCTTGATTGGACAAATAGTGTACTCCATATCGTTCTTCTGCAAATATACACAATTAGTTTAAAATTTAAACTTTCAGTATTGCAAATGTTCCCAGTTAACACTCACCCTTCTCTCCTACTCTGTAACCTCTTTTTCTAAATGTGTACATCACGGAGCAGATAACAAGCATCAGCAACACAGAGGTGCCAATTAAAGCAAACAGCAGAGTCTTCATTCTTATGTGGCGTGTTTGCCCAGCATTCTCGGTATTTCCATTAAACACGCACCCATCTTCAAACTCCGACAGCTGTCCATCGTTGCAGGCGCACACGTTCGGATATATGCAATATCCCTGAATGCATTCCCATTCACAGATTGGAAGACAAAGTAGGTTGGTTGTATTGAAAGCATCTTCTGTTAATCTGTAGTCCGTCCAACAAATGCATTCGTCATTTACACAGCTTCCGTTCCTACAGCGCTCAGCGCAATCAACCGTAAGATTATTTCCAGAAGCTTGAATGTAGTTTGGACTTTCAGTTGTATACACTCCAATGGTCGTCAAGGTCTCGGTCACTTGGGCCACGCATGTTTCGCCTATGTTACTATATCCTTCATCACAATAACATTTATTGGGAGACTCGCAAATACCATTGATACAACCATTTTCGCATATAGGTACACAACTATCGTCCTCTATTTTATACCCATCATTGCAAGAACATTCTTCCGGTGCACTACAGAATCCGTTCCTACATTCTTCCTTACAAATCGGAGTACAGTTGTTCTCACTTTCCTTCTTGTATCCATCGTTGCAAGAACATTCTCCCGGTGCGCTGCAGAATCCGTTTATACATTCATCCTTACAAATCGGAGTACAGTTGTTCTCACTTTCCTTCTTGTATCCATCGTTGCAAGAGCATTCTCCCGGTGCGCTGCAGAATCCGTTCTTACAGTCATTCTTACAAATCGGAGTACAGCTGTTTTCACTTTCTCTCCTATATCCATCGTTGCAAGAACATTCTCCCGGTGCTCTGCAGAATCCGTTCCTACATTCATCCTTACAAATCGGAGTACAGCTGTTCCCACTTTCCTTTCGGTATCCATCTAGGCAAGAACATTCTCCTGGTGCGCTGCAGAATCCGTTTATACATTCATCCTTACAAATCGGAGTACAGCTGTTGTCACTTTCCTTTCTGTATCCATCTAGGCAAGAACATTCTCCTGGTGCGCTGCAAAATCCGTTCTTACAGTCATCTGTACAAATCGGAGTACAGCTGTTCTCACTTTCCTTTCTGTATCCATCTAGGCAAGAACATTCTCCTGGTGCGCTGCAGAATCCGTTCTTACAGTCATCCGTACAAATCGGAGTACAGCTGTTCTCACTTTCCTTTCTGTATCCATCTAGGCAAGAACATTCTCCTGGTGCGCTGCAGAATCCGTTCTTACAGTCATCCGTACAAATCGGAGTACAGCTGTTCTCACTTTCCTTTCTGTATCCATCTAGGCAAGAACATTCTCCTGGTGCGCTGCAAAATCCGTTCTTACAGTCATCCTTACAAATCGGAGTACAACTGTTTTCACTTTCTTTCTTGTATCCATCGTTGCAAGAACATTCTCCCGGTGCGCTGCAGAATCCGTTCTTACAGTCATCCTTACAAATCGGAGTACAACTGTTTTCACTTTCTTTCTTGTATCCATCGTTGCAAGAACATTCTCCCGGCGCGCTGCAGAATCCGTTCTTACAGTCATCGTTACAAATCGGAGTACAGCTGTTCTCACTTTCTTTCTTGTATCCATCGTTGCAAGAACATTCTCCCGGTGCGCTGCAGAATCCGTTTATACATTCATCCTTACAAATCGGAGTACAGCTGTTTTCACTTTCTTTCTTGTATCCATCGTTGCAAGAACATTCTCCCGGCGCGCTGCAGAATCCGTTCTTACAGTCATCGTTACAAATCGGAGTACAGCTGTTCTCACTTTCTTTCTTGTATCCATCGTTGCAAGAACATTCTCCCGGTGCGCTGCAGAATCCGTTTATACATTCATCCTTACAAATCGGAGTACAGCTGTTCTCACTTTCTTTCTTGTATCCATCGTTGCAAGAACATTCTCCCGGTGCGCTGCAGAATCCGTTTATACATTCATCCTTACAAATCGGAGTACAGCTGTTTTCACTTTCTTTCTTGTATCCATCGTTGCAAGAACATTCTCCCGGCGCGCTGCAGAATCCGTTCTTACAGTCATCGTTACAAATCGGAGTACAGCTGTTCTCACTTTCTTTCTTGTATCCATCGTTGCAAGAACATTCTCCCGGTGCGCTGCAGAATCCGTTTATACATTCATCCTTACAAATTGGAGCACAGCTGTTCTCACTTTCTTTCTTGTATCCATCGTTGCAAGAACATTCTCCCGGTGCGCTGCAGAATCCGTTCTTACAGTCATCCTTACAAATCGGAGCACAGCTGTTCCTACTTTCCTTGTTGAACCCATCTAGGCAAGAACATTCTCCTGGAGCACTACAGATTCCATTCACGCATCCGCCATCACAAATAGGTTGACAGGTTTTCCCATCTGTCAAACTATATCCATTATTGCAAGCACACATATTAGGAGACTCACAGTATCCATTGCGACATTCATTTTTGCAGTAAGGTGAACAACTCGAATCACTTTCTCGCTGATATCCAGTGAGACATTCACATTTTCCTGGGGATGTGCATATGCCGTTTAAGCAGCCCTCTTTACAAATTGGAGCACATTTATTATCGAGACCTTTCTGATAGTTCTCATTGCAGCCACAAGTTTCCGGCGCACTACAAAAGCCGTTATCGCAGGGTGTACTGCAAACTGGAATGCATCGATTGTCAGTGAAATCTAATTTGTAACCATCTTTGCACTGCGGATGACAAGTTTGAGTTGTGGGATTCAATGTGAATCCCTCATTGCAGGTACAAACTCCAGGAATTCTGCACGATCCATTGGGACAGCCGCTGTCGCAAATGGGAAGACAATGACCAGTCGTCACGTTAAGCTTATATTTTTGCGCACAATTACATTTATTAGGGGCAGCACAGCGACCATTAAGACATCCGCCTTTGCAACTAGGCACACAGCTTAAAAAAAAAATTGCATATTATTCAAAAAGAAGAATATAATTTATTTATAAATATGATCTACCGATTCGATGGTAATTTGTTAAGATTCTCGAATCCTCTAGAGCAAGAGCAAAAGTTTGGCTTTATACAGTTGCCATTAACACATTTTTGCCTGCAGATGGGAACACATTTTTGTGATTGTAATCCAATTTTTCTGTAGCCTTTGGGGCAATTTTTTGAAGATGCAGCCAACGAAAGGCTGGGCATTAATGCCAGAATAAATATTGCGCGACGGACAAGCATTGCGAATAAATCTGTCCTCACTCTGCTACACTAAACAATGCGACTGAAAGCATTTGATAGCAAAAATATTCCATACAGAGCGGAAACTCTCATTATAATAAAACCCTAAGCCCACTATCTTAATAATTCCTTCTCAAAAATAAAAATAACAAATAATTATTGCTTTGTGTATATTTAGTCTTGGAGAGCTTATCAAAAGCTTTGCCACGCTGACATGGTTTGAACTTTGGTTCTTATATCTTCAATGAATTGAAATTACACGAAGTCTTATAAAGAATGACTTCAAATACGCTTCTCTAATAAATAAATCTTCAATTTCAGTTCTGAAAATACAAATAAAAAATCGATTCATTAATTTATTTTAATTTTATTGTAATTTATTTTTCAAAAATTATGGAAAAATCGAATGTAGGGTATTTGAAAATAAATGTTGTGTTAGAAATGTTTAATAATACGACAAATCTTCAGCTCTAATTAGTCATGGCACACAAATACAAATATATATTTTTATATTATTTTCCTGGGGACGTACATATGCCATTTAAGCAGCCCTCTTTGGAAATTGGAGCACATTTATTATCGAGACCTTTCTGATAGTTCTCATTGCAGCCACAAGTTTCTGGCGAACTACAAAAGCCGTTATCGCAGGGTTTACTGCAAACCGGAATACATCGATTGTCAGTGAAATCTAATTTGTACCCATCCTTGCACTGCGGATGACAAGTTTGAGTTGTGGGATTTAATGTGAATCCCTCATTACAGGTACAAACTCCAGGAATCTTACACGATCCATTGGGACAGCCGCTGTCGCAAATGGGAAGACAATGACCAGTCGTCACATTAAGCTTATATTTTGGCGCACAAAAACATTTATTAGGGGCAGCACAACGACCATTATGACATCCGCCTTTGCATTTGGGCACACAGCTTAAATAAAAATTGGACATTATTAAAAGAAATAAAATATAATTTATTTATAAATAATGATCTACCGATTCGATGACAATTTGTTAAGATTCTCGTATCCTCTAAGGCAAGAGCAAACGTTGGGCTTTATACAGTTGCCACTACCACATTTTTGCCTGCAGATGGGAACACATTTGCTTGATTGTAATCCAATTTTTCTGTAGCCTATAGGGCAATTTTTTGAAGATGCAGCCAAAGAAAGGCTGGGCATTAATGCCAGAATTAATATTGCGCGACGGACAAGCATTGCGAATAAATCTGTCCTCGCTCTGCTACACTAAACTAGCGACTAAAAGTATTGGGAAGCAAAAATATTCCACAGATCGCGCAAAATTTTTTATATAATAAAACACTCTCTTAATAATTCTGGCTCTTCCCTTCTCCCAAAAAAAAATAACACATAATTTTTGCTTTTTGAATATTTATTTTTTGAAGGCTTATCACAAGCTTTGCCATGCGGACATGACTTGAACTTAGAATCTCTTATCTTCAATAAATTGAAATTACACAAAGTCTGCTTATATATGCCCTCAACTACGCTTCTCTAATAAACTAAATTATCGTTTAGTATATTTGCATTTATCTTTAATAAATTAACATGAAAATCATAAAATTGCATATTCAACTTTAGTTCTTAAATAATATTTGTATATAAAAAATCTATGAATTGAATAATTTATTGATTAAAAACTATTTAAAAATAAATGTTGTGTTAGACATATTTAATAATGCGACAATCTTCAGCTCCAATTAGTCATGGCACATAAATACAAATATATATTTTTATATTATATTTGTATATTATACATTTTCCCTCTATTCTAATAGCAGTAAACATATTATTTAACATTTTTATTAATATAATCGACCATTCAGAATATTCAAGACTCAATCTGCAATCTGAATTATCATGCGCTCATGCTTGGACGAGTTTTGTGGGAACAACCCAGTTTTGTAATACTTCAGCTCTTAACTGACATTAATTGAACTAGGATAGTGAGTGAGAGCAAAAGTATAAAGACTTTTAAATACTCAGTAATATTTGTAGCAATTTTATTAAACGAAATATCTTGAATTTTATTTTATTGTGAAAAATTAAACGCTGAAATATCATGCAAAATATATTAAAATAATTTAAAATTAAATTTTTCAAAGAAAAATGTAAAAAAAAAATATGTCTGCGTAGTATTTCTCATATTATACAATATTTCCTATGTTTTGTGTAGTATTAATAAATTCCATTAGTTGGAATGCGTTTAACAAACAAATACCCTTCAAAACAACTGTCCAGCTACGACACAACAACTAGACGTATTTTCCAGTATTATATTAAGATAATTGTTTGACGCAGATTGAAGTAGATACTCGCACAACTTTAGCGGGCGCTCAGAAACAACACTTAATGCAACAGGTGTAATATGGTGCGATGCTCTAATGCAAGTTTGCAAACGAAAAGCTTTGAAAACAAGTAGACAGCAACTTGTCGTAGTTAACTTGCCTACTATTTATATTTACACATTTGCGAAGCTCAGTTCATTTATTAAACTCAACTCAATCAGATGCACGGCATATCGGCTATATATAGGCCATATAAAAAACAGAATCGCGTTAATATATCTCATATGAGTTGTGCCGCAAACTCGATTAGGAGGTGACAGTGACACTGACGGACATTTGTAACTTTTCTACGATGATGCAGCGAACACACATAATTGGCTTACCCATATTCTGGTTTTGTTTCGTCCTGGGCTATGTTGAGGGCCTTGCATTTTATACGGAAAAGCGTAAGTGCGAATACGTTGGAAAAGCGTAAAACTCTGCTGATTCAATTAATGTGAACTGGTTAATTAAGTCAGTGCTACACAACAACAACTGTTGACAGTTTTCAGCATAAATACATTATAATTGCAACGAAAAAAATAGTGTTTATTAATCTAATTAAGTGCACATAAATAATCAAAGCATTCGTACTATTTACAGCCTCATACATCGAATCGTGTCGCATTCAGGAGCCTGACTTTACCAATTGCTCAACTCGTTCTATACAGGGTTTCCTCAATGAGGTCATCAAAGGTGAGCAGCTACAACGAATATTTATTGAATAGCTCATAAAGTTGTTATTCATGTGCTATAGGAATACCCGAAATTGAGGAGTCTTTTGGTCCCATAGACCCTATGAAACAAGATCAGCTCACTTTTACACAAGCGGACAGAGATGTGGCAATCATCTCCACCAATTTAACCAACTTGGAAATACGCGGATTTGGAAAAATGGTGGTCAAGGAAAGCAGGTGAATATTTCATGGAATGGCATTTGCAATAGGCGATAATAATTAAAAACAGTTTCGCTTCTATTTTTATCTTACTCACACTTAATTGTTCCTACATCGCCTAACAATTAAATAACTTTCTAGACTGATAGTCACTATGACTAACTAAAACAAGTAAGAAAGTTACAGTCGAGTGTGCTCGACTGTGAGATACCCGCTACCCATTTTTATTAAAGGCAAAATATTGCGGTATCATTTTCAAAATATACCGAAAATACTTAAAAAATACTAAAAATATACCAAATGGTATATTTGGTATATCGATATAGTTCACCATTCAAAATATACCATAGACGGCACAATGTACCAGATTGTCGGCCAAAGCAACTCAGACCCCTAGTAAGTAGGCGTTTTTGCCCATACAAAAGTATTTCTTTAATAACTTCCACAATTTTTATTTGATCGCAACCAAATTTTCAGGAATCATAACTACTACAGTAATTATTGTATGTACCAAAAGCTTTAGATTACAGCTTTAAAATTACACTTGTTATTCAATTTTTTTGATTTGCGGGGGCGGAAGTGGGCGTGGCAAAAATTTGAAACAAACTTGATCTGCGTGCAAACATAACAAATGCTGTCGAAAAAAAATTATAGCTCTATCTCTTATAGTCTCTGAGATCTAGGTGTTCATACGGACGGACGGACGGACGGACAGACGGACAGACGGACAGACGGACATGGCTATATCGTCTCGGCTGTTGACGCTGATCAAGAATATATATACTTTATAGGGTCGGAGATGCCTCCTTCTACCTGTTACATACATTTCCTGCCGGCACAAAGTTATAATACCCTTCTACCCTATGGGTAGCGGGTATAAAAATGTATTGAAAAGCTTATTGAGTACTACAATATTTAAATTTCAATAGGGGTTTCATTATTCAATAACAATGTTATGCAAAAGTTGAAAGAAGTGATCAAATTTGTATATATTTATTTTACATATTCGTGAAACGTTTAAAACGAAGTTACAAAATATGTGTATATTTATTTTACATATTTGAGAAAGATATATTCTAATTAATACCTTCAGAGCCAAGCGTGGATCAAGTATTTTTTTTGCTAAATTGCGCGTAAAAAAGAAAATTTTAAATACTTACTAATCCCAATATGAATAACACTTTAAACGCATTAAAACAATACTTACCATAGATGTGCAAATATATTAAAGTCTTTCTGATATATTATCAATATTTACTAATGCTTTCTAGGGTTAATAAAACAGACTTCAGTTGGATGGATAGAATTTATATACCTCGCATGCGCATGGATGGTAATTACAAAATGATTGGTCACATTTTGCTCGTACCTTTGAGAGGATCTGGCCGCATGTTTATGGAATTGGGTAATAGTAGAAAATTCAGCATTTTTTTTTTAATAAATACTAAATAATCCTTACACTCGTCAGATGATCTCGAGATACAAATGACAGCGAAGACGCGACTCTACGAGAAAGGCGGCTACACGTTCTATAATGTCACGGAGGCGAAAGCGAAGCTGGAAATAAGTCGATTGAAAGTGAACTTCGAAAATCTTTTCAATGGCAGTAATAAGCAACTGGAGCGTGATACGAATCAGTTCTTCAATGACCATTGGCAGGAGTTTTTTGAAGCAATGCGTCCACTTATTGTCGAGACTGTGGAGCGCACTTTGCTGGATCTGCTGAAAAAGATGTTCAATGTGATGCCAGCCAACTTTTTTGTGGAAGACATACCAACTTCTTTGCTGCTATATGGTCGCAAAACACGTCTGATAGCGTAGAAATATGTTTACTTATCGAGAGAGGAGGGAGAGAGATTAGCTTACAGCGAATTGTTAATAGTTAAGTTAAATAAATGCAAAGGCTAAACATCTAATCTAACACATAGCATGGCACAGAGCACACATCCACATCCACAGCGTCCAGCTGCCGCCTCAATAGAACCAATCGTACTTCAGATAGTCGCCCTCATGCTTCAGCGATGCAATCGACGTGTGTCGCACGTGTCCAGTGCGTGCAAAGATACGACGATTACCAACTGGCTGCAGTGTCCGGAAATTGTCGACTAGTGCACCATCCTGTGTGTCTGACAGCTGGCGGAAGCGTGAAATCTGCAAAGTGAACAAATCGCATTACCCATACGCACTGTGTGACAACGAGGCACTGGACTTTTACCTGTTTGGGCGAAATGGGTATGGGATCGGGGAACAGAATCCAGGTGACGGCCTCCGAGCAGGGAGGTGTGGTAAGCGAACCTGCAAATACAGACGTGACATGACAGTTAAATGTGTTCGCTGTCAACTAATCAACAGGCCATTGAATAAGTGACATCACTTACCTTTGTAAGTATAGAACTTGTCCACGTCCACGTTGGCTATCAACGAGGACAGCGAGAAGGTGACATTTAGCGCCGCCTCCTGATTAGCATCAGCGATCAAATGCAAATGGCGATTGATGGTCACCAGCCCTTGACCCTCATCCTCATCCAACTGCGTGTATTGGAAACTCATTAGCATTAAATTCAAAAGCGTTGCGAATGCAGTGACCACTTACGTTGAAGAAAAATCCCAGCACAGCAGCACCATCGGGATGATTGAGCGCCTCACCAATGGTGGCATACTTCTTGTTGCGATGCACAATATGCATCTCCATGGTGTAGCGTATGTCATTGATGACATGCTCCGAGCCGCGATTGTTCTTGTCACCCCAGTGGAAATGCAGTCCCTCTACCTCGAATTCACCCGGCAACTTGGCACCGCGTATATATGGCATAAAATCATCCTGATCGGCGCTCGCGTTGCCTTTGGGTATGTTAATGCTGACTGGAGAATACGAAATGTGTGAATTGTTAATTGAGGGGCCATCCATCAATGCTTTCAATGCTGAGCGTCACTTACCCGTATGCCCGTTGTTGACCATTTTCAAAGGATACGGCAACAGATTGTGATAGCCAATCATGTCCACAGCCGGCATATGCAATGGCATTGTCTGAAAATGGATTAATTAGTCAAGCTCACAATTGACAACTGGTCAATGACCGCTTACATGGCTGGAGCTGATGGCAATGGGTGACTGTGTCCTGCCGGCACAATGACCATGATGACGCGCCCAACGCCTCTGATTGGGTTCCGAGTAGCCAAACACATGGCCACTAACCACTGCAAAGAGTAAAGAAAAACAAAGTCAAATTGAAATCACAAATACGAGTATCAAAGACGTCATGATAAGCTGCTCTGTCTCTCTCCAACTGTTCTGGTCTGGGAATCGCCTCATGAGTTGGCTGTCTTTGGCGTCACCACCTTATTTTGTTATTTTTTTCTTCGTTTTTTCTTAGATCACGTGCCCGTGCCACTGTCCCAAAGTCCAGAGACCGCGGGACAGTGGCAGAGTGAGAGTTGGGTGGGAGTCAACAACAAGCTTATCACTGACATATACGAGCACTTGTGAATTATGGCAAATAAATGGGACAGCAAACAATGTTAACTGTTTGCTGCTTAGTAAATAGATAAATCAATAAATATACATTTCTAAAGAAGAACAACAAAATACAAATACGAGACACACAAGGGCACGTTAAATGCTAGTACAATAGATACCGAACACAATTCATATTGATATAGATAATGAGCCTTGAGGGTAAATATTTTTCTATAATTTTCACCCGCACTCGATGTGCGAAAAGTTCGACAAAGTTCAAGTGAAATAAATTAAGTAAACTTTATTTTCGCATTGAACGTATGATATCGGTAATTAGATCATTTGCCTAAGAAAGTGTGGAAAATTCATGACAATCATATGACATATATACTAATTAGCACGTAAATATTTGTTTCGTAATCATTAGCATACGACAATATATCTAATTTAATAAATCTTATATTCTGTAAACACTTTCTATTATTGAATTTAGTATTTAGCATTGTTGCAAATACTGATAGGCACATTATATAAGGTCGTCTTTGCAGCACTTAATCAAAATCAATGTCAAGCAATAAAAGTATTAATTGGCATTTAGAATCTCAACATTTTCGAGTGGCAGAAGTGCAATTGATTTCTTCAAGTGGTCGTATTTAGTTGTACTTAAAACCGTTTGATATTATAAGAACGTTTGTACATATGTAGATAATATGCATACTGACGAATAGTTTTATATCGAGTGCAAGTGATTCACGGTCCCTTGACCGTGATAACTCCCTTGTTTATTGAAGGTCGCACGCGTTCCTAAGAATTTGTTTTAGTGATAAGAAGTCAATAAAAAATAATTATAAATACTTGTGTACAAGACAGGCGAAGCGACCGACAAACAAGTGACACAGTCAGCGCAAGTTAGCTTGAAATTGATATTGATTAGGTTTGCAATTATTTTGCCAGATTATTATCACTTTTGCTTTTCGTTGATTTATTTAATGACTGCACTTTATTGCTATTTTTAGGGCACATTTCTAAATGTATCACATGATGAAATTTTGCAAATATGCAATTTTGAAATTAATTAAAATTACCTTGAGACCAGCCGATCAGAAGGAGAACTGCTTGCAATAATAGAAACTGCATGATCAACTTTGTTTGATCAAATGGTGACAATTGAATTTCTTGTTTGGGGGGAATTCCTTTTCAAACAAAGAATAATCTCCCACACTGTTGAGCTCCTGATCGAGTCTACTTTTTAGCGAATGCAACACCTTGCGGTTGGCTGGCTGATTCTAAACTGCGCGGACGTTTGCCATTTGAAACACCTTCACAACTTCCTCAGCGTCAACGAACTAATTGAAAATTCGAAAGCTTAAATCCCCGCGTACAGCGCGTGCTCCACACATATAGAAGCACACTCATACATATGTGTAGTTGTACATACCAAATGTTATACGACACAACAGCAAACGACAGCGACGACGACGACAACGGACGTGCACACGATCGATCCATCGATCGGTTTCGTCTAGGCGAATTGATGAATTGAGCTGTTCGTGCTTTGTCGTAAGTCACCCGCCTAATGAAATCGAATTACTAATTTGAAGTAGCATTACGAGCCAGCAAAGTACCCTTAAGGCGACTGCACCACACGGCGTATGCGTAACGTTCATTTAAATACGCAGACGAGACAACTCAAAACCACCTCCACACATACACACACACACACGATATGTGTTATGTGATTCGTCATAATTCGCGCCTAGTTAATGCTCACAGTAAACAAAAGCCAACGAACGCGACGGGGTCGAGAGAGGTGGGAAATACCAGTAACTGCCTTCCATCATAAGATAATATTTTGTTTTGCATACCAAAATGCGAGTATTTTTCGTATGCTTAGGATACGTGTATTTGTTTGCTTTGCCTCCCCCTCCTCACCCTCGCGAACCAGCACAAATATTGACAATATTATGCAGAAAGCTACTAATTGATCGCGTGGCTAGCGTTCCAGCGGAAATCGCGGGGCAAACGAATTGCCAAGCGAATTCATTGAGTGATATTCACACGTTTACTGCTCGCTTCTAGTTTTATTGTTGTATTATTAAGCGTTTATGCCATGTCTGTTCTTAACATATTAGCATGGCCTAGCATATTGAGCAGTTTTGTTTTAATAGTCGCTTTGAAAACTCTATTTGTGTTTATTCTCATCACATTCAGCATACGCAATGTAGTCATGAATAAATAAGTCAACGTAAATAGATCAGTATATTAACGACGTAATTTTCCAGCCAGTCGAACTAGTTCAATTATCATTTTAATTTTTTGTTCATTTACTTCTCAAAAATAGAAATCTAAGTTACATAAAATTTGCAAAATTTAATTCGATTCGATTCTCATCACATTCAGTATACGCAACGTGTTCGTAAGTACGTAAATACGTCAACGTCAAATAGATCAGTATATTAACGGCGTAATTTTCCCTCAAGTTTAATTTAATTTTTTTGTTCACTTATCTATCAAAAATAGTAGTTGATGTTACTATAAAATGTCAAATTTTATAGCACTGTGTTGAATACCTTTTCTTTTCGTGTCAAGTTGAAATTAGCTCTCTTTTTGGGCACAACTTGATCAATTTGTGGCCAACAACTTGAGTGTACATTATGATGATCACGGCATAAACTCAGTGTGTTCTACGATTGTTTTTAGATTTCCTTTCTACATATGATTTACATGTGTATACGAAACTCGTGATTTACATGGCGAATGCCAACGAATCGAACTTACTAATAAATAGCAGTTGACAAGTGTAAAAGTTGTCATTCGATCGCTGATACACTTATGAGATACAATACAGCTGGACACTGTCTGTTTTCCAATTACTTCGTACCAATCACACTTATTTCGCAAAACATAAAATACATTCGACTTTGTTCTAATTTGTCATTGGAATCCAATTAATTATGGCAAATTTCGGAAATAATATTGATCATTATTCTTTTTGGCGCACACCAATCAATTATAGCCAAATTTGCAATAATTTAATTTTTGCGATTCGCAAATTGAATCCGTATTTTGATATTTCATCGTGTACGAAGCGTTAGTTTTCGTTGTTTTTTCCATTGCCTGTTTAAATGTATAGACACGATTCATTAATGACACCCTAAAAGGTGTTAATCAGAGACAGAGATACTTGTGTTTGCTCCATATGGAGATCACATGATCAAGTTAAAGGATTGCATTTATCTAACATACGTATACGTATATATATATATATGATCAGTTTGTATCACATCACTTCAGTCGGTATTTCAAATAGCATTGCAAAAGCCAAATATTTGCCTCCTTGGCAACAACTGGGAAATATTTGATCAGTATGAAATCGAACGTCGATCGCGTTACGCTCTTAATTAAGTAGACAGCTCACTGGAAAAAACAATGCCAAAACAAAGAAATAAACAGTCTGGTGATCGCCCAGTTTTAAGTAGTTCGAATCAATGAAAACGTGCATGTAATTAACACATTTTAAAGCATTAAAACATGTGATATACCACATATTGGTAATACGTATTAAGTTGGCTCAGCTTTATAACTTTATTAATTGATCAGAGTGAATTCCCGGGGAATAAGTTAAATAAAAAAATAAGGTGCAGTAGTTTGCTATACATTGTTAATTCCCAACTTGCCACGTCCGAAACGAATTAAAACACAATTATTCGATCATAAAGAAAGTCATAAAATTGAATGGGACTGATTTAACAATGATTTGGCAATCCGTCTTTTCGCTGGCATATATTTAAAAAGCTATAAAATTGAAAAAACGGCGATGAAATCAGCGCATGTAAGCCTCATATCCATACAAAATAGCCATCGACATGAGAATATCCATAGAAGATAAGATATAAGCTCAGATATAAATAGTCGATGCCACCTGCTCTGCATGCAAATCAGCCGAAAGGCGCACTACACTTTTATCAATTAAAAACACCTAGTTTTCTGTGTTCTACGGTGATCAGAGAAAGATCGCTGTGCCGCTTGTGTGCCCAGTTCATGTTCTTAGACACATACAAGCAGTTTTGAGTCCATAAAGTTGGCGTCATTCGGGGATCTACGTGCCGGGCATGTCCAAAATAGAAAAGACTGATAGCCCTGCTTTATATTTAGCCCCAAATGGCCAACTCGCCAAGCATCGTACATTATTATGTGTCTGCTTGGACTTAAAAATAACAACAGTCCATTCATATGGCTTATCAGATATAATTGATTGGCAGACAGCCGACAAAACAACTCAAACCGTCTCAGTATGCTAAAGAACTGCTGAGTTTACATTTTTTGTTGCATACTTTTTGGGTTTGCTGAGAAATCTCCTAACTGATGGCTAACAAAAATTATTTATTTATTTATTAAAGGCATAGATTATAAATTAATTTATAAGCTAGCGTAAATTTACTAGCGCTGGCTGCTTTGGCCTTTAGCTAATAAAAATATTGAAACCCTTTTTAAATATACAAAATCTTTATTAGTTTTCTTCTTTTCCAAAATCAATATATAATCATCGAATAAATAACAAACGAAAATCTTAATAGTAATGATTGTACTGAAAAATTTGGTGATATAATAAATATAAATAAAACAAATCAATAGTCAACAGAAAATACATAAAATAATAGTATGAACTTTGGCAAACAAATTGGCTTACTTTGGTGGTTAATTGGATAAATAATGCTAAGCTAGCACAAGTGACGTAGCTGACAATCCATATATATATAAAATATATAGTTTTCAATATCAAAATAGATTTAGCCTTTGACTAAATGGCTGCTTAATATTAAGTAGGAAAGAACGAATTCTCTGTCAAGTTTTTTGTCATTCTTACGCCACATGAGCTTCAACTAACAAACAGAAAAAAATCCTATACAAAAATGAACTAATATTCGATGTCTTTGCACTTATGGTAATAGTTTTCTGTCATGTATGTATGTAGGTGATGGTCGGTGATGATTTTCAAAGTGTGTTTATAAGGCTAGAGAGTGTCAGTTGTTCCAGGTGAAAACGATGTTCGCTTGTTGTTGATTAGTCCTGTTTTTGCTCCTTGGCAGACATAAAGAGTTTTTGGCACGTAAATGTCATCGAATCTAGGAGAGGGAAAATTACGCAAATACGTTAGTTATGTGGTCATACGTGAAAATGGTAATAAAGGTTTTTTCGTTGGTGTTGCTTCGCAATGGAAATCGAGGCGATTGCCAAGGTCGAAGACAACGTTGCCCTTTTTTTGTGTGTGTGTGTACGCACCAATCGCGTGCTGCACCCATTTCGGTTTGTTCTGCCACACGACGCCAACGTAGTAGAATGGTATACCAATTAGTGTGATTAGCAAGCCCATGGCGACCTCAAATGGAGCCACATAAACGGGAACGACCACCAGAAATGCGCAAACGACGACAAACACGGCGGGTATCCACAAAGAGACCTGGACAATGGGACAAACAAATTGATATATACAGAAATACAGAACAGAAATATTTCTCCTCATACTCACTTTAATTGGACGCTCCATATTGGGATGCTTGTAGCGAAAGTATAAAACGGCCGACACCGACATCATGATGAAGAACGACTCCACAATGCTGCTGTAAGTGATTAGCACATACACATCACTGACCACCAGCATCACAATCGACAGCAAACACTGCATATAAATGTACATAATAAATTGAGGCACTTCTTTTGTCTGTCAATTGAGCGGAGCCGAGAGAAATCTTACCAGAAACGCCAGTGACGGCAACGGTGTATAGCTCTTGACGCTGATGTGCGACAAAATCGCCGGCATGTGTCCATTTCGGGCGCCGACAAAACACATGCGTGACGATGTCATGATGTGGACAGAGAGACCACCGAATGCCGAAATGGCCACCATAATCGGAATGATCAGTGAAAAGCTGCCAAGTATCTTGTCCGCAAATGTCTGCAAGGCGAAAGTCAATTGATAAAGAGAACAAGTCAAATATTATGCCAGCTTTACTTACCACTGCAATGGCATTAGAGGCCAACATCTCGGGCGCCGACAACACTGCCAAATAAGCCATATTTGCAAGCACATAGATGCCAGTAACGAGTGGCAGAGAAATGTAGATGGCTCTTGGCAAATTACGATATGGATCACGCAATTCCTCTGTCATAAAATTCAAATAGTTCCAGCCGGCATACGAAAAGATACCCGAATAGAATGCCACTGATAGCTTGCCCGGATCCGTTTCCGTATTCTCAAAAGGCTTGTCAAAGTTCTCCGTGTGTCCCATCAGCATCCAAACCAAGCCCACCAAAATTATCAGCACCAATGCGGCAATTTTGGTAAACATGATAACATTCTGCATTTTCGTTGTGATCTTCATGTAATACGAATTCAAGTAGGTGAGAAAACATATCGTCGCAGCCGCAAGCAATTGTAATGCAATCTTAGGAATCTCACAGCCATCGGCAAAGAAGGGCTGCAACACATAGGAGGCGAATGTGAGACCCATTATGGCATTTGTTGTGGGGCTGGAAAGAAATGAAATATGGCACGGTTTCAAATATCAGTTATGGGAAATGCGATGTCTGGTTATTCAAAAATTATTTACGCCCGACAGTTATTATTATCGAAAACAAAAAAGACGGCGGACAAATAAAAATAGCATTGTGATAGTCATAAATAATAATCAAGTCATTAGTGCAATGGAAATGTGTGTGTTTTTGACTTATTATCAATACACAAATGGACTGAGCCTTTTGTGAATGCATAAATACAACAAGCAAATATAAGCCCGATAGCAATCCCTGATAACAAAATATGTATATATTTATACAGTACTTTGCGTTGCGCCTGTGTGAAAGTGAAGTGAATTAAGACAGACGGAATGACCTTAACCCCAAGTACGACAAATCTGTCGAGTTTCAATTATGCCTCAATTGAACAAACTCAGCTGAACTCAGCTTAGGCATTGTTTTCTCAGATATTCTGCTCTGTCAGCGAGAATTGCATAAGTGTGTCGTTTAACCCAATGTAAATGGGGTTAAGCATTGGCAAATTTGACATTGAAGCAACCGTTACTTACACAAAGATCATCATGGCATCCCACAAATAAAGAAACGCCGGCAGCGATCCATACGCCTCATAAATATACGCATAATCTCCGCCAGACTTGGGTATCGCAGTACCCAACTCCGCATAGCACAGCGCACCAATCATCGAGAGCAGGCCGCACAACACCCAGATGATAAGCGATGTACCCACGGACTCTACTTCACGCAGGACTCCTTTAGGTGAGACAAAGATGCCGGAGCCAAAGATGATGCCCAATATGATGGCCACACCCTCAAGTAATCCCAGCTGTTTCTTCATCACTACCCGACTGCTGTCCGATTCCGCTGAGCCTTCGCGTACGCCATCCTTGGTGGTGTCCTTGGTGCCAGGAGGGGCTGTCACTGCTATAATCGGTGGCGGGTTCTCGGTGTTCGGAGTGAGCAACACCATTTCACTCGATGGTGATTGCAATTCTTTGTTGGTTGCGGGCATTATAAGTGAATGAGAAGCGCTTGCCACAACACGCTACAGCTACGTTGGAAGTACAAAAGCAGACTGATGATGATGATGATTGTGGCCTGCTGTGCTTGTGTCCAGCTAATTGATTACGAGGAGTGTCGACGGACGTCGCGTCGTCTTCGCCTCGCTTTCGATTACAATTAAGTGGGTGTGCGTGAGTAGGTGTGATGCGTATAAAACTTATTGTGACGTTGGCGGGTGGCTTATCTCTAGTTTGCGTCTATCCTTTATTCGTTCGCTAATCTGCCGGTTAAGCGATATTCGTTATTCTCGCATTCATTGTTTTGCTAACCCACTTCGTACATGTATACTACGGTCTCTTTCTAACCTTCGCTACGACGCTCACAATGTATTGCCGTCTTTTCACGATGCATGCACATGTTGTTTGACATTTGAAGCCTAAACGCGTATAAAATGCACTTAATTTGAACTTTTCGTTTTTAAATTAACTTCGTAAGCTAGACTAAGTTTATGACTAGACACTTGAATTATTGTTGACCAATTATTCACACATTTTAGCAAGATAAAACTAATTTGAAAAATCGAAATAAAGCCACCCCACCAACACGTTATTCACAGTGTGACCGCAGTGTGATATTACTAAATTTACCAGTCTTGCATGATTCTGCAATACACATATTGCATTTTTAAACTTGTGTTTGTTATATTATTTTTTATTTATTTCTTTTTATTACATTTTTCATTAATTTGAGTGTTTCGAGTTGCCAATATTTGAAAAAAAAATACGTTTATGTGTTTGTGATACAAATGGGGTGAAGTTAATGTAAACGAAAATATCGAAACTCGACGATAATTTCCGACATCGAATACCCGGCAAGTGATACGAATTCAGTTTCATATCGGCATATATGTATATATATAAAAAAATATATTTTACTTTATTTTAATTATTTACAATTGAAGTACTACTTTTTATCCTTAGCTTGTAGTTTAGAGTGAATCATATCCTTAAACTGCGTCAGTATCTTATTCTCGCGTTTCTGTCGCTCCTCCTTACTGAACATGGCCAAAGCGCGTTTCTCATCTGCTGAATAAAGCTGATTTTCCTTTCGAATACGCACAGCTTCCATGCGACGATGACGACTGCCGCTCATTACATAACCCACCGACTCAAAGTTTGCGATTTCATCTGATGTCAGTCCGATTTCACCACGCCGCGGGATACGCTTTCCTTCTGCTATATAAGCAGCCATTGCAGCTCCTTCGCCGGGCAAAAGAGCGCGACCAAAGTCCTTTTGATTCAAGCTGCCTCCCGTGCGCAACGATGGACCCACATCTTCATCGTTATGGCCACCATTGGACTTGGATTTGGACTTTGATTTCGATTTACTTGAACCCGAAGAACTCTTTTTGCTCTTGGATGATGCCTCCGACTTACGTTTCTTCTTTTTCTTTTTATGCTTTTTATCCTTGCTCTTCTTCGAGCTTTTCTTCTTTGGCTTTTTAACCCCCTCGGCAGTCTTCTCAAGCCAAACATCTTCATCATCTTCCGCCTCGCTCGCCGAGCTCACTTCGCTCTCCGAGCTGTCTTCGCTACTGGAAGACGAGGATGATGATGATGATGATGATGAAGAATCGGAGTCTGAGCTACTGGAATCTTTTTTGTGTTTCTTCTTCTTGGTCTTTTTTGTTTTCTTTTTGTCAGACTTCTTGCTGCTCTTCTTTTTTTTCTTGCCCTTCTTCTTTTTGGGTCCCACAAAAGAACCTTTAACGAGCTGCACATCATCTTCATGGGATCGTGTTGGACTCGCGCCCCACACCTCGGCCACGCCTTCCTCGCCAATGTGCACACGTTGTGCTCGTCGTGCATTTAGAGCCTTGGAGTCGCCTTTGCTATGGTTGCCACCACGATTGTGATAATGTGATCTTGATGTGCGTTCAGCGGGATCGTTGATGAAACTGCCCTCCGGTGCACGTCCCCTGAACGGATTCTTTTGCCTGTCATTATTGTCATGATAGCGGTCATTAGGCCAACGTTCTACCGACTTTTGCTTCTTCTTGGCCGGACTGCGACTACGTGAAGAACTTGAGGACCTGCCGCTACTCTCTGATGTGCCGCTGCTGCTCGAGTCTGTGCTGACTGAACGCGAACGAGTTCGCCGCTTTCTGGACACTTCTGATGATTTAGTATAATCATTTCTCCGTTGTGGTCTTTGCTGTTCTCTGCCGCGCGACTCTGAACGTCTACTGTATTTTTCCAGTCTGGCTGTTTCTCTTTTGTCGGCGCGGTCATCACACCTGCCATGCTGTCGATCTCTGCGCGGACTGCGTGAGCGACTTCTGCTGCGCGAGCGCATTTTTATTTAATTTAATTTAGATATTTCGCGCAAAAAATATTTGTTATTCTTTTCCTCCACCAAAACGTTTGCAATGTTATGAATGTATTGATTTATAGCCTTTTTCCACCGCACGGTTTTCTTTGGTTTTCTTTGGTTTTTTCACGTTCAGACCGAATGTTACGTTCGCCCCATGTAAAAACCCATAAGAAAAAAAGTCGGTTTTTCTACGTTCGCGAGCTACGTAGAAATAGCGAACGCACTTTTTGGGTAATTATGCGATATTTTGATCGATATGACAACGAAAAAGAGCTCACCACTAACAAAACAGCTGACATTAAAGTGCGCCAAGGTATGAAAATAGAAAAATAAAAATTTGATTTTGCTTTTTAAAGCAAATTGTTTATATTTTAGATTAGCCAAAAAACTCGCAAGCCGTCAATATCGTGGAGTGGCATCCACGAGGCTATGTTGTTCGAGTTATGGGAGGAGAAATGTGCCTTTTTTGGCCAATCCACAAAGGCTCTCCACAAGGGTGCCAAACTTCTCCCTATTAATTCGAAAATTATCTTCAAAAAATGAATTGTTGTTTCCAGGAACATCGCGCTCCCAAAAACACCCATGCCGTTGCTAAAAGTAAATGTATTTATGTAAATATTACATTGCTGCCAGCAAATCTACTTATGTACATAGCCCCAAACAGATTGCGATTTCTTTACTATTGGCAATAGCCCATACTCTATACTCCCTTAATTTTCCCTCCACTTCGTCAAAATCCTCATAAAAATCCTGAAATTTAAGAAAATTTTCTATTTTGAAATGCGCGTGCTGTTTTTTGAATTGTCCGCCAACTCGTGTTTACATTTGAACAGCTGACATTTCATAGCGGCCATATTGAGAATTTTACCGTTGCCCATATTTTTCGGTTCGTGCAGATGGAAACCCCGAAACGGGACTTTAAAAAACGTAGAAAAACTGAGTGAGGTGGAAAAAGGCTATTAGCAACCGTGTGTAGTTTATTATCGATATTATCAAACGATAAATGGAATTCCGCAAAACATATGTTACGTGAGCTGTTAAAGTGGAGCAAAGAATATGCAACACAGCTGTAAAGTTGCTGTTAACTAGCAGAACGTTGACGCGTGACTGGTATTAATCAACTTCTTTTTTGCTGTAGTGTGTGACGTGTACGCGTAGCGAAAAATCAAAGATTTTTTCCACAAATTTCACAATTTCTTTTGATTTTCTCAAACTGTTGAAGTAGCCTAACATTAAAATGGGTTCATTTCGTCGCGACAAAGATGAAGAGGAGGATGGTAAGTAAACCGACGGCCAGCGAAAAAGACATCTAAAACAGCGTCGCCGGATCAACGGCAAAAACAACAAAAAAATCGTAATCATCAATCGAGACTACAACAAGAAGAAGAAGGTGCTCCGCTGGCACACACACACACATAGAAGAGTTCCCCAATATAACTAACATACACCCACACACGTAAACTAACACATACACACACGTTCCGAGAACTGTTTCGATTTATTTCCTGCTGATTCCTGATCGGTATTTTTGAAGTATGAAATTTTTTACATCACCTACGAAATTTCAACGCTCATCAGGTCCGACGAATGCGTATCAGAATCTGGAAAAGACTTCAGTGCTGCAGGAGACCCGCACATTCAACGAGACGCCGGTTAATGCACGAAAATGCATTCATATATTGACCAAAATCCTTTACCTGATCAATCAGGGCGAAGTGCTGGTGGCACGCGAGGCAACCGATTGCTTCTTTGCGATGACCAAACTCTTCCAATCCAAGGATGTGGTGTTGCGTCGCATGGTCTACTTGGGTATCAAAGAGCTCAGCTCTATTGCCGAGGATGTCATTATTGTCACCAGCTCCCTCACCAAGGACATGACCGGTAAAGAAGATCTTTATCGTGCTGCAGCCATTCGTGCTTTGTGCAGTATTACGGATCACACCATGTTGCAGGCCGTAGAGCGCTATATGAAGCAGTGCATTGTAGACAAGAATGCAGCGGTTTCTTGTGCGGCTTTGGTAAGCTCCTTGCGGCTGGCCAGCACCGCTGGCGATGTAGTCAAGCGTTGGGCAAATGAGGCACAGGAGGCGATGAACAGCGACAACATTATGGTGCAATATCATGCGCTGGGCTTGCTCTATCACATTCGCAAATCGGATCGCCTAGCTGTCTCTAAGCTGGTCAACAAATTGACGCGTGGCTCGCTCAAGAGCCCCTACGCAGTCTGCATGCTAGTAAGTCAATTGAAGTATATAATAATGGTGATTATTTTACTTGACGGTTTGCCTTGCAGATACGCATTGCCTGCAAACTTATCGAGGAGGAAGATGTGCCTGCCGAGGAGCTGGCGGATTCGCCGCTTTACTCGTTCATCGAGTCGTGTCTGCGGCACAAGAGCGAAATGGTCATCTATGAGGCCGCCCATGCCATTGTCAATCTGAAGAACACAAATCCACGCATGCTCTCGCCTGCATTCTCCATTCTCCAGCTGTTCTGTGGCTCGCCAAAGGCAACGCTACGCTTTGCAGCCGTGCGTACGCTCAACAAGGTAGCCATGACACATCCGGCAGCAGTGACAACTTGCAATTTAGATCTCGAGGGTCTCATTACCGATTCCAATCGCTCGGTGGCCACTTTGGCCATTACAACGCTGCTCAAAACGGGCGCCGAATCATCGGTGGAACGTCTGATGAAACAAATCTCCACGTTTGTAGCCGAAATCTCTGATGAATTCAAGGTCGTGGTGGTCCAAGCCATTTGTGCGCTGTGCGCCAAATATCCACGCAAGCACACTGTGCTCATGAACTTCTTGAGTGGCATGCTGCGCGAGGAAGGCGGCTTGGAGTATAAGACCTCCATTGTGGACACTATCATCACTATTATTGAGGAGAATGTCGACGCCAAGGAGTCTGGTTTGTCACATCTGTGCGAATTCATCGAGGACTGCGAGCACGTGTCGCTCGCTGTTCGCATTCTTCATCTGCTGGGCAAGGAGGGACCTTTTGCTGCCACGCCTTCTAAGTACATACGCTTCATCTACAATCGCGTCATCCTCGAGAGCCCAATTGTGCGTGCTGCAGCTGTCACTGCTCTGGCGCAGTTCGGCGCCTCATGCCCAGCACTATTAGCCAATATTCTCGTGTTGCTTGGCCGCTGTCAAATGGATCCTGATGATGAAGTGCGCGATCGTGCCACCTACTATTTGTGTATCTTGAACTCGGCCAAGCCAGAGCTCTACAAGAACTACATCATTGAGCGCGAGAACTGTTCGCTAGCGCTGCTGGAGAAGGCGTTGTCAGATCATTTGAATGGCGATCTGGAGTCACACTTTGACATTTCCATTGTGCCTAAGGCAGCTATTGTTAAACCTGAAATCAACAACGATGTCATGATGGTAACTAGTGCGCCACGTGCGCCCAAGATAACCCGAGAAGAGGAGAGCGCTGCTCGTTTGGCACAGCTGCCGGGCATCCAGGTGCTGGGTCCCATTCATCGCAGTACTTCGCCCATACAGTTGACGGAAAGCGAAACGGAGTACACTGTGCAATGCATCAAGCATATATTCGCACAACATGTGGTATTCCAGTTCGATTGTCTTAACACGCTCTCCGATCAATTTCTGGAGAATGTGCGCGTCGATCTAACGCTGCCCGAGGGTTACACGGCCCGTGCCGTAATTCCCTGCCCCAAATTGCCGTACAACGAACTGCAGACAACGTTCGTGATTGTCGAATTCCCGCCGGATGCCAGCAGTTCCATAGGTAAACTATCCAGCATATTATTATTACTTATTTTCTGGTATTTAGAATTACAACGTAAAGCCAAAGTTTTGTATTTTGTATACTAAGTTAACTAATTTCATAATAACCACAAAAATTTAAACTTTTGATACATTTACAATGGGAATTTTAGAAATATAAGTCTTATTGCATAGTCTTTAAAAGGTATTCTATACCAAGTGTGGCTTCCGAATTTGGCTGTACATTAAATCAGTCTTCAAATGATTTGTATACATTTATTTATTAGAATTAGTTTTATAGTACAATGTAAACATATGATTGATTTCTTTTCAATGTTGCAGCTACTTTTGGGGCCACGCTGCGGTTTGTGGTCAAGGATTGTGATCCAAATACTGGTGAGCCAGACTCTGAGGAGGGCTACGATGATGAGTACATGCTGGAGGATCTAGAGATTACCGTTGCCGATCAAATACAGAAAACGAAAAAGAATAACTTCCAGGTTGCTTGGGATGCGGCCGACAGCGAAGGTAAGTCTAAACTATTGGAATTTTATGACTGAAATTGTTGTTTATAAATTGTTTATTTATTTTGCAGAGTGGCTTCAAGCTGAGGATACTTTTGTGTTGTCCGCAGTTAGCAATTTGCAGGATGCTGTCAATACCATCATTAAAATACTTGGCCTCGGCGCCGCGAATCTGTCCGAGAAAGTGCCCGAGGGTACGCATCTACACACGGTTCTATGCTCAGGTAATAGCTTAATTCATATATCATCAATTGAATTCACAGCTAATGTTTGGCTTTTCTGTCCACAGGCGCTTTCCGAGGTGGCGTTGAAGTGCTGGTGAGAGCCAAGTTGGCGCTCTCCGAGGGAGTCACATTGAATCTAACAGTGCGTAGCACAGATCAGGATGTGGCAGAACTCATAACGGCAGCCATCGGATAAAACAGCGAGCCATGCAAAAATCTTGTTTGGTTTTTGCGTGCAATAAATATGATATAAAAGAAATCCAAGTATATAAATGAAAAAACAAAAGGAAAAAAAGTTAAATATAATCAAAAAATATATAATTTTATAGCTTTAAGTGGCGCTCTTGCAAATAATGCCCCATGATCAGTTTTATTTTTTGTATTCCAAACGGGGCGCAAATTGTTAAATTAATTTGGGTATTTGTTATTGCGATCATTTCCAAAACAAAAACGATTTATGTTGAGCCATAGAACGCCAATTACTTGCATTTGTTTACTATCGATTGAGCATTATTGGCTTTTTTTAGTTTAAGCATTGAAAACCACAATTCAACAAAAATACATCGCAATGCAAAACTAGACCGTGTTAAATTGTGGGAAAGCGGTAAAGATGAAGCTGCCTTAAATTCAAACCCTTCGCAAGATTTCAATGTGTATTTTGTATGTATTTTATTTAATTATAAATAACTTAATTTGCAATTTATACAATTGTTTTGTTTTTCTTTCTTCACGCGTTAACTGGTAATGCTTAAATTAATTGTTATTTTTTCTGCATTCATAATAATTTCTTGTGCTTGTTTTTGTTTATCATCTCTTTTTGTTTGTTCGCAAACGTTTTCACTTCCTTCGTGAGTGTGTTTAGACCTTTAATATTTTGTAAATACAAATCGCACCAATTAGATACTCTTCTCTTCTCTCAATCTCAAATTTTTTGTTTTTTAAGTATTTAGTTAAAAATTTCATGTAAAATTGACGACGCAAGAGTGTAAAAAAAACAAAAACACCACCACACGAAAGACTTTTTTGTTGCATTTGTTTTCATTGTTTTTTTTTGCATTCCATTTGATTTCAATTGGGGGAAACAATTTCACACAGATTTTCATATTTTTTTAATTTCATTTCGTTACAAATTGATGCTCATTGTCAGATCGATTATTAAGATTTAAGTTTAGCTTATTTTGTATGCGTGTGTGTGTATGTGTATTTTGTATTTATGTATATGCATGCACTCACACTTAAACATCTAGTTATTCGAAAACAAATGTAAAATTACAATTACCATTTTGTGTTCTTCATATATATATATAATTCGTATTTTTTCCATTCATTCTTCCATGCTTTGCTCTGTTCTGTTCTCATTTGCTTTTGTTTTTTTTTTTAATGCTATTTTTGCTGTTTTGAGTTCCATAATTTTTGTTGCATCTTTCACAATTTCGCTGCTGTAGATTGATATTTGTTTTCGTTATCATCTTTGACAGTGCGATTCTATATTCTCCTATATTCATCATTGTGTTCTATTTGCTGTTTTGGGTTACTTTGTTTTGTTTTTGTTTTCAACGTGTGTTTTTGTTTTTGCCCTACTTCCGTTACGGTTTGCTTATCTGCTCGATGACAACGACGACAACGTCTCACATTCCACACATACATATTGTTCTCTCGATCTCTCTCTTTATATATATAAACTATAACTAGGCTATAATGTTAATCGTATATTACAATATTTTGTTTGTTTTTGTTTTCTCGTTTTTAAGGTTTGATTTTTGTGTGTTTTTTTTTTGTTTTTGTTTCTTTTTTGTATTGTTTGTTGTTTAAGGATGCGCGTCTTGAGCGGAGGCCGAAGCTTTAGAAGAAGTCACAACACTGTGCTTCGGCCATTTTAGTTGAGTCGTCGCTTAAAGATTGATTGATTTGATTTCGTTGGGGACCTTTGACTATTATTGAGCTCACACATATCTCTATGTATGTATATGATGATGATTATGATGATGTGGAACCCTAATCTCGCTCTCTCTATCTTTTGCCTTAAAGACTACAATTAAAATAGTTAATGCTTGGATATATTTATACAGAGTGAATGAGTGCTAGCTGGTGGTTGTTGTTCTATGTGTTGTTGTTATTGGTTGCGGTTGTGGTTGCATTTGCGGTTGATGAGCTGCTTCAGCACTTGAACTTCACCATGGGTATATGCTTGGAAGACACACACTTGTCACAGCACCACTCAGCAAACACCTCCTTGTTGAGCATTTGAAAGGCCGCCTCCGTTAAGCCGACACATGTTCTAGAATAGAAATAGAAGTATTATTTGGCATCTATCTTGTTATTCATTACTCATTTATCTTACCTGTGAAAGAAAAAATTACAACCGGATTCACAGAAGACTGCCTCATCGTTGTCGTTCACCTCCTTGTGGCACATGCCACATGGATAAATGGGCGGCGCATTTGGATTCTGCGGATTGAAGACCATTGGTTGACCCGGTGGATACATTTTGCCACCGCTCATCGTCATCGGTTTGCCCATCGGACCGCCCGGTCCGACCATGTTGCCCATGGGACCGCCAGGACCCATTGGGCCACCGCCGCCGCCACCCATATTGCCCATGTGACCGGGACCGGGTCCCATTGGACCGCCGACGCCGCCACCAAACATATTTGGTCCACCCATCGGACTGTGTCCGTGGCCATGATGATGTGGATGGTTGTGTGCTGCGTGGTGAGGTGGCATTCCATGATGCGGTGGCGGACCATTCATTCCGCCCGGACCAGGCCCTGGTCCCGGTACACCGCCCATATGCCCGTGGCCCATGTGCGGACCACCAGCATTGCCATGCGGTCCCATCATATGCGGATTGCCGCCACCACCGCCCATGTGCGGTGGCATGCCGCCCGGACCACCGGGGCCGCCATGCATGCCTGGTCCTGGGCCTCCCATCATATGATGTGGTGGTGGGCCGCCGGGATGTGGATGATGCGGATGTTGCGGGTGCGAATGTGGATGCGAATGCGGATGGTTCATGAGCTGCGGATGAGGCGGGCCGCCTAGATGCGGTGGCTGCTGTGGCGGCAGCATTTGATTCATGCCCATGCCAGGTCCAGGACCCGGTCCTGGTCCCGGTCCAGGTCCAGGTCCGGGTCCGCCCATATGTACGCCCATGGGGCCATGTTGCTGCTGTTGGTGTTGCTGGTGTTGTTGCTGCTGCATAGGAACATTTGGGTTCATCTGCTGACCCATCATGGGGCCATTGTTGTTGGTGTTGTTGCCGCCAGAGCCGCCGCTGAGCGCAGGTGATTGCAGCGGACTGGGTCCTGAATTTGGCATGCCAGGACTTGGACCAGCGCTATTAAGCGCATGGTGCGGTGACATGGCGGGCGGTGCTGGTGAAGACGTAGGCACTGACGTGGTCGCTGCTGCTGCTGCGGCGGCAGCTGCTGTTGACGATGTCGTCGTCGTTGTTGCTGATGTCGCTGACGACGCTGCTCCACCGGGTCCAACTGCTGACGCTGACGTCGCCGTCGATGTGGCTGGCAACATGGGACCATTGGATTGCATTGGGCCCAAACGTCCAGCGGACGCTGCATGTGGGGACAAATGTGGATGGGGATTTTGATTGTTGTTGCTATTATTGGCATTACTTCCATTATTATTCTGGTTGTTGTTGCTGTTCATGTTGTTGTTACTGTTTGCCGGTGACATGCCACCGGGTCCAACTAAACCACCAGGTCCTCCTGGACCCGGACCTGGCCCAGGGCCACCCTGCGACATGTGACTGTGATTGCTGGGTCCATTGCCCAGTGGACTGTGCAAAGGCGGCGGACCCATCTGTCCATTGTTCATGTGCGTCTGTTGCGGGTTTTGTGGCTGTTGTTGTGGTCCTTGCTGTTGACCAGGTCCTGGTCCCCCCAACGGGCTTCCAATTTGATTGCCCATCGGAGAGCCCATAGGCAGTGAGTTCATAGGCGAGTTCTGGCCAGGCAACGGTCCGCCACTGCCACCAGGACCGCCGCCCATTGGTGATCCCTGCATGGCACGCGGATTTGGCCCATTTGGTCCGCCGCCCATGGGCGATAGTCCGCCCATGCCCATGTGATGCGGTGATATGCTTGGTCCGCCCATGTTACCCATGGGACTCATGCCTCCCATGCCTGCCATGGCGCCCATAGGGCTGCCCATCGGCACTCCTCCGCCTCGTCCATGATTCATGTGCGGTGGTAATCCAACGCCGGGTCCCAAACCATGCGGATGCGGTCCCAGCGGACTCATTCCCCGCATTGACGGCGGACCGCCCATATGATGTGGCGGTGGCGGCGGCCCATGGCCCGGATGATGTGGATGTGAATGAGGATGCGCATGCGGATGCATATGCGGGTGCATGCCCATGCCCATGCGCTCCTCCCAATGGCCATGCGGTCCTCCGCCGCCAAAGTGGCCACCGGGACCGGGGCCACCTGGTCCTCCGGGTCCACCGCCGCCGCCCATTTGATTCATGGCCGCCATGGCAGCGACCGCAGAGCTAGACATCGCTGAGACCTGGGGACTATCATCGAATGGATTGGATGCGATGATTGTATCACCAAAACCACCCATGGGCGGCGGTGGCAATAGATCTTGTGGGGTTGGTGGCGCCGATTGCTGTTGTTGCTGTTGTTGTTGCATGGAATTGGCAGCGGCGGCCGCGGCAGCTGCAGCCGCCGCTGCCGCAGCAGCAGCTGAATTGGCAGCGGCATTAGAGGTTTTCCGCCGCTTCTTGGGATTACTCGGCGCCGAGATGATATCCGTAGGTGGCGGTGGCTTAAAATCGGGCGGACATAGACCGCCCGATGGACCCGGCATACGATATGGCGCCATACCGATATTGTGGGTCATATTCGAAGTGTTTTTCTTCCGAATGGTGGCAGCTTTTCTTTAACTACGGGGGAGCGAACGAAATTTCCTATCTAAATAGCGTCGTCGATCGTTGGCTGATCGCGACGCTTCTGATTAAAATTAAGGTTGACTCTTAGGAGGGGTCGTGGCGGGGCAAGTTAATAGAGTTGTTGCCAATTCAGTTGAATCCTGATAAAAGAAACAGTGTGTATATAAGTTGATTAGATTTTGCAAATTAATAGGAAATTAATTAATAAAGCGCTTACCAAAGCATGCTGTAAATTTAAGAAATTTCGAAAATGTCGCCAATGCGACAAGCGCAATATATTCAACGGAGCTGGCAACTCTACGCGTTGTCTGTCGTCAGCGCCAATGGACGTTGATAGTAGTCACTGTTGTTGTTGTTGTTCTGCTTGCTGTTGTTCTCCTTCTTCTTCTATTTCTGCTTCTTATTGTAATTGTTGTTGTAGTTGAAGCACCTGCAGCAGCAGCATAAATAACAGCAGCTAGTAGAGCAATGCAAATGCTGCCGCGGCAACGCGCACGTTGTTTTTAATTGTTGCGACGAGTATTTTTTCTTTTTTTCCCTTTTTTATTGTTTTTCTATATTATAGATTTTTGATATGATTATAAATTGATTTCGGTGGATTCGCGCGACAAACCGCGAACAAGAGAGCGTTGTTTTTTATTTTACTTTTTCTCACTTGGCGGCTCTTCTTCTTGCCACCGATTTTATGTTCTTTTTGCACCACCACCGCTAAAGCAGCGGCAGCAATTTTGCTGCTTTGCTTTTCTTTTACTTTTTTTTGTTGTATTTTCAGCTCTGTGTGTTTCACTTTTGAAAATGCATTTTGCACATTATATTATGGAAAAGCAAAGCCTTATTGGGCTTGCTCTGCAACACAAATCGCAGTTTCGTGGTTTTCGTTCGCGTTTTTTTTTGCTTTTTTGTTGATGATGGCCGCGGTGCTGCTGCTCTTATATTTTTATGATCAATTCATTTGGTTGCCGTGTTAACACCATTTTGTTGGCCACCAATTGCGCACAAAATTGGCCCGCGTTGGCCGCCACTGAGGGACATTTGAGCGTCGCAATTTGATGTGCAAACTGCAATATTTTGACACAATTTTTGCGTATAAGAAGCGTCGTGGATTCTAAAATATAAATAATTTTCCTCGCTTGTCAGTCAAGGTGACCGTATTTCGACAACAAGCGAATACCGAAATTCCATTCTTTATTTTGAAACCAATGGTTACCCTGAGAGGAACATAAAAGCCATTTATCGATAAGGCAATATGCTCAATTGGAATTTTGTATACGTAAAACATAAAGATAGGTTGACAAAACCACAAAACGCAGTACTAAAAATACATCAAATAAAGGCTACATACAAAAAGAGTATTTGATTGATGATTTCCACAAAATAACTATAGTTACTTTTGTTGTTGTTTATGTTATCGATACTATCGTTAGTTATCAGTACATGGTGACGAGAGAGTGACGCTGACATTTTGGCGCTGGCTGGTTTAAATATTTTTCATAGCGGCTGTTCGGATAAATAAATATTTTTAATATGTGGAGCAACTTTGAGGCTTCAACGGTGGAGGATGAGACAATCTCCAATGCCTTCTCATCGCGCAGCATATTCAAAATTAGCAGCGAGGATGAGGTAAGTGCCGAAATTGAAACAGGACAAAAACAACAACAAAACTGGGAGTACAACTTTTAATTTGCATATTTTAGGTTATTAAGGAACCCACAATTCAGGCATCGGTTCAAAGTGGTAAAATGGTCATATCCATTGACAGAAGTCTGCTCCTACTTGAGGACGAGTTGGTAGCCAAGTGCAGCTTCCTCAGCTTTAGCGCTCACATCGATGCGATCGCCATTTCTAGCAGTGGCAATTTGATTGTTTGTGGTCTCTCCGATGGCGAAGTGCATGGTGTCTATATCAAGGGATTGCTGCTGTTCAGTGTCTGTATACGCATTGAAGATGTCAGCATCTCAGACGGCACGTTTACTAGTATTCAGCAGTTGGGTCAACACTTTTACTTCAGCTGCAAAAATGGCAGCGTTTACTGGTGAGTTGCACCTTTTTTTCTCCATTGTAATTCTGCATTAATACCGATTTTATTCTCATAGTCTGAGCAAGATCAACGAGTCCACTTTGGAGTCGGTGTCCAACATAACACTGGGTGATAGTGAGCAAATGACTGCTCTGTTGGACGATGTCACCATTCAACGCTCGTCCACCGGAAAAGCGATGTCCAATGTGGACACGGCTTTGCTACTGAAGCAGCCACAGCCAACTGCTCCCCACAGTTATGCCGAAAACAACCAGGAGACGGATCAGCGACAGGATTATGATCTTATTGTAACAGGAGCACAAGGTGCCATCAATTTTAAAACTACTTCTAAGGATACAACTCGCAACAACATTCCAAATCAGTATGGCGGCATTAAGGACATCTACAATGTGGATCACTACATGTGAGTTTAGACAAGCTAATTATAGGACAGAAGTGAATTATATGCTTATATTATTATACATTACACTGCCTGATCCGGATTTTAAAGATTTTTGTTAAGAATGTTCCTGTTCTCTCCCCCAAATAGAAACAAAGTTTATTGTGAACGTTACATTTAATCTAGCAATGGTTTCTGCTAATTTTAAAAAATTTGTACACATTTTTAATATTTTCAAAAGTTATACAGTTATTTAAGCACGTATTAATATTTCTTTAAATATGTACCCTATGTATTTCGTAGTTTGATTGTTAAAATAATCTTAAGTCTTATGTCTGTAATTTAGCATTGCACTAACCCAGTCAGGTCACTTGCTGGAGATTTGTCCATTTACACGGACAGTCAACGTTTGTCAGTCCTCTCAAAGCCGTGCTTTGCTCATCGATGATCTGCAGGTCATGGAGTGCAGTGAGGAGAATGTGGAGCTCTTAATACTGACAAAGCCCACTACAGATGGAGAACGTTTCATTCGAATTGTGGAATATCCCTGTAAGACTAAAAGGTATGTCTGTTTGGAAATCAAAATTTAATTGCTGTTCTCATTCCAGCACTAAGATGCAAGAACGAGGTGGAAGTGCCACAGCATGCTTGGCTTGTGCGGCAACCTAAGAGTGCTGTTAATCTTTATTATTTGGCCACGAAAGAGCTAAAAAGTAATGCCATTCCTTCAGAAGTGGAAATGATGATGGTCTCTGAGACTGATCCTAGTGACCGCTTTAAGAAACTTATTGCCAAAGGACGCCTGGAAGAGGCAGAGGTATTTATTCTTTGCTTGTTGTATTTGCAAACAAAATTAATGGAAATAATATTTACTATAGGACTTTGGCAAGCAATTTGAATTGTGTCTGCAACCGATCTTCGAAGCGAGAGCTAAACGAATTCTGCTAGAACTTTGCAATACTAGTGCAAACATTGTGCAAGGCAATGAATTGGATGCCAGGTTTGAAATGTTACTAAAGCTGTTGGCACAAATCGAGAGCAAAGCATTCATTAAGAACAATCGCATGATGAACTTGAGTTCGCGTCACATTTTGGAACGCTATTTAAAAGAAGTCAAAAAGAGATTGGACTTTGAGGTAAGCCATATTTCATTGCATAAAATAAACGGCGTTAAATATCTATGATTTTTAGGAAGATGAAGATCATTTGCTTGAAATAGACGAGCAGCTGCATCGTCTCAAAACAATGGCCATCATAGATCCCTACGAATGCAATAGCGAGTGGCAAAAATTTGTTTACAACACGAATCTGGTGAAAGTGATCAAGGGCATGTTCAACAGCGATATGGCTACCGCTTGCCTCATTTGGCGCCGGCACTCAAGCAACATTTTGCCGCATCTCAATGAGGATGAATTGCGTACACTGCTCGGCTTTATACCCAGCGACACGGAGCCCCTAAATGTAGTGCAGTGGTTGCGCCAATTTGTACCCGCAGTGAGCAATACTCATCCAACAATTATGCCATTTATCACCGACTGGAGCATCGAGCGGACGCGTAAGTTGCAATACAGCGATCATTGGCCGGAAATCGGACTGGAATTCTCTACAAAAATATTAGAAATTTTCGAAGAGATTCAATTTATTTACTCGTTAGTATACAGCTTTTTGAAATATGCTATATAGCAACTAGATTAATTCGTATTTTTATGTTTAAGTGATGTGCGACGGCAACAGGAGCGCAACATTGGCAAACTTCGTGATCTGGATAATGCTCTGCAGGATTTATCAGTATTAAAAAAGCGTTATAAACTCAATTTCACGCTGGACAGTTATATGCAGGACTCTATCGATGCCACAGCGCTGCGCATCTTGCAGCGTGTGCATTTGGACAATTTGCAGAGTCTGGTGCGGGATTTTCTCTATCCGATCTATCAGGAGAAGGGTCGCCAGCCACTGGATGTGATCAAACAGTATATTGCTCAATTAGTGGCCAATCGGCAATCTCTTAGCAATTGGTTAGAGCGTGCTATAGCCTGCATTGAGTTGCTCCACAATGAGGATAGTCGTTTGGAGTGTGCCCTCTCCATATTGCAAAATGCGCCAGTTCCGTGGCCAGAAACATTGGCGCCGCTTATTAAATTGCGTAACTCGACGCATCCACTGAGTATGAAGATCAATGCCGAATATGAGATACAAGTGATTAAGATCATGAAGGTCAAGTATGGCTGGCCAGCGGATAATGCCTCCGACATCAATCTGGAGCTGTTTATGATGCGCATTGTTAAGCTTAATTTACCGGATATGCTAAAGGATATACGCATACTAACCAAAGCGGCGCCAGAGATATCCACCAGCGCCAACTTCAATTGCTGCTATCAAATGTCGCGTCGTGGACAAATCGACATGGCCTACGATTTCTTCAAGTCGCTGAATGATAAAACTAATGCCAAGCAAGGCAACGAAGTTGTGGATATCTTGGCAAACTTACTTGAAATGAGCTCCTGCACAGGCGAAGCAAAAGTACAGGAGCATCTCAATCTGCTGGAGTTTTTCAAATTGCTGCTGCCTAGTGTGGAACCTGTGTATAAACGTCGCTATTTACTAATCAAGCATCGTCTACAACTGCGTCAGAAATTCAATATACAGTTGAATTGCAGCACTGAATTGATATCGCTGCAGAAGCGTTTGGCGCTGTTGGATGAGGGCATTGAGATGATCGTTACACGAGCTCAGGCCTCGATGAATGTGTGCGCCTTGATTGTCAACGAAATAAGCGAGCTATGCACGGCACTTGATATTGAAAAAGTGCACGGACTTTTGCGGATAAGTCAATGTATTGGCTGCTTACCCTTGACCTGTGCATTAGCTTATTATGTCATCGAATCCATATCCTGTGTGCCGACAAATAAAACGGACTTTATCAACTTTGGCATTGAGTTGCTAGTGCAGCAAATGAACGACGGCAAGAGTCAGAATCATGGTGAGAGCTCCAACTTAAAACATTTTCACTGTAGCAGATTAATATTTAAATTTGTAATTTAATAGATACGCATTCATCGCTGCAGTTGTTGTCGGAGAACGATCCATTGTGCTTTCCACTGGTCTACGAGCTGCTGACCGAAGCATTGCTGCATGAGCGCAGCAATCAATGCGATCTCACGGAGCTCATTAAATATGTACGCGTCGCTGTTATACACTATCCGCTCGATGCAGTCGAAGCTCATTATGCCGGCAAGGAGCAAGCCGTCAATGAGCAAATATGTCGAGCATTGGATGGTGTACCAATTGCTCTTGGCGAAACCACGCTCAACTTTTCCACTGCGGTGAATAATTCCATCGATATAAAACCTAGTATAGAGCCATCCTCCAAGAAACGCTACTCGGTCTCCATGTTCGACGAAGTTGATGTGCGGCCACAGGAAAAACCACAATTAAAAGTAAATTGCATATTTCATTTATTATGAAATTCTATATAAAAAATTTTGTGGATATTTATAGAAACGCCTTAGCGGCAGTCTGCCTATTGTTAAGTTCCTGGCACGCACTCTGCTGCTCATGATTCTGGAGACGGAGCCAAAGAATTCGCTGTTGCTGCAAATGCAAATGTCGCTGCCGAATAATGTGAAGCATGACATCGATGGAGCTCGCTCTGATTTCTTTTTGTCATTGGAGCACCTAACCAAGGCCAAGGAGCATGATGTGTGGTACATTATGTCGCAGTATTTGCTAGAATATCAGAAGCACAATCGCAGCAAAAAGATCATCAACGAGGGATTCATTACGATTCAGTTGCGTCGCATTCTACGCAATGCCATGAACAACAAAGATGCCAACCTAATTGGTAAAATATATTTAACTAAAACTATATGTTTTGTATATAATTTCTTTCCTCATTTTTAGAGCTTTTTACCATGCTGGTGGCGGATACTGAATCGCGTGCATTGCTTGAAAAGCTGTCCTCGGAACTGAAAACTGATCAGCAAATGATTACATTTCTTACACTTTCCGCTATGTACAATGAACACATTGATGAAATGGATATTGTGCAAAATTTGCGCGCCACGTAAGCTTAGCTATGCTTTAGTTTATTATAATTGAAATTAACATTTGCCACTTTTTAGGCGTAATAAGTTGTACTATTACTTGGAATTCTGTCAACAAGATCCCAGCATTCGCGGCAAATTCAATCCAGAGATGGACAACATTGAGCATTTGCTGAATGAATTCCATAATAAGCGACTTAATGTTCATTTGCTAGAACGGATGAGCGCCAGCTTCAAATTGGACTTTCAGCGCATGCTCATTACACAAATCCTCAGCATACTGCGTGCTCAAGAGCTGCGCTATGAGATCAAACGCGACTCGTTCGGCGATGAGGAGTTGGTTGTGCTGAACAGTGTGCGTGAAATGCGCGAAATGTGTCAGCCATATATCAATCAGATCCAGAACGTTAAGCTCTTCACCTCGAAACTAAACGAACTAATTGAAGAGATCAATATATACTTTTATGAGATGTATTTGTGTGTCATTGAGATACTCATGTTCTTTGATGCAGCGCCCAAACAGATGGAAATCTGGATTAATATATTGCACTTTTTGCGTCATAAAATGGTCACACGACGCTGCTGTCGCGCAGGACAACAGGAGACAGACATATGGATGCAGACGCAGAAGGACAATGGTGTCTTGCCCAAGATCGCACGCTATCGATTGCCCTTTAAGCCACTCGTGGAGCATCCACTGCGCGACATTTTATGCAGAGAACTGAATGTGGATAATTGCCAGAGTTGGTTCCCCTTAATACTCATGTACAATGCTCTCAAGGATTCTAGCACACCACAGAGCTGTGACTACTACATCACGGCGGCAATTACCAATTCTATAGCCGAGTACAAGTCAAAGAACGATTCAGAAAGCTGGAGCCTGCATCCCACAAATAATGCATTCCTTAAATCGGTTAGCCTTAAGAATATTAATATTTTACAATCTGTGTTTATATCGATTGTCTTATTGCAGATTCTACGATTGGTGAAGCATGTCCAAAGTCCCAGCAATGTTATCTTCGTTTTGTATTATGTAGCGAGTTATGCTCGCGATGGAGCTGATCAGGTGGAAGCCTTCTACGAAGGTTGGAAATATGTGAAAGCCAATCAAGAAGTGCTTGATAAAGATCCCAAATGTCAAGAGCAATTGGCTAAGATTAAGCGCATGTATCCAATACATAAGACGCAACATTTGTTGCACGTTTACGGACTGAGTGAAGAGAAACTAATGCGATTGGTTGAGAATCCCACAGAACTTATTCACAGTCTCTATCATCACGAGCTAATACTCAAGTCCAGCAAGGTGGACATCAATGCACTGGTTAAAGAGATTTGTGCGCTGCATGATCTTAGTCTGGATGCTATACAATTTAAGCTGCTACAGAAGTGGCTCTCGGTCACAATGGAGCCAGCCGATGGGACCATTATGGAGGAAACTTTTCTTGAGGATCAGAATTGGCCGGAGAACGGCAATTGCAATGGCGATGAGACTGGTACTGCTAGCGAGAATGTTGTACGTGCATTTTACATACTCAGCAGCTGGCCGAAGTCGGAAGCTGTGCAGTTCCTAGTGGGTCTAATCTTCAAGGGAGGGTGAGTTTAAACACATAGAATATTAATCTTTATCTTAAATACTTTCGTATTTAGATCCATGAACACCTCGCAACAGCTGCAGATGTACGAATGTTATTCCAAGCTCAACGACGGCAGCACTTCGTTTAGCAATACGCTCAGCCAGCGTCAGTTCATCACCATCAAATGTGTCCACGAATTGAAAGCTCTTGGCTACAACTCGAACATTGAGAAGTTTGCGGATGAGAATTGCGACAAGATCAGTATTATTAAAATGGTCTGGCAGCGCAATGCACAGAATCCGCTGTCACTGGAAGTCATGGCCAACATTTGCCTAGGATTCGACATACATTTGCCCAAAATTTGGAATGGCATCATTAAGCGCATGGTCATGTTTAATATGGTGCGTGAGCTCAACGCATTGGTCGATGTGCTAAGCTGTCGTCCAGAGCTGCTGCATCTCGATGGTCTGGCACAAGCCTGGAACTGTGTGCTATGCCATCCGCTGAAGAACGCGCTGCCGACAAGATCGTGTGCACAGGAGGAACGCCTGCAGAAGACGTTGATTCGCCTGCAGGGTTGTCCGGTAGTGCATGCCCTAAACCTGCTGCAATTTGCCGAGCTCTGTGTGCTCGTGCGTCGCCCACACATGGCCGCCATAGTGCTGATCTTTTGCCAAAACGATGAGCAACGCGCAAAGATTGTCAAGGTAAATTACAATCGGAACCAAGAATTTATATGACACACTAACATATTTCTTTGACACAGCTTATCAGATCACGTCATGTGGATAATCTGCGTCAGGATATTCTTGATCTGGAGGATGCCGGCCTGCTGCCAATGGTGCTTAACTTTGCGCTCAAGGAATTGCAACTCTAGAGTGTAGAACAACATTTTTTTAGTACTTTTAAAATTTGTTTACTTGAAATACATATGAACTTTAGTTCCACAGATGGTCAAACACGTTTTCCATCAGACACTGGTAAACCATGAAGGTGACAGCCACGTCGATTCCCACACGCAGCATCTGGATAGTCGAAGTCATGAAAAATTTTCCAGGTCCAAAGACTTGTAATTCCGTGGCAGCATTATCCAATACCTTCTTATACTTTTGCGACTTGGCAGCCTGAATTCGTTTCTGAATCCATTTCATTGGGATGTGACCCAGTACATTAGCAGCGCCAGATATGACACCAAAGATGGCCAGCAATGGCATGGGTACCAGCGAGTTTTCATCGTCGCCCATGTACATTTCTTTTTGAGTGATCATCAGAAAGAAGCGAATAGCCTGGTTGGTGCCCTGTCTCAATACTGTGATCGACACTCCCCTATAAATGCCACGAATACCTAACACAACACATAATTAGCTTAATCGAAATGCAACCACAAAAATTGAAGCTACCTTCCCGTCTTAAGATGTGAGTCACGCCATGAAGCATACCATGATAACGTGGACGAGGTAGATGCATATCGTTAATAAGCTTCAATCGAATGGTTCTCAAAGGAGTTACGGCTACCACAGCCTCTGTGACGCCCGCCAATAAACCAGATATAAATACATTCAACATGGAAATTTGGCCATTCTCATCATGGAGTTCATCGCAAAAGAATTCATAGGCCCCAAATCTATTTGATGAAGTTGACTTTATATTATATTTCAACAAACTATTCTTACCTTGAAGCGACTGTTGCAATGCCGGACACCAGCATGATACCGACACCACGATAAAGCCCAAGGACTCCATGTCGTCGGATAGTTTTCTTTACACAATCGAGGGTCCCAGCATATTTCTTATGTTCGGGATCGTCTTGCAGTCGGTGCTTTATAAAATAGGTCGGATACTTTAGAAGTGCTTCTAAACCGCCAGCGATACCTCCAGCAATTGCCCCCTTTGCAACTAAGTGTTCTCCTGTATGATTTCCTGTGAAGCCTTGCCTGGGCTCTTGTTTTTTTTGTTCTGAGGGCGCCATCTTGAACTACGATTTGTTTTACATATCGATGCACTTAAAATCGCAAAGTATGTAACATAATTTTATAATTCTTCATTTAATTAAAATCGTTTCTATACTTAATTCAAATATAAACTAACTAACTGACAGCGTTTTCAGACACACATTTAATTCCCTTATTTTCGTCATGCCTTTTTTTTTTGTTAATGAAACCTTAATTTAATAATTAATCAGATCTGTAAATTTGTTAGTTAAGGCATTCCCATTTAAATTAAATGTGGTTTAACAGTTAGCACCTGTATGACGTCACTTGTAGCGATAAGTGCACATTGAAGCAAAATCGGCAAACGAATATAAAACTTGTTTACATAAAAATTAGTTTGAACGCACTGTGTTGAGCCAAGTATGGAAATAGAGTTGTGCTATTTCCGCAAAACTTCAGCATTAACAAATAATTTAAAAAATCGAAATGAATATATATTTTTTTCAACTTAAAATACAGCAAATTTAATTGACATGGTATTAATTTTTTTGTTTGAATGAAATTATTTATGTTGACTGCTCAAAAATGTACCTTATGTTTCACTGTTTTTTTTTTAAGATTTATAAAGTTAATCTAAAAAAAAAAAAATGCGTATATAATGTTACTCACTTAAGAAATATAATATAAACATACAGTTTATCGAAACTACCACATAATTTTTTTTTTTAAGTAGTATGTCACTGCTGTTCATTTCGTGCCTTTTTGTGCAACTTCAGTCCACTATGCGTAGAATCAGCTGTTTGTGCATATTTATATTCAATGCGAAACAGTCCGCTGAGTGAGTCGCCTGAAAGAAACTAAAAGAAAATAACACAAATTGTGAAAAAATTATATTCGAGAAATGTTGCGTGCATTGAAAGGAGCACAGAAATGTTTGTGCCTGGCGAACAAATCATTTAATCTGGTGCAAACTAAACTACGACTAAATGATGCTCCAACCTTGGCAGCATCGATGGCTGTGTGAGTGCAAAAAACATATTTAAAATTGCGAAAACAATACAATAATAGTTATTTAATTTTGTAGTCGCCACTATTCGCCACCCACGCATATAAAGCAATCAGCGGTGCCCAACGAATCCGGCACCATGGCAGAGGGTAAGCAATCTCAGATCTCAAATTGATTAGAAGCTGTGAATTCATTTGGCATTTTTTCATTGCAGTAAAGCTAGAGATGATGAAGCGTCTGGGCCTGGAGCACGGCTATCAGCCGCTGCCCAAGTCGCGGGAACATTTGTTGAAGTATCAACCAAAGCTGGAGGATTTGCCAACGCGTGCCATGCAGGATTCCTTCACATCAGCCATCATTCCGCTGAGTACAGATCCTGTGCTACAGGACAAGTATGTGACCTACTTGGGCAATGTGCGCATGGGTCGTTTGCTGGAGGACATGGACATGTTTGCGGGTGCGTTTAAGTATAGCTCTATGCACGCTATCTAAAGGGTAAAAGGATTATAATGTTTAGCTGCCAACAGCAATTAAATGAAACAGCCAGAAAGAAGCATCTCGCTTCCAAAAAGCCATATAGACATGTTTGCAGATTATAAGAGATACATGATACACTTGTTATAATTACCCTCAAATCAAGTTTCATTTGCGAATTTGGCATACGCATTTATGACAATAATATAATCGATGAATTCTGAGAATTTGGGAACGATCGTATAGTAAATTGGTATACATATAAAAATTTATTTAACATGATAAACATACATGAACAAATCTACACTTAATAGATCTCCTAATTATAATTTTGATATTTGTCTTAACCGAGCAAATCTATTGCAATATTACTGTTATAAATTCTTTAATAGTAAGTTAATTAATGTTTCTAAAGATGTTAACAGTGCAAAGTCGATAGTTTGAATATTGTATTCTCCAAATCGTTTAGCTAAATTACTTTTCTTACTTCTTGCAGCTTGGTGTTGCCACAAGCATGTGGTAGTGCCTCAGCTGCCCGCAGATGTGCACTTGCCCTACACCTTTGTGACCATACTCGTGGATCGCATCGACTTCACCAATACGCTGGCATCGGGCACCGAGGATATTCGCCTCTCCGGCCATGTGTCTTGGGTGGGAACCAGTTCCATGGAGGTGGTTGTTTGGCTGGAACAAAAGCAAAACGGCAAATACCAGAAACTAACGCGTGCACTCTTCCTGATGGCAGCTCGCAATGCAACCAATACGGCAGCTTCGCCCGTTAATCAAATTCAGCCAGCCAACGAGGAGGAGAAAGTGATTTTGGATGGTGGCAAAAGTCGCAAACGGATGCGCCAATTGCTGTGCGCTCAGTCCATCTTCAAAGTGGAACCCAATGATCCAGAGCAAACGCTCATGTATGAGCTGTATAAACGCACTACGCCCAGCGACACCATGGAGCTGAACAAACGCATCTTGCCGCCCAACTGTCGCTGGATGTCGGATTCGTATCAGATGAGCACGATTCCCTCGTTCCCAGAGAATCGCAATCATCACAATCGTGTCTTTGGCGGCTTCCTAATGCGCACTGCCCTCGAGATTAGCTGGGCAGCTGCTGTGCTCTACTGCAAGACACGTCCCAAGCTGGAGCACATTGCTGATATTAGCTTCGAGAAGCCGGTGAGCGTCGATTCGTTCATCAAGATGACTGCCTATGTGGTCTACACCAAGCTCAACTATGTGCAGATCATGACAGTGGCCGAGGTGTTGGATCCGCACTCTGGCAACCAGGTGACCACCAATACCTTCTATTACACCTTTGCGGCACCGGACACTGTCACTGAGGTGTTGCCACGCTCCTATCACGAGACCATGTGGTACATTCAAGGACGTCGCAAGTTCGAATACAGCATGGGCTTGAAATCGAATTAAGGTTGCTGTTTGCTTAACCAGAATGATAATTATTATATTTGTGTGGCTATGATAGAAGATGCTCCCCGTAAAGTTGCCTCTAGTCAAGTACTCCAAGTCCATTTAACAAATACTCCCAAAAGTTGACCCAGTTACCAGTTTACTAGTGTATATTATTCATTTTTTGAGAGGTTAATTTATGTTATTTTTCAGTTAACGAAAACACGGCTAACCTCCAACAGAATTATCCGTATCCTATTTGTTTTTAATGCACTTTGGCTTTGTCCATAGGGAATATCATGCAACTGTCTATAGCAAAAATCTAAAGATTATTATATTTATTAAATTATTCCAGCTAAACTTTGTAATTAGCATTCTTTAATTGTTTTCAAAGCTATATTCCATAAATAAAGGGTCACTTCAATCTAATAGAATACTTAAATATTGTCAAGCAATAATTATAAACAATTTTAAACTTACAGAAAATAAAGAACTTATCATTATTCCGAAAAAAAATAGTGTTCCATATAGGCAAGTCTCACTGTATATGTACATTAACCTTGTTCACAGTTCTTCGTTGTAATAAAATAATAAAAATAAATAAACAAACGCGCATATTATTTGTTGTAATTGTCTGGCAAGCGAGAGATGTTAATAGATTAGAGAACCTTTGCCAAAATGATCGCAATTATCTCTGATTTGAAAAAAGCTTACGGAGGCGAGAAAACTTTTGTTGAGTGCTCACTGCAAATGTTTTCAATTTTATTTCCTGCCATACTTTTTTTTTTTGGTTTTTTTCCCCCCACATCAGATGAGTATTTTCTTTGGATACGTTCAAAATGCAGCGGATGCGATGCCTAATTAGTTTACGGCGGCAACTGCCGCTTTTGGCCAGGTAAGAAAACTTATTTCAGTGTCGTTTTTTATTACGTATACGTAAAGTAGGCTGTTGCCGAGCTCTGGAGTGAGATGTTATGAAACTGGAGAGTACCTCAAAACGCAGTCGGATCATTATTCGGGCACAATGGCAGAAGGTGGGCTAATTATTTCAAATCTGTTCATTAGTTAGAGAGTTTTATTCCGCCTGTAGTTGGAGCCAAGATACGGGAGAGAACGGGCGTGGAGAGGGGTTATCATGTGGTGCCCAAGTCACGGAAACATTTGCTGGAGCATCATCCCAAAAAGGAGCAATTGCCGGCACGCAGCATGCAGGATTCCTACACGCACGCCATATTGCCGCTCAGCGTGGATGAAATGGCCAGAGAAAGATACATCAATCACTTGGGACGCGTGCGCATGGGACGCCTCATGGAGGAACTGGACATGTTTGCAGGTGATTATAGTAGGGACTTTGAAGGATTTTATCACATTTAATTTAATTCAAAACAAAAAAAAAAAAGGTAAAAACTATTTTATAATTTTTTTAATGGAAAAGTAAAAGTAAAATTTAAATTTGTATTTCAAAGCTAGACACAAAGACTTATTTAATTTTCTATGATAAAAATACAAAAAAGCTAATATTTCTAATTTAAAAAAAATATATGAAAAAAATGATGATTAAAAATATTCCATTATTTTTGGGCTTACGTCAAAAAATAGGAATGGGATATAGAAATGGATACTTTTCTTACCAAAAAAGAAAAACAATAATAGTTTTCTCATTATTATAAGAAATACAGATTTAATTCTCTTTCATTTCCAGTTTGGCTTTGTCATCGTCACATCAATATTCCGGATCTGCCCAAGGATGTGCCATTACCGTACACTTTTGTCACGCTCCTCGTCGATCGCATCGACTTCTCCGACATTGAAAATATCCAAGTGAACAAGGATATCGAAGTAAGCGGCTTTATATCGTGGGTGGGCAATACCTCCATGGAGGCAACGATCTATACCCGACAGCTATTGAATGACAAGTATTTGAATGTGACCAAGGCGGTGTTTTTGATGGTGGCACGCAATGCCATCAATTCAGCATCAGCGCCCGTTAATCCTCTCAAGCCAGCCGATGCCGTGGAGCAAAAGTGCTGGGAGGAGTCCGATGAGCGGCAAAGAAAACGCAAAGCCACCGAATCCCAAGGCGTGCTGGTGTGGCCACCACAACAACACGAGCAGGCCATCATGTATAATCTACTGCAGCGTACGACGCCCAAGGATAGCTTTGATTTGAATCGACGTGCTCTGCCACCAAAATGCAATTGGATGGAGGACAGCCAGCGATCTACTATGATGAATCCGTTTCCAGAGAATCGCAATGCACACAACACCATCTTTGGCGGTTTCCTAATGCGTCAGGCCATCGAGATTAGCTTCATCACGGCCAGCATCTATATGCGGGGTCGCCCCATCTTGATGTGCTTGTCGGACATTAGTTTCTTGCAACCGGTGAAGGTGACAGCGTTTCTGCAGATGACCGCCTATGTGGTGTACACCGATCAGAGCTATATACAGGTGATGACCGTGGCTAAGAATTGGCAGGCGGAGAGTGGCGAACCCACGACCACAAATGTCTTCTATGTCACCTATAAGGCGGACAAGATTGTTGATGAAGTATTGCCACGCACATATCGTGAGATGCTTTGGTATATTCACGGCAGACGCAAACTGATGGCTGCACTGAATCTGCGACCCGATTACCCCATGCCCGAAGAAAAGGAGAAGCAATCAAATACAACGATGACTGCGAAATAAATAAAAACAAAGCATTGCAAGGGTTGTGTGTTTCTTTCATACCTCAGACACAGAGTTCTCCGGTTATTGTAATTTTGTTTTTATTTGTAATCAGCGGGGGCTTGTACAAAGTATTTTAAAAAATCCTTAAAAGTGAAGCGCGCGATGATCTTTCCCTTAGAAGCGCAGACGGTGTGGGTATTGGGAAGAGTGCAGCGCAAACATGTTCTGCAAGTACTTCTTGAAGAACTTGCCCTCGGGATGTGCCTTGATTGCCTTCAGCAGAGCGCTGTCGACTTCCTTCTGGTCCTTCTTGCGCTGCTCGTTGGGCACAAAACGCTCCTTCTTGGCAGCAAAGATGTCGGCCTCACCAGACTTCTTCTCCTTCTTGGCCTTCAGGCGACGGAAGTAGGCATCATTCAGATGCTCGGGCACCTGGAATGCACCCAAATCCACACGCGACGATGTGCCGATAACGTAACGCTGCGACACGCGACGCAGTGGGCACGAGTTCAAGGCGAATGGACCAGTGACCAGCAGCAGGCCAGAGCTCAGAGTCTTCAGCAGCACAACGCGCTTGCCCTGATGACGACCAGCCAACAGAATGAGGACAGTGCCGGGCTTCAGGTTGCGGCGCGTGGTGCGCTTGTGCTCGCTGAAGTTGGCCTTGGATGGGCGCTTCTTCACGAAGGTCTTGGTTGGATAGTTGGCCTTAGGTTTGCGCAGATAGACGGTACGCTCACCACCGTTCTTGGGGCCACCGATCTTCTTCACCTTCTTGATTGGCACCTTCTCCTTCTGCACAACTGGTGACTTCTTGTCCTTAAGGCGGTACAGCGCGCGGCGCTTGTACATCTGTATATCGAATTGGAAAAGCAAAGCAGAAATCAGCAAGATGCCCATACATACACCACACACACAAACACAGCACGTTGTTCAAAGGCAGCGGCGTCGCAACCACATTTGCCCTATCACTTCACATGTTGATTTTTGAATGTGTTTTTTCGAGTTTTTACCTGGGCTTTGGAGTAACGCAAGACACCGCCCTTCAGGTACGAATTGAGGGGGTGCTTCTTGCCCTTTTTGGCCGATTTGGCGACCTTTTTAGCTTTTTCGACGGGTGCCATTGTGAGAAACACGTGTACACAGCACAAAAATTATTTAGAAAAGGAAGGTTATGTGTCACGGAGTTGCCAACACTTGGCAAAAACACAGCACGTCTGTTATCGATATATTTATTTGCAGCTCTGGCGTTTCGTATTTATCAACACTGAATTATGCAGCATTGCTGTGCTTTTGTATCGATAACAAATCGATATATGTGCTACAATTAATTATCTACAAGTAATTATCGTGATCGACGAAATAAGATTTCAAAAAGTTTGTCAACCACCAATTTAAAACTTTCCGTAATTAAAAAATGAACACCAGTGTTTTTACCATTTAATAATACTTTTTTCCATTTATTGGTTTTAATGTGTATACAATGAATTAAATCACGATTTTTTGTTGTTCTTCCTTATGTTCTTTTACAGCTCTCTCTCTCTCTCTATCCGTTTTTACACATTTCGTCAGTTTCTTACTTAAATTGTTCATTTGCTTTTGCCACAAACCGCAATGAATGTAAATATAATTGAAAATAAATAAAATGAATGATAGATAATTTACAAAATGAGTAAATATTCAAATGAGTTTCAATTTGAAATCAAAACTTTAAACCGTTTTTCTCGAGCAATCACATCCTATGTCCAATATTTCATAGTCAATTAATGTTGTAAATGTTTGCTTGCAATGCGTTAAAACATACAAATTTAGCTCAAGTCTAAAATACAATTTTGTTTTGTTTTTGGAAAACTAAAAACTAAATTAATGCCTAAAATTTAGTACATGGGTTTTTAATTTTTTTTGTACTAGCAAACCATCAAATAATTGTACATTAATGGGAGATTTTTGTTTTGTTTTTGTTTTTTGTATGATTTGTATGAATGATAGTTTTTTCGTTTTTTTGTTACTTTAAAATGATTCGTCTCTCTTGCAAATATTTTACTAACTCCGCGCTAAATACATGTAAAATTTGCTAGTTTTTTAAAATACATACAATTAATTCAATCAAAATATCCGACTGCTCTCAGCAGAGAGTTGACGGCATTTTTTGTTTGTTTTGCATTTGTAGAATGGTTGATTCTTATGTCTAAACTTTTGTTAGTTTGTTTTTGTTGTTGTTGTTGTCTCTTTTCTTATTTGTCACTTTGCCATTATTTAAAGTTAGACTAAGATTAAAAATTGTTTTGCAGCCTGGCAATGAACACACAGTTTTCTCTGTCTCGCTTAAATCTTAAAATAGTAATTCGCCTTTTACATTACTCGGGCATTTGTTTTTAAATTGTGTACATTTGTTTGTTAGCTTAAAAAAAAACATGAGTATTGCCATGGTTGTTTGAAATTGGGAATGAAAACTATTGCACATTCATTAAAGTCATAATGTGTGTCACATAATGCATGAATTATAGTTTTTGAAAATTGCAATACATCAAATACTTGTATGTTTTATTTACATTTGTTTTTTATTCTGGTGTGCAGAGTGCGGAAAATGTCGCATTTTTTTCGACTTTGAAAATTTTTTTGTTTTCTTTTTTTTTTTGGTAAGAATGTACTCACATTATTAATTGGTCAAGACGTTGGAGTTGTGGCGGGAGGCGATCATCTCCAGGGGAGTGAGGCTGGATGCTGCACACACACACGCACACGCACACACAGACAAAGGTAAATAAAACATATTTGTATTTGTTGCAAATATCCATCAGAAATTGAATGCCACTGTGCACAGTGACACGCGCATTTATTTAAATTTACAAGAAATGGGTTTTCTATCGAAATGTATTCGATGTCATTTTTAAAGTGTTGTTTGTTAAGAATTTTTAGAATTTAAGAAAGTTTTGTTGTTTTTATTCTGCGGGTAGCTTTTCTTTTGATGTTCTCGTTTCATTAATTTTCCTTTCATCTCTTTATCTGTTCAATATTTCTTTTGTTTCGCTCTCTACTTCAGAGAGAGCCTTAGTGATTGGTTCTCTTAGTACTCCCTTTTTGCCGTGTATATATTCTGTACTATATAATGCATCATAATATTTAATCAGAACGCCGCGCTTCAAGTTAAAAACATATTTATAAGATTGTTGCTAATTTGGAGCTGCGGTAATTGTTGTCTGGTTTTCTCTTGTTTTAGCTTTTTTGCTGGTTGTTGTTTTGTTTTTTTGCTATTAGCTATGGTTTTTGTTTTTGTTTTAATAATAGTATCTATAGAATATTTAGTACAACATATGAATGGTTTTTGTTTTATATTTTTTGTTGGGTTTTTTGATTTTTTTTCTTTTTTACAAGTGTTTTGCTTTAAATAAATAAAATAGTTATTAAATTATATAACAAAAAAGAAAGTGAAATGTTCATAATATATGCATACGTTAAAACTATGTATGTATATAGAAAATTGATCACCGTTGTTGTTGCATTGCATTGATCTCAATACATTTCGTTCTCTCGAAAGATCTTATTTGTTGTTGTTTTTTAACAAATAATAACAAATTCTCAGTTAGCTCGAAACTAATGATGAATGTTTTTTTGTAATTTTTGTTTAATTCAATAAATTTATCGCCGCGAATCCGTTTTACGGGTTTCGCTTTGAAACTTTTCTTTTTTGTTATATAGAGCAAAAATATGTCGACTACACACACAACTACATAGTATTGGTTTTTGTTTTGTTTTGCTTGCATTTATTATTAATTATTACTTTTGCGATCTTAGTCATAGTTCTTGAATTCTGAGCGCGGCCAAAATGATTGATAAATCTGATGTTACTTTTTTTCTTTACGGGGCTTTTTTTTCCTATGTCTCTGCTGAACATTTTGTTATCTAACATTTAACTGTCCCGTTTTATATTTAATGAAGTTTTGTACTTTTTTTGGTTTTTTTTTTGTGTTTTTTTTTCTCATTTACCTTTTACTTTTCTGGCTTATGTGTTCGTGGGTCCATCGTTTTTTAATAAGTTTTTTGTTTAAGGTGTTTTACAAAACAAACATGGAGAACATAAAAATTATATAAACTAATTTGAATTGGGAGGGTATAGAAGATTTAGTTTAAGATATTTTTTTTGTTTTCTTTTTGATTTGTTTAAGTGGTTTTTTGAATTTTTTTCCAAGCGCTACCGACAAAAAATTGCTGTTCCGTTCCGTACGCCTGTGATTTGGGGGTCGTCATCAATTCTCTCTAATCGTGTTTCATTCACTGATCTCAAAAAATGGTCCGGAACGACATCAATCTTTTGTATGATGGTCCGCAGCATTCTATTTTATATATATATTTTTTTGTAATTTTTTTTTCATTTGTTTTTTGTTTTTTTGTTTAACGTATTTTTCTTGTCTTGCCGCAAATAAATCGAAAAATGAATTTTCCATGTCGCCTAGTGCAACGGAATCATCGCTGGCTGACTTCGCAATTTTCAATAGTTTCTTAAATGGTAGAACCAGCGTAAATAATATTTATGCATATGCTAAACGAATTATGATGCACTTTAGCAAAATATACACACGCACACCCATTTACACACACTCTCTTTCTCTCGCTCTCAAAATAAATCTCTCTGATCTTTTGTTGTTTGTCAAATTGTGGGGCAGTTACTTATTTGTTGTTGCTGTTGTCGTTGTTGCTCAACTCCCTTGGAGTCGTGGTGGATATGTCTGATGTTTTTGTTTTGCTGCAACATTGTTACTGCTGTTGTTGCTGCTGCCACAGATTTGCTTGGGTAGTGTAGTGTAGTGTGTGTCAAATGGATGATTCCTGCTGCTGCTGTTTGCTTTCTGCTTTGCTTGCTTGCTGTCTGCTGTTGCTGCTGCTGCTGCTGTTCAATCAAATCAAATCTGGCCCCGCCAATTGTTGTCCGTTGGTTTTTCCTTTTGGGGGCTGCTTTTGCTTGGATGCTGCTTACTTGCTGCTGGGTACTACTAACATTGTTCGAAAATTGGAATAATGGGTGAAGTTGGCCAATCCTCCTCCTCCTCAGAGCTAATACTCTCGGTTCTGCAATGTAAACAAAAAGTAAATACAAAAATATTATTAAATATCATTATCATCAATCAAGTTGGGTAAAATGCAAGTTGAAGGTCGGTCGTCAGCGTTCAAGTTCGTGCCTATCAGCGTTGATCAGCTGATTTGAAAAAAATACTAATATATATAGCAAACAAAAACACCTTTGCACAAGTGCAATACACGCCCCCAGCGTCGATCTCCCTCCCTCTCTCTCTCTAAGGCAATAAAATCATTTGCGAAAGTCACAAGGTGCATTGAACTCACACACAAGTTTATGACTAATTTTTAATTTGGAACAAAGAAAAAGTTATCAGATAAGACAAGAACAAAAACAACAATATCGACTACAAGGCCACGAAAATGGTTTTGTAGTTGCATTGAAATCTTAATACCCTAATGCCAAAAAGCTAGACACGCGCATATATTTGTATTTGTATTTTTAGCGAACTTTGCTCTCGCAGCTGCGGAGCAAATTGAAGGTCAAGTTTAAATTAAGTAATCAAACATTTGTGTTCCGTTGCGTTGTTTACGGCCAAGTGTTTGATCTACAGCACAGTAAAGTAAGGAAACTAATTCGGTGTGGTCTTGGTCTTGGTTAGGGTATTTTGGGATGAAAGTGTCAAGGCTTTTCTCTTCTTTTTTTGGCGGATGATATTGAGGCAATGTCAGAGGCGGACAGAGGAAATGCGGCCCACGCATCATCATCGAATGGCATCGCATCTCAATTGACGCACGTCAAGCGAAGCGAAAGTATTTCGTAATGTTGCCAAATACTTTGGTGACAACCCTCGGCTATGATTCGGTGTAGATGTATTTATGTGTGGCACACTCCTCCCACCTCCCACCTTGTGCACCCGCTCTCTGCTCTGATAAGATTGTTGACGAAAAAACATTTATATACGCAGACTCGCGCGTTTCGCGCCGACAAAACAAAGCAATATAAAAAAATAAAATACAATACATAAACATCTCTATATTATGCATGTTTCAGTGTGTGCGTGTGTGTCTAACTGTTTGTTGTTCTTGTTGTTATTATTGTTGTCAGACCACTTTTGGCAAATGCTGCGAGTTAGGCAGGCCAAACCAGACGGACAGACGGCGAGACGGACGGACGGAGAGAGAGACAGCCAGTAAGCGAGTCGGTCGGTCTCATGATTTTCTATGCCTCTTGTTGATCGCTCGCTTGTTATTGTTGTTGCTGTTGTTATTGTGATAATGAAATCGCGTATTCTAGAAACTTGTTTACGCCAAACTCGACACAAGTCCACACACGCATACACGCACACTCGCACATAGAGCGTACACACGCCTACATACAAATTAGTCCAAAGAGTCGACATAATAGTGCTAAAAATAAGCAAACGGACTTTGTCGATAGCAAAATGGAAAGAAAGAAAAAAACATGTCATAGACTGAATTTTGATTGCCCAACTTTACACAACCCTACTAGAAAGCTGTTCAGTGTGACCAAAGCAACTTAAACAGTGCAGTTGCACTTGATTTTCAACTATTATAGATGTGTTAAAGTCTATTTAAACCCAAGATATTCTTAGGCCTATACAATCGTAAACAAGTCAATATAGCGGATATAAACATAATTATTCAATATGGTAGACACTTACCTTGAACGCAGGCCGTCATCTAGAGCATTCGAAATGCCTTCCTCGATGGTGGGCAAATCCGATGAGAAGCGATTGGTCGGGCGCAGGACGCGCAGCGTGCGACTGGAAAGTTTCCAGACAAGCCGCTGCTTGTAGGGCGCCTTATTCTGACCGTTGTAATGGGACAGAATGCCCGAGACAATGCTAAAACCGCAGGTGAAAACGCGATCGGGAATCTGCCAAGTAAATGAGTAAGGAATCAATTAATTACAGTTACGAGTAATAGCTTAGGGACTAACGGGAAACCTACCCTCATGTATTGCTGCAGGAAGAGTATGTACTCAAAGACATGCTTGAGCTCAGGGCTGCCGCGGGTGTAGGACTCCTTGATGTGGAAATCGAGATGCAGACAGATGAGAACTAACGCCAGTGTGGCGGGCGTAATCACCGTTGTCTTGACATCGCACAACAAGATCTCCAGGCGATTCTCTAGCTCTTCGAGCTTGATCAGCTGCTGATAGAACTTGAAGAAATCACCGCCAATCTCCTTCGCCAGATTGCGGAAGAGTGCGTAATAGATGCGCAGGTAGCTCACTGAAGTGATGGGTGCATGTCCCATCTGTACACCCAGCTTGTTGGCAATCACGCCGGCCATTCGCTCCAGATCGCCAGCGGTACAACCACACTATCAAAATGTATTAATTAATCAACAAGTACTTGAGTATTTTCGAGCTGATAACTCACCTGAGATATTGTAACCAGATCGTCGGCAGGAATGGGCTTCAAGTCCAGCTGCTTGATGGCCAAATGGAAGGAGGCAACGCTCATGCAGGCCATATGCTTGGGCTTGACGGCCATGCGATCGAGGAAACGATCAACCAGGCTCATGGCTGAGAAAAGCACATCAGACGGCAGCTCGTACCACATCTTCAGGCAACGCAGCACATACGCCGATCCATCGCGACCTCCTGCAGTCACCTCACGCTACAAGTGGAATATTCGATTAGCTTACTCTTAATTGAAATAAAGAGATCTTCTCAACTTACCCTCGACTCTTTGGGTAGTAGCAGCACGGTATGATATTTGTCCTGCAGTGCGTCGTACTCCTTCAGGGTCTCATACAATTCATCGGAGGTGAGTGCATGCAATTGATCCTCAAGTTTCTTCAGTGCTGTTGTTGGCTCAGCTGCTGCTGCTGCTGCTGGACCAGCTTCGGCTTCCAGTGATTGCTGTTGCTGCTGTTGTTGTTGTTCGTACTTTTGATATTCCAAGCCAGCAGCACCCGGTGTCCCATACCGGCCCTCGTTCGCAATCCTCATCCAATCAGTTGGCATCTCTGCGTTGTTGTCAATGCCCGATTTGTTGTTGCCACCAACCAACATTGCTGTCGCCGCCGCTGCTGCAGCCTGTGCCGATGTTGAGGGCTGCTCATCATCGACCAGGATAGCATTAATGCTAACTGCATCCATATTGTTGTTGTTAATGTTGCTGTTGCTGGCGGCGATGTTGCTATTGATGATGTTGTTGTTGTTGATGTTGATGGGCAATTCAAGTCCTGGCATTCCCGACGACGACGACATCGATGACCTCTGCTGCATCAACTGCTGCTGCTGCTGCCGCACCGCCTCACGCCTCAGCCTCCAGCTGCTCTTGCAATTGGCAATACAATAGAATCTCCTGCTGCTCCTGTTCGTATTGTTGTTGCTGGTATTGCTGCTGTTCGTATTGCTGTTGCTGGTGCTGGAGCTGCTGTTGCTGTTGTTGTCTGTGGTATTGCTCTTCTTGGGTTAGAGTATTATCCAAACCACTATCAACGACGGCGTATTCGGCGGCAGCAGAGTAGCGTACAGGGACAGACATTGTGAGGGCTGGCCTAGTACCTGTTTTATATATGGCAATGGTTTTTTTTTGGTTTCAAGTTTGTTAAAGCGAAAACGCAAAGAAAATCTCGTTGCGTTTATATAGGCCACAAAAAATTGAAAATTTGTTTGATATTTGGAATTTATTTTCAGCAAAAGCCCAAGAGGAAATTTCAAGCAAAACTTTTATGTACTTTAGATATCAGCGAGTTCACCAAAAAAGATGTTCTCTCAATCTGCAGCTCGAAATTTATGAGACCGAAATAATTGCAAACGCTTCAGGGATTATTTATTTAGACAAAAAAATCCACTGCTGGCGCTAAATGCAAACCGAAAATAAACCAAACTGTTTGCTACTTGTGCTGCACACACTGGTCTAAAGAGCCCAGAGCCGAAGAACAAAGAAATTATAGTATTTAGAGAAGTGGTGATCGAGATATGAACTCAACCTTTTTTGTGCTCTGAAGATGGCTCAAGAAACCTTAATGCAATTCTTTCAACAATTTGCAAACAGTTAAACAAACAAAACGCCCTCAACAATGATACAATAAATATATGTATGTAAATAAATATATAACAATTGTTTTTTTTTTTTCAGTGTACTACGACAATAACGATATCAACGATCTATTTTCTCGCTTCAATCAGTCAGTCGAATGCGTACGCTGTTTAAATATGTATATAATATGAAATTATATAAAGAAAATTTCGATCGTCAAAGTGGTTTATTATGTGTTCGCTCAATGCTTGTCACGATAATAAACGCTAGACGATGAAATTGATTATACAGTGTATAGTTTTTATTTTGGTATGCTCTTTGTGGAGCTGTTGTTCAGATATTTTTCCCGTAGTGCGTGGAAAAACCTTTTGTGCTAAAATGTAAAACTTACTCGCTGCAAAAATTGCGCAATCGAATTAAAAAAAATGTTAATAAATTATAATAATAATAATAAGTGTTATACAAGAAAATCATATACGAAAATTATGTTGATCAGTTTAAGAAATGTTAAATGAAGTTAATTAACGATCAAAATGTTTTCTCAAATTGCAAATATTTAAATTATTGCTTTGTTATTTTGTCGGGCAAGTGCATTGCTCTTTTTGTTGTTGTGTATTTATAACTGTATTCAATACATCGTTGAACGAACTTTATTCAAAAGGAGAACTGAGTGCCAGCCAAATGACACCTGCACAGTGGGACAAAGTGCATGTAATAACAAATCATACTACATATGTACAATACCCGTTGACATTGGTATACATTTTATTTATTTCTTGACCTCAAAATAAAACAGAAATCTGAAAATTGTTCACATTTTTATTCAAATCACAATCATGTCACAAGGTTGGGGGGATGGGGAGGGGGTAGGTATGCGATCGTCGCCTCAAGGCGAACCACGTAAATAGCCTCTTTATGTGTATATAGTATGTATATCACACACACACATACATTATATCAATTGACAGACATTTGTTTACCAAAAATTCAACTTCCCCTAAAGTGATTGATTAAGTTTTTGCCTAAAAACAACGATTAATAAGAATACAACGACGAAGAGAAAAGAATATAAAAACAAAAGCTCTACTACGGAACCAACACTTGAGCAAACAAAGTGGCCGCCATCTTGTTCCAATTCAGCGTTCGCTCGCCATCCAGCTAATAATACGCACACGCACACTTATACACACAAGCACACATACTAGTAAACATAAACAGAGCATCGGCTGGGATTGAGATAACAGCAACAAGCAAGCAGCAACACTCCCAGGGCTGGGCCAAGCTTTCTCTACCGAATGGGATGCGATGGTAAATCAAAACAAAACATTAAATAATCTAAACACAGAGCTAGAGCTAGCTGATAAATGACATAAATAAATGCAAAGAGCAGAGCTAAGGCAAACAACAGTTTCGAAATCTGAAGCTGGCAATTGAAAAATGGGATACAGTCGCTCTGCTATTTATAGAGAAGGCTATTTCAATTGTAAACATGTGTCCCTGTTCTGTCCCTGGCGCTAAAGACACCACACTTCAGGGGTAGGGGTTATTGCAATGTGTTGTTTAATAACTGTTGTCATTAGCCTGCTTCATGGCTAGATTGAAAAACCCGTTCACCACAAGGCTAAAAGCAAACTACCACAACAGACTATCAAAATATTTAACGAAGGCAAAAAACCAAATTTGGTATTTTCAACTCGTTTATGTTTTTAAATGTGAATCAGATAAACTTTTGCTTAGAATGAGAGTTCGACTTTCGCCAAAAACCCGACCGCACCTTTTAATCATCGCTCGATGTAATCGCATTATGTCGAGTTCTCCACATAAGTGGTATGAATCAACCCAACCGATGAATATATGTATATGCGTCAGATTATGAGAAATACCATCAGCTTTTTGTTTTTCACAATTTGTATTTATAAAAAGAGACGAATCATACTTTTTGACTTCCGTTCACGAAGCACAACAAAAGAAACCACAGCTTCAGTTTCAGCCACTTGATGCTATGCGAGCTATTTCAATTCAAGGTCGTACACCCACAAAACTAGTTTTCTTGTCTGAGGAGCATGACGCTGCATCTAATGAGTTTTTTTCTTTCTGAAATCTCACAAAAGTGCCAAAGTAACGGCATCATAGCAGAGCTTAGCTTAGGTCAAAGTTTAACTCTCCGCTTTGACGCACATCAAAACTCTACAAAGCGTAACAACACAAAGAAACATAAAAAAGAGAGGTTCAGAACTGAGCTGAAACTCGTATTGTCAGCTTACGACACACTTACATGTGTGTGTGTTAGTTGGTCTGCTTACTGTATACTTAATGTAATGCTAGTGGCCTTACTCACACTCACGGAGAAATCGTTCTATTGATCTCGTTCAAGGCTCATCACACACATCCACACTCATAAATAGATAAATTGTGTATGTAAATGCTGATATAGTATGTTGTACATACATATTTTTCAATTCGAATCAACAACAGTCTCTAAAACGAATTATTTTTTAGTTTTGCTTTTTGGTTTCTCGCATATTTTCGAATAACAGGCAACAAAAATATTATTACGCGCTCTGCTGACGCAAAAAGCACGTACACACAATGATATGGTAAACACATAAATGTGTGTGTGTGTGTGTTGTAGTAGTCTATGTAGTTGTTTTTATTTATACACGAGCTATACCTAGGCATCTGCTCGTTGTTGCTGTTTTTTTTGGTTATTGGTATTATTGCCGTTGACTACGCGAACCACTTGGCCAACATTTGCGAGCAGAGCGCGCTTTTAAAAAAAATTTCACTTTTTGCCTATTTTCGTAACTTCGTAACTACGCGAAACGTTTTAAACGAAGACGAACAAAATGGGCGGCGTCGCCTTGATGGGCATGGCCAGCTGTTCAGGTGTGAAATATGCACACACACACATACTTATGTGTATTGCATGGAACGACGTTGTTTTTACAAGCATTGCAACTAACGGTTAAAAGAGAGACAGAGGAAGAGAGAGTCGACAACAAAGAGTTTATGAGCACATAAAAATGTAAGAAAAACGAAAGTGAACTAAAACAACACTGTCTGTCTACCGTTTGTCTATTTATGTTGTTTCTTTTTTGGATAAAGTGCACAAACAGAATCAAAACAAATCAAAACAAACGCAAAAAACTTAAAAGCTTGCAAAATATTTTCGTCATTTTTATTTGCGTTGCGCCGTCGTCGTCGTTTTAATTAACAACAGACGCAACGCACACACAGCAAGTGCAAAGGGGATGGCAATAGTCTCACTTTACTGTGTGTGTGTTGTGTACACCTGAACACAAGCGAGACGGCGGCAGTTGTTGTGAGTTACTTTATTGTTGTTTTATTTTATGCTTTGCACTGTCTATTTATCAGCGCTTAATTGATGGATGGGCTGCGCACTGAAAGCGGCTGAAGGTCAACAAATGACAGCCCCTTGACGCTTCAAGCTTGAACAGTAGCTGTAGTTGTAGCCGTTGTTGAGATGTTGTTATTCGTTTTGAATCGCAGATCTCTCCGAAAAGAGCTTTCGAGCGATTTAACTGGCTGATGCAATTGTTGTTGCAAGCAGCAAAGCAGGCAATGTGAAAACCACTGCTGCGTTGCTTGCGTCACGTAGCAAGCGCAGACAACAGTTGAAACAGGTACAACATGAACAAAATAAAAAAACTGGAACCCAACAAAGCTGACGCTTAGAAGGAAAACCCCAAGTTGATCTCTGTGGCTGTTGTTGTGCCAATGCCACCATTCCCCATTTTTGGAATAAAAGGCAACCCTTGGTCTAAAAATAACAACAAAATGTTGGGCTTTGATGAAATTATCACTTGAAATTGTGCAGCGAACTGTTAAGGGCGGCCAACCAACAACGCAACAAAGCAACAACCCCCACCCAGGAAGCCAGACACAATTATTTTCAACCCTCACACGCACACAAGCAAGCCTAGCTATGTATGTGATATCCCGATTGTGTTTTATTCGTAGACAATATACAAGTTTTCTTCCAGTCCCGTCATGTGTAGACACAAGATGCGAAAAGACTTACTCACTTCGTTTTGCCGTATATGCGGAACTGATTATCTACAAGACTCGTCGAGTATAAATTCTTGCCAAAGGGAAATTTAAATTTCCCTCGGCTGCGCTGGCGGAATTTGTACTCGACGTTTCTTGTAGAAAATATGCGGTGCAGCTCTTGCCGAAAATCTGTGCTTAGATTCTAGTGCGTAGTTCGGAATATGCAAAATAAAAATACGCTCAAAAATATATGCAGTAAATAAAATGTTTATTATACTTGAAATTAAATTTATTAAAACTAATACAATGAGTACTTAAATTTATATATAATATTATCTAAACAGTTTTACTTATAACTAAATAATATAATAGCTAAAAGAAAAAATTAATTTATTTCGCCGTTTTCAATATTCTTCGCCCTGAACAATGCCTTGTAGTTTCTATTTTTATCATCCAACGTAGCTCTTTCGTGGTCCTCAAAACTGTAAATATAAATACAAATACAAATATATTTTTTAATTTAAATCAGATTAGAATAGTAGTTTAATAATATTAACAACTTACCTCTGATTGTTTTATAAAAGACGCGTAGGAAAAAATCAACTTTCTCGTACAGCACTCACAAAACAAATGACAAATGATACACAAAATTGCACATGTTCGAGAAAAGTAGGCGTTAGGGAAATTACGCGTTGCGCTAAGAGGGCGCGTACACCAGACTCAATGCAAGAAGCATTCTACAAGACGATTCATCTAACGATCTGCATAAAATTCTTGCAGTCTCGGTCTTGGCATGACACGAAACACAATTGGGATGTAAATATTCCGTTAAGTGCGAAACGCAGGAAAAGAGCGGAAAGAAAAGAACGCTGCTGCTGCGCAGTCGCAACAGCAGCTGGCTACAAACATAATAATTTATTACATTTCAAGTGAACACAGCCTATTTTTATGCCGACTTCATATAAACAAAAAGCCAAAATAAAGCCCCGCCATGGGGCATTGTACTCTCATATTTCTATCACTATCTCTCTTCTACCTACACGAAAAAGTCATTTCAAAATTGATTCGGAATCATGCGACGAACTTTGTATTTCCGTAGTTTCCTATTTTCAATTCCAAAACACTATCAGCTAAAATCGTATAGCAAAAAATTCCCGTTCATGGCTCGTCTAGACTTATCTGTCAATGGACTCACGGCATGAATTGAATGTTTTTGCATTTCAATTATCGCTCGAAATAAAGCAAACTGCATGTGTTTAAATTTAGTTTTCGTTATCGAGAACCACACAAAAGGAGAAATGCACTCAAGAATTTCTGCACTGTACATTAAGTGTCTTCCAATATAATGGCGATTTCAACGCAGTGCAGAATAAAGATAAGCGATAATTGACGTAAACAAAGTGAACTTTGCTTTTCTAATGTCCCCTAATAGTTTTTAGGTTAGGTTACATGGTATATTACAAGCAGAACGCCCACCGGATACTGCATTTAGATAACGTAACGCTACGCTCTTTGTGTTACGACATTTTATCAATGGAATGAGCTTCGCTTATCGATTGTGCTTTATGTTGTAGCATTCCATGACGTTGAGAGCGCGACAGCGATAAGCAAATTGATCTTATCGCACGACACTAGACATTGTCATTCCAAGTTCCAGTTCGGGTTCCAATACTGTTTCCAATATCGAAAGCCGTACAACTGCTTGCCAGTGGAAACAATAGGATAACAAGAGAGGCGACAGCTGCTTCCCGCTGCACAGGGTGGTTCGATATCAGCTGCTGCAGCTGCTCAGCTTGCCATTGGAATGTGTCAGCACCTCTCAATTGAATTAGAGACGCACCTTCAAACGAACAAAAATATCGAAAAGGGGTGGACTGACAACTGCTCAAAGTCGATTTCGGGTTGGCGGGGCACGAGCTGCCATTGTTGCCGGGAGCACCTCGGATTACCGCCACAGGGGGTTGCAAAAAAAGTCTTCTTGACTGTAGATTAACTTTCGCTGTCCGCATTTTAAAAATGCTTATTGAGCTCATTTGAAACGCCCCAGGGAGGGAGGGACAAAAGCGTAGGGTCGTTTTATCGATATCGCTAGACAAAAGTTGTACTCATCGCTTTTCGGGTTTATGCGTCATACCAACAACCGTTAAATATGTTTCAATGTTCCCATCAAAGTGATAAAACAGCTGCTGTTTATTTTTTTTAAGTTTTTTTTGGTTGTCTCTTCTACTAATTTTTGAGTTTCTTAAGGGACTCTCGAATTTCATTTGCGAGTCGCGACAGTTGTCGGCAAATTTTGTGCAGACAGTAATGAGATATTTTCAAACCGAAGATACAGGTAGAGAGACAACATAATGGTCATATAATGGACATAAGAGTGCATCACTACAAGTGAAATCTTACGATAGAGCAACGGCGACAACGACGAAGACGTCAAAATGTGAAACGGATTTACGGGTAATTTGTGGGGCGGCGGAGATGTGATGACCACAGTGAAGTCAACGAAGTCGAGTCAAGATCAAGATGGCTGCGCACTCTCTTTCTCTCTCACACGCTCTCTCTCTCTCTCTACCTACAGTTGTGGTCACACTCACTCTGGCACACAAATGACCTGAGGAAGCAAAAACAACAATAGAAACATACACAAAAATGCGCGCCAACGCCTCGCACCACCAAAACAACACATATGAAGAAAGAAGACGCTGATGGCCAAAGCAAAAGTTAAAGGGACAAACAAAAACACGAACACGAACATGAACACATACACTCCCACACACACATACAGCTGAGCTGGGTGTATGTGTGGGAGCCCTTGTCGAGGTTATTGAAAATGTTAAATAGGCACATAAAATATTTTTATGAAAAAACCAAAAAAAATACGAATGTTGCATTATTATTATATGCTGCTAGTGATTTTTTTTTCGTTGTACGCTGGACAACAAATTGAAATCAACAAATATGACCCAGAAAGCAAAATACGAAGCTGAAGGTGAAATCAACACTGTACGACACAAAATTTATAGACTTTGCAAACAGCCAAATTATTCTCTCTTTTTCTCTCCTCTCATTTATTTGAGGAGTTTTGAAACAAGAACTGGCAAAAGTTTTTGGGGGTATGTAAATAAAACTACAAACAAGTATAAATATATATTTTCAATTGGCTGACGCAATTTGTGAAGCTTGCACTAACACCAGGAAGCATACACCGTTTTATTGGTGCAAGAATACAAAGCGAAAATCCAAATGGGAACACGAACATTTACGCATACTTACACAAACTCTTTGTTTGCGCACTGTGAATGTATGTGACACAAAGTCAGAGAGAGAGAGAGCGAACAAGAGAGCCAAAACACTTTGGAAACGAAACACTGACACAAAGTGTTGTATGTGGAGCTCTCTTGCTCTAAGCTCATCGAAAACAATAAAACGACAATGAGAAAACAATTGATGTCAAAAAAGCAGCATACTCTAAATAGACACACACTACTGAATATATTTTATGCAAAAGTATTGTCACACATACACACAGCATCTGATGAGCATAATTGTTTGGGTAACTGTACTACTGGGGTACCAGCATAGTTTCTCTCCCCATCACCCCAACATCGCATAGCTAACAGCAGCTCCACTCCTACTCACACTCACAACAAATACATAGACGCATACGCACACACTTGCATAGTGAACAGACGGGCGCATTCATCAACGCACACACATACATGCATAACAAAATGTTCAAACAGCTGGGAAACGATTTGGGAAGTGAAACAAACACGTAAATTGTTTCTACATTTTTTGGTTTTTTTTTTCTTGTGTGCATTCAAACAAATGCTTACACAATTGTATACTTGTATATATGTATCTATTCATGTATATTCTTTTCTATGTATTAGTACGATTTAATAAATCAAGGCCTTTTATGCACGCAATAAAATTTTCTTTACAAATTTTTTTTTATTGTATGGGTTATGCTTACGTTTTTACAGCCATTTTGTTGTTTTTATGTTGCGCAGGAATGTTGAGATGAATATTTAATTTAGTTTAAGTTGAGAATCTTGGCGAAAATATTGATATTGCACTTGAAAATAAGTGTAGTTGTTGTTGTTGTAATGTTCGATTGGTTCTTTTGTTAGAAATGGCTACACTAAGTATTTAACTAATTTGTACTGCAAATTGTATCACAGTGAACTTGTTGTTGTTTGTTGTCAAAAGTCTTTCTTTTTGTTTAAGCCAACATTTTCTCTTCTCCTTTGCGAACAGTTTGTGGATCGATTTTTCCCACACACCAGTTTAAAAGTGGTAGGTTTTTTCCCATCAGCTGAACATCTTTTAGCTGTGTTTGTTGTTTATTATTATTGACTTGGCTACTCGTTGATTAGTTAAGTATATTCATTTGACTTTGTTGTATGTAGGTGCTAAGTAGTTAAAAATTTCAATTCAAATTATAAAAATTTCATTGCAAACACACACACAGAAATGTACAAATAAAACGCGCACTCTCTCTATTATAATCCAAACGGTCTTTACTTTGTTGCTTCCAAATGTTAACTGACGTTCCAAAACGAATGGGAAAAAACGGACGGTTCCAAAACAAATGAGAAAATGTTGCCATCAACATTTGTTGCGAGAGAGCGCAGAAACGTTGCGTAGCTGCATTGTGTATTTCTGTATTTTTATGCGCTTATTTGCGTCTTTCTGCGATGTGGCAACACTGTCTGCTAGGTGGCAGTCCAAAAATAGCGCGCGGTATTTAAAAAAAATTCTCGCAAGCAACATATTTTTAATGAGTGAAATAGTGCTAAATATTTCACCATTTATTTAAATGGCTGTAAAACATAAAGCAACATACATATACATATACATATATAAATATATTTATATAACAATTAATGAAATAATCAAGAAACATTTTGATAGCTGTTACGATTTTATCGCATTTGGAATTCCCTGATAAGGTGTTGAGCGAAGAAGTTTATACTAATTTTTGCTGTGATGATTACACGATTTTGTTGAACTTTTATGCGTAGTTTATGATAGTAAAAATGGTTTTTTACAAATTTTCTACAAATAAACTGTTGCCAAGTGGTTTTCTGAATGAACAAGCGGGGGCGGGGTGAAAAGTGTGTTCGCTATTTCATACGCTATTTCATAGGCGAACATGCACACAGGCACACATCTGGCATATGCGCAAGTGTGTGTATGTGAGCTTCCAGAAGCAGCAACAAGCTGAATTCGAAAGGAAATACGCAATAGAAAATGCAAATTAAATGCATGTGTGACAAGGCACATACTGGCATTTGTTATTTAAATTCCATGTTCACTTAGTTGTTAAAAATAATATAGAAAAGCTGAAAGTAAATAACCATTTTCGATTTCGTCACATTCACTCACACACACAAATAAACACATACATATTCTTATTGGAAGAAACGCGTGGCGCACTTCAATGGCAAAGGTGGCATGAACTTTCTCAGTGAATTTATATAAGAATAAAGTCGTTTTTGTATTGAATACCAGTCAACAGGAATGCGATTGAATGAAAAAAGCACTTTTTGTATAACTTACCCGGATGCCTCTGCGATTTTATCAGTATTTGGCTTCTTTTTTGTGAACTGCGACACGACCAAAATATATGAAATATCTGAAATGAATGGACGGTCGCAGCGTGGCCGCATGTCGGATATCTAAAATACGCTATTTTGCGTCGAAGAATATTCTAGAAAATATACCAGCAAAAGTCAATGCAAACGGTCACACTTGCTAGTTCCACGGTTAATTAACTAGCTGGTTTCCTGACCACTGAATCATATAAAAAGACTTAAGTTTAATTTCTTTTGAATATAAATGTGTAAGTTTTAAAACTCCAAATTAAGCAATTTCAATCGTCTGTTTTATATTTAGTGATGTTAAATTCAGAAATCAGTAAAAAGCCAAAACCACACCAGGGCTGCATGAAACCATAACAGCTGTTGCGTGTTTATAAATATATCAGCAACAGTTTACCAATGTTTACAAATAGTTGAATTTTAATTCAATTTGATTATCAATTACATTATTAAAAATATGAAAAAAAAGAGTACAAAATTGTCATAAAATATAGCAGCTTCGTTGAGAAAACAGATGCGACAAAGACTAGGGCAATAAAATTAAGTTTAACTTAAATTATTGGGCACTATAGTGTGGTCCTGGTGTTGGAACGCTCTTTAAGGGCGAATCAAATTCTTCGGGCGGCAGCTCCACTACAGGCGTTTCTCCTCCCGTTGTCGCTGTGCCAATGCGCTCCTGTAGCGTTTCATACAGTTTGTGGATGTGTTCGTTGTGAGCTGTCGTCGGTTGCATCGCCTTCATCAATGTTCCAAGGCGTCCCACAGGCAACTTGTTGTGGACGTACCACAGCAACTTTAGCATATGTCGCGAGGTCACATTCTCGCGTGTCAAGCCAGCGAATATGAACTCATCGAACAGCGTGGTGCAGAAATCTTCAGTGGCAAACTCATCACTCATAGGAATCAACAGCGCTATCAGCGAATGCAAAAAAGGATCCTCATAGGCACGATCATCTTTGCAGGCTGACAAAATGGCCAAGACACGCAGTACACCAACACGATCCTTGGCACGCGCCGAATGCAAAGTATAATACATGGCCAGAATGCTGGCCACTGCACTCTCCTGGATGTAAGCCTGGACAGCATCGGGAGCTGGACCCGAATGCTCAATGGTGGTCAGCGCCGACTCACGCTCATCCGGCGGCAGCTTGCCATGCAGACTACGACATTGATCATCCACCATGAGCGACATCAACGCCGGTAGAAACTTGGTCACTACCTGGCCATCAAGCTTGGGCTCCTTGAAGTCTTGGGAATCAATCATGACCCAGGCACTCAATCCTAAAGCAAGCATCCGCAGCAGCAGTATAAGGACTTGATTCTCGCGCGGCATACCCTCGTTGTTGATCAGATGGTGCAGTATCTTGATGGCGGACGTGGCCAAGAAATTTATGGCATACGGATCACAAAGTGTCATTGAAAGGTCACCCAAGACTTGCTCCTGTCCACGCTTGATATTGTCAAGGAATCCCTGGAGTTCACGCGAACGTTTAATATCCACATTCTTCTCGCGGATGCAGGCATCAAGACACCAGGTGAACTTGTGACATGGATCAATCGAGATGATCTCCTGCACCTCCAGATCGTGTAGTGCCATCAACAACTCAGCTCGAAGCGTGCAATAGTGAACGTTGCGGGTGCGCAGGAAGAGGGTGCGCAAAAATTGAAGCACCATGTCGTACAGCTTGACGCTGTTGCCAATCATATTGGCCAACTTCTGCACAACTTCGCCATGGCGTCGCACTTTTGGTGTGGGCTGGAAGAAACAGATTATTGAGATTCGTGTGATCGAAGAGAATATGCTCCTTTTCACGTATGTATTGGGAGAGCAGCGGCGACACCTCGTCTCCGAATAGCGATTGATTATCACGCCAAATCTGTCGCTTCACTTCAGTGTCCGTGTCCGCGTATAGTTCACGATCTCGCACCAAGATGCGCAGATACTTGTCATCGATGTGCTGAGTGTTGCGTAGTATGGCCATGACCACAGGACGCAGATATTTCACACGCACCACCGGAAAACTCTTGACAAGCAGCTCCTTTAGCTTTTTTTCGCGCTCACGCGGATCTTTTTGGTTCAGTTCGTTAATGTGGGCAATCAGCTTGTCGCGTAGCTCCTCCATAAGTGATGTGTGAAAGTCCAGGCGGCGCACGCCGTGCAGATCGAGCAGAGGCAGCATTGGGCGTAGCGAAGGCAATAAAACTCCATTTTCCAATTGAAAACTCTCAATTGCTTTCAAGGGATCCGTGCATGAGGTGAGAGCTTCTCTCAGAAACGCCTGACCGGGTATATTAACGTCCTCCAAGCCGGTGCCGTTGTTCTTAGCAGGCGCGCTCATTGCAAACCAATTTTATCAACATAAAACACGTAGTATTGTCAATAATTGAAACAAATAATTTTTGTTTGTTATTTTTGCTTGCGTGCAGCCAGCTGAACGTTGCGCCTTTTATAACAGTGAGAGTGACAGGGTTGTGTGTGCCTTTTAACAGAGATGCTGTTAATGCTGACTGACTGACAGCCCTGGTTCTTTCACTGGAACTAATAGTAAACACATGAACATAGCTTGAACAAAAACAAAAATAAATTTGCAATAGAAAAATATTGAAATTTGAATGAAATTAAGATTTTAAATTATAATATAGCACTATAAACGATGTAATTTATGAGTTATATTCTTATAATACTAAAATGAACTACAGTTACTTTTTCGGTATTTTTCAAATTTCACACTAATAAAAATGTCTGGTCGTTTTTTTTTTTTTTTTTAAACATTGAATTCCTTAACGTCAAGTTGTTTAAAAAAACGACCACTTTGAGAAAAGGTACCAAAAAATTATATCAAACGTGACCAGCTCGCAGTTTTCAGTGCATATGTAGTTTGGTATATTTTCTAGGCGTCAAATTGCGTATTTTAACAGTAAGACAAGCGGTCACATCCCTGCACAGAGTATTAAATAAAACAGCTTTAGAAGAAAGCTCTTTTTTTAAGAAACAAAAAAAGTCTGAGAATCTAACTAAATTTCAGTAAATAAATGAGTCGAGTATAAAAAACAGACGCTGTAACTAATTAAAATGAAAACGGTGCAATTTCAAGCGGATGATCAAGTTGCAGCATAAAAACCACAAATAACACAGTGGAAGCGCGAGTGTGTGCGTATGTGTGTGTGTAAGAGTTTACTGTTGCTGCCGGACGACAACTCGAAAGCAGTGTGTGGAGCTGCAGGGTGAAAGGAAGCGGGAGAAGGAGCAGCACTCCTCTTCTAGTGCTGCAAAAGAAAAGCCTTGCTGCTCTGTTGCCATAATTACAGCAGCTTTGTGGGAGTTCAAGTTTAACAGCGCGCGTCTGTGTGTGCGTGTGTGTGAGTGCGTTTCAATGTGTGCGTAACACCCCCAAAGGCGCTCTCTTTTGCACACACACACACACTCTGATGTAAATGTACAACAACAACAGCGCAATTTTGGAGCAATTACATTAGCAGCCAAAGAAGAGGTGGAGAAGAAGAAGGGAGAGAGCAGCGTCGCGGGCTTGCCGTTTTTTGTTTTGTGCGCACGATTCGCGTGCTTCTCTTTGTTTGCTGCTTAGCACATTTAGCGGGCGGGCGCTGCATCTACGTGCAACGCAACGCTTCAGCCAACCAACGGCAACGCTTTGTGGCCATCAGCTGGATACGGATTTTGTGACGGCGGCGACACAAACAACGCCGAAGTGGATGCCCATGCACGCGGTGGCCTGGGTGGCATTGTTGCCCAGGACTTTGGCATGCCCGGACCCGCCAATGGTCCGCCTCCTCACATGTACGGCGCCGTAGCGCCGCAGGACAGTAAGATTATCATAGAAATTATCATATTGATGGAGGCTAACATTCCTTATCCCTACAGTCATAGTGCGGGACATGGTGCAAATGCCGCCACCACCACCCTCGAATGCACCCACATCGGCGGATGCCTGCCTCAGCATTGTGCACTCGCTGATGTGCCATCGGCAGGGTGGGGAGAGCGAGGGATTCGCGAAGCGTGCCATCGAATCGCTGGTGAAAAAACTGAAGGAGAAGCGTGACGAATTGGACTCGCTGATAACAGCAATTACCACCAATGGCGCCCATCCAAGCAAATGCGTCACCATCCAGCGCACGCTCGACGGTCGCTTGCAGGTGAGAGAGTGTGATTCCCATCTCCGTTTCGATTCCCAATCTAAGTAGAAGTCGTATTCTCCGCATTGTACGATGCGTTTACACTGCCACCTTAGTTGCAGTCTTAGGGCTTTCTGATTGTTTACTTTAGCATGGGTTTACATTGCAGCCTTATTCAGACCTTACGCCTTTTTTTAACTTATGCAGTTATGGCTAGTTAAAAATGTTGTAATACTGAGTTAATTTTGATTTTGTGTACGATTGATCATTATATATTTTCTTAGAAGGGTTCTTTCAATTATTTATTTATTGTTTAGTTCTTAATAATTCTATAGTGAAGAGTATACATAATTTTAGTAAATTTGTTATTATATAAAACAAAATTCTATATCGCAAGGTATAGGCAGAGTAACTGTGACCTTCAGGCTGACCTGTCTTAATTTTTTGGTTTGTGCCTTAAGACTAATATTTTGCATTTGTTGCGTACCCTAAACTAAAATTCTTTAGGCATCAGGCTGCAAAGTATACACACTATTATTAGGTGTGCTCTCTTATCGTCGCTCTACCCTTCGCTGTTCGTACGTCGTGTATTTGTTTGTTTATGTTGTTTGTGGCATTTCCGGTTGCGATACGCGCGACAGTTTTCTACTTTTGTTTGTGTTTCTCTCCGTAATTCGATTATTCTATTTGAATTGAATTTTGATTTGATTTGATACGATTTGCTTTGCTTTGCAGGTGGCCGGTCGAAAGGGATTTCCACATGTGATTTATGCGCGCATTTGGCGCTGGCCCGATCTGCACAAGAACGAGCTGAAGCACGTTAAATACTGCGCCTTTGCGTTCGATCTCAAATGCGATTCGGTGTGCGTTAATCCCTACCATTATGAGCGTGTCGTATCGCCGGGCATCGATCTGTCCGGTCTCAGTTTGCAGTCGGGTCCCAGTCGCCTCGTTAAAGATGAATACTCAGCGGGTCCGTTGGTGGGCGGCATGGATATCGATGGCAATGACATTGGCACCATACAGCATCATCCCACGCAGATGGTTGGACCGGGTGGCTACGGTTATCCGCCCCAAGGACCCGGACCCGGTGATTACGGTATGTAAGGCAATAGGCTAGCTATATGGTAGATTTCATTTTGTATTGGGATTTACTTTGAGTTGCTTGATTTTTTTGGTTATTTAATTTCCATTTCCCTTTGGTTTTCGTTTGGCATTTTTTTTTTTGTATGATTTGTAGTCACCGATGCTAATCAAATGAGTGCAATGTTTGCTGCCGGCCGCGCAATACCAAAAATCGAGCCAACGGACGGCGCTGATCCGCGCAGTTCGTGGATGGTGCAACCGCAACCGCAGCCTCCGCCGCCGCGACAGGCACCGCCACAGCAACAGCAGCAACAACAACAACAACAGCCACAATCCCAATCCCAGCCAGCGTCGCACACTCGTTGTAAGCGTCTTTTTATGTTGTAGTATTTTGTCTCGCCAAAGTTTCTTCAGTTTATTCTTATTGTCAAATTTATTGCTGACATTTTGTGATGTTACCTTTACAGCCGTACCTCATGGCATGCCGGGCATGGGAGCCATGAATGCCGGTCCCGGTCCTGGCCAAGGTCCTGTTATGGCGCCACCACCCCCGCCCACACAACAACAACAGCAACAAGCACAGAGCGTCGTTGCCCAAGGCAATGGCGTGCATCATGCCCAGGCCAGCTCCCCGACAGATCCCACAGCCGCCATGGCCATGCAACAGCAGCAACAACAACAGCAGCCGCCGCCAGGTGGTGGACCCAATGGCCAGACTGGCGTTAACAATGCCAGCGGTGCTCAGGGAGCCGCTGGACAATATTATGGCGCACCAACAGGAGCTGCACAAATGCAAAATGACGTGAGCAAGTTTGGTGGCAATGCAGCTGTTGCAGGAGCTGGCCAAACAGCTGTGCATGCCCAGCAGCAACAACAACAGCAGCAGAACGGTTATGTCACACAGTCGACGGGACAAAATGCGGGCGGAGGCAACTATGGAGCAACGCAAGCGTCGTCAGCGCAGCAGCAGCAACAACAGCAAGCGACGCAGGGCAATACTGGTGGCGCGGCTGGTGCACAGAGTAGCGGTGGTGGCGGAGGCGCCGCTGGCACCTGGACGGGACCTAATACGCTCACCTACACACAGTCCATGCAGCCGCCAGATCCGCGCTCCTTGCCAGGCGCCTACTGTGAGTTGTTGGAGCATTAATTGCAGTTGAAGAGTTTACATTTTGAATGTTTTAGGGAACTCATCGCTGCCTGGTGATCTGGCGTCGCCGCAACAAGTAGCACCGCAGCAGCAGCAGCAACAGCAGCCGCGTCTGTTATCGCGACAACCGGCACCAGAGTACTGGTGTTCCATTGCCTACTTTGAGCTGGACACACAGGTGGGCGAGACGTTTAAGGTGCCCTCGGCGAAGCCCAATGTCATAATCGATGGCTATGTGGATCCCTCGGGTGGCAATCGCTTCTGCTTGGGCGCATTGAGCAATGTGCATCGCACAGAACAATCGGAGCGCGCCAGGTACGTCGATAACATAACTTGTAATATAAGACAGCTTGAAAATGAACTTTATTTGAATTTTGTTGCCAGGTTGCATATTGGCAAGGGTGTGCAGTTGGATTTGCGGGGCGAGGGCGATGTCTGGTTGCGCTGTCTCAGCGATAACTCGGTGTTTGTACAAAGCTATTATCTGGATCGCGAGGCGGGTCGAACGCCAGGCGATGCTGTTCACAAAATCTATCCAGCAGCTTGCATCAAAGTAGGTTTCCAATCACAACGATTTGTGGGCTTTAACTAATTAGTTGTCTTCTTCCTGCAGGTTTTTGATTTGCGTCAATGCCATCAGCAGATGCATTCGCTGGCCACCAACGCACAAGCCGCTGCGGCGGCACAAGCAGCTGCTGTGGCGGGTGTCTCCAATCAGCAAATGGGTGGAGCTGGCAGAAGTGAGTAGAACATTGTTTTATATGGGCCTATTATAGTAATGTAAATCACATTTACCTTTTTAGGCATTACCGCAGCTGCTGGCATTGGAGTTGATGATTTGCGTCGTCTGTGCATATTGCGACTGAGTTTTGTGAAGGGCTGGGGACCCGATTACCCAAGGCAATCAATCAAGGAGACGCCCTGCTGGATCGAGGTGCATTTGCATCGTGCGTTGCAGCTGCTCGACGAGGTGCTGCATGCCATGCCCATCGATGGAGCCGCTGCCTAGATAACATACATACAAACAAACAAACCAACATATTTATTATTCATAACAACAACAAGAGCAACAGCAACAAGATGATGAACGAAGCACACCACGTCTCTAAATGTTAGTTTAAGATTACAGTTTGAGCAGCTATATTTAAGTTGTAAGAGCAAAGTGCAAACGAAAATGGTATGAAATATTTAGTTTTGATTTGCAATTTATGATTATGATTATGTTTGCCTTTAATTATTTAATAATAATTTTTATAAAAAATTGAAACAGCTGTACAACATTAAGCAACTAGTTTTATGTACACTATCCATACACACACATGCGTATATATATTTGATAACTGACTAACGGCTCATGCTATTTGATGCCCCTTCCTGCCGCCTACATACACATAGACCACACACAACAGCCCAAGCTTACACACAGCATTATTAACACAACCAACGACTACAACAACAGCGACAACAGAAAAAACATTAAAATGCAATATGTAAGGCAAGTAAAGAATGTAGTTGTAATATACAAAATGTAATAAACAGAGCATTAACTGTATTTTCATGAGAATTCATATTTAACATGGGTTTAAGGTGGCGGTTTGAAGGTCACTTCACTAAATTCTTATTTTTGAAAATTAAATAAGTAACGGCTAGACAAAGTGACCAGGCAGTCACACATCGGAATCACGACATCGCATACGCCGCAACATTAGTGTTGCCAGATAGTTTCTTACAGAACAGCTGATTGCTGTAAAAGACGCGAATAGAGGGAAAGCAATAGAAGTGAAAAACGCGTTTGGGTTTTGGAAAATGTTTGTAAAATGTCTGCGCGCTGTCGAACCTGTGGTAAGATAATTTTCTGCCTCAATGCCAACAATCTATTCGAACAACCTGACAAAATAATGCTGCATCAAATAGAAGCGTTAACTGGACTCTTTGTAAGTTGTTTACAATTTAACTTAACAGTGCAAGTGTTGATGCCATTATTTTGGTTTTAAATAATAGCTATTGGAGCAAACAGAATTTCCTGCACATATCTGTGGACCATGTGAAGTTGCGCTGCGTGAAGCGATTATATTTCGTGAGCGAATCATCAGGACACAGCAGTTACTTTTAAGCAGCAACAGCGTCGCCGAAGCGCTCAAAGAAATCGATTTAGATGAAGAGCACAAACTTAATCTGGACGACAGTGTCATACAAGAGGACGACGAGGATGATGAAGAAGAGGGTGAGGAACAATGTAGTTCGTTTGACGAAAACACAGAATACACAGAAGACTACTTGGATCAGCCGAAGGAACAACTAGAAGAAGTGGCAACAGTTGTACAAACAACACACACTTCAGAGACTGAAAGTATAGCGCCTGAAGAACGCAAGCCAGGCAAACAAACCGCTTCTAAACTCTATGCCACTGTCAACTTTGCCATCAATTCGAGGAACACACCACGCATCAACTGGAGTAAGCTCTCCGAGCACGAGATTGTGGAGCTGAAGCGCGAGCGACGAAAGCGTGATTGCATCTGCGAACTGTGCGGCAGACATTTCACCTGTCCAAGCAATTTTAAAGTACATCTGTTGCGCCACACAGGCGTGAAGAACTTTACTTGCAAGCAGTGTCCGTTGAAGTTTTATACGCCGCATTTGTTGCGTCGCCATATGTTGTCGCATCTCTGCCAGAAACCGTATCCATGTCAGTACTGCGGTCAAACATTTGCCGATCACAGCGGACGCATTCAACACGAGCGAAAGTAAGTCAATTCGTTAAAAATGTAATTAGTGGTGATTATTAAATATTTGGAATCTTTCTAGTCGCCACACAAACTATAAACCTTACAAGTGCACTAAATGCGACAAAGCGTTCGCAGTCAGCAACAAGCTAAAGACGCACATGCTCAGCCACTCTGGAGTACGAAGCTTTCAGTAAGTAAGCAGCTAAAATACTTTATAAACAAATACTAATCTCCTTCACCTTTGCAGCTGCGAGATCTGCAAAGTTTCCTTTATGCGACGCCCTCACTTAGCTGCCCATTATCGTTCAAAGGGTCACGAACAGAATGCCCAAAACTTTGCTGCCGAGGAGACCAATAATGTGGATATCGACAATGAGCTAGTAGAATCTATACCTTGTAACGTATAGTTTCATATATTTTAAGCTTACTTTAAGTGAACAGAGCAGAGTGTAATTCGTTAAGAATAAAATACGTTTATTTTAAAAGGCAATTCACAGACATTTGCGGTAGTGTTGCCAGATTGTCCACAATTAACGACTACTTCGCTTAGTCTGCAGCGAATATTGCCTGTAATTACTTATAAGTTTCGCTTCTGATATCAACTTGTTGATCTAGCCATGTCAACCAATCTGGCGTCACCTTGCGCTCCAAGGTCACTTCGTGGAAGACTTCTACCCGACGGACTTCAACAAATTGAAAGCTTTCAAATAAGCGCAACGATATTTGATTGTCCATGTCAATCTTTGCTTCGAATTTGGTCACACTTAAATGGTTCTGTGCGTACTTGAGCATGAGCAGCATTGCTTCCCGTCCGTAACCTTTACCACGCGCCTCTGTCGCTGCTATCATGATCTCAGCTTCGGCCACATATTGGTTACCCTCCTCTTCGTCGTCGTCATAGCGCAGGAAGAGATTAGTATCACCGACCATGGCAGCAATTTCATCATTTGTGTTTGCATAAGTTTCAGCACAGAGCACAATAAAAGTGAGCTTGTCGTTATCCTCTCGCCAACTTCGTTGCATCTCATATTCTTCACTTAAAGTGAGTTCATCTGATGCCGTTAAGTTACGCAGGGTCGGGCAACTCATCCATTCGTGATATTTGGGCACATGGCGAGCCTCGTAGGGCACCAAAATCACCCGCTGGCCAACTAACTTCGTATGCTCGTTGAGTCGCATTTCACCAAAATAAACAAACCTCCAATAGGAACAGTCTTTATTGGGAAACAGCGTGACCGTCTGTTGCAGCTCAAAATACACCATTAGTAAGAAACAGTATATTTTTAGTTGATACGTAGCCGTACAGTTAAAAAATGTTAATTTCATTCAAATAAAAATTGAGCGCGACCTTTACACTTGTATTATGACTTAAGCAGGCAATAAAAAACATGCAATTGATGAAAGAAATACACAGTTTACCGATTATTTACGAAAATGAAATAGCCTCATCATAAGTAACGAACGATAGTTGCATTTCAGCGGTATGGTAGCATTGAAATTGCCTAGGAACAGCTGTTTATTGACAAAAAAAACGAGCGTGGCCATTGCTGAAGAGTTATATTTTAATATTCGTTAAAAACAAATAAATATTTAATACGTTTTGGCAATTTCCATAAAAAAGCGGCAAATATTATTTAAAAACGGGCTTAGCCACTTTTGCCTTGGTGTTTTGTTGCACACAGAATCCCATTGCGAAAGCAGCTTCGCTTAGGAAGCCGGCTAAATATTGCAAATTGCAAAAAAATAATTATAACAAAAATTACAATAGAAACGTGTTATGCTGATGCATGCTCTAATTACGATATTGTGGTGAAGTGCGTTGCGAACACAAAAAAAGTAGGAATGTTTAGATTGGGCTTTCTAGCTTAACCAATGTGGCACTTCCAATGAAAAATCAATTCGAAATCGTTGGATGTTCTCAGTATTGGTTATTGGCGAGAAGAATCCCAAACACAGCTGTATAAAAAACTAAAATCCAATTCAAATACGATACACTCGCATTTAAGTTTAACTCACACACACACACTTCCGGAAAATGGCAACAACAGCTGCTGCTGTTGAGACGTCACAACAACAACAGTCTGAAGATGCTCCACGTTCGAAGCGTCCTAGACTGGAGGAAGAGGAGCAAGAGCTCAAGGTGGCTGGCTTCTCGTTGAGTGCCATTGAGGAGATGCGTCAGACACGTGATGCGGAGTTGCTGTCCGAGCCTCTCGATCAGCAGCTGCGTCAGTTCCAAGTGCTCGATGAAGTGGCCACAGCGAGTGAAGAGGATGAGTCAGGTAAGCAAATAAAGCAACAAGTAAGAACTCTGCAGTCGAGATGTGACAGTAATAGACCCTCTACTTTGTATTATTTTGTGATTTATAGATATTTTGCAATATTATCTATGATAAATAATATTTATCCAAATTTAGAGATGCACAGTGGACTCTGCTATTGATGTTGATTCAGATTTGCTCTTGGCAAACTGAATAGACTATTATTAACTCAATTCACTTGATGACCACATGGCGCTAGCAGCCATAAACAGCAATAGCAGCTTCTTCCATAAGTCGCCTCGTTATCTGACCGATCTCGAGCGAGCTTATCATTGTGTCTATAGAGCGCGACAAACGCAATCTGATAAACATTTTTGTAGTAGTTCCCATTGGGATTCTTTGGATTCTCTGTTGTAGTCATTTTAAGCAGCTCGAATGCTTTAGATGCAGTTGCATTTCCATGCTCTATTTTCTGACTTGATCGTAAAGATCTAAAAAAAGAACAAGATGCGTATGATTCCTATAGTGCGCTTAGATTTCAACGAACGCTTGTCGTTCCCAGCAGGTAGCAACAGTTGAGAATGCATTATTTGTAAACTAGTTGAGTTTATTTGTACAACTTATCTCGACTTGTCTTTTTTTTAGATGACAACAGCGAGAAGCAAAATGGTGAAAACTATGCGGACGACGAAGAAGGAGACGCAGAGGCTGGCGACTATGATTCGTCTGACTTTGACGACGAGGAAATTGAGAATCTGCTGGATGAGAAGCTGCCCGATGATCTGCGTGAATCAAAGCGACCAAAGTATGAGCAGCGGTTCAAGACTGTATTAGATGGTATTATTAGCTGCTAACTATTTATATTGGCTATATTTATGTAAGCTTGTTAACTTGCAGAAAAGCGTCACAATCACTTTGAGGTGCTGCCCGAAGGTTGGGTGCAGGTGACACACAACAGTGGCATGCCACTGTTTCTGCATCGGAAGTCACGTGTTTGTTGTGCCGCTCGTCCTTATTTCCTGGGCACTGGTAGTGCACGGAAACATGCTGTGCCTGTGGGTGCAATACCCTGTTTGAATTATCGACGCGCCCTGGATGAGGAGACAGAGGCAGAGCAGCAGCAGGCAACGGACAAACCACCAGCAGAAAGCACAGAGCAAACCGCATCAGCTGATGCAGCACCACCTGTTGCTGTTTGTCCTTTTAAGCCTGCCACTCAGCCAGAGACGGAGACGGAGACTGAACAGCAGCCCATGGAGATCACAGAGAACACAGACAGCACAAACAGCAAACCGAAATCCGATGATGGCAACGAGACGCCACAAGCCTTAATACCAGCAGCCAAAATTGTCACCGTTAATGAGAATACACAACTGGAGTCTGTGACACCCGATCAGCTAAATACGTATTGTAAGAAACTCTTCAAATTCAAGATGATACGTGTGCTGCGTTTTCGCTCCTGGAATGCACGTCGAAAGTTTACAAAGAATCGCAAGCACATCAAAAACATACAGCGACCTACGCTGCCCGACGGCACCAAGCTCATCAAGTTTCCTATACTGGCGCCTAGCGGCACTGAGGGTGCAACAAATCCGCGTGGTCGCAAAGAATGGATCATGAATCCGAATGGCAAAAGTTTTGTCTGCATATTGCACGAGTATGTGCAACATGCGTTGAAGACGCAACCCACCTATGAGTTCAAGGAGCTGCAAAATGCTGCCACTCCATACTCCGCCACAGTTTCGGTGAACAATTTAAAGTATGGCACCGGCTATGGCACTAGCAAGAAACAGGCCAAGTCTGAGGCGGCAAGGGAAACACTTGAAATACTCATACCCGATGTGAAGGACAAGATAACGGGCAACAACAAAGATCAAAAGAGCGGCATTGCCAAGAAGACGCAAAGTGATTTGTCTGTAAGTGTTAATCTTGAATTCAATTGGCACTCAATTAATAATTGTGCTTTAGGTGTTCGATGACATACGCATCGAGGATCCGCGTGTAACTGAATTCTGCAACAAGACAACGGAGCCATCGCCCAATGCCATTTTGCTGACCTGTTTGCAACGCAACTACGGCAGCGATGTGCAGATCACCCAAGAGATTAATCGCACCGCCAACAATAAGAATGAATACACCATGACGGTAGGCAAGCACTCGGCAAAGGTGGTGTGCAAGAACAAGCGTGAGGGCAAGCAGCTGGCATCACAGGCTATTCTTCAGGTAAGCCAAAAAGTTTAAGGTATAATTAAAGGTAGTACTTAATTCTATATTAAATATAATAAAATAAAAATCATAATTTATATAGAACACAATGTAAATATATTTAGAATAGCTACAATATTTATAACTACCGATAAACTGGATAAAATGATATCGTGAAATGATGTTGAGATGCTTTAATTATTTTAACTTTAATCCATTGAAGAAAATTGAATATTATAAATTATTGCATACTTTTTGATGCATCAGGTGTGAAATTTTGACACTATACTGTAATAATAAGTAGTTTTTTTTTATATATGTTTTTGACTTTTCCAAAAAGTTTTGTTAATTTGAAATATTTAATTCATTATATTTAATTATTGTTATTTATTATTTTATTTTTGTATTTAATAATAAGTTTTGAGAAAACATAATTGAAGGGAAATTAAAAAAGGCATTGAATGACTTGTAATTAATAATTATTTTTATTTATTTTTCCAGATACTTCATCCGCACATACAAACTTGGGGCTCGCTCTTGCGACTGTATGGCAACAATTCGATTAAAACGTTCAAGGAGAAGAAGCTGGAGGAGCAGGAGATTACCGTGCTGCAGAGTAAGGCGGCTGTTAATCAACCCAACTATGCCATTCTCGACAAGCTCAAGTGCGAGATGCTCAAACTCAGTGCCAAGCAGGAGAGTGTTCAAACGATGGGCACCTTTGTGCCACCCAGCGATGTGGATTTGCCTACATCATCTGGTTCCAATTTGAACAATGTCGAATTATAGTTATAAGCATCCTCAGCATGGTCATCATTATCACATTTAGCATTAAGCATATAGACCATCGTTAGTTGCATCATAGCTGTCATTGAGTTTTTTTGGTTTACCCAGCTAACATAGCTAACTTGAGCACCGTTAACCCATGTGATCCATCATAATATGACAAAATAAATAATAAAAAAAAAACACATTTAGAAGTCTCTCTGAAGCACGAGCGGAGAGCACTCTTAAAGTTTATACAATTAATATTAACATACAATACTTTATATGCAAGTGATTACCGTAATAAATTCTATACTATAATTGCCTAAAATAAATCTAGTAGACTTTTATTAGCCAAAAGATTGATTCCCCCGACAATCTCAATAAATCAAAACACACGATCATCAGCGTGTCTTAAAGAAAAGATATTATTAACTGTTGTAAATTTGAAATAGAATGATAAATTTACAGGGCATTATGAATATGATGAGTTTGCCGTCGCGTTGAGTTACCGTAAATTCATGCACATTTCAAATATAACCATTTGTATGTGTATGTGTGTGAGTGTGCGTGTATACATGTATGTATGTGCGTGCAATTATTTAAAAGACAATGCAGCCATAAATTATGCTACATTTTCATTTCATTCTAACGCTTCGTTTTTTATCGCATTCCTCGGACATACGCACACACACACACACATCCGTACATACATATACAGAGAGTGCCGCCATTGGCAGCCATAAACAGCAACACTGGCAGACATTGAGGCGAGCACGACGCAGGCACGCGCACACTGAATTCGCCGTAAGATGGGCAGCACTGGCAGTGTGCGCAGCGAGAGCGCGCGCAGCGCAGCATCAGCAAAACGAAGCGAAGTGCGGCGAAGTTAACACAAAAATCGCTGCGCTGCTCCTTTTAACGTCGCTGGCTGCTTCAGTATTTGTTCGTTGCGTGTCGAGTGCTAAAGGAGGCAGCTGGTCAACAAGCGCGCTGTGCCGCCAATTCCGAATTAATTAAATCACTTTAATTGAAAACACAGCGAATCCGCATCAGGTGCCAAAGGCCCAAAAGAGCTCTAACAATTCGTCAGTTGTTCGTTCGCGAGTCGCACGGGTGTCGCGAGGCGAGTGTGGGTCAAGTGTATGTGTGTGTGTCTGCTACACAACGTTGCAAAAAATTTATGACCAAAGCGGCATTAATATCACAGATACGCGGCTCGTTTCAACATCATTTCGCTGTGTGAAAGAACTCCAAAAATTGGGTCTCGCTTGCAAAACGAAAGCAAAAGAAAAAAAATCAACGGGTATACATTTCGTTGTCGTCGCCGTCGCAGTCGCCGTCCTCGTCGTCGTCGTTGTGACTGCGGGCGCCGCTGCCCCATTCGAATTGTGTGTGTTGTCCTACAGCACAAACACACACACACATAACGCACACACACGTACACGGCAATTGTGTTTACTGTAGAGTGGCCGCTGCCTCGGCCTGCGTCATTCAAAAATTCACATACATATGTACGATACATATACTAGATCTGTGCGTGTAGCCTGTGTCTGTGTCTATATGTGTCTGCATGCATATGAATGTATGTAAATTACGTGCATGTAAAATGCGATTGGAATTTTGTCAACGCAACGCCCGCATCTAAATTAGCAACATTAACAGCAACAGTGACAGCAACAACATCCACAGCAGGAGCGAGCAGAACAACAACAATAAGGTAAGCGAAGCGAAAGCGCATCAGGCGCCAAGTGTCAGTCAAATGTTGGAAAATTCAATAATCCGCCAGGGGGCGCCACCCGCTCGCTATTCAGTTCAGTGTTGTACCCCCACCACGCATACTCACACCAAAACGTACCAAATACCAAATACCATAATATCAAATGTGTGTGTGTCTGTGTGTGTGTGTTTGTCTGTTTCGCTTTGCATTTGTTCGTCGTCTGTTGCGTTGACCAAAAACTAGGTTGACGTTTTGTTGGCTTGCTTTGCTGCCAATTTCGCGCAATTTCAATTTCGGTTTCTATATCAATTCCAGTTAATTTCTACAAATGAAAGAAAAACATAAAAAATAAAACACAAAAATGTCGCTCGCTACCACAAAGTTAGTACGATACTTTTATTTATTTGTTTGTTTTACTTATGACGATTGTGGCGGAAACTTTCAATGTTCTAACTCTTGGTCAATGGCAGTAAATCCTTTGATCTTTGATGAACACATTTCGCTTGAGGAATAAATAAATAATTATTACTGGCATTCAACGGAAGTCAGTGGATTGTTTATACATCATTAAATGTTTAATTTCGGAGCGTAATTATTGGGTTGCCCAAGAAGTAATTGCGGATTTTTCATATAGTCGGCGTTTATAATTTTTTTAACTGCTTGTGACTCTGTAATTGCATTCTTTCTTTTGTCAGTTATTAGCTGTCACTATTAGCTTGCTTTAGAAAAAAAGTGCGCGTAATTTTGTTTACATTTGTTTGATTGGCGCCCTTTTTAATATGGAGTCCACAAAAGAGCATTTTCGTCATATTTTACTTTATTATTTCCGTAAAGGAAAAAGCGCAGAGAGAGTTGCTAAAAAGTTACGTGATGTGTATGGTGATAAAGCCTTAAAAGAAAGACAGTGTCAAAATTGGTTTCGCAAATTCCGTTCTGGAGATTTTTCACTTAAAGATGAGCCATGGGATTGCAAGGGTGTGGTACATTTTGAGCTGTTTCCAAGGAACCAAACGATTAATTCGGATGTTTACTGTCAATAACTGGACAAATTGAATGCAGCCATCAACGAGAAACGGCCAGAAATGATCAATCGTAAATTTTTAATTTTTCATCATGACAACGCCAGACCACACACATCTTTGATGACCCGGCAAAAACTGGGACAGCTTGGCTGGAAAGTTTTGATGCATCCACCATATAGCCCTGACCTTGCACCATCAGACTACCATTTATTTCGATCTTTGCAGAACTCCTTAAATGGTAAAACTTTGGGCAATGATGAGGCTATAAAATCGCACTTGGTTCAGTTTTTTGCAGATTTAAGCCAGAAGTTCTATGAGCGTGGAATACTAAATTTGCCGGGAAGATGGCAAAAGGTTATCGAACAAAATGAAAATTATATATTTGATTAAAGTTCATTCTAAGTTTGATTAAAAATTCATTTACTTTCTTTCAAAAAATCCGCAATTACTTCTTGGGCAACCCAATAACTAACTACTAAAAGTTTCGAGCCTAAGTTAACAATTTCGTAAAGCATGACTTATACTACTCCATTATATATTGTAGTATTTATTCCGATTTGTCATTTGCAATATAGTTGTATTGTTAAGGCTTAGCTCTTTGGCTTTCGTAGTAATATTTTTTTATTAACAAAATAATCGTAGTAGGACCTATCAATCATTTACTATACGCTATCTAATGAAGATAATGTGGAACAGGTGGCGTTCTCAAGTTGTATAATTATCTTTTATTAGCTTTTATTGAGTATTTTGATTTTTGGCCAATCTTCCGCCACTTCAGCTGTCTAGTACTTGATATGTTTTAAATATTCTAACTAATCTTTTTTAAGACAAGGTCGGTTTCACTTATGGGGACTTTTTCGATTAGAGTTTAGTAGCGCCCTCTTCATAAAGCGGAGTTGGCGTCGCCTTCTCGACCTCGTTTGCTGTGTTTCTTGGTATTTCTGCAACTGGCAACTCTTTGACGTTCACTGGCTTTGGCTTAGCCTTTGATTTTGGCATCAAACTGACCTCAAGTACACCAAAGGGTCCTTCCAAAATAATGTACATGACGTAAGCCATCAGCACAGTAAAGCCGAATGACCCCCAAAAGGATAACATCTGCAAGATAGTTCAGTTAATATATAATATCTTATGAATATTTGGGAAAGCACTTACCATATCGTAGTTTGATAAATAAACTGTCGATCGCACTCGTTTATCATTCACCAGCTCTATGTAGACATGGAAGATATAGGCAGAGTAGGAAAGTCTCGAAAGTGGTTGCCATAATGGTGAGGAGAGGAAACTATCAGCCAATCCGCCGTATCCTTTCATACAGGCAAATACCACCCAGCACAAGGAAAGGGGCCACGCGATTCGAGTCAGTGTGTAATAGGACGACTGTTGCAGCGTGGTCAAAGCTGCTGCACCTGACTGAGCAGCTGGATACAGCGCAAATAATGAGGCAAACATCAAGGCCAGGCAGACAATCCATCCTAGCCAAATTACAATTTGATTAAGCTTGAAAGTCCGGTTGCGATTCAAATGCAGGAAATATCCACAAAGTAGTCCGATTAACCAAGGTGCTGCATGTGTGTGTGTAGCATGATAGATTTTGCGTTGAGCTTCTTCACTCGTTCCCCCTTTTCTAGATGTCATGATTCATAGTAAGATTAAAATCATAAATTTCTTTGTATAAGTTGTTGACGTTAGTTATTAAACTCACTCCAAGTAGAGCTGGTACTTATTAGTCATCATAGTGGCAAAGAGGCAACCAGATAGCAGAAGCATGAAAACAAAGATTCCCCAAGCGGCTTTCTTGCCCCACTTGTACAAAGCGATAAGGAATATTGGCGATAGAATATAAAGTTGCATATCTACAGCCAAATACCAGCTGTGTGCAAGGCACTAAAATACAAAATGTCATTAATAAGCGTACAATAAATGTCGCTGATATTACCTTACCATATTTCGAGTTGCATAGTTCTGAACATAGAGTAAAGACAAATACCAAGTGCGTTTGCAAACGTCGAAGTCACCAAAACTAATTCTGTCAGTCACAGGACCGTCACTCATTAAAGGAAGAAGCTTCATGTACATTGGAATAGCGACACCCAAGACCGGTGTAAGGCGCAAATAGCGATGAAGATACATCATTGGAATATTTATTTTCCCTTTCGTTCTGAAAAGATTTAAAGAAGTTATAAATAAAATTGATATTTGATTCTTGCCACTAAACTTACTTTTCCAGGGACCGTAAAGCAATCATTACCAATAATAAACCACTAAGAAAAAAGAATGTATCAACGGAGAAGAAACCATGCATTATAAAGTTGGCGAAAAACGTCTGAGACCACTATATAAGAAAAGATCAACAGTTATTTGAAAAATTACTTAATCAAACTTTCTATACTCACACTATTAAGGCTCACGTAATTAGTTTTGGGTGTAGCAATTGATATAAGATATTGATGACCAAAAATAACCCAAATAAGCGACATGCAACGCATGCCATGGAGACAATCGATGACGTTGGGATTCGATTTGGGTTCGACGAGACGAAAGAGTGCCCGAGAATTGGCACGTGCGGAGAAAGCTTTAATAATTATTGGCAATTTACCTAGAAATACCAAAAATGTTAGTTGCATTTTAAAGATCTTCCTACTAACTACTTACTCTGATCTCTACAAAGGAAATAGTCGTAAAGCGTGGCTAAAATCATAGCTGCAGCCAGCACTGACAGTATTACACTAAAGTTGTGAAATCAATTAAAAACTCAATGGATTTAAAAGCTGATTTACTTACATGATTAATATAGTGACTGCATCAAAGGGTTCCCTTTCAGCCGTTGAACAGGTTGCTTCATCAACAATATTCTTGGTTATAGTCACATTGAGTAACCTGTTTGCAATTTGCCCAATAAAGGTATCCATTAATTCTGCTGAACATGAGGAGGGAAAGCAAACTGCAATCTTGAGAGTTGCACGGAAGGAAATCTTGGCAAAGCAGTATTTCCCTCTTATGCTATGACTATCTGTTATCGCTTTATAGGTTTTGATGCACTCATCGTAGTTGCCCATGTCAAAGAAATTTCCATAGAGTATTCCAGATGGAATCGATCCCCACGAATCAATCACTGTAATCGTGAAGAAATTAAATTGAATTTCTGAAAAGCGGGAATCACACTTACTTCTGAGTGCCCAATAGCTGCGAGAGGATAATCCACTCATCAGCTGGGCCATGTCAGCCAGACACAGCAGGTCCTGCTGATTGGGAAGGCGGTTGTCAAGTCGCAAATCCAAGTCAGTTTGTGTGATATTTCCAAATTGCTGCATGAGCTGGACAGCAAAAGGACGCAACTCCATAAGCCTTTGGTATTCCTCATTGCTCACACTTGATCCACTTGGCTCAAATTGATAGCAACAAACTTGTGTTAGTCCACAAAATAGTAGAGTTCCTATAACTATGATTTTGAACTTATCCATGGCGATGTAAAATTGTGAATGACAAATATTTTTTGATTGAAGCTTTATATATGAGCTTATGGTGAGATAAGCACTTAGCAACACTTTAATAGATTGAATTGATAGATTGGATTTGAGCACTTCTACTGACCGATAACCCATGTCTAATATTAGTAGTCCTATGTTAATACAGAGTAATCAAGGTACAAGTGTAAAACTATCGCTATTTATTAAAAATATACTTATACATTTAGATTCCCTTGAATTTATTAAGTACTCGTCTCACATAAGTTTTGTTTTTCCTTTGAAAAAGTTGAAAAGTTAATTTATATAATTGATTTTGGCAAGAATTGGCGAGACGATTTCCTTTATAAATATGGTATATTCGGTCTGACCTTTCTTGAACTCAGAAAGTTCTTTAATTAGATAATCTGTGCACTTTTTTATATACGTTTTTTATTCCTTTGCTGTATTCTATAAATAAGCCTTAAGAGAACAGAAGTTCCATTTTTATACCCGCTACCCATAGGGTAGAAGGGTATTATAACTTTGTGCCGGCAGGAAATGTATGTAACAGGTAGAAGGCGGCATCTCCGACCCTATAAGGAATATATATTCTTGATCAGCATCAATAGCCGAGACGATCTAGGCATGTCCGTCTGTCCGTCCGTGTGTCTGTGTGTCTGTCCGTCTGTCCGTATGAAACATTGGATCTCAGAGACTATAAGAGATAGAGCTATAATTTTTTTTCGATAGCATTTGATATGTTTGCACGCAGATCAAGTTTGTTTCAAATTTTTGCCATGCCCACTTCCGCCCCTGCAAATCAAAAAAATCGAATAACAAGCGTAACTTTAGAGCTAGAGCTGCGAAATTTGGTATATACAATAATAACTATAGTAATTGTGATTCCTGAAAATTTGGGCTCTTAGTTGCTTTGACCGACAATCTGGTACATTATTCCGTCTATGGTATATTTTCAATCTGGTACTATATCGATATAACAAATATACAATTTGATATATTTTTAGTATTTTCGTATTTTGGTATATTTTGAAAAAATACCGCAATATTTTGCTTTTATACAAAATGGGTAGCGGGTATCTCACAGTCGAGTACACTCGACTGTAGCATTCATACTTGTTAATAAATAGACAATTTTTATTTTCAAGAAATGTATAGGAAATATATATTTTATTCTTAACTTATGAATGCTTAAGATTGGGTCTTAACATATTTCAATTTATTAACAAATCATCACAGAGGTCGGTGAAATTTTCTCGGTTAAGTATTTAACTTGTATCAACCTGTGTCTTATTCAATACTTCAGTCCTTGGCTTTGGGCGGCGTTGAGACAAGAGCATGCCTTCGAGAGCTCCCAAGGGTGCTTCCAAAATGATGTACATGACGTAAGCCATCAGCACAGTAAAGCCGAATGACCCCCAAAAGGATAACATCTGCAAGATAGTCCAATTAATAATATATATAATATGAGTTTTTGGGAAAGCTCTTACCATATCGTAGTTCGATAAATAAACTGTCGATCGCACTCGTTTATCATTTACCAGCTCTATGTAGACATGGAAGATATAGGCAGAGTAGGAAAGTCTTGAGAGTGGTTGCCATAATGGTGAGGAGAGGAAACTGTCAGCCAATCCTCCATATCCTTTCATACAGGCAAATACCACCCAGCATAAGGAAAGGGGCCACGCGATTCGAGTCAGTGTGTAATAGAAGGACTGTTCCAACGTGGTCAGAGCTGCTGCTCCCGACTGAGTAGCTGGATACAGTGCAAATAATGAGACAAACATCAAGGCCAGACTGACAATCCATCCTAGCCAAATTACACTGTGATTGAGCTTGAAAGTCCGGTTGCGATTCAAATGCAGGAAATATCCACAAAGTAGTCCGATTAACCAAGGTGCTGCATGTGTGTGTGTAGCATGGTAGACTTTGGTTAAAGCCTCTCCAGTCATGCCTCCCATTCTATATGTCGTGATTCATAGTAAGATTAAATTCATCAATTTCTTTGAATATATTGTTGGCGTTAGTTATGAAACTCACTCTAAGTAAAACTGGTACTTATTAGTCATCATTGTGGCAAAGAGGCAACCAGATAGTAGAAGCATGAAAACAAAGATTCCCCCAGCGGCTTTCTTGCCCCACTTGTATAATGCGATAAGGAATATTGGTGATAGAATATAAAGTTGCATATCTACAGCTAGGTACCAGGTGTGATCCAGGCACTAAAATATAAAATTGTTATTCATTTTCGAATAATAAATGACGGCTATATTATACTTGCCATGTCTCCAGTTGCATAGTTCTGAACATAGAGTAAAGACAAATACCAAGTGCGTTTGCAAACTTCGAAGTCGCCAAAACTAATTCTGTCAGTCACAGGACCATCACTCATTAGAGGAAGAAGCTTCATGTACATGGGAATAGCGACACCCAAGACAGGAGTCAGACGCAAATAGCGATGCAGATACATCATTGGGATATTCATTTTCCCTTTCGTTCTGAAGAGATTTAAAGAAGTTATAAATTAAATTGATATTTGATTCTCGCAACTACCATAAACTCACTTTTCCAGGGACCGTAAAGCAATCATTACCAATAACAAACCACTGAGGAAAAAGAACGTATCCACGGAGAAGAAACCATGTAATATAAAGTTGGCAAAAAATGTTCGAAACCACTGTATAACAAAACAGCAACAGTTATTTAAAGAATTCTTTAATCCAATTTTTTGTACTCACACTATTAAGGCTCACATAATTAGTTTTGGGAGTAGCAAGTGATATAAGATATTGATGACCAAATATAACCCAAATAAGCGACATGCAACGCATGCCATGAAGACAATCGATGACGTTGGGATTCGATTTGGGTTCGACGAGACGAAAGAGTGCCCGAGAATTGGCACGGGCAGAGAAAGCGTTAATAATCATTGGCAATTTACCTAGAAATACCAAAAATGGTAGTTGCATTTTAAATATGTTCCTCCAACTACTTACTCTGATCTCTACAAATGAAATAGTCGCAAAGCGTGGCTAAAATCATAGCTGCAGCCAGAACTGACAGTATTACACTGCAAGTTGTGAAATCTATTAAAAACTGAATGGATTTAAGTGTTATTCTTCTTACATGATTAATATAGTGACTGCATCAAAAGGTTCCTTTTCAGCCGTTGAACAGGTTGCTTCATCCACAATATTCTTGGTTATAGTCACATTGAGTAACCTGTTTGCAATTTGCCCTATAAAGGTATCCATTAACTCTGCCGAACATGAGGAGGGAAAACAAACTGCAATCTTGAGAGTTGCACGGAAGGAAATCTTGGCAAAGCAGTATTTCCCTCTTATGCTATGACTATCTGTTATCGCTTTATAGGTTTTGATGCACTCATCGTAGTTGCCCATGTCAAAGAAATTTCCATAGAGTATTCCAGATGGAATCGATCCCCACGAATCAATCACTGTAATCGTGAAGAAATTAAATTGAATTTCTGAAAAGCGGGAATCACACTTACTTCTGAGTGCCCAATAGCTGCGAGAGGATAATCCACTCATCAGCTGGGCCATGTCAGCCAGACACAGCAGGTCCTGCTGATTGGGAAGGCGGTTGTCAAGTCGCAAATCCAAGTCAGTTTGTGTGATATTTCCAAATTGCTGCATGAGCTGGACAGCAAAAGGACGCAACTCCATAAGCCTTTGGTATTCCTCATTGCTCACACTTGATCCACTTGGCTCAAATTGATAGCAACAAACTTGTGTTAGTCCACAAAATAGTAGAGTTCCTATAACTATGATTTTGAACTTATCCATGGCGATGTAAAATTGTGAATGACAAATATTTTTTGATTGCAGCTTTATATATGAGCTTTTGGCGAGATAAGCACTTAGCAACACTTCAATAGATTGAATTGATAGATTGGTTTTGAGCACTTCTACTGACCGATAAGTTATCATTGTTTTTCTAAACCCATGTCTAATATTAGTGTAAAGCTATCGCTATTTATTTCTGCTTAATTTTAAAAATATACTTCCACATTTAAATTCCCTTGTATTTATTAAGTATTCGACTCACATAAGTTTTGTTTTCCTTTGAAAAAGTTTAAAAGTTATCAAGAGGACAGATTTAATTTATATAATTGATTTTGGCAAGAATTGGCGAGACGGTTTCCTTTTTAAATATATTCGGTCTGACCTTTCTTGAACTTTTAAAGTTCTTTAATTAGATAATCTGTGCACTTTTTTATATACGTTATTTATTCCTTTGCTGTATTCTATAAATAAGCTTTAAGGGAAGAGTTTCATTTTCAATAAAATAATCAATGTTTATTTTGAAGAAATATGTAGGATATATTTGATTCTTAGGTTATGAATGGTTATGATTGTGTTTTAACATATTTCAGTTTATTAAGAAATCATCACAGGGATCGGTGAAATTTTCTTGGTTAAGTATTCAACTTGTATCAGCTTGGGTCTTATTTAATACTTCAGTCCTTTGCTTTGGGCGACGTTGAGACAAGAGAATGCCTTCGAGAGCTCCCAAGGGTGCTTCCAAAATGATGTGCATCACATAAGCCATCAGCACAGTGAAGCTGAAAGTTCCCCAAAAGGACAACATCTACGAAATAAATAAATAAATCAATGCATTACATTTCGAGAATTATTGGGAAAGTTCTCACCATGTCGTAGTCCGATAAATACGATGGTGATCGCACTCGTTTATCATTCACCAGCTGTATATAGACATGGTAGATATAGGCAGAGTAGGAAAGTCTTGAGAGTGGTTGCCATAATGGTGAGGAGAGGAAACTGTCAGCCAATCCTCCATATCCTTTCATACAGGCAAATACTACCCAGCACAAGGAAAGGGGCCACGCGATTCGAGTCAGTGTATAATAAAAGGCCTGCTCCAATATGGTCAGAGCTGCTGCATCCGACTGAGCGGCTGGATACAGAGCAAACAATGAAGTAAACAAGAGGGCCAAGCTGACTATCCAACCCAACCAAATCGAAATGCGAATCAGCTTGAAAGACTTGTTGCGATTTAAATGCAGGAAATAGCCAAATAGGAGTCCGATCAGCCAAGGTGCTGCATGAACGTGTGTGGCATAGTAGAGCTTGCGTTGACCCTCAAAGCTCGTTCCCCCTTTTCTATATTTCATAAAGATACAATTTTAAAATTTCTTTATACAAGTTTTTGGCATTAGTTTTTGAACTCACTCCAAGAAGACACCGTACTTATTTGTCATCATTGTGGCAAAAAGGCAGCCAGAGAGTAGAAGCATGAGTACAAAGATTCCCCCAGCGGCTTTCTTACCCCACTTGTATAGCGAGATAAGAAAAATTGGCGATAGAATATACAGTTGCATATCTACAGCCAGATACCAAGTATGACCAAGACACTAAAATACAAAATATTATCAAGTTTCTTACAAACAAAAAATCACTGTATAGCTCAACTTACGATTTCTTTAGTTGCATAGTTCTGAACATAGAGTAAAGACAAATACCAAGTGCGTTTGCAAACGTCGAAGTCGCCAAAATTAACTCTGTCAGTCACAGGACCATCACTCATTAGAGGAAGAAGCTTCATGTACATGGGAATAGCTAAAGCCAAGACAGGAGTGAGCCGTAGATAGCGATGGAGATACATCATTGGAATATTCATTTGGCCTTTGGATCTGAAAAATTAAAATAAATGTAGCTAAGACGTTAAGTTAATAGTACTTAATTAACGTCACTAAACTCACTTTTCGAGCGACCGTAGAGCAATCATTACCAACAACAGGCCACTTAAAAAGAAGAATGTATCAACTGAGAAGGGACCATGTAATATGAAACTTGCGAAAAACGATTGAAGCCACTGGGGAAAAAAGCGACAATTGTAAAGTTCAGTTTTAAATCACATATTTTTTACTCACAGTTAGAAGGCTCACGTAATTAGTTTTAGGTGAACTAAGTGATACAATATATTGATGACCGAAGATAACCCAGATGAGAGACAAGCATCTCATGCCATGAACACAATCGATGACGTTGGGATTCGATTTGGGTTCGACGAGACGAAAGAGAGCACGAGAATTGGCACGTGCGGAGAAGGCTTTAATAATTATTGGCAATTTATCTAGGAATACAATAAATGTTAGTTGTATTTTAAAGATGTTCCTTCGACTACTTACTCTGATCTCTACAAATGAAATAGTCGCAGAGCGTGGCTAAAATCATAGCAGCAGCCAGAACTGACAGTATTACACTGCAAGATGTGAAATCAATTAAAAACTGAATGGATTTAAGTGTTATTCTTCTTACATGATTAATATAGTGGCTGCATCAAAGGGTTCCTTTTCAGCCGTTGAACAGGTTGCTTCATCCACAATATTCTTGGTTATAGTCACATTGAGTAACCTGTTTGCAATTTGCCCTATAAAGGTATCCATTAACTCTGCCGAACATGAGGAGGGAAAGCAAACTGCAATCTTCAGAGTCGCACGGAAGGAAATCTTGGCAAAGCAGTATTTCCCTCTTATGCTATGACTATCTGTTATCGCTTTATAGGTTTTTATGCACTCATCGTAGTTGCCCATGTCAAAGAAATTTCCATAGAGTATTCCAGATGGAATCGATCCCCACGAATCAATCACTGTAATCGTGAAGAAATTAAATTGAATTTCTGAAAAGCGGGAATCACACTTACTTCTGAGTGCCCAATAGCTGCGAGAGGATAATCCACTCATCAGCTGGGCCATGTCAGCCAGACACAGCAGGTCCTGCTGATTGGGAAGGCGGTTGTCAAGTCGCAAATCCAAGTCAGTTTGTGTGATATTTCCAAATTGCTGCATGAGCTGGACAGCAAAAGGACGCAACTCCATTAGCCTTTGGTATTCCTCATTGTTCACACTTGATCCACTTGGCTCAAATTGATTGGAACAAACTTGTGTTAGTCCACAAAATAGTAGAGTTCCTATAACTATGATTTTGAACATGACGATTTGGATTTGGAAATGCGCAACATTTATAGATTGCGGCTTTATATAGGTGTCTTTATATGAGATTTCAATGGAAAAAGCTAGGGTTTTGGCATATATAACCACCGAAATCTTATCATTGTTTATTATGAAACCATATTCTATATTGCTATTCATATGTATATTGTTTCCTATTGGAGTCAAGAGTCATTCCAACGAAATCTATTCTGCTTAATTTGAAATATAAGCTACTGTTCAGTTCTATAGAATTTATTAAGTATTGGTATCACACCATACAAAGTTTCCATTAGCGATAAGTCTTGTTTTCGTCTGAAAGGTTGCGATGGCCTTTGGGCGGACATTTAAAGTCTGATCTTCATTACTTTAATATAATTTGTATAGACAGTACATTGAGATTTAATAAATAAATATAACTACACATGTTATTGTAATTTTAGGAATACTTAAGTTGATTTCCAAACTACTACTTATAAATTTCAAGGATCGTTGAACCTTCTGGATACTAGTCTCCTGTTAGATTTCCTATTTCATTATTGCTTCAGTGTATTAACGTTGAGGCGATACCATGTTCTCGAGAGCACCCAAGGGTGCTAAAAGCTATCAGCAGGATGAAGCCAAAGAGGCAAGCCTTAGTCAAAGTGGAAGTTTTGAACTTTTCGCAAAAGAGAACTTTATAATTTTACTAAGCACTTCGTAGTTAAGGAAAACAGTATTAGTTTTGATGCTCTTTGAATATGTGAAATGCATACGCTGTATAGAAGTTAGCGGTTGCCAGAGTGGCTAGGAGAAAACCTATTGACTAATCCGTCCGAACCTGTTATACAAATCAACATCATCCAGCAGAAAGCAAAAACCAAGCGATTCGCCTTTGCGTATAGATGACAGCCAGCGCTTCTTCCCATTGTCAGAGCTCCGGCACTCCAGTGGGCAGCTGGATACAGAGCAAACAACGATGCAAACAACAGGCTGGCAATGCAACCCAACCAATTCGAAATGCGATTCAGTTGAAAAGACTTGGTGCGATTCCCTTGCAGGAAATCACCAAAGTTGAGACCGTCGGTACAGGGTTTTACACATATGCGTATTGTAAAGTACATTTTGCACTGAGCTTTACCAAAGATGTCGCCAAATCGAATATAAAAGAGTATACCAAATTTAACAGTACTTAAAGGCTCTATAAATAAGGAACTTACAATAGGTAAACACTCTCTTTATTAGTCATCTTTGTGATAGATAGAAAAACGGCTAGTAGAAGCATGATAACAAAGATTCCCCCAGCGGCTTCGTGCCCCCACTCGAACAATGTGATAAGGAATATTGACGATAGAATATACAATTGCATTTCGATAGTCAAGTACTATGAGTAATGCACTTTGAAAGGAAGAGTGAATTTATGTATCAGAAGTTGCGTAAGGAATCATTCAGCTTAACTATTTCGATTATTGGGTAAAGTTCTGTACAAGTCGAGCAAAGTCCGACAAATTCTGATTTTAGTCAGTTTGAAAAATAACATAAATATTTGTACGAAGTTAACGGTGTCCATTAAGATTTAAATTGATAAATGGCAAAAAGTCTCTTTGTATAAATGTATGTTCCAAGTATGTTATCAATATGTGACACATACTCTTTGTACATAAGTTAAATTTGTTGAGATAAGCAAAGTTTTGAAGCACTTGCGATTATTTCATACACTTCTTCAGAATCTGTCAAAAACGTATTTTTACGAAGAGTGTATTTCTGTTGTAATCTTGTAATTGTTAATCAGTTCGAGATTAGCTATAAACTATTCTGTTAATATGTGTTTATAATTATTATAAGAATTTAAGCAAAATTCTGAGTTAAATAATGCTACAACTATTAATATTGAAATTTCTCGTATAATCTTAAACTTAAATACTTTAGTTTGTTGAAGTAGGCAGCTGAGTTTCACTTTCAGTTTCTATCTGTGTAGGTAAAGTTTCTTTCCTGATCTCTGCAGTTGCATTGCTAGGCAGATCTTCTGCAACTTTCGGTTTCGATGGAGCTCTTCGATTGGGCATAAGCATGCTCTCTAGAACTCCAAACGGCGCTCCAAGAGGATGTAAATAGCATAAGAAAGCAGAATGGTGAAACCAAATCCTCCCCAAAATATGAGCATCTGTTGGCAGTAAGTGAAATTAAATTTCATAAAAGAAATATTCTTTGTGAAAACTTACCACATCGTAATCCGAGAAGAATGTATTTGTTCGCATGCGCCTTCCGTTGATTTGCTGGATGAATATATGAAAGATATACGCATTATACGATAGTTTCGATAAAGGTTGCCACAATGGCGAGGAGAGGAAGCTGTTGGCCAATCCGCCATATCCTCTCATGCAGGCAAACACAATCCAGCACAAACTCAGTGGCCACGCGATGCGAGTGAATGTATAATAAAATGCTTGATTCAGCATTGGTAGTGTGGGATTTCGCCAATCGACATATGGTAGAAGTGAAAAAATCGAGGCAAAAATCAAAGCCAAGGCCACCATCCAGCCTATCCAAACGGAAATGTGATTCAACTTCAACGACTTGTTGCGATTCAGATGCAGGAAATAGCCAAAGAGCACTCCGATCAGCCAGGGCGCTGCATGTGTGTGGGTGGCATAATAAAGCTTTCGCTGGGCCTCATCCGGGGTGACGCCATTTCTGTTTTAAGAGATGGCGGCAGATTAACGAAACAATTCATAATATTCATTTGTGCATACTATATTTACTGTAGGTAAACAGGATACTTTTCGGTCATCATGGTGGCAAAGAGGCAGGCGGAAAGCAGAAGCATGAATACAAATATGCCAGCAGCGGCTTTTTTGCCCCATTTGTACAATGCCAAGAGAAAGATTGGCGAGATAAAGTAGAGTTGCATGTCTACAGCCAAGTACCAACTGTGATTTATGCACTGCAAATGGATGTAATAGGGTTTAATAATTGGAACCTTTTAAGATAAGTTCGGCACTTACTAGGTCTGGAGTGGCATAGTTTTGTAGATAAAACAAGGTCCAGAACCAGGTGCGTTTGCAGTGATTGTAATCATCAAACTTAACACTTTCGTACATGGGACCATCTCCAAAGAGAGGAAGTATTTTCATATAAAGAAGAATGGCCAGAGCCACAACAGGAGTTAGACGTAAATAGCGATGCAGATACATCATGAGAATGTTAAGTTTTCCATTGCTTCTAATAAATAAAAAAACTTGTTCCAATTAAACATATTGTGTGCCGTGTTTCCAGCTCACTTTTCCAAGGAACGCAGCGCAATTACAACCAACAACATGCCACTGAGAAAGAAAAAGGTGTCCACTGAGAATACGCCATGCAAGACAAAGCTCGTGTACGGTTTCTCGAACCACTGAAATAAAATATTGAGTATATAGCCACTTGATTAATCTAAAAGGAATCACAGCAAAAATTACCCATTTCAAACGAAACTGGTTTATATTAGGCGCCAAGAGGGCGAATAAGTATTGATGTCCGAAAATAACCCAGATAAGCGACATGCAGCGCATGCCATATAGACAGTCGATAACGTTGGGATTGGACTTCGGCTGTACGATGCGGAAAAGCTCACGAGAATTGGCACGTGCCGAAAAGATCTTGACTACAGAAGGCAATAGTGCTGTGGAAAGTAAGCAGTAAAAGGATTTCGAAGTTCATTAAAGGAATTTTAAAGGATTTAAAAACTATTTGTTTGGTCCTCTTAGTTCTTTACTTACTCTGATCCTTGCAGCAGAGATAATCGTAGCAGGTTGTGAGGACCACAGCAGCTGCCAGAAGTGCGAGTACAACGCTAAGGAATAAACAAAATGAATAGGGATATTTATAGAGTTGCAATATCCGATTGCTACTCACATTGTAAATATGTAGAGACCATCTTGAGGCTCACGCTCCAAAGTTCGACAGCTATCTTCACTCACATGGAATGGTGTTGTAGTCACATTGAGAAGTTTTTTCAATAGTTGCCCCAGAAATGCATCCATGTGCGTTGCAGAGCATGAAGCGGGAAAACAAACTGCACTTCTTATGTAGATGCCATGGCTTGCTATTGGCAGCACAGCAAAACAATATTTTCCTCTCAGATTGTAGTCATCACTGATTGCCTGATTGATCGTAATGCACTCATCATAATTTCCCATGTCGATGGTATTTCCGTAGAGGAATCCCTTGGGTAAAGTGCCCCATGAATCAAACACTAATGATAATAAAGAATAACAATAAATTCGAATTTTAATTTTCAATAAATTACACTCACTTTTTAGTGCCCACATCTTTCTGGTGGATAAAGCAGCCATTAGCTGTGCCATGTCAGCTAAACACTGAAGATCCTCCTGATCAGGCAATCGATTGGTGAATAAATCCAAGTCTGCCTGCGTTATATTTCGATAGTATTTCGAGAACTCCACAGCAAGTGGTCGCAGCTCCACAATTCGTTGATATTCCTTCATCGTTAAGAAATTCTGTTGAATGAACTAAAGACAGTCCAATTAATAACAGCGCTATAAGGATTTTGACCATATTCGTTTGCTGATCAATTTAATAGACTCGGCCACCTCTAAGAAAATTACTTTATATACTTTTAGACCCTCGAAATTGAAAAGATAAGAGTCGTTATTTTGAGGACGGAATGAAACATTTGCTTTAGATATGATTGCTTTAATTGACGTACTTAAGTTATTGTCTTATCAAATGCTTTATATAAATAATCCGCTACAAATTCGGCTTAAATGCTGATAATTAAATTAGTTATTTTTAACTTAAGTCTACTCTATTTGTTGCTGCTCAGAACTTGTGGCGTGTTCAAGAGGTTCAGCTGTCTTTTGCACCTCAACAACTAGAATTTTATCAGTCTGTGTCTCATCGGGCGCCTCAGTCTTTGGTTTAGGTTTGCGTTGAGGCATCATCATGCCTTCCAATGCACCAAAAGGTGCTTCAACAATTATGTAAATTACGTAGGACATCAGCAATGTAAAGCCAAAAGCTTGCCAGAAGTACAGCATCTAGTATATTGAAGAATATTTAGTAAAATGCAACGAAAGTATTTAAAAAGTTAACTTACTATATCGTAGTCTGAGAAGACGGTGTTGGTCCTCAGTCGCCTTGCGTTTATTTGTTGCATTACTGTGTGAAACATGTATGCCGTATAAGAGAGTTTTGACAGTGGTTGCCAGAGTGGCGAGGAGAGGAAGCTGTTGGCCAATCCTCCATATCCCTTCATGCAGGCAAACACCACCCAACAGATGCCCAATGGCCAAGCGATTCGACTCAGCGTATAGTAGGCAGCCTGCTCTCCCATTGTCAATGGTTCTGCACTCCACTGGGCAGCTGGATACAGAGCAAACAACGAGGCAAACAACATGGCCAAGCTGACAATCCAACCCAACCAAATCGAAATGCGATTCAGTTGGAATGACTTGTTGCGATTCAAGTGCAGGAAATATCCAAGGAGGAATCCGATTAACCAGGGTGCCGCATGAACATGTGTCGCCAAGTAGAGTTTGCGTTGGCTCTCACCATTGATGTTTCCTTTACTGTATGTAAACATGAAGAAATTTAAAAAATTTCTATCAAGAACGTAAAATTATTTACTTACTCTAAATTAACGGGATATTTTTCGGTCATCATTGTGGCAAAGAGGCAGCCAGAGAGTAGAAGCATTAGTACAAAGATTCCCCCAGCGGCTTTCTTGCCCCACTTATACAAAGCGATAAGGAATATTGGCGATAGAATATACAATTGCATATCTGCAGCCAGGTACCAGGTGTGATTTACGCACTACAATAAGTTGAAAAATGTTAAACGTACTTCAGAGATAGTATGATTAATCTTACCATGTTTGGAGTGGCATAGTTTTGGACATACAGTAAAGTCAAGTACCAAGTGCTTTTGCAGTTGTCGTAGTTATCGAACTGCGCCTTGTCTGTAGCCGGACCATCACTCAGTATGGGAATTAGTGTCATATGTACGATGATAGCTACAGCTACAACTGGAGTAAGTCTCAAATACCGATGGAGATACATCATCGGAATATTGAGTCTGCCTCTGGTTCTGAGATATAAACAGAAATAAGAAAAATTCATGTTTCGTGTTGTAATAGACTTACTTCTCCATTAATCGCAGGGCGATCATTGCTAGCAATAGGCCACTGATTACCAAGAAGGTATCTACCGAGAAGAAACCGTGGAGTATGAAGCTGGCAAACGGACTTGCGATCCACTGTGAAGCAAGACAAATAAGTAATTAAAAATATTTCAAAGTAGTAAAGATTAATGTACACACCGGAAACATTTTTACTGCATTCAAATTTGGAGCCATTACTGCGAGTATATATTGATGGCTAAATATAACCCAGATGAGCGACATGCAACGAAGTCCATGAAGACAATCGATGACATTGGGATTCGATTTAGGCTGAACAATTCGGAAGAGAGCTCGAGAATTTGAGCGTGCAGAGAAAGCTTTGATAACTCCTGGCAGTCTACTTTGATCCTCGAAGAGGAAATAGTCGCAGAGAGTGGCAAGTAGCATAGCAGCAGCCAGAACTGATAGTAGAACTCTGAAATTCGAATTATGAAATAAAGAAAAAAAGGAAGAATATAAAAAGTTCCACTCACATTGTGAATATTGTTAGGCCATCGTAAGGTTCTTTTTCGGCTGTCTTACAGTAATCATCATTTACTATTTGCTTAGTTACAGTCACATTAAGCAGTCGGTTAAATAATTGTTTAAAAAATGTATCCATGAGAGCCGCAGAGCAGGAGGAGGGAAAGCAAATAGCTATTCTGATATCCACCAATTCTATTGGAAAAGGAACTCGTGCATAGCAGTATTTTCCCTTTATATTATAGTTGTCAGCTATTGCCTTATTGATTCCAATGCACTCATCATAGTTGCCCATGTCCATGATATTGCCATACAGAAGTCCCTTTGGAAATGTGCCCCAAGCATCGATCACTGTAATATTTGAATTATATTTGATTGCAATCACCTTGACTATGAATTATACTCACTTTTCAATGCCCAATAGTTGAGAGAAGTGACACCGTTCATCAGTAGAGCCATGTCAGCCAGACACTGCAGATCCTGCTGACTGGGAATACGACTGTTGGGTAAATCCAAATCTGCTTGCGAAAAGTTTCCAAAGTGATGCATAAACTCTACAGCAAGAGGACGAAATTCCATAATCCGATGATAGTCCTCTTTGCTAATAAGTGTATTCGGCGCAATCTGCACTGAACTGACTTGGGTCAGTCCCAAGTAAGAGACCAGCCCAAAGATTATTAATTTGACTTTGTCCATTGCGATTTGAATTTGTGAATGACAACTTGGTTGGGATTCAACCTTTATATATGGAGAGTACTAAGCGATAAGCGCACCTTTCGATAGGGTTTTGAACACCTGTCGCTCCTCTTATCAATGACTTTATAATTATATATACAAGTACATTCAGTGTAATACTATCAAAATCCATTTAGAATGAAATTCCAAAAATTAATTTGAAAACGAGAATAAACAAATTTTATACGCCTTTATCAGCTCAATGGCTGTTTAATCTCTTTACGAATCAAATTATTGAGCAAACTCTTAAGTTGTTTGTATTATAAGAGACGGAAGGAATACTGTAGTATTGGAATATTATTTGGTTATCAGTTTAAAGAATTGGGGGTTATAGGAATCCCTATCTTATCAAATGGTTTGCAGGCTAATCGATTTACTAATCGATTATGTGAATAAAATGCCTGGTCTGGGATTTTCAAACAATTCTGAGTCATTTTGAAGTGCTTTTTGATTGGCATTAATTGATTCTTGAAATTTGTATTCTTCTGAATAATATTTGAAGGCACATGCCGCGCTTATCATTGGTTAACCTCTTGTATTTTACGAGTAGTTGTTTGAAAGCGACAGAAAACTAAAGTGGATTTTGGATTGGGTCTAAAAGTTGCCTATAAATGAAATATAATAAGGATGTGGCTACGGATTTGATTTTCCGGATTAATATATCTAAGATGAAGATGATAAAGAAAAAGGAAGATGGTTTTAAGACTCTTAACTAAATGCAGAGAAATAAATTTGGTTTGTTTGGTATTTTTAAATCTGCAGCCTTATTGCATGATCAAATTTTGTAAACTATGTATTGTAGAAATTTTAGCCTCCTAGCTCTTACCGTTTGATAGTTCAGTGAGTCAAATGACTATATTTATGTTAATAAAGACTCGCAAAATTTATGAATTCATCATTTTAATCGACGTACTTAGCAAGTCGTATATAAATATAGATCCGTTACCATTTCATTTTTAAATGTGTAGTTTATTATATGTCCTGATCTCCTGTAACTTTTGCAGGTTTCAGAGGTTCATCTGTCTTTTGAACCTCGACATGAATTTCATCAGTCCGTACATCAATGGGCTCCTCAGTTTTCGGCTTAGGTTTTCGCTGAGGCATTAGCAAACCTTCCAAGGCACCAAAGGGTGCTTCCAGAATAATATACATTACGTAAGACAGCAGCAATGTAAAGCCAAAGGTTTGCCAGAATGACAGCATCTATTGAATATTGAATAATATTTAATAATATGCAATGCTCCTGCACTTAAAAATTGCACTTACCACATCGTAGTCTGTGAATACGGCGTTAGTTCTCAGACGTCTTGCGTGTACTTGCTGCATGAATATGTGAAACATATACGCTGTGAAGGAGAGTTTTGACAGGGGTTGCCAAAGTGGCGAGGATAGGAAACTGTTGGCCAATCCGCCATATCCCTGCATACAGGCAAACACAATCCAGCAGAGAGCTAACGGCCAAGCGATTCGACTCAGTGTATAGTAGGTAGCCTGCTCTCCCAATGGCAATGCTTTTGCACTCCACTGGGCAGCTGGATACAGAGCAAACAAGGAGGCAAACAACATGGCCAAGCTGACAATCCAACCCAACCAAATGAAAATGCGATTGAGCTTGAAGGACTTGTTGCGATTCAAGTGCAGGAAGTATCCAAGCAGAAGTCCGATCAGCCAAGGTGCCGCATGAACATGTGTCGCCCAGTAGAGTTTACGATTGCTTTCACCGCTGATGCCTCCTTTGCTACAATAAAATATTGAAATTAATATGATTGGAAAGAGGTTTATCGAATCTTAAACTTACGCAAAATCTACTGGATACTTTTTAGTCATTATTGTGGCAAAGAGACAGCCAGAGAGTAGAAGCATGAGTACAAAGATTGCTGCGGCAGCTTTCTTGCCCCACTTGTACAATGCGATAAGGAATATTGGCGATAGAATATACAATTGCATATCTACAGCCAGGTACCAGGTGTGATTCATGCACTTTAATAGAGAAATGTTTAGCTTATATTTGATATACTTATTATTCAAATTAAACTTACCAAATCTGGAGTAGCATAGTTTTGAACGTAGAGTAAAGTCAAATACCACGTCCTGTGGCAGTGATCATAGTTATCGAATTGTGCCCTGTAAGTCGCGGGACCATCATTCATTATGGGAAGTAGCTTCATATGCATAAGAATAGCCACAGCCACTATGGGAGTAAGTCTCAAATACCGATGGAGATACATCAAGGGAATATTGAGTCTGCCTTTGGTTCTAAGAAATAGAAATAAATTTTTAATTCCATGCTGGTTTGATGTATGTATGTATAAAACTTACTTCTCGAGTGATCGCAGGGCGATCATTACAAGCAACAGTCCACTTAGGAAGAAGAAGGTATCAACTGAGAAGAAACCGTGGAGTATGAAGCTGGCAAACGGACTTGCGATCCACTATTAAATAAGTTTAAAAAGTCAGTATATATTTGAATGAAATATATTGTTTAATGTACTCACTGAAACCAGTTTTAGTCCGTTTATATTTGGTCCCATTATTGCGAACAAATATTGATGTCCAAAAATAACCCAAATAAGCGACATGCATCGCAGTCCATGAAGACAATCGATGACATTGGGATTCGATTTGGGTTGAACAAGACGGAAGAGAGCTCGAGAATTGGCGCGTGCAGAGAAAACTTTGATCACTCCTGGCAATTTGCTTTGATCCTCAAAGAAGAAATAGTCGCAGAGAGTGGCAAGTAGCATAGCAGCAGCCAAGATTGATAGTAGAACTCTGTAATTTAAATTGTAAATATAACTTGGCAGAAATTGTCTGATTTTCCGCTTACATTGTGAATATTGTTAGAGCATCGTAGGGTTCCTTATCGACTGTCTTACAGTATTCGTCATCCACTATTGCTTTAGTGAAATTTAGATTTACCATCTCATAAAACATCTGCTTCATAAAAATATCAATGAGAGCGCTAGAGCAGGAAGAGGGAAAGCAAACAGCTACTCTTGACTCCGATATAACCACTGGAAAGGGAACTCTTGCTAGGCAGTATTTTCCTTTTATATTCGGATTGTTAGCAATTTCCTTGTCGATGCTAAGACACTCATCGTAGTTGCCCATGTCGATGCTATTGCCGTACAAAAGTCCATTCGGATATGAGCCCCAAGAATCCATCACTGTAATAGTTTAATAAAGTTTAAGTTTTAATAATCTCAACTATGAATTATACTCACTTTTTCTTGCCCAAAGGGAATACAAAGTGACGCCTCTCTTCAGTCTATCCATGTCAGCCAAACATTGCAAATCCTCTGGAGTAGGATCCTCTTCCAGGTCATCTTGTGAAAAGTTCTTATAGAAATCCAAAAACTCAGTATAAAAAGGTCGAAATTTCTTAGCCTGATTACTAATAGCTGAATTCGTTGGAACCTGCAGGGAACTGACTTCGGCCAGTCCTAAATAAAATAGCAATCCAATAATTATTAGCTTGACCGTATCCATAGCGTTTTAAATTTGTGAATGACAACTTTTTTTTGGGTTTTTCCTTTTTATAGATACTCTAAAATAAGTGATAAGGAAGAGGTCATGTGTACCTGTTGTCCATTTTATCAAGCTTCCCTGTATAGTGTTAGATTATTATTATAAATCTGAGTACATTCAGTGTAATACTATCAAACTCCTTTTAAAATCAAAGTCACCCCAAATTATACGCTCTTGTTTATCAGCTTGTGTGATTACGGGTTTCTATCAATAGTCTATCAATATTTATTAAAATGAAAACATTGATCTTAAGTGTTTTGGGAACCATGATGGTACAGAAATATTTCGTTGAGAGTTTCGGGTTACAGGAATCTCTATCTTATCAGTTAGTGACGCAGACTAATCGATTAAGCAACCTTGTCTGTGGTTAACAAACAATTCTGAATCATTTTGAAGTGCTTTTCGATTGGCATTAATTTTAAGTCATTGGCCACGCTTATCAACTTGTATTTTACGAGTAGTAGTTGTTTTGGAGGCGTCTGAAGTGAATTGTGGACTGTGGGCAAAAGTCCCCAATACGTAGAAAATTACAATACCATAGATTAGAGGTGGTTTCCTAGCCCACTCGGATTGGTCACCTAGAGACCTGTGGAACTTAAAGCGAAAGCGAAAACCAAAATCAACACCACGAAATACACTCAGTGGGCTTTCAACGAAATGTAAATACAAATAAATAAAACTTTGCCCAGCACAAAAGCAGCCAGAGCAACGAAAAAAGGCAGTCAAGACAAATTTTAAATAAGCTTATCAAATTCTTAAGATGGCTTTACACAAAAATAGAAAACTAAGCCAGGAAAAACGCGCTGATTTTCTTTGTGAGCCAGCCAACCACCAATCGAATCGACGCGACTCGACTCGAATCGCAGTCTAGGAGCCTAGCTGTGGAGTTGGGGATTTTGTTGAGGGAGCACAACATTATCACTGCCTCGAAAATCAATAAACATTAATCTTGACGTGATTTTGTCTTTATCCTTCGCCATTTGCGTATTTGATGCCTGCCACCGTCGGGTATTTGATAAAAGATTAAAGTTTAATAAGAGCAAACGCAAAGCTCGGCTAGAGACCCCAATTAGCATTATCAAGGTTCTGATAACACAGATATACGGGGTTAGATAGAGGACTCGATGCCATTCCAAACAATTCCAAGGAATCGAGTGAGACACAAATTCCGTTTGCAAAGTAAACTTAAATACCAGGAAAATAAACAACAACAAAACGCAAATGTTTTTAATATTGCTGGGTACACAAAGGGTTTACAACGTGCTCCTTTCGGTGCCATACACTGAGAAAAACAACATGTTTAATGCAATTTATTACGCCAAGGAAATGAGAGAGCTAACAAACGCGCTAAAGAAAAGCCCTTGGGTATTACAACTTTAATGCGACACATAAGCCGAAGGTATTCGCGTTCAATATGTATGCGTATTTTTTTTTTTTTTTTGCAGTGTACGTAAACCGCTTAATATGACAAGGAAATGGGATGTTTTACTTGGGTAACCTGTAGCGTGTACAATTTGCAACCGCTGTATATGATAATAAAAATTCAATTAAGTTATCCTTAACAGATCTGAAAACCAGTTTTTGTCAACATTGCATATCAACAAATTGAACTTTGTCTAATTCGTTTAGCTAATCTACCACATTATCCTGAAGTATGCTTAACGGCTAGGTAATTTGACACGCCTACAAGTGGGCGGACCTTTTGCTGCGGTGCTATGTGTGTTCTCGTGTGTGTGTGTGTGGTGTCACCTTGAAAATTTCATAATTAAACTGCCTGAGTTGAACTCAAAGGACACAGTTGGCAGAGGAGACGAGATATATTTACCTTAAAGAATTCTAATTAAATCATTGAAAAACTTTGAGGACTTTGTGCTGATTCATGTGTCCTGGCAGCTGCTACTTTTCCAAGCCTAGGCCAGAAAACTTTTGCCCTGAACCTCAAGAATTTGCGTCTGATTTTCATACCCTGTATTTGCTACGCTATCGTTTCTTTTTTTCTTTTTGTTTGTGTGTGTTTTTTGCAAACTCGACAAATGAAATTATCAGCCATATAGTATCTATCTCCAGGGTATTGTCAAGTTGAGCAATTAGTTGAGGGTTGATCTTTTTTGCAGTATACATGCGAGTATATACGATATATATATATATGTATATATATATGGAGAGTTGCCTACACCACTTGGTGTCGACTAATTTGTGGTGTTTGCTTTGGACTTTCGGCTTTCGGCCAGCAGGCTGCCTAGCCGACGCTCTTTTGGCTTATGCAAAGCATGGTCTAAAGCCCTACATGTGCCGCACACAGCTCGAGACTGAGCCACTAGGCCGTAGCCAGCAGCCAGTGTCGGACTTTTTCCTACACACAAAAAGGGATTGCCTCGGGGGCGACAGACGAGTGAGGAGGCGAGTAAAGACTGAGGTCTGCTTGGCGTATCAGTATTTCATGTCGCCACACACACACTCGCACACATAGACATACACACACACACACACTCTGGCAGATACCATGCAAGATTCATAGACTCATAAATCTTTAAGTATTGAATACCATTTTTGCATATACTACACATAAGTAAGAACCTCACGCCGTCGAAAACTTTATCCGGCCACCAAGCAAGCCACCAAACCCCATATCTGTAGTCCCCACGTCGTTGTGTTGCGTGGCCAGCAGCAGCAGGAGCAGCAGCAGGAGCAGCCGCCTGGTCGAAAATATTTGCAAACTTTGCTTGAGGTGAAAGCAAACAACGTGGCGCCGCATACCAACAGCCAACAGCGAACAGCCAACAGTTGTTGTAGTAGTAGTACAATATTTCTGGCCGAGCGGCAACATTGGATGCCAATTTAGCGTAGATCCGACGTGGCAGTGACTGACCCAATGGGGGTTGTGGGGGAAGCGAGGAGGTAGAACAAGTAGTGTGTAGGGTTGTCGCCACGGGCGCTTGTTTGTTGGCCAACTGCGTACCCGCTCTCTCTCTCTCTGTCTCTCTAGCTCTCTTCTGGCCAAAATCCACCAAATATAATGTTGTATCTACGCACACAGCCCGCATGTATGCTCCATATGCTTCAAGCACTCACAAACAACACTCGTTCAGTATTCGCACTCGCACTCGCACTCGGACTCACACACTCACTCGCGCACTCAGTGAAGCGTTCGAATTGTGGGTATATACTCGTCGTATTCATGAAATGGAATAACTAATGACTTTATGCTTGAAGCGTGTTTTGTTAATTGCATTTGCTAAAAACGAGCCACAAACACACACACACACACACACACACACTCATACTCACACACAGTTCCTTCTTTTCTAATCGAGGAGCGGGTGACTTTGGTGGGTGGTGGCTGCTGTTGCTGCTGCTGCTGCGGAAACGGCAACTTTATTGGCTGCTGGTGGGTTCAACTTCTTATGGTTATGGAGCATTAAATGCGAAGAAAAATTTCAATAGCCGCTGCGCTGCGGCCACCGAAACTTAACGAAATGAAAGGAAGCAAGCTCATAGATAGCGTAACCACAACCACAGTTACAACAACAACAACTTCAGTAACAAATACAAACAGCAGTAACAACTACAACAACTTAACAGACCGGGGCTAATGAAACCGCAGTTGAATCGTGGAATGGGAATAAAGAAATGGGAATAAGACGAAGAGAAAATCGCTTCTCAAGTAGTTGGCAACGTCAACGCGGCCATTGCACAGTGGTTAAATATCACGCTTTAAAAATTTTGCAATACTTTTCTCTACTCTATTGCTAAAATAAGTTTTTTTTTCTCTCTTACATTTTTAATTAAATATTTTGCTGTGACATTGAAAAAAACTAAAAATAAATATATTTTTTTCGGTATGTCTGGTAAGTTTTTCAATGTCCTCGTTTGCATATTCTATGGCAATGTTTATTCTGTGCAATTCCTGACTTCATTTAATTAAAAATATGCCAAAATGCCTGTGTTTGTTCTGTAAACAGTTGCGACAAATAAAAACAACTAAAATGAACGAACTGCGAGATACGCGTTAGACTTAGTTATGCACAGCTACGATAGATAATAAATTTATGCAATTTGCCAAAGATTCCGTTATGTAATACGAGTATTTTACATTTCGGATTTTTATTCGTCAGATTGTATGTAAAAAATAGTAAATACATTCAACAGTCAAGATGCTTTTTTGCTAAATTGTAAATTTGTAATTTAATACTAACTAATTACCATAAATTTATTGATTTGCATTTAAATGATGAAATTATACAATTTAATATAATTCTATTACAATTAATTTTAATTTAATGCACTTTAAATTATTGAATTACAGCTAAATTGTGAAATTCAATAGTTTTATTTATTATTAACAACTAATGCAATTTAAAACAGCTAAATGCCACATTTACATTGAATTACATTTCATGGGTAATTTTTATATAAATTGCATTAATTGTAATGCAATACAGTTAAATGTAATTCAATAACTAAATGCCATAAAATGCTTTACATTTAAACGACAAATTAATAAATCGTTTATTACAATAATTGAATAACATTTTATAACTGAATTTGATAAAACCTTATTTATTTATACATTAATCATATGGTAATTAGTTGTTTTAAATAAATTGAAATAAAATTACCTTTTGAATTTCATTAAATTATTTAATTAAATCGAATAAGTTTTGACCACTGTGCGCTGTCGCGTGGGTGCGTTGTTGCTAGTATCTTTTCATAGGTTGGTGCTAATGGTTCGACCAACTATGATGGCGACAATTTGCCAATGCATGCGATAAGCCCTGTAGAAGAAGACGGCGAGTGACAACAGATGTATAAATGTGTGTGTGAAGGGCATGTGGTTGGATGGCTGTGGTTGGGGGTGTGTTTTAGTGGGGACAGCGGAAAGTATTATCAATTGGGTTTTGACGTGTGATGTGTGTAGTTTTTCGGGAGGCTATTTTTGTTGCAAGCTCGTCAAGTGGCCCGTCAATGGCTAAGCAAAGAACGAGACGAAGATTGAGTTTTTGTTATCGTAGTAAAGCGTCAAGTTTTCATACGATGACCCGAAAGGCATCTCACAACATATCACATCACATCGTTCTCTGTTTACAATTTATTGCCTCTTGAATATACACACAAGTGTGTATGGAGTGTGTTATTGCTTTTGTTTCGAATGTATAATATTTAATTTGGAGTTAAGCAGACTCCAAACACACACACACACACAGAAATTAATCAAGCATGTGATTACTCAACGAGTTGGGGCATTTTCCATGTTATATATAATATTAGGTTTTAGGTTTATGCGTCAACAAGTTGATCAACTGTAAATGGATTGTCTCGCAGCTCTGCAAGTAATTGACTCAAGTGTGCTGCACTCAATGCACTTGCCAAGCTAATTGAACTAATTGGACTCACCAGTTAGTCAGTCAGTCAGTCACTTATCCTGTCGTGCAGTTAACTGGTGTCCATCCAATTTGCGGTCGCTTACGTATGTATGTGTATGTATGTGTATATGTAATATCTTGGCCGCAATTATGTGAAAATAAATACTTGAATAAGTGGCTTTTAATTAAAGCTTAAAAACACACACACACTCACACACTTACACACTGAGAGAGCCGCAACGAAAAAGAGAGAAAAACCTGTGAAAATATGAAAAACGAAGCACTCGACGAAAGTCAAAGCTTTGATTGGTCAAGTCAAATGGAGCATCCTGCCTCCGACATGTACAACCACATTGGCCACAATCACGTGAGTGTTTCTTGCTGAGTGTATGTGTATGTATGTGTGTGTGTTTGTGTTTGCACTCATGCTTTACACGAGTGCTTCAAACGGACAAACATCCGAGTACTGAGCGGGACAGTCACGTCCACATGGCTGCTGCTGTTTCATGAATTTTCTCTCTGGCTGTCTGTCTGCCTCTGCCTCTATCCCCGTCTCTGTCTCACGCAAAAAGGTGCCTGGCGGGTCACTTGAGCATGGATGGCTTCCTCGACGTTCAATTTGTGTACTTAAATTCATTTCACTTTAATTACGAGGGTATTCCATTTAATATTTGATGGCTTCTGCCTCCTCCTCCTCCTCCTGCTGCCATTCACAATTTTCCACAGTTCCCAGCTGCTGCTGCTGTTGCTGTTCATCTGCTAAATGTCTATCGTCATCGTCAGGCTGTGTGATGGTCGTCATACATATCCTTGTCATCGTTCTCGTCCCTTGGCAACACGTTATCCTCTTCATTTCATTTTTGTTTGCCATGTAAACATTTAGACTATAAACTGAATTAGGGTATTCATAAAATGCGTATGCATATTATGACCCCAAGAAAACATCACATGTACATCCGTATGTGTGTGTGTATGGGTGTGTGTGTGCGAGTGTTTAGATAACTTCAACTACCTGTCTCGCTAGCGGCCTTATTCGACATTTGAGAAATTAAATTCTTATGCCTCTCTCCAATAGCTATTTCGCCATTTCATCTATGGCTTTCAATTAAGTGCAAAACAAGTTTTTACCCAGAGCTTCTCTACCTCCGTTACCTGGGCTAAACATTCTAATTTTCTTCGCTTTTTTGGTAAACTGAGCTGGCGGCCAAAATCAAAATGGCATATTGGAAAATACGTAAACTGATCGGATGACATAAAAATGCCTTTTAGAGAGCGAATGTGAATGCGAGTATTCCAGCTAAATAGGCAGCAACAAGCTAAGCTAAGTTGCGCTGCGTTGTGTTGTCTTCATCTTTTTTTGGTGTTTTTTTGTGGCACGTTGACGAAGTGGCATGGCATCATCAAATACCAACAAATGGTGTAAAATGCCTCATTGAATGCTGCGCGACGTCTCGAAGCACTACTTACCTTATACATACACACACACAAATGTTGTATATATCTTGTATATATACATATATAGTCAGCAGATATGGCAAACCACTCGCTGTCTGTCTGTTTGCATTCATGGCAACAACATTTACAGCGGGGCGTAGGGGTTGGGGTGAAGTATTGGCAGATTGGGGGTGTCTTTGCCGCTGAGTTGTTGTCGTCGACGTCGTTGATGGCGACCTGCGTTGGCCTCGTCGCGCAATTGCTTTTCGGGGTTTGGGTTTGGTTGATGGCGATGGCAACGTGGCGAAAACAACAAAAGAAAACGCTGGGCGGGGAAGGACGCTCTAAGAACGTGCGCTGCTGCTGAGATTTGTTGTGCCACCTACGCTGCCTAATGTGCGGCATGTATAAGTAAATGTAGCTCTGTGTGTGTGTGTGTGTGTGTATTTGTTTTACAACCACAGCTAGTAGGAAAAGAGAGAGGGGAGAAGGAAAAGGTGGCAAAGTTGCAAGGGACGATGCTTTTTATGTGACCATTTCCACTGTGACTGCGAATGAGACTCTGCTACTCTTGCTGCTGATGCTGTTGCTGCTGTTGCTGTTGCGTTCGTGTTCATTAACGTTGCTATTACATTTTAACACACCGAATCGGAATGTGTCCCGTCGTTGCGTCGTTGTCCTTGCCACGCACCCCATTCCCCCTTCTCTTTTGCTTGCCACACACTTGCTTTGCCTTGCCTTGCCTTTTACTTTCATTTGTCGGTCCGCTCATTTGTTGAGTTTTTGTGTGTTTTGTTGTATGTTGAAATATCCTGTTTAACTTTATTTCATTTTTCCACAGCATCCGACACGTGCCTTCCACACACACATACATGAGCAAAGTCCTTCTCTGTGTGTGTGTGTGTGTGTTTTAGTTGGTATGCATAAATATTTACGTTTGTTGTTGTCTTATCAGATCATTTATGGCCATATATGGGGATGGGGGGAGGAGGAGGAGGAGGAGGGGAATGTTGCGAGGTCGCTTCGCATTACTCTTGTTATTTGCATGTTGTAGAAAAATATCAATTTGCGCACCTCCGACGTCGCAGTCGACGTCCGCAGCGAACGTTTAACATTTTCCGCTATTTGCAGGCCTTTTGTCCTGTTTTCCTTCATTTAACACACACACACACACAAACACACACTCGCACACTCACATACTTGCACGATAGGCAGTTAGAGATACAGACACACAGCAAGAGTGTATCTAAATGTTGTGCAAATGCTTGTGGGGAGTGCTGCTTCTCGCATTTGAATATGAATTTATAGCAATGTGCTGGCGACATTGCGTATACGCAATTTATGTAATTCGTGGCGCTATTTGCATAACAACTATGAGCACTTTCATCTCGACCTAACCTCTGGACTGTATCTCTGCTCTCTGTTCTCTGTTGTCAGTCTTGTCCTTGAATGTTTCTCTCCTTCGTCCATATGGCAAATATATAAATTTAGTTATCTGCCCACTGTTATGACAATGATACCTACATAAGTATATAGTATACTTGTAGTACTCTACTTATGGCTGAACTTTGCGCTGGCACAAAAAAAGCATAAAAATCCATCGTCCACTCCATTTTTATTTGAACTTCCTGCTCGGATTTATCACTGCCGCCCTTTTGTTGCCGCATTACTGCAAATAGAAAGGTAAAGTGCAATTTGGTGAGCATCTTTGGCACAGCCAACGATTGCCAGTGACTCTGACTCAAGTAACTCGAGTAGCTGGCTGGCTTATTCCCACGAGTCACGTAACTTCCGTTAGCGTCTACGTGGCCAAGAGCTAGCAACAACGCTCGTTGGACATTAATAAATTTTATGCTTAGCAGCGGCCCCCAATAACTTTCCAGATAATATCTAACAATCACCCAACAGTAGCTGCAGCATCAGCAGTAGCCGGGAGCTCGAAGAGTTTAAGTCTCCCCCTTATCAAATTGTTAAGCAGTGCTCAACTACGACGGGTCAGTCTGCCATTTCATACTTCCTGCAGTTTCGTGGCAACATTTCATGTTGCATACCACACATTTTGGGGCCGCAACACTAATGAACACGAAGGCAAACAACAACTACACACATTCACATGCCTGTTAGTCTAACAGTTGAGCCGCCACAAAAAAAAAAAAAAGAAAAAAAAATAAAAGCGATGACATCGTCAACTTCGCACAACTATTCACATGTCGTATACGTAATGTGTGTGTGTATGTATTTGTGGTGGGTGAACGTGAGTGTGTGTGTGTGTGAGTGTGGTCTAAGCCAAAGTGCCAGTGGTTTGACTTTGTCGTCGCGACACTGCATCAGTTTGGCTCTGATTTAGAAACTTTCAGCTCGACTTTCTGCTGTTCGCTTTTGCGTTCATTGCATTTCCTTTCCAATTAAATTATTATTTTTGTTGTTGTTGTTGTTGCTGTTGCTTGTTCAGCTGTTGCTTGGCAAACGGATTGAATAAGTCGAGTCAAGAGCAGAGCGTGGATAATTGGCATTGTTATCGAGAGTATTTGCTGCGCTTTATGACTTTAGCTAATTACGTATACGCAACGTTTGCCGCGCTCCAATGCGCATATTTGACCTGATTACTTATGTAAAACCTTGTATTAATAAAATTTATTAAAAATGCCTTTTGACATTGATGAGCTTTAAAACAAAGCAAGTATATTTCATATACATAAACGTTTTTCCCCCTCCCTCCCCAACGACATTCTCCATTCCCATGCGGGAAGAAAGCCTTGAGAGCCTCGAGGCGGATGGAAGACGGAAGGCGTCGAATTCATGGGAACTGTAGTTGTTGTTGTTGTTGTCCTTGCTCTCGGCATGTGTCCCGAATGTCGTTTAAGCAATACACGCACATAAATTCATGTATACATGCATGGAGAGATACTTCGGCTGCCCCCGCCCCCTTGGCACGCGTATTTACTGAGCGTATTTAGTCAACATTGAAGCAGAGCGACTCCGAGATAGAGACACTGTAACAACAGCGCAACAGAGAGATAAAGATAAAGCGCCGCCGTCTATCGATACCCGTATTTTGGCAAATAATAAAAACGCAAGACAACTGCGAGAATGAAAAAAAATAAAAATAAAAATATATTTATATATATATTTATATGTGTGTGTATGTGTTTATGCATAAAACAAAAGGAAAAGCACACACACAACTGATAAAGCAAAATTGAACCTCCGTCCCCTTACCCCTACAAGAGAGAGAGAAGTACTCCAATATATTCATCCACTTGGTGTCGCGACTCAACAGCCTCCATCTGCTTCGATTTTGATTTGACCGGGTTTCTTGTTTTTTTTTCCTCCTTTTCTTGCTGCTTTTGTTCTCTTAGTCGTCGTCGTCGTCGTCGCTTGGTCTCAGCTGGTTGTGCGACCACTTTTTGGTAGCATCGTCTTCTTCAATGTGATTTCGAGTGGGGTACGAGAGGAGTCGATGAAAAATTGCCTGTCGCCAATGCTCTTTAGATATTCCAATTTTTAAAGTGTCAAAAATATCCGCTTAAGTATGTATAAACGAGTATATGCTGCATGCATACATTATGTATATGATAAATAAGTATGTTTCGCTCGCTTTTGGGTGTGCGGCTTATATCAAGAATGAATATGTAAGCAGATAATGACTGTCTTCAGCTTCAGCTACAGAGCTACAGCTACAGCTACAGCTCTTTTGGTCCTTCTGCGGCCCACAAACTTAAACTTCTTATTTGTCTGAATTTGTTGGCCAAACAAAACAAAGTAAAAACAAGCAAAAAAAAAAAAAGAAGAAAGCAAAACGTAAAGAATGCTGTGCTGCAAGACATTGTGGCCAAAATGAAATGAATGTTTTTGGTCGACTAACAGTTATGCATTCATTTAAGCGAGTCAATTCTTTAATTTTATAATATCCTTTTTTTCCAACACAGTCATTTTGCACAGGGTATTAAGATATACAAAAAAAACAAAGCACACATTTCATTTTTGTTGTGTTTTGTTTTATTTTCTCAGTTTTTTTTTTTTTTTTTGGTTTGGTTTTTGTACGCAAACTTTTGCTGCAAAAAAGTTGAAATCAACATATTGATTTTTGTTCTTTTGCGGGAGAGATATAAATGTATGCGATAAGGTGGGTGGAGAAAGAGGAGATGGAGGAGGTTGAGGCGTGCCTGGACCACGACCACATCGCTTAGATACACGCCGCTGACGTGTGTATCTTGTATCTTTTGGCTGTGCTGTGTTGCGCTGCGCTGCGAGCATGCTGCAAATGTTTGGACATATTTGCCAACTGTTCCACAAAGAACATTGCTCATTCGCAACATTCATTTATTTGTGCTTTGACTTTTTCATTCGGATCAAAGCGGAATAGTTCGACAGATTCAAATACAAATACGAATACAAATACAAATACATGATACCGCTAATGGTCGTTTTTCTCAGTCATGCATATACATATGTATGTGTAGGGGGAGATGGATGGAATGGACAGATGGACAGATGGATAGATGGACAGATGGGAGTACTATCTATGTATCTATCAAATATCACTCTTCATTCTCCAATTTCATTAACCTTTACAAAGGCAACCTTTTTTTGCTTTTCTTTTGCTCTCTCTTTGTGTGTGTGTGTGTGCGGTGTGTACAGTTTCAGTTTTATCTCCTTTTGCTGTTATTTTGTCGCGCATCCTTTGCGCACACACACACACAGTGACACCTACATGCACCCGCCTCTATAGGCAAATACCAGATAAATGGCAATTTAACAATGAAAAATTAAAAGAAAATACAAAGTATTTTCTGTGCGCCTGTTTTTTTTTTATTTTCCGCCCTTTTGCCGAAAAGAAGCTTATTTCCCACTGCCCGAGCGGGTAATGGACTTGGTAAGTAATTACAGTTGAATTGTGACTAAAAAAGAAACACAGCAGATAGACAAAAAATACAAGAAAAAGCGTGAGAGAGAAAATGAGAGGTTGCCAAATATGTTTTCCTTTCGTTCGCCTGAGCAAATTTGCCCTCATGCCACTTGAATGGACAGCAAATAGTATTCATTGTTGACCATTTGTCATTTGAGCAGAGCCAAAGGTATCATCGATTCTTTTTTGTTTTTGGTTGTACTTTTTATTTATGCTCGACTACGTGATGTTTAATTAATTAGAGCCACGTTAAATATTGCATTGCACAATTGAAAGGCATGAAATATAAATGTGAGAGAGAGAAAAAGAAAAAGAGAGTGAAAATTGTTGCAGATAAATTTCGGTTGACATTTTCAACAGATTAACACCCGATGATAAGCGAGGATTTCTTTTGAAAACAAAAAGATATTTCTATGATGCGATAGTGTGTCCAGTAAGTAGGCTGCATTGTGGATTAACGTTTTGTCACATACAACAAAAAAGCGAAACAGAAAATGAATGGCTTGAAAAGCAGAAAGCAATTGCGTGTACTCATATTCGAGAGTCATGTCTCATCAAAAACAAAAGCGAATCTCTTCTGAATGGCATTCATCAAAGCATGGCGAATTGTGCTTTCAACAAGATTTCCATTAGAGCAGGAGAAAATATAAAGAAAGAAATAGAGAGAGAGAGAGAGAGAGAGGGAGAGGGTGAACAAGCCCACGCTAGAGTCGATTTAACACCCGCCTCAAGCCATCTGAAATCGTTTGGATTGCAATCTACACATGGCTGTGAAACCGCTGGAGACACTTTTAAAATATCATTAACATGGCACGTTCTCACATCTGAGACCGCTGAGACTGCTGACTTTTAACCATAAATCATTGCATATTTCACAGCTTAAAAGTTGTTCTCGTTGTTGTTGTTGTTGTTGTTGCCACTTGGCTGCTTATGTCAACTGGGTATAGCTAATACATTCGACTAAGTTCAACCGACAGACAACTCCAACAACATTTTTCTCGCTCTGCGCGTGTATATACATACACATATATACATGTATATATGTATATTTTTATGTGCAAGTGTGCGTATTTTGTGCTTTTACAATTTACAACGGAACCAAAAAGTTATGAAACTCATTAAAACACGAAACTAATTCAAACACCCCGGGCCTAATTGCCGCCTCATAGCAGCAAACCAAGCATCAGCATTAGTCGTCCTTAACTACCTTCCGCCAACGTAACCAACTCTACACACCACACACACACACACACACACACCCCGCTTGCTTGCTTGGTTGCCCCTTGGGCACTACGAATGATTCCAAAAATTATTTAGCGTTAATTTCCATAGAAAAATGTGCGCGTCAACAGAAATTAAGTGTCCCAGCTAATTTAGCAATGGGGTCCAGGCACCAAGTCCGGGACACAGTCCTCAGGAATTCACCCAGCTCCCAGTTAGTCTTCTCTCTCACTCTATATATATATATATATATACTTATACTATATATATATATGTATGCATATACCCAGCTGCGTGGCTCAGCTGGCGTTTTGTGGATCTGCTGTGTAGCTGTGGAGCTGACGCAGCCATCGCATCGCATTGGAATACTTACAATTTTAATTTGAATAATTTTGCAGGCTTTAAACGTAAATTACCCTCACATTTTGTGTTGCCCGTGCAGTATATTCTTTTTATTTCTCATTTTTTTTTTTTTTTTTTTGCTCTACGGTCTGCGCTCTGCCCTTTTTTATTTGTATACCCTGGCGCACATAAAGTGTTTAAAAAAGGGTGTTAGACTGTGCAATTTATGCGTGTAGCCGGCAGACGCCTATGCGTATACTTAATGCGCTCAGCTCGTGTTAAGTATACGCACTGGAGGCGTTGATAAATGAGCCAGAGATAAATGCGTTAATGTTATGATGCAAACACAAACACGCCGAGTAGTATCATCAAGTCATCAAACATCAAATTGTTATTGCTATATTCTCTAAATAATTCAATACGCAAACATTTCACAATTATTTCGTAAATTGCCAATAAGCCTGTAAGCTGAGCCTCGCTGTTGACAAGCCCCCAGGGTATGTGTCAGTCAATCATATGCGTTTTGGGCACTCTTAGTTGATTTTTTTATACGTTTTTTTTTTTTTTTACTTTTGCATAAGCATTTTGAGAGATTAAACTTGGCGTACTTGAATGTTATTACACGTACCAGCGTCAGCGACGCCATGAGGCAGAGGCTGAGGTCTAAAATACTAAGGGCTGAGGGCAGAGGTTGTGGCAGCGACGTCGACTATGACGACGACAACGTTGCCCAACGCCAACACTTTCATTTATTATTATTTTTTACGCTCGGTTCGCGCCACCCCTTAACCATCTAGCGCCCAATTGTTTGCCACCACCACCGCCATCCGCACAACCAGCACCACCCAGAGGGCCCCAAAAACCAACCCATACAGAAAAATCACACATCGTTAGCTCAGCATTTTTTTTCTCGCCCTCGCCCTCTCTCTCTCTGTCTTTTTTTTGCCTTTCGTTTCGTTTGCTTTTTTACGGCACGCGTTGTGCCCTTGTCCCAGTCAACTTGGTGCTACCAGCAACAGCAACAGCAACAGCAACAAACAGAGCACACAGAGAGAGTCCCATAATGTGGAATTTTCGTAGCATTTTCCATAAAAATTGCTTTGCTTGCTTGCCAGACGGGGACCCGGAGGAGAGACGATGCTGAAGCCGAAGAAGCTGTAGACGTAGTTGGAGATGACGAGACGAAACTGAAGCTGAAGCTCAAGCTAAAGACGAAGACGAAGCTGAGGGGCAGGGCTGTCTTCTGTTAACTGTCCCGTTTGAGTTTGTGGATACATTTGAGCACTCACACATACACACACATAATATGTAATGTGTGTGTGCGCTCAAAGTTTCTTTATTTAATTCAGTGAACTGTAAAATGTGCTGAAATGTTAGATTATTGCTTTCGAGCCAGCTGAGTAAAGCAACCAACTAGCGACCAGATACTTTTCGCGTTCTTTCTCATTGGGTATTTCTTCCACTCTTTCACTTTCCCTATCCGTCCTGGCCTATCCCTCCGTCCTCGGTTTGTTCGTCTTTCTTTTTTTTCCCCCATACCCAGACTAGCAACTTTTGTTATTGTAGCTGCCGCTGCTGTTGCTGTTGATGTGGCTGTTGCCGCGGCTGTTTCTCTTTTTGCCATAACAATTTCGAACTGCACTCCTTTGACAAGATAATACGTTGATAGCCCCCACAGCCAGTTTGTAGATCCCAACCAAGAAAAGAAAGCACACACACAAAAAAAAGAAAAAAAATGAAAAGGAGAAGAAAACCAAGAAAAAATTGGGCAATTTGCTTACACAACCAACAACAAGAACGGCAACAAGAAAGTAGCAACAGCAACAGAAACGGCAACAGCAGCAGCCACAACAGCAACAGCAAAGGCAACAGCAACAGCAGCGGGACCCAGTTGAGTTGGGTGTGGAATCCATTTTGGGATTGAGTAAAAGGTTAGCGGCACGTGTTGAAGTCGCTGCACAATGCCATAGAAAGAGATGGGGCGACACTGGAGCGAGTGAGAGCGAAAGGGCGCTAGTGAAAGATAGGTAAAGTCGAGAATTCAAAGCAAAATGCGTTGCGTTGCCTTTCAATATTTTTTGCTAAGTGGCATTGACGTGCTTCTCAAAAGCAGCGCTGGGTCGACAAAAGACGAAGGACGTGGAGCGTGGGACGTGGGACGCACATCAGTTTTTGCCTTCATCAATAAAGTTAATTTTAAATATATAAATATTTATTATGAATTTCACAAGTTAATCGATTGTTGGCATAACTTTTGGGTAGTTGCAACAACAACAAAAAAAAAAAACTCAAGATGCCCACTTAGATACGCCTACCAAAAAGCCAACAGCATTTTACAGCACTACATTAGGCTTAGTACAGTTTGTTTTTTTTTTTACTGGTGTTTAGTCACTTGATCTTTATATGCTGACAATTTAGATAAGCTTGCTTGAACTTATTTGCTTAAAGAAAAGAGTTGAATTTGTAAAAGAACGTGAGTAAAGTTTGGGAGATAAAACGGATTTGGATTTAAAATAAATACTAAATACTTTTGATTTATATTTGTAAAATTGTAATAGTATAAATTGTGAAATATATACTTACAATACTGAATGAAATTTAGAATACGAAATGAGATTAATTTGTATAGAAAATTGTGAAAAGATGCACAGCATTTATATTCTATTTTTGATTTTATTCGAGAAAATATAAATATATTGGAAGTTACAACAGAAAATTTGTAATAAATTGAAGTTATTTTGATAGTTATTAAAAAAAGGCTCAATAACTATTTTGTAGTAATTTATGAAAGTGCATTCGAGGAAATTTTGAATGACCTTTGCATTTTGTAGTTAAACTTGCATAGAAAATAAAGTGAAGATTTTAAGATAATATGATTACACATGACAATTATTCTGTTTTGGAGTAAATTGTAATGGAGTAAATTGCTAAAACTGGTAAGCAAATTATGTATAAATTGAAACTCATTTGAATTTCAATAGTTTCAAAAATAAATGATCAACTATTCGATTTACATTCGATTTACATGTCTGGTTGTCAAAAAATGATAAAAACAGTTATGATTAAATATAGCTACTTCATATGTCTTACCGGTTTTAAAAGTTTATTTTAATGACTGATTAAAATGTTGCTACTTTACTCCAATTTTCTCCTCACTTATAATCTATTATTCTTATTGTTAGTAATTGATGGATGGATTACTCGCAGTTAATCGGCATTAATAACTAAGAGCTTGGCTTTTACAGCATTGCACTTAATACACCTTTGGATAGTTTCGATTAGAAAGAGGGAGAACGTTAAAAGTGAAGGCATGGGGAGAAGGCAGAGAGGAAAGCCATGTGAGTATCTGTTGGAACTCAAAGCATCTAAAAAAGTAACATTTTTAGTGCTTTCGTCGGCTAAGCAGCTTACGTACTTAGCTCTACGTAAACTGTTAAAGACCATCCACATACTCGTAAGCAGAAGTGCAAGTTTGAGTATGAGAGTGAGTACTCGTTTGTGCAAGTCTGAGTGTAAAGTTCTCCACTCCCACTCGCTGTAAATTGTAGTGTATTCAGTTGCAGTTTTCAGTCACGGCATTTACGTTCAGCTCTTTGTCCATTCCATCGTTTAACGAGCCAGATGATAAATTCTGTGCATGCGCTAACGAAATTTTTGTTAGTCTCCCATAATCTTAATGACGAAACTTAAAAATTTACGTGAGCTGCCTTGAATTATGCGCCCTTCCACCTTCTACCAAACCCAGGACGTAGGGAGGGGGAGTGAGTGAGATGGGCGTGGTTGGAGGATTACCTGTTAACAGCTGCCAATGTTGTGTCCCAATATCCCATTCTCCCGAACTTGACTGTCAGCTTTTTGCATTAAGATACGCCGCACATTCAAAATCAGAGCGACACACGCGATAGCAGGAGATGGAGGCGAGAGCACGAGAAACTGTCGCGAACCACGAACCACGAATCCTCAAGCTGAAGCTGTAGCTGTAGTCAGAGCCAGCGATGAAGCTAAAGCCAGACAAAAAGCATTGTAAATTGGGGTCGACAGAAGCGGCAACGACGGCAGCAACAGCAACAAACAAAGTGCCAAACAGATTGGCTCTTGGCCGGACAGACTGAAAGGGATGGGGCCTCAAAGATGGGAGATGGTGGTAGAAGGGAGGAATGCAGGGATTGAAGGGATGGGAGAGATGGGAGGTAGGTTGACTTGGTAAATGCAGCGCTCGGAATTGACGTTTAAGCGGCGAGCATTCGCTTTCCTGCCACACCGCTCTATCAACTTGCCACTTGCCACTCGAACTTGCGCCCAGCACGCGCGATTGTCGACACCAACAACAGGCAACGTTGCTCGCTCCTCTATCTCCTCCTCTACTTCCTGGAGCAGTCGCCACACCCAGCGGCTCTCGATGAGGCAGCCATAGCTGTTTATGTCCTTGCTTCGCGCTGTCTGCTCGTTCGTGCCTAACGAGCTGCACTCCAAAAAAAAAAAAAAGAAAGGCGAAAGAGGAAAGCAACGGCAAAAATAAAAATATAACGAAACGCTTGAGGCGCTCGGCACAGACTGAACGCGTTGGCAATGGGATGGATAACCAAGTTGCTGGATGCTTCGTTGATTTCGTTTGATTCCTTGGCCTCGGTGCGTCGATGAGGCTGCTGATGCTGCTGCTATGGAGTCCTTGCCCCGACTTCGCTGATTATTGTTGTTGCTGCTGTGTCGCCGTCTCCTGTCTCCTGTCTGCCCACGGCACTTGGTCTGGTCTGATGTGGCCACGATGCTCTTTGGCGGTTGTTGTCACCTCCACCACTTGCCTCGCCTCGCCTCTCCTTGCCTCACGACCGCCCTCTTAATTTGTAGTTGGCAGCGCGTGTTGTTCTCCAACACAGATTGTTGATGTTCGATTTAATTTTAGCGCTGCTGATTTTTGCGTTATTTATTTTATTATAATACCCTTTACATTTAACGGCGCGATAAGGCATATTGACTCTGACATTAATTGCTTGGCCGTGTTTTGCCATTGTTGAAAGCTCCCCAAAGGCGGCCACGGTTACTGCCACTTGAGCACGGCTTTTATTGACGGTCATTAACGTCAGTGACAGCGACAGCGAAGTCAAGACGAAGACTTTTCAGCACTGCTTTCTCCCTTCCAAGTTAATTAGACAATTTCCAATTGCAAAGAAAAAAAAGGGAAGAGAGGAACTATCATGGTAGATAGTTGGTTTTTAATTGTTTAATTGATTTTTTATGCAAACTTCGCTTTTTATTTGTGCAAAGATGAGCGTCAACACTTTAAGACAGCGACTTTTTTGTGGGGGCAGCGATCCGTCAAGTTGCAAGTGCAATTGATAATATGTAAAGTCATTAAGCTGATGGCTGATGGCACAAAACCACATGAGCTGAAATTTGCGTTTTGCTTTAATTACATTATTCGCGCTTAGAGGTGCGAGGGTTGTCAGAGCAACAGCCACGAACTCAATTCAGTTTAAACGAAATGAGAAACCACAAAATGACAACGGATGCAAGACATGTTATGCATTCTAAAAAGATCCAAAGAGCCAAAGAGCACAGCAATTGCGCATATTGATTGAAAATTTGAAAATGAGATGTCGTTATGGTGAAACGTGTATCGATCTGGAGCTGACTACAAAGTCAAAGCCAAAACATGAAGACAACTTTAGCTGGCAGCTGAATTTGTTTGGAAGCTGCCCTCGCTTATGTTTGTCTTTGAAATTCGAATATAATTCATAATTAAAGCCCAAAAGTATGCAATGAAAAGTTAAATTAGGCAATTCTAATATGATTTGAGGACTTTAGGCATTGTTTTACTTGAGATTAAATATGTTCGTGTGCTTAAATGTATCTCTGTCTCTGGCAGGTAATAGGTTTAATAAGTATCTTATTATGTTAAGCTCGCTTGAGTGGGTCGACAACAGCAGCAGCAACAGCAACAGCAACAAGCAAATGGCAAACAATAAAATGAATATTAGCTTTGGAGACACTATACACAGATAGTGAAGGCATATATGCATATACATACATACATATATGTATTGTGTATTTCGATATATTTGTTGTATTTAGACAACTTTTCTATGGGTTTCTTGCCACATTTGTTTGCAATTGGCGTGTGTTGAGCTTTAAACATGGCATTCGAATTGTGTCTCATACTTCTCTGCCATTGTCTTTTGTCTCTTTGTCAGAAGTATCTCAAGCAGTCACATACACTCACACACACACACACACGCACACTGAGCATACGCACACACTCATGAATATTCATAGATAGCCAAACGTGAATGGTATTTGCGTTTGTATTTGCAATTGCTTTAGCTTCGCTTTGACATTGCAAATAGAAACAACGAAGCGATTGTTTAACGCTATGTGTGTGAGTGTATTGTGTGTGTGTGCCGAAGATACACACACGTGCCTAATCAAAATGCTGCATTAAAATAATCTTTATTTCGGGTATTTTTAGCTGCTTTTATTTGGCCTGGTAATGATTAACAAAGGCGATTATAGCTAAACAAGCGAAGCAACCTTTTGAGGACTCTCTCGCATTCGATTTTCTCGAATTCCTCTGCCAGTAATCTGGCAAATCTGAGCAACTTCCTGGGATTAGCTTCCACCGAATGCCAACTGAATGTATGAATGTGTGTATGTGTGTGTGTGTGCGGGGGAGTGTGTGCGAGTATGTCGCATTTGCTGGGGCCTTTACAATTTAACGCACTGCCAAGTTCAAATACACAAAAGCGCCGCCTTCGACTTGGCCTACAAAAACACACACAAACCGAGCAGCGCCACAGTATGTGGCATGTGGCAGGCAGGCAGGCTAGCAGGCTGGCAGTAGCTGGAGTGCGATATAAGGTGGGACTGGCTACAAGGCCCCAGAACGACCCAATGCACACGCCTCCGTTAACAATAATTTACGCAACTTTGCGCCTCTTTTGTAAAAAGAAATAACTTACAAAGTCCCAAAACATGCGAATCCAAAAAGCAACTGCGGAGGGGAAATGGCAACAAAGAGACGGTCGGCGGACCTGCAAAATTCATAGTAAAAGACCATTAAATTATCCAGTAGTGACTGTAACACTTGGCAAGGGAGAGACGTTGACGGAGGGGGAGGGGAAGGGGAAGAAAGTGGCATGGCCTGGTCCCAAGGACACGTGAGGGGCCAAAACAATAAACGTTTGTGGCACATTTGTCAAAATGCTGAACCACAAAGAACTCGCAAGCAAAGCTTTAAGAAAATCTGCGAGATGCCAGCGACAGCAACAAAAATACAAAAATACAAAAAAAATCGAAGAAAAAACGAAGCAATCGCTCAATATTTTATTAGAGTAATTTGATATTTGTTTCCCCCGCGGCCCTCGCTCGCGTCTGCTGTCAAAGCATATTGACTAATTTTTTGACACCGCTCTTTAATATTTATTAAAAGTCTTGTGCGTGCCGCCACTCTGGGGAATTCATCTCACTAACCGAAAACTTTTTGTTGTCGGCGATGGCAGCTTCAAAGCGGCCAAATGAACGATGCGAGCAAAGCCCAAGCTAAGCTCTGCTTTCCTCGTTGCGGTGCGATGTTAGCTTGAGGTTTTTCACTTTGTTTGACGGCAGCACCAGCAGCAGCAGCATCTTGTCAGTCCTTCCCTCCCTCCAGCATTCATTGAATGGAAGTGTTGGCTATGTACATATAGTCAGCACGTCAATGCCTATCTACTCCCCATTTCCCTCATCGTGAAAGTTGACTGCTGTCTGCCAAACCAGCGAACTGATGACTGCCACTCCTGTTTGCTGCCGCTACTGTAATTTCGTTTTTAACGTCACTGAAATTTTGCATTTATTACATCGAACGCCTTCATTACATTCACACAACTGACAAGTGACGAGCGATTTCAGCGCGTGGGCGTTTTCGCACAGTGGCACAAAATGTATGTTGCCAAACTACTGTTTAAATATGCGCGCGCGTTGCCTGCGTATTTATGGTTAGCGGTTAAGCAGTCGAGCTGATTAACCGGTTCACCGATTCGAGTTGCCAACTACATAACAATTATAGCGCCGTGAGGATAAATGCCATGCGGTAATTTGGCAATGCCAACTGAATGCAATGAATAAACAGCAACGAGTTCGAAATAAAGTAAACACAAATTAACATGTATGTAAAAATATAATTATAATACATTTACTGTCAATTTGGCATGGCAAAATAATTAGCAGACATCACAGCCACTAGTTGGCGTTGCCAACTGCATGCAAAGTTATTGTCAGAGATCGATGTGGCCAGAGAATGCAAACGAAAACGAAATGAAAATACTGTCAAATGAAGAGCGACATTTAAAAGCAAAGTTTGATTAAAAATTAATTAGCGTCGGACATTTGCGATTGATAGTTGTAGCGAGAATTCTTGAAAACAGTTGTAAATATTGTGATTTAACAATTGGTTTTACACAAAAGGAGCATATTTAATTATTATGTACTTCTGAAATATTCAAATAAGTCTGTGTGTGTGTGCTCAATGCAAACCTCATTCTGTTTGCAGTCGATGCAGCCACTCTGCACTTCAATTAATTTAAGCATGAAATTGTAATTATCCGATTTTCACCTTTATACTTCACGATAACTGCATTTAATCAATTATTTACTTGAAGTGAAATCAATGCTTGGGCCTCATTTAACAAACGCCACGAAGACCCCATTGTGCTTGTGCTTGATGCTTGTTTGCTGAAGGCCACTGCAGCGCAGTCCAGTTGAAGCAAACAGCAACAGCAATGTTGAATATTTCCAGTGTTGTTCGCAGCTTCCACTCTTCCATACTTCGACCCTTCTTCTTCAGATCCCCTCGATCTGGCATCTCTAGCAAGCTGAAGCAAGGAGCATTGCATGAGCCGTTCTCTGCCTGTCATTTAGTATGTAAATTGAGATAAATCGTTTCTCGTGTCTGCGATACACATAAATACACACACCAACACACACACACACATACACTTATAGTTGTATATATTAACATATACATATGCATATATAGCAGCCGCAAGAGGCAGCCATTTTATATATGTATGTATGCTATATATAGAGCCATATACTCGGGTATAGGCAATGAAATACATAAGACAGCTTGCTATAAGTAAGTAACACGTTCACGTCCTTATGCTCAACACCAACAGCAGAAGCAGCAGCAGCAGCAACGGCAACGGCAACAACAACAATGGCAAGAAAAGTAATGGCAACATTGCCGCACTTGCCGCGTCGCGTCGCGTCTCGTCGCGTCGGCGGCTGTCGCTGATGTATGGGGCGAATGTGGCATACGGCGCGTATGAGTTATTTCCTGTTCCCAGCCATTTTATTATTAAAAACGCCAGAGAATCAGCGTCAGAGTGAGATAGAATGCTGAGAGCGTGACTTGCTTTGATGTTGTTTGACTGAATGCAACGAAGTTGACGGAGGCTGTCGAGGGGCGTGGCAGCAGGAGGACAACAGCTGCCGTCGTTGCTGCTGCAGCTGCAGCTGCTGTTGCTGCAACGACGAGGCAGGCGGTGTTGCACGCCACTTGAAGCTTTAAGTGCATAATTGACTTAATTAGCCACCAAAACGACTTTTGGTTTGCACTACGCTCTGTTCAGCAAATGCGCAGCTCCTTGGAGGCGCTGTGCTTCAAGGACTCGAACTCATACTTACAACACCAACAGCACAGCAACAAACACAACTACAAATTCCCAACTTCCATGAGTACATAGCCTGCTTGCTTGCTTGCTTGGATGGTTGCTTGGTTGGTTGCTTGCTTGCCTGCTTGTTGGAGGTGCTCTCTGGCTGCCAAACTGATTAATCGCCAAACGCTTTGTAAGCACTTTGTGCATGCCGAACCCCAGCGACCCCATTTGACAGGCCCCCGCACCCCTCGCACACACACCCCAAGCGACCCTCTGACCGACCCCAAGCGACCAGCGCCCTTCTCACACAAATCACGAAACCTACACGAGCTCTTGTAATGCGCTTATAAATTTTGTCTGCACAAATTCATTCGTTCGCTTGGCCATCACCTCGCCCCCCCTCTTCCCTCAGCCCTCTCCTTTCTCCTCTCCAGCTGTCGGCTTTCTCTCTCAGTCATCGCGTTCTGATGATGGCTCCATTTGGGTCTCCCTGGCGTAAAAGCTATCGATTATTTATATAGTGCTCTCGCAATGCAACAAATGCAAAAATTTCCGAAAATTTTCCCCACTTTCCATTTTATACTTTTAGGCATGAAAATGCCACGTGCCGCACAGTGACCATCAAACACACAACTCCTCGATCCCCGACAAAATGTTTTTGTTTAATTCTTAATAACGTTCGCCGTGCATTCAATTCAACTACTATGCAAATAGATTTATTACAGTACACTTTGATTAGCATTTCGGTTTTTGTTGGGGGATTAAATAATAATAAAAGGGCCGCCAGCACGTGCCAACGTTTTTGATTCTTCACTTTTGTTGGCGACGACGGATGCGGGATGCGGGAGGTAAAACATAATCTAACCCTAATTAAACATTTATGAATTGGCACAGAAGTAAGCTAAATGAATTCCAGCATAAGTATTTTGGATCGGTATCAACTAACCATGGCTTATAATCGTTCCCAATTGTGGCTGCTCGATTACTGCCTACTATTTTTTGATAACAAATATGAAAGTCCAAATAGCAGTCTTATTATAAAATGATTTATGAGCGTGTCAAATTTCTGTAGGGAACACTTCATTGCAATAAGGTTTATTTTTTATAACAATCATTATCGTTGTTCTAAGTCCTCCGTAGACCTTTAAAAGTAAGGAAAGCTAAGATTTAAATATAGTAAGAAATCAGCTTAATTAAATATATATATTTTAATCTTATATTGAATAATCAATTGTAAGGACTCTATTCACTTAAATTTATATATCAACTGTATCTTGAGTATTCACTAGTAAAGTGTCCTTTCAATTAGTTTTATATTTTCAAGAAAAGCGAACTTATTCTTATAAGTAACGTAAATGCTTTAACTATGAACATATCATTTTAAGAACTTTTATTTAAATGAAGAACATTTCTTTATAATATAGTTTCTGTGTAAGTAACTGATTTTCATATATCTATAAAACGTATAGTTACTGAAATAAACTTTAAAGGTGTTGCAACAAATAAACGATTGTTGACTTGTTGACTTATGCATTGTTTTGGCTCCACTGTGCGACGCCGTAATCCTGTTTCAGTTTAAGGTATATGTATGAACCAATTTACTTTTCATAGAGGTTCCCTTTTAGCGCTTGGAGGCTGTGCAGGAATCTATGGCTTCTATTACTCGTATTCACTCGTAAACACACACACACAGACATTTGCAGCTCCCCTTGCACCTCCGCCCCTCTATCAAAATGCAGCACACAAACAGAGCTGAGCTGAGCTCGGCTAGGCAGACAGTGGCTGCGAGGCGAGTCGAATCGAGTCGAGTCGCGTCGTTTAGGAGGCTATATGTATGCATGCGATATTTTTTGTTTATATATGCCGGGAATATGTGGGTCGGTAATTGCTTTACAAAGAAATAGAGCATAACAAATTTCACGTGGCGAAAGTTTTGTGCGCCTAGTTCGCTTTTCAGCCTCGGGATAAAGATTGGCAATGGAGGGGAGCGGGGCGAAACGGGAGGAGAACGTTCTTGAGCCGCTTTACGGCCGCTTAACGCACTGTGCACGCGGCAAGAAGAACGCGGCCCAAAAACTGTGGTGGAAAAGCGGAAAAGCTAAATGAAAATGTAGAGCTCTCTATCTCTCCCTCTCTCTCTCTCTCTGTCTTCCACGCAACGAAAATGCCAAAACAGTTTGTTAGCGCGTTGTTGTGTTTGTGTGGCGCTTAATCGAAGTTTCACTTAGCAAATCAACAAAGTTGTTGCCAGTTGTTGTTAGCAGTGCTTGTTGTTGTTATCGAAGTTGTTGTTTTTGTTGTTGTTGCTATTCACCTAGGCATGATTAGCATTCCAGCCAAAAGCGAAAGCCACAAACGAGCAAGGACACAACAATTCGCAAAGTGAATTAACATGCCAGAGTCCCGAAACAAGCCACCCAACCAACCAAATCCGCCCAAAAATTGGGGACATCACTTGCCACCCGCCATCGTCATTTGCCGCTTGCCGCTTGCCACTTGCCACCACTTGCCGCCACTCGCTTGTGGTGGTTGGTGCGACATGTTCAACTTTTAATTCACCATTTGCCATTGCCATTGACGTCAGAATCAGTGTCCAATGTGCGAGGGATGGGGCGGAAGAGGGAGAGAGAGAGGGAGAGGAAGAGAGCGGAGCACATTATCTTCCGCAAGCAGCGAGCAACAGGAAGGCGTGGCAGGGGGCGTTGCTGTGCCTAATTGGCCAACGGCAGCACAAAATTATAATTTGCATTTATAATTTTATTGACAATAAAAAGTATTTAATTTTTGTGCTCAAGCGAACGTGCCCCAAAAATCCTGCTGACCGTGGGGCAGACACCAACAAGTCAACGCTTTAACTAATATTTGCCCCAGCAGCAACAGCAGCAGCAGCAACAGCAGCTGGAGCAACAACAACAGCAAAATACTGCGCCAGAATTTGTCATGAAAAATTAACAAAAAAAAAAAAAAAATAGAAAAGGATGAAGAAAAAAGCAAAAATGGAAACTGCATATTTCGACAGCTTTTCAGGCATTTGCTGACGAGCGTAAAAATAGACTGTGGGGAAAGTGAGTGGGGGGAGAGGGAAGGGGTGGGGACGCGCGGACAGTAGGAAACTGAAAGGCTAGCGGAAAACTCGAAAATCCTCTTAATAATTCATAAAACTTTAGAAAACTACTTAACTCTTAAACTACTAACTGAATCAAACTAAACTAAAGCAACTGGCGCTCGTTCTGTTGATGCGATTGGACCAGGAGCATAGATGAACCTCCTCCCCGCCTTCGTTTCCCCCCTTCTTTAAATCTCACACCCTTAAACATATACAATGGAGGCCAAGTGCCTGCTGGCAACAACTGGACGAGATGCTGCTGCTGCTGCTGCTGTTTCAGTTATAACTAAACAGTTACAGTTACAGCTAAGGGCAGCAGCAGCAGCATCTTCAGCTTTTCAGCCTCTGACGCTCAGTCTCTCCCCCGCTCCGCTCCCGACTTCAGCTGTTGAAAATGCTCGCCGCTGGCAACGAGTTAACTTTTGCAAGTTTTTGTCACCCAAGCGAAGCCGAAACTGAGCCTTGGCAACAGGCAGAGAGAGATAGAGAGAGAGAGGGTGAAGAGGGGGTGTTGGTTGGCAACAGCAGCCAGGCAGCCACGGTAGTAGTTCATCATATTTAGTGCTTTGTTAAGTTATTTTGCTGTCGTCCCATAAAAGCGTTGCATATAAAAAATGCACGACTCGGGTTTTTCTATGCCCGCACATCCACTTGCAAAGATTGCAGGCTTGACAAATTTCAGATTGCGTATTTATAAGCTAATTTCGAGCGTTAAAATATATTACAAAAGTTGTCGTTGGGCTCCGCTGAGAACATCAACTTTTGAGCCTTTCAATTCTTCGAAATGTTTCACATACCTCATCCGCATCCTCCTCGTCTTCGTCTTCGTCCTAGTCTTCGTCCTGTGAGACTCTCTTCTCTGTTACTGATGCCTTTATAATTGACAACCCAAAAAGTCTTCTTCTGCCTTTTTGCAATTTCTTTTTTTTTTTAGACATTTAACGCTGTGCCTTTGCTCAAAGTTTGGGTTGCAAAAATTGGGAAACTACTTTACTAAAACTCCATAAACAGAATTTCAAATGAATAGCAATGGCGCTTAAGGATTGCTTACTGCCTCTCTTTCTCTTTCTCTTTCTCCTTCTCCCTCTCCCTCTCTCCCACTATCTATCTTTTTCTCTCTCTCTCTCTGTCTCTCTTTTCACCCATTGCTGCAGCTTTTCATTCAGAATGCTCATCTAATTGGGTCAGCCTTGCTTGGTCATTGACCATTGCAGTTGACTACAAATAACACAGTAATTAACTAAAGTCAACGATGCAAACAAATATCCCAAGAACTCACTCAGCGACTTTAACCGATGCTTCGACTGTCCCAAGTCGGTTGCTAGTGACAATACAATCTCACATTGCAATTATGATTATTAGTATTGGGGTTTGTTGCAAAAATGTGTTGTCTATAATCCAATAGCCAAACAGTTAATCAAGAAGACAAACGACCAACTTGATGTGAAAAAGCGAATCTACTTTTTTTTATACCCGCTACATATAGGGTAGAAGGGTATTATACCTTTGTGTCTCAAGGAAATTTGTATATATGTTTATATAATATACTATATATGTAGGAAATACTTGTATATGACCTAAAAAGCCTTCCTACTACGGGTTTTAGTTCCTTTGGCTAACAATCTGGTATATTTTGTACTCTATAGTATATTTTGACTATATCTATATCCATATACCAAATTTAGCCAAATGTCATCTTTTTAGTATTTTGCGGAATATTAGTTTGGTATACTTTAAAATTAATACCTCACGATTTTTGTTTCTTTAAAAGTGGGTAGCGAGTATATTACAGTTGAGCACACTCGATGTAAGCTTTCTTACTTGTAACTTAAAACTTTGTGTCTCAAGAATATTGTTATATACGAGTATGTATGTATATATAGGAAATCTTTTACTATATATGCCTAAATCGCCTACTGCAGCGAGGACTTATTTTTCCTTTCGCTGACAATCTGGTATATTTTTTACTCTATAGTATATTTTGACTAAATCAATATACCAAATGTACCAGTTGGCATATTTTTAGTATTTTTATGGTACATTTATTTGGTATATAAAATCAATACCGCACTGTTTTCCATTCATTAAAAATGGGTAGCGAGTATCTCACAGTCGAGCACACTCGACTTAAGCTTCCTTTTTTTTTGGGAAAGCATACAGCATGAATTTATTTAGTCTTGATTGCCATAAATTCCAGCTCAGCAAAGTTTTGTTCTTTCTATTTGACTTTTAAAGTTTTGAATCTTAGAAAATTTTCTTTAGAGCGCACAAAATGAGCTGGAAGGAAAGTCGATATGTGGCATGAATGTGGAATTCCCGAGAAAATAATAAACTTTCAAATTACTAATGATCAGCATAAAATTGCTCATTACTCAAGACTTCGAATTCAATATTTATTTCTATTTTTTCAGAATGAATTTCTAGTTATTTTCATTCATTTCTCATTTATTTTAAATGATTTTTTTCATGCAATATTAAAAAACCATTGAACAACTGTTTTGTGGCTTTTACATTGTCCAAACTCATGCATAAATTTGCAATTTTGATTAAACGTTTATTGTTATTTTTGTGGGCTCGCTTTAAATTAATTATATGTTGCAATAATCTATTATTGAAATTGCGTTGCCATCATGAAACACCTTGTTAATTAAATGCTATAAATAGAGAATAATAAAATAATCTTTGTGATTCCTAATTAAGGCAAAACTTTGCGTGTCTGTTTTGTTTGTGTGTGTGTGTGTGGGTGTTTGTGCGCAGTTTTCAACTAATGTACGTGACGTATACGTAATATGAATCATCACTTTTAGTTTGGCGATTTGTGATTTCAAAAAGCGTTTCCTTTGTGCGCGCGTATTGAATGCTTTCATTTTAATGACACATTTAATTAACTGAAAATCAACCCTTGCAGCATAATTATTTGACACATTAAACCGTTTTGTGACTCATCTGATGCGAATTAATGCTCACCCAGACACAGCACAGTAAAAAAAAGGGACGTCAAAGGTGAGAGAGAGGGCAATGAACATAAAACATAAAAAAGAAGAGATTCGACATTTGAAACGACAGCTTTGGAAGCTTTTTGCATGCTGCGAATGATTTGCCAGCTGTCATTACTCTTCCTCCCTCCCTCGCATCGCCATCTCCATTCAGAGCAATCTATTCGAGTCACTTGTGCCACACTCGTTCCACACAATTCGCAATGCCCCGTGGACATATTAGAGAGTCATAAAAAATACAAAAAAAAAGAACAAATAAAAGTTAAATAACGAAATGTTTGAAAAGTTTTCGTCTTGCCATTGTCACAGACGATTTCAGACGATTGTTATCTCGAGTTGAAGTTGAAGTTTTTGGAGTTTCGAGTTGTTTTCAAGTGTTGTTCTAGTTAATTTCAAACGCTGGCAAATGAATCAAATCTTTGACCCAATGTTGTGCTCTGTTTTATTTTGTTGCCCCCCTTCCTCGACTTTACTTTTTAATATGCAGCACTTAAAAGCCGCTTAATATTCTTCCGCATTGCTTTGGCCGCATTCAGAGGCTGCGCCACAGTCCACTGCGGTTTGGGTTATGAACCAAAAATGTATTCACGTATAGAAGAAATGAAAGCCATCCAAACAGCATCCTCCATCCTCTTTCTCTCCCTCTCTCACTCTCTCTCTATGCTTTCCTAAGGAAATGCAACTAATTTCGGGCAGTCTGCATGCAAAATTTGCACACACAACAGCAGCTGCTCCTTCTACTGATGTTGCTGCTGCTGTGGCTGCTATTGTTGCTGCTTCTGTTGCTGTTGGGAATCGCATCGCAGATGGGGCGAGATCCTGTGGGCCTGACCATGTCAAGTAAATGAATATATGAGTATGCCATACGAATAACTGCAGTTCCTCAAAACCAAGTCAACATCCTTTTTGGTTAGCTGCAAACGGAGGCTGCATTATTATTATTGTTGCTCTGGCTGTTGTTGTTGCTGCAGCTGCCGCCGCCGCTGCTGCTGTTTGCTTAACACACTTCCACTTCACTTAATGGCCGCTGCAGTGCAGCACATAACGCTCACACACACACACAGACACACACTTATACACTCACATATGCAAATGTATGAATGAAGAATGCTAAATTCGAGGGGCGCTGCAAAAAAACAATAAAATTGCTTTGAAATTGCAATGCTTTTCTACCTCAGACTAGTAGTCTGGGGAATTTTCCTATTCTGAAAGGCAAATTAGGTCTCTTACAATTTTTTATAATTATTAAATTATACATTTTTATTATACATTCTAAGATTACTAACATATACGCTAAGAAACAGTTCAGCTCTTAAATTGGCGTTGCTCGAAAAATATTTTAGAAGTTTCTTTGAAGATTTTATGTAAAGCAAGAATATGTTTTGTTATGAATCAAAAAACTTCCTTTAGTCTTCTTTTATTATTTAGATATCTGGAAGTGGCGGAAGTCGACATTTAATTGTTCATCCATGAAAAAATTGAACAGTATTCTCAAAAAGAGTCTTAGGTTTTTATTTAATTTAATTGTCAAATTCATGAGTTTGCTTCTTGTTTTTAAAATGTATCTTTTCATTATATATGTATATACATACGTACGTAGCTGTATATCTCTGTAAATGTAACAGTACCTAGTATTAATTTTGTAAAATAGTCGACAGTAAATTTCAAGAGATTTGTATCATTAGCTTTTACATTTTCTGACCATTTTTCTTGCAACTTTTTTTTTTGAGGGGGGAACTTTTCAAGCACACCTTGTGTGACATTCACATTTATGTGAAGTGTCTAGTGTCGTAATAGATCGCCAGCCTCTTCCTTTTTGCCAAGTTCTTATCTGTGTGTGGAGCGAGTTGCAGACGCTCTGCTTAGCTTTGCTTTGCTTAGCTCTGCTTTGCTCTGCTTGACTCCTGCCTCGACTCCTTCAATGCTGCGCTGCGGGCGTTGTTAGCCTTAGCCGCCTGGCCTTAGTCCTGGCTACGTTGCGTTGCGTTGTCATTGTGGCATTCTTCTTCTTCATCTTCTGGTTCATCTTCTTGGTCGTATTCTTCAGTCGCTGTTGCATGCTGCACTACGACCACTTCCTGTTGCGGCAGTTCACATTCTGTTGCACGTTTGTTTGTATTGTAATTGTCTGTCGTGTGGCAAAATATGTATGCACAAACAACCAACTCGTCGTCGTCGTCGTCGTCTCATCTCCCATCGCCCCTCTCGCCTTTTGGCTCTTGGCTCGCTCACTACTATGTCTACAATCGTTGTGTTTATTGTCGCTTGCTTCGACTACAGCTTCTGCTGCTTCTGCTTCTCATCATCCTGCTTGTTGTGTATTTTTGCGGTTGCACACAAATATACTGGAGAGATGCCTGGCAGCCACTAGCTGTACACATAATGCAACGACACAATGTGTTGCTGCCTCTGCTGTGTTGTTGTGTTGTTGTGTTGCTGCCTCGCCTCATGGCTCCCAAATTGTTCCATGTCGCTGAGGTCATGTCCATGTCGCTGGCGTCGCCGTTGACGTCGATGATTTCTGTTGCACACCACCAGCAGCAGCAACAGTGGGGGTAGACAACAAGAACGGCGACGGCGACGACGACGGAGACGTCAACTCAAATGGTTTTCAGTTGTTTCAGCTGCCAAGTGCAGTGAGGCAGGCGGGCGCAGCTGTTGTTGCTGCTGCTGCAGCGGAATTGCAGCTAGAGCCAAGAGCCAAGAGAGCAGCAGCAGGAGGAGCAAACAATTGTAAGCTCTGACAGTTAACAACAATAACAACAACAACAGCAACAACAACAATGACAGGGTTAAGCGTCTTGCTGGTCCTGCGCCTGAGCCTGACCTCCAAAGGCGAATGTCCTCCTGTTACTGTTGCTGTTGTTGCCAGGCTCGCTCACGTACAACGCGCACTTTGCTGACAGATAATTGCATTGCCCCATTGTGCATGTGTCTGTGTGTATTTATGAAACCATTTCCATTTCCGCTCGGCAATAAAACTCCAACACGGTCACTAATCTGCGCCTCAGACGACCGACCAAGTGTCATTAATTTTATTTTTCTGTGACATTTTCCGATTATATGCGGATTTGCTGGCTGCCAACTGTCGCCTCCTTGCAACTTTAGCTTCCCTTCTCCCCTCTTCTCCCGCTTCAACTGCTACTGTTTATGCACAAGTTTTGCAGTTTTACACTTGGCTTGTTGTCCTTGAAAGATTGCTGTTGCCTTAACAAGTAAAACAAATAGGCGGACTCGACAACAGGCGATAAGAGCTGCCAGCTTGTTCCACTTTTTCATCATTTTTACACGTTGGTGTTGTTGTTTTGTTGTTGCTACCTTTTCGTTAATGTTTGCTCAATTTAAAAAGTTTTCTATCGCCATTTGCATTTGCACGCACATTCGCTCGTGCTAATGCAACAACAAGAACAATACCCAGGCAGCTGGGCGGCGCCACCAACAGCAGCAACAAGAAGAAGAAGAACTTAGGCGTCACTGTTAAAGCCGCTGCCAAGTGGCAACAACGCATTTGCATACGCACCGTGGTACAAAAGTGAACGACGTCAATGAAAACTTTTCAATAGATATTTTGCAGCTCGCTCTTCTTGTTGCTGTCCGAAAAGTTTGTTTAGTTTTTTGTTTTTCATTTACTTTACTTCACCACCTTTTTTTGCAATTTTAATTTGGTAATGCAGGGCGTGTATACTCGTAATTGTTAGTGCTTCAAAAGGACAATTCATTGTCCTGTATTTCCGCCTCTGTTTGTGTGTGTGTTAGTGTTTTATGTGACCAGCGAACTTTTGTTTTTGAAGCATGCAATTTGATTACGTACGCAAATGAGTGGGGCGTGGCAAGTTCAACTTACACCAGCCACAACTGAAATTGTTTCCCAATTAGATTGTACACTTCCATGGGCAAACAGGCGAACAGGCAACTTGCAAGTGGCAAGTGGCAGAAACTGTTTTGAAAATAAATGAGGAAACCTCAACTAACCACATGAAATATAAGTTACAACTTTCATTAAGTGCAACTCGACAACTGTCTCTACTATCAAAAGCAAAAGAAGACTGCGTCGGAAGCCAGTAAATTATTCACGAACACAACGCAAATAAAACAACTGGAAAATAAATGAATAACTAAATACTGTCAGTCACTGTGCGTAGGAGTTGAAGATACATATATACGAGTATGCAGGCAGGCAAAGTGAGCGCACAGAAAACTTCTCTTATTACAAATTATAATTATATGCTTTGCTACAAATTCTATTTTTGTGCTTCGCCCCCCAAACTCAAACTGAAACTTTCGAGAGTATTCAAGTTACTCAAAACATTTTACTCTTGATTGACATTCATTGTCAAAATCATAATCACAAAACGAAAACGAAAATATTTATATCTCTGCACTGAATACGAATTGTTTTCACTTTCCATTGACAATTCTAGCTAAGCATATAATAATACCGAGTAACTACATAAATGAGTGCACTGTATTGTCAATTTTTGTATTTATTCATGCGTGCCTTCTGTCAAATTCAATACCACAAATTACTCGAGAATCCATTTTGGAACTCGAATATTCATTCATTGTATTCGATATATGTATATGTCTGGCATTCCATGCAATTGTTTCTTAATTAATTAAGTTACTTATACGCACCGTTGACTGTCTGCCTACCATATTGCAGCATTAAACTGAGAGAAACTTCAGTAGAAAATTCACTTTATTGTTATTTGTATGATTATTATTATGCGAATATTTAATGCTGAATGCAATGAATAAAATTTCACAAACTATTTGCTTAACACATTATTGTGTTTATTTTTGAAATTGCTTTATCAGACGAAAAAGAAGCGAAGTGGCATTATTAGTTTTGTTCGCTTTTAATATCATATCGATGCTAAGTGAGGTTTATTATTTTAAGTGTTAATCATTAATGTTTATTTAATAGAAAAGCACTCAAGCTAAATAAATGGCATAAATAAATGTTAAAATAATATCATAAATAATGTGTGTTTAGATATTTAATGCTTACTTCACTTTCTACTTTATTTTACTGAATAATATAAATACGAAGAAGTCCGAAAGGAAGTAAACGTATGTTATGTATTAGTATTTTTAGAGGACTTTGTAATACTAAATTTACATTAAATTAGAAAACCTTAACCTTATCTAACATAAATTTAGTATACAAAAAATACTGTAAAAATACTAATACACTTATTTATTATCTTTCGGATGGTTTTAATGTTATGCAAATTAAGTTTGTTACGTTAACAATGTAGTATTTTTTATTATATAAAATGTAGTATTTTTTATTATATTAAATGTAGTATTTTTTATGCAAAATTTATATTAAAATATATTAGTATTGTTTGGAGGAAACATCATGTATGTTCATTCAATACTTAAAACCAAATCACTATTTACATCAATTTAAAAAATCATAAAATCTGAAAGATATGTTTTTATTTCATTAAATATTTTGCTAAATGCATTTTATGCTTAATTTAATTTTAAAATTTTCCTCTTGCTCACTTCAAATTACAGGGTATTTGACAGTTTTAGCTACCCAATTGTTTTCCGCTTTGCTTGTTTTTCAAATAAATTTATTTGTCAGTTGTCTGAATTTAGCTCAACTTAATTACTTTGCACAATGAGTGGGAGGCATGTGGCATGTGGGCACGTGGTGCACGTGGCACAAAGAGATCCAATTACGGTTAGTATCAATGCCATTTGAAGGGTCAACTGCTAACTGTTAACTGATTTTGTTTGGCCGGCTTTGGCACAATTACGAAATGCCACGGTTTTATCTACAATCTCTCTCTCTCCCACGTTCTAAACCTCGTCGTTGCTCAAATCTCGAACAATCGCCAGTCGGCAATCGTGCAACAGTATCGATGTGGCACACGCCTGCAACTGGCAGCTCCAATCAGCGTACTTATAATCGTAATATGATGGCCATTGTACTCGATAGTATATTTTGGAACTGTATATCGAGTTCTATCTCTATCTCTAAACTATATTTGTGTGTGTGTGTGTGTATATCTGTGGTTGAAACATCAGTTAATTGATTTGGTTTACGACATGCGGCATGCAGCATTTTCGCAAATATTTTTTTAATATGCTGCAACGGTTACCATACAACAACACTCGAGCATTTTGGCAATTGGCCATCAAATTAGCCCACTGTGCCACATTTATGAATATATCAACGAGCCTGTGAGTGTCTGCGCTGCCGCTGCAGATCTCTTCAAGTGCGATTGTGTGAGTGTGAGTGTGAGTGTGCGAGTGTGAGTACATATATGACTATGAGTGTGCTCATAAAGCAGCACAAATAAAACTGTCGACGATTGTAAGGCGCACAACTCACACACGAACTGAGAGACAGACAGACGGACGGACAGACAGACACACGACACACTACTGTGGCATGTGGCAGCCACAAAGGCAGCTCGAGGGGTGTATGGTAAAAAATCAGTTGAATTGCCAACCAAGTAAGCAGTCAAGGAGGAGGATGAGGAGAAGGAGGAGCAGATGACACGAGAGCGGAACGAGGACAAGAGCAGCAACAGCAGCAGAAGCAGAAGCAGCAGCAGGCGATGCAATTGCGCTGTGCCAACTGCTGCACTGGCACAGGAAATATTATCCGCATTGCCAAAGCATCTTAGCCAAGTCAGAGCGAAAAATACACCCATCGAGGGAGCAAGATAGAGAGAGAGAGAGCGATAGAGAGTGAGAGGGAAACTGACTGTGCGGGCAGGACAAAGCGTAAAAGCGGCCAAGTGAATTTCTCAAATACAAATTCAAATGGCAAATTGACAAATGAACCTTCAGAGCATTTTACGTTTTCATTGTGAGCATATTTGTGTCTCTCGCTCTCGCTCTTTCTCTCACTCTACCTCTTCCTCGCTCTCTCCCTCGTTTATGTATGTGTGTGTAGGTAATTCAGGCATTCGCAGTTTTTGCTTTTGCAGCATTGGGCAAATTTCGCATTTGCCTCATTTTCAAGCTCCTTTACTTTGAAGCGTAAACAAAAAAAAAAATGGTAGAAAAAAAATACTGAAAAGGCGAACAGAAAAGGGCAGGGGGAGGGGGTAAAAAATAGGGAACCATTCGACGGGCTTTTGATGCTGATTTTGTAAAGATGCCTTTGACTGCTGCTGCGAAGAGTGAGAGAAAGAGAGAGGCAGAAGAGGGGAGGAGGAGGAGGTGCACCTCATTGTTGTGTTGTGCTGTTGTTCTGTGTGGCACAAGTGGCATGACTTAGTCCATTGGCCTTCCTCCCCGCCTTGCATCCCCCCCGCTGTGTTCGCCTTAATCCACAAGATGAACAACAAATTACAAATTGTAGTTGATGGGCGATTTTAAAGCTGCCGCCGCCCATAGGCCGATTCCATTGACCATTGTTTGGCATGCCATTCACTGGACGAGACTTGGTAAATAGAGATTACCAATAAGCCAACTACAATTACAATCACAACAACAACAGCAGCAACGACGACGACAGCAAACTACACAATGCGCATTGTTCCTGAAAATGATTCTCTGTACCTCAGTTCTTCTTTTTTTTTATGCTCTCACTTGAGTTTAAGAATTTAAGCAGTCGAAGAAACTTTCGACGGAAGGCTAAACTTCTACAAAGCTCTCACCAAATGGCCGAAATAGTGTTGGCCATTTGGCGCTTTTTGGAGTTGTGCTGTGATTTAAGAGCAGTATAAATCATAGCTGACAGCGCTTTGAGTTTGCTAAGAAGTTATTTAATTATGTTTGTTAGAGAAGATTTTTAAGCTAATGAATTTTGATGATTTTAAATTAAGAGCTAAGAGCATGGATTTTTATATCTTTGAGCTTCCTTAATGTTTCAACAAGTTACTTACTATTAAATGTATATATTAATGATGCTTTACTGCTCTTCAGCATTATTTAAAATGTCGAACTTTCATAACAAGTTCATTTATGTTAATGCAATTAAAACTTCAACATAACACGTTTATGGGAAATATACATATTTCTATCTGTAGGATTATTTAGTGATATTCAACATCACTTTAGCATACTATATATTAAATATATGATGTGTATATATCTAAAAGATACTTTAATGATATTCAGCATCACTTTAAATGAATAACTATTAATATTTATTGAATTTATCGTATATTTAAGCATTACAAAAGCATAAACTAAGAACCACACTAAAATTTTAACATGATACTAATAAGCAAAAATAAATAAATATCTTAAGGGCGTTTTTCTGACGTTCCTTGAGTTGACTATTTATATCATTTGAGTTCCTTCAATGACTATTTAATAAATGAATTAATGTTAACAGCTCTTTAAAACTCTAGCTAATTTTAGCTTCTTTTTTCTCTCCCCAAACTAGCCATTTATTTGCGTCTCAGCACTGCTGAATGTGTGTGACGTGCGAAGAAAATAAAAGGCAGAAGAAGGCATAACAAGAAAAATCAATAGGAATCTGTCGTAGTCGAGTCGAGTCGAGTGAAGTGCAGCGCAAAATTTCCCTTTGTGCCAAAAAGTAGCTAGAGAGTGGCGAGTAATGTGTAATGGAGACCTTTTTGCCAGCGACGGCAACATGATGTGAAACATGGCAATCGAATCAGCCAAAGCCATTTAGAGTCATCAATTGGCGGGGTCGCGACCACCGCCGTGTGGCAAGGACGCAGCGGGACAAATGCACAGCATGGTGGCAGCAAAATGTAGAAGCAGCAACAGCAACAGCAGTTGGATCTGGAGCTGGAGCTGTTGGAGGAGCAGAAGCAGGAGCAGAAGTAGAGGAGTGCGACTGCCAGGTAAGTTTTGTGCTAAAACAAAAGCGAGGACCAAATGTCGTCAATCATTACACGTTTTTTTTTTGTGCTTTCCATTCCCAATATTTATTCTCTGTGGAATTCGTTGTCTCTCTTTTATGCTCTATATATATTATTTTGTCGTTCTCTCTGTTGCAGCCTGGTGGCAGCTGTTGTGGGCCTTGTGCTTCGCCTGCCTCATCGGCTGGGTGTGGGGCGATGACTGGTCACAGAGCTGCGCTTCGAACTGCACCTGCAAGTGGACCAATGGCAAAAAGTCGGCCATCTGCAGTTCGCTGCAATTGACCAGCATACCAACAACGCTGAGCACTGAGCTACAGGTGCTGGTCCTCAATGATAATCACATACCATATCTGAATCGAGAGGAGTTCTCGGCATTGGGTCTGCTCAATTTGCAGCGCATTTATTTAAAGAAATCCGAGGTCCAATACATACACAAGGAGAGTTTTCGCAATTTGAAGATACTCGTCGAGATTGATCTGTCCGACAACAAGCTGGAGATGCTCGACAAGGACACGTTCATGGGCAACGATCGTCTGCGCATTCTCTATCTCAATGGCAACCCACTCAAACGTCTCTCGGCGTATCAATTTCCCATCTTGCCCCATTTGCGCACTCTCGACATGCACGATTGTTTGATCTCCTCGATTGATGCCATGTCGCTGGCCAATCTCAATCAGCTGGAGTTTCTCAATCTCAAGAACAATCTTCTTGAGAGCCTCAGCGAATATGTGTTCCAGCACATGACCAATCTAAAGACACTCTCCCTGGAGGAGAATCCCTGGCAATGCAATTGCAAACTGCGTAAATTTCGCACCTGGTATGTGAGCAGTCGCCTCAGTTCGGTGAGTCTCGTGTGCAAGGGTCCGCCATCGCAAAAGGATCGCACCTGGGACAGCGTAGACGAGGAGTTGTTCGGTTGCCAGCCGCGTGTGGAGATCTTCAACAACGAGGAGGCAACCAACATTGACATTGGCAGCAACACAACCTTCAGTTGCTTGGTCTATGGAGATCCGCTGCCCGAAGTGAGTTGGGAGCTGAACGGGAAGATACTCGATAATGATAATGTGCTCTTCGATGCGGAGAGCATCACATCGGACAAGATGTGGAGCAATCTTACCGTGTTCAATGTGAGCAGTCTCGATGCTGGCACTTATGCTTGCACTGGCAGCAATCTTGTGGGTTCGATGACGCAGAACATTAGCATTTACCTCAGCGAAATTGTGCAGCATGTGTTGGTCAAGACACCGGAGACGTTTTGGTACTTTGGCTTGATCATGGGCATCTTTGGCACCGTCTTTCTGCTCATTGCCATCTCGTTTGTGGTGTGTTTGTGCAAGCGCACTACGAGGCAGCATCGACATGCCAACAAGGCGGGCGTCAAGTCGAGCGTCAGCTTCAACGATCAGGAGAAGAAGCTACTCGACTCGAGTGTGACGACAACAACCAACGATCGCGGCGATAGCTATGGCATCGACAACAATCCCAGCTCCATTAACAAAACGGATTCATCGCTGGGCTTCAATCAGATCGAAATACATGCGGTGGAGAATCATCGCTCTGGCTTAGGATTGGCCATGAGTCAGCATCAGCAGCATCAGCAGCAGCAACAGCAGCAACAACAACAGCAGCAGCAGCAACAAGCTGGCAACAATCAGGCGGCAGCTGCGCAGCATATGCGACAACAGCTGATGACTGTCAAGGATCCCACCTGTGGCCTAATCAGCGTGCCCACCTCGATGGCTGGCTACCAGCATCAGCATCAGCATCAGCTGCAACATTCCCATGCGCATCCCCATCAGCTGCAGCACTCGCATTCGCATCAACATCCCGGACAACTGTCCGAGGAGTTCCCGCTGAACGTGGGCGTCTTTCCACCGCCGCCGGAGTTCTGCTCCAACATTGTGCCGAACCCGAGTTTTGGCAACATTTTCATACGCGTCTCGGTGACGCAAGACATGTTGGATGGCGCCGACATCAACATGTATCCCGATCTGCTGAATATACCCAAGCGACTGCAGGATGTGCAGTGCACAGCTGGCGGCGATGCTGCCGCCGGAGCGGGCAACTCCTCCACCTCGGGCGATGGCCAAACTGTGGCACAGTTTGCCACCTTGCCACGCCACACCACACGCCGTGGCATACTCAAAAAAGATCCCTCACTGCAGCAGGCAGCAGCAGCGGCAGCAGCAGCGAATCTCTATCCACACGACGAGATTGTCACCTACAACATGGAGACGGGTGGCTACCACAGTGGGGCCGGTGGCATGGAGCTGCCGCCCCCTCCACCACCACCCGCTGTCACTGCAGTGGTGCAGTGCCATCATCCCACAACAGCAGCGCCAGTCTCGTCGGCGAATTGCGCCAGCTGCATCAACAATGCGCCATCCTCCTCCGCCTGCAGCACGCCACCGATTGTGGAGGCGACGCCACTGCGACCGCTGTGCAAGAGCAGCACTGGCGGCGGCGTTGGCGGCGGTGGCGTCGACAGCTCCGCCTATCCCAAGTACGACAACATGGGCAGGCGCATCACGGCCAGCGGTGGCCTGGGCAACTCCACGTTGTCGCTGCCCGATGAGAACGAGACGCTGTTCAACGAGTCGGAGGAGCAAACGCATCAGCCATCAACTGAAGACGAATCCTCGCCAGATCACGAGCTGCAGACGACGGAGCCAGCGCCTGGAGTGGACAAAGGAGGTGGCGGCGGTGCTGGAGAGTTTGTGTCCCTCTAGTATTACGGCACGCAGGTGTAAATAGCGAGAAAAAGAGAGAGAGAGAGTAGCGCCACCTGCCGGTCAATAGATTGTGCTACCCAATCAACCCAATAATAAAGCAAAGCGAAGTTAGATAGAAGAAGGGATAAAGAGAAGAGAATGAGAAAGACGTCCCCAATTTGGCAATCCTTTTGTTCATATCATGTACTAGATAAAAGGGAACTCAATAAATTGTGTTCTTGCAAACCTGACACAATCTATTGACTGCCGCGATCCAAGAGCAATTTAAGCAGCATTAGAAAAACCAATCCCCAGAAAAATGAGAATATGAGAATGTTATGTTAACACACAAAAAAAAAATGCAGCAAGGATTATTAATGATGATTTTATTCAACTCTTATGCTCATAAGTATTTTGTAGATTAATTAGTCGTATAATCGTACATAGCAAAAAATCCATGGTATCCCAATTCCTAAACTCACAAACACATGCTAAATCAAAAATAAATATATATATAAAGTAGTTGTCTAATTTTGGTAAATGGTAAATGTTTATAATATTGCCTAGCGGTACTCATCACTCACACACAATTCTAGACCAAAATCTATTCTCCATAAGGTGTACAAAAACAAATCGGTGGAAGTCGAAGAACCTTTTTGGTTTTTGGTTAGACGATTAGCTTTCGACATTAAAGTAGCGAACACACATTTGCTCATTGTATAATCCCCTCCGTAGCCAGACTTAAGCATATATATATATCTATATATAGTACTTGTAGAGATTCCAAGTATTCTACCTGATATATTAAAACAACTATTTTCCAAATATACAAAATCAAAAAAAAAATACATGCATGTATATTATAAATATATATACTTTTTAGCCCAGATATAGCATTTGATGAGGAAGAAATATTATTATTTTAGTTATAGCTTAATTACTCGAATCCTCCTCAATATCTACTATATATAGTAATCTCTGTAAATATGTGTGAATAGAACGGAATTTTAAAATCAAAATTGTTTTAAAGCCCAGCTCAATATCAAAACAAAATAACTGAATGCCACACAACTTTTGTCGTGCCAAATATTTTAAACTAAATACAAGTATATTATTATATTTTAAAATTGTTGAACATACTCTTAAAGAAACCAATTGCAATTGTTATTCCCTTCGGGGGGATTTGCTTTGAATTTACCAAGCTGCTCACATTAGATATACATAGAGACATAGAGACAACAAAAATCTTCCAGAAAACATGTGTCTGCATCAGAAAACTTGTTAATTTTTGTCGGTTAATTTTGCATAATCTATTTGGTTCTGCATTCTGATTAATATTTTCCACTCAGTTCTGTCAATTACCTTGGGGCAACCTTTGACTCTGCGTGAAGAGTTGGTTGAAATGATAGCATGAATTAAATCATCCTATGAGAGCTAAATGCCGAATAAATTAATCACGCAACACTTTCTGCCCCCAATCCCCAAAAAACTGTTTCAGTTTTGAATATAAATTGATGTAAAAACAATAAACATGTGGCAAAAATAATAGATGCTGATAAGGATTGAGGAAAGTGTAGAAGGGTAGAAGAGTAGAGGAATGTGTGGTTGGCAATTGTTTGATTATTCGGGCGTATGAAAATTTTACCTAATTATAATAAAATATGTATATGTACTTATGTAAATGTATATGTATATGTAAATGTATATGTATATGTATGTGGGTTTAACGGCAGAATCAGATTTAGCGTATATCATATATATAGTATATGTATGATATAAAGTGTAATGTATAATCGCGTATACAGTAGAGAGCAACACACACACACACATACGTCTGTGTGTATGTGTGTAGGTTAACCCCATACTATGTCTAAACCTACAGAATGCAGCAAATAAAACTTTTGTGTAGAATGTTTACAACTCGAGCTTGATAATGTAAATGTAAATTATAAATTTATAATATGTAAGTACATGCATAAATACGGTTAACAGTACATAAATCCATTTGCATACCCGTATATACATACATATGTATGTATGTGTATATCTATATTTATGTATGAATAATTGTAAAATACATATGCGGATTTAAATGTTCTCGGAACCTATTTGCGATTTGCAAAACTTGCATCCATAAATAAATAAACGACAAATATACACACACACACATATATACACATTAGTATATGCTACTTATATACATACATATATATAGAGTATAAATTATAATACACAACAAAAAGAAAATGAACAAAATGAACGAATTAAGAACAAGCAAATACGATTACGATTACAAACAAACAAATATTTACACACACACACACACACATACAGAGAGAGACACGCCCACTTTTTTGATATTTTGTGGGCAAACGCTCAAAGGGATTTTGTTTTTTGATATCAAAACGCATCGCATAGCATATGACAAACATTCATATGTAATTCAATTGCACGTTATACAAACAACAACAACAATAATGACAACAAAATAACACAATGCAAACAAGAAACAAAAGCGAAAAACAAAAATACAAGAGATAATGAAAATAATATGAAAAAAGTATAAAAAAAACGAAAAAACGAAAAAACCGAAACAATAGCGATAAATGTCAGTAAATAGTGAATTTTTTCCTTCAGATCTCATAGTTCTCCAAAGTTTATACGTATACTTAATGCCTAGATGCTGCACGATAGAAATAAGCTGACTGTATACATAGAGTTGACAATTGGATTGCGAATTACTTAGGTTCATTTCGATAATTTCGATAATATTATATATACATAATAAACATTGAAACATAATCGTACAATCTTACATTGATCAATTTTCATCTTTATTGTTTTATCTCATGAGTTTTTCTTAGGCATGGAACTGAAATTCAGATAAAACTAGGAAAACAAAAACGAAGAGAAAACCTTTTTGCGTATGTGCTTTCGTATACAATGTACATATATACATACATATATTTACACCTGCATCCAGCATTCATAGCGAAAAACCCAATTAAACGAAACTACAAATAACTCAACAGAGCTGCAAAGCTTTGTAATTCCTTTTTAAATAATTTTAACTAATTAAAAAGTGATGGAAACCGCCAGAAAACAAATCGAGAAACGCGAGCATTCAAACTATGCTTTTAAAATACACTCACACTCACACTCACACTCATGCACTCACATTCACACTCAGTCAGGAGTCACACACAGTTAGGGAGAAGGACAGGACAGATTAAATACGCAAAGGCATCGTGTAGCGATTGTAACAAATATAATTTTAATTACTGTGCTTAGTATGCTGCCTGCCACACATGCCACATGCTGCACACAAAGCCGGATAGGCACATTGGAAGCCAATGATGTACACACCAAAAAAAGAGAACGAAAAAAAAACCGTATCTACATATATTAAATAAATGCATCCAATTACATAAACAACATGCAGCAGTGAAGGGCAAAGCACAAGAATCTACAAAATAGAAATAAATATAGAAAAAGGCAAATGGCAATGGATGGAAATGCGAATACAAATGAAAAACCTTGTTCAGATGATGTAATGCATATGCAAAAGAAAACAACAACACATACGAGTAGAGGGGAGAAAACAATATTGTCGAACAATTTTTAACTTAACAAATGCATGTCGATTGCCTGCCTTTGCCAGCCTGTAAATTGTGTAATGCGAGTATGTAAAAGCGAACCCTGGGTGTAATATTATAGAAGGACATGCTCACATCTCTAAACTGGCTTCGATGATTTTTTTGGCATTTTGCATATTTCACTTTAACACTTTACACACAGAGAACAAACACACACACAAAGGGCAAGCGGAGCATGCTTGGATTTTTGCATATTGATACCGAGAATTTGAGAATTAGCCAAATTTACAATTAAAAACAATTTACAAAAGCCTCTCACAATCTGCCCCATAACTCGAAATGAAATGTGAAACGAATAAATTAAAGCATTCATAATACACACACACACACAGACTCATACACACACACACTCATTTACATTTGTCTAGAAAGAAAGAGAGAGAGAGAATGCATCTGGAGAAAGATTCGCACTATACCCGAAAAATACATGATAATATAGCATTATTATTCTTTGGTATAGATTGTCAAGCTTTACTACACACTATATTAACATAGATGAAGATAATAACAATGATGAACACAATGAATGAAATATAAAATAAATTGAATGAAAAACTAAAACACTCGCTGGAGTTTTCCTTTGCCCCCTTTTGTCTGGGATTTATGGGCGCACGTCGCGTATACGCAACGCAATTTATTTATTATGTATACGCAATAAAAATTATGCGAAACAAAAGAAGCCATAAAGCCGGGCATAATTATTGGCGTATGTTTGCAGATCCTTCGATGACATATTGATGCGTTGTCCTCTGTTTGTTTTTCCAATTGAGATTGCAACTTCGACTGCGACGGCGACTGTGACTTTATCCTGCGACTTATCCTTGCCACAGACACAAGCACAGACACACATCAGCTAATCCGCATAATTTGGCCAAACAGGATATCCTCTCACTTGTTGATCAAACTTTCGAGAGTGTTGCAAGTGTGAGCAAATTTCCGTCAAGAGTTTTCCCTTTTCCTTTACTCATTTCCATTTCATTTGCAATATGATGAGTGTTATTTTTTTTGCTTTGGTTTTCTTGGTAGTTTCATTTTCTTTTTAGTTGGTTTATTTTTGTGCAACTAAATTCACATTTTGCAGCATTTCCGCGCTTAATCTCCGCCACCGCTTCCATGTGACACTGCAGACGTCACCTCACAAAATGTTGCAATAATGACTGCCAGCAAAGCTTTCGAGGAGGAGCGGGAAGAGGAAGAGCAAGAGATGGGCGTACAACTGAAAGCGTAATAACATTTTCATCTTAATGCACTCAAAACACATTTAGTCAAAGTTGCTCGCATCTGCTTCAGAACGACGTCAGCATCCGGTGTTTGGCTCCGCTCGCTGACGCCGCTTCAACTGCTGCTGTAGCTGCTGCTGTTGCTGCTGTGGTGACTGCGGCAATGTGAAACCACCAAGTCAGTCAGCAGCCCACATCACATATGGCAAATGGCGTATACACAGAGTGAGAGAGAGAGAGCGGGGATGGCAGCCATCAATGGCTTGGCTTGACTTGGCTTGGCTTCATTTGCGAAGGATGCGCCTGTGAGCTGGAGAGTAGTCCTCCAGAGATTGAAACGCATTGAGCACGTACCGTTTGCAACCACAAAAACCCATATTCCACTCACACTTCTCCACCCACATTCACATTCACATTCACAATCGAGGAGCAGCAGCAGCTCCTTCTGCACTCTGTTTTTTTTTGTGTTTGTTGCCTCCCTTACGTTACGAATGTAACATTCATTTTTGACAAGCATAATTTGCGGTCTGGGCTGGTGCTCTTGGTTGGGGGATTTGCGAATGGCGCTGGCATGTTACGTTTATTTACAGTGTTCATGGAGCCGAGGCACTTTTCTAATGCAAAAATGATGCACTGCACCGTCAGGAGTCCGGACAGAGCGACGTTGCCGCTTTTGTGGTCAAGCCAGCAGACAAGGCATCAGGCAGCATGCAGCAGGCAGCAGGCAGATTGGAATCGTGGATGCGGTGGCAGCGCAGCCAAAACATGCACTTAATGTTGGAAACCTGGCGCAGTAACTAGCTTCCCCCGCACACCCACACAAGCACACATACAGTTGAGTGTCCTGGCAGCCGCAGTGGCAATGAAAGTTTTCAAACCAATATTTGTGCGAGCCCAAAGCTGGGCCAGCAGGATGCCAACAGGCAGCAGGCAGGCAGGCAGGCAGGCAGGGAGTAGGTAGGCAGGCAACAACAACAGCAACAACAACAACAACAACAATGCCGGGGCAGCCAGCTAAAATAAATCTGTTTGCCAAACAGTTATTGCTCTTGTTTCTGTGCTCCGCCCACAGTCGAGGAGGCAGCAAGCAGGAGAAGCAAGCAGTTTCGTTCTGCCTGGCAATATGTGCGCTCATTTTATGCCTTCACTTGGCAACCGCTCAATAATTGCCAATGCCTAGCTGGTCACTCGAGTGGGCTTCTCTCTCTCTCTCCTTCTCTCTCTCCTTCTCTAACGTTGTGGGGCTCAGGTGGTGCAAGACTTTCTATAAATTCAATGCAAGCGATTATGCAAGTTAGCCAGAGTTACAGAGCCAGAGGCACAGGCTCACAAGATTCGACTAAATGAAATTCAATATGTGTAATAAATGGCATCCATCTCTGCAGCTGCAGACAAACGTTGCTGCTTTAAAATCACACTCTCAATATATCCTGGAGTGGTCTCCTCTCTAAGTTACTTTTTCATAAATATGCTAGCGAAAAGGACATTCGTTCATTGAACTAAACTAAGCTCTGGCTACTTTTATGTATTCCATTTGCATTTGCTGGCAATATCAATAATCGATTGCAAATCGAAGCAAACATCAATTGTTCCACAGTTTATGATTGGCAAATCTTAGTAAATCAATATGCCCCTTTGCTACTAGGTGCATTGCACCGCATACGCATGGTTTGTTTGTGTGCGGCATGTGGCATGCCCCCGCGCCCCCTTTGGCTGAGCATTGATTAAAGTGCTTCGTTTGCAAATTTATGTTCCAAATATTAACCGAATTGCTCCCCGAGGAACACTCCCGCAAAAGCACAAAAAACTTTTGGCAGCACAAAAAACAAAAACAACAAAAAGCGAAAGCAAAAGAGGCCGAGCAACTTTTTTAACAGTTTTTGGATTTTGGAATACAAATTATGTTAGTAATCTCCATTTATTGACATGTTGCCACCAGCCCAACAGCAGGTACAATATATATATTACACACATATGTGTATGTATGTATGTATGTACATATATACTAGAAGCGTGTGAGGACTGCTTAAGTGGAACCTTTATGCATGGGGTTCAAGTGGGGCAACCTTTGTTTCTCGACCGAGGGTCCCCAAGCAGCAGGAGCAACAGCAGCAGCTTATCACTCGTCATGAATATATGAAAATTGCTCTTATTTAGTGCATTTAGTCAAGAAGGCTGTTGAAACGCTTTTGCGACTGACGCAAAAGTTAAATTAAGTTTTTCAAGAATTTCCCAATTGCGTACAGATTGCTTAGGATCAAGAGCTGTCAACAGATTTGTAACAATTCAAAAATGAAAGGAATTGAGTGGAGTTGATCCGGAAAACAAGTTTTTATACCCGCTACCCATAGGGTAGAAGGGTATTATAACTTTGTGCCGGCAGGAAATGTATGTAACAGGTAGAAGGAGGCATCTCCGACCCTATAAAGTATATATATTCATGATCAGCGTCAACAGCCGAGACGATATAGCCATGTCCGTCTGTCCGTCCGTCCGTCCGTCCGTATGAACACCTAGATCTCAGAGACTATAAGAGATAGAGCTATAATTTTTTTTTTGACAGCATTTGTTATGTTTGCACGCAGATCAAGTTTGTTTCAAATTTTTGCCACGCCCACTTCCGCCCCCGAAAATTAAAAAAATCGAATAACAAGTGTAATTTTAAAGCTATATTACACTATACCAAACATGACATTTGGTATATTTTTAGTATTTTTTAGTATTTTCGGTATATTTTGAAAATGATACCGCAATATTTTGCCTTTATTAAAAATGGGTAGCGGGTATCTCACAGTCGAGCACACTCGACTGTAACTTTCTTACTTGTTTATATTACCTTTAGAGACAAAGGTGAGTAAAGCATTTATTTGAGCTACTAGTAGTTAAAATTCATTTTTCTTAAAGTTTTAATCTATTTTTATCTAAAATCATCATCGTTGGAATTCGCAATGAATTCGGAATTTATAATTTGCTATTTATAGTTATTATTGTTTGTTGTTATTATTATATTGTGTCTGAAATAGTACTTTCAGTTTCAACTGTTCAATCACTTTTTAATAAATAAAACATAAAAAAATGTACGAAATACGTTAACGATTTTTTTTAACAAATTAAAAACACTTTTAAAAATAATAATCATATAAACATTTTGTCGACGAAATAAATTTGCAGAAAGAAAATGCATCTCGAATATAAGCAATTTTTTATGACCCATTTTTTTAAAATATATGATAATTAAAATTAATTTGCATTATAAGATAAATAGTCTGTTTGAAAAAATGTTGTCATTCAGAACAATTAAGAGAGCAATTTGCAAATATATATACATATGTATGTACATACATATATTGAATTCCATATATTTTAAATAATTTATTACAATTCATCCTATGGGCATACAGTAAAAATATCTTAATGCACAAAGATGAATTATTCGTTCATGCATATGTACATAGCATAAACTTCTTAACATATGTATTAATATATATTGTATATGTTTATGTATGTATGCATGTATGACTGTGTGTACACAACAATACTCTCAATACTCAGGAATTATAATCAATGCCGAGTATGCCAACACATGGGCTGCCTGCATTAAGAGAGCGGCAATCTGCCGCAATTGCTAAGAGATTTCCACCACTGGCAAAACAAATACAAGAGCGAGAGAGAGCGTGTGCTAGCCTACGAATTGAGAGAGAACGTAAGCACCGTCAACATCTGACTGACACAGGCGAATAACGATTTTGAGGCGAATTCATTTTCAGTCGTATTGCCGACGCATTGAGATTGGTTTTTTTGTGTGCGGCAAATTGCTAGCTGCTAAATGTAATGCAAAAATCAGCAGATTAAATGTAAAAATATCAACAATAAATAAGAAATCCAATGTATTCATAAGGAATGTGATCTAACACTTATGGACGACAACAACAAAAACAACGTGGACTTTAATTACGCGTGAACAGTTGGCAGAAAATCATCTAAAAGAAATTGGTAAGACCAAAAGTGATTATCGTTTGGCATGCACATGGACACACACACATGCATATAGTCTCACTTAAACATATGCAGGTAAAACAATATGTACAGTGTACATAACTCTGCATGCCTGTGGCTGTGTCTGTATAACAAATGGTCGTAGTGTTCAATTGTTTTTATCTTGTATACAATATTTGCAGTTGCACATCGCACAACAAAAACAACAACAACAACAAAGAGACGAGACAGAGAAAAGCGAATGGGAGAAAACGCAGTGCATGATTCGTTGGTTCGCTAAGAGCAGCAAAAGCGTGAAATCGTAAACGAGCATCAAAGCGGAAGCTGAAAAACTAAAACAAAAACTATTTTCTACCAAAGTGAACTTATGCTGCTCTCTTCTAGTATGTATAAGCAGTAAATCGACGCCCTGGTGAGTACTACGCCGCGTCCCGTCAATTTCTTTCTTTCAACGAATGCGGCACTCGTTAATTTGGTTTCTTAACGAAACAACCATTTTGATTGCTTCGATCAAACTGCTGTTGTACATGCTATATTTTTCGATCTATTTTTATCGTTATCTTTATTCATAATTACCTCTTTTTGCAGTGAAGTTTGCCTGCCACATGGATAGCAGTGACGACGACGACAGCGCCAAGTCGATACCGCGTCCCATCTATGAAGCCACGTCCGCCATTGACAGCCCCCCGCCGCATCTTCTGCTGTCGTCGGCTGGCCATGACATGGAACAACAAGCTGCGCCTCTCAAGCGTTCGAAGTATGTGGTCAGTTCGCCACCTGGTTCCGCTAACGGCGGCAGCAACTCGTCCAGCTCGAATGCTTGGCCAGCGGCAACGACAACAGCTGCTGTTGTTGGCCATGCCTCCCTTACCATGAAGATCACCAAGGTCTCCACGACGCCACAACCACAACAACAACAGATGAGTGAACTGAAACCCGCTAACACATCGACGCCCAAGGACAGGCGAGTGCCCAAGGAGATGATTGCATTGCAGCGTTCACACAATGAGTCCAAGGTGCTCACCGGCTACGTGTCCGATGGATTGAAGCTCAAGCGACGCAAGTCTCGAGCAGTTGCCGCACAGCTCATAAAGCAGTCGGTAGGCGGACTTTCGAATACACTGCCCGCCGAAGCGGAGAGTCCAGAGCGAGCCGGCAGGATGAAGATGGCGTTAAAGCGCAGCAAGAGCATTCCGGCACCAATGTGCGATTCGGATACGGAGTGGCAAGAAGATTCAGAGTTGAAGAAGGTGGGCAAGAAGAAGACGCTGAAAAAGAAACGCAACTATTCGGTGGCCTACGACGATATGGGCTACTGTGTACTGGGCCGCGACCAGCTGAGTGTGAGCGAGGAAAGCAATAGTAATCCGGCCAGGCGCAGCTTTGTAGATGGCATAAGAGAACGTTTTCGCAGTCGTAGCAAAACCGTTTCGCGCAGCAGCGAGGAGCATCAACCACGTCGCGGCAATCTGCGCTCCGAGAACGAGGAATTTGCTCGGAAACATAACGCGTTTCTCGATCGAGTGATCAACGATACTTTAGATGGACCAGCGACGCAGCTGGCGGAAGCGGATAGCGTCGAAAGACGCACCAGTTCAACGGCTGACACGGACGCCAACATCTCCATGTATTCGGACATCAGTGAGGCGAAGACACAGAATGCCAGCGAAGAGATTGAGCAGCGACTCGACGAACGTTGGCAGCCGCCACCCAGAGTATGTGTTATCGATATCATACACATACTATCGATATATTAATCGGCATTTCTGTTTGTAGGTTGGCTGGGATCCGTTCTGCTGGAAATGTCGCGACTGCGGCAAACTGATGCCATGCTCCAAATGCCTGCGTTCCTATCACTCATTTTGTGTGCGTCCTGCATCGACAAAGTTCGATGACACCTGGAAGTGTCCGGAGTGTGTGCTCATCGAAAGCGCCCCCAAGCGGTAAAAAGGGCAACTAGCATTATGTTTGCTTCGCATAGATTCTAAAGCTCCTTTGTGCATTGCAGGTCACGACGTAGCGACGTATCCGGGGATCTGCTCAGCCAACTGCTCTCCTTTGCGCTTGAGCGCATGAAACTTGTGCGTGGGGTGAGTAAAGTACTTCCAACAGACAATTCTAGTATAAGTACTTTTATATGTACATCCAAACATATGTATGTGCATGTACGTAGGTACATACTATATCCCGATCGTGATTCTCATTATCTGTTAGTTCGCATTCATTTCGAAAATCACGCGAAATTATTTGCGCACACACAGCAATAATAAATCGCAAATACAGTGAATGCACATACACTTGCAAAGCATTTGCATACGTGTACATGTGTGTACAGCAATTGTCTTCAGTTGACGCTCTCCATTTCCACCTACATACGTGGCGTGCTCTCTCGCTCGTTGTCGCTCTCTTTAGGCGATGACGAAGCGCTGTATGTGTAGACACCTGAAAATGTCCCGCACTCGTTCTCGTTGCTTTTTCTGCACCTCCCCCCATACATTATTGAATGTGCTACTGATAGACAATACTAAAGTTAGCTAATTAGATCTCCACCAACACGTGTGCTGTACAGCTGATTAACCGAGTTAAGTTAATTGCAGTTATCAGCTCATTTGTGAGTGAATTAAATGGCTTCTATGTACATATTCAGACGTCGTACAGAATACAGCGAATTTTGGAAATAATGTTTACAACTTATGAGCACATATTTAATTTTACTTTGTGTGCTCTTCTTTCTGCGAATTCTTACACATCTTAATGGAAGCTTGAGATATTATTTGGGGCATTTGTTTTCCCACTCGTAAATGGGCACAATATTATGCTTAAACATGAAACAGAAGCTCCTGCTCTCTCTCATTCTCTCTGTCTGTATCTCTAGTCTGTGGTTAGCTGAGAAACCCATAAAGAATCTAATTAATGCCACTTTTCCGTTTTGTCCGTTAAATATGCTTAAAATGTGCGAGGAATTAATTAATTAATTTAATGTTACTGCCTTCGGTCGTCACATCGCTAGCGAAGAGCGTTAAAAACAATTACAAAGTCCAAGCCACAGCCAAATGGACAAGCAATTCAACACACAAATGTACATACACATACATATATATAAATGTATAAGTATGTATGTAGGTACTTATATAACAGTGTAATGCATAAGCACATGTTTACACGGACATAAACATTCATTCATCAGTGCAATCGCACGCACAGACAAACCTAACGAAATACCCAGCGGGTGTATATCGCAATTTATACGATAGGTTAACTAAATTCACAACCAGTTATATTACACTTGTAATGCAACTTCAAAACATTGAAAAATGTCTTCGATTGAAATATGTAGATGGTCTTATAAAATTTTCAATACTTAAAGTTTCTTTTATACATTTTGTACCATCAATAATGTTGCGCGTTTCCCTCGTGCATCATTAATTTTTCATCAGTTGCATCGCCCTGTTTCGCAAGCACTTCGCGATACTATCGCCTGAACTTCGCTTCTTGGTCCGCTGTGTATGTGCATATGTAAAATGTGTGATTGGAATGGCAACAGGAAGAAAAACCACGCAAAATAGAGAAGAAGAAGAAAGAAAATAATTCAACAGCAGCCGCAACGCAACAACGGCACCATGATGTTAGTGGTGGCGGAGAGACGACGTCGCGGCGGCGACGTCGAATGGCGCAATTTTATTTGCCTCTACCGTTGCTGCTTCTGATTCTGCTTCGTGCGCTTTGTAATTTGAGGTTAGACACGCTCACACACTGAGACACTTAGGTGTGAGTACATATGTACATACTGACATTTTGCTGCTCTTCCTCTACCTCTTTGTCGTCTTATTCATATTGTTGTTGTTGTGCCAAGTATTTTACCGCTCTTCGCTGCGACGTGTCTACTATTGTTGTTTTGCCTGTCAAACTTGTTTGTTTACTATAGAATTGGCACGACTCTCTTCGCCGCGCTCTTTAACGGCGAATTCGCCAATTGGACTCCCAGCTGCTACAAATAAATACTCATGTGATTGGCGCTCTTTTTTCATATTGTTTTTCTTTTATTTTATTTTTTATCACAGGTTCACAAACTGCGAGCGCCGCAGGAAGTGCTGCCGGAAAACTACAAAAAATTCTTTGCGAATCCGGTGAGCTTCGAAAGTTTATCCGAGCGCATCAAGAGTCGCGCCTTTAACAGCTCCGATGAGTTTCTCAGCGAGGTCAAGTGGATACAGCACAATACCCTCATTTTGGACACTGGTGGTGAGTGTTGTCAGTAATTAGATTATCCCCATGTTAAGACAACGTTTCTCTCTCTTTAATAGATGTGAAGGCAGAACAAGCCTCCAAAGCGGTGGTGAAGATTTGTCGACAGGAGGCCAATGAGATTGATACGTGCGCAGAGTGCTATTTGAATGCCAACTCGAGTGATGAATGGTTCGTCAAGGTGTGCACACATCCGCATCTGTTACTCTGGGCCAAGCTGAAAGGCTTTCCCTATTGGCCAGCCAAGGCTATGGGCAATGGCCCTAATGCTGTGGTCAATGTGCGATTCTTTGGCAAACACGATCGTGCCAATGTGCCGGTGAAGGATTGCTTTTTGTATTGTGCCCAGGATCCTAATACACAGACAAGTCGCCGGTCGGCGCGAGATTTGGCCGAATGCATTCGCGAGGTGGAAGTACACATTGAACATATCAAGAGTAAAATTGGCAGCTTTAATTATGCACCCTATCGCAAACCCTATGATCCGCTAGAAGAGCAACAGCAATTGGAGGAAATGATGCCTGGCGTCACCGATGATCTGAACAAACATTTGGAACCGGCCAACAAGACGCCACTGCAGTTTCTCATTCGAAAGACTGCTGGCGACAAGCTCTCCATTGTCAAGAAGACAAAGGCAACCGAGTCGGGTAATGAATCAGATCCATCTGGTAGTCCCATCAAGAAATCCACCCAGGAAACTGAGTCACCGCCACCGCCACCATCGCAAGTAGCTACCAGTGAGTCACCCAAGCCCAAGAGCAGCAACTATGAGGTTATACCAAGAGTTGGCGATGCACTAAGAGAGTCTCGCGGTTGCACAGTGGTGCTGAAACGCAAATCCCTCGGAACATGCAAGACCTCAGCCAAGCTGATGTGCTTGCCCTCCTCAGACATTATTGCAACCAGCAGCATCAAGCGCAAACATTCCCAGAGCGATGCCAGCAGCGAGACGAGTCAACAGGGCCTAACAATGGAGCACAAGCGACGTACTAAGCATGCCAGAAAGCAGGTGCAAGAGGATTCGGCAGCTGTGGAACCAGAAGAGCTTGCCAAACAACCTAAAGATGAAAAAGAGTCCGACACGGAGTCCCAAAAACCAGACGTGGAACAAGCAGCTGCTGAACAAACTCAAAATGAAGCCAGTCCTGCAGTTGTCTCGGTGGTAGAGTTGGTTAGACGACGTCAAGGTGTGACCATAACGAAGATTCCTCGCGAGCAGCAACAAGCGGCAACAATTGCAACAGCAGCAGAAACATCACCAGTTGCTACAGCAACCACATTATTAACAGCGCCCCCACCATCAGCAGGAGTAACAGCATCTCCAGCAACAGCAGCTACATCAACATCATCTCCAAGAGTAGCAACATCGAAGCCAGTGGAACCAACTTTGGATGAAACGGTAGCCAAGCAGCGTGCTGTGGAGCGACAACAGCAACAGCTCATAAGCAAAGTTGTACCCTTTGTGGAGATCAAAAAAGAAGTCTTATCAGAGGCAGAAGATAGCGAGGAAACAACTCCGGCAACAGAACCATTATCGGCCACAGAGGAATTACAGCAAGCGATGCAGCAACGAGCACTGCAACTGGAGCAGCAGCAACAAGCACTGCAACTGGAGCAGCAGCAACAAGCACTGAAACTGCAGCAGCAGCAACAAGCACTGCAACTGCAGCAGCAACAGCAACAAGCACTGCAATTGCAGCAGCAACAGCAACAAGCACTGCAGCTGGTGCAGCAACAGCAACCTGAGCCTGCAACATCAACAGTTCCTGAAGCAAATGCGGAACCTGTGGCCACAGAACCAACGGAGCGCGCAAAGTCTGCTTCATCGACAGCAGCTGCGCCAACTGAAGCTGCAAGTGAAGTTCCCGCTGGCATTAAGATAAAGGAGGAAGTGCTAAGCGAAGATGAAATGGAAACGGAACAAGGTGCATACAGCAGAAATGCACCAACGATGCCGCCACCGCCATTGCCCAACCGTGCTGAGGCAGCCTCAACTGTTTCCAACGCCGCTGGCGATAGTTTCGTGTGCTTTGTAGGTGACACAACCATTCAACGATTGAGCCAGAAGCAGTCGCCAAAATCGTCAGAGTCAAGCAAGCGCAATGCCTTGCGCGGTGTGCCACATGGTCCATTGCCTGCCTCAGCGATGTCGCCCTCACAGACACCACCTTCAGCTTCACCATCGCCATCGCCGTCGTCGTCTCCCTCGCCAAAGCAGGCAAACAATAGTCAACGACCCACACCGCAAGCATCGCCCAAGACGCAATCACAGAAATCGCCAGTGGCACAACAGCTTCGTGTGAAGAGCGACAAATGCCTGGGCTCCACAACATCGCCACCTCCACCGCCACCACAGTCAGCCACAACAAGTCTGCTAAAGTCAAATATGGTGGTCATACCCATGGAACCGCGCAGCAGCAATGGCGGCAACAGCAACTGTCTCAGCAGCAGTGCTGGCAGCAGCAGCAATCTCAGCAATTCCAATCTCATGACAATACCTGTACCGCCCCTGCGTGCGGTATCCAAGAATACCCTGCAGACGACAGCAGCAATGCCAACGGTTCCTTTACCACCACCAGCGCCAGCTCCGCCGCCTGCGTATGCGAACAACGCGTTGCTACCGCCGCCGCTGGCCGGACTCACCACATCGACGCCAACGACGGCGCCTGCAGCCACGATAAGAACTGCAGCAAATGCTGAACCTGGTGGTTTGTTAGCCAGTGCTCTAAATGGTTTACCCAGTGATACATTGGTAAGCGAGTCGCCGGTATGTGAGCCCATAACGCCAGGCGTGGCCACCGCTTTCAGTGAGCTGGTGCTGCGCTCTGGTCCGCCCAAGCTGACGGCACGTCCCACAGGTCCGCTGCAATCCGACGGCTCCAACATCTATCCGTCCCAATCTGGACCACTTTCGACGCGTCTAAAGGAGAATGCGCACAAGGTGAGTATGTAGACATCGTCGAAAAGTTGGAGCTTATTAATATGTATGTTCTTTCAACGCAGATCACAGACTACTTCATTTCCGTCATCGAAGACACGTTGAGTGATTTGGCTGGCGGTGAACCAAGTGTGCTGCAGGCACGCATCGCTGGCTTGACATTGGAAAACGAGCGCATCAAGCAACACTACGAGCGTCAATTAGCTGATATGCAACGTTCCACGGATCTGATGATTTCCGAGATGCGCAAGACCATCGAGCAAGAGAACAAGCGTGTGCTCAGTGAGCTGCGTCAGCAGAGCACGCTCGAACGCATGCGTGCTGTGGAAGATGCCAAAAAGAAGCAATGGTGCGCCAATTGCATGCGTGAGGCTCAACTCTATTGCTGCTGGAATACCTCCTATTGTGACTATCCCTGCCAGCAAATGCACTGGCAACGTCATTCGGCCAGCTGTGGCCAAGCGGCCACGTTGCAAGCGCAGTCCACGGCTCAGCAGCAACAACAACAGCAGCAGCAATCGCAGGTGCCGCCATCGATGCATGCAGAGACACCGCGTGGCAAGCAAAAGACTGTCGCCAACAATGCAACAAGTCCTGGTCAGCAGATGAATAGAACGCAAGGGATAAATGTCGCTCCTAGCGGCAGCAAGAAGTGGTCGACGCATCAGTCGATGATTTCGCTAGTCAATCCGCCGCCGCCCAGCACTGAGGTGCTCAAGCTTCCCAACAACACGTTTCTGCGTCCCGTCTCGTTGCCCACAACAGTGCCGTCGCCCAGCAACAACAATATTGTATCGCCCGTTACACTCATAACGCCTTCAAACTCATCACAAATTGGCAACAACCTCATGCCTGGGCAACGCAACAATTTGAATTACGCGTCCAAGCAGACGCAGCCAATTCCTGTGCAGCGTTACAATATACCTGTAAGCATCAACTACTTAACTTAATCTATGCATATTAAGTAATCCATTTTATATATTAGTTACCCATCACTGTAAGCAATGCTGGCTCATTCGGTCTAATATCGGAGCAGCATCATAAGCAGGTTCCAAAGCCAACAGGTCGCAACTCGACAAAGAACAACAATCGTATGCGCAACATTCAGCCCAACAGTCAGCTAAGCAACAACAGCAACAACAATAATGCACAGACCATGCGTCACAATCAAATTAATCACGTTTTTCCACAGTAAGCTTAACTTGGTTAAAAAAATTAAGAATATGTATTAAAATGCTTTGTATTGCAGATGAAGGACTCCTTGTGACGGAAATTGTAAATTAGTATGAAAGGCAAACTAAAAACTAAATTAAGCGCATATGTAGCTTGTAAACGTAATTTATGTCAAACCATAAGATGGACTTATGACTATACCTATTTTTAGCATATTTAAGCTTTTGCTAAGAAACTCATTTCAACCATTTGTACATTCATTCAGTGTATCAAACTCATCAACATACTTATGTACGTGTAGATAAGGAGTAGCTCTAAGCAGTAACAATGAAGGATGAAGACCTAATTTCAACGATCAGCAACACAATAATAAAATGTAACTTTTAAAAATATTTAATTTTTTAGTCCTGACGATCCTATGAATCCATGTTCCTTAAAATGCGAGGAGATATAGCAAAGTTATAGCTTATTTTTAGTCATAACTCAGTCAAATCCTCAAAGATGTGACAAGGACATACCTTTTTGTAATCGTAGTAACCAGGACTATCGATTGGCATTCAAGGATTTTGCAGGTGATTCAAAAAATTTACCTCCAATTTTTTCAAGGGGTAGGCATATAAAAAATGGTCAAAAACTAAAAAATCTGCCGTATCTCGGCCATTTGAAGGACGATTGTGATGTCCTTTGGCACAATGATAGCTCTAATCAATATAAACCAATTGACATGATAAAAAGGACGAATGTCCTACAAACGGCCAATTTACAAGGACTTTTTTGTATACATAAAATAGCGAATATCTCCGGCGTATCCTGTCCGATCCTTGCGTGTCCTGTGTCAAACGATAACTATTGATGACATCTACTACCGTGCCAAAGGACATTCAAATCGTCCTTGTAGTTCTTGAGTTATCCTGCAATTTGAAAATTTTACCTCTTTCTCTTGGGCAGCGGGCCAAAAAATTACAAGTGTTGGATTCTTATATGACGTCATATTTTTTGATGCAGATCTATAAAGTTGGTACTTGCAATCCTAGCAATACTTGTCCTGCGGCAGGATATATGAGATATAAGTATTTTTTCGGCAAAGGACTTTTTTAGTTGTTAATCGTCAACCATCTAACTAGGACTATAGACTGGCATTAATAGATTTTAAGGCTCTTCCAAAATAATTCACATTACATTTTTTTACAATATCAACATTTATTAGCTACGCATCTTACACCAAGAAAACAAAACCAGATTGTATTTTAATTACTTGTTGCAACTTGCATAGGTTTGCTCAATCGATATCCAATTTCTTGAAGTTACCCTCGATGCCAAACAGATCGGAGGCGTTCTTTGGCTTGCCAGGTCGGAGTTTCTCATTGACCTGATGTCTTGTCTCAAACTCGAGCATCTGTTTGCGATTATCCATTAATTTCTGATTGTAAAGCTCTATAAAAAAAAATATATTAATTTAAAGTACAAGTGAAACGAGAATTATTTAATAAATTATTACCCTTGGCCACACACATCTCCTCTAGTGGTCCTCCGTAATCCTTGGGTAGCATCTTTTGGGGCACAAACTTAAAGAATTCATTCAGATCGCTGTGCATATACAAAATGGAAGTGAGTTCCTTTTTCATAAACGGAGTCATCAGAGCCATTATCTTGTCCATAAAGGGTACAATATTGATAAAGTGAAAGCCAATAAGCCTTAAAGCTGCTGCTTCCTAAAGGAAAACTGTTAATATATGATTTTACTAATATTATTTTTAACTTACCTGAAGATAGAAGAGGAACTTTTTCATTTGCAACAATCCAATGCGCGCCACGTGACCTAGAGAGCAGCCCTTGAGATCGATGACAATCACATGGCCCTTTTGAATTCCATCCTCGTACATCCAAAAATCGAATATCATGCAGTAGCTAAAAATAAAATGAAAAGGGAACACAAATAATAGTTAAACTATTAATAGAACAAATAATTAATTAACCCCGCAACCATTGTCATTATATTAACCAACTTAATTGCTAATCATTAAGCTGAAAGCTGCTTTTTTGCGTATTCACAAACTGTGATACTTGTATCTGTTACCAGATATATTCGTATCTGTATCTGTATCTGTATCTGGACATGCCGCTATGATGCGTGTTTATAGTTAAGCTGACGTTTTCACTAACACACTACGACCTTAGGTACTTTGATCTCTCGCTTTGATCCCTCGCTGTCATAACAACGACATTCGAATTTCAAAATACTGGACTTGTAAGTGCACGTAAGCTGGTAATAGCTTTAAGTACTCTAAACTTACTACGAGTATATACCTGCAATAGACTGTAAATCATATTTATAGCTTTTGTGTGGATCGTTTTTTAATGACAATTACGAGCACATTTAATTGATTAATTGATTGCTAATGACGTTGGCAACTTAAGCTAAATAGTGAGCATTATTTGTTCCTTTATCTAAGCTAAGTATTTAAATACTCTTTCATTTTATCTCCAATAACAAATTTATGATTACTTACAACTCTTAAAAGTACACAAAGTATCCTAATAAAATTGGAAATTCAGGAACATATTGACTTTTAGAATCTGAACAATTTAGCAAATTCAAAAAAGAGAATTGTATTCGTAAATAAAATTTTTAAGTTAAAAAACCAATTCAGTTTTACAAATTGTCACGTTAATAAAAAGACAAAGCTAACAGTTTTATGAATTTTGTGCTAAAGACCATAAAAAAACAAGTAAGAAAGCTACAGTCGAGTGTACTCGAGTGTGAGATACCCGCTACCCAATTTGATTAAAAGCAATATATTTTGCGGTATTATTCTCAAAATATACCGAATATACTGCAAATATACTAAAATATACTAAGAATATACCAAAAGGTATGTTTGGAATATCGATATAGTACACCATTCAAAATATACCATAGACGGCACAATGTGCTAGATTGTCGGCCAAAGCAACTCAGACCCCTAGTAAGTAGGCGTTTTTGCCCATACAAAAGTATTTCTTTATAACTTCCACAATTTTTATCTAATCGCAACCAAATTTTCAGGAATTATAACTACTATAGTATTTATTGTATATACTATAATTCGCAGCTTTAGCTTTAAAATTACGCTTGTTATTCGATTTTTTTGATTTGCGGGGGCGGAAGTGGGCGTGGCAAAAATTTGAAACAAACTTGATCTGCGTGCAAACATAACAAATGCTGTCGAAAAAAATTATAGCTCTATCTCTTATAGTCTCTAAGATCTAGGTGTTCATACGGACGGACGGACAGACGGACAGACACACAGACACACAGACACACAGACGGACAGACGGACATGGCAATATCGTCTCGGCTGTTGACGCTGATCAAGAATATATATACTTTATAGGGTCGGAGATGCCTCCTTCTACCTGTTACATACATTTCCTGTCGGCACAATAAGTTATAATACCCTTCTACCCTATGGGTAGCGGGTATAAAAATTGGATACAATATGGAGGTTTAAAAACCAATTGTTGTTTTGTTCAGGTTAGGAAATCAAAAAACAAGTACCATAAGAAAGCTAAATCGAGTGAGCTCGACTAGGCTATATAAGGTATTTCGTACTACATTTAAAATATACCATAGAGTGCAAAATATACCAGGTTGTTAATAAAATTTGCAGGCAGGTATTTACCGAAAATCTAACTTCAATATTACACTTGCTATTCGATTTTTATCGATTTGCGGGGTCGGAAAATAATGATATCCCTATCTCTTCTAGAGTCTCAAGTATTCTTATGGACGGACAGACAAACAGGCGAACATGGCTATATTGTCTCGGTTGTTGATGATGATCAAGAATAAATAAATACTTTATAGGGACGGAGATGCCTGTAACATACACTTTCTGGAGACACAACGTTATAATAGACTCCTTCTTATGGGTAGCGGGTATAAAAATCTTCCAAAGCTATACAAAATTACTTGTAGTTCGACTCATACTGTAATCTTGCATTATACATTTTATAGCTTACAGTTTCATGACGTCGGCGTAGTTGAAGTTTGCGGTAGTTAAATCGGACAGTTTGCCCACAATAACGCGGTATCCCTCAGGCGTGGTTCCTGGCAACGGCACAACCGATCTGCAGATACAAGTTTAGTTTGTTGAGGTACAACGGTGCCACAGGATAATTTATGAGCTCTGAACTTACACCGTTTTCATGGCGCGTTTCAATTCATTGGACTCGATATCCAGGTTCACAAAGAAGTCGTCCAAATGGGTGCGAGCCGTCAGATTCGTGTCCAGGACCTGTTTGGCCACTTCCATGCTGTATTTGCAGGCATAGAAAAAGTGCAGAGCCTCGCCCTCTGAGAAGTGGGCGGAGATGTGCGGCTGGGCGTGTATCCAATCGACAAACTTTTGCACCTCGGCACGCTTAATCTCTGGAAAGCGAGCATATTGTTCATCCAGATCGGCTTCCTTCATTTCAGCACAGTTTGATTTATTGGCAACTTGGCACAACACAAAATACTTAAAGATACTTTTATTTTTTTTGGCGAGACGTTGCTGCTGCTGAAAAACGCGTTTCCCACTATCGACGGTCGACTCTCGAATGAAATTGAAATTGAAATTGAAGCTGTTTGCTTTCGCAAGTGAAACTGGTTGCCCGTTCCCTCAGCAGCCGCTGCCACCTTCCACCTACCGCCTCTGTGTGACGTGATAGTAATTTCGACTGTTGTTTCGTTGTTGTTGCTCTTTCGGATCGAGGAGGAAAACTGCAACTGGTTGCCTACTCTCCACTGACTCGCTCACTCGCTCACTTGATCATTTCACTTCCATCATGCACTTGCGTGAAAATTCAAGTTTTTCCGTTTTTACCTCTTTCAAACTATCATTAAATTTTTCGGTTGTGTAATATCTGATACTCGCCGCCGTCCAGCAACGAGAGTAATGTAGTTATTATTGTTTTTCATATTTTTTATGATGGCCTATTATAAACGCTTGGCGTGTGCTCGAGAATTGGCCCTGGAGCTCGCTCACTCGCTCGACATCGCGAAACGCCTCACTGATTAATATGAAACTCCCCTGGGAAACGATGTTGTTGTTATTCAACCACATCGGACACCATTACGTATAAGTGATATACATTTTTACTGCAAAATTCGGTTGCAACTTTACTTCGCAAGGGTCTTAATAAGTTTCCTTTTAATTGCAGCTAAACAACAAAATTCAGATTAGACGCATTGAGTTAATTCTGTAGATTCTTAGTTATATAAGTTATTATAGTTTAGTGTTAGTTATAGTTTAATTATAGTGATCAAATTAATTAGAGCTTTGTTCTGAATTGCTTTGCTGTAATTGTAGTGTTTAAATAAATTCAGTTTTGTTGGAAAGTGTTTTATTTGTTTTTTTTTTTAACACAATTCTAAAGTTATTGTTTTTTTATTCATACATATTTTAAGTAATAAATAAGAATTATAATTTATTTTAAATCTAAATTGTATTTATAATTTTATTTGATATATAATTGAGGTATTTAAATATTCTACCCCAATAATTGTGTGTATTTAAATATAATTATTTGCAGCTTATGTGTTCCAAGTCTAAATTGAGGAACATTTGTAGTGTTTAAGTAATTATTTATTAATGCTAAATATTCTAATTCGCTATCGAACATATTTTCTCTTATATTTTTTGAGTGAGCCTTGCATTTAATTCAAATTATTTAAATTGTAAGATGAACTGTTGTTTTTCCATCTGTGTTAAAATTGTAATATCTGAATAATTGTTTATCTATGCGAAAAATTCTAATTGGCGTTTTAAAACAAATCGTCTTATATTATACCTTTTTTGATTATGCCGTAAGTGTTAAAATACATACAGCTTAGTCCCACAATTTGTTCTACATTTATATTGTAGTTGCATCTTTATAGAATTAAAGAATTAATAAAATTATAGTGTTTCATCATTTCTTTTTCTTGAAAAATGTTTTTGTACTTTTGTACTGTGTTTGTTGTTAATATCATAGTTGCTTTAGTGTGTTTCTGACAATTTTCACAGTTAAGTATTTCATCAACTTTATTGAATTTGTATTCCTTACAAGATTTTTCGAGTAACACTGTATTCTGACAATAAACTTGAAAGCATAGCGTGATGTGCCACTTCAGTGGAAATACTTATTAATAACACCTGTACGAAGGCTGACTTCTCATAATCTGTGCAGCTATTAAAGTCATCGTAATTAAAAATCAATTGTTTCGCGATAAATCAGTTGAGCTATTCATTCATGGTAATTCAAAAGGAGGATCAGTGTTGGCCGAGCCCAGTTCTAAGCAACTTTCATAGATATATTCCTAGTTATGCCAACGTCGCGTCGGCCCCATTCTGCGGCCAGACTTTTGACATTTTGCCAGCAGCAGCAGCAGAAGTAGAAGTAGAAGTAGAAGTCAAAGCAGGCAATGCCAGAGTCGCAGTCACAAGTGGACAGCTAAAGAGGCACTCGACTTCAGCTTCAACAACAACAACAGCAACTACAACATGCTGGTCTCTCGCTGCTGTTCAACCTGTCGCTCTGGCTCTGCCCCAGTCTATGCCACCGTCTGTGTCTCCGTCTACAGCTGTGTGTCTAACGTCAGTCTGTGTGCCACTTTGGCGTGTCTGAAATTCCAACGGATTAGAAGTTGCGCGCAAAGAGCAAACGGCATTTTGTTGCAACCAGTTTTTGACTTTGGATGTGGCTATGGTTGTGGATGAGGAGGCAGCAGCCTTGCAAATTCTGGGATCGCTGTCGCAGCACAGCACACAGGTGTCGCAGTGTCAAGCTTCCAATAGCAAGCTTCGTTTGAGGTGCCATGCAGAAAATTAATTACCACTAACTTGGGTACTTTTTAGTGAGTGGCTCGTGACTGACATGAGTCACTTTTGCTGACCCCAAAAGCAAGGCAAAGCACAGCGAAAACCAATTGCAGGAATGCTCGATGACAACATCATTTTTGGTGTCGTATGCAACGTGCCTCGTTTTGATGTTGCCGTCACGCAGCGAATCCTACACGCAGTTAGTGTGCCTCCTTTTTGGGGTTTGGCTTCCACTTCGACTGCGACTTCGATTTTGACTTTGGCGCATGAGCGCACGCTGTTGTCCTCCTTTTGTGGCCCCCCCTTTGCCCCCTGTCTGCTCCTGCTGCATAAGCATAAAAGTGGCTTATCCGTTGTTGTTGTCATTTTTCACGCATTTGACTGCATTACTTAACCTCAATTTGACTGGGCGACGTGCAGCAGCAGCAAGTTGTTGCCCCCTCAAGCTGCCACCGCTGCTGCTGTTGTTGTTGCTGTTGTTGCTGCTGTCGTTTCCGTTGTACGACAAATGAAGTTGTCGCGTCGTTTTGCATACAACTCGCTGCCTCACTCACACTTCACTTGCTGCTGCTGGCAAATCTTGGTGCATTTACTCGTTTTTCGCCTGCTCTTCAATAGCGGATCCTGTTCATTTCAATTCGACTCTCTGACTCATTTGTATGGGTTGCCCTACGTGTTTTGTTGCAAACAATGGGCCGCTTCTGCTGCCCCAGTCTCGTTGCCTCGTCGTGGCGCGCCTTTTTTTTTTTTTGTTGTTGTGCCTGGAACTGGGGCCCCGTGTTGATTGTTGCCACTGCCACGCGCTTGCCGTTTGCCACAACAACACAAAAAAAGCTTCAATTCTGATGCCCATTTCGATTGGGATTGCCGCTTAACAAACCCGCCATCCCGCCACCTCTTCCTTCCTATAAAGTTGCTTCAGCTTCTTTGACACATAGAGAAACTCGTTTGCGCATGCGCGCCACTTTTTCGAGACTTTTTCTGTTATTTTAGCGGTTTTTGTTTTGATTTCTGATTGCCGTTCGAACGTCTTTTTATATGCTCTGTCGTCTGTCGCTTGCCACTTGCCACTGGCCATAGTTGCAGTTGTTGTTGTTGTTATTCGCTTTTATTTACGGTGGCAAGTGCCGCTTGACAAATTGATTTTGATTTGTTGTCTTTTAATTTTATTTCAACTTTATTTTTCTCTCACACGAACTTTGTTCAATTATTTTTGTCATTTTCTTCATCTGCTATTTAACATAGAGCAAAAGTGTGATAAGCAAATAGAGAAATGAGGTAATTTTGTTATGGCCAGTTATATAAGGACTATTATTTGAAGAGTTGAGCACAGAATTCTTTGAAATTTTTCTGCAAAAATGTATAAACAAAAATATGTTAAGCTTTTTCTTGTAAACATTTGGCGGCTGAATTTAGAATGAAATTTGCATAAATTATAATTTGCTTTATGCGAATATTACAGCTTCTAGCATTGGTATTCATATTTACATTCCAACAGGCATATATTTAAAATTCTTTAAATTACAAGTCTTTCTAGTCCAAGATACTTGACAACAAATAAATTTAATAGCTAACGCCTCAAACAACTTAATTCAACCGAAAAATGTATATTATATTAAATATTATATATTTACATGATTAAAATAAAATGTAGTTCAACTTTTTCTTTTATTAAAATACTTGATTTTTCTTTACAAAAATTTAAATTTATTTTTAAATTTATACAAATTTTTAGATGAAATACTTTTTTTCAAAGAAAATCTTGAACAATTTATACTTCCCCTTACTTTTTCCTCTAATAAATTACTTTTATTTTATAATTTACCATTGTAAACTTAGTATTTGAATTCGCAATACAGCTTGAAACTTTCTTTTACCTTTATTCCACTTTATAACCCAATTGTTCTCCGTCTCTTTAACCATAAATTAATCAATTACTTAAGCGTAATATGTTTTAAATTATTTAAACTGCCACAATCCTTGTTGCATTTGTATCTAATCACTCAATAATTGCAGATACTCAGTTATTGTCGTTGCCTGGAGTCGAGGCAACAATCGTTTAATTTTTATGCCACGCCGCAAAAGCGGAAATTGGCCGCTAAACACACCTCAAAGAAAGAGCAATAATAATAACAAACAACAACTATTGCACTCGTAATGAACAATTATATATGAGTTTAGCGAGTTGCCAACAGAGGCAATCAAATTAGAAACCAAACAAAGTTGCAGTTGCCGCACAAAACTAGCAACAGTTAAAGCTAAACACTTCACTCGTTAAGGGTAAAGCCCCATTAACAAAGCAAAATACACAAAAATACTTATACACAAAAAAAAAACAATAAGAGAAGAAAAAACAATAATAAAACAAAGCCTGTGTATTACACGGTCATTGGCATCCTGTTTCATGCAAGAGCAAGCAACAGGATGCTCAGGAAATTAATGCCAAACACTCAAAATGTGCGGCGAGGGCTCGCTCGGATCGATGCGGGACTGGGAACGAATAACAAAAGCAACAATCGTCACTTAGATTGCCAATAAAGTGAGCAGAAAAAGTGCTTGACTGACTATGTTATACCTATACCTACCTAAATGATGTAGCTATTATGACAGTTTTAATAAGTAGTATTGTTAGTTAAATTAAATTGAAATTAATAAATTTGAAGTTTAATCAAACGCTTTACTAATTTTTCTAGGAACTGAACTTTTCAATATAATTTAACTGAACCTTTCTATATAATTAAAATGTTGTATTTTTTTTTATTTTTGGTATGAATCGATCTATAAGTACAAAGCTGCATTAAGTTGTGGAATCGCTATGCCATCTTTTATCGTTAATGAAATAAAATATAAATAAATATTAGTTGAGAAGGAAAATAAGGAAAAATGAAGGAAATAAGGAATATAGCGGGATAATCTATTTATTCAAGATATAATTTTGTATTCTATCACATTTTCATAAATAAACTTATAAGATAAACTTATACGATAAACATCATCATCTCATCATCAATTATAAAATTAAATATTTTCTAGAATTATACAAAATATATTTAACGTGTTACTTTCATATAGTAATTGCTTAAACATTAATTATTTTATTTTCTCTATATTTTATTTATTTCGCCTCGTTAGCAATTTATTTAAGCAGTATTATAATTCTACACCAACTTGTGAAATGTAAATATTTTCAAAATGAAATTTAATACATACATAATACTCAACTTCTAACGGCATTCAATATCATAAAGCAAAAGTTTCAAGCAAATCACGTTTACTTCCATATATACCCCACTGTGTGGCAGGTGCAGGTATAGCAAGTAAATCAACAAAAGCACAACCGATTCGACTGTGACGTACCGGGAATGTGAATGTGAATTGCAGGCAGCGAGTGAGGAGCAGAGACTTCATGCAGCGGCACAGACAAAAGACAGGGTAGGAGCTGAGGGAGCGGAGAAGTAAGAGGGGAGTACGAGTGAGTGATAAAGCGGCCTTTTAGGGGAACGTCTGAGGATCACAAAAGACAGACGAGAACGAAGAAGAGGCAAAAAGCATTAACGCATTTTGAAATAATTGTCTGACAGGACGAAAGTCAACATCAAAGTCAAAGTCAAAACGCAAAGCCAAAGTCGAGGGTCTGATATTCAGTAGGAGACTAGAGGGGAGGGTAGCGAGCTGAAGGGAAGCACAAAGGGAGCGTATTGTTGTGTTCTGTTTCTGTTAGCGTTCAGTCGTGCGTCTCTGAAATCCTTAAGGCAGACACGAAGAGAAGAGCAACCACCGCGGGCAGTGAATACACCTGATGATGACTCCCGACACCTGAGTCAGCGAACGATGTTAAAAAATGATAATTAGATGGTCTAGCAACCCTCGTACTCGTAAATAGGATGCGGATGCAGCAGTTACAGTAACAGGTAACCGTCGCTTCATGGTGGTTGCAATCACAGTGATGATGATCGCGTGTGTGAGTGTATTCGTGAGTGTGTATGAGTGTGAAGTGATCGTTTGAATATTTAAATGTTGTCGTCGTCGGGGTCGCAATGTGACCCTTAAGGTGCAACAGGAAGAGAGTCCAACAGAGAACACAACAACAGTCCTGTGTCGAGGATGCGCTTCAGCAGATTCGGCGACCGTTGGGATGCCTAGACGCGGCACTAATTAGTGGCAAGCGAAGTCAAGTCGCGGCATTTGCTATCTACATACTCATACATTATGAATTCAATATTTTCCGACCCTTTCGCTGAGTGCAGAATGAAAGGAAGCAAACACTTGACATGCCCAAGTCGAACAGGATCGAAAGGCAGACTCGAGAAAAGGGGCTGCAGATCACTTCAACTTCAAGAGAGTGTAGAGAATGTGCAGTTGTGGGGCAGCAAAGGCGTGGCAAGAAGAGAGAGAGAGAGAGAGAGAGAGGGAGACAATGTGCTTGGCAATTACGAGCTCATTGCCGGATGGTGAAATTATATTGCACCAAATGGGAACAGAAGAGAAAGCATTAAGGAAACAACAATCGAGAGAGACAGCGAGAGAGGGAGAGAGAGACAGGGGGCAACAACAGAGGAGCAAATCGTCTCATTTTTTAAGTGGCGCACAGTCAGGAGCCAAATGTGTTGAAGGCAGTGAGTGGCATGCATAAACGGGAGCTGCTCCAAGGAAGCAGACAATTGATACTCATTCGCTCGCTGGCTGGCATTCACAATGACAATCACAACACACACACACAAGCGAACATGAATGAATAAAAAAGATACGTGTGTATCTGAAAGAGCAGAAATTATGCGCTTGATAGATGCCAAGGCAATTAACAGCGATTCACAAATGATTCGCATGCAATGACTGAGTACCGCCATCAATTCACTTTCCCGAAACGGAGTCAAAGGACCCGCACTCTCAAAACTAATGACGGTATAAGTCACAAAATGTATCACAATTCAAACAGCAACTATATTAAGCGCATTAATCACTTGCGAATACGAATCTTTGGCTGCTCCTTTTAACTGCATCTTTATCAAGTCGCTTATTCAACTGCCTGTCTTTGTATTTGAAACGTAAGCTGCTAAAATCACAATAGATAAGATCAATATATTATACTAGTGTGTCTATAATTAATCTCACATAACATCAAGTTCTCGACAGTAAGATTTTTATCAGCATCTTCGTTTATGCCATCTAAATATTTAGTGTCAGACTTAAAGAATATCATAAATAAGGTGTAAGAGTTAATATTCTCAAAATAAATATAATGTTTAAAGGAATTACAATTTGTTTTAATATTATTTAAATGGAAAATCCGTGTTATCCAAAAGTAGAATCTTAAAAATACAATATTGTATCTAAAATATGAACCAAACCTTTGGATACAATTAAATTATATATATACATATGTATTTATTAATTCGCAAAGTTTTAAGAATTTCTCATAAATAAAATTTAATCTATGTTTGTCTACAAAAATTGTTTTAAAGAAAGGTTTTTAAATCCATGAGATCATTCACAACTAAACAAACATTAATTTCACTTTTAATAAACTGAACTAGTACATAAATATATTAATTTTTAGGTATGTTTTTATTTTATTTTCTAGGAAGTGATTTATCAAACACAAAATATTTTGATTATGCTTTCCTTAGAAAGGATGTTAAAAAGTGGTCACTAGTTTCTAATACTGACATCTGATAGAAAGCAATTTTATTTTGCGGTTGAGCGCAATCCTAAGACCTAAGGCCATCCCATGGGTGCACCCGAGAAGATTTCTACGAATTTCCTAACCGCGACAATTCCCTGGGCCAAAGAATGTTTTGCTTCTTTGCGTGCCAAAGCAAACCATGTGCCTGGAGCTGCCAGAGGCAGCGTCTCGCTCTCTTTCGCTCCCCTTCTCACTGGTATCCATATCCATTAACATTGTAACGCTTTGTGCTTTCGTTTCGTTTCGTCCGTGAATGCGGCCTGTGATGATCCAGTGTCCCCCCCTCCTTCCTTCTGCCCCGCCTCGGCCACAATGCTTTACAGTTGTGCTTGGACACAATCTAGGCGCGCTTACACACAGAACAGCAGAGAGATAGAGAAAGGGAGAGAGCGAGAGGGAACAAGAATCAAAGCGAGAGCGATAGAGCGAGCCATGTGTCTAGGTTCGTTGAACTTCGCGGCTGATGATTTGCGCCTAGATTCTCTCTCTCTGGACGCAATTGCCCCTCGCTGGCTCACTCCAAATCGGGGGTTAGATTCTTATTTTCCTGTTGCTTTAGCGATGCTCGCAGCGAGGATGATAAATAATGAGATACGCTCTCGCTTGCCATGTGAATTTACAATGGGAGATCTGTTTATCACATAATTCCACGATTCCCTACAATCCCAGCTCCCAGTTCTATTCACTCGGTCGTCTCTCTATCTCTTAACTTGGGGAGTTGCTTTGTGTCGCCTCTCTTATAAAGATTGCACATATGTTTCCACTTATTGCCATGATTCGTTTGACCTAAATCTGCCCAAAATATGTTACAAATAAGAGATTTCTAATGTGGATTTTATTAACATGCAAATGCTACCAATGATCTAGAACTAAATTCCTTAAGCACTTTTCCAAATCTCTGCAATAAACTTCAAATACAATCTTTAATATCTTACGAAAAATAATCTAGGCAAAACTTCAAATAGTTTGTGATTTACTGAGTTTTGAACAGTTGCAAGAAGTTTTTATAGATATAATCTTCAATTTGATTACTAATATAGTATTTTGATCTATATACTATACTACAACTATGTACATATATAAACAATTTTTAAATGGAAATACGATATTAACCATAAAATAACAGTATTAATTATTAGCATATTAAAAATTGTTCTCAGGATAAATTTCTTTCTTAAGAAAAGCGTCTATAAAAACACTTTTTTATTATATTTAATATAAATGTAGTATAATAAATTTTGAAATATATTCAAAGAAAGTCAACAATATATATTCTGCATACTATCTTTAATAGTTGACTTTCTCAGGATAAATGTTTTGCTTAAGAAAGTTGTGTATAATTTGAAAATATGAATGAATAAAAATACCTTTAGAAATGCATTTCTCAGGATCAGTTCCGTTCTTTTGGAACCTGTGGCGTGTCCAGAGAAATTCGTAGCGCCTCAAGAACTTTGCATAATTTCCACAACACATTACGATAGATACTCACAACTTAAATAGATCTTATCATACTGTATGCTCCGTCGTTTATAAAATTATGTGGTATAAAACCAGTGAAGCAGGGAAATTTTCATTTTCTTGGATGGAAAATGCACGTGCATAAAGGCCAAGACAATTTTCTTGGGCCGCCAGAAGGCGTCGCCGACTCTAACAATGTACAAGTAAACATACTTATATGATGTCTAGGGTAAATAGATGAGCTCATTTATAAATTTCAATAATACGAGGCGAGGCGAGGCGACTCGCATTGTGAGGAATGTGCAACCCTCAACGGCAAAGTCAGCGGCGCATGGACAGTTTTTAATTGTTGTCCAGGGCTGTTGGGGTGTGTGTGTGTGAGTGTGCGGATGTTGTGAGCTTCACAAGGACATGGTCATGAATCCCACATAATATTTGCATCTCATTTCCGGACACTTGGGCGCTCTCTGTTAGAATAATCGCGCAAATGCCGAGGGTCAGGCCAAGGCCCCTCTAAACTCTACAGAACGGACCTGCGGGCTCTCTTTCAAACGGAAATGCCTTCAGTCAATGCGAGGGGTGAATAATTACATTGATTCCCTGCACAGCCCCTGTTACAGTTTTCACTGTTTGCAGGAACAACCAACATATCACTATTGCCATTCCATACTCCCTCCCAGAAAATTTTCCTAGATTTCTCCCAAAAATCAAAATGCAATTTTCACATAGAATTTCAATGCACTCGTTACGCTTTTCTGCTCACGAGTGTATTTATGGCCATGGTCTGGGATTTATTTATTTATTTTTTCTCGTTTTGAGGTGCGGTATGCAGCAATGTTAAGTAACGGGGGTGGTCCGATTACAATTCCAATTTTCCATTCCTATAGCTTGGCCTGGCTAGCTGACAGTTTCCCATGACTCGGTGACAACGTCACACGTCAGTTAAAGCAGTTAGGGTCTTGAACCTGTTGCTGTTGCGTAATGCATTAACTGATTTTATTAGGGTAGACTTTGCGTTAATAGTTTCTGTACATGCTAATGAGCTGGGAGCTGAGAGCCAAAGGAATTTACAAACATAAATTTGTATAGTTTAAAGCTCCAGTTGATTCAGCCTGGGGCGCCATCTATTGTTAGGTAGCAGCTTCAAAATGTTGTACACAAATGGTAAAGTAATATTTCGTAATCCTGTACCTTTTTTTATGATCCTCCATAGCTAACTGATTATCGCGAAATGATTGATTACACTAAAGGTGAATAGCATTTAGGATTCACTCGGCTATTTGTACGTGTGTGCACTAGTAAAAAGCGAGTCACAATTTAATTTGTAGATAGTGTAAAGAAAGCCATTAATCATACACACATAGAATTGAGAATAGCGAGAACTGAGAATTATAGTATTGTACCCTATGGGGCCCAAAAACACAAAACGTCCCTGGCCAAGTGAACAGCAGCAGCAGAAAGTAATTGGAAAGTCAATGACCGTGTGCGTCAAAGATCTCTGGACTTTTTCGGCAACAGAATCGTCAATACATCATCATGCCCACTCGCATTATTAATCCTCAGCGTTTGCTCCAAGCTGAGCTCAGACACAGCCACATAGAGAAAAGACCCAAAGAAACTATCACACACGCACACACACACACACTCGAACATAGATACACAGAGACAACAGGTTGGAATGTGGATGTGGGCAGCGTGTTAGCTTCCCATTCCTCATTCCCCACCATTCCCATTCTCATTCCCGTTCCCGTTCCCGTGGCTGCTCGTTGTAGGGTTAAAACCCACTAGCGTTTCTTACTCTTTTTTTTAGGTTTTTTTTTCTTTTGGAAATCATCAAACAATAGAAAGCTAGACGAAGCAGCAGGCGAAGAAGGCAGTCAGGAAGAACCGCGAAAGAAGCGACAACAACAACAACAGCAACAACAAAAGACAGCACGGGTCGGGACGGCAGTCCGTTTTCGGTCATTGAACTGGAGAGAGTGAGAGCGAGAGGGCGAGGCAGAGTGGTAAAGAGGTAAAGGTAAAGGCAGAGTGAAAGAAAGGGAGGAGAGCGATCTTTGCTTTCGACTCGTAACAGTAAAAACGCGTCAAATAATGCGTTGCAACCTGTACTGAGTGTGCCACACACTCGTTGCCTCTTCAAGCGGAAGATCCAAATCACAATCACAGCTTAGGACTCCGCCCGTATGCCAGCCTTGCTATTTACGATTTATTTACGAACCTTCTCTGTCATCGTCGTCTGTCAACTCCACAAATGGACACACGCTCCAAAAATACAAAAGACTTCCATACCCTAGTAAATTTCCTTTACAACTTAAAAGGGTACTAACAACGCGATATCAGAAAATAACTGTTAATTGCATACTACAAAAAAAAAAATTAAATCACAACTATTAAAAAATTTATAGAAATAAAAAATAAAAAAAAAAATAACAACTTAAACTTTTTAAAATTAATCTAAAAGGATTTTATAACATTTACATTATTTTCGTCTAAAATTATATAACAAATTTGAAAATCATTAAAATTAGTGATAACCTTATATTACGAAGAATATAATATGTATGTATATCATATTATGAAAAAATTATTATAAAAGAAAAATGTAGATTTTAAAAAATATGAAGAACTATAAAATGGCCAGACATTTAAAGAATGGTTACTTTGTATCATAACGACGGAAATAGAATCTAATTATTCACAACAAATTATTATTTAAGAGTTAAGTTGACTTTTGGAAAAAAAATGTAAACCAAAAATTTAATTTCAAATTTTAGAAAATAACTAAAACAAATTTTAAGAAATAATACTTTATAATATACAAATTTATAAATAAAAATATATTATAAAAAAACTGCCTTATACAGATTTACTTTATAAAATTAGAGCCGCATAAAAGATAATAAAATCTATGTAAGGAATAAAAACTATTATCTGTTTTGTAATATCTAGATTCTAAGACCCCATTTGGGTATCTAAAATTATGACTTAACAAGGAAAGAGTTAATTAATGATATGATGCATAATTGGGACTTAAACCACTGTGCGTAGTCCGTTTGGCAGTTAGTTAGTTAGTCGTGGCCACCTGACTCGACGTCGTCGTCTTGCTGGACAAAAGTCCAAAAGTGGAAAGTAACTTTACATGGGCCGCCAATTTACATGCGTTCGCACTGGCCACGTTCATTCATTTCATTCACTTGATGTGCCAGTGTGTGTGTGTGTGTGTATGTGTGTGAGTATATATAGATTTTTATGTTAAAAGCGTCGCGCATTTTTATTATTTTTTATGATACGCACAGCAAAGTTTTGAGCTGAACGAACGAATAAAAGAAAGAAAGAAACCCTTTCTCTCCCTTTTACAGCGGCGCTTTCTTGAGTTGCATTCTTGAGTTGGGATTGCGTAAAATGTACCGTTAGACTGCTTGGATTTTGATATGTAAATTAACGCGTGGGACATGTGGCCCAGTCACGGACTGAACAGCGGCTGCTGTTGCTGCTGCTGTTGCTGTCGATGCCACTGGCAAACGCATGCGCAGCGGCCATAAATACTATACAGCAAGGCCTTCGAGAACCTGCCAGACAGACAGACGGACGGATGGACGGACGGGTGGACGGGCGGAGTGAGAGACAGTTAGCCCCAAAGCCAGTTAGCCAACGGATTGCGCAGTTGCTTTTGTTTGGTTTCGTTTGTTTCATTTCATTTCATTTCGTTTCGTCTCGTTTTTTTGTTGGCCCAGTTGAGTTAGTTTGGCACAGCATCCGCTACAACAACGATAACAACTGAAGCTGCTCCTCTTCCTCATTTGGCTGCTGTTGTTGCTTCTAGGTGCGCATCCGCCTTCAAATGCTAGACAGAGAGCAAAACTTACACTTGGACTTTGACGACTTGTTTTCAACGTTGTTGTTGCTATTGTTGTTAGTTTTGTTTTCCTTTGCGTTGCGTCTGTGTTCCCACTCATTTGCTTAATTTCAATTTCGTTTCGTTGCCATTTATGGCACAATGACCATGAGCAGCTTTTTAGACATTGTTGTTTCTGTTGTTGTTGTTGTTACTGTTGCTCGCCCTCTTTATGTTGTTGATTTTGTGGTGCGGAGGATGTAACTGTTCATTTGTATTGCCACATTAGAAACAAGAAACAAGATACATGGGCTGGGCATGCAGATAAGCGAAACCGACGATCGAGCTTTCGATGATATCAGACGCAGCAGCAATAGCAGCAGTCGAAGTCGTCTCAGGGCATTTTAACTCTACACACACCCTCCAAGTTTACAATGAGAACACTCGTTGCACAACACACAGTAAAAGCTTTTTCCCACAAACGTGACTCATGTACCTGTCAAGTGAACTTTTTGCGAGAACAATAAAAAAGCTCATCCACAAGTATTGTTAGAAGGCGACAGCTTGCTTGTCAGCTGCTTGCCAAAACAACAGCATAAATAACACGAACAACAAATAACAGCCAAACAACATCAACACAACTCCGTCTTGACACATTTCATTTCATTATCCAATTAACATAATTAGTTTTCATCAATCAATTAATAATTCGAAGCAGAATCGCAGCGATCGCAGTCGTCGTCGCAGAGCGAAAGAGCGAAATGCCAAGCAAAGGCAAAGCGCATGCATAAATCAAAAACAAAACGAAATACACTTGTTGCGCCCAGTATTGAAAACGAAGCTGAAATAATGTGACTTGGCATTCTACGACACCCCAAAAACAAAATCCAACAGTCGCAGTCGCGGTGCCAACAACAACATACCCAACAAGAGAGCGAGTAGTGTCAAAACAATAACAAGCCACAGGCTGTGATGCGCTCCAACTCTACACAGGGCCTGAGAGCTGCGCTGAGCTAAGCTTTTCGTTGGAGACTTGCGCTCTTGCTGCCACGTTCTCTCTCTCTCTCTCTCTGGCTGCGCAGCAACGGCGAATTGTATTTGTATGTGTGGCCCGCATAAAGCAGTTGCGACGTCGGCGCCGTGGGGCTTGGCTGTCGTATGTACGGACCTGCATTATAAATCTCTAACGAGTCGCTTGCGCGCGCTCAGTTGCCGCTCAAGAGCTGTGTGTGAGCGTATGTTTGCTGCCCTGACTCCATGCTCTCTGCTCGCGTGTGTGTGTGTGTGTGTGAGGTTGTGAGGAAAAGGGTTCTTGAACTTAAAAGGGGTCAAAACATAAAATGAAACTCGAAATGCCTTTGCAGATAGACAAACTTAGTTGCGTTTGTGTAAGAGAGCAATGCTTGTGAGTGTGTGTGCGTGGCTACGTGCCGGTGGTTTGGTGCTGCTGGTGTCCGTTGTTTATGCTGCTGCTGCTGCGCTGCCTCGGTCGCTGCCTCAGCTAGCTCTGCGACTTCCTCCATTTGCCTTTGTGGCAGTTGTTGCCTTTTGTCTATTCCATTTTCTATTTGATTTCTACCTGTTGTTGTTTGCTGCCGTTGTTGTTGTTGTTGTTGGACCTACGTTTTATGTGACTGGCTTAAAGCCTGTTGCTCCCCTTGTACACTGTTCCTCCTTCTCCTCTTTCCTCTCTGCTCACGCACGCACAACGCTGCCTCCTATCATCATTTCATAGGGTTAGCTGGAATTCTGCTGTCTCGCTCTCCTGAAACTTTTATAACTTTTCTCGAAAACAACAAAACTTGAGCTCATCGTTATTTTTAGCTGACGCATGTGTGTGTGTGTATCTGTGTGTTTTGTTTTGGTGTGCATGGATGCGTAGGATCTCCAGCCAATGACCCAAAAAAGTATAAAACTATTTGTTGGGGTCAGTCCAAATTTCGGGAATTGTAGGCAAAAGGAGTTGCAACATAACCTCACTCCAGTTTCAGAGTTTCGAGTTCGACTTCGGCTCCACCTACGTGAACCATTTGTGTAAACATTATTATTTATGACGTTAGGCTTTCTGTTTTCTTCAGTCCCATTTTGCTATTTACAATTCCATTTCTCTGCATTCGTCTTTCAGCTCCTGTCTTCGCTCTCGCTCTCTCACTCTATTTGGACTCCTTACCTTTACGCTCTGTTGCTTTCCCTACCTTTGTTTTCTTTCTGCTGTTGGTCGTCATCGTCTCCTCTGTGATTGCTTTGAATCTCGTTTGTCAATCTAGGTTGCTGTAAGATGTTTGCCCCTCGGGTCTCGAGACTCGGGACTGCTTCGGCATCGACAACGGTCAGCGACCTTTCGGCTGATTACACGTGTTGTAAATTAGTTGAGGATCCCATCTACAACTCTAGTCTCCAGTCAGTACCCTAAAGGTACGAATATTGATGGTTTGTTTACCTTACGTTCGTCTGTTGTTGACGCTAAGGGTCTCCCAATTTGTTCAGCCTGGACTCGCAGCTGAAGTGCGGCTCCCATTTTGGGTATTGTCTTTGAGTCAACAAGTTTGAAGATCTTTGGCTATAACATGAGATGTATGACTTATTTATCCTGACTTCAACGAAGTTTTATTTGATTCCTGAGTACCTATTTCTATTACTCTTGTTGAACTTTTGGAATTTTTTTTAAGAATAGATTTTTAAATTGACCGTATGGTATTGTCTAACAATGTTCTATAGAAAAAAGTTCCTCAGCAAACCAAGATGAAAAACAAAACTGAACTTATCCACTTAGATTAAGAAATGTTATAGAAGAGATAGTCTAAAATTATATATTAGAATAACTTAATTTTCCCATCTTTTTACCAAAATAGTAATAAAAGAGTAAAATCGTAGTTTAGATTTTAGTTTTTAAAGCGCGTCAGAATAAATTGCCAAATTTTTCACCTACTACTTACATTTATCATCATTTATGTTATAGTATTATGATACAAGACATATTAAAAACACTTCTCAAAATTCTACAAGTTTTACTGAAGTGCTGTGAGCTAGTTATTTTTTCAGCTGTTAGTTCCTTTCCCAAGTCTACTGTGGGATAATCAACATAAAGAACCGTGTAAACAAGCGACTTTTCACACAAAGATGAATTGGACAAACATTACAAGCAGTACAAAAAGAATCCCAAAGATACAAAAAGAGCTACACGAAGGGTTCAATTTAGACTTGCACTGTGGTTGGCTTGGGGAGACTTACACACACAAAACAGAAGAAGAAGAATAAGAAAACAGTTGAAGAAAGATACGATATTTTGTAAAGATTTCTAAATTATCGAGCGACTGTTTCTTTTTGTGGCAGGGGGAGGATCTCAAAGTTATTGTATGTTCACGACGACGTCAAGCAGCGGCACCTGATCCAACACAGATATCCAATAAACAATATGAACAAGACCAACACGAGAAGAAGAGCAGAGCTCTGGCTATTTCACACCTTGTGGGACCCGTTAGAGAGACAACCAAAAAAAACTCCCATAGAATTCGCCACGGGGGCTAACACTGAACTGGCAACTGAGAACTGGGGGACTGAGAGATTTGAACTTTTTTGAGGATCTAATAACCGGTTCTTTAATCTGCTGCTAGTCGGACTCTCTCGACTTGTGATTACTAAATTAGCACTCTCCTGATTGCTGTAACAGGCCTCTCCCCTCCTGCCCCATGCCATGTTTTGCCATTGTTTGACTTTTCTAATTGCCGTTGAGAGCAAAGAGTTAGAAATAGAAAATGAAAAATAAAAAAACACTCTGAAATTCCTTTTTAATTAGCAGCCTCTGCGTACAAGCCGTAGGCCTTATGTTTTGTCATCTCAAACAGATCGTTGCAGCCACCTGCCACGCTTATCTTCTCTTCTTCTCACACAGCATTGTGGCATCGTCTTAACCAAAAAAGTAAAAAATAATGTTGCGTCATAATTGTCGTCTTGTGGGAACTTCCGATGCGCTGCATACAGACTCGATTGTCTATTATTTTTATTTCGTTTTCTCTGCCTCAACTACTAACTTGGCTAATGATGTTTTTGGGCTTTTCGAATCCGGAAATGTTGTTGGACCTTTTTTTCTACTTCTTTAACGTTCTGTCGGATGTGACAAAGCACTCTTATGGGAGACCCTCGGACTTCGGGACTGTACTGGGGACCTTTGGGCAATGCGACACGCGATTAGCTGGCGTGTGAACCGTGGCCAGGTTTTGTGTTGCCACTGTTCTCCCAGACTTAAGGTCCTTTTTGAGACCATGAAATTACCATAAAATTAGTCGCGACTGTTACCGTTGCCTAGGTGAACTGTTTCCCAGGACCGTGCATAATTTTCACGCGTCTTTAAACTTTATCGGCAACAACCCCCGCTGAACACTTGACGATTATCCTGTGAAAATGTATATGAAAATATCACAGGCACCTGCGTTCAGCTCGTTATCCTCACAGCGAGTCACGCTGTCATAATTAGGGCCAACAAGTTGCAACTTTCACCCCCCGAATTTGGGCAAAAATCGAAATCAAGACACAGTCAACTGGTTTTATTTTTTGGGATTTCTGTGGCAACTTGAAAGTTTCCCATGCTGGCAGGAGTTGTTGCGCTGTTGTTGCCGCTGTTGCGATCCCTGCGACCTGCAACCAGTTGCATGTCTTGCCGCAATACCCTGAAATTAACTTTTTCATTTACTGATTACATTTTTATTTTTCGATTTTTATTTTCAACTCGATTTTAGAGTTCTTCTTAATGGCCCTTGGCTTGGCATATCCTTTTTCCCCTTCTACCTTTTGCGCTGCTCATTCTCCCACGTTGTCGTCCTTGTGACAGGATCGCCGTCCCGATTTTTCGATACAGTTTTATGTATTTTGTGTTGCTGGCCTCGTTTTATGTGCTCATGATCCTCATCAAATAGACATCCTATTGACACAAACACCTGGTACGTCCATCATTACAAGCAAATATTTGATTTCAGTTGCCTTTCTTTCCACTCCCTTTCTCCTTCTCTCTCTCTCTCTCGTTCGCTTTGATTGCGTTCCTGATCCTGTTGGGAAAGTTGTGTTGCAACAGGACTTAATTGCCATAAAATTGATAAACGCATTTCGTAATTACAGCTCCAAATTGTTGCCTTTGCCTGGGGGCACAAAAAGCGTATCCCAAGTCCAGGGTTGCAAGGCCAGACAGCACAGGAATTACATGTGAAAGACAAAAGACTGATCGCCCAATTCCCAGCAACATGCTCCAACTCAATCATATACATATATATATATAGCGTGTATATGTTTGCCCTTCACTTTGTGTTTTTTTTTTGGGGTAGACAAAGAGCAGGCACTGTCTGCAACTCGGAGCCTGAAGGGGGTTGCAGAGGGATCGTTATATACGTTATATCCTGTGTACCCTTTGCCAAGACATTGCATTGACTTTCATTATCTTTAAGCCGCGCACAAGGGGGAGATTGGAACCCGGACTGCGACTGGGACTGAGACTGAGGCAGGGCGCATTCATATGAAATCTCAAGCACTAAGCAACAATCAAATATACACACACACACACACACACACACACACACACACACACACACACACACACACACACACACACACTCGCACACACACTCAATGGAGGCACCTACCGAAGCGAGGACGTGCGGCAAACAATTGGCTCGCCGCCACAGGGTGCAGCCCAACTCAAGATTGCCACAGTCAGCAGCAGCAGCAGCAGCAGCAACAGCAGAAGCAGAAAGTCAGCCGAGTGTATCCAAATACACTCACAGAAACATTCACTTACACTCACACACTCACACACACACACTCTCACATTCTTATTGCTAGCGTGCGCTTTGCAGGGGGATCTCAAGAAGTTATTTATTTTGTGGACTGCTCGTCGTTCGTGTCAGCCTCGAAGTCAGAGGATACTTTTATCGCCTGTGCCTCGGCCTGACTGCCTGCCTGCCCCTCTTTTCTTCCCCCCTGCTGAACGTTTCCATTCCTCATGATTTGCATTCCAAAGTGTGTGTGCCAAGGCGGCAGGCAAAACGCAGCCCAACCCAAAAAGTCGCGATCCCTTCAGTTGGTATATTCTCCTTCGCCTTTGCCTTCTCCCTCTGAATCTCTTTCTCTCCTTCCTACTCTAGCTCCTTCTCTTTCTTAAGCTGCATGCGCTGTTTGTGAAGGGTAGTCCCAAAGCTTGAGCAAACGAAGGGTTAAAGCGGGGCAGAATGGAGGGGCAGGGTATGCGGGTTACAGTCGATTCGCCGTAATTGTAACGTGCGAAACTGCAACTTGAAAACTTTGCATACTCAGTAAACATTGCAAAACAAGCGAATCGGGTAGCTTAACAGCTGGCAATTACTTGAAATATGTGAAGTGAGCTTAATATAGCATAAGAGATGCCTTAAATTAATATATACACAAAGATTAGGTTTTTATTTTATAAATAGTATTATTACAAAGTTCCAATTTTGGAAATAATTATGAAAGCCTTAATGAATTCGAATATCATTACAAAACTGCATTCCACACTGTAGCGTTTATCTGAATTCATTATAAGATTAACTTTAAGGATATTGTATGTTTTATAAAAATAATAATCAAGGTCTTAAAATGGTTGGAAAAGTTTAACGAAACGCAAAGTATAGACACTTTATTCCCTGAATTAAATTAATTGTATGGTAAATGAATTTCAGTTTAACTAAATAGAATACATATACTTGCTTTTTATATTAAATAAATTTTTCTATTCCTTATGATATTTCTTAGTTAGGCATGCAAAATATTTACAAGTAACTAAAACAAAATCGTAATAACAATATTGTTATTTTACTGCATAGTACTTAATTAATTTCGTAAAATAAGTTATTCATGTTCATATATGTATATTAAATATCATATTAAAAGTGTTTCTAAATCATTTTGCAATAAGAAAAAGCAAATTTGATATAAATAAGTTTTACATTTTCTTAATTTTACTATGAAATTTAACTTGATTCTGCTTAAAGATACAATTTAGATATTGTCGTCAATTAAGTTGTTATTTATCCTAAAGTTACTAAAAAAATATACTTTTTACTTTCACTTCTTATAACTTCTTCAGCGTAGACTGTGCAGGGCATCAACAAGTCGATCAATCTTCACTAGAGCAAGCTCACTTGATTTCTTTTTTTGTAATTCTCTTTTTCAATTTGCTAAATAATATGTCATTCGAGGAGGCGATCAATCCTTGCATGCCCACACACATATATGAATATGAATGAGTGTGTGCGTGTGTGTGTGTGTGAGTATGTGTTTTACTTGTTGCGGCTTGGGACGTGGATGCGTTGAAACGGGAGTTGAATTTTTTATTGCAATTCGTTTTAATTTATATGAGGCTTGCAAAAGTTATTTGAATATTTTATGGTCTCCTCTGGACTTCTTGTTCTGTTTCTCTGCCTCTGCCCCCTTGCCCTCTCTCTTCTGCTCATTGTGGCGAGTTAAGAATTAATGAAATTTCAGCTTGAATTTATATCAATTTTTGGATGAGCGAGGCTACTGCTTAAGACTCAACTCAACTCGACTCCTGCTTATCGTCGCGTTGTATCTCGTTGCTCTTCTTGCATTTCGACATTTTCCTTTGAAATTTTCTCAACGTTGCAACGTTGCTGTCGCTGTTGCTGCTGGACTCAAGTTGGATCCAGGCAAGCGACCCCAAAAAACCCAAGGGTTCAGGTCCAGCTCATTAACCCTTTTCCCTGCACATAAAACATGCTTGCATCATCTTTTCTGTCCGTTTTGTGGGAAACGCAATAAAAATCATTTTGATTACTTTTACACACACAGATAGAGAGAGAGAGAGAGAGAGAGAGAGACTCTTTGCACTCCTGGTCAAGTTGCAGGAGCAAGCGCAGTAGCAGTTTGTTAAAGGTTTCTTTTTTTTTTTGTTTTGTTTTATGGCTTTGACAATTGACCCCGCTGCACATCAAAGGGAAGGGCAGCAGGGGCAGGCGAGACGCCAGCGTGGCGACCACCTAGGTGAGCTGCAGGATCAGTCTGCTGTCTCGCTGTCTGTGGCATTTGCGGCATCTGTGGCAGCTACCAAATAAGCTCAGCTTGTCAACAACTTCCTGCCAGTGGCACATTGCCACATTTGTGCATTTGAATGTTTCATGTTTACGCGATGCGCGCTCGTGTCGCATTTTATTTGCGTTAATTTTTTATAGCATACGAGCGCAACGACCAGACATGGCCATGACAAGCGTACCAAAGAAATCCTTTCCGAGAAACATAACGCACACTCGACATGAAATCCATTTGTAAAACATGCCACAACAGCGACGACTTTGCTTCTGCCACTGCCACCGTTTGCTGCTGTTGCCGCTGTTGCTGCTGTTGCAATTTGAGCCAAAACCGGGCCAATGCACCGCTTCCAATCTCAGTCCCAGCTGCAGTCCCACTTCAAGTCCAGCTCTGGGCATCCTTCCAGTTCTTCCATTTGTCGTCGCATCGCCTCTCGTCTCTGTCTCGTCTCTGCCTCGGTGTGGTCATACCTCCCAGTCTGCCATTAGACCTGGCTGACGACTGCGCAGCCAGCTGCAGTCAGCCAAGCATCTAGCGCCGAGCCAAGTCAACTCAGGCCATGCCATGCAATGCAGTGCAGTGCAGTGCAGAGCCATGCCAGCCAGCCAACCATCCATCCATCCATCCAACGAACTATCCATCCAAGTAGCTATCCAGCTATCGAGCTAGGCAGCCTGCAACTGCCAACTACACTGAGCAAAACTACTGAGTTGATCATCAACACTTATAATTAGCATCCAATTTAGAATAACAATAAATTTGTAAATAATTTTCTGTATTTATTTTTTATCAATATTACAGAAATACTTGTTTAAAAACATCTTTCAATTTAAAATTCAAATCTATTTAGTTTTAACTACCAATTAACCTCTAAATATTTACCGACTACACTGACCAAAGCTAATTAGTTCATTGTCAGTACTTATAATTAGCACCTAATTTATACTGGTTATAAATTTCATAATAATTTTCGGTATTTCTTTTTCATTAATATCACAGAAATACCTATTTAAAATCATCTTTCAATTTAAAATTCAAATCTAAGTACTTTTTACTACCCTCTGAATATTTACATTCATATTAACAAAATATATTTTAAAAATATATATTAAAAACATCGTTTAAATACACATAAAATATATAATAGTTATTTATTTATATTATTTTTGAATTATATTTACAAATTAAAAACATATTTCTAATTGGAATTTCAAATTACTTCTGCAAATTATCCTCTGATTAAGCCAAAGGCCAAAGCAGCCAGAGCTAGTAAATTTACGCTAGCTTATAAATTTAATTTATAGTCTATGCCTTTAATAAATAAATAATAAATAAATAAATCCTTTGATTTCAATAATATTACTGAAATGTATTAAAACATCTTTCAAACAAAAATGCACTGTAGCTTTAGAGTAGCTTTAGCAAATACTTTACTGATTTTTTGTTATTTATATAAAACAAACATATATATATTTTTTTTAATTATAAGTTCCAAGTAGTAAGGATTGTCAACATTTGTATATTTCTTTTTCCTAAACAATTACTATGTATTATATACAGTTTTGAATTTAAAATTCAAAACTAATGCACTGCAAGAATATAACTGCTTTATTTTAAATAACAACTATTAATAATAAGTTTTAAACTTATCGATTTAACAGGTCAAAAAATATACAAATACATATTGTATTCCTCTTATATTATCTATTTCATTTGTTGTATAAATGTCAACCTCAATATCAATACTATTTTAAAGGAAATAATGTTGGTGCAACTTCATACAAGTTTCGTGAAAAGTGATGCAATAGAGCATAGATTTTTGAATATATTAATTAGATTGTTTTCAAACTATAATTTTTGAAAACTTCAGCTCAACTGTTCTGATAATTACAGTTTTGTATATATATATATAAAATAATTTTATTTTGCTGCTTCTTTTAACTTTGTATTTGAGTTGATACTGACTAAAGATTTGGGATTTGGAATATTGACTTTAATTAAATTGTTATTAATACTAAATATAATATAGATTTAGCTTTTACTTCTTATAACTTCCCTCTTCAAACTGATCTTGCTAACATTTTAAATTGTTCAAATAGTTGCTATGTATTTTGCTTAGTGTATAGCTAGCTGGATGCGCTGCTGCAATTGCTAGTTGCAGAAGTTGAATGAACCAAGAGAGTAGGGCATAGATACTCGTACTTGTATGTATGTATAAACACACACATCATATGTAGTTGTTTTTGTTGTTGTTGTGGAGCGGCTGGCTCTCTCCTGCGCCACATTTGCGGCACTCGTGCGTTTCCTTCAGCAATTTCGCAGCAGATTGCGAGATGCCAATGTCGCAAATGGGGTTAGCTGAGCGTAAGGGGGAGAGAGAGAGAGAGAGAGAGCGATCCGAATGGAGTTAGCGAGTCGAAGTGAGAGGGAGTCTTGAAGTGAGATACAGGTTGTATTTGCGGCTGCTGTGATTCTTCCTTCTTGGTCAGCACAAAATTACGTATACGGTGCTGGACGACTCCAGGTTGCCACAAAGTCTCAACTCCACAGCTGGCTGGCTCCCCAGTTGTGGTCGCGATGCAGCTTCCTGGGGCTGCCTGCCAAATCGAAGCGAAACCGCAATGCTCAAGCTGGCAAGCGGTAAATGATTTCCTTGGGAAAGCTGGCCAAAGCATGAAAAACCATTTAAGTGCTTTCCCAGGCGCTGACCTGCCGGCAATTGTTGCTGGCATCCTGAGAACTGAGCAGCGAGCAACAGGTGAAGCTGACTCAAAAAAAAAAAATAAAAGAAAAGAAGAAAAAAATGCAACCACAGCGATGACTTTTCTAATCTCTGTCTCCACTTTACGTTTCCCAAACGAGAGAAAGAGATACAGAGAGAGAGGAGCTAGTGAAACCCTTCATTACCCGCAGCCCAGTCAATGCCCAGAACTGGGGCTGCAGCTGTGACTCTCTCTGACTCCGTCTCTGACTCTGACTCTGAGTCTGACTCTAACTATGAGTGCGAGTGTGCCTCCGACTTTGACTCTAGCTCTGCCACCGACTGCCAGTCGACGAGGCATAAGCAGGCCATTCAACTTGCCCCAGACACAGACTTTTCACACAATATTTTCCAGCATTTGTGTGCGCCCTTTTTCTGCCTCTTTTCCTGCGCCAATCGCTCACATTGTTGCCCCGTTTGTTGCTTCTTTCTGTTGCTGTTGTTGTTGCTGTTGCTGTTGTGTGGATGTGCATTTTCTCTGCCTTTTTTGCTGCCTCGCATTTGCGTTTGCGCACCATTTTTCCATAACAATAAAAACAAAAACAGGCTAGAAAGCTTCACGAAATGGGCGTGCTAGACTGGCAAATACCCTGCCTTGATTTGCTTAGATTTATGTGAATGAACAACAAGATTTCCTTTTCAAGAATTAAATATAAAGTGATGCACAGCAGACACTCGCTGCAATGATCATTAGAATCTGTGATTAAACTTATTGTATCCTAAACTTGAGCTTCTAAAAAAGATATATGTTATTGACTTTATGAAAGTCTCATTTAAATGAAAAATATGCTAATTATTTTGGATGTATTCTATACTATACTAAATCATTAGATGTAACATTTGTTGTATTTTATTTTAAAAGGAATTACATCAGTATTTAAGCAATTTGGTCAGTCACTTTTTGACATAATTAAATATTAAGAACTAGGAGTGTTTACCCAATACTTTATTTTAATCTTTAATAATATTTAACTTTAACTTTAACTTTATATTTATTTATTTTTTAATTAAGTAAGTAAATCATTCAGAATGTTTTCTAAATAATACAAAATTTATATTTAATATGTAGGTATTATATTTAAGAGGGAATAAAATCACTATAAAGAAAACCTTGGTTATAAAAAAAATAATAAAAACTAAAAGCATATATTATATATATGCTTTAATGGGTCATAAACAAATGTCTCAATTTTATTAAAAAAGTTATGTTTATATTTTTTTGACTTTCTAAAAGTATTACACTAATTTATAATCATATCGACATATTATCCTAATACTTTTAGTCCAATAAATAGAATCATTTTTCCAATTGCTTAAGAAAGTTCCCTTTATAGTTTTTTACACTCGCTCATATTCCTTCCCTCTGCTACTTCTACTACAGGGTATGCAAAGAACTCAGCTCAAGTGCCTTTCTCCGTCACATCAGCTGCAAACGCTATGACGAGGGCTTCGCTAGCCTTTGTACCCCTGGCTGCAGCATGACTATTTGCTAGGCTTGCAAACCGACAAAGCCATTAGAAGACAATTGGGACACATTAAAGCCATTATGCACAGTCTAAATTGAGGCGAAAAGAATCTAAAAAAAAAAATAGCGTAATCTCAAGATATGAAGTCAAGCAAATCCTCAAAAAACAGTTGACAATAAAAACGAGGTAAGATCTAGATAAAAAGTAAAGTAGATCTTTAAGTATTTGAGAAATTACTAAAAAGGATTTAATGTCGATTGGAGAGCTCAAATACCACGTTTCCCAAAAAGATTCACAAAGATTGAAAGCTGATTTCATTGCTCAAATTTCAGGTCCTTTTAGCTGGCCAACAACGCTGATCAGATTCCTTTCGCTCCAAGACCTGTTTGCCCCAAGATTTTTAGTGCCAGGGAATGCATGTAGTTCTTTTTCAGATTTCGCTGCTGTTTTTTTTTAATTTTATTTTTTTCTGTTTTTTTGATTTGGGATCTGAGAACCCCTTGGCGACTGTACACGAGGAGAGAAAAGTAACGTTCGATAAAGTCAGTTTCAGTGATGGTGGCGAGGACGAAAGGATTGCGCAAACAGTCAAACACAGAGAGAATAAAAAAAAAAATGGATAAACAAGGCTTTGTCATGATAGCTGTGTGTGTTTGTGTTTGTGTTTGCTCAGCAGAGCATCCCTTTTTTCGTGGGATCCGCGACGCAACAGGCAACACGCAGCAAGGCAACAAGACAGGTAGAGGAGGCCATAAACTGGTTTCGCCAGATTCCAAGTCCAAGGAGCGGCCAGTCCAGCCAGGCTTTGACTTTTGTGACTGCAACGACGACGACGTCGACTCTCGACTGACGATTGTGAGTGGCATACAAAGAAGAACCAGTTTGATCCTCTCGCCCGATGAGTTGGCGTAAAAACAATTTTAATGTCCTTCTACCCAAGTCCCATAAAGTCATGAATAATCGCCAAGCCGATGACAAAGGAGACGGAGATGGAGACAGAGAAGATGGAGTTGGAAATTGTATTTGTAGTTGTAGTTGAAGTGTACGTGCGTGGAGGATATGCTCAGCCTGGGATTGCGACGGCAACAGCAACGGCAACGGCGACTCACACTTAAGCCCAGAGTCAAGGTCCAGGCCCAAGTTTCTCCCCCCCCTCCGTCTTCGTCTCCTTTCGTCGTTGCTTGTCACTGTTGCTCTTGGTGGTTGGTGGTTGCTGATTTGTTTGCTGCTGTGCCGCGCTCTGTGCACTTTGTTTGCTCTCTTCTTCAGTGATCAGTTCCAGCCAGTTGGAGTCACGTCGCCCTTGCCGCGATCCTTTCAACGTTGCAACTGCAACTGAATTGCGCTGTGATGACTGTACCTCGCTCTCTTTCTCTCTCTCTCTCTGCTGGGGCAAGGGGAGCTAGACTCAAGTGCTTGCATTAAAAACATAATTTTTCTCTACCCTTTTGCACTATTTATACCCGCTACCCATAGGGTAGAAGGGTATTATAACATTGTGCCGACAGGAAATGTGTGTAACAGGTAGAAGGAGGCATCTCCGACCCTGTAAAGTATATATATTCTTCATCAGCATCAACAGCCGAGTCGATCTAGCCATGTCCGTCTGTCTGTCTGTCTGTCCGTCCGTATGACACACTGGATCTCAGAGACTGTAAGAAATAGAGCTCTAATTTTTTTTCGACAGTATTTGTTATATTTGCACGCAGATTAAGTTTGTTTAAAATTTTTGCCATGCCCACTTCCGCCCCCGCAAATCAAAAAATCGAATAACAAGCGTAAACCTAGAGAATTTTTGTATATACAATAATTATTATAGTAGTTATATTTCCTGAAAATTTGGTTGCGATCAGATGAAAATTGCGGAAGTTATTAGAGAAATACTTTTGTATGGGCAAAAACGCCTACTTACTAGGGGTCTTAGTTGCTTTGGCTGACAATCTGGTATATTGTGCCATCTACGGTATATTTTGAATGCGGTGCTATATACCACATATACCATTCGGTATATTTTTAGTATTTTTGCAGTATATTTCGTATATAAAATATATTGCTTTTATTCAAAAGGGGTAGCGGGTATCTCATAGTCGAGTACACTCGACTGTAGCTTTCTTACTTGTTTTTCTCTATTCTTCTGCACTATTTTTCCTGATTGCTTGAGCAATAATTCGCTTAGTTCCTAAGGCTAAACCTACTCAATTTATATATGGACTATTAGGAAAGATCCTTATAAAATAGTTCTATAAAAGATAAAAATTGTGTTCTTATATTTTAAGTTAATTTTTAATTGTCCTCGCTTAAACATAATTGAATACATTTTAGAAAAGTAATCAAACTTAATAACAACATATCGAAATAATTTTCGGCTTTGTACTTATGTGTTTCACATTACTTTGACCTTTTCAATTTACGAAATTTGAAAAAATGTTGGTATTAATGTTTTTAAAATCTGGTATATTTCTTATTTTTAACTCTTCTCAAATGTTGTTTTATAAAACCCTAAAACAAGTTTTGAATACATAAAAATGAATTATCATAGATAAAATATTCTCTATTCATATTTATTAATGCTTTTCTATCTAAGCTATCTTCTTCATAAGATACAAAGCATGAAATTATCCTGTAATATTACTTAATTAAATTTCTCATCGTCGTCTTTTTTATACACTTCTAAAATAAGTTTTTGAAAAGTGAAATTCTTAATTTTCTATCTAAATTCTTTAGTTCTCAAGATATAAGAAAGTATATAAGTATAAAATGATTCTTTATAATTTATTTCAAATTCCCTAACAAACAAACTTCCAAGGTGATATGTTTTAATCTTCTATGTAATAAATCGTTATATCACAAGATACAATATATAAGCAATCCTTTCATATTTATTTTAATTGGATTTCCTGCTGCATCAACTGTACTCTTAATGCTCAGCATTTCTCATGGGATCCAAGAGCATGTTAAAATTTCGCTGCATTGGCGATTCCTTGAACAGAAATCCTTTGAAGATAAACACAAGTGAGCAGCGCAATGGAGCGACAAAGATCAACAGAGCAAAGTGACAAAAACTGAGCACGACAAAAAAAAAATTGGAGAGAAATAAAAAAATGACTAAGCTGAGCTAAAGATCAAATACTCATTTGAGTAAACAAGCGGCGCATTCCAGCGAAAAAAAGGGATACGCGGCTGCAGTGTCAGCAGGGGCAGAGAGACGAGGAGGGGGAGGAGGTGGGGGCACACAAACAAAACGAGGCAGAGGCAGCGATTATGATGACGACGACGACGAAGACGCCGATGAAATGTTTACATTTCCCCACGCGAAGCGATGCCAAGTGAAATCCAAAGCCCCCGACAACAACAACAGCGAGAGCAACAGCAACATCAACTGCAGCAGCAACGGCAACAAAGATGTTGTCTCAAAAATAAACTGAAACCCTTGAAAGCAAACTCCTGCCACGACTCCTTAGAGCAGCCAACTCAAGACAAGAGAACAACAGCAACAACGAACGAAGAAACGAATGTAGGAATGAGATACCAACAGCGAAGGCAACGGCAACATGAGGCAAGCAAAGAGTCAGCGCAGAGATCAAGTGAAGGGTGAACCAAGAAAAATCAAAAAGAAAAAGGATTGTGGATGCTGTTGCTGTTGCAACAGCGACGCCGCAACGTTGCTGCAACTGCGCAGCGCCAAGAGGTGACGGCAGTTCATTGAACCAGGCAACAGGCAATGCAACAAGGCAGCCAGGCAGCCAGGCTAGGCGCAACAGCAATAGGAGGACAACGTGCAACATCGAGACTGAGGCTGGAGCTGCAGCTGTGGCAGCAACTGGGGCTGCACTTGTGTATGCGTGTGTGAGTGTGTGTGAGAGTTTGTGTGTGTGTGCTGGGCAGCAGCCAAGGAGTTTTTCCTGCTTTTCTTGTAGCTAAACATCCTACAAGCAACACACGATCGAGGCAGGCCATAAAGAGGCAACAGGCAACGGCGCAGGGATTGCAACTGGGCGAGATCGGTTTTATTATTACAGCTATTTGTGGCAGCAGCAGCGACAGCAGCAGAAGCAGGAAGGAAATTGCGTTGCGTCGTCTCCTCTTCGTATTTACTTTATAATCCTCCGCATGCTCAGCTGCAGCAACGCTGAGCAGCGTTGTGTCGGCATTTTCCCCAAGTAAAAATAGATAAAAATGCAATTTAGCTGCGCGCATATCTCTGTGTTGCATGCAACATCATCAGAGGCCTGCCTGCCTGCCAGCCTGACTCTCTTGACTCTCTCTGTGTATGTTGTCGGCAATTTGTGCATAGACAAAAGGAACAGGAATTTTCGCCGTTGCCGTTGCCTTTGCCTCTAATAGCTTTTGTTCAGCTGGCAAACCACAAGCACATCTCCCAAGTATCTCAATCTGCCACTGTATAATAATGTATCTGTATCTGTGCTGGTGAATGTATCTTTTCCTCTCCTATACGTATCCCTCGAGCAAATGCTCTGCCTTGGTCATGTGGTTAGCATTCGATTGCTGCTCTTCTCCTTGCTCGATTAATTTGCATAAAAATAGAATCCGTTTTCATTTCTTTGTTTTTTTCGGTTTTTCTTTTTTGTTGCGATTGATCTATTTTCGAGCATTCCAAGTGCCCCAATGGAGTGAAATCATCTAATTGACTTCAATTCGCTTCAAATAGCAACAAATGACCAGAAATGGACACTTTCGATGCGAGCGGAAGCAATTGATTGATTTCTTAGAGAGCGTTTAGATTGATGAAACTTATTTAGGATTCTATTATTTATCTGATTATCCTTACATCCAAAAAAAAAAATTAAAATAATCTAATACCAAACTGAAGAAATATTTAGGTTTAAAGTACAAAATATTTCCTTATTTCAGTGATCTTAAAATTTTGAGTTATACAATAATAATTTTTGCTAACTTCAGTTTTGATAGTTCTAATATGTATAACATAATTAAAAGCGTTGAAGATTAAACAATTTCAAAGAAATCCATTAATACGAATATGAATAATATCTTTCTTAAAATAAAATGAAAAAAATAATAAAAAAAATGCATTCTTAAAGTATATAATTAGAATAATAGTCACAGATATTGTTTTGATCCTAAAAATTAAAAAAAAAAATAATAATAAAAATATTCCCTAATACCATTTGCTTTTGATATTATTTTCAACATAATAATAATATCTATATAGATTAAATCTTGAGAAATACAAGAATATATCAACTTATAAATATTGTGCCTCTTTCGATGTGGTTCTTTATGTATATCGTTAAAATAATATCAAATTGATGACTTACCAATATATTTAAAACAATTTCATTATTCCACTGAATTTCAATTTATTCCTTATTATGAAGTTACATCACTTTCGTTGTATCTGAAACTAAATACAAATCGATGTCGATCAAACATATTTTCGAACACAGTTCAATAAACAGCTCAGCATTAATTATGCTTGATTTCAATCATCATCAAAAGGAATTTCAAAGACCTTAAGAGTAATTGTGGAATAAAAAGACATTGAAATTGAAGAAGGAAAAAAGGAAAGGATGTTAAGGATGGTCGAAGGATCACAACAGCTGCCTGCTGTTCAATTGTTGTTATCGCTTCTAAAAGGTTTATCGGGTTTCGTTTTAAAAGTAATTGCGTTCCTGTCAAATGGTCGCCACGACTTTTCCACATTTTCTTCTTTCTTGGTAGAGGAAAAAAAAAAAAAAAAACAATTTATCACAAGGCAAACAAAAGCTGTTGCCTTGATTAATGCTTTCGAATCGATGTGGGAACTTTCAATTGCATATTGAATGCAATTTCAATTTCAATTTATATTTCCATTTCCCATTATGCATCCTTGAAAATAAAAAGGAAAAAGCGACTTATCTGCGGGTACTTAAAGAGCAAATCCTAATGAAGATTGACAAACGCAAAGAACGCAAAGTACGTAAATAGCAGGATTGATGCAGGGCAGCAGCGAGAGGGAGGCAAGAGGGAGGCCCACATCTTGCCTCAAGCTGCGACAGGCGCCGCACCCTCAGCAGCTCGTCTGCTCTCCCCCTCGTTGCCAGAAATAGCAACAGCACCAGCATTCGATCAGCCGCCGTTCGGGAGCTACTAACCATAGCCATAGCTACCCCCTACTCTGATGATGGGCACCACAGCTAGGGGTTAATTCAGCGAGAGAGCAGCAACAGCAACCCCTCGCAGCGAACTGGAGTAACGAAGAGAATGCTCGACTATAAAATACCCAGTATACTCAAATAAAGATAAACATACATTTTATGTGAGTAAACATGAAATTAAATTCCAAATTCCTCCAAGAATTTATTTCATTTGTATAAACTATAATAATATAATATTAATGAGAAAAATTTATTAGAACAACTGGAAAATATATAAAAGTGTAAGTTATATATAAAAGAAGAAAAAAAATATGAATACTATAAGAAAAAGAGTATTCATATTTTGAAATAAACGCAAAACTATATTTAAATTAACTATTTAAGATATACAGTTCATATTTATCTATTGCTATATTAATCAGAGTATTCATATTTTGAAATTAACGCCAAACTATATTTAAAGTAACTACTTAAGTTCATACTTATCTATTTCTATATTATGCTTACATTTTATATTATATAATATAAATATAGTTAAATTAACTACTTCAAATATTTTATATTTCTTATTTATCAATTCTCATATTGTGCTAACATTTTATTTTATAGTCTTACTTAAATATTTTCCTTCCAACACCTTTATTTATGTTTGAAAGAAAAAAAGAAAAAGTTAGTAAAGTCTAAAAGAAATGTCGAGTGCATTTTACTTTCTTAAACGTTCTCAGTAAATTTGGAAGCTATACCTTATATAGACTCCAAGTTCCAGCGCTTTAAAGTGATGGACAGACAGCCAGACGGGCAGCAAACAGTGGCCATAATATCGATTTAGTTTATAATTTAACCACCCTACTACTATTTCACTACTTATTTACAACTACTAAACTACTTTCTTAACTCTATATAAACTGAATCTTAATACCAACTTATAATACCCTTCTATCCTCTCATCAATCGGTATTCAAACTTGCCTAGCCTGGGATTTTGTGTGTTTATGTTTTGTTTAACCGCTTAACAGATTTCGAGCGTGGCACACAAATTACTCAACACCCTCGACAAGATCCTGCGGGCTCAAATTACTCGACTCGACTCGACTCGACCAAGGCATCGGTATGAGTGTGGGCGTGTATGTATTCAGGGGCGTGGCACGTCTGTGCTATTCCTGGAACACACGCGTATCGCAGCATGAACATCTCAAGGCGAGTCGAGACGATCCTTTTGCTCCTTTTTGATCCTTTCTTTGCATTGTCCTTTTCTTTACCCATTCAGCATTGTTGATGATTAACTTTTGGCATTGTGATTTCTCTCGCGTTTGCTTCCCCGACACCTTCGCAGCATGTCGTCCCTTGTCTACCTACTTGCCACGTTCATTCAACTCTCACCCCGACAAGAAGAAGCAGCCCACATACTTGCAGCAGCCACTGTTGATACGATCCTGCATATATTTTGAACAGTAGCTAGACATGCGACACGCATGCCACGTGTGTGTGTGTGGCAATGATTTCCACACTTTTTGCCATTTGATATCAATTGAGTGGCTTTAATTGGACGACCTTAATTGAGGCGCGGCAAGCGATCCTTCAGTTGACCCGCAGCTCAGTCAATTGCTGATCCTGCCACATTTAATTTGTAACAATTTTCAAAGTGCTTTTCCATTTTCCCATGGCAACAATGCGGCAGCCAAAGGCGGCGCTGGGAAAATGCCAAGCAAAAGAAATCGTGCATTGAACCCTTTCCACACACACACATCGACATACGTGCCACACTTGGTGGCATGCAGCAGCCTGGGCAGCCACAGTGCCACTTGGCGGCACCCGTTTTTCTTTAGCTGCCTCTCTGCTGCTTCGACTTCTGCTTCTGCTTCTGCTGTCTGGGCAGCCACAAAAAGGGGGCATTGTCCCGTTGCCCTTTTGCTGCCACTCCGCTCCCTCCTCTCCTCTCTCCTCCCCTTCCCTATCGGACTTTGCTAATGTTGCGCCTCTTCGGCTGCTTCTTTGGCATTATCATTGTCCACTCATGGGGGCGAATGCACTTTGCCTGGCGGCCAAAGGTTTTTCCTGCTTGCCTATCGCCACTTTTGCTGCGCCTGCTGCTTCGTTGCTCCGCTTTCCCTCTTCTCCTCTGTTCTCTCAAGGAAAACTCAAAGTTTTTCCTTCTATTTACGTTCAGTTCAGTTCAGTTCATTTTTTTTTTATTTTCTTTTTTTTTATTCGTGTTTTGTTTTTCTTGATAAGCCACTGAGGGTCTTCCGCCCCGACGGAGGATTTGACTGAGTTTGCGAGTCTCCTCATCGTCTTGTGTTTCTTTTTTTAGCCGCTGATAACAGCCGCATTTGCATTCCGTTGTTTGCCTGCCTGGTCAACGCCCCCGAGATAGAATGTCCTCAACTTAAAACCTGATCAAGGCCTTCGCCACTTCTCCCGATTCCTGATTCCTTTGGCTTAAAATATCATTTCAATATTGATGGGGAAATACAATTCCATTTCCATTGTATGATTCATATCAAAGATAGCTAAAAAAAAAAGGCAACAAAATCAACATCAACTGCAAACCACAAAGTCAAGTTTATCGCCTTCAGCTCATTGGGGTTTGTTTGCTTTTTATTGTGGGAATGGGAATGAGAATAGAGACTCCAGGATACGAGCATAATAAACACGTTTGTGCTTCACACACACAACACACACACACATACTTTACTGAGCATATCGATGACACGTTCAACGCCCAGTTGAAATAACAAATCTTCACTAGAATTCTATAACTCGAAACCCTTTTTGTTCAACGCTCAACAATTGCTTTGCTTTGATATAAAGCTGAAACTTGTCTCAATTTTCTACTTTTAATAACAAAATTGTAATAGAATTACTTGTTGAAGGAGCAGATCTATATCTTTATATATATGCAGGTATCTTTATTATATATGCAGGTTTTCATTATTTCAAATGGTTTATTTCCATTTCATAATAAATTGGAGTCAGTTAATAAACTAATAGTAATTAAGTGACAGTTTTTTATTTAGAAATTCATTTAATTCTATTTATTATTCATATTTTTCTTCAAATTCATTTAAAATTTATGTAAAATATTTTAAATATGTTAATTTTTTTAAATTTGTTGTTTATTTAAACTTTATAGGATAATTCAAATGTACATAAACTGATAATAAAAAGTTCTAAAATCAAGATTTGTACAGAGAATTTTAATCTCAAAAGATCCTCACGATCATCAAAATCTTAATGTTAGAAAACACATCTTGATTTCACGAACATTTGATAAGAAGAAAATATCTTATTGTTTTAAGACCAAAAATCTTATTAAAGAAATTTTTATTTGATATATATAAAAAAAATAAATTTAAGTATTGTCATTATATATCTAATTCAATACTATTTATCTAACGCAATACTATTTTTTTAACACATAGTTATAATCAAAAAGACCGAGCTATACAAAATTCAGCTACGATATTTTATTAATTATTCCTTGAAAATTTCTATTTGATAATATATTTTGATTCACTGCTTGCTTTAAGCTTACTTATTATGATACTACTCACGAATATATGACTCCTTAAGTAATTTGTAAAAAAAAAACTCTCCATCTAAATAAATGTTTTAAATAAGCATAATTATCCATATTCGTATTATTGAAGGCATCAAATACAGATTAATTTGATCGTTTTATTATTTTTAATAACAAAAAATTCAAAATAAATATTCATAACATAAAATTTAATGATTTTTAGGTATTTCTGAAAAACGAATGATTAATTTTGTTCATTTGATTACGATTAGTCATATTTTTTTTATAGTTTTCTTGAAATGATTTAAAAAAAAGAATGTGAAATTATTATTTATGAATTTAATAATTTTATTTCCTATTAATATTAATTTAAAATTTTTTTTTGTGAATTTCATAATGTTCTTTCCTGCTAGTATTAATTTTAAATTATTAAATCAAAAATTAATGATTATTAAAATAATATTAAAATTAATGATTATTAAAATAATACTAAAATCATTATTATTTATGAATTTAATAATTTTACAATTAATATCATTTTTAAATTTTTTTTTGAATTTCATAATGTTCTTTCCTGCTAGTATTAATTTTAAATTATTAAATCAAAAATTAATGATTATTAAAATAATATTAAAATTAATGATTATTAAAATAATACTAAAATCTTTAAATTATTCAATTTTATCATTCTTTTAGTTTGTTTTTAAAATGTGAGCTAAAACGCAGATGCCTTTTGGCTGCACTTTGTATTACATAGAAAATCCGACTGGGTAATCGCTTGCTCGCATTTGTATTCCTCGAGCTGCCCGAGTGACGCACGCAGCTACAGCAACAACAACAACAACAACAAGAACAACCACAAGAGAGAAACAACAGCAATAAGAGAAGCGAGAACAACAACAACCACAAAGAGAACACAAGGCAATAAGGCGCAGGAGTTAATCGTTGAATTTACGATAAGCATCTGTGCAAGTGTGTGCTTGTTTCTGACTCTGTACAAATACAAATACATATAAGCATATATCGATCTATATATATGGATATATAAGTGTGTGTGTGTGTGTGTCTATCTCCTTCTCTCTTTGCAGGACGCCTGCATTGTATTTCTTTTTTCAGTGTTATCAGCGTTCGACTATTGCTGTTGTTATTGCTGATTTCGCCTTTTATCTGCAACTGCAAATGTATTTGTGAGTGTGTGTGTGTGTGTGTGTGAGTGTGGCTTATCAGCAAACAGGACTCGCACTAGCTGCGAGCTGATAAGCGCCCATTAAACTGAAAGCAGATTGCCCAGGCTGCTTTTGGGATATTGATTTTTTGTACTTAGTCGATTTGTTGTATTCTGTTTTGTATTTCTTTTTTTTTGGCGTTGGGGTTACGTGTGAGGTCAGGCATATGGCCATTGCAACTGAGCCAACGCCAACGCTTACCTTGGCAGCGGCTTCCTATAGCCAAACTTTACCTTGCAGAAGTATCAGAACAGAAACAACAGAAACAACAGAAAAAGAACGTGACGCCGAATGCTCCAATTATTTGTATTGCAGTTGCAACATTTGTCGCCGCGTTTCTTGCCAACTCAGTACAAAACGCAAAACCCCAAACCGCAGACGCAGTTGCAACTGCAGTTGCAAATTGCAAACTTACAATTCAACATAGTCAAGGCAGCACTCGTCCAAAAAATTGGGTCAGTTGATGTGACAATTTTCACGAAACTGACTGCGGCAGCAAAAAATGCTGCAAAAATCGCTGAGAATACCTTTAACCCTAAGTCTACCTCACTCCCTCTCTCTCTCTCTGTCTCTTTCAGCCTGGCTGAAGGTAAAATCGCACCTCTCACTCGCACTTACATTCTGCTCTCGTCTTCTCTCTCCATGCGAGGTTAAGAATTCTACATAAACACGAAATGTTCGACACTGCAAAAGCCTCTTTATAATACTTTACTTTATTCTTTCTCTCTTTTCCACCTCCTAAACTTATTCTTCATTGTCTTCAGGGCAACTTTATTGTTTGTTGCAACTGCAGCAATTTCTTGCATTTCACTTTTCAACAACTTTACTTTTCTTCTTGGCTTTTCGTCTGTAAAATATTCCTCAAAAAGTGCGTACACATCATTATTAAAAACAACTCCTCTTAAAAACGTGACCTTCTAAACAGCATTCGTATCTTAATCACAATCATGACTAATTTATGATTCTTTAATTAACTGCAACAGCAGCAGAAATAGTCAAACATTAAGCCAACTCCACTAACAAAGAATTTTATACATTTTCTGAACTTTTTCACATGAAATATTATGCCATAGCAAATCTAATTAATAAAATATCTTTAAAAAAAATGCAGGAAACTCTTTTAGTATGAATATAACTTAGTTTTCATTAAAAACTAAAATATGTATTTTTTTTTTTTAATATTCTTCAAAAAACAAAATGAGAAATAGATCTAATGGATATTATATGAACTTCAGGAACTAAAGAAATAAAATACAAACAACACAACAATCTAAAAAATGTATATTTTTTACAGATATTGTAATTCAGAAATGGAATTTCTAAGAGGTTTTAAATAGAATAAATATTTCTGTTTTTATTAAAACTAAGCATTATTTTTCTGATTTTTATTTTCTGATTTTTATTCTAATCTATAAATGAGAATATTGCACTACAAAAATAAAGTGTAAGTTTTTATCAGACTTTGAATAAATTTAAAGTAGTAAAAGGCATCTTGACAACTATAATTTTATTTAAAATATTGTAATATATGAAATTTTTTAGTTTTTCTGTCAAACTCTATCTCCCTTTTGAGCACGCCCCTGTTACGGATTATTGAAAACGCAAAGAGATAAAGATATTGACAAATAGTTAGTTCAAACAGAGGAATGTAAGAGGTGTGGCATGTGGGCCATTAACCATCGTGAGCTTTATTAATCTATTTACGAATTCATGAATGAAGTGAGAGCTAATTCATTAATTTAACATAGGAAAATATTCACCAACAAAATATACCTTAAATAAATATAAATAAAATAATAAATAAATACTTCTAAGAATACAGCAATATATTATATTATTTCACTTGCAGATTACGCATACGCCGCTTGTGACGTCACAATGCTGGCATTCATGAATGAAACTGAAATTTGTTTAGCAATTGTGCTTTGATCGTGAGTGAATTGTGTTGTGAATGCAATAGACTGAGACAAGAATTGTTGTTAGACGTCGCAAGTCGTGTTGGGCCAAAACAATTGGTCAACAATTTGCGACTGTCACCCAAAAGCGGTCGCAAAATCGATGAATGAATGAATATGCCAAAGAGATGGCAAAAACTTGAAATGAAAACAAAGAGAGAGAGTGAGAGAGAGAGAGGGGTAAAAGGCCAAACAGCCAAATGCAAATAGAGAAGCAGAAAAACAAAACACACAGAAAAAACACAAACAATAAAAATAGTTGCGATCGCTTTGAATGTCGTCGAGCGGCGAGCAGATAAACTGAGCGTTCAGCAAGATGCCAAAAGTAACTGGGACTGGGTAACACACACACACACACACCAACACACACACACACTCACACACGCGCAATACAAAGCCACTTGGTTAAAATGAGCGGCTCAAGGTCATCACGCTTGCAATACCACAACTACAACAGCAACAACAACAGCAAAAGGAAAAACAAATAAACCGACAGACAAACGACAACTGCAGCCAACATCAAACGGAGCTTTGGCATCTAAGTAACTGCAATGGCAAAGACAGCAAGAAAAGCAACAACTACAACGACCACTTGAAGTCGCACTTGCTGTCGACGCCAACGCCAACGCCAGCGTCGTTGTCTAAAATGGCCTCGAATCAGCTGCAGCAGCAGCAACAGCAGCTCCCAAGCGCCACACAAACACTCACACACAGACCAACAGACAGAGAGATGGCGAGCAGCAAAACAAAAACAAAAACAGGCTTACGAAATCACGAGTTATTTGAATTGAATGAGCCGAAGTCGAAACAAAGCCAAAGCAAAAGCAAAGCAAAGCTCCCCCAGCAGCAGCAGCAGCAGCACTTGTAATAGTTAGGCGAAGTTATAAAGTCGCACACACACATACATACGCTTGCATGCACACATAGAAATACAAAAGCAGCGCAGCTCACGTATCCTCAGCTAAATTTCACACAGTTTTTCAATGAAGCTGCTGCTGACTGCGATTGCGACTGCGCTGCCACGACGCCCCTAGACAAAAGCTGCAGTTTGCACTTTACATTTACAATAGCAACTGCTGTATATGTGTGTGTGTGTTTGGTATTAGTGCTTAGATCTGTAAATGAAGATGAGTGGCAATTACAAAATTCATAAGACTTCAACTCTGGCCGCTCTCTTTTTCTCTGCTGCGCACGCTCTCTTCTGTGCTCTCTCTCCGCTGCCGCTGCCGCTGCTTGGGTACTAGTCCTACACAGCAATCAATGGAATGCTGAGAAAAAAAAAGCTTTGATCAAATGAACCGCAGTCGCTGCCACTGCCGCAGTCGCAGTCGCAGTCGCTGCTATAGCAGCTTCGCATCCATTGTAGGCGTCACATCATCAAAGTTGCCGTTCACTTGCAATGTGGGCGGCGGTTGTGGCTGCTGTGGCGGGTGGTTTGTCTTGTTGTTGTTGTTGTTGTTTTTTGGTGGCGTGCCTTGGTGGCATTTGTGTCATTTGAAGTTAATTGCTGGGAACGAACGTCGAACAGCGTCGAATAGAGCGACGCTCGCTGTGGCCGCGGATTTGTGTCACTCTTAAGGTTAACTTGTAATTATGATTATTGCATTGGCTTCTCGCTACTTCTTCTGATTCTTGCAAACTTCACTTTAATACTTTGCGCAATTAAAGCAGCAAGGAAGTGTCAAAAGCTTATTTACGATACTGGACTTAACCGTTAGATCACATCTTTATGCTAAGCAGCAGCCATATAGAAAAATAGTATAAAATCAAACGCACAAAGCCATCGACTGTGCGAGAAGGAGACGAAGACGACGCCCTAATTGGCCAGAGTGAGAGCAAAAGAATGAGAGAGAGAGAGAGCCCTGAAGGCAAAGCAGCAAAGTGGAAACCGACCACAATGTCTTCCACACACTTTTGTGATGCGCATCAACAAAAACAACAACACAAATTTGCGTTAGCTTCCACTACAAAAATAGGCAAAGAAGCAAAGAAGGCGAAGAAGCTTCCAAAGCAGCGAAAGCCACACGTAGTGTGAGAAAAGTGTACAAAGGCAATTTCCAGACTCCACACAAAAGGCAGACTCAGAAAGAGAGGCAGAGCGAGAGCGGTTACCGTTAGACGTTAGGCGAGCGCTGCATTAAAAAGGGCGCGCTCATTACGAAACAACAACAGCAACAGCAATAGAAACCAAAATGGCTGCCACAACAACAACGGTTGAAGAGCAGGAGTGGATCACAGTTGTGTATGTGTGTGTGGACTGCAATTGGGCAACTCGCAACACACAGCAGGAAAAAAAGCATGCACTCAACACACACAACAAAGGAAAGCTGTGCGCAGCCTTTCAACAACAATTTTCTTGGCTAGAGTTTTACTGAGCTTGGCTTGGAATTCAGGTCAAGCATTTTAATGCGTTGTGAGGTTACGGAACGCAGTGTTGTTTGTTTTCATCTCTCTCTCTCTCTTCTCCATTTGTAAGATGCCCATTCCCTTTACCGTTAGACATAGATACATAAATATAATCGGAAATTGGTCATCATTTGCATACGGAACTAAGGGTTCAGAGCTTAAGTGATATCTTTACAAATCTCTACCAAAATAATCGTAGACAAGAATTCTTAAAAAGTGGGTACATATGTTGAGGACTCGAAACAAACTCACAAATGTCAGTGGAAAAACCTTTAAGTTAATATGTACCATATAAACTTCGTAAAAAAAGAAGCAAATCAATTGGCAAACCAGTTCAGTGCTTGACACTTCGCGCTCGGGATTTATCAAGCGACCTGGGTAAAAGACCATCATTAATTGGATTTCTCCAGTTAGACAAATGATCAAATGATCCACAATAAAATGCGTCATTCGACAGGCGACGGAATTTAATGGAATTCAAATAATATACGCTTTTTACTTAGTCCCCATTCGAATTCGATTTCGATTTCTTTGCAACAACAACAGCACCAATAGCAATAACAATAATAACAATAAACAAATTGAGGCTAGAGACTCCTTGATGGGCATGTTGACCAAGTGAAAACCAGTTCCACATAGCATAAGCCAAAATCCACATAATAAACAAGCAAAAAAGTCTGCTTAAATCTATAGGGCATTTAAATAATTAAATACCCTTCTAATAGGGTTTCACAATAGTTGAAAAGGTATTAAGAGATCAAGGCTGATTAACATATAAATATATTAGAAAAGAGCGTGTTCTACTTAGATTAATATTGTTATAAAGGAAACATGTTTTCCAAAAATATTTGAAAAAAGGATTCACAAAAATGTTGTATTATTATCATTAGTGTATTGCTATTCTAAATGATAAGTTGATCAATTTTATATATCAAAGTTTATGAAATGTTTGAAAAACTAGTAATACAAAACCATATTGAGTTAGCCAAAGGTTATATAGGGTATTAGCCATGTCGAAATAGCCAATAGGAATGACGACGCATTTGAGAATCCCACGCAGAACATTCATTCGATTTTTAGTCGGGCCACAAAACGGATTCGGATTCGGTAAACGTTAACGAAGTGCACGACTTTGGTCTAATAAATTCGAAATGAGGCGTGAAGGGGAGGAATGAGAAGTCGAATTGCTGAGAGGAAAACGAAAACCCCTACGCACAAAGGCAATGAAGGTTGATCGAGAGAGCAGCATATAGTGGGAGTGCAAGTGCGACAGAGAGAGAGAGAGAGAGAGAGATATAGTGAGAGACGTGGAGAGACGCCTGCGAGTCGCACGACTCGCGACTGTTTGGAGAGTTTTTTTTAATTAAAAGCAAATTTTGTATCAAATGATGCCGCTAAGGCAGCAGCAGCAGCAGTAGCAACAACAACAGCCACAACTACAACAACAACAATTAAGCAATTAATTTATATCTGTGGCGGGGAAAAAAACAACAAGCTCGCCTGCCCACAAACCTGTTGATCTGTGGGGCCCCAGCAACACGATAACCCAGTTGTGGACCCAGACCCAATAACTGGGCACTTCCAGGGTATTACCAACCTGCTGCCACTAGAAAGCTGTAACTATTTAATGCAAATTGACTCGATCGCTTGCAATTTTTTGTTTTTTTGCAGGTTGTTCGTGCGCCGCGTAAACTTTTAACTCAACCCTTTGGGGTCTGACTAATCGTCGGGAATGATTCATTCGAAAATTGTCATAATTATTACACAAGAGACTATAGTCAGTCTTAAACAATTGCATTCTTATTGATTCAACTAGATTTGCATTGTGTTAAATATTGTTCAGCTTATTCAATTCCCAGAAGTTTACGTCGCTATCATTAACAAAGCACAGATTGATGGATATTTTTATCTAAGGGGAAGGGAATTATAATTTAGTAACAAAAGGAAGAACAGGAAAAAAAAAGCACACCACATATTTTAAATTTATAATCTTGTATAAACAAATTCATAAGAAAGAGGAGGAGAATAAGTTCTGTTTTATTACAAACCAAGTCTTGGAAATACAAATTTAAAATAATTTTGCATTTCTTCCAACATTTCTGTAGATTGATTGTATTTGTTGTAAAATGGGTTTTCGGCTATTTCAGTTCCCGCGGGGTTTTCTTGTTTTGATAAACGATCAGTTAATGATCCTTTAAGTGCCTGGGGATGGTCACTGGCTTAGCTCGTCACGCCCCTTAATGGGTATTAAATATTAGAATGCCATTAAAGTGGGATATAGGGTTCCCCCGAATGCCGCATTTATATGCACATACATTAAAGCGGGGAAAAGTCAAATGATTTCAGTTTCAGTTAGACGCGCGCCTGCCTCGAAGCGGGCACACGCCTCAGATCGAAACCCGTTTTTTCTTTTTCTTTCTTTTTGTAATGCCATTCAGAATAGATAGACTGTTAGACAGATCAGTATATGTTATGTGAGTGTGTGTATGAAGAAATTTCCCTGTTACTATTTATAGGCAGCGTGTGTCTCGGGCAAAAACTTCATCAAGATGCAATCAATTTGCAAGTGATGCGAGCAGAAATAAACAAACAGAGCAGCAACAACAAAAATCCCAATACCACCCACTTACAAGAGAGAGCGAAGAACGTGAGCGAGAACGAGAGCAGAGCGAATGCCAAAATAAAAGAGAGCCAATTTTATGCTGAACAAGCAGCAGCAGCAGCAGCGGCAGCGACGTTGACTGCGGCAGAGCGAAACGAGGACGAGCAGTCGAGCGCGCTTCTCAACAAAACTGCATTGTTGTCATATTTCGTAATACTCAGCAATAGCATGAGAATGCATAAAGGGGCCGCAACGGCCGAAGGGAAGGGGGGATGGCGGGGAAGATAGCAGGTCATAGCGAACCAGCAAAGGAAGCCAAATGAGGAGCGAGCTCTGCTCACTTTGGATGTCGACATGCGCGCTTATCAGACCCAACCGTCTGTATGGAGAGTGGAGAGTCAACACAGAGAGACCATAAGAAAGAGAGCAAGCAGCAGAAGAGCGCCAACGCAGCAGCAGCTAAAGTGCTGAGTGTGTGTGTGCATGTGTATGGGTGAGTGTGCGCCAAGCTAAAATGTCAAGTTGCTCGCTCGCTCTCGCTCTCTCTGTCTATCTTTCTGACGTTGCTGCAGCGGCCTGTGTGCTGTGCTGTGTTGTCTTCTCTGGGCCGACTGCGGCGTTTTGTCAGCACTTTGGCTGGTTTCACTGGCCGCCAAGCTATTCAAACGCTCATTCCATTCCATTTCATCCGCTCGTCCGCGTCCGTCAACATCCCACTTAACGTTTATTGCTTTTTTTTGCTTTAGTTGTTCGGTTTTTTGGTCATAGCTACGAAGGCTTCTCGGCTCAACTCTCGGCTCGGCTTCGTAAACAACACTCGGCCATTTATCACAATTTGAAATCCGCCATTACACAAACACGAAACGGGAGCAGAGCAGAGTAGAGCGACGATATTATTATCCACCCAGCGGCGACGACATCGATACCAACACCAGCAAAAGCAACAACAACAACAACAACGTCGTAAAACAGGCGCGCGCGTGTTCGTCGTCGTGGCAGCCCCTCACACACACAAATGGATTGACACTCACGCATACCAAGAAGACAGACTCACATCGGCTCCATCCAACTCTTCCGCCCAACCGCCCCATCCCCAACAGAAAAAGTTCGGCTCGCTTCGGTTTTCGTGATCGTGCTCTCGTTCTCGTCCGCGCGTTCGTGTCCAACAGCGACGTTGACAGCGACGCTGACAGCGACCGCAGCAGCGACAGCAGCAGCAACAGCAACAGCAACAAACATTAACATTCAGGGACAACGACAACACGGCGACGGCGTCTGCGTCGACATCCCTACGTTTCAGTTCTGATTGGAGGTTCGTGCGCCGCCGTTGTTTGCACGCGGCACAATTGCTCAGCTCTCAGCTCAGCTGTGTGGATTGTATTTTATTAGTTGAATTTCAATTCCGTTTTTTGTGCTGTTCTCGTTCGCCTTCAACAACAACTGATTTGTTAACATCCCGTGCTTTCTGTGTGTACAATTCCAAAATTTGTTGTCTATGATTTTCAATTCTTTCGCAACAACAATAATTCATGATAATAACAGAAGAAAATCGAAGAAACCCAAACTTAGACAACTTCAGTGCCTTCCAAAAGTGCTTCAAGTGCTAACAACAGTTTTTTTGCAAAAAACTTTCCATCAACAACAAATCAAATCAAATACAAAAAAAAATAAACCGCAAGCGGATTACTAAAGCTTCCAAGAAACGGTAAGTACAGCGAGAAGATGCAGCAAACAATGGCAATACATATGAATAAGAATAAATATGTATATGCATGTATGTACAATTTATTGCTGAATATGTTACACCATATTTGTCAGCAAGTTCCCCCTCTCCTCTTTTCCCTATAAACATCCGATGCGGGTTCGCTGGTCATTTCCCAGAATTTCCTATAAGCTATTTCAAACGTAAATCAAATAAAATTATTTTCTCAACTCATTTCCTTGTAAGAAACAATCTTAAATTCAAATTGTTGAATTCAAAAAAATAGTTTTTTTAAAAAACTTTAAGAAAATACAAAAAATTGTTCATTTAACAAACATCAATACAATCTCTTTGAATTAGATATTTATACATTTTTATTGAAAACAGCTAGTTTTTCGAGAAATTCAAAGAAGTATTTTGATGTTTTATAAATGAAGAAAGTTTTGGAAATTACATTAAATAATCGTTACGAAATTTTTCTAAACTGTTTAAAGACACCTAGAAAGTTTTTATTTCTTTTAATTTCTATCTTTATATGGAAAATTTAATATGTAAATGCTATAAATATTGTTAAAATTGTAAAAACATTTAGGAAATGCATTTCATATTGTTTATAGCAAGCAAATACCTGGTACGAGTTGCTTTGCAAAGGCATGTTGTTGTATCGTATCTAATGCCACAAATTACATACCAATAAATAAGTGTATCTGTGTGCTGTGCTCATAGATACATAGATACAAATTGGATTGCTGTGCTGTTGCTGTTATAGTTGTTGTTGTTGCTTTTCGTTTCGGTTTTGCTTCAGTGATCTTTGTCATTTTCAGTCTCCCATTTCCTTTTTTTTCTGCTACTGCACAGCCAACGAGACGGCGAATCAGTCACAGCCCAATCCCCAGCAAAAACGATCAGCATCGCCATCGGAATCGTATTGGATTGTGGATCGTGTGTCTGCCGACAATCGTCAGACGTTGTTGTTGGTGTTGTTGTTTGCCTCACCCCTTTTGTGTTTGATGCGAGGAGAGGATGTTTATGGGGTGTGGAAAGTAGAGTAGGAAGGAAGGGGGGCCTAAATAGATCCCCAATTCGCGTGCAGTAGCTGACACATTCCATTCCGTTTCGATTCCATTCCATTCCTGCCCGACTCTGCACGCTACTGAATGGAATGAATGAGTGAGTGAATAACTGAGTGAATGACTGAGTGATCTGATCAGCATATTTACATGCATCAAAGCATTCTCTCTCTCTCTCTCTCTCTCTCTCTCTCTCATATTGCGTTGCAGTTCCCAGCGCCACTTCCGCTGCGTAGCCATGACAACCCTGGCCACACCGCTTTAACACCTGTGCTTCTCACACATAGAATTTATGCAAATCACATTAAAATCGCATAAAAACCAAATCCCAATCTCCAATCTCTATTTGCTTTTTTGTCAGCTTTAACCCACTTCACACACACACATATAAGCTCACAAACATGTATGCGGCCCACCACAACTACTACTACTATAATCATGAATTATTATATTGCAATGAGCGCAAAGCGCAAAGGAAACCAAAACAACAACACGAAGAACTAGCAAACTAATCACACATAAATTTTGCGCTGTTGTTTTGTTAATGAAACAACCACGAGAGCAACAACAAGAACAACAGAAAAACACATAATAACAATGCTCTCATTGCGTGGCGCTCTCAAAGAGCTTTTGGCGGTCTCTCGCTCTCTTTCTATTGCTCTCGCTCTCTCACCAAAGCACAAATTATGCTCAAATTATATCTGCTGTTGTTGTTTAGCCGGCGCGGCGATCGAAGCAATTAAAAGAGCACAACACAGAGCATGACTAACACATTTTTAGTTGTCGCTACTGTATAACAAAATAACAAAAAAAAAAAAACAAGAGAAAAACCCATAACAATAACAACAATTATGACAGCTGTAAACTAAAAAATCACGTAAAAGTCATCGTCAAACCTCCCACTCAAAAAAAAAAGCTGTGTAGAGTTTACACACACATCCAAACACATGCATATTCTTGCTCTCCTTATTCCAATAGTTTCGAGTACATTCGAGACGCGTGCTTTTTTTCTCCTGCGATTTTAGCTTTTTTTTATTCCTTTCGACAATTATTATTATTATCACCTTTAAAAAAATCCAAAAATAAAGTAAGCACAATTTGTTGACAATGAGCTTAAGCCGCTGAAATTGCCTGTCGACTGCAATCTTCTTCATTCGAATTGTTGCGTTCCTGATTTTTATCACTTAACGTTCTGTGCTTTTATCTTTCGACTTGCAAGAATGTTGTTGATATGTTTTTAAGGCCTCGAAGGCTTCACGCTTTCAATTGTTTGATCTTATATACTCGCATTATATTCTCTTGAAGTTTCGCAAACTCTCCAAAGAAGAAAAGCTTCGACTAAAGCAAAATCACCAAAGCCGAATTTTAAAAGTGGAACACAAACAAAAAGTCCAAAAGCAACAACAACAAGAAAAGCAAAAGAAAAGGTCAGTGACCAAAATATGTTTTGCAATTGAGCAAAAAGCAACAACAAAAACAGCGGCCCCGAAAAAAGAATGTAGCAAAAAAGCAAGAGAAGTGATAGCAACCAACAAAAATAAACAGTAAACAACATTTTCGAATTTCATCAATTTTTCGCTGCCTTTTCGCTTTTTTCGTTGAGCTAAAGGAAGTGGGCCAAAAGAAATCTGCAACGTCTGTTGAAAGGATTTCAACATACATACATACATATATACTATATACGTAAGTATGTGTATATTATATACGTCTGGTCTGTTGCACGTGGCCTGCTTTTGCCTCAATGTGCAGTCTTAAGCCTTTGCTAAACCCTCGCAAAAAGGGGGGAAGCGGGAGAGAGTTTTGCACATCCGTCTGTCGCCTATTTATTTTGTAAGCACTTTAATTCAATTAACGCCGCCGACGTCGCTGTCGACGCAGCTCAATGTCCAATGTCCACGTCAAGTATTCGCAGTGTTGTGCGGCGCACAGGCTAAAAATCGTTTCCTATTTTGCATGCGCCAGCGAATGGTCAAGCAAAAAGGAAATCGCAACAACGAGTGAGGACTTAATGTGTGTGTGTGTGTCTTTATGTGTGCCTCTCTCACTCACTCACACTCTCATATGTATGAATTGCCTTCGCTGGGGCCTGCAGAAAAAAAGGCAACATCAGCAAATAAAAATAAGCAGCTACGAAATGCAAATGAAATGTAATTGAAAGCGTCGCTGCCTACGTCGCCGTCGCTGCTACCCTTAAGCTCTCTCGCTCTCTCTATCTCTCTGGGCATGGGGACATTGTCCGTTTATGGAACACAGCGGCAACCCAATGTAAGACGTTTACAGTGGTGTGAAAACAGCGCAACATGCAGCTAAAAATGCAATAGCAATTAGGATGTTCGACTTTTTTGTGGATGTTTCACACTGAGCAAAGCATATGCGCTACACTGTGCAGAAAACGCACGGACAGCAAAGAGCACATGACAATAAGCAAAAGCTGTGTGTATACTCAACATACATACATATATTTAATCCTCTCAAAGAGGATTTTGCACACGACACCAACACACACATATGCATTAGTATATACTTATACTTATACTTCTACACTTGCAAGGCAGGCGGCAAGCAGACAAACTCAATAATAACAGCGTAGATATTTTTCCTCGACGCGTCATCGCTCTGCTTAGCCTACAAGGAGCGAACAGCAGAGGAAAGTCACCTCTAAAGCGCATAGCGCAAGTATCCCCAACACAGGCACACACAAGCATACGCACACGTACACATACATGTGCACGCACGGACTGTGCGCGATAAGCTTAATTGAGTGCGCGGCAAAAGGTGGAGCAGAGCAGTGGAGAGGGCAGCTGACTGGCTGGCACACACAATTTTATCAAGGGGCCAAGCACACAGACAGGCGCGCACACACATACCTGCAAACATACCTACATATGCGTGTATGTATGTTTAGTACACATGGTCACGGCAGGAGAGTAGCAAGGAGAATAACAAAAACAAAAATATGTACGCAGCAGCGACGCTGGCAGCGAAATTCGCCTTGAGCAGAGAGCATTCCCCAACCCCCTTACACTCACGCAAACATATTGAAGAGAAAGCAGCGCAGCGCACAGAGTGCTTTTTTCTTTGCTGTTTCTGCTTGCTTTGCTTTTGTTTGTCGTTGTTGTTCTTGAGCCGAACGATCCTCATGTGCGCCTCGTTTCTGTTCGTGCGTCGGCTGGCTGTTCTTCGTTTATGGGCGGTGCGGGTGGACATGCATATGACACATGCAGACATGGGCAGCGTGCGCAGCTGTTTTACAATTTAAGTGCATGCGTATTTGTATGAGTATATGTATGTGTATATTTTGTACATATGTATGTGGGTACATGTGTTTTTTTTGTTTTTTTGATTTCCTGAGGATTTCTTTGCTGGACGCGGTATTTGGGTCAGCTTTTAAAAATACACATTTCTAATGTGCCATTGCCCAACGCAAGGAAGCAACAAACACACACTCACATGCAGGCAGCGTCGTTAATTTTTATGTGTGCGTAGGTTTGCGTCATTGGCAATCCCCAATAAAACAAAACAAAGTATAGAAACATGTCGTTTACCGTCGTCGTCTTATGCTCTCTCTGTCTCCCTTGCTCTCGTTATCAAAAACTTATCGAAATGAACGAAACTTTTTCGCCGCGTCGTCGATCAATTTTCGCTGCTCCTAGCGAAAAGGCGCGCGCACTGCTTGCTATCTCTCACTCACTCTTTCACACACAAAAAAAAAGAAAAAAATTCTTTTCACATGAGTTGCTGCACCGCAGCAATACGGACTGCGGTTTCCAGTTGCTTTTATCTTGCAGTATGTCCATATCAATTTTGTATATACCTACATTTGTATGTACTTCCTTTAAACACCCGTTATCAGCACTGCGAGTTAAGAAAATTTCACTGACAAGCCGCAAAATTTTAGATTTTACACAAACCGCAAGTCAAAGGCTACTGAAGTATTAGCAGCAGCAGGCTTAACAGCGACTGTAACATTAGCATGCATACGTGACGATGTTATTAACATTGGTTCATCATTAAAATTCGTTGCTAATTGCAATTATGATTTTTATTGAGCCATTAATTTGAGATTATTTTTGATTGTTGCAAAGTGAAGACACATTTCCACTATGCCATGTTTTTAAAGTCGCGTACAAAACTATTCTGTATTCGCTGTATTTGTAATTTTATTGATATGTTCGATGATAAATTATCGATAACGCTTAAGGGTTAAACCATTTGCTTAACATTTTCATCACTGATGCTGTTAATCACTTCGATAGGCACTTAAAATTTCTAATTGGATTATCGAAATAAGCTTTTCAAAAATGAAGTTTATCAAATGGAATTTTCATTTCATTTTGAATATTAGAATGAAAAGGACGGTTTTAAATTTAAATTTGTTATAAAATTTTAATATGAGTAGATTTTTAGTTCGAATCTTCCCCAAATTGGATTTAAACTATTTGAAATAATTGGAAATTAATGAATGAAAACCAAAATGAAAACTTCAAGAAGCTTTGAAAATGAAATAAGATCTTTACAAGCAACTCATTTTTTGCCAGTATAATGCGATCTTGTTGTAATGTGTGACGACGTTTTTGTTTGCTAGCTGAACTGTGTCAATGGAATGTTTTACCTCCTCCAGTCGATGGCTTGAGTTTTCCATTTGTGAATGCATGACCCGCATTTCCATGTCTAAATTAAGGACACCACCATAAAAAAAGCTCAAATAGAGAGGGGGCAAAGTTGTCGCCGCTTGTCTCTGGTCTCTGAATGTGTGGGCCGTGGCGTGAAGCAGGCACAAAAAACACGCATAGATCAATAATGGTGACAGGCAGCAAGACAACAGAGGGAGGGAGGGAACTTTGAGGCCAATTGTGGATGAAAGAAGCGCCCTTCTTTAGTGCTGTGTCTGCAACATTTTTTTATGGTTGACAAAATGTCAGTGAAACCGACAAATACAAAATGGTATGAGTGAGTGCTGTATATACATACATACATATGTATATAGTATTTGTGTGGAGATATTTTGTAATCGAGCAGCCAAGCCAAGGCAGGCAGTAAGCCCCGCTTTTGGATCCCCCAAAGTTGGCTGGCAGCCATCGCCGCTGGTTTTGTTGGCCAACAAATAACAAATCAGTCAGCAAAACTCAGCCTCAGTCAGTCAACGATCCAGTTGGCGATCGTCGAGTGAGCTCACTGAAGCGACAGTCGTCAGTCGAACAGTCGAACAGTCGGCGTCGACAGTAACGAGTTTTGCTATTTACAACATTCGATGTCGATGTCGACGTCCCGCCCAATATACATAGCTCTTTGGGCCCTTCACACACACAAACGCCTAGAGAGATCTGCCCTCTAACCACGATCTCCAACTAAAGTTTCGCTTTGAGCTTTGTCTTAACTCCTCCGCATTATCCATAATAGAACCTGTATACCAGCATAGACATTTACATAGCAGATATAATCAACAGATGCTTGGCACACATAATATAAGAAGAGGATAGCTTGTCATAATCTTGCCACAATGGGCTTGATATTATCTATGTGGAGAGCTTCAGGGAAATTTACATGGGGAATTCAAAAAATACAGATGAAAGATAAATTGAAATAGAAAACCAGAAAACTGAGTTGAAGATTCAATTTGTAGCAAATGTATAAAGTATGTAATATTTAAAACATAAAGTTTTTCAAAAAATATCATTATAAAATGCAAAATGTTTTATTAGAGAAAATAAACTTGCCGCACAATAGAAATGGAATAGAAATAATTTTGGTTCATGTTATACATAGAAAACTGCAGTGTAATTTACACACAAAATATAAATGTAAATTATATAATTTAAATGGATGTGGCTAACGCTTCTCGACCTAATGGCTAAGATCAAAGTTAAATGGATGTGGATACCAGAAATATTTGAAGTATGAGGATCTTAGATAAACACAACTCAATAGTGATGTTAATTATTATGAAGTCCCTTGAAAATATAGTAATCATTTGGTATTTTCAAGCAAGTTCTAGCTCAACTTAATGATCAATCAATTGCTTAAGGTTCCTTGAAGTTCGTTGTTAGTTCGTCCCACTGTGCGCCATCGCCAGTGCGCTGCGGTGCGTGTTTGTGTCTATTATTAAATTTCTCTATGCATCAATACGTTGGCAAAGCCAACGCACGCACACATCCTCACAACTTATGTGAATGTTTGTATTGCCCACTCACGCTGCTGCAGATGCGATTACATTTCATTGACAGTTTCAAGCGATTGGACATTTTGCTTTGAGCTTTCAATGCGAGCTTAGGACTTTGTTTTCACATACATGCATACGTATCTATTTTTATATACTTATCCATGTGTGTGTGCTTGTTATGCTCAATGGCATTGGGCTGCCCACATTTGTATCTGCTTCTTCTTCTACTTAATGCTGGGTGCTGCTTACGTGGATGGCTGGGCGACCTTTTGAGCTGAGCTTTCGAAAGCTCACTCGCTGCTGTATTGCCTACGTGCAAAGGAATTTTTACACTTGCCAGCGAAGAAAAAGGTAGAAAGAGGTAGAAACAACGACATCAACAATAACAACAACAACGGGACTTTATGACGAACGTTTGTCGTTGTTAGAAAACGAAACGAAAACGTAAAAACGTATTATACTTGACTATGTATGTAAATGTGTATGTCAGTCAACAAATTGTCGCTGGAGGAGCGCTGGGCAGCAGAGGAAGCATTAGAAAATCATAGCGCAATAGCTAGAGAAACAGTTGGCGGTTAGCGGGCCACAACGAGGCCGAGACCGAGACGAGCCGAACGTTAGCTCTGCAGCTGCTGCTGCTGCTGGAGCTCTGCTAGGGGAGTTGATCATGGGCGGCGAAGGGGAAGAGGGGAGCTGGCAGCAGCATGTGTTTGGTGCCAACCTGCGATACCTGTTCCGCGTGACGGCAGCAACAGCAACAACAGCAGCGACGGCAGCAGAACCCTGCCAGTTACTCAGTCAGTCATCAACAGTTGGCGGTTGGCTGCCACACACACAAACAAGCGCACACTCACACACACACACACTAACAAAAACATGCATGTGGACATGGACATGTTCGTCTAACACTATTGTCGCTCGCAGCCAACTCATTCACTCGTTTTTGTTGTTTACACAGCAAATAGCGCTGTAGGAAATCAAACACAGACCCTCCCTCTCTCTCACTCTTTGGTGCTCTCTCACAAGCACAGCACACAGCGAGAAACGGAGAGAGGTAGAGAGAGGGAGACACAATCACAGGCTGGGCCGCCATAGCGTTGATCGGCTTTTGATTGTGGGGGCGAAACGTGGATGTGGATGTGTGAATGTGTGGGCCATGTGTGGCCAAAGTGTCACGCAGCTCCCACAAAACAACATCCACAAACACATAGACACACAGACAGACACACATAGAGCATCAACCTACTTTTGGGCATAAGATATTGAGTAACAATTGGCAAGCGACGAGTCAGTTTTGTCAGTTGCACATAGAACGCTGTAAGCGCGCTTTGGCATCCAACAAACAGTATATGTATGTATAAAGAGAGGAAAATAATTTGCCCAATTTTCTATACGAAAAAAAAACCACAACATGGCATGTAAGCCCATAATAGCCCAATGGGAAACTTGCGCTGTTGGGTATCCTAAGCAAAAACACAAGCAAAGCAAGCACACACTCATACATGTATCCACACATATATTTTGTATGTAGACTATTCCATTGTAAGCCGTTCCAGGCTCTCTTTGCGTTCCAAGTCAAAGAGGAAGTCGACGAGCATAAATAGAGTGGGTAAATTTGAGATACATAAATATTAGACCTGCGACTTAGTAGAACAACAATAATAAACAACAACAACGAATAATAACAATGGGCAGCAGCACTGCGATCATTCGTGGCATAGCTCCACCATCAACAACAACAACCAAATCCAACTCAAAAGTAGAAAAGATTAAACAGACTGCAAAAAAAAAACCAACCGACACAACACGCAATAGGGCAAGGCAAACAACAACAGCGCCAACGGCGACGTCAACGGCAGCAACAGCAGCAGCGCCAATGGCGACGGCGACTGCGAACTGAGCTGAGCCAGCAACAGGAATTTACGATTCAGTGGCTACCCTGTTGTTGTTGCTATTGTTGTTGTACCTATGTACATAGACATACATGTGTGTGTGTGTGTATTTGTTGTTTACTGCTTTGTTGCTATTTCACCTGGGTTGGGGCGCTGAATGTGTGTGTGTGTGTGCGTAGCTTTGTGCATGGATCTTCGCCAAGGTGCGCCTGTGTGTGTGAGAGCCTCTATTAGGCAAAACATTCGCTTCCGTTGTAAGAGACCGTAAGTAAGGTGAGGTGAGGCTAGGGGTGGGTTAATGTGACTAGACAAATAACCAAATTAAAAATGAATAATAACAACAACATTAATGCGAGAGTAGGATAAAGATAGCTAGCTCACTTTGGAGAGTTTGCAGCAGCTGAACTGCGCAGCGATTTCAATAGGATTCCAATTTGAAAATTCGTCATTCGCCTTGTAGAATTTACAATTGCTTACGTAATCCCTCCAACACACTTGCGCACGAAGCAGCACTGCGACAGCGGCAGAGCAAAGCGCCTACACACAAACGCTCCTGCACACACACACACACATACACAAACAGACATACAAAGCAAAGCAACAGCGATAGCGACAGCAACAGCGACAGACAATTTAAGTTTGCGTCTGCGTCGCTGGCTCAAGTTTCCACATGTTTTTCCAATTGCCGCAAAAGCCAAGCCAACCACACACAAACACACATGCAGATGGAAAAACTAAAAGGCAACGGCAGCGACAGCGGCCCAACCCCAGAGCAGCCGCCCAACCCAAGTGACGCCTATTGCCCTTACAATTACAACAACAACATGCAACACAGCAAAAGACTCCACAGCAGACAATCAGCAGCAAGCAGCGGCTGCTGCGACTGCGACGCGCCTCGCACCCAAAGTTGTGTTTCTAGCTTTTTCTTTTTTCCATCATGTTTTTCTTTTTAACCCCGTTTCGTCAACGTTGTTGGCACGACGTCCGCTTGTCCCTCCCCACAGCCCCAAAAGGGGCCCAGCGCGCATGCAAGGGAAATTAAAAATTCAAAAAGTCAAAGGCGCAAGCAGCGATCCGACTGAGCGAGAGAGCGCAAAAGAGAGAGCGACAGCGAAAGAGCGCCGAATAGCATTAGCACAAGTAAGTGGAGAGTCGGAGAGCCAGCAAATCCATTGGAGACTTGGGGACCAACAACTGTTCGTTCCTTTTGTGATGATGAGAGCGTGTAACGTCAACAGCGGCGTTGGCAGCGACGCGCCGACTGCGACCGCGACCGACGGATGTAGGATTGTTGTCTCTGTATATGTGCGTCTGTGTGTAGCAAGAAGCTAATAAGCGGACAAGCAGAGGAAGAAGAAGAAGAAGAAGCAGCCGCAGCAGCAACAGAGCAGCAGCAGAGGCCGCCTCGGCTGTCGCTTGCTTTGCTGTCTCGTTTAGGAGCCGAGGATCGCTCAGTCAGTGTATTGGTGTCAAACGAGACGGACGAATTTGGCGGCAAAGAGATTTTCCATTGCTCGTTTCGCTCGTTCGCTCGCTTGTTCGTTCGTGTTCGGTCGCAGCCCTCCCCCACGCCCCCAAATCCTCTCTAATCTTTTTCTCTCTCACACTGAAATTGTGAAAATTTCCATTTGGAAATTGGGCAACGGCTAACAAAAAAAAAACGCAGAAGTTAAATTAAAATTAAATAAAAAAAGTGCACAGTAGAAAAAAGTAAAAGTTTAACAAAAGGAAATCCCCAAGAAAAAGGTGCATATGAAGTGTTTGTAAAATTGTGAAATGTGTAAAATGAGCAACAAGCGCTACAAGTGTGAATAAAATATTCACTGTCTGTTCATTGATATTCCAAAGTCTCCTTTCATGTAGAATTTAAGTGTGTGTGTGTGTGTATGTATGATTCAAAAGGGGGTGTAAAAATAAGCGCATGTAAAGTGATCTCCGTAGTCTTTGCCTCCCACCCCTAAAAACGTTCGACTGCTGCTCGCTTATCATGCGCCCTATTCGTGTGACTTTGTATGCCTGTGTATGTGTGTATATGTGAGCAGCGTGCCTGCGTGTATGTGTGTGCGTGCGTGCGTGTCGGAGCTGCGCAGTCGGCTTCCTGTGCGAGGACTTTGACTTGCTCATTTCATTCGCTCGTGTGGCCTGTTCAAGTGAGGACGTGTCAGCGGCTTCTCTTATCGTTACTTGCGGCTCTCTTTTGCTTCGCAAGCAAATAAAAACTTGAAAATAAAATAGCCAATGTGAAGAATATAAAAAGTAAGCATTGCGGTCAGTTTAACGTGCGTGATGTAGTCACAACAAACAAACAACACAATTTTTAACAACAAAAAAATAATACCTATACATATGTGTGCGTGTACAAGTAAAAACTGTTCATTAATGCCAATGCGCTAGATCATCGAACCAATTTTTTTCTACTGCTGCAAAAAGCTGCAGTGATCAACTTTGAAAGCTCTCTCTAAAGTGTATGAATGCGTGTGTTGTGTCAAAGAGCGAACACAATAAATGCGGCAAGTGTTTTGAGCTCTCTTTGGCTTTTGCGCTCTCACGCTCTAACTATAGCTCTCTTGCTATGGGCGGCCCATTCAATTAATTTGAACAAGTGCAATACAAAAACAATAACAAAATTACACTATTACTACGAAAACTGCAATAACAAAAAACCAGAAAAGAGCAAAAGCATGTGTAATAAATTTGACAGCAAGTGAAATTGTAAAATGAATGATTTTCAATTAAGTGTACAACAACAACAACAACAGAAAACAGTAAAGACGACGCTTTGCTTGCGATAAGATAAGAAAGAAGAGCGCGTTAGCGATGGCAAATATTAGCAGCAAGTGTCTCCAGGGGCGGAGAAAAGAAGGAACACCATTTAAATACATACAAAAATGTATGCGTGATTGTGTTTGTGTGTGTGTGTGTGTGTGCGCATGCTAAGGAGCTTGGACCAAAAAAGTAAAGAAGAACGAACCAAAAAAAAACGTGATAAGTGCTATGAACAATATTTATAATACGTATTGTATACGTGCGTATGTGTGTGAGTCGCTCGCTGTATGTGTTGTTAGCTAAAATTCCATGGATGTTCTTGTTCTTGTTGTTTTTGTGGGGAGCTGTTCTACCAACTTGTTCGTTTGCGCTTATTGCCTTATTTCGTTCTCCACTCTCTTTCACTCGCTCTGCTACTTCAATTTAATGACTTTTGCTGCTGTGTAAACTTTTGCTCATTCTCCTTTACACCATTTACGTGCCTTGCTTGTGTTTGCTGCTTTATCGTTTCGCTGACTTGCAAGTGTGTCTAACTTTGTGTGTGTGTGTGTGTGTGCCTTTTAATTTGTTTCTCCAAGTTTCCACACCCTTTGGCAACTTTTCAAGTCAAGTGTCTAACGATCTCTAAAACAAATTCAAATTATATTTTACAAACGTCCTGCTACAATGACTGAATTATTCTATGAACAGACTGCTTGCTTTTCAGTCAGCCCAATGCTGTTGGGGTCTCGCAACACACGACAGGCAAACAAAGTCACGCACACACATTTGTACTGCTCTCCACTCTCCACTTTTCGTTGAGTGCGTTGTGTGTGGGTGTGTGCTTGGCTGCTTTGTTATTGTTGTTGTAATTTGCCCATTTGAAACACACATTTGAAATTTCCATTTAGATTTCCTCATTTAACTGTTGCTTTCTCGCTTTTGTTTTCCTGCATCGAGCTGAGCTGAGCTGAGCTGAGTTTGCCTATCTGGGCTTTGCCTGCATAGTATTTTCGTCGAACCTTTGTCGACTGTTTGACCTGGCGGGTCGTCTGGTAAATTAAATTTTGTTTGCATTTAATTTATGAGGCGAGCGCGAACGACGTCGCAGCAGCGAGCAAAGGCAGCGGCGCATGATGAAGGCAGAGGGGCAAGAAACCCAGTTTCCCTCGCCAATCCTTTGATCTCTGGAATTTCGTTATAATTATTATCCATTATTCCCCCTCTTAACAACTCCGCACCAGCAAGTTATTAATTTAGTGTTTTTTTTGTTTATTATTTTTGCCTTTGCAGCATTATTTGATATTATCGTCAAAATGTCAACGTGTTGAGCACTAAGTAAAAAAAAAAAAAAAAAAACTGAAAAAAAGGACGTCAAGGATATTAAGTAAAACATTTGTTTTGAAAACATTTGCATGCAATACTATTTAAAACGGAACTGTGTGTTTTTACGGCTGATACGCTATAAACATAAATTTAATAAATATTCGAAACACACAAAAACGGCTTCCAAATGAAGATGGCATCTCAACGGTTTTGTTTGCGCTGGAACAATCATCAGAGCAATCTGCTGTCTGTCTTCGATCAGCTGCTGCACGCCGAAACATTCACAGATGTCACGCTCGCCGTCGAGGGACAATATCTCAAAGCACACAAGGTAAACTACAATTATTTGAATATTTGTGGAAAATTATATTAATACAAAATACTTAATTTTAGATGGTGCTCTCCGCCTGCAGTCCATATTTCAATGCACTGTTTGTCAATCATCCGGAAAAACATCCGATTGTCATACTCAAAGATGTGCCGTATTCGGATATGAAATCGCTGCTCGATTTCATGTATCGCGGTGAAGTTAGCGTAGATCAGGAGCGTCTCACAGCGTTTTTACGTGTGGCCGAAAGTCTGCGCATCAAAGGATTAACCGAGGTGAACGATGATAAGCCCACAGCAGCGGAAAATGCGCCGGCGCCGCCACAATTGCAACGCATCCAACCGTATTTGGTGCCGCAGCAGCAGCAGCAACGCAAGCAGAATGCCAATGTGCTGGCCGCAAATGCAGCTGCAGCCGCGTTGCAAGCTGCCACACAGCAACAACAACAGCAGCAACAACAACAAACCTCGCTGCTAAGTTCTGCCCTGATGCCAAAGCGTAAACGTGGCAGGCCTCGCAAGCTATCGGGCAGCTCAAATGGCACTGGCAACGATTACGATGAATACGAACGCGATGGTCTGATGAATGTAAGCAAGAGTTTCTCAACTCTCAAACAGCACTCGCAAGAATTCATATTAATTGCTATTTAATTGACAGGACTCGGATATGGGCAACGGCAAGCTGGGCAATGAATCATATTCTGGCAACGATGATGGCTCCGATGACAATCAACAAGACGCTGGACACCATGATGATCTAAATGTAAGTGAACTACACTCTTTATGATTACAATTATGTTTTGCTAATCTGGGTAAACTTTCTTCTTTCGCCGGCATTGCAGGAAAGTCGCGACTCGCTGCCCTCGAAGAGATCAAAGAGCGGGAAAGATCAGCGCATGGCACAACAGCAACAACAACAGCAGCAACAACAACACGACGACAACAGCACTTCCGGTGAGTTGAGCTTGTGCTTTAAAGTATATTTTCATCTTTTGTGCTCACATGATTCATATGCATCAATTTGTAATGATTGTAATTAAGACAATTCTAGCACTAAGTTAACTAAACATTACAAAAAAAAGACAATTTTAACAATAATCAGCATCAGTTTTAAGAGCAGAAAAACCATCACAACAAACCAAACTAAGGACAAAACAGCACAAGAAAAACAATACATAAAAATACAGAAACAACAAAAATACATTCGAACATTTGAAAACAATCTCATCTGCAAACATTTCGAATTGTGTTATCGGAAAAGCTAAAAAGGGATTTACGCATTTTGTTTATATAGGAAGCGAAAGCGAATTATTATCGTAATTGAAATCGTGTCGGTTACGTTCTTTTTTTGAGTGAGACAAAGAAAAGTTGAGTTGAGAAATTCGAAAAATGAAAAGTTGAATTAATGAAAAAGTGTTTTAAAAAAATCGAGTGAGTGACGCGGCATTTTTGGCATTCAATATTTGTGTATAAAGAAAGCATCCTGCGAGCGCCAGGTGAGTGTCCCCAACAACAACAAAAAAACAACGATATGATGCCAAAGAAATGCAAAATCCACAAATGCTAAAAGTAAAGAAAAATTATAAAGAAAATCAGTAAAACAGATTGAGAGAAGTTTATAATCGGGTTTGATGAGCTCACAGGGATTTATGGCCGACGCTTGAAAAACAAAAAAAAACAAAAACTAAAACTTGTTATTCAAAATTCATTTTCACGAATTTTTCGACAAATTTTTAAGTCAAAACTGAAATCCGCGTAAATCGTAGCAGAAGAAAATCTCTGGAACAGCTGAATAAAAAATGCGTGCAACAACAACGCTGCAGAATACAAAAAAAAAATGATATCTTCAATAGCAACCACAAACAAAACTTTTCGAACTCGAAACGCGCGAAATACAAGACAAAAAAAAAAAAAAAAAAAAACGATAATGGCTTGAAAATCCCTATAGCTTTTCCGATCCGATTTGAAAACTTGAACTTGAGTGTTGCCTCTTCTCTGATCATTTGTGTTTTTGCCTTTCTCTTGCATTGTACACACACACACACACACACACACACACACACACACACACACACACACACACACACACACACACACACACACACACACACACACACACACATACACTTAGATTGGAGCAAAATTAACTTTGCATTTCTCTTTTAGATGGCAACGAAAGCGATGGCGAGGGAATGGACACATCATACATGGAACCTCAACTGATGCTCGACGAATACGACGAACCCGTGGAATTCAAATACAATCCGCTCACGGACAACAACAGCTCACCCACGCAGGATCAATCAGGCGCCGCAGGCTCAGAAAGTGGCAGCCATCACTTGCAGGAGCAGGCGAGACAGCAGGCCTTCCTGATTGCCGCCCAACGTAAGCATCAAGCGGACACCGCTGCGGCGCTGGCGGTGAACACGGGCGGAGCACTTAAGTTGAACATAATTGGAGTGTCGGGCGCTGGGGGCAGCGGCAGTGGCAAGTCCATGGTTAGCATTCCCAAATTGACGCCCATTGGCAAAGTGAATGCCGCCTCGACGCCGCTCGTCTCGCCCGCATCGTCGTCATCGTCGAAGCCGCGCGCCCAGAAGCGACCCAAGCTCAAGCAGCAGAATGGCGATGTGAAGAATGCGTACGCATCGGCTGGACAGGAGTACCTCGATCTGTACAACAGCAGCAGCGATGGCTTCAAGCTCAAGTCCGAGCTGCTCGGCGGCAGCACGCCCAATTTAAGCAGCAGCGGTACTGGAGGTGGAGGAGGGCTGGGCGTAACGCCAGCGGTGAAGACCAAACTCAATCTCAGCAGCAACATTGGCGAGGGCGAGACGGAGGGATCGGTGCGCGACTATTGTACCAAAGAGGGCGAGCACACGTATCGTTGCAAGGTGTGTTCGCGTGTCTACACGCACATCAGCAACTTCTGTCGCCACTATGTGACCTCGCACAAGCGCAACGTCAAGGTGTATCCGTGTCCGTTCTGCTTCAAGGAGTTCACGCGCAAGGACAACATGACGGCGCACGTCAAGATCATCCATAAGATTGAGAATCCATCGACTGCGTTGGCCAGCGTCGCAGCTGCAACGTTGGCCAATCAATCGGCGGGCACAACGCCAACGCCACCGGATCTAAATGCGCAGAGTTCGAATCAATCGCTGCCAGCGTCTGGCAACAATGCGTTATCCACCTCATCATCGTCGTCCACATCGTCATCGAGCGGTTCCCTCGGTCCGCTGACAACGGCAGCAGCGGCAGCTGCCGCAGCGCAATAAGAAGAGCTGAAGCAATGAGCATGAAAACAACTCAGCTTTGCTTGCTGCTGCAACACACACACACACACTTAGACACAATCAACAAAACAATAAGCCGCATATTCCAAAAGAGATAAATACTTTGATGATGGGCAGAAAACAGAAAAAAGGCAGCGCCAGGCGCAACGTGTGCCTTCTTCTAAATGGGCGGGGCAAAAATATCATAGGCTATGGGGACTCTTAGGGGGGATTGCAGAGGCAGTTAACATTAACATTTCACATACAAAATGAAACGAAAAAAGAAAAATATGGAAAAAAAAATTGTTAATTTTTGTTTTTTAGTTATTTACACACACAAACACACACAGACACAGACAAGGCTTTTTCTTTGCTCTTCTCCCACGCTGTTGAGCAATTTTTGTTTCTCAAATTTCTCCCTCACAATAATAATGAATGCTTTTATTTTTTATTATTATTATTATCATTATTTTTTATAATTTTTTTAAAAATGATTTATATTATTTTTTGTTTGTATTATTCATACACATGTTGTGCAATTATTTTCGATTTCGAATCCGGTTTCGAACTAGTTTTTATCACCCACAATAAACCATAACAATAATAATAAAAAAATATAAAAATGCTAGTGTCTTCTGCGTCTCGCAATTGACAATACCAATCTATAAATACCAATTAGGATAACTAATATCGTTAATATAAAAATATACTATATTTTTAGTATATTCATTCATTAATTATTTTATTAATAATTTCATATATCAAAAGTGTTACTATTCGACATTTTTATTTTGCACACACCGCAGCGGCCTTATAAAGAATGCAAACCACACAATAAAAAACTAAACAAAACAAAATAACTAAAAAAGGAAGATGAGCACTTTTAGTTAATGACAAGCAAAAATACTAAATTTTTATATATATATTTACTTAGTTATAGAAACACAAACACACATAAATATGAATATCTAAATATTGTCTTTGGTATGCGCGTAGCTATAGTTCTATTATTTAATTAATATATATATATACCAATCTCTTGATATATATATATACTGAACAACATTATGATTATCATATTGTTTTACGTTTAAATGTTAATGTTAATGTTAATCATGTAATTTGTGTGAATCGTGCGAACGGAGGGAGAACGCAGATCTACCTTGTTGCCTTCAAATGAAGCTAGTTAAAAGATGAGAAACGGGGGCGGCAGCATTGTCAATCAATGCACTCAATGCTCCCCCTAAATCAATCAATCAACCAATCAATCAAACACACACATACACACACACTGAAACACACAATTCGGGGCGAGGGATTGCAAATGTTTCGTATTCGAATTGTGGGTTCAAAATGTTAATAAAACTCTAATTGTAAAATCAACAATAATATACATAATATATCTATAAATATATACAATATTATTAATAATGTTTTACAATTACGATATGGTTACATAAACATAACATAACATAATAACTAACGTAGTCTAAACAAAACCAACAACTATGCAAATAATTTATCAATTTATTACAACTATAAATAATTATACAATTTACAATTAAAAACGTAAAATTTATGTTGTATATCGGAGGCTTAAATTATCGCCAAAGAAACGAAGCAAAACAAAAGAAAACAAAACAAACACACACACACACAAAAATGCGAAAAATACAAAAGAAAATAATAATATGATATGATATGTATGTAAATTCGACAACAGAGCAACAAGAGAAACAATTAACGCAAAGCAAAAGAATAAACACGATCTCCAAGAAAAAAAACAAAAAACAAAAACACACAACACTTGAAAAGGTTAAAAAACAAAAGAAAACAAAAATAATTATATTTTTCATAAAAGAAAATTGAATTTGTTCAGCTCCAATTTTTGTTAGCATCGGAAGGGAAGAGAGGAGGAGGAGGAGTTAAAGGAGAAGAAGGAGACGGAGAAGGAAAACAGCAATTAAATAATCTGTGTAATAAATAATAAAACAAAATACTGCGTGTCTACGCTAATTTATTAAATGTAATTTGTTTTTAATTCTTTATTTAGTGTTAGCTAGTGCAATTTATGTAGTTAAGTATAATCGCTCTATCCACCAACCACCAACAAAACTCCCCCAATCGAAACTGTCCCCCGATAAGAAAAATGAAAAAAAGTATAGCTAACCACAACAAATATTATTTGGCGTTTCAACAAACACACACACACACTACACAGACACCTCACAAAAACATGCAAATAAATATTTATATATCTATATTGTATGTACTATAATTTAACTTTAATTAAATTAGTTTACATTTACTACACATATGTTTTTTATTATTGCATTCAAGAAACACAGCGTTAAATGTAACTAAAACTCATATCACACACATACACACACTCACTCACTCAATATCAATCTATCAATAATTTTCTCTCGCCTTCCAACTCGAAAAAAACAACACAAATTAGAGATGCAATTCTACTATAAACACTTCCATTATAAATAAACAAAATAATATTATAATTAAACAGTCATGCTTTTGATGCCCAAAGAAAACAAAATGAAAAAAAAAAGATGAAATATTATTTTAAAAACCGAACTTGTTGCACAGTTGTGAATATAGCTAACAACAACAACAACAACATCAACAAAAGAATCTTCCGCAAATTGTTGTTTTCTGGAGGATTAGCAAGTTACGAAAAAAATAAACAATTACAGCAAATTTTGTAAAATTTATAAATAATAGTAAATCACGCAATATTATTCAATAAAAATAACAATTTTGTTATACATACATATACATATGTATTTTTTTTATTCATTAACAAAATGACAATCAAAATTTGAATGAGAAACTGAGAAGAGAAATAAAATACACACTTACCATATGCAAAATGAAATATAATTCTGAAAAAGAATCTATTTGTTTTGAATTTTATTCCACAAGAAAACTTCGGCTTGCCGAGGATAATTTCTATATTTTAGTTAGTTGAACGGGAAAAATTAAAAAGTGTAATTATAATGCTGACTCTAAAAATGTTTAGGATTAAATTCCCTCAACAAAAGCTTCTTTTTTTTAAGTTTCAGTAAATATTTGAAAGTTTATTTTAATTTTTCTTAATTTCGTTTTAACTGAAAATTTTTTTTGGGTTTTAAAATGACTTTCAATAATGTTCTTATTTTATAAAATTTCTGAACTTTATTTTAAGTAATTCCTTGAACGCTCAATTCGTATTAGTTGGATTTAACATTGGAATGTTTGTATTATTTAAATATTACAAAAGGCAATAACTATTTTAGAATTTAAATATTGATAGGGCTGAATATTAAGACTTTGGTAGTATCTCTTTTTAACTTATTACTGATGAAATTTTTGAATTTAGATTTCAAAAGACCTAAATACAAACATTTTGAAGAAGGTTTTTGGAAAATCTCTTTTTTGTGAATTTATTTTTATAATACTCTCGAAAAAATAGGTTTTTTTTTTTTAAATTAGATAAAGAATTTTTCAATTTGAATTTCCTTTCTAATTAATATTTGAATTCTTGACTTCTTCCAGCTGCTCAAGCCACACCAGAGCTCTCTCAGCGTCTCTTTGGCCCACCCACGTTGATTCCCATTACCACCAACAGCCCAGCAACAGCATCATCAGCAGCAGCAACAGCAACAGAGTCCAGTGAGCTTGCCACGCCCCCCGCTTCGCTGCATCTGCCCACCATATTGGGTTTAAGAATTCGTGCCGTGAATCTAAACAATTCCAACGCAGCAGCAACGACAGCAATGGCGCCACAAAGCAGCAACTCTCTGCTGAAGCAACAGCTGCGTGGCGCCACCAAGGAACCAGAGGAAACTGTGCCACAAGCTGCGACTGTGGAGGAGAGTGTACTGGAGAACGTGCCACAGCAGAAGGAGAACAATTGCAGTGCATTGCAATCGCTGGCGAATGGAGCAGAGCGACAATCGCAGCACAATAGTGGCAACAACAACAGCAGCAGCGGCAGTGGCAGCTTGCATCAGCAGCTGCTGTTGCACATTGCGGCGAATGCGAAGCCGCTGTTGAAGCACAATGCCAGCGACTTTTACCAAGCACAACAGCAACCGGATGCATCGCCAACGGGCGCCAACGAGTCGCAATTTGTGGACGAGGACATGGAGCTGTTGGATCAGGACAAATGCGATGAGCCGGATCACGAGTTGTTGCAGCTGGCCGACGAGAATGCTGGACTGCCTGGCTACCAGGCATCCGATGGCTTTGAGGAGCCCAACACGCCCACCGAGGGGGAGGTGAACGCAGCAACGCCAGCAACAACCTCAACACCCAAGCGTCCCATACAGCGACGTCGAGTGCGACGCAAGGCGCAGTCAACGCTCGATGATCAGGCTGAGCATTTGACGGAGATGTCGGTGCGTGGTTTGGATCTGTTTCGTTATGCCAGCGTTGTGGAGGGTGTCTATCGTTGCACCGAATGCGCCAAGGAGAACATGCAGAAGACCTTCAAGAACAAGTACAGTTTTCAGCGTCACGCATTTCTCTATCACGAGGGCAAGCATCGCAAGGTCTTCCCCTGTCCGGTGTGTTCGAAGGAGTTTTCGCGGCCCGACAAGATGAAGAACCATTTGAAGATGACCCACGAGAATTGCACGCCACCCAAGGATATGGGAGCATTTAGTTCACTGAAATATTTGATCTCGGCCGCCGCTGCCGGCGACATGCACACAACGCTCTACCAGCAACAGCAACAACAGCAGCACCAGCAACAGCAACAGGAGCAATATCAGCGACAGCTGGAGGAGCAACAGTTGCAGCTGCAGCAACAGCAACAAGAGCAGCAGCAACAGCAACAACAACTGGCGTCTGGCTACGATTGCCAGGACAGCACGCTGCTGTTGCCCGATGTGAAGCAGGAGCAGCAGGATCACGAGGCAGACAACGAACAGGAGTTGGGCTCAGCTGCAGCGGCAGCTATGCTGAGTCTGCAGAACGATGTGATCATCAAGAATGAGCTGCAAATCTCGCCATCGCCATCTCCATCGCCGCCAGCAATGTGTGCGTTGCCCGAGGGCAGCAATCGGCCGCTGGCGAATGCCGCACAAACCGCAACGTAAAGACTTTTCACCTGGCAAATGCACAAGACAACGAGAGTGCCTTAACTATACACACAAATACTGTAAAATACTTAAGGATAAGCAATAATTCGTCAACTGAAAAACACTCAACAATCATCATCAACAATTAGTTAATATCTAGCTAATTTCATACTTGATAAATCTTAAGCAATTTACTTGTACACACGGTTCCGTCCATAAAGCCTTAAGTTATATACTACAAACTTTAGTTTAAGACAACATTTCATTAATTAGACTTAAGTGCAACTGATACAACTAGTAATAGCAAAATTCTAAGATCCCACTGCCTAAATTTAATTTAATTCTAATTTTATTATCTAAGTAAATGCAAATTGTTTGTTGCATTTAAGTAAAACGAGTTGGCACCGTCCTTTTTTGACTCGTCCTCTTTAGCCTCTTTTTTGTTTTACTTTTTTTGATTTCTTATGTGATTTTGTTAAAACTTTCGTTTTATACACTTTGTTTTTTTTTATTACTTTATTTTACATAAATTGTAAATAGTATTACGATCAATACTCAAAGTCCGTAGATTAATTGGTATGTTGTTGTTTTTCAAATTGGAAACAAACAAGAAATCCAATCCATTGGCTATTTGTGCAATTATCAAAAATAACTTCGAGGCGTCACATGAATCACCCAAATTATGGGTTATCATGACAGTCTACGAAAGAATGTTGTAAACTTAATTATCGACTACTTAATTATGCTCTAGCAGACTCTTAGCAATACATATAACTATTTATAATTTTAGATATTACGGCATTAAAACGTGCTTCAATCGCAATCGCTGCACAATACAATGCGCAAGGGACTTCCAGTGAATATTAACTGATATTTTGTGTTAAGTTAAACAAAGCATTATAACTACATGTATGCACATTAAGTATAGACGAAAACAAAAGCCTAGTGAAAAGAGTGGCGTGCACAAAACGCACAAATTGTACGCTCAAAAGTACTCAGCATTTGTATTATGTAACATATTCAGATTTCAACATTTACTTAAAGCAATTATTACGACTTAAACTAACAATGCGCTCAATAAATAGATTTTATACGACTTGAAACTCTGACTCAATTAATATTAAATAAATAAATGAAATAATTTATGCAATTAAACTTTATTGAAAAAACATTCTTAAATCAATAACCAGCTTAAAAGCATCATCAATAGATTTCTCACAATTTCGGCGCCTAGAAGTAGGCAACGTTTTTAGTCATTTCCTGGTATGCACCTTAGAAATCTACACAACGTAATCAAAAGAACTTAAACGACAGCTTGTTAATATTTGTTTTATTTTATTATTATGCTTAGCTTAGTTCTAAGGAGACGCTTATTGATTATTAGCACGACGATACCAAAAGCGTGCACGGAAATCGTCCGAACAAGTTAAAAACGCCGGCGCATTAGGCGAATGCGTAATGTAGCGCACCGGGCCATTGTGTCCCAGCGAGTTGAGAGTCAGGCGACAGCCATTGCGAGAATTCCAAGAGCACAACGACGTGGTGGCTTCGTCGGGGAAGAGCACGTAGTCTTCGGTATGATTGAAAACAGCTTCTGCCTGATGCTCCTGCTTGCCGGTTGTGCCAGCGCCCGTATAAGTCTGAATTGGTCGACTGGTGCAGAGCTCCCACAGATAGACAATCGAGTCCATGCCAGAAGAGAGTAAATACTGCAAGATGGGATTATTAATAGATACGTATTTAAATATATATGGGCATGGCTTCATTATTTACCTTTCCATTCCGTGTGAACTGCAGCGAACAAATAGCTGCCCCACTGTGCGCTTCGGCAATAGTGTTAATGCAACGGCCGCTGATACCGTCCCAGATCTTAATGTCACCGTCGAAACTGCCCGTGGCGTAGAGCTTTGCTGTGGGCGAGTACTTAACACACGTGACGCCCGCTTTGTGCTGCTGCGACGGAATGGCACTGACGAAGCATTGTGTAGTGTGCACATCATAGATGCGCAGCACATTGTGTTCAGTGCCAATGGCAATATAATCGCCGGTCGGATGGAACGAGACGCACAACACGGGCTCACAGTCGGTTAGCACTTTGTGCGCTTTCTTCACCGATGGCTTGGCAATGTCGAAGAGCTTGACGGTGCCGTCACGCGATGCCGACGCCAGAATGTGCTCCTTGGGATGGAATTCGAGGTACGACACTTCATCCGTGTGATCGTACAATGTGCGTATGACTGGATGTCCCTGTTGCTCACGTCCTGGTTCAATGTCTTCGGGTGCTGATTTGGCCAACATGCGCTCAACGTCGAGGATTTTAATACTGGCATCCACACTGCCCGTGGCCACTAGGGAGCCGTCAAAGCTAAACGCACCTGCTCTGCAAGCCTGCTTATGCGATGTCACATAGGCAGTTTCATAGGAATGCGGCTCGGGAGCCAGCGCCGAAGCCTCTGGTTCGAATTCCAAATCAATACCGGGCAGCACATCGTCCGTATTGCTTTTATCCTTCTCGGACATGGTTTGCATGCCCGAGATCATCACGTGCAGCAGGCGTTCGCTGGGCGCACACTGATCCGCCTTGACCAACATTGAGAGTTCCATGGCAAATTTCTCCAGCCCATCGTACATCAACTGGCTGTGGTTTGCAAAAGGGTTTAATACACAATCGAAATAACTGCTAGATATTGCTTACCTGATCATTAACCGGTACAATATTTCCCGGTTCTTTACCAGATTATGAGGATCCAAAATTTCGTCGCGCATCTTTGTTTTTCTTTACCAATTTAATGCCGCCTGCAGTGTGACCGTGAGTTAAGTTTCAAAAAATTCTACATCTATTTAAATACTAAATACTTAAATGACCGCTTTGGTATCGAGAACTTATCGATTTTTAACAAATCGATAGATAAAAATAAAATTTCAAATATTTTCTGCAATAATAACTGGAATACTTTAATCACAGAAAAATATATAAATTTATGTAATGTTTAATATGTTGATTGAATGCAACTATTGCCATTATTTTAAAAATAACAATATGGCGCTAAACAAAAATACAGCTATCGATATATTACTTCGTGCGCTCATTATTTCGATAGCTAGTGATTGTGATGGCATTCATCTACAGCTGCAACACGTGCAACTTGTTTTGTTTCCCTTAAAATAAAAACGCGAGTTTCTGTTCGTTTAATAAACATATAAAAATGAAAATTCGCAGGAATCATGTGCGCAAGCGTTACCGCTACAATGTGAACCGCAAAACAATGAACAAAACCCGCAAATCTACTGGAAAAATCAAGGAGTAAGTACTAACCGGACTCTGCTACGTTTTGTTTATACTCAAGTTACTTGTTGTTTTAGTCCAGAGATGAAAAAAATGTGGATTGAGGGAAAACGTGTTGGCACCAATTTCAGTGAAATGGGTTTAGCCAAAGATCCCAACAAGGCTGTGGGTATACCCAACTATAAACGCGAACGCCTAGAGGCTGCTAAAATTGTAAACGGTTTCGTGGAAGAAGATCTTGATGATGAGGATCTGAAACCGCGAAGCTCAAAGACAGACCCCGAAGATCTGAAACCAAAACGTGGTCATATCGTGCAGGAACTAGAACAGATGGCAGTCGATAGGCGACCAGATCCTGAATTCAGGTGAGTTTGTAATTGAAAGCAAAACTTGAATGAAATACTTGAAGAACGCAAATTGTTTACAGATTACCCAAGGGAGTCGTTAAAGAGCTGTCATATTTTCTGAATAAGCACAAGTTCAACTACAAGGCCATGGTAACGGATCGTCGCAATCATGATCAGCTGACGTGGAAGCAATTCAGAATGAAAATACGTCGCTTCATGTTGATTCCGGAACAGTTTAATGAATATCTGCAACAAAAGAAGCTGCCAATTGATGTGAAGCCAGATTGGCCGGAATATGAATCGGATAGTGAATGGAAATAATAATTGTCGCTGTAAATTATATAGAGAATAGTATGATAATGGTTTTAAGATCTGAATATACAAACAATTTATATCCAAGAAGTGTAACTAATTACTAAGTAATGATAGTTCAATAAGCGCACATATGTTTGCTGTCAGTCCCTGTTAAGTTTGAAAATTGCCCGCAATTTTTAGTACCTTACCCATCCAACCCACAATTTGTGTGCCCCAGTTGGTGGCTACTCTGTCATTGGAATCGGCATTGCATCACTTTCGCATCGTGCAACGTTCGGCTGCCCCATCGCCATCGTTGTCATCGTCAACCGACTCGCGCTGCTCTCTGTCGATTTCGTTTTCGGTCTTTCCGTTTTCTGGTTTCGAGGTAAGTGCACGTACTTACAACTGGGCTTCGTGCAGCTGCCACAGGAAAAAAATCCACAAATAACGTTAACATTAATAAGCATCGATTGATTACCTGTGTGTGTTATAATATAAAAGTGTGTGTGTGGCTTCGAATCCTTATTATTTTCCCCTTTTTCTCATTACACAAGTGCGAAAAGCGTTTTTCAATTTCGTGAATTTACCGGCCGGTGTTGCATTGACAAGTTTTGCATAATGCACACATGCATTCACCATGTGTATGTGTAACGGTATTTAGGTGTATCTACATACTATGTACATTTATGTACTAACTTTTTCATTCACTTCCGCAGTCATACAATTGGCTGTATAAAAAAAAACTGCTGCATACATATATGGACATAAATGCATGTGTATGTGTGGATTATCCAGTGTGTACATTATGTACAAATATGCTCTGCTCTTCCGCAAAATTCCAAAATGGCGGCTCTGCTCGCCTGAGTCTGAAGAAATTCTGAATTGCAAGTGAGTGTGTGGGCGTTTGTGTGTAACAGTTTGTACTATTTGGTACCATTGCAATTTTGTACCTTTGCAATTCTTATGAAATTACATTTGGTGTACCTTTGTAGGCATATATATGTACATACAAATGTACCAAATTTTAGCAAGCATATAAATGTGTCTGCATGTGTGAGTGCAGTTCAGATGACGTGCTAATCTGCCTGCACGTCTCACTGCGCTTCGGCGAGAGGCTGCAGTAAGACGAAAGTATTTTTACATTTTCCCTTTACATTGCTTCTTCTATGCAATTTACACTGAAATGCAAATACACTGCAGTGTATACATACTAAGTATATGTTGTTAAAAATAACTAAGGAAAAACTGCAAGTTAAAATTGTTTCTAGGGTAGAAAATAAATCAACGCAGCAGAGCCCAAAGTACACGCACACACATACGCTTGCATGTGTGCATGTTTTTGTCTCCTTTTTGTTTTGCAAGTTTATCCAAGACGACGACGTCGACGACGCCGCTGCGACAGCTACAACGACAACGACCAACGGAAACGTTGAGCAAGTGCAACCCGAAGCAGCGGCATTTTTCGACTCTCCATGAGTATGCGATGGTGTGCGTTAGTGTGTGTGTGTATGTGCAAGGCGGATGTATTTGTGTCTGTGCAGTTTTTCACCCTTTCGAATCGCAAATCGCGAATATTCTGTTCAGGCCACTGAGAAAAGAGCACACGAATGCTTGCAAATGCCGGTCGGCGAGCTCACACACATACACGTGCATTCATGCACACATACTGTACACACTAATGCAATCAGAATTTTACCCACCAACGCGTCGCCATCATTGATTTTCGCGTCCTCTTTTATTTTTTCGCCATCTGATTCAAAATATCGTAATTGTTTGATAAACTCAAAAGTTTGTTGCACTTTAATAAGCAAATTCATATAAGCAATGCAACCTGACAGCAAATGCGTGGGAGGGGGGAAGCTATGGTTGCCGGGTTGTGGAGGATTTGTGGCTGGCTGTTGGCTGTTGAGCGGATGTGGTTTGGGTCTGGGAGTGCATTCGTTGTCGTCGTCGTTGGCGTCGTCATTCGGCTGCGAGTCTCGCTCCAGAGTCTCTCATCGTTTTGTCTGCGTGTCGCTATTGATTTTTCGTGTGTCGAGAATTGAGACTTGGTTGCATACTTATTGCCCAGATTCAGATTTTCCGGGCATTGACTAACAGGCAGACGTGTCGTGCGGACTTGGTGTTGTGGTGTGTCGTCTCTCTTTCATTTTCCTCAATTATAATGGCATTTCATAATTCTTCCCCTACTACCGTGCTTATTGAATTAACTATCCTAATCGTTGTGCAAGCAGTAAATTAATTAATTTTCTGTTGCAGAATATCAATTGTCAATTTGGTGCACTTGCAAGCGGCAAGTTATTATCCAGCTAATTTCCGGGTAAGTTCGTTTTTCTTCATCTATAAAATTCTTCAATGCTCGTAGCATAATTTTGCACTTATATCGAGATATATATGGTATATATACCATCCTAGATAGCTGCAACATTTTGGTCTCTACACCGCGAACAGAGTCGCGTCCACACCCACGACCCCCCTCAAAGTCCCCCGTCGCATACATAGACACATATGTAGTCCTGATGTCTATGCTCACTTGTGTCCTTACATATATTGTGTAGTACACGCCTTTGCTTTCTCTCTCTCTCTCTCCATACTGTGTGCTTCTCTTTCTATGTCCCTTTTTATAACTACTTCTATATGTGTAGTAACATTGTCACCCACGTTTTTTACCCACTAAAAAAGGGTTTATATATAGATCAATGAAAATAAAACAGTCATAATTTTATTAGCTCTGTGTGTCCTTAATGTCGCTCCATATAATTGACTATATATCTGCGATTATAACTGCAACAATCTCGAAATTTACAATATGGATTAACAAATTCAAAAAGTCAATTTAACTTTAAATCCATTTCGAGTTACCACGCCCCCTTCCCACAAATCGAAATTCTTTTTATTTGATTGCAATCATTAAATTCAAGGTTCCACAAAACTACTTAAAGAGAAGACAACCATATTGTCGATTAAATAGCAAACATGGGCAAGGAGAAGATTCATATTAACATTGTCGTGATTGGCCATGTCGATTCCGGCAAATCAACGACCACCGGTCACTTGATTTACAAATGCGGCGGCATCGACAAGCGTACCATCGAGAAGTTCGAGAAGGAGGCCCAGGAGATGGGCAAGGGTTCGTTCAAGTACGCCTGGGTGCTGGACAAACTGAAGGCCGAACGTGAGCGTGGCATCACCATCGATATTGCGCTGTGGAAATTCGAGACGGCCAAGTACTATGTGACCATTATTGATGCCCCCGGCCATCGTGATTTCATCAAGAACATGATTACCGGCACCTCGCAAGCCGATTGTGCGGTGCTGATTGTGGCCGCCGGTACCGGTGAATTTGAGGCCGGCATCTCGAAGAATGGCCAGACCCGTGAGCATGCGCTCTTGGCCTTTACGCTGGGCGTCAAGCAACTGATTGTGGGCGTCAACAAGATGGATTCCACGGAGCCGCCATACAGCGAGGCGCGTTATGAGGAGATCAAGAAAGAGGTCTCCTCGTACATCAAGAAGATCGGCTATAATCCAGCCTCGGTGGCATTTGTGCCCATTTCGGGTTGGCATGGCGATAACATGCTCGAGGCATCGGAGAAGATGCCCTGGTTCAAGGGCTGGACCGTCGAACGCAAGGAGGGCAAAACTGAGGGCAAGTGCTTGATTGACGCGCTGGACGCGATTATGCCTCCCCAGCGGCCCACCGACAAACCGTTGCGTCTGCCGCTGCAGGATGTCTACAAAATTGGTGGCATCGGCACCGTACCCGTCGGTCGTGTGGAGACCGGCATTCTCAAGCCAGGTGGGTGTCCTTTAATTTTGGATTTAAGTATGTGATTTAGTTTGAAATTGTGTTTTGCAGGCATGGTCGTGAACTTTGCGCCCGTTAACTTGGTCACTGAAGTCAAGTCCGTGGAGATGCATCACGAGGCGTTGACCGAGGCTTTGCCCGGCGACAACGTTGGCTTCAACGTGAAGAACGTGTCGGTTAAGGAGCTGCGTCGCGGCTATGTGGCTGGTGATTCCAAGAACAATCCACCACGAGGCGCTGCTGATTTTACTGCTCAGGTGGGTGACAAACTATAGTTACTTTATTCAATTACGGATTTAGTTACTATATATAAGGATTCTAGTGTTATTTTAATTTCTATAACATAAGTTATATTATAGCGTTGCCAATTTGTGGGGAATTCCCCAAAGTGCGGGGAATTTTAAGTTGATTGGGGATTTATTGGGGATTGACATTATGTGGGGAAAATGCGGGAATTTTCACATTTTTTGATTTCCTGTCCTTTATAAATTTGTGACAGCACAAAAATTAGACGATGAATGGCGAGCTCACGCAATGCTGGATTTTTGTCAACATGGGCTTGAAGTTCAAAATAACATTGATGCTGAATGTTACTGGGGTAAAGTGTTTCGTCTGAAAAACGCTGCGGGAGAATACCTGTTTCCAAATATAAAAGTTGTTATTTCGTTGTTGCTGATACTGCCTTTTTCAAATGCATCGGTCGAGCGCAAATTTAGTGTTCTTAAGAATTTGAAAACTGAAAACCGTAATCGACTGAATACAGATACTGTTCTATCATTTATGGCTGCAAGAGAAGGAATTAAAAAACTAGGCGGCAGCGTCAAGTTCAACCCGTCAAACAAAATGCTATCCACAAAAATATGGAAAAGAATATGTATGTTAACTGTTTGAGTTTTTAATTTAATTTATTAAGAATACTAATATGAGTTATACTCAGCTTTTTATTGTTTCATTTAAAAAAAACCTATGTGGGGAATTTGTGAGGAATCAGCGGATTTTTGTCCCCAAATTTGGGGAATTTTATCCCGATTTTTGGGGAAATGTATAAATTTGCCTTGGCAACCCTGAACATAACATACTTCTTAGATCATTTACTCAAAAATAGTGACAAAATAGAAAGGATTATTAAACCCATCAAAATTTGTTTAAAAAATTAGATCACTTTTAGTCCAATATAAACATTCTAGATATATTTCCTGTTTCTCTTAGCCAAATTTTAAATATTCATAATAAAGTCTAACTGATTTTTACTGATATATAACATCTATTGTCTAGGTTATTGTTTTGAACCATCCTGGGCAGATTGCCAATGGTTACACTCCGGTTCTCGATTGCCACACCGCTCATATTGCGTGCAAGTTTGCCGAGATCAAGGAGAAGTGCGATCGCCGTACTGGCAAGACCACGGAGACCGAACCGAAGGCCATCAAGTCGGGCGATGCGGCCATCATAATGCTGGTGCCAACCAAGCCGCTGTGCGTTGAAAGCTTCCAAGAATTTCCGCCACTCGGACGATTTGCGGTGCGTGACATGCGTCAAACGGTTGCCGTCGGTGTCATCAAGTCGGTGAACTTTAAAGAAACGACCTCGGGCAAAGTAACAAAAGCCGCTGAGAAGGCACAGAAGAAGAAATAACTAGAGTGTCAGCAGAACTGTAACAACAACTCAAACAACAACAACACTCAAACACTCGAAGAACAACAACAACAACAAGAAACGGCAACAGCAACCGCAAGAGCAACACACCAACAACATCAGCAACAGGCAGAATATTTTAAATTTATATTATCCATTACTCATCGAGAAGGATCAAAACCGTATAAGGGGCTAAACTCAGAGTCCGTGGCAATGGCAATGGCAAAAAAACCAACAACCAATAACAGCAAATACTACAACATATACTATTATTAACTGCTGCATTCAAATATTATATAAACTTGAGGAAATATTGCAATTTATTATAATCACACATACAATTAGCGAACATAGTATACAACAACAACAACAATATGTGTATGCACCCAAATGGGACACAAGCATCCTTTTACCAGCTGGACGTGGTGAGAACGAGGTGCCCTTGGGTCACTTCGGTCACCTGGAATCATTCCCGTATGCGTCGTCGTACTCGAAATCGGTAGCCATCATACTCATCATTATCATCTACTGTAACTATCTAAACTTGTATCGTCATCGCAAATCCTTTCGCAGGAAACACTCTGGTATTCACTCAGCACCAGAGCAATATCAATTTGCCACTGGAGTTTGCTGCTAGCCCAGTATCCAGAATCCAGTATCCAGCATACTCTCAATACCCAAAATCTTTCCTAACCCGCCCTCATTATAATATCGCTAACATTGTTTTGAACAACAAGCCATCCACACATAATTTCAATCAATGGATTTTAAACACTTTTTATACTTTTGATAAGTCAGTCGGAGGCATTCGATTTAAAATCTATTATTACCTAAAAACAAAAAAACAAAAAAAAAATAACTTCAGAGTTTAGTTTTAAATCCACTATACATCTAATCAAACTAAAAACAAAACCCAAAAAAAGACTACATTCGTAATGAATTCAAAATTTCTCCAAAAAAAGTAAAAGACAAATGCTTAAGAAGTATTACAAAAATATTCATAAAGAACATAATCATGCGGTTTTTTGACAAACATTCTAAATGTTCGATCGAGCCTCATTGGCATTTGCATACTTTGATCAAATGTTTCTCATTACCAATTAATCACATACATACGTACATACATAACGTACATACATACATACATAAATATATGCATGCAATCGTACATAATGCATATGCATTCATTATCGTTAATCACACACTCTCTGAAATTATAATTGTAACCCAACTACAGAAAACCATTCATGGACACAGAAAACGTTGCTTAATAAACATAAATGATCTTTTAATGTATTAATTGAGAAGAATAAAAATAAAGAATGCTTAACCGTAAATTACCAAATACTCAAATTCAATTTTTATTTCATTTTCTAAATTTCTACAAATTATAATTTCTTAAGGATCAAGCAAGGATCAACTCTATCGATATGAATAAGAAAACATGAGGTCATTAAAGAATTCAAAACTTGTAAAAAGAAATAGAAAAATTTTGCAATTTGGAGGATAACTCAATAACTTCTAGAACGATTTGAATTTGGTAGATTAATAGTCATTGTCAATAGGATGCGTTTGACTAGGACCCGCAAGGATCAGACATGAAGTGGCCGAGATATAGGATATTTTCAGTATAGAAAAAAATTCTTGTTACTTAGTTGTCTCATTAGAGCTATCCATGTACCAAGGGTCACCGTGATCATCTTTCAAATCAAAAGATTTTCTAATGTTTTACCTTTTTTCTATGAAAAAATTATGAATCATCCGTAAAATGCAATAATTCCAATCGATAGTGCCTAGTCACCCCGATTACAAAAATTGTTGTCCTTTTAATATTATTAAGGATTTGATTGCAAGACCCGCAAGGATTAGACAGGATATGACCAAGATAAGGATTCTTTGATTTGATACCATAGTTACCTTAACATGTAAATTCTTTACCTTTACTCGTTTACTCTCTTTATATTTTTTAATTGGTTGTTGATATTTGCTATAAAATATTATTATTATTTAGTTAAAAGTTAATAATATATATAACTTTAAGAAGAAGTCTAACCTTTATTGGAATTTATTCATATTTTCTGCAATTCATCTTTTCATTTAACCTTTTTATGTTCGAAATTCGAAATCAAAAGAACGCTCTGGGGTTCAAGTCTTTGCTATAGAGTGCAGATATTGCTGACAACAGTGAAGTCATATTTTCGCCGCTTCGCTTTGAATTCTTTGGTATATATTAAAATATACCATACCATCTTTGGTATATATTAAAATATACCATAAGTGTGGTCACACTTCAATCAGATGTTAAAAGAAGACAGCTTTCAATAAAGCTTTGTTTTTAAACAACTCTGTTGCTGACTCACAACAGGCGGCATTTATAAACAACAAAGAACTCAGCCGGCTGTGAAGATTTTTGTGACAAATCGTTAAACGTCAAAAGGCCTTCTACTTGATAAATACTATAAAGAGAACATATCCACAAAAATGGCAGATCCACGCATCAGACAATTGGTTATTAAAACAGGTGTTGTCAAAAGACTGGCCAAGGAGAAGACCGTTTATGAGAAGGAGGTCAATACAGAAATCGCTCGTCTGGAGAAGTTTAAAACAGATGGCTCCGACGACCATGTGCTGCGCAAACAGACCGAGGTGATAGAGGAGTGCCAAATGATGATACCAGACTCAAAGCGCAGGTGAGTCATCGCGCAGATAAAAAACTGTAACAATATCTTAATTGAAGTTGTTCTTTGAACAGGTTACAAAAAGAGTACGATGTGCTAGAGAAATATTTGCAGGATGAACAGGATCTTAAGGAAACGGAGGCATACACAAAAGCCGCTGAGGTGCTCAGCGAAGCAAAATCCGTTCTCGAGGTTTAAGTCATCTTAATAAATTATTGTCCAAACTGCCCCCACATGAATATTACTCTTCCTCTTCGTTGTAGTTTTTTTTGTACACCATATGTGAATAAAAGTATTTTCTACGTTAACCAACACTAACATGCAAAATGCCGCACACTCTCAAATTAAGCGAAATAAAGACAAATATAACAACAATTATACAAAATCTACAACAATTGGAAACTGTAGGAAGCTCACAAAACAATAACTTCAATGCAGACGAATCCGCAACACTGCAGCAACAGACAACTGCGTTGTTGTCGAGTCTCGAGGAGTTGCCGGCAAAGCAAATTGCACGCCTGCAATTGCAGCGCAAGCGACGCCGTCAACAAATAAAGCAAAAATGCAAAAAACAAAAGCGCGTCAATCGAGCATATGCAAGGCATTTCAAGGACACAAAGGTCATTGCTCAATCTCTTAGCAATGAAGCACAACCGTCACAGACTACGACAAAAACAGCACAACACATTACACTGAAAAAACTACACGATGCCAACAACAAAATCAAGACATTCGATTTACTAGAGCGTCTCTACAATGCGCGCGGTGGAGAGAAAGACTTGAACCAAAGACTTAGCCGAATGCGCGCAGTTTGGAGACGCGTTAAGCAGGAGTGCGAAAATGCAACAGGTGGAGAAACTTCGCTGAACTTGGAGGCACAGTGGAACCAAGTTATATTTGGAAATTCATGCACTGCATTTGAGCATCGTCGTAGCCAGAAAAAACAGCATCTACAGCAGCTTATACAATGCCGGTAAGATTCACAGTACCAGATAACAATACAATTGCTATATTTAATTGTTTACACAATCACAGATTCGTATGGGACTCGTATATAAGCAATGGTAGTGACGCAACTTTCATACCCAGTGGTTGGGTGTTACCACCTGAGAACCCGTCGCCAGAATGGGCTGAATTTCTTTGTGAATAAAGCATACCAAAGTATTTACAATACATAATGTGGAATTTTTAATTCTTTTAAAGAATCTCGGTGTTAGTCTTAGAAACACATTAAAATGCAAATTCTACACATGCACATCTATCATTTATTCGTAAATCCAATCGCTGGCAGCTGGGGTCCAGGTGACGAGCTCCTTCTCGTTGAACCACAGTGCAATCTCCTTCTCGGCAGACTCGACAGCATCCGAGCCGTGGATGATGTTGCGGCCAACCTGGATGCAAAAATCACCACGAATGGTGCCGGGCAAGGAGTCGGCGGGGTTGGTGGCGCCCAACATTTGACGGCCGGTCTTGACCACATTGAGACCCTCCCACACCATGGGAACCACTGGACCGGAGTTCATGTAGTTGACCAAACCGGGGAAGAAGGGACGGGCAGACAGATCAGCATAGTGCTTCTCCAACAATTCCTTGGATGCCTGTAATAACACAAAACAACATATCATGTAAGTCAGTAATTAAAATAATCGTTTTCTTGACCTCTAAAAAGTGTATGTACTTATAACCTCAACCGGTTATTTTTGCAATAAGAGGCTGCTGAGAGCGAGCCCTCGCCATGTTGAGGTTATGCACGAAAAACTGAACACGCGTACCTATTGATTTTTTTCTTTCTTAATTCAATTATCTTCTACCGGCTTTTACTTACCCAAGTGAACTTCAAGGCGACCAATTTGAAGCCCTTCTGCTCGAAACGCTCAATGATCTTGCCGACGAGTCCACGTTGGACTCCATCGGGCTTAACCATGATGAAAGTGCGTTCCTTGTTGGCGGCCATTGCGATTGAGAATAGGGAATAGAATGCAAGCAGCGAAGCAATCATTAGTGTTGTTAGCTTGTACATTTGTTTAGTGTGACCGAATGGCGCAACCGTCAAAATCAAAATGATAGTTAAAAAATATTATATTTTCTCTTATCTTTTAAATTGCATAAGCGAATCATGCTCTAATTTATTTAAAATAGTTAGTAATTTTACTAAGACTTAACCATTTATGATTTTCATTATTGAAAATTTAAAAAAAATGTATACTATTACTAAACATAATCAATTGTTGTTTATAATGACATGCACTTAATAAGTACCAATAAAATTTGCAAAAGACTTAATTAAAGGTTTGTGGATAGAAGTGGTTTAATTAAAGAATATATAGCACAGTGTCATTATTAAATTCGCCGTACGTAACGGTCATTTGCAAAACTGACTGGTCACACCTCATTTTATCGGCTGCACTTGGTGGATATACTCACACACATCCATTTATTGACAGCTGTTGGTATTTTAATTGCGTTTAGACCAGCTCATATATCTGTCCCTCTCGAATCAACTAAAACATTCAGTCAGCTGGTTTTTCCAACAAAAGTGGATTAAATTAAGAAAAAACTTTGCTAATAATTTTTGTAATTCGGCATAAAATGGCAAACGGCAGCGAATCGCGACCATATTGGTCCGATGAAGTGATTATATTTATAATAACAACAATTCGCAATACTCCGTATATGTGGGACAAAACTCATAAAGATTACAGTATTCGTTATTTAAAACATAATTTTTGGAAGAATTTAAAATGGACGTTGGAAAAACGGTTCAAGTTTCGAGTCTACACAAATGAATTGGCTAGGAAATGGCTAAATCTCGCCTCATACTACCGACTACAACAGAAGGCTATATTCGATGCCAATGCCCGTGGAGCACATCCGGAGGAAATAAAACGTTTGGAAGGCTGGAAATTCTTGAAACAACTCAAATTTCTTCCTGTTCTTCAAGATAAGAACGTTGCGGATGTAAGTAATCATAATAGTAATTAATGTATGTATATTGATTAATAATGCAATCAATAGTCGGAAAATCCCTTTGATGAAAGTGCCCACTCTGACTCCGACGAGAATAGTGCAGCGCTTGCTGACGACCAAAAACCAGCGCCCCATGATACGAATTCGGATAATCCGCTGCAGCTATCTTCTGAACCACCCAGGATCAAAGCAAGAAAATTAGATATAGAGGAATTCAATATTCCTATGGAAGATAATGATGCGGAAATTGAAGATACAACTCCAATAACTGTGGAACCGATGATAGACGAAATACACAGCACGCCTAGCTTCCACTATGGAATGGCTGTTGCTCAAGATGTTTTTGAGCTGGACGGCAACTTAAAAATTGATGCAAAGATGGAAATTATGAAAGTGATTGTCAAGTACCAAAAGCAGCAACTCCATAGGACTGTAATGGGCCTTGCTGGCAGCTAAGGATTAGGATTAATAAGCATTGTATACTTATTAGAAGTAGAGACACATTAATGGCAATTTTAAAATAATATTTGAAATATCATAAATGCATTACCGATTTAATAAATTATTCTTTAGGTAATTTCTAACTTTCGGATGCTTAAAAAAGAGCTTTCTTAAAGCTGTTTTATTTAACACCTGTGACAGGGTGACCCCACAAGTAAATTTTCAAAAATATACTATTTCTTCACTAAATAGCTATAAATAAATACCGGAAAATTACGAAACTTTAAAATGTTTATAATTAAATTTTGAAATGTTTTATCAATTTTGAAAGCCGAGCTTTAAAAAAATTGCATTGTAATGCAATGTTATTGATGGTTGAAACGTAAAAAAAACGTAGGTACTCTCAAGGATTAGTAGATGAATTATTTTATTTTTTAACATTGTACAGTTTGAGATTCACTGATCCACAATACAATAACACAGTTTAAAAGCTACACTCGAAACTTAAGGATACTACCAAGGGAGTTAGTATTTTATTACACCTTAAAAATAAAGTTGATTTCAAAATAAAATATAAGTTGCTTAAAATGTAACGTTAAATCAAAATTGAGTAGTAGCACAGGGTGACTTATTTTGATAAATATTGCAGGGGATTTTTTTGTATTTAAAGCTGCAGCCACACTGCATTTAATTTCAGACAATTTGTTGAAAAGGTAGGTTGAATTTATTTCACAATAATTTAATAACAAATTGTTTGCGAAGATTATTTTGTTATTAATTTAAGTGAACTATAGTAGTAAGTATACGTGGCTTCGCAATGAGGGAATTATTAAAAATTGTCGAAAGTTAGCGTCTGTGCACTTTTACATATATAAATGTCTATACAAAAAAAATGGCGTTCCATTGGACTAACCTGTTTTTGCGTTGTAGCAATTCTCTATTAAATTTTCACGGTAATTGATCTTTGCTTTCTTTGTAGCGCAAACTTAAAAATTTATCAAGATGACTGGTCGCGGAAAGGGTGGCAAAGGATTGGGAAAGGGAGGCGCCAAGCGTCATCGTAAGGTTCTTCGTGATAACATCCAGGGTATTACCAAGCCGGCTATTCGCCGTCTGGCTCGTCGTGGTGGCGTCAAACGTATCTCCGGTTTGATCTATGAAGAAACCCGTGGTGTGCTCAAGGCAAGCATTATTTCCTCCTCCATTATGAGATACAATATTAACAAATACATCAATTTTATAGGTGTTTTTGGAAAACGTTATTCGTGATGCCGTTACTTACACTGAGCACGCCAAGCGTAAGACCGTCACTGCTATGGATGTGGTCTACGCCTTGAAGCGTCAAGGACGTACTCTCTACGGTTTTGGAGGTTAAACTGCATCGTCCAATTTGAAAACTAATAAAGTAATTGTGACGCGTATGATTGGAAATAATCGCTATATTTACTATTGTAACACAACGTATTTAATCCTCTCGATCTACTTAATCTTGAATATTTGAGCAACACTTAAGCAGTAGCAATTACAAAATGTATTGACAAACAAACAGAATATTCCATATATTATTATAAACATAAATTACTTGTATTGTACTTTGCATAAATTAGAGATCTGCAGACACTTAAAAAAAATCTAAATGCCAATAAATCGTAATATGTAGAAGGCACAAAACACAATAGCAATCTCAACTTACAACGAATATTTTGCTCATAAGTCGTGGAATTTATTAGATCGGTTACAGATTTAACAAAACCACTTAAATCACATATTTTTTATTTCTCAATTAACTGTATGTATGTTGTCCTGAACGAAGATTGTGTGTAAACATTATTTCCATACAATTCAAAGCAATGCATGCCAAATGTCTTTGTTTATAATTGTAAAAGGAGGATCTTTTCAAATTACTACTGAAAATTTTGGCCTCAGTCCGGTTAAGCTAATAATGTGCTAACAAACCAAAGAAGTTTGTTTTCGAGAGCTACACTGGGACCATTTAATTTCCAGTTTCAAAACAATCCTGCCTGCTGTTAGTTGACTTGGCATTGCCATCAATGATTGCCTTCGTTTTTCTTCTTCTGAATGTCTAGATAAACCGAACGTGGCGATATAATGGTCTCCTCTGATTCTTCGCCATCGAGTTGATCCATGGAGGATTCGTTTACGGAGCGTGTGCGCCTCACAAACACTTTCATGGGTGCAGTCGTATATCCCTGACTCTGACCCTGACCTTGTGGCATATCTTCGGAATTGTCGCCATCCGAGGCTGAGCTATTCTCCTCTGAACCCTCGGGCATGTCCTCCATGATGGGCATGTAGGAGTCAACTTTCATGTTCATGCCCTGTTTCTCGTTGTTGTAGCTTTCAGCTGCATTCGTGGGCACTTTGGACTTGTGGCGCTTTTTCCCCGACGACTTGCTGTTAATCTTACGCTCCAACTCGTCCATGAACTGTGTCATGTGGCTCTGACCCATGGCATTCATGCGTTTCTTGAATTTCTCCTTGTGCTTGCGATTGTTCTCAACTCCGTCGCCAATGCACTCATTGCTATATTGTGCGTTGTACGATTCCTGCAGCATTTCCTGCTCCATATCCTCACGCACCTCGCAGCGTATGCGATTATGCTGCTGCGGATTGATCATCGCGCTGTCACCAATGTCCATTTCAAACTGCACATTGGGATTGAGCTTAAACTGTGGAAGAGTTGATAAATGTTGCTTTAATCTTTTGGGATTTGCTACTCACATCGCGTTCGTTGGCAAACTCGTGATCCGACTTAGACTCGCGCTTCTTGGAGTTATCCTTGGAGTACGTTTCCACGTATTTCATCTCGCTGCGCACCTTGCGGACATGCAGAATCTGGCGTGGCTGTTGTTGAGGCTCACTTGCCATTGCCGTCTCCTCGGTCTCGTCCATCTCAACGAGTTGATGCTGTTGTTGCTGATGCATCTGCCTGCTGAGCTGATTGCGCAGCGTTGTGTTGTCGCTACGTGGTGTTGTCTCTGGACTAGTGACAGCGCTGTTGACCAAGTGATTGAATTGCGCTGCCGACGATGGCGAATAGTTCTGAGTGCTGTTTGGGAAAAATGCAGTGAATAAGTAAGAGGAGTATAGAGACAGTCCCAGCATAATTACTTTTTGATAAACGATTGCAGCTCATCGCCCTTGACCAGCATGTAACCCTTGGGTATCTTAGCGCCATCGATGAGCTTCTCTTGCTGCTGTGGTTGTGGATGTGGTTGTGGTGAGCAAGGACCTTGGGACAGCAGCTGCTGGTTGAGTTTCTCATTCAGCTTTTCGGCCTTCTTGCGCAAAGTGCGCTCAAAGGACAATTGCTCCTCCAGAGTCTTGGTGTGATTGAGCAGTTGCGAGACTGAATATTTCTGGTTTTTAGGCAAGCTCTGCAATCCATTTACGCAGCTGAGATCGTACTGCGGTTCCTTGAGCTTCTCCTCGTCCTCCTTGCCGAGATGATCGCGTATCTGGCGCATCAGGAACTTGCTGATGCCATCGTTGTTGCGTATATTGAACTCGGTGATGGCGTTGTTCAGAGCTAGACACTCGAGTATCATATTGGCGCCACGATCTGTGAGGCCGCAGCTCTCCATCTCCATAGCTGAGGAGTAAGTTTTAAAGCTGTAATCGTCGTCAACATTACAATTCAAATAAGAGGTTTACTTACTCTGCACCCAGGCATCCTCTTTGAGCACCTCGGCTATGAGACGCAGACCATCATCGCCCATGATCGGATTATTGGAGAGCGCAATGTGACGCAGTCCGGCAATTGAATTGACATCCACGCTGCGGTAGCGCAGCGATTTCTCCCAGCCCTCAGAGAAACGCGAAATCTTTTGCATCTGCAGACAAGAAATTTTTTTTAGCTGATCAAGCAAAATTAAAATCAGCTCACCTTAATCATATCGGCAACGTGTTCGGCGCCCTTTGGACCTAGATTGCATTCGGATAGATTAAAAGTCTCGATGTGATTCAAGTACTTGACAGTGCTGCAGACTGCGGCGCATCCCTTGTCACCAATAAAGGACTTTTGAAAACTCAATTCCTTGAGGCAATCATTGGAAGCCAGAGCCTAGAGAGGCAAGGCAAAGGAATGAAATAGTATCTAATATATTTAAAGTGCTAACTTACCTTTGCAATGCATTCTATATAGCTGTCCTGCAGCGGCAGCGCCTCCAGCTTCAATACAGTTAGATTCTTGTTGCTCTTCACACAGTTGACAATCGCCTCCACGAGACTGTTGAAGATGAAACGTGTGTAGATCACCGGCTTCTGGCGAAAGAGTCGAGCGCGATTCTCAGTGTCAATTGGTAAAACAATATCTAAGCAAAAGACTCATATTAGTTAACCTTTTGAAACTTTCATCATCGTACTCACTATTGCCATTGGAGCGTCGCATGCGCAAGATTAGCGTCTGCAGGACAAGATCATGATGCAGAGCATCGATAATCAGCAGCCATTCACTTACACCCAGCTTATCACCACAGAGCTCTAGAGTGGTTGTAGAATTTGCATTGGCGCGTATATTGGGCACTGGTGTTATATTCTTGGCACGACATAGCTCCAGATAACGGAAGTGAAACGAACGACTCTTGCTCGACTTTTTCACCACGGGTGGCAGCGTCACACTCGGCTTCTTTGCCACCGCGATCGTGTCCCGACCACGAATCAGAGGCATTTTCTGTAAAATAAAGCAGATTCGAATATTTGTTATAAATATTGACAAATTTCCATGAATTTATTTACGATAAGATGAAGTTACTACGAAAATTGCTCAACTTAGATGTAAGAAGTCTTAAGAGAAAGCATATGCAAAATGCTAATAATTTTAAAACTATTGTATCTTTATTATATACAAAGAGCAATATAATATTAAGTTTTCTTGAAAACTTTGCTATTATTATTATAAAGGAAAAAATTAGAAAATTTGCCCTAAAATAGATGAAAATAAACCAGACAGATTCAATTTGTATTTACGCTAGAGAAAAATCAAAATCCAGCATAGATATATTCTCATTATCTGGACAAATTTGTTTAGCTTAAGATTAAATTTAAGAGATACTTTTCTAACTTGAAGATACTTATGTATCTTAGACATTTTCTCTTGAATTTTGGAGGCACTTTTGAGTCTTAAGATACTTCTGCATCTTATAGATACTTGAAAAATCGTACAAGTATGTGACAAAATCGTAACAGTGCCGAAATAATGAATGAATAAAGTTCTCTTTTATAAAATTTAGCAGCTTCAACGATCCACCCGCTAATGACTCTCTTTAACCTTCAGACTGTTTGTATTTCCGTTGACACTCGCATTTCCAAGCGCCAACTCTTCCAGCTCACAAAAGAGAGCTCTCCCGCGTGTTAGCTACACTGTTTGCAAAATGTAAACAAACCAGCTAGTAACTGAATACTCCGCCACTCTTCTCTGCTTCCCTCTTCACTACTCCAAGCTCTATCGACTACAGACAATGCCAATGCTCACGGCGCTGGAATTCACGCTCCGGTAATTACTCGCGTGCCAGCATTGCATTGCAATCGTTCGTCCACTCGTTGCTGCCGGGGGTTGTCGGTGACAACGACAACAACACGACGATGACGATGGCTCAATCGCCATAGCGCACACCGGCTGAAGCTCGCATTTAAGCCAGGTCCGTTGTCAGTCGTGAAGCGACGTTTGAAGCACACACAACTGCGTTTTTAACGTGTCGACGGAAGTAAAGTGGAGTAGAGAGAAAAGTAACGTCTTTCGTGCGTCGTCTTTTTTCAATAGTGCAGTCCAGTGCGGTTCAGTTAACACTTGGAAATTTAACAGAGGGCCAAGAGCGCGGCACGTTCCAAATCCCAGCGTCGTGTTCGGTTTAAAGTGCCATTAAAGTGATCTTCTTTTTTAATTCTAACCCAAATAACGGCGACAACTGCGAGTTCCGCTTCGTGCATTGCCCAATTCTAGCGACACGTTTTCATTAAGTGAGTGCGAGTGTGTTTCGAGTGTGTGCGAGGTTTTTGACTTCTGCCTAATTACCAGTAACAAGCCGTCTAGTACACTGAAACCATCGGAGAACCCTTCTCAAATGTGTCACTGCTAAAAACTAATCGTCAAAGCCGAAAGAAGACCGTCAGCTGGTTGATTTGCCGATTCGTTCTGCAGCTGCGGATACTTGATATTCTGCCTAGACTGCAGGCCAAACAAAAGCAGAGGGTAAGTTGCAATATGACGAGCAAAATTTCGACCCTTCTGAAGTGCAAGCTAAAGGAATGCTAAGGCTTGGGGGTATTTGCAGAAGGTCCTTGTTTACCCATCCAAAACCTTAACGCGAATATGCAAGTAATTAGGGTTAGGCTGAAGGCAAAAAGAAGGGATAGAACTGCAGTTGAGTGACCCGCAAATTGGAATAGTATTACACATATTATTACACTATGCATACGGTATTAATCAGGAAATAATTTAGGGTCATAAACTTGAAACCGAATAGGAGTAAAGCACGTTAGCGACATCTCTATTTTGTTGTCTTTATTTTTGAACCACACTCGTAAAACACACACTCAACAAATAGATATAGTACTTGTTTTATATACATATTTTTAGATCAATATTATTGTCAAAGTAATATATCACTTCTTAATTGGCTTTCATAAAATATTCCTATTAAAACAAAGAGATACATTTTTATACAAGCAAAGACACATATGCTGAGCTTTTCTTCTGGAAGAAATTACATCTGAACAAAGAGAAAATATGCACTAACTCCATAGAAATTAAGTAGCATTCACAGAAAAGATAATAACAAAAAATAATTAAGAGTCATAGGCAAACATAATAGAAAAGCAGCAAAATAAATACATATTCTATTGGCTTCAAATTGAATATTTCACTAAAGAGCAACAGTTACAAACAAAGAAGGTCAAGCTGTGTAGCCAAGGACGTGCTTGCTCCTCCAAGACCAACTAACAACAAGTTTGCAAATACTTGAGGCTAGAAAATGAGCTGAACTGTAACGGGCAGATTAGTTTCGACACCAGCAGCTCGTGCAAGTAACGAAGATTCAGTTAGCTATGCTGTCGGCGGCATTTACTTAGGAGATACAGATATAGCACCAACACCAGGCATAGATACAGATACAAATACATCACATATGTATCTCTGTGTAAAGCGATTACGCACATTACCATGAAAGTGATGCGGATGCGATGCGGGCCCCTTTAGCTCCAGTTGAACTGAACTCTTGGCTATGACTCAAAAATCAAGCTACCGCAACGAAGCTGCATGTTGTACATAGTAGCTTCAAGCTCCCGGTTCCCTCCTCATCCCTTGTTCCCTCGAACTTGCAGCTCTTTTGTTTGTCAGCGACAGCAAAAACAACAATCAACATTATAACAATTGTTTGCCACTGCTGCTGCTGGCGTTGAACTTGACTGTCAGCCACGTTTTGGAATCGATGTGCATGACAACAGAAAGGGCCCTAATATGGGGGAGGAAGTGTTCAAATTGGAGTAGTCGAGCCATAAGCTCATTTGTTTGCTCAACCGCTCGCTCAACTCACAGCTCGCAGCTCTCAGCTCGCAGTTGGGTCGTGGACCCAACCGGAAACTGAAGGCAACATTGGTCACAAAGACAACTTCAATTTCAGCTCTAACGCCTCAGCCGTAAGCCGGGTTTAGCATATTTTTAATTAAGTGAATTTAAGTGCCTCCATGTGAACTCCACTCCCAAGACGATGCAAAGCCGAGACTTTGACTGCAATTGGGGGAATGAAAACTTGCAGCATTGGCAGGCACAAATTTTATTGTTTATTAGGATTTCCGTGGCATTTTTATCGTGTTGTTGTGGTTACCTGCAAAACCGCACAATCGAAATGTATCTGTAAGATACATAAATTGCGCTGCTGCCAATTGTTGAAATACTTTATGCAAAATTTCACTTTTGACAGCAGCTATGATCGGAGTTGAAGTCGAGGAGAGTCGCAAGTCGTCGCTCTGGAGAGTTTGGGGTCAGAACATGCCAAGCGTGAATATTTGGCCAAAAGTTGAAGGTCCGTCTGCGACTTTTGGCTAAGAGCAAAAACTTCAGCCATGTCACGCGTTTCCTACGCAGCTTTTACTAATATTCGTTGTAGAGTACTACAGAGGAAAAGCGACATCGTCATGGTTTCTGACTTGAAGCCATTTCCTTTGCTTGTCGCTTACATAAATTAAGGGAAATGTGTGTAAGCCAAAACGCTTGACTTCGGGTATAACTTATTAATTTGTTTTAATTCAGTAAGTTTGCAGTTTTCGCCTTGTGGAAAATTGCCTACATGTTATATATTATAGCTGGCAAAAGAGAGTGAGAGATTCGAGCCACAAATTGAGGCAATAAGTGTCAAAAATATGACTAAACTAAGCTAATTTAGACAAAAGCGATGATACCGTTTACAGTTATTTGTATGAATTGCAAAAGCAACACAAATGTATATTAAGATAGCTACTATTTCTTTAAAGGAGTTATCTATCTAAAAGATACATTTTCATTAAGGTGATTCTGCTTAATGAATTTCGTTTTCTGGCTTGTTTCACTTCTTCCAAGATATTCTACTTATTATGACATTATTTTTAATGGAATTCACTTAATTTCGGGAACTTTCTATAGCGCTTAAAGCTGTCAACAGCGCATAAAGAACTTTTTTTGTATAATTGAAATTAAAGTGAAACTTGTAAGTGAGCTTATGCGTAATGACAGTGGCTATAGAAGAATACTATAATGAACAAATATATATAAAGAGATAAATCACAGATGTCTACTCAACATAGCGACCGTAGTCTATATAACTTTCATATAGAATGTGTCGATATCATTAAGATTGATAACCCAAATTGCCAGCATTTTTACGTTAGCTGTTATTAAAAGTACTCAAATCGCAGTGGAAATCATTGCAGCATGAAATTATAAATAAACACACAAGCCTTGCCTGCCCCTTCACCCTTCTCCTCGTCTCTCATTCATCATTCGATGCGGCGTTTAATGGTGAAGAGCAACTGACCAAACAACCCAATTGCCAAGCGTTACACAAAAGCGTTGGCCATAAATACATAATTACCGCAAGAGGCAGCCACTCTGAGGAGAGCATCTGAATAAACGCTAAATACTAATATCAAAATAATAAAAAAGAAAATGTTGCATGTGGCATGTGGCTCCGGCTGCTTGCTGTTGAAAGCGAAATCCGCAGCTCCAGACGCAAATGGAATTATGATCTGTAGCTGATGTGGCTCGAGGCCGCGCTTAAAATAACGTTTGGAAATTCATAAACGACCTTGTCTATGATTTTTCAACACAGCATAAATACGAGTACTCGAATAGGCCGCGCCTGCCACAAGAGGTTGATGCAACACGCAAATGGTAATGAACTGCCGTCGTTTGCTGTCAACTCGAATCTGTATCTGCAATTGCAACTCGCCTTCGACTGTTATACAAATCAATTGGCGGGGAGAAACGTTAACGAGCGCTGTGCTCACAAATTGCTGGAAAATAGAAATTACAATATTTTGCAATTGTGAAATCAATGAACTATCCACCCGGGTAGATGGACCTGCCACTTGCTGCTCGCTACTTGCCACTTGTTGTTACGATTTTAATGAGCAAACAAAACTCGGAGATAAAGTCAACACTCGAGACAATGGCAAACTCTTGCGTTAATAAGCCCACAGACAGGTAATGATACCAGCTCAACTCAACTCTGCATTTGTATCTGTATCTGATGGCAGCGCATTGAGATACATTTTCACACGCATTTCAATTACAAGCTGCAGTGGCTTTGAAATCCCCACGCTCTTATCTTGACGAAATATATGAATTGCGAATTAACTAAAAATATATCAAACAAACAAAGAAACTTTTTTACATATGTCAAAAAAAATTAATTTTCGATCAGAGTCAGATCTAATATTGGATTAATAACCACAATAACTTAATCCGAAATTAACTAAACGTAACGCTCGTTAAACATTCAGCAAATAAAATTTCATCTGCCGGAATTCCGCACAGATGAAAGAAATCATTTGTAAAGGTTTCGTTAATTTGCACATAAAACTTTCCCAAAAAAAGAGCAGAACGTGCAATCAGCCACATCGGATAATGCCACAACCCTGTGTTGTATATGTAACTGGTACCATTAAGAAACGTTTGTCCGACTTTTACCATTCTGGACTTTACGATGTTGCAACAGCAACAGCACTAGAACTAGAACCATAACCAACAAAGCAGTTAGCTCTACAGAGGTCTAGTTGTTAAATAGGTAGTCGAGTTTATGAGGGGTATTATGATTTTTCCAAGAAAGACGAGCAAGATCATTACCAGAAAATTATCTTAATTGAATATCAACATAATTCTAAAAGGGTAAAAATAATTGATGTAAAGAAGATGTAGAAAACTATTCAAAATTAAAAACAAATATAATTTGTAGCTACTACGTATTCACTTAACTAGGGTATCTGACAGTCGCTACCTTCTCTCTCTTCCTCTCGTTTAATGCCAGTTCTATGTTGTTTTTACTCGCACTCATTTGTAAATTTTATTAGGTTGCCGTACTTGGGATTTCTCAAGCGAAACTGTTTTAAGGTCATAAGGCACAAGATCGTACACATGACTCGCTAAATATTTGGACACATTTTAATGACATTGGGGCTTGGAAGGCAGCCAACTAAAATGGGTTAACTCCACATACGAGTTGTAACACACAGTTTTGTCTATTTGCTAGGTGCCTGGCCATGTGCTACGAGTAACGAGTCGACAACAGTTGTCTTCATCAACATCACCATCGTCACAAATGCACAACGAATTCGAGAAACAGTCCAAATCCGACCACAAAGTGATCGCCAGCATGGGCTACAAGAAGGTGCGCTTAAAAGGGATCGCACTCATCGTACTCACAACCTTTGTGTTAAGTGTATCCTCGAATCGTCCCCCGCGTTTTGCCATCGATGGACAGTCGGAGATTGTTCTCCGCTTAAAAGAAAGTCCCGAGACGCAGGCGGGAAGTCATATTTACACATTAAAGGGCTACGATCCCGACAACGATCCGCTGACTTTTGGGAAGCGGAATTCACACGACAGCGAAATCATTCGCATTGAAAATAAAGGCGGAAACGAGGCGAAAGTATTTCTGGCCAAAGAGCTGGATCGTGAGACACAGGACGAGTATGCGATAGTGCTCACACTCACTGACAGTCACTACAGCGATCACAACTACGTGACGCAGAGCTTTCCTGCTTCTCGTTGAGGACATCAACGACAATGCACCCATCTTCCTGCCTTATCAAAATGCCATCGAAATACCCGAAGGCAGTGCACCGGGTGTCATCAGCACTCTGGAGGCTACCGATGCCGATGAGGGTGCCTACGGTCAGGTGGTCTACTATCTGCAGGAGCTGGACGGGGATAATGATGTCTTCAGCATAGCCACGCATCAGGGCAAAGGCGTCTTGCGACTGCAGCGGCAGTTGGATTATGAAACGAAGAGCTTATATCAGCTGCGAGTGCTGGCCATTGATCGGGCGAATCAGGGTCCAATCAACACGGGAACTGCGGCGATTTTAGTCAAAGTCAAGGACATTGAGGATCAGCCGCCTGAGTTTGTCGAGGTTCAGGCGGTGGCACGCATTGCCGAGGACTCGCCGGTGGGAACAAAAGTGTTGCGAGTGCGTGCCATCGACGGAGATCGGGGCATCAACAATCCGATTGCGTATGCTCTAGATGGCAACGATCTCTTCGACATTGACAGCCACACGGGAGTAGTTTACACCTTGACAGTGCTGGATCGTGAGGAGGAAAGCGATCATGTGAATGGTGCTCACATATTGAGGATTACTGCTACAGAACTGTCCAAATCGCCAGAGGCAGCACAACAAGTTCCTTCGACGGTGCGCACAGAGGTGACGATCATTGTGACCGATGTCAACGATGAGATCCCTACTTTTGGGGAGCTGCTCTATCGCTGCGAGGTCAATGAAAATGCGCAGACGAATACGCCGCTGAATTTTCTTGATGCCGAAGTGCAGAACGTTGTTTTCGATCACGATGAGGGGAAGAATGGCACATTTCGTTTGTTTCTCGATCCGCCGAATGATCTGTTTGAGATTGTGCCCGAGTTGGCGGTGAATGAGGCCAACTTTATGCTGCGTGTGAGAAACTCCAAGTCGCTGGATTTTGAGCAGTTTGTCGAGATCAATTTCACGATATTTGCACGCGAGATCGATGAACCAAGTCGCTGGAGGTAATTTGAATTTCTATAAATTCCATATGTTTTTAAGTGTAATTTTAATAATTTATTTTGCAGTTCGGCGCACGTGCAAATCTTTATACGCGATCAGAACGACAACTTTCCCGAGTTCACACAATCGATCTACAATGCAGGCGTGCCCGAGAACAGCGAGCAGGGCACGATCATTGCCAAGGTAGAAGCGGTGGATGTGGATTCCGGAGATTTTGGCAGCATGGGCATACGCTATACGAATCTGCGTGGCGGCATCGCGCACTTGTAAGCAACGCTTTGTATCCTTATCTCGAATTTACTTTCATAAAATAATTGTTTCAGATTAAATCTGAATTCCATAACGGGCGTTATTTCCATTAAGACATCAGGCAGCGCAGCGTTCGATCGGGAAATAATTTCACGTCATTATCTGACCGTTGAGGCCATTGATAATGTGGGTCAGGGCAATCGGAACACGGCGCAGATAATTGTGGATATTCAGGATGTTAACGACAATGCGCCCACCTTTCTGCAGCGACAGTACGAAGCCAAGTTGCTGGAAAACAAAGCCGAATTTGAGACGCCACTTCAAGTGGAGGCTCGCGATCTAGATCTGAATGGTACTGAGAACAGTCAGATCACATACGAGATTGTTGAGGGTTTGTATCGCACGAATTTCACCATCGATCCAGAGAGCGGGTTGCTGCGTCCGCTGCATTACTTTGACTACGAGGAGCTGGTGGACAGCAACCGGCGTCATGTGCGTCAGGCCAATGCGGATATGCGAGAGATTGAGTTGCTCATACGTGCAAGGGACTCGGGTATTCCAATGCTGTCAACCGTGGTGCCTGTGCTCATATATGTGCAAGATGTCAACGATAATCCGCCCATCTTCCAGAAGAGTTTCTACAGCAAAACCGTACCCGAAGACTTGCCCGGTGGCAGCTCTGTGCTACAAGTGCTGGCTATCGATCGCGACGGTTCTTCGCCCAACAATGCGATCGTTTATCGCATACAGCAGGGCGCCAGCGACAAATTCATTATCAACTCGGAAACGGGCGTCATTTATGTGGCCAAGGGTGCTAATCTTGATCCCGATCTAACGGAGACCAAGCGCTTGCTTTACACGCTAAATGTGGTAAGTTAATTCATATTTAGTTCGCTCCCACACATCTTTAAATCCTGCTTTACTTTGTAGATTGCGCTGGACGGTGGTTTGGGCAGCTCACAACTAATGAACACGGCGACAGTTAACATCAGCATCAAAGATGTGAACAATAAACCTCCTTTGTTAGGCGAGCTGCCTGCATTAAGAATCGTGGAGAACACACCCGTGGGTACTTTGGTATATCAGCTGCAGGCGACAGATCCCGACCAGAATCCAATACTGCGCTACAAGCTAAATGCGGCGATGTCCGAGGCACGCAACGAGGAGGGCGGTCTGGTGAAGATCAGCGAGTACGATTATCTGGGCGCTTTCGAATTGGATGCAATACAAGGACAACTCAGAGTGATCAAGCTGCTGGATCGCGAGAAAGTGGAACACATCAAGCTGGCCATCACCGTAGAGGATTTGGCCGCAGCCAAAGGCAGACAAATAGTGGAGGGTAAGTTAAGCTATTTAAAATATGAAACACTAGCTTACTAAACTACTCTTCTTTAGCTTTCTTAAGCATTCAGGTACAGGATGAGAATGACAACAATCCCAAGTTTAGGCAGCCCTTCTATCGACATTCCATCACCGAAACAGCATCAATGGCGTCATGATTGCCAATGTTTTGGCCTATGACGTGGACAAAAATCGTACAATTTCCTATGCCTTGGAAGGCAATCCCGCTTACAGAAATCTCATACACCTGGATGGTCAAACTGGCGCCATTGTGGTGGCCAACAAAATCGATCACGAGCAGCATCAGTGGCTCAACTTTAGTGTGCGTGCCACAGACTCTGGGTTGCCCCCACGTTCCGCTCTAGTCGATGTCTATGTTACTGTGTTGGATGAGAACGACAACAACCCATACTTTATTGGAGGCAGCAAAAATTACACCATCAGCGAAAGTGCAGAGCCTGGGACCAGAGTCGCCACCGTACAGGCAGCTGATGCCGACTCTGGCGACTTTGGCAAGATCACGTTTCTCATGGATCGCATCAGTTCGCAAGGCAAATTTACTATCGATGCTGACACGGGGGTCTTAACTGTGGCCGACAAGCTCGATCGAGAGACCAAGAACTCGTACAATCTGGTCATCGAGGCGTGGGATAACTATCAGTTTGGTTTCCTAGCGGGTGAGAGTCGTAATGCATTCAAGCAAGTGTTGTAAGTAAAGAGAGAAATTATTGTAAGTACTGAAACTGATCTAACTTTGTACTTCTAATTTTAGCATCACCATATTGGATGAGAATGATAATGCACCGGAGATTAGCTTGCCTACGAGTTGTGTGCTTATCACAGAGTATCACGAACTGCACGAGAGCATTGCCAGCATTGTGGGCAAGGATGCGGATGATGCTACCACGCCAAATGGCCGCCTCGAAATGTCAATAAGCCAAGGCAACCGAGAAGGCAAGCGGAATAAATATTAATGAAATAAAAAATTCCCATTATTAAAGCTCACTCTTTATTGCTTAGGTCTCTTTGAGCTGCGTCAGCTGGATCCCTGGAACGCGCAAGTCTATGCCAGTCGGTCACTGCGCAACAAGTTCGGAAATTATAGTCTGACCATCACCACAAAGGACCTGGGAGTTCCCCCCAACATAGTTCACAATGCCCTCGACATATGTGTGGCGGACTTTAACGATCATGCGCCGGTCTTTGTGCGTCCCTTGCACAATACCACAGTTCGTGTGCCAGAGAATGCCACAGTGGGTAGCCTGATACTCCAAGCGTATGCCAGTGATGCTGACATGGGTCAGAATGCTCTGGTGCGCTATCGCCTTAAACCTGATCCGTTAGGCAGCTATAAGCTTTTCGACATGAATGCAAACACCGGGGAATTATTGCTTAGAGAGCCGCTGAATAGGGACAAGCAAAAGATCCACGAGATACGCATCGAGGCCTACGATCAAGGTTTGCCAACATCGCTCAGTACCGATCTCGATCTTATAATCTACATTCGCAATGTGAACGACTACGAGCCACAGTTTATTGTTAACGAGCTAACGGTCAACTTTACGGAGCATGCGGATCCTGGCTCGGAAAGAATCAAACTACCCGATACCATAGACAAGGATGAAATGGAGCTGGACGATCCAAATGAGGCGCCTAGTCAAGTGTGCTACTTTATACTGCACGGCAACGAAGAGGGTTATTTCCATCTCGATCCCGAGACGCACGTGCTTACCGTGGAGCGTCAATTGGATCGGGAACTGACTACCAATTTTACTCTCTATGTGAAGGCCACCGAAAATTGTGCGAACGGCACGCTTCCCGAGTTGGACATGCTAAACAGCCCAGAGTTGGGTTATCAACAGGCGCCAAAGATCAACTACGATCGCATTAAGCACTCGCGACAACTGCGCGTAGTCAATGTGGAATATGAAATGTCCACATCATCCGCAGAGCCGGATCTCGTTTCGTACGAAAACTACAGCGAAGAGGAGAGAATAGCACATCCAGAGGAGCCGCTTAAGCTGGACAGCACCGTTGTTATAGTACAGGTGCGAGTGCTGGACATCAACGATAATCCGCCACGTTTCCGATCGAAGATCTTCACTGGCGGCATTACAACAAATGCGGACTTTGGTCAGCGATTCATGAGCGTTGATGCCACAGACCCGGATGAGGGTGCCAATTCAAAGATCACTTATTATCAGGTGGGAGAGATAAGGCAAACGCTGTCTGAGGGACTGGAGAATGTGCGCAAAGCGCCGTTTCTAATCGATCGGGATACGGGTGAAGTGCAGCTCAACTTTGATCCCCAGAAAGGAATGAAGGGTTACTTTGATTTTATGGTGCTGGCTAACGATTCGTTAGGAATGCGTGATGTCGCACATGTCTTTATATATTTGCTGCGAGAGGATCAAAAGGTGCGCTTCGTCTTTCGCCTACAGCCGGATGAGCTGAGAGCGAGAATCGACACATTTAGAGAGTGAGTTCCTTAGAATATTTTCCAGATATACCTCTAAATTATATCCTATTTTCCATGCAGCACGCTGGGCAACATCACAGAGTCCATTGTGAATATTGACGAAATCAAGGTGCATGTGAATAAAGATGGTTCAGTAGATAAAACAAAAACAGATTTATATATGCATCTAGTCGAGCGCGAGGACAATTCTATCTACGAGGTATCCGAGGTGCTCAAGCTAATAGACACGCACATCGAGAGCCTGGACGAGCTGTTCAAAGATCTCAATGTGCTGGACACGCAACCTGCCGAGGCGCAGCTGCTTACCGCTGGTCCAGTCAAGGGTGCCATGTTCGTCTGGCTGATCTTTACGAATCTATTTATGGCATCCTTGCTGGTTGTCACTTTGGCGCTGTGCGCCTCTCAACGCAAAGGTTACAAACGGCAACTGCGAGCTGCCAAAGTCAACATCTTTCGTAAGTCAAAAGTTCACTCTACTGCGAATAGAATACTAGAATATAATTTGTGATTTTCAGGTGGTCACTCATCGATGTCTATGCAACATCCTCATGAACCTGCCACTCGTGTGCCCAACACCAATAAGCACAGCGTGCAGGGCTCCAATCCCATTTGGCTGAAGGGCTACGAGAACGAATGGTTCAAAACCGAAGAGACTCTGAGGTAGGTCCAACTCAATTATTATAAAATTACATCTGCTCAATGTTCCAACATTTCTATCAACAGCGTTGGCGGTCAGGACTCTTTGGATGACAATTTCCTAGCAGTTGGCACTCAGGATATGCACGAAACGCTTAAGGGCACCGCCAAGCTCTTTAACAACACTAATGATCTGAATCGGCATTTCAATCTGTACAATCAAATCGATAAGCTAACGAATAATGCTCAAATCCTGGCGCGAAAACTCGAGACAACCGAGTTATAGCGTCCAGAGTACTCAACAGTCTATTTATTGTACTACTTAGTCCTAGTTGCTACTACAATTAAGTCTAACTTAAGCGTGATCCATGTAAATAAATGAGAAAAACAAAATGAGCAAACAATTTTGCAAACTTACTGTGTTCATTGTCTTGCTTTAAAATGATGTTGATTATGAGTTGGTGTTATGAATCCGTTGAGTATACCACAATCTTCGACTCGCACAAATTTTCAAGATATAAAATATAAATATACATGTACAGCTGAGAAAAGATGGGAGGATTAAAGATGAGCAGCATCAGAATGCTAACGAATGCTTACCACTTCCGGTTAAACACTTGAATTGGCCAGAAAAAGTATTGGGATTAAATGAATTTGTTGAATTACGAGTTTTTTATAAGACAGACATCTGTAGACAATAGCTCTAGCCTACTTTGGCCCAATGTAGAAATCCGTCAGCTCACTATTTCACTAACTTCTTTGTGGATGTTGTATTTGGATGTGTTTCTTAGAGGTTTAGGCCAATTGGCCGAGTATTCTGACCTGTAATGCTGTAGTGCAGGTTTGCTGTGTGTAATTAAGATCAACAATAATTTGATGTGCAATGCCAGAAATTTGTAATTGTTTGACCACAGCGCAGGAACAAAGAATAACCCAACGTAACTTGCAATGATTTTTTTGAATGGAGATTGATTGCTTTAATGCAGGTTTTATGATTTTTTGAACGCGAGTCGGGTCGGTGTTTAGAGTTGGGGAACTGATATGTTCTCGGAAAATTGTGTTGCTTAATTTCGATTGTCTGGTCTGCTCGCTCTGACAGCGCACACAAAACACTCAGCTTGCCCAGATGCCAAGTGCCAGATGTCTCTGAAAATTCAACTCCTTGAAATGTCAAAATCAATTTTGTTTTTTTTTTTCGTTTTTCTTTTCTTTTTTTTTGCTTTTTTTTGTTTTTACTAAAAAATATTCGTGTTGTATTTTTTTTTGCAGTTGCCATAAAATCAATCAATCAATTATTATTGTAAATTGTTTTAGCTGTATTTGTTGTTCTTTCTTTTCTTTTTTATTCTGTTCTTATATTCATAATATACTTTTTTTCGTTTTTGTTTTAGTTCTTTTCGTTTATAATAATTACACAAATTAGATCACAAAAATGCATGTAAATTACAGAAAAAAAAATTAAAAATGAAATGTTCCTCATACCGAAAAACAAATTCAACACTTTTGAACCAATTTCGTTTCTTTTGGCAGAGTTGAAAAATGGAGGTGGAACTGTTTTTGGGTCTGCTATTTCTCTGGGTCGCTTATCAAATATATATATTTATATGTAATATATATGTATATGTATATGTATATGTATATAAGTGTATAAAAAAGGATCATTTGAATACAAATCGTGCACAACAAATGATAGTGTGTGTGTGTAAAAAGAATACAATATTTATAGCTTCGCAAAAAGAATTTTGATCGCGTCGCTTGCACAGCAAAGAAATATTTAAAAATTATTATTTCAACTAAGGCAACAACTAAGTTAAATTAATGCAATAAATCCATTAGTTGAGAGGACAACAAAAATTACATACAATACATAGTTATACAGAGCTTTATAAGAGTTATCGAGAGATAGAGAGATAGGGGTATAGAGATAGAGAATATACATGTTTTTAAATATTTATATAGTTTATATGTATATTTAAATATATTTTACAATTTATTCCACTATGTTTAAAGTACGAGTAGTTCATCTTCTCCCATCTTCTTTGCCTATATAGAATAAGACGTCCCAAAATGAAGATCCTTAATATGCGATGCCTAAACATAATGCAAACTTGATGCGTGATCGTCTATATATATATATATGTATGTTTATTTCGTTTTGTTGTTTATTAAACGGTTTCTCTCATTTAATACTTGCAAAGATGACAAATGAAAAATTACAATGGATGTTTGGGTGTTTTTGATGTGTAAAATTAAGAAGGATGGGATGTTTTGGGCGCTAAGTGAGTTATATTTTAAAGCGTAACAGTTTTCTTGCATGTGTGTGTATATCTGTGTGTGTGTTTGCTTAGTCTAAAGAATTTTACATTTGCGTATATAAAGTGTTTTTTTTTGTTTTTGCTTTGTTTTATAATTCTAATTAATATGTAATCATTAATTTACATAAGTAGTACAAAGACCAAATCGGAAAGTAAAACCTGCAAATTGGTTTGGACTGATCGGACCCCAAATCAAACTGAAATCTATAATATATAATTACGCCAACTTAAAAAACAAGTTGCATATTAATATTATTTCTCGTTTTTTTGTTTTTCATTTTCGTAGTTTGTGGGTTTTCTTCTTTAAATTAAAGCTTACACAACTAATATGTGTGTTTATTATTTATTTATATGGTATATATATACGGTTTTTTATATGTATATTTAGTAATACGATTCGCGGTTTTAAACTATGTAGTCCCTTGTACGTTTTATGTGTATGTGTATACATATGTGTGTGTGTGTGTGAAGTGTATGTGTATGAATGTGTGTTCGTATTTTTGAACAATAAACTAAATAAAACTTAAAACCTTGCTTGATGTTGCTATTGTTATTGTTATTGGTATTGTTAAAATTACAATTCTCGTTTCTCATTATAAAGTGGTTGTTGGTTGGATGTATGTAAATGCGCTTATCAAATGTTTAAACTTTAAACATAATCGATGTATGCTTAACTCGAACTTAACTCTTCATCAATGCGCTACTTATCATTCACCTTTACCTTTCACGCTTTCAAATTCAAATTTGTTGCTAAGTTTTCCTACAATTCTTTTTTTGTTTTTGTTTTTTTTTATATATTTTCTTTTTTTGTTGTTTTTGCCATGTGTATGTGTTTGTTGTGTGTATATAAAGCTGCAATCTAAATTTCTTTCATAATTGTTTTTATGTTTTTTTTGTTGTTTGTTTTTCGTTTCATTTGTTGCACTAACTTTTAAATATAAGTTAAGACTGTTAACGCTAAAGTTTCACGCGAATTTACAAATAATTTTTTTGCGTTTATATATATAATTTTTTTTTGTAATTTTTGTGTTTTTAGTTTATTTTTTGGGAATTTTTTTTCAGAATTTTTGCATTAACACGTAGTTATTAAATGATTCATCCTTTTTATATATGCATGTCGTGTGTGTACATTTCATACACATTAAGTAGTATATATAGAAGGGTATTCAAGACAAGAAATCGGGTCTGTGAATCCGACGGCAAAAAAACTAAAAAGGAAAACTTGACAAAATTGAAAAACAATCGGCATTAAAAAGATGTTCAACTTGCGTTGAGAAGTGAAGATAGATTGTTTTTCTTGTTTTAAATTTTCTAAGTTTTGATTTTGTGTTGTTTGTTTTTTTTTCAAAAGACCTTTTGTTTAACGAGCTGCGTCGCCTTGAAGCGTGTGTTTACTTGTGTGTGTGTGTGTGTTAGGAGGAGCTGGCTTAGATATGCACCAGGCCACGGATATCCGCCACAGAGGCTGCGGAACTGGAGCCGGCAGGGCCATTGGTGCTGCTGATACCACTGCCACTGCCGCTGCTATCGATAAAGAGCGTGGAGGTATCGATGCCGGATGTGTTGGGTGAGTTCATCACAGCGTTCACGAGCAGATCATCGCCCACGTCGAGGAAATCGTTAAGGAATGCGCTGTCATGTGCCGTGCCTCCGATTGTCTGCTGCAGACACTTGAGGTTCTTATCGGCAATTTCGAGTGCGCGATCCATCGCCTCGCATTCGTCTTGTTGCACTGCAGCATACAGCAAAGAAAACGGCGACGGCGACGGCAACGCATAAGCGGAGGATGGCACACAATAATTAGTACAATGAATGCGACAATTAAGTCTGTTATTATGAAATACACACCGGATTGAAATAACTCGTTGAACGCATCCTCCGGCAGCGTATCAAACACATTTACCAAATCATGCTCCTCCAGCAAATGGGCACCATTCAATGCGATATCGTCTGTAAAATTAACAGAAATATATATAGTTAGCAATCAGTGAAGGAATTGATAAACTGATTTCATTATATACTCACCAGCATCATTCGCGCCTATCAGCTCCGACTCGGACAGACCACCTAGGCCCGTATCCTCGGAGCTGGCATAGGCCGAACTGTTCTCACAAATACCAAAGATTTGTTGGCTCAGCAGACTCTCTGTGCTGGCCAGCGAAGTGTTGGCATGCAGCGATGTTGCCAGCTGCTGGTGCTGCTGTTGATGCTGATGTCCTTGACCTGCTCCCGTTCCCATGGCATTGCCAAAGGCTGCATTAAATGAGGGGAAACCGCAGCTGATGCTGCTGCTGCCACTGTTGCTGTTGTTGTTGCTGCAGTAGCTCATGTTGTTATTGTAATGCAAGTTATTATTATTGTTGTTGTTGTGGTGCAACTCGTTGCCGGCTGCCGCCAGCTGTGCCACAATTTGGCTAATCTCATCCGCCTTGAAATTGGTGTTTGCCAACAAATTGGCATCCAATTGCTGGTGCTCGGGTTCCAACTTGGCCAGCTGCTGCTGCTGCAGCTGATAGTCGCTGAGCGGCGCCAGCGCTGGCGGTATGATAGACAGCTGCGGCATCGTCAGCACAGGCGCTGTGGGCGTGTAGGGCTGCAGCGCCGAGTGCGACTTGGCCGACGACTGCGAGTTGCTGGCAATCGATTCCAACGATGTGGTGCTGCTCTTGCGTTGCATTACAGCCGACATCGGCGGCAACGTTGTCATGCCCATGACAGTGGGCAATGTGGCGGGCGCGTTGTTTGCTGTTGTTCCTGCTCCTGTTGTTGTTGTAGTTGCGTCCGGCTGCTTCTTGGCTCGCTTAAGCGGACGTCCCACCGGATTGGCATTGGGATTCGTTTTGCGCTTACGCTTGCCAGCGGTGGCCGCCGCTGTTGCTGCGGCTGCAGTCAAAGCGTAGGCCGGCACAGGACCGGGAACGGCAGGAGTAGGCGGAGGTCGTGTCAACTGCTGCACCAGCGCCTTGTCTCCTTTGGGCTGCTGTGGCAACTGTTGGCGCGATTGTTGCTCGAGGCCAGGACGCAAATGGCTGTGCGCCGAGCACAGGGCCAACGTGTGTAGCATGTCAAAGACGGGTGCCTGGCAAGCGGAGCCATTGACGCGCCAAGCCACGCAAGGCTGGAACAGCTTCTGTGTGCTATTGTTGACAATGTGACTCTCACAATGCGCCGCCATGCTGAGCGTGGGCTGCTTACAGCCATTCACCAGACAGCGATTACCAATTCCGCTGCAAAAGTGAAGAGTAAACATTAATGAAAGCTCTATGGGAATGTGAAGGATGTACTTACATGCCCTGCTGTTGATTCGCATGATCCTGGTACTTGACCAGCAGCGTCTGTATGCCCTGCAACCGTTGGCGTGCCGCTCGCATCGGCAGCTCCTGCAGCGGCCGTGTCGAGAGCAGCTGCAACGCCTGTCGTCGTAGCAAACCTTTGCGCACAGCAATGCGTTCCTCGCGATCACGATTTCCCTGCTGACACATCGATTGTGTAGCGTCCAAGGCCAGATCCTTGCCACTGCCGTCATGCAGCCAACGTGTCTGCAGGCAATAGGGCACATCATCGAGCGGCAACGGTTCGTTCTCGCTAATCAGACCAACTGCCTGGCGCTTGTTTGCCGTTGCCGGCTGCTTGCGGCGACGTGACGCTGGCTCTGCTGGCGGTTGCAACTCCTCTGGCTGTTGCACGGCTGCCAGCGGCAGCGGCTGCGGTAACGACAACGGAAGCTCCGTTGTCTTGACGCTGGTTTTGTTGCCTTTTCGACAGCCGGCGTTGGCAGCGGGGGCGCGACGCTTCGGCGCGGAATTGGCAACTTTGGAAGACATTTGTTCATTTTGCACGGCTGCTGCCGCTGCAGATGTGGCAGGAGGTGGCGCGGGTTGAGCTGCAGCAGCTGCCACAGTCACTCCGCCCAAGCTGGGCAGCAACAGTGGCGCTGACATTGCGGATGCGTTTGCGGGCGATGGCGGAGTTGGCGGCGTAAGTGGCGTCACAGCACCCAGCTTCATCATGGATGTTTGTGCTGCAATCTTAGCGTCTGTTGCTACTCCTGGACGTGGCGGCGTCTGTTGTGTGGCAGGACCGGGCAAAAGCACGGGGCCAGGCGGCTTCCGAAAGATGACATTGACTGGAATCTCGTTGAGATCGCTGCTGTTGTCATCGACAGCCTCGGCGGAATGTTTCTTCTCTCCAACAACTGTTGGTGTTGTTATTGTTGTTGTTGTCGCTGCTGAGTTGCTGTTGAATGCCGTCAGCGGTGGCGGATGCGTTAGATTGTAACCTCCAAATGTTTGTCGCTTCTGCAGCGTCTCGACAATAATGTTGTTGTTATTGTTGTTGTTAATATTATTGGAGTTCTGGCAGGCCAGTGGCAAGGATTTCTTCTTCTTGAGGCACTCGACCTTTTGCAAATGCTGCGCCAGCGTCGTATGATGAAACTTGGACGGCGGCAGTGAAGCACCCTTGGGCGGCGACATTGCGCCAACAGCAGCAGCTACAACTGCAGCAGCTGGTGGCAGCACAATGGGCGACACCATGGCGGTCACAGCTGCGGTCGGCGGTGCTGCATTCGCTGTGGGCGAGGGTAACGAGGCGGGCGATATGGGCGGACTGACCAGCGCAGTGGCAACGACGAGGTTCGTCTGTTGTTGCTGCTGTTGTGGCTGCTGCTTCTGCTGCTGTGTGGTATCCAATAAAAGTGGCGTTTGCCACAGCGAGGGTGTGTGCGTGTAAAGCGGCGGCGGCGGCGGTGGTGGATGCGGTGCATGATGCTTTGTCGTCAATTTCGCCTGCTGTTGCTTCAGTTGTTGCTGTTGCTGCTGCTGCTGCATCTGTTGCTGTTGTGGACGCACCACGCAAACATTGGTGGCGCGTTTCGGCGACGCTTGCGGCTGCAACTGCAGCGTGGACTGCAATTGCAGCTGCAGCTGTGACTGCGACGTTGGCTGCCTTTGAGATTGTGTGACATTATTGAAATTCGTTGTAGTTGTTGCTGCTGCTGCTGCTGCTGTGGTTACTGCTGAAGACGCCTGCGCCTTTGCTGTTGCTGCTGCTGTTGCGGCTGTTGCTCTCGCTGTTGCTGCCGTTGTTGTTGCTGTTGCAGTGCCATTCAACTGCGCAATCGACGCTGCTGTTGCACCAACAATGCTCGACTTTTTGCCTGCAACAGTTTGCCTGTTGCTGCCGTTGTTGTTGTTGTTTCTACTGTTGTGCTGCGCTTCGTTTAAGCGGGCTCGCGATTTCTGCAACAATAGCCAAAGAGAGATACATTGTTTAGTTTGCCTTGTGACTTGACTTCCACTTGACTTCGACGTCGACGTCGACTCTGACTTACCTGTGCATTAAATAAAATTGGCGGTGTCGCTGCGACGGTCTCTGTGAATACATACGGATCCTCAGGCGTATTCGTTTTGCCGGCTGCCACAACGCCAACGCTCTCCCCATCCAACAGTGTCACCGTTGGCGTCGTTTTTGCTGCTAATTTAGCTCCTACTGTGATTGTTGTTGCAGTTGTTGTTGCGGCTGCTGCTGCTGCTTGCAAGTGATTGCTGTGTTGCAATGCGCTTTGTGGCTGCTGCTGTGCTTTTTGCTGTTGTTGCTGTGACTGTTGCTGCTGCTGCTGTTGTTGTCGTAATGAATCTTGACGCTTGCTGACATGACATGTCCAATTTGAAGCCGTCGCTTTGCTTTTTTCTTTTATTTCTTCTGCTGTTTGCTGTAGCTGCTGTTCTGTTTCAGTTTCTGTTTCTGTTTCGCTTGCTGTTCTTGTTCTGCTTGCTGCTGTGTTCGGCGACTTACTTTTTTTATTTGATCTGCAAAATAAAGATAACACAATCCGTTAGCTTAGTCATTGAGAGAAACCGCTGCGCCACTTTGATAAGCTCATGTCGAGGGGCGTTGTCACGTGTTCTCTTTCTCTCTCTCTCTCTCTCTCTCTCTTTGCCAAATGCATCAGACAAACACAGACATTCTCTCTGACTCACACATACATATGCAAGCACATGTGAAACGCGTTGCATTAATAATAAACACAATGACTCAATTGTGTGTGTGTTCTGTTTGTTTATTCAAGCCAGTTCGCTCTAAGACAAATACCCTGTAAATGTTTTATAAATTACCAAAGTGAAAAAAGTCACTTTTTACTCACACCATCAATCGATGAAATGCAAATCGATAACCGCTTCGAATGTGACAGATAATAGATAGTGACTGTCGATATAGCGATAAGATAATCATAATCATAAAAATACCAATAGTAAGCAATAAAAATACTTAATGCCAGTCATCGTTTTTCATATGTAGGGTATACAAGAAACGATGCATTTGGCGCGCATGTAAAATAAATCTGCTTGCGTTTCACGTCAACTCAATTCAAGCGAATCGCCAGCTTTCAGCTTTCTTCTTTGCCGTCGTCGACAGCGTCGTCGCAGTTGCTGCGCTGCCGGCGCCCCCTTCTTCCTCCCACAAGCCAATAACATTCCACTCCATATAACCATTGAGAAGAGACAAAGCAAACGCAAAATGCTGATAATAAAACACAAAGCGAAATTTGCAATTATTAAAAAATAATAAACTCTCTCAGACGGACAGACAGACAGACACATGTGTAAACACTCTCTCACACACACACACACACACTCACGTACTACATGTGAATGTGTAGACGTTTTTATCGCAAACGAATTTAGCAACAACAAAAAATGCGCACATAAATTTGCATGCGAAACGAAAATTGAAAAATGGGAACAAAAACAACATAGCGTATACAAGCAAACACACACACACACATGTGGATACATATGCATGTGTATGTCTGTGTATGTGGGCTATAATCAAATTAAATAAAACAATCAACACAGCACAAACAAAATAAACAAAACACGCTTTTAGGAATGCCTTAGAAAAAGTGCACGAAGCTCTCACAATACAGTAAAACTACGAATAGTATTATAATTGTATTTCAAAATTGAAATACTTCTATTGCGGAATAGTTCACATATGGAATGCATTTGTGAGAGAGAAGTGAGACAAAGAGACGGAGAACAGCTTCACGACAAACTTCCTTAATGCAACAAAACAGTGTCAAAATAAGATGTATAACTGAATAATCTAATCATTTTGAATACATGACACGCTATTTATTATGTGATTCATAAATTCCGTATTGTGGAAAATTTTATTCATGAAATGCAACTGAGAAGGGTTCTCAGGCAATAAGATGGTTTACTGAAGAGCTTCTGTAATACAATTTTTGGAAGAATGCACGTACATACATAGTTTGAAAATGATAAAGAATCAAAAAATTCTGAAATGAGAAATAAGTGTTCTCATGTGTTGAGAGAAGTGATATATTAACTTCTATTATGATTTTTTTTTAGAATGCACAAATAATTACTTGTGTTAAAATTAAATGTATACTAATGAATAGACTGATTCCCGTAAGGTATGTACTTGAACACACCCTGTAAGAAGTTCTCAGTTTCTTGAATAACTGCAAATTAAATATTTAGTAGTATGCTTTATAGTTATCATCAATTTAGTGGTGTCAAAATAATATGTATACATCAAACAATCTAATCATTTCGAATGAATTCGCTACCACAACGTATGATGTAATTTCCAAAAAAAAGTACCTTTTTTTGATTGTGCAAATGCGAAATAATAATTGATATTCCAATTATTATAAACATAATTGTAAAGTACTCAGATTGAACAGTGGAAATTATTATATTCCAGTTGTTAGCTTACTGGTTTTGCCAGTTCGTAATGCACTTTTATTGTGCTCATTTATCGTTGATTAACATTAACATTCAACATTATAATACTGCAATTGATGTACAATAATAATATCAGTCGATAAATGTCACAGGTAACATAACAAAAGATGGAGAGCAGAGGGGGGAATCGCCTACTCATAGATTAAGTTCCATTGCATTGTTTACATAAAAGTTTGTTTACATTTCCGAGAAAAAGAAGGAAGTGACGACGACGACGACGACGACGACAAGCTCTATAACTAAGCAGCCCACGCTCGCTTTCGTATGCAAGTCTCTCAATTCGATGACGATGAGTCGAATAGAGAAGAGAAGAGTGTACGTGACAGTTTTGTTTATTATTTATGTACTGATGATGATGATGATGCAAAAGACAAAGACAGCGATAGAAGCTTAAACGACGAAGACGTGGGGGAGAGAACGAGACGGGAGTGGAGCCCAAGACTACGTGGAGTTCGGCATTGAAATTTGTAAGGTTAAAACTTCGCGAATGTGCTCAAAACAGAAATCAAACAAAAATACACTCAAAGTTACGCACACACACACGCGCTTACACACACGTATACAACACACAGATAGGCAAAGGTTTTTGATCCTAAGCCGCAAGAGAAACCTGCGGCAATAACAAAAAACGAGAAAAAAACAACCACAAAATTACAACAACAACAACAAAAGCGACGAGATTTGTGTTTAGCGTACAAATATAAAGAAAAAGAACCAAAGAAACATTCCGATAATTGCAAATAATGACTACAATGTTATTTGTTGTTGCTTTTGTTGTTGATTTTTCAGTTTGATGTTTCGTGTTGTTGTCCATCTTCTTCTTCAGCTTACGAGAGACACGCCATCGGCGGACTTCGCCTTTTTTGGAGTTAAATGTTAACTGGTTTCTTCTTTCAGTTGTGTTGAGAAACGCTCGAGCAACCAAAGCTGATGATAAGGCAGTGACAAAAGAATCAGCTAAAGCTAAGGCAACCAACTCCAAAACTAAAACCAAATGCCAAGACACAAAAAAATACAAGAAGAGACGTCAAAGACCGCAAAGACAACGACTTGGCAAAACGTGTAGAAAAAAAAAAAAAAAAAAAACCTTACGGATGCTTTACAATCATGAAACATAGATGAGGGTTTTTTTTATTCTATTTTTATTATGGTAAATACTTGGAACTAAGGTGACGAATCAAATGAAACCAATTTGTGCTCTAATCTCCACGACTCGACTGATCTTTGATACCTGAGACTGAGCTACAAAACAGAACAGGGTGTGTTGTCCGATCTTTCTTTTTAATTCCACTTTAACGTGATTAAAGTGCAGTTTTGCTTGATACTAAGCCTCTACAATCAGTTGAACTATCTATAGTATATATAGAAAGCTGACATATCAGCGCTCATTCAGTTGTGATATGTTTAAATAAAAAGGCCTGTGGTTTTTCTTAATTATTTGTTTGAAATTATTGTTAATTAACCAAAAACAATAAAAAGCAAAAATAATAACCATAATTTTAACGCATTCCAAGCAGTTGGGTTTCAAAGTACTCTACCCTAACAATATTCATAAATAAATAAAGAATATTTACAATATTAATATGGATTTTTGCGAAAAAGGTGGTAACAAATTAAATAACTTTTATATACATATCAACAAAAATATTCTGACCGATTAAAGTAGAAAGTGTTTCGCGTTTATTTCAAAATTCGTATATCTACCCTATATAGCACTTAAATTGTGACTGATTGACTGAACTATCAACGCACAGTTCGAATTTTAAGAGCTATGAGTCTGCGATGTTTACATAGCATAGCTCTAAGAATTTCCTGTGTGCAATAAAACAACATTTCTCAAAAGAAATCAAACAAGCGAAAGGAGAAAACTTGCCTGAAGAATATAAACTAAGAATAAAGAGGGAAGGGAAAACACATGTAGATAAAAGATGCGATGCCCTGTTGCTTCAACGATCCCTGGACTGTTTAAATGAGGAACGCGACCTTTTCGAGAACTCGCTTGGTGCCTGTTGCTTTAGGTAAAGAAAAGTAAAGAAAAGAAAAGCCTCTTTAAGATCGAGTCCCTTGCTTTTAGCTGAGCTCTGAGCTTGTTGTGCGTGGTGCAATGCCTTGGAAATATGCATGTTGTTGCTGCTGTTGTTGTTGTTGTTGTTAATGATGTTGTTCATGGAGAGAGAAGAGACTGTGACTCAAAGGTCTGCGCTGGTTAAACGAGCTACAACTCAACGATCCAAGCAGACAGAGGACAGACAGACGGACGGACAGACATCGAGTCTGTTGAGCAGGCAGGCAGAAAGCCGGTTGAGAGGTTAATTACGAGAGCAAAGCGTTTGCGTCGTTACGCTTAACGCTCCACAACAACAACAACAACATCCATAACAACTACAGCTAAAGCGAATGAAATGCACAACATACTAAATTGTAGCTAGCAGTATATAGCAACATTATAAACTAGCTTGTATTAAATTAAAAATGTTTTATATATAAAAGCATAGCTCGCTCACACACACATTCATACACTGCACACATACATATGTATGTATGTTTGTATGCGGTTGGAAACGCTCGAGAAATCAACAAAGAACTGGCGTTCTTTTGTGTCAGTTTACAACAAAATTTGTATGGCAAAACCAAGCGATGGTTGGCAAAGCAGCTGCTGTCGACGTCGTGGTTATTGACGCACAACTGAAATTACAATGAACGCACATATTGCAAGTGCAGGAAAAACGAACCCGTTTGCTTCCTTCATAACCGGAAACTGAAGGCTAAATATGTGTGTAAAAGAAAAAGCACAAAATATCAACGAATGTCTGCAAGCACACACACATTACATACATATATATGTGCATACATATGCATGCTCATAATGACGACCGCAACGAAGCAGCGGCAGCGGCAGCGCAGCAACTGAAGCTGTGCCAAATGGGCAGATGGAAGCAAAACGAAGAGAGCGCCAACAGTCAATCCGTCTGTCGCTCTGTCTGTCTGTCAGTCTATCATTGTGTAGGCCGCGTCTTTGCATGTGCTTGTGTGAGTGCCCGTTACTTCCCACTTCGCCTTTCTACACTTTTGGCTTCATAGTTTTACACTTTGCTTTTATTGTTATTGTTGGTGCATTCACTCTCACAGTATTCCATATACAATGTAACTACAAACACACAAGTAGCTTTAGTTTGTAACACCTACGAGTGCCGTTAAAGAAATGTATTTCTATTTCTCGCGAGATTTTGGCAACGCACACAATCACATACACATGCACTTAAACACAATCACGATCGTCATGATGACTGTTGCGAAACGTAATTAACATCGCCTGGCACTAACGCACACACGCACGCATAGAGTTGCATATGTGTGTGTTGATGTTGACGTGATAATAAACAAACCACAACAAAACAAAACAAAACAAATTATGAATTCTCTGGTGTAAATGAACTTTTCAGGGGTGGTGGGGGGTTGCGCTTTAAAGGGAAAGCGGCAGCATTTCTTCTTGTTTGCTTATCCGTAGTATTACTTTTTACACTTTTGCATTATCTTCATGAGTACACACGTACACACACTCGCAGACACCTTTATATCTATATAGCGCACTTAAAATTCGGCGTTGCCGGCGTTTTTATACGTTTTTCTCTTCTTTACTTTAAGGCGGTGGCGCGGCGACGTCGCCCTTTTTTCTCATTCTTCCTTTTTCTTTCACTTCGATTCGTTTCACACACAGAAACACACATCCAAAGAGAGAGACACACCCATACTAGCGCATACAATGCTGCAGCATGTTACCTTGTAATATTGCACTTGTTTCATTTCTTTATTTAATTTAAGCGTATTTGCAAACACTATTCTTGTGTCATTGAATATTATTTCTCTGTACAATTATCAACGCCTCTTTCATTCGTTTATTATGTTCGCATCGCCGTTTAAACTTTGTTTTTGCCGTTGATTTGTGCTGCAAAACAAGAATGCGTCACAAGCAGCAAACAGACACAGACACACATATACACTCACTCACACACTCTCACGAAAATAATACAAGAGCAGCGCAACAAACGAGAGAAAAAATTTACCCAACCGTCTGATGACGAGTCAAACGTCAAACTGGCGCCGCAGCGACGCTCACCGTATACTTGGATTTGTTGTTTTTAGGTACCCTCCCAAGTGCAGGGTTGCCAGTCTTTGTTGCTATCTCTTTTGTACCAAAAATATCTTGTTTTCTTAGGTTTAATAATTGAGTTTCATAAGAAATAATAAATTAATTACGATATGCTAACATTTTCAAACCAATAACTAATCAAAACATTGTTTAAATCAATAAATTCCAAAGTTCAAATCGAATATCGACAACTCTGGTCAACATTTGCTTTTCCCGCGCTCTTTGCTTTTGTTTGCACACATACACACACGCTCGCAGTCGCACTAACAGCCATTCAGCGCTCTCGCTCTCTCTTATGCATACATGCATCACAGCTCACGCAAATTCACACATACATGAACAACAAGATACATTGCCAATTACGCCAGCACAGACCTGGGAATTTTTTTTGCAGAAAAAATTTTTTTCTTTGCACCGTAATCACAATTTCAAATGCAATTTTCGACTTGAAATCTTTTATCTGCCAACTTGAGACGATCGTTTAGCTGTAGAAGAATCTGTAGTATTACACTTTATTGTGTTTTGGTTGATTGGGCATCGATTTTAAATGCGTTTTTATTTAATTTATTTTTTCACGATATTTAAGCGTGTGTGCGCATACGTATTCACACATACAACGACAAGATTTAACAGTTTGCTGAACTGTTATTAACAGCGTCTGAAAATCATTTAATGGAAAATTGTAGCATTTTAGATTAGTTAAATTTGATTTTATAATTTATATTGTTTGCAAATAAAACACAAATTATTTTCAGAAATATGATATTTATTAATTTGCGGGAATACTAACAATAAAAGTGCGCTCGAAAGGGCCTTTAAATTTGAATTTAACAGAAGCAAGCAGAAAGTGAGAGAGAGGGAGACAACAGTACCCATAATGGAACCTGCTGCAGCTTATCACAAGTACTTTATAGTGAAACGGGTACTTTCTGTGACCACAACCGTTGGGCGAAAATAGCTCAAATAGAGAGGCGCAGTTAAGTACGTTAATTTAAAAAGCAAAATTAGAAGCATATGAATTCATATTAATTTCATATTTAAAATGACTTTGAACATGGTCTCCCTAAATCGACAGTTAATTAATTTGATTCACATTTCCGACTCCCGATTTAGTAAAAGTTTGCTGTAGTACTACGTTATCTGTGGGTCTCCCGACATCGATTAGAGGCTGAGACTCACGCTCAAGTCAATCGCGCTCAGTTATAATAAGCACCGACGGCGACAACTTGCTTGGCCTGCCTGCGTGTTTTTTTTTTAATATAAATATATTCCAAAACAGAAACCCCAGCTCAGTGCTCAGTATCTGTTTAAGTCGGCAGAGCATGGGAATTAATTTAGTGCGAGACATGTCAGCTTTAGCTTCGTTTCGGGTTGTTGTCGTAGCTGTTGTTGTTGTTTGCTCATTGACATTGAGCGTGGCTGGTAATTATTATGGGAGACTTGAAAACTTGTCGATGTGAACTTAGCTTAACACTGGCATTATCTTCTATCTGCAGCCCAACAAAGCGATTGTACGGCAAAAGTTCCCAATGGACGGGTTCTCGGGAGTTGTACGCCAGTGCGTCAATGCGATTACTTTATGAGGATATTGGCAGCGAAATTCATTTCTCAATCTGATCGCAATCTATTGCGTGATAATCGCTGTAATGCAGAGCAACACACCGATGTTCAAGTAGGTTGTAAATATTCTATTATTGTTGTATATGCATATATATATTTTTTTGAATTCAATTATTTATTTTCATTTTTATAGGTCTGTTGTCCATTGACAGGTGCAAATGGTGAATGGTTTTCCAGTTCTGTAGCATCAAGCAGAGATACGTTGGGTGCCTCTAAGCATGCGCTGCTGCCCGTAAATTGCGGAGCTGTGAAATGGGAGCGCAATAATGATACAGAAACAAACATCAAAGAGTTCCCCTGGCTGGCGCTCATTGAGTATACGAAGCGTATGTAAACCCCCCTGACATGTGGCAAAATCAAAAGTTTACTTATCACTTATTTTGTTTTGGTTTCGAATGACGCAGCGAATCAAGAGAAACTTCATGCGTGTGGCGGCGTTTTAATCAGTCAGCGTTATGTGCTAACAGCGGCTCATTGCATCTCAAATCCATCGACTACTAATTCAGGCTGGAAGATTCAAACTGTTCGCCTGGGCGAATGGGATACAACCACCAATCCCGATTGCCAGGTGCCGAATGCGTTTGAAAACACGGTGTGTGCGCCACGTTATCAGGATGTCCCCGTTGAACAAATTGTTGTGCATCCGCAATACAATAGAATTGACTCTGGTCAGACCAATGACATTGCCATGATACGTTTGCGTGAGGAAGTCGAACTCAGTGACTTTGTGCAACCCATTTGTCTGCCCAACAAACAGTTGCGTGCCGATGAACTGGAGGGTCTGGTCACCGAAGTATCTGGCTGGCAAGCCACAAACAGTTCTCGACCGAGGAAGAGCCAGGTGCTCATCACTTCCATCGAGCATTGCCAGCAACAATATGGGGCACAAAATATACGCATCATGGCATCGCAGCTTTGTGGCACGGCCAATTCGAATGAGTGTCACGGCAACTCAGGTGGACCGCTCATGTTGTTCAAAAATGATGTCTATCTGCTGGGTGGTCTGCTCTCCTTTGGCCCTGTGACGTGTGCTCTGCCAGATTGGCCAGATATCTACACACGGGTAGCGTCTTACATCGATTGGATTCACTCAAATCTAAGAGCTTAAAAGGCAAACTTACTTATTTTATTTGAACACGAAAAACTATTAATTCTATAAATAAATGCAAATTCTTAAAATAATCATAAGTTTATGCTTTAATTAATTATAGTATTTGAGAACGAGGCGTTATTAATATTTTCTATTAAACAGTTTATAAAACTACATAAGCAGTGTATAGTTCATACCATCTAGCTTAGAAAGCGAGTTTAATTTTAAATTTTGTGCATAATATATACCGAAAGATTAATTAATTTTTGCATTTATTAAGATTCTACTGAACTTCTTCACACTGCTTGTAAAATATTTAAAAATGATTTCACTGATGCGCCGATTTTGAGTAACTTGTGACTTATCGCAATCCGGCGAGAATCGGTATCGCTTTTGTGAGCTTGCAATTATCGATGTAGCCAAGTTTTCAGCTATCCCTTTTATATGCTAAGCAATTCGCTCAGCAGCCAAGTCTTGAAATAATTCTTTTAAAAGTTTTGCAACGCGATAAAACTTAAATTTGTGTGGAAATCATATTCAATTAGTGGGTGTATCATTTAGTGATGGCAGAAGCTGTAAAAACAGGTAAAATATTGTATAAATGCGACTGCGAAATACGTGCAAACAAAATTTCCATTCGTGCGTATGTGAGCGACAATGGCGACTATCTTATTAGTTCTCGATATCGATAAGCTTTTTTTTTGTTTTTGCACTACACAGCGTTGCAATTGATTGTAGACGTTTAAAACTGCAAATTTAAATATAAATATTGTCTTACATATATTACAGAAAGCGTACAAAGTGGTTCGTCGCAGAGGCGTAAGCATAGGCGTGGCAAGAAGTCCAAGATGCTGCCCAAGAAGACGAAGAGTCAGTATCCGCCTTGGAAACTCGATATTCTGCCAGCAGCAACTGGAAATGGAGCCGCCATCAGCAGCGGCAGTGGCAATGTTCGCACCAAATTGGTGCGTTCGCGTTCCCTTCTGGTGCCCTATAACACAAATCGCTTTCTAATGGAGGAGCACATGTCCGAGCTGCCGAAGGATGAGTTCGATGACAATTGCTTTGGCTCACAGACCGAAGATCAGGAACTGTTCTATCGAAGGAGTTCTCCAATGTTTACGAGCGTGCGCGCCTCGAGCGTCTGGAGACAATGAACAAACAGGAGCTGATACAGGAGTGTCTACAGATTGAGGATCGCTACGCAAAGGATCAAGGGCGACAACGTCAGCAGAGCCTGAATGCCCAGAACATATCCAAGGAGTATGGCTTAAAAATACGTACATTAGAGGACAAAATACGTGAACTGACGCGAGAAAATCAAAGTAAGTTCAAGGGATTTATTTAAACCAAATAAATAGTTTTATTAGAGAAGTTTGTTGGGCTTAGAAAACTGAGAAATAACTTGAGATTTAGCCTTAGCTGTATAGTTTCATTGAAATAAGTTTCCTTTATCAATTTTGAATTAATCGAACAAATCCTTTTCCAGTTTTGCGATCACATATTATACGCTCGCGATCGCCAACAATCACAGCAGCAGCTGCAGCAGCCGCTTCACCGCCCTCGGCAGCCGCGCCCACAGCTAGCGCCGTTTGCGAGCTACAGGCGCGTCAACAGCCGCAGCAACCCACTCCGATGGACTCGTCCAGCGAGGATAGCGAAAGTGATAGCAGCAGCTCTACATCCACGACCACATCCAGCAGCTCGTCGTCGAGCAGCGAAGGTCATGAGATAGGCGTGGCTGGTCTTAATATTGCCAATGGCCATGCAGAGCGAACTGGTCACCAACATCAGCATCGACATCGACGTAGTCGCAGCCGCAGCCACTCGCGTTCTCCCATTCTTGTGTCTGGTGCTGCTGCTCAATTGAATGGTCACGCCAACGAGGAGGAGGAACGCTTAAATCTATTGGAGGCCAGCCGCATGGAAGAGGATGACAACTTCAGTGAGGATGCCAAGAACGAACCCAAATAAATGGTATTTTAAAGACGCGCTCTGGCGCTCCAAAACAAAAAAAACTGTGTATATATACGACTCAAAACTTGTGGTAAAAACAGTTGCATAATTTTCCCCGCTTAGTTCTAAGTAAAGCGAATCCCATAAACTCAAAATCAAAAGCACAAAAAACATACAAACATAAGTAAATTTCGTGCTGTAATCATATAATAATGTTTAAGGTCCAGCCTCCGCCAAAATTGCTTTTTATAATTAATTAATGTGCGTTAAATTTACACACTAAGATTTAGCAAGTAGATTGACAATTTTTATTGAATACTGAATTTTATATAGAAAGAACACCCGGATTTTAAACTGAATAAAATGTTGAATTGTAATATTGAACTAAGAATACAAATGCAATAATGGAATAATGTGCTTAACTGTATTTATTTTATGTAACAAAACTAAAATTTAAATAAGTTAATTCAATACAGTCAAACACATTATGCTCTATTCTATTTTGGTTTGGCTATTTATCTAAGTGATTTTTGCTGGCAATGATTTTGACAAAAGAGCTGTACTCACTGGCGTAAACACTCTTCGATATGCCCGCGTAGCTGCTGCCCAGCAGCTTTTGTTCCCCTGCCGTCAGCTGCGGCTGAATCGTTAGGCGCTTGGGACCTCGCACTGGCATCCAGCCACTGACTGGTGCCACGTTGGGCACCATACAGCCACGCACAGCGATGTTGAGGCCCACTAGACCTAAGGAATCGTCGCGATACTCCTGCAGCAGCATGTCCGCCACGCCTAGATCATTCACAGCCTCCATAGCATGGGAAATGTCGAGAAAGTGTGGCAAATAGTTGGCATGTATGAAGTTGACAAAATTGCGGGGCTCCGTACAGAAAGCTTCGGCAAGATCTTCGGGGCTATGCAACAGTCGCTGGGCGTTATCTTCAGCATCTACAAAATACAGTATTAAAGGAAAGTTAAGCAACGGAATTATCTAGCTTACACTTAGGATTGAAAACTCTTCCCAGCGCATGCATCATAGTAATGGATTCATCTCGCCCTATCGACTTTAGTGTGTTCGTGGCCTTCCTTTTGCGTCCCTTGCTCGGGGCGCTTACATTCAACTGAAGCTGCTTTGTGGCCATACTGGGCGCACCTTTCAGCGAGCCAAAGTGCAGATTAATCAGCGCATTTCGTATGTCGCCTTGGGCACACACCACAATAGAGTCCATCACATTTTGTGTGGGCAGCTTGTACAATGCCTTGTGCTGCTCCTGCTGCATTAGCGTGCCAAATCGTTTCATGGAACGCTGCATAATTGTGGCCGCTATGGCATTGAAGCTAATGTGCTCGATGCGCAGCTTGGCCTTTAGTTGATCCGTAAAGAGTTTGTAGCTAATGTTGAGCACTCTAGATTTGCTGTCTGCTACTATAAAGACGAGTGGCGATTTTCCATAGTTCATGTACTCGCTGCAAGAGAGGAAGTCTTAATAAGTAAACCTTCTGTCATTATCGTACTTACTCCATTAACTCCTCGAATGTGGCTGCTGCATCTTTGAGCAGTATATTGGGAAAGTCCTCTACAAGCAGTATCCTTTTGTTTTGCGCCGACAGCAGCGATTTGTAGCGCGAGGCGCGCAATAGGAAGCTTTTAAAGGCCTCCAGCTGTGAGCTGGCATACGAATTGCCAGTGGGTTGATCGCCCAATGTCTGGATCTCCTCGCAGTCAACGGGATTGATCCATTCTTGCAATGCATAGCCAAACTCTTGAGCTAACACACGCAGTGTTGCCGTTTTGCCCGAGCCAGCTGGTCCAGTGATTAGGCAGATTTGAGCTGGGTATTTGCTGCGTAGCGCTTGGCAATGCAGCAACCAGTTGCGCACTTCTTCCAGTTTCTTGGGATGCACAGCCAGATCATCGCTACAACTGGGCGCAAAACTCTCTATCCAATTATCGCTTACAATGGGTGAAATGCCAGCGGTATCAGTCTCATCTTGCTGCTCTCCGTCGAGCGATAAATCAACCACACTATTATTTGTTGCACAAATTGTAGAGTTGGTTTTCCTCAGCGAATTTTTGGCAGCAGTTGCGGCGAGGCTTGCGCTTCTTGTGCGTTTCACGGGTACAGCTTCCTCTGCACTGCTTTTCAGCTCACTGAAGGCAGACTTTACCCATGCTTTCTACAGGAATTTAACGCGTTAAATAGACTTTTTGTTGAGCAGCTTAAAATTGTTTACCTTTTTTGCGCTCATTTCGTTTGCTATCGATATCAGACTCGCAGGGTTGCTAGTCTACGCTGTGCGATAGGCGAGCACTGCAATAATCGATATGTGCCACCACTGTAAATCGATTATCAGTTGTGCGATGAATTGGCGGCACTTCCAGTGCTGCCCAGCCACTAAATTGTAGTGCTTCAAATTTGAATGCAGCATTAAATACATAAATCGTCAGATATTGATTTCGTTTTATTTATTCGTTTTGAAATGCAGCAAGTGCGCTTTACAACTGTACAACACTATGATAACGTTACATTTAAGAGTTTGTGTAGGACTATTTTTTGCATTGTTTCATACATTATATTCATTTCGAATTAGATGCACACTTTCTTTCGTTTGAGACAATTTGACTTCTTTGGTTTTTATTTACAAAAGCAAATTGCATACATACGTACAATAAACAATTATACATTTAATATATGTGTATATATAAATATAATGAGTAAGCATGCAATACAACTAGGATTTATCATTAAAACAGAACTTAACGTTTAATCATTGAGATACTAGAAGCACGTAAATTAAGCAACGCCTTAACAGCTAACTAGAGGGATATCGATCGATATAAAGGAATGAAATATCATCATCATCATCATCATCAAGGATCATCATTTTATAATCAGTGCCAAATGAAATTTGATTTGTTTTGTGCCTAACCTATAAGAAATGCTTAAAAACTATACAAAGTCATATATGTATGTAGGCGGTAGTTTGCTGTTTACACATCTCGTTCTCTATTATTTTCGCTGCTCGAATCGCTGCGTCAGCGATGCTATATTGGAGCTGCCCGTCGCCGCCTTCACGGTGGGTGGCGTCGGTGCTGTCGTTGCTGCCGCAGCTGTGCCTGGAGCACGCTTCACCAGACCGCTGCTGAACGATGGCTTGGCCGACAGCGGTTTCGGTTTCTGTATGGTGGCCGATGGCGTTGTCGTTGCCAACGTGCCGCCATTGGGCAGTGCTTTAGCTGTCTTCGTGAATGACTTGGGACGTGTTTGGCCTGTACTACTGCTGCCACTGCGTGTGACCTGCTGCGGATTGCTGCTGGCTATGGGCGGTTTCTTGGCCGCACTTGCGGCTGCAGTGGCTGCTTGTGGCGCTGGCTTGAAGCTGGAGAAGGCGCGTGTAGGCGAGATGTCGGAGCGTGTGGGCGCCACACGTGCCACAGGCGTATTGAGTGGCGCTGCACGCAGATATGTGGTTGCAGCTGCTGTTGCTGCAGCTGCTGCTGGTTTCTCCTCTTGGCTGCTGCTGTTCCGATTGCTGCCCGCTGGCTTCGGCGGCGCTGGACGTGTTGGACTGCGCGGCGTCTCTGGGATCGACTCCTCAGCGGGAGCAGCAGCTGCGCCTGGTGTTGACGCCTTGCCCGAGTATATGGAATCGCCACCATTCAGCTTCTCAAACTCATTGACAATCTCACCCAGCAATCCCATGTCGCCGCCGCTGCTCGACAAACTGGCCACTAGATCGCTGCGCTTGAGGGTTTGTGCCGCTGGAGGAATCTCGTCAATCACCGAGTAAATGTCATCGTTGGAGGCGCGTGTTTGCGCCTCCACAAACTCGCAGTCATCGTAGGTGTTCTCTGTGGTCTTTTGCGCTGTCGCTACGGGCAGCTGATAGCCGGCGGAGCACGTCGAGTTGGTCTTCTTCACCAGCGGCGGCGGTCTTGGTGGCGGTGATTTGGGTCTCGATCCTGCAGCTCCAGCGGCAGCTGCAGCATTGGCTGCTGTGCTCTTGGGTCGTGCAGCGGCACCGGGTGGCGATCGCATCGAGCCAAAGGTCTGCACCTGGCTTTTTTTGGTAGGCGAACGCATCGATTGCGTGCGCTTCACCAGATTCTTGGTCTCCTCCTCACGTGGCGTGGTCTCTGAGTCCGAGTTGGAGGACTCTGCCTGACCTGGCAACGGCACAGGCATCGGTGCAGAGATCTCCAGCGTCCGCAAGCGTTCGCGATCTATGTAAGTCTTCTCCTTGAGCGGCGCCTTCTCCTCCTTCTTGAGGAACGAGGCCAGTCGTCTGATGGTGCCATCTCGCTTGATGTTCAGCTTGGGATCCGAGTGCAGTGGCACAGGAGGCGCTGGAGCCGAGCGTGTGGGTGACAGATCTCCATCGTTGTCCTTCAATGGCACCATGGTCAGTGTGCTGGAGTCCAGCGTGGGTTTCGATATAATCGGACGTGCTGTGGAGCCGGGATTGGGTGGCGGCAGTGCTGGCGCAGCACGTGTCAAGGTATCGCCGCGTTTCACCTCCGTGCTGGCTTTTACCACTGGCGGAGCTGGCGCACTGCGCTGTGGCACTGTCACTTGCTCCACCTGCACGGTGGGCTGCACAAAGGCCACGTTGGGTCCGCTGTAGTTGCTCGACGGGGAGCTGGCATTGTTCAGCGGTCGCAGCGTGAATCCTTTGAATTTGCCAAACATGCCGGCGCCGCCAGAGTTATTGGCGCCACCAGCATCGCTTAGATCACTCGGTGACTTCAGCAGCGCCGAGTTCATGTCATCCGAGCTGCTGGGAGTCGATTTGGGCAGTCCTCCATTGGGTCCACCTGGTGGAGGTCCGGTGCCATTCTGATTGGAGCGCAGCGTGGGCGCCTTGTGGCCACTTGTCGTCTTGATGCTGAGGAGAGTAGAAGCGTGACTTTAGTAAGGCGTTAACATACGGAAAGGAGTTTGTGTCTGTGTCTGCGTGTGTGTGTGTTTGTTACATACCAACAAATAACAGTGCATGTAAGTTTTAAAACCATAACCAGTGCTTTACATAAAACATGCGGCTCGACAACGCAGAGCTAAGGGTTTAACAGAGATTTAACATAACAGAGCAGTGCAAAGAAAAGAATAAAAACCAAACAGCAGAGCATGTAACATAGACATAACAGAGTAGTGTAAAGATCAGTCCAAAACCAACACTAGGAAATCAAGACTTAACATTAACAGCGGCTAGCTTAACATAAAAGTTACGTATACGTGATATACTTAAAATTAAACATACAGACGAATGCCATATCAGCCACACTCTATGAAAAATAATAAAGTAATTAAACATATGTACCAATATTAAGTTCAGTTAAATTAAAAGTTGCAACAAAGCGTTTATTTATTTAAAGGTTACTGCTAAAACTAGGTTAAGTAACTTAATAACATACACAAATTAAATTAAAAAACATACAAAAAGGCAAGGCAACACAGTATGAACACAAAGGAGTACAAGGAATTGTAAAATGAGGTGAAAAACACCAAACACGCAACATGCAAAAGTTTCTTGGCATGCAAATATTGCAGGGCAGTGTTGTTGTTGTTGTTGTTGTTGTTATTGTTGTTAGTTGTGTGTTAGTTTTTGGCACACCTCGCGGGGTCGCTCTGTATAAACTCGGCGCCCTCGGTGAGCGCCAAGGGATTTGTAGTGGCATGCAGACGCGGCGCCGTGATGTCCAGCTTGCGACGCAGTGTGCTGTTCTGCTTATCGTTTCGACTGTTACTGTTAATGTTATTTTTACTGCTACTGTTACTGTTAATGTTGTTATTGGCTGTATGCTTAGTGTTATTGTTGTTGAAATTGCGATGCGGTGGAACGGGCGGCGGCGTCGCTGCTGCAACTGTTGGTTTCAATTGACAGCCAGAGAGCTTGCGTCGCAGATGCGGCTCCATCTCGTAGTTGCTCTGGCTCTTGGTTGGCATGGCAGGTGGACGCACTGCAGCCGCTTGACGGGACTTCGATCGCGGCAATGTGCAGTGTATGTTAGTAATTGTAGCCGTGTTACTGTTACTGCTACTGCTACTGTTACTGTTAGTGTTACTGTTAGTGTTAGTGATGTTACAACTAGTTGGTGTAGTGGTTAGTGGTTGTGCGTGTGGTGGTACAGGTGGAGGTGGTGCAGACGGAGAACAAGTGGTGGTGCTGGGTGTGTTGGGTGTAGAACTAGTTGCTGTGGCTTTGCAGCAAATGTCGCTGCTGCTGCTGCCACTGGATGTGATGGACGTGGATACATACATATTCTCGGCCAGTTTGCCGCCGGCGAAGAGCTTCTTGTTGCGCTTCATAAAGATGTAGACTGCCCAGCCGACAAGGATTAGCGGCAGCACCACAAAGAACAGTATCCACAGCAGACGCTGGAAGCTGAGTGCGCCTGTAATAAAATAATTAAAAATATGAAGAGTGTTAATATTGATACCAGGTACTTTAATCGTTGTAATTAATATTATGTCAATCTTTAACTATTTCTACATTTTAGTAATTCCCCGAATTTCTTTTTTTCTTTTAAGTAGAAATCTTTTTGTTATTTCTCTGTTATTTCCTATAAGCAGGAAATTAGAATTTTGATGGTTGTTGTGAAAGTTTATAAATCATCTTTAAAGAATGTATCTTAATATACTCTATTCTTGCCCTTTTCGTTTTAAAATAAAACTGAAGTTGTGATTGTGTTTTTTTCATGGGGAACGAAGATAAATATTAAATAAATCAATCCATGCTAAAGGAACCATAAAATTTTAAATTTCTTATTTGGAACACACTTTTTTCTGTTTCTTACTACTTATAACTAAAGAATTTATAATTTTGACAATGAAAATATTAAAAAATGTAAAGAATATTATATTTCTTTCACTATTTGAATAACTTTTTGTCTTCTTAGAGACAACACAATAAATAATTATGATCTGCAATACCTTATCGATACTATAAATGCAATTCTTGCTGTACTTACTGCTTGGATCTGTGGCTGGTCCGCTGTCGACAGAACCGCCGTGTCCTGGCTTGCCGCAAGACTCTCCTCCATAGCCCACATCGCAGTGGCAATGCCCCCGACTGTTGCACACGCCGTTGTCGTTGCAGTTCTCCGGACATGCGGATCCCATTCCCAGCTGTCGCACATGATCGATGGCGAGGCACTTTTGATCGACGCACATGCTCTCTGTGCCACACTTGGCACCATTCGGTGTTAGACCCGGATCAATGGTCTGCAGTCCGAGATCCACCAGAGCTGTGCGGCAGGCGACAATCTTGCGATCATGACTGACATAGGAATGCGACAACACCGCCGCTGTTTCCATGCCGAACTCCAAGCGCTCATTCAAATGGGTGCAATGCAGCATGCCGCAATGGACATGCGGAGGCGTGCACTTGACAAAGGTCTTGTTGAGCCGATTGAAGCCACAGTTGCCGAGACGCGTTCCCTCCACATTCTTGTGGTAGCAATGCTCCGAGTTGTCACCCGTTGGACCCCAAAGGATGCGACACTGATTTGCATGGGAGCGACAAGTGCCATGGAAGCAATACGCCTGATTATTGTCACAAGGTTCCGTATCGCGTCGAAAGACATCCGCTGGGCAATACTCCGATTCGCCGGTGCAATACTCGGGCAGGTCGCATTCGTTCTCCTTGGGTCGACAGGCGCTGCCCGCTAGCTTGGGGCGACACGTATCCAAGTCACAGCACTCGCCGGTGGCACAGGAGGCGTTGCTGTGCAACATGCAAGTGTGCGCATTGCAGCAGCTGTTCTCGCAGTGCGTCGGCAACCCGCAATCACACTGCTCGCCCGGCTCCACAAATCCATTGCCGCACTGCGGCGAATCGAAGAGCCTCGTGGGTTTGTTGCGCAGACAATAGTTCATGCCACGCGAGAAGGCAATCGTCAGCTGATCGATGCTGCAGCTGCTCCAGTGCACCGGGACGACAGCTGTGCTTGAGGCAGCCATCACACACTTCTCGTCGGGACAATGGCAATCGCTGGAATCGTGCTCCATGCCAAAATTGTGACCCATCTCGTGGGCCATGGTGGTGGCCACCACAGCCTGCACTTGGCTGTGCTGCATGCTAACGCCGCCGGAGTATTCGTAGGTGCAGATGGGACCCTTGAGGGCTTTGCCCACCACGCCGCCCGAGAACATCTCTTTGGTCAGCAGTTGGGCGTTGTCGTTGGGATGCTCCAGCACCAGTTTGGTGCTGCGATAGTTGAGGAAATTGCGCAGCGTCACATCGCCGTCGCTGGAGAACTCGATCTCGTTCGATTCGTTCCAAATCACGACGCCCACCAGCGCCACAAAGATGTTCAGGGGCACATAGAGCTGTAAAATACAAAGAAAAAGAGATTAGTACTGACTGATCAGAATATTTCGCATATTCCTTTTTCACTTACGGCATTCACAATGTTGGCCAAATCCTTGCAGTGCTGATGCACTCGCTTCGCGTTCTCGCCAAAGTGCTTGTACAGCTTGTTGTCCACCACAATCACCAGCTCCACATAGCTGGAATACTTGTTCGCATTGTACGGTCCACGTATCAGTTGACTTTCATCGGCATCGGCATCGCGTCGCTGGCGCTTCAGCAAGCGTTGGAATTCGTTGCCATCCAGTTTGTGTGGTTCCCCCGAATGTTTGGCATCGTGTGGAAAGTGGTTGTCCTTGTGGTTGTCGTAGCCACAGGTAGCATTCGTTTGCAGCATGTCGGCGTGCCTGTAATTCAATATTTCCGTTGCCAAAAATTAATAACGGAAGTGCGAGTCATCGTTTCAATTGTGGGGGGTAAGGAATGTTTTGGAATGGGCTCGGCTAATAAAGCAAATATTTATGTGGAGCAAACATTGGGGCAGGTAAGCGGTAAGCAACTCCTGCGGTGGCAGGGGCAGCGGCAAGTCGATGTTGATTAGCTGCCTCGACAACGGCAACGGTAAAGGAAAAGGTAAAGGCAAAGGCAGAGCAATTGGTCGATTAGATAAGCGCCACTCTCGAAGATGGCCACGTGAACTTTGCATGCGAGAAGTGTAGTTTGATGCTTAGATACCCTATAATCATCGACTAAATAGGTGCAAAAGAGTTGGCACAAGTAAATCCATTTACAATGAAAGTAATTATTAATGAAAGGTTCACTCTTTTCTATACCACATATACCTCAAAGAACAATTTCGCTTCATTTGAAGCGAAATATATCACTATCACTATATACATAGATAATACTTGCGCCACTTGACAGATAACATGCGTTATAAAAGTGGGCAAACAGTCGTTGCACTCTCTTCAATTTAATTACGCTTTAATCAGATTAGACAGACGGTTGAATTGTACCCAGATATCATGTTTGAACTAGAAATTTATTATTTTTGCCTGTTGCACTCAGTCTGATTTTAAAGGAAATGAGCAGAATGTTAACTAATAAAAGTTGGAAGCAGCCAATTTCCTGTAATTTAGCTTTACCAATACTCGCTATTAAATCTGATTTTATAGAACAAAACAGTTTGTTAATTAACGAACTGTCAATTCGCTGTAACTCGTAGTTACTTAAAGTGAAGTTAAACATAAATCCCTTTTGGTTCTAACAGCTAACATTCTTCAATAGTTAAACAGCTAACAAATTAAACAGCAAAAATTTTGGTTCTAATGTAAGGTAACTTTAGAGAATGTTAGCTAAAAACAACCAACTGTTAATTATCAGCAATTCAAGTGTCAAGTCTGGCTTTGTGAAACTTAACAGAATGTTAGCTAACAAGTTGTTCAGCAGTCTCTGCAAGTATTAACAGCTGCTATGGAGTGTAGACTGTTAAGTCAGTGTGCACTGTTAAATCTAATGTGTTAAATAGAAAACTGTTAATTCACTGAACAGTTATTTAAATTAGAGTATATGGAATTTGACAGAATATTCGAAAATTAACTGTAGCTATTAATTCTTATTTGATTATTTTTAACAGAATAATTCGAATGAGCAAACTCTTAGTTCTCTGTCATTAACACCTTTCATTGCAGCTTGCTGCAATTTGAAACTTCCTTGTTGAATTTCTTCCTCAAGGTCGTAACTCACCTGAGCAGATAGTGGTCATTGTGCAACCGGCCATTGCTCTCGATATGCGGGTGTATAAAATATGTGTGCTCGCCATCAAAGACGACGCCATTGAGGCTGCCATCGCAGGTGGAAAGCGCCACACTCGACTCCGGTTTGCCGCGAATGCGTCCCTGTTAAAAGTGAGATAGAGAAAGAGAGAAAGAATGAAAGATAGTTACCACACTGGTTGCAGTTGAAACGACAACTATAACAACTTGAACTCACCTGATAATGGCATAAATCAACGTCAGTCTTGGTGAAGTTGCGCACCACGTAACCGGAGCCATTGCCGGAGTTATCCGCCCGATTGCTGGCATTCTGATAGCGCAGGAAGTGGGCGTCGGGCAGGAGGCGATCGTTGCGCTGCAGTTCGATGTGGATGCGTTGTCCTTGGTGCGTGTAGCTCAGCGTTAACTGCTCCGCATGCAGACCATCCTGCAACACATTTCAAGAGATTTCAGTTTAATTTCCTCCACGCACGCAGCATATGTAATGAGCATGGAATGGGGGCGTAAAACACGCAAATCTGGGGGCGGCTTGTCTATGCCCTCTGCTCTATGCCCATTCTCACAGTTTTCTAGGTGCGAATGTGTAAAATTCTACGCCCATCTTCACTTTGCCCTGCCTAATAACAGGCTGCCCTTTGGCTCGTGGCAACTAATTAAAAAGGGTTTCATCAGCATTTCAGCATTCCACGTTTTGTGGCACACACACACACCCATTTATTTCGCCACACACTCATACACACACAGGAAGCTTTTGCTATATAAAAATATCCTGCGTATATTTATCTTTAATTTACGCTACATGTTTCGGCTTAATCTACACCCATTTCCCTCAATTTGCGCTGAGTTATTAGTTGGCAAAAACACGCACAGCTTGGTTGTTGTGTATAGTGTATAATATAAGGATTAGTTGATTAAGCCAACAATTTTGGCAACTAGCAACAGTAATGTTTTATGCTTAAATCCCAAGTCTAGACATCTCTTTAATTGAAAACGAAGCAGAGTAAGCTTCACGATTTACTGCTCTTTGCTTTCTTTAATTTACTTTTTTCCCCAATAAATATTTCGTTCAACCCTTTGCCACATTGCTTCTCGCTTCTCTCTGAGCTTCTCGCCCCCTTTTTTTTTTTGCATTAGCTTTCAATTGAAATTTTATCTCTGGATATAAAATTTGCTTTTACCAACATCGCTGGCATCTGTTTTGCTGCTACTACGTTTGCTTTTTTATCCATTACTTTACACTTGAATTATTACTTTTCTTATTCTTTTACTTTTCACTTTACTTCAGGGCTTTCTTTTAATTTGCAGTTTACCCTTTCCCCTCGCTTCTCGTGCTGCTCAATTAGCTGCTCTGTGTAGAAACTTCTTGCAGCGTTTCTTGTTGAACTTTCGCTTCTTATGTCCACACCGTTGCAGCTTTAACCGTGAGCGATGTCTCAACTTGACCTACTTGATGCCCAAATGGAAAATGGGGAGGGAAAATGGGGACGGGGTTGCGTACTTACCGCTGCATCCAGAGAGCTGTGGAGGGCGCGCTTAGTGCGACCATGTTGCACTTGGGGGCGTATCACAGTGTGTGTTGAAAACTCATTAAGGGCAGGAAAATAGTCACCGATGTGTGCTGCAAATGGAAAGGAAAAGAACACGTTTATGAATGTATGTAAATGTGTATGCGAAAGCGATTAACACACTGTAATTATAGCACAAGATACTTAAATACAAATGTATCTTCTGGCATGAGTGTGGAACACACCTAAAAGCTAAGCAGACAGCATGACAAAGACAAATCCGCTGTGAGTGAAACTTTGGCCCTGACTGAAAGGTGTCTCTAATGGGCTTAAGTTGCGCGCATGGCGCATGACAACTTGAGCCCATAATTAAGGCAAAGAATCCGCCACAGTTTGATAATTATTAAATGTTCCCAGATGACTGATAAGATGCACAGAGTAAACAATAAAGCATCTCTCTGTGTGAATATCGAGTATATAAAAGTAGTCAGAGTCTGTCTAATGTGTGATGCATGGCCATGGCCGGTGCTAAAATTAGCGAGTTCATAAATTAAGTATGTGATACAGATTTGGAACTACACACATTATATATGTATGTGGGCATCCGTATATGCATGCATGCATGTATGTGTGTGTTCTGGGAACTTGCTTGTAACGTAAAACACGTCTAATTAATGCAGACCAAACAGACAGCGCAGATGTCTGACATGCAGCAGCAGCAGCAGAAGAAGAGACTACGTTTTGTATCTTGCAGATACATTTCGCACATGCGTGGGCTCAGCTCTTCTGCTGCCGCTGCTGGCCTTAGCACTTGGGGCACAAGTGGACGCCGTGAGTGAGTCGCTTACTCATTCACTCACATGGCCAGCAGCGAGCAGCGAGAGCATTGAGCAAAACAATAAACCTTGCCACAAGATTTTGGGGGCCCCCTAAAAAGAAAACATCTTTCAATTTTAGCGACTGCCAAGTCTGGCAGACCAGCAGCATCGTCATCGTCATCATCATCTTCATCTCTTCTACCTCCAACTGCTGCTGCCTCATCTCCATCGAAAAGTCAAGACGCTTTCCAAGTGTCACACGCGTCAGGGCTTTTTTTTGTTGTTGTTTAACACAACGACGCCTCAAACAAAAACCAGAAAAAGTTTTCGTTTTTTTTGTTCGTTATATTTATGTTTTATTTTTATAACTCGCAACGTTTAACGCACAAAGCTGAAGAGCAGACAACTTGGATTCTTTTTAGCTCTGCAGATTTCCCTCTTCTCTTTTCTCTTTCTCTCATTTCTCTTCTTTTCCTTTTTGGGGCTCATGTCTTTTGTCATTGCGAATCAGTGATTCGCAATTAACGACACCAGATTTAAGATCCCCTCAAGGGACAGAGCAAAACCTAATCAATTTTCATTGTGTTCGTTAGCTGCATACCAAGTAAAAGAAGCGATGACACGAGTTTAAAGTGAAACTAATAAAGGTATTTTTTATTGCAAGTGCTGAGAGGAGATGAGATCAGTGGAAATTGAGCTGTAAATTTGCTGACAGCCATCGAAATTTGTATTCTAGTCCAGAGAGAATGAGATTTTAAATTGAAATGCTCAGCAAATATTTTTGCAATGACAATTTACGCATTTTATTTCTGCGTAAGTCAGCATTAAACTTGTCAATCAATTTCCATTGTGTGTTTGGCCAAATTTAAATTGGATTTTGAATATGAATACGAACAATTTTCATTCATATTTTATAACTATAAAAAACATTTGCCAACAACTGTTGCCAGCTGTTAATTGGCAAACATTGTTGTAGGCATTTTTAATAGCATTGTTCATAATAAATACTTCTGTGAGGAATTTGTTATAATTTGTGGCACGTTCATTTGTTTATAAATTCGAACATTTGTTTAAATTGCTGGGAGCAATAATAGAATACTTCGTTCATCAAGGAGAGGGGGTAAGTTTAATGGATCTGAAGTGACTAATCAATGTCTCAACGCTAATGACTTGCAGACTAATGCAAATGCCCTTAGGACATTCCAAATTACTTGCGAGGAATACTCGGCATGGGTGTGAAACTATTACAGAAACTAATTAACCCAAAACGAAGACACCCAATGATTGATAGTTGCGAGCGTTCTAATGAGCTGTGCTTCGTGGTGATTAATAAATAATAAAAATCGAGTTAGCAAGCGATTTCAAGATGGAATTTATGCAGTTTAATTGACCAGTTTTGTATTCTTGCGAGGGACCTTAAAAATAACTGCGAAAATGTTTATCAATTGATAAGCGGACTGCTGCTGGTGATAAGCGACGACTTATGATATCTACTATGTGGTTATAAATAGTCGAGTGTGGATGGCAAACGCCACAAAACACAAGAGGTCATAAAACATGCCTCGGCTGTTGAGAGAGAGCAAACGGCGCCAGGAGGCGTTACAAGGACCTTTTTGTAGTGGAAAATCATTAAAACTAGAACACAACAAACACACACACCATCACATACACACACTTAACAGATGCGCCGTGGGATACACGTTTGGCTAGACAGCGGGAAATTATCACACGAGATGCTGCGAGCTCTGCTCTCAGCTCGAGGCATAAAACATATGGCGCATTTTTAGAATGCGAGCTCAGGGTCAGAGCGGGGAACTGGAATTGGAACTGTGACTGCGACTGAAGCTGAGGATGAGGCTGAGGTTGGGCGTTGTCTGGTCGCGCACGTCCATCATCGTCTCCGCTGATGATGGGATTGAAGACCTAAAAATAAAATGAAATAGGAAAAGCAGACGCCGTTGTTTTTGTTTCTGTTTCTGCTTTTTTTTTGACGTTTTGACGAACTCATGTCATCGCCTTTCTTTGAAGTCGATGATGACGATGAGGATGCTCATGATTGTGTGGCAAAGGATTTGCTACGCTTGAGGATTAGTTGGACCAACAGTGCAGCGAGTGTGTTTACTGCGTTTATGTTTGGTTGTTTGGTTATGCAGCCGTCTCTGTTTGTGCGCCTCTTCATGGGGGTTACAACAGTCTCGGAAATTTTATTATCGCACACAGCCCGCAGTCTGTTAACTGAATCTCAATTGATTTTTCATGCAAATCCCGAATAAAATAAACGGCAGCTATCACTTGGCACTTGTCAACCCCCGCTTGAGAGTGAGAATAGGGGAAGAGTAGGGGGCGAGGGACTCGTATAACAATCAACACAGCGGCAACAAAAATTTATATTTATAACTTGCGTTGTCATAAAAAACAAAACGAATATATAATACTGCAAAGACATTAAAAAACATTGAGACACTTGAGAGTGTTTTTTTTTTCTTTTTATGGCTTGGCCAATTGAGGAACTAAATAGAGGAGAATATTCTCTAGTTATAAATTGTTATAAAGGGATTGAAAGGGGAATTCTATGGATATGATTTTCCAATTTGAATGATGAAAAATGCTGCGCTCTGCATTTTTCAATAATGGCTCCAGGCATTTAATATTAATGCTGAAATGTTTTGGAAAAATTATGATGCCAGGGGAAAAATGTTAAACCCAATTAAAAGTGCCTCATTTGGATTGCGTTCTTCTTAGGAGGAAGCCCATAAAATTTGTAACACTTCACGGTGAAGTTTCAACGGCAAAATATTAATAGAATTCTTTTTGGAATCAGGGCATAAATATATGGCTGGCTCCATAAACAGATTAGTGGCAGCTCCCCAAAGAGGAGAAAAGGGCAAAAGATGCACGAATATGGCAAATGCATTACGAATGCATTTCTTGAATCCGTCGAAATCGAATGTGTGCCTAATTGATAAACAAGACGAAGACGAACGCATTGCAGAAGAAGGAGGGGAGAAGTGAAGGGAAAGACAGGCAACTTTTCATTTTGTCGTTGTTTTTCCCTCAATTCATTTGTGTATACAGACATTTTCCTTCAAACTGAGTTGAAGTTTTTCAACTTTTGTGTTCTTTCGAGTTCTGCCTGCGCATAATTGAGTAATACACGCACACTCGCATAGAAAATAAAATTTCAATTGTTGCCGGGCAAACGAAAAACAATAAAAATGAAAATTTAAATGAAAAACAAACCCCCCGCTGCCGCCAAACGGGGGGAAATCAAATAAGGAAAGTCACGCACACATCATCGTCGTATCACAATTCAATTAAATTCTCTTTTTCGCTCTTCGCAGCCAGAACAAGCTTTTCAATTTGGGGCCAAATAACGTTGTATATATATAAAAAATAAAATGCTCGGAAAAATAAAGCAAATAAATTGCGAGCACAATTATTCTTTGGCATTTTGATAGCAGATAAATTGTTAATGACTGTTTGCTTTAAATTTTGCTAATTGTTATTGTTATTTCAGCAGAAGTTGTGCCACAGATACAAATGTATCTTTTCAATTACAACAGCAAACTATTTACAAATTGGAAATTTTATTTGAAATATATTTGTTTCCATGATATTTAACACAATTTTCGTTTAATTCTGGATAAATTAGAAACTTTATTTGCTAGATAAATTGAAAACTTTATTTGAAATAGTTTTACCATCAATGCTTCTCTCGATGTGGAACACAGATTTCATGCAAGCAAAATTAACTGCAATTTGCCGCAAATGAAAAACTTTCTGCAAGCTGAAGCATATGATTATAATCTAATCAAATTGATAGCGTTGCACGCTTATCGGATTAACGACAACAAATTGCAGTTGAGTGAGCACAAATTGTTTTTGCACCTGAATTTGCAGTGGGAAATGGGAGATGCAACAACCACTTGTGGCAAACACTGCAGCATGCTACGCAATGCCACAAACTAACAACTCCGAAATTTGGGTTAAACGCAAACTGTGAACAATAGTCAGAGATAGAGAGAGAAGGTGGCAACTTCACAGGCTGAATTTAACAGCATTTTGCATGATTTGCACGTTTCAGTTGAGGTAAATTTGATTGAATTAATCAAGTTACACAGGTGAAAATGCAATTAAAACGAAGAAGACCGCAAAAGAGAAAGAGAATGAGAGAGAGTCTAGTATAGTCCACACACATACACAACGTTGCTGTATTTGATTGATATTGATTGAGGACTGTCAAAGTTCAATCTGCAAGCGGCTGCAGCGAAGTAGCGCTGTCTGAATTATTTATAAGCAACTCGATGTTGGATTGTATAAATAACATGGGCCACGATGCAAGTATAACAGCAACAACAACAACGAAAACGAGGCAAGAAATGGGAAAAAAGAAAACGGGCAACACGACAGCCAAGTAACAGAATCAGAAATCAAATTGTAACTTGAGAGCGCCCGCAGCCATGAAAGGACGTCACGTCGCATGGATTCGTGGGCTGTTGCTGTTGTTGTTGAATTGGGTTGGGGACTCATTCTCTGAGTCTTTGAGTTTGCGTCTTAGCTGCAACACCAAGCCACAAAGCCGCTTTGTTTGACACGACTCGTTGGTGGCGTGAAAAGCACTTGAGCCTCATAACAATTGTTGGACTTTTGGAGGCGCTCAGATTTCCGGCATTTAACTGAAAATGCACTCAGCAAATGAAAGAATGGCTCAGCGATTCTGTGTGGCCAACGAACTCCGCTGGCTCCTTTTGCCTTCCACAACCACAACCACAACAAGAACATCAAGAACAAACCCTCTCTATCAGGTAACGCATCTTTGATTGGGATTTGTCAGCTATCTTTTCGACTTTCAATTTCGAACATCTGAGATTATGATCAAGCACAACAAAAAGGTGTTTTACGTGTGGTCCCAATTTCGACAGTCATTCTAGGATTTTGGATTTGGGGAAATGTTTATAGGGTTGGGCACCTGTCAAACGCGGCTTTCAACTTTATTCGATTGCCTCATTAAGAGCGCATTAAACGCAATCGAAGCGCCATAAAACAACATGAGGCGTGGCCATCAAATGCATGTTGCATGCCTCTGCCTGGCCTGCTTGCAACATTCATTGCCTTGGTCTTGTGTCCATGTCCATACTACACGATGTCGTGCAAAATACATAGTTGACTTTTTACTTTTTTTTTTTTTTGGAGTGCAGCTTCCAATGGAAGCAGAACAGACAGCGGTTTGTTGCCAAGTGTGCGATACACTTGAAGAAATAAAAGGCCAGATTTTTATGAAATTATAAATTATTTTCACTATTAACAAAATGCGTATAAAGTTTATGTTGGAGTGGTTTGATAATCATACTTTTGTAATTTCAATTTTTAAGCTGTTTTTTGCGCTCCCCCTTTTTCGCTGAGTGTAGCCACTTCGTGCTCCCACTTTGCAGTGCTTGCTCCGCATCTTTGTTTATTTGTGGTGCATGTGCAATGCACATCTTTACAACAGGGTTTCTTCTGCCCAGACTGCGCCCTTTTGCATTTGGCTTCAATTAGGCGTTGCTAAAAATACTTTCATACTTGCTGGCGGCTGCTTTATTTTTGTTGCACTTTCCTTGCGCTGCGCTGCGTTTCATTTGTTTCTGTTTCTGTTTTGGGTTCCTGTTATTTCCCCCTCCGGCACTTGCAACAAATTAATTGCCCCGATGAATCGTCCGACGTCCGCCTTCTGTTGCATGCATAAGTTATGCACTTTCTGCCGTTCGTTGTCTGCCTCGCTCTTTATCTCTCTTTGTCTACGTGCCTTGCTCTCTCTCTCTCTCTGTGTCTTGTTTTATTTTGTGTTGATGCAACAATTTGTATAAATCAATACGCGTACTTGTTGACAGGCGCCTTCGTGGCGCTCGCCCCGTCGCCCCGTGGCACCGTTAACATCGCACCGTCTGTCATTTTCAATGAATCATCACATGTAACACATATTACAGCCGTGACCCTATTTCGATGTACGCCACTGTGCCGAACTGACCCTCCCGCTCAGCCCATCTGCCAAGAGGTGTAACATAAGTGTTGTAAAGACAAATTTCATTTTGATTCTACATTGTGTTTAACAATTTATTGGTTTGCATGATGTGAATTCATTAAAATTTGCATTGTCATTAGCAATTACGTTTTTGCATGTTGTGATTACTTTAACATTAGCATTAGAATTATCATTATCATTACCAAACCATTTTTGATATAATGTGTTTTCATTAAAATTAGCATTACATTAACATTATCATGGAGAAATGTCATTAGTGCTAAAATTGGTGTTATAACCAGCTTGGACTTTCGCTTTTGTATTAGCACTTTCATTATTGTGAGCTGTATGATTATTATTGGCATTATTATTATAATGTTTATTAGCTTTAGCATTGTCATTACAGTTGACAAATGTCATTACAACGTTGATAATGTTGCAACCAGGTTTAACTTTAGCTTGTGCATTATTATACTTGGCATTAGCATTTTCATTACTATATATTATCATTGCTATAAACATTATAATTCTCATTAATATTCTAATTGTAATTTTCTTGGCATATTGGATCAGAATATCTATTTCCATTAATATTGCATTAGCATTATCATTAAAAGTGATATTAGTATTAATTTTAATTTTCCGTTTTGTATTATTATTATTTTAATATTTGGAATTGTCATTATAATTATAATCCGTATTATTTTTGCAGTATTTATGGGACTATATTAATTTCATTATTATTCACGTTCACATTAATAGGTGCATTCATAATTAAATGCGCTGTTCCATTATAATTCACATTTGCATTTTCATTGTCATTGCTTCCTTGTTATTTCCATTGTCGTCATTATTATTGTTCACTGAGCTGTTTCCAGCAAAGTTGTGAATGGCAGGACGGGGATTGCAATTAATCTGTTTGTCGATCCCTACCCATGAAATTTCTCTTTCATGTCAAATTCGGACTGACCATTGCAATGGCTTCAAAGAACTGCAATGCGATGTCAGTTTCCTGTTACCTGCAATTAAATACCTGCAAAATCTCATTAAATCTCACATGGCGGGCCAAACAATGAGCAGACATCACTTTTTGTTAACATTTTCCAGTACTACGCACAATCTATAGTTGGAAAATAATAAACACCAAAATGGCAGAAAGTACCCATAGATACGATGTTATTGTTGTTGTTGTTGCTGACTGCATCTGTGTTATTTCAGGCGGAATGAATGCCGATGGCATTGTGCAAAATCATGAAGGCATATATCAGGGCTAGATAAAGATCATGAACCGAGGTTGCACCTGCCCCTTGCTCCTGTATATTCAAAGCCACAGCGGGGCACACGGCCAATCTGTGCGCAAAAACTAATAGAATAGACAATGCAAAAAAGAATTTAGACTTGAGTGGAGAGCGCAGCAGGCGGGCAAGAGTGAGAAATGCTCTCGGTTGGAAACTGTCGGTTTAGGTTGGTCGGACACTTCACTGACTGAAGGACTTTGTGGACGAAGCAAGCATCGCATTACACATTTGAGCCTCAATGCAAATAGTAAACTTTTACTTTTTCGACAACAACGTCGAAGGACGAACTGTGTGTGTGTGTGTGTCGGCATTAAAGATCCTTAAACCTAACACTTTGCACAATGGGTATTTCCAACATTTTATTTCGGCAAGTGCTTGCCAACTACCGCGTTGCCAAGTACTTTCCTTTTGCGCGCGTTGCGTTGCGACCGCCCATTGAGCTCGCAGGACACGCAGGATACCAGCTGCGTTGCTCCGTAGTTACAGGTAACAGACTCAGATTCGTCGTTAAGCCGTGAAATTTCACACCCGCTGTGGCTGGCTTTTCATCATCAAGTGATTGTCAAGTTGATCCTGAGCAGGTAAATCTTAATATGGCCACTCAAATCTCGCCAACTCATTGTTTGTTCTTTATCGTCATTCAACTGGACATTCAACTATGGGCCCAAAAGGCTTTAACTTGTTTGCCAAAGAGCCGCTGGTTGAGTTGCTATCTGCTTGCCTCCTTCCATTCACTATTTACTTTGTCTAGTTTGTTATTTGACTGCGTGTGCTCGTAAAGTTATTGGTTCTGATAACTGATAACTCAGATAAGTCGCCAACACTAGCACAGTAACTGTGTTCTTCTCTAGGGTGATGACTGTGCCTAATTGTCGCATTAAGTCATAAAACTAAACAATTTTAAGTATAGTCATAAAACGGCTGACAAGAACAGCAATTAAAGCTGTTGACTTGTAAAGCTAAGACTGGAATGGGAACCCACCAAAAGGTCAACAAGTTGTCCAAACTTGTATTGCCTTTAGTTGAACCTGGGCGTTAGCATTTAAGGCTAAAGCAAGTTCGTTCTAGCGTTGGCTTTCATTGCATTGTCTTTGTCTAATAGCAACTACAAAAAAAAAAGATGCTTTGTCTTGGCATATTCTTTATCAGCGATATTCATCAAATTATAGTACACTTTTTTTTGCAGCTGTGCCAGATTGACTATATATAGGAAATGCATTAAATGTAAATAAACGTAATATTATTAAGTGCGATTTATATGCATACAACATCATCATAATTGTGTTGTATGTCATTGACCAAGTGACTGAGTGACTGACAGATTGTTGAAATAAATCTCAATCGGCGTAAATTGAAATGATTTGTTGCCACACACACACAACACACACACTCACAATAGACGGACCCACGAGATGAGCTCCATCTTCAGCATTCAGATTCCGTTTCATGAGCTGCAGCTGGCGCCAGCAACAAAATGAAGTATTATTGTTGTTAGTTCCGTGGGTGCGGACAGGTTTACGTTTTGTTTACACTTATGGCATTAATATTAATGCGTATTCACTTCGAATCTGAAGAGCGTCATAACTGAGACAAGTCATGGATTGAACGAGGAACGAGGAAGTTATCAAATTAACTGCAGAAAAATGCATAAACAGAAAGCGAAGTTCTTAAAGATATTCTTATGGATACCGGTTGCGAAATATGGCAAAAATTTCATTGAGAATTCTTTGAAATTCTTTTTAGTGCACAATATAAAATCTTCTGATATTCTTAAAAGTATTCTCATGGAAACCGATTCAGAAATACATATATGAAACTAATTCAATGAAGAATATTTTAAATTTTAATAACGTTCTTTCAAAATAAAAACCCTCATGTTTATCAATGAACCCGCATAATTAAGCTAATATGAAATATTAAAGAGATTTTTGCTGAAACTAGTTTGAAAATATGGAAAATAATTCCGTATGAATTATTTTAATTTTAAGAAATGTGGGAGTAAAGGTAAAAATGAAATTCACTTGAAAATTTTCAAAGAAAGATATAGTAAACAGCTATTTGAAGTATTTTTCGTTACAACGCAACGCAATCCCATCAAATTATTCCCAGCACAATTTGCTGATACTTTAAAATGCACAAGCAAAAAATAAGTATATACAAAAATGTAAAAATATAAACTTTATCAGTTTGTTGACTGCAATTTGCCGCTGACCCACATTTCCCCCATTTCCCGCATTTTCTCCCATCTAAGGAGTCTTCCGAATTTCACTTAACGTGAACATAAACTGCAAATTTAGTATGTGTGTGTTTTTTCCCAATGTGTGGCAACACACTTTGTATATTTGGGGCTAGAATTGTGTTTGTGCTTCGGTTTTTGTCGACAATTTATAGTGATTGTGGCATAAACATTACGCACAATGCACGCCACAAGCTGCAAGCTGCAAGTTGGAAGTTGCATAAACATTGTTGCTACCATTTTTGGAGTTGATTGCCCGTTTCGTGGTAATGGCCAAGCATCGCTGCTGCTCCTTCTTCTGCTTCTGGCCCTTTTTTGTATACAGCTGAGAATTGTGTGTGAAAGCAATCTTTAGCTTCTGCTTCTGCTTCTACTTCTGTCGATTACCAACAATTGCAGACGCAGTTGCAGTTGCAGTAACTCTGCCAAAAAAGGAAATAAAACGCATGGCAAGAATGCGAAATCTTTCTCAGCATTTTCTTTCACTTTGTCTCTTTGTTGCACTATTGTTTTTTTTCTTCATTTTTTGTGTCGTTGTTGTACATGGCCATAACGGGTGTTTTATGTGGTCAATGATCCTTAAACAAACGTCTGAGAAACGCACTTCACTTCCTGGAATTGCGCTTTGTTTTAAAGCAAAGACAATGCACAAATAATCGGTAAGAATATTGATACGATGACAAAGATCGACAGTAAGATACTCTTCCCCTGTCTCCCCTCTTTCATTTCCTTTGATTGGCGGCGACATTTTCACCAGTAAAACTCCTTTTCAAATTGAGTGTATGTATAAAATGCGGAAGCAAAAAGGATAAACAACAAATTTCTCAGTGCATATCGACAGCTCGGGGCATTTACAATATTTGTGGGCGCGGCAAATGAGAGACACACACAACATATGTGGCAAAAGACTGTCGATAGAGTTGGCGCATTTCCAACTGAAGTTGAAGTTTCCACGCCCAGTTTAGTCTTATCGTTTTTTGGTTATCCATTGTTTGCCTAATTATCATGCGAGCCTAAAGTGGGTCACACCCACAGAGAGAGAGAGAGAGAGAGAGAGAGAGAGAGAGAGAGAGAGAGAGAGAGAGAGAGAGAGAGAGAGAGAGAGAGAGAGAGAGAGAGAGAGAGAGAGAGAGAGAGAGAGAGAGAGAGAGAGAGAGAGAGAGAGAGAGAGTGAGTGAAAAATAAAGAGATAAATATTCACATATCCTTGACTAAAAGTTAGCAGCTAACTTTTCACATTTTGTTTTAGGTTTTTTTTTTGCAAATGTGGAAAATGAGAACGTGTTTTATATGCGCATCTCTGAGGTCTTTTCATTTCACGCAAAAATGGCTTCACAAAGTTTTTGCGACAAATGCAAAATGTTTCAACAATTTAGTTGAAAAACACGAGTTTTTGGCCCCCGGAATTCAATTAAAATTCCACTTGGGGCTCTGCACAAAACTCTCCATGGAGTTGTCTATTACCCAGCTACTTGTTTTTTTTTCTTTGCCAGTCTTTTAGCCACCACTCACACCGCATTTGCATTTGGAAGCGTGCTCTCTGCTGTTGGTGCTCATTAATATGCCTCCGTCGACGGTTGCCATTAAATCATAGTGTGGTTGCTAGTTGCTCTGCTGGCTGCCTTGACCATTTCGGGCAAGTTGTCGGCTTTTGGCTGACGCAAATTTTGGCAAGCCTTAAAAGTATCACAGCAAAGTCAAAGACCCAGCGCCACTAAGCCAAATGTATCTCTATCTGCCACAAGGCCACAGTATAAAACCCTTTCCCCTTCCTCTTCTTTCTCCTACTCAGTAAAGTACAATTTGCTGATATTCTCGTCGAGTTGGTTATTTTTTTGGTCATGGTAATAACAATGTGTACGGTTTATTGATTTATTTTTGGCAAAATTCGCTAATAAAATACTCTTCATTTCCTGAGTGCGAATTTATGTAAATATAAGAATATGTGGATGGTGGCAAAGTATTTATTAAAAGGTTTAGAAGCTTAATTGAAAGAGAAGAGACGTACAATAAAAATAGTTTGCTATCTAGCTTAGCAGTGGACATGATGGAAATATGTCAAAGATTACAGCGTACTTGGTGATTTCAACATACTGATTTGATTTTAATAAAGTAAGCATAACGTAGTTGAAATTTATAATAAAATATTGGATTTGACTTGAAGAAAGTTAGCAAAGTATTAAAGTTGCTGATATATTTTATATCTGATTTGACTTGAAGAAAGTGATCACAGTGCTTGAAGTTTTAGTTATATTTTAATATCTGACTCGACTTGAAGAAAGTGAACACATTGTGTAAAGTTTCTGATATATTTTAATATCTGATTTGACTTTAAAACTGTGCGCAATAACTGAATTATTCTTTCCGTTAATCACATTCGGATAAAGTATTCAAGATTCTTAAAAATGATTAACTTGTAAACATTCTCTAACAAAAATAAAGATCAAAAGTAACACATGTATATACTAGAAGACACTTTATTTGTTTTTGGTTTTTGTAAATACTCTTTTCTTCTAAAAATATGCATTGCTTTTATTATTTTCCTTACTCTTCTTGCATTAATTAAATAAGTTTAAGTAGAAAAGTCAAACTTGTTTCTCTTCTAAACACCTTCTCTTGTAAAATATTCCTCCATAACATTCTATGAATGTGTTCCAATTATCATACTTTCTTTGCAGATATAATATTCCTTGATCACGCAGAGTATTTTGCCAGTCAGGTACAAAACTTTGTCTGCTTTTTGCAACTGGTTCTCAGTTTTTATTTTTCTTTTTTTTTGGGCGGCTCTTCATTTATGAGCTGGCGCATGAAGCAGCTGCTTGGGTGACTAAGTTCGGCAAGCACAAGTTGTATGTGCTAGGGGGCTAGTATGTGTTCTAAATAAATGCTGCATATCATGACGAGCAGCTGTTTGGCTCAAGACAAAAGCCGCTATATAAATGACAGGCGCAGCGACAGTGACAACAATAATGCTAACAACAATAATAACGACAGCAACAACAATGAGAAGCAGCCAAAATGATGACGACTCAATTGAGGCCACAGAAGTACGAGTATTCTTTTCATTTTATTTGCTGAAGAGCTTGGCAACTAAATGGAACTGCGATTATATTTGATAAGGGTTGTTGTTTTTGCTATTTTATTTATACTTTAAGAGGGGTAGAGAGCTGACACAATTTGTATGCCTCCTGTCGAAGGCCAGCAACTAACAGAAAATGGTATGAATATGGTCAAAAGTATTTCAAATTTGGTATAGATAATGGCAAACAGATAGACGCGATTATAATGATATTTTTACTTATACCTTTTTGTATATAAACATGGGAATTTATAAGTATCTACAGTATGTGAAGTGACTCAGTTTTAAGCCTTTTCCGTCTGACCATTTCATTCAATTAGCTTACCTGAAAGAGACAAAAGAAAAAGATGGGATTAGGATAAAGATAATTGAGATTATAATTAGCATATAAGGCAAGAGACTGAGAACAGAGACAGTCGGAAATCTCGGGAATTACAATTAATAACCCATTAATGCTGGCGACACTAAATGCTGGGAAAGTCTCTCCCTCTCCCTCTCTCTCTTCATATGTCTATCTCTCTAATGCACGCTGACATTGAACTGCACTTTGGGGGCAAACATGAATCTGTAGTTGCAGCTGAAGCTGTCACTGGAGCTTTCCCAACACGCTTTTCCTATAAATCACTCGAATGCAGCTCCCCATGCAGTAGCTGCCACAAATGTGAACTGGCGGATGTGCGAGTGCTGCAAAACGGGTTGCTGTTTAGAGAGGGGAAGAAGAAGGGGTTTGGGGAATGAACTCATAGATGGACAAACCGACGCACTTGTCGCCACTTCGATGGCAATTAAAACCAACAAGTTTTTCCCCCACACACACACAGAGACAATGACTGTGTAAGTGTGTTGGTTGCGAACAGTGAAATCGATATCAGTTTTCATATGGCGGAAAAATGGTTTCAGCTTTAACATTGCTGAGCCCAAGCACTGACTTCGTTTCTCCTCTTTGAAACCGCAACAAGGTCGTCGCTCAACTTTGTTGTTTTTTTATGGCAATTAAGTTCACGTTCAACAAGCAAACAACAAGATTCGCACACAGATGCGCCTACTGCGAAAAAGAGAATATTTTTTTGTTTGTTTTTTTGTTATAATCAATTCATAAAAAAGAGAAACAATTTATTGCTCCACACACACTGACACACACACACTCACACCCACATTCACTTGCGCTTTAACTGAATGTTCTGGCGACCTTGAGATTACGAGTACGCTCTTGGCAAATATGTGGAATAAAAAAAGAAATTAAATATTCATAGTATACACTACATGAGGGTGCATTAATCATGACATTAGAAAGTCATGCCAGTCATGTACACAACATATTACTATAACATATTATGTTATGTGGGCTGAAGAGTCCTCAAAATGCTGAAGGCCGATAAAAAGGATTTTGTTGTCCACTCGAGTGGCGATAACACAAGGATATTATGTATAGTTTGAAAATGCTACAAAGCTTAAGTATTTATCAATTGAATAATGTTGGTTATGTTATACATAATATATACATACATATGTATATATCCATCAATCAATAGTTACGCAATTGTGGTTTGGGGTTAGGAAATTTAAAGCTAGGTACTCTTGAAAGTAAATGAAAGTAAGTAAACATTCACAAACTATGTGTAATATATATTAAAAGTGATTAATATTGGTTGAAATAGCAAAGTAATTAAAGATTTGGATATTTAAAAATGTTTGTTATTTATAATATTATTCGCTATATCCATCAATCTTAACTTATCGCTTAGTCATTTCATGCAGTTTATTTTAAGAAATATAAAACTTATGTCGCTATTTATGTAGAACAGTGATTAATTTTTGATAAGAATTGCGATTTGTTTAAAAATTTAGTTATTAAAAAAATTATGTTATTTATATACTTCTTAGAGATCCATAAAACCCATAATTTAGTCATATCATGCAGTCGATTCATAGAATTATAAATATTCACTAAGTATTTATATAAACAGTGATTAATTTTTAGTTGAATCAAGGAATTAATCTAAAATTTAGATATATTATTTTTAAGCTTATTAGCAATATCTAGCGATATATAAAACGTATCGTGTAGTCATCTGATTCATTTGATTCTAAGAATTATCAATCATCTAGAAACCCTCTCAATTATCAAGTGATCTGCTAATTTTATACACTCATATTTATTTCAGCGAATTCTAAACTTGTTCTAACCAAAATAAAAGCAGCAATAATATTATATTTCATTCAAAGACAACTACTGTACTTGTTATAAAGCGAGTGACATTCAATTATAAAAGGAAATACGAGCTAAGATCATTTAGATGGTTTTTATTGAACCAACATCAAATAAGTAAAATCAAACAACTGTTACACAAAGCCTGCACATTTGGCCAAACAAAAGTTGGCAATATGGACAAAATGCAATTAGTTGCTTTTGTGTTGTTATTGACAATATGACCAAAAATTTGCATTTGCCAGTGCGATAAATTGCAATTAATTGCTATGATTTTTGACACTCGATGTTTGGTTGCTCGTTTTGCTATGAATGGCTTTTGCCACATTGTTGTTCCCGCATCCTTTCTCCGCAGCTCTCGCTATATCTTTATGCAACTTCAAACAAAGCAGCAGCTACAAAAAAGGCAACTTGTGTTCAGTGTTCAAAGTGTTCGAGTTCAGTGAACCAATTTAATTGATTTTGCTGAAACTGCGGCAACGAGAGACATGCGAAAGTACAGTAATTAACTGTAAAGGCAACACACACACATTAAGATATATATATATATAGTATATAGTGTACTTGGTGAATGCTGTCATAATATGGTTAATTGAATAACTGGCCAGCACTAATTGCTAATTGAGTCTAAGGCAAGCGACATTAAGCAGCACAGACAGAGCACAGGACAAGTCAGCACATCCTCCACACACACACACACACACACATTATAGCATGTTGTGGCTCGTTTTCCTCCCCCGAACAGGAAATGCAATAAATTAAAAGCGCGACGCTCAGCGAATGAGACTCAAGATGACGGAGGAAATGACGTTGACGCTCAGGATGCGAAGGCAAAAGCTAAAATGGAATAAAATGTGAGAGCTGTTGCCTTGGCTAAAATGCGAGGAGGCGTCGACATGCATTTGAAACTTAAATGCCAGCCACGCCCTAAATTGTTGCTGTTGCTTTTGCTTTTGCTGCATATGCAAATTTGTGGCACAATTCAATGGGAAAGAGTTTGTGTGTGTGTTGTAATCCGAGACTTGCCCAGGTCGTGTCATGTCATCCTCGTTGCATATCATATGTTGTAAGCAAAGTAAATAAGTTGCCCCACTAAAACAATGCTGAAGGACAGAGTCAACCCTTGTGCCCCTTACTAAGTACACACACACACACACAGACATGACATCAGCCAGCACATAAATTATAGAAGCAAAAGACTTTTCTTTATCTCATTTGTTGTGTTGTGACACAATCGATGCATCTTGTTTAATATTAATTACTTGAAACAGACAAGCCAATATGCTGGGGCACAACACACACTCTTCTCTACTCTTCACAGCTTCCCCGAAAAGGATGCAAGATAATCTCAAGGGTGCAGCATCGTTTACTGATTACATTTTACACTTAAGCCTGGTGCCAAGGTCTCGCTTAATAGCCTTGGCAAGAGTGCAACTGAGCAACAGCTGAGGTTACTCTTGCAGCTTACTAAATTATGCAAAGCTTTACACGACTCCAAATGCTGCAGCAAGAGTTTTCCTTGGCCAAAATGTGGGTCAATCACTGGCTGGCATCCGTTAGGAAGAAGGTGAGGAGGAAATGAAACATTTTTCCAATTACCTGGACTCGTTATGGGTGGCACAAGTAAAAGTGAAATTTCCAAATCAAAAATCAAAATCGAAATGAATCGAACTCGACTTTCTACTTCTACGTTGGGCCAACAGACAAAGCTGACAATGAAAGCGAACAACCCGAGCATGACGACGAGAGAGCGCAGCCCACAAAAACACAAACACAAACAATGCCATCAAATGGAACAAATGTTCAGACACATTTCCGAAATGATCGCAAAACATAAATTGCACAGAGCAATTACATGTGTTTTTTGTTCAACAACTAAACTGAGATGACGGAAGTGAGTAGAAGATGGAAGGCACAGAAATGTGTAGAAAATTAAATGATTTTCATCTTACAACATGCAAGGTAATTGAAGCTAATTGGGTTATAACTTATAACCCAAAGTCAGGGCTTAATTGATCGCTTAGAGAGACAGTAGCAGAATAGCTATCTATACATGTAGATATAGCTGAAGATACACATACGAGGAGATACGCAAAATATATAATCATAATGTAAATTGGCTTAATTGTTGTATTTGTCGTGTCGTATTTTGGCTGATCACTGGTTTGACCAGTTCGTCATCACAAAAATGATTCAGGCGATTCATTCCAAGAAAAACAGCTTCATATTCTACGAATCAGTTCGTTGTCATGCTAATTGTACATTCTTAAAGCAGAGACCGGGAGCATCCCCAGCAGCGTTTAGCCGATTCAGATATAGATAGATATTCGAGTGTTTTGCTTCTTTCTTTCAATCTTTGCGAATGGACTAAAAGTGGCGACGCCACCTGACCTAATTTGATTGAGCAATTTGCTACTTAAGTCGATTGCTGTTTATTAGATTTACAACTACTATTGCGTCCATTTGCATCTGCAACTGTAGTTGTATTTGTATCTGTCAGATACACTCTCTATCTCTCTGTTATGTGGTGCGTGTTGAGCTAATGCTCAAATTTGATTTGTCAACAACTCGCCACTAAATTGAACACATCAGACACTTTATGCGTTGTTCTAGCGTGCGGTAATTAAAATGATTATCTTTTAAGGTAATTTATCATATTAAGCTTATTTACAGCGCTGACGTCGCACAGGAAGTCTGCCCCAAATAAATGAGCCCACAATCGCGTACATTTTAAGCTACAGATACACTCGGCGTACTTCCGGAAATATCTCCAAAGTTTTCTTTGCTCGCAACGGAAGCGAGCAGAACTTTCACTTTTGTAATAAAAAGTTAAGATCATTTCAAGCTAATTGCATTCGGATTGCTCAATCACAAATCAATCAATTCTAATATAAAGTGAAGCACACTTTGCCACTGTCTATTTGCGTTTCCTTGGAAATGTGCCACCTCGTGTTGTGCAATTTTCTAGCAGATTTTATTGCTTTACCCTCAATGCAAATACTTAACATATTTGTAGGCAAATTTCGGAGTGGAGCAATCAGACAACTATTTGTCTGTCGTACAAGCAGCAGTGAATAAACAAATAAACAAACAAGCAGTTAACAAACATACAATTATATATTATAAACAAGCATTTCAACCCTCCCCCCATCGACAAACTGTCAAATGGTTATGTGAGCAGATCACAGATAGAACACAGCAACTACGATATGTAGAAAGAGCAGCTTGTTGTTTATCTGCCTCGTTGTTGCTGTTGTTTATTCTCCTCGACGGCTTCTTATCAGCGAACGCAACGACGCTGTCCGTAATGCCAATAAATGGGAGTCAATGCAATTAGCAAAATTGGGACACAGACTAAATCGAATTGGAGCGGATCAATCTCGAATGTGTTGCAACTGTGGCACGAATGAAATTGACATTTCCCATAATTAAAATGCCAATTCATTTTATAGGCACAATCACATTTGTAATACAATAATTTATAAATTGTTCTAATGCCATTTAATTTGTTACACACACACACACCTGCTGACTCACAATTGACTTTTGCCACATACATACGTAGAAAGCGCAGCTGACTCAGTGACGCACCAACTGTCCCCCTCCTTCCTTACCCCCTCCTCTCAACCACTCTTGGCTTACCTTAACTCGACTTACTGGTATTACGACCTTTTTATTTTAAATATATTGGCGTACGACTCGCTTTATATACTGCATTATCGCTTTACGTCGCCACCTACTATATAGCTTAACACATTTGCTTTTTGTAATGATTACAAATACACATATATATATATTACACACACACACGGTTGAGGCCTTTGTTAGTTGGCAATTTAGTCGTTAAAAGTTCCGTCGTCATTTCTTAAGCTGATGATTCACCTGTAAAACTACTTTGAGCTATACTTCTTTCTCTAATCCAAGGCAATTTAATGCTATACGGTGTCGTTGCCCTGTTCTTTGGCGAAAACTTAATAGGGGTATGTCCAATAATAAATACTTTTAATCTTGATTATATTTTTGTGGAAATGTTAAATGTAATAAAGAAACTTTGTGACTAACAGATGATTATTTATCATTTTTTATATATTTTTCTTCTTATTTAAAATAATATTATAAATAAACATTTTCAAAATTTTCTGCTGAGAAATATGATTAAGAAATAAATACTTTTAATCTTGGTTATATTTTTGTGGAAAATTATATAGAATTGTTAAATGTAATAAAGTAACTTTCGGACTAACAGAAGATTACATTCATTTTTTGTTCTTATTTAAAATAATATTATAATTAAACATTTTCAAAATTTTCTGCTGAGAAATATGATTAAGAAATAAATATCGCACTCATTTCTATTGCTAAGGAAAATTTCCATACAAAAATATATTTTTGTACAATATGAGAGCAAAACTTTCGGATATGATTATTACTAATGTGGTTGATGAATATTTTAATGTAGAAGTTTCTGGTTTGTATGTTATATGATTAAGAAAAGATTAAATTCTTTTGAAAACGGAACTTCATTTAAAATGTAGAGCATATTTGTCACATATTTTTGTATTTTCATATATTATGATAAATGAACTTCCTGTTCCTAAATTTTATTCTTTTCGACAAATCTAAAACTTCAAACTACAATTTTTGTTATTGCTGATTTCAGAAGCTTTACATAATGTGATAAACTTTCCGCACAACAAACTTCACATTCCTTTTCAAAACCCAAAACCACTGCAAAATTCCATTCTTTTTGATAAATCCAAAGCAAGTACATATTTGTTGCTAATTTAATATGTATACATATATTTTTATATTATGGCAAACTTTCTGTAAATATCCTCTTGCAGATATGAATAATACCATTGTGGTTGTTGAATGTTTTAGTCCCAACATTAGTAGCAATATAAAGCTATGAACAGTCCGAATACTTTTGTGTGTATTTGCAGTCACACGCACTCACAGATAACTCACTCAACTCAACTCAACTCATTTCATTGTTTTGTTTAGCAATCTTGTTGCCACATGCTATTTTCGAATATGTAGTTGCATTTTTACACAAGTGAACACTAATATTCGCTAATGAGTGCATTCGTTACATATTTGTTTGTAAGAAAGAAGAAAAAAAAACAACGTGCCAATTGAAAAGTCGACTGCGAAATTCACTTGGGTAACAATTGTCTGACCTTATGGATGAGGAAAGAGAGTAGCAGAAGCAAAAAAGTAGGAATGGAACCACTTGGAAAAGTCGCACAAAGCTATCAAGCAGATGATCTAAATACCGAATAGCTGCACCCAAGCGTTTATGCTTAATGGCCAGGAGATGAGTGAGAAAGAGAAAAAAACGGGGAAAAAAACAGAAATAAATGAAAAATTTATTAACTCGCCACCCCAAAAAGAGGAAAAGAGAGCTCTAAAGCGGGTCTGGAGGCAATTCAAGTCCCCTTTTTGTTTTTTTTCGTCGTTTTTTTTTTTTTTTTTATATGTTTATCAATTAACGCGCTTGAACAATGGCAACGCACTCAAGATGCCAGCATTGGCTCTACTCTAATCTGGCAACTTGGTCCGCTCATCCATCCGTCCGTCTGTCTGTCCGTCTGTCTGTCTGTCCGAGCTACTTTATGGTTCGTTGGCTCACTGTGTAAGTAGCGCACAAGCAAAAGCAAAAGCGAAAGAAACAGAAACGCAGCCACAGCATTCGCTTATCAAAGTAGCTCGTTGTGTGCCTCAGATAAACTTGGAGAACTTCTTGGGCCGAAGCTCTCACTCTCTCTCTCTCTCTGACGGTGAGTGCAGCTGTTAGCGGGTCAACAAGCTGCATGCCACTGCATGTTGCAGAGAGAAGCACTCTGCGAAGGAGGCGAATCGACATCGAAAATGATTCAGATAATAATAGAATAAACAAGCTAAAGCTAGCATGCAAATGCTCTCAACGCATTTTATACTTTTCACTTTTTTTCCTCGAGGAGTTCTTCAAGTTGGCAACGTTTAAAGCAAATATAATAGTTAAATAAGAGATTGAAGATTTTTACTTGTACTTTTTTTATTAGAGCCTTCGTGTTAATTTGATTGACACTTGGCGCTGTTCGTCTTTTGTTTTCTTGGCGTTTGTGGGTTAAAATCCCACTACGTTGTTTTTGATTGTTCAGTGAGTCAGTTGCAGTATTTTCAAGGGTCAATTGAGGCATTAGAAACTTGGTTCATGGTTGCATCAGGCAGGTCAAAAGAGTTTAACACATGTTACAAGGCGAATTTCGAATGCATTTTAATTGCAGCAAAAGCTCGCGTCTTGTGTGTGTGATAAGCCATAAGCGGACAGCTGTCGACTTTAGACTCTAGTTGAGATTGTTTGACTTGGCAGAAAGTTTGTGTGTGTGTAGTTCAAGTTTTCTCGTTTTGTAATGTTGTAAATTATTTGAAATGCTCCGACAAAAAATGGAAACAACATTACGACAACGTAAACAGAAAATTTTGTCGAGTCGCGTCGAGTGTTGCAAGCAGTTCAGTGAACCTCGACGTCATTCGTTTGGATCGTTGGGATGTCGCAGCGGTCGCAGAGAAGAGAGTTTGTTGTTGTTTAGTTTTCAAAATAAGCACACACCTACGCACACTCACACACACATAAGCACACAACACACCCATCAAGAGCAACCAAACTGATTGCATGACTGATTTTCTCTCTCTTACTTGCTCTCTCTCTCCCTCTCGCTTGCTTTATGATTTTCTCTGCGCCTCTTTGATATGATATTGCAATATTCGCAAATGATTCATATTCATTCATTCGCATTTACATTCACATTTGCACCGGAAGAGCAGAGCCTTCGCTTGGCCAGTCTAGCGTGTTGTCACATTTCCGTTGCGAATATTCTACACCACAAAAAAATATTCATGAGTACTCGAAACGCACTCATTGTCTAGCATGATTGCGCATGCCGGTCAGCTGGATGCCATTCTCTAGCTCTCTTGCATAAATTAGGCAACCAGACAGACGTCAGACGCGACTCATTGCCAGCCAAAGATACTTTTCCATTAAGCAACCCCACGACGAACGAAACATTATTTATTATTTATGCTACCCTGCAGAGCAGTCTTAAAGGGGTATATTCTAGTTAAGCAGATTATTAGAGACTATAGAGTATCTTTCAGTTGTCAATGCCTCACCTTTGTAAGCCTTTTTTTCTTCCTTGTTTATTTTGTTTTTGATTAATCATCGTGTGCACCTCGATTTCAAGAATTTCTCAATCAACTCGCTGCATTGTCAATGGACAGCTTCAGCTTCACTCTGTGCATTTGGTCCCATGATTGTTTTGTTTATATTACCTCCCTGGTTCAAACTATCTCAGACCCTGGCCAAGACTTCATTCAGGAAGCGCTCAATTCTCATGCTTCTGGCATAAACAAGACACATTCAAGTGCTTTGATTCTGAGCAGCAATAGTTTATATTTGTTGTTTGAAAATGTGGCTGCACCTTCTTTCTTTCTATGAATATTTTTGTGTGTGTTTTCTAGTGCTGTAAGCTTGCACTTCCTGGCCGCGTCTCCCCAAAGAATGAAGGCTGATTAAACCAAATGGGGAGGCAGCAGCAGACTGGTGACTAATCCACAGCACAGCGTCGTCTGGCCATCAAAAGTTCGCCATTGTCTAGGACTGTAGTTGTATCTGTAACTGTGTATCTGAATATCCACCCTAGTCAGCCTGCTGCAAATAGAGTCATAAATAACTCCCCCTTGATATAAATGGATTCACTCCCCAAACGAAGTGCAGTTCCTTGGATGTGTCACGCTCTTTAAAAGGCACATTCACTTGAGGTGTAATCCCGGCACTTCAAATCTACCCTGCAACATTGCAGCAACAACCCCTCCACACAGAATTGCGTTAATTATTGGGCCACGAAGCACACGTGTCGCAGTCAAAGCCTTGAAAAACGGCAACAATTATTAAACAAATGGCAAAGCATAGCAATAAAACTCAAAATTATATTGGCGAGAATCAATTTTATTGATTTCTATCTAAATAGCGACAAATTTCGCAGCTCACAACAATGCCACCTACACACAAAAGATACAAAAAAGATACGAGATACTCTCGTTTTAGCAGCAGATCTTTAGAGACACAGTTGTCTTTTTTTTTTGGCCTGGTCTGTTGTGTTTGCTCATGTGGCATCAACGTTAAAAGGCCAGACAAGAGAAAAGCATTAATATGCGTCACTGTTGAGGTCTGTTTAGCATTTGCCGGCTCTGTTCTTGGTCTTGGTCGTGGGAGCCAACAACCTGAACGCATTCGACGACACTTTGTCGACTGCCACGTCAGTTGCAATTTGTAACGATTGTGGAACATTTACGCCTATCTCTCTCTCTAGTCGAGTGGTCATCATCATCATCATCATCTTAATTGAAAATCAACTCAATTTACGGCAACGGCAACGGCAAAACTCTTAAGTATGCCAAAGAAGCTTCAAGCTCGACTTGATTGAGTCAGGTCAAAAGAATTTAAATGGACTTCAGTTCTCTCTCCCTCTCAAACGTTCAAACGGAAGCCTGAGCATGCATATTTCAACGTTCCCCATTTCCTCTCTGTCTCCGTTCTGTGTTGCAACTTGAGTTGTTGACATTTGCATAAATTGCGACATCCAAATGTATTTTTTTGGGCCTGTGGTCGCATTATGCGTTCGAGCATTTAAACGTGCTCAGGCTGACTTGTCAATTGAGAGCTTGATAGCTTGCCTTGCCAGACAATTAGACAGACAACTGACTAATTAGAACTCAAAAGGAACTCAGAAGAAATTCGCATAGATCCAGGAAATGCTCAATTTTAGCTCATTCAAATTCAGATTCTAATTTTAGTCATTCAACTTCTTACCGACTCGACTCCTACAATACACAAACATGATTATGTTCTAGGCCGGGTTAAGCACTTAAATGTAATTATCATTACTTCACTGACGAGTTGATTGTGTCATTGTAGCCGCATTTAATTGCGCAAAAATCACATAAATAATAAAAGAGAAAAAATACAATGGCCCACAACAAGTTGCCAAATACAGTTTTTGGTCAGAATGGTTGACCAAAGCCACAGTCAAAGCATTTAAGGTGCTGCTGACCTTTTGCGTCCGACTCCAAAATGAATGTTGCATGCATAAAACAAAAAAAGTTTGTACATAAATGTTCAAGCAATGCCATAAACAAAAAACGAGAAAGGGGGACAAGAATAAAACTAAATAAAAAAATAATTTAAAAAAAAAAACAATTGGCTATATTGAAAGATCTTGGAAATAAAAGAAAGCTGACACATGTATTAAGACCTTAAACATGTTGAAATGAGCGAGTTTGTATGTGCCACAACGAGAGTAAAAGTGGCACGCTCTGATTGTATCAAAAACACACTTGACTTGAAAATCGATAAACAAAAAGCAGCCAAACATACGTGAGTGAAGGTGCCGCAAAAAAAACATCAAAAAACCCCAAGAGATTTGCATGTGAAAACTGCGAAGAAATAATGCCCCATGAATGAAAATGAAAACAAATAACAAAAATAAAGCAATCAAGAAATAATAAAAAGCAAAACACATTAGCGCCTTCATATCAGCAATACTACGTGAGATTTTGATAAAACTGTCGCCTAGATAAAACGTCAAACTTCAAGCTACTCAATTCAACTAAATGGACATTACGACAATACATGATAAATACACACAAGAAAACAGAACAGAACAACAACAGCAAAAACTACTTGTACTTTGCTGATAGTCAAGCGTGCTAAAGGCGAGGACAAGTTCACGGGAACCCAAGCTGCTGTTGGTGTTGGTAACTGCCACAGGCAACTCTTCGAGGCACGTGCAACGACTGTGATCAGCAGAATAGCAGCAGCTGCCTGAAACTAGTTAACTACTGTTGTTGACCTGGAGTGTGCTGCACAGCAGGATACCCTAAGAAAACTCTTTGATGCACAGACGGAGGGAGAAACTCTACTGATTAATTACGAGAAATTTGCAAACCTTTTGCTAAGCTACCGTAAAAATATTATATACTAGCAGTAAACCTATTTAGTTATGCAAAATATATCTAACGGAGAGTTAATATCTTTCTTCACAGCAATCAACTACTCACAAAGAAAACTCGCTAGAATTGCGTGCTAATATATCTTACAATAGATAACTTCTTTCATAATATTATAAAGTATAACTATAGAATAGTATTTGGTATCTAAACCAATGCTGTACATTTTGTGTTCACCAATATTTACTATCTAATACTCTTATTTTACATTTTTTCAATTTTAGAGATCTTTAACATAAAATATCATTTTAAATCTGCTCAAATCATAGTTTATAATAGCTATCACTTAAATTTAAACTTTTATAATCTTTACTGCAGATTTCTATCTTACAATAGCTCATCCGTTCATTAAATTACATAGTATGCTCATCTATTAAATACAATATTATAAACTTCTTGTCCAACTCTACCAACTACAGACATTTAGATTGTTTTAAAATAATATCTAAGAAATATTTTTGTTTTACTTTAAGCATTATTTTTCTGTTAATAAATGTGACAATCTTAAAAGACTTATCTATAGAAATATTGTATTTTTTCTCCACAAATAAATGCTATCTTATATTTCCACATAAAATGTGCGCATTTTAGATTTATTTAATATGTGATCTAAGTAATATTTGCGTTTTACTTTAAACATCTTCTGTCACTATCAATTTTTCTGTAAGTGTTTATATTAACAGACTTTATCCAAGTATGGCAGCTCTCATAAATGTAAATATCTTTATGGAAACAAGATATTGTTTTATCATCGTTAATGCCTTCATTAATGCTTCCTAAAACAACGCTGCAAGTCCTGTTCATATTTATCTGATATTCTTTATTCGATTTTTTATGTTCAGCGCCAGCTTAATGGGAATTCAAAAGTTTTGTCTACCTTATACAACAATAATGATAAGAAGACAAAGACGGTGAAGAAGAAGAATGTGAAGAGAAGAGGAGGGGAGGGGGAATAAATGTAAGCTGGTTTTACAAGCTCAAGGTTGTTGCGAGTTCAGAGAAGAGTTGCGTGACACTGGTTGAATGTTACTTGGTTGCGGCAAAGAATATTTAACTGTCATCCATCAAAATGCTCAATATAAGTTTAATAGCAATGTCAACAGGTATGTTGATATTTTTCTATAAAAAACTTTTCTTAACTAAAAAAGTTTCGAGTTGAAGCTGAAGCTTTTTACTTTTGATGATGCTTGGCACCACTGTGCGCAAAGAGCTTTTTGTGAACTTGATTGGTAACTTGTTTTTCTTTGTGCAAAAACTGAATTTTGATTAGTTCTTGCCACACACACACACACATGAAACTTTGAGGCAGACAACTTTCAATGGGAATAAACTCAACTAAAACTACAACTTCGATGTACGATGTATGTACGTGCCACACATATTTGTATAGAAAAGTTTCGTCGTACTCACCTTTTGACTCCGCGTTGTCAGCTGTGACGACTGCGATGTGTTGCAAGCAGCAGCATATGTTGAGCAACAGCAGCGCTGTCGGCAACAGTTGTTGCCACTGTCGTTGTTGTAAATGCAAATGGGAAAGCGACCGAGGCATTTTCACGTTGCTGAAACTGAATTCTCTCAAAATCTTAAGAATGCACAGCAATTGCTTTACTGTTGTTGATGTTGCTGTTGTTATTGTTGTCGCGTCTCTTTTTATTTGTGTTTGTCGCTTTGTGGCAGTAGTAATAGTAAAATCTCTTGTTCTTGTTGTTGTTATTTGTGTTGTTGTTGTCGACTGCAGCAGGCAAATGTGGTGACATCACACTTCCACTTCCCGTGTCAGCGACTTTGACTTTGATGAGAATGCAGCAGCAGCGTAGAATATGATGAGTGCAGAGCAGCAGCAGCAGCAGCAGGCATCACTTTACCGTTGTTGTTGCCAATTGGATTTGAATTTAGTGCAGGATGCGCGTAACAACAACAAAATACAAAACGGAATTGAAAAATACTTGTGCACAGTGGTGTGTTGACGTTGTTGTTGGCAACTTCCCGGCGCGATTTAAGTAGTGTAAACACAACACGTTGATAACTTTATTTGCATTCACAAAAATTATAGTGCCATTGATGTGCTGTTGTTATTGTTGTTGTTGCTGCTTGTGCGTTAATCGTAGTCTGTTGTAGTTCTGGTTTTGCAACGCCGTTGTTTCTGTTGCAAGCTTTCTGCTCTTCTCTTTTATGTTTTATATATGGGAATTTTTGGCGTTTACTTTGTATTTCTTTATTGTGACTGTCTTCAACTAACAACGAAATTAAATTATTAAATTTAGCTTATGTTGTGGCATTTGAAATCTTTTGACATTAATTCAATTTATTTAATGCCCTTCGTTTTGTTTTGCACGCGCACACAAACACTCACACACTCTTATACACTCGCACACAACAATCCATGCACATATACATATAAGCTCTAAAACAGCCGCTCTACGCGCTGGCACAACAAATATGTTGCAAGACACCCGCGCAGCGCACCACGCTCGATGAAAATTATAGCGAAACTGACGAAAGGCGTTGAAAACGCAGTGACCATATCTGCATTTCGATAATGTACTTTTTTTGGTAGCAAAATATACCACAATATACCACTCAGCATTTACCGCAGCCATGGCGCAATTTGAATATTCCCCACAATTAGCATTTGATTAAACAAAGTTTTCATGCCATTCAAGAATTCTTTTCAAATAAATAAGATTTAATATTTGAAAAAATTAATAACTGACAAAACAGCTGACGAGATATCACACATTTTGAAATTCTTATCGATATATCGATAAATACGTTTTGCGTGTGGCTCTCATTTTCTACGGAGCTATTTATATAGCGTATTGTTTTATATTAATCAATAATTTAGTAATTTTAATAATTTTATATTTAATAAGATATGAGCGGTCAATATAACAAGTGCAAGCGGCTGTTGACTAACAGCTGTAGTCTCTGTTAAATCCAGCAGTGTTAAATTGAAATGATAATGAAGCTTGTATCAATCAGCTTTTTGTCACGTTGACCTAACAGATATCGCGCCTTTCAATTGGAATTTAAATTTTAATGTTTACCTGGCGCAATAGATAAATAAGTAAACTAAATTAAAATTACGATCTTATATTGAATTGTTGTGTTCTTTTATTATAGAGGAACAATAATGAATAACAATTTAAAAATATGCTTAGAATTAGGTAATAAAATACTTGCATATACAACTTAAATATAGGATCGGCAAAGTTATTTATATAACTACGACAACATCTGCTTAGTTTCGCTTGCCATTGAGGCGATCCTGAATCTGCTGCAGACTCAGACCCTTGGTCTCCATCACCACGAAGAGCACAAAGAAGAAGGCAACAACCATGAAGATAGCAAACAACCAGAATGCATAATAGGCACCAAGCGCGTCGAGTGCAGGATAATAGCGTGTTACCAAGAATCCAAGAGTCCAGCATGTGCTGGCCACCACCGACGAAGCAACTGACTTGATATTTGCCGGGAACATCTCACCCAACACAGCCCAAGGCAACGGACCAAAGCCGGTGCAATAAACAATGTTGTAGAGAATCAAAGCGGGCACCGGCAACCAGAGCACACTGGAGATGTCCTTAACCACCAGCTGCATGTAGAAGAAGGCGCCCAGCGCAGCCAATCCCACACTCATAATGCTGGACGAGATGAGCAGCAGCATCTTACGACCCAGACGATCCACAACGATGGGCGTCAGACCCGAGGAGCTGACTTGCACACAGCCAATGATAATGGTGGCAATGGCCGGATCAAGTCCTGTGTTGGCACTGGCAAAGATGGACTGACTATTGAAGAGCACCACATTGATGCCTGACAGTTGCTGGAAGCAGATGAGGCCGGCAGAGATGAAGAGCGCCTTGCGATTGCTGGGACTCTTGAACAGATCCATAAATGTGCCCTTGGTGGCCATAGCTTCCTCCACATTGGCCTGAATTAGCGCCATCTCATCGTGCACACCTTCAGCGCTCTGGCCACGCAGGAATTGCAGTGAACGCACTGCATCCGTTTTGCGCCCTTGCCGGCAAAGTAGTAAGGACTCTCGGGCATGAAGAAGAAGACCACATCGGAAAGAATGGGCAGCACAATGCAGCACCATTGCAGCGTCATGTAGGAGACAAACGGGCCAATGGCGTAGACATAAAGAATGCCAGCTGTGAAGAAGAGAAAAACGAGAGTGTCACGATGGATAAACAAAGAGAGTTCAATTATCTGGCTACTCACAAACAATGAACAGCTGCATCAGCGATCCAGTGGCCCCACGCACATTGTCTGTGGAAATCTCACCGACATACATGGGCTGCACGGTCATCACAAAGCCAACGCCAAAGCCCTGAACGAGGCGGGACAGGTACAAGATCCACACCTCCGAGGCGACCATGTTGAGCAGAAAGGCGACGACAAAGAAGAAGCTGCTCGAGAGCAGCGTCCACTTCCGGCCAATGCGATCAGCCAGTGGTCCAGCCACAAAAGGCGCAATCAAGGCGCCAATGGCAATCAGCGATGCAATCCAGGCATCTTCATCGGCAGTTATAGGTCGATCCAAGGGCGAATCGGAGGTGTCTGCGCTCTTGAGTTTGGGTCCAATGGGCGATGTCCAGCCCAGGCAAGTGCCCACCACAAAGGCGGACAAGTTGGCTGTCATTGAAAGTGGGAGACATTGATTAAAATTCAGATTAACTAACTCGACTTTAACTTACCCGCGACGGCGGCTAAAAAGATGCGACTTGTTTTAACGGGTTCCATATTGCGCGGTAATCCGTCGCTAATCTGAAAGGTGCTCACTTCAGTGTAAGACTGCTGATCTTTTTGTTCTGACAGCCGGCTCATTGTTGGCGTCTGGCGTGCTCACGTGTAGCAGCTGTAACGAATTTGCACGAAATTAATTCGAAATATTCTGAACCATTTAATTTCAAATTATCCATGAACCATTTGCAATTCAATTGTGCGCTAAGTAGTGAATGGACATTGAAATGGCTTCTCGTCCAGCATTCTATACCCCCGACTGGACGCCATCAGAGCAATGTTTGCACTGAACACAGAGCTCAGAGTATTTTTGGTCAGCATATTGCGCATACGCCGTGTTGACTCACTCGACTAAACTAATTGTCGACGCACTTGTTTTACTATTACTTTTTTAAGCAAATTTGGATTTTTGGCCGGAATCAATTGTGTATATATAAAATAAACATACGCTAGCATTTCATTAAAATGTGCGGTGTAAACAAAACAAAAAAACAACGCGGAAAAAAAACGTATAAACGAAAGTTGCAAAATCACAGTGTAAAAATATAATCAGACACGAGTTTTTTTTTTCATTTTTGGTGTTCATAAATTACAAAAATTATTTTAATTACGCGACCAAACAAAAGCTAATAACAATTATTCTCGTATTTCACAATCTAACTCGATGCCGTACAGGTGACAAATTCAGTTAGTTACATCATAAATATTACAACACGATTTTTTTCACATCCTTACATGATAATAAAGTGAAGGTAATAAAAGTATTCCTGGATGATCAAAGCGTTCGAATGCGTTCGCCTTAAAATTGAGAACTGTAATGCTGTCGCCGACAGCGAAACGCACGAATTTAAAGATTTTGAAAAGCCAAAAGTAATTATTAAATCAATAATGCTCATCAGTGTAAAAGAGAGACAAAGAGAGAAGCAGTTAATGTGTGTATAAGTATGTGTTATCTTATCAGAAAAGCCCCATACATCTAGTACTTAATCATCGATTGGTTTTGAACTGTTCTCGCTGCAACGATGCATTCCCTGAATTGTCTTTCGAATTTTGTTGTTAAACTTGCGCCATTTGTGCCATTTGCACTTGAACTGGCCCAGAGTGATAAGGCGACAACGACAACGACAACGACAATGAGAACGTAAGCGACCCCTCCAGGCGTTAGTCCTCTGTTATTATTACTTTTTTTTTTTTGCTTTGCGCAACCCGAACCACTTCAGCCTAAAGTCGCCAGTGCCCAATGCAGTTTGTGCCACACACATGACTGCCACTTGATCGTGGTATTATCTCATGCCCCACTGGCCCAACTCTTCGACTCCTCAGCCAACTGCAGCTGCTTCAAAACACTTCTTGCTAACAATGATTAGCCAATTTTTTCTTGTAAACAATTCCGCTACATTGTTGACATTGCTTAATCATAACTATTATCAAAGTCAAGGGAATTTCAAGGGCTGCGAAAAAGTAGAAACATTTATATACTATGTTTTTTTTTTAAACGCAGCTCAACAATAAGCAATAAATCTGTGATTTTATCTGAATCATTTTGCATGGATCCCAGCTCATTATAAAGCTAATTTTATTAGCTACATTATTTTCCATCATTTTAAATAAGATGACAAATTTGCTGCATTTGCTATATAAAAAAGATATATACATATTATTGTCTGCTACTGTGAACATTATAATGAATTTAATGCACGTGCTACTAAATAACTTTTTACTAACTGAAATTAAGTGTGATTTTTATATATTTAAAAATTAATCAATTAAATTTGGCGCAAGTTTATTTCCGGATTTCTCTATCAACCGCTAAATTCTGATAAATTTCCTCTAGTGCTATTTACCACAGCTCTTCAACTATTCCATTGTTAAATTTGACACTTTTTTGTTAATTTCCATTGCCAATGTCACGTAGTTCTTGTATCGCAAATGTGTTTTTCTCCCATTATTACAGTAGCAACTGAGCAAATAACACAACGACTATGATTAGGAGAAACACAAAAATAAAATTAAAACATATATGTACTATACGCGTAGAGTAGATAAACGGAGAAGGGAAAAGCAAGTGAGCTGTTGCATTGACACAAATTAATAATCAAGTGCTGGAGCAAACGAGTCAACTGCTTGATAAGTTGGCCAACATATGGGCCGATAGTCCCTCGACTAAACGGAGCAACACTTTGTGCGTGTCTCGAATTTCGGCTTTAATCAACCCATTGATAGGAACACAAGAGAGCGGAGAGATGCGGCCAAATTGATTGTTTTCGGGGTAGACACAGATAATGTGCGCTTGTCGCGTGTTTGTCAGCTGCCACATATTAGAACGTTATTAAGTGAGAGTGACGCAAAAGCATCAGCGTGTTAATGAGAAAGCTGAGAAGCACTTGTTGAAGGCTGGAGAACATATTTTGCACTTTTCAATTTCTGCTAATTTTCACTCAGAACCTAATTGAATTAGACGCCTACTTATCAGTGATGATGGCGCTATGCGAGACCGGAAATAAGCTGTATAATGCTGCTACTTAAAAATATGTTTTACACTTGAGTCAATCAAGACTTGTGTTTTGATAAAGCAGTTGATAACAAAGTTGTTATTTGTAATACTTACAAAGGGAATGTAAAGAAAATATATATATGAGAGTCCTTGAAGGACCTTTTGTAAAATAAGTTTGGGATAGTGTAATGAATCCTTTAACCGAAAGGCAGCAAAAGAGCACCTCCACTTGCTACGGCGACAAATCACAACTGATGACCACGTTAAGAGCCCATTGACCATCGAACTTGTTGCCTTATATTCAATGGCAACAACAAATGTTAGATTAGCATGCTTATGCTTGATAATAATGATAATGTGGAGTGGAGTCTAACGTAACCAATTCAATTCAATTCAATTTGGCCCACAAATTCACACACAAATTATTATCGTAGTTGTGGGCCAACTAAATAACTGAGTAAGTAAGTAGTTCACAAAATTTAATCAGCACTTAAATGATGCAAACATTTCCACGATGTAGTAAATCAAAAACAATTTAAAAATGCTTACTTAAATGGTTCAGCATTGATATTGTGTGCTAAGTACTTGTTTGTTTATCTGTTTTGATTGTTCACTCACCCATTTTGCCCAAAATATTATCAATTAGCACACGACAATGAAAGATACTTCTCGATAATTTGTTTAATGCGATAGCGTTAATTTTGTATAACGAGGACTCCCTCGATATATGTTTATACTGAATATCCGGATGATAACTGGAACAGGAATTAAAGATCTGAGAGGAATCGAAGGCAACTGTCGACTTCCGTTGTCACAACTCGAATGCGGGCGATGCGCGAATGCTTCGACGATTTTGTGGGTTTACTTAAAAAAAAAAATAAAGAAGAATGTAGAAAACAAAATTGAGCCGAGAAATTATGACAGACGCATTCGCGGCTCGCGAATCGCGGTTCTCAGTTCGTGTTTAGCTACAGACTAGATAATAAGCACATACAGCATTATATGTATTATACAAATACGATAAACGACACGACATACGATATACGGCATACGGTATTCGTTAAGTACGGAAAATGCTCGGATATATTGTGCTGTATATTGTATAGATGTGTGAATGTGACGCGATTATATATCTATCGTGAGTATTGTATCCAAAGCCAGACGATCGTTGAACTGCGCTTTTTTTATTATCAATTTGCCAGCCAGCAAAAAAATCAAAACAAAGTACTAAACTAATGCAAAATAATAATAAAAAACGAACAAATGAATGGGCCGACTAAGAGTGTGACTAGAGTGTCATCTGAATTTTAATTACAACTATTGTAGTTCCGTCCAAATTCGTTGGAAAATTCTGATTTATATCCCGCACAACGCTCCTACGAAAAAAAAACTGTATAAACAAAAACAAAATGAACTCAGAGTCCGGCACTTTGAGGAAGTTAATTGACATGCATCTGGCGAATCTGGCGATCAACGTATCGTGATTCCCGGGGCAGTGACTTATTTAGTCGCAGTCGCTACAGTTAGATATTTAACGAGTCGCACACAACTCTTAATTTTTGTTCGCTTACAGCAAATAAACGTGCGTGCCTTAAAAATGCCTCGACTAATTGAAATGTATTTCACGCACAGTGTGCCAGAACGTCATTAAATCGTGACACATTACACGATTCAATATTTATGATTCACTTAATGTTATTAAACCGTCTGGGCAAATAAATAAATACATATAATTCAATATAATTATGATGAAATTTGTATTTATATATTGTATTAAAGTGATCAAATTTTCATGATGAAATGTCCAAATTGGAAACGGAAACATATCACAAAAAACTAGATGAAAATTCCAGATAAAATTCCAGACGTCTGGGTTGGAGTAATTTTCCACAACAGCGCGCGAAAAGAAGCGAACCAATTTATATTCTGTCTGCACTGTAAAGTTCAACGAACATTTATCATAGGTAAAATGATCTAATTTATAGCATTTCAATTTTATTTAACTAGAAGATAATATGGTATATTTTGCACTATATGGTATATTTTCATTGTATATTAATATATCTTTGACATATTTTTTGAGTTTTTGTAGTATATTTATTTGATATATTTGATATATTGTAAAATTAATACCGCACTGTTTTGATTTTATTCAATACGTGTAGCGGGTATCTTACAGTCGAGCACTCTTGACTGTAGCTTTTTACTTGTATCAACTTTAAAACAAAATATAATACAAAATATAAATTTAAGATACATTTTTATATTTGTTTTATGAAAATATTTAATTTCCCTATTTTTAATAGCATTGCTCCACTGTGCCTGTAGCTACACAGAATGTGCATTTAGCATGCTGTGCATCTTTTAATGGACAGGACAAAGAACAGAACAGAAAAAGCATCTTCCGGAATGCGAAACACAAGTTAAACGAATGATGCAATTGCCTTATAAATACAGTGAGAACATTTAGCATGCAGATAACGCGTATGTTTACTTTCCCTTTTTTAAGTAAATACACCCAATTTACTTATTAATGAGCTTTCAGAAAAGATCTAAATACAGAAAAGGAAGCCAATTGTACACGAGAGCCAGGTGTGATTTTATTTCCAGCATTAAAACAGGTTTACAAGCATTTATTGGGTTACGTTATGATGTGCTATACTTAGCATCTGATATGAATATGTGCTAAGAATAGATGCTGATACTTCATTGATTTTCCTGCTTTGCCGCTTTCTCCAAACAAGGCTACAGCTCTCTATCAATCACTATAAAGAAAGAAGTTGTAAAAAGTGAATGCAACAGGAAGTCAGCAAAGAAAACTAAACATTTAATAAACGCAATTTTTATATACTTCTGTATTTTTTTTTTATTTCTGAGGAGAATCCATTTAATTTAACAAACAAATAAGAAAGCTACAGTCGAGTGTGTTTGACTGTAAGATACCCGCTACGTATTTTGAGTAAATGCAAAATAGAATGTATTGTTCTTAAAATATACCAAATTATTATACCGCAAAAATACTAAAAAATATTTATCAAATTTTATATTTGGAATATTGATACCAGATTGCTAGTCAAAGCATTCATTGTCATACAAAAGTTTTTTTAAAATAACTTCTAAAATGTTTAGCTGATCCCAACCACATTCTCAGGAATCATAAATACTTAAGTTATTATTGTCTATATCAAAATTGCGCTTGTTATTCGTTTTTTGTCGATTTTCGGGAGCGGAAGTGGGCGTGTAAACATTCCAAATGCGATCGATAAAAAAATTATAGCTCTATATCTTATAGGCTTTGAGATCTAGGTATTCATACGGACTGGGGAACAGACAGATAGATCGATAAATGAAATTGGGTATATCGTCTACGCTGTTGACACAGATAAAGAATATATGTATACTTTATAGGGTCGAATACCTTCTTCTTTCTGTTACATATATTTCATTCAGGCACAAAGTAAAAGCTTTAATACCTTTCTACGCTATGGGTAGCGGGTATAAAAACATTAGCAACTAAGTTTTGAAGTTTAAATAAAATTGCCAGTAGATTTCTGTTTTATATTTTATAGCATCCAAGTGAATGTTGTGCATCTTAGTTCTAAACCGTTGTGTCATCAATCACGGCAGCACACTTTAGCTTGAAGTGGTGAATAAATCCATCAATTTATTTGCCCAACACTCTAGGCGTATTGACAATAATCAAACCATATAAAATCGCTATCCAATGCGCTGTTATCGCACAGTTGGCTTAAATGGAATTACAGTCATTAAATAACAAAAACAACAACAACTAGAGGAACAACCTGTTACATTTGCTCAACAAGCAATAAACACAACCGGGGGACGCTTCCTGAATGCGGCGACAACAGGAAAAGACAAAAAAAATGAAACAAAAGCTGTAATTAAATATTTGCTTACGGCGGGCAACAAACAAATATGCAGTCGAATCAATTATGCGAGAGAAGAAGTGCAAAACTTGGCTGGCAACGAATCAATTGACGTTCGATCAATCTAGAGGCGACCTTGCCGAATGCCAAGGCCAGTAAAAATGGGCAGCTGGCAAAGTCATTTGCAGTGGCGCCAATCGAGGGCGTGGCCAATGCCCGCAATGATGCATCTCATCTCCAGCCGATTACGATTACGAATTTGTTATGACAGTCGGACAAGCTGATTAGCGGCAAAAAAATTCGAGGGGCGTTGCCGTTGTCGCAAGGGTTATCGTTGAATTGTACATACATATATATAAACTATATATAGAGAGTTGCAATTGCAACTGTACAAAAAACGGTATGCACTCTAATCAGTAATTGCATTTTTTGTTTTGTTTTGTTTATATGTAGATCGATTTATAGACATGTCTTTACAATCGCACACTTAACCAATACATTTAAGAGTTACACAAATATACACAGAAGTAGCGTTGAGTTATCTACCGTGAACAACTTATCAACTAATTGAACTACACTATAAATAATAATCAAAAATCAATATGTTAAATGTTGTACATGATGCGCTACTTGGCGTATGCGTAATATGGCATATTATTTGGCTTTTGGTTGTAGCTTTCGCTCACTTCGTTTACTCTTCCTCATCCCAATTTAACGTCCACTTAACCAACTCTGTATTTCACTGGCGGATTTGCCTTTAGTTTCAACTAAAGCTAAGGCCACATAGACCGTGGCCAAAGCCATGCAGCCAGCAAAGAACCAGAAGGTAAAGTCTGATCCCCAGGACGCGATCATGACGCCAAAGCATTTGGTGACCACAAACACACACAGCCAATTAGCCATTACACTCAGAGCCGCCGCAGTGGCCTTCACATCGGGCATAAAGAGCTCGCCCATCATCAGCCAGGGAATGGGGCCGTAGCCCACCGAGAAACTAATGATGAAGAGCACCATGCACAGCAATGGCAGCCAGCCAATGTGTGAGACATCCTTGTGACTGTCCTTCATAAAGAAATAGGCACCCAATATGGCCAGACAAATGGTCATCACAGTGCTGCTAAATAGCAGTAAAATCTTGCGACCAGCGCGTTCGATCAGCAGCGATGAGGCCAGTGTCATGATCACCTGCACCACGCCCACAATGATCGAACTGGTCGAGGCAGGCACATCGCTGCCCGCCGACTCGAAGATGAACTGCGTGTAGAAGATGACGGCATTGATGCCCGAGAACTGCTGGAAGAACATCAGCAGGATCGAGATGATGAGTCCCTTGCGTGCACCACGATTGCTAAATAGATCCATAAACGAGGCATCGGCACTCGTCTGATCCAGATCATTCTGGATGACTTGAATGGCGCTGCGCGAATCGCAATATTTGCCCCAGAGCCACTTGAGCGACAGCGCAGCATCAGCACGACGACCCTGTGGATAGTAGAGTAACCGAATGAATTAAATGGAATATAGTTAAGATTTATGTGACGCACCTTTTTCAGCAGATAGACAGGCGTCTCAGGCAGCATGAGCATGCCAACGAACAGCAGAATGGGCACCACCAAGCACATCATGCTGAGCGTGCTCCAAGACACCAGCGAACCAACAATGTACACAAAAAGTATTCCCATGGTCAGCAGCAGCTGGAAGAGTGTTCCAAGTGTGCCACGTATGCTAGTCTCCGCAATCTCTGAGATGTACATGGGAGCCACCACGCAGAAGCTGCCAGTTGAGATGCCTGCAAATGAAAAGCATTATTATACAGAGAGAAAAATTACGTTTTATAAAGTAAGAGTCTTGAGTTTGTGAACTTTAGTTTAAGCAATCAAAAAGCTACAGTCGAGTGTGCTCGACTTTGAGATACTCGCTACCGATTGTAATAAAAGCAAAACCGGTGTTGATCTTAAAATATACCAAATTAATATACCGAAAATATACTAAAATATTTCAAAATTTTAAACAAACTTGATTTGATTTCATTTATAACAAGTGCTGTCGGAAAAATTAAAAAAAAATTATATCTCTATCTGTTATAGTTTCTGAGATCTAATGGATTTTGGCACAAGTTATAATACTTTCAATATATATATATATATATTGTTGCAAAGTTGCTTGCAATCAGATAAAAATTGTTGAAGTAATTTAAGAAATACTTTTGTTTGGAAAAAACCCCTACTTAGGATCTTAGTTGCTTTGGCTGACAATCTATTATATTTTCTACTTTATGGTATATTTTGAATGAAGTAATTTATCGATATTCCAACTAGTATTAATACATATAATTATAGCCTTAGGTATATTTTTGTATTCTTCAGTATAATTATTTGGAATATTATAGGCACTGCGTTGCTTTTATGCAAAATGGTAGCACACTCGACTGTATTAATTGTTTTTACTTATTTTAAACAATTTAAATTGAAGAATGTTTGAGCTTGAATAAAGTAATTTCAGTTTAAAATAAAATTTTGACATATCATCAAATTTTAAAATACGAATATCTTCTTGAAGTTCAAGAATTAATATGGTAAAGTTATTAAAAAATTTTAATCTTGATTAAAAAATTTATATTCTGGTCTCAATTTCATGACATGATTATAGCATAACTCATGGTATTTTGCTTCTTTCTAGCACGTGTTTTCTTTTGCGTAAAAAATGAATTAAGAGACACTCTAGAGCACTGCAAACTCACCGATTAGGAAGCGTCCAAAGTACAGCCAACCAGCGGAATTGGCAAAACTAATTGACAGCCAAGCCAAAATGAAAGGCACATCCATTGCCAAGGCTGTGTAGCGTCTGCCAATTGCGTCTGCGATGTAGCCCGTGGGCAGAGCGCCCAGAAAGGCGCCAATGGCCAGCAGAGAACTCACCCAGCTCTCTACAAAGTAATCAACAAATATTAATAAAGTTCGACTTTGACGAACTTTAAAACTTACGTTCATCTACGGTTAGCTTGAAGTGACTATCGACTTGCGGTGGTTGCGTTGTGATTACATCGGTCACGATGGTTGCATTATTTACAGTGGTTCCATTATTTACAGTGGTTGCATTTGCTATAGCGTGGGCGACATTTACAGCAGTTGCATTTGCAGAAATCTGCGGCAGCACGGGACTAGTCCAGGCCAAAGCTGTGCCTGCTGCAACAGCTCCCAGACAAACTGAAAGTTGAGAATTAAACACACAATAATATAGTAATTTATATTATTATTAAGTAAAGGGGAATAAAAAAATAACAAGCAATTGCACTCATATTTAAGCAAAGAGAAACGAATTTGCAATTGTAAGATTTAAATTGTTGTGTTGCTCTAGCTATAAAACTGTACCAAACAATTTAGTTTTAAGTTAGAGTTGCAATTATGAATAACTAATTCTAATTTTAACTAATTATAAAATGAATTAATTTTAATTCAACAAGTTTTTGATTTATTATTTAATTGATGTTTAGTTCACTTCAGAAATTTTCTAAAAATCCATTTTTCTCTTTATTTCTTAAAATATATGTAAGAAATTATGAATCTAAATCATTGTAAAATCAATTCATTTAAAATCAAAGACTTTTTAACATAATTATAAGATTATCTCTTGGTTATATTATATATTTACATAGTTCCACAACTCAATTCAATTTTAGTCAAATACTTATTGATTTATTATTAAATAACATTATTTTGAACACTTTGTTTTCACAATTGAAAAATGTTTTAAAAATATGATATAAAAATAAATCAAAATTATGACGATATTTTGTTTGTTTGTATAGAATATGATTTTTGCGTTCTATGAAATAAACTTTTATTTCACTTCAATGATTATTTTTAGAACACTTTTGGAAATCACTAATCGAATTTAAATGCTGGATATTATAATAGTATTTTCTCACCTACGAGTGCAGCTAGATATTGGCGAGTCTTTGAGGTCCTAACGTTGCCATCCTGCAGTGGATCGTATAGCATGGGATTGTGTGACGTCACATCGGTGTCCTCCTGACTGACAGTCTGTAAAGATCAAGAGAATAGCGTATATTTTAAGATTGCAAACACTGGGCGCAACTATTTCCGACAACACGTGCCATAAACTGGGCCAAATAGAAACTAAATATAATATCTATATAATCGAACATCTATTGATTAAGACAAGTTATACAATTTTAATCACTTTAAATGTGTATAATAAATGAAACACATTAAATAATCCGCATAAATGTAAAATTGAAAACGTAAATAAAATAAAAATAAACTATACATGTGTGTGTGTGTGTGTGTTTATTTATAAAAGTAAAAATAAAAAAGAGGTGTGTGCTCACGATTGTTTTGCCATTTTTAAATGAGGTGCGAGTGTTGCCCTTTACCTGCCACCAGCGTGCCATGGCGCGTACTACTTTGTCCGAATCCATTCGGAATCCAATCGACTTGGTTCCCCCGATCCGTGATATTATATTATATAAGTTATATCGCTATCACAAGACGCACTATATAGGTTTAACGTCACTTTTAAAATATATTCAATTCTCTGGCGTATTTTTATCTACGTCTCTAGTCATTAATTATCTGAGAAAGCATTCGCGTATGTTGTTTGTATATATACAACATATATGTAGAGAGAGAGATGTCTGTTAGCTCCCTATATACAATATAAATATATAAACTTATATTTCCGCTAATTTTATTTTATTGGGCGACGACGCGGCGATTGTCTTTGGTCCGTGCGGCCAACACAGTTGGAGACGACTGTTTCGGCGACTCTTTCAAAAGCGTATTTTCTTCTCGGATCTTTGAAATTCGTTGTTACGCTTGTGTTTTTGGCCGACAACTCGTGCGATGCTCTACACTAAGGGATGCTATAAATTTCACTAAAACTTTCCGTTCATTTTTCTTAATATGTGTTAAAACACCGACCACATTGCGTATACGTAATTTAACTATTTAAGTTCATCAAGTATACGCAACTTTATCTTGAATTTAATATCGTATACGTAATTAAATCAATGTTTACTAAATTTCTTTTAAGCAAGTGTATTGCAACTTCGTTGTGACGTCGTGGCATTTTTCGATATTGTTTAGGTTTTTTTCATCATTGTAATGCCAGCGAATTACGCGCATTTGAATGCAAAACATTTCGTCTTTTACGTCAGACACAACAGAACGGTGGAAAAGGTGAGATCAAGTGCTCAAACATCCTCGGTTCAAAGGTGTGACATGTAATAATATTTGGATAAGCGAAAGAATGTTTTGGTTTCGTAATAAAGAACTGTGTATATTACACATACGCCCCCTATTTCGACCAATCAAGTGCTTCCTGTATGCATCGAGCTATACTCGAATTTCCTAATGCATTTTAATTTATTTTTTCATCGCACTTGCCAAAAATGCCGATAGAAGACAAGCGGCTGCGTTAGGTAGAAATGCATTTAAAATTACAAAAAATAAACACGTCTGCTTGAAATACACATAAATGATATATTTTTATATTTTCATGGATGCTTGTGCGCATATTGTTGCATATTTAAATATTTGTTGTGTGTTCAATGTGTGTAAAATGCAAATCCTTTCAGCGCTTATCAACACCGTGAATGCGAATTATTTATAATCAATAATGCAATTCAGCATTTAAGCGTGTAACACATAAACGTATAGTACTTAATTGCAATTAATGCCAAATAAATCTGTCGCCACGAAAAAATAACAACAACAACAGGTGAAACACACACACACACATATACGAGCACATGGCTGAGAGAGCGAGAGTACAAGATGCACTTGTCGAGCACAAAAGAGAAGAGAGCAAGAGCGAGTGGGAGTGGGAGAGAGACACACCCACAAAACAGATCCCGAAGAGGCGCACCACATGCTAATTAGTTTGCGCCGCTTGCTTTGCTCTGTTTACCTTTTGCTGATGCGCCTCGCTCTTTCTTTCTCTCTCTGCCGCTGCTTCCCCGATTGTGTAACGTGTAACGAAGCTTGTTCGTTTTAGAAGCTGGTGTACTTGTAACGATACGAAAGGTGTACGCGATCGCTACGGCTGTTGTCTGGTCGGATGGGAGTGGGCTAAAGAGAAAAAATCCTTTCCGCTACGTGCTTCCGTAGATTAATTATACTATTAGAAAATTCGCGTACTTAAGGAAGGGGGAAAATGGGGAAGAGACATACAAGGACAGTAAACAAAAGAGTTGAAAGTAAACTAGAAGAAAGACAAGTTAGGGATCTACCTTCGACTTGGAACACTTCTCCTTTACGGTGCACTCATTGGTGCAGACGCCCACCCTACCATGATCCTGCAAGGCCAATGTAAAAATCAATTTAGATGACAGGATCCCTTGGAGAAGCTCCTCGTTACTCAACCCTCCCCATACAAATGCTGCATGGTTCCAAATTTGCAAACTTACTCGCACATACTAAACATTATAACAAATTTATTTAAATTAAGAAACATAAAGAAAAGGCAAATAAACAAAAGATAACATGGACGGAATATGAAATAAAGACGTTGAAATATTAAAGCTAATTTAAATCTATTTCATAAATACTTAAAAACTAAATAAATACATAAATAGAAATAAATATGATTAATAGAAATGATTAGCCAATATTTCGTATTGCAATTTTTATATGGATCGCTAATAATAGATAGTTTTTATGCACTATAAAAACTATTTAATTAGTAATCCATATCATTATATGGCAATGGACCATCGGCAAAAGCCCAGCCCTAAGAAACTTAAGGTTTCTCAGGCGCAGCGAAACGAAGCTGCCAGCAAAACAGATGAAAATAAACTTCGTTTGGGCTATAAATTCTGCATTCAACAGATGCAATACAAAAAGCTCTAATGCGTACAATATTTCAATAAAAAGTTATGCATAAGAAAAAGCTCACCTACATCATTCTCCAGCGACGAAAGATCTTTCACAGCCGGTGATATGTGTGTGTGTGTTGTTATTGTTGTTGTTGTTTCAGCTGTGGAGCAAAAGTTTAAAGCCCTAACAAAAGCTTTATGCTAGCATGGTGATCTGAGCTTTTATGCCAGATGTTCCATTGTTTTGATAAACAAATATGACTTAATTTTTAAAAATTGCAAATCTTGACAGAGAACATAAATATTGACGGCCAAGATATATGTAGGACAACTTATTGTAACTCATGAAGTTTATTTACCTCTGATACATAGTATGTTATACCACGTAATCATAAGTAAATTTACAACACAGTTTGTTATTCAACATATATACATGTACGCAACCAATACATCAAATGAACAAAATATAATACAAAAAAAAACGCACTAATTAAATGGCAGAAGGCCCAAAAGATATAACGTAGATATATATTAACTAACAAAGCAAAACATCTATAGGCGCGGACATCAGCTGCGCCAACTCTCTCTGGGTTGTGCTACGACACTTTCGCAGGTGGTCGCACGGTCACTAGCACCAATCCAGCATCTGTGGTGATGCTGGCGTCCTCCTTGCTAGTCCTCTCAGGGACAAATCTCAACGGAATTTCAGGTGGCGGCTGCGCAGTATCGCTGCAAAACGCTCCTCCTAATTCCTGCCAGACGCAGAGCTTGCCTTTCGCTGGTAGCTATCAGCTGATCCGCTGTAGCTTTCGAAGCGATCGTGCGAAAGCTTTCAAAGCTTTCGCGCAAACTTTTGGCTGCCGGGTGACGATGTGGCGTGGATGTAAATTATTTGGGTGGCTTAAATTAACGCGTACACCAACAACATCCAAAAGAAAATTTTTACACTGCGTGCCGTCTGATTTTAAGAGAAAAATCAGAGCGTTAATATGATATTTGTAAATGTTACATTTGCCGTCAGTAATATTTACCCTGCCTTATTGGACGGCACCATATAAAACTCCAAAAATTCTATCCGCCTGTCGCCTGTTGGCTGCTGGCCGAAATGGGGGGGTGATTTCACTCAAAATATATTATGTTTTTTTTGTTTTTTTTTCCTTTTTCCCGCACTGTTCACTATTTATTTATGTATGTCACTTTTGTCTTATTTTTTTGGCGATATATGTATATAATATATTTGTTCTCTAGTTTCTGAGAACTGCCATAAAAAAAAATAAACAGGTGACTTGCGAGAGAATGACTAGCATGAAATCAATCATCTAAGCCTTGTCAAACGGACATTAAACTTTGATGCATTCTTATCTTCCCATTCTTTGCCATTCGCTGCCTTAAGATGCATCTATCGCGAAAATCTTTTTGTTGTTGCCAAGCCCCACACACAGATGGCGCTAATAAATTTGTGCCAACAAAATACAATTATCTTAAAAGTTCCTACTAACATTAAACAATTATTATACATTTAACATTTAACTAACAAAAATTGGATTATTAACATACATAAACATAACTTTAATAAATATATTACATTAACTACTATTTTCTACATCTAGTGCCGTGGCGCTGGCATTTTTTCCCTACTTGGCAAAAAAAACCTTTGCCTACTTTTAGGCCCACCAAATAAATGTTGGCGGTCCAAGCGACCACTACAATCCCCCCTGCCAAAATCACACTTTGGGGTCATCACTCCAAAGAGTGATACTCGCTTGGACGAATTGCTTGATATGCGATTTATTGTTTTTAAATCTTTAACATGATATTTTAAAATGAATCGCCCTTGGGTATCTCCTAACTCATAATAACTAATGCTCAACTTATGCTTAATGCGAGATTTCACAAGTGTTGGAGTTAGGTTCGCATTAAAGCCTTTTTCAAAATTATTTTGTTGAAACCTTCGCCTCTCAACTTCTGGACCAATTCTAAAATCTACTTCTCGACTTCTAAGATTGTACTGCTCTTCTTTTTCTTCGTGCTTCCGTTTTATGCTCTGTTGAGCCGTTTGCCTTATTATATCAACGGAATCCGCTCGATGAAAACTAACTGTACGGTTTTCTAGAAGTTCTAAATTTCTTAGAAATGGATAGGTATTGCGATTAAAAATCATGTGTTGTCCAAATGCAACACAATATGGACTGACATTTTCTGCTAACTGCCTGCTGGATCGTAACGCCCACAAAAGCTGCTCAATCGATTGATGCTGCCGTTGCCCGGCAGAAGACAATTGCCTAGGAGCAGAGTCAACTCTATAGCTTTCAACTTGAGCCGCTGAATTAACTGACAACCTGTGAAAGCCACCTTCACTCGCTTTCGACAAGTCCTGCGGATGCTGGGTTGCTACGTCCTCCGCAATACTCTGCTGCAAACTAACCATTGGTGGCACAACTGGTGCTAGATCTGAATTCGGCTGAACAAGTTCGGGCATACCAGTCGGTGCAATATTGCTAGAGCCTGTGATTAACAGATTTTGCGCTACTGCCTGGCTTTTGAACTTTGATAGCGTTCGTTCTTCTGAACTCTGAACTGCACTTAGTTCTTCTGCCAAACTCATGGATTTGCTTAACACAGTCTTACAACTTGGGCAGACTTCGTTATTTTCAGTCGCAGTACTGAAACACATATGATGAAAATAGTGATTGCAACTCGTTGTTAGAAGTTGAGCTGGATACTCTACTTCTTTTGAGCATACACCACAGAAAGTTTCTCCCGCCATTCTCTGATATAGTAGATTACCCTTTCCACTAACGGGTCTGGCCATTTTGGATATTTATAAATTGCTAACTAAACAAAAAAAACGTATGAAACACAAAACAATAATGACAGTAATAATAATAATAGTAATAATAATAAATAAACTGTAAATGCAATCAAACTCAAAAAGATACCAATATAACATAAATAAATCTGGAACCATGCAACACTTATCGAAGGAAGAGTTGCTAACTAATAGTCGAAAGTAGATATTGAAAACAAAGAAAATAGGGAGTCTGAAAAATTGCTCCAGATATAGCGGCAAGTTAAGTAGTTCGAAACCACTTACTCGTTCCAAGCGAATATCTAGAAACAATATCCAAATACAGATAGGGTTTGTTGCATCGCTACCACTTACACTCGTACCCACGTAAAAGATAACGACCATGTTCGTGTGTATTGATTAACACAGAAAAAAAATAGATATTGAGAAAAAAGAAAATAGGAAATTCGAAAACATAGATAGATTTTGGTTACATCACTACCACTTACACTCGTATCCACGCAGAAGATAACGACCATGCTCGTGTATAGTGATCAACACAGAATCAAAAAGTATATATTTGAAACAAAAGAAATAGGAAATTCGAAACATTGCTCCAAATATAGCGGCAAGTTAAGTAGTTCGGAACCACTTACTCGTTCCAAGCAAATATTTAGAAACAATGTTTAGCCACCGATAGATTTTGGTTGCATCACTACCACTTACACTCGTATCCACGCATAAGATAACGACCATGCTCGTGTGTAGTGATCAACACAGAATCAGAAAGCGGACGAACTCCATTGTTTAATTTTTATTGACTGCTATGTTTCTGTCTAGCGGCAAGTTGCAGTTTTATCCGCAAGAAAACTTGGCTCCACATAAGCACCAATACAAAATGTTCAAAACAAGGAAAAGGAATAGGAATGAATGAAAAATTATAGATGTAAAGGTATTTCAAATATTGCTTTTTTCGAAGACAGGCTAGCTAACATACAACAGTTCAATAAAACAATTACGCTAACCTGGCCCCACGTTGGGCGCCAAATAATATAATTAAACTGTAACGTGTAACGAAGCTTGTTCGTTTTAGAAGCTGGTGTACTTGTAACGATACGAAAGGTGTACGCGATCGCTACGGCTGTTGTCTGGTCGGATGGGAGTGGGCTAAAGAGAAAAAATCCTTTCCGCTACGTGCTTCCGTAGATTAATTATACTATTAGAAAATTCGCGTACTTAAGGAAGGGGGAAAATGGGGAAGAGACATACAAGGACAGTAAACAAAAGAGTTGAAAGTAAACTAGAAGAAAGACAAGTTAGGGATCTACCTTCGACTTGGAACACTTCTCCTTTACGGTGCACTCATTGGTGCAGACGCCCACCCTACCATGATCCTGCAAGGCCAATGTAAAAATCAATTTAGATGACAGGATCCCTTGGAGAAGCTCCTCGTTACTCAACCCTCCCCATACAAATGCTGCATGGTTCCAAATTTGCAAACTTACTCGCACATACTAAACATTATAACAAATTTATTTAAATTAAGAAACATAAAGAAAAGGCAAATAAACAAAAGATAACATGGACGGAATATGAAATAAAGACGTTGAAATATTAAAGCTAATTTAAATCTATTTCATAAATACTTAAAAACTAAATAAATACATAAATAGAAATAAATATGATTAATAGAAATGATTAGCCAATATTTCGTATTGCAATTTTTATATGGATCGCTAATAATAGATAGTTTTTATGCACTATAAAAACTATTTAATTAGTAATCCATATCATTATATGGCAATGGACCATCGGCAAAAGCCCAGCCCTAAGAAACTTAAGGTTTCTCAGGCGCAGCGAAACGAAGCTGCCAGCAAAACAGATGAAAATAAACTTCGTTTGGGCTATAAATTCTGCATTCAACAGATGCAATACAAAAAGCTCTAATGCGTACAATATTTCAATAAAAAGTTATGCATAAGAAAAAGCTCACCTACATCATTCTCCAGCGACGAAAGATCTTTCACAGCCGGTGATATGTGTGTGTGTGTTGTTATTGTTGTTGTTGTTTCAGCTGTGGAGCAAAAGTTTAAAGCCCTAACAAAAGCTTTATGCTAGCATGGTGATCTGAGCTTTTATGCCAGATGTTCCATTGTTTTGATAAACAAATATGACTTAATTTTTAAAAATTGCAAATCTTGACAGAGAACATAAATATTGACGGCCAAGATATATGTAGGACAACTTATTGTAACTCATGAAGTTTATTTACCTCTGATACATAGTATGTTATACCACGTAATCATAAGTAAATTTACAACACAGTTTGTTATTCAACATATATACATGTACGCAACCAATACATCAAATGAACAAAATATAATACAAAAAAAAACGCACTAATTAAATGGCAGAAGGCCCAAAAGATATAACGTAGATATATATTAACTAACAAAGCAAAACATCTATAGGCGCGGACATCAGCTGCGCCAACTCTCTCTGGGTTGTGCTACGACACTTTCGCAGGTGGTCGCACGGTCACTAGCACCAATCCAGCATCTGTGGTGATGCTGGCGTCCTCCTTGCTAGTCCTCTCAGGGACAAATCTCAACGGAATTTCAGGTGGCGGCTGCGCAGTATCGCTGCAAAACGCTCCTCCTAATTCCTGCCAGACGCAGAGCTTGCCTTTCGCTGGTAGCTATCAGCTGATCCGCTGTAGCTTTCGAAGCGATCGTGCGAAAGCTTTCAAAGCTTTCGCGCAAACTTTTGGCTGCCGGGTGACGATGTGGCGTGGATGTAAATTATTTGGGTGGCTTAAATTAACGCGTACACCAACAACATCCAAAAGAAAATTTTTACACTGCGTGCCGTCTGATTTTAAGAGAAAAATCAGAGCGTTAATATGATATTTGTAAATGTTACATTTGCCGTCAGTAATATTTACCCTGCCTTATTGGACGGCACCATATAAAACTCCAAAAATTCTATCCGCCTGTCGCCTGTTGGCTGCTGGCCGAAATGGGGGGGTGATTTCACTCAAAATATATTATGTTTTTTTTGTTTTTTTTTCCTTTTTCCCGCACTGTTCACTATTTATTTATGTATGTCACTTTTGTCTTATTTTTTTGGCGATATATGTATATAATATATTTGTTCTCTAGTTTCTGAGAACTGCCATAAAAAAAAATAAACAGGTGACTTGCGAGAGAATGACTAGCATGAAATCAATCATCTAAGCCTTGTCAAACGGACATTAAACTTTGATGCATTCTTATCTTCCCATTCTTTGCCATTCGCTGCCTTAAGATGCATCTATCGCGAAAATCTTTTTGTTGTTGCCAAGCCCCACACACAGATGGCGCTAATAAATTTGTGCCAACAAAATACAATTATCTTAAAAGTTCCTACTAACATTAAACAATTATTATACATTTAACATTTAACTAACAAAAATTGGATTATTAACATACATAAACATAACTTTAATAAATATATTACATTAACTACTATTTTCTACATCTAGTGCCGTGGCGCTGGCATTTTTTCCCTACTTGGCAAAAAAAACCTTTGCCTACTTTTAGGCCCACCAAATAAATGTTGGCGGTCCAAGCGACCACTACAATTGCGAACCAATGTCAAGCGCAATCAACGTCGTTGCTTTTGGCGCCGCTGCGCTTCGTCTTCGTCTTTGTTTTGTTTTTGTTTTTTTCTTTATTTTGTGTTTCGGTTTTGGCACGAAGACAACGCTCGTGAGCTGGCGTAGGAGTCGATTGTTTATTTACGTATATTTAGGAACAGTAATTAAGCGATTAGTACAGACAAGGGACAAGAATCAATTAGATATTCCATTTGTGTCGCATATTCGCATTTTCGCTTATTCCCCTTAGAGTACAATTTAAGGGTGTGTGCGCAGTACTTAAAAGATTGTTGCATACATCAAGCTAGGCTAGTCACCTTACCCGCTTTTTATGCGTAATTGGATAATTCAAGGGGGCTTAATCAATACATCTAAAGTTAAATATGTAAAATTCTATTTCTGTACAATTCTTTGTGGTTTTCAAATAGTACATTTTTTTCTCTAAAAACAAAGAAACACCAAAACATTAGTAATGATGCATAATAGGTTTGGTTTCAGCTAGAATTATTACTAATTTCACTAAACATATTTTAATCTAATGCCTATAAAAAAATGATTCCCTAGAGAACTAAAAATACTATATTTAAATATGAGAAGTTAGAATTCTGTAGAATTGACTTTTTTGTAGTTCAAATAGAAATGGTAAAAGAAGGTTTGATAATACTTTCTGCTGGAATTAATCCATATTTAACTTGATATATATTTATTTTACTAACAACAAATAAAAATCAGTATTTATATTTATGATGATACATTGGCTGTGATATGTCGAAGCGAACATGTAAATAATATTGTTGCCTTGCATCGCACACAAGCGAGATAAACAAGTGCAAACATGTCCGGTCTTTAAACATAAACAATACGAGATAAAAACAACAATAGCTGCCACTACACATATAGTATTTATACCCAGTACCCATAGACAGCATAATAACGGGAGTATAGGCTAAGAATTCACTCTATAACCAAATATATGTATAGGGAGTCCCCCATCAAATAAACTCGCGACTACTTTGAGTATTCCCACTTGATTTGTTTTTGATTACTGCGCGATAAAATAAACACACAATTAGCAAGCTATTTTTTTTTTTTTTTTTTTTTGGCAATGTCGAACATTAATGTTGGCATTAATATCTGTAATCTGTGTTATCACTGCGCGATTAGGCCAAAAGAAGAGCTTGCGACACACGCTGAATCACGCTTATCTTTCAGCTGATTAACAATACTTAACACTAGAAGTATTTCTTAGATCAGGAGACGTAATACTCAAAGGTCTCTTCAATGGGTCATTATCGAAAGCAGTCAAGACGCACGTGAACTTACGCATAGCTACAGCTGATAGATAAGAAATTCTTTGGTTTTTTTAATTTTTTGTTTGGTAATTGTTAAAATCGTATCAAAAAAATTGAGTTTTGGCTAAGGAATGCCTGACTTGAAGATACCCAAAATAGGTAATAAACTCGTTGTGCTTGGGGTGCATTTTATTACACTCTCTAGTAATGTATTTTGTTTATTTAACAGTTTTTTATAATCCTCTCGAATTTAAGCAAAGAGTTGTTTACTGACTTTTATTTGCCACAAAGCCAATTGTAAAGCTCTAATCCACAGAGCGTGCTGTCCGAGCAGTCATTAGCTTAATTGTTCCATTGACTGCCCTTGTGGGTTTAGCTTCAAGTGCCCAAGTTCCGAACGTAAGCGTAAATGTTACTTCAAATTTATGACGCCTGATAGGGCGTCGCTGACTTATTTATGAAATCTAGTGGCTCGGCAATAGCCAAGTACTAAGCACTCACATTGCATTGTATAAATTGTTGAGACTAAACCGAATGCTGATGTTGGGATCGTGATAAGATAGCTGCTCTAAAGATTGAGAGTTATGTTAAAGGCTTATAAATCATCTCAACGATTATGGGGCTACCAACGAATAATTTGCATCAATAAACAAATTAGTTTACACTTTAATAGATTCAAAGGTTTCTTAGTATAGCATACTTTTCAGTTGTCTAGGTAAAAATTAAAGATTTAATTAAATACAAATTTTACACTTTTAATGCTGACTATATAATTATTAAACAATTCTAAAGTAACTGTATTATTTTCTCTAATATTTATTGCACAATTAAACAATTGTTCTAAATTAAATGTATTATTGTTCCGTTATTCACTGCCGCTCACCTTTTGTATGTCTTCTGTTGCAACCATTTTGTTTTTATAAATTTTTAGACAATTTTCAGTTGTGAATTCTTTGCTGTGCTTTAGATCATTGGATCTAAATTGATGCGTTGTATATTTTAGCCCAGCTCTTTGGCTAGTTTTCAATTTAATGGCACATCATTTAGGGTTGAAGTGTCGAGCGTTCGAGCAAAACTGAAATTCTCAAAGGAAACGCGCTTAACAGCAAACGTCGCGAGTCGCGACCAATGCAGCGCGTTGACGTCGACCGCGACTGCGACGCCGACAGCTACTGCGATAGCAACTACGCAATGGCGACTGCGACGCGTCGTCAATTGATATGGGTAGCGCAGCAGCAAAGCAGCAGCAAAGCAGAAGCAAAGTAGAAGCAGCAGCAGCGACGTCAGCTATCGAATGTGCGCTTTAGTTTCGAATTTGCATTGACATTGATTAGTCAGCTAAATACTGGGCTAGGGGTTAAAAGCATCGCAGATTGGATCAAGACTTGGAAGTAATATTTCTTTCTTTATTTTCAACAAATTGATTGGTTGCCGGAAGCGGTATTACAATGAAACTGCTAACACACATCGATATCATCGGATGGGCGTATTGAATAGGTAATTCCCTTGGGTCGATCATCAATAACAAAGGTATGAAACTTGTCCAACAGCTTTTGGAAGCCGCTCTGCAAGGATGCAGATCTAACATCATGGAGCTTATCGAGCACATAGCTAATCAACGCCTTAACAAGTATCTGCATTAAAGAAAATGTGATTTGTTTAATATATTGTTGCTGATTTGTTTAATTAGATTACCTCCATGTACTCGAAATTGACGTGACAACGATTGTGCATGTTGTACATATCATTTAGCATCGCTTGGAATACAACTGGATCATTTTGGTCAATAACAGCGCATAGGAAGCGCATAAAATTTAAAGAATGTCCGTGTAAACGTTGCAGATCCAGTTTTCCCTTCCATCGAAAATTCTCGAAAACCTTATAATTTTCCATTAGGAAGCTAAATATATAAATTAAATTTGTAAGATCATTACCATGGCAAGTATACGATTAACTTACGTAAAATAGATTTCTTTGCCGTAGCGTCGCTCAAAGGGTTTGATTACTTTCCAAGCCTGTCTGAGAGCCAATCTCTCGCTCAGCGTGAAACCATTGTCATCGTACACAGGACCCACGTGTAGTTCTGGTAACTTTTTCGGAAATATATCCTTCATATCGATGACGCTTTCATCGGCAATAGAATGCACCGAAATCGTTGACAATATTCTGCTCATCTTGAAACACAATTTTATTTAATTTTGGCAAAACTGTGAATTACTTTTGAGTAAATAATTGAACAAATGTAAAATGTTGCAAGAAGTTTTTAAATGATTTAATTTCTAAAAGATTGCTAAGATTAAAACAACAATTAATATAAATGTTCATTATAAGAACAAGAGTAAACACGAGATAATGAAATAAACCAATATAAATAAAGTTAAATAAATTTTTTTGATTTTTATATACCCAATTGCTCGAAGTCAAATGGATATTTGCTCAAGGCTTCAACAATATCATTCATAGTGGGACGAAGTTGAGGATCTGTTTGCCAGCCATCGTTCATCAAATTTTTCAACCCAGCGGGACACTCAATTTCCAAATCAACTAACGCTGGTCGAATACCTGAAATATTTATTATTGCATATGAATTGCCATAAAAATAAACGTAGTTAATATTCGTACCCTTTTCAACCCGTTGACATACAATTAATTCATTGGAACAATCGCTGAATGGGATTTTACGTGCAAACAGTTCCCACAGCGTGATCGACCAACTGTAGACGTCGCATTTTTCGGCGTATTTTTGACCATTGAAAACCTGTTGTGTAAAAATGATTAAATTAGATTTAGGACTGATTTCTCAACTTATAGTTAAAAATTTTCAGAAACTCGTGATTTAAAAATATTTATATTCTTAAGGTGCCATCTCTAAGTTAGCTATCGGCTTGTTGTCACGGTGTCATCTCTAACTCTACTATGAACTATGGCCAAGTTAACAAATTGTCGAGATCTTAAGCTACGCACATTGATGAAGCCGATTCACTCAAAGGCAAGATATATTTTATATATGGTTTTACTGTAGTAAGAGCTTTTCTTCATAAATACCTCCGGTGCCATGTAGGGGGCAGTGCCGCTGTTTTTGGTCATCATACTGCTCAGATATCGAACTGTGCCAAAATCACAAATCTTGAGGCTACGATGTTTGTTGTCAAGCAGCATGTTGTGTGGCTTTAGATCGCGATGAATCACCGCTTTGGGAGTCATAGCATGCAGATAAGCAACTCCCTGGGGAATAAGAACTATAATTAACTACAATATTGGAATTAATCGCAAGGTACTCATACTTTAGCGGCCTGGAGTGCCCAGTTAATAATGTGATTTATTGTATAGGTTGCCCTTGGCATGCTATACAATAATTTAAAAAGTGATCCGCCATCCACATATTCCATAACTAAATAGTGAACATCTTGATTCATTGCGGTGCCATGTAAAAATATAATATTGATGTGGTTAGCTCGCGAAAGTTGTTTGAACTCTCTTTCGAAGTCCTCATCAGATACGTTCAGATTAATCCTTTTCACAGCTACATTTTTATTACGATATGTTGCCTGATACACTTTTCCGAAGCTTCCAGATCCGATCTCCTAAATATAGCGATGAGTGAATATTTTAATGACAAACGTTTTATGTTGAATCATACATCACCCAATGTTATTTGCTCAAAATCGATTGTATTCATTTTGAATTCTGCACTGAAATGTAGATTGCAAATTTTGCAGGCAAGCAAATAAAAATTATTAATTTTTGAGCGATAAGATAAGAATAATTTTCAAGTGTGACCGGCGTCGCCGAGTAAAACTGCAATATTAACTCTTTGCTTCAATATTTTTTATATTTAGCTGCACATTGCCTTCATATGCGTCAACATGGCACAATCAAAAATGTGTCATGAGCTATTCTGATAATTTTAAATAAGCAATTTGAACCGCCTACATTAGCGTAATTATTCTGCAACCCTAGCTACTTAGCAAGCAGTTGTTGTCAGCCTTGGCTGCAGATATCCGTAGAGGAATCACTTTTTAATAAATTAAATTAATGCATTAAACAATTTAAACTTCTATATAAAATTACAATTTGTTTTAATATTTTATAAATTCAAAAACAAGTAATAATAAAATAATCGCTGCTGCGATCATATTGCCGCTAGTAAACAGCAAGCAGTACTTAAAACTATTTCGATAACTGTTTACAATTATATCATCGCTAGTAAAAGCAAGCATTAGAAAAAATATATCGATAATCTACAGGTCAATTGTTACGTCACACTTGCGAACAGCTGATTTCGCCGGAACTATCATAATAATGTCGATGGTGAATCCATTTCGCACCGCGTTTCGTCTGCCCAGTCGAAATCAAAGAATCAACTGGTTCCCTGGCCACATGACCAAGGGAATGCGACAGATACAACAGAAGCTACGAACCGTTGATTGTATTGTTGAAATTCACGACGCACGCATTCCCATTGCCGGTCGTAATTCGCAGTTCTTCGAGACAATCACGGGTATGTAGAAACATAGTTATCATAATTGACTCCATCATTTTTTCCAATTGCTAATATTATACCTATCTTTAACAGGAAACGGAGTCAAGCCACATATATTGGTGCTGAATAAGATCGACCTCTTGGGCTCTACTAAACAACAACGTGAAATTCGAAAACAGCTGCAATCGGAACAACCCGAACTTCGGAATATTATCTTCACCAACTGCAAGGATCAGCGAAATCATGGCGTACACGATATTCTGCCGCTTGCCACCAAATTGGTGGCCGAAAGCAGCCGCTTCAACAGGGCTCAAAGTGCCGAGAACAACATCATGATTGTCGGCGTTCCAAATGTTGGCAAAAGTTCCATCATCAATGTGCTGCGCAATGTGCACTTGAAAAAACGCAGTGCAGCTCGTGTCGGCGCCATTGCTGGCATCACACGCGCTGTGGGTGAACGCATTAAAATTCAGGAGACGCCGCCGGTTTACATGATCGATACGCCCGGCATACTGCAGCCTTCGGTGACAGACGATGAGATGGGCATGAAGTTGGCGCTAGTTGGCTGCCTCCCCGATCACATTGTCGGCGAAGATTTGATAGCGGATTATTTGCTATTCTGGCTAAACAAACATAAACGCTACGAGTACGTAGAGAAAATGGAACTGCAGGCTCCTAGTGACAACATCAGCGCGGTGCTGGCGGAATACGCTCATAAGCAAGGCATGTTCCATCGCGTCAAGCAATTTAATGGCCAGGTGGAGGTCATGACCAATCTGTTGGCTGCCTCGCGTAAATTCATCAGCTTCTTCCGCACCGGTCAATTCGGTCCCATTAATTTGGACGAACAATGTACTTAGCAGCACTATGGCAATTATATTTTAAGTATATTAATTTTGTTAGTTATATCATAAATGAAATTATGAAAATGTTACGATCTAATTTAATCTGTCTGTCTAATTTTCCACCATGGGAACATCGATGGCAATGTTTCCCACACCCGGCACGGGAATGGAATAGGACACTCCAACGCTATCCATGTCCGCACCTACAACTGTATCCGCAGCATGCTGTGGCACCACTGGCAAATCCATTGGAGTTTGTTTTGCCTCCCCAGCACTTAGTACTTGATCACTCTCGACATTGCAGATGGCAGGTTCCACTGTATCGGTTGGCGCACTGCTGACTGCGTAGCCAGTTTGAGCAGCGATGGCACGCAATTCTCGTGGAACACCCTGCATGAGCTTGTCGATGTTACTGGTATAGGGTGCCATCTTTTCAAAGTACTCGATTAGCATTTCGGGGTTCTTCTCGGACACCAGGGTGCTGGACACCAAATCAAATTCATCACAATATTTCCACCGCAAAAGATACTTGATTTCGCCGGTGACATCTGTAGCGCCCATAATTTCGGCCAGCTCCAGGCCACGATCGTAGCCACGCGGCTTTTGGATTTCTTCGCACTTTGGTTTCTTTTCTCCGCGTTTCTTTGATTTGGCTCGCGTCTCCTCAAAGCGTTGTATGAGTGCAGGGCAGTCGCAATTTTCTTCGGGTTCCCAGGTATTATCCCCCGATGGATAGCCGCGCCATTTGATGAAATACTCAACCTTGCCATCAGCAGTGATGCGCTTGTCCACAATCCGCTCCACCACAAAGTTTGATTCGTTTTTAACCATTTTACGCGAACAACAATTTACAATAAAATGTTTGTTTATTTCTTCGATACACAAATTGATTTGCTGATGCGAGTCGATTAGCTACCAGAGTTGCAATAAATTCGATAACTCAGAGATTCTATACAATCGATTGTGCTGCAATACATTTTCTGACGCAGTAAGGACATTTTGATATTCCGCGGCTGAAGCACAAATTAATAGGATAACGTAAAAAATATTTAAATTTACAAATTCATTAATTTAAATTAATGCTGTATTTTTAAAAATCCCACAAATCGTAGCGTAACATAATCCTTGCTTCTGTGTGAATGTCATTTTTCAAGTCACGTTTCTCGAATTAAAAAAAATTATTTTCTTCCAATATTAAAGTTAAAAAATGAATGAAAAAATTGGAGAATTGTTTGATTGGAATCCTATGGCTGAGGATTTCTACGATGAGAAATGCAATAAATATGATGATATAAACGAAGGAACCGTGGACGCCAAAATAAAAAAGGATTGCAAAAAGAACCAAATGCAATATCCTTATTTAATTATACGAAAAGATACGCAGCTTATAACGGATACGTTGTTGAGGAATTTCTTTGGTAATGGATTAATTTACGACATCGAATATAAGTTTAGATCGCGACAATATTTCGTTTATTTAAATAGCCTGTGGTAAGAATATTTTAATAATTTTTTGAGATTTGAATATTAACACAAACACGCTTTTATCGTAGTTCGCTTGAGGCAGCTAGAACTAAAATTCGTCAATTTCCGAATATCATAAATGTGCAGCAGGCTCGATCAATTCCCATACCATGCGATCCAACTGATCTTGAAGCAGAGGAAAATAAGGAAAACGAGGCTGCTGTATCCACTGCAACCCCACCTACAGATGACTCAAGTCCTATAAATATAGGTTCCCGCACTATTCAAGTGTCGCCAACGAATAACAAACATCCCGAATTCTTCAAGATTCCTATAGTTGTCAAATCCGATTACACGGCCAAAAACTCTTTGCTGGCTCTCAATGATCCGAGCTCACGTTATCTAAATGTTAGATTCGAATTTGTGCTGGAACGTCATGGAGCTTACGTGTTGCAAAAGGCAATAGAGAACAATCAGGCTATGCTCCATTTGCGCTCGGGGCGAAGAATTGTTATGTGAGTGCTGCACCAATCTTATGGATATATATTTTTTAAAACACTTCTAATCACAGTTCAAATGCAATTTTAGAGCAACGAAGTATAATTTCGGCATATAAATTCTTTGTTTTTTAGCCCTAATAAACAATTATTGGAAACACCATCAGATGGGAAGATAAAGCTAGAGGAGCTGTTCAAAAAATGCTTGGCTTGCAAGTGCTACACCGACAACAGTTGTCGTTTCTGTCAGATGCCATTCTGCAATCCCACTTGCTTCGAGGCGCTGCTTTCTCAACATAATCAGAGTTGTAAGACGGGCAAGCCCCCGCTAATTGATGACACAATTGTCTCGCAGTTTAACAAGATAAAGCTCCCAGCAACTGGGACGAGCGTGAAGATTACAGCATTTGAGCAGACGGATGTGATCTATGTGCGATCAGCGGAAATAAACGCTGATGTGGCATACCACAAAGTGCTCGCCGATGTCTGGACTAATGGCAAATCTTTGCCACAGTTGCAGAAATTGCCACAATGCGGACAGATTGTCATTTACAAATTTGAGACGGACATTGTCAGAGCCATGGTGCTGAATGTGGACAATGCTAAGGCCATCTATGTGGTCTGTGTTGACTTTGGCAGTGTGGAGATCACAACGCTGGACAAGCTTTATGAATGCAGCGCTTATTTGGCGGCTTTACCTCGTTATGCTGTGCCGGTCATATTGCGGGGAGTGCCTAAACGTTGCTTCCCTCCCAATCTGCTTGAGATGTTGTATGAGGTGGACCAAAACAACACATTTGTGATGAAGTACGCAAAGAGTGATTATGATGAGACGAAAGGCATGCAACGTGTGATTCTAATTGAGAGCGAATTAAATCGCAGTTTGAATCGCTTGATTAAAACTATTTTAACGCCAGTGGAGCCTTCTCTTTCAGAAGCGAGTTTTAAAGAGGATGCAAGTATTTTGAATAGATTAGTCTGGAGAAATTATTTTGAGTTGCTTATGTATTTGCAGTATTTGCAGCACGTTCATTTGCCCACTGGCAAAAAGTTGGATGTGGTTGTAATGGACAACAGCTTTCTTAAATTTGGTATGGTTCACTGCACCACCTTGGACTTTGCGTACGAGATTTCGCAAATTCATCGTGAGATACAGCACTATGGAGAAGCATCCACAACCGATTCGTATGCTCCACCGTAAGACTATATCCACTAACAAAACACACATTTCTATTAATGTTGATTAATTTTAATTAGGAAAAATGAATTGTGCATTGCGCAGTATCAAGGCAAGTGGTGCCGTGGACTCTGCATGGAGTTGGTGGGCGATGGTTATCCTAGCATCTTATTTATAGATTATGGCAACATTGTGCCAATATATGTTGAGAAAATTCGCCCATATCCGCCACAATTTACATTCCCTATAATGACCACCGAATACGATTTAAATGGGCAACCGGAACCAAGTGTTGAACTATTAGCCCGTATGGAGAAACTCCTAGTACCTGGCTCAATTATCAATTGTGACGAGATTATTTACAACAAGGACGAGAATAATTACTCATTGCGCATTGACTCCTTGATGGAGTAACATTCCAAAGTATGTCTAAAACATCTTAACCAAATGGCTTAACCAAATATAAAATAATATATTACAGTTAAATCAACATTAAAATAATACAATTTATTAATCTACAAAAATTATAATTTTTTTTAAGAATTATATTTCTGATCCTGCTAAAACTTCTTCCTGCTTGCTAAACACGAAACTTAGGGTTGTCAATTCGTCATTTTGAAAAGTTTCCTGAAAAATACAAAGTAATGTAGTATATTACCAATTGATTATAATATAAATATTACCTTTAAAAACTCTTGACTAAATGGTGGCTCCCATTGATTCCAATTCTTTAGAGGCTGCAAAGAAATTAATTTAATTTACCAACTTATCAAATATGCATATAAAATGTAACTACATTGTGATCAACTCCTAGCAGTGCTTTAGTGGGATTCACACGATTGTTCAATAAATCTATCACAGATTCGCTGCTTTCGACCAGCTCCAAGTGTTGTTGAAACATTCTCTCCTCTAAGCAGCCAGCAGTTATTAGCGTATAAATTCGTGTGTCAACATCTGCTGCCAATAGCCGAGTTGCTGTCGATCTTGTGCTATAGTTGTAGAGTATCATATTTTTGCAGCCAGTCAAACGAATTGATGGCAACTGATTTGCGTCAAGAAGCGCAACTAATGGATCCATTTCACCGGTTTTATTGAAGTTTTCGGCATGCTCTATATTCTCCACTTGTACGTGCGGCACTTCCCAAGATTGACAGTAACCCCTGATGATGTCCAAACATCTCTGACTCGTTGCAACAATTGCACATTTTTCACCGCAAGCAACAACTAAATTGTCCAGCATTAGATGAACAAACTCAAACTTGGCAGAATCGTAGAGACCCAATTCTTGCCAGGGCGGCAAATGGGGCAATAAAATTCGAGAGACGAATGGATGATCTTCTATATGTTTGAGCAGCACGGGATGATCGCAGATTTGTTGGGCGATTCTAAGCAGTTCCGATGATTGCTTAAAAAGAGAACTAATGTAGCTGTAATTAATTGATGTCTAAAATATTATAATTACTTCTTTTAAAGTGCGACAATGATCGGCAAGCAATTGTAGCGCGAGCTGTTGGATATCCGCTAGGGACAGCATGCAAATATATTCGCGGATCTCAATGCGTTGTTCAGATTCCTGAGTTATAGGTTTAATAGTTGTTGCCAGTAACTCTGGCGATTGCTTTGGCTTTTTAAACATAATCTTCGGCCGCTGATAACTGATGGAATTATTTTCTGACTGGGACACCAGCTCACCGGTAGCTGTCTCTTGCTGTCGATACCAGTTTTCTATTTCTTCTTTGCGCTGCGCAAAGCATTCGTCCACAGACTTCAGTTCTAACTGTATCTCAACATCCCTCATACCAATTTCTAGTAAAGCATTTTCCTGAAATTTCTCCGGTTTGAAGAAGGTCAGCACATCCAATGTTTTGTTTGTCTCGTCTTTTAATGTGGCACGTGTTGCAGTTACTTCCAGCGTGCCATTGCCTGTCCATATCTTGTGTTTCTTGTTAGACTGTTGCCGCCATAGCACCAGAAAGATGCGTTTGTCCTTTAGTGGATTCTCTGCATCGTCATAGCGCCGAGGTCCCAAGTGTCTATAGCCGCCAGAAGTACCCCATTTCATCTGAATGCTTGGCTGCTCCGGTTCCTTGGCGACTTCCGGTTCAAGGGGAAGACCTCGCTTGGCCGCTCTTCGTGCTGAGGGCGCTTGGGAACGCCTCATGATTGGGATTCTTAAAAAAAAACTATAGAACACAAAAATAAAAAATACTAATTTTTTATTTAATTTATCTTATAAATCAACTTTTGTAATATAACAAAAATCATCTTAGTTCAATTTCGCTCTTCGTTTGTAGTGCGTCTTGGTCTACGTTTTTAATGCTACATCTGGTACGAATTGTTTGTCTTATTGTTGAATCTTCATTTTTCAATTTGTGTTTTTTTTTCTTAATTTTAATTTTCTCATAATAAAGAAATTGAAAAAGATAATAACGAAATAAAATGTATTTTAACCTACACAATAACAAAATCCGACTGGCAATCGCGGTATTCAAACATTATCGATAATTTACATCAGCTGACTGCACTTTGATCGATACATCAGCTGACAATCGGAAGCGATAGGCACGCACGAAGCACGATGCAACCAAATACATTGCCATTAATCGATGTATCTATCGATGATATAAAAAAAAAAAATACCCGAGCCGGCTTTTCTCACATCGTGGATTGTTGCCCACCTTATCCACATTGTGTGTAGTAACTCCGTAATAGTAAATAGCCTCACAGCCTGTTGCACACACAGACACCAATGTCAGCATGGCTTTCCATTGGTGCGACAACAACCTCCACACCACGGTGTTTACGCCGCGTGACTTCCAAGTGGAACTCTTGGCCTCCGCCTTCGAGCGCAACACCATCATCTGCCTAGGCCATCGCAGCTCCAAGGAATTTATAGCCCTCAAGCTGCTTCAGGAGATGTCCAAACGTGGTCGGCACACGGGCAAAGTAAGCGTTTACTTGAGTTGCCAGCTAAATACGGAGGATACATCAATGTACACAATGCTCACCCATCTCACCGATCTCAAAGTGTGGCAGCAGCGCGAGGAGCAGCTGCCACCTGATGATGAACATTGCTGGACGCAATACAATGTCATCATACTTCAGCCCAACACGTTACTTAGTTTGTTTAAATCGGAAGCGCTTCTGCTAAGCCAAGTGCAACTCATTGTGCTCGAGGATTGTCATGATAGTGCAGTCTATCGCACCATTTTACCCATCTTCGAGCAATATATGCTGCCCGTGCAACCAGATGAGCGACCTCGCATCTTGGGCTTGGCCGGACCATTGCATAGCGCTGGCTGTGAGCTGGAAGAGCTGAATGCCATGCTAGATACATTGGAGCAGCGCATGATGTGTCGCATAGAGACAGCAAGCGATATTGTCACGGTGTTGCGTTATTGTGCCAAACCGTTGGAGTATATTGTGCAGTGTGCTCCCTTTGAAATGGACCAGTTGTCCAGTGTGATAGCCGACATTCTGAATACGCATAAATTGTTCCTTAATGATCATCGCTACGATCCCTTCGAGATCTATGGCACCGATCAGTTCATGGAGGATTTGAAGGGTTTGTCTTTGCCGTCGTAAATGTTGTATAATATTTTAATTATGGCTTTTATTTTTAGATATTCCCGATCCCAAGCTAGATCCGCTCAATGTACTCGATTCTCTGCTCGCTGTGCTGCATGAGATGGGTCCGTGGGGCACACAGCGTGCGGCCCATCATTTCTATCAGCGCATCGAGAAGCTCAAGGTGAAGACACCACACGAACGGCATTATTTGCTCTTCTGTCTGGTGAACACGGCCTTGGTCCAAGTCCATGCACTCTGTGATCAAACATTCCAGAAGCAGCTGGCCGAAGAGCCACGCTCAACCATCGAACGCTACTCCAGCCCGAAGGTGCGTCGGCTGCTCAAAGTTCTGCGTTGCTTTAAGCCAAGCGAGACGCATCATCAGACGGATGGAATGCGAAAAATGCGCCATCAGGTGGAACAAGCGGATTTCAACAAATTGACGCATGCACTCAAAACTAAATGCCAACTATTGGAACAGCAGGTAGAGCAGCCAAATCCAGAGACACGTACGCTTGTTAACAATCTGGAGCAGCTGTTGCAACCGGCAGAGAGCAAAGAAGAAAAGGAGACGACTGCTAAGACTAATGTAGAAGAGCCTGCGCCTTTGCCACAACCCTCGACGACGAGCACAAGCAAGTCCAAAACCGGCACACAGACGCACACGAGAAGACGTGTCCACTCAAGGCGACACAATCGCTATCAGCATGATTCCAGCGAAATGCTGTGTGCAATCATCTATTGCAATCAGAATCATACGGCACGTGTGCTCTTTGAACTGCTGACGGAGATGAGCCGGCGTGATCCAGATCTCAAGTTTTTACGCTGTCAGTATACCACGGATCGTGTGGCTGATCCCACCACCGAGCCCAAGGAGGCGGAGCAGGAGCATCGACGCCAGGAGGAGGTGTTGAAGCGCTTTCGTATGCACGATTGCAATTTGCTCATTGGCACTTCGGTGTTGGAGGAAGGCATCGATGTACCCAAATGCAATCTGGTTATACGCTGGGATCCGCCCATCACCTATCGCAGCTATGTGCAATGCAAGGGTCGAGCACGCGCAGCTCCCGCCTATCATGTGATGCTTGTGGCACCTAGCTATGATGAAACGCCACCAACAACAGCTGACGCTGCAGTGCAGTTGAACGAGCAAAGTCATCGTTTCATTTGCGCCACATCGTCGGATGAGGCACAGCAGGAGTTGGACAGCGATTCTGACGACTCGGCGCTTCCCAATTCTCTAGCTTCGGATCCCTATACCTTTGGCACTGCGCGTGGCACTGTGAAAATACTCAATCCCGAGGTGTTTAGCAATCAGCCACCCACGGCATGTGACATCAAGTTGCAGGAGATTCAGGACGAAGTGCCAGTAAATAGTTTATTAGATGGCGGCAACTCAAGCGATGAAGCCATCAGTCTGACGAACACCACGCCGAGTGACACAAGTGCCGAGCGACGTCCCAAGCAACGCTTCGAATGTGAACTGAGTGCAATGCCAGAGCCGGAGATGACGACTTCGTCTGGCGACACTAATGAAAGTCTGGCCAACACGACGCAAGCACTGGTTCATCAAATGGCGCAGTATCGCGAGATTGAGCAGGTAATACGGAGATTTAATGTAGATAACACTTGTTGTAGAAGAACAGGTTAGAAGAAGCATCTGTGACACCATTAAGTACATATAGTATATTCGTGATTAGACGATAGAGGCCTCGAATAATGTTCAAATGTGATTGGGAGTTGTGTCGTTGATGAGCACTGGTTGCGATTTCTTTATTATTTTAAATATACTATATTAACCTATAATTCGCTTACAGATGCTTCTCTCAAAATGCGCCAACACGGAACCCGCAGAGTCCGAGCAGCAGCAGGCAGAGCGCTTCACAGGCTGCTTGGCGGCCTATCGACCTAAGCCACAGCTGACGACGGGCGCTTCGGTGGATCTCAGCACAGCTATAGCCCTGGTCAACAAGTATTGCGCCCGCTTGCCCAGCGACACATTTACTAAGCTGACTGCACTGTGGCGCTGTGCACGCTCCGGGCGTCAAGGTGTCACACTCTATCAGTACACCTTGCGACTGCCCATTAACTCGCCATTGAAGCATGATATTATTGTATGTCCAGGCAGCCTTAAACAATTTTATTACTTTTACTAATTTGCTGTATTTTTTACCAGGGTTTACCAATGCCAACACAGACCTTGGCTCGTCGCCTGGCCGCGCTGCAGGCCTGCGTGGAACTACATAGAATAGGCGAATTGGATGATCAGCTGCAGCCCATTGGCAAAGAGGGATTTCGCGCCTTGGAATCGGACTGGGAATGCTTCGATCTTGAGCCCGAGGATGAGCAGATTGTGCTGCAAAACGATGAGCCACGTCCGGGCACGACGAAACGACGTCAATACTATTACAAGCGCATTGCTTCCGAGTTTTGCGATTGCCGACCAGAGGCTGGTGTACCCTGCTATTTGTATTTTATCCAACTGACGCTGCAGTGTCCGATACCCGAGGAGCAAAACACGCGCGGTCGTAAAATCTATCCACCCGAGGAGGCCCAGCAGGGTTTTGGCATACTCACGCAGAAACGTATTCCGAAGCTGAGTGCATTCTCCATATTTACGCGCTCCGGCGAGGTGAAAGTGTCCCTAGAGTTGGCACGCGAGCGAGTTGTGCTAACGCAAGAACAGATCGAGTGCATCAACGTCTTCCTGAACTATACGTTCACTAATGTGCTACGACTGCAAAAGTTTCTCATGCTTTTCGATCCCGATTCCACAGAGAATTGTGTGTTTATTGTGCCCACCGTAAGGACGACAGAAGATGATCGTCTGATTGACTGGAAATTTCTCGAACTAATACAAGCCACAGGTAACATGATGCCACAACCCGTGGCCGAGGGCGAGCGGCAAGCACAACCGTTTGAGGCACAGCGTTTTCAGGACGCGGTCGTTATGCCCTGGTATCGCAATCAGGATCAACCACAGTATTTCTATGTAGCCGAGATCTGTCCGCATTTGTCGCCACTCAGCTGCTTCCCGGGCGACAATTATCGCACCTTCAAACATTACTATCTGGTCAAATATGGTCTGACCATACAAAACACCGCCCAACCGCTGCTAGATGTGGATCACACGAGTGCTCGCTTGAATTTTCTCACGCCCCGCTATGTGAATCGCAAGGGTGTCGCCTTGCCCACGAGCTCTGAAGAAACGAAGCGTGCCAAGCGTGAAAATCTCGAGCAGAAGCAAATTCTGGTGCCCGAGTTGTGCACCGTGCATCCGTTTCCTGCTTCCTTGTGGCGCACAGCGGTATGCTTGCCATGCATTCTCTATCGCATCAATGGTCTGCTGTTGGCTGATGATATACGCAAGAAAGTTTCCGCTGATCTGGGTTTGGGACGCCAAAAGATCGACGATGAGTCATTCGAGTGGCCCATGCTGGACTTTGGCTGGAGTTTATCGGAAGTGCTGAAAAAATCACGTGAATCCAAGCAGAAAACAAACAAGGAGGTCACCAACAAAGACGAGGAACAGCAGGTTGAAAAAGAAGCTGAACCAGCAGAGGAACCCCAATTGGAAAAGGCTGTCAAGACTGCCACTGAATTGGTCATTGAAGGCGAAGAGCAGTTGGGCAATGCTGATGACTTCATTGAAATTGGTACCTGGTCAAATGACATGGCCGATGACATTGCAAGCTTCTCGGAGGGCGATGAAGATGAGGAAGACGAGGACTATTTGCCCAAGCTGCCGGCTAATGTAAAGTTCTGTAAGTGCAAGACATGTTGTTAAACTTCTACGAATCTTAAGCATATTGGATTTATTTTTACAGGCGATCAGCAAACACGCTATGGTTCTCCCACCTTCTGGGATGTGAGCAACAGCAGTGGCTTTAAGAAGACGGCCAGCAATTCCAACCAGCAGCAGCCACGCAAGCCACGTGGAGCAGCTTCTGGAGCTGGCGGCTCTAAAACCGAAGCAAAGCCAAAGTATAGTTATTACGATTCGGATAACTCGCTAAGCTCTAGCTATGATGACGATGATCATGTGGGACCAGTTCGCCATTACTCCTCGGACGATGATGATGAAGCCGATGACATTGGTCACATTGAATTCACCTCAAAGAACGAAGCGGAAGCCATCGAAACGGCACAAGAGCTGGAGAAGCGGCAAAAGCAACTGTCCATCATACAGGCCACAAATGCGAACGAGCGACAGTACCAGGAGACCAAGAATCTGCTCATTGGCTACAACTTTGAACAGGCGGCGCAGAAGAGCACAGCCAACTATGATCAGTCGATTGTACGCTTCAAGTCGGAGATTGAGAGCAGTGGCATGTTGGTGCCTCACGATCAAGACTTGGCGCTACAGCGCAAAGAAGGCGTCTCATCGCTGGCCGAACAGGAAGCAGCTTGTCTGCAAATGGAGCTGCTCAAGGAACTTTTGCCATACGTAACAGAGTCGCAAGTGCTGGCAAGACTTGATGCCAAGGGACAATTGCAGCTCTGCGATCTCATTGAGTTCAATATGGAGTGGCTGCATAAGCATCAGCAGACTGAAAATGAAAGCTATGATGTGTTGGGCTGTGGCGATAGCTTTGACAACTACAACGATCACGATCGACTCGACTTGAGCAAAAAGCAACTTAAGCTGCAGTTTAAGCTGGAAGTGGAAATCAATAAAGAGTCGGGCAGCAAGAATACCGCGACAGCATTAAGCAGTTGGCCTGGGGCCAGCTTTAGCTTTGATCATCAGCCAGAGCTAGAGGGACATCCAGGACCTAGTCCCAGCATCATATTGCAGGCACTCACCATGTCCAATGCCAACGATGGCATCAATCTGGAGCGACTGGAGACGATTGGCGATTCGTTTTTGAAGTATGCCATTACCACGTATTTGTACATCACCTATGAGAATGTCCATGAGGGCAAGCTGAGTCATCTGCGCTCCAAGCAGGTGGCCAATCTAAATCTGTATCGTCTGGGACGACGCAAGCGATTGGGCGAATATATGATAGCGACCAAATTTGAACCGCATGACAATTGGTTGCCACCGTGCTACTATGTGCCCAAGGAGCTGGAGAAGGCGCTGATTGAGGCCAAAATACCGACGCATCACTGGAAGCTGGCCGATCTGCTTGACATTAAAAACCTGAGCAGCTCCCAAATCTGTGAGTTAGTGCGCGAAAAAGCGGAGGCTTTGGGATTAGCTGCCAGCTTGGAGCAAGCTCCCACAACTGGTCCACAGCAGCAGGCAACAAATGCTGCTGGTCTGGATGACTCTAATGAAACCAGCGATTTCAGTTGCTTTATACCCTATAATCTGGTGTCACAGCACAGCATACCGGACAAATCAATTGCGGACTGTGTAGAGGCTTTGATAGGCGCCTATTTGATCGAGTGTGGACCTCGAGGAGCATTGCTCTTCATGGCCTGGCTTGGAGTACGTGTGCTGCCCTATCAACTGAAGCAAGCCACGGAAGAAGAGCCAAGTAAACCGGGCACCACAAAGCCAAATGCCCAAAATATGGTCACCGTCTATGGGGATTGGCCAAAGCCGCGCAGTCCGCTGCTGCATTTTGCACCCAATGCCAACGCAGAGCTGGAGCACTTGCTCAGCGGCTTCGAAGAATTCGAGGCAAGCTTGGGCTACAGATTCCGGGATCGTTCCTATTTGCTGCAGGCTATGACGCATGCCAGTTATACGCCAAATCGACTGACTGATTGCTATCAGCGTCTGGAATTTCTGGGCGATGCTGTGCTCGACTATCTGATAACACGGCATTTATACGAGGATCCCAGACAACATTCACCGGGTGCATTGACTGATTTGCGCTCGGCTCTAGTGAACAACACTATCTTTGCCTCGTTGGCTGTGCGACACGGTTTCCATAAGTATTTCCGGCATTTGTCGCCGGGTCTAAACGATGTCATCGATCGCTTTGTGCGCATTCAACAGGAGAATGGACACAGCATCAGTGAGGAGGTAAGTTGTGATAAATTAATGATTGACAACAACTAATTAACATTCTAAATCAATTTTAGTACTATCTGCTGTCGGAGGAGGAATGCGACGATGCGGAAGATGTGGAGGTGCCCAAGGCATTGGGCGATGTATTCGAATCAATTGCAGGTGCAATATTTTTAGACTCCAGCATGTCACTGGATGTGGTGTGGCAGGTCTACAGCAACATGATGAAGCCGGAGATTGAACAATTTAGCAATTCTGTGCCAAAGTCACCCATACGCGAGCTGCTTGAGCTGGAGCCCGAGACGGCCAAATTTGGCAAGCCCGAGAAACTGGCGGACGGACGACGAGTTCGCGTCACCGTCGATGTATTCTGCAAGGGCACGTTCCGTGGCATTGGACGCAACTATCGCATTGCCAAATGCACGGCGGCCAAGTGCGCGTTGCGACAATTGAAGAAGCAGGGCTTGATAGCCAAAAAAGACTAATTATGTAATGATGCAACTAACTCAGTAGTGAAATATTTACTTACAATTCATATACGATTGTACATATGTACGGCAAACAAGCTCCAATAATATTAAATTTTTTATACAATATATGTAACAAACGATTGCTATGTAGTGTCCATATCAACATCTAATTGTTTTTTAAATTCAAATATACCAATCTTCCCAAAAAATACCATATTGCTTTGCTCCTTGATTTCCAGATAAATAAAATGCCATTTGAATAACCTTTGTGGATGTCATATACATTAGTGGGTTATGTATTTGGTTGGTACATATCGTGAATAAATTTTGATTATGGAATGACAAACTAAATCTATTTATTTTATGTATTTTATGTGTGTGTGTGTTTGTTTATGAGTACTTAGATTCTTAGTAATTGTTAATATGGGCCTAACAATGCTCAATTGTTTTTGTTTTTTGTTTCTTTACTTAGTTGATTGAATTCGATGAACTTTGGAACGGAAATGGATTGGCCGAAATATTTACATTATTTATAACCGAGTGGAATTATGTGGTAATGGGGTGGGGCGGTGGAGGCGGATCTTCAGACAATCGTTGTTTTGTCAAATATATAGAGTCATACTTAAAAACTGTAATATGGAGAATTACATAATTCATAAAATAGGTAAATTTATATGTAGTATGTGGCTAATATACGATCACTAGCAATAAATTTGATAAGTTCTCTTTGTTTCATAAAAATTGTGATGCATTTTTTCATTATTAATTTTGTTCTTTTTTCAAAATGTTCAAATAAAATGGGGAGTTTTGTGTGTTACATTTTGTTAATTGCTAATTTTGCATTCGTTTTACAATTTAAAAAAATTGTAACGCTTCGTAAAAGTTCACATTTGAGTATACTATAATTATATAATTGTTTCGTTAATTATGTTATGTTGAATTTGTTTTTGTTTTGTGTTTTTAATAATAGTTGCATACTTTAACCTTACTTAAGTATAGTTTAGTTAATTAAAATTGTTTGGTATAATTGTTAATTTCATACTCGTTATTAATTGTTCTTGTTCTCGTTTTTCTTTTATTTTTTTTTTTTTCTTATTCTTTTTTCTCTCTCTCACTTTCTCTCTGTTTCTTCTTCGTTTCGTTTTTTGTTTTACTCATTTCCTTTTTCACCGCACGTTCCTGCCTACGATTTGTTCAATGACTTCTTTATATATGAATGTTAATGCAAGTGTATTTATTTTTGTTGTAATTGTTCTTGTAATTTACGTCGCGTTTTTTACTTTTGAAATTTTGTTTACTGTTGGCATTGATTTTTGATCTAAAAAACTCTGTCTGCAATTGTTGGTAATTTGTATGTCAATTGTCGTATTTGAAAGAAGGAAAACCGAATGAAACTAAAGAACGATTGAAATTTGAGCAATTGGAAAATATTTTTGGGCACTTTCAAAATATATTCAACATACCAAAAGCCTTAGAAACAAAGTCTTTAATAACTCAGCATTGAACTCAACTCATTACGTATACGTAATCTTAAAACTAATAATATGCGATGTTTAATGTATATGTTTTAAATACGTGTGTATGTGTATGTATGTATTTTTTTAAAATAAAATAATTGCATAAAATTTGTTAACAAAAGGTGTCAAAAACGTGTTTATTATTCGTAAATTGGTTGTGTGATATGTTTAAAAGTGTTGCAATTGTACAATAATAAATTAGAATGTAATAATAAATTAAATTGTTGTTAAAAAAACAAGCTGTCAAATTGAGTACATTTAAAAAAAATATTGCATATAGGAGAGGTCAACTTAAACATTAAGACATGTGAACTGAGGAGTGGCATTTCGGGACGGTTTAAGTATTTTACAAAAGGTGTGTAGATAAATTATATATATCATATCATTTCGTATAAATATATTTTCGAGTATATTGGGGTTTTATATAGCGATCACTGACACACAACATAATACACATAATAATAAGCTAACGTTGCAAATCGGAAACATAGAAGAAATCGTTTTGTTTGAAAGCGTAATCGTTATGTTTTGTGGGAGCTGATTCATTTTTGTTCGAAGTTGGTAACTTTTGATCAAATCGTCAAAATAATGTTTTGCTTTTTTTTTTTGGGGCGAGTTGAATGTTTGATTATAGATAGGTTACATGTATATAATGTATATGTATGTTTATATTTTCCGGGTAATGACTATGCGACTTTATGCATTCTATATTTGTTTTTTGTTTTCCTTTCTAGGTATGTCTGTAGTTGGATAGTTTTCATGATGGTCGTTTATATAAGTTTACGTAAAGTACAATTTATGCCAAAGACAGTTGACTAAGGATTGGCTACAATTTCCTTAAACGATTTACGATTATGCTTTTGCCATATACTATATATGTATGTACGTATATATGTTATATAGGTAGGTTAGGTATATGTTGGACACGATTTCAAGATTATATTCGATTATATGTGAAATGCGGCGCAAGTATGTGTGTATGTGTGTGAATGTGTTTATGGTAGATAGATAGATTACCTTTCGAAACAATATGAGGAGAAAACTAATTGGGAGGAAAAACTAACGTCACATAAACTAATTATTACCCAGTACAGTGGGAAAAGGGGAGTCGTCACAATTTTCTGTTTTTCGTTTTTTGGCTTCAAATATCTAGTCGAATTTATAAGAAATTCGATATTGAAAATTATTCTGTTGTTGTTGTTGAGTCGGATTCTAATCGAAATTTATATACGTCTGTGAGTGTCTGTGTGTGTGAGTGTATATGTATTGGTTGCTAGATGCTTATGTCTAAAGAACGACGTCAGGCAGGTCGTGCGGCCTTGCCTAGGCGCGCATTTGGTTTTCATGTACAATTTTCCTCTCCTTATAGTAGATCTCCTCGGATTCCTTGTCGCAGAGCAGTAAAACCACCGCACCAAACAGGAATATAGCTGCACCCCAGCCGACGCCATAGGCCCAGCCAAACTCCCATACTCGTCGATTCGCTTTATGCATGAAAGAAAATGCAATTGATGAGTTTAATTCAATTACGTTGTTATTAAATGCTTACCCATTGTGAGTTCGCCTGCAAAGCAGACTGGATAGACAATCAAAGCGGACAAAACAGCCAGCACTACAAAAAAGAGACAGATTTATTAATAATCTTATTATTATTATTATGAATTTAAAGTATAGAAATGAAAATAATTGGCCACACATCGTTTATATAACAAGTGATGCAATTGTGTGAAATATACGTGTTAAGTAAACAAAATTGTTCTGAGTAATTAGACATTCTTTTGTTACGCTGATAAATAATGTACTATATAACTTTGAATCTTGAAAAAAATATACAATAATCAGAAATAGGATTAAGTAAAAAATTTTTGAGCAATTAAACAAGATTTTGGGGTAAACATAGAATTATTTGAGGAAAATATTTGGATGGATTTATGTTAAAAGACTTCAAACAAACAACTGGAATTCTTTTGCAATTATTGACGTAGTTAAAGTATAATTTATACTTACATGAGACGAGCATGACGAGTACAGCTATTCGATAGAATTTATATTTGAGATTATGATTCTGTGTCTTGAGGCCCAATCCCGTCAGCACTGTGGCAATCACGTCCGTTATCAATGTGATAATGCAAAGCGCTGCGGTGGCCTTGATGTAGGCTATAAATCAAAAGATTGAATGATTAAAAACGTAAGAATTAGTTACAAAACTTTTAAGCTTACCAATATCGCGGGTCCAATAGCAGCCAGGAGGATCCTGTATATTGAATGGCAGCGGCGCCATCGAGTCCTCTTCGATGCAGTGCACAAAGAGACCTTGACGCCAGCCGGCGGCCATTAGCCAGTCTGTGGATGCCAGGGCCATGATCATAAGGACCACTACGATGACGCCACAGATAAATGCAATCACCTAAGATTGGAAGGAATTTGAATTATTTTAATATTATTAGAATACCAAAAAATCTTCAACTTTTACGCACCTTGAGCGGCCTTGTGATTGTTATGGTTTCAATTGTCGTTGTCGGCGCCATTCTGTCCGCTCCAGGACGTAGTACACTTAATAGAAAAATGCCTAGATTAGTGCATGAATATGTCAGGTTTATGAGCATCAACAGAAAACGGAATATCAAATGAAACAGGTGCTTGGCACTTACCTTATAAACTAATCAGGCAAAACGTCTGCCTGCGCAAAATACTTAATTGGAATGCGTTGCAAATGCGTTTTGGTTAGTATATGGAGTATGTGGAGTATATATAATAGTTATATATATATTTTTTTTTGGGAGTAACGATAACTCTGGCTTGGAATATAACGAATCAAATAATTTAATTGCAAAATTTGCACTTAATTATTAATTTTTTTTAGCGTTCAGCGGCTGCGATTTATGATTTCAAATGCGTTTTCAATTTCAATATGCTGGCGGCAGCCTTTTCAACATCTGTTGTTTGTTTTTTTGGATTTAAATCGGATAGCATGGAGGAGAGAGATAAAATTGGTATCATTCGATTAGTGAAGGCAGCTTTGTGTCTAGGTGTAAACCATAATAAAATACAATAAAAATAAATACAATCAGCTGAGAAAACAAAATAAATATAGCAGCAACATGCAAAGCGACATTCCCAGGCAATCAAGAGTGTTCTATAAAATGGTATTATAATATAAAATGAGGGGAACCACAGGAAACAACTGACCAAATTGACGATCAACGCTTAAACCGACTACGATAACAGGGAAAATTCAGTTACGCTTCAATAACTATTGATTCGGTTCATTTGCGACTAGACAACAAAATTCTGATTACTTTCGTAATGATTAGAGCCACAAGAAACATTTCTGTTGTCCCACATTTTTTTTTTTTAAAAATCTTTGCAGCAATCAAATACTATATATAATATAATATATTCTTAAAAAAGATATGATAGTTTACAAGATTTACAAAAATGTATCATATATAAATACAAATCTTATGTACCAAGAAAATCAGTGAAAATTTTCTGGTTTTAAATTGGCCTTCCTCTTAATAGCTCTAATATATTTCTCTCAAAATTTTTTGTAATTTTTTTTTTTTTTTCAAAAAATTATAATTATATAATTTACTAGGTATACAAAAATTTACTGAACATCAAAAATATACAAAAGGATAACCATTCATTAACAGAATGTATTATAAAAGTCAGTAATAAATGTACAATAAATTCTATGAGTATAATTTAAATAGTTTAATACATAAATCCATAACATTTAAATTTAATATCCATTAAATTAGACCGATGTTGTAATCTTTTAGAATAATCTACAAATAAAAGAAATGAATTTACCTAATTTTCTGTGTGTATATTTTTAAAAGCTTTATAAACTGTTTATATTTGTATTTATTTCATCCAATGTTATTAAATTGATTGCTAAGCTTCAAATAATAAATAAATAAATGATTTATTGAAATTTCTGTCTGGTGTAATTCAAATAGCTTTCAATATCTACACAAATATGCAGTTGAATAAGTTTTCACATGAGAGATTAAATTTGCAAATATGTTTACAGCACAAATGTTTACTTCGACTGATAAACACTGATCAAATATTAATATTTGCAATGGTTGGGTGACAACTGAGTAAATTTGTCACGAGTGAAAAGGTAACTGAATAATATGCAACGGGAAACCATTAAAGCCAAATGAGGAAAAGTCAATGAATGATAAGAGGTGGGAGGTGAAGCAACCATAAAACTGCAACTGCAACTGCAACAACTGCGAGTCAATGCACAACATACCAAGCTCACATCATTAATTATGCATAGGGAAATGTCAAGAAGGTTGAACTATGCATATAAGTATAAGTTAAGTATATATGACCATACATATATGCAGATGATGTCCAAAACAGACATTAAAGGAGGCGAGAAAGGAGGTGAGAGGAGAGCGAGTTTAATACTAGACAAAGACAACGAAAATTTGGCTAATTTCTGGGTTTCTATCGAGACGGGGGCCAGACAGAAGAAGTCTGGCACTATTTATAGCTGAACAATCGAAAAGATTTGCATACTATAGTATGTGTTATACCATCTGTGTGTGTGTCGGTCTGTTTGTATGTGTGTGTGTGTGTTCTGAGCATGTGCGATGGGCATGGCAACAGGATCAGCATTTAAAATGGGTAGCGAAAATGCAAAAACAAAATAGAACAAAACGAAACACAAACACAAAATAGAAATTGGGGCACGAAATCGACAATAACAACAACTGCAAGTAGAAATGGAACCAAAACAAAATTGCAGACAAAATACGAATTGTCCTCATTGTTGTTGTTGTTATTGACATCGTTGCTGTTGTTGTTGGCTAAATACCTTTCCTTGTAATAATCCAAAGTTACCGATTCGGAATCAAACTCTGAATAATCAGGCAGTGATTCGGCATCAAAGGAGCTCATTCCACTCAACGTATAATTTGGTATTACGTTCATTTTGTTAGTGTTATAGATGCCAATGCTGCCTTGTTGATGTTGTAGTTGCTGTTGTTGTTGCTGCGTAGGCTGCATAGACTGTTGTTGTTTTTTATACATTTCCGTCATCTTTTTCGCTGTTATTTTTTCTCAATAATAATATTATCCACACGCACACCACATACGCACATACACTCTGCTCTGTTTTGGGGAAACCTTAATTTGTGACACAGTTTTAGATATGGGAAAAATAATGCACTGCTATTTTCTCTATTCTGTTTTCCCAGCTTTTCACTTTCGTCGTCTCTGGTTGTGATGAAAATGGCGCTGCCGTTGTTGTCTTTTTAGTTGTGTCTATGTTTGCAATCTCTCACTTACGCTTATTGCTGTAGGAAGCGCTTCGCTTGCGTTTTTCACATTTTTACTTTAACAATTACGCGATTATTTTTACATTGAAAATAAACAAAAATAATAAAAATAATTATATTTGCAGAGGGGTTGTCAACAATATTTAGAGGTGGAGAAACATCGACGACACTATCGACACTATCTATATATCGATGTTATTGCAATTTTTGTCAATTGGTATATTTCGGTATATTTCGCGAAACGCACTCATAATGGCTTCTCATTTTAAATAGCCAAAAAATATGTAAATGTAGCATTTATTCGCTCAATAAATGAGCGACCCCATTAATTCTTAATTCGATATCAAGTAAAATTAACATAGACAAGACACAAGTTTATATCGATGAAGTACTCTTAGTACTTTGTTTCTACCAACAATAAGTGGCAACTCCATCGAAGGCAGAAAAACGTTACTATTGAAGAGTATCGATGCTTTTCAGTCTTTATTTAAAATTTAGGCGGATTTTTGTGACATAAATGCAAGAAATATTTAAGACTTCTGCACTAAAGGAATTAATAACAATTGAATAAAATATTCCAGATGCAAGGTGTCATTTTTAAGTGAAGCATAAATGTCCTTTTCAGCCGCTTGATCCTTTATTTGATACTCGATTCTCTTCCATTTATCGATATCAATCAGTTGTTGCTATTGTTTTCATTTTGACTTTATATTTTTTGTTTTTTAATTTGTTTTTTTTTTTGATACGCATTTTGTTACCATGGAAACGACCGTAAAAGCATTATCGAACGTTAGGGACCAAGCTCCAGCAATTGTTATCACGGGTCGTCCCAAGCTCTCAGTGTCCGTTGACGCGGATCTTGTTTCCAAAAACGAAAAATTCTTTGGCACTCTGATGAACGAAACCCGGCTGCTGGACTCGGTGCTATCCAAAGAGAATCCACAACGGCAACAAGCTGCCCAATTTGAAACTGCCATGTCCGACGAGCTGAAGAAGCTGAAACAACAGCAATTTGTGGATCGAACGCGACGTCAACAGCTGCGCAACGACTGCGAAGAGCTACGAATTTTAGCTGAGCAACTGCGTCTGGCGGCCATCACAAAGGAGCTAGATGAGCACATGGTTGAGCGTCACAGGAACCGTCAGCTGGCGAAGGACGCCAAGGTGAAGGGCAATGAGCGTGCCGAGGCTCAAAGGCTGCAAAAGTTGGCCCAAGAACAGGAGCGGGAGCTGCTTAAGAAGCAGGAGCAAATCCGTTTTCGCGAGAGTCTCTCTTCCCAGATTGAGCAAACGCAGCTACGACGCAAGCATCAGTGTGTCAAGACCGCAGCAGAACGCGAGGAGAGCATTGTTATCCAGCGGCGCATCGAGGAGGAAGACAAAGCGGAGCAGCTGCAGATGCTGAGGATAAAGCAAAAGAATCTGCAGTGCCATCTAGAGCATATGAAGCAGAAGCACGAGTACAAGGAGCGCGAGAAAGCGCTGAGTGCAGAGATGGCGGTCAAGCTGGAGCAGGAGCAAGCGCAACGAGCACAACAGAAGGACGAAATCGAGGCGGCGAGACGAGCAGCGCAATTGAAGCAGGAGCAGATTAGCCTGAAGATTGGGAAACAAGTGCAAGAGATTGAGGTAAGCATAGAGTGACGCTTTAATTACATTCACCTTAATACACGATGTGAATTTTTAGAGCGTGAAGCGTCAGCGCGACAATCTACTGCTCGATCTGCTGCAGGCGGAGTACAAAGCCAAGGATGATGAACGCCATCGGCAGCAGTTGGAGCAGGAGCAATTAGAACGTTTGCGCGCACGCCAGGAGCTTGAACGTTATCGCGCTTGCATGCGCGAACGCAGCTTGGAGGATGCACGCCTCCGGCAGCAACAGATTGTGGAGCGTACCCAGGAGACTGTGGAGATTCAAGAGATTGAGGAGATTGCCAAGGAACGCACGCGTCGCAGGGAACATGGTGCTTTGCTGCTCTCCATGATTGAGGAAAATAATCGCAAGCGTGCCGAGGCGGCGGCAGAGAATGTCCAGTTCTTCGATATGAAAGCCAAATCGGAAGCGGAACTCCAACATCGCATTGAAGAGGAGCGTCTTAAGATGCTCAGTTCTGTGCCCGCTGAAGTGCTTCAGTATCTACCAAAACATGCGCTTTCCCAAGCCGACCGCAAGCGTTTCAATATTCGCTCGAAAACGGAAATCTTACAGTGAAGGTTACAAGAGAGAGCATTTCGATTTTCAAAAAGCATCACCCAAAACCGCCCACAGTGCGTACGTGACGTGAATCATACGTTGGATGTCGTTGCCAGATCTATGCTTCACAGTGCGTACGTGACGTGTCTCATACGTTGGCCTAATGTTGCCGGATCACCTCAACAAGTGCTCAAGGGCAGTACGCCAATCACTTTTCACTAGCAAATGAATATATATTATTTCACTTACATAACCCCGTAAATTCACAAATTAAAAATAAAAACTAATTATATTCATAACTATTGTGTGTGTATTTTAAATAAGGATGGCAATTTATGTGAAAATTGCTTACTATTATTTCACATGAAATAACAGTTAAATTCAACAATAAAATATTTAAATTTTAAAGACATAATAAAAATGTAGAAGCGCTCTATTTTGTACATTAATTATTGTATTTTAAAAATATGCAGCAATTTTAAACTACCTAACTTTATTACAATTAAAAGTTATTCTTACAAAATAGTGACAGCTCTTCAATATTCTGCGAGCGGTTGGCAACCCTTGCGACCAGCCCACACAACAGACGTGTGGTATGGCAACACCAGCACATCGCAGTCGCTTTAGTTTAATGGCGGACGACGGAACGTAAAGAAAGAAAGAAAAAGTGGGAGTGATCTTTGTTTTGCTATTTACATCTAAAATAACTCAAACAGCCAGTAAAAGCAAATAAGTAACGACAAACCAAAACAGGCAAACAACAAATTGCAGTGTGCACGTGTGTGATTATTATTGAAAATGCCTGTGTCAACAATATTTACTGTGCAAAAAAGACAAAAATAAAAAGTGGTGCGCAAACAAAAAAAAAAAACAAGAAAAAGAAAAATTCCAGAGAATACGACGAACAACAAAAACGTAACGTAGTAAACGCGGAAGCAGCGTGTAAAATAGAGAAAGAAAAAGCAAAAAAAAAAAAAAAAAACGAACTTTGTACGCAGCAGACAAATAAGAAAAAAAAATGTCGACACAACGGTTAAATGCAGCCGAAAAGGATTTGGAGAAATTCATCAAATTCCTGGCACTGAAGTCCACACAGGTTGTGGTGCAGTCACGCCTCGGCGAAAAGATACAAACCCAATGCAATCCGTTGGCTGGCAACGATTGGTTCAACATTGTGGTGCAGGATCATCCCGACGTCCTCGATGAAACGAAGCGTGCGTTATCCTTGAAACCCGGCGACAGCATCATGCAACGTCTGCCGCTCTGCATTGAGATCTCGCTGAAGACCAGTGAAGGTGATCAAATGATACTTGAGGTGTGGTCCTTGGATTTGCTACCCTTAGACAACAATAAAGCAGGAGGCACAGAGGACACGGGCAACAAGGGAGAGAATGAGAATCAAGTGCTGAAGGCTTCCCATGCCATCTACAATCGCATGGGCATCATGCTTAAGTCTCTGATATCTCTTACACGCACTACACCCGCTTACAAATTGTCGCGTCGCCAATGTCCCGACTCCTATGGCATCTTCTATCGCATCTACGTCGATAGACCACAAGTGCACACACTCGGAGAGGGCCACAAGCACGTGAAGATTGGGCAGCTCAATACGATTGTGGGCTCACTGATTATGTCGGTGGCGTATCGCACCAAGTTGACCATTTCCCCTACCGCCGGACATCATCAGGCAACGACAATAACAACGGGAACAACGACAACAGCACAGCAGGGAACCATAATGCTCAAATCGGATCACTTTCGTCCTGCCAGCGATGCCAATTCGCCCACTTCGCAGCTATCGTCGTTTAAACCACCTACACTGGGCGGAATTGGTGGTGCAAATGGCTTCGAGAAGGTGGACAAGAGACACATTGACATTGAGAAGCCTTTGCGGCCGGGCGCTTTTACGGATCTGGGCAAGTTGCGACAGTTTACGGAGCATGATTTTGTGCTGCCCGAGACGCCGCCCTTCGAGTGGTTGTTGCGTTGCAATCGCCAAGATTCCATTGAATCCCTGCATCGCAAATGCGAATCACCAGTCAGCAATAATAACATAAATATCAACAATAATAATGGCAGCAATGGCAATTTAAATCATAACAATAACATCTTGAATATCAACAACAACTCAGCGGCCTTCAAGAGCTTTGAGAAGGTTCAAGTTGCCACATCGCCCATCAAGAGTCTTTTAATACCTGCCTCTCGTCACAACTCAGCGCCCACGTTGCAACCACAGCAGCAATCTCAGCCAGCGCAACAACAGCAGCCTACTACGTCTTCGGATGACGATAGTTTGCTGAAGGAGCTGCATTTTCCCTTTGCATCGCCTACATCGCATGTGAATGATCTGGCTAAATTCTACAGGGAATGCTATCATGCACCTCCATTGCGTGGTCTTGGGGAGTTGCAGGCACCGAGCACAGTGGCGACTAGTTGTGGCGCCTCTGCAGCGGCAACAGCTGCGGCCACAGCATCCGCTACAGCTGCAGCGGCGGCGGCAGCAGCAGCTGCAATCGATGGCAGCATGGATGATTTGTCGCGACAGCTGGAACAGTTTGAGACATCGCTGGAGGATTACGATAAGCTTGTCTCGCAATTTGGGTTAAGCGGTTCCTCGTCAACGGGCAGCCGCAGCAGCGGGGGACTTCAGATGAGCAATTGAGAGAGTTGCTCAAGTAGATGTCGAGATTTAAGGTTACACACCCGATATTAATTCAAGCATAATGTGCTTAGTTGCCTCAGCAAAATATTAGGCAGGTATCCCAAAAACTATTATTAATGCAATAGAATATGTTTAGCGGCCACAACATTATTTGGTAGTGAATAATTAGACAGTGAACTCAGAAAAGCAATTGCTATTATAGTAGAATGTGCTTAGCTTCATATCAAAAGGTTACTCAGTCATCTTATAAATGCATTAAACTTATCAGTAGAATTTTGTTTCAATTTACAGTTTCTTGAATAGCTTGGAATTTTATAACATAACATATAAATACTACATTTGTTTGTTTAGTTCTCTTTAAATATACATAGATAATGAGGTAGTTGACTGACTATCTTCAACTTTGACAGTTATCCTCAAAATGCAATTAACTTAAACGAACTCAACTAATTGAGCTTTTTCACTCATAAAATGATAAGAACTGAGGCAGTTAAGCGCATTATACTGTAGTATGATCACGATCATTGCTCCACACACAATTTTTGTATATTTATCAAGCAGGGAGCTATACAAACACATGCATACATTCATAAACTCACACAAACATAAACACTTACTCATACAACAATACGTTATTAGATTTGGGGCGTTACTTGGTTGTTTTGTATTTCTCTTTGTTCATGTGCCTTTATATACAAGTATATCAATAATATATAGTATATATATAATCTATATGTCTTAAGTTCTACTGCAGCTTGAATGTTTCATTTACAATTTTGTCATTTAGTTTGGCTTTCAGATTAGTTGTAAGTTCGACAGCAAACAACAGTTGCCTTTCCTTTGTGTATGTTAATTTAGCAGCTTAAACATAAGTACTTTTTTAAAAATGAGAAACCAAACTATTAGCATAGATAATTAAAAATATGTATGTGTCAAACGAAAGACTTAATAAGCATAGTTAACTAATCGTATAGTACTGCATACTTGTTTAATCATGATGTATAAATTCATTTTCATTTATTATATCGCTGCAATTGTTACATATTTGCAATTATTGAAATTCATTCGGTATCACTTGATCGAAAAAGTGTCCAAGATGCTTTTTGATAAATTTAGAGTTTAATCATTAAATTTAAAGTACTTGCAAATTTGTAACGAATCGCAATATATATTAAAATGTAAATATATCGAAAAAAAACGTGAAAAAACAGGGAGGAAATCTGTTGCAAAATTTTGTAAAATATTATTATTAAAATATATTGTATTTGTATACTCTTTAAATTGTATTGATGCGCTTTGTTATTTATTGGTTCCGCGAATTGCGAAATTTTTGCATATATACAAATATATTTATTACAAATAATATAATATTGGTAAATACAACTAAGCAAAATGCATAAAGGAAATGTAAAATTAAACGAAATTGTTAATCAGACATCATCACACAATGTTTATTTATTTGGTGGATTTGTGCGTCAGAATCATGTCTGATCACGAGACCTCAACACAAAATGTGAATTATCTATAGCAGGCGATCAAGATGATATAACAATCGACTTTGTAGTGATTTTTTTTTTTTTTTTATAATAATATTTCTTATCAAACTTGCCCTACAATTCACCTTGAAGCTTGAGGCTGTCAGATTCGTACATTTTTGCAAATATTCATATGTAAATAACGCATATAAAGCTAATATTTATGTAAACAACGTTTGCTCTGCAGTGATGATTATCAGTTTGATATTGCTCTATCTCTCTCTCACTCGCTCCCAAAAGCTTAACTGCTTGGCGCTTGTTTTGGTTGGTTTTTGTTGCTTTTTGTCATTGCCTTCTATTCCAATTGTTTTGTTGTTGTGTAATGTACAATGTACATGTGTGTATTTGTTGTGGTTTCAGCTGCACAAGAACAACAACAACAAGAAACAAAAGAGAGCAAATAGTCCCACACTATCACTACCCCCAATGGATTGCAGTATTTCTCGCTCTTTCTCCTTTTCTCGTCAGCATATCAGTCTCTTTTAGTTTTTTTTTGGTTGCAATTGCAAAAAACTTTTTGTCCCCACGGCGAATTAACGTCACTATGGCAACGACATCGCTAAGGTTAAATAGTTTTATTTTTAACAATATATGTGCATACTTGTGAATACATATATACAAAACAGATGTGCTTATAACTGTTTTTGTTGTTGCTGTTGTTTAGCTACTATCTGCTCTTTTGCTTAGTTGTTGTTTTTCGAGTGCTAATGAATCTGACTAACACATTGCACATATGTATGCATATACACAAACAAGTACGTGGGTGGGCAGACAAATTCGGCAGTTGCATTCTGGCAGGTCGTGGAACTTTTAGAGTGACCGTCGCCCTCCCAACAGGTCGTTGGTAACACTGCACCTGTCACATTCTGTGCTTCAAGATTTTGTTGTTGTCGCTGTTCGCCTTTGTTATTGTTGCCAAGCGAAGTGATTTTCGCCGTTTGCTTTGTCGTAGACTTCGTACGTCTTCCAACGTATGTATGTGTAAATGTATGTATGGCAAACCTTACTCAACTTACATACATACACATGCATATGCATGTACAAATGGTAATTGCTATGGCTAGCCGAGCAACCAACCACTGCGCTCCAATTTGTTACCCCTGCCCCCACTAAGGCTACACACTGTCGCCGCCACGTCAGTTACACAGCTCACATCCGGCGCTAGGTTTGGCAAGTTTTGTTTTTTTTTATGCATATCTGTTTTGTGGGTAGACTCTCACTTTTGTGCACCCACGTTGAACCGTATAAAGTCAATTAATATTAATTCATTCTGGGTCATAGAGGAAGTTTATGCACTGAAAATACAATTTAAATAATCTTCGATCACTACAAAGCAACAAGTCTTAAATAAAACAATTAAAGACTGCATTTCGAATGCTGAGCTAAGAAATTTGGTTTTGAAATTGCAAGATAAGCAGGGCAGGGAAGCAAAACACGATACCGATAAGCTGCTCAAAATGTGGCTACATTTTTGGAATTTTTGAGCACACAACACAATAAGAAAACGATCAATGACTGTGCAGCAGTTTGAGAGCAACTGGTTTGACAGCTTTAGCTTGCATTCATAAATATGTTTGCATGCATACACACACATATTCACGCGTTTGCATATGTGTGTAAGAGGCATTTACATGCACTCGAAACTGGGGGCGAGTTGTTGTTTGTCTGGTTTGCCGGTTTTTGCGCCAGCTGCAATAATAAATAGCATAATTGAAGTTAAATTTAGACACCCACTGTATCCGCTTACAGCAGACACAATTGCCTTTTCTTTGCGATAGATACTTTCAATAGATCTCAAGAAAGAGAGATTTTATATTTATTATCAACGGTATGCTCGGACATTTCTAGAAAACAGAAACATAGCAATGTAAACACTATGTAATTTAATTATAGTGAGCGTCCCAAACAACTGTTGCTACGTGCCATTTGTCTCGCAGAACTAGTCTCGCTGTAAGGGGCGCCACCCCGTCGTATACTTGACGTTGTCGTTGACACCCATTTTTATTTTGTTTTTTTTCGGTGGCCTCGCTTTTGTTTGTTTTCATTATGTGTGGGGCGATGAGACGGACAAACAAAAGGCAATGATCGAATCACGTCTGGAAGCTAAATGGGCGATGGGATAAAGGTGCGTAAAGTGTCATAAAATTCTATAGCTTGATGAAATTACAAGCTGATGTTTATGTCTTAACGGACTATACTGTATAGTAGTCGGATAGTCGTATAAATTATAGCGAACGAGATGCAATTAAAATTTCAATGCGGAAGTTGCAAAAGTTGCGCTGCAAGGCGGAAGTGCATTACACACACTTGACAGCAAAAGTTTGTATTTGAGAATAATAATATTAGACTATTGTGAAAAAATATTTGTTCAATATATAGTAAACATTCAAATGTCGTAAATAATCAAAAAATCTTAGTGTTGAATATTGATAACACATTCGTTTGTTACATAGAGGTTTCCTCATTCCTTGTTGTGTATTTAACAATTATTATCATTTTACAGTACAAGATTGTAAGGGCTAATTAAAGCGATAAGAGTAAAGATAGTGATTATGACTATGATAAACACTATTGAAAAGCGTTGACCATCAATTCAAAAGCTGGCGCTCATAACGAAAACTATCGATTAATATGGCACTCAAACTGTACAGTCTCTTGATATAGGCAGCCCTGGGATATTGTACAGCTCTCAAACTGTACAGTTGCTTTTTAGTATATTTTACAGTACGTTTCGAAAATTAGGATAAATTTAAAGGAGAATAATAATTTAACTGTGAGAAAAAAATAATACACATAAAAAACTAACTAAGTTCAGCTTTTCCCTAAAGCTATGAACATATTTGAAATATACCAACATTCAATTTAAAATGAAACCAGGGCTGTTATATGTTAGTAACTGCTAGCATTTAAAAGCATATTTTAGAAATTCAGATTGCAGCCACACTGATGTATTAATTTAGACTCTGTTAATTAAATTCTTAATTAAAAAGAGAATTTAATTCAAGGAATTTTGTAAAAAAGTGTTAAATAGGTAATTAAAATAATAAATTTCGTTAAAAATCCCTTTGAAGTGTTTAAAACTAAAGAGTTCAGTATGAATTGAGTGCGAAACACAAGATTCGCGTGTACGCCCAATTTGGCAAGACAACTTTACTTGTGTTGTTGTCGTTTACCTTAAATACATATGCCAGTGCTGTCCATTTTAGCTTGAAATAGCTGTGAAATATATTAATAAACCGGATTTAGCTGTAAAACGGCTAAGTAGTCTGCAACGATCTTACAGACGACACAGTTTGACGAACGCTATATTTTGTTTGCAGTTTTCAGCGAGCTTAGACGTTGGGTTGATTGACGCGAGTGCAACAAGTGAAAGCCAAAATTCCAGAAATGCCACCCGTTCAGTAAGCAATGAGAACTAAAATGAAGTAGTAGAACTTTTAACCCTAATTACATCATCGTAACATCTTCTAATTTTGTGGTCCAGTGTCCAAGAAATCAAAATGTGACCCAAATTAACTGTTTGCCATTGACCATAACACATCGTAAAACGCACTTTAATTGCAAATTATGCAAATCCATTTTGTTTGTGTTCGTTGTTGCATCTGCTGGATGTTTGCTGCCCGCATAAATTGCACTTTTCATGCTGTTAACGCGCCAGATGTTTACTACACACACCGATGACGTCATGGCAACATTCAAATTTATTTTTAGACGCCGCCTTCGTTGCGTACTACTGTCCATGTGTGCCACTGTGGGTGTGTGTGTTTGTGTGTTGTTTACCTATCGCTTTATGTGTGGGGCGCTAAATTCAAAAACCTATCGATTAATCCTGACATCGCTGCCCTTTTAGCACACAACATCTGCACTGTTTAACGCTTGCACTTCAACTGCCGCGTCAACTTTCAAAGCAACTCAAAATTGCTTTATTTTTATATCCATAAGGAATGTAAAAGCTTTTTATTTTGTTTTCTTCTTGTTGTCGCATATTCGTCAGTAATATGATTCAGCAGACGTCAACAGCGGGCTTGATAAGCAATCCACACAAAACTCGTTGTAGCCCAAAACAAAAAAAGTTTTCTTTCGCCTCCGTTTCCAGTTGCCTTTCTCATGCACTGCCCAACAGTTGTTGCGCGTTTTAAGCTTCCATCATGATGTACTCCAAAGCCGAAGTGTAACCGCCTAATAATTAATTTCGAAATATCCCATCAAATCTCGAACTAATCTTGACATCTTTCTTACAGAATCCAGGCTACCAATATGTCGCTGAGTGCAATGCATTGCACGAGATGCGCGGATGGTTTTGAGCCCACCGAGAAGATTGTCAACTCCAATGGCGAACTCTGGCACACACAATGCTTTGTGTAATTATTCATTATAAAATATTCTCTCTCTTCTACATATTAGTCATACATTTTATTCTTTGCTTTGCAGTTGTGCTCAGTGTTTCCGGCCGTTCCAGGATGGCATTTTTTACGAATTTGAGGGTCGCAAGTACTGTGAACGTGATTTCCATGTGCTTTTTGCGCCATGCTGCAACAAGTGCGGCGAGTTTGTTATCGGCCGCGTTATCAAGGCCATGTCCGCCAGCTGGCATCCACAATGCTTCCGCTGCCAGCTGTGTGCCAAAGAGTTGGCCGACAGTGGATTTATACGCAATCAGAATCGTGCACTTTGCCACGAATGCAATGCCAAGGTGAAGGCTGAGATCACTGGACGTTATGTGTGCCAAAAGTGTCAGTAAGTAGGAGTGCCAGGCTTACGTCATAAAGATTTAATTGATTCATTCTTTGCAACCTCATTTTAGTGGTTTGATTGACGAGGAACCGCTGCGATTCCGTGGCGAAGTTTATCATGGTTATCATTTCAATTGTTCATCTTGCGGCACCGAATTGGATGCCACAGCGCGTGAGGTCAAGAGTCGTCCAGGTCTAGCTGCCAATGATATGGTAAGTGTGGGGAATCTATACATAGTGAGAATTCTTTGTCTGACTGAACGTAATGCCTAAACGGTAAGAGCTTGGAGGCTTCAGTTCTTACAGAACATAGCTTACCAAACGAGACCCTGACTTATTGCACGGAACATATCTAATCTTCAAGCTCTTACCGTTGTAAACATTTCACTTTGTAAATAAGTCAGTCAAAGAATTTGATATGCGTGTCTCCATAATGCTAATATATACCATTTATTTTGCACAGAATGAACTGTATTGTCTACGCTGCCACGACAAGATGGGCATTCCCATTTGCGGCGCCTGTCGTCGTCCCATTGAGGAGCGTGTGGTCACAGCGCTGGGCAAGCACTGGCATGTGGAGCATTTCGTATGCGCCAAGTGTGAGAAACCCTTCCTGGGACATCGCCACTACGAGAAGCGAGGTCTGGCGTATTGCGAGACGCATTATCATCAACTGTTTGGCAATCTGTGCTTCGTGTGCAACCAGGTCATTGGTGGCGATGGTTAGTAGACTTGATATAACGATAAACGAATTGAATTACATTTCTGCATATCTGTCAACAGTTTTTACTGCGCTGAACAAGGCGTGGTGTGTGCATCACTTTGCCTGCTCCGTGTGCGACACCAAGATGACGCAAAAGTCAAAGTTCTACGAGTACGATGAGAAGCCCGTCTGCAAGAAATGCTATGAACGTTTCCCCAACGAGCTGCGACGTCGTCTGCGCACCTCCCACGAGATGACCATGAAGAAGAATGTCTAGTGATTGGTCAGCAGACTGTCCGCTGTCAAATTTCCAAACACAAATCTACGTTAAAACGTGCCTTTTAAGCAACGAGTGCCTTCAACACAATTGAAAGCAATATCTTCAGATCGCTTAGTTCTCTGTTTGTAGTTGTCCACTTCTAACATTCAATGTTAATCCTTGAAACTAAAAAAAAAAAAAACAATCTTGTGCTTATATTTTCATATTTTTTCTGCAAATTGTGTAACTTTGTTGTACTGTGTAATTTCTAAAGTAACAAATGCCTATTGCTAACAACGACATGCAAAATGCATCAAAAGATGTCCTTCGGCAGCTATTTATGTTGTTATTTAATTGAATTTTTATTTATATATAATCGTACATAAATGTGTTTTTAATATAGAAGAAAATATAAACGAGTATGCAGTAAAAACTAAAACAACAAAAAGTATTTTTAATTTGAACGACATTTTTGAAGCGAATATGTTAAATGTGTCACGGCTAAGTAAAGACTTCAACCAGACGCTGTTAAAGCATTACAGCTCTGTTCAGCTACTGTTAATCGAGCTGTTGTTGCTTATCGGTAGTCGTTGTATCGATAACAAGAGTTCGTTTTGTTTGAAATTAATTTTGATCGCTTCCTGTGCTATTTCTCAATTTTATAAAATTGATATCCTACTTTTAAATGATGCAATATTTTTGTTGTTGTTGATTCTTTGTTCATGACTAATTCGCTATTATTTGCGCTCATTTGTCTTCGTCTCACTGACCTCGGTGCGCTCTTAACAATTTAGTTTTCTTTTTATTTTGTTTTATTAATAATTGGCTGAAGCCCGCCAGTGCTTGGGATGTCTCTATTCGGACTTGGGGGCTTGCAGTTGCAAAATTTATGGCATACATTACGGCAGACAGTTTAATTGGGTATCGACGTTTATTAATTTGTCCTGGGCTAAAACCAGACTGAACATTATGTATCGCTGACTGCCAATTTGGCCTCTTAAAGCCGAATCCTTTTTGGCCACATGGCTTTTCAACACGTTAGCTAAATTCTTCTTCTGTTTTTTCAATTTTTTGTGTTGAGGAAAAAAGCTACGCACATTAATTAGGCACCTTCATTAGACACATGCCTATCATGTTGAAGAAGAGAAGATGAGGGCGCCGGGGGCCAAGTTGAGTTGCCTTTTTGCAGTTTTATGTAATTAAGCCAGACGCGCTCACAATTTAAATTGCTGCCAGAGCAAGAGCCAGCCAACATGCTGATGCTCCATACGCGCCTTTTTGCATCGCTCTCTGTGTATCTGTATCACGAATTGGCAATTGAGCAGCCTCCATCCAAAAGCAACCAAGTTGGAGTCTGCAGTGCAATTTAAGAGGCAGAGTGGCAAGAGTCTGCTGCTCATCAAGATGCAGAGAGAAGAGCAACAGCAACAACATTGTCTGCGTCTGTGCGACGTTCGCTCGTCAGCGTTTGAGCCAATAATTATGGTTATTAATCGGCTGGAGAATTGGCTGCTAATTTGCAGTTTAGTTACAAATTCTGGCCGCCAGCGTGCAATTACCCGCGTTAAATTATAGCTTCAAAATAAACAAAACGCCGCAACGCCCGGATTGCATCCAGCCACTTCAAGAGCGGGCTAAAGGTCATGCTCGATGCGCACAAACAGTTGGCCAAAAAAAGTAAAGAAAGAAAAACGCACATTGGATTTTATGTGTGTTGGTTTTGTTATCAACGCGATCAGACAATGCTGCTCATCAGCTAATGACGCCTGGATGTGCCAAGCAGCATTCTCTTGGACTCATAATTAGACGTGCCCAGTGCCAGTCTTGGGCGTTACTCAATCATGGCCTGATGGCACAACCCCCAAGACGAATCTATCGCCCTGCACTTGTGCACGATCAGCACGCCAACAAAAGCAGCTACAACATAATTTTGCCAAGACGTCTCCTGGTCTACAGCTGCTCAGATCAAGCGGATGATGATGATGATGACGACGACGACGACGATCCTGCTGCTTGGCCAATTTCAGAGGCGCTCGCATTTCGCGGCCAGGGCAACACTTTTGCCTTAGCCAAATCAAATCGTGTGCTGTTTATTTAAATAACCATAATTTAGTATCGCTTCTCGTCTCGCTTTTTGGATCCACACAATCAACAAACAGCCAACCACTTCTTTCATGAGTTTTATGGCTGATCCGTTCCCATTGCACACATACACACACACACACACACACACACTTAGAGTGCTCCATGATTTTCCATGCTTTTGTGAGAACATAAAAATTCAATTTAATATGCTCTCGAGGTCGTTTTCAACTTGGTTTTTAGCAGGAAAACGTTTTGTCTACGGGCCTCAGTTAATGAAAATTTAGTTCAATCAATGTGGATAATCATGTTCATGTCGAATCTCTCTCCCTCTCTCTCGCTCACTAGCATAGACTCTCTCTCTCTCACTTTACCTTAACTATCTGGCAAAATAATTTAAACCTGCTTATGGCCCATATCTAACGCCTTGTCTTCTGTTGTAGGCGTTGATTGGCTCGTGTGGAAAACTCAAGTTGAAGAGATCTTTTGTTTTCGATATTGTCACTGTGATCATTAACTGAAAATTATGACAGTACGTAAACGATAGAAGTCGATTCTAGCGATTGAAATGTGGGTTATTACACTCATATTATATCAGATTTCCATGAAGGCTAGAAACGGTTTATCGTCTTGCCGTCACACAATGTTAGAAATACCCTAGTAAATTATAGAAATAATAGTATTCTACCAAATATCATTTTTCTATAAATATAAAATTGTGTTGTAAAAACATTTTATTATCGATGTGATTTTACTGGAAGTTATTTAATGATACAACAAAATCTAAAATATAGAACGTTAAAATTGAAAAATGAGTTTGGTGAGAAATTTATTTTAAAAAATAGTTACAACTCTTTATGCAAAAAGTGCAATAGTAATCAAGTTTGTTAAAGTTTCATAAAGTTTTTAATGAAGTTTTAATGAATATAAAAAATTGTGTAATAGAACGGGAAAATTCAATAAGGAAGATTTATGTCTTGAATTATTAAGAATTAACGTCTATAATTTCAAAATTTTACAATTTCAATTACATAAGCTTTTACTTACATTATTTATTTTCTTCTTTCTTCTTTCTTTTTATTATTTTTTAATTTTGTTTTATATTTATTTATTAATTTTTTTATGTCGCATTTAAATTGACATTAGGTTTCCTTTAATTCATATATGTTCGCTATACATTTACCAAAATTCTTTAGTTTTTTATTTTTATCAAATACATATATATAATATTTTGTTTACTTGTAATTATTTATATTATCTTTTAATTTACAAACAATATTCTTTAGCGGTTTTTATTTGTAAATGAATATCTTACTCGCTTCTCTTATTTATTTTCTTCTATTTATTTATTTTACTTTATAATTTTTATTTTTAATATTACTTATTTTTTGGTTATCAAATTTAAAATTGCCCTAATTTCTACATTTCTTGAAAATTCTTTCCAATATTTTATCTGGATTAAATATTTGTCATTATTTGTCTTATTCATATTCTACTCTCTTTATTTCCTCTTTTATTATATCTTACTCAGTTGACTTATATTCAATTTAAAATTTTCCCAATTTTCGTGTAGTACAAACGTATTTGCAATTCTTTTGGAAAACTGCATTTTAAAAGGTTATATGATAGAGTCCCGCATATAATATTCATTCATTACCTTACGTATTGTATACTTGGTCTCAGTCAAGGCTATTTTGCAAAAGGGGCAAATTCCCTTGAACCCGTTGCAAAAGCAGTCAGCACGTCAGGTTTAGAAAAATGAGCTTGTTAACGCTCCATGATGAGCCTAGTTAGTGTCCGCTGCCATGATCTAAACCATATAACCCGCAGCGTTGAATCGATCGATCGATTGTAGATGGATGGCTGGGTTAGCTTTGGATCGATGGATGGAAAGGTTAGCTGAAGGCTAGCTAACTGGATAGGTGGATGGATGGATAGTTGGTTGGTTGGTTGCTTCGGTGCACTGTGCAGCGTAGCCGAGTCGTCATTAGAGTTTTATGTAAAATTACAACACGATAACACGTAATCATTAGCGTTGCTCTATGATGCTGCAAGTCGTAGCCTTAGACGGTGTGAGCAAACAATTTGAGAGGCAACTGCCACAGCAACAGCAACAACTTCAATTTGCAGTTTCATTATCAAACGAGGCAAAGAACATAATTTGACTAAGGCCAAAAACATTTGGTTACGTTGCCATCGCCATCGCCGTCTATGGGCTAAAAGAGTCCAATTTGCAGTTGTTGGCCAAAGCCTAGGATGGCTTGGTAGTCAGTCTATCGATCACGTTTCACTGAACTGAAAGGCACGACCATGACGACGACGACGACGACGACGATGTGGCTCCGATTATGGCCACAATGTTGCAGTTGTTTTTGCACAGTTTGCACAAGAGTTCCACCAAAAAACAAAAAACAAACGCCATTGTTCTAACAAAAGCAGCGAGGGAGTGAAGTGCTGACGACTTAGAACTTTTATGCAATTAATTGCAACAGTTTTGTGGCTTGGAATGTGCCATGTCTACGTCCGTTCGTCTCTCTCTCTCTCTCTCTCTCTGTTTGCTGTGGCAACCGTTGCCGTTAATTTAAAAATTGTGCTCACGTTCTGGCAATTTGCTGACCACCCACATGCAAAATGCAAATGCAAAAAACCCCTTTTGCAAAATTAGACGCCACATCCAGTTCTAAGCCTGGCAGCAAGTAAACTGTAAACTGCATTTGAGCATTTCATTTGTTGACTGCAAACATTTTGTATTGAGTCAGCGACTTGCAATTGCAATTGCAACTGCAACTGCAACAGCAACTACGACTCCAATGGAGATTGGCTGCGATTTTGTGGCTGCGCGAGGCTCTTTGTCTAATTTGACACTTGGGGCAGTTGCACAATTGACTTGCAGGCGGACAGGTAGTGCAACACGAGGCGCCTCCTGCCTTGCATACGAAAGAGCAAAGTCGCCACATTTGTGCATTTTGTTTGGCTTTGCTTTTCCATTGATAAATTACCCACCTCCCCCGGCAACCCCCGGACAATGGGTGTTAATGTGTGTGGGAGGTTTTTGAATTATCACATAAGATGTTTTGCAGAATATGGAATAACGGATTTACAGAGAACTTGACTTGTGGCCTGTTAGAATTATGTTTAGAGATTGATTTAAATAAGGAAGTGTTAAAATATTAAAGCGTATGGTTCGACATTTAGTTAATCAAGTTATGAGTTGAGTTGAAAATAGAAACTACGTCACAAATATATTACAACAAACCACTAGACATACATATGTAAAGTCTGTCTATATGTCATTTAAAATCAAGTCACAACTCATCTAAATCTAACTTTTAGATTATTTTATTTGTCGGAGAAGAAACTCAAAATCAATTCTTATAGATAAATTTATATTTTAGTCAATGAATCAGCACACATTATAATGGTATAATTAGAACATTTAACTTTATTTTGTAAAACCTTAAAAGCTTAATAAATGAATTTCATTTCACTGAGAAGAAATTCAAGCTCTAATATACATACGGTATTGATCTATCAGTGTTGTTAGTTGGTTGGAAGGAAAGCTATGATTTGAGATCAATAAAACTATACAAAATACTAAATCTAAACTTATAGTTGAGTTTAATTGTATTTAACTTATGTTGCAGACAGATTTAGCCAATGATAGTTTCAGTATTGATTACAAACTAACCCCGAAAGAAATGATATACTATATGTATCATATTATCATAGCTTGATCGATTAGTCATTAAGTTCGCAATCTTTTTGGGTTAAAGAGAGAATTTTTAACTTCCTAAGCTTGGCATTAAATTATATACCAATAGTAGTACAATAACAATGTTAAAGCAATGTTGTTAGCAAGAATTGGAGACTATGAGTTAACATATACCTAATTAATACTGAATTTCTTTATATAATGAAAAATATTTTTTATTCGTCTAAATCAATTTTATTCTCTTCAAAGTAATTTTCACCTGATCAAATACACTTATTTCAGCGTTTTTCAAGACCTAGAAACATGCCAAACAGACCCTTTCCGGTATAGCCATCATCGCCTTTTGCGATTTAACTTTTATCACCTCAAGCGACTCAAAACAGAATTCCCGGAATGGCCTCTTGAGCTTTGGAAATAGCCAATAGTACCAAGCGCGATTTGATTTTTCGTAGTCGTAAATGGGGTTTCAAAATCGTTTTCACAAATCCTTATGATATATTTCGATTATATCAGTAAGGTCTCGAATAATCAACCGACGATTTTTGAGCACTAATTCCTTCACTTCATTGACATGTTGGTTATCTGTTAATGACGATGGTCGTCCGAATCGATCCAAGTCATCAACACCGGACCTTCTTTGAAGTTAATTTCTGGGACATGCTAAATTTAATTCCGCAAAGTTGATGGAAGTTCTATGCTTAATTCAATCAGACATTGTAAAAATTCAAATATGCACTCTTGGTCGTTTGGCAAACACTAGCATGAATATAATGATAATGACATTGATATGAAATATTGAATAATTTATTTTTATTTTCTACTCCCAAAAAATACTTAAGAGCAAATGAATCCTCTTGCCTGTTTATAATTAAAATGAATTTCTAAAATATAAAATAATATACTGCAATCCGACAAACAAGAAATAACATTTTGATGATAGACAACTTCATCGAACTGTCAGTCAGTCATCAATATGAAGCTGCCACAAAAGCTGCGCACAGTTCATGCCACAAATTGCATGCATTTAAAAAATGCGCTAAAAACGAAATTCGCTGACAAATTAACAGAGGAGCATAAAGCAAGCAAAGCGTCGAAGCGAAACCAGAATGTGCCCAACCCACAAAGTCAACGACAACCAAAGCGACAACGGCAACGAGATGTGGCATTGGGTTAAGCTTCCTTGTATGGCTGTCAGAGTTAGTTGGAGGCGCAGCGCCTGCAGCCCGCTGGACGTGCACACAAGGCACGTAGTACTATATACATACATATGTATATATAGTTGAAGAGTATGGCTTCCAAGTCGAGTCCAGTTCGACTTTGCTGCTGCTGCTGCTGCTGGGGAGTGCGAGTCAATATATATTCCAAAAGGAATTCCGCAAATAATTGCAAACTGGCCACGAAACTTATGGCAATTGTGTGGCAAAAGCAAAGCGGACACCGGGGCGGCCGTGTCGCATACATCACGTGCAAAAGCAGCAACAGCCACAGCCACAGCAACTTCTTGACTGGGCCAGCAAAAAAAAATAAAACAGCATTTCGAATGCAAATAAAAAATCACGCCAATAAACTAGACATCGCGGCAGACACTGAGGCAGACAACAACAGCAACAGCAACAGCAACAACAACAACCACAACAACGAGCTTAAGGATGAGGATGAGCCAAGACAAAGACAATAGCAATGCAGCTCAAGCGCTCTCTGTAAATCCACGACGTCATGATGTCTCGCTGGGATTTGGATTTCAGCTCCCCGCTCTCTTTCTCTGTCTGTGCCATGACGATCGCAAAATTGCATACAAATCGGTTGTTTGGTAAATTTAACATAAGCGCGTCAGTAGCGCCTCTGGTCCGTGTCTTTTGTGGCAAGCTTGGAATAATTTAAAGCCAGCTACAGCAACAGCAAATGGCAATCGGCATTCGGCATTGGGGCGCGGGCTTATCTTGTTCTTGTTAAGACAGCAGTCCAGACGTCTCGCTCCTGTCCGTTGCTGTCCTGTCTTGTAGCCATCATGTAAAACGCACTCAGCGCAGCCTCAAGTCCAAGTTCAACTCCCAGTTGGCTCGGCTTCTGCTTCAGCCGCGCCTGTTGATCAGTGTCGTTGCCCGTCGACGACGTTGTCTCCCTCGGCTCCGTCTCCATCTCCATCTGCAAGTCTGTCCTCGTCAGGCGTTTGCCAGGCGGCTGCAATTTGTTTGAGTTACGGCGCTTGTAAGCACACTTTAAGGATCCATTGTATTCCAATCAATAAGCCGGGCATGACAATGAGACACAAACTACAAGTCCGAACCCCATTGAATGTCACCCAAGTGTGTTCAATTGGAGCGCCGTTTGCCGCCGTCCTTTGGGTGCTATACATTTGACTTGAGCTGCGCTTCGGTTTCTTTTTTTTTTGCTCTCTTGCACATAGACAATGACTTTTTCTATATTTCTTAGGGAATTCTTCAAGTTAGCTTCTTGGCGCCTAGAACATGAATTATGATTATGATTATTATTATTACTACTCGAGAATATATAATTTTGATAGACAGAGGACCATCATCCAAAATTGACAAATGGTTAATAAAAGCAAGTATGATATTTATTAAGTCGAAAAAGAAGATATTGTTAGAAAAACTGCTAGAAGAACTGAATGAAGAAAATGTAATATTTTAAGATCTTAAATGACAGTTTCTCAAAGCTAAAAAAAAACTTATTAAGAAGAGAAACAATCTTTTAGAAACGTGCATATATAAACTTAAGTTATATACTATAAGTTGTGCTATCTTAGCTATTCTGAACAATTCGACTTTACATTTTCAAACTTACCTTAGAAAAATAATTTGTATTTATTTGCGTTCAATTTCTTTCTAGTCTTAAGCGCAATTATTTTGATCGGGTGTGAGAGATGGAAAAATATTTGGTAATAAACTTGGGTAATGTGCAAAATTACATATAATATAAACCTAAATAAAAACGCCATATTGTAAGTGAGGAATGTCCTAAAATTTCAATCAATTTAACGTTTGACAAATAGAGTAAAAGTTTAAGGTTAAAATACTTGAAATATACCGCAATTAAAAGAGCATTCTGATAAAATCAGCAAATCCGCAGTACAATTAGCTTGAAGCATTCTCGTTAATCCTGCTGAACATTCGAACATCATTTGCATCTGCAGAAAATCCACTTTATGGTATCTCACTTCCTGCAAAGCAATTGACTTCCAATTAAATGTGTCAAACAGGCGCAGACGAAGCTGCCGCAGTCGCAGCCGCAGCACGCAACATGCAACTTGCAAGTTGCAAGTCAAATTCTCGTTTATCACATGCAAAAGTGGCGCATGCCCAAAAGCCAAAAAGGAGCTGTGTCTTCTTGCGTTGTGCTGTGTTGTGTTGCATTTCATTAGCATATCATTCGAATTTGCGGGGGCAGGAAGAAGTTGAATTTATGTCCAACTACACGAAGCTGCATGCATCCGAGCAGCCAAAAGGATTAACGAGGATTAGCCAAGCGAGTCACATGCTGAATAAATGACTGACTGCCTGACTGACTGACTGACTGAGTGGATGACTGACTTGCGAGTGATACAGCGCAGGAGTTGCAGCTTCGCTACCGTTGATGGCATTTACGATAAATTTACGCAAGTCATTTGACAACGTTGTCGTCTCGCGCAATGCTGCAACGTTTGTCTGTTTTTCTGCTCATCATTATAAGTTTGAAGCTGCATGGGCTGCATATGCAAAGCAGTCACAGGTAAGTGGAGAGAAACAGAGTTTGACATTCGGTCTGCCACCAAAACAGTTGTGAGCAAAAACAAACAAAATGTCGCACATTAAGCGGCTGAACATATCTCAAATGTCACGTATACGTCAAGTGTGCCGCAGCCATCAGCTGCCAACTGGCTGGCAATTAATTAATCCTGCACATTTATTTCTGCATAACTGTCTGCGCGTCCCACGTAAGCGAACCGTCCAAGTCCACAACTCCAGTTGGCTTTCTTAAAACGTGTCTAGGCACAGGTGAATATAGCCACATAAATTACCACCTCTTCATTAGCCGAGCCCACTGCTGCACTGTGGTTGAAGTGCGCTTGCTACAGAGAAAAATAATAATGTTAATATCTGTATAATACCGAATTTTCTAAATCCATGTAAGAAAATAAAGTACTTAACTATTTTTATAACGGTTTTATTAAATTTCTGATTAATATGCAAAATCCTACCGCATTTTTTTTTAAATTGCTTAACTATTGTATTATTTTCATTAATGGATTGGTCCATTTATTAACTATCATTATATTCATTTCATTTAGTTTTCATTTCATTTCTTATATTGTTTTATTATACTTACGACATTTTTATGTACATTGAAATCAGAATCTCAAATGATTCGGGACAGTTCTACAAACTGAGCTATCATAAAATTTAAATCTTAAACGGGATTAACAGGATTAAACTAGATTAATTTATGAACTTAATAATCAGAATATAGTTTAATAATTTGGACTTAGCATGTTTTATAGGCTTGAATTTATCAATGATCTGAGAAAATTTATATTTAGATTGATTCGAAATTTTCGTTAGCATAATTCTCAAGGGAACAGAAAAATTTAAGAACTAAAATAAAGTTTAAGATATCATACTTTAATTTGTCAATGCTAATTTTATTTCTGTGTGTTGATGCCCAATATAGTCTATGGATCGTAAGATATAATTGGCATAATATTCCAAATTGCATATAATAACAATAACAATAATATCAAAAAATAAAATAAATAAAAATGTTTGCCGCGTTTGCCACACTGTGCGCTGGGCAATTGACTTATGCGCGCGTAATGGAATTTAATTTCTTGTTAGCCAGTTTAACTGCACTTGCAATTCCATCAAGATAAGCCACATTCAACGTTCAACGTGCAACGCGCAACGTTCAACGTTCTCTCCTATGCGTGCCTGACCCCATAAGCAGCACGTAGCACGTCAGGAGTGGCAGCGCCTCTTCGCCTGTCAGTCCATCCAATCCAATCCAATCCACTGCAATCCACTGCAATGCAATGGGTTGCCTCCAAAGCCTCTTCCTGTGACACACTTCTGGCAATTAGTCATAGAAAATCGTATACAGCCATACGACGACGACTGCGTGTCTGCCAGCCATATTTGCTGGGCATAGCGTCAACGCGAGCTTTTGTTATTTTAATTACTTCCCTCGGCCAAATGAGTTATGTGGAGTACGGAGTACAGAGAACGTAGGAGTTGCTGTTGGCCAAAATGATGGCTGATTGTTTTACAACATAATTAAGCAAGCTTGTTGTTGCTTTACGCACACTCGACATGCACTTTTCCAAGTGCCAGCCAAGTGGATCGTTTTGGGCCAAATTATGAAGTGCAGGCAAGTGCATGTTTTGCGTATGTTCTTTTATATTTTGTGATAGGGACAGGCATTAAAAAAGCAAGAAAAGCAACAAAAAGCGACGCTCATAAAACGCATAAAATGAACGCCCCTGTCAGGAGGAGCACATGTTTGTGCCTGCTTGTTGGCAACTTTATTTTTCATGCCCAAGGCGCGAGAACAACAACAACAACAACAGCAACAACAACGACAACGACAACGACAACGTTGAGCAGAAGCAACGACAACTGCAACAAGTCAACAACAATTCGATACACACACTTGCTGCAAGCTGCAGGCTGCCTGGTGTGAAAGCGTGTTGCTGTCTGCCACATCTCCTTGCCCCCAAAATGCGTGGCAAAAACCCTTTTTGCTCCTCGGTGTTTGGTGTTGGCATTTGGTTAAGCGTTCAGCATCGATTCGTTATGATTGCATGTTAAATGGCTCCCGCTGAGTTATTACGAGACAAAATCCTTATTTATCGCTTTCTGATTTATTTGTAAACGATTTTCGTGTGCCCATCTCTCTCTCTCTCTCTCTTTCGTCCTTACGTCCTGTTAACTCTGTTAACTCCACTGGCCATTGGCCAATAGTCTCTCACACTCAGTTGTTTGCTGAGTTTTTGTTGCTTGCCTTCCCTTGGCTATTTTTACTGATTTCAACGCCTTTTTTATGGGCCCAAAACAACAAGCAGTCCAAGCAGCGAACGCTTCGTGTTTGTGGCCAGCGTGTTGCAAGTTTCTTGTTGATGTTCTTGCTCTGCTCTCCTGTGTGCGAATTTGTGGCTGCTTACTTAATTTTGACATATTTATTTTTATTATGTTGTGGCTAAGTAATTGGCATAGGCAATGAGCGCACTCTGAATGCTTGCACCTAGCTGATAATTGCATAATGATAACGAGTAGCTTAGCGATAAGTGTAGATTAACATGATACGTATGAAGAATTTAACATGAATGAATAATAAGACAATTTAAAGCAGCATAAAACTGAAGTTGCATTTATTAAAATATATACTATGTATATATATAACAAAAGAGAGTTTTATTATTATATAAAATATATTATAAAATAAAAGAATAGAATAAAATTGTACTTTGTTTAAGTTTTTAAGTTGTCTTCAAGCGATCTCTCATTAAATTATTGATAATATTAATAAATTACTTCTTTTTGGAAATATATAAATAACTATAACTATGTTAGGAATATATATTATATGTAATATGGGATATGATGATCATTAAGATTTCGTTTATATGGCCAAGATTACTACGACGTGGAAATAAATACAATAAACTTAATTTAACTTTAACTTAAAATAGCAAAGATTTTAATAAAGGTTCAAGAAATCGCTTATAGTTAAAGTTGTTTATTTATTTATTTTTGTAGTACATGTTGTATTGTATATTAAATAAATTTAATAAGTATTGTTAAAATTCCATTGTCGAGCACGAAAGTATAGAGATTTTGCCTACGAAACTTTTTTATGATATCGATTATATCGTTAAAAATTGGGAGACCTAATTTAGGGCTCATTAATTAGTTAATAATTATTAATTTAATAAACAATTTTGAATATAAATTTCAAATTAATTTTATAGCATGGTATGTAATTCCGTCAAACTTTGCTCAACGAATAAGTAGAGTAGATATACGGACATTTTTTGCACGATCTCGCTTTGGTTAAGTTGGTCGTTCTACAGAAATTTCACTGTACTATACATTTTATTTCGACTTTTCTCCTTGATTTCTGCAAATCTCAAGTCCATTACATAATCCTCTAACTGTGTAATCTCAAGTGCAGTTATGTTTTCCCTTAGTTCCATAAAGCAATGCCACTCAATTGGTCAATTGGAGGCAGTTACAAGTCGGCACTCGTTCTGGCCAAGAATAACTAGTGTGACAAACAGAGAAGATAGAGAGAGAGAGAGAACGAGAGAGGCTTAAAGCCAAATGACCAAATGAGCAAAACGTCGTCAAGATCGACGCCTTGTGCTAACAACCGCTGCAGAAGAGGCAGTCAAGGCAGTTGAGGAGGAACGAAACAAGCGCTGCCGCGTGTTTGGCATGGCTTATTAAAACGCAAACGGCTTTTTACGATGCGCAATAAATTGGTGCTGCTTGGCGATGCTTGGCTGCATATGCAAAAGGAGTTTCAGCCAGCAACAACAACAACAAGCGGGCCAAGCCAACGTTTATGGCTTAAATTAATAAAATAAGCTTTGTCAGACAATTTACAACGCGTCTTCAGCGAGCAGATTACGAGCACGCGGACACGATCCGAAAGAGTAGGAAGAAGACGACGTCGACGATGGCAGAGCTGTTGCCTGTATGTCTGCCTTGGTTCTCTGGTTCTTTGGCTGTGGCCAGTTAGATGAGCAAAACTCGAACTGGAACTGCGACTAAGCAAAACGAGAGAAGCGGAGTGCAGTGTGAGGCTGTTGTTGTTGTTGCTGTTGGTGTTGGTTGCTGGTGTTTGTTCGTTAATTAGCGAACATATTTCGTATAATCGGTGTCATATTAGTTATAAATTGGATAAAAGCGCAAAACGACAACTTAATTAATTTTAAATTCCAATTTATAAGCAACAAAAATAAAAAACCCAACAACACATACACCAATAAAATGCAAAAGTCAAGAGGCGATGGTCGATGGTGCCGCTGATAACGATTATGGAACCGCAGTTCGCCGCAGCTAATCATTCGCTCTGTGCATAGAACTAAACCCACAGACAAACTGCAGCCAGTGTCTCAGTTCTCAGTTCTCTGTTCGATAGCGATCCTCGGCCACAGCTTCATTTAAATTTTGTTTCTTTTTCTTTTTCGTTTTCTTCTTTTTTTTGCAGTCTTTGCCGAACGAATTCTGAGAATTCTCTCGGTCGTTTGTGCCCTTTTTCCCTTTTGGTTTGTCTGCTTTGCTGTTTTGCTTCTGCTTGGCGATTCGATTCGATTCGATTAGGTCGAGCTTGAGCTTGAGCTTCATCTTCAGCTTTTGGCTTGGGCCACGTCCGCACACAGTTGATATATTGCTGCGATCAGCAGTGATGATCATTTTGTTCAGAGCAGATTGCGTTTCGATCAGCATCAACTGTAAATTATCTTATAACTTAATTCATTAATAAATTTATGAATTGCCCGTTGTAAATTGTTCACAATTTATTGGCCTCAGTTTGTGACATTGAAAAGATCGAACCCTCGACTTCGATTCCTCGTTCGATCTTTATTTTGTTGTTTTGTCTAGGCCAAGTGATAAATCTGTGTTGTGGGCAGCCAACGGAAATCTCTTTATAGATTCCTTCGTTCTCCCTGTCTTTCTCTCTCTCTCTCTCTGGCTTGCTCTGTGGGTCGTTATAAATTGTTGAACCATTTGTCAGGCGCTTTTTAAATGCTTCTCTAAGACGTTGTAATTAATGTGGCATTTAAATTTAAAGACGATTTGCTTAATTTATTTTGATAAATTTCAATTATTAAGTCATCATCATCATCATGAATGAATCTTTTGGCTTATGAATGAGAAATTTTTTCGACAGCGACCCCAAAAGAAAGAAAAAGGCAAAGAGACACCTTAACAAAACGATATCTTAAGCCGTCGCATGAAAGTCACAACAACTAGCATAATAAAGTGATTGATTTTAAGCAGCGCAAAGAAAGTCTCAGTTCATTTCTAAATATAAATTTCATTTCGATTCGGACATCATTAAGATGCCTGCACAAAGTATATGTGCTGAAAACATATTCAACATGTTATGAAAGCAGCAAAATTGTTTGATTATTGTGGGCTGATAAGTTGAGGACTCCAATCGCTGACAGTTTCGAGGAGAGAGAGGGAGAGAAATCTTTTAAGGCGTTTGCCGCATTCATTTTGCTAATCCTCTGGAGCTGTGGAAGATGATGATGGGGATGTTGATGGCGTTGACGATGACGATGAAGACGATGTGGATGAGGATGAGGATGAAGTAGAGAGGCAGCTCAATGGTCATGCCGACTGATTTTATATGGTTATATTTCTGACTTTTGACAGGAACAAGGCTCGTTTGTCGCCATGGCTGCAAAAGTGTTGTTGTTGCTGTTGTTGTTTGGTTGCTGCCGTTCCCAAGGAATGCCAGCTCGCTGTCGTTGTCAAATTAACACACAATGCGCCAGCTAATACATTATACAATATATCAGACAGCCAGACAGACATTTCCCAGAAGTTATAGACACTTTTTGTCGCTCAGCTATGTATTGAGTATTTATTTGCCAAAACACACTCGAGTCTGCAGTATATATCTTGAGTGTATGTACATATATCAATGTGGCCAAAGGCATCGTAAATAATATCAATCTTGTAAGTAGCTGCCAACATTTAAGAACAATTCTGTTAATCACTTAATTTATGCAGCTGCTACAAATCGCAACCTTGTTGCACACAAAATCGAGGAGTTTCGAAGCTAATCCTTTGACTGCCGACTGCAGACTTCAGACTTGAGAGTGTAGAGTGCAGACTGCGCGGGCCTTGGCTAATAAACGATCATTTAATAAGCGTTTTAATGCCAAATTTACGATCGTTTTATTTGCATAAATTACCAAAGTTGCCAACTGTATGCACATTAATTTTCCAACCAAATTGCCAATAAAATATTATTTATGTTGGACACTACAAATTTTTCAACGCGCAGGGAGCAACAACACACACAACAACACACACAACACATTTAACAATGTGCAATCCAAGATGACTCTATATGCGAGGGGATACAGCTTGAGCCAAGTGACTCAAAAGGTAGTTAAGTTTATGAGCTTTGGTGGCCTTTGCGTGATCTTCATAAGACGCCTGCTAATAGAGTCATAAAAGTTTTGACATTGGCAATATTTGCAATTGATGCCGCTCTTTGTTGTCATTTGCCCTAATTGCATTTTATTCGTTATCGTTATCACTTTGGCACGCAAAACGTGCAACTCATGACATTGTGTTAATTGGAGAAATGCAACTATAAATAGTTCTGTTCGGACTGTCAAATGTACAGTTTAATTGCAGCTCAAAATGCTTTCAATTGCAAAACATACACTTTTACTTGTAGTAAGTATTGCATCCTTTTAGTTGAAATCGTTTGCCTTAACTTCTTTTTTTTCAGCTTCTGTTGTATGTGGTGCCTTCGCCAATTGTGGCAGTTGGTCAAGTCAAGTCTCTCCTCTCTGATCTTGTTGCAAATTTAACTGGAGATGTGACTTCCACGATTGTTTGCGTTCAGGACGGCGTAGCCGATGCTTTGGAGGATTTGCTGAATGGCGTCACAGCTAGCAATTTAGGGTCTACGGTGATAGCAGCCATATTGCCAGTTTTGACAAAAATTGATACTTCGTTAGTAAATATTTTGGCTCTGGTAAATAGTTTGCTTGCTACCGCCACTTAAAATTTTAATATTGCAGAAAATATTAAATAAATAAAAGCATGAACATTCGAAATTATTATATTTTACTGCACTTTCGAAATGTTGCAGTGATGTATTTCTCAATCTCAAGCTTATGAATTCGTTCACGCGCATTTTATCGTTGTGCAGTAAAACACCTAAAACAATTGTCTAGAAAATGGAACGTTACCAATTTTTGACAGCAACTTAATGTACATTCCGTTTAAAATGAAAGAATGTTCAACTTCTGACGGCGTTTACTGAGAAACCTCTAGTGAGACTTCCTAGACGTGCTTCCACTTGCTGCAGGATGCGTTGTCGCAGTTGATTTTGCGATAAGATTTTTATATTTTTTAATGTTCACTGCGAACGATGCAAAGTGATAAGGCCGACAACAACGACGGCGACGACGAAGAAGACGTTTCTTTTAACGAGCGCAGAATCATAAAAAGGGATTTCTCGGTGCCAGATTGAAAGATCTCAAAGACAAGAAGCTGCAACAAGTGACATTGCCGGGACAAGTCGAGCACAGCCATAAAGCATATTAGTTTAATGTTCCTCAGTTAGTTCATTAAAACTCGACGCGGTTCTCTTTAATTACCAGTTGAAGTGGAGTTCGAGTCATGCCACGAGGAACCGGTTGACAATTGAAAGGGCGTACCGCTGGTCATAAAAAAAAAACAGAGAACAAAAAAATGGGCCTAGCGAAGAAGTCTGGCGCAAGTTTAGTCTGAAATTTGGCAAACAATTTGTTATGTTCTTTAGCTTTTTGGCGGCACTAGATGTATAGTAGATGAGATGTGAAACGCTGTGTGGTCGACTCACGTCTGACATATCTGGCGGCCAATTTGCGTTGGAAATGTGTGCCACATGACAAGCAATTAAGCTTGCTCCAACTTAAACCGGGACAGGGGCAAGGAATCGGGGGACATTTCTGACTCTTCTGAGTGTCAGAGTGCGTACGTGCCCTGTACGCAGCAGTTTTTTGAACTCGTGAAGAGCAGCGCGAAAGCTATAAATTTATGACAAATTTTCAAAAGAAATGTACGCGCTGCGCTGCGTGTGGCTTTGCATCATTTGAGAGAGACGTGGCGGCACTTAACACCACGCATCATTTTAATTATTTATTTGGTCATAAAACAGTCGAAGCAGGAGGCGGCGGCGGCCAGCGCACTATGTTGAATTTGACCCGTTTTTGTGGCCAAAATTAAAATTTTTTAAATTAACAAGATTTTTGAATGCAGGTTTCTTGTATAATAAAGGTTATTGCTATACGAAGGTATTTTAGAAAAGTGGGCGTGTCAACGCCCACATAAATCGAAAAAAAGCGAATATATAAATCAATTTTCAAGTTAGAGACCCGAATTTTGGAACACATGATGAATGTCAATGTTTCAAATGCTTCCTGAAAATTTGGTTCAGATCGGATAATAAATATGGAAGTTATTCAAGAAAAAAAAAATCGCAAAGGCTTTAGCAGTTCTGCAATTCTGGCCAAATGCTACTCCCTAATAATTCAAATTACGCAAAAAACCGCAAAAAACGCATAATGAGCTTACATGTTATGAATTCAGAATTGACAGATCTACAACATGTATATGGACACTTACTGAACAAATTTGAACATTTTAGTTAAAACCTTTTGGAAAGTTCAACTTTCTTTCGAAAAGTGACAAGGGGACAACACTTGCTAAATATACAAATTGTTAGAAAAATACGAACAAAACACGGAACATATTAGTATCAACACATAGTAATAACTTAAAGAAGTAATATTCCTTTTGAATTTTATTATTCAATGATTTTTTGTGGGAGATATGCCAATTTGAAATTGCATCGCAAATTTAACATTTAACACTGCACGTATTGTCTGCTTGCAACAGCTTACTTTAACAGCTGTTATTTTAACATTAAACTGTTAAGTTAACATTTTCGGTATACAATATCGCGATTTGATCATTTCTCAACATGGTAACATTAAAAACACGGAAATTTGAATACTTGCGAAAAATGAGTTTTGGCCACGAAAACGGGTCAAATTCAACATAGTGCAGCGGCCAGCGGTCAAGCCCGACAAACCGTTTTGGCCATTTTGTCCATTTTGGGGCTGCTCAACTTTCGGCACAGTTTTCAGTTTTCGCTCTTCTTCTTTCACTTCTGGACTGTCGCTGTGTTGTTGTTTATGCTGAAAATCGTTAAATTTAACAAATTGCCAGCGATTTTTATCGGTGCCCGGCCCTGGAACGACGCGTTGTCCATAGATTGTAAGGCTTTTTGTTTTGTTGTTCACATTTTTTTTCGCTTTTTTTTTTTGGTTGACTGACAAATTTATTTATGGCCAGTGCAAACATATTTCAGCTTTGTGCTTTGACCATAACGCATAATTGGCCCTCAGGTTATGAGATGAGCAAAATAACCAAATGACTCACGTATTCCAAATGTCCGATTAAAATCGTTTTAATTAAGCCAAAAGTCAAAATTATTTTTAAATTACATTTACAATTTTATTCGCTTTTTCCTACATAACATAAGTTTGTAAATTCAGGTTTCTATTTCCGCTTTTATCTAATTGTCAGTAAGTTCGTTGCCTAAGTCATTTGATTTTCCCTGCTTTGTAATTTTCTAGTAATACTTTGTAAATTGAAAATCCACTAAAATTTAAACAAAAGATTTTTAGTTTATAGTAAAATTTATTTTGGGAGCAAGATCTTCTACTTTTTAATTGATTACGAATGAAAAGTATTTTTAGTTTATTGGGCATTTGCTGCAAGTTCGTTGCCTAAGTCATTTGAATATTCATTGTTTGCATTCTTCTTGTAATATTCTTTATATTCATAAACTTAAGAAATGTATTTTCTAATCGATATCAATTAAGCTGCAAGATCTTCTGCTTTAATTATTCTGTAAATAAAAAATGTTTTTAAGATTCATAAAAGAAAGAAGAAGTTTTTTCCGCTTGTTGTTAATTGGACAGCAAGTTCGTTACTTAAGTTATTTGATTTCGACTGTCTTTTATATTAAATTAATATTCTACAAATACAAAATGTCTTAAAGTTTAAAACATTTTTTTCAACTGTCAATAAGTTTGTTGCCTAAGTCATTTGATTCCATTTGTAATTTCACATTTACATTCCGTAAAAGCGAAATGTTTTAAAGTTCTAATGGTTGAACGCTGGAAAAGTATTTACTTAACTTTCAGATATATATTCTGCAAGTTTCAAATTCTCGTGAAATTCAGTTTTTTTTTTTCGGTAATGAAGTTTGTTGTCTAAATCTTTTGTTTTCGTTTGCTTATTTATTTCATATTTCAACTTTTTAGTGCCTTGATATTGAAACAATCGAACAGCATTTCCTCACCTATACAATTTATAGTCTAAAACTGCCAATTTTTCGTATAACTAACTTTCTACTTTTTAGTTTAAAAGTTTGTTGCCAAAGTCTTTTGATTTATTCTGCAAATTTAAGTTAATTTTAATTCACTAAATGCAGATCATTTTTCACTTTAAACTGTTGGCAACTGATTAATTCGTTTGTTCTGCTAAAGCTTCTAAAGAGTGTCTAATTTGATGCCAAGTTCGTTGCCGAAGTCTTTTGATATGCATGAAAATTTGAAGTAGTTAATCATTTCGGTCGAGCGGTTGGCCAACTTCAAATTAAGCAATGCGCTAAGATCATAAATACATAATTTCATGGCAAATTACAAAACCTAATTAAAGCGTTAAAATGTTTATTTTTATAATTTTGGAACTGAAATACCAGCTAATTGCGTGCCAGTTATACATATGCAATGGCAGCAGCAGCAGCAGCAGCAACAACTGGCATAGCAAATAAAACTTGATAGACGCTTGTGGGCATTCGAGCAGCAACAGCAACTGCAACAACAACAACAACAACTGGTTAACCACGCGCAGCCGCAACAACAACAACAAGAGTAACAATTGTAGCAAGTACTGAGACTCGGAATCGGAATTGGACTCGTAGTCGGACTCGTATGTTAACTGAAAAATAACCTGTAATTATAATAATTATCTGTAAATTATATAGCGCATTTACAATTGCACACGGATTCATGAGCTTGTCATAAAAACTTAAAACATTTAACTTAGCTTCTTTTTATCTTTGCCAGCCAGCCGCCATATTGCGCTCAAGCGAGGAGTTGTTCATTTAATGGATGCACTAAACAACTAAAATTTCTAAAGCTAGTAGTCGAGGCTTTGGAGGATATATTGCTGTATTCAAAACTGAAAAAAGTCTATAATAATAACACATAGCTTACAATAAAATGTATAATTCAAAAATCATTATTGAATTGTAAAAAGTTTAGTTATTTTTCATAATATTAAATAATAAACTTAACTTAACTAAAATTCGAATTATAATATGTAATAAAACACTTCCCAATTTGGTGCAGTGCATATATCGGACTACTTATAATCACAGCGTTGCAGTTTATACAATCAGACATAAAAAACGTGGTCATAGCTCCATTTAGACGAAAATGAAATCAAATCTCATTCGTATGTGGAACTGTCGCGCACTTCTGGCCCATCCGGTTGGCGGTCGAGTCCGGGAGACGGCTTGGGGTCGGGGCTTGGGGTCGAAAACTGTGCTTGTGACTGTGTCGTGACTGTGGCTGTGGCTGGGGTTGTCGCTATCGCTATGTTGAACAGTGGCTAGAGACCGCTTGATTCCCCATAATTGAAACGAGTTTGCCACAAGTGAGCATGTTTTTTGAGTAATTCGACTTTGTTGTCAGCGTCATGGACGATGTTTCGCAGTTGAGTGTCGGTTATAAAGTAATTAGCCTCAATTTAACGTTTATACTTTGTTGATTATGATTATGTTAATTATATTATTTTATGCGACAGTTTGGCGGACGTCATTCAGTCTTACAGTGAAAACCAGATGAAGGAAATACAGGTTTGCCCGACTCGGCTTGACTTGACTTGTCGGCTGCCGTCTTTGACTCTGATGAACTCGAAAGTGTGACATACGGTTTATTAATTATGGCCAAGACCACTTGTGTTTGCCAACACGTGAAATACCGCAACGTAGTTGCTCAAAGAATGCAAAGTCGAAATGTGGGCGAAAAGAATTCTTTCAATTTTTATCAGGTGACAATGTTGACACTTTTGCTAAAGTTACTCATGAGCTGATGCTGGTTGTGCCCGAATATTTTACATCAATCAAGCAGCAAGTTTGTTGCCCAAGTCTTTTGTTTGCTGCCTGGCTGCTTCACTGCCTGCCTGCCTAATGACTTTCTATTAAAAACTACTTTTATTAATTAAGCAAACAACATAATTTTGTTGTAAATTGCTGCATCAGCGCCAAATCATGGCAGCTGCAATCGACGCAGCAAAGCCGCAGCCGTCTGCCACGCTAATTATACTGCGGCATCTGCATGCAGTTCGGAACGAAGCAAGAGAGAGAGAGAGAGAGATGCAGGGCATGATGCTACGCAAAGTGATGCCCCGTCGCCGTCAGACACCTGATGCTGCTGTTGCTGTTGGGCTGCTGCTCTCCACTGTGTTGTTGCTGTTGGTGAAGCTCAACGTTAAAATTAAAACACGATAAATGAGTTTAATAATGGCGGCAATTAAACGGCTACACAGCCCAGCAGCATGCAGCAAGCAGCTTGCCCCATGCAACACGCTTCAAGCTCCGAGGCTGGGATAAGAGACTCGACATCAACATCGGCATCAGCATCAGCATCAGCGTCTCAATTACCGCTGCTCTGCATGGCGCTTCACGGTTGAGAAATTCGACGCCACTTTCAAAAACGCATCACTCAAATGCTGTAAGGCGTTGAGGCTTGTTATGTGCCCACAGTCGTCCACAGTCGTTACAGATACCCAAAACAAGTACGAAGAATCGGGCAGATGTACAAAAATATATCTATATCTCTACTGTTGATGCTTGGGAAACCAAGCGCGCTTGAAAACTCATCAGCAATTTATTAAAACTCATCAATACTCATCAAAATGCCTCAGCCAAGTAAAAAGAAAAAAAAAAAACTTCAACTCTGACTTGGACGATTTGGACACGAAACCCGAAATGAATGCCCGCGGTTAATTTAGCGCAGTTCAATACGAGTTGAGCTAACAACGAAATTGAAATATGTTTGTATATCTTTATTTTATTTTATGTCTGCGCTACACAACGAGCTCGGCATATTGGTCAATTGAAAAAGTGAAATTTTGTCTATTGTTCGAATAACTTTTTCGTTAAATATAAACTACCAAAAAAAAAAAACAAATTATAAAAAATATGCAGCAACTAATAAAGTACATTTTGACTATCGTTAGATGAAGTAACAAAAATCAAATTATAAAATGAAAACTGCAACTAAATATGTAAAACTATCCTTAAATCAAATTATCCCCTAGATGTAAAGTATCAAACAAACGTATTTTTGAGTAATATTTCAATTTGTTCGTTGCACTCTTCTTAGTATTATTGAATTGTCTTTCCTCTAGTAGATCATTGACGCGTCAGCTAAGCAGACTCAAACCCATCGTAACTGCCAACTTCTTCACCTTCTTGTTAGTCATTTGTCTGCATTTTCAGGCCATTTGTTTGTAGACACTGCTGCCTTGTTCTGGCCACGTCAAGCGTCCAGCGGCCAGTGTTCGACAAAATGTTTTGCATATGTCAGTGGTCAGTTTTTTTTTGGATAGACAGTCGGAGTCAGTGTCGAACGCCGCATGCCCCATCAATCTGGGGCATCAATTTGGGAAATGCATCAAAGTTGGCAGCCCGAACAGCTTGATTAGTTATTTGGCTCTCAGGCAGAGCAGACAACAACATTCATTTTGGCAGCCAAGTGCATGTGGCTCATTAGTTTGCCTGCCGCTGAGGAGGCTGTGAAATTGGGAATCATCTCGATATGGTGCTGTTGAGTTCGAATTGGAGTTGGAGTTGCGGCTGAAGTTGTAGCTGGTGTCTACATCAAAATTAAGTTTTAATAATTGGCTCACATTTATATGCTGCCTTAATTTGATTGTGCCGTCGAATGTTTTTTGCTTTTTTGTGGGTTTGTTGTCCAGCATTCGTCTGATCAATTAATCATCTCTCGTTGATTGTTGCGCTGTTCTTGTCGTGGGCGTGGCAACCCTAATGAAGTTGTACCGAAGAACTCATTCCACACAAAAAAAAAGAAAACATAAATAAATATAATTAAATGATGCCAATACAAGATTTCAATTGGTAACTTTCCCCAATTGCCCCGCTTAAACCCAAGTAGAATGTGTGCCAAATTGGACAGGAATTTCATGGCGAGGACACAGCACAGATCGCTTGCCAGACCTTTCGTCGCCGCTCCCAATGAAATTAAAAACGTCTGAACTTCGCAACTTGCAAGTCGATCCCCAGTTGGCTTGTTGGGATTATGCTAATCTGTGTCATCGCATCAGCGGCAAAAGTGTTTGGATATTTGTTTAATGAAAGCGAAACGCACGCAGGCCAAAGGTCCATGCAACAGACTCAAAGGAAGGCAGTCAGGTAGGCAGACAGGAGGCTTCTGGCCCTCCTATCGCGCTGCTAAAATCAAGTCATTGGCTTTTTGGGCCTGCTTACCGACGTGTCCTATTCCCTTATGCATTTGCTGCGCAATTAATTAACTTGAGCATTTTTAAATGTGTTTGCTGTTTGCTTGCCATCGAGTTAAGGTTCGTCGGGTGTTACCATTTTAATGCCCGGTCCCACAACAACAACAACAACAACGACAATAACTTGAACAAGTTCTTTAACATGTCTAATTAGTTGTTGGGCCTCGCTCGGACCGTTGTCTGAGTGCTGCGTTGTTTTGCTGTTACTGCCGCTGCTGCTGCGTGCGATAAAAAAATGCATGGCACTCATTTAGTGTTTTCTTAAGCAGAGACATAAATTTGCAAGCAGTTAAAAGGGACTGACTGCAATCCGATGTGATGTGATTGCTTTCGCGAATTTCAGCACGGATAAAACTTTGCCCCAACGACTTGGATTCATGTTCTCTGTTTTATTGCTCTTGTTCTTGCTTTTGCTTTATTTCTTACCAAGTCTTGTTGTCCAGCATCAGCAGCAGCAGCAATAAAGAGCTCATTTGTATTAAATAGCATATATCACATTAAATAGTTTGGCTTCCCACAAGTCTTTACTTACTTGACTTTTGGAATTTTAAATGAGAACATAAATTAAATATCGTCTCAAAGACTACTTTTGAGTTTTTCTTAAAATAATTCATAATACATTCTTCAATGTTTTACTTTCTTAAAACTTATCAGAGATGCTGAGAATATTTTTTCTTATTTCTAAAATTTTATTTCAGAATATAGTAAAAGTCTGAATAGTTTCATTCTTTTGTATTTATTTTTCGACATAACCATGTTTGTCAAATTATGCTTGCAGCTTATGTGCTGTGAGCAGCTTCACGAAGTTGTAAATAGATGTGCTCCTTGATCCAAACTTTGTTGCGGGGAATATACGAGTTACTTCTTTTATCGTAGACCAAACAGCCAATGTCCGCAAGGGTGTCGAGAAAATCAAATAGTTCCCTGATGTCATACGTGATGATGGAGTAATACGGCTTGAGTTGCTTGAGATGCTCTTCATAGATCTTGCAGATACCATCGATACACTCACGAAGGCTTTCATAATCGCAAAATGTACGCGAAGTTACATGTTTTGCCGGCTGCACTAATAGTATTGTGTGACTCATATTTATTTATTTAGAAAAATAGAAAAACTTATTTTAAATTCGACGTGACAAATCTTACTGAGCTTTCAAATCAAATTGATATCTATAAAACAAAAATTGAAGCATTAATTTATATTTTCTTGCTCTATTTTCCAAAGCTTGTTGTGGTTTTATTAAAGTGCTGTAATAAGTGTTTTAACATGAAGCAAATATTGCATACTTTTGGGAATTGCCAATATACTTCATTTATCCTTTGTTACATATGAATGACTTACCCACGAATTTTATTTGAAATACAAAAAAAAGCTGAGAATGAAAATGTAAATTGAAGTAAATAAGATAAAGAGATAACATAAAGATAAGATAAAGCTGAAAATAATAATGGAATTAACTTCATAAAAACGCTGATATACTTATACTATAATCATATACTAAGGTGATAGGGTTGGGGCTTAAATTTGAAACTACTTTGCGTATACGTTACAAGAATATTGACAAGGATTTGTTTGTCTACATAGCGTCTCTATATATAATATAATGATTTCAGAGATGCATGCTTGAGATACATTCTGTTGAAATTAAAATATACATTCATTGTAAGTACATAGATTGATATTGTTCTTTCACAATAAGAAAAAAGTTTAAATGTAAAGCTGTGTCACAAAACCTCTACAAATGAGTTTATTGGCTTCAAATTTGTCGGATACTCGGAATTTGAATTAACATATTTCTTATTTCTTTCAGAAGGTGTTTTGTTCATCGATTACTTAACCTATGAATATCGATAGCACGCTACTGCCAATGTTGGAAAATATTAATTATATTCTTGTCTATGTTATATTTAATAAATATAGTTAATAAACGAGTTTAATGGGTCGCCTAATGGAACGATGTGTGTGTTTGTGCTAATCTGAATTTAATTGTTGCTGCTCTTGGCCGCACATTAACACATGTCTATGCCGATCCCCAGAGCAAGTCCTGACCGTTCTTTGGGGTTCGTTCAATGTGTTTGGGTTAATAATTGTGCGCCAGCAGCGCAGCACGCCGCACAAACAAAATAAAAAGCATATGCACGAGAAGTGTAATCCCGTTTTTGGTGGCATGATACAACTGTTGACCAGACAACAGAACGCTGACTGCGCTCCAGTGCGTGCAACATCGTTGGCTCTATGTCATTTTAATGGCCGGCGCTGCTGCCTCTGCTGCTGTTGCTGCTGCTGCTGTTGCTGTTGCAAATGACCAATGGCGTTTAAACTGGTTGCCGCAGCTGTGCCCACTCAAAATGCGTGCAAATTGCACCACCAAAAGCCAGAGAGCGAGTGAGAGACGAGACAAGACGAGTCTTGCCTCCCGGTAGCTGTGCAAGCTGACAGTCGCAAGTTGGAGTCGAAGTGCAAGCTGAAGACGCCTGGCAGCTCGTTTCTTCTTGTTTTGTTTTGTTTTGTGGTGTAATTAATCATGCTGCATAAATATTAATGTGGCCAGCAGTTAATTAACCTTAGTTTATTTGTGTTTGGCCACATAGAACAACTAGTTAATACAAGCCGGTTCACACCTCGCCAAATGAAAAACTCAAACCCCCAAAATGCGCTAATGAATGTCCCATTGTGCCAGCTGCTGTTTTATTTGTTGTTGTTGTTGTTGTGTGATTTGAGCTCGACAATGGCATTCATTTGGCCAGGTGCATTACCTGTAGCGTCGACAGTACTTCGCATTGGCTTTATTGGGAACACGACCCCATAATTTGGCTGATTGTCAGCCACAAGTCGACAGACGACTGTCGACAGTCAAACAGTCAGCAAACGACTGTCGACTATTCAGTTGCCTGTTGCTGCACCCACTAATTATTTTAAAGTAGTTGGCCAACGCGACGTCGCTTTACAACTTTTACCTAGATTTATTGACTATGTTTTTGGCAAAGTTTTTTCGAGCGATTCGAGCCACGTTGCCACGCCCACGCGCCTTTTACAAACCGCCTACCGTTGTTCGGCAACATCAGCACTTTTGACGGCGACAAAGCGAAATGGCTTTTAAATTGAGCCTCACCGCATGTTCCAGTCCAGCAAGGGGGCGTAACCAGCGCCCACATCACAACAACAAAGTTTTTGTCAGAGTATTGGTGTGCTTGGTTATTGATTTCGTCGGACGGGGGAGTAAACTATGTGGCTCCTTGTGGGCAACCAGGACAAAAGGTTAATTGGCTAATTGATCGAACAGCTTGTTCAGCTGCGGCGAACTTGAACTTTCGAGTGGGTAAAGTGAATGAGTGCTGGAAACCTTGGGAAATGCCATGGAAACAGAAAAGTCCCTTGTGAATTTGGATAGTCGGTGAAATAACGTTTGTTTTAGTTAGCTTCATTCCAGCTTTTAATTTACTGAATTTTTTTAGTTCATTGAAGCATTATATCTATATCAATCATTCTAATTCAAATTAATATTTAACTTAAAACTTTGCTTACTTTTCTGCTTTTAGTTTATCAAGAGAATGTATGAATTTCTCTAAAAAATAAAGTTATTTGTCTATGGATATTTTAACTTCTTTTCAGCTTTTAATTTTCCAACAGAATATATATATTTCTCTGGAACATTGCTTGCATATTTACAATTAAAACTTAAGAAAATTTTACCTTTCTACCACTATTAGATTATCAACAAACTTTTCGGAAAATTTTGTCAAAAATGGTTGTTGAAATGAAAATATTTAAAGGGTTGAGTAACTCATTGAAATATCGATAAGTTTGTCTTGCTTTACCCTTAAATTTTATAATAGCAGTCATATAATATTTTGAAAAATTATCATTATGGAAAGGTATATAAAAAGTAATAAAATTTTAAATAGACTGTATACTTGTTTGACTTCTTATCAGCTTTACTAACTAAAGTTATAGTATTTATATTATATTATTTCATACTTAAAGTAACTCTGAAAAATAACGATATTTTTACACTCTTTTCAGCTTTAAGTTAAGAATTTATATGCTTTCCTTTTCGTCAGCATAATCTAATAAATTGCCTTCATTATTAATGGCTTGCATTTTGTTGCTTTTGTTAATGTCTAACTCGCATGGCATTAGCTGCAAACACAATTTGATCCAGTTACACAACCCGATCTCATCATCATCATCATTATTACTCAAGGGGGAAAGGTAGAAAAGTTTTCAATTTAGTTCAAATTATAATTGATAAGCGAAAATGCCACTCCCTGGACTGCATTTAAGGGCATCACATTAAGTATCCGTCAGTGTCGAGTTGAGTTGAGTTGAGTTGAGTCGAGTTGAGCTGAGGTGCACACCCATTTGGGATCATCATCAGTTTCGGTTTGGGTTTTGGCTTTGGCTTTGGCATTTGCTCTATTGGCCCCGATGGAGACCACCCCTGACCTGTTGGCAGCGCAAGCAAAACTCATTTAGCGAGACCGGCGCCCAATTTCTTGAAGGCGCCTTTTAATATAAATTGTCTGCCATTTGTCTTGTGTCATTAATTTATAAATAAATACATATGTATACATATATTGTATGTATAACTATGGCAGATCCAACAAAAGCTCATCGCTGGCCACTCACCATAACCATTACTATATATCCATAACCACGAGCACTCGCCGCCTTGCGTGCGCTTTGTGGGCGTGGCTGGATATACGCCAAATGAGCGCTCATTAATTTTCAGAAAATTAGTTTTCAAATAAACCGAAAGACAATAAATTAAATTTGTTGTTGGGTCGTTTTTTAATATTATTGTTGTTATTGCACATTTGCCGCGTTGGCGTGCTTAAATTTTTGCGGCTAATTAATGTGAATTTTCACGAGATGTCGAGCAATGCACGCGCCTTAAAACAATTTTCCACACGAGCTGTAAGTGCTTATATTAACCAAAAAATCCCCGTAAACATTTATAATTATTATAATTTATGAAAACCTGAGTCAAATCGAATTACTAAAGCAATTAAGCAAAACAATTATTTCTTATTTGTTGCGACAATAAATAAATTGACATCTAAAAGCATTCAACTCTTCTCAATTTGTTGCAGTTAATTAAGCAATTTATTTAAAAGACAATTAAATAAAAATAGATCTGTGAAGCACCAGTAATGATACTTAATGAAAGTGTCAATCAAGCTTCAGAAAACAACGACAGCAGTCAATAATTTATTGAGTACTCAATGAAATATAATATATAAGTAGTTAAAGCTTTTGGTGCTTCACAAGCTAACTAACAAGTCTTATGGTTTTAGAAAGTTGTAAAGACTAGACAGTAGAACTTTTGTGTAATACTTCTAAATTCATTAATGAAGCATGATTTTACAAATATTTTATATAGAAAAATAGTAAAGGCTTTTGTATAATATCTCTACAAACTTATAAAGAAAAGGTCTAGATTTTATGCCAGTAGAAATTTCAACTAATTTTTAGAAAACTGCATTTTGTTATGAAAAGCGTCATTAAATTGCAATTAATTGTGCATTCTTTCTGTAGAAGTTCAGCCTGCAATTCGAACTCAGGCGATTAAAAGTCCATTAAAATCCTGCGCTCTTCTTCACGTTCGCTGTTGCTCAGACACTTAAGAATTGACCATTTGACTTCTCAATGCCGATCGCATTCCATTACGTAGCTTTCACCTTTCGAACACTTCGGTTGGAATTGTGTATTATTTATGGCTGCTGCAAATTAACTTTTCCTCTTGGCTGTCATGGAATCCAATTTGCCAATTGACGCCTCGTCCTAGGCATGGGCATTTTGGGCTTGACTGCGACCCAAAAGTAGTTAAAACTGGCGCGTCTTTCAGGCGCTCGGCTCATTTCAATTGAATTTATGTGCCGACAAGAGGCGCCACAAGAGTGCAACTTTGCCCGTTGGCTCGCATACATACATAGGTGCCAAGACCAGAGTCTGTTTCTGTCTGATTTATGGCTCAAACGGGGTTTGGTCTATGCACTGCTGCAGTCAAAGTCTGTGCCAAAGAAAATGCAATGAAAAGTCTATTTTATAATACTTACTTTGCAAAAACCTGTGCTGATTATGGCATTGCTTATTAATCGACCGCCCACGTTGTTTGGCTGTGCTAATAAAATGCGCCAAATGAAGTTTAAACTGCAATTCCGTTTCCATTTGGCTGCCTCAGTTGGTCGATGTTATTCGCTGCCACCTCTTGCCATACAAATGGCCGCTAAATAGCAAAAGTCAACAACAAAACAACAAACAACAAAACAAAACTGAGACGCCTACGCTGTCGCCGGCACGTCCGCTGCACTGCACCATGTGTCAGGCCATCACCCCCGTCGAATCCGTCCTCAATCCCGCTTCTCTTCTTGCCGTTTGCTGTTGTCAAATTTGCGCTGCTTGCTGCACTAATGACGCCCTTAATATGCTTCAAGTGCCTGGGCAGAGGCTTTTACCCATTCGATTGTCGACTTGGCTGAAAGCCATTTCCCTTCCCTCCCCCCACTTTCGCAAATTTGTTTTCAAAGTCATCACCGTTGTTGTAGACACGCCAAAATCAAACAAAATACTTTGCCGCAGTCGCAAGTCATGCAGGCAAATTGTTGGCTAATAGCTAGCAAATGGGTATGAACTGAGAAATTAGAAGCTTCCGAAGCAACTGTTTCATATTAAAGAAATATATGATTAGCAGAAAAGACTGAAGGAAATCAGTCAGTTTGAATTACTATTTGTCAAAGTTCATACTTAGATTAAAAGCTCTTTCAAATTCGATGAATTTCTTTTTATCTTCATCGAATTCTTCCTCCTCACGGCAGCCAATTCATCTATCTGCCTTGCGCAGACTGCATTTAATACACTGGCGGAAGGCCGCGGTCAAAAAGAATGTAATCTTAATCAGCGTCAACAGATATGTCGATAATCAAAAATATATAATAAAGCTACAATCGAGTGTTCTTTGCTTTGAGATACTCGCTACCAATTTCCATAAAATCATATTCTAAAAATAGTTCCCATTGATATAGGCAAAAAAATCTAAAATATACCGCAGGCTCTATTTGGTATATTGATACAGTACTACATTCACAATACACCATAGAGAACAATATTATATAATATAAATCTCAAAGAAAAAATAATATTAAATAAAAATCAAAATTGTAAAACTTTTAAATTATTTGGCAAAAAAAACAGGTTAAATTAAATTGCCTAGGCTTAGTAAACGGTATTTTCGATATTTTATGCTATATCTGCATTTAAAATGTACTTATACATTTTTTTTATTCTTGGCGTTGATAATAAGTAAGTGTAATTTAAAAATTTGGAAAGATTTGTATTCTACCCATTATTTACATATATTTCAAAAAATCATGATATAATGCAAAAATGGTTTGCAAAAAAACAAAATTTTATGCTGTCGTTTGGGATTATTAAATGGTATTATTTTTTAATTCTAAAATATATCTGCATACCAAATGTATTTTATGCCAGTATATTTTAAGTATATTTTGGTATTGAAATCTTTGCTTAAATTTGAAGTTTATATTTCTATATTTGTTTTGCAATTTTTCTTCCTTTTTTAAATTTTATATTATAGCACTTAAATTTGCTTAGCCTGAAGAGTTGTGTTAAAATATATGTAGTGCTGGTTAGCGGCAATAAAAACAAACTGTTGACCCTATTGTCAGAATATGTCTGTTATTCGGCTTGTAGGTAAGCAGTTTGCCTTTAACAAACTACTCGCTAACTGTCGTGACTCTGCAGAGGATATGTACTCGAATATATATACGGTATACAAGTATATTGTAATACATGTTTCCCCTTTTGTGCAGTGGAAGCCACCTGCCAGTAGACAACTTCATTGTCTGCGCCTAAACGTTCATAAATTTCGCCAGCAACTAGCAACTAGCCAACCCACACATTGGGCCATTGAAACACCTCGCTCAAAGATATCCTCCACCCATTCCCAGTTCTAATAGCAATTAAGTAATTCTCACATCGTTTATGCAAAATACGAGAATTTCCCCCGCTCTCTCTACTCCGAGTACTTCACTCCTTTTGCCGTTCTAGTGCCTGCTCGCGTGCAACCTCAACACCCTTTGCTTGTACTCAAGTGGCCCATAAATTGTTGGCCAAGTTTCTACGGTATACGCCCACTTTTCGTTGCGCTGCTTTGACAACGGCAATTACCTTGAACTTTCGTCTGGTTCGGTCGGTCGGTTTGGGGGATTCAGTGGAAGACAATTTGCCATATCAAAAACGAAATTTATTTATATTGTACTTTGAGTTAGCTGCCGGGCACGAGTCACTCCGGCAGTTGCACTTACTATATCTCTTATTCCCTCTTCCTCTAGCATGCTGTCTGTCTGTCTGTCCGCCCGTTCGTCTGTCTGTCTTTTTGCCGGTTTTGTCAGTTTAATTTTTTGGTTTATTTCACGTTTCAGTTTAAATGACGCCAAATTGCTGGGCCATTAGCCGGTTGCTCCATATGCATATTGCGCCAAGGAAAATGGCGCCCCTGGGGCCATTACCTCGATGCTTATTTATATATAGTAGTAAATAATTTTTATAGTCAATCGTTTGCATTTTAATATCAATTTGGCATGGCTCACTACATTTCGTTCGCTTCGGAGGTTTTTGTTTTGTATTTTGTGCCTCGACGACTTTCGGTCTTCTGGGCATCCAATCAATTCGATGTACGGTTATTGACTGACGTTTATTTTCTGGCCGCTTTATGAGACCGAAATTCGGAATTCGTAATTTGTAATTCGCAATTGTTGTTGATTGCATTTTTACTGTCAACGTTTAGCACACAACGTGCTTAGGTTTTGTTTAGCTAGGGGAATCGATCAACAACAACTCAATAAAGAAGGGCCCTTGTTAGCATTCTAGCAGTCATGGAATGTTGCACGTAAATTGAGTGATGTGTTTGATGGCAGTTGATCGATAATGATATATAGTATGTGCTATATGTGATTGCTAACTGCCATGCTCGCTGCATGTCTATGAGTTCGATTAATTTAATTTGATATTTTTAAGCTCTTTAATGAGAATTCTTGATTGCTAGAAAATATATTAATGAATTTCCGTTTTCCAAAAATATTATTTTGCTTAGATAACAACATGACCAGTGTGTGCGACTGTGAGATACTCTGTACTCATTTTCAATAAAACCATACTCTAAAAATATACCATAAATATACTAAAATAGACCTAAGTCTATATATGGTAAATCCATATTGCACCAAATTTATATACCATAGAGTATACTTAATTTTTATCCAAATCAACTGAGAGTAAATCTTTCTTAAATACATAATATCCAAAGTTTTAACTGATCGCAATCAAATTTTTAGGAACGCTGTAGTTATTATTGCATATACCATAAATCACTATAATAGCTTCAAAATTAGTATTTCCTATTTCATTCCCACCGAAATAATTTCCATCTCAGCATTTAGCACAAAGTTTGAATTGTTTAATTGCATGCGCAGCCGCATCTTAAGTATCATCGTTAATTAATGTATTAAATTAATTTATACACTTTAAAATAATTAATTTACAAACGAAAGGAACACAAAGTAGCTGACACTTTAGCGTCATTCAATATCAACTGCAACTTCATTGAGTATTACTGCTTTTCCTCCCTCTCCCGCTCTCTCTCACGCTCACGTTCCCGTTGACGCTCTCGCTCCTTCTCGAGCAGATAGATTTGCTGCTGTTGCATGAAATGTTGCTGCTGCTGTTGATGTTGCTGCTGCAAGTGATGCTGATGCTGCTGTAGCAATTGATGTTGCTGCTGCGGTGTCAGCGCAGTTGCCTCTGTCTGCTGCTGCAGCAATTGCTGCTGATGATGGGCGAGTTGCTGCTGGAACTGTTCTCGCAGACGCTGATGCTCCTCGGCATCCATTTCACTGCCATAGTCATCCATATCGATCACCTCATCCTCGTCATCCTCCTCGATGTCATCCTCGTCCTCAACATCCGTCGAGCTGTGCTGAGAGCCATGCTCATGCTTGGCATCGTCGTCACCATCGCCGCTGCCACCGCCGCCACCACCGCCGGAGGAGCTGCCCTTGTTGCTCTTGGCATCGCTGCTGTCGCCGCCCTCTTGTTGCATGCGCTTGTGCTTGGTGCGACGGTTCTGGAACCAGACTTTGACCTGTGGACGGAGGGGATGAGAAATACACAAAGCATAATAAACTTGAGATGAGTTCATTTAAGTACAACCCTTTTTCTTTTTGGGGGGCAGCAGCAACAAAGCGAGCAAGTCGTAAATAAATTTAACGAGTCTTTTAATTCTATTTGCCTGCCTCCCAGCTATGCACAGCGATCCGATCCACACCCACCCCTCGTCATTGTGCTAATAACTTGGTAACTCCCGGCACTTGTCGGGCTAACGACCAGCTGACATGCAATCACTTAACCGCCCTGCCCCCGGGGGTTGCTCTTGCTTGGCCAATTGGCCAAGGAATTTATTGAATTTGATGCGCATTAAGCGCGGCCATCGAAAGGGTTGCCACAAAGGGTGGCATGGTGGGATATGTATGGTGGGAGTCTTTCTCTCTCTTTCGGTGTGCTTACCTGCGTCTCTGTTAGGCTGAGTCCTTGGGCCAGCTGCTTGCGCTCCGCACCCACCACATAATGATTGCCCTCAAAGGCGTGCTCCAGCTTGAGCAATTGCGTCGGCGAGAAGGCGGTGCGAACGCGCTTCGGCTTGCGAAACGGTTGCAGCAGGAAGTCTGAAAGGGTTGCAAATGGGGCACAAAATACAAATATGTTACATCAGCGAAAGTATTTAGCGTGTGCACACTATGAATATACATATATATTTATTATTCAATTCCCAATTGCTATTTGGTCACTTCATGCAGGTTCAACATTTGGGTTGGGGATATTCAATTTGTTGCACGTTTTGTTTTATTGTCAATTCGTTTGTAAGTGTCAAGAATACTTATACAATATATTCGCATAGTATCTAGGGTGGTTTCTATGATAAGTGTCAAGAATACTTGACTTGCAGCTACTTAATACCCAATTATAATAAAATATAGTGGTGGGTTATAATGTATTCGGATATATTACTGAGCGAGGGCTTAGAGTTATTTTCACCACGAATTGTTTTTCCGGCTTTGCAACTTAGTAGAGGGCTTATAACATTTTTTAATTAACATAACTGATTACACAAGAAATAATTACACTTGTATTTTAATAATTACATTCCCAATTTATTCTTCTTTAACGGTCTACTTTATTTAGGAAGTGTTGTTATATTTGTGATAATATTAAGTTTTTGGGGAAAATTGAGTACTTTATTATTGTTATGAATTTAAAGAAATTTGAATCAATAAAAAAGAGAGGAATGCAATAATATAATTAGAATAAAAAGCGTGTTGATACATTTTTTATTATGTACGATGTAATTTGATTTTTATACCCGCTACCCATAGGGTAGAAGGGTATTATAACTTTGTGCCGGCAGGAAATGTATGTAACAGGTAGAAGGAGGCATCTCCGACCCTATAAAGTATATATATTCTTGATCAGCGTCAACAGCCGAGACGATATAGCCATGTCCGTCTGTCCGTCTGTCCGTCTGTCCGTCTGTGTGTCTGTCCGTCCGTCCGTATGAACACCTAGATCTCAGAGACTATAAGAGATAGAGCTATATTTTTTTTTCGACAGCATTTGTTATGTTTGCACGCAGATCAAGTTTGTTTCAAATTTTTGCCACGCCCACTTCCGCCCCCGCAAATCAAAAAAATCGAATAACAAGCGTAATTTTCAAGCTAGAGTTGCGAATTTTGGTATATATAATAACTACTATAGTAGTTATGATTCCTGAAAATTTGGTTGCGATCAGATAAAAATTGTCGAAGTTATTAAAAAAATACTTTTGTATGAGCAAAAACGCCTACTTACTAGGGGTCTTAGTTGCTTTGGCGGACAATCTGGTATATTATGCCGTCTATGGTATATTTTGAATGTGGTACTATATCGATATAACAAAAATACCATTTGGTATATTTTTAGTATTTTTGCATTTTTGGTATATTTTGAAAAAAATACCGCAATATTTTGCTTTTATTCAAAATGGGTAGCGGGTATCTCACAGTCGAGCACACTCAACTGTAACTTTCTTACTTGTTAAAAATAGAGCGACAATATTCTTAAAATATACCAAAATTGTATACCACAAAAAAATGTATATTTGGTATATTGATATACTACTACCATTAAAAATATACCAGATTATCAGTCAAAGCAACTAAGACCTTTAGTAAGTAATCGCAACCAAATTTTCGAGGATCGTAAATACTGTAGTTATTATTGAATGTACCAAAATTCAAAACTCAAAATTAATTATTCGATTTGTTATTAGATTTTTGTCGATTAGCAGGGGCAGAAGTGGGCGTGGCAATTATTTGAAACAAGCTTTGATCTGTTTGCAAACATCACAAGTGCTATCTTATAGTTTCTGAGATCTAGGCGTACGGACTGACGAACATATGGACAGACGGACATGGCTATATCGACTCGGCTGTTGATACTGATCAAGAATATATATTTTAAAGGGTCGGAGATGCCTTCTTCTGCCTGTTACACACATGCCGGCACAAAGTTATATTACCCTTCTACCGTATGGGTAGAAGGTATAAAAACGCCTTTACAAATTTACTACAGAATTATTTATTTTCGATAATTTAAAAATGTAAAGAGAGAAGTTAGTAGGGAAAGTTAGAGTATCATATCAACTACCAAACGATTTATTCATATCAATTTCATTTCCAACAGCACCATTTATGCAACCAATGCACATTTCCATTGGTTGTCAACCACCGATGAGTTTGCTCGAAATCATGCTGATGATTTTCCAGGCATGACGAAGCCAGTTTCGTATCGTTTTCTTGCTTTCTGGTTTAACGCTGTTGTCATTAAGTGTTGAAAATTATTCAAATATGGCCGACTGTTCGCAATGGCCGTCCCACCGTGACGGACACATTTATGTATTTCTGTTTTTTTTTTTTTTTTTTGGCGCTATAATTTGGTAATTACTTGTTCACCCAATCACCCAACCACATGGCGGCGGCTTTCACTTCACACTCACAAAAATGGTGGAGGCTGTTGTCGACTGCTGTGGTGAGTGGCGGTGACGGTGACGGTGGCGGTGGAGCTGTTGCCAATTAGGCGATATGGACCTCAATTTGCAGCTTATGATTTCCGCGAATGCGAGGCGCTGAAAGATGCCGCACATTCTCGCCGGGCTGGGCCGCAGAAACTCATTACAAAACAATAAACAAATTTCCAGACATGGAGCAACAGCAGCAACAGAGAAAACAAAGGCCAATGGATCGTGCCGCTTCAGTCGGCGCTGTGTCTGCTGCCATGTCGCGCGGCATCGCTGATAAGCGAAACAATTGCGCAGAAGCCGCTGCAGCAGAGCCTGGCTCTGGCGGTGGATCCCAGGTCCTCTCTCTCTCTGTGCGAACGCCAAGTTGAACACTTTAGCGCGCCTAAATGTCGACAAAAGCCGCCAACGACGCCGCCTTCGATGGTTTTGCTTGCTGCGATGCTGCGCTACATGGCTGTGGCCCATTGTTCTACCTCGGCCCGTGGGGCACAACGTGATATTTTGACGTTTATCACGATTTCTGGAATGGTGAGCAGTTGCAGAGCAACTTCGTGGAGTTAGCAAATTTTCAATTGAGCCACAATTTGAATATTGATATGGTTATGGATATGAATACGCAGCAGCTCCACACGAGCTACCGTCTTAAGATGCGGCTGTGATTTTACGAAAAGGGGAGAGAGAATCAAGTAAGCGAAGCTATGCCATAATTATTATGATTAAATGCTATTAAATTAGCTGCTTGCTGCCACCTGCTGCTGGGCACATTACAAAATCAATATTTATATAAAGAATTGAAAGGATAACAACAGAGAATATTTGGCTCGGGGCACAGGGCAGAAGCTAAGCCAACAAATAAACAGGATAAAGGCAGTTGCAGCTACTGAAATGTATATCGACTTTGTGTGTTTCTATCTTGTTAGCAAAATAACAACAGCAACGACAACAGGATGGACAAACAACAAACGACAAAAGAACACTGAACGTAGCTGGCGAACTTGTCAATTTGACACTTCATGAATGCAGCGACTGAGCTGTGCTGTGTGTATCTTTGTATCTGACAGATGCAGCCTCGCTGATGCTCTTTTTCTTTTTTTTTTTGCTAAGAACTTGACAAACAATTGCTACGCAGCAGCCGTGATCCACTTTTTTGTACGCTGGCTGCAAACAACCGATTGCTTGACATTTGTTACATTTGACAGCTAACAACGCCGGCTACAAGATGCAACTGCCACAGTCAGTGGCACTGCCACTGCAACTGCCACTAACTGCGAGTGCCTATGTGCGGCTTATAATTGATAGTGCGCTCGCGCAGCTCACAATGGCCACTTAATTATTTTTTCATAGACTGTCCGCAGTCAGCGTTTCTCTCAATGAACTCGCGCTCGTTCGTTGAGTTGCTCGTTTTTTGCTTTCTCGTTTGTTTTTTTTTTTCATATATGGGGCATGGCACAAAGAAACCGCCGTGCGAAAATACGCGCAATTGACAATTAATTGATGTGTCCGCTTCTGCTGTGTCTTGTTGTTGTTGTTACTGTTGTTGCTGCTGCTCACACCCTTGTCAGCTGTCATTTATTTCTATATTGTTTCTTTTTGTAGTTTCGTATGATTGAAGTGCTGCTGCCTCAGTTTGCCATTTTCAGCTCCCTTCGATCTCTGATCGATCGTTGCGTTTTTTTTTACCCAACTTATTATTTATCACTTATGTACAATTGTTTTCCTTTTTTTATGTTGTTTGTGTGTTTGTTATTTCACTTTTTTTTTGATGGGCTGCAGCTTAAGTTTTATGCTTCCATGATTTTTTCCATTAATTTATTACCAATCGCTGCAGGAATTGCAATTACCCCGCAGGACATTGACTTCGATTTGAGTGACGAAATCAAATATTCTGTCAGTTTGGGTTACGTTATGCTCTTTATTATATTTTCGGGATAAAGCGAATTCGTTGTCACTTTGCGATGAATAAAAGATTTGATGATCATATTTATATTTCAACCATAGGATTCTTTACTAACTATATTTTCGTGTTAAAGAGGAACATAACAGCACACAATTTCTATTTTTGTTTATATAGAAGACGTAAAAAATTTAATAACTGAAGTCAAGAAACGGAAAGTAACATAAAAAATTTAAAAATTGAATTACGTAGTTATTTTTAGTTCTTAATAATGCATAGTTGGATTGCTGTTTACTGCTTTCACCTGATGTTTAATTTGGGTTTGCTTGGTTCGTTTTTATGACCGCTTTCTAATACTCGTCAACACAACACAAATATTTAAATTATGTATTAAATCACTTATATACTTGTAAGTATTTTGTCTCTATTAAAAAAAATCTAAGATAGGTTTTTAAAAGAAAATTGTAAACTATATATAAAACTAACACCTTACGGCGATCCATTAACATGAAATAGGAAAAAGCCAATAAACCAACTAATTTATTGAACTTTTCAACGATATTGAAATACATTTCTTTTTAATTGCATACGTAAAACAATCTTTTTTGTTATTATATTATATTACAATTAGGCAACTGTTCAGCTTTATATTGGGTTTTCAATGAAATTCCTCAACTGGAATTGGAATGAGCTAAACCGAACCGGTTCTGATCTCCAACTTTCCATGTCAAAAGGAGCAGCAACAGTTTGGGAGTCGAACATTTGGAACCAGTTCACCTGCTGGAACGACTCCAATTGAGCTGTCATCATCATTATCATTATGATCATTAACGTCCTACGCCTTACACCCTTCCACAACAATGATGAGCACGAGTTACAACACGAGTGAACGAGAAGCACTTACAATTAATGAAATCGTTATGCGAAACATTGACATTTCCATTTTCAGGTTCATAAATCAAGCGAAAATTACACCACTCAACTAACTATACGTAACAACAACAACAACAAAAACAACAACAAAGAATAACAACAAGGTACTCGTATTATAATGGAACATCATACAACATAATTAAGGCGTAACGAAGTCCGTTGAAAGCAGGTGAAAGGCGTGTGAGTGTGCCGAAAAAAAAAATACCCAAAATACAACCGAAAATGTTAAAAAACAAAAACGAAAAAAATACAATTCTGGAAGTCGTGTACTTAACATGTGAGAAATGGCGTTGCATGAAAATTCAAATTGTAATTATGAGTGTAGAGCGAAAAAAGAACAGAGCGACCACAAAAAAAAATGTGGCATAAAAAGGTTAAATAATAATAAATGACAATGTTTTAAGGCGCACATGCGGCTGTCGGGATCATTCTGCTGCTGCTGCTGGATGGGAAAAACACGACAGTGTCAGAAATGGGAGCGGGAACAGGAATAGGAACGAGAACAAGAACACCAACGGGAATGGGAACGGGGATTGGAAAGAGGAATAGGAATGAAACTTGTGTTTGCTGGGTTTGTGCTCTGTTCAGCTTTGTTTGCTTGGATGCCCCAAAACCTCAATTAAAAACGCATTAACATTTCACTCGTTGCACTTTTTAGCCATGTCTGTGTGAGTGCGTGCGTGAGTATAAGTGTGTGTGTGTGTGTGTGATACACATTCACCGTAGGGGCTTTGCTCAGCGAGTGGCGCCGTCGCTTTCAAGCGCCATTAATTGGTAATTTTGAGTCTATTCAGAGACACACACACACACACACCCATCACACACACACACACAGTTGGCTGGGCATTTAGGTACGCTGCTTGACCTAACGATGTGTGTAATGTTGTTTAAACAATTTAATTAAAATGTAATTTGTTTGAAAATACTTATCAAAATGGGTTCGGTTTTGGGTTTGGTTCACTCTCTTTTCTCTGCCTTTTCCCCTGCTCCCCTTCTCAACGTTCTTCATCTACTCGAAATGGTCACGACAGTGATGATGATGATGATGATGTGCCTGATAGACGTCTAATTAACTTGTAATAAATGCTTGCAATTTGCTTATTTAACTTTAATTATAAGGTGCAGCAACAACAGCCACAATAACCACAACATACAGTCGCCATAAAGTGAGTAACTGCGCCATTTGGACTTCTATACCTCTATTTACTTGTAATAGATCGTGCCAACTTTTTTAGTCTCCAGCAATTGCTGCATATTTATTTCCTTAATACGTATACGCCCAATTAAATATGTAGACTTTATGGCTGGCTTGGCTGAACAAATCACAGCGAAACAACCCCTGTTGTTGTGCATATTATAGTTATGGAATTCTATATAGAGTATGTCGTAAAATTGATTCAATATTTTTAATATTTTTATCACAGAACTTGTCCACTTAATTTATAATATCTGCTATACTATTATTGTACGAATAAAAACTGGTAATAAAATATTATTGAGTGAATACAATGTTTTTTAAAATGATTTCTTTGCTTAATCGACAGCAATTATTCTTAATTTGAAGATTTCCTTTGATCGTAATCTCGATTAGTCTATTCACACTTATTTTGTTTATATTTGTCAGATATTCAAAATTTTAATTTTAAATAATTTGGTTTTTTGTTTTATGTTTTTTTTTTTGTCTAAACGGAAATTATATTAATCTCAATAACCGGTTGGAATATCAAGTGAGGACAATGGCCGCTTTAGATGGTGTTAAGTTTCGGAAGACGCACAGAAATACATAATTAAGCATTTCTGAAGGGGCTTTGGGGTTCGGAACTGGTTTGCAGATTTCATTATGAGACTTAATTACATTGTGTATGGCATAATAATCGAACCACTTTACTTTTGCGGATCAACAGCACTATTAATAATCATGAGAAACGCAAAAATCAGAATGTGTAAAGCGATTATAATAATGGATCGACGGAATCACTTTAAATTCCATTTGGAACTAGTTCATTAAGACTCTTTAATTGAACTGATTTTTACTTTTGCGGATTAACGAGTATTAAAAATTATGGTAAAATGAATAGTCAAAATTTGCTAATGATTATAATAATGGTTAGATGGAACTTTTTTAAAATATCTGCGGAACTGGTTCATTTGGAATACTCACTGCCTGGAAAACGAGGAAAGATGCGTCCGTGACGACTGAGCAGCCAAGGATACAGCGGATAACTATCACGTATGAGATGAGGAGCCGCCACAAATGGATGATGACTATGGGGCGGAGGATGTCCCGGATGTGGGCCACCTGGAAAAATACCCAATGGATGACCAGGTGGCAAATGTGGCTGTGGTGGGCCATGATGTGGCCCCGTTGGCACGGACGGAAGCTGAGGATGCTGTTGCTGTTGTTGCTGTTGCTGCTGCTGATGATGATGATGATGCGCCAAGGCGGCGGCCATTTGGAACTGTGCGGCGAGGAATGGCGATGGGGGCGCCGCAGCTGTGGGACGAACTGGTGAAGGATTCGTGGGCGATGCGCTGTCCGAGGAGCGTGGCGCAGCTCCGAGTAAAGCTAAATTCTGTGGCGCTGGCAATGGCAGTGGACGTATTAGTCCAGGCAGCACAATGGGCGCCGTGGTGGCCACTGCAGCAGCTGTTGCTGGCGTTGGCGATGGAGAGCGACTGTTTGGCGGCGGCGGAGAGCGCGAACGATCATCGAGGGAGGCGCGTCGCCGGCAATAAATGAAGCCGCGTGGTGTGCTCCTTTCGATGGGTGGCGATGTGGCTGCCACCCCGGGACTTTCCACGCGTGGCGGCGATGCAATGACACTGACACGCAGCGGCGGAGGCAGCAACAGCGATGGTAGCTGCTTTTCTGGCGGTGCCGAAGTGGAGGAGGATTCCGCACCCACAATGGAGTCAATGCTAAAGGCCAGCTTGGGCTTAGCGACAGCGGCGGCGGCGACGGACACGGCGGACGGTGCTGCGGACGGTGCTGTTGTGGAGCTGACGGACACCACAAAAGGATTCGTCGGCGCCATCGGCAGCATGTTGAACGTCTGACGACCGCACGTGACCATTTGGAGAGCGCTAATTGAATTGATGCCGCACAAGGGTCACACACACACACACACACAAACAAATACACACCGCACACTGACAATTTGAGGGGTCGGTCAGTGGTCAGCGTTCAGTTTTGCACATGAATGGAGTTTGAAAGAGTTGAGTTTTTAATGCATCAACGATTGGCATCCGCCGTTGACATTGATAAACTGATGCGGGTTTTCAATAGCAATAGCAATAGCGATAGCGATAACGTTGCTGTCAATGGCGCTGCTTGAGCGTAGCCGTCGCGCTTCACGGGTCAATTGACAGCAACTGCAATAGAGACAGCGACTGCTTTGACAACGTCCGTCGATTGGGGTCGTCGCGTTGATGAGCACTGTCAACGCCATTAGCATTATGCGAGCGGCTAAAGGCGTCTAATTGCCGGGTTGCCCCCCAACTCTCTTGCTCTCTTTCGCTCACTCTCTTGCTGCTGTCTCTCTGCCTGTTGGGGGCGTCGGCAAAATTGTCTCGATTTTGGAGTCTCGCGAAAATGCGGTGAAAAAGTCGCGTGTGGCGGCTGCCGCTAAACGAACGCGCGCGAGTGTCAGACACAAAATCAGACACAAAAGCAAACTGGCTGTCGCTTCATTTTTTTCAGCTGCCTGGCATTCCAACGGTGCTGCAGATTTGCCTTTGCACTCTGTTGTCGTCTCGCTTGCCCCCAATGCGCGTGGCGCATGCGCCAAAGCAGTGCAGATAAATATGTGAGTGAGACCTTTAAACCAGCTCCCAACTACAAGCTATATAAGCTCACGCTATGTATGGGTGAGTGAGGTGTGCGTGTGTGTGTGTATAGTAGCCACTCGTCAGGCTGGTTCACATTTGGCGCTCTCTCTCGCTCTCGCTCTCTTTTTGGCTTCGCTCTCTCCGCGGGGCAGCGCTTGGCCATTTTTCGCACCAGTTTATGACAGCGAAACAAACAATTTGCGCTAAACAAAACAGCATCATTAAAGCGTTTGTGGTTTTAGTGCCTAACTTGCTGCCTGCCAGAGGGAGCAACGATGGGGAGAAGTCGTATTGGAAAGTGGGCAGTCAGCACCGCATTGCACAGTGGTGAAAGAGTGCGCGAATGAGTGCGCAAAATGATATGATTTGAAAGTGTACCAGCAGAAAATTAGAAAAGCGATTGAAAAAGAGAAAGTTATAAATAAAACATAGTAAATAAAAAAAATATTATAAATTTAACAATAATTATTAATTTTTATATTTAATATTGTCATTTTTAAGAAAAACATTTTATTAAAATTAAATTTAATGCATAACTTATTATTGTATTGCATTAATTGTATCTCTCTCTCGCCTCTAACTTCGTACAAATACGTTAGCAGCCACTGTACTCACCTTCCTGCCACGGCGTCAACATCATTGCTTATTTCCATAGACGCCCCGCCGTCAAAGTGTCTCCTCTCGGCCCACAGCGCACCGCACTCCTTGTTGCATCCAGAGCAGCGATGCACGAACTGCATCGTCATCGGGCATCGAATCTTCATCATGTTGGCGGGCCAAGCGTCGAACATAAAAATGGGCGGTCCCTCGTTTTCTGCACCTTCAATAAAGAGCAACTTCACACACACAGAGAAGTATGTACACTCACGCAGACACAGACATACAGACTCCTTGGCCCTGAGAGTTGTGAAAATAAACACCTCGTTAAAGCTGCAGAGGAGGCATAAAACATGCAGCGCCAACTTCGACATCGTCATCATTGGCATTGCCATAGGTAAATATATATGAGCAGAGTCCACTTCACTCCACTCGCTCTTCTCCTGCCTGCCATTGATGCTGCTGCTGATGCTGCTGGACGTCGAGTCGAGGCTGGCAAATAAATTGACGTGCGCTTTGTGTTGGATTTGTATGCATCTAGATAAAGTTTCCTGGCCCAGGCGGCTGCTGCTGCTGCTGTCGTCGCCGCTCTCGCTCTCTTTCTGACCCGATCTTGTTCCTGTTCTGGTTCCCTCGCAACTGCATTACTGCATCATGTTCTCATGTGTGTGTGTGTGTGTGTGTTTTTGTGGCACCTTTGGGTGCGGTAATTGTAATTGGTTTTTGTTGCTGCTTGAGACCAGCTGGATTCTTTTTTTCATGTGTTGTTCTCGTTGGCGTTCGCTTGCCGAGAAGTGTTGGGGTGCCTCACGTTTCGGGATAAATCATTTAATTAGTCAGACAATGAGTTTGCGCCTTCGTCTTCTTCTTAGCAACGACATTGACGACGCCATTGCTGCATTTGGTCAAAAGGTTATCGACGAGTTATCGCTAGGGTTGCCAAACTCCTTGCATTGGAATAAAAGGAGTGCTTTAGGCCCTTACGAGTGTAATTGAAATATGAGCATAGTTATTGCCGAGAGCCAGTGATTATATTTTGTTTATTGTTTGCATGTGATGCTTAGATTGCACTGCTGCCACGCCCAGCAATCCAGCATACCTGGAAAGCAAAACAACAACAAAAAACGCAACGAACACGTCCATTTTGCAACTAATTAAAGCCACTTTGTTTTAAATTAACGACTCTATATAGACATAGCAAAAATACAATAAAAGCCAAAGCCACACAATCAAGTAAATAGCGCTATATACGCGGTATATATTGTAGCTCTCCCATTTATTTCTACTGCATTACACAGGGTGCGCATATGGAATGCGTTCCACAGTCACAAGATTTCCACGTTCCACACCAAAAACAACGTAGATAACAAGCAGCACTCAAAACGTCTGCCATTGGCTGGCTGAACATTCGAGCGAGAGAGTGTGAGAGTGAGAGAAAGCTAGAGCGTGACAAAGCAAAGGGGGCGGCTGTTATAGCAGAGAGAGAGAGAGAGAGAGACGAGAGAGAGCGAACAGCGGGGTCTTCTTTGTTTTGTTGCCGTCGTTGCTGCTGCTGCTGCTGCCGGCAACATATAAATCCAATTCATTTAATAATTGCCAACGAGATGGAGCTCATTATGACGAGTACTTTGCACGGCTTTGCCAGAGTGTGAGAGAGCGAGAGGCACGGGGCTTGACTGCGAGTGTGAGTGAGCAGTTGTATGGCACTGCCTCTTGCTGTCACTGTCTAGAGTTACAGTTAGTGCGGCAGCCACAGCATCCCCCTGATAAATTTGGTATCAGAAGCGAATTGATTGCGCCGCCTAAGAGTTTTGTGCTAATGTCTGTGTATATGTGTGTGTGTGTGTGTGTGTGTGTGTGTGTGTGTGTTGGTGTAAGTGTGTGTCTGTGTCTCGTTAGCGTTTTTATTAGACGCACAAATGAGGAGCCAGCGTCTGTCTCATTTCTGATTTCTGCGCTCGCTCTGCTCCCGGGGAGCGGGCAGAGCGTGTGGAGGGCAGTTAATGGCGATGATGGCGGCGGCATCAGAGTGTCAATTAAAGCAGCTGCGACTGAGACGACTGAGACGACTCAGGCTCTTTTGATACTGTTTAGCGCATCATAATTGGGAGGACCAGCAGAGTCTCTCGACTCTGTCAGTCAGTCAAGGGATGTGGCACAACTGGATGTTGACACAGCTAATTGGCATTATTTGTTTTAATAATTGAGCATTTTTGGTGGCAACTCGACGTTGTCGTTGTCGCTGCCATTGCCGTGCCGTGTGCTATGCACTGATTTAATTAAAATTGTGTGCTGGCCTTCACAATCCACTACTTACGTTGTCTTTGCTATGTTAGTGCCACACACACACAACAGAAAAGGGTTTGTTTGCTTTTGTGTAAAAACGCAAAAATTTAAATTGAATTTTAATTGCGCGGATTTGGCAACTTCCGACGAGTGCCATCGCTAAGCTTGCGACTTAATTGAATGCAAATAAATATTTTGGATTTGCTTAGTCCACGATCGTTTTACGCAGTTTGTCCGTTGTAACAAATCCGAAACTTAACTTGGAATTTGTGCGCTTTAAAGCCAGTGGAAATCCAAGATCAGCGCAGGACTAACGCTAGGATCAACTTAGCTAGTCTCGCGCCGCGCATTTAATCCAATTATCGATGCTCGGCTCCGGTCGCGGACCTTTTTCCTCATTGCCAATCCTTTCGAGCCCAAACAATTAGAAGCTGACTCAACTTTATGAGTGGGCGGTCCACGGGATTAAAGCGCTCATAATGTGCAGCTACCGTAGACCGAAAGTCTCGCGGTGCAGTTTGCAGTCCTTCCTGTGCATATATAACTCTGAAGAGTTCGCTGAGGACGAGCTACAAGAACAGATTATCGGCATTACCGCAATTATGGAACTTGGGCAGGTCCTGGCGTAATTTCAATGCGGTTTTCCGGCTTTCACCATTGCCAATCGAGCCAAATTGTTCTACCTGAATGCGTAGTCATGCTGTGAATTTAACTACAGCTGGTTAGCGAAAGGAAAGTGTGGAGTTGCTAAAGAATTTCTTGAGTAAGTTCTTTAGTAACTTAATTAATTTATTATTAATTAATTTTGTTAAACTCAAAATTCTATGAACAAAATTTTTTAACAAGAATTCAAAAAATGATTTATTTATTTGGTTTTATTGTTTTATACAAATTAATTACAACTCCTTACTAATTTTTTTGTTGCAAAAGTTTTCACATATTTTTATCTACTTTCATTTCCCTACGCCATATTTATTTTATTAGAAACTTAAAAAATTTTCACCTGACGTTTTAATTGCTTTTTATTTTATAATTCCTACAATCGTATCCTCTCTACCTTTAATGAACAAATGTGTTTTGTTTTGCGCATATCTTTCATCTCTTTCTCTTCTACAATCACATTGATATTCTTCTTCTCTTTCGCATACCTTAATAATCTATCTCTCTCCGTCAACTATTAATGCTCCCCCGTCATTTATGGCAATTTAACGTGCTCATTAAACGCTCAAGATTTGCGTATTATAGAAACGTTCCCTTCCCCTTTCCATTTACCTTTCCTCTCCTCCCCCACTAATGGTGGCGTTACCTTTCCTTTTATCCGCTGTACGCTTTTAATGCCAATTCGCTTTGCATAATGAGCTAATAAAATATTTGGCGTGCATCCCACGCTCCAAGCGAATTGCGCTAATTTGAGGCAGTTGTCGCGCCTCGAATCTGAATCCGAATTCGAATCCGAAAAAAAAACGAATCCCAAATATTTGAATGTAAGGCCCACTCGCTACAAACTGTCGTGGTCGCCACTTGCCACACCTTGGCAGGGGCTTGTCATAAAACTCATTAAATAATGGCCCTCGTTTGAAAGCTGAGCGAAATTTTAATTAATCAACTTATCCAAGATCAACAGCCAACAGTCAACGGCACAAACGGCCTGCTCACGTTGAAGTCGAAGACTTTGGCCTGCGACCAGGGACCAAAAGCATTCTGGGAAGCGATCACAATGAGCGTGTGGGTCGCAGCTACCTGACTCACTTACTCACACGCAGACACCAGCACACTCACAGCACACACCCGCACACTCACTTTCACGCAGCTAAGCCATTCAACCGCCCACAATTTAGACAAGGCCGCGATTCGCAAGCATCGTTAATTGGATTAAATGCGCTATCCGGTGATTTCGTTGATCCGCAGATCCGCAGATCCGTCGACCCATCCATCCGTATGCAGATCCGTCAAAGGATGATCGGTGATCCTTAGCAGGCAAGAAGCCAACGCTAGTCCCGCGTTGATCTTTGGATTTTCAAATGCGCAAATTCCAAGTTAAGTTTCGGATTTGCCGCTCTAAACACGCGCTGATCAAGCGATGATCTCTGGGACATTGCCTTGATCTGGCAGGATCTCTGGACAGCTGGACTAACTTTATCTTGATCTGTTTTGCAAATGGATTCTGTGACACAGATCCACAATATTTTGGTCATGCTTACTGGGGCGCAAACTGCAAATATTTTATAGGCTTTACTTTCGAAATCAATCCGAGGATTTATTTTTCGATCGCATTGTGCATTGCATTGAAAGCATCGCGCAATTAATTAAACGATGTCGGCGCAAACAAATAATAAAAAGAAGGCAAACAGATCCTACCCATTATTCAACATTAAATAAAGTGGGAAAATTCTGTTGGAATGGGGGGGGATGAGTGCAGTCAATGTCTAGACAAATCGCTGCTCATTAATATATTCATTCATATTCACATTCACATTCACATTCACTCATCATTGTGGGCAAATGCATCGGGCTATCGCATCGTGCCTCATAATTGTATTTACCACAAATGCGCTGCTGCCACGCGGTTGCAATTGCACTCTGACGGCGTTGATAGATACAAATGTATAAATGGCAGCAGTCGCATCCCTCAGACCTCACCCCTTGGCCTCATCCTCATCCTCAACCTCTTGTGAACGTGTCTCGTCTCTGGCAACGCCCCCGCTAAGCCATCGCAAAGTGAAAAATGTTTTCTCCTTGTTGTTTTTTTGTTTTTTTTTTTTTTTTTTTGAAGCAGCGTGAAAATTACAAGCAGCTGCTGTAGTTGTCGCTGGCGCTGCACAGTGTCCATAATAATAGAATTTGTTATATACATATATGAGAATTTATTTTTAAATTATATTTTCTTTAAATTATTGATAATTCATTTGCTTTTTCTATTAAACAAAATATGTTTTAATATCACAAAAACAAAATAGTGTACGACTTTCTTTTTGTAATTATTTCTTATCTTTAAAAAATTATTATATTTTTATTCCATTGTTCATAAATCTGCTTTAATAGATATAGTCAAAATGGTGGATACTCCTACTTTTTTAAAAAGTAAATATACATTTAAGGAGAGAAAAATTAATAATGAATTATATTAGTATTATTTTTAATAAAATAGTAATAAAAGAATATAAAATATAATAAAATTAAATTAAATAAAATTATTATTTCTAATAATGCATTATTAATTGATGTGTTTAAATATATAATTTTCTGCTCTTATATATTATTTAGTAATCTTTATTTCGTTTTTAAAAATCTTGTACAATTTCTTCGACATTTTTCAAGCATGTTAACACCACTGTGCTGTCGCGTGGAAAGTGAAGAGCGTCGATCTTTTTTCTGCGGTTGGGACTGCACTTTTTAGCGGCGACTGCGACACAAAAGACATTTGTCAACACCCCCCACTTAGTGGTTAGAGGCCACCGTTTGAGTTTCTCTCTTTCTAGATCTTTTCAATATTTTGACGCGTGTAGATCAATTAATTTTGATTCTAGTAAAACACACACACACACTCAAGGAAAGTCAATCTGATTATTGTATCTGTGTAAATCATAATTCCTGGTACTCGGGCGCAAAAGTTGCAGCTGCAAGTGTTGATAGCTGCACTTAGTCGCTGTGCCTCGTCGCAACTCTTTGGGCGCTAATTGGGTGCGAACGTGCAGCAATTAGTTGCACTCGCATACTGCACGAGCACAGCATCTGCAACGCTGTCCGTGGAGAATCGTGCGCTCATCGTCATAATCCCTGCTAGCGCCATGCTGATCGTTGATCTTCAAAACACTGAGATTACCCCTTTAAAAAATAGAGAACAACTGTGTAACGGTTAAAGCTTCCCATGCCAAAGAAAGTGTCAGTCAGTCAGTTGGCTATTGTATCTGTATCTGTATCTGCATCTGCATCTACAAAGTGTATCTGTATCTGTAGCTATAGCTATTGTTAAGCTGCTTGGCGCCATGACCAAATCCGACTTGCTTAGGGGAAAACACACAAAGTTTTCTTTTTGATTTATTTAAGCGCATGTATCTTGTGGATGCGCTGTGGCCACAGCAATAGATACAGATACACGTGCTGTGCTTTTGTTTTGGTTTTAGATTTTTTTTTTTTTTTGGTTGGCTGGCAATTAATTAATTCTGAGTCTTCGACATTTACAAAATGTTTTGCTTAATTTGTTTTGTGCTTTTTTCTCTCGGTTTTGTTTTATTTTTATTGAGGGTAGAATTGAACTCGAGTCGCTTGGCTATTGTGGGTGTTGCCTGACACTTTTTTGGGCTTGTCCCCTCATTAGTTGTGCTTAACAACGGCTTCCCAAAAGTCGACAGCCAACAATTGGTCGTGTCCAATGTGTGTCTGGCTTTTGATATAGATGAACTTGTCGACGAGCGACATTAATCTCTATAGGAATGTAGTTTGGCGTAGCTTTGGAGATGTATGATAGACTTGAGAAGGGATTACAGCCCTTAAGAAGGCACAAATTATTAATGAATTTTATATGGTTATCTATGAAAAATTTATAATTATTAAATTTTTGAAGAGATTAATATTTTCTTTAAAATTAAATCCAGAATAATATGTTATTTTCGCATGAAATTAATTCTGTAATTCAAATATTTGTATAAAATAATTAAAAATATTTGAATGATGTATTCAACTAAAGCACTCTTTTTAATCGAAAGCACAACATATTATTCTAGATTTAGTAAAATGTTAAAAAAGCTATAATAATTTAATGATTTAAAATGAGTATATTCTCTTTGTTATAGATATATTTAATGTGCTAAAAATATTTGCTCTTATTTGTAATTAGGCATTAAATTCTATTGTAAATAGCGCAGAAAAAGTAACAGAATTAATTATGAGAACTCTTCGTAATAAATAGCAAAATGTTATTAAAATGTAACTAAATTATTTGTATTCAAGAATTTAAAAATAGTATAAATATATAATCATTATCAAATTGAAAAAGTATATCTTTTAATTAGTCCACTTTCTTTTTAATTCTATTGAGATAATTGAGCGAGAATATCTTGATGACTTCTAGTTACCTAACAAAAAAATCGTAATTTTTCAATAATTAATTCAATAATCTGAAATGTTTCGCCTTGGGACTTTATTTATTTAAATGATTTGATTATTTGCTTAAACTATGTCAGCTATTTTTAGAACATTTTTCAGTGTTTCCCTTGAGCGATTTGTATATGAAATGTGACTTGCCTGAGTTTTAAGTTTGCATTCCGTTTTTGCTAACTGTTTTGTTAGCTGTTGTGAAATTCCATTCAATGTTTATTTGTGATATCTCATTGACTTTCTGTGTCATTTTGCATGTCGTTCTGTGACTCTTTTTTGCTTTTTTGCTCTTTTGTTGCTGTTGTGCATCGACATGTAAAATTATTTTGTGTCGTTGCCTGCGGCTCAGTCTCAGTCTCTGGCCACACGGCGCGTCGTGTCAGTGTCACCTCGTCTTATTATTCTTTCATTAACCGAACAGTTTTGCTTTATCTGTTCTATCTTTTTTTTTGTATTTTTTCAACTTGTGAATAGACGACGCATACAACGTATTTGAATGTCGAAAAACGATGCCGCGAGCTGTGAAAAGTAACTCACTGGCCATATGAAAATTATAGATCAGGTGCAGCAGCAATTGGATGATTGCAAGTGTAATTGTTGCAATAATTGCCAGATGCGGCAAGTGGATCTGTTTTGTGTCTCTCTGGACTACAATATACTATACTGTACATATATGTGGTATGTGTGTAACTGCTGTAGATACCCTGCAGTTATGAGCAACTAACCGAACTATTTGCCATTTACATTTGCTGTGGCATGCAACATCAGTGCAGCATCTCAGCTCGATCTTGGCAATTGCAGTTGCAATCTGCATGTGTAATAGACAGGCCAACTAATTTCGCAGCAATTTGGCCTGAGAAACGCAGACTGCAAAACGGTGGCAACATGTCTATGCTGCAACGTCGCCGTGCCCCACCTTGAGCACTGTCTACTTGCCCCATCTAAACATGAAGAAATTAACAAATGATAGACAGACGTCGACTCTTGAGTTGGGGCTGTGTGCATGTGCATGCAAATGGGGCGACTATCAACTCTGGGGGGGCGCTCTCTCTCTCTGTCTCTGTCTCTGCCACCACGTCATGTTATTAGCAGCAATTTAAGCAAATAATCAGCGCAGCAACTGATGACCCCAGGGATGGGGCAGCGGCGAGGGGCAGAGATAGACAGCGGCTCAACGCGTGACTTGCAGGCAGACATACCACAAAATTGCCAGCAAAATGTGTGTGTGCGAATACGTGTGTGTGTGAGTGAGTGTGTGCAGCTTACACAAATTTAATAAGCAGGCAACATGCGGCAAGAGCAGCTCGAGAAAAAGAGATTCTAATGCTGCTTTTTTTTTGGTCGATTCTTTTTTTGGGGTCTGCTAGAAATCTGGTGGGTTGTCTATTTGTTGGCTGCTGCTGCTGCTGAAGCTGAAGCTGAGGCTGAGGCTAATACGTAATTACCACTGGGACTGGCTGAATTTGCATTCCGTTTGAAATTGCAACTGTTGTTTTGCGCCTTGCGCCTCACGATTTGCGCCACAGCAATTTGGCACAGTTTGCCGTGGTTTTTCTTTTCCATTTTGCTTGATTTTCACAGTCGATTTTCCAAGTGCTTGTTGGTAGCTTGTGGTGTGGCTGGTGGTAAATCGCTTTGAAATGCCTTGATGCCTGATCTCTCGCTTGATCGGTAGATCGGTAGTTTTATTTACAAAAAATTAGCACAGCTTTGCTTGTTTAGTTACTAGCTTCGCCACTCCCCCGTCTCAGTCCTTCTCCATCTCCTTCTTCTATCAATTTACTGCGCCACCACATTCTCGTTTTTTTGGGTAAGGGGACAAGCGTTTTAGTTAATTTTGCAAATTGCTTTTATTAGGTTTCGTTTATTTGCATTTTGCGCTTTAATTTTACGGTTGGCGTTTTCTTTCTCTCTCTCTCACTGTTTTGTTGCTTTGACCCTCCGCTGCCTTAGTTACGTTGTTGTTGCTGTTACTGTTGCTGTTGTTGTTATTGTAATTGCCTTCCCTTCGACTGTTATTGTTAAATGTTGCAATTTTCAAGTCGTAAAAAATTTAAATTTTATTTCGCGATGTCCGCTTAAGTAAAAACAATGCCAAATTGCAACAAAACGTTTTCTGACTGCGTTTTTTCGACTCTATTTTTTTTTTGTTTTTTGGCGTTTCGTTTAACGCCAGTTACGAATTATGCAATCTGCATTGTTGCCGACTTGAATAATCGTTGAACAACATTTAACAGCATTTGGCTCTTTTTTTTGGGGGTTTTTTTTTATTGAGAGTTGTGAACTAAAAAGCGATTTTATCTCAAATGAAATCAACAGAAAACATAATTTCAAATTGCAAATAACAATTGGCGAGTTGAGGAAATCGCAATGTTTGCTTGTTTGTTGTCGCAGATGATTCATGAATTAATGTTGCAATAATTTCAACTTGGCTTTCACAATTTCTAAGACACGATGGAAAATTTGTTGTTGCTTATTTTTTGCATTTTTTACCAATCATAATATTTAATATTCTTGCGTTAGTCGGAAGAAAAAGAAGAAATTAGACGAATTTCGTTCATTTTTATATTTTAATAATATAATATATACCGAAAATTTATTTATAGACATTTTTTACTTCATATATTTATATTTTGTATAGTTTATAAATATTTGATGGCATATTTAATGGAATTCAATTAGAAACCTGCCTTAATCAAAACAATATTTAAAGCAAGACAAAAATGTTTATAAATGGAATTTAATATTGTTTAATATTTAATTATAGATCTGATTTAAATAAGACACCTGCTTAGTTATCCCAAATATTTGTTAATTTTCTCCAATAGCTGCTTCATATTTCTTGAAGGTTGTCATGTTGCTCGCTTGACTGCTGTTAATTGGCTCCTTGCTGTGATATCTTGAACCAATGTTCGGCAGATTACCTCTCATCCCCAATCCCCAATCCCCATCCCATGACACAGGCGTTAGTCAGCTCTTTTGACAGCCGGTGTTATCGCTAGTCTTCAATCTGAGCTCGAGCATCATCTATTTATTTAAATTGCCGCATATCGTGGGCATTCAATCGGCATCGTCAAAATGTTGTGGCTTAAGCTGTAAACTGTAAACTCTTGAAGCACACACACACCCATTACTTTGAACGCGACACTCAAATCAAATTACAACAACAATGCGCATGTAAATCAACACATGATAACTTAATACTGCTCCCAATCCCAAGTTCCAAGTCCCAAATCCCAGTTGCCAGTTACCAGTTGCCAGTTCTCAGTTCCCATTTCAATCCCCTGCCGATTCTACAAATTCAAGTTGAAGTTGATGTTGAAGTCGAAGCGCGTGCGCCGAGTTAGCCGTTGACTTAATTACTGATTACAATTTGTAGATAAGCTTAGCTACGAGATGATGCTCAAGACTCAATCCTCAATGCTCAATCGACTCCAATCGAGTTTGGGTAGTTAATTAAGACATTAAATTCGAAGCCGCGTTGCCTGCAATTTGGCAGCTGCAATCAGGAAAGCGTCAAAAGCTTTTGGCCCAAATCACTCATATCCGCCCCCAAAAAGACTGACTGGCATGAACCCGATGCGTTATCAACGCCCACGTGTCGCCGTTTATTGTCGACGACTTTCCGGCCATTAGCGTTACCCGGACGGAGGCATTGTAAAGCTGTGACTCGAGCAATTACTTCCCAGCCCTTACATCGCTTTGGGGTCTCGACAATTGTGTAAACTTCCTCACCAATTTGTCATGTTCGACTTTGACAGCGACACCTCTCTCGAAGAGCGTCGTTGTCGATCCCATCGCCATTTGAGTAAATCGCTCTGTCCATTTATCTGCTATGCGACGGAAGTAACGCTGTCACTTTCGTTCTGGCCAAATTGAAGAAACCTGCAGCTCAAGTCCGTGCCTTCCTAATTATGATCGTCGCCATATTGGTCGCGCTCATAAAGTAATTGTTTGCCCCCGTCTTTCGAGTACTTTCGAGTTGGATGTAAACAAAATTATGAATTCAATGCGGGACATACAAAATATTTTAATTATTTCCAATTGTGAGACGAGAGCTCGGCCTCGATTCCGTGACTTTTATCAGGTATCGCTGCATGACAAACTGTGTTCTAGCCTTGAATTTCAACAAGAGTATTTCTCAGTTAATTCTATTCTATTTAAAAGAGACTCCAGATGGAATAGTAAATTAATAATTTTCCATATTTAAAATTCTTCTTAATTTCACAATCTTAACTATATGTCGAAAAGATTAAATTAATAAAAGAATACACTTTTGGCTACTTCCTTAATTCTCCGGCTATCTATTCAAGTAAAATGTTACTTCATAATTTATAAATATTTGCAATTACAAAATTTCGCTCTCGATCAATGCACTCGTTTAACTTTTTGGCCATAAATACCATTATCCGAGCGTCATCCAGTTTGTTGTATTTATGTCGTCTGTTTAAATAGTTTGGGAAACGAGTTTAGCTCTCAAATTTCAAGTTGCCACCTCAATTACATTCCATGGAATCACACACTCACTCCGTTCAGTACAGTAGTTGCTCGAATGCCAGTCGATTGACACACTCATAAAAATCCAAATCAAATTCATTTGTAATTCGATATTTTGCTCGATTGCTCGGGCTACCAAACGATTGCCAGAGGCAAGCAAAAAAAGACCAAAAGACCCAATCAAATTTCAAAGCCTATCAAATTTGCAATAAAATAAATTGCAGCAATGACGGCGATGTCGCCTGAGTGCTACAATGTATTATTGTACATATATCTTCGAGTATATCTTCTTTCCTACATACATTCCTCAGCTCCCTTCTCCTCATTCTGAACCAAAATGGTAAAGGTGTAAAGCAATTTTCGCTTTAGCGCCGCCATCAAGCAGAGAGCAAAATATGTGCGCCAGAGACATAAAACATTTTTTATGGCTTTAAAATCGACGACGAGTAAAAGTTACACTTTCTCAATAGAAAGCCAAGTATATTGGCATTGGGTATTGGTATTGGTATTGGCCATCCAAAAATCCGGGTCGAGGGGGCGAGCTAAGCCCACAAAATGCCCCAAGGGAGTGCTTACCACAGCGCTCTTTGGCGGGCGTTAATGTTGCGGCGGGGCCATAAAAACCCTGTGGACCAGCAATGACTTGACTTTAGTTAGCGCCAGTAACAAAACAGTTACAGTTAAACATACAGTTACAGTTACAGTTTTTGGGCCAGCAAATTTATTGCAAAAGTGCAATAAGTCTTCGTCTGCGTCTGCGGCTGCGACTAAGAGCAAGACTATACAGTCTATAGACTATAGTTGGGCTGTGGCGCACAATGAAACTGTCATGCGCCGCATTTTAAAACAAATGGGCCAAAAGCAAATAAAAACTGGGCCGTCTTCAGTTTCGCACAACACACACACACAAAGGTCAAGCGGACAACAAGAAGAACAGCCTCAACCCTCGAGTTGGAGCTTCTCCTTCTACTTCCCCTTGCCCTTCCCCTTTTGATTGCTGTGTGTGTGGGCAATATTCTCACTTTTAACATTACATATGTACCTCAATTCGACAGGCGATGCGACGGCCCCTTGGGCCTTCTTTAATTGGAATTGCCCGCTTTGCCGTTCGCCATGTTCGCTGTGTTTACAGATCTCTCTCTGTTGGCTCTGAAGTTAAAGCTTCGGCCTGAGCCTGGGCATGGGCATGGGCACAATTGCAAATTTACGAGCCAGGCGTCAATTAAGTATCGAATTACAACTTGTTTAATGTCAATCTGTCTCGGAGCTGCTCTTACTACAAGCTGTCAGTATGTCCGATTGTCCCTTCTGTTCGGACGAGTGCCTGCAATTTCACTTCAAGTAAATTGTTCAACGACTTTTGTTGACTTTTGTTGCGAGCTTGAAACTGGCAACTGGCAACTGGCAAAACTCATCGATTGATCTGGCAACGCTGCTGCGTACATTTTTGTGCCTGTCAAAAATCGCACAATTATCCAACAAATTAGCTTGTCAGCCACACACTAAACATGGCTGCGGCGCGTCACATTGTCTCCGACAATCTCCCCATTCCCCTACAGTCCCATTCCCAACCCATGTCCCCCCATTAATATGCCAGACCAGACGCATCGCGTGGGCCGCTCGGCAATTATCCGCGCTGACAGTTGCTTGTGTGAGTTTTGACAGCCCGTTGGCTACCATATAATATCAACAAAAATAACTTATTAACTGCATATATTAACATTCAATTTGAGCGGCCATTGCTGCTACCTCGCCTATCCGTACCTCTCCACCCCGTTTGTATACCTATCGAATCATTCTTGAACCCAACTCGTGCAGACAACACACCGAATTGTGCGCTGTGACATTTGCTTGAGATTCATGGGCATAAATCAAAAATCGAAGAAAACTCCAAAGTCGTTTATGAATTGACAATTGAGGCAACGCCAACACGGCGAGGCATTTAGGTATCACACGATCAGCACCGATCACACATTGGAGGATCCATTGCATTGGACTGTGGGCTGTCCTCAACTGTTGCCTCTGTTGTCACGTTTGGGCTGTTAACGTGTTTCGGAGACACTGACAGAGGCGAGGTAGCTCGTCGAGCTGAGCTATTGATTCGGATTGAGGGGGGAGTGCAATTGGGAGAGCGGACTGAACTGAGCTTGGTGAATTGACAAGCATTGACTTGACACTGGCACTTGTATAATTTTAATTAAACGCCACTGGTATTGATAATCGATCTTTTTTTGGGTATACACACTGCGAGAAAGTGACATGAATGAAATGAAAGACAACAAATCTAAAAAAATAAATAAAATTAGAATCAATTCAGGTGGTTGCTTTAAAATAGTTTTAGAAAGTAGAATCAGGATTCATTCTTAATTTTTCAGATAAGAAAGATAAGTAAGAAATCTTAATGGACATACTAAAAGATTTTATTCCTTACGAAAATAAAAATTATTTAATTTTCTTTACACTTTTCATGTATATTTTGAAATATTATTTTCTAGATCACATTAATATAATAAAATATATTCGATTATTAAAGCTTAACTTATATTAACTTATGAATATGTTCAGAAACTTTAAAGATAACACTATTAGATATCATTGCATTAAAAAATAATAATAATATCGCATTAATGATAATAAATAAAAATATTAATAAAATTAATATTTATATACTTATACATAGCTACTACATAGCTACTACAATAAACATAAAAACTCTACACATTATATTTTTATTTCACATATCAAACCACATGTTTCTTTCAGTGTAAGTCACTTTATCTCTCCACCCACGCGCCATGCACTTCAATTTCATTGACTTACAATTCTAGGAAACTTTTAAGCCACAATTTATGCTCGTTTAGGGCGATAAATATAACAGGCCCACTCTGATTGAAGCTGATTGCATTCCAACAGCGATCAGCAGCAAGCAAACAACCAACAGCCCCAAACAACACCCACCCATGGATTGAGGATTGGGAGAGCTAGTGAGTCACTCGCTTGGTAATTGAATGCGTGTTTCATTTGAATGGAGTTGCTCAGACAAAACCGTTCCAAGCACAATCTGGCCATAAACAAACAAATGAATATATAAATAAATGAACTGCAAAATGTGCGAAGGCAAAATGGCCGCCAAGCAGAACATTATTGGGAATTGCATTTTTACGAGCTGTCGAGGCTGCCGAGCAGATTCCGGATTCCGCATTGGCCGCGCTGATTTATGCATCCCGCTCAAGTGCGAATTCGAAACCGATCTCGATGCGAATGCCGATGCCGAACTCGAAGTCGAATTCGCATCAATATAAATTATTGCTGCGTTGCATTTGCGAGCGAGACGCGAATTTGATTTATGGCGAACAATTAAAAGCGCATTTCGCTTAAAGCCGGCCGGGAAATGGAAAAGCCAAGTGCGAGATGAATATGCAAACAAAAAATATGAAAAACGAAAATACAGGCTGAAGCTGACTTGGTGCGTAAAAGGCATTAAATAGATTTTTAATTGGGTGCAATAAAAATGCAAATGCGTTGCGCCACACGGAAGCACAGCTTGCAACTTGTGACTAATACGTATTTGTGGAAGGTCAATTGTGGATGTGGATGTTTGAATGTGATTCAACTGCAGAGAAATTGTTAGTTACGACTATTTACATACTTTACATTTGACTCACTTTGGACTAGTCAACGATTTTGGCCCAATTTCTTGTGTGGCACAACTTTCCATAACTTACTCAGCGAGTGAATCACAGCGAGGAACGACAGATGCCCACTTTTTTTTGGGGGGAAATAACCACAGAGCTCTAGTCTGGACATAATTAAATTTAAAGCGAAAAGAGCCCCCGAGCCGAGCAAAATAAAAAGGGCACTCATAATAAAAACAAGCAGCTGATTAATATCTCGCTGAAGAGCTGCAAACGAAAAAGCGAACCATTAAAATTTCGCACGACCAAACACAAAAGGCAGCCGCTGCCATGGAGTTGGAGCTGGAGATGGAGACAAGTAGAGAGTGTAGCATCTGAAGCCATATGAAACCACATGAGCATCAGCCGTGAAGGTGTGAGTTGAGTTTAAGCTTCAATTCCATTCATGCGACTAATTAGCAACTGTCGCGCATGCGCAGAGATATGACAGACAGACAAAAAGAAAAGAGAGTGAGAGACATAGAGGGAACCTGCGTCTCTTCAGCGGAAATGCGATGACAAACGGCTTAAACGAAGCGTCTCACACCTTTTCATTGTCTTCTTCAGCAGTGCATTTTGGCCCCAAAAACGAGATGCTTATCCCCGAGATGAAATATTTCGGTGATAAACGCGTCCCAGATGAGCCGCCTTTGTAAACGCTTGTCAACTTTGCTTTGATTGCGCTCTTAGTATGCGAAAATTAATTTTTATTGCTTTCAATATGCAAGCGGACCACGGGGCGTATCAGCAATGTCGCTTCTTCGCAGACAGCCCACTTCCTCCAGAGTTGAATCTGGTGTTGGCTACTGCTCTTTTTCTGTTTGTTGACTTCTCGTTTTGCTGTGTTTGTTTCTTTCTCGTCGTCGCGCATCTCTTAGATGCGAGATGTCAGATTTCGTAGTGGCTGTGCTGAAGTATGGCTTCCGTTAGGGGCTACCGTGAAGAGGCGCGGCCCAAGACCCGGTCCGAGGCCTGACCCAACTCCACTTCACTTCACTCCACTCAAGTCGACTCCACACTCCACCATTTGTTTATTCAAATGCAGTGGCCCGTCTCGGTCCAGCTTAATTAGCTGGCATTGCATGTGTTTTGCACTTTAGTTGCTGGCAAATGTTTTTAACATATTTCCCGCAAATTGCTCAACTCGCCGAGCGGACGACAAGACAACAAGACGACGAGAAGCAAGATGGCCAAATGACCATGTTGACAGCTTTGCAAAACCCATTGGGTCATCAGGAGTTAAGCTGTCCGCGCTGTGTTCAACGGCAATTAAGAGAGAGTTAACATTGCTCACCTGTTGTCAGGTGCAATTAAACTGCATTTAACAAAGTAAACTTTACTTTTGCAATTTAATTTAGCCTTTGACTAATTAGCTGGCATTTTATGAGAGTTGCCAGCACTAAATTATAAAGCAGCGAATTAGCTAACAACATATTTTAATTCGGTGAAAACACAAATTGTTGTAATAAATCTATTTAAATTTCCCAAAATCTCTATAAGTTGAAAATATATTTAGAATCTACATTCTTTTAAATAAATAATAAAAGTTCTCTATTTAACAATAACTTTAGGATCTGAATTGATTGCTATCCGGACTGTATTTTGTAATATAAATTAATTTGGTAATAAATTTAACTACATATTAATAAATTCTAAAAATTCCCAACAAAAATAAAATCATTTGAAATATGAATGTGTATTTACATAAGTTTAAAAAGTGTGTCGACATTTTAAATTATTGATTTTCTGCAAAATATGAATTAAAATTAATTTCGTACTCAATCAAATTATCTTTTCTGTTATAATAAGAATAATAAAAATATAAATGCTAAGCAGTTTTCTAATAAATGAAAATAATTGCAAATTTTAATAAATTTAAAAATAGTATTAATCTAATGATCTTTGAATTTCTGAAAAAACACAAATTTATTTTAGTTTTGTAATAAATCAAAGATTCTTCTCATAAAAATAATCGCATATTTAAATAAATTTACAAATACGGTGAACATTTTGAATTAAGTGTGATCGACTACAGATGGAAACCTTTTCAATTGAGGCCAGTTTTTGTGAAGCCATTCATTAAGTTAACTAAGAGTAACATATGCATAACAATAATCAGTCTACAATCCGCACAAATCAAATTCTAGATCAAGCAAGAGAGAAAAATTCTCTCAGATAATAAAATGAAATTGAGGAATTGCCTTTCACATTTCATCGAACATTTCGAATAGCTCAAACATTTTATGGCTCTTTCAACGCACTCTCGCGGTGTGTATAGAAATTTGTGTGAGATCTTTACATTGTTCCCATATAAATCACTGAAAGATAGAAAGAAGCAACCGAAAATATTATAATCGTGAGTACTCTCATAAGTACGAGCCAAGCCTCAAGTCGTGGCAATAAAAACTGTAATTAATTACAGTGTTTCATACAAAATTAACGAAAACAAACAAATAAATAAATTCGAACTGGCATCGGAAAAACAAAAGTAACAAAAATATTTTATGGACTAAAAGAGCACTGAGTGTAGTGGGGCAAGCAGCGTGGCAGCGTGGCAGTGTGGCACGATCACGAGGCGAACGCATTTCACCGCGTTCCAAAAATAATTCAAATTAATCACAGGCCGCAGTCGATGTCTGCTTTTCTTGCCACATTTCCCACAGTCCTCGCGGAGAAATTTCATAATTAAACACAAAATCAAATTGAACATTTTGTTAAACAAAATCAAAGAGGCGAAGAAGCGACCCCAAAATTTTGATGACCTTTCTGGTCGAGACGGTCTAATGCGCAGTTTCATTCGCGCAATTAAATTCAATTCCATTACAAAAGTGATCAAAGAGCGACTAAAAAGCAAAGTAGCCGCCAATTATGCAAAAGACATTGTCCGCTTATCAGCTGTGTTATTTTTGTTTTTTTAGTTCGACTTCTATGGAATTTCTGTGTGGAGCACATCAGCTCCTCGAGACAATCGCGCATAAAACGGAAGCCTTTGTGCTCAGCCGACATTACTCGACGTACGAATTTATGAAAAAACAATTAAAATTATGTGCTGACCTTAATTAGCTGATGCTTGAATATTTCATTCGAAGAGTGTTTATCAAGCAAATCGATCGACTGAGTCACAGTCAGAGTCACAGTCCAAGTCACAGTTTCACTTATGACTCAAAACAAAACATAGATCTTGAGTGTAACACAAGCTACTGCAATTAGACTGGACCATGTACTCGGTACACCCCCAAAAAAATAAGAAAATAAAGATGATCTTGTTTTGTGGACCACACGCAGCTGGCGCTGAGATTTGTTGTTGTTGTCTAAGTGCCACTTTGCCATTTGCCTTCCCTCTACTTGATCCACTTGACATGCGTCAGGGCATTTGTCGCAAATGTCAACGACATGACGCCAGCGACGACCACACACAACGACTTCAACTTCGGCCCGAGTGGCCTATAAACCTCGCCTATATCGATGCTATCTGGTGGCCAAAAACAGAAAAAAAATGGGGAAAAACGTAACAAACAGCAATGTTACTCATATTTCAGGCATTTCGAAAACTACGCGCCAAACTGGCAAAACTATTAAAAAAATATAAAAACAAAAAACTGCGACGCGTCGTAATTCGCTTGAAACTGTGATAAGTCCAGTGGACAAGCCGGAGAAGGGACTGGACTGTGGACGGTGGATTGTGGAGTGAAGTGGAGGATCGTAGGGCAGCGACGAGCCGAAAAACCCTCATCAAGCAACGAGTTCATCATCTTTTTGACAGCCAAACTAATTGACGAGACGCGCATGCGCCGTGGCCATAACAAGATATATGGCCAAGATGACAACCAAATGCCTCAGCCAAGTCTCCGTTCCAGTCGGAATCCCAGCTCCCTCTAGAGTCAAGAGTCCGTGTCTATGTTTGTGGCTTTTGTATAATTATGAGCTTAGCGCCGGCTGGCTTAATTAGCGTGCAGCAGCATTCTCTGTGTATTGGTTTCAACAAAAATATCAATCAAATGTGAAATTGAAACTATTGAGCAAATGATTGACTGACTGAATGAATGCCAGGCAGACCGACAGACAGCCTGATCAACTGAGTGGCGTGTCGAACAATGCGGCTTTGATTTGCCAGCCAGCACTGTGAAAAGTGTCAGTGAAATCAAATCAATTTTAATTAGGCATTCGAAATCAACTCCGGACTCAAGTCAAGTCAAGTCAAGACTCTCAAATCGGCATCATGTGTGAGGTCTGCTGCGGCAAGTGGCAGCTGATTAAAAACAAAGCAAAAGCCGCCGCGGGCACACACAAAAACTTAAACTTTGAAACCAATCTGTGGACATTATATGAATACCCCAACGTGCATTGACACCAATTGAAATGAATGCACTCGAATTGTGATGACCCCCAAAGCTTTGCTGGACTTTATCAGCTGCTCTAGCTCTCAAGCTCTGCTCAGGCATTTTAATGCTTTTATACCCGGTACTTATAGGGTAGAAGGGTATTATAACTTTGTGCCGGCAGAAATTGTAGGTAATAGGCAGAAGTAGGCATCCGACCCCATAAAGTATGTAAACACTTGATCAGTGTCAGTCTAGACGATATATCCATGGCCGTCTGTCCGTCCATCTGCATGAACACCTTGATCTCAGAGACTATACGAGATATAGTTTGTTCCAAATTATTACATACAATAACAACTATAGTCTTCACGATTCGTGAAAATTAAATTGAGATAAGATAAAAGTTGAAGAAGTTATTTAAGAATAATTTTGTATGGGCAAAAACGCATATTTACTATGGGTCTTAGTTGCTTTGATCTACACTCTGGTATATTTTCAACTCTATTGTATATTTTGCAGTATTAATTCAGTAATTCGAAAAATACCATTTCAGTTCTTTGCTGTATAATAATTGGTTATATTTTAAGAATAATACCGCACTGCTTTTGCTTTTATTCAAAATGGGTAGCGGGTATATCACAGTCAAGCGCACTCGACTGTAGCTTTCTTATTTGTTTGTTTCTTCTTGCGGCACGGGTTTGTTATATCAATTGTCGGGCCAATTAGCTTTAATAAAAAATATTTCAATAAATTATAGAATTTGACTTTTTGACAACTAAATAAGACATCATTATGCCACGCTCATTGCATTTGCATTGATAGGTACTTCAAGGGCTTGGCGACCACATGAAAGTGCCGCCTGTGGAAAGTAGCACAAATCAAATTATACGGCATAACAAGTGGCACAAAGAACAGAGAGAGCGAGCCGCCTTCGAACATCAACTTGAAATCGACAGCAGGGCAAATTACATAATGGCATGCGCAAATTTTCTACTTATTGTTTTTTTTTTAAATCCCCGACTTCTATGCCAACTTTGAATGTGACTCTAAGAGCGAGTCCCAGCTACTGTGCGGCTACTGTAGCATATGGGGATTATGATTACATGCTTCAAGTGGCCGATGGTTGCGGGTGTTCCACTTTGCACAAAGTTAAGCCACACATGTATATAAGTATGTGCTTCGTTTTCCCAAAACAATTAAGGATCAAAAGATGCACTCGCATTCTCATACTCATGCTCAGCCTTTGCCAATGTAATCCTCGCATTGAATGAGCACTAAATTGGCTTAAATTAAGTCAAGTATGTGAAAAGAACAACTCTCTTTCTCTCTCTCTTCCTCGCTCACTTGTTTTCTCTACAATAGTTTAATAATGCTCGCATATGAGTTGCATTATCCTTTTTCTTCTTCGTTATGGCCTTCACAACACTTGGAAGGGTGCTCGAGTTTACTTTTTTTTCTGTCTTTTTGGTTGTTGACATCTTGCCAGCTTGTTGACTTTTTTGTCTTGTAATCCTAATGAATTTAAACGACGTTCCTTCGATTTGGAGGGTTTTAGAAACAGGGGCGTAAGTGATAAGAATGAAAGGGGTCGAAGTCTCAAGCTGTACTTCTGGAAACATTCCAAAGTGCCCATCCTCAACCCCTCTCAAAGTGACTGGCATATGCATCTTGTTAGGCAACACACATGCTTGAGAAGTGTGAATCCATTAAAATGTAAATACAAAAGGAATTATAAATGGAATTTTTATAATTGAATTCATAGAAAGACAGTGAAAAGTAGAACCTCGTCTGCGATCGTTATGCATGCTCAAAACTATTTCCAGGGTAGCTGCGAGTTATGCATAGATAACTCAGACATGGACATATTTTAATTATAACTTTAATAAGCCAAAAGGCAACATGCATTCGTCAGAGTTTTTCATGAAGACAACCCTCATTTGGAAATCTTTCATTTCACATTTCCACATTCTGCTGCTACTGATGTTTCCCCTCGGCGAAGCGGCACTTCATTATTTCCCACTTTGTATTTAAATCCGTTTTGATCCTCTTGTATGTTTGTGGCTTAACTTTTTGGCTCTTTCCGCTTCAGAGCTGAGAATCAGAATGAGAATGGTTGCTCTCTTTTCTTTCGCCAGGAACACCCGCGTGTTTTGGCCCTTTTTGCCTGGCCGCCGCTGACTTTTGTAACAAGATCAAAATGTTGAGATCGACAAAGATCGCAAAGCATCAGCTGCTTGCCGTTAACTTTGAGCACCTTCTCATGTGGTCATTGTCTTCCGCTTTGGAATTCATTTGGAGTGTTCACAACTCAAGTGCCGCTCTCATTGTGTTGTCAGCAGTTGCAGGATTTTGGCCCTGATCCAGTTACAGTTGCATTCGGCTTGTTTTGGGCTATGAAGCTCATATATGTTACATTATCTTATTGTTAGATCAGCTTAGATGTGGCTGAACGATGGCTACTGTATGTGAGTTCTTAGGTAGTGCGGCACATCTCAGAGCCACAGCTGAAAGCGAGCTGATCTGTCATTTCGAACCTGCAGCATTTTTTGCAATCTGGCCATTAACTCAAGCATGAAATCTTTAATTATGAAATACTCCACAGCTGAGAATCTTGCCATTATTCCACCCTTTTCTGTCTCTATACAAGCATAATCATAACAATAAATGTGCTGCTGCACTTAATCAACACACAAATCCTTTTAATTTAACACACGCGCACGTTGAGCGCCATTTTTTTGAGTGTGTGTGTGTGTGTGTGTGAGTTGCAAACACAAAGTGGCAGCATTATTTGTCGCAATCAAATGCTGATGATGTGCGCTGATTATGCGACGCGGCTGCCTGAGAAAAATGGTACAACAACAATGAAGTCTCAGGGTGATTGGCTTCAATTCCACCGAGAAGGGGGGGTTGGAAAACGTGGCAGACGGCAGCGAGTGGCAGGCGACATTGTCACAGCATGAAAGCGAAAAATTATTTAAATGGCGTATAATAATGGCAGTCGCAGTCGCAGTTTGCAGGACATGCCAAGCAGGATGGCAGGATGCGAGGCTGCCTCATAATGATGCGCCTCATAAAGTGTGCAAACTGTTGTCATTGTTGTTACCGCGCCCAAAAAAGGGGTTGAGTGAGTGAGCTCTATGGGGTTGCTCTACTCTGCTCTGCTCTCTACACTTTGGGCTGTTTGCCAGGGCGACCATTGCTTGATGGCTGTTTGCCTTTGCCAAGCATCGCTCCCAGCAAGCAGCTGCCAGAGTCGAGGCCGGAGACTGCCGCAGCTTATTATAAAACCCATCTAAAGTGACATTGCAATCAGGCAGCGCTTATGGCAATTCATTTGTTTAACGACGCCGCGCGACTCTGGCAACAAAATGGCGGCTCATCAACCTCGTCCTGTTCCTAATTTCGCTTTTATTGCGATTTTTTGCAGAACGGAAAAGACAGAGAGCGCAGATTGCTTCCCTTTTATATTCCATTTTTGACATTTGGCAAATGCCAAAGGAAAAATTGCGCACAAAATGAGGCGCAATTTACAGAGCTCGTTGTGTGTAAATTGAGTCATCTGCAATGCGTCCCGCGATGTCGTTCTCATCCACTTCCAAATCCTCATCGTCATAAGGATGAGCTGAGCTGCTATTTTTCCATTCCCAATTCCATTAACATTTGTTGTTGTGCTCGTTTTTTATATGTTTGGCAGCGACATTTTCCACGTTACACACACACACACACAGAAGTTTGGTCTAACGTTTGTCTTCATCCCTGGCACTTTTCGAGACCCCTCTTCAGTGCACTCAAGCACATCGACGTCCCTATTTTCCGATTCCTCTCTCCACCTCGTTTGGAAATTTACATTTTCGGGCATTTTTACAAATTTACACATTTGTTGGTATTTTTTATTGGGTGTCATCATTAGTTTCGATATGCTTGAAGGGGGAACCACGCTTAAATGGGGTGTCAAGTGCGACTGACAAGTGTGGGCGTATCGCTTACCATCGTTGAGGGGGAAAGTTGAGGGAGGAGTAGCAGCAAAAGTCGTTGAATCGAGGTGTAAAGTTAAGAGAGCACGATAGAGTTAAGTATAAGTCAAACAGCAACTAGTTTTGTAATTATAGTTTATAAGTAGAAGCTACATAGGCGTGGCTTGGCATCGTTAAAAGCATAAACTTAATATAGTTTTTCTTCATAAAATAAAGTCACATTCCAAATAGTTATCTTATCTAACATCTTCCATCATCAAATGATACTTGCTTGTATTTTGCCGCCGCTTCATAAATCCTTTGCTACTGCTACGACTTCTGTACGCGATCTTGGCTAACGATAATGACACACGAACAAAAGTGCCTGTCAACCAAAATATAACAAGGAAGAGTGTCAAAAAGGGGGCAGTAAGCAGAGCAGAGCAAGGAGCACACAGGACACTAAAAAATAGCGGTGCAATTGCCATAAAAATTACGTTGATTTTATTTTCAGCAACTAAAATTGTTCTTTGTTTTATTTGTTATTTTTGTTGTTGGGCTGAAGGAAAGGATGGTATTAGGTTTAGGGTAAAGAAGTAGGGATTGTGCTTAGTCCTTTCCCGTTGCGGAAAGTGTCATAAAAATGCCAGGTTCTTTCGGATAGTTTTGAATGTTTTGCACACGTACCGAGAGAGTTCATGGGCGAATTATACGAAGTACGAAGGGGAAAGTGGAAAGCGGGAGCTAGCCAGACATTTTTATGACATTTCTCTGACTACTGTTTTCGTTTTTTGTGTTTTATTTCGGTTTAGTTTTTTGTTTTTTTTTTTTTTTGGTCACATCATTTTTTGTTGGCATTCGTTTTTGGGTTCCATTTGAGCACTTTTCCGACAATTTAAAGCAATGTTTGCCGCTGCTGACAGCTCGTAGCATTTCCCATTTTCCATTTTCCATCGTTGCATTGTCGTTATCGTTATCGTTGACATGTCGTTTCTCTGATTTTTATGATTGTCAAGGATTAGATATAAATGTTTTATTGTCTCGGTCGCCCTTTCTCTCGCTCTTATGCCTCAGTTGCTGACCAAAAATTGTGTTTTAATATGATTTTATGGCCCTTTGTAGTTATTGTAGTTGCACTCATAGTTCTTTTCTTCTTGCTTGATTGGCCCCGTTCTACGTGGCGTGTCTGAAATATCAAATATAAATGCTGCTGATCCTTTTGGCCCCTTTATTGCTGTTTACCCCTTGTTACCCCTTGGCGTTGGCATTTACCTTGTAATGGGTTTTTTTCTGGGAACTCACAGTCCAGTGATGTTTGATGTGCCTTTACCACAAGCGCCCCCGCACCTTTGAACCTTCATCTTCAATTCGAATTGGAAGCACGCTGTCAGCTTGAGTTTTCCTCGGCTACTATTTTCCCTCTAACCCTAAACATAAGATATCTAGCGTGAAAATACAGTCAGAACATCATCCATCATAATTTTGTGTGCCGCGTGGATTTACAAGCGTTCAAATTATGAGAGGATCGCGATGGGAAAACGAACTTATTATAAGAACTGTGAAATTGATAGATCTTGGCTTCAAGTTCCTAGAATTTCATGGCACACACATGCTGCACCTATCCAGCAACCACCAACGCGTTGCAATCAAGGTAAGTACTGTAAATTAATTACATTTAAATGCCAGCTCCCCCACCAAATGGAGTACAATATTGAGATTTCTAAATAATTGTGCCATTTTCACCGAAAAAAATAATGCTAAATGGAAAACCAAAACACACACACAGTGAGCGAGAGCGATTCGAATGAATTTAGTGGCACTCCTGAGGTTGAGGGCGCACTCGAAACACTTGGTAGAGAGTTCTAATCGCCAACTCATCATCATTAAAGTCAATTTTTTGTGTCTGTGTTTTGTTGTCTTCCCATTTTCGTTTGCTTCTCAACAACAATTTCTTGCCACTAAATTAAACAAAGGGAAATTTGCCACGTTTTTCATTGTTTTCCATCGCTCAGACAGACAAGGCAAAGGCAGGGCAGCTAGCCAAAAGTGAAACTGCTGTTTTTATTTCCATTTTTTCATCATTTCAGCCGAAAAATTGTCTTACAATCCCCATAGCATATATAGAGAGGGCGCTACACAAAGCGAGAGAGAGAAAGATAGAGACGGAGAGCGAGAGCGAGAGGGCAAAATTGCATCACGCTGTGCGCCTTGTTTTCTATGGAATTGTTTGCAGCTCGAAAATTGTTGATTTTGACACCTTTCTGGCCCGGTTCGCATTGTACTCGGAGGCTGCCGTCGTTTATTTCTATCTAATAAATACGTTTTGTTTTTTTGTTGTAGTTGTTGTACTATTTGTTCCCTTTTGCCCTTGTCTTGCATTTTTTATGGTTTTCATTTGCAGTCAGAGTCACAGTGAGCGCCATGCGAACTTTCTGCATGCATATACCCTGTAATCATGTGGGAAGTACTTGAAGACTTGCCTAGATATCAACTTGAATGACAGCTCATTATAAAGAGAATGTTACAAGGGGTTTACATTTAATGAAACTATTACTTTATGCTAATATTATTTGCAGCTCATCTTTTTGCATTTCATTTATGTGTTTGTGTATGAATATAAATTATGAATGTTAAAATAGGTAATTCCAGTGCACTTCCTGCTGTTATTTAGTTATAAAATAAATTGTTTAAGTTATATTATAATCAATAAATCAATATTATAATCAATATTGTAAAAGAAATAATAATAAAATATCCTTTGTAGCATCTATATCAGCTACTTAAAATAATGCCTCTTAATAAACGTTTCTTTTTTTTATAAAGATTATGGCCAATACTTTATATCAATAATTCAGAATAATTTCAATTTCAGCAGAATAATTTTTATATTTATTTCCAAATAAGTCTAATATTGAGCTAATATAAGTTAGCTTCTAGAGGTAATGATTGCTCACTAATGATTCTAGTTTTCTGCCAAAGATTAATTAATACTATTTCTTTATTTTAAATATATACACTATATACTATTCATCAGTATACTTATTACTGATTTTATAATATTTTTCTCAATATTTCTACTTGTAGGAACTGTTTACATATAAAGAATAAATATTTGTTCAGTATCTTTTCTCTTTCTGCCCAGAGGATTAAATGCATGATATTATTTCACAACCATCTTACCAATACTCTTTAAATGTTCAGTTACAGGGTATTAAATTCTTCGATTCTTGTAACAATTGTCAGCAGTTGGCTGCTCAGCGGGAGCTAATGCTCTAGGCAGGCAGCTGGTAAGTCGAACATCTATTTAGCCGTCGAGGATGCTGCTGTTGTTGCTGTTGCTGCTGTTGCTGGTCATGTAGATATCTTTATTTGCTCATTAACAGCACAATTGTTGCACAGATCCTGCGGTGAGCATCGGACACTCGTCCTGTGTTTGCTGCTGCAGCCACTTGGCCAGCTCCCTAATGTCCCGCGGTGGGCGTGTGAATCCAAACACTTGATGTTCCCTATGAATTATTGAATCTAAACAAACTATTTGTATACTATATATGTAAGTTATGTGTGATGATTGCAACTTTCACATCAGTTGCGCGTATCGCAATTTGAGCGCACGTTTAGGCCATTAAGAAGCGCACTCTGAACTTTCCATAATTTTTGGCTTGTAAACGAGTGCCATTAGGCAGCATAATTATGCTATAGTGTATATATACGAATGTGTTATGCCATTTTGCTTAATTAGCAGCCCATTAAATAGATTTTAATCTGAAAGCTACAGCAAAAGCAACAACAGATGAAATTCAAATGTTTTGATTATTTCGAAAGTCATAAATTTTGGTCGGTATTGCTGATAACCCCATCATGTGGTAAGTGGCAAGTGGCAAGCGGTAATCAGCTTAGCTCAACTTGTACCTCGAAATCGAAATACAAAAAAAAAAAAAAACTGAAAACAGTGTGAAAATTATTTGTTTGACTTATTTACTGATTACTAATTGAAATTTGCACCCTCATCTTGAAAATTTTCCACGTTTTGGCAATATTTGTCGATGCTCTGATTTTGATTTTGATTTCGATCGCGCATAAATTATGCACACTTTGTCGTGTGCCAACAAATACAAAAAAAATGATTGTATCGATTCATACAAAATTAACATTTAAATTGTAATGTGCTTGTGAAATAAAACTGTCGCCAAAAATGTATCAATCGTATGATTTATTGGCACACTGGCAACTTTGAAGTGCATTTGTGGTGTGGAATTTATAATTCCACCGAATCTAGTCCTAAATTTACCACCACAAAATGATTAAATTTAATCAGCATGCAAAGGGTTCCACACCGAATCTCCAGCATACAAATACAATGTGAAATTTATTAAATTTGCTTGCTGCGAAAGCGGGGAATTTACAGACCAACATTATAACAATTTTTTTTTTTTGATAAAAAATTACCCAAATCTAAAAGAGTTATATTAAAATGTTGCCACGCTAAATATAGCATTAATACTAAGAAATGTTCCCACATAAATTAATAAATTATATATTTTATGACAAATTCGTAGAAATTTCAAGCTATATTTTTGCCTTGTTCCAATTTTATTGCTTGCTACAAGCGTAATAATAATATAGTAAAAAGTAATAATAGCAGCAATATTAAGTAACTGGTGGCAACTAACTTGGCTTAGTGTATACGAGATTTTGCCACATTTCTCTTGTTTTCAAACAAAATAAAAACATGAGAATCTAACCACAAAAACTATGAATGGCAGTTTAAGCCAAATTACACAGAGACAGCCACAATGCCAACAAAAAAGAGCAACAACTACAACTACAACGACAACAACAACGGCAGAGCAGCAACAACCACCAACAACAGCGAGCAGTAGCAACAGAAGCAAAAGGGGGACAGCAGGGGAGAGATCAACGGAAGCCATATGCAGAAATATACACAAATACAAATACACAGAGACAGAGAGAGAGAGCGAAGCGAGCGTGGCGAATTAAATTGTATACGCCTCTACGGCGTATAGCATGTACAGCTGACCCGGACAGATAATGAGACAGTATGGCGTGGCCAGATAAAATCCACAAGACAGCGAGAGCGCAATGGCAAGCGAACGAAGAGCGCTCATTGGCCAGTTGCAGTGGTGCAAATATGCTGTGCTCTCGCTCTTGCGCACAGCAAATGCGCAACGCAAGCAAACTGCAGCAACAACAAGAACAACAGCAACAACAACAGTAGCCACAAGAAGAGCAGCAAGAGCAGAGCTCAAGTGACGCACTAGGGCAAACCGGTTTGACGTGTTTCGGTTTTGGAAAGCGAGCGAGAGACACTGACTGGCTGTGAGAGAGCGAGCGAGCGAGTGAGAGAGCGTGTGCGCGTGTGTGTGTGTGTGCGTGCATGTTTATCTTGTTGTTGCGTTCGTAGTGTGTCGTTTAATTCCCACTGCCTACACTTGGTGCTGTTGAGTTGCTTCTCTCGATTATTCAGACTGTGAACGTCGTCGAGTGAACACGTAACGAGCGCGTCGATCGCACGAACATAAAGCAAAACCAAACCAAACCACACAACTCAAACTTAAGAATTTTGTCGACTCTTACCCCGCACACCGCAAACGCATACGTCGCGGGTTTTAAGTGCAGCCAAGTGTCAAGTGAAGCGCTCAAATGTTGCGCCAAGTGTAGTTAACAACCAAGTTCAAAAATAAAAACCAGTTACGAAAAAGGATTAACTGATAAACGCAGTGAGCAAGCCGCCAAGATAGCCGAACTAATCGCCGCCTCGCCCGCCCCCGCACACACAACGCGCGTATTTATGACTAAAATGATTCCGCCGGTACCCACCTCAGCCGTCATGTTGCCCACACCCAAGCAGAAGATTGGCTTCAGCATCGATTCGATTGTTGGCAACGATGCGACGGCTGTTGTCGTTGCCGCCGCCAATGCTGCCGATCAACAGCAGCAGCAACAGCAACATCAACAGCAGCAACAACATCAACCCGGCAGTCCACAGCCGGAACGCAATGGACCCGGATCTCCTCCACAAACGCCACCGGCTGCAGCTTTGACGCTGCTGCCAGCGACACACACGCCACCACATCATCTGATGGCACCGCCACCACATCACGTGCTCACACCGCACATGGCACCGCATCCCGCACATCCGCATCCACATCTATCGCCAGCCCAACAGCACGCACTCCATCAACATCTGCTGCTCCAACAGCAACAACAACAACAACAGCAGGGCACACCAAAGTCACATCATGATATTCAGGAGCTTCTCCAGCGTCTGCATCACAATGCCGCCGTTGCCAGCAGTCTCAGTCCACTGCAGACACGCCTCTCGCCCCTCGGCGATGTCAGCTCCACACCTGTGGCAGTCTCTCTGAAGCGTGAACGCTCGCCAGCGCCACCTGGCGTCGAGCAGCGTGAGAATCCCGCACAGCGCATTCAGCCACCGCACACACCGCCCAAATCAGTGTCGCCGCAATCCTCGCAGCCCTCCTCATCGCCCACACTGCTGGTCAGCAGTCCGCACAACACACCGCCCCAACAACAGCAGCAACAGCAATTGCCACAGCAACAGCAGCCGCCCAACTACCCCAAGCCAGGTGTTATGCATCCAGGTGGCCCCGCTCCAGGACCCAATCCTCTCATGCTGCCCGGCATGCCGCCAGCGGGTCTAGTGCGTCCCTTCCCCATGGGCCCCGGCGGTCCGCCGCCAGCGGGACAACCCGGCTTGCCGGACATCAAGGCGCTGCCGCCGTACATCAACACGCCGCCGGAGCTGGCGCCACAGCACAATCCGCATCTGATTGCCGCCGCCCAGTTCCAAATGGCCGCTGCTCTGCAGGCCGGTCATGTGCTGGGTCCCGCTGCCGCAGCTGCTGCTGCCGCTGGACTGCCACCGCATGCTGCTGCCTCCTTCATGGGACAACCGGGCATGCCACGCGAAAGCTATCCTCTCTACCCGTGGCTGCTGAGTCGCCACGGACGCATCTTTCCACACCGCTTTCCAGGAAGTAAGTACACACTAGCTATAAACTCATTTTTCTAACAGTTAACTAACTGCTTCCTTTCCTCTTCTTTCGCTACTTGCAGATTTCCTGTTGCAACCTTTCCGCAAACCGAAACGCATTCGCACAGCTTTCTCGCCGTCGCAGCTGCTGAAGCTCGAGCACGCCTTCGAAAGCAATCAGTATGTGGTTGGAGCAGAGCGTAAGGCGCTCGCCCAGTCGCTGAATCTGTCGGAGACACAGGTCAAGGTCTGGTTCCAGAATCGTCGCACCAAGCACAAGCGCATGCAGCAAGAGGATGAGAAGGGCGGAGGCTCCGGATCGGAGCGTAACATGCACAATGGCAGTGGCGATGAGGATGATGATGAGCTCATCGACATGGAAATGGATGATTGTGGCAGCGATGACGAGCACGATCTCGATGCGAGTCACTAATCCAAGCCAGTCTAATAAAAAAAACTGATCCGTGAGTTCCTTACTGAAGAAGCGCCAAAACTGCTGTGCGTTTGTGTCTGTGTATGTATGTGAGAGAGTGTGTGTGACAACTTAATATTAGTTATTTGTGATATATTCTTAAAGTGAGATAGTGTATAATAGCATCTCTCGTCGTCTTAGCTATCAAAGAAAACTCCCTGAACAAAGAAAAAGTATTATGTGCGAGACGAGGGGCGTTCGCCTGCGACGCCCCCAAATTGTGCCAAATCCAAAAGGCAAGCGACGTCCCTCAATTAAGAACTTTTCGACCACAGAAAAAACCAGTTGAGTTGAGCTCAAAATTTGCTAGAGAAATCTCTAAAAAGAAAGACAGAGAAACAGAGAGACAGAGAGAGATAGAGAGAGAACAACAATTGTACAAATTAAATTGTTTAAGCGTGTAAATATTACTAAAAATAAAAGCAGAAATGATACAACGTGCGCAACAACATTAATTTTAATTAGCGAATCTCTTGCACATTTAACTCGCACTTTCTATACACTTACAAAAAATTCAAATCAAGTGCGTGTCGTACATCAACTTTTAGCATTTATTTATCACAATAGTTATGTTAATAAATTGTATTTATGTTTTTAGTCCTAAGTCTACAATCCGCTAAATTTACAACAAAGTCTATTAAGTTGCTTTAGTTTAAAGTCTTTAGTCGATAAGTGCTTAGATGTAAGAAACAAAATGCTTAAAAAAATATTATTATATAAAATATAAAATATTCTTATTCAAGAAAACAAATATAAATCAATTGGCTAATTTTAATGGGGGTTCAATTGGGAAAAATATTATTAATGGTTTCCAAATCGAAATATTTCATAACTAAACAGAATTGGGTATTTTTCTCTATCAAAGTTTGTTTTTAGCTTAATTAGTCATCGTAATAATCTACGCAAATGAATGAAATTATTCACGTAATTTACCAATGACTAAATTGCTTTAAAAAATTGAATTAGATTTCGGGGAATTTATATAAATCCAAAATTCATTAATCACACTATTTGTGCTGTTTGTCCGGCGGTAAAAATAAGTAAACCACCAGCAAAAGTGAGTGGCTAAAAATTTATGTGAAATATGCAAACAATTTGAGAAAAATCCCTAATGCAGATCTTACTTCGAAAGGCGTCTGACATAAGGTTGAGTGTTGAGGTAACAACGATAGCAATAACCACTAAGCCAAGCTATATTTACATACATACTATATAACTAGTCTGCGATTACGACTACAATCTCATCCGTTCGACCACTGTCAGCGTTAATTTATGCGATGCTAATTAATAACGTGTGACATTTGGCATTACCTTGTTGTTGTTGTTGCAGTTGTTTACGCTGTTTTTCACAATGTGGAAAGGAAGAAGATGGATGGAGACTGAGAGGAACTGAAGAGAGAGAACTAGGCACATCGGGAGTCCATAAAATGCATTTAACGATTTTAATAGATTTCATAAGCATTTTAATTGCACAATTTAAAATGCAAATCGTGTTTTATTGTAGAATTTAATTGAGCGCAGCTCGTGTGAGATCAAAAAGACGAAGAACACGGAAAAAGTAGCAAGGGGAAGTGGGGATGATGGGTGGCAGACAGTGGGAGGTGTGATGGGGCAATACCAAAAACAGGTTAGCTAGAAATGGCAATGCGGCGCTTTGACTTGAGGTGTGCTAATGATTTGAAATCGAAATTTATGATTATTGCCATTCAATTTATATGCGTCCAACGACAACAGTTTTTGCAGCTTATGCATCTTATGAATATGCAATACAAATTGCAGCTTTGCAAAGAAACTATCGAATATATTAAATATAAATAAATTGTGTATTTGTTTTGTGTGATGCATGTGAATGCAGTCTCAGGCAATTGATATGGCTAATTAAGAGCCATATCGAGGCTAATTACTAGCTGTTAACAGCACTAAATCGTGGCTCGCTGTCGAGGCTTGAATTGTTTAAATCACTGACTGCTGCTGGGCCAGCAAATTGTACATCAAGTTTACACACAGTCGGGCATAAATCAGTGTCAGAACTGGTATCCAAATCCAAACCCTTCGAGCAAATTACAGTCTCGCACATGAACTCAAACTGATTTCAATCGCATTTACCTATAAAACAAACAACAAATTAAGTGCTTGGCTCACTCAAACCGTTCAAGCCATGTTTATTTAGTGGCACGCACATTTGATCCACAGATACTGACGACGCAGGTATCACACTCTCCTATACACTGAGACTGTTTGTTGTCTATCAAAAGTTGATTATAATTAATAATAAATAACGACGCCCACTTCAGCTCGGCTCAGTTCAGTTCAGTTCGGATTTGGATCGTATCGGTTTAGGTCGGTTATACAGTTGCATTTTGTTTTGGGGCTTATCTTTTAGCCCTGTTTTTCTTAACGATATCATTTCATTTCATTTTCAAATGTTTCCCTAGAACAACACACATTAGAGCCCGCGCACATACAGCAAGTGGAGGAGCTGGGGCTGGGGGGCATTTTGGTAATTCTGAGAAATTAACTCACAATTTTTGTTCATATATCGTACAACTTGTTTTGCCTCGTGGCTTTTTTTGAATGCCACAAAAGGTTTGTTTCGTTGTGGCGCGCCCCAGCAATAACAACAACACTAGCAACAACAACAACAAAACAAAACATTCACTTTATGCTTTTGTGGGCACAACGAATTGTTGTTGTTGTTGCGGCCAAGTTATTTATCCAATAAACTTATTAAGTAATCCAATTTGGTTAAATTAGCTGCGTCTTTTTTTGGCTGTTGAAGTTTTTTTCTTCTTTGGCAGCTTGCCATAGTTGTAGCTCTCGTTGTTGTTGTTGTTTATTTTTATTATTTTTATTTTTGTTTTTGTTTTTTTCTTTTTGCTTGTTTGACTTTAATTGAGTTTTGTTTTGGCTCTCAATATCTGAGCATCTATCGACTGCAAAGGTGTTTGCCATGTTCACATGTTCGTTTAATTGCCGGGTATTTGGATTTTGATGAGTTTTCTCTCCCCTCCTCTTACTCTGAACATAGCACGAGTATATGATATTAATTAGCTGATTGCATTGATCGATTGCTTGCATGATGCAAATTGTCAAAAGGCGATGGCGATGGATACTTTCAGCGTTGCCTGAATGCATTGCCAATAAAGCCAAATTGATGCTGTTGTTGATTTTCATGGCTCGCCGATGATCATGCCAGAAATCCAAGAGAGTGTACACTCATATATGCACATACGTGAGTGTGTGTGTGTGTGCTTGTGTTGTGTGTTTAATGTGTGTTTCCAGGAAGATTAATACAGCGAAATTAAGGAAAATAAATAAATGTCAACGCAGTACAAGATCGTTATCTCATTTAACAATAATTACCCTGATATGGGATATGCTAACTAATCTGTTATGCCCCCATCTTCACTCACTTCGCAGACAGTCAGCACTCTTGAGCGCAGTCTCTCCTGGCTTTAGCTGCAGGCTAAAGCTGTAGCTGTAGCTGAAGCTGAAGATGTTTGCTGAGTGTTCGATTCGACCAACAGGTTTCGCCTTGAGGCAAATTGTCAATGTTAGTGCTTTGTGTTGTCGTTGTTGTCGTCGTCGTCGACGTCGTCTTCTGGGATGTTGTTGTTGTCATCGTCGTTTGGGATGTCATCGAAGGTGTCGCTGTGCCGCGTGTTGTGTTAAATTAAGTAATTAATTTAAAGTCCATGTCGAGGCATTTGTCTAAACGAAAACGAATGACTTAGGCAACGAACTTGCTGGCCAACAGAACTGCCCAAATAAAAAGTGTCCGCCATTTTGCATTCGCACGCTTGTTAACTTTTCAATTCACTTCCGTCAGTTGGCCACAGATATCGATCACAACTCGTATTTTCTTTCAATTGCTTGTAATTTTCGGTTCTCCCCATTTTTTTTTTTTTTTTTTTTTTGAGTTGGGAACTTCCTGCGGTTAGCCAGAGATTGGCATCATTTCGAAATAAAAATAAAAAGTCTCGACATTTGTTTGTCATAATAATTCCTAAGCGTTTTAATTGAATGATTATAAGGTGGGCGTTGGTTCCAAGACCCAATCCAAAGTGCCGTGTCATTGAACAGCGCTTGAGAGTTGGCTTTAATTACATTGTACCCGAATGCTTGAGAGTCCGAGTTTGTGTATTTTCTTTGTATATTTGCCCGACCCGACTTTACATAAACATTGAGCTCAAGTGCTTAATTAAGATCGAAATTTGTACGCATTTATTTATTTAACCATTTTCTCTGGCCAGGCCCAATATTTTGATGTTTTCTAATTGCCTCAATTATGCTTGTTGCCGATCAGAGCTCTCGACTGTGGCGCCAGCTGGCACAGCGTCATCCCATTCGTATGCAAAGTACTCGTATTACCAGATTCCAAAGTCGCAGTGTCCACTGTGCATTGCTTTAATTTGGTATATCAAAGAGAGACATTATGCTGCCAGTGGACGACTCGGAGCGGTCATAAAAGCGTCAAATTTCTCGAATCTCTTGTGGCCCAAACTCGATGGGGCGCCTGGCGTGTTTCTAATTGTTGATATGCATCTTGATATTTCTGTGGCGACTCTGAATTTAGAGAGAGAGAGAGAGACTCTTAATATTATTTGGTGAGTTTTATGTTTTATGTTTTATTTCAAATTAGTCACATAAATATGTTAACTTTATGATGTTGGCCTATTGACTCTGAATGTTCCCTCTCCATCTCTCTCTATTTTATTGGCACCCACGCGGCGTTTGATTGTTTATTTTGGAACAACAGTTGGATAGCAAAGTATGTTATATATATGAGTTGTACACCTTACGATCTGTGCCAACCGCAAATGCATTATTCAAAGACGCATTAGGAGGAGAAAAAACCCCGCCCGACTATTTAGCTGAATAAACAATCAATTACGAAGCGACTACAGGTGAATTATGCATACCATTATTGAATTATCATAAGCTGAATCACCAATACTTGCACAATTCACTCTCTCTCTCTCACTCTTCCCCTCCCGCAAAACTTGGCAAACTTTGCCAAATGCGTCGATTGCGTGTGGTCATTCCCATGCATCAGTTGTGCGAGGCAGCTGGCAATTAACTATGGGTTTGGCATAAAGTTGCCTCCATTTGACGCCACCGCCACCGCAGTCGCCGCCTGTTGCACATTGACTGCTGCGAGAGGCCATTAGAAGCGAAGTTTGAGCCAGGCGTCTAATATTGCAATTACCAAGTGCAATTAGCCCATTTCGAAGTTCCAAGACACGAAACGTTCTTCGTATAATTAAAAGCCAATTAGAATATTCATTATGAAAATTGCTATACGCTTTAGGTTCGTAAACAAATGTACGAGTACATAAACTATTCCATGCGAGTCTATTTAAATTATAGAGCGGGTGTTAGTAGCACCTCCAAGTTGATCGTTTGCTCACAATTGTTCGTGTCGGTGTCGAGTATGCAACTGCGATCGACGACTAATTTCATCTTGTTTATTTCCACTAAACAATTTAGCTTGCGAATTATAAATAGAGCTTTGTCATAGAATTATCAGCACGTGATTGCGACTCTAAATATTCGAATTAATATTTAACCTTGGCTCTTAATTGAATTACTCTTAATGATAATGTAATTGGAGATATTTAGAAATGCTTGGCAAATAAATTACATTCTAACAACGACAATAAAAAAAAAAAAAACATGGAATTAATATTAAAACGAATAAAGTCATTTCGAATTATAAATGAATAACAATCCGTAGTTGTCACTGAACAAGTTTTTCTAGCAAGTTTGTTGTCTAGGTCTTTTGTTTGTTGCCCTCGAAGTTGTGTCGATCCCTTTTTTTATTCTATTTAACTTGTTTCTGGTGTTCTATTAGATATGTCTTATTTACAAAATAGCCAATTCGTCACACAGCTGGCCACTGGGCTAACTAATGCTCACCCACACAGACTCACGCACTACAACAACGAGTCATCGATTCACACTCCGTTGGGCTATTAATGCCTCGAAAATTAATGAATGCAGTCAGCGCCTAACATTTGTCACACAAATTTTCCATAATTTCCATCCACACCAAGAGCAGCAACAGCAGCAGCAGCTTGGTGAAGAGACATGGAAATTATTGAGAAATTATACGAGCGAACGTCAGGCAATCAAACAATTAAATATAAATTTGTGGTATTCACGCCCAAATGCGTGAGTGGCTCATGATGAAGGCATTCCAGAGCTGCTGCTGTTGCTGTTGATAGTTTTGTAACATATGTATGTATGGACATTGAAACCACATCCATGAAATTCACAGGAAAATATTGTCAACATAATGCTCGTAGATTATCAAGAGCCACTGAGGCAGCAACACGAATAACAACAACAACAACAACAAGAAACAGTCCAATACAATTTTGACAGCGTATTTCGTAATAAAATGGAAAATTCATTGAAATTGAGCAGGACGGCAAGTGCATTTCAATTAGCATTGTCGAAGCCATATTTAGACTTTTAATTAATCAAAACCCTCCATGGAGATAGAGCGAGATACAAGAGCCCAGATTGTGCGATGTTGCGTCGCGCCTTTTTGCTTTATTTTGACATTTTCCACGGATATTAGATTAACATCATTTTAAAATCAAATTAAAACATTAGCAGGGCCCACCCCTGACAGTGCATCGACCAAAACACCAGCCACCAGCAGCAGTTGCTGTTGTCTAGGGCTTGGCCCATTGGAATATACGTAAAGGGCACCTCAACGAGGTCTTCGTTACTCGGCAACTGCTGTTTTGTTTGGCGTAATTTAGATAACAGCTACAATGGGACAGGCATTGGCCTATTGACAAGTGGCATTTTCCGGGAAACGAAACAAACCTCACTTCATCTTCATCGCACTCATTTTGAGCGGGGCCCACGCTTGACCAGACATCGTCCAACTGGTAACTGGCCACAAGAGCCAAGTGTCAGGCGTTGTGCACACACGCAGGGCGCACAGAGAAACACACAGAGGGAAGGAGAACGAGAGAGATCCTTTTTGCCTCTACCTGTGCCTAAAACAGTTGTCAAGCAACCGGCAGCAGCAGCTAACACCAACACCAACACCAGCAACAGAACAAGTCATGTAGCGATGTCAATGATGATAATGCCAGGCGATCTGACTCTGACTCTGACCTGCTGTGCGTAGGCGTAGGTGTGTGTGCGTAGCGTATTCTTTGCTGTGTGTTTGCTCTTTTTAATTGGAAATTAAACAAATGGCCCCCGACCAGTAAACAGAGACTGAGACAGAGACTCGAGACTCTGAGGTTGAGGCTTATTATTCCTCTTATGGTTTTGCGTGATTTGGCCCCAGGGCACTTGAGTCGAGCAATTGTTGTGGTGATGCGTATTGTTGATTCGATTGTTTTGTTGATTTTTTATGACCTGTATACCGTTAGGGAGTCACATCCAAACAATGTTCTTTGCCATGGGAACAATGAGATTGCGATGCGAAATCAATCTAATTACCTGGAAATATACAAGTTAATGAAGTGAGTTGATAAGAAACGCACACAAAAAGTGTATCAAGATAGGTAATTTCTGAAAATAAAATAAAACATAAAAATAGTTAATAGAAATGATTTTGCCAATATCCGTTATTCAGTTTGGCAAGTTCGTTGCCTAAGTCTTTTGTTTGGCTTAGCTCAAAGAAGAGGCAAAACCCAGTGGATATCCCGCTTAAAACTCATTTCATAAACATCACAAGGCGCAAATGCAATATTTAGTGCGTCCATTGGCTTCCGTTGAAATGCAGTAAGACAAAAACCCCCCGTCCAGAAGGTTCCTAAACGAAGCTTTACTCCTTTTGCACGCTGCCATCAAAACTGAAACAATAAGTCAGGCAAATGACATACCAGAAACCCTTTTTGCCTCACAAAATTTTGAAGAAAATCTAATCATCTGTTGCTACGCCCCTTTGCTAGTCCAAGGACCACGAATTCCAGACCAGAGAGTCCAGCAAACTAAGCAACAAGCAAACGTATTAATTAAATGTGCGCAACGCCTCCCAGTTTATGGAATGTATCTGTGGCTTGAACTCTTTCTCTGTTTCAGCGCATTGTGTCAGAGAGGCAAGGAAGGAAACCCTTTAAGGGCATCCCGCTGACAGAGCTGCGTTTTCGTAGTTCGCTGTAAAATTATGATTATTGCCATTATGTGCTTATTAAATATGTACGAAGAAGAGGAGGCAAAAATCAGAGGCACACACACACATACACACACACCGTTCAGTTGACTTGTGGCTTGGACTTGTGACAAAAGGCATAAGTCAATGCTGGGCATGCAAATAAATGCGTAGGCGTGTCCTGCGCACAACCCTTTGCTGGTTGCACAGCTCTAGAACCTAACTCGACTACAAACAATGACAAGCTGAAAACACAGCACAACTGCAGTCGAGGATTACTCGACTGTGCTTGCGTTCGTTCATGTTCGTTCATTGAAAGAATTCGCAGGCTAGTAGTAAGTTAAGTCTCTGGCCTAACAGGATTGCCAAAGTTAAGCCACAAGTGCATGTTGTGGGCTTAGTGCAACACGGACTGCTCTAATCCTCTCCCAGCGAAAGAGAGGCAACTGCAACTGGATGCAGCTTAGGCCAAACACACTGCGAAAATCCCGCTGACTCTCTCGGCTCGCAGTCTATTGTGTGCTATCGGTAGACTGAATTCTCAGGTCGGTTCAGGTAAGCACAGCCTACTACAACATGTATTTATCGTTCTGTATCGGGGCAATTTCCCAAATAAATAAACACAATTTGATTGCCAAAAATGAGAGCCAATTATGTTGGTTGACTGACATCTGAAACGCTTGTCAACGTTCAAATTTAAACAAAATATTTGTTCTGTTCATGTTGATGTTTATGTTTCGGCTGATCAGCGAGCAAGAACACCAAGACTTGCTTCTCTTTTCCTGCGCTTCATTGAAAGATGTGGCTAAGATTTGGAACCGCTTTCTTCGTCGTTATTTTTTGTTTTTTCCGTTTTTCCATTTATCCAATTTTTATCGTTGCATTCATCAGTGATCTGTGTTCCCAAAACAAAAAACTAGACAGCGTTTGCCCACATTGTTGGCCCGCTTTTATGGCCAATTTACCAACTGAATAAAAGTAAAACGTAACAAAATCTCTTGGCTCGGAGATCCGACATTAATCTCAAATATATTACCACAGTAATTTGATATTTTCTCTCGCCGCGCGCGCCAACTACACAAAAACTTCAATGCAATAAAATTAATTTAAATTCTCGACTTGGCTAACACACAAATACACGAGCGCACTAATACAGAGACAGAAAATGACTAAGCGCCTTCGTCTTATGACACCAACTCCGATTCCAAGTCCGACTCCAACTCCAAAACTCGAGCTGCATCTCCAGTTGGAACGTCGCTCATAAAGCAGCGAGCAACAAATATCTGTCGTTTATTTAAATTTAGCTATCAAAAATGTTTACGATCCACATAACTGACTAAATCACCATAAACACCCTGTTCGGTGTTTGGAGTCCGACTGGCAAATCGCCTGCCTCTGCCACACTGCCTGCCACATGCGGCGCTTGGCTAGACCAAACACTAGACACTCTACTAGAACTCGAGACTAGACTCGACTGGACTGGACTCAACTCGACCAGCATCATCATCATGATTGTGTGCCACAATGGAGCATTCGGTTACCCTAGGTGGTAAGTTGTGGCAACAAGTGCTTTGCCACAGCTACAGCTGATTCACCCCCTCATTCCCCTCGTTCTTCGCTGCCTCGTTAACTCTGGCTGATGGACTCCTCTTGGCTGGCTCTAATCTTCGCTGGCTCGGCCTCGAACAATCTTTGGCACTTTAGCGTGTTGAATGCGCTCATTTATGTGAAATATGATACGGGCCATAATATGCAAAAACATTTTAATCAATTAATTATCTGCACAGCTCTCGAGGCAAACCGAGAGTCGCAACGGAAGGCGTTGCTGCCGCTGCTTATGTTGTTGCTGTTGTGGTTGCTGTTGTTGTTGCGGTTGCTCCTCGTGTCCAGTTCGTGTGTGTTGCTGCATGTAAATAATTTCAAGAGTTGCTCATGTGAAATGTGGCACTTAAATAACACAGCGGGTGGGTGCACTGACTCCTCCTCGCCCATGTGATTACAGCCACGCCACAAGATCACAAGAATGTTTATCCAAGTTTTCAGGCAGAGCGAAGTCCAGTCCAATGAAACAATCACTTTTCACACCTCTTCTTTTGTCTTTGCATTTTAATTTATCAAAGTATTCATTTCGCTGCCAAAAGAATATCTCTTGGGCTGATTGAATCATTCTGCCATATTCATTAAATTCGTTTAATATTGTTAACATAATTCGATGTTTTTCTTTGTTTCTTTTTTTTCTTGTTTTTTGTTTTTGCCAACGGTCACTAATCGTATTTTATTGATTTTAAATGGCATGCCAATCTCATTTTGAACACATTTCCCTCACACGCTGACCTTTTTATACCCTCTAGACTATGGAATGAAGAGACTGGGTATATGGGTATAATAATAACATGTAAGAACAAATATAAGTAAATTGAAAAGTATTTTATCTGTCTTCAGAATTATTTATTTATTACCTATAATTATAATAGAATTTGAATTTTATTTACATCTTAAGCTACAAATTCCTTAAGCTAATATACTATAAATTTTTGCTTTTAGTAAAGTTTACACATTTTTTCTCTCTTAAAAGTATATTACAATTTAAATTTAAAATATATAATTTTATTTCTTAACTTGCTGGGTATCTGGAAGTTAAGTTAAGTTAAGCATTGACTGCGAATGCCTTGCTTAGTTGGATCTTAACTCTCTTCCTCGGTTTCTGTTGGCGTTGTCCCATAAATTTGTTCTTTTGTCTGTACCTTTTATATGCTGTTAATTTATTAATGAACCGCTTCGAACAGCCACAAAATAAAACACAAGCCGAAGAAGAAGAAGAAGCTTCTCATTTGGCAAAATCGAAGATCCCCATACGGTTCACCGGATTTGCTTTTGCTTTTGTCTTTGCTGCGAGTGCCTAATTAAGTTTTAACAAAACTTTATAATTTTCGCTGTGCATAATTTAATCAAAGAACTGAGACGAGCGAGAGATGTGAAGGGAAAAAGAGTGCGGGGAAACGATTTGATTGCTTTCATAAAATGTATTATTTATTTACTTTTAATTGGCTTCATTTGATGGCTTTAATGATGCGCAAATATCGGCAGCAGCAATTTTTATTCCCCGCTAATAATATAAATTTCATATTAACTCGAATTGGAGCTGAGATCCGAAAGAGATGCGGAGAGAGAAGGGGGCATCAGGTAGAAACGTGCATTGAAACGGGTTTTCAAGCTGACTGCAGGGGAGCTAATGATATCACACCCAAAATACCCAAGAGTGCGAGAGTGTGCGAGTGTTTGTGTGTGTAAGGAAAGTGAAACCCATTTGGATGCTGACTGCTTCTCACCTGATGCTGATGCGCCAGGCAAATACACAACAGGAGATCGAACTGTACCCTGCGCTCCCTCTTCCCCCTCTCTCTATCTCTCTCACTCTGGGTTTCTAAGCAGCCACCTGCTGTGCGCTGATGCCTCAATCGTTGGCTCTTTGCAATCTCATCGAAAATCACTTAGATCCCAATAAATAAAGTTGCATACAAGACGCAGTCGAACCCTTACCACCCTCTGCCTCCTTCCTTCGCACATATATTTTTTATAGTGACTTGCAACATTAATTACGCGTTACTTAAATTCTAATGCGCTGCGATTACAAATTAAGTTGTTGGCTTTAACATTCATGCGAATTGTCATGCTGAGCTGGCCATATACACAAAAAAGCATATCTGTATGCTAGTTGGCAGCTGGTGAGTGGGATCTGCGACCAGTTGGGCACAGCATGCATCAGAGATCATGGCTAGCAAAATATGCTAATTCATCAGCATGCAAGTAAGAGAGAGAGAGAGAGCTAAAGAGTGAGAGAGACGCCCCCGCAGCATCCACTTTGGCGATTAACTGACATTACAATAAATATGAAATTAATATTAATTTCAATTAATGTCAAACATTAATGTCCACAAAAGCGTCGGGCATCATTTGTTGCTGTCATTGAGTTGTTGTTGTTATTATTATTATTATGCGTGTTGCTGTTGTCGATCGTTGTTGTCTGTTGGCTGTTGGCGACTTGGCGGCTTTTGCATGCGATTTTATTAGCGTGATAATGTCACAGAGTCCGCATGATTTATGCGAGACCCCAAAAATCAATGCCTGACTCAGCGCCCAAAATGCGGGCCCAAGCGAATACATTTTTAATTTCTTTTTAAACAATTCTGTGATTCGTTGGGGCAGATAAATGCGACTCATTAGGCTCCATAACGGTTCACTCTACGGCATTCGCATTCATTGATGGAGTTTAGGCACTCTCGGGATTATGCAAAGTTCAGTACGAGCTGAAAGTTTATTGTCATCGTAACCAGCTTTCCCACATCTCTCTCTCTCTCTCTCTCTCTGCGTCTCCTGCAGCAAATTAGCAAACAGCATCGCATCGATTGCTGTTTTTTGTTGTCCAGTCGAAGATCGATTGCTTAATTAAGCCGCGATTTGACAATGTCAAATGTCGCGCACAAACATGCGGACTATCTTTCAGATACCTGAAGAGAAGATCATCGACAAGTTTTCGTAGCGTACCTGCTCCAACTCTTTGCTCTCCACGCTTCTCTGCCACGCCTTTTGAGCCAGCATGCAAATGAGGCGTTGGCGTTATCGATCGCAACATGTGTATAAATTTTAACTCGATGTGTATTTTGTTTTTATTACTGTCGATAAGTCGTTATAAATTGGGTTAGAGGTGCGTTCCGATCACACAGCGTTGGCGCTTGGTTGGGGTTTTATATCGCTTCCCCCTCTGCGCTCTGATCGTGTCCCTCTCTGCTTTACATTTGGCATAGCTAATGCGTTTAAAGCTTTAAATGATTGTCAAGCGATTTGCATAATTGCTGCTGCCTGGACTAAGCAATAGTCTGAGAGATCGGTTTTAACTTGTACGCGGACATATGTATGTATGCTTAAACATTTTGGAAACATGCGTCAACATAATTTTAACGCCAAGTGACTTAACATAATTGATCTTATCTCTCTCCTCTCTCTCTCTCTCTCTCTCTCTCTGATATCCCATTGAAAGAGACAGGTCGATATTTATGTTGGCCTTGGCAAATGAGAGTAGCACTGGAAAGTGGAAAGGAGAGAGGGAGTGAGTGAGGGCTTTGGCCTTAAATCAGTTGGTCAGCATTAGATGAGCTGCATGCCTCTCTGGATTAGAAGGAAGTCATAAACCAATTTGGTGCTGCTCGTGCGCCTGGCTAACCAAATCGGAGCTGGCGCTCAACCCGAGAGCCCCGTGTTTGCCTGTTTAATATGTCGTGCATGTGGCTATATTTAAACAGAATCTCGTGCGTACGTGACGACCAGTGAAAATAGTTGGTTATGGTTTTGCACAGTGGCGTTCCACAACAGGGGGAACTCTAAAGAAAGCAGACTTTTAAAATAAATTAGAGTTGCAGCCACGACACTGTTGACTTTGTTTTTTACTCTTTTCTTTTTATTGCTGGCCATATTTCGTTGAAAGAATTTTCCTGCGCCTCGCAATTGACTTCATTCATTCACACTTTTCCCTTTCTCTCTTTTGGTTTTACGTAGAAATGAGATCGATTAAAATCAAGTCGCTGTACAAACTAAATTCCTTAATGAACTTGTTCCAAATTGTTCCATTCACAATCTGGAGACTCTCTTGATTGTTATTGATAGGCAGCATCCTGTTTCCGAGGCTGCTGCCATTGCACGTAGCATATTAATGAGCTCGAAAGGGAGATGTTGAGCTCGAAAGAGAGGCTGGGCAATTAGCCAGGCGGAAATGCCAACCACGAGAGAGAGATAGCTGAAGAGCTCCTTTAATGCAGACTTAAGCTGGCCTTAAGGGCGCCCACATCTTTTTATCATCGTCGCAGAGATCTGTCAATCTGCCAGCTGACGCAGCTGACAAAAGAAAACTGAAAGCGCGAATTAGTGTTGATTAAATTATGTTAATTTTGTTGGATTTTTTCTTCATTGTTGTTATTTTTAACTCGAAACTGTCACATTTCATTTGTAAGACACTAAAAACGTTTTGTTCGTTGCCAACAAAAGTCGCATTTTACGCCAGACAGCCGATCACATATGGCCATATACATATGTGAGTTGTTGCTGTTTTTTTTATGATTTTCGCTCTAGGCCCGCATCGTGTTGCAAACAGCTTGTCGAACTGTCCACACAAAACGCGCGACAATAACAGCAACAGCAACAAGAGCAACAACAGCAACAATGCAGCGAGAACAAAAAAATGTTGTACGCAAGTCCATTTAAAATGCATTTACATTAACATTATGATGAGGACGCAGACGAGGACGAAGTTTTGTGTGGCCCAAGCTCAGCTCTTTGCTCTTTGCTCTGCGGTCTGATTGTGCCTGCATACAACAACAACAACAACAATTACAATTGTGTGTATGGAAGGACGCGACTTTGGCTCCTCTTCTTGGGGTCTCTTCTGTCAACGCGCCCAATGCCGATCGATCGCAGCGATAGCTTTGAAGTCGTATTTGGTGTGTTTTTAGTGCAAGATTTGGCGCTTTTTTCAAACACAAACCAAGCAGAAGGGTTAACAAAAAGGCAAAAAACGATACTTTGTAGCAATGATTGTTAACAACAGAAACGACAGGCAACAGTTTTGAGCAAGAGTATGAGCATGAGCATTGGGATCAGTTGGCGAGTTTTGCCAGCCTGGTTAACTTGGCCACATAGTGAAAATATTTACGAGCCAATCAAGCATTTAAGTATCACATTACAACGTGTTCAATGTTCGATGAGTTGTCAAGTCATGTTTGTTGCACATCGAGCGAGCCCTGGGCCATGGCCTGTTATCTGAAATGTAGTTTTGTAGCTTTTAAATGCATTTTGTTTGTTTGACTGGCCCAATAAAACACACACCACACACAGCACACACACACACACCATATACAACACATTCTTAGCGCGCTGAGAGATTCGTATTTAGATTGGTTTACATGCGCATAACATGACTTGCGACACGCTTTTTTTTTGGTCCCAAGACCACATACAGCACATCGTGCACATTCAGCTCATCCAATCCTAAGAAGAACAATCTGTTTTTTTTTTTATCTGGAATTTAATAAGCGTGTTTAACAAATTTCCCAGACGACACATGACATTGAACTTGAAATGTCAACGTGTCCAGTCTTTGCGTATATCTTCCTCACTTTTTGTCATTGCTGCTCAGACTGTTGTTGCTGTTGTTGTTATTCCTACTTAATTTGCAAAAGCCGCAACTCGATGCCCAAGCACCATATAAGTAAGTGCCATCTAATTTAGCACCGTGTTAGCTGTCAATTTGTGAGCAACATTTGTGTTCACTTCAAAGCTCGCCGCCTGCGTAGCAAGTGCCGCTCTCCGTGTGCCGTTTGTTCAACCCGTGTCGGTGTTTGTTGACTCTCGCCATACGTCACATAACTCATACGACGTGTAAGCCGCCAGCCAGTCAGCCAAACGGACCAGCCCACGCCAACGCTCGCTCGTTTCGGACTCATTTTATTGTCCCGCTGCTCAAATTTAGAGAAACGCGTGGAATCGATCACTTTTCGCACAGTGGGCTCAAATTTGAATAAACTTTGCAAAGAATTTGCAAGATTGTAATAGAAGTTCTGTCATTTTAGCATTACATTTTTGTATATACTGTTGAGACAGCTGGGTAAATTGCAAGGATAGACACAACTAAGTTGAGAGAAGATTCAATGTTTTAAAAGAGTCATGTAAGTTAAATAAGCTAAAAATTAGTAGTTCTCTCCCTATACTCAAAATGTATTAGTTTAAAAAGAATATTATATGAATAAATAATGTGCAAAGCAATAGAAACAAATTTGTCATATCTTAAAAGGTATGTGACAAATATGCTTTTTTGCTTCAAGAATATTTCAATCTTTTCAATTCTTGTTCATATCAAAAAGTGCTTTTTCAAGATTTTGATTCCTAATTTAAAGACACATAATTTTTCTGCGTATACTTAAATATTTTTTTCACACTTTAATTTTAGCTGCTGTTATGCGGATTATGTTTGACCAGAGAACTTTTTCATATTATATTGAAGTTATACTATAATATTTTGAAAGTAAATTTAAAATATATCAACTGGCTGCTGTCTTTACTTTCTAAGATAAATTCATGTCCACCTTTGTAGAGTGTAGTATATTAAAAACAGTAAATTTGGCCAATAAATATTTAAGATCCTTAGCAATTACTCTCACTATAAAGTTACATCCCTTTGGCTTATCTAAAAGTGATTTCAGCCAATTGCCACAGTGTCACTTAGTTAACCGAAAAACAAAACCACCAACACTTTCATGAAATTGGCCAATTAAATTAACAATAAACGAAGCTATCGTGCGCTCTGCATACTGTATTCTTCTGGGTTCTTGAGGTTCTACGCTCATATGTGGATGGGGACCGCCTGCTGCATCGATCTGAAACAAATGGAGGCCATTCCTATAGAGCAGCTGGCCACAAATTTGCAGCCCACGTTGAAGAGGAAACCGGGTAAGATTTGAGGCGACGACGACGGAGACGACGACGATGCGAACGGACGATAAGGCGCGAATTGAGTTTCGAGGGCGTCGCACGCTCTACGACCAACTATAAAGCCATCATATAAAGCCAGCTCCGTCTGCTGCTCAGTGTGTGTGTGTGTGTGTGTTTGTGTGTGTACTTAGTCAAAACAATAAACATGGAAGGTGGAACCTATTGCGAACGTAAATTAAGTCATTAAAAAATGCTAAGTTAGCGGGCCAAGAAGAGAGAGAGAGAGAGAGGCTGTTGTGGCAGCAACAAGGCGGAGACTCTGTCGCCCATTCCTCAGTGTGTGTGTGTGTAGTTGTGCCTATGCAGCTCTCAATGAGGTTAAGTAAGTCATTAAATTTGTCGCTAGACACGACCATGTTGGCCACAATGGCGACAATGAGTGGAGCTGCTGCTGCTGCTTCTTACTGATGGCACAGCTCGATAATAAAGCAAGTGAAAGTTGCTGGAGTTGCGATTACTCGACTATGAAATACCTCTCCTTGGACTTACAATATATGGCGTACTATTCCATCGAATGTTTACAGGGTATATTCACTTACATGAAGCTTAACAACATGCAGTAAAAGCATTTTCAAGTTCCTAAAACTTGAGAAAGGAAGTGACGGTTGTCGATGATGGTGACGATGACGATGACGATGTTGTTGCTGGTGCTACACCTATAAACATATACATATGTGAATACATATGTCGAGATATTTTGCCAGACAGTTAACAGTTTTATGGTCAAAAGACATAAAATCAAGTTCTGCGTGGTGGCCTTCCCATAATTAGGCACCCACTTGGTCTAAACCCATAAAATGTGTTAATTGAATAAGCAAACTCATCGATCGTCAATCAGCTGATGACGTTTATGAATCAATAATGAGTATGCTCAAAGTTGGCACAGGAACCGATACTAAAAGTCAACAAGAGATTAATGTTGCAAGGCGGAAAGACAAAACTGTTTACCCTTTTTTTTTTGTATTTTGGAAAGTCGAATGCATTAAAAGCAGAAAATTTTCATACTACTTCCAGGGTATAAAACCTATTTAAAACATTAGACCTTTAATTTATGACCTTTTTCAAGTGTTTTCAAGTACACTCAACAATCGGCATAATTTCTGTTTATCGATATTGTTATAAATCCATTAAGGATGCACTTTGCTCTTTATGCCATAATTAAATAAACCAGTTGCCAACGGCAAGTCAAATGTGTTCCCATGGATGAATCGATATCCAAATTAATTATGTAAAATGTTAACTTAATTGCAAATGGTTTTATCGGAACATGAAAATCTCCAAATTTTAAATTCGAATTCGAGCAAAATTTAACAAATGTTCAATTTAATAAAATTAGTTAAACTCTCTGCGCGCGACGAGCGATAAAAATTTGAATTTTTAAATGGACAGAGCAAACAAGCTGAGAGAATAGTTGTATGTTAGATGTCAGGGCAGTGTATTGTTTGAGTATCTCAGTTCCAATATCTGAAACCCATAATTTCTAAATGACACACACATACAAACACATACACACACGCACACGCAGTTCGATTTATCTTAAGTGACTTATCTAAGCAAAGCGCTCGCTCAACTCTTGATTACGCCCCCCGCTCATCTGTGTTGCCTTCAGACTCGGAGCTCTGAGCCTGAGTTTGGCTGTGGATTCGGATTTGGATTTGGGTCTCGCCCGCGCAGACGCTTGAGTATCGGATTCGGTTTTCAGTTTTATGTACGACATGGCGATTGTTTATGAAACATTTGGCTTAATAAAGTAATCATAGCATGTTTTACGAGCACTCGCTCAATGCCCCAGCCCCTTCTTCTCCTTCTTCTTCAATTCCCCCATTCCCAGAGCACCAATTCTGTGTCTCGGCTTACTTTCTATGCGAAACGAGTTGGAGAATCGTTATTTTGGTCTCTCTGGGCCAAGTGCGAAGCACATTAATGCCCCGCTGTTCGAAATATCTGCGCGATTAATGAGCTTTAATTTGCATTTAGCAGTTTTTAAAGCACACCGCAGTGAGACAGAGACAGAGAGACAACGAGAAGGCTTCGACAGAGACGGAGACGGAGACAGAGACAGAGTCACTGTCAGAGTCATATGATTATATGGCGAAGCGTGCACAATTTGACATTTATTTATATTTGAATGCCGTTTAGCATTGCCCGGTCTCCATAAGTCCATAGTTTATGGCTCTGCGTGGGCCGTAGCGCAAAATATAAATAAATAATAAAATATAAAAACAACAACCACAATGGCAACATTATGAAAAGACTGGATAACAAAGAAAAAACTTAATCATATTTAATATTTAATTATTTCAGTCGAGCGCACAATGGAAACTTCCGCTAAAATACAAAAAAACGGCAAACGAATTTAATAATTTATGCGCCCAACAAAATACATGACAAAATGTGGCTGATGAAATTTGCTGGTCTGTTTGACATGCAAATGTTGTGTTTTATGGCCAATTTGGCATTAATTACAATAACTCATCAATATCGAACCGCCAGCCACATATCATCTCCGACACAACTGGCCTTTTGAAAGTTCAGATATCAGACTTGAAACCTCATGCAAATGGCCCTTCACCTGTCGTATTGTGTTACCGTGCTGCCCATCGACTCGTATGTCCGGTACCCAAAACGGTAGTTACAAAACAATTTAACAAAATAGCCTCGTAGAGATATCGAAATCAATTCCCTTTAGCCCTGCCCTGCCCTGCTGAGAAAAGATACAAATGTATCTATGGCCCGAACCGTCGCAATTTATGCACAATTCACACCTCGGACAATGTGTAAAACCAATTGTCCTTGTTCCCAACTTAAATAACAAATTCGCACATCAAATGCCAAAAGGAGCGACCACTGAAGACTGCTTCTTCGACTTCTCTATCAAGCGAGTCTCGTGCACAAAAAAGGTAAAAATTGAGCCCAATTTCTGGCATCGACTGCGGCTTATTGTCACCTCGAGCACTGCGGACACACAACCCAATGGCTTGCTGGCTGGCTGTGCGCTGTGTGGACCGTGGAAGTGCTAAATAAAGTTGCTCGTTGCCGGGCCTGTGGCTGTGTCTGTATCTGTGTCTGCGTGGAGCAGAGGCAGCAATCTAAATATCTTAATCTGGTGTCTGAAATTGAAACTGAAACTGAATTGGGGCCTGCTCAGCTCAGCGTACAACTGGATTTGGGTGTTTGTTAGTGCGTAAGCTTTTTGATAGAATTGAACGATTAGAAGTCCATAAAGCGACAAAAACATGACAACTTACGCGCAGCAACCACAGTAACAGCAACAGCGAGGCATACAAGGCGTTGCCAATATGCGAGTCAAGTCAAGTACCTTAGCAAAGGATTAATGATGCCAACTGATTCAGATTCAGGCATAGAGCGAGATCCAGAGAAGGAGCCAACTCTGCCAACATCAACTGTGGCAGTCGCTCAGCATCAGCCAGAGCCACAGACTCTGTCCTCAGTCTCAGTCTCGGTCTCTGCCTCTGTCTTCAGTCTCTTTGGCTCAGCAGCTCGTTAGTCGTTTTTGGTCAAACGAGATTGCTGCGACAAAAAAGCTGTGTATATGTTTTGTATCTTTGAGGGCGCAGCAGCAGCAACAAATAATCGCCACGATCATCGTCATCATCATCAACAGCAGCATCATCATGATCGTGGAAGTTGTTGCCGCATTGCTTGGCGGATTAAAGCAGCAAACTGCCTTGCCTGGCCTGGCCAGACTCAGCGACGCGACGTCTGTGGAGTGTCACCAACAGTCCCCAGTTCTACACAACTCACTCTGCTCTCTGCTCCCCTTTCCCTTGACCATTATCATTCCCAGGCTTTGCCACAAAGGTGCATTGTACCCAGATTCAAGCTTTGCTTTCAAGCATCGCGGCCCATTTAAAATGTGCGCAAATAGTTGCGCATGCGCGCAGTTAATCTCAGTGTATGTGTGTGTGTGTTTGTGTATCTGTGTGTGTGTGAAGCTGCGTCACACTGTCTGGTTGCGTCGGCTTGTTAGTCGACCATTTGGCTGGCAATCCTCACGCCATTGCAGTGGCAGCTTTCGTCGTCGGTCCCGGCACTTTGGAGTGATGGAAAGTGACGCGTTCATGTTTTGTGTCATTCCGCAGCCATTTGATGTATTGTGACAAACATTCTTGTTCGTCTGACTTCGTCCCCAACTCTCTCAGCTACAGCCACAGATACAGATACAGATCAAGTGGTCATTGGCTAGTTTTGTGGCTAAGTGGCTACTTGGTCCGAACCACTTTATGAGTCTCTCTACAAAGTTGGTAGCTGAAATTAGTATGCGATTAGTTGCAATTGCAGCGGCAGTGCAGTAATTGCCTCGCAACTTATGTTGCTGCTGTCCAATTCAACTTACTATAACTAAACCACACATTTATGTATTTGGTACGACAAAACTAAACTGAATTACGGAATGTACCTATAAAATTAACCGATAAACTTGAAGGATCCTATAAAAATATACACATAATATAAAAGGCTCTGCAATATTAATCAAAATAATAATTAGAAAACGTTAAAGAGACAAATTTTTAAGTTTAACAATCTATTTACATTGAAAGGAAGATTGGAAATCTTGATTAAACATTTTTTTCGATCTGAAAAAAATCTGTAAATAAGATTGGAAAAATCTTGCATCAAAATTTGTATGCTAAATTTGCATTTTAAGATTATAAACATCTTATATTAAGATAAAAATCTTCATTCAACACAAATCAAAACTGATTAATTATAAGGTTTTTATAAGAATATATCATATATTCTATATAGAGTAATAAGAACAAATACAGTCAAGTACTTAAATTGATTTTATGATTCTTAAGTGCATAATAAATTTCCACCGAAAACGCATTAATACTTACAAGAATAACTTTATATAACAGCAACGTCGCATTTATTCTTTTTTTTCAAAAGCGAACCAATCTGACCAATAACAAGAAATATGCTTTCTTGTAATTGCAAGTAGCTAATCTTCAATAAAAAAAAATCACATAAAACTTACACTAATTCCAAATTGGCATTGCAAAAAATGTATCTATAAGATACAAAAGTGCTATGTTATCCAAGCCAAATTAAAATGCAAAAACATGCCTATGCATCCATAAAATATCAATCTATATTTTATGCTCCTATTTTTCCCAACATCAAATTACATTCGTGTGAAAATCAGAGCAACGCACACACAATACAATAATTTACATAAATAACACTCGATTTGAGTTTTCAATTAATTTATTTCATGTCAGCCCATCCGCAAAGCAATCTCGATTTTGCTTACACAGGACGCCTACGGTGCTGACCAAAGGACACACTCGTATACGTATAGAAGCACATTTCAATTGGCATTTGCCTTTTACCATTTGCTATTTGGCATTTACCATTTGCTAGGGGAACCCACAAACGTTGACCAATAACAATATCGGTAAAGATACACAACTATAGCTATAAATGAACAAAAACCAATTTACAATTTTATTATACTTTTTGCGAGGGAACCAAACTCACATACGCATACACAGTGTGCAATAAAAGAAGGAAGAAGAGAGTGAGAGAGAGAGATGGAGAGAAACAAACAACAAAATGGCCGAAATCGGCGTGCAAAAGAAAACCAATAAAAATCGAAATTGTCGCAGGCGAAACGGCGCGAAATTGAATGGGAATCAATTTGCTTGCGAATCATTGAACAAATTGAAAAGGACATAAAGGACAACATACTCGTACATGTACCGAGAACAATGTAAGTGTCTTGTGGAATGTATGTATGTGGGCTGCAAGGATAATGCACTCACACACACACACAACGAACCAAAGAGGAGAGTGCTGAAATTGCTTGCAAAACAAATAAACAACAACAAAAGGCTGACAACGAGCAAAAGAGAGAGAGCGAACTGCGTTCCGGAATTGAGCCAAAAGTGTTATTGATCCTTCTGTCGGATTTGGGTTGTGGGGAGTGGGGACAAAGCTACTGAAATGCAAACAAGCGCAAAAAGCGGAGGAGAAGGAGGAGTTCTGAGTCCTGTGTTCTATGCTCTGGCTCTGTGTCAATATCTTCGTGTTCCCGTTGCGATTATGTTTGCGCAGCCATCTTGATTGGCAATGTTATAAAATAAATACGCTACGAGGGCGGCATGTGGATACGGGGGACAAAAGCATTGCCGGATGTGCTCGGAACACCAGCCAAAAAGGGGATGATGGTGGGTAGTAAATGGCTGGCAGGATTAGTCCGCATTGCCAGCAGCAATTGCTGTGGGATTTAGCAGCATGGATGGGCGGTAAATGTAACTGGATGATGCTTGCTCCCGCTGCTCGCTTCCTGCTGCTGTTGCTGATGTTGCTGGTGGCTTATTGGTTTTGGCTGGCTGCGACGACGGAAGGATAACGTCAACGGCTGACTGTTTGCTAAATTGAGCAGCGTAAAGTGCGACAGCAGAAGCAACAACAACAACAATAACAGCCACGATGAAATTGATAAAGTGTCTCGACAATTTTTGGGGTCAGAGACTAAGCTGGAGGACGAGGACAGCGACGTAGTCGGAATCGGAATCAGCCAACCAAGCGACAATGACAATGGCAATAATAATTTCGCAAAATCGTTTGTCATTTACGCATGGCAAACGGTTTTGAAAGTAAACAGCCGGGTCGTCATGGACCCCAGACTCCGCACGCACAACCTGAGGGGAGAAAGACAGAGAGAGAAAGAGAGAGAGAGAGAGAGAGAGTGTGAGAGAAAACCCTAGAGATATTTATGGCATATAGATATTGTTCATTTCGCTGTTGGCAGGCAATTTTGTGACTAATGTTTGCTTAGCTGTCGTTGCGCATTTGCGATTCGATTGCGTTTTGGGGGCAAGGAGCACGAATAGATGAAATAATGGGAATGCAAACAGTTTCCATTTGTAAAGAGAGATATACATGCATACATACTACATTCATATAACATATATTTATTCATCGGGGTATCGAGTGGCGTTCTCGTTTGGCCAGCCACACCCTAACGAAATTCAAGACACCTTTAAGAAACCGTTGAAATTCTCTCGAATAATTATGATGATTTATGTGCAATATTCAAAAGCAGCGCCCACGCCCCAAAATGTTGTGTTGGAAAGCGTTTAGCTAAAAGCTAAATATATGTATATACACATATAAGCAATATTATAATGATTTATATGGCAAATCTGAACAATAGATCTCTTAATACATGCCATACGAATATGTATGCAGCCTTCAGAATTAATTGGCTGTCATTAGGAGTGCATTGTGAGCTGCGACAATAGGAAGCGATTGTTTCAGATCATGTTTCACACACGAAGAGAGAAAGAAATAATGTGAGAGAGAGAGAGAAAGACTAAGAACTAATATAGAATTAAACTAAGAAATTCCAACAGGCGTTACACAAAAACCAAAGAGCTATAAAGTTGCGTTTTACAACTATTTTAGTTCATTTCGGGTTATAACGCGGATCATTAACAAAATTGGTTCCGCCAAGTTGACAACTTTAAAACGCGTTCCAAGCTCCGAAACTCGTCTAATTCTTTCAGCTGCAATAAAAACACATTTTTGTTTTTTTTTCTTTTGACTTCGTCTCTCAATTTTATTTTGTTGGCTATTGTTGTTGTCATTCTTTGTGGGGCTATTGTTAAGCATTAATTCTTTATTGGAAATTTTAATGTATTTCCCAACGTGTGGCAATTGTATGTGCGAGTATGTAAATGAGTTTGACTCAAAATGCTCGTAAATGGACAGCGGATCGTATCGAATCTGGGCAAAAAAAAATTTGTATGACGACGAGGCGTATGCTTAATGTGCCATTAAAATCAATGAGAAAACGCCGTTGGCTCTTGCTGCTGCTGCGACTGCGGCTGCTGGTGGCATTTGAACACTTACTTTACGAGCTGTTGTTGCGCATTCTATGCCCAATTCTTATGCCACTCCCGAGCAATTAGTTTATCGCTTCATTCGCTGTGTGGTCCAATGCTCAAGTGCAACGCTGCTCTGATCCTCAAATTCCCTGCGACAACTCAATTCACAAAAACAAACTGTAGCGAATGCCGTCCCTGCTCCTTATGTAATTATGCGTCCTTTGACATGGCAATCAAAACCCAAAGTGGCAGGAAGGCAATCTCAACTCAAGTGGCGACGGCATGTGTGTACGTATGCGTGTGCGTGTGCGTGTGTGTCCTTTGCCGACAACCCGAAGGACATTTAAATTTTATGCCAAATTAAAAATACAATTTTATGCCTCATAAATAAACGGCGGCTGCTTTGTGGCAGCGACTCGTAATCAGCAACGGGTTGGATTACATGCCTTCTCCCCCTTCTGCTCCACCTCTTAACGAGCAGCAGCCGTAACAATTCATTAACTAACAGCTTCCAATTGTTTAAACTCAAAACAAAAGAGGGACAAGAAAAAATAAATATGTAATTGTATATAAAAGTGAGTTTTATAACATATATGAGGATTTTATATACTTTTTTATATACTGCGCAGTCTCTGAGAGCAGTCAGAGCATCCACATGATTAGCTCAACGCCTTCCAGAGCTTCCAGAGCAGCTTAGATAAGTTGGGGCGTTGCCCAATTTAGCTGCAACGCTTCCAGCGCATGCGAATCACCAAGAGCAGCACCACGTCTACGACCTCCAGCACTAAGAGGCTTAGGTAATTGTGCCATATAAGCAAGTGAATAGGGCGCGTCATGTGGTCCATTAATTTATGTATGGCAAGTGCTTGGTTTTGTGCTCATTTAATAATTGCACGATGCCTTAAGGTATCATTACCAACGACGCACTGAAGCACCCAGCTACCCATTAACTGTGTGCGTTTATATAATTAACTGAAATCACAGGCCAAGCGAAGCCAAGCCAAGCCAAGATGTGGCAAGTTGAATGTATTATAGCTTCACCGGCGATACTTACTTCGAATACATACGCCCAATGGCAAGTGGCTTTTCAATTATATAAAGTCGAACAGGCAAATGTATGTTTCGGAATATTATTTAAATTAACACGCGTTGGAATGTCGGAAGCTGAGAAACTGATAGACTTAAGCGGCTGATAAACGGCTTCAAAACATACAAAACGTTCGATTTAACTCACAGAGTTAATAATATTATCGGCTTAAGACATTGTCGCCGATCCGCTTCGTTGTGTTCCAGCCGATTTATTAAAATGTCACAAACTAGTTTTCAATTCAAAACTCGACTCCACTTCACTTCACGAGTCAAGTCGAGAGTCGCAGCTGAGAGACTTTACCACTCTATATATATTTTGATCTTAATGCGTTATAATTTTGCTATAAATCAAACGCTCGGCTTATGACGACCGCCAGTTCCGCAGCCGTAGTCGAAGCCTCTAAAAGGCCTCTCTCGCATCCAGTTTCTAACACCTGTAATTTATGGGCCCCACAGTCTTTGTGCTTCCTCAGCAGCAGCACAAGCAGCAAAGCTATCGATCCATCCACTTCAATGCTGCTTCTAATACCTATTCCCAATTCCATGTTCAATTCTAATGCAGATTTCTATTCAAGCTATATCGATCGAACAGTAGCCTTACAGTTCGTTTACAGCTGGAAATGTATCAAATTGTTAAGCCGCGATAATGGCTTTTTAAAGAATTTCCCTCAACCTTGCGGCTTACGGCAGCCAACGTGTGCGGTGTCGCTTCTTTAGAGCCACCCAAATTGTCTACGGTTTTCGATAATTTACATTCAAATAGAACTCGTGTGCGGCAGCTTTCGACTCACGATCAGTTCTCAGTTGAGGGAGGAATTTACAGCCCTCTTTTTTGCTGGAATTGATTTAGACTTGTAGTTAAGAGATGAGAAATCAACTCTGTATTCAGTCGATATTCATTTTGTCAGTCATTCAATTCCAAATTCAACCCCGTTACGCCGTTGTCGTTGTTAATTAGAAACTATTCAAAGTCTACTTAAGTGCGCATTTCCTGTGTCTATGTTACTCTGTGTGTGTGTTGATGCGTAACTCCAAGTGGTTGAGAGTTCCGTTCAATGTTCTCTTTCTCATATCTTGCCGGTAATTGTAATTGCTCTGCATTTCAGAAAAACTAACGAGACAATTTGAAAATAATTGCTGCGATATCGCGGCCATTTAACAATGTGTCTGCTCATTGGTTGAATTTTTGCGGTTCGCTGAACTTTTATCTGTCCAAAAATGTTTCAAGTGCCTCTCGCACCACTTGAGAGAACTGTACTTCAGCCACTCGTGCTGTGCGGTCTGCGTGCCACACACACACACACATAGCAATGTCTGTGGTTACCATACTTTAGGCAGCCTAATTAGAGTCATTGTTTCTATAAAATCTATAAAAAAAAAAATAAGTAAGAAATGTGCTCGACTGAAAGATACCCGCTATGCAGTTTAAAGAAAACATAAACAATGCGATATTATAATGCAAATAAACTTAATATACCAAAAAGTACTACAATGCACCAAAAGCGATATTTAGTAAAAAAAAAAAATATATAGCAGTTACTCAAAGCAAAACAATAAGATAGCGGTATTACCATTAAAATATACGCAATAAATACTCAGGAAAAATACTAAATCGAAATACTATATATACTAACTAAAGTATACCAAATTCTACACTTGGTATAACGACATAATTTAACCATCGTTTGAAAATATACCAAATTGTCAACCATCTGCAGTAGATTTCTGTCATATAAAATTATTTGTTGAATAACTTCTTGCCTTTTGCTTATTATAATACTCTTATACCCTATGGATAGCATTTATATGAACTCCGAGTACTTCTTAACTTGATTCAAAAGTAGACAAACAAATACGTGATATTTGACTGCTGTCCTTCAACAAGCCAAATTTGATTTTCTCTCATCGTCGATTAATTAATTAAAATCAGTTTTGATTTGTGGTCATTTAGTTGGCTTCGTGTGTGCCCAGAGGCTGGCTATAAATTGGCCATGGATTTGGATTTCATTGGATGTGGATCAGGTTAATTAGTTGGCCAAACTGCAGCAATATAGCCGGCCAATTATCTAGCATTCAATCTGTGAGAGACGAGAATACTTCAAGCAGCAGCAGCAGCAGTTGAGTCAACATCAACAGCAAACACAATAAATTAGTTGAACAGCGTTTGGACCGTTAATGTGTATGCGAGTAGTTTGGTCTGTTTTGTGGTTCGTCAAAGATTTGTGATAATTGCTTAATTTAGTTAATCAAGTTTATAATGGGAACTCATGCAATAAGCGCATAAATCACTTCATTAACTCGCCGTCCCTGAGACTTTTTTTTTCCTTCTACTTCAACCGCAAAACATGGCGCATCATAGAAATGTGATTAGCATTTGACTGCAACCCCCGACCCCGTACCAATTGCAACCCCAACCCCAGGACAACATCACTTCACTTCAACGAGCTGGTAACTCATCCGTCCCACGGTGCGATACTCACATTTCACCCCAATTACCTTATCGCCAGCGAGCCACTTAATTTAGAATGTTTAACATGAATGCGCCGCAGTTCCAAATCCATCCATCTATCTACGATACCTGCCCCAACCCTCGTCTGAAATCCACCCCGTATTGTGGATTGTTCGCAACCACCGCTCAGCGCTCTGGCCGAGATTAACGGCTAAAGTCAGCGCCTCAACCCCCTCCCCTGACACTGTCTCTGCCCAGGCAATTTTTCGGTTGGCGTTTAAGTGTTCCCCAGGGTGAGATACATTTTCGTCGACAACAACAACAACAACAAGAACAGTTCGACTTTACATCATTTTCATGGTCGCTTCCATTTTGTTGTTGTGGTTACACGAGAGAGAGAACGAAGGAGGAAGCGAGAGCAAGCATGTAGTGCTATCTCTTGTGCGCTTCGCTCTGTCAAATATTAAATTACGCTTGTTAAATTGTCTTGTTAAAATCAACTCCGTAAAATAGACGCAATTTATCATATTTTAATGGGGTTCACTTCGGGAAAATTGCTGCTTATCTGCCTGAGATTGGGGACCGTGGAACACTTCGTAGTCGCTTCTTGGGAGCCACTTCCTCCTCACTTGCTCACAATCTGATCTCGAAGAGAGACCGAGATGGAGTTGGTCCACTCGATCTATGAATGTCGATGAGCTCAATGAGTTGTTGATTTCATTTGTAATGGACTTTTATTTCACTCTTCTATCACAGCTGTATAATTTTTTCATAGAACTCCCTGAGTCTTCAGCCTGCTCTCTCCCTCTCCTTGTCTGACTTCCAATAGTTCGTTCAACGCCTCCCTCGTCTGCACCTAATAATTGAGCAATTGAGTTTGCAACACGAAAAGCGTCTTAACATTTGAACCTCGGCTCAAGAGTTTTGGGCCACATTTTGTGGGCCTGGGTTTGGTTTTGGGTTGCGAAAGTTCCGCAGGATATCAGCGCATGGCTATTATCACATTACGAGCATATAAATTATGCCTAGACCTGCGCCAATGTTGGGTTTTCATTATATGCGAGATATATGACGGAGGAGAATGTCTGCTCCGCTCGAAGAGCTTCGATTATGGCAATTCAAACTAGCAACTGGCAACTGGCAACCGCACGATAAACGGGAGTTCCGCTCTAAAATTGGTCAAATTATGAAAGGCAGATTAAAGTAGAACGTTTCGTGGCAATTTATCGATTTGACTTGAAATTGCAGATGCGTCTTTGGTTTTTGCATCTCATCGAGCAGTGATGACGGCAATTTTATGCCTAAAGAGTTTGTTTTTATTATTCTGTGGCTCTCATTATCGGTCATCAACATTTCCACACTCCAAATTAGCCACTCAAAAAACTACGATTTCGAATGTTTCAAAGATCTTCTTTCAACCTTGCAATCACGCACAGTCAAATTTGAGTGCAATCTCTTCTTTTTTTTTGTTGCGTATGTTTATTGACGACAAATTATAATTAATTGCATTGATCACGTGATGGAGCTTGAGCTGACTGCAGATACATTTCAGCAGGCGCAATTTATGCTCGATGTGCAGGTGTGAATAGTCCATGCCACATGCCTCAGGGCATCAGGATGCGAATCGTGATCTCAGATAAAACGACCAAGCTTCCAAAAGTGCAATAAACGCTTACAACAACAATAACAACAACAAAAATGCAAATAAATAAATTTACGAAAAAACAACACAATGAAATGAGCAATACTCGAACATGCAATGGTCGACGCCCTGCAAACGACTGGAGACTGGGAGATCGGATGGGGATTGTGTATGTGTATGTGTGTGGACGACATGCCGGTCACAGCAGGACTCTTCGCAATTCAGAAATTGGCCGGGCAAACGCTGCACAAAATTATTAACACGATTTAAAACACTTTTATGGCATCGCCCGCTGTGAATGAAGTTGTTATGCATTTTATCGCAAAGATTTCGCTGAAATGCTGTCGCTGTCGCACTGAAGGAAGCACGAGCGTAGCCAAGAGATTGCAAGTGGGAGAGGTATGCGGCGAGGGGGAAGAACGGGGGGACTGCAACCAGTTGGCTTGGCATGCAAATCCAAATGAAATTAACGCCCTGTCCGGCAGTTTTAGCAGCATTTATTTAGCAATTCCACAGCCATTGGTTGCCAAGGCGTGCAAATCAATTTGGCATCGAGTTTGTCTTTGTCTGCGTCTTGTTTTTCCCCCTCTCCCCAACCCCATTGCCAATTGACTTTGTGACTGCGACTAGGCAGTTGTTGTGACTGGCGCATTTGACGCTTTAATTCCATAGAAATCGCACCCCTGAAACACACACAATAAGCCAAGTGAAACCGAAACTGAAAGCGAAACAAAAACAGGATCATTGTCGTGAAAATTGGTTTTAATTGTTTTGCCATTATGCGACTGTTTTTCTTTCATTGTTACGAGTGCTAGTTGAATTTTTGGTTTTTTGTGGAAATTATTGCAAATCGAATGCCGTCGCTTCCAGCTAAACAATCCACTCAAACAATAAAGATGAGGTTGCCTTTGAACACCTTTTTGTTGTCCTCTCGATTTCGTGTGAAATCAAGGTAAAAACAACAATCCAACAACCAAAAAAAAAAGGTGTTGCTCGGTGGCAATTGAAAGGTAATAATTGAGATACGAGTATCAGAGAACCAGAGTTGACAAAGGGCCGCCTGCCAAAGCACGCGTGAATATTTGTTATAAATTTGTCAAAGCGGCATTGGCCGATTTCTGACACAGACAATGAATGCCATTGGTGCCCAAGTCCTGGCAGCTCAACAGCTGCCAGATCTTAGCACGGATAGCACAAGGAAAGAACAGCAGCAGCAGCGGGAGCAGCAGAGTCATTGCATTTCCATTAATTAAAATGAGAGTCAACTTTATTGGGCATTGAAGCGAAGCAACAGAGAAGCGATGTGATAGTGTGTGTGCCACGCCCACAGTTGTCGCATTGTTGCGCCTTTGTTCGTCTAAGTGGACATCGTTTATTGCACTTTTGTTGGGCCTCCTTTGAAAATTAGTTGCGCTATTCAGACAGACAAACACACACACACACGCACACAGTTGCAAATCGAACACTTGAGCCATTTGCTGCCACTGCAACTGCAACTGCAATGCGTGTGCTGTAAATTACCTTGCCCCTCACCCAACTCAGATGTTGATTGCACCCACACGCTCCACGCTCTCCATTGTCCATTGTGCATTGTGCCATGCCATGTGTGGACGCTTCTCTTCCTCTCTCCCTCTCCTCACTCGATCTCGATCTCTGCCTCGGATTGCTTTTTTCCTGCAGTTGCCACATGCGTTGTGTGTTGTCCCCTCGTTTAGCAGCTGTTGCGCAGCGTAGCTAGCGAAATTATGTTAAATGACTTAATTTATTATGTTTGGTTTGCTTTCATTTCGTTGCCAAAATGGAACAGCAGCAGTCAGCGAGCGTATCACGAAGAGGGAGAACGCGTGCAATCCAATTGCAATGCGATTGTCCTGCGGAATATCTGATACTTTGGCAATATGTCGCGAAAGGGAGTGAATGAATGAATAAACGAGTGTCAATGAGTAAGTGTGAGTATGCATTGCACATTTAACATCATTTTTAAAGCTAACCCAGCTGACACTGAGCATTCTGCTCGCTGACTTTTGAGTGCGAATATTAAATAATATGAAACTCATATTAAATGTATGGTTCAAGATAGTTTTACTTATAAAATAAAAAGTAGCTGACTTTAGAAAGTTTGCGAATTTAACAACTTTTTGCAAGTTCAAGCTAAGAGAAAACAAAAAAAAATATGTATTTAAAAAAATAAACAATAAAAAATGGTTAAATATAACTTCTAAATCTTATTTTTATTACATTAAGGGATTTCTTATTTCTAGATCAAATATTTTATTTTATATATTTATATAGAACCATTATATTTATATACATATATTTATTACAAGAACCATTTATTCACTGATTACAGTAAAAATTAAAATTGTTAACTTCTTCCATTTCGCAATTTCGTATATAAAAAAACCTTGCAAAAGCTTGAATTGATTATTTCTTGATATGCACTTCCGGTATTCCAAATAATTGGCATCTAATTAATCTAACATTTAAAAAATTTAAAAATAATACTATTTACAAAATATATTCACCACACTGTACTGCGAATTCTTCTCCACTCGAAGCACTTTAATCGAATTTAAAGCAAATCAATTTTAAACTATATAATTTCCGTTTTATATTTCTCTATATTATGTATACCTTAAGTACTTAATATAAGAGCGGATTACAAAGTTTCTCAAGTGGATCAAGTGAATACCTGATTTAATTCCCTTCCTCTTCCCCCGAACTTTCGTTGCATGCCAATTTCATGGCAATGTTTCAACGAATGGCAACCAAAAGCAGCACCAAACACCTGCCAACGAAACGAAAACAACAGCTTGTGTGTATACTATGTATATAGTGTTTCAGTAAATCCTCTCGAGAGGAGCTCCAACTCTCCATCTTCGACTCCATCTGCAGTTGGTCATTAACATGGATCGAGCAATCGAGCATACTACAAGCAACAACTTGGCAGGCTATTAAGCTGATTGAGTTGAGTTTTTGAGCTCATTTCCCATTACGAGTTGATCAGTTTTGCTGCCTTAGCACAGCGAGGGGCGAAATGGGGAGAAATGACCATCGATCGCTTTAATTTTACTGCTTGTTTGCTTTCACACTCTCATTACAACAACAGCAGCAGCAGCAACAGCAGCCACTGGGAGAACGATCCAAGGTAGATCGGGTTCCAATAGTCGTTCCACTTTTCAAGCCCTCTCTCTCTCGCTTTTGATGTGTTACCTGTTTCCCTCCTTTCCTCACTTTTCGCTCGCTGGAAGCGCATTTCCCGTTTGCAATTTTCACTCTGTGGCCGTCTGATTATTATATTGTACGCACATGTTCCGCCATTATGGAGTTATTATGATCAATAAGACAACTTAAATGCTGCAATTAAGTCAGGCCAGCGCAGTTTTTTTTTTCTTCGTATTTTTGCTGCTCTTCTCAGATCGCGTCCCAAATTTGTGCCTCGCCAATGGCAACAACAATAACGACTGGGCAACAGGAACATCAACATACATATAGCATATATTTTTTTCTTCTTTTGCATCGCGTAATTGGCTCTTAATTCTCCTGCGGGATCATTTAATTTTACGAGCCCGGCCAATTGATTATAATGGACGCCATCAGACTTTTACAACATGCTAAATGCGCGCGTAAACAACTGGGTGAAGAGAGACAGCGAGGGGAGGCGCAGGATCGTAGTAGACCTTGGACCAGAGATCGCCTCACTGTCAATCAGCCGAGAGACAAGATTGAAGATCAAGATGCGTCGTCGTTCGATGTTCAGACCCCAGTCTCCACTCCCAGTCTCAGTCCAGTCCCAGAGTCAGACTACGACTGCGAGACTCGCTCGGCGTTTGTGTTGAGTGGCCGTCGCCATTAGGCAAATTCAGCGATCGATTGTGGATTGCGGATTGTGGGGCACGATGGAAGGAACGCGGATGCATCCGCGCGGTTGCTGCCACCAATTTCAGTTTTATCGACGGCAGCAATTTGCAGTTACTTGTGAACTACCTGAGAAGCCGTTGCCAGATTTTTTTTTCGTTGTTTTGGTTGCAGACAACACGCAGTCGGTCTTAGTCGCTGTCTCAGGTCCTCCGTCCCACCGGTATTAATAACCACAAAAAATAACGATCGATTGCGGTTATTAGAGGCAATTTGGAGAAACAAGACTTTGGTCTGGGGCTGGGTTTCTTTTTTTTTTGGATTTTTTGATAAATTGCATCAAATTTATTGGTTGATTAAATGTTATTGCACTCGCGCCTAAGTGGTTAATGATAGGCATGAGCATACACATAGGAAATCTTACGCTTATGCCATTAACTCAAAGATGGCATCGAATTAGATTTTAATTGACAAACACGTCAAACGAGTTGCAAACAAATTGAGCCCACTTCGATGGCTATCGGAGAACTGGGAATATTGTTCGATCGTGGCAACAACTTTATCAGCCACATCCTTAAAATGCGATGAGAGACGTGAGGCGAGAGACAGCGGCAGTCGCTATGGGCGGCAACCTGGCTCCATTAGCCTCGACTCGAGTGATGGCCCAGAAGCTATTGCCAGCTGTTGCCAATCCTCAAAGTCGTACTTCCTCCCTCTCTCTCTCTATATCTTACTCTTTATACGCTGTCTCCCTCTGCTGATCTTAATGACACTTAAATGATCGTTGTATATATGTCCATCGAGGGGTTGCTTTGTGCCCATTTTTACAAAAACTGACCAAGTGAGCTGGCAAATTTAGAGCACAATTCTGCACTATTCAGTTGGTTTTATATTTGCAGTCGTTTTCTTTTTGTTCTCGGCTTGTCGCCGCTTGACCGCTGCTCTCATTGCTGGAGTGTCAAAAGCAACCTTTTGACATTTATACCCACTGACAATGGCCAGTCATTTATTAGGCAAACAATGCCACTCCAAAATGCCCATTCGACAGCCGCAGGACTCTTAACAAGTTCTAGGGCTGCAGCAGCTGAGCAACAATCGAATTGCGAGCAGATCAGCAGGATGGCCATGTGCCTTGAGCTATTTAAATGTGCTTTAGTTGGAAAGTGTGAAATTTTTGTGGGAATCCATGCAGTTCGAGTACTTGTTTTAGAGTGCACAAAAGAACACTCAATTTCAGGTAAATAGGGATCATGCTGACAACAATTGCCTTGCTCTTAAATTAGATAAGTTGGCACTAAATCAATTTGTGTAAATAGTTTCTTTTGAGAATATTGGTTTTTGAATATAAAATTAATATCCTGAACTCTTAGTTTTAGACAATGAGTATAATATTGGAAAACTTTTCTATTTAACAAGATGGAATTATGAAAAAGCGAGCAACGATTCAGAGTCTTTTGCGACTCTTCCAAGAGAATCTCTTCCGCGACAATTCCAGGAGAGTCTTCCGCGACTCTTCCTGGAGAATCTCTTCCGCGACTCTTCCTGAAGAGTCTCTTCAGCGACTCTTCCTGGAGAGTCTCTTCAGCGACTCTTCCTGGAAAGTCTCTTTCGCAACTCTTCCTAGAGAGTCTCTTCCGCGACTCTTCCTGGAGAGTCTCTTCCGCGACTCTTCCTGGAGAGTCTCTTCCGCGACTCTTCCTGGAGAGTCTCTTCCGCGACTCTTCCTGGAGAGTCTCTTCCGCGACTCTTCCTGGAGAGTCTCTTCCGCGACTCTTCCTGGAGAGTCTCTTCCGCGACTCTTCCTGGAGAGTCTCTTCCGCGACTCTTCCTGGAGAGTCTCTTCCGCGACTCTTCCTGGAGAGTCTCTTCCGCTACTCTTCCTGGAGAGTCTCTTCCGCTACTCTTCCTGGAGAGTCTCTTCCGCGACTCTTCCAGGAATGACCCTTGCGACGCTTTCGGAATAAAGAATATTAAGAATTTTTAATATTAGATAAATATCCTAAATATAAAGATTAATATCCTAAAGATTACTAGCATATATCCTGAATATATTTCGTATATTACTGACTTCTCAATACACTTAGTTACTTAGTAAGCTAAAGACATCTTGAACAGTCTTACAAAGTTGACTCTTATGCAGGTATTTGCATACTACTCACGAGTTGGCAAATTGCTGGTTTCATGTAGCGGTCATTTGGAATCGTGTCGGTAATTGCAGTTGCCAAATTAGACCCCGAAAAAAACAACGAAGGAATAATATACAAGCAAGGAATACATTCAGGATGAAGCTTTCCCTGTATTATTGATGAAGCCCATGAAAACTTATTGACAGGCCGAGTTGCAATTGCCATTACAATTACAATTACAATTACCCAAAATGCTGATCGAGCCCGTTGGCGAGCACGCACTTGAATCAGAAACAGCCAAGTTGCGAATATCTCATTAAACTGCATTTAACGAGCGAAGCGACGCGCTTGCCAATTGCCAGTTGCCGGACTTTAACTTCGACTTCGATTTATGAGCGTTAAAATATAGCCACAATAAATGGGCGGCCATCGAAGCGCAAACTGGGCTAATGAAAGCGTTAATGTAACGTGGCTTTAGCCAAAAATAAAATACACCGAGACTTATAAGCAGAATGAATGGAGATGAGACTGTGGAATGTGAATGACTGGCTGCTATTTGTTTTAAATCATTTTGGCCAAATGCCAAACATATTTCATGCTCGAATATAGCGCATACGCCTCCGTGTGTGCCACGTAACTCTCGAGCAATGCCAAGTTTCGTTTTGGGCCATATCTTTGCTGCTGCCTTTGCTGCAAAAAGCACAAAATGAAAACAGGAATTTGAATTTGAACGCCAGACATTTGGGCGTTGCACGGTTGTAAATTCATTTGTTAAACGATGCGCTCATAAAATTTGCGCCCTTTTTACGGCACTGGACGCTGAACACTGAACTGGATCCCAAAAAAAAAGCCACGACTCGATCTGTGACTTTGCCTTGAGAAGTTGCCAGCAAATGCACACACACAGGACACCAAGCACAAGGGGCGTAACTTGGACTCCAGCTCTGACTGCGACTCATCGTTGGCAATGCCATTCTGTTGTGCTCTGGCATTGCCATAGAGTGCCTGCCCATCCTCTCCAGTTCAGTCAGAGTCCAGTCCCAGTCCCAGTCCCTGTCCACCGGAGGCACTGAAAGTTCAACAGCAGCGCGATTTATTTGCCAGCCGCAGACGGCGCCAGCTGAGGCCCCTTTTCAGTTTCTGTTTTGTGGGTAGGGGCTTTCGCTTGCCACAAAAACTTAACACTAATTATACGTTTTGTTGGCCCCCCTTCACAAATACACACATACAAGCGAAATGAATGCAAATTGTGTTGTGTGTTTGTGGGCAAGAATGAAATTTCAGCTAATTTGGCAAACATTTAAATATACACACAGCAGAACGATTTAGGTTGAGGTGTTGTATGCCACATAAGGTTGATCCACATTCATTTGTTGATGCCTCTCACAGCTGCCCCCAAAACTGACATTCCACTTCCACTTGCAAAAGCAACCACAGCCAACTGAGCGTGTTAATTCGACATGTTTTTCGCCAAAAACCATTTAGGGCCAAGTATTTGCACTGCGTGCGGCTGCTGCGACTCCAACTGGTGCTGCTGCTGCTGCTAAAGCTGCTGCTGCTTTCGAAGCTTATGTGGATTTCATGGAATAAAAACGCGCGTAAAAAACGTCAAATTGCAACACCTCGAGGGCACACACACTGAGCACACAGAGCCAAGAACCAGAACAGCAGCTCAAGAGACTCGAGAGACTGCAGTGTAGACTAAGGCAAACTGCTGGACAGAGTCCATAAGTCAGTCGCATCTTTCGCTCGTTTCCTCCTCTCTCTCTCTGCATCTGTATCTGTATCTGTGCGCTCCTTTTTGCCATTCCCATTCCCTGTAGCTGTGGTGCCTGTCTACCCTCATAATAATTGCGTATCTGGCAGATGCAATTTATCCGTGAATTTGTTTTTAATTTTCAACACATTCGCTAATTTGATTTTTAACTTCGTTTCGAGCACTGCCTCGGTCTCAATCACAGGCAGCCCGTCCAAATTGCTACACCTAATCGTGGACGTGGACTTTGCTGCTGCTGCTTCTCCTTGTGAACGTCGCATCGTCCAACACCCGCTTTCATTTATAATTTTTGTGCAACTCACTTTGTGCCCAGTGTCCACAGCATTCGCAGCCTGTTTCCCAAGTGCCCATCGCGAAGTCAGTGCTGGTGATTTCTTTTTTCTCCTCTTGTTGTTGTATCTTTTTTAGCTCTTGGCCAAGTTGTGCATGGGGCGCTGCTTGTTAGTCGCGTAATTTATGTTCCACCAGATACTCGTTGGCGTTGGCTTCAGCCATTTCAGCCTCCCCTTTTGCTCAGCTCTGTCCCTTTGGTGTCTTTGCTTATTCTCTTATCCGTTCTTATCCATGGGCCGCGTTGTTTGCGCAGGCGCAACCCAAACAAATCGATTTTCAACGCAATGCGACGTACGTCGTTACTCGTTGCAGCTTCTTCTCTCCAGCTTCTCTCTCCTCTTCACTTCGCTGCAGAATTGCACAGTAAGCGTGAAGGGATTAAGCCTTATTAGTGCCTAAGACAAAACTGTCCAATATCTAAGCTGAGAATGATGTACTCCAATCAAAGTTTGTGCTTCACAAGTGTAAATCCATTTTCCTCTCATATCGTTAATCGTTACTCTTAGACTCCAAACTAAATTCCCAGTTAACTGACTGGCTGGTTACTCTTCGTACAACACTCGTAAGCTACCAGCCCACTATAATCCACACCTTAGCTTTATTGCCAATAATTTTTAGCATCGACCAGAAGAACACGAACCGGAAACATAACAAATCATAAATTAAACCCTCGTTAAGCGAACTTATTGCACTTGGGGGCTCAGCTAAAGATCAGCTCAAGTCGAGGGGGAAACGGAGAACGGGAAACGGGGAGCAGGCCAGCAGGAGGAGGAGTGTTCAGGGCAGGCGTCTCGTCCATGCGCCATAACTTGGAACCGGACTCAACTCTGGAGTGTGAGTCTTTTGGGCCCAGCTATGGTCTGGCATCATTTGCTTCATTTTATGCCTTTCAATGCGGGGCTGTGAGTTTTATTTTATGTTACTACTTGTTTAAATTATATTGCGCTATTAAGCGAATTTAATGAAAACGCTGCAAGGCGAGCGTGCGAAACGAGCCAAGGACGAGAAGTGGGGCAGAGTTAAAGTGTTGCCAGGGTAGGTGTAAAGTAAACTTCAATTTTTGCAGCCACACAATTGTTTTTTTTTTTTTTTTTTGTTTGTTAAACAGCAGTCACAAAAAAAGAGAGAGATTTGGAGATGCATTCCACAGAGTCAAGCTTACTTGCATGCCGCACAAATTGTGCTTAATCCATTGGCATTTCATTATTAAGCAATTTTCTGCCACAGAGGGGAAAAAACGCCAAAAGTTCGCTGGCCAATTTAAATTTTTATGCAATTTGTACAAAAATGCTGTTACTTTTGCGCAAAAGTAGCATAATTATTTCCGAGAATGGTCGAAAAGGGCGAAAAGCGAACGAAAAGATGTCAAGCAAAATCATTGCAGACGACACATTATCCTCACGACGAAATGATGCTAATCCATCACAGACCCACGTCCCGCAAAATGTCACTTAAGCATGCGAGAGTCACAGAGTCGAGAGATCGGTCAGTGGATCGGGATCGATTTGCAGCAGACACAAGACTGATATCATTTGTGAGCAGGATGAGGACAAGCTACGAGAATGAAAACGACAATGAGAATGGGCAGCGATTGCCATTGTGCCCTTGTTTGGAGCGTAAACCAAGTGCGATCAGCGATCAGTTATGAGATCTGAACAAAAGAACTTAACTGTAAACGAGGGCACAGAGTAAAGGGAAGACAGAGAGAGACTCTTGAGCACGACGCAAAGTCTGGCGATGCCCGATCTTGAGCTCGTCGTACTCGATCAGTGAATTATGCGCGACATCATTTTAAATCGTTGTAGCAACGTCAAAGCTAAACACCGATCACAGGTCAGCACACACAACAAAAAAAAAGCCCCCATTGTTTTTGGGTAGCAGTCGTCGGGCTGCCGCCCTAATTGATGCAGCACGGCCATAAATTTTGCGATCTTGCAACGGATCGAACGTCGTTTCGACGTGTTGGCCTTTAAAGTTTTAAGTTGAACTGCCCCAAAAGAGCGCCTAAATATTGCCATGAATACATCAGAGCACAGACACATCCGTTTCACAAGTTTACGTTTTCAACTATCAAACAGGAGCAACATCAACATTTTATTAAACACGTAGTTTGTGGCACTTTGGTACTTCGGACTAAAACAGTGAGTATTCCACACCAAGTGGCAAAGTGCAAAGTGGCTCAGTGCCATGGCAAAATGTCCATTAACCACAAGGTTTTTCCCAACTTCAACAGCTTTCTCCAAGTCTAGAAGTAACACTATAGACTTCGTATGTGTTCTGTCCTTCGATAGACAATTGGAGAATACCTCTGTCAACCTTCATCCGATGCCGTTGGCAAAGACGGACATGTGCAACATACAAGCGAACTATGTATGTGCCACTCTTTAGCACATGAAGAAAAAAATTTGTTTTGATAAATTCATCACCATCTTGCGGCGGCATCAGATCGATACTCTTCGGATATCAGATCGATACTCTTCGGATAAAACGACTCCGTTAAATTTGCCGGATCCGGATATTCGTCTACTACGCTTAAAGGTTCTGCGATGTTCTTATAAAATGTACGATCACTCGATATACCTCGCATATAATCAGTCCACCGGGAATCAGTCATTTATCACATGCCCTATAAAGTGAGTCGGCACAAGACCATAACTGTAAAGGAGAATTTAAATAAAAAGAATTTGAAGGATCAGGGAAACTAACCCTATCCATTTGGACAGGTAGCCGGAAATTCTACTTTGGCAGACGGAAATTGCGCTTAAGAAACGCAGCCAAAAATAAAATACTTTTTAGTTTTCTTTAAAACTCTGATCAGCCTCTTGACAATTATATTATTGGCCAATGCATAGACAGCTACGGCGCCTACCTTGACGACCAAATAGCAAAGCTGACCGCTGCGAGTGCTAATATCTAACACAATCTATTATTTAATCTATATCTATATTTAATAATTTATAGAATATTTTATGCATTTTTAAAAGCACTCTGACCCTGCTTTCGAACAACCAAAAAACAACTTTAACATCATCTTTTATTTGCTCCATTTCTTTACTTTTTAATTCTAATGGCCATTTGTAATTGAAACCTATTAATTTGTTATAGCTCTAATTGCAATATTATATTTTCTATTTTTACAGCTGTGATACAAATGCATTCATTGAAGCTTTAATTTAAACATTTTATTTTGAGTTTCAAAGTTTCAGCTGCAAGCAATTAATAATTATTGACGAATTGTATCACAAATTTAAATATTTTATTACTCCAAAGCCACTTCAAAATTCTAAAAATAATTGTTAGATATTTATTAACTACAGCTCTACTTTCTATTTTTTTAATATTTATTTTTGCTGTCACTTCACAGTTTCAACTACAAGTATCTGTCACTTGTGCTCTCAACACAAGTCTCTTTCTTATATAATTTAACAGATTCTTCATTGCACACACAGATCACAGTATCACAAAACAATTTGTAGTCATAAACATGACGTAGTGTTTATGCTTATCATGCTGCATGTCCCTGGAGACACAGCTAACAATTAGTTATGAGCCCAATGAAGTGCTTTGATAACGAGACGTTTTATCAGCAGGACATGTGGTTGAGAGTCTATGCAACGAGCCCTTAATTTATGGACGACTTGACAAATGCCGGCAATTTGATACCCAACAGGCACAGCAAGTAAGAGTCGGAAAGACGCAACTCGTTTTCATTATACAAATTGAAATGTTTGTTGCATTGATCTTGGCCAACTTGCTTATGGCATTGTTTAGAATTTTGTTAATGTGCGCCACGGGGAACGCGTGGTTAGTTTTTATTTTTGGCTGCTTTGACCAAAATCAAAGATCGTCTCACATTTTGTCGGGTTTGTTTTGTTTGCGCCAGATAGTCAATATATTATAATCATGTCCAATATTGGTGTGCATATTAATAACATGAACTTATAAAGCAATTTTATGGCATTTTAAAAACGGCCATTAACAAGCCAGAGAGTGGAGTAGAGGGATGGTAAGGGAGAGGGAGAGAGACACGCCGTGCACAAACACAATAGGAATTGACACCGCACCTCGAGAAATCTTCCAACGCAGAGACAATGCCAGGTCGAAAAACCCAAAATTGTAAATAGAGTTATAAACACATAACAGGCGCTCATTGTGGACACTAAGGCGCTGGCTTTCACAAATTTATATGGGGCTATCAATTAATTAGAGTTGAGACCCCAACTTCAAATTTTCACATTTCAAAACGATTTACTGTGGCTTGTCTTGGCTTGGATTGGTTGGGTTAAGCTTGATGACTTTACCAATGCTGAATGCGTGCCGAAATGAATTTGTTAAGAATGTCGTTAACATTCACAAATGTCTACTTTCTAAGACCAGATTTTTGATTGCCTTCGGGGCGCAATTTGGCCTGCATTTAACGGCCCATTTTATGATAGTTATTATAATTTCCAAAGTGCTGCCACAGAAAAAAAAACACTCAAATATTTATTTATAAACACTAAACATGCGATGCATATCTGAACATAATTATTATGTAGTTGCTACATAATTAGTATTTTTTGTAGAATCTAGAATTTCCAAAAAAAAAATCAAAATTTCGGTAGAGATCATTGTACCAATAAAAATAATAATCCGCTTTTAAAGCGGGTTCGTCTCAGTTTCGCTTCGTAATGAGGTTAATTTTATGTATATTCCATAATAAAGTTGAATTTGAATCCCCAAAAAAGAATGATATGCCACCAACGCCTTGAACGCGATAACAATAAAGCTCCTCATAATCTGCCAACACCAAACAAAATCTTTTATGGTTAAAATTTAATGACTCTATAAACCACTTTCACTGCCAAAACCAAAAAACCAAAGTTAACAAATTGTGCAACATGTGCCGAAAAGTCGAGTGCATAACAAAAATTAAAAAATAATAATAAATGAATTGAGAAAAACAATATAATTCGTCATAATTTAAGCGTGTCGTAAAAATTCTTCGTAAGCAATCGCAGCAAATGAATGAGTTCATTAATCAATTTTGTCACAAAGTTCCAATAAAAAAGAGCACCGCATATGTCAGTATATGAGCATAATAAACTACTATGATGTTATACGTATGTACATACATATGTATAAGTTTAATGTTACAAAGTTTATTTTATGCTAATTTGCCATTTTTGGCATTCCTTAATTAGTCTGCAGGTCTCGGTGTCCGGTGCTCTATCCAATCTCTAACGTGGCTTAAAAAGCTGTTAAACGCTTGGCACAAATCAATTAAAGTTTACAGCCAGTGGGACACGGTGGGGGCAGAGAGGAAGCGAGACCGTGACAATGCCACCCACTGTGCGCACGAGTGCAAATAAAATTTGGATGACGCTTTGCATATCGATTATCGATTCGACGACGTCGTCGTCTATTTCTCTCGTCTGACACACTTGCTGGGAGGGCCAAGTGTATTTCCAAATGTTTAACATCCAATTATGAATAGAGATGGCACCGAATCGTGTTGTTTTCACCTGCTGACCCATACACAAACGTATAGCATTTAGCACAGCACACTCGTAAACCTCCTTCCTAAAATTTATGGCTTAATTATGCATTATGCCAGCAAAGTTGCCCGCCTTGGAATTGATTGCACACACACTCGAACACAATTGTCATAAATGCGTATGAATATGGGTACACAATATGAATGCATTCGAGTCGTTACATGACAGCTTGCGAATTGTAACAAATGAGAGGACGAGGGTTCCTTTTTTTTGCCGGGGGTTGGTTAACCACTTTATGATGAGCTAATAATAATAACATGTGCACAATGCACAACCCTCCCAACAATGGCCGCAACAACGAAAATCACAGGCATTTGTAAGTGGTTGATCACTCTATCAATTTCATTATTCATTATTCGTTTACAGTGTGCAACAAAGTTGAGGATAAATCCAGAGTTGAAGCCGACTTTAAACTAGCCAACACCTTTTTAGACTTAATAATGTATATTAAAACATACTTTTGTAAATAAATAAGGTATCAAAAATACACGTTTTCTGGCGTCGCAAATAAATTGGAATAATCGATAGTTAGTGTTGTTAATCGTTGCAAACTACGATCGCTGTGAATGCCAATCACAGGTTTCGAAACTGAAAAATAAACAAAAAAAAATTATTTAGAATTTTTGGGGTTTTTTCCTAATAATAATAAATATTTGCATAAATTTTTAGAATTACATTAACTTTATTAATTAATTTACTTCACTTAATTTATACCAGCACCTTGTTTTGTTTAGTTTGGAAATTAAATATTACAAACAAAATAAGATAGACATTTTTATATATGAAGCGATATGATTGTTGGATTTAAAAAATATAGAAAAATATTTATTTTTTATTGAAACAATTAATTTATCAAAAAAATTGGGTTTAAAAATTCTAATACTAATAAACGTAAATAGAGGTGGGATACCAGCTAAATTAACCTTAAAAGTTTGTGAAAAGAAAATTAAATGCGACCAACACTTGGATTGAATTCTATGCAGCTTAGTGTAAAAAACAAATAATATTTCATGGCCCAATCAGTCATCGATTATAACTGAAATGGTTGCATTTCCAATTCTATATATCGTTCCCTCTTTCCAATTGCCATCTCTACTCTTCACTGATTATTGTACAAATTTAATGGTTGGTATTGGCAAAAATTTGATTGATGCAATAATTGCTGGAAAAGAAATAAATTTACTACTCCGACACTTGGGAATTTTAATTAGAACGCCTTTGTTTTGTGGCGATAAACACATTCGAATAATTCAAATAATATGTGCAAATAAATATGTGTGTCTGTAATACAGACTCTGTATATGTATTTCTTTGCCACCAAGTGCTTTGGCCCCCCAATGAATTTGTTGCCAATTAGCGTTCCCAAGTGGCCCACAGTCGTTGTGTTTGGCAGTTTGGCACGATTCGAGTGCGCAAGATAAATTAGCAAATTTTAATTTGATTTCCTTAACAAATTTCCCGTCTAAGCGGCTTTTTGGCTGCCTTGTCTGCTGCTGTGTTGTGGCTGCAACAAATAAACTAAGTGAATTTATGGCCACAGGGCCACAAGCAAAGGCAAAACACACGTGTGTGCGACATGCCCACACATTGACACCTTTTGGCTGCTTGTGTGTGGACCTCCTTCCCCTCCAGGTTTGCTACAGTTGCTGCACAAGTCCCTCGACGCGCTTTGTTTTTGTTTATGCTGGGCAGGCACAGCGCTGACAATGCTCCATCATGTCCAGCGTACGTGCGGCCAAGCAAATTACAAGGGGGCAAACAGCAACAATAACAACAACAACAACTCTCCACTCGACGTCACCTGCAGGAATTTCCAAGTTGTGGCCACATTGTCAAATGCCATCAAAAGTTTGTTGGACATGTCGTAACATTAATTTGACATTTTACTGCGTCAAGGGAAAACAAAGGAAGAGCACACACGAATTATTATGCATAATCATTTGACTAGTCCTTTAAAAATCTGTCGAACCGCAAACGGACACAGGACAAACATTAAATGCATCAACAGCTGTCGCTCGACCCGAAGGATGCTGCAAGGTGTTGCAGCTGCTGCAAGCTGTTGGAGTGGCCTAAAAAGCACATCTCGTGATCAGCCTAGTGAATCTGATTTGTGGTCAACAGCAGCCGCCTTAACCTTGTTAGTCCAGATGCCAAAAACTGCAGCGATTAATTTGCTGTGGTTCCGATAATTTAATGTTTAATGTTAATCAGATCTCAGCTTCCATTTCTCTGCTGTTGCAGCAGCAGCTTCAAAAGTAGGGTGGGAAACAAGTACAGAGCACTTTAAGGATGCGTACTCCACAGTTTTGATGGGCAGTCCAATTTGCGATACCCATTAAGCTAAACTATTCCCTGTTTAGTTGGCTCTTTTGCTGACGATGCAGCTTTTAATGCGTTGCCATTTGCGAGGCAATCGAAACGTGCCGCAGCTTTGTATCGAGTTTTCCTTTTTTTTTCGATTACTTCAACTTGATGCGTCACGCAGTCGCCATTACGCCCGCTGACACGCCCACGCGATAAACGCCGAAATCCTTAATTGCCACATGAGGCATGAAAAAGGAAAACAATACAAAATGCTACTGGAAACAAGAATAAAACTTTGTGGTGGTGTTATGATAAAAAATACTCGATGTTAAAAATATCACTCAGGTTGAACCGAGCAAAAACATTAAAATTAAAAAAAAAATTTTAAGATTAAAAAAACAAAATGCTACTAAAAATTACAATAATAGCATTCAGTTTATTGTAATTATGTATTAATATTATTCAATATTATATCTTAACCCATTCACTAAGTTTTAACTGAGATAGAAAAATGAACATTAAAATTTATACAAGTCAAAAGTTGAAGGAAATTCAGAAAGCTTGTCGAAATAAGAAGATAACTTTGACTCCATATTATGTTAAGTCGCACCTGAACTCAAGTTAACTGAATTAATATGAACTTAAAACTAATGATTAAATCTAAACATAATTAAATCAAGTTAGGAAATTCAAATTTATATAACTGGTACTTCAAATAGAAACAACTTTAACATAGTCTGACTTTAATGTAAGGCAAATAATACTCGATATTATATCTGAGCATAATTTATCCACTGAGTTTAAACTGATAAAGGATATTCGAATTAAAATGAAAGTCAAAGGTCGAAAGAAACAATAATATACATTTAATGCGATGACTTTTGACTTAATGCTAAAAATGCTCGGTGTATAGTAACTGATCATTCGCTGTCGGTGTCGCCGGTGATGTGCACGAAGGGCACCTCGATCTTGTCCAATGCTGATGAAGTGTTCTCGGAGTTTGATTCTTCCTGCTGCCGCTGCCTCTTTCTAGCCGCCATGTATTCGGATTTTGCCTTTAAGTAGCCATGATCGAGCTTGCGTTGATGCTGCGAGTTCTCAATATGCAGCATGCCGCTCTTGAAGGCACTGCTTGTTCTGCGCTTCACATCGCCCAAGCGTGCCTTGTGCTTCTCGTACTCGTAGAGCTGATAGATGCCCACTCTGGCAGTGTTGCTGGTGCCGTAGAAGAACACGTGGTACGTGCTCCGGTTGTCCTTGTACATAATACGCGCTGGCCAAGGACGATAGCCACGTACTTTGGCGAACACAAAGTCGCCCTCTTTCAGCTGACTCTGCTCTCCTCTTTTAAAGCGGTGACCCATTTTTGACAAGCGTGATTTAGATTTGCACAAATTAAACTTTGCAATTCGCTGTGAACGTGTTAGTGTGCTTTGCCAGTGTGACCAAAACACGCCACGCACGTCATGTGCAGTGTTGGGCAACGCAACGAAAACAAAATTAACATGCCAACAGAAATTGGGTCAAGCGGTGTTAATGTTTTCTTAATAAGCTATGATCAGTGCAAAAGAGGCGACATTTGCATTGGCTTCCATTTGCTAGCCTTCCTCAAAGTGTGTGCTTGTGTGTGTGTGTGTGTGTAGGTAATTCTGTTTAAGATTTTCGCTCACGTTCGCCGTATTATGCGCAAATTGGCTTTTTAAATTGTCGACTTGGTTAAGCTAAACGCAGCTACACTTTATGGCCATGTTCCGTGCTGCATTTTAAACCATGCGAAATTCCGCAAACTTACATAGGTCTCGCCCTCTTTCTCTCTCTCTATCTCTCTTTCTCGATAACCTTGTTAGCTCAATTATAATTAATGTAATTGTGAAATTGCATTATTTAACAGCCATAATTACAAGTGTGTTTTATATGCAAATTGATATTATGTTTTGCACCTTTACATCTCTTTTCAGCTGGTTAACTAAGCTCTCTCTCGTCATAAATATGATCAGCTAGAGTTCCACTTAGATTGTGCGTGCTTAGATAATGCCCGAGTATATTTAAAAAATCATTGCGCTGCCCACACCCACTTGACTGTCACTGGAGTTGACAGTGCTCAGAATTCAATTAGGAAAAGCAATTTACGATCCGGCCACGAGACATAATACCAAGACCAGCAGCAAAGAGCAGAGCAGAGCAGAGAGAGGGAGACATGGACAACATGGGCTCGTAACCCGCCACAAAGCACATTAAGCAAACAAGCCGAAGGCGGCACGGGGGCATAAGCTACGCATGTAATTTGTAAGTAATTTTTTCAACTATCAACGTCCCAGACAAACGACGACGATGACGACGTCGTCGTCGTCCACGATGGCCACGCACTTTGCCAGCCAAAACGCATTTACAAGTGAGCAGAGGAAGAAGCAATATAGAAGAAGGAGACAGGCACAAGCCAGCACGTTAAGTTGAAAAAATTAAGTAACGAAAGCATTGAATGGCCAACTGAATGACTCTGGGAACGACCAAGGCACTTGGAGAATGGACAGGCAAAAGAGCTAGGCATAAATTATGAATCATTTAGACGCTTCCTTATGACACCAAAACGAAGAAGCCACCACCACAAGGCAGAGTTGATACATGGCCAACTAGGTGAGGAAGGTGATTAACAGACAACGATGACGACGACAACGACGACGGCGATGGCAATTGCCTTTTGCTTCACTCTCGTTTTGAATGCAACAAAAAAAAAGAACTCTAACTAGTATTTATGATATGGTCTCGTGCCTTGACTTTGTGCCCAATGTGTTTAGCTAACTGTCGACTGTCAATGCCAATTCACAATTCACAATTGCAATCAGTGCAGCGGCGAAATTGAGGTGTGATCTTGGTTATGGCATGCCATAAGCTTGGCCTACTCACGCACCAAACAAAAGACTTCGAACACGAACTTGGCCGTGCAAGTCACACAATTTCCTGAATCAGCCGCACACATACACCTTTTGCATAATTTGCAATAACTTCTGGTCAAGACAATTAAAAAACTCTCTAATTAAGTGATTAAAAACGCACACACACACACAACATACATGGACATCAAAATTGTGGAAATATGCAAGTCAATAAAACATGCGGCATGCAACCAGAAACCCGACACAGCCCACGCAGGAGGTTAAAGAGGGGAGAAGAGAAGGGAGGGAAGGGAGCTGCAGTTTTTCCAGGAATAAACACGCTTTTGCATTTTAATGCCGCGCAAATGAGGCGCGAGCGACAGAAGCGAAGTTGTGGTAACGAGCCGCGTTTGGCCTGGTCAACGAATATTGTGAAAAGGGAGGCATGAGGTGTTGGTGTGGCTAACACGCACACACACACACACACTCTCGCACACGCACACACATAGAGTCATTGGCAATGGCTTGTTTCTGGCTAATAAATGCCTTTTTAATGAATAAATCACTCAGAGATAAGCATCTCTTAATAACGTTCATTTAAAGCAGCGAAAACAAAACACAGTCCGGCTAATAAACAAGCCAACAGCACAAACATAGACAACACACACACACTTATACGTAATGCGTGTGTGTTTGTGTGAGAGTTGAAAGTAGCGCCAAAGAGTTGGCGTTGATTTTGAGCATTTACTTTGAGCAAAGTTTGAGAGATTGGCGCTAGAAACGCAATAGCTGTCTAAGCGAACTTCCATCTTTCAGTGGCTGCTGCCCTCCGTGATCCTCCTTCCTCCCACCCCTCTCCATCCTCTCTTTGGACACGCTGTCTGCTCGCTGTCTGCAAGTGCCACAAATTTATTTGTATGTCTTCTTCACGTCAGTCGACTGGCAACTTTACTTTACAGCCGGCCACAAACTTCAACTCGCAACCAGCAACTCAGCTGTCAGCTCAACTGGGCTGCGATATGATTTTTTAATAATTTCTTGGCATCGGCATTGCACATTGGCTCATCCATTCCTATGCGAAGCACGCTGCTTACGGGGGCAGCAACCGCGTTCTCAGACTTGTCCAGTGCGGCAATCATCAATGTCAATTAAATGTTAATGCCAAATTGTTGAGATGAGCACGGCGTCTGGTGTCTGTGTGGGAGTTGAGACCAGGATATAACCATTGGAATGCAAGGTGTCTTGTGCAAATGAAGTTATCTACCTCACTTTCTCTCCCTCTAGAGACATAGAGAGAGAGAGAGAGACGCAGGTCAAATTCGCTTGACCCTGCCACAATTCATTGGCCAGCGCATAAATCTTAAGCTAACGCCTCCAACGCGCAAAAAATCTACATATTAACGCCAGGCCAAAGCCAAAGTTAAAGTCAAGTCAAGTCGAGTCAGGAATCAGGAATCAACGGACAGCGCCACAATTGCCACAGACTGGATGGGGCCAGCAAGAAACGACGATCACTTACTTTATGATCACTTGAAAACCAATCAAGCATAATAAATAATATCAGCGAGTGGGGCACGCGGGGCACACAGGTTGTGCCCGGCGATATTGAAAATGGCACACACACACACAGCAGACACACACTCGCGTACACACATTAAATTATATTCACACTCTGGCCTGCAGAAAATGAAATGGTTTTAAATGCAAACGAAAGCCAAACAAGCTGATCACTGCAAGATCAGCAAACAGAACAGCCAAAAAAAAAAAAATGAGAAGAAGAAACCAATGCAGCAGATTGCAGACTGGAGGCTGGAGGCAGGATGCATTCTGGCGGGAACCATCCATCCATGGGCCATTAAACATGACTCTGGCAGACACACAGACCCCAGTCTCAGCCTCAGTCGCAGTCTCTCAGTATCATTCTCAGTCACAATCCCATTCACAAGCGAATGGCCAAAAGGTGAGATCTGGACGTGCTCTCGCTCCGCAGGCAGCCGCAGCAAAACAAGAACATCGCACAGCACGTTCGACATGGATGCTGCTGCTGAGGCTGCTGCAACTGCTGCAACGATCGTTCGCTTATCATCATAACAATAATGTTAAAGTGGCAAAATGGCAAACTACGAGTATTCGTATTCTCAAAATGCATAAAATTTATATGCAACCCGCCCGGCCACAAACTGAGATTTGTTTCTCCTATAAGTTTGTATTTCCGCTTGATCCAAGAGGGCAATAGACATCATCTTGGACGTTGCTAGACAGCAGAAACTAATTTCAATTCTTCAGCTGTCAATTATGTTAGAGTGAATGTCCATTAAAGTGAATAGCTGATATGTTGTTGGCGATTAAATGTTTATTAATAATTGTGAAATACATTGAAGAATTAAATTAAATTACATCTGGCATAAAGCTATGAAATGTTGATGTGTGATTATTAAAACAAATAAATAATTGAGTGTTTAGTAATATATTTAAAATAAATTCATTTAATGACGGTTGTAAAATTCAGCAAAAGTCAAATAATTACATTCAATTAATGTTGAAAACAAATGAATAAATATTTTAATAAAAGTAAATTTATTTAAAAGTAAATAAATAAATGAGTGTTTAGTAATATATTCAAAATATATTGATCTCAAATAATGTTTAAATAAAATTGTTAATTATTTTCTGAATTTAGCCATAGGATTATCGAAGCAAATAAATATGAAAGTTTGTGAATATATTGATTTAATATACATATGTTAAAAATGCATTTAAAATTAAAAACCTAAATTGCACAAATGTTAAAATAATTTCAAAGTATTTGTGGCAGTTAAAGAATTCAAATAAATAACTAAATGTTTATATATTTCAAACTTAGTGAAAAATCCATGTTAAATTTAAGAAGTAATTTAAATTAATGAAAGCAAAAAAACGTTGAAATATTTACATAACTATCGTAATAATTTTAAAGTTTGTTCCTTTAGGAAAATAAATAAATAAAAGAACTATAAATTTCCGACATTGAAAACCACTTTGGTGCACCATTTTTGCTGTTGCGTTGACAAAATTGCACCAATCCGAAACTGGTAAAGACAAGTTCTGGGCTCAATAGGTAGACATTTTGGCATACATTGAGTATCCGCCCCGTTTAATCCCTTGCATGGACAGCAAAAGTCTAGTTGCAGGCACTTTCTAGGAATTGGCAACGCCCCCCTTTGAGTCAATGGAGCGAAATCGATGGCCCGCTAGCAAAGCGCATAATTTAAAACAGTTATCAACATTGTTAGCTTTGTTGTGGCATCTTAATACACAAGTTAACAGGCTAGGCAAAAGCAAACAAACAACAAAACATCATTGATGAACACAAATAACAAATTTGTAGAAGCGTTGAAACTTGTTTAAAACACCTCAGGGGAGGAGCTGTCGCAAGTAGCCAGCAACAACAGAAACAGCAACAACAACAACAACAACGTGGCCATAACAGAAATCAAGTCACAACAAAAAATTTAAATATTTATACATTTCAAGAGAAATATATTTGTGTATGCGAGAGAAACGAATGGGGACTGACGACTGGGTTACATTTCGCTTTGGCGATTAATTAAAGACTCATTAAGAATTTGTTTAACTCAAGCGATTAATTAAAAGGCTGTTAGACGTGAAAAGGGTCCACAAACCACAATGCAAACAGAAATCTCAACAAAACACGAAGAACATGTGTCGCCAGGTGAAACACATCACACTAAAAACAACCAAATGAATATATTACTTGCTATTTTAGCTTGGAGCAAAAACAAAAGACTTAGGCGACAAACTTGTCAAGGCAACGACAGCTACAAAGCATTATGATCGATCGATCGAATTGTTTTCTTTGTTTATCTTTTTTTATTGTTTAGTATATGTAATTAAAGTGTGCTTTTACCTGCGATTAAGCAACATTTTTTGATCAGTAAATTTGTTCATTTGTTTGCTCAGGTTATCAATATTAATAAAAATGCAAGATGATGCTTCGGGCTAAGGTGAAGAAAAATCGCTTGGGCAATGGAATTGAAACGTCAAGAGCCGAAATTGGCAAAAAGGAAAACGACAAAGTGTTGTTGTTGCTGCCGATCTTGTTACAGCCACATGAATATTAACACATTATAAGCAACGCGTGCGTTTGAGTGAAAAATGAACTCAAACGAAACCAACACACAAACACACGCACACACACTCTCACATTTTGCTGCTTCTACAGTGTGGCGTAAATTATGCAAAGTCATCAAGTCAACGTTATCCAAACATCAATTGCTTGGACTGACTTCTCGACTGCAGCCGTTGCCTGGGAAAATTAGCATAAGCCAAGCGCGATACACGACGAATAACTTGGATGAACGCTTTGCCCCGTAGGGCAGCCAGGCAATTCAATGCCAGGAATGCTGCGTTGATGCAGTCACTTTGATAGCGCGACATTAGCAGCAATTTATATGCAAATGCGTGAAACAAGCCAGGATCGGGATCGGGATCGGGATGCGAACTGGAGATTGATGGGCTCATTTCATAAGATGATGCAGGAGCTGATATAGCCTGCAACGGTGAGAGCGAGACAGCAACATATATTCAGCGTCATTAATGCGAATCATTAGCAATGCTCGTCGATAAGATCGGGTGCAAATTATGCCGATCGAAGTCTCTTTCTTTCTCATTTGAGCAGCATCTTCAGCATATTGCTATTCGCCGACAATGATTCATGAATCATTTCCACATACGCTAAATGGGCGGTGAGTGCGTAATTTTTAATTGCCAATTAAAACTGGTTCAATTAAGAAGTGAAAGTTGCGAAATATGTACTTCATTTTTACGTATTTAAAAAAAAGTCCTTGATGTGTTTAAAAAATTAATGCCAATAAAATATTAATTTATCATAATTAGGAAGACAAGATATAAAACATATAACAAGTAATTTAATAAGTAGTTTTGGTGAAGTCTGGCTATACCATAATACAATTTCATTTAAGATAAAAGTGATTACTGTAAATATACATATGTACAAAATGAAATTCAATTTAAATGCATTTCAATTCGCTACTAGCAAACCAAATGAATTATCAATTCATAGCGTATGAAAAATAATTCAAATAAAATTAATTCAAATTCAAAATACTTTTTTCGTGTGTTTTCTTTAAGCTTTACATACAAAATTATTACTTTTACATTTTATTTAAATATTGCTCAACAATTCGATATGGAGAATCTCCTCAAACTGTACAGTTTGAATTTAGCTGCACGCAATAAACGAACAATGCAAAATACATCACAAGTACATGTATTGCTAATATTCTACTTAAAATTGTAGTATTTTTATACAAATTCTGAATAATTAAAAAATCTAAAGTTAACTAATGTTTTTTAGTAATTTGCTTATTAAAATTCACACCAACTAAGTTCCAAACTAAGTTAGCAGCACCATAAATATCGAGTAACACATAATGCGTCTGCAGCTAGGCGATACTATCGTGAGTAGCAGTGTGCCCATTTATGTACCTGTTGATACTAAATGTGCCTTGGTATATTTTACTACGAAACCTACGGTCACGCAGTTCAGCAGTAAATAAAGCCGTAAAAGTGATGCAGAACTAATTAAAATTAATAAGAACTTGCAGAATGGGTGAAAATATAAATTTGTTGCGTGCACTAATTAACTGTGCAGAGAAAGCAGCAAACATTGCACGCACATGTCGCTCCAACAGTGAACTGCTAGCTCTGCTGGTCCAGGAGAAAACTGGGTCCGAGGCTAACGAACGTTTTGAACATGACTTCAAAACTCTAGCTGATGTGCTGATACAGGAAACCATTAAGCATGAGATTGGTGAACTATTTCCAGCCATGCGCGATGCCATACAAGGTGAAGAGTCGCCAAATTTCACAAACAAACTGGGCCAGAAAGTGACAATTGCTGTGGGTGACAATGAAGCCGCAACCGCAGCATGCCTCAGCGCTGTTCTTGGAGATGACCATCAAACTGCATCCAACGCACTTGCTGCTGAAGTGCATCGTAAGGTCGTATATGACAACGCTAAGTTGGCTGACATTCCAGAGTTGCCAGCAAAGCTTGACTACAGCAATTTGGGCATTTGGATTGATCCCATTGGTAAGGGATTTTTCTGCAAATGAATGTTGTATAAATTAAAATTTACTATCAATTTTCAGATGCCACTGCCGAGTACATTTCGGGCGACACTGTGTTCACCAATTTTCCTGGCATCACATCGACGGGATTGGATTGCGTCACAGTGTTGGTTGGTGTCTATGAACGCGACTCTGGCGTTCCAGTTATTGGCATAGTTGCGCAGCCATTTGCCAACAAGCTGGAGGAGCATGTGTACAGCACTTCATTATATTGGGGCGTCTGCTTGGCCAAACAAAAGCCCACAACTGCCATAACTTTCCTGGCCACGATGACCGTGGCAAGATTGGCATTTTTTCCAGCTCTGAAGATGCCAAAATACTTCAGCGTTTTCGTGACCTAAAATACGAGCTTGCTTTCTCAGCGGGAGCTGGACATAAAGCACTTAAGGTGATTACCAATGATGCGGACGTTTACCTGCTTAGCAGGGGATCCACATTCCGATGGGACACCTGTGCACCTCAAGCTATTCTTCGTGCTCTGGGTGGCGATGTGCTCAATTATTCCGAAAGTATCAAGGAACAAAAGCCCGTGCCATTAAAGTATCTCGAAGTGGAAACCGACTCTGATTGGAAGCGCAATGTGAATGGTTTGATAGCTCTGCGCGATCTCGAAGCAGTAAAAGAACTGCTTCCCAAGCTGCAGGAGAATTAAATTTTGTTTTACACTTGCTGTTGTATTATATTGTTGTACATGTTTGTATCAAATAAATAATGGATCTCAATCTTTAAACAAAACGTAAAAATTAAATTTATTTAGTTTCATAATTCGAATGTCGATAGCGCAATACACATTTGGTGTACATTAAAACTAGTAAACAAAACAGATCGGGACTTTTTCATAGCGTCATTGTTTTAAATTGAATTTAAAGTAATTAATTATATTGAAATTAATATTAGACTTCTTCATATCGTCATTGTTTTAAATTAATTAATTGAATTGAAATTAATATTAGACTTCTTCATATCGTCATTGTTTTAAATTAATTAATTGAATTGAAATTAAAATTAGATTGATATAAAGTAAAAGTAGGAAGCCAATTCCTAAACAAGTTCCTTAGATAATATTTTGTCCAACGTCGGAATGCGTATAAGACAAGTGTTGGGCTCCGATCCAAGCGAAGCAATGCAATTGATTTTATTTTTGGCAATAAGATAGTCTTCCAGTAACTTGAATTTACCAGACTTGTCAAAACCTGAAATCGAATAAAAAATAATCTAAAATCTGTAAAGTCTAAAACGAACTCACCGTCTATGAAGCATTTGGTTGTAAATATTGGTTTTACCAACTTGGCTGGAATAGGTTTTATATTCTCAATTGAAACTATGGCCGTGTTGCCGTAGTCGCAGAACAGAATGTTCGCTTCATTATAGCTGACTTCAATACAAACGCCACGATACCAAGAATTGTCCTCGCTGAAAACTGCCAGACACATTTCCCCGACGCTATAAGTAAAGCAATATATTAATTGGATGGTATATTTAATTTATCATTTAGTTACTTACTTGGGTATATAACCAGGCAAAAGTTGCTGATCAGAAAGTCCAATCTCCGCCACAAGATTAAGCAGATTTTGAAAATTTTCAGCAACCTTCTCATTTGCAAAATAGCAACCAAAAACAAAGCCAGTCTTTTGCATATCCACAGCAGACAGAATCATAACTGAGATTTCCTCGTTAAACGGCAACAGCTCGTGTTTCATGTCATCAAAGTAATGACGTTTGATTGGCTTAGCCTTTGCATCGAGAGCCAAAGCCGGACACGGTGTACTAGGTGGCGATGGTGGCAAAGGCGGTAAGGCAGAGATTGGCACTGGTGCTGCCTCTGATGTAAACATCAAGGGCAACATCCGAGTCATTAGCGAATGCGGCTCCTCATTAAAGCCCACTAAATCAAGAGTGCTGCATGTGGAGTCGGAGAACTCAACGAGCAGTTCCGACTTTTTCTCATAGAGATTTATTAATAGATTGAGAGCTGATGTATTTGGGGGCACAGCAGTCGATGGAATGGTGCAGATGTTTTTGATGTTAGAGCGACAAAGACTAACTGGCAAATGCTCCAAAAATGCACAAGACTTGCGCAAATATGCGGCAGTCACTAGGTGATGAATGCCAGTGTCAATGTTGAGCACTCGGTAATTTTCGTTGTCCGACTTGGATTTAACCTGTCAAAAGATAATTTTAATTACAAGAGAACGCTTCAAATTAAATTATGTTACTTGCCTCTGCGCGATAAGCTCCTCGATTAGGGCAGATAACAAGCACAATGCTGCCGACTTCAATCTCGTCAGTGTTGGCAAATGGAGCACACTTCTGTTGCAGCTGCGTGAATATATTAGAGTACTCCTTGGTTTTCACAGAGCTTATGCAAATCTCTTGATAGTTAACAACGTTTGTAATGTAGACCAAGCTACCGCTTGCGATTGGCTCGCAAAAGTATTTGCAATTCAGCTCTTTAGCAAACTGTCCCGTAAAGCTGGCTACGCGCACAGCGCAAATTTTCTCGTTGTGTGCCAATAATGTGCCACGAGCGTTCTCCATGTTCACTTCATCAAACTCTATTGCCAGATCTTTTAAGTCTGAAAGGCCGATTGCATGTTCTTTGGGCAACATGATGGCAAATGTTCGCAGTGGCAACGCGAACATCTCGTTGGGAATGCGCAGCACCTCATGAACGATGGAGAAGCAGCCCTCATCCACTTCGTAAATCAAATATTTGATAGGCTCTTGAATGAAATCGATCAAGAAGGCACGTCGTAAGCCTTGTTTGGTGCGAGCTGCCACAAAGATTGGAAGCTTAGCGTTCGGAAATTGTATGTTAAATGGCTGAGCAACGCTGCCGTTCAAAATGGATTCTAGCTGTTCGTTGAGCTGGTTCAATTCTTTAATTTGCATCAATGCCACTTGCGGCTCCTCGCGCTCCACATTGGTTTCCAAATTTTTCAACCAAGATACGCCCGCATTCTTCGCCAGCATTTGAAGGGGCAGCAACTCCAAGGGTGCTGAGGTATCCTTGAGTTCAGCAAGCAAGATGCCGTCCTGGTTCTTGGTACCTAACAGACGCAAGCAGATTGTCTTGTTTTCGTAAAACTCGTGCTCTACGTTCTGAGGAAGCATCACTTTGAAAGCAAAAGCTTCAATTTCGGCCATGAGCGGCACAGCCAAATAGATTTCGTCAATATCGAGCTTGATAATACAGCCCCTGTCAATGAGTCGTACCCTGACGCAATTGAGCTTCGGTTGCATTTGCATTATATCGCCCCGATAAAATTGCTGTCTCCAATTAACACCCACCAGATCGCCAACTCCCAAGTTCTCCATGCGGCATTTATCCTTAAGCACCATGTCCTGAGTTAAGCGCTCCAGGCGCTCAATGTTGGATGATTCCACTACCCAAATGGCGCCGTTATTGCTTACGTAAGTAATGCGACATTCGAAGAATTCATTTGCATTCGGCAATACTTTTGTGCGCCAGACACAACTCAGATTAGTGTCGATTGATTCGGCTTTTTTCGATGAAGTATTATCGTTTTTTGCCTCGCTGGCCGTGTAGTCAATGCTGCAGTTAGAAATTGACTTCTCCAAAGATTTAACGGAGCCATCAACTTTCGAAGTTCCTTCATTCATAGCATCCGCTGTACGGGTAATAAGAGGTCTGCAATGATAGCGCAGTTTTTACAATTCAAATCGTACGCATTTAATGAATGTCCCTATCATACTTACGGCATAGTTGTGCAAAAGTATTTATGTCGCTGCCAATCCGAGCGCTGACAAGAAGCTTGACAATAAGGTTCGTTACAACGCTGGCACATAAAAGTGGCCGCATTTCCACAAACCACACAAGTCATTTTTTTTACGTGAATTTAATTTGCGGATTTCAATAAAATTCTTTTATTTCGCAAATGATCGAAACACGCGTGTTAACGAGTATGCACAAAACTAATATGGCCGATCTAACGGTTGTTTGTCGACTGCTGTGAATTGGGGACTCTAAATGCAGCGAGTATCTATTCCAAACTGACGGATTGAATCATAACAGGTGCACAAACAGTTATGCCAAATATTTTGTTTAACTAAATAAATATTAACTTTAACTTTCAATATGTTAAACGTTTCAAAGCGCTTGATCGCTGAGCTTGCCAAGAGTATCGATACTTTTTTCTACTTTTTCCTACTCTAGCTGTACTTGGCGGCAGTATCTTGAAAATATAAAAAAGCGAGTTATCGTTCTGGGTGAATGTCACATTTCAGGTCACTCATATTTGCAGTGTTTGAACTCAATAATTTATATTGTTTACAAAAATAAAATAAATTGAAAGAATGACGATCTGTTTTGCTACGGTATTTTTTAAACTTTTTTGTAGTTCAATACATCAGTAAGACCGTATGTACAAAAGTGTATTGGTATTTTTAGTTGAAAAAATTAGACATCAGAAGGTCGATTTAAAACTAATAAAAAAAAAATGTATTTTGAACAGAAAAGGGTAAAAACAATTGGGAGGAGAACAATCAAATGATAAGAAATTTCCATGAATTAACATCTGAATTTAAATTAATTACACTAAAATCTCTCTTACCGTTACTGAATAATGAAAAAATCTTCTCATTGCTTAACATAATATATTATTTACTGGAAAAATAGGCTCAGATGTTTACTGTTTCTAAATGTCATATATTTTACGCAGAAAAAATTTGTATCTGAGACAATATTGCCAGATATTATGAAAAAGTAATGCCATCAATATTTCATATTGAATGCAGCAATGTGGCAACTCTGCAATTGTAACGTCTAACAAGATACAACCATGATACAATTATACAAGGTAGTGCCGTCGGAAAATAGCTTTCGTCAGTGCGCATTCGGATTTCGACGCAAGAGGTTGTCTGCGGACGAATTTTTTAGCGCAATTAACCCTTATGCAAAATGACTTTTTGCCATGTATGCCGTAGACACGGATAGAACTAAAACATTTAGAGAATTCTCATATATATTATTAATATTGTTCATAAACAATTTACATTTAAAAAATATGTCAATTAGACATTAATATTAGCTTCTAAATATGCAAATATTAATTGCATCGTCTAAGGGTTAACGCGCATTTCATTGCCGTCTCGTTCACACTACCACGCTGTGCCTCTTTCACTCGCACTCATTGCTAACATAGACAGGGGACCAGCTTTTTTCCGACGGTACTACCTTGTATAATTGTATCATGGATACAACAAGTGTTCATAAAAGCTTTGTATTTGCCGTCCTTTTTTAACTTACTCTCTGCGTGTTTACAAAGCGGACATGTGAAAGCTAAAGCAAATTGGCTTTTTCTTTATTGGCTGTCAGACAGAGAAAGGGAGTCGTTACCGGCCATGCATTGTTGTTGTCTGTTGTCTAGCAACGTGTGACGATTCCGTGCAATTAAGCTGCATATGTTGTGGGTGCTTTCAAGTCGAGACAATTTGTCTCGAAGGCAAAAGTGTATATTCGCATATATGTATGTATGTATGTATGTATGTATATGTGCAGCAACATGTGTGTGTGTGAGTGTGTGGGTGTATGTAGGTGAATTCAATTTCGTGTAAATGTGTACACATTGTTGTTGTAAAGTTGATTTGCCGTTGGTTACAGTTCGCTAATGAGCTGCAGGAGCTGTTGAGTCACATAGGCTGATAAAGGCCTCGGCTCACATAAACTTGAGCTGGGCGCAGGCGTCACGCACGCACACAAACACACCCACATATGCATGTGTGTGTGTGTGTAGACGTAGTGGCTTTAATTGCCATGCTGCTGGGCAGGCAGGAATGGGACAACACTGTTTACTTCGCTTCACTTCGCGTCGCACGTTTAGTTGCCAGCCAGGATGGGATTTATGTTTGCTGTACATGAATGTTGTACAAACAATTTAGCTGTAACTGTGACACATACACACACACTCTAACTCTAACACACACATACACATACACATACACATACTCACACATGTGGCGACCTCCATTTAACACCAAACGTGTCATTTGTGGCCATTTGCTGGTTGCTTGTTGGTTGTGGCATTCTCTTCGTTTCGCTTTATGGTGTTGCGCAGCTTTTGTGGTCTATTAAGTGGCTCGCAACAGTAAATCAAAATATGTGCGTACTGCATATAATCTTTATGCGGCTTGTTCAACATGTCGTATGGGTTATTTTGAGGCATATAACACTTGCCTCAAGTGAGCAACAAGCTGTAGGCAAGCACAACTGGCAGACGGACAGGCAGCATTGCCCATTTTAGTTGACGTAAACAGCACATCCCATAAAAATGACACAAAGTGCTAACAAAACAGTTTTAAGTGCAAGCGAAATGAGCGAATGACAGCATGGCGAAATGAACATCGTCGCATTAACTGAAGTTCATTATAAGTGAAAACAAAACAGAGTGGGATAGAAATGGAGACAGCAAAAGAGAGCAAAAAAGTGAAAAATTTGTAAAACAGCAGTCAGTGAAGCTGGCTTTGCTGCATGCAACAGGGGGCAGCTACAGCAATTTTCGCTTGCAACGATAAGTCGCGGACTAGACAAACTTGCAACGACGATGTCAATGCCAACTTAAGCTTACACTCAGCGAATGAAACTGATTTTTCAGATTCTATTTAATATATAGACTTGGTTGCAATGATTTAATTCTGCTGTCTACCTTCTTAATATTTAAAATTTGTGCATATTAAATTTTTGCTTACATATAAATATTTAGATTTCAGAAATGCCGTACTAAAAATTTGTTTGCAATTTTTATATTGTTTCTCATTTTTATATTAATAACTAATATATATTTCAAGATATTAGCTTATAACTTGAAAAACGTTGAAAGTGTATCATTCTAAATGAATTTTCCAAATTTCATTACGATGGGAAATAAGATGTAGAAAATAAAAGGGCTAAAACATTATGAAGGAAACAATTAATGATTTGGACAATTAAGAAATAAAAATCGAAATTAGAAAACCATAAAGTAGTAATCATATTCAAGTTTATTGATCGGAGTCAAGTTCTGGCGGTCAAGATTTTAAGTAGTGCCATGAAAAGTAAAGTGAAGTTTACAGTGTAACTTTATAACTTGCTTAATTTAATTTCATCTCGCCTTGCATTAAACTTTGCATTGTGTACGCTGAGATCAGAATGCGCGCAGAGATTTTCTGTGGACAAGCAACAGGAAGCCACAACCGTGACACACACACACACATACTTGTGTATATGGATGGATGGATAGGTGATACCGCAGTGCATAAAGCTGTCTATATACAGCTCATTGACTATGTGTGTGTGTGTGTGTGTGTGTGTGAGTCTTTGAGTTTTTATTACGGAGCACATAAAAAGTAACGTTTAAAAAGCAAACCGACTGGCAAAATGGGAAATGAGCATCGCAACGCATCGCAAGGCATCGCTTCGCACAAATAAACAAATTAATAAAAGGCAAATAAAAACAAACAAAAAAAAACAAAAACCAGAAGAAAAGACAAGAAAAACACGAGTCATAAATTAAATAGAAACAGCGAAAATTACTTACCCAAAAGAGGCTCCAACAACAACAACACCGAAAACAACAACAAATGTGTCCCCTTTGCTGCGGCTGTCAATTTTTCGTAGCATACACACAGGCGCACTTCAAAAAAAGGAGTGGGCGACGTTTGCTGCTGCTGCTGTTGCTGCTGGTGCCGGCGCGGGACGGTCGTGGGTGTTACTCCTACAGTACGGTCGGAGTTGAAGCGGGAAAAGGATCAGCAGGGGGAACTGAGTGCCAGCACGAATAATCTACTAGCGATTTATTTGTTGCTGTCGCCGCAGTCGCTGCCGACGCTGCCGACGCTGGCGTTTGCTGCTGCTATTTTTGTTACTTCTTTTTCATATTTTAACTTACTTTCAACAAATGCCGACGACGACGACATCGACGACGCTGCTGTGCCAATGGGCTATAAAGCAACTGCTGTTGCTGCTGTCGCTGCTGCCGTTCGGCTTTTTCTAGTTCGTCACCCAGCGAGTTCGTCGCTTGGCATTCGTTTGCCACAGTCGTGCGTTGTCCTTTGCTCCTGTCGGTTGTGCACGCGCTCGCCAGCTCGACAATTTGTTAACTTGGTCCGCGAGACACGTCCAGTGCACACCTGTGCGCGCCACTAGGCGCTCGCTCGCTTCTTGCTTCACGTCGACTCAAGTCAAGTCAACTCAAGCCAAGTCAAGTCAAGTCAAGGGAAGAGAAGCACGAAAAAGAAACGTAGCAAATTTGCACCTAAATTGCTTTAAATTATCTGCCCAAAAAATTTTGGCACGCGCGGAGTTTGCATTCACAAGGACTCGCTGAAGTCGAGATGTGTGTGTGTCCGTGTGTTGTTGCTGTTGGTGTTTGTGAGTGTGTGTATTGTTTACGCTCAGCTGCTGCTCTGCATCCCAGCAGAAAATAAAAGAAAAACAAAATAACCGCTAAGTGTTTTACAAGTTGAAAGCATTAAGTTCGGTCGCTGGAAAAGAAAAGAGCGTCGGTAAAAATCTCTGGTAAGCATTTTGGCTTCTTCTTTATGATATTGTGGGACACCCCCGTCCACAAAAGTCTTTTAATTGTTAAGAGTGGGTTCACTTGGTTTCAACAACAACAACAACAACACAATATACATATATAAATTTATCAAACATTAGTATGAGTTATCATCTCAGCGGTTTTCTGTGCTCACATTCACGTAAGTATTTAAATGGATTTTTGCCCCTTTTGTGTTCGGGCTTGCGGCTGCTGGCTTTTTCATAAGTTTTCTTGATGCTGGTTTGTTGTCGTGTGCTTGGGCAATATCCTAATCTTCATCTCTATTTCACTGACTGCTTTGCTATCCCTTAAAGTACGTGGTTAGGATTTGTGAAACCCTCAAAGCGAAACCTGTGCGCGCCCTGCGGCCTCCAAGACACCGACGTCAGTCACCTCGTGGCACCTTTCCCAATGCCTTGTCGACAGCATTAACATGTTCATGTCCTTTCACAAGTGTCCTTTTTGCTTCTGCGTGTGTCGTGAGTTGTGTGTCGTGTGTTGTTGGCCGTTGGCAGTTGGCGGCGCGACAGTTTGTCTTTATGCTTTCTGAATTGTTCTCCATTTGCCTCGACATCGACTTTGACTTGTCTTCCTCCTCCTTCTCCTCCTCCTTATTCTCGTTCTTCTGCTCCTCGCGCGCTACGCATAAATTTTAATAGTTTTCCTATGCTTTAAATGGCCCCCCGAGCAACGCATTCGGGTTTCTGTGTCTGGCTATCCGCTTTTCTGGGTCGAGCCTGGCTGAAAATTTATTTTGTGGAACATGCCTAAAAATAGCACACAAGGCACAAGGCACACGGCGCGTATCCTTGAGAGTGATTTTCAAAATAGAAAATTAATATTTCACGTACCAAAATAACCGCTGTTGTTGTTGTGTATGTGCACTTGTGATGGATATCGAGGGGGGCAAGGGAAGGTGGTTGGATTACTGCGGCAGCATATTGTATATTTACACATCATGGTTTTTCATTTTCGTTTTCGCTTTCGTTTTTTATTTTCCAAGATTCATTATATCGCAATACAAACAGAATTGATGCAATCAATATATAACAGCTTATGCTTTTGTTTGCTTGGCCATAAATATTGTATAAATAGATTAAACATGATGTTATTAAATGTAATTTCAAATCAAACAATTGCAAACTCAGCAAATTCATCTCATTTCTAAAGCAACACCAAAAAAAAGTATGCAACATTTATGGCCACAAATGTAATGCATAAACTCATGAATTCATAAGCTGCTTATGTGAGAACTTAGTTACTTATGTTAAAACACCTACATTTATTTTTTTGGCTGGTTTGTGTGTGTTTGCGTGTAAAAGAGAATTTTCCATGGCGCATTTCATTTTAATTAAGCAGCTAAGTGTCACGTACTCCAGTTCGATTTATTGTGCATTAAGAGAACTTCTCTCCTTCGCTCTTTGTTTCTCTCTCTCTTTCCTTTCAGCATGCGATCCAAGCTTTAGTTGATTGTAATTTACCTTTTTGGACCTTTGCAAATGCCAAACAGGAAGTTGTGCAAAACAAACAAAGTTCATAGCTTTTGGCAAATTGCGTTCGCTTAGCACAACTTATACACACCTTCCACACACACATACACACACACACAGAGTTGCAACTTCGTCCCGAAACTGTGGCCACAATTTGAATATTACTTAACTTTTGTGTTTCCTCCCCGACTCCCTCAACAATTGACCGCACAGGAGCTTAGGATACCTGCAATCCAGCATCAAATTTGTTGAAACAACCTGCGGCAGCATTCGACCCAAATCGTTCATGTTTTCAATACAAACTTTCACAAATGAATTATGTGCCATAATATTTTGCTTTTGAGCCGCATTTTCGGGAGAGAGAAAAGTTATCGTATATCAAATAGCAGGCAAAACTGTGAACGCCTCAATGGCACTTAATTAAACGCTCTGTGCCAAACGCTTGCTGATTGCCCAAAACACGAGATGTGCGGCAGCCAAGAGGTTCAATTGTTCAGCAACTTTTTCAATCGATGCCACATAAAATGGTGCAAACAATTCACAAATATAATGAACAGACGAGCTTAGCTGAACTGAGCAAAGATCGAAAAAGTTGTCGAGTTTGCCAGCGTCTATTTAAGTTTGCTTCTGCTTTCAATGCCCTTTGAAGTAGTTAATTAAGTGATTGTCTGATTGATGGCCAAAGTCAAGTCCAGTCCAGTCGAGCTGAGCTGAGCTGCGAAGAGAAAAAGATGTCTGTGTTTTGATTTTCATTGTATCGAGTATTTAGCTATCGAGTGACGCTTCCTTTGGCTTTTTAATTGCCCACAACATGGCAAAGGAAGAACCTAACAATGCTATTAACAGCCAAACAGCAATAACAACTTAAAGCTGTCCGATCGATGGGGCAGGGGGGAATGCTGCAAGTGTCAGGGTCACTTAGACGAGACCTAAAGAAGGTTCACAACACAATTTGCCAAGCGAGCTGCAGTGAGCAGGATGAGTTTCAATTCAAGTTTTGTATGTTTGCTTTTGATTGATAGTCGAGCTGGACATAAAATATGACTGCGGAATGGCATGATGACTTTTCTAAGGTCAGCACGTGCATTATTGGAATTCACTGTGCGAAATTTGATTTGGAAGAAACTTTTGAGTAGGAGTGTAATCAATTCAGCACTTGAACATTGTTTTGCTCTTAAGCTAATGACATATTAGTAAATCGAACTGCTTTAGTAATTAAGCCAATCGATTTGCATATGTAAATTGAAACGCTGTGTAACTTTAACTACTTAAGTGGCGTCATAACGCATACGCAGTGTTGTCCAGTTGCGACAACTCATTGTTTGCATTCCAACTAGTATAACTGGCACTCAAAGAGACACAAACACAAACACAGGCACACAATGTGCTTAATGTCAAACAAAACGAAGTGACACAAACGCAAAAGAAATAGGAGAGGGATGATAATCAGACCGAACTGAACTGAACTGGACTGGACTATGTGCCATAGAGTGTGTGTGTGTGTTTGCGATTGTCCATTGTCCACATTGGCTCCACGGGTGTCTGTGTCGTGTGTTGTGTGTCGGCTAATGGCTGGACACCCATTGGTTGTCAGCTGGAATTTGGTTAGTCAAACGTTTGTTACATTTGCTGCACGTTTCTCGCTGCTGTCGCTAAAAATACAATGCCAGCGACAGCTCGTTTTGTGTATCTAAGAGATACACACACACACGACGCCATCAGCATCAGCATCAGCAACATCATCATCAGCATCGCTAACCTGGTGAACTGTTTGGCTGTCAGAGCAGCTGGTTACTGCTTCAGCTGGTTACAGACAGCCTGCCTGCCTAACTCCCAGACTAACTGACTCACTGACTGAGTGACTGACTGACTGACTACTGCTGCGCTTATCTAATTATAGCTTCATTACGGCCACTGCGATGAACTTAACGAGCAAATGGAGCGTTCGTAGTAGGTGTAACAGGGCTTAGCACACACTGAAGGCCGTCGCATCCGACGGCATAAGCAGGCTGTTGCCGTTGCTGTTGCTGTTGCTGTTGCTGTGGGGCTTACTAGGTCTAGGACATGTGTGCTTGCAACCCTTGGCCCAGACAGTTATTTATTTTCATCATTATTGCTGGCAATATTACAGTTTAGATAGTTTTATGGCATCTTCCTACCTTCATACACAACGTTGAATCTTGATGACAATGTAATAACATTGTAATCAGGCTGCGAGTTAGCTTCATGTCAATACTCCAAATAACAGACATTAGGTAATAAGTCCACACAGAAATTGAGTTCATTAGCTTGTTGAAGAGATGGAAATCAAGGTGTGTGTGCATGTGTGTGTGTGTGCATATATTTCTCGTTTGTCTCGTTGTTATATTTGCAGCAGGTGATCAACATCCTCGAATTGAGAGCTGCCTGTCTCACTCACCTTTTGCTACAATTTCGAGTACATTGGCAAATGGCAACTCAAATGTCGGCTGACAGCACACACATCCACACACATACACGTACACACCTTCACAGTCTCTTGCACACACACACACACATTGAAATCGCTGCGACCCAGTGCCATTATTTTATTTTATTTCATTTGATTCGATTTACCATCACATTTCACTTGCCCGCTCAGCTCAGCTCAGCTTTTGGCTTTTGTTGTTAAATCGTTTGTCCATTTTCTTTTTTTCTTTCTCTCTTTTTGTTGTTATTGTGTTTTGGCGCCTCGCTTGACGCTGATTGAATACAAATACAAATACAAATAAACAAATGTCGCCCACCTGCATGTAAATACAAACAAAACGCTTTAATATACCATCAAATGATGGCATGTCTGCCAGCTGAAAGCAACTGCCATCGGGATTCTTAGCTGAAGCGCACAACGCTGTAAAATTCGATTTTCAACATTTGCTCGTCATTTTTTTTTCTTCTTTGTTTTTTATACACTTTTCTCACATTGTATTCCCTCTTGCCACTGCCATTGTCGCACCCGAAAATCAGAAATCAGAATAAATCCAATATTTGTGAAGTACAAATACCCTCTAATTTAAAGTAAATGTTTATCTTCATAAGTATCTAGCAGTGTTTTTAGTTTAGTCGTTCAATTTAAAGCTTCATATAACCATTAAACTTTTCTAAAATTATCTTGCATTTATTTATATTTATATATTTATTTTGAATTTAATAAATACACTGAAAAATAAAGTTCTAAAGTCAAGATTTTGGATTAAGCACTAGCAATTTTGGTCTAAAAAGTGCGTAAAGAAAATGCAAATCTTAATATTAGAAAACAAATCTTGATGTCAAGAACATTTGATACAAAACCCAAGTTTATTAATAAGAACTACTAGAAAAAAGAAAAACTTATAGTTTTCAAACCAAAATGGATGAAAAATTGTTCACATTATATATATATTTTTTTGATTTTTTACTACATATTTTGTTTATTTATTATTTTACCATTTCATTATTTTCATTTCGGATTCAGTTGATCACTCTACTTACGACTGCAATGAAGAATAGTTCGCGATAAAAACTGTATAGGAATTGCGATGGATTATCGAATTTTGTAACCTAAATGTAGAATTTTTGGTCTTATTTTGAGAATATAGCATTTTTCAAATAATTGTTCTTAGTTTTAAGAATTTGTTTTTAAAGTGGTCTCATTTTAAGAACACAATGTTTAAGACAAATGTTCTTGATTTTAGGAATTAGTATTTTCTACAGTGTACATGAATTCATATTCAGTTGGTTGACTTTTTCTATTCAATCTGCCAACTTTATTTATTTTAGATCTAGGGGTAATTGCACATCAACCCATATATTTATATGACTGATTCAAATGTATATAGCTTTGCTATAAAATTTATTTTAACGTAGTTTAAATCCTTGAACTTAATTTCCTATTCACAAAATATTTATCTGCAGTCTTGCAATTCTATGCCAATTTTTATTACATTTTTGATACTCACATCTGCAACTTAAGCAATAAATATAAATAGTACAAATATTTGTTCTATTTTATTTTTGTTTTAAATTTTTGGCAGCATTTGCTCGAAGCAGAAAATAAAATGTAATCTCAAATTGGCAACATTAAATATATATACAAACTGTAATGGTATGCCATTTGCTGCAACCTTATAGGGTATAGTATAGTGGTAGTGAGAGTGAATAAGAAGAAGAAGAAGGTGAAGGGGAATGTCCTTAGTCCTTGGATGGTGTGGCCACCTCAACAGTCATTGCCTTGAAAATTCCCCGTGGAGCTTTTGACTTTAATGGCGTTGGGAGTTAAAGTATATTGACATGTTATGATGCGTGGCCAAACCAGCGGGCGTTCACACACACGCAGACCACTAAAAGGCTCACAGAGAGAGAGGCAAGCACACACATACACACACTCACATACATGCAGGATAATACAGTGATTGTGTGGCGCGTGTGCAGCAGCCATTTTATAAGCGCTGCGTGCGTTGCTTCTTAAGGGGCGCTCAGGTCCATTGAGCCGAGAGTAGAGTTTGTTTTTGGTGTCTACTTCACATATTTGCTGCTTTATTTTTTTTCCAATATTAATTTAATCACTTTAGTTGCAGATGCCGTTTTATGCCCTCATATCGAGTATACGACTAGTACTCATCAAAGTTTTGGCCTTGTTGTACACGTATCTGGCTTAAAGGTTCTGCACTTGCCACGGCTCAATTTCTTGCTTTGGTGTGCTTTGTCTCTTTTGGCAGCAACAGCAACAGAAACAGCAGCAGGAAATATAGACCGCAAATCGAATATCAGACAAAAGCTATCAGCCCAGCGGGTTGCGCATATTCCTCATCACTGCTGTTGCTGTTCTGTTGTTCTGTTGTTGTTGCTTTATGTGTACGTGTATTGTTTCTTGTCAGCTTGAATTTCGTGATTTTTCTTTCGCTCGTTGCCGTTTCCATCGCATTTCCTTTCGCCGCTGCCTTTGCCTGTCAGCCAAATAACAAATATGTATTTTCTGTCGAGCATTTTGCACAAAGCGCTCTTTCCCTCTCTCTCTCTCTTTCTTCTCCGTTCAATATGCTCGCCAGACCTTGCAAGGTCTTTAAAGTGGGCGAGGCACATGGCTGATGATACAGTAGGTGGCATAAGGGAACTAAGTTGGGTATGACCTTTGCTGACAATCGAAGACCAAATCGCATTATATGTTATACAGATACACGCAGCAGTAGCACCAATAAAAGTTAAATTGTTCGCCATCTACCCGAGCGTTCAATGTGGGATTTCATATTTGTCTTCTTAATATTTCATCGGGGCTGTGAAAAGGGTAGCTATCCAAGACACAGACTGGACACGCGCACGAACACGGACATGGACATTGGCGAATGCGATTTGTCGAAACTTGAAATTGCTTACTCGTCATGGACAATAGATTCGTATTAAATTCGATTTTTGGCTTCTGCACGTCATCCTATTAAGTTGTCTGCAAAGAATATTACGAATACTTATTGAATCTTCTCGAATTTCTTGTGGGAACGAAGCAAAACGTCTTGTAAATACAAATGAAGTGTCAACAAAATTTGCAGAATTTTCACCCCCGCACTTTCTCATTTACATATTGTGAATGCCTTCCAGCTACGCTTCACTGATACCAAACCAAGATATCATCTTCGTGCTTCGTGAAAATATAGGCTGATTTTGAATTTAACTTTCGCGTTGCCTTATGCACAGCAGGAGGGAGAAAAAGCATCATAACTTTATGGACTACTCAATTCATTTTTTTCAATCAGCCAACAAGCTATGCATATTTCGGAATGGAGTTGTAAATAGAGCTCTCAACTAATTTTAAATGCAAAGCATATTTTTAGCATCGCATACAAATCATGTGCTTTAAAAGGGATGCTATTTGACATGTATATATTCGCATTTTTATTTTTAAATTTCTACTCGTATATGCTGGCACATTAAAGGCACCCAAGAGCGTATCATTTGATCTGCATTTTCATATTAAATATATACCCACATATGCCTCAACATTTTAGGCTTATTAAATTTGATATTTACGGGCGAGATGCGTGGGTCTGACCATAAAAGGAAAGCAGACCGCTCAATATAATCATGAGCTATATACAATATGAATTTATTGATACGTAAGTGCATAAGTCGATAATGTGTGTGGGTATAAAAATAGCTGGAGAGTCAGTGAGGCATTAAAGTGGCTGTGTAAACAGTCACTTAAGTTGCCACTGTGCTTTAATTGAAAATTAAATATTTATTCAGGCTTGAACTTGAATAATCAAATTCTATTCTCTGTAAAGTGCGTAATTGCTGCTAATGGCGAGGAATGAGCACAACCGAAGGAGAGTGTGAGCGAAGTGTGTAAAGAAATGAAATGAGTTCGAGTTCAAGCTGGAGGGGAATAAGCTTATTGAGGGCAGACAGTTGGCGTTGGCAATCAGACATTCATACGCTCACTCACTTGGGTTTGTGAGTAAATAAAATAAGTACAAAATTGCAGTCATATTAGGCATCAAAATGCCATAAAATGTGCCGACGTTCACACACTCGAGTGTACTTGGGTGCGTTACGCAGATGCCATAAAAAGCCATTGCGGAAGAAACAACAACAACGGCAACAAGGACGAAGTCTGTCGAGTCGGAGTCACAGCGAAACGTAGCATACTTATTTGGGCAACGTCTCTGTGTGTGTGTGTTTTTTGTATATGTAAATCGATATGTAGCTGAGTGAGCATGTGTATACGTGAAATGCAAATGCCAATTGACATTCTCTTTGACCGACCCAGGAACAATGTCAATTCGAAACGAAACGAAAGCGAAGCGAAGCGAAGGTCACACGGCATGAAAAGGCCAAAGTCATCCGACTTAGGTGATTGACTCGAAAGGAATTCTCCAGTTCTCAGACCTTGTATACGTGATTTCATGGTAATGATGGCATTGCGCTGCTCTTGCTCATGCTCTTGCGCTCTTGTTGGAGCTCAACTGCATCAACTCGAGTAAAAGTTTTGTCAGCCACGGCAAACCGCATATCCGCCCCGCCTTCGCCACGGCCCCCGCCCCTTCGCCTGTTCTCCCCACAAAAAGTCTGTCTACAATTTTGCGCTTCGTTTGTCAATGTCGTCGCGGCAACTTTGTCGTCGCTTTTTACTTCTCTGGGCCATGTAATCAATTAACGCTAATGAAGCTGCGCATTCTGTTTGTCTCACAGCTCTGTGTGCGTGTGTTTGCTCTTATTTGTATTACTTTCGGGCAGCGAGTGCAATCAGTAGCAGCAGCAGCAGCAGCGGCAACAGCAGCAGACCGTCTAAGCAGCGCCGCCACTCAAGGTCAAAGCTAAAAGGTGCATGCGGCTGATAGGCGCCACAGTCCAGCAGGGCCATATATAGTAGATATATGTATATACTTTAGTATGTTGCACACACACAGGTTGCAAAGTCAGTTTGGCAGTCAGTCTGCAGCGAAAAACCAACCACTCGTACTAAGAGCGGCTTCCTCTGCTGAGCTGAGTACACACAATCTCGCACACACACACACACACTTGTACGCACGAACACACACACTCACACCCAAACAATCAGCACAAAAGTAACAACAATTGAGGCAAAGTACTTTCCTGTGCTGCAAGCAGTTTTGTCTGTGTTTGTGTGTGTGTGTGCTCTGCCATTGCCAGATCTCCGCCCACATAATAGTAGCAACAACATGGGCAACTAGTTTGCTTCCCTCTCTGCCTCCTACTTTCCTTTGCAACGAGCTCTCGGTGCCACGATGCCACGCCACGCCATGCAATTGTTTGTGTCCTTGATAAGGATGCTTCTTTTCTATTGTTAGCTTGGCATTTAAAACAAAATGCTCTGCTCTCGCCTTTCTCTGCCTCTTTTTCCACATTCCACACTCGCATTCACATTCACATTAAAAGCCAGCGGCTTTTGAGGTATACAATTTGTATGCTGGCATGTTATGAATGTATGTTTGTATGTACGAGTATGTATGTATGTCTGGTAGCCTATGCTAAGCTGCACTCGGAAATAATTTAAAATACAAAATCATGCGGAAGACACGACGGACGCACTGCGGCAGACACATGAACAGGGCAAGCTCAGGGCTGTTCACAGTCAGAGTCAGACTCAGAGTCAGTTAGTCAGCCAGTTGTTGTTGTTGTTGTTGTTGTTGCTTTTGTTGTCCTTGCGGACATCTGTCTACATAGTGGCCATCCACACGTTTATGCAGACAGGTGTGTGCGTGGCTTGCGGCATTTCTCCCGACGTCGGTTTCCTAAATAATTTGTCAACAAAAATATGCTAAATATTTTGTGAGGCGCCTACCCACAACACAGCAACAACGCAACGCATCACCTTGTATATCAATTAAAGCGTTAAGGACACGTTTTGCTCGTTTATTTTTGTCAACAACATTGTTTTCGGCAACTTTCTCTCTGCATAGATATTTTGTTAACAATTTCCTGTGTCGCTTTAAATTTGTTTTAATGAAGCTTGTGCTTCGTGCGTAAATTTTGTGCTGTAGCAAAACTACTGAAGTGTGTTGTAGCAACAATGCTGTCCGCACGATAAACTACAATACCAAACATTTGCATATGAAAGAACAACAATCACACAGCACAAGTGCTTGTGTATGTGTGTGTGTGTGTGTGTGTGTGTAAACACATCACTCACTTAGTGTCCTGCCCATGACTTCTTTGCACTTTTACTTTTGGCAAATAAATTATAGCGAACGAACAACAACCACCAGCTGCAGCATAACGTGCCTTGAGCCACGTGTGTCCGCTGACCGCACACCAACACACACACACACACACACACACTAATACACACACTCCCTTTAGCGGGGTCGTAAAAACTGCAAATAAGCCAAAATATTCAACAGTTTACGCGTTTGCACGGAAACTTTGCGCTTAAAAGTATGCAATTTAAAAAGTAAAAAAAGAGGCAACGTGGCGTATGCGCAACGTGACGCAGATTGCAGATGGCCCTCGTTTCATCGTCGCACACAAAAGGCTTCAGCCTGCTGCTTGCCATTTTTTTTTCGTCTGTATTTGTCTGCAACTAAGTCAATTTTTTTTCTCCATATTTTTCGCACGAAAATCCCTTTTTTATGCACGAACAAATTAAACGAATTCTCATCCATCTCTAAAGCTGCAAAACCCTTTTGAAAGAATGTACGTAAAGCTGGTTATGTTGAAGGTTGTAGGCGAATGTGTGTGCTCGTATGTGCGTGTGTGTGTGGAGAATGCAACAACTGAAATTAATTAAAAATTGCAGAAGCGCCATTTCACATTACGAGCAGTTGGAAAACAGACAAACGCATAACGCGCACTTGGCCACCTGTCCACTTGTCACTGCTTAATGCTGGTCTTTAATTTAAATGCAAGTATCATTTATTAAGTTTATAATTAACTAATGTGTCGAGTGACAGCCTTGATTTAATAGCTATATTATTAGTTTTTTTGCAGTCTCTCTTTTTAAATTGAGTCAGATTTCAAACAAAACACAAAACTCTGCTCTTTTGATTTTATATTGGTTTACTTGGTATTCAATTTATCCATTAAAAGTGATGAAGAAACGGGTATGCTAACTATAAAATTCTTTAGAAATATTTGAATATTAAAAGAAATCAAATGGAATTTGAATTTACAGACATTTAAAAACAAAAATCAGTTATTTTATATATGCATTGTAGTAAATGAAAATGTCATTAAGAGAAATACGAATTTAAGCAAAAATTCACTCCACGACTGCTTTACGTGATTCCTTTGCAAATATGTTAAAAATAATTTAATAACTTTATGCTATTAAACACTTTATTTAGTACATATTATATGCAAATAAGTAATTGAAAACTAAATAAAAAAGATAAAAATTTTATCGGAGAATTCTCCACAGAGTATTTTATCACATAAGCACATTAGCGTTACGTGTTTTTTAGTGAATGTATAAGAAATAATAAGTTTCGAATAGAAAAACTCAATATTGTAAATATTATTTATATGCTTTGTGGTAAATGAAAATTGAATAAAGAAGATACGAATTTTATTTTAGAATTGTCCACAGAGTATTTATCAGATAAGCACACCTGCATTACGTGATTTTTTTGCGAATATATATTTTTGTACAACTTTTTTTGAAAGAAACTCGTCGTGGGCAATGTGGACTCCTAATTTGAGGGTTTGGCTGTCGGATGAAAGCCAGTTTCAACTTTGGCTAAAGGTTCGGCCATGGTTGTTAAGCTACGACACGTGTGCGCATTCATGCGAATCAAGTTCAAATGTCACAGTCGAAAAGAGTATAAAATTACATGGAATTTGTTTGCGACAAAGTTGCTTTCGTTTCATTCAATAAACATTTATATGCAAACTGTGCAAAAGGCTAAAAAGGCTTAGACTCCCTCCCTCTCCCGCACTCTCTCGCTCTCTGCAGAAATCGAAACTCAACTGATTTGCCAACTAATTGGTGATTCTTTGTTTGCATTTTGTTGTGTTGCTATCACACTGGCAATTCCAGTTTTATTCAACAGCATTGTGAGCTGTCCAATTACAACAGAATTTGGCATAAGCTTTGGCATTAGTTGTGCGTTATACAATGGCCTAATTAAACGCTCTTAGTGGGTCAGATTTGCAAGTGATTGTTATGCCTTTTGTTCTTGGCTAAATATAAATATTTTAATTGCAAATGACACTTTGCACTTCCATTTGCATTTACGAGTTTGGTTTGTTTTTACGTCCAAGGTAAGCGAGCTTCTATTTTCGGCATATGCTCTCATCCCCGTTGATCCCGAGCTTAAATTATGCAATAAAATTGTGTGCCCTCGTTACTCGTTGTCATCCACATCGACAAGCGCAGCTAGAACCGCAGAAGTTGCTTTTGCCGTGGCTGTTACTGTTGCTATTGCTGTTTTTGTTGCCGTCAGCCAAATGTGAAAAGCCGCAAAAATGCAAGCCATAACATTTTGCTCTGCTCTCTGCTTTCGTGGCATTTAAGAGTGTGAGTGTATGTGTGTGTGTGTTATGCAAACTATATTCAAATTGTGTACAAAAAATGCTATTCACAAATTTGTAGCGCGTATTTGAGGCCATTTTGCAGGCAATGCAAATAATCGTGTTGCCGCAATTTAAAATGTAAATGCTCGAGGCTAAGAAGATGGCTGTCCAGCTGCCAGTTGCTCTTTTGGTCAGTTATTTGCCACACACACTACGTATACGTAATATGTAATATGTACTGTGTATGCGTGCGGCATTTTAATGTTGCATGCCGCCTCGTCATAATCAACTCAAGGCAAAGAAAAAAATAGAGAGAGAGTGAAAAAAAAAACAGAGCGTGTTGGGATCAAGGAGTGGATGAATAATTGAACTGCTACTTCCGCTCTGACAGCTGATTGTACGACAAGGTCACTGGGATTGGCTAGGGGGACAGAGATCCCCCTTCCCCTTGAAGGTTGCAACATTTTCCCAGCTCTTGTTTTCTCCCCATTCTCTGCTCGCCTCGTTTGCTGCTGTGGCTGACCGCAGCCGCTTTATCTTTTTGCATATTTGGAGTCGCCCAATTAGTTTCGATTCGTTGGCATTCGATTTGTTTACGCTTTTGGGTTCGATTTGCTGTCTGCTGAGCAAGAATGTTCGCTTGATTTCATTTGTCGTCCTTCTGTGCGTCCTTTTATCTTAGCATCTGCCTTCCGCTTTCTATCTCTCTCCCTCTCCCTCTCTCGCTCGCTCTCATTCTCTGTCGCTGGCATTTTTAGCACTCAATTAATTCGCATCTGGACAAAGACCCAAGCAATATTTATGTGTCCCTTCCCATGCTCAAGCTCATTAATGCTCTTCTGATAAATGACCCAAACTGCTTTAGCTAAACCCAACTTTGAATGGAAAATCAATTAGCATAAGAAGAAATTAGAAATCGGTCAGAATTTCTTTTTCTTTCTTTCTTCCTTTTTTTTTGGGTAGCATAAATAAAAAACTTAATTAAAAGCTCCAGAAAATAAAGAAGATTTCGTTAAAGAAAGTAATTAAAGGCCAATAATAAGTGACCTCCGAATCAAGTACAACAAACAATGAATCGCTGGTCTTATATAAATATGTCTTTAGTGCTTCAGCCTGAGAATGTGTGTATAAGTTTTTTGCGGTTTGGGAATTTTTCTTGGGTTTGCCATTCAAAGCAAATACGAGTAGCTCTTGGCTCTGCGCTCTCTCCAATGCCCAGCTGTAAATAAACACCGGCAAATTCAAATAAGCAAGAATAAGTACGAATAAATAACTTATAAGCCAACAAGAGAAAGAATATCCGAGACGCTCGAGATGCCGCTGACGCAGGTTGACTACCTGCCCAGCCAGTCAGTGAGTGAGTCGGGCAGTCAGCGAATCATTCTCCATTGCACCTCAACAATGGCCAGGCGAGAGAGCCCCGAATGAAACGAAATGAATCACAGCCCGTCACAATATGAATGGAGCGTCGTGTGAACGACCCACTGACCCACCAGACCAGCTAACTTTCGATTCAACACTCCCACACTCTCGCAGTCCCGACGGTGGCACAGTGTGCTAAAGATAGCGCACATAAAAATACTTAGGAAATATTTTCGGAAGTTGAAAGGAATGTGTTTGGGAAAGCAGACAACTTAATGTGATATCTTTGCTTCACTGTGCAACGGCCTTCTTGCAGAGACTGAATGAAGCCCAAAAGCAAACAAGCGCAGCCAAATCCCAGATACTTTAACAACAAATAAAAGTCGCAAAAGAAAAGAAAAGCAACGGACACAGAAAAGGACGAAAAAGAACACGACGGCACGAAATGAAAAAAAAAAAGGAAAAGCGTGAAGCGCGCAAGTCGCAAGCAACAATCTGGACTTCAAGCGGGAGCTGAAAGTTGGGAGTTGAGTTGGGCTGAGGTTGCAGATGTCCTCTTACCTGGGAAACTCGTGCTGATGGACGAGTATTGTGGCTGTGAACAGCAGATGGGCAACAAATCTCAATTGACTTCATACATATTCCCGCTGTCTGCTCCTAGAGCACTTGTGAGGCAGCTGCAGCTATTATTTTGTTGCTGTTGTCGACATTGTTGTTGTCGCTGTTGCTGTTGCCGTTGCCGTTGCTGTTGTGTGAAGCATTGTCAATGCGTTTGACAAAAGCACTTGGCGAAGCAGCAGAGCAGAGCATGACAGATTTCAAGAATATTCTTCTTGGTTTCTTTCATTTTGTTCACGTTGTTGTATTCCCACAAATTTTATTATTGATTTAAAGTTGTGTCGAGCTGTTGTGTTGGAAATGGGAAATGAAAAGCGTGCTTGCGTTTTTCAGAGTGCGTGTCGACATGAAATAAATTTACCTAAAGCTACACCCAAAATGCCACACACACACATACACACACACACACACACACATTTTCAACATTCCCAAAGGCCTTTCTCATGTGGGAAACTTACAAGTTGAAGCCACAAATATTTGTATAACCGGAAGTAAATCAAAGACAACATCCCTCACACTCATTGACATCGGTAAATAAGAACATCAATTGGACATTTGTTAGCTTCGCTAGATTACAAGTCGATGGCAAATCTATCTCACTGAGTACATAGATAATTTGAAATTCGACATGCGCTAATGATAAGAATAGGGATAAGTGTAAAGGGAACTTGGGATAAGGATAAAATATTGACAGGCAACAGTCTGTCTGCCTTTCGAAAGGAAAGTAGAAAGGAAAGCGTATTCTGTCGCGTTTGCTGGCGCCAAAAGAGAATTTCGCTCGCAGCAGACACATTGACGCTATTTATGGCAAATTAAACCAATTGAGTTGAGCTGACTTGGCTGCCTTGGCTGAGTGGGATTAGGCTGACGGCGGGGGCAACTTGAGAGCTTTTGGCGTAGGTAGTAGCAATTTCCATTGGCAGCGAGTTGTCAGCCAAAGGCTCAGCGACGGCTTTTGTGCTCTACAATGTGGAATTTTTGGGTAGCCAACCGCCTGAGGTTAAACAATTTGTACAATGCCATCAAAGGCGCTAGGTGTTTATGGGCTGGTTTACATTTACATGTTACGTTCCGCGAATTGTGGCGGGCCGCAAAAGAAGGAAAGCGAGAGAGAGAGAGAGAGAGAGAGAAGGTGGGGGGAAAACAGATGTTAGACAAATGGTTGTGGCACAAACAAATGGCAAATTGATACAAATCGAATGATGATACTCACACAATGCGGCAATAAAATGAAATATGAGCACTAATAAATCGTTTATCTTTTCAATTGCAGACTTGGCAAAGCGACTGCCATACTAATGGCCATAATAACAGTCAACAACAAAGGCAACCGCAACAGCAAAAGCAACAGCAATAGGAGGAACAACGACAACGACAACTGACAACAACAATTACAGTAGCCAAAGCAGCATGCCCCTGCGTGCAGCATGTTCCTCTAACTATGCTGTAGAACAACTACGAGTATTCAACTGCAGCGGCAGCGGCAGCAGCAGCAGCGAGTGGCAAGCCAATAATTGCATTCGATTCAAGGACTAACTTTGTGCCACACACACACACATGCAACAACCACAATGACTTTTATGCGCAAACTAACAGCAACAGCAACAACTGCGGCACGAACCATGTTTGAGACTGGCAACAACAATGGGGCAACAACAAGGCTGTTGGCAACAAAGGATGCAGAGTCACACAACTCGCATGCCGTCTACATGCCACTGCTGCTTGAGGCATCTGCTTCGGCCACGGCAACGGCGGCGTCACATGCGAATTATTTGAATTTCGTTGCCGATGGACTTATCGATGTCGATGGCAGCAGCAGCAACAGCGGTTCCTTGCCATTGGATAACTTAAGCTTTGGCCAGGATAATGGCAGCACATCGACAGCGGCAGCGGCGGCGGCAGCAGCTGAAGCAGGCAGCGGGCATTTAACATTTGTCATCGTCAAGTGTTTCATTATAGGTTTCATCATACTGGCCGCCATACTGGGCAACATGCTGGTGATTGTGTCCGTTATGCGGCACAGAAAGTTGCGGTGAGTCCACAAGGAAAAAACATACTTGAGTTTTGCTTGCGACGCAATTGTCTAGCTTTTTTTATACCTGCTACCCATAGGGTAGAAGGGTATTACAACTTTGTGCAGGTGGAAAATGTTTGCAACACGCACAAGGAGTCTTCTCTTACACCATAAAGTATATTCTTATATTTAGAAGGAGAGACGATATAGCCTGTTTAGGCTACCGCCATTCTGAAGATTCTTGAATATTTGTTTGCGCTCAGATAGAAATCTTAAAAGTTATTCAAGAATTCATTTTATATAGCATTATCTGGTATATTTGGTACTTTATAATTTATTTTAGTTGTAATATTATGTCGAGATATCAAACATTTGTTTAAAAAAAGGTTAAATATAATTTAATTTAACACTTATGATACGTGTTTCTAAGGCACTGGCTGCAAAGGGATTCCATATATTTAAGTAGATTTCAGTTTTGTTTTATTATCTTAAATATAGGATATTTTAACGATTCAACGATTATAATGCATTAACTCTATGGAATATAGTAATATATCGATATACCAAATATACATTTCGGTATATTTCTTCTTTTTTTAAGAATAATACCGCGCTGTTCTGCATTTACTGAAAACAGCTAGCAAGTATCTCAAAGTCGAGGACTTTAGCATTCTTACTTGTTTTATGTTGCGTTATTGAATTGTTAGCTAGAATGATGTTGCGCAGTCAAGGACATTGCTGGCGGGCAATGGGCGCGTTAATCCTGTGCGCCATTACTTTGTCATCATTTATCATATTTTTGGCCAATTTGCGTGCCAAAGGCATTGCTCGTTATCGCACCTCCAACGCCGTGTATCCATAAGGAGTGGCGCTTTAATTTTTGTTTTTGCTGGCTGACCCCCCATTGGCATTAGAAGCATACTTTTAGGTGGCACTGTCAAATGTCAGAAACGTGCGTAATTACATCGAATATGTTAATAACAAGAAAACGCGTTCACATCAAAATATTGTGTGGGCAAACATAAAGTGATATAGCACAGACCCAACAGACGCTGCGTGGTATTTCATTTACGAGCACAAACCATATAAATTTGTCAAAATACATAATACATACGCGTTGTGCACACCTTTGGCTAGGTGTTTTTCTGTGGCTCTAGACGAGAGTTTTGCTCTTCTTGTATTTTTGCCATAATTTTGTACGTGTTTCATGTGCTTCACTCGCACATTGTTTGGCATTTAACCAGCATAAAACCCGCCTCAAAAGGGCGGCGACACGCCCACTTACCTGACATGCCTGAGGCATTCAATGTCAAGGCATAAACTCTTAAAGCAAGCCCCAAGAAAATGATTGCGTCGCCTTGGCAACACAGGTAGGAAAAAAAACGACGTGGCAGACAAGCATCTGACATTTGTGAGGCTCATTTAACTCAGCTGAAGCTGAAGGTAAAGCTAAAGCTGAACCTGGAGCTGGAGCTGGGGCTGGGCAATTTGAATGCGGCTCCTGATGTCTATTGCCAGGCAGCATTTTTATCTGGCTGCAGCCCCATTTCAACTGTTTTGCCTCGTTGCGCAGTTTAAATCATTATGGCAAATTAAGCCTAATTATGCTTAACATGCATTCGTACTTAGGCCTACTCCGTGCCTCACATCACACATCCATCCAGATGTGCTGCGGCAACTGCGCTCACATAAAGCAAATAGTCGTGCGATAATTTAGGCCTCATTTAACCGGGCCACATTACAAGGGCCATAAAAGTGTGCACACGGCAACTAAAGTAGCACACTAACAGGACCTGGTCAGTGGATCGACTGTCTGCCTAGGTCTTGCCTGTTAATTAAACAAACTTTGCTATACAAAATTATGCTACTGCTAAAGAAAAGTTTTGTTTAATGCTCTCAAATATAATACAGGGCGCAAAGTTCAGATGGTATATGTATGTATGTGCTGCCTTATTATATTTCGCAAAGTTTTCATATTTTGTAGTTAACTTTTCTTTAACGCTTATGCTTTAAGCCTGATTGCTTCGGCTTGGTTTCAAGATGGGGGAATGAGAAGAACTGTCAACTCATAAATCTAATTAAACTTGTCACCTATCAGCATCGACGGCATCCTTTTAACTCTTATTTTCCACTGCACACACACACACATTTTAATCGGCTTTAAAACGACGCCCCAAAAATATGCTCTGTCTATCCGCTCAACACAAAAAAAGAGTAAAGAATGTGCCTGACAATCGCATGAAGAAGTTTGTAATGAATTGATAGCGACATCCGCCAAATCCATAAAAACTTTATGCGCATCTCTCTCTCTCTTATCTTCATCAAGCTTGACAACTGTTTCCTCGATGCGCAAGTATTTATTTGCCATATTTAAAGGGTATCTGTTCATCAGTTTAGTTCGGCAAAAGCTGGCCAACGAAAGTTGGCTGCTTTTTCTTGTCAGGCCATTCATTCTGTTTGCGCTGTTGGTATTTTGCCTTGTGCCTTGTGCACTTTTGCGGTAGTTAAAGCTTACCCAGCCATCAGTTGTCCGCCTACTTCCCCCGCCTGCCTGCTTTTCGCCAACTGTGGCTGGTTTTCTGTTGGTTGTAATTAAGTTTGTTTGGAGAAAGGACCGACTGATGGCTGGCTCAAGGGAGCTGTTGGGGTTTCTCCGTTTTATTTCGTTTTTTTTTGGCTTGTGCTTGGTTCATTGGCCTAGAGTGTAAAGTGAAGTGAAATATGAAAATGTAATTGCCAGGCTGTCTGTTTAAAGTTTTCGCCAAATTAAAGCTACAATCAGTTTTCGACATTACGCATACGCCGTGTGCTCTTAATTGAGTTTAGGCATGCCGCAGTGACGCTTGTTGCCATTGTTACAGCTGTTGCCGCACCGTTGCTTGTTGCTACACGGCGATATTAAGTTAATTAACAATTAAGTCATTAAAGCATGAAATCTACTTACCAAACGGCTGTCACATGCTGCGTATGCGTAATGCGTGTAAAAGGAAAGCAAAAGAGATAAGCTGCATTTGTTACAAAACTCGACTTGCCGAAAACTTTTGCACATTTTCCTGCGACTTTCTGAGTTAAGACTAAGCGTTGTATTTATTGTATTTAAACTTGGGTTGCTTACACTTGTTTATCTGTCTGTATTTTGCAGCATCATTACCAACTATTTTGTGGTTTCACTGGCGGTGGCCGACATGCTGGTCGCTCTCTGTGCGATGACATTTAATGCTTCCGTCGAGATATCTGGCAGATGGATGTTTGGTTCGCTCATGTGCGATATATGGAACAGCTTTGATGTTTACTTCTCCACAGCCAGCATAATGCATCTATGTTGCATATCGGTGGACAGGTGAAACTCTTTTACAGCTCTCAAGTGAAACAAATAACTACAACTCTTTCCTCTCTCTCTTCTTTTGCAGATACTATGCTATAGTGCAGCCACTTGACTACCCACTGATAATGACGCATCGTCGAGTATTTATCATGCTGCTGTTGGTCTGGTTATCTCCTGCACTACTTTCCTTTCTGCCCATCTGCTCTGGCTGGTATACGACCAACGAGAACTGGAAATATCTCAAATCAAATCCGCATGTAAGTTGCCTAATGCTCTTGCCTCTGTAGTAGTTTCTAGAGAAAAAAGGTATTATAACTTTGTGCCAACAGTATGAACACCTAGATTGCAGATACTTTCAGAGATACAAACTTTTTGAACATTACTTGTTATTGTTGCACGCAGATTAAGTAGGCATAATGTTTCAGCTAGAGTCTCGATGCACACAATAATAACTGAAGTTTTTCATTTGTAAATATTTTGTTCGAATTAAGTTTCAAATTATTTAAAAAATAATTTTATATGCCAGAATCAGACGTCTGTCGCGTTTTAATTGACTTGGTAATATTTTGAATATAGCAGTCAGTATATTAATAAACTAAGTATTGCTTTTGGAATATTTTAATATTTGGCTTATTAATTTAGTGTATTTTAAGGATAATAAAGCTTTCGATATATTTGAATAATTTCGTTTTGTATATTTTAATGATGATACCTCTTTCGCAGTGTTTTGAGTCGAACACACTCATATGTAGCTTGCTTAGTAGTTTTCTTTTTCAATTTTCTGGCATCAGAATTTCTAAATTTTGTTGCACTGAGTGCAACTTTGCCTGCTGCCATATGTTGTTTGCAGCTAGGTATGCAATAAATTCTATCAATGTCCAATGACTTTAGTACAAGCTCTCAGCACGCTCCAACACAAAATTGATTTATGTGTGCAGTGAGTGTAAGTGTGTGTGTGCAGAGTGTGTGTGCCATTGGCGTCTAGAGTATTTTTACGCCTTTCGAGTCGACAGGCTCGACAGCTAGCATATTTATTGGTCTGCTATATTGGCCAGTTTTGCAGCATGAGCACGTTCTCAAGTATTGGCCAAGTTGCCAAGGCAGCCGGCAGGCAGTCAGGCAGTAAAGCAGACAGGCTTAAACAGCTGCTGCCTAACAACTGTTGCCACACTCACACACAGAAATAGAAATTCAAACACAAATACTCGTACAAATACAACAACTGCCTGCTGATGTATTAATAAATGTAATTATATTTGCGTTTGCGTTTTGCGGTGCCTGCGCCGCCTGTGCATAATTTTCGCCTTTGCACACAAAGCGCCAACTCATTGAAAGCCCTTTGCATACATTAGCATTCAAGTAGGACTTTAATTAGTTTAATTTGTTGTTGTCGCTGTCGTTGTTGTTATTGTTGTTGTTCCCCTAGCTCCTTTTATTGTTAATAACCGCGTCGGCGGCGGCGTCTTGTCAACTGTCTCTCTCACTCTCTCTTTCGCATAAATCAGATTAGATGGCCTTGAGGGATTTTTGCCTTGAGTGAGAGAGTGAATGCCACACACTTCTGACCAAATGCCACTGACTGACTGACATTGGCACTGACTTTGCCTTTGCATCATCAGTTTAATGTATGCAGTAATTGCGTTGGCTTTTTTATTGCTTTCACTTGAGTGCCATAATCGCATTACGCATACGCAGCGTTGCCAATTGCAACTGCAATTGAAATTGCTATTGCAGTTACACACCGCACACAAATTTGCCATTGTTCGTGTCAGCTAATTGAGTGCATTTTGCATATTACCACTTATGGCCATTTATGGCTCGTGTTGGCCATTAAAGCTTCCATCACGACCATCACCACTAACATCCATTTATTGCGAACGTTTAACTATCATTGTTCTGATTTATTTCACTAAATTACAGTCAGTCACTTGGCATGATTTCGACATTTGAATATCAATTTGCAACTATTGTGTTTGTGTGTGTTTGAAGGCATTCGTGCGGTCAATTGCGCTATATACTTGTATCTAATCGGATTTAATTGAATTTCCAGATATGCGAATTCAAAGTGAACAAAGCGTATGCCATTGTCAGCTCATCGATGAGCTTTTGGATACCAGGCATCGTCATGTTGTCCATGTATTATCGCATTTACCAGGAGGCGGATCGACAGGAGCGTTTGGTCTACAGGTAAAACGCTTAAACGCAATTAATTTGTGTGTGCTGAGCTGAGCGCGCAATTAACGCTAATTACTTACACAACGCACACATACACATACACACAGGTCTAAAGTGGCCGCCCTGCTGCTGGAGAAGCATCTGCAGATTAGCCAAATACCCAAGCCGCGGCCAAGCATACAAGTGGAGCAGTCGGCCATAACGACAATGCGGCGCGAACGGAAGGCAGCCCGCACATTGGGCATCATAATGAGCGCCTTTCTGCTCTGCTGGCTGCCCTTCTTCCTCTGGTAGGTGTGCTTGAGAGAATTTTGCAATTAATTTTGGGCCAAAGTATTGAAGATGTGCCTTCTTATTTCATTCATCCACAACAGGTACATTACATTTACGCTGTGCGACAGCTGCAAGACGCCGCGAATCGTTGTCGGCATACTGTTCTGGATTGGTTACTTTAACTCGGCGCTTAATCCAATTATTTATGCATACTTCAATCGCGATTTCAGGGCCGCATTCAAGAAAACGCTCAAGGTGAGTTCAATGTGATGTGGGGGCGCATTTGGTATTGGTTACCAAGTACTTCCGAAGCGGGGGATAAGCGTAATTTATTATGTAAGCCCTTTGATCAATACAAAATATTGCTGAAACTGAATCGAAATCGCATTTGAATGGCCGTGTCCGACTCTCGCCTAGACTTAGTTGAAAGCAGCTGCTGCAACAAGGGAAGCAACAACAGCAACGCTAACTGCAACAGCAACAGCAACGGCAAAGGCAACGGCAACAACAGAGGCAATGCATATCCTGGTAGCTATATATACAATATGAGTTAACAACTATAGTATGAGTTTACTTCGCCGCTCTCTCTGCATGGGGCAACTAGTGCTCCATTTTGTAGCCATATACAATGCATTGTAGCCGAAAGTAGATACAAAACAAAAAAAGTAACCAGCAAGCCACATAAAGTGTAGCATACTTATCAGCTGACTGCGCTAACTGAATTGCAATTGCAACTCTCCTACAGCTATTGCCTGCCAAATGTCACGATTCTCATTGCTGCCACAAAAAACAAAAATGAAAACTGAAATGAAAAATATATCAATATATTGAATTGCCTGCTGAATTCTCTGCACGCTCTGCCTGCCTCTCAGCTCTCTCTCTCTCTCATATACTTGCTGTAAATCAACATTTTCGTATACATTTGAACTTTTGCTCTCTTGTCTGTCTATAGTCATACTATATATATATATATATATATATATACTTATGTATTTATGCTGTGTCCTTGTCTCGTATGAATATCATCTCAATTGGTTGCTCTAACTCGCTCTCTCTCTCTTTTCTTTGCTATCTACTATCTTTAATCTCATCTACATCTTTTCCATGCACAGCTGGCGTTTGCCTTACTGATACGTTGCTTAACGTCCAACAAATGCTAAAGTCCATGCTAAAGAATGCCACACACCAAAAAAAAAAAGAATACAAAAACTAAAAAACAGAAATGTAATATTCAAATTGAAAAGCTTTCGCTTCTATAAGTATGTTATACATATGTATGTATATGAATGAGTATATGTAGTCACACACACACACACATAACTCGTTGCTCTATTTATGGTAAACCAACAACAGCACCTGTTACAAACAGCAACAGCAACAAGAAACACTTGCAAATGTGCATACATATTTTTTTAGTTTGCTGTTTTATGTTTTCCCTTTTTTCTGAGCTGTTTTGTTCCACAAGTTTCTCATTTTGCACACAACTCTTTAACACACACACACACACACTATAACAATGCTGGACCATTTGTTTTTTTCATTTGTGTATAATGAATGCGGCCTTTTATTTCGTTTTGGAATTTCATTTTTATTCTTTCCTTGCTCCGGCATGGCAGAGACACGTTCCACACACACACACACACTTAGGCGCTGCTTTACCCGAATTCCGACTGTGTGTCATACACTTTGTCTTTTTGTCTCTCTTATCTACTACAACATATAACAATATTTACTCGCTCGCTCGCTGTCTGTCTCCCTGTCTCGCTCTCTCTCTGTCTCTGTCTCTCTGTCCCCGACGTCGTTTAAATATGCCTAACCTTTGAGTATGTAATAAACAGTTTCTAAATGATATTCTCAGCCTATTTGCACTCATTTCATTTCTTTCTATCTTTCTCTATCTCTATGTCTCTGTGCGTGTGTGCGTGTCTTTTGCAGAGCTGCTGTCCCTATGCGTTCATCAATTGTCGCGCCAGCATTCGAGCATTTGGAGGCGGCGGCGGCGGCGACGGCGCTGGAAGGAATGGCAACGGCAGAGGAGGGACTGGCCATCGGAGGGGGGATAATGGCGCCAGGAATGGCTCGGCTGATCTGCCAGCGTATATGAACTCGACGGCCTCGTCGGAGATACACATGAATGTGATGCGGGGGCGTCCATATGGCTCTGTCACGCCCACAATGACCGCCCAGGAGCAGCAGCAGCTGCATCCACTGTACACAAATTAAGCAAGCAACGTAACGTATCAAATCCAACTACAGACTACTGACTACTGACATCTTCATCCCACTTGATGCTCGACTCATGTGTGCTTCTTATGTGTACCTTCAACTCAAAAATAAGCGCTATAATACAACCTACTCTACTACTATCTACTATATATCTTATGCGCCCAACTGTAAGACCACACGCTATAAGCAAAACAAAAAAACAAGAGAATAGAACGATTTAATACTATACCGAACACGACAATCCCACAGAAATAATTGAAGCCTTCAGAATACATTAGCCGAAATCAATGTGCAAATGCAAAATTGAAAATGAAATATGAAACAAAAAAACAAACAAAAATTAAAAACAAAATGAATACGTACAATAAATAATTGAAATATTTACAAGTTGAATTTAAAGCGAAATTGTTGAGCAAAGACAAAACAAAAGAAATTATAAACGATATTAAATATATGAATGTATATGAAAAAATTCCTAGAATTGCCGGCAATTTCAAGCAACATTTGATTGGCATTTAGTGCAATGTGTTTATACTTATATGGCATATATATATAGATATAATACTTATATACAGATATACTATATATATATACATAGTTATTGAATGTTTGATATACGTATATAAATAGTAATGCAACATTTACGACGCTAGTGTATTTGATGTCCCATGAATTATTGATACGCGAATGTCTTCTTATATGCCTAGACGTGTAAGTAAGTAGCATATATAGTATATTAATGAATGTATAGTATGTATATAGTATTGTAGTACTACACGTGTACAGCACGTGCTCGGCTCGTACTAATTTCGTAAATCGTACGACTAACATATCCATTGGGTCTATTAGCCACTCTACTCGTAGCCTCCACACAATAAGTATATATAGTATTATAATATACCGAGTAAATACAGAAGCGTGACTTGAAGTCTCATCAAAACAAAGCTGTTACATAACAATTGAGCACGTCGCGATTTTTTGAGCGCATTAGTTAATTGTTGTAGTAAGTCTAGTTAGCGCTCAAATACCATAATAGATCGTATATATTAGTTGCTAAGTAATTACCTATTTATTCTATTCGATTCTATTCTATCGACAACAACAATCACTCGCTCGCTGTGTAGCAGCTAAATTACGTTTACTCTGTTTAGTTATTCCACTCGAATTGCAAACTGCCAGAACTTTTTGTTGGCCTGACATATCTCTACGATTATCAACAACAAATCTCTATACTATTTTCATATAAATTTTATATTTATATTTATATTTATATTGATTTAGCATTGCCCTGACAATCTTATCCAAGCGCGCTTTGACTTTGCATTTAGATTACAAGCACCAAAGCAAACAAAAAAAAAAAAAAAAAAAAAAAAAAATAAATAACACGAAACTAAAACCAAAACAAGCAAAATAAATTATTAAGATTGTTTCGTCTCTTTTCTTTTCGCTGTCGCTGTCGTTTTCGTTTTCGGTTTTTTCTACTAACTTTCATTTTCGACTGTCTGAGAAAACAAAGCAATTATTTACACCGAGCAGCTTATCAAGTTCGCTTTGTTTGCCTTAAATATCAAATTGTTGCAATATACTTCTATACTACATACTATATATCTATGTATACATTGTATACTTAGTATGTACCATGTACTTAGTGTGTACGCAAACATATAGCGCGCACTGTTTTGCGAATCATAGTCATTATCTAAAGCGCCAGCTTAAGGGCTCAATCCAATAGACAAATGAGCTTCTGTCTGTCTTTCTGTCTGCGCCGTCTTTTGGTATATGACAATATTTATTTTATTTAACTTTGACACTTTGATTAAACATGGAAACGCCCACGAAATGCCACCGAATTCGCGTGTTCTCAGCACAATCAATTTTTGAAATCCAAACGTGAAATCGATGAGAATATCTAAAAGGGGGAAAGAGAGAGGAATACACTTGGCCTTGTACTTGACATTAACATGCATTTGCCATTACCAATTTCCAAATATAATTGGCTTTAATTAGCGTCCAGCAAATACGAATTTATTAATTAATTTTCGATAAAGAATTATTATTTGGATGCCAGCCAAATTTAATATTGAAGTAATTCACATTTAAAAGAATCTTTCGTTTTTTAATTCACATCAATCGAAATAGATCAAAGTTGATTTAAGCAATCAAAAGAACGGAAAGTATAGGGCCAATGATGTCATTGTTTCCTCATCAGCAACTCTATTGCATATTTCTAATTAATACCGGGCATAAAGAAAGAATATAAAGTAATTACATTTAAATGCATTGATCGTTAATTGTTGCCACAAGTGTTCAAGGTGTTTGTACTTGCCGCAGGCTTTCACAATTGAGTTCAGAGTACACTTCAGTTGAAAGCCACTAAAAATAGATCTATTAATATAATCTGCAAAGCGTGAAGCAAATGCGTAAAGTATCTATTCGTACTATCAGTACAAAGTAGTGAGTCACAACTAATGGCAATATGCAGTTAATATATTGACGCTGATTGAAAGTACGTAAACCATTCACGTCACAGACTTGTGTGTGTACTATGTTATATATTTCTTAACTCAGCTGGCTAACAATAATAATAACAGTAACAACAATAACAACAACAACATGCGATGTATTGTTAGTTGGTTTAGCAACAAATTGGCTTGTGAATTGACAGACAGAGCATGTGACTTTCAGTTATAAATAAATTAAATATTTAGCGTAAATAAAAAGGCAAATAATTAAGTTATGGCAGCTCGGTATACTCCACCATACAGTAAATTGATCACACAGTCACAGTCATCGGCAAAAGTCTATCCACCAGCGCTGATAATGATGATAAGCTCTCTCTCTATTCCAGACGATAAACTGATAAACTTTTGCCCGCAAACACTGTGTAAACACTTTAATGACTGATTAATTTCATTGCATTCGACACTTTGTTCATTCCGAAATTAGAATTGTACGATCTAAAAAACAGTAGTAGTGATTAATGAATGTACAATATGTACTTACTTACCATCTAAGTCATATATTATGTTAGTTATGTGAAATGGATTTGTGTGTGTAACTGTTAATGTTGAATGTATTTAGCAAAGCAAAAAACAAAAAAGAAAAACAATATATCATATTCAAGAGAAAGCCAAATACGCTCGTAAATGTCCAAAAGTTTAACTACAGCTTAGATTATTGACAATGTAATTAAATTACGAAAAACGCTATATATAGAGTCTAAGTAATTGTTAAATGTGTTTGTTGTGTGTGTATGTGCGTGTGTGTACAGCAATTATAGCAACAATATGAATATAGAATACCAAGAATAGCTAATGAAAACTTGTTAAACTGCTTGCAACCATTTGCACGTAAAGTTGCATCACAAATCACCGCAGTCAAGTTACATAACTTGCAATCTTAACTCAGACTTGCTCGACTTGCAAATGCCCTCTAAAAAAATTCTTAGCTGTTTTTTTACCTTGCCTTACACTTTGTAATTTTCATTTCATTAGCAAGCAAGTTTCAAAGTATTTTAATTTAAAGCATATTCCAAAAAGAATAATACAATAAACTATCTCGACATTCTCATTTGGATTCAGGGTATAGACATCCATGCAAATCTTTATAATATCTGTCAATTCTGGAATTGCAATAACTTCAAATAAACATCAAACACAGAGTCGAGGCTTAAGTAAATGTTAATAGTATGTGCGTTCTCTCAGTGTAATTAAAATCAAGCGTGTAATAATCATTATACTACGCAAGAAGAGGAAGAAGAGCAAAAAAAAAAAACATATATATTTGTATGGTGTATGCATGTATTGTATTTGTATATATAAATAGTATGTATGTATATCAAATACATATGATACAAACTAAAGAAATGAAGCAATTACAATCGTATATGTAATAATAATAAAGTAAAAGTAAAAATAAAAAGTTGAAAACATCAAACAGTGTCTCTCGTCTGTCGTCATCTCATCCCATCTACGAAGATGCTAAACGCTTCACAAGTTGACAGCTTGACAGATTCCAAAAAGACTGAAGGTGGAAACAGAAGAAGGGAAAGGAGAAGAGGGTGGAGGGTGGCACAGTGGCTTACAGAAGTTGTTGTCATTGAGAGTGATTGTTATTGCTGTATGTATCTTTAAACTTTTTCTGTATTAACTGATATGCATTGTAGACGCTGAAAGTTTCAAGGAAAGAGAAAAACAAGTTAATAAGTTAATAAAAGTTTTGCAGGTGGAAAAAGTGATAAAACGAACCGTTCTTTCGCCGCCTTGAAGGACTTCTTGCGCTGCTTGAGGCATGCTGCATTCTGTGCGGCATCTGTTTGAGGCAGATCGCTGGGAGATATCATTGTAATATTGTCTGGATGGCAGAAGAAGGCGATCGAATGTCGACCGCGACTACGTATGTGCTCCTGCTCGGGCACAACAACGCGATGTTCCTATTCGAGAAATTAATATATGTTTTAAATTGGACTTTCAGGAATTCATATTCTTTTATTTACCAGTGCGGGGTAACGCTCCTTGGTCCAGATGGACAAGATCTCGCCACAATTGATCAGAATGGCACCAGGCAAATGGCCAACACGATGCCACTTTTCGCTGCCGGGCAGCTTCACTTCAAGACCGCCCTCTGAGTCCTGGGCGAGCAGTGTGAATGTGCCATAGTCGACGTGGGCGCCACAGCGAATGATCTCGCCATTGGCCAGCTTGTGCTCGGATAGCTCACCATCCTTGCCATTGGACGTCATGCCGTCCACCTCATTGATGTCGTCGCGCGGATTGTGTTCGGGTCGGAAATCCGGCTGATCCGACAGACAACGCTGATAGCTGTATTGACAACGGCCCTTGATCACATCGTTCTGTCCGTGCCCGGGCTCATCGTCCACCACGGGTGGGTAGTAGAGCATGCGCAGGGTGGTCATGTTGTCGTGATCACCGGACAACATGTGTGAGTGCTTTTCGAGGAAGAATGTGTGCGGAATGTCCAGCGAGACGGCCAGCGCCTGCAGCAGGAAGCTGGCCAGCGCCTTGAAGTCATTGGCCAGTGTGCTAATGTGATCCGCAAAACCGGGCAACGGCTCCTCGGGCAGATTCTGGGCATTCAGTGTGCAGATGTTGAATGCATGACGCAGCTCCGGTGTCTTGCCATCGAAACGCTCAACGCCCGGACTCACATAGCCATGATTATCGCCATCGCTGCGTATATAATGCTGCTTCACATCCGCCTCCAAGTCCACAAAATCATCCAGATGATCCCACGCAGTCTTTAGCTGAGTTCGTTAAAGAGTTATTTCAGTTAGTAAAATGTTTATATAGGCAGTGAAGATTAGTTAGTTTACCTTCTCATCAGATATGCCGTGATTGACCAGCAGTGCCATGCCCTTCTCGGACAGTGCCTTCTGCAGTTGATGTCCCACACGATTCACCACCGATTTGACGGGCACCTCTTCAATGCCTGCAAATGAAAACAAAAAAGAAGCAACGTAATTACTATCAGATCATCAGTTGAATGCGTGGGCGTGAGAATGTTGTGAACTCGATAATGACAGAGAGAGAGAGAGAGAAATATAAACGGAACTGCCACTTGAACAATTTGATACGAATTTTCAATAGTGGTGTTAATCGTTTTGTGGTCTTCTGGGAAATATTAATCGCACAGCTGCTGACAATAATCATAAATATTGAATAAAAATATTTGCTTCGCTTCGACTCGACTCGACTCGACTCATTTATGGGGCCACAATTAGGGTACAAAAGTTATACGATTGCCAGTAAAAATACCTGATACCCGCAAAACAAAACAAATCGAATCGAATTGAATTGAATCGCGAATTGAACAACAACCACAGCGAAGCCACACGCCAAGTGTCGGCAAATCCACGTGCCAAAAGTTCTCAGGGAACTGGAAACTGGCAATCATTTAATTAGAATTGAAAACTTTGCGCAATTTACAATTTACAGCGCAATCGAAATAGACCATAAAGCATCCATTTTGCCATAATGGGCAATGATATAAACGACGGCGACTACTACAACGACTACGTCCAAGGCAATGCATCCGTCCAACTCGATAAATGCAATAAAGGTAAATGCAATCAATTTCAATGCCATGGCAAATGCTCACAGCGCTGGCTTTTCCATTGCGGAAAATTAAATAAAAAAAAAAAAATGGTATAAATAAACCAGCTCAACTGCAGCGGAAGTGTGGAAACCCAGAGAAAGTCGACAGTGTTGAGCCCCAAAGGATGTGGCTGTCTTCTCTTCCCCCTCTCCTCCCCCTCTGAGGGGGCAAGTGTCAGACATTATCAGGCAGCTCATCGACAACTTTATGCATTTTGTTCGCATTTTAAATATCTATATTTATAAGCGTCACACTGTTGTTGTTGTTACTGTTGTTGTTGTTCATTGAGCGCCAGGTAATGAATGAATAGCCAAACAATTTGAAATATTTCCACACGTTGTGTTGACGCACACACACACAATCGCACACACGGGGCGTATGAGCAATCTATAAATAAATAATTGGCAATTTCAGTTTGTCGCACGCCACCAGTCACCACTCCACCTCCACCTGCCCCTCCCCTGCTCAAGCCAATCAACCCCACACAAATACAAACATACATAAGTAAGTATATAAGTGTATCTATGTATGTAAGTGCGAGAACTCTAATCAACGCCATGACGCACTGTTTTTCAGCTGATAAGAACGGAAATTCACGGTTAATAGTAATTACGTTGTGTAGCTATCAGTGCGTGTTGTTGAAGAGAGACCCAAACAGATTTTTGTCACTAGGCGGTACAAGTGCATATATGTAGTATATAATATATACCACACATATACTTCCTAATTATTTGTTGTCATGCTCAAATCATGAATATGCCGAAGATGATGATGACGATGTTGTTGTTGTTGTTTGTTAATTTGAGGTCAGGCCTCAGACTATTAAATGGAATCAATTGAAGCGCAACGCAGTCTCAATATTACTTCATAGAAATGCCTTTCGATTTCATTTTGAATAGATGCAAACGGCACTTATTCTCTATCGTCTCTATCTCGCTCGCTTTATCTCCCCTGGCGATTTGAATTGAAATGTGGAGGAAATTGAGGCAGCTTGAGGTTTGCATGCAATTCAATTACGTCGCAGAGCGAGTTGCGAGCACTTTTCAATTAATGACCATTATTTTTGCTCTTTCTGTTTGCAATTTTATATTGCTCACATGCTAGTCGCTAACTTGTCGCTTATTTATCTATATTGAGGCTAATTAATTGACTCAGCATAATAGTATTTTAGAAGCCAACGAGAGAGAGCGAGAGAATTGAAGATCATCGTCGACATACATACAGTTTTCTCTCTTTTTATTTGTTGTTGGCTTTGAATTTCTATATCTAAATAGTCTTTGATTGGCATCTTTCGATACGATCGGCTGCCAAATAAATACAAACACAAATATACATACGTTCATATATATATACATGCACTATATAGGCGGAATATTTATGGTCGCCCCGGGCGCCATAAACAGACCAAAATGCGTTTGGACTTTCTGTATATGTTTTTCAAATGTTTGGAATTTCTATTGACGCTTCGTCTGCTGTTGATACCCAGCAGCAATTGAGGGTACATTAGTTCAGGCATTTAGCTTGTGCTTTTACAATAGTATAAGGAATCTTGTATTCGTTCAATTGGAAATGCAAAACCTGCACAATAGAACGCACATTTAATTCATTATTTATAGGGCTATATTCATATGGAGCGCACATAGAGAGCTTAAAAGCCTCCATTTTTATTGGCAAACATATTTTATTTATAGAAAAATTAATTGTGCGCAGTTGAAAGTGTTTAGCTTTGGTCGAATGGTTCGCTATCATTAAATTCTAGTTCAATTACGCCACAGTTAATAGATACCAGAAATGTCAGAAATGCAAAAGCCAAACCGCTAATTGATTTACCATAATCCGCAATAATTTCCGAGTGCACATTCATCTCTTATAACTTGGCTAACTGCGAGTGGATGCAATATGTGTGTGTGTGTGTTGAACAGCTTTATTTATATTCTGATGCGTTGCTATTCAGGTTTAAGCTGGTTTTAATCGGACTCCAAGCGCCTCGTTAATATCGGCTGACATTCTCATTGTTGATGTTGTTCTCGTGGGTTGTGTTTTAGTTGTGTGCGAGAGATGCCGCAGATTTCAATTAAGTTGGCAATCGGCAAAGTGGGCGCGGGCTTGGTGACGCCGCCTGGGGATTCACTGGCCAAATGCGTCACTTTTCCGCTGACGTCGTTTGGAGCGCGAATTGGAATCGGAATCGAAATCGGTCTGAGAATGGCAATGGAGAATGGGGAATGGGAACGCAATACATGTGGTTTGCTTTACTCGTGTACTCGGTTTGTGTCTGAGTCGAGTGTAAATATAGCAGTTATAACAACAAATTCAAACACACACACACACACCATAAGTCGAACAAAACAAACCCGCAAAAACAATAACAATAACAAAGAACAAAAACAAAAGCAAGAAAAACACAAATAACCATCAAATCAAGTTCTCCAAATAAAGTAAAAATGAATGTAAATATTGTGGATGCATTTCCGCAATTTACTCATCATCATCAGCAGTTAGCATTGGGACTTCAACTAACTACTCACTATATACTCTATACGTTAACTATCAGTAGCAGAGAATGTGGTTCAAAAACCTCAACAGTTCGATAAACAATTCAAGTTCCGTTGACACAAGTGGAGCTCGAGTTGAAGTAATTTTGTCGGTTTTATTTGGGGGTCAATGGCTGAAATGTTTGGAAACAAACTCGTCACACGAGGGTCAAGTACTTAATCGAAGGTCAACCGGGTATAACTTTTGGGGTATGACTTTATACGTTTTGTGAATTCCCTCGTAGAATTCCGACAATTCAACTATCGATGTTGTTCTTGGTAGTTTTGGATATTTTTGTTACTTTTCTCATTAACAGTTGAATAATTTATGGTGTGTCATTCTTGGAAGACATTCGAAATGACAGTAATGCCAAAAGTATGCACACACTTGCCTTATAGAATACTTTCAGTCTCAGTGTGTAATTACTCGTATTAACTTTGCTTTTTTTGTGAATTGTGACAGCATCACAAATTCATATGCAAATTATATTGTTTATTAGAATTATTTTCACATACATTTTTTCGAGCTCCTAATTAGCTTTCTCTCTATATATTGCCCCCCTCTCTCTCTCTGTCGGCTATTTATCTACTTGTTATTGTCATATGATTTGTTAAGCTTGATTATTTTGGTGTCAATAAAAAGTCATACTATGACTAAGTTATGACTAAGCCATTTAACTAAAGATAATTGGCCTGCCAATTAATATTATTAATAACATGTTTTCCCTTTTTATATTCTATATGTATGTATATCTAATTTGTAACTGAAATGCTTGATTGATATATGCGCTTTGTAATTACAAATAGAAATTTAATACAATTGAATTGTCGACTGGTTTTTCATAAATAATTAAGTCCAACACATTAATTTTGTGGCTAACAATGGTCAAGCAGTGGAGTATAAAATAAATATAATTAGATTGTAATGAAAAGCTGGGATTTTCTTTTTTCTTTTTTTGTTTTGTCTGTTAGTTATTCGACCCAGTTGCAGCTCTGGGGATTTTTGTTGGCTGTAATTTGTGGCTGACCTCGACCTGCCTCTATAGCCTGGCCTATTTACAAACTCTGAGCTCACTCTCTACTTTGGCGCATTGTCTTACTTTCTAAGCTCATAAATTCTAATAAACGCTTTATGTACACACTTGAAAGAATAATTACGTTTGTTAACCTTAGCCCAACTACAAAGTTATCTGGGCATTTAATAATCTTATCTAGTTGAATCTGAACATAGCACGACTTCAAATCAGTATCTCTATTAACGCTTAGCAATAGTAGTATGTCGCTTAACTAACAGTTTAAGGCGGCGCGTGCAGCTTTGACATTTCAAAAAAAAAGTTAACGTAATATTTCGTAGACATCATTTTGTTGCAGTAAATTACAAACAGATGCAGTTGTTGCACAAGTGAATTGAGTGAATGACACGGCGACAGGTGTCAGCTGTGCTGATGTTCATGTTGATGTTGATGTCGATGTCGATGTGAAATAATTAAAGTCTGTGTTTTGAAAAATTAAGCAACTGCAATTACGATTTACTCGCTCGAAACAATTGTTAATTATCCAACTATGACTCAGGGCTGTGGTTAATTAAGCAGCGATTGTTAAAGGCGTGCTTGGCAACTGCGAAACTCTCTCTCGCTCTTATGTTGGACCCTCATCGTACAGATGTGAATATGTATGTGATAAGTATGTGTATATAGTAATTCTCATGCTTGGAACTTACCACAATGAGCCAGATCGATGATGGGCACCGCGGATCGCGATAGCAGCGTGTCGAGCTTGTCGTCGCTTGTTTTTGTTTTCAGCATTTTGCCTCTCTGTGTATGTTGTTTTTTGTTTTTGTTTTTGTGTGTGTTTTTGTTTATGTCGAGTGCTCGACTGTCTATTGCAATTCTTTGGTTTGGAGACACGCAACACACCACAGCACACTTGATGCGTTTTTATCACTAATTACGCGAGCGAGAGAGAAAGAGATAGAAACACGAGAGACGACGACGCGACACAAAAGACACTGGAAAACAATGCAAAAGTTTATATTTGGTTCTTGTTATTGTTATTATTACAAATATCTCTTTGGTTATGCAGTTTTGACTAGTAAGCAGTTTTCTATATAGTAATTGTTGTTGTTGTTGTTTTTGTTGTTGTTGTTGAAGTGACTGACTGGCAGTCAGCAACGGTGAGTGTGACTCCCAGTTTTGCTAAACGAATCACTGACAAAGCAAACAAAACCAAATTGGGCCCAAAGCCAATCGAAGCAACAACTGACTATCAAATCCAATTGGAATACGACCGTTGCGTTGCCCGTTTTATTTTTTTGTTTTGCTTCTTTCTTTTGAACGGGAAGGGCGCGTGTCGGGCGTTTATTTTACGGTACGCGCCAAACAAAAACGAAAAACGCAAATAAAACGTTGCGATCGCGACGCGTTTCTCAGCCAAACTGATCAAGCTACAAAATCAAGTTGGCATTTTCTTGAACGTTCTGCTCGCTCGCAACGTCGCTGCCTCAGCTGCTTCAACTGCTGCTGCCGCTGCTGCTGCTGGTGGTGCCGCTTTTGCTTATCGCACCTTTGGCTTTAGTGCTCAGCGTGTTGAGAGTGTGTGGCTGGTGGTTGGCGCATGTTCGAGGCACTTTGGAGGCGCTGTCTGCGTTGCTGCGTTTGTTGTTCAATTTTGCACTTGTATGCGTCACACAACACAGCTTAGAGTGTGTGTGTGTGTGTGTGTATGAGTGTGTGACTGTGCACACACACCTTAGCATGTGCGTTCGCAATTAGATAAAATTTAATCAAATCAAATTTGTGATAAGTAAATTAGCACTTGTCGTTTTTGTGCAATGCGGCCAACAACAATAACAGCTGCATGACTAGACTGAAGAGGGGGCGCTGGAGGGGTAGGTGCTAAACACGTATTTGCATTGGCCAAGTGCGAGACTATCTAAAGCCAAAGCTAAGCAACGTATGAAGTACCAGAAGCAGTCGCAGTCGCAATCGCAATCACATTCACAGTCACAGTGACTGTCACAGTCGCAGTTTGATCAACAGGTAGCTGGCAGCTCGCTCGCGATATTTCAGATACACACACATACTCATATCGATAGCTGTGTATGTGTGAGTTTTAGCTACGCTTTGTGTTATTATTCGCAAGTCGATACAGATACTTTTGTTGTGAGCACACACACAGAGCACACACAGAGAGGCGAACAAACACAAAAGTATCTGACAGATCTCGTTTGCTGGTAACGGCACACTCGTGCAAATGTATCTGACAGATCTCGTTTAACGGCACTCGCACACACTCATGCACTCTCAGGTGTGCCCTGCTGCTCCGGCTGTGGCTGGCTGTGGCTGCTGCCTTAACTTCACCCCTTGACGCTGACGAACCAGCTGAGCTCTCAAAACCTGGCATTGTATAGTTGTCTTGGCTTCACACTCTCCTCTCTTCCTCTTTCTGCCTCCGCTTTGGCTTTTATTTTGTTTTTTTTTTTTTCCTTTTCGTCTGCGTCTTGTTTTTGTTTTGATAGCTCTGGCGCTGGTTGTTGCCAAGCGGCATCACAGGAAACGCCAGATGAGCATGAAGAAACTGCTATGCAAAGTCTGCACCGCTTGCATCTTCAGGGATGGCAACGACACAGGGAAATACCCAACGTGTGTATCTACACATATCTATGTGTGTCTGTATATATACATACATACTATATGTATATCTGTGTGCGCATGAGTAAGCGTTTCTCAAACATAGATACGGATACACTCGTACAGTAGCTATTTTTAAAACACAAAACTTGACAATTCCTTGTATTTTATTCATCATGCATTATATCAACGATACAACGAAAAGTCGCTTTCTTTTCTTTCCATATCGATGTTTTTGGGGTTTAGCACAGATTTCCCTTTTCATGAATCAACGTCACCACAGAAAATTTCCAAGCAACGTTCGTTCGTTCGTTTGCTCATTCGGCTTAATTCCATTCGCTTAATTCTTTAGTTGAGTTCAGCATTGCGATTGTTTTTTGTGTTTTGCGTTTTGTTTGTATTATTTTCGCACACTTTCCAATATTTTGTAACACACACGCGAACGCGAATTTAACCTAAATACAATAAAATAAAAATGCGCACGCCAACAGTTGAGGCGAGGCGAACCTATATACCTGGCAACAGCAACCAGCGCAACAACAACAACAGCAACAACAAAAACAATGAGCGACAGCAACAAAAATAATAACAACAACAAGAACAACAACAATACGACACTTACAACAAACAGAGTAGTACGCAAACGACAACGCGCCAACGAGCGGAAGGGACGCGTCTGCACTTCACCACATTTTCGCCAACACTGCGAGGCGAGTTTTAGTTTGAAATCGAATTTGCCTGCAACAACTTCAACATTTATCACCACATAACTACACAGCTGCGGATACATATGTATGTACACCATGCTCAGATACATCAATGTCATTGCATACTTTTGGGCTGTGACTGCAAAACAATTGTAGCCCAATTTGGTTTACTTGTTAAGCCACCTCGCAAAGCGACAGTTAAGATCGATTGCTGATTTTTATCAGCAACATTGCTGTGTACAAAAACATTTTCCAAAAGCAACATCAGCTTCAGAATCATTCTTGATTTATTACCAAATCAAATCTTAATACTGTCAAAGCAATTGCAAAAGCTACACTTACACGCCATCTAGCGACATGTGCGCTTAACTCTTAGCATCACTTTTTGCTGAAATTCTATAGCATACTTTTAGGCGACGCATTCAATATACAAATCATTTTATTACCAATTTATATTGTACATTTAACATTTTTCTTCTCGTTCCTCCTCACAAAACAATTTGTTACAAAATTACAATTTTAATTATATTCCATATTTTGTTGTATGTCTTAGAGTTTTATTGCGATCGAATCAATAAAATAAAAACTACATAGTACGTAGATGTATCTAAACTATTAACCTAATATATTTGGTTCTATTATACTTTCCCAATACAGCAAGTGCCAATAAAAGATCACTGCGCAATGGCGACTGTCCAAAGAGCCACTTTCTCATGCTTGACTACAAAATACTACGAAACGAACTTACAAACTAGAAAATGTAATATCCAAATGTACATGTACCCAACTTTATCTATGCATATCTAAAAGGGTTTTTGTATATGTGTATGTGTTTGTGTTTGTGTTTGAGTGTTTGAGTGTGTGTGTGTGTGTAGACGTGTATACAGGTGATAAGCCTAACTAACGACTGTTTTTAACTTTGCTTTCGCAATGTTAACCGATCTTAAGGCAATCTAATATCGGCTTGAACCGTTTTACTCCTGTTTGGCTGCCAGCTTGGCTGCCTGTGCCGCTTGCTTGGCCTGAGCTGCCTGCTTGGCCTCCTTCTTGTAGTTGGCCACGTAGAAGGAGCTGAACATGTAGGTGAACAGACCAGCATTGAAGGTCAACAGCGCCGCAATCGATTTGGGGAAGTTGCAGTTGGGCTGGAACTGAATCTGCAGCGTGTGCACAAAGATGATAAGGAATTGCACCTAAGAAAGAAAACGTGTATTAAACAAAAGCATATAAATAGTAGTATTCTATAGCTTACAATCTGGAGAATTGTAATGTACTTCTTCCACCACAAGTATTTCTGCACTTTGGGTCCCATTGCCGACAGCAGATAGTAAGCATACATAATGATGTGGATAAAGGAATTAATGAAACCCAAAAGAGTGCCGTGTCCACCAGCAAAGTACTTGACGCCAATGAAAGCGCACACCGGCATCAGAGTGTGATGGTACAGATGCAAGAACGAAATCTGACGATCCTTTTTGCGCAGCACAAAGAACACGGTGTCCAGCAGCTCGGTGATCTTGGCAATGTAATACAACCAAACCGCTCTCGCCATCTAGAAAAGAGATGCCAAATCAGCTGACAGTTTGTGATGATGAGCAAAACATTGTTTTACCCTCATGGAGATGGGATCCGTGGCATAAGTCACCGGTTGGCACTTAAAGTTGTAGTGTCCACCCCAGCCTCCCTTGTAGCCCTCGTAGAAGAGCACCCAACTGAGCAGCACCTGGACGGCATTGTAGACAAGCAGCGTGTTCTTCAGCTCGAAAGGTTTGCGATCGCGCATATAACGTGGTCCGGCATAGAGGCAGAAGTACAAATAGGCGCCCAATATCATGAACAGTGGTCCGGGTGCATTCGAGAGGAACCAGCTCTGCAGAATAAGAAAAACAAACAGTTTGAAATTAGCATCCCATCGACAACTTCTTGTGCAAGGGCTTTTGTTACCTTTGTGCGCAGATCCTCGTGCTCCACAAAAAAGTTGACCATGCGATCAACAATGGTTTGTGTCTCGTTCAGTCTGACCGACATTTTGCCAACTGTAAGCAAATAAACAATTAAATTATCAACTGGCGATTCTCTCTTGCTCTCTTACTCCGTGTTAGGGAAGTATCTTACGTACTATATTGACTACTATAAATAAACACTAGCACTAGTATCATGATGTTGTAATAGTATTAGCACCTTGGGTCGCAGATTGTTATTTGATCTGACAATAGACGTGCACGTTAATCGCAAAAATACACAACATTGCGTTAGCCAAGGCAAAGCCGCGCCTTCGTTCGACCTGTGCGACATCGCATTGATTGAATCGGAATGAGAAATGACGAAATATTACTATCACGAATTAGATAAACTATAAAATGTCCATGCGAATTCTTTTGTGTTGATCTGAAGGGCGCCCAAGTGCAAATTATCGTGCTAATAATAAAGCGCATATATATCAGTCAAGAAATAAATAAAAACAAAGTTCCGTGGCATTAACCCGAGACGTCAGTTTCTGCTAAATCGGCGAAAAGTGACCAACGATCGTTCTCTTTTTGCAGCGAAATATTTTCTGATTGTATTGTTGCTGGCCTCATCATAAAAATCATTTATGTAAAAATTAATTTTTTCTGCTTTTGCTTTTGGGCTAAAATTACAGGCCCAAGCACAGACAGCAGCAAGCAGCAGCAGGCCCAGGGATACAAAAAGCAAACCATGTGGAACAGGTTATGCCAAACTGTCGCTGTGACGACGTGACGCTTGTCGAATTGTATTGTCATCTAGTTTATTGTGTAAGCTGGAAAGACCCAACGAGTAACAAGAGTAGCAGACAGCAGTCAGCGGTCACAAGAAGCTGTGGCAAAGCCTGGAGCTGAGGCAGGATAGTTCAAGGACAGGCAAGGAACAGAAACCAGTTATTCCCTTGTGTGGCATAAATATCGTAATTATTGGCTAGCTAGATGCAAGTCCTTTATGCCTCGATTTATATATATATATATATCTTTGTTTCGATCATTAAATGTGGCACGCCTCAGCCCGTGTCTGGCACTGAATCTTGTGGCAGTTGTAAACAACACATAAGTATTATTAGTGCCTTTGCCCCATGAGCACTCTTCGAGTGTGCACGCGGCCTTGAACCGTTTGGATTTGGAGGCGCGCTTCGCATGCACATCGAATGCCATGCCAGCTGAATGAATGCATTCATTCCATATACTATATGTTACATGCACAAAACGTTCAAAACCTAAACTGCCAGCGAACGGATGTTGCAATCTTCCCAGAGCGAAACAACCCAACAAACAATCCGCACACTTCAAATTGCCGTAAATCAAATATGGCAAGTGTCTCAAAAGACTGAGGTGAGAAATTTAGTTGCTTGTACTTTAGGCCGTTCTAATTATGACGCGAACTCATTTGCAACGCTCAACGTTGCACATGCATAACTGCGAATAAAGTGCACGTCATCGTGGCAACAACAAAACAAAAACTCACATATCAAATCACAAACGAACTGAAACGACCCCACAGCAACAACTAACAACTAAGTAGATACACACACACATACATACACACACATATTTTTTGTCCATTTAAGTTACTGTTCAGTCATCGTTCTTTGCCCAAGTTGCGACAGACAAACATGCTCTTTTGGTCCATTCAGAAAAGTGCATTTCAACTCGGGATTTACCATAAAAGGCGTGTCCATCAGATATCAAGCAATTGGACAATCGAAGGTAGCCAAGAATTAACTAGTATACTAATTTACTACTCTACTTTGCCATGATAACTGCCATTCGTTATCCAATCTGATCCAATTTGTTCTGCGCGGTCACCTTTGCCTTAAACCACTGCCGTTCGACGATTGTACATTATTAAGCAAATGCCCGAATATTTCGCAAGACTTAATAAATATTGTGGCGTAATTTTAAAAAAATTGATGTTAATTATAGTATGTGCTCATTATTATTTCTTTTGGGCAAAGCTGGGAGAAACAACTCGATCAGAATGAGAGCCATATTTTAGAAAGCATTTTGCATTTAAATGTGATTTCTACATTTTTGGTTCTTAAGAGCAAAAAACAAATTTAGAATTTATTTTCGTTGTGTTTAACCTTTTGTTTGTTGTTTTGTATACCAACATTATTTGAGGGTTTTTGATCCCATCCAGACATTTTAAAGCATTTAAAAGCTTGTTTGTGTATCTAGAAAAGACTACAAAATGCTTTCACAATTAAAACGTTGTTTTATTTTTATTCATTCATAAGACCTGTCTATATTGTTGTTGAACCGTCATCATGAACAGAACAAAGTCTCTATTGAATTTCTAAAGTGCAAATGTCACATCAACAATAATATGATTATATAAAAAAATAAGAACATAAATAATTGAATGTCAATCAACCACGAAATTCATTGTCAAACTAGTTTAGTTAAATTGATCGGCAAGTCTGGTTAAATCTTCACAATCTTAATTAATTGTGTGAGTAAATTGCGAAATCTACTTGATTAGCAAATAAAAGTCTTCTAAAAAGGCTTTCCGGTTTCATTTCTCATTTTTGCCAACTAATTTCGATAGAGGAGAGCCGCAACCACATTTATACCAGAATTTCTTGATACCTGTGGGGACTAAAGTTCAGTTTACAAACAGGTATAAATATACATATAAATATTCGATTGATTATTTACAAACACACACTCATATATTTATATTCTATATATACTTCTATATACTATTCAAGCTGCCTCATGGTTCATTCTAGACAAAAAGTGCGTGTGTGTGTGTCTGGACTATGCTGTAAACTTTGCATATTTATTTACCCGGCTATTAATTTCCAAAACATGAGCGACGTTCACATGCAAATCAGCCTCGGTTCCCTCTACAAACAATCGGGCAGTTCCCGAAATCGAATGCTTTAAAATTCTTAACGTTGCTTGGCATATGAATTCCATAATTTGCACATCCCAATCATCATTCGATTGGTGAGTATGAGAGTCAGGCGAGAGAGATAACGAGTTCACAATTGAGAATATGCTCTATAAATATTTGCAACCATTTGGCATAATAGTTCTAACAATCAGTTGTGTGTTAATACGAGTTTGTTTTACTAAAGCAGTGTCAAAAAGATTTTGAGACTCGTTGACAAATATGCAAATAGAGATAGAAATTTGATTCAAGCGTTGTTACGCCCCTGACTGACTACTGACTGACGTCACTGTATATCCAGCTTATTATGTGACTATGTGATAATCCGGACTGGCGATAAATTCTAGACACGCGTTGTCATCGTCCGAGCACACACACAAAAGCAACGCACGTTTATTTTAATTTATTTAATTTTGTTCTTCTTTTGCCATAATGAGAATCATGCCGCCCAAATATGGAAGTCTCACACACGCACACATGGCGTATACGCAATATGCTTAATGACATTCCCTTTGATAAGAGAAGCTAACCGAAGGTTGCATACATGTATCTTCTAGCTCTCAGCTGACAACTCGCGCAGCGTCATTGGACATTCAATAGCATGAACAACATTATTATGAGTGTTTGTTGTTATTGTTAATATTAACGAAACAAACTGAAAATTGACAAGTGCGTCGCATAAAATTAATCAACAGTGTTTCGATTTGTCGGCAGCATCTGATCGAATCGAAACGATTGAATCGATCAACACACACAAGATCCGAAGCGCCCAAATGGACCCAGAGCAACGTTAACGTCAACGCATTAAAATTCGTAGCCAAGGTCGCACGTTTTTGTATGATTTTTTCGGTTTTTTCTTTTTTTTTTTTTTTTTTTTGAGGAAACGAAACGAAAACACAATTCGAGACGAAATGATCTGCGGCAGTGCAGCACCACTCTCGATTTATATTTACAACGTCAGTTTTGGGCCATATTAAGTAGCCAGCTATCTGAAGTCGCTTTGACGAACCACAAAGAGCGTGAATTTTGTTACCAACTTGTATGTAGATTTTTAGCGATATTGAAACTTGATTTTTATTGCTATGCTATTGCTCTTTGGCATTAGTTTTTTTTGTGGTTGTGTCTTTAGTGTGCGCTCGCCTGACACTCACCTTGAACTAGTGCGTCTGCGTTTTAGTTAGTTGCCCTGTTTTATAAACCAGCGCTATAAATAATCGCATAAACTCAACCATATACAAATGCACACACACGCACACAAATATCTTTCACTCATAAATAATGCACTCTAAACGATCTGTGATCAAAGCGATAAACAAATGCGGCCAATTCATTTCCGCAAGGCGTTAGTCTTGACAACAATCGGCGCATTCCTTTTTCGCCAAGATGATAAACAATCGCATTAGAGCTATTTAATAGCTGATTAGCTGGGATTTTTCCTAGTCTCGCGGACTTTTATTACGTCAAGGTTGTCGCTGTATCACTTTTGAAGTGCATGGAGAAAACTGGTATCGCACCCAATATGCTTTGACTGTGAGTATATTAAGCAATAATACTTGTAATAGCATTCGGCTCCATTACCATTTTAAAAAGTTTTCCTATAAAATTCTGTGAGTGTGTTTCTATGAGTGTCAACAGGTGAGAAATATGTTAAATAGCTTTCAATTAAAAGTGACTAAAATGCTGCTGTGCCTACGCCATTGAGTGCAGAGTTCGTTTCCTGAGTCTTTCGTTTGGTATGCAAGTTCTAAGTAGCTTTTGAGTATTTCGCAATCGCTTACGCAATGTGCAAATTGAGCACATCTCAAATACAATCTACCAATTTGCTACTAAGACTACTCTTAATTAACAAATAGTACTTAATACTAACTCATTTATTACGCGCAATCATCAGTTCGCCACACAATCATCAAAGTCGTATTATTAGCATTTTATTTAGTATTATTATTATTACTTTTATTATCGTATGTCAATTTGGCAAATCATTTGCCAATACCAAGGGCTTTTGCAATTGACCAAGTCATTGGGTAAGTGCCACAAAAACAAAAACGAAAAACAAAAAAACAAAAAAACACCAACAAAAATAAGTGATTATCTCTCTAGTTAGATGGATTAGCCAATGTCCCTGCTCAAACTTCTGGCCTCCAATATTTGCAGTTGTCATCACCCATCATCATCATTGGGTTCTCTCCCGCTTCGTTGGAGCTTTCGTCTTAGTAGTAGTAGTAGTAGTTGTAGTCGGGGTGTTTGCCTTGCCATTATTATCAAATTTTGACCGGCGCAGCGACCATGGCTTGTTAGGCAAACGAAGTCATTTTGAAAAATCAACCGGGCCGAAGAAAATGGAGAAACTCAAACAAAAAAGGCGAAACAAACATACAAGAGTTTACCAAAAACAACAACAACCAAAAACAAAATACAGAAATGAGATGAAACTGAAGGTGTGACCGGCCACGCATGTGACCCCAATTGGATTCAACAAATTAAAATGCTATTTCAAATTGCCGCATAGATGTCACCCAAAAGGCCAAGCACATAAACAACCCAAAACCCAACACAAACGACACCCGCGCTCCAATAGCAACGTGCGAACGGATGTGTAGCAAAAAAAAAAAAAAAAAAATAACAACAAGAAGAGAAGAGATAAAATAAAAATCTTAGTTGGCCGATATAAAGATAACTTTGCTTGGGCATCTCCTATGTTTGCGCCAAGACAACAGCTATAAAAATCATAAATAAACAAATTGCGCGCATGCGTTAACATTTTTTGTATTTTCTTTACTTTACTTTTTTGAAGGGCATTCGGCCGATTTACGCATATGAGAAATTGGTAACACACGCCTGTACTCCTCTCAATATATATGTATGTATGTGTACTACAAGATGTGCAGTGTATCTTTACGTTTAGCACATTGAGCCAGTTTCTTTTTCTTTTTTTTTTTGCCCAGGTTTTCACATTTCACGTTGCGTCAAAAATGTGTAACGCAAGGAAATGAAGCAGTTTCATTTTTGCCGCTGCTGAAGATGATATAACTTAATTTTTTTCTTTAGTTGGTTGCATCCACATCTAAATGCAAATGCAGGTTTTTGTGTGTATGCTTGTGTGTTTACACATTAACAACAAGTTGTTAGTGTTGCGTGGCATTCGTGATCAATATCGAAGATGCGCTTTTTTTTGTTTTGTTTAGCAGCATCCGATTAAGTTTGTAGTTGATCAATCGCCCAAGAGGAAAAAAAAACCATTTACATATAGATATTGACTTGACCACATTTTGTGGTATATATTGCAGCTAGCTAAGTGTGTGGTGTCTGTCTGTATGTTGTAAGCTGGTTTCGAAGATCTGCCAACACTCTGCGATTCATTTCATTTTCTTATATATCTATATATATGGTCAATTTTGACTTCTTCTTTTTGTATGTTGTCGGAATCGATCAGCAAAGCGACAAACAACAAAGCAAAACATGCGCGACTCTTTCGCAATGCGCCCCAAAATTGGTACAACATAAAAACTCAAAACTGGCTCACTTTGAAAGCGTTGTAAAGATGGAATTTAAACATGCTACTAATACTATATATGGCAAGTAGTAGTAACTATTAACTCGGGATGGAACCGCCCACCAATTTTTTTTTTTTGGGTTTGTAATTAAATTGTTTATTTCCACTTGCCTGTTGATTTTTGGAATTTGCTAAATTATTCTTTATTGTGGCACGACACTGCACACGGCACAATTTTAGAAAACACACACACACACAAAAGTTTTTAGTCGAAACGAAACGTTTCGTTCAGTTCGTTATCCTTTATATGTTTCTTCGTTTTCGATTTGAATTTTGTGCACTTAAATGTGAGATAACACGCGGCGCATCAGAACAGCAAGCAGCTTAAAAAATGGGATATTAGTTTTGCCAGGGGCCAACTTCACGCTTCTGCGCTGACTTTGCGGTTAAAGCGCCGGCAACAGACTAAGCGACATCCGGACTCGACAAGCTGTCTTCTATGCGCCGCTGCAGACACACACAGATACAGAAAACAGCACACAGATACAACGACTGAGACTGAGACGATCGCACGAGGTTGCGATACGAAGCTGATCGCGATCGCCAAACGCGATCGGAAACCAACTTGTTAATTCAGCTACAAGAATCCGCTCGCACACACACATACAGCGGCAGCAACAGGTGCGCAACAGCAACAGCTATGGTTGTGTGTGTATTGGTTACGCTTAATGCTTAGTTGTTGCATGGTTTTGTGGGCTTCTGTTCTAGGATTTGTGTTGCTATTTGAATATGCAGTAATTATAGCTTTATGATTAGCGTTAAATAAATGCACATGCATAAGTTGTAATTAGAAAGCAATAATTTCTATGGCTTTTCACAAATTATTGACGCCCCCAACGTGTCGTTTGTTTTTTTGTTGATTGCAATTTGTTATTCATTTTCCCTTTGGCTGATTAGGTGTGCCATGAGAATGACATATGGACTGCAGCAGCCCAGCAGTTCCATCGCAAAGATCTATCAACTTGGACGTGTCCAAAGGCAGCTACAACAACAACAACAACCACAGCAACTGCGACCTATATGCTAGCTGCTGAGTGCGCAAATTATTGTGCAATTAAATGGCTCGCAAAGTGACTGACTCCACACACTACAAACTACACACGAGTCTACAAAGCATTCCAAAAACTTTGTTGAGCACTTGTGGCGCACTTTAGCAACGTCATCATTCAGCTGGGGCTGGGTGTCATTATGTAGGCGCAGCAACAGCAACAGCAGCAGCAACAGCAACAGCAGCAGGTATAGCAAGTGCTATATGAATATGAGTGCCTACTAAGAGTATGAGTACCTTACCATAACTCCAAAACCATTACAATAATGCACAATCAAGAAGCCTACAGCCATGAGACGCACGGCACACTGACAGACTGACATTTTGCGCCACCAACCCCAAAAGCGGCAAAACTCATACAACACACTCGCTGCAATTTGGTGTGGAGACCAACAAATTAAATGGCACTCAAAAGACTCACAGTGTTGCCTTGGTCCCTATTGTTAATTACTCAATTGTTTCTATTTGATTTTTTGTTAGATGATTCTCTACTGTGGCTGCCATAGTTTGGGCATCGGCCATAGAATTTTGTTTCATTATCAATTCATTCATAGATCGCAGATTTGTTTTGTGTGCAGTACCCAAAAAAAAAAAAAAAAAACAGCTTCCGCAAATGTTTTGAAGGTGAAGCGTCTCTTTTAGCATGCCAAGCGCGTGTTTCGAGCATGGTTCACACAGCAACACACGGCAATTGGCAATCAATGTGTTTGTTTTTGGGGTGTCCATTGGGAGGGATGTATTGTACATGCGGTTCATTTCAATTGCTAAGCGGCTGCTTTTGCTTTTGCTTTTGCTGCTGCTGGTCACACGTCCAACAAAAAACAAAAAAACACAAACGCAGGTGAACGAATTGTGACGCGTGCTTCAAGTGTCTTCAAATTGTAGCTAAAACATGCAAGCAACATGCCAGCGACTATTTAAAAATGTATCAATTAAATCAGTTTTGTAGTCGAGACGCAAACAAAAGACTTAAGGCACAAACTTGACTATGTTCAATACACACAACACAACAGTCTGTGAGTGTGTGCGTTTTAACGACTTACTCGATTAATGTTTTTTATTTAACTCGCACACACCCATCGATTCATCCATCCACACATATATTAGAGCATCTTTACAACACTTCAAAACAGGCCAAAATTGCCAATCGCGTCAGCTTCAGATTCAGCTTCAACTTCGAAGCGAATTCTTTTTTGTCCGCTTTGCTTATTATACGATTTTAATGTTTTTGAACTTGACAAGATAGCATAATTTGCATGATAATGATTGGGATTCGATCGCTACGAAACGCTAATGTCTGCAAAGAATCAAAACTTTTGTCGCCGTCCTCTTTGTCGCTCATTAACCTCTTCAGCAGCGACAAAGTAACAACAAAAAAATATTCTGTACACAGCTTTTTGTTGATACTGTTGATTTTTAGGCAATAGACGCACTAATTGTGTCTACATTAAAACTCAATTTATGCTAGAAGAGAAGAGAAAAGAAAAACAAAACTCCAAAACCCAGACACACGATTGAAGCAACTGTCATGCTGATTAGAAATCAATGAGGAACGAGTGAATACTACATGCAACGGCCCCTTGGGTCTATAGCCTTGACCATAACACTTAAACGCCAAAAACCTTCAAAGACAAGTTGATTACCGTTGCCTTTGACTGTCCGTATAATATAATATATTATTGATTTATACGCACAGCGAAACGTAGCTGCTGAAAACCATTAATAAAAGCCAAGAGTCAAAATGAAACCCAGCACAAGCACAAGCACAACAAGTAAGCAAGCAGTCTTTACTTCGCAAAGCCGCCAATTGATCGGGGTGTCTTGAACTCTATGGAAATATACTCTGACATTGAACTACACATCATTATGCCAGATGCAGATACTACTTATGAGATATAACATACAAAATGCAGACAGCTTCCGTGTAGCATAGAAAGCACATAACACAATAGGTCAAATTAAAAATGCGCGCCGAGTGAATACTCTTTTTTTATGCCTACTGTATAATATTAAAATATTCAAAAGTAGATGTCAAAACACAAGGAAATAAAAAAAAAACGAAAATTAAAGAGTATGAACACAACAACGCTAATTGTAAAATTAAATATAATGATCAAAATTACAGCTGCGTGAATCGTATACATTTGAATTGAAAGTGAAAGCATCGCCAACGGCAACAACAACAACAACAACGATCCCTAGATATTTACAACGATTTTACAACAAATTGACAAAGATCAGGGCACGCCGTTGGCTCCAAAAATGGAAGCAGCGAGACACGAATCAGTGCAAAGAAGACACACATGAGACTCCGAAATGTTAACTCAGCAAACATCCCAGGGCTTCAAACTTGGCTAAATGCTGCCCCAGATAAGATTAATACATTTATGTATATTTATCATCTTTCGTATTTGACCCCAGCTTTGAATAGCAAAACGAAAGCAATAAAATGTTAAATATAAAATGATGTTATAATTCTAACTGTATAAAATTGAATTGAATAACTGTTTTGCGAATTAATCAAAGAATTTATAAATAGTTGCTAAATTCGTAAACATTATTTGCATAATTTTAAGCTGTGCAAACTTAGTAATCTTGAACTTGAAACCCAAATTGCAATATACTATACTGAGCTTAATTTTATCATTTTATTACTTCAACCAAATTTTGATATTGCAGATAATGATCTTAGCTAAAACGTTGGCCTAATGACAACTATTATAAGGTAAAACCGAATGACTCAAAGTAGAACAAAAAGGTGCAAAAGGCAAAAAACGAAGCTCAGACCAGACTTAGTTGATCACTTGATCAAGCAGGTCAAAGTCGAACTCTTGAGCCGAATTTGCCAGTCATTAGCAGTAAGCACATTGCCCTCGCTGTCAAGTCAAAGACCAAAACAAACAACAACGTGGAGCATCAGAAATTAAACTAAAAGCCTCGCCAATTCCAAATGGAAGTTCTGCTTTGGATTTCGTATGTATAATTACTGCAATAACTATTGAATCGTGGATGATTAGTTCACCAGATTAAAATAAAATCCCAAAGTTTATCGACAAATTCACTTGAGTTTTGATCTATTGTAATTCGAGATGTGAATCATTTGTTACTTTCGAAATCCTAAATAACCTTGAGGATCCATAGTAACTTGGCAAATACGGAGATAGTTACAGTGAATTACAAAATCATTTAACCCTCCCGCACTCTATTAAATTTTCAAATGTCTAATCTCGTTACTCACAAAGTCTTTTACAGTTTTATTGTTTTGATTCGCGTTATCATATCTAATGGTTTATTGGCGATTATTACGGGTATGTATTGAAACGACTGCGTCAAGTGCAATAATTGAATCATGCATTGTTGGGGGTTGTAGTATGTCTCTTGAGTGTGTCATTAATTAAATAAGACTCCGATCCACTGAAACATAACTGCTCGGAAAATAGTAATGATCCTAAATCGTCATAGCTTAGCTTAAAGTATAAAATTGCTTGACTGACTTTCAAAGTTGTTGTATAATTATTTTAACCCTGAGCACAACGCATTATTGGATGATTGAATTCATTTGCGATTACACTCCAGTGATTTAAAAGAAAGAAAAAATTTGTTGCCAGCAATGTATGACATGTACTATACTATGTATATGAACTATATATGTATTCAAAAAATGTTAAACTAAAATAAATTTAAGTAACCAATAAGTGATTTTTATAAATAAATTGTATATTAATTATATATGTAACTACTACAGATTTCATTCGATTATATTAAACAGCTTCTTTCGATGCATTTTGTAATGCGAATCTATCCGTGATTGCGGTAAAAACTTTACCATGTATTCATCCTGAATGTTGTTTTGCTTTCCTCTCATATAACATAGAACAAAGGCGAGCCAAAAGCTAATGTGGCTGCATTGTTAAACTGCGCTAAGTATTTTGATGAGTGATTGTGTTTAATTTGAGTGTATGAGTCTCTTTGTACGTGCAGTGTGAGAGTTCAATGTGTATTTTTGTGTATGTGAATGAGAGTATAATGATTGTATACTGGATAATAGCTAAATTTTGTTTAGAAAGTTATAGGCTCTATTGGCACTGTGCATTCGCCGACAGTAACACGATACATTGCCATTTCCGAGATGCCATGGTAATGCACAAATGCGGCGGCAATGACGAGCACATGGAAAAGCTGATGCGATTGAAACTGTAAATAGAAACGTATTAGAAAAGATATTTTCTACTAAATGTCAATTAAAACATACCCAAATGTCGAATTTGCCGGGGAACCAACGCTCTGGAACGCGCAGAGCATAGAGTAAAGCACCGAGTATATACAGCAGACCTGAAATCAATCCAAAAGGCATAAACAATTCTGCATGAATTAATAAAGAGAGTGCTCTCACCCATCAGTATAAGCCAACCCAAGCTTGCGCGACTAATCTGACTAAACCAGCCTTCCATGATGCTGTAGTGAATAGCTGGGATGACACCAGACAATCCAAAGCTCATGAAGACACCAGCGCGTAGCGGACGTAGGTTCGGCTCCGAAAATTTATCCCACAGCGAGACAATGATAGAGAGACATCCTAAGACGCAGACCACAGATAAGTATATCACTTTTGGCTGATAGTGGCAATAGAAGCCATAGTAAAGCCAGGGCACAAACGATCCCATTATAAGTAATGCAATTCCACAATAGTCCAGTCTAAAAGAACAACAAAATTATTAATAATGATTAAGTGTTAAATCGAGTAAAAACTTACTTTGAGAACAGTCTTCCAATTCCCACCGAGTGACAGCTTAATGTATGGAAAGCGAACGAGAATCCTAAGCAAATGATGGCGCCAATAAAGAATGCACCAAAGACGATCTTCTCCTGAAACTGAATCTCATCAGTTGGTCGGGATATGAAGTAGACAGCGACGCCAATGAACGCGAGACAGCCAAGCAGATGCGTCCAGATGTTGCCAGTCTCCGTGTGCAGACGGAATATCGATTTGAAGCATGCACGGAATGATGGTAGAGGCGGGCGATGGCCGCGGTGCAAGAAATCATTGTCCTGCAGCCATTTAGGCAAATTTCTATAGTGGCATACTTTCCAGCTGGCTTCCCAGACCTGTGAAGACATAAAAAACATTAGGAATCGTATTTAAATAAAATAAATTACAATGAACTTTAAAAACAATAAACAAACAAAAATATGAAATTAAAAATCCATGAATTTATTTACAAAAAAAGGAATTGTTATCATTTTGTTAGTGAAGTGTGAGCAATTACAGGGAATTATAAAAACACAAAGAATTCGATCACCCAGGATTTATAGCTTGAATGAATCTTGCAACTTACCTTGCGTACAAACTCTTCAGCCTGTTCGGCGGCATTGTGAGCCAAAGCGCCGAGATCAATCTCATCTGAGAGGACTCCAGCCTTCAGCACTTCCGTCATCTGTGGAAAATGGAAAGTGATGAGCTTTATTTTGAGCTAGCGTTGAACCGGACTTAAAGGCGAAAACTAAATTTAGCACCACACACTAACATTGGTCTCGCTTGCTTCACACTTGATTGTGTCTTCATCAGGTAGCTTTTTATATGATTCCACAGACGCATCCACATATCCGGGAGCCGAAGCATCGCACTCAACGCGTGTCTCTAGCATCTTGAGCAACTATTTCAATTTCATCGAAAACAAATAAGACAAGTGCACGACGACGACGACACACAAGTTTTGCACTTTGAAACACCAGCCTACTAGTTTAAAACGTTTTGTATACAATTTTTTTGTTTCCAGACGGAACCCAACAGCAAAAAGAAACGGCAAACGAAAAAACAGCGATAAGATAACGCACACGAAGTTGAACAACAAAACGCAAAATACAAAATTGATACACTATACAATATATACTATAGTATATTCTGAACGCGTCACAACTGTTATAGTGTATATTATTTTGAAAAGGCGCCCAAAGCCTCACTCGGCCCTTAATCCGCTCCTGACCCAAACACACAAAAGCATACTAATTGCCAATGCACAGCAATAAAAGTTGAAAATACTTATTAAAACAAAGTATTTGTACTATATGCAAATACCTCATACATTTGCAATATAGGCCAGGTGGGTTAAGGTCTTCAGCTGTTGCAAAAAAGGCTAATAGCAAACAGCTGGCAATTCCTATTGAAGTCCATCCATTTGATAAGGGGCGACTTTCAAGTGACAGCAAATGATGTATACATATGCTTTATAACGGATCTGACCGATAACCTAGATAGGTCAGAGATAACGCAATCGAAAGACTTACCTCTGCCTCGATGAGTTGAGTGTCTTCTGGCGTCGAGGGTAGAGGACAACCAGCGTCATCTTCCTCGACCAGTTCATCGTCGTCATCCTCGAGCAAATCCAGATCGAGGCCATTGTGGCTAAGTGAATCCTCGGGTCCCCAGCCACGACGTTTGCGTAGTATCATTGTCACCTGTTCGAAAATATCCTCTTCATCGTCGCCAGCAGCAACAGCAGCTGGTGTAATCACCATTTCTTCCGATGAAGGTAATCCCGAATCGAGATCTTTGCCATTATTAGTCAGGGTAATGCTTGAGGTATCATTATCGCCATTCACAACGCTGCTGTTGCTATTGCGTTCCAGCAGATTTGTTTTGGATTCCATTCTCCCTTGGTCTCTCTCTTAGCGAATTAACTATAAAAAACGACAAATTTAATATACAAATATTAAAATTGGACAAAACTTCGATAATTTCTATACTGATAATTTGTTATCGCTAGCATTTGAAATTTTCGTGTAGACACTTTGAATTATCGAATCGATTGTTAATAGCCATGAACAACGAATACCACTGCAGCAACAACACGTTGCGTTGATATCTAAACAAAATGAACTTTGCACCGCACAAAGTTTTGTGCCCAAGACCTGTTAGTGCCCTGTGGTTTTTTTGTAGTGGTTTTGTGTTTATCAGATTATTGGAGTGTGGGGCAAGTGTACAGCGAAAGCCAGCAATCCAACAAAGCAACAAGCGGTACAACGCGGCGATTAAAAGCAATTAAACATTTATATAAGTGCGTCAACAGTTTGACGTTGTAGTTGCCAAGTGATGGGTGAATAATTCTCTAGGCACTGTAGTAGTAAACTAAAAGGGGAGGGAAACTTGGCCAGCAGTTAACCACTTTTTATTTTGACCCATTCCTCAGACACGACACTTCACAAATTTTGATAAATTGAAAATTGGCATTGCCATGAATATTTAATTCAGGGTTTGTTTAATTGTGACGACATTTACCCTATAAACGTCACTTGGAAAAAATAAATGACTTCATTTTAAAATGAAAACTTGCTTAAATCCAGCCACGTGCTGCATAATATATAAGCTCACCCCTTATTTTTCGCAACTCCTACACTTTATCCTTGCGAAATAGAATTTCGCTGGAGTCTTCTAGATGATATTTGAACAATTAGGCCAACAATTTACTATAACAACGTTTTCCTTCCTCTGTAATATTTTCTACAGTGCGTTTGAGGTGGAGAAAATCGACTGCATTTACTATCGATGTATCGATTTCGTTAATAATATTCGTTTCAACATTCGATTTTTGATGCCAACAACGATGTTTTTACATCGACGTCATGTTCAAAGTTCATTTGCATACTACATTGACGGCAAAGTATTGAATTCCATTAAAAATACAATTTTTAAAGAAATGGTAATCCCAAAAATTAGTAACGGCAATGTTTTTTGTTGAAGCTCGAAAAATACCGTAAGCCCACTAGCGGTGGAGAAATATCGATGTCGAAATACTGATGAGTTTCGGTAACATCGTGGTTAACAGATTCTGTTAAATAGTACTCGACATAACACAGCTGTTATATCAGCTGATGCAAACAACAAATATTAAATACTAACCTCGCTACAGTCGTCGGCAAATGTAATTCAAAATCCGGCAACATATAGTATATATCTGAAGATATATGTACTTAGGGAATACGATTCGGTTGTGAAATAAAATTACAATGCAGGCCTCACACAGCACAATTATGCTAATAAGTAAATACATAAATACAATATCGATTCCGCATGCATCCCATTTCACCCATAAAACAGCTGTTAATAACCCAAATAAATAACATTGAATATTGCGCCATCTGAATTAAGTTTCCCGCTTTTTTGTCGACTCGGCGGCAAAATCGTGAAAAATTAGTGGTTAGTTGGTATTCAACGAGATCACAACGTACAGTTGCATTCATTCACATTACAATTGACTGACGCACCACATTGGTTAGAATTTGTTTAAAAGAAAAACGCATCAATTTGGGTTTTTGTCTTTCGTTTCAACGCTCAGAACAACGATTAGCTGGACTAATGGCAACTGCAGCAGCAACAGCAGCAAAAAGTGGACGCAAGTATGCCCAGGACACACAGCCCTTTACCGTGCTGATCGAGGGAAATATTGGCAGTGGCAAGACAACGTTCCTAAATCACTTTCAAAAGTACGAGAATGATGTTTGTCTGATCACGGAACCCGTCGAAAAGTGGCGCAATGTAAACGGGGTCAATCTGCTGGCCAAGATGTATCAAGATCCCAAAAAATGGGCGATGCCCTTTCAGTCTTACGTTACGCTGACGATGCTCCAAGCTCACACCGAACCTACAGACAAGAAGCTGAAGATAATTGAGCGCTCTATTTATAGTTCACGGTAAGCATCGAATGAAATTGGAGAAGTGCAGTGAAAAGTGTCTTTACTTAAAATATGTTCTACTTGGAACAGTTTCTGCTTTGTGGAGAACATGTTCCGCAACGGTTCGTTGGAGCTGGGCATGTACAACACTCTGCAGGAGTGGTACAAATTCATTGAGGAATCGATCCACGTGCAAGCCGATCTCATCATCTATCTCCGCACCTCGCCCGAAGTAGTATACGAACGCATGCGGGAACGTGCTCGCTCCGAGGAGAGTTGTGTGCCCCTTAAGTATTTGCAAGAGCTGCACGAACTGCACGAGGATTGGCTGATACACCAGCGACGTCCTCAGCAATGCAAGGTACAGTTAATTATGCTTTATTTACATTATTTAGATATGACAAACATGGAGTGATGAAATATAGTATAACTTTTACCTAATAGTTAACAACTTCCGCAAGGCTTACTATGAAATTACTTTGTATTACTATATAGCTTTACAACTATTGAAGATCTAGGACTTTTTTTTACCAGCTATACCGATCTGATAGCTAATACTTCTATTGCATTGTGTAAGATACTACTTACTAAGTTACTATCACCTAAATGTATTGATTAGATATTTCTAGTCCTTACCTCAAATTTCAATAGTAATAATAGCTTAGATATCTAACAGTATTGCCAATTGCTACCAATCCATACAGATATGAATTTATATAGTAGAAGAGTTTATTATGCTCAGGTTAGTGCTTTTTAGATCTTTTTGAATGAATCGTTAATAAATGCTAGCAATAGTTTTCGAACAACCTAATAACTGTTTCTGATATCTTTTTTTAGGTTCTGGTTCTGGATGCTGATCTGAATCTGGAGAACATAAGCAGCGAGTATCAACGTTCAGAGACAAGCATTTTTGATGCAATCTCAGGTGCACTTCAGCCTCCTGCAGTCTTGGTGTCGCCCAGCAAACGTCAACGCATGTCTAGATAACTTACAAAATAAGAAAAAAGTAGATGATTGGACAACGTTTGCAGCCAGCAGAAAAACTTATTTATAATCTTAGACTTAAGCGCATTACCTAATCGAAACATCTGCCGGCTTTGTGCACAGAGAATTCCAATTTCCTAAAAAAAATTAGTGTTAATTGTTCCATTACGAATTCAACGTGTAAACTAGAGGAGGCTACCTTTATTTTCGGTTAGCAACTTAATTTTGTAATAATAATTATGCATTTCTCCTTCAATTTGAACAATTATAATCCATATTATATTCTATGCCTAACTTTAGATTGTAAGCTGAACTTGAAATAAAAATCACTGTACACCTTTAATTCTCGGAATTTATACTGTTCGCTTTGCTTTGCTACTTTATCGTATAATTAAATTCAGCAGAATAATGTTAGAGGTGAATTGTAGATCGTGTGTCAGATTTTTCCCTTGAACTTGTATTGCCCTTAAAAATGAAACAACTTCTATTTGGCTTTTATATATTTTTATTTAAGTAATTAATGTATTATGAAATTAAGAATAGTTTTACAATTTAATTAGGATTTATCTGATTTAGCAGAATCCGGTCTCAGCGCCGCCATTTTGCAGGACAGTTGCTACTCGCCAAGGCATCGATTCGTAGAGGAGCTCCATCTTGCTAACCATATCAGCATCGCTGTGCCAAATCTCATAGAGCACAGCACGAAACTCGCTGACATTTGCCGGTTGAGTCTTGATCTTTGGCTCAATGATGGCAACCAGAAGTTCAAGCAGATTCAAATCGTTGCAATCCGGCGAGATTGGACCCACCAGAGTATCGACATAGATTTCCTTGGGCGTCTTGCCATCGAGCACTTTGTAGTCATCCATGTTGAAGATGTTGCGCCAATCCTGCACCGTCCAATCCTCGTGAGCACGCGCCCATTCCATACGCCGCTGTTTTACCTCAGGAGTCAAGCTGCCGTTCCTCAGTTGAAATTGTGCCGTTTTAATTTCGCTGATGCGTCGCTGCAGTGTGCGACGACTGACCTCGATGCCATGGCGACTGAGTAGTTCACGCTGCACATCAATCGATGTGTACTGTGGATGCTCGGCAAGCAGTTGCTCCACCAGTTTGCGGTTCTCGAACACCTTGGGTCGTCCGACTTCACGTCGAGTTGGCTCCATTGGCATTGTGCGCAGTCGCACCTTGCCAACCTTGTCATTCTTCGGTTCATCGGCCTTCATACAGATGCGCACACTATCCACATCGCATTCGAGTATCTGGGCGATCTCCTCGTGGTTGTAGGTGCTCTTCAGTGACTTCACCAGTTTGCTTACATCAGTACCGCGCATCATTTTCATATTTGAGTTCACAAATTCACAGAGAAAGTTAGTTGTTGGCCGTGCCAAAATCACAGGACGAATGTGACAACTGAAGCTCGGGCAGCGTCTTTTATACGCGAATAGCAGGTCAACTTACAGTTCGGATGACTTCGGTTTTATGACCTGCAGACGACACCTAGAGGATTAGCGATATGACTTTTATGGCGCAGGCAAGTTTAAGCAGAAGCGACAGCTGCACCAAGTTTACGGCTAAGCGACAGCTGCACCAAAGGATCGCATCCTTTGACCTGCAACTAATTACGCTCTCCCACCCAACAGGTAGATAACTTAAAATGCATTTGGGTTTTTGTATTTTCCGTACTTGCAGTTTTAATATGAAGACGATCTTATGCTTTTCTTTTTTTGGATGCGCAATTGTAGAATTACAAAAATAAATGTAAAAAACTTGTACATTGTGAGTTGTTAGTTGTATCTCTCTTCACTACAATAGGAAAATTGCATCGCTGCACAAAAGGTCAAATATTGTTCAAAATATATGCCAGCTTTGTTTTTGTCTTTTATGTTTATATGCTATATGCTATGTTAAGTAAATTTCTTTTTTATGAATCAGTTAGAACTATTCCATATGTTGTGCCAAAGGCGTGTAAGGCCCGTTTGAATGTAAAAAAAACAAAGGGTGATGTAAAAAAAATAGATTAGAATATCTATCTGGGGGCAGTGAGTGATTGGTAAAGGAAAAAGGCAGCCAAACTTTGAGCACACTTAACCAACCAGACGTCATCGTAGTAAGTGAATGTTAGAAGGGATTTGGGATTAGGATTAGAGTTTAGCAAGAGCTCGATTGGAATTATACAATTAAATAAATAACGCTAAAGTATGCCTAATTGCTTTCGCTACATTCATGTGCTAAGTTTTTGATTTTCCTTGTTGGTTTTTGTTGTGTTGTTGGTTTGTTATACTTTCGTTTCTCTCTCAAGCAGCTCGAGTACTTGTTATGTTGGCGTCTTAATGACGTTAGTCATCCAGATCGATATCTGAATCATCCGAATCATAGCCACCGCGTATGGTCTTCTGTGGGCGATTGATGAATGGCTTGCGCTTAACATCTGGAGGCTGCAACAAATCCCCTTTGTACTCAATGGCGCCCGAGTGGGCGATGCGCCACTCCAGCATCTCTGTGGAGAAATCATCGCAGTTGCCCAAATCGGAGAATCCAACGATAAAGTCCTTGGTTTTACTATCCTTGACCAGAGCTATTGTAGGTATCACCTTGATGCGCAGACGCTGTGTCAAAAAGGGACTCTTCTCGGCATTAACCTTGCAGAATTTGGCCTCAATGTGCTTAGCGGCGAGTATCTTGAGATGCATATCAACGATACGACAGCGTTCGGTGCTGTCTCTGTAGAAGTGACACACAATGTTGGGCGATTTCTTGGATACCTCGAAAAATTCCTTCTCGTCCGCTAGCTCCGAATACGTACCATGGCCCTGAAAAATGTATTTATCCATTTATATAAATATAAATTGATGTGACATCTAATTGTGCAATAAGAGAGGATTTTTTCTAAATTCTTCGCTAAGTTCAGTTAAGTCACAAACCATAGCATGCATTTCAAATCAGTGCTCAACAAAGACACGAACCATTTGTTGTGGGTCCACTTACGTTTCTGAGCCATTCCTGTTTTTTATTGTTAAGCTTCTTCATTTCTTGTATCCGCTTCTCGCGCAACGCTTTCAAGTCATCGGTGTCCAAGTTGTCCAAGCGATCGAACTCTTGATCTAACTGCTGTTCAATCACCTGCGCAGCAGCAAATAATTGATTTTCCAATATGTGCGCCATTTGTCTTCTTGCACTTGTTTCTTTCTATCTTTACTCAGCTAATAGATTCTTCGTATCTATTTTGTGTGACTGTGTGTGTTTGTAATGTACGCACTGTGTGGAAGTGTGCGTGTTTTTACAAATGTTTTGTTTGTGTGCATACGTGTGTTTGTGTGTGTGTCCGGCATAAATATGAAAGGCGTATCCAGATGCAGATGCGTCATGTTTTGTGGAAAATTCAATAAAGTAAGCGACATTAGTGAATAAGAGCAGTCATTTTCTATTTAGGTACATATAAATAATTGTTTAACAAAGTACTTACATTAATTTTTCACTGATTTCATTTATTTCTAAAAAGTTTATTGAATTACTTCCTTGTCAATTCTTATTAGCCGTGTGGGTCCAGCGATTGTAGTGTGACCGCGGCTAGATATTCTAAATATACGGTTTATATAAAAAAAAAACATAGTATTTAATCAAGGAAACTATCAAATTGAAATACCACAAATATAAAAATTTATCTAGCTTTTAAAAACAAGGCTAGAAAAGTTTTTCTTTTTTTTACTTGGACAATTGTAATCATAATTTTTTGATTACCAAATTTGAAAATATACAAAATATATGGTAAAATCGATGTGTCTATCGATCTATGGCAAGTCTAAATTCCAATAAGCGTCAGCTTTTTAGGTTACCCTGCAAGGCAAATCTTTTATAGCTCAGTCAACACAATTAAATTCACTTATGCTAAATTTTTTATGTATATTGCGCTTCAAATAAGAAAAGGAAATTTATCGAAAATGAATTTTCGAAAATATATATTCATTTTCAAACTCAAATGAGTTTAACTTTAAGTTCAAGGACATCTTGTTAAATACGTATTTTAAATAAATTTATTATAATCTTGTAATTGAGGATTGGGCATTTTCAGTATAGTAGAGGGAAATTTAATGTTTAGTTGAAGTCTGGTCACATTTGCCGTCGTCGCGCGTTAGTTTTTTAATTTTTTCGTTGGCGTCGGCAGCATTTTGGGTCGGCTAAAATAATTTAAGTGACCAAAGGATTTACACATTCAAATCGTATTGGTTTTCGTGTTTACCCAAAAGGTTTGTGATAATTGATCATTTACATTAGCATTTCGACTAGTTCTAATAGCAATAAGTGTAGGTGTGCCTTACTATTTTCGTGTTGCGGTAGGATTTTAGCATTGGTATAGATAAAAAACCTAGCGCACAGTTGCCGGGCTTCGATTACATGAGTGGAAAATGCTACAAAGGTGTGCAATATAAAACTACTCGGAATATGTGTGTGTGCTCAAAAACGAATGTGCACAAAAATACCCGCGTTAAAATATACACATACCTATGTCTGTATGTAATTTTTTATTATTTGTCGCTACAGCCTCCGCCATTTTTAAAACGAACCCCGTCAATTGAGCCTGTCTGGTACAGTGGTGGCAAGGCATAAAAGGAACGGCAAACTTTTTGTATATTTGCCGAATTTGCTTAACTAAAAAATAATATTGATTAAAATTATGAATTTACTTAACGTTTAATGTAAAGTGTATGTAATTGTTTTCTATTTTTATAGTTATTTAATTTTCTGGCAACCGTACATATTATTTTGGCGGTCACTATAAGCCGCCTTTTTATCTGCTGATATTCCAACTGTGTGCCTTTGTTACAAACTAACAGTTACAGTATTGCAGTGTTTGTGTTCCTTAAAAATTTGACATAAACATCGAATTTAATTAAAATGTGCAGCATGTATGTATTTATATACAGATGTATGTGCATCCATTCGCGCTCTCTTATGCTGATTCTCTCCTTGATCATTGTATGTGTGAACGTTTAGTTGAGTTTATTAAACTCTGCTGGCATACAAACGGCACAGCAAAACAAAAAGCGAAAAAAGCATTACAAACATACGCTCATACCTTTGTATGTACATACATATGTACATTATTTACAGTAATCTCGATGCGAGGGCTTGGCGCATAATTGCAAGCATGCATATGTATTGGTGTTTTGATTGGCGTCTGCTTTGCTTTTCGCTACAGCATCAAAGCATGTCTGCGTGTGTGTTTATGTGTTGCCTCTTTCTCTCGCTGTCGCTTTCCTTTTTATACCCGCTGTCCATGGAAAAAGGGTATTATTAATTTGCGCAAACATTAAATCAATATAACTGAAAGTAAAGGCATCTAAAGTCCCATATTTTTTTATTTAACTAAATTGTTATTTAACCTTGGACATATATTTAAACTAATGTTGTTAACAGCTTTAACAATGATAGCGGGTATCTTATGGTCGGTCAACCACACTCAACTTTGGTTTTCTAGTTTTTCTTTATTTTTGCAATGTTGCTTGCTGTACTTTCTAAAAGAAAATCTTCACACACTTGCAGCTTTAATCAGTGCCTTCCCCTTTCCTAACATTCGCGAAAAGCAATTGCGACATTAAAATGTCTGTAATGTCTACAGCATGATCGTGAATTTAAAGAGGAACTGTGATCAGTTAGGTATATTATATTATGTATTTGTTTATTTTGGAGTTAATATACATATTAGATCAGAATATTGTAATTGAATTCGATCTGTTGGAAACAAATGCTTCGCAGCATCTTTTGTATTCTTGAGTGACATTTTCAAATATCGAGTCGGGCAGTAGATGTTTATATGTGATAACATGAAATGTTCTCCAATAATTCACAATATGAGTATTTTTTAGTCTGGACTTTACTTAATCACTCTCTGATTATTTATTTCCCTTTTGTGATGTGTCCAATGACCGTTACGGTGGCGATTTTTATGCATTTCGTTACACTCTTCTCCCTGGGGAACTTTTTACATTACCCTCGAACCGGATGCCTTTAGGAATGCGTGGGGAGAACTAGGCTTGTTCAAGTGTAACAATGTCTCTGTTTAGAGAACTGGGATTGGTTCGGTAATTACTGTTGAATTTCATATCTGCAATAAGGTGTTATCCCTAAACGATCTTCGAATATTCGCGAATTGCTGGAATATCCTAATTATGATAGCGCAGCTGTTGGTAATAAACAAGAATACCTTGTGCCAACTGCAGGTAGTGCAATAGTTATCGTGTCGCCGTTTACCTGGCGTGCTGCACGCTGCCTACTTAAGAGCGTGCTCCTTATCTGTTGTCAGTTATACAAAGTAAAGACATCGAACTGTTAGCACGTGCTTAACAAACCGAAAAACGCTAAGCGTTAGAGATTACCGTAAAAAGATTAAAGAAAAGTATATCTAGAAACGTCATCTGTGATTGAAAAGATCTAGTCAGCCTAGCAACAACAACTATAAATAAGCAAACAACTGTGGTAAGTACAACGACAAAGCCGGTTCTCTAGACGGAATGCAGTGGGAGAGCAGCAAACAACAAGTACAAAACGTAAACAAAGCTGTTGAATAATATATGAAGCGTGTTTAGGTTTCCGTTGCAATCTTTCGATTTCGCTGCACTTCAAGTGTGAACAGTATAAACTTGCTTTTCAATAGAATACACAAGATGTTTCAATTACTTGCTTAGCCTTGTCTCACTTATAAATATATACCATATTTTGTCTTTTGCAGAGATCGTGCAACACGTACAGATTGTGCAAAGTACAAAAGTAAAAGTGGAACCAATGCTCAGCAAAATGGCACAATCGAATAATGTGGGAGCAGGAGGCGCAGGTCCTGCTGTCGGCGGACGTCGTGTGCCGCTTTCCTTGAGCAGCGGCACCGGAAGCAGCAGCTCAGTGTCCCGTCTTCAGCAGGCAGCTTCTGGTAGCAATGGACGCTCCAATAGTCCAAATATGAACAACAAGAAAAATGAACAGGCTGCCAATGGACCATTCGTGTCTATAAAGAAGGTTAAGGAACAGCAATCCTCGTCGTCTTCCAACAGCTCCAGCTTGAAAGAATCGAAAGAGAAGAAGAATCAAAATGGCGTTAGCAAATCTACAAATGGCAATCAAAAGTCTTCACAGAACGGCGGCAGCTCCAATGTCGCTGTATCCAAGGAGCAACAGAAAAAGGAGAAGGAAAAGCATGCCGAAAAGCCAAAAGAAACCAAGGAGGAAGCCAAACCAATTGTGGCTGTAAAAGAAACAGAAAGTGAAGTGAAGGTAGCAGCTACGCCCACAGCAGAATCTGCTGTCGATGCCAAGAAAAACAAAGAACCAGTAGCAGCAGCTGAAATCATTGAATTGGATGATGAACCCGAAGTAATGGTGGTTCCCGAACCAACTACGCCAACTTCGGAGCGCAAATCATCGCGTAAAACATCAAATCAACAGAAAACTCCCACTAAGGCTGAGCAAATCGAAGCTTTACCACAAGAACAAAAGAAAGAACCAGAAACTGTTGAAATCGTTGCTGCGAATCTAGCTGAGGCTGTCGCAGATGTTGAGATGGAAACACTGGCTGTAGAGGCATCGCCTATCCGAAGCGAGCCAGTTTCTCAACCTGCGGCTACTTCCACACCTGGTCGCAATCTCTTTGGCTTCCGCAGCAACAGCAAACAGACCAAAGAAGTTGAACTGGCCGCCCAGCCATCCAGCTCCCCAGCTGGAACTCCAGCTCGCACCTTTGCTCAGATCAGCGGTCGTCGCAGCATACGGCCCGAGACAGCACTAACACCTGGCAAACTGGGCAACTATCGTTGCATCAACACCAGTGAGCTAGACACTTCGAACTGCACCAACACCAGCATGAATGCCACCGTTGGCTCCGAGATTCCCAACAGCTCGTCGTTCTCGTTCTCCTTCTTTGGGCGTGGTCGCAAACGTGAGCGCACACCACCGCCACTAGCGGGCAGCCAGTCAACTACTGACCTGGCCCGCGATATTGAGATGTCTCCACCAAAACGTGCGCGCTTCGAGCTCTTCAGCATGAACTTAGCATCGCCATTCAGCATGTTGCGTTCACGTTTCTCCAAGGCAACCATTAACTCGCCATCAACACGTCTGCGTTTGGACGACACACCGCCAGCTGGCGAGGAAGAAGAGGCTGAGAATGGCGGAGAGGTGCAGAATGTGTCGGGCATTGTCATCCAAGAGGAGGAGCAACAGCTAAACAAATCGACAGCCAGCAATGAAGTTACTGTTGCCCAGGAAGCTGGTCTGGAGACACCCAAAAAGGGCGGATCGCCAGTCAAGGAAGCCGCTGAGGACAACAACAAGGATGTGGAACTAAACAATAAGGATGTGGTGGGCGATGATCTAGTAGCCAATGTGCCAGCTGCTGAAGTGGAAGGATCCACCACCGAGGTTGAAGGCGCCAACCGATCTCGTTGCGCTATAATGTGAACAAATTTCCCGATCCTCTTCCCGCTGTTCTTATTAAATTAGCTCTTAAGTTCAATGTCATTCATTTAGTAGTGTTTAATAACTCTTTGGTAATTTGTGTTCTTTGCGAATAATTACATGTTAAGAGTAAGCATATCAATTAGGGGCTGCAACCAAAGCCATCGTATGAAGCGTTGACTCCTCTTTTCCGGCTTGAAGGAAATGTCAGTCAAACGCTAAACACAATTTGCAGCCCTATTGTCAACAATGGCGATTTCTTGCTAGATATCTCCCATATTTATTTAATGTGGCAGATATGCACCGACAAATCGTTAAATATTGTTAGGATACACATATATGATTTCAGTACCCAAACAATTTTGGGTACAACAAAAAACAAAAAAATACCTTTTGTAGACAACAAACCAATCTCTCAATCACATACATATATAGTCTTAGTAAAATATTTTAAGCTAAAATGATTTGTATATGTATTTGCGAGTTTTCTGTGTTTTATTCGTCAGAGTATTTGTACAATACGCAACCACAAAGTAATATGTAAAGAGTATCGCATATTTCAAATAAAGATCAGATTTATTAAATTTTATGTTTTTATTCTAATACACAATATTTTAAAAGTGGACATGATGGTTGTGTATGGTAATGTTATTTAGGGGAAAAATAAGTAAATCTATAAATGTTACCCCAAGGCAACAAGAGTTAGCGAGTCGAAGGCCTAGGCTAGTACTCGTTAACTTTGGATTATGTTTATATTTTTCATTATGCATAATTTTGTAAATAAATAAAATAATAGCAAGCGTTTGGATACCTTTTGAATTTAAATGATTGAAAACAAAAACAGTAATTCAAAAGCAAATACTTTTCATTTTGAAAATATTAACTATCGTACTTTTCAGTGTTTTATACCAAAAACTATCAACTACGGTCTCACATGAGTGTTTTGTTTTTTGAAAACCAACGTGCATTTTTCAGAGCTGCCAACCTGCGCCGCAACACAACCCTGCAAATGAAGAATTACTCAACACTGCTTTAGAATTAACTAGGATCGACGCTCTGTTTAAATCGCATCTTTGAAAATAGTATACATTAATTAACATAAATGCTGTTCAAGTTAAACATAAAATACATAGAATTGTTAACGAAATTAAAGAGAAGCATGTGAAAAACAAAAAGAGTCATACAATTAAATCAAATAAATATTTGCGCGCGTGAACCGCAAAGGAGCAACAACAAACTCAGGATTACAATAAAAATCAAGTGATAAAAATATGGAACACGCTGATTTGGCGCAAGTTGAGCCGCATATTGACTACAAAACCCCAAAGAAAACAAATTCGCTTCTGGATAGCGAGGCATTATTGGAGAAAATCAACATTTTAACTACCAAACCGGAGAATCAATCGCACAATGCACAAAAGGTACAAAATACAGTTTACAGTTACAGTGCCACACGCACAAAACTACATGGGGTGGTGCCGTTACTTGACACTAATATCAACGCACATAACATTTTTATTTGTCTCCGTCTCTCCCCTGTCCCCTGCAGCTGCCTACTATTAACGACTTCGCCATCATCAAACCCATCAGCCGTGGTGCCTTTGGCAAAGTCTTCCTCGGCTACAAACACAACGATCCCAACAAACTGTTTGCCATCAAGGTGATGCGCAAATCCGAGATGATCAATAAGAATATGGTCTCCCAGGTGATCACGGAACGTAATGCTTTGGCCTTGTCCCGCTCCCCTTTCTGTGTAAATCTGTTCTACTCTCTGCAATCGCTGAGCTCAGTCTACTTGGTCATGGAATACATGGTTGGTGGAGATCTTAAATCGCTGCTGGCGATGTATGGCTACTTTGACGAGGCCACAGCACGCTTCTATGTGGCTGAAATTGTGATGGCGCTGCAGTATTTGCATCAGCATGGCATTGTGCACCGCGACATTAAGCCGGATAACATGCTGCTCTCGGCCACGGGTCATGTGAAGCTAACAGACTTTGGTTTGAGTAAGATTGAAATGCGCAGGGATCTGGAGATATCGGATCTGATCAATTGCTCGCCTAATTTGAATGCACGCACGCCAGGGCAACTCTTGTCGCTCACATCTCATTTATCCTTTGGCTCGGAGAAAAAGACGCAGGATTTCGGTAGTTGTGGTGTCGTGGGCAGCAACAGTGCTTTGTTGCCAGTAGCTGGAACGGGAACCTCACATCTAATGCAGGCCATCAATAAGCATAGCTTGATCATGGAGTCGTCGGACAGCGAGGCTGACACATCGCTCAACGATGCGGAGAAGACGAGTGATAGTAAAATCTCTGGTGTATCGCCGTTCTTCTCGGCAGAGGAAGTCAACGTGTCCATCACGCACACCTGCAATACCAACACCAATAATGTAAATATTTAGGAAATATCCTTTGATTAGAGCTTTCTATTATTTCTCGTACTATTTGTAGCTACTGGACAGCAGCGCATCATCGTATCACACCTGCACTTCTGCGGAGATTAGCAAGAGTTCGCCGCCGTTGGAGGAGGCAGCAGTAGCAACAGCCGCGAGCGGTGCTCCGGCGACCAGCAAGCGACGTGTTGAGTTCGCCTTGGATGTGATCAGTGGCAGTGGACGCGGCAATTGCGAGGTGAGCATTCGCTGCATTTTATTTCTAAATCAACATTTGCATATTTATCCATTATCCATTCAAAAAGGGCTGCAAATTGGCCGAGCAGGACAAGCACAGCATTGTTGCTGCCAGCAGCGGTGGCAGCAGCAGCGGCGACTCTAAAGAAATCGCCAAGTTGGAAAAAACAAACGAAGTTTCGTTTGAGTTTTCCATGGTGCGCAGGCGTTCGCTCGACGAGGTGCGTTGGCTACTGTTCCTTGTCTTCCCTGTTGTTTGTGTGTGTTTCTGTCTGTTTATTTTTCCAATATCAGTTTGATTGCTTGTCAAATATTGCAATTAGTTTAAGAGGAAAGGGAAAATTTGTATAATTTGACTATTGATAAAGGGCAGAACAAATTTATCTCCTTCAATTAGCATAACAACTTTACTCTAAATCATTTGCAAAATACGTAGCCACTATTTCCAATAGACTTGTCAGCGCTTTAAATCACAAACTACAACAATTTCTAATAATACTCTTAATGTGATTCAATCAGCGCAATCGGAATTTGAAGCTGCAGGAGGATTCTGGCGTCTCGAGTCGCAAAGGGGACGACAATTCCAGCTGTCATCTCAATCTAAACAGCGAAAGCACTGCTTCGTCCATTGAAAAAAATCAGGAAAATCTCAGCCAGTCGAAGGAGGAATCCAGCTGCTCCGATTACTCGCGCAGGTTCACATTCACTTATATTGAAGTTCTTCTATAGCATTTATAACCCAATCAATTCTCCCTTGCAGCTATAACCTGACGAATAATGGCAATGAAATCAGCGGCATTCATATGAATTCACCATTTCGCAATCTCTCCAAGCATTTCAAGCGTCCCGAATTTTTGCGAGGCATGAAGCGTAAAATCAATCTTGTCAATCGATCGGATAACTTGTCTAGTATGGAGGTTGACGTTGCTGGTAATGCGAGCGGCAGCTCAGGACTCACCCAAGAGATCGAGATTCTCAACATTGGTAGCAGTACGCCAAAGAAACGCAAGGCACGCTCCTCTCCCATACGCGGTGTGCTCAAGGTGCGTTCGCTGTCTGATGAGGAGTTGCCTATGCAACATCTGCTCGGTCCCGAGACCAGCGTGGCCAATGTTGTCTTCTCGACCCCCGTGTCCTCGCAAAAATTGCCACGTCGCGATGGCGGCTTATTGGGCAAATTGAAGGCGACTCGTTTTGCTTTGCCGCTTTCAATTGAGAACAAGAAGCGTGAGCACGCAGCCAAGGAGAAATTGTCCGCAGTGCAGTATCACCTGAAGCTGGCTGATGATCCCACTATGTCGCCGATCAACCATGGCGTGGGCAATGTGCCAAAGACGCCCAAGAACACCAACATGAATGTGAATACACCGTTTCGAACACCGAAGTCGGTGCGGCGAGGCATGCGCGTCTCCAATGAACGTATTCTGGGTACACCAGATTATTTGGCACCAGAACTATTGCTGAAACAGGGACACGGTCCTGCCGTGGATTGGTGGGCGCTCGGCGTGTGCTTCTATGAGTTTATGACCGGCATTCCACCGTTTAACGATGAAACGCCTCAGAAAGTATTTGACAACATTCTTAACAAGAGTGAGTAACAAAATGATCTATCACTTAAAAACTTTAGTACAATTGAATACTTGAATACTGCAGATATTGAATGGCCGGAAGGCGATGAGGCTTTGTCACCGGACGCCATGGAGGCTGTGGAACTAATGTTGACCATGGAGCCCGCGGAACGTCCGGCTGCTAAGGAAGTGCAGCAGATGCGGTATTTTGCCGACATAGATTGGGAGAACATTGGACACATGGAGCCGCCGTTTGTTCCCACGCCCGATAATCCCACTGACACTGGCTACTTTGAGGCGCGGAATAATTTGCAGCATCTGCAACTGTCCAACTTTGCACTCGATGACTGAATGCTGTCCTCTGGCGGAGCCGCGGCTGCAAAACTATCAACCCACTATCTATAAACAAAATTTCAACTTTTTAATTGTATCATAATGTGTTAAGTGTTATTTATATGCTAGCTATAGAAAAATTTGTGCTTGTGTAAGTTTATTTTAATATATAAATATTTTGTTATATCGTTCGACATTAGCTACAAATATTTAAACCCTCGGTAATCCTCATTGTAATCATCCCAATCGAAATGTGTCGCCATCGCGATCATGTCTAACTACGCTTAAACAAATAGCTCCAAGTATATCCACGATAGCAAACTAATTCAATTATACAACAAATTATATACACTCATTTTAAAAAGAAAAAAAATACAAAATAATTGATTTAATTGATTAATAGACAAAATGATCACTTTATTTTCCTCTTATACAAAATAACACAATTGGCTGCCAAATAAGATATTTGATTAATTAGTTAGCTTTAAGCTTAAAGTTGCAGTCCCACACCTCCGGTATTGTCGTCAGGAAGCTCTGCTCGTAGAATACATCGATCAGGCGACAGATCAAATGCGGCACAGATTGCAGATCTGGCAGCGGTTGTTCCTTCATGATGCTTACGGCGCGAACAATCAGCGGCTTAACATCGGTGAACTTTTTGTTGGCCAACAACATGGCCAACTCCCGCATGCCGCTTTCGTACTCCTCGCTGGGCAACCTCAGATCACGACTGGCGGGGAACAGCGAAAATATGATGCATGCTAAACAGCGTGTCAATACTTTGCGTCTACAAAATGAAGAATTATGGTAAGCAAGTAACGATTCAATTTCACGCACTTACCTATTGGTAATGTTCTCCGATTTCAGGCCAATTACTCCCAGCAGTCCATCGCTCCATCCTTCCGCTTTTGTTGAGGCTATCTGCAGGTGTCGTGCAAGCATGCAGAGTGGTTTCTTAATTAGCTGCGAAGTCTGCAGTATCTGGCAGCCACGTGAGATGATCAGACCCCAAACGAGAGCCATACGCGGTTCGGTTTGTGGATCGGTTTTTAGATTTTCCAGCAATTGCGTGACATCCTGTAGAAAAGTGATTTTCTCGCCATCCGTCTCGATTTCCTCCAGTTTATAGAGCACAAAGACGTGCAGTGAAAAGAAGTAACCGCCCTGCAACACCGGCATCAGCTCCAGCTTTGGCAACGACATTTGTAGCGCCTCAAACAATCCTTGCCAGCTGGGCGCATGCCACGGCGCGTTCTCTGTAGACTTGCGGAAATAGCATTCGATGCTGGACTCCAGCAGCATGTATATGCTCGATATATATGTATTGAGATGTCCAATTGCTGGTAGTGCGGCACACATGACTGGATTCGCTGGTGCACAATGTTGTTGCCAGCGTACCAACGTTTTAATGTGAAGACTGCCAGAGAGAATAGCCGTTAAACCAAATGAATCAATCATTTAATATTTTCTTACTTGGAGATTTCCTCGCTTTGTGTCTGCGTGGGCGCAACAAGTTCCAGCATCAGATTCAGCGCCTCGCGACGCTGTTCCTCCGGAGTACGATGCTCACTGACGCCGCTAATGGCCTGATCAATGGATTGTAGCAGTTGGAGAAAAGCATTCGTAAAGCTACGTTGTCCCTCCTTGGTAGCCATCAGTTTGGTGTGCTTCGCTCCGCAGACACGCTGCATGCGAACGATGGATCGCGTGTAGAGCATGCGCTTGGCTGTTGCCTGCACCAAGGCACTTTGGGCGCTGCTCTCCGGCAGCATGGCGCAGGCTATGCGTAGAAGACTGCAGAAATGATAAAAAGTAAAGTCTGGTGTTAAGTTTACTTGGCTTGTACTTACTCCAGAACTGCTCGATCTGCGTAGTTGCTTTCGTTGGGTAGTTTTAGCACAATGGCAGGCTCCACGGTGGACACGAACCACTTGAACAGCTGCTCCAGTTCGCTGTACTCTACAAGATGCCAGGGATACTTGACGGCATCCTCAAGTATCTTGCTCGTATTGGGATGCATATGAATGTTCGGTTCGAATGCCATCTTTATAAATATGCCAAAGAGTCGTGAGAGAATTTCTGGCGATTGCGGCATCTGACCAAACCAAGCATTCCAATCGATTCTGATAAAGATGTGTCCTAGCATAGCATGTGATTCGGGCACAAAGCGTTGCAAGCTATCGTACAGCAGCTCAATGTGCTTGGCCGGCGGCAGGAAACGTTCCCAGGGTAGCTGAGCCAAACCCTCGTGCAGTGGCGACAACACATGCCTGGCTACATTGGGCTGGGCAAAGTGATGCACATACCAGGCGAAGGTGTGCTCCAGTATTTTATTTGAGGATGGCAGATATTGAACCACCTGCAGCACACTCACAATGAACGAGCGTATCATGAGCTTGCTGCTGTCCACTTGTGCCTCGCTCCAAGGCAGCAGTATCTTGCCTTGCTCTGGACTTAGCTGACGTATCCAATGCGCTGCGGCGCCAGCTCCAATTTCCGTGTTTTCTGTGTAGGGAATAAGCCAAGGAGCATAGGTCTCCACAATAGATCCAAAGACAATGTCGCTGACTGCAAGCCAAAAAAAATTGGTCAAGTTCTTCATCTTATGTGAACTTTAGGTTACTCACTCTGATCTGCTAGCAGCTCCTGGTAGCTGCAAATGGCGGAAGCGAGCAACACGTGAGCAAAGCAGGTGAACCACATGACCAGCGGCTGGCAGTATTCCTTGTGTTTGGGATACAAGCCATGCAGTCCGTGGTGCAGTCGCTCCTTCTGAAAGTGGCGTGCAAACAGCAGCAACGTATCCGTCGCTGCCTTCAGCGTGAATAGCTTCTGGCGTCGCGCAAAGTCCACGGCCAACTCATGGAGCAGTGTCTCGCTGCTCTGCAATGCTAGCGTGGGGCTATTGGCGCTCGAAAGCAATGCGTTGAGCAAATCTAGCAGCACCACGGGCATCAGTTTCTGGTCGGAGATGCGATCCAGCACCAGCTGCATAACTTCGCCATAATGCTGCGGAAAATCGTAGGTAAAGATGTGCACCAGCTGGCGACGAAACTGATCCTGCAACAGACTGCTGTCTGGTTGTGACCAGGACTCTAGGCCCTGCAGTACCAACATCAGAAGGCGATTGATTTCACTTAATTTGGGCTGATACGCTTCTAGCCATGAGAGCAGATCGAATTTGGAGAGCAGCACAAAAAGAATTTTGGTATCGCACCGCTTCAAATGGGACTCGATGAGGAAATTGTACATTTCCAAAAAGTGCTGGGCATCGGTGCGACAGGGCACAAAGACGCCAGATAGCAACTCCACAAGATCGCCACGTTGCAGCGCCAATTTTAGCACTTTCAAACCGTGTGCCGCTTGCTCCGCTTGAATGAATACCTGTGATATTATTAGAAGATCATTAATAGTTGCAAGAATAGCACATAGAATTTGCTACTTACGCCCAGTTCCTCCAGCATATGGGAGTAACAGTCATTGGTGGGCGGAAACTTCATTGTCGTATCGTTCATATTATCCACAACATGGTAGAATATGTCGAGTCCAATATCGGTTGCGCTCGCATTCGCTGACTGCGCCTGAACCAACAGCGTAATGCAATCGCCAAGCTCAACGATGGCTTGGGCAAAGCCATCTACATTTAGTGCCAACATCTCCTCAATGATCTTGTCATGGCGATCACGATTCTGTTCCTGTTTCCTTGCAATCTGCTCATTGCGTCTGATGTGTTCCCCCTCCACTTTAATCGTCGCGGCCTGAGAGCAGTTGCGTTTGAAAATCAAGGATGTGCACTCTTTGCGTCTCGTGTCCACGTATGGAACCATTTCATACAAGGCGGGAACGCGTTCCAGATAGTTCAAGTTCAGGGAATTCATTTCGGAGGTGTTGTAATGTACCTTGCTGTAATTCAGAATAAGTTATACAAACAAGTTGAAAGAAACAACGACAAATATCTCTATTTGTCTGGGAAAGCGATGGGTACAAAGAGTACATATATTTGAGTTATTTTAACATCTTACTTGGCGGTGCTGTTTAGCGTTTGTATGCGACGTTTCAGCTCGGACTTTGTTTTGCCATCGATGGGTTGCTTTTGGATCTGCTCTGGATGATGGTGATTGGGCGCTGGAAGCCGTTTGTCGTACGTAGCCAGATGATTCTTGATGCGTTGAGCGGGTGTTAAACGTGGCTTGGGTTGCAATGGATTGCGTAGTGGAATATAATTATGCGTGCGATATATTTTAGCTGTCCATTCATCCGCTTGCTGGCGTTGATCCTTGCGCAAATCGGCCAGACACAGATACTCTGTCCAATGGGAGACATGACCATTGAGTAGCTCGCGCAGCTTTTCGCTGTTGTATTGTGCTGGTAATTGGGTGGCATCATTAGCAAATCGATTGATCTGTGTGTCCTCCAACCACAGAGCACAGCTCTGCATTAGCTTGGTGCAGCTACGATACATGTAAGCCGTGGCCTCTTCCTGGGCACGCTTGTTGGCAATGGCAGCGTAATAGACTTCGGCAGTCTTGAGTTGTGTCTTGATCGTTTTCATCAGTGGCACATTGTGCTCGTAGAACTTTTCGGCAACGCCCATATTCTCATTGGTGATTCTCACATCACATTCGACGGGCACACGCCACAAATAGAGCTCAAAGAACTTCTGGCACACTATCGGAAAGAGTGCGTGAGTGGTGTCCATTGTGGAGAGCAGCTGAGCGTACTTGTAGATGACCAGCTGCCTGGCGGGAAACGCATTCGACTTGCTAAGGGACAGCGTTTTCTTTAGCGCTGCCTCCACAGTTTGATTCCCCAGTTGTCGCAGCAATTCGGGCCAAAAGCGTGTATCCTGAAGCCGAAATTCAATGTCCAAGAGCACAAGATTAAGCCAGCAGTATTGCGGTGATATTTGTGGAACTGGCGAATTGGCCTGACCGCCAAAAAATCCTTTCAATCCGGTCGACTTGGGCGGCGACTTCCAATCGGTGCAGTCCTAAGTAAGAAAAAGGAAAGTTAATAAGATTTTAAATGTATGTAGCTTAGAAGGACGCACCTTGAAGTAGTTGTAGAAGAACTCGAGAGCTTGCACACGGCAATCGGTGAACTGATAGGAAATGCATAGCATCTTGTCCAGCAGATAGAGAACATGCGTGTTCTGCGCCCAATCAGGTAGCGTTGTAAAGCAATTTAGCCAGACATTTATGAGATTCAGCGGTGAGCAGAGGCCATAACTGTAGAAAAAGCACAAGGCTTGATGAGAAGCGATCAACAGTAAAGTATGGAATCTACTTACCTAGTGTAGGACACAATCTGATGGTGCAGCATGTTGTCCAGCAACTCGAGAATCGGACCAATTGAGTTGGCAAATACCATATCCTTGGCCAGCTTCAGATACGTTCGATCCGCATTCAGCAATGTGATGAGTAACTTCTGAAAGCTATGATAAAACGTGTGTAAAGTGATTCCTCAAAATCAATATAATAGTTTTAATAGTTACCTTTCGCAGTTCGCCAGCGTATCGGGTGTTTCGAGGAACAGCGGTATGATCAGCTCCAGACAACGAATGACAGCTGCATGGCGATGATCACTGATCAATTGCTGCAGCAAATCAAAGCCATGCTGGCAAATCACGGGTATGGAATGGCCATGCAAACTAACAAGAATTCCCACATATAATGCCAGTGGTCGCTGCTCAGTGACACCCTGCCAGATCATGTCCAGGCGCTGCAAGTCGGGCACAAAGAGCAGCGGCTCCGTTGGATGCTGCAGCGTACGTTTCACTGACTCGATGCTCTGATCCATCAGATGCAGTCGCAGCATGGAAACCATGCGCCAACACCAGTTGGTGAATTGTTCGCGGCTGGACTGGGTCGAGTCAATCAACGAGGACACTTGACGCACGCTCTCAGAGATGCCCGAGGCACCAATTACCTCGGGAGTGTATTTGGTAATAGCTTCGGTAACTAAGCAGGCCATGCGCACGTGTATGTTGTGAGGCAGATAGAAACGACCCTCGACATCGAAGCCCCAGTTAAGATGGCCAATGATAAGGCGTGCCAATAGATTTTCGGCTGCCTGATAATCATAGTGTAGCAGCCAGTTCGATAGCAGCTCAAAGCTGTCCATCGTGGGACGCCAATTCTCTAGAGGCAATGCCTTGAATAGATATGCGGCTTGCTCTGTTTCAGAGAAGCGCGACTTTAGCTGCAGCAGCAGGCAATCCAGGAGATCCTCATAGGCTAACGTGATGTTGACAAGCATATCGCGTGCCGTTTTATAACAATATTCTCGCGTGCCTTGATGAATGAAACCAATCTGTGCCAACAAAATTAGTAAGGGATAAGCTCCGAAGTGTTTGCACAACGCACCTGGAAGATGGTGAGACAAATGATGCGTATAAGTGGTCCATCCTTGGTCAGGTCACGTTCATTGGCCATTTCGAAGAAGGCCTGCAGCAGATAGAACATATCCTCGGGCGACACATCCGCATTGGCCACATCAAACTTGCTCCAGAACTCCATTTGATAGACAATCTCCATGTCCGTTGAGATCTTGGTGTTCAAATCGCTGGGAAAGCCAACATTGAGGTAATAGAACAAATGCCAAATGATGTCGGCATTCAATGTTCTGTAAGGCAATGTGGTGAAATACTGCCAGGTGCCCAGATTGCGAGATCGATAGATGTAGCTGCAAGCACGCATTAACAGCGCCTGCAACTCGAGCTCAATGCGATCGCACACATCCTGCGACTTGCGCAGTTTGTTCTGCCTGTGAATTGGAAAAGTTAAGAAATTGAAGATGAATTTCTATAACAGTGCTTACAAAAAGAGTTCGTGATAATCGGCCACGTATTGCAGAGTGTGCCGCACCAGGCGCCCTAAGCGCTTGGCCAGCTGCTTGTAGCGTTCGTTGTTATAGGTCAACATGCCCTCGCCGAGTGTCTCCAGCAGTTGGGCAAAGAATGCGACCACGGTGAGCATGCGCTGAGGCGTTATCATGTCCGGCTCAATGATGTAGTCATCGAGAAACTTTTCAATGCACATGGCAGAGCTGTAACAAAGGGAGAACAATACTATTATAATGAAGAGAAATAAGTACAGAACAGGCCATAAATGTTATTAAAATGAAAACATGCTAATAAGCAATGTAAGGAAATGGTTAATGGGAATGCAGTGGAAACTTAAAACGATACCGCCATAAATAAGGTAAACTTAATTAAATAATTGCAAACTCAACTATGTTTAGTGATAGCCACCGATCTTAACGATTTAAATAAGTTAGCAACAAGTTTGATCCGAAGAAAGGAGCAGTTAAAAATTATTTGTTAGAATCAAGAATTACACAATAGATGAACGAGAGAATGTGAAGCAATTGCTTACGTGAAGAGCTTGTCGAAGGGCAGCTGATTGAGCAGTGCGATTAGATCGCCCTCTTTAACGCCTCCGTATTCGCCTGTGGGCGTCAATGTATCCTCGCCATCCGAGTCCACCACTGTCCAACGCTCATTACTGCCTGTGGCATCCGACAGCTCCTTTTGAGCCTGCGCCTGAGACTTTAAGTATTCGTTGCGCTTCTTGATCGGCAGCAACAGTATCTGTAGAACAGCGACACAATGATTGAGCTCAGGCGAATTCAATGACAGTGGTAGCTCATTGGGCTGGATGCCCTTGGGCTTGTTTTGCCTTGATGTCATGCCTGGAAGCTGCAGAAATTCGGCTGCCCAGATAGCGACGCCGTTGGGACAACGCAAAATATTGAAGAGCAGAAACCAATGATCCTCCTTGGTGGCCAGCAACAGCTGCAAGGCAACAAGCTTGCGCAGCCAGATCTTTAAGTCGGCATCAAATTGCTAAAAGAGACAAGAAACTTCAATTAGTTTTAAATGAAAGTGAAATGTAAGCTGCAAAGGATTACCGCATTCGGACTGGGACGGCGAGCAAAGTTAAAGAGTATTCCAATAGCGCGTCGCAACTGCGCCACACATTTGAGAGCATTGTCATCCAATCGCTCATGGAGCTCAATGGATGCCAATGGATCTACATGAGAATAAGCACAGAGCTCGTTGATGATCTGATCGATGCGCACCTTGGATGTCTTTGTTTTTATCAGATTTGTGGTGTATGTGTGACAAACTAAACCGTAGAGGTTTGTCAGCTTAGCTGATGCCACCTCTAGCTTGACGGGATCCACTTTATAGATCCTGCAAAGACAGCAAATAAGTACGAAAATGCACGTGACTGAGAAATGCTCAACTTACTCATAGGTTTCGCTCTCTTGCACCATATTGCTGTCCCCGCAATGGCCGCTGAAGGTGCGTGTCACCGATTCGCTGATCCACACTTGCTGCTGCGTCTCCCCGCACTCCTTGCGACGCTGTTTAATGTCATGGAGATTGGACGACAATTTGCCCTGCAAATTGTAGTATTCCAGCAGTTCCAAATAAAGAGGATCCGTTTCACTGGACTCAAGCAGTGTGTTCATGAGGAATTCCAGCTCAAAATGCTTGGCCAACTCCAGATCGGGACATTGATAGTATTCCCGCAGCTGTTCGCTGGTAAACGGCTTCAGATGACTGCTGGCCAAGACAAAGCCCGTGGAGCGTGCCACTTGTGGCTTGTAAACAATCTGCGCCTGTTGCTCCTCGATGAGCGCATTCGTTAAACGAATGGGCTGCAGATTGGGATATTGCACGAGCGGCACGCAAGAGACGGGCGCTGTGGGGGCACTGGGCGTAGCCTCCAAAATTTCACTTTCCTCTGTTGTTACTGGCGCTGTTATCAGATCGGGGTCTACGTCACTTGAAATGCAGCAGTCATGACTAATAATATTGGCCGCGGCTTTGCTATTGCCACTGCTGCTAGCCACTCGTTCCAATTCTTCCAACAGTGAAGGCGCAGTCGACGCATTTTCGTCATGTCTTTGTTCTTGGGCTCTACTTGTTGATAACTCATCGTGTTCTTCTTGCTCTTCTTCTTCCACTTGCCTACGCTGCTCGCTGTAGACGCTTTGTTTTTTGGTTTTCTATGGTTACGTTTTGCTTATAACGTGAATTTCACAATTATTGCAATATAACTATTACTTACTTTTTTTGGCTTTGCCAAAGTTGCCATTATTTATTATTTGCAATCACTTTGTTGTCTATTTCTGACTGCTCCAGTGTTTTGCGCCTTAAGCACATCAATGCGCCGCAAACATTAAAATCCCCCACAAAAATCATGTTGTCAACGTCAGTGTTGGCAACAGCGACTTTTAGCTGTTTTTAATCGAGCTAACTCTGATCAAAAAGGAACAATAACATTAATGAAAGTAACAAAAATGAATGACCCTTGCCTATTTTATTGGTTTGGAACTAAAATTTAATGTTTTATACGATTAATTTTACTTTAAAAGCTCTATACATTTTTAGCTGTTGTATTTATCGAGCTAACTAACTGTTGCCAGCACTGTTGACGAACAGCTGTGCATGGGCAAGTTATCGAAAAACAGCTGAGCGACGAATTGGGTAGATGGGCAGCACTGCAAGCATAAATATGGGTTGCACTTATCTACGCTGCGGCTTGACGAGAATTTAACGAAACATTTTAAATATGTATTTGAAATTTAATAGCCGTTAAGTGACAAACGAAAGAAACTTTTATTTTAAAAAGCTTTTAAAGCATATTTATAATCATTTATTTCTCGTTTTAAAATAAGAAATTAAAAACCACCCGTTTTCATTTCGTGTCAAAAAATTGTATTTTTTTTTATTTAAATAAAACTCTTAAATAATGCAGAAAAATGTTGGTTGAGCTTATAATTGAGTTATTGCCTTTGCTTACACATACATAAGTACAAAACACATTTGTTATTCTACAAAAAACGCAGAGCGAATATCTATCAAAGACTTATCTGCTAAATCTGCGTTAATTGTTTATACTCCTTGTACAATAAGTAATCACAGCATCTTTATCGACTCCACTTATGAATTGGTCTAACTTATGGCTTAGCTTATTAAAATACAAACTAAATAAAGACTAAGGTTTGACTCCTCAGTAAGTCGTCTTTGAGCCCGTATAACGATAAACGCCCGTCTCGCCAGCGGGAACCGTGTCCAATTGAATTCGACTGCTACTGCAAATGGAAGTGCGACGTTGATCGCCTGTGTTCTCATTGTTTGAGCTTGGGGTCGTAAAGAGTACAGAAATGGGACTGTTCTTATCCTCGTTGCCATCGAAGGCATGATTGACCTTCTCCACTTTGCCGCTGGTTGTGGCCGATGAGGTGCTACTGCTGCGACGATTCAGACCCGATTCCTCCTCGTGCTTAATGTAATATGGTTTGGGTACATTCAGGCGCTCGTAGCAGCGGAAGATGAACGGATGCAGCAGCTTGGCATCGTACTCATCATCCGCATGCTGCGTCAGACAGCTGATGAGTGTGCCAATGAGCACCGTCAGTGCTGTGCCAATCAAGCTGTAGTACATGAAGCTAATCGAGTAGAAGGTCTCAAGACCAGTTCTGCAAAAGACGAGCACAAATGTCAGCTGGACAAATCATCTGCAACAATGTTTGCAACTTGCCTTTCGTGAGGAATTTGTGGGGTGGGATCCACAAAGGTTTGATTGTAGCCGTTGAGGGGTGTGTGATTCAGCAGCCAAGGCAACTCATCGATGCCGCTGCTGGGTTTTGTGATTGCCCGTGAGAAGGTAAAGTTAGAGCACCCCTAAGAAGTATCAAAGCCATGTAAATAACACAAAGAATGCATCATTATTTTTCCGACTTACCTCTGTCGATGTGGGCAGCATATTTGAGGGCTTGGTAATGGTCATGCTACCGCCAATGATCCAGAGCACAAATGCGCAGGCTGCAATCATGCCCGCTGATGTGCCCTTCCAGTTGGCCACCGGCACCATCATGGCGAGGATGAAGCAGCCAAGCAGCGGTCCCGAGGTGGCTGAGAACACAAGCAACGAGGACTCGATGACACCGTTGAGTAGTCCAACTCCGAAGGCAACGCACATGATGATCAGCCCACAAACGATGGTGACAATCTTAATAATTTTTAGTTGTTGCTTGTCGCTAAGTCCCTTGAATTTGGGCATCTGTGAGATGAAATCCTCCCAGCAAACGGTGGCCAGTGAGTTCAAGTTGGACACCATAATACTAAAGAAATATGGATTAGGTAAGTAATTAGAGTTGAGACTTGCAGGCTTACCAAAGTGCGCCATTGAAAAGTGTCGCCATGAAAATGCCCACAAAGCCGGGCAGAAAGCCGAGCTGATCTTCCACGAAGAATGGCAAAATCTCATCGGGTTTTTTAATGTAACCTTCAGCATAGGGATCGCAGCTGATGTAGGTCGAGTAAATAACCATACCGGAGAGCCAGGAGAGTGCAAAGAACAGGAACACAACGGGCACATTGCTCAGCATCACACTGCAAGTGAAATTCGAAGTTTTTTTTTTTAAATCGATAAATTTATATGTGCTGCTCATACTACATCGATAGAAACTGCAATCGATACATTCAATGCAGCTTGCAGATTCTGCAGTTACTATTTTGCTGGTTATCGATATCTTCAGTAAGGTTATCGCACTCGGCACTAGCTGTCGTTTTTTTGCAAGCTTAAAATGAATTGCATTTTGTTAACTCACTTGCGCACTTCCTTTAGTGACTTGAGACTGACATAACGCTGCATAAAGTTTTGCTGGCAACCGATCTGTGATAACGACATAAAAAGCTGGCCCAGCCAGGCGGATGTGGTATCGACGCGCACGGTTAAATCTCCGGTAAAGTTCCAGAAGCTTAGACGACCTATGGACACAAAAAACAGACACAGTGTGAAAAAGATGCCAAGGACGTGTTGCATAAAGAGGCAGTTGCATGGCAGAACAAAAAAAGAAAACATTTTTTTGTGGGACACTTTGCCACGTCTCCATATGCGAATATTCCCAGCTCGACAATTGGCCCAATGACAGGCAACAACAACTCAAACTCGGGACTCATGTGACAAACACGCTGCCCCATCAGACATTTATTACTGTCGTCACGCAGGCTGCGTTTGTGCCACACAGAATCATCCACAGATTGGTGGAGGAGGAGCTGCTGCTGCTGCCGCTGATGCTGCTGCTGTTTTATGCTGTTTTTATCATCATCATTTATGTGCATAATGAGCCGACGCAGCAGCAGCAGCAACAACGACAACGACAACACAACAACAACAACAACAACCTAAAATGGATGCCATTTTAATAGTCATCATTCGTCAGCAGAAATTGTGTATGAAACTGGGGCAACTGGGACACACACATGGAATGACATTTGAAAGGACTCGCTAATAAGCTGCCATGATCAATCGTGGAGCTAATCTCGTGTGCCCATTGATTGCTTACTTACCATTGTCGCGATTTAGTTCATAAACCTTCTTCGGACCACCGCTGACTATTGTGCCTTGAAGACAGACAGCCAACGTAACCACCAGAATAGTTATAGTTTGGATCACATCCGCATTGATGGCTGCCTTGAGACCACCCTAAAGATGAATCAAGTAAGAAAATTATAGTAGGATTGTAAGAGACCTTTTATTGATTTACTTAAAATCTAAGATGCTCGAATTAATTTGTAATCGAAAAGCTTAGATATATTGCTCTACTTAGCAATTTATATTGACTTTCGGTAATTAAATTTTTGATTTTTATGGTCTGATCTTAATGAAACTAGCGGAATTCAAATCTATATTAAAATCAAAAATAAACTTTCGCAGGACATTGGGCTAACAAAAAAATCCAAAAAGTTTGATTACGCTATCTAATATAGTTTGTTGGTAGCTAAGCAGATAGACATACTATTAATACGATTCAAAAAATATATATTTTTTTGACTTCGATTTCGACAAACTCATTATACTCTATTTTTTTTTAGGTTTTTTTTAAAAGCAAAACGACTAAAACCAAATGAAACCCATGTGAATATAGCTCTAATGCGAGTGTCATACTTACGAGAATCGTGAAGAATATGCAGATGATGGACATGCCCGTAATGGAGGCCCAATAGGGTATGCCAATAACTGCGGATAGCGCCACGCTAGGCGTATAGACGGTGATGCCCAGATTGCAGATTTGCCGCACAATATAAGTGGCAGAGGCAAGGCAGCGAACGGTGCGACTCTTGAATCTGTAAGGTAAAAGAATGAAGAATGATTAAAATGGTGACAGGTGAGTAGAGTGCTCCACTTGAGTCTATGGTAATTCTTAGGTGGTGTAGTTGTGGCTCGATTTACAGCGTTAATTAAGCAAGCGTCTTTTGCCTTTGCTTTGGCCTTTCATTTATTTACTTTTATTAGCTGCGTTTATTAAAGTTTTAATGGGTTTGGCCTTTTTATGTGCGCACACTTCTTTTTGTTTTTGTTTTATGATTTACTGCAGCTGTAAAACGGGCGGTAGGCGTGGCAGCTTGCAAGCTCAAGTTTCCGACGTGCCACAAATTTACGACAGCTAAGCACAAAACAAAAAAAAAACATGAAACAACAACAAGCAGGAAGAAAGGGAAACGGGCAGCGCATTTTGCCAGCCAAATTGGCGAGTTCGTAACTCGTTTTGATTGTTTTTATAGTTGTGTCGGGTTTTTATGAGCCTCCTCATTCGGCTTTTGCCTTTTGCCGGCACATGGTTATAAAAATTTGTGTGTTAATTTGATGCAAAATGCGCGACAAGGCGCCAAGTGGCCCTTCATCAAAGGAGGCATCCAGTTTCAGCTTCTTGCCTCGTCTAATGATCGTCCCCTTAAGAAAGGGGTCTAGTTTTAACCGCAGAGTTTCCTAGTGAGTGGCCTGAAGTGTGCTCCGAATATGTTTACACCCATTTTTATGCATACAACTATTTTTAAGACAACTTATATTTAAGTCTAAAAATTGCATTGTTTAGTTTAGTTGCGAGGGTATTTTCTATTTGAGACACAATTTCTGTTTATCTTTTTTAAGAACTAATAAATATTTTTATTGAGGCATCAAATGCCACAGCTTTGTGCCGTGATTTCCTGTTAAATCCACTTTTGAAACAATTTCGTAGAATTTGAGAAGCTGCCAAGTTAAGGCTTAGGTCTGCCCTAAAAAGTATGCTATACTTAACGCACGAAATTGAGCATCAGCTTCGTGCTCTCAAAAGTATGCTATATTTAATAAATTAAATTGAGCAGCAGCTTCCATATGCAAATACTTGAAGCAAACAAATCTATTGAGTGTGTGTGTATGTGTGTGTGTGTGAGAAATCAAGCTGTTGTGGCATTAGTGGCCAAATTATAGCTCCACTTGTCGCACACATGAATCGTATCTCTGTGAGTGTGTGACTGCATAATCCACTGCTTGTGTATGCGTGTTTATGTGTGTGTGTGTGTGTTGGCTTTATTGATGGCATACTAAATGATTAATGGCCAAAGACAAATACATATTTATTAGTCTTGTGTTGTCATCAAGCCCAGGCTTATCTGCATGTTAATGCTGCCTCGTTTCAGCTGCGTCTGCTCAATCATTTGAATGATTGGACAGCCAGCCCCTTTTAATGAGGAGAGGGAGGGGAAAGGGTCAGTCAGGTGTGCACTGCTGCATTGTCTGTCACGTTAATGCCACAATGCTTTGCATCTAATTGCAGTCAATGGCAAAGGCAAGTGGCTTTTTTCACACAACTTTCGCAAACAATGCTTGACAATCAATAAGCAAACATCAATCAATAACTTTCATCTTGATGCGCGCATTAAATGCGCTTAATGCACATTATGTATTGCCATTTGTGAATGCAACGTTTCTGTTTGAGCGGCTTAAGAGGCTTACAACAGTTGACAGCAGTTGTACAACATGTCGTATGCGGGATATGTGATATACTTATATACATATATATTTTAATTATGGCCAATGCGCCGAGTCAGCTGAGGCTGATGGTAAATAGTGAGTAGCTCATTGTCAGCGCACACTCGTAATGCCAATGGCCGTGGCTTTATTAAAAGGCCATTAAGCGGGACGCAATTGGCGTGGGCTAATAATGGGTATCAAGCGTATGTTTGAGGCATAAACCACAAATTGCAAAGGCGTGCCAATTGCAAAGCAAAATACAAGAGAAAGCGGGAGTGGAAGAAAAAGAAAAAATAAGAGAAGTGGAAATGAAATAGACAAACGTTTATTTAGGCATTTGCACATGCTGCTCTTGTAACGGAAATTGATAAAGAAATGTTATTGTGGCAAATGCGCACAAACACACACAAACACATACACACATACACAGCATATTGTGGGCATTCTCATTCTCATACACGTGTTTGGGCGGCCAGCAGGACATCTCTGGTTGCCTCCTCTTGCCTCGCATCGCCTCGCTTGCGGTCAATTTTTGCCTGATATGTCAATTTAATATGATTTATGGGATTTATTGTTTCTTCGTCTCTTCTTTTGTGTCTTCCACTGCGTGCGTGTGTGTGTCAGTGTGTGTGTGTGTTCGCTTGTAGCAATTGTTTCTCATTTAGCCTGTTAACATCGTGTTCATCACAATAAGTGCTCTGCTTCAATACACCACTGCCTTTCCCTCTCTCTCTCTCTCTCTCTCTCTCTCTCTCTGTGCTCCCTCTATGTGAGTGATGACCCTAGGCTATCGCTATCGTTCCTGCCTGCCCTTCTGTCCGCCCAGCAAAGTCAGTTGACTGAGCGCTGCCTGCCACACAGTGGGTGGCTTTTGTTATACTTTAATTGATTTGGCCCCTAGCTCCTACTCACTTGCTGCAGCATTTATTTCACTATATACATATATATCTCTCTCTTTGTCTGTTTGCTCTTTATTTCTTCTTTATGCGCGTTGTATCTGCATTTAATCTGCAATTGCATTGCACTGTGTCTATTTAATGCGGTTACGCTGTCTTAACTGAGTCGCGAACGTCGCTTAATAACTTTAAATTAAATGTAAGTGCCGCAAAGTATGCAATAATTGCTGCAGCGTTGCCTGCGGCCAAGATGCCAACCGAGCCAACCAAGCCAGCTAGCCAGCATTCATGCAATTACCAGCAAGGCCACAAGGACGATCCACCCTGAGTCTCTCCCTCTCCCTTTCTATCTCTCTCTCTCTCTCTCTCCCTTTCACTCCTCTGCCTTGCCTGTGGCAACGTCAATGACCAGCTAACCTTAATGGCAACTGCAATGACAAAACCGGCAACGCTTATTTGCAAGGCTACGCACGTTGCTGCCCCACTTGCCCCACTTTGCGGCCGTTTATTGAATGCATTACTGGCTCGCAGAGCGCGCTGTGGCAACGCTTAAGACTGTCTTAGTCGTAGTCACTCCTTGACGCATTCGCATTCGCAATTTGCAATTTGCTGTGGACCGAGCACATCATTTATCAATGCGGGCGCAAAGCCGGTTCACCGCTTTGCTTATGAACAAAAGCATAAATTAGGGTCCAAATTTAATATGTCAGCAAGCGAGCGAGCGAGCAGAGTGAAGGAGGTGGGTGTAGGAGCAATCTAATCGCTGTTCTGGGAGCACTCGATTGCTGTGGTCCATTGCGTCGAGTTAATTTTATAATCAAAGGCGGCTCAGCTGCCATTTGGGAGCTGCCTTTTGATTGGATTAAATGCCTCGCATAAATAAACATAATCAGCAATGGGTTTCTGAGTACACTGAGTGATAAAAGCATACGCCCACATATGATGTGTGTGTGTGCGAATACCTAAAAACGTGTTGCTGCCAAAACAACTTTGTTGTCTTTGAATTGCAAATCGTGTTGCCACTTACTCGCTGCTGCTGTTGCTGTTGCTGCCGTCATGCCAAAAAATGTCTTTATTTATGCGTGCATGTTTGGCCCACTTTATTTGTCTTTCTCTCTGCCCTTTCTCCCCACTCTATATCTCTCTCTTTCTCCCTTTCGTTTTGCTTCTTTTACGAGCAGACGAGAACTAACCATCTTTGATGATGTGAGTGTGTCAGGCACTTTGTTCGGCCCTTGTACTCGTAAATATTCAAGCGGAATTCAAATGCATTCACTCACTTGCGAGTGCTCTTTTTCTCACTTTGTTGTCGTTGTTGTTCGTATTAAGTGCCAAAAAGTGTCTTTATTGATCCGCAGCCAAAACAAGCGTCAAATAAATTTATTTACTGCTGCTCCCTCTCTGGATGTAATTGTCTCTTATTCGAACTCAACTCAAACTGCAACCACACACACACACACACACACATGCAGAGAACACCCACAACACTGGGTTGTGTCAAGAACTCAACTAACTTGACCATTGAACCACACCGAGGGCAAAATGCCAAATACTCGTATGTAACTAGTGCTAGGCTACAAATCTCGGCCACCTCGCAAAAGACTCGAGCTCGAGCTCGAGCAGGAGGCAAAGGCCATGTGCTGAGTGGCAGGCGTCACTTGCGACAGGCTGCTGACAAGTCTGCCAAGTCGAAGCTGCTTGTGCGTGTATGTGTGTGTGTGTGTGTAAGTTGGTCTTGGCCACATCCCAGCAGGAAATGTGGCCATGCCACAGCACATGACCACTATACTATACTGAAAGTCTGTTGCTGCTTTAATAAAACAGTAATTGAAATTTCCCTAAGCGCTGTCTAATCTTAAAGATTGTATTAAGTTTGCTGCCTTTTTCATTAACTTGTCAGGCACATTTTCACCGGGCAAAGAAGCTGCTCAAAAATCAAGTATACGCAACTGGGTTGCTTTTTTGTTTTTGCAAGTTTTCGGTTGTTGACTCACTGTGTGATTTGAGGGGGTGTTAGAATTGCGTGGCGGGGATGTCTGTCAACGCGAACTGCTACAGGATGCCACTGCCATGATGGGCTGACAGCAACAACACGCGCTATTTATAAACATTATGACACAAACGAATTGTCATACAATTTGTCAACAGCCAGCCCAAGTGTGTCAGCATGTGAGAGGGTTCTTTGTTTCTTTTCTTTTTTGTATATTTTTTTTCCCCTCTTCTATATGTACTCAGTTGGCTTCTTGGTCTTTATACCCTGCCAAGTTAAGATGTCTTAATCTTTTGACTCGACATTTCTAATCATTAATTCAGTTGAGAAAGGATATAACATACCCTTTTTGCACTCTCAACAACTGCTTAACTTTTAGGCATAATCATCAGATAAATGAAGACGTTGCTAGAGTATCTGGAAGCTGTTCAATTTTGATTGCGGTGATTCAACTTGTTTTGCATTGTCATAGTATGTCGTCAAAGTCTTTGTCCTTCCTCATCTCTTGCTTGTTGTTGCCATTGTCTTTGTCTTGTTAGCAGAATGGAGATAGATAGAGAGAGAGAGTGAGAGAGAGTAGTGTAGACCGTCTTTGGCAATTTGTAGCATATTCACTTATCGACCCCGCATCCCTTTTTGCTGTCATCCGTTTTGCCAGCCGATTTTGATGAAGTTGTATGCATAAACATGTCGCGGCGCGCCAGTTGCGTTGACAAGCGACAATGAGGCTTCAAATTTGTAACAACTTTTTTGTTGTCCGGGCAACATCTTGTATTTGTCGACATCTCCCTTTGCAGCCCTTTTTGGGGTTGTCGTCTGGAATGTCATTTGGTTGTCATCAAACTAAATCGCACATGAAAATTCACCATGTGTCTGGAATGCTCGTATGGGACTCTTGCCTCTAATCGTAACCCACTAACAACAATGCTGCTAACTAAGATTGATGGCAACGGCAAACGCAATAGCAAACTACTTCAAGTATTGTATTCGTATAATTAGCTCAAGTGCAAGTATGTCATGGCAACGATAATAAGTCGAGTTTAAGACGTGACTCGCGCTGATTAGCGTATGTCATAATATTCAAGTTCATTTCTTTCCAACTGATTACAGCGAAATAGATGTTTTCAATTGCTTGAGTAACTCGCTCGCTTGCATTTGTTGACAGCAATCAATCATTTGGCAACATTTGAATAATTTCTCAATTCCGTAACAGGTTTTAGACAAACAATCTTTGCCAGGCGTCCAGTCGCCAGTTGCCAGTTGGCAGTTGCCTGGGCCGCTGCCAATTAAATTTGAATCAAATTATGCTCAGCATTCGCTGGCTCTCGTATTTTTTGGCCATTTGCCTCAGGCGGTGGCGAAGAAGAAGAAGAAGCAGAGAAGCAGCAGCGTTTTGTCAGTTTTTGGCAATTAATTGAATTTTGTTGTCGAAACTGCAAACATTTGATAACAAATTAGTTTACTAATTTCAATCTTAAAAAACAATTAGGCTGCTCGGCGATAAGGCGAACAGCAGACTAGCGGCGACAACTTGCGACAGCCAAGAGTCGACTTTACGCGTGGGACTCGAAGTCGTGTCCTGTTAAGGACTAATGTATAGATTATTTGGTGCGCCTTTGTTTGGACACTTGCTGTGTGTTTTTTTTTTCGAAAATGTTATTTAAATTTATTTAGCAAACGCGGAAAACGAAACAACAACAGGCTGTTGTCCTTTTGCTCTGGTCTCTGTTTAGACTCATTTGGTCTCTCGCTCTTAATGAAGAATAAAATGGTGCTTGGGCTCGGCGATAAGAAGGGGGTTGTGTCATTGTGTCTTTGGCTTGTGCGTGGGCGCGGACGTGGGCATGGGCGTGGTCGTGCGACTCACGACGCATTTGTGAAATTAAAATGAATGTTGAAATAACAATTTTCATGTTGTCGTTTTGTGCTAATTAAATGTTCTCTCTTTTCGCCTCCACATTCATTTAGTGGGTTTTTTTTCTCTGTTGTTTTTGTGAATGGGGGAACTCACCTGAGATCGATGTACTGATAAACCGAAGTGATGCCCAGGTTGAAGTAGACGGGCACAAACATGAAGCAAACAATGGGATATGCACTCATCATGCCATACACAATCTCCCACATTGCGGAGCCACGATAATAGAGTTCACTTGGATAGCCTGCACAAAATGTTAACGGGGGAGGAGGGAGAGAGCATATTAAATGGAGTCGCATAGTTAGGCTGCGTTTTACTTACCTAAGACAGAGCGTACGCCGAGTGTGCCACGAGCTATGGAGATCATGACAGCCACAAGAGAAACGCCGCCGGTGGCAAAGACATAATCTGCCTTGCTCTGTTGCTGCTTTTTGCCAAAAATGCGGGTCCAGAGTGGCCCCAAGACGGTAAGCGCTATAAATGCCACAAACATGAAGTAATCCCAACCCAGAGTGCTCAAATCCTTGGCCATTGTGGTGCTGGAAAAGATAGTACCGAACAAAACAGAGAAACCAAAATAAAATATAAGCTAAAAATGCAAAAATCAAATGGCAACTTGGTCAAAACAACTTTTCGCTGCTTGCTCCACTTCTCCACTGCTGGGGTGGTTTATTGTCAAAACGTTTTCTGGCGCAGTTGAACATGTGCATATTAGTCACGCTTGGAGCACATAGTGCTCCCACTTCCCCCCACTTCCAGACTGCCGTTGAAACTTTGTCCACATTGTTGCATATCCGCAGGCGCGTGGACAGTTTGTGCGGTGTCCCAATGGCAGAGCAAGGCAACAACAACCAGCAACCCAGCCACCCGTCGCGTCATAACCCGTGCAACAAGCCAACCAAAGCAATCAACAGCAGGAATAGGGGGAGATACAGGAGTGACAGGAGAGAAGGGGGGGGCAAGTTGGCGCCGGGGCAAATGAGTTAAAACAAAGCAAAATGTTGCGCGCTACAAAATTTATGGACTGTGTCCTTTGCTCGCACCGCTGACATTTGTATGCATGCCAGGCAGACAACGGAGCCTTGCTGTCTCCTTTTACCTATGAATCTATGTACCAACTGCACACACATCTGCATATGTGCGAGTGTGCGGGTGTGCGAGTGTGTGCCTTGGTTTAACTACGACAAGTTGGTAGTGGTCCACAAAGCGCGCAGCTTATGTGCGATTTGGGTTGCAACTTTGTGTTTTTACTTGTACTTGAAGTAAGGACAAAGCCAACTGTTGATCTGCTTGTGTGCTGAGCGCAAAAATATTATATGTATGTAGTCTAGCTTACAATTGCTAAGCTCGAAACACACACACAAAACTTTAAGACTTTACGTTTTTCTAAAAATACCTGCTCATATTATGTCTATAAAAAGCTCTAGTCGAAAAAAAACATTTGTTTACATAGTACGAAAAGTACAGAACAAAAAAGAAAAACGAAGAGAGATAAAGATTTTAAGAGTAGACAACCTTGCACGTAAATAAAATTGTTGATAATATTCTTGGGCATGATAAAAATTGGGAATTTTTTTGTTGGCTATTTATAGCAGCATTCGTTTTTGTTTTGTGTCGAAAAGAAGTAAAGTACTTTCAGTTATTTGGGTTTTTCTTTTTGCATATTGATAATCATTTGTAGTACTGTTTCATGTGTGTGTAAGTCTTTACAGCTTGTATGGAAATTTATTATGCATTTACAGTTTTGACAATTTCTTGCCTATTTATGCAAAATATTTGCGATGGTATCGAGCGTTTTACTATCGATATTTCCGCACCTTTTGTTTTACTTCATGCACTGCAACAGATGTGTTGATTTTGTTTAAAAATATTATCTCAAATTACGCATTCGCTCCATTAAATTGTAAATTTAATTTGCAGCTGAGTCATTCGATCGTCAGCATCATCATCAGCATCGTTAACTGTTTTGATGTCCAACTAATTGGCACATTTACCATATGCACATGCGAATGTGTGTGTGTGTGTACGTTTCTCTCTCTGTGTTTGTGTATGTGTCTGTCATTTGCCATCCTTTAAGCTTTTATCTGACACTCTGTCTGGCTTTTGTTTTGCCTTTTTCCCCTACACAAACTATTAGTCATGTTTTTTCAGTATTGTTTTTCTATTCTTTTTGGGCGTTTTTGTTTTTGTTTTTAGTTTACTTTAGGTGTAGAGAGTCGCATTTAAACTGCACAGCTGCCCGGAGCTGACAGCTGACCAGTCACAACTGTCCGCTTTTTCTTGACCATGTGATAAGCAACGAAAGCCAAAACCAGAGAGACGCAGAGACGGACAGACAGACAGAGAGACAGACACAGGGAGCATAGCCTGTGGGCTAACAAAGGTCGACCCCATTGTGTGTGTGAACTTGTGCGAAAAATGTTATTTTCTGCTTGCTGAGCTTAAGCAAATTATCCGTGTTGCGAGCGCTTTGTTAACAACTCTCCTGCAGCAGGTGCCTCTGGTGGCTGGTTTTAGAACCAGGACTTATGTCCAAACAGCATCAGTAAAAAAATGCATGGAGATGGAGGGAGACATCATTTCCAATAGACAACGACGACGACAATTTGGCGCACACATTTTCATCATGTGTATGCAAAGTGGCAGCCAAACCAAGCCACACGTATGCATAAGTAAGTAGAGCGATTTGAACCACACTCACACACACACACACACTCACACACATCAGACTGACTTTCCTAAAGCAGAGAAGAAGTGCTGGGTTGCCACTTGAAAGTTTCACATGGCATATAATAAAAGTGTCGCTCAAGTAGCCCATCGACGTCGACGGGGTGCAAAATGTTGCAACCGGAAAGGAGACGACAACGACACTGACACATCATCAACGCTTGCCAAAAAAAAAAAAAACACACAGAGAGAGAGAGAAAGATTCGCCTCTTTACCCGCTTGGCAACTTGCAGTTAATATTCATGCACTTTTGGCACAGCTTGAAAAATTATACGAAACTTGGCGACATGTGTGAGATGAGATGACGAAGGAGTCGTCGATGCCAAGGATCATAAATTATAAAGCAGCTTGTAGCAGCAGTGGCAACAACAACGCCCAAAAAAAAAAGAAAAAATATCATGGAAGATGGCATTGTGAGTGTGTGCCTGAAACTGACAGCCACAATGGAAAGTTATTAAAAAACGGAAAGACACGCGAATGAGGAAGAAGAAGGGGGAGGGGTGGAGGTGGAGGTGGAGGGATGAGAGAATCCCATAAACAAAATTTATGCCACTCATGAAATATTCAGCATGCGTGACAGTAGCTGGATAATGCGCCAAAAATTCTTCTTGTCCAATGAAAATATCAAAAACACATTTGCAAAGACGCCACTTAATTTGCTATTGATGGCCACCCCAGCCACGCCCCGTCTCTTTGTCTGTCTCTCTCCATCTGTCAGTCTATTCATTTCTCTCTCTTAATATATATATATATATTCCACGACTTTTATTTTTTTGCTCTTCGTGTTGGCCATTTGCTAGCTTGTGCCCTGTGTTTCCGCCTCTGTGCTTGCCCACTGACAAATTGAAAATGTAATTTAGCCAAAGTGCAGCATTGCGTTGCATACTTTTGTGCGCCGCCATCGCCACGCCCTCCAGCCGCGTCTCCAGCTCCAGTTGCAGCTAGTGTCTGCCAGTGTCTTGGCCAACGTCCAAGCAGGGCAAAGGACAGTAGCAGGGCTTAAAGTGCCCGCCATGACGCAAAACGTATGAAAAACTATGCACTTTGTTCACCTTTTTTTTTTAGCTTGCACATTCACACACACACACACACACACACTTGTACTCTCTGGTAAAGCAGGAGTTGCATGTTTAATGCATGATTTTGCATTTTTTTTTGTGTGTGTTTGGCATAAGGAGTGACCAGTTGGTTGCTGGAACCTTTGACCCTATTGGTGGTCTCCGTTGGACAGTTGGTCGCCAGTCATCACCTTGATCAATTTTTATGACTTGCACTGGGTAATTATGGTAATTGTCTTGTTAGCTTTACCTTGGGGTGTGGTCAAATCGATGGCAAATTCATGTCATGTCTTCAACAGAAATTTAAAAACGCTAATGGAAAGATTAAAGTGTAACACGAATTTAGCTTGATTGCCAATGCAAACAGAGCTAAGTAATGTCGCCACGCCCAAAAATAACTGAAAAAATAGATTGCTATCTCCGGCTTTATAAAGTCGTAAAAGCAGTCGAATGAATGAAGCCAATAAGTAGAAAGTGTGACAGATGTGCTCGGCTTTTAATGGACCAACAAATATGCATGAATATGCATATGAATAAGATACTTAGACTTGGCTAAGCTATGCGTAGAAAAAGTACTAAAATCACGAGTGACTTTTCGACGTTAAAGCCAAGTGGTTATGATGGAGTGCCGCCTGCTAGGGGAAAATACTCTTATTCGTACTTACATTGTATGCGAGCATTATGTGAAGTCAAAAAGTGGATTTATGAGGTACTCGACGTGCGATGCGACCCCATTTAATGTATGTATGTAGCTGCAGTAGCTTGGGAAGGATGCAACAAAGTTGCCCGTAATGTATGCATTTCATTACAATGCATAAAACTTTTAACGCTCGCTGCATTTGCAAGTGCGTTCGGCTAATTAAAGGAGCGTAGCAAACTTTCCGAGAGATTGCAACAGATTTTACCAATCAAAAATGCAATGGAAATGTGGCAGAAACTTGTTCATGATGGGTTTTGCAGTTTCCTCCGCTAGCAAGTGCTTCGTGGAAGAAGTTGTCTTCATTCGCAGAGAGATCTCTTACACCTCCTAAAGTTAATGTGCTCGCAATCGCGTTGTGTCAGTTTTGCCTTCGCAAACTGTCGCCTTTCATTTAGGTTTGCTAGCCACGCCCTCTCTTGCCACACACTTGATGGCAATGCCGCCCCTGAACTGCACAGCAAGTGCAGTTAAGTCAAGTGGCTGCAAGTTACTTCTGTTTCGGTTCGGTTGTTGTTTGTTGCTGCTGCTGCTGCTGCTGCTTTTTACGCAGGGTACAGGGAACTGGGAACAGGGAACTTTCATCGGTTTTTGTTCTTCATTTTTGCCGCACGGCTACTAAAAGTTGTTAAACACAAAACTTTGCCACTTAATACCAGTTCGAGTAATGAAATACGAGTCAGCCAACCTTCTCCTACTATCCCCCCCCCCACCACCTTCTCCTCTTCGAGCAGAGCAAATTGAAGTTGAAGTATGCGGTTCACAAAGTTCTGCCAACATGCAACTGTTTCATCGTTTTCTAGCTTTTCCCTCTTTCATTTTTGCTTCTTTTTTTTTCGTCCCTCATTGCATTGGGCAATTGCTTGTTTTGTTCTGTTCAGTTCTGTTCTGTTCTGTTCTCGTTCAGTTCTGTTCTGTTGCATTCTTCTGTTTGGGGTTTTACTTTTAACCGCTCGACGCTTAACACATGTTGGTCGTTTTGACTGCTTGCTACGAATTTTCTTCGATTTTATTTTGACCACGTTCGGTCGACTGTCTAATGAGAAAAGTCATTGATGGGCGTTCTTGCCACGCCTCAAAGTGCGGTTTTCGGCTGGCTTTTGAAGTGTAAAAGAGCAAGAGAGAGAACGGGAAAGGAGATTTCAACATTCGCCCTTGCACTTCCCGCCGTCAAAGTCATTTATCAAAGCGAGGCAAAATAAATACTTGGCCAAACAAAATGCTTCAGTTGCCGCTTATTTATCGTACTTTTGCTGGTAGTTGTTGTGCAGCCACAAGAATATAATGCCAATTTTTCAACTGCCTGGCGATGGGGTTAAAGTTTCAATTACGTCTCATTTCTCAGGCCAAGACACACACACACAGACATGCGGCGAAAAGGAAAGGAACGCAAAGGAATGGAGAGGATAGCAAAGGAATTTCGAATTCCTTTCTTGAATGGCCTTCAATTTGGCATGACTTGTGCGCTCAGTTTTGTCTTTAACTTTGCAGTTGAGCTTCCTCAAGCTATTCATAATTTGCTGCGACGCATATTATAATATATTTTTGCAGGATGACTTTTAAAAAGTGATTCGCTTGCTGCTGCAAACTTTCTTAAAAGTGAGCGACAATTGCAATTGTTTGCTTGTTTTTGTAGTTGCTGCTCCTCTTACCTTACATTGTCAAAGAAAAGTTTACAAGTTATTCTGTCGAATAATTAGGTAGCTGCTCCGTTTAAGCAATTTGTGGCACACTCACTGGCCGCTGAAAAGTATGCTACGCAAATATGGTTAAGCGACACACACAGTGGGAGAGAGAGAGGAAAGAAGGGGAGGGGAGCAGGCAACCACATGCTGTTAATTTGATCAACATGTTCCTGGGCTGGCACGACTTCATCGTGGCAATTTAGTGGTCAGCGGAGTTACTTTTCGCAGCACTTTTAATGCCCAACTCCAGCTCGATGTCTCTCTCTCTCTCTCTCTCTGTATCTTTTTTCCCTTTTGCTCTCACAACATGCACAACTAATTTCACGTTGTCGCCAAGCTCACGTCCCGTGTTCCGGATGCCTGCCATCCTGCCATCCACCCTGTGTACTCTGTGCATTCGACACCATTGCTGGACTCGGTTTGCACTGGAGCTGGGCTCTGGCACTTTCGTTGGGTGTTGCTCTTCCACAGCTATTTTCCTTTTGTACTTTTCCTTTTTTTTTTTTCCCTCATATTTTCTTTTCTCCTTTTTTTGTGTAGCTGCACTTTGCTTTAACAAAGTTTTCATTACGCGTGCTGTGCAATGTCCTTTCAACCGCTCTCCAGGCTACTCAACTCTTACTCTATCTCATATTTCCTATCTCTTTTGCCCGCCTTGCACCTGCTGTGCAGACAATGGAGCGCGGTTTCAGTTTGTGCTTCAGCTTGCCTCTCTCTCTCTCTCTCCATCTCTCTGCACATTTCACAAATAATTAGGTTAGTTAGTCCAGCGCGTTGAGTGCTGTGACAATGGCGACGACAGTCTCCCCATATTAGGCATATTAACGCGTTTAGCGGTTGTCTTGGCCACTTGTGGCTCACACCGTCGTCCACAGGCATTCAACTCGAACTGCAACTAAAGCTCTCTATGCGGTCTTAAAGTCTCTCAAGTCAGTTTCAGTTTCTCTCCCTCTCAAGTGTATTGCTTGTTTGTCACGTCGACAATTGAATGGCGCCAGCTTTTAATTTCCCCATAGGCCAAAATCTATAAAGTGTCTTTGTTCTCTTCGGCTTATCATAGTCGAGACAAATTAAATTGAAACATTCATCTCACTCAGACTGCCAATTTATGCAGACCTATCCTTTTTTTTTTTGGCCATTGGCCAGACAGATTTTGTTGTTTTTTTATTGCATGCAAAATTGAAAAATGGGCGGTGATTGAATAAGGTATAAATAAGTTGTTTTGCTTGTATTTGTAAGCCAATAGTCTAACAATTCTCTGTTTAAGCTGACCTTTAGGCACGTATTTTTATACTCACTGCCCATAGCTTAGAAGGGTATTATAATTATGTCTACACAAAATGTCCACTGGTCCGAACTGTCGCAATAATAATTTCAGTCTTTATAATTCTTGAAAATTTGGTTGCAATTCAATAAAATGCTGCTTTATTCAAGAGTTTATTTTATATGACAATTTTAAATATTTTGTACACTTTGGTATATTCTTGAAGTAGTAGTAGAGTATTAATATACTAAAAACATATTTCGGCATATTTCAGTACAAATATGTATATATTTCGGTATGCTTCAATATATATTTATTTGGTATATGGTAGCACGTATCTCATAGTCGAACACACTCTACTGTCCCTTTCTTACACGTTTTGTTCTTGCTATATTAATAAATTAGCCGCAAATTGAAGTCGGGTCATGAGCTACGATGAGCCTTTGACCGCATATTGAAATGTTAAAGTCTCGCTGGTTGACCATAAATTTGCATCTAAGTGTCCAGCCAAGAGCTAAACAAACTATAATTTGTCTTGTATTTCATGTGACACAGCAGAGCACACTAATCATCGTTTAAAAAGCTGCCACTTGACACACCGACAAATGGAGTAGGAGAAAGACAAAACTCTTTAACACCCAACCCTCTTTTGCTGCTGCTCCACCTGCCCAATTCAGTGGCAGTTTTCGTAGCTCTGCTGACTAATTGAACTAATGAAATGTTTTGTCCTGCAACCAGCACAGCTCGTTTGTCCAGCTTATTGTGTTTTCTCTGTCTCTGCTACTGTTGTTCGGGTGTGTGTGTTAGTGTGTGTGTGTGTCAGCTCAAATTAAAAACCTCTTTTGGCCTCTTTGTTTGCACAAGAGCTGCTGGTAATAAATTAAACTTGCTACATTTTGTCACCATGGAATTGCTTTAAATGGATATTTATGGTTGTTTTTCCCCCTATTGTCTGCCCCATTGTCTGACAGGTGCGTGTGGCCTTTATGGCAAATTTTGTTTAGACGTGTGCATCTGCATTTTAATTATGTACAAGCATTTGGCTAGTCAACTGCCAATTTCAAGATCATTTGAAGGACCTTTTGCATATAATGTGTAAGCTGCTGCTTTTTGGAGGGCTGCAGTTTGATGCAATTTCCTTTGATGCTGTATTGCAATTAAGTTGCCTGTTAACTGTCGCTTGTTGCTTGTCGCTTGTCCATTAGATTTTCAATTAACTTTTATGGGATACTGGGCATAGTCAATGGCAGCAAAAGCTTAGCCGTGCTGCTTGGCCCCGGCAACCGGTTATTAAAACTTTAATTCACTTAGCTTGATAACAAAAAAATTAGTTGGCTCAACGTTTTTCGTGTCATCATCTGCTGCTGCCGCTGCCGCTGCCACTGATGCTGCTTTTGCTGCTCTCTTGGCCAATATGCAGATATCCTGCAGTCACCTCCAATCTCGCTGGCTTGCTTGCCAAGATAAGCGACACAATTTCTATGCAGCCTCGACAGGTAAAAAAAAAGAGCAAGTCAGCCATGTGACGGTGTCTCCCCTTAATGCCAAAGTGCCACACGACACGGCATTAGAAAGAGTAAGAGAGAGAGTGAGAGTGAGAGAGAGTGGCTGCATGTGGCAGCTGCACAAATTGTTTGCTGCCAGCGAAAAGTTTGCAGGCAACAATGTAATTTATTTAATTCTCTTCTCTGCAACACATTTTTTGTTTTTATTTTCCTGATTTTGGCCACTCCTGAAATTGGCAACAGTTGCCCGTCCAACAGCAGCAGTTGTCGCGCTGCGCTGTTCTCCCCTCCGGTTCTATTAAACAACATTGTTGTAGATTTTCATTTGAATTTATGCTAAATTGTCAGCTTAAAAATGCGTGTTATCCTTTTGGACTGTTGTTGTTCGCTCCTCGCTGTTGTTTTGTTTTGGAGTCGTGTTTCGAGGGCTTAAGAGAGAGCCTCGCGATTTTGCTGTTTTGGGCATCAACGTTGCCATCAGCGTTGCTCGAATTATAATTTCAAATGATTGTACACAATTATTTGCGTACAATCAGCAGTAATTAGCATATTTAATTATATTTTTCGGCATAAATATTCATGAGACGCAAATTGCATTTAACAGTTGGCAAAGTGTTGACAACTTGAGGACCAGCAATTAAGTTGCCTCCTGAAAACTGCGGCTAATGACAAGTTTATAAGTCCAGCCCTCGCTTTCTGTGCTACGGTTGCATAATTAATAGATATTCCGATTGATTGATTGCTTGAGCAATTGATGGATGCGTGCCTCAGCATTACCCAGCGGCATTTACAATATAAAACGTGTTGGAATCATTTAAAAAGTTGAAAGATAAACAAACAACAGTTTCAAACAAATAAACACTATCAATATGCAATTAATGTTATGAAAGAGTTATTTACATATGAATGCAGCCGCCCTTCCTCCCTTCCCTCCTAGCTGCCACACAGCAATTAATTGACAACAAAAAGTGGGCAATTAGCACAGTGTGCACTTCAATTTCAATGCCACTCCGGGTGGCAGTTTTAATTGATAAGCCATCATAACGCCTACGCACGTAAAACAACAATAACAACCGCAATCACAGTGTCGTATGACAACAGCGAATACTCTGCATAAAGTTGTAACTGAATTGCATTAATGATTTCAGCATACTCTCTTCTTTTTTTGGGTAGGGTGTAGAAACCAATTGGTAGAAATTACTCATACGTCAGCCGTTTGATGGATGAGAGACGCGTGTCGTGTCAGCTGCACAAATTCATGTTTCGCTTGCAGTTAAATTTATAATTAAAGGTAATTAGTTGGCTACCTGGCTGGCATGGCATTTAGTCAACATTGGAATGCAACAGTTGGCGCCAAGTGGCAAGCAGCAAGCGGCAAGCGTTGCATGTGGCAAGTGTTGCATTCCACGAATGCCGAAAGCGGCAAGAGTAAATTGCCAATTTGCTGGCAAACTGAAGTGCAGCGTTGACAAAACTTAAATTAATTTCTCATATCAATTAAGCTAGAAGCTTGAAAGTAGGCAACACACACACACAACAACACCAACACACATACACACACATACTGGCACTCACACACTCACACGTTGAGCATAAACTTTTCAAGTGTAATTTACGTTTCGCTTAGGACAGCAGCAAAGTTGTGGCAAGTTGTCATAATCAGAAGATTATGTTGCAACAGCAGCAGCAACAGCAGCGGCGGCGGCGACAGCAACAACAAACTCACTTAATAACTTGGTAAAGCGTAACAGCAATTACACGACAACACACAGCAAAGCTCAAAACAACAATAACAACAAAGTTTGACAACAGCAGCTTGTCCAGCAACAACAAAGTCACTTTGTGTTTATGCTAAAAACGTTGCACGTCTTGATTGACAGCAGCAGCAGTAGCAACAGCACCAGCGTCACCAACACCAACAAAACCCACTACAATGTATGTCTCTGTGTGTGTGTGTGTGTGGACGTGGACGTGGAGAGCAGCTCCTCAGAGAGGAAGTGGTTGTTGTTCTCAGGTCCCATTTCGGCCACATCATTTATTAGCCAAGTGGGCGTTGTTTGCCATTGTCGGCTGCACTTGTAGTTGCTGTTGCTGTTGCTGTGGCTCTTGTCGTTGCTGCCTTTTGTCATAACTCGATGGCAATATTCCTGTTGTGCCTTGGCACTTGTTGGGGTCGAAGGTCGCCCGCATACGTAACGAACTTAAATAAAGTTGTATGCCAGCAAAGTGAGTTAATTTGCATAGACTTCAGATTGTCTGTGTCATAATGGTTGCTAACTCATTAAGACTCCTGCCGCCTCCGCCTCCGCCCCGCCTCCGTTTCCTTTTCAGCTTAACTCAACTCAACTCAACTTTACTTGACGAAGTTGAGCCAAGGACTTTAACCGAATCTTCCGGATTAGAAAAACACTTGTACTAATAACCCATATTTCGTTTGTGATGGTTTACCCAAAATATTTGCCATTTGCCTCTGCCACACTCATCACGTATTCCGATTCGTATTCGTTTGCGTATTTGTATCCGTAAGCAGCAACAACGGCTGTTTAAGTGTAACTGTTGCTGGGTAAGGTGAGCTACTGAATGTTCTAGTTGAGCTCCATTAAACATGAACTTCTGCGTCTATTTTCATTATACAAATGTTTATGGTTTATGCGTAATATAACCTGATATCTCGCATGATTACGATAATACTTGAATTAATTCAGCAGCCAAGCTTGTGTATTGTTCCAGATCAACTTAAAAGTTGACGTATGCATGAGAAATGGATGAGTAATACTTTATGGTAGGCTCAAGTCATTTTTGGCACATTAAATTGTGAATTATTGCTGTCAAGATACTCAGCAATTGATTAAGTTGAGATGATATTAAACTACTAGTTTTTAATGATTGACAATAATTAAGTGTTAGCTAAACAAATTGCATTGCAATTTAAATTTAAGTGGAAAGTTAATGGAATGAATTGATTTTTGACTCTCATAGGAAAATAACTTGTTTTGTAATAATGTAGACTTTTAAATTACATTTAAATTACATTTAAAATAATCATAATCTCGAAACTATCTAAGCCTTTACTATTCGATTTACTATTTTAAATTTTATCTTTTATTGTAAATACAAAATTTAAATAAACTTCACATGATAAATTCCTAGGGTAGATTCACCAAAATAAAAAATAAAATAAAATACAGCATCAGCTGTGCAAATATTACCAAAACGCCGTGTTAATCGCTGACTAAGTCAATCAATAAGAATAAATGGCAAACAAAATATAACGTATACGTAGTCAGTCTGGGAGACTTAGACACTCACGTGATAACGAGTTATTTGCAGAGTCTTCTATTTGTGAACGGGAAACGCACTTGAAAATCAACTTGACGGTGCCAAATTGAAAATGAAATGATACGGCCGGCATCCCGGTTACCTATTTATATATTGTGTGAGTACTTCTGCTGCGGTTTCTTTGGGTGTCGGGCGACTCACGAGATTTATTGTGAAAATATTTAATCAAATACCGAGTACGCGCGATTGCCACAGGTGTTTTTTTCCATTTGTTCAACCCCTTGTTGTTTTGAAATATGTAATTAGTTAAGTGGAATCGCGTTCCAGACAACCAGGCAAATGTTTGCCCGTCTATGGAATCATAAAAAGACATTTACCATTTAATCTTAGCATCATTTTCACGTAATCTATTCACGTCAGTCAGTCAGGCAGTTGGTCGAGGTGATAGTGTGGTGATAGCAGATAAGCTGAAGATTGAATGAGGCATCCTGAACTGGGCGAAATGCATCGGAAGTGTTTTCACAGCTGTGTGGGGCTGTGGTCGTAAAGTATACGCAGCGTTATCACAAATTAGTCTGTAGGTTCTGTTGACTTATCTTAATGGTTGGCTTATTAATCTTCTCCAGTGAAAAATGGCATGCCCGGAATGATGCACCAGTTGTGGCTAGTTCTGTCCGTGATTCGTTGTGCATCACAACGCATTCCTTATTTACCCATCCGTTTATCCCGTTTTGTTTTCCGCTGCTGCATTTGCAGTGCTTCCTCCACCGTCAACTATGAGCTGGTTAGACGCTGTGATATATTGGATTATCCAATGGCAAACCATACTCGCACTCGTAATTTATGATTCCACAATAAATAATGAGCCATAATTTAATTTCAAACACAAAAGTTGTTACCAACAACAGTAGTAACAACAACAAAAAGTATCAACTTCATAATTTTAAGTGAGGCGTTCCGTTTTCCGCACAGAGAACTTCATAAATTTTCATTAGCCTAAAATTGTACATAAGCCAAATTTTTGTTCTTGTTGTTGCCCGACGTCGCGTCGGCTTAAGCAGCCAACAAAAAATATAAAAGAGGGCATAAGCTGAATTTTTGACTGCATGAGAGTTGCGTACATGGAATTTATGGACCACCTCTCTGGGTTAGCGTAAAGTTTCGAATTTATGAAAATTTACGTTATTGCGTTAAAAGGTTTTGTTACATTTGCAAATTTTTGATTTTTAACTAACAAACGCTGGCTTTATTATGTTAAGTCAGAGCAAAACAAAGCAGCCAACAAAGTTAAATAATAATCATAAACGGGAGGCGACAATAGACAGCAGCTGTTACATTGCAAACGTCACAAGTTGACAGCTCGACGACATTTCACATGGTCACAATAGATCGAAACAGATGCTCGGATGTTATTCCCCGGTCGAAAATTCGATAAAGTACCCAAAATCTTGTTTAGACACCTGTACTAAGTACTCGAGGGTTATTTGCATATTCCCCTTTACTCATGCTTTTTTTCTTTTTGACGAACAAATGTTCAACTGATTCTTGAAAACGCATAATAGATTTCCAGGAAAATCGTGTTGGCATTCTAAATATTATTATTGATCATACATAATAAGTCAATAATCCAATAAGATCACGATTGAGAAGATTGAGTAGGCAAATTAAAGTCAATATAATTTATACTGTGTCTGATAGCTGAAATATATTTGCAAAATGATAATAAAATAAACCAGTTAGAGTATTAATCGGTCGTCGAACCGAAATTAACAATTCTCTTATGGTGTTTATTGTTAAACAAATCGTTTAGCAGACAAACAGTGAAACATATTCAACATTTGCATTGTGCTCATTGATATTTTATTAGTAGTATTCAATGAAGTGCATTTAGTATTCTATAAATATTTCATAGACTTGACCTCCTTGTACAGAATGCACTTTGTGTGTTGTTGGTAACTTAAATAAGCATGTTCAATTCATGTGCTGGTATTGTTTCAAGTTATTTTATTACACTTCAAAATGCAGCATTCGAAAACGTAATTAAAAATTCATAAGTTTGCTCCACTGAATATATGCAACATAAATATGAATAGTATTGCTGATTTTGGTCATTTTTACACTGTTATGCTTGTCCGTGCAGAAGAGAGAAGAGGCTGGTGAGGGAGGTGGCATTGATTGGTGGGTAGGTTGAATTGGTCAACAAAAGACGAGTGTACATTTTCATAAAACCACACAAATCAATTTGCAATTGCTGCGCTCATTGTGCGTATTGAAAACGCAATGAAAATGTTTTTATTACAATAGTCTTGATGCGGTTTTTATTTATTTGCCACAGGAATAATAATAACAGCAACAGCAACAGCAACAGCAACAACAACAAACAAATATAATAATAATAAGAACAACAAGCAAAGCTCAATTGTTGTCCGCAGCATTTGCTCTGCCTCTTTTGGCACATCTATTGTGCATTGTGCTCGTTGTTGTCCAACAAAATCTGCATAAAATATTATAGCATTATTTTAGTTAAATTTTTGCAGCTGTCGCTCTTGCTTTTATTTATGCTTAAATGTAGATAAATGTGTTATAAAGCGTTTGCAAAAAACGGAAAGAAATTTTTTGAGTGGGCAAACTCGATACGAAACTACCCAGTTAAACTTTTTATATTTAACTTGTCAACTAGAATACCTTTTAGTAATTTTTTATAGGATATCCAAATACCATTCCATTTGTTATTCTCATTTGGCTAATTGCACAAAATATGTAAAGTGCGATTTGAGGGAATTTACACGTATTTCAATGTGCTTTACAGAATTGTGTACTGTTTTATTGCTGTTGCTATTCATTGAATGTATTTTGTTACCACCGTTTGTCTGGTCATATGCAAAATAGACGAGGCATTTATATAGAAATGTTTTGGCAAACGTTTTGTGGCAATATCAATGCAGTCGAGAGCAATTATTCTGAATGCTTCACTCATTAGTTATGTGAAAGAGAAGAGGCGCAAAGGTAAAGACAACAACATAATGGCGCCTGGTTGACAGCATAAGATGATGTTGGGGTGGAGGGAGAGGTGTTAAAAGATTTATGAAATGTCATTAAAAAATTAACACATGACTTTGTTAGCTACTCGACAGCTGCTCGTCAACTCCCTCCTATAAACGCTTCGTGGATGTCGTGGCTGAAATCTGCGCCTAGTCTCTGGGCATCTGGGGGAGTCTCAAGTCTCGAGTCTCGAGCCTTGTTGGCACTTACCTTTAATTAAATCATTTATGCTAATTTTCTGCAACATCGTTAATTAAATTTTGAGTCGAGGGAAGCTGCGCTAGCAGGAATCAGCATCAGCGTCAGCTTTAGACTTAGCTGCTGCTTCAGTTTCCACGAACATGACTAATAGCTGTGACTATGAAGCTACATTGAGTTTGTTATGAGGAAAGTAATTGTTGCTGTTATTGCTGTTTACAGTTTGTTAATTGGACACACAGAAGTCTAAACAACAATACGAATATGCCCCTAGAGGTCGGAATACAAATTCGAAACGGAGAGTGTCAATATTGAATAACACTGGATATATTGATTCACTCACGATGAAAAGCAAACTGCGTAAATAATTATGAAGTTCTGCTACTCAAAAAAGATGAATTTAGGTGATATTTGCTGATGTGCTTGCACATTTAATTTCATTTGAAATAGAGTAAATAAATTACTGTTATGACAATGCTTGTGGCTTATATAAAACAGTTTCATAATGATAATGATAACACTAATTGCCACAACTGAATGAAGCCATAATAGTGCTTACAGCGGATGTTAAATAAATCAACTATCAAAACTATTTATTTATTTAAAATGTACTTCATTTGGTATCTTTCTAATTAATTTAATCAAATCACAAAGTCACCGAGAATTACTGAGAGCAAGGCCTTTTCATTGCATGCGTCATTTTTTGTGAAATTACAAAAACTACAATCAAATCTTTTTGTTAAGTGACTTTATCTTGTCAGTCATCTGGCATCTACGTGTTTTTCGCGTGTAAAATGTCTCACTCGCTATTAAAAAATACAAATTTCACGTGAATTTCAATAATTATGGTTTAATTTCTAATTTTGATTGCAGTGGTCAAATAATTACTATAAATACTTGGAATACGAATTCTGAATAGCTTTGAGTTTTGTTGAGAATTTCTTTATCAGTTGATCTGATTAGGTTTGTTCACATAATTTAGCAATCATTGTCATTTAATTAACAATTTGAATGAACAGGTCGTAAACAAAATGTTTAAATGCATTTATTATACACACGACAACCGAAAAAACTTGTACAAGGCAAATTTATTGCTTGTTGAACTAGTAGAAATATAAATTTAAAATCATTAAGATAAACATACTTGACTTTATTGTTATTAATGTTTATTATTATGATAATCAAATTAAGGTTGCCATATTTTAATACCTTTGTGTCGTCTTCCTTATAAGTAGTTGATTTGAGGTGCTTTAAATAGCATCAAAGCATGAGAATAGCATCAAAGCAAAACGACGCACTTGAAATGTGGTTAACACATATCAAACATTAATATTATCTTTGATTGAACTGTTGTTAACACATGTAAGCCTTACAAATTTAATAGATTGTTCTTTATCAACAAATTGAATTCTCATGTTCGCTGAGTGCGTGATGATGTGGGTGTGTGCATGTGTGTGTGTGGGTGTGCACGTACGTGTGAAGCTGTCAAAAATGCCATACGCTGAGCGAGTAACTCGCTGACCAACACGTTGCAATGCGCTGCAACCACTCAGAGGCGGTAAGAGTGAGTGCCACTGTTAGTGGCATCGGTGGAGTGGCAAACGGAATGACCACGATTCTGAAACCCTTAACCCTCAGCCCTCAGCCCCAGGCAATGTCGAGGTTAACGAAGTGCTGCAGTCGCTGTTGCCGCTGTTGTGGCTGTGATGCATTTGCTCGGGGGTCGAATTGCACTTGACTGATTTTTATTGTGACAAGCGCACGCTGTTCAGCAAATTAAATGCCGAAACCACAATAATAATAACAACAACATCAGCAGTAACTGCGAAAAAAAAAATACAACAATACAACAACAGTAACGAGAAGAAAAATTGTGCTGGAATGTGCTGCACCACACTGACAAGCAATTAAATGTATGTTGCAAATGTGACCAAGAGCAGCCAGAAACAGAAACTGAAACAGCAACAGAAAAATTGGTAATTGCTGTAGAATTTTATTGCGGCTCAAGCTGCGATATAACCCGTAGTCGAACCGGACGTCCCTTCGGCAGCGGATTCAATTGACAGTGGACTACTATATGAAATTGTAATTTTCCGTTTATTGTTAATTATTTCTCTTTTTTTTTAAATGTGTTCATGTTGAGAGATGCAAGCGATAAACGAAGCGTATTGCACAATTTAAATTGCATTTCCCATTAAAAACCCAAAAAAGTGGAATAAAAAAACGAAAGAGAAACCAACATTTAAGTTGAATTTAATGAAAATATTTAAAGTAATCGCAGAAATATTTCAAAGCGATTGTTAATATCATTAGCCGTGGGATCGAGACGCAAAATCGCATGTAAATATTTGTGCTTTGTCGTCGTTGGTAAGAGAAATGACAGAAACCGAAATGAAAATAATTTAATCCGTATTTATAAAAAATTCAAAAGTCATTTAACACATGGCAGGGATTATGGTCACATTAAGAATGTAATTAATTTAAATTCATTAAAAATGCAAAGAGCCACAGAGCCACAAAGAAAACAAACAACCATAACAACAACAGAACCAACAATAATGAGAATGCGAGCAAATGAAAACTATCAGAGATATTTAAAGCGAAAATTAAAAAAATAAACTTTAACATAAATAATTAAATGAAATTGCGATGCAACGCAACAGAGTGCAAAAGAGTGAAATACATTTTCACCGCATTGCCCACATAATGCACACATAGCAGGAAGGGGGCGTGGTCCCATCTCTGTCCGCTGATTATTTATATTGTACCAGTATGAGTGTGTGTGTGTTCATATATGTGCATTTCCAGGGCCTACAAGAGGCAGGCCAAGTTCCGTAACTGGCAAGCCCAGGCAACCCAAACCAAGCCAAGCCAACGGGCCAACAAGTATAGCCTGAAGATTGACATAAATAAAATGAGCAACTCGCTGTGAATGTGAGTGTGTGGTGTGTGTGTGTGTGTGTGTGCGAGTGTTGCCTGGTGTAAAGGAGCATGTGAACGATTTTGACCCAGTCTGTTAAACAGGAAGCGAGCTGAGAACTCAAAGCACCGAAGCTCAAATACGTTTTCAGTTGCATTATTACAGAATAGAGAGAGAGAGAGAGAGAGAGAGAGAGAAAGAGAGAGCACGGTAAAATTATTGCTATTGTGTTTTTACTTTACTTTACAGTTTAAACAAGCAATATATTCTGTAACTAGATATAAATTTAATTTTAATCTTTAGTATTTAATAACTTGGAGTTGCATTACATAAGAAGTAGAGCAAAGTAAAATTATTTCTATTGTTATTTGTTACTTTAGTGTTCAAACAAGTAATATATTCTGTAACTAGATTCTAATTTAATTTTAATCTTTGGTATTAAATATTATCTGCTAAGTTCAAATACGTTTTCAGCTGCATTACAAAAGAAGTAGACCAAAGTAAATTTATTTCTTTTGGCTTTTGTTACATTAGTGTTCAAACAAGTAATATATTCTGTAACTAGATTCTAATTTAATTTTAATCTTTGGTGTTTAACAACTTGGAATATAATCTGATAAATGTAACAAGAAATATATTCTGTTTCTAACTAGCTTTATTTCGTGTTAAAATTCTTTGCAGAACTGCAATAAATTAATAGTTTACTTGACTGATTTAAATAGTTGTTTCAACTGAAATATATTCTGTATTCAATTATAAAACACTATAAATGTTTATTTGCTCTGTCGAAATGGCCATAAATTCAGTTGAATCCAACATGTTGGCAGTGTATGCAAAATAATATTTTCTTTGCTGACCAAAGGGCAGACATGGCCCGAACTGGCAAAAGCAAAACGAGATCCAAGAATGATATTTATCTGCTGCGATTTATGGCGCATGTCGGAGGCACACACACAGACAAGGGTGCGGCAGCAGGAGCAGCAGAAGTCTCGTTGAGTTCATAAATAGCAATGTTGCATGCAACATGCACTCTGCTCATGCCGCACACTTGAGACCCCATCAAGAGCTCAACTTAGCTGCTCTGCAGTGAACTCAACTCGGAGCAGGCTCTAATTTTTATGAGAATGTTGCGTGTTGTTTGTTTGTGTGTGTGTGTGCCTGCCTGTGTGTGTTGCTCGAAGGCGTTGCCGTCATGTCGACGACAACACCACACATGACTACGAATACAGTCAGCAGCAGGAGCTAAAGACGCAACAGCAACAGCGGCAGGAGCAGGACTTTGGCATTATGCAGCCCCTCTGTGTGTGTGTGTGTGTGTGTGTGTGTGTGTGTGTTGTGCAGATTTAAAGCCCGCGTCAGGCGAAATGAAATCTGCTTTATCATGCAAAATGCAAACACCCAGCATGAACTCTTCTTCGTGTAATATTGTGCAATGCACATTACACATACGCCACGTGCGCTGCCTTTTAAAATCAGTTTTCGCAGTACGAAAAATGTCGACTGCAGACTGCAATCGCACAACAAACAACAAGTATTGCGCGGCCGAGCGTTCGCTCGACTTAAGCATACCCTGCAGTTTATCAGTTTACTCCCTTTTTTTTTTGTCTCTCAAAGTGGATTAACGACTCCACTCGAAATTATCCGAAAATGTCAGTTTGGGTTGCGACAGCAGAGAAGAATACTTCAACAGCGACATACAATGGGCTTTTGTTGGGGCGTGTTGATAACAAGCAATTCAATTAGTTGCCGAGAACAACAACAACAATCAGTGGCTGTTGCAATCATCTGGCTAGTCACAGAAGGCAAAAGCAAAGCCAATGCCAGCAAAGCCTGATAACTAGAACAGAATTTTTGTTTTTCTTTTTTTCTTTTTCGGGGTGGTAAACTTTTGTACACAACTATCAAGAGCATTTGCTGTTTTGTTGTTGTTATTGTGGTTGCAATTGCGATGCGATGCGAAAGTTGTTGCTGTTGTTGTTATTATTGAGGCGCAGTCCAAGGCAGCAGCTCGTGAAGCCAAAAAGGAAGCCAGAGAGGCGGACAGGATTGGAAGAGCGTCGTCGCTGCTGTCCCAGTTGCTTGTTTGATTTGGCTGCTTGGTTGTTGGTTCATTGGTTCGTTGGCTTGTTGGTTGCTTCGTTGCTTGGCTGCCTGCTTGGCGTGTTGGCCAACAAATTGCAGCCGCAAGAAACTGTTTTTTGGCTTCCGACTTGTTTGCCAGTCCTCGCATTGCCTGCTTTGCTTGCTTGCAGCCTTCATTGATTACTTTGTTATGGATTTTGTACGGCTGATTTGGTTTCAACAATTTCTACGCTCTTCCCTCAGCCAATTTCATTCTCTTATTTTTCCTTTTTTTCTTGGTTGGGTTGCTGCATCACCAGCCAACATCCAACAGCTAAGAGCACTAACACAAAAACACAACTGTCTCTGATTGCGGCAATCACAAAATAATGCTAAAAGTTTTTCCACTTCTCTATATTCAATATACACACACTCTGCGTTTATTTTTATTGACAGCTACTCAAGATACATAGATATATTCAATCCTTTAAGCACTTGCACTGACTGATTCATTAATGAAACATAATTTTCTGAGCACACAAATTGCATTTAAATTAAAAGCTAACTCATCTGCTTATCTGCTTTGGGCGGCGAGCATGCCACAGACTGATGTCGTCTTTTATTTATATAAAGCGCGACTATAAAAAGATTCGCAATTAAAATGCAAAGCATGCGGCGCTTTATGATTAGAGAACGCGCTACAATTTTATGCACGTTCTTTGGCGTGGACTTCAAAAATGAGGCAAGAATGAAAAGAAACTTGAACGAACTGCCAGGGCGGGCTCCCAAGTGGCGCATGGAATAATTCAACGCCCTGGCAAAAACAATAAATAACCATCAGCATGCACTCAGCAAAACAAAAAAAGAGCTAGGGTTTAATTAAACAATTTTTGGGCATTAAGCTGTTTTCATTTTAATAAGACCAATTTTTAAAAAGCTTTGGTAATGTTATGCTTTAAAACGCTGTTAATGAAAATGTTTCACTAATTGCATAATAGTTTAGTCTTTAATCTTTTCTTAATTAAAACTTCGAAATTTCATTTAAAGACGAATTTTTAAAAACTAACATGTATTTAAGCATTTAAGAGATTTTGGAAAATGCTTTAAGCATGATTTAAAATTTTCTATTAAATCTTTTGAATTTGATGGAAAAATATATATTTTTTTAAAGTTTCCTTAAACACTTGCACAAAGTTTAATTTATCAGCAGCAACTACTACATTTTTGTATTCGTTTCCAACATGATGATATTTTTAAGAACTTGCTGCACTTTTTGTTCGAGTGTAAAAGCAAAACTCAAAGATGGTTAAGTCAGTCGGTCGGAGTTGGACTGGGCCAGCACTTAAGCGAAATGACTGCAACTCAACTTTGGCCAAATGCAAGTACATTGAAATGACAGGCAACAACAGTCCGAGGATGCACCGCACCACCGACCATGTCTCAGTTGGCCTCTTGTCTGTTGTCGTCGTATTTATCACGGCTGTCTACATGCAACAGGAGAAACGAAGATATGCAGAAGAAGACGAAGAAGAAGAAGGGCGTGTTTTCTGAGCAGAATTTGCCGCAGGTCAGGTTACCGGGCAAGCTGATTTTTAATTTGTGATTCGCGTTCGCGTTACTTTGGCGTCGTGTTTATAATTCGTTGTTGCTCATCTTGTCGTTTGACTTGTTGTTCTTGTTGTTGTTGCAGCAAATGAAATGGAACAGGTAGTGAAGACGCTCTATCTGCTGCATATGTATAACGAGTGGCGTCGAGTTCATTGGCCGCACAGCAAAGAACTCGATGCAAATGCAGACTGTGAGCTTATCCAGTTTGTCAGTGTATTTTATTGAATTTCATTGATAATTGCTGGCAACATGCATGTTGCACGTTGTACGTTGCATGCTGCACACTGCTCGTTGCTCGTTGTTCCTTGTTCGTTTCTCATTGCTCTTGCTGTTTGTTACAGCGCACACAGTTGTTTGACTGTTTGTTTGTTTGGTTGTTTGTTTGGTTGTTTGTTCGATTGTAATTCAATTGCTGTGTTTGCATGCCAGCTCTAAATACGCCGCTGCTGCTGCTGCTGCAGCTCACAACAACTCGAATTGGGCAGAATCGATTCGAAATTCAATTTGGGTCATATGCAATCAATCAGTTATCGTCGGGTAAGCGAACCCTTTGAGCAGTCATTCAACCCTTTTTGCTGCCAACTACAACTACAACTCGTACATGACTCAACGCGATTCTTTATTGATTGGATTAAATGCGCCACATCTCGCTCGAATAGTGAAATCTGGTTTCACACAAGACTTCAACTTAAACTTGTTTTGTTTTAAGACATTTTAATGACCAATATTAACATCATGTGACCAAAGCGCGTCATCAGCGACACCAAATGTAATATCGGTGAATTGTTATAAACAACTATGATAAAGCTTTTTTTTTTGATCGCAATTATGGCCTTATAAACGGGCAACACTGCGGAACGCGTTAAAATTAATTAAAGTCGTAATTTTTCCATTTCAATTATTTGCCACAACAACAACAACATCTACGAAAAAAGTGGCATGCTTGACCAATGTTCAGGGCAGTGGCAAGGTGTCAATGCTGAAATTATTTGACGTTAATTTTGCTTGTCAGGCAAGAGGAGGCGAGCGGAGGGAGGAAGGCAGCGTTGAGTTAGATTCAAATCAAGAGATTGACTAAAAATCGCACTTAGCTAAATGTTTGTCACGCGAACCAACAAGCACGTGATGCTCTTGTTCTGTCTTTTGTTATAGTTCTTGCTTCAGCTACTGGCATTATTTGCATTGCTTGGAGTGTCATGCAAATTGAGTACTTAGCAAATTGTTGTAATTAAAAATCGCACACGCAAAGTCGCGCGCATTTCGCCAGCGACTTTTTGTTGTTCAGCAAAGTATTTTAGAATTGAAAAGTCAACAAACAGGGATTTCAATTTCGTAATACGTTTAATGAATACACAAACTTGCATAAGTAAATAAGTTGCTCAAAATTTGCTAACGGGTTTCGTTTCGTGGAAAGTTTTCAAACCTTTGATCCCCTTTGGACTTTATATCCAATTTCTAAAACCCCCCAAAGTGACTAATATAGTCTCGGTAAACAAATTGAAGAGTCTATCAATAATTTAATTATCATTCGGCTATTCCACAAAGCGATTAAAACACTTTTTACGGGCAACAATAAAGCTACAACTAAGTGTAAACAAGTTCTGAGAATTCCGATGACATCTGTGAAATTATGCAATTATAAATTAGAAATGCTACCGAAATAATTTCAATTTTCATGCTTATTTATTTTGTACCTCAATGTTTGTTTTCATTAAAGCAAATAAACGAACATGTGAAATACAACAAAAAAAATCGGATTATTGCACTACTTTGAAGTGGGCAAATTCATGAGTGTGAATGTTTAATGAGTGCATTCAATTGAAAGCTCATAAATATTTGCCGGTAATGAGTGTGTCACTGTGTGTGTGCCTGTGTATGTGTGACTGCCTGGGTGTGGGTGTCAATGTGGTTGTGAGTGGAGCTCCTTTGGCGCTGTGGTTTACTGTCGCGGTTGCTCTTGCTCTTCTTGCTGCTGCTGCTGCTGCTGTGTGGAGCCTGTCATATTTATGAAAGGTTAATCCTGGCTTGACAATCTGACAGGGCGACAGAGTTTAATTGGTCAATGTCAGATAGTTTGACACATGGGCTTTATAATTGATGTAGCTCATTAAGAGAACATTATGTTTATACTTCAACCAACATGCCGCACTCTTTTAGTTCTTCAGTTTGATGTTTAGACGGTATTCAGGGGCCAATTGTTGGCAACACGATTGAGGCCAACAGAAATATGGTTAAAATGTAGATTTATGCAAATGGCCCACTCGTATCCTGTCTCCTTTACTTTTTTCTGCATTGCTCTCTAGCTGCCAATGCAGCCTCCGCCCCGTATATAGATAGTCTATCCTATCCCTATCCTTTTGGCTTTGTCTCCTGCTGTCTATTTCTGCCTCGACTCGCTACACTTTATTCTGCTCTCTGCCCTCTGGCTGTCTGTTTGTCAGTTTGCTGTTGCCGCTGTCTCTTGGATGTGTATAGAGTGTATTGCATTTAATATTTATTCGCTTTTATTTTTCTTTTTTTACGTTCTTTCCTTCGGCGAGAGAAGTCCGCAGGAGAAAAACGCGTCGCATTCGACGTATACACGTATATTCTGAGCTGAACGGAATAGAAATACGACAGCGCTCGGCACAGGTAGGAAAGAGGAAAATTAAAAATGCGATTGCGATTAAAATTGCATGACAAACGCATTGCAAAATGTTGCATGTTTAGTCGTTGCGCTCTGTGACAGTTCTTCTTCAGCCCTCAGCCCTCTGCCCTCTGCCTTCTGCCTTCTGCCTGCCACACCTTCTTTTTCTCAACTCAAGTTGCCTCTGGCAGCTGCTAATGTATCATGATGGTTTAAATAAATGTGTAACAGAGCATACAATGGGCGGGCGTGATTCACTCAACTCAGCACAGCCCAGTGCCTGGTAGAGAGTGAGTGATTTCACAACGGTTAGCGGAGCTTATGGCACATCAATTCACACTTACCTTTAATCAATTCCAGGTGTTAACTGTCGCCTCTATGCAAATGAACTCGAATCCGTTTCAAATCACAAATAAAAAAACGTCAATTGCTTCTGTCTGGCTGGTTTCGCGGAAATAGAAGAAGAGGTAGGGAAGAAATTGAAATACATAGAAATGTGTGTGTTTGATTGATCAATTATATAGCGAGATAATTTTAACCCGCGGCTAATAAGTGTGTGTATTTTTAGATTGACTGTTTGACTTTATGACAAGTTTCACTAATCGCCATTTGCAAATTGTAAACATTTTAAATTATTTGCTTATGTTGTTATATATGGTTTATAAATTGGCCAGTTGCCCAGCTACGGATCGGGGCATCATCTAGTATTCGAAGAACGAAATAATTTCCTGTGCCAACGGCCGCCACACGCGACACTCGCCTTCGCTTTTTAATGGCAGTTGAAAGTGGCAAGTCGCAAATGCACAAGTGATAAACACAAAGCACAAAGAGAACCAGAAACAAATGGCTAAAAGCGAACGCGCGCAATCACCACAAATTATGAGACAGCTACGAAAAGTTGTCTGTGAAAGGCGATGCAGCAGGTACTGTGCGGTGTCTAGGTTCAGATACACAAATACATTTACAGATGCAGATACAGATACACGGGCAGGCGCAGAGACAGACACAGAAACAGAAAAAGAGATAACAGAAAAGGGGAATCACGTGACCGGTCTGTGATTTTCTAATGTCACCGGCGGGTTTTGGGGGCCATTTTTGTTTTGATTTAGATTTTGGTTTTCGTTTTGGTTTTGGTTTCGGTTTCTGTTTTTAAATTATTTCTCTCTTGTTGCGTTTCGTTTCTGTTGTATTTTTGTTGTGCTGTTTTTACAGTTTTTTCCCGATTTTTTTTTTTTGGTCGCGCACTTGTCGTTTTGCTGTGAGCGCCTGAATGTCAAATGATTTGCCACGAAAATTTTTATGCTTTATTTATATAAAGGCACTAATTAATTTCTCTCTTTCTGCTAGTGTATGTGTGTGTGTATGTTTGCTGGGCAATTACGCGACCAGAAAATGATGTTAATGCGATTGCGGATAGGCGGCTAGCCAGCTAAACAAGCTAAACAATAATAATTTGCGGAAACTGTCACATAGCAACCGCCCTAAGCAATTGAAACATTTTATTGTTGTTCCGAACAGCTATTATTATTAATTTAACGGAATGTTTTTAAACAGTTTTGTGTTTTGTTTTGTGTGTGTGCGCATCGCATCGTTCAGCGTTTAGCGTTCAGGTAAACATTCGTCCGTCTCATTCATTTTACTTAGACCGGAACATTCATACTTAGCTTTAGCTAACTGGCTGAACCTGTCCCAAGATCAAGTAAGTAAATAACATATGTATGCTAGGTGCATAGTTCATTTGTAAAACAGAATGAATAATTTAATAATCAGTTCGTTGTAAGAGATTATTTTTAGGATTTGGCTGGGAACCAGTTTCTCTAGTCATTCATTTGACATATTTTATTTTAATGCGTCTATCTGGTAAATCACATATGCATAATGCCTTAACGAAAACACGTTCGAGTTCACGCCAAATTATGCTAAAATTCTGGTCATATTCAATCAACTCAAATTATAAACATATTCCGTTTCTATGCGGCGCTCTTTCTCTCATGTCTCAAGAATTCCCTAACGACACTTAATTAGCATTTAAATGTCTAAATTTTTATTTCGAATTTACATTTGTTTATTGATTATATGATGATTTGTTGTTGTCCCATATCCGAAACCTAAGTTCGACCCTCGTAATCATTTTTTTTTATACTTTGTAGTCACAAAGTATTTAAGAAAAATTTCCACTGCAATTTATATGTTCGGGCACAACATTTTACGAAACGAACATAAATTTGTTTTTTTTTTTTTTTTTTTAGTTTCCCAGCGCCCTTCGAAGGGCGCACGTGTGGACGACCTTTTATTTGTTTTTCATTTCATTATTTTTGTTTTTTTTAAATGTTTGTCACGATTTTCACTTGTCACTTGGAGGTAAAACTATGCAGCTAATTAGCCATATGAGTGATGACCCTATCGAGGGTTCGATCTGTGTCTTTAATGTGACAATTTGTCTATTTTTGAATTCGAGAGTTCCGACAGATGATGATGAATCGATAAACAAGCGTTTCTATTTTCAGACTCATTGGTTGATCGCTTGAATTAAACTGATTGGACTGCTGATGATTCGATTTTAAATTAAGCTACAATTTCTAACGGCAATTGCAACACTCAAAACATAATTGAGTAATTGTTTGCGTATTTGCATTTGTTTTGGATTATTTACATTTCGATTTTGTACTTTTATTTCGGCAATCGGGCTGTTGTGTGATATTTTATTTGTGTAGCTCTGCTGCTCTCTATTGAAATTGTATTTCTATTTTCACTTTTGTGATCGGATCGGTGAAGCGCGCTGCGTCTTGTGTCTGCGAGTGCCACGACGGGTTTGTTGTCATCGGCGGCTGCGTTTGCCTCTTGGGCGGCGCTTTTGTTGGCTCGATCTCGTTCGCGGTCGCGGACGCTTCGCCTCGCTTCGACGTTAGCGACGTCAGGTGCGACAGAGGTCGTTACGTTTGCGTTTAACGTCGTCATCATCGTCGCCGTCGTCGCTGTAAGGTTCGTGTGTCGTCGACGTCGTCGTGGACGTTAACGTCGACGCTAAAGCTTGCTGCGCAGTTAGCGCTGCAGTCGTTGGTTTTTATTGTACAATAAATGAATGCACATCTTGGCCTGGCCTGGCCAAAGGCAAATATGCGTATGGTGTTGTTTAATGAATTGCCTTGCAAGCCGGTTTTTTACATATACAATCCAGCACCGATCGTAGTCGCATCTTCAGCATCTCTGTAACACTTGACTGCACTTGGACTCGCTGCGGTGTCAATGGGTTGAGCAAATATGTGTGTGTGTGGTGTATATACACACAGCAAAATAATGGGCACATGCAACAAGCGCTAGTCGCCAAACGTCAACGAAATACCATCAACAATTGGCGGCTGCCCTTTGCACAATTAAGCAATTGCCTATCGACAGAGTCAAGTCCATGGCGTTTGTCTGGGGCGTGTGAGTCGTGTTTATTATTGGAAAATGCATTTTGTATATTTTGTCCATGAATCATTTTTCACAGTTGACGCGTTAATTATCGCGCCTCAACTTGTTGGCTCAGGCTGGGTGGGGAGGATTGGCTTTGAAGAAGTCACGGCAACCACAAATATTTGCTATTAATCGCTTCGTTTGGCGCTCAAGTCGTTGTCGTGGCACAAACTTTGCAACTTCTGCCAACTTCCGGCAACAATTTTCAGTCGGCACACAGACAAGTGGCCTCAGTGCCGCCGCCAGTGCGAAATGCAAAAGTTTTTGCATTAAATGCAAAATAGTGTTAAATAATTTCTGCTATTTTACGATCATTTTTCATCGTCTGGCGCCTCGTTCTCTCAACTCAACTCAACTCAACGCAACGCAACAAAAAACGGAAGTGTTAACCCACCCACCCACAGTTGCTGACTGAGCTGCCAGCTATTCTAGCAGTCTGCCTGTCTGCCATTCTGTCTGCCACACCGCTTACTTTATAACCACCGTTGGTAACAAGTACACAAGAGTAAGGGGAGAGCGTCGGGGAATGACGTGAATTAGCTTAAAACCGCATGTAGATTTGTTGATAACAAGCCGCACACTCACTCTCACTGCCATTCGTACGCTCAGCAAGTGTTGTTGTTGTTTTCTGTTCTCTGTGTTGTGTGTATGTGCTAAGGACGAGCATGGTGCAGTCAGTTAGATGCTGTCAAGTTGCGAATTTTATGCGAAATGTTTAGTAATTAGTTGCATCCGCCAGAGGAAATTACTTAGCAGCGCCGCTGCTGTCGACTGCAAGCACCCCAATTTCAATTCCAATCCCTTAAGAGCGTTGACAGCTCTGAAGAAAGCCCACGCGTCGTATGTGCACTGTACTGGCTTGTGCTGTGCTCTGTGCTGTGCATCTACATTACTCATACGCAGCGTGCACTTGCTTTGCTTGGCGCCAGGCGTTAAATTAACTAATTAAAAGTTTCACAACTTGAACTGCTCGTCATCTCTGTCTTTGTCTTTCCCTTTTTCTATTACTAAGTCTATCCCGCTTGCACTATGTCGCTTTGAGTCTATTTTGTTAACCGAGACCCCAGACAATTATTTGTAGCTGCTGTTTTAATTCAGCTAAAATATTTGCACGCACCACAACAGGAAGACAAACTACATTCGTGTTCATAGGGGCTGACCTCAACCCTTCTGTTGACGCTGTCTTTGTTTGCCTGCTAAACGCATCAGCTGGGGGCAACAACACCACAGTGAACAACTGTTACAATTAACAACACTGTCTTGCATCCATGTTTGTCCGTTACTCTCTTCTGTGTCGTGTGCAACTTTTACCGAGCACGTGGCACACTTTACACCTTTGCCTAGACATGGGTTGGGTTAGGCTGGCATCACGTGTGTAATTAGCACCTGACTGTTTACTTATTCGGCTGCCAGGCGAACTTTGCATGTCGTACTGTTCTACTACTTAGTACAGTGTGTCTGTCTGCGATTTGATTAATGAAGCTGCAGCCGCTTTGTGGCAATTTGACATTAATTATTTAATTGCTTCACAAAATGTTTTTTTAAGCTCTATAATATACGCATATAAGCGCAGCTAACCATGAAGCGAAAGTTTGCTCTTGGATGGCTGCCACTTTTTGCGTGCATAATTTCGATAATCCTACTTTAGTTATTATTATGGCGCTTCTAGCTTATTTTTGGGTAATAAAAACATAATGCGCTCAAATTAGATAAAACATTTTCAACAATTCATTCGACCTTAATAAAATTAAATAGTTAAATAATTTCAATATTTGCTTAGTAATTGTTTTCACAAATAAAGCAGTATTTATATTTTTAACATAGCGCCGCAAAGTATGCTAAGAAATTAAAATTTATTTGAAGCTCAAAAGTATGCAACAAAAAACGTTACTTACCACTGCTTGCATATAAATCATACGTCGCGTTGGCAACTCTGACGACAGTTGCGTCAACTGTGTGAGATGGCTGCCTTTTACCGTTGCGCCTTTCGTTTTCTCGCCAGTGCGAAAAATCAATACCACGACTAGCGTTGAGTTTTTCATTCAGTTTTTGCGCATGTGGCAAATAAGGCGAGTCGACATTTAAATTGATAATCATATTGCTCGAGGCATGCTTGTAGATTTCAGACGATTTGTGAATAATTTTGCTATTTTTAAATGGTTTAACTTGGCACTTTTGGTGCAGCACACAAAAACACTCTCGTTGCTTGACATTAGCCTTGACTTTTGACTGTCGCCTGGAACAGGGTTGTCAGCTCTCATTTGCATTTCAATTTGAATATTTTGAGGAAATGAAAAGACATTTGGCTTTTAAAGAATTTAAGAATACCTTTCAGTTTTTATTACATATTATGTAGTTCGCTTTCGGATTGTTGGTATTTTGTTGTTACTTTTGTTTTTCTGTTTTCTTTTTTTACTTAACGACAATAATTTTAAAACATTTTATTTTATATGTATTTTGTTGTTTGTTGCTGTAGGTAGGTTCCATAGTTTGTAGCATTTGCTATGTTGTTGTTGAGTTCAAGTTTAGCCTCATGAAATTTGGATAACTATTTATTTAGTCGACCTGCTTAATTGTAAGGTATTTAATTTAATAGAATTTTTATTGTCCTTTAAATGGACATATTTCACTTAGCTAATAGTTTTTCTGTTTTTCTTTTAGTTGTATTTGGTATGCCTTAAACTGCTGGCGTTCTTTTTATATGTATATTTTCATGTAGTTATATTGTTTTTTGTTTTTTTCTTTTTTTGTAAATGTTCAATTCAGAGTCTTAGAATCTAGAAGATGTTAGGAAAACACTTTTCATATACAAGAAGAGTACTCGTACAGTGTGTACAGGATGTACTATATTTATTTATCTATATGCGTAAATAAGTTTACATACGTGTATGCGTTGCTTTAACTCAACTGGTGTGTATGTAGTTTAATGAGAGTTTGCACAAACAAAACGGAAACTTTTTAAATGCGTTTTAGTTTAGTTTAGTTGAGTTGTCGAAATTTACAAATAGGTTTTTTCTTTTTTTTTAGTTGTTTTTCATTTTTTGTTACTGAGAGAGTGTGCGAGAGATGCATTTTCAGTTGCTACATCTCGCATGTTGTTTGCTTTAGTTGAACTATGATATATGAGCACCTAATTGCTAAAAGTTTTCTTTCAACTATGGTAGTTTAGGTTACAACTGGGTCTCTGCATGTATGTCTCAGGGTACGAGTTGGGATTGTTTACGCTTAGCTTACGTCTGCTATAATTAAATACTTCATTTTATACTTTATCCATGTGTTTTTTTTTTGGTTTTTTGTTTTGCTTTTAGTTTTGGTTTTACTCAGCTTACATGCGAAATTTCAATTCTTTGGTGGCTTCAATTTGCAATTTTCTTTTGCACAATTTACATTTTGTTTATATCTAAATATTTGTATATCAATATTTGACATAATTCGAGAATAATGTTAAGTATTTACATTGCTTAAGTTGCTAATAAATTTATGCTATAGGTTCCTTCATGCGTTCATTCTGCAGTGTTTTGTTATTGTAAATTTATTTCTTTATGGGGGTGAATTTAGATGCTTGGTCTATAAGATGAGATAAGTGAAATGAATGTTGTCCAAGACGTTAAAAGGGGCTCATATTTTAACGTATTTGACCATCCCGTAAAACATAAAATAATCGGATCTATGTTATTTCCAGTTCCATTTCCCGGAACAGGAAAATGTGAAATGCGAAATGTGAATATGCGTAACTCATAGCACCATGTTACTTCGTTGTTAGCCATATGAATATACTATTTGTGTAACTATATGTATAGGTTTTTTTTTGTTTGTGTGTAAACAATTTAAAATCAATGATTTTTGTCTAGAACTCGTCTCGTATAACAGCAACAAAATGATTAACAATTTCAATGGCAAGTTTCGATTAAATTATGTTAACTACATGTAATTTCTTATTAGCTTAAAACTCTACGATGATTAATAATGCAAATGTGCAGTAAATATGGTGTAATCCTTAATTGGTAAAATTATCGTTTATGGCTATCGCTAAAGTTATCCATTATCTTTTTTTTTTAGTATTTAAGTATATTGAATCGTTTTTTGAGGGGGAGAAACCTTGAAATACATACACATATACACTTTTCTTCATTTTTGTATAGCATTAAATTTACATTGTAAACTCGTACACAAGTCGTCACAGAGTTTGTTAGTTTGTTATTCATCTCTCTTGTTATCAAAAGAACTAACACTATATTCTGTTAGATTGGATACGGTATTTATGGGATTATTACGCGGTTTTGGACATTGTTGGGGGAAACAAATTGGAAACTTTCGAGTACAATGAATTTGGAGCGCGTAATTGTAGTGGAAGACTTCCGCTTAAAATGTAGGTAGTTAATTATTTAAACAGTTTTTTGTTGCTTGTATTTTATCAAGTTTGATTCTTGATATACACAATTTAATTTGTATATAGTCGTAATTATATATATTTGTCAATTTCATATATATAGTATATCGTATTTGCTTAGTTTGATTAATTACTCATAATATTTAACTATTACACTCAACTATATAACAGAGAGACACGATACGATAAGAAGTTAAAAATTTGCTATGCACATTCTGCACAATACAATTAAATATGTTAAATGGTTAAACATTTGATTTTATGCTAAATACATGAACTACTTATAAATGTACTCGTATTTAATGTTACTGGCTCTTCTTTCTTTCATTAAGTTTGTAAATTAAAATATTCAACTTTGATATATGCTGCTTTATTAATAATATAGTATCATTAGTATTATTATTATTTATAATATTATTACGAGTCTATTGCCTAATGCTAAAAGCTACGGTTATTAGCAAAAAATGTTAATCAATACTATTGAAATACATATTATAAGTTAAGTTAAATTAAATTAAATTATTTGATCTTTGGTTTTTTATAATGAAATAATTTCATTTAAGCATTTCAGTCATTTTTTGTTGTAGTGCCGCTCCATTTAATATTCTTCAAACTTATATTTCAATTCAAGTTGGGCTGCTCTTTAAGTATAATCGTAATGGCAATAAATTCATTATCATTTAACATACTTACATACATACATACACATTTATATTCAGGCATTGGATTTGCTTAGTTTTCAACAGAAAATCAAAATATGAAAATATGAAAATTGAAATGAATCATGCAATCATCACGAAACTCTCCTCGAACCGTTTAAACTGAATCGCTTCGCACAAGTTTTGCAATTAATCAAGTGAAACCATTTTATTGCCCATTGAGGTCCCGTAGTTCATAAATATTTATGCTGTCAGCGAGAATAAATATGAGTTCTTAAGTGCACATTTATTATCGAACACCACTGGGTATTTTATGATCGCTCTGAGCGGTTGTTGCGTTTTCCTTCTATACAATATTAATTGCTTTAATGAGCATTCTAATGGCGTCTGCTTGCGAAAATAAGCCACAAATAGCATCAGAATGCAACAAAACTCATTAACCTTGTGAAATGTTGTAATATTGTCTGTCTAAAATCTATTCCAGCAAAGCAGTTTATTCTATGCACTGAGTGATTATCATGTGCGAACTGTAAACAAAATGTAAAGCTGAGTCGAAAGTGATTTATTCGGGCTTTTCGACTTTAATAAAACGCTTAATTATGACAGTCAGGCATAAGCAAATATTGTGATTAAATATTCCCATCTGATTGTGGCCTTAACTTGCGCTGCACAAAAGTCGAATCAAATATTTATGTGTACTTTGACAAAACAAAATTTGAATTTGAATTTGAATTTTGTAATAGTTCAGTTCAACTTGTCGATTGCTGTGTAATTGCCAGGTTAATCGGGCATTAAATTAGCTTATGACGTGGCGCATTCTCTTATATCGCAGAGCAGCGCAGCACAGCGCAGCGCAATAAATGTTGACAGAAATTTGTAATTACAAATTCTAATTTTCGCACTCGCCGCACACTTAATAATTTAATTTGACATATGAATTTGCGGCCGCTATAGCGCTGGCGGCTTTTCGCTCAAAGCAAATATTTTTAATAAATATTTTCGGTCAACGTTTTTGTCATTTCCACGAGTATTTGCATTCTGTTGTTTTTGTTTTGTCTATATATGTTTTTTTTTTTCAATAATGATTTCAATATAATTAAGGCACACAAATCAAAAAAATGAATGGGGAAATGTGCAGAAATTTGCATAAAAAGTGCATAATTGAATTATGTGTTTTAATGCAAATAATTTAATAGTGTTCAATTATTACTATTGTTTATTAGCTTGTATGTTATTTATGCTAATTGAAAGACCTTTCTAATAAATTATGCACAACATTCTGTCATGTGGCGAAAACCATTAACAATTTCCGAAATGCTTTCCCAAAATGCTCAATTGACGACATATGAGCAACGTCATATTACGCATACGCCGCATAGACTTAACGCCAGCGAGTAACGTTTAATGTTGTTCTTGTTGTAGCTTTGCACTTTGTGCGAAAATGACTTTCGATGTGCCAGCGAAAACAAAGCCCGTGCGGAATGTGTTCCCTCACTCGACACTCATCCTTCGCCTGTCGTCGTCGCACCTAAGTGCAGTTAAGTGCTCTAGGTGTGTGTGTGTGTGTGTGTGTGGGTGTGTTTGTGTGTGTCGCGCATTTTAATGTGCTGCTTCTACTGCCTTGCCATTGATTTCAATTGTTTTCGATTTCACTTTTTGTGCCATTACTTTTGTTGCTATTTTTTTCTGTTCTGTTTTATTCTGCGCTCAAATTGTCATTTAAGTGCAGTTTGCAGTGCTGACAATGACATTGTCCCTCTGCAGTTTTTGTAGTACTGGTGGTGGTGGCGGTGGGGTATATAAAAAATGCATGTTGATGGCAAAAGAAAAACTGCTGTCTTTATACACACAGTACATTCAAATGATTCAGTTTGGAAACTGACAGAATTGTCTACCGCATTATTTATGAGCATTTTAACGTTTTACGTTAAAGGCGACAACTCAAGAGGTTGGCGACGAATGGGGTGGCCAATAAATTTGATATATTTGCGGTGTGTTGAAAGCCCAAACGCTAAAAGCACCCATAAACATTTCAGAAGTCAACTGATTGCATCTTCTATCATGGTGGCAACTTCTTACATTTTTCACAAAGTGTCTAAAATATGAAAGAGTCTCACTCACATGGAAACGAACGAGTTTATTTTATGCATATTTGTGTGTGTTTCGCCTTTTGGACTTGCAAACAAAATAGTAAATAGTGTGATTGCATGGGCCATATGCCAAAAACATGCCTTTAGATGTATCTTGTGGCGCCTCCCTCTCTTTGGCTGAATGACGTGTCATCCATTTGAATGCACAGCTCGAAAAATTATGGCATCTAAAGTGCTGCTAGCTCTATATATAGTATAAAGTACACTTTTGGATTTCTATCTGCAGTATTTGTGTAGGCCCATTAGATGTGGCTTTTGTTGTTACATTTTGTTTTATTTCAGTGTATGCATAAAACTGGAGCGTCCCAGTTTGCTTGTTGTATTGTGGTATCTAGTGGAATTTTCCATCATTTTCGTGCCTAGAAATCCACTTTCTATTCAAAGCAGAATTGCAGCGAAGTGACTAAATGGAAATAAAAATAAATTTAATTTTGTAGCACAGTGTCATTTGGCGCGTCTACATTTCGATGGCCTCAATCTAAGTGCCAGACAATATGTGCCAGCCTTTGCATTGTTTACCTACTCCGCCCACCCTCCCCCTGCTGCTGATGTATGTTGAGGGAAAATGAAAATTTGTGAAATAATATCGAGTTGAATGGCCATTCAGTCTGCATAAAACATGTTTGCTTTGCTGGAATTTGTGTTTGCACACAGTTTGAGGGTTTCACGGCGAGACTAGAGTGGAAAATATCTTTGGGTATGGGGTATGTGGGTATGTGTACGTTTCGTGGTTCGAGGAGAGCCTTAGAAATGCAACTAAAAAACGCGTAAACTGAAATTGAGAGATTCCATCAAATTCACAGCCGTTCATTGCTTTTGAAATGAGCTACAATGTTCGTTACTTTTCAAGGGAAATAAAAAGAAATGCCAAGAAATGCTAACTAACTAACTGTAAACACAACACAAATACGAACGAAAATGAACTGAAAAGTTGAAAGAGTAGAAGCAGAAGTCGGTGTAAACGAAGCAAATCTAACGCCTGTAATGCTGATACATGCCATGCCCATAGCCCATGGGTGTGCTGCCCATGGCACGTTCGGTAGCCTTCTCGATGCTCGCATAAACGCACCTGTAACAGCACACATAGGCCAAACATCACTTGAACAGGATGCGTCGGAAGGCGCGCCGGAAGTCCTTGTTGAAGATGGTATAGATGGCCGGATTGAGCGCCGAATTCATGTAGCCCAACCAGAATGCAATCGCAAACGCCGACTCCGGTATATTGCAATGACTGCTACAAGCGGGCACCAAAATGTATAGAAAGAAGAACGGCAGCCAGCAGGCAATAAAACTGCCCATGATTAGACCCAATATCAACGTCGCTCGCTTCTCCTTCTTGCGCGCAATGCGTCGCTTCTCCTTCTCGGGATCCCTCGGTTTCGGCGTTTTCGGTATGGCCGGCTCCAGTTCCGTTTTGGCCGCCAGCTCCTTGCTCTTGGCTGCCGCAGCGGCTGCGCTGTTTTTGGCCGCAACTGTGGCGGCCTTGGACTCGTTGCGTCGCTGCTGGTTCGATTTGCGACCAAAGATGGGCTGGCAAAGGCGAAACTTGAGCGGTTTGACTACCGCACAGCGACTAACCACGCCCGAGTCCGAGCTGGAAGGATCGAATTCACTCACCATATCCGTATCGATGCCCACCGACAACGCCCGGCATCGTCCGGCAATCGGCGAGACGCGCAACTCATTGCTAGTTGCCACCGCCGCATTGCCGCCACTGGCTACCCCACTGTTGTTATTCGCCACGGTCGCATTGCCCGTGGTGTTGACAGCAACATCGGTGGCCACGCTGCCGTTGTTGTTATTCAGCACATTGATAGAGTTGCTGCTGCCCATGGACGGCGGCACGGGCACATTGAGGCCAACACCGCGACCCGTTGCAATCGTGCTGACCTGCAGCGTTTCTTTCGGTGAGCTGGGCACACTGCTCGCTGCGGATGCAGCCGCATTTGCATTTATCAGGCATTGATTGGGATTGGCATAGGCGAGTGCTGCAGCCTGGGCTGCAACAGCTTCGAGTTCGCCCGCTTCCGAGGTGGATATATCGGAGGCAAGATCCATAGTTACCGTCGGTATTTGCATAGGTAACGTCGCGCTGTTCGGTGGTGTCTCAATGGTGGCTATCTGTCGCTGCTGATGCAGCTGCAGCTGCGTTGCGCCGCTGGAGGATGGCATCGGTATTGTTCCTTTCTTGTTGGCGGTGGTGAAGCTCGTAACCTGCAGAGAGAGAGAGAGAGAGAAGAAAGCGAGGAGTGAGTGAGCTGAAGCATATGGCGGGGCTGTTACATGGCTTTTCCATTTCCAAAATCCCTTTTAAGTCTGTTTACAGGCGCGTCAGAGCGCAACGATTACGCAAACAAAGGCGGCAACGCGGCAAAGTTGCGGCAAATGGGGCAAGGTGGCAGTAGTGTGGCGTGGCATGGCGTGGCATGCTGCATATGCAATGAGAGCAGCAACAACAATTACCAATGGCAATTAACAGCGCCCGAAAATGCTGCTGCAGCGCACCCTTGTGAGTGTGTAATCATGTGAGCCGAGTGCACGAGTGTGGGTTAATCTCATGCCTGTCTGTGTATTGCAACTGCGAATGCCAACTGCCAACTGCCTGCTCTGGGGTCAGCTTTGTTTGCTCGAAAATGCTGGTCAAGTGTCGCTCTCGTTCGCGTTTTCGTTCTGGGAAGTTCGTTCTTATTTTTTTTTGTGAACGACGCGTTTGGTTAATTGAAAATGCAAATTGTGAATGAATTGGCTTTAAAATGTTTTTGTCCGCTCTTGTTTCGATGCGCCAACGCAATTCCAGGTAATTTGACTTTTCAGTAATTAATGCTACGTGTATCGCTTAGAGAATTTCAGCACTCAATCAGCGAACTTTGACACTCCATCCGCTTGCCCACTTTTGAGATTATTTGCCGTGAAAATCAAGAGTAAGCCATCAGGCATCATCGGTAACAGGTAACTGGTAACAGGGAACAGCACAAAAGCGCTAACGGACGTCATTTTGTTGAATGGAAGAACGATGCACAATGGCTGCTGCCATCGTTTGTGCCCCAAATGAGCAAAATGGGCGAACGTGGCAAAAGTGCAATGGATGCTGCTGACTGTTGAAAAGTTGCAGCACGTAGCACAAATGCGGACAAGAAAGCGTGCACGTCTGTCTGCCTGTATGTGCGTATGTGTGTGTGTGTGTGTGCCACTTGCACCTGTGCAATGCAAAAAGCACTTTAAAAATGCGCGAGTGCGTTCTGACTTTAAGTCAGCGCCGCATTACGCATACGCCACAGCTGCCAGTGCAAGTGTCAGAGCCAATTTCGATTGCTGGCGATGCCGAATGCGTGGCATGTTCATTCAAATGGCAACATTTGCATTTACAGTGGTTGCTACAGCTGCAGCTGCGGGCAGCGACTGTTGCAATTCATTCGCTCATCCGCTTTTGACAGGACAATCGCCTGTGGATGACAACAATGAATCAGTTTGGTATATGAATTCTACGGGTAATCACGACTCAAAACCACACGTCTCTGTCATTGCCTGGCGCAACTTTATCGCTCGTCGTCAATTGTCACTTACCTGTTCGTTGTTTGTTTTACGCGGATGTTTTTTAATGCCGCGTCTCGCCCGCGCCTTGGCGGCAAAGTAAATTCGTATGTACACAAATACCATAATGCAGCTGGGTATGTAGAAGGAGCCGAGCGCCGAATAGAGCACGTAGCCAATGTCCTCGCTTAGCTGCAAGCAGAAGAGAGAAAACGTTTAAATATTGATTTGTGATGGAGAAACAAGCTCTTCCTCCTCCCTTCCCTTGCTCTTCAGCATGCTCGCTTTTCAGCAGAGATTTATAACTTAAGTGCGCAAATCCCAAAGAAAAACATGTATTCATCTTGAGATTTTGCGAGCAATTTTAAGTTGCGCTCACCAACTGCATCCAATTTGTCAATTTTCACGAAGCAAGAAACATAATAAATACAGTCAGAGTATCATATCATAGTTTAAGCTTAGTGCTTCTCTATCACGATTTATGCTCTCCAATGAGATACAATTTTCATTTTTAGCTAATAGTTTTACATTTCACCTTTTACGTCTGCTTGTTCGATAAAGTTGATAAATCATTTATGCTGCTGCAAGGTTTTATTTCTTTGCTGGAATTGACAGCAGGTTACTTTTTTGTGTGTTTTTTGGGAGGATTTGCAGTTGGTTACAATTTAAGAACTTAAATTGAATGTAAAATTGCTTGACTGGTTGAGCCTTTTATGGACTAACTTACTTACTAAGGACTTTGGTTTGGACTTTTGCTTGGGCATTTGGCATTGAAGTACGACGACCAGACAGGAAGAGAGAATGAATGGTATGTTCTCTGGCAGTTATTGAGTGCATTAGACTGATTTTACGTTGGGAAATGCTTCCCGCTTGGCTGAAAATGCTTTGTCAGTTTTACTGTTGCTGTTGGCTGCCGTGAAAAATGTGCAAAAAATGCAAAGTGCACGATTTGCACGGAAATTTCATAACGATAAATGAAGTAAAAATATTAAATTACTGCACACAAAAGCATTGCAAGTCTTTTCGCTGCTGTGACACAAACACAGAGAGAGAGAGGAAGAGAACAAAGTGACGGAGAAAGGTCGTGAATAAGCAAAATGGACGCCATATTTTGAAGCAATGGCATTTAATTTATTTAAAGCTGGCGGAATTAAATTGCATCATAGTTTTTGATATCTTGCCACATTGCTGCTTTGCTGCCTCTCGTTACTTTGTCGTTGTTAGCTGAGTGAGTTTCCGCTTATAATCTGCGGTCTCTCTCTCTCTCTTGGCTCTCTACCGCGAAAACTCTTCACAAAATTATGCAAATTAAGTGTTTTGATGAAAAGCATACAAAGAAGAGCACTTGATGCCTCGCAGAGATTGCTTAAGAGCCGGAGCGGCATTTTTGCCGTCCCTTTTGCAGTCATTGTTAGTGTTGCTTTCGCGCATTATTATGAAAAGCCATTGTTATTTTTGTTCGTCCGGGTAATAGCAAAATTCTCGCCGCAACAACATTTTTTGGCAAGTGCGCCAAGAGGCCAGCTGCCTTTAGATTTCCAGCTATTTAAGCAGTTGTGTCAGGTGTGTGTTGTGTGTTGGGAAACTGCCTGCAATGCCTGACTTCAGTTCAGCTATAGAAATTGGCAAACAAGTTGTGTGTCGGGTATATACACACAGAACTAGCACAAGAATTGTAAACTAAATTTATTTAACTTGTAATCCGCTTACACGCAAAGCAAGCAATAGCATTGCGGGGAGATCGGGGATGTTGCTAAATTGAATTTTTGAGCGGCAAGTGAGTAGCTGCAATGCAATGTGATGTGGAGGAGTGGGCCAAAAGATTGGGTAGATTCTGAGAGGGTGATTGGGCAGTGCCTGCGGCTCAAGTTGAGCCGGGGTTTATCTTAAGTCGCAGCATCGTCTGCGTCTGCGGCGGCTGCATAAACTTTATCCGGCCGCTGAGCACAAAATAAATTTCTCGACAACGTTGTAGCATCTTCTGCTGCTGCTGCCGCACACAACTTGCCGCAACAAAATAAGCATAAAGTATTAAGCGTCAGTATAATGTTGCCAAAATATACGGCAACGAGCACAGCACAAGTACGTGTGGTAGGAAAAGAGTAAAGAGAGACGAAGTGGGAGAGAAAAGTCGGGTATGTATGCACATCAAGTGGCAGGTTGCAGTTGTGGGCAATGGCAAAAACCAGGGGCCAACAGCTACTTAAACGGGCTGACTGATATTTCAGCTTATTGCCAAGAGGCAGGAAGCGTAAGTCGTAGTTGCTGTTGCCTCTGCTGCTGCTGCTGCAGTTGCAGGATAACTCATTGTTGTTGCCGTTGCAGCATCATAATAAATCGTCTCATCATTTAGGGTTTACTGTTGATATATTGACAGCATTTGTCAGCACACCCACAGCTAGCCCAATGGAGCATGACTCCTGCTGCTTCTCTCGACTACTGCTGCTGTTGTCGACTCCTCTTCTGCTCTGGCAGATATCGATATTTAAGCGCTACGTATACGCAATGTTGCTGCAAGTTCACTTAAAGTAACATTTGCCGGCAAAAGTTACAACGTGTGAAAAAGATGGCCTTCCCTTTTTACAGCCCATAAGTAAAACGCAAAACTTTTGGGGCATAGGCATAAAAGTTACGTATACGCCACGCTGGCTGGCACGTAATCTTAACACCTGTGGGCGTGTGGGTGATCGCCCACAACTTTGCTTCCACTTAGTATATGATAATCATGTGAAATCCGAGCGTGGCCAAAGAGGTTTTACTAACGCATTTGGACAAAGCTCTTCACGAGGCGACGCCAACGGCAACGGCAACAGGCGTTCACTGATTACGTTCCTTAAGCAAATGGCATGCAACTACTAAACTTGAGCATCAGCAGAGCCAGAAGCAGAAGCTTACAATAAATTGTCAATGGTGCGTGTGCGTGCTGGGAACTTTAGTGAGCGGATTTAATGTAATTGAAAAGTTTGCTTTCGCCTGCTGCATTTGCAGCTGCCCATTTTCCAAGTCGGTCGCACTCCATCACATTTCTTTTGTCGTTTTTTGCTTCATTTTCATCATTTCCCCGTTACCCATTACCCATTTCCCATTATCCATTTGCGTTGGTGGATGCTGCTTCGTCGTTGTTGTTTTCATCTAAGCTGCATTTGCGCTAATTTGCAGATTTTCAAATTGCGCTGAGCGCCTTTGTTTATTTAAAAGTTCTTTTTGCGCGCAGCCAAGTCCGTGTAAAGTGGAAAAGATGCGAAAAGAAAAATAATTATTCTGCAATTTTTAATTAAATGGCAATGGAAATTGCTTGCTGCCGTTGTGCTGTGTTGTTGTTACTGTTACTGTTGCTATTGTTGCTGTTCTGTTCTGTGACTTCTTCCTGTTGCCGTTCGCTATGCAGAACTTAAGCTGCTGGAAACAAAAACTCATTATGGGCAACCAAAATCGTTAGGGGAGGTGCCACGTCGAAGCGACAACATCGGTGACGACGACGACGCCAACGATGGCTGAGAGGAGGAAAGAGAGCGAAAGGAAAGCAAAAAGTGTTGATGTACACACAAGTGCCAGGAAGGATGACGAGAACGAAATGGTTGGCAAAGTGTTGATGAGAGCGCACAATTTATTGAAATGTAAACATCAAGCGAGCGGCACACTCAAATGACTGTAATTAAAAGATAAAAATGTTGTCCACGCAGCGTGCACGCGGGGCCACGTGCCGTATGAGTGATGCGCAAAACACAGAGGGAGAGAAATCGTTTTTAAGTACATATTTTAAAGCTAAATCAACTGGCCGCTTATATGTGCTTATGACACGTTTCCGTCTCTTAACTGACACACACACACACAAAAACAATAAAAAAAAATGGAAGAGGAAAAACAAAACAAATAACAAGAATTATATGGCAAAAATTCCGTTGTAAACACAAAAGAATTCCAATCCGAATCGTTGCTGAAAGTTTGCACAAAAAGTGAACGCAAGTGTTTGTGTATGTGTATGGGTATGTGTATGTGTGTAGAGAAAAAGTGCGTTTTGGCCCGAGGACATCAGCTCTCTGACATGGTCGAAGACGGAAACAAGGGCGAATGGCGGCTGTCATCATCAGCATTGTTGTCGTTGTCGTTGTCGTTGCAACTTTTTCAGAGGGACAACAACGAGCTCAAGACTCGAATGGTTGCAAAGACAACTGCAGAACAGCATTCCCTGCTTACACTTCTGACCCGCTTTTGGACAAATGGTGGATCCACAAGGCCGAAACGCCGCTGTTGAAACAATCAATAAATCTAAAGTGCGAGACTACTGAGAATACACACACACACACACACACACAGTGCACTTCTCCTCGCATTCAATGCTAGCAAAAAGAAGATGCAGCTTTCTTTTGGCATTTTTTTTTTTTGCTTTCGTTTTTGTGCTTTGACAATGTTGTCAGTGCTTGTGAATTCTGTGAATGCTGCTGTTGCTGGTCGGCCCCTCGACCAATCCGACTGAATGACTGACTTGAGTTGAGTTGGGTTTCTTAGCCATACTTATTTGCATTGCCATTGCCATTACCAATGGTTCCGCAACTTCAGCATTCTTTATTTGTCGCTGCTCAGTGGAGCAACCATTTTGTAGTTTGCGCTGCCAATTTGCCTGGCAGTTTCCTTTCGCTTTTGCACCAGACTTGACTTGGACTTGCACTTGCATTTCAATTGACTGCATTCTGTTTGCCCCGAAGCTCTCACTCTCACTCTATCTCTCTTTCTCGCTCTGGGACACCAATTCCCAATTCAGTTCTGTTGGAATTGTCGCCCGTTGACTTTATTTTCTTTGCCTTTTCGCATTTCCACAGCTTTACGCTTGCCCGCACTCGCCATAAACTTAAATCAATTGCTCAAAGGGAAAACGCAAAGAAAATAAATGGGGGGAAGATAAAATAACAAAAAGAATGGAAAAAAAATGGCTACTTTAATGCACATTTATGTTTGCGAAACAATCTGTCCCGTTGTCTGAATGTCCAACACGCGCCACAGTCGTCGCCAATTAAAAGACACCAACGCTCGATAGTTGAAGAAAAAAATAAACAGATGCCCGCTGATAATGGACGCAAGCAAAGGCTATGAGAATCTGCCATAAAATACGCTGGAAATACGTTACACCAGCTCGGTTATTATTTCGAGTCTGTTACCAAAGCTCTCTCTGCAGCAATATACCCGATTTGGTGTAAGCATTGGTTTTTGGGGCTTGTGGCGGTCGCGAGGCAGTTCGTTATTGTTGCCTAATTGCGGCTAACGGCATGGTTCATTAAATTGCAATTTTTTAGCACAATGTTGTGTCATGCGCTAAAGCCACGGGAAATGCATTGGTCGCCATTATGTGCCATGAAAAGTAGGCAACAAAAACCGAAAGCAACCAAAAATGTTGTTGCCTTAATGTGCTAGAGGCATTTTAATTGTGGCCAGCGCAGTTTTATGGCTTTATTATTTGATTTTGTTGCCCAACAACAAAAAACAAGAACAAGAAGAGGAAAAACAATAGCAACAGGACTGGCAATCCCTATACTCCACTCTCTCTCCCCATTCTTTATTCTTCATTCCCATTCCCATTCTCATTCTCTGCCCTGTTTGACACTTCCGCTGCGAAACGGCGTTTTTATTGTGCGGCCTGATATTTTTAATGCCAACCACTTTATGCTGATTGCCATGCTCCGTCCGTCCGTCCGTCCGTCCGTCCGTCCGTGCGTCTGGCAGACGGTATTATCGTAAAAATAAAACCACAACTCGCCAACTGTTGCTGCATCGCGCGCACACGTTTTTGCCTATTGCAGCGGCCTCTGCCATTGATGTCGTTGTTTTGTTCCCGATCGTTCACAGCGGAAATTGCTTGTTGACACGCAGACACGATATGTAAGTGTGCGTGTGTGTGTGCGCCACCTACTGTACGGCAATTTGTTTTCTCACTTTGCTGGTGGTCAACTTTTAAGCTTGCGAGCTCAGTTGCCAGCCAGCCAGCTCGCTCCAATTGCTAAATTTTGATTGATGTTTATCCTTAGCCATGGTGCGCACCATAATTACAGCATACGATTTGCATTCCGTTTTATTAGATTACAGGCTTCGCTGCCCGACGATGACGATGATGATGATGACTCTATTTACGGGACTAGGTAATGAGAAGAGAGGGAAGCGATCGGGGGAACGCAGTTATTGATTTAGCCTCATTGGCATTCGGGGCTGTCGAATGAAATGAAATGTGTAATTAATACGGGTATTGTCTCACTCTAATGGCTGCCGCATAAATATCACAATAAGCTAATGGGGCAATCGCAGGGAGCGCCACAGCCAGCGTCAGTAAAATGCCAGAAAATTAATTTCCATATACATGTGTGTAAGCCCTGCCCTTATATGCTCGTGTGGATGTGTGTGTGTGTGTGTAATGTATGCTAGGCTCGGCCAAAATGTATGATAATATTATGCTTTTAACCACAATGTCGCATACATTGTTAATCATTTGCAGTTGCCATCGCTTGTAACAAATTGCTGCCAAATTGTTGTTTTGGGGCTTGACTTTTCCACACACACACGCACACACCAGCACAAGTATAAGCATATAAACACTGATGCACGCATCGTTAATTTCAATAGTAAATTAAATACAAGCATCCTCGAAATGGGCCAAAAGCCGTAAGCGTAGCCAAACTGTTGCCAAAGCAGAAGGAGAAGCGATAGCAGAAGTTGAGGTTGGGCAGTTAACCAGCCATAGGCAATGCCACCAGCTAACTGACCGTATTGGTTGTGCGTGTGTCGATGTGTGTGCAAGTGTGAGTGCTTATGTGTGTGTGTGTGTCTGTCAAGCCAATTGGAAATTTTAAATGATCTACTACTAGGCCAGTTTTGGTTAGGCTCTTGAACAACTTCCTGGCAAAGGAAATCTGTTGAGGGGCATCGTTGGGGGAATGGGGAAAGAGATTCTATGGCCTACTGACCATTGCAAGCATAAAATAATTACAGTGTTTTGGCCAGGCTAACAAATCTTGTTGGCTGCACGCACACACACAGCTTGTGTACGTGAATTGAGCAGCAACAAGCCAAATGCACTGTGGACTGCAATGAATATTGGAGTCATGCTCAAGCAATTTTAAACATTCTGATGTGACAAGAAAATGTGAACACAAAATGCTTTAAAATTGCAATTTCAGATAGTTATATCTGATTTTCTAAAGCAGTGGCGGCGAATTATTAACATTTTTAATGAATACACAAAATTAATACTATAAATTAAGGTCTTATTTTGAAAATTATATTCAAAGTAGTTTTTACTTTACAATGTTAAATACTCTAGTTATTATTGTATGTACGACTTCTGATTCCCGTTTTTTAACAATTAACTCTTTCTTAAAATGTCAAAATGGTATCAGGAATTTCAATTGATTTGCAAAATGACTTAATTCTCTTAAAATCATAAATTATCCCATAGTGCAATGCAACAGAAGCCGTAGCAGCAGCAACATCAACATCAACAAACTGCACAAATTTTAACGCTTAATGGTTATTGGCACACACACACATACGACTACGCATTGCGAGAGAGGCACAATAGTGGTTAGAGTAGGCGAAAGAGGGTGGCGGGGGAGAGGTCGGCGGGACAGTCGCTCTAGGACAAACAGCATGACACTTGTGAACCGAACAAATGAACAACTGCGGGTGCGAGCCATGCACAAGTTGCCCATTGGTCTACTTCAGACGAATGATGAGGGATGAGGGATGTGCCTCGGCAGAGGACAGGAGAGGAGCAACTCAACCGCAACGACAGCAACTGCCACAGCAACAATAGCAACAACAGCAACGACAGCAACGACAGGCATTGTTGTTGCCGTTGTTATTATTGTTGTTGCTGTTGACCATCTCTTAACAAGCAAAACAGTTTTGCACAGCTCACGCAATTTTCAATGTTGTTTTTGGTTTGTGTGGGCTGTCCCAGACCAGAGCAGACCAAAGTAATGCCATGGCAGGGTCTACCCATTATTTATTGCCTTATATATATATGGACATTTGTATGTAGGTATGTGTGTGCATAAAGAAAATAAAAACGTTTATGGCACAAAGGTGCATTATTGAATTTCAATATTTGTAATTATGCCACAACAAACGCAGCAGCAATGTTAAATTGGCATTAAGCACATATTTCACATATCATTCCGTTTGCATCGTTTATCCTTTAAGGCGGTAATATACAGAGCGCTCTATAGGGGATTGCGTATACGCTTAAATTATTCGTGAATTGCCATACAAATCCATTTGTTGTTGTATCATTAATAATACTCTACGCTGGCTGAGCTTGTTGTAAACTAATTACGCAATTGATTGATGAAAGGCATTTTTGATTTCATTGAATGCGTGACTGCACATATTCATATTCTGCACTTTCAGAGTTTGACCCTGTATTTATTTAAAGAGAGGAGATTTTAATTTTAGTTTTTCGAATTTAAGTGACAGTAAAATATATAGAAAACTGAAATTTATCTTATAAAATTTTATATTAATTTTCTGTTTTTGTATTGCCATTTTATCATACCTGAGAAACAATTATTGCATTTAATAATTATGCGCATTCATTACATGAAAAGTGTATTAACTCTTCGTGTTATGGATTTTAAATGCTTTATCGCTTTTGAATCGAAACTTTACATAATGCCTCAAACGCTTAATTGAAATTGCGATTAAAAATTGTGTAATTCGCCGGCAATTTATTGTCCACTTGTGCCGCCCTTTGTCTGCCCATTCTCCCCTTTGGCAATACGAAAGAGTTACGTATTAATGTTTTTCCTTTATTTTCACTTAAAGCACTTAGTTAATGGCATTAAATGCATTGTTGTATCGTTCGCCAATGAATCAACGCATATTGATTAACATTTCCAACCACTAACAACTGCAACAATTGCCATTTTTATTACCCACAACACAAGGTGCATGCACGTGCCTGTGTTTGTGTGTGTGTGTTTTAATAATGGCTAATTAATTGCAGCTTTATTCTGCGATATATATATATATATAACATTTTCGCATAGTAACAAATGCACTAATGGCACGCAATATTCAACAGGAGTCAGTGCAGGGAATTTAACTAGCTTTTGGAATGAAACTCTACACGGAGTGATTTTGTTCGACCGTTTCGCTTCGTTTTGTTATGTAAAATGTCTGGCAATAATTATACCCGCTACCCATAGGGTAGAAGGGTATTATAACTTTGTGCCGGCAGGAAATGTAGTAACAGGTAGAAGGAGGCATCTCCGACCCTATAAAGTATATATATTCTATCAGCGTCAACAGCCGAGACGATATAGCCATGTCCGTCTGTCCGTCTGTCCGTCTGTCCGTCCGTCCGTCCGTCCGTATGAACACCTAGATCTCAGAGACTATAAGAGATAGAGCTATAATTTTTTTTCGACAGCATTTGTTATGTTTGCACGCAGATCAAGTTTGTTTCAAATTTTTGCCACGCCCACTTTCAAAAAAATCGAATAACAAGTGTAGAGTTACGAATTTTGGTATATACAATAATTACTATAGTAGTTATGATTTCTGAAAATTTGGTTGCGATCAAATAAAAATTGTCGAAGTTATTTAGGAAATACTTTGTTGGGAAAAAACGACTTACTAGGGGTCTGAGTTGCTTTGGCCGACAATCTGGCACATTGTGCCGTTTATGGTATATTTTGAATGGTGTACTAATCGATATACCAAATATACCATTTGGTATATTTTTATTATTTTTTTAGTATTTTCGGTATATTTTGAAAATGATAAATATTTTGCCTTTATTAAAAATGGGTAGCGGGTATCTCACAGTCGAGTACACTCGACTGTAACTTTCTTACTTATTTAAATTTTCATTAATTTTTAAACGGCAACATTCACGATAACGATGTGGCCACAAATTAAAGCGAGGTCAGTTCTGAGTCGGTGCATCGCATGCAGCTGCAGCATATAACACAAGTGGTTGGACTTGACTTTAACTTTAGTTATAGACCAATTGCCACTTGAAATTCAAGTACTGGCATATAAATTTATATACGTATGTGTGTGCGTGTGCGCATGTTTTAAATGCGTTAAACATGCGCGCACTAAATGCGAACTAAGGCAACAACTAATTAGAACGCTAATTAACGTTATTAAAATACGGTAACAACGTCTTCAAAAGTGCCAACGATGTCTGCAAACGCACTGGCAAGCGATTACAAGTGCGCAATAGCCCAGAAGGTGGAGGGGACTGAGGGAGGAATAGAGGGGTAGAAGGACAGGAACAAATGTAATGCATGGCAGAAGCCTTGCCGCTTGTCTTTCTTTGACTGGCTTGACTGCTTCAGTTCTAGGGAAGCTGCTCATTAAAAGCACATTTAAGATGTTTACAAACGTGTTCTAAGACGCTGCCTAAACACACACACACACTAACACACACACACACACACATACATACGCACATTTAATGCGAGTGGAAACTAGAACGCGGCGTGAAAGCCACAACTGCGCCAATCCGGAAACGGAAGTATAGCAACAAGGCAACGTATGAGCATATGGAATTGATCATGTCAGTGTGTGTGTGTGTGTGTGTGTTATGCGCTTTGAAATTAGAGCCGCCATTTGATGGGTTGCTAGGAGTGCTGGCTCGTAAGTGTGCCACACACAAGATAAAGTGTGCAAGTTTACTTTACAACCGGGGCAATGCCACAAAAATCTCAGCTGCACGTTGGCATCGTTCTCGCTTTTGGCTCCGCAAATTTGATTGGCTCTAATGGCAGCGACGCTGACTTCGCTGTTGCCGTCGCAGTCGCTGTCGCTGTATTCTCGTTGCTGCTGCCAGCCAAAGGGAAAACTTTACTTTAATTGACAGCAAAAAGCAATTTGCCTCATTACAACGAACACGAGCGTAATTAAATGCTGCCCTGGGGCGTCTAGCGACCCCAATGGAACAACATTATTGCCGTTCGCGTTTTCCCCCACCCACCAGGATCTCACATCCCGTGCCATTCCCTTAGCCATTTCCGCTTTCCCCTAGATACTCATGTTGGTTGCCAAAAAAAAAGGAAATAAAGGAAAAAAAACTGAGAGGCAGCCTTCAATTTGAGATGCTTGCCAAAATACAAAGCACAAAAGGGTCAGCTCGGAATGGCGTGGCGGACATGCGATTTAGTTTCTTATTTGACACTTTTTTCGCTTAGATTTTCCACTCTGTATACAATTTCGCCGTTTCATTCGTTGCTGAGGGCGGCTGATGGCGATGGCGAAGGCGATGGCGATGGCGATTGAGGGTTGCAAAACTTTACTGCAGTCGTCGCAAATGTCATTTAAAGGACAATAAAGTCGAAAGCAAAAAGTGTTTGCTGCCCGCCCGCATTTAAAGTCAAGTTAAAGTTCAAATTACTGTTAAAGTGTGCGACATCTGCCGATGTCTGCCAAGATCTAACCAAAAGTGACATAATTATTACACACATACAAACACACACACACACTCTTGAAACTATGCTCCATCGTAGGCAGCAACACGAGATCTGTGCGAAATTCGAGGCAAGTTGAAGTGGGCGTTGGGACGAAGCTGCTCTCAAGTGGTTGCTGGACATGTGCTAAGGGGCGGCAGCATCAACTCCTCCATCTCCCTCTCTCAGCATAGTTTATGGCAGGCGTGTGGCATTGGCGTCGCATTGGGCAGGCCGAGGACTAGTCGATTTATGGCGGTCACTGGCCGCCTCTAATGTCAGCTGAGCAGCGAGTAAAACAACGCCTGTCGGCTTGTTGAACTCATGTTTGGTCGGCCCTCTTTTGGCTATATTTAATTTAATAAAGCGAAGTATTCCCCTCGAAATAGAATAGAAAGAGAAGAAAAAACTTTAAGCTATCATTAAGCGGTCTCAGCAGAAAGTTTTGTGTTTGGTTTCGGCAGCGAATGCCATGATGCCATCCATGGCTAAGTAAATATTGAAATCTACAACCTCTGAACCGCATGCCAAAGGCGACAGCAACAACAATGCCTTGCATACAAATTTGTGGGCGTTGCTGAAGAGATTTGTAAACAACATTCTGTGGCATACATTTGGGCCGCCGCCTTATTCCGCCCGCCCGCCGTCGCTTCGGTTTCAGTTTCAGTTTCGACATTTGGGCCGCAGCTATTTTGGCATGTTGTTGTGCGCCTTCTTTATTGAGCCAGCAGCAGCAGGCTCTGTCTGTCTGTCTGCTTTTGGCCGTTGAAGTATTCGTTACATTGTGATAGAAAGCGAACAGAAGGTTTACTGGATTATAGAGTTTTTATGAAGCGTATAATGTGGCAAATGAGCAAATGAGATTAAAAACTTTGCTCGCCTCTGGCATTTAAGACTGTTTTGCTGTTTTGCTTGCTAGATTCTTTTGCTTATTTCTTTTTGTTTGCCTTGAACTTGACACTGTTCCGACGCCCTGCTAGATGCAATCAAGCGAATTCACAAATATTTATGGCTGACATTCTGCGCCCAATCAATTTGCATTAAACGAAACATATTCGCAGATACCACAGAGAAGATGGAGACAGAATGAAAAGCAGAAGCGTGGAAAAACACAACAAAGCAACAGCAAATGACGGAAAGAAGAGAGAGAGAGATACAAAATGCGTCGTTGCTAACACAAAAATTTATTACAACTGTCAAATGTATGGCCGGCAGATACTTTACTGTTGTCGCCATGCCTGTCACGCCGGAGGAGCGCGCGGAGTGTCCTCGGAAAATATGGCATGGAACTGGAACTCGCAACTCCAAAATCGCAAAGGAAAAGCGAAAGCGAAACGAACCAACTCTCTGCTGTCTGCCCGGCTGACTGGCTGCCATCGTGTGCCTCGCTTTTTTATTTCGTTTTCATGCCCGGCAATTTAACATTGCTCTGCCACATAGACTCATACACACACTCTCTCTCTCTCATAGCGAGAGGCTCGTGATTGCTTTGCACTTTTTGAAATGTATCCCACTCGTATCCCCCGACCTCCCCTCCCCAGTCACTGCCTGCTGCTTCTATGCGTAGTTATTTCTGATCATAAAATCAATATGCGCATACTAAAATTTTATTTCTTTACAATTTGTGTACGAATTTCCTTTGCTCTTACTGCTGTTGCTCTCTCTCACTTTTGCTGCCTGCCCCCTCTGTCTGTCCCTGTTGCTTTACGAGTTGCCAGTTGCCGCATTGTTTTGTTTTTGTTTTTATTTTATTCTTCTTTCATTTTTTTTTTGCTTTTGTACTTTTGTTTTTGTAGCTTTGTAGTCCATTTAATTCATGCTATGAAGGACCTTGCTCGCAGTTCGGCATGGCACATGTTTTGTCCATTTAGCTGCGCTGTGTGTTTGTGTGTGTGTGTGTGTGTGTGTGTGTTTTTTTTTTTTTTTTTTTTTTTTTTTTTTTTTTTTTTTTAAAACTCAATCTATATATTTTATTCAAACAGTTGTCCATTATATATAATACATATATATAGTTGTGTGTTTTTTAAATTTAGACTAAGTATGTTATTGCGCCATTCTACTGTCCCCCTGGGACTACCAATAAAGTATTACTTCAGGAGGGAGTAGAGCCTTAACGGCTCGCATCAGAGTTACGCACTTTTTCTTGGCGTCTGAGCTCCTTCATGACAGTGCTTGCCATTTTTTCCACCGCATCCCAATTATCGGCGTTTGCCAACATTAGTGGCACCATCCTATCTGGAGATAGGGACTCGCCCAGCACCTCTTCGGCTTCTCTTCTTTCCCTTTCAAACCTGGGGCAGGCGAAGATGATGTGTCCCGCGTCTTCCGTGACGCCTACTCCACACCTTGGGCATGATGGATCGTCAGCGAGCCCAAAGCGATGAAGATATGCTCGGAAACACCCGTGTCCACTAAGGAACTGAGTCAGATAGAAGTTTGTTTGGCCGTGTCTTCTACCTACCCACGCTTCGACCGATGGAATCAGTTTCCATGTCCATCTTCCCTTGGGAGCTTCGGTCCACCGTTGTTGCCACTCGATCAGCATGATCTGACGGCTTGTGAGGTGATTTCCTGTGCAGTATTTTCTGCTGATCTCGGTGACCAGCAGATCGAACGGAGTGATGCCCGCTATCACGTGCGCTGCTTCCCCAGAGACTGTGCGAAACGCACTGGCAACTCTAATAGCGCAGAGTCTGTAGAGTGCTCCCACTTCTTTGATGAATGTCTTTTTTGTCGTAGCCGCAGCCCATATGGGTGCTGCGTACGTTGTGATCGACCTCACCACTCCAGTCAGTAGGCGTCTCCGTAGTTGCTTCGGTCCTCTGGTGTTAGGCATTATGCGAGCAAGCGCAATACACGCCACTGAGGCTTTTTGGCCTATGTAGCTCAAGTGGTCCTTAAACGAGAGCCTCCTGTCTAGCATAACTCCCAGGTACTTAAGTGCAGGCCTTGAGCAAATACTTGTGCTTCCCACAATTATGCTAGCGGTCTCCACCATTTTCCTGGAGCTTATCAGGACTGCCTCCGTTTTGTGCTCGGCTAGGCTAAGGCCTGCGTCTGCTAGCCATCTCTCCGCCGTTTTTATTGCTGTATTAGCGCTGTTTTCAACTTCGTGCTTATGCTTGGCGACTGCCACGATCGCGATGTCATCAGCGAAGCCTACAATCTTAACCCCTTCCGGCAGATCAAGTCTCAGTATTCCGTCGTACATTAAGTTCCACAGCGTCGGACCAAGAACTGAGCCTTGTGGAACCCCTCCAGTAACTACTTGGTTGACGCTTCCGTGGTTGGTCCGGTAGCGTAGTGACCTTCCTTCGAGGTAACTGCCTATTATGCGGACGATGTGCGGCTCAATGTTCCTTTGGATCAGGCATTGCATGATTCTCCCCCAGTTGGCGGAGTTAAAAGCGTTCTTGACATCTAGAGTGACCACTAGGCAATACTGCTTGGTACCCCAGAGCCACCGCTTACCCTCTATTGCTGTGGCTGCTATGTGTGAGACCACCTGTACCGCTTGTTGTGTGGAGTGTGCCTTTCTGAAACCAAATTGATATGGTGAAAGACCCCCTTTGATGTCAACCTCGGCTTCCAGTCGCGTGCAAATAACGCGTTCGAGTACCTTGCCTACGATGTCCAGCAGACAGATTGGCCGGTAGGCTGAAGGGTCATCCGATGGTTTGCCTCCTTTTGGAATAAGGACCAGGTCCTGTTTTTTCCATCGAATGGGAAATCTCCCCTCCCTGAAGCACGAGTTGAACACCGTACTGAAATATGCCGGTTTCAGCTCCATTGCTCTTTTGACAATGGCACTCGGGATGCCATCTGGTCCAGGAGATTTACCAGGTTTTATCCTGTGCGCTGCTGCTAAGACCTCTCTATCCGAGACTTCGTCAAACTGAATACTGTTCCAGTCAGCAAGTCCTGCAACCTCATTGTTGTCGTTTCGGGCTGGTTGCTGTGGGAACAGATGAGACACTATTTTCCTCAAGAGTTCTGGGCACTTCGGGCTTGGCGATGAGAAGGCATTCAACTTCCTCATCGTAATCTTGTAGGCCGATCCCCAAGGGTCCTGTTCGGCTTGGTCACACAGCTCCAGGAAGAGTCGCTTCTTGCTTGCTTTAATTAGACCTTTCAGTGTTCGCCTTTTTGTCTTTAGCTCGAGCAATAGCGAAGACGCGTCTGGATTTCCGCGTTTGAGGGCTCTCTGAAGAGATCTTCGTGCCTGACAGCATTCTCTCCGAGCCACTGCAATTTCGTTTGTCCACCAGTACACCGGCTGATGCTTTGCTCCGTTCCCGACCTTCTTCATTGAGGCATTGCATGCTCGTGTCAGCTGAGACATGATCTGCTTGGTCATGTCAGTCGCCGTGCCGCTAAGTTGCAACCCTTGCATCATATGCTCGAACATGTCGATGTCAAGAGTGTTCTCTCGGTACCTGGTTACTCTCGGAACTGCCGCAACTTCGGGTCGTTTCCTTATATCAGTAATGATGGCTTGGTGATCGCTGTAGGTGAAGTCCCTACAGACCTTCCAGGAGGCTCTTGGAGCCAGGCTACTGCTAAGAAAGGTCAGGTCGATAATGGATCCTGCGTTCCCTCTGCTAAATGTGTGCTCACCGCCCCTATTTAAAAGGACAACGTCCAAAGCCGCAAATGCCTCTAAAACCGCACGTCCTCTCTGGTTTGTGACTAAGCTGCCCCACTCCGTTGCCCAAGCATTGAAGTCACCCCCAATGAGGCATGGGCATTTATCTCTGGCATCCATTACCAGCTTGTCCAAGATGGACAGATAGTCCTCCATGCTAAGCGATGGGGCAAGGTAGCAACTATAAACGTATAGTGTATCTATCTTTGCCCTGACAAACCCTGACTCCATCTTGGTTTCCATCAGCTGTAGCGGGCGCTGCCCGCAGGTCCACACTACTGCCTTGCGCAACTTGTCTCCAGCCCACGTATTGGGAGATTTTATGCGATATGGTTCGCTCAGAATGGCAACATCGACTTTTTTTTCCCTTACAGTCTGCATCAGTAGGTCCTGTGCTGCTTCACAGTGGTTTAAATTTAGTTGATAAATCCGAACCATTGCTAATTTGACCGTGAACGCGCCTTGCTCTGGTACGGGCACCGTATGCTGGTAGTCGTGTGCGCCGAATCTTCTTCCCCTTTCCTGCTACACAGTATGCATTTCGGCTTTTTCGAGCATGTTTTGGCCTGGTGGCCTGCCTCTCCGCAATTGTAGCAATTTCCCGAACAATCTGCTTCCGCTGTACACCTGCTTTGTATATGTCCGAATTCCATACACCTGTAGCAGCGTATTGGCTGTATCTTACGCCTTATACGACACGTATTCCATCCTACACGCAGTTTGCCTGCCTTTAGTAGCTTCGCCGCTGAGTCGACTGGGATTCTTAGACTAGCTGTCTGCCTGCTTCCATACGATCTGCGAATCGTTATAATGCTGGATTGATTCACCCCGATCTCGCCAAATTGGGTGATTATGGCTTCCAGCAGTTCCTCTCCAGAAGTCACTTCGTCCAAGTCTTTTACTTCGATTGAAGTCATTTTCGTCAGCGATCTGACATCTATTGATGGGCCCAGGAACTCTTTTATTGCCTCCTGGAATACTTTCGTGTTGGGGTCCGAAGGCTTTGATAGTTCAAAGAGCAGCTCTCCTTTCAGCGTCTTTCGGATGCCCCTAACATGCTGACCCAGCTCTTTCAATTTTGGCTCTGTTTTGACTGAGCGCAGTATATCAGCGTACGATGTATTCGCAGGTGCGCTCACAATCACTGCGTCAGGCTTTGCCGATTCTACCCTTGCGTTTCTGGTGTGCTTCTCGTGTCTATTCTTCTTTCGCACCGTTTTCCAAGTGTTATCTTGCTCTGTTTCAGCAGCCGCTCCATCCTTACTCGCTGAATGTGTTTCGACACCGTCGTTTTGGGGATTAACCTGTGTCGCTATCCTGGGATTGGTTTTAACCGGAGCCTTAGATTTCTTTGACCTTGGTGGTGGAGAAAGGAGTTCGCCTCGGTCACTTCTAGTTCTCTTGCCTTCTCTAGGCGAGTCTACGGTTCCTTCGCTTGCTGTTTGGTGTTTCGACGCACCTATAGCTTGAAGATTCGGCATTGTCTGATTGCGGGTTGCAGTTGAGAGCATCTCCTCATCCGCCGCCGTGTAAAGGCCCATTATGCTGTCAATGAGGTCTCTCATAGGCATATGTATGGTCCGACGACCCTCTAGCATCTTGCTCAAGTCCCTTATTTTCTGTCCCAAGAGATAGAAGCTCGACCGCTTCTCGGGTGGACCATCTTCTGTTAAGGCTGTTTGTGTCAGCGCTGCTACATCAGTAGTTATAGCTGGACTACGGCTATATAATTGGGCTCCTGGTGTAGCCAACTTTGGAGATCTAGCTATCTTGCTGCTTTTTATGAATGGATCAATAGTAGGCTCTGAGCTATATCCTCCCTCCTCAAGTTTCTCCTTTGATTTGCTGCTTGTCGCTGAATCTGCAACGGTAGCCAACGGTGTGCGCTGCATCCCGACCCACTCTTTTTCGGCCAGACCACCTAATAAATTAAGTGTTGGACTTTTTCCGATCTTGGTGGATTCGAACCGTGGATCGCTGAATAGTCCGCGCCTCTATGCACTGCGCCACTGCAGCTGCACTCTTTAAGCGGAGCTTAATGCGTATACTAATTAGCTGCTCCTGAAAGTATGCAGATATTTTTTGCACTTTTTGAGCTTTGCGCTGTGCTTTTTAAAGCTTTGCGCTGAGCTTCTGATTGGCCGACTGGCAACGCCAGAGCGCCCAGTCTGGCTACGCCGCTGATGGTAGTGCAGCCCTCGTCGTCAGCTGATCGTGGGAGTGCAGTTGCGATTGTTTACAAGTAGTTGTGGCCAATTGTACTGGAACCAACAACAGTTTCCCTCGCAGCCGTCAACTCCGCCAATGCGTCTCCTGGCAACGCGGCTGTCTACGATGTCCAGCAGCAGGTGCCCCGACCGACCGTGAGTACACAAGTGTTGAACACTGCTCGAGCTAACTCGCAGTCACTTTTTTAGGTTTTTTCGACTTATTTTGGTGATTTCCCGAGCGATCGAAAGGAGCGTCTCCAAAACGCGACCGGCTTGCGGAAAATTCAACTCACTCTCGTGTGTGTGTGTGTGTGTGTGTGTGTGTGTGTTGGGGAAATGGAATGCAATGCTTTGACATATTTTTCTTTTATCGTCAGTACTTTGGGAGCTTATACCCTGCAATGTCGGCACTCTCACTCTGGGGTATTTTTGATTTATTTAATCTGATTAGGAATTCCATTTTTGGAATACATATTTCTTATATAATTCGTAGTTTATCTTTCGCTACGATAATTTTATACATTATCTATTTGCAGGCCACGTGGCGTATACGCAATGACGCAAGCAATGCTATTATACCCCATAATTTGATCATCATAGTTAAGCAGTATTTGTGTATATATTATGTCTCTCCATTCTTGATTTTCGTCATTTTAATTTCCTTTATTGGTATTTGTGTTTGCTTTGATTTGTTTTGCTATTATCGTCAGTGCATTAGATGCTTATACCCTGTAAAATGCTGCTAAGCCTAAGTGGCATGCCACTGTCTTATCTATAAATATTTATTTAATGATTGATTGATGTTCGGTTTTCCTTGCTTAATGTTGTGTTTGTGTTTATCTTTTGTCCCCTTCCACACACACTGCGTATACTTAATATGTAATGCAATACCCAGTTGGTATATTCGTGTACCGAGTATACAAATCACTTTGGCAGTGGGGCAGTGTTTAATCAATAGGTTGAATCTTATCTATTAGTTCTTCCTTTTCTGCCATGTTAATTTCCCTTATTGCTGCTGGCTGGCCTGTGACGTGTGTCCACATGGCGTATACTTAATAAAGGTAATGGATTTGCAACGCCTTTGACACGGTTAATGACTTGCAAGTGTTTGCTTTGTGTTATCCTAATTGCGTTTGGGGATAGCACAAATGATTGCCAGCAACAACAGTAACAACACACGAACATCAACTACAACCTCTATGATGACAACGACAAGCAGTCGATGGCCCGATAAGCGTTACACCAACAGCAACAACAACAACAACTGCGACAACATGTAAGATATTGCCTTGGCCATTATGTCATTTAAGGCATTCAATACAAATTGGTAATATCTCATTTATTTTGGTGTTCTGCTTGGTCATTCGCTTGCTTTCACTTCCACTTCTGGGTCTTCTTGTGCTGCTTATTTCCCTTGCTTGTTGTTATTAAATTGACGCATGTGTTTGTGACAGAAACAGACACACACATGAACAGATAGTAAGAGAGAGAGAGAGAGAGAGAGAGATAGAGACACATAGGGACACTTAAATACGGTACGTGCTGTCCGCAAGTCCTTCAAGTTTACGCTGCTGGCCAAGCAGAAAGCCAGCTAGTCAAAATAAAGAGATAGAGAGTGAGGTAGAGGGAGTGTCTGTGGTAGAGTGCTTGAACTCCAGGAGAATTTGAGTGACCAAATGTCAAATATAGTACGAGAGTGTACACTTATTTCATTTCCAGATTTATGGTAACATGCACGGCTCTGTCGAGTTGTCGAGTTCGCCGCGTGTAAGCAAACAATTTGAAAACCTCAACGAAACGTTCGTTGCTCCTGTTGCTCCTGCACAGCGCAATGCTGACAGCAATTTCCGTTGACAGTCGTTGAAAACATGCGCCAGCAATGTGCCATCTCCACTTATTATTATTTTTTTCTTTTTCTACTCTACTCTTAGCGTCTTCTGTGCTTTCAGCTCTGCTGCACTGGATCGCACTTCAGTTGCACTCACGGGCAACATATCAGCCAAGCTCCGGCTAACAGCAAAACAGAGATACACGGAGAGAGCCAGCAGAAAAAAAAAACGTAAAACGTGGGAGAAGAGAGCTAGTATGGCAGCTGAGAAGTGTCATTGTTGCTGCATTTTCCAGTTGATTGCTTGGCCAAGGATCACAGTGGTATAGCTGGAGCTGAAGCTGGAGTTGTTATATGTTTGTTTTGCAGCAGGATGTGTTGTCACATCGACACATCCTTGCGTTCTGTTCTCATCAATTTCATGCCACAATCCGTCTATCCAACCATCTATCCATCCATCCATGCATTCATTCATTCATCTATCCGTCTGCCATTCTCAGTCTCACTGTCGCTCTTCCTCTCTCTCTCTATTCGTCTGTCTGTTGTCGTTGGCCTCAATTACAATGTATCATGCGACGCACGTATTTTCGCTCGCTCTTTATGTCGGTGTAAAGAGTTTAACATGTGCTTCGATTGCGATTCCTGCTGAATGTCCTTGTTCACTTGCACGTAGCTGAATGTGACCACAACGCATTTGTTTGCCATCTATAAATATGTATAGCTCCAAATGGAATTTGACTTAAATTATTGATATGTTTGGCAGGCACACAAGCATATTCGGAGACCACCCGCACAATTCCCCAATTGCTCGATGCAGTTGGAAAATTTCCATTGGGCCACTAATTTGGCATGTTTTCGGGCATGTTTATAAATAAGAATTAAATGTGTTTCTTGGGACCTGACTTTGCTTATTTGGCTCAAGTTTTTGCATGTGCTCTGCCAGTTGGCTCAAAGCGAAATGTGTCATAAAACGAGGCCATAAATAAAATCAGTTGACCAAGTGAGCGACTGACGGGATGTCATTAGGCGACTACCGTCGTTAGCCAAGGCGTCGACGTCTCCGACTCCGTTGACGTCGTCGTCGTCATCGTCGTGCGTGCTGACGGCTTATAACTAAACGGCTTAGTGACTGCTGGTTATGTCAGGCTCTTCGGCAATCATGGCTTATAGTGTGGGCTTAATTTTCAGGCCAGATGAGCTGGTCATGTCGCTTGGGTCTGATTAAAGTGGTTTTAGTGGGCGACATAAATAAATAAATTAAATAAATAACAAAGCAAAGCAAAACAAAGTGAAAGAAAAAAACAAAACCAAAAGGCAAATGAAAATGAAAACGAAAACTAAAAGAAGAGATGTGAAGAAAACACGAGCCAGATTTGTGGCTAACGCAACGTCAGGCAAAAACTCAAATTGAAAGTGTGTCGATGTGTGTGAGTGTGTGTGTGTGTGCAAGGTTAACCCATACGAAAAGGCACACGATAAATTATGATCGCAGCACACACAGAAACGCACACATGTGGCCAGTTTAATATTTTATGCTAAACCACAAGACCAACTCAAATCTCATAAAGTGAACATAAAACATGCAAATTAAAAGGACCAAACACGTCGTCCAAATTGAAGATGTAACACAAACACACACACACACTAACACACACACACACTAACACACTCGCACACACGCACTGCCACAATGAACTAATTTACACAAAAACAATACAATTTGCGAACCCATGTTAAGAACGCTCCTCTTCTACCTTCCACAACTCCTTCGACTCACTCGCTCGGATATTTGTTGCTGCCTTAACCCTATTTCCACATTCTACACTCGCAGACGCAAACGGCGCCGCCCAGATATTTATATGCTACTCTATCTTCTGTCTGTCGCCTGCACTGCTCGAAATACATTTTGAGTTATGCTGAGATAAACTAAATGCTTAGATTTATCTATTTTGATACCCGGATACCTGTAGGGTAGAAGGGTATTATGACTTTGTGCATACTGAAATATATGTAACAGGCAGAAGCAGGCATCTGCGATCTCATAAAGTATTAGTATACAGATATACCAATTATTGCCTTCGGTATATTTAAGTACTTTTCCGTAATTTTAATTTGGTATATTTTTAGAGTGTTGCTACAGTCGAATGTAGTAGTATATCGACATGTCAAATAAAAGTTTTTAGGTATTTTCATATTTATTGATATTTTAATTCAGTATATTTTAAGTTTATCTAGCGAGTATCTTGCTGTATCTATCCATTTCGGCCTGTCTTACTTGTTTTAAATGTTAGTAGCTCAACAATTTCTTTGAGTGCATGCCATTGTCTGGCATCATACCATATATATGACCACACTGTAAATCTAGCTGTCAGGAGACCAAAGCCACTGGGCCACTTCATTTGTTGCCTCTGCTGGGTCTGCCTGTCTGCCTGGCTGCCCGACGAAAGCGAGTGTGAATATCAAAGGAGTTGCTATATATATATTTTTTTTCTTCCAACTAACTAGATATGTAGGCAGCTATGTAGAAGAGTGGCAGCTGTACACGTATGTCGACAATCAATGCTAGTTGTTTATGGCTGAAAGTCATTCATTGTGAACGTCGTTCACCTTTTCTTCGTTTGCTTGGCCTGCGGGCCAAAAGATTAAGTTTTTGCCATACTAATTGCCAGCCAAATTGTAGTGCGTGTGTGCGAGTATGTGTGTGTGTACGAATTTGTTGCTTTTAATTACCAAAATACATACATAACATAGACTTTCGTATTCGTACTCGTCTCTGACTTTTTGGCCTTAGTCCTTTTTGCTGTGGCGGAAGTAAGACGTCGACGAGGGCAAAGTAAGAAGTTAAGTGGAAATTATTTAATCAAATAAGGCAAAAGTTTTGCTGGCAACCGCAACAGCAGCAGCAACAGATATAAACACACACACACACACACACACACATAGTGTGAGTCAGGGGCGCAGCCACGCCTACTTTGTAGGGGGCGTTTGCTGGAGGCTGCTAGAAAAATGCTTTAGCTTTTGCTTCAAAATTGCCAAACTAATTTATTTGATTCATTTGAATGCAGATTGTGTTTTCTGATTTCCTCACACACACACACACTCTCTCTCTCACACACACACACAGATATGAGGTTGTGAATTGTGCCTTTCTCTTGTGTCGTTATCTCGGCTGCTTTTAAATGTTGGTTTTTGTCGTCGTACTCTGACTGCTGTAGATATGCGAATATATCTATGGTTGTTTGCTGCATAAATCTTAGTTATTAGCAGATTTATTTTTGCCTGACATTTTCACGCATCTCGAGCAAATTCATTGCGCTTAATGAAGCCATTTGTACATCTTGTACTATTGTATGTACAAGCCTACATCTACATATATATATGGAGGATATATATTCCCTAGACTGCAGGCTGAAAAGCGACTTAATGGCATGTTGATGGCTGCGATTGTTCTCGTCGATAACAGAGGGAGGCGGGAGATGGGGGATCGTCTGGCTTTGCATCAAAAACTGTGCACTTTAAAATCCTTTGAGTGTGGCACTCCAAATGAAATTAATGACTTAAAAGCTTTTTTGCGGTACACGTCACTCATAATACAATCAACGCGCGTAACGACAGTAACAATAACAACAACAACAATAGCATTGTCGACAGCTGCTGCTGCTGATGTTGCTGAGCCATGGACAAAATGTTCTCTGTTCTGTTCTGTGCTGGGCTTTGGCTGTAATGGCAGCAGCAGTTTTTGAAAGTTTAAAGAATTTACAAAAGTTGCCAACAATCCAAAAATGCTGCTCACTCCCCTCCTAGCCCCGTGCATAATTGACACAGTTCCCAACGTACCTGCAACGATAAAAAAGAGAGAGAGTGGGGGGGGCGTGTTACTAAAGGTGTGCAATTATTATTGTTTTATGTGGCAAGTTCATGCAAAGGAATTAAGTAACTGTAAACGCTATAAACGGTCAACCTCACACTCCATGCTGCCACATGCCCCATGCCCCCCCATACTCCCTAGGAGCGAGGGAGTGGCCCATGCCACTTCAACCCGCATACAGAGTGAGTTTTTATGGGTTCGACTGTCAACCGCGCAGCCGCCCAGCAATAAATTCTGAAAGCGAACGTTAAACGTGCAACATATTCTAAGGGTTTTACCCTAGTCCGTGTGCGCCCCCCATCCACACGGAATAAATGAGCATTTCGCACCGTGGGGTTTTGTGGCATCATTTTTCTCCTTGGATCTCAGTGGTAGACGGACGCAACGTCACCTTCGTCTCAGGCAATAACAAAAGGCAAATTGTAATGCCATTAAATGTTGTCCTAAGTTGCCAAGTTGGTCAAAGTTTGGAGCAACAAATCGCATGCTTTAAGCAGTGCCAAGCAATCTGCTCAGATACACACAACATACTAAAGTCGAAGTATTCTTGCGTTCAGTTCACAGCAGCTAAATCAATTGTAAAAGTGTGTGCGAAGCGATTGGATGTCATGTTCTCGCTCTCCCTCTTTGCTTTGATACTCGGCCAGCTGAGTGATGAGGTAGCAGGAGTCGAAGGAGTCGAAGGAGACGAAGGAGTAGCAGGATGTGCTCGTCTCGTCCCTCCGGAAATTGTGTGGAACAGCAACACGTAGTGTGGCAATTCATTTTGCTCGCATCTCTTTCAGTGCGTGCATCGCTCGTATAAATCATCAACCTCTACCATATCAACCATATCGCAAGTTGTACTCAATTTCCGGGTGCAACAACAACACAATAGAAAACTATTTGTGTGGAAATTACCAAAATATTGCGAATTCATATTAATTATTTAAATTTGTTTTACATTTCCTTAAAGCTCGCTGTTTATTTTTTTTTTTTTTATGTCAGCAGTCGATGAAATTGTGCAACAAATCAGCAGAATCAGCAGTCAAGTGTGCTTGACTATGAGATATCCCGCAAAACATTTTAAATAAGTGCAAAACATTGCACATATTCTTAAAATATGCCAAGTTGCAGTACCGCGAAAATATTAAAAAATACCTTATTCCCCTTTTGGTATACTACATTCAAAATATACCATTTAGTACTAAAACACTTGATTGTCAGCCAAAGCATCGAAGCTACCTTATGGATAGCGGTTATACAAATTCAATTGAAATATTTTGCCGATTTCAATCGCCTTTTTCTACATTTTCTGTGTACATTTCAAGCAATACAAGTTGTTTGCTATGGTATGCATATTACAATTTTTGCCCATAAATCTTTGGCATATCTAGTTTCATGTGTCGAATAATATTTCACAAAGATAATTGAAAGTACAAGTGAAAGAGTAAATAAATTCTTACAAAAGAGTGCAACAATCAAGAAAATATATGAATTTATTTCTTCGCTACTTTTACAACCAGCATGAAAATATTGTACATAAATTGCAGCTTCCGTTTTACCTGTTTTTCGAGTATTGCAAAAGTTGGCGGCGGAAACTGACGCGAGGCCATCAAAAGAGAAGGGGCCTCTGCCTCTCACTCGTATGAATGTTGTCGTAAAATAAAAAAAAAAAAGTTTTGCGGCGTTTTCATATAAATTAAATTAAAGACAAATAAATGCTAACATCGTTGCAGGGTTTTTTTTTCTGCGGCGGCTAAAGGGGGAGGAGCTGCATGTGGCAGCAATTAATTTAATAAATCAACAGAAAAACTTTTGCTGGCCTCTCGCGCTGCTCAGCTCAATTCAGCTCAGTGTCGTCGACGCAGTCAACTTCGGTTTTCTCTTCACTTTTCCCCATTGGCAGCGTTGTGTCAACTTAGACGACCATTAAGCGCGGGCTTAACCCATCAGTGTCACAGTTGTGTGCAAAAGTTAAAGAGCTATCGATTATTATGGCTGACCAAGAAGCCTCCGACCGACCGACAAAATAACCGACTTGATGCCTGCTTTGGCTTTGGCCTGCTTCGAATGCATGTCGGCATTTTGTTTTAACCTTTTGTTTAACGCTGTATTGCTGTATCTTTTGCTTTCTTGCTGTACCGCCGCCTTCTCGTTCTCTACATCTTGTTCTAAACTTTGCGCAATCCTTAAAGTTTAATTACAACATTCGCTGGGTAGGAAGAAGGGATTGTAGGAATGTAGAATGGGTTTGAGTGCTCTAGAAAAAGTGCTGCCACTTTGCCTCATAACATTGTTCTGGCCGCCTTTGGAGGATGAGGCCGACGTCGTCGTCGTCGTCGTCGTCTTGGGAGCGGCAATGGCCAGACAACGTTGCGTTGCGTTGTCTGTAAAGCGGACAAGACTTTCAGTTTAATTTGAACAGGAGATGGCCCGGGGACGATGCCGAGGCTGACGACGATGGCGATGACGATGATGACGTAGCCTACTTTCCGAGAACAACAATAAGCAAAGACGGCTACAACAACAATAAGAACGAATGCGGCGTGCTCTGTTTAAGGCAAATAAAGCGTGCATCCTGCGTTGCGTGTCTGCATTGTTGTCTGTGTGTGTGAGTGTGGTGGGTGTAGGGATGGAGAAGGGTGGAGCCTGGTGCTGGCTTTCCTTTTAACTGGCCCAAAACGAAGACAAGCTAAATGCTGGCAAAACGCTGCCAGCGTTTGTTTCCATCGTTGTCTCTACTCTCTGCTCTGCTCTGCTCCTCCTCCACTGTCCACTCGATTCTCCTCCCTTTTGAATGCGACTAGAGAGTCAGCTCTCACTCTCATTCTCTTCGCTTTGCCCTCTGCTGTGTCTGTCTGTTTGTGCATTTTACTCTTGATGCTGCAATTTCTGGTTGTTGCTTCTTAAATGACGGTAAACGTTTATCAACACACAAATGGCTGAAAGGAAACGCAAAAGCAGCAGATAGCAACAAATGCAATAATCTGTTTCAGTTTTGCTCAGTTCGTTTCAACTGGATTTCTGCCATCCTCCTTCTGGACAAGTTGTTGTTGTTCTTCTTGCGGCATTGCGTTTAATTAGCGGAAGCGTTGACAATTAGGGCGCAAAGCTTCAAGTTCTTCTGTTGACAGCCAGTTTAATGGGTAGTGTAAAAGCACATTACGCATACGCCTAGTATGCGCATTGTTCTTAGCCAACATTTTCAAAGTATCGTAAAAACCAGGCCTTGAGTACATTTTACAAATATCATTTTTTGGGACACGAAAATACATAAATTGTAGCACATTTCGGTTGCAATGATTTTGATGCAGAAAATTAGGATAAGTTTTTTAGTGATGGCATTTTATTGCCTTTTGATGGCGTCGAGTGACCAAAGTTTTTACTTAGTTCCCGCTACCGATGGGCCATTAAACAGCCAAATGGCTACGACTACGACATACTCGAGCTCATATATTTAGTTGTTGCTGTTACTGTTGCGCTCTTTATCACATATTTGTTTCGTTGTTTGTTTGTGTAACTTTTATGGCGGTGTTTATGAGCGATATGTGCGGTTATGGCAGCGGCAACAGCAACAGACGCTTGTTTATCTATGTCGAGGATTTTGATGTCGCTGTTTCTGTTTTGCTGTTGTCGTTGCTGTTGCTGTTGCTGCCACAAATGCCGCATCTGCTGCGGCAGTGGCGCTCCGTCAGCAGCAGCAGTGGCATGTTTCTGTCACTTTGTTTAAACGCAAAACGCAGACCAAAAAGCTAGTTATGGTCATGCCTCGCCATCTCTCTTTCTCTCTCTCTCTTTCTCTTTTTCAGGCCTTCTCTATGACCTATGCTGGTCTTGGCTGTTTGTCCTTGTCGTCAAAACGTCTTGTCACGTCAACGCAGCGATAATGTCAGATGTGCCAACGGCAGCAATGCCAACCGCTAATACCCCCAAAATGGTTTCGGTTACCGTTCAAATATTGTCGCTCTGGCCTTTTAAGCTGTGCATATTTGAGATTCGGAATTTGGAGAAGACTAAACTCTGACGTAACTCGGCAAACTGCACAGAAATTCCGTTTGGGTATTAGACTAATGAAAGAAATTCCATAAAAATAGGGAAAAGTGCAAGTTTCAACTACCGACGTGACACACACAAAACTCTGAAGCTGTGGAGCACACCCAAAGCGGCAATTTTCATTTTTGCATCAAACTTGCAACTTTTTTTGTTGTACCCGAAGCTGGCAAAGTCATAAAAATGCTGCTGTTGACATTTGCATACTTTTGTGCGAAACAATGCGTTCGCTTTTCATACACTTTTCCATTGTTGTGGCTGCAGTTGCAATTGTTGTTGCTGCTGTTGTTGTTGTTATGCGTTTGGGGAATTTGCAAAGCTGGGTGAACAGCTGAAAGTTGCAGCTATTTGACAGCACATCGCTAAAATGTGCAGTTAATATATTGCCAGCGATCTAAACTGAAATGCTGCCACATAACAGAGCCATCAACAGCAGGGAATACCCAAAAAAAAAGAAGAAAAAAAAACAAACATGAAGATAGAGAAGGAGACGAAGACTGTAGGAGCCAAGGAGCTGTTGGCATCAAAATGGTAATAACTAAAAGGCAAATATTTACTCTGGGGTGCGTTGACGCGCCAAAGGATTGCGATTGCGATTGCGTTTGAGATTTGGATTTAGATTTGAATTGAGATGGCGCGCTAGTAAATTGAAAGCAAACAGCAATCTATTTTAATGTGGACCACGCAGCTTTTGGTTTGGTTTTGGCAGCGTATAAAAAGCGTTGCCTACATTTCAGCGGCCACTCCACACACACACAGATTTAGCTGCAAAAACGCTAAAAGTTTTCATTCAGCTTTCGAGCAGAGTTAAAGCAAATGGAAAACTTTTTGGGCGCTGTGTAAACAAAAGTTAATTAAAACATTCTCTTTCTTTTTAACCCGTTTGAAAAGTGATCCGCATTCGGAAAGAACGTGCATTTTAGGAAAAGGGTTTTTTCCGTGTTACCCGCATGTTCAGTTGTAGCCAATTGTTGGTTGACCGCTTCAACATAATTCGCATTGCATTTTTAATTAAAGTAGAACACTCTAAGATGGCTGCTGATTTTGCTTCAGCTGCTGCTGCTGCACCAACAACAAATCGCACAACGGGGCTAAATAAATTTGGCAAGCCACAAAGCGCAAATCCCAAATTAAAAATTAAAATCACCAGAATCCATTCATTTTTATGAGCTAAAGAAAAAGCCAACAAAGAAAAAAAAACTTGAGATTAAGTAAAAGACGTTGAAGCGCAAAAGAAATTCATGGAATTTAAATTGAAATCGCAGTCGAAATAAAGTGAAATCAAGCGTTTAAATTGAGAGTGTGTGTGAAAGCACATACACGGCAATACAATCTCGCACACACACACAGACACACACACACACACACTTGTGCACACAGAAAGTAAGCGAAAGTTAATGTAAGCGCTTGTTTACTCTGCGGCTGTCGAAAATATTTCACGTGCAGCTGAGGCAAAAAACATTACCTTCGAGACTGTCAGGGAAACAGCAACAGAAACAGCAGGAAACAGTCGAAGAGGAAACGGGAGAAACACGAACTGCGGACAGAGCACAACCCGCACAGACAGAAAGAACATAGCTCTCTGGACTGAATGGAACTGATTAGAAAGTCTCAGCTAAAATCAAATACACTTTCATATTGAAAGAGCACATTGAACTGTCAATAAAGTTGACTGCTTTATTTCATAATTTTTGATTGAGCATTTAAGTAATCTACTTAAAATTTACCATAAATTCTATAAAGATTTAAAAGATTTGTTTAATATTCAACTAATCTCTTAATCTTTGCTTTTACTATATAAAGACAGAAAATGGTAGTTTAGTGATTTATTTAATAATTTAAATTTAGGTCTTTAAGTAAATTACTTGAGACATATATATGATAAATACTTGGAATACAGATTGAGAAATAATGTACTTAAGATTTTAATAGCTTAATTATTGGATTGATGACGAACGTGTATCTCTTAATTTAAGTGAACAACTTAAATTATACGATAAACGTTGAAAACACAAATTAAGCTATAATTCGCTTTCTTTGTTTTATTGAAACGACAAACTCTTTAAGAAAATGTGAGTAACTCTTGTTAGAGAAAAAACGAAGTTTAAATCGACAGCTAAAAACAGAAGCAGCTACCACAAATAGCTCGACATCTCAAGGGAGCCGCAACAGGAAACATGGGAAGAAAGACAGCGGGAGAATTGGGGAAGGAGGGAGGCAAAAGAAAAGTTAGAGAAAGATTTGGCTTTACCTTATTTTTAACTGCCTGGGCAGACACTACTATTCCAATGGGAGACACAGCTGAACGTCGATGCCAGCCAACCATGTGTTGTCACGTGAAGCGAAGTAAAGCGAAAGCAAATAAGTCTGTCAAAATTTTTGTGCTGGGGTTTTGATGATCGAAGCGAGTCGCTCAATCGCAGCAACAAATTTTGCAGAAATAAACACATGGAAATTATATTTCACTGGGGGATTTACTTGTAAATCGAACATAAATCAACAGCACAGGCAGCACCGTCAGTCAGTCAGTCAGTCACCTGCAACTCAGGCGTCGCTTTGAAGATTTGCCATTAGGGGCAACAACAAAAAAAAAGGAAAAGAAAGCACAACAAACATACGAGGATTCCCCTCTGTTTGTGTCTGCTTGCCTGCTAGTCTAGGGGATCAACTGGGCTTAGAGGGGGGCATGACTCAAAAATTTGTTTCAATTTCTTCTTCATTGTCGCGCCCGTCCATGATTACAAGTATAAATCCAAATCTCAGTTGCGCACATTGCGCACAAAAGCATCGAGTATTTTGTTGGGGATTTGATTCAAAACAACTCGCTGGAGTAACTGTAATAAACTTAAATGTGCCACACACACACACACACACGCCCACCTTCGTGCCTTCTCTCCATATGAGTGAGGATGCGTGTCTCTGTTTGTGTGTGTGTGCGTGTCTCGTAGTGTGTGTGTGAGCGCGTGATTTATGCCCTCATGACTGCGTTCGCGTTGGCTTTTGTTTGCTTAAGCGCCAATTGAGTCTCACGTCCTGGTGACAAATCGATTTCTTATCACTCTGCGGTTTATTATGGCCTTTGGCAGCGCACCAGCTGTCTGTGTGTGTGTGTGTGTATGATTGTGTCTATCTGCAAGTGTGTGTGTGTGTGAGTGCGGTGTGTTTACGTCTTACAGTGATAAGCTGGCAGCCGCCATAGACGCAACCATTTTTAAAGTAAATAAATTTTTAATTTAATTTTTAAGCACTCGAAACGATTACGCGTAACTCAATCGAGAAAAGGGGATTGGGGACTTGCTCTCGACTGCCCTTTATCAGCGTCGCCGACAGGCAGCAGCGAAAGTTGTTGACTTTTATGGCAAAAATGGTTTGGGATGCGCCTTTTTTTTCGTCGAATGCCGCTTGCCGCATGCCGCATGTCGCTTAACTACTGCTCTGCCGCATTTAAATGCCTCCTGGCGGACTTCAGTGAGTTACTTGGCTTGGCTAGCCATGCTTTGCCTTTGCCTTTGACTCTCCCTCTCGCCTTTGCTTTGCTTCGCTTTGGTTTAGTCTGTGTCTTGGGCAAACTTTCTCTACCATATTTATTTTCATTTGGCTTGTTCCCCATTACTACTCCAGCAGCTACTTACTCCCCTCCTCCTAGTTGGCCGTGCTGGCTGGCATTTTATATTTGTTTTAATTTCCTTGCCATTTCCGGGACGCTCTGTTTGCCGGCCACATTTGTCAGTCAAATGGCGCTGGTGCGGCACGTTAAATGTGCAGCTTCCTCAAGCCATCGCTGCGCTGCCTTTTAGTGTTTATTACAGTTTACTGGCGCCCGTCGGGAAGTTCAGTTACTTGCAACTTCCGTTTGCCACGCAAAATGTTTTCCCCTCCCCGAACCATATCAGAACGGATACGCTTGCTTTGCTCTGGGAGTCTAGTCGTCGTCGTCAGTTAGTGGGGTACACTTAAAGCTACAACACTTAAAACTCAAATGTTGCACGCTTCTCCTCGGTTGATGCGTTTTTCAACGATGACCATTAACAATTTTATTGACTGAGCGTAGCTCAATTGCTATTTATTGGCCGGAATCGCAAGATATGAGCAAAATGTGCAAAATTCAAGTAGCTTTAAGTTTGCAGCTGCTGTTGCTGCTGCTGTTGATGTTGCTGTCAGCCAGACACGTGAGTAGACAATGGCTTCTGACCAGCAGCATGTCATGGACATGGTCACTGTGTGCTCGGCTGGTTCTGATGACTCCTGACTGCCGACTGCTTACAGCCACTGTTGCTGACACTGTGTGTGCGCCTCGTTGATGGCATTTTATCGCCAATTATAAAACCTGCCATTTTGACATTTTTATTGATGCGCAAAAAAAATGTATTAAAAAACGAAAAAAGATGTGAAAAACGGAAAGGTAGCTTGGGGTAAATGGGAAATAGCGTTGCTTAAAAATGCCAATCATGCTGATGACATGCTGCACGTGGGCATGAAGCTTGTTAAAACTGACAAGTGAATGCCTCAGCCAAAAGCCAGCCTGGGCACAAGCTCGTGGCAGGTTCAGCTCAGCTGGCAGCACAACGGAAGCAGCCCGAAATGTGATGAACCCTCTCCTAATGGACTGCATGACCACCTGCGCTTGCTATTTGGGCAAAGCCAAATAAGTTATGTGCCAAAAGCAAGCAAAAGAGATTAACAGCAGATGCAGAGACAAGCAAGCAAGAATTTGGTATGAAGCATATAGAATAACAACTAAGAAAGCAGCAGTCCAGTGTGATCGACTGAGAGATACCTGCTACTGCTATTTTCAATAAAAGCAAATCAGTGCAGAATTATTACGAAAAAGAAAGCCAAAAAAATACTGAAATATACCGAATATATTGGTGTATTGATATACTATTACATTCAAAATAAATTGGTGTATTCGGTGTATTGATTTAATATTACTAGTGTGGAAAGTATACCATATTGTCAACTAAAGTATCGAAAATCCGACAGCAATAGTCGTCTTTTGCCTTATATTATTATTTCTTAAATTAGTTTTACAATATTTATCTGATTTTCATAAATGTATGTACCAAAATTCGACTGAAGCTGCAAAACATCGTTTACTTTTGCAATTATAATTCGTTTTATAATAATAAATTAAGTATTTAAAAAATACAATTTATTTATTATTATTTAAAAATCAACTAAAATCGATTATAAATTATTAAAAGTGTTCTCTAACCATTTCAAACCTTTCAACATACCCTTTCAATCGTCAACGAAAGGGTAGAAAAACAAGCTGTATGGTAACATAACAGCAGCAATAGCAAAACTATGATAAACAAGTGAAATGCTTGCGCCACGTATGTGTGTCTGTGAGGGTGTGCGTGTGTATACACACATGCATATGTGTAAATAAAAGCTGTTAAAATACGATAGCGCTGCCTATTAGCACAATAGACACGGAACAGCAACCGCAGCGCAACGCAGGCAAAAGGCAGCAGCAAAAAAAAATATACGACAGGATGACGACAGGGACTGGAACATGCGGGTGGCGCGAGGGGAGAGAGAAGGAAGGCAAGTCTGGCATCATGTGAGGGGGAGGCAATGCACAGCACGCAGAGTGTAACCACAAACACGACAACGCAAGCGGGAACAACAATGGAACAACGACAATAACAGAGAACAGAAAAGAACTAAATAGAATGCAGACAGCACAAAGGCAGCCCCATAAAACACCCTAGAAAATACAAAACCAAAAAAAGGAATTAAAAGTGTAATTAATTGAATGTGTAAAATATTCAATTGTTATGCTATTGCAATTAATAAACAGACCTTGACTGATTATGGACATAGATATACCCTTTTGGCGGTAATTTTGCAGGGTACCTAAGCACACGGACATATGGAGCGGGAGACAAGCGGACAATGGAATGGCAGCAGCGGACAACAAATGATATGTTGTGTCTTGTGCTTGTTGGATGAGTGTTAGTTGCTGAGCATGCGAAGGGCGGCAAAAGTGCGAAGGGCGTTGGCTTTTCTTGCGCTCTGTTATTTATTTGCCTAGCATATGAGCAGAGTATGAATGTGCGTACATATGTGTGTGTCAAGTTTATGATCAGCAACTGAGCTTGACGTAGAGCATACGCCAGCAATATTCCAACTGTAGCAATCGCAACTCACACACAGAGACAGAAAGTCAAATAGAGGGGGACCGCAGCTAGCTGGACAGGAATTGAACCCCAACCCCGTCCGCAGTTGGCAGCTGTGTTCCAGCCCAGCTCACACGTCTGCCTTGTGCCTGACTGACTCTCTACTTTCACAGCATATTTCCTCCAGCTAACACTCGCAACCGGGTCTTGGCTTGACTTTCACGGCAACCACTTAAGCTTTGGCTGAACCTGAAGCTGTAGCTGTAGCTGTTTCATTTCCATGCCAAAGTGTAGTTACTTGTAGTTTGGCTTTTCTTTTTACGTGTGTACTTGGGCGCGCATTGTTAGCTAGCCCGCCATTTGTGGCCACTTACCGTCCTCTGGAATCATGAGTGGCTGCCATCTTTTCTTATGCCAGTGCTTTTATGATTTGCCAGATGAAAAACACGTGGCTTCCCTTTTTTCCCTTCCCTGTCCTGTCTTGGCTTGCCTCTGTAGTTGACAATTAGAAGCAACCAGCGCTTAAAGCTACGCATCTGGTTTTCTGCCTCAAATATGATTACGTCTCTTGAATATCTTCTTGACTTTTTGCAATCAAAATTCCAATGACGTTCAACACTTAATTTTGCGTACAAGTATTTCGTTTTTGTGCGTGTGTCTCTCTGTGTGTGTGTGTGTGTGTGTTCCCTTGTTATTGTTTGGATAAGTTGTTGTTATTGTGGCCAACAATAAGGAGTCTACTCATTGCATGCTCGAATTCATAAAAAGGATAACAAATGCCAAAGCTACATGGCAGCTGCCTCGACTGACCCATTTCCGTCCATTTGTCTTTAGGGCGTGCCTGGGCATAATATCAAATCATATTTTAACATTTATTCCAACCGAAACACATAGCATGGTCCTCAATCTCTCTTGCTGCTTCCGACCGAGGCAGCAGTGGAGGGAAAGTAACAAGGAATCTCTTTAAGAGAGCCACAATAGCAACAGCAACAAGAATGGGCAAACGTTTACTAATTTTATAAAGCCAAATAAAATAAAAATGCCCAAAATGCCGCAGACTGAGCCAGGATGAAAAAGGATATTATTTGAGCGCAGAAAACAGAAATGGATTTATCGCGACGGCAACTTTGTTGCTTGCGAAAAACTTTGACAAAATCTTCAAGGACAGCTGCATTGTCTTTGCCAAGGGGAAATGATCAAATCTGAGTGCCAGACAAATGCTCTAATAATAATATAGAGACAAAGGAGACGACAAACATTTAGAAAGCAAATGAAACGCATTGCCAGCAACGCAACTCTGTCACAGTGGCATTTTCCTAGCCAAGTTCATTGAGGTGCTAATGAAAAGCGAGGCAAGATATCTGGCGGCAGCTTTTATGACAACATTAAAGTGAATACAGCAGAGTGCGCTTCATTTGGGAAAATGAGTCACTTAACCAGCGAGTGAGTGAGAGTGAACGACGGCAACGAGACGTATGCGCAATGTGTGCGTCGAAGTACTTCAATTATGATGATTGATGATTATACTGGGTGACGGAGTGTGTAAAAGCGACAGCATCAGAGGACTGATGCTGCTGCTGCTGCTTGCTTTGGCATGCAAAATAAAAAGGAATTTCGCAAATGAATTGTTAAGTATGCGCCGCGTTGGCTGCCAATGGCTTGACGGTATTTGAATACGCCGCAAAGTATGCAGCAGCAGCTTCTACTACCACTACTGCGACTGGACTGGGCAAAAGAAGAAAGTCGGTCTTGGCAAGTCAAAGGCTTACCCAGCGGCCAAATATGCCAGCGGAATTTCAAAATGACTTTGAGCCGACTAACAATAAAGCAGCAGGCAGGCACAACAAAAACCAAACAGCAACCGAAGCAAAATTAAACGAAACGTAACGCGACGCAATACAACGATAGGAAAGTAAAGGAATGAAAAGGCAACGAAAGGAAAAAAAAACTGAATATTTATAACACGACGTGCCATTAAATGTCAATGTATTTTTAATTATTCACCCAAATGCCATACCAAAACGAAAGAAAGAACTGAAACCCAATTTGAGCATGGCTTTTAGCTTCAACTTCAGCTTGGCAGCGCGCTTTCAATTATGCCACAGCAATTTTCACTTCGTTGGCGCCTGTCAAAAAACTTTACACGCCCGGCATTTTATTTTATTTCAAATTTTATTTCGCATCTCAAATGAACGTAATTAAAATTGACCCTTAGGGACTGAACCCAATGCCCAGCACTCAACGCTCTTCAGCACCCAATGCACACACAGTTTGAACAACAACCAAAAAAATGTGAACGGCTGAAAAAACAAGCAACTTTTACATAATTACCAGAGCTAGGACTCGAGTATGAAAAACGCACGCAGTATAGTTTAGTTGAGTTGAGTCACACAAAAAAAAAAAAAAAAAAAAACTGGAGAAAATTCTGTCTGTTAAGAAGTTAGTTGAGCTAAAAAAAAACTTATTCGAATTCTAAGCTCATGCTGCAAATTACATTTGTTGCTATTCAAGTCAATAATAAAACATCATACAAGAACAATTCTACAGTCACCCAACAGCGTTCCATGTCCATTCAATTTGCAAAGTTTAATGTGTTTTTTGTTTTTTTTTTTTGTCTTTTGTTGATTTCTCTCGAGTATTAAACATGTTCGGAAGGAAGAACATCATCCCAGTGGCAGCCAGGGTGGCTGGCAATTGCCAGTTTTGCTGTCTGTAAATGTGATTTGAAAGTTTTCCCCTTGCGCAACAAATTAAAACTAGCAACAAAATTTATTTGCGCAATGCATTTGAAAATGAAATTCAATTAAGTGGCACACATGAAACTTTAATTCTTCGCAAATGTTAATTAAGCTCGCACAGATTTCCTCTCTCTCTGCCTGTATATGTGTACGTGTGTGTGTGTGTGTGTGTGTGCTTGGCAAATGAAATTGAAATGCAAATTAAAACTTATCACTGTGTTGAGTGTTTAACCAGCAGCAAATGCAATTAGTTGGCTATTAGTCAAAAAGGCTATGCTTACAATTATATCTGCTGTTGCTGCTGCAATCATGACTTCAAGTGCGCCCTGTTTGCCTAAGCCACGCCCATTAAATTTTTGTCTATCTGTGCAGCTCGTTTTTCGCTTTTCGTTTTTTTTTCGTTTTTTGCCCTATATTTTTGGGGCATATTAAATTGCCATGAAATGTGCCACAGAACGGGCCCAACGACACTTGGTGTAATTTATTTGGCCCAAAGGCGCACCGCGTGCTGTCCTTCTTCCCATCTTCTTCCTGCTCTGCCCTGGCCACAATGTGTTGTCCTCGGTCAGGGCCAGGCCCAAAGCGAAAACGAACGAAGACGACGTCGACGTCGACGTCGACAACGATGACGATGAGGCGGCAAATGCGTTAAGACGATTTTATGTAAATGTTTTTCGTGCTCATGTTTTAAGTGTGTTTGCCTCTCCGATCCGGCAAAAAAGGCAACGACCGTCGCGACAACACAGCAACAGCAACAGCAAAAGCAACAACAAAGGATAGCGCAGGTTTCGGCTGTGCCTTCATTGTGCCTGTTCATTTGGAATTTTATTTAAAATGGATTATGCCGCCTGTGAACAGCACCAAAAGAATACAAAAACACCAACAACAACGAAAAAAAAAAAACAAGGAAAAGACAAAAGACAAGACTGCGACAACCAACGACAACGACAAAGATGCAAAGAAGCTTTAATACTCTCGCCAAAAAATGGGAAAATAACAGAAAAAGAAATGGAATGTAAATGAAATGAATTTCATGGCAATATTAAAATTATTATTTATGAATGTTTACTGCCGCCACCTCACTCTCCCACAACTTTCTTATTAATTATTGTATATTGTGTTTTTATGGCAATTATTTGATTTGAGCTTTCTGTTTGACTTGTTTCAAATTAACATTTTATTATCAATCGATGTGTTTGACGCTTGTCAATTGATTTATTTGATGTGCTCTAATAATAATGTGTATTCTCAGCTTACTGACTGAGTTATCGTGCGGCTGATAAGAGTATCCAATGGATGCAATGCTGATTCTACGCTCTTGTGTTTTTGCTTGTCGCGGCATTTAGAGGTGTTTATGTTTATGCGACAAAAAGTACCGCAGCTCCAACCAAATTTCATGCCATACTTTCTTATAGTGTGTAGCCAGCCTCTTTTGCGTTTTAAAGCAGGGCTTAGAGTTGAATTTAATGAAAGGCGAAATTGTTATTTGACTTCACAGCAGCAGCAGCAGCAGCAGCTTGGCATCGGCTATAAATCTCCATATTGCGACGGCGGTCTCATGTGTGTGTGTGTGACTCTCATCAGGCAATTATCTATCGCAGCCTGGCAGAGAGATTGAGACAGTGGGATGGGGGGCTTTGAGTAAATCAATATGCGTTTTATATGGGCACAGTTTACGGCGAATAACGCATTAAATTGTATGGCTAAATTTCATTTGATTGTGAAATCGTGCGAGTCGTCGTCGCGTCTGGCGTTTGCCGCCATATCCTTTTCAGTCCGTGTCGACGACGACGACTGCATAACTCTTTCATTTATTAACCATTTCCTGCGATTCACGAGACGCCACTCCCACTCTCATTCCCTTCCCTCTGACTGACGCTGTGTGTGTGTATCGAACCAACAAAGGCGCCAGGCGATGGCAAATCGTTGACAATGCCAGCTGGCGTGATAAGCCATTCATTACGATTATTACGGTGGGTAGCATGTGTGTGTGTGTGTGTGTGTGTGTGAGTGTAGGAGCGCATGTGTGTGTGTGTGTGTAGATTGAAGTTGGCTCGACTCGCCATGCCGAGCTGGCAAATAAAAAATATTGCTGATAGGAGTAAAAATTTTCATACTCATTTATTTTTATTTACTGCGCGCAATTTGCACATAAAAGCTGAGCAAAAAGACGACGTCCCGTGTTCAGCTGTATGTGAGTGTGTGTGTGTGTGGGTGTTCACTGCTGTGTTCCGTGTGAAAGGGTTCTCAAATCTCTGACTTTGACACAAGTGAAAATATCGAAAAATTATGCGTGGCTATAAAGGCGACGCACGGCGATGGCGATGGCGTTGGCGTCGATGTCGATGGCATTGTCAATATTTAAGTTTTGACATTGTTATGACAGCAACAGCAACAACAACAACAACGACCAGATGAGGAGGAGTTATAATGGGGAGGCGCTTGTCGTTTATGGTTGGGATGGGTGGAGCACATGTGGGGTTAATTTATGGTGTTCATGTATGCAAATGTTGTCATAAATGTCGACAATTTTTTGGAATTTCATTTAAGAATTATGATCGTGTGGACTCGCTTGAGTACTACAGCCGAGAACGAGAGGGTGCTTAATTCTACCATTAAGTACAACAAACTGTCTTTAATTGAGGATCTCACAGCTCACCCAAAACTCTGCAGTTTACGGCTGAGAGCAGCAGACCGGCCGCAAATTGCTGCTGGCAGACGCCCAAAGGAAACCTCAGCGAAAATTGCTGCCTGGCGCCGGAGACTGGTTAAAAATGTATGCTGGCTATGTGTGTGCGGCATGTGGCAGCAGGAGGCATTTCATTTGATTTCATAAAATGCTGCCTTCGAAATGGAAAATCACAAGACTTTTGGCCGCACCCAAAAAACTAACAACCAAAGCAGCTGCTGGGCGTATACGCAATTTGTTTTATTTGTCTCTCTTTCTCTCTCTCTCTCTCTCTGTATAAAGTTGAAAGCGTTCGGTAGTTGAATCAAACTGAGTGAAAGAGTGGGGTTGAGAGGGAGAAAGAGAGGGTGAGAAATAGGAGATACTAACAGAGTGACCGACGACCGGCTTAATTTGGAACTTGGAACTCGGACTTGGAACGTGCATTTTGGCTTTAATTTGCGATTTTCCGCTTGTTTTGCCAATTAGGCGCCAGTTGACTTTTGTCGACTTTTCCACCCAAGCGACAGGCGACAACCAACGCTGCTTTTTGGAAATTTCGCAATAAATTAACTGTGCAACTCTTAAGTTTTGGCCAACTCGTAATTTTAAGTCGGATTAAAATTGATTCAGTATAAACAAACAAAACGAGAACTTTCACAAAAGAGATTTAACATTTAATAACAGTCGCATTTATACCCTGCAATTACGTAAATGGTGAAGAGTTTGATGTTACATCAATAAAGGGAATTTAATAAAAATAAATTAATGTGCATAGAGACACAATATTCTTTTAAATTTCTTAAGGTAGAGTATTAGATAGTCGCGTCACCAGCTTGACAGCAATTTTCTTAACATTTTCGCTTACTTTATTTCATTTTTCGTTATTATTTCTGCTTTTTTTTGTCGCATTTGTTTGCCAACTTTAATTTACTTTGCCCAACTCTCTGCGCGGCCGTAGACGAGGCGAAATGTGAGAGCGCGAGCTCATAAATTTCAAATCTGTTTCAATTTTCATTGGCCTTTGTTGTTGTTGTTGTTTCTGCTGTTACTGCTGTTGCTGTTGTTCCCATAAGCTTGTTTATGTTGCCAGGCAAGTGAAAGTTAATACGCGTGCGAAATTTTCAGGCACTTTTAGCACACGGTCCCCAAAAAGGAGAAAAACGAAGACGAGCAAGAAGCAAGACGTAAGAGCGCAAGCGAAAGGAAAAAAATATGAAGCTAAACTTTAGCAAAGGAATTATTCTTCATATGAGATGACATCAGCGCGTATATAGTTGCATTCCTCACATGTGTATATACATATGTCTGAGTGTGTGTGCGTGTGTGTGTGTGTGTGGGAGTGTCTGTACTTGCTGCCTGTATCAGTGGTAAAGTTTCAAGACCGGCATGAATACTCGTGCTTTGTGCGATAAGGAGAATAACAACAAAAAATGAGTAACGGCCCGCAGACTTGGCGTCTTCTCTCTATCTACGTAAATGGGTGTGCGTACTTCGGTGTGTTTGTGTGTATGTGTGCTCAAGGCTATGCGGGATGGAAAAGAATGCCATTTTCCAAGCGGGCTGCAGCAGTTACAGGAATGCAATAAAAAACTTTTCAGACAGCCAGCAGCAGCAGCAGCGAGTATGCAAATGCAAATTCTATGAGCAATAAACGCGAGACTTAAACCTTATACCAATCTCTTGCAAGATCTGGCGGCGATATTAAAAAGCATGCACGCTAAGCCTCTTCGGGCTCATTGTGTGTGGAACCTGTGCCGCCAAAGAAGTCACAACAATTGACTGACTTCGGTGCGCCGAAGTGTAACAACAACAGCAACAGCAACAACAACAACAATAACAAAAAATGCTGGCACTAATCCCAGCTTAGAAACTTTTGCTTTATTTTAATAAAATCGACAGAGAAGCAGTTCCCCCCCAAAAAAAAAAACTGAAAGTAACGAAGAAATATGCCACACGCAGTTGGGTAACGAAGCCATTGGCGAAATGCGCGACAGGCACGACACAGCTGCAAAGAGCATGAGCATGAGAAGCAAGTCCAAATGAAGTTTAAGTTGTGCCATCGTCGTCGTCGTCGTCATGCTTGTCGTCATTTGCGGCTAAAAGGAAGGAAGAGCGACCGCAAATTGTACGCACTTGTACGTATGCTTCTAGTACGTGGGGCACTCACCAGAACAATGCCAGAACAGTGGTAATAAAGGGCCGAAAGCAGCCGGAAAGAATTGCTCAGTAATTTAATTTAAGCATGCGGATTGTTGATGCAGGGAGCGAGGGAAGAGACCGGGCCGAGGCGTCAGTATTAGTGGTGCGTGCTCCATAAGCCGAAATGTCAATATTTGGCTATGCTACGCATTAAACCCGCCACCAAATGCCAAAGCATGTGCTTCCTTTGCATGTGTGTGAGTGTGTCTATGTGTGTGTGCTTGTCAGCGGACATTTAAAATATATTTTTTTTTTTGCCGCCAGTTGTTGCTCCCTCTCGCTCCTTGGCTTCGATACAACACTCTGTGGCATATGTATTGCCAAAACCCGCGGCGAGAGCGGAAATTAGCAAACGATTTAAGCGCAGGAGGCAGCGAGACAACACGGCGTATGCGTGTTATTTGATTTTCTTTGCTCGCAGTGCGTACGTTTTTTTTTTTTCACTTGCTTGCTTCATTGCTGGCTCACATTTTCTTTAACAATTTCCTGTTATAAACAAATCAAGGATGTAATAACGCAGTTCAATGCGCGCACTTTGAGAGCAAAAATGGTTGCCAAGTAGCCAACCAGCCAGTCAGCCAGAGGGGTTGAGTTTGCCGCACTGTTATTGAAAGTAAATGTCGCTGATTATAATCTTAAGAACTGCCGACTCGTTAATGGCCGAGTAAAAGCGTACGCATAGCATATCCTTTTTCGCTAGGACCTGGGCCCCATTAGTTTCGATTTTTTTCCTAGGGCTGCTTTTCTTTTGCTACTCTTTTTGGGGTGTTCTACGTAAAAATGTAAAATTTCTTGGATAACGAAAAAGGCTAGGCACTCACACACGCACAGGCACACTCAATATACATATACTCAGTCACTCATACGGTCGCAATTTAAAGGCATGTGTAAGTACAGCAACAATAACAACAAGGACAGACTTTAAGCAAAGCCAGTCAAGTGTATGAAATGTAACAAAGACCTAACCAAAATTACAAACACACATCCCAAGCACATATACTCACGCACAGGCACACGCACACACACTCAAATGCCACTCACACGTACTGGAAAATAATGAGAAAATTTCAAAAGTGTATGTAGTACACATATGTATGTATGTATGTCTGTCCATCCACTTTTGATATTTTCTTTTCAGGCCTTCGGGGCTCACCCAGCTGAATGTCAACTTAAAGCTCTTACAGCTGCTGCGCTGGTCGCCAACAAATATATGGATGAGAAGTGCCCAGACTGAGTGACAGACGAGCGCCTAGCTCTGGCTTGACATGGATACTGATGCCGACTACTGACTACTGACTACAGTTGTGAATGCTGAATGCCGGGGCCTTCACTTCGTTTGCTTTAAAGTACCAAAGACCGGGGCTAAACCGACGCTAATGAGCTACTTAGGCGATGACTTAAGTCATTATTGTGTGGGCGTTTGCACATCGTGACATTACACATACGCAACGTTTGCTCGGTCACCTTTGGCAGCAGTTTTGATCTCCCCAGCCCCAGTCCCCTTAATGTGTGAGCATGACGCCGTCCAACGTCAACAACTTGCTGCCCTTAGGGGATGGAAAATTGTGCCTTTGTTTTGCTACAACTTTAATTCGGTAGAACTTCTTGTTATGCTCCTTTCTGGCCATTGTGTGATTCGTTGTTCGTCGTTGTTCGGCCACAAAAATGGCATATAATATTCGATTAATATTTCAATAAACTGTGTGCCCTTTTACGGATTACAATAATACGATCCTTTTGTGCATGCTTGCTTGGGATCACAAAAGCTGCTGGATGGCAGGCAATAAACGGACGGAAAGGACGACGCTTAAGGAACTCGGGCAGCGTTTTTGTTTGCCATATGCTCTCCGTGTTGGCAAGGAAATAATGCACTAAATTATGTACTTAGTAACAATGCTATGGCTATTGAAAAGCTTCTGCTCTCTCGCTCCTTTGGCTCTTTTATTCAAATTGCGTAAATTGCGAGCGTTGCCCATTGGCTGATGATGATGAACAAAAGGCAGCTGATTTGCAGATCAGCAGCGCCGCGGGATTCATTAGGCTGCCAAAAATAACAACAGCAACCACAGCAGGTCACACGCACACACACACACACACACACACACACACATACAGTGTAGCAGCCACACGCAGACAATTCATGCGTAATTGCCAACACCTCATTAGGCAAATGCCGCATAAAAGCAGCAGCAACTTTGCATTAATCAGCGCTCGCAACATTTGAGAATGAAAACTTTCAGCAGTTTGTTGCCTCATCAGCTTCACGCGGTTCAGCACCCCTTGCCCCCGCCCCCGTCTCTATCTCCCGACCGTTCATCAATTAAATGCGTCTGTCACAATGTTTACACAAGCATGTGGCACGCACACCAAAAAACAAATCCAAAGAGAACTCGCCTGCTCTCTCCAGGCCAAAATAGACGATGCCAAATAGTTTGGCAACAAAGGTGGCTGAGCGAGCGAGCAAGCGAGAGTTAAAATCAACGACATAATTCTCTAAAATGTGATTTTATTAATTAAATGCGACAGGCAAGTGTCAAATTAGCGACAGGGCGTGGTCGTCCCCTGATCCCCTCACCCACCAATCCTCACTGTTGTGCGGCTTGTGCTGCGGTTCAATGTGCTGCGAATGTCAACGTCGTCGTCGTTGTCGTCGTCGACAACGACAACAGTGTACAACAATTTTAAACATGTCAACATGGTGTCATAATTAAAATGTTCGCCAGGCCATGCCACTTGCTGAATGTGTGTGTATGTGTGCTGCGAGTATGTCTGTGTTTGTTTGCCTTGTAGTTGTGTTGTGCCTTCCCTCTCTCTGTGTGTGTGTGTGTACTGTTCGATTCGCTCGCAAATTGGAGGCTTAAATTCGCGACCTCCATCGCCTAGAGGCGTTTCCTTTGTAAATGCCAGCGTTTTTGTTTGATTTACCATTGGGCGGCATTTTTAATGATGGGCCGCGTCTGGCATTCAACCCAACAGCACCAGCAAAGCAGCAGCGCAAAAGAGAGTGGAAAGAGTTTTGGGGGCAACTTATTTGAGTTTGAGTTGCTGGTTAGCTGATTGGTTTTGCGGTTTGGGTTTCAGCGACATTTTGTACCCATTTATTAGGGGTTCAAATGACTATGCTACTAATTGCACATCTTTTCCCTGGCCCCGCTTTATTGAATGTCAGACGTTGTCAGTTGTCAGTGAGGATTACACCTTTAAGAGTGACATATAAGGCTTTATTTTTCTTGGTATTACAATTATGAGCAAGTTCTCAAGAGAGATTATTTCACAAAATGATTCACAATGTGGCTACCAAAAATAAATATATTTTTTGCACATAATCATATATGCAATCGTTCTCGTTTTATAAAAATAACATTCGTGTATGGTGTGTGCTGTTAAAATAAATACATAAATAGCATACGAAAATAATATGCTAATAAAAGATCAAAAGTCCTATAAAAATTGAAATTCACACACACAAAAATACATTTAAATAAACATGAATTGTGCCAGAATATTTCGCAAGCTTTGTTTGCACGAATTTCAAAACATAATCAGCTTTATTTTGTTTGCCTTGAACCAACTATTAATATAACTTAAAATGGAACAAGTTAAAGTGCTCTGGCATATTTTTTTATACTTTAATTCAATATAATCTTAATGCAGTTGCTTGGTTAATTAGTTAATATTGTTTACTAAGAACATCTTTGCTTTTCTTTCGATTATAGATTGTTGCCCTTTAACCTATCAGAAAATTATTACAATAAACAGGAAAAACAATAATTCAAGCAAAAGGTAATCGCATTTGACCTTTAGATTTATTGTGCTTGTGTGTTTACCTCACTACTCTAATATATTTATCTTGTACGTCGCGTAATTTATGATGATTGTTCACTTTTGCCTACGGCATATCGCTTTAAAACAGCATTTTATTTTTGTTATGCATATTCACGACTTTCCGACTTAAATTTAAAGCGCCTTTGGCACCAAAACGTGAAAAAAACAAGTAGGAAGTTACAGTCGAGTGTGCTCGACTGTGAGATACTCACTAACCATTTGGAATAATAGCAAAATAATGCGGTATTATTCAGAAAATACAATAAATTAATATACCAAAAATACAAAAGTATACCGAGGATATTTGATATATTGTACTACGTTTAAAATGTACCATAAAGTTGAAAAGTATTACGTTCAAAATATACCATAAAGTAAAAAATATACACGACGTTTTTTTGCAATTTACATTTTTTCTTGAAGAATTTCTACACAAGTGCTGTATTACAGTGTTTTAATACCCTTCAACCCAATGTGAAGTGGGTATAAAAATCGTTGGCCAACTAACTGAGCCAGCGACCAGCAGTTGGCTGCACGTTATCCTGGCCACTTAGTCTTGATTAATGTGTCGCATTTACCCGGCACCCGGCACCCAGCACCCAACAGCCGGACGCTTAACGGACAATGGCCAACACCCAATGACCGAGCAGGAAGAAGCACACTAAACTCATGCACCCGTAAATAAAAGAGAGGCGCCTCTTTCTCACTGACCAATGTCCACACAAATGAGCTGGTTTTTATTGTCTCAAGGTTAATTTGAATGGCAAAACTTACATAAGCAGAGTGCCCCACAGCCGATCACTTTAATGTAGATACATGTGTTTTTTGCTCCGCACTTTATTATAATTCGTATTATTTATTTATTGTCTTTTTTTCTGGCTGCTGCCATCGGCTTTTTTGCTGTCTTGCTTTATTATTTACTGCGGAACGAATAAAAAATTAATCAAATTTTTGTTGTGGATGCTACGATACGCAGAATACGCGAAATGTTCAGCGTATAAACGACGAGTGTTGTTTGTTTTCGTATTGGGGTAGTAAGTAAGCAAGTATTTATCATGGATTGCCATAAATATTACTGCAGCTTATCTTGACACACAAGCACTGGGCAGCAGCGATTTAATTGAAATTCAATTAAATTGCCCAAAGGCAGCTGGCATTTAATAACTCGATGCGATGCTGCTAGTGCTGTTGTTGCAATTGAGCTTTGCTTTAGGTTGCTTCAATTTTGTGTATGCTCTGCATATTTCCCCTGCCAATGCATCTGCTGGGGCATGTGTGTTGGCCCGTCAGTCAATCAGTCACTGACACATTGATTGAATGCTGCGCTGCGTTACTGCAGCCTGAGCTCAGCTGGGGCAAACCCATACACACACATACACACACACACACACACTGACTCTCACTCTGACACTCTTTCACTCTCATTCTATCTCTATCTGTGATGTGTGCCTGACAGACTTGAATGCCTGCTTTTGCCCTCTGCTCCATTCGTCGCATACAATTTGTGGCAAAATTTAAAGCATTTTCAAAACGAAACTTCGACAACAGTCAGCGTCGGGTTGCTAACTGGGCTCAGAGGGGGTTGGAAGGGGCTGCAAAATGTTGTGCCTTGTGGCACGTTGCCCATGTTGCCGCTGTCAAGGAATCTCTCTTGTGAATTTTCCAGCCAGCTTGCTACGTAGGGGAGCGGGGAGCGCCACACATTCATAATGTGGGCAAGTATGTGCTAGTGTAGAGTATAGTAACTATGTGCGCGGGGGTGAAGAGCGGTTCGAAAAATGTAAATGTATGCACGCATTTACTTAAACAACGACTGAAAGAGACAGCAACTGAGAGGGTAGACAGAGATAGCGATAGGGAAACACAGAGAGAATGTGGCTAGGACCCGCATGATAACACGCATATCTTGATGGGTTATTGCCTAGTTTTTTGGGTACTGGCTTGAAGCGAGCCTTCATGTGATTTAGCGATTTCGGAGGGAGCCAAGCAAATTAGAAGGCAAAACTCATATGCATAAATATTTGTGTGGGTTTATACACTGCGTGACTTTGCGACGACGACGACGCACCGCGGCATTTGCCGTAGATCCAATAACAATGCGAACCAAAATGGGCCGACAATTGTGCTGGCAACTGGCAAGTGGCAAGTGGCAAGTGGCGAATGGAGAATGAAGAATAGAGAGATGAAGACGAAACGAAATTTGCATAGGGGGCTGCCTCGAATTTCTGTGTTTTGCATATTGACAGACACAGTCAGAGTGTGCGGGACGCGTTCACTTTATTGTTTGCAAATACGCAAATGGGCAGCGTTTGCCGTACTTGGGGAGATGCTTGAAATGGGGAGATGAGGAGCTACGGCGGGCGGCATTGTGATGCCGTCAATTGCCACCGACAATTGGCGTCAATTTCAAGTGGCGGCTGCTGCACTTACCTCGCACTTTGGCAGATCACCCTCGGGCATCTTGACCTTCCAGCCGAGCAGCGGCGGAATACAGATGAGCGCGGACATAATCCACACAGCCGTAATCATGACAGCGGCACGGGCGGGTGTACGGGATTTCAGATAGTCGACGGCCTTTGTGATGCTCCAGTAGCGATCCAGCGAGATGAGGCACAGATTCATAATGGACGCGGTGCACAGCAGCACATCCATGGCCGAATGAATGTCACACCACCAGCTGCCAAAGATCCAATAGCCCATCAGCTCATTGGCCAGCGAGAAGGGCATAATGATCAATCCCAGAAAGAAATCGGCGACGGCCAACGAGGCAATGAACCAGTTCTGTATGTTCTTCAGCGATTTCTCGGTGGCAATGGCAATGATCACCAGCATGTTGCCCACCACAATGATGATCATCAGTATGGTCACAATGATCGATGCAATCACAATGTGCGTCAACGTATAACCACTGGGATAACGTCCATCCCAATGCACCTCGGTGGCATTGCTGCTATTCCCCAGTAAGCCACCGAGTCCGCTGCTCTGGTTACCCGTCGTCTGATTGTAATAGCTGCCCGCCAGCTGGAGACTGTTGTTGTAGAAGCTGCCATTGAGCAGGTAGATCGTGTCATTCACCGGCGACTGCAAATCCAGCAGATTCGGCAGCTGCACTTGACCATCGACTGTCACCAGGGGCGGATTGAGGGTGCCACTTGAACTGGAGCTGGAGCTGGAGATAGTGCTGCCAATGGCAGCTGCCGCCAGTGTGGCAGCTGTGGTTGTTGTTGTGCCACTTGTGAAGACGGCGAGGAAATCATCGGTGCTGATGTTGCCCGTGTTGATGCTTGCCTCCACCTTGGCGTAGTCCATCTTGGTGTAGTTATTTTTATTGTTGTTTTTAATTTGATTCTATCTCTGTCTATCGTTTGATTGGTCCCATGCTGGCGCACTCAGTTTAGCTTTCGCTTAGAGATATTTATAATAAAATTCTTTTCGTTTTTTTTTTGTTGGTTGGGAAAATGTTGGGGAAAATGCGGCCGGCAATTTCGAATTCCTTTTGCGCGTAGTGAGTGAGTGTGAATTGTATTCAGAGTGTGTTTCCGCTAACACCCAATTAAATCTAACAATTTATCTAATAATGCCTAAGCATAGTTTTGCGATTCGCAAATTATTCGATTATGTTTTACCCGTTTTGCACCGAAACTTGTGTTTTTTTTTGTTGTGGTTGTTGCTATGTGCGTGGTGCGCGTTTATTTATTTATTATTTTAAATTTTTCTTTACGCTTGCATCGATCACGTCGAACGAAACGCGCGCGCGACTTTTTAATTAATTATGTATATGGTTGAATAAAACAACACATACATACGTATACACATACATTCATATATAGTAGATATCTAGACAGATAGATAGGTAGAGAATCACATAACATACATAGATATACGATATACACGAATACAAATAGAAAAAGACTGCCCGCTAATTATGTGTGTTGACTATTTACAATTGGGGCTCATCGCCTTGGCGGCATATGATCCCCACGATCTGAATCTCGATCTTGATCTGGATCTCATCGATCTGCTCGAACGGCTGGCAAACAATTATTCACATAGCGTCCACTGTCTCGTCCCTCCTCACTTTGGACTTCGCTTCGCACTTAGTTTTTGTTTTGTTGTTGATTTGCCCTTTTTGCACACTCGCGGTTTTCGATCAACAGTTTGTAAATTGATTCGATTTCATTTAATTTGATGGCAACGAATCGTTTTTGTATCTTTTGTTACTCATTCACTTATTTCGATCAGCCGGCTATTATTCTTTTTTTTGTTTATTTACAAGCTGAACGCGCGCAACGAATTTTTAGTCAATTCAATCGGGCGTGTGCATAACTTGGCTCAACTGATTGCGCTGGGAACTGTTGCCCGTTCTTTTGGCTACTTTGGTACTTTTATTTTGAAGTACTTTTGGCTACTCGGCCAGCTGACGCGTCCGCGACACGTTCGCACCGCTGGAAATGCACATCTTAACTGAATATAGCCCAACAATTTTTGCTACCAAATTCGTCTTTCACACGCAGCGCAGCTTCTATTGCCGCTGCCACCGCCACCGCTGCTGCCTCGTTGCTTCGGCTCCTCGACGACTTCGACATCGTCGTCGTTGTTTCGCTTCATGTTCGGCACGTTCCACTCTGATGGGGAAATTCACTCACTGAACGAAGGGAAATTGTCTCTTGTTGGTGTTTCATTCCCGTTTCGTTTCGTTTTGTGTGAGTTTTGTTTTTGTTTTGATGTTTGTCCCAGTGCCCTAAACCTAAACCCAAAACCAAAAACCTAACTGAGCCCATTTGTTGCAGCACTTTTCACGTATTTCATTTCGTTGTTGCACCTTTTGGCATTTGTATCTGTGCGTTTGTGTGCGTGTGTGTGTGTGTGTGTGTGTTTTTGCTACAAATGTTAGCCATGCCAACGATGCCCATGTGTGCGATGCGGCCTTTTGTTTACATTTTTATTTTAACCCACATTGCTGGCTTTGTTTTGCCCAGTAAAAGTTTGGGCAGTTTCACCTTTAAATACTCCACACGATTTGTGACCAGTTAAAGCTAAGCAACCCACTCCAGTCGAATGAAGCCATCAAAAGTCGTGCGGGTCGACTTTGAACCACCTTTATATTTAAGAATATATATACTTAAAGTGGGTAGGTGGATAACAGTCGGCATATCACGCACATTATGCGCGATAGTCACGTGCCTGGATCACATAATTGAAAAGCCAAGTTGGGCGTATGCGAGTATCAATCGGGGCTGGCAACAAACAGGTTGTTGCTCCAGCTATCTGTGGCTAGGCAATGCAATCAGCTAGAAATTATTATGATAATGAAAAGTTCAACGCACATACTACACTTCAATTCAGTTCGTCTGGAAGTTCTTTATGAGCAGCGCCTTGAAAGTATGCAGCATATTTTGCTGCCTCTACTTCTGCTTCTGCTTCTTGTGAGTGCGGCGATGTATACACTGCGTATGAGTTATGCGAGTTATTTGATTATGTTAAGCATACGCTGTGCTGTGCTCGACTTTGCTGCTGCTGCCGTTGCTGCCACGCATAATTTCAAATTACATACGGCAAAGCAACATCAACATAATAAATCTGAAAAGGGCCGTCGACTGACAAACAAGCAACGACTGAGCTGTTACAGCAGCAACTTATTTGCCGTGACGGCCACACACACACACACCCGCACACACCCGCACAACCTCAGTCAAGTGACAAATGCCGGAAAGAGTAAGCAGCCAGCGACAGCAACATCAACATCGAACTGAGAGAACGGGCACTCATCGTCAACGCCTGACAGAAGATTGCTTGTCAAGCGCTGATTATATTAACTGCCTATGGTCTTATACGCCCTTGCACACACACACACACATAGTCGCACGCACACCTCCACTCGCAGCAGTAGAAGTGTGTGCGTAAAGCCAATCAGTGGCACACGCAGGCATCAAATTGCGCATACGCCGCATAGGTTTTCCTTAGTCTAACGTCAGAGATAATGCGCAAATCTCTCAAATGCGCATGCATTAAATTACAAGCAAACAATCATACACTCACACACACGCAAACACTCTTGCATATTTGTGCCTTGCATGTTGCATGCCTCTTTGCAACTGCAGCACGCACAATGTGTGCCGCTAATGGAGCCTTCATCTTGCGACTAAATGCAAACGTTGCCATTGAAGTTGGTCGTTGTGCAAAATCTAATTTTAATTCGCCGCACGTTTTGCATAATGAAATCGGATTTGTGGGCGTCGGCGGCTATGCTAAACTGCATGGGCGTGGCCAAGTCGCAAAAATCGAGCACTCTAAGCTTTCATTTCGTTGCAGAACTTGTCAGGCTGCTGGCGCTCATTTCTCTTCTTTTTTTTTTGCGTTTCGTTTCGTATTTTTGTCATTATATGACTGGGAATAGGAGCGCAAGCTGAGGGACTCAATGGCTGACTGTAAGAGCCCGGCGAAACGAAACGTAACGTAACGAAACATTTCTATGCAGGCTCAGTTGAAAAATGCGCAAATGCAGCTCGCTAATGGCTGCGAATATTTTATGTGCGCTTATCATTCGCATTAGCTGGCAAAATTGTTGCTAAAAGCTTGCCATATGCCAAGGGAGAGAAGCAAACAAAATGACTGCTGCTGTGGGGTATCCTACGGCATTATCCGTGTAGCCACTGGCAAATGGCAGTGGCAAGAGCAACAGCAACATCGACAGCGACAGCAACTGCTAGGGCCCCCGGAAATTGCGTTACTCATACGCACCGTGGCGCTTCACTCGATGCATTATCTTAATTTAAAAGCACAGCACAACAACAGCAACACCGTTGTATAGATATACAAGAGCAAACACAACATTGGACAGGCAGGAGCAGGCAAGTAAGCAAGTTGGCTGGCTGGCAGGCAACTCATGTGCCGTGTTTTAGTTTCATTAACTCGGCTGAAAACTCATTTATCAAACTGTCAGCGGCAATTATTTATGCCTGCCTCACACTCACACACACCCATGCTTCACTTCTCCATTTAGCTCTCAGCTGTCTCAGTGCGGTTCATGTGCAGGGCGCAACAAAAATTATAGAAAATTATCAGTAAACCAAATAACAATGCGAAGCGCAAATGCGTCTCAATTTTTATAGCCGCTACCCGTAGAGTAGAAGGGTATTATAAATTTGTGGAGGTAGGAAATTCATATCACAGATTAAAAAAACATCTCCGACCCCATTAAGTATATACATTCTTGATCCGCATCAACAGCAGCGACAATATACTCATGTCTAAATGTCCGGCTGACAATCTAGTATATTTTAAACTTTCTGGTACATTTTGAACATAATAGTGTATCAATATACCGTATAAAGCCTAGGGTATATTTAGTATTTTTCAGTATAAAGCATATCTTCAGTCTACAATATAAAGTCTGTAGTATACTTTAAAAATTTTCGCTATAGTATATTTTTGTCTTTTTCGTTATAAAGCCTTTGGTATATTTATATATTTTCGGTATATTGATTTGGTATATTTTTAGAATAACACCTTTTATTGAAAATGGGTAGCGCGTATTTCACAGTCGAGCACACCCGACTGCAGATTTCTTACTTGTCTTGACTGAAAATAACAATCAATTGAAGTTAAATGCGCAACAAAATGAAATTAATGGGTAACCTTTGGAAAGGCGATAACATCGCGACCCTTACCATTTATAGGCAAAGCATTTAAAGTTTTAATCTCTTGATGCGTTTATTCGAATGGCCTTTGCTTTGTTGGCCTTTTCCGCTCTCTGCGTTGCTCTCTGTCTTTCCGGGCTGCCCATTAGTCCGATAATTAGCCTCCGGCCAAAAGTGGGCAACACGTGCGCCCAATGACAACTGACGACTTCACTTCACAAACAAACACACAACAAAGTTCTTCGGGGCGGGCAGGAAAGGATGCCTCAATCTCGACATGGGTTGTGGCAAGTGCATGTAGCATGCGCCTCGGGGCACACAACATATCAAATTTGCTGCTCAGCCGGGCAGACAAACAGGGCCAGCATCGTAATGCTAATGCAAATCACTCTGAATTTAACAATGTTTTCAGTAACGAATTTCTTATTGAATATTATTTAAGCTACTGCATTAAAGCTGAGTGTGTGTGTGTATGTGTGTGGCGGCAAAGTGTGCCATTGTCAGTTGCCATAAAATTTATGCGCCTAATTACTTGCCGTTTTCTTGGCAACTTTTCATAGGATGCCGGGATGGGGGACAGCAGCGACATCATTTATTATTTTTATTTACACAACACACAGCAACAACAAACCATTTATTGACACGACAACCCAGCCGACGGCTGTGGCCTTAGTTAAAGTGAAGTGGATCTTGTTGGGTGGATGGGGAGGAAGAGAGGATGCGAGGAAGGGGAGGTGGGTACAACCAATAAGGAGGACGTTTTTGCCATAAAGTGCCATTAATCTTAAGGCGAAGTTGTGCAGCTAATTGTGCCGCATTCGGCGAGTCTGGAACGTCACAAGGTCAGACAAAGAAAGTGCTTGGAGTGCGTTGGCATATCTGACATAGCGAACGATTCTTGTGCTGGCCGACTGAGCAATCATAAAAGGTTCGTTCTCGACATTAATGCGTTTAATGTCCCTCAAAATTTGTGTGAACCAGACCAGGCCAGGCGAGGTGAGGCAAGGCGAAAGGCGAAAGGCAACAGCATGTAGCCAGGTAAAATGCTTGGAGTTATTTATGTGAATACAACACAAAATGCGAATAGCAAAAAACGAAAAACGACGTTGAAATTTGCCTACATATTACACTTAACAAAATTTTTAATTAGCTGCGCCGACAACAAAAACAAAACAAAGCCCGAAAAAGGGGCCGCCAACAAAAGCGACACGGGCACAAAGGTCGTTGTGTGGTCTCAAGCTCGAGCTCGAGCTAGAAGCCCTGAGCTGTGGCACGGTGGCACGGTGGCATGGTGGCAAAAAAAAAGGGATAAGGACGAGGCAGAGTGTGGCGTGGCGTGTCCGGTGCTATGGCAAAAGCAAACATGAAAACTTGGACTTTCAAATGGAGCTCTTCTCGACGCCATCAAAAATCTGCGCCACTTTTTGAACAGTTGCGTTGCGTTTCCTGCGTCTGTTTCTGCTTCAGCTTCTGCATCTGCTTCTGTTTCCAGCTTTTGCTTTTGCTTTTACTTTTGGCTCGCCGTCGACGCCGTTTGCCTCTGTTGCCGACTAGCCAGCAATCCGTCTGTCTGCCTTTGGCCTTTTTCATAGTTCCCATTGTGCTTGCTTTTTTTGTAACTGCTGTTTTATGGCAAATTTTCCAAGCCGACACGAAAATTCGCAACACAAAGCGCCCGCGGCTGTGGAAACACAAAACCCTATGACTTAATTAGAATTTTGTGTAGCTGTTACCGTTGCTGTTTCGCATACCCTGTAATCAAGTCGGGTTAAGGGGTATATTTCTGAGGAGTGCTGAGCGTATACTTAATTTTAAATAAGGAGTGAGACAAGTTGTTCGTACAAACCATTCTCTTTTAATATATAGTTTGATACTTTTAATGACACATTTCCTTTCCCTACGCTATCAATTCTTTAATGGGTATCTAGGAATCGTGACATTTATGCTGACAGCCAAAAGAGCAGCATATTAGGCGCACTTTGCCTTCAGACGCCCCGCGGATGGACGCTGCAATGACATGTGAACTGCATTTGGGCAACGCCAAAGAAGAACTTTAACGCAGGCAATTAGATGCCATAGTCGCAGACGTGAATGTGCGAATGTGTGAATGTGTGAACATGATTGTAAGTGTGCGAGTCTGTGTGTGTGTGTGCGTTGTGGCATTTGTGTAATTACGAAAATGGCGGTGAAACATGAATCCAGCAGCTCGCGTGTAATTGCCGTTGTTCTGTGACGCTGTGTGTTACATTGGTTTCGTGTACTAATTCTGATTCTGTCACCAAGCAAGCGATTTATTGCGTCCATTTCACAGGAGAGTGAAGAGTTGGGGCGCACAATCGGCTGCTAATCGAACTGATTTCGATGGAAATCTGTTCGTAGATATGACAAGTTTATCATAGTGCGTGTATTACGAGTATTATCTTTTGTATTTCATTTTTATGCTTGTCCACAAGTTTTGTGTAATCAAAGTGAATGCCGCCAGCTGCAGCCGGTTCAGTGTTCAGAATCTGCTCTCTGTTTGCACTGCTTTTGCCACAGTAGCAACAATAACAAAAAAATATACCCAAAATGGAAACTAATTTTGAATCTATTTGCATAAAGTGTCATCTGTGCAAGTTTCATATGGCCAGAGGGGGCGTCTGCTCTGCTCGGCTCTGTTCTGTTAGGGTCTGTTGAATTTGTTGCTGCCACCGCTTCCCTTCGACACTGCAAATATTTGCATGGAATTCAAGCTGTTTTTTTTCTCTCTTCTCGTTGCATAACAAATTCCGAAACTAATGCGTGCAACAAAGTTGTGAGTGCCTCTCTCTTTCTCTTTCACTGTGTCAGTCCCTGTCGACGTCTGTCGGTGTGTTGTTGCATTGTAAAACATGTGGAATTACAAGCGGCAACATTAAATGCAACATGTTCAGCTGCTGCAATTGCAACAACACTCAGTCATAAGGGTCAAATTGATGCCTGAATGCTTTAAGCGCCCACCTTAAGCCACGCCCACAATTTGAAAGCATAACCTAAGAGGTAGAGAACGCATTAGACACGCTCATAAGGCAGGCGAATGGTAAGTGCATCGTCATGGCTTTCAATTGATTTTCAATCAGCATTTGAAGTGAGCTTTCGTCCTTGATTGTGGCTTAGCTCACCTGATCACCTAAGCAACTTGGCAACTGGGCAACTTGGCAACTGGGCAGCTGGGCAACTCGACAACTCAGCAAACTTGACAACTGCACTGAAAGAGCGTTTGCAGCCAAGCTTCATTGACGGCGACGGCGTGGCTAAAAGGTTTTGCAGCCTAAAAGTCAAAGGTGATCTAGTAATTTGAACATTCCATTTATGTTCACCAGTTGCCAGCAGCTAATTTTGCGGCAATCTGTATTACGTACAGTTGAGTGCAACAAACGATGCTCGCTGCAAATTATTTGTTGCGGCAATTTGATTGCGTTCCAGAAGCATCAAACTGGTAACTGGTAACTGGCAACTGGCACACAAAAACAATCGCTGGCTGGTGAAAGTAAATTGAATTTTCTAAATAACTGCAGAGTGTTTGAAGAGTTGCCTGCAGTTGAAGCGCTGAGCGCTGAGCGTTTGAGCGTTGAGAGTTGATATCAACTCAAATCAAACAAAAATTCAATTAGGGTTCAAATTAATTGCATTGCTCTGCGAAACAATGCGAAACGTATCGCATCGCATCGCATCGCAACGTGGCGCATCGAAATCAATTTGAATGCAATGCCAACGTACGCGAACAAACGCGTGTGGCAAACGCTTAAATCGAGAGGATAACTGGATAACACTGGACTTAAAGATGCCTCAATTTTGATAATGTGGCTCGTTGGCTGGCTGCTCAAGTGTTTAACAACGGAGAGACTCACACATCGTTAACACTAAACTGTCGAAAAGAACAAAAAAGTTAGTCGTATTTAATGAACTTCCTGCTGTCGATTCAACCTTTCGACTTATGACCCAACAGTGTCTGTGTGTGTGTATGTGTGTGCTTGGCCATGGCAGTGGCCTCTTTTACTTGACCCTCGCTTCATTTGGTGCGAAAACTTTTCGCATACATGCATGAAACGTGCTGAAACTTAATTGGCGCCAACCAGGTGAATTCTGTTTAACGCTTTAATGGCAACAGCCCAACAACAGCAGCAGCAGCAGCAACAGCAGAAGATATTCGATACGAATTTATTGCTTTCCATTATGCCAGCCACAATTAATGAATGAGAATTCTCTGAAATAACTTGATGACTTGCTGTTGTTTGGTCGGTCGCTTGGCTTTTACTCCTTTAACATTCCATGGTTTTTTACTTTTTCCAGTAGACCAACAACAAATTCTGCACATTTTGCACTCCTTGTGGCCAGAATGGAAACTTTTGGTCATTTTGTACCGCAAAAATGTTGTTAACTGCTGCAAAGAGGCGACTGCAGCATTATTCTCTGTTGCCAGAAATGCATTAAGTGCGCCGAATTGCTTTCAAATTCACAAAAGTATTTTCTAGAGCAACCGCAAAGCTCTCTAGCTTTTAAGAGTTCTTCGGTCAGCTCATACTCGCAATTATAATTTGAATTATTAAATTGCATGAAGTGTGTGCTGATAAATGTGTAAAATAAAAAACACTTGTGCGTAATAGTTGCTTAATTAATTTAGGTATTTAATTAAATTACCAAACATTTAAAACAATTATTTGTGCTGCATTAAAGATTGCGCACAGTTTGAATTTTCAATTCAAGGATAGCTCATCTTTATATGCGGTTGAGCTAATTGAATTTGCTGCTAACAATGCAATCTAATTTGAAAGTGAATTTAGAGTTTCTATGCATTTTCTATAACAATTGTGACATATTTTGTCATTAAAATATTTTTAGCTAAAATCTGCAAAATCACATTTTTTATTGTGTATATTTTTTCAATTACTTTTTAATGCTGGCATAAATTAATTTGAATTAGCTTTGACAGCATTTAAATTGAAATTAACCAGATTGCATTTATGAACTGCGATTTAATGCATAGACAACATAATTAGCGAGACGCGTGCTGGAATCTAAGCTAAAACTCGAGCTTCAATTTCAATTTGAATTTCAATTAAAGGGGTTTTCACAAAAAAATGCGAACGATTCGAATCCAAACGCTACCCAAATCAAGCAAATCGGAGCCCCTCTATCTCCTGCTGTCACCTGTCGCAATTTAGGTGTCAGATTGGGTTGGTCGCTTCCCCTCCCCTGCTGCTTTTCAAAAAGGGTCCACTTTGTTGGCGTTTCGAGTTTCACGCGTTGCTCTCGCGCGTAATTGCAAATCTCGAGAGATGGCTTTTGGTGGCAGCAATCGGTCCCCATCGGGAGAATGCTTTAAAGCAAATGCTTTTTATGTTTGTGCACTTATTTCGAACGACATTTCTTTCGCCCATTTGTCAGAGTGTTTGATCTGTGTGTGTGTGTGTGTATGTGTGTGTAAGAGAGTCTTTACGGGGTCAGCCAAATGCAAATAGAATTGAATAAAGTCGTTAGGAATTATTTGACAAATATACGAATACGAATACGAATCTCGTTGGCTCTGCAGCAAATTCCTAAAGATATGCTGCTCTGGCTTAACGATTGCTGCCCATCAAGTAATTGAAAAATGCAGTTGAGACTGAGAGAGGAGAGAAACAGGTATTAGTTGAGGGTACAGGGAGTGGCAGATGCCTTAAGGTAAATCGGTGGCAACTTATCAGCCAAATCACAGCACACACAGAGCCACACAAAAGCAGGCTAGGCTTCCCCAAAGTACTTGTATAGTGGAACTCAAAGCGATAATGTAATGTAAGGCAATTTGTGCCAATAAATCAAATTGTCTCTGCGAGTCGACAAACTTCAGCCCTGCGAACTGCTGAGAATTGAGACAACAAATGGAATCAAAGTGGCTTCGATGGGGAGTGAGGAGTGAGGGAAGGGAGAGATAGCGATGCGAAAAGCCAAATGGGAATAACCAACGCACAGGCATTTGTATTGATGCTCCGCCTAATGCTGGTGATAAACTAAATCAACGAAAATTGGCTTACGACGCTAAGATTTTGAGTTATTGCATGGCAGCACACGCGACGTATGCGCAACATATCATTAGAGCGCCGCACATTAGCAACACGCCTACGTCCAACAAAATAGTCACAGTATGTATTCAATACACATTGGGTATTGTTATCTAGGGGTCGTGAGTCGGAGTCGGAAGAGAGGGGGGGGTAATCCTATGGGTCGTTGACTTGCAACTGACATAACTCACATTACTGTCATGCATCGGCCAAAGTTGACTCGCTCGCTCTCTCTCTCTGTCTCTCATACATAATTGGCGTGACAAGTTTGCGAAAATAGTGACAGTTGTTTGTCGCTAGCGCGAAATACTTTCCTGTCGTGGCGCCGCTTCACTGACTCGCAATTCTGTCGCACAAAAACTTTGACAAGCCTCCAGCATGCCGCATGCAGATTCTCATTGACTAACCGTGTGCTCTGCTCAGCTCTCGACTGCAGACGATGGATGAAGGGATGGCGGTCGGAAGCCAAGTAAGTGTAGTTCATACAAAGTTTGAAAGCATCCACCAGGACTTCATGCAGCAGCCCTACATGTGCGTCTTATCTGCTAAGCCGCACACACAGCGCATAGAGCACAACGCACAACGAACGAACCAACGAACGGCTTTTGATAGTTGAAGTTGCCTTGTCTGTTGCTGAAGAAATGAATGTCATCTGCACACACACACACAGAGGAGCACAGCTACAGCAGCAGCCGCTTGAGACTACACTTTGTACTTACAAAGAAGAAGGGCTATGAAAAGAAAACTAAATCAAAATCTTCAGTTTATTACCAGCGCCAGGCAAACACACTTGGAAACGTTTTTAAGTATTTCCAGGATATTCCACTCTAATTACGTCTATGAATCGGTTGCATTGTCAACTCAACGACCCGACCAGCCAGAGCGATAATGTTTTGCATTTCTGTGCCATTTGCTACTCGAGAGAGAAATTAACAAAAATTGGGTTAAGCACATTCAGTTCTGTGGTAGGGGGTTAAGTGTATGTTATGCCGACGGGAGGCGAAAAATATCGAAGTCAAGGCTCTTGTAAGTGCTTGCTATGGAGAGGGAGTGAACTTAGTGTGTGCTATCGAAACATTTGCTACTACGATAATTGCTAAACCTCGTCGCTAACATACATGAGCATACACACACATACACACACACACACTATATATAGTATGTCTGTGCACATTTCCGCATCTAATGGATTTTTATGCGCCAACATGACGACGTGCCGCCATTTAATCTACACTCAATATGATTTCATTACACAGCAGGAGTCACACACACACACGCATACACACTCTGCTGCACACAAACAGACATATTTGGTGTGTGTGCGCTTGTTTGTATTTATGCGGCATAATCAGCATTATGAGAGCCTTTTTAGCATTGTGTAGTACTACTTACTAATGATGATGAAGTTGTGCTTAAATGCCCGAGCTAAGCCGGATCCGGCACTTGACACTTGCCACGCTGCCACACGACGCTGCACAGTGGTCAGTGGTGGCTATGTTCTACACTTGTAATGAAAAGTAATTTGCCCTCTATTCGCCTGATTGTGTGTGTGTGTGTTTTGTTTGATAAAGTGGCGTGAAGCTGAGCCGAGCCGAGCTCCGAATAAGACGGCGCGATGGCATTCCAAAGATGCTGGAGCAGCAGCATCATAATAATTGCGTCCTAAATTAATGAACGTGATTCTGTGTGCAGAAATTTGATTAAAGCCCTCATTAATTCCAATTGTGCGATAATTTGCGTGGGCTACACAGCGAATTGAGTTTACTACACCTCGAACAAATATGCCATACTCGTAGTTCCCATCACAAATGCTTCACAAATGACAGATGGTAAGCCATAAATTTGAAGACAAGAAATACAAATTTTCGCTCAGTGTTATGATTTGACCAAGCAAAAGTTAATTTAATATTTCATTGAATTTGAGATTTAATTGCAATTGCGTTGCCCAAAATGTGTTTTGTGGCATTTAATCAAATAAGCCAAGTTTTTTGATATGAATACGTATTGTCAACAGACAAATGAATATTAGATAACGTCCCCAAAAATGCATTTACATGCATGTCAGCTGCTTGCCCTAGCTGCTAAGACATTTGCATTTTAATTGAAATTGATAACAGTAAAGTGCATTTTTGTGACATTTATTTTGAGCGATTGCTTATAAAAAGCCTAGCAGACAGCAGCAGAATAAAACTGCAGTTGGCCCGACAAAATAATAAAGTTATGCATCTAAAGCAAATATTGGCAAGAAATCAAGAAAACATTTTCACTAAATGCAAAGCAAACAACATGAACAATTTGATCAAAGCGATGCCAAGCAATTGCCTCTGGCAATATTTGAGTCAAGTCTATATGCACAGCCAGAAATATCGTACAATAAATCCAAAACTTGAATGGCAAAAGGCATTCGGACGAAAGGATTCGAGACGCCCCAAGGAGAAGAGTCTCTCTGAGGAGCAGCAGCAACAGCAACGGGGCTAAAACACAAGGCACAACGCGACAGGACAGCAGCAGGCTATTTGAGCTCGAGCTCATTATTATGCATGAAGTCATTGACAGTCTACCACCTGCAGGACAAAGCAAAGCACCCAAACAGACACCCACAGACACATGATGTGAGCAAAGACGAAAGCAAAGAGATAGACCACTACATGAGTGTGTGTGTGTGTGTGTGTGTGTGTGAGGAACTTGCGGCACTGAAACGGAAATTTACGCTGACATGAAAACCTCGCCCGTGGCATCTGTGAAACGCAACATCCGTCGTCGCCGTCGTCGTCGTCAACGCCACAAAAGTTTAAGTGGCCTGCGTCCTATTGCTAGGACACTGCTATTTGCTGTTGTTGCTGTTGCTGTTGCTGCTGGTCCAAACTAGTTGTTATTCAATGCAGCATCCGGAACCTGATGGAATTGACTTTTGTGCCACCTCTGTGACGTGTTTCTGTGGTGTTGTGTTTAGACGCTAACGCGTTGAATTTGTCCTGGCATCATTAAATCAAATTGAAACCCCTTTGCTGCCACTAAAAGGACTCGATACTTTTGATTGCCAAAAATACACACAAAATCTCTGATGTGTAGATGTGTGTGTGTGTCGAATGGAAGGGGAGGTGGAAGGCATACCTGGTATTCATAGAACCTCCTGCTGAGCATTAATCACACTTAAGTTAAGGCAAACCCTATGCAATGGAGCGGCTTCTTGACTAACGGCTTCGGTTTGTGGCAAGATGGCTTTTAATTAAAATCTAACGCATGCTAAATTATTTATTTTAATGCTCTTACCCACAGGCGCACATTCACGATTCATCTTCAATTACTAGCAATCTGGTTGCAAACTTTGATGGAATCCGCTGACTCTGATTTATTTCTGCCAAAATTGAGTTTTTCCCCAAACCTCTAGATTATGGTATATGTTGTGTATACAAACACAATGCGACTCACACCTTTTTAAAATATAAATGTCGAGTTGCAGAGTAAAAAGGAAAAAGAAGACAAACGGCAACTTTAAACTTTTCCACTTGCAACAACAACAGCAAACTGTTGGTTTTCTGTCACTCTGCACTGTTGCACCAAATGTGGTTGTTCAAAAAACTGCTGTAACTGCTGTTGATTTTAGCTGTTGCAACTTTTGCCCTACCACAAAAATATAAATAAAAAAAAAGTGTGTGTGTGTATAAACTGAGATGCCATGTATTGCTGCCATAAACGTAATGTGTGCCCCGACTAGAGAGCTGCGTTTGCAAATTGTTTGTAAAGCCTCATCGAGAGGATAACAAAACTGTCCTTAGCTTAATGGCATACACTATTATTAGACTCCATCGCAAAGCTAAAATAGCAGCGAACAAGCAAACTAATATTGATTTTAGTGGCAGCCTAGAAGTATGCTTTAAAAATGCAGCAACAGTCGAGTTGGTATTAAAGGCAGGTTAAAGCAGCAGCTATAGAGTGTCTGCATGTCGACATTACTTATTCAGGTTTTATGTTTGTGTGAAACGCGTTGGGCCGTGCAAATGGTGCCTTGTAAAGTTTTGCAACTGTTTATGCAAAATGTTTCATTGTCGCGCATAGTTTGCATATTTGCGCAATGATTTTGTGGCCTGGTAAATATTTGTTCACACATTTGCTTGCTATAACAGCAATCATATGTAGGTGTGTGTGCTACAAGCGTATGCGTGTGCGGTTCATATGTTTATTAAACGGCTCGACCAGTCTTATTAGCATATTAGCATATTGTGGCATTTTCACGCACACATTGCCATAATCGGAGGCGCAGACAGAAACACACGCCGAGCCTCATAATCGAGTTGATTAGCGGTAATGCATAATCATTACTAGTGAGTTTATTAAAATTGGTTAAGCATTCGACTATCTACTTGATTATAAACGTAATTAATTTGACGTTTTTTTGTTGTTTGTTGTAAAGCGATTAGCTAGAAAAATTACAGTTTTAATATAATCAACATTTTAACCGCGAACAAAGTGAAGTGTTAACACAGCTATGATGAACGCAACGTGATGGAGAAAACCACTTTAACCAAACAGCAGCCCGTTGCCATTTGGATGATTTAAATTCCCTCTTAGTATAAATTGCGAAGAAGAGGATTATTGATTGGTATTAGAAAGCAATACTGTTAAGACAAAGGAAATATGGAAATATGAAAAATGCCACAGGCGAAACAATAAGAAGAATACCAAAAATTCCATCTGTTGTTTTGTTGTTTTCCTGTTTTGCTGTTTTGCTGTTTTGCTAGCAGAAAATGAAAGGCACTTGCATACATACATATACAATACATATAGAGCTATGGAGAGTGGTTGGCCAGAGCAATAGAATAAACCGCATTAAAGTGGGCTCACAGCTGCCCAAACAGCCCTAGAGCCAAAAAGTTTCCATAACAAACTGTCGGAAAGTTTATTCAAAAATATTTCAGGTGAGCATCGCATCGCATCGGCTTCGACATCGTCATCGCATCCTATAGAGCAAAAGCAAGAGAGCAGCTTCAAAGTTGCCAACAATAGGGCCAACTTGCATATGTTTGAGAGTCTTTGGATCTCAGCCTCTTCAGTTGGGCCAGTTTTTCTTTTTTTTTGGGGGGGGAAACAATGTAAATTGTTGTTTTTGTTTATTTCCACAAAATAAATTCAATGAATTTGCTTTGGGATTTAAAAGTTCAAATTGGAAATACACACAAATGCCAAGGCAAGGTAAAGCAAGGTTCGGCGAAAACAATAAGCAAATTGAAATTGCAGGCAACCTTTTGATTGTGTTTTGATTGGAAATCATAAGCTGATGAGCGGGCGGCAACAAGTAGCCGTATCTAATTGAATTAAGGTCCAACGGGGATCATCAGATCCAGAAGAGAGACACTCATTGAAGATACGGCAAATTATAGACGCCACGCGCCACAATCTGTACAAATAATCTCTTGGTGGAGACTGAAACAACAATGACCACGTCCAAGTTTATGTCCTGTGCTTCCGCATTTCATTTGGATTTCAACTCGTGCGGCAGCTTTATAAACTTGCAACACTTCCAAAAAACAAAAATCTTGTATATGCTGGCTAATGTTATCTATTTTTGCTGGCCATCCGCCGTTGGCATCGTCATTTTCATTCTCATTCTCAATGTCGTAGCCGTTGTTGTTGTCATTGTTTTCAATGTTGTAGTCCATGGTCTACTTACAGTGGACCATAAGAAGTGGAGTTTAAGCGAAAACTAAACGAGAGGCAACACAGACCACACCTACAAGTCCAGCCCCCAGCTCGAGGCGATGGCTTAGTGAATGCCAAAATAATATGCGACTTGGCTGAGACAATAACAACCACGGAAATTAAATTCTCGCCAGATTGCTTTGGTCCGAATGCAACGGGCAACGGGCAACGGGCAACTGGGAGCGGAGCTTGAGCTTGATTGGAATGGAATAGTGTGCGCCATTGAGTTGCGCGTCTTATTCCTATTTATGAGATTGTGAAATGCAAACGAATACTGTGATTAGAGTGCGACAAACTGATGTTCTGGCCAGGGAGTTGACTGAGCTTAGCTCAGCGCGGCTTAGCTCTCAAGACTCGAAAGACCCTCGCAGCTAAGCCAGTCGACAGTATGATGTGTTGCAGTCATTAAGCGTTTTTGCTCGCCCTCATTAAAGCTAAGACCCACAACAAAACACTTTGGCACAGTTGTGAGCAGTGAGCTTCCATTTGCGAGCAGCCAGGCCGCAAAAGGCGACGGATTGCCAAGTGAATAGCAAACCCTTTTAGTCGAGGCCATTCGAGCGCAATTATCAAAAAGTTTTTGGCAAGCAGCTAACAGTAAAAACTTTGTTTTGCCTCCCCCAGGCAAAAACCAACCCCATCAGTCCCCCCATCCTCCAGTCTCATCAAGCCAAACAGAGCGCGTCTTAATTCAGCCGATTTACATGAAACTTTGCAAGCCGATTAGCCGATTAATAAGCTTGTCAATTTGCAATTGTTGCCAGCAGTTGGCGCCTGAGTTATGAACTGCCCGCTCCGAGCTTAAGAGCACTTACTTTCGCACTCACAAACGCACTCGCACTTTATTGAATGCTACTCAAATACGTTTGCAATTAGGGTAAAAGTTTGCTGCAAAACTGTAAGCCAAAGTCGGAGTCCAGAGTCGGCGTTGGAGTCGGAGTCGAAGTGAATAGGCTTATTTCAGGCAAGTTCAACTTGACTGGCCGAGTAAACTAAACGTAAACAAGAGCTGGAGTTCAGTTGGCTGAACTCAACGCCAGTTAACACCTGCAGTGCGGCACAGATTACAGTTAGCACTGGCCAACAACACAGCCAAAGCAGTGGCAGCCAAGTGAACACGTGCTATCAAGGGGCTCTTCAAGTTCACACACACTCTCACAACGAAGCAAAGAGATTGAAGTGATACACACAACACTCTACATCCTGTTCTATGTTGTCTATGTATCTGTAACTGCTGTGTGTCTGCTGAACGTCGCATTAGGCGAGGCGCAGTTAGTAAGAGAGTAGTTGGTGATGGAGCGATGGGCATTTGCGTGCCAGGCAGCTTCTTCTGCTTAGTTGGCTACACATCTTTTTATGTGCGCCCCGAGAGCAATTACCAAGGATTCCGCTTTTCTTGCAATAAAAATTTAAGACGCCAAACGACAGGCACAAAACTCTCCATCTCTCCATCCACAGCCATTGTTTCTGTCTTTGGGTCAAATTGAAGACTAAATGCAAAAATTACACCTGAGCGTAACATTTTTGGTTAGCCAGCTTTAACTTGAAGCTGAAGTAGAACTTGATGCTGATACGGATGCTGGATGCAAAGGTGCTGGGTTAACTTTAAGCAATGGACCTTGCAATTTGTAAACACAACGCCATTGTTGAAAATCAAAATACAATACATATAGTAGACTAAGAAGAGCATATTCTGTGGCTGGGCAACTGACGATCTTTGCTGCCTGCTGCCGTTAAATGATGGGTCGACCACAACTTCATTGCTATGCAGGCGTTACATTTGCATTTCACAAGAATGTGAGAGACTTTTACGAGCTGGCTGCTCTGCTGCCAATGTCAGAATAACATGCAAGAGTCAAATGCAAACGCAAACTCAAACTCAAACCCAAAACGCAAAAGCAAAAGCAAATATCAAGCAGGCAACAGAAGCTGGCAGTAGCTATAGTAGCTATAGCAGAGCCAGATGAAAGGTGTAGCTAAATCTACATTTTTGCAACCGCAACAAGGCGCACTTAGCACACACACACACACACACACACTCAAGGAAAATAAGGAAAAGGAGAAGGCGGAGAGGCACACGTAGACAGCGCATAAAGTAACTTTTTTATAGCGTCTTCATAAAAGCACCAACTTTTCACTGAATTGGTATTCAAAGTGGCAGCCAAAACGAGGAAGGTGAAAAAATATATGTATATATAGAAATGGAGATCTAAGCAGCAAATCCGCAAAGTAAAAGGTATTTTTGTGGGTGTTTTCGAGCGCAGTGAGGGAAAAACATGAAGAGTGCATAGCATATAATGGAAAAAATGGCAGCAAATTGAAAGACGAATAATGAGCTGGCGAAACAAAAATCATGCCAAGTTCATCAAATCAATAAGAAATGTAAGCTGGCAGTTTATAAAATATGAAATATGAGCAACCTTTTGGTCCCGCCCTTGGGATTCAAATGGCCGTCGTCTGGCCGCCCGCCTTTTGAGTCAGGTCGCTTCGAATGGCCGGAGAGACGGTTTCTCTCTCCCCCTCGCGCTTTCTCACTCCCCCGCCTCTATCTTTTGGCGGCTGGTGATCCATCAAATTTGCCTGGGCCTCACCTGTTTTCCATTCAATATGCTGGCAGCTTTTTGCTTTGTTCTTTTTTTTCTTCTACTTCTGAATTTCAATGCTTCCACAATCCAATACCAGATGTCATGCTGCAGGAGCAGCAGCAGCAGCAAAACATTTTAGCTACGACTAGAGTAGTCGTGGCACATTTCAATTGAAAATGCCAAGCATGAAACTTGCCCCATAAAAGTGGCGCATAAAAACAGCATAGCGAACTTTTAGTTGCCAAAAATCTTCTCTAATTAAATTGAATCGCTTTTTCCATGCTTTTTGCAGCAAAGTTTTTAATGCAACATTTCAGCTTTACGTGCGCGCGCTCGCTCGCTCAATTCAAGCCGAAAAATGTAGCACACATTTTAGTTTTTACAGCCGTAAGTCGAGCTCGAAATTGGCACCTGGATTAGAAAAAAGAAAAAGCGAGGCAGCGTTGTCTACTTTATATTGCCACTGACCACGAACCAGTAAGCAAAGCCAGGTAGTTTGTTGCAAGTGTGCAGTATTTGTATGCATTTAAGCCTCAATGCCTGACCCACTTAAGTGCAATTTGGCTTTGCCTGGCAGAAGGACTCTCGAACAGCCTGCAGCAGACTGTAAACAAATCGCCAGAAGACCCATTCGCCTCAGTAGCCACTCAAATTGTCAGACAGTCTGGCCTGATTACGGCGTACTTACTTACTTACTTACTTGCGGTAACCTACAGTCAATTGGAAGCGGCTGTCAAAACGTAAAGCAAATACAGTCACGACCTCTTCTTCATCCCTCGAGCCACAGACCAATTAAAGTTAAATTAATTTCGATTTTGCCAGCAGCTCTCTCTAATGAAAACCGAGACCGAGTGCGAGTCCAGCCCTTTCATATTCGAACACACTGATTGAGTTAGCACTTCTTGGACAAGTTTAAAAATTAGCTTTGCTCCCATTTGGCCACTCCCAAAATCTTGGCAATCAGGCTAACTTGGTCTACTACATGCCCGAAATATGCTCATAATCGCCAAGTCCACAAGGCACACACAACGCAAAACTTTCACATTAGTAATTAATATAAGTATAACAGGCAGCAGCAGGACGTTAGATGAGAGATGGGCTGGTGGTGTGGCAAAAGACGAGGCGAGGCAAATGTCACTGGCAAAACTTTTTGGGCATCGGATGGATAATTTTCGATGTGGCAACTGGACGAAGCCGGGAGCAGCTCATGTAAATTAAATTACAAGCATCCCAGTGGAAGAAGTGGAAGCAGCAGGACACACATCAGTGCCTTTAATGAACGCAACAACTGAATTGAATAGCAAACGAACCAAATTCAGTTGAAGAAAATTATAATGAGTTCAAGTTTTCCCCTCACATTTCCCATTTCCATTTCCATTCCCATTCTCCAGCAGCTGCTTTTGGCTTGGTATGCATCAAGTTTTTGGACGACTTCCGTCGACGACGTTGCTGTCTTTGGTTGTCTTCCATTTTTTTTTTTTTTTTTTTTTTGGATAGTTGGATTGTCGAATTGTTGTTGTTCGCTGTCGGCAGCAGTGTAATGCCAGCGACGTTAATTGCATGTACAACATTAATGCTGTTGCCTTCGATGCATCAGCAGCAGCAGCAGCAGCGAATGCGACTACCGATTGGAAATGGCGAAGCTGATGCGCATTTCTTTAGCGGCACATCGCCGCCTGTTGGTTTGCATAATAGTATATGGATAGCGCATATAGCGAAACGCACACTCAAATGGCACACATGAGCTGACAAGCAATGCGAATTGGTTTCGACATACACACAATTTGCATAATTGAAGTGAGCGAGAAAATTGCAGCGCATGTGAAATGAGTATTTTTCCCTCTATAAAAGCGAAAAACATCATGCACACCTACGCTGTGAATATGTGTGTTCGGTCTGTGTGTGTGTTTGTCTATTTACAGCGTAGATGTGCATTGCACTTGGGCTGCTGATAAAGATATTCGCGCGTTCGTCGGTTATGAAATTCGCGGGGATAAAGGATGAAGCCATGGAACGAAACGTCTGTCATTGATTGCTTGCAGTCGAAATTGATTTTGTATATGAGTGTATGTGTTAACTGAATTGCTCCGGTGTTGCGTTAATAACCAAATTATGTGTAAACAATATTACGAAGTTGGCAACAACTTAAGTTACTTACATGATTGCACGCTGGACATGCAGAAAAGTTGAAATGTTTTGTCCCTCTCACACACACACAATTGAATATTAATTACATGCAATATGCAATTTTGTACAATTGCTCAGCTGGGCCTTAAAACTGGCCGCAAAACAGTTGCAAAATTAATTATGCAAACCAAAGTCAAACATGGACGTGACCTCAAAGGAATATCAATATTGCACCCTTTGCGTGTGATGGCTGCCGTCGAGTACAATGCGGGATGCGGTGCCTTTATGAGCAGAGTATATACTCTCATATATGACCACAAAACCAAACAATATTTAGCAGCTACTTCACTTAATTAACATTAACCGCATGAGATTGGACTTCTGACACTTTGGCTTTAAAGCAACTCACGATGAATACGAGGAAATATCAACATATTGCACATATTCCCTGAGCTGAAATATATATCAAGCAGCATGCAGCACATAGTATAACTGCAGAGAGAATCGTGCCAACACCATTGTTAGCGCTTTTCATTATTGTAGTTGTCCAAACTTCTACTCCTTATCAAACATTAACAAGTAGCTCGAATTTGCTTTTTGTATACGGAACAATAGCGTAACAGTGCACAATGGGATAAGGACTCTTTTTTTTTTAACTCACTGACAAATATAAAAACATTTTCATTATTTTAAAAATTGAATATAATTTATATTTTTTTTAATTGACGTTAACGTTTCTCAATTACCTTAAAAAGTTCAAGAGCTACTTTAAAATATGATATTCTATCTATCACATTTTTCAACACATTTTATTCCATAAAAATAGAAACTCAAATATAAAAATGTTGTCCATAGATTTTTTTATTTAAAAATGAAATGTAAAATATTAAAATATGTAGCTTAATTTTGTATTATTTAAAAACTGAGTGCAAAACAATAAAATATTTTTCTTAATTTTTTATTTTTTAATAATTGATTCACATACCATACAAAAAGCTAATCAGAGAAAATCTGATTTTCTATCGTAAATTTACCAAGATCTTCTCTAAAGAGCTAATGTCATTCCCACTCTGCATTGCAGTAGTTATCAAATTTGAATTTATATTTATTATTTTGTTTTACGACATTTTTTTGGTTGAATAAACCTAGCCAGCAGCTGGTTGTGCCTCTCAATAAAGCCTTCAGGTTGGCTCAGATGTCCTGCGGTTTTGTAGCGTATACAAAACATTTATTTAATATTTGAATTTCGATAGGCGCGTACCAACCGGCGTATACGCAACGCAGCGTCCACTCTTCATTTGCATTGTTCTTTAGAAGTTTTTCAATGCTGTTGTTGTGCTCATCGCATTATTTATAACAAACGACGAGGGCGATGCTGAAATGAAAGTTGCCGGGTTCGCGGTCTCGGCCACATAAATCACTTGCAGGCAAACAAGCTCGCAACTTTGTTGCATATAAATTTGCATAACTTTCTTTCACTTGCTTTTCTCTAACTCGGCACTGTTTTTCTCATTGTTTTTTTTTTTTCATCTTATTTTTATGTTTTACAGCAGTTGCTTTGCATTTAAAAACTTTAGCAACTTTTATAGCATTTGCAATCCAGTTGTCCAAGTTGTCGCACAAATGATGACAAGCAACAATTGCGTATGGAAATGCAGTTCTCAATTGTGCATTCAACCACATTATCAATCGACTAGAAACTTAGCGCTTTTCGGTATCATTAATTTAGCACAAAGCAAATGAAACCGCGGATGTGATCGCTCTTCTCAATGATTGAAATTGCAGTGGTTTATTTACAATGGTTGCACAGTGTGGCTTACATCTACTTGAATTCAATTATTCTTTATAATTGTTATTATTTAAATACATAAAATGTTTAACGAACACCACGTTCATTACCTTAAATCATCTTTTAAATGATTAAAAATAAATGAAACTCAATCACAGCTTGAACCACTGTCATTCAAGAATTCAAGAAGAATTTCAATATGGCTTTAACCAACGAAAATCGAAATGGATAATCAGTCGCCTGCCATGCGAGCTGTGCAAAATCCCCAGCAAATTATTTTGCATAGAGTGGTGACTGATTGGATAGTGAAATAGCGAGGCAAGTTGGAAATTGCAAGCAGTGACTGCAACCTAATTCGTGTCGCTGCATTGTGCTAAACCACATGAAAGTCGAGTGCACAAACAGCGCTAAAAGCCATTTGAAAATGCCGTTTACTTTTCCAATTGCGTGCGATGTGAATGCGAATCGATTTGCGCCATACAAATAACAATCTTAGCAATATTTAAACTAAGCTTAAATTTATATTTATAATCGATACAGAGATGTGTGTGCAAAAATGGCAGCGCGACAGTTTGGCATGCCAAACTAAAAATGTACATTAAATTTAATTAAAAATTTAAGGGGATAAAAGATGATTATCATCGCTTCATATTTTGTTTTTGCTGCTGTTTTCATGTTTTTTCGGTTGAACTTTTTGTGGATTATCAAATTGGGATTATTCTTTATTATCGTTTGTTATGACAGCTGCGTAATGAAATTCATAAAAATGAAACGCTTTGCGCTAAATAAAACATATAAAAGGAATATGATGCGCATATTATGCATAAATAAATGCAAATTTCGTGCGATGAGCAGAGCCAAGCACACACACACATATATAAATTCAATTAGAGAGCATACACGCTAATGAATTTATGCGAAAGCGAAAGCGAGTATAAAGAGCAATTAATATGGAAACGTGTCTCGGAACTGCGCCGATTACCACAAAAGGCGATGTTCGCACGAGTTGGCATTATCAAGAAATACAAGCGGAAATAACTACTCATTAAGCGCGATGGCCACGTAAGCTGCCAACTGCCAACTGCCAACTGCTCGCTGCCAACTGCCAACTGGTCAACTGGCCAACTGCAAGCAACTGCAGCAACAATAATAACAACAACAAGGACTGTAGCAGTATTCAGTGTGGCAATAGAAATCATTACAATAAAACCTAATGGCCCCCCAAAGCAACAGCCAACAGGCAGGAGCCAACTGCCAACTGCCAACTGCCGTCAGCCAACGGGCCAAGAAAAGAAAGTCATTTAGTGGCGGCTGCCAAACGAGTGTGCAGACAAATGGCAGACACGTTCCAACCATCATGCCATGCCCATCATGGACAGACAGCGAACGACCGAACGCGACTCTGTGTGGAGGCTCAGGCTCAGACAATCGAAATCCATTTGAGTCGGAAATGAGTGAAATCAACATGACACTGGCCATCCTTAGCTGCATAACTCGGGACTCCTTTGGGGTTTGGCAAATGTCAAGGCTTTGGCCATGGCTTTAAACAACAACTACAACAACAACTACTACTACTACTACACTGCGCTACATGATTGAGTACAGCAACAAAAGTGTGCGCTTCATTTGGTTTTGTTCACTGCGCATTCCTCAACATCTTTGGCATGCAAGCGAAATATGTTTTGTTATTAAATTGTTGCTTGGCACGCCCACTCCTCAACTCTCCACTAGCCACACACACGCAGCTGGCGCTGCTTCTGCTGCTGCTGCTGCTGCTTCAAGGAGCACAGCTTCAACACGCAACCACTACAACGCATAATAATTTCTGGCTGATAGCTTCGGCAAGCCATCGGTATCCTTTCTTATCCAACAACGCACAAGGACACTGACTTTGGCGCTGTTGCCGTTGCTTAGCGGCTTACTGCCGAGAGCATCAACTGAATTCCAAAAAGCAAAACTGGAATTTTTATTGCAAATTGTAAAATTTTTAGAAAAACACAACACACAAGGCAGAGCAACAACTACAACAACAATGCTAAGGCGTCTGGCCTGATTGTTTGGCAATGTCGACAGGATTCATTGTCACAATGCCAATGTAGTGGAAGAAACGGCCTGCCATTGAAAACTGCCATCTGCCATTGAAATCAATAATATTTGCAGCTTCAATTACTTCATGTCCAGCACTCCAAATTGAGCACTTCATTTTCAAAGTATTCACTAGATATTTTGTAGAGACGGAGGCAATCGCCCGATACCTTTTGGTATTTAAATAATTTAGTTGGCAAAGCGTTTTAAATTGAGCAAACAAAATGTGGAAAAAACGAACTCTTTTTTTTTTGGTTGCTTGTCGATTTGCAGAACAAAAGCCGGAAATGAATCATTGAAATGTTTCATTTCCTCAATTTGTGGGCAAAAGTCAAAAGTGAATTTACTCGAACTTGTTGTAAAGCACAAAGAAGCCAACGGAGCAGCGGGGGAAAGCCAAAAAAAAATATTTAAACGAAACTTCCCACTACGACGAGTACAACAAGGAATTCAATATAAGCAGAGAAATCTGCATTTTTGTAATAACTCGAGAATATTTCTAGCATGTTTGAGTCGTCGAGTTGTTTGACTTCACCTTGTGATGGAGTCAGCGAAAATGTCGAGACGCATTTTGGGCTTTAGCTTCGATTTGAGCTTAAGTTGAGAGTTAAGGTCTGGCATCGACTCTCGGCACGTTCAAGTGCAGCCATTAAATAACTTTTGGTCGAGTGCGTTCAAAAATCCGTCAAAATTAAAGACGGAAAAGCTCAGAAAATCACCAAATTGTCAAAACAAGTGGAAAATCACAAATTACGGCATTACAAAACGTGGCTGGCTGGACAACGGACACGCAGAAATCAAAACGTTGGCGGCTTTTATGTTGCGCTTGTTTCTCTGGTTTCTGGTTTCTGTTTTCTTTTTTATATTTTCCTCTTCTCATTTTATTTTTCGTGTTTCGTTTTCGCTTTCGTTTTTATTTTGATTTTTCATTTTTGTAGCTGTAGCTAAATCATAATGCTGTGTGGTATGAGCGGCATTTAAGTATGTATTGATTTACTGTCGCTGATACATCACATCACATCACGTATACGCCACCATCCCGTTCCGTCCCCTTTTAACTCGACTCGTTGTGTTGCCCTTTGCCTAACTAATCACGGACATTGCGCTCAAAACTCATTCGCTGCGGGTCGCTGCGGGCAGAGTTTTGGCAGCAGGGTAAAACTCGGTAGCTTTACTGCTTTGCTGCTTGGTTGGCAGCTCGTCAGCTATTCCACTTGAGTGGTTTTGTATACCTGGGTACCCGGTATTTGGTAAAGACTTCCGCTCCTGGGAATGGATGGGGGGGTTCTTATATCCTCTTACAATTTTACTTTTCCGTTTTGCCGTAATTTTGATTATTTTCCAACTACAGATAAACTTCCCCATGCGATATCGCCCTCCTTTGAGCAGAGCAGCACAGCATCCAATTAAAAATCAAGTTGACTTTTGGCACTGCAAACATAAAAACCTGAAACTTGGGCAAGGATGTGATCCGACTGCTGTCGTCTGTCTGATGAATGACGACTCGAATACTGGTTTGACATCAGCTGGCGCATCGGCATCATCGTCATCATTAGTGTTGTCGTTGTCCTTGCGCGCAGCGCATTCATTCATTAGCACTTTTCTTGTGCATTACTTGGCAATTAATTAAACGACATGTGTTGTGCAGTAAAAGATGCTTGCAAGGCGAATACAGCCAACTCAATTCTCACTCTCTCTCTCTCTGTCTCTCTTATCGAAATACACTTTGCATATGCGCATTTCATAAGGGACACTGCATATTCCGTTCGAGTTGTTTTTATACCCGCTATCCTCAGGATGGTAGGGTATTATGATTTGTGCCTCCAGGAAATGTATGTAAGGGGCAAAAGGATGCATCTTTGACCTTATAAAGTATATATATTTTTCATCAAGGTCGACAGCCGAGACGATATAGTCACGTCCGTCTGTCTGTCTGTCCGTCCGTCCATATGAACACATGCAATTTCGGAGACAATGAAAGTTAGTGATATAATTTTCGACAGCACTTGTCAAGTTTAAAATTTCAAATTTTTGCCACGCTCATTCTGCCCCCGAAAATCGACAAAAATCAAATAACAAGCGTAATTTTGAAGTAGCGATTTGGTACATACAATAAAATCAGAATTCTTTATGATTCCTGAAAATTTGATTGCGTTCATATGAAAATTTAAATACTGTATGGGCAAAAAGGCCAATGCTATCGGGTTTTCGCTGCTTTGGTCAAAATAGCCTTTGATATAATTTTAGTATTTTTAATTTCGTATATTTTAAAATAACACTAACTGTTTTGCTTTTTCTATCAAAATGGGTTGCGGGTATCTCACAGTCGAGTACACTCGACTGAAGCTTTCTTACTTGTTCCAATTAAATCCAACACATATGTATGTAAGGTAGTTGGAAAGTGAGAAAGTAAGCTGATGAATACTTTCTCCCAAGTGGACACTGGACAGAGCTGAGAAGTCTGCATCTGCGGTTCACTTCCCTCCTTCATTTCATTTCGCTTTAATGCGTCAGTGTTCGAATTATATCATTTTAATTTTCCCGCTCTGCATTGCATAGGTTTCAATGATAAAAATTTTCGGTTATACACGCCGCGCATTAAATTGAATTTTAAATGAAGATTGATTTTAGCGTTTGCCTCTTGACTTAAACATGGACACGGTCTGACAAACAGATTGGTGCGGGGAGGTGAGAACATGAAGTTGTCCAAAGGGACATTGAAAAATCTAAAACAAATGCCGCCCAAGTGTAATTAGAGACAATGGAAGAGAACCCTTGGCCGGTCTTTGCGTCCTCTCCGTCGTCGACCCTTTTGCTTCTTGCTTTATCAAAATTAATTCAAAAAACAAAAAAAAGGAAGAATGAATAGAGAGTGCGAGAGACAGAGAACACAAATAATTAAAATTAATTATGTGGAATATATTCAATAAGTTGGAAATTATGCAAACGAGCGCAAAGTAAACCCCTCGAGATAACGCTAAGTGCAATTGCTTTAGCCCCCTTATTCAGAAAATAAATACTTGTGGACCGAAAATAGCCGCCCCTACTTAGCATTTGATGGACACAAAACTGTGGATGGACAGATGGACCGGTGGATGGATGTATTGATGGATGGATGGATGAACGGTTGACTGGTTAGTTGGACAAGTGGACAATGCTCGAAATATTTTCGAATTTTCGCCGCAACAACAAAGAAAGCTAGAAGCAAAAAACAGAAAACAGAAAAAGAATAATAGTATTACGAAAATGGGAACAGACACAGTTGCTCGTGTCGAGTTCGGGGCAAAATCTCGACACAATTTCCGGCATTTCGTATATAAACTGAAAGTACGCCCCGGACAGCGTTCAGTTCGCTCGGTTCGTTGGCCCACGTCGCGCTTTTTCTCCCTCAAAAGTAGCGCAAATTACTTAAAATAAACTCAAACAAAACTATTTGGAATAGACGCTGACAAAGTTCTTGCTCATCTTTTCGCACAATTCGCTTCGATTCGTCGTTCGCTGTTTGCAGATTATCTCAGTGCGCGTGAAAAAAAGAGAAAAGAAAACATGAAAATTCCAATCAGTATGACAATGCTTTCTCTAGCATTCTGTGTCTGCTTGATGTCTGTCATAATGTTGACTCACCATGTTGCCGCATCTGGAGATGGATCATGCAAGGAACTAAGTAAGCAAAAGCAAAAAGCAACCAGCAACCGAATGCAATCATCCAATTAAAATCGAAAAATGATAGAAATATCCGCAATTATTTCAATCAAATGGGTCACAAAGTGCTTTGATCAAATAAATGTGGCAAAATGAAATAATATGCTAAAGACAGGTTTATGTTTTTAGGTTTTTGTGAATGCATTCATTCAGAAATATACATTGATTTTGCAGTTTGCAGCAGCAAACATTTGGCCAAAAGCTCTTCACCCGTCCATTTAGCTAGCCACTGCCAAAAAATATTTCCGCCAGCCGTATTTTGCCATTTTTCTATAGAATTATTTGCATATAAACATAGCTAGAGATTTTTATTTTACTTTTTTTTTTGGTATCATGTCAAAATGGTATGCGTAATGCGCTCATTCAAATTTTAATTGCAACAAATGAGGGCACTCGACGGAGTGCACAACAAATAACAATAATGCCGGTCCGGATTTATGGGCACTTCTAGGAATCGATTAATCAATTAATTGCTCAATTATACAGCAAACGTTTCGCTTGGTCCATTTTGCAGACAACGTCAACTGCTATGTGGGCCGTAACGAGGGCAACTATTGCAACAGGAAGGACCAGACGAAGGCTCTCACCCGTTGGTATTACGATAAGGGCTCCTGTCGTCCCTTTTCCTATCGTGGCTGCAATGGCAATCGGAATCGCTTCTGCATGCAGGAAAGCTGTGAAACACGCTGTGGAAAGAAATAAACTCACACACACAGAGAGAGAAATGCACACTCACATCGATTCACAACAAGTTTCACATCTGTACATCTGAGTTTCACATCCACTTAGTTGATAAGTTTGTATGTACACAAGTCTAGTCTAAGTACTGAAAGCAAATAGAAAGAGGAAGCCGCCGCAAGTGTTTCTCACCTTTGATCGAATCAATAGTCGCTAAATGCCGACCAAAATAGACAGTCGAGTGCTGTAAGCTGGCAACACCAACAACATCGGCAACGACAATCGAATATGCAGCACAGCACTTGGCTTGGTCCGAAAAATGTGCAAACTGTCAGTGTGCTGACGCCTCGTGTATCAAATAACGCGATGACATGCCCCATGACAGTGTCGCCAATGGCCAGTTGACTTTGATTTTGATGCCCATGTCGATGTCGTTGTCGATGCCGATGTGTGGATGTGTGGATGTGTAGATACGAATGCTGACTCTTAGGCTCTTGCCTAGAGTGTGGGCTTTTAGTGCTGACGCACTGCGAGACAATGCTGGATGGGAGAAACAACAGCAACAACAACGAGAACAAGAGCAGCATCAGCCAGACGGGACGTTTCGCTGCAAATGTCAGGGACACATCAAAGGCCTGTCTATCGTATCTGTTTGCCTGCTAGCCATTTCGGGCGGTGATCATTTTACGGCTAATTAAAATAGTTAAAGCGAAAGTAATTGAAATTATATTCACCTCCTGCCTCCGTCTCGAATAGTAAATACCCTATCGAGACTTAAGTGCGTCGGTCGGTGTTTTGTTTGATTGCTCGCTCAACGCAAACAAACTGCCAATCAAAGGCATAACGTGGCATCGCCCATGACACGCCGTTGACGGCAGCGCATTAATCTGTTTAAATGACAGCAAACATACACACACACACACAGACACACCCCGAAGAGTGCGAGCATCCAAAAGTGGCCACATAAAAAGCCACCCCACACATATGTGGGTGCAAACAACGAGAAAGAGAGAGTGTGTACGTGGACGTGGCCTTTAATTGCACCTGCTACGCACAGAAAAGATTCGCACGGCGAAATTGATTGGCAGTGGAAAGTTTTGACAGTCTTTGGCAATTTGCGCAAAATTAGTTTGTTCTAATTGGAAATTCTAAACGCACAATTCGCATACGTTTTGCGCTGTGTGTGGAAAGTGGGTAAAGGACACACGTGGCGTATGCGTGATAATTGAAAATGCAGCTCCATAGAACACATCCGCATACATATAATACAAATTATTATCTGACTGGCTGACAGGGCTCATAATCGCTTTACCATAATCGACGCCTGGTCATAAATAATTCGCCGCGTCAGCAGGCGGAACAAAGAAGGCGCGACCGAAAGAAGGAAACATAACAAAAAATCTGTGGCATAAAAATTGAAAGCAGCAAATCTTGGCGAGCAACAAATGCGTGTAATTTGATTATTTATCACAATTTTTACATTTAACGACTCAATTGAGTTTTATGTGCCCATCGCGAAAAACACAACAAAACAAAGGCAGCAAGAGAGAGAAAGACAGAGATAGAGAGAGAGTGAGGCGAACATCAGATAAGCACAGTTTGTGGGCATCATTTGCAAAGAAAGTTCACCAAGTATACGGCCTAAATGTATCTCCTACTCCCGTCGAGTTGAATATTTGTGTGCGTGCTTTTACTTCGATATGCCAAAGGTCAGTCAGTTGTGGAAGGGAAGGGAAAGGAAGGGAAGGGAAGGGGAGGGAAGCATTTGTCAAAAAGCTCTTAGTGTCGACCTGCGGCGAACGTCATATACTGCACTCCATAAAAATGACGCCGTACTCTTGGTCAATCAAAAAAGTTTTCATGTTGATGAGCCACATCATGACGAGGGCGATTGTGAGTATGAGCGGAGCTGAGGCTCAGCTATATGGGCTGTCCAGATTTCCGACTTTGGACCAAAAACAGCAATATTTCTGTGGGCACTCATCCAGTATCCTGCCAGGCCTTTGACAAAGCGCACAAAAGTGTGCTATGCAAAACGATTTGCTCAAATGAAAAATGAAAATGTATTTGTGGCTAGATGCCGTTGCCCTGGAATTTTAGTCTAAAGGGTATGCAGGTGTAAGGAATATAAGCTGCAAGACTATATAGTAGAATGTATTAACAGGGTATCTCTTAGTCATGCGAGTCTATTGAATTTCACTTGAACGAAAATGTGCCGCAGGTCGTGTTAAAGCCATGCACCCCATTTTACTCCAAAGGATTGCATGAAACGACAAAATTGCTTTTGTTGCCACACACGTGCAAGGATTCACTGAATGGCAGAGCATGTGTGTGTGCGCGTGTGAGTGTGTGTGAGTGTGAGTGTGGTGTGCATTCCCTTTAGCCCAACGCCCATATGTGTTCATATAAATTTTGTGTTTATTCGGGTGCATTTCCACTGCGGCGCACACTCAGCCGCAGCCACAGCCACCGCCACAGCCACCGCTACAGCCGCAGTCACAGTCGCTCACGTTGAGTGGCCAGGCGACCTTGCACACACACACATGCACGCAACACAGCCTGCATTGGTCCAAACATGCAACTTGGCAGCAGAGCTTGGTTGTTGTGTGTGTGTCTGTGCCCCACTGGCTTTGGGCTTCATTTATGTGGATCAAATAATGTTAGTTTCTCTCTTGCCCAAGCCGGTTAACCGTACAGCATTTGAGTGCACCATCCTTGCTCCCTCCCTCCCTTGCAACAATTTGGCTGAAACTATTTTTCCGTTTAAATAATTTTAAGATGCTTCGTTTTGTGGATGAGCCTTAGTTATGTCACTGGGATTTCTCTTTGATTTTTACTGTTTTTTTTTGTGAGTCGAATTGAATTAAAATTCCTGCGACAAGTTTTCATAAAGAGCGAGAGTGGGAGAGTCGAGGGTCAAAAGTTGTCACGAAATTTATTGCCATCGTCTTGGCGCTGGGCGATTTAAAAAGTTTGTCTTACCAAATGTTCGCCACAAAGCTCTGTAGAGCTCAGCTCAGTTCAGGCAAAGCCAAAGCCAAACACGGTCATGGCCAAGACGTCACCCCTTTGGCCAATTTCATTTCTTCTTTGTATTTTCACACAAATTGGTTTCTCTTTCTGCTTGATTTCATGCACAAACTGAAGTACTGTTATTCCAGGTGCCACATCCCACACACAACTCACACATACATTGAGTTGAGAGCCACTCACACATGGTAAGCACTGCGGCTCTGAAAACCACTTGACTTGTTATCTGCACTTAGCTGATCAGCCGAGCAGCCAACTTACGCTTGTTGCCACTCAAGCTCACACATCCCACACACACTATAGTGTATATATATTTGCTAGCTGATATTGCGATTTTTCGATATTTCCACCTAGATGGTCCATCGGTGCGTATACGTAACAACATAGACAACAGCATGACAGCATGTAAAGAAAAAAAGGTGCAACACACTTTACTTTCGGAGGCAGCAACATTGCAATGCATGTCAGAGACATTGTCTCTCTCTTTCTTTCTGGTGTTACGCATCTCTTTGCAGAGCTTACATTGAGAGTCACTTGCAAGGCTGTGTTGTAATGGAAGTGCCACAACTCGAGGCAAGTCTTGAGTTGAGTCGAGAGCACAGTCGAGTGGATTTATACGTTTATGTATGTTGATGCTGTTAGTTTGTTGTCGCTTGTTGCATACAAATAAATTAAAATACATATTTATGGAGCACACACATACACAGAGACATCAAGTCGGATATTAAATTAAATATAAACCTACATCGAATAACATCAACATGCTATTTCTATTTAAATTTCGAATCGGGCGAACATTGCTGCACGTACGAGATAAAAAATATATACACACAGTCACACACACACACATTCGCATAAAAGGTGTACGTGTGCAGCTGCCAAGGGAGATGCTGTTGTGGGTGTGGCAGGCAAACATGCTGCAGTCAGTGCTGGACGCAGACGAAGACGGAAGCGGGCGTGTTTATATATGAATGAGTGAATGAAGGGCTGATGATGCGTATGGGTGTGTGTGTGTATGTGTGTATGTGTGTGAGTGTGTCGCATGTCTATACGTGTGAGTTAGTGTCAAGTCAGGGACATTTAGTAATTCCACAGGCATATCAAGGACAACGTACTCATAAATACCAAAGACAAATGCCGCACAGCAACAGCAGCAGCAACAACTGCAATCTTGTCTCTGTCACACGCCTTCGCAAGCATCTGTCTCTCGCTCGCTCTTCGTCTGTCTGTCTGTCTGTCATTCTGTGTTTGTATGTATGGAATTTTTAACTTCATTATCGAGGCTGATGCTACCATTTGCCGCTACGCATCGCTGCTCATCTATGTCCTCGCCTTTGCCGCCTGATCTCGTCCTTGTTGTGCGCCCGCCCATTGTCTCTCGCTCTCTCTATCTCTCTGGGCGCATTTCTGCTCAACATCTCTTTGGCAGCGCCACCATCCGCCACCAACAAGCGAGAGGCAATGGCATGCATACCTAATGCCTAGCGATGTGCACGCTGGAGACGACAGCTTCTCATCGAGCCGCCCACTTGAGCCACTGAGCCATCGAGCCATCATTGTCTCCAGCTCGTGTCAGTCACTCAGTCAGTCCGTCAGTCAGTCAGTCGGGGATATCAAGAGAATCGACTGAATCAGTCAGTGGGAATTTAGCTCATTTTGGCACCAGTTTAAAGTTCATTTAATTTGCCATTTGGCCGATTACAAGCTTTAAAAGAATTGCTTGTACCATTGTGTTGTGCTTAGCCATAAATTCAGTTTGCCGCCTGTCCGCCAATGTTGTGTTATTTATTCGACTTAAGCACGTTGCGCCGCGTGGCATTTGGTACTCGGTCTTGGCTCTTGGTCACAACCTTTAAATGACATGCCACGCCTCGCTCTCTTTCACTTGTACAAACTGTTCAAGCTGTCAGCATTCATGCGTTCAAAAAGGCGACCGGCTCAGGCGTCACCAAAAACTGAAACAGCACGCGATTTATAGCGCACCTAAACGAAAGTTTTGCATTATTGTGAAGCCGACGAAGAAGAACCCCAATAAATGTTGTAGAGCCAAGTATTTCGAGCACGTTCGCTACGCCAACTGAAAATTTATGGAGCCTATTTATTTAGTATGCGTATGTCAATGCCAAGCGACTGCGATGCTGAGACTGAGACTGGGACTGGGAACTGATGCGCCAATAACAACAATACCAATCCAATAACGGCAAATGCTTCGCGGATGTGTGATCTTTTTGTGGATGGCTGCTCTGTTAAAAGTGAAATTTAATTAATTATATACCGCTGCTGCTGTTGCTGTTGCTGCTGCTGCTATTGCCTCTGGATGCTGTGCGCCGCAGCGTATGCAATGATTTATTGCTGCCAGCCTAGCATAGCAGATGAAAGTATGAGCGGGGGAGGGGGAAAGTAAGGGAAGCGGAGCTGGAATTGCGGTGGCTAGCAGTGAATCTCTCGCTATTTGGTCTGTTTTCCCAGCTACGCTTTCGCTGGCTTTCTTTGTGCAATTTTGATGGGCAGCCTCAAAAGCGCAACATGAGAATTTATTTCACGCGCATTTGTCTTGCCCATGACACTCACTCGCCCTCACATGCACTCACACACTCACACTGGCACTCACTGCGCTAGCTCATTCATATGGCACATTATTAATAGTTCTGGCGGTGCTAGCAATATCCTGTCAAATTAATTTCAATTTAATTAAATTTTTCTCTGCTTTATTTCGTTTCGTTTTTGTTTTTTTTTTTTAGCTAAGCAAAATAAATGAAAATTTCTGTCAAATAAATGTTAAAAAATTGACTCATTGTGGCGCGTTCGATGGAGAAACGAAAGGCACAAAAATTGCTGGCAAATGTTACACACACACACACTCGAGACTGTTGCGTTGTTGTGCGTATAGCGAAAGGCAAGCGATAGCGAAGCAAGTAAAAAGGAATCACAGCTGCAGAAATATTTGCAAGCATTTGTTTCTCACCCCGAACGCGATGCTGTGTGTGTGTGTTTTTCTGTATACAGCGAATGTTGAAAATTCTCACGCTTGGCACTAAAGTCATTTTTCGCAGCAATGCTGCTGCGTCGCTCGCTTCAAGCCATTTGCCATTGAAATAGTTGAACCCCGTGCTTGCTCTTGTCGTTGTTGTAGTTGTAGTTGTAGTTGAAGCCCTGAAATTGTGCTTCGAAAATGCGCTCATTTATCAATATGTCAGTTGTTGTATAACTATTAATGCCAGCATATCCATACCTTCCTCTCGCCTCCCCTCCGCAGCGCTCCCCACCCACTCGCTTGGCACGCACGTGTCGGCAGTGCAAAGTTTGAGGCCAAACTTAGAAAACGTCAAATGCGTTTTAACTAATTTCAAGCAATTCATTTTCATTTTCGCATGCATCTTGCTGCTGCCAAGTGTCGTGTTTCGAAATTAATGCGAAATGCATTAGCATTAGCTCTTATAAATGAACGTTGGCAGTGTTTAATGATGACAAATACTCACAGCAGCATATCCGCATACGTATATTGTATCGTGCATGTGTGCATAAATGAATAAGTTGCCTGCATCCGGAGTCAACAGTGCGTATGAGTGATGTCTCATCTGCCACATTGCCACACTACTCTATCTGCCTCTCTCTCTCGGTCTTTTTCTTTGTCTTTCTCATTCTCTTGCGAGAGTAAGTGCTATGATTTATTAAGTAAACATTCCATAATCGATGAAAAATCAGTGTCAACTTTAACCACAGCAAATAAATCTGGCCACCTTTAAGCGCATTGCGTGGTTAATAGACTGCATGGCAAACGCAAATGAAATATTCTTTCTCATATATAAACGGGGTCGTCGAGTTGCCGTCAGATCTGACACTGTCTGGCATTTCATTGGTTCGCAACAAATGGTGCGTCAAGTGATGAGTTCTTAGAAATGCGTCACGATTTCATACCTTGCATAAAATAAATCAAATTAATAAAATTGATAAAATATATAAAGTGAATACAATAAATACAACAAACAAAATAAAAAAGGAAATAAATAAACAAAATAAAACAAATAAAATAAACACAAAAATATAAAATAAAATAAATAACCAAAGAAAAACAATAAAATAAATAAACTAAATAAAATTAATAGAAATAATAAAAAATAATTATCAATGAAACGAAACTATGTTTAATTTAAAATTCTACGGAAATTAATTTAAGGGAAATCCTCATAATTTATCTAGCATATGTCTTCGTCCATCATTGTTAGCTAATGCTCTCCTGCTTGTTTAAAGTTCACTTATAGCTCGCATACATTGCGCTGCACAAAATGCGAGAGTCTTTTGTATATTTTTTCATTTACTTGTCAAGCTCATCTGTGGCACGGCCTCAGCGCCGACTGCGCTGCGCTGACTGTTGTGCGGCAACATGGGCGACGGGGCGTGTTTGTCATTCGTATGACAACCAAAAAAAAAAAAAAAGAATATGAAAATAAGAAAAAAATGAGAAATACAAATTATGGCAAATGGGCGCAAATTTTAATGAAATTCAACAACAAAAACCCGACAGAGATAAAGCGAGTAAGAGGAATGGAATTATCTGTGAATGTGTGTGTATGTGTGTGCGAAAGGGAGATGGGGAAAGGACAACATACACGGCGAGAGATGTCAACAACGAAATATTAAAAAGGCACTGACAGCCAGGACAACAAGAAAAAGGAAGAGAAAAAGAGAGTACACAGCAATAGCAATGATCACAAAATCGTTTTTGGAAATGAATTTCAAGCGGATTCTATGAAATATTCAGCGTTTTATGCGCTGTTTCTTTAACGAATGGGAATCGGGAAAGGAAGGGAACAAAAGGAAATCAATTGCATTATAAATGTAAACAACAGCAGCTCAATTACAAATAATGGCCAAGCGTATCGCATTGCAGAAAGGTGGAAAGCCGCATTAATTCATGTTGTTGTTTGTTATTGCCATTTCCGGTTTGCTACATCCGCTTTTCACGCACTTTGGTTGACAGCATACAATCACATATCACACAGACACACACTCACACACACATAAATTGTTGTCCAACTGAATTCATTTATCGAGTCACATAAATTAGTTGATGCATTCTTGTACATGCGAGAACTTGTAAATAAATTATGTGCTTTTAAATTATACATTATATCCGCAAGTAGTTGATATATTGCCCTAACATTTAATGCATTTTTAAATAGAGATATATACATTTACATTTAGCCATTGAACATTTAAATTCTAATTTAATTACCAGCTTATTAAAGTGCCAAGAGCGTTGCAAATAGATTTATTACATTTAGGCTTAAAATGAGGATAAAGTATTGGAATGCGTTTAGAACAATTTATATTGCAATATATCACATTCTATCTCCAAATCAAATTAAATGAAAATCAGCCACACATTTATTTATTCAATGCAATTTGAATTTAAAATCGAAGTGCCCGAAGACATAAATAGCAAATAAAATCTTTTGACTAAAACTAATTACCCTACATTAATATTATTTTAGTGGACTACGTAATAAAAGCAAAACTATCTGAATATTTATAGCAGTTAATTAAAATTCATACCTCTTTAAAATTTATTATCTCTACTAAGCACAACTTACAGATATCGTTATTATATTGGCCCTTTTAATGTATTTTAAACTGCAGACTCGAGTTTTGCGATGCATAACACTATAAACTTAGCTCATCAACTTTGCTTGAAAATCAATATTTGTAATTTAATTTGCTACAAAGTTCTGCACACTTTAATTTAAAATACTGCACAAAAATTCGTCCTTGTTGAGGGACTAGTTTTTGCCACAGCAAACGGATGTAAGTAAAATTTTAATAATGCTTATATCACATGTAGTTTTACTGGGCTTAAATTTATGTAAAGTATTACAATTATTTAAAGTCACGAAAATAAATAAGGTATATTAATCAATCCTATGAGAAAGTCATCTACTCGAGCTTGAAATCAATATAATAATTTAAAGTCTCTAAAATAAATAATGTATATTTATCATTCCATGTCTTAATTTAACTAAACCAAAAAAAAGCATAGGCTCCGTCTTAATTATAATATATTAAATCATGTTAAATATTTTCATTTCGTTGCGAGATCTAGTATCAAATGCTCAAAATCTCAACTATTCGAGTATAAAAAGTGATGCCTACTTTTGAGCGCAGCTCAAATCAAGAAGCGTTTATGGCGTGTAAGCTGCCAGCAATTTGTGTCATATTGATTTCGTAAATAAATCCTAAGACCGCCGGTTTGAAAATTGCTGATGCGTTGCCACTGCTGTCAGTTTGTTATCGTTATTAAAATGGCGCACACTGGAAGTAACCGGAATTAAAAGCAAACATTTTGACAGCAACCAACTCAAAACAAAAAAAAAACACAAACCTGAAAACAAGAATAGCAATTGGTTTATTCAGAATGCTCGACTGGCAGATACTGCATAAGCAATCACTTTCCAAACTAACTCATTACCCATAACAAAAGTCAAGTTGACAAGTTCAGGCTTTGCAAGAATTAAATAATTACTTATTAATGAGTTTCCTGTGTAAGAACAGCAAAAGTTTCGAAAGTCGAGAGTAATAAATTAGAATACATTATTACAATCGCTTTCGTCAGGGTATTAAAAATGAAATAAGTATGCGAGCAGAAAAAAAAAGCAAACAAACACGCCGAACACTCAGCAAGTAAAAATATTTGCTGAAACGCATATTTACTTGCCAAAAAACAGAGCCAAACGAAATTGGATGGCAAACAGCGGCAATTACAACAACAGCAGCAGCAAAAATAACATGTTACAATATATGGGTGGTGGGAGGTGCGGGGAAATCAATTTGCATTGGCAACAGGCAAAGCGGACTTCTGAGTTCCGCATAATACAGAATGCAGCAAACAAATCAAAATTAACAAATACAAATTGCAGAGGGGAAAGGGGAGGGGGAAAGGGAGAGCGATAAAGCGATAAGTTCACCGCATGGGGGCTCTAAAACATGCAACACAACAGCGGGGAAAGCTCTCAAGCTTCGATTGCCTAAGCTAAGCAATGTTAAAGTTGAGCGCGCAAATGGAAATTGAAAACTTGGGAGGGAAACGCGCGTTGCAGCTTGTGTTTGGCTAACCCCAATTTGGTAGCTTGTTACGCGTTGCATAGCAAATTTCGTGGCATGCCATGCATTTTAAATGAATGCCGCAAGGGAACCAGCAAGGGACCAGACGCGTTGATAGCGCGCGACTGCATTTTAATTGCCCAACTCTGAGGCTTAACAAATCAATTATAAGTGAAGCGGATGCGGGCCAAGTGTCAACTGAGCAGCCAGAGGCAGGCAAGTCAGAGTCACCTTGCCTTGACCGCAATACAAATAATTCACATTAAGTCCATGCGACAGCAAATCACAGTGGTGCAGTGCATCACAGGATCTGTGCGACAGGCAACAGCCAACAGGCAGCGGTGTGTGGTTCCTGTCGTTATTTATGATTACGGCCAGGTAAACTAACCAGTCAGTCAGTCACCCCCTAGCTAAAGCAGTCACTGCTGTCAGCCCCTGGTGCTAGGCTGCGGTTAATTCGACTCTGCGGCAACATAGCTCAAATGTTCACTGGACACATGTTTGTGTGTGTGTATGTGTGAGAGGAAGTGGGAAGGTGTCAGCCCTTTAGGGCCATCAAAGGACTTTGGATTTGGCATAACTAATGTGCGTATTAAAATCACATATTAATGCCCGAATAACCAGATACATATCTGTCGATTGCCAATAAAATAAAGAAACAAACCCGATCAGAAAACACAGAAAAAATGCGAGTGAAAAGAAACTTTTGAGGCAGCCGATGAGCCACAAAAAACTTTTAGCAACCTCATCGATGAGCTGATAAGTGGCAATTGAGGCGACACACAGCTGTTTGTGTGTGCGTGTGTGTGTGTTTGCGGCATGTGAAGTGCCAAAGTTGAGAAAGTTATTTGCATGTAAATTTGTTGTTCGGATCGCAAATGTAATACGAGCACAAGTCCCAATGAAAGTGGCAAATAAAAGGAAAGCAAAGAAAAACTTTACACAGAAAACTCCAATGGCAAAATGGCCAGAGATAAGACCAAAGAGAGCGACGTCAAAGCAATGATAAAGCAATAAAAAAAACAACGAGTGTGTGTGTGTGAGTGGGAAGTTTAGGTAAAAGAGAGGGGGAAGTATTTGTTGCTTAATGACTGAGACGAAAGGTTGATGGCAAATGAGATGCGAGCAAATGAAAAGTGTTTCAATAAGCCGAGCCTCGCAGACACAATTGAAAACTTGGCAATTGCCACGTGTAAAATCCTTTCACAGACACACCCACACACTCACACACACGCACATGTGTGAGCCACTTTGTTTAGCAATACATACACATTACAAAATGTCGGCGCATTATTTCCGTTTCCGCTCAACTGGCAAAATTCATTAAGCCCGAACAAAATGGGGCTCGCAAAGTCACTCAATCTGTCAATCAGTCACCCAGGCAATGCCTCAATCAATGCCGTTTGCTATTGCTATTGCCGTCGCCACTCAAGTGCTCGCCTTGCGCTCAATAAACTTTCATTAACTTCATTCATTCATCAGGCAACTCGAGACTTGGACTTTGTGTGTCCGACTTGTGTAAGTGTTTTGTAAACATGACTTATAGAAATGGTTGCCAATATTTTTCTCATAGTTGCAAAAACCCTTCCCGCGTCCCTCTTCTCCCGTCCCCACTATCCACCCAGCATACGGACAACGAAACGATATCAATAAGGCCACTCAAACTGCAGCCGCAGTGAATAATTCATGAGCCAGCGCACAATTCTGAGGCAAATTCGAATTTAGCGAATTTTTGCCAATAAAAATCCAAAGCAAATGTCAAGCGGGTCTCATGGGGCAAATCGTTTCTCCTGCTCAAGGGCCAATGCAAAAATCACAATCGTAATCATTTCAATCGCAAAATGCAAAATGCGGCCCAATCGAAACCTCAATTACAATTGAATTCGGGGGTCCAGGCTGTGGCTAGACTGTCAGACGCACCAAATCAGTCGGGGAAAATTTAATTGAGCATTCAAAGACGCATTGACACGTGCGACAGCGACTGGGACAGCGTTGAGCTGGCCGCTGAAAATGCAGCACACACAATTCAATGGGAAAGGGCAACATGAATTCTGAGCTCAAAATTGCTGTTGTCAGAGAACGACGAACGAGAAATGCAGAGAGTAACGTTTGGCTGCCAAGATTTAGATCCCATAGTTTGTGTTTGTCACTCACCGAGTATTTTTTTTTTTTTTTTTGGTCGAGAAGAGAACAAGGACAACTTGTTATCATTGTGCCTGTCTCGTCGTGACAGAGGAGAGAGACCTGTTTGATTGGCAGTTCAGGTTACAGCAAACAACAGCAGCAAACAGCAGCCAGGGTTAGTGTAGAAATATCTTTATACCAGGGCGGGCATCCATTTCGTTTCGTTTCGTATTGCCACGTTTTCTTGGCAATTGTCAGACTGTCAGCATACGCAAAGTGTTGTCACAATTGCAGCTGCTATTGCAATCATGGTTAAAACCAAACAACAATCATATTCAAATCTTCCAACTGCCATCTGGCATCTTCTGGGTTTTTTGTTTTTTTAGGGATTAGCATAGTAAGGTGTCTGTGTGTGGTCGGTTCAAAGACATCACGTCTGGTAACTAATTAGCAACATAATTAAAAGGCAACGCTACAAATCCCGCAGGATAACTGACTGATTATTATTGGCAAAAATGAGTTGAAGTCACTCTTTCTCACTCTCGCTTGGCGCCCTAATTGAATCACGTGCGTGGGTTGAGCAATTGCTGATGGCACTACAAATGGAACTGGGACTCCGACTGTGGCTGTGGCTGCGACTGCGGCTGAGACTGAGACTCAATTTTTGCTTTGGCCACCAACACTTCATTGTGCCCAGGCACGCCCAGAATCTCCAGAGCGGCGACCTGAAGGCGCCATTGAATCGCACGCAATGGGACAACAACTTAATCATCATCACGTCGGCATTAGTCACACTCCAAGCGCCAAGCGCGTTATCCTTTCGCTCACGCACACGTTGTGCCTGTTTGTATGTGTGTGTGTGTGTGTGTAGGCGCTCACATGTCATTTCACACGCCATTTGCAAGTCTCTTTGATGACAAGGACAATGAAGACATTTGGCCCAAAGAAAGGGCAGTCTAATCGAACAGTTGCAGTCTGCCTGCCCGATAATTACAACATACGCTATTTGCTGATTACACACACACAAACGTGGGCGTTGTAGTGGGCGTGGCCCATGGCCACGGTCATCGAAAGAAGGGGGCGGCATGCATTTAAATTAGCGACATCAACGCGGCTAATTCGAATTGAAACGTGCAGCGTTTAAGGCTCATCTCATCAGATGCATTAGCCGATTAGGCAGGGGATATTTATATTTACCCACACACAGTAAGTGTGCGTGTGTATGCGTGTGTGTGTGTCTGTGTGTATCTATTTCAAAAAGCTAATTGTTCACGTTTGCATATCACGTGCACTGCGGCGCTTCCATTGTGTTTCTAAATGGATAATGTCGATATTACGCAGGCCCAATTGTTGTTGGCATGCGGTGTGCGTTGCGGTGAGATGTGGCGTGGCGAGGGGTTGGGGAGGGTAAGGATTACAGGATGGCATTGCAATTTAATTAAGTCACGCAGCATTTCGATTTGGCACTTTAAATTGAATGCGAACGTTGCATTGGCCAGCTGCTGGCGCGAGTTCACCTAATGAAGTTCGACTCGGTTCGCTGTTGCGCCCATTAATTGGAAATTCGATAACAAAATAAACATGCAAACAAACAAACATGGAAGCAGACAGACACTGACACACAGAAATCGAGTTAGACAGGAATACAAATAATTGAAGACAATTCGCTAGTGGAAAATGTAACGCAAATGCGATAAAAGCGCATGTTGTTCAGAGTATGTTTCCCTCTGTCGAAATCAAGTATACGACCGCGTGTACAGTTGCCATGCAATGCATCAAATAGTTTATCGAATAACTTTCCTGCTCTTTATTATGGAGAATATTCAGATGCATCGAATACTAAATTCTTGTGAATTCCTTATTGGAATTCATTTTGCAATACTCGGAAAGCATTTGTATATGATTCAGTTTCTTTTTATCTTCAAACGAAGAAAGCTTGTGTATTGTGTATATTATTTAGTTTAGTTATTATTAAGAATATTGTGATGCATTATATACTCTATGTGGGAATTGGAAGCATCTGAGTATGCTAGTTTAGTTTAGTTTAATTTTAATTTATTATGTATGTATATATTGTATATTTATATATATACCCGCTACCCATAGGGTAGAAGTGTGTTATATCTTTGTGCTTCCATGAAATGTATGTAACAGGAAGGAGGAGGCATTTGCGACGCTATAAAGTATATAGACGATAGAGCTATGTATGTTCGTCTGTCTGCCTGGCTGTCGGTCCTGCTGCATGAACACCTAGATCTCAGAGACTATTAGACATAGAGATATCATTTTCGACAATGTTAGTTATGTTCGCACATCGATAAAATGGAATAACAAGCGTAATTTGATTGCTAGAGTTTTACAATAATAACTATATTATAATTTAAAAGGTTAGTTATAATTAAAATTAATACTAACGTTATTGTTAAAGCATAATAATAACTATAGTTTTTATGATTTCTGTAAATTTGACTGCAAAATAATTTTGTATGGCAAATTATGTCGACTAGTATCAAGTCTTAGTTGATTTGGCTGACCATGTGGTATATTTGCACTTTGTATATTTGGTATATTTGATTTTAATATATTATTAAAGCAACATACCAAATATACCGCTTAGTGCACTTTTAGTATTTTGCAGTATATAAATGTGGAATGTTTTGAAATTAATACCGCACTGTTTTGCTTTTATTCACAATGGTACAGGTATCTCACAGTCGAGTTTGTTTTGATTTTAGTTTTATCTGCAAGAATATGAATATTTGCATGCGCTTTTGGCATTTCATTTTGGAAATTCATTTGATGTTTATTGTTAAAACTTTCTCTCGACTGACTTTATACAATTGCTAAAGTTATATAATCAATATTTAGTGCTTTTGTGTGCTGTGCTGTGCTGTGATCATATCTGAAATGCAACCAACCGAGGCTATTGAATCTACCAAATTTTAAAATTGTCGTATATTTATTTTATTATATTTTATTGTCCAAAATTATGCAAGGTAAGTCGCATTAAAGACGCAACGGAGCAGCATTGTTTTAATGCCGAATTGCAGTTGCAGTTTTGCTGTTCTTTTCTGCTGAGGCAGAACAACAACAATGGGTATAGAAATTGAGTTGGCTCCTGGGACAAATATGCAAACGGGGGCAAAAATGTTGCATGCACCTGCTCGCTCGCTTGCTTGCAACTGCTTGAGGCAGCTGCTGGCCCCAAATGGCTGCTGGCTGTTTGGCTGCCTAGCTGCCTGGCTGCCTGGCTGCCTTGTTAGCTGTTTCAGTCGCTGTGTTGCAGTTGTTGCATGTTTGTTAGGCAGCTCAGAGAAGCGTAAGACATTTGCCTGCCTGCCTGCTTGCCGCCTGCCTGAGTTTGGCACGTGCTAAGCGAAGGGGTAACGATTGGGGGCAAGGGAGAAGGGAGTGAGGCACAGCGCATGTTAGACTAGAAATAGTAATGCATGTTGTTTTCCTTTTCCTTTGCCTTTTCAGCGCTTTTCCCGTTTTCTTTTTATGCAATTTACTTTGCAGACGACTCGTTATTTTATTGTTTACCTCGACACACACACACACGGCAAACATGAGTAGAACATAAATTTCAGCAACGGAATCTTGGCAGTTGCATTCTCCCCTCGTTCTTTTTTTTTTTTTTTTTTTTTTTGACTAGCTGTCCCAAGCAGACTACAGTACTTGCAACATATGGCAAGTATATTACCTGTACCTCTGTACTCTGTGGCAGCAACAGTAACTAAGTGACTAATTTGTTGAGTTGAATTCGCTTCGAAATTAGCGTGCAAATAAAAGCGGAAACAATTTTACTTGTCGTTGGCTGCAAAATTTATGACAATTGAAATGTTTATTGTGTTTCATTTTTTGCTTGGCTTTCGACTTTAATTGTAACATGACATTAAAGTGCAAAGCAATTGCTCACACTCTGTTCGCAGGCTTTAAATGAATTAATGCAGCAAAATCCTTTTAGCGCTAATCAGCTAAACACATTCCAAGTGGCTTCGACTGCGTCACATATGTATGTATGTATGAGTCTAAGGGGCAGAGAAGGTGGCGACCAAACGGTTATTTCGATACAAAAAAAAAATCAGCAGCAGCAGCAGCCAAGTGTTGGCAATCGACAATCGGCGGATAGCGGATGGCGGATGGCGGGAGTGTGGTTGTCTGCTTAAGAGCTTAAGTGAAATTACACTTGGAGCAGAGCAATTTCATCCACAAAATGCGCAATGCGCGGTCCAAAACAGAGTGCCAAAGAGGTGGGCTGAAGAGTGAGGGGGAGGGGGCGTGGCAATGACAGTGGCAGTGCTAAAATGCTCGCTAAAAGCTTTTGGGCCAACTGAAATGAGGAAAATTTCGAAAATTCTAAAGTGACATTGCGATAATCGCGTAATCGATGAAGTCTGTCATTATCATGAGCCCCTCGCGCTGCTGCTGCTGTTGTCGCTGTCGCTGTCGATGCTGCTGTCAACCATCGCAGTTGACGTCGCAGTCGCAGTCGCTGCCAAAGGCAAGTCAATAAGTACAATTTTTTCACTGGCAAAGCAACAAAAAACACTTAGGCGGCGTCAAAGGCGGGACAAAAAAATGTCGCACAAGAGCAAGAAAGCAATAAAAAGAGAGAGAGAGCGAGCAAGAGAGGAGAGAGCGAGAAGGTTATGAGGACGGGTTCAGTTTTTGACATTCGGCGTTGTCACGTTGCCTTGGACGTTTGCTGAAACAAATAGCTGCAACCAGGAAGAATAGAGGGACGAATAGAGGACGTGGCAATCGTAGGACCAACAACTTGAAGCAGCTCTGATTCTGATTTTATGAAGCAGCAGCAACAGCAGAGGAGAGAGATAGAGAGGAGGCAAGCAAAGGGGCAGGATGTAAGTGCGGCTGGGCGACAGGAAGATTCAATTTGACAGTTGCAAGAATTCAATTTTCTTGTCATCATGTTGCGGATTAGTTTCGTGCTCGTCCAGGGCACGGGGAAGAGATGGAAGGATGCGAGCGAGTGCCAGCACAGTTGGACATCATTTGCAAAAGTGCAACTCCAGCATGAGCAGAGGAGTAGACAACAGAGGCAACAGAGGCAACAGTCAACAGACAGAGATATGGACAAATGGACAACAGACAGTAGACAGAAGATAGCACAGACAGCAGTCAGTAGACAGCAACTTACCAATGCACACGCACAAATGAGAAAAGTTGCAAGTTTTGAAAACTGCAAAAAAGTTTAGCAGCTGCTGCCGCCACTGCTGCTGCTGCTTCTGATGCGGCAGATCGTCAAGGGACAGCAGCAGGCCAGGATGTGTCCAATGTGCGAGAGGTGCAATGTGCGGCTGGCCTGTCAGTCATGGACAAATAACAAAGTTTTGCGGCCAAGTCATGTGCGTGTCGTATTGAAATTGACGCAAGGAGTTTGCCACACACACAGAAAACTGCAGCAGCATTGCACAAAAACTTTTAAGTTGCACGCGGAGATCAGCTTAAGAGCTTCCAGTTATAAATAACAAATGCCGCAAGTGCAATAAGAGCTGCACGAATATTCAATGCTCTATTGATATCGATACTGTGAACATTTAAGCTAGAGACATAAGTACAAAAAGAAACACTTTCTTGGCATGCCTCACAAAGTTGCAGCTGCTCGACTTTTAACTACAAATATTTATAACTACTTCACTTTAACTAACAAATACTTTCCCCCATATAACTTGCTGCATAACTTTCCCTCGAAAGTTTGAAAATCCCTTTTTTCCAAGAACTGAGGGTATCAGCGTTTGCATTCAATCAAGGTGAATAAACTTGCCGAAATAATTGCTCGGAACTTTGTTAATTGAAATTGTAGTTGGGTGTGCGATTAAATTCGTTTAAACTACTTCAGTTTCTCTCGCCTTTCTGTCGCACTGTGTGTTGCTGTCATTATCAGTGTTTCAATGTTATTTTGTTGCTTTGTCTCTCGTCACTTGACACGAGAATCGTGTGGTCAGTTCAGGGACTGTCAGGCAAGTGAAATGTATATCAATTAGGCCATTCTTTTGGGCCATGTCAACGACACTTGGTATCTGTATTCGGCCCCCTGTTGCACTTTGGGCAGCCACAAGCTGTCGACAACAGCTATAGCAACAGCAGCAACAACCAATTAAAGAGCAACTTAAACATCAACAACAGAGTATGGCAGGACATCTTCAAGCAGACAGACTTTGACTTTGACTTCGATTGTGACTTTGAGACTGAGCTCTAATTTGTCACAGCCTCAACATTCATTTGGCAGCCGAATGTAGCCCCTGGGGAGAGAGGAAAGAGACCCGAAAAAATATGAAATGTCAACTGGAATGACTTATAGACTCCACAAAACGGGTGATCCATCAACCGAGCGAGCGACTGTCCTAACTGCTTAAATACTTAATATAGCAGCAACAACTGAGCAACTGAGCAACCGAGCAACAACATCGACAACAAAACTAAAATAACGGGAGACAAAGGCATGACGACAGCCAAAGAGTAGAAAACAATTTGCTGCCTACGATTGTTGTTGCTGCTGTTGCTGTTGTTGTTGTTGGGCCTCTTAGCTCCCACTTTTCTCCTTCACCTACTTTTTGCATTTGTTGTGACAGTGAAGCAAAAGAACCGCTTGATGGATTACAGCCAAAAGGCGGCTGTAACTTCTCTTCTCAGTCACAGCAATTGTAAGGAAGGTGTATTCAGCAGCTGATCGATGAGGAAGGGGAGAGAAGGGACAGGGGACGGGTGAGGGAGGACAACTGCACGATTAGGCTTTTGTTTGGCTGCTTGTCAAATTTCTATGGCCACACCCATCCCCAGAGCTCAGCTCAGGGCTTTTGTAAGTATCTGCGGCAAAGTGATTTGTGCACCCCAAAAGGATTCGAAAATACGTTTAATGAAGTGAAGGGTTAAATTTGCCAAAGGGTGTCTTGGCCAACATCATCACTACCAACCAGCAGGAGCAGCAACAGCAGCCAAATCGAAGCAGCTTACACACACAAAAGAGGTGGAGCACAAAACAAAAGTAAATCGCTTTCCTTTTATGCTGTTTTTCTGTTCAATTGCAGAAAGTGTATCAAGAAATTGAGACGAGTTTAAGGCCCCGGCACTGGCTTAACTTGGCTTAAAGCTGAAAACTGAAGACTGACGCTCTTGCCAATTACGACGATGCCTTTCACTGACCTTCACATGAGAAAGAAAAAGGGGGAGAGCAAGGGAACTTCGCGATTCTGCGTCAATTTGGCAATAGGGGCAAGCGTTGGCAAACATAATCATTTATCATAACAAATGGCATTTCTCAAGTGGCGTATGTGATTGCCTAGCCTCTGGCCAAGCCAAAATCAAGGCCAAACCCGGCTCAAATCTTGACCGATCCAAGCAGCACCAACGAACACTTACAAACAAACCCCACTCAGCGGGCCATAAATCTGCAGTCTTGGCCAAAAGTTGCGGATATGCGAAATGGCAACAGCAGCGGCAACGTGGCAACGGCACTGTGGCAACGGCAACGGCAAACCATTTGTCTAATTTTAATGGGCATGCTAATAGAGCCATTGGCTTGTCCGAGCGTCTGCCCTGCTGTTGGCTTGGTCAGCCTGCAGAAAAGAAAAAACACCTGGCCACAGACTCACAGACTGACTGACTGAGTTCGCTAGGCCAGTCGACTTTTAATTTATGTGCGGCAAAAACTTTTTGGCTCATTAAATACCTCAAAATGTTAAATGACTTACGAGGAGCTGAGGCACAAGGCCCAAGGAGCCGCAACGAGATGTTGCAAACGATTGACTGCCGTCTTGAAACGTGCCGCACTTCTCTCCTCTCCCCTTCCTGTTGCCTCTGCCGCCTCTGTCTGCTTTCAAATGCGGCAGTAGTCATTGCATCATCATTTGCCGAATTGCCGTTACGTGCGGCATTATTGGGCCAAAGCTCCACGAATCGCATTCGAAATCGCAATCTCTGCCAGTCGCCGCACTGTTTGAAATATTGAGAAACAGCAGGAAGACCCCAGGAAGCAACAGAAGCTTGACTTTTTAATGAGTCACGACCGGTGATACTCTAACAAAGGGCAATTGCAATTTAAGAAGTGATTCAACATAAATAATACATGCCACAAGGAAATAAGTATATGTGTAAATTTGATTAAAAAATAAGTCCTTTAAGCTAAACTGAGCTATTTAAGTTTAATTGATTATGAGGTTTTTGTTATAATAATTTTTAATTTAGATTGTAAAACAATAATAAATAAGAAAAATTAAATTAACTAACTAAATAAATTACACCAAACAACATTCAAATATTGTGATTGTGATATACTTCACTAGCATTAACAATCTTTTCAAGAGGGAGCTTTAATTTCCTTCTATATTAAGTATACGTAAGTAATATTTTTTGCAAACAAACATTACTTAATACTAATTGTCAATAAATTAAACTAACAGTCAAATATTGGAAATTCAATTATTATAATGCAATCTTTTTAAATAAAATCTATAATTACATTAAGATATTAAGTATACGTAAGAAAATTAAACAACTTCAATAAATTACACATTAAAATTTCAAATATCCTTAATCAAAGTGACGCATTGAATAATTAATTAATATATTTTCAGAATTCTAACAATTTCATCTTTTAAGCCATCCAAGAAAAGAAAATTCATTAATATAAGTCAAATTAATGAAGTTTTCATTTTCGTAAGCGTATTCGGTCCTCGCCTTTGGTCAACTTCACAATGTTTTCAGTATTTGTTTTGATTTGATTTGATTCATTCTCGTTTTGCTGTTGTTTTGTCTGTGCACTCGTTATTCATTAATGATGCGAATCTGAAAAGCGGGCAACACATTTCGATAGAGTGCCGACTGACAAACGGGTCTAAACTGGCTCATTTGTTTCCTGCAATCGTGTCCACGCCGAATTGACGTGCCACAGTTTATGTGCCCCCATGAACTGTTTGTTGCACAACTCAGCACACACACACACACTCAGTGAGCTATTGGTCAGTTGGCGAGTCATTCAACCAATGCGACAGTCAGTCAGTCGGTTGTCGGTTGTTGGTCTTGTTCACTGGCCGGATATGGCCAATTCAATCATGGCAGCTAACCGCACATAAAAGGACAACCCGACTCGGTTAGCCCATTGACCAGGCAACACAATCCCGCCAAGCGCCACAGCGATCATAAATATTTATGAGTGCACTAAAACTCGCACTCGCACTCGCGCTTTTGCAGTTGTAGTCGTAGCCTACTTCAATGCAGCAGCAACAGAAAGTGAAATAGGAGCAGGAACAGAGAACAGCATATGCATTTTAATTCATTTATCACACCTGAGTGAGTCCAAATAAAATCGCGGTAATGGCGTTTATTTAGAATTGTACGAGTTGCATGATTGCAGTGGTATAAAGTAAGTGAGAAGAAGGGGGAGTTGAAAGTGCTGAGGGATAGAAGCTCTCACTCAAACACATACACAGATACATACCGACATATAGTACACACGCTTCCGGCAAATTTAATTTAAAACGTAAACCCAAAAATTCGTTGAACCTCAATCAGCGGCAAAGCACTCCGCTTTCCTCCTGCTTTGCCCTTCCTCGCCTCACCCCTTAAGCCATTGTTCGCTCTGCAAGCCACTGCGTCTAATTGTGTGAGTGTTCGTATGTGTGTGTGTGTTGGCCAGTTAAATGCTATTGTGTGAGTGTGGCGAAAAGCATGATGCTGCTTTCGCTTTGGCATTCAACGCAATTCAACCCAAAGCCAAAACCCACACCGGAACTAGCACACACACATGAGACACACACACACACACATTTGCACATATGCAACACTATCACGATTGCCTCCCCCGTTGACCAACACTGGCCCCAACTGGTTAGTTAATGCAGTTTGGTAGCCGAGCTGCTTTTTACTGCTGATGGCAAAATACTTGTTGTTGATGTTGAAACAACAAGAACAACAAGAATGACTGCAAAAAAAACACAGCAAAAAATATAAAATAAACACAACAACAATAACTGCTGAAAAGTTGTATTTTTATTAGTTTTTTCTTTGACGCTGATTGTTGTGTTGTAAATTGCATTTGCGGTCAACAAAGTGCATTTGCCAGCAAACAGCAAACAAACAACAATTACAACAATAACAGCAACAACGGCAACAAGTAAATCGTTGTTAGTCAGGCCTCCATTTTGTTTGCATGCGATTTTCGTCGGTTTTTACTTTTCAGTTTCATTTTGATTTTCATTCTGCTGTTTGTTTCATTTAAATTCCCATTAGGTGCGGCTTTGTAGCAACTTCTTGTGTGCATCTGTGTGTCCAATTTTAACAACCACAGCATTAGGGTTACCATTACCCTCACACACACACACACACACACACACACAACACGTCTCACATTTCCGGTGTCTGTATTTAGACATTTTTGTGCTCAATAATTTTCACTTTTTTTTCTTTTTTGTGTTCAACTTTTCTCTCACCATGCACTAAATATTCAACAGTTTTCTTTCTTTGCCATTTTCCATTCTATCCCCATTCTATGTGCTATTCTATGCCACTCTCTCCGCCTCTCCCTCATCGCTGTAGTGCTCTCTGGTTGCTCACTTTTTGTATCTCATTCTCGTGTTTTCTTTTTTTTCTTGGTTTTTGTGTCAGGGTAGCAACTCTGGGTTTGTTTTTAATTAAAACAACAATGTGCCATCCCTTTTACTTACCCCTTTTGCCACTCGATCTACACTGGCTGCCCTTAGTCTGACCGCCCACACACACACACACACACAGACACACACTCATAGAGAGTATTATTGTATTGCCTGGGTTGGCCGAATTGTTGTTGTGTTTTACGTTTTTGTAGTGCGCTTACAATTTCATTTCACTCGTTTTGTTTCCCTTTACCTCTGCAACTGACTACCATCATCAATGTGCCGCCCTCTACCTTCCTACCGCCCCCCCCCCCCCCTCACACTTGGTGCCCCCTCTTCCGCTTGTTGCCTCTTCGTTTTGTTCCTGGTTGTGTTTTGTGTGAAAAGCGATAAGTGAAATATGCTTTTCAGTTTTCAATTTAGCCGTTCAATGCAATTCCAATTGAATATTGCCAATGGCCAGCAACGAGCGCCCCCACCCCCCACACTCCTCACCACTCCCGCTCCTTGGCCAGCAATCTGTTGGCTGGCTGACCGTTCAATGCTGCCACAGTCAGGTGAAAAAGTTTAGTTGTCAGTCGCATAATAATAGTCACATTCGATACAAATAGAAATCATGGCCCATTGTATAATTTGTATGCACAAAAATGCAGGCATCACGTTTTCAAATGCCTTGGTCACTGCAAAGTACAGTCTATCATTAAAGTATACGCACATACAAACGAGTATTTTAACGTATTGTATGCATTTGCATATGTGGGCCATGCCACAAGTCCAGTTCGCTGAACTCGACAGTGGCTCTCTTTTATATTCTCCCTCTCTCTCTCTCTCTCTCTCGCTGTCTCTCTTTCTATAGTTTTGCAGACCCTTGGGAGCCAATTTAGAATGCGTCTCACGTCGCGGCGCGAACACCTCACGGGCACTTGACACTCTTTGTGCAACGTCCCGCCCACCTGCCAGTCCAATATTTTTAATGCCTTTGACTTTGCCAACGTAACGCAACGCAACGCGAACCAGCTACGAGCTATATGAGGTGGCGAGTGGGCGTGGAACAAACATTTGCCAGGTCAACACAACTCGACTTGGGGCTAAATTCAGCTGATGCACCGTGTATTTCGAGTTGTATTTCCTTTTATTTTATACTCAACTTATAAATCCCAAAAGTGGTCTATTCACATTTCAATAAAATTCATACATAATCAGGTACATAGAGAAATTAGTTCAGTTTAATGAGTTTCTAATTGAAATGAAATTTTGCACGGAAATTTTCCTAAACATGAATTGCTAAACTACAATAATGTCACAATATATAATATTTATGCAATATGATGATTAATAGTAATGAAAATGTTATTATTGCTTCAACAAATCGATTATACTTTAGTCAATTACTGGCGTATACATAATTTTTTAAATTGCATAAATGCAATAAAAATAAATACTTAAATTATTGAAATATTGTTCCACTTTTAATAAATCTTTGTTAAATATTTGTTATTACAAAAAAAATCACATATATTATATTTTAATCAATTATTTGCGTATACGCAATATCATAAACTGCATAGAAAACTATAATAATTGAATTACTTAATTACCATTTCGTTCAAAATATATTTATTGACATATTTTAGTAGAGTAATCAATATACTTTAATATTAAAAATAATGAATAATAAAATAATTGGAAAGAAAAACTTATATAAATTATGCTCGTATACGTAATATTTTAAATTGAGTACACATTGTTAGCAGTTGAATTATAAAATAACGTAGTTATTATTCATTTATTTAAATTGAATATTTTTCAAAAAGGTTTGTATAAAAAAACAATTAATAATTTAAAAGTTGAAAAAGAAATTGAGAATGAATAAAATTTGCAAAAAAAAGTGCCTATTAAATCATATAGATTAACTAATAATATTTTATAATATATGTTACATATATTGAATAAAATTGACAGAAAAAAGTGCCTATTAAATCATATAGATTAACTAATAATAACACACCGCTCAATAAGTTTCCCGGCCTAAGAAGAAAAAACATATTTTTTCTAAAATTTTAGTTTTATTCATCAATATAGTTTCCATCTACGGCTATACAGTCAGTCCACTCTTTCGCTGGCTCCACTTGTAACTTATTTGCTTAGTTAAAATGTAAATTGAGACACTGTGCCGGAGTAGCTGGGTCATGACAGGGCCAAAATGCAGCTCTTGAGGATAACAGCAACAGGCGGAGAAGTGCATTGCACACACACACCCTCGCATACATAGAAAAGCACACAGACAGAAAAGCACACAGACAGGAAAATACATGGATAGAGAGTGGAAAAGAGTCCGACACGTACGTGGCATAGACACTCGTGCAACGCATTTGCTGAAGCCACATTTCAGCTGCCACAATGAGAATCATAGAAATTCGGCGCGAGAATAATGCGCGAAGAGGAAACGCCGAGAGGTGGCGACGCGAGTTTTATGAGGCATTTCGCGTTGCGTTGCGTTGCTGCCGAGCTGAAGCTGAACTCTTGTCGCACATTCAGTGGGACATGCCTCATTTGTGTTAATTTGAAAACGGTGGCAGCGGCAAGGACTTCATGAGGTCGACCCAAGTAGGCGTTAGATAAATGCCAGACAAAACGAAAATTACATTTATAGTAATTTTAGCTCGCACACGAATGCGTACAAAATAGGAATAGGAAAAAATAGCAAGTTTTAAATTGTTCAAATTTTCTGTATTAATATAATAGCATGTCGTATAAAAAGCTGCTCTTTGTATGCATGGGTAAGTTAACACAAGTTTTCTTCAAACATCGAATGTTGTGATATAACTGTGGAACTCAGGCAACTCTTGTGGCTCACCGATGGCCGAGGCCATCATGCAGAATCTAATGGTGAAGACGAGTCTCTACTGGGAAATCGATAGCGCAGCATTGCGCACCTGGAACATTGGAAGAAAGCCGCATAAACAATGCTTAAGAGTTCTGCGGGAACACGGACTGCGTTCGGATCACTTTTGCAGGCTGGTTAGTTGAGCAATCAATTTATTTAGATTCATTTTCAACCGCTCTTCTCGTTAGCTGACAGTGCATGACTTTAGCTATTTTGACCACATCATCGCCATGAATGAGCACGTCCATAAAGAGCTGATGCTGTGGGCAAACGGCAATCATGTGCAAAACACCTCGAATGTTGTCATGCTGGGTTCATATACCAAAAATGGCAAGTCCGTCTCGCTTATCGATCTTTCGCCCGTAAGTAGTCACCATAAAGAGGTTTAAACTATGAATTCAATGAATTTCCTTAATATATAGAGTCGCAAACTGAAAGCATTTCGCATCGCCTACTATCAAATCAAGGATTGCTGCAAGCAGTTGATACTCAGTCAGCATGTGAAAATTGTTCGATATGATTTGCCCAGCACAGATGAAGAAGATGAGCAGAACTTGGACACGATGCTTCGATCAGGATCACCAGAGTCAGATAAAAGTTTGTCTGAAATAATGCCCGACCTTGTAAAGCGATATCCATCAAGAACTTCTGTATCGACTGTATCTTCAGTACATAATTGCCTTGAGAAGAAATTGTGTGACAATTGTGGACAACAGTTTTTAGCCACCCTCTAAGTGACGTGTTACGACCTTGCAATAAATTTATAAGATGACTTTAATTCGACAGGCATCATTCTTCTACCTATCGCTTATCGATTGCTCTTTAATTGGCTTTACAATAACTGGGCTATAAATTGTGCGATTCTTTGCCAGCCCAGCTCTGTTGGTTCGAAATTCTTTAATGTGAGACATCTTAGCTGAGCATGGTGGCCAGTTTGTTGCCAGAGACGTTTGCCATTGCCATGTCCGGCTCTGAACTTGGGCCTCGCTACGAGGCGCAGTCGAGCGGTAATGGCTCCGTGCTGGACAATGTAAGTCAACCAGATCCAAAGAAAATCAATCCACAATTCATAATTTCTCTCAAATTGCAGGTGCTGCCGGACATGGCGCACCTGGTCAATCCCTATTGGAGTCGCTTCGCCCCTATGGATCCAACAATGAGTAAGATACTGGGCCTCTTTACGCTGGCCATCCTGATCATCTCTTTGTGCGGCAATGGCGTTGTGGTCTTCATCTTTGGCGGCACCAAATCGCTGCGCACGCCAGCCAATTTGCTGGTCTTGAATCTGGCCTTTTCCGATTTTTGTATGATGGCCTCACAGTCGCCCATTATGCTGGTTAATTTTTACTATCAGACATGGATCTTGGGCCCACTCTGGTGTGATATCTATGCTGTGTGTGGCTCAATGTTTGGTTGTGTGTCCATTTGGTCCATGTGCATGATTGCCTTCGATCGTTACAATGTGATTGTGAAGGGCATCAATGGCACACCGATGACCATAAAGACGTCTATCATGAAGATTATATTCATCTGGCTCATGGCCACGTTCTGGACAATAATGCCGCTGATCGGCTGGAGCAGCTATGTGCCCGAGGGTAATTTAACCGCTTGCAGCATCGACTATATGACCAGGCAATGGAATCCACGTTCCTATCTCATCACCTACTCCATATTCGTCTACTATGTGCCGCTCTTCTTGATCTGTTATTCCTACTGGTTCATTATTGCCGTAAGTAAATTGTATTTTTCCTTAATTTCTCACACTTTCACGGTCTCACGCTTCAGGCTGTTGCTGCTCATGAGAAGGCAATGCGGGAGCAGGCAAAGAAGATGAATGTCAAGTCCTTGCGCAGCTCCGAGGACTGTGACAAGAGTGCTGAGGGCAAGCTAGCCAAGGTTTAAGTATACCATTTATTTATTTATGTTATATACACTCAACAACTGTGTAATTTTACTTACTCAGGTGGCCCTAACGACCATTTCTCTTTGGTTTATGGCCTGGACTCCATACCTGGTCATCTGTTACTTTGGTTTATTCAAGATCGAGGGTCTAACACCCCTGACGACCATTTGGGGTGCCACATTCGCCAAGACCAGTGCCGTCTATAATCCCATTGTCTATGGCATAAGGCAAGTGTCCAGCACACACACACACACACACACATCCATATAGACACACACAATTAAATGTGTTCTGCTTGAAACTAAAGTCTCTATATCTTTTCCACCCATTAGTCATCCCAAGTATCGTCTGGTGCTTAAGGAGAAGGTAGCTTTAATTGCCTTTCAGCTGTCTATTTAAAAATTAACTGGTATTTTGCTTTCTCGGCAGTGTCCCATGTGTGTTTGCGGCAACACGGACGAGCCAAAGCCAGATGCGCCTCCTTCGGACACGGAAACAACTTCAGAGGCGGACTCCAAGGCCTAAACAGGGCAAACAACTTTAAGCAATTGCCTAGAAAGGGCACAAAAATTAATAAAAAAAAAAAATAATTGCAATTCAAGCAATATGTGTAACTATCAGCAAATGATACAAAAATGTAAAAAATAATCAAATAGACTCAGCTTGTTGAAATTGACAAAATATTTTAATTTATGTTGCATACTTTTAGGAAACGGTAAAAATCAAGAGAACAACTTCGTGGGCGGAGTGCAAGGCCCAAACTGGACAAACAACTTTAAGTAATTGCCTATAAGAGGCACAAAAATGTTTAAAAAAATGAATTCCAATTCAAGCAATATGTGTAACTAGCAGCAAATGATACAAAAATGTAAAAAATAATCAAATAGACTCAGCTTATTGAATTTGACAAAATATTTTAATTTATGTAGCATACTTTTAGGATTACCAAGAAAAACAATGTATGGATTTAATATTTTTTGCTGCAAAGTATGCAACAAAATATGTGTTTGCCCTAAAATCATTCTTAAGATGTAATTTCGGAATTTTAATGTTGTGCTTAGCTTTAAATAGAAGTCAAGGCGAATTCTGCGTGTATTGATCCCACTTGCAGACCTTCAACTTTGCTTTTGTTTCATCTGTGTTTTTTGGCACACATTTTCACGACGCTAATGTCGCTATTTGCTTTGACTGTTTCATTTTGCTGCCTCTAATGACTGTAATTACTCAGTTACATTCGCTTCACTCATTTGACTCCCATCAGACGCATCCCGCACATTTGGTGTAATGAGCACAGAGCACAGAAAGCGAAACAGCCACATACGGCAGTCTAATTAGAATACAACAAAACAAGCAACAAAGCCAAAATTTTTTGAGACCGTCAGCAATTTTGGACCAGAACTTCAACATCAAGGGCTCACACTGACAACGTCACTCAGCTCGCTGGTCTCATATCAAGCCAATCCATCATCAACTTGAACAACAGCCACTAGACACTGAATTGAAGCAGTTTATTTAAAGCAGCACACAATTGACAACAATTTTAGCAGAACAATCCAGGACGAGATGCACCAGATTTGGCCCACGATTGACCAGCCAATTCACCCACTGAGATCAACGCCCAGACCTTGGTTTCAGCCACACAGTTGGTGTGCTTGACAATCTGCTGATCTTTAATCAGTGCTTCATCGCAAATACTTAGCGCCTTCTTCACTGAATCCAATAGCATATTGCCGCTGTCACGAGCTTCGGCATTTGGAGGCAACTTCTCATCCAACATCTCTTTTACAGTGTTTGATACCGCTTGGGAGTTCGCAAGAGAAACGGTGACATTCTGCGCGTTTGTCTGCAACTATGGTGGGGAAATTTGCAAAACAAATTCAACGCAAACTCAAAACTCAAAATACTCACTGGGCAGACAACGAAAAAGAGCACAAAAAGCGATGCAGTCAACATGTTGTGGCTACGTTCAGTAAACTACTGTGTAGATCAGCATCCCAATGCTATGATATCAGGCGTTTCTATTTATTTGGCAACCGCTATCTTTATCTTTTAAACCCCTTATCTAACATCTTATCGGCACGCCTAATGCTGCCATGTAAAACTATGTTGTAAAGTTGCTTGTAAAGTTCCATTCCATAACATTGAAGGCGACTGCTGCGTCAACACTTCTAACCCAATTAAAAATTTTATGGTTGTCTCAGACTCTTAACTATCCGATCTTATCAGCAGATGCGACGAGTGGCAAACGGAAATGCCACGAGTGGCAATTTACACCTTCAAGCTAGGGCAAATATTTAGTACAGGTGCGAAAAGTAAACAGTGGCTACCGAAAATATACGAGCGGATGTGTGATGTCAGCACCGGAGAGGCTTGGTCCGAGTACTTTCAGGCAATCCATAATCCCACTCTGTCTCTCTTTCTCTCTCCAGCTGACTTGCCAAAGCCGCAAAAAATGGTTGCCTGCTTTAGGGGCGCAACTTTTGCATACAAATCCGCAAACCCGAAACAAATTTACATACATGCGCTTATGGAGTGCGCATTTTACGTCCCTTTCTCGCTCCCCTGTCCCTTTTTGTTCGCCGCTTTTTGTTTTTCTAACCAATTTTAGCATATATTTGGCAGAGGCTGCCCAAATGCGGCCGGGTTTTATTTTGTCCACTTTTTTGTTCTTTTTTTTTTAAATATTCGAAATGGCTCAACTTTTGCATTAGCCCCACACAGGGAGGAGGGAAGCGGAAATGGGGTAGCATGGCTGGGCGTGGCAGAACTTAACAAAGTTCCATCATACATACGAACGTATTTGTTGTAATGAGTGATCGAAAGCAAGTTTCAATCTTGGGGCAAATATTTCAATTAAGTGACAAAACTTTGCACTCGCCTGATCCATGTAATTCGCCTTGTCATCGCTGGTATGCATATATATGAGTATATATATATATATATATATATATGTGTGTATATGTATGTGAAGCAGACGCTCCATTGACATGGCCAGCGGCTGTTTCAAAATTTACATTTAATTACATATTTGAATTTGAATTTGAATGTGCTTTGCCGCATTTGGGCGGCCAACGAGGCGTATGCGTCATTTGGCTCAATCTTGTTGCCTTCTTCTGGGCTCCACTCGTGAGCTGGCCTGGCCTGGTCATTTGTGGCAAATCTTTGGCTCGTTAAGCCAAACAATTTAATCCTCCTAAATGCTGAAAGGGGGCGACCGATTTCTGCACCCCAAAATTCATGCACAAAACGACGTGACATCAAATCAAATTGGCCAAAGGACAACTATTAAAAGGACTGGCTTGGAGAGCATGATAATTGAAACTGCATCGTCGAGCTGTGCGCACATAAATCAACATTATCGTTGCCAAAGCCACTCAATGGATCCACTTTTGGTTTGCCATGCGTTCGAAATCATGCAGTGGAAACATTTTGACCAAGCCCCGAAAATTGATGAATGCATAAAGCGGCGTGGCCAACAACAATTTGCACAATGTTGGCTTTCAACCAGTCCGCAACCAACCAGCGAACAAAAAAAAGGACCCAGAGAGAAGGAGGAGCAGGAGGAGGTCATGAAATGCCGCAAAAAGGCGAACAAATAAAGTGAAGGAATTCAAATATTTGGCCAAAATGCGTCAAGTTGTTCACGCTTGGCCTTCTCGGCGACTCCTGCGGACACTGAACTATACATGATGTAAGTGAACGACACAACATTAGCACCTCCCCCAAAAAAGAGAGCGGAAAGAGGAAGCGAAAGGAAAGCTGGAAAATTTCGTAATAGCTGTGAAATTTAATAAAGTACAGATATGCAAAACACTTCAGCAGCTCAGCCCAAGTCGAGTCGAGCCACATCAAAGCGTGTCCTGGCATAGGTCAAGGATGTGTCTTGAATTTTCCATCTACTAAACATTCTCTTACTTTCTTTTTCTTGTTTTTTTTTTTTGCTGCTTTTCAAACGTTTATTAAAGTATATCGAATCTATGCTGGTGTATTGCTTTTTAGTTAGTTTGTTTCATTTGCAGTGAATGCAAAGTTTTTTCGCCTGAGGCTTAAACAACGACCGCTGCGGGGGTGGAGGCAGCAAGACGTGCCTGCCACTCGTCATCGATGGCCTTCAGCTCGTTCTTGGCAGCCGTCAGAGTGGGCTTGACGCAACGGATCTGCAGCCAGGGCAAAGTGGCGGTGGTGCAGCCAGCGAATCCTTCTTGTGCCTTATCCAAGCTAGCCTGTACACGCTGTGCAAGATCTGCGGGGAAATCGGGCTGGGCGAGCAGACGATCGGCTTCCTTTTGCAGCACAACGGACTGGAAGAAGACGGAGACAGAGAAGCCTCCGAATGATGGAACAACTGGGGCAGCGGGAGCTACGGGTGCTGCGGGGGCAGCTGGAGCAGCACCTCCCGTACCTGCTCCTGGAAGGGAGGTACCGAAAAGTCCATTCAAATATGGATTATAGGCGGCAGCAAAAGGATTTGCCGCAAAGTTGAAAGGTGGACCCTACAGATAATAATTTTCACTTGAAATAAATGATGCAATCTTTTAACACTATTCACTTATTTACCTGAGCGCTAGCGCAGGCGATGGCAGCGAGTAAAACAATTGCGAATTTCATTTTATTTTGTTAAAGCGATTCGATTTCGTTTTCTTCTGAGTATAGCTCAGTCGTGGTAGTTTCAGAGAGACTAATATCTGGCTAGACATTGGAGGGGGCTTATATACACATTCGGATAACTAATAATTTTCATCGTTATCAGCGTGCCGTCTCACTCCAGCGCGTTAGGTTGTTATTGAACTGATTTACATGCCCTACTATTTGTTTATCAAAGGTAGCACAATAATCTCAACAAGAGGTTATCTTTTTGAGATAAAATCTGAGAATTTGCAAAAGCTGCCGTCTCACGCAAAGACGTCAGGAATGTGATGAGCCATATTCGGTAGATGTTTTAAATTCCAAAAAAAAAACATTAAAACTTAAGTATCTATTTCCCAATCAATAACTTCAAATAATGCGCGTTAATTTCAAATTTAACATTTCTCGTTAAGTTGACAGCTCTGTACATTGTATGTTAATTATTGGGCGCAACTATTTGAAATTCGGTAGCTGCAATTTTATCTGTTATATCAAGCTATAAACTTATACGCAAATTACTTTACAATGCCATCCAATGAGTCATATGTTTTTTTAAGAAAATATCCAAACAAACAAGTGATAAATATTTTGCACAGATTGTAAAACTAATAATTCAGCAAACACTTCATTCACAAAACGCGTTAGATAAATATTGTTAATTGCCTACATTAAGAAGTAAGTAAATAACAGTGCTACTTTAATTGATTATTTTGTTGCTGTTTGTTATCTCGACTCAAATGAAAATGTATAGAAGCATAACAAGCTGAAAAATATTATGTAACGTAACCGACTTTAACTAACAGTTGTAAGACATGTTAACAGCTGTAGACAATAATATCGCAGTGTGACCATTACTACATATAATAATTCTGGTACCAAAATACTGAAACTTACATTATCCTTACTCGCCTTGATTTGTTGTTTTGTTCAACGTTACCTTAATTAAGATAAATAAAATGCTGTTGTCAAGAAAATCCAATTATAACTAAAAGATGTATTGCATTTTTGTAGAAAAACTACAAAAGTAAATACATTTTAAAATCGCGCGCCTAGCTTAACGTATTTTCTGCTTAAATTGACCCACACACGCATAATTAGTGTAACCAGCCTCGTAAATAGGGCAGTGTGATACGCTGGTATTTTTTCCGACGCAAAATAGTATATTTCCATACGCAATGTTGCGGTCACGCTGTAGATACTAAACATTTTTGTACACAGCCAAATATCGATTTAGTTTGATAGAGGAAAAACGACCCCCGCGTCCAACACACCAGCCCCAAGGCAGAGGGAGAGAAATAGTAGTAGTAACGACAGTCCTTCAAACATTACGCAGCGAAAAAGAAAAAAACTCCAAGGTTCTGCTGCATTCATATTAAAAACGACTAAAAGTGTGAAGAGAAGTGTCAAGCGCTGTGTGCTGCGTGAGAAGAGACGAGATACCTCAGAACGAAACGTGCAGCGCAAACGAAACGAGTGAAAGTGCAAAAAAAATAGAAAAAAGAAAAGAATTGAAAATCTATACGACTGGCGTTTTGTCACAATTTCTTCCAGTATTATATCCACAGCCTCAATCTCAATCAGTGTCAGCCACAAGCAGCAAGCAGCGGGAGCAGCAGCGTCAGAATAAACCTATCCACCCCCAACATCGACGAAGACGACGTCAACGTCAAGTGCACGCCGCGTAAGTCGTTCAAACGTTAAAAATAGAAATACATTTTATGTTATTGTATATAGAGTTTAGTCCAAATCTATGAAATCGAAATTGGAAATTCGAAATTCAATTCAATCAAATCAACAATTAAGCGCCGCTTGAAATATGCACAATTGGCAAGTCAACTAACTCCACTAAACCCGTTCACAGCAACCGCGTCGTTGACATCAAACCACAGCGAGTAAAACTAGCAGCGCACCAACAGAGGCAGCGCAGCAGCAGAGACAGCTCGATCAGCAGCAGCAACAAACAACAACAAGGCTTCGCCATGGCTTTCGCCGGACTGAAGAAACAAATCAACAAAGCGAATCAGTATGTGACGGAGAAAATGGGCGGTGCGGAGGGCACCAAGCTGGATTTGGATTTCATGGACATGGAACGTAAGACGGATGTCACCGTTGAGCTCGTCGAGGAGCTGCAATTGAAGACGAAGGAGTTCCTGCAGCCAAATCCAACGGCCAGGGCCAAGATGGCAGCAGTCAAGGGCATCTCGAAGCTGTCGGGACAGGCGAAATCGAATACGTATCCACAGCCGGAGGGACTGTTGGCCGAATGTATGTTGACGTATGGTAAGAAGCTCGGCGAGGACAACAGCGTGTTTGCGCAGGCGCTCGTCGAGTTTGGCGAAGCGCTGAAACAAATGGCCGACGTCAAGTATTCGCTGGACGACAACATCAAGCAGAACTTTTTGGAGCCGCTGCATCATATGCAGACCAAAGACCTGAAGGAGGTCATGCATCATCGCAAGAAGCTGCAGGGCCGGCGTCTCGACTTTGATTGCAAGCGTCGCCGGCAGGCCAAAGATGATGAAATTCGTGGTGCTGAGGATAAGTTTGCCGAATCACTGCAATTGGCACAGGTAGGCATGTTCAATCTGTTGGAGAACGACACTGAGCATGTCTCGCAATTGGTCACTTTTGCTGAAGCACTATACGATTTTCACTCTCAATGCGCCGATGTGCTGCGTGGTCTGCAGGAGACGCTGCAAGAGAAGCGCGCCGAGGCAGAGAGCCGGCCACGCAATGAGTTTGTGCCCAAGACGCTGCTCGATCTGAACTTGGACGGCGGTGGCGGCGGCCTCAATGATGACGGCACGCCGTCCCACATTAGCTCGAGCGCCTCGCCGTTGCCCTCGCCGATGCGCTCGCCAGCCAAATCCATGGCCGTCACACCGCAGCGCCAGCAACAGCCATGCTGTCAAGCATTGTACGACTTTGAGCCCGAGAATCCCGGTGAATTGGGCTTCAAAGAGAACGACATCATCACGCTACTCAATCGTGTCGATGACAATTGGTATGAGGGTGCTGTCAATGGACGCACCGGCTATTTCCCGCAGTCCTATGTGCAGGTGCAGGTTCCACTGCCCAACTAAACTAAACAGAAACTGAAACTGAAACTAAACGACAGTAAACAGTAAAGATGCCATGCAGTAGATGGATTTAGAATTAAAAACTGAATGTTTTTTTGGTTTCGTCGTCCAGCAGTCGGCGACCAAGTTTGGCAGTAAAACAAAACAAAGCAAAACAAAAAGAAAGAGAGAAAAAAAGAGCAAAACAGCAGCAGCAGCACATGCATTGCATACAATATTATGTAGTAGTTGATTATAATGCGGTTAGAAGTTACGGTTACGGCTTAGCTAGCTACAGCACACAGCACACATTCATTCGTGGCCATAAACAGCAATCATGCAACATTTGCAACAAGCGAAAACTAACATACAAATATTACAAAAATAAACAAAAGCAAGCGATAAGCGTTAAGTAACAAAGCAAAAAATATATAAAGTTTAAAGCGAAATTTTACCAGTTGGCAACACAATAACTAACAAATTAATTCAATTACAATTAAATTAAAGCATGTAATTATGTACTACTACTACTACAAACAAACAAACAAACAAAAACTAAACTAAATTTACGAGAATTGTTCAAATAAGCCGATTAGAAGTTTTGCCATATACGTTGTCTGCAATTCGATTTCTATTTTTCAATTCGATTTTTTAATGCTAAATCAACTCAAGAGAGGAAAACGTTTCGATATTCAGCTATTTAACAAACAACATTTTTTGGCAGAATGTCAACTCAATATATTAATTAGCTAGATATACACAAAACATACATAATACATGCATATATATATGTTGCGATTTTTCTGCTTTCTCACATCTTATTGATTGTTGTAATTTTCTAGTTAATTTCCATTGCGCTCTCTATGCAAATACGCTATCTACCTACCAAAAAGCAAAGCATCATATACCCTCTAGTATATACCTATACCTATACCTATTATATTTATTGTAAAACTATCCGAAAACAACTGATATTTGTGCAAAAACAATACTCCTTACACTCTATTCCCTTAAAAAATCCTTTGAAAAGAAAGAATATTGAAAAGGCATTCGAAACATGAAAAAAATTATACAAAAAATAATACTGTCTTAATGTTTGTTGTAAAATTTAAAAACTAATTCAAATTCAAGGATGAACAGAACAAAATTTGTATCCTACTTTTTTGCTCCTTTTTATGTGTGTTGTTTTTTTGTTATTTATATACATAACTATTATATGAATCAAATATATATACACAATATATATATATACATATATATATATATATAATATAGATATATTTATTAAGCATATTATCTACATGTATATTTATTATTATGTATTTATTATAACATATACTGAGCAGCAAATAATAATATAAATAATAATAATAATAATATTACAAGCAAAGTAATGAACAACGTAACGGAATCCTCCTAAGCAAAACCAGAATATAACTAGTTAAAATTTGAAAATACAAAGTAATTATGAAACAATTACTGATATTAAACACAACGTTGATAATAACTATGTATAAAAAGCAAAACAAAACCAGTCAAGTCAAGTCGAAGCGAAGCAAAGAAATTACTAACCAAAAGCAAATAAGTTTACTAGAGAAATACACCTACTATATGTATGTATGTAAACGTAACTGATCTCTGCATCAATAAAATGAAGAAGCAGCAGCAGAGTCAGAGATGGGAGACTCGAACTAGCTCCATTAACAGGCAAACAACAAATACGAGTAGTATAATATAGTACATGTGGGGAAGAATGTATGTGTGTACTAGTTTATGTATACAAATAAGAACAAGAGTATACACAATTATATATTTACTGATTGATAATAAATTAGTTAATGAGCAACAAAGTTGAAATTTACGAGCGCTAAAAAATAAAACATAAAAAAAGCAACATTCGCCGCGACACTTGCCAAACATTTCCAGAGAGCGAAAAGAAAGAAAGATAGATAATTTTGGTCTCGAAGCCGAAGAGGCATTAATGATGATGATGAGGATGATGTCGCGAAAAAAAGAGTAAAACAATAATAATTGTAATTATGCATTTGTGTGGTGGATATAAAGTAAAGTTTAATTATATATACATACAAGTACATACCCTACATACTTACAACAAATACCAACAAATTATATAAGAATAATGCTAAAGAATTCTAACAAAACATAAAACTGATGCCCTAATTTATGCAAAAACAAAAACCACAAAAAAAAAACCAAATTGAATACATTTAATTTTCAATGTGTCTTTCGTTCAAAATCATAAAAAAAAGGAAAAACCCAATTTGCGTTTTGTTTATTTGCATGTTGACCTTAAAGCAGTAGCGAATATCTTTAGCCGTGGCAAACGCTTCCTTCCTTCACATCCTTCCGGTTGGCCTTGGCCCCACACCACACCAAGAGACGTCTCTCTCTCTGCATGTTGCGTAACATTGATTTGGATGCTGCCGGTTCTCAGAGGGAGAGCAGAGATGAGGCACGACGTAGCGACGTCGTCGTCGCCAATAAAGCAGCAAAAAAATGAAAGAGAAGCATTGAAATTTTCGATTTTCCATAGCAACACAATGGGGCGGCAAACGATGAGCATCAAAAGTCTTTACCCTCGTCTCCTGCCCTGTCTCCCACATCAAACAAAGAGGATGGCCCAGTTGGCATGACATTGAAACGTGACGCAACACCCCCCAAACCCTTGCATCACATCTCCGCATCATCCGTTGAGGTCATGCCGTCATTGTTGAGGATTCTGAGCGTGTGGCACATCGTCCAGTCAGTCTCAAGTGGGGGCATTCCTTAGCTCCTCCAAGATGAAATGACTTCTAAATATAATTGTGAGTGGCAGCAAATTGTTGGGTTATACGAGTATGACATCAAGTGACATCATTGGGGCGGTTCCTCGACGTAATCTTTATGGTGGTAATTGTGATCTTTCATTTGAAATGTTATAGCCTTGTTAACTGCATTAAAAAGTAGCGAAAGAAGAACCCTGAACCTCTCAGAGATATGCGTAGATTAACTTCTGTTGTGCGTGAACATTTTTTATCGCTGGAATTTTCCAATGACTTTCCTTCAGGAATTAAACGTTAACTTTGTAACACTTTATAACTGGCAAATCTTAGTTGTGAGATTATTTTCAATTATTTATTTATTTAGTTGTAGTACTTTCCTACAAAACTGTTTTAATAAGTATATTATGTTTAACTCAGCTGATCATTATTTAAAAAAAATCGTATAAATAATTGTCTTCTTTGTAATATCGAATTTATGTTTAAGATAACCTTAAAAATTATCGAAAATGAAAATTAACGATATTAAATAATAAAGATCTAATTTTATTGTACATTCCAAAATATATTTCTACTAAGCAAAGAAGCCAGTTCTATCAATCTTAAAAGTAATCCTAAAATCTATATTTTTCTCTGTAAAAAAATAGAATTCTATGTTCTGTTGAATTCTCTAAAATCTTTTGTTAAATATCCGGTTTTATCATCCCTTAAAAAATCGCACAAATAATTCTTGTTCTCTATATAGAAAACCAAAGTTTTCTTTATCTCGAATTCTTGAAAAATCTTCTGCAGAAAACCGGTTTTATCATCCCCTAAGAGTGTCAACGAAACACACCTGTGCACAGACCAGTTTTCTATAACAAAATGGTTCCGCAATCTTTATAGCACATGATTAAAGTTTGGACACGTGCACAAATAAAATTTGAAGGGAAAATGGCGTTACGACTAATACAAAGATGATGAAATTAATTATTAAATCATTCACTATTAACAATAGCGACTGCAGCTAAAAGAAGTAAAGTAAATTTGACTTTCAATCATCATTACTTATAGAGGCAAAAACATTTGCCAATTTGATAAAGTCTGACAACATATGACTTTGGCTGTTTATCATATCGCTATTGGGGTCTGGCCAACCTATCTTATCAGCATTTTTTTTTTGGGAGCGATGTACGTCCCGTCACGACACAATGAGTAATGTCAAGAAAAATCAGGCTATAAAAGTTTCTTTTTATTTCGAATGTGAAAAGTACAAAAATGGAAAAAAATGAGTATCTAATCGAATAGTTTGAGTACATTACAATACTTTGATCGTATCGTCTAAAATGGGTAGATAGGTAGTATCTTTCAGATGAGCACATATTGCTCATACTGGCTAAGCACTTTACGTTTAGGTCTCTGGATTGCCTCATGTCCCAATGTCAAGCAAACCGGATCCTTCTTAAACACTCCTTGAGCCTGGAGCACAGCATGCGGAGCACAACGCCAGGGATCCTCGGTGTCCACCTGCCACTTGAAGAGCTTCTGCTGCAACTGCTTTAATGTTGCTGTGTATTTTGGTTTCTCCGCCAGATTGAAGCGCTCCAAAGGATCCGTCTTGATGTCATAGAGTTCCCACTCGGGTCGCTGATAATATTGCTGAAGGGTTCGATACCAAGGCAATGCCTGCTTGTTGATGGTGGCATTGAGAATCTGCTGGAATGTGGGTGACGTGTAAAAGTCCTGATCAATGGGAAAGTCGGCCCAATAGTTGAGATTATGGATGAGCTTGTAGCGTCTGTTGCGCACCATGCGCATGGGATACGCCATGGTCACCTCATGATAACTCTGGCTGCCGAACACCGCATCATTTTCGTCTGGCTTCGGCTCGTTGAATAGCACAGGCAAAATCGATTGTCCGCTGAAGCGAGTTCCATTCGATGGCGACAGTTGCAACGCATCCAACACAGTGGGATAAATGTCCAGCAGACTTACCATGGCGGCACTTGTCTGATGGCGTCTTGCATCCGGCTGCGGCGACGAGATAATGAGTGGCGAGCGAATGCCATGCTCATAAAGATTGGTGCGTCCACCGGGAAAAGGTGGCCCGTTGTCGGAAGTGTAGATGACGATCGTGTTCTCCGCCAAACCAGATCTCTGCAATTCCCTGAGCATCAGGGAAACACCCTGATCCAAACGGGAAATGGTCATATACTGTGCGGCCAGCTCTTGCCTCACCACATCCGTGTCAGGCAGCCAGGGAGGCACCTCCAAGTTGCGCCAGTCGTAGTAGATGGGCTTCCAGTCCGGTATGGTGCCCATGCCCTCCTCGCCGCTGCCCCAACGCTCGCAGAACTCGCCAAACTGTGGTGTAATGTGACCACAACGATGCGGATCATGGAAGGCGACCGTCAAAAAGAAGGATCGATTCTCTCGCTTGGCTTGAGACAAGAACTCATGTGCATACTCCTTCATCCGGGTGATGTTACGACCAATCTGATTGATTGAATGCTGTTCCTCCGTCTGCTCAAAGTCGAATTTAAAATTGGCCCCGGGACCAACGTGTTTCTTGCCAATGATCCCGCTCAAGATGCTGCCATTGCTCTGCTGACGCAGCACATTGGGCAGCGAGATGATCTCAGGCAGCACATTGAAGTTGTGCACTCCTTGATGGAGTCCATACATGCCATTCGAGTGACTTGCCTGCCCCGTCAGCAATTGTGCCCGACTCGGACTGCAACTGCTCACCGAGGTGAAGGCGTTGTTGAACAGCAATCCCGTGCTTGCCAACGCATCCAAGTTTGGTGTCTGGCAGTACTTGTTGAGATAGGCGCCCATCTCGAAGCCAGCATCGTCAGCGAGCAGCAGCAGCACATTCTGCGGTCTTGTGGCGCCACAGCAAGTGCTGCCCCACAAAAACAATAAAAACGTCGCAAATGTCAGTCGCATTTCTCAACGTTCTCTGAATCAATCCGTCGACACTCTGCGTCTCACTGACTGAGCTCAACTGATCCGCATTCAGAGCTTGGCTCAGCAATTGAATGCCCTCCCGGCTTGCTCTTTCCATTCAATTCCATTCATTCCAGTTCCAGTCTTAATCTCTTTCACAGCAAGAGCTCAACGCTGCAAATACATATTCAAACACATACAATTTATTTATTGTTACTCGACTTTATGTGTGTATGTATGTGTGAACTTGCACATTCACTGGGAACTGGCTTTCTTTTAAAGCGGGTTGCCGGCTACAATCTACTTTGATTTGGATTTCATTTCATGTTGATATGAGGTTTACCAAAAGCAATTTTTGAATGCCTTCTATTTGCTTACATTACTTTTCTATTACAAAAACCATTCTTAATTAATAAATTAGAAATACTATTTACTAATATTGGTTGGTCATTAGTATTTTTATTAACCTATTTAAGATATTTTTATTTTGCGAATATTTTATTAATAAAATTTAGCTTGTTAAAGTGATATTGTTAGTTTATTTATTTTAAAATCGTTGGAAATCTATTCTAATATATGTATTTTAAAACGGTAATTTTGGTATTACAATTATTATGATTATAAAAATTACCTACAAATAAAATACGGATTTTTATGTTTTTAATTTTTATCTAATGTAAAGATTGTGAAATAAATAATAGTTTTCCAGACTGTCATATATATATAAGTATAATTTTATTAAACTTTTTCAAGTAATATGAGGTAATATAAAAACAAAACAAAATAGATATTTAATATTATTTATATATATTCACGAATTTACATATATATGTACATCAGAGTATTATCAAAATCATAACAAAGCAGCGTGGTTCAAAAGCTTTCTCCAGAGACTCAAAGCTTTTAGTTAGTTTATTACTGAATAAGCCCGTAGTAAACTTATCAACATACTTAAATACGAATAAGTACAAACGATTTATTTTTAAGTTTAAAATCATTTGTTGACTTAAGTATCAAAAATGTACTACTGCAAATTCTGCAATAGATTTCATAATCAAATAATTACAACTAGAATAACAAAATAATCTTGCAAGCTATCTACAGACTTTGTGGTTGATGATAAGCCTATCACGTCAGTTCATTGACTTGATTAGATTTGTGCAAAACATTAACGAGTTTGAGATACTCGTTTCAAAATGTTACATATGTATGTACATATCATACGTCAAGTGTTATTCTAAATTATCTGAGTGAGAAGAATGATATGTCGTTGACATTTGCAATTTGCTTTCTGCGCATTTCCATTTTTTCGCCAAAATATAGTGCGCAATATCCCATAATTGCGGTTTCTTTTAGATATGAATCACAGCTACATCCAGTCTATGATCTTATGCAGTGCACAAAAATACATATAAACAAACCACAACACATGATTTTGTACCGCATTTAGATAAAAGTTTATAAACATGAGGCGAAAGGGTTGAATATGCATAGTAAGCAAATGTGTCATACAAATTTGAGTTTAGCAACATGTTGCTTTAGCTCTATTGACTTTGGCAACATGCTGAATAGTGTGGCAGGCCATCAGCTGTGCAAGACGACCACCAGCAGCTGTTGTAATGCGTAGCGATTGTTGCATCAGCCAAACAAACCGGCAGACAAACAGAGTGAGAGAGAATATGATGAGAGAGCAACTCTCACGCATGCTGCATGCCAAATCGAAGTTGTTGTTGTTTCTTGTGCTTGCACTCTACACTTTTTTTAATCAGTCTAAGCGACTTTCAATGTCAAACCTGCAAATATTTCATTATCTAACAGGGAAGCGAGTACATTTATTGTATATTGACTGCTTATTTGCCTGCTAACTGATAAGTGTCATAAATTACATATAAATTTGTATGTATATTATTATCGATAGATGTTTGTAGATGGAGATATGTATGTACTTATGTTTTATCTACATTTATGGATTATGCACAAACAGATAGCTTCACAATTTTTGCACTCACACGATGATCCAGCATTTTATTCATAGAATATTACATATGTACGTGTCGTTTACATTGCTTAGACTTGTGTAGCAGACTTGCGAGTCGCTGCGACCTTTTATATTATTACTGTACAAAGTCTTCTATACTATATAGCGCTAGCATAAAATAGAAATCGTTTTTGGGGGCACGGCAACAGCAGCACAGACAGTAGAGAGCAAACAGACAGCGTGACAGATAGAAAGAGAGCGGAAAAAGAGAGCGAGGAATCCAGGGGGGAAGTCTTATTCTACGTCAGCCAACTGATAATCAGCAGAAGCAGCAGCAGCTTTGTTGCCGACTTTGACGACCGCTGCGTCCAGTGACTGGTTGAAGCAAAACGTATTCGTTAGTAACAAAATTTTGTCCGTCGTGAACAGAGCAACTTTTAGTATATCAGCGAGTCGTGAATACCGAAAGCTTTAGCAATAACAACAACAACAACCAACCACAAGCAAACTTCGCAAAAGCTGTGCAAATTTACTGTGAATTTGTGAAATAAAATCGAATAGCAATAAAATAAAAAACTTTCAAGTAGTATACGACGGTCTTAATGGCATCGAAACCTACGCCACTGTATAAAGATATTTTATTTATAGAACAATAATATTTTTCCGTGTTCGTGAATCACAAAGCTAAGCCAAGTGAAAAGTGTCTGATAAAAGTGCGATAATATTTGCGAGAGACGCAATAAATCTGCAAAAAACTCATCATATTTTACATAACTTCAATTGTATCTGAGATATAAGTTGTATCTAGATACTCAGTTAAAACAAAACTTTCGTTCAAAAACTATATATTAAGCATATTGAAGAATTAGTGTCTTCATCGGCCAATTGCCCCAATATTATGTTCTCTGTTTCTACTGTTGACTCAACAACAGCAACAACAATAATAAAAACAACAACGACAACAACAAGTGCGCGAGTCGTCGACAAGCGAAAGCATCACTTCAAGCGAGGTCTCAACGTCATGCAACATTCGCCTGCCGTTGTCTACATGTGTGTGCAACATTCGCAGCAGCAAGTTCCCCCCATGCTCAAGAATTTTATGTGTATGCGTATGCGTGGCTGGCATAACAATTCCCACTCCAATAACAATTGCCTCTCCATTAAGGGCACCACGTTCAAGTCCACAACAACCACTAAGACTGTCCTAAAGCGTTCGAAGGGTTTGCGAAAGAAGCGCGATATTTGTATTATTCGTCGCAATATTTGTGGTTGCCGCCGCGGCTTTCGTTTTTGAGACTTTCACATAGATCAAAACAAACCCCAAACACCCCCCGTCAACGAGCGTAAACAAAAACGGAAAGGAAATTTGCAACATTTAGGTGGAACTTGCTAGCCAAACGCGGCAGCACTATGATGGGCGGTAAGTTGAACCACACAAACACCCTACACCACCCGACATCGGCCATTGACACTATAACACACGTGCTATAAGCAATCACTCCCACACACATTTTCACACAAACTTCCCCATGTTTCGAATTTCGAACTGATAGCGTTGATGGAGCGAATATTTTCGAAGTGGCGCCCTTCACCCAGCTAGCTTGATACCCTACACTCGAGTGGCATATGATAACAGATAAGCATTTTGTTGTTGCCAATTGATCAAGAGGTTCAAAATACTTGTATATAAGCATAAGCACCTATTAAAGATAAGAAGTTATCTTCAATTCAATTCCTATGTACTGATTTCTTAGACTATATTCAACAAAATGAAGTTGGTTGAATTTATTATTATATGTACATGTGTACGTAATTCCGATTAAAATTCTGAAAATCATTAAAAGCCAATAAACATATTTTATTTATGAATAGCATCAAATATTTATTTTAGATCAAATTCTTTTTCTTTTGAAATTTTCTGCCTGCAAAATAAACAAAATATTTTTAAATCCGTGATTCTTTGAGTTTATGCAAATAAATAATTTTGGCTCTTGATTAAAATTTCAACCGAAAAAAGTATCTCAAGCTTTAGATTGCAAAACTTATTTATAATGCATGACTTAAGTACACGTATGTATATATGTATGTGCAATGTGCTTTAATGCGCATACTTATAAACTTAATATTATAAACTATTACGTGAAAGCAGCTTTTCCTTGACGTGGCCCTTGGCACAGAAAAATGTCCAATCATCGTGGCTGGCAAATTCCCATACATAAAGTTTTCAACAACAAGTTTGGCCATTGTTTTTGTTGGCCAACTTAAATACAGATCTCGTGCCAGTCTGTGATCAGTGCCAAAAAAAATCCCCAAATGAAATACATACACGTTCATATGTACTAATATGCATAGGTATGCATGTATGTATGTATCTTTGTATTGTACCATCTATGGCGTGTGCTATTTTGGACGGCAAATTTCCACGAATTCTGCGCACCTTCTCATTAATTATTTGTTTAGTAAAGCTCTGGTCTAATAACCTCCCCACACTTACCTACCCCTTCCTGAACAAACATACAAATTACAAAGTCACATGCCCGAGAGCTTTTCGATTTTGTGATTTTTGCGTTGGCAGCATGACTCATGCATTTTTTTTATTATCGTACCATGCATGCGCTTACAAACATATGTATGTACATACTTACATACATACATGCCTACACACAACTTGTATTTGTTATTATGATTGTTGGTTCAAAGCTCTCCAGTTGTGAGAGCTCGCAATGAGAGCTTTTATCTTTGCACCGACAAGCACTCACACAAACACAAAGCAGCCGCTGACGCATCTGTTTGAATTGGAGCTTTTGTCGCTAAGCTTTGAGAGTATTTAAAGTCTCATTTTGAATTCTTAACGTATATTTGAAAGGGGAAACACCTGCTGCAATAACAACAGTTGTCTACATTTGATTTATATTCCCCTGTAGCTATAAAGAATTAGTGCGTACATACAAATGTACTAACAAACATCAATTCTGTAGACAGATCAATTACTTTATAACTGTTAACATAAATCAAATACATATGTACTATGTACATCTTTTTTATATACTAGAAGAATACAAAGAACTATAGACCTGTTCGAAAATTATTTGCATACCTTTTAAGTTTAGGTTGACACGTTTTACTTATTCGTTACTTTCAATCCAAGTACACTGCCTAAGCAATTGAACTTAATAAACAAATTCATTTTAACCGGTTCTACTGACTCATCAGTTGAACTGAAATGAATATAAAAACATCCAAGTCTGCGTCTTATCTTAGTACACAATGTTCAGGTCATTTGCTTGCATCATTTAATTACCAATTTATACATATAGATTCCAAAAAAATTCTAAATTTGCATATGTATGTATATAAATATATTCTTATCTGGCTAATTTGTTGTCTGGTGAAATAAATATACCACTTTTTTCTTGTTAATAACAAGACATTAGCTTCTTTGTATTTTTCTTCTGGGGAATATTTGCACGAAATTGCCGGCCGGCTGGCATCAGACAACACAAACATATTGAGGTCATTGCCAAGCAACTAGGAAGGTAGCAACACATTGCGCATATTCGTATGCGTTATTTGTGACGTCACAAGCGCATGTGCGAACAGATAAGCACTTTATATAACAATTGCCTTAAGAAAATACAGAACCAAAATTTGTAGCAATATTATTTTAATGGGCATTTATTTAATCAAATTGAAGAAGAAATATTAATTAATACACCCATGATAAATACATTAATTTAATGAGCTGACGTAGAATGCAAAAAACCAAAATGTACACACAGCAGAACCTCATCGCCGGCTGACGTGAGCGAAAGCTTGTACACCAAGAGCTTTCGCTTCCGTGAGAGCGCGTATCTATGTAAAGTTCTCTGACTCTCTCGCACACATACACGCATTGCTTTATCTTGCTATAGCAAACTGGTTTGCCAGAGAGCTTTTTGAATTTCACAACGAAACTAAATTCAAGCGACTGCAAGTCCACACAGTTTTCAACATTTGTGGCTCGTTGGCAAATCGGCGGGTTTTGTGTGTTCAATTCGACGTGAATACTACAATCAAGCAGTTGAGGCACAACTCAGCGCTGCTTTCTGTTTATGTGACAAGTGAAATAATACAAGGCATATAACAAGAAGGCAATTCATATTTGTGAAACCAAGGATAGAAAGTGTACAACACAGTCAACCAATTCATTTAACTGTTGTTGTTTTATACGTGAAACAACAACAACACCACATATTTTGTGTGCAAATAAGCAAACTTGGAAATTTTAAAGCAACGGCGACTCGCGTAAAAACCTACAAGTGGTGGTGTGAGGAACCACCCAGTAAATTGCGTCGCTAAATTAAAAGTTAGTGGCACCTTTTTGGTCGCGTTTTCAACAACCGGCCGACTGCGCTTGAAGACAAAAGTCAGAAATTTATGTAAGTACATATTGGGTGGAATTTTTCTACTAAGTGATCTGCTATTCATAGGAATTTACTTATGTATGTACATATGTATGTGTGTATGTATGTATGTATGTAATGCGTCATCTAAGTGTGTGCAGACATACAATCGATACATACAGCGTACATACAAATATATATGCAAGCAACACATACTTACATTCATATATGTTTGTACATATGTATTTATAGTATATTAATACTAAATGCAAGCAGAAAGTTTAGCGAAAGCTTTAAACGATATTGAACACAGCGGCCGGCCGCCATATTGGATGAGTCAAAAGTGCGACAAAAACAACAACAAATAGCGCCACACAAGCATACGCACAGACAGACACATATACAAACATATACTGTATGCAGATGTGCTTAAATCAAACAGTTGTTGTTCTTACATACCGATAGATTATCTACGCCACAGACGTCAGTAGTTGAAGCTACACACACACACTCACACATTTACACGCGAGTAAGGTTATTGTGGGAGAGGGGGGAGAATGAATTTATTATATGTGGTGCCACTTTTTATTGTCGTGTATGTAATTACTTGATAACTAGGGAATGGGGGGGGATAGGGCTAAAAGAGGGGTAATTTAGCAAGAGCTTGCGCGCTTTGTGGCGTTTGGGAATTTTCCACCAATTGATAATTGCTTTTCGTTGTTGTTTTGGTGCACGACTTTGTTGATGCGTTGACGAGATTGCGATTGTGTGACATTATCTGCGCGAACACGTAAAGACTTACACTTTATACATACATACATACATACATATGTACGTGTAATTATCTAAATGTTAACTGGGTGGCGCGTGCGAGGTTCTCCCTCGATCGGGGGTATCCAACAACTACTGATACTGATTAGCAAATAACGAAACCTGTTGTTGCCAATCGGCCGCCATTTTGTTTTTGCTCTTTTCTTTGCGCCCATATATGGAGCTTTGTTGTGAAATTCATTTCGAATCTCATGCGTTTGGACCCCCTCCTGTTGCGAAACTTAGAGGGAGCTGGTCAAAAAAGCTTATCGCAAACTATCACGCTTCTATGGGGTGTGTGTATCAAATGAGGAAGTATTTGTGGCGCTTATAGATAATAATCATCATTAAAAACTTTAACTTGTTATCATCATTAGAGTTACATATCTAATAATAACACTTTCGAGTGTTGTGTTGTTACACTTATTGAACATATAAATAATATGCGTATTCTTTATTTCATTTCAGTCTAAAAGGAAGTTGTGTCGACGACTCTTTTAGAGCTTGTTTAGAGTTTCCCTAACAATTTCATTGTTCCTCTCAAACGGTCAATTAAAAGTGAGTATACAAAGTCCTTTTTGCTAATTAGTTATAAGCCTCATATCTGCTTGAATTAAACCACACCCACTACCACCAATTAGTTATGTAAGAATGTTTTATGAAAATATGTGTATATATATGAAAAAAGGAGTAATTCCAAAAATGTAAAAAAGGATTCATTCCATTAAAAAAGGCGTAATGCCACAAAAAAGGAGTAATTCCATACAAAAAAGGCGTAATGCCATAAAAAAGGAGTAATTCCAAAAATATAAAAAGGAGTATATCCAAAAAAAAAAAGTGAAAAAAGGAGCAATTCCAAAAAAAAAATGTAAATAAGAAAAAAATATGGAAAAAAGGCAAAAGAAAAAAGAAAAATGAAATGGAATGGAAAAAACAACTAACTAAACGCCAGCGAAAAAAAAGCACAAAACAATTGACACCTCACCCACCCACTCAACAACTCATCCATTTGCTATGCAAAAATAAAAAAAAGAAACACTGCTAATTTTCGCCCTGTCTAATACCTCAAGGATTGGAGATATCAAGACAACCACATATGCTGTCACTATGTTGATATCTCTGATCCGATGAAAATGTACATACATTATTTACCCATTGACTTGGTGTAACACAACATTGCGTACATACAAAATAAATCAAATCACAAGTGGCGCGAGCCCCAAAAAGGATCGCGCTCCTGAAACGTCGTCGATCAGCGAATTAACAAAAACTTTTTTCTTTTGTCTATTTTCTTTCACGTAAAAAATAAAAAACCAAAAACCAAATCAAAACTCTATAAATGCGCTTGCTCCACTCATCGACATATCCTGCGAAATCTTTAAAAAATTATACAAATTCTGAAATTGTATAAATTTTGAAATCCTGTCGTACCGAAACCGAAATTGAACCGTTCACCGAAACAATATTGAATTTGAAATTGACATTTGAAATTGCAATTGCAATAAATAGCCACGTTCAAAATGGCATTCAGCGTCGAAATCCAAGCCAGCCAAAACAGGCCCAAGAGCGATTCAAACAGCAACAACAAACTATCCCAAGAGCACGCCAAGAGCAACCCCAACAAGAGAATCAACCCAGAGAATAGTAACGGTGCAAACGCAAGCAACAACTACACCGAGAACCGAAAATCTCAGAGATATAATATTGATGATCCAGGAGCCAGCACGAGTACAGGCAACAACATACGAGGAAGTGCAGAGCGACGTGAGAACCGCTGGCGAGAGAACCTTATCGTCCAATTGCAATTGCTCGCGGATGAGAACAAAGCCAACGGCGACGACGAAGGATTTACCACGGTCGACAACGGCTTTAACGTGCACAACCATACCGATCGTTATAAATACGCATCCCAATCCGAGAATAATCTTGATCAAGGTGCCCAATCGAAGCAGCAGCAACAACAGCAGCAGCAACATCAACAACAACCAAAACCACACCTGCAACAGCAGCAACAGCAACTGCAGCAGCAGCAACAACACGTGCAACCGGGCAGAGTTAACAGCGCCTCGAACTCGGCTAATAAGAATACCCTTTTTACCAGGGTCGGTACCAACACCGCCATCAACGAACCAGGCTTTGCCTACGGCGAGCTCTTTAGTAAGCTCTACAACTTCGGCGACAGCATCCCGTATCGCGACGCAAACCTTGCCAGCGACTGGGACAATATACCCAACAGAGAGGTACTTGAGCAGTTCAGAGTCTCAGACAAACCAAGTCGCGATCGACCCGAAAATAGGTCCACCGACAACGGTGAATCAAACGGTCCAGGTTTCGAGCCACCATCAGCAGCAGCCACAAACGTTGGCTTCAATGGCTGGTGTAGAACTGACAGGTGCCGACATGCTGTCCCACCAGGATATGAGTGGAGCAATGCCTACTGCTACAGTTGAAGAGATAGATGTTCCGGTGTTCATTGATGGTGAGTACTGTGTTTTGTGTGTGTAATTCGTACCCAGCACTCTCTCATTACGATCAAAAGTCAAACGAGAAACAAAACGTATATCAGTTTAGAGATTGAGTCGGATAGCAGGCGTCGAACTAAATGTTCACCATATCTCTCTCTATTCCCCTCTCTCCTCTCTTAGGAGGGTGGGGGCAAGAGGGAGGCATGGTGGGCATGGTTGTTCTGCCCATGACATCGAGGTACGTTGCCACGTATTGATGAGTTGGAAGATCACAGTGCAATGACCCATTAACAATTGTGCGAATCGTAAGTGACCCGGTCGCACAGCAGTCAATAGAGTAATGAAAAAAAAACTACCCCTCCCTCCATCCAAAACATCCCCCATCATCCCCCTACTCTGTTTGACTGCAATGAACGACCTGGTTTGGTATTCAATTTATTTTTAAGATCCACGGACTACAACCAGTTTTGTAGTAATTAACAGAACTGCCTTGATTTTGGCACAAATTTCTAAAGAATTCCATCGCACAATGTAGGAAGTATATTACATAGTATAGATCAGTCTTGATTCATATCAATATATATGCATCCAGAAAACTGTTGTCGCTTTTTTTTTTTGCTTATATAAAAGTGATGTCGCTTTTTTTCAAGAGAAAAATAAACCTGTTGTCACATTTTTCTCTCTTTTGTTTAAACAAATTTGTGATGTCGCTTTTTTTTGTGTGAGGAATTTAATTTTTGTATATTGAAAGTGTGTTTAACAATGGCAGCCCAATTATGTATAGGTATTTAATCAATTATATAGTATATTTTTGACTAGTAATAGACTTTTTTTCAAGGTCTTTGCTTAGTTTGACCTCGAGTTACAATTCACAAAGGTCATGATCATTTTAAATAATAATCTGCAAAATTTGAAATAAATGAAATATATGCAATGTTACACTTTACACACCTAATGTGAATAGATTTGTCATTTTGAGTCGCGTGACAATTATTTTGTGAATCCGTGAATTAATTTCGCCATTTAATTGTTTGACACTTTTTATCAGCCAGTTTTCTTAGCTCTCTTTTCGTTTCGCTATTCATGAGCAGTGAGCAGCTTACGCGCTTTGCGCCTATATTATGACATGAGTCATATTATTTTTCCGTCTTTGACAACAATGGTTCTTCTAACTGCGCAGTTTTTAATGAGCTTGTAATGCAAGTGATGTACACGTATCAATATGAAAATAATTGTGCAATCTATGATACTTATTTTTGCATATGCATTTATTACATATTTTCAATTCTTCACTTGTTCGAGCCTTTTTTACTATCACACGACAGAAAAATATTTTTTTTTTCAAGTCTTTCAAAAATTTGTATACAAACGGGGTTTTTTTTTTGCAAAGATCTATATAAATGTATATGTACTACATAGACAACAATGTGCACATATAATTTGCTATATTTTCCTCTGCTGCTAAAATTTGTCAATTTCCCTGGATGGTGTCTAAAAAATATCAAAAAATCGAAAAAAATCTTGCTCAAACCTCAAATACATATATGTACATAAATGATAGCATGTAAAAAGTCACGCCACGTTTGATTTCTTTGTTCAAATTAATTGTCTACAAAGAGCGTGTAAACTGCATTTCGGAAACACTCTAGTTCTCTAACCCTTATCGGTTTTATTAGGTGGAAAGTAATGTTTGCCCATAAATGGGCATCTTTTTCTGTTAAACACATATTGATTACCTTTGACTAACAATATCTATATTACCTGAAGTCAAGTGCAATGTAAAACGTTGACGCATGACCTAGATACAATTCGGCACATGCTTTTTTCTTAACACTTTGTTTAATAGTCGTATGATTATTACACATACGTAGCTGAATTTCTGCACTGTTGCATTGCAAACAGGCAAAATATGTTTTAAATGATCTATATAACATGCTAATAATAGGTTAAATCAATAATAGGTGAAATTTGTTTGCTACACGTGTTCAAACATAGGACATTGGCATTGATTTTGTTAGATTTTCTGTCCTTTACCCATTTGTTGTGAAATTCGATTAGCAAAATGATCATGCAAAAAAACAGAGAGAGCGCTATGTTGGAGAGAATGTGGAGCCATTGTTTTCCACCACTTGTAGGAGTATGGGAGAGCGCGTGTTCTCTCTCTCACACACACACACACTCTCAAGAAACAAAGAAACTGTCCCTCTCTTTCTCCCCTCATTAAAGGGAGACAAAAGATTTATGCCGGCCGGGCCGGTTGACGCTCTCTCCCTCTCTCTATCTCTTTCACCCATACATGATCCCCAATGGGCAAACAATTTTGCATTGCGTATACGTAAAGTGCAACTAAAATATTGAAATGTGTGTATCAAAGCAAATATGAAATATTTTAATTTTTTATTCCAATTAAATTAATTTATTTATCGTTTACTTTCGTTCTATTTTTGTCACAAAAACTTCTAAATATGGCAATTTCATTACAATTATTTGCTGGTGTTTGACAGATAAAAAAAATTGAACATACATTACTAAACTTTTATTAAGTCTGTGGTTAGTATTTTTTATATTCTCGGACTTTCGATTGCTCTGATGAAATTATAACGGCTTCTGTATTGGTGCATTAAATTCACCAAAAACTACATTTATTGGTTAATAACATCTTCACTGGCCTCTCAAGTCCAGCAAACGTTTTTACACACATGGACATATACATGTGTAATTGCCAAAGAACAAATACCAACAGAGCACGCATAGTCGAGAGCGAGACAGCCATAGTGTCTGAGCACTTGTTGCCTTTCTCAGAGTCCCAACAGTAGTTAGTGGTGTAGGGCAGGTTGCGCGTAGGTATTAGTGTTGCTGCTGCTGCTCTCTCGCTCTCGCGATCTCTTAGCCACCACACTGAGTTGTGTTTGTGTGCCTCTGTTTCTGTTTGGGCCTCTGCTTTGCTGTCGCTAAAAAATACGTGAGGCGGTTTTGCACCACACAGTTGCCGTTTATATCTTGAGCCGTGTAGACGTCGTATTCGAAGTGTTCACAAAAGGTAAATAAAACATATCGAAGAATTAAATTTAAATAATAGAAATTAATTTTTGTGAAGTAATAAGTAAATTGCTTGCGAGATTTAATTTTTTTTGTTTTGTTTTGTTTTTTTGAGCAGACAAATTAGTAATGTGCCAGATTTATCAATTTTATCTATTGTTGCAGTTAATGAATCACCGTGCAACTTTTGAGTGACAAAAGTAGAGCATAAAGTTCTCAAAAATGTCATTATATTGAATGCTGCCAATTATGTACTAATGCGTATAACTATGTGTATATATATGTAAATATGCATTTAGTATATGAATATGCACCTTATAGATCTTTGAAAAATTGGCAAATAAACCAAATTCTATCGACTGTTAACAAATTCCATTGAATACGCGCAAACGTTTTGTTTTGGTATCAGCTTTGCCCCAGTGCGAAACATACATGAACAAACATGTTCAATTTGTCTCGTACGTCACAAGAGACTCTTCGTCTGGTGGTTTTTGCTGGCGCGATTCTCTTTCTCTACTTCCTCTCTCATTCTTACTCTCTGAATCTCTCTGTGCTCTCTCGCACCGGCTGATTTTCAGCTGAGACAAAATTTGTATGATTTTTTTTTTCACAGTGTTTTAGAAATTGAATTAAATAGCTAAACTAATTATACAGTATATTTATTTATTTTAATATTTTTTCTTTATTATTTTTGTTTTAACCTTTTTGTTTCATTTTGATTTCGTTTCGATTCCAATTTGTTTCCATTTTTTGTCGTTTGAATTTCACAACAAACGAGCGAGATAGTGAGTCATCATTCAGCTAGTTGTCTTTGTCTTATTATTGTGCACACTCAAAAGTATGCAACAGTTTTTGATTTTAAATTTGAGAATTTAAAAAATTGAGAAATCAGAGCATAATTATTAATTAAAAACATTAAAAATATGATTTATTTGTGATCCTCCAGTTCCTTACTGAGTGCAATCTAAATAAGGTCATTGATATTGCAATTTAAAAACAAATCAAATAAAAAATATGCACACGCATTCACACACATACATTTGAAAACTTTGATTATTATATGCATTACTAATAATATTTTTGCATTTTTCGTAGAATACCTGCAAAACATAGAAGCATCGTCGTCAACGAGCTGCAGCAGCAAAACAGAGGAAAACGGAAAAGAGATTTGTAGTGAGACGGATATATTTGACTTTGACTTTGATATAAACTTGATTGCCGAGGATCTCATTGAGCGGAAGGAAATGAATCAGTGCAGTCAGGATATGGATATCAACAACAGCGACAACATCAACAACAACTTTACATACATGGATGAACTACAGTTTCCATTGGACGAGGGAGGAGAGGAGATGACACTTGACGTCAGCTCAATGTGCAACGGCATCGAATTTTCAACCGAGGATGAGCCCGATCTGTTGATCAGCTCACAGAATCCCATGTTCCCCTGCTACTCGCAGGGCTCCGAGCTACCCTCCAGTCAAACAAAATGCTTCCACGAGTTGCCATTGTTGGCTGACGAGAATAGCTTGGAGACCACCAACTACTATGGCTCTAGCCAGGCTTCACTTGGCTTCGGCCTCGGGCTCGGCCAGCTGGAGCTATCTAGCGAGGGAGTTAGTGTCGTCTGCCAAGAAGCCACAACCTCCACACAGTGCCTGGGCGTTAAACGCTCAGCTGCTGCCGCTGGCCTAATGCCCATTATCGATTCGATGCCACCAAAACGCAGTAACCTTATTCTTAATATCAACAAGTCGCATGTTCACCAACCAGAAATCGTCAACACACCTGATATAATCGAGCAAGTTCTCAAGTTGAGTGAGGTAAGTTATCTCTGAAAATATTCCAAATTTACACTTTACTAACTAATTGATTTCTTTCGACTTGCAGCAAAACCAAGCGACTAGCTTCACCACCCAGGATAAGATTTATGAGGATCTGCGCAGCACCGAGGAGAACACCACCTTCAGTGACACTCAAGACTTCTCAGCGCCAAATACACCATACAGCGCTTACTCCGTCAGTACCTCCACCACCTCCAATGCACCCACCTGCCTTACCGGCTTCGCCGGCCTCATCACCGCTCCAGTATCGCCTGCATTTTCAACAGCCAGCACATCTCAGTTCAGTTCCGCCACATCGAACAACAACGGCACCAAGCGTAAGCGCGGTCGTCCTGCCAAGGAGCATGCCGATGGCCCCGATCCCGAACTGATGTCGAGACTGCAAGGTGATGAGCTTAAACTGTATCAGGATCGTCTTAAGAACAACGAGGCGAGTCGCGTTTCCCGTCGGAAGACGAAGAGTCGCGAGGATGCTGAGAAACTGGAGGAGGAGAATTTGCTGACTATTTCCCGAGATCTTACTGCCATTCTACAAAAGGTTGAGGCTGACAAGAAGATGCTCGAACACCATCTTATGCAAATGCACCACCGCAATAGCACTTATGTCAAGCCCGAACCGGAGCACTAAGATTCTCAGAAACACACAAGCGTGTTGCCATAGTAGTCAAACTGTCGTACCTCCTCTCTCATGTCGCATATTGCGGCACATTACTTTAGATGTAAACTAGTGTGTAATCCAATGTAAAGTTAGTATTGATGTCGAAGTCGCTGCATGACGTGGCACCCCCGATACGGGGTGCCACACAAAAAATGATGAACTACCAACAAGATCAAATCAATTTCGGGAAAATTGATTAAAAACAAACAACCCCCACATATGTTATAGACACTTATTGTAGTAATTATGCATACTTACAAAATGCGCCACAAATTCAATGGAATGCGCGAGATTTTTTTAAAAATTCTTTTAAACACATTTTTTTTAATATTACATGATTTTTATTACGTTTGCAATTGTCAAATTTTAACCACATGTTTCTATTCATACTTATGTTTTATGTATTAATTGTAATCCACTTAATATTGCGCTCAATGCGAAATGCAAGCGATTAATTACAATTATTATTACAAATACAATGTATACCCATATATCATGAAAATGAACACAAAAATTGTTACAATCAAAAAAAGAAAAAACAAAAAAACCCCACAAAAAAAGAAAACATTGTTGAGAATGCATAAATATATATTCCAGTTATTTTAAGAATTACATTTATATATGTACAAATAACCAACTTAAATAAAGCGCATGACGAAATTTCCATGCCAAAATCAAAAATCTACATTTGTTTCTATATCAAATTTCAAGGCAAGATACTCTCTTGATGACTTATTTATTCAACAATTGTACTGAAAAGTTATTGCACGTAAAATTTGGGAAAATCGGATTCTTTTTTGTTTAATAGAAGTGAATGAAAAGCGTGGACTCCATTTGAACACAACATCGTCGTAGACACGCCTCGTCACGTTTCTGAATCGGATTAGAGTTGGGAATAAAAAATGGCCAAGTCCAGATAAAGTAGCACCCATAAAGTAGTGTATGGCCAATTTTCGTTGAGATTCAGCCAATTTGATGATGCGGATAGATAATAACAGAATATTACAATGGCAGTGCAATAATGATGATGTTGATGATGATATTTCCATTGTTGCGTGTCTCTGCAGCAGATTTTGCCGTCATCATTAGTTGTGTCATTTGTTGCGCCTCGTTAGTTGTGCAAATATTGAAAATGGCATCGCACGCTGAATCTCAACTGGGAGGGTAGTGTCGTATGTCTACGTCTACGCCTCGGCCTGTTGGGTTCGCTGATAATTGAGGAATCGCAATCCTTGGAAGGCTTGTGCCGAAGCATTTGTGGCATGGCATGCGAAGAGCAACCAATTCCTGGGCTGCACTTTGTACGCGAATCGCATAAAGATGCACGAATAGAGCGTCAGGGCTGGGAAAGTAAAAAAGAATAGGTTAAATTAATCTGTGTATATTAAATAAAGCCACTTGGGCCTTATCAGCATACATTTTGGCGGCTCGTGTCGCTTTATCTAGCTTATCAAGAGTGTCGGACCATGATTAGCATAGAATCGTAAACTATGAAACTGCGTGTGCTGATAACGCGTTAGATCTCTATACTGGAAAGTTTCACAGCTGCCGAACTGGTTTTTGCGAATATCGACACTCGAGACTTACCTAATGTCATTTTGCCAGAGATAAACTTGGGGCTCTTTTGCGTATCAGCAATTGCCGCAATCGGGATGCCCCAATTGGCCACTGGACCCCAGAAATGGGTGCTCATAAAATAATTCCGCCACTCCTTGGCAGAATTGGCGGAGGTGGACATTGTGCGTCTGACCGACATGATGATTGTTGTGCGATTGACAGTGCTGAAACGTATGATTGAGAAAGCTCATGATTAGTGTTATTTGCTTAATTCCATGAAACTACTATTGAAAGCTCAAGGTCTTACAGGTTGTTTGCCTTATGATCTGGAGGTTGTTGTTGTTCTTGGCGTTGTTAGTTGCTCCACTCGTTATTGATTTTCCTGGGGTATAGCGTTTCTTCAGAGAGTTTTGTACACAAAGATTTGAAATTACAAACAAACGAAAGTTATGTAAATGTAATGTTGATAAGAGAATACTATACGCAGCAAACGAATTCTAACTTTCTGTTTCTGAGCTTTCTTAAAGCTGTTTTATTTAACATCTGAGGCGCAGTGTGACCACAAGCTGAATTTATAAAACACATCGTTCGATGCCAAAGAAATATACCAGAATTCAGAAACCATGATAATTGTTTCGAAGGAGCGCAATATTTCAAATAGCAAATATATTTTTGCTCACCTCTTATAATCCTCTTTCCACTGATCCGATTAGCGTAAACAGATTTTTAATTAAAAAAAAATTAAAATCAAAACAGCACAGTCTCATAACTTCTTCTGAACACAAAAATCTAATAATAATAAAAAAGTAGTGCCAATAAATGTTGTGTATTTGACATTTGAATTTGGTTAAGATATGGCAACGCCGACTTAAAGATTTTTTTTAATTTTTGAAAGTAGGTATATCTGTTTATTAAAGTAATCCAAAAACTACAATATTATAACAACGAAGTTAATATAATGAAGCATTTGTTAGACAACTTTATATTAGACATAATTATACCATATAGTCTAGTATTTATTTGACATGGTCACCCTATAGTGCTTAAATGTTGTGGCGCGCATTATCAATAATTTCAAAAGATTTAAATGTACTGATAAATGATAAAGGCTTGATTTATAGTGATTTGTTGAATTATCAATAATTTTGAATATGCTATAAAAGTTTAAACGCCTTTTATTTTCACAATTATGTGTACATTAATTTTAGCATTCGATTTTGAAATAAAGTACATGGAATATACAACCGATATAAAATTACAGGAAATAGGAAACAGAAAATATGCTAAAGAATTATTGGACAAAGTTGCAAAACTTATGTAATATTTGATGTGTTGTTTCCTCGTTTCCGCCTCTTGAAAGATGCTTTCTAGTTTGTTTCTGCGAATTGAGTCAGCCAAGTTGTAAACATTGCATCTATGTAATTGCTGAAAGCATTTTCAGGTTCTCGATTGCACTTGACTTGACTTATCAATGCAGCAAGGCAACTATAAAAGACCAAGATGGCCCAACAGCCTTTTATCAGTAACAGTAAAATGAAACTTCAGCTTACAATCAGTTTGGTTATCTTGGCAGTTTGCTGCTACGCCAATGCCTATGATGGCGACGGTCAGCCAGGTTGCAAAACGCAGGAAGAGCTTGATATTGGTATCTTCCGTGATACTTGGGATGCCACGTCCTACTGGAAGTGTAGCGAGCTCAACGAGCCTGCAGCCAAGTTCCGTTGCCCCAGTGAGACGGCCTTTATGGATAGCCTTAAAGATTGCGTGATCTGGGATGACTGGCAGTGGGAGAAACCGGTGGCACCACTAAGTGAGGTTGATGCATAAACGAGAGGAAACACTTTCTTCTTCTTCGACGACGATACGAGGAGTATTACATAGTTGAAACGTGACATTTAATTATTGTCATTTTGAATTGAATATATGTAAAAAAACAGCGCTAAGCGACTTTTTAACGCATTAGTGAATTAGGATGGACAAATGTAGTCTCTAGATGTGTTTGTGGAAGGATGTTTTTCTAATCGCGTGTGCGAATACCCCAAATGGAGGTGCGACGTGTACCAACCGTTGGGCGTCCCACCGAGCTGTGTATGAACTTATTGATGCCAATCTTGGGCATTTGCTTCTCCAGAACTTCCATGGCGGCTTCCGAAAGCATACCAAAGATATCCAGATAGGTGAGAGATGACATGTTTTTAAGTTCTCTGTGAAGACAAAGTATTAAACTTGCTGTTTGCTAGGGATGATGGGTATAACTTACATAAAATTCGTGGCGGGGATGAGGTAACAACGGGAGACGGACAAATACTCGAGACTGGTGAATTTCATAATCGTAGCAAGTGCTGCCGGCGTCAGGCTGTTGCAATCCGAAAGATCCAATTCAAGCAGCTGTTTACAGCGTTTGTGTAAAGTGAGGACATCTATGGGAGAGAGGAATTATGTATTAAAGATGCCAACTAATATCGTTTAAGTAACTTACGGGAGTCGAAGAGCACGCGACGACATCCGGCCGCATTAAGGCGAATTATGTTTGGGGAAACGTGGGTGACCAAAGCAGTGACTGCATCAGCACTAAGATCAGTCCATGAAATGTTCAGACTGTTGAGTTTGGAGAGCGATTCCATCATCAGTCGCACACTGCTGGCATTAAGGCCACTGGCCATGGACAGATTGAGTGTTTCCAGCGATGTGTTTTGTGCAATCTCAAAGCAAATCTCATCATTGAGCTCAGCATGCTCGAGACTGAGCTTCTTGAGTTGACGGCAATGTGTGAGCAATGTTTGCAACGAGATGAGGGAAATGGAAGCCAGACTCAAGTCCAAGTATTGCAGTCGCGAGTGAAAGTCAACAGCAGCTGGCGAGTAACTAAAAGCAGGATCTTGAATCTAAGGTAAAGAAAAGGAAATTAGTTTAAGAATTGATAAAGAGTTAAACTATCACTTACATCAGCTTGCGCTAGACGCAACACCGGGATGCTGCGTCGCACAACGTGCTCCAGGCCAGACGGACGAATGGTACGCAGTCCCAAATCCAAGCGTGTCCACAGCGTCTCATCACGCGCACAGCAGTTGAAGCGGCGACAAACGGTGGCGATGCGCAACAATGCCTTCTTCGGCAGCCACCTGAAGATGTCCAGCAGTATCTCATCGGACAGCTGTTCAAAGTAATTGATCCCGCTGCTAATGTGAGCACTCATCGCTGGGGTGCGATACACAAAGAAGTTTTGAGTGGGCACCAGGCGTGGCACTGGCGTTGGCTTCTTTTGCTGTCGCAGCAACGCTTGTTTGCTGGTCGAAGGCAGCAAGCTAAGAGGTGTCTGCTGTTGTGGTTGTTGCGGTGGCGGTGGCAGCAACGTTTGCTGTGGCGCCTCGCTTTGCTGGTTGCACGTCACTGTGGCCAGCGGATTGCGTGTGCGTTTACTGGGCGAATTCGAATTGCTGCCCGCTGGACTCTCGTTGTTGGCCAAAGCAGTGCGCTTCGCTTGTGACAAGGATAACAGACGCTGCTCTTGGCTATCTTCGTTGCACAGCTCAACCAGGGTACTGTTGTTGTGGTCCCCAGTGGAATTGAGACTGAGGCGCGACTGTTGCTGGTGTTGATGCAACATGCGCGCTGCAATTGTAGCACAGGGCGTTGTTTCATTGGAGTTCTCATCGCTGGTGGCGCTGACTGCCAAAGCAATCGCGGACATGGCCGAGGAGCTACTCTCTTCTGAATCGAGCATGCCAATGCCCATCTCCTCGAGCGCCTCGTATGTGAGCACAGAGGGCGATGAAGTGTATTCGTAGATCGAAGACGACGTCGACGCCGTAGACGACGACGGCGCAGCTTTTGACGTTGTCGCCCCGATGCCGACTGCGCTGTTCTTACTCGACGAGCGTTTTCTGTAACGGGGAGGAAGTGAGGGGAGTTGTTTTATTCATTACTTAAAGCAAAAGTGCTCGGCATGCAATTGGCGGGTCAAGCACCTTTCAATTAAAAGCTGCCCCCGTTTTTTTGATCGTTTGCATTGCATGTGACGTCACTGCGCGCAATTCGCGCCTTTTGCTTGCCGGGCACATTGCAATGGGGGTTTTCGCATGCTTGCATTTATGCAATTGTTATATACATTTATTTACCTGGATACTGGACATAGATTTTCAATGTTTTCGGCTCCTCTGTGCTTGCGGCTGCTCATATTTATTGCGAAATTTCTCTTTTCTTCACGCACAAATTACGCGCTATTTTTGTATGCAGCGTTGCCATATGTTAGTAGCCAACATTTCAATTGCGGCAGCGTTGCCATTTCGTGCGCAGTCTATGTCGAGTTGTACAGCACTACGCGCTTGTCAACACTTGTGCAATTCAGTGGGAAAACACAACAACAAAATCATCGAAAATACAGGAAAATCGTATTTTGAAGCAGCAGCAACAAAAATAGTGAGAGTGAAGCAATAATTCGAAATAAAATCAAGCATCCTGCAAATGAATCAAAATTGTTTTGAGTTAGAGGAGCGTGATAACAACGATAAAGACGACGACGGCGTTCAGCGCCGCAGCAGCACAACTTTCGCAAGGTAAAAGACTACAGAGACAGTGTACACAAGGGTCGCTTTTGTTGCTGTTTTGTTGTTGTTGCACTTTCTTTGTTGACTGTGCGCATAGTGATGAAGTACTATGTGGGGGAGCAATGACACAGCAGCTCTTTGTTGCATCTTATCAGTTCGCACCTTAAGTCTTTTGATAGTGAACTGATTAAGCATCTACCTTGCAGATCCGCCAAGATGAGCATACGAACGCGAGCCCTGGTGTTCTCCACATTCTTTGGCAGCTGTTTGGCCATAGGATTGCTGCTAGTGAGCGTGACAACCAATCATTGGGTGCGCGCTTATCCGCGACGCATTAACTCTACCGAGGCCAAAGGCGACGTTAACTTCGGCCTCTTCTACGGCAGCCAGTACTTGAATCTGGGCATTGGTGAGCGCTGTCATCCGCTTGAAGGTTAGTTATGCAAATATATACAGTATAACGTCGTTAATTGCACATAATTGCGCATCCAATATAATTGCATAAAATTGTATTTCCGGTTAGATTTCCGGTTTTTTGCATCATTTTTGAGTCATCCGATTTTGGTTAAAATTCCAACAGCTATTAAATAGCGCCACCTATAGGGCATCGATCAATTCTTTTTATGAGAAACGCCCAACAGTTATATAGCGCCACCTACCGGGCGCGATCGATTTTTAAAGGAAAAGTTGCAGTTAAACGCACAACTGCTGTTAAGTTGTCGCTTTAATCATATCTCCAAAAATATTGTGACTGCGCATCGGTTTAAAATAAAAATAAACTCGACACTTGCATCATTATTTGTGTTAGAAATTTTGTGTGCAATTATCGACATTATACTGTACCAATTAGCACCTCTTAGTTCATTTGGCATTTCTTCTTTGCAGTTTATTCATTCATTCGCACCGAGCATGGCGATAACAGTTTCTGGCTTTGGCTGATCACCACCCTGGGCACCGGACTCGGCCTCTTGGCTTGTGCTGTGGCTGCCATAGCTGCTGTGCTAAAGTCGGCATCGGCTGCCAAGAAAGGCGGCACTATGGTGCTGCTCTTGGCCTCCAACATTTCGGCAGCTTGCGCACAGATTGTTGCCTTTGTGGCCTGGCTGGTGCAGTTTTATCAGTATCTCATACACAATGTGCTCTTGACGGAGCACCAGAAACAGCATTGGACCAGCACAGGATTGGCTAGTCTGGGCTACAGCTTCTATTTGGTTGTAATATCCACAATTGTGGTACTCATTAACATCATCATATTGCTGTATGCTAAGAGACGTGAGCATCGCGATCGTCATCGCTTAGAGCCGCTGAGCAAAGACAAGAACCAGGCGGCCATAATGCTTTATTAGCCAAGAATTAGGCGGAATATATTATCCTCAAGTAACCTCAAGAAGAAACAAAAAAATGTTCGATCAAACGATGAGGGACAATAATCTCAGCGGCCCACATGTCGGTGCCTTACTTAAAGATGCCCTTTGAATGCCACATGACAAATATCGAATGTAATCCTTATTTATATATATATGTAAACAAATGAATCTTCAAGTTAAACCTTATCATTTTCATAGTTTGTAAGTCTTTATTTCCAAATGTACCACGTTGAAGTCAAGTCTGATACGCATTTTGATAGCACATTCAAACTTGATAGAACAAATGCACGATACAATTTTGATAAATATTCTTGTATTGACATAAGTATTTGAAATGTTATTTACCTTTTGCATTTTTATACATACTCGAATCTATTTTATATACTCGTTTATATACACTTTGCTACAAGCTGCTATTTATTACAGCTACTTATAGTATGTTTTATAATCATACAAATAAAAGAATAGTCATTGTTAAGATATACAACAATATAGCTGCCTTTGTTTCTTTGTTTAAAGATGGGGATATAAATATATTATTGGTTTTTTTTATTGAGATATGAGAAATTTGTTGGCTTTTTATACCCGCTATCCAAAGGTTAGAGGGGTACAATAACTTTATGTTTTTTTAACTTTATCTCCAACCCCATAAAGTATAAATATTCTTAATCAGCATCAACAGACGAGACGTTTTAGCCATGTCCATCTGCCTGGATCTCAGAGACTATGAGAGATAGAGCTATAACTTTTTCCGACAGCACTTCTTATTCTTATGATCAAGTTCGTTTTTGATTTTTGCCACGTCCACTTCTGCCCCACAAATCAATAAAAATAGAATTGTAAGCGTAAGCGAGACTCACGATTTTTGGTATATATTACCCAACTATTTTCGTTATGAATCCTGAAAATTTGGTTACGATCAGATAAAACTGTAGAAGTTATTTATGAAACTATTTTATATGGTAAAAAATGTATGCTGCCGCAGGTCTTAGAAGTTTTCGATGACAATCTGGTATATTTTTAATGTAGTAGTATATACAAATTCGGGGGTAAGTTAGTATATTGTTGGTATAATTTGAGAATAATTCGGCACTGTTTAGCTTTTATTGAAAATGGGAAGCGGGTATCTCACATTCGAGCACACCCAATTTTACTTGATTTTATTTGGTATTGGTTGTTGTTTATGTATTTGAATATTTTTTGCTTAAAGTAAAGTAAGTCCAATTATTTCACTCTTGGCATAAATGTTTTGACATTAAATGTCAAAAAATAGATTGGTTTTTTAAATAAATTTTTGTGAATTAAAATTAATATTTATGTTTATTTAAAATGTATACAACATAGATTTTCCGCTTTGCAACAATTTTGCAAATTTATCTGTTGTATATATGTATTTTTTATTATCAACAGTAAAACAAGTTAATTTTTTTAATTAAATGTTTGATCATATCATATCAAAGTTGAAAATTAAACGTAAAAAGTTTTGCTTGAGAAGCTGAAATTATGATTATTCATTTAGTTTATTTGACCAACTACAAATATTATAAGATTTTGGTTAAACCTTAAATTACATTTTGTTTAGCAAAATCATAGAATCGTAAAAATTACTGTACGTTATATTAAAAGTTGTATTTGATTAAAATGCTGTAAGAGCCAAGTTTCAAATCTCTATTTTAAAGGTTTCCTTAATAAGAAGTAATTAAGTTTTCATTATTTATGTGTTGCTGCTGATGCGACTAATAGATTTTCTATAGAATATCCTTCAGCGTTAATTAAAATATAACAACTTGTATGGATGGCAGCTGTGTGGCAGTTGACTTTAGTTCCCCACGGGAAATGGAAGCGGACAGTAGCACACGCTACACCGCGGGGCAACATCCGTGCCACAAAAATTATAATGAATAAAAAAATAGAAAAGGGAAGAAAAGTCGAAGAAGAAGGCATTTGAGAAAGGAAAGCAGTCTGTGTGGCAGCATATTGATGAATTGCTCAATAGTTTTGACTTTTACCAAATGTCACAACAATTTCCTCATTGTAATTATAACGTTCCAACTAATTGCTGAACACAGAACAGGACCACACCATGGGCATTAAAATCCAAAGTGTCATCGCATTGCAGTTTTGCAAACAAATCAATTATCTTTTTTCACTTTTTTCTCGTTTTCTTTTTATTTGCTTGTAACTTGTGCGAGATGTTCTTTCCGTCTTCTTCCTTCTTTTTTTTGAGGACCCCTGACTGATGGCTGATGTTTGTTTCCTTGGTAGACCCAATTTGTATGTGGCTTTGTTTTCGCACTGCGTCAGCCACTTCCTCAGTTTTCTTCCTATATCAATTCCTATTCGATTACACAGAGGACCCACACATAGGGTCCTGCTTCCGAGCCAATTATGTCATCATTAGTTTTGATTAGTTTGTTGTCTCCTGTTGATGGGAAACTGCACAACAGATACCTCACCTAGGTTTGTTTTGTGGATGGATTCTCGGGCACTTCCGGCACCACCTACTGGTTTACCTTTTGGCACAGTTGGGCGCTGCCTGGATGTTTGTTTTGGTCGATATCTGGTTTGATATGAATGCAATTGAAATTGCAATTGCATAATAAACAAATCGATGATGAACGTCTTTTTAATTAAGGGGATATTACGAAGGTCTGTCATCCCATAGCTGACAAACTCATTTCGCAACGGAAACTGCAACTGCAATAGTGTGTGTGTGTGTGTGTGTGTGTGAGTGTTTATGTATCTGCATCTGTGGTTTTTATCTGACCAAAAACAGATTAGGACTTCACCTTGTGCCATCTGTGACGGATCTTTCACGTTACGCAGAGTTGTGCAAGTCCAATTCCCGGCGTTAGGATACGCTTCGCAATTGCGTACATTTGCATGATGAGATAATGGAAAGAAATGCTCATTAGTCGTTTGGCAGCGAGGACTAAGGGAAGTGAGATTAGAGTGCAGACAATCGACTTATTATGAGTGTTTATGCAGATAAACTCATCGTTTAGCGTGTGTCGGGACATACCCACTTTTCCGCCTAGGATTAGACGAGACTCTTGGAAAATACGATTGATAAGTAGCTGGAAAATGAAAAAATGTTGAGCAATGAACAATGTCTCTGAATGTCCATAGCGTGTGGCCTGTACAAATATAATTAGCGGGAAAGTCTCATAATCGGAACGAGCTCACAAAATATTCCACTACAATACTATATATAATACGTAATACAAATATGAGATTGAATAGAAATACCAACATGTTAGCCACACACGTTGTTGTCATTCAAAACAAATCCACTTCTTTTACACGAATTTGTCTCTAGTTTGTATCGTTGTTTCTTCTTTTTATTTTTTAGTGGACCACTTTCCCCTGTGTGTGAAAGCATTTCCAGCAAACCGCAAAACATGCGAGCCAAAGAAAGCCAACAAGAGAGGGCCAGACAGTATGTCGTCGTCTCCTATGCTGCTGTAGCTGACCAATAAATTTCCCAATTAAATGGATCCTCTGACACTTTGTTTAAAACGTCAGCGCACGGGCAACAGCTTCTACGACTACTGCGTCTACCTCCTGCCAGCCCCTGGGTGCGTTTCTGTGTGTGTGTGTGTGTGTGTCTATGAAATAGGGGATGAGGGTTGTTCCTCGAGGGGTTGAAACCCGTCGACGCACTTTGCTTGGCCGAGCGAACTGGCGCTGTGAAAGGTAGCAATTGATACCCAACTCTCTGCAACTCCATTTTTTATTTTCATGCACAGCTCTTTTTCTGTTTCTTTAGTTTTCTTTCTTTCATTTTTTGCACTTCTCATTCAATTGCTCCCACTGTTCGGTTGCGTTGCGAAATTATAGCCCGTATATTTCTCTATTAGTGGACAAAAGACATTTCAATTTCTCGGCCAGACTCGTTGTGTGGCCCTGCAACGAAGTGCATGAAGTCTCATTCTGTTGCTCGAGGTGATCCTGATTCTCGTCCTTTTAGTTGGCAATTATCTAGTTGCGAAATTTATGGACCACCCGACGACTTTTGTTTGGCCTTTTTGTGGTCATGAATGGCAGATAGGCTAGTGCCTCCTACATCGCAATTGTTCCAAGACTGATGTCAGCCTGTTATGGATGGCCAAACTACTTTCTTGTTAGGAAGTGACTTTACTTTCGATATATTGTTCCGCAAACAATGCTCTCTTCTTTCTTGACTTTTATTCTGCTGTAATTACATTCTTGTGTCAATTCAAATTCTTGTGAATTCTCACGTCGATTGAGAAGTTGCGTAACGATCCAAATCTACATCGTATTTTGGATGAGAAATAATAGTATTTTGGTTTCTTGGTATCTCACTCTTATTTTAAGTGTACTATTAAATGTATGTATATGTATTAAAAAATGAATTTAAGAGTCTCAATGCAGTATTATATATAAATAGAGCTAATAAATTATTTTTGCCCATAAATTGGGGATTCTATGAATAATAAATTGTGTGGAAATGCTTTGTGCACATTATTTTAAAATTTATTTGTTGTTTTTATTTGTAAAGTTGAGTAATATAATTTATTTTCAAGTACTAAAGTTGCATAAGTAAATAAGGCTTGTTTAAGATCGCAAAGGAATTTTGGAAATAATAATTACAATAAAACCTACATTTTTTTTTAGTTTGAGTCAGTTGTAATTTTAAATAAAATGAAAAATATTAACCATATTATTATTAACATTTACGTTAACTACTTAAGTTTGTATGTCAATCTATTTACATACATCAGCGAATTTTTAAATGGCATACATTATAATTTGTACCATTTTTTAGAACACATAACTAACGGTTATTGTACTAAATATTAAAAAAAACTAATTTTTTATGTAAGTTAGGTATTTCTTAATGCAATAAAAGTAAATTTGAGATGTTATGTTGAGCGGTTTTTTTGGTGTTCTATTTTTTTTGAAAGAATTTTTGAAATAAAAAGTAGCTCATTAAACGCTACAACAAAAGGATTCATATAGGGCTGACGATTTAAAAATGATGACATTAACATATTAAATTATGGACTTAGGTTTATACGAAAAATCGTATTAGGGTCTTACACATTTTTCAATTATGAGACACTAAAAGATAAACTTAATAATTTTGACATATTTTAAATGTTAGTATGGGAATGAGTAATTTCTTCTTAATTTCTTTTGAACTTGTTCAATATTTGATCTAAGGGTGATGTTTATTTTTATCCCAACAAATTTATATCCATAAATGCGACGTGATAGCAAACATCTTCAATTTGAGTGATGTCCAGGTTTTCTTCATATGCGTTTTGTTATACCCCATAAATTAGCAGTTGTCAATGTGATTGACATAAATACACAAGTCTATATAGGACTATTTATTTGAAATTGTACAAGAGAGAGTTTTCTTAGGGAATTTAGCTTTCCCACACTTGAGAAAAGAAGAGATTCTATTCTGTTGAATCGCGCAAAGAGTGAAATTAATTGCCAGCAATTAAAGGACAATACGGGGCAAATATCGATATCGACTGTGCTGACGAAAAGCATATCATCTTGAAAAATTGGTAGTTTCTGTACTTGACGTTGTCTTGCAGCCTCACAAAGTGCAGCCGCTGTGTCTGCTGCAAGTAGAATTACAAGTACTGAAATCAATGGGACACACATTATTAGTTAGATCATTGTGGCACTTGTCGAACAACGACGACACCGTGTCTGCCAGGGAAAAAATGTTCTCAGGCCAGGGGAGGACACAGGTTGAGGCACAGGTAGTTGCAGATATGGTATATGGTATATGGAACCTGCACGCCCCTATCAAGCAACCTTATTGCCATTGTCCGAAGAATAGAGAAATAGAAAAAAAAGATTGTGTAGTGCCCATCGGTCTGCTACGGTTAACGAAATTGCAGCTATTGTGCACACGTAGAAGTCACATTGATATTCGGGATTCGATTTACTCTCGATAATAAATTCCCGCAACAGACATTGTGTCTCCCTCCTAGTTGCTCAGGTGGGCCCACACCTCATTGTCCTTATGAATGACGCAAGCTGTCGTCTGAGTAATGGCAAGGATACGTGAACAATTGCAATGTCAATGCCAAAGAGAGGACTGTGAGAAAACTCCTCTTCCAGATGCAGTCACTCTGTCTCTCTGAACCAAATTAATGGATTTGTTCTGGACGAAAAGTTAAGATCTATTTAACTTGCTGCAAACTAATGGATTTTATTTTGTGGGTTTTCTCAATGAATTTTCGCAGTTAGTTTTGGGCCTTGTGACTTGTGGAAAACGAGTTTGTAACCCTTTGATTTGACACAAATGTGCCGACGAATGCAAACTGCAGATTTCACTTTTGAATTTGCCGGCATGACACGAGCAATTTGCCAAAATGATCTGGTTAGTGGGAAGTGAAAAGTCATTAATGAAATGTGCAAAATGGCCGCAATGCAGAATTATTAACTGAAAGTGGAAACAGATGCAAATGGAAAGCTGAAAAGGCTGCAATATCAAAGATGCAAATTGAATTAAAAGAAATGAATTTGTTTTTAAATTTTTATATTGTTTGTGTGGGTTTTTTTTGTGTAAACATAAATCGTATAATACAGCTCTGAATATTTAACTAGATATTTAAATGTAAATCGTATCATCGGATTTCGTATTGCTATTAACTGCATTTCAGCATTCGTATAATAACTATATAAAAAGTGGTGACAAAATATTCTCTTAAACGCGTAATCGTAATCGTATTGTAAGTGGTATAGTAATGGTATCTCTTAAACAACTATTTGTATGTCTCGCTCTTAACACTCTTAATCGCTTAGCATATGAGAAAGGATCACTTAAGGATTTATTTACACATGTGTGGTGGGAGTTTCTTCGACTGTCTCGTCACGTAGTGGAAGTGTAAATATTCATTAAAAAATAAATAGCTCAATATTTGCATATATCGTCTGCATATCTCTGAGGTAGACTATGTGATTGTACTTGTGTGAGTGTGTAGGTGTATCTGTATGTGTGTGTGTGTGTGTGTATCGATGTGTGTCTGTTTGTGTTGTGCGCCAGTTTGCGCCAGGTACGCCTGAGGTAGAGATAGTTTTGGCCGGCATTAAATTGCTTGTAGTTGCGGTTTCATGATTGAATTGTTCCTTGTTGTTGTTGTGTAGTGTAGTGTAGTGTTGGGCTTGTAGCGTTTTTAAAGCGTGCAAGCGCTTCACAGATCGCTGGCTTAGCTGGGGACTGTCTCGCTTAGTATCCATAGAGATAGGGATACATGGGCATAAAGATAGCCGGTCCCAGTTGGCGCTCTTGCGGCAAATGCGTCTTCATGTGCTTCTTCAGATGATCGCGACGCCCGAACTTCTTGCCACAGGCGCTGCAAGGATACGGCCGCAGACCCGAATGGATGCGCTTGTGCCGTGTGAGCTCCTCGTTGCGTGTAAAGGTTTTGCCGCAGGTTTCCACGTCACATTTGAAAGGTCGCTCGCCTGTAAAGTAAAAGAAAATTAAATTGTAAGTAAGGCATGTCAATTGCGAGTCTGAATAAAGTTTAACTTACCGGTATGAATGCGAATGTGTCCCTTGAGTTGGCCATTGTTGGAGAAGGCAACGTCGCAGTGCGGACACTTGAACTTCTTTGGTCGCTGCTTGCGGGCATTCAGGGCCTTCAGCTGTGCATCCTCGGCCATGACACGAGCATACTCCTGCTCCATCAGTCCCAATGTGAAGGGATCCATGCCAAAGGCAGCAGCCGATGGTGTGTTGGCAGCTGCAGCAGCCGCAGCGGCGGCGGCGTAATATAAATCACTGCTGGGCAAATAGGGAGCTGGCTGTGCGGGCGACAATTGCTGCGGCGCCAACACATTGGATACGGGGAATGCTGGCTGCGGTGTCACATCCAGAAGTGGTGTGGAGGTGCGTGTGTAGCTGCTGCTGTTGTTGAGGCCATCCTCGTAGCTGGACTTGCTGCTGTTGCTGCTCGATGAGGATGAGGATGCGGATGACGAGGATGATGATTCGCGATCGCTATCCTGACCGTAGCAGAAATTGCTGCTGCTGCTGTTGCTGACTGTAGGCAGCTCCGTTTTGATGGTCACACGTTCAGCGGGAGCAGGAGATGGATTGCAGATATCCAACTCGGATTCACGTTCACGTTTCACTGGCCTGGCGGGCGGCGCAGGCGTTTGGCGTTGCGTATCCCAGGGACGGAAAAGACGCGAGTATGTTTGCGGTGGATGCAAGTTAATTGTCGACATTTTTACGTTTACTTCGATTGAAAACCAAAAAATAAAGAACTCAGAAATTTGTTGTACTATGATGTTGGGCGGAACACTTGGCGTGCGTTGTGTGCGTTACAAGATCTCAACTCGAACTGAACTCTCTCGGTCGAGCGACGCACAATTTAAAGAGGTCCTGGCTGGTGCCCAAAAGGTCTACCTAACAGCGGCCTACCTACACGCACTCATACACACACACACAGGCACACACACGCAGACGCTCGCTTCATTCATCGATTTGCTGCCTATCTGTCTGTGAGAGCGAGAGGCACGCTTCAGGGTTGTTTTTTCGCACCGCACAACAATGGCCGCTCACGCAGACTCAAATACACACACACACACACACATGCGGGTTGGTATATAAGGTATGTGTGTGCGATTGTGTGTGTGGCTGTTTGGCAGCAAATCTAATCGCCTCTTGAAATGGCAGCTTCCTTGACTTTCGCTTTTAGTGTGTGTATATTCCCAGCACTATTTATTAGATACATATATATATATACATATATATATTTATATGTAGTATTTCTCCCCATGGGGTGGAACTTTAAGCAAAGTATTCATGATTATGAATTTTACGCTTACCTACCGACAAACCCCCTTATACGCAATTTGATAAAAGTTGTTGTCTCAAAGGCGCAACTGGGCTTGGCTCTCATCCTTGTCCTCGTTCTCGTCCTCATCCTACATCCCTGCCCGCCTGGGCGTGGCAACCCCCCGCCTGTGTGTTAAGCTATAACTTGGTTATCTGTGGGCACTGCTTTTTCTTTCTTTCATTTTTTTTTTTGGTTGATTCGGGCTTGCCCGTAAAACCAAGGGGCTTGCTTTAGCTTCTGCCCTTCTCGGGTGGCAATTTATTATTGAATTAAGTGCTTCTTTCATTCCGTGGGGGTTGTTGTTGGTCTCTCGTCTTTGCGGGCACTTTGTGCTGCTAAACTTGCGCTTTAAATATGCAAAATGTGTATCAAGCGAATACGCATATACATAGAGATTGGAGTAGATGTGCTCTCAAATATTCCTTTTTTTGGGGGGGTTTGAGCTGAGGTTTGAGCATGTAAAATGGTACAGTTGCTTTAAGTTTATTGGGGGATGACACGGATAAATTGTTGGCTACTTTACGGGCTACGAGAGGCGTTTGTCCCAAGGCAATTGTTGATAAATCTCGAGCCCCATTTTGGGGCCAGTTGTCAGTGAGATTGATGGAAATAATGGCGAAAGATACATAAGTATCTTAAAGATTGAAACGAACTAACAGTGGAAAATGGCGCGCTAATCTACAGCGTAGGATTGTCCGCTAGGTAATCCAAATCTAGCTTGGAATAAGGAAATCCATGCCTCCGCTTAAGCTGCCATTAATCACACTGTAATCAAGGCTTAATCCCGATACTAAGATCACACCTAGTCCATTACTTGGCTCAATTCCACATATCATAAGCTAGCATCCCGAAGAATCTGGTCACCTCGTGATTAACCGCATAGAGCCGGATGTATCCTGATCTGCACGCGGATCTGTGAGCGAGGCAGTAACTAATCTAGCTCTGCTTGGCTTATCTGTCTCTGGCATTACGATAAACACGTTGGCACGTTAGTCGCAATCGTGTTGAACTTAGTTTGGTTAGGATGTGTTTTTCCCCTGACCACATCGTCGCCATCTAATGAGGCGCCATGTGCAACATGTGCTGTAATCATGCCGACATCTTCTCATTTGAGTTTATGAAATTTCCTCATTAATCAAAGTGTTGATATGACGCCACATACATAATATACGTACATATATCCACACATCCTTATTGTTATATGCCGCAATGTTTGCTCTAATTATTATGCCAGGTATATGCGTAGTAGATATGGAAATATTCCAGACATTCCATGAATGAACTTTTTGGTTCACCGGCTGGCAACATTTTACTATATTTAATTATTTTATAGCATCTCTTCTTACTATTTATGAGCATTGCATTGTGTTAGGTAGGTGCTACTTTATGACAAGCCGAAGCCGAAGCTGAAGCCGAAGCCGCTTTGGAAATGGGTGGAAAAACCTACGCTCGTTATTTGACAAACACGCTGGGAAAGTCCCAAGCCAAAGCGGTGGTATCAGGCGGCTGCCAAGCCTAAGTGCCAGCCTACGCAAATAAGCTCATGGATTTTTATGATCCAAACCGCGCCTGGCAACCCACCTCCTACCTGATAACACTCGCATACCACTCCTGGTATAGGAGATCCTGTCTCAATCGGCCCGATTTTCAGGCAAAAAGCGCATTTATGAATGAGTCGCTGCTGCTGCTCAAATCGTGAATGAATCTCTCTGGCGTGTAGTCGTTTTATGGCAGGTACTAAAACCACCTACGGGCGCAGCCCTAAAACCCCGACCTAACCCGCAAAGCGTAACCCGGCAAGCGCAGCCCAATCCAATGCACCCGTTGCATTCATTAGCGTTGCGAGAACAAAGCAGTTGCACTTAATCCTAATGATTTCCCTTTTGTTTCTAATGACGCAGCGGTAGGCTTAAGTGGCACCAGCATCTTCAAGATACTTTCTTGTATCTTGTGCTCTACGTAAAATGAGTTGTTCATAGGAATTACGCGAAATACTGCATAACAAACGATTAATGTCAGTATCAGTATTTTAAGATTCCCTTACTGAAGGAAGTCTTATGAGAATATTGTAGATCGTATATAAATATATTTGATTATTCATATCAAATCAATTCTATTTAATAATATCTCAATCGAATATTGTTAACGAAAGAATTTTAGACTTATGTTAAATAATGTAATACAAAGAGATACTTTTTAAATTATTTTACTTCATTTTGAAAGCGATTGTATTTAATATTTGTTAAATGTTTTGTTAACTAAGTTATGGCTATCACTATGAAATAATTTAAGTTAATAACATCTTAAATTAAATTATGTAAAATAGTCAGTATCTTTATTGTTGAGTTAAAAGATTTCTGAACATTTATTAACATAACTAATTTAATAATATAAGATACTTTTTGAAAATAATTTAAATGAAGCTCAATAAATGTTAAATTATGTTTAGTGCGCATAAGTTGATTCTCTTTGAAATCATCTTTTGGTTTATTTAAGACAAAGAATTTCATATTTTAATCGAAATCTGAAAAAATTTAATTTATTGTTGTAAAAAATTATCCACATTGATGCATTGAGTCATCAATATTTAAATTGTATAACTTAAATAAGTTGAATTTATCTTTTATGCCAATTTTACAAAGTAATTAGAAATTTAATTGTTGCAGCACTATTAGATGTTTTCTTTCAATTTAATCTGAAGCAGAAATAATGTATTAATCGGTAATATATTCTTAAAATTAATTCAAATTCAATCAATAGTGTAAAGTAAATCGTAAACTTTGTATCAATATCTTTGGTATTGCGTTTCAGATACGTAATCTTGTTAAAAGTATTTCATTATCGCGTTGCAATTTCTGTCGCTTATGATGAAATTCTGAAGAAGCAAACAATATTTCATCATGCTATGGGTACATGTGTACTGAGCATAAAATTATGCGTTTTCTTTTAAATTATTAAATTATCATCATATTATATCATTGACCTTTATTCAAAAGTTTGTTTATTTTTCTTTGAACTTGTATAGAGGCGCATCTGCAGCCCCTCCCACGCACGCTCGTTGAGTTGAAATTGCAGTCAAGTTCACTGTCAACTGGTATCAGTTTTATTATTAGATGCGTTGTCGTCAGCTTTTGTTTGTGTTTGATTATAAGTTCATACGCAACTCAATCATTCATTGCTCGCAAAAGCTTCATATTAAAGCTTCCGTCCAGCGAAACAAAGCTTTCTTATTTAGATGCTCATGTGGGCAACATTTAGTTGAGTTCAGTACGTTCAGATCGTCGTTGAGCGTGCTTTGTAATTATTTGCGTTTAGATCATTCTACATTGGAATCGGCAAAAATGTTGCTGGAATTCTTTGCGATATTCGTAGTGCTACTGCTGTTAGCCTATCGATGGTCAACAGCCAACTATAATTTCTTTAAGGATAAGGGCATTGATTATCATCATCCATATCCCTTTGTGGGCAGCATGTGGAAAATGTTTCTGCGTCAGAAATCGATGCTTGATCTAGTCGTTGAATTGTACAACAAAAGCGACAGCAAGTGAGTAGAATCAACAATTGCGTATTACAAATAAATTCCAGTGAAGGTCAAGATACATACATAATTACATCTATTGATAAATATATATCGTATGTACACATATCATGCAAAATCAAAAACAATTTATTGAAAAGCTCTAAACTAGGGTGCGGTTTAGATCATTTTGAATAAATGCAAATGTTTGTATTCAGTTGGCGTATAGCTATTATTGTAATACAATAATATTATATACAACAATTGTATACAGAATATGGAACTATATTATTTTCATTCTATACAACAAAATTCCATAACAATCAACCTGTCGTTGCGGATTATTAAATCAACTTGTTTGCTTAACACTTGAATTCATTTATGCGCTTATTGTCTGTCAGAAAACTAATTAAATAGTTAGCTTTGAAGAGCCGACGGCCTAATACCCTAATAGTGGCAATTTATTTGTTTCTTTGATTCCATTTGATGAGCGCCGTTTTACTTTATACGATTTAAATAGAATTTTGCTTATTTATTTAATTCAATTAACATTCGTTGTCCCATCAGAGTTATTTAATAGAATCAGCATTGTTTTTATCATATCTGCAATACGTGCTATCGAGCAGAGTTATATTATTATTCATATACTCGTAATTATGTATATATGTTATACATATGCATTTACATATATACCAAGTCTACTTTATTACTTTTGATAACATTTTCCAAAGTAGTTTTGTCTTGCCGGCAGTTTAATAAAAATTGTATATATTAAAGTAAACTAGTTTTAAAGGGCTTATATATTTATAAATATACTCGAATAATAAATGTAGACACACATATGTGTAGTAAGTATTAAAATTGCAATCATTAACTAATACTAGCAATAATATGTGATAAAATTATAAAGATAATGAAAGTAAAGCGTAATCTTATCATTTTCTTAGTTGGTGTTGCTCAAAACACTTACAAACAAACAAAATTAATGTTTTTCGCCGGACAGCCACAATAACACTTGAGTATAACCGCACTCGAATTGATAATTATTTCATATTTTACCAATGATCCGCCGTGTGTTAATGACTCATGCTCCTAGTCAAACAAATTGGGGGCCTTTTATGATACTTTACTTATCGGTCGTTGTTCCAAAACGAAACTGAGATTATTTTTTGCACTTATTCACAGGGTTTATGGCATTTTTGAGCAACGAACGCCGCTGCTAATGATACGCGATCCGGAATTATTGAAACAGATAACCATTAAGGATTTCGATCACTTTATCAATCATCGTGATGTGTTTGGAGTGGACGAAGATGATCCGCATAATATGGACAATCTATTTGGGAGCTCCTTGTTCTCCATGCGTGATGCACGTTGGAAGGACATGCGCAGCACTTTGAGTCCTGCGTTCACAGGCAGCAAAATGCGTCAAATGTTTCAGCTGATGGATATTGTGGCCAACGAGGCTGTGCAGTGCCTGAAACGTGATGGGGTGCCCAAGGAAGGACTCGTCCTGGATATGAAGGACTATTGCACCCGGTTTACTAATGATGTGATTGCTTCCACTGCATTTGGACTGCAGGTGAACTCATTCAAGGATCGTGAAAATACGTTCTATTTGAGTGGTAAGAAGATGACGGATTTTACGGGTCTGCAGAACTTAAAGTTCCTCCTATTCACCAGTTCCAAGCGGCTGTTCAAAGTGTGTATAGATAGAATTATTAGAGTTTTTCAAAAATAATCTTTGCTTGTAGTTGCTCAGATTGCCGCTATTCGATAGAAAGAGCACCGAGTACTTTGTGCGTCTTGTGCTGGATGCCATGAAGTATCGTCAGGAGAACAACATAGTGCGTCCAGACATGATTAACATGTTGATGGAAGCGAGTGGCATGATACAGTCCGATAAAGCCAAGAGTGGCCCAGTTCGCAACTGGAGTGATCGCGATATTGTCGCCCAATGCTTTGTCTTTTTCTTTGCCGGCTTTGAGACATCGGCGGTCCTGATGTGTTTCACCGCACACGAGATCATGGAGAACGAGGATGTGCAGAGCAGACTTTATGAGGAAGTTAGTCAGGTCAACAGCGATCTGGAGGGTGGTCAACTCACCTACGAAGCTCTGATGGGAATGAAGTACTTGGATCAAGTGGTTTCCGAAGTACTGCGCAAATGGCCGGCGGCAATTGCTGTTGATCGAGAGTGCAACAAGGATATTACCTATGAGGTTGATGGTAAGAAGGTTGAGATCAAGAAAGGCGACGCTCTTTGGCTGCCCACTTGCGGCTTCCATCGTGATCCTAAATACTTTGAAAACCCCGAAAAGTTCGATCCTGAACGTTTTAGCGAGGAGAACAAGGATAAAATCCAACCTTTTACTTATTATCCCTTTGGCATTGGTCCACGCAATTGCATAGGTGAGTTTCTTTTGTAGCATGAAGTAAACTTTTTTACTTATATTTCTAAATATGAATTTTTAGGTTCTCGTTTCGCTTTGCTTGAGGCAAAGGCTGTTATCTACTATTTGTTGCGTGATTTCCGTATTGCTGCTTCCGAGAAGAGCTGCATCCCCTTGGTTCTCAGTTCCTCCGGCTTTCAGCTGAAGCCTAAAAATGGTTTCTGGCTCAAACTCATTCCACGGAATTGAAACAAACGCATTGTGATGTCTTTATTTTAACATTTATTAATATATACTTAAATTTGTATTGAGAATTGTTGTTCTTGTACGAGTATGTTCGGCAATGGGATATATAAGTGTAGATTCGATTTCGCTTTGTGAGAGGGATATATTTAATATCCTTCTCTTCTTTCAATGAAGAAAGAAACGCAATTGCTTTAGTTCACTTTCGATTTTGTTTGATGTTCATCTTGTAAAATGTGTTTAAAATATATATATTAGTAATATGAAAATAAATAAATACTATAACTAAAAAATTATACACTTTCTTTTTAATTATTAAATTGTTATTAATGATAAAAATCATTAGCCTTTATTGAAAAGTTTGTTCATATTCGTTTGGACTTAGATAGAGTCGCATCTGAATTGTCTCCCACGCACGCTCGTTGAGCTTTGGCTTTGCGTTTGTTTACAATCATTCACTCAATCATTCACTGCTTTACATTAAAGCTTCTGTCAATTGGAACAAAGCTTTCGTATTTAGATGCTCATGTGGGCAATATTTATTTGAGTTCAGTGCGTTCAGATCGTCGTTGAGCGTGCTTTGTTATTATTTGCGCTTAGATCATTCTACATTGGAATCGTCAAAAATGTTGCTGGAATTCTTTGCGATATTCGTAGTGCTACTGCTGTTGGCCTATCGATGGTCCACAGCAAACTATAATTTCTTCAAAGATAAGGGCATTGATTATGATCATCCATTTCCCTTGCTCGGCAGCATGTGGGAAATGTTTCTGAAACAGAAATCGGTGCTTGATCTAGTCGTCAAGTTGTACCTTCAAAGCGACAGCAAGTGAGTAGAAGTACATAATTAAATATATTCAAGTATATATGTATATCGTATGTACACTTATCATGCAATATAGAAAACAATTTATTGAAAAGCTCTCAATAAGGGTGAGGTTTGAGATCATTTTGAATAGATGCAAAAGTTTGTATTCACTATTTGTAGCCTAATAATGAGAATTTGTTTATTAATTTGATTCCATTTGTTCAGCGCGTTTTTACTTTATGAAATTTAAATAGAATTACATTTTTTATACTCGCTACGAATAGGGTAAAAAGTTATTCTAACTTTTGGTAGCCAGGAAATGTATGTAACAGGCAAAAGGAGACATCTCCGACCCCATAAAGTATACACATAGTATTATTGATGAGCATCAACAGTCAAGACGATGTGGCCCGTATGAACACCTACATATACCTGAGAGATTATAAGAGATAGATGTAATTTTTTTTAACAGCACTTTAAAATTTTTGCCGCAATAGGATTCCTGAGAATTGATTGGGATATGATAAAAATTGTAGAAGTTATCTAAGAAGCTGTTTTTTTAATGAGAATCTGGTATATTTTGACATTATGGTGTATTTTGAGCGCAGAACCTTTTCAATATACCAAACATGGATTTGGGTATATTTCAGTACTTTTACGGTATATTATTTGGTCAATTTTAAAAATAATACCACACATTAAAAATGTGTAGCGGGTATTTCACAGTCCAGAACACTCTACTTTCTTGTTTTATTTATTTCAATTAACCTTTTTTTTTCGATCAGCGTTAATTATAGTAATTGAATCAGTAGTGTTTTTATCATATTTGGACTACTGGCTATTAAGCAGAGCTGTATTATTTTTCATATACTCGCAATTATATATTTTTTACATACATATTATTATTATGAAATAAAATTATAAAAATGAAGACTGTAAAGCGTAAACTTAGTGATTTGCCGTGTGTTAATGATTCTTCACTTATCGGTTGTTATCCCAAAACGAAATTGAGATTATTTTTTGCACTTATTCCAGGGTTTATGGGATCTTTGAGCAACGGACGCCGCTGCTAATGATACGCGATCCAGAATTATTGAAACAGATAACCATTAAGGATTTCGATCATTTTGTGAATCATCGCGATATGTTTGGCGTGGTCGATGATGAACCGCATAATCTATTTGGGAGCTCCTTGTTCTCCATGCGTGATGCACGTTGGAAGGACATGCGCAGCACTTTGAGTCCTGCGTTCACGGGCAGCAAAATGCGTCAAATGTTTCAGCTGATGGATATTGTGGCCAACGAGGCTGTGCAGTGCCTGAAACGTGATGGGGTGCCCAAGGAAGGACTCGTCCTGGATATGAAGGACTATTGCACCCGGTTTACTAATGATGTGATTGCTTCCACTGCATTTGGACTGCAGGTGAACTCATTCAAGGATCGCGAAAATACGTTTTACTTGAGTGGTAAGAAGCTGACGGACTTCACGGGTCTGCTGCAGAGCTTGAAGTTTTTGATATTCACCACTTCCAAACGGCTGTTTAAGGTGTGTATAAATTGTTAATTATATTAATTATTATTCTACAATTATTTAGATTGATTATAATAATATTTTATCTTTGCTTGCAGTTGCTCGGATTGCCGCTATTCGATAGAAAGAGCACCGAGTACTTTGTGCGTCTTGTGCTGGATGCCATGAAGTATCGTCAGGAGAACAACATAGTGCGTCCAGACATGATTAACATGTTGATGGAAGCGAGTGGCATGATACAGTCCGATAAAGCCAAGAGTGGCCCAGTTCGCAACTGGAGCGATCGTGATATTGTGGCCCAATGCTTTGTCTTTTTCTTTGCCGGATTTGAGACATCGGCCGTCCTGATGTGTTTCACCGCACACGAGATCATGGAGAACGAGGATGTACAGAGCAGACTTTATGAGGAAGTTTCCCAGGTCAACAGCGATCTAGAGGGTGGTCAGCTCACATACGAGGCTCTGATGGGCATGAAGTACTTGGATCAAGTGGTTTCCGAAGTGCTGCGTAAATGGCCGGCGGCAATTGCTGTTGATCGAGAGTGCAACAAGGATATTACCTATGAGGTTGATGGTAAGAAGGTGGAAATAAAGAAGGGCGACGCAATTTCTCTGCCTACTTGTGGCTTCCATCGTGATCCTAAATACTTTGAAAACCCCGAAAAGTTCGATCCTGAACGTTTTAGCGAGGAGAACAAGGATAAAATCCAACCTTTTACTTACTTTCCCTTTGGCATCGGTCCACGCAATTGCATAGGTGAGTTTCTTTTGTAGCATGAAGTAAACTTTTTTACTTATATTTCTAAATATGAATTTTTAGGTTCTCGTTTCGCTTTGCTTGAGGCAAAGGCTGTTATCTACTATTTGTTGCGTGATTTCCGTATTGCTGCTTCCGAGAAAAGCTGCATCCCCTTGGTTCTCAGTTCCTCCGGCTTTCAGCTGAAGCCTAAAAATGGTTTCTGGCTCAAACTCATTCCAAGGAATTGAAACAAACGAATTGTGATGTCTTTATTTTAACATTTATTAATATATAGTTAAATTTGTATTGAGAATTGTTATTCTTGTACGAGTATGTTCTGCAGTGGAATATATAAAATGTTTTTGAAATACATTACGCGTAATATGAAAATAAATAAATACTTTAATAACTACAAAATTATAAAATTTTTAATTATTAAATTATTATTTGTGATAAAAATCATTGTCCTTTATTGAAAAGTTTGTTCATATTCGTTTGCACTTATATAGAGATGCATCTGAATCGTCTCCCACGCACGCTCGTTGAGTTTTGGCTTTGTGTTTGTTTACAATCATTCACTCAATCATTTATTGCTTGCAAAAGCTTCACATTAAAGCTTCTGTCAATTGGAACAAAGCTTTCGTATTTAGATGCTCATGTGGGCAATATTTATTTGAGTTCAGTGCGTTCAGATCGTCGTTGAGCGTGCTTTGTTATTATTTGCGCTTAGATCATTCTAAATCGGAATCGTCAAAAATGTTGCTGGAATTTTTTGCGATACTCGTAGTGCTACTGCTGTTAGCCTATCGATGGTCCACAGCCAACTATAATTTCTTTAAGGATAAGGGCATTGATTATGATCATTCATTTCCCTTGGTCGGCAGCATGTGGAAAATGTTTGTGCGCCAGAAATCGGTGTTTGATCTAGTCGTCGAATTGTACCTCAAAAGCGACAGCAAGTGAGTAGAATTTATTAATGAATAGATCTCGTATGTACACTTATCATGCAATATCAAAAACAATTTATTGAAAAGCTTTTAATTAGGGTGCGGGTTAAAATTATTTTAAAAGATGCAAAAGTTTGTATTCAGTATTTATTTATTAATTTTATTTTTACTTTATGCAATTTAAATAGAATTCCACTTCGCATAGGGTACATGTAAATGTATGTAACAGGCACAAGGAGTCATCTTCGACCACATAAAGTATACACATAGTATTCTTGATCAGCGCCAAAAGCCAAGACGATATAGCCATGTCCGTCTGTCTGTCTGTCCGTTACTACCTATGAATACCTAGACCTAAGAGACTATAAGAGATAGCTATTTTTTTGTCAGCACTTTTAATGTTCGCACGCAGATCTAATTTATTTCAAATTTTAGACGCTATAGTATTTAGAATTCCAGAAATTGATTAAATTGATTAAAATTGCAGAAGTTATCTAAGAAATAATTATCTATGCAAATTACACCTATTGTAATCAAGTCTTAGGTGCTTTGAATGAGAATCTTAAATATTTTGGCCTGTATGGTATATTATATTTCGAACTCAGTACCTTATCGATATACCAAATATGGATTTCGGTATATTTTACAGTGTATTATTGATCCATTTTAAAATAAAAATAATAGCACACATTAAAAAAGAGTAGCGGGTATCTCACAGTCAAGCACACTCGACTTTCTTTCTTGTTTGATTTACTTCAATTAACATTGACATTAAACTGGAACAAATTCCATCAGCATTAATTAATTGAATCAGCAGTGTTTTTATCATACAAGTCCACTTCATTACTTTTGATAAACTTTTTTAAAACTATATGAACTAGCAATATTTTGTGATAAAATTATAAAAATAATTAAAGTAGAGAGTAAACTTATTATTTTCCAAGTTGCTGTTGCTGAAAACAGCAATAATACTGGAATACCATCGCACTCGAATTGATAAGTTCACATTTTGTCAGTGATCCGCCGTCTGTTAATGAGTCATGCTTCTAATCAAACAAATTGCGGGCCTTTTATGATACTTTACTTATCGGTCGATGTCCCAAAATGAAACTGAGATTATTTTTTGCACTTATTCACAGGGTTTATGGCATCTTTGACCAACGGACGCCGATGCTAATGATACGCGATCCGGAATTATTGAAACAGATAACCATTAAGGATTTTGATCATTTTGTCAATCATCGCGATATGTTTGGCGTGGTCGATGATGAACCGCATAATATGGATAATCTATTTGGCAGCTCCTTGTTCTCCATGCGTGATGCACGTTGGAAGGACATGCGCAGCACTTTGAGTCCTGCGTTCACGGGCAGCAAAATGCGTCAAATGTTTCAGCTGATGGATATTGTGGCCAACGAGGCTGTGCAGTGCCTGAAACGTGATGGGGTGCCCATGGATGGACTCGTCCTGGATATGAAGGACTATTGCACTCGGTTTACCAATGATGTGATTGCTTCCACAGCCTTTGGACTGCAGGTGAACTCATTCAAGGATCGCGAAAATGCGTTCTACTTGAGTGGCAAGAAGATGATGAACTTCACAGGTCTGCAGAGCTTGAAGTTTTTGATATTTATGACTTCCAAGCGGTTGTTCAAAGTATGTATGAATTATTCATATAAATTATTATTCGAGAATTAATTAGAATGATTAGAGTATTCATAATAATATTTGATCTTTGCTTGCAGTTGCTCAGATTGCCGCTATTCGATAGAAAGAGTACCGAGTACTTTGTGCGTCTTGTGCTGGATGCCATGAAGTATCGTCAGGAGAACAACATTGTGCGTCCGGACATGATTAACATGCTGATGGAGTCGAGTGGCATGATACAGTCTGATAAAGCCAAGAGTGGCCCAGTTCGCAACTGGAGTGATCGCGATATTGTGGCCCAATGCTTTGTCTTTTTCTTTGCCGGCTTTGAGACATCGGCGGTCCTGATGTGTTTCACCGCACACGAGATCATGGAGAACGAGGATGTGCAGAGCAGACTTTATGAGGAAGTTAGTCAGGTCAACAGCGATCTAGAGGGTGGTCAGCTCACATACGAAGCTCTGATGGGCATGAAGTACTTGGATCAAGTGGTATCTGAGGTGCTGCGTAAATGGCCGGCGGCAATTGCTGTTGATCGAGAGTGCAACAAGGATATTAGCTATGAGGTTGATGGTAAGAAGGTGGAAATCAAGAAGGGTCACTTAATTTCCCTGCCTACTTGTGGCTTTCATCGTGATCCTAAGTACTTTGAGAGCCCCGAGAAGTTCGATCCGGATCGTTTTAGCGAGGAGAACAAAGATAAAATCCAACCTTTTACTTATTTTCCCTTTGGTATCGGTCCACGCAATTGTATAGGTAATTATAATTTTTGGAACGAAGAAAACCTTTTTACTTACTAATATATGAATTTTAAGGCTCTCGCTTTGCATTGCTTGAGGCAAAGGCTGTTATCTACTATTTGTTGCGTGATTTCCGTATTGCTGCTTCCGAGAAAAGCTGCATCCCCTTGGTACTCAGTTCAGGCTTTCAGCTGAAGCCTAAAAATGGTTTCTGGCTCAAACTTATTCCACGGAATTGAAACGAAAAAATTGTTTTGTATATTTTTAACATTCAATAATATATACTTGAGTTTGTATTGCACATTTATTGTTATAGTATTTTCTGCTATGGATTCTATAAGTGTAGATTTGATCTGGCTTTATGATATATATTATATACCCATTTCTGCTTTCAATGAAGAAAGATACGCAGATGTTTTAGTTCATTTTTGTTTGGCACTAAAATTACGGATAACATGAGGCAAATAAATAAATACTAGCAATATTTTATTATTTACTTTACTTATTTATTAATATATTTGCATTTCATTTTAATCACAGTTTGTGAAGGTTTAAATTTGTATTTATCTAAAAAAGGTTGTTTGAAAAACTTTTAATTTCACCTAATAAATATAGAATTGAGAAGTAGCAAAGTTACAAGTTATTCGGCGTAAATTCAAAGTAAAATGTATATATTTCTATTCTTAGCATTTTTTGTTAGATAAATGTTTGAGTTTAAAATATATTTATATTCTTAAATCTCTTGTCAGAAAAATTGCAAATTAAGCAGCGTCAATTCGAATCACAAATTCTTTTATAGAAAACTGAGCTATGTTTTATTAATGTTTATTAATAATTTAGCAGCCTTCTTTGTCTCATTTCCCCAAAATTAATTATACACATCGAAAGTCCCCGCTGCCACACGGCGTACAGTGAGGCGAAAAGCAAGTCAAGAAGGCGCTTGGCTGGGCGTTGTGAAAGCAGCTGGATGCTTGGATGAACTGGCCATGTTATGGGTGTGAATGGCGGCTGGGAATGGGCGGCACACAATCTGAATGGAAAACCGCACTTTAACGCGAAGTCGAAGACATAAATCAAATTAGTTTTTCAAGTGAATGCACTCGACTAATTCCAGCGGGCAAAGCGCGCCAAAGGTACGAGGAATAGAGCGCGGATGTTGCTCATTTTATGTGAGTGAGTGTTAGTGTAGCAGGACACACAAGGGTTTTCTGCTGGCCGGCAACAAAAGGATACTATACTCTCGCGCATACAAAGGGAGATATGTATACTCAACACAGATATCGATTAATATTTATCCCGTGACACAACGCCACAAAAACCGCGGCGGCCGTTGGTCCATTAAAAGGCACACAAAGAGCAACCCCGGTCGCATCTCTCGTCGCTCGTCTCCCGTGTCTATTGCCTGACCCTGCCACTGCCACTGCCACAGCCACTACCACTACCGCAGTTGGACAATGGCAGGCGACAGTCAACACGCGCGTTTAAGTCGCAGCCACTCCAAGCATGATCAATGCCCGTTTAGTTTTCCAACTAAAACGAACGTCTGCTGCGATTCCCCTTGACGCACGCTTCTCGCTCCTTTTGGGGCATGCCACAGGCAGCTGAGTGCGCGCTCTCTCTCTCTCTCTCGCTCAGATGTTGACTGTGTATGAGTGTGTGTGTGTGCGTGAGCAGCTGCCTTGTTTGTCTGTCAGCAATGGCGTTCGTGTGTCTCGCTCCGCCTACCGCGCGCGTTTTGTGCGCGTTTTTTTTGTCGTTGGCAGCTTAGCATTTGAGACAGTATTTGGGAAAAGTCAAAACAGTTGTGAAAATCCTCGAGAAATTTCAATTTCGTTACAGTTACAGTTAAAGTTGTTGCAATCATTGAAAATGCACTTAACCTCAAATCCAATAATCCGCTTGTAATGCAGTTCATTCAAATGCACTCTCCCTAGTAGTATGACTGACCATTCAAAAGGATCTGCATGTCCTGCAGAGTTTTTCACATTCAAATACCAATGCGGGCAACCAACTTCTGTATGCTATACATTTGTGTGTGTGTCAGTGTAAAGTGTTGACCTCGTCGGGTAATCGTTCTATTATTAATGGACATTTGCCTTCAAACAATGTCACAGTTGCACATCGAACTATGTTGGCTACCGATTCAATCTGATTTACCTGCCCAGGATTAGCTAGATTAAAGGGCTTACAACACTTTTCGGGGCGCTGAAAATGCAAATCGAAACAGACCTTAGAATAAAAGTAACTGTGAGTAAATAAAAATGTAGCAAAACTCGCATTAAAAAGAGTATCTGATATTGTATATTTCAATGCTGGTTTTTGTATTTTTTTGTAGTGCAGCAAAAAATAAATTTCAATATCTAGAAATAATAATACTTTTCCTTAATTGTAAAAATAAATGATCAAGAATGAAGTAGAAGCGAAAAGAAGAATAATATATAAATAGAAAATCCATTAAATGGCTGACAAAATTCTAATAAAGATAAATACATATATAAAAGGGAAATAGAAGTGACAGTATTAAAATTATTTTATTTTAACTGACAAGTATTGAAATTGACGAAAAAAATGGAATCAAATTTAAATAAATAGAAAGTGAATAAAAGGGAAGATATGCGAAATCATATAAATCATTAATGAGTTCAAGTATTCATGCAACATTAAATATCTTAATCAAGTATCTTTGATTTGTCAGATTGTAGACAGTTTCCGATTTAATTTGCCTATAAAGAAAAAAGGTTTTCTTTCATAACAATTTTATATAATATATTGACTTTTGTTAAATTTAAACATTTTAAGTTACAAATAGAAAGCGAACGAAAAATATCTTTATCATCATTTGTATTATGCGCAATAGTGAATTATTTTATAAATGTTCAGAAACGAAAGAAAAATTGTAGTCAAAATATAATATTTATAATTAATACGCAAATAAATAAACAGATCTATCGAAAACTGTTTACTTAAACATTTTAAATTGTTTTATTTATCGTTTCTGGCAAAATCTTAAATTGTTTTTGCTCCTATAGTTTTTCTGGCAATTGATTCCGCTTGGACCAACAAAGCAAGATTTTTTTGTATGACACGCTTTACGGCTTATGACAGATTTGGTCAAGAAAATCGTCTTAGGATTCACAGATTTGTGCAAGGAAGCGCAAGAAGTATGTGTAAGATGGTAACAATTGCCAGTAGCCGGCACGCTCCCTAGGGCCAAAAGCCTCATCCATTCAGAAGAGCGTGTCCGTGATCCTTGCATAGCCTGGTTTCCTGTCGAGAAATGAGGCAAACATAAGTGGCTTGGGTTGGCTCGACTCGACTCGTCGATGGCCAAAGCGGCAAAGTCAAATGCAAATTGAAATGTACGAAAATGGAACAATGACACAGTGAGTTTCTATGGAATGTGGACAATGCTACTGTGGATTGCCGACTGCTGCTTTGCCAAAAGCCTTTTCACACTTATCAATGCAATTGCATGTTGAATGAAAGTATTCAAAGAGATGCAAAGAGATCGAAGAAAGGCAACATGCAACGGACAACGGGCAACCGTTAGAAAATTTGGCAATTGCTCGACTGCTGACTCGACTCCTATGGTGCAATTATGATGGAAAGGTGCTAATAATAACCGATAAATTCATGTTTACCTAACAGCCCAAGGTGCTGGTCAGCTGTCAAGTGTCTGTTTGTGTCGCCCCGAAACATTCATGTGATGAATGGAATGCCATGAATGATGAACTGCATTTGAAGTGTCTCTGCCCTTTGGCATGCATTCTTGTAGTAGGTGTGTAGTAAATGGATAGATACTCCAATCTGGCCATTTTGAGGGCTATGCGGGGGAAAATTGCATTTGATTTTTTGATTGATCGACTTGATGCTCAAACCTTGTTACGCTCGTGCGATTTTCTATAACCAAAAATTGCGACAATTCTACAAAAAATATTGTATATTTTTTTGATAAAAAAGAAATTGTAATTGTAATGAGTGCATGCCACATTTTTGATTGATGAGCTCATTGTAATAGAGCGTCTATCTAGAAAATCATTTTATCAACAAATAGCTTAGATACTTACACATGTTCGAGTAGGTTGTGAGTATCTTTCCGATCGCATCTCAGAGAAACCGCATCACGGTGACTTATGTAAAATACCTAGAGCGTCGTTTGAGAAACCGCAAAAACTAGTATAAATTGACATCATAAATTAAAATTACTTCCACCCTTCTTCACATAGGCGCTCCACGAGGGCAAAACCCAATGACAGCCCTCGTCGCTAGGCTGGCAGGGATGCCCGGCCCTCTGGGGTTGCTCTGGTAGTCGTAGTAGTAGTAGTGGTGAGCAGTGAGAGAACCCAAAAGCGTTAGGCGAGTGGAAAAAAAGGGGCGAGCACGCAGCCATCAACACGATTATTTCGCATAAAATAAATTGATTCCTGTTAAAAGTCAAGCATGTCCTTTTGAAATGCCAGAGAAATAGAGAAAGGGAAACAAACTGTACAAAACCAAAAACAACGCAACGAAAAATGTCGAAATTTGTCCACAATAAGTTCTTTATTGAGTCGCCGATAGACAAAAGGATTGCCATTGCCATTGCCATCACCGCCACCGCCGACACTCAAAACCACGGCATTGCCACTCAACTCAACTCGAGTCAGCGCAGCGCATCGCTGCGCAAATAAACAATGAAACAATAGCTGAAGAAGAACACTGAAGACGGGGAAAAACTGTGGCACGTCTTCGCCTTGAATTGCGCTAGGCAACCGCATCTGTAGCGGGGCAGTCCCGACACCTTTGCCTTTGACTTTTTCCTTGACACCTTCCCTTTCTCTTTTTCTGTTGGGTTCCTTTTTCTATTCAATTGAATGGAACGTCCCATATATAAATAATGATGAGCGAGCCAATTTTTGGGCAGTTGCGTCAAGAAGTGAAGTGAAGTCGAGCCTGGTCTATTGTCTATTCCTGGCCTGCTTTATGTTCTATGTCGGGCAACCAGACAACGTGGCTCGCTAACAATCCCAGCATCATGTCCTTTTAACTGCGGTCGCCAAGGTGCCTCACTGACTCTCGATTCTCGGCTTCTCTTGTCTCTCTCACCAGACGCACAGTCGCCGCTTAAATTGAGCGTATGAAATTGATTAGCCAACGCATTTTAGTTACAATATTTGTATTTAGTTTATAAACTAATTTGAAAGTCGATCGACCATTAACAAGGCGGCGTGCGTGAAGAAGCCTTTTGCCACGATGCCACCTACCTCGACTTCAAGATTTCATTCAGCGTTTCTTTGTCGAGGGGCGATCAATCGATTTAGACATGGTGACTGTTCTTGTGGTTCAATTAGGAATGCAATGGGATGAATTAATGCTACTCTTTGATAAGAGTTGTAAGGTGATGATGTTGTTTGAAAGATGTGTTTTTAAATTTAGAAAAATTCTTCGAAGAGAAAATCTGTTTTAGTAACTTTAATAAATTTGTACATAGTTTATAAGAGTTGTAAAGTGTTGAAGTTGTTTGAAATATGCGTTCATTTTAGTTTTGGAAAATTCGTTGAAGAAAAAACCTTGTTTTGGTAACTATAAAAAAAAGAAATAGTTCATATTTTTAGTAAATTTCATGTAATATATAAATTCAGCCAGATACTTTGTAGTTTTTATTATATTCTGAAGAAAAAGCATTTATAAATATCAGTATAAAAAGTTTTTAGAAACCAATTTTTAGACGAATTTGATATCTAAAATATATAATCTAATTAAAAACTTAAAAAAATAACAAAAAAAAATTATATATTTCTATAAATATTTGATGAAAAATTTATAGAATAAACCAACTCTTATAATAAATTATATAATACCTTTAATAGGATTCACTCGAATAAGACTATACAACCAACACGACTATAATAGATAATTCGACAATCATCAGCGTCAGTTTCAAAATTGAAGCTCTCAGATTTTCCCATGCCCCTACAATACCTTCAAAATAGCCGACATACGACAATGGAATCAAAGACTACTGTAAGCCGCTCATTTACACTCTCGATTTGTGAATCAAAGTCATAATTCCGCTTAGCTCGACTGTCAACTCAATCAGAAGAAGCAGCCGCTGCATTTCTTGAGAACTCCTTCAACTTTTTGCACTCCTTTTCAAAGATTTCGTGATTGAGCCATATAACCTGCTACAATTGAATGGCAGGCATCAGGCATCATAAATACGAGTCAGCAGCTCCCAAAGAGAGAAAGAGAGCGATTCCATTATTAATTAGCAGAATTGTCTATTTTGGAAGGTGTCAACAGGTAAATTCGTCATTGTGTTTGGCGATTTTTTATACGATGTGCCCAGCAGTGTGAGTGTTCTGCTTTGTTTTTTGGCAATGGCAGCCCTCTCGGGCGGCGGCTAGATCTAAGGGTGCCGCATGTAGCAATGTCACGTTGCACATCTGAGATGCCGGCTTGGTCTGGTCGGCCGCAATCTAAAGGATAATGTGGCAAAATCCTGACAATTGATGTCCTTAGCCATCCTTAACTGCGGCACTTCAAATGCCGCGACACCGGCAGAAGACAATTTTTTGTTGTTTTTCTGTTTGCACAGTCAACATCTACCCGAACACACATACATGAATAGATAGATAGATATATATGCACATGTGGGTACACTTGACTTTGCGGCCGAGGGAGGGCGCATATAAATAATAATCAAACAAATATAAATGCGACTCTCTTTCATTGTTTTGTTGGTAATGCAATTTTTCAACTGGCTTCAACAATTGAGCTCAGCTATTACACCGCTGTGTGCGTGTAAGTGTGTGTAGGTGAATTTGAATCAATTTCAATCAGCTTTTGCGTATAATGCTGTAAGCTGCCCATAGATGGCGCTGCTGCGGCGCACGCATATTCAAGTGCTTCCTAAGCGCCACACTTTTACACTTCCTGCTGTCTCTTGTGAGTGGCGCTTCGTGTCACGCGTAGTGTGGTGAGTTTAACGCCGACGCATTGACGACTCACGACACTGTGACAAAAAAAAGAGTGATAACATAAAATGCATTAAAACAAATGTAAATATGAATATAAATCATGTTAACATGTAAAAAGATAAATTATTTTAAATTTCTATTTATGTTTTGTATTCTTTATGTTCTACAGTCATACTTGGAAAATGTTTGTATTAATTTACAAACAACTGCACAATTTTTCACAGTGCCGCTTGAGCAGAAATGTACGTTGCAGACTTTGGGACGACGACGCTGCCGTCAGTTTGCTCTGAACCGTCTCGCCAGGCGAAAGCAAAAGCAAAGCTTTGCTTGCTCGTGCGCGTTTCGAATCACATACACCACTCACCCATACACACATACACACATAAATACAAGCACACACACTCACACAGAGAAAGAACCGTGCATGGTGCGCGAGGCGAAATAGTATAAATCAAATGAAAACTTCGTATTACGAGTATTAAATAATAGTTCTACTATAACATATACACATACTATACAATATATGAACTTTACGCAGCAACTGCTGGCGCTGAGTGAAGAATGAAACACAAGTGATGCGATTTGCAGGCCCAAAACAAAAGGTCTTAGCCAAATATATCGTCGCATGTTTTCCAATGCAACGCTTTTCTTCTGTATCTGTTTTCCGCAAAACACCCACATTGCAATCTCGTGCTCGTGCTAACTAACTGTGGATAAAAAAAAGGGAAACAACACAAAAAAAAAAAAAAACTTTGTAATCAATTAAATTATTTATTCAATTATTCCAATTAATCGAAAGCTGAAAATCTGCTCATTAAACTAAACCAACTACAAGCGAAGCGTTTGAATTAACAACAGCTGCAAAAATGGTAAATATTTTATAATGTGATTATGAAATTGCTTTCCTGCATGAGTGTGTGTGTGTGTGTGAGTGTGTAATCCTGATGCGAGACAATTGCTTGAGCTTGTGCAAATTGTTTACTACGTCAAGTCCAAGTCAATTGCATTTTTCATCTGCCAGCAGCTTCTTCAATTGTCTGCAATTTTTCCGAGCAAACAAAAAGCCAAAACGACACAGACAACATCACTTTTGCTTTTCTTTAAGATTGATGGGTTGGGGGGTGGCAATGAAGGCGATGTCCTTTGTTTTGAGCCTTTAAGAAAAATATGATGTAAGCCCGAACACCCAGCTACGACAATGACGTTTCCGCTGCCTCCCATTTCTCCTCTCCGGCCAGCCGCCTACTATAAACTAACATACACACACATACATACTGACGACCACATATAAGTGTATATGTAATCGCATATGTATTTAGTCAGCAGAGCCATTTATTTTTATAAGATGTGTTGCTGCAGCATCCACGCTAACTACGTATAACTGTAACTGTAACTAACAATCCCTCCTGCCCACCGCTTTAGACCACATTTACACTCACACAGCGACCATTTGCAACCTTAGCCAACAACGCGCGTATGAGTAAAAGCTTGTTGAGATGGCAAAGGGGCAGAGGGAAGAGGAAAGGGAAGGCGGCTCTCTGCAAATCGATATTGTGCGGCATGACCGAGTGGCCCACAAGGCGCTCACTGTGTGTATGTTTTGGCCTGTGGAGCTGTCAGCCTCCTCGCCCCTACCACACCACAGAAAAAGAGAGAGAGAGAGAGACAGAGAGAGAGAGAGAGAGAGAGTGGTGTGGTGGCTTTTCTGGGGCCATCAAAGCCAAGCAGGCAGCCAGCCAGACGCCGCTGCTCCTTTTTGTACTCTCTCTCTCTCTGCATCTCTCACCCCGGCAGTTGATTTCGTGTTCATCTTTTGTGGTGAAAACTTTCAATTGCTCTCTCTCTCTCGCTCGTTTGTGTCGAATTTGCACTGTTATCAGCAACAGCAAACGGCAGCAGCAGCAACAGCAACAACAATAGCAACACTAAGAGGAGATAGAAGAGGGAGACGAAGCACTGTCAATAGCAAACAAATGGCTGTAATGCTGCTCAAATTTATTCAAAGACATTTATTTTTGTTGTCGCTTATGTAGTTTGTGTCACGATTTGAGCATTTTCTCAAGAGAAATTGAATCAAGGCATATGACATCATGTGTATATGTATACACATGTGTATATGTATCTGTGACTACGTATCTGTATCTGTATCTGCAGCTGTTTTCCTCCGACGTTGTTGCTGCTGTTGGAAAGTATGCAGCAGTTGTTGGCAGTTCAAACTGCTTTCTTCAGCCGTTTTTGTTGATTCGCCGCTTATCAGCTTGTCTCTCATAATGGCTCCGATTATCGACATCGAAGTGTCGAGTCCATTGTCTTAAGCTTTTAATGGCCAAGAGCAGCTGTATTTGGCTTAAAGTTTTGCATATATTGTTGGCTAATTGGGTTTTACTGCCTCAGGCTATTGACAGTCTCAGAGAACTTGCAACATCTCACATATCATATTGCAACGCTAGCCATAGAATTTTGTTGACTTGTTAGACTGGCCAATACGAGTGGTATTCGCATCTTGGCCAACAATTGCCGTCTATCACCTAGCAGTTGTTGCACTTAGTGTTGTTTTCCCATTTACTTTCAACCCAGGTCTAGGGCCCCAGCTCATGAATATCCGATTTCATGTCTCAGCCAAAGACTGTCAGCTGCCTGAAGCAGCCGCTAACAAAACCAAGTTAATGCAAACGCAGTGGCAATAAACTTAATAAGCTTGCCACAAGCACAGCGCTGTACTTATTTGTTCAGACACATTCAAGTAAACATGTTTATACACGCTCCTGTGCCACTGCAAAAGCGTCTAAGAATACCCTGTATTTGCTATGCGAATCTAAATGGGTATACTTCGTTATTATGTTATTTCATTTATTGACTTTTTATGACTGAGTTAACAGCTTCTGGCACTTAAGCAGCGTGAATTTCTATGGCTTCACTCCCACCCTAGATTATATTCTTCTTCTGCTAATCTCAGCTGTTTTATAGCCATTGTTAAACTTGGATAAAATAACACTACTGCTGAAATGAAAGAATAACAATAAATGTTTGACTAAGCATAATATTTTCAGTTAATTTTATCTTTAAAGTGAGCGAAAGATAATAGTGGAAATTTACTTAAGGGCATTTTAGTTAGGATAATTGCGAAATAAAAGAGATAATAGTGTTTGTCTCTTATAATTCGAGAATTTTGTTTCTTAAATTGTTATTAATGAATGAATATATTTAAGTAGAAAAGTGTAAATTAACCTGTACTCCTCTATTTGTAATATAAAACACTTCGCAATTTATTTTCCTATTATTCTTAGTGATGTTTTTATTAGGAAACTTATGATATACTAATTTTAAATGTATTAAAAATATTTGTATTAATTTGTAAAATAAATTTATATGTATTGACCTCAATATATTCATTTTATTAGTGCAGCTTTAAATTGATATTCATATTATACATCCTAATATTTGCAGTATCAGCTAAAAATAATATACACATTTTTTCTTATGAATAGCTTTATTTGTGTTTAATGATATTTAGTTCTTTTTAGATTTATTTCATGTAAATAATATTAAAATAAATCCATAGAAATAATTATAAAAATATTTATTATTAACTAAATATATTCTCTGTCAAAATGGACCAAATTATCCTAGCCAAGAAATAATGGAATGTTATCCTTATTTAAAATCAAATATTGAAATTCATGTTCAAAACTATAATATACTTTTAAATACTGTGTAATATTTATTACTATTTTTAATTCTAATTGTCGCCTAATATCTAGTTTATATTTTTTAATTCCCTGAGTTTTCCTAATTCATAGGGTATTTTCTTGTCGGTTATTCGGCAGCATAGCAATTATACTTGTTTACCTATCGTATGGCACAGACAATTGCTACAAGTAACTGTTCGCATAGATGCATGCCCCAGTGGGAGTGGCAACTAGGCAGGGGGTGGGGGTACATAAAACCTTATCAGAAGCAACGCCTGCAGGCATTGCCACCGTCAGTCTCTATGTGGAGCACATAAGCCGCATAGTCTTTGCAGCTTTGTCTTTGGCACGCTTCGTGTGCTTAGATGGGCGCTTAAGCTGCCTCTGGAAGTCAACAACATTACAACGGCAGCGAGGCAAAGGGGCAAGAATAAGAAACGTAGTATTCAATATCGATGCTTTCTTTTCTTTTTGTTTTTTTTGCAGATCGTTCGTCGACGCTCTCGCCGTGCGCGCATGTGGAACATGGGATTGCTTTTCCTCATCTACTACTGCGTGAGCATCTACTCGGCCAAGGGTGATGAGAAGGCCGATATTCCCTTGGATGTTGGCGCTCTGCCCGAAGCCGCCGATGCCGATGTGCCACCGGAACTTGTGAACACTTCGCCCAACCCCATGCTGTCCACTGAAGTGAGTTAGCTAACTCGATTTTATTGCAATTATTATACTGTGTATATATTCTAATAGAAATTCGATGAGCCGTTGCAAACTACGATGGCCACAGCGCATGGTGCGGTGCCCACTTGGCGTCCGAAGCGGGAGAACTGCACGCCACCGGCCATTGAGCAATTTCCGCAGCCATTGATGAACAAATGGGCGCGACGACATGGTGGCCTCATCCTCCACATCCTGGTGGCCATCTTCACCTTCTTCGGCCTGGCCATTGTGTGTGACGAGTACTTTGTGGCCAGTCTGGACAGACTCTGCGAGGGTAAGTTGCTCCCCCTCCCCACCACCCATCAATGCAATGCAAACTGCTTTTTGCTAATTGCTTTTTTGTTGTGTTTGCAGAGCTGCATCTATCGCCGGATGTGGCTGGTGCCACATTCATGGCTGCCGGCAGCTCAGCTCCAGAGTTGGCCACCGTTGTCATTGGCGTGTTCTTTGCCAAGGATGATATTGGCATTAGTGGCGTCATTGGTTCCGCTGTGTTCAACATCATGTTCGTCATCTCGGTGTGTGCTCTCTGCTCCGGCACTGTTTGCCAGCTCAACTGGTGGCCTTTGGTCCGCGATTGCTTCTTCTACTGCGTGTCCATATTGGTCATGCTGATAATCATATTCAATGATGTCATCTCCTGTGTAAGTTCGTATTTCACTGTTTGTTATAGTGGAACGTGGGTCAACTTCTGCTGATAATTTCAGTAATCATTTCTTGGCGATTAGAAATGGCATATTTCTAGTTTCAATTTAATAACTTTTAGAGAGTCAAAGTTGAAATGCAAACTATGATTAAGTATTGCAGATAATGATTACGTTTAGTTATATTTTCGTGTATAGGAATTCACACAAAAATTTTATTTTAAATGAAGACGATTATCATTGATAAGTAGAGTAAGGGAGTAGAAAGTTTAATGGATTTCTTATTCATGTTTATTTTTAACTATTGCTGTTGCTGGATATCAATGAAAGTTTATCAAAAGCAAGCTTAATATTCTTCTACAGCAATATTTACACGTAAATAATAATTTTTTTCGGGAGATACAAGTAGTACAGCCCAGATTAATATTTCTTATTATACTTTTATACGAGCCACCCATAGGGTAGAAGGCATTATAACAGGCAGAAGAAGGCATCTCCGACCCTATATTCTTGATCAGCGTCAATAACCGAGACAATAAAGCCATGTCCGTCTGTCTGTCTGTCCGCATGAATACCTACATATATCTAAGAGACTATACGAGAAAGAGTTATATTTTTTTTGGACAGCACATTTATTGTGTGCACGGATATCAAGTATGCTTTAAATTTTTGGCACGCCCACTTCCGCCATCGAAAATCAACAAAAATCGAGTAATAAGAGTAATTTTAAAGCTGTATTCATTATGGGATAGACATTAATAACTATACTATTTATGATTCCTGAAAATTTGGTTGTGATCGAATAAAAATTTTAGAAATTGAAGAAGTACAAAAAATATGGCAAATTACGCCAATTGCAATGAACTTTTAGCTGCTTGGCTGACAATCCGGTATACTTTAACCTTCTTCGATATACCAATTATGGGGTTCGGTATAGTTTAGTATTTTTGTGGTATATTATTTGGTATATTTATAGAATAATAATACCGCACTGTTTTGCTTATATTCAAAATGAGTAACGGGTGTCTCACAGTCGGGTATACTTGCTTTCTCACTTGCTAATTTTGAACTATTGTAGATGCATAAAAAGAAAAGAAAATGACAATGACAATATTACCTTAAGAAAGAGTCTAAAATTTCCACAGTTATAGAAACCCAGCCCTTTATTAAATTATATAAATAGTTACTTTAATTAATGAATATATTTTTTCTACAGTTCGAGTCTGTGGTAATGCTGCTCTGCTATGTGGGCTACTGTGTAGCGCTGTGTTTCAACACGGAACTAGAGCGCTGGGCGTTGAGCTTGAATCTGCCCTTCAAGCTGCCCAGCAAGGAGGAGCAATCGGCATTGGTGACCTATAAGAATGTGCCCGAAAGTTCCTACACCCAGGGCAACGGGGGACAGACGCAGACGAAGGAAACTGATCCCAGTGCGCAGCAGAAGCAACAGGATCCAACACAAGGCGACTACCAGAGCTACAATGACCCCAATGCCAGCTGGGATCCCAACGCAGCTTGGGGTGAAGAGTCGAACCAGAGTCAAGCCTCAGCAGCAGCGATGCCAATGGCAGCCAGTGCTAGAAGCAGCCAACCGCCGGTCGATGATTGGGGCATGGGTCAGTTCAATCAGGGCCAAGGTCAAGAGAATATGGGCTATCACGGCGATCAGCCGGATTCGGTGGTAACGGGTGAGCAGGCTGCTGCTGCAGCAGCCGGAGCCGGAACTAAAAGTCAAGTGGCCACAACGCCGGGTGGCGGCGTTGAGTATTACAAGTCGACGGATAAACAGCGTGAGGCACGCCCCGATCCACTGATGCGACCCACGGAGGGCGGTTTGCCAGCATTGGTCGCCTGGTATGTGGTATATCCGATCCACTATCTGTGCAAGTTGACGATGCCGGATTGCCGGCAGCATCAGTATCGCAATTGGTATCCATTCACGTTTCTCATCTCAATGGTTTGGATCTCGTTCTATTCGTACTTTATGGTCTGGATGATAACGGTGATTGGCTCCACGTTGGCCATACCCGACACTGTGATGGGCCTGACGTTCGTTGCCGCTGGCGTTTCGGTACCGGACGCCCTAAGCTCAATAGCGGTTATCAAAGAGGGCTTCGGCGACATGGCCGTATCGAATGCAATTGGCTCGAATGTCTTTGATATACTAGTGTGCTTAGGTCTTCCGTGGTTCATACAAACGGCTATCATTGCGCCCGGCTCGCACGTCAATGTCATATCCAAGGGTATGTATCACAATGTCAATGTCCTCCCCCTCTCCCCCACAATTCCTCCTCTAGTGCTTGCCTCGTCGTCGTAAATTCTATGTGTGGTATGCCTGGCATGTGTCTTGATTGTGTGTTCTTTTTTTTTTTAATCTAGCCGATGTGGATGTAGTTGTAGTTTAATGATCTATATTTGCTAATCTCTGGAGTTCTACTTCTGTACACTTAGGTCTGGCATATTCCACACTCTCGCTCTTCTCCACCGTTGTCTTCTTGATACTGTCGACCCATCTGAATGGCTGGAAATTGGACAAACGCTTGGGCATTATACTGATGATTTGGTATCTGTTCTTCATCACGCTGGCGGCGCTCTACGAGATGAACGTCTTTGGCTACATGAACCCACCAGAATGTGCAAGTGAGTGCCCCATAAATATATATTCTATCGCTCCCTTCTAATACATTATTTGCTGCAGGTGAATTCTAAATGGATAAAACGATTAACTTGACTTATAGACCGACGCACCTAGAATCACATTCACCAGCACCAAGTATGCATATGATGAATACCATATGAATAAGTACGGACATAAACGAGTACTCGTGCAGTACGCAGCAGCAACAACTATAAAAATAAATTACAAAAATAGTCCCAACAGCAACAATAGAAAACAACAACAACAACAACTTGATAATAGATGTAAATGAAAATGTTATTGTTAATGGGACAACAATTTATTACTCAACGCGCGTTTTACATGGATTTTTACATGCACCAATTGAATGAAAATATATACTATATACATACATACTATATAATATATAGATGCAAAGAAAGAAACCCATATACAAGAACATATATAGAAGCATATATATAGCACTGTAGATAGGGTGAAATGTATTAAATTAAGTACAAGTAACAAGTATAAACAAAAAGCAGCAAATCAATGAAATTTGTTGTCGCGGTTTTATGGAACAACACGAATAGAAAAGGAACAACGCAAAATTCAACAAAAACACTTACACTCACATATACATATATAAAGTTGACGAATGTTTTACATTAGGCAATGATTTTTACATCGATTTATAATATATATGTATTTATCGAATGTTGTTTGGTTTGTAAGAATCTCTTTTCCACATAGAAACATTCTTTCGATTCTCGTTTCGCTTCTCTTTTTGAGATCTTACAAGTCATACAAAGAAATGAATTCATTTTACTTAATCAATGAATGATATCAACGAATTTTTATTTAATTTGTTATTACATATTTATATTAATTATACCCTGTAACAAAAGATTCCAAAGACAAGAGTCTGTTTGTCTGATAGAGATCAATAGATTCGATTATTAGAGATGAATTAAATTATGTATTAGAAACAAATTTATTTTTTACTTTACATTTAATACCGGGTATATGCTAGTCGTTTCCCATTCGACTAGATACTTGTTTTCTGTTCGTATTTAGACTCACACATTTACATTAATACCAGAAGCATTCAACAGGCAGGATAAAACAGAACAGAAAGCAAATTTCAAGTAATATTTATGTAGATATTTTAAATGCAATTTGCAATAAACGAAATATGAAAATGAATGTATATTTTGTACAATTAAGTAAATATATTTACAAAATAGCCACATTGATTAAACGAAAACGTCCTAAGTTTAGCCACATAAAACAACAACAACAACAACAACTATCGTTTAAACAACAACAAAAACAAAAGCAAAAAAGAGAATGTCAACAATATTAACATAAAAAATTACAAACAAATATTTAACATTATGGCAATTAATGGCGTCAATTTTTTACTGTAAATATATATTTATTCTAAATGTATACAAAATTCGTAAATCAAATAATGTAAATTTATAGTCAATTTTTGGTGCAAATTGCGTAAACATTCAAATTTAGAAATTTTGTGTGGAAATTTCGACGAATATGGTAGCTCTTATAATTTTATTTTTATTGCCAATTTAAGCACGTAATAATGATAATATATTTTATTATACAATGCACTCAATAAATGTTAAATACCTATTCCGAATTCCCTTTTTTTGGAGTAATTCAAAATTGTGCAATACCGAAAAGTATGCAAAGAAAATCCTGCTTGGGAGTTTGGAATAGGACTGATAATTCATGTGTATAAATTATGAAATTCCATTATATCTCATTTTAAAACTATATACTGCCGTTCAACAGTTCAAGAACAGGATTAACTATTAAAATTTATAATAAATTTGGTTGCTTCAAAGCTGTTTAACGGCGGCAATATTTCACATTTATGTTGAATTCAAAAAAACAAGAACAAGAAAAACAATATGATAATATTACAATTACGAATTTGCATTATTATTTAGTTAGAGAATAGCTAAGACTATTCGAATTAACAATCAAAGCTGGTTGCTTGGTTCCAGACCAAGTATTTAGCTAATGTTGATGCTTTGGTAGAGAATTGATAGCAACACCCAAACACACACACACACACACACACACACACACACACAACAAGTCGAAGTCGTTATTAATCCCAGGTTTTTGCTAGACATGACACTGAATCAGTATGATAATTTAGCTGCAAGCAAAGTGTACTCCTAACTATAATACAAAGTACATACAATTTATTTAGCATAACAACAAGGAAAATACTTACATAGTGAGCAATGCACTGCTATATAAAAATGGACGCGCTCAAAACATAGTTACATACATAGTTATACAAGACATACATAATTGCATACAAACATAAATACAATACTATATATACTATATATATGTATACTAAATAAATGGATGGAACGGATGGTGGACAAAGCGACAGGGTTCAGTTGGCTAAAATTTGTTGAAGGCGCCGATACGAGATCTAACTTATCTGATTGATTCCCCCCCTCCAATTTTAACAAAGCCAACTTCCTTGAATCTAATTAATAAATAACAAAAAGCAAAAAAAAACTAAACTAAACTATAGTAAAACCAATACAATAAATGTACGAACAATCGCCTATTGAAAATTCCCACTAAGCCATTAACATATACATACATATTACAAGATCATACATACATACATACCTATAAGTGTAATGTCCTCTAAAAAGGACATTGCTCAAGTACAAGGTTCTTCCCCACTCAAAGAAATATGCCAGTTACCAGTATATATCTATATATATATAAACATACTTACATACTATTTATAATGTCTTCTGGAGACATCGTTTTGTTCCAAACGCAACTAATGTACTACCTAAAACACAGACATACTCTATACACTATAAAGTCCTGTTGCCCATTAATATTGCATACTTTTAGGCAATCTGTACTAAAAGTATTTGGTATTAATGTTCAGCAAATTGATTAAACATCGAGGAATGAGGAAGAGACCTGTTTATAACACACATGCATATTCATCGAATACAAAGAGACATAAATACATACATATTTACAATATACAATCCAAGAACTAAACTTAAATTGTTGCAGAACGTTAAGTGTTTCAATTAAACTATTTCAATTAGCCGTTGAATTCAAGAAAACAGTTGAAATTTTATGGACGTACAAATACTAATTATTAAAGTGTTCTATTCAATTTATTTTAAATATCTTCAACTAAATCAAATCAAATCAAATATGTATATTTCGTGTTACTTTTGACTGTACAAGTATCTAATGCAACAATTGCAACTAATTACTTAAGTAAATACATATATATATATATATTAAATTATGTATGCATATAATACATAATTATACTTACTGAAGTGAAACAAAGCAACATTCGTACAATAATACACACATGAAAACTGACTCACATACATACCATATGTACATACATACTATATACCCCTTATACGATACGATACTATACTTAACATACAATACATACATACAAGAATGTACAATAAATTGCATCTACTTAGTACATACATATGTTGTTACATCTACAAGTACGTGTATTTACATCTATCATTTGTGTTAACTATGACTATAATTGTTTGCAAAATTTAAATGATATTTCAGATATGCATAATATTTATTTACGAGGTACATATACATACGTATTTATAATATTAACAACAAAAATATTAACAATAATAACAATAACAATTACACTTATTTATGATGATAAAACCATAATAACTATTGCTATTATACACAACTGTTGATGTTATGTTTAGTCTAATAATGGATTTCAAAAATAAATGAATATACACACGCAAATCACAAATTGGTTTTCTTTTGAAAATATTACAGAAGTAATAAGGGAAATCGACAGCATTCTGTCCTAAAAAAGTCAATGAAATAACATAAGAGGTTGTTAGTGCTTAACTATGAAATTAATGGGTCTAAATTTCATTGACATTATAAAAAAAGTCCATAAAGAACATAAATACGCCCATATATCTTATAACTAAGCATCTAATTAATATAATAGTTACTTTGTATGCGAAATAATAATGAAATTGGCAACAGCGGTTTTTAGTAGACAAGTATAGAAATAAATTTTTGGTATATACAGTAATAACTAAAATTTTTATGATTCTTCAATTTTGTTGAGATCAGATACAAATTATAAAAGTTATACAGATAAGAAATAAAAAAGCCTACTTATTACGGGTCTTAGTTGCTTTGGCTGACAATCTGGTATATTATAATTTGTACTCTATGGTATACTTTGAATGTAGTAGAATATAAATATTCAAAAAATAGTTTCTTCGGTATATTTTAGTATTTTTGTAGTAAATTAATTCGTTATATTATAAGAATGATACCGTACTCTTTTAGTTTTATTCAAAATGGGTAGCGAGTATCTTACAATCGAGCACACTCGAGTGAAGCTTTCTTACGTGTTATATTATACATACATATTCTTATTTCTCCTTTCAATATAGAACTCTCAGGGGTTGCTCATTCTTCTGTCAATGAGTAACATAAACGAGAAAGATCATCTGTTCTTAGATATCGTGCTTACAATATGATAAGGGCTTATAACCCAAGAGTATTCCATTTTATAAAACAAGAAGCACTCTGTGATTCAATTCAATATACTTTCTTAACGTATAGAAACCGAAATTTCAAAACAATACTTGAGTTGACGCTGAAATTCATGTTTCTAAATTTTAGTACAATTTTGTGAATTTCTTTTTTTTTGGATTGTGATTTTTTTGCCTGTTGTTAAAGGCTTTCAACGCCTTACCGCTGTTCACATAGGGGATGTCATTTTAGTTAAAATTTTAGAGAATATTTTAAATTTTTAGATTCATTTGTAATTTAATTTGTATCCCCTTCAAGAACAGCGGTACTTATCTATTACTTAGTAAAATGTCGATGGGAAAAGTTGATATTGATAAACCCAAATATGATCAGAGCACGTATTGGGGTCGCTGTAAGCATTTCTTTTTGCTCACGAATCCCGCCAACCTATTGACATCGTCCAGCCAACTTGATGAAGCTAAAGACACAGTTGAGAAGTATCGATCTGGCAAACTTCGCTCCAACCAATCAATTGATGAAGTGTGGAAATCCAAGTATTTGTATGACTCTGCATTTCATCCGGAGACTGGAGAGAAACAGTTCCTCCTTGGCCGCATGTCTGCCCAGATGCCAATGAATACATTACTTACGGCCGGTAATTTAACATTATTTTATCCATCATTTTATTGATTTATTTTTGGCATTTATCGTTTACAGGTATGCTGATCTTTTATCAGTCAACTAAGTCGGTGGTCTTCTGGCAGTGGCTCAATCAGACCTTTAATGCAACCGTTAACTATACAAATCGCTCTGGCAAAACTCCCATTTCAAAGCCGTAAGTTATATTAAGAATATCTTATTTAGCTTAGCTGCAATTGTCGATTTCAGAGAACTACTAACATCTTATACTTTGGCCACGTCGGGAGCTTTGGGCACCGCACTCGGTTTGAATCACTTGGTGAAGAGTATGAATCCTCTTATAGGTCGCTTGGTGCCACTTGTGGCCGTTGCTGCTGCCAATTGTATTAACATTCCCTGCATGCGTAGGCGGTAAGTATAACAAAGTCATAAAATAGTCTGTTTGGAGTGCAACATATATTGTAAATAGGGAGCTGAGGGATGGTGTCTCCCTTTTGGATGATCAGAACCATGAGGTAGGCGTCTCAAAGAAAGCTGCTGCTCAAGGCATTTCAAATGTTGTCGTTAGTCGGATTTCCATGGCAATTCCTGGAATGAGTTAGTATTTATAAAGTATAAAAGAAGAATTATATGGTATATAATTATTTTTACAGCCCTAACACCCCTTTTGATTGAATACTTGGAGAAGAGTGGATTCCTTAAGAGATATCCTCATTTGACTGGACCCATACAAATTCTTTCCTGTGCTTTTATATTGCTTTTTTCCACTCCCATGGGATGTGCCTTCTTCCAACAAATATCGCCTATCAAGGTTGATAAGCTAGAGCCTGAAGTTAAAGAGTCGATTAAGAGAGCTCATCCGGGCATGGATACTGTCTATTTCAATAAAGGTTTGTAGCATAACAAATGCTAGCCAGAATACTGAATTACAGCTATGTATTATACCAGATGAATTGAGTATAATTAACCTTAAAGTGAAATTAAATTCTGTAATATAATATAAATCTAAATAATTTTGTAATATTTTTCTTTACAAATAATATATGAGCGTAGAATATCAAGTCGAATTTCGATCTCTTTGTGGTTTTGGGTATACTTTATATTGAAAATTAAATGTGGGTATCTCAAAGTCTATACTCGACAATAGCTTCCTGTCTAGATTTTGTCCAAAAAATTTGCTTGCACTTCTGTCTTGTATGGTCTGGAAGACCATTAACATAATAATATATATAAATGCTTATAACAATACATATATATAATATACCTATAAACCTGTAAAGGTCAAATTATAAATTATAATTTTCGTATGAGCACAACAGGCTATCTTTAAAGCTTTGCCAAAAACTTGCAAGCCGAACTGTTGAAGAACTGCGCATAAGTAAAAAGCTCTCTCTTCTCTCATTTCAAAGTCATCGACACTTACCACAACAAAAAGTTTCGAAATACAGCAAGGTAACAAAAGAAACTAGAAAGAGAAAGTATTTTTTGGCATGCTGACTATTGAATACGCTCTCCGCCCAGGTGCTATAATAAGATATCTTTATGCTCTAATGTAAGAAGATTATGTCGTTGTTACGAAATCTTTATTTATTTAATAAATTGAGCAAATTACCTAGCGCCTGGGCAAAACTAAGCAATCATTTAGTTTTCGGTGCGCGCAACAACATCAATGATAACAGTGAAATGCTCTATTCGAGGTTAAGGCAAAAAGCTCTCTGGAGCAGTTGCGGTAGCGACGTCGGCAGCGGCAGCGCAGCTCATGCTTAGCAGTCGGGGTTCAGTCGTCAGCTCGCTGCCAAAGTGTTAAGAAGCGGGACGCTTGGACGTGCGTGAATCGTGCGTGTGTATGTGTGTGCGTGTGTATGTAGGTGGCGTCCGCGTGGATAACTTGAAGAACCGAAACTTAAATACTCACACATTCTGCCAATACATACATAGCTTTTAACGTGAGTAGCGTGTTGTTGTGTGTGTGTGTCGCAACCTGTTCTTGTTCTCCAGTTTGCCAACTCTCTATGTTACTCTCTCTATTTCTCTGTTTCTGGAAGCAACATTTTATGTATGTTTTTTTAATCAACTCAGCTGTGCACCCGGCAAACACGCCCGATAAGATTTATGGATTTTTCAATATTACGCCTATTTTTTTGTGATAGCAATTATATAATGCATTTGTTTGTGTTGTGTTATGACTGCATAATCGAACAGTTTGCCAAGAACTTAAGAATATATTCTATATAGAGTCTGTATGTATTCTGTTTGTCTGCTGCAGTGAAACTTGGAAAGTTGACGCGTTTCTTGGCGATTAGCACGAATTACTCGGGTCATTGCGGCCACTGATAAGGCAGCCGGCGCAATATTATTTATAACTACAACAAACTGATACAGTGAAAGAAATTCAGTAAAAATTCGAAAACAACAAACTTTTTCTGACACAAAACTCATAGAAACAATCCAAAAATATATTTTGAATTTGTTTATTCATTGATAAAGATAGTCCAAGGTCAGTTTCACGCTCACACGCACATTTAGCGAGCGTCCACTGTACATATATAAATAAATATTGTTATGTTGATATTGTGTGACGAAGCAGCTGACATGTTGAATCAATTAAGCAATCAGCAATTCAATAATTTCATCGAAATTTATTAATCCAAATAAATGTATTCTCGCCCTTAGCAGCAGCAGCGAATACTCCTGAGAGGGAAAGTCAAACTCAAAATGGCTTTATTACCACGCGATGTCGATATTGATAAACCTAAATTCGATCAGAGCACATATGTGGGACGTGCCAAGCACTTTTTCCTCGTCACCAATCCCCTCAATCTATTCGTTACCTCAACTCAATTGGAGTCCGCCCGCCAGATCGTGCAACGTTATCGCGCTGGCCAAGATGTGCCCGAGTGCAAATCGGTTGAGCAGCTGTGGAAGGCCAAGTATCTATACGATTCGGCGTTTCATCCAGAGACGGGCGAGAAGCAGCTTCTGATTGGTCGTATGTCGGCGCAAATGCCGATGAATATGTTTATCACAGCAGGCAAGTAAACAAAAGGCACAATCGCAACAACACTTGTGACGATTGTCTCCTTTACACTAGTCCACGAACTAGTTACTTCGTATGAGTATGAATTACTTTACTTTACTTTACGGGTAGCAACTGTCTTCGTCCTATAACATGTCCATTTAAATGTAAACATTTTAAGACAGGCCTACTTTTTTCCTGCACTATTGCTATACACAAACACACCACCGAATTCGCTAGTTACAAACTAGTTCGACGTCACCATCTCATACACATTCAAATTTACATATTAGCTTGTGTTAGTGTCACTTTCGTGTGCTTTCATTTGAAATGTTCAACAATTTGCTTCCGCGCTTTTGATTAATAAACAACAAGTAATAATAATGTTATTGTTGTTGTTGCTATGTTTATTTAGGCATGATGACCTTCTACAAAACAACGCCGGCCGTCGTCTTCTGGCAGTGGTGTAATCAAACCTTTAATGCGATCGTCAACTACACAAACCGTTCGGGTACCACACCAATTAGTCAAACGTAGGTGACCCCAAAGCATAAGAAGAAGAACTACAATTGAACTCATCATGCTCCTCCTTCTCTTTTGCACTCCACACACACACACACAGGCAATTGTTTACCTCATACTGCCTGGCAACAGGTGGCGCTTTAGGCACTGCCCTCAGCCTCAATCGGGCGGTGAAGAATATGAATCCATTGGTGGGTCGCCTCGTGCCCTTGGTGGCTGTGGCAGCGGCCAATTGCATCAATATTCCTTGCATGCGAATGCAGTAAGTTGAATCTGAATAGATCTGGTTCTGTGATTAATTTAACTTCTGTTTAAAGGGAACTCCGTAATGGCGTCGTGCTGCTGGATGAGAAGAACAACGAAGTGGGCATCTCTAAGAAAGCCGCTTTCGTGGGCATCTCAGCGGTGCTGGTTAGTCGCATAGCCATGGCAATGCCAGGAATGAGTATGTAATCCTCATAAAGAGTATTCAGCATTTAATTCAACCTCCATTCGCTTGCAGCTTTAACTCCACTGCTGATGGAGAACTTGGAGAAACGTGGTTTCCTCAAGCGTTTCCCCCGCCTCAATGCTCCCATCCAAACGGTCTTCTGCGGCTTTGTGCTGCTGTTTGCCACGCCCCTGGGGTGCGCCTTCTTCAGTCAGCGGGCAGCCATCAAAGTGGATTCGCTGGAGAAGGATGTTAGTGAAGCTATACAGAAGAAACATCCGGACTTGGAGACCGTCTGGTACAACAAGGGCTTGTAGAGTCGCCAATGGATATCCTTAGTGGATTTTGGAGAGGACAATAATATTTTTGCAAAAGTGATTAATTTATTTACTCAATGTGCATTTATTGTAGCAGTTCTTTTAGCATTTATATAATTTGTTTGCGGTTAAATGTTGTTCATTTCAAATAACTACCAATCAATGTGAATTAGTTAAACAAAATATTTTGCTGGCATCGCAACAATTTATTTAGCTGTAGTCTGTGAAAGATATCAAGTTTGAAATATTGTTATTAAATAAATTGAGTGGGAAAATTGAAACGGAAACGGTTAAGAAGTTTTATAACAGTCAGCTTATTGACAACATCAATCGCTTAGTGTGCTGCCATACAGTTGGCTTATCGATAACGATAACGATAGCAAGGTAATTGACAACCATTTTATTTAAAACATTAAAGTAAACACCGATACTATTGTACTTATTAGTGTATAAATTTTACACAATAAGTTGCATGGTGTATAAATTATGTTTTGAATTTTAGCTGGTATGTGGAAAACAGTGTTGGAAAATCACAGTTCGATAAGTGTTTAACTGCAAGGTATTAAAAAATACCAAACGCGTTATAATTTGAGCGCATTCTCCGACGCAAGCAACCAATGTTTTAAATAAAACAATAAATGTAATAAACAAATGGATAATTCGTCGTCCACGAGCAAACGGCGCTCGTTAACACTAAGCAGTCGCCTGCTACAGAAGCGGCACAGTGGTAACTAACATAACTGCAAACTAATCATTGGAATTTTAGTGAAAATGCGTTTGTTTTGCAGCATCGCCACAGAATCGCGTTCGCGCCAGCGCAACACAGGATGTGACAAAAGATTTGGCACGCGATGTGACAGATACACCACGTTCCCCAAACACACTCGATATCGCAGAAAATGTGGAGTGCACGCCGCCGCACAAGAAGCTGCACAGTCTGGACGACAGTCTGGATTTCTCGCCACACGCCGCCAACCTATCACCAAGTTGCCTCTTCTCGCAAACTCTTGTGACGGGCAGCCCCGAGGTGAGTTGGCGTTGGAACTGCGATGGACGTGGCGACAAGGTCAACACCACCTCAGACAGCGGTTTCGATTCGGAGGAGTTTGGACCGAATGCGCCAGCAAGAAGAAAACAAGTGCGGGTGGATGCCGCACTCGAGTATCGACGCAAGCAGCTGGACAACAAGCAGCGACAGGCACAGCAGCTACGCGATCAGGAGCTGCTACAGCAGCGTTACGACAAACTTCACAAGCACCTGGAGCAGCAGCAATTTGAAGAGGCGTCACCTTCGCCGCCAATTCCCGTTGAGACAGCCTCAGTCACAGTAGCAGATGATCCCGCTTTAGCAGACTTTTTGAATGACTCAGATACGGATTGTTTTCTCCTGGAAGCCACACAGCAACTGGAATCAAATCTGGCACCGAAACAGGCTGCCACAACCCCGACGAGGCATAATGATTCAGATTACTTTCTACTCGAAGCCACACAGCAGCTGGAATCGAAATTGGCGACCAAGCAGGCGGCAACAACACCAACGAGTCATCATCGCAAGAGCCCCAGCAAGGAAAAGCGGGCATCGTTCTACATGAAGTTCCTAGAAGATGAAAGTGAATCGGAGGATTGGTTTTCTGCCCTTGATGAGGTGATGCTGGAGGCTACGCAGCCCAAGAAGCCTCGCATTTCGTTGCAGCGCTACAAATCGATGCCTAATAACACAGCTGCCACAAATGGAGGCAACGCCAACAGCAGCAGCAATGAAAACGGCACAAACAACAAATGTCCCAGTTCCAGCTTGCCTCCTGGTAAGGTGGAGACACCGGGCATCAAACGTCATGCGAGTTCTCACGCTTTATCACCTGCCACATCATGCGGTAAGTTGTGGACATTGTTTTTAGACCCTTTTGCTTGTAAACAAGAGTAGGAAAAGGGTATATTAAGTTAGTCGAAACCGAATATATAAAGTTGAGGTTGGTCCTAGACATATCCGTTGGTATGAATAACTAGATTTCTGAAACTATCATAGCTCGATGTTCTAAACGATTTTATTCCAAAATTAGTTTTCCTAATTTATAACTACACAGTAGTAACATTTTTATTATATTCTTCATTTATTCTGCAAATTTTATTACGACTGCACTACACATATAGAATATATTAGGAAGTGAAAGATAGAAATAAAGTATATAGCAGAAAACCCAAAATAATATAGTAATTGGTAAAGTTTATTGATCGCTAATGAGTTCGAGACTCCATTTTTAGTAGTCTAATCACATCAACCAAACTAATATTGATTGAAAGCATATCAAAAATGTTAATTAAAGGGTCTATTACATTCGTATCCTGTATACCACTTTCTTACCTACTATAGTTAGTTATTGATGCTACTAAGTTCTTGTTTTTGTCTTTATTTTTAGTGCGTGGAAATCTATTTGGCAGGCGGAAATAATGCCAAAGACAATGACAATAACGATGACGCTGACGCTGAGATGTTCTCCTCTTGCTCTCTTCCAGAATTTCACACAAGTTTCATGCGGCTAGCTGAGCTTTGAATGTATACGATAATTATTTTAGCATAGCGACTTAAGTCTACAATTAAGCATTAATTGTAATTTAAAGTTGGCTTCACGCCAATTGCGCTAATTGCATTGTTTACAGCTTCTTTGCGATGTCCATATGCTTTAATATTAGCTTCAACTAAACTGCGAGAGCGCTGAAAACTGACGTCAATGCATAATTAATTGAGAAAGTCTCGAAAGCGCATTAATAATTGATCAAATCCGTTTTGTGAAAATTCACATTTTCGTTGCTGTTGAAATGAAAGTTTAAAGTTCAAGTATTATTACAAACTGCTAAAATTATTTGTGAAAGTCGATTTAGTATTTGTTAAAAGCATTTAGAATTTAAGCATCATATAAGATATGTTAGTTGTTAAGTTAATCTTAAGTACTGTGCTTTTTTTAAAGAGTTTGTATTAAATGTTAAATTTATATTGAGTTGCTAAGCTTTCGAATGGAGAAAAACGGAAGTGTGGCCGTTAATGTTTAATACTTGGCTCACAATTGCGGGCATTTAAAAGAAAAAAGAATGAAAAAAGGTTTAATACGCGCTTTTGGTCATAGCTCATTTCATTTGGGGCTAAGGTCAAAGTTGAAGCCCTTTCGAGCTATTATACGCGACAAAAGGCAATTCCAATCACACGCACACACACTTACACTTATTAGGAAGTGTATGTGTGTGTGAGTCCATTTGCTTTTTATGAAATGCAATGAATCTGTAGCATAAAGTATGCTGCCATATGTTGACGATGCGCAGCATAAACCAATCGCAGCCGAGCAACAAGCCGAGCAAATCCGCATGGAACAAAACAGAATGAGCAACAACACAGCAAGAGGCGAGAGGGGGAAAAGGGAGAGGGAATACAAAACAAAAGGCACAAGCAGCAGGTCAACCCAAAATTGGTGACGTCTACAAAGCGCTAAGCACAAACGCTGCAAAAGTAATAATATGAAAGCTGAAAGCCGATGGCAGAGCTTGAGAAAGGAGCAGCAGCAAAAGCAGCTGTGCGTGCGAGCAGCACAGCGCTACACGACAAATGAAATGCACTGTGTGGGCGCCAAGTGTGAAGAGAGTGAGTGATGTGAGTTTAGTACTTGGCTGCGAGCGAGCTTTTGAGTTGAGCTTTCACAATGGTGCTTTTTGAATGGTGCGGCGCCTTTCGTATATTCATAATGGCGTCCATTGACGAAGCTGGCAAACAGTTTTCTGCGCGCAACGCCAAAGTGAGGTTCGTGGCAGCGCACAACAATAATAATTCTACTTGGCGCAGACAAAAACAAAATTACTAAAAAAAGGAAAAATTAAATAATACACAGACAACAAACACATATTAAAGAGCAGGCACAACATTTAGTTTGCTTGTTTGCCGGCCATTAAAGTATTTACAAAATCGCAGCCAACGAACTTTCTGCTTTTGGTGTCCAGTGAAGCGCGGCCTTTATTTTTGACACTCTGCCTCTGCCTGCCCTTCCTCCATCCCCCCAACACAAAAAAGAAAACGAAAAGTCCTCTCCATCCATTCAGTGTGAACGAATTTTGTGGCGCCAGCGTTGCCCCATCGTCGCAATTGTGAACTGAAGCGTAAACTGAAGTCAAAAGCAACAAAAAAAGTAAAAAAAATAAGCAAACGGAGCAAAGCAAAACAAGCGAAAAAGGAACGACGACAAAAGCGACAAACACGACAAAGTCTCTTTAGATAGAAACGCGTGCAATGTTTATTGCAGCGGCTGCATGGAGCTTGGCTGCTTCATGGCGACTGCTGTGCATCGTTATGCTGTCGATGCTGGCGCTTCTCTTGCCACTCATTGTGGCAGAGGCGGACGCTGTTGGAACCGGCAGCAGCAGCGTCAACGGCAACGGCAACGGCGGCCTGGGTAATCAGGCGGTCTTCACTAGCTCATTTCTGGTGCGTTTCCGTCGGGGCGTTGACAATGACTTCGCCCACCAAGTGGCCGATAAATATGGCTTCGACAACCTGGGACCGGTAAGTAACCCGAGCTGAAGGCTCTCTTCATTCATTTAGTAAGCAGGCAGCAGGCAAGACTGTGAAAAATCAATTATTTTATGGTCGGACAGCAGCGTGGGCACGTTTTCCTCAAGCCTAAAGAGACACATCATAGAAGTTGCTGCTGCTGCAGCAGCGACAACAATCTACGCTCGTCGACAAGGGTCTCACTTGGCTGCCTCAGCTAATTGTGACTACTTAAGTGGGTGTCTCTGTATGTGTGCGTGTGTGTGTGTGTGTGAGTGCGCGCGTGCCTGGCATAAAGCACACACATACTGTACATAGCTGCCATTGACTTTAAGCAACTTGCAAGAGTCGCGCAAAATTTCCATTGCATATCGTCTAGGCGCAGTTTGCAGTGCAACTTGCAAAACGAGCACAAGGTCAACTATTAAGTATACGACAGGTAGTACGGTTGTTTATTACATATTCGATTTACATTTTCGATTGCGCTGCAACTGACAGCTCAGTTACATATACAGTATATAGTAACCTATAACGTAACTGCAAAAAATGTTGCGTTGTCTTTCGTTGTTTTTTTTGGGCTAGACTTGTGTTTTTGACAGCATATCGATTTGATTCACAGCACACTTGTTGCACAGTAACTCAGCTCAGCAGCAGCAGCAGCCGCAGTAGGAGCAATAACATCGTAACATCGCTAGTAAACCGATGTGCGACTAATTAATTAGCCCGACATTCTAGCTTAATTGGGTAGCAAGCAGCCGTCGATAACTTTCCATCATCGGGGTCAGCAAATTGCGTCAATAAAGAAATATGAAGCAGGCGCTAAATCCAATTAAGCCTCCACTCCTTATTATTATACAATCTATGAATTGCTGATTTATTTGTAAGTTGATATTGTCAGTTCACCTGCAACATCTGCAGACCATAAATACCATATCCAGCCAGCCATTAAAACATATTGCGACATTGCAGCTGCACAAGTGTGGCAATGTGGCTTATATAGTCTGGTTGGCAGCAGCCATGGCAACGTCCGCGCAAATTGCACAACTCTCGACGACTCCCTCCACGACAACGTAAGTGAAATCTCATGGCTTTAGTTGCGACTACATTTCGTATATGTTCCTGCCTGTTGCATGAACTTTTGTGCCAGGGATTACCTAGAAATGTTTGACAACAGGCTTCGCCTGAAATTGTTCCATTCTAATTTCGACGTCTCTGACGTTCGTGACAGCCTTCGCGTTCAGTTTTTTTAATCAGCTGAAACGATGTAGGCAGATGATATGCGATACAATTTCTATCCGTTTCCTGTCTGTCTATTGAATTTCCCACTGGCTGTTTAGATTCTTTTACATTCCAGCGAAGAGCTGCCGACGGCTTTTGAAAAGATGTACAAAAAAGAAAGCATAGGTTGAAAAACAATATCGCAATTCATATACATGTATTTTTAATTAATCCCAGCTGAGAAAAGTTCGAAGAATGTTTTGAGCAACTTGAGCAACACATTTTGTACAAAATTTACATGCTGAAAATAACCTTTTGCAATGCAAATTCTTGTTGAAAAGCACTAAGCCTTTAATGAAGGTATTCCTTTGACATTTCAACGAATTTGCTTTAGAGAAAACCTTAGATTGGTGCTTACCGTTTTTCGTAGAATTAGGACATTCCCATGCATTTGTTTTGTCACTCAGCCATTGAGACGTTTCAACTTCGTTTGCCTAATTATGGACATCCCTAAGCAACTTGTTAGTATGCGAATGTCATTGCGGTGGACTTAATCAGTTACTTGAAGTGGATCCAACATATTTTTATTCACCTGAAATGTATGCCCAGTTGGTTTTAATCTGCATCCTTTTTCCAGGTAGGTGACATAATTAAATTCTAGGCCTACTCTTGAAAAGTCCAGCACTGATTAATGGTCTATTTGTCCCTCGTTGTGCTAAGTTGTCAGTCATTTTTGTTGTCCTCGTACCCAACTCATAGAGTGAACCCAACTCATTGCGCTTGTTTGGGGTCGCTATTTTGTTATTTTCACTTTGCAGTCTCATGCTCAGTTTTTCCTTTTCCTAGTGCAGCATTATTGAACTGCCAGAGACAGTTTTCAAATATCTCTTTAGACACATATTGGACACAAAGTTACTATAAATAGTCGAGTTTGAAACTAGGACATAATATTCCATTTACCTTCACTTTAACTTCAACATACAATTACAGAATAAACCAACTCGATTAAGCATTTAAATTGGAATTAGGAATATAAATTAGAGTGTGAAGACGCTTCGTACGTATTAGTTATTTATGAGTGTAATTTCGGTTTATTTTTGGGTTTAAATATAGACCGCCATTTAATTAGAAATTGGTGTACGCTGCTGGCTTTTGCTGGATTTCCGGGCCAATTTCCCATTGAGTTTGCGTGCGGTTCGCGGTTGATAAACAGCAAAAGTCCATCAGAATGTTTCTCTTCTTTTTTTTTTTTTTTTTTGGTGTTTTATTTTGGGGCGTCGAGTAATAAAATTGCCATACATGTAGACCAAAAAAATCTGTTGCTCTTACGTCAAACGCTATCTGCAAACAGAAATCACAACGGACAGACAGACATTCCATACTTTGGTGAATGCAGAGTAAATTCATAGCTCACATCGGCAGGCTTATGCTCCGTTGGGTTGCCTAAATCGATATTGCGTATACGCGGCGTATGAAGTTTCACATGGGTTTTCGGTTATCTCTGTTTTGGACTGGCGCTGGGGCCACATTTTGACTTTATTGCATTTGATGTTATGGTCTTATCACCAATAAAAACCTTAGTTGCCAGTCACCCATTAGATACACACTTATAGACTCCCACCCACACACACACATACACACACATGCCTTCAATATAAATGCATGTAAATAGCGATTTATGTAGGCTCAAATATGGGCTTTTTGTTGCTTCTGTCACAATTTAAATATAATAAAATACTTAACTCAATTTCGTGCTTTGGTAAATACATATGCTTTTGATTTGGTTAGTCCAACAGACAGCTGAACTGCGGACTGCGGACTACGGATTGAGGACTGGACAAGTCGAATCCCACGCAAAAAACTGTTCTTAGTAGGTTGGTTTTGGCTTTGGCTTTGCCTTGCAATTTTCTGCTCGCTGATTTTTGCCGCACCGCAATCTCATGTTCACTAATGGCCAACAAATTCACAAAGTGCTGCTCGTCGTCGTCGCTCCTGTTGCTTTCTGATATCCTGGCTAATGCCTCAAAGCGCCTTCTCTTTATTTTCATGCTCATCGTTTGTCTTTGTGGTGCTTAAAAGTTTCACCTACTACTTACTTGCCAGCTGTGTGCTGAGCCGTTGGGCATGCAGTGTGTTCTGTGTGTGTACTTTCACTTTTTTTTTTTTATTTTTGCTTGGTGTGTGTAATAACTTAAAAAGCTAACAAACCCGCCTGTCACCTGCCTGATGTCTGTTCCATGCCGTGGGCCGCTTATCAACGTGCGCTCTGCCACAAAGCCTTGCATAAAGCGTTAAGTTGTTGTTTGCCAAAGCAATCCTAAGCTTTCTTGTCTGCACCTATTTAATACCTTCTGTAAAAAAAAGTCTAAAGTCTACCTGCAAACGAATTATTAAAGTCTGTATTCTTCAACTTTTCTTCAACATTCTTTTCATCTCTGATCTTCATAATTAGAATAACTTTTTTTATATTAAAAAGTATATTGCATACTTTTCGGAGTACATAACAATGTCAGAGTTGGGTTTTCTTTAGTTCCGCGAGGCGAAAAGAATGTTCAAATTGAAAATAAAACTCAGTTTGAAGTTTCTAGACGTTGACTGGAATGTTGCAATTAAAAGTGCTATTCAGGACATGCTCTAGTCCAAAATACATGCTAGTATTTAGTTGTAAGTCCTTCAGTTGCTGTTTACTGCAACCGCATAACTTTCTCAATATTTATAGAAAGTTTGCTGCTGCTGTCGACACTCATTTAATATGCAAGACAGGACATTACATTGCATTTCAGTTGTTGTTGCTGTTTTGTTCTCATTTAATATGCAGCGTTCATTAGTTATTTCCGCTGTTGTAAGCCAGAGATTATAACTTATTTATAATAGTTTGGAGGAAAGCAGCAGAAAAGCTATTAAATCGCTATGATGTGTATGTGCGTGTGTGGGAGTTGGTCAAATGACTTTGAGGCATGTCATTGTCATTGTCAAATTTATTTCATTTTCTGCAAACAGAGTAGATGGGATGCAGAGAGTCTGTGTCTGTGTTTGTGTGTTGCTGGATGTTTTCGTTTCATTTATTATGCGAAATGAAAAACGAGTTTACAAATTTTGTGGCCTTTTCTTTGCCGCTTGCAAATTAACGGCACAGACATTTTGCCAGCAATTTGTAACTCAAGGCAACGGAACATATGTTGGCAAATAAAAGACAAACAAAGGACTTGCACGTCGACCGACGAGCACGAAGACGCACATGCAGGGTTATGCTAGAAATCTTGAAAAAAAGGCGAAAGAACCGCAGGCACACAAGCCACACACACGCATGTACACACACAAGCACAGAGAGAGAGAAAGGGACACGCAATAAGAATGGCAAAAGCACACAATACATTATCACGTATACGCAGCGTTTTCTCTGCTCTTTTATTTTCTTCATTTTATTATTATTTATTTTTAGAATCGTAAAGCAGCTCGAAGCGTTTGCTGGACACAAGCTTAGTTCGATGCTTCATATAAATTGCTTTCTACTCGAATGAAAGTAGGGTTCGAGTTTGTAGTTAGATTAGATGCCAACTGCTAAATGCTTTCAGTTCTCATGCGCATTAAAAGGGGCGAGAACGACACATTTAACATTGTTTGCAATAACTTTCGACAAAATTTCATTCGACTTTTGGCAAACTCAGTTAAGAAATGTCTTTCTCCAACTAGTCAGTCACCTGTACGACACACTAACAAGTCTTCTATCTCCCATCTACAGTGTCTACTCATGCCCCATTTGCACTTTATAGCCAAAAAGTTGGGCAAACTTTTGATGGAAAAGCCAACTTTTAGCAAATATTTGCAAGCTTCTCGTTAGCATCGTCGGCTATCGTTTTACACGTGCTGACCCCGAACCCGAATCCGAAACGTTGGCCAAGCATAGTTTCTCTAATGTAAACTTGATACAAAACACACGACCCTAATTTAGCTTATTATAAATTTTTGGGCTCTCTTGCTGTTAATTGCCAAAAGCAGCTGGGGAAGCGTAAACTATTTGAATGCATTAGTTCAGTCGCAAATTGTGTTTGTGTAACTCGCAACTTAGTTATTAGCAACAGCTTAGCCTTCAATTAAGTTATTTGATCGGCACGAGGACGAACAACAAATGTGAAACATGCTCTCAAATTTGAAAATCCTTTAAATTATAGACACCATGACGCAAGTGAGAAAATGTGTTTAAAGTTCTGCTTTCTTTCTAATAACTAATTCAATTCGTATAGCTTTGAATTATTTAGACTTTGTTAAAACGTGCTTCCTACATTACTTTATAAACATCTCACTTGGCGAAAAATGTCAGAGGGCAGCGTGCTGCAGAAAGTTTTGTTTGCCATGCGGCAAATTACATTTCAATGTAATTGTTGTTTCGCGGGCGGAAAGACTGAGAGACTGAGTCAGGAAAATGGAGATAAAATCATTAAATTTAATTAGCCAGCGGGCGGCTGGCTCCTGTTTGTGCAGAGAAATGTTGTTGAAAATCACGCATACGCAGCGTGCGCCCAACAGCATGTCAATGTCAACAGTGTGCTAGATAATTATTTTACTTGGCTGGCGAGAGAATGTCGTCGACGTTGTCGTCGCCTTTTTTTTTCTTGCTCCAAATAGCAAACGGACTTATGTGATTATGATGGCCTCCTCGCACTTTCTCCGATTCTCACATCTCTCACTCTCATTCTCATTCTCAGTGTGTATCTCAGTCTCATGCTATCGATTCTAGGCGCTGGCCTTTGGGTTGGCTTATAAGCATATGACCCAGTTGCAAAATTGAGTTCATGTTGCCACACACATTTACTTTTAGCTTTCAGCCCTTCAATTTTAATTAAAATGCGCCTTGTTTGGCTGCAGCAACCACTTGTTGCAAGACGCGAACGTCATGGTTCAGCTTGGTTGCTTGTTGCAAATAACTTTTCATTTGATTGGCATTGTGTTAAGTTTTGCATTTCGCCTGCTTACGTCAACAAGTTAGCAGCGGCTAACGCGCATAAGCCTGGGCCAACAAATCAAATCCGTATCAGCCGAGCGACCCAGTTGGCCAGCCAGCCAGCCAGGACAATGATGACTGGCACATGGCAAAAGCCTCAATCAAAGCCTATTAGCCATGACTGCTGTTTGTCTTTGCTTTCGCTTTCACACCACATCCTGCTGAATTATTCAGCAGGTCGTGGCATTCATTTGCATTTCTCGCTCTTTCTCTTCGTTTGCCACCTGCCACAAGTTCGATGGTGGTAGTACTTTTTGGGAAAGCTGGATTTACATAGCTAACGCAGCTGGCAATCAATATTTCTGTGTGTTTTTTTGCATTGTTTGCCACAAAGAGAAAATTTTGGTCGCATATGTTGGCACTTTTTAAATTAAATTTCTACAGCAGGAAAAACAGCAGCCGCTGACATTTGCCAATCTCATGAGTTTGCCTTTTTTATTTTGCGATAAAACGATATGGCATGCAAATATCATAAACTCATGAGCTCGTGTGTAAGTAGAAAGTTTCTCTGATTTATGGTTGATTGATTGGCTGCATAATTGCTTTTGTTTACTCAACTCGAAGAGTGCAAATGGCAAAGCTGTCAAGGGAATTGAAATAAAATGGCAAGTAATACATTTGCAGCCAAGCTTGCAAATTACAGCATTTACTAGCACTCGCTTTGGAATTTGCTCAGCGCGTGTGTCATTTATTTAAGCTATCTATTTGCCTATTTATCTATCTTTTTTTTATCTAGTAGCTGTTTGGCATATGTGTAGAACGGTAGTCATTTGCACACAACAGCTACTGATAAAAGTGACCTGCCACTGATAAAGAGCCATTGAGCCACAGACTTTTAGTTCGTTACTCTCTGTTTGGATCTCGGCCACACTCCGGCAGCGTTTTGATAAATGGATTTGCTTTAGTTGTCCAACATAAATGGCAAGAGATAATGTGAAAGCTGTAGCTAAATCCCGTTGCTTAATGGAAAACTATGTGCAGATGTGTGTAGCAAAGTGTTGCCTACTTTTCAGCTGAAACTCTGAATGAATTAATGAATACACATATGTGTGACCTTTTATTTTTGTTAGCTGCAAAGACTAGACAGTGGAAAGCAATGGAGTGAAGGGCAGTGGAGTGGAGAGGAGTAGTGTCCCATCAGCATAAATACACAAGAGCTTTGTATAATGGCGACTTTAAGCCATTGTTGTTGGCTTATTTAAGCTTGGGGCTTAACAAAAGGCCACCTGCGTAGCCTGACTGCTGTTCCACAAAATGCGAGTACACAATCATGCAGATATATATATTTGCATACTATATATATAGATAGAAGTGCTTTATGGCGTGTGCAAACTGCATTTTGCTTGCGCCTGTTGCTCTTGTTTGCTTTAAATATGGTTGCTGCTGCTGCTGTAGTTGTTATTGTTACTGCTTGTTGTTTGCTGTTCGCATGCAGTGCATATACGGTTTGAGTGAAAATCCATAAATTTGCGGCGTTGACAGCGCCTGAGAGATGACATGTCACACACGCTACAAGGGAGCGATATCACAATGCCCCGCATTGCCCACGCATTCCCCCTCCCCCCACACCCAGCTCAAAGCATGTCTTGTGATGTAACTAAACACACACGCACACACACACACACAGCGCCTTTGTCCTCGTAGTGAGCATGCAAATTTACATACTTCATGTTCTGGGTGTCAATGTGCGTGAGTGTTGAGTGTCTTTCTTAAAGCGCAACAAGTTTTTTTCCTCCCCCTCAAAATGAAGAAAAAAACATTACTTATAAACTGTGATCTACGATAAATGAAACTTATTACTGTCGCCATTTTGGAAACACACTCGCACCACACTAAATCCCAACCAATGAACTAAATGCGCGTGGGTGTTACTTAGTTTAAGTATTTCACACGAAGCCGTCGCCTTGAGGGCGGACAGACGACACAAGGAGGGGGCAGGGGAAAGAGACGGGGGCCATATGTCATGAAGTGTCTGCTCGCTTGGCCTGGTCTGACTTTGCTTTACTTTTACTCTGGTGCCGGCTGCTGTCCGCGTTATCACCCGCTGTGACACATTATATTTATAATACGTTGTGTATTACACACACACACACACACACATGGACATACACACATTGTTGCATAGATACACTGGCAACAACAATGACTTCATTTGAGTGTAGAGCTGCCTTTGTGTGCTCTACGCTCGGTTATTTTTGTTTCGCTCAACCCACTCAGCTCAGCGCGCTGCGTGCTGCGAGCTCAGGCATCAAGTTTTATTTATTTATTTTCTGTTTTCGTTTTCGTTATTGTTTTCCTTTTTGTTTTTTTTTTTTTTAGTATTTTTCGCTGCCATATGTTGCGTTTATTAGGAATAATGCAAAAATTATACCAAAAATATTTCTAAAAATATTCACACAATTTGGCCAGCATGTGGCTGCTGTTGCTGTTGTTGCTGTTGGGATTAGTTGTGGAGCCTTATTAATTTATATAGCGAGGCGGGTTTCGCGGGGCGACGTCCTACTGTGCGTATGCGCAATGTTTTTATTATCTAGCTAACCGAACTTTGCTTTCGGTCTATCAGCGAAAGGCAAGCTGGCCAGCTGTTACAGTACCCAAGTGTACTTAACGCACAAATTAACAGGGCATAAAAATAGACAAGCGCCGCCGCCGCAAGCCTCTTTCTCCTTTCTGCTGACGACTCTATGAGTAGATTATTGACAAACTGCCAGTGGTTTATGATTGACAAAAACCTCAATGGATTGATGGCCCTCGGCAGCGGCGACGACGACGACGGTCGTGACCGTCTCTGTGCTTCCTCCTAATTGTGGCCTAAATAAACTAAGAGCGAGTTGCGGCTTGAGTGCCCCGCCAGCTGCGTGTCGTCTAATGGTCGTCCAATGTCCTGCTGACGTAGCCTCAGCACACACACAGAAAATTTCATGAATAATAAATAAGTGACTCAATTGTTGATAGACATTCGCAAAAAGTGCAGAATTATGGAAATATGCGTAGCGAAATTATAGCTAAAGAGAATTTCGAAAGACTATTAACTTTTTGTTGCTGGGGCAATTTGTTTAGAAGACTTCTTTGTCTGCACAAGAAATGCATAAATAAATAAATAAATACATGATGAATTTTTTTTTGTTTTTTGCCAAAAACCCTTCATCAGCAGACGTGGGCGTGTATGCTGACAGTTGCTCAGGTTGCAGCCGCCAAGAGAGAAGTTTATTCAAAAAGTCGTGTCTATAAATAGACAGCAGCTAGAAGATGATGATAAGTTGCCTCTTCTACTTAAATGCCGCTCGAATGAAGAAGACCCGCGATGCTATCGCAGATATTAAACGACAAGCGAGTGGGCAGCTGACAACAGCTGCTGTGGGCAAAATTTTAATTACTGCAGCGTATGGCAAAGTTAAGCGGCTTTTTATGTACTACTCAACTGAGTTCTCTCTCTCTCTCGTCTCAGCCAACTAATTATTCATAATCCAACTGCAGTGGCAACAGCGATTACGTGACCGTGATGCGCAACAGCTGTTCAATTTGTGTGAGAGTTTCCAATGACATTTCGCAGGTCAAGAGGACAATGGCTGCTTGGCTGGAAAACTGAGAGCCAAGGACTTAACGGATCCCCCAAGGGGTGGGGAGGGAATGACCAATTGAAATGCTCTAATTGGTTCGGTTTTCTCACTCGTTATTTTGACAAGTTTCGCAAAAGTGGCGAAAAGTCAATTTTAGTTGTAAGCAGAGTATGCGATAGTCTGACCCAATTGAAACTTGCTTCAAGTCCAAAGTTTTTTTTGCCGCTGGGCTGTGCTGGGATTTGCTGTTGGGATGTTGGGATCTTGGGTAACACGATATGCTATTTATTGGGAATTGCATTGCAGCAAAAATGGAAAATAACTAGAGATGCTGAAGCCGATGCTGTAAACTCTCAATTTACCGAAGCAATGATGATGTTGCTGCTGCTGTCCATGACTAGCAATTTAAAACGTAATTATGTGCAGGCATACATACATATATAGTGTATACATATAGTATACGGTTGGGGCATATCCAGCTAAAGTCAATTACACTTCAATTATGGCTGACGCAGCGAATTAATGTGTTAAGCTCAATTAGTATGAGTTTCTAATGAAATATCACTCACTCTCTCTCTCTTTTTTGCTTTTACTTTTACTTATTTGCAGCTGGCAGGAGCAGATGGACATGAGTATCATTTCAAGCACAGGACTCTGCCGCATGCCCGTTCACGTCGCAGCCTGACGCACACGCGCGCCATCAAGAGCCATCCCTCGGTGAGTATTACGCACTGTAAATCATAGCGAATCATGATGATGAATGATGAGAATGATGATGATATTGTTGTGAACAGTGGATGGCAACCTGTTTGAAATTCCAAGACTGCCAATTGTATTCATCACGAGCACAAATGCCAGAGTTCATACATATCGAGTATAGTATTGCTATGGTTTCCATTGCGAAAACTCGCTCTCTCTCTCTCCATCTATCTATCTATCTATCTCTGTGTGTGCAATCAGTTGGCAAATTGTATTGCTGTCAGTGCAGAACGCACAGCAGCATTGATTGCATTGCAATTGGATACAGCTCCAAGCTAGAAACGTGCCAGTGGGCCATTCTCGATAATTACTATTCAAAATGCAGTTGTCAAACAAAACACAATACACACCATGGTAAATGGTAAATGGGGAAATGGCAAATGCAGATGGAAATTATGCTGATTTGGCTTCAGTTTCGATTTGTGTGCTCTGGCCCTGTCAATAGCTTGGGGCAACAGCTGGAGCTGAAGCTGATGTTTGCCTGTTACGCAAAATTAACATTTTAGACTGTCACGTACGCATAACATTGACCTACAATCGAACAGAGCAGAGTAGAGCATATTGCCACAACGACAAACGTTGACAGCTGTCAATTCATTTATTGAATATTCATTTCGATGGTCTTCTTCTAGGTACACACGGCTGTTCAACAGCCGGGCTTTAGGCGTGTCAAACGCGGACTGCGACCACAGGTGCCTGCAATACATGGACTGCACTATGCGGCCACGTTGGGCGAGTCGAATGATGTGGATGTGGAGCCAACGGATCCGTACTTTCCCATGCAATGGTATTTGAAGAACACCGGACAGAATGGCGGCAAAGTGCGGCTGGATCTCAATGTGCAGGCTGCTTGGGCGCAGGGTATAACGGGCAAGAACGTGACAACAGCCATCATGGATGACGGTACGAATACACACACACTTACACATATATACTACATAACATACATATGTAGAGAACCACAATTTGTGCAACAGTTTTTAATACACTTTTCCCTCTTCCCACTGTGCACACACAGGAGTCGACTATATGCATCCGGACCTCAAATTCAATTACGTGAGTAACTCTGTTTTTCTCGTAAATAACAAAACTCGTTTGTGCGTATGTATGTGTGTGTGTGTCTGGATTGTTGCATTTCAAAATTATATTTACCATGTGTGTGACGGCCATGGCCAAATGGCCGGCTGACCGACAGACCACATCCTCAATTCCAAATGTTATTTGCGAATCCTTTCACCAGCAGCAGTAGTTGGCTTTAATTAAACTATATCCGTTCGCAGTTTCGTTGATAAAAGCCACGTCATTTACGGGCCACTAATTTAATATGTCAACTCGATTAAAACGCTAAAATGCACTTTAAGTTGGAGCGAGTTAAAAGCAGCTGAAACTGACATTTGAAATGCGGTGCACACCATAAATAATTTTGCTGTTAATTTCCTCTTTCAAGTTGTTTGAGAAATACATTTATTGTATGCTTTGAACATTGAAAAATATATTCCTTTTTATTTACCAAATAATATATTTTTATAAGAGTGAAATATTTTATCTTTTTTGATAATTTTATATGATTAAATATATTAAAAAAAATAATTTGTATTTGGCCGTTTAATAGAATTCTCATCTATGTTATGAGAAGTTTGTCTATAGTTTATTTGATCAGATTGTAAATAAAGACAGATTAAAGTTTTTTTTAGCTTTGACAAATATCAAATTTCTAAAGAATATTTTAATAGTTTTGATTACCAAGAAAAGAAGCAGGAATTCGTGAATATATATTTTAATATTTATTTTTAAACCTTTGCATAACTTTTATACTTGGAAAATAACTAGAAATGTGTACAATAAACTATTTTATATTTTATTTTTAAATATTCATTGAACTTCGCAATATTGAAAAGAATCATTTTATTAACTTGTCAGACTATGGCAGATTAACTAGGAAAAACTTAATTTATGAAAAAGTTGCTTTGATTTCTTTAAGTAGTCCGATTTTAAAGGATTGAGAACGTAGATTAAGCTGCAATAGCTTATTGAAATACTTTTATTACCAAAAAATAACCGTAATAAACTACTCAACTTTATTTTAAAACACAAATTTATTGTTTGCGTCGTATAACTTGATAGTTCAACCCTCCCATAAAAATGCGTGTAAATATGATAGCAAGCATTTATTTGCTTTTATGGGTGCGATGAGACACCAAATTGCACTTAGGACTCACACCAACTAAACAAGTTAATACGCATATGAGTAACTATATACATTTTTCTCACCATTTCACTTTTTACTCTTTTTCTCTCTTTCCTCAGAATGCGGAGGCCAGCTATGACTTTAGCAGCAATGATCCATTCCCCTACCCGCGCTACACCGACGATTGGTTTAACAGGTAAGTGGAGGCCTAAGCTCCATTGGGGCTTAAACTAAGTGTCACTATACAGAGAGGAGTGGGCATAATGACCTGACCCAAACGAATGTAGAGAAAATAAAACTCTCTTTTTCTCTGCTTAAAGGCAAAGTCATGTCGTCTGCTTTTACGCATTTCGTTTAATTTCTTCGACTGTTTTTTGTCGGTTAATTGTTTTTTGCTGTTTTGTTTATTTAATACCCAAACCAGTTAAACGAATTCCGGGGTATGCACAGCCATGCTTGCTGTTTGTTTAGCCTGCTTGCGGCTTATCGCATTTATTGCATAATGGTGGCAAAGCCCTTTAGTGCTAAGTACTATACACAGACAGACAGACAGCCAGACAGACAGACGGAATGAAATGCCAGGAATCTGACTAACATATTTATGACATGGTTGCCAATCCTCTGGCACACCCTATCTCACACTTTTCGTCCATTTGTTTTGCTCTTCCCTTGCAGCCATGGAACGCGCTGCGCTGGCGAAGTGGCTGCTGCCAGAGATAATGGAATTTGCGGCGTGGGCGTTGCTTATGACAGCAAAATCGCAGGTAAGTGGCTTTAGCAAAGGGGCAACAATAACGACAACGACGACGACGACGACGTCGACGAAGCGCTTTTGCGGTGTCCCAACACTTCAAGTGAAGTGGCGTCTTTTAAAGTGTCGCCTTAGGACTTGCATCACGTACACGCCGCGTAGTCCGGAATATGCCCAATAAATTGAAGCGACAAATATTGTTTAAAATACGGTTCTGCAGTTCGGCTCGGTTCGGTTCGGGTATCGCTGGGGCAACAAGTGTGCACATAAATCCCGGAAATGTTATCTGTCATTTTTATAGCACGGCTGGGAAATATCAAGTGAAAATCGGATATATTTGATAGGTCCTTTTTATGGTGGCCATAAAGTGTCAAGTGAAAACGTCCAGTTGGACGGTGGTTGTGGTGGCTGTGTTATAAATATTGATTTATAATTTCCGCCATTAAGATTAATGCATACTTATCGCTTCGCTCCACAGGCATACGCATGCTGGATCAGCCCTATATGACCGACCTAATCGAAGCCAACTCAATGGGCCATGAACCCCACAAAATCCACATCTACAGCGCCTCGTGGGGTCCCACCGATGATGGCAAGACGGTCGATGGGCCTCGCAATGCCACCATGCGTGCCATTGTCCAGGGTGTCAATGAGGTACGATGCGATGCGATTCGATGCGATGCGATTAATGCTCGCTAGCAGCTTTTAGCTTGAGACTCATTAAATTTTTGCTTGAATGAACCACCCGCAGGGACGCAATGGTTTGGGCAACATCTATGTTTGGGCATCGGGCGATGGCGGCGAGGAGGATGATTGCAATTGCGATGGCTATGCCGCCTCCATGTGGACCATATCCATTAACAGCGCCATCAACGATGGCCAGAATGCGCACTACGATGAAAGCTGCAGCTCCACTCTGGCATCCACGTTCAGCAATGGTGCCAAGGATCCCAACACTGGCGTTGCCACCACTGACCTCTATGGCAAGTGTACGACAACACATTCGGGCACAAGTGCCGCAGCACCCGAAGCAGCGGGTGTCTTTGCTTTGGCCTTGGAGGCAAAGTGAGTTTAAGTTCTTGCTTCTACATCAAATTTATGCAAATCTTAAATCCCTCCTTTTTTTTGGCAAATAGCCCACAGCTGACTTGGCGCGACATACAGCATCTGACTGTGCTGACATCGAAGCGCAATTCGCTGTTCGATGCCAAGAACCGTTTCTATTGGACAATGAACGGCGTTGGCCTGGAGTTCAATCACCTCTTTGGGTTCGGTGTGCTCGATGCGGGTGCCATGGTGACACTGGCTAAGCAATGGCATTCTGTGCCAGCACGCTATCACTGCGAGGCTGGAGAGATTAACAAGGCGCAGTAAGTGCTTTACATACTCTCATATATGTTCTCGTTCTCTATGTTGTTAGCTAAACTCTTGACCCACTTGCAGGCCAATTATAATGGGTCGCTCGCTGTTCTGGGAGATTAAAACGGATGCGTGCAAGGGCAGTGATACGGAAGTGAATTATTTGGAGCACGTGCAGGCAGTGATTACGGCCAATGCTTCGCGACGTGGCGACTTGGAGCTCTTCCTCACCTCCCCCATGGGCACCAAGTGAGTTGTGTGATTTGTGATTTTATCCGAGTTGAGCATTAAACATTGCACTCTTTTTTTACGGTACCTAGATCCATGATTCTGTCGCGACGTGCCAACGATGATGATCATCGCGATGGTTTCACCAAATGGCCCTTCATGACCACCCACTCCTGGGGCGAATATCCACAGGGCACATGGAAACTCGAGGTGAAATTGGTGATAATTCATATATTTGCAAGTTATTTCATTTTTTTCTTTGCATTGCAGGCACGCTTCAACTCTGCTCAAACACGCCTTGGGCACTTGATTGAATGGTCTCTGGTTCTGCATGGCACCAAGGAGGCACCGTATCGCACTCTGTCGCCATCTTCGCCGCACTCCAAGCTGGCCATTGTGAAGAAGGCGCATGAGGACAAGAAGATGAAGTAAAATGGTGTCCAATTCCATAAGCGATGTCGTCCATTAGACACCATGACTTTTTAGCAGATTTTTGAGTTTAGTATGAAATGCAAGAAATGTGCTGGCTGTGTTTTGTTTAAATGAGATTGATTGAGATTTAACTTCAGTTACTATTATCAACTTTCTATCAACTTCACTTTCTCTTTGATAAAATGCAAATGAACTCAAAGTTCATTTGATTATCGTTTCCCTTAGTTAAATAATTTCTCCTATGATTTGTATTTTGAGATGGAGAGAATTGAGGATTGTGGGATTTTCAAAGCGCACATTACTTACTAGTCTTATGTGAACTATTTTCAAGAGCCACAAATTACGAATAGAACATCTTAGAAGCAGATTCACGATGATAATGATGATGATGGTGTGAAGATCCGTAGAAACTATCAAAGATAAGCAGCAAGAATAATCTGAAACAGGTATAGCATACGTGTATTACAGTAGTATTTTGAGCGACAGAGAGAGGGAATCATAGAGTACATAATACTTATCTTAAAACTCGACACGATTCATGTAAATGTACTATATCTACCTATATATATATATATATATACATACATAACATATGTGTAAAACTGTGTCCTATGCTCTTAGACTCTAAACATTATCTAGCTTAAATATTTTAAATCTATTTTAATTTCCCTATATACATACATATATATATATACAAAATGAAAAACATAAAATGTTGAACTTAATAACGTGGAGAAAGCAAATGCTGCACACTGCTTCCAATTAGTATCTCTTAATAGGTATATTATGGCTTATGATTTGATTTTAGTTAGATTTCTTGTGTTAAAATTGTTTGTATCTGTTGTATTCGTGCATGTAAATTGCATTTGCGTACGCAGTTTTCAGTTTCTTTCGGGGGCCAAAGAAATAATAATACAACAAAAAAGAGCATAATTGCTAAAAATTGTTTATAATGTGAACTTATATATGAAAAACTAAATGATAAATATTAAAGTACAAGTGCAGAACAATTGAATTGGTGTGTTGAGCGTGTCCGAGGTGGAGATTGATTTGTTTAATAAGCACATTGTTAAAGTTCATGGGTTAAAGTGCAAACGGAATGATATACATACATATATCTATATACATAAAGAAATACATAAATTTATTGAAATATACATAACATGTGTAATTATTAACCGAAACGATGATAAACCAAAAAAGCCCAACATAAATACTTATTATATATACACAAACATAAATTTACATTCGAGTATATCGAATGAAATTGTGGCTATATACGAGTGCATATATCTATATACATACACGCATACATACATACGAGTACACAAGTAGATGAGTATATATTATATATATATATATATAAATGTATAAAACATATATATGTATATCATCAGATAAATAACTTATATTGATGTAAAGTTATCTTTGATGTTGTAGATACTAAATATCAAACACAAAACACAAAACACACACATACAAACACACTCACACACAAAATACAGTTGCAAATTGAAAAATAATGGAAATTGCATAATGTCTAGATTAGATGTTAAACACAAGCATCGTTTTTAGTTGATTGCCAATGATTTTGGTTGACCCTTTTCTGTTAGAATTATTAACATATTATTGTTTTGGCTTCTTCGATTCTCATGTAATGGACAAGAAAAATAAATCTATTTAATTTTGTAAATAAAAGTTGGAAAACGGCCAAAACGAAATTTTCATTCCTGCAGTTAGTCAGTAAATTTCAGATAAAAGCTCTCGAAAAGCTTCAAAGAAGTAATGAACCTTGCTCTTATGAACTCTACACAAAAGCTTAGACAGCAAACTCTCCACTTTCACTTAAGCTTTTTAACGATTTCGAGCCAATTTCCGCACCATGTGCTCTTTGGAATATTCTTTTCTTTTCCTAAATGCTAGCCAAGTGCTATTTTGGCTAAAAGCTATTAATTATGCAACACTATTTTGGCCAGGTGCTAACAAAATATAATTAATTAAAGCCAATTAATATGCCACAACAAAAGCTGTAGCTAGAGGGATGTATTGAATCGTGTTTGTTCCAAGCATAATGCCAGGATAACGACGTTATAAATGTTATTATGGAAATGGCTATCGATGGTGAATGCTTAAAAGAATGGAATGTTTATGAACTAAATGAATTCTTATTGAATAGCCGGAAAATAGTTTAAGCTAATATTGTACGCAAGTTTTTTTCAGGTATTCTTAAAGAGACTCTTAGGAAAATGGTTTTGTTTAAGAAATAGCTTGAACTAAGTTTCTAAATTACAAATTTAAAGTTCGTATTTATTTGACGCTCTATTGCATTGAAGATTTCTTGTTAATTTATTTAGAGTTAGTAGTTTGAGGCTATAAATAGGGGCAATCGCTCGTAAATAGGCAAACGACCATGTGAAGCAAGCTTATTGAAGGATACTTTTGCTCGAGGGGAGTGTTGCCCCAAAAAAGGCGCGTAAAAGTTTTCGTTGGCCGGAAATGTTTATTAACTATAAATTGCGCAACGCAACGGCAAGGGCAACGGCAACGCAACGGCAAAGGCATCACATAGGAAGGAAGGAAATGAGCAAACATCGGACGCACCCGCAAAAACAAATAAAAATTGCGGCCTACACAAAACGCTTGTTTCGCAGGAGAGGAGGCCAAAATGGGCAAGTTACGAGCATTTCTTGAATGTTACGTAGTATGGTAGGCAGCCTGGGCCTTCATAAATCATTTGGCTGCGGGCATATGATAAATTGTCATACTAATTGTTTTTAGCGTTCAGGACAGACAGGCAGGCAGTCAGTAAGAGGGCGGGCAACGTCTTTGGGTCGGGCTTTGCTTTTACGTCAATGTCTTTGGCATTGGCAGGCGTTGGCGTTGAGAATGACGATGATGTTGGTCTGTCAATGAAGCCTGAGGCTGGCATAATTTTAGGCTCATGCTTTAAAATGCCAATGAATAGTAAAATGGAAAACAAAACGATTTTGCCACTCATTTACTTGGCCTGTCAATTTTGCATATCATTTCGGGTTTAGCCCATTAAATGGCAATTTCAGCTTTACTAAGTATACTTAAGTGGATGGTTTCGTAAACCAACATTTTCTGGGCCCGGTTGCAATACGTAATTGGCGTATGTAACTGCTTCATCAATCATATTTAGGTGAGAAGAAGAAGCTCGTCCACTGGCCATCACACACTGCGTATGCGCAATTAAACTGATGGATAAACTTTAATAGCAAAGATTATTACTTATAACAAGTTGGTAGTGGTTTGAACATAACAATATGTGTGTGTGTGTGTGTATTGTCGTTGTCGTTGGCGTTGTCGCTGTCGTCGCAGACATGCAAATAAGTTGGCAACAAGTAACAAGTTTTTGATTTATGACACGTTAATAATGACAGCTAACTTGGCCCGGGTCAGTTTGGGGCGTTCAGCAGCAGTTTCCAGTCGGCAGTTGGCAGTCGACAGTTGGCAGTCGTCAGCAGCAACAGCAGCAGCAGCAGCAACAGGCAACAGGTTTGTTGCCATATTTCTTATCCGCTGCTGTTCGTTATTTGCTGCTTGCTTTTTAACAACTTTTTCTCTGTCCAAACGCGGGGTTATCGGGGCTCGTCTTCGGACATGACATCTTCGGCGAGCCAAAGTATTTGACACTTTAATGAACTGCCCGGGGTCGCGTGTGTCGCAGTCGCAGTCAGAGTCAGAGTCACAGTCACAGACAAAGTCTCATTCGCAGTCGTCGTTGTCGTCGATGTTGATGTCACAGTAACGACGACGCGAACTCTTCATTAAAATTAATGCGTATTTTTGGTCAGTTTTTGCCAATGCTAAAATTGGGCTAACGCACTTTGACCTGCGCCAGACACAAATGTCAATTGCTGGTCATTTGGTAATTTGTTGATAATTGCGTTTTAATTGAGCCGCGATAAGTGGCCAAGAGAGCAGCCACATCTCTAAACAATTTGTGGCCAACTATTCAACTACAATTGTTTTAGGCCACTTGCCAGCCAAACTGATAATGCATGACAGTGTTTGCATATGAATGTTTGTGTGAGTGGATGGGAGTGTGCGAGCGTGCGAGTGTTTGAGTGTGTGTGTTTGTAATTATGGTGGCAATGTTAACCTTTGGTCGTAAAGCATACGTTTAATACCGATAATGGTTTATGTGCTTAGTCGCTGTAATTGCCATGATTAGCTAGTATATACTACACATGTATCTATGGTTGTTCTCTATCGCCTGCTCTCTCTCTCTCTCCACCCTCCTCTCTCTCTCTTTGTCTGTTGCTGTTGATGTCATGATTTATAGGGCAGTCGAACAACGCTGAACGCGTGGCTTCGAAAATTTTAATTAACACCGCACACGCTGCTATCAATTACCCAGTCCACTCCAGATTTGGAATTCGTATCGATAGACACTGAATTTCCACAGCCCAATATGCGTAGCCTAAAGAAAATCTTATAATTTACTTTAACGCTCTCGTCTATTTCGTGGCAACTTTTGACTCTCTGACACATTTCTGTGTGCCAAGGTATATCACTTTCATCAGCACATTGGTAACATCGAGAAATATGCCTGGCAAACAAATTCAAATACTTTTCATTGGCAAGGGTATTGATGCTTCGACATCTTGGCAGATAACTGGCTTTTTTGTTGCTATTTGTTATTGTTTTAGCTTAGTTTTGTTTGCGTTTGCGTTTGGCCAAAAAGATAAACAAGCAACTGGAATGAGAAAAGACAGACAGAGAGAAGAGAGAAAAACAAGCGCACCTGGCAACGTGACCCTAGGCCATGTTATTTAACTTTGGACACGCAGCTTTTGGCGGGTGTCCATATCCAATGGCATGACAGGTGCCTCAGCAACAGTCCCCAAAAAACTTTCTGGGTCTATTAGACAGCCATCTCTCTCACAGCTTTGTTGTGTCTCTTTCTCTTTGTATTTGGCGATTTGCTATTTGCTGCCTCCCCTCGAAACAAAAGTGATTAAATTAAGCGATGTTGCGCCTCGAGGCTGTGACAAAATTTTCTTATATTGTATTTTAACAAATTGTAAGTATTTATAAATGGAAATGCTGCCCTCCAGTGGCCAGTGGCGATGGCTAATGGCTGCCGTGTACACACAATGCCCTACAAAACGAACACACTCCGTCGCATAGTGGTGCACAGAAAAAGGTCAAAGTTGACGGCTGTCGAAACTAAATGTATTCCAAATATATGATTAATATTTAATAATTATAAATAATAGTTTAAAATATATATTTAAATAGTAATTAAATGAAATATTAATTGTTTATAATTGTATCACAAATTGAGCCTATTCGTACCACTGTGCTTGGTTGGCTGCTGTGTCTATGCTGATGCATGGCATCTCATTATGTGCATAAATAGGCATTGTGAGTGGACCTGGTTTAGCCTGTTGCTGGTCGCTGTTGTTTGCCCAGGACAATGATAGAATTGTTTGCTTAGTTGCGTCTATAAATCTGAGCAGGCAACATTCTGGAATCTGGGTCTTCTGCCTCGGCTTGTTTATGATGAATTTGAATTGACAGCTAAGTAGCAATTTGGCTGTGGACTGCCTGAATCATTATCAATTAGAGCGCATCGTCTATGCCACTATAACATAAACATACTTACACACGCACACACAGAAGTGCTCACATACTCACATGTAGACGTAATCAGATTTATGTGCGGCAATCAAGACAATTACCTAGCAAAAGCCTGGAAACAATATTAGGCATCAGGCAGAGAGCGGAGAGCGGAGAGCAGAGAACAGAGAACAAAGAGCGTGCTCATTCGTATTTGCTGTTAAATATTATTTATGCAGCAGTAGTGTTTATGTAGTGCATGTCTCCAAGGAGCCATTTATGCCTAATTTAAGCGCATTTGTTGCCAAGACAATGTGCCAATTTGTTGCTCTTAGCCAGTTGTGCTTGTTGTCTTGACCAGCCAGCGAGCAGCGTATCTAGTTGGTTTGTTTATGTTGGCACTTTGCCTTAAATACTTAAATAGTTACAAGTGTTTGCCGTACGAAATGCCAAATTCAAAATCAAAATAACAAACAACAAAGAAATGCAATATCAAAATCATTTTGCCGACTTGTTGGCTGGCTGGTTCGTTGGCTGCCTGTTGACTAATTAATTAATTATGCATATTTCCGCATAGTTTTGGTGGCACACAGTCGCTTTGTAGTTTAACCGCCGAAACACGAGTAGTTTTTTGGCCGAGTTGGAGTTTATGTAACAGCGCAGCAACCAACGCCCCACTGGGGCAGCCTCGAGGCGCAGTGTTAACGCTTAAATGCTCATTTATCTTTGATTAACTGCGGCTTGTTGTATAGTGTTTGTTGTCTTCTCTCCTAACATGTGTTGTGTTTTGCTGTCTTGTGTTGTGTTGTGTTGTGTTCGACATCTTCGTTGTTTTGATTGCAACAGTCTGAAATCGAGCATGAAATCAAAATGGGAACTGAAATTGAAACCAAAACAGAAACTCAAACCGAAACCGAAACCGAAACCGAATCTTCAGCTAAGCGTTCGCATCATTTATCATAGTTACAATTTACGAATTTTCACTATTTCGCTATTTTTTTGGTCCAGCGAAATTAAATGAGCGTATAAAAATCAGCAAACCCTCAACACTGCACGCCAGTTTGCAACTTCGAGTAGCACGCAACAGATCCACACTGCAACAAAACTAATTTAAGCTCATGATGCGTGGATTTCTGGTAAGTCCCAAATCCCCAAATATCACCGTGGATACAACTAACTATTTTTTTTTGTTCTCTCTTTCGCAGTTACTTTTGTTGGTGGCTGCTGCAAGCGCAGCAAAGTTGGGTTATAATTATCAGACGGCTGGCGTCGACCGTCGTTTTGCTGGACTAATTGATAATGAGGCAACGGGATTCAGCAGAGAGGGACATCAACAGAAGCAACTGCAGCAGCAGCAACAACAGCAGCAACAACAGCAACAGCAGCAGCAACAGCTGATTGGCGATGAGTTCAACAAAGAATTCTTTACGTATAGCGCACCCGAAGAGGAGTTCGCCGATCGCGAGGCCACTCAGAACATTGCCCAGATGCTGAAGCGTAATCTTCGCGTGCTCTTCATCAAGTCACCCGAACAACAAGGTCTCACAAATGCCGCACTCCAGCTGGCCAAGCAGTCGAGTGAGCAACGCACCGCCATCTATGTGCTCACCAAGCAGGCGGATGTCGGTGAGCTGGCTCAGAGGCTGCAGACCGAGAACCAGAGTAACACACACAAGCCCGAGGTGCACTTTGTCAAGTACCGCACTCCCGAGGATGCTGTGCGTGCCCAGCAGCTTATCCAGAAGCAGTTCGATGCTCTGGGCGGCAGTTCACGCAGTTCGGACGAGGGCGTGGCACCAGTGCTGGACTTTAGCTCAGCGCCAGTCGCAGCAGAGGTGGGCCAAGCCCAGTCTCAGACTCCATCTAAGGTTCTCTCTGGTCCCAAATACTTGCCTGCAGCGTAGGCACATTTACTCTAATTGTAGAGAACATAGCATAAAAAGATAGCCTCATAGTTCGTATTCTGTGCAACTCGTATTAATAAAATAAGATTCATGTTACGCAATGCCTTTTAACACTTCTGCGAACGAGCTAGGCTTTCAATTTCCTTTCCTTTGAAGCTGAAGTGGAGCCACGACCACTAAGCGTATACTTAATATTGAGTGTTGCTTGATCTAGATTACACTTCGTAGAAGCAGGCGAAGTTCATGGCAAATAAAGAGCAAATGAACACCAGTTTCTAGTTGTTAATTAAATTGCGTAAATTTAATCAATTGCAGCAAATAATATATTGGTTTGTATACCCTGTAAAATAGTCAACTGGATATATGTTTGGCATGCATTCAAATTCTTAAATTCCAATAAGCAAATGGAAGCCATCCGCCGCTGTAACAAGTTTATGTAATTGGCAACTTCTAGTTGAGTTCACTTGCGATTTATTTGTGTTGCAAGTTCGCACGAAGTAAAAAGTATTAGACGCTTAAGATTTCCAGGAAAAGTAGCTACGTGAATTGCCCCCCAGGACAAGCGCGCACAAGAAGCACTGTCACTGCCATAGACTTGAGTTATACTATGCTGGATTCTTCTATTCACGGTCGGCGAAAGCGGAAACTTCAAACTTGATTAGCTTCGGGCTGTGCGTGTTTTTCCTTTGAACGTTCACTCGTTCATTTCCGTAGCATTAGATTGTTTATTTAATACCAAGAACTACTTATTCGCTGCGTATTTCGTACTTTATTATCTTATCAATGTGCTTGCAAATGTCAAGTATCCAATGGAGTGTATTTTATTTTATGGAACTGTTGCGCAAGTGGAAAAATGATATATAATCGAGGGAAGGATTGAGTGTGGCCAATGATAATCTTCAGTGAGTTTGTCATTATTCATATTTAATGGGCTTTCGTTGATCGCCATTGGCAACAGATATAACCAAAACAGGATTTCTGAGTAATTAAATATTCGAGTTGAACGAGTGTTGTAATTATTTTGAGTTTTGTACTGAAATAATAATCGAATCGAGTGGCCATGACGTTGATTTCAATTAATGGACGTAGATTTCTAAGTGGATATCATGAAAACTCGACACGTTTCCAGGTGTGAATATGGGAGAGCTTAGATAGCATATATCCTTGGCTGTAACAAGGACACATCACATAGCTGCCAGCTGGAAGCGGATTCAATTTCAATTGCCGCGTGGCGATGCGTGGTAATAGCCGACAGTGGGCGTTGGGGGCGTTGTGTTGTGGGCGTGACAGTGCAATTATGTTGCCACAAGCGAGGGAGGCAACACGTATGCGGTGTCGTAATTTAAAAGAGAAGCGAAATAATAGTAAATAATGAAAATAAAACGCAGACGAAAGACGCGCAAAGCAAATAAAAATAAAATGCTTCGGATATAAAACGAAGTGCCACTTGGGTCTCTATTTATGCTCGAGTCGAAGGTACATAGAAGGCAGTAAGTAGACCAGCATAATATTGGATTGCAGTACAATTCTTATTCAATTAATACAAATGAGTGGCAAGTATTGTGCGGGTGGTTTGCTGTCTCGGGCTCATGATTTCCACCATAACTTTGGTCATTTGGCTGAGAGAGAGAGAAAAAGAAACAAAAACGAGAAAGTAAAATGTTTTTTTTTTTTTTTGCCACTGCTCGCCTCTTGCAATTTAATTAAACAAACAGTTTGCGCTGCGGTTTCAAGCAACAGCAATGGCAAACAACTGACAGCAACAGCAATGGGCCAATGGGATTTGTAATTTGCAGCAGCAGCAGTAGCAGCAGCAACAAAAATGTTGGCCAAGTGTCGACGTGTTTGCCAACAGCTCTAATCCGTTGTGAATAATTGTTATTGTTTTGGGCACTCGGATAGGGGACTTTTTGGACTTAATTTTCTAAATTTAATTGTCCAACATTCCGGCCAAGCATATCGATTATTTTTAATTGTTATTTAATATTCATTTAGCCACAGACACATTCTTGCAGATATATCTACCACATTTAAGTGCATGACAGCAAGTATGAGACGATACATTGAATGGGGAATAGATTAAGCCCCGGGCCAGAGCCAAAGCTAAAGTAACGTGCGAAAGGCTCGTCGAGTGTTCTTGCGTGTCCCGTATCCTGTGTGTCCTGCGTTCTGACTTCTCCAACTGTCACTGCTTATGTCGTTAATGTGACAAAAGCTTTCACGGCAGCAAAACAAAAGTGCGAAGTGGAGTAAGGGCAACAAAGAAATCAGAATTAGACGAAACTTTCGGCCTCTGACCCAACACTGACATCATTCACTGTAAATAGTAATGGGAATTGTTTCAGGAAATTCAATTCAATTTGGTAGCATTAAAGCTACAAGTTTTGAAACCGAACTTAAAAGTAAGTATTAAGTTGAATCCCAAAATCTTTTACTTAAAATTCTGATATAAAGTATATATGGTATATTGATATATGCTATATTGAAAAACAAATAAATATCATATTTTCAAACCATTTAATGACGTACAAGATTTTCATATAACATCATTGTAAGTTGTAAGTAAGTTGTATAATTCCAACAACACTAAAAAACAAACAAAAGAATGTATTCAATAACTAAATACTCAGATATAAATGCAATATATATTTATACTGTAAAATAAATAAATTATATATATTTTAAACAGTTTAGTGACTTCAGAAACATTACCATAATATCTCTTAACACTTTTGGGAAATTCCAATTCCACTGCGAATGATTTGTTAAACGAGTTCGCTTGGACTCTAGCTAAGGTGTGTCTTTTGTCACACATGATAGTGTGCGTGTGGCAGAGTGTGTGTGCGTGTGTTTGCGGTGCTTTTGTCATCTCACAGCCAATTAAGCCACCTGAAATGAAAGAAAGACCGAACGGCCGTAAGACTACCAAAAAGACAAACCAAAAAGCATTGAAAGCGCTGCTCAGAATCGAATGTCTGCTTGGGACGTGTGCACAACACAGTTTTACGTGTGTGTGTGCAAATGTGTATCTTAAATGTGTCTGCATGCAAGTGTGTGTGTGTGTGTGTTTTGTAATGGCCCTGGTTGGGTTTTGTAAAGCCTCGATTCTGTGTATCATTATCCCTTTTGTTTGGAGAGCGCAAATTGATTTTGAAAGGTGATTTTGTTCTCAGCTGTCAAGCTAATTGTGGTCTGCCTTGAGAACTTTGTCTAGCCAAGGCGCATAACTGTGTATAACTGTGTTACCTAACCGTATATACATATATATCTGAGTGCTTTGATTGACTGATTACATGCCTCGTCTTTGCCGGCAATTATATTATATTTCATGTAGATTGTTTCAATTGGAAAATGCCGCACGTGGCTTTTACCGCCCGACAGGCTTATCAAAAATGAATGTAGCTTAGGAGTGTACGAAGTGTGTGTTGGGTGGTGTTGATTATCTGTTGCTGTTGTCGAACATACACACACACACACAACCAGCGAGCAAGCGACCGCGAGCAGCGACAGCAACAGCGACAGCGACATAATCATTATCGCATTTGCATTGTGGCAAACGAATAACCGAATATCCAACAATCGATGCAAATCGATTCTGTTTGTCCGGCCAGCCAATCGTCGTCAATCGCAGGCAGTTATTTACTCAGTGTGTTTATGTGGCAGAGAGAGAGAGAGAGAGAGAGAGAGAGCAAAGGAATGGGAATGGTAGCCATATTATTATGTTGGCCTAATTTGCTTGGCAACCTCTTGAATGCCGACAATTGTAGGTTGATCGGCCCTATGGCCATGGCCCAAACATTTATGGCAGCAATTTAACCGCAATTTCCATACCGCGACCAGCTACATACAACATACGCTTGTACAAGCTAATAGACTGTACCAAAACTTAAAGCCACAAAGCGAATGCCGTTGCCAAACAGAGACTTAAAGGGCTGAGTGGGGGAGAGAGAGAGAGAGCGAAGGGATGCATGTGTGTGTGTGTGTGTTAGGTGTGGTGAATGGTTCGGAAAAGTTAGGTCGGCATAGACAGCGCTTGAACGAAAGCCAAACACAAAACGGAAATGAAACTTATTAAAAGATTTGAATCTAATCGATTTTCGTCCTTTACGCCAAAATGAACTTTACCAGTTGCCAGTTACCAGTTACGAGTAACCAGTCGCCAGTTGCCAGTTGCCATTCGCCAGTCGTCAGTTTTGTGCGGCATTAAAGTGGAGCGGTGAGGCGTTCATGGCTTTTGCTAGCCATAAATTTAATTGAAAACCCAAATGGTATTCTCTGTCTGTGACAGTAACTGGGTGAGGCGACCGACCCCAAAAGGCGAAGCGAATGGGGGGCAAATCGAATGTATGAACATGTGTGCGAGTGTACTCGTAACATGGCTTTTATTAAATTTACTTAAGCGTCGAATAACTCATCCAAATCATTGGCTTTAAGTGCAGAATGTGGACGTGCTGGCTTCACCTGCACGCGCAGACAAATGCGATTTCAAGTTATTTGAATATCCAATTGAATGTGTGCACTCACATACACAACACTCACATACATTGAAAGCATAAGCATTGAATGCCTTATCGAGAGACAGAGAGAGAGAGAGAGAGAGAGAGGTCGAAAGGTGGACAAGTGGAGAGTCACGTTTGCCAACTGGCAGCATTTAACATGAATGCTAACCCATGCACGGCATCAATTGTCTATCTGACCGTTGCCATAGCCAGCTTCAGCTTCAGCAGCAGCTTCAACAGCAGCAGCATCAAATCGTTGGCGCATTGAAAGTCCATCTAGACAGTTTCCCTTTTATTTTCTTCGCCCACATTTTGCTCGCAACCTGTTCAGAAAGTTGCGCTGCTGCATTATTGAAATCCGTCGAAGCAGCAAAAGTGTTTGAGTGCATTCAAGCATTCACACAGTTGCACTCGAACTCAAACTCAAACTCACATTCACACCCGCTTTTGCACTCGCACTTCCATTTGCATTTCGATTTCGATTTGCGCATTGGCAACTGCAAATTATGGCAACAACTCTGTGAAATGCACAAATTATAATATACTTTTGAGGTTCACAGAAAAAAACATGTTTATGCATATTTTCGTGTTATTTTCTTCTTATTCGCATTTTACCATTAAAAAGTCACGATTCATTTAAGCTTCAAGCAATTTGCAGGCGACAAATTAAGTGGCAATCAGACTGAGACGTTAACAGAAATGTCTTCTTTTGAGCGTATAAATAATAAATACAATTTATTCTCAGCAGACTACAACTCTTCATCACTTGGAACACATTTATTTAATAATTCAAATATATGGATCTTTCAATAATTGCTATGTTTGTTTGAATTTTAATATTTAAACCGTAATGATGGCTAATAAATGTAGAGCATCAGCTTTCACTTAACATTATAAAAGTGTATAATGCGGAATAGCATGAAATGTAGTTTTATTTATTTATATGCGTCGTACTTATTTTATGTACATTTTTGAGTTGAACGAGCGTGTTTGATTTGGTTTGAATTCAATTTCGCTTATTTAATTAACGTAAAATAATGGCGACACGCGACAGCTGTGCCAGCTAGTCACGCACACAAAGAGAGACGCTGCTGTTAAAACACACATGTGTACATACGGTCTGGTTCAATTCACACACACACACTCACACCAAGTGAATAAAAGAAGGAGACGGGACAAATAAAATCGAAACGAAGCAAAACGAAACGAAACGAAATGCAGCATTGAAACCAAAGCCATTGCCAAAGGGACATGCTGGTCAATGTTGCAAAGTGTTTGGGTAGGTGCAACTTTTTGTTAAAGCGCGCACCATGGCAAGTGTTAGAGCAGGCAACTGCAACTCGAGTGCAGCTAATGGACTATGGGTTAAATGCCCTCTTAAAGGTAATGAATTAAAAAGCTTATCTTTTTGATGGGCTTCATTTTCATATTGCCACGCTCAATAAATAATGCAGAACATGTTTTTTTTTTGTGTTAATAATAAATATTTAACAACTTTTATATCGATCTGATTTCTTGTAGCGACATTTTCAAGTTTGCTTGGACTTAAATTATGTATGATTTGCGTGAGTCGCATATTTTATTAAATATTGTTTCCTTTATTAATTTTAAAATATTTGGTAAAATAAAAAAATATATAGTTTCATTGCAAAATTTATATAATTTAAAAGAATACTTAAATGTGCGTAAATTATTGAATTTTTCCACAGCTTACCAAAGCTTCAACTGGAATTTGAGCATTGTATTTGCAATAGTTCAAATACTTTATGTAAATAGGTACATCGAATGTTTATAAAATCATAAAGAATGTTTACAAAAATTAATTAAAGTAAATTATAAGCGTAGTCGTAATGAATTATCACGAAACAAGCATTCGATTTTGTAGATAAATAATCTTATTAGCAGTCGTCTGCACATTTATCTTTTTGACTCTTCACTTGATCTCATGGCCTTAATCAGTGCATTTATCCATTTAATCGCCCGCAGCAGTCATAAACGCTGGCACACATGCAACAGCAATCACATAAATACAGCAATTAGCCAAAGTTGCGTATACGAGGTGTTGCCGCGCCTGACTGACGCTGACGCCAACGTCGCCGTCGCCATCGCCATCGCCGCCACACGATTGCGTGCGTACTTTATAGCCTGTGGCTTTAAAGTCTTTTATGTGAGCAGCTGGCACACACGCATACATATTTCACTTATACTATGTGCACATACATCGCACATTCGAATCTATACAAAATGCAATAAAAAATCTAGTTGTATGGCATGTTTTTGCCTGGGGTTGTCTATTTGCATGAATTGTGGCATGGGAGCAGGTGCTGTTGTGGGTATGAGAGTGTGTGATGTGTGCAGATTCCAGCTAAGCCGCATTAACGTCATTCAAAATTCACATTTAAGCCGCGGGGGCGTTTAATGCCCAAAGACGAGACGACGCAACCCCTTCAAATCATCGCCTCAGACTGCGCACGATTGCACACGCAGCTTACACTTGAACGCGGCGGCGACATAATCGTGGTGATGGTGGCAAGTTGCTGGTGATTTTGGCTGTTGCTGCTGTTGCTGCTGCTGCTGTTGTGGTGCACAAAATGGCATACAATACAATTACTACTTACATAGCAGAAGCACAAGTACAAGTACAAGTGATGGCGTCGACGCCGTTTGGCCGTGTTAAACACGTATTCAACACATGCTCGACATGTCGTCGTCTGAATGGAAGCTACATCTGTTGTGCATCCATTGTTGTAGTTGTTGCTTTCACCGTCGCTATTGCCATTGACTTTTCTGTTCGCCTGGCAGTCAGCAGCGGAAGTCAGTTTGTATAGCTAGAAATCATTGTGGCGCTACGAGACCGACATCGTCAGCCTAGACTCCAAAGTCTGTACCCCTTGGCATTTTCTATACTTACTCCACACACGAATCCACACACACACGCTCTCTCTTTCTCGCTCTGGCTTTCTGCGATTTTTGCTTTGTTCGACAGCATTTCAATTACTACAAATGACATTCGTGTGTGTATTTCCATGTGTGTGTACTTTTGCGCTCCTGCGGTGCGGTGCTCTGCGGCTCCCAGTCGTCATATATAGTTTGCTTTTGCTTTGGCTTTTCGGGCTCTCGAGCACTTGATTTTCATTGACTTTTCCACTCTTTTTATTACACATTTTATTTTTCACTTCTACTTTTTTGCTTTTTTCAATTGCTTTGCTCTAATGTGGCGTGTTCTTTCTTCGCCTTTTATGGGTGGCAGGCAGCGAGGTGGCAGTTGATTAATGAATTACCTGAATGCGACTTGTTTACTTTTATGTTGAGAATCGCAATCTTTTGTTCCTTCTGTTATTAAGTTAAATTGTGCGTGAGTGCCATCAAAAGTTTGCCTAGCCTTTGACGTTGCCTATCTTCTCAGTCCGCCCCTCACTTTTAATTATATATCATTCTCCATCTGCTCACACACATACATACGGACAACATACAGGACCCACACACACAGGCCCACATACAATGTCAAAGTGGCCTGTCAACAGCCGTTGACCAGTCGCCCGAACAATCGAGCGGTCATTGGACCAACTTTTGATGAGGGTTGTCATCGTCAGCGTCAAACAAATGAAAACATATGTAGCGGTAAAAGCAGCAGCAGAAGCGACAGCCAGAAACCACATCAGCTCCAACAACAACAACTACATCAGCTGGAATAGCTAGCTACAACAACAGCAGCCCCAAAACGAGTGTCCATATTAATATCAAATGAACTGTGAGCACAATCATGATGTGCTCGTGGTCCTGCGACAGGACAAAACTTTCTGCATGCTTCTATTCTTATGTGTAGCACAATTTTACATATAAATTTCGTTTATTCTGATTGCGTTATGAAATTCTATTAACTATCTAACTAACTAGCTCACAAAACAAAAGTTTTTAATGAGCGAAATAAGTCAGCAGTTGAGAGTTTTTATTTTATAATGATTTCATATTCCTCTAAAGTTTTGCTACAAAATTTGTTAAATAAAAGCGAGAGAGAGAATAGAATAATATATGAGAATCGATTCACGTGGAAGTGAGCAAACGAAATGATAAATATCAATGACATTAAAAGTGTTTCACTTTCATAATAATGAAAATACGCAATTATATGTTATTACAGGTAAATATCACTTTGCGTAATAATTTTGTACTTATCTGAATGTAAACGTAACTTAAACATCGGCTTGCCATTTAATTGAGTGTTTGCTAGCTCCCAGCAGTGAATTGAATTGAACGCATACTGAATGTGAGTGAATAGAAAATAGTACTCGAAAAGTGGTATGTTTGAACAACGCAACGCAACACAACACAACACAACTCTTTCTCATTCTCATTTTTGAGGGGGAGGGAAAATAATTGAGATTTGAAAATGGAGAATGGAAAATACCTGCTAGTGCAGTGTGTTTTGTTTTTCTCCTTCAGTCGAGTCGATTGCTGTGCGTGCCTGGTTGTTTGTTTAGTTCGCATAAATAAAACCAACACACACACACACACACAGACCGAGTGAACTAACAACACATCGGATGGTGTAGCGTAATCAAAGGCTATCGCATATCGTACTTGAACAATTTCGAATGCACAGGCCGTAGGCCATAGTCTGGACTGCAACTGCGGCTGAACGACTGAGCTCATTCAACTGGTGAGTGCAATTGTCGGTTATTGGCGCCCGAATGCACACCCGATGCCAAAGTAACTGAATGCCTGTCCGGCAAAGTGACACATTGCCAGACTGAGCGCGTTGAATGGTAAGCCAGGTAAGTTGTCGTCGTCGTCGTCGTTGTTCTTGTCGTCATAGTCAGAGCCAACACCTGCAGCACGTTGCTTCATTAGGCCGACGTGCATGCCTGAGAAATTGTCCAATGGCAATGGCTTCAATTGCTCATTGACTGCCGCCGCCTGCCACAGCAGGAGGTGGGAGACTGTGAGTAACAACAACACGTCAAGCCAACGACAGGCAGTGGGAGCTAAAAACTTTGACTCAATTAGCAACTGGGCAATCAGCGGAGTACGTGTGTGTGTGTGTGCGTGTGTGTGTGTCAGGTGCAGTTGACTGCTTTGACTGCAATGCCCTATAGTATAATCACTATAAACTGTGGCCATTTATGCATATGAATTTATTCAAATCACAACATGGACATGGGCCTGCAACATGAACATGGCTTGTGTGTGGCATATGGTTGGTTGGTTGGCTGGTTGGCCAACCGTCAGGCATTTTGTTGTGGCGCTGACGACGCTAAACTATTTTGCATTTAGAGCAGCCCCAGCTCCAGTTCCAGCTTTAGTTCGTAGTTTCAGTTTCATGCTAAGCGCAAAGTCAAAGCCAAAACCAAAGCCACAGACGCTGCCAAATGGCAAAAGCGATGCCAAAAAGCCGAGTCCTGCGCCCAAATACGTGGCAGCCGTGTGCATTCCCTGCATATGCTATGCCAGTGTGAGTGTGTGTGGGGGTGTCTTTGTGTGTGTGCGTGTGACGGCAGCTTTGTTCACATGTTTTCACTTGCTGCTTAATTTGCATTTAAATGGTTTTTGCACTTAGGCTATTTCCCGTGTAAATGAGCTTTGTTTGTTGTTGTTCTTGTTGTTGCTCTCGTGTTTCGTTTATTTTTCCATGGCTGTCGCTGTTGCTATTGTTGTTGTTGTTGCCTCGGTCGACTAAACAAGGCAACGCCAACGGCCGAGCTTTTGTTTTACATAGGCTTAACTTGCATTTCACCAAGGACATGCGCCCAAAAACCTCAAAACGCCCCCGCACCAAACGCCAAATGCCTGACGCCAACGCCAACGCCAACCACGCCCATCGAAGGCGCAAAAATTTGTAGCTGCACATTGGATATTTACCACAAGCTTGACATGCTGCGCGGTGCTGGAAGAAATTTTGACTTCCTGCAGTCAATGACCCGCAGTATTTCCAGTATTTTATATGGCTCAACGCTTGTTGTGTTTACCCAGACAGAAACAATGTTTAAAGCCTAAGTTCTTGCACTATTTATTCAAGTTGTTTAGCTAAGACTTAGTTGAATAAGTGAAAAGTTAATTAATCTGACAAAACTCAAAACTAATTGTTTGTCAACTCATTGACCAAAAAATATTCATTTCATCGTGTGCTGCATTCATGATTGACAGTTTTGATAAAAGGCTTTTGAAATGCATATGATTAATTCATATTTCCATTTGCACATTTTTGGATATTGTTATTTGAGAGAATTGCCGAAGCGATGCCGATGCGAAAATTGTGATGGCAGTTTGCCCAAAATTTAATTACAAAATGGCAAATATATAAAATGGCAGAGAATACAAAATTACACGCTTATCAAAAACAGTTTACATTTTGCATTTGCATAAACAAACATCAAAAAAAAAAATGAAAGCAGAGAACGAGAAATATAACAAATGTTTATCTATGGTTTGTTGGTATTCATATTTTTAGATGCTCGCCATACAAAATTTATGCATGGAAAATCAAGCCGGAAGAATAACAGGAACACGTTATTTGTTGAATGTGACATGGCCAAATGCTGAGTGTGCTTTTGCTCTTTGCTCGCTAGCTGCGATTTATGCGCCTGACATTTATCATACGCCACGTTGGCACACACCAGCTTATCGATTGTCGCTGCATGGAATGAACGAACGAACGATGAACGATGAAGAATGCAAGAAGTCAGAGGGGCACACTCAGCAAATTAACGCTTTTACCTCACAGCCACGCCTTTTATGACTTAATACCATATGCTGACTTACACACAAAAAATACAGAAATGTGTGTGTATGTATGTATGTCAGAGAAAGAAAGAGACAGCAAAGGAGCTGAGCTGGTCGACCATGTACCCATTTAGCACACTGTCAACTTTTGTTGTGGTCACTAATGATGACAGTCGGCCAGCCAAACACACATAAACACTCACACATTCACTCCGCCCTTTATGTGAGTGTGTGTGTGTGTGTGTGTGCTGTCGTTGTCTCTCGGCTGACTGCAAAATGCACAAACAGTCCTTGCTGCTTGTTTGCCACAATGGCCGGCACAGACACCGACCCCGACACAGAGCCGGACTACGGACTACAGACTACGGCGTGTATTGTGGACTGACATTTGCTGGCAATGCGCGACGTGGAACGTCTAAAACAAGCTGATTTGATTGTTTGTAATTAAAAGTGGACGCAACGAAAATTAAATGAGTATCTACAGGATGTACACAGGACTAGCTAGCTCTTGGTGGTTGTTCTTTTTTTTCGCTTCGTGTTGCGTATAAAACTTTATGGCCACGTGCCCGGTTCCTGTTCTTAATTTAAAAAGTACAAATCTAATAAAAATGAACGCGAAATGCAAGCAACAAGCAAGCAAGCCAGCAAGGACTTCAATACGTGCCAGGACCTTGTTGGAAATATATAAAGATTTGCGAGGCGTGTGACCAAAATTAAATCCCAAAAGCCTTGGAAAACTTTTTAGCAGGCGGTTTATTTGCGTTGCGTCTAATGACTAATTGATACGCTGTGTAGTGTCAAAAGCTTTCACCAAAGGGAATGACTTAAGGGACTTACGGATACTTAGACTCGACCCCAAAATTGTAGCCAAGAGATAGACACATGTCAACATGTGTATTAGCAGCTCCAACTAATTGACTATGACTGACTTTTGCCAGCAAAGGATACAAAGGGACAGTTAAGAGCTGAGCACTGGAGTTGTGTTTGATTTAGCTAATATTCGAAATGAATTACCACCAATAAAATGGATGTGTGTAATTCAAGTTGAGATTCTTTATGTAGTTATATGTGATTTATCACTGTAATAAACATAATGACAGCGAATAAATACAATAGTTGAGTCAACGACACTTGTCATTAATGCGTAATTGGATTTTAGATTGATGCATAAATCATATACTTTTATTTTACTACAATATTTAACTAATAAAATACTACTCAAATTTAAACAAGCGTTTGCAATTATTGTAATGAACAAAATCTTCAATTAAATTCCCATTTGTTTCTCCTTCCTCGACATTGTGTCACATTGCCTACTTGTTGGCAACCACAATTGAGGTAAGCCTTAACCACAATAATTAAATTAATATGTACTTCAATTGTAGACATATTATGCCGTATGGGAATAATTATGTTTGAGTTTTTGTTTTTGTTTGTTTTGTACAACAGCTTTGTTTATTCTTGTATCTGGTTTGATCGGAAAGTAAGTGCTATGCTTGCCAGAGAATTTGGGGTAAGCCAAATGGCAATCAAAACGATGTTTCTGTGCGGCACATTTAATGCATTTAAAGCGGCCACTTTGGTTGCACGATGGAAGGCCGTCGGTCTGTAGCCAGGCAAAAGGCCAATACAAATATCCATGAGGCAACCTGGCAGCCTGTTGCTTCAATTTCCATGTACGCCGGTTCCAGTTCAGGAGTAGGCCAAAGCCTGTTGCGGTAGCGCAACAAATTGCCGGATAAAAGAGCGCAAAAGCTTTGCCTGCTCGGGTATTCGGGTGTTGTCGGATCTGGAAAGCTTTCGCTCTCGTTATCAGCTTCGTGCTGTGCTGTGCTTCAGTGGAAATGTTACTCCCACAAGGCGGTCGTGCGTGGTGTAGGTGTATCCTGTCATCGTCAATATTCCAGCCTCGCGTTTTTTGACTCGGCTCCGTCAGTTCAGTCTAGGATAAACGCTTGCGAAGGGCACAACAAGTGCACGCGTGCGAACTGCCCAGGATTCGTTTAGAGATTTTTCAGTTTTGTAGAGCCAACCCAAGGGAGCCAGAACATCCGCACTGCAGGCGTGTAGTGTAGTGTAGAGTGAGTGCTGTGCTGTGCCGTGCTGTGCAGTGCTGTGAAAGCGAAAGTGCAAAGCAGGTGTGAGTGCCACCAAGCGCGTGTGTGTGTGTCTGTGTGTTTAAAGTTAGCAAGTGTTTACCCAAAGTTGACACAACAAAAAAAAAAGAAGAAATTTATTAAAGCACAGCAATAAACCGCTTTACACCTGCTCCACGTAGCTCCATTGGCTTTTGGCTTTGCGCGCGATTTTATTTAATCATTTTTAAAATATTCTTTATCGACGGGAAGCTGCGCGCGTCTCTCAGACAACTTGGCGAAAATGTAACTCCCTCATTAAGCGAATATTCAGTGTCGGCAAACAAATAAAGTTAATTTTGTGCACACGATTGAAAGCAATTGCCGTGTCAAATTGTGTGCAGTGCGATTAAAATGAGTTAAATTGGTGCCAAAGAGAAAATAGTGAAAATCATTTGTAAATGCAACGCCACCGATTTGGTCAATTTAATTAATTACCATTAATTGGCCCAACTTGAATTTTGTGAAGATAATCAAAACCCGAGAGAGAGAAAAAGTAACAGATCAGTTTTCGATCGCAATATTGTTTTGTCGAGTACAACTTGGTTTTGTGCATTTCGGAATTAAAAACCTTGAAACCTAAACCTAATTGGAGGACGAGAGAAAACCAGCAGCAAAACCAGCAGCAAATATGTATTACTTTTGGATAATTGTTTTATGTCTAGGATTACTAGGAATTAAGCCAACAAGTAAGTGAAATAAAGTTTAAAATTCGCATGTAAATTTATTGAATTTTGATAAAGATGAAAACCATTGCCAATATATAAAACAGCAGTAAAATTTGTTTACTTCAATAAAATGAAGTCTCATTTAGTCCTTAATGATGTCTTTATTCAAACTGGTTTGCAAAATATTGCCAGTATGCAATTCGATTTCACAAGCTTCTTAAGTTCTAAAACAAAGCAAAATACTTAGCAGGAAAGTGTATAATAAAGGGATTGTGGTCATGCGTCTATTGGCATGCCGGAATCTCATGAAATAGGATAGGGCGTACTTGCAAATTTATGCAATTGCTTAGAGCTTAAGTCGAGCCTAAGCTGCAACCAACAATATTTGAATATTAAATAGCTTGGCCATAGCTTAGGGTACATAGTTTTGGTTTTCAAGCAAAACCTCATCTTGGTCAACAATTTATTTATAAAATTTAGCATTTAAGCTAAAATATGCATATGCAAAAACAAGCCCAAGCTTCCTGGCTAATTGCAAATGGTGCGCAGGCATGTAAACTTCCCTGAACTCACGTTCCCCCAAAATGCCACGCCATTGCCAGACGTGTTGATTTTCTTCGAAAAAAGCAAACCGACCTTGGTCAATGGAATGTCACGCAGTTGGTCAGAAGTAGCCTCAATACCTCAATACCTCACACAAGCTGCTTCCTGTTAGGCTGCTCTACTCTGCCCTGCACCTTCTTCTACGTCCGCCTTCAGCTACAGCTGCTGCTGCTGCTGTGACTTTACTGTGTTTTTTCATAAGTCTCATGAATAATTCAGAGCGCACGCTTCGATTATTTACTTCATAAACATTCTGCTACGGTCATGCCATCGTCTGTACCTGTGTATGTGTTTCTGTGTTTGTGGCTGTGTGTGTGCATGGCATGCCCGAAAGAATGTTGTTATTTTATAGCTTGTACAAGATTTTAATTTTAATAAATGGTTGGCTTTGGCAAACAAACATTTTGCACTTGCCACTTGCCATTTGCCACATGCAATAAAGCAACAAAGCAACGCCACACTATACTAAGAGTGAGCTATTTTATTTGCGCTATTCATTAAAAGTGGTATGCGGTCTCTGTCTCTGTCTCTGACTCTGTCGCTGACTCTGATTGCATTGGCAATTCGCGTACCAAATTAATTGGAAATGCCATCGCCACAGATATGCACATTGGCAATTTATCAGTTTTAACAGCATAACGGCATATCAGATGCAAGTATGTGTGTATGTAGATATGGGCAATTTGATTTGATTACCGAACCAATAAGCGACTTGCCTGTGCACATTAATTACGATGCTGAAAAGTATGCCACAAAATTAAATTTAATTACAGCTTCATTTGGGGGGCGAAAGTTAATCAAAAACTCAATGAGCAGCTCGTAAAAGACAACAGCTTCTCCCATCTCGCACCTTACATCTCCTCGTATCTATTACACGTTGTCGGGGCAACGTAATCGCTGAAAAATTAATACGCCAAGGAGTCGCTGAGTCAGCAACACCGAAGAGGAGAGCGTAGCACAATCAAGCAGCATGAAGTGAAGCAACAAGGATCGGTGACTGTGTCGTAAAGCACGTTTGGGCAATATTACACCGCCAATGGCTGAGATACGAGGCAGCATCATATAAAATGTGCTGTTGCCACAGTAAAATCAATTTCAAGTCGTTAAACGAAATGAACCTTATAGAGAGCAGCTCTGCGTTTACCCAGGACTGATTTCTTCTTGCGGAAGTGAAAGTTTTCCACACACGCACACATACGCATACACACACAGACACAACACATTAACAGGTCTGATCGTTGGGTGGTTTTCAAAATTTAAAAGCGAGAAAATGTAAGTTAAGAAAATGTAGCGACGACGAGTCGACGAGAAACAGAAACTGATGCGATTATTATTGATTTTTTTTTCGTGAGTTGAAATTACTCGAATTGAATTATTCATGTGGGTGGTGGAAAGTGCTGTTGACGGCGTGGCATAGCTGCCAGCTGTTATGAGCCTAATTGTATTTAGCCATACTACACATTCAGCGATTCGCTGTTGTCGTCAACTACGTATTTATGTATTTGTTTTGTTTTGGCAAAGAAAAGGTTCGCACAGTCTAATCAATACTGCCTCCTCACTTATTTCTATTTGCATCGCTCTCAAATGTCAAATTCAATTTGGAAATTTAAACAAAACATAAATCAATTTGGCTGCATAAATATAGACAGACACACACACACAAACGAGGCAAAAGAATGAAGAACTATAACTGCATTCGTGAAATTTACATTTAAACAAATATTATGACAACCACGGGCAACAACACAGTGCTGTCAGCAGAGATGGCTGCGGGCAAGGGCTGGCCTTCGTTGCGTATGCTTAATGTGCGCACATGTCCATATAAATGTAATAGTTATAAGAGGCAGCGTGAACAACAACAGCAACAACAACAACGATAACAAGGCAAGTGTGTGCTCTCTGTGCAACCTCAATGGCAGGTCTCGCCAGCGGCAAACCCAAGTTGTGCACACACAGACGACAAACGACAGAAGACAGGCGGAGAGGACAGGCACAAAGACAGGCGGGTTGAAAGAGGATTTCGCCTGCAGCTGACTGACTCACTGACTGACTGACTGGCTGACTGGCTGACTAACTGCTTGGCAGACTGCGTGATGGCTGCTGTTGCTGCTTGGCCAGAGTTGCCTGAGTTCGCTTGATTGTCTAGCTGCTCGTCAGGCGACATGTGACGACTTTGACAATCCACAGACCGCCCGTCGCTCCACTGACGGCTCTTGCCGAGATTTTGACTCGAGCAAAGAGACGTTGCTGGCATATCTAATGAAACATTTTGGTCGAGCAGCAGCACGACCACAGGCAGCTGTCTTGGCGCCACACTTTAATGTACTCGAGTCTTTAAAACTTGACTCTGCCAATATGTATACTTTATATAAGCATTATGGAATGTCTATAAATTGTTGCCGAAATATGTGCGCCATGGGCAAAGTTTTGCCTGCCTTCCTATGTGTTGCCTGGCAAAGTGTCGCGACTGGCATCTTAGTGTCACAGTTAACTTGAGCGACTGAAATCAGATTAAAGTAAATATTACACATGGCAGCCAGGATCGGGTTTTTGTGTGTGTGCGGTAATGCGCAGCATACAATTTGCACGAGCCGCAGGTAGCAAGAGAAGCGCTTGGCACACGACTCGAACAATTTTGCACAAATTTGGCGCAAAGACAATCAAAAAGTTATAAAACAAGCTTCGGCAAAACGAAAACAATGGCAAGCGGCCGGAATTTCGGTAAAGCCCAGATGCCAAATCAGCAGCAAAACGGTAAGACGTAAATGATGCTGAGCTACGACTGCGACTTGGAGTGGGGACATGGAATGTTTCGGTAGGCCGAAAATACGGAATACCGGAATATAGAGGGAAGAGAGTGGGCAGATAGGAAGCGTGTGTGTATCGAGCTGTAAAAACTTTTGGGGCAACTTTTTTTTTTTCGTTGGTTTTGTTAAGTTGTTGTTGTTCTTGTTGGCATTTCGCTTGTTGTGCTCGTACCTGGTCTGGCATTGCGCATACGCCACGTGGTGTTATTATCAGCCGCATCAGCGACGCCGTAAAGTAAATGCAAAGTGTGCAAAGTCTATAAACGAGCGTCAAACTTAAAAGCCACCCTGGAGCACCTCGGCAAGGACATGCGGCGTTCCTTCTGACAAGCACATGTACAGTAGACAAAGAAGAAGAAGGCAAGAGGGAAAGCGAGCTAGACAGCATGTGAGATGAGAAGTTTATCGGCGAGCAAAGCGTAGCAACAACTGAGCCTATCAAAAAGTTGCTCATACGACAAATTGTCAGTGCATTGGCAGCGCCTGGAAACACGAAAAACGAATTTTATATTTCAACGTTTGCTATTATTTGTATTATTTATGATGTCCTGGGTAATGTCGTTAAACTGAGGCCATTAAAAATGCTAGCGTGTGCTGTGTGTGAGTGTGTAAGTGTTTCTGGGACAGACGTCAGCTGGCTGAAGGCGGTAAAAAAAGGAAAACTCCAACACAAAACAATTATGCCTAAGTGCGACATCTCAAATATTCATGAAGCTGACAAGAATGCGTAGCATAAGCATACAAAAGAAGCAAGAAACGAATTTGACCCATAGTTGTGTCAACTGAGTGAATAAAACTAATGGATATGGTTTATCTAGTATACGTTATTTGCATATTTATTGCTCGAACAGAAGGCCAACCCAATTTGTAGATTGTTGTGCTTATCAAAAGTAAAGCATTTTTACAAACTTACAAATATTTAAAAGAAAATATTTAATGTGCTAAAATTACGCACTTTATTTATTAATGCTTTTCATTATTTGTAAATTAGAAAATGATTTTTACAACTCTAACTTTTAGCTATTTATCGAGTCAAGTCAAAAGCAAACGTAAATTGAAAACTATTAAAATGTCAGCAAATAATTACGCTTGGCAGAAGCTGCATAAATCTGATGGGGTCTTATTGCCAAATCCGCCACTAAAACGAACTCAGCCAGAGAGAATAGTCAAAAACTGCGAAAGCCAACGAGGCGTTTGCAGTGCAAAATGGTCATAATGTGACACTTGAAGCAAAAGCGCGCGAAATTTGCCAGTTGCTCTGGCTTCTGCTTCTGCTGCTGCTGCTGCTGTGCTTTTTGCCTTTGCCTTGAACTGTCGCTGTGTGAGTGGCGAGAGAATGAAAGCACTTTATCAAAAAGGATTTACTTGGCATGGCCGAAGGAGATGCTTGCATTTGCCTTACGCTCGGTTTGCTTCAGTTCGACTCGATTTTTTTTGCTTTTTACATTTTTAAGTTGCTGCCATCGCTGTGACAGTTTTGTAATAACAATAAACGCAAGAAAAGAAATCGATTTACCATTTTTCACTAAATTTATGGGTTTATTAAGAGCCACACAGTTATTGTCCTTGCTGCCTTTTGTTGATAGGGAAACGCGCCCTTTTTTTTGCCGTTCATATTATAAAAAATACGAAGAATAAAGGAGAGAAAAAAAATTACGTCGTGAGATTTTTATTTGATTGCTGGTGCCGCAAGGAAGCGGCTTCATGAAAGTTAAATCAGCAGCGCTCGCTGCTTTGATGTTGCTCTTGTGGCTGTTTTAATGAGGCTTAATAAGCAAGCCCCGACATTAGCAGCAGAACAAGAACAACAACAACAATAACAACAAGAACAGGAGCAACAGCAGTTGCAGTATAAATCTTGGCTAATTCAACCCAAATCACAAAAACGCGTTGGCATCGCCGGCAGACATTTGTAACTGGCAGACCCGAAATAAATTTCAAAAAGCCATAAATTGGCAAATGGCACGCAATGGGTCAGCAAACGCTGACAAACACTCTCAGCAACAGCAACAACAATGCGCTCTACAAAAATCGAATTCTGCTGGCCAAATGTAAATTGACTCCCATGGCAAATGACAAACAGCAGTGGAATGTGCTCAAAGCTGGGACTCGAATGCTGTGCAGCGAAGCGTTAATTATTCGTCCGAATACACTTATGAACATTGAGAGCTGCCGCTGAGCCCAATTTCCCCTCAGTTTCAAATACAATTCTGAAGTCGAAATCCAAAACCCAAGACCATGCATAAGCCGACCAGGAATTTTCCGACGCATTCATTACTGGCCACATTTTGATTTTTGGCATAAAGTTTTTCGGGCTTTGGTAGAAAACTTTTAACAAAGGTCGAGAGCATTTTAAAGTCAAACGCTGCCGGCAATTCATGCAAAATGAATGAGGCCTGCTGGTTAGCAATGACAAGTTTAGGATTTAAGGGATTTAGTCGGACGCCTACTAAGCAGCCCTGTCCAACAACCGTTCAACCTTCCAAATCTTCCACTCTCAACCTGCCAACCAGCTCTGGCCAGAAATGGTTCAAAGGCTAAATTGATGACGCATAAATTTGTGTGTGCCCCGAAAAATCTGAAAATACTTTGCCCACAAGTGTGGCCTGTGGTCAAGTCAAATAAACGACAAAACGACAACATCGTCAGGCGAAGAGATGGGCTAAATAGCCCCAACAACCATTCTCAATTTGGTACAGCCCTGTGCAAAGTTTAATTTTTAAAAGAAAACTCATATTGCTGCAGGAAAAGGGTTTTCAGCCAACACCTACTACCCAAACATACACACATATGTATGCAGATGCAAACTTTTCAATTGTTTTAAGCTGTAATCATTTTTAAAAGAAAACTCAGATTGCCTGGGATGAGGATGCAAACTTTTCAATTGTTTGAAGATGTAAACATTTGAATCCATCATACTTTAAACTTTTTGCATTTAAATTGTCAGCAGTGATTTTAAAACATTCAACTTCTGACAGATGCAAGATGTTCATACGCAATAGGCAAATTAAGAACTATTGAGGAGGAAGAGAAATTAAATGTTTAATAAAGTACACATATTACTCTCTTTAAATTATAGAAAATTAATTATTAATTGCATTTTGTAGTTGTATTAAGGTTAAGCAAAAAATTGTGTTTTACTACAGTTGCTGTTTTTATGCTAGTAATAAGAATAATAATCATAAAAAATGATAAACTGCAAAAGGCTTTAGTTTTTCTTTTGTTGCTGTGTTATGGTCACTGAAATATGAATGTGTGTAGTTCACATTTTATCACCAGTTGGACATCATCAGTCATTTTTATGGCTGACGAGCGTGAAGCATGACATATGAACTTTAAAGTTTATTGTGTTCATATTCGGTATTTATTATTTGTTTATTATTTGGCTTGCAGCGTGTGAAATGGAAAGGAAACGTTGAGAGTCATATTCAAGCTGTTGTTGTTGCTGTTCAAACCATCTCGATTTGCAGTTTCGATGTTTGCATTTCACTTTCCCACAAAGCTGCAAACGTTTTTAGCACTTTTAAAGTGCTTCCAAGGCGGCAATGTGAGAGTAGTCATAACAATTTAATCACTGCCAAAGCGTAGAACAATTTCCAGCTCGAGTCTCTGCATATGTATTTTATTTTATTGCTATTACGCACACACACGACACTCACTCACACAGCGAAACAATTTGCCAGCAGAAGGCAAAATTAATTAAAAACGCAATGACTCTGCGATTGTGTGTGCTCGTGTGAGGGTGAGATTGTTTGAGTGTGTGTGTGTCTATGTGTGTAAATGATGTCGGCGTATGGTGGGAATTAAAACAAAAACATGTCTAGGCACTAAAAACTTTATTAAGCCTCAGCGCTGAGGCAAAAAATGACACATAAAATGGCCGAAAAAAAACAACCAAAAAAAAGAGAAAAAAATAATAAAGGAAGCAGGAGACAGGAGAAAGGCTCGCTCTTAGCGATGGGGTAGAGTATACTGAGTGAAAAGTTAAACATGGGCGGAAATGTCACACATACAAGCCGCACCCTCCTACAGACACACACATACACACGCACACCCTCTATACATACACACCAAGAGACGCACAAGACTATAACAAGCTGGCAAACAAACAAACAATAACGACAGCAAATGTGGAAACAAAGGGCTAGAAAAGTTGGCTGACGATGAAGCTGGCAGCGACGTCAACAGCGACGTCAACTGCGACGGCAACGGCGACGTCGACTGTGACTGCAACTGCGACTGCGACTGAGCTTGGTGGAAAGGAAAAAAAAGTAAACTACACATTTTTATTATGCAAAGGGGACGCAAATGAAAGGCAAATGTTTTTGTTTTTCCACTCGGCTGCTGGTCTCTGTATGTGTGTGTGTGCGAGAAAGCGTGTGTGTGTGCTCACTTGAAAGTATGTATTGTTAACGGGTCGCATAAAGGACTGCCAAGCGACTGCCTCACTGCTACTCGTGGTGAGTGTGTATGAGAGCGCCCTAAAGTAGGCAATAAAACACTAGCTGCTAGCTGGTGAAATCTAGGCACGCCCACAAACAAGACATGACATACAATAAGCAGCTGTGTTGTCAGTCCTTTTCCCGACTGAGCCCATTCTCCCAGTCTTTGATGAACAACTAAAATGGGCCAAATAAAGTGTTATTACTGAAAATTGACTCAGCCGCATGAATTGAGTGTGACAAACAACCAAAACGAGCCGCACTCTTTTCTTTTCCCTCTCTCTCTTTCCCGATAGAGTAAAGCGAAAATAAATAAAACAAATCAAGAGAAAGTACTGAAAGCCTTGCCTTGAATTAATGCATACAATTTCAATTTAATATTTAAATGGATTGCGAGATACGTGTGTACCATACTATATTAATCATAAGCTTTAAACACAAGTCTTTCAAGCTGAATCTCTCTGGTGTATAATAAGATTATAACTACCAACGAAATTTCTTTTAGACTTACTTTGGCAAACAGTTCTCAGCATATAGTTAAAAAGAAATTGCGCATTAAATCTGCACATGGTGAGACCAGTAATTATGTATTTTGGAATTAGGCTAATATATTCAGGTATTTAAATTCTACTTGGGAGTACATCTTTTAAATTTATAGTGATTCGGGTTAAGTTGCCCGGGAAGATAAACACACAGCTGAGACAAAGATGTCGACGGGCGGCTGTGACGATGCAGACAAAGTCGAGCCTGACAGCTGCCTAATTAATTTGACTGACTCTTCATGGAGCATGCTTTAGATGTTGCTGCTGGTGTAGTTAGCTCCTAATGATGCGGCTTATATGTGTGTGACTGAGTGTGTGTGTGTGTCTATGTTGTGAGTGGGGAAAGCCAGTCATTTATCTAACCGACTGTGCAATGGGCATGGACAGGACCAGCTGAGTGAGCGAATGTTAGGTATGTGTGTGTGTGTGCTTGGGCTGTAACTGTGATGATTTTGCGGCTCTTAACAATGTTTAATGCCTGCAGTTAATATGCGGCAGGTGACTCGGCGCAACTCGATGCCAGAGTCAGAATCAGAATCAGAATCAGCAACAGCAACGGCAAACGGCCTACAGCCTATTCGCTACAGCTGTTAATGAGCCCATAAGTTGATGATTTAGCAGCTGTTGCCGCCCACAAGCAAACACTCACTCGCACACACACAGAGCCACGCAGAGACTCTTACTCCTAGCACACACACGCACTTCTCTTGTATGAATAAAATATTTCATGCGTCAAATTCAATTAATATTATAAATGTAGGAAGCTTATGAATATTCGCAACGGCAGCAGTCTAAGCAAAGATACTTGACTTGCCGCCGCCTAGAGCATGAAGCACGCGTCGTATGCGTAATGTGTGTACCCAACTCTCAGGCTTTTGTGTCAATATGAGAGCTACGAGTGAGCTAGCTCACTGCTGAACTCATTTCGGCGCTTTATTAATTGCCACATTTGTGCAGTTTAAGCATTGGCTTGACTTTAATTAACGCAAGCCAATTCCAAGAAAGAAAACCCCGAAGCGTGGCAGCTAGCACGCATTTCATTGGCTTTGCGTTGGCTAAGAATTTGTTTAGCAGTTTTTGTGTGGCTCACTTGGCTTGGCGAGCATTTAAAATTCTGATCCAAACTCAATGCCAAGTGCTGGGCTAAGCTGCTTAGTATTCATCAAGCTCTAGCTGCTGCTGCTGCTGCTGTTTCTGCTACTGTTGATATTTATATTGTTGCTGTTGCTGCTGCTGTTTTTGTGGTGCTTCACGCAACAATTGCCAGAGCTCAAGAGACGGCAATCAGCGACTGAATGGCGGACCACAGCCAAATCTCAGCGTTGCTCAATAATTGTGTATTATGTTGGCAACTCAAATACTCAACTGTAACAAGAAACAGCAAGAATATGCGAGAAAAGGCAGAAAGTCAAATATGCGTCAATTGGCAGCCACATGCGCACTCAAGTAAACACAATCCTTAAGGAATTACCAGCAAGAGTAATAGCACAACAGCAGCAACAACAACAGCAATATGCTGGAGTCTAAATCGCTGCTGCTTAGCTATAATTGGATTTGTGTGAGAGAGAGAGAGCGAGAGCAAAATGCACAAGGAAGCGAATGCAGAAATAAGCTAAAATTAAGCATAAATAATATATTATATTATGAGATATTATGAGATGTGCAAATTATCACGTAAAACTTTAAGAACTTGAGAACCTTGGAGCGCCAAAACTTTTTCACTGTAAACTCCAAACAAAGCGAGACACACGACCAAACAATTTATGCAGCGCCGACTTGAGAAAATGGGCGCTTGGGAATAGGGCCCAGACAGAGTTTTGCCGATGTTTGTATTTCTTGAAAATGAGGAAGAGTACAACAACAACAATAATAACAAGAGAGCCCACACAAACAGGGACACACTTGAATGCCCTAGCACTTCTGTCTGCTTGCCTTTCTGTCTCTCCGTCTGTCCGTCTGTCTGTCGTAGTAATTGTGGGCCCAATGCTAATGCCACCTTTGGGCGGAACGAAATGAAAATGCGTAAATTATTGATTAGAATCACCAAAACCAGAAGCCAAAAACCTGACTACATATAGATTTTATGATCGCCCCGACTGATTGTTACGCCTTTTGTGAGTGTTTTCTCCGCCTGGCTGAATATAAAAATATGCTAGCCCTTGGCTAGGGATTTGTTATGCGACTGGTATGAGGCCGGGACCATGGCAGGGTCTGGGTACGGTCACGAGTCGCATAATGAAGGCACTTTGCGTTGATTTTTAAATGGCGCCAGAGTCCCGAGGCAGCAGCTGAAATTGGAATACAAACAAAAGCTATGCTTGCCATTGAGTGTGGAAATTCCTCTCCCCACTCTCTCTCTCGCTCTTTAAGACTTGTGTAGCACACTAACACTCTGGCACTCTTTGTTTCGCACAACAAGTTGACCAGCTCTTTATTGTCACTAAACAAATATGGCTTTATTATTGTGGTCATGCGTGTTCGACACTGCAAACTGCGTCATTTTGTGCTCCTGCTCAACTCTAATGCGCATTTATCGCTGTGCCAAATGTCAGAGCGAATCATTTATACCATCCTCAAATATCAAATACTTGTAATCACTAAATTCAGCCACCTAGACAAGATCTAGCTAATGCTTTGCCCCCTGCCTAGTCCGATTTTGTTGGCAGGCAGCAGGTGCTGTCAAATGTCATCAGAAAGTGTGCCCAGCATTTTGTTAAAAAAGATGAAGCAACCAACAACAATGAGCAAAAAAAAAAGAAAAAACAGCAACGGCAACATCCTTGGGTCTGTGGGCTGCGGGCTGTGGCCTGTGTGCCGAGCATAAATGTCAATATCATCAGAGGACTCTGGATATGCCGCAGGTCCTGTGGCTTCCTCGTCTGTCGTCTGTCGCCTGTCGCCTATAGTCTGTCGGACCATCGCTTGGCCCATGTTTGTGTCGCTGGCTTAATGCCTGTGTAGATTAGAGATAAGGGCCACATCAAATACTGGCATTTCGGCAATGCGGCGCAAGGAATTTGCTTAGGCAAATTACGTATACGTAACACAATACTACAGCTGTGGTTATACAAACAAGTTGAAATTTTTGGTTTTGATATCGGTCGCTGGCTGCTGTCGGCCAAAAAAGACTTGCCTAGCCATGACAAGCTTTAATTAATTGTCCAGGTGGACCCACTTCTTGCCTTTGCTCGTTTTCGCTCACCTTTTCAATTCAGAGTTTTCCTCAAACTGCTGAAAGTTTTCCATTTCAATTTTTCCAAAAACATCTGTGTCGCACTGCACTGCAACACCACCGAAATAATAAATAATTTTCTGCTGTTTGTCACTTCGCTTCGCTTCGTTTCGTTTCAGTTCTATTTATTTGAAATTTTTCCACAGATTTCGAAATAAACAAATCCAAGCGCTGACCGCACCAGAAAAATATGTGGAAAATGTCACCAAAATTGTTCGTAGTCCGTATATCCTTTAACTGGTTTTTACGGGCATTTATCATCAATGATTTAAGCGCATTTTCCCAAATTGATTGTAAAATCCTTCAGAGGGAAATGAATAAATTTGTTCTGGCAGCTGGTAGCCGCAAATGAGAAGTTGTCAAGCTCGAACAGCGTCAGAAACTGGCATTAAAATTATATTATACACACACACACCATAACCACACACATACTCAGGCACCCACACATTGCAGTTACTGACAAAATTGCGCATTCGTCGTGTTGACCAACAGCCAAAAACTGAATAAAAATGAAAACTGAAACTGAAACAGTAACAGTAACAGAAACTGAGACCAAAAGCGAAACCATTCGCGCAACTAATTTGCAATGTTTGCTTGTTTATTTTTCTGTCTGTCAGTGGCTGTTGTTGCTGTTGCTGGCACTGGCCAACGCATTAATAAAACATAATTTCGCTTAAAAGTAATTTAAGCACTTTTATGTGTTTGCCAACAACGATGTCGGCTACGTTGCCGTCTGTCGTCGTCGTCGTCGCCGTCGCTTGTCGGTTGCCTTTGCGTTTGCTTTTCATTTCTATAATGGTCTGCATCTTTACGAGGCAGGTACAGGCAGGCAGGTCCAGGTCCTGGTCGCACTCACTGGTCCGATAACTGAGGGCAACCCACACACATACACAGACACACACCAACTCACATAAATACTAACACACTCAGTCATAGAGTGGGGGGGCGGACTCTGTGGCGCATGACTAACACTCGTTATGAGATTCATGGCCTACATGTGTTTGCTCCACGGCCTTGTAAATGGGCACTGGGCGTGCTGTATGTGCCCTACGTGCTGGGCGCACCGATGGGCGTGCCGTGGTTGTGCTGCAGCCGCCAGAGCGTGCCCTTGAAGCCATTTTCTTATGTACTTACTTATAAACGGATTCTCTCTTTTTTTCTTTCCGTTTTTTGTTTTTGTTACAACTACAACTGGCGGTCGGTCTGCCTCGGTGGCGGTCTGACTGCTTTGTTGTTGCTGTTGCTGTTACTGCTGCTGCTGGAATGGTTGTAGTCACTGCCAGAACTGCCGGATGACCAGATAAAATTTTCAAAACGGGATGTTTGCTTCCCGTTGCGCTGGCACTTTCTTGTTTTGACCATTACATTGGCTACTTTTGTCGGCCATACTCATATACAAGGTTGGTTTTCTCTCTCTTCTGGTTATGATTCTGTTACCGCTGCTGATGCTGCTTCTCTTTCGGTTTCTTGTGTGCGTATGTGCATGAAAAAACATTCACGCTGGTTAGGTTCTTTGATTTTTTATTTACAGAAACTGATTTCATTTTCCAAATGTGATAAAATAAATATTAAATTGAAAATTGTACTCGAAGGTACAAGGAAATCAAATGCTCTCAATAAAACTTTCTTTCAATTCAAAAGAACTTTCCACATACATTCATCCATTTCATGCATTTGTTCACTTTAGATAATTCTCTTTGATATATGGAAAACTAAAGGCCACTTATCTTCATGATGCCGACGACTGCAAGTAACAACTACTTAAAATTCACAGTACAGCCGAATAACTTTCATACACTTCTTCTTTTTGTTCCACGCCTCGTATACTCAACGTTGTTGAGCCGATTTAGCTTGCATAAAAACAATAGCTTAAATACTTATACATATACATAAGTTTATGTGTGTGTATGTGTGTTTGTGCGCGCGGGTGTGTATAGATATATATTTTATTATATTTTTTCCGCACCCACCAGTTGTTCAAGGACCGTGCAGGCCACTTTCTTGCAAAGGACAACCATTTTTCTTGGGTTCTCTATTGTTGTATTCGTTTCCCTCCGAATGTGGCTGTGGATGTGTCCGTGTTTTGTCTCTCTGTCGCCCCGCTGTGTCCGCTACATATTTAAATTTCACGCGCGCATACACAAGCAAGGATAAACGGGATTTATATCCACTAATGCCTGTGATTTGTTCTATAAAATTACTTTATGCCACCGACACGTTGCCTGCAGACCTAACTTTCGTTTACTTTCCCCATCTATTTTTTCTGTTATTTTTTCATTCTGCTCTTTTTTTTATATTCTTCTTTTGTGCATAACAGCAGCAAAATCAGCCTAAATTTACCAAGCGACAGGCTTGGCAAAACATAACGACTTATGGCTTTATCCTTTCGCCTTGCTTAAACACAGCTCCTTGAACTTTTTCCACCTCTCTCCACCTCATCCTTGAAGTCGTTTAGGGTAGGCTTTTTAGCTCATGTGCTGGGATATAGGTTTATTATTACTGTTGATATTTCTTGGCCTTTTGTCGTTGTGCAAGAACACTATAACCACATTGATTAGGTTTTGACCATTGTCGATCAAGCATAAATATAAATTGAAAAGCCACAAAGTCACTCGAGTAAATCAATTAGAAATAAACTCACTATATAAAGTGCACAATATATCTGTACACATCTACCACACTCTACAATACAACTGGAAACTGAAAAGTAACTGGGGCAAATCAAATGGCAATAATGAGCAGGAAAACGCCCTTAGAGTGGGAAAGACAATGCCTGCCTGTCTGTCAATCAGCCAGATAGTCTGTGAACTAATGAACTTCTGCAGAATGTGCGCATATTGCTCATAAGTATTACTCATTTCGTGAAAGAAGGGGCAGGGCACGGGTGTAGGTCAGTCGTTGTGCTTGGTCTGCCAATCAACCATAATGATTCAACATTATATTGAAAAGCAACAGAGTGTCGGGAGTTCTGTCAGAGTGCTTGCTAGCTGGCCATGGCCAGCATGTAGCCCAAATGACAGACGGACAGGCCGGTAGGGAACGGACAGCACTCAGTGCTTACCACTTCAGCTGAAGGGCTATAATTGCGTTCTGCGTTGTCATTGCAACAGGCGTGGCACACACACATACACTCACACACACACGGATAGTTACATATAACAGCGAGCGAGTCATCAGCCACAAATGTGGATCGCTTATTCGCTTTATTCTTTTGCTACATTCTCATTGGGGGGCTTTTTTCCACTCTCTCTTTTTCTATGTCCTTAGGCGAAATGTGACTGTTGAGCAGCTGCCAAAGTTCAAATATTGATTTAGCAATCAATTGAAAATATGAATACAATCGAGCAGCAGCAAATGCTGTTTATGGTTCTCTGCTCCAGACTGTTGCCACAGACATTGTTGTGCCGCCCCTTGTGTTTGTCTTTGCAACAATAATTTATTGATGTTATTGCAATTAGTGCCTAACCAGCCAACAGTTTACAGTAAACAGTTCAGCACAAAGAACTCGGCCATAGACAAAAGTTTTCATATTCCCAACTGCTGTTCACCTACCGAATGCCATCAATCAATTTATTTTATGGCTTTTGTTATGTTTTAAACACAAGAATTAACAACTCAAATCTGATTAGTATTCAATTATATTTAAAGTTTTCTCTTGAGTAATTAAATAACATTTTATATGCAATTTGGTAAGTCTGTTAATCAATCATTAAAGTGAACGTAATGCTACTGATATTAAATTAAAACAGCATAAACATTTATTTTTATCTGAAATCAAAGGCTTGAATTTCGTACTTTTTCCGAGTGAAGCTGAAGCTATAACAATTTATTGGATGGATTTTGTGTCTTTAAATAACAGCTCAAACCTAATGAGTTTTAAATTATATTTTAAGTTTTCTCTTGAGTAATTAAATGACACTTAACATACAATTTAGCAGAGTCTGCTAATCAATCGTCAAAGTGAACGTAATACCATTATTAATATTATTATATCTTTTTAATCTGCACTAAAACATCAATTGATTAGCTTACGAGTTTAAGAGATTATATTAAATTTCGTATTTATGTTTAGAAATTACTCTGACCTAAGCAGAAGCCAATTCAATTTATTTGATTGCTCGTGTGTTTTAAATACAACAATTAACAGCTCAAATCTGAATTGTATTTAAAGTTTACTCTTGCGTAATTAAATAACATTTCGTATGGAATTTATTAAAGTCTTGCTAATCAATTATCAAAGTGAACGTATTGCTTTTATAATTAAATGTTGCTAATCTGCACTAAAATAGCATAAACATTAAATTGTTTAGCTTTCGAGTTTATATTTGTCTTAAAGTTTAATAAAGTTGAATATTAAAGGATTTCCTTAGTTATTTTTAGAAATTCTGAGAAATTTGCGTATTAAACTGAAGCCATATGCATATCTATGGCTTCCTAAACTCATTTCACATTTTCAAAAAAAGCAGCAGCAGCAAATATGCTGATGTAGTTGTTGGCACAACAGACAGGCAAAGCCTCGTTGGATAACTGCAACAGTTGTAGATTGTGGGCGGGCGAGGCTCACTCTCCCTTGATTAATGTTGATTGATTGATTATTTGCGTTTTGCTGACATGCTGCACGCTTTATTGTCGCTCGACTTGTGGAAAATCATCAATTTCCGCTTGTAAAACACGTACACCACGTACAACAAAACGTTCGCGCTGTCGTTGTCAATGTGAGCTCATTTTTTTCCACAGCCAAAGTCAGGGCGGCAGCAGCAACAAGCAAGAAGCAAGGACTTTAGTTAGCCAACACTCTGACGAACCAAAGGAGATTCTCCGTGGCAGGCAGATTGTAATGAATATTTCTTTGGCTTTGGCAGGCAACGCCACAATAATTGCGGCGGGTGAACATCTTGTCAGAGGTTGCGACGCTATAAAGTTTGCTTCGTTTTTCATTTTTGTTTTTTAAATAAATATAAAGTATTGGCGAGCTGCCAAGTCTGGCCATAGAAATGGATGTTGAGTGTGGCGGCATTAATGCCAAATACTCGACACGATTATCCAGACAGGAGCCGAAGCAAGGCAACGGGCAAAAAGTCAACCAACTCGTGCTCCAATTCGTTCCATGACTGTGTGCCCTTTGGCCCTTTTGTTGAATCATGGGAGACCGTGGCTAGGAAGAGGAGGAGGAGGTGTCAGATGTGTGAGAAGGGGAGGCGTTGATGGTTGGAGGCTGCAGGCTGCGGTTTGGCTGTCGAGTCTTGGCCAGCTGGGCATGATTGAATTTTCGTGAATTACTGCTCGTTAGCGTGCGGCACGAACACGTATACACACACACATACACACGCACATACACACATACAGATGGCAGATATGCTGAAGGGAATGCCACAAAACCAATGAAGGCTTGGCATGTTCGCTGTGTATTGCAACAAGTTGCCAAACCAAACGGGCAACAAGCAATGTTCCAATGTTTGACTGCTTCGCCGCCTTTCTGCCTGCCTGCCCGCCTGCATGCCTGCCTGTCATACACTTGACGTGCTTCATTTCATTTGGTTTTCTTGTTTTCCGCTTTTTCCCATATTTTTCGCGCTGCCTGACACGTTTTTTACTTACTCAGTCGTTGACATTTTGCGTGACTGACGACAGCAGCGTGGTGCGAATAAATGAAAATGAAATTGGCGCCACTTTGTAGGCAATGTGTTTGCCTTCTGTCTTTTTGACATTTGCCATTTGCTATTTGCTATTTGCCGTTTTGCCATTTTTGGTGTCTTAATTATGATTGGAATAGCGGAAATGCTCGATGGTAAATGGATCGCAGCTCAATTTATTGATTCCCCGTTGCAAAGCAATTTGCTAATTGTTACAAGTTCGAACCGAGAACTTTCATCTCTGCCAGATGCCGTCGGTCATTTAAGTAGCTTTCTAAATTATCATTTAGAGAGCAGTTCAAGTGCCAATCAAAATGTTTTGCCAACAGTTTGCAACAGTAATTTAGCATTTCAAATATATTATACATTTAATGCTTAACTTTTAATAACGCAGATTCATTGCAATATTGCTGCCGGAAATAACAGATAACCGTCGAAACGTGATTTATGAGCATATAAATTATTTACACAAAGATTAGTAGCTAATTGATTGCACAGCAATCGCAAGTCTGATTATTGAGTAATAATAAATTTCAATAAAACAAATAAATAACCCTTACTTTCAAGAGCTTTGTGAACAATTGATTTTTCATCTTATTCATGTTATTCAATGCTTGCACTTCAGGAAAAAAAAAAAAAAAAAACGAAAGCACAAACCGAAACAGGTGTCGTCAGAATGAAAAGCAGAATAAAAACACCGTAAAACTGTGGCTGTTGCTGTTGATGGCCTTATACTCATATTTCCCAGCGAGGCACGTCACAAGCTTGGTGCATGCCCCACGTAAATATTTGACACTCAATGACTGTACACGTCCACTCACACTCGCACAGACACATATTTCAGAATCACAAACACACACGCTCAGAGAAAAGTATTTTTGGAATGCAAGCGAAAAATTTCTCATGTGCACTTTGGCAAACAAATTAAGATTTATCGAGCCGGTCCGGGAGGTCAGCCCCGGGCCTATACCCAATAAACTGGCAATTAAAAAAGGTGGCTGCCGATGAGGTTGAACCGTGTTGGCCGCACTTAAAATAGACTGCATATTTGGTCATGTTGTTGTGTTTGTTGTTGTTGCTTTTGCCTTCACTCTTTTCATTGCCGTTGCCGTGCTGTTGATTTTGTTTTCATTTTCATTTTGCTTCTGCGTCTGCTTCTGCCATTTAATGGCGTTTCAATTAAGCCGCAATTGAACGTCGATGCCGTGGCGCTCTCAGAGAGAGCGGGTCGATGATGTGGTTGCTCTGTCGAGTCTATTTGCAGCTATTAAAACCGTGTGTATTTCCTTTATTCCCCCTAGATGGACAATCGGATGTGAATGTTGAGCTGGTGGTGCCAAGGTATGTGGAGCGAGGCTCAAGTGCCACATTTAAATGCAAGCACAACGTGGAAGAAATGGTTTTATTTAAGGTAAGTTATATTCTAAATAAATTTCGAAAAATATGAACCATTTTATTATTTCCTTTTATTTATTTTCTGTATGAAACAAGATTCGTAGCACGATCAAGTTATAAATATTTACTTTAGTTTTGTTTATTAATGTTGCATGCGATTTGGAAGTTTAAATTGAAAACGCAACCACGACAAAAGCAACTTCCTTTGCCTTGTACCACTTTGTGCAGAAAGTTTTTTGGCCATTAAATGTTCAGGTAGCTTCTGGACGTTGCATGCCACCATTTCGGGTAGGAGCGGAGGCGCCATAGACAGCAAAGGCAGAGAAATTGCAGCTGTCAAAGAACGGTTGCATTCAAAGAGCGAACTCCGTGCCGACTTCAGCCCTGACCCCGACTGACACTTCCGCTGCTTCAGTTTCTGTTTCAGTTCTGTTTCTGTTTCTGTTTCAGTTTCGGTTTCAGTTGCGACAATTAATTTCACTTCAAGTCTCTTATTACTGTCACGAAACATCAAGGGACACGCACAGGCGTACAGGCCCCCCTAAAGGCAACGCCTTTGAATTTATGGCAAATGAGCTGCTTAGTTTTCCTGCCACATTGACCCCAACGGCAATGTCGAGTGCCTAGCGCCGAATGCCAGACTTTGGCCTGCATACTTTTAGTTCAGTTGAGCTCAGCTCAGTTTAGTTCAGTTCACTTCTGTTCTGTTCTGTTTAGTTTAGTTTAGTTTGGAACTTTGTGGCACTACAAATCGTGGCATACAAATTCAAGGCCAAGCCCAAGCACAAGCACTGCCACAAGCACCGCCAATGGCTCCTCTTACAGAGAGACGAAGAGTGGTGGAGGTTGTGCTTGAGGTTGTCGTTTTGTTCATTCTAAGTACCATAAAAGCGTACAAGTTTTATGGCGCAAAAATGCCACAAAGTTGAGTGTTTTAGAGCCGCACAACTTATTGATTTTTGTGCCCCAAACCAACTCAACCACCAAAACCACAAAAAGAAATGCCGAAAATGAGAGAATTCACTACCAAACTAATTCAAACTTTATGCAAAATAATAATTTCAAATATTCTAGGGCTGACGAATGTTTGAAACACAAAGAGAAAATTAAACATTTCAAACTGACAGATAAATGAAATCATTTGTTAAATATTTTCTAATTTAGCTATCGCTTTGCGTTGTTATTTCAAAACGTTTGTTTTGTTGAAGCTTTTACATAAAACAAGCTCATTACAATTCCTGTGATGGCATTATTTTGATTGCTGACAAATTTGTAGATACACCTTGCGGAGGCGAACAATTAGTTGGGCGCTAAAATAAGCGCAGCATTTGCCGTGTTTACATATAGACATTAGTTTATTTGGTCAGCTGGCGTTGGTCGTCGACCATTGCCCATTTTGGCGGCCGACTGCGACTCTGTGACTCTGGCTGTGACTCCGATTGTGGCTGTGGCGATGGCTAATTAGTATAATTGACTATATAACCGAGTGCGCTGGCTTCACTCCAGCCAACTCGTTTTGATTCGAATTGTTGCACGAAGCGTGGCAAATTGTGTGGAAGTGGCACTAAAAAGGCAATTAAAACGCAAATGCGAACACACTGAAACTCACTCAGACTACCTTCTATATACATAGTTAGCAGACTGTGGGTTTTGTCGCGTCCGGCTTACACATGTTGAAGTACACTTTTGGGTGTATAAAAGCGACGCCGCGAAAAAAAAAACGAAAAGAAATATATATACATATATACATGCATATATAAATTAAATAAACTAATTACGTTTCAAATGGCAGGCAGGGCAGAAGCAGGAGGCAGCAGGCTCAGGTCCGCATTAACGAGCTTTTGATTTGCCAGTGGCACAGCGTACAGAGTGCAGAGCGTATACTGAAAATAAGCGGACTAATAAACACAAACAAAATAATATAAAGTCAGACCATGCCACAGCGGACACGCCAAAGCTAACACATGCCAATCTCATGCTTGCCTGCACAACAACAATAACAACACAATTAATGAGAACAATAACAGAGTAACGGAGTGGGTGGGGAGAGCTGGGAAGGCAACAGGAAAATGAGCTGTCGCAGGAGCATTGCGATCCCCATGGAGCCAGCCGACCGACCAACTGACTAACTGTCAGATATGGCGGGACGAACTGTCGCATTCTGGGGACAGAGTTTGATTACTTTGTGATACCCACTTTAGTTATTAAGTATTATGATTGTAGCCATGGAACCAAAAATATAAGTGTGTTCATATCATATCGCAGGGAATTGTTTCAAAAAATTTCCACAAGTGGCTGATAAAATTTGATGCGCATTTGAAAACGGGCAAAGCGAACGTGGTTACGACCATTGTGGTTGCATGTTTATGTTTGTTTTGTTGTAAGCGTACCTTGTGTTGGGTTGAAGCGTGTGCTTTATCGATTGCTTCGCACACAATACACCACAATACACTCATGCGTGAGTAACTGCGACATTTGGGATACGAAATTACGCATACGCCATGTTTGACTGCCGTTTCACCATTCGTCGTTCGCCCACGACGCCAGCCACAGGCATATTCAAAAGGGACATTAATATTATTAAGTTGCATGCAATCAATGCAATTTGCGAGTCGCATGTCAATCAAACCGGCTACAATTTCACCTCAGTCTTTAATGGAGCAATAAGGATAGCTCTTTAACATGGCCCTTGCGCCATTGAGTTTAGCAGCGATCCGTTGTCACACTCGTGACCAAAAAGTGCAATAAATAAATGCTGTGCGTAATTAAAAACCCTTGATAAGCGCCGCTCTCAAGGGTTGCATCGCGGTTCGTCGCCCACCCCAGCAGTCAGGCAGCCAGGCAGCTACGCAGGGGAGAACTTGTTCGCAGTTTTAAGTTGTGCATGAAAATTAATTTTCATTTGCATTTCATATTTGTATTTTGCAGTGGCTGCTTTAAGCCCGCGCTTCGCTGGCATCTCCTTCACTTAGCAACTTGACTGCAACAGTAACTTTTTGCAGTCATACTCGTGCATTCATGTCGCTCTCAGAGATCTCGTTTTTAATTACGCAACCAACACAAGTCCCTTCGCGCCGCCGCCACCGCTGCTGCCACCGCCAAATGCTGTTTGCAACTGATGGCTGACTGCTGCCTGCTGTATGCTGCTGGCATTTCAATAAAACCTTCTATTATTTACTGTTATACAGTTTAACGCGCAATTTAATTGTCGTGTTGCAAAAACTTTTGTGCAACTTGTTGCAAAGTTAAATTGTATTGCAATTCTATTTGTTTTCTTTCTATTTTTTCAGTTTTTTTTTTTTTAGCAATCGCATTAATTTTATCATCAGATTTTGTTTTTGTTGTGCTCGGATTGTCTCCCAAACATGATGAATTATTTAATGGTTATTACAATTACTCATGTGTACGCATCGAGTGACAGCAAACATCAAAATTGAGGCAGTTATTCAATCACTGTCACACACAGACCGGCTATCGAACATTATTTTTAATATTGCCATATGAATTTTGGTTTGATTGCAGGTGACATGGCTAAAGGTTGACAAGGGCAAATTCTTCGAGTTTATAAATGGACGAAATCCGCCCTTTCGCAATTCAACTATTGAAGGGGCTGAAATCGATGTAAGTATCTAAGAAGCTGACTGGCAGAAATTCCAAAACGTAACATTGCCATTTGATAAGTGAAAAAGTGCCCCCAACATTATCGATCGCTTTTGCTGTTGATATATAAAGATAGATACGGTCACATAGTGGCCAATTATTTATAGTTACTTAATGTACGACAATGTTTGAATATCTAAATCAATATCTGTTAAATGTCATGAGCACAGTGTTCGCATTATTCGTTTTACAAGTTCTCTTTTCGAGTGCAGCAACGGATTGTAATTGATTTTGATTACACTCTGAATTATTTAGTAATTTTTCCGTACAGGGATTGCTTTTACGTTTTACTCCAAACATTCAATCAACAATTTGTGTACACTAAAATATTAATTAAGTCAACTGCAAGTAAACAATTAAGGTTGAATGCGGCAAAGACTCGGCGAAGAAATGAGCATTGTGTTTATTTTTGGCTCCATCGTTTGCATAATGAAAGAAGTTTTTGTGGTTCATTTTGGTAAATTACAATTAATTATTATGTAATTGCACACGAGTTTATTAAGTATTCACTCGGTGGAGATGCGATGAAGGTGTTGATTAAGCAACTGTGTGTAATTTTGTATCATATTCTTAATGCTATTTTTATTACACAGTGGGAACGTTCGAACGAAACGCAGGTGACGTTGAAGAATGTGCAATTCGATCTATCCGGCCAGTTCTATTGTGAGGTCTCGACGAATACGCCCATCTTCACCAAGCCAAGCGGCGATGAGCTGATGACCGTGTACTGTACGTAACAATTGTCAGTTGATTTCAAGGAACATCCCCTAATTGTTGCTATAATTTTTCTTACACAGTGCCTCAAACAGCGCCTCCCACTATTAAGTTCCGCAAGCGCACACCCTTCGTCATTGGCGAGAAGCTTTTTGCGCTGTGCAACACAACTCGAGGCAGACCGGCGCCTCACATCACCTGGCTAATCAATGGGAAAAAGGTGCGTATGCGTGATATTTAATAATCGACATTGTACATATGTTTCTTTTGTATGGGCGAGTGTTGAATGTATGTGGGTGAGTGTTTGTTTGCGTGATTCAATTTTATTTTACAAATGATGGCAATATACGTTTGCAGCCAAATTGCATAATGGCTGGACAATGCTGGCCGGATATAGATATGAAATGGCTGTCAGGGGATGTCGAAATGTCAGTGGTGCTGCATTAAGATTAACATCAGTTTAAGCCATTTTATAATTATGGCCTACATGCGCGGCTCATGGAGCTTTCATTTTAATTACCCAGATCCAGACCCAAACTCTGGGTCACCCAGCAGCTGCTGCTCCTTGGCAAAAGGCAACAGCAACAGTGAAAGAGAAAAGGAAATGAAATATAAATAAATTTATTATATCTGCCGTTGGCGCACAGAATATGGAAAACTCTAAAATGAAATTTATTCATAAACGCGCACCCAGGCGGCCAGCAAACTGACCGGGTTTTGCCACTGTATGTGTGTGTGGGTGTGTGTGGGTGGGTGTGTTTGTTGAATATCTGTACGAGAGAGAGAGAGAGAGAGAGAGAGAGCGGAGAAGGATGTACAAGTGAGGCTTGTGGGTTGGGTGCAGTGGGATTGTACCCACTGTAATATAATCCATTTTTAATTTGCGACCGTATGCAAAAGTTTGACATTGAATTGACTTTTATCCGCTCTTTATTTAACATTGCAATTTAACATTCATTATTATTATTTTGCACCCCTAAACAACAACTAACCTCGAAGGTGGAGGAGAAATATGTTCGCACGCATCACGTCTACTCATTCAATGGCAAGCATCAGCGTCGCACGCAGCAGCAGCAACAGACCCAGCTGACTCAGCAGCAGCTGCAACATTACTATCAGCAGCAGTATTATAACCAATATCAGTCCCAATACCACGTCCCCACTTCATGGATCGCTACGACAAGAGTTTGCGTTGGGGCGGTGCACGCCCAGGAGGTGAGTACAATAACCGCTTGCTCAACTGGTGGATACTCTATTATTGTGTCTGAGAGATGGTGGTGGGGGAGAAAAGTTTATTGTGAATCAATCTAGGAGGAAAATCGCTGCCAGAGGCCAGCTTAGCGAAGCTTGGAAACATGTGTTGCAAATCGACTTAGGAAATGCTAAATTTAGGATGAAATTTGAGTTATGAAAGTGAAAGTTTGGAAACAAAAGTTTTGATTGAGTTGCAGACAAAGTGACTTCGGGTTTTCGGCGCTGTGAATGTGCTAAACGTAGAAGGTGATTGACGGAAGTATCTTAAACCCATGGATTCATGTGGCATATTTGACAGGCCTTCACAGTTTGTCGCATTATTATGTATTGCAAAGAGAGAGACAATGCAGTAAAATGTTAAATTGCGTAATAGGTTGCTGCATTGCCAACATTGACACTTGGCAGCTGCATCAATATTTGCTTTAATTAGCTGCATTGTTAACGATTGTGACTTTGCCATTGCAGATGATTTCTCACACTTTGCCCCACATCATGGACACGATGGACATGGCCATCATGGTGGCGTTGGCAGCATCTACAATAATCCGTTTAGCTCGTTGGCCAATTACCATGACTTGGGCGAGATACACGAGATACATCAGCGCAACTATGACATGAACAAGAAGCATATGGAGCAGAAGAAGCAACAGCAGATGGAGATGAAAAAACACAGGTGAGTCTCAAGATAGGCCATTAATCACGCTAGTCCTCTACTCCATCGTTGTGTGTCTCCTTTGGGATGCTTGGCATAAACTGAATTTTATTTATGAGCTATACAAATTAAAAAGCTGCAACTTTTAGCTTTTAGCTAAGCAGCCATTGAACAACTCCTGAAAGTATGCAATGTGCAAAGTTTGGCACCCTTCACCCCAGCTCCAGCTCCAGCTAACCCCAGGAATTTGCCGGTTCCCTCTCCGCACTGCACACTCCGGACTCTCATCTAGCTGCAGGGCTTTTGGTTTTGGGTTGTAAGGTTGTCTTGCTTTCTGTTTGGTTGTCGGTTACTGAACCAGCTGCTCAGTGCCCGGCACAAACTTTTCATATTCTTATCAATTTCCCCAGGTTGCGTGTGTGGCGTGTTTATTAAAGTTTCCTTATCTACGGTCTAAAAGGATTTAGCTTGTGCCGGTGCTTGTGCTTGGGCTTGTGATTGTATTTGTGTTTAGTGCTTTGGCTTGTGCTTGTGCTTGGGCCGCGATGTTGGCACATTGTTAAAAGCGTTTGGCTGACATGGTGCCGTTGCTTATCCTTGCAACCTTTTGCCTTTTATTGTGGAGCGTATAAATAAATTTTGTGGCATGGCTGCTCCATTCCCCCATTCTCCATTCCCCATTCTTGGGCGACCCTCCTCGAGAAGCCGTGTGGCTGTTGGAAATGTTTACGTGGCGCGATTGGAAGTGAAACGTAAATGAATGCAATAAATTATTTACGCTCACCTGTGATATTAAAAATCAAGAAGGAAAACTTTTCCAATATACCAACTTTTTCAGCGCAACTTTCAAAGCCATGAACATGCGTGTGTATGTTATGTAGAAGTATAAGTGCCGCATGTACGTGTGTATCTCTGTGTGTGTGTGTGTGTGAGAGTTTCAAGTGTATGTGCTTGAGTCTTTGAATGCGAGAACAAGAGGTCGTGGCGGCAGTTTAATGACAGCCAACGCCACAATTCGCCTGGCTGCTGCCACTGCTGTTTTTCGCAGTTCTTTGAAGTTGTGTGGTCGTGCGCCGCATTCACATTACACATACGCCACGTGGCATGTTGACTTTTGCGTAGGCCAGCTGGGAAATGACAAGCTACATGACAAGCTACAGTTCTGGCAAACTGCAAGAGAATTCCAACGAAAAATGCAACTTCTGTCCCCCTTATTCTCACACACTCACACACAGTCGACATTTTGCGAGCAAATCATTTGACATTTAGCAGTTACTTCGTACCTGCAAACAGCATTAAATATCGAGTTGATTTCCTGTCAGCAACAGTTTTTGCATTTCCGAAATTCTCTTGGGGTTGGGATGTGAGTGGGAGATGGTGCTTTCTTAATTTAGCCGTAAGTGAAAACCATGATTAACACACGCTCCATTTCCTTGCCTTGGCTTTCGGCGGCAATCGGGGCACACTAATTGCATTTTCCATTTGCAAAAGCGAAATCAAAAAGGCAAATGCAAAAAGGCATTTTATAAATAATTTGCCACAATTCAAAATGCTGCGAGTGCAATTGTGAAAGTGTGGGAAACTAATTTCGCTGAAAACTTAACGTTAATATGTAATAATTTTTATCGAAAGAGCACGAGTTTGCTCACGGGCAAAGCATAAGCCAGGTGCCCATGTGCTGTGTGTGCAGTGTGCTGTGCATGACCTGCAGCCTTGAAATGAACCGAGCAACATTACAAGCACACACAGAAGGGCAGACAGAGAGAGCGAGTGGGAGAGAGAGAGAGAGAAAACAGGGTGTGGCCAATGCGGAGTTGCAGCTGATTAGCATATTACATAATAGGAAACGCTTGAAAGCGAACAGCAGTTAGATATGCGACAGGTGAAGGGAGCGAGAGGGCAAAACTGTGAAAATTCGCAAATATTAAGGTACATACAAGTACACTGGGAAAAAAGTATACTATAGACGAATAGGGACACCCTTTTTGCACTGTATGGATTCTATTTCAGGCTGCTGGCTTATTTACGTATGCGTGTGAATGTGGGCGTAATTGCAGACACGCCCACTATTAAAACTTGGGGCATATTTATGCAACACTCCCGACACTGTGTAAAAAACTATAAAATGCGCAACCAGCAGCAACAGCAACACAAATAACAACAACAGTTGCTACAACAACTGAATCCAAAGGCGGCAAGTAACGGTCACGTTTGTGTTTACAGCAATGTGCATAAATTCAAATGTGTGAGAGTGCCACACACATCACACATACACACACACACATGACACACAAGTGTGCCACGTTGTTTATTAAGTTTATGCTTAATACACTTGCACACAAATGCATGCATACTTGTGTGTGTGTGTGTGTGTGTATTATGCTTGTTATTTTATGCAAATGGAATGTCAATGTAGATCAACCAACCCCTTGGAGCGACCTTGTGGCACAGTATGGTTAGTTGAGCGTTCGAGTCGAGTATTGAGTATACGACGTGTGTGTGTGTGTGGCATTGCTGATGCACTGTAATTAACCGCTTAATTTGATTAAATAGTTGCCCTGACACGTTTTAATGCAGCGTGCATTGCAACGCCCAATTAAACTGCTGACTGACTGAATGCTGGCCATTTGTTTAGGGCTTTTGTGTCTATGTAGTTCGCTTGACTTGCCTTACTCGTCGTACCTTTAACGGTGCACCATGAAAGCAAAGGAAAAAGAAAACGAAAACGAAAAAGAGCAGAAAACTGAAATAAGTGTAGCTATAAAACAACAGCAAGCAACTGCAACAACAGCGGCAACAGTGGCACGACTATAAAAGGCATAACACGTAACACTGAACGTTCTTCTCTGCAGTTCAGTGAGCGAAAAGAGCGGAAGGCGGGACCTAGCATACACACACACACAGGAAACACAGCCAGCCAAGGGCATATGAATGGGGCATTTTATGCAGTCAAAAAGTAGTTTACACGTTGTTGCACAATTTATGTTTGTGCAACACGTAAGACTGTGCCACCAGACGCAAGCCTGCAGAGATAAATGCGCACAGACACAGACAGACACATATGAACAACTATATAAACACATATGTATGTGTGCCAGACAGCCTCTTATGTCTATGTTACGTTTGTCAAATGCCTACATTGTTTTTTCTTTCTTTTGCCACCTTTGTCGACTCCTTCAACAATGGGGCGAAACCTTAACAAATATTTCTCAATGGTGCAACAATTTGAGCAATTTACTCGATTTTAGCAACATACTCGTATAGCATAAGTTTCAAATTCAAAGAAATTTAAGCTGAACTTTTATCGACAAGTTTCTTTTCGAACTTTTTTCATAAATGTTCAACAGTTAAAGCTTTGGATATCTTGGCATTCAACCACACGTTGTAGTTTACCACGCCCACTTTGTTGCTGTTGCTTTCGCTGTGTGCTGGATTTTTTGGCGGTCTTCCTTGAGCAAACTGAAAAGGCGCACCCTTAAATGCAGCTTGTAATTTTCATTTAATTTTCAGTGTGGTTTTCGCTGTTGGGCCCTTGCTTGCGCCTCAAAATTGCCACCGTGTTGACCCTCAAAAGGGCGGCCATTAAATGTCGCGACTAGCGACTTGAGGCTCAAGAAATTGGCTCTAACCGAATGCCGAGTGCAGAGTGGGGCACTGTGGCAGTGTGGCTGTAATTAGCTGGTCTCTGGTCTGGCCTGATCGCGTGTGTGGCAGTAATCCTTTTGGGTGGGTCAGCAGCGGCCAACGTGCCGAACGAGCTATAAACTAAGCCACTAATTGTGCATTGGTGGGCCAACAACTAGACTCTCCAGAAGAGTCGCCTTCTTCGCCTTTAATGTGAAGTCTGTTTGAAGCGCGGCCAATGCCAATGCGCTTTTAGTTTTAATTGCTGACGATGAAGAATTTTGCCCAGAGAGAGGGGCTAGGCCCAGGGGTAAGTGCTTGCTGATAGCAGCTACAAGACGACGCTGAAATGGCGTGGCCCATTAATCACAACGAGAACAACAACTGCAACGAGCTAACATTAAAATTAAATTTGTATTTTATAACAGCGAAATAGAGTCAGAGAAAGAGGGAAAACTAAGAAATACAATTTGGCTAATTTGTTGAGAAACAATGAATGCTCCACTCCTACTTGGCCTTGTTCACTGGCAAGTAAGTGGCACCAGGCGACGTTGCCGCTGGCGCAACGTAGGCAGCAGGCGCCTCCAGCTCCGAAACAACTGAGCCTCCATTGCCATTGCCAATTGAGTCCACACTAATGCCACCCGATCGGCGCTCGTCGATAAGCAGCGGCTGCTGCTGTTGCACCAATTGCTTCGAAGCAAAGTCAAGCACGGGGGCAACGCCGCCATTGTGTGAGATGGAAGAGCCGCCCAAGCGGTCATATTCCTGCTGGATGGTGCGCTGCGCATTGATGGCATCTTCGGGGGTGCGATATTTGACAAAGTGCACCTCAGGACGTTTGGCGCTGACGTGGTTCAGATTCTGCAGCTTGTTGGCCAGACTGGAGAGATCTCCCTGCTTGGTCAGCACATAGATGGCTGTCTGTTGTTCGGCCGCCTGTTTGGCCAGCGACAATGCGGCATTCTCCAGACCCTTGTTCTCGGGCGCACGAATGAAAGAGCACACGCAGATTGCGCTTTAGCGAGGCAGCCAAATCGCCGACACTTCTGTTGTCCTCAAAGTCAGCCTCGGGCGCTGAATAAGTAAAGAACTCTTTATTGAACTCTGCGTTGGCATACTCGGGCTGCTGCTGTTGATTGTTGTTGGCGTAGTCCACCGATGAGCCAGTTGAGCTGTCGCCCAGCAGTAAGCCACCCGAGACAGAGCCACCAGATAGCTGATTGGAAGACAGCGAGCCTCCAGATAGAGAGCCACTTGTCAACGAGCCGCCAGAAGAAGTGCTGCCAATGCCTGCACCGTAGTTGTAGCCACCCACATCTGCATTGGCGACTGCTGCCAGCAGTGAGAGAACCTGTCAAGAAAAAGTTCAGTTTAAGGTCGAATGGTATTAAGCGGGCCATTTTTTTAGTATTGAACTTACAATAAATCCGCGCATTTTATGTGTCGCCTTAAAATCCAATTTTTGGCTTGCAATGTCAAAGCTTTGTCACCTTTGCGTGATGGCTGCCTCGAGGTGTGGAAGGCGTATGATGTGGCCCATGCGCTTGATGGGCGTTTTTATAACCCGGAGTAATTAACCAAGCCCTATTCGAGCCACAGATTGCGCAGTCCGTGGCCAGCCGCGTGATTTTGGTTGCCGTTACCATAGCCAACGCTATAGCCATAGCCATCGCTAGTCATATTGGTTATTCGTCCGTCTCATCGTCGAGTATTGAAAATGACGTAAAATGCAAAAGCGACCAACTGTATCCGCCAGCGAATTAGTTTGCATAAATCAAAAACCTATTGCAAATTTCGCTGAATCGAATCAATGAATCGAAATAGAAAATGATAATGGAAATGGAAATGCAGATACAACAACAGTTGGAATTGTCATTGTGTGGCCAAAAAACGAAAATAAAACATTAAAGCTACTGTTGAGTGTGCTCGACTGTGAGATATCCGCTACCCATGTTGAACAAGAGCAAAACAGATTGGTATTATTTTAAAATATACCATTTTAATATATCGCTACTACTATAATATACCAAAAGCCATATTTGCTATATTGATGTAGTATGTATAACATTTAAAATATAACATAGAGTGCAAAATACGTATACCAGATTATCAGCCAAAACAACTAAGTACCGTAGTAAGTAGGCGTTTTTGTCCATACAAAGCAGGAATAAAAAACTATAGTTATTATTATTATACCAAATCGCTGCTAAATACCGTTTTCGATTTTTAGCGATTTGCGGTAGCTGAAGTATTTCAAACAAACTTGATCTGCGTGCAAACAAAACAAGTGCTGGCGAGTATATCTCTATCCCTTATATTCTCCATTTTCTATTCATACAGTTTGGGCTATATCTTCTCGTTTGTTGACGATGATCAACAATATATATCTTTATAGGGTCTTAGATGCCTCCTTCTGTCTGTTATATTCGTTTCCTAGAAGCACAAAGTTATAATACCCATCTACCCTATGGGCAGCGGGTATAAAAACTCATAGGCTACCGATGTGGGGCAATGCCAAAAGCCATCATCGATGCTACAGCATTTTGGAATTTGGCTCGGTTAGCCCTAAAAATTTGCATTGTTGGTCAGATTGTGGCAGCATAATTAATTAGTTATAAGTAGTTAATGTAAAACTCTAAACGCAGCAGCATATATATTACATGCATACACAAATACGCGCAACAGCCATTGATTCGTAAATTGAAATGTAATGAATACCTGCTAAATATTTTATAATGAAAGTCATCGATTATTGTCACAACACACACACACAGAAAGACAGACAGACAGTGGGAAATGCCTGTCATGGACCACAAATCAATGACCTGCCAAACAGTTTCGTTAACTTTTTACCACTGTAACCGTATCAATATCTGTGTATTTGTCATTTGGACAAATCAGATAACATTGCCATTTCGTAAAATTACAAACAGGGAAAAAAAACACAAAACAAAATATAATGTGTAATAAAAAAGACAACCACAAACAAAGAGCGTATTTATGCAAATTAATAAGCGCCGCTTGCGGCATTTAATAGTTTAGCATCATTTCAGCTTATTATACCCATTGTCTATTCAAACTATTCAAACGGGTATAATGCAGCATGGTAAAAAAAATATATTTTGTCATAGCGCGAAACAAGTTATTATCGTTGATTAGTCCACGGGGTATTTCTCAGTCAGTCGATATACAGAATTGATTTTGAATTTAATTAGTGCTAAACTATAAGCTAATATATTATAGCATTTTTTTGGTTTTTTTTGCAAAGTAAGGTTTCCTGTCTCATTCTCGGTTGATTTATTAATGAGTATTAAGTAGATGCTCGTAATATTGAGGGATGAGGCTAATTATAATAGAAAATCTAATTTTCGTATTAACATTTTTGTTGGCGCTCATCTTGTTATTAATATGATTAATAATCATAAACATTTGTGAAATGTGCAAATAATAAAAACAGTTGAAATGTTGTAAAACTAATTTATTAGCTGATCAATATACAACCCATAATCGCATAATTTTTGCATTTATTAATACTTAAATACATACAATATTTCTTAAAAATAGAAAGCGTGAAGTATTTCTTCGTTCACGATATAAATTGTATACTTTTATACAGTTTTATTAAAATGAAATTATCATTGCATAATTGTAGGCATCAGTGTTTATTTGTCCAACAGTGCCTGATAGCAGTTATCAATTAGCAGTTAATTAAATATTGATAAAAAAAAGAGTAAATTATACGGTTAATGTATTTTAAGAATTTCTGTTTACCATTATTACGAGGAAGTAAGAAAGGCTTGGACTAAATATAAATAGTTAACACGTCATCATTGGCGTTGGTGATGCTCACCAGCCAGCAAAATCAATAGAAATGCAATTAAGTTAATTACGAGCATATGTGTGTGCTCGAAAACTGAGTATCGAACATAAATATGTACATTGGAGAATGTGCGCAAGGACAGAGCTGGGGAGATACTCGTACCTAGCCTAAGTTCAACAGCAACATGCACGCTCATTCAACAACTGACGATTGACGATAAATGCGCAATTAAGCAAATTATCCCATTGCCGGCCACAGGCAGGCAACTTGAGCAGAGGCAAACAGCCACAACATAGCAACAAGGAAGCGAACAAAACAACCGCTTATTGCAAAATGCAGGAAATACGAATACGAATAGAGCCTGAAGGCAACTGTCAACATGGCATGAAACACGGAGAGGGGAATTCAATTGATGCAATATTTATTATCCATTAATCAGCTTGTGAAATGTACAGAACGAGAACTCGATATTCATTCAATGCATTCAAGTGGCTTAAATAATTTGCTGCAATCAATGTCTATTTTCTAAATTAATATATTTTCGGAAAATTGCAAAATTTATTGCTATCCTTAATTGCTAATATAATCGATTTACAATTATCCATTGTTTTTATATAGACCGGCAATGATAATTTTATGAATGGGGCAAATTGAATATTGAAGTATTAATAATGCAGCTGAAATACTTTCGCCATTCTATCACACAGCATAAGGCAATGTGCAAATGAGGAAATTAAATTGTGTTCAACCCCGGAGTAAAAGGCTGTTGGGTAATGAGTATTTTGTAATAACTGTCTTCCTCAATTGGGCAAAAGAGTCTATAATGTGGGTATGGTCATGCATATGTGAGTGCTTTAATAGCAATGCAAAATTGTTGAGCTGGCAGTCCCCTCTTTCTGTGTGCTCAGCCGCCGAGCCTTGTCGTGCTGTCTGTCTTTTGCTTCTTGGCACGCGAAAGCACTTTGCAGTGCATAAATTATTCAATGAACCGAAATGCCGTCACGAGACATAAAAAAAGCCTTTGCTGTCAGTGTCAGTTATATTTTCATGTCCATAGACGTTGCTGTTTGCTGTTGTTTCTGCCCTTGTTAACCCCGCGTCGACCTCAGTTGACCGAATTTAAAATCTAAACAATTCGTAGCATACTTTTGTGCGCTCATGCTTAATTTAAATGGTCTGGCATTACTATACTATATGCGAATAGAATAGACATGCGAATTAGCTGAGCTTCCAAAATGTCACGACTATACAATTTGCATTTAATACCCTGTGGAAAGGGCATTTGAGAAGCTTGCTTTTCCAGTTAGGCATTGATTTTCGCGATCCATTCAGACATTACAAGTTTTGGCACAGAAAAGTTGAGCTGCTAATCTGTTGGTTTTGGCTTGACCGCCACCCTAACTTGTGGTTAGTTGAACTTCCGGTTTTCGATTACAAAGGTCTTTTAATATAAGAAATTCATGGCATTTGGCACGTAGCTGTTGCTTTTGCTTCTGCTGTTGCTGTTGCCCTTGCCGTTCATTGTCTACGTCGATGCCGTGCGCCCACTTAAGTTGCTTTTCTTGTTTCTCGTGAGGGTCCTTGTTGTTTGGAAAATGGAGTGAATGGGCCTGGCATGGGCCTGGTTACTATATTGAGGCTTTGCTGTGTATATATTCTCATAGTTTGTCGGTTAGTGTGTGTTCGAATGTATATGCCGGCTGGCGCTTCTCAGTCATAAATTCCTAAAAGGTTTTGCTGTGATACCATACACTTTGTGTGCCCTGAGCTCATTTGCTTGCGTTCGAAAACTAAATTAAGCAGAAGCCTTTGCGGTCGATAGGCACATAAACTGGCAGCCAATAACAGCAACAGCAACAACGACAACCACAGCGACAACACAGCAACGGACATCGGACAACAGCAGACAGAAGCAGCAGAGACTACACGACATACCAATTAATTAGGCGTATTTCTCAAATTATCGCCTTGGGCATGGTGCTGTGATAAAGCTTTTCATGTCAGCGCCAAGTTAAGATATTCCATATTCGAATTTTATCTTCAGTTTAAACGACGAGACAAATAGAGAGATAGCGAGAGAGAGAGAGAAATTTCATAACTTACAAACGGAGTGTATAAATATTTCAAGTCTGTTTCGCCGGAGCCCGCATTTCCGCTTGATTTGCATTGCTTTCCAAGTTTGTTATGTTTTGAACTTGAGCTTCCTGCCACGGCTGCTCCTGATGTTTTCGCTGCGCTGCTGGTTGTTGCTTTTCCTGTGAAAAGTGCGCTGCATAAGGAATTTGATTAAGACAACAAGCACGGCAACTGTAATGCTAACAGCAATAACAACAGCGCTGAAACAGCAACAAGAGCCACGTTGATGATGTTCCAGATGCAGCTGTTGCTGTCGTCATTGGTGCTGCTGCTGCTTCCATTGCTGCGCTGTTGCTGCTGTAGCTGGAGCTGTTGCTGTCATGCTCGTCAACCCATTGCTGTCGAAGGCTTAAGCGGATATTGTGCATTTGTTCTGAATTTTGCCTGGCGTTTGTTTGTGCTCTCAGTTAAACTAGCTTACTGTTGATGTTGATGCTGTCTGCCAGTAACTGGCTTCCATTGCCGTTTGCTGCTGCTGCCGGTGGCTGTTGCTATAGCTGTAGCTGTTGCATAAGTTCTGCCCAGTGGCAAAGACGTTGCCATTGTTTGCTGCTTGTGCGTGAGAAAGCTCTAAGTAACAACAAACCCCACAACAAATTTGGCTCGGTTTGTCCGACTTGCGATATCAGCTATAATTAATATAGGAAGTTCGTGTGAATCGAGCACTTCGAGACTCTTTATCAGACCCAACTCCCTGTCGCTCTCATTCCGTTAAAGAGGTAAACTACATTTGAAGCTTTACGAAGGTCATTCTCCTGGTATGCCAGGTTAAGTAACTGTAGCGCATTCTGACATCCTTGCAAGCTATTTCGCCCACTTTCTTTCCCCGCCTGCCAACAAACGGCGGAAGGACTTTGAAAGTGGCACACAGACAAATACACACAGTAAATACACTCTACTGATACCTTAGTTGTGTTCCTGGGGCTCCCATCACATCCGTTGGCTCTATCTAGGGCTTTGTTGCTTTTGCTATTGCTGCAGCTCGAGTTTTTGCTGTTGCTGCAGTTGAAACGATATAATATTTAAATATAATTTTGCGCAAATTGTTAAGCACTTACTTCTGCATTTGAATAAGCTTTGCAGAAACTCGGCAGTACAAATGATTTAATTGCTTAAATTAGATGGAGGCAGGTGCATTGTCATTGCCGGAAATTTTAAATAATCCAGCAGTTTGTGTGAATGTCGAACTGGCATTACGAGTATATGACTTTCGGGCTTTAAACTAACACAGTTGACAATTGGTTTGCCAGCACATTGCAAGCATTAAACTTTATGGTCTCCACATTATTTTATCAAGTGCCAAGGCACGCACTCTGCGTACGAGTGGGCGAGTATGAAGGGCTGTAAAGATGTCGAGATGTCGGGGTTGCAGAGGTGGCAGGTAATTTCGCAGTCATTTTGCATTTGTAATAAAGCAACACGTCGTCGCAGACGTTGTCGTTGGTGGCTGGCACGCACGGCTGAGGTAATTACGAGGCCGCAGCCGTCGAAATCTCCGACGAGCAGCTTGAACTCATTTATATGCCGCTCAGGCTTCTTATCAAATATGAAACAAAGTCGTAAGGGATAATTGGACTTACTTGCACAATGTGTGCGAGTGTGTGTGGCTGCCATTTGAATAATGCAAACTAATCAGCCAGATCCATTCGAAAACAAACTTGGATTCCAGGCATTAACACTTTAAATTCGAAATAACACAAAACATTACTCATACGCCCCAGGTCTCTCAATAGTTGAAGCGAAATTAAATTAAATTCAAGTCAAATTATTGCAACCTAATGGCCCATCAAAGCAATTCAATTATTAGTTAAAATGACATTAATTGAAATATGGTCTGAAAAAATATTTGAATAGCTTGGAAAGCATCGTTAGTCAAGACAGTGTGAGTGTTCACTCAGCATTAATTCAGTTATTCACATACTCGTACGTCTACTCAAATTCGATTTGGTGCGTGTCCAGAATGTGTAAAAACTCTCCCTTGTTTAGCTGATGTTCATGTTTTCGCACATCAATCATAAAATGCAAATATTTACGATTTTATTTGTGTGCAAATTGCTGGCGTTTGGTACATTAAGCTTCGACACAGGGTCTGGCTTTCATGACTTTGCATGGGGCAGGCAGCCAAGTGACACTCACATCACCGCTTTTTATTTTTTGTGTGCATTTTCTGACCTCTCGTCGTGTTTTGTGTATTTGTATTTTGCAGGAACTCCAACCGCAAATACCGACGCCATATCAACGAGAATGCGCTGGGCATTATACGCAGCACCTTGAATAGCGGGGGCTTTGGGCCCCAGGCGCCCAACATGAATAAGGAATTGGGCATACCATCGAATGCCGGACCCATGAATCAGTTGGCCGCCGGCTATCAACGTCCGCTCTCGCATCCCGGCGGCGGCAGCGGGGTGGCTGCCGCTGCGGCCGCAGTGACCGCTGCGCAGCAGGAGAAGGGCATGTTCAGCATTAGTCAGCTAAACCTGGAGATAACGGAGCAGCATGTGGGCAGTAATGGACGCATGGAGATCACATGCCTCTCCACGATACCATCGGCGGTCGGACAGGGAGAGCAGTATGCCGATTACAAAACGTTTTCGGTCAAAGGTGAGTGGCACACAATGTGGCGTATGCGTGATATGCATATGCGTACATGTGTAAAACATACCATCAGTATTCTACCGTATCTACATATTTACTTTACGCCATGTAACATATAGTATAATGCCATGCAAACACAATATTTGTTTTGGGCGTCGCTTCATAAAATTGCGAGCAATGAGCTCATCAAAAATGCGGTTCGTTTGCACATTCGCCTGGCACAAGGTGGAGTGTGGATTATGATATTTTTTGGAAGGAATCTCGGTCGAATTTACACACAATATAAATTAGCATTTGCCGACTGTGGTTGCTGGGTTATGTGTTGCTTGTTGGGCTGAAAAATGAGTATGGACCCATTGTTATTGCGGCCGTTTCCTTAACTCATCATCGTGACTAGCACGTTGACAGCATTCTCTGGCACAGCATTCAAAAACAACAACAGAAGTCAACGGCGCGTCGTTGGCATTTTCAAATGTACGCCCGTAATTTATGTTTGTGTCGTTGACTTAGTCGTCATCCAGTCATTCCGCGCCCATGAGCACTCTGTGTGTGGGCGTGTCACGTCTATTCTGTTTGCCTACGTTTAATTTTCGCTTAGCTTCACTCGCTCGGTACTCGTCGCTCGGTGCTGGGCCACTGGGCGGACAAACAGAACTTAATTTATATATTTGTTTGTCTGTGTTTGCCTATGCGATACGAGGAGCAAAGCCGTTGACTCCGCCACTGTTGTAAATTGTCTCAAATTGTATGAAATAATTTACACATTACCAGGCTCATGACTCAAGACGGTCGTTGGCCGTCGCCGGCGGCGGCATCGGCTTCTCACGGACTTTGTGTCTCTCTCTCTCTCTCTCTCTTGGCTTTCTCGGTCTGCTCGTCTGTTAACTGTCCTGTGAACCAAGGGGCGTATGCGTGTTATTTATGTTGCGTGAAGTGTGTCGTTTGTTTTGGCCACTTCACAGCCAAGGATACTCCACTCCCTAATTGTTTCTTATGCAGCCTTTAGGGCTTACCATCATTTTGTCGTTTGTCGCATTTGCCTCAGCCGCAAATGCTCGTAATTGACTATTTAAAGCGAAGGAAGGACTCATTTGGAATGAAGAGTCCTTCGATCCGCTTTCGATTAGATATTCGAACTATTTCTGGTTGCTTTCTGGCTGCATTTCTTACGTTCTTGGCTTTGGCCATTCACTTTAATTCTCCTTTCAGTGCTTGTTTACAAAAAGTATGCTAGTTTTTCATTATTTATATCCGTCTGTAGCTCTTCTTGTCAATCTGTTTTGCTTTTTCTAAAGTTCTCTGTCCATTGTTGAGCTGTCTTTTAGGTACTCTAATTAATTTTACAACCTTGACCGCCAGCCCCTAAACATGTCTTTTTTTTTTGTGTCATCCATTGCATTGTTTTTGAGTTTCTAAAGCTTTATTTATAACGTTCGTTTTGTTTACGATTTGTTTTTGTTTTTTTGTACTTTACAGTGGAGGTTGAACGATATCAGGTATCTTCCACGTCGACAGCACCACCAAGCATTGGCATGGCGGCGCTCGGAAATGGCAACGGCCACGGAAATGAGACCTCGGCCGGGTGGAGAGCGCGTGGTGTTATCCTGACGCATCTGTGGTCTCTGGCGCCACTGCTTGTGTTCGTGCTGCTGCCACTGGGCTACTAAGCAGCTATCTGCAGCAAAGTACGGAGCTGCTATTAAACTGGAGGAGAGAAGACCACCGACATAGTAAAAGGTACAGTAATCCAAAACCAAGGACACTCACTGCAGCGACATTAAGAGGAAGAGCAAGGACAACACATGCAAGATAGCTTTTACATACACACACACATGATGTGCACCAATTTTTCATTTATTTCTACAAAGGCTACAAATTAGCCAGAGTATTAAGCAGAAAAGGCAAAAAGAGAAAACTATAGAGCGAGTGCATGAACAATAATCATTTTTTCGGCTCGTCCTGGCTAGCTAATTCCCCACAGTTTATTTGTAAATAATTGCAAAGCTGCTGCAATAAACGAACGAACACAAAAACACAGAAGAGAAATATTTGTAATTAAATTGCAGTCATTCTGAAAACGGAGACAATTTTTGTAGCATAGCGAATTTTTGTATAGTCAATTGAGCATTCCCCAATGAAGTCCCAAGGAAGTGCTCCGACTGAAGCCATTGAGAAAACTGAAAAGTGGACAAGGGAATTGTTTTGCTTTTCGAAGGTCAGCCACAGTTGCAGTTGGCGTTTTCGACCTAGCCAGAAATTTTTTGCAGTGAAAAAAATACAAAAAAAAGGAGAAAAAATAGATGAGACCACAAAAACTATATTGGAAAAGTTTTTGGAGAACTTAAGCAGCCATCAGCAGACTGCTTGGGCCAATGTACCTAAAAATGCAAAAGAAAAGTTATGCAAACAAATGATATTTTTTATGGTGTTGTAATGCTTTCGCTACTGAGAGAGAATGTTGAGGAGATATTGATAGAGAGAGATGGCAAATTTAAGGCTAAGTTAAAGGCAAAATTGAATTTAGGCCCTAGAAACAAAAAGTTAATTAACCCCCCCAAATGAAGAAAATTAAATGTTTAAATGTAAAATAATTAGACAGTTAAACCAAGAAGCTTACAAATACAATCAGTGTTGAAAACATTTTGAGACAACAACAACAAGAACAAAACAAAAAGTAAAGAAATGTAATGGAATGTAAAGAAAAGGCGTTGAAATGAGCGCAATCTGCGGCACGTGGCGAATCTAGAAAAGGGTCAACCCGAATGGCTGAACTCCCTTTTTTGCGATTGTCGCTAAAAGCCGCCTGTCCTCGTGCTAAACTTACACTTGCAATTACACCGCTTATTTATTTGTACTCATTTAGCCTTTATTTGCGCTCTGTAAATGGTAAATGGTAATTGTCGAAATGGATCGTCTAATAAATAAGAGTACGAGTAGTTAGGAAATTATATTCATTTTGCCCTTCGCACACTTTTCGTTTTCAATTCTGTTTTCGGTCGTCGTAAGATATTTATATGTATGTATAATCATTGTGTATGGATATATACATATATATATATATACAATTTACTAGGATATTTTTCAAACGCGCTTTAAGTGTCTACTGCTAAACGAAAATCCTCTTTAAACGCGTAGCATACATTGTAACTAATTAAAATACTTATGTATAGTCGTTAAGTCGGACAAGAACAAAAACCAAACACACACAAAAACCAAAGAGCACAGCGCAAAGTAAATATGTGTAAAGCAAGTAGCAAACTAGTCTATATAATAACATACACTATATGTGTGTGTGCATCATATAACTAGCTGTTAGCAATGATTTTTAACTTCAAAATCGATGAAAGCTAAAGTAAAAATCGATAATATATGTAAATTATATATATATGAATATTACGCCTGCAAAACATTTTCCTACAGTTTGATGAAATAGCTAAACTAAATTAAATTTAATAGAGTCGAACAAGTTTCGGCGCAAATAGTTGAAACATTTTCTAACGGTTGTTCAAAAAGGCATTAGTTTTACAATTAAACATTAAACGAAAAATGAAAATTCAGATTGAAAAATGTAAACCCTTAGTTTCAGTTCAAGGTATCAACAGCGTTTGGTGCATTGATATAAACTGAATGCTTTATTGAAATAACAACATACAAACAATACAATTTTTTATAAACGAAAACGAAATGATAAATGCAACTTACAAGAAGTATATACTCGTAATTACATACAACATGGTATAACAAAGTTCATATTATATATAAAAAGATATGGCTAAAATGTCTTATGCAGGTATTGACGTCTTCCTATGCTACGCTGTCTATTATTAACTAAACAAATAATTAATAAACAAAAATGAAAACATTTATAAAATATACTATAATTAACTAGCTAATAGGTATATTCTAATATATGCAAAAATAAGTACTTACATGTGTATATTGTGTGTGTTGAATTGATAACATTTGCAAGAGAATGGTCGAAATGAAGTACACTCAGATTATACAAAGAAAGTATATAAGCTTTAACTATAAATGATTTATTTTAAGTGAGAATCTATGGACTTTTACTTTTTCCATTTGTGTTACAACACTTTTGTTTTAAGTTCATTCATGCAGAATTCATTACAATGACGTGAATTAGTTTCAAATTCTACGGGCAAATGTTTCCCACCAATCTATACCCTCTACTTTCCACTCCAATTCATTTCTCAATTCATTGCATACAAAACGTACATACTCATAAGGAATATTTGTTTCAAAAAACGAAACAATCTCTTACTAACTCAATATCTACCTATCATACTCGTACATTACGTGTAAATCTGTGTGTTGTGTCTCGAATCCATTCATCCAATATCTGTGTGTTAATGCTTTAATTCTACGGAAGTAAGTCCATGCACTGATCCAAGCATGTTAACATGTACACATGTCTAATTAAGCGATGACCGATATCTATATCAATATATATACATACAAAATTATATACGACATAACTCGTTAAAAAAAGTTCTATGAACATTTGAAAATTTAACTGTCACAGCAATTCGCAAAACATATCATAAATGTTGTACAATTTTCTGTGTTAAAGTGGAAAAAACAAAAACCAAAAAAAAGAAGAACGATATATTAAAATTGAATAAATCATATAAGATATATGTTTATGCCTTGACAGGTGTCTTTAAGAAATTTGTCCAAACTTTCCCGCAAATACTATCAGTTAAAATTAAAGGGATGTTATTAACACCTAGAGGTCATTAAAGTATTTGACGGATAATTTAAAATTGATCTGCATCTGAACACATATGAAACCACAAACCGCAACAAAAATCGAGAGACAATGGCAGCAATTAACAGTAAAGCATCAGAGTGGGTGGCAGACATAATTGCAATTAACATAATTTAATAAAAATTTAATTGTTTAATTGTGCTTTTTGTAAAGAGGCACCAATATGCAAATTAACATAAAGCAGAATAATCATTGAATATAATTTCACACACAGCAACATTGATATGAAACACACAAAGAGCATTTTGTGAACTCCGAATGCGCCTACTTTACACAAATATACACAACAAACAAAGAAAATAATATATATATATATATATACTCACTTATACATATGCACATACTTGTATTTTATAGTATGAAAACAACATTTTGAAGTGCATTCAGGTTATATTTTTGTAATCGAAACATCTGGTACCTACATATATCATTTCACTAACACGCATCAAATTCTTCCAGTTACACATATCATTGCGTATTAATCCAATACACTTTAACATAGTATATACATACATTCATACATATATCAAAAGTGTGAAGGTATATAGCATTATAATTCCAATTAAATTAGTTGAAAACAATTAACTCAGAGTTTGTTTTACACACTCACACATAATGAGAACACAGCGAAATATCGCAGATATCATTCATTGTTTATTTATTAAATATTTAAAGTAAAAAAATATATATGATATACTTATATGCATGCTTATACACATGTGAGAAATGTCATTAATTTAAAAATTAATTTAAATCAATTCGTTGAGTTATCCTTTGTTGAATATATTGTAATAAATATTGTACTATAAACTAAGGTATAGGTAAATAGCTACTAAATGGCTGCAATGCGGAGATTATTGTACCACAATTAACAAGTAAATTAAATAATAATTAAATAAAATAAATGAATGAATATTTATTTATAGATAAAGGCATACCAAACGACGCATCAATGAGGCACTTGTAAAAACTGCAACCTATGCAAATAATAAATAAATAAATAAATACTTATATACAATGAGTAACTTATGTGTATGTATGTACTTATTATTAATACATTAAGTGCGTAGTATATACGAATAAATGTGTACAATTCAATGGCTACCAAACGAAAACAAAAACAAAAACCGAAACAGAATAATACTATTGAAAACCAAGCAAAACAATTACAATTCAAGAACAGAAGAAATACATTAAAATTCAGCTCTTAATATGACGCCTACTGCTTGGCTAGTCAACAATTGAAAAAAAAAATCACTTATAAAATACGAATATGATTATTTGTGGTAAAATGAAGAAACTAAACATTACGAAATAAATGTTGAAAACTGAAAAGGACATCGCGTTTTATTCGACCGACCCGCAAACAATCGAATAAGAGGCTGCTTAGCGAGGTTTTCTCAGACAAGAATAAGGAGCATCAACCACAACTAAACACAATACACAAACAGTTACGTAAGATTAGGACAAAGATAAGAGATGATGGGGGGGAGTAGAGTAATGTGGACTTGGGGACACACAAACTTGTGTAACTTTGAGTTTGATGAATATCCTTTTAATCCTTTTAAATGTGCATGGAAATTGAAGGAGGAGCTCAACAATGAAATGCGTAAACAAAGGCAAACAACGTAAAGGACGTAAGGACACATAAGGTCAAAAGTCTGACAAAATTACAAAGGGAAAGCGAGCAGCAGAGTGCGAGCAAATGTTGTGCAATAATCAACGAAAGGATAAACTACGAAATAAATGGCGAATCAAGGGTATCTTGGCCATAAAACACATCCGGCCAGGGCCACAGACAAAGTCGAAGCTTCTTTCTTTTCTCTCCTCTTATTCACCATCTGTCTGTCCTCCAGTCTCTCGTGTCTGTGTCTGTTGTCGAGCTTGTCCCGTTACGAATACCCAGGGCGATACAAAGGTGCAACGAGACTGGTTGCCTCATTACGGAATCAAAGCCGTGGGCTGTGCAAATACATGAGAATCGAATGAGTGTATGAGAGTGTGTGAACGTGTGTATGTGTGTGTGTGTGTGTGTGTGTGCGATGCCACAGATGTGCTCTATCGATTGAAAATTTGTGTGACAGACAAGTGAGACAGGCAAGCAGGCAGGCAGCAGCATGGCAGTGTGGCAGGCAGATGGCAAGTTTGAATGGGAATGGGCAATTAACGCCTGGGCATCAACTGATTTCCTGTGGAGGCAAACCATCAAAAGGGCTGCCTACTTGGTGTCTTGATTAAGGTATAAATATTAAATTAGCTACGGCTATCGTAGCCGGCTGCACAGCTTTTGCTGATGTTGCTGATGCTGTTGCTGTCGGTGCTAGTCATACTGCTCTGTGGCTGTGGCTGTTAATGAGCCTTATCTGAAAACGCAAAAAGGCAAGCAGGAAGTGGTTTCTTCTACTTCGTAGTAGTATGGTTCGTAGTTGGAACCTCTTTGCCATTTCCCGTAAGTTGCTTAATTATACATGGCAGCGCCTAAAAGTCGACTAATTGATATGCAGCAGCCAGAGAATTCAAAGACCCAGACGCAAAGGGGACACAGAGTAAGTGGCACAGTTAATGAGCCAAAACTGGCAGCATGTGTGCCAAGTTTCGACAGCCGAGCAGTCGAGCAGTCAAGCAGTTGCTTTGCATGCAAAACATTGTATTGGCCTTGGGGGGCTGGTGAAGAGCCAAACGAATAACTCAATTTTCATAGAGTGGCTGTTGCACATGGCAAACCAATAAACACTTTTTGCAACAAACTCCAAACTGAGCCCGCAGCAGCCGCAGTAGAAGCGCAGCGACAGGCGAACAGGCGAAACTTTCTGACAGCGACAAAATGGCGTACAACTGCCAACTGCATTTGTGCCTCGCCTCTTTTGCACCTGCATGTGGTTTAGTTGAGGGGTGTGACTGGGAGAGGATCTCAAGGAGAACGTCACATAGAAGAGGGAGGAGAGCTTTACTGCCGGAAGCGTTTACCAAATTAACAGCAGTGAGTGGCTGCAACTTTGCTGCAGCTGTGGGGCAAAGAAACTCACTCACTGACACACCGAGGCAAAACAATAACAGCTACAATATGTCTCGGGAACATTTCAATTTGTGCGCCAAACAAACACACATACGCGCAAACACACACATTCGCAAAATTGTTGCCTGCATGCGGACAAACGCCAAAATATTTAGTTTTACAACAAAACTTTTGCACAGAGCTCGCACAATCGCAAAAATTGAAAAGAAATATTGGTTAGCACTGGCGACGCAATATAGCAAACAACAACACAAATACGGAAAACAGAAAAAAATGCCTCAAAAACAACAGAAATAGAAACTGAAAATAAAGTTTTTGTTTTTGTGTTTCGTGTGGCAAATGCATTGGATTCTGCCTTGTGTTTCGGGTTTTCTCTGTCTCACCGCAGCTGTCAGCTCATGTGACTGAGAGCCGCACGACGCGACGCTAGCTTTCACTTCTCTATTTCTCATCTCTTCTCTTGTTTTGTACACATATTATTCCAGCGATTTGCAATCGGTCACAGCATACACAGTTTGTATGCATGTGATGGAAACTACTCGGTGGGAATTGCATTCGGAATCAGAGTGAAGAATTCTTGTTTGGGCTTTTCAAGTCCGCCTAAAAGCATGCTACAATTATTTTTATATGTCTCACGTATACGTGACATTGCCACATTGCCATATAACGCATTAAAATAGTTCATGAGCTTAAAACTATAATTAAACTGAAGTGTGAAGAAATGAGATGTTGTAGTTCTTGTTACTCTTGGCATATTTTTATATATTATTTTAATGTTTCAAGCTCGTAGCTATGCATTTTAAAGTTGAATGCGTTGAAGTCCCGCAGTGTTTCTGAAGACTCTTGACACTGGACTATGGATGAAATTTTCTTTTCTTAAGAATTATTTTTTATTTATTTATTTATTGAAGTGAACGATCATTTAAAGTGAAGATGTTAATAATACAAGTTAAAATCAGCTGCTTAAAAACTTATTGTTGATTACAAATTATGTTTGTCAAAAACCTTCTTATTACATTAAATGTTTAAATTTCAGTAAAGATAATATTTAAAATCAAAGTAAATACTATGATATTTTGTAGTATATCTTGAAGCTTTCAATATTTTAAAATGTATTTAATATTTGATACCAACAATTCCTGCTACTACAAAATCAAAGCTAGCTAGTAGCTACATCAACAAATCTTAAAATTGAAGTTACTAATTAAAAATTAAAAATAGGTCATTTATCCCATCGTACAGTGTTGATAGTTGAGCGCGAGTTGAATGTCGTTTTAATAATTTATTTTGTGTGCTCAGCAGGCTGCTCATTAACGCACACACAGAAAGAGCGAGAGAAAGACAGGCTGAAGCAGCAGGCGACCCTCAGACATACATACTCGTCGTATATGCGAGCATTTACTAGACAATCTGACGCTGAGCGGCATCGGGTGCGGGGTATAACTCATGAGGCATCAGGCACATGAAGCACGCACAAAGCACGCACTTGGCAGTCTTGGCATCGAGTTCGCCTCTAGGTTGGTCTGTTGGACTGTTGCCTGCCGCATATCACCTTAATTACAGGCAACAGTCTGGGTGCAGTCAGACGGCAAAAGGAAGGCAGGCAAACGGCTTTTATGGTTGGGCTGTCATTGCCACGCTGCTTCAGATGTTCCCCGCGTTGCCGTCAGGTACGTGCCATATTGTCGTTGCTGTTACGCTTTAGCGATTTGCCACTGTACTTGCACAGTTGCCAAACGGATTCAGCTTGCACTTGACTGCTGATAAGCGTGTGATTTCTACACACACACACAGACACTCTCATAGACATTTAAGCCACACACACACAGACACATAGCTGCCACCATGGCCATGAATACATGCGCCGTTGAATTGCGTTTATGCCGGTTTTATGTTACATCTAAGTGAAATTTAAGGACTCCACTCAACAACGTTCTAAATCCACTGCATAGTTCATATGAGTCGGACTGGGCAGCGCCGCAGGTACACATACATACATATGTTTGTACATACATAGGTGCGGCGGCTATTCACATGATGAGTTTGCCTACTGCGGAAGCAGGAAGCTATCAAGGCAAAAACACACAGTTGCCCACACACACACACACACACACACACACACACACACACACAGACGAGAAGAGAGCATAACTGCGTTCAGATCAACAGCCAGCACACTGTTGGCCATTCGCAGGTGCTGCAGGACGTTGCCACTTATTCCAACCACAGATGGCAACGAGCTACAGTTCCGGCCATTGTACGAGTGCGAGGCAGCTTCGTTTCGATTCTAATAACTCCAATTACAAATGGCGGTTGGTTAAAACCCTTGTGCATATGTGAGTGCCATTTCGACTGTGCGTGAGTGTGTGTGTACGTTGGAAGGGAGGGCTCAACTTGTTGCGGGGCTTTATGACATGCCTGCCGCTTTATCCATGCTATTATTTCAAGGATTAACTGTGAAAGGACAACGCACGAATGCGCAGCCAGACACCGACACCGACACCGATACTAACGTCGCTGTCGACGCCGACGACGTCGTCGTCGCCATAGCCGTTGGGTAGGATTTGCTTTGCAAAACAAATCACACATAAAACGAGCAGCGTGCGAGAGCAAATGGGTTTGGGGCAAAGAGTGGGGTAAACTGAAGCATGTCCAGCAGCACAAAAGGATGCCCAATTAGGCCGCAATGAAAGTTTGCTGGAAATGAGCTTTCAGCTGTGCACAGACCGGACAACGACAGAGACACAGACACAGACACTGAAACCGAGTCAGAGACAGAAAGAAAGTGGCAAAGTCTCGACAAACCAATTGAGCACAGACTGAAATTTGTCAGCTAACAAATTTTATTTTTGCATGGATATTTACAAACTAGTTAACTTGATGGCATGCTTTTGTAGTGTATACAGATATGTGGGGGTGTGTGTGTGTGTATGTGATCAAATAGGAATGGTTACCGTCGGGATGGCCACCAATGCCAATGCTTACTTAACGCGGAAACGACGAAGTGCAGGTGGCAGGTAATCCTGTCCACCTGTCAGTTGCGATTCAGTCACGGTCGCTGGAGCTGCTTGTGTTTGCGATGCAAAATTCAATACTGGAGCGCTGCCCTCGTTGGAGATGCGGGACACGCCGGGCAGTTGATTGTATTGATTCTGAATAGCCAATTGTGCGTTGGCGGCATCCTGTGGGGTGCGATACTTCACAAAGTGAACCTCGGGCTTGTTGCTCGTGGTTGACTTGAGTGCGTTCAGCTGTTTGGCCAAATTGGCCACATCGGCCTGCTTGCTCAGCACATAGATGGCCGTCTCCTGTTGGGCCGACTGCTTGGCCAACTGCAAAGCAGCATTCTCAAAGCCTCGGTTTTCGGGTGTGCGAATGAACACAATGCGCAGGTTCTTCTTCAATGAATCGGCGATTTGCTGATTGTTGACGCCTTCATCGAACTGGTCCTCAGGCGCAGCATACGTGTAGAATTCTTTCTGGAATTCCTCAATTAGTGGCGCTGCCTGAGGCACAATGGCACCTTGAGTTTGCGTCTGGATTGGCGCCTCAATGGGCAGTGATAGTTGAGCCTCGCCGTGTTGTTGCTGTGGCTGAGCGATGACAGGTGCAGCAGCTTCAACGGGCAGCAAACCGTTGCCGGGCACAAACGAAAGTCCCTCGTCCGCATGGGCAACGGGCTGATAGTTGTAGCCCAGCTTATCGGCACTGCAGGTGGCCGCAAAAAGGCAAATCAACTGTGGGAAGCAGTAGGAATTAATATTGAACCATATTGTGGTAGCACTTTAGGGCTTACAATAAATCCACGCATTTTAGTTTTGGTTTGCTGTTGGCTGTTGGTTGAACGCACGACTCAAACTGGCAGGTGAAACTAATGCTGGGAGTTGGATGGACAAGCGCTTTTATAGGCGCAGTTTTTGAGCTGCAGTCGAAACGAATCGTATCGAATTGGATTGCGCCCAATCCCCACCCTCTTTGAAGAGATGTGGCGAGTGGCATCTGGCGACCTTGACAGCGCATGCGATATTAATTAGTTTTTTATGCCATTCCAAAGTCATTAAAGAGTCGCACGCATTTAAATATACGACTAAGCACACCACAGCATAGGCCTAGTCAACATCTAGGGCCATTTATCTTTGCCTCAACGCCATCACATTTGGATTTTGATTTAAATGCACTTTACGACACATATAAATATGCATGGATTGCCGCTTTGTAGCACTGCCCCATTCCCCCAATTCAAAATCCAAATGTTTGGCCGCATTAGGCCCCAAATAGACCCATCTGACGCACAGCCGCAGCTTAAACCGTAGCCACTAGTCTTGAAATTGTTGTTGAAAAACGAAAAAAACAAAATAAATAAAAACAGCTACTGATTTAAATTGTGTCGATGATATCGCGGCAGTCTGGCATCGGGTCAGCGCTAAGCTCTTAATTATAATTTTCATAATTTTCCCCAAAAGCTTCGCTTTTATCTTCTTCTCTTCGGTGCAGAGGGCGCCAATATATTCTGGCCAACGAGCAAATGAACTTTCTTAACTAATTTAAACTTTGTTTTTCTGACATTCGCGGTTCGCCATCCAACAACAACACAACACATAAATCTTTTCTCGCTTGACCGAACTGTCAATGCACTATGTTTGTATATAATTTCTTTGTTTTCGAAGAGTAGATTGTTCAGTAGATTCATTGCTTACAAAGATATTAATAACTTTGAACGCACACTTAAGTAAATAATGATATTATTTATACAGGAAGAAGTGCAGTGATAAAAGACATAATTCTAATAATTTTATGATTCAAGTTAAATTATATTTTACTAGAATTTAACACTCGCGATTAACATGACTTCTACATTTCAATATTAAATTACAATATCCTCATAATTGGTCGTTAAGACAAGTTTTGGGAAACTCTATCATCATGCTCTTGGTAATTACATAATTTAAGAGTTCGGGTAATGATTCATCTTTGGACTATGAAGGTGCAAGGTTATTTGGAACCAAAGACAGCTAATGTGGCTACAGCAAGCCAAACAAAAGGCCCGAAAAACTTAAAACAACAAAAACAAAAAAAGAGCGCAAAAAAAAAGAAAAAAAAAAGAAAAGATTGGCAACACGCAAACTTGGCATCTGGCGCTGGAATTTTGAGACGATGATGGTATGGTTGGACCTTGGACACACCTGTGTGGAAATTGCAGCAGGAGCAAGTCATGGGCCTCCAGGCAAGATTAAAGCAGTCGCGATACTTGCAGCACTTCACTCGAAAAACAAAAATAAAAAAAATGAACGGGAGGAAAAAGCTGGCAGCTTTGACGTGACTGGCAAACTTTTTGGCAGGCGCCACTAACGAGCTACGTTCTCTTAGGAACGAGTACAGGCTCTCATGTTGCTCAAAAATTCTCAAAACTAAAACTTGCTCAACAGATTTGCAGTGCCAGGATACCTACTGTTTTTAGGGCTGCACTTTTACTGTGCCACATGGCGCAAGTAGTGTGTGTGTGTGCGTTTGACCTTTGACACTAAAACAATTTGCGAAGCAACATGATGTCAGCCACAGTGTCGTCGTTGTCGTCGTCGTCAGTACCATGGCTGCCATAATTTAGTTGAAACATTCTTAAAGCACAACGCTTGTCGTTAAACTTGGCGGCCGACAGAAAGACACAGAGACGGATATCTTCATATACGTAGGCTCTGGCATTAAGCGTATGGCGTGGTGCAAGGAGCAGAAAGTTGGAAAACTGGGCAGGCTCAACTCCGCGTATAGCTCATTAAAAAGTTTGCCAGCGACAACGTCGACAGCAACAGACACATGGCTTAAGAAAATGTTTGCCTGGACGCGGCTCTTGACTGGGTTTTGTGTGGTGGCAGGGCTGAGCTGGGCTGTTCTGGGCTGGGGGAGTTGGCTGCCTTTATGGCTATCTAAGAGATACTTTGAGATAATCCGAAACAGCGCGAGCTCAAAAGTGAAATACTTCGTCTTGGTCCGCTGTCATTAATTATTCATAATACCAGGCCACAGATATACTTGTGTATGCATATACATACATACATATAGATAGATGGATGGACAGCTGTCAACGCTAGCAGCGAACGCCTTTTTGATTGAAATGTGTATAAATTTTAAAATCATTTTGCAACGCAAAAGAGAACCAAATTAGAAAAGACATTATTTTAATTACAAAACTCAAACAAGAAGATTTCCATTCATATATATGTACATAGTTCCACGTTCAAAAGGAAAACTTTCCAGCAAGACTAATTAAACTCGGTTCACAATGAAATGCAATTAAATAAGCACATCAGACAGCTAGCTCGATGTTTCTACTATGAGTTGACAAGCTGCATTCAACAAAATATTGATGACATTTATTTTCTATTTAATTTCTATTTAAATTTAGCAGTCTTTGGCACTAGCCCACATTTGGTTGAAGTCCTAACGCTAACGTTGACCAGTGGGTAGGTATTGCCGGAACAGTGCCTGCAACTTGGCAGTTTCGAGCTCATTGGCCTGCTCGTGAGTCTCATAATCGACGCCGCCCTTGGGCAAAATCTTGAACACCACCTGCTCCGATGGCTGCTGTCTGTATTGTGGCGGAGGAGGAGGCGGAAGAGGTGCAGCAGTAACTGCTGGATTAAGTTGAATGACCTTTGCTGTTTCCACCGCGTGGACACTGGTTTTGCCCGGCAGCTGATCGTAGCCAGACCTCAGACTATTTAGAGCACGAGTCACATCTTCGGGTGTGCGATATTTGACAAAGTGTACGCTGGGCTTGTGACCCGCCTGCTGCTCAATGGCTGCCCTCTGCTGCTCCAAAGATGCGGTATCCATTTGCCGCTGAAGCACATAGATATCCAGCGCATTTTGTGCCGCCAGCTGTTTGGCAGTTAGCGTGAAGAGATTTGTTTCTGGCGTGCGAATAAACACAACTTGCTGGGGAGGTGTGAATGCCTTGGCCAGCTGACGGGCTGCCGCCTGCAAGGGCAGCGACTGGTCATCCTCCGCTGGTGCAGTGTAACTGTAGTATTCCGTGGCAAGTGGATTGTGTTGAGCGTAATTTTCGCTAGCCGGCAAATAGGCGTTGTTCACTGCGAGGGCGTGACTGAAGCACAGGAAGAGACCAAGTTTCTGTGTGGCGCAAAAAGAGATGGTAAAATTAAATTTAACTTCTCCAATTTCGCTTTGCAGTCATCTTACCATTAAGGCTTGCATGTTAGCTGGATCTCGGGATCCACGTTTTGTGAAGTTATTTTTATATTCGGATTTGGTTTCGGTTGCGGTTGACGGGCTGCAGCGGATGATTTTTAACGCTTGAAGCTCAGCTCGTTTATAATCTAGTCACAGCAACAAAACCATCCTTATATACGACACAAACAACAAAACTGACTTCTCGACTGCGATGTCTTTGTTTTCTTCTGTTTGTGGCTTTTTATGGTCTTTTAAAAGATTTTTGCAAACTCTTTTGCTCTGGTTTTTGTATTTGCCTGCTCCGATTATCCATGTTAATGTCGCTCAATTTTGAAATGCAAATTTCTTTGGTTGCCATTTGGTGGCCAGAGACAAAGCCAGGCCAAATGAAACGTATGTGAATTTGACCTGCGCTCGACTTGAACTTGAATTAATTCGCATAAAATTTACAAATGAGCCCCCAATTTGAATTAGTTATCAAAAATGTTTCATATGCTATTTGCTGTCCACCAATATAGACAGAGCCATTTATTATGTCGCCCCAACACGCCCCGCCAACCACTTCGATAACCACCAAAATCAACGCCTAGGTTTCACTTTCACTTGAATTCGTTTTTATGATCGCGTTTTATGGCTTGCGATTGTGTTAATTTACACGTCATTTTTGATCATTTTTTTGTTTAGTTTTAGTTTTTAATAAGCTTACCAGCTAACGAGCCTCGCTCCAGATTTTAGCTGATAAGCCTCTTAGACAAAACGTAAAGCCCCTTTAAGTCTCCCTTGTGATCTGTGTTAAGAAAGAGCAGCAACAGCATTTATCGTTTATTGTGATTTTTTATTTGGCTGTGTCCAAAACTTGATACATCTATGACAGTCTTATGGATTTATTTTTATGTCTTAATCAGCTGAGCCAATGTCTTAGAAGTGGGCTCGCCGCTTACGCTTCTGAGCTGGCAGATACCTCCTCGATGGCGTGTCTGTGGGGAAAATCATACGACTGTTCGATCGATGTCTCTCATTAACACGAAAATCAATACGACGGGATCTAGCAGTACGAGCATCCAAGTCATAGGGACCAGGAGTCAACTGCTGTTGTGCCAAAGGCACGACGTTGCTCTGATCTCTGCCGTAGTCGTAGCCCTGATAGGAACTGGGTAATGGCGGCAAATAACTTGGATGTGGTGTGGGCAACAATGGGGTGGCTGGTGGGAGATAATATCCTTGCGGCGTCTGTGGCACCTCTGGTTGTGGCGTGTAACCTGTCGCTGGCAACTCTGGTGGATAATAGGGCTGTGGTGTTTGTGGTTGCTTGGTTGGGTAATAGGCCGGTTGTGGCAGCTCTGGTTGCGGTGGTAACTCTGGCTGCTGGGGCAACTCTGATGGATAGTAGCCTTGCGCGGCCTGTGACGACTGTGGCTGCTGCGAGTAACCCAACAATGGCGGCTGCAATGGTTGCAAGCTGTGGTCCTTTACTCCGCCGTATTGCTCCTGAATATGCTGCTGGGCATGCGCAGCCTCGGCATCGGTCCTGTATTTGACAAAATGAACTTGTGGCTTGTGTTTACGTTGCGATTGCAAAGCGGTTATTTTGCTTGCCAGTTCATTGGGATCCGTTTGCTTATTCAGCACATAGATGGCTGTCTTATCCTCAGTGCTCTGCTTGACCAGAGCATTAAGAGCTCCCTGAACTGCCTTGTTCTCGGGCGCTTTAATGAAAACGACTTGCAAATTCTTCTGCGAAAGTGATGATATCTTCTGCTCAGCTAAGTCTGCTTCCTCCGAAGAATCGTAGGGTGCCTCGAAGGCATAAAAATGCTTGTGGAAGTCCGCATGATCCTGATAGTGATCAGTTGTTTGACTATTGCTCAGCGCCGATTCCGTCTCATAGCCGAAAGCTGGACCATTCTGCTGATACTGGTATCCCAATTCAGCCGAGCAGATGGCTAGCAATGTAAGAAACTAGGACATTCCTTTATTAAGATCTGGTCAAATATTAAATCAGCAAGCTTGTAGGCTTACCACAATTTCACGCATGCTGTAATCACCACAAAGTCCAAAGTTAATTTGTCAAAAGCTCCACAAATCTTTCTGCGTTTTATAATCTTTGTTGGCAAAACTACATTACCTTATACGGATTAATGATGGAACAGTTTCACTTTAAAAGGTAAATAGTTCAATGTTGCCAAAATGATATATTACAACATTTGCCAAAAGTCAGTCAAAAGTGTTACACAACCAAATTATTATAATTATACGAATTTTTATTTCGAAAAATTGCAATAATAACTAAACAGATATGGATAACAATGGTAGAAATGCGTAGGAATCAGTTATGGTCAGTCAGTCTGGTTGTTGAGTTCATTGAGCTTATGCGCGATTGCGAAACAGTGATGAGGGCAGATACGAGTTCAAGGGCTCTTGAGCTGGAGCTGGAGCTGCAACAGGTGCTTGCGAGGCAAAGTTCAGCACAGGAGCAACGCCACCATCTTGATGAGAGGTGACACCGCCCAGTTGATCGTACTGTCCCTGGATGGCACGCTGAGCATTGACAGCGTCCTCAGGAGTGCGGTACTTGACAAAGTGAACCTCGGGCTTGTTGTTGTTGTTGGTGCGAATGCTGTTCAGCTTGTTGGCCAGATCGTTGACGTTGGCTTGCTTAGTCAGGACATAAATGGCGGTTTGTTGCTCAGCAGACTGTTTTGCCAGTGCCAAAGCAGCATCCTCAATCCCACTGTTTTCGGGTCCCTTGATGAAGATCACTCGCAGTGCTTTGCGCAGACCATTGGACAACTGATCGGCATTGGCAGGTGCTTGGAAATCGCCCTCATCGGCTGTGTATGAAAAGAATTCCTTGGTGAGCTCAACAGGTGCTTGGTAAGCCTGATCAGCAACTTGAGCGGGACCAGCAGAGATAGCACCGTTGTCTGCGGATGAAACGTAGCCGGATTGATCCAGGCCTTGATTATAGCCAATGTTGCCGGGTGTGAAAGACAGTCCAGAGTTAGAGTGATCCACAGGCTGATAGTTGTAGCCCAGCTTATCGGCGCAGGCAACGGCGATAAGACCAACGAAACTCTAAAGAAATACGAGTATGCATTAAAAGTCTGGCAATTTTTTGAGATCCTAGCAGTACTTACAATGAGGAGACGCATGTTGTACGGTTAAAGGGATAATACTTCCGAACTGTTGGGCGCTTCAAAGTGGAGTCTGTTGAGATTTGGGACGCCCACGCTTTATATGCGATATGGAATCGTATCCAAATGCTACGAAAATTTCGCAAACGATTAATTAGCGATTGATTTTTTATTACCTGTCATTCGAATTTGCACCACATTTCGTAGATGTCGCTATATGTCATTTTCAATTCGTATCTCACTTATTAGCCCAGTTTGTTGGTCTTTTTGCAGCTTCTCCCATTTCGTTAATTCGCCTCTTTGCCACTTTGCCATTTGCTGCATTCGTCAATCTGTCCGCATTCAGGGTCAAGACGAGCAGAAATTAAAAATTGTATAGTAGCTTCAGCTTGTTAAACAATATTTATTTAACCATTTAAATAAAAAAGAAATGTTATCAGTTGTGGAAAACTTAAAGCAAAACAACACAATTGAATATTATCTTAATTGAATTCAAAACAAATAATAACGCTTTTTGAAACTTTGTTTACCCAAAAAAGAAAAAGATTGGCGTATTCAAAACTTGTTTGGATTAGTCTATTGATGATAATATAGTGGTCTGATCCGGTTAGTTATAATTGGACTTATAATTATCAATTGTGAATCTTGAGAGTGGTAAAACTAGTCCATAGCAAAACTGTAGAAGTGTTGTTTACCCGAAAATCATATCAAGCGCATTAATTTAGTATAATTATTAAATGTTAGTTAAAAATCATCAAATAACAAATATTTCTGTTTTTTCTAAATTAATTTATTCTTTTTTATTAGTTTTATATGTATATTAAGGAAAGCTGAAATATTTTTTAGAGTATTGAAATAATTTTTTAAAGTAGATGCTAATTCAGATACGAAGATGTCTAAATCAGAATCGGATCGAGATACTTTAAACTATGCATATTTGCCCAGCATACATATGTTATATTCACTTATTTCTTTCACAAGAGTGGTTAGCGAATATGTTTTTAATGATTTTTCTAATAAACTTTTGTGTCTCTTTGTTGTGTTTTGTGTATGTTTTTTATGCAAATCGAGGGTAGTGGGTGCTCTTGAATGGAGCTACTATTGTCGTGGTTGCTATTGATATGAGTATTGTGTCTGTTGTGTCTGTTGTTGGTCTGCTATTGGTATTAAGTGTATAGGTATGTTGATTCGCTCGGTCGCTCTGTTATCATTCATACATAATGTATTGAACTGGCTTGGACTGGCCTAGTCAAGATAGTTCCGTCTTTGCAGTTGCCATAAATTTAGGTGCCAATAGTTTGTCTAACCTTTTACTTCACGCAGATTAACATTTTAATTATTATCAAAAATTTTCGTTGATTGTTTTGCGCCTTTTGTACAATACGCGTACACAGACAAAATGTAAATTTTTATTGGTTTCCACTCGACATCGATGGTATCATCACAATGCTGGAATTTTTATGGCCTGTAATAAACATTGAATGCTGCAATTTTTTGGGCAACCAACCAACTCTGAAGCATGGAAAATATATTCACGCTGCCAGCATCTACGACTTTATCTTTATCTCGCCTGACACATATATTGGCCCAGATACTAAAGTAAAAGAAACATTTGATATATCGTTTTTAAATAAAAAGTGTATTTTGAAGTATTTGACAAATCAATAGATAACAGAGTCAACAAAAAAAATTATGAATGGTCTTTGACTTAGTAACGGAAACGCAGACGACGCAGCACCGATGATGGCAGATACGAGTTCTCAGGGATCTGAGCGTTCTGCTGACGGAACTGTGGGGCCGAAGCGAAGTTCAAAGCCTTGGCAACACCACCGTTGTGGTTCTGGCTGGCTCCACCCAGAGAGTCGTACTGCGACTGAATGGCACGCTGAGCGTTGGCAGCATCCTCAGGAGTGCGGTACTTGACGAAGTGAACCTCGGGCTTGTTGTTGCTGTTGCTGCGGATAGCGTTCAACTTGCTGGCCAGATCTCCAATGTCAGCCTGCTTGTTCAGGACATAGATGGCGGTCTGTTGCTCGGCAGCCTGCTTAGCCAAAGCCAGAGCAGCGTTTTCCAGGCCACGGTTCTCGGGTCCCTTGATGAAGACAACGCGCAGACCCTTGTTCACTGAGCTGGAGGCACGTTCCAAAGCCTGGGGCTCATCGAAGTCTTCCTCGTTGGCGGTGAAAGTGAAGAATTCCTTGTTCAATTCCGATGAAGGAGCAGCATTGTAGTCGACGGGTCCATCGAATCCTGAGCTGCCGAGTCCAGAGCCGCCGAGTCCTGAGCCGCCAAGACCGCTCAGACCAGAGCCGCCCAATCCAGAGCCGCCAAGACCGCTCAGACCAGAGCCGCCCAATCCTGAACCGCCCAGACCGCTGTCAAGGCTTCCGAAGTTGCCACTACCGAGTCCGCTCAGAGAGCCACCGCCGAGTCCTCCAAGGGAACCTCCCAGGCTTCCACCGCCGATACTTCCACTGCCGCTGCCAGGAGCGAACGACAATCCTGAGCTGGAGTGTCCTACCGGCTGGTAGTTGTAGCCGAGCTTATCGGCGGTGGCAACGGCCACTAAACACAAGACGATGAAAGCGCGCATCTTTGGGGTTCTAGTTCTACTTGGAGCTGTGAGCACTGAATGATGTGGCCAAGAGGTGAAGTGCCATTTTTATACTAAACATACTCGCATACCCGACATGAATGTCACTCCCAGAACAAGTGTTTAACTACTATGCTAGAGATCAAGATAAGGTCCGCCCCATTATGTTGTCGAACATGTTTTTATTTTTGGCCTCTTCGATTATTGTCTGACCGCAACGACGCCAAAGGCGGCAGCGGTGGCGGTGGCGGCGGCGTTGATTAAAATTTGATGAACTTCGGTTTACAAAGAAAATTTTTATGCAAATCAGGCAACGGGTCTAGACGTTAGCTGCGCAGTCAACAGTGACAGCGAAGCCAGCTTCAGTATCAGCAGCAGCGATAGCGGCAGCAGCTCCAAATTGTTTAGCTGTTCGGTAGCCAAATTCTTTTGTTCACTCATTTTGTTATGCAAATCGTAGGCAACGATTGAAAGTGAAGCTCTGGCTAATGGCCACAAATATTTTTGGGGCCAGTATGCGAGAGCATAATAATATTAAATTGCTCAGCGCTACAGTTTTGGTCATTGTTTGTTTGTTGGCTACATGCAATTTGTCAGCCAATCCGATCGAAATCAATTTTTGGGAAAAATGCGTGGGACAATCGGACATCTGTTAATATAAACAAACTACATAAGTGGAGGGCAAACAAATTTAAATCGAAACGAATTGAATTGAATTCTCGAAATAACATATCAAAAACATAAAATGCTGTCAAAGAACTTGTTATATTTTTGATTTGCAAATTTTCATAAATAGTCATCGGCTCGCAATCCTCATTTAACTCGTTGAACTCGTTTGCCAGACAAAAGAGAAAAAACCCAAATCCGTTTTCAACTTCAAAAATTCAAATTCAAATCATTTTCATAAACTCAAATTCCTAAGCAAGAAAATGCTCATTCAAAAAATATGCAAAAAATCAAATTTTGTAAGAATTTTAGAGTGTTCAATCTCATGATGAAAGATAAAACACCCTGGAATACGACTGAAATTTAAATTAAAAAAAAAAGAGTTCTATTATATATAAGCACATAAATAATGATTATTATACTTTTATTGATAAATTGATAATAAAGAAAATACCTGCAAAAGATATTGACAATTTAAGAACAATTATATAATCTATAAGTACATATAGTATATTGTAATTGGGTATGTTTAAAATAAAATGCATAGGTAAATAATAGCAGATATATTGAATGGTATAATATTATTAGATTAGACTTTATTTTTATAAATAATTTTAAATATTAATGGATTATTGACTATATAATAGGATTACTGTAACAGAAATCATAAAAAAAAATATAGACAAACATTGTAAACAGTTATAGAAATCTCTATTACACGCTAACTACTTTAGAAATGCCGTAAAGTAATTATATATATGCAACGATTTACAGATAGTCACATCTAATATTGGTTTCGTTTGCGTCTGAATTGTACAAAATTCCCAACCTTCTCAGTATATGTTATATGCTACAGGGTATTTGAACCAGACATCCGCCAAAAATAGGTATTTAAATATTTTAAGTAAACAATTTTATTTTCGAAACAATAAGTCAACAATAACAAAGATATTTTTATCGATTAAATTCACAAATTCTTGATCTTAGTTTACGATCTTAGAAACGCAAACGGCGCAAGATGTTTGCCGGTAGATAGCTGCTACCTGGGGTGACTGGGGGAACGTATGAGGAGATGGGTGACGTGGCCTCGGGCTCAGCAGCCACTGGCACGGCATCAGATGCAGAAGGGAAGGATGCGGGAAGGGATGATGGAATGGAAGCGGGAGCGGGAGCAGAAGCTGCAACTGGTGCTGGTTCGCTGGCAAAGTTCAGAGATGAGGCAACACCGCCATCCTGCTGCGTGGATTTACCGCCCAGCTGATCGTATTGCGACTGAATGGCATGTTGAGCATTGGCAGCATCCTCGGGAGTGCGGTACTTAACAAAATGAACTTCGGGTTTGTTGTTGCTGCTCTCGCTGCTGGCTCTACGGATATCGTTCAGCTTGGTGGCCAGATCGTTAATGTCGGCCTGCTTGTTCAAGATGTAGATGGCGGTCTCCTGCTGGGAAGCTTGCTTGGCCAAAGCCAAAGCTGCTTGCTCCAAGCCACTGCTGTCGGGACCCTTCACGAAGACGACGCGCAAAGCTTTGTTCAGAGATGTGGAGACCTTCTCGGATGCAGCTGGATCGACGAACTCTTCCTCATCAGCCGTGTAGGTGAAGAATTCCTTCTGCAACTCAGGCTGAGCAGCGGCATAGTTGGGCGCATCGGCAGATTGTTCGGCAATCTGTCCACTTGGCTGGAAGCTGGGCTGTGCGAAAGGCGACTGTGAGATGCCGAAGTTATCAGAGCTGGCGGCAGGTGCAAGTCCAGCTGAGAACGATGGCGACAAGCTGCTGGCCGATCCACTTGGAGCGAATGAGAGTCCGGCGTTGCTAGGTTCAGCGGCAAACGAGGGCGCTAAGTTGCTGGCTGAACCACCCGGTGTGAATGAGAGGCCCGAGCCTGAGTGAGCCACAGGCTGATAATTGTAGCCCAGCTTGTCAGCGTTGACCAAAGTGGTCGCCAAGCAACAGCAGAGGATAACGGAGAAGTGTCGCATGTTCGAAGATTGAGTTGACTGAAGAATGTGATGCCCTGGACAAATAACTCGATGGTTTTTATGCTTAGATGCTATGTGGAGCATTTACCGTTATGCAAAACGCCTGAATAAAATGGTCAAATTATGCAATAGTTTAGTTTAGTTCCGATCTCGACTACCGGCTAACATAATTAAGTATGCAGCCGAAGAACTTGATTGCGATAGCCTTTCCGAAATGCGATACGGTCCACTGGCAGTCTTGTGGTAAATCGAAGAAGATCTTGATATCGTTAGCAGTTAAAATCAGCCAAGCAGCTAGCCATCGATTTGTGGTCATAAATATCATATTAAATTCAATATTCTGCATTTAACAATAATTTTCATTATTCATCTTTTCCGTTTCTTCGTTCGATGGAACCTTGAAGCATCGTATCTGTTTATCTCCATAATCAATATACCAAACTTAGCCATAATAAGTCGATGCTTTTGCTTTGGAACGGTCGTAAACCAAATTGGGCGCGATTTACTTGCCTATAATCCGAGTATGTGCAATGTGACATTCTGCTGTCGTCATTATAGAGATGAACGGGATGCGAAGTGTTAGCCAAAATCGCTCGAAAAGCAAACAAACATGCAAATGAGGCGTGCCCAGTCCTATTATTCAAGTTGAAAAGCATATTTTAACGATCCGCGAAATTATTATTACCTTTTGGCGAAGCTTTGTCGCGGCTTTTTGCTTTTTGGTTTTAAACGTTTGCTTTATGCTAATGTTGCGGGTGGAGGCGACCTTCCACAGCCGGCAGTGGATGTGAATGTGGATATCGAATGGCGCCGGAAGTGCCAACGACGATTTCATCGCTAAAAATAAACTCCAACTCCATCTCTATATCGCTATCTGATTGTTTGCATATCGATTTGCTAATTAGCCCCTACAACTGCAACGCGATGTCAGCACCAAATAAGATAATTTGATAATTGGACATTTAATAAATTACTTGGCGCCGCTCATTTAGTAATCAAAGCCAACACTACGCTGTACTTCCCTCATTTGCATCGTTCGAGTTCATATGACTCAAAATCCAAATCAAAAAAATAATAATAATAAAAAAACCTGCATTCACAATGCGCCAATCATAAAGATGACACCGTTCATTTTATTATATTATTTATTACTAATTTAATATACAAAAAACCATAATCTGCCGATCGTTATGATAACATATTCGCATCATGGCAACACCAAAACTGCAGTGCTTAGCACGTCTTTTTTGCACCTTTTTTGGAATTTGCAATATTTTAGCAACTCTTTTGTCTGCCACCTGCATTTGGTCTTTATAAAAGTGAAGCCTGCGATTCATCAAATCAGAAACACCACATCGTTCAATTCAACATTATCTTAAGCAATCTTATCCAAAATGCGTGCCTTCATTGTCCTTTGCCTTGTGGCTTTTACTTGTGCCGATAAACTGGGCTATAACTATCAACCTGTTCAACACTCAAACACAGGATTGTCTTTCACTCCCGGCAGTGGTCAATTGCGTGGACTTGGACTCGGCGATGGCTCCCTTGTGGGACAGGGTAGCGACTCCATCGACAACTTTGCTGCCCCAGGTGGCTTCAACCCTAGCTTCAATGGAGCTAACCAGCGTGCTCAACCAAGTGGAATTACCGGTGGTTTCCCCGGTGGCCTGACCAGCGAATCTCGTGAGGCTCCAGTCGCCTACAACGCTCCTGCCCCAGCTGCTGAATTGGAAAAGGAATTCTTCACCTACACTGCTGACGAACAGGACTTCGATGAGCCCCAGGCCTCTGAACAGGTGTCCAGCGCATTGAACAAGGCTCTGCGTGTTGTCTTCATCAAGGGACCCGAGAACCGTGGTTTGGAGAACGCTGCTCTGGCTCTGGCTAAGCAGGCTGCCCAGCAAGAGACCGCCATCTATGTCCTGAACAAGCAGGCCGACATTGGAGATCTGGCCAACAAGTTGAACGCCATCCGCAGCAACAGCAACAACAAGCCCGAGGTTCACTTCGTCAAGTACCGCACTCCTGAGGATGCTGCCAACGCTCAGCGTGCCATCCAAGGCCAATACGACCAATTGGGCGGTTCTTCAACCAACCAGGATGGCGGTGTTGCCAGCTCGCTCAACTTTGCCTCTCAACCCGCTCCCGCTCGTGAAAATGCCGCTGAAGCTTCCGCTCCTGGACCAAGCTACTTGCCAGCCAATATCCTGCGTCGTCTTCGATTCTAAATTTTGTTAAGATGTTCATAAGTTGTTCGTTTTTGTTAAATAAATAAATAAATAAAAATTGTTAAAAATAAGTTAAATGTGTTGTTTAGAAAGAATTAGAAAGCCGCAAAGTTATTGATACGAGTGCAATATACAACGCTTTTGATAATTTAAGCTTTCTGTGTTGAGAATGACTATATATGTATTTTCTATAAAAGCTTAACTTCAAATCAAAAGCTTTTTTCAGGGCCTGTGGTTTCGTTATATGATTGCGGATTCGCAAACTGTTTATAAGTTATGGTATGTTAATAAAAGTGACTATATATGTTCTATAAGCTTAATAAAATCTCTCAAGCTATAATTAATCAAAGCTACAAGCTTGTAATTGTAAACTGTTTATAAGTTTGGAAGATGTAAGAACATTTACTTCTTTAAGCTTATAGGAAATATGTTATCATTAACTACAATTTATATCTATAGCAGTTATTTATGCAGACAGTTCTTATATTACATTAAATAAATACATTAACCGACTTTACAAATTAGCATAGCTTGTGGCAATCGAATTTAATTGTATTTGGTTAATGAGTGAATATCAAAACATTTCTTAAATCATTGGCTTTTTATGCCTAGTTAGATACTCTACACTCAAGATATTATCTTCTCAAATTTACAAAGTGTGCATTGCGGACTTAATAATAGACAGATAACAAGGTTGCCTAAGAAGATTTTAGACAAGGCAAGTCGTGATAGGAAAATTAAGCACGACATTGCCACATCTCTAGAAGGAACTTGTTTTAGGCCCAGGGCAATAACCGAGTTATCAGAAATAGATTTGCTTCATTCACAGCTGAAACATTTCTTCCGGCAACTGTGAATTTCGGAATAAAGTGCTGTTTCGTCATGCATATTTTATTCTTAGCGGTTAATTCAAACGACTTATTCGGCATTCTGCCTTTCTTAATTTTTATTTTAATTTGTGTTTTTATTAAAATAAGAATTTGTATTTTGTTCTGGTGCTAGTTGAATGCGGATACCAGTATTCACTGCTTAGAATATGGATGGCATTTATGATTAGTATGTGCTAATTGGACACGGTGATATTTGTTTGGAGAACAAGTTCGATAGTTTCACAACAATTTCACTGGAGAGCTTTTAATATTATGATTATATGGTTATTGAGGGGACAACTTCATACAAAAACCGGTCCACACATTCCTGTCTGCACTCCCACAGAAAGTTGAAGAGCCTGTCTTTTTAGATAGTTTTGCATAATCGTTCCATAAGCGCAATACTTTGCATAAGAGACTAGTTGAATTATGTGCCCGTAAAGAACTTAAAATCTTTTGTTCTAAGTCCCGACCCAACTACGAGGGCGGTGTATAAAAGCTGGGGCGCACAGTCTCAGGATTCAGTCTAAGCCATCTGCTGTTTAGTACACACATCATCTTCTAGCTCACAATGCGTTTCCTTATCGCTCTCTGTCTGATTGGCGCCGCATGCGCTCAATACAACTATGGACAAGGATTTAACACTGCCTCCAGCGACAATACTCCAATTGTAGACTACGGCTCACCCAGCTATGATGGCGAGGAGAGCCGTGTCGGTTCATCATACGCCCCATCTGCCGGAGTCAACAAGGAGTTCTACACATTCGAAGCCGATGAGGAGGACTTCAACGATCCCGCTGCTAGCGAAAGGGCTGCCAACAGCGTGAGCCAGGGTCTGCGTGTGGTCTTCATCAAGGGACCCGAGAACCGTGGTTTGGAGAACGCTGCTCTGGCTCTGGCTAAGCAAGCTGCTGAGCAGAAGACCGCCATCTATGTTCTGAACAAGCAGGCTGATATTGGTGATCTGAGCAACAAGCTGAACGCCATCCGCAACAACAACAACAACAAGCCCGAGGTTCACTTCGTCAAGTACCGCACTCCTGAGGATGCTGCTAACGCTCAGCGTGCCATTCAGTCGCAGTACGACTCTTGGGTGGCCCCAGCCAGAACATCAACGGTGGCATTGCTCCAGCAATCAACTTTGCTTCCCGCTCCCCCGTCTCGACTGGTGGCAACAACTATGGCAGCAACAACTACGGTAGCAACAACTACGGTAGCTCTACTGGCAGCTCTCCCAGCAATTCCTATCTGCCCGCCAACATTCTGCGTCGTCTGCGCATTCGTTAAGAGGACTGTGAAGCCTGACGCTGTTATTTTTGATGCTGATTTGGCCAATGTCGCTGGACCGATTATTGTTATTTTCTGCATATTATTTGAACACATAATAAAAACGACAAACTGAAGTAAATCGAAAATTACACAGATCTTGTATTGTTTTCCGTATTTCTTGCCGCATTGTGCAGAGATATTGCATTTTTATGCTCATGATTTTGATTTTTATCATTTTCCATATAATAACATTTATGCAAAGCTGAGCTGTCCGGTCGAGCACGAATACAAAAGACCCAAGCTGCTGTTTTGTAGGCGGAAAAAAACATTTAGCGACGTCGTCGCATTGTGTTTAATGAGAAGCCACGCTGACAGCCTCGAAGACAGATTTGTATAAATAATAACCGTTGAGACAGCGTTAGACAGAAACCAAATAAACGTCAAACCAAGAGAACCTCAACAGCAGAATTCAAGATGCGTGCCTTCATCGTAAGTTTCTAAAAACTCCAATCTAAAGGATATGCTTACCAACTCTTTTCCTCACCAAACTAAGGTTATGTGCCTGGTCGCAGTAGCCTGCGCCGACAAACTTGGCTACAACTATCAGCCCGTCCAGCACTCCGGCTCAGGACTGTCGTTCACTCCTGGCAGTGGATCAGGAATCGGCTCCCTCGGTGGAAACTCTGGCTCCATTGGTGGCCTGAGCGGTCTTGGCGGCCTAGGCGGTGGTAGTGGACTTGGTGGTCTAGGCGGCAGCGGCGGACTTGGCGGTCTAGGCGGCAGCGGCGGACTTGGCGGTCTTGGTGGTGGCAGCGGACTTGGAGGTCTGGGCGGTGGCAACCTCGGCGGATTGGATTCCGGTCTGGGAGGTGGCAGCATTGGCGGTGGCTTGGATTCCGGTCTGGGTAACCTCGGTGGCTCTTCCGGTCTCGGCAACCTCGGTGGTCTATCCGGTGGCTCTCTGGAGGCTCCAGTCTCTTACAACGCCCCTGCCCCAGCTGCTGAATTGGAAAAGGAATTCTTCACCTACACCGCCAACGAGGAGGACTTCGATGAGCCCCAGGCTGCTGAGAAGGTGTCCAGCTCATTGAACAAGGCTCTGCGTGTTGTCTTCATCAAGGGACCTGAAACCGTGGTTTGGAGAACGCTGCTCTGGCTCTGGCTAAGCAGGCTGCCCAGCAGGAGACCGCCATCTATGTCCTGAACAAGCAGGCTGACATTGGAGATCTGGCCAGCAAGTTGAACGCCATCCGCAGCAACAACAACAACAAGCCCGAGGTTCACTTCGTCAAGTACCGCACTAATGAGGATGCTGCCAATGCTCAACGTGCCATCCAAGGCCAATACGATCAATTGGGAGGTTCCTCCCAGGCTCATGATGGTGGTGTTGCCTCTGCCCTGAACTTCGCTTCTCAAGGTCCAGTTCGTCAGGCTACTGCCCAGTCTCCCGACAACTCCTACCTGCCCACTTCGGTCTTCCGTCGTCGCCTGTAAAGAGTTCCTAAAGTACAAATTGGAAGTTGAAAGTCCTAGTCCTTATCCTATTTGTTGAGTAATTCTACTTGTTATTGGTTAAACCTGAATAAAATATTTCTTCGAATGTACATTTTTTTGTATTTTAACTGCAATAATTTTGAAATAACTTGAACAATTCATATTGTTTAAATTTTAAATTATTTTTTAAATCCTTTAGGAAAATATGTAATATTTGTATAATATTGTGCTTTCAAAATTTGGATTTACTAATGCTTCTTTGTTTACTTTGATAAAGGAGTACGAACACAAAGACTTGCTCGTAATAAAGATGTTTTTCTCAAAGAGACTAACAAAACATCTGTTAATAAGCTTCAACACATTCACATCGGCATGACATTTGTTAACCAATCTCTAAAAAGTGTGGCTTGGACGATAATCTATTTGAAGCCAAACTTGATCACCACCAAATTTAGAAGTCGAAGAAGTTGATTGATAGTGTATGTTTAATGCTGCAATATATTCATCAATGAAGTCAAATAAACAACATGAGCGATCTAAGATCTGACACATTTATCAAATGTCAAAAATTAAATGATTTTTTTATTCTAAAACATAATGCCATTTAAGAGATTTTTTAACTTTTACTTTTATATGCTTAAGGAATGACGTCTTCCTCTCCTGAAAATAGATTAACTACACAACAATATTAACTTTTTATTTTAAAATAACAATGTATGCCTAGTCAAACAGATTGGGGCGATATACATATTAGTATTGTCTCATAGTTTAAGAGTTTTGGCTAATAGATTGAAGAAGCGGCGTATCAAAAAAGACACTAAATGTACCCCTAATTATTGTGTTGATGTCATGGCAATAAATCAGTATCATAAGCACTTGTCAGCCGACATACTACACGAGATTGGCTAACTATTCGAACTGGTATTCAATAAATTAAATAAAACCCAACTGCATACATATGTCCTACATAAAACAAGCTCGTAGCCTTGCCGAGGAATTTAAGAAAAAATGTTTATTACATATAATAGATAATTATGACCCATCTTTATGTCAGCGATATGCATATAAACTCATTTCAATGTGCTCGCAACATATTAATTTTATAATTTTATATTAATTCTTGTAAAATTATTGAATAAAAAACTCGAAAATTTGAATAACCTAAAACAATCAGGCCCATCCGCAGTCACAGCCGCTGTCTATTGAAACGCAACAAAAATTCCAAATCGACCATAAAACCGTAGAGCCAAAAAGCTTTGTAGGCGGCAAAACACAGTGGCATCAAAGCGATTTCTATGCAAGCGAATCCAAGGCGGCGGTTTTGTTTTTATCAGCCTCGAAGATGGATTTGTATAAATAATAAAGATCGCTCACAGCAGAAGACAGAAGCAATTCGTAACTCGAAGCAGAAGAACCAACTAGAAGCAGCAAGAAGAAAACCTCAATATCTACATTAAAATGCGTGCCTTTATCGTAAGTAGAAGGTTCTCTACCTATTGAGCAATTAAAGGCTTTATTCTAATCCGCACATCTCCCTCAAAGGTTATGTGCCTGGTCGCAGTCGCCTGCGCCGACAAACTTGGCTACAACTATCAGCCCGTCCAGCACTCCGGCTCAGGACTGTCGTTCACTCCTGGCAGTGGATCAGGAATCGGCTCCCTCGGTGGCAACTCTGGCTCCCTCGGTGGCAGCTCTGGCTCCCTCGGTGGCCTGAGCGGTCTTGGTGGTCTGGGCGGCAGCAGCGGACTTGGTGGTCTGAGCGGCGGAAGCGGACTTGGTGGTCTGAGCGGCGGCAGCGGACTGAGCGGTCTGGGTGGTGGCATCAGCGGTGGCAGCATCGGCGGTGGTTTGGATTCCGGTCTGGGTAACCTCGGTAGTTCTTCCGGTCTCGGCAACCTCGGTGGTCTCTCCGGTGGCTCTTTGGAGGCTCCAGTCTCTTACAACGCCCCTGCCCCAGCTGCTGAATTGGAAAAGGAATTCTTCACCTACACCGCCAACGAGGAGGACTTCGACGAGCCCCAGGCTGCTGAGAAGGTGTCCAGCTCATTGAACAAGGCTCTGCGTGTTGTCTTCATCAAGGGACCCGAGAACCGTGGTTTGGAGAATGCTGCTCTGGCTCTGGCTAAGCAGGCTGCCCAGCAAGAGACCGCCATCTATGTCCTGAACAAGCAGGCTGACATTGGAGATCTGGCCAACAAGTTGAACGCCATCCGCAGCAACAGCAACAACAAGCCCGAGGTTCACTTCGTCAAGTACCGCACTCCTGAGGATGCTGCCAACGCTCAACGTGCCATCCAAGGCCAATACGATCAATTGGGAGGTTCATCCCAGGCTCATGATGGTGGTGTTGCACCCGCATTGAACTTCGCTTCTCAGGGTCCAGTTCGTCAGGCTACTGCCCAGACTCCTGACAACTCCTACCTGCCCACTTCGGTTTTCCGTCGTTTCCGTCTGTAAGCTGTTGCTTGGATATACTTTTCACATAGTTTAAGTATATGTGGACGAAAATATCTATCTGTATTGTTACCCATTGTTGATTAATGACTAATTTGCCAATTAAAGTTGAAACTATATTTTTATAACGAAAACAATAATCTTGTGAATGGTAATTTTGGTGGAAGTGATCAACAAATCAATTTTAATTTTGTAGAACTTTTAATAGGTGGTAGCATTTTCTCTGGATTTTTCTATTCAATTATTTTATCTGTGATAAATTGAGTGAGAGAAAGTAAAAGTTAATCTTTAGGAATTAAAACTAATCATAGAGTCTTTTCGCTTTCATCAATAAAGATTTGCATAACTTAGAATAAATTGTCATAGTTCTGTAGTTTACGCATTCGGCCGTCTGACAATATTAATTCGATTCGGCTAATTGGCGCTGTGATAAATTATACCCGAGAGCCAGGTGAAGGTCATTGAGAAATCAGATACCGTTAGTCGACCTGATTTTCATTGTCACCTCGATGTATGCCACGTACAATTAGAAAGGAATTTCAAGTGCAACCCACACATATGCAGAGAGCTATGTAGGAAAAAAAACTATATAAAACACACAGATAGGAGCAGTAGTAAGATTTATGTTTGTCGAAAACCTGATTTGCCATAAAGTAGACAAAAAACCAAATCTAATCATTAATTTTATTGAGCTGACGATCACTTTTTTGTTGAAATCATTAACAAATATGCGATTCTGTATGTATTCAAAATATAACGAAAAAGTTTGTCATTTGGAGTTGCGTGAGTTGAGCTGACTTTTATGCATAAATTATAAGCCAATTATAGGTGAATCACGATCAGCCAATCGGCAATCGGAAACAGTCTCGACCGCGTCGGCGGCTCGATTGAAGCTGTTCAAAACAATGTGTTAAATGTGTTAAGAGCGAAATTATGTTAACAGATTAACAGCATTCCAAAAACCCGCTGGCCAATCACCGATCGCCAGTGATCATACTTTGGATTCGGGGTCTTCCGTCCGCTAACCGCAAACGGCGCACGGCGAAGGGGCATCATCATCAAGGCATCAAGAAATGGCACAAGTGAAGGCGAAGCGAAGCGTCGCGACGGCTTAATTCGACTAGACCAACCGGGTCTAAATATAGATTGGACTAGCGTTGGCGGTATAAAAGCTAACTTAATATAGATATTGCTAGCATTCTATTAGATTAGTTAGAACGACAAGATGCGCGCTTTGATTGTTTTGTGCTTGGTGGCAGCCGCTAGTGCCGGACGCTTGGGCTACAATTACGGAGCCGGCAGCACATCTGAAATTGGATCAGGTGGCAATGATGGCTTTAGCAGTGGCATTGGACCTGGATCTATCTCCACTGGTCTTGGTGGTCCAGTGAGCTACGATGCTGCCCCACAAGCCGGTGTAAACAAGGAGTTCTTCTCTTTCTATGCCAACGAGGCTGACTTTGAGGATCCCGATGCAGCTCGCAAGATTGCCGCCTCAGTGCAGAAGAACGTTCGCGTCATCTTCATTAAGGGTCCCGAGAACCGTGGATACGAGAACGCCGTTCTGGCTTTGGCCAAACAGGCTGCCGAGCAGCAGACAGCTATCTATCTTCTTCACAGGCAACCCGACCTCAATGAGCTGGCCAACAAGTTCAACGCAGTGCGCCAGAATGCCAACGCCAAACCCGAGGTACACTTCGTCAAGTACCGCACCCCCGAGGATGCTGCCAATGCTCAGCGTGCCATCCAGAGCCAATACGACTCACTTGGTGGCACCAGCCAGAACATCAATGGTGGTGTTGCCAACGCTCTGAACTTCGCCTCCCGCTCCACAGCTCCTGTGCGCCCTGGACAGATCCAGCAGCCAGACAGCAACTACCTGCCATCCTCGATCTTGCGTCGCCTACGCCTCAAGAAGTAATTAGTCACTTCGAACAATAATTAGTTAAATATAAAATGTTGATCAATTACACAAATATAAAAAGTTAATATATTTCGAAAACAAAACAGTCTTTAATTTCATCTGTATGTTGTATATTGCTTCTACAAAATAATATCTCTTCTTGATACATCAAAACAATTAATACTTTCTAGTTCGACTTGGCCTTTCGCATACTTTGTTGCTACGCTAAAGCTTCGCTTTTGTTCTTGTGTATGCAAATTATTTTATAATTTCATTGTTAAGTGATATTTCTCTGCAGTGTCTTTTCATTAAAAACAGTGAAATATTTTACAAATATTTGATAATTTTGTCAAAAAATGGTTGTGAAAAAACCTAAAGCTAAATTTAAACAAGTAAGAAAGCTACAGTCGAGTGCACTCGACTGTGAGATACCCGCTACCCATTTTGAATAAAAGAAATATATTTTGCGATAATTTTCTCAAAATATACCGAATATACTGCAAAAATACTAAAAATATACCAAATAGTATATTTGGTATATTGATATAGTACCGCATTCAAAATATACCATAGACGGCACAATATACCAGATTGTCATCTAAAGCAACTAAGACCCCTAGTAAGTAGGCGTGTTTGCCCATACAAAAGTATTTCTTTAATAACTTCGACAATTTTCATCTGATCGCAACCAAATTTTCAGGAATCATAACTACTATAGTTATTATTATATATACCAAAATTCGCAACTCTAACTTTAAAATTACGCTTGTTATTCGATTTTTTTGATTTGCGGGGGCGGAAGTGGGCGTGGCAAAAATTTGAAACAAACTTGATCTGCGTGCAAACATAACAAATGCTGTCGAAAAAAAATTATAGCTCTATCTCTTATAGTCTCTGAGATCTAGGTGTTCATACGGACGGACGGACAGACACACAGACACACAGACACACAGACGGACAGACGGACATGGCTAGATCGTCTCGGCTGTTAAAGCTGATCAAGAATATATATACTTTATAGGGTCGGAGATGCCTCCTTCTACCCGTTACATACATTTCCTGCCGGCACAAAGTTATAATACCCTTCTACCCTATGGGTAGCGGGTATAAAAAATGGCGGTTTTTTTTATAATTGTTAATAAAATACAAATTATCAACAAGCATACAACTATCCACACCGAATCTAAAAAACCTCTAAAATTAATACTGTTTCTTTTTAAGGTCATTACGCAATAAATATGTGTAAATATTCCATACGCCATTATATCTTTACCCAACTATGCTTCCTTTGGTTTCTTAAGCTACTTATTATTTTGCAGATATTTAGATATTTTTCTTAATTTATTGAAAACATATGAAAATGTACCAGTCAAATCAAACAAGTTGTAATTAATATGTAGGAATGGAATTTATTTACTCATTATTCAACAATAACTAGGCTTAAAAATCAGTCAAAGATCGCTGGTTTGTTCAATCGTATGATCTAAATGTAACTGGAAATTTAGACACGACGGAAGATCGAGGTGGGCAAGTAAGCGTTCTCGGGAGACTTTGCGCTGGCCTGACGGACTGGGCCCTGGGAAGCGAAGTTCAGGACGGGGGCAACACCACCGTTGTGGGCCTGGGATGAACCTCCCAATTGATCGTACTGGCCTTGGATGGCACGCTGAGCGTTGGCAGCATCCTCAGGAGTGCGGTACTTGACAAAGTGAACCTCGGGCTTGTTGTTGCTGTTGCTGCGGATGGCGTTCAACTTGTTGGCCAGATCTCCAATGTCAGCCTGCTTGTTCAGGACATAGATGGCGGTCTCCTGCTGGGCAGCCTGCTTAGCCAGAGCCAAAGCAGCGTTCTCCAAACCACGGTTCTCGGGTCCCTTGATGAAGACAACACGCAGAGCCTTGTTCAATGAGCTGGACACCTTCTCCAAAGATTGGGGTTCATCGAAGTCCTGTTCGTTGGCGGTGAAGGTGAAGAATTCCTTTTCCAATTCAGCAGCTGGGGCAGGGGCATTGTATGAGACTGGAGCCTCCAGGGAACCACCAGACAGACCACCGAGGTTGCCACCACCGATGCTGCCGCCGCCAATGCTGCCACCACCGATGCTACCACCACCAATGCTGCCACCGCCAAGACCGCCAAGGCTGCCGCCGCCGATCGAACCTCCTCCAATGCTACCACCACCAAGACCACCAAGGCCTCCGAGGCTGCCACCGCCGATCGAACCTCCTCCAATGCTGCCACCACCAAGACCACCAAGGCCTCCGAGGCTGCCACCGCCGATCGATCCACCGCCAATGCTGCCACCGCCAATGCTGCCACTGCCAGGGCTGAAGGACAATCCAGAGTCGGAGTGACTGACTGGCTGGTAGTTGTAGCCCAACTTATCGGCGCAGGCGACTGCCACGAAGCACATAACCTGCACGCATTGAGAGAGAAGAGGAGTTGATGTAATCCTGTAAAATGCTCGTTGTTGGCTCCTTGGTACTTACAATGAATGCACGCATTTTGAATTCAACTGAAGTTCTTTAACTTTGACTGTTCGGTTGTATCTGACGTCCGAGGTAGCAAAAGGTCCACTATTTATACGAAAACCATAAAACTGTGTCACTCGACTGCGCTCAAGTTCATGCAGAGACCGAGCCGCGATGGTCGCTGCTTCTGTCAAAGATGCTGATAGTTGCTGTTGCTGCGACAGAGACTGCTGCTGCTGCCTCTGCTGCATAGTAAAGATGCTGGCTGGTGTTGTTGTTGAAGTAGTGCTGGTGGTGTCACTCTTGAGACTTGAAGCATTTAGCAGTAACTTCTTTTGCTGCTTTTGTCTATTGAATAGACATTAAGCCCTGAAATCCAAACGCCAAAGCGATAAAAACAATGCCATCAACATCTCACACACAAAGCGCATCTGTGACTCTTTTGGGCCTATTCTGGCAAATATCGCCGCTGGCGTTATGCAAATGGGGCAGAGCCCTTGCTCAAGAGCAAGTCGCATTGCCAAAGCTCGCATCTACTAAAGAGGCGAGGCCTGGGCATGCAAACAGTCAGGCTCAGTCGCATATTTAAAACAAGTTTGCCAAAAAAAATAAAAACAAATATATTTATAAAATAACCAAAAACAATAAAACAACACCCATCGATAATATGTTTCAGATTTTGAGATTTTAATGATAGAAATTATTTTCTTCATATTTGTATGCTAAAAATTTATAATTTGAGTAGGTGCCGATGTTGATACCAATTTTATATTGGCGGCGCATCAAAACAAGTTCGAGGCGATAACTAAAATTCCCAGTCGGGTTTTCTATACATTTTGGATTTGAGTTTTTGTCAGCTTGGAATGGCTTGACCGCCGATTTCTAGTTTGGGAATTCCCATTCGATTATTGCGTCTAGTTTTCGAAGTTTGGTTATGTTATTCGATGGTTCGATGGTGATTTGGGACTTCGATCTCAGAAATTTATCAAGTTACATTCGAAGGAATGCGCGTGTTTAACAAAACAATGGCCTCAATGTCTATAAAATGGCCAGAAACAGAAATCAATTTTCGTATCTTCTTTTTTTTTTTAAATATTTTATTTTTTTTACTTCTACGCATCCGTTTAGCCCTCAACGAATGCGTTGTTTGTTGATTTGTTGGCTTATTGGCTTGCCAAAATAGAAGCAATAAAGTTAACAAGCGTTGCGACCTTGAGGTTTTTACTGTTCGTCACCTGAAGCGATGCTGTGACGGTAATCAGCTGGCGCCAGGCGACCATTTAATCTGATCAGCGATTATCACGTTTTTCATCATGCTTTATTGATATCATAAAAATTATTGTTTTTCTATTTTTTGATTTTTGATGTCTTGAGCCCTGCTATAGATACAAATGTAGATAAAACATGGAGATAAAGATAAATAAATGCCAACAACATATTTGATGTTGAATCGATTTGCATAATCAGATGATTTCAGCATTTTGAGATTCGATAGATCCATAACTGAGATAACTGAATTGATTTGCAAATGGCAAATGGCTGGCGCCATATTGATGCATATCATATGGATAAGTTTAGCTATGACTAATGGTAACAGATTGGCCCCCTTGGCTCGCTAAGCGAATTGATGAGATGCGATGCGAGAATCGCGCAAAATTTTGATGGATTTCAATTCATTCTTGAAATTCTTTGATGAGCCTATATTCAATTCATGATTTCTTCGAGGCTTTTTCAATCAAATTACGCTTAAAGCAGTTAAGCTATAGAAGCTGTCAATCAAGCTTCATAGAATACAAAATACTGTTCATTTTGTTGTTCTTGTTGTGGATTCGTCAGTCCACTAACCCAGCAAACAGTTCTATTGTCGTTGTCGTTGTTTTTTTCTGTCGTTGGCACCGCCTATCGCTGGTGGCAATGTCATATGCAAACTAAACAAATGTAAACATATTAAAATAAACCAGCTACAATTTCAAGGTCTCGGACACCACACGCTCATAAAAGATGCACGCAGCAGCAACATAAAAACCAAAATACAAAAAAACAGAGTCACAAAATAGCGGAGGGTGCCGCACGCACAACAACAATAGCAATCAAACAACCACAATTGATAAAAGCGGTTGGACAGCGTTGGCGCATCAATAAATAAATAAAATTCGACCAGACCCCGGGATCGAGCTGAGAGCAGCATTTTATGTAAATGCCCCAAGCAGGTCGGGTCAGACGGGGGTCACCAGCCAGCCAGTGAGCAACTCGGCTGTTGGCTGGACGGGTCAATAGATCGATCTGTTTACTACAAAAACAGTCAGCCAGCCAGCCGGCCAGATATTAGCGAAATATTATTTCGAAAAATAAAAATTACTTTTGTCCTTTTAATTTATGCAGTCACTTGGAAGCATGGCTTTTAGTTTTGGGCGGAGCCTTTCAAGTGGCAGATTCAATCTGTCGCCTTGCCATAAATTGGAGCATTAGTTAAATCTCTAAATCATCAAGTTTATCACAAAAATTTGCAAATTTGCAATCTACTGTCGTCAGTGCCAGTTAAACAAGTTTGTTTAGTTCTTTCTTTCATTTTGCATAAATGTTTCTGCTGCCGACGCGTCGCGAGAATGCTGCCAAAACAGCTGGCACTTGTTAAGGACTTTTTTATGATCTGACTTTTTGTGCACATCTTTCCGCATACCAGAGAGACAAACATTTATGTTAACAATATAAGCTCTGGCTTAAACAACATGCAAATTTCTTGAATTTGCCATGCAAATAAATTATGGCAATTATTGCAAACTCCAAAAGAAAAACGTAAAACCAAACTCACACTCAAATGCAAAGTTAAGCTCGTAAAATATAAAATTTTAATAACTCGTCACCTGCGACAAAGCCAAAAGAAGAGAAAAAACCAACAACAACAATACCCATAGAAATAAATAAATCAAATTATTGCCACTCTGGCCAATTTATTTATCAATTTGCCAAAACGGTCAAAGCGTTTTGTGTAAACAATCAAATATCGACGCCACGCCACGATTCGTCGGCAGGGCGATCCGATGAACAGCAGTCGGCAGCTGCTGATGATTTTTTGGCAAACAGTCGTAAAAATTATTTATTTTGTAGATGAGCATAAAGACGAGATTTGGTCATGTTCCTAGAAACTCTTAACGCCAGCAAATCAAGCGCCAAGATTACCACAGCAAATTGATGACAGCGCCAAAAACACTTGCAGCTTACACAGAATAAAATGTACAACCCACAGACAACATTGCCCAACTAACGCATACCTTGTGAACCATTTGCAGATACAAAAGCAAGTACACATAACTTAAGTACGAATATGCCCTACGTTAAGTTAAGCAATTGTCGCATAAAACACAAAAAGTGTGCACATAAATTCGCAGCTTATTGTGAACGTCTTGGCGCCCACAAGTAGGCAATAACTTATTTGTGTTCCCAGGATGAGAATGAGTGTCCTAAGATCGTGTATGTGCTGTGCCTGTTTCTAAGAGCAGGCAGCCCACATATTCAGTGTGGTACAGCCACAGCTGACACTTGTGCCCTGCTTTTTATTTTAATTGCAAGCATGCCTACACATAATGCCCACATAATGTCCTCGTCCTTGTCTCCCGCCCCACATTCCCATGCCAAGCTGAAGCGAAGCGTCTGTTTTTCAAACTCGTTGGCGAATAAGGACAGTAGCTAAACAGCACTTTACGAGCACTGTCAGTAGAATTACCAACAACAACAGCAGCAGCAGCAACAACAACAAACTGTATCTCTAATGACAACAACAACATTGACAGCCAGCGAACGACTTTTGCATGTGCAAATTGTCGTTTAATTTATTAAGCAGCAAACGCGAAAGCTTTTAATATAAACATACAAAACACTAATTACACAAACACACACATACACACACACTCACACACCAAAACACACAGAAAGATATGGATACACTGTAATTAGAAAATAAAGCACCCACTCACGCACACAAACGCTTTGCAGCCTCACAGAATGTCATAAATTTGGCGCACGGTGCGTATACGTCATGGAATACGTATACCTACATACTCGTATACTTATGAGCGCAGAGCACTAGCAATAAAAATAAAACAAGATGACATAACTAAAGAGGCAGTTGCGCTGCATTTTTAGCTGTTTGCTGTTGGCCGTTGGCCTCAGGCTTAAAACGGGTTAGGAAACTAGACAACTTTTAGCTTGACTGTCACCTGGTTTGTTGGCCTTTCCGTCGCTCGCACACCCGCTATGAATTTTATGGTCGAATTGAACTTGAAGATGTCGCCACATTGATTTGCATTTCTAATGAATTCAATGCGAGAACTAAACTGCAGACCAATGTTTAATATTTTTTTACGCTTATGTAAAAGACGCGACTTTGAAAGTGAAGAGTTTTGAAAGAACTGGTTGAAATGCCGCATAGAAAGTTATCTATTCGAGTTGATCAAGAATATAGCATATTAATAGAATTATATTCCATTGTTCAATTCTATAGTTTTAATATTCAAATTAGTTCCAGCCAAATATGATTTTCAATGTCAGAAACAGTTAAATAAAAACTTTTTAAATGGAATAATAATTTTCATAAATTTCGAAAACAAAATTAATTGTCAGCTCTGCTTTGTTTGAGTTTGGCTTATTTTTGTTGCATTTTGTTTGGTTGCGGACAAAATTATTGCTAGAATAATGCCAGCAAACTTAACGAATTCACGCTGTGTCAGCTCATTTGCCGAGCGGCACCCTCTGTGAGTTGGCATTGTTTGCCTGTTGACAATAATGTGAATTTAAAGTGTCCTGACAGTGGCTCGGCAAGTGCTTTGTTTAATGCTTGCACCAGACAGACAGCTTTGCAGCTGTGTTTCTACCTCATGGCCCAAGCGAACGCAGACAGTGCGTATGCTTGATATGTCAGTCAAATAGTCGTATTGGGTATTCTGACTTCTTCGTGTCTCATCCCCCATTCCCGTACTCTTTATGCGCCGTACATGACAATGAGTTCAGTCTCTATTCTCAGCCAGGACATAACGCGCATTACCCGCACTCGTCACGTCTAGAAACTTTCGGCCGAACACCAGAACCAGCAACAGAGACCCAAAACCGAAGCAAAACTGAGAGCCATATTAAGTGCTGCCATGTATTGTAGTTATATCAAAAGTGACTTTGGCACGTGTGCCGTCCACTTGGCATCAAACGAACCATCCTCTTCCACTTCCACTTCCATTTCATTCGTGTAGTTTGTTAGGCCGCCGCTTCGAGGTGTGCGAAAAATGGAAAGAAAAACTAGCAAACGTTGTAATAACAATTCCTGAAACGTTCTCAGCGCTTGTCCCCCGCCTATTATTTTGCTTCGTTAATGCTGCGATGTTGATCTTTGTGCGGTTTAATCAATCAGCGAAAGTTGCACGTGCTTCTCATTCTCTTTCTCTCTATTTATCTCTTTTTCTACATTTCAGACCGCATGCAGCACTAAGCTTCGATAATTTATGAACTTGGTCAAAGGCAAATAAATGGAAATCGTGGCTTAAACGATTAGCCTAGCTTAGCTTCCATTCGAAAATTCATAAATTGTTGACCCCACACAAAAAAAAACCTATCACATTTTGATGACCCAAGCCGTGTAAGTAGCAAATGGCAAATACTTTTTCGATATTCTCCCTTATCATCTCCCTAATATCCATCTTTCCCCTATTTGAGTTGAGGTCTTTTAGACATTTTTTTTCTCTTGCCATTCCACTTTTGTGGGTGCCCAGCGTCGTGCGTACGTGAGCAGGTGACAGAGCTGTCAGTCAAGGAGTAGCTGCCATCTACCTACATACATTCACGCCTGCCTCACCGCGACGACAGTTATCTATGCATCCCATGTATCTATGTATAGTATATGGATATGCATACTGTCAGACCAGGTGTTGAGTGCGTGGCATGGTGTGCCGGTGGTGTGTGGATACTTTTTGCTCTATCAATAAGCTTCATCCAGGGTCACAGTTGGTTTCAACGTATTTTAGCGTGCGTCACGTTTCAAATTTATTACGCAAAATATTCTTCAATTTAGCGGGCCTTCCTTGTCTATAGTCGTAAACACCTCACCTCGCGACACCTCGCGACACCCCGCGACATTAGAGAAGTGCCACATGCTGACAGCACATTTTGTGTGTTTCATTTTGAGTGGAGGCCAAATTTGCAGAGAATCAGGAAAAAAACAAACTTGAAAGTGCCTCTTTAATTGAGACAACAACTTAACATTTGAATGAGTCTATACATTTAATTCTACGCATTTGAATATTCAACTTTATTCCATTAAAAAATATCATAAATTTCGTTGTATCTTTGTCTTATATTTTATTATTCAATCACCTTATTTGCCTGCCTATTACAGGGTATAACTGATGTGTACTTCTCAAAATGTTTCCCTCAATTTGAGTAAAGTGTGCAAATCCTTGAATTGTACTTGACTTGACACAAAAAAAATAACGAAACCCCTATTAGGACTAGGCAATTGCCCATCACCCGATTGTATAACCGATAAAAGCGAAGCCCATTACAGGGTATGCATTTACATGTACTTCAAGAGCGAGAGTGTTTTGCTGTATGAATAGGACGCTTATCAATATTTGCACAGTTTCAGGACGCGAACTTAGCGGATTCTGCATCTGTGTGTGTGTGTAAGTGTGAAAGGCAAATAAGAAATTCCAAAGTAATCAAAAACTCATTGTCACGCTTTCTCTTTCTGCCAATCGTGCGGCACATGGGTTTTCTCTCTCTAGCTGACAGGCGAAGGCAACTATATTTTTATGGGCTTGCTTTGGTTATTGCAAATTGCAAAAGCAAAACGCCTTCGCACACATTGCCACTTAACTTGGCATTCAATTGCCGTTAAGCTTCCCCGAACACAACAACAACGACAACAACATCGAGGGACAAGAGCAGTAGCAACAGCAACAAAATAACGAGGGGCATCCAGAAGAGGCAACAATAAGCACGCCTAACGCGTTCGCAACGCCTTGCAAAGTTTTTTAAAGAAATTTTGTTTTTTGAGGCAAGACATTTTTATGTTTATAGTGGCCGCCACACGCCACACGCCCCCCTCGCCGCATTGACACTTGTTACAAGTAGCCGCAATGGCATTTTGTATTTGGTGTTTTGTATTTTCTGTTCTGTTCAGCTCAGCTCAGTTTTGTTTTTCTTTTTGTGTGTTTCTCTGCTTTTCTCTGGTCGTTGAAGCGCTTTTCTATTTATTTATATGAAAACTTTGGCTGGCAATTTGCGAGTACATAAAAGAAATTTATTTTATGCCGCGCTATTTTGTAAAGTAGCCACTTAAACTTAAAGCTCAGCCCTTAATCTCCATCTCATTCTCTTATTTGCTTTTTCATTTGCCTCAGCCATCCATTCGAAAACTCTGATGCTCTACTGCACTGTGGCTACGTGACACACTCGAGTTTAATAAGCAGTTAAAAAACGTGTTGCCTGCTTATAGGCGCTGGAACGAGCGACTGGTAATGAAATATCCGCTTGTCACATTGCAGATAAAGCAGCCAAATTTATTGCCTCGCGTCGAAAATTGGAGCAGCGATTGTGCTGGTATTTCTGTCATTTAAATTTGATGTAGCTTCAAGCATTTGATAAGTGAAACCGGTAGATTGACAGACGGTAATGACTTTATTAATGCCATCTGAGACTTATTGCGACTTACTTACCCGCGCTCTGGAATGTCGCCAAAGCACTTTTCTTCTCTGTTGCGAATTCATTTTGGCGGGGCAACCTGTTAGACTTGGCCACTTATGGTCGTCGCCTTTAAGCACAAGGTAAATAAAAATTTATTGATCCAAGCAATTAGCGCTAATTGAGTAAATAAACAATAACTCAACATGCGTTCGGCCACATAAAAATAAAGCTAATGGCCGAACAATGGCGCCAAATTGTCTCGCGTCTGTATCAGTCTCTTTATCCCCATCGAAGCGAAACCACTGGGGAAAACAACATTAAGTCTGCCAACTGTATCAATTATCTTTAAATTTCTGACTTAAAGTTTGTACCATCCAAGAGATAACTCGAGAAACTCTAGAAGCAACAACCCTAACGGTAGTTGTCATAAGTGGCTCTAAATCTGAACTGCAAAGCTGGCCACTGTTGGGGCTTGTTTTGCGTCTCGACTTGCCACGAACTCCACTTGTCTGGACTCTCTAGCAAGCGTAGCCACATTGACGTATTTTATGTGTGTGCCGGGACGAGTCGGAACAAGTCGGGTTGGCGTGAGCTTAGTCGAACTGAGGCGGGACATGACAAACTGGGACGTGCAGTGAAATTACAACTACAAGTGGGCGTAATTTATATGCAGACATGGACAGCACATTGAGAGACAAACTGGGCACTGAATCGAACGAAGCAGCCACAGCACAACATAGAATTTCGCAAAAATTCTACAACATTGAAGTAGCAAATGGGGACAGCAGCTGGCCTGTTTATAATGCAATGCAAAACTTTTGCGGTTGCTCAATTTAAAAAAGTACACTAAAAATGTCTACAAAATGAATTTTTATGATATGCAAATGTGTGCACGCAATGCGCGTCCAGTCCATACAGTACGCTTCGCTGTTTACTTCACCCATTCCATCGTCGTACTCCATTCCAACCATTCGTGGTCGTATGCAAATTTTCATTAACATTTCCGAAACTGTTGTTTTTTCCCCGCAGTTGCGTTATGCGTTAAACAGAGAAACAAGTAATTTCAACAGTGAAATGTAAATGCCATGAATTGTGCGTTTTCAACTCGTCGTAATAATCGATTGACCTATGATCTGTTTTTTGTTGCCCTTTAAACATGTAGTTAACATGATACGCAAGCACAAGTGGAAAGTTGCACTAAACTACAAGGCTTGAGTCAAGTGCTATTCAGATCCTGGGGCAATAGTACAAATACAAGCAACATTCTCATATTCATAACCTTCGTCATGTGTGTGGTGACAGCAGTTTACAAAATTATCCAGCTTTACCTTGTTTGTCGGAGAACCTTTTGTAATTAAACAGAATTTATGAATTGCACTTTTTTCTTGTTGTATTTTTGGCTTGGTGTCAGCAGCAGGTCTGCCTTCTGGGCTTGGGGCTAGCTGTTGCTGCACATTAGCTTGGCCAGAAACGGAAAGGATTGGCAAAAATGCTTTGGGGGCACGTCAGGAGCAGCTGCATGCAATTTAAAATAATTAAAAGCGAGCTGCTTTGGCCAAGGTATGAAATATGTGGCAAAAAGCGGCACTGGCCTTATCCAAATGAATGCATGCCTCTATGTTGTCGGCACATGCACACACAAATGTAACACAGAGTGGACGTAATGGCAACGACTAACATTAGGAGAACGTCCACGCCCACGCTAGGCCACGCAACCGCAATGGCTTTAACAATCTTGGCAAGGAAAACAAATGAATTTCATTTCCGGCAAATTTGTAGAACGAGTCGAGCAAAAAGATTGCTCGCCGCAAATGCCAGCGACGAAAACTATGAAAATTGCTTAACTTAAGTTCTCTGACAACTTATTTGTTGCCGTCGCGGCGAAAGCCGCAACTAATTACAACAAAATTGTCATTAGTTTCAACTTGTCGGCCGCACAACGAGCAAAGTTTTTGTTCATGTTTTGCCACTTAGTCGAGAGGCAGAGACACAGAAACAGTGGTGGAGGCAAAAATGAAGGCAGCAACGCCATTGCCATTTTGTTTTTTTTTTTTGCGCGCGTTTCCGTTTCCGCTGCTGTTGCCGATGCGCAGCCGTTTGGAACACTGCCAGCGCAACATGCACTTGACTTTTATGGGAGCAGAGAGGACACCAGGCAGAGACGGATGCATTTATAGACTCGTACAGTCGGTATCCTGTGCAATTGAATGGCCTCTACTCTCTATGGCTGCTCTTGTTGCTGCCTGGCTCGCTGGCTGGCTGACTGGCAACAGTTGGCATTGACCATATTAGCGTGCCTGGGCACGCGAAGATGGCCACGGCTCGTTGACAAATGAATTATGTTTCCGAGAAGGTGCAACAAGTTATGAATTGGTTGTACACTTGCCATATAAGCACCATTCAGGCCAGCCCTCCTTCAAAAGTCATTAATTTCAATACACATTTGCGAAATGTAAAATAGTAAAGAATAAGACAAACTCATGCAACATTAGTTAAGTGAGATAGATGCGAAAGCATTTAAACTTTATTTAATTCATGTATTTAAAAGAAAATTTAAAAATAAATTAAATTTGTTTTATCGATCAGGTTGAATCAATCGAATGTTAAAAGTTAATTAAAATTGAGTACCGCTTCTTACTACCAATATAAGAAGATGTTACGTCAATTCATTTAACTTAATGCTGTAAGGCGTAGGCGGTATTTTGCTGATTTCAAGTTATTTGTATTAAGTACATTTTAATTAAATGTTATAAGCCATATTTGGCTTGCCATTGGCAATCTGCTAAATTTAGAAATCGTTGCTGAATTCAAAAGATTTCAACTTGACCCAGCAGCTCCTTGATTTTTGCCTTCCTAATGTAATTGTATAATATATTGGCAAATGTTTGCAAGAAGCACTTGCAACTTTTAGCATTTCATCTTATGACGTAGTTCAGTAACATCTTACTCAGCCATTAGGTATTCTCGTTGCTTGATAATTCCATTGTTCAAATGCGACATTTGCTTCGCATGCTTTAATATTTTAGAGGACAGCGTTCACTCGATCAAAATGATTTATTTTCCAACCAAAAAAACTAGGCAACTTAATGGCGTTGAGGCAAGTTGTTGCTCTTGATGGGCTGAGGAGGAAGCGCAGCGCTTATCTGTCAGCAACCCGCACAACTCGCAGCGCGTATGACCCACATATACATAGAGAAGTAACATAGTTGGTGAGGCGGATGAAGTAAGCTTCGGGGTTGGCTGTTGGCGGTGGTGGCATGCAAAACCAAACAAAAAGTTTAGATGTTGAAAAATGGGAGTGGCTGCAAGATTGTACTTAGACTTGTAGGAGAAAATAGCAAAGGATTGTCTTTGGCCTTCGCACTGTGGAGAGAATGTTGAATTTTTGAAATTAAAGCTGAATGAACAATTTAATATAACTTGGGATAGTTTCTAAAAGATGACTGTAGACCATATTTATACTATCTATTATGCTGTACTATATTCTTACCAGTTCAAAAGTTACCAATTAATGCTTAAAAATATAAATTTACTCCATAGTGCTGCGTAGGCACCGCGAGCGCAAACTTTTCTTGGCTGCGCAGCGCGTGTGAGCTTAAGACGCACTGTGCACAATCCATCATTACCAACAACGAACAGCGGGAAATATCTAAAGATGCTGGCAACGGAGCAGGAGCAGCAGCAACAGCATCACCAACAGCAGCAGTAACAGCAACAGCAGTAGCAACGGCAGCTGTTTCCTGTCACTGAGCTCTATCCACTTTGAGACAAGCGCCGAGCGCAGCGACAATATTTTTCAATTTTCTCCAGCAATCGAGCGTTGATAACAAACTAATGCTGGTTGCAGTTACAGCTGTTGTTGCTGTTGTTGATATTGTAGTAGCTCAAGAATTCCAGGCCACGACAAGAATGCCATTTGAGTTCATTTATGTTGGCAGCAAAGCGTATTACGCATACGTCATGTACGCCAAGCTGCTCAGACTCAACTTTGATAAGACCGGCTGGCTGGGGGGAAAAGCAATTCGAACAGCCAAAAAAAAAACTAAACTTTTATCATACAAAGCCGTTGCAGTTTTTATGTGCTCATAACTAAAGTGAAAGACTTAAATGCGAAAGCAACGATTAGATTATTTCGTGAATTGTCTTTGTACGGTCTCAGTCCCACTCACAGTTGAGCTGCTTTAAAAGGATTTTCAGCAACTGACCGACAACTTGTCTCGTTTAGTCTGCTTTAAACATACAACTTTTTTATGGCTTTCGAATCCATCTATATATGTATGTGGATGTATAATAAAGTTCAGCTGCAGCTGAGCGTCAAAAAAAAGAAAGAAGTAATTAAATTCATTTAAAAACTGTTTTGAGTGCAAACATTTAAATATGCTGAATTGAAAGGCAAATGAGAGTCATTTGCAATATTTTAACGTGCTATTAATAACATTTCAATTAAAAAATATTATCAGTAAAAATAACTTTATGAAATGATTTAAAGCCGTAGCGCGAACAGCGAACAGACACATTGAAACAATCCATGTTAAGCAGGCAAAGGCCAAAGAGCGACCACTGTGAGGCTAAATAACCACAAGCTGCTCATCAGCCCCGTCGCTGATGGCTTCGTTCCTGTCATGGAACTGTTATTGTTGACGTTGTTGTTCTCGATGAGGATGCGAATGTGGATGCTGATGGTGATGGGGGAGAATGTGAATGTTGATATTGCTGTTGGCAGAGCATTGCGTATATTAATGAGTGCGCGTCACTCAATCTGCCACATGCGGCAGGACGCAAGCGGTCCAAGCAGATCATCACAATTTCTCGCTGCTCGTTGTGCTGCTTCTCAGCTCAACTCAGCTCAATACATGGCATTGGTTGCCTGGCTTGGGTCAGCGTTGCCCAGTACATCATGGCATACTCATTTAAATCTGTGGTCCTTGGATAATCACAAACCAAATGTATGCAAATTGTGCCCGCAACGCTTTTACTGCACTTGCCAACCAATTTAATCAGATTTTTTGTTGTTGCCACTGCCACTGCCACTGTCGTTGTCCTTGCTGGGCCGCAGATGAAGTGCCTGCATGTGAACTGCGGGTTTATCCATCTGTATGTACTTACTTGCATGCAAATTAATTAACTGGAGTTCAGCTTGACTGGAATGTAATTGAAGGAATTTAATATGGGATAATTGAAAGATATTTCACAGCTGCGGTTCTTCTCCACCCCCCTTCCATTGCCCATGGCCCTAACGATGTCCAAACAGAAACTGCGATTGGCAGCAGCTCCTTGCTTCATCATTAATTTCGCTCAACGACAAAGAATGCGAGTCGAACGACCGACGCCTCATATGGATACTCTTAACAGACTTAAGCAACATCTTAAAATAGCTTTCGTTCTTTCGAACTTCATTGATTCCGCAATTTTTTCCTAGAATTAATACATACTTAATTTGCTAAAGAAAGTTAACTTTAGATCAAAGAGAGAGTGTGCAACTTTTAATAGTATAGAGTAGACTCTCGAGCTGTTCATTTATGTTGTGTATTCAGTAATGAACAATAACAACTACTTATTCATGGTCAGAGCTGACCTCCGTCTTGGCATTGTTCCTTCGCTGTTTCCTTCATGATGCCTCATTACCGTGCCAGCCTTCACTTTCCCTGTAGCCTGCAGTTCGCAGTTCACAGTTCACAGTTTGGGGCACAAACTTTGTTAAACAATTGGACAAACAGAGATAAACTTTAACACTGTGTAGTGCCCGCAGTGGTTGCTCTCTGTTATGTGCTGGTGTTTGCTTTTCGACTGCACTTTAAGCACCGAAGTTCGTTAATGCGAATACGTGAGAATTGTTTAGATTCACAGACTCCTCGAACTAAAACAACACCTGCCTGCCGTGACTTTTGTGCTCGGTTCATCGATACATCGAGCGAGAGAGACCTAAAACAACAGCAACATCGGCAAGCAGCAACAAAACCAGTCGAGCTGTCTATTTCCATTTGGCATACTGTAATTCAAATGGCGGGCAACGGCAAGTTTTGCCGCCATCGAAGAACAGAGAACTCCCAGAGCAATGTGTAAACTTCAATATGACAGTCATTGGCACACCTTATATAACCCGGCAAGGCGTATTTGTTATGGTCTTTTGCTTTTGCTCCTTCGACCATTGACGGCAACCTATAAGGGCTCAGTGATGTTGGCGCTGTGGCCCAGCATTAATAAATTCCGCACGTACTGAGCCCTCCATATAAATCTGTTTCGAGCATATCCTTATCCTTGAAAATTGCAATTGCAGAGCAGCACGAAGTCACGGGGCGAAGACGTTGGCCGAGTTCGACACAGCTCAAAGACAAATACACAAAAATGAAAGAGGGAAAGAGAAGCTCAACCAGCGGAGCTAAGGCAAAGGCAAAAGCAAAAGCGTATTCCAGGCATTGAAACAATAAAAACCAAAGCCTAGCGTAGGCCTTCCAGCCGAGGCTTACTATGGCAAGTCGATGACGAGGACGACGAGAATGTTGAGGAAGAGGCAGTGATGACAACAACGCCGACAAACGAAGAACACTGCCCTGGGGACATGGCCCACACACAATCAGCTAATAAAGGCAGCCAGCCGCCATTTGGATAAGCCATACGGATAAAACTGGCCTTTTTTAGGGGCAATGTTTTGTCCTGCCAACTGCAACAATTTCCGTGGCCTTCCAACGCATGCGCCTCGCAGCCATTGGCAACACCACAGCAACAGCAACAGGCTAAAAGCGCAATAGCAACAACAGTGTGTAAGGCAAGTGGTGGGAACAGCCACACACAGAGGCTTTCATTTCAACCAGGAGGCGCAATCTAAATTGCAGGACGGGAATTGCATTTTTATGCGCTGCCACAGCTGTCAAACTGGTTGTCGGTTGTCCTTGTACCCTGTAACCCATTTTTATGGTAGCCTAAGTTCATATACTACTTCTGCTGACAGACTGTTTGATCTAAATTGAATTGAAAATACACAACTTGTTAATACAAATCATATATTGAATTTGTTCAGTGATAGAATTGCATTTACTAGAGTGAAATAAAGAGAAAAAGAATAAATCATTGAACTATCCTAAATTGATATTAATTAACTCATATGCTTCATTTTCAATTTAAATTAAATTTTAAGAGCAAACGATTTAAACAACAAATGAGGCCATTAAATGAACGTATATTGCATGTTGATAACTATTATTTATGTCAAAACTACAATTTCACAGTGGCTAACGACTAACTAAATTTAATTTGAGTAATTTAATTATACCGTAAATGCAAATTAATAATGATAACAAAACGCCATTAATGACAACAAATTAATTATAATGGTCCGCTGAACAAGAAAATAATTCATAAACCGATAGTTGACAGCGGGAATTAAATGCGGTGCACTCAGTATTTACGTGATTATTATTGTGGAATTACGAGAATTAGCAAATCAACACCTGGTGACAAACATCACGACTGCAGGGTAATATTGTATATTCGCTTGCATTTCATTGCTGCTGATAAAACAATTGATTAATGAGAATAGCCACTAATTGCTGACTTCGCTAAGAGCGTTGTGTAAAGCAAAACTATTAACTAAACGGGGAAATTATGCAGCCTCACAGTCTCGCCTAGGATCGCGTCAAGTGAATGCTGCTGCTTCTTTTACTGCTGCTCCTTGCGATTATTGTGCCAGCTGCTGCGCTTATTTAAAATTTATGGAAACGCATCATCTGCTCAGCACGTTCCATTATTTGCCAGATAACTCAACAACTGGCGGTGGCAAACAGCACGGCGAGCACGCCCAAGGACTAAAGACCAGACCAGACCAGAGCAGACCCGACCAGGACACCTGCCTGGCAGCATGTGCGTGTGAGTGAGTGCGTATATATGTGTGTTGCACAAACAAACACTGGACATTTTTCACCAGCTTCGACGACTGCCAACAGCAGAGCAGCACCTAGAGTAGAAGCATCTTTACAGAATTTATGTGTGTAATGTGAAAAATTTCAAACAGCAAATGCTGTAAATTTTGTGTGACACCCAACTCCAACAGCAGCAGCATCAGCATCAGCAATAAAGTAAGAAAAAAATCATAGATCTCTCTGTAGGTGTGTCCGGGTGAGTGTGTGCGTATGTGTCATATTTTTGCGCGTGTGGACAAGGACATTTTGTGTTTAACCAAGCATAATCCTATTAAATGTGACAGAGGACGACAATTGGTTGGCGCTTTTGGTGCAGTCAGAGACCATGTAATGAGTGGAGTTCGACTTCTGCCCCATTCCCCCAACACAATGTGGAACGTCAGCAGGATTGTTGGTTCAGTGGAGTGCATTAAAGCGCAACAAACTGCATTTGTTTTTGACCCACAGCACTGCACAAATGCAATGCATAACAATAACTGTAACATGAGGCAGAGCAGCGTGGGTGCTGCTTGCAGGAAAATGAGATTTTGATTAATGCGCGACGCATTTTGGTGGTGCAGTGGTTGTTTCGTCTGTAGTAGTACTGTTAGCATTAGATGCGACATTTGCCGAAATGCCCGCAGCGTCTGCAGTTGAAGTGTTGCACAAATGCAAATGCAGGCATGGCCTCAAGGGCATATGCACAAGGCAACAGGAGCAGCGCACAGCAGAGGGCAACAGGACAACGGGGAGTAAGGGTGTTGGGGAGAGGGGAGAAGGGATTGCTGCGCATTCATTTGTCTTGCTCAATGCAGCATGCACTGGACCTGCTCGGTGCAGAGACTGTGCACTTGCCACATGCAACAAGGTTTTGCGTCAGTGGCAAAAACAGCAACAGCAGCATCAACATCAGCAGCAGCAACAGCTACAGCATCATCCAGTAGAAGGCAGTTTTCGACGACTAGTTTTCGTAGTGTAATTCAATTGGTTGGCATTAAATATTTAAAATGCTGACGCAGGTATCTTCCACATGCATGTGCGAATACGAGTGAGTGCATTACACACACACACACCGAGAGAGTTGCTTGACTGCAGAGCGCGCACTTGAAATCGAATTATGCACATTGCACATACGCAACGTGAGCCCGGTAACGCTCGACGCTCAATGCTCAATGCTCGAACGCTGCCGGTGTCAAGCGCTTCCGTTGGCAACTTTACTACGTTGTCGAGGCAAAACTTGATGTGCTTTGAGAGCGCACAACAAACTCTAACGATTTTTACATTAGCAGCACCCAACGCCAAGCACCAAGCACAGCACGCCCACAGATGTAGATGTTAGATGTATATGCGCCCCAGCTGCTGTCTATCTTTTTGACTACCTCAACAGACAACGTCGGAAGACATTTTGTTGTGCGTTCTCTAAAATGGCAACGCCTTCCGTTCCATGCCATTTAGCTAGCTGCCAGCCTCGTTCTGTCTGTCAAGGCATCACTGACTGTTGCTGCCACACATTGCGCGCGTTGAATATGCTAGCTGCTCTAGTCGTAGATACACTTTTGTTTATTGCTTGCCTTTAATTTCCTTTAAATATTCCACAAGCAAGTCGAAATATAATACATAAATTCGAGCGCAAGATCCGCTACATCTGAAAAAAACCAATATCAGAAGCTGCTACGTGACTCACAACTTACTTCCTTGCCAGCATCAGTTGATTGAGTACATAGCTACAAAAAAAAATGTAGTCTCTATCTGTATAGAGAGATGTGTTTCATAATATTCTACAATTTTCAATGTATACAAACCTTTCTGCATGAACTAATCGTAATTATTAGAAATAATCACTATATTGCATTTAAGTGATACACACAGATTATTGTGCTATTGATAAGCTCTTCTCATGCCAATTTCCACAGTCATCGAAATGTGATTGGGGTCCAAAATGAAAGGTCGTTTGGGCCAGGCGTGTTTACTACTCATCTGATAACTTGCCAAACTGAATACAAAATTTATATAAAAATGCCGCACGTGACGTGACGGACTTTATAGTGTCAGTCTATAATCTACTACCACACTGAAAGCCATATAAAAATGTCGAGCTCTGCTGGCCCATTTGGCATAATTACAGGCAACAGCAGCCGCAGCATTCGCATCATCGGACGGCGTCGCTCCAGGGGAGCAGTAAAAGATTGGTTTAAAAATAAAAAATGAATTGAATTGTTTATTACATTGCAACAATGTTTTTGTCAGTTTATAAAAAATGGTTTTTACTCGCTTACAAACTAAATGTATAGTATCATATATCATATAGGTATTATATCATTTTGCTCGTATTGGTTCTTTACAGTTTAAATTTATGGATTTAGAAACTGACTACCTCGTAACTTTTAAATTGTGCTTTGTATAATCGTATAATAACTATGTACTACAACTACAGCCACTACTCTATATAGTAGATTAATGCAACACTTATCAATGGCTCTATTGATAACTTTTCTCTTGTGTTGCATTGTGTTGTTTCAGATGTGTGTTGTGTCGACGCTTAGAGCTAAACCTTAAGCTTAGGCCCAGTTTTAAAGGTGGGCAATCGGAATGCTCGGAGTTCATATTCATATTATAAAGATAGTGTGGAGGGGGCCATCGAAATGTAAATACTTTCATCGGCTGGACGCCATTCTTAACTTTTGTGCTAAAACAAAAATACGATATTTAATTTGTATTCGCCTTTTTGGGGAAATCGAAAACGAAGCTTAATGACAAATTAAATGCAAATTATGTGTATGTGTGTGTGTTTGTGTTACGGGTAAATGCAAAACAAAACAAAATGAAATTATTTAAATAAATTAAATAAGACTTTTGTTGAGTATTTTTGTTCGCGTTCTTCTTGCATTAATTGTGGGTAATGTTAATGTGGCGGCTTGCAGGGACTTTAAATTGTTTTTTTTTTGCTATATTTCTATTATAATTGCATCCTCCGGTTCATCGTCATGTTGCACACATTATTTTGATTAGTAACAAATGAGATTTAAATGCAACGACAAGTTAATTTGCACAATTAATTAAACAATTATTTTTATATACATATGCATATTGATATCTATGTATATACATATGTACACACATAAATTTGTATTATATATATATATATATATTTATATATGTCTAACGGCACATTTTACAATGCTCCTTAGCGCGCTGATATGATCTGATTGTGCCCAAGTCTGAGCGGCGACAAAAGGGTGAACGAAATGGTGGCGGGTGAGGGGAGGGGGTGGCGATGACGATGTTGATGATGATGGGTTTTGTGAGATATGTACGCGATTGTACATACATATCGCTTAAATGTGTATGCATGCTGGAATGTATGCGTTTACTTAATACTCCATACAGACCATGTGTCGTATGCGCAATTTGTCGTTCTCTATCGTTGTTCTATCGTCGCTCGTTTATTTCTTCTTGCCCTTACGCTTGTTTTTGCTGCGGTTGCCGTTGCCGTTGTTGCTGTTGTTGTTGCTGCTACTGGTGTTGCTTGTGCTGCGTGCGGTTTGTTTGCTCGCCTCAAGCCTAGGAATACCGCTGGTGACAATGTTGGAGACAGTACGTGTGGTGGTCACCACACTGGTGCTTGTCGGTTCACCAGCTGCCGCCGCTGCTGCCGTACTTGGCACTGCCTCTGTGGTTGTTGTCGTCGTCGTAATGGTTTCGCCCTGTTGCTGGTCAAAGATCTGACGCTGCGACTCACCAGCACTGAGCAGACGATTGAATATAGCCTCGCCAGACTCGTCGTCACCTCTCGCCCGACGTCCTGACTTCTTCTGCTTCTTCACCACCTCGGTGACCGTGACAACAGCAGCACTATCGCTGGCCGCAGGCAGTGTGTATGTGCGTTGTGTTTCCACCACGGTGCCGCCATCGGCGCTGAGCAAATCCTCCACGGACTTGCGCAACTGTTTTGAGATCTCGGCCAGCGCACGCTGCTCGGCCTGCAGTTGAGCGAGTGTGTCGCCAGCCGAGCCGCACGGAGATGCGGCTTGTGGTTCCACCTGCTCTGTCGTCTCTGCCTGCTTTATGGTGGTGTAGGTCTGTGACTTTTGCAGCTTGCTGCCTGCGTCACCTGTATTGAGATTCTCGATTACTTGTGCGCCCTGCACATAGGCGACATTTAGCTGCTCCTCCGCGTTGTCTTCCTCGTCGGAATCATCGCTATCATCGTCCGAGGAGTCGCTGCTTTCGTCATCCTCCTCATCATCATCGTCCTCGTCATCGTCGTCATCCTCGTTCATGGCCAATTGGCTGGCCAATTTCCCGATGATGGTGTTGCGATTGCTGTCCCTTATCAGCTCATCAAGAATCTGCTGATTACCGTTCTTGGCATCGTCTTGACCCCGAGTTCCACCACCCGACGGCGCCGCTGTAATGCCAAAGTCAACAACATCATCCATGGCATCACCATAGGCGCTCTCATCATCATCGTGCGCATCTACATAGATATTCTCACCCTCACCCTCCTCGTCGTCGTCGTTGTCCTTCTCCTCGTCGCTGTTCTCCTCGAGGCTCTTTTGCAAATTCAATTTGACGCGTTCGTTCTCCAGCAGCTCCTCAAGTACATTCTTCATTTTAGCATTTAACGATAGCTCCGACTTGCCGCCACCAGTGGGCAGCACAAAAGTTTCGCTATGCAGCAACGCCGTTGCGCCCTGACCCGTCAGCTCGTCCTGGTCAAAGGGCGAGCCGCTCACTTGAATAGTGCGAGCGTTGCCATCGCCACCGATGATGGGATTCAGCACCTCCACAATGGTTGTCTCCTTGGCCAGCGTCTGGTGCAGCGTTAGCGGCGTTGCTTTAATGCGAACCTTGCCCGACGACACGCTCTCAATGGACGAAGGCCCATAGGCGTCTGCATCGTGGCGCAAAAACAATTTGTCACTGGTTGCCTGCACTGTAACAATTGAGGCGGTGTCCTCTTCCTCCTCCTCTTCCTCGTCGTCGTCGTCATAGTCATCGTCGTCGAAATCATCATCCGCCTGCAGTTCCAGCGGCGGCAATGTAGCGTCTAGAGAGCCATCGTCGGACTCTGGCACTTGCAGCTCCAATGAAATGATGCGCTCTTTGCAAGTCTCGACCTAGATACATTGGAATGCGATACGTTGTGCATTTGGTTTGATGGTTTTTGTTTTGGGCTAGCAACTAATGAAGGCAACAGAATAAACCAGCACCGAGCAGAGACCATAACCCCAAGAGGCATGCCAAATAATCTAGTATACATATAAAGTGGGTGCAAAGATGTTGTGCCGTAGAACATTTGATATATGAAACAGAAAACATACGCAAATAGTGGGAACAGTAAAGATGTTAGTGTGAAGAGTTTAACATAGAATGCAGATAGTTGCTGTACAATTTAGAATTCACGTTGAAACCATTTCCATTATTCCTTGCATAAAACTGGTTCAATCAATCAACACTTTCTCCTATATCACACTTTGATTTAATTTTCTGACATTCAGCTGAAATATTAAACGAGCTACGAGACTGCATAAATTGTTGAAAATATTACAACGCAATGAGAAACTATGAAGCGTGATTGCGAAATAGATGGAGTAGAGCGCACTTAAAATAGACCCCAAGGATGTGAGATACTTGGCTGCAGTTTGCAGGCGCAGAATTCGGGGCGTATGCGTGATGTGAGAGTGTGACGCAAGCAGACAAAAATTGCCTGCGTTTGCTAGCTGGTCGTTGTCAAAGTAAAAGGATTCTTCTAGAAAGACGATAAGCTGAGGCTTGTGTCGCTGACAGGCGGCACCGCACTGAGAGCTAACTGAGAAAACAGTTTTGCAAGTGTCCCGCAGTGCATTTGGGTCAGCCCTGAGGCGTGGGCGGTTGTATGCCAACTGCTGCCTCGGGCAAAGTTTTAACTCTCGCATTGCGTCAAACGGCAACAAAAGCGGCAGGGGGTAATGCAGGGAACGGGAGAGGAGGGGTAATTTTTGTGCCGTTGACATTCTAGACCGAGTCTCGTTTGTAGCGCTTCCTTCCGCTAACAAATTGAAAAGCAGAGCGTTTAAAAAAAGAATCGAACGAAAAAGAAAAAAAAAAACAAAACTCGGATTGTGGCCAAAAATAGCATCGGTTTGGCTATAAAACGTATTGCGGCGTGTTGGCTTTTATTCCGATCGAAATCATTAAAAGCAAAGCCAGGCGCCGCAAAACAAAAACTTTTGCTTTAATTTTAATGGTGTTGGCCATAAAAAAGCAGCGCGTCATTATAATGCGTTTGCATACTTAAAACAAGTAAGAAAGCTACAGTCGAGTGCACTCGACTGTGAGATACCCGCTACCCATTTTGAATAAAAGAAATATATTTTGCGATAATTTTCTCAAAATATACCGAATATACTGCAAAAATACTAAAAATATACCAAATAGTATATTTGGTATATTGATATAGTACCGCATTCAAAATATACCATAGACGGCACAATATACCAGATTGTCATCTAAAGCAACTAAGACCCCTAGTAAGTAGGCGTGATTGCCCATACAAAAGTGTTTCTTTAATAACTTCGACAATTTTCATCTGATCGCAACCAAATTTTCAGGAATCATAACTACTATAGTTATTATTATATATACCAAAATTCGCAACTCTAAATTTAAAATTACGCTTGTTATTCGATTTTTTTGATTTGCGGGGGCGGAAGTGGGCGTGGCAAAAATTTGAAACAAACTTGATCTGCGTGCAAACATAACAAATGCTGTCGAAAAAAAATTATAGCTCTATCTCTTATAGTCTCTGAGATCTAGGTGTTCATACGGACGGACGGACAGACACACAGACGGACAGACGGACATGGCTAGATCGTCTCGGCTGTTAACGCTGATCAAGAATATATATACTTTATAGGGTCGGAGATGCCTCCTTCTACCTGTTACATACATTTCCTGCCGGCACAAAGTTATAATACCCTTCTACCCTATGGGTAGCGGGTATAATGAATCAAGAATCAAGCCCCAAAAAGCGTAAAAGTGGCGGTCGTCGCCATCGTCATCGTTGCTTTATGGACACGTGACAACAACAAACCAAAACCCAGCACACAAAACACACAATGAAACTCTTTGAAGGTTAAGCCCAAAACTGACACACAGGCCCCACTGATGTGAGTCGAGAGTGAAGAAGAGTGCTGGAGAAGTGTGTTTGAAGATGTTATAGAAGGGGTCGGCGGTCTTAAAACCGCGACACTTAAAATACAACAATAACTGGAAATGATTTTGCTGTCGCTCGCTGAGAATCTGACAACCTTTTCACGTAGGTGGCTCACAAAAGTAGCTTATTGTCCTTTTTTATGCGCTGCACTTCACCAGCAGCAACAGCAACAGCAATATCAGGAGCAGGAGCAGGAGTAACAGCAACAGAGCTACAACAGCTTCAGGTGGGTGTTGTGCACAAGGATGGGTGACATGCCCAGAAAGGAACTCGCGCAATGTCAACAAAGCCACTGCGAAACTCTAAGCTGTGTGGATATTAAAATTTACTTTGCTCAAACAGCAAAACAGCAACAACAACAACAACAACTGCAAGCATTTGTGGGAGGCCACTTACAAGATATAAAGATACTCTTTAGAAGACTTTTACACAGTCTGCAGTCTATCTAGTCTGTGGTCTGTTTTGTAGCCTCTAGGCAGGACATTAAAATCATGAGCTCTATAAAATAATTAAGAGTGTGCTATGTCTACGAATCTGGATGAACGAAAGAGATGTTTGGCTTTTTATTATATACAATGCGAGGCGATGCGAGTGATAGAGTGAGATTCGAGTGCACGGTGCAATGTAAGTTTAATGGGTTTATTTTGTTTTCTTTTTGTGGACGGTGCAAAGTACGTGAACGTGCACAACTACAAAGAACGGAGAATCGTATAACGATAACGATTACAATTTCGATTACAAGTTAAGAGTAAAGAGAACAGAAGCGGCTTCCAACCAAAAATGTATGTGAAACGCATTTTGCATTTTGTTGCTACGAAACGAGACTCAATTTTGGTGCCAATTAAATGTAATAGATATATACTTAGGTAGGTGGGTGGATAATTTGTCTTTAGATTTTTGTTTTCTTTGCGTTATCTAACCTCCGTTTCGATGATTTTCTCAATGTACTCGACGGTGCGCAATTGAGGTTGCCCCGTTATGGGGCAGGGCACCTCCTCAGTGCGTCTCACAATTTTCTCGTCGAGTATTTTCTCGCGTTCGCGCACGATGACCGGACCATCGCTTGATTTTATGGCAATTTTTGGAAAGACTATTTTCGGCTGCATTATGGGCACAGACAGAAAAAGAGAATGGGGAAATAAAGAAAGAGAGAGAAAGACAGAAAGATAAAGAGAAGTTTATGGATGATTCTTTTTTTTGTTTAAGAATTAATTTTTAATTCCAATCTTTCAATTTTGCTGAGCGTTTTTCTCACTGTTTCGCTTTAGTTACATTTTGATTGAACTCTGGCTCTTCATTAGTAACATTTTTTTTTCGAGCATGAAACATTCTTATGATTGTTCGTTTAGTATTTGGTATCTTGTTGCGGTTAGTAAAGCAAAACCATGTAGCTCTATGGGTTGAGTGTTGATTTCTTGCAAATTTTGTTTTGTTTTTCTTTTTTCTGGTTAAGATGCTCAGCCAAATTCCTCAGGCATATCAGTTGATTGTTTTTATTTATTTTGGAGGGGGATTCGCTTGAAAGTTAGTTAGTTGGAGCTGCAAAAATTTCGGCATGGCATGCAAATTAAAAACTTACCTCGCTGGCTCTTGATTCATGTGTGATCAAATCATCAGTAATTTTGCGCATATTCTTAATCACATCCTGTGCCTCGACAGCGCCCTGTTCCAGGGAACGTAGACGAGCCGCACGCCATGAGGCACGCTTCTCGGCGCTGCATGAATGAACAAGAAGACGTTATTAGTGAACTGTCCAAGCATAAAGACTAGATGCCAACCAAATAGAGAAAGAGCTGCAAAAAACTCAGCAACGGAAGCTAAACTTTTGCTTCATATTTACCCAAAGTATTTACAGAAGAAAACAGAGTGAAGACTTAAACAAACACCAAACTAAATAATACCGCAAATAAGATGAAAGTGTTTGTCTAATTACAGACATAGATTCAGATACTTAGGCTTAATACGTGAGGTACGAGTACATAGAGACATAGAGAGTGTAAAGATACAGAAGTTTGTCTTCTTCACTTGGTGTGTGTGTGTGTGTTGGTGCCTCAATTGTGTGCGTGGGATGGTTGCCTTTGTAAATGGCAAAAGGCAAACTGAGAATCTGAATATAGTCTGCACGCCTACACGCCTATGTTATGTACAGCTGGACACATTTGACCGGCGACCTGTGACCTCTGCACGCCTGTCAACTCTTTCGACTTTCGACTGCCATGCATACAACTTACTTCATCAGGGCACGACTCTTGCCCGTGGGCGTTGTCGGTGACTGCGGCACCGATTGCTCCTGCTCCAGCTCCAGCTGCTGCATGTACTCCTCGACTGTGATGCCCGCCTGGCGAGCTGCTGCTGCCAGGGCACGGCGTTCGGCTTTCAGTGTGCGCACGGGTATGCGACTGCCCGTGGGCGTGGCAGGTTGTTGCTGCTGCTCCACCTCCGCATCCTGCTCCTCCTGAATGGTTGGCTCATCGGGTTGCGTCTGCTGTTGTTGTTGCTGCTGCTGCCAAAGACGCTGCTGCAATGCGGGCGGTATGACAACTTTGACCTTTGGCTTGGGCAACAGTGAAGGTTTGGGCGCATCATTTGCAGCCGTGGGAGTGGGCGTGGCCTTGATAGGTTGTTTCTGCCTCTGTTGTTGCTGTTGCTTGGGTATTTTGCTTGGGGCGCGAATTGTCTGCGCTTGACTTTGTGCGGTTCTGTCATTTTTCGTGGATTCAAAATTGGTTGTTGTTGTTGTGATGTTTTTGAATTGTGTGCAAAGTAAAACACATACATATAAGTATCAGAGAAAACAAAACGAAGTTGTTTGGCCAAACAAACGAACAAACAAACAAGTACTTATTTCTGCAAATGTGTGTGTGTATGAGTTTGTGTTGAATGCGGTTAGCACATGATATGAGCAGTTACAAAAACAATGACGTTAATTCCATTTTAGTCAGATGCGAACGTGCGTGCGGCGCCTTTGCTTGGGCATGCAACAAACTTTCGCATAACAAGTCAAATTTGTTGTAATTAAAAACCAAGAAACACATTGCAAACTTTTGCTCCCAGTCCCCCGTCCCCCCACAAGCCCAACTCTCCCAGCCCAGAAAATCCCAGTGACTGACAAAATCACTTTTTGAACAACTTTGCCAACAAGTGCAATAACATGGCAGCTGGAGATTAGCGTGTTAAGGCAGACAGCCAAAGCACTGAACCGGAGACATACAAAAAAAGTGAGAGAGCAAGAGCGAGAGAGCGAGTGAGAGAGACGGGCAACTGGCAACTGGCAAAAGCAGAGCTAAAGCCAAAGCTCGAGACAATCCCGGCCAGACACGGCGGCATAAGCCATGTGCAGTTGCATGTTAGCAAAGTCGTAAAACTTGCCTTGCCAGCTCATACAGTCTCCCTTTTGCTCTTCCTTTCCCTAACTTCAGCATATTCTCTCGCTATAGATATGCACAGATAGTATGCAAAATTAATTTTAAAAGAGTGAACCAAAACTATTTGCAATAAGGTTTCATCTGCCTGTATTATCCTCAGCCACATCTCCACTTTTCACTCACTGGGTTTGTGACGAACTTTGTGGCCTGATTTTTTTTTTTGTTTTTACTATACCATTTACCAGCGAGATTCTTACGAGTGGCTTTTGTTTTAAACAAATTGCTACACACTTTCGGTTCTAGTTTAATTCGAAATTATTCGCATGCAACAGAGAGGCGGAGGCAGAGCAATGGCTACAACTTCTGCTTGAGTGATTTATGTTTTTCAATTTACACGTGGCCGTAGGACTGAAAAGCGAAGAGAAGTGGAAACAGAAACCGAGAAGAAGAGAGTGAGAGTTTGAACTAGAAGCCTCTGTAAGCCCGTGACATGGCTGAGAACCTGGAACCTGCAACGTTCGCCCGGCCAAGTGCGTCGAGGCTTGACCGGACCAAGCAATTGCACTTGTTATATTTTCCTTTCGGTCTGTTTTTCGCGCTGCCATTTGCTCGGCTCGTTTTATTCAAGCATTTGTCCTTTCGACTTTTAAATGAACTTCGCCCTGGCCCCCAAGAACCTTGCCATCTGCTCAACATTGTATTTAAACGCGTTCAACTTTTGCAATTGACAGATTTATGTTTGGAATGCCCTTTGGAACTTTCTACAATGAACTTTAGTTTTCCGTTTTAGCATTTTCAATTGCAGTTTTTAGTTTTAGTTGGGGGCGGAATAAAGGTTTATTTTGCGAAGTCTGCAATCAATATGTCGCTAATTGTTTTGCGCTGATTAATTCGGTTAAAAACAAATTACCATAACCCACCATAATACAAATAATGATTGATGTGCGAACAAAAGTTATTAAATATGTATGTATGTATGATAATAGACTGCAAACAAATTGATATTGCTTTTATTTTGCATTTTATTTATAAACATTCTTCTTCCATTGTGATTGTTTGTTCGATGCAGTAATAACAAATACATTTATGTATGGCACATGTTAATCAAAAACAAGAAATGAGTTGGAAATGTGTGTGATATATATCCGTTGTCCATGATGCACTCTATATATGGTTGCATATATTTGTATACGTAAAATTAACTTAGAATATTAATATTAATACATGGGGTTCGAGAGTAAATCAACACATATCATCAAGTACAATATATATAAGTATATGTATGCATTATAAATATTTATAAAATATATCAAAAACTGTAACGCTGATAACAACGTATTTCATACCACATAAACTTAACGTGCATTCGTATGCAGGAATATCTTAAAGAGCTGCGCATGGAACTATATGGTTTATGTTATGGGGATGGGAAACAACTAACAATACATAAATCGAGGCAGTAATCGTGGCACATCTGAACCGATGTTTAATTTCAAAACTCAAGTAGATAATGAACTACACGTGTCTATGTTTGATTAGGCACTTTCTGCCTGGGAAACAACAAGTACATAAAATGTAATTAGTCTTCTTGTCCTGCTCTAAAAATCATTACTTTTAATTTAATATTTTTCCCTTTCCTCTTCTTTTTTTTTTAAATAACAATATTCGTGTAGTATATGCTAATAACATAGCTCTTGGCACCTGAAGAGGGAGTGTGTGAGTGTATATTTGTGTGTGTGGGGGTGTAATTGTAGGCGTGCTCGGTGCGTGAGAAGTTTCAAAACGCTGCAGGTGTGTGGGTGTGAAAAGCATTTTAATTGCATTCATTGCATTCTTCTTTTTTTTTGTGTTCACAGCGTTTTGAAAAGAGTAGGACTAAAAGGACTTAAAATAATAGAGGTAAGTGAAAAAAGTGTGCTTATTAAGTGGACGTGGGTGGAGTATATTAAAGTAGTAGATTTACGAACTTAGCTATTAACATTTTAGTAGTCGTAGTCGTAGTTTGAGATAGTATAAAAAGTAGCTGCTTATAAAAATGTGCTTTATAATGTAGGCTAAATAGTTAAAGTTTCAACCCCCTATCATTTTGTTTAATGCTTCTTATAGTCAAAATCTCTCGTTTATATAGGCTACAAATATACATACATATAGGTAACTAGTTCGTTAGTTAGAATATCGTAAACTTAGTCAATAAAAGTGTCACATTCTCATTGCAGTGTGAAAGTGTTGTGAGTGTGTTGTGAGAACTTAGTTTTAGTTTTAGCATCTAAATACTGCTTCAATTTCGTCAAGTGGATTCCTGAAAAAAGTTCGTGATAAGCAGAGAACAGAAAGTTTTTTTTGTTTGTGATATACAATTAAACAGGTGCACTTTGTTACCGGGCTTGCAGGTTAAAAAAAAACAATCAAAAACAATAAACTTATAATTTTTGAAAACAAAACTGAATTTAAATTAGTGCTGGCAAAGAATGTTTCAATTCGCTGGTTCTGGTTTTGGTTTTTAGTGATGCTGCCAAGTTTTTTTTTCACTTCACTCACTCTCTGAGTGTGACTCGAAATGTAGCCGGGGTTTTTCCAACTTTAATTAATATTTATGCGCCAAAAGCAACAAACAAAATCTACAAAATAACAATCGAGAAGCAACCACAGAGTAAAATAATAAACTGGAAAACAAAAAAATTGTTTTCAGAGATGAGAAGAGAAGAAAAAAAAATAACAGATACAAATACACATACATATAAAAAGCATCATTAACGCCCTCATTTTAGCTTAAGGTCAAATTATGCTTTTATATCTGAAATACATACACACAGACACAGCGACTCACAGATAGCTAAACTGCGATTTGCATATGCGGTGCGGTCCATTTGTGGAACGAACGTAGCGCCAACGCCATAAAATATAAATTAATTTATGCGCAATCAACAAAACATAAATATTTTCATCTGCATAAAATCACAAAAGCGGCCCAAGAAGCTGCGGTCACAAACCTGCGTACATAAATGTAAATATCAAATAAAAAACACAAAAAAATCTACAACAAAAAAATTAAAGAAAAAAAAATAAATAAATACAAAAAAAAAAACAACAACAAAAAAATCATCAGAGAAAACAAAACAAAAACTAAAGCTGACCAATTGTCTTGACGTCGCGCGATGAATTCAAGGGCAACCGCTGCGCCAAACCGCCAAAACCAAACCAAATGGCCAAAAGCCAATCGAAAGCGAGAGCGAGGGAGTCGCGAGTCATCAGCATCTGAGCGATTCGTGATTCGGTGGTTTTTGGTTGGCCGTCGGACACCGCCGCCGACTAGAAATAGTTCATAAATTATCAAACTATAAATTAGCCGATTAATGCACAAATAATAATTCGATTGCGTTTTGCCGCCGCCGCCGCCGTCGTTGCCGTCGTCGCTGATGTCGACGCTGACGCCAACGTTGACTTTGTCGCCACGGAAGCCAAACAAAAATTCATAAACACGGATCTGGCGAGAGCCTTTGTGCTACACAATTTTTATAGATTTAAACGAGTTTAATTTGAATATAAATACAAATCGCAATCGAGAACATTGCGATGCCGGCTAATTTGGTATTTGCCATGGCTTTTTTAGTGGCAATATTTGTATATATATATATATTTTTTTTTGTTTCTTTTCTTCTCATCTTTGAACGCAATTCTTTTGTCTGCTTTATGGCAAAAGCCGAAACGTAAATTTATGCGTTAAAAAAAAAAAAAAACATACAACAACAAGACAAGAGCAACAAACTAGTAGAAATTCTTGCTGGGAAATTTTAAATAGGTTATTAACATGTTTATCTTCTTTTTCTTCGTTATAAATTCCAAGGCCGCATCGTTCGGCAACATAATAACACACATTTAAATTTATGTAAATTTGTGTTGTAAGCCATTTGGTCAGTCGGATGGGGATCGACTCGACGACGGCGACGACGACGACGAGCTGCGCAAAATTGCCTTCAAGGTTAACACACACTGATTTGTTAACTGCGACTTACGAGTCGAGTCTTGTTTGTTTACAACAAAGTAAATTGAGTGAGAAATATTGATGATGTTATTACCAATTAGCAAAGCGATATTTTTTGAGTTACACTTTAATACCAAGCATAGCCCAACATTAGAAAGGTTCAAGTGCCTTGTGTTTCCTGGTATTGGCGTATCATATTTTGAAGTTCTTATTTCACCTTTTCCTTTACTTTTTTTCCTCTCTCTTTTTAGTGCCATTTAATGCCCTTGTTGGAGACGCCTTCGCGTAATGAAATGTACATAAACATTTCAGGCAAAATTGTTCTTTGTTCTTTAGCGTTCTCTCCCCTCTGCTGCTCGACCACCAAGCAGCCACTCTATCAGGTTTGGTCTATGTAATATTTTCATAGCCCCATCTTACATTTAATTCGCAAACACACGACGACAACGGACAGCGTCGTCGTCGTCGTCAGTGGCTTCCTTTGCGGGTTCCGATGTCTTAAGAACTGCTGTTTCTGTTTCTTTTTTGTTGTCCCCGCTAAATGATATCTTGTGTTGTCATCCTTCCATGCGCTTGCCGCATGCTAAAGCCAATCGACTTTGCCATGAAACTTGCAACAAGCTGTTTACCTTTGTATACCACTTTACAAAAGATACATAAAAACAAAAACATAGTAGAAGAGATTGATGTGATGCGCTTAAGCTACCTTTTCAATTGGTAAACAGTTGCTGCTGTAAGGGTATTTTATGTTTGTCATTTATAAATTAGAATTTCCATCGTATGCTCTTGCTTGTTTGTTCATATGGCGGGCGGGCGCCGAGGCTAAAATTGTATTAAATTACATTGTTGTTGCTCATTACATAATGCTGCCAGAGTCAACAACTAGAAACGCGCCGTCAGTGACACGGGCTTTAGTCTAAGGCTCCACACTCCTCGATCCTGGGCCAGGTAGACATGGCAGACATACGTTGCCTGATAAGCTGGCAACCGTTAGTATGTGAGTAACATGAACAGACAAAACGACAGACAGTCGAGCAAAGAAAAAAAAAAATGGGGAAAAGAAGGAAAGAGAGAGAGAAATGAGGAACTGACGGGAGCAGGAATGACATCAGCAACAATTCTCACTCGCTTTTTGTAGAGTGTATAAAACAGAGGGGGAGCAACAGTTTAATGCTCTTGGCTAAAGTTGGCGAGGAGTTGCGCATTGCGCTTCATTTGCTACGTGTTGCATGCTACTTATAGCGGCTTGACGACACAAGCAACTCTAATTATAATTGTCACAACGTGCAGTGTGCAGGCAGCCTTTGCTTTAAAGGCGTCGCATCAAAAGGAATCATTAATTTTACCTTCAACTGTTCCTTAGATTGAGCACACGTCTTTTTTGCTTTACATTTATATTAAAGCTACTGACTAAATTATGTTTTTTTGGGGCTGCGTCGTCGCCCACAATCCGACCTTTTGAGTTGTTCATTGCTATTACCATTGCTATTAACGTTTCCTGCTGGAGGGAAGCTTCGCCCCTTCCATTCAGAGTGACGTGGGTAGAGCTCTCTCAGAACGCAATTTGTGGTTTGTTTTGAATGATGAAGTTATCCAATTGCAAAAACAGCTGGCAGTGTGCCGGGGGGATTCAATTTTTTTTTTTGTGCCAACCAACGCACAAAAGCAACATGCCACGCTACAGCTTGAGGCGATGGCAGCACAACGGTGCGTATACTCGATGCTCTAAATAACAAAAAAAAAAAAATTAACTAACAAAGCAGAGCAGTGCGAAAACAAATTTCGGCTGCCAGTCAGCTGCAGTTATCTATTCAACAAAGCAAATCTTCCCCCTGTTTGTGTCCCATGCTCTCAAACTAGACGGAGTTATTAAAAATGTAAGCGCCTCACTTTCCTTCTTGGTATCATTTGCTCGTTCTCCGGGGCGAGAGGCGAAACATGTTTTTAAGTGGCAGAACGCCTGAGAGCGGCGCTCTGCGATTTACGAGTCCAGACAACGCTTAAGTGCTACTTAAAACTTAAACCGCTTACGGCATACATCTTTCATATGCTCAAGTGTGGGTTGAACTTCAATCTCATCCTTTTTTTCTATAAGGTCTGCTTAGATATAACTACTTATATATTTTAAGAAGTCCTTATAATAACAAACTATGTTTCAATGATGATGATCAGCTCCATTAGATTGCTGTGAGTGTGTGAGGCGTGTGAAGAGTGAAATAGATGAACTTAAAGTAAGTGTATCATATTATGTAAGGTGCGAGTTTGCGAGTGTGTTTTTATGAGCAACTTAATACTAGAGAAGAGAGAGAGAGAGCAAAAGAAATCAAAGCATTTTCCACCGGAACCAGCACCAAAAACCAAACCAAAAGCCAGCAGAAGAAACTTTACCAATGGAAACCTAAAACTTAAGATGCGAGGCAAATGGAACAAAAAATAAATAAATGCACAAACACCATTAAAAGTGACTAAATTCTGTGTATAGTTGAGTGTGTGTGTGTGAGAGTTTGAGTGTGTGTGGTCTATTGATTATCATAATCGTACAGTGGGATGACCGATTGCGAACGTGTCTGTGCATTGAAATGAAACATAAAATGCAAAAAAGAGAGCAAGCACCAATAATCCAATAAGACTTTCGTCATCATCAAAAGACTTACCTAATGTCCTCCGCATCATCGAACTGCGCCAGCACAACATTATCAACGACATCCTTGCGACCGGTCAGCTCGTTATCCTCATCATCATTGTCATCGTTAGCGTCCTCATCATCATCATCGTCATCGTCGTCGTCGTCGTCATCATTATCGCTGCTGTTGCTGTTGTCAGCGTTATCATGTTGCCTGGCATCGTCCTTGTCAATGTTGTCATTGGCGGCATCCAATAATCTGGATTTCTTATCACGACGCAATGTTGCAATTTTCTTCTCCTCCTCCTGGCGCAACTTTTCGACTTCATCCTTTGACAGGAATGAAAAAACTTTCTCTGCAGATTGGCGAAATAAAAGGCAAAAGCATTCACATCAGACATAAACCAACACTACACATTTAAATGCCTTCCTAGCGACGAGATACGAGACGAGGCAAGAACTCTCTAGCGACAGCCAAGGAACGTCTTGTGCCAGCCACACAAATCCGTGGAAATAAATTAGGGATTTAAATAAATATCATGCTATGGCGCTCTCGACAACGCTGCTGCTCCTACCCCTTTCACTTTAATCCCTGACTGCAATCGTGGGTACTTCAACTGCAGACTACCATGCAACCCATTCATAGTCAAGCAGTCTTTTCCACATCGCGTCTCGCCTCTCTTGCCTTTGTAATGCAAATGCCAGCTCAGACTCCGAGGCATGGAACGCCTCATTTTCTAATTACACAAACCACTGAGCAAAAACCTGATAAAGACTCCCAGCACAAGAAACAACTTGTAGTGGATGCACGTGCTGTTCTATTTCTAAACTGCATCCTAGGTTACTTTATTCTTATCACGAAATTATCAAATTAAGATTGTTTTGCATGCTAACCGATTGTTAATTACAATACAGATACCAGGATGAAAATGTATTATATTCAGATTATTATAATTTAGAATTTCTGGCATCAATTTACACTACAACATTGTTCATTCTCCATGTGGTTATTCTTATCTCAAAAGTTCAACTCTCGAATTACGACTTAAAGACTTTCTCTAATGCCACAAGATTATTTCCGTTGCTGAACTTTGCTCAACATTCAATAATTTAGAATTTAAATCAACGTCTTCTTGTTCTACGAACAACATACAATATTTTATTTCCTTGCGGATTTCTATATTTATCATCACCATTACTCATGGCATTTAATATTTAATGACGCAAGTCAACGAAACCACTCACCTGTCTTTTGTGTGGGCTTGTGTTGATCCTCCATGGCGGACTCAAAGAAGCGTTTTTTATCGGATACCGATTTAGGCACTTTAGTTGTTGCTGTTGCTGTTGACGTCACATTCTCCCCCGCAGGTGATAACTGGAAAAGTGCAAAGCCAATTGTTAGCAAGTCAAAAAAACAAAAGAAGAAAAAATAAAATCAAAAAAAGAAAACAAAATGAAGCATAACATAAAAAGTGATAAAGGTTAATAGTAAAAGAAAAAGAAATATAAACGAAAATATGAAAAGCTGCCAGCTGCCGCTGACTCGAGTTGATGGTCTAGTATTTTCAATTAAACGAGTGGAAAAACTGCAATTTTCAAAGTCAAAGTCAAAGAAATCCAAACGGCCATAAACAAAATTGATGGTACTGCACAAGTTTATTAAAAAGCACATGCTACGATGGAGGGGCATTAGTTTGTCTGCCTGCCTCCAAGGGCAGTGGCAGCAACGGGAGGAGGATGCGTGGGGCGATGCAACCGTCGCTTCCGTCATAAAGTGGGCAACAACAGTTCGTTGCGCTGGCATTGTTTTTGCCTCAGGACATATAATTTACGGGCAAGGGGACGCAAATTACAGTTGCGGCGATGAACAGAGAGTGACACAGAGAGAGAAAGAGGGCAAAAGGAAGAGAAGGTGTGGCATGTGGTAGTGGTGGCCATAGGACCGGGTCAGGCTGGCCATTTATCATCCAGAGTCATGTACTGTCGGTTTTATGCTTTCATGCAATTTCTTCGTTTTAGGCAACATGAGAAGGCCAATGCCAGCAGCATTGGGTTGGGCAGTGTTAGCCGCCGGCCTGAAGGGTTTGCAATGTAGCGAATTGTTGCTGCAACTGCGACGCCAACAACGACGACGACGACGACGACAAAGTCATTAAACGGCAGTGGAAAGAGAGCAAGAGCAAAAGCCAGCGTTAAACTGCACAAATTGCAACCTTATCCTTCGGCTCGTATGGCAACTAGAGATCCGAGTGCAACAACAGACCCCCACAATGGCCAACACAGAAGGCCAGGCTCATAAATAAAAGGAGGCGAACGCAAGCAAGCAGCCAGCTAAAGACAAGAGCATCATGGTAAAGCGATATCAGCAAAATCCCCTTATACCCTGGCTCCTCTTCCAAGCACAGCACAGCACAGCACAGCACACACAAAGAACGAGACGAAAGAGAGAAGTCAAGTACGTTGTTACATATACAAAGCCATCAGGCCAGGAGCCCAGCCGGAGCTAAAGCCAGGACGGAGCTCGAGTCCGAGTCGAACTGAGTTGAGCTGTATTTTTAGCAAAGAAATTAATTTCGTATCGGATTTTTCGATTTTCAATTAAACTCAATACTCGAAAAACACACACACAGACACTCATCCACATGCAGGTCCTTTACATCGTCGTCGTATTTTGCCCTTTTTGCCACAACGTCGATGAGTCCGAGCAGTCGAGAGTAGCCGAGCTAATAGAAATTTATTGAGCCATGAAAGTGTTGAGAATGTGGCCATTGGCCAAACTGGACACTGTTGCCTGCAGCAGTGCAACCAGGTTCAAGCAGTTCTGGTCAGCGCATTAAAAGCCAATAAGCCATTGAATAATTCAAGCACACACACACACACACATACAACGCTGCGTATGTGTGATATTTTCTATATTTATCTGGTGGTTGTTAATGTGAGTGTTAGTGTATTAGTGTGATTTCCCTCCGCTATCATAGAGAACTACCAACAGATAGAGTCGCTTATCGCGGGCAATTAACAGTGTTCAAAGATAAGATAAGATTGTGAGATGGTCTCGGAGAACTGGCAAAACTGCGTTGTGGCAAAAAGGCCCAAATCAGTGCAGCGCCAGTTGTCAGTGAGTGTGGCACACACGGCGCACAAAATAGAGCGGAGACTGTTTGGGCGCTCGACTTGTTCAAGGTCATTTTATGGAAATGGTGGCACACAATTTATGGGCGATAGAGAGAGAGAGAGAGAGCTGAGGTCATGGGGGAGTTAGAGGTACGTGCAGTGGACGGACAAAATGAAAAATCCAATTATCAAGATATCAAATTACAGAATTTTTATTTATGGTAAACGTAAAAATATTCAACTTGTTTCATCGTTTTGTTAGTCAAAAAATAAATTACGAGTTAAAAATCAACTTAATGCTGCTACTGACAAAAATTAACTATATAAATTGTAAAATTGCATTTGTAGTTTTTTTTCGGGGGATTTGGATTACTATTTGTGTATTTCGTTTATGTATGTGTGTGTGTTTGTGTACTCTTCGTTACTTCAATTTTCTCGTTGTTTCACGTTTTTATTCGTATTTCGCAAAAGAGCAAAAAGAAAGAAATCAAATGAATCGACATACAGCGGGCGGGGCCAAAACTGCAACGCTGCGCACCGAGCGAGCAGCAGCCAACTGTTTCAATCAACGTCAAATTAGAGTCTAGAGCAAGCAGAGAAACAGAGAGAGATAGGAAAAGAGAGAGAGAGAGTGTGTAGGAGGAGTGGACCGCCTGCTCAATTTCAACAGCAATTTGTGCGGTGGATTGTGGGTTGGCGGTAAAGTCAACAAAAAGTTGCATCTAATTAGAAAGACAGATGTGGCAGGTGCCCACTGTACGAGTGCTGCTGTGTTGCTCTTGCTACTCCTGCCCACTGTCCAATCAATCAAATAAAAACATTCAAATAAAACTACAGGCGTGGTGGTGGTGACCTGGCCTGACCAATTTGCTGCTGCTCTTTTAATTGATGGGTAAAGAGGTGTTGGATTTTAATTAAAATGCATAAGCTAACGTTGGCTTTATAGAGAGTGAGAAGGTAGAGGGCGGATAGAGGGGAATTGACGCTGAGGAGCTGTCAACTTGAAAGCTTTTTCAGCAGTGTCGTCAACTTGACCTAGAAAGCAACAGGCGACAGCAGCCAGAGCGCTCAGGCAACTTAAGTGGACAGGTCGATGGGTTTGAGCTGGTTGCAAGAAGGTTGGATAAATGGCAAGTTGCTACACGGTGGTTTCCTTGCCACTCGGTGTGGTGGGAGTTTGGGGTAACGGCGGTTGTGGATGTGATGGCTGTGCCAGCTGTGGTTGCGACTGTGAGCGCAACTTAAAATTAGCCAGGCCACGCAAACCGTGCGGCTTCTGGGCAACCGGCGGCAGCGGTGCAGTGCGCAACTTGCTTGGCTTCTGGGGACGCTTGGGTGGCAAGGGTGGCGGCGTGGGTGATGTGGAGGTGCGACAATTCAATGAGGTGTCGCTGCTGCGACGGGAATCAAAGAATGCGGTATTGCTGTAGATGGCCTCCTCTTCGATGGTGGAATAGATTTCCTCGGCCGTCTCATAGTAGTAGCTAACCGCAGATGAGGACGCGGCGGCGGCGGCGGGGGGGTTTGGTGCGCAACGACGAGTTCGAGGAGTTAAGCGAGAAGGAGCTGCTGGTGCCCAGTGACGAGGTTGATATGTCAACGGCGCGAGAAGTCGTGGTCAGGTTTTGGTAATTACTATTTGAGTCGGGAGTGACCACAATTTCGGAGAACGTTGGGAATTTCATGGCCGCATACGATGGTGTTGGCGAGGTCAAAGGCGACAACGATGGCAATGGCAATGGCGATGGCGACGTTGAGAGCTTACTACTTGTGGGCGTTTCACTCACCGTAAACTGTGCCGGCGACGCTTGCAGATAAAGCGAACCACCAGCTGCACTACCTAAAAGCATCGCCGCCGAAGCGGTTGAGCCAACATTGGCAGCACCAACCACTTGGCGCTGATCGCCCGGCAGCAACACCAGGTTGAAAATGGGCTGTGACTGTGTTTGTTGTGTTGGCGCTGTTGTCGATGCTGCCCCACCCAGTGTCAGTTTATTCGGTTGCTGCGGCTGCGGCAAGCTTGCATATTGTACGGGCAGTATTTGGGCCGTGGGAAAGATTTGAGCTGGCGACGCTGGGCCCAAAAGCAGCGGCGGTTGTTGTTGCTGCTGCTGCTGCGATGTGGCATCCATCAGATAGTTAGCAGTGGCAGTGGGAGAATAAGATGTTGATGTTGCGTTAGTGGCGACTGTGGTTAGTCGGTTAGTCGGCGACTCATGCAAATGACGTGACGTGAACTGGGCAGGTGTTGTAGTAGTTGTTGTTCTTGTGTTGTTGTTGTCGTTAATTAATATTGAAGTTGAGGATATTTGTATTGGTGGTGTTGTTGGTGTGGGTGGTGAGGGTGTTTGTGGCGGGGGAGGCAGTGGCAGGCTGTCAATGTCAGTGTCGCCATAATCAAGAAAAGGATTGTTTACCGCAAAATTGTTATTCCCACTGCTTCCCACAAGGGGAATCGGCGGAGCTGGTTCATAGGGCGCACGCAGTTGATTTCGCATCTCATTCTCGCGCAGCAGGAAGTCACGATGCTGTTCCGCTGTCACCAGTATGTTGTCCGGCGAATTCTCATGCACAAAATCATGTGGTCGCCGCTGGGCTGGCGGCAACGCCTCCATGTATAGCGATTCCTCGACAACTGTTGGCTGGGCCAGAGGTGATTTGGGCAGCGTGGCATAGTTGACGGGCGGTGGGGGAGGACTTTCCCGGGGTCGGGTTGAGGCTTTGCTGGTCACGCGCACCGGCAATTTGGCCACCTGGTGTATGGTATTGGTGCTGGCGTCGTGCTCGAACACCGCAAAGTCACCCTGGCCCACATCGCTGGCCTGGAATGTCTCGAGCGCCACGTTGCGCACCAGATCGGCCTTCTTGAGCTTTGGTTTGGGCAACGTGGGCGGCGGCACTTTTGGTCGTGTGCCCGTTAAATTCTCCGTGGACTTGGAGATGACGGTGCTGGGCGTGCTGCGGCCACTGGAATGTGACTGTGACTCCAGTAAATCTTCATTGGAGCGTGAGGCGCTGAAGAAGAATTGGTCGCGCGGCGAACGTGGTGACCTATTGATGGCCTTGGCTATCTGTGTATACTCATCGTCCTCCTCGTTGCCTCTCGCTCCCCCGCGGAAAGGATTCTCACGTTCCAGTTCGCCAGGTCTGTCCGGCGATGTGGCACGTGACACGCGCTGCAGTTGCGGTGACTCCACCTCGCGTATGCGCGCCACTGCGGGTACAATGGGTGCCAGCTTCTCGGGACGTCGCTCCAGCGTTGAACTGGTCGAGGAACTGGGGCTGGTGGCTCGCAGAATTCCCTTGCGTGGCATGCGGCTACTGGAAGTGGTGCGTGTGTCCTGCTCCGAGTCGTAGGCACGTGTGAAGCGATCTGGGGTGCGTGACCGCGAGCGTTCGTAGTCGGACTTGGATCGCTCATCGCCGCTAAGATCGAAGCTCACGGACTTGCGATGTCCGCCCGCATATTCGGGCGTGCTGCGTCCAGAACGGGACGGTTTATAGGGACGGCAATCGCTCTCCGAGTCGCTGGTATAGCGAGCACGTGAGCGATCAAAGCAATCGGAATCGGACTCCGCATATGAGGGAGGCGATTGCAAATCGGCTGGCGGCGAAGAGTCAATCTCTTCTTCATCCTCCTCGATAATGGCATCGATTTCATCGCCCTCCTCGTCGTCGTCATCAATAATGTACACTGGTTCAGCCTTCTTGGGCGTAGTAACAACCTCTTTGGGTTTCTGTTTCCTCCTCCTGATTCTCCAGCATCTGCTGATAAGAGTAGCGAGCTCCAGGCGCAACTCGTTCGGGCGTCTGAGTGCCGCGCTGCTATAGGATTTTGGATGTTTTTGGGGGGTTTTCATTTAGTTTTCTTATTGTTTTTTTGTTTGATTTGTTGTGCAGCAGCAACTGCTTTTTACACACACACAAAGCATGGAACACAAATTGCAATGTGCGACGTTAATTAAGTGCGAATGTTTGTGTGAGACTGTTGAGAGTTGAGTTTCGAGTTCAATGTGTGTTCAATGATGGTTGTGCTTAGATGGTTTCTTGTGCTCTAGCATGAGTTTTTCTTTTTTTCTTTTCTTTTTCGTTTTCTCTTTATTTTTTGTTTTGCTTGTATTTTTTTTTCTTCCTTACGGCGTTTGGGCCACTTGCTCTCGGTTAGCCAATTACCAATGTCGCTGACTGATGATGAGGTGCATTTGCGTTGTTCTGGCCAATTTGCTTGATGGGTGGCATGAGCTGTAGTAGAATGTACAACGCGGTCACGACGAACACACCGAGCGAAACCGCAACAAAAACGTAGACAATGGACAAAACACAAGAAAAACAATGAGAGAGAGAGAACAACGTACAATGAACAACAGAAAAAATATACATAGATGAAACAAATCAATGACATTGCAGTTGTTTCTAACTTTCCCCCAATCTATCAAACTCGAAAATCTTCTCGAAACTTTTTGAAAAATGAATCAACTTGTTGCATTTCTTCGTAGTTACGATAATAACATTTAGATTTAGTTTATTGACATCAAAAATTCACACTCCATATTCCATTTACCTGGCGTATATAAAATATTTATAGTGTTGAACAACGAACAGAAAGGAGAAACGGAAAACAATAACAATCAAGTATTGAATTAACAGCAGTTTGTAACATAATGTTTTCTTCCTAGTTTTGATTAACATTCAAGTGTTATACATATATATAACAGTTTGTTTTTCTTTTTTTTTTTTTTTTTGTTTGTTGTTTTTCTTGACCGTTTTTGGGCTTATGCGGTAAAAAGAGTTCATACGATATTTATCTATGAGTATGAGTATTATTTAGTTTGCGTATTTGGACCTTTTCAGTGTTACACATTTAGCAATAATATACATAATAGACATACGACTCTATATAAACATTGAAGGACAACAATACATATACACAAGTACACGCACACACATGTACATATGTACATGCATATGAATACTGAATACTGTAGACCGCAATATGGCGGCACATTTTTACACGTAATTAGTTCAAATTCTTCTCATCTTAAATAACAGGAGGGACTTTGAGCTTCTTGCTGTTGTTGTGTGCATGGAATTATTATTATTATTTATAGTTTTGTTTTGATCTTCTTCTCATATTGCACAGTCGAGAGCTAGTCGGTGAGGGGCATTGAAACCATTTTCTGAGAGAGTCAAGAGATAGATTTAGTATTAGGTATTGCCACACTGTCATCATCTAGTTCGTGATATAGTTCATATTAGTTAGTAACTCTTTGCCCTTTGAACACGACTAGGCTTAGTATTCATATATATATTTATATAGTGTGTGTGTGTGTAAATAACATCTTAAAGAAAGGAAAACTATGCCATGCTGCTGTTGCTGTTGTCTATAGTATTATCATTTTGGTTTGCACTCGATTTTTGTTTTGTTTCTTTTCCTGTATATTAAACTAAATACTCAGTCTTATAGTGGGAAACATCCGCTTGTTAAGAAATACGCTGCAATGAAATCTACGCAAAATGGCAAAACGAACACAGAGAAGTAATGATAATAAATGAGAGAAAATAAATAAAGAATACAAATTGAAAGAGGAATAAAGAAAAAGAAAACGAAGAAAAGCAGCGAACGGCGGCGCGCACGTCATTGAGAGCAATAAAAAGGAAGAACGAGAAGAAGATAAGAGAAAACATTTTAATGGAAATTCCTTTCAGCAGTTTTTGAATTACTTATACTTATACATATATTGTATACATATATATATATCTCATATTATACATATATATATGTAAATGTATATAAAAGTATATTTACATCTATGCATATTGGTATATTTTTCTTTTCTCTTTTCCTGTTGCTGTCAATGCAAATATTCAAATGCTACCAGCTTTAAAGGTAAGCAGCATCCAGCTACTACAACAACATCAACAACAATATAACAACGACAACAACAATAACAATAACAGTAAGGAGAACAGCAATGTGGGGACGCGGCAGGCAACACAACAATCATACACTGTAACAATGCCGCCCGAGCAGCAGAAACTGAAGCAGAAACAGAAAGAGCCAACCAGCCATCCAAAAGGTAACAATAAAGGCGCAAACAGAAATTGATATAATATGTAAGTAGCACAAATAAGATAAAAACAGCAACAACAACGACAACAATAAGAACACAACAACGACAATGAGAGCAAGCAGAAGGAAATCAGCCCATACGAATATGCTAATAAATAATAAATCGTCTGCTGTCATTTCAATAAATGTGAATCACAATCAGGTGAACACAGTTTCGATGCCTTCTTCCTTCAGACTTTTCGCTCAAAGCATGCACTTAGAATACTAGAATTTATAACTCAAACGAAACCCCATGCTAAGCAGTATTTAACTAAAGCTGCCCTTCGTTTTTTTTTTTTTTTTCCCATCCTTTCCAGAACGTAAATGCAATGCAATGATGAAAATGCAACTGAAGCATGGTCAAAACAGCACAACACACATTGAATGATATTTTTGGATAACAAAAAAATGATAAGATTGAAAACTCAGAGATCAATTGGAAATGTTTTCAATTACTTCTGAAATCGATTTCCAATGAGCAACAGCAATTATGATGTACGGTTGCAGATAAAGAGATATCTTAAAAGCTTTTAAATGTTTTCTTGATATTTCGTTACTTAATCGAAGCAAACATTTAAAGCTTCTTGTAAAATTTGGATATTTTTCTCAGAAGTAATTAATGAATAATTGAACGAGTTCATTCTCTTATTTCTTTGTGGTCTGATGCATGAAGTTGAGAGAATAACGTATACAACATAAAGCAGCAGGCAGACAAGAGCTGCAAATGATGGGCAGCCGCTGGGGGAAACGAACTTTTTGTGATGTGAATGCGAATTTGCAGATGATGAGGATGAGGGGGGGGGGGGAGTGTGACGAGTACATTTAGGGTTTAAGTTTGTGATATGTGGCAAATGTTTGGCGGCGCATATGAATTGAATCAGATGAATAAATTTTATAAAATGTGAACACGAGAGCAGGCAAAGTAACAGATATACAGATACAAGTATTGAAACACACACACACACACACACACACGCACACACAACATAATACAAAACACGTAGACAGACGTTAGTGGAGTTATTCAAGAAAACAAGCAACACAAAATGTATAAAAAATATAAATAAATAAATAAAGAGTGAAGGTTTTTGAATATAGTGAGGGGTATTTTGTTGGATGCGCAACAGTCAATCGCACTGATGCATGTGTGTGTATGTTAAGTAAAGCTAAAGGACATACACACGCTTAGAGACGACGTTAAACAAAGGCACACACACACATACACAGAGAGACAGGTACAGACACAGTACACGGAAAGTTGGACAAAGACATGCGTTCAGTTACATACCTGCTGATGTTGCTGCTGCTGCTGTTGTTGTGGTTGTTGCTGCTGCTGCTGCTGTGGTTGTTGTTGTGTCTGAGTCTGTGCAGCGGTCGCTGACTCTGGAGGCGCCGCACCTATCGGCAAAGGAGCTGGCGTTGTGGGTGTGGTAGGATTTGTATCGAGCGTGTGCTTCGATATAACAACCGTCGTTGTCTTTTGTATCTTGTCCTGTTCATGATGCTCTGATGGTGATTTCGGTGGCACTGTGGTGAAAGCATCCGCGGCGCGTACAATTTCCAGCACCTAATTTGTTTTGAACACGAAAAGTGAGAGAACGAACGACATTAGTGACCAGTCAGCCAGCAGAGCAGAGGCTAAAGGCCAAGGTCATTGGACTAACCTTCTCCTGTGTGCTCTTCTCCTGTCCAATTGTTGCCAGTTGCGTCTGCTGTTGCTGCTGCTGCTGTTGCGGCGCCTGTTCGGCGTGAATGAGCGCCACGGTCTGTGCGGCAACAGTGTCTGGCTGTGCTAAATCAGCGGACGCAACGGGCGGTGTCGGTGTGGTGGGTGGTACGGGTGATGGGGAGCCATGCACCAGAGCAGCCGCTGCTGCCAAGCCTGTTTGGCTCGTTGGCTCCGGAGTGCCAACTGCTGTTGTATCGACAGGTTGTTGTTGCGTGGCGAACACATCAAAGTCCTGCAGTTGTAAAGTTGTCAGTCGCGGACAAAACTTATTTGAACTTTATTTCGACACTCACCTGTCGTAGGCGTTCCTCTTCATCGTGATCCAGACTGGAGACACTTTGGCTGTGACTCAGTTCAGAGCCTGTCTCCGAAGCGCGCGAGCCTGCAAAGATACGAATTCAATTGAAAATCTCTTCTCATATGGACATCTTGATTCGGGCGTTTGCTCACCTTGACGACTGCCGCCGCTGCAGGATGCAGACGAATTAAAGCCGGTGCTCATGCCGCCAGCCTGGCCAATGGAATGCATTAAACTGGATTTGTCGTAGCCCTTGCACACGACCAATTGAATCTCATTGCCAGCATTGCGCAGTACGTTGACCGCATCTTGATGCGAGGCGCCCAACAGCGAATGTCCGTTGACCTCCAGCAGACGCATGCCCACCTGTGTGTGTGTGTGTGTGGTGACCAGCAAAAAGTTTAGCTTAATACTCGTTGGTTCAAACTCAATTTACTCTGTCAAAAGTTTACCTTAAGCCTTCCATCGCGTCGCGCCGCTCCGACCGAGTTAATTTTGGACACAAAAACGCCCTCATCAGATGGATCCACTGGATTACCGCGCTGTCCATTCAGGCCGCCCTTGATGTGCATGCCCAAGCGCTCGCCCTCTGCCTTGGCCAGCAGAATTTCCTGTGATTTGCCATAACAACAGCAACAACGACAACGATAACGATAACAACAAAACAAGACATAGAAATTAGCATTGGCTTCGTTTAAGTGCTTGGCAATTATAAAATAAGAGCAAAGTCTAAGACAAAACAATTCAGATGATAATCGCAGCTGTGCGAAGCAGTGTAAAAGGCTTTACTTGAGATACTTTGAACAATAAAGACAGCCATCAGCAAAATTAAATATCTCTTTCTTAAGTAACAGCAAACAATATACAAATTGTTTGTATATCTGCTGGAAATACGCATTGCTTTCAATTGATGACATTGCTGCAGAGGTATTTATTCTTATCTCTTTATTGTTCAACTTTGAAAAATACTTTGATTATTGTGTATAGTTTAATCAGTACTATAAAAATATATATATATTGCTGTATTTATTATTATTTGTTTATTAATTCATTTTAACATTATCGTAAAAAGCTTCTCCTACCGGTATTTGCTCTAATCTAAAAAAAAAGCAATTCTAAAAATAAATTATTAGTCGAGCTTCCGACTCTAGATAACCAAACCCAATTTTCTTGGCATATATTTTGGGGTGTAAAATAAACAAAGACAGATTTAAATTATTTATCAAATAAAAACAAAATATTTTCTAATCTTTTCAGATATTGATGCGCAGAATCTGGATTGCATTTTAAATTGGATTAAACAGTTTATTATTTTGAAATAAACTTCATATGCTTTATTTATTGGGTGTGGTTGATTAGTTAATTGTTTAGCGCTACCAATTGTTGTGTGGGTCGGTGTAAAATATATTTATAGAGTCTTACCTCGGTTGCTACATAAACTACTTCTATGTGCTTTGCATCGTAAATGTTTTTTAAGCATTCATAGAGCATAGAGGAAAGAGAAGTATAAATTGGTTTTTGGTGTTCACTCAAAGCATTAAGTATTTGATATTTACAAAAAATTCAAGACTAAATAAGTTGCATATAATGCGAAACTAATAAGTGGCACTTAAGCAAATCAAACAAAAAAAAAAAATAAAAAAAAAAAAAACATAAATTATTGAACTCACCTGAAAACCAGGAGGCAGGGGATCGTGTTGTATGGTGAGCTTGATCTCATCGCCAGGCTTCAGCAGTTCGAGGACAGCATCCTGATGTGTGGCCTTTGAAACATCAGCTTCGTTCACTTTCAGTATGCGATCGCCCATTCGCAGCTTGCCACATTTTGAGGCAATGCCACCCGGCACAATCTATATGCAAAATAGTGAATATATAAGAGGTGGCAAAAGTTCCTTTTTTGTGGTTAAATTAAGTGATAGCGTAATGAGGCTGACTGCATTACGAGGCTAATTGGCATGCACCCAAGTTGCGGCACCTCCAATTGCTTTAATTTGAAAAGTTTTATTGACTTACGTGTGAAATGAAAATGCCCGGTTCGCGAGTACCAAATGGCACACAGGAATGATCCGTGCCTCCGATGATGCTGAAGCCGAGAGAGCCTTGATTCTTGGGCAGTACCACTTCCTATATAGAGAATACAGAATATACATTTAGTTGGTGTTCACAACAAGTGAGTAAAACTAACTAACAAAAAAATAGAGAATACTAATCATTTGCTGTGTACATTTGAAGTTTGAAAAGCACTGAATGAATGGGTGTGCTTATATGGAACAAGTGGGTGCCCTGATCAAAAAATATATATATAAATGAGTGCGAGTGTGTGCAAAATTGTTGGTGATATTTACATGAACAAATTTCGAATAAAAAAAAAATAAGGAATGAAAAGAGACAGAGACAAAGACAAGGACAAAGTTAATAACAAAGTAAAAGCCATGCAATTAATATCAAATAAACCACAAACACCAAAGTGAGTAGAGTTAAGAGTAGGATTCATAAATAATATAGTAAATATATTACGACAATATTCATATTGAATAACTTAAAATACAATATCATAAATTAAATAACATGCAGAAAAGTTAATATTATAATTTGCCATGCTGACAAAAACTCAACAGTTTGCGGCTACGTTCCAATTTGCAAGAACAAACAGGTACAACAAATGCTTTTGAGCTGCCTGCGGCTTAACACACACACACACACATACACGAGTGTGTATGCATGTGTAAGTCTGATATTAAAATGTCAAAATATATAATACAAGTTTTACATTCATTAGCCGCACACACACACACAGAAACAGAAACAAAGATGTAACTGTATGTGACGACTCGACTTTGGAAAGTTTTCACTAAAATAAATTGAATTCTTGTGCGACATCGAGGACGCTGCAATCGATGCTTCTAGCTAAATGCCTGCAGGACTTTGTCAAAAGTGTATGACAAAATGCCAACAAGTGGAATTAAAAACAATTAAATATTTTATTTGCAATTCAAACACAACACAACTTTGTTGCCACAGTCACAGTCGAAAGATAAACTTCATAAGTTTGTTTTCAGCCCTCTGCATATGCTGTGTTATGTTGTGTTGTGTGGGCGTGGCGTGGTGAAAACTTTACAATAAATGCTTTTTTCATTATGCATTATTTAACGGACCTTTAGTTAGGCAGAGATGGCTCACATCTGTGCGAGAATTTACAATCAGTTTGTTGATTTATTTATTCATGTGCAAACTGGACACATTTTCGACAGGGATTTTGTGGATTTTCATGTTGAAAGGAGTAAAGTAAAGCAGCCAATGCACACACTTAAGAGTTGCCCGGGCTAAGCCATGAACCAAAAGCTAAATGCGATTACAACGCTCTCTCTCTAAAGCACTTAAACGAAGAATGCAATTAATATAAAATACTCTCATCCAATTCATTACATTTTATTACTTAAATTTGAATAAAGTTCTTAGTTTGTTAGTAAAAGTCCAGTTAAATTGTAGCTCTGAATTTCAATTGATTTAAAGTAAATGTTGCATGCACCTTTAACCGGTTTTGTCATCTTAACAGCTACACAATATTAATACAGATTAATTGGGGATGTCCTCCTGCCGAGTGTCCATAAACCAATTACTAACTACTTGTCAAATTAGTTATCTGAATATCAATGTGCGTGTTTTGCATAATGCTTCACAAGATTTCAACTGATCTCATCGATCGATATTTGATTATTTGAAGCATTGGGCGTGCTGCCGGAAGCCAAGTCAAAGGGTGTTCAAATAGAATCACACAATCAATTTTATTTACAAATAAATCAAAATAGAAATATATTTATGCATATGCGTGTATGTAGTAGGTGCTTAAGGGCTAACAAAAACAAAATAAGATGAGGGCCAACAATAGAAATTTATAGCCAATTACAATTTGTATATCAATTTTAAAGATTGTGTATGTGTGTGTGAGGGGGTGTATGTGTTTGTGTGTGATGGTGTGTGGCTGTGCAATTGGCATGTGAAAAGCAAAGCTCTCGTCCTTGTGGAAAGCCGCATTCTGGCCATAGGAAACAGGAGAGCAGAGATCGAAGAGCCATTTTTTACACACACAGCAATTGTTTTACATACTATTTGACATTATTTTTATAATTTTTTTTGTATTTTTTTGCTTTTAGTGTATGCGTGATGTTGTGATAGTCACCTCACTGATCAATGGCTCCGCCAGCTGATTGTCGGTGATGCGGGTCATCACGGTTTCCGTGAACGTGGACTTCGTGATGGTCTCGGTGACACGCCCCAATTCGGTGGGCGCCGCTGGGAACATTGGCAAATCGGGCTGCGGTTTATTCACATTAACCGTCACGGCACTCACGCCCACCTCATTGGGCCGTGCCACATGCACCTGATGCTGACTGCCGCCGCTGAGAAAGTGTGCCGGTATCATCGCCTGAAAATCATCGCTGGTCAGTGGCCGCAGTGATGAGGACTGCTCTCGTCGTTGACAGTGGTTGATTTTAGGTTGATTGGGGTTTATTTTTTTTGTTGGTGTTATTGAATTGGACAAGTTTCGGTTTTCGTTTTTTCGGAATATTTGTTTTGTGGCAGAAAGTTCAGTTTTTTAAAGCAACATTTGGATTTATAGAAAAAGAAACAAAAATATGTTTGGTTTTTGGTAAATTTCGTTACACAGTTTCGATTTTGTTTGGTATTTTTATTTGAATTGTAGCGACTAAATGCTCTAGATGCTAAGCTAAGCTGCCTAAACACTAACTAAATATATAGATAATTACGAATGTGAATGCATATAGTATAGTATGTATGTATATTATGTATTTTAGCTTTATTATATATACAGCCGTATAAGTAGCCCTGCTGGTCCCTTTCTCAATTCGATTCGATGTGCATTTTGTAGAACGAATATGTAAGCCAAGGACACAAAACGAACACAAATTGCTTGTGCATATTTATCAATGTTGTTGTTGTCGGAGGAGGGGGAGAATAATATAAAAAATATTGTATGTAATACACGTATGTATGTGTATATGTGATACGAGTACCAAGAGAAAGAGTAACAGGATAAACGCGCACAGCGCACAGGGCACATGCAAAACAAACACAAACAAAAATTTGATATATGTACTTTATATGTAATAGATATATATATATAGATGTGTGTATATGTGTGTAGATCTAAGAGCTAGGGTTATAGTTTGATAATCTCGCAGATACAAAATGTATTAGCACAATTAGATATATGTGTGTATGTTGTTTATAGGAAGAGTGTTTATGTGTGTATCAACAACAATTTGCGTGAATCTTCGTTATTTATTATTTGCCCAACTTGCGCGTCAGTTCGAACTTACCTCCTCCGGGGGCATCATCGTCATCTAACAACTGACGCGCAAGCTGTTGGCTTTTGAATTTGGATTTGGACTGGGTTTTTAGTGTTGGGCCTGAGGAGGTTACTTAAGACTTAAGCCTGAGCATGAATTAACGAACGAGCGAGCGAGCGAACGAACGAACGAGCTTATGGAGCAACATTAAAATGACGTGCAGAACAACTAAAACAGGTAACTAAGGCTAAAGGGACTAAAACACAACAGGAACTACAAAAGAAATATATCTATGAACTATATCTTACCTGAGCCTCGCCCGAGTCGCCGCTGCTTGTGGATGCCGCACCATTCAGTGGCCCATCGCCATCGCCCAAGGGCACAGAGTTGGTGCGACGCGGCGCTGGCACTGGCTGACCTGTGGATTTGTCAATATGTGACGCAGCAACTGCGGCAGGAATCGTAGCAGCAGCCACCTGGGCAGTAGCAACAGCAGCAGTTGGAGCTGTAGCTGTGACAAATCCGTTTGTCTTGTTGTTAGGCAGCGTGTTATTATTGTTGTTGTTTGTGTAGGCAACACCAGTTGCCGTTGCTGTGGGCGTGGTGGCCAATGTGTTGTACTTGTAAGGCTGCTCCGCGGCATTCACATCGCCCACAGAGCGCTTAAAGTTGGCTACAAACATACAGAGAGACGGAAAGAGAGAATAGTTAACAAAGTTAAAAGCAAACGAAGAAGCATCGACTAACCTGGTCGATTCGCCAGATATCCGGAGGGACTCAACGAGTTGAGCACGGCGGGACTGCGCGGACTTGTGGGCGGCTCGAGGGGACCGCGATATTCGCGCTGCAGCACGAGACGCACAAATCGCTGCGGCTCAGTGAGGCAGGCAACAGCGGCGTCGTGATGCGCCTCCGTCATGTCATTGCCGTTAATCTGCAAGCGAGATAGAAAGAGAGAGATACGCGGTTTTGGGTGCTACAGTGAAATGCTATTAGCGTTTGCCACTTACCGCCATGACACGGTCGCCGACCATGATTTTGCCATCGCGATGGGCAAGTCCGCCCTCGGTGATGCGCGATATGAAAATGCCATCGCAGTCATCCTTAAACGGCGGCGAGCCCTTGCCGCCGGCAATGCTGAAGCCCAATCCCTGGCCAATTTGATCCCGTATCAGCGTCGTGTGCAATTGAATAAAGCTCAGCGGCGCCGTCGTGTCCTGAAACCGCAAAAAACAACATAAATCAATCAACACCCCGCTCCAAACACACACAAACAGACAACCTAACACTCACCTTGCCATTCTGCAGCAGCATTCCATTCGAAACTGGAGCAATCTGTTGTATTGGCTGCTGTGGTTGCTGATACTGCTGTTGCTGCAGCTGCTGCTGTTGTTGCAACAGTTGCTGCTGCTGTTCGGGTATGATTTGTATTGGTGGCGGAATGTAGCGCTCTTGTGGCGCAGCTGGCGCTAACTCGGCGACGAGTGGACGCGTCTCCACCGAGATCTGCGAAATGCTGCCATCCTCACTGAACACCGGATGCCCAATGAGCCGCGTGACCTCGCGTTGCACCACCAACACCAACACGGCACCGCAAGCCTTCAGAACTTGCACTGCCTGATAGTGATCCGCATCGACCACAACGATGCCGTTCACCTTGAGCACCTTGTCGCCCACTTTCAAGCCAGCCAAGTCCGCTGGCCCCGCCTCGGTGACGCGTGATATGAAAATGCCATCGTCATCGCCTTTAAACGGTGTCGAACCCTTGCCGCCAGCGATGCTCAGTCCAAGCCCCGCGGAGGTGCGTTCAATGTGTATTTCGTACTGCTCCAAACGCAGCTCTGTGACGCCATCAATGTTATCTGCGGGAGAGAAAGAAGTAGACAAGAGTTTAGCAATGTTGCAACAGAGTTTAAAACGTTCTCCCTCCAAAAGTGTTTACCAAACTGTTGTTGTCGCTGTCGCTCGTACTCGCGATCCACGGGATCGTAGCTGGTCACGATGCGCACACGTTTGTCCTTGCGACGCAAGGAGCTACCATTTGAACTAACCAATGAGCTGCGCAGACTGCCGGTGGCAGGACTGTTGCGTCCACTACTTCCCCCGCCCACCATGAAGTTGTTGCCATTGCTACGCTGGCCGCTGCGGGGCAACGTGTTGTTGCCCTCCTTGACTTTAATTTTGACATTGAACATGATGTGCGATGTTATCACACACAAACGCAATGAATTTCAACTTGAATGCACTTTTCAATATGCGCTGCTTGGCATATTTTTTGCAGATTGCACAGCACCCTGTATATATTGAACCATTTTATTTCATTGCACTTTCGCAATAACCTCAACTTCAACCTCAACCAAACAAGGCCACAACAACAACAAAAACAGCAACTCTTTTGCCAATTTATGCGCAACGGCATGGAAAATCGCAATAGCAATAAAAACAGTATCTACTTCATATCGTTTAAATTAAGAAGTAGGCAACAAAAAAAATTACAATTTTGATTGGTCTGATTTGGCGGCAATACATTTAATTCGATTGCCAGGAGGAATAAATTTATGCGCTGCATAAATTACATATTAATGACATGAAAATTTGTGTGCAAATTTAATGGCTGCCGAAAAAGTTCCACAGCGACGACGATGAGAGGACGCAGCTGTGTGTGTTTCGCCAGGATCCCATAAACGCCAGCCAATGAACCGATACAGGCAGGCAGGCAAGGCAAGTCAGGAGAGTGAAGAGGATAGAAAATAAAGCCATTTTAGGCCATAAAGCCAACGACCTTGAGCCATAACCACAATAGACCAGGTTTGCCCTCAGTTCCCCAGCTCCCCAATCCCCATTTTGGGCATCGTCAGCTAGCATCAGCGAAATGGCCTTAAGCTACTTTTGAATAATAATTAAATAAATAAAGAGCAACGAGAGTCGCACACAAAAAAGGCCAGGTAAAACAGGTCCTTCTTCCACCCCCCTCACTTCGTCCCTTGCCAACTGTCCATTGTTAATTCGCTTTCACTGTTGTTATGCTGATTTGCACTCAATAAATCCGTCGGCACTCGGCAACAAACTTGTTTCACTTTTAATGACTGTCAAATGGAATGAGTCCTGCTCGAGTCCTGATGCTGATAACCCCAACCAAACAACATTGCCAGAGTCGCATTTATAATTGTTGTTGTACTCGCTCGATTCGCATATTAATTAAGGCCACAACATTTCGCAGTACAACTGCTTAAGTATGCAACATGCTATTTTTGCCACACGATAATATTATGAATTATTAACGGTCATTTTCATTTTCAATGCCTTTTTTCCTCAGTTTACATATTTTTTACAGCTTTTATTACCATCGCCGAAAGTCAATTATTTACCCAAACAAAACTTTTCATTTAAATCGTAAAAATTGTCTCGGATAAATAATCAGGCAATAAGAAAAAATGGTTTGCTCTTTTTTTGTGAGAGGGTCGAGAGCAAAATGTGTAAAATGCCCAACAATTTCACAATATGAAAACATTTTATAAGCGCCCATAAAATGTTCGACATACACGTGTGCACTCACACACACACACACACACACACACTTATACATGTGTATACAAAAGGCACGCAGAGATTGGATTGGGGCCAAAGCCAGAAGAAATCTTTTGCCATTTTTTGCCAGAGCTTCGACAAGAGCAACAACACAATACGACAAACAGAAAGACATAAAACAAAATACGATATTTCTTTCTTGCGAGGCACGTGTTGCATGTGTGTGTGTGTGTGTATATATGTGTGCAGCAATCGCCTGTAAGTATGCAACAAATGCAAAATTCATCCATCTGCTGAGTAGCCGCCAGACTTGTGGCGATGGAGAATATATAAATGGGATATTTATAATTCCCTTAACCGATTGAGGAAAAATGCTGAAGAAAAATAATTTAAGCTATAATTCTTTAAAGATCTTCGCACGAATTGAGCATTTTCATTCGCTTTCCCGCACACACACTCAAAATACCATTTGGAATTTAACGACTGTATTTAAGTAAAAGTACGCTCGATGAAGTGCGTAAAAGTAATGTGCAGCAAATAAATGGCATAAATGTGAATATATTAAAATTTAAATGCACCACCAAAAATGAGGCACAAACACTCATAAAAAAATGTGTTGCGGCGAAACTCATTAAAAACATTGAAGGGGAAAAAAAAAAACATTTTCGAAGACGATGTTTACCCCGAGGGCATTCGAGTTTGTGTTGTCTGCGACTCTGAAAATGCAGCAACTGATTGGCGAATACCGAATCAATGCGATGCTTTCACATCTCAGCTCGCTTTTTGGGGTTATTTATATGTAAATGACCTGGCCAAGAAGGGTCTAGAGTCTAGGAGAGAACGAGAGAGAGATGTGGGTATAGTAGTAGATAACATGACAGAGGCCAGCGCCAGAAGCTGAACTCATATTTCACACACAGAACAGCTTTGTGTCCAGCCTTGTCATGCATGTCCTGTGGCCAGCCATTGACAGGCTGACAAGCGTCTCTCTGTCTCTGCCTTTGCCTTGCACTTGGACTTGGTCAAAGCCAGAGAAAGAGAAAGACAGAGAGAGAGAGAGAGACACGCCCGTGTGTTCTCTTGTTCCCTTTTGTTGCTGTCTAGCCACTAACATATTCTCTTTATGACAAGTCGAACTTGAGAAAACATTTTCTTTATGCAAATTTAATGGACGCATGTCACAAACTTTATGCCAACTCAACTGGGCTTCTCACAATCCCAACTTCATCGTATTGTATTCATTTCTCTAACTTGCCAATTGAATGCACAACTCTTGTATCGAATGCCAATGACCGCAAAAGTAATCGCTTTTAATTACGCTCGCAGAAGATCAAGTGAACTAATTGCTCTCGATGAGATCGATAAACACGTGAAATATGAATGCGTGCCACGCAGAAAGGGCTCAACAGGCAACCGCAGCGGTTGATAAATTGTCGGTCATGTTGCGGGTGCTGCGACCGAGAAACCGCTTGACAAATTGCAAATGTAAAGCTTTTGAAAAAATTCTTAAATGTGGCACAAACAAAATGCATAAAACAGAAATTAATGAATCACTTTTTTTATGCTGTGCGTATGAGCAACACACAAATCTCCACTTTTTTGTTTTGCAAGCGAGCCTAAAAGGGGTGCGCGTTGTGTTCTCTCTCATATCTAATCAGCTGGCTGAAACACAGGTACGACGACAACACAAACTTTGGAATGCCTAAAGCCCAATTGATAAGGCCAGAAACAAAAACAGAGAAGAGAGAAAGAGAGACAGCAAAAAACAGCGTTGGAGTGACGCGTTGTAAAAACAAATTCGAGATAAGCGAACATGATTGGAAAACTGAACTAAACTGAATCATTGCGCCATACATGAAATATTTTTGGACAGCCTACGGCATACGTACATACGTATTACAATTACAATGAAAAGTCAAGCGTTAGTAATGACCTTGGTCCACCTGTCGTAGGCGTATGCGTAATATCGCGTAGCCGCCCCATACGCCGCGGGCTTATCAATTATATCGAGTTAACGGACAACAGCAACAGCAACAGAAATTGATACTGTGAATGTGTGAGGAAACAAGCCGATAAGCCAAGGGGGATGACATCATTGACTCATTTGGCTTTAATTTACCGCTAAAAGTTGCTCTACTCACAACTGTTTGTGAATGAAAACAAGTCTTCTAAACTCTTATTACTATTTAAATTGAGAATCGAATTATGTTTATTGAACTATTAAAGAAAGCGCTCTAAGTACGTCTATAATCCCATTAAGCGACAACAAGTGCAACACTTGTGTGCGTTGTCATGTCGCCTATTCAGGCGTTAAGCCAACTGTCTCCCTCTTCCTCCTCCTTCCCCACTCGGCAGTTGTGTCATCGACAAGTTGCGAGTATTTCGCGCATTTGCAACATTTTCGCAATGGAAAATGTAATGCAAAATCGTTTGACATAACCATCTCGCACAGTTCCCTTGCCACTTTTTCAGCAGTGCTTTTTTTTTCTCGCTTAAATCTGGCATTTATTGCATTTCTCTTCTTTCCATTCTGCACGCGAAATGTCAAATAGATTCAAAGTGGAGGAGGCGAGAAAAGAAAGAAGAATCATTCAAGGCTGGCGAAAATTCACATGCAACTGTGAGAAAGACAAATCTGTGTTTGTTGAAAATATCAATAAATGAAAAATGAAATAATTCGAATATATGCGAGTGAATAGTTGAAATTGTTGCCTGCAGCGAGTACTTGGCTAAAGCTTGTTATAATCCAGCAGTAACGTGCAAACAAACGCAGCAAACAAACAGCACAAACATAAGCAAACGAACACGCACCGAGAAATTCAATAAGGGCAACGCTCAACACAGCAGAGCAGAGCAGAGAACAGCGTGCAATCAACAATACAATACACAAAATCAATTGCATTGCTTCGGGCTTATCAACGCTTTATTTATTGACCACCATTGCTTTTGCTGGGGTTGCGAGTTCGCTTTAAGATATTACAATGAATGCTGATGGCAAGTGCAACAGCGACAGCAAATGCAACATATTGTTTGCCAAAGGAATGCAAAAAGGTACTGAGCAAATGTTGATTGTGCTGCACACAAAACGAAAACGCACACACACAAAAAATGTAGTCAAAAGCATTTGCCAGGAAACCGGATATGCACACATACTGCGAACTGGAGATAAACTTGGCGCTGTTTGTCAAGTGCAAATATATATTATATATAGAATATAAAGCAAGTCTTTGCTATATAAACAACATGTGAAAGTGTATGTGTGTGTGTGTGCTGCCAAGCAGCTCATTTTGCGTATGCATTGCAACCAAAATGTAAATAGCGGAAGCTGCTAACGTTGCCACAAGGCAACGCTGAGGCAACTCAAGTCTGTGATGTGCCGCAGCGTAGCCTTGAAGAAGCACAAGAATCACTTTTTGCCTTTGCATATGTGGTGTTGACCTTGCTGCACTGCAAGAACTACTTGCTTATTTGCACTTGAAATTCAATTTGGCTCGACGGCCTACGCTGCGTATGCGCAATGTGCAGACATGCCTCTAATAAATGACACAGACACACAGAGACAGTCAGCCACAGTCAACCCCAAACAAAATCAATAAAAAACCAGTGCAACAACACGTAAGCAATGCAAATTTGTACAAAATACAAAAGTAATAACTCAACAATCAACTGCGATTTCAAAATTGTTGTTGTTGTTTTTTCGATGTTTATGACTAAGTCAAGGTATGTGAAGTTTTTGGCTATTGTTTTGACTGCACAAGTGCGAGAGTGAGTCTCTGTGTAGACAGCAGGCGTTAATAGCCATAAGCAAATAATAGTTAAAAGTCAAGCAAAAGACTGACGCGAAGTACGAAGTAGCGAAGTGACGCGCGCTCTCGCGATGTTGACAAAACGCAAGCGTAACTAAAAAATGACTAAACGCGGCGGCAAATGGGCAACACGACAAGACCCAGACCCCAAACTCAGGCACAGCCAGACAGTCAATTGCACTCTCACTCTCTCTCTCTCACACACAAGCTCTTCCACCAGCAAGTACTCACAAATACACTCATACACTCACATTCTCACTCACTCAGGTAGCCTCTCAACATTTGCCATAATGAGGCAAAACTCATTTCAGTTTCATTTTTCAATTTTTATTTCACACTTTCTTTACTTGTTGCGCTCTTTATAGTTTTGCTCTTTCTGCTTTGCTCTTTATTTTTTTGACTCGTTTTCTTGCTCATTTTCATTCGCTGTTTGCACTTTATCTACCCCACACTCAACGTTTGTTTGCTTTATCAGCTTTTGCAAGCCAGGCAGGCAAATAGATAGCGATAACTGATATGCCCCACTGTTAGTTGGGTGCTTTACTCACGGCGCTGACTGTAGACTGTAATTGCTCGCATTGCGTGTACTATGCACGTACGTATATTTTTAGGCCAAATTTCTAGGCATTTGTTTACCTGTTGCGCACTCGCGTAACGCGCTTTTAATAGGCCAACGGATTAACCTTTAATTTTTGCCTTTGTTGTAATTAAATTGATGTGATACAACTCTTTGAGCTGATGACGATGATATCAGCATAATCAAACAAGACACATGTCATAATTACCCCGTAGGAGTTTATTTACTCTTGAACTGGTTTACTTTTGAGATTCGAGAACTTCAATTCATGAGTTTTGGCTTTACCTTGTTTTCGGCTTATCTCAATTAAAACTGTTTGCATTCTTCGTCAGTTTAGTTAACAAAAACGAAGACAAATTGTGTGAATAATTCTTGGATTTTGTTAGACAAACAATGATTGAATTTCAAAGTAAGAAATATTTGCAATACAATATGAATATTGCCCTCATATCTCTTAACTCTCTCTCTTCTAAGTGCACTTATTGATTGTTTATTGATTACTTCGAGTTGACCCCACACCACATTTGCCCTGTGTGAGCTCTTAAGAGAAACCTCTTGCATTGTAGCAACTTACCTGAGACGGCTTCGGCTGAAGTGGGCGCTGGTATTGGGGAGAGCGATGCATCGAATGGATGTTGTTGTTGCTGCTGCTCCTGTTCCTGTTCCAGCTGCTCAGCATCGGTATTCTCCTCCTCAATGGGTGACTGCACCGAGTGCTGAGGCGTTTGCTCGTTGTTGCGCTCCTGTGAGGCCAAAGCATTGGCCAATATTTCGCTGGCCTGTTTGTCGGTCAACGGCTGAACACGTTTGTTCTTCAAATGATGCGGTGTATCGCTATAAATATATAGAAATCATCAGTATAAAGTACGTTTTAGATAGCAAGAAGAGACTTGTCGACTTACCGTCTGTGCAGTTTGGGTGGTCGATTCTTGAAGTCATCGTCTTCACCCTCCACCTGAAAGCCAACACGACGATCGGTTTCCTGTAATAGCATATGAATTTGTTTATTATATGAATCAAATATTATTATTAAATTTTTACTTACATATTCATCTTCCTGCTCGTCGGCATCTTCCTCAGCTGCAGCAGCAGTTGTCGAATCACCCTGTGTGGATTGTGGCTGTGCTACAGTGGTGGGTGTTGGTGTTGGTGAAACAATGCCAACCGCAACCGGTTTGGAAGAATTCACCACAGCTGCTGGTTTCTGTACCGGCTGTGCGGCACTGGTGTTATTGGTGGTTGTCACGGCTACTTGTTGGTGATTATTTGCTTGGGTTCGTGTCTCGGTGGGGGTTTCTGTCACAACTGGCTTCGTGCCGTTCTGTTAAAAGCAAACAAAAATCATTTAACAATTGAAACAAATTTAATAATTAAGCGAAATTCAACAAATACATAAATAATACTTAATCACTTAATTTCAAACATAATTTGGAAAAGTAACTTAAGTAAATATATTAATTTTTATTTGATAGATAGAAAAAGAGATTCATTTGCAATTCCAAATAAATACGTAAACTTAAAATTAGAGAAAAATATTTGGTATGTGGTTAATACTGTGAAGCCTTATATCTAAGTTATTTAGTAAAAATACGAAAATAATAATAAAACAAAAATATAAATTAATTAATTTAGGCGGCAATAAAGAAATACGTATGTGGGTCAGCAGTTGTGAAAGCAAATGGAAAAGAATTGACTCAGCTGGATGGGAGCCCCTCGAGCGATCATTACGAAAGCAATTAGGGGCATTTGAAGTAGAGACATAAACTTGACCCCCGACCCTGCCCACTTGATCTTCTAGTATCATTTACCTCCTCTGGCAGTGACATCAAATTGGTGTTCTCCTCATGCCGACTGCGCTCCACCTTCAGCTTCTGGGCCTTGGCCTTCAGATCCTTCGGATGCGGCGTATTCTGACGCACAAATGGCGTATCCTTCTCCTGGGACACCTCCTCGGAGAACTTGACAACGGTGCGCGACGGTTCGCGTTCCTCGTATGGCTCCGAATCGGATTCCAGATCGCGTGCTGCGGGCGGCAAAGAGTGAAGAATTTTTATTAACAATTTGGTTTTTAATTGATTGTGGTGTTTAACTAATTATATTATTAGCAGCAAACGGCATGCGCATGCATTCGTACAGTTAAGCGTATATAAATATTTACATTAAGATCGGTTAATGGCCCGTGGCTTTCAGCTATGTAAAATCAATAAATACTGCTGCCCATTGGAGAAGCAACAAAAATCTAAACGAAAAACAACAATGGGCGCGGAGCGCAACTATTTCCGAATCTGTAGCATAAACATTTGCCAGCAAGGGGCACGCAAGCCACAAGGCAAGAGGGCCCAATACAGCACTCTCTAATCCATCAATCGGTTATGAGAGTGTGCGCCATAAATTTTCACACAACGTAAACAATACTAAAATTGCAACATGTGGGCAATCCAGTTGAACTCAAACCTCTCAACAACCATTTGGGGACGAGGCGGGGCGGTGGAGCGCAATAAACAAATGCAAATCGTTGTTGCTGACGGAAGTTTCAGTTTGGGGTCTCAAGTAGCTGCATCCAATGTCAGCCCATAACTTATCATAATCATTTTCACTCATTCCACAAATATTTGAAATGTTTAACACACCCAGCGGGTCGACGACGGTGTCATCATCATCGTTGCTGTTGTCATTGATAACTTAAGTGAATTTAGCGGATCTTAAGCAGCGTTTTTATATGGAGATTTATGTAAATAAAGCCAACTACGACGCGTAAAAACAATAATAATACTAGGGCCCAGGGGCGTCTGTGTGTCTCTTGACCGTCAGACAGTCAGAGTTTTAATTGGATAATTTGAACAGCATTAAAGTGACGCGGGCGCAACCATTTACATCACTTACATCGAATACATATAGGGGAGGAGGCTCTATTGATGTATTGCCTTGAGATCTTTTTCACACAAGTGTGTAAATTGCATGAAATATGTTTCATGTTGTGATCATTGAGGAACCGAAATGAGTGATGAGATTATAGTTGTATTTTTAGAAGCTATTTGTGTATGCTCAAAACTGGTTACAAAATATTATTATTATTATTGACGAGCTGAAAATGAAAACTACGCAAAAAAAAAACTGCCACAACCACAATAACAACAAGTTGAACAATAAAAGTCAATAAATAGTAAATAGTACAGTGAAGCCTACGAAATGCTAAATCAACTAACTGAAACTGGGATCAAAGTCTTCAATCGAGATGCATTCTAAAATAGAAACTAAGGTGATAATTGATTTAATAACTATAGACGAGTCTCCGATTAAAAAACTAGTAAGAAAGCTACTCGGTGTGGTCGACTTTGGGATATCCGCTACCTAAATATGTATACAAAATAAATATACCGAAATATTACTGAGATATACCGAAATGTGTATTTGGTATATTGATGTATAAAAAGAAATCTACTCGAGTATGTTTGAACGTGGGATATCCGCTACATAAATAATAAATATACCGAAAAAAACTTAGATATACCGAAATGTATATTTGGTTTATTGATTAATGTATTTGGAATACCCGCTACATAAATGATTGCTATACTAAAAATACCAAATATACCGAAAATTTATTTATACCGAAATCTATATTTGGTATACCAATACAGTGTTGCTCGACTTTGGGATATTTGCTACCTTAACAATAAATATACCAAAAAATATTGAGATATACCGAAATGCATAATTGGTATATTGATATAAAAACTGCTGTACAAAAAAGTACCTATCTATATCTCTTATGTCAGGTCATTGTCATCGTTATATAACGTCTCGTAGCTGGTATAACAAGAAACAGCTCAACCAGGGGTTTGTTAGTCACGATTTTAACGTGGTCAATCGATAGGCTAGCTATCAAAGTGATAGCAATAGTTGAGGTAGATTGCGATTGATACATCATGGGAACCTCTCTTATCAACATTCCAGGAAAATCCAAGATAGCAAATACAAGTACAAATTTGCTTATATTTCTTCAAGTGCCAGGCTTGACTGTACCATTGAGTTGGCCATCTGACAGGCCATTAATCAATGCGCGCTCTTTTCGCTTTTGACAACAACAACAACAACAAAGCCAAGAGTCGGGCGCGCGCTCTAAGAAAACGATTAATATTATTAAGCATCGGCGGCGTTATGCGATTACTCTCGAGTATAATTACGGCTGACATGTCGATCTTGTTCTACATTCGCTCTGCGATGACGTCATGACGTCATGATGCGCTTACATCCAATTTGGTTGTGAATGAGTCAAACAAAGAGAACGCCTATGCAGAAGACTCTTTGATCTGGCATGCTGCCACTGACAATCTGCGATTACCCGGGAACTACTCGGGAATGAACCGACACCCACAATTTCAATTCTTTCAAGTGTCCGATCTGTGATGGAAAACACACGCAACATAGAGGGCAAAATATATTCCTGTCAAATGAATGGGAATGTAAACAGCAAATAATAACATTATCAAATCAAACAACAAATCAAATACACGCACATTGCCAGAGTGTGTGTTGGGTGCGTGTGTGTGTGTGAGTGTATCAATGCTTCTCAGCTTTAGACGAAGCGGCCAACGCCCGGAGACTCAAGACCATACAACTTGTTGTTATGTGATTTATATGACGTCATTTGATGGCACACAAAAACTGGTTTTCTTTTCATTTATATACAAAACAGTAGAAGAATAAAACACAAAACGAACAAACAAATAACCAAAAACTCTGAACTAACAATAACCAACAAGCTGGCTTCACCTGGCCAAGAGCCAAGTTAAGATGCCAAAGCTAAAACAGTTTTTCAATATTATTTTTTTTTTGGCATGCAGAGGGAGCTTTTGTTTATTATATGCACACTAAAAGGTTGAGTTGGGGGTTATATATACAAATTTGTAGCACTCTATGTTATATAGAATATGTAGTATATAGATATGATAGCGCTTGTTATGGTAGTAGAAGAGTAACAGACAACGCAAACCTTTCTGTTGATAACTGAAGAAATCCATCGAATCGAATTTTTCGCTTGATCTATAAAGCGCCTGGGGTGGATAGTCTTTTTTTTGTTTTTTTTTTTAGGTGATAATTTTGGTTTGAAAGAAATGAAGGTGAGGTGTGCATTATGGTATAGAACGCATTGAAGTTGTGTAAAGTTGCGAAATAAACGAAAATAAAATATAAATATATCGAATCAAAAAACGTACATAAAGATCATTTAGGAAAAAAACAAAGTGTGTTTGGTGCTTGTCAAATGCACTTGAAATTTTACGCATAATTTTAAAGAGCCAAATCATCACATACGAATTTTAGTTACGAAATTGGGAAATTTAGAATTTAGGCTAATAACTGTTTACAAAAAAGTTTGCTCATTGCTTTTATGCCGAGGTGCGCTTATCTTATCGCCAGGCCAGCATAGATTTCAGATATTGCACCATGATACTATGGAATGTATGCCAGTTACGTTAGATAAGCGTCCGCCCCACATTTTTGGCCAGGCCCATGACTAAAGTTGGGCTTTACGCTAAAAAGCAATGAGCTAACATTCATGACCTCAAGCACCAGTCACCAGTTAGCAGTCACCAGTTATCGGTTTATGGTTCTATATTTATATATTGGGTTCACAACTTACCCGGTGTAATCGGCTGATATTCCTGTTGGGGCAACAGATAACACGAGAGCACTTGTTCGCCGGTTTCGGCATCCGTGTCAGGTTGGAACGTGAGAAGTGGCTGCGATTGATTCTCCGACAGCCAAACGGCCTTCAGTTGCAAATTGACCAACGAGTAGGGCAAATACAGCAATTGATTGCCACTCACATCGAGCACATGCAACACGCTGCAGTTGCCCAGCTCGGGCGGCAGTTTCTTGAGCTTGTTATCGCGCAGACTCAACACACCCAGATTGCCGCATTCGCCAATCTCCAGCGGCAGATACTCCAATGCATTGCGATCGACATTCAGGTTGCTCAACTTGCTCATGCGACCAATCGACGCTGGCAACTCGGACAGAAAGTTCTCCGTCAAGATGAGCTCTTGCATGTTATCGCAGCTGCAAAAAAAAAAAAGAGACACACAAATTTATAATTGAAATACTTTTGCGCGATTAAGTTGCGTGTTCTAATCGTGTCTACTCACTTGCCAAGCGTATCGTTCAAACGCTGTAGGCGATTCTGGTCCAGCTTCAAGATGGTCAGGCGACTCAGCTTGGCAATGCCATCGGGCAGTGTCTCGAGCAGATTCTGTGCCAGATCCAGATCGGTGAGGCTAACCAGTCCGCCAATCTCGTTGGGCAGCTCCTCCAGCCGATTCTCTGACACATCCAGATACGTCAGCTTTGTGAGCAATCCCAGCTCTGGTGGCAAACGCTGCAGCTGATTGTGATCCAGCCAGAGTTCATGCAGACCCGGCAAATAACCTAGATATGGTGGCAAGTCCTCGATTTCGTTGTCGCCCAGATCGAGGCGTTTCAGCTTCGTCAGCTGACTTATCGTTTCGGGTAAATGCTTAAGCAGATTTTCACGGAGCTCCAGCGATTCGAGCTGCGTCAAACTGCCAAAATCGGCGGGCAATGTTGTGAGAGACATATCATTGAGGCCCAGCACGGTTAGATTTTTCAGCTGTGAGAATCCAGATGGCAGTTTTGGTATCGGATTCGAGCTGAAATCGGCCACCTGCAGGCTCTGCAGATGCTTAATGTCATCGGGAATGTCGGGAATATCTGCAAGGACAAACAAACAAAGTAAATCGATTAGCAAAATGTTAACTTTTATGTTGCTGTCTGTCTGTCTATTGCTGCTTAACAACTGCTCATTTCAATGACCTGCTTCAATCGATTATCGAGCTGAAGGCTGTCCGCCAACGCGCGCAATATTTCTTACGCATGAATTGCGCCCAAAGGGTGTCCCCAATATCCAATACCTAATTATTTATAAATCTGCTATAAATATTTCATGAGCAGGCGCATACGCAGTGCGAAACTTTAAAGAGTTCTCTCCCAAAAAGAATCTTTTGTATATTTTGTGTTCCACATGCGGATTAACTATTTAAGGTACTGAAACTATGCGAAGTATGAGCGAGTGTACTTGTTAAGCTATTCAATTCATTTCCCATCGTTTCGGTTCATTCATCCGCCGCACACACAAACAAACATTCCACGGTTGCTTTGTTATTGTTGCCACACCAACAAACACACACACACATAGACACAACGGCTTGATAGAGCGAGACGAAGCGTAAAATGACAAACGAAACTTGTTGATCGAATAAATTTTCAACAGTCAAAGCGGAAATGCGCACGCAAAAGCCCAAGTTCCCATATTACACATATGTAAGTGTCAGTATCTGTATCTATCCCTCCATCGGTGTGTATCTGTGTGTGTGCGCTCGTGTGTGTTCCTGCGGTTGTTTGTTTATGCGAAACACACCCACAAAAGGCCACAAGAGCCTCGCACAAAAGGTCACCGCAGTGGAAACAGTGGCAGGTGGGCGTGCAATCCTTTACTACGACAACCACGCGACTCAACTCAACTCAACGCGATGCGATGCGAAGCGATACGATGCGACGTGTAAACTGACCTAGTTACACACCAACACACACACACTCCAGACTGTGGATAATAACTTGATGTTACTAATACGACACGTGGGACTTGCAGCAGGACGACGACGACAACTTCAGCACAATAGCGTGTGGCAGGACTATCGTCCAGGACATGTTCGAGTTGCAGCGCAACAATAAACATATATAGTAAAAAAAAAAAAAAAAAACAACCATTGACTGCCGGATGTTCCTCCAGTCAGACCTTCGCCATCGCCATCTCCATTCGAATGCAAAAATTTGTGCAAATATGCACTGAATGAAGTGTGGATAGCTGAAGGGTGTAGCTAGCATTCAATTCAATCGTTTTCCCTTGCTCTGGAATTTGTGGCATGTTTCTGATAAAAACCTTTACTGCGACTGTTTCTACTGCATTCGTTTATAGTCAATTTAATTAAAAATATATAGTATAGTATAGTATAGTATAGTATATGTGTATGCAGCAAATATTCGTATATATTCGTATTTAAATTTATTGTCTGCCGCATTGTGAATTATGCATGTGGAACAGATAAAATGGAAGCACACTGCGCTCAGTCTCTGTGTGTGTGTGTGTGTTGTCCGCATTTAAAACCAAATGAAATGCACATCGAAATGGCAACCAATATGACAATTTAATTGCAAATTTGGCTTTTTAATTTAAATACTTTAGGCAAATGAATCACAACATTTGAGATACCTTTAAAATGCTGACTGATTATACTTATATTATCATAGGCGGGCAATGCCGGCTGATTTAAATATAACTTAACAAACGTATTCATAGCAATAAAATACATAAATTAACACACGTGCCTTGCGGTTATTCATATCTATTGCTATCAAGCGGCGACTATAGATAAATATATAATAGAAAAATTCCGCTCGATTATTGTTAACCACTAACTAAATGAGTGCAAGTAACAATCTAAGTACTTCAGGTATCTAAATTTAAACATCTAAGAGAAACGCTTTTGCATAAACACAAATCAAATTTGATGGAATCTAAAGAATAGAATATTGATTTGACGTAGGCTGTTGCATGGCAACAACGTGGAACTTGAAGACAAAAAAGAAATCGAGATCGATCCATCAACAAGAGAACCCAGACCCACACACACAACACTCAGAATGATCCAAACAGCCGTAGACAAATGGACGCAGCAAGACGTATCTTATAAACACACCAATACACATGTATATATATACTCTATATAGGCACTTGAACAATTGGTAGCATATGGGCCGCACGATGCTCTAGTTATTTGGGAACACACTCACTCGCACACACACACACACACACACGTTGACAATGTACTCATTTGATATTTGGCTGTAGGGCAACAAAATTGCTCAACTGTGCGGCACAGTTGGCGGTCATTAGATGGGCGACAGTCACACAGCAGCAGCACACGATACATTGACCTTTAGCGAGACTCGAGGCGCGTAGGGAATGGGAAGCTGGCACATTTGGAAACTCATTAAGAGGCTCGGAAATGAAAGGAAATGTTTAGGCTCAGCAGTTTTAATGCCCCTGCTCCTGTCGCCCCTCAAAAAATGTAATCAATTTGTGCAATTATGCAATGAAAATGAGAGCAGAGCACAACTTTGTTGGGTGTGCCAAAAAAAAGAAAAATGTATATGAAATATTTTATCATTTTTATAGAGCAGAAGACAATGCAAAGTTGCTTAAAATAGCAAATGGACCAGGAACAAGCGCTGGCAAGCCTCTGATATTATAAAACCTATAAATTTTAATAAAATGAAACCAACCAGACACACAGACAGACAGACAGGAGGATCGAGGGAGGTGAGATGTGGCAAAAATTCGGCCAGGCGAAACGTCAGCGACGACGTCTACGACGACGTCAACATTGTGGATGAAAAGCAATGCCAGGCAACAACGAACAACGACAACAAACACATATGCTTGAAAATTCTTTTCAATGTCATTGAACGAGCAAATATTTTAAGAGCATGTCGTTGTCGTTGGCGTCGTCGTTGTCTTCGTTCTTGTTGCTGCTATGCTAGTCATGGCTATGAAAAATGAAATGATTTGTCAGATATCAAGGCAGAGGCTGAGAGGCAGTCAAGTCGGCATATCGGCATATCATATCAATATGAGTTGCACTTAATGAAGATGATGTTGAGCTGCTGCTGCTGCTGCTGCTGCAGCAGATGCAGATGCAGATGCACAGACGGAGCTTTTCAATTTACACAGCCAGGTTAAGTTGAACTAATCCTCTCTCATCCGCAGCGCCCATGTTTCCATGTTATGAGCTTTTATGGCACGTTGCCATTTGCCATCTATTGAAATGGAATGGAGTCGTGGTCGTGGTCGTAGTCGTCCTCATTCTCATTCTCAGTCCCTCTATCAACAGGCACATCAACATCAACATCAACATCACCGTAACGTCACCGTCAGCATGCAATTTGTGCTGTCTGTGGCATTGTTGATAGGGAGAGAGAGAGCATCCTTAGCAACCACCACACACACACACACACATACTCATTCACATCCAGCAAAATCCCAAAGCGGGGCAGCAAGGAAATAGAAATGGCTTTCCGCCGCCTCTGGATGCTTTATGGCGCGTCTCATAATAGACGCCATCTAGCATATTGCAGACGACACAACTGCAAAACCGCCATCCAACTGGCTGAGCCAACCCCAAGCTGGGCTAAGTCGTTCAGGGAGTGCGCTAAGTAAATGGCTTTTAATTGTAGAGGCGATGCAACGATGCAACGATGCGTTGGCAGCAACCTGCAACAGGTGCCATTAAATGCAATTAAAGCGTTTAACAAGCAAAGGCAAATGGCAAAGCCAACTTCCAAATACACTTTTCCACCGAAAACATTTAGAAAGCCAATTTATCAGTGTCAACATTTTGATTTATCTATATATGTTATCACTTATTTACTGCAAAAGATATATTTAAAGTGCTCTCAGTAGGTGACCCACATTCATTCAAGTTTACGATTTTTACAGATTCTTCTGTGCGAAATATAATAAATGGGTTGTATTAATTTCGACTGCATAAATTTATTTTATGCTTACAACACATTATTCAGTAATAATCAAATGCATGCGAATTGCCTCACAGCATTATGCATATTTAAGTATGATCGTAAATCTGCGCATAGTTTAATGATGCAACGTAAACTTTTATCTATAAACATATTAATTTGTTCCCTCCTAAAATCATGTTTCATGTTTCTTCACGCATCAATCTATAAAATTCGCCATTAATCTATAATTTTTATTGCGTAAAAATCACGATATTTTTCTAGAAATTGTGCCATAAATTGAATTTTATGTTAGGTCAATTAAAACAAGAATAGTGCGAAAAGGAATGCGATTATTGAACTGCCAACTAATCAAGTTATGAGCAATTGACGGAGATGTTGCTCAATTAAACCAGTTGAAACGAGTACGAGAATGTTTGTAATGCTTTTGTCTAACATCTAATAATAATTTCTTCCACATTTTCAAGATTATCTACCGTAATTGCTTTCCCAGCTATGTACACAGCTACAGCTCTGTTTAAAGTATCTGTCAGATGCAGCAATTATCCAAACACATGTACGTACAGCAAGTGAGATTATTTTGAATATCTGAAGTGGACGTTTGACAAGATAATATATTGTACTTTCCGTGCGCGTTTATTTATATATACTTTCACTGGCATCGCTGTCAATCAATTAAACGCCGTATTCAATTAATCAAAATCCCAGGAGGAAGCCAATCGCACCTGATGCTTATCAAAGTCAGAACAGGACAGAGTGTTTAAAGCACATTTTTAAGATTTCAAATTGATACAGCAGCAAATTTGTTTAGTGGATATATTTGGGGTCAAGTTTTGTGTTTAGAGTATTCATTTGAATTTGTTTGCTTTTCTTCCAGCATGTTGTATACTTTTCTGCCACAATTTGGCAATTCTCGATAGATGTTTTTGGCTGTGCTGTGATTGTGATTGTAGGCAGTGTTCGTGTCGTATTTTCGCTTTTGATTTGTTGCCCGCCAACAGAAACAGAAACACAGAGAAGTTTTGTTCGTCTGTCGATTAGTTTTTAATTGCAGCCCCCAGTGACGTCAATCGCTGGCAGGCATTTGAAATATGTTCTAATATATACCGAGAGTACACTATATAATACATATTTGTACACATCAACGAGGGGGTAAGTACGATGTGAGAAATGAAATGATTTTTCAATTTTCAATGTTCGCTTTTCTCATTTCTTGATATAGTTTTTGTTTAATGCCATTAATTAAACAATTTTTGCTGTCTGTGTGTGTGTACTTCTGTGTGTATATATTTTACAACAAATTATTGTTGTATTTCTCAACATTTTTACAAAGTCATGGCCTCTAATAATGTAAGAGGAGGCCACTGATTTTTCGCATTGTAGTTGCCCCCTCTTGAGTTTCTTTTTTGATTTGTCGCCGTCTGTCGAGGGTCTTTGCTTAGCACAGCTTAGCGTTTGTTGTTTTGCCGGGCCAACCAGTAGAATTGCCAACAGTTGTCTCAGGGCAAAAGAACAACAGCGGAGAATCAGCAAAAGCCACTTGAATGAGTCGTTGACGTCGCGAAGGCAGCTTTGCTTGCACTCTCGGAGCAGCTTAACTTTGACCCAGTTGACGCCTCAATTGCAACAGTGAAGAAAACATAAAAACAACGAAATGTAAAGAAGAAAAAAAAGAAAAAAGATGACACAGATTCCATTCGACTTTTCGTGCCGTGCCAAAGCCAGAGCCAAAGCTTGTGTCGTGGCTGACAAAGTGCACGGCTCTCAAAAGCCATTTAATTGGGCTTTTTGTTAGATGCATTTATTTTCCATCTTCTTGGCTTTTGTCAAACTCAAACTCGCAACTGAAATCGGTCGGTAAGGTCGTTCCCATGCCACATGGGCAGAGAGCTTTAAGAATTTCGACAAAACAAATAAACACTACAAATTCACATAATAATGAATTCCCACAGTTATCTATTTGTTCTCCCCAATTCTGTATCCCCCACACATATGTACATCTAACATGTATACCAACTATTATCGTATCGTATATTTACTCTGAACGTTTTCTCTCTCTCTTTTGCTGACATATTGTTTATTTGTCTCCTGTCTAAACCGTACACAAATGCAAATAAACTGGGCTTATCAACAGGCAACAGCAGCAGCGACTGTAGTGTAGATTTTGCTAAATATAAATTCACAAATTATTATGTATTAATAAACAAGCCACGAAACAGCAGCGGAGAATTGCAAATTGCAAACTGCAACAAAAACAAATTGCGAAACGCAACGCGCAAATAAACAAACAATTAGACGAACTCGCAAAAATAATAAAACAAAAGCAGAAAACTGACGAGTGTTTCGAGTGCTAAAGAATTCATCATACACTTCCCCATTGAAGAGACGAGCAAATACATTCAGAGGTTCAAAATATATGACATACGAATAACAAGTAAGAAAATTAAGGTCGAGTGTGCTCGACTGTGAGATACCCGCTAGCGGTTCCCGAAATAAAAGCAAACCAGTGCGGCATGAATATTCGGTATATTAATATACTGGAAAAATACTGTAGTACACTAAAATGTATAATTTGGTCACATTTAAATATACTAAATTAATATACTAAAAATACTGTAGTTTACGAAAATGTATATTTTGTTGAATATACTAAATGAATATACGGAAAAAATAATACAGAATACCAAAATGTATATTTGATTAAATATACTAAATATACTAAACAAATACTGCACTATACCGAGATGTATATTGGTTACACTTAAATATACTAAATCAATATACTAAACAAATACTGCAGTATACCGAAATGTATATTTGGTATATAAAACAAATTTTAGCTTTATCTTGTATAGTCCCTTATATAGCGCCGCGTCAGCGTTGCTGATCAGGAATATACATACTTTATGATTATAATATATATAATTTTATACCCGCTAAAAAGGGTCAAAGCCAATAAATACCCTTCACCCTATGGGTAGCGAGTATAAAAAGAAAACTAGCCCAATTGTCAGAAACACCTCAAAGAGTTCCAAATTGCCGCCAACATTTTAAGGTATTTCGTGTCAAAATTATAGTACTCTTGTATGTAGTATAAAGGGTGCAATGAAATACGTAGCTGCAGCAGCGCCCTCTAGCGTACGTTTCGCAAGCAGGTCAACTTGTCATAATAATTTACGTACAAACTCACGGCTACTAACAACGACAATGCTGGAGTCCACAACACCTGCACAACACTCACACACACATACTCGCCCACATAAACACAAATACTTGCACATAGCACAATCGGCCATACAAATTAATGTTTTTATTAGCAGTGTTAGTGTAGACGATTACGTTGCACAGTGGAACTAAAATGGAGATGTCAAATAGTAAATCAAATATGTAAATTCATTTCACATTCAATTATTCCTTTACTAATCGTAAATTGCGAAATAAACAAATCAATTCAATATGCAATATTCGCTAATTGATCCCACTGTGCGGAGCACTTACAAATGCATCGCACGTCGTCTCAGTTGCCGTCGTTCAATTCTTTTGTCAAGTGCAAGCGGGCGTATACGTAATGTATTTTTGCGTGCTGCGCTTGGCAGCTTGTTTCGCTGTATGCGTGTTTGCCGTGCTGTGCTCTGCTCTGCTCTGCTGTGTTGTGTTGTGTTTGCACTTGCACAACGGCTGGCATTGCCATTGTTGTGGCCACACAGCGCACAACCAACCAGCACAAATCAAGCGCACTAATTTTACACCGAATGCGCCACAGTTGAGAATTGTAATTTTTTCTTTCTTTTTTTTTTAGCTGCCAGGGAATAAAAATACCGCTGCCAATATAGAAAAAAATGCATCAATACTATATATAAAAGGTGCAACCGCACCTGCCAATTGTGGTTTTCCCTATTAGCTGGCGAGTTCAAAGCCATCAAACGACATCCGAGGTGCCATTAATAATAACAGCATTTGAGCATTGGTAATTGAACGTGAAAGGCTCTTTTTTTCGCAAGCCACCCACACAGAAAGAGAGAGAGAGAGCGACAGGCGGAGCAAATGGGAATTGGAAAACTTAATGGTGATCTGGCAACACACACACACATTTCTAATCCTAAAAGGTTCAGTGATTGGAGATAGTTGTTGTTCGGTCAGTCGCTGTGATCACAGTGATCATAGCTGAAAATCACAGCTTCTCACATCTCTAGCCTTTCACCCAGTTTCAAAGCACAAGGCGACGATTGCTGGGTTCCCGCCGTTCACTTCAAATTGCATTGCTTTGGGTGTGTTTACAGATCATTTGTGGGTCATATGCATAAGCAATCAAGCCACAGCAAACGGCTATGCTCAGTCAGCAAACACTGCTTGCAGCACACACTGCAATGCAGGCCAATTCGTTTAATGAGTGCAATCAACTTGACAGACTGGTAATACAATACCGGCTCCGCTTTTTTTTTTTGTCGTCTCTGAATACTCTGTGTGATACCTTTGTGTCCCCAAAAACGGAAATAGGAAGCCACAATAAGTTGTTGGTCTGCTGACAACGTCAACGAAATTATTTCACTCTTCAGTGCCGGCAAAACAAAGCGCCCAAAAAAAAAAAATCGCTGCTCGATAATGCAATGTTTCGCTCTGAATGAAATAATCGTTAAATATATTTATAATGAAGGCACGTCAATTATATTTCGAATTTATTACTGAACAACAATTTCCTACTTTATGCAATTTATCTGCATAAATATATCAGCTTGGCAATGGACCTTTTAATGCTCAGTCCGCCCCTGGTTCTTTAAATTGCATGAATGAATAACGGCGCTCAATGAAAATGAATGTGTTTTTGTGTTGAGTTGTTTATACCCTGTAGACATGCAGAGGTAAAAGGCATATTATAAAATATCTTGCATTGAAAGAGTTTAAAGGCATCGCATTGAATTAAAGAAGTAATTATGAACTTCGAGTAAAGCACTCTTTTCTTTCTACTTTTGTAAATTACTTAATAGTCGCGCATTCTCAATGACCTTTGCCAATTATTTCGATACAAACACACACACATACATATATGCATGCGTTTTTTAAGCACTGCACTTGACTCCAATTACGAGTTGGTGTTTACGGATTTACGCTTGCTTAAGCAGAAAATAAATATGTATACGATATTCTTCTGTCTGCCTGTTTGCATTGAAGAGAACATGAAACGAGAACTTTTTCTAGAGAAGCTTATCAAGTTAACCAGCCAGCTCTCATTCACTGCGTTGCGTTGACAAGCAATAATAAGTAGTTGAACAACACTCGTCGAACTCGAAACTTTACAAGTTTAAATCATATTTATCGCAATAAAGCAATGGGTCAAAGTTTTCTGAAGTGCAACGGTGACTTATGCGACTTCTCGTCGACTTTTTCTCTGGATAACAATAGCAGGAGAAAGCCGACCACAAAACATGTTGACTCACTCGCCCACAAGCCACAACAAGCTCGCAGTCACAGTCACAGCCGCAGTTGCAGCTGAAGATGCAATTAGATTTCAAATGCAATTGTTTCATGTCAGGCAATATGAGACTCAATTTGTATCACAATATCCATCCCGATGGTAACTAGTGACAATCAAACGGATGGACGCCTGTCCCTGTTAACGATTTATTCCAGAGCATTTACGGCAACAATAGAAACCCATCAATGTCAGTAATAATTATTTAGCACTTGTTGCATGTTGCATTTGGATTTGGAGTTGGATTTGATCAACTTACCGTTTCGTGAAACATCGAGTTCGACAAGATTTTCAAAGTTTTGTATGTCCGGCGGCAGGCGACCAATTTCATTGTCACTCAAGCCCAGTTTTCTCAGGCGATGCAATCTGAAGAAATTCTGCAAGAGACGAGAAGGGAAGAAAGAAAAGTTTGGTTTAGTCTTTGGCACGACGACAACACAATGCAAAAGTCTCCTTTCTCTCTGGCAAACAAAAGACAATCGACAATCGTTTTACAAACGTTTTTTTCCCACTTCATCTCTCCCTCTGTCTCTCTATATATCAGAGATCGCTTTCGTGGTCATAAATTTCAAAAGAGTTTGTCATTTGTAAACACCGTGACCGTCGACGTCGTCGTCGTTGTCGTCCCGTCCGGTTGCTTGTTCAGCATCCTTTTGAGTTAGAAGTAGTGTTTGGCTCGACCGTGTTGCTTTCTTTTCGTCAGACATGTCGCCAGCGAGCAATTCATTTATGAGCATCACGATTTTCCCGGCCACATCAATTTGATGTTCGATTTATAATAAATTATTTCGGCGCGCCTTCGTACTTTCCCAAAAAGTGAAGGGTCGCGATCACGGTCATAAGCATTCCGCTGACCTTCCAAAAATGTGGAGCATGCACAGACTCCGACTCAAACTCTAACTTCGACTCTCTCATGTATTCGTTAACGTATTCGTCTACTCATCTTTTGGCACTTTGAAAAGAAAGCAGCGCCCCCCGCTTGTGGCTGACTCACTGAGTCATAGACCTCAAGGTTAACAGCCGCACCAGGGCGGCAACATCATCATCATTATCATCATCATCGTCGTCGTCGTCGTCGTCGTCGTCGTCAGCGTCGCTGCTTTTATTGTGCCAGCGATTTTTATCGGCCATTGCTAGCTGGCTGGCTTGCTCCCCTCTGTCTTCCCCAATCCACTCGACTCCGCTTCTTGCCCAAAACAAAAAAACCCATCACACACACAGCCGGCAGTCGCGACGTTAATAATAATGAAAATAATTCGTAGTTGTACTCGTAAAAATTATTAAATTCTTTTTCGTTTGCCTTTAAGAATGAGGAAACCGTGACCCGATAATATTAATGACCCGTTTTGCAAACAAATACAAATATTTCATACCCTCGTCGTTATATACGACGTAAATTTCCGCTTATTGTTCTTATTGTAAACTAGTCTTAGCCCGCTTCAAATTGGCTAATGCCAAAGTAATTTATATTAATTGAATGCTTTAATGAAACTATTTTTATTAGCAGAACACAATTTGTTCTACACAATGTCGCAATCGATGCTTGAAGTCACTTTTTGCCAACTTGTTTCATAGAACAGCTCAAAAGTATTTATAACATGATGAGGTTTATATAGTGCAGAGGGCTTTCACCAAGCATTTGACTTTTCTCTCTTGATGAAAAGTCTTTTGCCATTGAACATTTCATCAAACGAACCGCAACAGAACAGAAAATACACAAAATACAACACAACAAAAAAAAGAATGGTGTCATTTCTGTGTGTGTCTCGGTCAGTTCGTCACAAAGGCAAAGTAATAATGCTCCCTCATGGTTATTTTTCGCTTAATTTCCATGCCTTCTTTTTTGCGAGTACCTACGAATGTCCCAGATTCTGTTTCGCTATTTATAAAAAAAAAAAAACGAAAGGCCTTTCCACAAATCATGCGTCAGAAAGTTGTAACTGTCAGTGACAAAAGCCAACGACGACAACGACAACGACAATGGCAAACGGCAACGAACGAAAAATGCAGGAAGACAAAAGGAAAAGCATAAAAAATACACTCACAGTCCGACTCACACTCGAGCAAATTGCATATGAAAAAGGCCTGAAAAAAGTGCGCCTTCGGGGTTCAGGTGGAGATGCAGATGGAGAGGGGTGCAATGGCCGCCAATGTAAGGGGATAAAAAGAGAGAGAGAGAAAGAAAAAAGGGAGATGGAGAGGGACAAGAGGTGATGACAATAAAAACGAATGCGAATTGCAGAAACTTTTAGCCAAGTGCAGCGCCCCTCCCCCAAATGCGCCGCCCACCCGAAGTCTCAGTCGGTGGCCCACGCGATGCAATGTTGCAGCGGCGGCAGTAGCTTGTTGTATCTTTTGCAGTCACTCTTTTGCATGGCCATAAATTACAGACCGGCCGGCATTGCCGGCATACACGATACGAGACTACGACTACTACCAGTTTTGCTACTCACACTCACACTCACACACTCACAGTCTCACACTCATGCGTGTCGTTGAGGCAGGCAAGCAGCCAGCACACTTTTACTATTGTATCTAGTTGGAGCAGGCGCACAGCAAGCAGCAGTTGGACGACTCAACTAGCCAACAAAACTAGTAGCAGTCTTTATTGTTGGCCAGGCCAACAACGAGTTGTGGCCGCTTTGCGAATGGGTTGCATCACATCATCATCATCCACAGAGAACACAAATACAAACACAAACTCAACGCAACGCACGCTGCACTTGTTGGCTTGGTTTCGTTTGGTTTTATGTTGTAGTCTCTGCTGGTTATCAACTAGAAACCAGGCCACATAATTCAATTGATTAACCGAAAAAGGGATGCAAAGTAAATGCAATTAGCTTTGTGAAAAAAGCCACTTTGTGCGGCCCAATAGAAAAACTTAATAGCTTCGCATGCAGATACATTTTAGATGCAAGGCTGAGATACATTCTCTGTAGAATGCAGTGGGTGTTTTTTCTACTCTTTTTTTTTTTTTTTTTTATTACTGCACTGAACCATGACATGTATGTAAATCACAAACACACTTGCATACACACACACACTGCGCTTCGTTGATTTTCAGTAATTTTATAATGTATCTGCAAGTGTAATCAACTAAATGTATCTCATCGTCGTTGTCGTTTTCGTCGTCATCGTCGTCACACACACATGTGCATTCGGAGCCATGCTTGGTGGTGTGCATGTTGCAAATGACTGGGCGAGCAGCAAAAGGTGAGCGCAAACTGAAAACGACACACATGATGTAGGCAAAACGAGTTCTAGATACATTTCGCATATCTCGTTGCTGCGAACTGCGAACTGCGAAAACCAGCTGAGCTAGAACAAACACCACACTACAGCACAGACAACATAAAGCTGACGAGTTGGGGACGAGCTTCAGTCACCGTTTAAAAAGACTGTGAAGATACTCAACTCATGTGTATGCATGTCTGTCTGTCTGTATGTTGCCGCCAACCGGCAGTGGTTGTTGCAACATTTTGCAGCAATCGCAGATACATGCACACGTATCATGTATGTAGATGCGACTCCAAAGTGCCATCAGTCTACTGTGTGTGGAGTCTAGGCCAGTTGCCTGCTGGTTGCATCTGTGCGCCTGCTTAAATCTGTACATCTTCATTTTTCTAGCGACGCATATAAACACACACACGCTTGCCACAGAAGCCACAGCAGAGCAATAGATACAAGAACTTCTATTGTTGCAGCCACAAGTTGCATGCAAAGCAGCCAAAGCAGAGCATGTTGTTTATTATCTGTGTTAAGTATCTTCTGGTTAATACAGTAATTTAGATTATAAGCCAGCGATAAATCCTCTCGATCCACTTCGATGCAATTAATTTTGCTTGAGACTGTACAGAAATCGACGCTTGACTTGACGTCACTTAATGTGGCATTGTTTTCAAGCAACTAATAAACAGGTAAGTCCATTAATCGAAAGCACTTGACTAACTGATACCCTGCACTATCTATTCCAGATTGTTAATGAAAGTAATGTTCAATTTACAATCAAATAACCAAGACATGAGTGAAATATGAGATACATTTTTCTCTGCACATACCTCTTTAGATTAGCTGATTGCAAACAGGGTATGAAAACTAATTGAAATAGCTTGGGAATATTTATTATAGCTGAAACCGGTTTAGAGCGTCGACGCCATAGAAAAGCGTATAAGTAAGCGGCAGAGTATGTGCGGTTATTTAACTAACTGTGACCAATTGAAAAGGCTAAATACCAAAATCAATTCCAAAGTTTGGCAACAACATGAGCACATCGAATGTGCTATCATTTAGGCCAGGTTAGCTTATGTTTGGGACTTAAGCTAGGCAAGCTGAAAGCATAAGAAAGAGCGAGAGAGAGAGAGACAGATCGAGACGCCATTTTAAATTCTATTTAGTTGTTTTCATAGCAGCGACAAACAGCCGCTGTTGCTGAAAAAAAATGATGTCATTGCCAACGCGCTTCGGTATTGTGTTCCAAAACCCAGACACTGAGACAGAGACAGACACAGACATGGTTAAGTTCTCGACAAACGCACCTGCAATAACACACACACACACAGCACAGAGAACGCGCCAGTTCAAATAGCGAAAGCCAAAACAGCGGCAGCCAAAGTAAGGCAAGGTAAGTAGTTGGTTTGGTTCGCTGGTAGCCAGAGACCTCAAGGCAGGTGATAAGAAGCGATTAACTCTTATCTTATCGTGCGAGCGTGACTAATTGGCCCAAATGAAGAGGGCCCAAGAATGAGCGTCGTTGGAGAAGCAGAGAAGCTCATTGCATACACCCAAAAACAAGGGAAAAGCACGAAAATTCAATGAGTTTCACTTGAGGTAGGTTCCGTGTGAAGTTGTGAGAGTAAACTGCAAATTATATTGCATTTGAGTTGGTAAATGTGTGAAAGCAACTATTTAAATGCAGTTTAAAAAGGAAATGGTTTTTCTTTTATTCTTTGCATTTGAAAACTGTTTTCTTTTTTTTTTTTTTTGTATCTTCCGTATTTATCTGTTCAACTCTAACTGTGCAATTCTGCCAAAGGGGCAATATATTCTAATGTATGTGGAGCTGTCAAGCGACTAACGACATGAATTGAGCGTGGAGAGATTGAGGCAGATTGTCGTCGAGTTAAGAGCAATTCAATTGAAGCACGGTTGCTGCCGCTTCTGTTGCTGCTGCCACTGATGTTTATTGTTGCTATGACAACGCGGAAATTGTGTGCAACTTTCAAAAGAAGCAAAGGGTTGATGTCCGACTAGCTCCCAGTATCAGCAACATAAACAACAGCAGCAGAAGAAGCAACCACAACAACAACAACACATCCGACGCTGTCAGTCGCTCTTTTGGAATTCAAACGAACTCTGTGGAGAGAGAAAGAACATCATCATTATGGCTGTCCATTGTCGTCATCGTCGTCGTCGTTTCTCTTGTTGTCATCGCTGGTCAGCAACATGTTGTTGTTGTTGTTGCTGCTGTGGGAAGAAGAGGCTAAACAACTTGTGGGTCCATTGCTCCAGTAAATGCTGTTGCTGCCTCTTCTCTTTTGCCATGCGCTGCGCTTTATTGATGTAAACGAGCAACAAAAATTTGCATTAGAAGTTCATTAGCGAGTGCGGCTAACCGCAAACGAAGCTCTAGAAAGAGTGAAATCCCAATGAAAACTGCACAATTGCCAAGACATGAACAAAGCAACAGCAACAGCAGCAACAGCAGCAGATGCAACAATTGCATTGAAAATGCAGGAAAAAAGTAAAGAAAAACTCGACTGACCGCAAATGAATTGCAGTCGATGCCTGGAAGGCAGACAACCAAATACATGTGTACTATATAAAGTTTTGTTTGTATATAACCCAGGCAACAACTGACCAATCACCTCCCCCTCAACACCCCCCTGACACAACAATTCTTCAGTCCACCCACCACTTGTTGCTATGTCAACGCCTCGCTTCTGTTTACAACCACAGTTGTTGTCATTTCTATACCCTGTAAACAAAAGAAATGCGCATAGTGGGTATTATGGTAAGGTTTTTCACATGATTCAATTACGAATTTTCCCCTAATATAAAAATCGATCAATAAACAACGAATTACTACAAGCAATATGACACTTTGCTGCTTTACTATAAGTAATTATTGTTGTGAATAAATGAAATAACATAAAATTCGTGTATTCGATACGCTTTCCAACACTATTTATATCTTAAACAGACTTCTTTTATGCAAATGCTGATATTTGGGAGAATACGAAGTAGTTCCGATAGCTACAGCACCTTTTTATTAAAAATTGAATATAATAAGAGAGGGAAATTAAAAAAGCCAGCCTTTTTGCACTACCAAATTAAGTAAATAAAGCTGTGTTAAGATTTAATCTATCTAGCATTAGCATTTGGATTCTTTTCAGTCAGTGAATGAATAAGTCAGTCAGTCAACATAATGTAGTTTATAAATTTATATTAGACACAAATATTTATGAGGGCATAAAACTATTTCATCTAGTATCCACCACAATATTAATCTTTTCTTTTATTATTTTTAGTCATTTCACAGAGTATTTTCGCGTTGGTCATTCGATTGTTGATCAGTTGTTGTCCTCAGTTTGTTTGTTCGACAGCTGCATAAAAACGGAAGCGAGCTGCGTAACTAAGTAAATAAATAATTTCAACTCATTTCCATGTACACAACAAAAACAATGATTCACAATTGCAGACGCAAAGTCGCTGCGCTAATCGCTGCTAATTGCCAAAGTGGACACCAAATGGTTGTCTTCTGCTGTTGATGTTGCTGTTGCTGCTACTTCTGCTGCGGCGACACTTGGCTGTTAATTAGAACACTGGTCGGTGTCGTCTTTTGATGTTTAAACAGCGACATAATTGGCATACGATATTTTACTATATATGTATGTATGTAGTAGAAGTATTTCTCAATGTGGTATCTGCATGTTGCGTAATTGGAGATTCAATTATGCATGCATGCCCCATGCCACATGCCGCATTCTTATGGACACTGCCACCGCCACCATTGTGAGAGAAAAGAACCGCGCCCCACACTGCGCCTCCGTATTAATTAAAGACTTCCGCCTGAACTGCCAACGGACGTCTTTTGTTGTAATTATTGTCTTGACGATGCGCTGCTCAGATATCTCGCCAGCCAGACAAAAGTGGGCAGAAAGCCAGTCAGAGTCAGATTCAGAGAAAGGGCTCGGGGAAGTGGTGTGTTAGGGGAACTAAGAGTGTAGCGCTGGACAACAACCCTTCCCTATAGATAGAGCGGACAGGTATAGACCAAGATATCAGCTGCAAATTATAAGAAACTCTTTGCTTTACTGCTGGCACAATATAACAAAAGCCAGGGGGATGCTGGGCTGCATGAAAGTAGCGCAAACAGAACCTCGGAGAGTTCAGTGAACCTTCCAAGAAATCTTGACATTTTAAAGCAACAGTGCTCACTCGCTAAACAACTATCTGAACTGTAATTGCCTATAAGAATATGATAAAGAATTTATGAACGCAGTCTCCTATATGTTAAAGAAATTTCCTATATCTAAAATATTAGGTTAAACTAATGTTGTACTGTAAAAAGATAAAGCTAATTTCCTAATAAATTAACCTAATTATACCAAACAAGTAAGAAAGCTACAGTCGAGTGTACTCGACTGTGAGATACCCGCTACCCATTTTGAATAAAAGAAACATATTTTGCGGTATTTTCTCAAAATATACCGAATATACTGCAAAAATACTAAAAATATACCAAATGGTATATTTGGTATATCGACATAGTAACATTCAAAATATACCATAGACGGCACAATATACCAGATTGTCAGCCAAAGCAACTAAGACCCCTAGTAAGTAGGCATACAAAAGTAAATAACTTCGACAATTTTTATCTGATCGGAACCAAATTTTCAGGATCAAACTACTATAGTAAATATTGTATATACCAAAATTCGCATCTGCTTCAAAATTACGCTTGTTATTCGATCTTTTTTTTGCGGGGGCGGAAGTGGGCGTGGCACAAACTTGATCTGCGTGCAAACATAACAAATGCTGTCGAAAAAAAATAAGCTCTATCTCTTATAGTCACTGAGATCCAGTGTTCATACGACAGACGGACAGACGGACAGACACACAGACGGACAGACGGACATGGCTAGATCGTCTCACGCTGATCAAGAATATATATACTTTATAGGGTCGGAGATGCCTCCTCTACCTGTTACATACATTTCCTGCCGGCACAAAGTTTAATACCCTTCTACCCTATGGGTAGCGGGTATAAAAATGTGTTAAATCATTGTGATTTTAATAAGGGGTTGTTCAACATATCTTTTTTCCTAATATTTAGAAGATAACATAACTTTTGAAACTATATTTTGCACAACTATTTCAGACTCCTATATTCACTAATTATTATAGAATTATAAGTTCTATTGCACATTTTCATAGTTTATATTGTTATAACTGTCCAATTAGAAAGGTTAACATACCTTGTACGTAAAAAATAGAAAACTTAAAGTAATGAAGAAAAACGTTTTAAGATAAGATAAGAGACTAAGATAATTTAATCATATGAACTTTTTCTGCACTATTTAATGCTGCAAGTATACTAAAACAAAACGATTCGTTTTAGGCAGCTTTCACTGTAATACCTAAAACGCACCTTGGTGGGCTATAAACGAAGTGTTTTACAGTTGTTCGGGGCTGCGACAACTAGAAGCTTATTGTAAGCTGCTGTGAAGGCTGCTCATACACATACACACACACTCACTGACATTTCTATAGATATCTGTGTGTGAGTGTGTCCTTTGTATACTGACCTTTGGCAAATCGCGTATGTGATTCGCATCCAGAAAAAGTTCCTCAAGGGTACGCGAGTAGCGCAATATTTCCTCGGGCACTTGGGGCAGCGAACAGTGGCGTTTGTCCACAAATTCCACCTGCCTGTTGCAGCCTTTGAAAATTGGAATGCACTTGAACATGGCTGCTGGTTGTTGTTGTTACGTTGTTGTTGCTCAGTTGATGACGTATTTACGAGTTGAGTTGTAGTCGGTGTTTAAGCGTTGTTGTTGTTGTCGTTGTCGATGATGTTGTTGCTGTTGTTGTCTTTGCACAACAACAACACACACATAGAGGAGCGTAACGTTTGCAGCATCTGTTGCAAACGCAAACGCACACGCACACTTACACGTACACGTTCACTCACTCACACAGTGACAAATACACTAATACAGAGCCAGAGACAGGCACGCGCAGTTTTTTTTTTTTTTTTTGGCCCTGCACTTTTTTCGCTTTTATTTTTTGTGTGTGGCTTTACTTTTATTTTTGCGTTTTGTTGTTGTTTCTTTTTTAATCGCACACTTTTATCGCACACGTTTTGCGCACATTTTGCAGCACAAATTTACTGCAATTAATTAAGCTTTTATTACATTTTGTACTTTAGCGCGTTTTCTTTTCGTATTTGTATTCGTGCTTAACTCGCGCGTTTGCGTTACGAAAAACTTGAGCAAAAAGGAATCAAGTCGACGAGGAGGAAGAAGAAGCAGCACACAGCACACGTTCAAATTCCTTGTCTCTTTGCCTTTGCTTGCCTGTCCTTGCCTTACGCTTTTGTTGTTGTTCTTGTGTTCTGCTGACTCCGCAGCGAGAGAGCGAGAAGGAATAATCGAGAGAGAGCGCGCAGACTGACTCAGTGCGTGCGTGTGAGTGCGTAAAAGAGAGTAATAAGAAAAATAATGAATAATAATAAATTCTAATTGGCACTCGAGCTTATTGTTCTTGCTGTTGTTGTTGTTGTCGCTCTCGTTGGCCACATTTTATCACGTAGAGCAGCAAGTTGTGATAATTGTTGGCAACTCTCGTCGATTGGTTGGCAACGCGAACGAGGCAATCGCCGCATTTGTTGCTTCGTGAACAAAAACGCAGAGAAGCAACAAAGCAACAACAATGACACTTGACTGCTGCGAATGGGCTTAGAATGAGAGAATTGTCAAAGACGGCCGTCGGCCGCAAAGCGTAGATGAAAAACAAAAGCAGCCAGCAGCCAAAAGCAGCAGCAGCGGCGACACACCAACAAAATAAAACAGACAACGGAAAAAACTCCACTTGGGTCGAAAAATTCAAACGAAATAAAAAAAAAATAAAGAGGAAAATTATAATAAACACGGCCAACAACGACACACCCAACACACACAAGCATACGCATGGACAAGCATACACTCACACACACACACTCACGCCCAAAGCCGGGCATAGGCATTGAAATAATTGTGAGCTCGTTTTGGTGCCACTGTGCAAGCGTATGTTTTGGAATTTACACATACAAACGCGCGCTGCGCAACAACAAAATGCTGGTCATAGGCGGCTACACAACCACAACTACAACAACATAGTCCAGGCCTGGCCAGGCAAGCAAAGCAAAGCAAGCGGCGTCTCGCTTGTTTTGCACATTTTTTTCGCACGCTTCATTTTGCCACTTACAATTGTGCCTTGCAGTGCTGTGTGTGCGCTTACAACAAATATGAATATTAACTGTACGTAAGCGCAAAAAAACACAACTCGCCAGCATACAAGTAACTACTACACACACATACACAACGAACGGCGTTTACAGAAATTAACGTACACAAAATTTACGAAGCGCAGCGCCCGTCGTTTCCACCGCTCGCAACAAAAACAATTCGGCAACTGTTCGTTCTGAACAACAGCGTGACCATATGTTTGCTTTTAATAATGTACTCTTTTTAGTGGATAAATATACCAAATATACCACAGCGTTTATTGTGGTTACACTTGATTTTCAATAGGAAAAAAGTTGATATATCTTATTATTATTGATCACATAAGAATATATCATTTCATTTCAACGTAAACATTAGAATATAGAATATAGCAAAATTCAATAGTGAATGGTGGTGTATGTGAACATTGTTTGAATGCATTTACTGGTCAGTCTTGTATTCTAAAGCAAAGAAACTTTTAAGATTTTTCTTATTTTCTCTTTTTATGTAGCCTTTAGCCAGTATACCTGATAATCCAAATTATTCCTCAAATAAATCCACAAATTGTGGCTTAGCATTAATGTTGTCTAATGCCAGCCGTTACATTTTAAGATTAACACGAATACGCTCAAATGGCAATGTTGCCGTAACAGACATCTGCTAAATAACATTTATGTTAGCGCTCAGAGCGTGAAGTTGGTTGCGATTAAACGCAGAAGTGTTGGTAAGTGCGGAAAATATGTAGCAGACTTGCGCGCAATAATTTGAATCTAAATTTGAAATGAAAGTGTTTGAGAGAGTCCGGTACAGTAGAAAATTTTGAACGAAAGCTAAAACAAATTTAAAATAAATGCGCAAATGTTCTTGTTATTTGAATTACGTATGTTTAAATTCATATTAAGATTATAAATTATAATTTAAAGTGGAAACAATACGAAATATTTATGCTTAAAGATTAGACCACAATTTGACACTAACCAGGCCACCAGATTGTTTACTTTGTGATCTTAAGGCAGACAACAAATAATGAAAATAAGCGTCGACTGCCGTCGACTGCAAACAAAACCAAGTGCAACCTCAGCGCAGACATTGTTGTGTTTGTTTATTGTTGTTGTTGTTGTTGTTGTTGTTGGTGGTGGTGGCTGTTATTGTTGCTGCCACTGCCACTGACAAACACAGCTGTCGAGTGGGGCGCTTAAATGGCAAGTAAACTGCAACTCTTTGCTTTGCTAATTTTACGTTTTCCTCCCCTTCCTCCCCCTCCCCATCCCCCTACTCACTCGTTTTTGTGTGGCACGACAATTGTGTGGGCGTGGCAAGCGCTTCTGCCAGCCAAGGTGCTAAGGTAGGGGGCGTAATGGGCGTGGCTGTGCACTTGCTGCTTATTATTTGCACTCGGCAAGGCCAAAAGCATAATAAATTGAGAGAAAACAGCGAGTGTGGATGAAACGCAGCGGAGGGGGGAGGGGAGGAAGAAGAAACGCGGAAGGCGGCACACTTGGAAATCTTTTATTCATGAATGCCACACCCCACCTCCTTAAACCTTTGCCCTCTGCACAACCATAAAAATTGCACAATTTGAAGAACCACGAAACGAAGCTGGAGACGGAAACGGGGGGACGAAGACGGAGATGGAGGAGACGGCGACTGAGACATTTTGGCCAAAAAAGAAGCAGAAAAATAAGCGAGAAAAAAATACTGAGGCGCGCCTCAAGGATTTCGGCAATGGGCTGAATGTGACTCTGACTGGAAGAGGGAAGAGTGGAGAAGGGTGGAGAGAGGGAGAGGGGGAAGGAGAGGGGGGCGGGGACCGGAGTCTGTCGCCGCTGCAGGCGATAGTTGCATAAATCATAAAAGCCCCTGCTGATGATGTTGTTGTTGTTGTTGTTGTTGTTGTTGTTGCACGCAAAAGGACTTTACGACACTTAAGCAGCAGAGGCAAAGGCAAGCGAAGGAGGGAAGAAGGAGGGAAGAGGAGAGAGCGTCTCCTCAAGTATCTGAATTTGATTGCGCGGCCACAACGTCTGTGTCCTGAGTGTCCTGTGTGTCCTGCGATGCCGCTTAACTCGTTCCTCGCTGCAGTCAAATCCTTGGCGCGCTTTTATTTATGAGGGTTTGAGGCCTTCGCCTTCGCCTTCGCCTCCAATTGGATTTAATATTCAGGCTCAGACTGTTCAGCTTTATTGTGTTCAAATTGCTGTGCCTACAACTCCGCTTACAGCCTTCAGCTTCCTCTTCCCCATCTTCTTCGACTAGGTGTCGCACTTTATGCAACAAGTTTTGCCTGTTTCTCTTCTCCTCCCCCTTTGAAGGTTTATTTGTTCATCTTTTGGCCAAATGGTCTTGGCTATAATACTCAGCAACACACAGCAATTTTATTGCCTTTCTCCTTAGCAAATGCACAACATTTTAGAATAGATTTTACATCTGGCTTCTCTTTTTATTTTTCCAGCTTAGTTCGATAATCATTTGATCATGTTAAGTGATTCAATTTTCTTTATTTATTTTTCTAAATTTTCCCATTTACACAACTAGATTATCTGCTTAACTAATTTAATTTCAATGCGATAAATATTTCAAGTAATTTACTCAAAATTGTCAGAGGTTTTATAAGCTACTTAAAGAAGTGTTAATTGATTTTTAGGGAGGAGAAGCAAGGGTAACAATGACATTTAGCTTAATTATTCTAAGCGGCTTATAGTTATTAAATTATTTGAGTAATTAAATTATTATCTTATATATCTTATATATTATCAAAATAAGTTAAATAGCCAGAAATTAGTAGTCAAAAAAATATATAAAAATTAAATTTTTAAATAACTACGATTAAATTTATTTATTAGAAACAAATTCAAATCAAATAAATTTATTTATGTGGCTTAAGCAGAATTATTTCATTGCTTTTTTTATTATTATCAGTTGATTAAACATGGAAAATTTAAATAAAAATCAATCAACTTTAAAAAATTTTTGTTTGATTTTACTAAATGCTTAAACAATTTATTAACCTATTTATTTTGTAATATTTAGTTAAATATATTTTTTTTAATGTCAATTGACTTTTTGATCTTTTTGTAAACTATATTTGCTTATGAAATTTTGAATACAACATTTTTTCCGCAAAATACAATTATACCAATTTTTATTGCTACTTTTTAAACAATATTTCAGCATCATTTCAATAAAAGCGAATATATTAGATTTTAAATTCATCTTATTATTCAAAACAATTTTTATTTATACAGATTTTCTTTATTTTCATAAAAATAAAATGTTTTGCTTCATGATAAATAAATAAGAAAATTACAATCGAGTGTGCTCGACTCTAATATACTCGCTACCGATTTTGAATAAAATCAAAAAAGTGCAGTATAATACTTAAAATATACCAACTTAATGTACCGCAAAAAATTCTAAATGCAAAATGCTTAAAATATGCGGAATAAATATACTACAAAAATACTATAACATACCAATGCTTGTATTTGGTATAAAGCAATTAAGACCCGTAGTACCTCAGTAAAATTGATATTTGTGTATCATATTATATTTTTTTGGATTATTTTTATCTTTAACTTGGCGCATTTTTTATCAATATTATTTTTCAATAGTTAGTTGGTATTGAAACTTGATAAACATGATTTTTATTAAATTATAACATGTTAAATACATAAAAAATTTAATTGAAAAAATTCTTCAGCGAAAGTTGATATTGTTGTAATTTTTATATTTATATAAGAAACTGATTTAATAAGCTTAAAACAGGAATTGTGTAATATAAAGTTGACAGCTTTACATTTACATTTTTTCAGCTATTATACATAATATTTATTGGATTACTTATTAAATAAATAAAAATTTAAAAACATAAAATAATCCACACTTTGTTACAAACATTTTTTGGTTAAACAATTTGTATAAAAATGGCCTTTTTTGTTATTTTTCTATTTTTTTTTTTTTTAAAGGTTGTTTTGATTACACAATTTTTATTAAAGTTTCCTTCTTCTTCAACTTTAAAAGTTGTTCTCTAGAAGCAGTTACAAAATACTGTAATTAATAATTTTGATTGTTCATATTCTAAGAACTTTTAAAATTCTTAATTTTTATGAAAATTGTATTATTTGCTTGTAATATATAAGACTATATATTAATTAATGTAATTATTTAGCTTAAGAATTGCTGTAATACTATATTTAATATTTAGGAATATTGATTGATATATAATTTTGTGTAGATAATCAGAGAATTTTTATTATGTTTTATTATTTGTTATTATTATTGATTTATATATTTCATTCTTTAGTTTAAGAATTGCAGAAATAGGTTATGAAAATGACATTATTTGGTTTTAATATATATGTTAAGACTTTATATTGATTGATGTAATTATTTAATTTAAGAATTGCTAAATTACTATATTTAATATTTAGGAATATTGATGTATAATTTTATGTAGATATTCAGATAATTTTTAAGAATTTTTATTATGTTTTATTATTTGTTATTATTATTTATTAATGCATATTATTCTTAAGTTTCTGAAATAGGTTGTTTTTGTTTTATCTTGTTTACTTAGCAAATTGTACATAATATTAAAATTTTGTTGTGTTCAGAAGATGTACACATAATATATAGATTCGATCGCCTTGTCGAGGCATTTTGGATTGTTTAGCAGACGCTAAATGGTACTCAAGAAGGTTTAGTAGCCACCTGCCACAGGCTGTTGGCTCCTACCCCCGCTCCCCCTCTTCGGAGTGCTTCCCTTAACAGCCCCCTATGAGGCACGCACTTTGCAGCACTTAATTTATGACTCGGCCTGCAATAATTCAAAGTCATAGGCCTCCGGAGACCATTCAGAGCACTCGACCAGTGGCTTTAACTAACGCGGCAACGCGGTATTAGCAACAGCCACAACAACGAGGAGTCTCAAGTGGTGGAGAGGGGAGATGGGGAGAGGGGAGGGGGAGTTGCCACACCTCGAGCTGCCCGCAAAGCATATTGCGGCTGAAGAATTTTTAATTAAAATATTAAAGCAACTGCCTTAAGGTGTTTTTAATCTTGTAAATTGTTTTAATTGTTATTTAGGATTTGTTGCTTTTATTACACTCCTTGTGGCACAATTTATGTGCGCCTAATTAGAACAGACAGCGTCGCGGTGTCAGAAGGTTCACTCTACACACTCCAAACACCATATTCTGTTTTTTCTTTTTATTGTTTTCTCTCTTACATTTTTTTTTGTTATTTTTTTATGCGAAATCCGCTTCATAATTACCATATTTTCAAATTACGAGTACCATTCAGCAAGTGCGTCCGAGCCAAAGTCGAGTTTCCTTTCGCCTCGCGGCCATAAAAGCTAATTGTATGCGTGCGTCGCGCTTTTGGCCGCGAGCAGAAGGAAAGCTTGTTGGCTTGTTGCTTGCTCGGTGATTTATATTTAATTGTTGTCATTATGGTCATCAAAAATGTGTGTGGTGTTGTTGCCCTGCAGCAAGCAACTACCTGCCATCTTTTTTGGGGCCGCCTGGGAGTGGCATTGATGATGATGCTGCGTGTGGCAAGTGGCAAGTGGCAAGAAAGCAAGCAAACATGTTGCAATTAATTCAATTTTTGGGGTGCGAGCAATGTGTGAAGCAATCCGCGTTGTTTATTGTCATTTGTGTTGATACTTGAAGCGTGTAAATATTGCTTAAGATGTTGGCCATTGTTGACACAACTGCGAAAACTTGGCCACACAAAACTAGTTCTCTTAAATATTTCCTAAGAGAAATGTTTTCTGATTCTGCTCTCTCACTCAGTCACTCTCTCTCTCATTTCATTCCATTTCGTTTCGCTTCCGCTTCCGTTTTGTTTCGTTTGCTGTTGCCAAGTCTCTTTGAAGCTCAGTTGCCTTTCAGATTCAGTCTCAATCGGCTGCAAATATTTCTCGATTATGTCTTAAATTTTTTACTCTTTGTAGTTGCAACTTTGCGTAAAAATTAAATTAAAGTTTTTATTGACTACCAGAAACTATTTAACTTTGTTAAAGCTGCTCTTTATTTTGTAAAAATCTAAGAATTCATTTGAAATATTTTTCAATTTTGTTGCAGTTGATTGTAACTCAATTATTAAGCTGTAAATTAAATTTATTACATTTTGGGCTGCCAACTTTTTGACATTCAAATATGATAACTATATTAAATTGCAGCATAGCAGCAAATAAAATGTAAATGTTATGTCAAGTGTCACGCAATTTTTTGATTGACAACAAAGGCACTAGAAATAAAAATGTCGAATATAAACATTTGCTTTATTTTGCTTAAATGCAATACCCTTGAAATTGATATATAAGGTTGTCAAGCAAGGAAATTGTTTCTTCAGAGGAAATTGTCTAATTAACAGTCTTCAATATTTAATTAGTTAATAGTCAAACCAATGTTTATTTTGCTAGACAAAAGTTTTGCACATTTTTATTTTCATTGCCGCAGTTTGAGACGCTTTTTAAAACGATTTGAAAGTTCTTCTTAAACTATGCTGAAAGCTAAAGCTTAGCGCATTGGTTTTAATTTATTAATAAGTCCATTAAAAAAAGAACATTTGGCTTAACTATTCAAAAGGCTTTCTTTATGATTATCCTTAAACGTATTCATCGACCATTAAAAGAGCTATAAATAGCTTTACGGATGATTGCTATGCATTTTGTTTGCTCTTCGCTTGGCTGTAATGCAATTTTGAATGCCAATTGACATTATTCATTTATTTTCCTTTTTGTTGGCAAAAATTAAATTAATTTTATTATAGTTTAACGCGTTTTTTTGTTTTTGTTTTTTTTTTTTGTGGACTGTCATTCTCATTAGTTGAATCAATTTAATAGGAAATTTCTCTTAAGTTTTCCCTCTGTGATATTTGTATTTATTCATTATATTTTTTTTACTGTAACGCATTAAATAGGTTATTTAATTAAATGCGTTTATTGCATGTATTAAGCCAAACAATTGTGTTTAATATCTGTTGACAATACTCTGTAAGCAAAGAGAACTTGATGTGAGGTATATTGAATAAAACACGATTTGTGGTATTAAAATTATTACAGGGTAACTTCGATGCGAATACTTTGCATTGCTTTGCGAACTTTGCAATTGTGTGTGACTTTAACAATATTTATATGTGTACAATGTATTTATTTAAAACGATTTTGCGACAACTGTCACATGGACAACTGGAAATCAGTAAACAGATGCGCTGATAAGAACTGTTCATTTCAGCAAATTGCGGCTTGCAGCTGGAAAATTGGAAATTGCCGACAACAAAAAAACGAAACGAAAAATATCCACACAAATAAAATAAAATACAATATTGTTAAAGAGAAAGAGAAACACGCACACAAAGGTTGGCTTATTTTCCCATCATAGCGAAATTATAAAAGGCAGGAAAAACAAATTACTTATGCACGTTTGTTGTTTGCTTGTTTGCTTATGGAAATAACTCTGCTCATTTACGTTTTTCCTTTCCGCACGGCAGTAAAAGATATGAATTATGACTTTGTCATTTTTGCGAATTCGACAGTTTTTCCTCGAAGCGTATCAAATCAAGACGTAAACACACGACGTTTGAGTTCATGCAGATTCACCTTGAATAGCTGAAATTGTATTCCTCCCATTCGCACTGTCAATTTTTCCCTCGCTAAGATTAAAACAAGTAAGTGTGCTCGACTGTGAGATACCTGCTATACATTTTTTTGAAAAACAGGACAATGTACTATTATTTTAAAAATATACCAAATTAATATATCGAAAAAATAGTAAAATATACCAAAGGACACAGAGACTATTTTATTATTCAAAAGATGTATCAAAGTAATGTACTGAAAATACTAAAATATACCAAAAACTATATGTGGTATAATGATATACTAAATATATTATACTACATACAATATGTACGATAGAGCGCAAAATATACCAGATAATCAAACAAAACCAGACAGACAGATTGACGGACCTGACTACATTATCTTTTTGAATAATATGCGGACAATGCATTATTTTTTAATATATACCAAATTAATATACCGAAATAAATACAAAAATATACCGAAGGACATAAATACTCCTATATTATTCATAAAATGTATAAATTTAAAAATTTAATATTTAAAAAAATACTAAAACCATATTTGGTATAAATATATACTAAATATACTACATACAACATATACAATAAAGCACAAATTATACCAGATAGTCAAACAACACCAGACAGACAGACCGACGGACCTGACTACATCGTATTTTTGAATAATAGGCGGACAATGCGGTTATATTTTTAAAGATATACCAAATTATTATACCGAAAAAAACTAAAATATATTGAAGGGCATAAATACTTCTATTATATTCACGACATGTATCATATCAAAAAAATACTAAAATATACCAACAACTATATTTGGTATAAATATATACCAAATGTACTGCATACACTATTTACAATAGAGTACAAAATATACCAGATAGTCAAACAAAGCCAGACAGACAGATCGACGGTTCGGACTACATCCTCTTGGCTTATTGACGTTGATCAAGAATATGTGGCTGGAGATGCCTCCTTCTGTCTTTTATAAACATTTCCTTTCATCACAAACTTGTAATACCCTTCGAAGTTATGCGTAATGGGTATAAATACGTATATATGATATGGGTAGTAAAAGGAGCTCATTAAATGACGTAGCGAAAGGTGCTCACGGCGAAACCGCGCTAAATCTATAGATACATTTGTATCTGCGCACTTTATATCTTTGATATGATATGTCAGCACTCCAACCACGTGTTTTTTTTTGTTTTTGTTTTGTATCAGGCATTAATTACAGCTACTTTACTCGCAAATGTATGGATATATGTATGTACTTTAATTTTTATTTAAGCGAGTGCGAGTACTTGAGAATTCTTTTTTCTTTTCTCTTATACATTATGTATCTGTAGCATTTCATATGTATTTTTTTTTTTGGGCTGAGTTTAGCTTAAGAGCTCTATGGCTCAGCTGAGCTGCTTGAGCTAAACAAATATTTAAGTTGATTGGGCGGGCGCAAATGTAAAAAGTTTCCACTCTAGAGTTCACCAAATTCGCATAAATTCTATGCGTGCCATGGCAGCCGTGAACTTTTTAATGTATTTTAAAACACTTTCCACTAAACATTTTAAGTAAACTGCTCCACAGTCGGCGTCGTCTTCATCGTCTTCATCTTCAACTCCGTCTTCGTTTTCATCGTCATTTTACTTGGCCAGAGTCACAACTGGAGTTGGAGTTAGAGTCGGAGTCGAAGTCGAAGTCGGCGTGGGCAGGCACAAGGATGCCAAGTTGACTTCCTGTGCGAACAGCAAAGTTTCTGGCACTCCTTCCTCGCCCCCAAACTTCGCTTGTTTCTGCTGCACTTGCTCGCAAATTCCATGGAGGCTGAAATCAAGTATTTCATTTTGGATTCAACTGCTGTCCGAGCATTGCATCGCCAACAGCCACCAAGAAAACACAGACAGCAGCAGCAGCAACAGAAGGAGCGGCAGAAGCAGCGGCAGCAATGGCTACAAAATGGCAAATTAAACTAAGCGCAATTACATGAACGAAGTTCGAAATACACTGCAACATTTTCAGCGGAACTTCTATAATTACAACTTTATTGTTATCAACTTTCTTTGGTTATAAATGAATCAGCTGCAAATCTATCAAAAGTTTGTGGATTTAAATATATTACTTTAATATTCCATTTATGTAAATGTTTAAATGGTTTTCTTTAGTTAAGTTATTATTAAATTAAATCCAAAAGCATTTAAAGCCTAAAATAAACAAGCTAATTACTACTCCTTATTTAATACATATGTATTATTATAATAGTTTTGTAATGGCTTAATTTGTTTTAAGACTTTCCCAGATGATTTTGATGGAGATTTAATATTGGATTTAATTCATTCTTAAGTTCATTCAATTCATTCTCATTAAGTTATTTTTAAACTTAAAACAAAAGAACGACAGTTTATTATTCATTCTAAAATTAAAATAAAAAATTAAATTATCTAGTTATAACATTTTATTTAATTGGGTTGTAATATTGTAATGGTTTTAAACGCTCTTGGTAAGTGAATACGCAATTTGGCTGGAGAATAAATAAATAAAAAAATGTATTTGTAAATAAAAATAATTAAAATACACAAATATATATATTCATGAATATTAAAACAAATAATTAAATAAATAATAAATCATTATGATGGAATATTTCAGTAAATTTTGTCAACACATGTACAAACACAAGACAAACAAAATGTTCGCCTAAAAGTGTGCTTTAATTATTTAGATTATTTACTTTATCCTTCCGCTAATAAATTTCATTAAGTAAATAAGTAATTTAATTAAAAAATAACTTATTATCAGTCTTCAATATTTAATTAATTTATAGTCAAACCAATGTTAATTTTGCTAGACAAAAGTTTTGCACATTTTTATTTTCATTGGCTTAGTAAATTGTAATTACTAACTAACTTATTAACTAAATAAATAGAATAGATAAAAATATAATTAAATAATGTCTGTTTAAACAATAAGTAATTGAATAATTAATAAATGAATAATTAAATAAAAAAACGATAAATAATTAAAAATATATACATAAATGCATGAGTTCTTAAATATTAAGTAATGTTATTTAAACAAATGAAATGAGAAATGTTTAATAAATTTCCTAAACTAATTTCTTTACAGGAAATTAATTTCCTTTGAAAGTATGCTTTGAATTTGTAGATAAGTCAATTTATCCTTTAGCTACTTATCGTATCTCAACTGCGACAAACTGAACGAATTTGCGGTGCAATTCCTTTGTCGACTGAGTGTATTTGCACAACAACAACAAGAACAACAACAACAATAACAACATCAGCATAGCAATAACAATACGACGTTGTGCGAAAAGTTCTTGGGAGTTTGAAACGCGCTGCCCGCTGCCCAGTTTCACTTGTTCAGTGTAAGGAGCGAGTTGCCAGCTGAGTTTGCAGCAAGTTTTCTGCAACAAAATACTATATAAACTCAACTCTCCTTTAGTGGGTGGGCGTGGCAGTGTGTCAATGTTTGTTTTATGTGCCTAGACGTAGGCCAGCTGAAAAGTTTTATCCATTCCTAACGGAATGATTTTCTCTCTCTCTCTCTCCCTATCTCAATCTCTATCTCCATCTGTATCTGTATCTCTATCTCGTGTTGCTTTTGGGTTTGAGTAAATCCTGGCGGGATGCTTGTCAAAAATTGTAATTAATTACGGTCGTAAAATGCAAAAGTCGCATAATGAAATTGTTATTGTTAATAATTAAATAAGCAACAGCAAATATTATGATGCCAGGGCGCTTACAAAATATGTACGATATGCAACCAATTAATTATGCTGTCAATATTTGTCAAATCTTCTCACTTCGTTTGCCGGCCAGCCCTTCACAATTTACTGCACCACCCAGAATTATGCAATCGTGCAACCTTGCAACCTTGCCACACTCACACACACACAGACACACATGTCCACATTATGTAAGTGGCCCGATTGCATGTTGGCAGTAATTGCATGAATTTTGTTGCCCCACATGATTGCATGTTGGTCAAATAGTTCTGGCCAACTGTTGAGCTACTTCACACACTTTTGGCCAGCTGACCTTCGCCCAGAATTTTGCAGTGGAACTGAAGTTATACACACACACACACACACATACATTGAATAATTAAAATATTCTCAAAATCAACTTTAATGCTTGTCCCAAGCATTGGATTATCAATGCGAGAGCGAGGGCAAAACTTTGCACATTTGAAATGTTACAAAGATTTGTTTAGTTTTTGCCGAGAATTGTTGCCAAATATTTGCCCTGGAATTTTCACATGCTGCCCCGACACGCATATCCTGGCAGCCAAGACACCGGAAGTGGAAGTGGAAGCGAGGGGGGCGGGCGGCAGGACACGCCTTTATGTAGATCTATGCAAAACAAAATTGGATTTGCTTTTAATTGTTTTTAATTAAGTATAATTTATTGCGCAAACAAAACTGTAAGCAGCTCACAATCCGCACCATTTTCAGCACGACATTGTTATCCTTTTATTGTTGCTATTGTTGTTGTTTACTATTTTGGGGACTTAAAGATGCAAAGACTTTGAAACTAAAAACATGAAACAAGTTGCATTTGCATTTTGATTACATCAACATGTTATTATACGATTTGTTTATTATAAGTAACGCAGCAGAATCTATTTGAGTATCCTCTACTTTAAGATACCTCTTTCGTAATTACAATTGCAGCAAAGCAGATTGTTCATTAATTAACTGTTGTGCATTTAAAAATTGTTTAATGTTTAAATATACTTTTGTTTTAATCAATTGCAATCATAGCATTCAAATATAATTTAAATTTATGTAATCAGTCTATGAAAAGTAATTTTTCAATTTAAAAGCGTCTTCTCATAATTTCAAAGTTAGCTAGAAAGACTTTCCGGCTATATTATTTGACTTTAGAATTTCATTCTAAGCTGTGAGTATAATAAATAAAATAAATAAAAATTTAAAGGATACTTATTTATATATTATATTATTATTGCTAATTTATTTCATAGGTGCTATTTAAACTCCTTGATATTAATTACTTTTAATACTTCTTCCTTAGGTCGAAGTGTCAAAAATTTTGACAATGTAGAAATAGATTTCAAAAGTGTTGACAATGTTTCAATATATTTCGGAATTGTTTCAAAACGTTTCAAAACTAGTCAAATCGCTTTTAAAAATAGCTTCAACTATTCGAAACTTTAAAGTAAATTTATAAAACTTGGCAAAATTACTTTATTATATATCTATACTTATAGCCAATATAATTTATTTTAATTTTTACAGTTTTTAAAGAGCTAGATTCTTCTCTCTTATGATATTTGAGTAGATGTATCTGAAAAAAGGAACTTTTAAGTTGCTTCCTCTTAGGAATTAATTGGATTAGCATATTAAAAATGAACAGTCAGGATAAAAAACGTTCTTTATATAATAATTCTAGAACAACCGCAATAACTGTAACGAATCGTTAAATTTCGTTTTATATTTGTTTTACTTACTCAACAAAAATTTTCTGTATATAATGGCATTAATAAGCATTTGCATAATAACGAATAACAACAATGTGAATACAACCTTAGGTTGCCCCTCAATGGCATGTGAAAGCTTTGGGCATTTGAAATGCAATATGTTTGCCGGCCTTCAGTCGACTGGCTTGAACTTTGACATGCACCAAAGGAAATCCTTTGTCTGCAAGTTTAAGCACTTGATATCGATTATCGGACTGAGTGCCCATAATGAGCACGCATTTAAATTTAATGAGTGCACAAGTTACCCATAAGTATCAATATACAAAATGTGTGACATATTGTACGATGTGTTTGTATATTTGTCAATTATTTTGCAATTAGACATCTGCTGCTTTGTGCATGGCTACGTCGAATGAGTTTTTTTTTGTCAATATACATATAAAAGCAAGAGCAGCAACGACAGCAACGCACATTTTCAGTTTGCAAACATGCTCACGAACAAGTTTCTCAAGCTGCAGTCTGTCTACTTTCGACTCTTGGGATTCAATATATTTGCATGCCACGGCGACAGCTGGATATTGCCTCGCAGGACAATTGGCAGCATAATGTCTGTGCTTAGATTTCTGCCACTTACTGCGGCATTTTGTCTGCAGAATATGCAGAATGTGGATCAACTAACCGACGGTCTGTGCTCAATGCTGATTGATCTTCTGGCGCTGTGTAAATTCGGTTTGATCATTAGGTTGCACAAGGATTTGGTGCAGCTGATCGAAAGGATACGCCAACTGTTGCACAGAGGTAAGGGAATTACATTTTTATTCCCGTTACCCATAGGTAGAAGGGTATTTTAACTTTGTCCTGGCAGGAAATGTATGTAACAAGCAGGAGAAGGCATCTCCGACGCTATAAAGTATCTATATTCTTAATCAGGATGAACAGCCGAGAGGATATAGCGTTGTCCGTTGTCCGACTATCCGCTTGTCTATCTGTAAGTATGTCTGTCTGTCCGTCCGTCTGTGTGAACACCTAGATCTCAGAGTCTATGTGAGTTAGAGATATAATTTTTTTCGACATCATTTGTTATGTTTCCGCCTCCTCAAAATGAAAAAAAAAACGAATGAACAGCGTAATTTTGAAGATAGAGCCTCGGATTTTGGTTAGCACAATAACAACTACAGTATTTAACAGGCCAATTGAAAAGTTTCCAGCTTACCATTTGTTTTAAAAAATTCATTTTCTCTATTCGACATTTTTCCATTCAAGAGTGATACACTGATTGTAGCCGTTCGTCGTCTTCGGTACTCATTTCACCACATCTAAACTTAGCAATCTTTGATTTTGATTTGATTTGATTTTTCAAATATATACACACATCTCTTATATGTTAGGACCACCTAAAAATCACCAGGATTTCATTCTAAGAGCGCCATCCGGAGATTTTGCAATTGATCTGTTATACTTCTTGTAAATGCGGTCAGTTGTTGCGATTAGATAAAAATTGTAGAAGTTATTTAAGAAGTAGTTTGTATGGAATCGCCTACTTATTATTGATCTTTGTTGCTTTGGCTGACTATTTTGCATATATAGTCATTGGTATATTTTAGTATTTTAAGAATAATATCACACTATTTTACTTTTATTCAAAATGGGTATCGGGAATTTCACACTCGAATGTAGCTTTCTCACTTGCAAATAATTCATAATAAATAATCCGCCGCCAGAGAGTCGCATAGCGAATTATGCTCGCATCATTGAGGAGGTCAACAAACGGGAACAGTTCATTAGCGGACTCTATAGGAACTGCTTTCAACTGGCTGCCGCATCGGCCTGCATGTTGCCCCTGCTGCGCATGTTCTGGAGCACGTTCATACGGTCTGCATCAGCTATTGGGGAAGTGCAGCCGGAGTTGCCGTTTCCCAGCGTGTGAGTTTGATAGTTGTTTCCATGGAATGTGTTCGAGATATTCGTGAGGTGTATTGTTGCAGTTATCCGTGGGACAATCGTGGGGTATTCAACTATTTGGTCGCCTATGTGTGGAATGTGGCTGCCGCATTTGGTGTCCTGCTGCCAACGGTTTGCGTGGACACGCTCTTCTGTTTGCTGACTCACAATCTATGCGCATTGTTTCGAATTGCCCAATACAAAATGCAGCATTTCGTTGGCGAATCTCTCGATGACACCCTCTCGAATGTGGCCAATATCTTGCCACTCTACCAGGCCACTCTCGACATGTGCAACACATTGAATCGCTGTTTTCGCCCGCTGATCAGCGTGCAATTTCTTGTCGCCTCGCTGCATTTATGCGTGCTCTGCTATCAGGTGTCCGCCAATCTCAGGAGACCCGATGTCCTCTTCTTTGCCGCCTTCACGTGCTCGATTCTGTCGCAAATCTATCTCTACTGCTATTGCGGGGAGTGTGTGAAAACGGAGAATGCGCAATTCGCCACAGCGATCTATGACAGCGATTGGCACAAAACCGGATGCAGTTGGTCCGCCATTGGACGGCCATTGCTGCTCTCGATGATGCGTGCTCAACGCGATTGCCGCATCGATGGCTACTTTTTTGTTGCAAATAAGCAAACATTTCTAGCGGTAAGTTTCAATCATTAAAAGTAAAAAGTAGCTTAATTGACTAAAATGATTTTTACAGATTGTGAAAACTTCCATGTCTTATGTAACGCTACTTCAATCGCTCTCATAAATTGGTATTGATTTTATTTTAATCTTTGCTAATGAAGTAATTTTCTTTTTTCTTTTTTTTTAATAAATACAGCAACTGTTGCCATCCATCAATAGCCATTTTTTTGCGTATTTTTTTCAAGTGCTGTTCAGTTGTTTTATAGTGATTAAACATGTTTAAATTATGCTTTAAGCTTGTGCTGCTATTTAAGCCAGTGGCTAATTAAGCCGTGTTAATAACGATACAAAAAATCAACGCATCGCTTGTTAATGCTCGATTGTGTTTCCTGCCTGCCTGCCTACAGATGTCCTTTATCCTGCCCGAACATTACACGCACGTATACGTAATAGTTATTTTATCCGCACAACATTGCGGTTTGTTACACGGTTGCAGCCCTATGTATTAAAACATTCGACATGCTCGAAAGCATCTGGCCTATTTAATGCCACTCGCGATTGCCTTCAACCGAGTGTCGCCGATTGTTTCTGGTTGCTGTTTCTGGCATATGATTGCTATCTCAATTCACAGGTAATACTTTACTTGGTTAAACAATTTGATTGGACTGTAAGCGAATCCGTCATTTAAAAACATGCAATTATTGTTTGAATTTGCGATGTAAAATGTTTAAATTGAATAACTTTAAAATTCACTGCTACTGTGGACAAATTCATTATACAAATAAATTCACGACACCTTTTGCACAGTAGTATACTACAGTAGAATACTACATTATCGCATTTTGTTTTATTAATTTATTATCAGAACATTTTAAAAAGGAAATACAATTTTCCATTTTTTTTTTATTACAAGTGAATAGTATACAAGTTAACGTGCCGAACAATACTGACGTCACAAATAGTCAGGCTTGGAACACTAACTTGCGAATCGTCGAAAGAGAGGTGCAAGTTAACGTGCCGAGCAATACTGACGTCACAAATAGTCAGGCTTGAGACACTAATTTGAGAGTCGTCGAAAGAGAGGTGCATATGGAGCTTTGGTGAGCGTCGGCTGCGGCCCAAATGCACTCAATCGCCGATCTAGAGCTTGAAAGCTGAGAGTGCAGAACTTTGTGAGATTAGTTTTAAGTTATGCTAGTTAGATTAGATCTGAAGCTCAAGCTCTCAAGAGCAAGAACCACAAAAAATGAAAGAATAAATAATTAAAACATAATTATATTAACTGGCGCCCAACGGCAAAAAGACCTGCAAAAAAAAAAAAAAAAAAACCAAAAGAAGAAAACACGAAGCAGCATAGGTAGCTGCAATATTCACTGCCGGACAGCAGAGCTGGATAACTTCACCAAATCCGCAATTGCTGTACCAACTGCTGGACACGTGCGTGTCCACACATAACCAGAAAAGCTGACATCAGTGCTTGCCCTACCCAGCATCGGACAGCGGAGTTAAAAGCTAGCAGAGAAAATAATTTGGATAACTATGTAAAAGAAAACTGAAAAACATGTAAGTGAGAAGTTCATTTTTATTAAAAGCGAAATTTGCTCATTACGGCGTTTACATAAGCGAAAGCTCAATAAAGAGCGCACTCCAATTTTTCATATATGCCGACATTTGCATAAGCTAAAGCTTATGCAACTTATTTGATTCTTTTGAATTTATTCCTATACTATGCTGTTCAATAAATAAATAAATAAATAAAAAGTGACTATTCCATCTTTACACTTATTTAAATTTTTACACAAGTAAAAGCTTATGCCGCACAATAAATAAAACAAAACCCATATCGTTACATATCTATTGCCTTTTTTCAATTAAATATTGTTTATGCATTTATTAGTATTTAGATAAGCTTATTCCGCAACATATGTAAATAAAAAAGCTCCTTTCCACATGTCTAGCGACGAAGAACTTATCGAAAGTTACAAAGAAACTTTAGTGCACAATCGCAATCACAACCCAGTTAACCAAATTACTTCGTACAGAAACAATATCATTCAACCATCTAGAATGGACGCGACTACTCTTCGGGCCATGGAAGAATCCATTAATACTGCTTTAGAGAGACAAAAAATAGAATTTGAGGAGAAAATCAATAAACTTACCCAACAATTAAATTCATTTAAAACAAATACTCCTAAAATAGAGGTCTATCAAGAGATCACTATTTCTAATGATGTTATATGCAATGAACCCCTCGATATTGTAAAATCTGTTTGTGAATTCGATGGAAAACAAGAAAATTATGTTTCTTGGAGACAATCCGCAATCGCAGCGTACAAGGTGTTTGAGCCTTATAATGGCAGCAGCAGGCATTATCAAGCAGTTGCCATACTTAGAAATAAAGTCAGGGGACCAGCTGATGCCGTGCTTGCCTCTTTTAACACCGTGTTAAATTTTAAGGCGATTATGGCAAGGTTAGACTTTACTTATTCAGATAAAACACCAGTACATGTTATCCAACAAGAGCTAAGTTTACTACGGCAGGGCGAGATGCCTTTACTGAAATACTACGATGAAATAGAGAAAAAGCTAACGTTACTGATTAATAAAACTATTATGTCACATGATGCTACGGCCGCTGCCGTACTTAATGAAAAATACAGAGGGGACGCCCTTCATACATTTGTGTCTGGGCTTAGGAAAAGTCTAAGAATGGCAGTTTTCCCATCACAGCCCCAAGATTTGCCAACAGCGTTGGCCTTTGCTCAGGAGGCAGAATCGAGCAATGAAAGGAGCATTTTTGCTGCTAACTTCGCGAAACACAATGAAGAGCGAATGCAGAAAAGTGCGAGTCAGCGTTCAAACGGCTGGCGCCATCAGTCTCAACATAATTCTGAGAGTCAAACGAATGAGGGCTCGAGAAGGAACCCTCACTTCACAAAAACCCAAACACCAGATCATAAGATGGGTGCTTTAAGCAACAAGGTTAGAACGCAAGTCGATCAAAATCAGACTGCTTCATTGCCTGAGCCTATGGAAGTCGACACTTCTTCTCGATACAGACAACCGACTAAATGGCAAAACACCAACAGTCAGGGTGCTGCAAAATCCGGGAGGACTCAAAAGGTTCATGCCACCACCCATGAGCACGAATATGAAACAACAGCTAGAACCGCAGTCGCTCAGGCCGAGGATGAGCTGTCAGATGCAGAAGCATGCAATTTTTTAGGGAGAAGTCCCTGTTACCGTACATCGTACGAACAGTAGCAGGGCAAACCATAAAACTCTTGGTGGATACAGGGGCCTCCAAAAACTACATTAAGCCACTTCCGGGCTTGAAGCATATCATCCCTGTAGAAAACGAATTCCAAGTAACATCCATCCACGGAAGCACAAAAATTACTCATAAGTGCTTGGTATCACTTTTTCAAGTTAAAACATATTTCTTTATACTTGACACACTTAAGGCATTCGACGCAATAATCGGCTTAGACCTTTTAAAAAAATGCCAAGCAAACATTAATTTGATTCAAAATATAATTTCAACAGAGTATACCTCTGAGCCCCTCCTTTTTGCGAGATCTCAAAATGTGAATCTTATTCATAAAGATGACGCTGATGTACCATGTGCTATCAGGCCATTCTTTAACTCAATGATAAAAGATCATATCAAAACATTCGCAGACCCTTGTGTGGCCTTACCATATAACATTAATACTATTGCTACAATCAGAACAGACGGAGTGCCAGTGTACTCAAAACTATATCCACATCCCAGGGGCGTATCTGATTTTGTTAATGCAGAAGTTAAACAACTTTTAGCGAATGGCATTATTAGGCCTTCAAGATCGCCTTACAATAACCCCACTTGGGTGGTCGATAAAAAAGGGACTGATGAAAATGGGCATAGGAAAAAAAGGCTTGTTATTGATTTTAGAAAACTGAATCAAAATACTGTGGATGACAAGTATCCAATCCCTACAATTTCGACAATACTATCGAATATGGGCAATGCTACATTTTTTACAACTCTGGATTTGAAGTCCGGATTTCATCAAATTGAGCTTGCCGAAAAAGATAGAGAAAAAACAGCTTTCTCCGTGAACAACGGAAAATATGAATTTTGCAGGCTCCCTTTTGGGCTGAAAAATGCCCCAAGTATTTTTCAGAGAGCCATTGATGATGTTTTAAGAGAACAAATTGGGAAGAGTTGCTATGTCTACGTAGATGATGTTATAATCTTCTCGGAAACAAAGGAACAACATATTAGGGACATCGAATGGGTCCTCAAAAGTCTTCATGATGCGGGCATGAGAGTATCACAAGAAAAATCTAAGTTTTTCAAAAAAGAAGTAGAATATCTAGGATTCATCGTGTCTAGGGGAGGAATAAAAACCGCACCTGAAAAGGTTCAGGCAATAAAAGCGTTCCCGACCCCAACCACCCTATTCGACCTCAGATCATTCTTGGGTCTTTCCAGCTATTATCGCTGCTTCATCAAAGATTATGCTTCCATAGCCAAGCCCCTCACGGAGCTACTGAAAGGCGAGAATGGCAAGATCTCAAAGAATCACTCTAGGAAAGTGAAAATAGAGCTGAAGCAAAATCATCAAGAGACTTTTGAAAAACTTAGAAACATACTTGCGTCGGAGGACGTCATGTTAGCATACCCTGACTTTAAAAAGCCTTTTGATTTGACAACAGATGCTTCGAGCTTCGGCCTCGGAGCCGTATTGTCACAAAATGGACGACCCATTACAATGATATCACGAACACTACGCGACAACGAACTAAGCTATGCGACAAACGAGAGAGAACTCTTAGCTATAGTTTGGTCATTAAAAAATCTCCGTAATTATCTTTACGGAGTGAAAACCTTGAACATTTTCACAGATCATCAGCCGTTGACGTTTGCGGTATCCGATAAGAACCCAAACTCAAAGATAAAGCGCTGGAAAGCATTTATCGACGAACACGGAGCGAAGTTGATCTATAAACCTGGCAGAGAAAATCATGTAGCTGATGCACTGTCACGGCAGCATTTGAATGCACTAGACAATGAGCCAGAATCAGACGTTGCGACCATCCATAGTGAGGAATCTCTAACTTACACGATTGAAGTAACTGACAAACCGGTCAATTGTTTCAAAAACCAAATTGTTATTAAAGAAGCTGAAACGACCTCAGTAAAAACAAGAATCTTATTTAGAGATAAGACCAGGCACATCATAGAGGTTTCCGAAAGGAAAGAACTTCACCAAATACTTGTGGATGCAGTAAATGCAAATGTTGTCAACGCTATACATTGCACACTGCCAGTATTGGCCTTTATCCAACATAGGCTAGTAGAGGCGTTTCCTTCTACAACGTTTCGATATTCGAAAGACTTAGTAATTGACGTCCTAAACGATACGGAACAAAGAGAAATTGTCACAGCTGAGCATAATCGAGCACACCGTGCAGCCCAGGAAAACGTGAAACAAATCCTTTGCGACTATTTCTTTCCAAAAATGTCTCGTCTTGCAATGGAGATTGCTGCTAACTGCAGAACTTGTTCTGTAGGTAAATATAATAGGCACCCACAAAAACAAAATATTGCCAGCACCCCGATCCCAACTTTTGCGGGAGAAATCCTACATCTAGATATATTTAATACGGACAGAACATATTTTTTAACGTGTGTGGACAAATTTTCCAAATTTGCTGTTGTCCAACCCATACCTTCTAGAAGTACTATTGACATAAAGGGACCTATTTTACAGTTGGTAAATCTCTTCCCTAAAACAAATACAATTTACTGCGATAATGAAAAATCATTAAATTCAGAAACCATTAGGACCACCCTAATGAACCATTTTGAAATAAGTGTGGTGAACGCACCACCATTGCACAGCACTTCTAATGGCCAGGTAGAACGATTTCACAGTACCTTGGGGGAAATTGCACGTTGTCTAAAGATTGAAAATAATTTAAGCGACACAGTGGAGACTATCCTTTTGGCCACGATACAGTACAATAGGACCTTTCATTCAGTAACTAAAGAGAAACCGATTGAGATTATTCACTCAACTCCCATCGACTTTCAAAACAAAATAATGCAAAATTTACAAGCCGCTCAAGAAAGAAAATTGCAACAAGTTAATAAAGATCGAGTTTACAAGGAGTATTGCGTGGGCGATAAGGTTTTTTTGAAGAGGAATAAGAGACTGGGAAATAAATTATCTCCTTTATGCTCTGAAGAGGTAGTGGAAGCCGACTTAGGAACGACGGTTCTAATTAAGGGGAGGGTGGTCCATAAGGACAATTTAAAATAAAAAACTAGAATAACAAAAATTTTTGAATTATAGAAATTAAAGGAATAAAGTAATAATTTGCGATATGATATGATATGGAAAACTTAAGAAAATATATGGAAAACTCATTGAAGAATTATTAATCTGGAAATAAATAAATCTTAACAAAGCCGATATTAAAAATGAACATCTCACAAATCTTAGAGTAGGTTATGTAATATAATATATGTATCTAGTATTAAGAGTATCCAAATAATTACATATTGCACTTTGTAATAAAACTGTAAGATTACAAATTTCAGTACGAAGAAGATAGTTGAGACTGCAGAAAAATCCTCGCTGAACGTGGGGCAAGCACTTTCATCATGGGAAATTACACGAAACTCATCCGCTCTACGCTCAGTAAGGAGCGAAGGCATACCATGGCACACGACTCGGGATTTTAGACTCTACAGTGGAGATCGACGATGGAATGCTCACCATTCGATCGAGCTTCTATCAATGGCGTCTGGTCGAACACAACAAAACACAGCCTATAAGAACCAACATTGTCTCGGCAATCTCACAGTGAATGTGACATCGCACAGAGGAAACTGGGCATGCTATTCCTGCATCCACTGAGTAACTAGAATCCTGACACCCCGGTGATTTGCGAGACGAGCTTATTGCAGTCAACGTTCCACTCTGTTGCTGTTTAGTTATTCGGCTTATCGACGCCTTTAAACGAAACACCAACATCGAGCACAGAATTGAACCATCGTTCCGTAGAGTACCGAGGACGGCCCTCACTTAACCGGGGGAGGAGTTAACGTGCCGAACAATACTGACGTCACAAATAGTCAGGCTTGGAACACTAACTTGCGAATCGTCGAAAGAGAGGTGCAAGTTAACGTGCCGAGCAATACTGACGTCACAAATAGTCAGGCTTGAGACACTAATTTGAGAGTCGTCGAAAGAGAGGTGCATATGGAGCTTTGGTGAGCGTCGGCTGCGGCCCAAATGCACTCAATCGCCGATCTAGAGCTTGAAAGCTGAGAGTGCAGAACTTTGTGAGATTAGTTTTAAGTTATGCTAGTTAGATTAGATCTGAAGCTCAAGCTCTCAAGAGCAAGAACCACAAAAAATGAAAGAATAAATAATTAAAACATAATTATATTAACTTACACAATTAGTTAGTGAAGTAAACGAATATTTATTTTCTAAATATTGAATTTAAATACAAACTTTATAATATTTTTATAGTTATAAAATAAAATTACATGCACATCTTACCTTTTCTCCTTCAACAGAATTATTAAAGAAACGACAAGAATAGAAGGTGTTCGGAATTGAATACAGTTATAGTATGTTAAAGTAAAATATAAAAACATGCTACAAACTACAAACTAAAGTACAAAAAAAATATTCTAAGCATCGCAGCCCTATAAAGTATGCAACAATATTAAAACACACACAAATAGTACAACAAAAGCTTTAAGCACTCCACGCTGAGGGGAATCAACTTATAGTTTCCTGATTTGTCGTAAACTTGTTATAAGTGAAATAAATCGTAAATAAATATTTACTGATTTTGAAAGCCTCGCACAATTGGCAGCTGAGAATATGCCAATCGAGTGAAATGACCAAGTTTGCTCTTTTCTTTTTCTTTTTTTTTTGGATGGAGGCAGTAAGAAAACTCTGGAGGCAATCGCGACAGTGAGCAGTCACTTGATGACAAAGTTCCCCAACGTTATATAACACAATACACACATGCACACACACACACACAGACAGACAGACACACATTCGTAAGTATTTATATATGGTGACGGCGATGCAGACAAACAGAATCAAAGACAGTCAACACTTTTGTGACCAACGACTGGCGAAAGTGGCGAAAAATACACCCCGAGGGCATTAGACCAGCATTTTCTCTGTCTTTTTCTATCTCGTTCACACGTTCACTTGCCATCTCTTTCGTGTGTCGTGTTGTAAGCCATTGAGGCAAATAGTTTCGGTTTAGTCCAATAATGATGGTATTGCATTCGGAATCGCAGTCACAGAATGGTTGTTGCTCTTGCTCTTTGGCCGGGCATTGATAAAATTATATTCAATTGATGCTTGTCGAGTTGAAATGCCATAATAAATTCAATTGTGTCTAAGAGATCCCCCTTGGGGGCGTTGACTGTAACCATTGTCTGTGCCTGTGTGTGTGTGTGTGTGTATTTTCCGGGCCACATTTTGAGCCATTTTCTGGGCCGGCCTCACAAATCATTTATTATTTGCTTTTCTAACTTTGTCATAACAGCGTCCTCTGTCATTTGGTCTTTTTCTCTTTGGCGTTTAACGCACAAATTTCCCTTTTTAATTCGGCAATTAATTGAATCAATCGCTTGCACATCCTGCCATCCTGACATCCTGCTCGCATTCTTCTTCATTCTTTCTCGCTATCCCTTGACCCGGCAATTTAATGTCGCTAATTTATGTGGTCAATTGTTTTGGTTTTAACGAGCGCCTCGACCATTTTTATTGAAAAATTGCCTCGTCATGCTCGGTCAAAGCACTTCCGTCCTTTCTAATTTTGCCATTCCTTTTCACAATCATCTTTTGTATGTAGTTGTTGTTGTTGCTCTTGTTGTTGTTATTGGCGACTTTCAATCATCAGCAAATAAATTACAAATACATATACAACAAAAAAAGTAAAGCTTCGTAAATAAATACAACATTTTAATAAATATTCGAAGCATTGCAAAAAATATATATGAATTATATGATATGTTCGTTGAACGTTCATTTTAATATTTCCATTAAGTAAAACCAAATATTTGGCAAATGTTTGGCAGGAATATTTTTGTGGCTTGCCATTTCCATTTCTTGATACTCGTGCATTTAAATTTCAACAATTTTGTATAAAATATATTTCATACCACACTTTGCCGGGGGCCAACTTTAATCGCTCAATTAAAGCGGCATCAAATATTACGTATACGTCTATGCTTGACTTAAATTGAATTTATATGTGTATGTGTGTATGTGTGTGTTCGCTTGGGCAAGTGGCCAAAACCAAAAATAATATAAATAAATGTGAAGAAAGGCAGACCAAGAGATAGAGAGAGAAAGAGAGAGTTGATAGGAAATAGCCTGGAAATAGTATCCTGTTCAGTTTAAAAGTCAAAGTATATTAAAGCACAATACTCATACAAACAACAGCTAGATTTTTCTGGCCTAGATGAGAAAGAAGCTCACACACACACACATGAGAAATTGTTATAAAGAGCTAACCGGATATTTTCGGAATTTTTAATTAATTCTCCAGCACATGAACATGCAGAGCTTACCGTACCAACACACACACATACACACACACACACACACTCGCATACATCCTGAGAAGTCCGGCGACTGTGCCTTGTCCTTTTGTTATACTGCCTTCCCTCCAGTTGCAGTTCAGTTCCTGTGTCCATTTTGTTGCTGCTGCTGCTGTTGCAGTTACTGTTGCTGTCAAAGAGAGCGAACGAGGAACGCCAACTGCAACAATTTTCGGCAATTGCTATGAAACGAGGACGATGCGGATCCCCAGCATCTATCTAGCTAGCAGGGCATGCCCTGGACACAGCTATGGCTGCCTTTTGTTGTTGCTTATTCATTGTGCAAAGTTTGTATAAATTTTTGATTTCTTTACACAAAATTCTGTGCATGTCTCACTCTGACTGTCTGATCTGCTGTTGCTGTTGCTGTTGCTGTTGCTGTTACTGTTACTGCTGCTGTTGCTGTTGCTTTACTTTGCTGCTGCTCTCTGCTTCTTTTTCGAATTTTTGTTGCCGTTGTTGTTGCTCTTCTCGCACAACACAAATGCCATTGATTGAGTCACATCGCCTGGGCATATAAATCCCACTGCTGGGGCGTGTCACGCTTACTGTCTGTCCGTCTGTCTGTCTGTCTGTCAACGACAGACTGCCTGACAGACATTACTACATATATTGAGTATTGCTGCCTATGAAGAGTACCTTAAAGTTTTCGCCGTGCTGCGTCTGCGGCGTTTGGCGTAACTTGCCCGATGATTTCGTTATTGTTCGATTGACAATAAAGAATCAACTGAAAGTTCGAAAAGCACAAAATGCCATTGAATTTGCACACACCGACAAGCAGACAGACAGTCAGACAGACAGACAGACAGTCGAACATACAGAAAAAGGGAGAAACGCTGACTGAGACAGCACAATAGTTGTAAGCATATAAAAATAAGTCGCTGGAGGTTTGAGCCCGCATACAAAAGCTACCAAATTTGTATGCAAAAATGAAATAACCGAATACAGCTTAAATAAAATGCATTTCAATGATTGCATTTTGGATTAAAAGAGCAACAACAACAAGTACAACAAATGTAAACGTAACATTTGTTAAATTGCAAAAATATATTTGTATTAAAATATTCCAAATGTTTTTCATACTTTCCTGTCTTTTTTGTTTTTGTTTTTGCAAACCTGTTATAGCTTTGCTCGTTGCTGGCCTTTGAGTTTAATGAAGTGCAAACAAAAATGTTTTCAATTAGACCAAAAACAATGGTGCAGAAAAGTTGAGCAAAGGGCGAAAGCGAGTGAGAGAGACGCTAGAGAGCTGAGAAATGGATGCGTAAACATAAAGTCGAAATGCCTGCGACATGCTGAACATGTGAGTGTTTGGAATGTCATGCAAATTCTAACTTGCAACACGGCAAATGGCAACTGCAATGCCAAACACGACAATGACAACGAGAACGATAGCGAAATCGAGAATGAGAATGAGAACGAGAATGAGAATGACAACGTGAAGTGCACTCAAAGCCCGAAAATAGTTGCTGTCGGCTTTATATTCGGTTCTCTGGCAACCTGCTACTTTCTCTATTTGTCTTATCTGCCAAAAAAAAAGAAAGAAAAAACAGCAAAAACGTAGCGCTTTGTTTCGCCTTACTCTGCTCAGCTCAGGCTTTTCGCAGCAGCAGCAGCAGCAGACAACCGACATCAGCTGAGTCATAGCTATTGCTGGGAAATTTAAGCTGATTCCACTTCTTGCACATCCATTAGGAAGAGAGTTGAACAACACTCGGAGACAAAGCTTCCACATAACATTTGCTTACAGACTTGTTTCCCATTATTGCGCATTTTTCAGCTTTCCCCTTACTTCGTTTATGCTCAAAATCATTTTCATTTCGAGCAAATGATGCACAAAAATTATTCCGCTGAGTCGAGGTAAACATTGAAAGTTACAAAAATACTCTAATAGAAAATGTAACTAAAAGTGCAGCTACATTAAAAGTTAACAAATTTTCACTTTTATTTCCAATTTTTATTTACTCGAATGTCGGTTTTTAATTTTGTTTATTTCTTAAACGATTATTTACACTAATTGTAGTTAATATTATCGTTTTTTTTTTATAATTTATTATTTATAAGAATAGATTTACCAAAAATGTACATAAATAAAAATATGACACATTTTGATTTGTTTATATTTAAGTTACCTCTAAGCTCGCTTAAAATCGCTTTTTGCCCAATTAGTTTTGCCCGATGAGGTTGGTCGTGTCGTCAACAATAAAGTAATTAAAACAATTGTTTTTATTCTCCATTCCTTTTGTAATTGAATATTACAATTATTTGCGCTATTAATAGTAATAAAAATATCAGGAAAATCAGTAAATAATGATGCAATTTTATAGTCAAAGTAAACTTAAAGTATCTTAAATGAAAATGTAATATCATTTTTTAATTATTAGGTAATTTTTTAATAGATGTATATTTAATTTTAGCGTTACTTCTATTCGTACTTTTTTATATTTTAGTCAGAGCAATTATTCTTTATTCAATTCATTGATCTGCTTGTCCAAAAAACGCAAGTTTGCACGTGCTTACTCAATGCCACATATTAAGAGGCAAAGATCTGTCTTCAGGAGTCAGAGTCGATGATGAATTCCTTTGTTATGCATGCACAACACACATCCAAGACTTATGTTTAGAGTGTGTGAGGCATATTGTTGGTGGCAACAACAACAAGAAAATGATGAACAACAATAACGATAACATCGAAAGTACAACAATATAGGCTGATTGCCATTTGCGGAGCCTCTGCTAAACATTCAATAAATAAAACAGCTAAATTACATAAATATCAACGAATATATGCATTTGCAGAAGGTATGAATATGAGTGTGTGTGTGGGTGTGTGTATGTGTGTATTTATGTTGAGTGTATGTAAAATGTGTTGACTTTTTTACGGCTGCGACGTGCGCATTTAAAAGTGTTTTTGATTTGTTGTTGTTGTCGTTGTTGTTGTTGCGCCTCTGTCGGCATATTAAATTTATATGCCAACATTTCACGCACTTCTAATTTATGTGGTAAAAAGTTTATGTGCCAAGTAATTTTTACAGCCAAACAACTTTATTTTTTTTGCATTACTTACGCTTCTTATTGACGTGTATTTTTTATGCTGGCCATCAAAAATCAAATGGCATTCTGCACTTGTCGCTAAGCATCTTACATTATGATGTCAGCCGATGTTTCTGCTTTCACATAGAAGTAGAAGAAGATCAGTGCAATCAAACTTTTAAAATGAAGTAAGTTACCTTACTTGGCCGAGAATTGCTAGCAACAAAAGTAATTGGTCTCTCAGACTCTTCGTAACTTGAATGTGGCTTCTTTTTGTTCGGTCAGTTGAAAGTACTTTTCTTGTTGTTTGTTAACTCATTTGTAATTTTATTTATCAAAATTTTGTTATTCGTATTTCAAGTAATTAAATAAAATAACATTTTCATACGATCTAATATTAACTCACAATGGAAATGAAATCCTAAAATGAAAATTTTTTTAATATACATTCTCAAATTAATAAATTTTGCTTTTTGTGGCTGCACTAATTTTATTCATTAGCTCACTAAAGCCAAACAAGTTAGGTAGGGTTAAAAAAATAATTGTTTTTTGTTTTTTAATCATTTGCTTGGCAACGAAATTACACGAAATTAAATTAAGCAAACCACAGATATATATATTTACATACTTATTTACATGCTCACACATAGAGAGAGAGTATATATACAAAAAGCCCAGGAGGGCAAAACTTTTGCCTTGTTTTTTTCACATTTTTTGTTTTTGTTTTTGCTTTTTTGTTGTATTTCTTGTTTTGACTAGGACGGACAGGCACTGCCCCGCAGGGTTGCTTTGTAGTTATAGTTGTAGTTGCACAGTCACAGCAGCCATAGTGATGTTGCCATAATGCTTACCTGAGCGCAAATAAAAAATACAAAAAAAAAAACTGCTGCTGCAAAGAGTGCAAAAAAATGTACATGAAATCGCTTAAGTGCTTTCACTATAACTTTAGGTAGGGCCAGCTCCATAACTACTGAGAACTTTTAACAATACTCCTACAGAAAGGCTGGGAAAATATACATGTTGGTATTGTGATTCTTTTTCTTTTTTTTCTCGAGTGCAAATAAAAAGTTGGGCACATGTGAAGAGCAATAAATATGGCAAATTAAACAAATTAAAACGCAGACAGGTGAAGAGGCTTGTTGCAAGTGCAACACGTATTCAATCTGCAGCCAAACAAGTTCAGCTTCAGCTCAATCTTCTCCGCCTCAGCTTCAATTGCAGTTGAAAAGGCGATTTGAGTTTCCGCATGGAACGCGACTATTCAGCATGTGTCCAAGACTTGTGCCCCCGGGCTAGTTGCGTATCTGACGACGACGACACTGAATCAAACTTGAAGCAAGCATCAAATGCGTTGCCATTGACAATCTGCTTCCGCGTACAAGTTTTTGCTTTCTCTATCTCAGCGTGTCTCTTTAGCCTCTATTCCCCTAGTTTTTACTCCCTTGACTATCTATACAGTTGACAGCTGCTGATTCTGCTGATGTCTTTTTCTTCACTCCATTTTTTTTTTTTTTTGCTTCTTGTTTCTTTACTACCTTTTCGTCTGCTTTATGCTTTCATGCGGCTTTTACCTCTCCCATTGTCTGCTGCATACATCCAGTCGTAAGTATGTATGTAGCTACATAGCTGCGGGCGCCATGTGTTTTACCCATTTTCTTGCCGTTTCTCTTTGCCAGCCACATTTGGTGCAACGTCTTCGGCTGCCACTTTCCCGCATGTCATGTCCAAGTGCATTGACCGACGACCCACTGACACAAACCGTTTGGACGAACCAACCAAAGTTGGTTACAAAATGAATGCAATTACTGTGATGTCATAGATTCCATATTGATTAAGGTAGCAGTTGTGAGAATAATTAGGAAGTCATTGATTTATCGATTCAACTTATTTGCAGCAGAAAATAATAAGAAATCATTACTTCAAAAGAAGACGTTTTATTAATAATAAACATTATTTTAACTATCCCATACAAAGCCTTTTATAATTAACTTTTTATTATATATAATTTAGAAATAAAGAAATAATAATTTCTTTATTTAAAGGATAACTTAATACTATACACGATTTAAAATACGTATTCTTAATAATAAACCTTATTTTATTATATCCACTATTCAATAGTACCCTATTAGTATTATAGTATTAATAGCAATAAGTACTTGTAGCAGAAAATAAGACGTATACGTAACATTATTAGAATATAAAGGAATGCGTATACTTAACCATAATATATAAAGCCATTCACAATTGTCACTTATTAACACCATTAAATAATACGTATACTTAATAATAAGGACTATTTGAGTTATGTAATTTGCTAAACTTATATGTCTCAGAATACAATACGTATACGTAATAATTATAATATAATAAATCACATTATTGTAACCATACTATAAAAAGCCAACCATAATTGAAACCTTTTTGCATCAGACAATAATACGTTTACTCAATAATAAACATTAATTTAAATATATAGTTGCCTGAACTCATTTGCAGCTGCATACAGTTCGTATAGGTAATAACAACCATTATTTAAACTGTATCATCTTTTTGCTTGCACATTTTATGAGTCAACCCACAAACACTTTCAAATAGCTAAACGATGATGCAAACTTAGCAAAAGTGCCAAACTTTGATTTATAGTAAACTGCCCTAACAACACTTTAAAATTATAACAGGAATGCACTCGTAGCAAGAAAAGAACTCAACTCTAAATATATTGATTGCGTATCAAACTGTTTATTAAAAATAGTTCCGAGTATTTTTCACTATAGAAATATTGCATACGTGAGCTATCGCAGAATAAATATTTATTTTTTTGCGAGCGATTCTCGGGGTAAATTAATTTTACATTTATTTCAATAAAACAATTGAAACTCGACAAAATGCAAGCGTGCGAAAAGTGAAAAGTGAAAAGCGTTGGCCACAGCCAACACACACAGACAAGGGTGTTCCACTCAAACACACAGTCACGCACACAGAAAGTCAAATGAAATTTAATTAGTGCCAAAATGTGAAATTATTTTCCACTAATGACACTGCAAGCCAGCGAGTTCGGCACGAGGATGTGGCTTTCATTTCGGTACTCGAAACCAATCTGTACTCCTACTTTGAGCTTAACACTATTTGTGTGCTCATTTGATTCCATCGATTCTATCAATTTTATTCAATACATTAGATAATGCATTTGCTTATCGTATTGCGAAAGTTTTCCCCCTTTTTTTTTTGGCAGTCGACGAGTATTTGACCCAACTCAAATTAAGCCTGCTTGTTGCTCGTACTCAGGCCGCTTATCATCGATTTTATTGGCATAATCAGCGTAGAAATTTGCGTTACTAACTTTTGGCAGCCCGCCACGCCCACGCCGGACAACGCGAACGCCTCTTCCCGCGTTTTACCCGTTTAAAAGCGATAAACATTTATCTTCATTACACAATTTGCGGCAGTTCGCCATCCTTGGCCTTCTTTTTGCCTCTGTTCCGGCTTTACCAACACTCCGCTCCGACTTGAGCTCAACTGCATTTTTGTTGTTATTTTGAACTCAGTCGCCGAAGCCGTCGACAACGTTGTTGTTGTTGTTTTTGTTGCTTTTGCAGCTTAATGAAAAACTTTGTGCTACGCTCACAACCCTTTTTTAATTTTTATTAAGCAGAAAATTGGCTGGCTACTCCTTCATATCCATCCAGCACAATAAAAAAAACAACCGAGGAAACGTTAATGCAAAGTAGCAAAAAATATAAAAGTTGACCTGCGGGCAACTTGACTTGGCTGACTTTCAAGGCGCTACATTAAAAGCATTTCCAGGGGTTAAGTCGCATTCTAACTAAGGGGAACTAAACGGCAAGTTGTCGTATATACGTATATAAAAAACTAGAATTTAATTGGAAACTAAATGTGAGGTATTCATTATATTTTAAGTTATTACAGGATAAAGTGCTGTGAATTATAAGCTTTTGTAGCGTATTCAAATTTAGTGTTTATTCAGCAAAATTCTCTATATTTTTTTATTCACTCATTATATTGTTTTCATTTTTGTTTGGTTTTGCTTTATCGGCTTTTTTCTTGTTGGTTAAACGTATCGTTTTTATACCCTCTACCCACAGGGTCGAAGGTTATTATAACAGATAAAGTAAGTGATGGGCAGAGTTGCCTCCGACCCCATTAAATATATAAAAGTACGTATACTTGATTATCCACAGATAGCTCTCGCTTAAGTTGATTTGTAGTAAGACAAATTTCCAAAAACAAATTAGTAATTAATGCCGTGCTGAAATGTTTTCAATCAATGACTAATGCACGCTTGACCTAGGGAAACTCCAGGCTCTGCCTTTATTTACACTTTTATTGTTTTATTTGCACATCTATCAAACCATCCTTCCATGCTGTTTATATTGCTGTTGTAGCACACGCATTTCAATTATTTTTATGCCACTTAATTATTATTTGAAAAATGAATAAATGAACCTTCCGGCCCTCTTTCGGTCCTTACCACTTGATGCCTTTCGCTCTCTCGTCCTGACCATGGCATAGAGTTAATTAAATTTTAATTTTGCGTGCCACAAAATATTTAACGAAATTTTCGCACAATCTGTGATGAGCTTGCTAATGAATATAGTTTTCATAAAATTTTGTTAAGGTGACCAGATGGACGACCACATGGCGTATTATTAACCCGTTTGTAATACACCCAATGATCAGCTTAGTAGAGTTGAGTTGGCATTGGTATTGTATAGGAAGTTAGTTTTTGTACTAATTAATATTCTTAACAGCTCTTGCATTATTTTTTCATACTCAAACTGCATGAAGTATACGCATTAAGTATACGCACACAGCATGAAGCATTCCCACTCCATGACATATTATTGTTGCTGTCACAATGCCGCCTTTTGTGCCTTGTCGCAGCAAATTTGGCGATGCTTGCTTATTCAGTTAATTATCTTAGATAACTTATCGTACTCTTGATTATTTTCTATCGCTGTCGCTGTCGGTGCCATTGCTCCCGCTGTTGTTGTTGTTGTGTCTGTTGATTGTTGTTGCGGGCTTCTGCTGTAAAGTCAGCAACTTTGGCCGACTGTTGACTGGGTTTATCAGGGTTTGGGGACCACATCATGTTTACTTATTTGAACGCAGCATGCGGCAATGTCGCACAGCAGGCGAAAGTCAACTTGGATTTTCTTAGCCGATTCCCTCTTTGGCAAATAGCGAAAAGCTGTCTGACTCTCTCGCTCTCTCTCTATCTCTCTCTCTCTGTCTGTCTATCTTTCTTAGAGTCTGCTGCCTGTCTTTGTGGTTGATTCATTTGTAGCGTCGCCATATCAACAATTAAATTGAACGTGTTTGCCTTACACAAGCGAGCCGAAGCGCTCAATCAATGTTATATGAGTGCGAGTGCGAGCGCCATTCCATGCACGTGCGACATTTTAAATTACTAATTACTGGCATTTCAGGTATGCTCGTGAAAGCATCTGCTACTGCTTTTTTGGCCAAATAATTAGCAGACGTCCAGCCGTGAAAAATATCAGAACGCGCAGACGGCGCAGACATATCGTCCTGGCAACACTCAGTGCAATGAATGAAATTGAGGATTTCTTTGAGTTTTTGTTCGAATTTACGAATCAATTTGTGCGCTATTAAAGTTGGCCAACGAATTTAAGACCACACACACACATTGTCCCTAGGCCTGGCTATGAGCAATGTCTATAGCAACGGCATTGCCAATTGTTGGCTGCTGATTTCGCTGGCAGCCAGTCAGTGACTAGCGCACGTATTGCGGTCAAAATTAACAAGCGTCCATCACCAAAGCCGTCACACTCCACTCCAACAACAACAAAAAAGAAAACCTATCCTGGCTCGCAACGTCAAACGCAAATAAATACGCAGTTGCAACTGCCGCCGCTGTTGTTGTTGCTGTTGCATCGGGAATGGAGCCGTTGCTCGCCATTTTTGGCGAGCCCCGTTGCAAATGAGCGGCAATAAACGCCGAAAGCAGAAAATGCAAGTTAATTACGTTTTTCAATTAAGCGCCAGTCGGTTTGACCGCCAGTCGGTTACGGTCAGTCGCTGCCTGTGCCCATTATTTTGCCTGCCTTCTGTTGCTACAAAGCTAAAAAGAGTTGATATAGGCGTATGTACGTACATCTCATTCCCGAAAACTAAGCCGGGAAAATTTGGCATTGAAATTGATTTTACGGTGGTGTTACAACCGCTTTACTACCTACCTAACCAACACTTTCGAGTGCCTCTCAAATAGCATTGCATGATTGTGTTTGAAGTTGAAGCTGAAAGCATGCCAGCAATGAGTCAGGACTATTTTGGAGGATTTGTCGTTGAAAAGATTATCTCTTTTAGTGGAGCAACATTTAGTTGAGTGTCCATTGGGACAATAATTACATAGAGAAGCTGTAAGACTTTATTGATGAAGTGTATTTGAACTTCGTTGTAACGAACTTGTTTTAGTATCTTTTTTATTTGTTGTACCATTATTGTCAGCATTTTATTGGTCTGTGGCTTGAATATTGAGGTACGTAAATATGTATATATAGTATTCATGAAATTGTTGCGTTCTGGTCACCACCAAACATAATTCATCATTCATGTGTCCAAACTGACACGTTTGTGGCCACAAACAGAAATAAAATTCACTTTGTGTGCGGTTGGCGATTATTGGTTTTTATTTATTTTTCAACTGGGTATATTAACGATCCTCTCCTCCCCTCGCTCCCTTTCTATTTGCCACTCGAGCCACTCTAGAATTTCGGCGAAGCATGTCACGACTCGTTTCGGTATCAAATATTTATATTCTTTGTTCACACACACAATGCATATTTTCGGCTGGATCATAGCTCAGCGAAATTAATCACCAAAATATGCACGGAAGTGTAAATTTTTGTAATCAACGCGACCGCTTGCGATTGGTGGGCTTTAAAAGTCTTTTGCCAAAGTAGCTGCCACCTGCCGACGTTATCGTTTATCGCCTAGAAGTGGTATCCTGGCTGGCTGGCTGGCAAGATGGCTAATAACTTTGCCAGTTTTATGGATGCCTGGGCGGCATTAAAATTTAATATATTCTTAATTTTTAAATAGGCAGCGCTGTTAGCGCCAACTAAAAGCAGTCTTCGAGACGTCGTCGACAAGGATGCCACTCAAAGCCGTATAAATCCATGATTGTGGCCTCCAACTTGTCGCATGTGTGCGTCGAATATGTGAGTGTGTGTGTGTGTTTGTGTGGTTTCTATCTTGGCTTCATCCAAGGCTGCCGCAGCCACTGGTCTTTTTCAATGCTCCATCAGATTGTGTATGTGTGTGTGTTGAGTGTGAGTATGTGACTGTAATTGAAGCAAAATGAAAATCTTTTATTCATGAGGCTATAAAATTGCCCAATTTTCAGGCCATTAGCAAAATTTACGCCTTTTTCTCTGCACGCAGCGCATAGTGGCCATTAAATACAGTCGCCTGCATAAGTATGCATGCCATGTGGCGGGTGTTTAGATTTCCCAATCGTGTGTCTGCATTTTATTTTTAAATACACTACCATACCGCATTTAACACTTTCGTGCCGCGCTCCCCCAAGTTTTCGCTTGCCATAAATCTTTTCCGCAACGCGGCGTATACTTGATTTCTGCTGGCCCTTACATTCGCAGGCCTTTCGCCCCTCCTCCCACGATGCTCATCCCCATCAAACATCTCGACAGCTGCAATGCCATTGCATAATCCTATTAGCCGCGCTCTGTTTGTATCGAAAGCAGCTTAGACATGTCAACGTTGTAATTAAAAGCAGTTGAAAACATCAGTTCCAAGTCTTGTCTTGCCTGTCGTCTGTCGCAGCAAACCTCCAAAATGCTGCCAAGTCACGCGTTGCCTGTCGGCTTTTGGTAGGACTCGAAATGCTGAAGAGACGCCCAATTATAATGTTAATTATGTGGTCAAGCGCGTATTGTTGCGCGTAATTAAAGTACAGTCGCGAACCCAAATTACTTGACAATACCTCACAAATTTGTGGGGCTTTGATTGACAACATAAGATAAATCGTCCTTATGGTTAACTGAGCATGATCTTCATGCCTCAATTCATTCTAAAACAATACGAAGCGCTTAATATGCACGAATATAGTTAACAAAATCAGATACAATTTTAAATGACAAGAATTCAAATAGAGTTTCATTCCAGCAATAACACTGCATTAAAAAATAGCAAGAAGTACAACAAAATTTTGATATTTGACATTTCATTCCAATCAATCAAATAAGATAGTCTTATAGTTAAACTGTGCATAAATATTTCCAACCAAAAGATAGTACATTTGCAACTAATTGAATATCTATAACAATTTATAGTTTGCTCAACCTCTTTAGCCTATTTAAGTAGTTAATTAAAGTGTTCTTGGATTTCCAATTGGCTTATTAAGACAATTTTCCGGCAATTGAGTAATATGGAAAACAATGTTGATGCCAAGTTTTGTGATTTATGTGAGCTCTTTAGTCCTAAAATGCATACATATGCAATCAAAAGGAAAACTATGATATACTTGTTGGCATTTTGCCGCAATAATCAGTCGAAATCAAATTCAAATTCAAATGGATTCTCCGGATCAATGGGCGCTGACCCTTAAAAGCAAATTCATAGAATTTATAATGGCCTTCTTACTGTTGACGTTGCATGACGTTAGTATATCGAATTCTTTTAGCCATAGCTGTAATTAAGTTTGTTAATAACATAACAACGATTTGAATTATGAATTTAATGCTGATAAAGCTGAATTTTAAGTAAGAAATTTCTGGCTTACATGTGAGCCTAATTTATTTATGGATTTCAAAGGGCATCTGTTCGAAATTGAGTTGAAATTAAAGCTCATAATATTGCCAGTTGGCCAGAGAAAATGCAAACCAGCATTAGAAATCAAATAACAATGGGCAAGCAGGCAGACAGACGAGGGCTTGGCAGCCACCAATCACACCTCCCCAACTACCCGGTTTGGTGTGTACATGTGTGTGTGTGTGTGGCCGTGTTCAACATGCAAACAAATGGTCAAAAAAATGTTTACCCACACACACGCACACACACACGTACGCACACAAATACATGGCATACATGTGCACATACTGGCTGGCCGTGTGCTACACTCAAAGCGGAAGTATATAGGGGCATTTAAATATGCAAAGGAAGTGTGCACTTAATTTGTGCCATCCTTGTTGTTTGCCTTTGTTGTTGTAGCTGCTGCCGTAGCCGCTGCTTGCTAGTTGTCCTCGTCTGTTGTTTTTTTTGCTGGGGTTTTTTTTTCTGTTGGCCACACAAACAAAAACAAAAGCGCCGATCTGACTCTAACCAGAGAGTGCGCAATATTCCAGCTCAAACACAAATCCCAACTAATGTGGGCCGAAAACTTTTGCGTGTGCCCATGGAGCGAACGACTGCCAGCCAGCCTGCCAGCTGACTCTCTGTTGACTGTTGAGTGGCGATGGACTGTGTAGGACGCTTTTCGTGGTCAAAATGTTGGCCATGGCCCGCTGAAGCTGCTGTTGCTGCTACAGCTTCTATTGCCTGGCCATTTGCCATGGCAAAAGTTATCTGTGGGCCGCTCTCCGTTCTCTGCTGCTCTGCTGTTGCGTTGCTCCATTGCCATCTGACAGTTTTAATTGCCTTGAATGTTTGCAAATTTCTTATGGGAAATTGTTGTAGCGTGCGGTTGGCTAAGGGAGCCAAGCAACTAGTCTGCTAGTCAGACAGGCAGACAGACAGTTAGACACACAGACGCCACGCCAAGCTGAGATCTTAAGCTTCGCAGAGAAGAGAAAAGTTGTGAGCTGTATTTTGCGAAATGCTATTGCAAAACTTTTCAGATACATGCTGCAGATAAAGTGACTAACTAAGGAGCACAAACAGCTGCACAGCATTGTCAAATCAATGCAAATCGTCCTCGTCGATGGGTTAATGAATATTATGCTAATGGATTGCATTTCTCATCCCCTTTTCGCAGACTATAATGAGATACTACAGCCAATATTAAACTGCCATCAAGTGTACGTTATGTTCGACTGCAGAAGATGCGAGCATGCCACAGACGTGACAGAAATGCCACACAACTGCTGAAGCCTTTTTCCGATTCCCGTGTCGTTAGCCCATTTTTGCATTGTCCAAGTGCACACATGACAGCTGCAAATGGGGGAGCAGGAAGAGAGGGAAACAGCAGGATGCTCTATCTGTACTCTCGTCTGTCACAATCACACAGTCTCGACTCGGCTTGCCACCTGCCATCTGCCTGTTTATCTCAGCGTTCATCAAGCAAGTGTCGCACTCAACGGGACATCGGCCACAGTTTCGCAAATGCAACGTGTCAAAGGCGGCTTCGATGTGAAATTTGCCAAATTCCTGTGCGCGACACACAATCATATTAGTTTACACAAAAGCATATTTAACACACCCCAACACACACACACATACAGAGAGTCTGGTCGCCATACTTGAATGCATTAATTAAGTGTAAGCAAACTTAAAGGCATTACTCATGCACCGTCTGATGAGAATTAAGAGCGATACGGTTAACAAAAATAACAAAAAAAAAAACAACACACAAAAAAAGAGAAACACAAAACAAACAACGTTGGGTGTGAGTGGAGACGAGACGACGAGCAGCGAGAAGATAAATGCCTGATCATTATTACACTACCATAAATAATACAGACAAACGGACACCGAATTCCAGCAGAGACACGACGCACCTTAGCCGAGCTTCCGACGTGTAAACACAGCCAGCAAGCGATGACTGCAAAATACCCTGTATCATGTGCAGTAAATAAATGGAAATTTACTGTATGCTGTAATTCAGTTAATCACAAGTTTCATCCACAAAACTGTCGTGGCAACCATTTTTGGTGGCATTGTGGTTGCGGGGTAGCTACTGATGGGGATGCGGATGCGGATGTGAATGCTGTGGACCTTTGAATAACTGCTATTAAAGCGAGAGCCAACAAAACAATTATTGAGCATTTAATTGCTCGACAAAATGTAATTAAGCAAAGGTAGCACGTTCCACTCGCAGCAGCGCAGTCAAGTTCTGTCCTGCGCGATAAACCGCAGACTGTAGGTTGAAACTTTGTGCATTTGTCAAAGCGGACAGAGGACTATATATATAGCATAGTATATGTATGTGTATATAGGGAGCATACTCTCGATTGGGAATTGGGTGTGCATGTGCGATTTAAAGCAATGCCAAAACGTGTCCATTAAACGCAGTCAAGTGCTCTTCACGGCCATCCAGCAACGTTGACAAGAGGCCTATTAAAGGCAGACGGATTCAAAAATGCGTTGACATGGCAAAAACCAAAAAAGAAACCTATGCTCAACACATTCGAGAATGCTACGTGGAATTTGTGGCAATTCTCGGCACTGACCTGACACCGTAAAACGCCGCGTGCGTGTGTGTGTGTCAGTGTGTCAGACATAGTGTAGCTCTGAGAGCGTCGAAGAGAGTCGAAACTTTGACTGCAAGTTTCAATTTATTAACCAAATAAAATGCAGATAACTGCTGCGGGACTCCCCCAAGACATCTCGCCATAAGCGGCAGGCGCTGTCGAAAGTTTTGATAGATGCGCCAAGTTTTACCCTCCCCCTTTGCGCAAAAAACTTTTCTCCCCCCTCCCACGTTGTTCCATACAAAAGAGGAAACCAGTGAACTGAAAGTGAAAAGGTGTGCGATCAGGTAAATTTCCTATGCAACTCTTGATTGACATGTACTCAGGGCGACACCCTTTCACATACACATACACATACACGTGCAATGTGTTTTCTATTTGCCACATTGTTTAACCATAGTTTCTCAACTGCCTAACGCTTTTGTGTCGTTCTTCTGTTCACTTTTTTTTTTATTTTGTTTCTGTGGGTTTGCCTACGATACCAACAAAATTGCGGAATTTTATTTGTTACGCGCCCATGACTCTGAATGCAATTTCAGTTAGACAGACCTGCATACTTCTATGTATGTATCTAGTCGCTTCTGTTTGTGTTTGTGTGTGTTTGCACTTTTTCAAAAAACGAGCCTTATGTATTTGTTTTACAGTTTTGCTGCGATGGTGAACGGAACGACCGGGCAAAAGGCGTCAACATATTGGACAAGCCGGCCAAACAGTCAACAGCTGCAGGCAGCAATAGTCACAGCGAGTTGTGCTCTCAGTGTTGACCAACTGGTCGATTTGGGTAAATTGTGCTGGCCGGTAGACAGCCATTCAATCGAATAGTTCAGCTAGCTAGCTCACCATTTACTTAATTAAAATTCTTGCAAGTATTTTCCGCCGCTAAATTGCATTTGAAAAGATTTTTATTATTGAATTTCTATATTTTTCAATAACTGTTTTCAAAGGCTTTTTTGCATAGTTTAAATAAATAAATAAATATTGTGATTATTAAATTACTTTGTTGCTTAGTCGTATTGTCGATTACAAAATTATTTTACACAACAAAGTAACATAATATAAAATGTATTATATTTTTTTAAAATTATTGATGCGTACTAAAGTTTGCGATTGAATTCAAAATATGTAAATAATTATGAAATGTTTAAAATTTAATTTATTTATTTTCTCCTTTATTTTCTCTTTATTTATTTATTATTCTCCAATTAAATTAATTTGCATGAAACAAGAATATAGAATGAATTATGTTATATTTTTTTAAATTATTTTGATTGGCCTTAATTATATAATTTGTTATAATGTAAGAATTTTTGTAATTAAATTTGATTTTTGTTCTAAACGATTCTATAAGCTATGATAAAAAAATTCATAGGTTTAAAGCAAGTGCATAAAATGTATAATATTTCTTAAATTAATTTATGTCTGTGCTAATAGCGGAAATTAATCGGCTTAAAGAGAAATAAAATTTATCAACAATTGTATGTTCAATATTAAAATTTGGTTAATTCTAAAAGGTTGATCTTAAATATATCTACAACAAATTATAGATCATAATTTGTTGTAGTAGTTATACTAATTTGTTTGCCATACATTTACAATCTAATTAGGATCCGCCTAATCTTTAAGTCACTTTTAGTTGACTTGATACTTCAAATTTATCTTGCGATTTAAACTCTTTCCACTTACTTACTTACAAGTACTTACGATACTGTTTTTTGGATTAAGTACTTTGGAAACTATTGTTGAAGTGTTGCTCATTTATCAATAGCATTATCGAGATTATTTTTCACTTTTCAGCTTAAATTTCAAGTTGAATATTTAAGTGTTTTATCCATTTTGTAGCAGGAAATTGTTTAATTTAACAGCCAGCTCGTCAAGAGAGTTTTGTTGGCGCTTTAAGCGATTTTCGGCAATTCTCGCACGGCAACTGCCTTGATAGACAACTGTACGTACGAGTATGTGTGTGCGTATATCTTGTGTGCGTGTGCGTGTGTGAGTATGTGCTGCCTAGGAATGAGCAATGAGTTGTAAAAAGTTTTTCGATTAAAGTTCATAATTACAGTTGCAATGTTGCAGCAACTTAGCTGCAACTAGCGAGCGCCAGAAATACTCTTATACATCTAGTAGAGACACATAGATACAGAGGAGGGAGATAAAGTCCTGCAGTCTGTCTGTCTAGCTAACTGCTTTCACATGCTGATTGACAAAGTAGTTTTAATTGAAAATCTTTAGCTTTCAAATGCATCGCTGACAGACATTTACTGTGAGCGGTGAAGTCAGCGGGACGCAACTGCCACATATTGACCAAAAAGTGGGGTTCTAAATGAAACGATTTACATTTGCCAAACCCCACTAAAAGTGCAGAGACGCGGCGCCAACCTCAACCACATTTTCAGTGAGCGAAAGAGAGAGAGAGAGAGAGAGTTGCGAACTGTCTTGCCCCACTTTCATTCATATCAATTCATGTGTGTACGTTTATTTCCAGCACTATGCTACATACTATAGTATAGTATACACATGTTTATTTCGACGACTTCGCAGACGAAACGTCTTATACATATATTTTTTGTATAATTTTCCTGAATGACTTAAATATTTCAAATGTCTGTAACTGACTGAGACAGTTGCTTTGGTTGGCTTCCCGGCTCACTGGATTGTCAATCATGTGCATCACTAACTCTCAGCTCCACACAACGTTCACATTGCGACAGGAAAGCATAAAAATCGCTAAAGGTTCACTACATACATACATATTGTATATATGTTATATGTATCCATTTTCTGTCACATTTACGTATCTATGTGCATTTTATGGCTTTATTGCGCCACTTATTTGCTGTAGACAAAACGTTTAAGATTTAAATCAAAATTTACTGAAGACGGAAGTACTTGAATAATTCTATAAATTCGAGCACTCAAACACAGCTTTTAGTCGAGCACTGTTTGTTTACTTGTTTGTCCAGTCAACATTTTTCACAAAATAAAATGAAAGAAAAAAAGAAATCAAAAAGTACTGGACCATTTAAATTGCTGTGCTAAGGATGCTCAACAACAATTTGCGATTGCAGCGGGTATAATAGAAACTAAATTTCAAATTATCATAATTGTCTTGTAATTTAATTGTTAGTCAATACATTAATAAAGAAAATATTTCATTTTATTTAAAGGTTTAAATTTTAGTAACAATTAAAATAGGGTATTTAATATGCTTCTAATTTTTCGCATTTAAAGTATTTAATAAAATACAATATTTCAGCTTGAAGCTATTTTATTTAACGAACAATTTTTTCATATTATGGTTTTGTTATATAAAAGTCAATTAAGTGGAAAGAGACTTTGCTTGGACACTGCCCCAAGCCGAATGGCATTCAAAGAGAAGGACATGAATTTTGTGTGCTGCCATATTTGATATTAATACTATATTCAAAAATTGTTATTCTGTCTAGCTTTAAAAATACACTGACTCATAATTACACTTTTGTGTGTTAAATATGATAAAGGCATTTTTCGTCAGAGGTAAAAGAAATGCTCTATCAACAAATATAAATCGATTACTTTCTACACGCACATGATACTTTCAGGTGGTATTGTGTATTTTATGTTTGTTCGATGTACCAGACAAAAGCAATCCCACACACGAGACAATTTTAATCAGAATCTTGTCAACATATTAAGATAATCCGCTTTTAATCCCTTTGTCGACCCAAGGTCGCAATGATGATAACACTGCTTGATGGCTCGGCAACGGTGTCAGAGCGACAATAAAAACCCAAACGCCTAAAATCCCAAGCGACAACTCACCTGCCCTTTATCCTCTTCGGTTGCCTTTTGTATGGCGAGGCTGTAAAAAAAAACCCTTTTTATAATTATGATGACAGTAAACAAGGCAGCCAGAGAGTTGGCAGCCAGTCCAGCAAAAGCATCGTCCAATCTTTCACTCCACAGCCAGTTGAGGGAGGTTAGGCTGTTGTCTTTTGGATGCGGGTGGTGGGCGGAAGAGTTTTTGTGGGATTGGAGCTTTTATTAGCTACTTTACCATGGCATTGTTACACCTTTCATAATGAATTTCCAGAGGTAAGGCCTGCCACAACAATGCCAAGACCGAGGATATTTCAATTTAGCTGCTCAAACAGTTGCCGCATTGACGTTTTGTCAGTTGTCTGTTGTCAGTTGTCAGTCTCGGGTTTGTTGTTTTGGCTGGCGTGCTGCGTGCGACGCCTGTTGCCTCCGCTGGAATACCAGCCGTAAATATTTATGCCGCACAATACTTGTGCAGACAGTGCCAAAGGTGACGATGTTAGCTTTTTAACAGCTGCGGAATTTGTTGCCTGTCTTCAGCAGGCTAAAGCAATCTCAACTAATCTGCGGTTGCCATAAAATCTGAGCAAGTCGGAGAGGGGCGATTGGTGGGGTCATTGCGGTTGGCCATGTTCATCAAAATATTTGAACAATGAATGAATGATTAAATGACAGACAGTCAGACGGATAGACAGAAAGACAGTCGGGCGATGAGCTGTCACTTCATCAATCATACAAATGCTTATCGCTCTCTGAAATATATATGTGTATGTGTGTGTGTGTTTGTCAGTGGTTTGTTGTTGCCTATAAATAAACATAGATACTCGTACTTTGTTTGCCTCTGGCCTGTTAATTGTTCTTCACGATTCATTTTTCACAAGGCGCAAACTTTAAAGGCGCGCTCCCTACTTTCAGCTGCTTTTTGTTTGGCGTCAATGGGTCTCGGTCCTCTCTTCTGGGTTTCTGGGTTGCCCTCGCTTTAAAGAGATCATCAATCTTGTTTAATGGTTGTCCGCACGATTGAATTATTACATGTGTCAGCTGCGCGTGAGTTATTGATATTACGTAACAAATGAAGAAAGAACCGAAATAAAAATCAAGCAACATCATATAAAGTACACACATACACGCAGAGAAACACAAACACATTCACATACAGAGAAGTACATATTAGTTCAGTCATGATGCTTTTCCATCCACTGACATCTTGTACTCTCTACGAAAGCGTGTGGAGCACAGTTGGCGCCACGTAGTTGTAGCATACTTTTATGCGCGAATTGTACTTGCAACCAGTTGCATGCCCCCACAGCTTGACAGACAGGCAGCTGCTGTCGTGCCTCTTTTTGTAGGCATCGATTTATATGGGACAACCATCGATTTAGCTACCAATTGCAAGTAGAAAAAAATGTGTGTTTGAATCGCTTTAGCTTCGTGAAAGAGATGACAAATAAAATCGATAAACAGAAAAACCGACAAAAACTAGAATAAAAAGTGGGATGACAGAAGCGTGTGTTTGTTTTTTTTTTCTTTTGTTCGTAGGAAAAATAACAACGTGATTTGCATATTTTGACAAACTTGTAGCTCATCAAATTGTGTGTGGGAGAAAAACGGGAATCAAAAATCAAATACTGTATTAAATAGAGCCGATGAACTTTAACTTCAAATTATATATTATATTTCTACAACGAATTGGCAAATGCTCTTTCTCTGCCTTAAATAATAAAAGCAAGCTGTAATAATTTTGCTGCTTTATAAAAACTTTTTCCCCTTTCTTTACTTGAAAAAATGAGAATTTTTTGTACACACTTTTTTGCGTTGAAAAATAAGCTGAGCGTAATAGGAAATATGAGCAAAAACGAGAAACTTGAAAAAAAGTGCAAGTCACGTGCGACATTTCAGTAAGCTTAAAATGGCTTTGCTGCGAAATCTTAAACTGTCATTTTATGTTTTATATCATTTCCATAGTCAGTGCTGTGACTATCGTCAAGCTATATAGTCATGTGCTCATACAGAATAGATAAGTGTGTTTGTATTTGCAAGTGAGCGTTTGTCATTTGTGTGTGTGTGTGTGTGTGTGTACATAAACACGAACTTAAAGCCATGTGCGGTCACTTTATTATGCAATTTTGGCTTAATACGCATACGCCATGTTACCACGTTGCCACACATACACACACTCAGTCATCAGTCTGCAGTTTGTCCATCGTCTGTAGTCTGAACTGTGCAATGGCACGTAGAAAAGCTATAGCATATTTATATTGCGGTTAACATGTAATGTTTATTTATGCCGCATGAAAATGCAGCCATGTATACGCAGCTTTCTGCATTCCACATTTGCATAATGCAAATGAACATTTGTCCAAAGTCGAGGGAGACCCGCCTGTAAGCGTGGCGAAAATTGTTGTGCTGCGGTCACTTTGCGTTCAATTGCATAAACTTTAATTGAGCAGATGAGTTAATCATTTGGTTACTGCATCTTACAACTGAATCTGTGCAACAGGCGACTGACTCTGAGACAACAGTTTTTCTTCCTCTGTCTCTCAGTTGTTTACTGTTTGCAATCAGAGATACTCAGTCCCACATTATGGACGTTGACGCGGAACGTAGAACGCGGACTCTCCTGTGACTCTGACTGAATGACTAAAGATAAGAGACAAAAGCGGGATTCAGACAATTCTGAGAGGCCCTGATATTCCGTTCAGGTAGACAGAGTGAATGGAGGACAAGCATTTAAGGCATGTCACAAAAAATTGTATTTTACTTGCAAAAAAAAAAAACATCAGAAAAAAGAAAGAGAAATTGCCAGTCTTCTTGGGCTTCCCTCCTGTTCCATCAGAGTGTCAGGTTTTATTCTGGCTTAAAGCTCAAAATAACATTGAATGTAATAGCTCGTTTTTGTTGTTGTTTTTCAATTTGTGTGTGTTTTGTTTTTTGCTCAACCGTTTCCTTTTTTTTTTGTTGTTTTATTTTGTAGTCAACATTTCTGCACATTTTATCGCCCATTCGCTCATTCGCCTTTCCTTCTCGGGTCTGAGGCGCGCTAAACGCTTTGGGGCGTGGCGCCGGTGTAAAACAGCATGAAAACTCAGTCACAGCCAGCGCAAAAACATTTTGACACTAATTTCATTTTGTACATAGAAGAAAAGCAAGAGCTGTAGTTTTTTTTTTTGGCAACCATTTTTTTTTTGCCCCACACTTTTGTGTCTCTCACTCTCAGTCTCTGCGCTCTGGTGGCGTCAAAGGATTTTCCGCCAGAACAAAAAAGGTTGAAATAGAATTGTAGACAGCACAAAAGTAAGGGTAAAATGGAAAACACATTGCCATAGATTTTCTATCCCCAAGCGCATTTTGCTTTTGAAGTTTACGCTTCTGTTCGGTCTGTTTTAGGGTTTCTGGTCGAAGGAGGCAGGTGAGAGGAGAAACTGTCGGTAGTCGGCAGCTGTTCCATGATTTACTAAATAAAAATTTATACCGCATACTAATTAAAATGCCATACGCAAAATAACTTTTAATTTGCCTAAAATAAAAGCCGCATGCATTTAATAATTAACATAATTTTCGGGGGCCACTCAACACGTTTACACCTTTAGGGAGCACCCAGGGGCATTTAACGCTTCGTTTTGTGGGCTCGCAAAGATTAACTGCCGTGAAAACATTTTGCATTTTTCCCGCCGAAGCCGAAGCCAAAAACAAAATAATGGAAAATGTAACAAGCCAGCCTCGAACCAGTTAGAACTTTAACTCACACTCTCTTTTCGGGGAATCACAAATTATATGCTAAAGTCGCTTTCAAGCTCTATAATCTGCCCTGCAACTATGAAATGACATTCGCTTAATACTCGGGAGTGTAAAGCAAATAGGCTTATACGTTTTTCGCCCCGTTAAGAATCACAGTGGTGGCGAACAAGGCGAACGCTGAAAATTGTAAGTGACATTAAGAGGTCCGCGGGGAAAAGGCGACAACAGGAGAAAAACGCAGGCAAAGCCAAAATGCGCGCCATGAACCAAAACAAAGCGCAAGGCAACACGGCTTGGCTCCTTTGAGAACTCCGTTAATTTTCAATTTGTTGGCCAGACCAAAGAAAAAAAGGGCAAGACTAAAAGTGCTGTAAATGAGCTTGACACAAAAAAAGTGAAACAAAAAGAGCATAAAGTGAAAGCAAGTTACTTTTCTTTTTTTTTGTTTGCCATTTTCACATTTCGATTGTCGATTCAAATGCGGTGTTGAGTGAGGTGGGCAAATGCATAGCACGCACAATTTGGTAGGGAAAACATAAATAGTAGCAACAGAAAGCATATGCCAAATGGGCTAGTGATTGAGGAGAGTGCTGAGAGGAGGGGAGAGCAGAGGAGAGAGGAGCCATCCACACAATAAACAACACATGAATATGTAACCGAGAAAATGAAGTCATGTGCGGCACCTGTTCAGTGCATTTCATGTTCGTTTGTATTGTCGATGGTATTGTTGTTGATGTTACTATTGCTGTTGTTATTGTTACTATTGCTTTTGATGTTGTTGTTGTTGTTGTTGTCGTTGCTACTTTTATCACAGCCAGCAACAGCAAGCGGACAACACCGACGTTTGCTGGCCAACGAATCGACGAAGTTGGCGGCGTGTCTATCGTCACAACATGAATTTTGTCCCCTCCTCCATCAGGCAATGTATCTCTCCTACTCTCTCTTTCTCTCTCTCTCTCTCTATGTGTGTGTGTGTTTGTAAACATGATTGGAAATTCGATCACAGCTGCACACGTAGAGCACATAAATCAGACCAGGCTCATACCCCATGCTGAGCTGAGTCGGTTTCAAGCCTTCGAGGCACTCAGCCAGGAGACAATCACCCACACATACACACATACACATACACATACATCGGGTATTCAGTTCAGCTCAGTTGAGTTCACTCCAGCCTGTTGGCTATTGTAACGGGCGCACTCTATATCTTTGGGTTGTGTATACACACACACACGCATACTTTCATGATTTTGGTCGGTTGTGTGATATGCTAAAGCTCTATCGACCATTGTGCTGATAAATTAATTGAGCACTCGGTCATCGTTTATGTGAAGCAACAATTGATTGTTGCATTTATGTTCAAAAAGCACAAAATTAATATATTCATGAGACGAGTGCGTCCAGTAAATTGTCACGACAAACACTCAGCATGTCATGGAAATGAATCAACAATTGATTCTTGCTTTTTACATACACCATGGGTGAATTTACAATTTTGATGGACAACTTAAGGACTCAAAAATTGATATATTCATTACGCTTTTATTCAAAATTAAATTACTATCATCAAAGTTAAAAAATAACAGCATTCAATATTAGTTTTTTATTAATACTCTGCATATTAATATATTTTAGCTTTCATAACAAAATATTTTGAAATTCCCCATAGTTCAGAAACCACAAAATTGCATTTTGCTTTAGCTGAACTCATTTTCAGAACACTTGTATTTATTTATGGCCAAAATCTTGATAACTTAATTATAAACTCTAAAACAATTAGCAAAATAAACAATAGGCTTAAATTATCATATCACATGCAGCTATTGACAGCAGAAGTGAATTATCAAATGGCCGACAAGGAGATGTCTCTTGAGTTGTGACGAAGCATAAATTTAAAGAGCCTAAATTGTGTCACATAAACTCTGAAGCCAAATTGTTATTATTGTTGGCTACATCAGGGAAATTATATAACACACATAAAACTCGCGAATGAAAACAAAAGAAAAGCTATATTTTGAAAGCGGACTTTTTAATACTCTCCAACATGAAATTTCAAATAAAATTTACTAGCATTTGATAATAAAATCATGCTTGGAGATTAACAACATGTTCTAAAGTTGGTTTATTTAAACAACAAAAGTCTAAATTTCATTCAAAACAATATTAATATTATGTTGTTTACAATTTTTCAAATCGTCTTAAAATTGTAACTTACCCAACACATTTCGAGTGTGTTTTTTATAAAAAGTTGCATGTTTTTTTGGGCCTGACACTTCATTTTTATAGTCGTATAAATTGTGCAGAGGCGAATTGTTTTTAAAATAAAGAACATCAACTTTGGTTGATTATTTTGATGAGCATAGTACAGAACAGTGAACACATCACATACACACACATGGCACACAAAAAATAAACACACACGCACACACTCACACACTCGTACACTCACAGGACCTTCTTACAATAGTCAGCACATGTCAATGAATGAGACTGAGATTTTTATAGAGCGCGAGTCGAGGGAATGGGCACACAAAATTGGCATATTTGCCATAGAAGCGACGAGCAATTCATTCATTTGCCGCAGACAAACAATCACAGTTGAAATAGGCACACACACACATGAAGAGGCGGGCATTCACACACACACACACTCACACACACGCAGATACTTACACATATGAATGCGCGTATTAACCAATGGATGTTTTTGGCAGCGGCAAATACGATGCGGAAAGGGGCAGACTGCTCGGCAAAATGGGCTCACCGAATGGCAAAAATAGAGAGGGTGGAGAGAGAGAGAGAGAGAGAGGGGGAAACGGGTACTCGGCATTGCCAGTGGCGACGCCAATGCCACAAACAGCGACATATTTTCAAATCAGTGCAAAATGGTAACTTCCGCTCGTTAAGCAAGTGAAAAATTAACTCTCGACTGTAATTTGCTTATGCATGGCACGCTAAGGGATTCGGCAATCGCTGTGGCATGGGGATCAATGTGCTGAGGGAGGGGGGATGGAGAGACGGATGAGGGGGCGTTAGCATTTTGCGCCGTTGATGAGGCGGAGCAACTGACAATGATGCGGCTTATGTGGCGGCATCATTGGCGGCGACAACAACAGCAGCAACAATAATGCTGGCGCCATCGTGCGCGTCTGGGCAGTAAATAAAAATAATTGCCTTCTGCTTCACTTCGTTGTCATTCTCGGCTTTTGCTTGTGTGCGTATGTGTGTGTGCCATAAAAGTGTCTATATCACATGAGCATGCGGCTTAAAACTCACGCACACTTCGCTCGCCCATAGTTCGAAGTAGTGGCAGAGTCAGTTCCCTTTTTCGCCGACTTTGTAATAAATGATTACAATTGTATGGCCCCCTCTTTGTCTGTGTGTGTGTGTCCGGGAAGTGCTGTGCCTGTGTATCAAATGGCCAGCACAATGCGTCAGGAGAGTGCTTCTCGATTTTTACTGTTAAATGAAACACGTGCCAAGGAAGCAATTTCAGTGCAATCAATGGCGCAAACTGTTCCTGCGGCTCTCACTTTCATCCCTGGTCAATTTTGCACATTTAAAATGGTACGAGACTCCCGACTAAACTTTCAACGTGTGCGCTGCCCTACATCAACCTGTGTGTATGTGTGAGTGTGTGCTACGACCACACTTTCAATTTGCCGCGGCAGTTTCCGGCCTTGGCTGCACTATTTTTTTTTTGCTATTTTTTCTGTTCTCTCAGTTGCTGCTTCGCCTGAATTGATTCGCTGGCCTAACAACTCACAGTCGACGCTATGTATCGTCGGAGTTTGTTGAGATGAAAGAGAGAGAGAGAGAGGTGAGAGCATTCTCAAACTTTGATTTTAAGCAACAGCTAGAACTTTAATCAGAAATTTACGTATGCTTTTTACTTAATCAGTTTTACTATGCAATTTTTTCATTTCTTTTCTTTTGCAGCATAAATTCTTTTTACTGTTTTTTTTAGCAGAATAATTTGCAAAAAATGATTCCAACATTATGCATATAGTTGCATCATTTAACATAAACTGTTTCTATGAAATGGAAATATTAATTTCCTAGCAAGAAATTTGTTATTTCCGCAATGTTTGCTTCAAATACGATGAGGCAAACTTGGCTCTGCGAGGCCCTGCGGAGTGGTGGAGAGGAGGGGGGAGTGTAAGAATTTTAATACGATAATAAATGGGTAGTCGCTGCACTCTACTTGCACATGGGCCTGATATTTTTTGTAATAAATTTCCAGCAGCAACTTTAGAGCTAACCGGATGACCTTTGGGGCTGCGCTGAAAAGTAGGCAACGAAAAGTTGTTCAACAAAATTAAATTCCATCCGAAAGCCGTTCGCCGGAATTTATTCTATTTAATAAAAAAAAATAAACTGAAACTGTACATCGCACAAGTTTTCAGCTTCATTCGTGTTAAATAAACCTCAACTAGCAAACCAATTTGAAGCTCAAAAGGTCCTTCTAAATAGGCTTTAAAGCGGCTGTCTAGCTCAAGTAGTGAGGGCAGCTGCACTGCTTGGTTTAAGTGTGAATTCATTTGGTTAATTAGAGCTGGATTTCGAGATTACAATGGAGCTGCTGCTGCTGTTGCCGTTGCCACCTACGAGTGAGGCATGTGGGAGTCGAGCGCTTGAGTCGTTGGAAGCAGTTGGCAACGCATCACATTGCTTAACCAGCTGTCACGCTGTCCAAGTCTGCGGTTTCTACTACGATTTCGGTTGAATCGCTTAACGCACACACCCACTCGAGTTGTAGTTGAAGCTTAAACGTTTCCCTGTATGCCCGAGTGTGTATTAATGAGGTGTTGCTGTGCTCTGTTGTCATGGGATACGGTGCCGAAATCATTACATGTGCTCAGCTCCAATCCAAAGTTTGCTAATTTGACAACAAAAGCGTGACAGTAAATATTTTCCAAAATACACAAAACAACAAAAAAAAAAGTGAAACAACGAGTAAAAAATGAATATTTTTTGTTGTGTGTTTGTGTGTGTGTGTGTGTGTGGTCAGGCATAGGGCAAACTTTATGGCCACAAACACAAATTCCAACTACAACAACGATAATAACAATAACAAGAGAAAGTTTGCCATGCAAACAAGTTGCGAGAGAGATAGACTCCACCTGAAGCTCGAACGCTACAGAAGGTGCTAGAAAAGTGCGCTGATTTACATGTTGCCTGAACTGGACTCTCACGGCCACTAAATTAGAAGTTACTCGGCTGCTGATTTTGAGCCGGCAAACTGTGGTGCGGTGTTGGTGCTGGTGATGGTGCTTTCATTTTATCTCAATTAAAACTTGTCCTTCAGCATGTCAGCACCGTGGCGAAGCGAGGCGAATGCCACCGACTGGCGCGCTCTTGGCCACTTGAAAGTTTATGCCTTATGAGCCGCAAATGGCCACAGGACACGAACATGGAACACGCTGTACACTCGCTCTGCCATTTGCGACCGCACTCTGCCGGTGCTCATAATAAAGACACACGAGCAAACGGTAGCCTAACTAAGCCTGTGTGCTGCAGTGTGAGAGCAAAACAAAAAGCACAAAAAAAAATTGTGCTGAGTCAACAGTGGCTACTAGAGAAGTGCAGGCTGCTGGTTTTCCCAACGCGACTGCTATCCCTAATGCCGTGGAAGCGGTGTTGTGAGGCAGTGGAGGAAGCGGCAAACGTTGCCTCATCATTAGCATCAGCAGTGCCCGGCATTCGCCACACCTACGCGTTTGTCTGCGGCCTGGAGTCGCTGCGGCCAAGATGCGGTTTTCAGGTCTGGTTGGGTCCGAGAACAGACCGCAGCGCAACAACAGTAGCAGTGCGGCTGGCAAAACCTGGCTAGCTGGCTGGCTATGGCTATGGCCATGACTAGCACTAACAATAAAACCGAATGTGTGGCTGGCCAAAGAGGTTGACTCCGCTTGCTGCATGCTGCATCGTCATAAAAGTGTATAGCTGCAACAAAAAAGCTCCAAAACTGCATTCATTTTGTTTGGCATTTCTTCTCGTGCGCTCTCACTATTTTCGCAATTTTCTCTATTTGTTTTTTGTTTTTTTTTTTTTTTTGTGTTTTATTCTAACTCATTTTGCATGCAAATAACACCGTTATGAATTATTTATGCATGCAGCATGCGGCATGAGCGAGTGCGGTTTGCCAGCGTTTGCAAAATAGTTTTTGTTGTTTTTTTTTTTTATTTTTTTTTCATGTTCAATTGGCTTGTCTACAAAGTAAAATTTGTCCATGTGAATGATGTGCAAACAATCATTTGGTTTTCCAGTTTTTATCACGATAACTAAATAAATATTGTTGCTGTTAAATAAATCACATTATATTGATTATGGTAGTATTTGAAATTAAGTCACAATACATAATACATTTGGCCAAGTAATTTTTTGTATTTTAATTAAATTTATGCCGACAAATTGATGACATAAAAACTATGTTAATCTTTATCATTCACCTTTAGCTTCCACCTGTCTGTCCGTCCGTCCGGCTCAATTAATTCAATATGATATTGTCAATATAATTTATATTTAATATTGTGTTCTTTTAAATACAAATGCATTAATATTTAACAATGCATTTGGCAAAAGGTAATGTGTAATTATGCCTATTATAATATCACCAATCAAATGCGGTTACAGCTAATGACAAATATTTGCGGTTTTTTAGTTGTTATAAATCAAATGACATTTTAAGCATTTCCATCAATGAATTAACAATAAATTTTAGCTGGAATTGAAGATGCAAAAACTGTTGAGAGAAATTCAAAAAAATTTTGACAATGTTACAACTAATATTTGCTTATGTAATATTTCGGTTTATTTGTTAAAATAAATCAAATGGCATTTTAAGGATTTTAATCAATGAATTCACAAATAGATTTTAGCTGGAATTGAAGATGCAAAAACTGTTGGGAGAAATTTAAAAAAAATGTTGTCAATGTTACAGCTGATATTAGCTAATATTTTCGGTTTATTTGTTACTGAAAATCAAATAACATTTTAAGCATTTCCATCAATAAATTAATAATAGATTTTAGCTGGAATTGAAGATGCAAAAACTGTCGGGAGAAATTTAAAAAAATGTTGTCAGTGTTGCAGCTAATATTTGCTTATATTTTCGGTTTATTTGTTAAAATAAACCAAATGGCATTTTAAGCATTTCCATCAATGAATTCACAATAGATTTTAGCAGATGCAAAAACTGTTGGGAGAAATTTAAAAATTCCCCCCGAAAAAATGTTGCAACAAATTCAAGTTGAAACCACAGTTGCAATCGCGAGCTTCATTTTCACCAAAGTCATTTTGCATTATTTATGACCCGGTGAGATCCACCAAATTACCGTACGCCACAGAGTCTCGCCCCCTCTACTACCGAAACATGTTTTCTACTGTGCTCTCTGATATATTTCATATTAATAGCCTGTTTAAAAATGTTACGCGCTACTCTCTGCGTGTCTGTCAGCTACTCTCTGCACCTCCCCCACACCTGGATTGTTATAAAAGCGCAACAGCAACAACGGTGGGAAGTAAACAAAATATAAAGCAGACAGCAGCGAAACAGAGCCAAACAACCAGTCAGGTAACCAGACAACCAGCTGCCACGCATTCAGTCATTGCGTCAGTCGCCGGTGTGATGCGTACTCCTGTGTACCTGCTGCTGCCCCACTGTTGCACGTTGTAGATGAGGATGTGGATGTGGATGTGGCAAAAATGAGGCTCTTGTCGCTCTGACGCACTGCGTGATGTATTACACTGGCATATGATTGTTCATTTCTGGAATTTACACATGTTTACATGCCTGATCTGGTTGCGTAGTCCCCTCTCTCCGCCCACTTTTCTCCCCGGTCCCCAACCCTGCTATGCATGCGAAATTTGTTGCTATTTATGATGATGACGAAGCATTACAACATTTTTGGTCCGCATTAAGTTTGTGTCGTCAGCCAAATGCGCGGCACCTTAAATCCGTGTAATTTCGTTAAAATAATGTTGGGCTTTGCAATAACACGAATGCTTGTTGATATGCGCTTAAGCCGCTAATCGACGCCAACAAACGCTGGCAAACAGATTTATGTGAATTTATTGCGCAATGAGAATTGCCAAAATAATTACAACAATTTTTTATTACTAATATTATTACATAATTATCTTTTTGACAAATAAACATTTAAATGTACAACTGTTACTATTTCAAAGGGTTCTCGCTTAATCTTTTGGGTCAACACGTACTATTGTTCTTTGGCTAATGGTAATGTCCAAAACAAAGCATACTTTTAGGCGCATAGGTCATTTTCTTAGTGTGTCTTGTGATAAATTTGTGTTACGTGCAACGGCTGTTACCAAATACTTTCCACGCGCACATGGCACACTTGAAGATTGGCCAATTTACGAGAGGAGAACGAAAGGATAGCTCTCGCGTTTTTCATCGAGTGAAGCGCGGCAACAAAAGGCAGGCAACAAATTTTCACATCATGTTTAAGTCGCTTAATCCTTTTAGTGTTAAAGCGCGGTCCAAGTGCCAAGTGCCAACTAGATACTGGCAAGACAACATGCGCAACGCTCGAGGGCAGCATTTGCCAGGCCGAGGCAAAATATATACGAGTGGCTGACTATGAGCTGGCTGTCTGTCTGGCAGCATTACTTAAAAGGAAAACACAGCATGAACACACTTACGACATTGGCGTCGCCTTCGGCTGGCAAACTGTGTGGATTTGCGCTTTACACGCGTGTAATGTGCAAAAACTGCGTTTAATGCCGCACTAATCCCTCAACTACAATGCTGCCAATTTACGCAAGTGGCGCATTTGCTGCGATGGCAACCAACTTGACGTCGACTGAGACTGAGACTGCGGCTGCGGCTGCGACGGAGATAGAACAGAGGCAGAGTTGTTGCCGTCGACGCCTTAGGCGACGGCTTTTCAGCTTTTCCTTTGGTTTTGGCATAGTTCAGTTTCGTTTTCATTTTCGTTTTTCCTGCCGCGTGGCTTTTCACTCTTAAGCGTAATGAATGGGAAGCACGAGGGGGCGTACCCAACTTTACAAGTGGTATAGCATCAATTTATTTAAGTGGATTTAAGCGCCGCTTATTTTTCGTTTTACCAAAAAATTTCCCAAGTTCGCTTTTCATTCCAATTGAAAATCATGACAGCTTCCCCACCCAGCAATAAAATGTCTAGCAGCATCGCAATAAATACTGTTTATTGATAATATTCTTGATAGTAAATAGTTTGCTTTGTAGCTGAAAGGTTTTATAAAAAATAAAACATGAAACTCACTACGAAATATGTAATAATGAAATATTGTACAAAAATTGCATTTTTTAATCTATTTTGTACGAAAACATAATAAATTTCCAATACCTTCACTATTATATTTCAAATGTTATTTATAGGGGAGAATTTAAAAATATGAAAAATATTTATTTTTGGCTAAATTAATATTTATATTAATTTTATTGTGCGCCCTTTATCTAACTAAATTGATCAAACTCAACCACGTCTATATTATGCAGATAAAAATAGTTAATATTTCAAATTCCAAATAGAGCTGTCAACGACTGATGGACTAGAGGATTGTGATATCCATTGTGCGAAGGGTCTCCTCACTGTTGGTCACAGACTAAACAAGTCCACATCACGTTCACTTCCACTCACTCTCATTGCCTCTCTCCCGCTTACTGACAATTTGTTGAAATGAAGCGTTGATTGCAGTGAAGCAGTGCGTGAAAACGCCTCGTACATTGTTTTTATTTTACTGGGAATCCATTGTTCTAATATCTGCATATGTTGTCCGACTATATGTAACTACAGTGTGTGTGTGTGGGTGTGTGTGCGTGTGCATTTGTTGTGGTTATTGCGTTGCATATAAATTGAATTTGAATTTTCACAAACATTATTCGTGTTGTTTTGTGCTGTTCAATTTTGCTTCTCTTTCCCATTTTTTTTTTTCTTTTTTGTTGCGAACAGACGCCTCGTGTATTTTAATTGACATTGAGCAAGCGATGCTTCCATTTTAAATGGTCAATTTTTGCTCTCACATCACGCATACGCAGTGTGTGCGTTGCGTTTTGTTTCTTTTTTTCACATTTTCATTTTGGATTTTCTACTTTTATTTCTTGTTTTTTGGTGCTGACCATCGCTTGAAAGTCCATCAAAACAAAATTAATTTGCAGACATTGGCTCCTATTTGTATTGGGGGTGGCCGCAAAACTCGTGTGAAAATTGAAACGAAACACTTGAGTGCCAGGCCACTTCACACATATACAGAAACACTGACACTGAGGCAGCCAACTGGGGCCGAATTGAGTCTAGAGGGGGCGGAGCGGAGTCTAGGGTCTGGGAAACTTCAGGCCAAAAACTTTGGGAAACCACTTGAAAAGTTATTTACATTTTAAGTTGTTGAGGTGTTCACACAACGTCGAGTTGTGTTGTGTGTCCTTGTGATGTGCAAAATAACTGTAGGCAAGTAGACACACCCATGTACACACGCATACACGAGCAAATCGTTTGTGGGTGTGTCCTGGCGTTTGTGTGTGGTCGCCGGTGTCAAATCTAAGAAGCACAGCCTTGAGAGGCTTACATAGAAAATCTATTAAATTGCGGTACCCGGCAACAGAGTTCAAGTTGCCTGTCGCCGTTACCGTGCTGTTGCATTTGTTGCGGCGGCTTCTGGTCGCTGGCAAACTTTGCAACATAAAACAAACATTGGCGAGATATTCGCATAGCAGTAGCAGTAACAGCAGTAGCAGCAGCAGCAGCAGCGACGTGCACCGCAGCGCATCTTGACGGCGACGTCGGTGCGCTCAATGGCTCACTAAACTTTTGAATAAAAGCAGGCAAGCAGGCAGACAGGCAGTCAGGCAGTCAGTGGTGAGTGGAGAGAGTAGAGAATAGAACAGACAGCGCTTGTGCTTTGCTGGCAGAGGAGAGTCTCAATGCAGCAGCAATGAGTTGCCGCTGGCTGTTGGCATTGCAGTTCAGCCGGAAAACATAAAAAACTACTTGATTCTTCCTGCTGTAGTGCCAAAAGTAAGCACAGCAGCGCCACATAATAAATAAAGCAGGCAACGCAACGCGCCAACAAAAGCAACAGCAACAGTAACATCAAGAGCAATGGCAGCGGCAACAGTAGCAGGAAATATGGCACTTAAAGTGCTTTAAATAACATTAGAAAGTTTAGCTTTGTGTGTGATATGCAAGTCAGGCACACTCACTCTATCTCTCTGTGGGGTATTCCCTTGCCTCGCCACTCGCCTGGTAGTCGTTGTCAACTTTGTCAGTGTGTTTGACTTGTACGCAAATCTTTCAAGTCATGACAGTCTCCGGTAAAGGCAGCGCCTTGCATTTGTTAAAGTTGTTCATTTGCCTGGCAGTTGACAGACAGAATAACGACAACGAGCACGAGGACGAGGACGAGAACGTGAACGAAGACGAGGACAATGGTGAGGCTGCTGATGCTGATGCTGATGGAAGATGGAGAACGAAAGCGAAGCAAGTGACTGCCTCATTGTTTGTCTTGTTGCTACAACGCATATGACACTCGACGCCACGCCCATGCAACGCCCATAAATAAAACATTTCACTTTGTTTTACTGTCTGCTGCTTGCTATTGCTACTGCCACTGCTATTGCTACTGTTTGCTTTGAGCAGCTACAGAAACAAGCTAGAGCAGCCGTAATGCTGCAACTACTGTTTGCTAGCAGCGACACACTTTGATTTGACTTTAATGCACAATAGCAGCTTTATACAGCTTTGATGGCCTTTAGATGCGCTCAAAGCCATGTAAATTGATGCTGGAATGCACTTGCCAAATGCCACAGTAAAAACCTCAAGAATGTTTTTGTTTTTGCCTTTGGCTTCGGCCTCTGCTTCTGCTTTTTGTAGGCTGCAGTCAGCAGTCGACAGTTGGGCCATTAATCATTTGTGTAAAATCTCAGCTCAAGCGCACATTGATAAGCCAATTAGCAATGAAATGCATAGTTTTGTGGTAATTGGGATTTAATTCGAAAACCGCAACATAGCGGTTTGCTTTTTCAAGTAATACGTGGCGTATGTGCAATATTCACTTTATGCTCAGAAAACGAAGCAAATTAAAAAGCACTTCAACGCAATTCTTAAAGAGCTCTCTTGTTAAACTTTAATAAGATTTTCAGCAAAATCAACTAGCTAATTACTTGAACGTAGAGTCTATTTGGTAACTACTTCCCCCCTTCGGTTGTCTGTTTAGCTAATGTAAGTTGAAGGCTTTCTTGTTCCACAAACGGCTTCATCATCAGTTTGTAAAACTTTGCCTAATTGGCAAAAAAGAAAAACGCGTTAACACACAAAAAATATATATTTAAAATATGAGGACGGGAATGGAAATCGCAAGACTTTGGCGTTCATAAACTGAAAGCCGCGAAAATGTTTAACTTGTGCACAATGTCAGCGTTGCTGTCGACATCGTCATCGTCATCGCCAGCGTCATCGTCTCAGTGCGGCTAGAGTTTATGTCGGGCCCCCAAACAATCCGACAACTCGCAAAAACTGTGCAAACTTTTTCGCCGAACACTTTCTAGTATTTTTTTTTTTTTGTGGATATTTTTGAAATACGCCTGAAATTTGTTGACAGTTTGGTAGCGAACTTTAGGCGCATTAGCGCACAACTCAAATATTGAAAATACCCGCCAAGTTATTCAATAAATGTCAGCCAGGATGCGCTGCGCTGAGCTGTGCGTCTGTGTCCTTGCCAGGTTAGGCTGCAGGGCTGTGAAATTCGTTAGTTCGCCGCCCAAAATTGCCCAAATTATTGTCTTTAACACGCACCAAACGGAGGCCAACTCCCTCGACTTGAGATGTGGCAGCATTCACACGTAAGTGAGTCTGTGAGTGTGAGTGTGAGTGTGAGGTGAACACAAGTGGGAATCTAGCAATTTGGGAATGTGGCCTTCAATGTGCCGGTTAAAGGCGACAGAGTAGAGTCATGTGACCTTCGCATCGCGCGCGCGAATAATTAATGCAAGTGCATGCGAAATTTAAACTAATTTAACTTTGCGCTTGCGCTGCTTGTATGCTCGCACTTTAATTATGAACTTAAATCGAAAAACTTTGCATTTACAGGCACAGGCTATATTCCCAGCCAGGAGAATGGCTTTGACTCCGCGGATGAGCCGAGCAGCAGACCTGCTGCCCGCCCCCATTTCACCCATTCAAACAGACGGTCGGTCGCTCGCTTGCATTCATGGCATTCATTCAGTTGGTGCCCGTTTGCTGCGTTTATGTATGCAAATTTTCGGGTTGTTGCACTTGCGGCGCCTTAGCAGAAGGCTAATTAAATGCAAGCCCAAATTGCGTTGTGCAGCCACTGAAAACTCTGCTGGATTTCGCACAAAATATGATACAGCTGCTTCTCTTGCTTCGGCATTTCCACATTCTTTCGTTGTCGTTTTTTTGTTTTTTTGTGTTCTGTTAAAGCTAATTTAAAGCGTTGCCCGTGTGCAACACTCGTGAAGCTGCAGCAAAAGTTTCCTTCACGTCGGCATGTGGCACACATCACGTGCCGAGCGCGACTGCAGAGGAGCGCATCGCATCGCAGCGCGGTGGCAGCAGCATGGCAAAGACATTGCTGTTGAGGTCCGTGCATACCAATGCAGTTAGAAGGCAGCCTTTTGTGACGTCAGCGTGCGACTCTTGATGCTCTGTACGCCCTGAAAGTATGCTGCGAATTTTACTGCCTTTTGGGCCATCGACGTCGTCGTTGTCGTTGGCAGCGTCGCCGTCGTCATCGCCTTAATGCTGCTACAATGTCGCGTAGACGCTGTCGTTTTGTTATACGAGTATGCTCCTTTTTTTTCTTGTGCTCTAACAAATTTCCAAAATCAATATTTGCCGAAAGTGTTTTGCATACCAAATAATTTGCGAAAAACAACTTGCAAGTCGCCCACCAACCGACAACCGAGCAAAAATATTGTAGTGGCAACAGCAGCTAAGCAAATTGTCAACAAATGATTTTATTTTGTATGTTTTCTTTTTATCTTGCGGCGCTGTGGCACTCACACACACTCACACACCCGAACTCACATACATTGTGACATATGTCACGAGCTGGGCTGCCCTGGCCGTGGGGCTTTTGCAAACAGTTGAAAATTGAATCGCAGTTGATGTCCAACAGGAAATGAAAAACTGTGCACACCAAGTCGAAGTTACTTAGTCTCTACAGGAAGCCAAAAAAACGGATCAAACTAATGTGTATTGAAAGGTCAATGAATAGACAAAAATAATCACAATAAAGAAAAAAAAAAGATTTGTTTCTTTTGTGAGCAGAAACTTAATTAATTAGAAAAATCTTATACGATATTCTTTTATTTATTATAACATAATTTTTTATGGCAAACGAAGCAAAGTTTTGCTATAATTTAGCAGCTTAGCTGAAATCTTCTATTGACCCTGTTGTTAAATACATTTAAGTCAAACTATTGACATACACTCGATGTGTGTATAGACTCTTAATGCTGGCCTAAGTAAATAAGCATTTATAGCTTAATGCCACTAAAAGTTTTGCCTCTACTAAGTATTTGCATAAGCCAGTCATCGAAGCAAGACCAACTCATATTTCAGCTGGACTGCTGTTGACCCACCCAGGAAAGCGCATTGATATATTACGTGCCAGTAAACCGCGCGTTCGTTATGCGCGTCCCAAAAGAGGCGCTCTCTGGTCAAAAATAGTACATTGTTGGCAGCACTTCCGGCAGGCAGTGCAAGTTTGACACGCGCATCAACACGCGCTTTGTCAACTCACCGACTCAGTCGACTGCAACAGGAAGCGCACACGGACACACGCTGTGTGTGGCAGACACTACGAAAGAGAAGGAGAGTCAGAGAGACAGAGAGAGAGAGAGGCAGCAAGCATGGCTATGACTCCGGTTTGGCCTGGTTACAATGTATAGGAAATTGGTTTCGCTTGGCTGCACTTTGCTGAAAAACCCAATACCAAGTAACACACAAGCTGGCACACACACACACACTAACACACATCTACACATTCAAGTCAAGCAGGAAGTCTTCAGTGACCGCGTCGCACTCGATAATCGGCAATGGCGGCCAGCCGGCAGGCTTAGCACTCTCCTGTGACCTGACATTGCCTTACGTTGACGGAGCATGCCTTGCCTTTCGTTGCCTTGCCTGGGCCACATGGTCTCGTCGTTCTCGGCTGCTTGCGTTCTTTGAACCTACAATTAATTTACTTTGTTTTTCCAGTTGACCAGACATTAACATTACTTGACTTCCGTGCGTGCCAGGCGCCACACACACACACACATATACATATGAGCGTTTGGCAATCGGGAACGGTTCGGCATCGGGTAGGTAAACGTTCTGCTCGATTGCTGACCTGCCATATGCCGGCATTTAGCCATTTACTTACTTTAAGCACAATAAATTATTTTAAGCTGCTAAGCTTTGTTGTTCTTATTTGCTACTCTCCACTCCTCCTCCCACCTAGCACCTCGCATCCAACAATGACGCTCTTTTGCCGCTTCTTGCTGCCGCGCGCGGCTTCACATTGTTTGTTGTTGTTGTTGTTGCCTCTCATGTGAGCGTCGGTTTTTGTGTGTTAGCAATTTCCTTAGGTTAACGGGCAAAATGTTCGGCAATTATGCCACACCTGCTCTCTATCAGACCTAGTCCAGCGCTCTTTTTGTTGCCCCTAATGACAGCTATTTGTGCAGTTTTGCGGCATTTGCGTTTATTTATTACACTTTGCTGTGCAGTGTAATTTGTTTATTTGTTGCTTCATAAAATTCAACACAACGCTTCCTCAACATGCAATCGCCATTTAGTCCGTAAATATATGTATACAAAAAATAAGTATATTATAATTTAATCTTTAATTAGAGGACTTTGCATTAAGTAAGGAATCAATCAATCCAACTCACAAAGTTGAAGCTACGATGGCTATCATTTAATTTGATCATTCCTCTTTTTTTTTTTAAGTCAACGAAGACCCCTTGCAAATATTTTGCTACTGTTTAATGCAGAGCTTGCAGTGCATTTGCATACATTGGATTTAAATATTCATTTGCTGCAAGCTGTCGCACCGCACACAGTCAGCAAATAGTATAAACCCCGCCGCTTCATACGCAATATCCAGATGACCGACAAACAAAGGATGGCGAAACGGGACCGTCAAGTGATTGTGGGTCACAGTACTCAATTTTCAGTTTGGTTTAACTTCAAACGAGATGCAATGACAGCAAAATTGAATTTGTGGCATGGCAAATTGATCTGGAGCGACTTTGGCGCACTAATTGAAAGGATTAACGCGAGCTGTGCATAAGCTCAGTAATGTCCAAGATGCATTCGTGCAGCAATAACAATTTAGTCAACTATGTTGTGCAAACTAAGCTAATGGCTTTACTATTCGAAAATATAAAATAATGAAATAAAATAAAATGAAAATAAATTAAATAAAATAAACATGCTTTGAATCAGTAAAACTTGTAAACAATAAATTAAATTAAGAGTTTATTCTTCCCTTTATTTAGCATTTAGTACTATAGATGAAATAATTTGAATAAGTTTTATCAAATGTTGCACTATATTTTAAGCAATTTTATCAGCAGCACTAATGCCAAATAGTCAAAGAAAATTTCCACTAATTTTGCTATAAATATATATTTGAAATTAGTTAATTTAAAACATTATTTATCTGAATTGATTTTCTGCTGACAACTGATGCTCAACGAGAAGCATAACACCGATCTAATTATATGAGAGAGAATATATAATTGCAAGCATCAAGTGCCACATATTCATTTAAAGCATTTGCTAATTCCATAATTTAAGCATATTAGCTGTGCACTTTATGCTCATTTTTGGAAATTTTTAGTTTAATGCACATTATTTATATACTCGCATTTTAATTGATTTTAATTGCCTTGGTGTTTGTGTTTTTTTGCTTCTTATCCTTATTATTTTGTATGTTTCATGTTGTTTAGGCAATTTTGCCAGATCAAAATAAAATAATTTCTGTTCATTAATTAATGATATAAAATGCTGAACTAAATTGTAAGGTCGTCCAGTTGCACAGACGCCTCATTGTTTAGTCATCAAGCTCTGAATAATTAACTGTTTTGCCTATTCAATGCAACATCGCTCAGAGAGAACCGCAAAAAGTATTGTCAAAGATACCCTACAATATAAAACACTGACCATATATGCGTTTTTATGCCTTAGTGAAAACATTTGAAGCAGTCGAATAATTATTTAGAAAAAATTCGGAAGTGCTCAAAATAATTTACAGGATATATACAATAGTTTCATTCAAAATTGGAAACAAATGCACAACTTTTATATGCGAGCAAATTGAAATAGAAAATAATTAGGCAGAATAACTTTAATTATGCACAGATTTAATGCTGCACTTTCAAAAGGCATGTTGAATTTCAGCACACACACTTACAAACAGTTATTCCATAATTATACAATAGGTGCATGCTTGCATTAATATGACGATGAAATTTGAGTTTGTGTTGCAGCTAGGATACGATTTAATTAAGCAATGTTATTCTAAGATATATATACATTTGTGTAGCGTGAAACTCCTAATGCTGCAGACATTCTTTGGCATAAAGTAAACTCATAAATTAGCTAAAGTAAGCATACCAATTATTTTTATTTATTAAATTAACTGCTTTCATTAGCTAATTATATTTCAAATTGTGGCAGAGAAAATAAATTTTGCAAAATACAAATTTACACAAAATCAAAATTAACTAATAATTTTAATTAAATTTTTGGTCATCTTAAATTCTTTTACGGCGAATTAATGCAATATTTTACTTGATAATTTCGTATGATTTACTCCCAGCTCGTGAGTAATAAATATTATTTAAGAGTACATTAAGTCCATTGGATTATTCTGTCACTCCAACATTCGCATTTGGGGGTTGTGGACATACAATCAATTAGAGTGCTTGGCCATTTCTACTTTTGTCTCATCCCCACCCATCCAGCCACTCCAACCATCAAGCATGGCCACATTCTTAGACACAGTTTCCTCAACTTCTTGAGCCATATCTATGGCATGGCATCGTTGGTATCCTTGAACATGGATGGCAAACATTCCAGAAAGCAACTAACCTTTGTCATTCGCCCTCACAACTAATAATTATACCCACATGCCATTGTCACGCCCAAAACTAAACGAATTTGCGATTGCAACTGGTCACTGCTGGATACCTTGATGGTTCAAGACCAACAATCTCTTTTCACATTCCAACCACACACATATATTCATATATATATATATACATTTAGATGGAGTTTGCCACTCTGTGGCCGTCTAATTGATGTAACAAGTGTTTGGGCCATGTACTGCTGGAATTTATAAGTGGCAAAGTAGTCAGCAGAGACAGCACACAGTCAACAGACCAAGTCGAAGATGCTTGTCGATAGTTGGCCTAGGGTCAAGCTCGGCGACAGTATTACTCACTCCCCCCTTCCCACTAGCCCAACAGATTTGCACTCAATACAAAGCGACACGTACATACACCAGGCTAGCTGGTGGATTGTGTGGAGTTGAGCTGAGCCAAGGCAAGCCAAGTGCTGATGGCCCAGACAACTGCGACTGCGGGCTGTTGCTTGTAATAAATTTGCTTCAAACATGCAATGCCCGTGGGACAAATGCCGACAACTTCAACCCCGCAATACTCTGCTTCACTCCCACACTTCCTTGTCTCCTCCTACAGACAGAGTTTCCAACTCACTGGCTAGCTAGTTGTCTGGCTTTTGTTCTATCCCAGCGCTGATGATGTCGGTTTGCCGTGCAAAGCCACAAATTGCCACTTGGCTGCCCGCTCGTGCCAATCTGTCGCTGTGTCGGTTGCTATTGCTATTTCTTCTCTTTATGCTCTTGTTGTTCTAGTTGATATTGCTCTTGTTGTTGTTGTTGTTTGAATAAATCTAAAGAAATAGCATTTAATGTCTATTTGCAGCAGATTAAGATAAAAAGCATTGCATGGCGCCACCAGACGACGATGGTCAATCTCCAGGGAATGCGATTGGGACTGAGACGGCCACTCGACCAAAGAACACTGAGAAGTGAGAGAAGTGAGTGTGAGATTGCAAGCAGGCAGGCTGGCAGGACCTGCAACAGCTTGACCAGTCGTGCGGCTTATCGATTTTGGGCTGTAGGAGGATGCATTGTCGTTCTCTCGTTGTCTTTCAGCTGGCACGCTCCTAAGTGCCACAAACAAGTGAGACAATCAACACTTGATAGAACAAACACTTCTAAATTAATTAAATTGCAAATATTCTTGAAGCAAGTGCAGCAGCAGCATCAGCAGCAGCTTGGCTAAGCTCAGCTCAACCTCCAACACTCTACACTTTAGACACACACATACATAAATTCATACTGTAGATATTCTCGTAGATAGTTGTCAACGCTCTCGTCAATAGTACAGACGCTGCTCAAAGATAATCCAGGCCATCAATAATGCAAACAGATCTCGGTGCTACGGTGCTTCAATTCATCCCCGCCCCCATCTCCTCTCTTATTTTTCACCACTCTTCGTTATGTACGTATGCATAGTCTGGTCTCTATGCAATTTTGCTTTTGTGTTTCTCGGAATTTTCCATAGTTTTACTGGCGGCCATTTACCAAAGACAAAAAAAAAACAGATTTCTCAAATTGAGTTCGGTTTGGCTTAAACTTGAAAATTAAATGAAATACTGCGATGAAATGCATTGGAAATGGCACTAAGAGGCTCCAATGACAATGCAAATATAATCAAAAGAATATATAAAATTGTTGTCACCTGTCCATGTTGATTTTACCTGCGCAGTTCTATTGTCATCAATCAGACTAGGCATTTAAAATATGCACATTGGGATATGTACATATATTTGCCGAGAGGGCGTGCCCTTTATACTATGACTATACATTTTGATATATGTACTTAACTTTGCATGCATAAATTATAGTTACATGTTAATTTTTCAACTGCTTAATGAGCGGAAGTGGTCATCATCATTATACGAGTGTGTTTCAAGTTGTATATGTCCCGTTAATTAATTGCATCAGATGGAATATGGGATATGGAAAATGGGACATGAGACATGGGAAATAGGAAGTGAGGATATGTTGGCTTGGGGGCGTGGCTCCGTCAGGTGTTCCGCTTGTAGTGCATTATTAATTACAATTAGCCACGGTAAGAGCGGGGGGAGGAGGGTGTTAATTTGTAAAAGTGTAACTGTAATTTGCGTTGAAATGTTCAACGCGAACATTTAATTTATGGGCCAGCTGTTAAGTGTTACACTTTGTATGACAAATGGCCACAAAGTTGCATATGCTGCTTTGATTTTTATGCAAAGCAATTAAAACAATATTCTCATACATGCTTGCCACGTGGCTCATATCAATAAAAATGAGTGCGACAAAGTTGCAAACTCTGCTACAATTCATACACTCTTGAAGTATAATTTAATTAAATGGCAAGAGCAGTGAATTGTTGTATATGATACAAAAAATATACAACAATTAGATAGAAAGCTATAGTTAAGTCTGCTCGACTGTGAGATACCCGCTTGCTCATTTTTATTAAAAGCAAGGGAGTGCGGTATAATTCCTATAATATACCAAATTAATATACAGAAAATAAATATGGTTGGTAGCCATATTAAGTATAATGATATACTATTAAATACAAAGCTATAGCCGAGTGGGCTCGACTGTGAGTTACTCGCTTATTCCAAGAATATACCAAATCAATATACCGAAAACTAGAAATAATATTGCCGCAGCCAATTTTAGTATAAAAATATACTATTTTATTTCTACACTTTTACACCCCTTCTGCCTGTTATATTGATTTTGATTTCGTGTAATCACAAAGTTATAATTACATTCTATCTGTGGTAGTTATACACACACGTAATAAAACAATACGAATTGCAGCTTAGCGTCCGATTTATTCTGCTGCTCGATCAAGACTGACCGTATAGCTTAATTATGTATAACATAGAATGTGAAATAGAATGAGAGGAATGATAAAGAGAGCCAATATCGAGAGAGAGTTCGGATAGCCGAGAGAGCGTCACGTTAATATATATGTGTGTGTAGGCACACGTCCTACTACAACTCGGCCATCCTGCGAACTAGATCTCCTGATCTTGACTTTACAAAGAATAATTATTTTCAGTCTTATGTCTATATAAATATAAATAAATCTTATTTTCTACATTTACTATTATTTTGTTTATTAATTGCACATTTACTTAATAGTATATCATTTTTACTTATTATTCATTTCTTTCTTTTATATTTATTTCCAAGCCATGGTCTTATGTTTTGTATACTCCAAACGCCCTTGTAAGGATTTCGCGAAACTTGAAAATTTTCTACATCTTTAATTAGGAATCTATCATTTCGCATAACTTTCGCAATCACGTATGGCCCTTTGTTTTTTGGAATCAGTTTTCTGGCAGCTCCTACTGTTGCGTCAAAATTTTTGACCATTACATAGTCCCCTTTTTTGTACTTTTTACCTTCTCTCTTGCTTTTGTTGTAATATGTTTCATTGTAATTTTGTGCCTTTCTTTGCACCTCCTTTGCTTTACTTCTGATGAGTTTTAAATCTCTCGTGTCACTTACTGTATCCATCTCTTCTAGTTTTTCTCTAAGTTCGTCTTTAATGTTACCCTTTTGATTTATTCCAAACAACATTTTGCTAGGAGCCTGTTTTATGCTTCGATGTATGGTGTTGTTTAGTGCATATTCGACCGTCTCTATTATCGAATCCCAATGAATCCCTTTTTCTGGTTCTGAAAGCTTTGCTAACATTGGCCCAATGCTCCTGTTTATTCTTTCTACTTGGCCGTTTGCCTGTGGCGAACCTGTGGCAATTTTCATGTGTTTAATATTGTATTCATTCATAAAATCTTCAAATTCGGTAGATGTGAAACAGCTGCCTCTGTCGGATACGATGCATTTTGGTCTACTGTATGCTCTAAAGTAATCCTTCAGTGCTTTAACTACTTCTTTGGTCTTCGTAGTCTTTGTTGTGTATAATCTCACAAACTTTGTAAACCCATCTATAATTAAAAATATGTGTTTATTTGCTCTATTAGCTGCTACTGGCCCATAATGATCGATGTGTAATAATTCAAAAGGTCGATCTCCTTTCGGTATACTATGTAAAAATCCCTCTGTCTTTCCGGATTTTGGAGAAAATGCGATACATTTAAGACAATTTTCTATGTGTCTAGAACATTTTTCTTTAAGATTCGCAATCCAATACGATTTTGAAATGATGTCCATCATTTTGTCCCTACCTATGTGTCCAAGCTCATTGTGATATTTGTGTAAAACTTGATCCTCCATGTCTACAGGTACATAGAAAAGTAGTCGATTGTCATTGGTTTTTCTGTATACGATTCCGTTTCTCATTTCAAATAGTTTGTCCTCGGTATGTTCTAAACGTTTACTGATTTTCTGAATATTTGCATCTTTCGTCTGACAAATCACTAAATTGTCTTCAAAACTGGTCGTCTCTACTATCAAAATGTTTGTACACCTACTCAAAGCGTCTACGTGCTGCATTTTTTCGCCACCCCTATGAATAAGTTTGCAGTCGTAGTTTTGCAATTCCAGCGCCCACCTGGCTATTCTAGGATTTAAATCAATTTTGCTAAGTGTAAGAATTAGTGAGTTGCAATCCGTAACAATATTAAATGGTTTTCCGTGTAAATAAATTCGAAATCTGCGAAGAGCATAAATGATTGCTAGTGCTTCTAGTTCAAAACTGTGATATTTACTCTCTTGTTCTGTAGTTCTTTTTGAGAAGTAAAATATCGGGTGCAATTTTCCATCATCTTTCTTTTGTAATAAAACTGCTCCAAAACCGTGAGAGCTTGCGTCACAATGTAGTTCGATTTCATCTTTATGACTATATATAGCTAACACCGGTGCTTCTATCAGTTTTTCTTTAAGCATTAAAAAGCATTCCAACTCGTTTTTACCAAATACAAATATAGTGTCTTTTCTCAAAAGATCATAAAGAGGTTTAGCTAAAACGGAAAAATTTTGTATGAAACGCCGGAAATAAGAACATAAACCTAAAAAACTGTGCACTGCATGAGCTTTGTCTGGAATCGGGAAATTTTTTACTGCTTCAATACCTTTCTCATCCGCTTGTATACCTTCCTTTGTTATCAGAAATCCTAAATATTTTATGCTTGATCTTAAAAATTCGCATTTATCCATCCTTAATTCTAATCTATTTTGAACCAGCCTATGTAACACTTCTTGTAACGTATTTAAATGCTCTTCCATATCTTTGCTCGCAATCATAATGTCATCCATATATATTATTACTTTATCTTGCCTAATTAAGTCATCGGAAATTTTATTCATAAATCTTTGAAACACTGCTGATGCATTTTTGATCCCCATGGGCATCCTTTTAAATTCAAATTGTCCTAAAGGAGTGACAAATGATGTATATTTGATTGAAGTTTCTTCTACGTAAACATGGAAGTAGCCATTTTTTAAGTCTAATTTTGTGAATATTGCTTTGTTTACTAATTTGTCTAGCAAGTCATCAATTAAAGGTAGTGGATAGTTGTCCTTTATTAATACTTTGTTTAGTTTCCGAAAATCTATACATAAACGTAAATCTCCTGTCTTCTTTTTAACTAATACAATTGGCGAGGCAAACTGTGAGTCACTCGGTCTTATTATCCCGTTTTCCATATACTCATCTAACATCTTCAGAAGTTTTTCTTTTTCAGTGTATGACAATCGTCTAGGCGAACAACTGAAAGGCTTATCATCGCTTAATGATATTTTCATTTCGCATCTAATCATTGGAACATCTGGCCCTTTAGTCTTTACATATGTGTCCTCGAACATCTTTACAAATTGACACCGTGTTGTAAAATCTATATCTTCTCCATAATTATAAACTTGTTCTTGACCTTCTACAATCTGAATATTGAACATGTCTTTGTCAAAACTATCTACCAATTCCGGCTCATCATATCGTTTTATATGCAGTCTATCGTAATCTTGTTGTCTAATATGCTTAATTATATTTTGCCTGTTTTCCGTTGATAAATCTTTTTCGCTCTTAACTATTTTATTATCCGTAGAAACTCCTGGATTCCTTTTTACAATTTCCGCTTCAGCTAATAATTCCATAACAGTTTTTTCATTTAATTTATCGCCCTTTATAAATTGATCGTCTAACAGTTGAGATTCGGCATCAATATCATCTAACAGTTCTGATTTAGCATAAACATTTCCTAACAGTTGTGATTCACTATCATCGTCTCTTAATAATTGTGATTTAGCATAATTATCTCCTAACAGTTGTGATTTATCATAAACATTTCCTAACAGTTGTGATTCATTGTTCATTCTGTTATCGTTAACAGGATGTGTCTCTAACAGTTGTTGCTTAACAGTCGCAGTCGGTCCCTTAAAAGTTTCATTGCTTAACATCGGACAGTTAACAGTTTCTGTTCTTAACAGTGGTTGCAAACTAGTGTTTATAGGGGTTTCTGTTTTCCGTTGACTAACCATACGTGATTGTTCAGAATTCTTTGCGCCATTTCCTTTTCTTATAACATCAAAATATTTCAGGATCTCTAAATTGAAATTTATGCCGCATGTATGCATGAAATCCCGACCCAACACTGCTTCATAACTCATAGACTCATCGTCGACTATTATTAATTCAAAATTAAATCTTATTCTTTTTTTCAATACAAAACAAGATACTTTTCCAAATGTATTCAATTTACTCTTGTTAATTCCGACGTAGAGATTATTAACTGGTTTATCTAGTGGTATATTTGAAGGAAATAATGATTTCTTTAAAAATGAAATGGGGCTCCCCGAGTCTATGAGGCATTTTGCAGTGATAAACAAATTAGGTTGGCTTGAAAAATAAATATTAAAGTGTCTTACATAACTGTTGTCGAACCCGGTGCTTTTGCTGAGTACACCAACACTCTTCTTCTTTTTGCATTCTGCTATGAAATGGCCCATCTCTCCGCAAGCATAACATGATCCAGGCTCCCTTTTCCGCTTGCGGCATTCCTTGACAAGATGACCCCTGGAGTTGCAGTTGTGGCATCGCTTGTCGTTGTACTCCGTCGTCGTCTTAGTACCTCCCATCGCACCGTACTTCGGAAGGCGTATGTGTGCAAAGGCTTGTAATATCTGCTCTGGATCCCCAAATCTTTGAATGCGCGACTGGTTGCGCAAGTTCAGCGACGGTATACCTTCGATGATTTGTTCCAAAAGCTCATCGTTGTCCACCTTAATTGATTGTGCTAAAACGATCTTTTCCTCGAAGTAAGTTGCAAAACGCTCATTCTGTTGCCATTTCCGTTGTTCAAACTTTCGTCGTAGTTCTGCCTTCGAAGCTCCAGTGCCGAATGCTAATATCAAATGATCACAAAGCGTTTGAAAAGGCTCACGCAAGCGAGTTGAATTTGCATGAAGCCAGTGCTGAGCGTTTCCCTTTAATTTCAAGGCCAATAGCATCCGAAGCGACTCCTCATCAAGTTTACACATGGCTCCGACGCTTTTGAGTTGGCTTATCCAAATGCGTGCACATGATTCTCCGTCGAACTCCAGCGTAGCTTCCTTTGCGAGTGCGAGCGAGACCGCTGATTCACATTTTACTTCGTTTAGCTCATTCTTTTCTTCTCCAGTACTGCCCGCTACATTTCCAGTGTTGCCCATAGCTTGCAATACAGAACTGCTGATGTTGTTGTTGTCGTTGCTGTCGCCCAAATTCGCGACTTCTGACGCCGAACGTCGCGCAGCTGTGCTCAAATCGAGTAAGTGTGTGGCGCCGTTGTTGTTGGTGTCGATCCCGTTGCTGTTGTTGTTGTCGCCGAAATTCGCGACTTCTGGCGCCGAACGCTGTGCAGCTGCGCGCAAAAACTGTGTGGCGCCGTTGCTGTTGTTGTTTATTTCTGTTGTAGACATCTGATGTGCAGCTGCGTTGTTCTGCGAATTTCGCAATTCCTCTTTGCTTAAACGTAATTCTTCTTGCAGCTTTTGAATTGTGTTTTGCAAATCCTGGTGAATACTCTCTCCTAGTTCAGAATTTTCGCGAACATTTTGAGTCTGATCATGACGCTCGTTGTTGTTGTGCAATTCCTTTTCTTGGTCAGACAAAATATTGGCCAAACTTAATAAATCGTTGCTTCCTGATGGTACTTCTTCAAACATCTCTGGTGAAACATCGAGCAATCGTTTTATTAATTTCGCCTTATTGCCCGTCGAGGGCAAACATAGCGCTGTTAGCCACTTCTTTAAATGTGCCGTAGTGTATTTATTAAATGTAGACGTGTTCATATTTTTTTTTAGTCGATCCCACTTCTGAATTTGTGGTAGTTATACACACACGTAATAAAACAATACGAATTGCAGCTTAGCGTCCGATTTATTCTGCTGCTCGATCAAGACTGACCGTATAGCTTAATTATGTATAACATAGAATGTGAAATAGAATGAGAGGAATGATAAAGAGAGCCAATATCGAGAGAGAGTTCGGATAGCCGAGAGAGCGTCACGTTAATATATATGTGTGTATGTGTGTGTAGGCACACGTCCTACTACATATCCTTGGAATAGGTTTAAAAATAAATTTTATATACAGATTATAAATGTTCAATAAAAGTAAATACATTTGATTACTACTATTTGAATTTTTTAAGATTATTCGTCTTTATGATAGACGCGCATGACTATAGAGTCTCGACTTTTGACGCTAATCAAGAATATTATATATGTATATATTTACTTTCTGCCTCTTAGATCCATATACTTTCGACAGTTATTATATTAATAATATCCTTTTACGCTATGGCTATCGAGTATGCAAAATACAGATTCATTTTTAAAATAAAACAAGTAAGAAAGCTACAGTTGAATGTGCTCGACTGTACGATACCCGCCACCTATTTTCAATAAAAGCACAATATTGCGGTATTGTTCTTAAAATATACCCAAATAGTAGTCCATAAAAATACTATGAGTGAGTATTCCAAATGGTATGGTTCAAAACTATTTCTTTAATAACTTTGGCAATTTTTATCTGATCGCAAGCAAACTTTGAGGAATTACAAACCCTGTAGTTATTATTGAATATAATAAAATTCGCGACTCTAGCTTTATCGCTTGTTATTCAAGTTTTGTCAATTTGTGAAAGCGGAAGTGGGCGCGGCAAAAATTCGAAACAAACTTGATCTGCCTGCAAACATAAAAAGTGATGTCGAAAATTTATAGCTTTATATCTTATAGTCTCTGAGATGTAAGTGTTCATACGGAGAGACGGACACAGTTATATCGTCTCGGCTGTTGACGCTGATCAATAATATATTATATAATATATAGGCTCAGAGATGCCTCATTATGCATGTTACTTACATTTCCTGCCGGCACAAAGTTATAATATATGTTATGTACTTTTACGCTATGAGTAGCGGGTATAAAAAAGAAATTTTAAATACAAAAGTCTATTTTACCTGAAAAATTAATCATAGCTAACAGATTGAGAAAGAAAATTTAAATAAAATACAAAACGTACACAAGTTTTGTATTAATTACTCATTAATTTGAACAGTTGACCATGTAAAATGTTTGTTTGATACATTTACTCTCGGTTCACAGTAATAATATGCTATGTACGCTATGTTCAGCGTACATACATGTGTATGTATTTATATGTATGCTTCGTATGAATTGCTTATTAATTGAAAGAGATTGTGATGTAAATGTAAAATGCGTTGGTGGACATAAATGTATAAGTTGTTCAATCTAAAGAGTTTTATTTATCAAATCCTATGTATGTAGATAATTTAAAAATTAATTAAAATACTTAATATTTTATCTTGGTGTGTGAATAAAAATTTGATTTCTGCTCTAATTAGCGGTTTGCTCAGTAAACACAACTTTTGTTTCTTTAAGAAAATAGATTAGAAAAATTAAAATGAAAAATTACATATATGTAATTCATGTGCGCTTTGTGCTTTAATAGATAGATTATATGGTTATAATAAACAAGTTTAAACTGAATTCTTATAAATAAAATAATTTCTCTGCAAGAGTAGCCGATGTATTACGCTGAACGCTTTGACCAATCAAGTAAGCCATCTTATGAGCGTACTGAAAAACGAAAAAACAAATTAAATTAACTTATTAATAAGTTTAACAATGAAATATCGGAAGCTTTCATGACTTGCCATGCAGCACGCTGGAATGCAAACAGTTCCAGGCCAATTATAATATAAAAAGCATAGCTTGTAGCTTAATTTTTGTATTATATCTGGTCCGTAATTCGAATCGTCTCGTAGCACAACGAAATGAGTTGGGCTTACAGTTCCTTGTCGGACCGATTGGGAAACCAAGAAGAAATCATACATTTGAGCTCGTGTTATGCCCTTGTCAACTACGGTTCCCGGCGATGGATTTGTATAATTGTTGTTACTTCCCTGAAAATAGTCAGAATGAAAGGCTTCGAAATTTTATGCTAACTTACGTTATTCAATTATTACCGTAAAGAATCGCGTATTTATACGCTTCTGGACAACTATAAACGTTATTTTTATATTTTTGCCACTAATAGCCTCGAATTGGGGAATCTCAAACATGGAGCATAGATTTAATTGACCATCCCAACGCCATCTCTGAAAGATGTGAAGGATAATAATAATAAGTAACTTCTGAATTTTATCTCATATTTCGTGTAGAAGACTTTGGAGAATAAGATATTTTGATGCTTCTACCCTAATACCTGTAAATTATAACACTGTCCGGAAGGTAACCATTGCGCCGCTTATAGCTCTTCAGAGCACACTCAAAAGCCGAAGTTAGACCATTAACCAACTCTTCTCGTTTGGTTTGCACAACCGCCTTGCTATACCACTGCGTATAGGTTGCGTTTAACGAAGCGACAAATGCTAATATATTTGTAGAATATTAATAAATGTGTATAAACTAATTATTTAACTATACTTACCCGCTACAGAGCTGCTCTTTTGGCTGGGATCATGATACGAATCGATGCCACAAATCATTACTTTTTTGAATGGAATTTTCACAGACCACAAGGAACCGCCCAATTTGCAGTTCATTTGTAATATAATCTTTTGGACTATCGAGCGATTCTTGCCATCATTCAACAATGTTCTGGCGTTGATTATCTATAATTAAACATTGTAATTACTAATAAGAAGCACACAGGATGTGTGCTATTTTACCTGTGAGGCGACAGGTAATTCAGCACAACAAATCTTTTTAATCGCCGAGTATCTGTCGTCTCTGCTGGTGGGACAAATACAAACAACTATTTGAGTTTCACTGACGATGTTGCGACGTAGAGCATCCACATAAGAGTCTATGCGATCCTGATCCAATGTCAATGTCTTTGGTTTATTTATGCGCATACCAAATGCGGCACAACATGTCTCCATATGTTTCATGAATGAATTGCAAGCCCTGAAATCGTTTTTGTGATATATCAAAAGCCAATTATCTATGTGAACAACATCGAGTAATTCACTGTTGGTTGCATCTCGCGAAAAATCAGCATTTGGACCGGCGGATACGGTTTTATTTGCAAAATATATTTGTTCGTCAAGAAGTTTGCGGCCAACGACGCTGACGTTGTTATTGGCTAGTGTCAATCCCCAATTGGCAAGAATTTGCTTTGCCTCGACATTTGTATTCACATTTTTCACGTACTTCTCTAAAGCCAAGATCCGTTGATTTGGCGTAACTCGCGTAACTGCTGCAATGTCGCGCAAAAGTTTTTTATCAGCACGAATATCATCATGGATGCCAGTGAAATAGCATAGTTCGGGTATTAAAGAATAACGTATTTCATCTTCATTTTTTTCATATTTCTGTTGTTTTTTGCTTATCAATAACGGCTGTTTGATGTCTTTGATATTAATATTGTGATGTGTCTTGTAATATTCGATATAACTGCAAGATCCGTTGCGTGTTTCAAACATCGATTGTGGATTTTCAGTAAAGCAAATATCATCAATTCTATATGTACGATTATTATATCTGGTAATAATAATGCTACCCAATAAATACATTTTCGCCTGCTCTTGAAAGCAACTCTTATTTTGCAGATAGATGTCAACGAGCTCTTCCAACACGGTCCTTTGGCATAGCAATCGGTGCGATACATCACAGCAAAGCATCAAACCGCCATCGTATTCGTCGACAGCTGTCACATATCCAGGCCATACTTCCAATTTTGCAATAGGTATTATTTTTGGTTGTGTGGGATCAAAGTTTTTGCGATCGAATTTCACATACTTGAGCGTACGCATAATGCGATCAAAAAGAATGTTGTAGAGTTGAATGCAGTCCTTGAGGGACTCTTTCTTCTTGAATAGCAAACGTATTTCGATTTCACCATTTTCCGCAGTTTTGGTAACAAAAGTTGTCAATTCTTCTTTGAGCAAAATTGGTAAATATAATAAGCAACCATCAAAGGTCTTTGTGCCGCCAAATTTATCCTTATGCTCGTTTAAGTATTTGATCCTTAAGTGGATTGAATCGACATTGGGATTAAAGCGGACTTCGTACAAATAGACTCCCTTGCTGGGATCAGAGTTAAGGCAAATGTAATTGGTTGACACATTAATCTGGTTGCCTGTGAAAAGCAGAAGTATAATGTTAACTAACGCGAATAAAGATTAAAATAAAAAGGTCATCTTAACGGTAAAGAAAAATTGTTAATTAATTAATAATTAATTAATACGCATAAAAAAAACTAAAATTGCAAATGTAATAAAAAAAGTTATACCTTTTACGCCATAAATTTGATTTGGTAAAAATAATCCTGGCTTGGTAATGCAAGTCTTAGCATCGGCCACTAAGTTTTGATTGTGATCTGAACCTGATTTTTCCACAGACACTTCGAATTTGCTTGAAGTCGCACCCATGTCAATTCCCTCATAGGATCCTGAGGTATTTATACTCTCCACAGGCTGAATTCCTCCGGCCATAATTGTTTGCATAAAATGGCCACGACCGCGCCCACGTCCAACTGAGATGTTGATTTGATTGCGATCAGATAAAAATTGTGGGAGGTATTAAATAAATACTTTTGTGTGGGCATTATTATATAATAAAATGAATTATGAATTGAATATAATTTTTGTAATAACATTGCTAAAAAATTGCAAATAAAAAGTTATACCTTTTACGCCATAAATTTGATTTGGCAAAAATAATCCCGGCTTGGTAATGCAAGTCTTAGCATCGGCCACTAAGTTTTGATTGTGATCTGAACCTGATTTTTCCACAGACACTTCGAATTTGCTTGAAGTCGCACCCATGTCAATTCCCTCAGAGGATCCTATGGTATTTATGCTCTCCACAGGCTGAATTCCTCCGGCCATAATTGTTTGCAAAAAATGGCCACGACCGCGCCCACGTCCAACTGAGATGTTGACATTTTGAAAAGATGTTGCTAATTCGCTGGCGACATTGTCCCTGGCAACACGCCGATACTCGCCGCTTGATAGCGATTGATTAGCATCCAAGCCGCTATCCTTAATTTGATCGCCAATACTAGCCGAAATTTCGGAAGGCTCATCTTTTTTTTTGAACAAAGACAATAAGCTGCCACGACCAGACATGTTCTATACATGCAAAACAAAAACAAAAATATGAATTACTTCGACAATTGTCAATAAGAATAACTTACGGACACACACTATCTTCACTTTTGTATTTTCTCACTCTATTTTGCTTTTCTGCTTTTGCTTTTATGTACACATGTAGAAATTCCTCTACAAATTATATAGTTAGTTTTCCTTCGATTTACAAAATGGCGGCAAGCCACGATATTTTTGCGTAGTGAGAATGACAAAATGCAATTACAATGTTTACCAAAAGCACATGTGCGTGTTTTCATGAACAAACTGGTAATTGAATAATAAACTTAGATTTACCTACATATTTTGCTACATGTAAATATTACTATACAAAATTTTTCTTACCGTACGAAATAAGTGTGATGTAATCTGCTTTAATAGTACTTTTGCTTTATTTTTTTTTTACAAATCGTAATAAAAATTATTCTCGTATGTTATTCTCGAACAACAAATCGGAACTGATTGTTTTCTGAAATGAAAGCTTCAAACTGTTTTATTTGTTACAGTGTGACCACTATCAATATTTTTGAAACATACATTTTTACACCGATTATTGTGACGAACACCACGAGGTTCTACTCCTCTAAGCCTACTCTGTCTAGCTGGCTCAGTTCAGGGCTGGGGTGGGTCTTTGGCTTCGACTGGGTAGTAAGTCATCATAAATTAAAGTGTAGACAGAGTGTAATACTAGGGGAGAGGGACAGTACTCATTTCGCATCAACCTTAACGTTCGCATATCCAGTGCCCAATCAAAATTAAAAGTTTAACACATCATTGTTTTCTTCTCCATGTTATACAGTATTTTAATAAACATACTTCATTTTGTTTATAAAAATTATCTCTAGTTAACAATAGTGCTTGATTTATTGAACTTTTATTTATCGTTACGTTAATTTGTTTTACTTAAACGGTTGTCTTCATGACTTAATAATACGAAAGATAGAAAACCAACACGGAACACACGGAATTGAGAACCTCACAATCACAACCCCAATCAACTATGTATACAGACACGGCTATGCCGTACTTACGCACTTTCCATCGATGTTAGCAGGCCTGATAACTGATGAATCCGTCGTAGCATATATGAATGTTGATGATAGCTGTTAAAGATGATAAAGGGTTATGGTTATCAGGCTATCAATCCCTATGTACCCCATGTTGGCTGTATAAAAAGTCGAAAAAAATGAGTTAGTCGATTTTGACAAGTACTAAATACAAATTCAATTTAATTTTTCAGTTTTTCCAAACCATGTTGGCACTCTTAGTGCATTTTATGAACGAAAACAATCCAATGCAGATGGTACTGGCGTGTTTTGTGGGGAGCCGTAGATCTCTCGCCGGAAGATCTACGCTCCTTTGAACGTCTCTAGTATCGCCTTCGCTGAGCCGCTATCGAATACCGTTTGATAATCTGCAGCGAAGATTCGCTGCCGCAAGATTATTGCCTTATTCTCGCTCTAGCTGGCTGTTCGCCGCCTTCACCAATACTCCCTTAGGCTTGCAGGTTGGGGTGAAGATCCGCCTGCGCTTCGCATGTGGCACCTGTTCAACAGGGGGGGAAGGCGAGGACTGCAATGTGCAACACCTATTACACTCTATGGAGGGTCTAGCGTGTGCAATTGCCAGCGGTATGACCAATAAGCTGCATAAAATAACATTTTTACCGCAAGGTCTAATCAGATTGACACTACTTACCAATCAGTGGCAAAGAGAAAATTTAGCAATTCTAAATTCTCCAATAGAGACGGCCACTCCAGGTTGGGACAAAACAAAATCTTGAATGCCCAAAAGTGTTGGCATTCCTTTCTTGGTTGCAGTATTATTTTATATTTATTTTTGCAATTTTTCTTTGCAAATTTTGGTCTGAGGTAATACGTATGTTCTCAGTGAAAAAAAGTGCAAAAGTGAAGATGGCTGCCCTTAGTGAGTGCTCAAAGCATCTCTGTGTGGATCAATGCACTACTCCCCGTTCGATAGACTCAACCGTTGAGCTATGCTAAGTGGAGTTGCCAACTTTATTAAGGCTTTGGCGCATCACCTGATGCTTTGATTTGTGACAATCAGATGTTTATTTTTTTTTTTGCAACTTTAATTTAGACAACTACCTCACATTATATATACCAAAACACAGAAACATTATTTCCAAAAAGGAAACATGTTGTGTGTTTGTCAACAACATTTTTTCACACTATTCCAGTACAAGTCCCACAGAATCTCCGTTAAAATGTAGAAAATCTCAAGCAACATTATTTATTTTGATACAACCCAAGTCAATGGAAATGTGCAGAAATCATTATGATCCTTAAGCCAAACAAGCCAGAAGCTGAACTATCATCCTACCGTCCCATTAGTCTGTTGACAATATTCTCGAAAGTATTTGAAAAAATACTACTTAAGAGGATGTTGCCAATTTTGGACGAACTTGCCATCATTCCTAAATATCAATTCGGATTTAGAAGAGGCCACGGCATCACTGAACAATGTCACAGGGTTATTAATGAAATTGTATATGCACTTGAGAAGAAAAAAATCTGTACTGGTACGTTTCTTGATGTTCAACAAGCGTTTGATCGTGTTTGGCACAATGGGTTGCTCATCACGATAAAGAATTGGCTACCTGTCCCATACTATCTATTACTGAGATCCTACTTGTCGAAGAGATGCTTCTACGTTCAGCAGAGAAATGATACGTCAACACTATTTCTCATAAACGCAGGCGTTCCTCAAGGGAGTGTACTGGGACTAGAGGTGGGCACGGGCCGGGCTTTTTTTCGTGGCCCGTGCCCACGTGAGGCATGTCTTAGACGTTGCTTAGCAGATGGCGATCTGTGGAATTGCCACTCTCGACGTAAGCGTCGCTTTTCGAGGACGAGCTGCTTTGTAGATTTGTCTTCTTTCGATTGCTTTGTGTATTTACGGTTTGAGGTGTTGAAGCTTGGGCTGCAGAGACAAGTACAGACTCCAGTGAATTAACAAAGCTGTCTACGTCGGCTTCATTATTGAGATGGGGACTTAGCTCAATGTGTGAGCTTATATACTTTCTATACTTAATCCAATTAGTTTTCTGTGTGGTCAATTTTAGTGATTGTTCCAATGTTCCTGGATGCCGGAGTAGAATAAACAGTATAGGCGAGTGGTCAGATGAAAGATCCGAAAGGCATTCGGCGCTTATCAGATTTTTTTGAATGTTTTTGGTAATCGCAAAGTCTATTAAATCGGGCAGTTTATTTGGGTCTGCCGGCTAGTATGTTGGTGTGCCAGGAGAAACATAGTCGAGCTTGTTCTTGGCGTTGATAATGGCATTGTAGAGCTGCTTTCCTTTTGGAGTCACGAGACGAGATCCCCAGTGTGTGTGCTTGGCATTGTAGTCTCCTGCTGCTATGAAGTGGTCTCCTAGTGAGTTGAAAAACTGCATAAACTCATCTTCAGCTATAGTGAAGCGAGGGGGGCAGTATACGGCGGCTAGTGTAAGTTCGTTGCCGGTATTTAGTTTTATATTTATAGATGTGGCCTGTAGGTTGTTTTTAGCAAATTTGTTATGATAGTAGTGCTTAATACGGCTTCTGATTAGAATTCCAGTCCCACCATGTGCTTTACCGTCTGGATGATTTGTTCCGTAGAAAGTATATCCTCGTAGATGAAAATTGTATTTGTTTGTAAGGTGTGTTTCTGAAAGCAGCATTACGTCGATTTGATTGTCGAGTAGGAATTGAGCTAACTCAAGTTTATGCTGTGAAACGCCGTTAGCGTTCCACGTAGAGATCCGTATGGGAGTCATTATTTGGATTGTTGTGAAACCAGCATTTGAATCAATAGATTTTGGTTTCGCATTAAATCTTGCATAGTTGTGCGCATGAATGACATAAATTCTGTAAGGCTTTGTTGTAAGCTGCATATCATAGCTTCGAAGTTGCTTTTTGGCTGCTCCGGCGATTGATGTTGCTGAGCCATGTTCGGTGCTTGGTGTGCTGATTGCAGAAATGACCTTTTTGAGGCAGGGATAGCCGGTCCTGATTTTAAAGCGCTTGCGTATGTCACACTTTTGTCAGAGTTAATAGGTCCTAGTGAGGATCTGGCTGCAGTCGAGAAGAAGACTTCAGGGTTTGATCTGGAGACTTTCAACGTTTTATTTTGGGTGCGGGCGGTAATTCCTTTTTGATGGATGCGGCTTTTGAGATCCTTATAAACTGGGCAACCTCTATAGTTAGCAGTGTGAACATAAAAAGTGATGTCGAAAATTTATAGCTTTATCTCTTATAGTCTCTGAGATGTAAGTGTTCATACGGAGAGACGGACACAGTTATATCGTCTCGGCTGTTGACGCTGATCAATAATATATTATATAATATATAGGCTCAGAGATGCCTCATTATGCATGTTACTTACATTTCCTGCCGGCACAAAGTTATAATATATGTTATGTACTTTTACGCTATGAGTAGCGGGTATAAAAAAGAAATTTTAAATACAAAAGTCGATTTTACCTGAAAAATTAATCATAGCTAACAGATTGAGAAAGAAAATTTAAATAAAATACAAAACGTACACAAGTTTTGTATTAATTACTCATTAATTTGAACAGATGACCATGTAAAATGTTTGTTTGATACATTTACTCTCGGTTCACAGTAATAATATGCTATGTACGCTATGTTCAGCGTACATACATGTGTATGCTTCGTATGAATTGCTTATTAATTGAAAGAGATTGTGATGTAAATGTAAAATGCGTTGGTGGACATTAATGTATAAGTTGTTCAATCTAAAGAGTTTTATTTATCAAATCCTATGTATGTAGATAATTTAAAAATTTATTAAAATACTTAATATTTTATCTTGGTGTGTGAATAAAAATTTGATTTCTGTTCTAATTAGCGGTTTGCGCAGTAAACACAATTTTTGTTTGTTTAAGAAAATAGATTAGAAAAATTAAAATGAAAATGAAAAATTACATATGTAATTCATGTGCGCTTTGTGCTTTAATAGATATATTATATGGTTATGATAAACGTTTATTGATTAGATCTTATAAATAAAATAATTTCTCTGCAAGAGTAGCCGATGTATTACGCTGAACGCTTTGACCAATCAAGTAAGCCATCTTATGAGCGTACTGAAAAACGAAAAAACAAATTAATAAGTTTAACAATGAAATATCGGAAGCTTTCATGACTTGCCATGCAGCACGCTGGAATGCAAACAGTTCCAGGCCAATTATAATATAAAAAGCATAGCTTGTAGCTTAATTTTTGTATTATATCTGGTCCGTAATTCGAATCGTCTCGTAGCACAACGAAATGAGTTGGGCTTACAGTTCCTTGTCGGACCGATTGGGAAACCAAGAAGAAATCATACATTTGAGCTCGTGTTATGCCCTTGTCAACTACGGTTCCCGGCGATGGATTTGTATAATTGTTGTTACTTCCCTGAAAATAGTCAGAATGAAAGGCTTCGAAATTTTATGCTAACTTACGTTATTCAATTATTACCGTAAAGAATCGCGTATTTATACGCTTCTGGACAACTATAAACGTTATTTTTATATTTTTGCCACTAATAGCCTCGAATTGGGGAATCTCAAACATGGAGCATAGATTTAATTGACCATCCCCAACGCCATCTCTGAAAGATGTGAAGGATAATAATAATAAGTAACTTCTGAATTTTATCTCATATTTCGTGTAGAAGACTTTGGAGAATAAGATATTTTGATGCTTCTACCCTAATACCTGTAAATTATAACACTGTCCGGAAGGTAACCATTGCGCCGCTTATAGCTCTTCAGAGCACACTCAAAAGCCGAAGTTAGACCATTAACCAACTCTTCTCGTTTGGTTTGCACAACCGCCTTGCTATACCACTGCGTATAGGTTGCGTTTAACGAAGCGACAAATGCTAATATATTTGTAGAATATTAATAAATGTGTATAAACTAATTATTTAACTATACTTACCCGCTACAGAGCTGCTCTTTTGGCTGGGATCATGATACGAATCGATGCCACAAATCATTACTTTTTTGAATGGAATTTTCACAGACCACAAGGAACCGCCCAATTTGCAGTTCATTTGTAATATAATCTTTTGGACTATCGAGCGATTCTTGCCATCATTCAACAATGTTCTGGCGTTGATTATCTATAATTAAACATTGTAATTACTAATAAGAAGCACACAGGATGTGTGCTATTTTACCTGTGAGGCGACAGGTAATTCAGCACAACAAATCTTTTTAATCGCCGAGTATCTGTCGTCTCTGCTGGTGGGACAAATACAAACAACTATTTGAGTTTCACTGACGATGTTGCGACGTAGAGCATCCACATAAGAGTCTATGCGATCCTGATCCAATGTCAATGTCTTTGGTTTATTTATGCGCATACCAAATGCGGCACAACATGTCTCCATATGTTTCATGAATGAATTGCAAGCCCTGAAATCGTTTTTGTGATATATCAAAAGCCAATTATCTATGTGAACAACATCGAGTAATTCACTGTTGGTTGCATCTCGCGAAAAATCAGCATTTGGACCGGCGGATACGGTTTTATTTGCAAAATATATTTGTTCGTCAAGAAGTTTGCGGCCAACGACGCTGACGTTGTTATTGGCTAGTGTCAATCCCCAATTGGCAAGAATTTGCTTTGCCTCGACATTTGTATTCACATTTTTCACGTACTTCTCTAAAGCCAAGATCCGTTGATTTGGCGTAACTCGCGTAACTGCTGCAATGTCGCGCAAAAGTTTTTTATCAGCACGAATATCATCATGGATGCCAGTGAAATAGCATAGTTCGGGTATTAAAGAATAACGTATTTCATCTTCATTTTTTTCATATTTCTGTTGTTTTTTGCTTATCAATAACGGCTGTTTGATGTCTTTGATATTAATATTGTGATGTGTCTTGTAATATTCGATATAACTGCAAGATCCGTTGCGTGTTTCAAACATCGATTGTGGATTTTCAGTAAAGCAAATATCATCAATTCTATATGTACGATTATTATATCTGGTAATAATAATGCTACCCAATAAATACATTTTCGCCTGCTCTTGAAAGCAACTCTTATTTTGCAGATAGATGTCAACGAGCTCTTCCAACACGGTCCTTTGGCATAGCAATCGGTGCGATACATCACAGCAAAGCATCAAACCGCCATCGTATTCGTCGACAGCTGTCACATATCCAGGCCATACTTCCAATTTTGCAATAGGTATTATTTTTGGTTGTGTGGGATCAAAGTTTTTGCGATCGAATTTCACATACTTGAGCGTACGCATAATGCGATCAAAAAGAATGTTGTAGAGTTGAATGCAGTCCTTGAGGGACTCTTTCTTCTTGAATAGCAAACGTATTTCGATTTCACCATTTTCCGCAGTTTTGGTAACAAAAGTTGTCAATTCTTCTTTGAGCAAAATTGGTAAATATAATAAGCAACCATCAAAGGTCTTTGTGCCGCCAAATTTATCCTTATGCTCGTTTAAGTATTTGATCCTTAAGTGGATTGAATCGACATTGGGATTAAAGCGGACTTCGTACAAATAGACTCCCTTGCTGGGATCAGAGTTAAGGCAAATGTAATTGGTTGACACATTAATCTGGTTGCCTGTGAAAAGCAGAAGTATAATGTTAACTAACGCGAATAAAGATTAAAATAAAAAGGTCATCTTAACGGTAAAGAAAAATTGTTAATTAATTAATAATTAGTTTGCTAAGAGTACGCATAAATATAAAAACTAAAATTGATTTAAATGTATTTTTTATACCAAATAAAAAGTTATACCTTTTACGCCATAAATTTGATTTGGTAAAAATAATCCTGGCTTGGTAATGCAAGTCTTAGCATCGGCCACTAAGTTTTGATTGTGATCTGAACCTGATTTTTCCACAGACACTTCGAATTTGCTTGAAGTCGCACCCATGTCAATTCCCTCATAGGATCCTGTGGTATTTATACTCTCCACAGGCTGAATTCCTCCGGCCATAATTGTTTGCATAAAATGGCCACGACCGCGCCCACGTCCAACTGAGATGTTGATTTGATTGCGATCAGATAAAAATTGTGGGAGGTATTAAATAAATACTTTTGTGTGGGCATTATTATATAATAAAATGAATTATGAATTGAATATAATTTTTGTAATAACATTGCTAAAAAATTGCAAATAAAAAGTTATACCTTTTACGCCATAAATTTGATTTGGCAAAAATAATCCCGGCTTGGTAATGCAAGTCTTAGCATCGGCCACTAAGTTTTGATTGTGATCTGAACCTGATTTTTCCACAGACACTTCGAATTTGCTTGAAGTCGCACCCATGTCAATTCCCTCAGAGGATCCTATGGTATTTATGCTCTCCACAGGCTGAATTCCTCCGGCCATAATTGTTTGCAAAAAATGGCCACGACCGCGCCCACGTCCAACTGAGATGTTGACATTTTGAAAAGATGTTGCTAATTCGCTGGCGACATTGTCCCTGGCAACACGCCGATACTCGCCGCTTGATAGCGATTGATTAGCATCCAAGCCGCTATCCTTAATTTGATCGCCAATACTAGCCGAAATTTCGGAAGGCTCATCTTTTTTTTTGAACAAAGACAATAAGCTGCCACGACCAGACATGTTCTATACATGCAAAACAAAAACAAAAATATGAATTACTTCGACAATTGTCAATAAGAATAACTTACGGACACACACTATCTTCACTTTTGTATTTTCTCACTCTATTTTGCTTTTCTGCTTTTGCTTTTATGTACACATGTAGAAATTCCTCTACAAATTATATAGTTAGTTTTCCTTCGATTTACAAAATGGCGGCAAGCCACGATATTTTTGCGTAGTGAGAATGACAAAATGCAATTACAATGTTTACCAAAAGCACATGTGCGTGTTTTCATGAACAAACTGGTAATTGAATAATAAACTTAGATTTACCTACATATTTTGCTACATGTAAATATTACTATACAAAATTTTTCTTACCGTACGAAATAAGTGTGATGTAATCTGCTTTAATAGTACTTTTGCTTTATTTTTTTTTTACAAATCGTAATAAAAATTATTCTCGTATGTTATTCTCGAACAACAAATCGGAACTGATTGTTTTCTGAAATGAAAGCTTCAAACTGTTTTATTTGTTACAGTGTGACCACTATCAATATTTTTGAAACATACATTTTTACACCGATTATTGTGACGAACACCACGAGGTTCTACTCCTCTAAGCCTACTCTGTCTAGCTGGCTCAGTTCAGGGCTGGGGTGGGTCTTTGGCTTCGACTGGGTAGTAAGTCATCATAAATTAAAGTGTAGACAGAGTGTAATACTAGGGGAGAGGGACAGTACTCATTTCGCATCAACCTTAACGTTCGCATATCCAGTGCCCAATCAAAATTAAAAGTTTAACACATCATTGTTTTCTTCTCCATGTTATACAGTATTTTAATAAACATACTTCATTTTGTTTATAAAAATTATCTCTAGTTAACAATAGTGCTTGATTTATTGAACTTTTATTTATCGTTACGTTAATTTGTTTTACTTAAACGGTTGTCTTCATGACTTAATAATACGAAAGATAGAAAACCAACACGGAACACACGGAATTGAGAACCTCACAATCACAACCCCAATCAACTATGTATACAGACACGGCTATGCCGTACTTACGCACTTTCCATCGATGTTAGCAGGCCTGATAACTGATGAATCCGTCGTAGCATATATGAATGTTGATGATAGCTGTTAAAGATGATAAAGGGTTATGGTTATCAGGCTATCAATCCCTATGTACCCCATGTTGGCTGTATAAAAAGTCGAAAAAAATGAGTTAGTCGATTTTGACAAGTACTAAATACAAATTCAATTTAATTTTTCAGTTTTTCCAAACCATGTTGGCACTCTTAGTGCATTTTATGAACGAAAACAATCCAATGCAGATGGTACTGGCGTGTTTTGTGGGGAGCCGTAGATCTCTCGCCGGAAGATCTACGCTCCTTTGAACGTCTCTAGTATCGCCTTCGCTGAGCCGCTATCGAATACCGTTTGATAATCTGCAGCGAAGATTCGCTGCCGCAAGATTATTGCCTTATTCTCGCTCTAGCTGGCTGTTCGCCGCCTTCACCAATACTCCCTTAGGCTTGCAGGTTGGGGTGAAGATCCGCCTGCGCTTCGCATGTGGCACCTGTTCAACAGGGGGGGAAGGCGAGGACTGCAATGTGCAACACCTATTACACTCTATGGAGGGTCTAGCGTGTGCAATTGCCAGCGGTATGACCAATAAGCTGCATAAAATAACATTTTTACCGCAAGGTCTAATCAGATTGACACTACTTACCAATCAGTGGCAAAGAGAAAATTTAGCAATTCTAAATTCTCCAATAGAGACGGCCACTCCAGGTTGGGACAAAACAAAATCTTGAATGCCCAAAAGTGTTGGCATTCCTTTCTTGGTTGCAGTATTATTTTATATTTATTTTTGCAATTTTTCTTTGCAAATTTTGGTCTGAGGTAATACGTATGTTCTCAGTGAAAAAAAGTGCAAAAGTGAAGATGGCTGCCCTTAGTGAGTGCTCAAAGCATCTCTGTGTGGATCAATGCACTACTCCCCGTTCGATAGACTCAACCGTTGAGCTATGCTAAGTGGAGTTGCCAACTTTATTAAGGCTTTGGCGCATCACCTGATGCTTTGATTTGTGACAATCAGATGTTTATTTTTTTTTTTGCAACTTTAATTTAGACAACTACCTCACATTATATATACCAAAACACAGAAACATTATTTCCAAAAAGGAAACATGTTGTGTGTTTGTCAACAACATTTTTTCACACTATTCCAGTACAAGTCCCACAGAATCTCCGTTAAAATGTAGAAAATCTCAAGCAACATTATTTATTTTGATACAACCCAAGTCAATGGAAATGTGCAGAAATCATTATGATCCTTAAGCCAAACAAGCCAGAAGCTGAACTATCATCCTACCGTCCCATTAGTCTGTTGACAATATTCTCGAAAGTATTTGAAAAAATACTACTTAAGAGGATGTTGCCAATTTTGGACGAACTTGCCATCATTCCTAAATATCAATTCGGATTTAGAAGAGGCCACGGCATCACTGAACAATGTCACAGGGTTATTAATGAAATTGTATATGCACTTGAGAAGAAAAAATTCTGTACTGGTACGTTTCTTGATGTTCAACAAGCGTTTGATCGTGTTTGGCACAATGGGTTGCTCATCACGATAAAGAATTGGCTACCTGTCCCATACTATCTATTACTGAGATCCTACTTGTCGAAGAGATGCTTCTACGTTCAGCAGAGAAATGATACGTCAACACTATTTCTCATAAACGCAGGCGTTCCTCAAAGGAGTGTACTGGGACTAGAGGTGGGCACGGGCCGGGCTTTTTTTCGTGGCCCGCGGGCTTACACAGGCCCGGAGCGGGTTCGGGCGGGCCCGGGCCTTAAAATTAAGATTCGTACGGGCTTTGTGCGGGCCCGGGCCTTAGCAAAAAGGCCCGGCCCGTAAAAACCCGAAATAGGCCCGAAAAAAATTTTGATTTGATCGAATTAGAACCGCCATTTGTCGCATTTTAATTGCTTATCGATGCTACTATTAATTTGCTTATACAATATTTTATTTGTTTGCACACCACTAATTCAAAATTGGCGGCTTATTGTGAAATTAGCAAATCTGTGAAAAATAAAAATGTCGCGACAAACAATTCAGGACGCTGTAAATAAAAAAAGTGAATGTGTAAAATTTATACAAAGTGAAAAGGGCAGGAGTGAAGTGTGCAAGCTTTTCGATTGCGTTAATTATAATGGCAATAATGTTTTCTTATATGTGTAAATAAGTTTCGTGCAGGCCCGGGCCGGGCCCGGGCCTTGATGAAAATGTTTCGTGTTCGGCCGGGCCGGGCCTCTCAAAAAAGAGTTTGTTTTCGTGCGTGCCCGGGCCTCAAAATACAGGCCCGCGCCCACCTCTAACTGGGACCAGTCCTCTACACTCTATACACGGCAGATATGCCAACAACAAACAACTGCACCATTGCAACATATGCTGACGATACAGCCATTCTGGCAACAAGCTCTTCTCGAGACGAAGCATCTCAACTGTTGCAAAGTGAGCTCAGTCTGATTGAAGCCTGGTTTCTTCACTGGAAAATTAAAATGAATTCCCTGGAGTCTGTCCAAATAACTTTTGCACTAAGACCAGGAAGATGCCCAAATGTAACACTTTACGGCTCAGCAATTCCAGAAGATACCTGTGTGAAGTATCTTGGCATGCACCTCGACCGCAGACTAACATGGAAACCGAACTTAAAAGCGAAATGTCAACAGCTCAAAATAAAAACACTGAAAATGTCCTGGTTACTAAGTAGAAAATCAGCGGTTACTTTGGAAAACAAAATTCTCCTCTACAAAGCCATTTTGAAGCCTGTTTGGACATACGCTATTCAGCTCTGGGGAACAACTAGCAATTCAAATATTGAAATACTTCAGCGCTACCAATCAAAAACATTGCGACAAATTGTTAATGCTCCATTTTATGTAACCAATGCAAATATTCACAGAGATTTAAATATTCCAACTATAAAAGAAGAGATAAAGAAATATAGTAAGAAATATACAGACAGACTTCACAATCATGAAAATAATTTAGCCCTAGGTCTTTTAGACAATAGCTCAACTGTTAGAAGACTTAAAAGATTTTACATTCTTGATATCCCTGAAAGGTAAATTTTAAGTAAACAAGAAGTTATATTTAATAGTAGGTTTCACTGGAAATCTGCTTGTTGTTCAATATATGAAATCGTGATCTATTTTTATCAGTCTAACCCAATACAATGGAGGAACACGAAATAGAACACTTGCCATTTGCATGAATTCATTCTAATTAGAACGCGCCACTTGTAAATATCACACGGAATGTTTGCGATTAATTTGTGTTTATCAATTCGTTGTACAAACATAAAGATTACTTGGCAGCTTCGACAACAGAGCCTATTCTTTTGGTGTACTAAGTATAATACTAAAAATTCATTTAAAAGGAATGTTTTTAATAAAATACTTAGTGCCATCAAATCTTTATTGGCAAGTCGAAGACAACATTTGATTTTGAATTGTTTTCTACCAAGTGCAATCTGTAAAAAAGCTCAACACAATTTCATGGCATTTAGACTAGAGCGAGAGACATAGAAAGATTTCTGAGAGCGAGATAGCGAGCGGGATGATGTGACGTATATTAAATTAGTGTCAAAAGAGCATTGTGAGCGAGCGTGAGTGAGTGTCTGTGCATGCCTGACACGGCCAGCAAACATAATGACCACCAACCAGCAAAGGAGGCAACAGCAAGCAGCAACAACAACAGGAAAGAGGCACGAGGACACTGACTGAGGCGAACGCAAACGCAAAAATTGTATGCAAATTATGCTTGACATTGTTTCAGCATACTTTTTGGCGTGCGAGCCAAGACAAAAGCTGACATTTAGCCCAAGGAGAAACACACACAGGCCAAAGAGACACCGCGCCATCATGCCAAGGCAAAAACTCTGTATATTATGCTTGGATGTGTGTGTGTGAGTGTGCGTGTGTTTGTGTGCAGCCGGTTGAAACTTTGTGACATTTTTTGGCGCGCACAGCGGAAACGTGCAAAACTGGCAAATTTATAATGAGCCACGGGTTCAACGCTGCGTGGCTGCCAACGGCATTTTTCTCCTGGTCTGCTAAGCACTAAGCGCATTTGTCGCTGGATTTTGCTTCAAAGACGTCTTCAAAAGGTTTCAAAGCGTCAAAATTTGTTTAGCTCTGCGCAGCTTGTGGCTAATACCTGAAAATGCTTTTAGAGTTTCATATTTTGATTTATTGGCTAGCACACACACACACACATTGCCACATACTATATTTGTGCGCATTCACACATAAATTTTGAAGAGTATTGCATAACCATTTGCATTTCGAACATGCCATGACTGAGCACACAAATTGATGTATGGCACCTGAACCTGTTACACGCTTTCGTTTTCTTTTTTTCTGCGGTCTCCTATTACATACTCTTTCTCTTTCTCTCTCTCTCTCTGTCTAGTTCTATGCTAGCACCTCTAGTTGGCAGCGGTTCCATCGACGCGTCGTTCACGTCATTTTCAGCGCAATTTATTACATTATTGATATTAAATGCCATCGAGCCGGGTCTGCATTTAAATTTAAATTTAAATTCGAATGTTTAACAGGATATTCCAGAGTGCCTGTTGGCATTGTTTAACGCCCATTCGGCAACGAAATTGATTTTCACGCATAATAAATGCATTTCCGCGCTTAATTGCGATAACGCAGCATCTTCAATCAATAAATAAGTTAAAAACAGCATTCGCAGTGCATTCGCTGCAATAAGTGTTTGTATGAATGCTATTTGCTATGAAAGAGAACAAATGAATTCATGATTTTATTTTATACTGATAACCTGATTTTAGTTAAATGACCACAGTTAAAATATATATACAAAGTTCTTATAACCTGATTTAAGTTAAATTATCACATCAAATGTATGTATGTATATATTGAAAGTGGTTTGTTCTCATTGACTTACCAATAATAATAATAATAATAAATTTTAACAAACAGAAAGTGATATGAGGCTGAATATTTGAAATCGTCATATATGTATATCCGCCAGATTATCCTTTCCAAAATATATTTAACAAGATTTCTTAGAAATTAACAACTTATGTCTATAAATAAATATTTTTGTTTGCATTTTCAATTAATACAATTTCTAATTTTAAGTTAAAACAAACTCTAGATAAGAAAGTTAAGTATACGTAAAATTCATTGATAAGAACTAAGTGACTTATTACGCAAAGTTTATTGATAAGAAAAAAGTGTTTATCAACATAATATAGAATGCACTTTGCTAACTTATTCCGCATTTGTTTATATTACACAAGGCATAACAATATGTCAACTTGTTCACAGCAATTTGTCTGAAGGTCGTCACAAAAAATAGTTCGATAAGCCCGTTTTGATGGTAATCGTTTAATATTCTATTCAGCATTCTAACAATAGATTAGATAAGATTTGTTATTGACCTATCTCAAGCTTCGTATTTCATTAAAACACTTGATTTTACAATTTGCATGGTCACTTATAAACAGAGAGCCATATCAACACAGTATTTAATTTGCATAGTCATTTATAAACAGAGAGACTTACGAGTATCTTTCATACTTGAGTTTCTCAAACCTGCTCGATCCAACTTGTTCGATCGACGGAGACTCTCTCGAAATACAAATGCCGCTTATCAATTCCATATTCGTTACTCATTGTGACTTAGCTATCATCACAGAATTGTGCTAACACGCGGCAGTTTTTGTTCGTTTACATTTTTTAGTCCGTCATGCTTAACACTAAACACTTTTTGTTGATAATCATTTCAAAAGAAAGTGTATAAGAGGGATCACTAACCTATGTCAATTATAAATAGAGCTAACCAAAAATATTAAAGACATTGTTATCGACTTTTTTTGTCAGTCAGTATTGTTTAAAATAAGAATACATCCTATGGGGAAAACTTCATTTTTTCATTAAGAAGATATTTTATTAAAGTAATCATATTATTTTCATAAGGAATATTATAATTTTCATTGCTTCTATGTGTCATGGGACAAATATACATTAATTTCTTTCTGCTAATTTGTCAGCTTAAAGATCAATGACAATCTTCAGTAGAGTATTCGTAAGGCACTTTTAAGGCATCTATTTCTGTCATACCCACTTGCCACACTTTGGCATGAATACACAATATAAAATTGCTGATTCACAGTGAGTGTTTGTAAAATCAAGGTGTAGACCCCATAGGAAAACAGCCAACTGCGCAGGTCCCTTATAATTATCAGTTGCGTTTTTGTTGTGTTATATTATATTTAATATGTTCGGCTATACTACTCGACGTGATAAGAATCCAGCTCAATTGCATTTGAATGTGTTCGGAACGCCGAGAGCGTACTCGGTAACGGTTAGCGATAAAATGGAATTGCACATACGTCTATAAAATCGCCTCAAGCTTTGGAAGGGTCAGTTTGAAATCGAAACGCGTAGTGTTCACTTCAAATTTCACAATGTTTTTCGTACTATTTTTGTTAACGGCCGTCGCGCTGCTTTACGTCTATCTGAAATGGAATTTCAGTTTCTGGGATCGCAAAGGATTTATTTCCATTCAAGCGGCTATTCCATTTGGTGTCTTGGATTCGGTTCGCAGGAATAAACGATCCTTCGGTCTGGCCATCTATGATGCATATAATGCCACGACTGAGCGATTTGTGGGAATATATTTGACATTGAGACCTGCGCTCCTGGTTCGCGATGCTCAGCTGGCACATGATATGCTTGTTAAGGACTTTGCCAGCTTCCACGATCGTGGCATTTACATCGATGAGGTGCACGATCCCATGTCGGCGAGCATCTTTGCCATGGAGGGCAGCAAGTGGAGAGCAACTCGTACTAAGCTCACTCCTTCGTTCACCTCTGGCAAACTCAAGGGAATGTTTCCCACTGCCGAAGATTGCTCAGAAAAATTATTGGCTTATTTGAATAAGAAATTGCCCGACGCCAGCGCTGGTGAAGTTGACATGAAGAGCGTTATGGCAAGGTAACAACAAATAATCTAAAAAGTGATTATTGTTTTATACTAAATTCTTCTCTATTAATAGCTATGCTATAGATATTGTTGCATCGACTATATTTGGCTTGGATGTCGATAGTTTTACTGATCCTAACAATGAATTCCGTCAAATAAGCAAGGAGGTCAATGCACCCACAATTAAGAATATTATAAGAGGTGCAACCTCTTTCCTATATCCTGGGTAAGTACAATAGCAGTGAAAAAAACAGTTCTTCTGAAATTTAAACGTAATTTTCATTAGTTTGGAGAAGATTTTCAACCGTTTGGGTTCACCAATTGATGGAACGGAACGTATGCGTAAACTTGTGCATCGTACGATCGCCTACAGAGAGGAAAACAATATTGTTCGTCGTGACTTGCTGCAACTTTTGTTGCAACTTCGCAATACGGGCAAGGTGAACAATGACGATTCCGTCTGGTCGGCGGAAACAACTGCGGAGTCCCTCAAGAGCATGTCTAAGGACAACATCGCAGCACAGCTGTTTCTCTTCTTTGTGGCAGGATATGAAACATCTGCAGCAACAGCATCATTCACTCTATATGAACTAGCGCAGAATCCCGATGTATTGGTCAAACTGCGTGAAGACATCAACCAAGCGCTCGAAAGGCACAACGGACAGCTGACCTACGATTGCATACAAGACATGAAGTATTTGGAACTCTGTGTTATGGGTAAGTCGACAAACTGGTTTCAAGTATTTTCAATTAGCTGACATTTTGATCCAATGTCTTACAGAAACCACTCGTAAATATCCTGGTTTGCCCCTGCTCAATCGTATTTGCACCAAGGACTATCCACTACCGGACAGTAAACTTGTCGTTAAAAAGGGGACACCTATTATCATATCCCTGCTGGGCATTCATCGCGATAAAGAATATTTCCCGCAACCACTCACCTATCAGCCAGAACGATTCGCTGAAGAAACCCGCAACTACACACCTGCTGCCTATATGCCATTCGGCGAAGGACCACGTCATTGCATCGGTAATTATCTCATTTGAATATAGGTTTAATTTATTTCAAGTCTAATATTTCTTTATTTAAATAATATTTAGCTGCTCGTATGGGCAAGATGAACGTTAAGCTTGCTGTGGCCAAAATCTTGACCAACTTTAACCTTGAAGCCCGCCTGGAGAAGCGAGAGATTGAGTTTACCGTCAACGGAGTTCCTTTGCTACCCAAGGGTGGTGTTCCTGTAAAGCTTACAAAGAAGGCAAAGTGCGGCACTGCTTAAAATATTTGGAAAAGCATTCATTCGGTTTTGTGGTTAAGCCGAAGTAAGTGAAAATGGCAAATTATAGTTAAAGTTAACAAAGATATGTATATCTACTTACACTAAAATGATACGCTACCCGCTGAGTAGAAGGGTATCAGAAGATTATGCCAACCAAAAAAATAAATGTATGTAAAAAATCATAAAGAATTATCTTTTATAACTTATTTTATAAATAGATCTCTGAGACTATAACAGATATAGACAAAAAATTGATTAGTAGTATTTATTTCTATGCATTGCAAGCAAATTGGCATTTGCCACGTTTCCTTAAAAATTTTTTAATTGTTGCGTTGATTACAATTTGGTGGTCCCTAAAAGTACGAAGCACAGCCTGCTGTGGTTTTTACTTATTTCACAACTTTACTGTGTATTTACATTACAACAAAGTGAATGTATGAGGCAACAATTACGTTAGTCGATTATGCAAAGGTGACCGCAAAGACAAATAATAAAATAATTTTGTTTCAATTATGAATCTAGCAATTTCATAAGCCACATGCTTCTGTAAATATTACAACTGAACAACCACTGAGTATTTTTTTTAAATGTTGCTTTGGTCACATTTCATTATCGTTTTGCCGTATTATCTATAATCTGTATCTGTAGGTCCATAACCTTATTTATAGATTTATTAGTGACATTTTCCACAAATGACAATTTAATTTCAACTATTTATTTACCGATTGCAAAGTTCGTCACATGTTAATGAAGCAAATTCTAGAAGAACTGAGTTCTTTGCGTTACGATTAGTTTTCACTTGATTACCGCTTTAGGAAAGACAAATGTGTCTTGAACCTTATCTTGTGGAGTACGAATGCTGGCCAACTCGTTATTAAGTTGTCTCACTAACTTTATAATCTTCCGAATCTCATTTTTTTTATTTGCTGGTCACACTGTACTTGTGGTGAGTAGCGGGTATTTCACAATCGGCAGATTCGCCTGTAGCTTCGTGCTAATTTCATAATTAGATTATTATTTATGGCCACATTAAGTTGATTAATTATAAGCCAAAGTATCAATTTTCAGATATTTCACATATTGAAGTGTAGTTTCAACTATTTGCCTATCGAGTGCAAAGTTCATCATTGCTTCCGCAGAAAAGTCTAGACGTCTTACGAGCATATCTTTAACGATCAGTACAGACTTGTTAACTGCATTTGGTAAGCAAATGAGCTTTAAGGGTAATCGTATGGGGTAAGAAAACTGCCCAGCCCGTTGACAAGTTCTCTCTAACTTTTAATGCAGCTCACTTAAAAGTTGATGGCGGCTGCAACGCCCAGCTGCCACGGTCGACGTCGAGTGCAATGAAGTTGTTGCCAACACGGCACACTCTTATTAAAAACTTACTGAACTTAACTCAACTCAAAAAATTTCCATACAAAACGTTGGGCACACACAATATTCTTTATTTTCGTCTACTCAGTTTCGCAACTATTTCACAAGAGTCTGCTGAAATGTCTTGTACTTACATCACATTTAATTGGGCGTTGCCAAAAAGTCGACTTTGTACTTCCCAAAATGAGTCTTAATTTATGATATGGCAAGTTGCAATATTCGCAAATTAATAGTCTTCAATGAAAAGGAAAATGAAGCTATTAGTTAATTTGGGAACTCGTTAGAAAATATGAAAGAAAAGTCTGATGAAACATCCCCAGCTGCTTCTGCTGTTAACTGAACCACAAAAAGTCCAAAAACTGTTTTCGTTCCCATCCAATGCAAACAACATTAATGTCCGACACATGCAAACAGAAGCTCGTAGAGCAGGGGAGAAGGGCAGCAAAAGGAAGGCGCATATGAAGAGTGTCAAGAGCGCACAGTTGGCTGGCACAGTGACAGCAAGCAGTCAGTTGCCAGCCACTTGGACACATGTAATAATTCAATTGTGTGAACATCTATTAAGGAAGATTGATGACAACTGGCGGACAGAGAGGACCAGAGACTGCGAGTTGCCTCGGTCACTTTACTGCTCTCGTCAGGTCAGTCAGTATTCATGTTCAGCTTGTTTGTTCGTATGTGTGTACTGTGTGCTGGGGACAGGCAAAAGCAGAATAAAATAAAATACTCGCACAATAAATGAATAAGCGGGCAGTCGTCGGCAAGGGAGCAACTGCATCAAGTGGCCCCATCATCAGTGCTTCCTTTTGACGACTTCACGCTGTTTCGAGGTGTACTCGTATGTATGTGGATGTCAATGCTGTAGATTGAGGACTGGCTGAACTCGTGTTCAGTTTTTATTGTGCTGCCGAGTCGCATATCAAATAAACTCGAGCAAATGAAAAATAATCCAAGCAGATGCCCTGGCCACCGCCTAGAGAGACCAAGCCCAATTTCTCCTTAGAGAAAATTCAGTGTTAAGATTGAATTGACATACATTTTCTACCTAGTTAAGTTGACATTGAGACTGTGACTGAGGGACAGTCTTAAAGCTTCTACTTTAAAAAATATCATACGCTAAACGAGACGAGGGAAAGCGCTTTTAGTTGCGTGGTCTATGTCAATACGCCTGAGTGCCTTCTCGCTGGCTTTAAAAAAAAAGAAGACCAGAAAAAAAGAGTGCGATAACTGGAAACAAGCTGACATTTATGCAGTTTGCTCAACGAGCCTGCAGGCAACTGCTCAAGCACATCAGTACACTCACATCGCACATATTTTGCTGTTTCAGCAACAACGTGAGCAGGGGAAGGAGTTGGATGCTAGAGCGGGAAATGGTGATGGAGCAGGCACACTAGACGACGACGACAACGATGAAGGGAAAGCCAATACAAGGAACTAACGAGCTTATTTCCAAACAGCAGGCAACGCAGTCGGAACTCTTGGTTGGTACTGAAGCTGAAGCTGAAGCCTGGCGGCGACATCACATGCATGATTGACTGCGCAGTTGTGCAGTGTAGCGCCCAGAGAGAGTACTTCACAATAGCAATGGTGTGTATGTGTGTGTGTGTTGGTACTTTTGCAGGGGAGAGACTGTTCACAGGTGCTACAATCGATTGTCATAAACTTGTGCCACATGTCTTCAGTTGCCAGCGACTTCATTTGTAAGTTTGATGAGCTCCATTGCAGCTAGGCAAGAGCACTAACAGCAGCAGCAGCAGCAGCAACAACAACAGCAACAGCAAACGTGGGACACTTCAAGTTAAACCAATTAAGCGAATTTCTGTTAATTATGGTCAGTGTGGCAAACATGGCGTATACGCAACGCAGCCGCCAGGTATAACAAGGCGTTGAAGCGCGGCAGTGCGGAAGCGCGTCGGGCTGCATCAGATAATTAAGAGAGCTGTGTAACAGACTGCAGCAGTTTCTGTTAATAAAATTGTATTAAAAAGTCAAGTGTGTTCGCTGAAAGTCAAGAGTAGAACGTTGCAAAGGAAACGAGCGAAAATATTATAGTTTCTAATTAAAAGTTTATTGTTCCCTGGTTGCTAATCCGCCAAGTATGCTGCCAGGGATACAGCTTAAGTTATCAACTCAAATAATAATAGCCTTAGTTTGATTAAAAATAATTGATTGGTATCGGAACACAAACAATCACATGGTTGAATGTCCAGTAAATAGATACTCGTAGAACTGGTTTAAATAAATATGTTGTGTTGCTATTTTTGTGTAAGCCGCAGCCCTTAATAATTGACTGCTCCGTTACAAATATGCTGTGTAGTATACATAATTTAATCCAAGAGTTGATCTCAATTAAAATTGATTGAACTGGCCATAGACCAATGAATACAATAGACTTGCCAGCAAACTAAAGACATGCGACTCCAGCTTTATTATTATTGCATTGGTTTTGTATGTATGCGTGTGGCTATAATTATATATGAATTTGCTTTAACCATACTCGTTTGGAATGGTTTATAGCCACACACGCACATGGACTACGAAACAAAGACAACAATTAAAACAAGCAATTAACAGACGATCAAATTGAGTGTTTTGCCTTGTTGTTTGTTCCTTGTCTGTTGCCAGTTTCCACTTTGCAGTTGGCTCTTATCGTCTCTTTGCTCTTTGGTTGGCTGATGTCTGTCGTTTTATGTTTGGCTTGTGAAAAACCAATGCGAAAACACAACGATGGCAAACAAGAAAAACCAATAAAATGAACTTGTCATAAAATTAACGCATTTATAAGGCAAACAATGCCGGATTAACAAACAGCCAACAAACAACAACACCAAACAACAGCGGTGGGAGAAGTGGGAACAGCGGGAGCAACAGCGATGACTATGATGACAAGGACTCGCTGACAACGGCAATGTTGGTAACACGAAGAATACAAGCAGTACACACACACACACACACACACACACACGCAGAGTGAGCGTCACGTCGAACAGCATCGAACTATAGCCATTTATAGGCCATTTTTGTTTATACTCACACGAGATGCGGACGAGTTGCGTGAGAAATAACTGCCACTTAATTTGCACTGGCATTGTGGCATCGTGGTAGCATGGTGGCATGGTGGCATCGAGGCACAGTTCCTGCCATGACTCGCAATAACTGACATAACGAGAAGATAAATATGCTCGCAGCACCGAACTGCTGTATAAGCTGCTGTTTATGACAGACGGCGCAACAAAGTCGAACTTGATTCGTGACCGAAGCACTCGTAAAATTAAAATTTGCACACGATTTACGCCCCGCCCCCCCCCCCCACACAGCACACCGCATCTTTTGTTGACTCTCCTGGCGAGTCCATAAACTATATGATGCCATTTGATATGCAGACTGTCGTGATTTCACATGCCTCTCCTTGAAGTGTAAGATATAGCGCTTTTATTAAAGTTTAAGTTTAATAAATTTATTTAATGCTTAAAATGTTAATACTTGCTTACTTTAATAATTGAAATTATTATCATTACATAAATAAAATAATTAAATAATGTTAAATAAATAAATTGTATTATTATTTATAAATTATTTTTATTCAAATTTCAATTAAATGTAAAACAATTTCATTTTTGTTGTTGTTGCACTTTTTGAATACATTTTTTTTATTGTTTTCCATCATCTCAATATCTGTTAACTTCATATTACATTTATAATTGTATATGTTATGTTTTATATGTTAGTAAATTAAATATAAATATTTATTTATATAAATTTAATATTTTTAACTCTATTTTCTCTTAATAACTCAACTTGACCAAAAGTTGTAGTAAAAGGAAGTAATATTTATTTATATACATAAATTTTATATTTTTTTACTCTAGTTAATTTTAGTATTTCAACCAAATTCTAATTAATACTTAAAATTATAGTTAGTATTAGTACTTATTACTTTCTGTCGGCTTAATATTGGTTTCCTCCATAACGAATACAATTCCATATTGCAGTGAGATGAGCCAGAGCGACTAAGGCGTTCAGGGTTTTAATTATTATTACTGTCAGACAAAAACCTGTAAAATATGTAAATTTGTGGAAAGTAAAATATGATTAATATTGGTGTTGGTTAGAGCACATTAAAGTCGAGACGAGATTGCGTTCTTGTCTTTATCGTTAGTCCTTATTCCTAATAGAATGTCAGAGTTGTTGCTGTTGCTGATGCTGTTGATGGCATATGCACGACAGTTGGCGAACACTTTCAGTCCTTGCCCACAAATTACTGCGGCCCAATTGATCGATTGTCTGTAGGGAGTGAAAGGGACAGCACACGTGGCAGAGCGAGAAAGACGAAGAGAAAGAGAGAAAGTAATAGGAGGATTGGCAAAACTGAGTCTGGCGATATGCCGAAGTGTTGGCAGTGTTGGGTAAAGTTGCTCTCAGAGCGAGACGTTTTATGATGTAAGGCAGTGAACTGTGGTAAACGATTTGTTGTTGTCATTGTTTTTGTTGTTGTTTCTGGTGTTGCATGCAGTCAACGCAGACACACACACAATCTGTACATAAAAACCCCATACACAAGCTCACACACATATGCACAAACGAATTGAATTAAATTGGATTCGTTGAGTTTGTGTAAACAAAATTTTAATGTCTTTTTGCTTTTGAAGTCATTCACTCAAACTCAACTCAACTCGACTCCGACTCCAACTCCAACTCCAGCTTCAACTCGTGCGCATGCCACACACAGAGCTATACGATGGTAGACAAAGGACAAGCGAGAAGGACACGGAGGGGGGAAAGGCTGATTGAGAGGGAGGTTGCGGAACGTCATGATGCTGATATGTCTGACATAAATTTCATCAACTGTCTAAGTTAATGACAGTAAATTTGTTTGAAAATTGCTTTAAAATGGCAAGGCAACCAAGCAGCGCAAAAACACACTTCGGCCTCTTTCTCTGGTAAGCAGCGTTCTTTGGGTTGTTAAGGTGGGCACAAACACAGTCACACAAAGATAACACATACTATACTATAGACTAACGTATAGCACACACACGCAGTCAGTTGGCGCCATGTCGCAGTGACAGCCGTGAGGCGAAGATGCCAGCGAGCACAGTAGAAGAAATGACTGAATTCAGCGAAATGTGTCATGATAACTCAAATAAAGAATAGAAAGCCAGTCGAGTTCTGGGCCTGAGCAAGGAATGGACGCCAAGATATAGAAGGAAGCGGAGGCAGAGACTGAGCTGAGCTGGAGTCAGTCAGCCAGCCGCGAAATGCAAAGTGAGCGACTCTGCGGAAGCGACACACATGGCAAACGGAAAAGAATGGAAAGCAGAGGGTGAGGGGAAAGAAAGGCTTTGGCTGAATCAACTTATTACGTAAAAGTGAATTTATGAAGTGAAACGAGTTAAATGCCAGGCCACAAGCAGTCTGTAGCGTGGCAAACAACAACAACTACAATAACGAGAAGCAAATATACAACATGCGCATCTAAGAAATCATTTTTGCTTGTTTTTGCGCCCAATTTTTAATCTGATGATGTCAACACAAATTGTGGTGCAAAGTTGAAAGCACACTCTCCCCTCTTTCTTTGTCTCTCTCTGTGTCTTTCCTGTAATCTCCCATGGCATCTTCCATGCTCACACCAAGAGTCGACAGCCGAAAAAAGCCACTCAAGGACTCTGCAAAACGCTCTGCCTGCAAAAGGTTAGCCGTCGAGTGTCAAGTGGCAAGTGGAAAGCGCGTCCGCGACTCCGACTCTGAGTGTGACTGCCACAGCGAGTGGCAAGTGCGAGTGTGAGTGCGGCCTTGTAGTGTCACTTGCAGCATGTACATATATTTTACGCGAACTGCTCTCTTGATACCCTTGACTCATAATTTAAGGAACAAGCTTGGGTATCTACGATATGTGCTATCAATAGTTTACTTAATTTCTATAAATTTCATTGTCTGTTTATCGATCAGCTGGAATTGTTATTGTAAATTTACCCACCAGTCACAGGGTATTTAAAAGTCATTCACTTTCAATGCGTGCTGTGTTTTATTATTATTATTCTTCCCTTTTTTTATGTACCCTTTATAACAGCTGCAATTTGCAGTTGCCGCCCAAGGCAAAAGCACAGCGTGTGGCAGGAAAGCGTTGCATTAATATAAAGCACTGCGGCATGAAGGATTTTTCTGGCTTGCACTGGTTGCACTGGTGTTATGAGGGCCACCGCTACTTAGACGGCTTCGCTTCTACTACCTTCTCATAAGTGAAACAGACTCTTGTGCGTTGAACGACCATAAATTTGTTAAATGACGATGTTGCCATATTAACCATGCTTGAAGGTGACTGGGCAGGTGGCAAATATCTCATCTAAAACATTGCAAAATCATGAAAAACGTTTCTATATGACAAAATTAATAATGCAAAATCGTATTATAATTAAGAACATGCAAATTAGCTTAAATTAATTCGATGAAGTATTAAATTTTAATGTTGTTTTAATGATCATCCAAGTAGAAGATTATGATTTATTTTCATTTTATTTATTTAACACTTTGATGAGGTTAACGCAATTTAGGATTAAACAACGTCAAACGTTAGTGATTACAAAAATATTTAATGTTATTTATTATATTTTTAATCTTGAGGTCAACTGTTACTGATAGCAAAACACAGACTCACTGTGGAACTACGTTGAAATTTAATAACAACAAATTTACGTTAAATATTTTTTAGAAAACACAATTTTAATAGCTTACTTAGTACGCCATAAATCTTGGGGTGAACTAATAATGAAATAGATTTGTAATTGCTTTTAATTTCTCAGATATTTTCAACTATGGAAGAGGTTCATCTTGGCTCTGGTCAGTGTCTTTACATAATTGAAAAATAAATTTTAATTGCTTAATTGCCGCATTGTTAATTTCGCAATTTGACAGGGTCATTTGCACCATGAATTTCAATTAAGATGTCTTCTGTGTGCACGCTGCTGGCAGCTCGCATTTCGATCAAGTGCATTTAATTAAACAAGAAATCGAAATGCAATTAAAGCGGGCAAATACGTTCTGGGCTGAATCACAATTACTGCCATGGCACTGTGTTGCATGCAGCCTTCAAGCGTCGCAGCGTTGCGGCGTTGCGTGTTGCGTCGTGTTGCGCGTTGCCTGTGGTGTTTCTGCTAATAGATATCGTTATGGCATCATTTGCCACAAACAAAGGCCTCCGGCGTAAATTTGTCCTTATGTTCCGCCCGGACTGTATCTGTATCTACATATTAGTTTGTATGTACAACTTCGAATGTATCTGCATCTCTCTGTATTCATGCCAAAAGTCACGCATGTTTCTATCAGTGTGTGTGTGTGTGTGTGTGTGTGTTTGGTCGCTTGTGGCCATATCTCGCTTAAATTATCGACGCCCACAAGTGTATCAAATTTACGGCACCCACTGTGCATATACAATGGAACGTGCAGCTGCCTTGAGGGGACACATTCAGCATCAGCATCGGCATCAGCGTCAAGCTAAAGCAATGCAATACAAAACCCGAGCCATGCAACTCTCAAAGATAACAAACGACAAAGCCAAACAACATTGTCCAATTAAATTGCATTCCGAAGGCGTGCGAATTATGGAAGTGCCGTCAAATTGCTCCGGCATTGCAAATGCCGTTTATTACATTTAAAATCAATAAACAAAAAGGAGCAGCGAGAAGACAAGACGCCAAGTTCCTTGCAAGCTACTGAGCACTGGCATCTCTGGCAGCAGCAGCTACATTTTAATGAAAGTATCACAATGATTGGTTTCTGTTGGCAACTGAGCGGCAACGTCGCCGATGGCCAGCAAAAATGTCCAGCATAATGAATGGCATTGGCAAAGAGACTGGGCGCCATCGCCATCGTCATTGCCATCGCCATCGCTATGGTCCGAGCTGCATTAGTCGCCAACATGGAAATGCTATATATAAAACCCGGACAGGAGCCTTTGGCTGACAGGCAGCTTAAATCCAGCCGAAAACGAGCAGCAGCAGTGGCAGCAGCAACGACCGACAGCAACTAGAAGCTGCAACTGGCTGACTGGCTGTGGCCCTAGTAAGATGCATTGTTTGGCGTAGAATTTAATTTTAGTTTAACTTTGTAATTTATCGATGCCGTATGTCGTTCTCGTCTTCATCTCTTTCTCTTTCTCTGCCCTTCCCGCTGTGAAAAACAAAAAGCAAAAATAAAAGAAATTTTGTGGATGGAGGAGAGCAAAGAAAGACAAAGCTCAAGACATTCTTGCAACTGCACAAAACTGAGTGGCTTGGCGGTGACCAAGTGGTTGCTGCACCGCTGACTACCTTCATTAGTGTTTTGTTTGGCTCCGGTTCTGACTAACCATGGGGGCAGCAGCAGCAGCAACTAGCAGCAACATCTCCGCAATGCCAATTGCAATGGGTTAGCCATGTTTTTGATGTGGGTGCAGCAGCATGTTGAAGTTAACAAAATGCGCAAGTTGCCATTGCCATTTAGCAGTTTCTCCCTACTCTTCCCATCACTCGTGCTGATTTTGTTTTTGTGTTTATTTTGATGCTTGCATTTGTCTTCATCGACAGCCAAGTTGTTGGCTCTTTCATTTTTCTTGTTGGCCAAAAAACTTTTGACTCCTTGCAACCCACACGCTCATCTCATTTCGACTCCCATTCGTTTTCTCGTTTGCTGTCTGTCATTGGGTATCAGTGGCTAACTCGTTTGTCTTTCTCTCTGCACTTTACGTATACGTAATGACAATTAGAATTGACATACAACTCTGCGTTGCTCCGACGAAAACTTTCCTACACAGCTGCTCGTGCTCTTGCTCTCGCTTGTGTTATTGTTGATTGCATCTAATCCTAAAGATTTTACAGTTGCCATTGCACTCCAACTTGACCATCTTAATGAACCAGTTTGAAGGTTATCGCTAAGACTTTGCCTTCGCTATTAAATACCCTTAAGCCAATTACTTGTAAAACCAACCAGTTGTTATCCATTTTTTTTTGGTTTCTTTCTACTTGGCTTACAGATAATTGCTTTATTTCTTTCTTTCGATACTATTTATATATGCATTTTAAAAAGTGAGAAATGGTTTTTGTCGTAGCTTGTTAGCTGTGCTTCTTAAGAACGATTTCGAGAGAGAAATTCATCTATTTATACGCACATTGCTTAGTCATACTGGACAATTAATATGCTCGCATTACGCATATCCGCTCAATTAGCCATGATTAGTCAAGCACGTGTGGGAACGCCCTGTCCATCAGTCAGAGGCGACGCTCTGACTGCGTCCAGCTGTCTGTCTGCTCTCGTCTGAATGTCTAAATGTCTCTCTCTGTGTGTCATGTACATGAAAATCCAATTTCGCGTTGGTTTCATTAGCAGCTCGGCCTTGGCTTCGTCCACTGTGGCTTTTCGGTGGCACCAAGCTTTGAGTACGGCTACGGTTTTGGTTGGCTCAAGCAATTTCACTTTGCGCTCTTCCACACAGATGGGGGACAAAACCACAAAAAATAATTAAGCACTCGACGACATTGCCGCTTGATATTGACAGCAATATGCAGCAGAAGGATGGTTGCGTGGCTGTCGGATGGCCACCACCGCCAACAACAATAGCAGGAACAACAGCAACAACAACAACTGATGAAAGATGGCTGTGTGAAAAGCAACGTTATTGAAATGTTTGCTGCCTTTTTTGGCTACGAAATTGCCTAAGTTTCTACGCAAAATTGAAAATCTCATGTCACAGCAGCAACAGCAGTAGGAAAGGCAACAACAAACATGTGTCGTTTACCGTCCTTTATCCCGCGGCTTGTGCGATATTCGACTTGTTATTGAGTTGTCTATCTATCTATCTATCTATCAGTCAGTCAGACAGTCAGTTAGTCAGTTAGTCAGCGTAGTACTCGATACTCCATTGGCTGGTCGCAATCAAATGAAGTGAAATCGATGCGACTCTATTCATATGAGAAGCTGCCGGCCAGAAATACACTGCGGCCTTTGGCGCGACTTTCGGTGGCATGGAAGATGACTGAGATGCGGGATTGGGCAGGAGGAGGGTGAAGAAAGAAGCGGGATCTGCGGGCAGCTGTGCTGTCAATGTGTCTATGGAAATGTACGGCGTGTATTTTGAGTGGATTTGCTAACTGATTTTGTTATACACTCCACTCAACTGGCGGTATTGCTGACTGTGATTTTGTTCGTACTACTATGAATGTATATTCCCCTCTGTCTGACATCTAAATCCTCTAGCTTCCTCAACTAAGGGTGATGAAAGGGGCGGGCTGCGGACTGCGACCACAGCTGCTGCTCTTGGTTTGTTGATGTCTAAGTGTTGGCAGTGCCAGTGTTTCATGCTGACAATCAAATTTGTTGACGTGGCTGGATTATTACTTCATAAGCAGAAAATCAGCAGAGCTCTCGCATTGTCAATTATCAGCAATTCTTTGTCAAATGCTTTGGCTTTCGGTTCTGGCGGCTGTCTGCTGGCTTCTGGCTCTGCCCACTCAATAACAACGCCCATTAGCGATTACATTCGATTTTCGTATGCGAATCTCATTTGCCATTGGCAAATGGCATACACCATTAGCACTCGCTAAGCTAATATCATGTCAAATCCATTGCAAAATCGTAGACCCATCCACCAAGAGCCACCCACCCAATTGTCAGAGAAGAACAGTGCAGAGAGGGAGACAGACAGAGAGAGAGGGGCAACGCCGTCTGCATATAATAAGATGTGCCATGTAATTGAACCCTGCAAAATCAATCAGACTTGTGTGCGTGGCAAACGCAAACAAACCTAAGGTTAAATTGATATCCCAGCACTGATGACTTCAACGTGAACTTTGCAATGCAGAGGGTAAAAGCATCCAGCTCAAGCAGTTCAACGACAACAACTACGACGAGGAGGAGTCTCTTCACATACCCGCGGGTACATTCACATTTTGTTCGTGGTTAAAGCAAACAACCTCCAAGTTCTCAACTGTCTCGTTAATAAGTTTCAAAGCTCACACGAATTAAACGCAATCAGCTTAAATTTGTATTTCGATTTTTATTAGAAAACAATAACTTAGAATTATTCGTATACGCAGTTCTCCTTGGGATGTCATTGGCTTCTCACTAAGCTGAAAAAATGATATAATTAAAGAAGGAATAACAAATTCCTGCTATGCATTCAATCGAAAAGTTAATTGTGTTTGATAAAGGCAACTAATGGAAATAATCCATTCGTTGAAGTGACAGTTGAATTCTAATTTTTGCGTTCATGGATAGAGACTTTTGACATCATGGCCTACTTTCATTGCGGTTGCATAATGCATATCTAATTTATGCAATTTAGTTTGTTTTGAATTAATTTCTGGATTTAAATTGAGAGATTTTTGCAGTGTGCTTTAACAAAATTGTTTGTTTTTGTTTGAAAAAGTGCAAACTTCGATTTTGATGCTGAGCTAGACAGTTGCACAACGGGATGCCACCGCAATCATTTCCGTTTTTATGGCTGGGAGTTCTGCAAAGGAACTGTGTTTAGCAATAAATGTGTAGAGAATATTCGGAAATAAGTATTCGGCCGAACAACAGTCGTCAACGCGCCGCCATGGTCGGAAGCTTAAATGGATTTTCTGTGAATTCACATTTGAATACGCAACTGGAAACTAACTCGAGCATCCAGCAAACCGAACTGCAAATGCACTTGTTCGTTTTACAATTTTATTGTTATTGTTGTGTTTATGTTTTGTGCATTAATATTCAAGTTTGTTTAGCAAAGAGATGAAAATATTAGTGACTAGAAATTGAGCTAAGAAGGCATTTGCAACGTAGTATTAGAGCTGATAGCATTTGAATATTTGTATGTGTGTGAGTGAAGAGAACTATGGCCAGACCATAATCGCATATGCTCCACCGCAAGGCAACCCGAGTGTATGTGTGTGTGGGTGGGTTGCTCTCTCTCTCTTCCCCTTTCCATTCAGTGTGTGGGCATTGGGTGGACATTACTAAGGGACGTTGGCTGGCATAAAAAGCTTGTTCTATGCAGTCGTTTAGCTCAACCACAACATTATGTCGAATACCAGAATCTTCAATGTGCTCTGCCAGTGCTGCTGCTTTATAATGGCGATCCAGCAAGCGCATAGTTTAAAGCTGGCGAGTTTGAAGTGGGGACCAACGGGATGCAGTTGGCGGAACGGGTCAGTTGGAGTTTATGTTTGGGTCAAGCTTAAAAGCATTCATTTTCATTTTCCTACCTAAAATGCCACTGAAATATGCAGGCATTCATATACAAGTGTGCGTGTGTGTTTGTTGTTCACTCGCTTGTTATGTTTTGGGAGCTCAGCGAGTGCTTTTTCAGAATGAAAGAATGTGTTGTATGCCGGTCAAGCAATGGCCCAAATCTAATAAGCAAAAGTCCAGGCACACTAATGAAATGTGTCCTAAGCGCAAATTGCAAAACAGCCCGAGACGGGTTGTATTATTAATTTGTTGTTAAACATTAATAAAAAACACTTTTCACTTTGAGCAGCATCTTAATTTAATTGACGCTGCTGCACTCAAAAGGAACTTCTGTTTTTTTTTTCAGAGTTTTGTTGCCAACAGAGTTGAAAAGACGCAGCTACAAATACAGATATAGAAACAGAAACATGGAGTCAGCTACTGAGACAGAGACAGAGAGACAAAACGAGTTGCTGCTTGTTTCGGCCAAGTCCATTAAGATGCTTCAATTATTAATCAGTCTTAAAAGCAATGCCAATGCCATTTACTTTTTCTTTATTTATACTCCTTTTTTTAATCGCAACAAACGCTTGCATTTAATTATAAGTTTAGCAATCCAAAATTTAAGGCAACGTCCAGCAGAACACTCCACAATAATCCCGTATAATATCAAGTGTGTTTGGGTATAAATAATATCCAATCGTCTAGGAAGAGGATAGCGAGTCAGCTATCGATTGTGAAAGATTCCAACGGCTGGCCAATTGGCTTTTGCCACCTGACAGTTCAAACTTTTTGGAGGGCACAAGCACATACTCACACACAAGCATGCACGAAATCATATTCACGCACAACAAACACAAATCTTCCACACTCTCCCACACACACACACACCAGCACACACGGGCTCAGTTGAGCCTGATCCGGAGACGAAGTGAGCCTTCAACGGCACAATTTCGTAATTTTTATGGCAAAAGTTCTCTAATCAAATTTAATGAATTGTGAAAAAGGCAACAAATAAGTAGAGGACAACTTTGTTGCCAAAGTTTGTCCTCGCTGATTTTTCTTATGAGTAGACGTCATTCGCTCGACTTCAGCTTTAGCTACAAACTCAGACTCAGACTCAGTTTCCACAGCCTTCAGCTTTACCATTTTGAGAATCTCGAGCAGTGACATTGAGAATCTCGAAAAGAAGGACTTTGCTTGGCTTCGATTTGGTTGCGTTGCGTTGTAAATTGCCGGATGTGATTTTTGTGGGTTGGCATTATTAAATGCGGCATAAAATCCGTGGGCCCCCTTACACATTGAAGAAGTCTAACAAATGCGCACAGTTAGCAGGCTGCCGAAGAATTGTTGTGTACTCGTACTCAGCTGGTATGTCCCCTCCCTCATATAGAAATATGTACTTATATACCCAATATACAGTGGCAGTCATTTTGTGTGGCCTGTTGTTGGTCTTTTGTTGGCATTTCGAGCACTTTACTGGGCAAACTTTGTCAATGTAAACGGAAAACTGCGTTTACGTAAATTTTTCATATGATTTTCTTTGAAATTGAAGCACTCACTTACGTTGAATATCAACTTCCTGTTTGCGGGAAGGATTGAGTAGAGGGATAAATATAATGAATAGAATTTACCACCTTTCTCTCTCCATACTTTTAGCTTTGATCATGCTGTAATCCATCATTTTAATTACACGTTCAAAAATTTATTTAAAAAAAACGTATACGCAATGTTGTTCAAGAGTAGCACCCTGTATTTGTATGAGCCTGTTGTCGTCTGCACTTATAATAAGCAAACCATAAATTCTTATATTTTATTAATGCGATTTGAACGCGTTGAGTTTGTTGCCAGTTGCCATATGGAAGTATTAATCAAAACGGGGGAGGCCAAAAAGGATCGCTGCTTGCTGCAGCTACAAAATTTAGGCGATTTTTCATTATGCTCGCAACGCTTTTCTTTTCTTCGCCATTGCTTTTCTATTGTTCTCGTTTCGTTCGGCGCGTATGGCAAAGTTTACTCAGCACAGCAAGCGAAAATAATTTACGCATTGCCCAAAAATATTCGACAAACATTCTTGTCTGTGCGAGGATGTATGTGTGTGTGTGTGCGCGCCTTTGAGAAAGCTTGGGGCATCATTATGATTACTCATACGCAGCGTTTGCAACAATCATGCGCCGCGTTATTAGCTGTGTCAGCGCCACAAAAGTAATGACAACGAAAATATGCCACGAGTATTTTTATTATTTGTATTTACGTCTATGTCTACTTGGGTGTGTGTGTGTGTGTGTGTGTGTGTGTGTGTGTGTGTGTGTGTGTGTGTGTGTGGTAGCAAACAGCCAAATGAAGGCTTGCGAAACTGTAATTCCAGCTCGTCTTGTGTTGTTGACTGCCTTAAGCCGGCTTCGTAGTTTCCATCATTTGTTTGCTCGCTTTGCGTAACTGAAATGTCGAGATTTATGTCTTGACATGATCTTTTGTGCCAGCAGCTAAGAAAATATTTTATGAAATAATACACAGACTCTATTTCACAGACACACATACACACCGCACATATTCAAAAAATATATTCACTGTCTTGTACTTACAATTTGGTGGCGTTAAGTGCCTTATGCTGCGTCATCTTTTTGGTATTTGCAGCATAATTAGCTTGCTGAGTGCGTGAGTCGAGACGAGTCGAGTCGAGTCGGGTGTTGAGTGTCGAGTTCATTTTAGTTCAGTTAATTCTATGGCTGTCTCCTGCCTTCTATATCTTGTATCTCATTCTCAACGTGTATTGGACTCCATCTTGTTATCGTCATCTTTCTCTGTGAGTGTACCAGAAAGCTTTTCCACATCTGTGTTGTGGAGGTAGTGTGTGAATGTAGCAGATTTTTCGGCAGCACGTTTGATGACTTCGTGCTTTCGGCCCCTTAAAGCCGGGTTAATTATAGCTGAAAATGTAGAGAATGGTCATTGAATTGGTTTTAGGTCATGCCTGGATTCTCGCATTCAAAACGACCACATCAAAGTGTGTGTGCGAGAGACCCTTTTTCCTCCAAGGCAGTTTTTCTAGATTTTTTGCTGTTTTGTTTTTAGAGTTTTTATTTCCTGCTAATTAAACGTCAGCTGACTGGCCATTTTTGGACGGGCAGCTTTGCTCAATTTTTATCGCAATATAAATGTTGAGCTCATAACTTTCCTTTTTTTTATGTATTTTTTTCTGGTCTGTAAATTGAGTTCATTGCACTTGTCAGGCAAGCAGGCAGGCAGTCAGCCAGCCAACTAGCCAAACCAGCCGGCGGCATGCAGCATCTACGCGGCGTATGCGCAATATTTGCTGGTTGTGCAGCATTTCTTTGGCACTTGGCTGGCTTGGCTTCGCTGTTGCCGGATGGCCAACGCAGTCAGCTGAACTTTGACAGTGCTGGCTTGTAATTTATGACTTGTTTTACAACACCCCCATATAGTCACACACACACACATAGAGACAGAGATATAGCAACACTCCATCGATAGATGGCGCCACTCGCGAGCAAGCGAGTTGAAATATTTATGGAGTTTCTTTTGGTTACATTTTTGTGGGTTACACTCTGATGTGGTTTTATCTACGCGCTACGCCACAACCACGACCACGCCCCCCACTCACACATACACGCACACACTCATACTTCGCGATACTTGACTGGTTCGCTTAGTCAACAGTTGACTCTGCTTTTGTTTATGACATGTCCCCTCATTCATTTTAATTAATTCCTGCTCGCATTCTGCGCCCATGGCAATGACGTCGCAATGCAAACAATAAAGAAAAAAATGCTCACAAAGGCGAGGCAACGGCAGCGACAACGACAACGACAAGTGGCTGCCTGGACTCGAATCCAGTCGGACACAGATGCGGACATGGACATGAACTTAGAGCGAAAGAGAGATTGGTGAGTGTTGGTCTTATGTAAAAATCACGGAGGCGTTTATGCTGGCCAACTATTTTTATTTTCATTTTTATGCTCGTTCCCATTCCCAGTCCTCATTCTTAAGGTTGCCTTACAAGTTGCCAAGCTCTGGTTGAGATGTCGTGGCATCCAGGAGAAGCAGCAGCAGCAGGAGTAGCAGGAGCACTATTGACGTAGTTTATGGAGCCATTTATGACGATTCAACATTTTTATTTCGACCGCAGTGCAGAGAGGGCCAGCAGCAACTTAAATTTACTGCTAGCTAAAGCCGCTGCTCCCGTGCAGATGCCGGTGTGGGTAAATAAAAACAAAAGAAAAACCACAGGAGGGAGAATGGAGAGGGGAACACAATGCCAAAACAGCGGAAAATGTAAAAGAAAGAAGAAGGCAGCCATAGATAAAGCTTAGATGTTGTAATAGGCCGCTTGTCGAAGTTGAAATTCCCTAAGCCTAAAAGTATGCAACATTTTTTTTTCTTCTTTTTCTCTACACCTACATATTTCTATCTATTATTTATTATATTATTTATTTATATGTTTATTGTCCTAGTTAATTTGTATTATTTAATTTGTTTAGTTGTATAAAATTATTTGTAGTCTGAGAAAATGGTACTCAATGTCTTGTCATGTTTTGTTCTGAAAAGCGGAGCTTTATTTAGCAATGAGACTGAAAGCTCCAAAAATAGCGCCATCTATTGGTGGACCACGATACATGCAAGCATGAATTGCTAGATCAGCTGATTGTGTTAAGTCCAGACCAAAATAGACAAGCGATTACCTTTTTGAGTAGGATTAATTGTCAAATTTCCGAAAAAAAAAGGTTTTTGTTGTTGGTTTTGGTTGGAAGAAATGGTTAGCAGGTTATGTGCAGAACCTGGAAAAAAAAAAAAAATAGTGGAAAAGTGCATGTGCTTTAATAGAAAAAAAAAAAGTACATCAGTGAAGTGGTTGGTGTAGTCAGATGCATAAAACGTACTTGTGAGTATACAAAGATACTTCATTGTATAATTGTTATACTGAGTCGTAATCTTGTCATCTTCTTTTCTTTTACAAAAGTGCACCTTGCCGTCCACTTGTAGCTGTTTGTCCACTATAGGAATTTGCCAACTGGCGTAAATAAACCAAGTGCCGTTTTCCAGATTAGGGTAAATATTTGTTATACGTATATTTAGTTTTTTGTTGTTCTAAGTTTAGTTTTGTCTATTTATTTTTAGATTCGGCACTTCGTCATAAATTATAATAACTCAATCCTAATTTATATAATAACCCAGCCATAATTTATATAATAACCCAGTGTGTAAATTATAATAACCCAGTGGTAGAATTTTAAATTAATTTAAAATGAAACGTCAAAACACACAACTGCTTGATTAACGGCCAACCACCAAAAGCTCCAAGTCGCAGCTGTGCTGGACACATCAGCTGTCTGGGCAACGCAAACAGATGAGCTGTTGCTAGCTGCAGACGCTCATTGAGCACAGGAGAATTGCTTCCCAGCAGGTTGTGTTTCTACTGCAAAACACCTGCGTCCGGCAGCCTTGCGATCTCCATTGGCTATTTGCTCCGCACTTGTGGTGGCATCGAGGCCGAGTATCTGCGTCACCCAGGAGGAAGGCGAACGGCAGCTTATTTTTTTTTGTTTGTTTGTTTATTATTGTTAATTTACGTTATGTTGTTTAAGTATGCATTAATAAGTGATAGTCCATCAATGTTGTAAGTGTAATATGATGTGGCGAGAAAGTTGAACCAACAACTTTTCTGGGTCCTTCATAATACAAGTACCACTGTACTATTGTATAAAATAGAAATGGCAATCATTTAAGAAGGCATGTAAGGCAACACCTCTAGGCAAAATATCTTTGTAAAATTGAATTTAGTTATAAAAATTAATGTTTTTGTATTGCCTGGAAAGCATGTAAAACCATACTTGCATACATTTGTATGTATGCATGTTTGTTTTGATCGACGTTACCGGTCGTAGCAAGCAGCTTCCATGCAGGCGCAAAAGCTCGCAATTATTATTATTCCCCACAGATACACCACAGACAGGCACCAACACAAGGAAAGATCTTTCTGCGTGGGAGTCTCTAATGTATGTAAGTCTGTTTCACTCTAACTAATTAATAATACATGAGCTACAGCTAAAGCTTCCCTTTTGCTGGTGGTCCATCTGACCATAGCGCTGCTACAGCTGTCTGCAGTCCCAGCGGTCAGTGACCTTGCGAGACTGGCAATAGCAAAACATTTCATTGAGTGACAGCCATCAGCTGATCCTCATTTTTACTTGCATCTAGTGTTTGCCTATATTCGGTGTGATGGTCTAACATTGCATTTCTAAATGAACCAAAACTAGTTCATTTTAGCTAATTTTTTCCTTCTCTTAATTTATTCAACATTTAAATGCAAAAATAATTATTTATATTATAATTATGCTAGATCATATTTTATATTTATAGGTTAATTATTTTTAGTTTTTCTTTATTTATTTTTTTTCTTTTTGCTTTATTTATAAATTCCGCCTCATACACACTTAATATGTTTGTCCGTTAAATTATTTATTTATTTATTTTTCTTGTCATTTTTTTTCTTGTCATTTCATAATGTTGTTAATATTCCAAGTATTTTTGTTATCTGTTAATAAATTAAGTATGTCCGCTTAATTGTTCACTTTTATTTGGAACCATGCCTAACCAAGCAGGAGTAGGTTAGCCGAACCACTGTCTTTTAGGGATCCTGCCAACTTTTAGTTTTTGGCAATGAATGCAGGATCACGGTAGGGTGGGCGTCTGCACACAATAACAGCTGTGTTGCGTGAGAGAGTGGCTCCGTCTTCTTTGTTAACCTACCTTCCTCTCCTTCCCTTTCTCTTCTCTTTCACTATTGTTTAATGTAACCTTCCCCTTTACACTCCTTCTTTTCTGTTTTCCCATATGTACGCGAAATTTAAATGTATTATTGTTATAAGTGGTGCGTCCTATTAGTTGGCCCTTTCCTTGAACCCCATGCTATCTGAGCAAAGCCCGGAGAAGCCAGCGCGTACGCCACACTAGTAAACCTAACACCAGCACCCGACGAATACTACACTAGTGATTCGTTACAGATATAATTATAATTTAATAATATATTTTGGCGCCCAATCGTGTGGCCTGTTTTTGAATCTAAACATGGCCTTTAAAAATATTATATATGCTCTAGAATCAATAACATCTAGTGATTCAAGTCTTTTTGTTGTCCTTATCCATATTTGTGTACTAGGTTAGTCTCTTTGTGTCTGTGTTGTTATCGAGAAAGTAATACCTCATAAGACCAGGGCAAAAGAACTTAATCAAGACGGTAGTGGTTGACGTTTTCGAAAATAATAGCTTTAACATGGCTTTATACTCAAACGATCAAACTGTCTACTGTCATTTATATGCTGTCGTATTTCTTTAGGTGTAGAGCTTACTTTGAAAAAGTTCGTGGACCAGATCTGCCTCTTGCGGTAAGCAAAACACCTAATGAAAACGGTGGAAATAAATTAGTACAGCAAAATTAATTCAGCAATGGACAACTAAACTCATTGACTGGGGTTGCATAGTCCCGTGGTGGCGCAAGTCAGCTTAATGTGTTTAGTATTGTTTATTGTCCGTCTTCATCAATCATAAAAGTTTAAAAATGTAATATTACTAATTAGGCGATCTATTATCGACCGAGTATGGTTTGCATGCGCTATTACGCTATACTGGGTTTTGAAATAATTGCTCTTAAAGTTGGTATTATTAACATGAAGGAGCTTTATGAATACTTATATTTTCCCCAATTTCTGTTCTTCCCTTTTAGTGGCTGTTAAGGCATTCACATTTCAATTAGTGTTTGAAACGGATCGTGGCTCAGAGCTGCTTTCTCGTCATACTAATTGAAGGTATGCTTATCTAGCATCTAGTCCTATCCATTCAGGTGGGTTAATTAGAAAATATGGAGGCTAACTTACACTCTGTGAAGTTTTGCATGGTTTCCAAATATCTTATGAATCGTGTTTGATTATCAGTTTTGTTGAAATTTGCATTTGTATTATTATTTATTTATCTATTTAGTTGTTCAGTTATTTTTGTGTGTTAATTATTATTTGGTATTTGTTTATTTATTTATTTATTTCATTTTTCTCTTATTTATTTATTTATATATTATTTTTTTTCCCATTATTATTATTTATTTATACAGTTGTTTGTAGAAAAATTTTTCCTTCATTAGCAGAAATTCTGAATATTAGGTCTTACATATCATGCCAGGTCCCATAATTCAAGGTGAAACCATTTGTTGCGTTTGCACTCAGGAGGTCGAACATCCTGCTCAATTGTTAGCTACAAGGTGCAATCATTATTTTCACCACGCCTGCTTTAATACTCGCACTGACAATAGGAATTTGTGTCCAGTGTGCCGAACGGTGTTAACAAGATCTTCTGCGAATCTTGCTGAAGAATTAGAAGCAGCCAGTTCAAGTGCCACTATGAGAACTAGAGGACAAGCGAAAGCCACGGCGACGGTCGCAGCGGCAAATGCCAATGTAGGAAATTCTACTGGTATTGGTAGTAGGTCCAGCTCGCAGCCAAGGCAGCCGACTCCAATTCCACAAGCCCCGCAACCAGTTGTAGTTCAGAGTCCAATAGCTCAGCCAGCAGCAAGTGCTGTTGGCCAAGAAATACAACAGACCATTGCGGCTGCGATATCAGCAGCCTTAGTGCAGCAGACGCAGATACTATCGCAGGTGCTGGAAAATGGTTTTCAGAGATTAGTTCAGCAACAGCTAGCTGTCAACTCTGAACCAATCCAATCTATTCCTAGACCTTCTCCAACAAGTCCACAGCATCAAAGCTTTGAGGAGTTGTTTGGATTACCAAATCGGCTAGATACGAATCCGTTGGTAAATCCGAGAGCGCCGCAAGTTGGTGTCAACTCTTCGCCACAGGGTTCACAACTTAGTAATAGTTTGCGACCCGACAGAATTAGCCAGATTATTGCTAATTGGAAGCTGCGTTACTCTGGTCATTCGTCTATGTCGATAGAAGATTTTCTTTATCGCGTAGAAGCATTGACTCGGCAAACCCTTGACGGAGACTTTGAGTTGCTAGCCAAATATGCGAGTAACTTGTTTGAGGGTAGAGGGAGTGAATTTTTCTGGAGGTACCACAAAAGTGTGACAGAAGTTCGTTGGGCAGACTTATGCAAGGCATTGAAAAATCAGTTTACAGATGGCAGAACTGATTTGGAGATTCGAGCAGCTATTTCGCAACGAAAGCAGAGAGCCAACGAATCGTTCGATCAGTTCTACGAAGCCATTGTGGCATTAGTAGATCGTTTGAACAGCCCAATGAGTGAGCAGTCCATGCTGGAAGTCTTGCGAGCCAATTTGCTCTCGGATATTCAGCACGAATTATTATATGTGCCAATATTCAGCGTTGAGCAGTTGCGTCACACTGTTCGTACGCGAGAGAGGTTTTTGAAAACTATTTCAATGCCATCAACCGTTCCCAGGGGTTTACCGAGACGGCATGTAAGTGAAGTCACGGTTCAAGCCACAATGGACGAAGAGGATGATGTTGAAGAATCAGAGAATCTGGAGGTAGATGCTCTAACACTTTCTTGTTGGAATTGTGGGAAAAGTGGTCATAGATACCAAGATTGTGTAACCGTACGTAAAGTATTTTGTTATGGTTGTGGTAAGCGTGACACTTATCGACCCAGTTGCACGAAGTGTGCAATTCCAACTAGACCTGTAGGTGCGTGCACCGTTAACAAGTGCACGCAAACAAGTCTCAAAGGATACCAACCCCGAGTAAATGAAGATAATAGTTTATCCAACATAGTTTCTGAAATTCAAATAAACCCGGCCAGATCTATTAGTTCGAATGTAGAGAATGTTTGTAGTTCAGGTCTTCGCAATAAGCAGCGGAAGGGGAACTACATAAAAAGTAGTAAAGAGGAAAAAACAGCTGTATTAGCGTCAGTAGTAGACATCTCTGGTGATCTTCGTCCTTATGCCCAAGTCCAGATGCTAGGCAAAACGATAACTGGGTTAATGGACACTGGCGCTACTATTAACTGCATTGGTGGGAAGTTAGCTGAGGAAATACTAGCAAACAACACCGAATATACGCAAATATTGTCATCTGTGAAAACTGCTGATGGAAATAGGCAGCGAATTTGTGGGAAGTTGAGTGTTCCTGTCCAATTTAAGGGCAAGATACAACCACAACGATTTTATATCGTACCAACTTTGTCACAAGACGTATATTTGGGTATTGAGTTTTGGAGAGATTTCAAGCTATTGCCAATATGTTTAATGCACCCGGCTGACACTGACAGCATTGCATCAATTACCTTTGATAATTCTCAGCAACTCGAGTTGACATCGGAGCAACAAACAGAACTGGCAAATTTCATGCGAAGAACCTTAAGCAATAATCGCTTATCTTCGCATCATTGCAATTAAGCTACCTCCAAGCGGGTATCCCACTTTGTCGTTACAACGACTAAGTGTGATTTTGCCAGGGGGATGTGTAATAGGCCGCTTGTCGAAGTTGAAATTCCCTAAGCCTAAAAGTATGCAACATTTTTTTTTCTTCTTTTTCTCTACACCTACATATTTCTATCTATTATTTATTATATTATTTATTTATATGTTTATTGTCCTAGTTAATTTGTATTATTTAATTTGTTTAGTTGTATAAAATTATTTGTAGTCTGAGAAAATGGTACTCAATGTCTTGTCATGTTTTGTTCTGAAAAGCGGAGCTTTATTTAGCAATGAGACTGAAAGCTCCAAAAATAGCGCCATCTATTGGTGGACCACGATACATGCAAGCATGAATTGCTAGATCAGCTGATTGTGTTAAGTCCAGACCAAAATAGACAAGCGATTACCTTTTTGAGTAGGATTAATTGTCAAATTTCCGAAAAAAAAAGGTTTTTTGTTGTTGGTTTTGGTTGGAAGAAATGGTTAGCAGGTTATGCGCAGAACCTGAAAAAAAAAAAAAAATAGTGGAAAAGTGCATGTGCTTTAATAGAAAAAAAAAAAGTACATCAGTGAAGTGGTTGGTGTAGTCAGATGCATAAAACGTACTTGTGAGTATACAAAGATACTTCATTGTATAATTGTTATACTGAGTCGTAATCTTGTCATCTTCTTTTCTTTTACAAAAGTGCACCTTGCCGTCCACTTGTAGCTGTTTGTCCACTATAGGAATTTGCCAACTGGCGTAAATAAACCAAGTGCCGTTTTCCAGATTAGGGTAAATATTTGTTATACGTATATTTAGTTTTTTGTTGTTCTAAGTTTAGTTTTGTCTATTTATTTTTAGATTCGGCACTTCGTCATAAATTATAATAACTCAATCCTAATTTATATAATAACCCAGCCATAATTTATATAATAACCCAGTGTGTAAATTATAATAACCCAGTGGTAGAATTTTAAATTAATTTAAAATGAAACGTCAAAACACACAACTGCTTGATTAACGGCCAACCACCAAAAGCTCCAAGTCGCAGCTGTGCTGGACACATCAGCTGTCTGGGCAACGCAAACAGATGAGCTGTTGCTAGCTGCAGACGCTCATTGAGCACAGGAGAATTGCTTCCCAGCAGGTTGTGTTTCTACTGCAAAACACCTGCGTCCGGCAGCCTTGCGATCTCCATTGGCTATTTGCTCCGCACTTGTGGTGGCATCGAGGCCGAGTATCTGCGTCACCCAGGAGGAAGGCGAACGGCAGCTTATTTTTTTTTGTTTGTTTGTTTATTATTGTTAATTTACGTTATGTTGTTTAAGTATGCATTAATAAGTGATAGTCCATCAATGTTGTAAGTGTAATATGATGTGGCGAGAAAGTTGAACCAACAACTTTTCTGGGTCCTTCATAATACAAGTACCACTGTACTATTGTATAAAATAGAAATGGCAATCATTTAAGAAGGCATGTAAGGCAACACCTCTAGGCAAAATATCTTTGTAAAATTGAATTTAGTTATAAAAATTAATGTTTTTGTATTGCCTGGAAAGCATGTAAAACCATACTTGCATACATTTGTATGTATGCATGTTTGTTTTGATCGACGTTACCGGTCGTAGCAAGCAGCTTCCATGCAGGCGCAAAAGCTCGCAATTATTATTATTCCCCACAGATACACCACAGACAGGCACCAACACAAGGAAAGATCTTTCTGCGTGGGAGTCTCTAATGTATGTAAGTCTGTTTCACTCTAACTAATTAATAATACATGAGCTACAGCTAAAGCTTCCCTTTTGCTGGTGGTCCATCTGACCATAGCGCTGCTACAGCTGTCTGCAGTCCCAGCGGTCAGTGACCTTGCGAGACTGGCAATAGCAAAACATTTCATTGAGTGACAGCCATCAGCTGATCCTCATTTTTACTTGCATCTAGTGTTTGCCTATATTCGGTGTGATGGTCTAACATTGCATTTCTAAATGAACCAAAACTAGTTCATTTTAGCTAATTTTTTCCTTCTCTTAATTTATTCAACATTTAAATGCAAAAATAATTATTTATATTATAATTATGCTAGATCATATTTTATATTTATAGGTTAATTATTTTTAGTTTTTCTTTATTTATTTTTTTTCTTTTTGCTTTATTTATAAATTCCCGCCTCATACACACTTAATATGTTTGTCCGTTAAATTATTTATTTATTTATTTTTCTTGTCATTTTTTTTTCTTGTCATTTCATAATGTTGTTAATATTCCAAGTATTTTTGTTATCTGTTAATAAATTAAGTATGTCCGCTTAATTGTTCACTTTTATTTGGAACCATGCCTAACCAAGCAGGAGTAGGTTAGCCGAACCACTGTCTTTTAGGGATCCTGCCAACTTTTAGTTTTTGGCAATGAATGCAGGATCACGGTAGGGTGGGCGTCTGCACACAATAACAGCTGTGTTGCGTGAGAGAGTGGCTCCGTCTTCTTTGTTAACCTACCTTCCTCTCCTTCCCTTTCTCTTCTCTTTCACTATTGTTTAATGTAACCTTCCCCTTTACACTCCTTCTTTTCTGTTTTCCCATATGTACGCGAAATTTAAATGTATTATTGTTATAAGTGGTGCGTCCTATTAGTTGGCCCTTTCCTTGAACCCCATGCTATCTGAGCAAAGCCCGGAGAAGCCAGCGCGTACGCCACACTAGTAAACCTAACACCAGCACCCGACGAATACTACACTAGTGATTCGTTACAATGTGCACAGCGTATCGAGTTTCTATTATCTCTGCAAAACGTCGCGACGTCTAGGAGTCGAAAAGTTTTCACGCAATGGTCGGGGGAACTTAAAAAAAAAAAAAAAAAACAAAAAACCAAAAGCGAAAAAAAACACCAAAATAAATATAGGAACGCCACAAAAACAGAGAAAATAAAGCAAAAGTGCCTGAGGCAATGGCAGGAGCAGCCACGCCATAGTCTTTCACAATCGCATAATGAAGAGCGCGTCATTATCCTCAAGATACATAAACAATACAACAGAACAGAAGCAGCAACAACAGTCTACCGTTGGTGGCTGTGGCTGTGGCTTGGCTTTGGGTTTGGGTTTGGCTTTGGTTCTGCTTTGGCAACAAGGCACAACTATGCTGAACTATAAGCCAAACAAGCAGCAACAATAATAACAATAACAATAGGTTTGCAAGCCAAGCGAGTGGAAAATATTTTCCTTTTTTTCCATCTTTCCATCTATCTTTCTCTCTCTTTCCCTGCGTTTAATTACCTAGCAACCAAAGGCAAGTTCCTTGAACTGGCTGCAAGCAATCTGCCAGAGAAAGTTTTTCCTGAATAGCAATACGACAAAGCACACGAGTACGTACAGGTAAAAAGAGTTAAACGAATAGTTCGGCAAAACGCCAGAGAAGAAATTATCTAAAGCTCCAAATGAACCAATTAATAAATGTGTGCAATACCATTTCAAGGATTATATATTTAACTATTTCGGTATTGTGTTTCACACACATAATTAACTAAATAATCTAATAATGATGGTCGAACAAATTCGATTTTTTTTTGTATTTATATTTCAATTTAGAGACCATTTCGCAGCATTTTTAATACCTTCTATTTACCCACTCTACATCTTTGCTGTTTAAATAAACATAATACAAACACGTAAAATAATATGAAATCAAATTAAATTAAATTTATTGGTTCTGCCTTTTCTACTTTTACGATATATGTAAACGCTATAATTGTTCTCCCTTTGTTATTGTAAAAGGCGCAATTTACTAAAAATAATAATGTTTAATATTCGTAAGACAGCAATTAAAGCGAAGGGATTGATCGACTAAAAGGTGAATAAAGAACGAAATTCAAGTTAAATCACAGTGCACTTTTTAGCATATTTGTTAAATATAAAATATTCGAAAGAAAAGAAAAATATGGTAAAAGTGAACTTTAATTGTTTTACGAGTATATATACATGGAAATTCAGCACTTTGTACTCGTATGTTGGTGAGCAGTATCCACAGTGTATATGAAAACATGCACTGCGTATACGTAATATGACGAAAAATTTCATTCAGTCGCTTTGCATAGTTTTATTTTGTGTTATTTTTGTTTTTTGCTGCTGCAAATATGCAAGTTTATTATGTCAGATATTTTGAGCGATTTTCGCTTTGGATGAGCATTCATTATTTGCTATATTTTAATTAAATTTTAATAGCTGCGGGCAGAATGTTGATGCTGCCATTCATTCCTTCAATCATTCATTGGGGTAGTCACCAAACATTGTAGATGGATGTGCTAAAATCTGTTAGCACTTATTACAATGGAATGATCATACAGGTTCAACAATTGTGGGCATGGCTTTACTAATTAAAACTTTATTGTGGGCTACAAAATTTGTTTATTTGAGTGGAGAGCGCGCGTCTCATTTTGTTTGCCAACACAAGTTACGTACGACCTGCTGTAAAGCCCACCGAAATGATAATAATGTTGATGAAGGATGGCGGATGGGCGTGTGTGGTTCCAACACAACAGAACACAAGTGTTCATTTGTGTTAAGCTTGCAAAATTGTGTTGCTTATTATTTTGCTGTGCAGCGTGCACATGGCGTATGAGTGATGTTTATAAGAAAATTATGCAAAATGCATATTAAAAAAAAGCGAACGAAAAGCTGCTAAAAGAGAGAGCGAGCTGTACGCCGTAAAAATGTGAGCCAAGAGCTGCTTATGGATTAAGCATGCCAGCAATTTTGCGGCGGTGCTGCAACAACAAACGAAAAAATGAAAAATAACAAAATAAAAATAAAAATGTGCACAAGAGCCACAAAAATATTTAATAAATTTTAGTAGTAAACAAGCAGCGGGAAAACCTTGACTCGTAAAAAAAAATACAGCCAAAGCTTGCTTGACTCCATCTAAGTTTTTTTTGTTGTGTACTGTTGCTGTTGCTACAGGTAACATTGCAACAGCATGTTAATGGTAGCTAAGGCCAACGCAGCTGCAGCAAATCTGTTGCAAGCAATTCAGCCCCTCGGCCAGTGTCTAGGGCGTGACGTGGCATGTCAATAAAATTAAAGTGCGTTGACTGCACGTTGCTGTCAGCAGCGATGGGAATGGGATCGAGGATGGTTACGGTAACTGTGACGGGTAACGGATGTTTTCACTTTATGCACAGCACATTTGGCTTTAATGCGGCATAATCACCAAACAATTTCATTTCTCACACTCCCAGCATCATCATTGTCAGTGTCTTTTGTCTTTTTGTCGTTGCCGTTTGCCGTTTGGTGTTTGTTGTTTTCAGTTTGCCGTTTGCTGTTGACTTTTGTGCAAATGTCAACAGTTTTGCAGGCTGCACGCAGAGCCATAAACGCATGAGAGCAGCAAAAGAAGAAAAAGGCTCTTTTGCCTGTGGTCGGAGAGAGAGTTGGATGTGTGTGTGTGTTTCGGGTCACTTAAGTTTTATGTGGCGAAACGCGTTACCAAATTGCGTTCAAATTGCGCACACAGATAACAGTTTTTCATTACGGCACATAAAAGTGTTTGGCTGTTGTCCTCTGGCAAATTGCTACGCCAACACGTGCTTCACTTTGCAGCTCATGTCAAAAGCGACAGCACAACAGATCCGGGCAGAGAGATCCACACAGATCCACACACGAGCAACAGGCACCGTGTCCACTGTGCTTATGGCAGTGAAATGTTTTTGGGACCACCCACAACTGTCATTTCCGTACGCCTTTTGACTGGCACCAAATGTCAGTGACATGAGTGAAGGCAAGAGGTACGAGCAAGCACTTAACCAGCATGAGTTTTTGAGGGCAAACCAAAAGCTGCCTATAGCTATGGCTAGTTATAGCTCGGCTTATTTAAGTACTGGCGCCAGTTGTCATTATAGTCATCTCGTCATCGTCAGACAAGTTAATTTTTCAACTGCCTAAACGGCCGGAAGTCACTCCCCACACTGATTTAAATATGTCGCGTGCGCAAAAAAAAATAAAAAGAGAGAGAGAGAGCACAAAGAGTGGGATAAGAAGCTAAATCCACAATGGCAACATTTTGTTATGCTAAAGCGAAGGGAGATTGATTGGCGCCCGTCGAGTGTCTGTCGAGTCTGTAACTCTGTGCGTATGTGTGTGTGCAATTTGCCAGGCTAAAGTACTGCTCGGCATTGTGTAGCATGCTTTTAGGCGCCGACAATGAGCAACTTTTGTGCTTATCATGCGTGCAAGTTTCGCCGACGTTTTAATTGAAAAATACTTAGCAAACTCTTGTTCGCACTCTTGTAGTTGTCCTTGTCGTTGCCGTTGTCGTTGTCATAGTCACAGTCACAGTCATAGTCGCACAGAGTCAGACTGCGAATGAGAGTCAAAGTCAGCTCGCTTTAGCTATAGCTAGGTTGCTGGTTGCTGGGAGTTTTAGTTTGGAATTTGCTTCTCAAGTTCAAGAGAGTGTCAAATGGCAAACACTTCAGCCCCGAGTTCGAGGCAGCCGCTTGAGTGCACTTTGGACACGCCGCCCGCCAGTAAGGTGTGAAATGCACACGTATGCCATGGCAACGCCTTGCCACACGCAGAACCGTTATATCCCGAGTCAATAAACCCCGACTCGATTTTAATTGCTGGCTTAAGCAGCAGCGCCAGCAGCAGATGAGACCGAGAGCGAGAGAAAGAGAGAGCCGGCAACTGACTATTACACTGTCCCACTAACCTACAAAAAAAAGTGAACTGAGCCCGGCATAGAAACTTATCACTATGAACTCTCAACTGACACTCTCTTCAACTCACTCTCTCTCTCTCACTCTCTCTCTCAATGTTGTTGAAGTGCTCTCTTCAGCTTTTGCTCTTTTGCTGCAGCTGTCGGTATTTTTAATTTTGCCAGGATTATGGCTAGCTTTTAATTTTCTCAACTTCAAGTCCGACAAGCGACAAACATTCAATGTGTGTCCGTGTGTGTGTGTGTGTGTGTGTGTGTACATGTGTTTAGTTAAGGTGAGCTCAAGTTTGACTTTAAGTCTGGCATTGGCCACGCATCACGTCCAGCTCATGGCTGGTTGCACGTTTCACTCTTTCTTATTACGCGCTCGTAAAAAGAAACTGCTGCTTGATCCCTGCTGTTGTCCCCCGGTTTTGCACTCCTCTACCAACACCTGGCAGACGCTGCTGTCTGAATTATTTCCATTAACTTAAGCATTGCATACACATGAGCACATATACACATGCTGCTTTGACTTGGACTTGGACCTGTTTGTCACTGTAATAAAGTTGGCAACAAATTGCCGGGCGCCGTGTGCATTACTTGATGTTAATCCTTTTGGCCAAGCGTTAACATTTTGACACGCACGTGTCGACAAAAAACTCGCATACATTTTTAAGTGATTAAAAAACTGACACACACCGACAGCGCGAGCGAGCGAGAGATAGAGTGAGGGAGAGAGAGAGAGAGAGCGAGCAAGAAAGAGTATGGAGTGGGGAGGGAGGAAAGTTAGAGAGAATGACAATAAGTGAAAACATTTAAATGCGCGCAACGTGCAAAGTATAAATTGTTGTCAAGCTGAGAGGCCAATACCAATTGCAAGTCAAAGGACAACACTATCCGCTTATCAGCAGCTCGCTTGCTACGTTTTGGCATTGAAACACAGCATCCACTCAGCATCCACACAACGAGTACAACCATCATATTCCACTTCGGCTCTTGATGCTGTTTCGTTTCGTTCCATTTCGCTTTGGTTTCGTTCGGCTCGACACGTTTCGTATACTTGTTTGGGTCTTGGGCTTTCGGCTTGGAGTTCGTTTGTGCGCTCGTTCGTCTGCAATCAGTTTGAAAATGTTCCTCGTGCGGTTCGGTTGGCTATTCTAACGGTCTATGCGCGCCTTTATCGCGTTCGTTCCATTGGGAACCGTCTTTGTTCAAAAAGTAAACAACAACAAAATCGAGAGAGTGCGCAATAATTGAATAACATTTCAAGTCACATATATAGAAAACACATATTCATGCCAAAAGTTGATAATCAAACACGTGATACTGAATTAAGAGTCCGGCTTACCGGCTTCCATGTTTAAGTCGACGATTGATAATCAGCTCGCAGCTCGCAGATTCAGCTCATCTCCCAGTGGCAATTTGCATTGATGAACTGTGGACGATGCGCGACGTGCATAATAAAAACCAATCCGAAAGCATAAGCATCATCGATATTCAAAACCTTTCCCAAAACCAAACCAAAGCAAAGTAACCAACCACAACAGCCAGCCTATATAGACGACTACAGACCCAGACAGATCTCGTTCGACCTTTGAAGTCGTAGTCTCGTAGTCTCGCTGTGCGTGTGTGTGTTTTGTGCTGTGCTCTCAGTGCTTGTGTGTGTGTGAGAAAAGTGTGAAAAAGCGCAAAATAAATATTAAAAGCGAAACGTGCATGGATTAGAAAGCATAACCAGCCAACGGCAGCAACAACATTGCAGTAATAACAATAACAACAGTGGAAAGCAGCAGCAGCAGCAACAGCAACAGCGGCAGGAACAACAGCTTCAAATCAGGTTGGTTTTGTGGTTGCAACTTCGATATTGCCTTTTTATACTTATAAGTTTTTCCTCCTTGCCCTCGGTATTCAATGTTGGCGCATAATTTAAGCAAAACTTTTGCATTTCGCTTTGTCTGGACAGGTGAAGAAGCATAGCAAAGAGATAAGGCCAGAGAGAGAGACACAAACTGAGTTATAGAACGTATTTACATTGAGTATTTGCTAGTTAAATGGGTCGCAGCATAGCGTAGCACAGCATCTCTGACCACTAATCCTACACACAAGTAGCAACAATCAGTTGACACCACAGTTGCCATGTCCTGACCCAAACATCTTGATTTATGACAATCGAAAGGAGGCTCGAGTAACAAACACTCGCACACTCTCACACACTCACATCGTTCGCTGTTTGCTTGGCCACCTGCTATTTACATACCCAAGTGGCTGCTTGCAATTTCCGACCAACTGGAAACTAAATAATTATATGGCTCAGGCCATACATACGAGTATACTGTATACTGTATACTGTATACTGTGCTGTAATGTTATGTTAGTCCCAGTTCCATTCCCGGCTAGCAGCTGCACATCTCTTGGTACTTACTCGCTGCTCTGTTGGGTTTGAGTTTAACGAACATTTATGCGTGTGCGGTTGTTTATGCTAAGCTCGAGTTATGTGGCACTTAAGAGGCGTGGCAACAGCAGTAGCAGCAGCAACCAGCAACCAACAAGGGCACATTTGCCAGCCGCACTCATACGCCGTGTGGTACTTACTCATAGAAATGGAAACAGCAGCAGCCGCATCCTCATCAAGAATGAATTAAAAGTTATTTTAAATTCGTGACACTCGCCTAATTTTGCATGTCTGTTTCTGTTGCTGTTGCTGCTGCTGCTATGCTCAAGGGCTCTGTGTCATGGCAGTCGCATGGCAGTCATCAGCTGACACCTGCCAGACAGACAGACACACAGACAGAGTGTGGCAGACTGGCAGAGTCGTAGTTACAGTTGTGACTCGCACGCACACACACACACACAGACTCACTTTATAGTCACAGTGCACACACAGGACTCCCAGATGGCAGCTCGAGCGCTTGGCAAGTGAATTAAATTTCAAATGTTTCTTAATTTACTTTTTCGGTTTCGCGTTGACAGTTCAAATTGGTATAACAAATTTTCTAACGTTACGCATGCCATTCATTCATTCATTCATTTCACTTTGCACTTACTCATACACATGCACACCTCCTATCTACACATGTGCACCCACACATACACACACGCTCGCACATACACTTGGGGCGCACATGCATAAGTGAAATATTATGTACAACTGTCGAGTTTGTTTTCTCTTGCCTCTTTTTTTTTTTTTTTTGTGCGCTTTTCTGGCGTACTTTCTTTTTATTTTTCTTTACTTTTATTTTTGGGTTCTTTCGTTGGTGAAAATAAATGAAGCCATTTGAGCGCAATCAGAGTTTCGCATTAAAGCGTAGCACATACGCATTGGCATTTCGAATTGATGACAGAACAACACATAAGGATATAGGAAACGCATTACAGTCATGGCTGGGACAGAGTCGAAATGTTGCCAATGTCGGGGACAGGCAAGGTGCTTGCGTATGTAGGTGCGAGTGTATGTGTGTGTGTGTGTGTGTGTGACATCCTGCTGTGTGGGCAACTGGCATAAAGTCAGGGACAAATGAATGGTAGGCTGATTGCCACAAACACCGCAACACACAGCACTCACTAAATACCTTCGATTGGTATCTAGAACTCTGACAGTCATGAGTCACTCACAATCACATTTACATTCTCATTCGCATGTGGCAAAAACCAAATGAATATTCAACAAAATTCAGCTCGAATTCAATATGAAATATTCACCGAAACAATTCCAAAATAAATTGTTAACTTGTACACATATTTTTCGATTTTTTTCTCCTTGTTTTTCTTTTCTGTTTTTTTTTTGTTGCGTTAGAGTCGAGTGAAGCACGTAGAGCGTGCAACGTTGTGGCACTTGGCATACTGTGGCAACGACGTAAATTAAGTTGGTTTTTCGCATTGCATACTTTGCGGCTGACGCGCAAATCCTTTTGCCCTGACGCACTTGAGAACTTGGTTAAACGAACTGAAACAAGTGGCTGCTGCCAATAATGTGTATCTCATTCTTCCATCTCTATCTGCATTTCTATCTTGAGTTTCTGCTGCATTTGTCTATTTGCTTTTGTGCCGCAAAACCGTTTACAGTTTACAGTTTCGCAGTTAACTCGAGATGCAAACAAAATTACGTAGCACAAACTAAATAAATACTCGTACTTGATGCAACTTTTCAGGCACTCGTCAGCTCATCTGCTTCTGCTTCTGTTCCTGCTGTGGCAGCTGTTAACTCTTTTCTAAAGAGCGAACAAATTGAAATTAAATGTAGTGCAACTTCATTACAACTTATTGCAAGCGCTGTGTGCCATTGCCTACAACAGATGCGTGTCAGTCAATTCTCTCTGTCTCTCTCTCTGGTTTTTTGGGTTCGTTGTTTTTGGCCGCACTTTACTGCACTTTGGCGCAGCCACAAAAAATGCTTCAACAAAATGAAATTAGTGTCAAAACGTTGCAGCTTCAACGCTGCAACTGTCTGGCTAGACCTGCTCATCAAATCCACTTCCACTCGAATCCCCAGCACTTGCCACTCTCAGCGTTGCTACGCGCAACTCTTGAATATTTGTGACGATGATGGTGACACCGACTGATGGCCAAGCAACCAAGCAATGACCTAGGAGTGGGCGTAATCGCCCAGCTCGTTATGCTGACTGCCGTCGGCATTTCCAGCAGCAACAATTTTCCATGTCCCCATCGTTAGTCCTGCGCAATACTATATAGTTGTTGCTGTTGTATTTGTTGTCTTTAGGTTGCCATAGCAATTTTAGCTGATTACGGCTTTATTAGCCGCCGTGACTTGCTCGACGCTCAGATATCCTCGAATCTGTTCTTCACTCTCTTTCGCACTTGTTGCGAAGAGTTGCCACTCGAATTTCGCGAGTGCAGGGCATAAAAGACGGTGCCACAGTGCTGAATGAATTTGATGAAGTGGCTGCAGCAGCGAAGGCAAAAAAAAAAAACATTTTTATTCATTGGCTAAGGTGAACTGTGGCGTTGTTTTTGCCTTTCGCCCTTTCTGCAACTTGTTTAACGTTGAGTTTGCATTCTTCCCTCCACTTTTTTTGCGTTGTTGGTTTAGTTTTTCGTTGCCACCGCGATGGTTTTGCCTGGAAATTGAATGGGCTTTTGGCCAGAGTGCATTGGCCGAACAACAAGAGCAAGAACAACTGCCTACAATAGAGCGGCATGAACTCAGTGTGCAGCATTTTGTGGGCATGGACTAAATGAAGTTGAGGCAGGAATTAAAGAACGAAGTCTCTGTGTTTGATTAACTTCAATCAGCAGTGGGATATCTATTCTATTCAGAATTAAAATTTATTGCCAATTTGCGGCAAATTCGATTAAGCTTAAGTTCGCGAGCACAAAGGCAAACGATTGCAAAAGCGAAAGCAAAGCAAATCAAATTGATGCCAACCAGAGAAGCAAAAAAAAAAAAAAAAAAAAAAAAAAACGGAAAAACACTCAGCCGGACATGAAAGTGAGGCTGGGAATTTAAATCCAATAGATAAAGACAGACGGCCTGGCCTAGCCGGGCATAGGGCAGCCAAACACACATACACACACACACACTGAAACAACTGAAACTGAAACTTGTGAAAAGCTGTTGAAGTTTATTGGAAAAATATTCAAATCACGTGGGTGGTCTCAGCACATCGAGCCCAGGCGGCACTCCACTCAGCACAGTGATAAAAACGGCAACGAAATTACTTATAGATTGAATGAAATTGTCTGGGCCTGGCCGAAAGACAAGTAGCAGCAGCAGCATCCACATCCGCATTCGCATTCGAATCAGCCAACGGGCATCCACATTGCTTTGGCATCCACATTTTTTGATCAATTTAAATGCTGGGGCTAAGACAACGAAAGAACGCCTAAGCCCCTGGATTTGAAGTAGTGCAGCAGTCCTTTGCTGCTCGCATATTTTTAGCTAAGCATGTAATTAAAATCGTACTCAGACTCAGACTCAAACTCAGTCTCAGGCCAAGCGAATGGCTAAATGATGAGCTCGAACATCATCAGCTTCATCAGCCTTGAGGCGGCCTAAAAACTTATCTAATAAGTGTCAGCATCCGTGACAGCGAAGACGCGCAACACGGCCAATACTTCCACAGCCAGGCTCAACAGCAACAACGTGCTGTGGCTGACCTGGCAAATTGTTGGACCAAAAAAGTTTCACTTTCGGCCGCATCAGTTTCGACAAGGTTCAAGTCGTTTGTATCACGTTTTATTCTGGGTGTTTGAGAAAATCAATGCCTATAAATCGCTTGACGCCTTGACGCTTGTCTCGAGCTTGTTTATGGCCACGCGATTTATGCGTCGCATATTTATTTATGAACAACAATTTGCCGTCTACTTTAAGGCGGACTCCGAAGAAAACTACGCATCAGGAGTATGCGACGAAGAAGTCGTAAATTAGCGGCTAGCAGCAACAAATGTAAATAGTTCAATAACAAAAGCAATACACACACCAATGCCTACATCAATACCTACACTAACACCAGCACAGCAAATGGCAATAGCAATCGGCAATAACAATAACATTGCCAAAGCCAAAGCTAGGGCCAGGATCAGGAGCTGGAGGGCAAACACTCTCCGCAGGCTCGGGGTCAGGCTCAAACTCTGTCTGGGGACAGCAATAACAAGTTGACATGTTTTATTTATGGAGCAAACGTAGACGACAAACGACATCGAGAGTAGCTGTTAAAATTGTTTTAATTTTCTGTGCGTACAACAAGAAAATAAACAAGCAACTCTGACAGTAGTCAGGTCGTAGGTTAGACGGCTGATAAACAGTGTGGAGCAATCAGCCTTTTTATGGCCAAATACAGGAAATAAAACTAATAAATGGATAGAATATTAACAACATATAAGTTTTCAGATAAAATAGATTAAAACAAAACATTTTCAAAATTTAAACCGATTGCTATTATTCGATATAGTAATTAAAGAAGTATAATCCATATATTCGGTATATATTTTCTTTTGTTTTTTGTTATTCAACTTTTTGTTCAAAATTAGACTTATTTAGACAATTTCAGATGAAAAATACTACTGAGAAATATAACAATAAATGAGTTTTTTACAGTCTATTGATAAAATTTATATTCTAAAAAAAAAAGGATTAACATCACAATTAATTTAAAAAGTACTCAAAGGAATACATTCAGTATAGTCTCTATTCATTCTATTATTTTTATTTTTTAAGAATAGCTTCAAAACTTAAAATAAAAATAAACCAATTAAAGCTTCATAACATTAGAATTCAACAAATAAGAACAAATATAGTTTTATTTGATTAGCTGATAATCTAAATTATGTCTGTTTATGTTCCCAGTAACATGTATGTATGTCATTCTTTGCTACAAATTTAGCCATGTTTCACAGTTGAGACATCTCTGCCCAGAGGGGGAGCAACTTACGCGTACATAAACAAACATGACTGCAAATGAGTGTTGCTGTTCTCGCTGTTGTCGCCGACATTGCTGCTGTTAAGTCATGTTGTTTGTTGCTCTTGTTGGCGATGTTGTTATTGTTGTTGTTGTTTCTTGTTGCTGGTTAAGTGACCAATGGCCAAAATGCTGTTCGACCCGAAGTAATAATTCAATTGCGCGCAACCAAGGAGAGAGAAGGGGAGAAGAGAGCAGCTCGCCAAGATTGATGGCGCGCATTGAGAGTTGCTTTTGGTGACATTTGTGTGACGTGTCGCCATCGTCTTGTTGAATTATGTATGTGTGCGACTGTAAGTCGTTGCGTGTGCGTTTCTGTGTGTGTGTGTGTGTGTGTGTGAGCAAGTGTGCTTGCGTGTGCGTTGAGGCGCAAATGTTCAAGCTGGAAACTTTGTCAACTTTGGGTAACAGCGCCAAAGAAAAGAAAAGAAAAGATGAAACATACGAAAAAAGGAAGACGTTGAGAGGACGACAGAGGCAGGAAAGCCAGAAGATGGCACGTAAAGCAAAGCCAAAGTCAGCACTGGATTTAACTTGGCTTGAGAGCCATCGCCATAGATTCATACCTACTTAGACATACAATCTATATAGAAGAAGTCGAGTATAGTATGCGTACTCGCTCCTTAGCTCCTCAGCTCTCTTTTAGTCAACGAGCCATGTATTCATGTGCGCCTTAAAGAGAGAGAAAGTCAACATTTTGACCAACTTTGGCTCACTCTCTTGCCTCCCAAAAAAGTTATCAAAAATTCCACTTGCGCCGTGAATCAAGTGCCATTTACTGATTGTACAACGAAAGGACAAACTCAGACTCCGACACAAAGTAGGCAAGAAGTGGCAGCAGCAGCAGCATCAGAGCATCAGCCTCTTAATCCGCTTCACATTTTATCAGCGTTCTGACACTGCTGCTCAATGTGTGTAAGTGTGCGTGTGTGTGTTGAAGTGTGGGTGTGATCACGCGCATTCATAAGTTGGCCTAAGCCTGGCCCGAAGCGCTTTTAAGCGCTCTTAACGCACAAAACTTCCAGTTTTCGGTGTATTTGAAGTGCGCCGAGGGTGATGTTAAATCGACGCCTAATGCCACAACTAATCCCTTAACTACAACATTGACAACTGGCGCACGTTGACAGTTTGCCCAGCTGTCGGCCCGGCCCGGTCTTGTCCAAGCTGCTGGCCAGTCATAATGAATTAATCGACAACTTGCAACGCATTTACATTTGGGGCACGGCTCGAAGTGTCACTTAACTATTCGCAGCAAATCTCCGGTTTTTATTTCGCCACTAAGAAAAAGTATTTAAAGGCTTTTCTTAAAGACCTTAACGTTGGCATGGCACGTGTCTGGAAAATGCTGAAAAGGTACATTCATAATACAGTCGAACTCTATTTTAACGCATTTTTGAAATACTAACTAAAACAGGTGTTACTTTACTTGAGTAATATGTAAATGAAAGTCAAAATGCTTTGATTTTCTATTTGTTTAGTGCAATTTTTAGCAGCTTGTTTCTATCTTTCATTTGCAGTTCATTGCTAGGCATTTTTGGTAAAATTGTTAAATATTCATGTTGATACTAGACCACACACATTTTTGTCGATATTAACTGAACATGGTAAAGGCAAATGCAAAGGCAAAGGCAACATCAATTGCAATAAGAATGCGAATGAACGGGAGAGGAATGTAACATGCTTTCAATATGAAGAACAAAATGTGCATCCAACAAACATTACGCATACGTTGCAAGTTGTGTGTGTGTGCATAGAAAAGCAAAAGGCAAATATAAGCAGCGATTGTTAGGCAAAATCAAAATCAGAATCAAAAATCAAGTCATTGGTTTGAACTATTGCAAACATGGGACGGCAACTCGAACTGTGGACTGAAGAACTGAGAACGACTCGACTCGAGTTTGCAGCTAAACATTTCCTCAATTTATTGGTGAAATACGTTTCGTGCCAAGAGGCTTTGTTGTTGTTGTTGTTGCTTGGCTTTTTGTGGCATCATAGGGCAGCATATTATGCAAATGTGGCAAGTTTATGGTTATGTATTTGTGTTGTGTGTACTATACGCTGCGTATGCGTTTGCGTTTTGTGTCTGCCTTACGAGTTTTAAGTGAACTTTTGACCATTATTACACGCTAGCTCTCCCTGTCTCTGTCTCTCTCTCTCTCGCTCTTTTCAACTTAAAGGCCAGGCCCAAAAAAGATGGGCCAACGAAAATATTGCATAAATTTGCTCGTCCACTCACTGACTGGGCCTCACAAAGCTAACTAAGTGACAGTGAAGGACATGAAGGCAGCAGCATCAAATAAGCAGAAAATAGACAGTGCAGAATCGACAAAGAAAAAAAATACTATGTGCTGCGTAAGGAAGAAATCAGAGGAGGGGAGAGGAAGGGGAGCAACAAACAACATGTACTGTCAGTCGAGTTAACAATTGCAATTTTAAAATTCACGTTTTCTTCTCTTGTGCAGCTTTGCAGCTTTGTGCATTGTGAACTTTTTACTGCTTTGGTATCCACTGACAGATAAATCAATCAAAGTTTTTTTTTTGTTGTTTTCTTATTGCATTCTACATATTCAACGTCCCATATTCTGAGTAGAAGTTTTGATAGCCACGAGAGTATTCTTCGTACACATGTGCGAAATCGAAATGTTGTGCGCAGTCAAAGATTTCCAATTAAAAATTCCCTTTTTGCCTCCTTTTGTTATCTTCCATACAAAGCTCAAATTGCTAAATTAGCTTAAGGCTCTCTCTATCGCTCTCTCTCTGTCTCTCACTTGAGCGCGTGTGTGTGTGTTTGTTTGACTCTGAATAGTGCGCTTAGCATCAACTTTGGCATAATCGAAAAACTTTTACACTTACACAATGAAGCGCCAATGGGGCAATGATTTTCAACAAAAAGCCACAAATTTTATGTGGCAGCAACGATATCCGGTTATGCATTATACTTATTCCGCCCCCTCCCCTGTTTTATTGGACTATTACTACTTCTATATCCTTTACATGGGGAGGAGGTGGTGGATTAAAATCAAAATTCACTCCTTTGACGTGCGGCTTTGAACGCATAATTAATCATCTTGTGGTCGGGGGAGTGGTTGGCTGGCAAAAGTTTTAACTAAAAATTGGCATCAGCATCAGCATCAATTTTAATTTACTTTTGCCTGCAACACTCGTCGTGCTCGTCGTGTGATCGAGTGAGTTTTTGGGGAAAGAGGCGGCTGTCGACAGCCTTAATGATACAATTAGCTCGCTTTTTGCACAACGCACGAAAGGGAATCAGCAAATGCGGCTGATTGCTAATAATCAAGTATACGCCGCATGGATGCCAAAGCGAAAGTTTTCCAACAGCAAGAGAGAGAGACGATTGCGTCGCGTGATTTGCGTTTTTCGTTATTCGGTTTTTGGGTTTTCGCTTTTAGTTAACAATTTGTCTTGCACTGTCGTCAGTTTGGTCGTCGGGTATTGCGCATTTTAAACAATTTGCGGCCGTATCAATATTTGCCGAATGTGTTTTGAATATGAAATGAGCCCAACTCCCATCTCCCAGTTTCCAGTTCCCAACTTTACTACTATGTTTATATTTCGTAAAATGGGTGAACCAAAAGACCCCTCAAAAGGACCCCACACAACGTGTAAATTCATTAAAAATTTGCTGCCACAAGAGCGAAACATGCTGCACAATACACAAATCCGCAAAGCAAATAAAAAAATGTTTGCGGCTTTCAAAGGGAAACAGAAACTTGAAAACTTTAGCTATGCTATCTGTGTGTGTTTGTGTGTGTGTGTGATAGAAGTCCCCAATGCCAATGAGTGCAAAGTGCCGTGCTCGGTAGCCGATTGCCGAGCATGCTAAACGAACTATTTGAGCGTCTATAAATAAACACGGAAACCGTTTTCGGGGCTTGCGACATAAATCGAATCTTATTTATTTTGGTTTTGCAATTTTTCCACACTGAGTGTTGCCTTGCGAAAGATAAAATATATTGAAGGTCTTAACCCGTCTGCTGACCCAAAAGCCCCGAGCTCCCGCACATCATTTGCGGTTCTTTCAATCGCCAGTTTCCCCCCAAAATACTATACCCTACATTTAATTGGAAATTCTCAAATAAACAGATACTTATCCAATTTTCTAGTTTTGTTTGCAAATGAATTCGATTTTAATTTCAATGCTATTTTAATTAATCCTTTTCAAAGTCCTTGTCAACTTTATTAGAGCGCATTGAAGCTTAGGATAAGGTATTAAAAGTGCGACTTGCGATTGTGTATTTGATTTTCTTGTTGCTTTATTTATTTGTACACAGTTTGGCAAAAATTCGGGTCAACATTATGGCCAGCTATGCTTCTAAATATGCTTTGGAGATGGAGATGGAGTTGGAGAAGAAGGATGGGCTTGGTTGAGAGTGCGTGTTGTCTGTAGCTGGGTTTGAGGGCAAGCAACTGCTGCTGCCGCTGCTGTGGTTGCTTTTGTTGCTTTTGTGTCTGCTTTCAGACTCTGCAATATCCTTTCAAACAGAAAATTGCAAACAAACACACACGAGTTGCGAGAGCGCAGCGAATGAATAAATAAATAAGCCAGAGCCCGTTGCTCTTCAGCTTCAGCTTCAGTTTCAGCTGCTGCTGATGTTGCTCCCCCTTGGATATTGTCCTGCAGATACTTTAGAGGGAACATGAAAGTGGTGTGCGGGGGGGGATGCTGTAGTACTTGAAACATAGTCTGTGACTGTGACTGACTGTGCTGGCATTTTTGGACAACGAGTTTGGCAAATGAAATGCCGCGCAAGAATTTATAGAAATTTATTTGTTCGTCGCTCTGGCTACAAAGTAAACAAATCTAGAAACGTGCCCATGGCCTGGTCACAGAAGTAGCGCAGCACGGCCAGGCTCAAACTGAAACTCAAACACAGACACAGACACATCGCACCCACAGCCCAAAATCCTCTACCCACACATTTCACTAACAGTGTCTGAGTGTGTGTGTGTGTATCACACGGAACACGCACGCACATTTGCCGAACCATGAAAGCGAGCCTGAAATTAAATTTTCGTAAATTTGATTTGAAACGCGTGCGTGGAAATTCATTTAACACGCTTCAAGCCTTAGGTGATTGCAACAATTGGAACTGCTTTTTTACATTTAATTGGCTGTTTATGCGTCAATCAGGTTAGTAGCCACCGGCCCAGTCGATCAAACTATAGTATACGAGCAGAGCATGCGGTTTCCGTAATTGTTCCCCACAGTTTTCGTTCAATAATCTTGAGATTTTGCTCACGTTGTGTCACGTTCTTCAAAATATGAAACGTCTACTGGTTTTTAATGAAGCAAACTTTTTTGGCCAAAGGTATAAAGTCACAAAACTGGCTCACATACATATACTATACACAACAGAACGTTGTGTCATTTTACCCCAGAGAGAGAGAGAGATAAAGTGTACAAGCGAAAGAAAGAGATAGAGTGGGACATAGAGAGGACAGCACACAATGAAAACTTCACAGCTCTCTGATTAATACATACGTGCACTAAACTGGGGCTTCTAGCTGTCCAGGTTGCTGCTGATGCTACTGCTGATGTCGCCTCCAAAGTCCGGCAACAGCGTTACGGTCATGTACGCAATAATTAAAAGTATCGAAAGTTCACAATGTGTGCGTGTGTGTGGTGAGTGTGGCGAGCGTGTGTGTGTGTGTGTGTGTGAGAATGTGAGCACTTGTCGCATGGGCGCGCGGCCAGCCACTCTATGTGGCTGATTGCAAATACAAAGATGTCGAATGAGAGAGAGAGAGAGAGCAGGAGCTAGAGGATTGGCCTAGTGGACAGTGCAAATGCCTGGCGTAAAGATATGCGACGTTACGTATACGACATGTGGCCGACGCGTTGGCTGCTGCTGCTCCTGCTGTGGCTGCTGTGTGCGGTACGTGAGCTTTAACAATCGTAAGGGATTCTTTCTTTCCTACGGGTGTGAGTGTGTGTGTTTTGCTGTGGTGTGGTGTGTGTTCCAGTTGCCTGGCTAGTCAATTTAGGAGCATGGCATAGATTGCCAACACACGAAACAAAGCAAACGACAAATAAACAAACAAACGAACGAAACGTAACGTAACAAACGAAACGTAGCCAATGCTTCTCGCCCTCGCCCTCTCTCTCTCTCTAACTCACTTCTTTGTCGCTGCTGTTGCACACGAAACGTGTGTATAAATAAAAACTTAGCAACAAACGCCCGGAGCTATAGATGCCATGCTCGAGATGAAGCTTCAGTTTTTTGGAGCCAGATATATCGGAGCAGCAGTTCCCATCCCATTGATAATACACAAAGCACACTTAAGTTATTGTTACTGTTATTTAGTTAGTTTACGCCACTTTGTATTATAGTGTGTGTGTAAAAGTAGTAGTGTTGTGTGCGTCTACAAAGACAACTGTGTGTGTGGGTATGTGAGTATGCTTTTTGTCTGCGACCATGTTTGCTCTTTATTGTATTGCATTTCTTGTGATTTTCGTGCCACCGCCTGCTTCAATACCACACACAGCAGCCACTAGAAGAACAAAAACCGAAACCAACCCAACCCAACCTCCTTTTCCACTCCCTCTAACATTGGTTGGGGCAAACAGGCTCCACATTGATTTGATTGATTCGAGCCGCGTCAGCTGCGGCGCGCGAGTGTGGATAGGAAAAATGGGAAAAAATGAGAGTGACTGGCGCCAAAACAAACAAGAATATGTACACCGCCAAATTGTTTGAAATTTAAAAAAAAGTAGAACCCCACACACACAAAATGAGAAAACGTAACAAAAATTGTATGTGTGTTGCGTATTCTGAGGTCGACCCGGCGAATGCTCTAATTGGGAGCATAAATTTTATGGTTTGTGAAGCATAAAATTAAATTGCCAAATTTATTTTTAGATAGTTATGACAAATATATATTATTTTTCACGTCACGGAATCGGAGCATGATCTGCAATTTCGTTTGCCAATCAAATTGTTCATCAATTGTCATTTGAATTCTAAGCAAGATACATATTATGTTTATTTTGAATTTGAAATAATTGATGTGACAGTAAAGAAACCGGATTTCACTCATTAGCAAAATAAATTGCTTTAATTAATTGAATTAAATTTCTATGGTAAAGTACTTTTTCTTTTCAAAGGGTATTTCGGTTACCATTTCAAATTGATGATTTTCACACACACATATCCATATACGAGTCTAGATGTTACGTACACAAATATATATATACTATATCATAGGCTTAGGTGCTTGAATCTACTTCGGTTCAGTTTTTTATTTAGCGGCTCTGTCAGTTACATGAAAATGTACTTTGCATGAATTTGTACATCATGCTTGATTTTTTATTTATGCATCAAACCGGCTAACCAAATATGTCACATGGGTGTGCGTAGGCTGCAAACGATGCTGTGTGAGTGTGTGCGTGTGGTGAGCTCACTTTATGTTGCCTACTTTTAGGCACTTTCAACTGAAAGCCTCTCAATATTTTGCCGGCTGTCGTGTTAACTCGTGTGTAACACATACGAAATTTTAGGCAAACGAAATAAATAAAGGCAAATATTTTAAGGGGTTTATTAATTGATTTTACTCAATATAGGAAATGTGAAGTTTGAGTGGTAAATATAAAAAACATGTAACATTAATTTGTGTTTTTATTTTACTAAAATTAGTTTGGTGAATAATAAGTAATGTTTTATTATTAATACACAATTTTATTGTTTCATTGCACTTTTCACTCAATTGAAAAATCAATACAATCTAAAAATAGCTGGTCAATTGTGTTGCAAAATTGCAACTAAGAGACAGAGAGCAACAAGCTGATTGAGAGAATATTGTGACAAGGTGAGCTAGCAAAGGTAACAAAGGACAACTGCAAAATGCGCACAAAAGAGCACTTACTCAGCTGCTTTAGTAGCGGAGCTCATCATGCTGGTCTGGAAGCAGGACCATCAATGATGAGCTGGGCAAATGACAAATAACATGATTGTCAAGTGAGCAAAGAAAACTGCAAGAGCAAAAGAAGCTGACAGACAGAAAAGCAGACAGACAGAGACACGCACTCAGAGCAGGAGACAATGGAACATGCTCGGGTGTGGTGTGGTCCTCTGGGTCCTCTGGTGCTCTCTAAGTTGTCGCAGTTAATGTTCGCAGCGCAAACATTTTAATAAAAATGTCAGCTTATGCCTGCTGACAGGTCGCGTGACACGCTGCCAGCGACAGGCGGCGTCTGCGATGGTGATGCAGCCTTCAAGTGTTTCTGGCAGGCCTGCGCTCCAAACTGATGTATTTATGATGAGGATGGGAATGAGATTTGGGATGAGCGGATGCGGATGAACATGAGTTTGGGAGAGCAGGAGAGCGGGAGTGAATGTGAATATTTTGCAAATATGTGAAGCACGTTTTGTGATTTTCTGATTTTTCGCTGCAAAATCCATTTGGCGAGCCTTTGGCTTACACAGCATACACAGCGTATATAGCAGCCAGCTTACAGTTTAGTTTATTTGCGTGAAAATATTTAAAAGGACTCGCGCGCGCGGTGGCATCAGAAATCAACGCATGTAGGCCTCATAATTCTGTCAGCGTCATAAACGCGTCGCCAGGCTCAACATGGCGGCTGCATGCGCCCGGAATAATAAACGACTATATCCAATTCTACCCCCCCATACCCCCCTTGAATACAAATACATATGCCACATGCCACACACACATACACACGAAAAGACAGGCACGCTTTATGTTTTAATTTGATTTGATTTGTGTTGTACAGCGCGCCGTATGTGCAAATATTGTTAAGGCAACCAAATTTGATTTATCACGCGCCGTACCCGATGCGCGCTCCTCCACGTCCCTTGAGGGGCAACATAACATGCCGCGGGCGTCTTAATTGGTTTTTGTGTGCGCATTTCTGGCGCAAACCCCCAAGGGGCGACAATTAGCTGCAGTCACTCGGACAGAGAGGGATGAGAGCTGGAGGAGATGATGTGGGAAGCTGTTAAGTGCCCACAAGCAACACCGCACGCCAAATAGCTAACTGCCAGATTGTGCGGCAATTGCATAACGCCAAAAAACATTGGCAAAGCTGTCCCAAAAGCTGCCACACACACACACACACACACACTGCTGCCAAACGAGCTGATGGCATTTAAAAGCATTTGCATAGCAGCAGAAAATTGTGAAATTGATGTAATAAATGTAATTAGTATTCAGTTTTGAGCATATTAATTCAATTAATAGTTACTTCAACTCGACTTTAATGCAGCTGCAGTTTCGGTTAAGGAACTGGAGCAGCAACACTAACACTAACATCAACAGCAGCTGCAGCTGCTGCGTCAACTCACTTTGCCTGACTGTGCTTAGAATTGAACTACAATTTTAATTATGCAGCAGGCGGCTGAAGTCAATGGGCGAGCGAGTCTTGGCTCAAGGGCGCGACGAGGTCGTCGGTCGTTGGTCATCGGTTTGCGCGCAGCAGCAGCAGCAGCAGCATGCAACGAGTGAAAATTAATATAAAATAGCAAAAACTTTTGCCTAGTGCATGCAACATTACGGTGAAGAGCGGGGAAAATGTTGGGCTGGCAGCTGCCTTGTGGCTGAAATGCAGCCACAAACCGACTGCATAAAATGTAACGGGCCAGTCAACGTTAGTTAGACCCGAAGCGAGGCCCGCCAGCATTCAGAAACAATTTGCAGCAGATTATGAAAATTGCTTAAGAAATTAAATTGCTGCATTGGGTTCGCGGCCTGTTAGCAGAAAAGCGTACAACTAGGGTCACGGATGTGCCCAACCAACTGACTACTGACTCCTGACTACTCCTGACTCCTTGAATGTGGTCGCGTGGGCCATGGCAAAAATTTGCATTTTCCATTTTGCGGTTTGGTCCGGTTTTAGCCGGGAATGGTTGAATGGTTGGCTGTGGGTCTTGACTTTGATTTGACTGGCACGTAGCACAAAGGCAAATGGACAAAAAGGATTTTTGCTGGCAGTCGACTAGCTGCTGCTGCTGCCTCTACTAATTCAATTTGCAATAACCACAAGAATAGCCATAGACCTAACAACAACAACAACAGCACTCGAATGGGGACAGGAACACGGACAACAACAATTTGAAAGTGCTCTAATTATGTTGCGTAGACCGTTTGGTCAGCAAAGCAGCTTAGGACATGAACTTTATTAAAAATATTTGCTCATTCGCCGAGTGTTCGGCACATTTACATACTTCGGTGTTGTTTTTGTTTTTTTTTTTTTGTGCTCTCTCAGTTTTCAGTTTTGTCCGCGCGGCGACGAGTAAAATTTTTATGAGCCCGTTTTCTAGGCCTATTTAGGGGCTCAGAGCACGCGCAGCGCCTATAAACTTGCTCGACTTTTTCAGTTCCTCTTTCGTTTCGGGTTTTTTTCTCTTTTACTGTTCAATTAGCATAATAGGCACACAATGAGTCAGAGCGCGGAGACGCGACTGATCCTTTTGGCAAATAAATAAATACATAAATACTTTTGCTGCTTGTGGAAAGGGAATAGCAGTCAAAAGAAGAAAAATAAAAATCATAAAATGGGAAACGGGATGGGGAGGGAGTCGACAACCCTGCGTGTCCCTTTATACTATTCATTTTGAAAATGGACAGCAGGCAGGCCATCATTTCCGGTTTGTTTACGCAAATCGAGCACATTTCGCATAATTTCCTATTGCCAAAGCTCGAGCCGAGCTGTGTGCTTGGCATTCTCAAGTTTTCTTCTTGCATATCAACTTGTTCCTCGAAATAAGTATCTAAATATATGTATAAAAGTTAGTGTGTGTATGTGTATGTGTATATTCCACATTTATATGTTCGCAATGTTTTTCTTGTGGGAAATTTTATGAAAATGCTTTGCAAATTGAATGAAAACATATTGACTATGCGATGACGATGACGATGTCGATGGCTTTGGCAATGGCGATGGCGACGGCGATGACGATGACGATGTCAACGAAAGAAAACAACGTCGTTGACGTAGCGGGACTAGTACTGTTAGTACTGTAAATACATGTATATTTGCCCACATACACACACAACACACCCACACACGCACACATTGATACAGTGAGCAAGAAAAACTTATACGGATGTAGCTACGCTTTCGTCTGGTATTTGAGTTTGTTTGCCATCGTTTTGGGTTCGAGTTTGGGTACTTGTGCGGTTTTTTGAATATGTCTCATTTGAAATTGTTCCTTTGCAATTTGCATGGCATTTTTTTTTTTTTGTTAAGCACACAACACAATGGGGACACATCAACATCACCATCACCATCAACATCAACAGCCGCATCAACATTGTGCTTTCGCATGCCAAACGCCTGCGCGCATTCGGAATTTGATTTTTAAAGAGGCGCCTAAAAGATGTCATACACACACACACACACACACACACACATGCAATGTGAATTCGAGCATTGGAATTGGAATCGGAATCGGTATGCGAGGACAGGAAAAACATTGACCTCAATGGCTAATAGACAACATGGCGCATAAATTCGTTGTTCTGGCTGCCTATGCCACGGCCAATTGCCTGCAATATAACAAAGTGCAACGGAGCGAATGCCGAGAGCAAAACAAAACAAAAAAAAACCAACTTGTGGCGGACAAGAGGGCGAGAGACTAGCTGACTAGACCAGACCAGACCAGAGACCCAGGGATTCGACCCGTACGACAAGGACGTGGACGTGGGCGTGGGTGTAAAAAGCATGCAGGCATAAAAAAGAACAATAATAACAAACAGCGACAACAGCAACAAACATCGACATCAAAAGGGAGTAAATTGCGATGTGCTTTTACATTTATATACACATATATATAAAAACGAAACGTTGAAATTGTTTGGTAGATAAATGGAGAATTTACTGCAAGTGATTTCGATATGCCTTGGCAGCAACTTTAAATATAACTTTGTTTGTATGTTTGTCAAGCATCTACATTTTACTTACGTCAACAAATAATCAGCCAATGGCATCTTCTTTGAACCAAGGAAAGTGAGCGACAAGAACCGTCCAAGCCGGCCTATATATTTGTTTGGGGGGATGTCGTGCATAATTAAATCAGATCACATTTTAAAATTCCATTTATATTTACCTCTCGTCTATCTGGCTGACGGACAGACACCAAGAGAAAAGAGCTCGTAAATCATGATTAAAAGCTTCGGGGCGACACACAGTATAACTGGAAACTGGATTGGTCCAGGAACAAACAACTACAGCAACTGCTGCTATGCCTAACACGTAGTCACGGAATTGGAGGCGAAACTTTAAACAAAAACTCGCTGTGGCCAGCGAGACGACAAAACCGAGCACAGAGTTCTCAATCTTCTCGTTGTTGTTTTAGCAGTTGCTGCTGCTGTTGCTGCTGTTGACTGACGAGGACGCCGACTGGGCGAGATTCAATTCTAGAGATACAAGTGGCAAACAAGCAAAAGCAGAAGCTAAAGCTGGAGCTGGAGCTGAAGCAAAAACAGTCGCAGACGTGGCCGCGAAAGTCGAGCAGTCATAGCCAACAACTGCGGTGACTCATTTCGCAGCGTAGAAAGAGAGACAAAAAAGCATTCGCCTGAGATACGTGCAAAGGCAGCAGCAGCACATACAAAAAAATACTTGATACGACACAATATCGTACATACTTCTACTTATATCGTATATGTTGTTTGGCTTGTATATAAGGCGAGATAAATCAAATGTGGCGAGAAATTGCAACAACAACCAGCTGAATGGCTATGAGCGACGCCAGCATAGAAGCAGCTACAGCATCACCAACAACATCAAGTCGCCATCGTAGCGATGCAAAAAGAAAGGAACGCAAAAAAATATAGTAAAGCGAAAATGCGAAAAATTTATCCAATTTGGTAAAAATTTAGGTCACAGCCGGGGACTCTGTAGCGCCTGGAAGCGCCACCAAAAACGTCTGCAAAAGCGCAGCTGCCATTACAATGCATTGTCTGTGTGTGAGTGTGTGTATGTGTGTGAGTAAGCCTGTGTATGAGGCCACAGGAAGAGCTCAAGTGCAACAACGGACAAGCGGCAACAGCAGCAAGTGCTAAAGCTATTGTCCTGCTCTCCTTTCATCCTTTTCGCTCTTGCTCTTTCTCTGGCTGTTGTTGTTGTTGTTGTCAAGGAGTGAGCAACTTTTAGATAGCTCAGATATGCAATGTCCAAAACGGGACACAGGCTGGAAGACTGAGCAACTGAAGCCGCCACAAAAGTGAGCCATGATAAATATGGCACAGAAGAGAGCGAGAGCACATGAAAATCTAAGATGAAAACATAAATATGAAGCGACATGAAAACTAAAAACTACGACCTGAGACCTGAGTAAATGACACACAACCCACACAAGCTCATATGTATACATAGTATATGTGGTAGATATGGAAGTTGGTATATGTTTAAGAAAAAGAAAAGGCGAGAGCGTGCTTGTGGGGAATGGCATCACTATTAATGGCAACGGTGCCTCTTGACAGCTAATGGCACATGAAATGAGTAAATTATCACATACCAGAGCAACTCTTGAAGCTGTCCCGCCCCTCCCTCTCTTTATCTCTGCAGCTGGCGGGCTAATTTGCAGTGTGCTCGCATGCTCCCGAAAGAAAGAAAACAAGCAAGAAGCCACAACATTGCGTATACGTGATATGAGCATTACTCTGCGCTGCTTGTCTGATTTTCGAGAGCTCCCCTTTGTTGCTACTACTCTGCGCTTCTTGCTTTTGCTGGCGGCGAGCAAGGCAGTGGTGAAGGCGGAGGATGAGAAGAGCAAAGTGCTGCCAGTTGGCAGTTGGCAGATAAGCGAAAAATGCAGCGTAAAAAATTGAACGCATATTTCACAAACACAAATGACAAGTAAGGGAGTTGCCACACAGGAGCTGCACTCACTCGCAAGCAAGAGTTACCCTTGCAGTCAACCAGTCAGCCAACCAACGAACCAGCCAGGTAACCCAGCTGGCCAGGTTGAATGGTGGCATGGCATGGTTGGAACTTTGTTGGTTGCCCTCCTTTGGTTTGGTTACGGCCATGCAACCAGCCAGCCAGCCAGCAGTCTGTGGCGTTTTCTGAATTATTTCGCACGATATGAACTTTTGCAACAAGTCTCAATAATTCTCCAGCTGCCAAGCTGGGTAATGAAAGAAAAGCAGCCAGTTTTCCGCATTCTACCTGGCCTCGAGCACAACGTCGTTGTTGGTCTGTTACTCTGCATTAAATCAATGAATCGAATGCGGAGCCAGGCGGATGTCAGTAAGTTGCCATTTTGAGAAATTAAAAGTGTCCGTTGCCGTTTTCATTTCCGCTGCCCTTTTCCGCTTCCTGTGGTCGCGCTTAAAGGTTCCACTTTCACACTCTGCCCTAAGTCCCAGGTACGAGGTCTAAGTAATTCCCCAAAACGCAATCCTATTAAAAAAGATCGCTACGCGTTGAAATTGCTTTTTTGCTAGCGGGTGGACGTTGGACCGAGTGGACCGAGGACCCGCAAAGCACTCGATAATGATGCCCCGACTGTGCCATCCTATTGCTGTTGGCCACGTTAATAAGCCAGCTAATAACCCAAGGCGACCTGCTGCGGCAAATATGGCAGGCAGCTAGGCAGAGACTGCTGGGCGTGCCACCTTTACAGTTCGTCAATTTTAATGTCTGGGCCACTCGGGACATACTCGGAAATCGCTGCTAAAAGTAATTCAGTTTTATATTAAAAAGATTTCGCGTACCCAGGCACGCTCATTTGCATTGCGCGGCGTTGAAAAGTAATAAAATAAACAAGTGTCCTGAAAAAAGGAAAGAAAAGGACAAGAAGACGGTCGCCAAAGCGGATGGGGCGGGGGGGGGGGGATGAAGACTGGTCGGCTGTCGACAAAATGGTGTGAAAGTGATTTATATTTTAATTCAAAAATGAATTATTTAGCACACTTTTTAATTCCTTTTGGCTCTGTTAGCCCGTGTGTTTATTTTTCTTTATGGCCAAATCTAAAATTCTGATTACTTTTTATTCGCTTTTATTTGCCAGTTTATTGCATTTGCCTCTCCAAAGCAAATGCAAATTCTTTCTTTCGTCATCGCGCTATATTTAACATCGGCAAGAGGCCTAAAAGCTGTTGACAGTTGGGACATTAAAAAAACGAAACTAAACTCAAACCTGATAAACAAATTTACCAGAGTCTAATATGCAAATAAAGCCGGAAAAGAAAAAGCCGACTGCTCAATGCGCTGCAACTAATCACATTGTGAAATAATTATCAAATTGAAATACAAATTTTATGCTGATTATTCTACAAGTTCTTAATGTTTAGACAAATCTTTATGACTACACGAATTACAAAATATGTTTTTGAGCCTTGCAAGAATCCTTATGCCCAGTGTAAGATTCATAACGCTAAATGTGATGCAACGTTGACTGCTGTTTCTTGAGGAAGCAGACTTTATAATAATATGCAAATGGAAACTGCTTTGCACAAATCTTATATGCCCTTTGTCATATAGAAACTTGTTATAGTTGGCTGCGCTTGTCAGTGTGGGTGTGGGTGTGGGTGTGGGTTAGTATAAGTGTGAGTGTGTGTAAGTGCCTGTAAAATCGACACTAAATTTAAGCGGGGGAGTGGCAAACTGCAACTGATTATTATGAGCACATAAGCAGGCAGCACAGTGGCAAAAGTCAAGTGCAGAAAAAAAATGTAGAAAGAAAGGCAAACTACTACCAGAATAGCTGCCAGACTGCAGTGAAAAAATTTGAATATAAAATGCGTTATGTGGTAAAAGACGCAAACTGCGTTAACCAGGATGATGGGAAGTGGCAACGGCAACGGGAACGACAACAGCAATGGCAACGGTGACGCCGCCTTGGACAGACAACGACAACGAGCAGAACGACAATGGCCAGATCCTGCGGCAACAATGAAATTGCGTATGTAAATTTGATGTCGTTACCAGCGGCGTCGGCAGCATTGCTGAAATAATTAAAGTGGAATGCGCCAGGCCAAAAAGCAAAGAGGAAAAACAGCGCAAAAAAAAAAGACAAGGGGGTGCTAAAGTGGAGAAAAAGATGAAAAATCGCAGCGGGAGGAGAGCAGTTGAAGTTGCAGTTTGCCTCGCTTCGGTGTCCTGTGCTCAGATGTGCTGTTATGGTCGAGGTCTGTTCTGTTCTGTTCTGTGCTCTGCTGCGCTTTGGCTTGTCATGCTTGTGTATTGCCAGCTTGGCAGCTTTTTGCGGCTGCTGATGCTGCTTCGTCCCCACTTGTCTGTCCATATGCAAAGCAGCTGCAGCAGCTGCTCGCTCTTTGTCTCCCCGACCGTCCGTCGGTCCATCTGCCTGATGCGACTCCTGTTCGCATTGCAAATGCGAGTGTGACTGCAACTGCGACTGCAACTGCGGCTGTGGCTCTGACTCTGGCTCTGAGTGCAACTTGTCAAAAAATGTCGCAGGCAGAGAGCATCAAGAGCAACAGCAACAGCAACAACCACAAAAGTTACAGCAGCATAGAAAAAGAGATAGAGAGAGACTGAGAGACAACGCTTTGCTTTGGCATAAATATGAGTGCCATCAAATTAATATGCGTCGCATATGGCTGACGATTTTGTGGTACAACATGTTAAGTGCATGCAACGGCAGATGTTGCTGTTGCTTACCGCTGCCACTGCCACTGCCGCTGCTGCAACTTGGGGACAACTGCATAATGCTGGCAAAGATGACTTCTCGCAACAGCATCTTGTGGCAGGTTTTTCACGCTTCTCGAGTGACAGCGCAACTCGCCACGAGACCCGAAGACCCGGACTGCCTTGACTTATGATGCTTAGCCGGTTCGCTGCAACTGCAAAGATAAAATGTGCAGCTCCTCAAGTTCCAAGTGTGGCAAGTGTGTAGACTAATGGTGAGCTAAGGAAGTGAGGTGAGAGATGGCGTTTAATTTTGAGACAACCCCCGCAACTAGAACTGTCCGCGGCATAAAGCTTTTACTGGAATTGTCTGTGGCATGTTCGCTGCTGACACTCGCACATGTTGCACTGTCACCTCAAGTGTTGGATGTGTGCCTGCAACTTCAGCCTTGAAGACGTCGCCGTCTCCCCCTGCTACTTACTGTCTTTGTCACCTGTGCTTGGTGCCCTTTTTGCCCTAGGTCCTTTGTCAATTTCTCAAATGGGTCTCAAAGCCCCGCTGGTTGTTGTTGATCATCCAAGAGAGTTTTTCATTCTGAACCAGCCGCCAAGTTGTCAAAACGTGTCAAGAACATTGACATGAAGAATTGTAGCAACCTTCGAAATGCGCAAACACCATCAAACATCGAGTCGTTTACTGTGCGGCAAACATCAAATCAGAGACTCAGACACAACAGTTATGATTTACTGGATGGAAAAGCAAAAGCAATCTCATTCCTACAATTAATGCGGCAAGAAAATACTCTCAATCTTCGCTCTGGCTAATGGAATGTGAAATTTGTTGACAAAAAACGCGTGAAAATTGTGATGAGAGAATGCTATATATATACTGTATACTATACTTTATATATAAATAGGAATTTGCATGGCAAACATTTGGCAGCTGTTGATTCAGGCGTCCAATGCTTCACTGACCAGCAAAGACTCGAGAATCGAGAGAAACTGTGCGGATAGGAATGGAGACGCCCTTTAAGCATGAAACCAGCCCCATTCTGTCACGCAGTTATCCGGTCAAAGGGGGCGTGTCTATGGCCAAAGGCGTATTAGCCACGCATCACTGGGCAGCCTTGAGAGCGGGCCGGAAAACAGCTGCTGTCCCATTTGATTAGGCTTTGCCTGGGCTTTAAAGGATATTGATAAAGGCATTGCCATAGCTTTTGTCAGTCTGTCAGTCCGTTTGTCTCTGCAGTCGCAGTAGCTATTTAAGTGTGCGCGTGTGCGTGTGTGTGTGTGTGCAAAGGTGCGTTGTATTAGTAGAGTCAAAGGTTCGCTTTGACTTGCAATTAATTTGCTTTGTTTTTTACACTTGACTGCGTCCGGACGGACATAAGAGTCGACAGTCAGGCAGACAGACAGACGGACACAGAGTGCGACAGTCAGAGATATAGCCAGCTGGAAGGATAACGAAATCGTGGGCTGGGTAAATGGGCATTTTGCCGAACCATAAATTATTTTATTAAGCCACTTTGGCTGGCCCTTCGGCACACCTCGAGTTATGTGAATTATTTTGTAAAAGTTAATTTCGTGCAATAAATTCAAAATCGCGTTTGGCCAGCAATTCATGCTTCGCCTGATGCTGATGCCACTTCAAACTCTCCCCTCGCATACTTTGCACTCTCCGCTCACCGCTCTCCATTCTCGCCCACTCGAGTGAGTTTTGTTTTATGAGTCTGTTGTTTGTTGGCCGTGTAATTAGTTGTAGACAGGAGTTCGCTTGGCTGCCAGCGCCAAAAAGTATGCAACGCAATTACAATTTCACCAGGTGATTAAATGCGCTATAATTGTTTTTGTTGTTTTTCCCCAGCGATGTTTTTGTTGCTGTTGCTGTTGCTGTTGCTTTACTAATGGCCGTAATTAGTTGCCTATCACGGAGAAATGCCTCTTGCCGCGGGACATGAAGTGTTTCATCTAATTTATGCTCGCGTGCCTTGCCACAGTTTGTTGGCATCGCCAGTGGCAACATTTAAATAAAATCGACTTTCCTTTTTGGGGCCAATAAAACTTTTCACTCAAAACGATAATTGCCCGCATTTGTCGTCCTTGCCGCTTTGCCACTTGCCACTTGACTTTGTCTCCAGTCTCCAGACCGACGCGACGCCCCATCGCGTATGTGTATGTGTGTGTGAGTCTGCCTCTTGTTTGTGTGTTCTGCCTGGCACTTGGGGCATCAATAAAAATCTCTTGATAAATGTCCAATTTAATTTTGTTCTTTTACTTATCTCTTTGCTCGGCTTTGGGCAGCAAGAGCAGCCACTGACGGCGCAAAGCCGCCCTCCGAATTTTGCCACCTCCCACATGGAGGATTTCATTTCTTTTATGTGCATATTGCTGTTTTCGTTCTCGTTCTCGCTCGTTTTCCCTCTTATTCTTTCTAATGCTTATTTTTGTACTTTTGGGTGCCTTGATTCTATTCCGTTTCATTGCACGAGACGCTAGTCTCCAGCATTTCTCACACTTTGGCAGCTTCTTCTATTCGAATGCTTCGTAATCATGATATGGCTGAAAATGGGCATATTTGTGCCAGCTAATGTTGACAGGCAATTCGAGTAGATGGCCCGAACAATTGGCTAACCCAATGCCCATTATGAGTTTAAGATCTGAATCAACTCGTGCTAATTCATTCTGCAGTCACAATTCATTTTTCGATTACGCATCAGCTTTATAAGATGACAAATTTATTTCTAAAAACTATAAATTAGAAAGAGCAGACTATTATTTATGACAATATTCTTTATTCAATATTCTTTGTATATCCTTACGAGTTTCAAAAATCTGACGAATCTATTTCCTTTAAATAAATTACATCGAGAAAATCGCAATGAGTTCTGTTTCATAATATCTTAGATTCAGTTCTTTTATAAATAAAACCTTCAACTATTTTTACAATAATGTAACTCAAACAAAAGCAAATTTATTTCAAAGAAAGTAAAACTTATTTGAAATATTAAACCTATAATATAATAATTGACAAATGAATTTTCGTTATTAAATCTTTACTTAAATCTTTTAAAATATGCTATTATAAGTTAATTTCCTTAAAACAAACTTTACAAATTTAATGTTACTTAATTGTCTTCTTGAATATCTGAACATCAATTTAGCTATTCTTGTTAAACTGAGCAACTTTTATAACTTTTTTCCTCTACCATAACGTTGCTCAAACTTGTTTTTCTGTCAGTTTCCGCATATCAATTCAGCGACTTTCATTTTATTTGGTTCATTACTTAAGCTTTCCATTACAAAGTGAAGCATAATGCTATGTACTAGTTTTTTTCATGGTCTATTTGTGCTTTAAACGTAATTTAATTTGTCATTCCATTTATACTTGCAGACGTTGCCGCCGTTGCAGACGGCGTCTGGCGCCGGAACTGTCTAACGGGTAAGAAGAAATATGCTGAAGCTGTGATTTAATTGAACTTGCGCCATTTGCTCCCAGGCAGCTGTCTCTGTTTCCCTCTCTCTCGTGCCTGCAGCTGCACTCTTCTTGTCTATGGCATATATTTAAAATGCGGCGGCTTATTAAACAGCAGCCGGCAATGCCAGAGTCAGAGGCTAGAGGCGGCTAATGGAAGTCGTCGGCATCTCTCTGCTCCTCGCATCTCTGGCCAATGTCTGACACATGTGGCCCGCACTAAGGCCGGCAAATATTGTCTCATTTTGTATGCTGTGTGCCAAGACCAAAATCAATAAATCAAAGCTTGGCTGTCGGCTTGCTTGGCGGTAGCTGGGCGGACAGTCTGCCAGACACAGGAGAAGCGAGAGAGAGAGTGAGGGAATGTGTATAGGGGTCTTGAAGGCGACGTCTCGAATGTCGCACGAATGGCGCGTGCCACGACCGCAGCTGGGGCAGGCGACACATTTGCGTTTGGCAATGCAAACAATGCTGCCCCAACTGCCACACAGAGTGTACCGCTGGAAGGCCGCATGTTTACGAGCATGTTGCGCTATCGCCGAGTAATTTGATAACCATTCCAATACCAATGTTAGCCAGCTGAGCCGTTAACCTACGCCCACCCACCCAGTTGGCAACAGGTAAGCAAGATCCCAGGGCGACAGCGAACATCCATCGCCCATGCTATGCAATATTAAACGTTGCACATTGGCCACTGCGCTATGCCATATATAATGTGGTATGGTAGTATGGTAAAATCAACGACGACCACAAAGGCAAATACGCATAGCTTCAACTTCGCAGCAGCTCAAAAGTTTTGCGTTTTAAAGGCTTAACCCTAACCCGACCAGGCATCCGGCCTGGCTGGCTCAGCTCGGCTGAGTCGGAGTCCAACCCAACTCAATCCCAGGCCCCTAGAGTGAGGCTCTACTGCTTTTTTTATGCGACGCGCTGTGGGCTTAAAAAGCAATTCCGCAACTGTTTTTGCAATGGCGTACGCCATCACGACATGTGTGTCGTTCTCTCTTACTCTCTGTGTGAGTGTATGAGTGTGTGTATATGTATGTTAAGGCCCCATGTGGAGTCCTCATTCAGATCCCCTTGGGCTGGCTGGTAACAAAGCTACAGCAATGCCAACAATGCTGTCGTTATCGTCGTTTTCACTTCAATTAAAAGTTGGCAACTTTTCTTGCCTGGTTTACCTAAACGGCAGCGACTGTTGCCTGCCATTCCTGCTTAGAGCGATTTTACTCTTCCAACTGCTTCTTATGCTTCTGTTTCTGCTGCTCCAATTGCCATTATGCAGATTTGTATGGCTGATTACCAAATTACAAACTGTAATGACAGCAATTGTTTTGTGTACAGCTAGCATATGGCACGCTAACGACAAGTAGGCCGCCAAATTGTCACAGCAGAAAAAAAAGCTAAACTAAATGCAACACGAACTCAGACTGAGGCGCCCTAAGCTGCTCATGGAACATGCAACATGCAGCATGCAGCATGCAATATATACGCAACACAAATACAAAGAAGGTCACTTTGCCAGCTCAAGTCACACTTTAAAGCACGTATACGCCGCGTGGGCCCAACGACTTCCGTGCTATTTACGCACCAGCGCGTTGCTTGGCTCACTGCTCTGCCTCAGAATGCTGAGCATACTCTGACTACTCTTGCCTTTGCCGGCTTGCCTGCCTGCTGTTGCCTGTGCCGCTGCTTGACTGTCAGGAATTTCCGCGAACGTTAATTGCGACAAGCCAACACTCGGTAGTGAGCCAAAGCGACAAAGAAATACCTTCTCACTGCTCCTTCATTACACCTTTTGTGCAATACTCTGACGGGATACGGAGTCCATCGGTTGGCATAACTCGCAAAAATATTAAATGTTGCAGATCACTTTAAGTTGATTAATGGCCTCTACTGGAATAGTAAAAAATAGCTGTAAAGTGAAAAAAGTTTATTAAGGCTAAACTGATATTCCCTTTTATTTTGTTTAAATCAGTTAAACAAATAAAATATGACCAAAAACTCTCACACATATTAAATGCTGCAAATTATAATTTAAACTCGCCGAGCGGCATCATATTGAATAGCAAAAATATGCCGTTAAGTGAATAGTAGTTAAGTATGGCTTCCAAATATTTTCAGCTTTCTATAATTTTATTGTTTTATGTTTATGAATATTACGCAATGAAAATATGACACTAAATTCATAAAAAATGTGGCCTTCAAGCGAAAATTAAGTAAAGCAAAGTGGTCCTTAAATTAGGTTTTGCTTTCTTTCAATTTGTTATATGTGGTAAGAGTATTTAGAATGCTTGCGTATGCATGCGATTTAGTTTCGACATTTGTTGTTGGATAAAGCCACAACAGCGGGAATGGCTGCTTGCATGTGTCGCCACACCGCTTCCCAACAAACTGCCAGCTGCAAATGCTTTTTGGTCTGCATGGGCGAGAGAAGTACTGAAAGATACAGGAGAGCAAGCATTTTATAGACGTGCCATTGCGCTTTGTCGCCGTCGCCGTCGCCGTCACCGTCTCAGTCGCTTTACTTCTTTGGCTTTTCAAGCGGTTTTCTATATATTTAGCGGCGCTCTGCTTCTTCTCAATCGTGTCATTAAAATTGATTTTGCAGCAGGCAATTGGGCGCCAGCAAAGAGCGGCGAAGAGCGCGGCAGAAACGCAACAGCCACTCGCAGTTAGCTTTCCTATTTGCCAAACGACAAAGAATTTGCTAAATTGCTTTTCTGCTTGCCGCACACGCACACACACACACACACACACAGGCACGCGCAAACACATATGCTGATATACCGTGAAAACACACACATAAATACCAAATGCCAAAACCAGTTGGCTGTGCGTTTGGCTTTGCAATTAGTTTTTGCTTTCGGTCGCAACTAAATGTTGCATTGACTGCTTAGAAAAAGAGCACAAAATAGTTTGTGCACGATTCAAAGTGACATAGAGTGAGATAGCGTATGTGAGTGAGCGGGAAAGAGAAGGTGGCAGATAGTCACACGCAACATTCTTTTTATTGGGTTGCACGAAATAGTATTGTCAAGTTATTGTTGCGACGTTGGCAACTGTAACAAAAGCGATTAAAAGTCCCATAAAAACCGTGGACCATTAATAGCGCAATAATATTATCAGCTTATCACTCACACACACACACACACACACACATAGGCTCACACATGCTGTGACGCTTTTGGTGGCAGCCCAAAACTAAACTTTGTCTTTTGTATTTTCATTAACATTTATTGGTTTTTTACTTATACTTCCAAGCATAATAACATGATGAGTGCGGAGCGGAGAGTGAGAGCTGATGACGACGGGAGGTGGCTCTTTGGGGGCTGCCACTAAGCCAGTGCAAGTCCTTTTGGCTAAAGGAAGCGAAGCGATTCCGCAATATTTTGAGGTCGTATCAGCGTCATCATAAAATAACGTTAATGACGGCAACAAGGTCGTAAAATCAAAATTTCTGCTATTTCAATGCTGAAACCGCTGTGGTTGGCCTCGCTGGTGCCCGGGAACTTTTGCAACAAAGTTGATACGAAACGTAGCGTAATGAAAGGAGATGAGATGACGCGACTTGTCGCGACGCCATTCTGCCCTTGATCTAGCCTTAAACACTTTTTGGGATACCATGTGGCGTATGTGTGATATTGAAACATAATTACTTTAAAGGAAAAAGAAAAGCAGACAGGGTCACTCCTCAAAGAATTATGTTATGTTATGTCTTCAACAATCTTAAAGCGCAAAAGAATATTGTACAATGGGGACGCTAGCTGTAAGCAGAAATAGCATTCAAATGAGATTTTGATTGAGATCTAAGTATAAGCATTGGCATTGTGTGTGCGTCTGTCCTCTTATCTCAAGGCTTCGTGCTTACGTTGAATATGCAGTTTATATGTTGAGAGCCATCCGCATTTGAACTGGATTTATTTAAGCACCAACGATTTTGGGTTATTTAAATAAATTTCACATTCAATATACTTGTAAATTTTATTTAATGCGGTTCCCCGGCAACCAGCATAAGAATCTCTAACCCAACGTTCGTGCTCTCTGTGCCTGTGAATATCTGTGGGTGACTATGTGTGTGTGTGTGTGTGTATATATATGTGGGGCGTGCAGGATTTTAAATATTCATTAGACACACGGCAGCGCCAGCTGGATAACGTGGCAAACAGGCTGGCAGGCAGAAAGGCAGACATAGTCAGAGGCAAAAGACAATCTGACAAACCCTTTGAGCACACAGGTCAGGGTCACCATGGCAGCCCATTCTGGCTTTTTGCGACGAGTGAGAAACGACATTTGAAATTAATTTCAATCACCGAAATGTGAGCCACAACGTTCTGCCAATGGATTGGGTTTTGTAAATTGAAAAGGCTTTGCAACTGTTTTTTTTTTCTTCTTTTCCTTTTACTGTCAGAGGAAGAACTTCAAAGTTGCGAAGCATGTGGCATGTATCAATCGGCAATCCTCAAAGATTTTTGGCCATATTGTGGTTCATTGTGTGCCTGGTTTATGGCCTGACCATGGCTTTATGTATTACGCGATTCAGATTTTATCACAGAGGCGTTAAAATGTCGTAAATGTTCGCCTTTGGCTGCTCTCTGTCTATATGTGTTAGCCTGTCTGTGGCCTAAGTAAATCAGCATAAAACTTAACTAAATGAAGACAATCAAAAAGTGACCAAACCCTGAATTGCATATGTCTATTTAGACACACTGGCATTACGAGTATAACAGGCAGACTCTTGAGAATTGAGTTATACCAGCTAGTAGAACTTGTTTGTACTCGCCGCCATCCTCTGCATTCCCCGTCATCGTCAGGCTAGTCAATGTCCTCGTGACTGTGCTCCAAATGATGCCATGCCATGGAGTTTGCCTTTTGGCCTCATTCTCTCTAAAAATATTTGCAGCAAAAGGCAACAGCAACAGCAAAAGCAACGGCAGCAACAACAGCAAAGCAATATGGTAAACTATATAAAAATTTTGCTAGGGCAACGGCCCTCGGCCCGAGCGAGGCTGAGGCTGGGGCTGATGGACAAAAGGTCGACACAACGTCATCGTCATTGTCGTCATTGTGCTGGGTCTGGTCAAGTGGCTGCTCTGCTCTGCTGCCTGGCAAAACTGGCGAACTGGCAAACCGACAGACTGCCAGACGCTTCTGCTGACCGTACAACAATTCGCAACCACAACAACAATAGGAACACGAGTAGCAGCAACAACGGCAGCAGCAACAGCAGGCACAACAGCAACAACAATAAAGACTTTTACTGTCCTAATAAAAGACAAACAAAGGACTCTGGGCGATGCTACTACTGCTGCTGGGGAGCATTTTCGTATCGCAATTTTCATTATTTTATTTGCCTATAAACGAAGCCATATTCTTCACTCCTAGGAGGAAGAGAGAGAAATGTATCTATAAATCTATGGGCACACTCCCACTCATTCTCAGATTGTAACAAAAATTTGTTTATTCGCCTACTCTACACAATTTTAAGCAAAATAAGTAATTAAAAAAATCATAAAATAGCCAGTATGAGTTGATTTTCTGTTATTTACTATACACATATACGAAAGTATGTGCAAGTATATGTTCTCCATAAAAATCAATGCCGACAGACTGGGGCCGAAAAACGAATGAACGGAGTCTGGTCACTCGGCCATTTCTTGTTGTTGTTTGTCGTTGTTGTTGGGTCAGTTGGGGTCAGTTTTCCGCTTTAAACGATAAACATACTCGGCGACAAGTACAAAAACAACTTGTAGGCAATTAAGCCAACGACAGCGACAGCGACGCAGCGTATTGGCTTGTCAGCTGCTGCTTCTGTTCTGTGTGCGTGTGTGTGTGCGTGTATCGAGTACTTTTGCTTCTCTGTGTCTGTGTAAACAGAAAACATCAAGCTTCACAACGAATTTTGTCTCTTATCTTGACAACGACAATAATGTGAACAGCTCTGACGACGTCATTGCGCTTTCTCGTTTATCGTAGACAACTACTTACTTAGCTAATTATTCGGGGCGTATACTTGATAAAAATAAGTACAAAAAAACTAGCTTTGATTCAAAGATTCAATATTACTTAATGAACTTGCTTTGATTTAATAGCACTATTTCTTTATTTCCTCAGAGAATGTCAGAAACGTATACTTAATAAATATTTAACAAATAAAAGATTCAAACCTTGCGTTAAGGATTAAGATTTAAATGAATGTTTTTCTCATTTCTTCAGAGTATAATCAGTTCGGATTACTTGAAAAGAAAGACAGAAATTTAAAAAACAGTTAAAAGCCTTGTTTATTCAGATTGTTGATTATGTTGTTATTGCTGTTCTCTCTTGCCACCCCGAGGCAACTGTTCGAGTGGGCGACTTAAAAGTATTTATACTCTATATATAGCCAGCATATGGATTGGCGAGGGCGTAGCTTTAAGTAGATTCATATAAATACTTAAATTCATGGCATTAAAATTGTCCATAAAGTGCGAGCAGATTATAGACGAATTATTTGCAGATTCTCGACTCTTTTTTTTTAGTAGTGTATGTGCTTGTCGAATTTTTTAAACTAACAATTCTTATGCGGTGTTTTTATACAAAATAAATGAATGAAAAACAGAACATTTGCCTGCTTTTGAGCGCCGATTGGCAATTAAGGAATATTAAATTATTTTCAAATTGCAATCATTCCAAATTATATTCGGTTTGTCGCCGCAATTTCTCACAAACAGTTCTGCGTTTCTATTTTTATTATTTTTAAATTTTCATATATTGTGGACATATTTTAAACAAATTTCGGTCAATGCGCCGCACAATGAAAACTGAATTTTTTCTTTTAGTGTTTTTGGTTTGTTTGTGCACCAATGTTTTTTGTACTGGAAATTGAGGTCGTCGTATGTGAGCGAAAGTATATGTAAAAGTATGTATGTATTTGTACATATATAAAAATATATATTTATATATTTACGCTTCTGTGCATGTGTGTAAGTCTGGGCTTAGGGCTGAAGTGTTTGCCTGCTGCTTGCAGCGCTAAATGCTCGACAATATGGTTGTGTGTGTGTGAGAGTATTTTTGGTGTATTTGTCTTGCAATTGTTGTGCCGAAGTTGTGCTGTGTTAATGAAATGCGTTCGGGGTTTTTTAGCTGCTGATACAAAGCTGAAACTCGCCTTGCAGTCTTGCGACTTGCAACTGGCAGCAGTCGAGGACAAGTGAAAAGTTTTCCAAATGCTTTAGCCCAGTTACCACACGATTGCGGCCCGCACACTTGGCGACTGTAATTAAATGCAGGGCATAACTACTGCTAGCTGTAGCAACATTTATGTTTGTGTGTGTGTGTGTGTGTAGTGCCCACATACACAGAGCACAGATTTTTAAAGTATTTTTTTTTGTAGCATTTTGACCTAAAACTTTTGCAGTCGCTGTCGCTGTAATGTCAAGTGCTCGCTTGCTGTGAGCAGCGCTGTCGGCGTCGAGCTGAGAATCAGGGATTTTATGCCGCATATGCGGCAATTAGGCGTTCTTGCCGCCGCTTTCAGCCCAGTCGCTGCATATGTGTGTGAGTGCCGCAAAACGACGACAACAGCAACAAGAAAAACCATTGCGGGTAATCAAGTAATGCTCATTTTGCAATCAAGGCTACAAAGTGAAGGGAAACATACGAGCAAAGATGATAAAGTCGTGGAAGAGAGAGGGAGAGGCAGAGAAAGAAACGTCAAATGTGACATGTTAATTCCAGCAGAGCAAACAGCAAACAGTGCCACGCCCCCTGTCGACTGATTGAAGTGCGACGCCTCAGTGATAAGCACATTTAACTGTGCAAACGTGACACAGCGAACATTGCCTTTTATTTTTCGTTTCCGCAAATCCTATTAAAAAACGTAGCTGCCTACAAATTCGTAAGAGGTGCGACACTTGAGACTCATCCACATGTGAGTGAGTGTGCCTGTATATGTGTATGTCTTTGTATGTGTGCTGCCAAATTATGGTCTTATTGCTCTGCAAATTAAACAAAGGCAAACCGCAGAGCATTCTCGGCAATTCAAACTGGCAAATTTAAAATTTGAATGCGCAATTCAATACACAAAATGAATATTTTATTGCCTCAGGTAATTGCTGAGAAAATACTGTAGAATAAATTCATTTTTGTGGGCAACACAAATAAATAAATCTAACGATTGCATAGTTGGATAGACAATATACTACGTATTTGGTAGCAATTAATCAGTTGGATTTGATACTTCTGCTGATAGTTATGCGAATCTTTCTCTGCTTGGATCAATCAATATTAAGGCACAAAAGCGTAAATTCTTGAAAAATCTTTTGTAAACAACTTCGCACTTTCGAGCAGAGATGCTTGAAAGCGACTTATTGAGCGACCCTCTTGCATTTATTTTAATTTATTTGCTTTTTTTCTCTGTATTCAAGTAAAAGGCTAAGAGAGTTGCCTTTTTCAAAAAGCAAACTTTTTGCTATGCTTTGCTTTGTGCAAAGAGCAAAAACATCAACAACAGCAAACGGCAAAACGGCAGCAACAACGAAAAATAACAACAAAAACATTTAGGCAACCAGTTTAGCTCGTGTAAGTTTGTGTGTGTGTGCCGAGTACCAGAGCCTGTCAAAAAGTTACTTATTTTCTTTTAACAACTTGCATGAGACTTTTTGCTCTTGCTCTCCACGCAGAACGCGTCCTTGCGCTCCCATCAACCATCTACGAACTTCTTGTCTTGTCTCGCCTGTCCTGATTGCTGAGCCTGTGTGATGTTTACACTGCTTTTGCTTTTGATAAGGTTAATCAAAAGTTTTTTAATCCATTCTGCATACAGGCAAACATAGACCAAACACATCCAACACACGATGCGCAAAAGGGGATCATCAGCCTCGCTCGTGTGTGCTCATTATCCTGCCTGGCGTTGCTCCTGGACTGACTTCACCACGTCCACGGCTATGTGTTTGGGTGGATGTGAGGTACTTTGAGCCGGCGGCTTGTTCAAAGTTCTGGCGCTGCAAAGTGAATTTCATTAATGCAAAATTATATGTATTTATTTTCTTGAAGCTTCTGCTATCGCTTTGCCAGCCAGTGTTATCCTGCCCTGGTTTGAGTGGCCCACTCGAACCGCTAACCCAAAAGCTGTTTAAAAATGGCATAATTTATGCGCCAAAGTTGAACAAAATCAATTTGGCCACAGTCAGTGCAAACTTTGCAATTAAGCTCTGGGAGACATTTGGCAAGGTGAGCAGCCAAAAGCAAGGTGCCATCTCTTTCGCTCTCTGCCTGCCAACTGCCAGGTGCAAGACTCCTGCAACTTTTGCGATAACTTTAAATCATCTAATTATGAGTCAACCATTGGACAAGCGAGCAAAGAGAGAGAGAGAGAGAGCAGCGAGCAAAAGTGCGAACAACAAGAACAACAGGAAAACAGCGAGCAGCATTTAATTTCCGCTGCTACAACCCTATTGCCATGCCTCTTTCTCCATCTCCATTTCGTTCTCCATCTTCATGTCCAGCCAGTAAAGAGCAACCCACCGAACTGACACTTTACTTCATTTCTGTTGACTGGAATTAATGGCTTTTGTTGGCATAGTTTTAACGCTTGAAGTTCGACTGCGACGACGCTGTGTACAAAATTTATGTTCGAATTTATTGCAAAGTTTATTAGACAATTCCTTTTTTGCGAGTAATTTTCGCCAAAGAAGGCAACGAGCAAAATTTTTGTGAAATTTATGAGCTTCATAAATGACCAAAACATAAAGCCAGCACAACTCTGCACAGTACGTAGCACATAAGCAGGCCAAACATGGGCCAATGCTGCGTATGAGCAACGTGCCAATTGCCTTGATTTCGCTTCTGCTTGAGGCCCAAAAAAAATAAAGAGAGAGGGAAGCACAAAATTAGATAGGATATGAAATGGAAATGGAAACGGGGTGAGGAGGAAGGAGGGTGAAGGGAAGCTGTGTAACTGGTCTTCACATTACATTACGAAATGATGGCGGCTGAATGCAAAAATGCCATAAATATGAGCTGACGAGTAGCAGAAGTAGCCTTTCCCCTAAACCGATCCCTTTTGGCCAACTGCTGTACTTTATTTGTTACAACATATTTAACTGTAGTTGCTCGCTTACACAGAGAGAGCACCTGCACCTGCCGCTCCGCAGCCTGTGGCTGCCTTTTAGTTTTTGCTTTGATTTATGTAGGCAACGGCAAAAACATTTCAAAAGCAACGGGCAACGGGCAACGGGCAAACAGCAATGGCAAACAACAAGCAAGCGACCAAAAGTGTGTCAGTCTGTGTGTGTGTGTTTGTCTGTGTCAGAAGTTTGCTCATAACTTGCCACACTGCCCCGCTGCCCCCTGCTGCTGCCCTCTGGCTGCCCAAGTGCCTGCCACTTGTTGTGTCTCATCAAAAATGTATTAACGAGCTTGCAACGCAAACGATTTTTATCTGCCAGCGTTGATTTCATTTTGAGCTGCCCTACATGCCGCATGCCGCATGCCGCTTTGCCTTGCCTTCGCCCTGCCACAAGTTTGACTTAGATGTGTATCGCTGGCATTTTCAACACGTGCATGCAAAGTTAAGAGAGAGGCAGCTGCGTCTGCTCTCAGCTTTCGCTGTGGCGCCACTTCGTTGGATCTGCGTAGCATCTTTCCGCTTAGCTCCGAAAACTTTTAATGGCGCATTATTTCATGCTATAAATTATAACAAAGGCGTCGCCGTTGCTGCCGCCGCCGTTAAGAACTGTTAACATTTAGCCAATTCAAGACGAAGTCGACTCGACTCGCATCGCTTGACAATTTTAATCACCTGAAACAAATGCAATGCAATGCATAAAGCGCTTTACTTAGGCCTTTTTTTTTGTGCAGATGAGATGACTCACTCGCAGCAAGCTCTAAAAAAAATGGGCATAGCCTGATCTTGTACAACAGTTGCAAACAAAAATGAAGAAGTAGAAAATGGAGGAAAATATAGAAACGCACGAAAATAGCTGGCAGAAGTTTCAAATGGCACTTTATCTTGCGGGCGCTGTTGCTGCCTCAGTTTCAGCCTGCGATGCTGCTACACTTTATTTTGTGCAACGAGAGAAGAAGCGGGTGGCAACAACCACCGCAACAACAACAAAAGAAACAAAGAGTGGTTCGTAGAATATGAATTGCAATGACGGCAACGACGCCAGCGACTTGTCAGTGAATTTATGTGGCGAACTGTGAGCAAAATAAGCAGCACCCGAAAGTTATGAGTTTCGTGTCATAAAATGCCACAACAACTGCGGTGCCACCTGCAAAAGCGCATATGTATGATTGTATGAGTGTGTACATACATACATAATATGTCTGTGTGTGTGTGTGTGTGTGTGTGTGTGTTTGCCATGCTGTTTATGTAAAAAGCTCATTTCACGCTTCCGCTTCCGTTTTCTATTATGGCGTCTACACACCAGCACTGGCAGCGTAATGTGGAAAAACAAAATCATAAATTCCTAATAAAATAAATATGAATACTTTTATCCTTGGCTTACATAGCCGCCGCAAAACTTTCGCTCAATAAATATGCCAAATGCAGAAACATAACTTCAGTTTAAGCTTGGCAAAACAAAGCCAGACAACGAAGAAGACGGGCAAAGACTTTTCCCACATGTATCCGAAAAGTATACAAAACTTTTTATGTACTTGGGTGTAGGGGCTAGAGAGAACTCGACAATAAATTAGCTAAAATTAAATTAAGAAACGCTCTAATTAGTGCGAATATCGTTGGCAAATCAAATTAAATGCAGCCACTTGATGAGAGCCAAAAGCAAAACGCAAACACAAAGAAAATGAATAGACAAGAGTTTGGTTGGCGTTGGCTTCAAGCTTCAGCTTTAGCTTTAGTTTGGGGGCTTATGGGTTTCGGTTACGGGTTTTGGTGTTGGTGTTGGGGCCTCGGTTTGAGGATGTCATTGCAGTTGCTGCTAACTACTTTGAAGCTTTGCATGTCACGCAAGCGTCGGCAAAGACAAACATTAACCCCGGAACGGCAGAGGCACGCTTCAATCTCAGCTGACATTGTTGTTGTGGGTTGTTGTTGTTGTTGTTGTTGTTGTTGGTGTTGTTGTTACCACGCATCGTGTCGCCAACAATGTGGCAACATAAAACTATTACCACGACGACATGAACACAACTCCTAATTACCCAGGGATTTGCATTTGTCTTGTGGCATGCACACACACACACACACACAAACACAGACATATAGCAGTCATGCAAGCTTGTGTGTGTGTGTGTGTGTGTGTGTGCTAAAGATGTACGATGCTTTCGAATGCTTCTTGTGGCACGTTGGCATCATAAACGTCTCTTATCTACTGCGTCCTTTTCTAGGCAATGCTCATATCATTTGGCCACGCCCCAACGACAAAAACCGCCCATCTCCTGTCTGTCGTCTGTTCTTTCGCATACACTCCTTTCATTTCTTTTCGTTTCGTTTCATTTCGTTCAGTTTCTATACTTTTTTTTTTGCTTTTTTGTTGAGCTGCTTTCTGCGTTTTTGCGTTCTGCGTTTCGTTGCTGCGGCAAGGCTTCTTTCATTTTATGGCTTGTCTTGGCGACGCTGCCGCCATTTTCTTTTCAGTTCATTGCTGCCATCGCTTTCATCACTTGCCGCTTGCCGCGTGCCGCTTGCCACTTCCCAGTCCAAGCGAACTTACACCATAGAGATGCGCCTTTACTATTAAGCCTGAATGTCATTAGCTTGTCTCGTTTATCTTTTAATGAGCGTAAAATAAAAATCGCTGAAGTATGGAGTGGGGGAGGAGAGGGAAACATCCTAAAGAGGCTTTCAAAGCACCAGCAAATTATCAAGGCTCTTAGACAGTCTCTTACACGCATATTATATCCAAACATGGGATCTATGACAAGAGTTTAACTAGCAGAAAGTACTGTCAAGTGCTGTCATTAGATTCTATCATAATCGAATTTGACGTTTGACTACAAAATTTATCCGATTCAATAAGCTCGACTGAGCAGCAAACTTCAAGTTGATTTCATTAAACTTCTGATGTCATTCGCCCAATGTTTATGCAACACTCAAGTGTGTTTCAAACCACTCTTAAAGTAAAGAGAGAGAAGGAGAGCGATTTTCCTTGTTTCGTCTTTCCACTATCATTTATTCATCTAATTGGACATCCTTTTTCTTTCGCATTGCATATACACTGCATTATCAATGCGGACAGTTTTTCCGATCTGGTGTCCCTTTTTATTGTCTAGCGACACAAAATTTCTTTAATATAGATGTCTCGTGCGTTTCGTTTCGAGTGAATCTTCGTAAATCAAGTATACGCACCGTCGAACGCCAACTGTCCAGCAATATTTCATCCACTTATTCCCTAGCGAACTTTGGTTGCCATCTGCCCACTCGTTGTTTTTGCTTAAGCTGCCACTTAATCCAGTCGCCTCTCGTCCTCCCCTCCCCCTACATTGCCACTTTGCCACACATCCCCTGAGTGTTTGCGTGCGCACCGGGGCACGCGTTTTTTCGATGCTGCCACTGGCGTCGTTGCCGTGTTTGGTGTAGCTGTTGCTGTTGCTGTTGTTGGATTGCTGTAAGCCCTTAATTAAATATTAAATACGCCTAATTGCGCATTTCATAACTCAGGCAACGGCAAGTAATTAATTATTTAAGTTAAACTAAATTGAGCTGAGCCAGTCACGACACACTCACAAAGTTTCCTCCCTGCCGGTGATGTAAATAAATATCCACAAAAGTGGAAAACCTGCCAACTGCTGCTGCTGCTGTTGCTGCTTTGGCTGCTTTTTATACATTAAGATTTTTAAGGATGGTGCTGTAAATTTTACAGGCGGGCCTCACAACTTGGTAAAAGCAAATCAACAGCAACAAAAAAGTTATTTGAATTTAATTTACACACATGAAACGAACTCGCACAACACATAACAATGCCAAACTGTAAACTCAATACTGTAAACTGTAAACTACACGTACAAATTGCGCCAGAAGCGTTAATTATGGAGCACGGCACGCGTTTGCTATCATTTCCTTATACAGAATTTTCTTTTGAAGCTGCCAGCTCGTGTAGCAGAGAGTGCTTAAATTTCCTGCTGATAATCTGCGAACAAGCGTGATTAGCTCGACGCACAATCTGGCAGACATTTTTAGTGAACACGTTGCTTAAATCATTGAAATTGGAACCGAGAAATCACAACAATGCCCCGTCCATTGTTGAGCCACAATTTGCACAACTTTTCAGTGGTTAGAAAACTTTCACACAGTAAAAGATAGAAAGAGTCGAGTAAAAAGAGTGTGACTAATGGAGACAAGGGGAAAGAAGAACCAACAGTCAGAGAGTGAAGGGAAGACTTGCCCCAAAAACTATTTTCATAAATAGCAGCGGACAGCGCCAAATGCAAACACAGTCGGCCAGGCCCGGCGACGTCTGGACTTCGTCATTGCCTTCTCTCTAGCTCTCTCTCTCTCTGTCTTTCTGGCTAAAACTCCTGGCAGCCATTGGACAGTCAGCTTGAATCCTTTAAGTTTCTTTTGTTCACAATGTACTAATGCCCGTTTTTCACTGTGTGATTTATCGGTTTCGAGGTTCACAGTTCGAGTTGCAAATGCATTTTCCGTGTTTGCCCCATTCCCCAGTCCAGTCCAGTACAGCCCAGTCGAATGGAGAACTCAAAAGTCCAAAGCCCAAGCCAGGCCGCAAGCCAGTGAGTGGGTCGTGGGTTATATTGCCATTCCAACAACTAACTAATACAAACTTCAAATAGCTTTCGTCCCTTCAACAGCGTATCTGTGAGTGGGTGAGTGCAAACTTTTTGGCTTTCAAAATGTCAACTCATTTGAGCTCTTTTTTTGTGGTACCCTTCGTTGTTATAATAACTTTGTGATACAGTTTGCTACACAATGAGCAACATCCTTTGTCCATTCGAGTATGCAACAATGCTCCTATTACGTACTTTCACATTCATTGCATTAACAATCATTCCTCTTCTTACTATCTGCACTTTTAACAAGAAATACTAAGCGAAGAACGGGAATGACATAAAATTATTGTTGAAAGCATTTCAGGATTAATTTCAGCATTCAGCAATTCTCAGCAGCATATTTCGAGTAGTTAACTAAACATACAAAATTGTACAAATTGCTCAAACAATATTTAAATGAACAGAGTACAAATTAAACAAAAAGGAAACTCAAGTGTGCTCAACTCTGAGATACCCGCTACCCATTTTGAATAGTAATAAAACCGTACGGTATTTTTCTGAAAATATACCAAACTAATATACTGCAAAAAGAATAAGACACGCCAAAGGCAAGATTTGGTATATACTACGCTCTAAATATTTCATAGGGTGCAAAATATACCAGATTGTCAGCCTGAGCAACACATAGTAAGTCAACGTATTTTCTCATGCAAAATTATTTCTTAAAAATTTGAAATAAACCTGATCTCTTATAGTCTCAGAGCTAGGTATTCATACGGAGAGGTAACAATCAGAAAGACGAACAGAAGGGCACATCTATATTGACTCGACTGTTGATGCTGATTAGGAATATATACTTAATGTGCTCGGAGATGCCTCCTTCTGCCTATTACATACTACGAACAAAGTTATAATACCCTTTTACCCAATTGGTAGCGGGTATAAAAATGTAACTGAATCGAAAAGGTAAATCTACAATTGCATCGACACAAAGTTGAGAGTAAAAGTACTTAATTGTTGCAAAATAACTTTTCCAATAAAATTTCGAGGTCTTCATTTGCAAAATCAAATTATAATCGTTGAATACTATAAAATGCCCATAATTTGACACTTTCTGCCTGCGGTCTTTCAGCAATAATGTTTTGCCTTGAGAAATGCAATTAGCAGACAAAGTCGAGGTCGAAATGGTAAACCGCGTTTGGTACTTGATTAAATATTGATCAGACGGCATTTTGGTCTAACTGTGATGGATGGCAAATATTTATGGTCGAATTGAAGTGAACCGGAGATAATTGAAGGCACATCACGAGATCCGTTTGTGGTCATGCTTGTTTGGCTTTATGCTGCGGTGACCAGAAAGTCAACAGCGGGCCAGAAACTCTGATGGGATTTGTGGTGGATGGGCTGGGCAGGCATGCATAGCACACGCACGCAAAATGTAACAAAAGTGACACTGCTCACTCATAAAAGAAATCAATGTCCTTACAGGAAGTGCCTTGGCAATTTGCAATCCTTTGTGTCATTACACAAAGCTTCCGCAGTATCCCGAAGCTGTTGCCTGCAGCGACACGCTGCTGCAATCAAAGCGATTCGAATCACCAGAAGCAGCAGCAGCAACAGCAACAGCAGAAGCTGAAGTCGAAACTGGAGCAGCAGCAGCAACCAGCGCATTAATCCTTCATTGGCAATCAAGCGTCCTTGCCCTTGTACTTGCCTTTGCCTTTGAGAACGAGAACCTGTGATGAACTGTGTCCCTAGAACGGAAGTTGTAAAAACGCCAACGCCGCACAAAGCAAACATAGAGGGAATATTTGGTGCCTGGCGTCTGTCGGCTGCTGGTTGCTGGTGGCTGCTTTGCTTTATTCTTTTTTAGCTCTAGCTTGCTGCTTGGATCGGCTAACCAGTGGCACGGAACCGATTATAGTATTCCGTATTTGGATTGAGATTTGCCTGGGGGCATTCGTCAAACGACGCAGCAACTGGAGCAATTGTTTCGCCAAAGTTTCCTTTTGGTATTCGCTTTTATTCATTATGCGCATCTCTCGCTTTCGTTCTCTTTCTCTTTTCTTTCATTCAACCATTGTGCGCTGAGACTGGAGCTGGGGCATAAACACTGATTGATTGATTAGAGGCTCAAGCTTCTATAGTCTCAGGGACTAAAGGACTGATATCGTGTGTGGCAGCCACACACTGACTGAGAGTCTGAGTGTATGCGTGTGTGTGTTTGTGCCACTAAACCTAATGAGAGGCCCTTGAGCGAGTGTCGCATCAATCAAACGCGCATTTAGCGCTTTATATAAATAAGTATTTATTTGTATGTACAAATGTACATACCGAGTAGAATGCACATACTACTACATGTCAGCAAAACGATTTCTCTTGACTTGCGATTATTGTTTTTCGAGTAGGTGTGTGCTTGGCTGACAGCTGGCGATTAACAAATGAATCATACTTATAAGTGAATGATTGCCCTCGCCTCCCTCCCTATCATTTCATACAGTCACTGCCAACTGCCCCTCAAAAGATTCTTAACTAACGCAACAGCTTTAAGTCTTAACTAAAGCCAGGCATCTCTAAGCAAGCCAATTTCAACTCATAGAGGCGATACCTATCTGCAAATTGGCTACGTGGCAGACTTGAATGCCAGAGATTGGCACGAAACGAGCGTAGACCGAAATCAATAGTGAAGCCAATAGCCAACAACTAGGGAAGCACTTCTGTCACTCTGCTGGCTCAGCATTGTTGCACGTCATGGCTTCCGCAATGGACACCGTTCAATGTCCACTCTACTCAGCTTCGGCTCGGCTCTGACAACTGACTTGGCACTGTCTCTCTGTCAGTCAGTTGAAGCGGACAACAAGTGAAACAGATTTAAGGTTATTGTGCTCGACTAGAAAATACTTAAATTAAGACGTAATTGCTAGATTCTTTACTTCATATATTGTAGTAATTTAAAAATAGTTTCGATTACAATGAATAGTTTAATATACTCTCTTCATGAATTTTGGTTTTTACAGGGTAGAGCATCATTTCACTTTATCAAATGACTTGGCTGCTACTTTCATGCTCTTAGACATTGGAGAAGTTTGTACATTCACATATCGGGTGTACATTCATCGCCCACTCCAATGCTGACACGTTGCTTCATTTCGCTCTCTCTCTGTCTCAAATCTTTTCTCTCCTTCTTACACTGTCACACTAGCAATGTCCTCATTATCAGTTGAAATGTTGTCAATCACGGGATTTCGTTTGTTTTGTTTTGATTTGACTTTCAATTGAATTTCTCATTTGAATATCCCACGTTATCGTTGTCCTTGTCACTGGCATTCAAAATCCTGGGCATATCTACAGCACCGTTAAGCTTTCCACAACTTCCGCCGCCTGGCTTAACGCTTATGATGAGTTCTCGCTTCGCTTATTGGTAAAATGCAAACTTTCGACATAAAAAATTAATTTGATTTTTTTTTTTTTGGGTCGTTTTCCTAGCGTGCTTGGATTTGCGTTAATGACGCCATAATCAACTGTTTTATTACGCTTTAAAAAAAGTTAAGCTCACACACAGACACAAACACAGAGACACACTCCGAGTCATACACATACATACACTTTGCGAGAGCTGCTTTTATAGAGCTTAGCTGTAACTTTTTTTTAATTACACTTTCCGCATTTTCACATTGAGTTCGGCCTAAAAAGAGGGCAAAATAGAATTATATTCAAATTGAATTAAATCGAGATTTATTGAATTGTTAAACACCGAATATTGTTCCCATTTCGTTGGCCATAAAATGGGTTCAAATACGTGACCAGCTAAGTCCAGAGAAATAATGAGTTTATGCAGCTTTTTACATTGCCACTAATATTCTTCATGAATATTTTAACGGTACAAAAATTGATTGAACCAAATTTCTTGAAACTAGTAATTTCATAAATTTTCCATGTTCCAAATTGTTTTCTCTATGAAATCAGTCTCAAAGAATTTAATATGAAAGAGAGTGCACTGAAAAATTCGAACAAAATTAGCGAAAGCGAGTTATAAGTTCCACAAAAGGCTCGGGGACGGCAGTCAGTCAATGGCGAAGTTTATGTTTGTGATCGAAAATTTTAATTAAAATCATAATGAAATAATTGAGAATTTTGTTGTTATAAAATTTATGCGTAATAGAAATTTCGGAAATTCCCATGGCATGAGCAATAACAATAGCAGCCAGCCAACAATAACAATCATGCCGGCAACCGAACTGAAAGTTAGAGATGGGGGCACTAACTGGAAACGTGAAGCTGAAGCTGAAGCGGGTTACCGACCACAAAAGCTGGTCCATCATAATGTAGAGATGACTCCATGAATGCTGGATGGATGCATGGGAGACTGTGAGGCGGCTAACAATAAAGCAGAGACATTAAAGTCGAAATGATGACCCGAACTTAATCGACTTGCCTACAATAATATTTAAATTTAATTTAAATGCTCACATGAGAGCAGGCAAGCGTGCGAGCAAACAAATCGAAGGATGTGTGGTGTATCTCAATCTGCAGGACAATTTGCGAAACGATATGGTTGTAGTCGGTGTTGGTGTTTGCTTCCTGTTTGAAGCTGAAAGGTCTCCCTCGATGGGCTTGCAAAATGCACAGCTCGAAGCTCAGCAAGTTCTATGTTAGTTGGGTTAATGGTATTGGTATTGTTGTTGTTGCTGTTGCTCATGCCTTTCGGTTTTTGCGGCAAAGGGACAATAATTTTAAGTCTTTCGCTTAAAAGCACAAAATGATTGGAGAGTTTCTTAGCCAACGAGACCCAAGCCGATGCCAGTCTAATGGCACTTTACGTATTGTATCGGTGTGTGTGTGCGCGTGTGTGTGTATGATGCTGTGTTTTTCTGAAATGCTATTTAAGCTACGCTCGCCAGCCACATGTTTATGCTGTGCTTAGAAAATGGAAAATTGGAATTGCATGAGCTAAATAACTACAGTAAGCCCTGGGCATTGGCTTGGGCCCTTAAGTCCCTTTGAGTTAATGCGTTGATATCATTATTAAATTCCCTTGTTGGCCATGTGCCACATTTGTAACTTTTGACCATTAGCTTTTGTTTTTGTGGCCATGATCGCACTGTGCAGCTACAAGAGTATGCTGTTGCCTTTGCTGTTGTTATTTGAGGTCTAATTGATACAAGAAAACATCAGAGCAACATCAGCAAAAGTCGTCAGCAAACTTACAATTGCAACCAGCAGCTTGACAATTGTTTTCCAGTTCTGTGGTCAGCTTTCTCTCTCTCTGCCATATGTGTGTTTGTCCATTTGTCTGCCTGTCTGTTCGTCTGTCACACGCTCACACACATACAGATATGTGTGTGTGTGTGTGTTCAATCTATTTCAAATGTCACACACCGTTTGTTACTCGTTGTCAATTGAGCTGCCATTGCATTGAAACTTGTGCTCACGCTGCGTATGTGTAATGTCATTTTGCGCACATACAGAACTTATTACTGTCTCTCCTCGTGTATTGCTTAGTTAAAGGTTTTTGTCTTACTGCAAAGTTTTTAAGCACGTCGAATGGCAAAAAACTTGCACAGCAGTCGTGTGACTTGAAAGCCTTACAAAGTTGTCATAGTTGCACAAAAGCCCAAACGGATGGACGAGTGGAAGAATGAGAGAATAAGGCGAGTCGAGGCAATTCAATATGCTGCAGCGGCAACTTTAACAAGTGGCATGGCCAGTTATCAATAAAGCATGATATCATCAACTCAAATATGACTTGCAACTTTTAGTTAAACATGCGTTCCACTTGCTTCAACTCTTTGCAGCACAACTGAAGCAGCAGCCAACACAATAAAAATGGCTAAACTGGAAGGAGAAGTAAGCGATGGAGGAGGAGCAAAACGGAAACGAGCCTGCATACTGAGATCGAGACAGGGCTTACCTAGTTTGCATGCGCTTTTCAATGTGTTGACTCTGAGCTGCATTATAATCTCCGATTTATTACTCAGCGGTAAGTATTACGTATACGTAATATACGTAAACGTATTGTGTGCATGATGGTCAGTCAGACTGGGCTTTGCCTATTTCCGATTCCATTTCTATTCATCCCCTTTTGATTGTCCGATTGAATTTATTATGCCAACTGCGTACGCAAATGTGGTTAAAATTGATTATTTAATTTGCCAAATGAGCGTTAATATTATGCATTGCGCTCCACACCCGCACACGAATGATTACATTAATTTATGCATGCATATGAGTGTGTGTGAACATTCGTTAAGCAGTCAATTTATAAAATATTACATAAAATGCAAAAGCCCTTGCATATTACGCAGTTGATCTGCAAACCAACACATTTGATTAATGTTGGTTTGTTCAATTAAAGTTGCCATAGTTCGGCCTACCACATGGCGACCGAGCAATTGAACTCGTATCTCAACTCTACGAGCAGCAGTTTATTATTGAGACCACTGTTGCAACATATAAAGGATTATATAAAATGAACTACAAGTCGAAAGACAGTCGTTGATTGCTTTACTTTTAATATAATATCTAAGTGACAAATCAATTTAAATTTCTATCAATTCAATTGCTCACTCGCCATTTCAGTTGCGCATTCGACTCGTTAAATATTTAAAATACAGCGCCACATTTTTCAATTAAAGGTGCGAAGAAAAAATACAGATGAATATGAAATAAAAAGAAATAAATTACATTAAATTCAAGCCAAATTCGATACATACACAACAATTGACGGCGCACAGTCGATAGTCGACGGTCGGCATCGTTGGCATTGTCGTTGCCGTTGCATTGTCATAAATTAACATGCAAACGGATCTTTGCCCAGACACCCACAATTCCCGATCCCCGAACGTATGTAATTAAGTTTTTACACTCGTGCATAATCGAATTCAAACTGTTGGCTGCAGCATCATCTGCTCCTTGAACTGCAGCGCTCAACGGCTCCAATGTAGGCCAGCAGCCAGAGCCTCTTAAACGTATTGCAGTTCATTAAGTGGCCCATTATATAAAATGGGGAATGAGAATGGAATTGGCAATGCCATTGCGTATGCGAATGGAAATGGAATTGAGAATAAGAATGGCGTAAGCTGCTTACTTTGCCAACATACTTTAATGTGTATTTCATTTGCAATTGTGTACAGCCCATGGACTGAAGGATCTGAAGATATTCGTACCGGAAGCTGTCATCATGGGCAATGCAGCGACATTGTCTTGTCAATATGATTTGGAGCAGGTAAGTGAGACTTCCTTAGCGGAGGAATCGAGGGAATTCCTAAAGAAGGATCGAGATGGTAGCGAGACGACATTGTCAACGTCAATGGCTTGCTTAATTATTATAATTACTAGCACTTTGTCTTCGTTGTCCTTGTCGTTGACATCGTTGTAGTGTTGTCGTCTTGCTCTTTCTCGCTTCGTCTTGGCGCGTTGCGGCTGCTATCCATTCACACTTTTCATTAACGCGACTTCTTCTTTGTAGGCGGCGTTATATTCGGTGCGCTGGTATTTCAACCAGGAGGAGTTCTATCGCTACGTGCCACGCGAGGCGAAGCCCACATTAGTCTTCCTCGTCTCGGGCATTAATGTTGATGTAAGTGAAATTAAGTATTCGCCCCTTAAGCCGGGTCCAGTCCAAATATTCGTCAGACTGACGACGATACACAACAACGTTTTACATTCGTTTTCGCAATTAAATGAACAAATCGGAGGAAAGCAATTTCGTAGATTGTATAAAACACGAGCACACGAGCATTGTTCTGAACCAGTTTGCATTTTTACAAAATGTAAAGGCGAAAACATTCAAATATTGTGTAAATATTTATTTAAATATGGACAATGGCGACTGCTGCGGCGCCAAATACTGCCCAGAGCAGTAACAACACGCGGACAACAATAACTATAATAACTAGAAGCATATACAACTAGCTCTTTCTCTCTCTCTCTCTTGCTTCTTTTCATCTCTGTCTATCTGTTACAAGCATTTATGTACAATTTTTATTTACAATTTTCGGGAAGTGTCGCGTTTGTATGCGCGTCTGTTTGAGTATTGTGTGCCGGCACAATTGGTAAAGTGCGACTACAACTAACTGAAATATTGCGCAATGTGCAAAATAGTTTATGGCGCGGTTGGGAAGCAACTGAAAGGACGCCACCTCTCGTTGAATACGTTGCGCATTCATGTTTGCATTTCTACCCTGCAATAAATTACATTCCTGCAGGGTATATCCAAACAAACTAACAGCTACATTTTGTTTGCCCGTAAATAGAATTATCACATACTAGGAAACTTTTAGCCGAGCTTACTTTAATTCACCAAGAGTGTTCTGCTCTGTGCGATACTCATTAATAAAAATAACAGCCGCAAAGTATGCAATAAATTTGTGGCTGAGTGTACAAAGCGCATAACGACAACATTTTTCGGACAGCATTCAGATATTTTCTCAGCCCCGAGTGTAACATGAAAGTGTTCAACACTATTTGTGTTGCATTTGTTACTAGTGAGATATAGTTAAATTACTATGTTTACTTCCCTCTCCATAGCCAGAGTTCAACATTAATTTATTGCTTTAGTACCTATCATCATTCGGCTATAAGAATAAATATACCTCCGAGTACCCTATAAAACGATGCAGGCGCGCAAAAAAATCTCTTGTCGTATAATCATAAATAAATAAAATTGAATTTGCCATGAACAATTTTTTGTTGTTGAAAACGAAATATAAATTGAAAACTCATTCGTCCGCACATAAAATTTCCAAACTCATTTACCAACACTCCGAGCAGCATTTTTCAAATTCACAAGAGGGCGATCTTAAATAATAATAAATAATCGCATAAAGAGGGGTCATTGGCGAATGTTGAAGCAATGTTTGTTTTATATACCAAAGCGCAGCAATGAGAATGAAAACAAAAGCAAAACGCACGCTTATAAAAATAATTTGCCATCCAACATCCATATTTTCTCTGAGTTTCCGTCTCATTCTCAGTCCATCTATCTCCCTCAGTCTCTTTGTCTCATGGAACCCAACTGCCTCGACAAAGGGGAACTGGTCACATCAATCAACGAGAGTAGCAATCGGACTTGATTAATTTGCTCTGATTGTGTCTTTAATTTGCACTCTATGTGGTAGCGAAAAAAGAGAAGAGCAGAGCAGAGAAGAAAAGAAAAAGGAAGAGAATTAAAAAAGGAAGAAGACCGTAGCGAATTGGCGAATACGAGAAGCTCTGCTCAAATGTTAATTTCCCACTAATTGGCATTCAAAAGCATTTTCGCACTAATTAAATATTTCGATTACAGTTACGCGCAGAAAGAGAGGACAAGAGCGCGATACGATGAGGCTATGGGATGAACATTTTTGGGGAGTTGTCGGTGCATGTTAATTATATATATTCAAGTATTGTAAGTTGTATATACACTCGCTTGTATAGTTGATTTTTATATCGTGGTTCATATGGCCAGCGAATTGGAAACTATTCAGAATGCCTTCATTTGCAATGGCATTGGAGTCAAGGCGTAAATTGTGTTGCCTACTTATTGGGGCCTGGCGGCAGAAGTGGAAATGCTAAATTTTAATTTAAGCAAATTCACTTGCCGACATTCTCTGCTCTCTCTCCGTCTCCTTCTCTCTGCGCTTTATTCAAGTGCATATATTTTGTTCTGTTCTGTTCTGAAACTGAAGCGAACTACTTGAGATGCAATGAGCTATGAACCGCAAAAGGTGAAAAGTGACGGATCAGAGGAACAACAAGAGGCATGGAGAAAAGCGAGAGAAGAGAAGAGTGTGGCAAAAGGTGGTTCATTCCATTGGATAATGCAAATGATTTAGCAACCGTGCACTATGCAATTAAGTTTGAAGGTTACTCGCCGCTTCAAACAGCAAAATGCTGGTTGTATTGAAAGGCAAAGGCAAGTTGCTTTTGCGAAAAGAAGCAAAAAAAAAAAAACAAATATCATCGCACGCTTGCCCCAAGGCAACGAATCGAAATGAAGCACCACGTTTTTCTAATTTACATTGATAGCTGCTGTTGCTGCTGCTGTGGCTGTTGCTGATGCTGTTGCTGCTGCTGTTGCTGCTGCTAACGATGGCAGCATTCAAAGGCCAGTCAGACCACAAATGCAAATTGAAATGGAATTTTTAAGTTATGCCAAGGCAAATACAGTGCACTATAAAGAGGAACAACTCATCAGCCTAGAGAGACTACACTCTAAGAGACCAAGAGTGAGTGTGCGAGTGAGCGAGAGAGAGAGAGAGAGAGGGAAAGAGAGTAATGTGGGCGAAACTGTGGCAAGTGCCGTAATTGAGATTAAAACATTATAACTTGACTTGTTTTACTTTTGCTAAATCATTTCAAGCAGCTAAACACGCCTAATGAGAAAAGTTCAGACCGTGGCCGCCATTATGATTATATACATGTATATAATATTTATATAAATGCATGTGTGTGTGTGTGTGTGTGTGTGTGCTTGTGTGTGTGTGAATGTAGGCGGACCACATAAAGGGATGAGCGGGCATTCATGCTCGCACTCATACTCGCTCTCGGGACAGCACTTGAATGGCAGCTGCTTGCTGCTGCTACTGCTGCAGCTTCTCTGTGGCTGACATGCGATGCACTTGTGGGGCGTGGGAGGCGTGGCAGCACCGGCCGACCGACCAAGTGCACTCCTGTCGTCCACTTGAGCGTTATTGGAATGTAAATGTATGCATATTAAGGTGTGGGACGGCTGCACGACGCGTTTGCAGCCCCCGCGACGCGTCAACAAACTTCAAAAGTTATTCACATACGAGTCGAGCTCTCCTTCTCCTTCTCCACTTCCCTTCCCTTTTTTGTATGTCACATGTCAATTGCTACAAAAAAAAAAAAAAAAAAAACAACAACGACAAGTCAAACAGCTCGGTGGCAGTAATAAAAATAATAATCATCATGTTAAATGTAATTAAATTTTTAATTTAGAGCTAGCGCCAGCCACGTTGACAATCTTCAATTAAAACACACAATTACCAGGGCCGCCCGCTGCGTTGAACCCCAACCAGGCGGGATGTGAATGATGGAGAAGAGCGCAGTAATGAGGGGAAGATGAGCAGAGAAGCTGGGACAGTTACAGGAATAGGATATGCCAAGTGCTCCAAAAGTTTTGCGGCTTATTCATTGTCCGCAGCCATTTACAAAAAACATAATAAAAAAAAACGAACTGTAAAATGCTGAAGCGAGCAACCAACAAACGAAGGGTCTCATCCTGCTGCTTCTAGTGCTCCTTCAGTGTCCTTGTCGTCGGCCTGCCCAGAAATTTGTGCCCCAAAAAGTTTTTGCACACTGTCAACACGGAAGGAATTATTCCGCATTAAGTTTGTGGTAATGGCGGCGGCAGTCACACACCAAGTGTCCTTTGCTATAGTGTCCTGTCTGGCAGCGTAGTTATTCCTGTTGTTGTTGGTATTGTTGGCATTTGCTTTTAACATTGTTAATAACCCGACACGCCTCCACCTCACATTTATGCAGAGCAATGTGCCCTTAAAATTAATGCACTTGCCGCTGCTGCTTGCAGGAAGAAGACGGACTCCAACTCCAACTCGAACTCGAACCCGGCAACAGAAGTGGCCAAAAAACTTTCGGACCTGCGAGTGCCAGTTTGTCCTGCTGCTGCTCCCGGGGGGGGTGGGGGTGAAAAAGCAGAGGTCCTTGTGGGCAAAGGGAAGGCCCACAGTTTTGACTGTTGTTAATTAGATGCACACTGCGCGCCACGGCGGCTTTGTCGTCATCGTTGGCCTTGTAAGTCGCGAAAGTTTAATTGAGCACTGGACGGACTATGATACATTTCTGTGTGCGCTGCAGATTATACTAAAATGTAAATTAATTGAAGCCTTTAATGTGGCCAAGCAGCTTTATAACACTGATTCATGCAAAAAGGGTGAAACAAATTCCAATTTGTATGTGCGTGATTACCATTTCAACTCACTTTTATGGCGCATAATTAAAGATACCACATGCCTACATATGTACACAAAGTTGGTTTGCACTCAAGGAAATCCATTAGGTTAATAAACTATTAATTTAAATTTTGCGGAGAGCCAAAGAACATCATATATTATGATAGCGTAGGCATTCAGATAATCTTGTTGCTAGCCCACAGTGCTCTTCATTAAATTATGGCTGGCAAACTGTCTGTTATATTTATTTGCCGACTGTCGAGTGCAATTACCATTATGCAGAGATGCAAAGACAGAGACAGAGAGCAAGAGAGAGAGAGAGAGAGAGATGTTGCTCACAGTTGCATGCCACATACTTCATGTTGCATTTGTTCATTTGTTGCTGCTGTTGTCTGGCGGCCTTGGCAAATATTTTTGACAAATGGCAGCAAATAAACATAATAAATAAAAAATACGAAATGCATTCGAGAGCAGCACAAAACATACATACACACAACAACACGAGTTCGTAACTAGCTGGGAGTCTGTCCATCTGCCCATCTGTCCATATCCCAGCACAATACTTCTTTTCGGAAAATGGAGAATGCAGAATGGCGAATGGCAATGCATTCACATGCGGCGTGTGCCGCCGCCATCGTCGTAGTCGCCAACAATGAGCACAATAAAAAGCCATGCATTTTCCAAACACCAAAAATTGTTCACAGCGGCGACAACAACAACAAATGCCAATGGGTAACAGCTCAACCAAACAGCAACAGCCAGAGCAACAGCAACAACAACTGAAAGAAGAACAACCGCACCGGAAACATCTCATTCACTAAATTTGTGGTCGGTTTTTGCCAAGCGCTCTCCGCGTTAGGCAGTCGAAGTTGTGAAATGCCAGCGGGCAGCTAGGAAAGGGAAACGGGAACAGGGAACAGGGAACGGGGAATGGCAATGGGAACAGGCAACAGGGAACGTGAAATGGGGAATGGTAACTGTGAATGTTTGTGGGGTGGGAGAGAGTGGAGAGGGAATTGAAGCCGCCAACGCGAGCGTTGTTAGTTCCAGCAAAGCTCGAGGCAACGGAAATTCGGAATGACATAATACGTGCCCATGTGCATGTGTGCATAAATGTATGTATGTGTGTGTATGTATGTGTATGTGTGTGTATACAGAGTGTGTGGCTGGCTGGCTACCGCGACTTGAGTTGATACAGCAATAATTCATAAAGTGTTGCATGCAAACGAGGCTGCAGCTGAGCCACACACACTCTCACACATGCAGCCACAATTATATGCTGTGCATGTGTGTGTGTGTGCGTAACATGCGACAGAGCGTTGGCAAAATTAAAATTGCTGCACAACAAACAGCGGAAACTCAGCGAGGAGCCGACAACAGCAACAGCAAATGCGAAGTGCAGCTGCAAAAGTGGCGGAGTAAGGAGGAAGAGGAAATAAAGGGGAATGGGAAGAGGGGTGAGAGGAGAGGCAAGAGCAATGAAATTCATTGTATTCTTACAACTCGACGCTGGCTGCTCAGCCGACAAAGCGGTTTTGCAGTAAAGTTATTATTTCATAAAGCCAGAATTATTGAAACAATACTTTACTCTCGCACTCACTTACACACGCTTGCACATGTGTGTGTGTGTGTCAGTGTATGTGCGCTTGTCATGCAAAATTGCGCTTTAGTAGCATAATTTTTTATGCCACATTGTTGCAGCTGCGGCAACTAAAGCAATATAAAATATAAATAGAAATTAAAAGCCAGCAAATAAATGAAAACAGGAAAAAAGGCGAAACGACAAAAACTTTTTCACGACAAAAGCAACTTGAGTCGAGTCGAGTTGAGTTGAGTTGAGACGAGTTGGGCATATATATATATATGGAGTATAAAATATAGTTAGTTATTGTTGTTGCCTACGGCCTGGCGGCAGTCGCTTCATATGTGTAACTAAAACGCATGTGTGTGAGGATGACTGTGATTCGACCGCCCATATAATTCCTCAAAATGGCAGACATTTGCGTTTGTTTGGCGCGCTTCCTGGCGCTGCCACTTCCGTTTCCGCCAGCCACGGAGCACGGAACAACAAAGTCGCATGCAATTAAATAAATATGACAACAACAGACAAATAGACAAAGCAGCGAATAGCGAGATCACTAGAGAGTGTGTGTGTGTGTGTGGGAGGAGAACAACAGACGGTTGAATGAATAAAATAAATAAATGTATTTATTGAAGTATGTTTGATTACACAATTAACGTCATATAATTCGTTGAATGCGTTGCGAGTCCCCCGCAGCAACTGTGGCAATAATCAAACTTTTAATCCTCTGAGGAAAAGCATTTTATTACAATGAAATGTTGCAGAGCTTTGCAAACTAATCGCATGTAGAACGAGCTTCACTCTTTGGCAATTTTATCTATTGTGAATAATCAATAGTAAACAATTTTATTTCCGATAAGCTTGTGCCAAATACCTTATTCATCTATTTTTTTACTTATCAGATAGCATAATCCTCTTTACGGTAGATACAATCTCTGGCCATGCAGTCACTTCGAAGTTTCGCCCCCTGTTTGGTATTCAACGAATTTGTTGCAGTCATAACTTGTGCTCAACTGCTGCAATACTAAGCTGCATTCTGTGGCATTTCGCATACATTGTGGCAAACAAATACTCACACATTCACAGACCACAACACGCATACGTATACATATACATACGCATACACGCACATGCATATAGAAAACGTTATCAATACGCTTCACATTTGTTTTCATTTTACGATTGCGTAACGAGATCAACGTCGACAAATCCAAAAGCCACTAAAACCACAGCCCGCAAGGGAGAAAGAGAGAGCAAAAGCGAGAGCTCAGGCCAGAGCAGAATCTGAATCCAGAACCGATAGCCCCAGACCCAAGAGCCAATACCAATATGCCAAATAGGGGCCGCGAGCGCCAAATCAGCTGTGGCTCTTTCAATGGCAATGCCAGAGTCGAGTCGTAGGTGATTGCAGCTGTGTGGGGGGGGTGGGTGTTGCACCCTTATCGACAGTATTATCTACGAATGAACTAACAAAAACTGTAAAGAAAGAAGAAAAAAAGCACAACACAACACATGGCCGGAGCCGCGGCCATGAGCAGCAGCAGCAGCAGCAGCGCGGCAACTAAATAGAAAGCTAGAAGAGCATTCGCTAAAGTGTTGAAACAATCGTAAAAAGCAGTTGGGTGCCCGGGGCCACAATACAATGGCAAAGCAAGGCTTGCTGACTGGCTTCGCACTCGGCAGGCACAACTGGTAACTGGCAACTGGCAGCTGGCAGCTGGCAATTGGCAACCCGGCAAACTGGCAACTGGCAGTGCCAATAACAGAGCACAGAAGAGCCAAGAGCACAGCACAGCGGATTAGTATGGATGCAAATGAACAAAGCAACTGCAGCGTCGGGCGGCATATGCAAAGCATAAAAGGGTTGTCTGCACTTAAATGCAAGGCCCTCAGATCCGCAACACAGCGAAACAACACACATGTTAATCGTGGCTACTGCAGCCGCAACTCTCTCTCTTCTCCCCTTTCTCGTTGTGGGGGTGTATTCAAGTGGATTTTGAGCAGCATACGGCGCTCGAGTTTGGCTCGAGTGGCCCAACGTTTGCTGCCAATTATCAGCACAAATGCAAAACAGCTACAACCAAAAAAAAAAAAAAAAAAAATGAAAAGAAATTGAGGTTGAACAAATCAGAACGCTTCAGCGAATATTGCATGCTCTATACAATTAGATTTAACGAAACAAGTGAGAAGGGAACAGTCGAGTGTGGTAGACTTTAAGATACTCGCTACCTATTTTTAAGAAGTCCAAATCAATGGGATATTATTCTTAGAAAATAACTCACTGTTATGCTGAAAAATACTAAAGTATACTTGATGTTGTTGGTATATGAATATACTATTACAATATACCGAATTCATAAATTAATATTTTGAAAACAATTCTAAAGAATACCAAATACTATTTTTGGTATTTGAATATATTTTTACGTTTAGAGTAAAAAATATTGTCAAACAACCGTTAGCCCTCAAAAAAAAAATTTTTGAAATTACTTCTACAATTTATATAGCCTCAGAGGTTCATACATCGTATCGGCTGTTGACGTTGATAAAGAATACCTTATACTTTATAGTTTCGGTCATGTTGTTTGCCTATTACACAAATTTGCTGGAAGCACAAAGTTAAAATACCCTTCTATCCCATGGCTAGCTAGTATAAAAATACTCCATTTATGAGCCACAAAATTCAGTCTCTTAAAATACATAAAACCGAAAATTCCTTTTATTCCACGAGAATATAAATTGCTTAACAACAAAAAGTTAAATAAAATGCTTAAGTCGAGCACACTCTAACATTCAACCACCGCAAAGTGAATTTTTATTCACTATTAAACAACAGAGACTTGAGTCGGAGTTTTGTTTTTTAATTGAAGCAATTTCTGATTGCATTTTGCAGCTCGCCAACTCGGATGCGACGTCTGTGACTCTGAAAGGAGTCACCCGGGAACTAACTGGCAGCTATCAGTGTGAGGTGTCAGAAGATGCGCCACTCTTCCACACGGACATTCGGTCTTCGCACATGCAAGTGATTGAGCTGCCCAAAGACGATCCAGCGATGCAAGTGGACAAGAAAGTAATTGGCGTCAATGACAACTTCAAAGCAGTGTGCACAGTGGGTCCATCGTATCCGCCAGCGAACATCACATGGTACATCAACGGACGAAAGGTAAGTAAAAGTGTTGCAAATTTTGTGTGGTCACCAGGTGCTCATTACGCCTTGCCACGCCCTGACAGGTATACAAAACGCCGCTGCAACGCATTACACAGGACGCATTTGAGGGTTCGACCACATACTCCTCGCTGGAAATCTATCCACATAGCCAGGTGTTGCAGGGCTTCTTCCAGGCCATGCCCAAGTATCAGACCAGTATACTGTTGCTCTGCGAGGTCTCCATACTGCATGTGTTCCACAAGAACGTGCAACAGCGCATCGGGCTGAGCAGTGCGCCGCCGACGACAATTTCACCCAATCTGCTGGGCCTGGAAGGCTCGAAGCGATATGCTAATGGCGATCCGGATAATTCAGCGCTTACAGGTGCCGCCCAGTGCAGTTGTAGTGCTGTCGGAGTGCTCGTCCTGGCGGTGGCCACTCTGGCAGCAGCTCAGCTGTGACCAGGACAACACACAGCAGGAGGCGCCACATAAGCCAATGGTCGAGTTGTCGGGAAAACACACACACACATTCACACATACACAGCCATTGCTACTGTCATTGCCAGGGTGAAAGGCAACAACAACAACAACAATAACAACATCAGCTCGAAGCGGTCTGCCCTTAAAGTGTAATTAAAAAATAACAAATGCAAATAATGAACAAATGTGCGGCAAGCAAAATTATAATAAAAAACGCAAATTGCAAAACAAAAAGAACGCAAAAAAAAGAGAAAACTACAAATAAAAATTAAAAAAAGCACACACACATACATAAAAAAAAATGTTTTCAAAACGTTGGCGTGGTTTGCGTTGTGAACGCGGAAAAAAGGCATGTCCTTGTGGGTAACCCTTTTCATTTCTGTTGTTATTGTATGCTTAACAAACAAGGAGGCCATGGTCGAGTATTTCAAATTAATATTTGCCACACACACACAAACGAAAAATTGTTCAGATTATGATTAAAATAAAATTATTTTAAATAACCTATTACAAATTGCAACAAACAAAAAATGCTATATGCAGAATGCAAAAAATGATTATGTAAGCCCGACGATAAATAAATTGCGCTCAGAACACAGAAATCAGGTCGAAACTATACAAAAAAAATAAATGTGTTTAAATAAATATTAAAAAAAATACTCAATGCGTAGTTGCAGACGTAACGAGAGGGTTGTTTTGGGCGTGGTGTGATGTCAAAACCGCAAGGAAAATACAAATTGAAAACACAAAAAAAAACAAAAAAAAAATGGAGAAAATCAATAAACTAAAATCAACAAACTCATGCACTTGCAAAGTAAAAAAAAACGAATTGCAAACTAATTTACATAACAACAATTAATTATCGTAAGTCAAAAAATAATTATATACTAAGTACACCCTACCCTCCAACGACCGCAGCCTAGAAACATAAGCTATGTAAATAATAATTGTAAAAAAAAACATACACACACAACACAAAACAAAAACAAAATCAAAACAAAAACCCCAAAAGCATAAACAAGACGAAGGCAACAACAACAATAATTACGTGCTATAATATGTCGCACATTAAATAAATTAAACAACAATTAATTAATGTTGGAATGAGAGCCCCACTTATGACATACTCGTAACACTTATAGTACACAAACAATAAAAGCCAATGAATAATTTTTGATGTGAGTAAAGTTATTTTAATTGAATTGAAGCTGTTCGCATTGTGGTTTATTTGCGGTACGTCGTTTTGCCTTTTTTTTGGTTTGTTGTGAAATTGTGAAATCTCTTTGTTAGCTGCATAAGAAGACCTCTGTTTTTAGACTAAAACTTAATGTACGATTAAGCTATAAGAATAAAACGATAACACAAATGTTTAAAATAACTCAAAGCTAATGAATTTAGTGAGTAAATGTTAGTTGAATAATAATACGGGCATTACAAAAGATAATTCAAAAGCAGGATAAACTATAAATAGGATTAAATATACAGAGGTTTATGCGCAGTGGAAACTTCTTCTACAGTATGAGAAGATAAATAAAGCATTTATACAAAACATTTTCAGAGTTTTGAAAGCTTTAAACTCTGCACTACGCATAAACCTCAAATAGATATATGTCTTTACATACTTAGCGTTACAGAGAAGGAATCGAATCAAAAGCAGGCAAAACCCAGTTGTAAATCAAAACATAAAATCAAATTACAAAATGCAGTCTTGCAAGGCCACATTAAAATGGAAAATGAAAACTAATAGAAAAATGTAAAATCAAACTTAACTACAGGTAAACAAACGTAATAAATAAAGATTTAAAATGGAAACTTAAACTTGAACGAGAACATGAATACAAAATAAAACAAAACAAGAATATATATTAATAACAAATAAAAAAGAAAAAATATGCATAATTATAAATAAATTTACGACATGTAAGAAATGCCAAAACAAAAGATTTCAGAAAATCAAAGCACGCCATCAAACAAACAAACAAAAAAAACACGCCAACAGCGTAAGGAACTTAGCTCAAAATTATAACGATAATGGCAAAAATTATATGATGAAATAAAGAAATAAAATAAAATTAAATATAGAAAATGTGTTTTGCAATATTTAAAGCTTGGGTCAACCACAATCCACTCGAGTCGCTCAATTAGCACAGAATAATATCTTGGCCAAGAGCTAGCAGTGCAGGAGACCAAACAAGCTGTCATATCACACAGCCGAGGAGTATTATGGCCATTTATGTACATGGTATAATTTGGGCAATAAGCCGGGCCTGAAGCTCAAGCAACTGAAAGTAAAGATAGCCCAGTGTCGGCATGGGCCAACACGTGCTTCAACATGCAGTGGCATCTGCTGACGCAGGCGGCAGCAAGTGCTAAACAAACATGCAGGAAGCAGTCTTAACACGAGCGAAACAGCACAGAACAGAACAGAAGGAACGAACGCACAGCAAGTCGTTGCTAAGGCATCTGCTCTCAGTCAGAGTATTTGCCACCTCCTGTGGCCACCTCCAACTCCATGCTAACGTCGCCTTCGTCGTCGTCTCATGTTTTGTAAATTAAGCAAACAAATTAAGTGCACTTGGCGCACGGGTCTCATACACGGGACTCTTGCTGTTGCGCTCCGTGTAAACACATTGTGATTGTAACAAAGCCGTATATCAAAACGCTCTCACACTCACTCACAACAAGAGGGTCGCCCTTGAGAAGCTTTGCCTCCCACAGCGCCCAAGGACACTGTTGCCGAGGGGACCCCAATGAACGAACCAGATCAGAGCACAGCGCAGCACAGAGGAGAGCAGAGCACAGCATGTTAGTTTGTCTTAATTAGCTGCCATTGCCGTTGCCGCAGCCCGTGCTCCAGATTCGAAACAGTCGCTGCAGTTGCACACAGCCACAGAGAGTCCTGGTGGAGCGCAGCCATCAGTTATAGACACACTAACACACAACCCCATATGGCTTACCTGCACCTTATATTTACGATCCATTGGTTGCAGGCAAAAAGCGGCGGCAACTTTTCCAACCATTTCCCACATCCCATGCGCTGGTCCATAATTGTGCAGTCATTCTCACAGCGCTACTTAAAGTTTTCCACGTACGCATATTTCGATGAGAGCGACACAGCAACAACACACATACAGTCACACACACATTCGATGTACGCGTGTGCGTGAAATGAAAAGGCAAAATGTTGCCTCACACATACAGACACTCACACACTCTGGGATTAAAGAACATGTGCCACATCTAAACGGCACGCTGTGAAGTCTGTGAACTTTGCTGACACAGCGAAAAAATTCTTATCCCGGGTCGCTGCTGACAACAACGGCTAACTGAGCGTATACGCAATAGGCTCTTGAGCAAGGACTAAGCAAACGAGTGAAAAATCCTTGATAACAGCAACAGAGAAAAAATTTCAAGTGCTTTTACTTGACCATTTAAATTTGTCCCTTTTTTTCGCACTCTTGGTCTCCTGTTTTTTGTTAAGCGTGAAGTTTTGATGATTTTCAAGGGTGCTCGAAAAAGGGATAAAAAGACTAAATTTCTTAAATAAACGATTAATTTTATAATTTACAACAACCGAAAAAAAACTGCAAATATATATTTTTGCCCAAAAGCAGCATAATTTAATATGTATGCATGCGCGTATGTTTAAGCTGTCGAGTTGTTGTTTTTAATGCTGCGCTGGCGGTGCTTTGCTATTATTGATTACAACACAACACCATCCGCTTCGGGGAATTGGGGGGCCACAAATCCTAATATCAATCCCTGGATGAATTCAAAAATGTAGCGCTTATAATTAAATGCGTATCGGGCTACAAATAATGCAAATACGCCACAGAGTGAGAGAGAGAGAGAGCAAAAGCAAAATGAGTTGCATATTTTTGGGAGTATTTTGATCTGGGACTAGGAATGTTTATGTTTGTTTTACGGCTCTCAATGGGGCGTGGCTGCGTTGAATGATTTGGTTTATGGTCGTTGCATGCATTTAACAACAACAGCAGTATATGTAGTACGATTGTTGTTGCTGGAGTTGAGCAGTATATTGGCTGGCAGGACTCGCGAATCTAAAAACATTGTTAAAATGCAGCAACATTTGTAGATTTATAGCGCGCTAATCGCGGCCAACAACACCAAATGGGGGCTGAGGAGGGGCGTGACATTTTAGGTGGGCGGCAGTCGTTGCGAATGCCGTTCCAAATTGTAAATTGTAATGGAAATTGAAATGCAAATGCATGGCCTGACATTTACGAGTACAGCAGTCACTGACAGTACAGCAGCGCAGCACAACAGGCAACGACAACGACAACGACAACATCGAAAGCAACAACAACATCGAGGCAAACTTTGCCAAAAAGTCACCAATAAAATGTTGCAACTAAATGCGGCGCCATTGTCGTCGTCGTCGTCACTTGGCAGGCTGCGGCGGCTTTTGGCTAGCATATTTTCAATTTGTAAATGCAAAACAAGACGCTGCTGGCCACGCCCACAACAGCCAAGACAGCCTATAAATTTTACAAATTTCTCTCCACTAAGCTATGCAATTAGTAAGAGAAACCATTTCTAAAAATATACTATGTATGCAACTAAGATGGCTCTGCGAAGCCAACTCGCGTAAACGCTTTACAGCCCCTTTAGCTGTCGGAGATGCGCCAAAACTGTTGATGAGCGTGCTTTATGACACCCCAGCAGCAGCACGACGCCTTGGACATGCAACTGACGGCCACGTGATGAATGCAACGCATAGCGACAGCGATGACAGCAGACCATAAATTCCGAATACGATGTTAAGCAGGACGGGAACAAGGATTGGCTCGAAGATGTGATGATGACTCTACGTGCACACACTGCAGACTTTGATTTCGATGCCGGAGATCGGGTGTGCTGCATATCAATATGCGCTTTGAAGGCAGCACTTGGTAATGTGGCATGGAACTATAGCAAAATCTTAAAGTTGAAAATCTCATAGAACAAATAAACTGTTAAAACTATTATTTAATGAGTCCTAAATAAATTTTATAATAAAAAACACATTTTGAAACTGAATCTAATTAAATATTTTAAGTAATCTATCTCAATTAAAAAATATATTCTTAAGCTGGAATTCTCTGATTACAAAGGCTAAAGTTTTTTGTTCAAATAGCCCGTCTAAAAAATAAAACATTCTCAAGCTTAATTCACTTGTAACAAAAAATATATTCTTAAACTAATTTAATCTGTCTGAAATAAAGAAAACGTTTTTAAGCAAACTTTTTAATGCAATTTGTATCAAATAAAAGCAAACTTTGTGCTAATCATTTTAATCGCAACTGCCTCGTGCATATTCTGAAAATCAAAGGTATTGTCTACTCCAGGTAAACGAAGCTTTCCACTTCACAGTGTCAATTATCGTACTCTTAACAAATTGACTTTGCTTGTTGTGTCAGCCGCTGTTTAGCTTTGAAAATTGTTGTTAATTTTGCATTGTATTAAGATCAAATCTGCTTACACGGGCTTATAAAAACTAAGCAGCCAAGCTCAGAAATCAGCCAACCCTTTTACACAACTCTTTTACAAATTGCTGTTGTTTTCTCTCTCTCTCTTGCTGTTGTTGCCAAGGGCATCGCCAAGATTGTTTTCAAATCAGGCAACACAGCCAACAGCAAAACCCAGTTTTCAATGTTTTGCTACAGTTTATTATTTTTGTTCATCAGCTGAGTCTGAGCCTTCTTCTTCATGCCCATAGAATGTTGTAGACACATTATTCCCCCAGCTACCTCGTTTGGCTCTTCAGCTGTTGTTTTGGGCTAACTGAAAATCCTTTTGTAGCAACAATTTGCAGAGCATAGATTAAAACTTTTAATTTGCTTTTAATTAATTAAGTTGAAAATCGCGGCTAAAAGTCACTGGAACTTACCCCTCTTACACGCCCGTTTGATACGCTTCAACAACTACAAGTGCGTTCGGTTCACTTCGCTTTTACCCCCTCTCCACCTTGGTGAAACTGCCACCCACTTATTGTTTAACATGCCTCACACACAGACGCAACGTCTGTGGCAGCTTTGAGCAATGATTTTGGAAATTTTGTGTTGAATTCTATTTGGGGTCGCTTAACTTCATTTGTCTTGCGGTTTTCTTGTTTGAAATTGAAATTCAACTTTAGTTTAGCCTTCGAGGCATCATCACGATGAGTGCCCAAATATAATGAAATGCTCCAAAATCCTTGTACATATTTAATAACTACTTTAAGTAAATTGAAACAAACAACATCAAATATTCAGAGAGTCAATTGGCACTTGACACAGTTATTTTGTGGTCAGCTTAAGTACTGGAATTAATATTCAAGTCTTTACTTTATAATTATTTTAAGCTATAATTGCAACTGGAAATCTCTTTTCAATCAAACTTTTCTATTATTAAAAATTTAAGCCGAATTCGAAGTTGTAAAATACGTATTTAAATTGTTGACTACTTGCAAGTTGCTACGCTTTAAGTCCTTTGATTGTAGTTTTATGTATCAGAATTTGTATAGACAAGACTATTTATACTAGCAGAGAAAATAAAATAATTATTGAAGAGCAACATTTTGAGAAGCGAACACTGGAAATAATTTTCAGAAAAAAGAAAAATCGTTAAGGAGCAAAGCTGACTGAAGGAAGGGAGAGAGAAGAGAGTAGCAACCAATCGCATGCAACACAGTTTGAGGAACATTCGAATCCGTTGTTGCCTTTTGCGCCTCACTTATATTTTCTGCTCCTGCTGCTGCTTCGTCTTGCAATGCGGAATGTGGCAAGTTTTATGTTTCCACACATACATACATATAGTCATACATTTTTGGTTGGCTTTGCCTGCCTCACGTGCCCTGCCGCTCCTTTGTGTGCTCAACGTGACGGAAATTAGCGTGGTATGTGATGTGACTGTGACTCAGTGTTCGACTGTGTGTGTGTGTGTGTCTGACTTGGCGCCATATTTATTTTTCCACAGTGCTGCAGTTATGATTGTACACACACAATGAAAGAGAGGAAGAAGAGTAAGAGAGAGAGAAGAACTCACACATATTGGCACATGCCTACATTCATTGCGCATCTTTTGAGTTTGAAAATTGTTGGAATGTACATACTTATTTCATGCTTTGTATAAACTGACTTGTTACCCGGTCTGTCTCTCTGGCCCATTCCCATGTTCATACCCGACGCTCTGTGATTGATGTTTGCACGCAAGCAAAGCCATCCAAAGGGTAATGAGGGGGGCGGACCAGTAAAGCCCAGCTATTGCTTTCCGCTGCTGCCGCCAACCGCAAACAAACATTTTACATTTGAGTACGCGCCACTTTTGGATCGGCGCTTCGTTTTATTCAACTGCCAAAACACGAAATTGCGCATATTTGCTTTACCCACACACACTTCACATACATTCACATACACATACACACACACTTACGTGCGCTTCAATCTTTTATCATAATTTGAGCATAGCACGCCTCATAAATTTGTTTGCTAAAAACATTTTCACTTCATTTATTAGAAACAAAAGGCGAAAGGCTCTTCTCCTCCTCCATCTCAACAAGAAAAAAACTCAAGCGCAACTTTCTTCAACTCGTAAATGCATTACACTTTAAATTGTTTGCCCTTGGATGCCTCAGAGAATTACACAACGAATTTTGTTGATAATTTTAAAACAACTGAAGCCGACGGGCATCTTTATCATTTGCAAAAAGAGTTTTATGCGTTAATTGCTTGAAAATTGAAATATAAAATTAAATGAAAACATCGTTGGACGCAAGTGTCTTGTGCATATTACTCATACGCCGCATATACGTATGACCGACAAGCGCCGCATTCAGGTAATTAATAAAAAGTTGTCCTTGCCCGTTGTTCATTGCTGTTGTCGTTGCCAAAAACCGCAGCAACAACGGTCGGATATTTGTATATGCGAATATGCGACTGTGCTGAGCCACCGACAATCAAGCTGAATTCTTCAACGGCTTTTTGGAGCCTTTCAGCCTGCTGTTGCTGTTGCTTGTTGTATGTGCGTATGGAAATTATAAAGTTACCCTCGGGCATAGCCAGCGGCAACGGCAACAGCAACTGCAATGCCAGAGGCTTCGCCGTGTGATAAGTGACAAATAAATGCGCTCTCAATGTGTTCGGTGTCCGACTGTCTGTTGTCGTTGTCTGTTTATTCCTCGATCCTGGCCACGACTGACAGCTGCAGCAGCAACTGGGCAATGCAGCCAAGTGCCAGTCAATGCGGCTCTCGCTTTGCCCTGTTAAATATTGCAAAATATTTCACTCTTCCAAACGTTGCAAATTATGAAAAATTCGCCTGAAAGTCATGTGAGTGTGTCTGTGTGTGTGGGCGTTGACGGACATTTGCAGAGTGGGCGTGGCCATCGCCATCGTCGTCGCACTTGCCTTTGTATAATTTCGAGTGTTTTTATACCGCGAAATTGCTTGCATATTTTAATGAAACTACCACATGACGGCTGCCATCAGCCAGAACATGGCCCTGGCCCATGGGGTGCGATCTCGAGTTGCTGCAGCCGATGGCAACGTTGACTGACAGCCTGTCAGACAAATACTATAGCGCATAATTAACCCCACATTTCCTGAATGGGCCTAAGACAGACCAGATTTGCGTTTTCATTTAATTTTTACTATGGGTTAAATTAAATTTTCATAATTTAAAGATTTATTTGTAATATTAACAGTCTTGAAACAAGCAAGACACAAAATCTCACACAACTTCATTTAATTCGTAACAAATATTATTAATAGACAACACATAAAATGATTTTACATGCAAAGAAATACTTTTCAAAACGCTAATGCTAATGTTATTTTAACACCCATTAAATAAATCTAATAAAATATGTATAAATCAAAACTTGAATATGATGAATTATGTTATATGGAAAGCATTTTAACTTATTGTTAAGTCAATTAGAGGTAAGTACAATATTTCATTTAACCGGGTAATCTCATTAACTTCAATGCCTTTGAATAGTCCTAAGGAAAATTGTAAATTATAATTATCTTCGTCACTTTTGAGTGCATTTCCCCAAAGATTAGATTGCATTATCTCAATTATCTGTATGTGTTGACACCCTTTGAGTAATATTCACAAATATTAATCAAGCCATCTGCACAAGAGAAATATTATGATTTCATCATAACCTGCATTCAGCTGAGTTAACAACCTTTACAAACAATTTTGGATGCTTTGTTGCATCCCTCAAAACACTAAGTGAATCAATGTAGGGATTCATCGCATTCATCAGGAATACTGAAAAGCAAAAACAGAGCAGTAACAGCAACAGTATCAACAAGAACAACAGCGTCATCCGACTTTATTTATGAGCCAATGATATTGCCAGCGATTTGCTTTAACGGCAACGTGACAACTCGACGCAAGCACATCGCATAGAAAGAGAAAGAGAGATCGAGAGAGAGTGGGAGCCAAATGAAAACACGTGACGCGTTGGCAATTGGTAAGCAACAAAGCTTCAGCTTTGAATTATGGCAAACACTGTGGCATACACAAGCAGAATCATGCCCCCAATCCTACCTTGGTTCTATTGGTTTGGATGGTTTGGTTGGATGGTCCAACCATCCACTGGCCACGTTTGCATTTCAATTCGAGTTTTCTCCCTTTTGCGCTGTGCGTTTCTGCTCCTCTGTGTTTTTTTCTTGTGCCACGATAAAATCATAAATCAACGCTGAATCAGGTAAATAAAAATAATGCTCAGAGTGCGTATGCAAATTGAACTGAAACTGAGCGACGGAGAATCTTTTTGGCTGAGATTTGCTGGTGCAAAAATATGATAAAACTTGAGGCAGTCAGAAGAAAGTTTTTGACTCCTGCGAAAAGTTGACGATGAAGCCGTCGATGTTTTTTTTCTGACTTTTTGCATAATATTGTTGCAGCGAACTTTGACTTTTAAGTAAAATTGCCACAAAGTGTTTATGTGTGTGTGAGTGTATATGTGGGTGAGGGGTGTGTTTATTGGTGTGCATGTAAAACGAATGAAAATAGTCGAGCAATCATTGCGCCGTTAATTAGAAAAAGTTCTAAACGGCATTGCTAATGTGGAAAAAGGCACAGAACTTGTTACAAGCTTTGTGGACAAGCAGCGAGGTCAGTAGCTCTCGAAACACTGTGCAACAAAATGTGATCACAATCGATTCTTAGTAATCAATTACAATTCCAGATATCTTCATTATATTCCTTAGCACAGAAAAATCCAAGTCATCAATGCGAGCATGTCAATTGCCAATTCAAATTTTGCGGATAAATCCTCGTATTTGCAGTTATCGGACAGATTTTAATTTGGGAAAGACAAACATTGTGCTGGATAGTGCAATAGGGTGTGTGTGTGTGGTGCCGATGCCTGTACGTTTTAGGGCGCTTTATTAGTTCAAAAATGCTGCATTGGGCAATCGGTTTGATCAAAGGGTTCACTAGCCATCCCATCACAGAGTTCAGAGCTGTGTTCGGTTTTTTGGTAACGTTTTCGTTATCGGCATCGCATGGTTTGATTCCCGCCTTACTTCTATCGGGCGTCTGCTCATTACCCAACCGCAAAACGCACAATCTCTGACAGATGCTGTAGCCGTAGTGGTATTACCATATACCCATGTGAGCTGGTTCCCTTAAAGCAATGGAATTGCATTGCAATCGTTGTGGTTTCCGTCCACATTCCCATTCCTATTCCTATTTCCATTTGCCCAGTTGCAATTGAGCATTGCAGGCGTCGCCTCAAAGTAGACTATGCTTATTAATGGACACACACACAAACAGTTGCACTATGGTCCAGCCGACCACTTTACTTGGCATTAATACATTTTTTAAAAGTTAATATATCATCAAGGTTTTGATCGCATTCTACAAGGAACAGACTGACCATCAATGTTGCATACCAAAAATTTGCATAGATGGCGCCACTTTCGCGAAATCAGCTGTTAAAGTGAGCTGTTCGTCAACAAAAGCACGTGCAGTAGAAAAGTGCATTTTGACATGTAGTTTTCAATATTCAATAATTTCAAATAAAACATTAATCTGATTAAAATTTGTGATGAATTCAAATAATTGGGGTTTGTACTACGTTTTTTGTAATGTGAAATGTCTCAAGTCGTTGTGATGTCTTAGTAGTTATGTGTAAAAGTATGTCTTCAAGCAAGTGCAAATTTTCACTTAAGTATCATTTTCCAAAAGCTGTACAAAGTGTCTTTGACCTCCTTTGACCATGAAGCGTATTGTGTGTAGTAGATAAATTAATTCTTGATCAATTGTATATAGTCTCCACCGCCACAAATGACCACAATTTTTGTAATTTGCATTTATAGACCATAACCTCAATTGCAAAAATGCAGAGTTAAAGGTTATATGAAAATTAATGTTGAGAAAAAAATGCAAAGTTGATTTTTTTTGTTAAGTATTATGGAATGGCTATAGGTAGTAATTGATATGAGTACGTAAACAGCAATTTTACCTAATAAAAATGGAAAAGATTGGTCAAATCGTACAACAAATTGTATGAAATGTTAGACATCTTAAGTCGGTTTCAATGAGCAAAATATGGCTCTGCTGATATTAGCGATCTTGAATAGGAGCTCTATATAGTAAAGCAAATGAAATTAAACATGCCAAGTGGAATTTAAGAGTTGGCGAGAAGATTTTTGGCTACGTAAGGCGACCGAAGAGAATGTGTATAGTTTTGCTGAGCATGATAGTGCTGAAAATTATAATAATTTTGATTTTACAGATATATATAGCCTTATAATCAATAAATATATTTTAATAAGAGGTAAACGCTTAACAAAAAATGATTTTCTATTGTATCTTAACCTTTTAATAATATGGAGCGTATGTCAAGGAGCAATTTCTTTAAGCCAGCAAAAAAACTCTGTTTTTTATGATCAGAAGTTAAAATAATGAAAATTTAATGAAATAACACCACAAATCTAGGTCAGAGTTAATAAAATTCTTAATTTTTTTAATCATCCGCATATGAAAAAAAAATTTTCTTAAAAAAAAAATATTTCTCGTAGGCGTGGACACGCCTACTTTTCCAAATTTATTCTAAGGACCTTCCTTAGTTAAAATAAAAAAACCGCATCAAAAAATCTTATCTGGTTCAGGAGTTATTAATAAATGCCACAAAAAGTGGTCTCCTGGACCATAGTGAGTTGCAGCTGCAGACAGATAAGACGGGAAAATCTGAGCACACTAATGGACACATTTTGCCCCCTCCGACTCTCCATCCATTTGAGCTCTCAATTCAAGGGCAGCCCGGCAACGTCGCAGGATGTATGCAAGGATTTATTAAAGCTGCACCCGGCAACCGGACTGGATCAAAATTCATTTACTCGTCCTGAATGTGTGCTGTGTGCAGCATTTCGAGATGTCGACTAAAATTTTATGGCATCGAAAACAAAGACACTGTGCCGGTTTTGCAATTCGATGCTTGGCAAGGTTGTGAAAGTTTCTGCATTGCGGAAACGGATATGCAAGCACTCAACAGCACACCATAGAAGAAGAGGATAAAGAGTTGGAGAGCACCTGCAGTCCGCCTAGCAGCCCGATAAGCAGCTTGTGCTGCGCCACATGTGTGAAAGGCCGTTCATTCATTGGTGTCTGCAATCATTTGCTAATTAAACCGAAAACGATTCCCAAGCAAAATTCAACTTCCACCTCACAGTCTTGCTCTGCACATTTTTCGGGCATTTTTGGGAGGTCTCCATTTTGACGTTGTTTTTGCATCTGACATAAGAATTCGAAAGCAGTTCTTAAATACTAAAACTTGAATATTGATGACTAATAATATTAAAGATAGCTTTGAATTTTATGAGAGCACCTCAGGCTTAGGCATATTGAAATCTAATATCGATTAAATTAATAATATTATTCGAATATTTAATCTTAAGTCAAGATATAGATATTTAGCGTCTGTTTATAATGTTAATGGCATTTGATATGTGTGTTATTCAGTCTCTTTGCAGTTGCAATTAAGAATTACGTATACGTAATGCCTCCAGCAAAGAACCGACACACACACACATACATACATACGTACAATATTTACGGGTACGGTGTGTCAGTGTAATGATTGGCAACGCAGAAGCAAAAGTTATTAAGCGCAAAAGCAAACAGAGCAGAAGGAACCTTCCAAGTAACAGAGTCCTGAAGCAGCGAAATGTGTTTATCAAACTCATGTGCTGCAGATGCTAGACGCAAACGGAAGGAGACTCAGAGACACTTATAAAAGAGGCACACATAGATACACAAATACAGACACAGACTGTTGAGACTGACGGACAGACAGAGAAGTCAATAAATTCTCATTTCGCGTGCTGCGTGAAGCGCTTCACTGCAAAACAAATTGTACGTTTTGGGTGCAAAGGCAACCAAAGAAGCAGAGCAATAATAAATACAAATAAAAACATGACGCATAAAAATTACAGCCACACCGTAAACCTAGCATCGGCATTGCCATTGCCATCTAACCGTCTACCGTCTCATCGTTCCGTTTGAACAATCTATATTGAGTATACGCACAGTTTGAGCCATGCATTTTAATGATGCTCACATTGCCTTTGGCACTTCAGGCAACAGCATCGAGCAGCAAACCGGCGATGACAAAACATTCATTCATTTCAATTAGTATTGAACTCTGCGGTTCTATCTGTGTTGCCGTTCCGTTCTGTTCAGTTCCGCTGACGGCTGGAATAGATCAAGGCAAAGCTCATCTCCTAAAGGTAATGTCAACAACAAGTTACACTTTGTGAGTTATTGGCAGGCAACCGTTACCTAAGCAACTCAATTTCACTGGCAATTCTCTTATTGGCAGCTCATGTGTCTTTCTTGAATTAATCAAAGTAAATTCGAATCCAATTTAAAATTGCAACTACTTTAAATTAGTTTGCCAACTCAATCGCTAACTCTATATGAAATAGAAAATACTTGCATACTCTCCTCTATACTATACAGCATTTCTTGGCTTATCTAAGCGCGGTCGGCCAACTTTGATTGAATGCAAACAGACCGCGATTGCACTCTCTGCAGTCGATGCTTTGGAATTAGAGCTGAGTGCGGGTCACGTTCCCCATGACTTCACAGCGAATCTCTGCACTTTGACGTGGCTCATCATAAGATTGAGTTGCAACACGGCTACATCTCTATTCGCAATTCGCACAGCTGGCGTTTTGCGATATGCGAGTTACTGCTATTTAATTATGAAACACTTCAGATTCCACACTCAAAGAAAACTTCTTCATAATGCTTTGAGGGTAACTTTTTTTCTCGAATAGTAAAACGCAGTAAATGCACTTGCGCTATTGCTTTGTAAATATTTCTATTTCTGCATTTAAATGTTTATTAAGCCAATGACGACTTACCAGCTCGATGCATTCACTTGACCCCTTGCTAGAAGAATCTGATGGCAGGCAGTGCGATAAGGGGTGAAGGTTGCAACGCGCCTGGCAACCGGGCATGCCACGTTGCTAATGTGCATGGCCATTAAGTCAATGCTGCGTGTTTTGTTTACGCAACGCGAGCGCCCCCAAGGAAGCAAACACTCTCGCCTGCCTGACTCTCGCATACTGTTCTCTTACTACTGTTGCATGTTTGCAAGTGCAGCTGACAGGTGGCAAAAGCGCAAAAGCGACTGGCAAAATTATATTAAACAGAGTTGGTTGCTTAGCCAACAGCAACAGCAAAGGCAACAGTCAAGGCAACGCCGCAATATCAACAACAACGATAACAACGAAAAGCATCGACGGCAACAACAACAGTTCTAGAGTAAACATCAGTTGGGGAACTTTAAACGTGAAATCAAAGCAACTTCAGCGGGTAATATTATGAAAGGAAATGAAATATTTTTCATATAACGTTGCTACAAATTGAGCAACGCTTTCAACATTTCAAAGCGTTTATATTTGGCTTGCAACGTTTGGCATCCACCGCGTCTGCAGACGTTGTCCCAGGTTACACAAAAGGATTTGCAGACGCCAAGTGCCCGGGAGTCAACAGACCCGCACAACTCTCACACACACAAACCCCACATCACACACTCACACACAACAAACAAGAGCGGAAGCAAACGATGAACACAAGCACAAGGGCAACTGAAATTGATTGAAAGAACAACAAGAACAGATACAGAAAGCCATCACAACAGGTGTAAGCAGCTATCCAGTTGGGTATCCAACGTTTGATCCACAGACGTCTCGCCCAAGTTGCAACCAAATAAATATACACACAGTCGGGGAAGCAAAGTCAAAGAGTTGGCGCCCTCAGAGAGGCGCCAAACAGCCAAATTAAATGTCAGGATTAACAGAAAGTGGATCGGCAAAATCGACCAATGCCTCACAACCGAGTGATTACTCCGGAGGCTCCAGCAGCCAGGATGAGCCACGCATCATCTGGCTCAAGACCATAATTACCAATCAGCTGGGCGTCTTCGATCCCAAACATGTGAACGCATTGATTGCCAAGAATCAGCAGGCAGTCGATGACTTCCTCAACAAACGCTATGAGCGACAAGCTCATCTCGATCGCGTCATCATGTATGTGTGGCGCACATTCTACGACATGCTCGTCGAGGAGGAGATCACAGTGCTGGAGGAAGTGCCGCGTCAATCGTTGCCAGACAAAAAGGACAAGAAGAAGAAGGGCGCCAAGGGTGGAGCCAAGGGAAAGGGACGTAAGAAAGGCGGTCAGGACGCGGAACCCACAGCTGACTCGGAGCAAGCGGACATTGAAGGTGGTGATGGACCCACGGCAGAGACTGATCTCGAAACAGAATTCGAAGGTGAAGGCGAGGAAGAGGCCACCGTAGTGAGCAGCGGCAAAAGCTCGGCACGCTCGAGACGTAAGTAATTCTTTCCCCAAAAAGAAAATGCAACTAATCTATCTGACAGTCAAATACATTAATTTTTGGTGCAGCCAGCTCTGATATGGAAAACGGTAAATATGACTCATTTCTTTGCTGCGATTTCCTTTTGTTCTCTAACGCCGTTTTTAATTTGGAAAGTTTTGTCGCTCTGCACTTTTTCCGCCGCATCTACACTTGAATGCACCGCATAAATTTGTTGGCCGTCCAAGTTAATATCAAACGGAAATCTTAGTCCTTCCTTTTGATTCGCGCTACCCACATCACATCATAAATATTTAAGAGCCTCATTTCGGTTCGCCTGCCTAATATTCATTTATTTTGCAACTTTTAATTTGAATTCACGCCACAGGACAGCGAGCCTGCCTTCTCTCGCTGTCGAGTCGTGAATGCAACTCATTTGATTTGCTTTATTCGGGCACAAAGATAACAGCAAAGTTTCATTCCGTTCATTGCATTTAAATAGAGCCATAGAGCTCCCAAGACAATGGCAATGCAAATGCCACAAAAAAACTGCAACTGCCTTTCGCACGTCAATCACAAGTTCACAGTAGTCGCATTCCGTTAACACATTCACCGAATTAAGTAACAGACACGCCCATTCTTCTCACTAATTCTCGACTTATCTATTACTACTCTAGGTCGCAAGACCAAAAAAAAGAGCTACGCACCTGTGTACATTGAGGTGAAGGTAAGTTAAAGAATCTAAGAATCTTTAGTAAATCAGTAATTCGATTTAATTAAAAGAGTTTTTCCTTTAGAAAATTGTTCCTGCCTATGTCAAAACTCCACTACTACACTGCCACTTTGGCGAAATGTCATCTAGCAATCTAGATCCCAAGATTAAATATGTGTATATTTTGCGCAAAAATGCAAGAGAAATTCGTAAGTAAATACATGGGATGTAGTTCTGATAAGTAAGCAGATTATTATCATGAGATTGTTTTCATAACAAAAACTATTAACAGCAACTACACTTGACTGATACAATATTTATATATTAAGGCTCTTTAATATCTGGCTCGTTTATTACCGAATCGTGACCGGTCATAAACATTAAACTAATGCCAACATATTGTCAATTGTGATAGCGCACTGAAGTGTGCAATTTCTCATTAATTTCGTTAATTTTTTTACAGCCTGGTTTCACGATGTTTCACAATGCTTCGCCGAAATGCCATTACTATTTCTGTTGGGCTCACTGCGGGGCTCATTGATCGATTCGCTGCGACACACTTTGAACGTGGTAAGCTTCACTCATTCGACAACATAGCATAGTAAAAGCGGCTCATCTATAGCAGAGTAGAGCACTTAATGCCACAACACAATCCGCAAATGGAATCACTCAAATTTGCGCCCTTTCGCTCATTTCACACCCCATAAAACGTTATTCAATCAATCAACGGCTTCAAGGCGCCATTGTTTCAAAAACGAGGCTTCAGTTTCTATTCATGTTGCCCCGTCTGTTCATTGGTTGTCCAATCGAGTTGCCCTTGCCAAGCACCGTCCGTCTCTCATGCCTGTGTCCATTCTTAACCGCAAAACAAAATGTGACGAATTGTAATTAATTCCTAAAACAAGGCAGTCATCTATCAAAATGGACGCTCTGCCAAAAGATTTTTGCGCTTCAGCGCACAACAGGCGGTCGAATGGATGGAGAGAGAGAGAGAGGTAAAGAAAGAGAGAAACTGTGTTGGTTGCATGCCCTCTCGAAACGCCTCAAGCAGCAGGCGGACATCGTGAACGCAAATTGCTTCATCATAGCCTCAAAATGTGCTGCGGTTTCCATTAGGCTGGCTCCCCTCCATAAGACTTGGCAGCTTGCAAATTTTGCGGTCTGTGGGTGAAACATGCTTTGGCCCCCCAACTGCCATAATATTTGCTTTTTGCATGAAAATAAATTGGAAATTTGTCTGGAAATCGGTTTTTGGCAAATCAACGCGCCAAATCAATTAGAATGCCTTCACAGAAACACATTGCGGATCGCTTTAAACACAGTTTCTGTCTCTCTCTCTCACACACACACACACACACATGTGATATCTCGTTATTATTTTTGTTGATTTTCTATTGGTATTTCTATTGCAGGTTTACAAAAGCGCCTTTCAATTTCAATTTCGCGAACCGGACACCACGGATACTCAGCAAATGGACAATAATAATGCGCAGCGAGAGGATGGTGGCGGCGGCGGAGCTGGTGATGCTGGCGAGGATATTTCGAGCGAGGCTAAGGAATCGGGCCCGGGTCTATTGGAGCTATCCAAACCATCGGAATTTCGTTTGAAAGCGCTTAAACAACAAAAGTATTTAACTTTTAACAAAGGCAACGCAGCGTTTGCTTCGCTTTGTCGATAGGACGAGGGAAGGGGACTGGTTAGGGCGTGTGGGAGTCGGTCTGTTTCACACATTGAGCATTGGGAACTTGGAATGGGTATGGAGTAGTGAGCAAATCGGGAGTAAGAGTTTTGGGGGGTGTTGTACCCGCGCTTTATTGGTTTTATGCTGACTGAAGTGTTCGCTGAATGTGCTGCGACTGTGAGCGCTGGCTTTTTATTTTCCCATGTTTTCTTTTTTCTTTCATTTTTTTCCTCTCCCTTTTTTTTGTGCACATTTTTCGTTTGCCCTTTGTTTTGCGTTTATCACTGGTTGCCATCGACGCGGCTACAGTTTCTCTGTTGTTGTTTTTCTGCTGCTTTTTTGAGGATCCTGCATAACCCTTTTCGCACATAAATTACAGCGCATCCGATAAGAATTTTTATTTTTAATCGGATTTCATGCTGCCATCAACGGCGCCAGCGTCGCCCTCTTCATCGTTGTCTTGTGGCCCTTTGCTGTTGGCTTGAAAGCCAACATTTATGGCACATCCTGCCAGATCCTCACTCAGCCATGCAATGGAGCTTTCACAGCGCTGGCCCAAGGATACCGCTTGACCAGTTCCACTCTCAGTTCCCGTAACCGTACACGCTGTTGTCGCTTTTGACTTTGTTTATTTTTTTTTTTTTCGTTTCGTAGGCATGTACATTAAAAAATGCCTTCGTCAGAGTCCCGAAGTCCTTTTGTCCATCTCTTTGTTGTCCTTTATTGGTATTTGTTGCTCATTTCGATTATCAGCTGCTTTTCATTACGCTTTGTGTTAATTTTACATGTCGAGCGCCTTTAATTGTGTTCATTTGTTTATTTATTTGTTGTTTCCTTTTTTTTTTTGTCATCCGGCTCTCAACAACGAAAGAAAGCAAAAGGCAATGGAGGCACAAGCCAAGAAGATGCAGGCAGCCAAACAGGCAGCATCCCAAGAAGCTCCAGCCGATGCAGACGAAGAGGAAGAAGCTGCTCAGCCTGTTGTCATAGATATCGCATCGTCATCCGAGGAGGAGGGTAAGCTATTTAACATTTTTCGATGGCAATCATGGTGACACTTTAACTGATTTACAGTCGAGCAAAAGCCCGAAAAGCTGACCATCGCCGAGCGCTGGGAGAAGCTACTCAACGAGACCAAGGCCAAAGTGGCTGCTGAGCATGCCGCCGAGGAGGCAACTCAACCGCGCATTATGCCCATTCAACGTCGTCTGCTTAGCGAGATGGACGAGTTCGATAGCGAAATAGTTTGGACCATCAATCACATTGTCTGGGCCTTCAATCTGCCCACTTCATATGTGCTGCCCGATCAGGTGGAGACTGAATTCGAAGAGGCCATTATTCGAGTGCCACTTGATCCCAAGAGAATTGATTTGATTCCCACATACACTCAAGTTCAGCTGGAAGACGTAGTCGATGGATGGATTAAGTATTTGTTGAAAACGATGAAAACATTAAAGGACAGCAAGTTAGATGAATTCACCCCAATGGCTGAGTATCGCTATTGGCATAAAATGGAAATTGATCTTTATGGTACTCTCGAGCAACTTAAAACCGAGTTTGTGATGACGGTACTAAGTCGGTTGACAAGCATGGAATCAAAAGTGCTGACGGAGTGGAATCGCGTGTTGAATCTAACAGAAGAACGTTTCAAGTTGGCAAAGGAGAACTCTGATTATTTGGGCACTATTAAAGACTATTTGGAGGTAAGTTGAAGTTACCCAGAACTTCAGTTCATCTACAACACCTCTTATTATAGAAAATACGCAACTATGACAGCTTTAAGATGTCAGTATTGCAAATTCCCAATGTGATGGTAGGATTGCGTCACATCTGGACCATGTCCAGCTACTATTGTCGAGACCCCGAAATGCAGGTGCTACTCTGTGAGATCTCGAATGTTTTCGTACAGAAGGTCAAGAAAATTATCAACTTTGACAACATTTTCCGGTTCGTAGAGAAATAGATAATAATGTATAAATACTGATTATGATGTATCTTAGATACTCTGCCACTTACACCTACGAAACAGCCAACAACTGTGCTAACTTATTGCGCTGCTGGAAACAGGCTTATAAGATAAGTCGCCAGCATATTGAAGAATCTGGCGCTGGATCACGTTGGGAGTTCGATAGCGTTAAGCTCTTCAACGAGGTAAATCACATATATCGTGTGGCTGTAGATATTGCCTATGTGGGTCGAGTCTTCATACAATATGAGAACCTCTTTGGACGCAATCTAAAAGCCCTGATTACCGATCCAGCCATTGTCGATAATCTAATGCGAAAGATTTATCGCTTGCTGGACGATCTCATACGCACCGTGGACTATGATATGTTTGAGCCAAGCAACTGGGAGAACTGGGAGTACTCGCTGGAACAGTTCAACAAACGCCTTGAGGTACTGGAAATGGAAGCCAAAACAGTTATCGATCAGAGCATCAACTCACTGCTCTCGGCGGATAAAGGCATCAAATTGCTAACGAATGCGAATACAATTGATACCAGAAAATCTTTGCAAGAGTTTGTTTCCACTAAACACGAGAATTTACTGCGATTCTTCATTAGCGAAATTAACAATGTGGAAGCTGTGTTCACAGTGAGTTTGTACTTAATTTAACTACCATAATTAAAATTAAATCGGGTTGTGCAATTTATTTACAGAGTCATAAAAAAACGCCTCCAATGCCAAAGCTGCAGCCAGCCAAAATAAGCGCCGTTTGCTGGGTGCGTTCGTTGGGTAGAAAACTGAAGAATTCGGTGATGGCATTCAAGAGTCTCGAGAATGATCCGGCAATGGCGAATAGCTTTCTGAAGCGTAGCGCATTTAAACAATACTTTGAATTGATGACAGTTTTGTTTCAGTTTGAAAAAATGCTCTTTGAGAAATACATGCAAAACGCCACGTTCATGGTAAACCACACAAATCGCTCAAACATACTAAACATACAGATTTGCAACGATGATACGAGTAAGATTACTTTCTCCTTATTTTTCTTTGATTGGTAGCAAGCTAATAAAACTGTAATTTCTCAACTAGTGACCTACATATCAGATGCCAGCCAAACACATAGAACCAAGAGCCATGGCGCTTCAATTGTAGCGAATACTTCTCAGTTTGGAACCAGCGGTATATTAAGCATGACCGATATGTCATCGGACTTTAATTTGAGTCCACAAGCGAGTTTTGCCGAAGAGGAGGATAATACTTCCCAACAAGCCGTTGAAGGCAGTCATATGGGATTTCTGTGTAAAATTAACAGGTTCACTGTATTGACGGCAATGATAATGTGGATGGTTGGCAAGACGCGACATGCAAATCAGCAACTAAATAAAGCTGTGGCATTTTTGCATGCCATTAAGGAAAAGAAAGCTAAGGATATAACTTTAAAAGATCGTGAATGTACACAAATTTGTGAATGTGAGTATGTCTTAAAAATTGCAAACAAATCTTACTTCGTTCGAGGAATTCACTCTTCAACGACTCTTTCATTTTCTGATTCGAATACTGTTTTTGAGATTATCGGTTGTATTAATATTTATGTGTGTTTTACTGACGTGTGTTTTAATTTGTTTATGCCTCTAATTTCACAAGTCTCTCTTTTAACATTTTTTTACTTACTGTGTTTCACAATTTTGAGCAATTGAATTGTGCTGCCAACCTATTTTAAAAAATATTCGAACATCTATGAATTTGTTTGTTTTACAACACTAAATTTATCGATAGAGATTTCGATATTTTTTAAACTTTCGAAGCCTCTTTCTTTCCTTGGCTGCGGTAAATTTAAATTAATAGTGTCGCAAATAGTTATTTTTCATGATCTTGCCACTATTTTAAATTTATTTTCAATTGGTTATTTTTATATTTTTCTTTTCAAGTGCTTGTTCGTGCCACATCGCAAAAAAAGCTACCAATATGGAAGGAAATTGTTGGCGAGAAAGTGCTCATCGAATACGACTCGAATTTCGTGGTCAATTTAAGCCGTGAAGTTTTTGATTGTATGTTCGAGGGTCAACTGTTTGAGCACTTGGGCTTCACTTTACCCTCAGTGCTGCGCACAGCGATCATGAAAAAGGAGCTGCTATTCAAAGACTATGAAAAGCTGTCGGAAGTCATTAGTCGATACAATGGAATCATTGGGAATTTATCCATGTCAGAAGTGGTCTTCCTACGAGAACACATCTACGAGACGGAGCTTTTTATACAAATGGGCGTGGCACGATACACATGGATATCATTTAATATTGGCAAATTCTGCGATCAAATCAATTCGCAATTGCGCAAATTGACTTCAATTGTGTCGCAGATTAATTTCATACGTCTCGATTTACGCGATCGCATTGATCAAATCAGACGCTTTAATTTATTCAATCTGGACGAAGAGACAAATAAGAAAAAAGAGGAAGCGCTTGCTGCAGAAGCTCCTGAGGAACAAGCTAAACCCGTCAGTGATTCCATAAAATCCTCAACTGGACATACATTTACATCTGTCACTGGAGAGAAGGTAACCATTGTGCAGGCAGCCGACGAGCATGATGAGAAGAAGAAAAAGGAGGAATTCGCCTGTGGCACAGGTGTCTATGAATGCCAAGGATATTTCGAGCTATTAGAAGCTTCAAGGAATCGTAAAGCAGCTCGCATGAAGCAACTCTATGACTCCTTGGGTCCAGTGCTTATCAAACTGGAGAGTCTGGTTCTGGGCACATTTACTGGCAGATCCGAAAAGATGCGTAACTACTACGAATTCTGGGAAGAGGAGACATTCAAGTGCATTATTGAGTGGGTATCATTAGTATGAGACAATTTGAATAGTTATTTATAACTACTTTTTATGCAGCATGACTTATGAGAATCTAAAGTGCTACATTAATCGTCTGTTATCAAATGAGCCAATGTTTGAGGTTAACGCTGTTCTACTAATGTCTGAAATTGTGCTGGAACCATCCACCAATGAGCTACAGAGCGTCATTATTACTGCAGCCAAGGATTTTGTGAAAAGGTAAGCCCTAAAAATATAAAGACATTTTGATGCTACTTTTTCATATTTTGTCAGACTTAAATTATTTACCCGATGGATGAGCGGCACTTGCCTTAACTGTCCACTAATCGATGCAGGTGCACAATGGAAATATAATTACACTTTCTACGAGGACGTGGTTAATATTAAAGATATAGTCAATCTCATCATTAACATACACGACTTGGCTTTAAAAATCGTGTTGGAAGCCAAGAGCTTTATTGTCCAGTGAGTGAAAATACACACGCATAATACATACATATATATTTTATGTATATTCAAATCAGTTGACATACGTTCTGATATTGCTGCGTCCGATTGTAATTAGATTCCGCAAGTACTTCAATCTGTGGGCCTACGAGAAGGATGTGATATGCCAAAAGTTTGTCGAGCGCCAAGTGACGCTAGTCGAAATCGATGAGAAATTTACATTTTACTCGAGTATTGTGACCACCCTGGAACAAATGCGTCAGTACCACACTGTCCGATGTGTGCGCATTAATTTGCGACCATTGCTCCAGAGCATCATACAACATGCCAAGGATTGGTGCACCATACTGGGTGAGGAGCTGTTGCGGTATGTCAACGACAACATGAGGTCGATGCGTAGTGAGATTAAAGTGAGTTTGCCACAGACTTAACGCTGTTCAATGGCACTATTTACTCTCTCTCTCTCTCTTGCAATAGACGTTGAGCTTAAATCTAAATAAGACGACACGTGAATTGGAGGACTTTAAGTTGGTCATGCAAACGATTGCCACAATTCAATCGACAACACTGACAAATGAGCAGAAGATTCATGAAATGCAGGAGACATTCACAGTGCTGAGCGAACATCAAATTATGGTAAGCAATTGCAAGTCTCTATTTTTCCTCAATCCACTTCTATTCGGTGGGTAAATTATGCAGATCCTCTTAGACCACGTTCAGATCTTTTCTAAACTTTACTCCGAAACGAATGAATCCCTTATTCCAGTTGGTGGAATTTGTGTTAACCAACAGCATATTCACTGGTTTAATGAAATTCACAACTGCGAGTTGCTCAAGTTCGAGTTTGGCGAGTTGCGGGTTCTCCAATTCGGTTGTTTGTGTATTCAAATGAGCAGTTTTAGATAAAAAAAAAAGATATAAAAAGAATCCTTAAAGCCGTCGCGGTCTGCAGCTCCGCACTGTTTACATATGCATATTTGGTGGCCAGTGAGCGTCATTTGAAAATGGCTTTCCGCATTTCGAGCGAGCAGAGGGACACACACACGAAATGGTTACATAAATTCACCGACAGCCGAGGACGCTTCTCTGTTTTTTGGCCACCCGGTGAGCTGGATGTGTGTGTATGTGTTGCTGGCTTTGTGCTCAGCATTTTTGGATACGTTCATTTATTGATGGGATTTCGTTTGTGGCTGCGGCGTTTAGCCTCCTCTAGCCAAGCAGCCAGCCCGGTCTGGCCAGACAAACGGAATTAACTTGCATTTTATATAAATTAATGAATGAATGCACACATTCGTACACACAACGCAATATAGCTGCAAAGGCAACATGAAAATTTATGCAACGACGACCAATTGTGGCGGCGGCCCTGAAAGCTGTGCTACACTTTTTGGTTCTTCTTTTCTTTTTGCGCAGGAAGACTGGCACTCGACTGCTCGTTAGTGGAATTCGGCACTATTCATGATTATTATTTGCACTCAGCAATAATTGAAGGACATTGCTTAATTTTTATGTCAATGCGTTTTATTTTCATTTCTTTCTTCTTTGTTTTCTTTTTCGCAGTTTTCATACGAGGACATGCTGATGGCCCATCATCTGGAGAAGCGTTGGAAGAGACTGTTTCTATCGGCTCTGTATCGATCGGAGAAACTGCAGCCAATTAAGCAAAAATTTGCCGAGATGACTTCCGGCGAAATAGAAGTGTTCTGGGATGATGTAAGTTGTTGAGCCAATGCTGATGTTGATGCCAATGCCAATGCCGATAACGATTAAGTAGGAGAGGGCTACGCGTTGGATAGTGCTAACCATTACCATGTTCCGTTCTAGCTGTTGTGCGCTGCATTTCCGCAATTTTGCGTTTTCTGCAATTCTGTTTTGTTTCCCTCTATTATTATTTCCTTTCAATGGCATTTTAATTGGATTTTTCCGCGCGCTCAACCATTATTGTCAATTGTTAGCGGCAACGGCAACGGCGTCGTCAGCGTAAAATGAATTAACTTGAAGTGTTTATTATTTGAATTAAAGCATGAAGAGGGCGTGGCAAACAGTGCCCTCGTCCCTACACAAAGCGCAACAATCAAATGCTGCCACTTTACGAGTACACTGCACTAACTTTATTTTCTCTCGTCTGCATTCTTCACACAGCTTGAGGATTTCATCAAGGACTATGATGAGAATGGACCGGGCTCTGTTGGTCCGGAACTTGAGCGTGGTGTTCGCCTAATGGATCCGTATGGTCATAAAATTGAGGAGCGAGAACTAAGACGCCAAGAGCTGGCCAACGCTGAGCGACTCTTTGATATGCCAATGGTTGATTACCATGAGTTTGGACGTATTCAAACCGAATACGAAGGATTGCAGCAAGTAACCCATTAATCTCCACAGTTATGCGAAACATATAGCTCAACTAATTGTCTTTGCAGATCTATAAACTGTACAGATCTCAAAAGAATGGTCGCGAAATCTGGGCCAAGACTTTATGGGTCGATTTGGATCCCAATTTCCTAACTGAGGGCGTTGAGAGCTATCTTAAAGAATTCCGCAAACTGCCCAAGGCGGTAAGTCGCGCCCCTCGAAAGAGGCGGTTGTGATACAAAACTTTGTCTAATTGGCAAAGTTTTCGGCCTGTTTGAATTTTCATAAAATTACGCAGGCGTAAAAACAATAACACAGCCAAATACTTTTAGAACTCAGTACTCGCAGCGTTGATGTAAAGTCGACTTTTATACCCTGTTTGCCATACATTTTGCTGTGGGGTGGGCCCTGCAAAATTTAAGATTACATTTTAAAATGTATTTGGCGCAGTAGTCAAGGGTTTTATGCTGAACTATTTCAGTACTTCTTTGCAGTCAAATTTTGGAAACTTTCTCTGTCGCTTTAGTTTTTCCCCCACTTTGGCTGGCAGAAGAAAAGTGAAATTTTGGCCTAGCAGCGATGAAATTTTGCACCTAAACTGATTATGACAAATTGATTTATTTACTTCACTAACAAGTTTTTGAGGAATTTCTCTCTGTCCAAGCGAAAAGTTTGTCGCGCCAAAAACTTTTGTCCATACAAATGAAGCGAGTTGCTTGCCTGCGACACTGATTCGGACTGCAAGAGGGGAATGTACACCACACGCACACACAATTTGCTATAGGGTAATTCGTAGCTATATATGGTATATCTATGGATGATGATTGCATGCATAGATTAGCATGCAAACTATTTCATTAGTTTATCATTAATATAAATAGCGTAGTGTGCTGGCAAATTTGAATATAATCAGACAACATGCACACATTTTAATGCAGTTTTTATCATGCATAATTTTGGATGGCACGCAGAATCCCGGCTCTACTATAGGATAGTCCTAGTCGGAAGCTGTTGCATAATCAGTGTCCCAAAATGCAAATCAATTTGTTCAATATTGAAAATAATTAAAATGCCAACGGGTGTCGATCGACGACAGCGTGTTCAGCATCGCCCTAACTATGAATACTGCTGACAACTTTCTATGTGTGTGTGTGCGTGTGTGTATAGGATTCTGTTGTCTCTGCTGGTATTTAATTTATGCCAGCCTGCCAGCCTGCTATGCATTTTCCATGTGTAAACAGAGACAGAGGGCAGCGCGTGCCAATGTAAACAGACTGCGCTTTTTGGCCAGCACAACATACCAACCAACCAACCGACCAACGAACGCAACAGCAGCATCAACAAGAGTTGGCCCTCTATTGCGCTAACCATAGCCGCAGGATAGCGCTTTCGTCATAATTCAATGCGGCTGCAACCACAACTCGCAGCACGCAGCAACCGCACTATTGTTTCAACTGATTTGACGTCGCTAACTAACCGTTTACCCGCTCCACTTAACTACGGCCCCGCCCCTCTCTCTCTCTCTCTGTTCGCTATTCATACTGTGTTTAGAATGTGTACTACAATTTAACTGCTGTTTAACAGGTGCGCACTTTACCTACTGGCGTTCAGCTGGAGATTCACATGAAACAATTCAAGGCCACTGTGCCACTGATGGTCAGCCTGAAAAATGAGGCACTGCGCGAACGACATTGGCTGCAGCTGATGGAGAAGACGGGACAGTATTTTGATATGTCGCCAGCGAGATTTACGCTGGAGAATATGTTCGCCATGCAGCTGCACAAGTATCAGGACATTGCCGAACAGATACTGACCAATGCCATCAAGGAGTTGCAGATTGAGCGCGGCGTGCGAGCCGTCGAGGAAACCTGGGGCAACATGAACTTCAAGGTGCTCAAGCATTACAAGGGCATGGAGGATCGTGGCTGGATCTTGGGGCCAGTCGATGAAATCACACAAGTGCTAGAGGACAATGCCATGAATCTGCAGTCGATGGGTGCTAGTCAGTAAGTTTATATGAAGACATGTTTCTAATTTGTGATTTACACATTATTCGAGTGCAGATTTATTGGCCCCTTTCTGGGTACGGTTAACAAATGGGAACGAGCCCTGGCGAATATCTCGGAAATCATCGACGAGTGGCTCGTTGTGCAACGTAAGTGGCTCTACTTAGAGGGCATCTTCATTGGTGGCGATATACGCACCCAGCTGCCGGAGGAGGCGCGTAAATTCGATGACATTGACAAGGCGTATCGTCGGGTAAGTGAAAGTGGTGTAATATTTATTTGTCCTGGTATTTTGTTTGCTGATTCAAATCAACCAAGCACAAGGCAGGCACGCAGACCAGGCCACTGTCATGGCCAAAATATCTACTCAATTTATTTGAGTTGATTTAATGTGCGCCGACAATATGGCGACGCCTTACTTAACGGTAAACATAATACGCATGCAAACGACCACTTTGCGTATACGTAATTGTGTTGCCTGCTCACAAATACGAACACAGCAAAGCACAACACATTTCTCGGCCACCATACATCATATATTACACATACGCACTGTCAGCCGGCACTGAGTATTTACCCAAAGCCAAACGCTTTCACCTTCTGTGTCTGAGCGTGTGTGTGATGTTTATACACACACATCTATACTATATCCGAATGTATTTGCTTGCGTGTGTGTGCTTCTGTGTGGATTTGTGTTTGTTGTTAGACGCTTAACTTCACTTAACCTTGCTCGCCACTTGCTTGGTTTGCTTTACGTTTCATTTGCAACATTTGCCGCCATATTTGATGCCATTTATGAAATGATTTATTATTTTGATTTGCTCTCGACATTCGTATTATGTGCTGTATACCCTTCCGATAGCTTCATATGCTCTTTTAGCTTTCATGCGCAGAGAAAAATTTATAATCTGGATTGAGATAAGCCATTTGATAAGTTATTTCATTTTAAATCATTTAGTTTCAAAAAGCTCTGAAAAACAGCCAGCTGATGAGAATATTCCTTTATATCTTTTGTAATTAATTGAAACTTTGTTTTCTTTCACTATTTTAGTTTATCATGTCTTTATTTCATAGTTTATGGCAGCTAAGGGTATTCGAATAAGTCGGCAATAAGTCAATATATTGTTAGCTGCCTTTTGTATTATATTTGATGGTATTTTCTGTATTTATTATTTTTATTGTTGTTGTTGTTGCTGTACTCATTGCTTTTCATAATAATTTACTGTTGTAACTGCCTCTTGTTCGCTTCCCATTGCAGATCATGGTCGATTGTGCCAAAAATCCGTTAGTGGTGCCATTTTGTGCAGTGCCGGGACGTTTAGTGGATATACAAGGTCTGGGAGTTGGCTTGGAAAATTGTCAGAAGTCGTTAAACGAATATTTGGACTCGAAACGTCGCATTTTCCCGCGTTTCTATTTCATATCCACCGATGAGTTGCTCTCAATTTTGGGCAGCAGTGAGCCATCTGCAGTGCAGAACCACATCATTAAGGTGGGTTGAATTCTGAGGGCGTCAAAGTCTCTGATGGAGAAAGTGTGAGTGAGTGGGTGATGGGTGTATGGGTGTGACAACAACAGATTTGCTAAACTGCCAGCAACATTATTTTTATGTATGACTGGGCGTGTGTGTGTGCGTGTGTGTGTGTGTGTTCGTCTATTTGTGTGTGTATGTTGAGCATAAGAGCAAGAGAGAGTCTTGTCGTAAAAGTTAATGTCACTGTTTATGCGTTCTGGCCAATGTCCAGGGCGGAAATTACACCATTTTTGCAACACATGCACCAAATACACACACACACAACCGAAGTGTGGCAGAGGAGAAGAGAATGAGAATTGTCGGTGGTAAATTTTTATGAATTTATTTGGCTTATAAATAAAAATGCTTTTTTTTTGTTGCTGCGCATTGATTTCACAATTTTCATTCCACATCCGCAGATGTACGACAATGTCAAGTCTCTGCGCCTGGTCAAGGAAGGCAGCCTCACAGTTGTTACCGCCATGATATCCAGCGAGGGCGAGGTTATGGAGTTTCGTAATATCAGTAAGTATACGCCGTGTACACGCCAATTCCCCCCCTCACCGCCACAACACTCCAAGCTTGCTTTCATACCCAACAATCCCTACGCACTGATTGCCAATTTTAAAATTGAACTTTTTTATGGTTCTCGCTACTCTGAGCGCGCTCACTGAGGCTAGGCTGACTGGGGCTAGAGCTGCGTGGCTGGCCAATTTCTTTTAATTAATTTGAAGCCAGTCGGCGTTGCCGCCGTTATCCCCTGCTGGAGATGATTGCGCATTCAGTTGATGTTGTTATTTTTGTTCTTGTTGTTGTTGTTGTTGTTGTTGTAATTTTGGTACTTTCCGAGTTTTATTGTTTTTGTATACACTTATTGATATTGGCGACTGGGGTTTATTTATGTGGTTATTGTCTTTTGTTACCCATCGCATGGACAGTACGAGCCCAGGGTCGCGTCGAGCATTGGATGAACGATGTGCTGGATGAAATGCGCATCTCGAATCGCTACATAACCAAGACCTGCATCTACGACTTTGGCACCGATCTGGTAATTTCAAGGTAAGTGAATACCATAAAAATCATATATATATATACCTATATACAGCAGTATATGAAGTATGTATGCCACATGGCAATTCAGCAAGACTCTCGGACTGTGATTTCGACAAGGACTGCTTCCGCTTTTATGGCCAACGATTTACATTGAGACACTGAGCCTTGCGGGCTGTATAATTTTGTCATTTGACGCGATTTATTATTTTTTTCGTTTTTTTTTTTTGTATAAGCCGGGGCGCGCATGTCTCGGCATATTTATGACCAATTGTATTAAATTGACAGTCATTGGCCACTTTCGATTTTCACACAGGCCGGACTGGTTAATGAATTACCAGGGCATGGTCGGGCTGGCGGCCAGTCAAGTCTGGTGGACGGCCGAGGTGGAGGAGGCATTCGATCAGGCCCAGAATCATGGCAACATGCGAGCCATGAAGGATTTCCTCAACAAGAGCAACTATCAAATCGAGGAGCTTGTGCTGAAAGTGCGTTCGAATTTGTCGCGCAACGATCGACTCAAGTTCAAGGCCATCTGCACCATTGATGTACATGCTCGCGACATTATCGACAACTTTGTGCGCGACAATGTGCTGGACGCCAGCGAATTCAGTTGGGAGAGTCAGTTGCGCTTCTATTGGGTCAAGTTTTATGACAATCTGCATGTCATACAATGCTCTGGAAGTTTCGACTATGGCTACGAGTACATGGGTCTCAATGGACGTCTTGTCATCACTCCGCTGACGGATCGCATCTATTTAACAATCACCCAAGCCTTGCTTATGAATCTGGGCGGAGCTCCAGCTGGTCCCGCGGGCACAGGTAAGACCGAGACTGTCAAGGATCTGGCCAAGGCGATGGGATTGCTCTGCATGGTCACCAATTGCGGCGAGGGAATGGACTTCAGAGCTGTGGGCACCATTCTATCGGGTCTTGTGCAGTGTGGCGCCTGGGGCTGCTTTGATGAGTTCAATCGCATTGATATCTCTGTGCTCAGCGTCATCTCGACACAGCTGCAGACTATTCGCAATGCTTTGATACGCAAACTAAAGCGTTTTGTGGTGCGTATTAAAATGTTTACTAGTCGAAATATCCCTACTAATTTAATTATTTTACAGTTTGAAGGCGTTGAGATCAGCATGGATCCGAAGTGTGGTGTCTTTGTGACCATGAACCCTGGTTATGCTGGTCGCACAGAGCTGCCGGAGTCTGTGAAGGCGCTGTTTCGGCCTGTCACGTGCATCAAGCCCGATCTGGAGCTTATTTGCCTCATCTCGCTATTCTCTGACGGCTTTCTAACGGCCAAGGTGCTGGCCAAAAAGATGACTGTGCTCTATGCGCTGGCTCAGGAGCAGCTGTCGAAGCAATGTCACTACGATTGGGGCTTACGTTCGCTTAACTCTGTGCTGCGAATGGCTGGCGTGATGAAGCGACAGTCAGAGGATCTGCCCGAGGCTGTGGTCCTGATGCGTGTGCTGCGTGACATGAACTTTCCCAAGTTCATATTCGAGGATGTGCCACTGTTCTTGGGTCTTATTAAAGATCTATTTCCTGGCATCGATTGTCCACGCATCGGTTATCCGGACTTTAATGCGGCTGTGCGTCATGTGCTTGTCAACGATGGATATATTCTGCTGCCCGATCAGGTGTGTGTGCTTTTAGTTTTCGATGTCGTTCCCAAAGTTGTTTTTGTTTGTGCCAGTTGTGTACTTTTGCCCAGTCATGACATTGCTGACAAGCAAAAAGCAACGCAAGTTAAAGAAGTAGTTGTCCTCGCTGCAGTCCCGTTGTCATCCCTGACACTTTGACACTTTGTAAATTGCGCTTTCTCGCATAATCGCAAATGGCGGAAATGTTACAAAGCATTTTGCTGGACTGAGCGAGCTACTGAGTGGGCCAGCAGAGTTGGTCGGCCGCCTACATCTAATTTCAACTTTGCTGCTCTTTTCAGCTGACAATTTTCACTAATACAATTTTCTCTTGTTTCGCCCTGCACCTTTTGGTTGGGCACCTTTGCCAACACTTTTGCCACTTCCATCAAACAAAAACGTTGCACAAATGACACAAATGTCACACACAATGTCAACTGCTGGCCAACTGATGTCATGGCGTCTGCCCCCCGTCGACATCCGATGGGCAACATCATTTATGACAACAAAATCCCAACAACGGTAACGCCTTCACCTTTACCTTTGCCTTAACATTCTCTGTCTCTCTGTCTCTCTCTCTCTCTCTCCCTAACAACAGGAAGACAAAGTGGTGCAAATGTACGAGACCATGATGACCCGACACTCGACCATGCTTGTGGGTCCAACAGGTGGCGGCAAAACTGTCGTCATAAATGCTCTGATCAAAGCGCAAACCCACATGAGCTTGCCCACCAAGTGCACCGTGCTTAACCCCAAGGTAAGTGGTCCGACACGTTTTTCCCTTTTCGCCCGTTTTCGTTTCGTTTTCTCTCTTCCGTTTCCTCCAGTCACACAAATTGCTTTGTCTTCCACTTCCAATTCGCACATTGCACTGGCATTGGGCATAAAAGCTTAATTGCAAAGCTTATGGCAAATTTATCTGCTGATGTCATAATCAGAATTCGTTGTTCTAGGAATATCTTATCTTATTGGGCTGCTCCTATTATTATTTTTTTTTTTTTTATAATTTTGCCAACAAGTAGAGAGTATGCAAAGTGCGTTGTAATGCATCTAATTGCTTCGATTTCTTTCTCTGTTTTTATGTCAAGTTCGCCTATTATGAGAATGAAAGCCGCTTAACAGAGTGCACTATGGAAAAATACGCAATGTTCGACAATTAGTTAAAAGCTGTTTAACATGCTAAAAGAATGAAAAGAATAATCATTACAAATTTTACTAAATTGAAAACTAATTAGGGTAATTGAGCTTTGATAGTATTGAATACTTAAAAACTAATAAGATAAGTTATTGCTTCTGCCTATTTATACAATTTTGGATTATATTTTGTTTCGTTCAATGACGTTTTATACATCGAACCCTGCAGTGTCTTCTTAACAAATTGTAATATTTTCATAGTTTAAAATAGAACTTCAATCTTGAAAAAGAGCAAATCGAGCCCATAGTGCATAGTGGAACTTCTCAACGATTTCGTTGACTGCTTTCATTCAGCAATTCGCTTTTGTTGCTCTCGAGCCAGCTTATATAAGTGCATATGAAAATGTCAATTTCAATGGAAACTACGTATTAGTAGGAAAGGAGTAAAAGGAAACAACTGAAGCTAAATACGCAGATTGAATAGCATCAGTAAGAGGGACATTAAGAAACACTTTCACACATTAGTATTAATTCTTGAAGCTTTATTTGCAATTTGGTTTGTATATTAATATTCGGCAGGCATGCTCGGTAATCGAGTTGTATGGATATTTGGATATGGAGACGCGCGATTGGATCGATGGATTATTTTCAAATATATTCCGTGAAATGAATAGGCCACTGGAGCGTGAGGTAAGTAGAGCAATATCCTATCCGAATTCTGAAGCTTGCTGTAGCCAGGTCACATGTCGCGTCGCTGCTGTTGCCGTCGCAGCCGCTATAGTAATCCCATTTGAATTGAAGTGCAGAAGCAGCTAATCCCCACACACACATCCACACAGACGCACACTCTTACCTCGATAGACACAACACTCATACATGTACACCCAGACGTGTAAAAGCCGAGAGCGTTCAGTGTCAATTCAGACGCTGACTGAGCTGCAGGATGTAGCTGGGTTATGGTGTTGTTACTGTTACTCGGCTATGTTCTATGTACTGCGCTGTATGCCCTGCTGTGGTGGGTGCGCATCATTCATGCGGAAATCACGCCATTCGCTAATAAATCCCATTGCACAACCTGCGGTTCACAGAGCGGCAATGGCTAAACAAACTGTTCCGCCTGCCAACTCTTTTAGTTACTCAGCCATTTGACTTTGCAAGGTAATCTCTCGCCCAGCAGCTTTCACGATGGCAATGGCGATGATGATGGTGATGATGACACTGCCATCGTCATCGCCATCTCGACAGCAGGAGCATCAGATGCAATCAGAATCCGCGGGCATTGAATAACACACTCAGGCTAATGCAATCCAACACTGTCCTACACTATTTTTGTATGTGTAAACAGGAACGACGCTATGCTTGCTTTGATGGCGACGTCGATGCACTGTGGATTGAGAACATGAACTCTGTAATGGATGACAACAAGCTGCTGACATTGGCGAACGGCGAGCGCATACGACTCGAGAACTATTGTGCTCTACTCTTTGAGGTGGGCAATCTGTATTATGCCTCGCCAGCTACAGTTTCACGTGCCGGCATGGTCTATGTGGATCCCAAGAATCTACGTTACAGTCCCTACTGGCAACGTTGGGTGCTAACTCGACCGGAGCCACAGCGGGAGCTGCTCAACGACTTCTTCGAGAAGATCATCACAAATGCCATTGCATTCATCTTGGAGGGTCTAGATGGCACCACTCAAGGCAATCCTCTTAAGCTCGTCATCATGCAGACAGATCTCAATATGGTCACGCAATTCTGTAATCTCTACGATGCATTGCTGCCAACCTATGGACCACCTGAAAATAAAGCCTCGGATGAACCTGTAGTGAAGGTCTACAACACGGATAGTTTGGAGTGCTGTTTTCTGCAGGCTGTTTATGGATCCCTCGGCGCTTGTTTGCTGGAAAAACATCAGATTGTGTTCGATGAGTATATGAAACGTATTGCTGGCTTTCCTTTGGTGCAGGACACACGCGAATCCCCTGCTTCTGGTGGACAGTTTCCGCAGGGCAAGCCAACGCTCTATGACTATTTCTGGGACATTAACGAGAACTGCTGGATGGCTTGGGAGTGGGTTGTCAAGCCATATACCCATGATCCGAGTGTAAAATTCAGTGAGATTCTTGTGCCCACCGTGGACAATACGCGTACCAATCGCGTACTTGGCCTCATGAGTGAAGTAAGTTTGAGCTAGTTTTTAGAAGTTATTCAACCCTTAATCTACATATTTCATTCTTTACCTAGATCAAACGACCTGTGCTGCTTGTCGGTGAGGCTGGCACATCAAAGACGGCAACTATCATGCAGTATTTGCGGAATCTCAATCCAACTGTCAATGTAATTGAAAAATGTTGGGACAAACATGAAACTAAGCGCTAATATTGCTTCCTTCCTTCCTCAAAACCCTTTTTGCCTGTTTTTCAGATCATACTCAATATTAATTTTTCATCGAGAACCTCATCGTTGGATGTGCAACGCACATTGGAGGCTGCGGTCGAGAAACGCACCAAGGATACGTATGGGCCACCGATGGGAAAGAAAATTGCTTGCTTTATTGATGACATGAACATGCCTCAGGTGGATGAGTGAGTAACCGTATATCTTGTACATTGTACATGCCAAACTCCTCTGCCAGGGACAGACTGTCAGTCAACTTTTCCTTCTCCCCCATCAGGTATGGCACTCAACAGCCGATTGCTCTGCTGAAGTTGTTCTTTGAGCGTGGCGGCATGTTTGACCGTGACAAGGATCTCAACTGGAAGAAGTTTAAGGATATGACATTCTATGCTGCCATGGGCACCGCAGGCGGTGGTCGCAATGAGGTCGATCCACGTTTCATCAGCATGTTCTCCACCTACAACATTGTCTTTCCCAACGATGAGTCCCTCATTCAAATCTATTCATCCATTTTCAAGGGTCATCTGGATTATACGAAATTCCATCAGCGTTACATGTTGATTGCCGACATGATTGTTGTGATGACACTAAAGTTATTCAAGGTTTGTTACTCAATACACGCACTTTGTGCCAACCATATTCTTAATATTATTATAATGGCGAATTTGTCGAAATTCATGGAAAATCGCTTGAGTGTAGGGAGTAGCTCCAAAAAAAGAGAAAAAAGATTTATCGCGTTGTGAACGATGCCGCTTTAAAATCTCTCACAAATTTTATGAAATTCGATTTACATATGCAAATAACGTCAATTTTTCATAATCTGCTTTGCTGCCTCGACGCCATACAATGGAAATTATTCAATGGTCTGTAATGCACTACGACGAGCAGAGTCCTCCACTCTTCTCCTTCTTGCTGCTGCTCCATTGCTTTTTCGAGTACAAGTGAGTTAAGAGCGCCAGAGACTGAGAGGTGAAGGGAAAGCGAGTGCCGTTGTCGTTGTCGTTGGCATTGCCATTTGCTGTTTGGCCTTTTTACACAATGGTCACCCGGTTCGACTGCTGCCTAGTTGACTGTGTCTATGTCTGTCCGTGTGCTCCGCCTATCTTAGCCAGCACATCTCTTCTCGCTCTCACATTTCTGAGTCTCGGCAGGAGAGCAAAATTTGATTATATTCAAGTATTGAACTGCAGATGGCCCTCTGTGAATGTGTGGAAGTAGGAGGCAAGGCGTGGCACTCCTCGCCAGCAGAAGAAGCATTAGTTTATGGTGCTTTTAACAATTGTTGACACTAAAATATTATCGCATTTCATTGCGTGCAGATAAAAATGCATTTGTCGCCACAATTGCCACAAGCAGTTCGAGCAACGGCAGTTGCTCAATAACCAAAAAAATAGTATAAGAAAAACGAAAATAGAAAATAGAGAAAAATGATTTACTTGCACCTGCAGTGTGTTGCAGGGGAGCGTAGAGAGAAGCAGTCGCAGGCCTGTCGAGTTCGTATGTCTTCTTTACACACTCGACGCGCCAAGCAAAAGATATTAATGTCGCACGAAATGGAATAAAATGAATTATTTGAATAGAATTGCCATTGCCCGCTGCTCTTCTCTGCACTGCTACTCGATAATGGCTGTAAATTCAGCCTTCTCTTACCTTGGCTGAATACTGTCTGCACTTTAGCATCCTCTCAAGGAGCTTGCTCAATATTTGAATGCATATTGCTAGTAGTTGAGATAAAATTGATTTGTGTAGTGTCCTTTGGCGAATGCCATTTCCCAACTGTTTGCTCTAATTACTACTGTGTGTGTTTGTGTGTGTTTCCTCAGTTGGTCATTGTGGATCTGCCGCCGACGCCTTCGAAATTCCATTACATTTTCAATCTCAAGGATCTGTCGCGTATCTTTGCGGGCATGCTATTGATACTGCCGGCTAATTACAAAAATCTTCGCGAGTTCATTCGTGTCTGGCGCAACGAATTCACTAGGATTATATGCGATCGTCTCATCTCAAAGAATGTAAGTAGTCACATCTTGAAAATATTTAAATATATTTTCATATAACACACATTTCGCAGGACGTCAAAAATGTCAATCGTTATTTGGAAGTTGAAGTGGGCGAGCGTTTTCCACCCGAGTTTGAAGAAGAGCACGGCTTTATTGACCTTGAAGCTGCCGCAGCAGAAGCTCAGGCACGTCTTATGTATGAAGCCTTTGCAGAAGACGCCGCTGCCGCTGCAGCTGATGAGGAAGGCGGTGAAGAGGAAGAAGATGAATTGGAAGGTCCAGAAGTGGTGCTCTCACTAAAGGATTATGTGTTACGGGATCCTCTTGTGTTTGGCGATTTCCGCAATTTCACCAATGAATCCGAGCCGCGTCACTATGAAGATCTCGTTGATTACAACGCCGTGTTCCATTTGTTTACCGAAATCCTAGACGAGTACTGTGAACGTAAGCAAAAAATGACTCTAGTGCTCTTTGAAGATTGCTTGGAGCATTTGACGCGTGTACATCGTACACTTCGCATGAATCGTGGTCATGTTCTGCTAGTCGGTGTCGGTGGTTGTGGCAAAAAGTGTGTCACTCGTCTCTCAGCCTTTGCAGCTGAGTGTGAGGTGTTTGAGATCACCATATCCCGTGGTTACAATGAGACATCTTTCCGTGAGGATCTCAAGATATTGTACAACATTGCGGGAGTAAAACGCAAAAAGGTTGTGTTCCTGTTCACAGCAGCACAGATAGCCGAAGAGGGTTTCCTGGAGCTGATCAATAATATTCTGACAGTGGGTCAAGTGCCGGCTCTGTTCACAGATGAAGATAAGGATGGCATTGTGAATCAAACGCGCAAGTTTGCCGAAGAGGAGGGCTTGTCTGCCTCCAAGTGAGTACAGTTAACTTCTTCAAGTTACTTTAATAATTAGTTTATTTTCTCAGGGACTCTGTTTGGGCGTACTTCTTGCGCTGCTGCGCCGAGAATCTGCATGTTGTGCTTTGCATGTCACCTGCTGGCGACGCTTTGCGTAATCGTTGCCGCAGTTTCCCTGGTCTAATTGGCAGCACCTACATCGACTGGGTGTTCCCCTGGCCCAAGCAGGCATTGTATGCTGTGGCCAAACTCTTCCTAACCGAACATGCCTTGATACCAGCACTGCATCGCGAAGCCATCATTGAACATGTGGTTCATGTGCACATGACAATTCAGGAGTACTCCAAGGATTATCAAGCGAAACTCAGACGCAGCAACTTTGTAACGCCAAAACATTATTTGGACTACATTAACACCTATCTGGGATTGTTGGGTAAGTTGAATTGATGCATCAACTAGACTCTTGACTAATGGCCTTCATTCTTTTCCTCTTCACTTCACTTGGCTTGCAGAGGAGAAGCACAAACATATTAACCAGCAGCGAGAACGTCTCGGTGAAGGCATCAAGAAAATCGAAGAGGCATCTGTGCAAATTGATGAGCTGCGCATCATAGTGACAGAGCAGAAGAAAAACGTGGCCGTTGCATCCGAGGAGTGTGAGGCCATGTTGGTAACGATTGAATCATCGACGCAAAAGGCCAATACGAAGAAGGCGGAAGCATCCGAGAAATCTGTGGAAGTGGAAATCAAGGGGAAACAAATTGCTATTGAAAAGGATGAGGCCGAATTGATTCTAGCTGATGCGATGCCAGCTCTAGAGGAAGCCAGACGTGCACTGTCCGAGCTGGAGAAGGCACAGATTACAGAGATCCGTTCGTTTGCCACGCCCCCCGCCGCGGTGCAAGTTGTGTGCGAATGCGTGGCCATATTGAAGGGCATCAAGGAAATCAGTTGGAAGAGCGCCAAGGGCATGATGAGCGATGTGAATTTCCTTAAGAGTTTGATGGAAATGGACTGCGAGGCCTTGACCCAAAAGCAAATCACATCGTGTCGCAATCACATGAAAACCCAAAACTTGGATGACATGGGCAAAATTTCCATAGCTGGCGCCGGTTTGCTAAAGTTCGTTAAAGCTGTCCTTGGCTTCTTCGATGTCTACAAAGAAGTGAAACCTAAAAAGGAGCGTGTCGATTTCTTGGTCGAAGAACAGGAAGTGCAAATCAAGCTGCTCACCCATTTGAATTCAGAAATTCAAAAGTTGGAGGAGAAACTGGATCAACTCAATGAGAACTATGCGGTGTCCATGCGGCAAATGAGAGCTTTAACCGAGATGATGCAACAGGCAGAAAGACGTTTGATCGCTTCCGATAAACTGATCAGTGGCTTAACCTCGGAATTGATACGCTGGAGCAAAGAGATGGCTAGCTTAGGACAACAGTTGATTGATAGCTTGGGATTGTGTTTAATCAGCGCTTCATTTTTGGCATACACCGGTGCCTTCACCTGGGAGTTCCGCAAAGCCATGGTCTTTGATGACTGGCTGGAAGACATCATCTCGCTGGGCATACCAGTTAAACTGCCCTTCAAAATCGATGCCAATTTGACCAACGATGTGGAGATCTCACAATGGTCCAACGAGGGTTTGCCACCCGATGAACTCTCGCTACAAAATGGCATCCTGACCATGCGTGCTTCGCGTTTCCCACTCTGCATTGATCCTCAGCTGCAGGCATTGATGTGGATTCGCAAGAAGGAATATCGAAATAACCTCAAAGTACTGTCGTTCAGCGATTTTGATTTCCTGAAGCAGCTCGAAATGGCCATAATGTATGGCTTACCAGTGCTATTCGAGGATGTGGATGACTATATTGATCCCGTTATCGACGATGTGCTGCAAAAGAATGTGCGTGTTCAAGGCGGTCGCAAGTTTACTATTTTGGGTGACAAGGAAGTCGACTGGGATCCAAAATTCCGTTTGTATTTGACTACCAAGTTCTCGAATCCCAAATTCGATCCGGCTGTTTATGCCAAGGCCTTGGTCATCAACTACACTGTCACACAGACTGGTCTCGAGGATCAACTGCTCAGTGTTGTGGTGGGCACAGAACGTCCAGATCTGGAGCAGCAACGTGAATCACTCATTGCGCAGACCAGTGAAAATAAACAATTGCTGCAGCAACTCGAGGATTCGCTGTTGCGTGAGTTGGCCACATCAACGGGCAACATGTTGGACAACGTCGAGCTGGTAGAGACTCTGGAAAATACCAAATCCAAGGCTGGCCTGGTGATGGAGCAACTGAAACTTGCTAGCGACACCGCTGCCGACATCGAAGTACTTCGTAATGGTTATCGAGCGGCGGCCAAGCGAGGTGCCGTGCTCTTCTTTGTCCTGGCTGACATGGCCACCGTAAATAGCATGTATCAATATGCTCTCGCCGCCTACCTTGATCTCTTTGTCTACTCACTGCGCAAAGCGGTCCCAGACACAGTGTTGGCCAAGCGTTTAAATAACATTATCAAGACATTAACGGAGAACGTTTATAGCTACGGTTGCACGGGCATCTTTGAGAGGCACAAACTGCTCTTCTCCTTCCAGATAGCCACGAAGCTGGCACAACGCGATGGTGTCTTATCACAACAGGAGATTGATTTCTTCATCAAGGGCAGCATTGCTTTAACCAAAAGCGAACGAGCCAATCCGACCAAGTGGTTGCCAGAGAAAAGTTGGGAAGATGTGCTGAAGTTGGCTTTTGATTTTCCAGATACGTTTGGTACATTACCCGATCATTTTAGTCGTTACTTGGATGAATGGAAAGAGGTGAGTTGGCAATTATATTTATATATATTTTTTCTTAAATTTTAATGGTTAAAATAATGTTTATTCTTTCTACATCACTCTCTACTTTTATCTATTTTTTATGAATCTTGTTTTTTCGGTGCATTATCTTCATGTCAATGTCAACTTCAAACTGATGCTGTGACAACGCCATAAAATACATAACAACAATAACGCCAACGATGGCACAAACACAATAAAAACAACAATTTGGTGTGCTGGATGGTCGCTGAAAACTGTTCCTGACTGGCATGTGGCATTCACTTGGCTTCCGTTGCCGATGCTCATTTTGTTTGCACTTATCGGGAAATGCCCATGGTGGCTGGCTGGCTTGTGCTCTGTGCGCTGTGCAGTGGTACGACTTAGAGAATCCCGAGGAGGTGGCATGCCCGGGCAGCTATAACGTCAATTGCAATGCATTCCAGGCAAGTGGGGATAAGGGACGATGACGATGGCGATGGTTAAGGGCTGCTGTGTACTTTCGCTTTGCATGCTTTCAGCTTCAAGTGGCTTGCGTTCGGTCCAAGTCCGAGTGCTTGGTCCTTGCCAGAAGCTGCTGGTGCTGCTGCTGCCATCGAGCGTTATTGGATTTCGTACTTTATGCTCGTTTCTAGTGGATTATTATGTACAAGCCGAGTACACACACCCACACATACACCCCAAAACACACACACAATATCACATAGACTCTGTCTGGCCGTTTAGTTTTACTCGACTTTTGCTACGTCCTGCAACTTTGGCGCACATTTTCTGCTCAAGTTATTAGCAGCCTGTTTTTGTCAGCCAGCAGTCTATGTGTGTGTGTGTTTCGGAGTGTGGCTGTGTGTAAGGGTGTGTGCATTACCATATTTTATCAATTTTCCAAGCCATTAGATGAGCGGCAATTTACGCCCACAGTCGCACTTGAATACAGCGGCAAGCTGAACCTAAAGCGAGAGCCCAATTTGCACTTGAGTTGAGCTAGAAAACCACAGAGAACCAAAGCGATGGCAACAGCAGCAACTATTAAATAGCAGCGACTTTGATGAGAGCCGTCAGCACAGCAAAAACATCGATTGTCATTGTGTTATTATAATACCGTAAGCCGCACCATTTCTCATTGCCTTTCACCACACAGAAATTATTGTTCCTTCGCTGTTTCCGAGTGGATCGAATTTTCCGTAGTATAAATCAATACATTGTGGACACCATGGATGAGTACTTCATTATGCCACCAGTTGTGAGCTTCTCAGGCATTTATGAGCAAACGACCTGCATGATTCCCGTTTGCTTTGTACTCAGCGCCGGCTCAGATCCCACCAATGATCTGATTAAGCTAGCCGACATTGTCATGGGTGGCATGTCCAATTTCTGTCACATTTCACTGGGTCAGGGACAGGAAAAAACGGCTATGAATATGCTGGACAATGCACTCAAACAGGGTCAATGGTTGATGCTACAGAATGGTCATTTGTTGGTCAAATTTGTGAGGGAATTGGAAAAGTTCTTAGACAAAGTGGAGAATCCGCATCCAGACTTCCGATTATGGATCACCACAGATCCCACGCCGACCTTCCCAATTGGCATACTGCAGAAGTCATTGAAAGGTAAGTTATATAGTCAACTGCTTTAATTTAACTAGTAACTATGTGTCTTTAACTTAGTTGTCACTGAACCTCCAAACGGCTTGAAACTGAATCTACGCTCAACATACTTCAAAGTGCGTCAGGATCGCCTGGAGGCTTGCTCTCATCGTGCCTATCGCTCGCTAATCTATGTGCTAGCCTTCTTCCATGCTGTTGTGCAAGTAAGTGCCCCAACTAAAACCAAAATTTGTAGCTATTGCAGCAAGTCCTGGCATACAGACAGCTGCTCTCCAAACAATGCAGCACGTTATTTATTCATTTGGTGCTTGTTGCTAGCATATACTGTTCACAACTGTGTCCCAAAGTTGTCCAATTGATGGAGCAGATATTGCACTTAGCTCCACAAATTGTTATTGATAGTACACTCACTGTTTTCCCAATTAATTCACCCTCGAAAATCTCTGTTGATGCCCCTTCCCAACAGGAACGTCGCAAATACGATAAACTTGGCTGGAACATAGCGTACGATTTCAATGATACAGACTTTGAGGTTTGCACTGAAATACTGCGCAACTATTTGAGTCGCTGTGCCGAAGATAAAATACCCTGGAATAGCTTAAAGTATCTGATTGGCGAAGTGATGTATGGCGGACGAGTGATCGATGACTTCGACAGACGCATCACAAATTGCTATATGAATGAATATATGGGCGATTTCCTGTTCGATGTATTCCAATCTTTTCACTTTTATGAGGATGAACATGTGGACTATTGTCTGCCCGATGAGGAGATCGTACTAAAGGAGGACTATATAGGTGAGTCTGTGTTGGTCAGATGATGCGACAAAAGCTCTTTACATATGTAATGTATTGACAACAGCTCACATTGACAAACTGCCGCTGGTCAATAAGCCGGATGTATTTGGTCTGCATCCAAACGCGGAAATCGGTTATTACACAATGGCGGCGCGCAACATTTGGAACAGTCTGATTGAGTTGCAGCCACAAACTGGTAAGTTCTTGGCCATAAAGCTGACCCAATGAATTGAGTACATTGATTCTATCGCACACAATATTAATATTTGTATATATGTTATGTATATAAGTAATTTGTAAATTTCTAGATATGTCTAAGAACACAATTTAAACAACTTCGACATTGTTTCAAATTGGTTTTAAAGCGATTTACCTGTAATTTCCACTGTGTCCTTCAAAGTCAATTGGAAATACAACACGCTATTTTACATATCGTCCATGTGCGTTACACATGTATCTTTATCCGATAAAGTGTTTGACAGTTCGGTTAAAATCCGGAAGCCATTACTAGTAAATGGTTTAATTTACATGCAGCGTGTGCCAATTGTCAGCCGTTTATTACATTTTATCTTGTTGATTTTCATTGCCGTTGCATTTTTGGCATGTTAAATTTTTTATTTAATTTAATTAATTAGTTGCGGTTTTGCAATTAACTTTATTGCATGCGCCATTATTGCCGGCGCACACAATAGCAGGGCATGCATTAAAAATTAAAATAGATGCAAACACACTCACACACACACTTTTATTCACAATTGCACACGGAGAGAGAAACAAACATTCATTTGTATGCTCGGCATTCATACTGCACCTCAATCCCCGCAAAATCGCTGCCAATTCTGATCAAACCCTTACCGCACTCACCGCCAATCATCATCCCCCATGCTCAACCGCAGTCGCTGCAATAAAACAAAAAAAAAAAAAGAAAAATCCGGTGAAAACGTCACCCAAAAGTCGATAATATACCGTTACGAGTTTAAGCGTGTTAAAACCGCCATCGGAGAGCAGTTTTCCCATTTTCCAAACTCCATATTGCGTCACACATAAGCACAGTGTCAGTCGTATGTATTCGCACACATGTTATTGCCTTGCCTACAATTGCATAACAACCATGTATATAAAATTCTCCATAATTCACATCAGTACTTCGTATATATAAAATTTGCTCATCTTTTATATTTTTGTGTTTTTGACAACTTTTACACCAACGAAGTCGCCACGTGGCCTCGTGGACACGATGTCAAAGCGGGTAAAGTATTTAACATAGTATACACTCACAGTCCCCGATGCCTACATAAGTTAAATAAAATTATACAACTCGGAACCTGAAGCTGATTTTAAAAATGATTGTAAAAAGCAAACATTTACAGAGCACAGTTGAAATTTTCAACAATTTTATTTCAATTTACTGTGATATATTCACGCTCTTACAGGATAAAGACTAGACAATACCCTCTTTAGTTTTTGAGGATCTTATTTCTTCATAGTTCAAGGAAGAAATTTCTTTTGTTGTGGAAATATTAATATTTATTCATTCCAAAATTGAAAAGCATAATGTTAATGTATGTTTTTGCTTGTAATCACTTAAAGCAAACTATAGTTCTATTTCGTAACCAATATGCCCCAAGTTCATGGGTAAAGTCACTGAAAAATGCTGATTATTTGCATATTCATGAGCTTTAGTATTTGCTAATTGACACTTAAAAAAAACACATAATGAAAATAGTGCAAAGAATGAATACAGAAATGGAATCGGCAGAGTTTAACCATGGTGAAAACGCAAATTAATAAAAATTGCTATTTGCCAATAACGTGTAGGGGGAAGATAAAGAAAGGAACCACAAACGCTGCATGCATTACAGTGGTTTTCAGTTTTCTATCTGTCATTGTCAATCCTAACTTATTTCTCTGCCTACCCCACAACCTAGGCGAGGGCACCGGCGGCATCAGTCGGGATGACTTCATCGACGGTGTGGCTGCGGGAATATTGAAAAAATTGCCGCCAGCGTTTGAGACATGGCGCATCCGCAAGCAAATCCAGATGAGTCTGTCACCAACGGGTGTGGTGCTGTTGCAGGAGCTGGATCGCTTTAATACGTTGGTGGTGCGCATCAAGAAGACGCTCGAACTGCTTCGTAAGGTAAGCAAGCAGAGCAATGCCGTTGACTTCACCTGTCAATGGGAAGCTCACATAAATCCTTCAGCTTTTGTTTTGCATTTTGTTTATCCATTTTGCCAAGTTGGCTGGAGACCAAAGCTGCTCGTGGTCGCCAGCATTCAGTATTTGTCCTGTAAACCAGAATGCATTGGCAAATCAGAATGCGATCCTTGGTTCGTTTGCCATGCAACTTGGCATTTAGTTGCCAAAATAAATTTACAAATGCAAATGAACTTAGCCGCTGCCCGCTGCCATTGTCTTGGCATAGATGTCGTCACGCCCCCACATAAAAATCCCAGCCCCCTGCCCGTTTCCTTTACATGCACGCTTCTATATTGTGCCTTTTAATTTAATTGCATGCTCTCTCCGCAGGCCATCGCTGGTGAAATCGGCATGGACAATGTGCTAGACAATGTTGCCAACTCGTTATTTAATGGCCTGCTGCCAGTGGTGTGGAGCAAACTGGCGCCGGCCACATGCAAACAATTGGCCAGCTGGTTGGTACACTTAAAGGTAAGACTACGAGGCTCATCCCAGTCAAGTTTTGAAGCTCATTAATCAGTGTTGCACTGAAGCTAATCATGCCTTTCGCTTTTCGCAAATTTTCTAGAATCGTGCTGTCCAATACAAGTATTGGTCGCTATCCGGCGAGCCGTTGGTCATGTGGCTGTCTGGTCTGCACATTCCACAGAGCTACCTGACGGCTCTTGTTCAGGTGAGTAGAAAAGGGGGCAAACTAACGAAGTGGCCTCCCATAATGTGTTAGCCATAAAAATGTATGTTTATATAACATGCTTTCGCAATACTAGATTGCCTGTCGCAAAAACGCCTGGCCATTGGATCGTTCTACGTTGTTTACTTATGTGACCACATACTCAGAGCCCGATGACGTTGAACAGCGCCCAGAGACGGTGAGTTAACTACAGTGTCGAATGTCCACTGCACACACACTAAATGCAAAACTATGACCCCCATGTGACCAGCAGAAGAGCTGCTGCTCCTCCTGCTAACACTAATTTTGTAATTAAGAATTCTGTTTGCATTTTAATCGTTCAACTTTTCTCTTTTTTTTTCGTTTGTGTCGCAGGGTTGCTATGTGCATGGTCTGTATATAGAGGGCGCACGCTTCGACATGCCGACTAATCAGCTGATGCGTTCGCATCCAAAAGTTCTGGTCGAAGAGCTGCCCATTCTGGCCGTTGTCCCCATTGAAGCGCACCGGCTTAAGCTACAGGTTTGTACATACATACATACATATTCGTATACATGTAGTATATATCGTCGGGTGGCTGCCTTTTTAGCCTGGGTTCAACGCCGTCTGCTAGTGACAAGTACTAATGTTCGCTTGTTGTCTGTACACTCGCATGCATGCCGAGGGTCTCCCAAACGGGGGGCGTTTTCTCGCTGATATTTGTTTAAATGCTGTGCACTAAATTACCACCAGTCTCCCACTTCTGCAACGCCTCGGCTAATGGGGCAGCTGTTGTGCTAATTGTTTCTGATTTTAAATGCGGCAAGCTTAAGTTTTTGACAGAGATTAAAGGCGCTGTGTAGTTGCGACATTAAGCAAAATGATCTAATTGAACCTATCAAAGTCAAGAGACTATACGTCATCTTCTCAGATAAAAATATATACTTACACTCGAGCATTAATTTAATCGATTTTTTACAGAACACTTTCTTGGCGCCTGTTTACACCACATCGCTGCGCCGCAATGCCATGGGAGTTGGTCTGGTATTTGAGGCTAATCTGGCAACCTCTGAGGATCTCAGTCATTGGATATTACAGGGCGTATGCTTAACCTTAAACACAGATACATAGAAACGACTATTGGCATTTCTTAGAAGATTTACTTTACTCGCTTTCAAATATATCTGTAGTGTAGATCATCTAGTATTGGCAATTATATATTATAATTATGTTAAGTATGTATATATCGTATTGTATATTGTGTCTACAAATGAATATCTAGTGCCTTTCAATAACGTGTCTTGTGCCTGAACCTGGATGCATTGCCTCCCCGGGCATTACCTGCGCCGCCAGCAGCCAAAGCAGCTCTTAAACTTATCCAATATATTGGTTTTCATGGAGGGCAAAAGAAGCTCGAGATTCTGAGTGCCACCGCTATCATCGGACTCCAGATCCGATTCAATGGTCATTTCCTGTATGCTGAATGTGTCTGTGAGTTCATGATTTTGCTGACGTCGCTTGGCACGCTTCAGCTGTGCGGGGAAAAATGATATCTCCTCGGCCTCATCGCTGCTCTCAGACTTGTAATCGACCAGCGGCTTCTGCTCCTGTTCCCCTGGTATGGGTAAACGGTTGATGGGTATAAGCGTGGCTGCCTGTGTCTTAGTGGCCTGCAAAAATGAAATAAAACTGACTCCACGAAGCTCAAAAGACCTTCAACTTGAAACGGGGACCCACCTGCTCCTCTTGGTACTGTGTATAGTTGCGCCTGGCACGCTCGACCTTCAGTTCCAGTTTGCGTTGCAGTATGCGGCAGGTGTTTGGCGGTTCGTTGCGTCCCTCGGCTCCGCGTGCTCCTCCAGTTCTATCCTCATCGATTTCAATGGTTGTTGGCGCATACACTTTGTTGCTGGCACCCCTAAATGCCACCTCAAACTCCAGATCGGACATATGTTTCGGCGCTCCACTGGCACTTTTCTGCATTTGGGCTTGGCCATTATGTCTTTGTTCTCGGTTTGTTTAATTTCGTTAGTTGACCACACTTACCAGTAAACCAGCAGCACCATCCTCAAATATATTTGACTGTCTATCCTCGCTGTCGATGCCGCTGTCCTCCATGCTGTGACTAAACCTAAACTTTTATATTTCGACTTAATAATAATCTAGTAAAATTGCACGCGATGACAAAACACAAACAAGTTTTATTATCACTCCCAAACTCCAAACCACCCTACGAACGTAGAGCGCAGAATCCAACAGAAAACAGCTGCAGCATATGGAAAAGTCAGTGGAAAATCAATAACCCCTTGCCGAATAGCGTTGCCAGATTGTGTTGACAGTTTGAAATTATTGCTTTAGATATACAGACTTTGTTTTATACATATGCACTCTCTTTATTATATAATTTTAATTTATTTACAAATATTTTAAAAACTTAAATTGCTTTACTCGTTTGCACAAATATCGTATAGAAAAAACACTAAAAAAATATATAAAATGAAAATAAGTTTTTTAGCCACTTTCGTCTCTATGGATTGAATTTAAATCGAGAAATAAATAGGAACAAAAACATAAAATACTAATACTATTTTCTTTTGTGCTGGAAGAAATATTCGTATAGGATACTAAGTAAGCTCTGTTCGTTATTTATCATTATTAAATATTATTTTATTTGTTTTTGTATATTATTTTTGTTTTTTTGTTGATCTGTTGGCTATGAAATTGGCGGTTTTTTGTTTATTGTATTATTATTTTTTTTTTGGTCTCTCTGCTGGCTTTGTGAACTTGCTCATCTTCTTTCCTGGTTTAAACTCAATTCAATGCAGAAATCAAACAAAGATGCTTGGCTTGATAGGTTTTGGTAGTTGGTAGTGTTGTAGTATGGAATTAATAAAGCGCATTGGGATGAGCCTGCGCAATCTGGCCAGCCAATGTGCAGGATCTACAACAGAACTGGGCATAGTACTTGTTAACACAGTACTTTCCTTGTACGATCAGCTTGCAGTTGGCGAAGTACGGATTATCGATACAGTCCGGCGATACTGGGACGACAGCTAAGAGGAAAGAAAGCAAATACATTAAATTTCAGCAAAATTTCAGATTTTTTTAACTTAAATTCTTACTTTCGATGTGAACCTCTGTTTGGCTAGTATGGTAGCTAAACGCATTGCGGGCTGTGCAGCTATAGATGCCAGAGTCCTCGGCGTTAACGTCGCTAATAACCAGACGATGCGCTGTGGCTGTTGACGAAATAAAAAATATAATTTCTTCAGATTTTTCACACCAAAAAAAAAAAAAAACTCTTCTTACATATAATTTGCACACGCTCGCTGTTGTAAAGAGGTGTGTTATCCTTGGCCCAGGTTACGTTTGGTGTAGGATATCCCTGCACGGAGCATCCAATGGCAATTGTCGAGCCGGGAGTATAGGTGTTTTGCGGATCGAGGCCAATCACGGTTTGTGCATTAACTGTTAAATAAATCGCTATATTAACAATCGTTCTTCTTCAATAAACCACACATATACAAACAGGCAAAACCAAACCATTCCAGAATAGAATTAAATCATGCAAAATCTACTTACCTCTTGGTGTTTCCACTACCGGAGGTGGCACATAGACCGGACGTTGTGGTCTATAGGGATATGTGGGTCTTTGAGTGACTGGCGCGGTAGCGGGGTCAATAACATATTGCAAGTATTTGGCTTGCTCATTATTCAAAGCACGAGCTGGACCAACTGCCTTGAGGGTCACACGCAATGAGACTGGGCGTCCCTCATTGTATGCCTCGCAGCTGTATTCACCAAGATCCGTGAGCTGAATAGAGCGGAAGAACAGCGAATAATCGGGATTCATCTGGCCAGGATCACTGCCAAGGCCAATGCGTTTGTTATTGCGCCACCAGTCAACATGTGGTGCCGGGTAGCCGCCAGCCGGGCAGCGAATCAACGCGGGGTGATTAAATTGCACAATTTGTGTGACATTTGGCTCCCCATAGATGTAGACGGGAATATTTCGTTGTTCTAGTAACATCAATGTGCAAAACCAACACCAAAATTGTCATGCAAACGGGTTAAAAAGCAAGCAACATTCACAATTGCAAGAACAAAAGCAGTTAGTTAAAATGCCAACACCAAAACGAAATATAGTGAATAATTAAGAGCTAAGCACGCACCTGTTACTTGCAGTGAAACCTCGCGACGCACTGGCTCGCCGAGTCCATTGCTGGCCACGCACACATAGGTGCCGTCATCCGTCTGGCGCACCTGGACGATGGTCAAATCACCGTTAGAGGTGAGCACATAGCGGCCTTGGTTGGTATCAATCTGCGATGAGGAGACAAAATAAATATTTAAATTAATATTATACAATTAAAGCACATATAATAATTAGTATTCATTTAAACAACGAACAATTAAACTGATTAATGATTCATAATAAAAATATAAGATACTTGGCATACAAATTCAATAATTGGTTCTCTTGAATTGGTTCTTGAATCTACGTATATTAAAAAAAAATAGGTCACTACATACCACCACATCCTTTCGAGACCAGGTAATATTGGGTGCCGGATTGCCAGCGGCAAAACAGCGCAGCACAGCAATACCACCAATCGAGGTCTGTACGTCGAGTTCCTCAGGTTCCTTGTGGTCCAATGTAGCCTTGACCTCACCCGGATAGATGACAGCTGGCGCTGGAGTGTTTGGTCGTTGTGTGGGACGTGCTGGACGCACACAGAGGAATCCGCAGCCATCGCTGCAGCACTTGTTGTCACCGCGACAGTCGGCATCGGTGTAGCATTCGCGGTTGCAGTTGCTGGCATTCGCCTGCAGTTGTGGGCAGATTCCAGGCTTGTTTATATCGCGGCAGATGGCCACGAACTGGTCACCGCTGTTGGACACATCAATAGTACATTGCTGGGTTTCGGGGCATGAGTGGCCATCGCAAGGATTTTCACAGACGCATTCCTCGCATTCAGGTTGCGATGCGGCTGGCTGACGACGCACTCCATATGGGCAGCGCCTATCGCGGCATTCGTTGTCGTATTGTTCACAGCGATTCTCTGGGACGCCCTGTGGAACTTCATTGTTGACAGGATCTGTGAAGAGTTACAAATACATTTAGAAGTTTACAATAACGAGATAGTTCCTAGACTACTATAATTAGCTACGTGCTGAGCTAAGTGAGAGTGCGTAAAGAATGCTATGTCTACGCTTAAACTAACAAGCAAGAGTGAACTAGCTACAAGGTGCAAAAGTGCAAGATAAGGTGCCTAAAAGGTGGTAAATTAATCAAATGAGTGCAGAGTGCTCGTGTGCTGATTTTTTTTGTTGAAATGGCAGTCTTACTTCCGCATTGATTTGTGCATGCTTCAAATGAACGGAAATTGTTTTGATTGCCCGAACAACCCGAGTAAATAAAGGACACACAGGTGCCTTGCTCATCATTATAGAACCAACGACGCTCCTGCACTGCCGGTCCGTTGCAACGACCGATGACCACCGGCAGTCGGCAGATATCTGCTTACATCGTCACAAAATCAAAAACAAAATAAAGAATTAAAGTAACGCCTCTCGCAGCTCCAGTCAGCAACTGTTTGTTACCTTTGGTCACACCCGTTTGCTGTGGCTCTCGGCCAGCCAAACAAACCGTTTCGCACTCATAGAGGTCATTGAAACGATTTCCAGTACCATCGCAGCCACCATATGTGAAGGGCTCACAAGATTGGCTTTGGGCATTGAAGTAGTAACGGGTCTGCCATTGAGTGCAGGGTCCCGTTGTCACCGGCTCATTGCAAACGTCTAACACAACATATTAATACACGCCTAAAACTCAACTCTATAAATTTCTACTTACCAACTCCCTTGAATTCGCCGCACTGGCGCTCGCACTGATCACGGGTCTCAAATCGATTACCGTTTCCACCACAGCCGCTATAACTGAAGGCAGTACAAGCCATTCTCTCGCTATCGTAGAACCAAGCTGCCGTATGATTGTCGCATTCACCAGCCTCTGGAGCTTGTGTGCAAACCGAGTAAGTCTGCAAAGATATTACCATTTATTTTATAATTATATTTACTAGTGAGGTTCGCATAACGTACTGGAGGTTGTGGTTCTGGTTGCGGCTCTGGTTGCGGCTCTGGTTGCACCAGATCACGACGACAGTACTCCAAGCAGAGTCTTTCCGATACGAAGTTGTTGCGATTGCCTCGGCAACCGGTGAACTCGAATTCGTGACAGCCGCCGGTGCGTCCATCGAAGTACCAGCGACGTGAGATGTCATTACAGCGACCACGTATCGGGGGAAGAGCGCAAGTGTCGTGCACAGCATTGCATTCATTCTCGCACTCCTCTTCGGTGGCATAGTTGTTCTCATTGCCACCGCAGCCGGAGTAGACGAACTCATCGCAAAGTCCTTCCTGATGGTTATAGTACCAGCGTGTAATGTTATCATTGCAATTGCCAGCATCCAAGGGTCTAGAGCACTTGATCGTGTTATCATCGGGACGTGGTTCTTCCTCTACGCTAGCAGTACAACGTTCAGCGCATTCTTGTTCCGTCTCAAAGCGATTGTCGTTGCCGCCACAGCCGCCATAATAGAACTGCTGGCATTGACCCGCTGTTGAGTTATAGTTCCACTTGAGTACATACTGGTCACAATCACCCACAGCGGCTGGTTGTTCACATAAGTTGCCCGAGGGCTGAGCTTTAGGTTCTTGTGGACGATGTTCTGGTTGCACTTCCGGTTCTCGTGGTACACAACGTTGCTGACAATCAGATTCGGTTTCGAAACGATTACCATTGCCGCCACAGCCGCCATAATAGAACTGACGACAGACACCACTCGATTTATCAAATATCCATTTAAGAGTATAACGGTCACATTCGCCGCGATCCTCTGCCTGATCACAGACATCCACACTGCTCTCTGCTGGCGCTGGCGCCGGCGTTGGTGGCTCAGGTTTCTTCTCACAGCGGGCCAAACAAGCTTCTTCGGTGGCAAAGCGATTCTCATTACCGCCACAACCACCATAATAGAATTGACGACAGGCTGTCTCCTTGGTATCGTAGTACCAGGCAAATTCGTAGTTGGCACACTCACCGACATCAGCGGGAATATCGCAAATGTCCTTGGCTAATAGGCAATATAATTAAACAATGTTAGCATAGCTTACTCTTTGGGATGTTCATTTTGCGCACATCAAAAGCAGACGCAACAACATTTAAAGCTTACCAACTTGCCGGGGACAATGAGTCTCGCATGATTCCAATGTGGGAAAACTGTTCTTGTTGCCATCGCAACCCGTGTAGTAGAAAGGCAAGCAACGCTTCTCTGTTTCCGAGAAATGCCATCTGGCATGCTTCTCGCTGCAATCACCGGTTTGTTTAGGCAATGAGCATTGCTCTGGATGTGTGACACGAGTACGGGTACAAGTATTTGACATGCAGGAGGTTTGTGTGGACGGGAGGTGTAGGATATTGCAAGTAACAAACAATCATGCAAAAACAAAAGCCAAGCGAAATAAAGGAAATTGAGCATACCATAACCAAAAAAATGCAAGTAAAACTTAAAGTAGAACCCAAGCAAAAAAAAACATTGATAATACAAGCCCAATCAACCATTGAAGCCAACAGAAATGAATTCAATCTCAAACCTTTAAGCACTCCTGGTTGGCGACAGCTGTAGCTGCAGGCATGTTCGGTAGGATAGTTGTTTTTATTGCCCTTGCAGCCGCCATAGCGGAAGGGACGACAAACATCGGTCTGGTTGTCATAGAACCAACGTTCAAAGTTTCCGTTGCAGGGTCCGCTCTCTTCAGGCTGCTCACAAGGTGCTACAACGAGAATTCATAGTTATTTATATGTAACATATTATTTCTATTTCGTGGTGGACTTACGCAGAGTTTCGCTGATCGCACAAGTGCCTTGACATTCCTCGAGGGTATCGAAACGATTGTTTGTACCATAGCATCCTCCGTATTGGAATTCTTCGCAGCGATTGCGATCCGAATCGAAGTACCACTTCTTGGAGAACACCTGGCAGGGGCCAGAGCTCTTCGGCAACAGACACACATGTTGTCCGGTATATTCCTGGCAGGACTCCTTGCATTCAGCTTCGGTCTCAAATCTATTGCCATTGCCTTCACAACCTCCATACCAGAATCGAGCACAGCCTCCGTAGGAAGTATCAAAGTAGTACTTGACGCTAAAGTTGCCGCAGCTACCTTGCTCCTTGGGCAGGCCGCAAGCCTTTTGAGGAGGCTCTTGAACATTCTCACAGCCTCCGAATTTATCATCCAGCGCCTTGGTAATACCATCTGGACAACAACCGAACTGAGTCTCAACGCAGGTGCATCCCTCAAAGTTGGGTCCCTTTGCTGGCGTCTTGCCATCCTCGCAGCATTTGAACTCGGACTGGGCGCAATGACATCCCTGGTTATGTGGTCCTCGAGCAAAGGAAAGACCATCGGGGCAGCAACCGAATTGCATTGTCTCGCATGGGCAACCCTCGAACTTGGGTCCTTGAGCAGCAGTAATCTTGTCGGGACAACAACCGTTCGGTGTGGTTTCGCATTGACATCCCTCCAGTTGAGGGCCTCGCGCTGAGGTCTTCTGGTCAGGGCAACAACCATAGGGCGAACGTTCGCACTCACAACCCTCGAAGTTCTCGCCATAAGCAGGGCGAATGTTGTCGGGACAGCAACCAAATCGTGAATTAATGCAGCAACCCTCGTATTGAGGACCATGAGCAGGAGTTTCGTTGTCCGGGCAGCAACCGAAGGGTTCGGCTGTGCAAGCGGCACATCCTTGACCATTAGGACCTGCTGCAGGTGTACGACGATCAGGACAGCAACCGTATTGTGATTTTTCACAACCCTGGCGACTTTCTGGCTCATCGCAGCCTGCAAAGTTTTCACCCTTGGCAGGAGTTTTACCATCTGGACAGCAAGAGAACTCTGTAAAGGCGCAGGACGTAACAGCGGTATCGGCTTCTGTTGAGATTGAAGTGTCACCAGAACCTGAACCATCAAATTCTGTTGTGGTTTCACCTTCTGTTGCTTCTGTTGTCGTTGTTGGTGGCAGTGTTGTTGGCTCTGGGCAACCCTCATCATCTTCGCCCTCAGCTGCAGTATATTTGTCTGGGCAACAACCGAAAAGTGTCTCCGCACAAGCGGATTTGGGACATCCTTTGTTCTTTTTGCCTTCGGCTGGAGAAACTCCATCCGAACAACATCCAAATTCGGTGTCAGCGCAAGTTTTCGCAATAGGACAACCTTCATCGAATGGACCCTTAGCTGTTGTTTTACCATCGGGACAGCAACCAAACTCTGACTTGTCACAATTCTTCTTCTTGGACTTACATTTACGTAATGACTCCTTATCAGGTGTAAGCGTAGTCTCCCAAGTATGTGAAGAACTTGAATCTGTAGAACTCCAGATATCGTTGGTGGTTTCTTCCTCGGTTGACAGGGAACTGTCAGTGGAACCTTCTGATGTTGATTCAGAAGTAGGTCCACTTTCGGTTGTCTCAGTGGTACCACCACTCTCGGTAGTAGCTCCACTTTCGGAAGTAGCTCCACTTTCAGTAGTGGCGCCACTTTCCGTAGAAGCCCCACTTTCGGTCGTAGCTCCGCTTTCGGTTGTAGGTCCACTTTCAGTTGTTGAAGTCGAATCGCTAATTGAAGAGATGTCAGAGACAGACGAGGTAACTTCGGTAGATCCCGTGGTATCGGGAGAGACTGTGGAGATAGAATCTGTCGATACGGAAGAATCAGTTGATCCAGCAGACTCAGTTGTTTCAGAGACGTCAGTAGAGCCAGAACTATCCGACGAGCTGGAGCTGCCATCCTCAGTGCTACCTTCAAGAGTTGAGCCGGTGCTTGCCCCTTCGGAGGTACTGTCAGTAGATTCAGAGCCTTGTGTGATCGTCGATTCTGTCGATTCTGAGCCATCGGTTGAACCATCGGTTGAGCCATCGGTTGAGCCATCAGTCGAACCATCGGTGGAGCCATCAGAAGAACCATCAGAGGAACCATCTGTTGAGCTCTCGGTGGTGATGTCAGACGATCCGACAGTAGAGCTTTCAGTTGATCCATTTGACGATGCATCGGTTGAACCTTCCAAAGGTGTACTTTCGGAAGATCCTTCTTTTTCGGTGCTATCTGATAAGCCATCAGTTGTTTCAGTGACCCCACTTGTTCCTTCGGACGACTTTCTTGAAGTATCTGTCGAACTTTCAGTTGTGGAATCAGTGGATGAGGAAACTGTTGATTCGGTTGATTCTGATGAAGTTTCAGGGGTGCTTTCTGTTGATGATGAAACAGTCGTTTCTGTTGATTCTGTCGATGATTCTGATTGACTACTGCTCGCGCTATCAGTGGAAGTTGATGAATCGGACGTTGAATCGCTTGAATCCGTTGATCCAGAAACTGTTGTGTCTGTAGAATCGTCAGTGGATCCTGAAACATCTGTTGAGCCTGACTCTGCAGTCGAGCTTGACTCTTCAGTTGATCCTGCAACTTCAGTGGATCCTGATGTATCGGTAGATGCATCGGTTGAACCTTGCGCTTCGGTAGAACCTGACACTTCCGTTGAACCAGAGACTTCTGTTGATCCTGAAACCTCAGTCGAGGCTGATCCTTCAGTAGCACCGGAGACGTCTGTTGAGCTGGATGCGTCTGTTGAACTAGATGCGTCTGTTGAGCTGGATGCGTCTGTTGAGCTAGATGCGTCTGTTGAGCTGGATGCGTCTGTTGAAGCTGAGGCCTCCGTAGAACCTGATATTTCAGTTGAAATGGAAGATTCTGTCGAGCTGGAAGCGTCAGTAGAGCTGGAAGCGTCAGTAGAGCTGGAAGCGTCAGTAGAGCTGGAAGCGTCAGTAGAGCTGGAAGCGTCAGTAGAGCTGGAAGCGTCAGTAGAGCTTGAAGCATCTGTTGAGCTTGAAGCATCAGTTGATCCTGACACTTCAGTCGAACCAGAAACATCTGTGGAGCTTGAAGCTTCTGTTGATCCTGATACATCTGTAGAGCTTGAACTGGATTCTTCATCTCCACTGCCTTCAGTCGAAATACTGCTCTCTGAAGTAGATTCTGAGCCTGAACCTTCAACGGTGCTTTCTGTTGTATCAGAGGAGTCTCCTGAAGACGTATATGGACTATCACTCAACATCAAATCGTCAGTTGAAAGCGAAGCCATCGTATCGGTAACATCATCAAGATCAACAGATTCAGTGACCTTGGTTTCATCTATTACATCACTTGAGATTAACTCGAATTCATCATCAGCACATTCTTCCTCATCATCCTCAATGGGTTTATCAGTACTACTGACTGGTAGAACTTGATCCTTGGTGCATGCCTGAGTATTACATTTTTCGGAAATCGATTGGACCTTCAATTCATCACAATTGGCGGACTTGGTGCCGTTGGATAGGCACAATACCTCACGAACGCGTTCACCGCCACCGCAAGGCTTGCTACAATGACCGAACGGACCCGTGAACCATTGTCCAGGACATTCCTTCGCCTCGCCTTCGCATTCCTGCTTCGCTTCAGGCTTCGTAGCTGCATCACACTTAGAATTGTCAACCGTCTTAATACCTTTGCCATCAAAAACTCCACACATGACAATACGGGACTGAGCACCTTTTCCACACGCGGCTGAGCACTTGCTCCATTCAGATGTGAACCATTGAGAGTCACACTTCGATGAAGTACACGATCTCGATAGCTCTGGAGCTTTGGATCCACAGAACTTCTCTGGATAGACCTTTCCATTCTTAGAGCCACAAATAGCAGTTCGAGTTTCAGTATCCTGACCGCAAGCTTCGCACTGAAAATGCAGCGCAATTAAATCATTGCTTAAACAGAACATTTTTATCACTTACTCCACTCCACTGGGATACGATCCAATCGACGCCCTCACAGGGTGTTAGCAGGCAAGGTCTCTCCTCTTCGGGCTTATCTTCCACACAATCCTCATCAGGCAAAACTCGCTTGCGTCCATTTTCTTTGATGAAGCATGTAACCTTTCTGGTTTCCTTACCCTCACCACACAACTTATCGCATGGCTTCCAGGGACCCAAATGATATTTTGGACAATTCTTGACATCACGATTGCACTCCTGAGCCGTTGCCGGCTTGTTGCCGACTTCCTTCAGACAGACGGCATCATCTTCCGACGTATGAGTACTATTCAATTAAATATCATTATATTTTGAAACTAAATAAAACGCAATAAATTTATATACCCATCAGAAGAAATACGTTCACAGGTGACAGTGCGATTTTGGAAGCCATCCGAACCACAGCCCTTTGAGCACTTTGACCATTCGCCCTCTACCCAGTGGGGAGCACAAGGCTCCGTGCCGCAAACTTGACTCTCGGCTGGCTTAGACTCTGCTTCACAAAGAGCAGCATCAACTTCTTGCAAGTTAATGCGATTGTGACAGCTAACCTGACGTGACTGTGTGCCACCACCGCATTGTGCACTGCATGGCCCAAACTCACGATGTGTCCATGTATGCGAATCGGGTTGACTGTGGCTCAATGATTCAGGAATACTATACTCATAGTCCACGCTTACGTTCTTGTCCTGTACGAGCATAACAATGTAGATACTCTCAGAAATGGGACCACTACAAGTCAACTGATCAGGAGCAGCAAATCCCATCGGTTTACGTTGATAATTCCACCAAGCGCTCGCATAGAACATGGGACGCGGGAAATCAATGCGCCAGTTACCGTTCAGATAATAGTGTCCCGTCTGATTGCGACAGGCCAAATAATTATTGGATGGCGTCGATTCCTGAATGCGTATATTCGTTGCTCCTTGAGGTATGAGCAGCAAATCATTGTAACCCGCAGCGAGATCACCGGAGCTGTAGTTGTTGTCAATGGTCTTGCAAGTGCTACCATCACCGCCGCACTTTCGACATTTGTCTTCCTTGGCGTTGCTTCCCAGCATCATGTCACAGCCGACGGACAGGCACTCTCCATTCACACAGACATCCAAGTCCTTGTCATTACACCGTGTGCCATCGACGACCTTCTCCTTCTGGCGATAGTAGAAGCGTTCGCCACGCGGCATGCAGTTTAGCTCACAGGGATTGGCTGCATTAGTGTAGGGCACCCACTCGTAGAGGACACCATCGAATTTTTTGTCATTGAAGCGTGAGCATTGCTGCGACCTAAAGTCAGCCTCCTCCTCGGGGCAATCCTGCGTGTTACACGAATAGTAACGACGACTGCCACCGCTGCACATAGCTTCGCCATTGTAGCTACATAAATGAATGAATGTCCAATGAATACACATCTATGAATGTATAATTTATTTGCAACTCACTCTCGTCGTAGGCACTCGCGCGTCTGGTAGGAGACACCGCCACCACAGGTGCGGGAGCAGTCGGAGCTGGAGCTCCAGGCTGTCCACTCGTTGGGATCATCACCCTCGCCACCGGGCGTCACATAGCTACCGGGCAAATACAATTGTGCACCATACTGTCTTTTAGCGCGTAGTCCAGGCTGTGGCAGAGCAATCGCGTAAGCTATAGTCTTAGATTAGTCAAATAGAATGAATATACTTACGAATCTACTTTCTGTGTTCTGTATGCCAATTAGGACAATGAATGCTACCAAGGCAGTTGAGCTGCAAAAAATCAAAACCAAATGGACAGAATTTAATTAAATTGTTGCTCAAGCTGTCACAATTTGCAATTCACAAGACGAGTCTGCCATTCATGAAGCAAAGTCATAAAGCGCGTCACGACACGTCGCGTCACGTGTTGACTTGTTGCAAATATTTGTTTACTTTGCCGCATGCTTCGCCGGCCACACAGACTCATTAAAAGTCCACTCAACAGGCGATTGTAGCAAGCAGGAGAGGAATGTGGAGTCAGTCACTTGTCAACGACTTTCTCAAAAGAGGCATGCCACGTTCAGCTAAAGGTGAACAAATAAACTTTTCTAGGGCTTCGCAACAACAGCAACATTGGCCACAACGACAACAATGGCAGCATGAACTTGTTTTTGTTTTTTTTTTTTTTTTTGTGCTCTGTGTGGTCAAAGCAAACAAACATTGAACTTGTTTTTTTGCATCGTCCAGAGCATGGTGAGTGTGGGAGCTCGCTCAATGGAACTTGGTCAACTCAAATTTTTGCAATTGCTCTTGCTAAGAAAATTTTTATTGTGCGCCGCCGCCTTGGTCATAAATATGCAATGCCACATAAACAAGACATAATTTAGCAGTGCTTCCTGCCGATTTGCCAAAAATAAACTAAAAAAAAAAACAAAAATGAAAAGCACAGAAGAAAAAGGACAAAATAGAAGAACAAGCAAATAATAAGTACCCGCCAGCAGAGAATATATGATTATGCCGCAGACAAGGCGACGCCGCAGTCGCAGCCGCAGTCACCAGAGCAGCCACCAGAGCAGCGAGAGAGCCGAGGACAACTTGCGTGAATATGTCAAAAGCGTTCAATGTTGCAAGCAACGCCATCTCCCCAGTCCTGTCTCCGAACCATCCAAGGATCTGTTCTCATTGTTGGTGGCTTGCCAATTTAATTTTTGACGCTGCGTGCAAGGAGCTTGCGTTTTGTTACACTTGGACGCCTTCGACTGACTTCGACTACGACTACGACTCCGATTGCGACTCTGATGGTGATGCTGATGCGGATGTTGACTGTAGGGCACAGCAGGGCGTGCTGCTTATGACAGGGCCAGGAGGCACGCCAAGTGTGGCCATAATTTTTATGCTTCTGTGTTGGCATTTTAATGCAATTTGAGCGCATTTCCCTTTTGAAACCAATGCCAGGACACCTATTGCTTTGGCAAGTGCGCAATGACAACGCCAGAACACCGACAACAACAATAACAACAACAACAATAACAACATCGAGGCACACATTTTACAGTCCATTGAGTCGGGGTTGCCTTGAGCTCGAGGCGGCGTCGCTCAGACGCCTCCTTAGCCATTGCGTCACGCAAACAGGATACACCAGCAGCAGGACCCGCAACTCTGTGGCATCCCCAACCAGGACTTTGGACCAAGGCGACAACAGCGACGCGCTATTAATTGGATAGTTCAACCAAAATATGCTGAGATTGCATTTGATTCCATTTTGCTTTCATTTTGCTTTTATACTGCTGATTACGCAAAAATTTGCACCACGTGAAATATTCCCAAAAAATGCTAAAGACAGAAACATATGTAGGGAGTGTGCGCGTGTGTGTGTGTGGATTACCAGTAGTTGCCACATATGGCGGCGGATGCCACGTGACAACAAACATAAACAGTTGCCGCACACAATCGTCAAAACTGGTGGCCACAACGACCGACGCCTCCATCGCCACATGAATGTCAAACAAACAGCGGAAATGCTCGAAATTCAGAGGAAACTTTCCAACAATACCAGAAACATCAGATAACGCATAACACAATAATGTGCAGGTTAATATGTTTACCAAAGCAGAGAAACGCCTTTGTTGTAGATGCTCCCAATTGGATTATGGTCGGCAATCTGGGGCAACCCACTGCCCACTGCACTAATGGCCAAGATCATGGCCCCAAACAGCTTTCCACGCGATGCTTCAGTTCTGGTTCAATTAACAGTTCCAGCTAAACCGAAAAGAAAGGATTCCATTTAAACAATCAAAACAATGGACTGCATTGTTTGAGATCCGCTTTGGTTACAGCAACTCCGCCAAACAATGGGAAAAGTGAGTTGCTTTGGATAAGCTGGCATGCATAAATGACGAAACTCCTCCTTAAATTTGCCAAATTTATCAAATTGCTGTCAATATTCTGTTAGTTATGGGGAATAAGAAATTCTTATTTGTTTAAGATCTGATAAACATTTCAATAATTTATCATAATTAACATAAGATTCATTTGCTAATATTAATTTTAATTATAAATGAGTAATTTGCAAATCAGGAAATTAAACTAAAAAGAATATAAATAAATCAGAGAGTCCGTCGAGCATAAAAATTCAATTTCATAGAAATCTTTGAAGGGTGCTATATTATGTTAGTTTGTTTATATTTCAGATTAAAGAAAATTGATTGCTAGAAAATCAAATTCAGGCTAATACGAAAATAGCTGAATTATTTTAAGCAAACAATTTGAGCTGCTCCAAAACAATTATTTAACACTAAAATGTTCAAATTGATATTTTTAGCTGCACTTCTCTGTCTCATTACAATCAAAATGAGTCAATTATGTACTGCATACATCTTATTTTCTGACTCTTAATTTTACACATCTCTCAACAACTGACAATGCTAATGCATGTTCTATTTGCTAAGTACGAGAATATATATATTTTTGGAGTTTGTCGAAACTGGGTCGGAGTACTCTTTTATTTTGTTTTTGTCTGTGATTGAGAAGGGGATGTTTGTTCGGAATTTACTTCACATCCTATGGATGGATGCTCTCACACTTGTGTTCTGAGACTCTGGGAAGTGGCAACAAGTGCAGTTTGTTGTTGCAATGGCCATCATAAATAACGCGTCTGCTAATGAGGCGCAACAACAACAATAACAGCAGCCACAGCAACAACAAGAGCAACGATAACAAGTATAACAACAGCACTTACTCCACAAGTGCCTGCACTTAGCCCCATCGAGCTCAAGACCAAAAACAAATTACATTTAAATTCTATGTTAAACAAAACTCAAAACTAACAGAAATAAGTATGTGGCAAGTTGAAGGAAATCTAAACAATAAGCACACACACTCGCAACCTGGCCAAAAGCAATATAAATCGAAGGCAGAATCCACACCTGAAGATAGAAGGCAGATAGGCAAACTAAAATATAGTACAACGACGAGTGCGAGTATGAGTAGAAGGCGGTTGATTTGTTTATACATTGCCACACATGACTCATCGACGAGGTCGTGGCAAGCAAACGCCCCCACTTAGGCTACACAAGAGAAAAGAGTAAAAGAGAGAGGGTAAGGCATCTTCACTTTTTGCTGTTTCCCATGCCACTTGATTAACCCAAAGTAGTTGCGCCGCGTTTCGGGGCAACAGGGTCAGGCAGCCGCAGTGTTCTGTTCTATTAAAAAGTGTATAAGAATGCACTGAAAGCAAATCGAAAAGTGCGGCATGCAACATTGGTGCGTACACCATGCAGATGCTATGCCTCAGCTGCAACTCCGGGCTGCCTTTGATGAAGATGGAATGCCCCCGTCCCTGTTCCCTGTTCCCTCTTCACTGTTGACTGTTGTCAGCTGCAATCATTTGACCCCCAACTGCCCTCAACTCACTTGCAGATTGAGAAAAATGTTGGCATTTTTATATGGTTCAATGGAAGTGCCACTGATTTCAACGCAATGCAGTTGATATAGCAGTTGCCACTCTGCAACTGCTTACTTCATCAATGCATTATCTTGTTGTAAAGTGTAGTTTAATCAGCCTCATTAGACTGTGGCCTGCAACCAAGACACTCAGTAGTGTGCCCCAAAACGGCATTCGGCAACAATTATATGCATCCTTGGGCTTAGCCTCATTAGAGGAAAGGATCTGTTGCCATTTCATGGGTTGCATATGCCAAACACACACACACACACAGACAGACAGAGTTACGTGCAAATACAATTACATAGTCATACAATTATCGCAAGACAAACACAGACTAATGCGAAACGCCAAATTGTGGCTGAGGTGTGGCCAGGTAAATGCTGCTGCTGTTGCTGCCATCGAGAGGATGCCTCTTCTCGGAGGAAGCTGGCAGAGAGCGACGCATCGACATTTGTTGCAAACGGATGTAAATGTTTGCATTGTTGAAATTTTAATTGCATTTACATAAAGCAACGCACACACAAAGAGCTCAACTGTCGACTCTCTGCCTGTCTGGATGTCATTTTGCCTGGCACTCGGAACCAGCAACGGCATATTCCTAGCAATTATCAATTTCAAAATTAATTAAACTTAATTGAGTAGTGAAAATAATAAACATTATAACACAATCACAAACGTACGCATTTGTTTATTGAGCGTTAAACCCTGCCCCCTATAGGGTTATGCAACAGTCGAGGACCCAACAAAGTTGCAGCTTTTTGGGGCTAAAAGGTGCTGCATCAGCAACAGCAGCAACAAAGTTTGCATAAATGCCTAATGAAATATTTGTCACGCGTTTGAGCCAACGAGCAAAGCAAATGAGCAAACAGAATGCACAGTTAAGCACAGTCAAAGATTGACAGCATGATGGAGATGGAAGATGAAGATGAAGATGAAGATGGAAGAGAGTGAGGCTGCTTTTCACTCCACAAGCGAAGTGCAACAACTTACTGACCCATAAATTTCACTGGCTGACAGCAGCTCTCAGAGTGCGAGCCAAATGTTTGACTTGGCAATAACAACAACACAACAACAACAACAAACACTTGTAAACAAAATTTTATGGCAAATGTTGCATCGGCCGGGCGACCACTTCAAGAGCATTATATGCGTCTCAGACGCCACAACAGCATCGAAGTGGCTGGGCATGGTGGAGTGAAGCTAATTAGAGGCATCATAATGCCTGCCACTCGTCTCCCTTCCCCTCCTTTTCCTCCACCTCCCACATCCACATTCACAAAGCCAAAGGCAAACATTGGCAAATTTCTATTTGCCCAACTCATTTGGTACAAGATTTGCAACAAGCTCACTCAAGTGCCTCGAAGTTGTACCAATATGAATTCGAGTGCGAGTGTGAGTACTCGTACTCGTACTCATACTCTTACTACGCTGAGTACTCATAACTAATAGCAAGGAATTCTAAAACTTTTGCTTTCCGAACTTTGCACTCGAGTCACTTCGCTAAAATAAACACTACAAGCAAGTTCTGAAAATAGATCAACAGGATGCCCTGGCAGATTTCAACACATAATTACCTGCAGAATTTTTATAGATATTTACATTACTTTTTAGCTAATAAATTAGATACTTAGCATTAATAAAGAAACACACGATAAAAAAATGTTCGCTCTGTGCGCTATTTTTATACGTTAAACAAACAAACAAAATATAAGCATAAAATTCAAGAAACGCATCTGCCGCCAAATTGTGTGCATTATATTTGTGTAGTATTATTTTAGCCAACTTTAAAATATCTTTGGAAACAATTTTGCAGAACTTCACGTAACATAAAGTGTGGCAACTATGCGTATGCTTAATTTGTGCATACTTAACAACTATGGAAAGAGTAAACATAACAATATTTATTATGCAATCACGTACATAATTAGTAAACTGCTCGAAATTGAAATTCTTTATCCTTGAGATCATGACGCACAGCAGTTTGCGTATTATTTACAGTAATCACCAGAATTTGAAGATGAATTGCGAACTGTTTCTGCTTGATTTCAACTATAACTAACTGACGAGCCAAAATGTAGAGCAGACACTGATTTATTACGCAATTATCAGGCGGAATTTCAATTGTTATTCTTAGCAGTTTGATGGCAGTGCGCGGCGCGCATCTCTTAGCAAATTCTATTAACTGTTGCATGCAACTCAGTTTCGATGAATGAGTAACGGTGAAAAGCGTTGCAACAAGCTGCTCTTCTTACTTGATGGCTGCATATTGTCGTTAAGTTCTTTAGGTCCCTTTTTTTGATTTCAATTTGGGCTTCTGTTCGGCCTTTCGGTATTTGAGTCACGTCTGCAACATTCAACAGCAACAGCAGCAGCAACTGGCAACATGCGGCGAGCAGAGAGCAGCGAGGCAACTCGCGTCTTTAGCCGCAAGTCAAAACATTTTTATGGTTTTTGCCTCGTCCGCTCTCTGTTTCACTTGTTGCTGTTGCAAAGCTTTTTAGGCAGAATTTACTGCTGCTGCATGTGACGCATCTCATTCACTCCGCTACCCGCTCCCCGCTCCCCTCTCTCTGCTGCCCGCTGCTGTCTGCTCTGTCACTCGTTTGCTTTGCAGAAATTTTGGATATTTTTGCCGTCAAGCAATCTTTTTTTTTTCTTCATTTTTTGAGTTTTTTCTCTTTTGTGTCTTGTTTTGGTTTTGCGGCTTGTTTCGGCCTCTGCAATTTGGCGACGGCGTATTTTGTGCGTTTTGTTTTGGGGCATCCTTTTTATCTTCCGCGTTGCAGCGAGCGTCGACCTCTTGTTCGCATGCCTATCGATATAATTATGTACATTCAGCACACAGACAGACACAGAGCCAGAGACAGAGACAGATACAGCTAAAGATTCACAGATGCCGCATTTAGACTAAATATTAACATATTTGCAACAGGGGGCCAACATTTTGATTTAACGCAGCACTATGGAGGAATAATTAAATGCGACGACGTCGGCAGCCTTTGTTAATTAAGCATAATGCATAAAGTCATGGGAATAAGATCTCTTTTTGCAGATCTTTCTTCTGCAATCATTAACTGCCATTTGGCACTTTGTTGGGGGGACAACAAACTCAAGGCACACACATGTTGCCAATGCAGAATGTCTGCTCCATGAACTTGGTCTGCAATTGAGCCATGGAAGCAACATGGATATAGCAACTGTAGCAACAAGAGGAGTCGTTTGTCTAAGCCTTGTGCTCGACTTGCATTTAATTTGTTGCTCATTTGCCGCATCATTCGATAAATTCATTTAGCACACACACACACCGACTGCATGCGTGCAACATCAAATTTCAGGGAATATTTCTGCCACATCTGAAGCACATTTCCGGCGTTGTATTGCCGTCTTTTTCGCGAAAGTATCAGCCAGCAACAACCGTATTAGATCAGCGTTTATTTAAACTATTTATTTCGAGGCTCAATTATGCAAGCGCAGTGTTTATGTTTGCCTCGTGCTTCTTGTGTGCATGACTCTAGCTGCTTCTGCTGCTGCTTCTTGATGGCAACTTTGAGTGCGTGTTTGTATCATTTTCATGGCATCAATTTTTGGGGGAATTTATTGTTTATACTTAGCTAAACGCACACAAACACTTAATAAACAATTTAGCCACTATTCATGCTGATTTTTCTGCTTCTGCTCTTCAACTTGCGGATGGAAATTTAGTACTTTTTCGTTTTCGTTGGAAAAATTATAGCCAAAGCATAACAAACAATTTGCAGATATGATTATAAAAATCGAAGAGATATCGGTGTCCGTATTGTGTAAGACTTTATTTTTGGCAATTAACTTGAATGAGTAATCCACATATTGATTTGTATACTGTGTGTGTCTAAACAAGTTAAAAAACGTTGCTCTTCAAATCATGAAAAATCTGAGTCAAGTTCAAAGACATCGCAAGTCACAAAGTTTCGCTCAACAAGTGTTATGACCAACTTAATGACCACACAACACACACACACACACACACGGTACACACACGTGTGCAACAAGTGCTTTAAAATGTTTAGTTTGTGCCATTAAACTAAGCGACGTATTGTAAATGTTATTGTTAAGCGACACTGTCTATTGACCCGGCCCATTGTAAATGAATTCGGCCAGCCGAATTGTTTGTTTCCCTTTGCCAAGCCAATTGAAAATAGATAAATTCAAACACTTGAAAAGATTGAGTAATTATCTATTCTCAAGAATATATATCTCTTGGGGATTTATTTGGATTATATATTCGCGCGAATTTTGATTCAATCTACAGCCAACGGACACGTGTCATCAATGTTCGCGCCTTTCTGGCCAAAAGACAGCGCTAAACGGGTCATGTGTTGGCCACATTCTGACGCAATTCCGCAGAACAAAGCGGCCAACAAAAAGCAACCAAAACAACAAACAGCCTCGATGGTGGCCGATGCTGCATGTCGTTGTCAACGTATAAAACAGTTTTCAGTTTTTCTCATTTTTCTCTCTTTCAAGTGGGCAGAGTTTTTCGCGAAAAACTTTAAAATACTTGACGAATGTATGGATGCGCTAACTAACAGTTGGTCATGAGTCTGAGTCTGGCCAAGGGAACGAGTTTCATAGGCATTTATGTTGTCGGCCAACTTTATGACTTTAGCCAAAAATAAAACGCACACACAGCACTGCGGTCAACTGATGGTTTGATGGCTGGCTAATGCCAACGCTTCAGATCACAGCAAAGATATGTCCAGTTGCTGTGCGTGTACAGCTGTATAGCTATAGCTACAGCTTCTTCAAGATCTATCAACGATGGCAGGGCATCAGAGTTGCCGTCAACTTTGAACTGCTTGCTGCTTGCGTTGCCTGTTTCACTTCAGTTTTTCAGCATTTCAATTTTTTCTTTTACCTTGTGGCACTTCAAAGCGCACGCACTTCACCTACGCCGGGCACACAATTTAGACGCAACTCTTGGGGATAAATATTTACATTTCAATACGAAATTTTGATTTGATTTTGGTGTTCGCACACACACACACACTCACACACACATGCGCATATTTCGAAAGCTAACAAAAGCAGCGGTAAAACAAAACGGCTGGCGATACAGGTAACAGGCAAAAGGCAGCGGCATTTTTTTAACCGGAAATTTCAATATGAAGCAAAAGAACTTTGATCGACATTCCGAGTATGCAATATTTCAAATCATTACATTCCCAAGGAATGCCTATAAAAATCCTTGACTTTATTTCACTTATAAAATATATTTTAATAAAAATGGTATCATAAAAGTTTTAGTACTTTCCACGAAAGAAAATGAATAAAGATAAAGAGTGAATATAAAGAACTTCTCCTAAACTGATTTTTCATCTAATTATATGGCAAAGAACTTTGTCGCATTTTTCAATGAATATATATTTTGCAATTTGTTTGGTTCGGAAATTGGCAGCAATCAGGGCTGCGCTGGCACAAAAAGGATGCTTTGAAAATTTGTTGCCATTTTCATTAACAAACTTCAATTAAGTGGGCAATGTAATTTGGCATGCAAACAAAATGTTGGCCAGGATAATAGCAGTCGCGCAGTGTCAATAACGAAGCGACTGCTGCCTGTTGCTCACTCAGAGCGCACACACAGGACATTCCCCTCCACTCACTCACACACACACACACACAGAGATAGATAGAAAGAGAGAGAGATAGAGAGACATGTGAGTAGCAGGATATTCAGTAGCTGCAGTCAGTGAGGCAGTCAGGCAGCCAGGCAGGAGCCAAGTCAAGTGTTTGCACATGTAGTTCAAATGAAATTAAAATTCGCATTGACACTGTAATTTGTGGGGAACACAAAAGGAATCAATTTCATGCCAAACACGACGGTCCTCGTCGTGATGCTGCTGGTGACTGTCAATTGTATCTGTGGGATACATATTTGTCAGATGCTTACCGCAACCGCCTCGATAAATCCATTTCGCTGCTGATTTGTATTAATCGACAGCGTTTGGCGCTCCTCCTTCACGAATTTCTTGGACAAACAACACACAAATGTGTAGACTATATATATATATATGTAAATGTGTTTGTATGGTATGTATATAGTATATATTGGGTATGTGGAATGTTCACTCTTTGCCACTTGAAATGTTTCTCACTTGAGTTTTAATTATTTGGCACACTTATCACAATGAACTCGAACATTTGTTTGCACTTTGCGCTTGCGCATTGCCAACAAGGACGACGACAACAAGAAATATTAACGGGGGGCAGAATTTAAGAATTGTGCTCGATATCCTTGCACGATCAACGGATCAACAATCACGATCACCACACACCCGCAGGGTTAGAGCGCACGCCAGCAACTGATCTGCACCAGACTCGATCGCTCTAATTCTGTTCCAGTCGCAGCCACAAGGCGTCGTCGCTGCTTGGCTGTTGCTGTCTCTGCTGCGGTCGCTGTCGACGTCAAAGCAGCAACAGTGGCGATAGTGGCATGATCAGCGAGTTTTTAGCTTCCGTTTTGCGTTCTCTCGCTGCGTCTCTAATCAGCCGCAAAGCTGGATAAAGGGTTTTAGGCAGTTTGAATTATTTACAATGTATTTATTTATTTCATTCGCGATTCGCGTTTCGCGATCACTGATCGATGCGATTGATCCTTTGCAACCGGCTTCTCACAGTCCACACAAAAGACTGACTTTGCTGTTTGCGCCTCTTGTAACCAAGGTTTCACTCTCTATCTCTCCAACTGGTTCTCTTCGCCTCTCTTTCTTTTTGGCTCCTCTCCCTTTCTCACTCTCTCTGCGATCGACATGCGCTGCACGTGTCTGCAGATTGCAATGTTATATGTGTTGAAAGAGGGACTCCAAGACCCTCGCTCTGCGGCAAGTTGAAATTGAAATTAAAGTTGCCGTCAAGATCATTTAACGCCCCTAATGAGCAGAGCCTGATGAACACATGTCGTTACCGATCTCCCTAACTGAGGGTCCTTTCTCGATTCTAACTACATACTATGTTATACTTAGTATATATGTATATATATTCTGTGTGTACATCGGCTATTTCGGTTTAATTGCCCCCTAAAGAACACATGTGAATGTTTACTTTGATTTTCAATTTTTTAACAAGTCGAACAAATTTAGATGCAACCCCAGGACACATGATATGCATCTGTATGTTTTAATGGTGTGCGATGCAGTGGCAGTTGCAAGTGCAGTCTGGCAAATTCATTCAACAAATTTTCATCAGCAACATTGTCCGGACATATCGAAATACATTGTATTCTGTTACTATTAATTGTCTACGAGTCCATTCATAAATTACTCATTTTTTTTGGTGTCTGATAGTCCACTCAATATTTCCGCATTCCAAATTTGGACGACTTCCGTGTCTCGAATCTCGACGGACTAAAATATAATCATAATCTTGGTTTCCGTTCACATATTTTTTTTATATTTATAAATATTTTTGGAGTTCTATGACAGATATTGTTATCAAGCTGCGATTCAGAGCCACGAAACTTCTAGGCTTTGGTTTAGCATGCACAGTGGCACAAAACAAAAAGGTTTCAAATAAGCTTTCAGTGATATTCATTCCTGTTTGCTATTAGTTATATATTAAATTTTTAAAGTAAGGCACAAAATCATATTGCAGTGACAGACTCTTTTATTCCCCTCCTGAATTTGTTTTCGAAAAGTATTTAACAAATCTTCAGCAAAACATTTTTATTGAATCACTTTCAAGTGTAGCACAATAGATTATAACAGCTTCATAAGCTTATAGTGATTAACATGTTATTGATTTTCATGATGTCACAGCATTCTTCTTCTATTCTTTTTTAAACATTTTAAAATTGTTAATATGAAAGTGAATTTTCATAAATTATTTAAAGAATTTACTTGAATTTTGTGTCAATGTTTATGTTGCTCGATTGAGCTGTTAGAATTCGCTATACAATGTCTAAAAATAAACCAAGTTTTATCACTCGTGGCACTAGGGAAAGTTAATATAACATATACTGGCAGTTAGCTAATACAACGAGCAGTGCAAAAACAAAAAAAATGAAACGGGCAAATTTCAAGGCAAACATATTACAGTAGGGCGATTATATTAAATGTGCGATGTGGTTTAAATAATAAGAGCACATTCATTCATGAGAATGTGGAACTAAGCGCTAATTGGCCACCCTCAACGGAAATCGTTTATCGTGAAAAGCAAGAAGAAAACACTGACTGTGGTTTTAGTCGGTCGCTCTCTTGTCTTGGTGTGGGTGAACTCCAATTAGCATTGCTTTGACCCATTTAGGCAGCTTCCGTCATGGCATGCACATGGCATGGACCAGCCAGGGGCGCACGCAGTCGCAGTCGATGTCGCTGTCGCGTCTCTTCGTTGCTACGAACGCCTTATCAGCGACAATTCCGCTGCGGCAGCGACATCGACAGCGACAGCAGCAGCGACTGAACGCGTTATCCTAAACGCTAACCATGTGGGTGAAGGGTGGCCGTAGTATAGCAGTAAGATCAACAGGAAGTCGGATAGTGGGATTCGTTTTATATACACAATATATAATACAAAACTATAAGATATAATATGTGTAGTATTATATGTAAAGCTGATAACAGTTTGCTGCTGCTGTTGCCGCAGCTGCAACAATTAGAAAGTCACTTGGCATGCAACAAAGTCACTAGAATCCAGGATCCCAATCTGTTTGCTGTGCCTCCATGTGTGTGGTGTAGCACTGCAGCACGTCACCCGCTTGTGGCAGCACCTTCGTGTCCTTAAAGCGCAAACCACATTCAACATCTTTCTTTATCGAATCTACCTCATTCTTCAAATGACGCATCGACTCCAAAGTGCCATCGTAGATAATTTCGTCATCTCTTAGCAGTCGGAATCTTTGGCTCTTCTTCAGCACACCTTTGGTGCAGCGACAACCTGCCACTGGAATCTCTTTACGACCCTCGTTGATGAAGAAGTTTTGCAGCACATTTGCCTCGCCTAGCGATTCTTCTACCTCAACAGCGGGCAGTTGACTACTCAGCTGTTTCTTCAGATCATCAATCAGTCGATATATAACATTGCAGCTCTTCACCGTCACGCCTTTAGTAAACTTTGGCTGTGGCGTCTCCACCGAAAAGGCATAAATAATGGCATTAAATGCCTTAGCCAATTCCAGATCACCTTCAGTCACTTTACCCACGCCATAATGCACAATGTCTAGGCGACAACGATCATTGCTGTTGTAAGTTTCAAGCACATCCAGTATGGCCTCCACTGAGCCATGCACATCGCCCTTGATTATGACACTGACCCTCGGACAACCATCGCTGGGATCGACCTGCTTTACACGCTGTCCACCGCGCATTCTGAAACGTCCGGCGAGCCGACGTGCCTCACGCTCTGCACGATACTTGGCCTGATGTTCCTCTTCTTTTTTGCGTATGTCATCGCTGGTTGACTCAATCTTCTCAAGCTGCGCTTGATGCTCGCGATACTTCAACACTGCGTGTGCTTTTTTCTGTAATTGCAATAGTTGAAAATAGGTCTTTGCTTCGAAAAATATGCTACTCACCTCTGATTCCACCTCCAATATCAACTCTCCAGCCAACGGCAGCTCTCGCCAGCCTAAAATCTCCACTGGCGTGCCAGGCGGTGCCTCCGTCAAAGGTTGGCCATTGTGATCGAAAAGACCACGCACCTTGGCATGCGAGAGGCCGCTTATTAACACCGAACCCTTGCGCAGCGTGCCGCGCGACACAATTGCTGTGGACAGCTTGCCTCGACGTGGATCTGTCTTGGACTCTACGACAATGCCCTCGACCAGACCCGTGGGATCTGCTCGCAGACCCATTAATGTAGCCTGCGTGCTCACAGCCTCGGCCAGCATCTGCAGATTGGTGCCTTTCAGTGCGGATATCGGAATTACTTGGACATCGCCGCCATGCTCCTCCAGTGCTAAGCCCATTTGAGCCAATTCCTGCTTGCTCTTTTCCTAAAACATCAAAATAAACATTAGTTTGGATGAATTTTAAAAATATAACTCCGCTTACAATATTCGCCTCGGGTTTGTCGATCTTGTTCAGCGCCACAATGATGGGAACCTGCGCCTCCTTGGCCAGCTGGATGACCTCGCGTGTTTGCGCCATTACGCCATCCTCTGCAGCTACCACAAGCACAATAATATCGGTGGCTACAGCGCCTCGTGCTCGCATCGCACTGAATGCCGCATGACCAGGTGTATCCAAGAACGTGACCCGCTCCCCGTTCTCCAAGGTCACAGTGAAGGCGCCAATATGCTGGGTGATGCCACCTGCCTCGCCAGCAGCCACATCGGCGCCACGCAGTGAATCCAGCAGCGTTGTCTTGCCATGATCCACATGTCCCATTACTGTGACCACCGGCGGACGCTGCTGGAGCAGTTCAGCTTCCGCTGGCGGCCTAGGTGTCACATCGCGCTCTTTGTGCTCATCCTCACCAGAGGTTTCAGGTGCGGAAACCACACGTGTCTTCACACCGAGTTTCTTGGCGATCTCTTGAATGATTTTGAGATCTTCCAACTTGGCAGCAGCCTCAATATTGTCAGCTCCACGCACATACAGCATTGCCTCCTGCACATCATCTAAAGAAGAAATGAGAAAGCATGTAAACACTCACTTTAACTATTTTTATTTTCGCTCTTACCCAAAGGTCGCTGCAGCGTCTTTGCCAGCTGAGCTACGCTCATGTAACGCCAAATGTCGATGGCACTGTTTGCAGACGCATTGTTGTTGCCCTGCAGTTTCTTTGGCGAATACTCTATAATTCTAGGAGATTTCTACTTAATTAGTCAGTGTGTTCCTCTTATTCAAATTTAATGTGCATCATTACAGCATGTAACGTCATAATTGCTTGCAAATATATAATGCAAATATCACTATGTGACGTCACAGTCTGCGCTGCAGCTTAAAGCGCTCAAGATGTCTTACCTTCTCTTCGGCAGTCTTTCGGCGCTTGAATCGCGTAATGCCGGTATGAAGTTGTCGTTGTCGCAGCGCATTGCCTAATTGCAATGTACAATCACTTTCAACATTTCACGTGTTTTCGTTTATGTGAGGGATTTAAACATAAATAGTTTCATTGACTTTTTGCTTAAATAAAACTATAATAACACTGATATTGTGTAATTTACGTGTGTGCAGGTGTTTTTCGTAACAGTGTGACCAGCATTTACCTAACATGCAGATACCAACAGCGACAGTGCTGCCATATCTGTATTTTTTGTTTTACAGACGCTGTTAAATGAAAACTTAAAAATTTATCAATCAATTTAGAAGTAGACAATATAAATACTTTTGATATTATTAAATAAATAAATTTAAAATAAATTACAAATGATTACGTTAAAATTAAGATACTGAACATAAATTGTGTAAATTAGAGCAACAGAATGTTGACCGCTTTATTTTATCGTTTGCTTAGCAAAGTTTCAAACCATAACCGCTTGAGATATGTTGGCAATCAGTTGGGAAAAAGTTTTTGTAAATGGTGTGTGTCGGAGCTAAGAAAGCTCAATAAAAAGTTGTTGGCGCAAACATTTTCGAATTTTGCATTTAAAATTATATAAATTGAGATACAAATATATATTCATGAATTAATTAATAATTTAATTTGTATAATTTGTATAAATCTTGTACAGAAATAAATTCTAAGCTGTCGCCCAGTTTTTTAATGCATTAAATTAAAGCATTTAATTTTTAATCACCACTCAATGCAGCTGCGTGTTTGCGTCAATCAATGCCAATCGAGCCTTTTGTGGCAATTGGCGGCTTTTGGTGTTAGAGTTGTGGAGGACTGCCACACACATGGTCTCGTGGCTGCTGGCTCCTGGCTCCTAGTTGACACTGAATGCCACTTAATTCGGTTTTGAAGCGAGTTGCATGTCAAAATGATTGCTCTTCTACAAACAGCGCATCTGTGTTTGAATTATGATGGAGCGCGCAAATATTCCAGATGCAAATATTTGCGCAAAACTACACACACACACACATACATAGAGAGAGAAAGAGATAGAGATAGACACACGCACGCCAAGTTGAAGTGCAACACATAGCACCGTGCTGGCCAGGAGCAGGACGCCCACTAACCCCACCCCCACTCCCCCTTTGCACTCCACCCCACCCCTCGACGACTAATGGCAGCTGTAGTTGGAGCTGTGGCAGCGCCAAGCACTTTTCAAAATGTGTAACCGGCACTGACTGACTTTATACTCAACGATCCGGGCCAGAAGTAGGACTACGGGAATGGGAAGCAGAAGGGGAAGGGAAGGAGACTGACTGTAGCTCGTTTGGCCGGAGCCAACATTTGCCGCTGCCGTCGTCGTTGCCGGAAATATGCTTACAAACGTTGCACGTACGGCGAGGCATGTGATACAGGGTGACTCGACTAGAGCAAACCACCTGCTCCCCTCTATCCCCTTTCCATGCTCCTCGTCTGCCACAATCTCAATCCCTTGCTGTGCGTTTCTGTTTGCACAGCAGCGCAAAAGACGAAGACGCTGTCAGCGACGACGTCGACTGCGACGTCAACGGCGACTGCGACTGCGAACTCAAACAAAATATAACTGTTGGAAGAAGCTGCTGCTTTTGCTGCTGCTGCTGCTGCTGCAACGACAGCAACGCGCACAGAAAAAGTTTACAATTTATCTAGTAAAATGTAATTAGGATCCTGGTGCAGGCGCCTCCAACCCCTCCCGGCAACCCCCTCGCAACCCATAGAATTCAGCAGAGCAGAAGAGGGCAGAGAAGCGGCGTCTCTCTTTGCTTTAAGTTGCAGCTGGTTTGCTTAAAGTTGCCCGAACAAGAACGAGAACGAGAAATAGAGCGAACAATCAGATTAAGTGTCCAACCTTATAGAGCGACTCCCTAAAAACTATCCTAATCAGGCAAAAAGTTGCACTCACTATGCGATCTGAAAAACACTTTAATTTCAAATTAGCAAATGAAAAAGTCTGCATCTTGATGTTTGCTCATTTTTCACGTTTTTCTCTTTTCCGATTTCAAATTGTCTCTAACCTTCATAATTCATCAGCAAATCGCTTCAGTTTTCGTCTTTTCTTTGCGTCTTCTTCCAACATTTTTTTCTGCTGTAGAAATTGATTTTCGTTCAGTTGGCCACTGCGAAAATGGCGTATGCGAGGGCTGCTTCAAAAGTTGCGCCTCGCATTACGCGAAGTTTTCGCGAACTTTGCGAGCAACCCGCGCAGAAGACATGCGCAAGAGCGACTTTTGATGCGCCTGAGATACATACATACAAATGCACAGACACACACACACACAACGAGATAGATGCGGGCACAGCCGCTCACTCACACACACACACACACACGCATGCAGAGACAGAGACAGACACAGACGAACGCACACTGTGAAGCCGACGAGGCGGAGCTAAGTAAACAAACATGGCCGAAAATGTTTGTGGCTCATAATCTGATACAAATGCAAATGCGTACGCACACATACACACACATGCACGCAAATGTACAGCTGTGTGCGTGTGCATGTAGAGTGGAGATGAAGAAATTGAGAGGAGCAGCTGAAATACAACAAAAAAAAAGAAAAATAAAAACCTCTCGCACTTTCTCAGTTTACTGCTGCTTATTTTTATTTCATTTTTTGCTTTGCTAATTTCTGGGCAGCTGCCGTCGACTTAAAATGTGTTTGCGAGGCATTCGCAAGGTGTTAATCACGTTGGCCACGTAATCAATTTAACTAATTTATCTACTTAGTTATTTCTCCGGCTAAGCATGCGATTTGTAATTAGCAATAAGCCCCGGAATTTCTTGCCAATATGCCACATTAGTATTGCGCCTCATAACAAAACTCTCTGAAATTAGAATTGCAAATCTATTCTCTTCTGTGTTGTATTGTAGTAAGCTAAGCAGCTAACGCGATATTTTCGGTGATTTCAAAAAGTTTTCGCAATAAATTATCTGTTTTCACTTGGCAATCATATTAAATGTTAATATGTTTTTGTTAGCTAAGCAATAATAACAAGGGATTTTTGCCTGACGGTCATAAAAGATGAACAAACTAATAAAAATTTTGTCAGTTTTTTTTCATTTTATTCGTTTATAGCGTGTATAAATATCTAAATTTATTTTTTATTTATAAGCGTATATTAATAACAAATTTTTCCCCACTTATTTTGAGAGAGGTTATTGTGACCTTGGATAAAAAATATTTTATTAATGAGTGTTCTGATATATCGTTTTTCCGTCGGTCCGTTAGAAAGATGATATATAAAAATTTACTTGAAAAAATGTTTATATTAAATATCTTAAATCACTTTATAATGTTAATAATAAATATTCCTGAAAACAATCCAAATTTAGGACTGTATCGTCTTATTTAAAAATGATTTTTATTAGTATTATTTTGAAACTTCTCTTTTCAAAATTAAGAATATTTTCTCTAACAAACAATTTTATTTCCAGAATATGCCAAGTTTGGTCAGCTTTCAGTATTTATAGGGCTTAAGTTTGATTTAAGATATTACATATATCATTTTGTTTTTCTCTGTGTAGAGTTACATAGAAAATATATATAACATGATCAAAGAAAATCCGTTTAAAGCTCATGCAATCCTCTTTGAAAATATAAAATATAATATATGTATATAGTATATTGATTGGAATGACAGTTATTGATTCGGAAACTCAGTCATTTAATCATATACATATAATGTTATATAAATAGTTTGTACTTGAGATAAAGAAGAGCCCTTGAAAAGTTAGGGCAGCAAACTATAATTAAGTGAACTACCATATAAGGTGACAGACAAGTATTCTAGGTAGTCGTATCACTAAACTATTAATTTCCACTTCAAGTCAAATGGGGAAAACTGTGAAATTCTTTTGGTGGAGACACTTTCTAATTGGAGAACATTTGCTGTTAATTAGCTGATGATGAGACAGAGAAAGAAAGATGGAGGTGGAGATGCAGTTGCACACAGAGAGATCTGATGATGATGCTGTCTGAAAGAAACACACTTGAGATGGTAAAAAAAAAACGAAACGAACTTTTGAATGTCGCTGCACTTCAAAGCTGTTCTCCAGTACAGACCAGGCCAAAAGAGGTACTTGACGGGAAAATTGTCTCCCAGAGTTGGCACTTGAGCGCACCTACCACAGCGTTGGGTCTGCTTAAGGGGTTTTTCGTATTCAGTTTTTGGCATTGTACAGGTAATGGGAGTCAGAGTCAGAGTCGAAGTCGAAGTCGGTGTGGAAGTTGCTTGGCATATAAGCAAAATATTGACAGAGCGGCAAGTCTAAGGCAAAAGGCACCGACACACATATGCATATATGCGATATGACGTTGCCGATTCGTTGTTGGTCAGCGAAAGAGACAGAGAGAGAGAGAGAGAGAGAGAGAGAGAGAGAGAGATAGCAAGGGCAGGTAAAGATATAGTAAAGGTAAATCACGATTCGATCCGATTCGGAGCCGAGGCTGTTTACACACACACACAGGCACTAAGTAGAGCCGACATCCGTCCAAAATCATCATCGTCGACGTCTTCGAATGTCGCATTCAAATGTTGTTTTTAGCCATCGAAGTGGGAAATTTCACCTGTGTACGCGGAGCGACGACGACGACGACGATGATGACGGAGACCTCAGCATAGACACGGCCACTTACAACAAATGCATTTGGGCGGCGGCCTCGCTCTTTGATAGTGGACCACACACACACACACTCACACACACAGATAGAGCACACACATCATTGCACTGACACTTGAGTTGATTGATTCGTAGATGCAGCGGCCGCGAGATGCAAAAAACTGAAAAGAGGAAAAGGCAGATGAAGAAAATCAACGTTGGTGGTCGCCATCATCTCCATCTCCATCTCCATCACCATCATCAGCATCAACATCGACGCTGTTCGCGATGTTAATTTGCTGCAGGAAGTTTCCATTTAGCACTTGGGCAAACAGTTTTTGCAGTTGTCACCAACAGCAGCAACAACAACCAACGAGCATCTCTAGTGGCCACTACATCAAGTCGCAGGCTGCAGAAGAGAGACTCCCCCATTCAGAAAGCAAAGAGCTGGTTGGAACTTTGCCATAAATACAAAATATCAAAAAATATCATTGTGGTTAGTTTAGGGTGGCTTTATTGTTGCGGTTCTTTGGCTGCTTCTGCTGCTTTTGCTGCTGCTGCTGCTTCAAGTGCCATTCAACTAAATTGTTTGTATGTCAATCAAAGATGAAAACGCGCAACGGAAAATGCGAAAATTAAACAGAGCACGACACGGCGTGTTGGCGGAATTGGAATTCGAATTCGAATTGGGGTTGGGGATTGCTATTGCCATTGCCATTGCCACTTAGTGTTCATTGAGGTGACGCGCGTGGCTCACAAAACAACGTACAACAACCACAAATAATATGGAACAATAACAACATCAGGCACTACAACAAATTGCTTTGCTACATGAAAATGTCAAAGTGCACTAAACGCAGGGCTGGTGTCGCAATAATAAGCATAAGGTATAATAACAACAACCATAACAACAACAACTACAACGACTACAACGACCATAACAACAATAACAACAGCTAACACAACAATAACATCAATGGAAGTCCTTAATCAAGCGGAGACTGCTTGAAAGCTTCTCGAGTTGAAGCGCCGAGTGGGCGACGATAATGCATTCAATTTAACGAACAGCTTCAAGTTTCATATTATGCAGGCTTTGGAATTGGCTATACAAAAATAAACTTGAATTAAAGACAATTAACTTTTATTACTACTTCAGTAATTTAATATAAAACATTATTTAAAAAACTTGTTTTATGTTTTGTAAATAGATTACATAACAACACATTTAAGTTTCAAAGATGATGTTGAAATTATCAATTTTTATTTTTAATAAGATATTTAAATTTATATAGTTAAGTTATACCATCATTTAATTAAAGTTTAATTTGGATGCTATGTTAAGATGTTTGTTCAGTAAAATTCTTTAAAGGGACATTTTTATTATTAATTTTTGCAACTGTTTAAGAATTTAAAACTCTGAAGAATCCAGCTACCTATTAAATTAAGATTTACTATTGTTATTCATTGTATTGTTAATGGTGTCTCTTAAAAGTTTAATTGTTAAGAATTTATTAAGATTAACGTTATTATTTAAGACGAACTTTTGTACTTCTTTTGGAGTTATTATCATACCCAAATAATATTAAAGAAATATTTTATTTATAATACAGAATTTTCAATCTATTCATTTTCTTCACTACATAATCTTTAAATTTTAGCTTGAAAATAAAATCAAAACCTCAAATTGAAGAGTATTGAATTAAATTTGTTTTTGCTCTGCATAATAATAACATGTTATATTGAATAGTTAATTTGATTTCAAGTCTTTTTGCTCTTCATGTTTATCTGTTAGTCATCTAAATTATTTACTGCAATTGATTTTTAAATATTGAAACGTTTATTTCATTGTTGTGCTCGCTATGTTGATGTTGATGTTTATGCAATTGTTAATATTTCAGATGGCAATTGCTTTTAAGTTTTCAAAAAATGTATACATTTTTAATGTATTAACTGTGCTCAGTCTATTGTTGAATTGTGCAAGTTTGTTGGGAATAAAACTATATTTAGTTGTTGCCAAAATAGTGGCTTAATTTATGCAACTGCTTTGCGATTGTATTTGGCAATTTTGGGTGCAAATCTGTGGACGCGACGCCTTTCTATTTCTATATCTATATCTATCGTCTATCTGCCCCTTTTGTTGTCGTTTAAATTTACATTGAAATGCGAGACTCGAAGTAATTCGAAAGTTTGATTTTAATTTGTTTTCATTTCGCATTAGGTTAGCTGCCGAGCGAAGGCGACAACACAGAGACAGAGGCAGAGAAAGAGAGAAAGAGATGTGATGCAAAGAGCCATCGTGTCTTTTACTTCTCTCTATCTCTGCCCATCCCACCAACTCTCTCTGTGTCGCTCTCTCTTTCTGTTTCTCTGTTTGCACGCCCAGTTTACATCACAATCGAGGCTTTGGGAGCTGCTCCATTTGAGCGCTAGGAGTTGTGGGGAGGGATCGCCTTTCGCCTTTCGCCTCTCGTCTCTCGTCTCTCGTCTCTTTCTCGCTGGGTGTTGGTAAACTTTTGCCTGATTTTGTGTGCTTTTAACAGTTTTAATCAAATAATTGCACATGTGCTAAATGTAAACATATTTGTTCGATTCGACTAACCAGACACGCCCCAAAACAGCAACAACTGTTGTCGACCTTAGTGCTGCAAATTGTGCAAAAATGGCTGAACAACAACAGCAACAACAACAACAACAACAACAACAACGAGCACGATGCAACATCATCTGCAAAAAGAGCCAGCCAGTTTCAAGTCGAAGCTCCAGTTGGCAGGAATATTTGCGAATGCAAACGAAACAGGAGAAAGTCCAAACATACAAACAAATGAGCGTGCAAACAGCAGAAAAGACATTGCCCCAAAGAGAGAGGGAGAGGCAGAGTCGAGACACGGGCACGTTTGCCCAACCAGAACAATCCAAACAACAACCCACTCACCCAAACCAACCCATTCACCCATCATCATCATCATCAGCATCGTCATCATCATCATCAGCATCACAGACTCACTCGCAATCCTCGACAGAGTTTGTGGAGAGCGTTGTGTGCGCGTGTCGCGTTTATTTCGTTGTTGTTTTTACACACAACACACAACACTGCGCAACAATTTTTAATTTCGCATTAGATTTGGGTTTTAGCAATTGCAGTTCCCAAGGACAAAGCAACGAGAACACTCGCAACGCGTGCTTCTGTTTACACAATTCACGTGGCTGAGCGCTTGGCCGGGGATTAAATGCAACTTGAAAATATTAAAACATTTTGCGACAAGTTGGCAAATGAAAGCCCACCCAATCATGTCAACAGCAAAGTGCCGTCAACGATGCTACCAACAGCAAGAACAACATGCTGCAGCAGAGGCAGAGGGACTGTGAGGCACGACGACGATGACGACGGAGACGACACCAACAACAGGAAGGAATGATTTCTTGTGCCAATATTTTTCCAGAGCACACAATTTCGATTTGTCGAGTGCAACTTTGGCGCTCATCGTACTCATCATGGCTGACGCTGTCGCCGTCGCCGTTGCCGTCGCCATCGCAGTTGTAGCCGCTTTTGGCTTCAGCTCTCCTGCTGCTCCTGCTTCGTCCTTGACACCCAACAGCAGTCGGTGTCTCCTACACGAATGTCAACGCCGCTGCCGTTGGGTGGGCCAATGTTAAAAAATACGTTGGATAAAACATGCACACACACACACACACACACACAGAGATAGAGACAGGAAACACACTCGATAAGAGAGAGAGAGAGTGAGAGCGAGAGCGAAAGAGAGACAGGAGCCAGGACTCGACAGCAGCAGCCTCTGCTACTCGCTTGCAAATCAAGTGAAATGTTTGCAAATAGAATTTGTCTGTGCTTGCTCGAGTGTTTGACTGAAATCTATATACATACATACAAACGAGTACATACGAGTACTCATTCGCATGTGTGAGTGTGAGTGTGAGCACATTCAGCGAGCAGCATGCTGCCAGTGTGTGTGTGTGTGTGTGTGTGTGTACATTATGATCAGTACAAATGTGAACATAACTGCACAAATATGTACACAGCAAGTCGCTCGCTCAGCCAGCTCTCACTCCCACTTTCAGACCTACTTCCACTTCCACTTCCCCTTCCCCTTCCACTCACACTCTCTCAATCCCAGCCAGGAGCAAGGACTCGAGAGCCTGTCAGGCAAATCAGCGGGTATATTACGACAGCGTTTCGAATTTGAATATCTAGCTACATTTTCATCTTTGCACTCAGTAAAGAATCGATTTAATAATAAGCTGAAACTGCAGCGTGAATTTAATCAACTAATAAATTAAATATAAAACTAATGTACAAATTCTCAAAAAGAAAATTTGAAAATGTAAAATCTTTTAAATGAGAAATACATTCCTGAAGTTGCAGACTAGTTTAGTAAAAGTTAAACTTACAGAAAAGAATTTATCTTTATTACTATATTTTATTCAATAAGAATAAGTAAATGAAAGCAAACCATTTACATTTTCTTATTAAATAAACTTTATGAAACTAAGCAATGTACGTATTTTAATTAGCAAATGACAAAATTGAAATTTGAATCTTATTTATTTCTATCTTTATTGTATGCAAGTAACATTTCTTCCCTTGTTGTATGCAAATAAAATAAATAAATGAAATTTAACAATTCACTTATTTTTTTAAACAAAATAAGAATCTGATTTATTATATTTTCTTGAGGTAGTTTCATTAGGTTTTGGTTTATAAAGTAAGCACGTAAAAGGAGTTGTATTTAAAGTTAAAGTTAAATTTACCTTAAAACCAATGCGAATGTCTACAGTAAATACATAAATTAATATATAATAAGGTATACAAATAAATTGTTTTCTACATTTCTAGGGTATGTCGCAGTTTTGCCTCAACGCTTGATTTCTTTTTATATATTTGTGCATATTTGACTTCGCAGTCGTTTAATATAACCGAGTCGCTTGCTTTCGCTGCGTCTCCTTCGCCTTCTCACTCACAGACTGTCGCTCTGTCTCTGTCATGCTCGCTGTTTGTGAGCATATTTGTTTTCGCAGGCGTAAGGATTAATTAGCGTACAAGTGTCGCAAAAAAAGCAAAAAAAAAAGAAACGAAAAAAACACACACAGATAATAAAAGCATGCATTCAATTGCATCATTTGCCAAATGAAACTCAATTACCAGACAACTTTTTTGGATATATCATAAGGTTCTTTGCCCTCTCGACAATTTGGCACAAAGTGCAGATTATCTGCCTGCAAATTAGTCAAAGTCAACTGAATGAATCAGAGTTACACTTGCAGCTAGATATATGTGTTTATATGTGGAGATGATTAAATTTCAAGAATATTCTATCTGTGAATATCTTTTGCTATCTCTTTCAACACAATTTTATTATTGTTTAAAGTTTTTTTTATTAAAGACTTTTTATTTTCATGACCGCTTAAAATTGTAATATTTTTTCAAATGTTTCTTAAAATTTTGTTTTTGTTTTTTTTTTTTATAGAAGATTTTGTTGAATTGAACTTTTAATTAAAAATTTAAAATTTGTTATTTTATTTGAGTCAACTCTTTTTAAAAATACTTGTTCGTATACTATTTATATATAGTCCACATTAATTTATATTACTAAATAATAAATAATATGCTATAATTAAACTTTTTACTTACATTAAAATGAAAGAAACACATATTAAAACAGATTTTGAAGAGGAAAAAGCTATTAAAAAACACACACATGAAAAAATATTTTCAATAAATATAATAATCGCAAAAACACATAACATATGTATATAATTGAAACACAGCTGTTTTATTTATTTTGTTAAAAGAGTTTTTTTGAGCAAATTCCTTAAATATTTCAGCATCTTTTTAACTAGCTTTTAGTGCGTTGTTTAAATTGAGGAATGCTTTCTTTTTTGTTGCTTGATTAGCAATCAATTTGAAGTACAGTTGCCTCATTTTCTGCCCCCAAACAAGCGACCCATTATCGCAGCAAATTATAATTTTTTGTCATCATTGCTGCTGCTGATGCTGTTGATGCTGTTGCTGTTGCTGATGTTGGTTAATTGTGCCTGACAATCTTGCAAAATATGCAAACGCTTGAATTTGACATGCACACACGAAACGGTTGGTAAATAGCAGTAACAGCGACTGCCAGCATACACACACACACACGCACACATACATTCATTGCGTGTGTGTGTGTGTGTGTCAGGCGAATGCAAATTGATGCAACGCGGCAACGAGGCAAGTGCACCTGCATGCTACTGCAAACAAAACGCAGCCTGTGACAGTCCACATTGGATGCTCTCTCTCTCTTTGCTCTCCCTCTTGCTATCTCTGTTGCACACACACACAGTCTGTTGTGGTAGCCTAGTCTAGTCGAGGAAAACTGCCGAGTGGAAAACTGCATATCACAGCAACTGCAGTTTCTCGCTGCAGCGACGGCCTCAAGATGCTGCCAGGCCAGGCGAATGACTTTGAAGTGGCTGCCACTGTCGATGTTGCTGCTGCCGCTATCGCTCCCTCTCTCTCTCTCTTCGTCTCTGTGTTTCGCATATAGGGCAGGGCATTCTTAAAAATTCATTTCATTGTCCTGCATTGTCTGACGGGGCGCGACGCGGCGGGGCAAACACAGCTTTCTGCAAGAGCAGCAGCAACAGCAGCAGCAACAGCGACCGCTGCTGCAGCCGCCATCATTTCCGTTTAGAGCTGACTGCGTCCTGCAAAAAGATGCAAAGACAGCTAAGCAAACATCATCAGCACAAAGATGGCAGGCTACAGCGACGGTAACGGTGACAGTGAGTTTTGCGAGAAGGACGCAGGACGCAGGACGCAGTTGCTGTTTGCACAACGTACGACGGATATTGTGCTGCTGCTGTTGCTGCTGCTGTTAGCAAACCAGAAGGAAGGATGCCGACGAGACGTTTGCAACAGCATCACTCAAGCATTTGGACAAACAGCGAGTGAAGCGCCGGCAAAAACAAGAAAAAAATACGAAACGCTGCCCGCGGCTATAATAAGCGTGACCAGCATCAGAGAGAAAGAGTCTCACCGCCAGAGACTAAGAGTCAGGTTAATGCGCCTGCAGCCAAAATGCAGGCCTAACCCTAACACAATTTGAGGCATTCTACAAGATGTCAAGCGGCCAAGTAGCCAAGCCAGTCAAGCCAAGTGCAGCAGCAAATAGCCCCAGGACGCAGGATTTGTGTGGAGCTGTTGGGCTCAGCTGCCTAAATCACGCCAACAATAACTGTCACAAGAAATGACAAAGATAAAAAAAAGAGGAACTGAACAATTTCTAAATATTTAGCCAGCAAAATGTGGAAAAGGGAAAGGGAAATGATGTGCCAAATGAAATAAAAACCAAAACGAATTTGTCATTGTTATGCCTTTTTGGCTCATAAATTTCTCCCTGTCCTTTTTTGGCAAATATCTATGTGTGTGTGAGTGTGCCTCTAATGAGCCATGCAATGTATCTTCTTTATGTAATACATGACCTCCTGTCGGGATGTCCCGCTGTGCCATACAAATCGCATTACACGACTTTTCGACTCTGCCATTCAACTCTAATTACCCGGTAGTTGATTCTTGTTTCCTGCTGCCTGCACAGTGTTGTCCTGCCTTTGGTCTGGGCTCTGCTTTTGTTTGCGGTAACTGCATCATCTGCTGCAGTTAGGAGTTGCACCCTAACGAGGCAGGCGTTATCTGTTTGTTGTCCTATTGGAGAGACTAACAAGCAGTCAATGTTATTGCCAATTTGTCTGCACTTTCATGCTGCATTTTAACAACCTGGGCAACGACTTTCACACGCCTCAACCGAAGGTCATTTGGGGTCGTTATGGTGGGTTAGAGTTTTGGTTAATCGCATAATTAAAACATAAGTCGTTAGCAAAGCGTTTATTACGCGTATCAACGTTTTCAAAATTGAATCTATTGTTTGCCCCCGCCCCGAAAAAACAACTGTGTGCGGCTCTTGTACAAATATTTTATTAAAGCGTGCTAAATGAAAATAAGTACTACATCTGTGTGCTACAGCTAAGCAAATAGACGTTCGCGACAGTGCATAGAAAAATAGGAGCACCTCAAGCTCTGAGGTCAACCAACTCTAGCCAACTAATTGTATACTCTACACTTGTCACTCTTCAATCAACAATTTCAATTCATCATTTCGCTGATATACTCCTTCGGTGTAGAGCAGTCGTAAAGCAGACTTTGGAACAGATCTTGCTCTCGTATCACTTGCGAGTCGATAATGACTTGAGTTCCGACATGTTTCTAACTTTCCAAACAGCTTTCGATGTGGTTGTTGTGAATGTTGTCGCCTGCTATTTGCACAGTTGCTGCATTGTGTGAGACGCAGCAGCAGTATTTTTCCAAATAAATAGGGAAAAAAATAAAAGCGAAACAGAAATAACAATGTCGCATTAGGTAAACACGATCTGGCATTCGTTCCAATTTCTTGACTATCTATATGCCATAATAATAGGCAACTTCAATTGTGTTTACATAGGCCAAGCATCAAACAATTAGTATAGATCTATCTATTCTAGCTTGGCTGGCTCCTTCGACTCTGACTCTTTTTGCCTCGCGTCAAAACACACGTCAAATGTTTGTACACCTTTTCTCTCTGCCTCCTCCTCCTCCGCCGCATTCACCAAAAATACTGTAGCAAAGAACCCAAATGGCCAAGAGGAATCTAAAATAAAACTGCTGCTTCCGCACATTTCACACAATGCTCTCACAATGATCTGCTTCTGGCCCTTGGGCAATACCTGTCAGCCAAAAAAAAAAACAAGAGGAAAACTGGAGGCATGACAATGTCACGACACACACAAAACACATCCGGCCAAGTGACAAATTTCTGTAGCTACACGCCCCGAGCATCTTATGAGTTTCTGCCGACAATATACTTATAGTATTTATTGTGTTATGTCTCTGCAACAACAACAACAACGACTTGACAAAAAATTCCCCAATTTGCTTGTCATTATTACGAAATACAGCGAGTATTGTATATTACTCCGATATTTCTCAGTACTGCGTTTCCGTTCGCATCGCATCGCAATATATGAATGGAAAGTCAATGGGGGCAACACGGCGCTCACGTTTCAACGCAAAACAGTAGCGGATGCTGTATGCAAATTTCTCCATTGTGGCCCCAAAAGTGCCGCCAAAGCCTCGTCAGCATTTGGCTCTTTGGCATGCAACTCATCGGAGGCTTGGCCAAGTGCTTCTTGGCATGGCTAATGAGGCAATGGCAACGACAACGGCAACGGCAACAGCACCCATTAACTTGGTCAGCTAATTGGGGCCAAGTGGCAAAAGGAGGGGAATTGGGGCAGGGTTCGAGTCTTCAGTTTGAATAGTAAACATTTAGAAAATTAAAGACAATTTACGAGCATTTAGAAGTAGAAATATGTTAATGAACTCTTTAGGATTAAGATTAAGCAATTCCACAAACATGTTTCCAACACTTTACACAGGTTTAAATAAAGAGAATGCTTGAAGGAGAGGGAAGTTATTCAAACACATTATTTAAATGATACACTCTTCTTATATATAATACAAATTATAAATAATATTTATATTAGATAATTTATATTATACAGAACTTAAGAATAGAATTAGTAAATTTTTACTGATGAATGGAGAATACTTTTAAAGATTTATTTAGTAATCATTACAATTATCAATATTTTAATATATGGTAAACACGCATTTGTTCAATGATTGAATGTGATTCAAACATACTAAATTTTAATAAATTTATATATATTATTATACAGAACATATCATAAACAGTAAGCTGGTTTAAGCATTCATTTAGAAAGAGATCGAAATCGATTATGTCTTCAGATGTATTTAGTAATGATGAATATTCTTCTATTATATTGACTAATAATCTCTAATTAATGCCAAGATTTGTTGATTAAATCTCTGTAATTCAAACAGAAGTAATCGTTGGTATAATTAAACATATTAAATCTGATGTATAAAGTAATTTTTACATAATTTGCTAAATACACATTTTACTTTTTCGCTCTATCTGTCCATCATCATCCCTATCAATTGAAAAAAAGAACTCAATTGCATGTTGGTTATTAAACCACTGAAATTTTATCGACTTTTGTTTGGCAGATTGTTTTTGTGTTTTGTCCAAATGTTGATTAATTTTGTTGCCACAAGTCATTGAATGCACAGCATTCATAACGGTTGACAGTGCACATTGATTGCTCCACGCATGTTGCATTTACCAATTTCCAATTTCCCATTTTCCATCTCGCAATTGGCAATTTTGTGTTTGTATGTGTCTCGTGTTTGGACTGCTGTGGCTGTGGCTGCTGCTTTTCGACTTGCTATTTGTATTTGGAATAATTTTTAAAATTAATTACAGAAATATGTTAAATCTGTAAAATACATTTTATAATAATTTATTTATCGAAAGCATTTTAAAGAGTGAATGCACACAACACACACACTGGCAAAAATTAAACATTAAATGGCCATTGCCAACAACATTAACGTCCATTATTTGCACTGTTATATGGAAAGAGAGAGGGAGAGAGGAAGAGAGAGGCGAATCGAGTCGATGGCTGCTGCTGCTGCGGCCGCATGAGCCTCCAATTAGCAATAACTGTAAATGTGAAATTTGCACAAGCATAAAAAGCCTTTAGCCGCCATTTTTCATTTGTCAATTGTTGGCAAATAGACGAAAGAGACAAAGTCACAGAGAGAGAGCGAAAGAGAGGGAGACAAGTGATTTCATTGCCATTTTCATTACCACTTGCACTCACAGTGCTGAAAATTAATTTCCATTTACACATGATGTGCATCACAGCTTTAAGATAGTTGCCTCAACTACTAATACTGCCGAAACTGCTGGCAAAACAATAATATTGCAAACTGAATTCGAAACCTGCGGCCACATGTAAAATTCCATCAAAAATCGCGGCTTTCAGCAAGTGAAAACTCGCCATGAAAATTAAGTTTGCGTTAGCTGGTTTTGTAACAACAGCAACTAGAGTTCTGATAGAGCGACGCGACTTTTTCAATACACTTATAAAGGGACGAGTTTTAATTACAAATGGCAATAGTTTTGGGAAAATAAAAACTATTTCACTTACTATTATAATTTTAGCCATATTGTCTTATACTCCAACTATTTTGTATGCTTATTTACTATTAAATATTTTCTCATTTTATAATTATATTTGTGTTAAATGATCTAGGAGTATTACCTTATTATTATTATCTCAAGTTGTCTTTCATAACTAGCATACTCTGCTTTTGGCAGAGCATTGCAAGGCGCAGTATTTGACTTTTTGCAATAAGCAACCACTGGCAAGCAACTGCACCACTTTGTTACTCCCTCCCAGCTGCATCCACTTGGTCAAGTTGTTGTATTGAAGTTGGTATGCAAATATTGTACCGCCTTCCAAACAACGCTTTTGATGCTGCTGCTGCTGCTGCTTCAACAGCGACGCGGCTCAACGTCAAGCGCGTCGAAAATCAAATTTCGATTGCCAACCGTATACGCTGCGTATACGCAACGTACTTTTTGCCTCGCTTTCGCTTGCAATTCGCGCTGTTTGCACACACAATTTGGACTGTTTGTTGTTGCCCAGCGTCGAAGCAGCTTATTGTTTTCATGGGGCGTAGCTGTTACGCCCCCGCCAATGTTCGCCTTCTCCGTCTCCGTCTCCGTCACCGTCCACTGAATACAGAGAACCCCGCAGACATAGATACATACGATTTCATTATAGACGGCACCTTGGCTCTAGCGCATTTTCATTGTTAGCTGGCTGGCTGGCTGGGTGTTTGGCTGGCTGGCGATTAGTCAATATCGCTAGCTAACTCGTCGTTTATTTGCCCTGTTGCAGTAATCAGCCAGTCTCTTATTTGCCTTGGCACAAATCCTGGCCAGCCATTTGACTTTTGCCTCTGCCTGGAGGGAAATATTTGTTTAATTTGCAGTCGCTTCGTTGACTTAATAAAAATGTGACAATGAAGTCGTTTCGCCTCGACTATGAAGCGAATTAAATTCCAAACTGAACTGAACTAAACTGAACTGCACATCGAGTGCGAATGTCATCAATTTTTGGGGGGGTTTGTGAATTTTTCAAAAGTCTAAATTGCCTGGGTCATTGTTGTGTTTAGTGAGCGATGAACAGGCGACTGCCTGAAGGCTCCACAAAATGATGCCAACTAATAAAAATCGCCACACACACTATGTGCTATGTGCTGTTGTTGTTGCTGGCCAGAGAGTCAGAGTCAGTCGAGTGTGAGTTTATGGTTAAATATTTTATAATTAAAAAGCTAACACCGACTAACACCGCGCGAGGTGTGTGTGCAAACAATAAACAAACAAAATCCTTTTCAAATATTTACCGTTGGCATATAGCAGAGTCGACAGCGACGTCGACGTCAACGTCAACGTCAACGTCAGCGTTGACGTTACGTTGAAGTTAACGCTGACGTGACGTTGACGTCTGACGTTGATACATGTCAACTATGTAGTTAAAATTTAAAATTTGATTTTATTGTTTTCGACAAAAATAACAACAGCAGCAGCAGCAGCAACAATAACAGCAACAACAACAAGAATAACAGCAACAGCAACTTCGCGTATTTGCATGCCTTTGGGTCATTTAATTTTGCATAATAATTTATTTGGAATGGCTGAAAAAATTGTTTATTGTATTTTATGTTTCAATTTTTTATCAAGCCAACAGACCGAGCGACCGACTACTAACAATGGCCACGCCCCTAGTCTGTTGGCATTTAATTTCAATTGCTTTTTGTCTGCTTTTTACACACATCTTTTATTTATAACATTTGCATATGCTAGTGTTTATGCTTGTATTCGCATTCGCATGTGTGTATGTGTGAGTATGAGGCTGAAGCCTCTAACTGTTCTTGTTTTGTGTGATAGTGTTAGTGAGTTGCCAACGCGGCAAAATCCTGGCCATGTGTCACATTTCATCATCGCACAGCCACAACAAATTCCTCCACACAGAGGAGACAGAGAAAGAGTGCAAAAAGGGTCGAGTGATGAATATTAAAAAAGAAGTTTCAAAGCCGAATCCAAAAAACCAAAACACTAAAGAAAAAGCACATATAAACATATGTAAATATAGTATATGATAAGTCCGCCTAAAAAGGCTTTGCTGAGAGTGAAATTATTGTGCGCTTTTCAATGTTGGAAAATGTATGTGATTTGGGAAACTTAAGTTGATTTCCAATTCAGAGTCATACTTCGTAATGTGACAGGGCTTCAGTGTTTTTGGTGTTGCGGACAAATCGATTCCACTTGGGGCATGCCACAACAGCCTGCCACATTTGGCGTAGCGCAGCGCAGAGCAGCACCAACACAAAAGGGGCTGGCGAAATTCTAATAATTTTTGCGCACTCCAGGCACAAACCGAATCCATCATAAATCTCGGCCCAGCTCGATGACAATGCATCATCCGTGTGCAAACAAAATGCTAAATCTCTTTTAATATCCTTTATGTCCAGGATGCGCCATATGCGTGTGTGTGTAGGCTAAGGCACAGTTATGTATGTTTTCAAAGTGTGTGTGTGTGCCCAGGGCAGAATTCATTTCGGGCCTTTGTTCTGCTTTAAATTGTATTTTAAAGTCGCAAAAATATGTAACAAGTTTCATTTAAAGCACAATAAAGAGAAAATCTTAAGCAGTGCAATCAAAAAAGCAGACAGACTGTGAAGAGAAAGAAAGAAAGAGCGAACAGGAAGGAAGTGAGGCAAAAAAGTGGCAACGTTTGACGTTGTATCTACAAGATACAATAACTTGTGCCACTAGTGCTTGCCGCTGTTGCTGCTGCTGCTGCTTGAAAGTAGCCAAAAAGTACCGACAAAGTATCAGCAAACAAAGGGCCAAAAAGGAGAGCGCATAAAACAAATGAAACTCTTGTAGCAGCCGAGAAAAGCACAAGAAAATTTCAAGAAAAATATTAAGACAACAACAACAATAGAGGGGAGGAAGAAGAGGGTGGGGATGGGGTCAGGCGACCCCAAAAATGCTCAAGTGCTCATGCTTAGAGTCAGCCAATGTTGCAACTGGAACTAGAGCTGGAGCGGGAGCTTGCTGCCTGTCAAGTGTTCGCCATTTGTAATAGTTGCCAGGCTGCTTCCTGTGCCCCATCCCCGTTCCCTCCATTCCAAGTAGCTTGCCGACAAATCCGACAAGCCACGGACAGATCCCGGGGGGCAGCCTGGCTGCCAGACTATGTAATAAAATGAAATAAAAGTAAAAATCAAAATCAAAAGTAAAGTAAAATGCCAAAGGGGCAAAAAGTAACAACAGGGGAAGGGACAGTTCTCTCCCTCTCTCTCTCTTACTCTCTCTATCTCTCCCTTTCTTTCTCTCTGATCTATAGCACTGACTTTGACTGGAATAGCAGCAATTTGCTGCTGCCGGCAAATTCAACATAGTCGAATCAATTCAAAACAACTACGAATGCAATTTAATAAAATCCCGTTCACGATGCGAAATATTTCGAAGACGATGTCTGGTGGTGGTTTCGCAGCTCACGTAGCTCGTAGGTATTATTGGGTGGCTCTTTGCCTCCTTCCCTCTGCCGGTTGTATCTGTAGCTGTATCTGGTTCTCGTCCTCGTTCAGTGTTCTGTATTCTGGGTCTTGGTCTCTGCCTGGGCAAAGAGTGAAGCCAGTCAGCCCCAGCGCAAAACAATAAAGCGCGCTTGTGTACACAAGGGATATGCGCCTGTCTTTCAGCCACGTCAGACGTGTGTGCAAGTATATGTGTGCGAGTGTGTGTATGTGTGCCGCCATATTGCCAGTCTCTGCTTTCTTTTGTTTGCCGAGCGTTGTTAATTTGGCAATACCCGCTTTCAATTATCTTATAAATATGAAAATGCAGCAGCAAACGCTGCAGGCAACGCTTCAGAGTTGCTCTCTCTCTGGCTGTTAAAAAGGAGAAGGAGTTTGCCTTATGTACACATACGCGTAATGAAAAACGTTTCACTTTTATTAAAAAATACAAAAGCCAACTGCACTGTGTGCCTTACAGATCAATCAAAAAATCATGACGTCCAGATCCACTTGCAAGACGTGCGTGAAAGGAGCGACTCGGACTTGCTACGTGACTGCAACAACAGCTGAGGGTAATGAGTGCATATGCAACTGCAACTGAAACTGCAACTGCAACTGCAACTGCTACGCGTCTGTGATGCAATTGTGCGCATTACTCTTTTTCTTTCGCAACCCACACACTCGCACCTTCCTTCTAAGTAGCCAGGCTGGGGATAGGCGAGGTCGCCACTTCGTTGCGCATCTCTGGCATTGGCAAATATGTGCACAGTACAGCGCACTGATCACTGATCGCTGATCGTTCGCAGTCCCCCGACCTCTGCATCCCCTCCTCAACTCAGCGACACTATTTCAATTAGCAACTGCAATGCACGCGCTAAAATATGCAAAGTGCCTGCCACTCGCATCCGCGTCATGCCAATGATCGAGTCGCAGCCTCAGCACTTGACCCCGCCATCGTCGTCGTCTCCGTTGCCGTCGTCGTCGTCATCATCATCAACGTCTGGCACACTTTGCGCAGTGTATTGCTTATTGGGCGTGTATCTGTGTGTGTAAATATTTAACGCGAAATGCCACAGCGACAGCAGCATTGAGAAGAGTCTCAAGCTCCAAGCCCCCAGAGACACTCGCGCTTGGTATTTCGCAGCGGCGCTCCTGTAAAATGTTTAGCAACGATTTGCGCATGCGCACCCGACACTCAGCTCAGCTCAGTCCCCTTTCCATTCCCGTTACCTTAAGCAATCCCTCGATCGACGGACCGACGATCGACACCCTTTGCCACTTTACCGTGCCCATATGCCATCCTTGACATTGTTTGCCTACGAAATGCCGCAAGTTATTTGTAAGCGAACAGCGCAGAGAAAATTGCAAATTGACTAGGCCCTAGAGTCTAGGGCTTAACTTGAAAAACCTGCTCCTATTTGAGATGTCCGCCTTTAGGCCAATTGCAAACAATACTTGGATATATCTTGACAGGTTCAAATATGATAAGATGTCTGTGTGATTCACTTGACATCTGTTATAAGATAGCTGAAACGGAAATGCTTACATCTAATCTTTATGATTATAATGCAGAATAGCAAATCATCGGATATTTTTAAGCTATTAAATCATTAATTTAACTACTTGACTTAATTGTTTATCTAAAGTTAGAGAAGGTTATTAGCTGTTAATAAAGAAGTATATATTTACTTAAATTTGAAACTTTAAATAGAAGTGATGTGATGACGTTAATAATAAATAAATAAAGGAACAAGAAGGACAAATGTTTTAAATTAGAGAGGAAAAGACAATACAATATAATTTAAAGGTGTTTCCAGCTAAATAAATATGTAGAAGAAATAGACTGAGATCTAATTAGTCAGTATAAGAATCATCTTCTTAACAAATTGTATAAACTAGATAAGAATGTAGTTATTCATAGAAAGAATAGTTACTGTAAACTTGTATTTAAAATATAATTCAAAAGTTCACATTGTATTGTATTTTATCATTTTATATTATAGCTTATAATCTGTGCTTCTGCAAAAGCGTATAGCATACTTCGAGGATCCTAAAACCCATGAGAAACTTCCTTTCAATCAGTTCTTCTTTGCACTTCTTAGCGTGGTCTACAAAAGTGCAAGGCAATTAAAACTTATGCAACCTCTTATAAGTATGTTCGCTGGGTCTTATTTGCTTTGGTCGAAGAAGGCATTAGCGCGTCTCACCAAAGAGCTAAGCAGGTCGAAACCCCAGACGTAGAGTGAGACCCCAGCTGGAGCCAAAAAACAAAACTCCATCCACCATTAAAAGTCAACCGAGCGCGGCATTTTTGTAGTACAATGTGAGCACTCGCACTTCACTTGGGAGCAAGAGATGTTGTAGATGTAGTTGCTATTGTTGTTGTTGTCGCTGCTTGTTTGTGGTGATAATGATGCTCGAGCAGAGCCAATTCAACGTTAATCACGACTTTTACTTGTCTTTAATTTTTTTGGCAAATAGTAAAAAAAAAAAATAGAGAGAGAAAAACGCGGTTGAAGCCTCGCTCGCAACAACTGGGCGCGGACAGCAGGTTAAAAATCGACTTACGAACTTACGGATACATTCACAAGACATACAGATACTGGTATGTGTGTGTGTGTGAGTAAATTTTCACTGTCGTTCTTTTTGTTGTTGTCGAATTCAATTTAAAATGCACGTAGTTATGTCTGTTTGCTTAAGTTTTTGACGGATATTTTAACGATGTGAGCTCAACACAAATTCACTTTAAATGTTTTCGAGCGACAACTCGCGACGGACATGCATACATACTTACATCCATCTCTATGTGTATGTATGTATGTGTGTGTGTGTGTGTAGATGGGCGACAGCGTCGGTGACAACGTTTCGCGTTCCACGTCCCCGCCCCGCGATGAGGAACGACAACGGCAAACATGTCGAGATATTCACGTCCGAGTGATAATGAGATGCGCGCCTTTTTTTCCAGTCGCTTATTTTCGTCTTCTTCTTCAACGTCTCCTTCTTGCCCTGCCCCCCTTTCCAGTCTCCCCAACGAATACAGCTGTCGCTTCACTCTGTCGTTGTCGTCGTCGTCGTTTTGTATTTTCACTGATAAACAAGATGGAGTTACATTTTTAGGTTAATTATGTGCTAAAGCGTGGGGCAGTGCACGAAGTCTCCTTGCCAAGACAGAGAGGGAGAGATAGAGAGAGAGAAAACGCGAAGGCTGCCATCATCGTCATCATCAGCATTCGAATACTTTCAACACGTTCGAGCACTCGTATGATATCATTGACTAGGCCTACTACAATGAATCTAGTTTGCCAACAGACAGGCGTCGAAAGAGCTGATCATTAATCAAAAGTAATGCAAATATTTAACTATACTTTTATTTGATCTGTCGAATGATCGTTCAATATGCGAATTTACGAGTACTTTCCAAAGTGTTGCGTTAATTAGCTACTTAGCTATGCTTCCTCGTTAAATTTTAATTACACTTGGATAACGAAAGTCAACAGTTTAAAATTATGTTAAAGATAAATTAAACTGAATGTTTAGTTATATTGAGAGTTATTTTCAAGATAGTAAATTATAAATATGTTCCTTATACCTATTTTATGCCTTTTCGGGAATAATGTAAAAATAAAGACAATAATTTAAGTATGTAATTTGAGTTAAATTGAGAGGGGCAAGCTAGTGAAGTATAAATATTACTAACATAGAGAGATATATCTATTTTCATATTACTTTTTTTCTTCTCTTATTACTAAAATTGCTTAAAGTGAAAATTGTGCCAACTTATTTCATTATTCTTCTAGTAATATGTTCATATTAAGTTTTTATTAAACTTGGATAAGAAAAGTCACTAACTTTAATTAAAATTACAGTTGATATTAACTGAGAGTCACTTGCAAGTTAATCAAATATCTTTTCTATTACTAATATTGTCATAGTAATAGGAAACATATTTGACTCTTCTGTTGTTTTTCTTTCTTCCATTTATTACCAACTTTGACGACTAACTTACATATATGATTGTAATAGTTAAACTTTCTCATTAATTTGTAATTCAAGGTGTCTAACGAAAGTCAATAATTTAGGTTAAATGAAAATGACTTTGCAGCTTCACTTGCTTGAAAGTTAGTTAATTATAAATATATCTGATTATCTTAGTTTTTCTTCTTTTATCACTAAAATCACAGAGTGAAAACTATGTCGACTGATTTATTTGTAGTTGAACTCGAACCCATTGCTTTATTTATGATATTATAATATTAAGATAGAGTGTGTTTGTGTATGAGAGATTTGTGTAAATTTGCAACTTTGCTGGGTTTGAGTGCCCGAGGACAGCGCATTTTGTGCTAATTTATCAAAACTGGGCAAACCAGACATGGGCCAACATTCAAAATTGAAAGACGTTTGCTGATGCGGCAGGTTGTTGTCGTGTAGTCCTCGCAATACAGAGTGAGAGAGAGAAAGAGAGAGAGGGGAGTTATGCTCCCTTCTATCTATCTCTCTTTCTGGCAGCCTAACAACCTGCAAGGCTGCTGATTCATTAAATCAGGGCTGGAATATGCTTGTTGTTGTCTAGTTTATGGGCACGAGCCCCTCAAAGCAAAGGCAAAACCAGCAGCCGCAACAGCAGCAGTAGCAGCAGCAACAGCAACAGCAGCAGCGGCAGCATTGCACTATACGAAGGCTGTGCAAATATTTTATGCAAATGCCCGGCCCATCATTGCACGGAATCGCTCGGCCATGGCTACTACGGTTTGGGCCACTGAAACGAAATTAATTTGTGTTTATACATAATATGCCTGGTCCTGAGGAAACGCCCACACGGTCCCGCCCACTTGCCATGTTCTGTGTACACACACTTAAATACACATACACACACTCACACACACACTCACACACACACTCACACACACACACACACACATGCGTGTGTGTGTATGCGGATGCTGCAATGAAATTTCATTATGAATATGCCGGCCAGCATCATTATCAGAGCGGCAAAACAACGCAATGCTACACGCTGCAAAGGATATGCACACAGCCACACTGACACACACACACACACATACACACAAAGTATATGCGAACGGTATTATATGAGCTACAGTAGTTGCTGTTGGTGTTGCTGTTGCAGCTGCAGCAATGTAGATGCAGGCAACCATCCAACCGAATAGAACCAAGAGCCGCAGCCCCAGAGCCAGAGATCCCGAGAATTTGCCACTGCCACTGCTGCTGCTGCTGCTGTTGCGGTGGCTTTGGTTTTCACTGTTTGTTGTTGGCGCTGTTGTTGCGGCTGGATAGACAGCGTCCACCAGATAGACAATAATGCACATGTGTCTAAAATTGAGTTTAAATATACATACGCGAGGGTCGCCACGCATTTCAATTTAATGTCTATATACATTTATTTATTTTTCTGACTCACTAACTGACTGAATCAACAAATCACAGTCATTTATATAATTTCATCGTGCAATAAGGCTGGGTATTTTGAAAACTCATTTTCTGACTATTTAGAATCATAAATTATGGTGGCTTTCTTGACAGAGTTTAAATAAAAACTATAGTATTTTAACTAGAAGTTATCCAAGACAAAAACCAAAAAATTTAAAGTCTTAGATAATATATTTTATCTTTATTCTGAGTTTATCTATTTACTTGTTCTTTTAACTTCACCTTTTGTGATATCAAATTGATTTCAATATGCGGAAATAAAATGTTGTATTTTTATATTCTAACTATTAGATATTACATCTCATTCTGTGTTTATTTATTCACTTATTCTTTTAATCTTTAATACATTTGCATTTGCAAAATGAATAACTTTTCAAGCTTCCCTCCTACATGTGATACACATCCTTTGCATTTTGCTGAATTTATCTACATACACTCATATGAGATACTTGACCAAAATCTAAAGTTAAATATTTCGTGTTGTTGTGGCACGCACAATGCCCAGCCTAGCTCTAGAAGTATTCATATAATTTGTTGGCTTTGGCACTTAAAGTCTATGACACAAGGGTTCTCGCTTGACTCCTTCAAGTAGTACGGATGTGTGTGTGTGTAAATTTTTTGGGAAATTATGACGGCACAGCAGAAAATCGTTGATTCATACGGTTGACTCCGCAATGCAAACTCAACTGGCAGTAAATCGAGTAAACTGTTGGTGCATGCGGCTCCCCTTCAGGGAGTTGAGCCGAGTCATCAGCCCTAGGCCGTATGCATATGCAGGCGACTCGAATTGCAGCTCCAAACTCTCCTGCTGCCAAACATTATGACTCTAGGTGCAGGTTTGTGCTGCTGCTGTTGGCTGCTGCTGGCTGCTGTTGCAGTTGCTGCTGCAGTTGCTGTTGAGCAATCAATCAGCGAGCAAAAGTCAAACATTGACTTACAATCCAATCCACGGATTTAAATTGACGTATTTACCTGCCCAACGAACGGCGTAGACGTTGACAATGGACGCTGCTTCTGGCCGTGGACTCACTGACTGTTGGCTGCTGCCTGCTGCGACTTGTGTTCCCACACCTGCCCTGGCATTAAATTGGGCGACTCGCCAAATTATTGAGTTGTCGCCGTTGTCGCCTGCAGTCGACCTAATGTACCCAATGGCCTGCAGCAGCAACAACAGCAGTAGCAGCAGCAGTAAACAGCCCCAGAGTTCTCACCAAGGGGAATGGGACGGGGGGAGGTAGAGGTAGAGGTAGAGTTGGCTATAGGCCATTGGAGTGGGATGTGAGTCCGAGAACGGGCATGCTGTTTGGCCATTAAAGCTTCATATTTGTCTTTTGAATAATTCAAATTACTAATATTGATTCAAGCCACGGGTAAAAAAATGTAAACGCATTGCAAGTGAATGTGTGTGTGTGTGTGAGTACGTTGTAGAAGCTATGTTGTAGCTATTTGAGCGACATTTCAGCATTGCTATGCAACAATAACAGCAACAACAAGAACAACAATTCGCATGGAACTACGTTGACGCTGACGTTGACGTTTGGCTGATTGGCGCCCCAGTCGTATACGTAATCAACGAATGTTGACCACGTCCACCACGCACATGCATAGATGCCCCCTCCCCCTTCCCTTACCAACGCATACATACCTATGTACTACATACATATATGGCGATATATGCTTGATTGGATACGCGCGTATACGGAAAAATACCACACGGCCAACGGCCATCAAAATGGGCGTTTGTCATGCAAGTGCCTAGCTTTGGGGCCCCATTGGATCGCTTCAGGGGCTCTGGGGTTATTTCCTTTTTTTTTTTTTTGGTGCTTTGCTTTCGTTTCGTTTTGTTTTTGTTTTGGGTGTCCCTGCTGTTGCCTTATTTTTGTTTTATTGACAACGGCATTTGGGGGAGAGAGAGGCGTCGAGGGGGCTGAGCTTTTAACTAGGGTAAATAAGGTCCTCATCAAATTGTCATAAGGACTCGCAGTCCCACACACACACACACGTCACATATAGTCATGCATGCACAAGGCAGATAGACATAGTTAGTGTTGTAATAGAAATGCCGAGCAATTGTTCCACGGCACGCTAAGCAGACGCTATTCTGAAAAAGTGTATTATTTATACACTACTAAATTAGATTGGGAAATATTTTAACTACTTTATTGATCTAAATAACTTTCTATAAATTGTTCAACAACATATTTGTAAATACCAAATTTCACTATTTCTATTAAAGAGCATCAACAATTCGTGATCTCATTTATTTGTCACTGACTTGACGTAATCATTTTGGGGCTCCTAGTTTCATTTGGGTCGCCTGTCGCAGTCATTGGCCGTTGTCCTGCGGGAAAGTGCCTGATTGATGGCGCGCGATAAACAAGGCCAACTATTTTCACTGACTTCAATGTTTGTCGACTTGTTCTTAATTAAGCCAGATGGTTGGTTTGGTCGGCTTTTGTTGGACATAGCCGAAAAACCCAGTTGCCACTTACTACCATAGTTAGGTCAATAATCTGACTAAAGCACTGCAGTCAAAGCGAAAGCCATTTTGTTTCTCGTGTTAATCAGCAGCCATGCAGGACCGATAAGAGCATAAACAGATTCGAGTCATATATATGGCTATATATAGACGATTACACAGCCACAAAGTCGACCTTTTGCTCGGCTTATCTCGCTGCGTGCCCAAAGAAGAAAGAATTTGCTCTGTTCTTGTCACTGTTTGCGCTCGGCGTTGACGCCTCAGCGGCGGATGCATTCTTATTTCTGCTTAACTTATCGCTATCTCACATTAAAGGTTCCATATATAGCAGGACGGAGACCGCAGACCGATCCCGATCCCAACCGTGACTACGGCACGATCTTTCGTTATTTGCATTTATGCAGCGTCTGATTAGATAAGCGCCTGATACGAGTACGAGGCACTTGGTTGGTGCTTTGTTGCTGCTTGGTGCGTCTTCCTGTTCCCAGGTAACGCGACTCACGACGCAGATAATGCGGTAGATTCAACGTAGTAAGCGCGAGACTCACTTATCACATGCCACACAGTGCGAGAGATAAAACCCGGGGGTCTTAGCGTTTCTTTCTTGTTCACATTTATTTACAAAGTGCAATTTACAGCTTTTCCAAGAATATCAAGTGAAAATGTGCCGCTCGCTCGCAGCTCGACAAATTAATAAGCCCTGTGTAAAAACCACATTATACACAAACTAAAGCGTAGATACTTCAGCTGTGAGCACACCTTGCGATCAACTCCCCACCTAAAGCCAAATGAATTCTCACACTGGGCAATCTCGGTACTCGGCGCTTTTGCCTTTGTGGTTGTAAAGACCCCTGACTGTGGCTCTGGCTCGGAGTTCGTGGCAGGGCGTTCCCCCTGCTTTTAATGCTTTCGCAAATAGTCATCAAAAATATCCGGACTGTGGCAGACAATTTTAGACTCGCTCCACATCAAAATATTAGCAGTAAACAAATAATACCCCAAAAATATTATTCACTGTGCCATGTTCATGGCTTCGTCTCGGCTCGTTTATGGCATAAAATTTAAATAATATCTTCGTTTCTTGCATTGCGTTTTACCTTTAACAAAGCGTCAAAGTAACCGAAAGCACTCAAATTGGCAAATATTGCCAACACACGGAGAGTAACAAAAGGCTTGACCAGAGATTGGTGTGAAAAGCAAAAAGCAAAAATTCCAGGAAATGCTCTCGAACATACATCTATGTACATTGCATAGCCATTAAATGGGCTTTTAGTAATGGACACTTGAGCCATGGGAAACAAGATGGTTCAATGGGAAAAGACCGAGAAATATGACAAGAGATCGGCATTAGTTTAGAAAAGAAAGAGCCAAGCTAATGAACGATAAGATAAAAATATACCACATTAGGCAGATATTGAAGGTTTTACAATTATTTATAAAGATAGATGTTAGTACGACTAGTAGAATCAGTGATATTCAATTACAGATCTTAACATATAATAAACTTTTTCGTTTAAATATACAAATCTCTTACATTAGTATATCTTTTCTACTAACTATGCTTAACAACACCTGCCCTGATATTTATTTTTACAAGTTATTTAACTCAACTTCTAGTTCTTATTCTTTTGTTTTGTTTTATATTCCAAGGCTAATTGTAGGCGCCACATTTGCATAAATGCAGCTTCTGTGTTTGCAAGCCCTCAACAGTGGAGGAAGGAGGCAAGTTCGATTGGGAGTCATAGTCGTGCTTCGATTGTTTATTATTATCACCTACAGGTGTCGCTTCATAAACATTTTCAAACAAAACGACGATGACGATGGCGATGACGACGACGACGTCGATTGACTGCCAACAGGCTGAGGCTCAACATCGTCGACGTCGTCGTCGTCTGTATGGAATTGAACAATTGCTGCGTTCGTTTGTGCAGAGCAAATATTTTACAAATCAAGCGCTTTTCTGATTTTGTAAATGTGGGCTACCAATTTCCCTTGGCACACACACAGAGACACACACACACACACACTGGCATGAGCACATATTGACACACAACGAAAGCGCAAGTCATTGGCAATGTGGCGTGAACGTGAAGCAGCGACGCCTCCTCAAAAGATCTACATACATAAGTAAGTACTACGAGTATGAGTATGAGAATACAAAATACAACAGAAAAAAAAACAGCAAGGCGAGAAGCGGGGAACTGGGGACCATGATCCATCCGTGGCTTGTGGCACTGTGCATTGGCTGTGCAGGTCCAAAAATGGCATGCTACTAACAATATTTAACTGGAAAATATTTATTATTTACCAATTTGTTTGCTAGGCTAATAACAATAATCACAACAACAAAAACCACAGACAGACAGCGGGGCAGACAAACGGACAGAGAGACAACAATGACAACTTGATATAAAATAAAAAAGTCATTCATAGTCAAAGAAGGGTGCCCCATTTGGCGTCTCTCTCTGTTGTTCTCTCTCTTTCTCTCTCTAGCTCTTGTGACACTCAAGGACGTTGCAGCACTTTGTAAATCGAATACGAAACAATCACAAATATTCACAAGCAGCGCGCTGCATGCCACAAATGCTGTCGCTGTTGTTTTTGTTGTTGTTGTTGTTGTTGTTGTTGTTGGTGTTGTTGTTGGTGTCCAGGAGGCTGCCCCATTTCCATGTGGCATGTCCCATGCCTCCTCAGCCACGTTTTGCACTTGGCAGACAAGCGCTAGACGGCGGCTTGTGTACACTCGGCTCGGAATTTGCCTGCGACTGGGAATGCCACAGAAGCTTCAACTGACTGCGACAGGGATTGGAACTGTGACTGTGACTGCGACTGTGTGTTGTATTGGCAGTGGCTTCTCCGTATCCTTACTAAACATATACATATATATATATATACGTTATACTCTTACTGCCAGCAGGGCGCATTGTTTTTGTTTGCCTTTTTGTATTTCTATTTACTCGCAGTTTAGTTTGACTTTAAATTTATTCCCACTGACATCCTGGCCACTGACGGCAAAAGTCGAATGGCAAAAGGAATGCGTGGGCGTCGCATTCCACTTTGCACTTTCCACTTTCCACTTTCAAAACGTTCGATTTCTTGTTGATTCCGTTTTCAATTTGGTGGCACGGCCTTGCCATCGTCGTTGCCATCGTCATCATCATCATCATCATCATCATCGTCATCGTCTAACCCCACGTAGCTTGCCACTGACTGTGGCAGCCACTGCCTGGCAGTCGTCGTGCATTAGAGCTGAAGTTGTTAAGCAGCGCTAGATAAGTGCTCGAATAAACATAAATAATAAATGACATTTACTAAATAAAAATATTTGCGTTCGCATAATATTTGAGCAGCAAACTCAAACTCGACAGCTCCAGCGATTGCTCTATGGGCGCCTCTTTGGCTCTCTCTCTCTGCCTCTCTCTCTGTCACTGTGAGTGTGTGTGTGTTAGTTGTGGCACCCGGTAGCCCAACATGGCCGACACACTCACACACAGACACACACAAACGCTGATACATTTCAATGATGTCTGTGTGGACGTTGTGCTGTTTTGCTTTGGTTTTGGCTGATTTCGGAAGCAATTTTGGCACCAAACCAAACGTCGCGCTTCACGCTCAGAGTGTCTCTCCCTCTCTTTTACTACTAAAAATATATATCTAGATATATAAATAAGTGTGTGTGTGTGTACCTCTCTCTCTCTCTTTCTCTGTGTGTGTGCTTAAAAGAAGCATAAAAAAAAGAACCATCGCAAATTTGTGCTTTCACTTTCATTTGTTTGCTATAATAACAAGGCGCAAGGTAGCGCATTTGAAGAATGTATTGTGGTTCGGTACACAAATGAGAATTTAAAATACACTCTCTGTCTGTCTGTCTGTCTGTCCGTCTGTCGGACTGTGTGACTGTTTGGTTGGTTGGTGGTTGGGCGATTGTGTATTTTTGGATTTACTGTGCATTTGTTAATGGTATATTTGGCATGCAAACTCAACACTTCGAACTCATTCCCCGATCTATCCGCTGGCAACTTAATTAAATCATGAATCTTAAGAGAGAACTCAATTGAATTAAATTAAAATCTTAAAGCTATTCAACGCTAAAGAAAAAAAATTATGTGTTTGCTTTCATAACTTTTTTTTGTACTTTTCTCTTTTGAAGTTGGCCGAAGCACAGCCGATGATTATCTCTTGTCTAATTATGCAAGCTCAATTAAAAAAAAATTCAGTTTGAATACTTAATTCGGGCAAGAATGAAAAGTTGTACAAATTATCTTGAAAAATCACTCGTTGTATTTGCGCACTCAATTCAAATTATTTCAAGCAATTGCGTTTTCTTCAATTTTTCCATTTTCCTGAGACGTGCAATTAAGCGAACGGGCAATTAAAGTGCAGTTAGTTGTGGCTACGGAATTGCTAATAGATAAGACAAAGAAATTGATAAGAGACTCGAGTGGAAGGCTTAAATAAACGCTTGCGTTAAGAGCTCATGCTTAAATTGGCTTATCCTCCAGCTGGACGAAATCATTGATCCTGACAGGTTTGAGCATAAACAAATGTCATTATTTAACGACCCTCGAGATGGTTGTAGGAATAAAAAAAACATCAGCAACTGCAGCAATTTTGCTAAGCCACAACAATAAAACCATTCACAATTACAAACACAATTGAATATGAAAAGCAACAGCAACAAAAAAGCAGTTTGAGCTGCCTCAATTGTATTAACGCCGCAATAATCAAATCAAGATCATCGGACGGGTATGTGACACCTCCCCTTCCTTCCTTGCTTATCCCTTATTCCTTGCCCATTCAGAAATTGAATCAAAGCTGAGCACAGCACAAACTATTAACTGTTGAAATGGCAAAGAACCCATGAAATCCGTGAAACCCGGGCACAGTTGGATTAACATCAAAAACCTGGCAGCAAGTCGCCACCCCAGCAATCAACATTGTCGTCACCACCCGCCTTCTGCAATTCTTCGCTCTCCCCCTTCGATTGTGACCTGCTCGCTAAATTGCTCGCCCCTTGCAGTCACACAAATGAATAATGAAATGCTTATTGTCGCAATTATTTTATTGCCCTGATATCTCTAGCCTCAAAACATACACCAAAAACCAAATGACGTCGACTACAACAGCAGCAGTTGAAGCAAGGCAAGCAAGTAAGCGAGGCAAGCCAACTGCGACTGCGACGCTGCTGGCATCCCCTGTCCTTGCTCTGGTGTCCTGCTTTTCCCGCTTGCCAAAAGATTTTTGACGTGGTTTTATACACATTTAGATAGAGTATAGATTTCTGGATGGAGTATGTGCATTGAGTCAGGCAATAGGTGATGCATGTGAAATATATCACATAAGGGTATATCAAATACTTTTAAATCAATTTATTATAATAATTTTAGTAAGAAAATGCTTAGATATCTAGTAAGCAATCGGATTTAATACGAACATTATTAACTCCATACATGAACTGTGTTAAACTATACGCTGAATAAAAAAACATTTTGTAAAAGTATCTTTTTGTTTAAGTATAGAATCTCTACAATTAAAATAAAGTAGTTTAAAATCACAGTTTTGAAGCTGAAATATAAATCAACAATTTTAATTTAGATACATTTTTATATACTTTAATTTAAATACTTTTCTAAATACTACAACTTATTAGGAACTCTATAAGAAATAGAGTATACGCAAGTCGACAATCCAAGTTCATTGTTGCTGCCTTCTGATGTCTGCCCAGGACAATGCACTCCGCTCGTATTCCGAGCAGCAGCAGCGACAGCGAGAACTCGTAATCCTTGCTATTATTTGGGGTTGATTGTTTGTGAGTTGTTGTGAGTGAACGTTTTTCCATTCGAACAGTTAGGGGTTGCATATAGTATAGTACATCATAGTCATGGGGTTGCCCCGGAAGAGGCCAAAAACAACAACAATGCATTAGCACTTTAATGCGGCTAGTGAGCATAAAATGCAGAAACAAATGCGCGCCCATTTCAATTAAATGCTACATGGGGGCTACAACACTGAAAGAGAGCTCAGCATCAATAAAGCAACAATAACAACAGCAAACAGCAACAACTTTGTGAACAAGCTTCCTTGGTCTCGCCCTCTCTTTTTCTCTTTGTGGTCCTTTGCCTTTTAGCATGTGCTGGCAATTTGTTTCGAGGGTGTTGATGGGCGGTTGTTGTTTTCATTGGATTTATGTTGTTGTTATTCTAATGCTTCGCGCCAAGTGCCCAGCCAGAAAACAACCGAAAACAACCACGTCGAAATATTTCCAATCAAAAAGCAACAGTCACCACCGCAGACTGCGACTGCGAATGCGACTGACAACCTGCGTGTTAAATGCCAGCATATGTGAAAATAAGCTGTGACAAATGGCTTAATTTAGTTGTCAAACGGCGATTGTTGAACATGTTTTAACATTGTAAAAATATTGGCACATTACACAAAGATAACAGCGACCCACCTGGTGTGGGTGGCCAGTGGTAATGTTTAACGTTTTAGTTAAAGCCTCGCAACTAGTCTCGAGTAGTTGGCCAATTGACCTGCTGTTAGCATTTGGCACATATGCACTGAAATACTTTATGTTTTTTCGTCACAGCTACTTGACTTGAGGCCACAATCCTTGAGCCTTGAGCCTTGCACCTGCCGAGCGCACAGCCTTTTGATTTTTACCATTTGCATGTCTCTGCACTGTTATGCTTCGGGCCAAAAGACGCGGTAAATCAAATAAAATGAAAAATGAAAAATCTTTAACTCATTGAACATCTGGTAGCATTAGATTACTTGGGGTGGCTCAACATGATTGACATTCATTCGGCCAGCATTCTGTTCGCTTATGAATGGGCGCCCATTGTACTATAGTCTTCTACAAAAACGAAAACCATTTCAATTGGCAGCTACGGGGCAGGTACTTAAGCTGGCCTGGCGACATTGCAACCAGAACTCGAGCTGGCATTTATATTGGCATTGCAACCCGCGGCGACAGCCGCTAAGCTTCGCTCCGTGCATCGATCAATTACGCCGGATTTGCCTCCGTCTGACACTTACATGTGTTGCGGTAAGCTTTAACGCGGGGGTGCCGCCAATGTCTGTGCTCCCAGCACTTTGTCTCTGTCGCTCTTCGACTCCCTCTTCCTCTCTCTCTCGCTGTGTATTAAGTAGTTGTTGTTAGGCTTGTTCAATTGGCCAGAAAAACTGTTTGAGCACGCACTCAAACACATGACTAGAAAAGTGCATTTGGTTTTTCGGTAAATGCTCTTTTTTTCTTGTTCCGATTAGTTTTTCTTATTTTGCAATGTTTTGTTTTGGGGAATTCCGCCTGCTTGCATCTTTTTGACTTGCAATTCGGAAATACTGGATTATCCTGTTTTCTTTATTGGTTAAATGTTTTTCTTGTTGCTTAATGTTCCTCATTGTGTTGATGGCTTAGCTGTCCAAACAATTATGCTTAGGCTCTGTCCCTGTGCCATTCTCAGCTTCTTATGATTGCTGTATATTCTCATTCATAAAGCAGCCTGCCTGCCGGGCAAAAGAACCTCAATGAATTCACCTTTTTGAGCTAACGATTCATGTCTGCAGTTTATTTGAATAATGTAACAGTCATTCCTAAACAATCTTTTATTTTAATTCCTACTTTCAGAATAATAATTGTGGCATTCAATTTGAAATTTAATAAAATTGGTAATGGTATTTTTTCCTTTTTTTTTTAAAATATTTGAACATATATTTACTTATATTAATAAACCATTAATATGACATCTTAATCGAGGGAAAAATTGCTATATAAACTTAGTCATAAATAGAATCATTCAATGAATCCTTTTCAGTATTCTTTTCCCAGAAATATTTGCTAAGAATTGGGTTTCTCTATTTTCCAATAGCATCAAGAAATTTCCTTAATTTGGCAAGCAAGTATGATTAATTTTGGTTATTTTCTAAATATGCACACGTATTATTTCGATTCAAAGTTTGTGAAAACAACACTTTGCAATTGCAGCGTAGTATTATGAAAGCTATGCTAGCAAGTCAAACAATGGTCGAAATTCGTATAAAAATGCTGAATTTAGGGCAGGCGGTTTGTGTGTCAGGCTGACTGCTGCTGTCCTGTCCTGTCCTGTCCTGTACTGTCTGCAAAATGGCTGCTCTTCTAGAGCCACTTGAGCCATTTGAAGGACACACACACAGGGCACAACACATGGACCCTATCCCTACGGTCAAAACGTGAGCATTGTTTGGAACATTGCTGCTGCTTATGGTGCTTCGAATGGTGCTGCTGCTGTTGCTGTTACTGCTGTTGCTGCTGCTGCGATTGTTGCTGCTGAGCTATGCAAATCCGAAAGCCCAACAGACTGATGGGCAGGGCGAGTGCTGGGTGCTCGTCGATGGGTGTCGGGTGATGTGGGGAGAATGGCGCCCACTTGACAAATACCATTTTCGAAATTGAAAGACAAACTTTTGAGCAGTCGACGTTGTCTGGTGGAAATGGAAATGAGACACAATGTGCAGCAGGCGGAGGGAGGCGGAGGCGGAGAAGGCAACCACATCCTGCTGACGAATTTGCTGAGTGTGTTGATTTGTTGATTCGTTTCGCCTAATCGCACCACCACCATCAGAGTCAGCTTGCCAGCCAGGCAGCAGACAAACTTGTCCAGTTTGCGTATTGTCCCATGCCATGCCGGACATTGGCCCGGACTGGACTGGACGAGACCGGACTCGCCTGGCCTGGAATGTCCTGGCCTGGCCCGTACGCAAATGTGTTTGTCCTGTGCGAGGACATGTGTGTGTGTGTGTGCGGGAAAGTTTAACTCTATCTCCATCCCGTTTGCACATGTGAATGTGTGTGTGTAGTTGGAAATGTGTGGAAAATTTATTGACATTATTCAATTAATTATTGTGCAAATATTTTCACATACACAGAGGCTCGTAAGTGGCAGGGAATTTGCCATTAATTGTGAATTAGATTGCATGAATTTGTTGCCTCTCTGCTCAACTTGTTGTCGTTGATATTGTCGCTGTTGCTGTCGCTTTCAGCTGTTGTTGTTGCTATCGCTGTCATGTCATCTGTGAGTGTGTGTGTGTGGCAGCCAGATCCAGAGCATCAGTCAACCAAGCAGTCAGTCAGTCAGTCAATCAGTCAGCCAGTCTGTCGCTCTCTGGCTCATTCATTCATTTATGCAGTGAAGCGTTTTGCGCAAACATTCAAGCTCCCCAAGTTCCCCAACTGCCACATGCCACATGCCACATCTAACATCGAGCATGAGGATGAGGATGCACCAACTGCGCCATTGACCATGTCCGTTTCCGTTGCCATTGTCCTCACCGGAAGCGGAGCCCTCTACTACAACATTCGCATTCGCCCATCCTCCTTCTATGTTATCCGGTTTCTGCTGCTGCTGTTGTTGTTGATTATTTCGCATTAATTTTGGCTGCGTGTGCAAATAGATTTTGAAATTAAATTGAATTAATTTAATTTAACGAGCACGCATCGATTTAGATTTTGACTTATGCCAAATGCCAAAAACATTTTATTCCGCACTCCACATGGCCAACAATTTTATTTCTCTTCTCTGCCGCTAAATTAACTAAATTGCTTTTTAATTGAAAATATTGTATGTCAAGTGCAATTTGTGCGCGCTTTAATTAAAACTGCAAAACTAAAGTTGTCCGCAATGAATGAGCTAAATATTTATATACTACATCACATTAACTAAATGAGAAAATATTCCGTTTGAATCATGTGCAGAGCTTTTATTTGAGACTTAATTAATAGTATGTTTGTCATTTTATGCATTTGAATTGCAGCTTTTATCGCTTTTAAAATGAATGCGACAACAGGAAGGCATTATATAGATATAATAAAGTTGTGTGTTTAGAAGCAAAAGATACTATTTGATTTAAAGAAATATTCAATATTTATTTTATGACCTGCTTTTATTAGTTGCTTATTTGTAGATTATCTTTATCATTTAATAAATGAACGTTTATTAAATATCTATTATATTGCTATAACTTGCCAATAATCCTTATCGAGCTGCAGTTTGCTTAGCACATTTTTTTTGTAGTGCCCTCTTTGGACATCATCTCTGTCAATTTGTGGATATTTATATAATTATGCATGAACGCTGACATAAATATTGTTGATTGTTTTTAGGGGCGATTGGCAGACAAACATGATCCAAGTACATTTATCATATCCTAATGATTTTAGCCACACACACAACCATTCTATTCAAGTTGCCACTGTCGCTCTTTCACTCGTCTGTCAAAACACAATTTGGTTATTAGCCGCGCGTTTTTTGTTTTTTTTTTTTTTGCCGGCGTCGTCTCACATTTCATCCAATCGAATGGAGCTGCTGCTGTTGGTGCGCTGGCTGCTTGATAAAGGTGTGTTATGCGGCTTCCAATCGATAAGCGGCCTTTGTCGTTGTCGTTGTAGTTGTAGTTGTTGCCGTGCACATCAGTCACTGTCAGGGCGCAGAGCCCGTGCCCGACAACCAACCACAAATAGCCGCCCAACCACTCAACCCACCCACCTTTCTCACCCACTCGATTGTGATTAATGCGTTGCCGCTGCAGCTAAGCTTGCTGTTTTGGTCGCCCATAGGACTCAGATAGAGATACAGATCCGAAGATATGGCTGTGTGTGTGCTCTACATGCCAAAACTTATGGCAGCGGCGACTTCGACGATAAAGCCCAGTCGATTTCACACTCGAGCCCAGGCGATTTGTAATGTTTTGATTGCTGAGCACGAAAATGGCAACACACGACACAAAAGGATGGCGCGTGGCAAGTTCGTGGTCCAGTCGTGATTTTGCAGAGCACGTGCCCGCATTTTCGTAACGTAAGGTTTCATGGATTAATTTCAATTTGCAGCAGCCCAAAGATATAGACAGAGAGAGAGAGAGTTGAAGGGTGTCGAAGTGGGAGACGTTGGGCGGGTGTTAACGGGCGGCTTTGCTGCTAATTATGTGTGGAATGTTTAAGATAAACAAAACACAATGCAGCAACGTCGATGGCAACGACTGCAGCGGCAAAAAGGACAACCAAGCAAAGACGGGCACTTGTCAGCCAGAGCCGAGCAGCGATGTTGCTGCTGTTGCTGTTGCTGCTGATGTTGGCCTAATCCGTAAGTGTCGTTCACAGGCACGCAGCGGCGGCAGACGCTGATAGAGCACACACACACACACACATACACTAGCACACACACGCATACGTTGGCAGGCAGCGAGAGCGGGAACGAGATGGCAACAGAATGATTGTGGCGAGGAGTCCACAAAACGTTTTGCTGAAACTGACGACGGGCATGGGCATAATGATGTGGCGACTCTCGACATCGACGCGTCATCGACAGCTTGGGTTGGGTTTGAGTCGAGGGGTCTCTATCTCTCTCCTGTACAAAGCAGACCCCGAGCCAGCCTGTTGGTCAAAGATAACAGCAATTTATTTTCAAGTCATCATTTTAATTATCCCGTTCGCAATGTTGGCCAACCTTGCGAATGGGCGCGCCGCGCATTAAACGTGACAACAACAGCAGCAACATAACAACATAGCATACGTTCGTTGATGGCAACGGCGACGGCAGCCATTTTGCTCATTAAAATATAATATGTATTTTTTAATTTAACTGAAATGTTTGCACAAAAATTTTCTCGAAACAAAGTTGAGTTCCGTGCGTTGTCTCTCCACATTTTCCAACTCCAACTCCATTCTCCATTTGCCCCATTCGCCTGAATTTGTCTCTCTGTCTCCGCCTCTGACGCTATGCTCTGCTGTCTCTGGTTGCAGCTCAACGAGAAACCGACCAAAAAAAAACCTTTTTCGCATTTTTGCTTTTTTATTTTCCATTTTGGCTAACAAGGCCCAGACCGAGACCGAGACCAGGAACCAGGACTTTTAGTCCCCACATACACACACGACCAGAACCAGGAGCAGAAGCAGAAGCAGACCCAGATCTAGATCCAGATCCTGGCATATCCCCCGAACACAGTTGCTCCGCCTTCATGTGTTTTCATTTTACCGTTACCGGAAGCGTTCATGGGAAAGTTTCCGCTTTCATAACCGAATTTTAATTAACTTTCGAAAACCTAATTACAAAGTATTATTATAATGAAAAAGCAGTGCACAAAGCAAGCGAACAGGGGGGCAAAAGGGGCAGCACTAAAGGATGGGGATGGGGGAAGAGCAGAAGGGGCAGACACTGGCACGGATACCCAGCCAACCAAGCGAGCTCTGCCCCTGCAGCTAAATAAAAAGTGCGGTGACTACAACGATGTCGACAACGACGTCGACGACGATGGCGATGACGATGACGATGAGGTTGCCTCCGCCATTGCTACGTGCGCTGTCTTTGGCAAATGGTGGAGAGGAGACGGAGACGAAGATGGGGCTATGTGCCACTACTTCCTGTGTATCCATCCGGCATAAGCTGCCCGTTGTCGTTGCTGCTGTTACGTGAGTGCCGCAGTGGGGGGCAGAAAGGGTTGCCATTTTTATGGCAGCAGAGGCTCTTTTATGCCCCAGCTAACCAGGCAGGCAACCCTGGTTAGCTCTTGTGCACAGTGTCTCGTTTCGAAATTAAATATTCCATTAGAAAATTACTACAAGATTGTGGTTTTTAGCTGGAGCAGAAATACTTCTAGCTTAGCAGCTAATTGGATGCTTGTTCTTTGGCCCAGACTAAACTGAAATTCGCTTTTGTGGCTCCACAGCAAACTGATACAAAATGAATTATAATTTAGTACAACAATTTAAGTATATGACTTTCAAAATTGTTAAATTTAACTTAATTTCTCGCTTTAACCATCATCATCATCATAAAGCCACATGAATTTTTAATGCTCAACAAAATGTCATGACAATTTTGTGTAATTGTATTCCTGCGAGGTGGAGTCAAAAGTTCAAACTTTTTTTAATAGAATTTTATATGCAAGTATGTCGAAAAGGCCAAAGTCTCGACGAGTATGCGAAAATAATTACATATTGATCGCGTATACATGCGAAGCAGCTTTTGGCTTTTGCCTTTTATGAATAGATAGCTGACAGTCTGTCAGATCAGACAGACAGACAGAGAGACAGAGTGACTGACTGACAGATTGACTGGAGAGCTAGAGCACAACAAACCCGTGATTCCCTGCACAGAAACCCCCGGGACTCAACGTCTTCGCAGCGCGCATGTCTGGCATAAAGTGGGGGGACTTAGATATATATGAAATGTGTATGAAATTGGTGGGTGGAAAGCGGACTGGACTGGCTGGGTAGACTAGACTGGTGGTTGAAGCAACCCCAAAGCACAGATTTTCGAAAACCAGTTCAATTCAGCTGGGGTTGCTTGGGAGTAAAATGAAGAAACTTTAGCTAAAGGCTATATGGCTATAGATGTACTGGCTCGTTCTACTACTACCAGTATTCATAGTCACAATGTCAAGGAAAGCAACGAACAAATCGAAAGAAACGAAACGAAAAAAAATCGAAATTGAAGCGCCATTTTCTTCTTGTCTGGCAGACCAAACAAAGCGCTTTCCTTTTGTACTTTATCGAGCCCTATAAAACGGTATTAAAGCAACGCTCTTTGAGATACATATGAACGAGAATATATGTACATATATAGAAATGGTGACCTTCCAGGCTGCTTAATTAAAACGACAACAGCTTGTTAAACATGACCGGTGGTGCTGCTGGCACCACCAACCAACCAACCACACACAGCACCACACTACGCAGATAAGTGTAGCTGGAGTTCGCTGGCTAGGTATTTTATTTGAGAATTATAAATGAGAAAGAACCCGCGAACCAGGCACACGGGACACGAGACACGGGACAAATTGTAGATTTTTTAAATGAATCACAAAGATAACTTTACACACACACACACACATTCACATGTGTTGGATCAGTCGTGGTTGTTGTTTATATTGCATAGATAAGAAACAGATATTAGATACGAGTAGCCATAGAGGAACAGTCCTAGGTGTCATATGCGTTTATGTATATTACGTGAGAGTGTACGGGAAAAAAGCAAACAGGGACACCGACCAGAGCTAGAGGTTTCCATAGTTGGTTAGCGATTGGGATAGGTATCACCATCTATAATATAGACTGGGCCTCGACTCTCGTTTTTGTTGTGTTAGTCAGGACAGTGGTTGTTGTTGTTGTTGCCGTCGCTGTTGCTGTTTACCTTGTTGTTGCGTTGCAATTTACGAGTGCACTCCGATAAGTTTTATCAAAAAAAAAAAAAAAAAAAAAAATGGAAGGGAAAAAAGGGAAAAAAAAACTAGTGAAAAAACTGCACTCTGCATCCGAGGTGCGATAAGATAGGCACAAGAACTCTTGGAATCGCTTGATGAGTTGGGTGCAGTCCATATATACGAATGTGCATACATATACACACATACATATATATCGTACTCATAGGTGCTATCGGTCGTTCCATGTTGCTGCATTGATAGCCCAGCCCAATCAATATAGAAGTGCTTGTTGGAGGTCAGTTGTTTAAGTCAACAAAGGTAACGCATTGATTGCTTTGTCAATGGAAAGTTAAAACAATTCGTTGATATATTTTCATTTCTTTTTTTTTATATTTCAAACATTAAAATAGTCTTTTTTAATTTTTGCATGATTTATAATATTAATTTTAACTAGCTTTAGATTTTGGATTTTCATTTTATGTTTTGTTTTCGGTTGACATTTATGAATTTTAGTTTGTGTATTTTACATTGTTGTTGTTTTGTCATATTTAAACTATTTTGGGTTTCAAGTTTTTTTTTTTTGTTATTATTATTTGTTTTGTTTTGTATTAAGTTTAATCAATTAGCTTAGCTCAATGTAAAAATGCGCGTGGGTGTGTGTGTTTTTGTGATTTTGTATACGCACAATAATAAAATTAATATTAAAAATTATTGAATAATAATTGCAGTTTTTCGTTCATTGTTTTTTTTCATTTTTTTTTGCTTTATCAGTTTGTGTATTTTTTTTTGTATTCTGTTCTTTTTTGTTGATTTTATTTATGCTAATTAAATGTTAAATGCTATACAATATTTATTAATGTTGTGTAGCATACAATTTGATTAATTCTCAAGTTAGTTTAAAAATTGTTTTTGTTTTTTATCTCTTTTTTTCGTTTTTGCTTTTTTGGGCATCAAGTTTAATTTTAGCTTGCTTAGAATTAAATATACATACATATTTCTATATATATATAGAGTTCTATTTATATATATAGACTAATTATTTACAGAATGCTTAAGCCTAAGCGAATTCGTACAATAACAAAGAAAATCAATAAATTGTTGCTGTATTTGTAAAGAAATGATTCAATATAGGTTCATAAATTATACATAACGTTTACATTTTGTAAAATGTTAAATTAAAACGTGACGTTTCCTATGCATGGCCAAATTTAGTTGCTTAGTTAAATAATTTGAAGATTCTTAGGGGTCTTTTGCATTTTGTTGGATATTTAGTTTTTGGTTTTTGATCATTTGCGATTCGAATTCGATTGCCTTTGGATAAAAGGATTTTGTTTTTTTTTTGTGTTTTTTTTTCTTGTTGTTTTAGATGAACATTACACACAATCCCGCATTGCTCTCTCTTCATTTCTCTCTCTTTCTTTCTCTCGTTTCACACACATTTAAAATGCTGATTATTTGTTTTAACCGATTTGATTGTTATTGCTTACTTTGAGGATAAACAAATGGCACGGAATTTCTTGTTTCTTAATTCTTTTTTTTTTTTGTTTTGTTTTTTTTTTTTAGCAAACATAAATGTTAACAAAGATCTTTGCTTAACGGCTAACGTAATTGATTATACATTGTGGCCGTTTTTGCTGCACTTACAACTACATCACTTTTTTTCTTGAATTCCTCAACAGAACGACATCGAAAAACAAAAACAAAAGATACTCGTAAACATAAAAGGCAAAGACAAAGCAAAGACTGAGTGCTTGCAGTAGAAGAGTAAATTGAACTATTTACAAGTTGTGGAGGAGGAGGAAGCGGAGTCGGACTCTCTACCATATATAACAACTCTCTTCTAGTCGTTGTCGTATTCATAGTCGAACTCGTGGTCATACTCACGTGCTCGAGCTCAAAGGATGCGCCCAGGTGCTAAAAGCCATTGAAGAGCCGCTCGCTAATTGGCAGCCGATCAACACTGAGACTCTGATTGAGACTCTTCTGTCTCCGGCTCTGACTGCCACTGAGATTATGATTGAGGCGGCGAAGATTGTGTTCGAGTTCGATTCCGAGTCCGAGTCCGAGGTTCGGGTCCTACACAAAGCCTCGCCTTGTGCGGCTGGGCTACAGCAGATTCTGCAATGCGGCAGCGCTGTTGAATGTCAAACTGTGATTCCAGTTGCGGTAACTGGCAGCAGCCGCATATTGCTGATAGTTGTTGTAGAGCTGCTGCTGTGCCGCCTGATGCTGCTGCAGTTGCTCCTCGCTTAGGTCGCTGGTAATATTCGATGAATCCTCCTGCAGTTCCGCTGACAGTTGGCTATGCAGCAATTGCTGTTGCTGTTGCTGCTGTTGATGTTGCTGCTGCTGCTGCTGTTGCTGCTGCTGCTGTTGTTGCTGCTGCTGCTGCTGTTGCTGCTGCTGTTGTTGCACTGTGGCAGCCAGCTTTTGTGAATAGTTGACGGCCACCGCTGCTGCTGGCTTGCTGCTGGCCTTTGTGGATGCTGTTGTTGCATTTGTAGCGGATGTCAGTTGCTGCGTCGCCTGCTGCTGCTGCTGCTGTTGTTGTTGCTGCTGCTGCTGCTGCTGTTGTTGCTGCTGTTGGTGCTGTTGTTGCTGTTGCTGCAAGTGTTGCTGCTGCTGCTGCTGCTGCTGCTGAAGATGATGATGCGAGCTGCTGCCGCCGCCGCCACCGCTGCTGCTGCCGCCGCTGCCACCAAAGCGCAGCATCTGCTCCGCGCGCCCTTAAGCCAGCGGATACTGATGATGTCACAAGCTCGTGGTGCCGGCGGGCGCATGATAGCCGAGACTCTGATAGTACGAGTCCTGGCCTAAGGCAGCGTGTGAGTTGGTCAGCGGACTGAGCGCATTATAGCCAGCATACTGGCTCATATCGTACATTTTAATGTCCGCCTTGGACTCTGTGGGCAGCAGGCGATTGATGGAGAACGGATGGCTGGAAGGCGTATAGCCGGATGGCTCCTGTTTCAGTGGATGCATCGACGAATGATAGTCGCTGATCAGCGACGGATGGCACCGATTCGCCATCATCGCCGACAGCTCCTCCTGCTGCAGCTGATGGTGCTGATGATGATGATGCGTGGGCACATGCTGCGGCTGCTGCCCCAGACACAACTCGGCATTCGCATGCAGCATCGCCAGCGCCTCGGCATCCTTGCTGTGTGCGGCGCTCAACACATTGACACCAGCCAGTGGCACGCCTCCAACGCCACCGCCGCCCGCCTCCTTGTGATGCTGATGATGCTCCAGGCGACTCGTGTGATGATGATGGTGCATGTGATGCGAATCCTCGTGATCCTTCTTGCCCGGACTGGTTGCCTCCAAACTGCTGTGCGACGGACTCTTGTGCAGCTGCCTGATGGCCTCCTTCTTCTCGTCCTTGAAGCGTTTCTGTCGCCGCAGATAGCAGCCGTTCTCAAACATATTGCCCGAATCCGGATGCAGTGTCCAAAACGAACCTTTGCCCGGCTTGTCCGGTGTGCGCGGAATCTTAACGAAGCAATCGTTGAAGCTCAGTGAATGGCGTATGGAGTTCTGCCAGCGCTGCTGATTCTGCCGATAGAAGGGAAACAGATCCATGATGAACTGATAGATCTCCGAGAGCGTGAGCATGCGTGTCGGATTGTTCTGTATGGCCATGGTGATCAGCGAAATGTAACTGTATGGCGGCTTGGCATGCGTGTAGCTGCGTCTGTATGTTGTTGGTTTGTCAACGCCCCGACGTCCCAGCGAATTCGGTGATCCCGTCTCCATATCACGCGGTCCTGCTGGCATTGCAGCATAGCTGCCACCCAAACCCGCTGCGGACATGCTCGCTGCCGACATGGCCATGCAGCCACCCATGTTGCCCAGCGGCGAACCCATGCTCGCATAGCTCATCGAGCTGGGCGTCATGCAGTTGCCGCCCATCGAATTCATGGCGGCCGCTGCGCCCATGCTGCCACTCATGCTGGCCACGGCGGCGGCCGAGTCGAGCACGCTGGAGCCAAAGGTGGCGGCGGCCTGTGGCGACACCGATGACATGCCACCGACTGTGAGACCCATGCTGTTCATGGTGTATGCGGAGCGCGCCAACGGACTCATGCTGCCGCCATTCGATGTGGGATTCGGGTTGTTGTTGCTTGTGGGTACCGCACCACCGCCGCCACCGCCACCGCCGCTGGGTGGTGCACCGCCAGCGGTGGACATGCTGACCGGCGCACTACTGGGCGGCGGCTCCGCGTAGAGCTTTTGCATTATATCTATGGTGGTCTGGTGGGGACTCCCCTTGAGAAAGCTGTTCAATAGTTGCGCCGTTATGTTGCCGGCTTTTTCAACGCGTTGCGTTCGAAATGGATGCAGAAAAATTCACAACGCGCTCCAACGACGCGTTCGAATGTTTGAAGACAAATGAAAAACACAAACCGAAAAACTTGTTTTGTTTTTGTTTTCTTTTTTTTTGTTTCGTTAACAATATGTTTTAGTTGTTATTGTTGTTGTTGATATTGTTATTCAATGCACTGTCACTGCGTTAATTAATTTAAATATTTGTTGCATTTTTGTGCACTGCACTTGTCACTTGTTGTTGCTGATTTGCTGCTGCAAGTTCTATTCTTTAAGCAATCGCTGATGTTGCTGTTGTTGGTTGCTCTTGGCTGCTGTTGCTGTTGTTGCTGCTGCTGTTGCTGCTTGGCATTTGTTTGTGCACTTGTCGCTCCTCTTGAAGCTAAACACTTTGATTAATTTATTTGTGTGCGCCGCTGATGCCTTGTGCAAATTTGGAAATAAAATAACGTGGCAAATATGACTCTATTTTAATGCGCGCCGCGCCGCAACGAACCGACGCACGAACGTGAATTGTTAGCTTGCTTTTGGCCACTGAGTCTGAGTCTGAGGTTTTGCTGTAGTTGCTGCTGCTGCTGCTTTTACTGCTACAACTGGAGGCTGCTGCTGCTGCTGTTATTGCCGCTGCTGTTGCCGTAAACGTTGCCGCTGACGTTGCTGTTGATGTTGCTGTTGCCGTTGCTGTTGCTGGTCCGCTCGAGTGTCTCTTTGGCTTGAGCTCTTGAATGTGACTGTTTGCAGAGGGGAACGCTTGTCTACTATTTGGCTTGCGCTTGCTGCCAACAAATATTGTTCGAGCCGCGCTCAAGTGCCGCCGACAACGACGACGACGACGATGACGATGACAGCGACAGAGACAGAGACGCCGGCAGCAGCAGCGTCAGACGTCAGATACAGCGCCGACTCGTTCTCGCACACATTGTGCCTTTCAGCCTCTTCTATGTTCGTCTCACACTCGCACACGCACACACAGCAACAGCAACTTCTGCTGCCGCTGCTGCTGGCACACACGATTAACCACCGGTTGTGAGGTCTTTTGCCAATGACAGGCTTCGGTTCTCTTACGTACACAGCGCTGGCAGCGCAAGCGCATTGGCCAACGGCCTCTTGTATCAACAGAGCAGCGCCTGGTTGCCAAGACAACAAATGGGCGGAGCCAAAATAATAATGTGCGAGCGAGCAACGCCCTCTGTCTCAGTGGAGCAGCTGCCACACACACACACACACACTGCGTAGTTATCAATGTAGTTGTGTGTCTACTGAGCGCCCTAATACCTCGTGTATTGCTGTTGCTGGTTGTCGTTGTGTGAGCGACGCCATGTTACAGTTAACGATTTTCTCTAATGCGATCAATAATCGCTCGCTCCCGCTTACACTCCAGCCAGGAGGCCCCAGCCCTGCTCTATTCTACTCTGTGCTGCTCTGCTCTGTGCTGCTCTCTGTTCAGCTCAACTCAACTCAACTCAGCTCAGCTCAGCTGAGCAACGTTGCCTAGCCCAGTCGGCTGAGACGCTATGTTTAGTCAGAGAATGTCGACGCGTTATTTTGTTTTTTTTTTCGATTTTGGTTTTTTTTTTGACAAAAACAAAAAGAATGTTGTGCTCCAAAGAAGCAAGACATTAATAATACGAGACGAGTTTGTATGTGTGCCTATGTGTGTGTGCGCATGTATGTTGTCTGTGTGTGTGAGTGTGTGTGGTATGTTTTATTTTCTTCCTTCTTTTTTTAAAGCTTGCACATTTGAGGTTAAGGTACGCCAATGTCACACTCATTCATTCACATTCGTAGCGAGGCGTCGCGAGCAACATCAGCAGCAGCAGCAACAGCAGCAGCCGCCAGCAACAGCAATAGCAACCAACAGCAGCAGCAGCAACTGTCAGCAGCCGCAGAGCAGCGGCATCTTTCGTTTTTTGGCAAGTCATTGCGAAAGTGACCCAGTTCTGGCTGCGTCGTCATCATATCATCCTTCTTCAGCCTCTACCTGGCCATGCATTTCATTGATGCAAAAAGTGCACGCGTGCACATGGAATAATACAATACACATAAATACTTCCTGAACCTCAGTCGACGACCACCGACCACCGACCATTTATGGTCGTCATTTTGGATAAAACGCATTTTAATTTCGGTTATAAAAACTTTTGAGCAATTTTCGCTTGACGCCTTTCATTGTGCATTCCGTTCCGTTTAACCCTTTCGCTGTTTTTAAAAGTGTCTTTCTCCTCAGTGAATGTATTACTCATGTGTTTGTGCGTATCTCTGACTGTGTGTGTGTGTGTGTGTATGTGTGTGTTTGTACTCACTCATCACGGCCATAACTGTTTTATGACCACGGCAATTTGCGTCCCTCATTGTAGAGTTTTTCATTGAAAAATTTGAACTGAATTATATGTTACCTGAAATAGAGAAAAACGCACGGAAAATCCATATTGAATTCACTAAACGTTTTACATTCATGAAAGCCCACAAATTAGTTGTGTGCATTTGTCTGGCCGCTGGCATTAATGGCAATTGTCATATCATATCGCATTGCTGTCATATCAACCTGCTTAGAGCATTCAAATGAGCTTAGCTAGGCCTAGAACATGTCTCATGATAACTAACATACTCGTATGTGACACTGATTATTATAGAATATAGTTTTTTTTTTCTAAGAACAGTTTACTATAAAATGAAGATCTCCTTATAAAGACGATCGTTATGATTTATAGCTACTTTGATTATTAATTTTGTAAAGAGAGTCAAGGTTTTTTCGAGTTCAAAATGTAAATATTAGAACAATCCATTCATCTATTACAGCTACTCAACAATTAGTTGAGTCTATCTCTATCTCTCTTTTTAGATATGATGTGAACTGAAAAAAAAAAGACACTTTGTACTTTGCCGAACCATTAAAGTGTGCGTTTTATAAAATCAAATAAATAATTAAGCATGCAAATACAATTTGAGAACTTGAGTACAACATAGTACTAAATATAGTATTTAAAGTATGGCTCTGTTTATGTGCAGAACCAACAGAGCACAGCAGTCGCCTCTTGTTGTACTACTTGTACATCTAAGTTAATATGTACTATTTATATCATCTTTTAGGCACACAAAGATACACGTTCTTCAATGCAGACTCAACTCGAATGTTGCTCGCGCTCTTTTGTGTGCAGTTCTAATAATGTGCTTAAATATTTAATATTTTTATTGTATTTCCCAGTGTCTCATTAATGTTGTTGGGGGCAACAACTCGCAATGTTGATGACGTAGAGCAAATACTCGTAGTACTCATAGTATTCATAGTAACTGGCAGTCAAAAAAAAAAAAAAAAAACTGAATGCGAGTATTTATTTACCTTTTAGTAATTTATCTATTTATTTATTTGCTTTTAAAGCGCGCCACTTTCGGGTCGGGTCAGTTATGTTAGGTTGAGTTCAGTTCAGTTCAGTTCAGTTCAGTCCAATATGGATTGGAGTCGCATTCATGTTCGGCTCTGGGGCTCGGCTTCGATTCAGATTCGGATTCGGTTTCGTTTTCGGTTTTGTTGTCTATCGCGGTGTTCGAGCCTCTAAGCCATGTTCAAACTTTTTAATTAGTTTCAATTGTTGACGCGCGCCCACGCAGCCAATAGATAGACAGACGTTTGTATTTATGTAAAATATTTATTTTATTTCTACTCGTTTTTAGTTCTTTTTTCATTGTGTGTGTGTGTGTGTGTTTGTTTGTAATGCTTTAAAATGTCGTGTTTTGTTTGTTTTAAGCATTTGCCCCGCGCATGCGTTGTGTGGCAGTGACTTTACAAAAATGTCCATTTTGACCAACTTTTCACAGATAAATGAAGTTTGGCTACTGTTTTGGATCTGTCTGCATCATCTGCATGCGATTGTGTGTGTGTGTGTGTGTGTGTATCAATATGAAATGTACAATATTTATTTTTATTTTTATTATTGGTTATTGCTGATTTATTTGTTTGTTTAATATTTTCACACAAATTAAAATACTTTGCCGACTCGTTGGCTACGCCACGTAAAAATCAACAATGACGCTAAAGCTGTTGCTCCCTCTTTGTCTCTCTTTCTCTTTCTCTCGCTCTCACTATCTCTCTTTGTCTCCCACACTCTCTCTCTCCCTCTCTCGCTGTCTCTCTCGCTCTCAATTTGATTTTTTAACTTAACCCAATTATCGCAGCTCATTAGTGAGTATTTAATTGTTTGGCAAATTTCAAAAAGCAAAAGATGTGCTCAATGTTCTAATGTGTCAGGCAAACAAATCGATGCCACACAATTTTAGAGTTGTGTGTTTCTGTTTATTCTGCATTAAGGTTATAATCCGCACACACGTGTCTTGCTTTTAATACCCTGTACTCTATGGATATTGGGTGTGTTTAATCATCATTTATCATTCATTATTTTAAAGCTGAGTAAAAAGTATATCCTCCAATACAGAGTATTATCTAGTTATTCATTCTCAAACTGTGTTTCACACTTGTTACTTTCAGCCAGTCGGAAAAACTAAACAAAATTAGCTAATAAATTGTGCACACATTGTGAATTTATTTATAAATTTATGAATTTCTGTCAAAGAATGATTAAAGCCAACTGCAGTCTCCAAATAAAATGTGTTGCTAGTGACTTAACTACTAATTATCTCATCTCTCTTTGATATCTATTTGCCAAAATGTGATTTGCGTCACACTGCGAACCAGTTTTAGTTTTATTCTTTGATGCTCATCTTTTTTTTTGGGGACAGTTAACACGATTAGGCAATTTATTGAAGTTTAATTAGAACTATGTTTAAGTAATTGTTAGTAACAGTTTTTCGAGCATATTTGCGCAGTTTAAGAAAACAAAAAAATTAGAATTATATTGATTCTTTTCATTAGTTTTAGTTTTCATCTTTAATTTCGGGAGACAACTATTTTATTTAAATTTAAGTATACAATTTAAGTTGAACTGTGTTTAAGTAGCCAAAAGATTTTGAGGATGGTTAGCTGAGCTTACGAAAATAAAAGTACTAGAATTAAATTAAAGGGATAATACTGATAATGAGATTCTTGTCGTTAGTTTTATTTTTTTTTCGAGGACAGATATTTAGTTTAAAATTTTAAATAGAACTAAGCTGCTAGCCAATGGTTTTGACGGACGCCTTACTTAATTTATAATTTGCAAGATATTATAATTTAAATTCAGAAACAGAATGTTGATAATGAGATATTTATAGCCCGCTGCTTATAGCAAATGCATGTAACAGGCAGATGGAGCCATCTCCGACCCTATAAAGTATATACGATATATTCTTCATCAGAGTATAAGAAAAAAAGCAATTATTATTTTCCAAAAGCACTTCTGGCATATTTTGTACTCCGCGGTATTTTTTCAGAGTATAAATTTGGTACATTTTAAGAATAATAAAGCAATATTTTGCTTTTGTTAGAAATAAGTAGCAAGTATCTCACAGTCGAGCACACTCGATTGTAGCTTTCTTACTTGCTTTCGTCAGTTTAAGTTTTATTCTTTGTCTATCTTTTTTTGGGAATCAGCTCAAGAATTAAAAGTTGAGTTTAAGAAGATGCTAGGAAAAAGATTTAGTGAATTTATTTGCTGAGTTTAAGAAATTGAGAATATTATAATTAAATTGCATTAACTCAATAAAGAAAAGACATTCTTCTCGCTATCCTTAGGAGTTAACGATTTGGTGAAACTGTTTGCTGAAGTTAAGAAATTAAGAATATTATAATCAAATTGCATTAACTCAATACTGATAAGACATTCTTCTCGCTATCCTGGCATACGTCTTTTTTCACATACCTATCTAGCACTGACAGGAGTTTAAAACCGAGCAATTTGTTGTTTGTTGTTGATGTCTCGGGTCTGAGCGTATCTGTTGCGTGTGTCGTAATGAGCACAGCCATAAAAGCGTCTTTTGTTTTACGACCGCACTGAACGCGTGTTTGCTCTACACAACAATGCCAATTTTATGACTGCCTGGTCTGGAGTTCGCAGAGTCCGGACACACAGAACAGCATCCCGACGAACTCAAACTCAGACAACAATAGCGCTGAGGTGACAGCAAAACTAGAGCACTAGAGGTAGAGGTTGAATCATTTGCAAGCTGCGACTGCGACTACGACTGCGATGAATATTGCCGATGTTTGCACTTCGCTCTGGCTTGATTTCGCTGTTGGGAACGGGGTCGCCATCGCGCATTAATTAGAGCACGCAATGGTCAGCGGGTAGAGGGCAGCGGGCAGCGGGCAGCGGGCAACGAGCGGCGGCGGTTACTTTCTTTTAGCCGTAAAGCGTAGTTGCTGCTGCTGCCGATGTTGGTGCTGCTGCTGCTGCTGGCCTGGCGGCTCTTATCTAAATTAGGATGTTGTTTGTTTGCGCCTGTGTCTACGAGTCGCCTGCACTATTTGCGTAGGTGTTTCATTTCCGTTTCACAATTTATCTGGCGAGTGTTTGCACGCAAGCAGCGGCGCGTACTCGTCTTACCTTTATTCTCATTCTCATTTTTTCGTATTTTTATTTTTATTTTCGTTCTCATTCCCTATTTATATTTTTTTTTGTATTCACTCATTTTTATTTTTACCTTTTTTCACGACGACGCGTCGTCAGCTTCTAGTTGATTTTCAGATTTTTCCACTTTCCACTTTCACATGTGATTTTCTTTGTTGTCTTATCAATTTTGGCGCGTTGTCGTCAGTCATGACATTGCCATGAATCACGTTTCGTACATGGAAATGCATTTGCAAGACCCTCGAGACGCGACTAGAACTGCATTGCAGACGCCATCAATCGGCTTTGATAAGCGCCTTCGCCTTCATTCCTTTTTTTTCTTTTGCTTTTATTTTTTGGGGTGCGTGGCTTATCAGAAAGCCGACGCGACTACGACATTCAAATCGCATAAATCACAGCCTAGTCGCAGTTTTTGCCTTATGATTTCCCCATTTTATCTATTTGCTGCGGTTGGCCATAAAGTTTTTATCTTTGTGCAAACACTGAAAGCAACGCTTTAAGACCCATCCGACCTTATTTCATACATATATACATAAGTATGTAGATATACTTTTTTTTCTTTTTTGAATAACGAGAACGGAGTTGATATAATTTTTAATTAAAAAACATGCTACGCTCTCTAGTCGGGTCAGGGACTCGTCTGCATATTGCTCCAATTCCATTTTTATGGCATTATTAATACTACTTAATACCACCACAATCCGTGACATATTTTGTTGTGTAAATCTTGAGATTCTTCTGAAATGTTTCCTATTAAGAAATTGGTATTAATTAAGCGATGACTGAACTATTCTGTAATATTTTTTAAATAATTAGCTATGATTTAGAACCGGTTTGCTTACACTTTTCCATCTCTGAAATTTACACACCTTCCCCAAACAATAGAAGAAGCAACGACAGCAAATCTCCAGAGATTGTCCAAACTGATCATGCGAAAGAATTTGTTGTTCAATTCTTTTACGAACGTCAGTTTTTCTCTCAGCATCAGACGCAGGTTGTGTTGTTGTTAAAGATACCCTGCAAGAAAATGGATAACAAGCAATGTTTGCTATTGGAAAGTAATCCTCTTTTTAATCTTTGTAAACAAAATTTACTTTACTGATTGAAGATTTTTATATATATTATGTCTCTAATCTCTGGCAATCTTTAATCTAGGGTATTTTTCTAGTCGAGTAGCAAAGTCATGTACTATCGTTCTGCGTTTCCCTTAAAAATGTTCATGCAACTTAGCATATGTCTGTTAATTATTTATTCGTTGCCTGAAAAATTAACTTTCGGGTTGAGCACGACGACAACAAGAGTGCTGCCAGTTTCAGTTGTTATTCCTATCGAAAAGCGACGCCTAGACGAGCGGACCCTATTCCCAAATGCCAACGACTATCCGTAGCGGCAACAACGTCAGCGGCAACGGCAGCTCGAAAGCTGTCAAATTGTCGAAAAGTTTTTTTTTTCTGTCTTCTGTATTTTATCGTGCTTCATGTTATTGAGTGGCCTTGTTCACATTCACACGGCGCGGCGCAGCGCAGCGCGAGATACAGGGAAAGATACATTTGTATCTACACATGTAGGCGCTGATATAAACAATTCAATTAATTGTTGTAGACCAAAAATTTTGTCACCGCGTAGCTTTTGGGGGGGGCAGGCGTTAGATTTTGTTGTTGTTGCTGTTGTTGTTGTTGGGGCGTTGGGTTTTCGGTAGTTATTGATTTACAAGCGTGCACTATCAGAGGCTATCAGAGTGTGTTGTCCACTTGGGCCCGTCGACTTATCGCAATGCGTTGTGATTTTTGGAGTGTCGAAACGCCTAAGCAAATATGATTAAAGTTCTGTTTGCTCTGGTCGTCCGATTGGGTCTTAATTACTTCCGAAAACAATGACCAATATTCGTAGATAGAGAGCGAGCGATTGAGCTTTAACTAATTGATAATGCAGCACAAAGCAACAAACAACCAGAGAGAATGAGAGTGAATATAAACACAAATAAATCAAATCAAATAATTGATGATTTTCTATGCATATGATTTTAAATCTAAATCTGTATCTGTGTACGATTTGGACTTGGGATTTTGGATGTGTTGATGTGGGTAACAGGAACAGGTTTGGGGCTATCATTCATAAACTTTTGACTGGCTGACACGCAAATTAGCTCTTGAGCCAACGCGCAGACAGCATGTTGAGCGTGTTGAGCGTGCAGAGAGCAATGTGGCTGAAGAGCCACAGAGACTCTGGAGACTCTGAAGAGCAGAGATACTGAAAACAAAAACTGAAACAGACCCACAGACACAGACAGCCGGACCCATGCACCGGCAACTAGCAACTGCCAACTGCTAGCTATAAGGGACTGAGCCCATTTGCTTGGGGCTGTTGATCATCATCATCATCGTCGTGATGACTGTGTAAAAACCAAAAAAAAAAAAGAAAAAAAAAGCGCAGCTACAAACTGGCACACAACTTTAGATGCTTGAGATGTGTTGGCCGTTTGTGTTAATCCCATCAAGCACACAGCATATTATGAAGTAGCAACAACAACAGAAACAACAACAACAATGAGAAACAACAGCAGCAGCAGCAACAGCAGCTTAGAAACTGGAGCTGCATGCGATGAGGATGAGTGTGCTCGTGTGCTCCAATGGAGGCTCCATCTCCATCTCCAGCTCCAGCTCCATCTCCATCTCTACATCAACGGCACAAGTGACATAAGTGGCGCTTACATGACGATGCGTGCACAGCCAACGAGCAACACAGCCTCAGTGAGCTGCTCTACAGCTCTACACCTTCAGCTACAGCTTCAGCTTCAGTTTCAGCATCCAAAGTTCCATCTCCAATTCAGTCCGCTGTCTGCATCAGCATCAGCATCAGCTTTATCTTCATCATTTTGTAAAAGTCATCATGGAGAAGAGAAGAGAAGTCTAAGACGCCTGATAAGAATGTGTTAGCAGCCATGGAGTTGTTAAAAGCAGCGCCGCAAGGTGCAGCACTTCTGCATCGTGTGTGGTCCTCAGCTTTGATAAGGAAATTTTTGTATTATTTTTTTTTTTTTTTTGGGAGGAGGCTGTCGACACACGTGGTATCCATCTGGTTCTGGTTCTGGTTTCGGGACTGCAACCTGGCAACATTCGGAGCTCTCCTGGTTGGCCATACGCATAACGTGACGTGAGCCTGACGCGGACGTGGACGCGAACGCGAACGCTGACGCGCCAAGTGTCATTGAGAATGGCAAGTCATTGGCATTTCAACTGGACATGCGGCACCCTTGTTAGTCGCTGTCGTAGCCGTCGTCGTCGTTGTCGTCGCCTCGCAACATCCTTCGACGCATAACGGCAAGCGGTGAGCGGCTCCTTTCCTGTCGACTGGACTTGGGATTGGGAATGCGACTGGGACTGGAACTGGGAATGCGACGATGACGCAGCACACACACTGCGTTAATTTAATAATGGCCAAAATAATACACAAAATTCAAGTTGGCTTTTACCATAATTTGGTGCAATATGAAACATGACAGTTGCTGCTTATTTGGAGGTGTGTTTGTTGTCCATTTCGATGTTGTTGTTGGTGTCTATTTGTAATTGTTACACTTGGTTGCACCAAAGTCAAAGTTACAAAGTCAATGACATTGATCAAACAGAAATCCAACGAAAAATGAAAGTGAAATTCAATCAATAAAATGCGACTAGAACTCTAGGTGGAAAATCTTAAAGCTGGCAGTGTATAATGAAAGTTCTTTCGAAAGAAAACAAAAAGCGTGCACGACTGCTAGCTACCCGGTATTATTCTAAACATTTACCAAATTAATATGTCAAAAAATACTAAAATATATATAAATGTATATAACATTATATAAAATAAAGTAATAATACAAATATTATATAACATAATATTTGCTAAAATATAATAATAAAAAAAGTATAAATTACAAAATTTGTATTCTATTAATAAATCTAAAGGTTTATAAATAAATATTCTATGTGGAACATTGACATCAATTAAATGGTTAATGTTATTGAACTCGTTTTGGGTTTGGCTGCTCGTAGATTGTTCTAAGATCTAACTCGTTTGAGATAGGCCAAGATTTGTGGCTGAGGTGATAACAAAGTTAAGACTGCCTCATTGGCAAGGTTTTCACATGGTAAATTTGTGGGCTTCTCTTTTATTATTGGTAGCCGCATTAATTTGCTAGACAAACAAAGTTTCCCAGGCAATAGTCCATAAATAGTTTGCACTGCTCAGCTACTGCAGTCTCTCCAGACATCCATCCAAAACCGCCGACAAGTTACTATATGGTAGTATATGAATATGGTGTGAAGTTCTTGTGAATCACTCGCTTTGCTTTTGCTGGGACGCGGTATGAAATCAAAGAGACGCATGTTGGCCTGAACGGGCGGCCAAAAACATCATAAAAATGTGTGTATCGCATATCTCGATGGAGTGGAGTGAAGTTCATTGATTTCTCTTGCTGGACATTGGGCAACTCAATCAAAAAAATAAAAAAAAGAAAGAACTGAAAAAAAGAGAAAAAAGTTGGAAACGCGCACCGCGGTGGCACTCTATTAGCACCTTTAAAGCACAATTTACAACAAACATTTACAACTGTCAATTGGCAACAAAGCAACGGCTAAGAATTAAGGATACAGGTCAAACAAAGGCACCGCCGACGACGTCGACGACGATGACGATGAAGTTGATGTTGCTGTTGTTCTCTTGACTGTCGGCTGTTGATTTTTAGGGAGCTGCTGATGAATTGCATGCAATTTGTTAGCATTAAACAACAAACTAATTTTCAAACTGACGCGATGAGAACATATTCTATATATGTGTGTATCATACGTATGTATGTATGCATGAGTGCTTGTGTATATGTGTGTGTGTGTGGTGCAGTCTGAAGACGAAATTAATAAAAATTTCACTTGAATTGACAAAGTGGCCGAACGCCGTGACGTTCAACTGACGACAAGTGCCACTTGACAAGCTGCCGAACTTGAATATTTTTTATATTTTACAATACTCGCACAATATTTCATTGTTATATAGAAGCTGCTGACTTCTCCGACTCTTACCTGGCTGCTCTGTCTCTCTGTCTGTCTCTCGGTCTGTCTGTCTTTCTGTCAGTGAGTCGATCAGTCTGCTAACCTCGTCACAGCTGGCGATTAATCTTGACATTGAGACGACGACAACAATGCTCCGAACTCGAGTAATATGGCATAGATATATATACATCTACTCACCTGTATTATGAGTATTGTATCTATAATATATTCGTTTAATTGTTGTCAATCAATAATTTAGCTATACACCACGATGGACATTAAAGGACGTTCTCACAGTTTAACCCAACACAATTGCGTGTCTATCTGAGATCCCTATCATTGAGAATCACGTGCAGCGCACGCGGCCGTTACAAGTGATCAAGTGGCAGGATATTGTTTGCCAGGTCCTTACGTACGACAAGTGCAGCTCATCGTCATCATCATCATCATCAACATCATCCACATTTGAGCCACAACTACTTTAATTACACATTTGGCTTACGGGCACACTTCACAAAAGTACACCAAGCTACAGGGTTGAAGATTGCATCATTATATATTTCATATTCTTAATTGTTTTTGAAGTGTATTTTATAATAATAATGATATGTCAGCATACTCCTTTTAAAAATAATTTTAGAAAATGATTTGTCGACTAAGAATACACTTTAGTTAGTAGTAGGCGAAAATGTCGCGTGAGAAACTTTTTGCATAAAGTAAAAAAAAACATATGCCAAAAAATGTTTTTTTTTACTTTGAATAAAGATGAATATTATAGCACATGATCAGATCTTTAATTTGAGCTGAAATTGATGTTGAAATTATTTTTCTGTTTTAAAATAAAATATAAAATTTATTTATTCTATTGTAAAATCAAACTTAGTTCTACATGTAATTCTAATCCAAAAGTATAGAAATAAAATTACGATATGCTTATTCTTATGTTTTTAACACTATAAATATTATCGCCGACGACATTTTCGCTAGAGAAATATGTGATGATATGGTACAATTTTGTGGTTAAGATTTTTTATAATAAACATACGAAAAATATATACGAAAAATAAAATAAATAAAATTCAATATTTTGTTCCTTACTTTATTTTCGTAGAAAGTAAAAAACTTAATTTATAAAGGGCATTCACAACTAAGGGTTTCTTTTAGCCAATACCTTAAAGAAAGAAAATCTTCTAAAATTCATCAAGTATATTTTAGGCGTTTGCTCCAAAAAGTATGCAGCAACTTCACATAAGCATTAACATTGTTTTATTCATTAGTGACATAAATTAAGTATAAACCTTATAAGTAGTGTAGTTTGCGATTAATAACTGTAGCAAGCCGGCGGCGTGGCAGCCTAAATAAGTGGGAAGGGGGAGCATCAGCGGTTCGGGGGCGTGTCGTTCTCCAATTGTGATGCGAAACGTGTTCACAAGTGTGTGCGTGTGAGTGTGTGTGTGCGTGTAAGTATGTGTGTGTGGCGCCGCAAGCGAATTGCAAAATTCAGTTTCAGTTCACGGCAATGATGATGATGACGATGACGACGACGGACGCTCAAGTGCCGACCCGCAGGGCTATTGACAGAAATCAAAACGGGCCAGCTCAGCGGCTCAGTAGTGTTCAGCGTCTGAGGCAGCCGCCCAAATGGCAAACGCTCTTTATTTTCCTCTTTCGCTTTACTTTTTTTTTTTGTTGTTCTGTATTGTGATTTCGCTTTTTGCGCCCCAGCAAGTTTCGAGCGCTGTCGATGTTGCCGGTTGTGGGTTGTTGCCGGCTTATCACAGCATCAAAACAAATTCGTTTGAAATTAATGCGGAGATTTGCTTTCATTAGTTGGCTTGCCGGGCGCAAATGTAACTGTAAACAAACACAATGGCAATCGCAAACGCAGTGGCAATAGCCTAGCATAAAAGCCACCAACAACATTCGCATCCATGACACGCTCTGAGCTCTGGCTAATCCCAAAGCAAAACTTTTGGCTGTTCGAAGGGCTGCCCCGGACTACCTCCTGCTTTCTGTCTGGCTGTCTGACTGTCGGCTTGCCGGAACTTTCGGCAGCTCACGCATTTGCCGCACTTCGTGCCGCCACGTGTCGTGCCTTTGTTCCTCCCCTTTTGGCTGGCATGTGCTTCTCCCCTGTGCTGTGTCGTGTCGGATGTAGTTTGAATCGCTTTTTGGGCAGTGTCATCGCTTTGCATATTCAGCAAATACTCAAATACTCGAACCCGCTTCTACCTTCTGCGTGTTCCTAATGTGACAGTTTAATTGCAGGTGAGACGCGTTGGGCGCGTGGCCGTTTGCTCTGCCATCCTAGCGTCGATGATGCAATTAGACAGGCAACGACTTTACCATTGTCCTGCAATGACTTCTCAGCCTGCTCGACTGTGCGGGTGCCAGGCATTCTATGAATGCAGTGTGGCATGCAAAGCTGTTTAGTTTGCCACACAGCCCAGGTGTGTATGGGACAATAATGAGTTTTGTCTTACCCACGTAAACCTGGCACCTTGTCACAACTTTTGCCAGCTTAAAATCCGTGTGAATTAAGCAAAAATTAGGAAAGTTTTTTTGCAAATTAGTGTGCCAAATACTCGAAAGTATTTAGATAAAATTATTTCAAAAATTGCAATTTATATAAAGTTGACATTGAAAGTGCTGACTCATTGCCTTTTGATTTATTAATCTTTTATTTCTTGAACGTTTCTTATAAAGTCAACTCAACACTTTGTTTTATTGTCAGTAGTTTATTAATTAGACTGTATATTAAAGTTTCATGTTTGCAAATATTCCGAAATTTAACTTATCTTACGATAAGTTAAATTTCGGAATATTTGCAAACATGAAACTTATATTTATACCTGTTACCGAAGAGGGTAGAAGGATATTATATTATCACCATTATTTAAAAAAAAATTTAAAAACAAGAGTATTACTTTTATATGGGCAAGAACTCCTACTTATTACGAGTTTAGTTGCTTTCGTTGACATTCTGGTATATTTTGTACCCTTTGGTATATTTTGTAGTACAATATTAATACACCAAATATAGTCTTTGGTATATTTAAGTGATTTCGTGGTTTATTATTATCTTAATTCGATATATTTTAAGAATAATACCGCACTAGTTTGCTTTTATTCAAAATGGGTATTTCACAGTCGAGCACTTTCGACTGTAGCTTTGTTGTTCTATTTCTGTTTAACTACTTATGAGTAATGAGACTAAAGCTAAACAATTAATATATTTTATTTGATTTAAATCTCATTCTGGCATTAAAGAAAGTTTCTCTTCAAGAATAAATTTCTTCAATTTAATTAATGAACTACGCAAAGTGCGCTGCAGAATTTTTAATATACTCAGACACACAGACTTTAAACTAGATCAAAGGCGTTCCCTCGATATTGGACCCTTTGGTGCTTACCAAACTCTTAATTTTCATCTCCCCCGACGAAACTTTGGCCCTCCCACAGAAAAAACTTTCTCACATTACATCACGGACGAGTGGAGACAACGAAACGAATCCGTGTAGGAATCGTTGGCTCTAAATGGACATCGTTTAATATTGATGAACACATTGTGAGAGTCCTTTATGATGGGAAAGTGACGTTCGAGTTTGGTTGCTGCCATTCGGCTTCGGCTTCTGTTGTGTTTCAAGTGAATATTTAATTAAATTGTTTTCTAATAACCACGCGCAACTGTGTTGGTCTGGCTGCAAGCGTCAGGACACGCGGCCAGGACAATCGAGTCGACCAGCACACCAGCCGACCAGGACACACCTTGTTGTGCCAACAACATTAGCAAGGGCGGTGCTTCAGCGTTTCGCTTTCAAACGGGCCCAAAAAAAAAAAACGAAAAAGTAAAATAAAATAAAAAGGAGCAGAACCACCCCTTTGCTGCTGCTGATGTTGCTGCTGTTGCTACTCTGGCATATCCTTCCTGGGTGTCCTGGTTAAACTGCTCGTCCTTCTATGTGCTTCTAATTTTCCAAATTACGCACCATCAATCATCGCAAGTTGCGACACGAGCTTGACGAACGTCGATTGCGTTGGCGTTGCGTTTCCCAATGATTATGACGTCGTTGTCGAAGTAGATGCCAATGCCAATGATGATGATGATGATGATGTCGCTGGAAACTATGGCAGCCCAACGTGCTAACCCAAGCTAAACCACCCACCAAATGACCCGCCAATCAACAGCCAATCCCTGGGCGCTGGCACTTGAAGCAAGCGACGCTGCGGCAGCCGCAAGAAAAAATTAAATTAAACTTCAAGTGGCCGCAATGTTGCGTGTGTGCAACAACAGCAATGTATCGGCAACCAGCAACAAAGGCAACGGCGATTGCGATGGCGATGGCGATGGCAGCAGGTCCTTGCAGCTCATGCGTTGACTGTGGGAATCCAGTGTTATTTTTGCTTTCGCTTTTGTTTTTGCAATAGTCGTTCTTGTTGTTGTTCTTCAATTCCTTGCTGCCATCGTCGACGTTGCTGTTGTTGTGGTTGTTGTTGTTGGCTGTGTTGTCCAGGGCAATTAACGCTAATTGCGCTTAACCATAAGCCGGACTTTTGACTTTTCAACGTGTTTTTCGGATTGTGCGCAGGATTTTCCCAATTTTCTCGAGCCTAAGTCGAGGCAATATTTTTGTTTTGGCTTGACTCTTTGAGAAAACATTTCAATCCTAATAGTTAAACAAACAATGCATTTACTTGATACCGGAAGCGCTTGTCTTCAATGGAGACTCTTTAAAAAAATGCAACCTTAAATGTTGTTTGCATTTTTGAATAAATATTATCAGCATTTATATTTCAATATTATAATTTATATAATATTGAGTTGAAGATTTAATTTTTAAATAACTTAACAAATTTAATATAATTTATTTTCTTTTTAAAATATTTAATACATTATTTGAACAACCAAATTTCTGCTCTTAACTTAAAAAGTCTAGTAAAATGGTCAGCCATATTAATTGAATGGCTTTACCAATAGCCATTCGAGCCTTAATTAGGTTTGCACTTCAACTAATGAAAGAGCTCATCAGAATGGATGGATGAGGATAAGGACTTAAGGCTCAGCATTGCAGTGCAATTAAGAGCTCAATCAAAATGACTGTGTGGCCTGCCTCTCCCAAATTACATTTATGGAATTATTATTGATGTTTGGCATTGACCACCAATCAGCCCATAGCACATCTCCAATCCCATCCGTCCATCCGCCATGCTCCCCTGCCCCCTGCCCCCTTGCCGCCCTCAAGCCAATGGCATTTCCAATTTTGTTGAGTAGCTGTTGCCGCTTGGACATTTGGCTGACCAGTTTGATTGAAACGCAGACACAAAATCACAAAATGCTGGCAGGCAGCCATTATATATTTAAGCTGCTTCCGATCTGTATAAGTATGTACATAGATATTGTACACACACGCACACACACACACACACACACACACATATGGGGTGCATGCGAAATAACCCATACCCAAGGCTCTTCGCCATTCCCATTCCCTCATATTTTATATGTATTATGTACATAGTTGATTTGCTTGCTGCTCGCTCAGTTTTTGAACTTAACATACACACACACACACACACACACAGTGGGAGATTCACACGCATGTCGATATTTAGAGCATTTGGATATGGAGAAGTAACGATGCTTGCGATTTCATTCATGTGCAGAACTATGCGTCTCACCCAAATCATCATCATTGATTTGCAATGCCCAAAATATGTCTGTCTAATGATGAGGTTTGTTGCTGTTGTGCTGTGCCTAACTACCAAACATTCGTCCATATACTCACACACACACACACACACACGTATCTCTATCTGTCTGTGCGTGTGTGTATATGTATATGTGTGTGTGTTTGCCATCGTTTTTGGAAATATTATATGCTCATACCTCCGTTTTCGAGTAAATTGTGTAAATATTTGCGCTCGTAAGTGGATTGGAGATGGATGAGTTTATCAACAGCATAGTCGACGTCGCAGCGGTGGCTGCCTGCCTGCCTGCCCCTCCTCTTCCTCCAATTGCCTTGCCTCGCCTTGCCTTTCCAATCCCCATCATCAGATTCATATGCGTAGCCAGCTGGCTGATTGCCTTTGCCTGCCGCTATCTATCCGACTTCGGCATTCAGCCCGATGCTAACTGCACTGTAGCCCTTGATAACCCTTGGCTATCTTAAGTTTCATAAGACAACTCGGTCATTTACAAATCATTCCCTTCAGAGTGACAACCAAGTGAAAGGATAGCAATAGCAATAGTCTTAACAATATATCTAATACAAAACAATAATACAGTTCAGTCAGGCTGCAATAAACTAAATTTCGACCACATCCATATAAATTTGAAATGGAAAACATATAAGAAATCACAGTATCAACTGCAAACCATATTGAATCAATTATCGTAAGATGTAGCTCGATGAATTTTTTTAATTTGAAATTATTTTTATTATGTACATATGTACATAACCTAATGTTATTTATAAATATTCAAAAGGTAACCGAACTACAATATTAAATTTATGTATACATCTTTAAATTCATTTGAAGTGTTATTATGAAGGGCGAAAGAACAGGGTATCTTTTTAAATATACTCAATGTTATATTTTTTGATTGACCCATTTTTCAATTAAGAAAGTAACATGCAATAAATAACAAAATGTTAAATACATAACTTTACATTTACCAACTATGTCATAATCATTTATATACATTTAGTTAACAATGTTGCCCTATCAAGGGACCTTTAAAGAGAATTCAAATGGATGAATCCATTGCCAATGTAATGTTTATAACAAGGACATTTTCTTATAGAGGCTACACATAAGTTCATGGGGTAACAAGTTTATCCAACAAAATTCCAATATAAAAAACGCTATTTAGATTTATTAAACTACAGCTAAATTATATTTAAAAAAGATAAGGAGAGCGAAAGTACAAAATTTCAAAATACATAATTTTTGTTGTTTACAAGCACACGGAAAGAAGAAGACATAAAAGGCGACATCCAGACAGTAAATAATATCATTTTATAGTATTTATGGAGTCTGTGATTAAATGAATATAAATATAGTACCAAATCTATATGTTAATTGGACCTGGCTGTCAACATAGATTAAATTGCAGCGATTTTAACAAAAATGGTATTCAACAAAAATATTTAAAAATGAATTCTTAAAACCAGTATCAAATTCCAAAAATATACTTGCATACTTTTAGGATCACATATTTTTAATAATGGTAAAATAGTGGTTTCACAGCAAAACAGTGCTAGCAAGTACACAAACCAAATAATGGAGAAACAGTGGTCGCACAACTATAGAACGAAACAGTATACCCTAAACTGTGAGCTACATTATTCACAATTCCCATCAAACTGTGTGGTGCAATTCTTTACTAATCTCCAAACTGTTTGTTCACAACTCTCCACACATCAATTGTTGATAGCTTCGCTAAGACAGTTTGAGAGCAGTTGAATGACGAAACTGATTTTCAAAAAGGTCAAACGGAGAATAAAAACAAGTGCGCATCAGTTAAAAAAATGTTTAATGCATGAATGCGAGTCGGTAAGAATTACAAATATTCACACTACATTAATATTCAAAGTACGTTCATTCGTTTAATTAAACTATCTAAAAACTATCACAGGCAGAACAGTAATTACGCGCTACAGACTTAAGCTACAAGTACATATGCTACATATGGTTACATGATATGGTAGCAGCTCCATCCACCAAGACGGTGGCGCCTTCTTGCATAACTTGCATTTAGGAACTATATGGTACCCTCCTATGTATGTGTGTTAGTTATTCCAGCGTTTGCCTATCGACTCGGATGATTGAGTGGCATGTTGAGCTCCCACAGTTTCATATTGTTGTCAAGCACTTCGTGGAACCAGCTCTCCTTCTGTGGATCTTCCCTGAAGACAACATTAAGTGCCTTCAAGTCCAGCTGCAGGATGGCATCGTTGTCCAGCAGGCTGTCCAAAGATCTCAGCAGCGTGCTGTTGCCATGCAGCTTGAGAAGGGTCACATACTTGACCACAAAGTACTCAAATTGCAGTTTGCGACGTGCCCAGCGTTCCACTGTTGCATTAGCACTCGCCGACCGTATCTGGCCCAGATGTTCGGCAAACCACGGCGCAAAATAGTTGTACAGATCGATTTTGGATAGAGCATTCAAGCCTTTGCTCTTCACGCGATCCTTCAGCATTTTGTAGTTCTTGCGACTGTACACAAATACCTGATACAGCGAGTTTCCCGTCGTATACGAGTTCACATAGTGTGTGCCAATGGATTCCATGAACCGCACAGCCGACGTTAGATTGCCAACCTGAAACTGTTGGAAACGCGCTCGAACATCCGGTTCCAATGGCTGATTGATCGGGATCTCGGTATTCAGCTTTCCTGTTTCCCTGAAGCGCACAACTCGCACCAACACATAGGAGTAATCGCCCTCGATGAAGGAGGTGTTGATGCCCAGCTTCTTGGCCGCATTGTGAGGAAACCAGCCACCCGTGAATGCTTCCCATGGCTTGTCCAGATGCTCAATGGTAAAGTCACGGAAATATGCCTGGAAGAGTTGGCGACGATTCTCACAGAATTCCATGTGAAAGTCGCCATGGAAAATGCCTGGCGTATCATCTTCATGGCTCTGCGCCAATGCACTCATGTTCTGCAAAAGAACAAAAACAAAAGAGAAAAAACTCTTTAAACAAAAATAAATCAAGCTTATGCGGAAATGTCAAAAGATGCGGCGATTAGATGTGGCATTCATTTGAGAGTCGAATTATGACAAATCTCTTTGACTTCACATTTAAATCCAAGATACACATTTTTTTTTATTGATGAAGCCTTGAACAGAGCTTTATGGGCAAACTAGTTTAAATTCTATGAACCACGTGATGAGCTAACGGTCAACAGAAATTCGTTGAATTTATAATTATACAATATATTTAACGGTTCAACGAAATCTACAAAATGATTGGGATTGTGATTTAAAATACATTTGTGGGACATTAAATGACAATGCTATAGAACTTACCTTGTAGATGTTTCTCGTTGGCTCCTTGAATATCCATCGCTCGCTCTCGGCACTATCGTTGTAGGGTATCACACGCATCGAGATGCCCAGATAGCCGTAACGCAAAAATATATTGATCGCTTTGCCAATACGCAGCTGAGACTCGCGACTGCCACTGACCGCTAACACAATCGTTGCCAGTGTCAACAGCCACAGCCAGAGCCAGAAGAGGCGCGGTCGCGGGCACGGGCAGGGGCTGGGGCTCATCGCTCAGCTGTTGTTTGGTCGTCACATGCAATGTGCAGAGTACCGATGGAGAAGGGGGGCTGTAATGGCAGAGCGAGGAGGGAGCGGGTATTGTAGACAAATGTCTTTAGCAACCTTACAACGAGCAAAAAACCATCAACAACAACAACAACGAGAAGAACGGCAACTGCGACTACTTAGTATATAATACTAACTATACTTGTTTTATTATTTATTATTCGTTTTTTGCGAGCAGTGCTCATATAACATACACATACACATACACAACATGCACACTGAGCTAGCGATAATTTATGCGCTGTGACTGGTGATCTGCAATCTACGGGTAGAGACGAGGTTTCAGCTCTAATTGACCGTGAACCAGCAGCGGCGTTGAACTTGAACCGAGGCAAGGTGATGCTTACAACGAGATGAGCTAAATGGCTGGCTGTATCACCGACTTTTGTCTGCAATTAGCCATGAAATATATATAGCTAAATACGTTTCAATTAGATCAGCGACAAAACGTCGTCTTTGGATCGTCCGACATCCAAATTATTTCCTTAAGATATATTTTTAATTTTTCTTTTCTTTTTTTTTTGTATGCCTCGCAAAATTTTATAACAGTTTGTGCGCGCCACTTAAAACCAGTTTGCTGTTTGCCGATCTCTTGACTGGGACGAGGAAGCCACAGCAGCAAACAGCAAAGTAGCAAACAACAAAGCAGCAACAACGACAGCAGCAGCAGCAACAAACTGGCACAACAAAGGCAAAACGACAACTGCTAACCACATTGCAACTTGTTGCGCAAAACTCAGTAAAAGAGTGCTTAGAATTAACCGTCGTTATCAACGACAGCAGCAACAGCAACAACAACAACAGCGGCAGACGTGTTGAACCGGTCAAAACATAAAGGTTAGCCGAAAAAAAAAACACTCACTGTTGGGTGTTAGCCATGTTTATGAGTCACACCTGTCGCTGTCGCTGCCTCTGCACCTGTCTCTGCCATCGCAATGTGGTTTGTTGGACACTGAAGCGTAACATTTGCCAAACAATAAATATGATGACGGTCAAAATGTGAGCATCTCAAGCGAACCATAACATGTAGGTGACAACAAAAGTCACTGACGCTGGTCGTGCAGCATGATAATGCCCTAACTCAAAGAAAAACATAACAGAATGAGCATGCAGATTGTGAAAGAAGCTGCGCGCTTTGAATGACTGACTGAATACTTGAATCAATCGTTTTAAACTCAAACTGAAATAATTCGCAATAAAAACTAAAGATGAATTTGTTAACATAATTTTTGCAGCTTTTTTTATATTTTTGGGTTTCCCTTATGCAAGATCCGTTTTATTTCTGACACGTTGCGAACGCAGTGCAAAATTCAAAATACCCTCGGAAATACGTGCAGAGCACTATCGAGTTTAATCAGATTTAATCACCTTGTAATGCTTGTCATTAAGTGCGATACAATTGGAGTTTAGAACGTCAGCATGATTTGTTTATAATTTGGAATGAAAATATTTTATATTCTATTTCGATCTAACGAGCAGTGACTACCCCTAATGCCAAAGCTCTTTTGTTTCCGCTGCTCCATTGATTTCTGCTGACAGTCTTTGGCAATTGTCAACTTAAGAGCTTAAGACAACTTAAGACACCACAATGTGAACTCAGGCGTACATTTGTATACATACTAATGTATTTATGATATAATGATATAGTGTGTGGGTATCGGTTATAGGCATTTACAATGGCAGCATACGCATAACCTTGTGCGAAAAAGACCAAAAACCCGAAGCCGAAACCGAAACCAAGACCGACACCGTCACCGATACAGAAACCCAAACCAAGACCCAAATTGAAAGCCAAAATGATGAACGGACACAGCCAGCGAGTTGTTGATGCCGTGCAAATGAATCAAAAATTCAATGCGCGCGCTATGTTGACGATTGCGTCCGAGACTACTTTGTCAGTCAGCCAAGCAGATCGACAACGATTCGACGACGCTGGCGGAGATGAGGCGACGAAGAGGCAATGACGATGGAGACTACTACGACGGAGTCATCAGCTCAATTGGAGATTCTTTATGCGCTCTTTATGCGCTCTTTTGTGGCCGACCTGGGGTCTGGGGTTTGGGGTTTGGGGTCTGGGGACGACGCGATCGCACGAAGGGCACGCATAAGGTCTGCAGTTTATATTTTTATGACCATATGTGTTGATGTCGTTTTTTGTTTTCTGTGCTTTGCTGCCAGTTGTTTCCTTGAACGGTGTTAAATACAACTTGAGCTTAAAACACTGTTGCTGTTGTTGTTGTTGTTGATGATGTTGATGTTGTTAGACTGCACACTAGAATTCACAAAACAGCAGAGGCAACATCGAGATAAGCTTTGACACGCACTAAGAGAGCGAGTGAGAGAGATACACTCTAACTTGGAGTCAGACTTAGATTTAGATTTAAAGTTAGTTTTAATTATAGCACAACGAGGCAATCGTCGGCGATTGGTCGGCCAGACGACGACTCGTTTGCCACTGGTTTGCCTTATCGCACAGCTAACTGACACCAGGGGCCAATGCACAAAGCGCGTTTAGCATCATTAAATACACACACACACGTACACACAGAAACACTTCTATATTGCCCGATGATGGACAATGTTAAAGGTCAGTCGAGACTGCGAACATTATTCTGAAGGCGATACGGAACAGCAGCATAATCTATGCACGGCCTGAAGGCGCCTCCAATTGTCTTATTGATAAGCGATTTCTTCAGAATTTTGTAACTTTGAATTGTATTTTTGTTGTTTTAGTGATAGTTGTTGGTGCCGTGGACGTTGAAATTGCGCGCACTGTTTACAAGTTTTAAGTTTTAGCAACAACACTCAGAAATTCCGGCTGCCCAACCACACACACAGAAGCGCTTCAGGTAAACGTTGTATATATATTTACACCAATACACACTTACACATACACAACACACGCACACACACACGTGCCTTCCAATTGCAATTAAAAAGCCGGAATCTGACGTCGACTTCTCTAAGCACTTATAATAGCACGAGCACACTCCAAAATCGAACTGGGCAAGTACACGGCGCACAACTTCCACCGCGCAGACTCGAAACAAAACTGAAACTGGCAGCCGGTGTGTGTATTGAGACAGCTAGCAGCTAGCAGCTACCCGCTACCAGCTACCAGCTACCAAAACTCGATCGCTTGAGAGAATAAGCCGAGCAGCGGCGCAACAGCGCACAGTGGTCTAGAATTGCATTTACATTCAATGTGAATATTCTTTCGAAATGTAAATCAACATTTTGAAGATTATTTTGAGTCTTTCAAATAATAATATACATTTTAAAATTTATTGATGCTAAAAATAAACTTATAAAATTAAATTGCTAAAAGAATCTTAGCTTTATAAAAGTGCATAAACAATATATATATAAAAATATTCTGATGCTTATATAGGAATTAAAATTTATAAATATAAATATAAGGTTTTAAAGTTTCGTAGCTGTATAAAATATAATATATAATATATATATAGCTGTATATAATAAAGTAAAATAAAGTTTAAAAGTTTCGTAGCTTTATAAAAGTGCATTAAAAAATATCTTCTCACATATAATATATGTACATATATATCTATAAAAAATATTCTGGAGCTTATACAGAAATTAAAATTTAGGAATATAATAAAATACAAAACAGAAAAACAGAAATAAACAAATATTGTTAACTAGGGTAATATAAAATATGCTAATTTAAAGCTCATATTTTCATTGTGCACTCATATTATGAAATTCACACATTTTTCAATACCATCATCAGATTTATATAAAAGTATTTTTAGCCACTTTGAATAATATTAGCAATGATAGCATACATAAAAATAAATAACTTCCCTAATAAAGACACAGCAAACCCGATTTTTTGAAGCCTATTCATTGCGGAAAGCTTCATGGATTAAAATGATAGCGGATCGAATTCAACACGGAAAATAATTTGTCAACTTGCTGCGCTGTGTTTTGAATTGCGTTCGCTTTTAATGCTGTCCATCAAATGTTATTAGTGGGTTATGACCGCAAATTGCAATTAAAATATATAAATCAAGTTTCGGTGGCTGAAATCGATTTCAGTGACATAATTGCTCGGTTGCCCACTGTGCTGCAGCTGCAGTTCAATGACTGGCTGACTGGCTGGCAGGCAGATGTTCTGGTCGTCTGCCCCTGTCATGCCCACCACACACAGTGGGGCGCAACAACGGTAATAGCACATGACACAAATGTCTAAATGTCTCCGCTGTCTATGAGGTGTGCGTGTGCTACTCTTATGCGAGCGATGTGTGTTTATGATGAATGTATTTATGCATATGTATGCATGGAGTGTTTATGTATGTGCCCAGCTCCCCCACAGCTTTTCCGCTTATTAATATTTCCCGGCACGTCTGCCGCTTCCACATTGGCATACTAAAATGCATGGGACCCGGGAACGTTCTGGGATTTGGTCTTTGGGTTGTGGTCGAAGCGACGTGGGACCAACAACTAATAACATAACAAATTGAAATGATTGCAGTTCAACAGAAAATCTTTTTGCGAAATACTTAAATAGAATAATGAAGCAACTGCTGAAACTTCAGTCCCAACTGCCGGTCAACACACTCCAACCAAAGTAACAACAAAAAAAAAACTACAAAAAGAAAAATGATAAAAGCGAAAGTATCAAATTTGCATTACCTTGAAAAATATTCAAAACAAATTTAGGTCAAACTTTAAGCTGCTATGACGACGCCGACACTCTTTGAAAACTTGTATAATTTTTCAATTAGAAACACTAAAGATGTATGTACATACATATGTACAACACGATATGAAGTATGTATGAAAATATATACATGTGTGATGTGTCTTTACGAATAGTTTCACATTGTCACGACCATCCGCTCATTTTGCTGAGTTCCATTGGAGAGTTTCTAAGAACGGCGGTTCTTTTCTGAAAATCAGTGTAAAAGTGCTTGAAATTTCGCCTTTTTGGCTACACTGCAATTCTGATTATACTTACATTATACACACACATACACATACATGTATATTTTGTTTTAATCTTTTTGCTGTTCGTGATTGTTGTTGAAAGTTATAAAGAAACGGCGAGGGTTAAGTGTTTATTTCCTTTTTGTTTTATTAATTTTTAATTCGCATTCCCTTTCGTTTCAATCTTTATTTATTATTAATCCCATGTTTAAACTATGTATATATAATGTCATCATTTTCATCATTTATTTCAAATGATATTTACTAACGTCTCAACTATTTGCACATTATCGATCTTATTCCATTTATATTTTAATAACAATTCACTCAAATAGCTCGAATAGTGCCAATCTAATTACTTATATTGACATTTTGACAGTTTTTTGGGGATCATAAGTATCAGTATCATCATTTTGAATACATGCACATCTTTATCCTCTCACTTGTCATTCATTATCATTAATGTATCATTACCATTATCATTATCAACTCTTGAAATTAGAGAAAAATTCTAATTCACTCGGGTTGCATTTGTTTCTGTTTTCATTCTATTCTTTTATGTTTTGGTTTCGTTTACCATTTCATCATCATCGTCATCATCATCATCATCATTTATGTAATATCAACAATAAATTTTACTTAATATTAATGTGAAATTATTCTTAATATACAGCTACAATTTGCTCGCATTCGCTATGAAAAAATGAAATGATAAGAAACCCAAAAAAAAAAGAACAAAACAAAATTCGCATAACAAAAAAAAGAAAACAATAGTATCATTTCTAGCCGGAAGGGGCCCCGTTTTAACATCATCATCATCATACATACACAATAAAGTACATAAGTATTACCCAAATATCATGGTAAAATATAAGATTTTGATTTGAGCATTGGTGTTGTGGCACACCCAGCCAACTGGGGGCTGCAAAATATACATACAAGTACAAGTACAATACACAGTACACTTTTTCATTCTAGGTATTTAAGGTATAAGTAAGTACTACTTAGTTAATTTGGCCACTCGGCTGCGTTTGTCGTGGGTATTAGGTAGTTTAGTTCTTGTTTGTTTGGGTTAGGTTCTTTCTCGACTCTTCTTTCATTTTGGGAATACATCTATGATTTGCTTGCACTCGAATGCTGCCTGCTTGTCATCGTATCAGCTGTAACGCTAACGCTCAGAACGGAGTAAAATTGATAGACCAGCTCACAAATATTGCATACATAAACATACATATAATCGCGTACTCGTCGTATATGTTCTCAACCATCTTGAAACCATAGAATTTATCATGTAGTTTTTCTTTTTTCTTCATATTGTGGGTAAAACTCCATAATTTTTTTTGTAACTATTGTGTGGAGAATGGTTGGATGCTTGTGTTTGCATCTGATTTAAATAAGCTCCGGCTCAAATGGAATTAAATGGGGGGGATTAAAGTGGGTTAATCGCTGTCTGCCACCAAATGTGCTGCATGATTACAAATTTAAATGTTTCGTTATTAGTTTTTATTATTTTGTTTTCATTTTTTCGCGTCTCATTTATTATACTCCCGTTTTTCTCTTTTTTTTTTGTAAATTCTAATTATAAGAATTTAATGTGCTTCCATTCGCATTTGCCCAATATGTTGTTCTGTTTTGTGTTGGCGCTATTATGTTGGCCTAAAGTAAGAGTGTTCCACGTAGCATTAGGAATCCAACTGCAGGTTGCCCCAAGACGTCTTGGCACTAACTTTACGTTGATCCATTTAAGTTTGTTAAACTTACAAAATAGCTCGAGATACGCGAGTAGCAGATGAAGTTCAGATCTAGCTGCCTATTTACGACCTCGTCTGTTTTTTGTTGTTTTGTTTTTCTCGATTTAAAATATAAACAAATTGAATAATCATTCATATATTCGAATAAAATTTCTTGTGGGGAGGGGAAAAACGAGCGCATTTTCCACTCTGTAAAAGCAGGTGCCATTAGCAAACCTGTAAAAACTGATGAGCTGCTGCCATATGTATTATATGGTATAGGGTATTCTCGTATGGTATTCATAGTTTCATCTACATGATTCCGTTTTTGTCATTTCTCATAATTTCATTTGTTGTATACGTAATACATAGCATTAAAAACTTAAAGCTGCGACGCTATTTGGGTGGTTCTTTTTGCTCATTTTTTTGTTAAGGTTTTTTTTTAAGGTTGTTGTCTTTTTTTTTAAGTTTTTCGTTCTTTTACTTTTTGGATTGTGGGTTCATTGATTTGGTTCACTAAAATTAGCTGTCTGTTGTTTGCTTATTGGCTGTGGGTTAAAAGGAAGCGCTCGCTATATTAATCTTATATAACTTGTCTGATTTTCAATGTATCCAACCTGAGTTTGAGTTGTTCAAAAATATATGTGTATATTTCATATATATACGTTTATGTGTGTGAGTGTGTGTGTGTGTGAATGTGTGCTGCGCTGTTCTGCTCACACTTGTGTGATTTTATTTATTTTCGATTATTAAATAGTGGTTCGTCATAAGGTATTTCATTAACCGTTTACCGCTCGTGTTTAATTTATTTCAATACTTTTATTTTTTATTCATCATTTATTGTTTGTCAGTTGTTGTTGCATGTGTGTGATGTGTGTGTGATTGGGTGTTAGTATGCGTGTGTTTGTGTGTGTTTTGTGCTCACTCTATGTTCTTTTAATTTGCCATTGTTTAATTAAGTGTTCGTTTATTATGATAACGCTGTGGCAAATAAATTACGCTTATATTGTTTGATTGCATTTTTCCTTTTAAATTCTTAATTAAATTAATTCAACTTCAACAATTTTATTCGCTTTTGGTTTTGGTTTAGCTTTTGCATTTGCTTTGTGTATGTAAGTGTATTCTTTCCTTATTTTGCTTGTTTTTTTTTATATATTTATTATGTATTTTCTTTATTGCATTTAAAACCGTGCACATTTTTGAGTTATATTCATTAAATCTTCATTTTCGTTTTTATTCATCTCTTTCCTTTATTATATTTTTTCTTTTTTTTTGTTTTGTTTTGTTTTTTGTTTTACTTTTAATGTGTATTTAATTGTTTTAATTTGTTTGAAACACTTGAAATTGCTCACATCATACTTTGTTTTATTCATCTTCCCCATGCTCTTGTTGCTGTTGTTACTTTGTTTGTGACTTGCTTTAATTTTGTTTTTTGTTTTTTTTTTTATCATGTTCTATGTTAGTTAAATTTAATTACGTAGTTTCCTATAATTTACTAACTCGTTTGACGCTCGCTTTTCAAAAGACTTTCATGTTGCAACTAAACTTTCGTAAACATTTTACATTTTGAATTTATTTGCTGGAGTGCTTTGTTGTTGCTGCTGCTGCTGTTCATTTTCCATTTAACTTAATCACTAACAAGTGTAGGATTTACATAAGCGTTTAATGCTGTCTGGCAAAAGAATACTAAATAAATGTCTAGATCAAACAATAAACATAAACAATAAAACAAACTGCTTGCGGCAGCTTACTGGAATGGCAAATACAATACAATAATAATAATAATAATAATAGTTAACTTATACTAAAACAAAAAACAATATTACCTTGAAATTCAATATTGAAAATTAACATTTTTGTCTTTGCGTTGCGACTGCAGTTCCCATAATACCCATTTCTATATATGTAGACGTGTGTGTGTGTTATTGTTGTGTGTGTATGTTTTTTGAGGATGGCGCCAGGCGCCTACCAACTTCACTGTAGTAGTTGTATGTGTTGTATTTGTGCCTTGTTAATACTTTAATGGTGTGTGTTTGAGAGTGTGAGTGTGTGTGTGAGTATGTACTCAGTAGAGCGCCACATTGGACGCCTGTGTGTATGCATCCCACTCGCAATCGCAGCCATCGAGACAGTCGGGGCATTCCAGCTCACTGTCTTGTCAGTAGAGCCAGGACACCGGCACCCATTGTGGTGTGGTGTGTACACGCTCAATGGCCGTCTCCAGCGTGGCAATCGTCTCGCTAATATCGTTGTTCACAATGGTCAGGTCAAAGAAATGGCCATACAGTTGACGCAGCATATCCGATTCCTTGGCCAATCGCTCCAGGCTGCCATCGTACTGCAAATGAAAAAGAACAAAACAAAAATTCAAATTCTTATTGAAAAAGAGTAAAGAGAATTCCATCGCCCTTACGTCTGCAATGTTCTGGAGCGAGGGCGCCGCTATAAACACCACATAGGGCGTGAATTCAGCTGTGCGCAGTATTTTAAGTGCCTGCGGCTCCACATCTAGTATGGCCATTTTGCCCTCAGTGTGTATGCGTCGTATGGTGTCCAGCTTGGTACCATACATGGCATCCTCGTGGGTACCTAAACAATGGTTAAAGCACGATTAAAAAGTACATTCTTTGAGATGATTATCAATGTCGTCTACTTACCGTATTCCAAATACTCATTGGCACCAATGTCGGCCATCATTTCGTCGTGTGAGACAAAGTAATAACTGCGTCCGTTCTCCTCCTCGGGCTTAGCAGGTCTCGTTGTATCTAAACATTTGATATTTTACTCTCAATTAACATACAACTCAACTCTGCAGTTAACTTACGTGGTATGGGATAGGCATATTTATCGGGATACTTTGATATTAAAGTATTCTTTATATGCCGCCGACCAACGCCATGTGCACCAAGTAGCACCAAAGTCTTGCGCTGAAAATTCGGATCACCAACTAATAGAACGAGCATATTATTATTAATGGATCATATTTAAATGTCGTATAAAAAATATATACCTGGCACTTTGACAACCTCTTCGTATGTGACCACATCGAGCGTATCGAATATGGCATTATGTTTGGCCAAATATTTGTCCCGACACTGCTTCTTCTTTCGCCCGAATATGGAACAGTTCACTGTGGGTTATAGATTATACAATATTTTAAATCTATGTTGAATGAACTTTACAATTTAGAGAAAAAGTAGAAGTACTTCAAAACAGGCATAGCATGCTCTCAATTCAAATGCAAAGATTTCACATAGCGAGTTGATTATCCATTGTTGTTTCTTTTTTGTATTTGTATCTTTTGTAGCAAATGTATTTGTCAATTGTTTCGATTTCATTGTGATGATATAGTTCGACATGCACTGCGATGGGGTGATCTTGTTATAGCTGATTATGATGGATCTGATGTATGATTTGTTAATAGCAGAATTTCGATAAGATGCCACTTGAAGCAATGCTTAAGAAATAAAAGCTTTTTCTACATGTCAAATGAAATTCTAGATAATACTGCATCTTGTAAGACTAAGTTGATACTAATAGCATTTAAGGGGAGGGTTAGTAAATCATTTGTGCGCTGGATGATTCGTTGCTTATCTACAGTAGATACGCTGACAGAGTTCTATTTATGTTTTAAGTAAAGGAAATCATAATAAATAAATATTTTAATAATTTGATTAGCATCTTTATTTTGTGAATGAAACTCTGCAAGCGCATTTTTAATCCCGGTAAACCGAGCATTAAATTTTAGCTCTTATTCTTAATGGACTGACTTGTGATATTATATCATAGGGGTTTTTTTTTAGGGGAAGTGGAAGTGCCTTTTAAATGAGCGTTTGCTACGTTTGGTGATGATAGAAATTGAAGTAAACACAGAACTCAAGAAGAAACGTTTAAAAAGTTCACTTGCTGTCAAGTATTTTTTTTTTTTTTTTTTTTATTTATTCTTTTTTGTTTATTTATTGTTATTGTGGGTCTTAGGAGTATTAGCTACCTGCGGATCCATCACACCCATCTGCGTGAGCGGAACATCCAGCACCCGGTTCTCCTGCATTACATTGTTTGTACATACATACATTTACATATATATAGTAATATATGTGTGATTGGCGAATTCACGATATTGATTTAAATATATATTTTTATTTTCATTTTCGAAGTGTATATACGTGTCTGTGTTGATGTGTTTTTCTATGTGTCTTTGTGTAACACAGTTTTCTAAGTATTTTGACGAAATTTTGGGGAAATTTTGTAACTACTTTTTGTTGGCATGCAATTCGCTGAGCGTTTTTCTGAGTGTACTATATGTCAATGTATGTATGCATATGTGAATGTGTGAATTTGTGGGTGTGAAATGTAAACGTGAGTGTGGAAACATGTTCAGCTAGTCTTGCTCTGGGCATTGCCAACGGGCAGACAAAGTGAGAGTTACAAGAAGGAGCTGCTCGCTCATGACGTATGTAGATTAGTGTTGTGTTATGTGTATGATGTGTGTGTGTTCTTGTTTTAACTACGAATTCATCACACACTTTCCAATATAATAGAATTATATAAAGCATACGATTATAGTTTTTGCATCCAATTACACATATAAATAGCACACATAAGTAGTAGTTTAGTTGTTTACATGTTCATCATTTCTTTTTCTTTTTTATGTATTTTAGTATGTGGAGAATTTACCAAGTGATCAAGTTCAGTTCGCAATCAACTTACCTTGCTCCTGCTTGGTCTTGTCAACAGTCTGACAGGCAATGCGCCACTCTTGCAGTTCCGGTGATGGTATCAGACCCGCCGAACCGCCCACCGTATCAATTCTCGCCTGCCACCAGTGATGATCGTCCTTGCTAATGATCTAATGACCCAAATGAGCAGGAAGACACAGACCACAGTCATTAGTTGACATTGTTGTTGTTGTCGTCGAAGAGAGAGAGTTTTAGTTCGCTAATGTTCTTCCTACCTGCAGAATGTCGCCGACTTGGAATGCAATGCCTGCCTGGGCGCAGGGTATAAGCTCATCATCCAGTGGATTATAATCGAATTGTGCACGAACAAAAATCTGAACAAGAGAAACCAAAAAATAGAAGACGCAAAGAAGCAAAACGTTATCGAAAAAACCTTTTAGTTGCTGACATTGCATTTGCGCTGCGCGCCTAATGCGATTGCTGCCTTTGCTTCGTTTCAATGGCCACGCCCACTTTGTGGCAGCAACAGTAGCAGCATTTTTTTTTGTTTAAACATTTTCATTTGCCTGGCTGGAACAACCAAAACCCATTTTGATTACTCGCTCTCGCATTGTTGGCCAGCCAGGCGCATATATTAATTAAACAAATTCTTGGCAATTTAATGAATTCTAATGAGCGAAGCCGAAATGAAAATGGATATGCAGACACGTATGTGTGTGTGAGTCTGTATACCATTAAATAATGGCTGCAACTGTGTGTGTGTTATGTCAAATTATGATACATGTGTGTGTGAGAGTGTGTGTGGTTTAGTTGAGAATGTGATACTTACAAGCACTGGAGCGGGTCTTATCCTGAAAAGCTGCATGTGGCATGTATGCATTTTTGGAAAGGAGGAAAGGAGGATTGAGGTGAGTTTGAAGACATGTTAATGTTAATGAGCAACAACATAATTACATAATAATGCATTTTGAGCTACAGTCGGTTAAACAATGAACCAACCATTCACTCGCATGGTTAGTGTGCTTTATGAATACATCTTTTATTTACTCAAGTTACAACCTGATTACCAATTACGAATTCTCTCAGAAGTATTTCAAATTTCATTGTTCGCTTGAATAAATAAATACATTTCGTAGGAATGAACACAATTGGCTATCAATTTATTGGAATGAACTCAATTAGTTGCCTATCAATTTATGCTGTATTGAAGTGCCTAACTAATAAAAAATATAAACTTTTTTTTACATATTTTTAAATATTTTTTTCTCTCTTTCCTTCAATTGCATATTTAATGAATAAAAAATAAGCTGCCTCTTAATACAAAATGAAAACAATATTTTTATATATATTTTTTGAAAGCTAGTTTTCTCTCTTCTTTTTAATTGTATAGTTAATAAAAAGAAAATAAATTGCCTATTTAGCTTCTGCGTTTTAAATTCGATTGCTTATCAATTTATGCTGCATTGAATTATTTCATTAAAGTATTTTTCTAGATGAATACATATTTTTTGAGTTTTGTTTTCTTTCCTCTTTTTCATTGAATAATTGAATAGAAAATAAGTTGCCAATTTAGCATCTGAATAATTAAACTTAATTGTTACAAAGCAACACATATTTAAAGTTCAATTTTTCTTTTTGTATCTATTGAATTTGAATCAATAGAAAATAAGTTGTAAGTAGCTTCAACTAAAGCAGCATAAAGCGAAAAAAATCACAAACTTAATAGCTTCTTTGCTTAATCTACAAAGTTGCTAAACGAAAAATGTTGTTGGCAGTTGATGCAAACTTCAATACAGCAATAATTGATGTACGCTATCAGTGTTCACGTATACAACATGCAGAATGAATCGCATTGAAAATTCTAGCGTTTGCCATAATGGAGAAATGCAGAAGGGTGGGGAGAGAAACTTAAATAAGACTAGGCGGAAGTAATATGCAATACACCCGGGGAATTTCAGAATTCAGAAGCTTACCTCACAGGGTGGCGGTGCGCTGCGGTATGAAGGAACTATTTTAAAGGTAACGGAACCGCGTGCCTCGCGCTGCAATGGAAAATAATGAAATACGAAATTGAAAAATACCAAGCGAAGCATATCGAGAGAGAGGTAAACTTACCAGCATTCGTTGCAATTGACCGACAGACTGATGCTGCACCGGTTGCCCATTGATTTCCCGTATCTCGTCGCCCACGTGCAACGTGGCTTGTCTGTGTATCATGCCGCCGTGCATGATACGCGCCACAATGCAGCGTCCGTCTTCGGTCATTTTAAGCGTGATGCCCTGAAGAGAGAAAAAACAATTTATAGTTATGGAGAGTTAACTTAGTAATTGACAAGTTCGAGAACGTACCATCGGCTCGTCGGTGTTTTTCTGGAACTGCACGAGACGCACACGTGTCACATGCTGCAGCTCACCGCCCTCGACGTTGTCCAGCTCATCACCATTGAGATAGGGCACCATTGGCGGCGGTGTGACGCGCAGAGCTTCCTCGCCATAGACATCCCGAGCAACGACATCGTGTGTGTGCAGCAGCGCCTGTCAAAGGGCACACACAAACACAAAAACACATACAATACATAAATGCAAACAAGAGAAGAAAGATGAAACAAGAAAGAAAGAAAGATGGAAGGTTGGTTAGTTAGGCTTTATGGCTCGGGCCTAATGGTGGGGGCGCAGCATCTACCGCACTCTAAATTATGGCCGGCAATTAAGCTGCCAGTTATTATAAGGCTAAAAGCCGTTCCAAAGCCACTTTCTGTGGAAATTAAATTTCCGATTTGCTATGCCTGCCTCATATATCATACTCGTAACCCAACACACACACACACACACACTATGACAGACATTGAGGAGGTGCCTCCCACAAAGACACAGGGTTCAAGCCTAAAGCACATTTCCCCCGCCCATACAACTTGTTTACAACATTAACTGGCAACATTTGTTGCACAGCCCAAAAGGCACAAAAAAAAAGCACAGTTCAAAGACTGAAGAGTGAGAGAGAGGGGAACGTAGCAAACCGCCCATTCTGGAAATGCCGTTAACGGCAATGGCGATGGCGACGTCGACGGCACGCACATGAACCTCGTAACCCAGAACCGCTCTTTCGATCCCTCCTCCCTTACCCTCTCTCTCTCGTTTCGGCAACCAGCAAAAAATCACAAAAATTTATTACGACCTCTCAAGTGCAGCAGCAGCAGCAGCTTCAGAGTCGAGAGTCGTCGGCGTCGGCGTTAAAGTCGTCGACGCTTGGCTTTAGCTATGAGAAAGGGCAACCAGCAACAACAGTCACAACAGCATCAACAACAACAAACAACTTGGCTTGGCTTGGCTTTATACAATTTCGTTTTTAATAAATTATGTTTAATAACACTTTGAATATGCTGCGAAATTAATTTGTGCGGCGCCTCGACAAACCGCAAGACAGGCAGAGGCAGTCAGGACACCGCATACAGAGCAGAATGCGTAATACACACGCACACACGCACACACACACCGCACACTCTCTCTCACACACACACACAAACGTACGCAACTCCTACGCATAGTAGATGCTTGCTACGATGGTTAATGCCATAAAAAAGGATTTTACTGCGTGCCCATGCTGTGTCACTTGTGGCCGATGTCGCACGCACGCCGCACACCTAAACACACACACACATTGTACACTCCTCTCACACACATACATACACACACAGATCTCTGCTTTCAGATACATACATATGCTAAGTATAGCTAGGCCATGTCAGCAGCTTTTGTTGGTTGAGTCTCCATAAAAAACGCAATTTTCAACGTTGATGATTACTCAATGCCACAAACACACACACTGCGACGAGCGTGTGTGTGTGGCACGTAGTATCAGCAGCAACGGCACTTGCCATCTCGCTTGCACAGTGAACGTTGCGTTGCACGTTTCATTTCCGCCACAGACGCCACTGACGCCGCCTCAAAGCATTACAAAAGCGAACGTAGTTGCCTTTTAGTTGGTCTGTCACTAGTTGTTGCTCTCGTATTTGCTGACAGCCAGGCAAATGGACAGAGGCACACAAAGGGGCATGGGGGACGAGGCAGGCAGCACTTCTTTTTTGCTGTTGCTCTCGTTTAGGCGCAGCTTAAAAGTAAATTGGCTTTTTCATGTCGCTCTCTCTCTCTCTCTCTCTTTCTGTGTCTCAAAGTTTTTCCTTTCTTTTTTTTTTGGAGGGCCTAAGCTAAGCTGATTTCATTCACTGTCACTGTCACAACCAAATTCACATTCACATTCACAATCGCAGTCACTTTGTGCACACTTCGACTAAATATCCGCAATGCTGTGTGCATAAATATTTCATAATGCTTTTAAAATACTCTCTGTGTGTGTGTGCGATTTGTTAGCAACCCACAAAAAAGTAAATCAAAATGTGTATTTATTTGGCATGTGGTCAACAGCAAATTTTACTGCAATCGCTTTACACATCGCTTTGATTGTATTTGCGGACTGGTTGAGCTAACTGGATGTCTGACTAATCGATAATCCAGAACTTGAAGTACATTATACAGCAATATATTTCCTTCTGTCAGATCCGAAATTGGATTTGTAAGCAGATCTCATTCGTTTGTGAAATCTTAGACAAATCGAATATATGAAGCTGTGAATTGCTTTAAATTAAAATTGAAATATATTTGAATATCTTCGAATGTATTGTATTACTCAGTTTTATGAGGTTATTGCTCTTGGGACAGAGCACAACAATAATTAAATTCATCTGTCAGCTTAACACTTTCTCGAAAGCATGTGTCAAGATTGCGCTTAAAACACTTCAATGTGCCATGTGTGAAAAGGGTCTAATAAAGTAAAGATAATTTATGTAGAAAGACTAAAAATCGACCACACATCAACTCGATTCAAGCCGCCTGTCAATTCAGTATCCCTTGGACTGTCGATTGGTATGTTAAAAGTAATCCTGGTCAGGATAAAACTTGATTTGCAGTAAACACAGCAATTTATCGATTTGGCATTTGCACGGCTTTTGACGCCATTATGAAATATCGTGTATATGTTAAATAAAAAGCAGTAATGTAAAACAAATCGGATTACCAAATGACCACGAGTTAATTACAATAAAAAACGAATCACCCACACAGCACTTATCGTTAAGCTCATGGCATATTTTCGCTGCATAATTTGCAGAACAACAATTGCTATTGCATAATAGATTGAGGTGTGAAAATCGACAGTCAACTCTATTTTTTATTGTGCATAGAAATGCTGTGAATATTCGTTATTCAATTTATCATAGATTTCCCATAGCAACAGAAACAACCGACTCTCGACTCTACTCGGCTCGGCTCGTCTGCTTGTCAAACTTCTCTATCCAATTATCAAAAACTTTCAGCAACTCGAAGAAGTGAACCCGCCCAGCATTTTGCCCACCCACCGCAGCACAAATTCGACTAAATAAATGGCTAATACAATTTCCGAAAACGAAATTATGTACTTGGAATAAAATTTGCTGAACTTGGCAACTATTTAAATATGGCAGCAGGCAGGCTCGACAAACATTCGCAAAGGGAGGCGAGCTAAATGGCAGTTTGCCGTTGACTGTTTCGTTGGCGTTGCTGTTGCTGCTGCCAGTTGGTTGGTTGCTACTCGGTTAGCTGTGCAGTCGCCGGAAGTAAGCGGTAAACAACGTAATCTGATTTCAGTTAAAGCACGCCTCCGCCTCCGACATGCAAACACGCCCATTGACCAAGCGACAGGCCATAGTTAACACCAAGTTGTTGGGCCAATAAAACGGTAAATTTAATAAACGCTTGACAGGCGAAAAGTTGAGCAGTTAAGTTTAATGCCTCATTAGTCGTCGCAAGCTCTCCCTCTCCCTCTACCTCTTCCACTTCCTCTTTTATTTCCATTTCCTCATTCCATTTTCTCCATTTCGCTGACTCTCGCTCTCTCCCTCTCTCTCTCTCTGCACCCGCTTCGCAATCTCGATTCAATGTCCCGAGCCTGTGACATTGATAGCCAACCTCGACGTCAGCAGCAAAGTTTCTGGCCAAGCAAATGATGCCACACAGTAACCACACGAATACACACACACACACACCCTTACACACACACACATATTGGCACACACGCAAAGCCAATACAAACATGTACTGTTGGTACGTGTGGCTGGCCCGCAGCTGACTTTGATTTCCATGATTAATACTTAAGTGCTTGTTAAAGTTTTGCCAACACACACTCGGCCAACAGCTGACGCCCCTCGCTTTCCCTCCCCCACACCTCTCATCTCTCAATCTGTGTTGTTGCCCCAGCTCAAAATATGCAGATGTTAGTTTAGCCTTTGCCCGTCGTCTGATCCTGTGCTTTCAGCACGCCTTCCATATTTTCACTCTTTGTTTGCCACTCTCTCTCTCTCTATGTGTGTGCCTGTGTGTGTGTTTACTCTGCTGAGGCAGCAACAAAATGCAAAACAAGCCTTAAGACACTGCCAAACAGTGTTGGCCAATTTGTTTGCTCACAAGTCAGGGCAGACCAAACAATTTGTCCAAAAATAGCCAACATTTTCAACACTTTCTGCCACAACAATAGAGTGCAGACAGCCAGCAAAAGAAAATGTGGTAATGCCAGAGATAAGTGAAGTTGGCTTAGCCGCAAGCAATGCACAAAACATTGCGTATACTTGATGCGAACAAATTTTCAATTTTGTAAATTTAATAGTTTGCAAGGTAAAATTCATCATTTGCAGTAAAATAATTACAGCACTTGGGGAAATTTGAGTATACTTAGCCAAACATGAACAACAACATTAAATTTTAAGATGATTCTCCACAAAATTAACAAGTTACAATTAATACTTCCTGATATTCCTGATATGTAAATATTTCACTAATTTATTCACCATTTGCAATCAATGAGTGCAGCAATTGTAGAATTTGCTTATACCTAACTAAACATTACTTATACGTAAAGTAAACCAAAAACTTTGTAGAGGACTTTTTGTTACAAATTTAACAGTATGTAAATTTAATTTCAGACATTAATAATTCCGATAATTAATCCACAAATTGCAATCAAGCAATGCACAAACTGCGTATGGTCAATCAAACATTACGTATACTTAATATAGATGACGCTTCATAATTTAACTATTTTCACGTAAAATTCAGACATGTGTGTTGCTGTTACATAACTCTGTCACTAATTCCTTCCACAATTCCAATCAATTAATGCGACAAAGCGGTTTCTAAACAATGCAAAAGTTGCGTATACTCCTACACAAAAATTACGTATACGTTTTGCGTAAATTAAAATTAAAATTTCTCTGTGTTCATCTGCTTGCTGGCATGTTTGCTGATAAATAAATAATGCAACTAATTCACTTAGCAAATTGCAATATTAATAGCATCGATTTTCTAGCCAGTAAACAGCTAAATGTTCAGCGCTGCTCGCTGCATGGCCAAGATTGTTGGCAGTTATGGCCTGCCTGTCAACCAAACAACGGACAACCGAGCGGCGAGCCCTTTTATCAGTTTTGCGCTAAGCCAGCCCAGCCCAGCCAGTGAGCCAGCGAATGAATAAACGAACGAGCAGAGCAACCCACAAAGCCCACACCGACCACATGAACCTTATTTGTTGGTTTTAATAATTACACAGCAGCAGCGGCAGCAGGAGCAGCAACATAGTGACAACAACAACAACGACAACAGTAACATGAGCAAAGACAGCCGTGCTGCAATATCGCAGCTCTTTAATATGCCAGGCCACACTTCAATTACACACGTACGTAATGGCACTGTGAGAACTGCGCTGCGAGCTGGGACTGGCCACAGAGAGTGCCATCAGCAGTAAGAAGAGTAGGAGGAGGAGGAGACAGAAGAGACGGATGTGTAGCAGGCTCTGCAGCAGACATCAAGCTCCATTAGGGACAACTACTGCCGCCTGGGTAGACGTTGACAGCTGAATCATCTGGATTAATGCCGAATTTTAATTAGTACAACGTGCTGGCAACGAACGTAGCCAGGCAGGCAGGCAGCCAGCCAAACAGGCATCGTGTCAGTTAATCTTATGGCCTGGGCCTCACATTCACGTTTACGTTTCGACTGGCTTTCCGCTGTGTTCCCCCCCTCCATCCCAATAGCAGCTTTTCTTCTCTCATGTTCTCATAGTTTTGACACTTGGCGCCTTATCAGCGTTCTTGCAGCGACCGAGGAGAGGCTTAAAAACGCAACCAGGCGCAAGATTTGTCAAAACCACAGCCAGCATACAAACAGACAGACACACAGTCAGACAGACAGACGGATGGAGAGACAGTCAGACAGACAGTCTGGGCAGACGGACTGACATGCATGGTTTAAGCGCACCTCCCACATGGACTAATGAGCACGCATCATATGCATGATTAATTTGTGGAATGAAATATTCTTCCAGGTTGTTTTGCGCCTGAGCAGGCGCCTGTCAAGCTGTCAGTTTGTGCTCAGTCCTTCTGCTGCTGCTGCTGCTGTCGCTGTTGGTTGTAGCTGTTGCTTTTACTGCTGCTGTCATGTCTGCTTCTGACGTCTGATAAGCTGGCAAGGCAAAGAAAAACATACAAACAACAAAAACAAAAACAAGAGCAAGCGCAAAATACAAAATGAAATATACACGAAAAATATCAAAAACTCTTACGAATAAAGTTTTCCACTCAGTTTTCGATGGGTGGGTGAAAACTTATTGTTGTTAAACAAGTTGAACGATATCACTTCCGTTTTTTTTTTTTTTTGCTTACTTGATGGTGGTTTGTTGCTTGGCTGACAACCACCGAGACACAGTCTTACAGTTAACATTGGACTCCATACACAACATTCACCGTACGACTATGTCACGGTAATTGAGCGTCGTTGCTATCCTAATGCCCAGGCCGTATCCTTTTCAGAGCGACGCACACTAACAACGACTTAGTTAGTGCTCATTTCAGTGTCATAACATTGCCTCTGGGTATCTCATGCATCATCCATCGCGTCGACGTCGACGTCGTTCATCGTTGCTGCCACCTGCATACACACAGACGCACACACACACATACACATATTGATTGACACTGGTAATATGTTGAGTTTGCCTTATCAGTTGAACAATGCCTCGGCGCCGTGCCGTTGTCGTTGTCATCTGTTGTATCCTGTTCACCGAATAGCGACTACTGAATTCCGTACACCAAATACCAAATATACCGAATACCCGAATACCGTGTGGCACAGCCTCATCTATCTTGTCCCGTTTCCCGTCTGACAACCCAAGCTCTGCCCTCGTTCCCTTCCCTCAACGAGCTGTCAGGCGCAAATCATTCAATTTTGATGCTCGACATGGACCCAAACCGTCAAAAAAGGAGCAAAAAAAAAACTAAAAATTTTGCAAACAATGGCAAAAAGGCAGAATTTGTGCCTGGTTGCTGCGCTGCGCTGTGCTGTGCTGTCTGTGGCGGTGGTTGTTGTGGTTGCTTGCAAATCAGCTTATTATTTCTGGCAAACAAACCGCACTCTCACACACACACACACATACAGCAGCCACAAATTTCCGTTGTGTGCGTGTCCGTGTGTGTGTTTGTATATGTGTGCATTATGCACTTATCAGAGCCATCTATCTGCGGTGCGTCAACTGCTTCCTGTTGCTCAATAGACAAGGCGAGGGGCATAGATACAACGTGTGTGTGTGCACATAGAATAAAGGAAAGGCAAGACCACAAAAACACATACCACGCACTCGGCTACCCTTCTATCTCCCTTACACACACACACACAGTGGCACAGACACTTTCACCTACTTAAGTCACCATTTTCATGCGGCGCCTGTTGGGTAGGCAACACTTTTTTGCACATTGCTTTAATGCTAGCAACATTTTCAGATTTTCTTTTATATATTATATATATATTATTATTATATCACACACTCAACACTTTTGGCGCATTGTGTGTGCGGCTTTGTTGCATTTGATATATGTACGTATCAAAGTGTGTGTGTGTATGTAAAGATATACAGAAGTAGCAAGTGTGTTCGTGTGTGTTTCGCATTCATTCAATTTCAACTGGAGAAACAACGCATCGGCACAAAGGACCATAACTCAGTTTTGTAACAAGTAAACTAATTATTTCTTGACTTTGTTTTTTTTTCTCTTCTCTCTTCTCTTCTTCGTTTTCATTTTTTTGTCAGTGGTTGGCAGTTGTTTTTGTTGTTGTTTTGTGCTTGTTTGCTTGCCTTGAAAAGCATGTGTGAATGTGTAAGCAATTCTATGTGTGTTTTTTCTCACTCTCCACACGCTGCAAGTTTGTATATGTGTGTGTGTGTGTGTGTTCGTGTGCTCTGCTAAATTGCAAAATAATGTACACACTTGGCGTTGTAATCGCCATTGTTGTTAGATGTTGTTAGAACTGCCTCTAACTGCTTGTTCATGCCATTGTGCTTGTTCATCATCATCAACAGCAGCAGCAGCAGCAACGTGCAGAGTGTGTGTGTGTGTGTTGTACTAGTCAGGGAAAGTGTGTGTACACACATCTACATGTTGTATGTGTTATGTACATAGAGAGTAGAAGATGGGCTAGTGAAGAAGGCAAGTGCTTATGCTTGTGTCTTTTGCCTTGCTTGCGCAATTAACGCATTCACAAATGAAGAGTGTCAAGGCAAGCAGCCAGTCTGTCATTCGCTCCGTTTGTCATTTAGGCAGTTTGCTTTTCTTTTGAGGCCATGTCAAGCCAATAATGAAGCATCCCAAAACACGCCACACCAGCTTAACACACTCACATACACACACACACACATACTGCAAAGCATTAGCTAGAAGTTTCTCCAAAAAACTTTTCGAGCTAGTTAAAAAGGATGACAGTTTTTTTTTTTTACTTTTCGTTGGCGCTCAAAAGGAATATTGCATTGGGCCAAGTGCATTTAAAAGAGGCTTAGGGACTGATTATAATTTGCAAAGCACCCATTAAAAAGTTGGCAAAGAACAAACTACCTGAAAGTCAGTCCAAGCTTGGACTTAAAAACTTGTTGTAAATGCTCGGCAAAACATTTTACCAACGCCATTTCACTCTTAATATTCTGTCTTTAAATTAAAACAGAATTCTCGTATTTTATGCCAGAGATAGAATAATATTTTTACTCGTAGTTGTTTCAATCATAACAGAAATATACACAAAAATAACGAAAATTCCAATATTAAGATAACAAAGGCGAGTGTGTGACTTAAATTGCATTTAGATTGTGAATAAGATACTGGAATTTCTTATATTTTTAATACACATTTATAAACATGTTTTGATTTTACCTTTTAAGTAAATGAATTTCTAATTTTCGATAACAAAAACACTGTGTGAATTGTATCGTAAGCATCGTCAACGTGCAGCAATTTCATTACTTGTGAATTGATCACATCAACGTGGCATTAAAACTTGGGCAATCTTCTGCTTTGAATGTGCCATAAAAAAGCTGACATCGTTAGCTTTAAAGCCAAATTCTGTTTTTTTGGGGGGAGGGCAGAGCGACCACACCTTTTGCTAGTTCGCTGACATATTCAGGCAGGATGATCTGGCTAAAAAAAAAAAAGAAGAAGGCCAAGCCAAGAGCGCCTTCAAATTAACTCCCCGACTGCTGCTGTCAAGACGCCATAACGAGCCTATTTTGCAATGCTGCCCCAGAGTCTAGGGGCCCCGAACATTACGGGGCAGCTGGCCTGCTCTTGCCACTTGCAAAAACCTCCTCCAGTCTTGTGTAATATTTATGTAAATTCGGCCCCGACTGGCGTAAAAATTGAAAGGCGTAATGGTTTGTTGCGCTGCCTACTTTGCATATGACGCCCTCGTTGCCCTTTGCTGCGGCATTCGGCAGCGGCGGCGTCTCTGTATTGTGTGTGTGCATTTGGAAATTGTTCATTATACATACATATATATGTATGTATAGTATAAATGTGTATACTGTATACAAATGACATCAGGCATATTAGGCGCTATAATCGAGTGGAAGAGAATTATTTTGTGTGAACTAATTGCATTAGTGACATTCAATTTGACGCCAGGGCAAAAGTAGAAACAGCGCTAAACGGCAATTGTCACAGAGCACACAAAGAGAGAGAGAACGAACGATAGAGCAAGAGTGAGAGAGAAAGAGAGAGAGAGTGGGAACCACACTTCTGATAAACCTCAATGCCGTAGAGCTAATGCTACTCGTATTTTATTTTAGTTTCTGTTACAGTTTTTCCCCTTCCATCCCATCCATCGACTGTTTATTTTGTGCTCTACGCTTTGTGCTGCCTACTTTCAGGCGCAGTCAAGCAAAACCCGTGCCTGAATCTGATTTGGGATACGGTTTTCCTGACCCAAAACCCAAACTCGGAACCAACATCATCATCATCATCATCACCATCGCCATCGAAGAGGGCGCCCCGCTTGGGCAATCATGTGAATCGAGCTCCTTATAATTTGCACAACTATGCGAGTCACTAAATTTACGCGACGTGGCGTGTGTTTCATATTACAGCTGCAAGTCGAAAACGAAAAGTCACTTATGTTTAGTTCTCTCACTCTCTCGAGCGGCGGAGTACAATTGGTTTTGTGAAAAGAAAATGCTGATAAGCTGCATGGATCATAAAACCTGCTGCACAGTTATTGATTTCCAAAAGGATTTCCGTTTAAATTTTTGTGATTTTCGAATTAAATCAAAAAACAAACACAGAAAATAGAAGATAAGTTTTGAGCTCCATTGTTTGCTAACCCATCAAGCAACCCTCCCAGCACCAAAAAGGACACACACGTGTAATGGAATGAGTGTGCGGGTGTCTCCATGTGTGTGTGTGTTTGTCACTTTTGAAATAATCTTACATGTCGTTGACACATTTTTGCCTGATGCCAAAATGTGTTGGGCACTTGGTTTCCGGTCGGTTTTTGCTTACCTGCAAACGTGGCCAAGTGATCCATAGAGTGAGGGAGATTGGCATAGAGGAAGAGAGAATAGAAGAGAATGCGTAAATGTTAGTTAAGTAGTTGAATAAACACATGCGATACACATGGCGTATACATTTACATATGTATATAGTTATATATTTATAGTATGTACAATATGCATTTAGCTCTAACTAAAGCAAATTCAAATACGAAATTAAACTCAAAGGCGCAAAACATTTTGTGGCAAGCTGTTTCTGCTTTTTGTTTTTTTTAAGTCAATGCAATTAGTTAACGGATTTTAGAAAGAGACACACACATACGAAAAGTATATACAATATTAATTAAAGCGGTCCCCCCACGTTTTCAGTTTTATGTTTTTCAGTTGCGGTCAGTCGGTTGTTGTTGGTTTTCCTGTGTGTTTACTTTTGGGTCTCACCTGATGTCCGGAGCATATGGAACCGTTGGGCACACGCACACGAAATGGACTATGCACGGGGCAGGAGGTGCGCGGTCCCCAGCGCGACGAGGCCGCCTGCTGCAGGGACAGCGCTGAGCTACAGGGATTGAAGAGCGCCGGTGGCGGGGGGCAGGGCGGCGCTGACATGCTGAGTGAACTGAGGCCGCTCATGCTGCGACAATGTCCACCGGTTAGCATGGCAACATCAGCAGCCGAGCATTGATTGATCGGTATGCCTTGGCCGCTGCTGCCGACACCGCTGCCGCTCATGCCGCTGCTGCCACTGCTGCCGCCGCCACCGCCGCCGCCACTGCCGCTGCCGCCCAAGAGAGACATGTGGGAGCCAACACAGCCACCGGACATCAACGATTGTGATGTTAGCCCATGATGCTGGCACATGCCGACGACGCCGCCCGATCCTGGTGTCACGCCCGCTCCAGACCATTGACTGCTTGACAATCCAGCTCCAGTTCCAGATGCTCCTCCAGCTCCGCCTCCGGTTGCTGCTGCTGCAGCCTGTGTATCACCGCCTCCGCCGCCGCCACAGTAGTGATCCACGGTAAAACTGTCTTGGCTACCAGAGCATTGTAAGCGATGCGGTGGCGGTGGCGAGGATTGGCGTGAATAAATGTTGTTTGCTGTTCCGTGGGTAGCCTCCTGATATGCTGCTGCTCTTAATCTTGTTGTGTTGCTCTTGCTCTTGTTGTTCTTGTTGTTGCCACTTTTTGTTGTAGTTCGAGTTGGTTTAGTTGTTGTGTTTGTTTCTGTTGCTTTTGTGGCATCTCCTGTCTCCTCTCTGTAGCTTTAAATCACAGCCTTGTCTAACAACAATTTAACTAACAACAACTATTGGAGTGTGTATATATGTATGTATGTGTGTGTGTGTGTGTGTGTGGGTGTGTTTCCTGTCTATGGATACGCCTTAAGATTACAACAACAATTGAAGCCAGTCTGCATTTTCCCGTTGCTGTTGCTGCTGCTGCTGCTTTCGCATTTAAATTCTGTTGCTATCACTGCACACGCACAAATACAAGTACATGTGAATATATACGTATATACTATATATATACTATATAGTATATATATGCGGGGATGTTCGGTTGCAATAATTTATATATGCGCGCTGTCCTGACGTCGTATTTCTTTAGTTAAAAATTATTGTTTCCTTTAATTGATTATGTTGTGCCTTTTTGTTTTCCCTTCGTTTGTTTGTTTTTTTTTTTTCTTTTTATATTTTTGGTTGTGCAGTGTTTCGTTTCTTTTATCTATATATTTTATACTTGGTTTTTTTTTGGTTTGTTTGTTCGAATTAAATGCTTGACTTTAGTGTTAATTCATCACAATTTGTATTTATTATGTTTTTTTGCTATTATTATTGTTAATATTATTTAATTGCAGTGTTTATTATATATTTATATTTGCTATTAACATTTACATTATGTAAATTTTCACTATTTAATTTCTGCTTGAATTTAGTTTGAAATTTTGAGTTGACTTTTTGTATTTTTTTTTGTTAATTTTGTTTATAGCATGCGAGTTCTGCAAAAGAAAATTGTTGAGAAGCCCAAAATTAAACGAAATCTATTGAGGGTTTCTTGGATGGGCAAATTGTTGTTGTTGGGTGTGTGTTGGAAGAAGGAATCTATTTATTTACGCTACAATTTTTGTATTAAAATTGGGGTAAAGGCTTAGCACAGCAGCTGTGTTGAATGTTGTGTTGATGTTCGATGAATATAATTAAATGTGTATTTCGACATTTTTTTTGGGTGAAATGTAATTTAAAATTTAATTAAAGCGAAACGTAACGAAACGAGAAGCATCAGCAAATTGCCGAGCAAACAAAAATATAATTTTATGCGACAAAACTTTGCTCGAAAGATAAGAACGAAAAAAACATACCCTTGGGATGAGCGGTATCTAAATTGGTCCAGAGGCCAGCCAAAATAAAAAAACAAAATAAGAGAACCGTTTGGGAAAAGGAACACGAAGACAACAGCCAAAATGGCCAACAGAACAAAATAACGCAACGAACTGAAATTTTAAACTGGGCCAATGAAGGGCAAACTCGAGAAGTCGATTCCCTTGTGGCTCTTACGCTGTCGCTCTAACGAGACTATTTATGCTAAATAGTTTTCGAGTTAAAAATTCAAAGGCCTGGCGAAAGGGAATGTCGAATTAAATTAAAAGCGAATTGTGAATGCTTAAATAATATGTTTATAAATGTGTATCCTTACTTCGGATGCCGATACGCATTCGAGGGGAGCAGACTCGGAAGGAGGCGGAAGGACTGCGAGACAAAGGTGCTGAAATGTTTGTTTCACCGGCTTGGCTTCCGTTGCCACATTTTAAGAATGCTAATGTGGCCCCGTCGCTTCCGCACCATAATTGAATGAGAACGTGCCGAGCTTTTCGCTGGTCCCTCAACCCCACACAGAAAAGAAAAAAGAAAACCAAAAACCTGTGCCTCTACGCTTGGGCCACGCTGCCTGGGGAGCAGCAGGATATATGCGGCAAGCAAGAGAAGAAGAAACTTTGCAGCGCAACATACGCGAATAAAATAACCAAATTCAATTCATAAAATATTCAGAAAAAAGCAAATAAAGAAGAGCGAAACCAACAGCAACAAGAACAACATAAAGATGGGCAAAATGTACAGAAATTTTCATACAAAACAAGAGCAAGCAACACACACAGAGAATGTTGCTAAAGTCTAGTAAATACGTATACGTAATATGTATGTATGTTTGTTATATAGATGAAGCGACTCTGAATCTGATGTCTAAAGTAATGTTTGTGTAAGTCTGTATGTCTGTATGTGTGTGGGTGGGTATTGCAGTTGGGTTGGGGCCAAGTAAATGATACCAAACATTTTATGTGTATTGGTGCAATGCTCTTTTTGTCGGTGTATCGGTGTGTATGTTTATGTGTGTGTGTGTGTATACACACACATTTTTTGATAAGGCAAACGTAGACGGAAATGGCATAGGAAACGGAGGCTGGCTAGCGAGCCGAGCCAAGGCGAGGTGAGACAGAGAGCGAGAGAGAGACAGAGAGAGAGCGAATGAGAAAGAGCAAGAGAGAGAGAGGGAGCGAGTGAGAACAGTTGCTGTGCTTGAGCCAAGGCAGTGAAGTGTACGAAATTTGTGGAGTGTGTAGAGAGATGAGACGAGGCATTTTCTATAGGGGGTGGTGAGTGGGTAGTTACTAGTGGGTGGGCGCAAAAAGGTAGAGAGATGGTGGAGCGGGGGGGGGAGGGTGTTCAACTAGAGAGGGGTTGGGGTCATCAGGTGTAACGGGGGTGGTTGCTAGAGCACTGGCTTTGATGGCTTTGCCTTCTTCGTACTTACTGCAAAGTTGTTGTTGTTGTAGTTGTAGTTGTTGCTTTTGCTGCTGCTGTTGTTGCTGTTGTTGTTATTGTTGATGCTGATGTTACTGTTATTGTTGTTACTGTTACTGTTGTTGTTGTTTGACTTTTGTGTTATGCGTATCTAACTCGTTGTTGTATTGTGGTTATTGCTGTTATTTAATTTTATTGTAAGCATTTGCAGTTTGTTGTTGTTCTTGTTGTTGTCGAGAGTCAAAATCAATAATGAAATTATACGAATCCTTATTTCTTATTGTTTTCTTTATTTGCTTCACTGTTTATTCTGTTTCTTTTTTCTTTTATTTTGGGCGAGGGTTAACTCTGCACTTGTGTGTTTCAAGCAAAAGTCAAAGCACTTGCTGCAAACGTATTAGACCATAGATTATTAAGCCAGCTGTCGCCGTTTCATTCAATTTCCACACACACACACATTCGCACACACACACACAGACACACAAAACGCACATGGGTGAGAAGATAAACACGAAGCATGAAATCAGATTAATTTAATTCAATTTGCAGCGCGTTTCGTTTGTCGTTTGGCAAATCATTGATAATAATTTTGGTCAAATCGATTTTGAAATGCGGTTGCCTTGGCTGTTTTGGCTGGCTGTTCGATTGCTCGGTTGGTTGGTTGGCAATCGAGAGAAACTGGAGACACTGCGGTTGTTGCTTCGCACGAAGGCGAAGCCAGTCAATGACAACCGACTATCGAGCACCGAGAACTGAGAACCGAGAAGCGAGAAACGACAACCAAGAATCGAGAGACCGAGGAGAGTTCGCACAACTCGCAAATTCGCAGCTCGCTGTTCACGATGCGAATGAGTGAGATTCGTGTTCGTTGTACGAGCAACTCCCACATACACACACACACACACACACACATACGCACGCACACACAGCGGCTCCGGTTTCTGGTAATGGGCTCTTCCTTTTGCTCTGCTCCAAGCTGACAATATGCAAAAAATCAGCAGCAGCAACGACGAGCTTAAATTCAATGGCATGAAAAAGTCGCCATTGGGCCGCGAGTGTGTGTGTCGTTGTATGTGTGTGCGTAAGCGCGCGTGTGTGTGTGTGTGTGCGTGCCTTGACAACGATTTGCCTTGAGTTGATTTTTTCCTCTGGTTTTCAATTTTATTTTCTTTTTTTTTTTTAGCATGTGGCGTGTAAAAATCAATTTGAGTCCAAGTTCTTTTTTTTTTGCTGTTCTTCGCTTGGCTTTTGTGTTCTTTTGCCTTTTTAGCTTTTGCCAGTGGCCACAAAAATTTCACTGCCTACTAAAACGGAGAGTTTCATACGCCAGCAGTTGGGTAACTATTTCTTTTGGCTGGGCACCCCAAAAAAGTTTTGTGCACTTGCTTTCGAAATTAAAAAGTTTTTCGTTCGCTTGTTTTTCGTACATTCATTTTAGCTTCACAGTTCGTTCATTTCTTCTTTTTCGTTCTTGTTGTATATATATATATATATATATATATATATATATATATTTCTTCTTTTTTTTGTTGTATTTTGCACTAGCTTGCGCCGTATGGCAGCAGCGAGGACGACGACAACAACAACGGCGACGAACCAGGATGAGCCCGATGTAAAAGTGTGTGTGCAGCAACCATCGTTGTCGTCGTCGTTGTTGTTGTTGTTGTTGCTGAAGCGCTGCTTTTACTGAATGCTGCTGCTGCTGCTATAGCTTTAGCTTTAGCTTTAGCTGCTGCTGCTGCTGCTGGTTTTGTTGTGTACCCGTCCTATCCAGGCAAGGGCTCGCGTTATACTGCCACAGTTCCAGCCAGCAAGGTGCACAATTATAGACTAAACTCTGAGTTATCAGCAGCAGTCGAACAATGCTGCTAAGCTCTCGCAGCTGAATGCAGCAGCACAGTCAACTCCGCAGCAGCAGCAGCAGCAGCTAACGGCAGCAGCAACAGCAACTTTTCACCTAGCAATCAATTTCCGGTGCAGATGCCAACTTTATGGGCGCATTGAATGCGTGCGAATGCGACAACTATATTGCGCACATTTTAAGCTGCCTTCTTTTTATTTTGTGTGTGTGGTGGGTGTCTCTTTCCAACAACTGCTCATTGTTGTTGTTGTTGTTGGGATGATGCTGTTTTGCTGAATCTGTGCAGAATGCTGTACAGCACATGCGCACTGCACGTTTACCGTTACAGTGAAAATTTGTAGGCTTCTCCACAGCGTCGACGTCGCTGCCAACGTCGCCGCTGACTGCGCTGCTATATTTGTCTAGCAAAAGGAGAGTAAAGCAAGAAGCAGAAGCAGAAGTAGAAGAAGAAGCAGAAGCAGGGCTTGCAAAAATATTCGTAATTTATGGCGCAATGTCTGCGCCACGTAGTCGTTAACCCAATCATCGCCGGCGTTGCCCCGTCATCATCATCATCATTGTGATCATCATGATGAGCATCATCATTATTATCGCCATGAACGAGTTGCTGCCGCAGTCGTTGCTGCCGCTTTTGCTGCTGTAACTTGCTGCGGTCGCATTGCTAAATCATGCCAACGGCCATAGTCCAAACTAAAGTAGGTGACTTGTGTCCACACACACACACACAGACACACACACACACGGGAGAAAGAGAGGGGAAAACGGACATAAAGACAGAGATAACTATGCCCACTTCTTATTTGACAACCGCATGCGGGCCTCTTGGCAAAAGGAATCATGGCCAAAAGGAAAGAATGCCGAAGCCGCAACCTAATTACTTGTGGTAAGCTGCCCAGTTGTCGAAGAATGTGCAAACAGCAGTTAGGCAAAAGGCACAAGACACAACGCACAAGACACAACACACGAGGCAAGTTGTAGGCAGTTTGGTGGCAAGCACTTGTGTGAGTTATGGAATCTGTGCTGAAGCACTGGCAAATAATTATGAAATGTTTGTGCACCGAACGAGGCTCAAAGACAGACAGACAGACAATCGATTGATTTACAAGGACAACAGTCCCCTCCCCTCCCCACATCTTCCCCCTCTTCACGCTTCGCAAATAGAAGCAAATGCTGTCACGTTTAATGCGCAACATAACAGGCTTTTAATTAATGCACAATAAAGTGCACGGCGTGCTACAATCCCGTCAAGTGCTACAACAAATCGGAATACATTTCGCCCAAGGTTTCGCTGTGGCGCAGCCTCACTTCCCCTTCCCCTTGCCCATCCCATCCCTTGCCCACATTCAAGGCAGTCATCATCAGGCGACAGAGTGTAGGTCAAGGCCTGAACAGATGTAATGACTGTGGAGATGGGCCACGTTGGCCACGATGTGAGCTATAGACTATAGCCAATAAACTATTAACATAAAGCTGTCGATGTCGATGTCGTTCGTCGTTTTTGGTCAAAGAGCAATTTGGTAACGAATGTCGATTTCATCGCACTGCCAATAGAATTTATTCGCAGCCAGCACACAGCACACAACAACAACAACAATCTAGACACGTATGTGTGTGTGTGTGTGTGTGTGTGTGGCCAAAAGGGGTTTGCTTAATGTGTCAGTGGGCCGGGGACACGGAATGGGCCAAAAGGAGGGCTTGGCCAGAACGTTTTGCTTGCGTCCGGGCCAATTCTCGACACAGGTATGGCTGTAGTTTGTGGGCTTGGCATTTAGCCTGCATGCTTGTTGACACGTTTAAATGTTGACTCACACACACATACACACACGCACGCAGAGAGGAAACACAAACATTCACACACACACACACACACACCGACAGAGACAGAGAAACGTATATAATTTTTCGATAGTTGCAGTTTCTGCGCGTTTCTTTGACAAATCACAAACAAGTCAAAGTTACAACGAGTTCAGCTGCCGTGTGGGGTGGAGGGTGGAAAAAGGGTCAGAGATTGTTGCCAGATAAAGCATTGAATGCAAATTCGATAGCCATTTGTAAATTGATTTTGACATCAGCAAATTCTAGTGTCTAAATATTAACAATGGATAACAATTCAGTGGCCTAAAATGTAGACAAATAACTCGTAAAATTTTATGACTAGCAAACAGATCAAATAGAGTATTAGAATAGCAAAGTACTATAACAATAGAGCTTTAATTTGAAATTATAAATAGCTAAATTTAGCATTGATTAAATAAAGCTAAATATTTTATAGTCACAATTAAGGAAGTTACTTCCTTATTATTTAGAAAGCATGACAAAAGCATTACTTATATAAAAAGAACTCACAACTTTTATGACTATAACTTTGCTTTTATTTTATAAAGCAAATAAATAGCCAACTTTTGTCTTTTCATTTGAAATATTTCACAATCGCAATTGGGAAAACTTAGTTACAAAATTACGTATATACAAAAATGTGTATAACTGCGATACCCATTTTATATTTAAATATAAACTATATCCAATAGCATTTGTGAGTAAAAATTTTGGTCATTTTTTGCTTTTAAATTAAAGTTATAAAAAGCAACGTTTAAAATATATTTAAATCCGCTTTCTAGTTTTAAATTAAAGTCGAAAACATCAAAGTTGAAAACTTATTTAAATCAGCTTTGTATTTCACAACAATTCAATCATAATTGTAGAACCTTTTTGATTAATTCTATTTCATAAAATTAAGATGTGACAAGAATATCGCTTATTAAATAGTTCTATACTCAACCTCAACTCCACCTCAACACAAATTTCAATGCTAGCATAGGGTATCCTATAGTCGCATACTCCCGCATTGTCAGCAACTGTTTTGCATAAATCATAGCGTGCTTATTTGCTTGTACACTCAACTATCTCACTTTCATTTACACTATTCCCCTGCTTGCCGTTATTCTATTTCTGATTTAAAAACACACACAAAAAAGAAACCCTTTGGGCAGCTTTGTCGACTTCTCTTCTTTTTTTTCTTCTACGTGGTTGTCTTTCTAGTTAAATTGCGCTTTACTTGAAGATAATATCTCAAAACAACTGTGAACATTGCGAACATAGTAAAGAAGCAAAAAAAAGGCATTAGTTATGCATATCTCCATTGTTCGAGTATTGAGACCATTCCACAATTGTTACGAGTTCAATCTTTATTCTCCATTTGTCTTTTCTTATACACAAATTAAAATTGCTTTTACAAGCAAGAGCAATTCCATTGAACTCTTTCATTTCTAACTCTTAGACTGCATAGAAAAAAAGTATTCTTAATGAAAGATCAGGGTATCGCACCCACAACTTATTTATCAAGATTCGTTCCAGATCGCTTCAATTCCCACTCAAAACTAAGAATCGCGACTCTTCAGGGACTCATTAGGGGGGGGAGGGAAGCGCAAGTTGTGCATTTGAAAGTTTTTGCTTAACTGAAAAGGGCAAAAAGCATTTTTCATTCAATTATGCTAAGTTCAAGTTGTTGTAAGTTTTATATACACACATATACAAGCCGTTTTATTCATAACTTTGCCAAGACGGATTACGCATCTTAATAGAATTCTGTTGAATTCGTGGGCGGCCGACGATGATGACGATGATGATGATGATGTTGATGATGTATGTGTGCGGGCTTAGAAGGAAGAAATGATTTACCTGCTGGTGGAGGTTGTTGTAGTATCGCGTAATGTGTGGTGGCAAAAGTTCAGCTGTCTCTAGGCCAATCCATTGAAAGACGCTTAGCATTTGTGGCATCGATGTGGATGTGGTTGTTGTTGCTGTTGCTGCCGTTGTGGTCGTTGTGGATATGCTGTCACAGCAACAACAACATATCTCCTCCACCTCCACCACATCTGCCTCCTCCTCCTCATCGAAGAGGAGGGCTGCTCCCGCCGTCGTCGTCGTCGTCGCCTCCTCTTCGGCCTCGTCAGCCATTCAAAAACTTCTATGCTAATTTCGTTTGCTTTTGTCGATTTTGGCCGTTTTATAATTTGTTCGCTTTCATTTTTTATAGTGGCGCACATTTGAATTTAAATTGAGTTATAGACGCACAAACGATGACAGCAACGGCAGCAGCAGCAGTGGCATCAACAGAGGCTGTGGCACTTTGTTGTGCTGCCAATTTATGAGCAGCGCCACAGCGCGTCCCCAAAGTCGCCACATGGCGTCGCTTGAGGTTGAGGTTGACGTTGAGGGTGCGACGTCGTCAATGACAACGGTAGCGGTAGCTGCTGCTCCTGTTGTAGTTGTTGCTGTAGCTGTGGCGGTTGCCCTTTTGTCAATTGCTCCCATGTGGGTTTTGCCGCCAAACACGTGGCTGTAAACTTGGTCTACGCGCGCCTCGCTCGCTAGAGGAGGTTACTGCGGAAATTCGCGGGTAATTGGCACACTGACACGACACACTACACACTCCAGAGACAACTTCTCGTCCGCGTCCGCATCCGCATTCGCATTCGCGTACCGTTCGTTAATTGGGTCAAGCGAGAGGGCGCGCGGAGCAAAGACGTAGAAGAATGGAAGTGAGTCACTTGAGAAATAGACTCGAGTCAACTTTACTTTACTTGACGAAGGTTTCACCGCACTATATATATGTATATATATTCCCAGAGCTTTGTTTAGCCAACCCTTTTTTGTTGTAGAGGGGGGGGGGAAGAAGTAGAGTATAGAGAGATGTGGGCAGGTCTGTCGCGAAATCGCTCGTTAGGCGCCTCTTTCACACATCACTTGGCAAGTGTCAAATAAATCCAACTCGAGGCAGACGACGATGTTTCGTTCGTCGTCGTTCCCTCGCGGCGCAGTCGCCGCAAACTAAACTGAAATGTGTGCGCGCTTTTTGTTTAAGTCAATCACGGATGCTCGGTTGGTTTGTGCAACGCAGACACTGACACAGTTCCACACACACACACACATACGCACGCTTCTAGGTGTGTGCGTGCGTGTGTGTATAGGTATTTGCATTGCCCCTGCAGCAGCACTTTTGGCCAACGATTGCGCTCGCTGCACTTTGCAGAATGCAAGAGAGAGTGGGAGAGAAAGAGAGTGAGAGAGAGCGAGAGCAAGTGTGCAAGCGAGAGGGCGCAAGAGAGTTTCATGCAGTGAGATTTGCAGTGCAGAAGGCTTGGACTGCGACCGAGGTCCTTATAATAGTTGTTGTTTTAACTAACGCGCCCAACACCATCGCCTCCCCCTCTGCCTACCACCCTCCCTCCCTCTCTTTCTCTCTCTCGCTGTCCCTTTCCCTCACCCTCCTTCTCTCTCACTCTTGCTCTCTCACGCTCTGCTGTATATGTACACAGCATTAACACATTCACTCATTGCTAGCTGAGCCTGCGTTTTGTGCAGTTGTTCATATCGTCTGTCATTTATATCCATCTTCTCATTTCTTTTTTTTTTTGTTGCTGCTTCTTCGTGTTTTTTTTTCCATGAATTTATGAAAATGAGTCGCTGGCAGCAGCCGAGCAGAGCTTGCGTCACACACAAAGCGACTGATAGACAGTTGGACAAGTGGACAACGAATCGTCCGGCCGAGTCCGATATAGAAAGCGAATGGAAACAATTGAGTTGCGAAAGCAAAGCTAAGAAATACCCTGTAGAACAACTGTTATATACTTCATTTTTTAAGATATACAGCATAGTTGCTAAACAACAAACCTAATATATAGAGCCACACATTTAATAATATGCAACTCTATAGTAAGCAGTAAAAGACATACAATTTAATTATAATCTAAAATTATAATGAATATGAAACCAATAAAAGATTCTAAATATTCCAATATCTAATCGTATCATTTTACTACGCGATAAAGCTTTTAAATCTTTTTTTATCTAAAACAATAAACCAAATATCAACCCACAATCCCATTCACTCTTAAGCCGCAAGTTTCTTAACGGCAAATTCTTTAGAATTTACTCAAAATCCCCAAGCAACAATGCTCTTTGCATAGCTCCAGAAACACAGATATCCGCTGTTGCTCATTAAAAATACATTCGCTTCCCCATAGACCTTGCAGCTGTTGTCACTCACACACACACACACACAAGCAGACACACACACGCACACACTCCCTGGCGATATGAATTATGCGTTCAACTTACTAATCGATGGCTCAATCAATATGATTTCTTATATTCTTATATGCAGCAATATATTGCTTTTGCAAATTATTAATAATTATGCGATATGCTGCATAAAGTAGTGACAAAACCCCTCGTTGCATAAACGCTATTTGCACAGGGTATGAAAAAGAATAAAGAACTGCCGTTCAGCAGCAAAAAAGTGTAGTCTGCTTCAAGGATCAATTAACGACAGTAGATGGCACAGAGTTATGGCGTTCATATCGCACACAGCCCAGGCTCAGCTCGCAGTGTGGAAAACGAGGTTATACCCTAACTTATAGTTGTGTACGAATGCACAACAATCGAGAAGCAATCAGTGAATCATTTGAAATTATTCATAATTAATGTTCATTGCATAATTTAAAACAAATTTAGCCAAACTATTCATAGTAAAGTAAATCAAACACTCAAGAAATAAATAAAAAGAAGCAACTAATTTATAGGCTTTGAGTTGTAAAATATATATGTAAATACATCCTTATAATAATTTAATGGTTATCTTTGATCCTAATAAATCATAATAATTTAAACTTAGATCCTAATAAATCATCAATTTAGAGAAATAATTTAAATACATACTAAATACGTTTTAAAACATAGTAAATTATTAAAAACGTTAGACATAAATAATCTAGTTTATAACTTGTATATAAAACATGGTATTAAGCCATTTACCGTATTCAATCAACTGAGAAATAATTAATGGTTTAGCTCGTATCTCACGTTGAACATAACAGTGACTCATTCAATTTAATAAACAGTTTAAGACTCTTTGAAATATATGCTTTAGTTGGATATACAATTCAAAATAATTTAACCAATAAAAAAGTAGAGTAATGTAATAAATCAGTTTTTACCTTGTAAACTTAAACATCTAAGCATCTCATTTATTTGAGATCAATTGTAATCCTTGAGAAATTATACGTTTTTTGACAGTTCATTCAAAGTATTTAAACACATATGTTAATACAACAGAGAAACAATCTCGTTTTAATATTGTATATTTAAACAAATCATAGATAAATACGATAAAAATATGATTTTTCAAAACAATGTCTGTGTAGACATTTCATAGGGAAAGGGTATTCAAACTTCGTGCATCTGCCATAGGCTTAGGTGGGTCATTTTCTTTTTTGTTGTTTTTGCTTTTTTCGTGCAATCGTTAAATGTTTTTCTGTCCCTTCTCTACTCGCCGTTGGTCTGTTGCAAATGTGTGCGGCACACGCCTGCGACGAGGCGCGACACGACGACAGCAACAGCGACAACTACGGCGACGGCACTTGAGTTTTGTGTAGCATACTTTTCTGCGCAAAAAGCCTTTAGGGAAGTGCCCGAAGCACTGCTGAGCTGAGTTTGGTCCTAGAGTTGGAGCTGTTGAGCCAGCAGCAGTGGCAACAGCAACGTCCGAATTTCATTTAGGTTTATTCTGATTAAATTGTTTGTATTTTGGTTGCATTAGCAGGCGCAGTTTGTTTAGACAAGCAGTATATATAGACTATTCAAGTAGAGTAGAGTAGACTAGCGTATAGAGTGTTGAGCTTACTACTACTGTGTATTCATGGCTCTGTGTCGTGTGTCTGGGCTTTGAATGTGTGTCACACTGTTTGGCCGAAGGATTAGTGATTGCCTGCGCTGCGGGAGTTGCTCGTGGTGGTGGTGGTTGTGAAAGTGTGTGTGCGAGTGTGTATGTGTGTGGGTATTTGTATACATTTGCCTGTTTGCTGGCACTAAATACATTTCAAATTTGTTTTGGCTTATGCTAAACCGAACTGTAGAGTGGACCACAGATTGATATGACCACATGCCCAGCAGTTTATTCACTGACTCTGATGGCACGATGGCACACGGGACGTATGCGTAATGCAACAATGCATACAATCATGTGCTTGAGCTGACAACAGCTTGCCACAAAATAAAGTATAGCAGACTTTGTGTACACAAAATAAATACAATACTCGTAAAATGCCACTCACCTGCAAGTGCGGCGCGGCAAGAAGCTGCATCAGCTCATCCTTGGCATACTTATTGCCCACACCAACGCCCACCGATGACAACAGCTCCAGGACATCGCGACTGCGCGCCACAGCCTCCGCTGTGGGTGCTCGACCATTGGTCGTGATGACCGTCGACCCGATGCGATCGAACAGCTGCAGAAATTGCTGCAATCGTCCATCGCGGAGCATATCACGCAACACATCCGCATCCACATGGGCATCCTGCAGCGAATAGATGTCATCCAGACAGTCCAATATTCGTTGCACAGCCTCAATGCCAGCCTCCTCGTCGGCCCATTCGTCCGGTGCGCCTGCAATGGGCACTGCAACAGATAAGTTCATAGTTCAATACGACGACAGAGCTCAATTGTTCTCGAGCTGAATCGAAAGCACTCACTGTCTGCATCACTGGCATACAGTGGATCCATGTTGGTGCCACCGGCAATCGCTTGCACAGCGCCCTTGAGCTTGCGTCGCGCATTATAGCGCTTCAATTCCTCAACAGTATCCGCCAGATGAGTGCGCTGCAATTTGTCGCGATCACGTATCCAGGGATGCTCCAGCACCTCGGTGATTGAGAGTCTGTGATGTGGATTGGCCGCCAGCATTTTCATGACTAGATCCTTGGCATTGGCCGAAATTGATTTCCATTCTGGTGCCTCAAACTGCAAATGCAACAAACATTGTAAATTCATCACTTTGATTATAAACTCATATCACACTTACCGAAAGTCTGCCGCGTGCTATCGACTGTTGCAGCCGCACACCGGAGCCCAAAAATGGCAGACGACCCGAGAGCAGCACATGCAGCATAACACCAGCGCCCCAGACATCGCAACCCTTGCCATACAGACGCCTGGTGACCACTTCCGGCGCCATATAGTGCGGACAGCCGACGCGTCCATGTGTTTCTATGGTTTCGCGTGTGCCCGGCAACTGTATCGCCGAACCGAAGCCGCCCAGTTTCACTGGCGCCGAGTTGTCCACGGTGGCCAGCAGGGCACAAGCGGGTCTCACATCCCTATGCAGTATATCGTTCTCATGGCAATAGCGCAGTGCCTCCAGTATTTGCCGCATATAGTGACTGAAAAGCAGAACGGAACGAAAACGTAAGTAAAGTGCAACAAATTTCAATTATTCAGCATTCATAAAATCAACTAATTGGTTTGTATATTAAATTTTAGTCAGTTTCCACTAATTGCCATAGTATACAATATAATTATTGAACATTCTGCAGCTTCCCTATTAACGAAAACTTTGTTATCCTATTGAAAGTATGAAAAGTATCTATTACATTTAAAGTGAACAGTTTCAATTTCATAAATCATTTCTGAAATTATCTTGGTTTTCAATTTTAGCAACTACTTTTTAGTTAAACAGTTGTAAAGCGTATTTAATAATAAATTTGACAATGCCTTCTTAATTCATTAAAAATGTATTATGTTTTTTAAATTTGATGCATTAATACGCTTAAGTATAAAAGGTTTTGTTGGCCTATACTTTGTCTTTGCTTTGTATTTTGATATTAATCATAATTAATCGATAGTTTCATACATTTTAACTAATAGTTGAAGAACTATGCGAAACTGACATGATAGTTATTATCTATACTACCTAATTTATATTTCACAATTTCTTTTGTATTTAAAAGTCAAATTTGAAACTGTAACAAACTTAACAGAACATTTCTGCTTTAACTTTTTAAATATACAATCTTTAAAACTTAACAATACTTAATTATGTAGCTTTGCATTTATCAACATTTAACAAATGACATGTGATTTATGAATTGAATAGAGAATCGTAAATTATCTCAACATTTGCATTAATAATTCAAAGTTTTGCTAAAATTTAAAGTGCATCTGCTGCAAGAGCAATGAATCTCTTGATGTGCACAATAAGTATGTGCAGCACAAATAAATGAAGCTGCCTTCGCTCTTCATGTGCTAATTGGCAGCATCGTGAAGCTGTTCAATTGTTATCAATTGAAGTACGCTTGCATTCTTCATTCACAAAAAGAGAGCACTCAGAGCACACACAGAACTCAAAACGAAATAATAGAATAATTTGCATTATAATAGCATCATAATTGGGTATGTTGCCATGCTTACCAAGCCACCGCCTCGCTGTAGACAAAACCTGCGACGGCGCGTCGCACAACCTCAAAGCACAAATCGGAGCCTTCCATGCTGCAAGCAAAGGACATGTATATATGTATATATATATATTTAAGTGGCCTAAATACAAATGTATATGTATAGAGAAGTGTGTGTGTTTGTGTGGGAGTTTTACTTACAATTCAAAGACCATGTAGAGCATGCCCTCGGAACTGTAGGTTTCCAGCAGCTCGACGATGTGCGGATGCTTTAGCATGTGACATATTGTGGCTTCGCGTTTCAGATCTGTAATGGCGCGCAATTAGTTGATATCAGAATGAGTAACATTTATATGGATGCCCAGCTTCCAGCTTCCAACCCCTCTCTTCCTTTTCGACACCAGCTGGTCGAGAAGCTCTAATGGATTTTGTGGCGGCTGACTTATGTGCCTGCCATGTATCATTTAGTCAATATTCCCCTAGTCAAAAGACATCGCGTTGCATTTGAGCAATTTCTTTTTAATTGGACCAGTTGCGACTAGTTGTAACTGGAGGAGCTATCCTGTCATAGCCCGACATCCTGTTCGTCCTCCTTCCGACTGTCAGGACAACATTTGGGAGCACGTGCGAAATTTGCTGTGTTCTTGCCGCACAATTAGCAGCAACAAATTTCATATAATTCAGGCAGATTAATTATAATTTATTCACTCAGAGCGTACTCGAGGGGTTGGCTCACTGGCAACTGGCTGGCAACTGGCATGTGGCATGTAGCATGTGGCAAGGTCACTTACCCGCTGTGCTCAGTCCTGGACTGGCCGTAAATTTGGCCACATCAACGATTTTCACAGCAAACTGCTGGTTCGACTCTCTGTGTATGCAACGCCTCACAATGGAGAATGGACCCCTGCAACAGACAAACACACACACACACACATAAAAAGAAGGTGTAATACACTATTTAGTAAAAGTTCTCAAAAACCCCGAGTGGCGAATGTCCTTTTTATGACCTCGTCCAAAAAACTAGGCCTTGTCTCGATAACGATGACGATGACGATGATGATGATAGTGGTGAGATTCGAGATTGTTGTCGGTCGACTAACTAATTCAAGTTGTCGACAGAGAGCCGCATAAATATTAATGCATAATGTAAAAGTCGACACCAGCAGCAAACTTGTTTGGCCAACTTTTGACTCACTGCCAAAAGACAAGAGAGTGGGATGCTCTGCTGAATGAAATGGATGGATGCTCCGATGGATGTTTGGTTGTGGAATGCGGCTTCATTACCAATTGTATCGCGTGCCGGGCGTCGACAGATGATTTAGTGCGTAAAACGCATAATGAGATATGGCACCGAAAACACATTGAACAGATCCCAAGAAAAATGTAACTTACTTGCCAATGACCTCGCAGAGCTCGTAAACATCGTCAAAGAGAATTTCGTCTTCGGTCATTTTGAATAATTGATGAATTAATGCCTGTGCCTGACTGACTGATTGACTGACTGGCTGACTAACTCGACTGGCTAGCTGGCTGACTAACTCGACTGGCTAGCTGGCTGACTCAATTGCTTTCTGGAATATTGATGATCTGCACCCGGCTGATGGGGCAGAGAACAACAGTTGTTGCGCCTCCTTCTCCTCCTGTTCCTGTTTCTGCTCCTTCCTCGGATACTTCAATGAACTTTCGTCTCGAGTTCTGAGTTGTAAATGTTCTTATTCTTGTTCCTGTTCAGTTTGTTACTTCGTTGTTATTGATTGCGTTGTTGTTGTTGTTGCTGCTTCCACTGCTGCTGTTAAAGATTCATTTCGTCACATGTAACTGCAAAAGGACACAAGAAAAGTTTTTAATGTTATAGCTTGTGGATCGCAACAGAGAGATAAAAACGGAAATCGAAATGGGCATTCATTAGGTGGACCAAGGGGATATTAGAAAGTGTGAGGGATGGATGGAGACGATGTGTCAATCACAGGTGGCTGTGAAGTGCTGCAGCCGAAAAACCCAAATCAATTACAGCCACAAAAATCTCGAAAATGTTATCAATGAGCCCCCAAAGGAAGTCTCACTGTCATCACACTGAACAATACGTGGAACGAGGCTTCGACGATTTGAATTTTCGAACGGAAATGATTTCCTGTGGTCTGCCGCACCAAAAACGCACAACAACAACAAAAAAAACTGCGAAGGAAAAAGGTAAACAAGCCACTCAGTCAGTGTTACACTGTCCAACCCAGTTGCGGTTCATAGTTAAACAATAGCTGCTAAATAGTACCCATGTTTTCCTTTCTCTTTCTCTCTTACTCCTTTTTGCACGCCAATAAGCGTGAAATAGTTGCTCTTGTCGTTTGTGTTGTTGTTGTTGTTGGTTGAGAGCAAAGCACTCTTGAAGTCGAAACACAGTTTTCGATGGTACTCCAAATTGGGAGAGCGCGTGGACGAAAAAGAGAGCGAGAGCGAGAGAGTTTGCCGACACAGCGAAGAGCGAAACGCAGGCGCAGAGCAAAGTTGTCTGTGTGTAAAAATCCCAATTGGAATCGTAAAGTAAAGGAAAAAAAACAACTTAGAAAAATACATAAACTGCTACGAAATTCTTACTGGGAACTAGATATCCGGGACTGCAGCACAACACAGTTATTTGAATATGCAACAATTTATGATGCAGCACCACGGGGCAGGATCAGCAAAGATGCATAAAAAAGCAAAAACGGAAGGACACACACAGATTCATATTTAATGCAGAGCGCGCAATGGGCGCGGTATAGCTCGGGGCTTGGGGCACTTCGGGGTCTCGGGCGAAGGTTTTACCTTGCTCTCGTGTGTGCTTTCTGCTTGTGCCGCTGTTGTAAAATTCCTTGACACTTTCAACTAGGCGACCTTACCACATACTCACACACACACACTCACACGCATGCAGATAGACAGTAAGAGAGAAGGGGGACTTTGCTGTTCACTTGTCGCGACAAGTGCCACCGCCTCACAATTAAGAAATTGATTCTTTGTCTAGTATTTTTACAAAGGATTTGCATTGCTCAGCCGCTGCCACTACCGCCCACTGCCACCCACTTTACGCCCCCTCCCGAGGGCACACACACATAACACACACCCGCATACAGTTCGTGTCTGTTTTTTTTTTTATGTACAAACCTCGAATCATAGCGCCGCACACCCGAATTTTGCACAGAATTTTAGATTATGGCTTGCGACATGTCCATTACCTAATGCCCACTGTCGTTAAGAGATCACTCGATAGTTGTGCACATTCGTATTAAAGTTATAAATTATTTAATATTGCTATTTATTCCTTTTAATATTTAACTTAAAACAAACACGGCCCGTGAATTGATGGCAAAGTACTGGCGTTACCAGACTGGCTGTGCAAAAAATCGAGAGTGCCACTATTGAGCGTTGAGTTTTAGCGCAGTGGCAGCGTGCTGTCGTCAATGTAAACAAAATACTGTTTTCATCGATCCGGCAACTCTTGTTGGTTACACCAAAGTGCTAACAGTATTTTGCTTTCGAATTCACACCGAATAAAAATTGTTGATTCTATAGAGAACATATTTAATGAAAATTTTACATTTTTTTTAAAAACGAACTTTTTGGGTGTTGATGAACGAGTTTGGAATGCCACTTCTTGGGAATCTTCGAATTCGAAGTGCGTACAACTTTTTAAAGCTATCTGGCAACTTGCTGGCGGCAGTATAATTCTTATTAGAACCGAAATACCAGCAAGTGTGGTATATTTTCGAAAATCAGTTACTTTGTCGAATTCAAAGCGCGGGCAATTTTAAAATGAGCACCGATATAAGCAATAGATTATAGATAATAGTTTTATAACTGTTTAACAAATTAGTTTTTATTGATTAATAAGAATTCACAATAATGATTTAGTTTATACTCATTTAAATAAATTCTTTTATTCATAAGTTGATTGCCCTTCTAAGTCGTTTGCATTTCCCCTAGACAGTCTTAGGGTCATAAACCATTTAATAAACCCATTAGAAATTATTAAGTCTTCAGAATTAATATGCCGGTCACACAATCTCTTCACAAAACCCACACACAATAGGTGCGTAATCTTTAAATCAACTCTGGCTCAACAAAACGAGACACGGGACCGGGACCCCGAACATAAACATCATCAATTACACAAACCTCGAACGGCAACAGCAACAACAACTTAGGGTAAGGAGAGTCGTAGGTCGCAATGCAGTTGGCTGACTGCGTTGGTTGACAAAAAGGAAGAGAGAGGAGAGGTAACAGGCAACAGGGGAAAGAAGGCACATCACATCGCATCGTTGAGCTGCAGCCACTCAGGTGAAATCAAAATCAAATTCAACGCCAACGAATCGTCGTCATCAGAGTCGGCGTCGTCGTCGGCGTTGGCGTCGGCGTCTTGTTGTCCTCTCTCTCTGTTGCCATCTCTTTCGCTCTCGCTTACGCTCTGAGTCTCAGTTTGCGGTTGTTGTCGTCATTATTTGGACGCGTCGCGACTTGCGACTGTCGCGCTTAATGCGTGTGGATTGGACATGGACGTGAACGTGAACGTGTAGGATTCGAATTGACATTATAAAAACTGGTTTGCTGCCAATATACAATATACTTATTTGCCGCTTGCCGCGTCCTACGCAGCGGCGACGCTACGTCGACGTCGTCGTCGTCGTCGTCGTCAGCTCCTTTCCCTTGTTGTTCTTTTTGTACCTGCCCACTTGACAGCGATTCTTGCAGTTGTTATTACCTTTGTTGTTGTTTTAGCTCTAGCTCTAGCTCTAGGACATTACCTGTAACAAGACAAAGCAAAACAAAAAGCGCGCCAAATGAGCAAAGGCAACTACAACTACAACTGCAACTGCAACTGCGGCTGCTTCTCGATGCCATAATAATAACAATAGATAATGGAATATACACACAGATATACAAACGCATTCGTGTAACTTGAGTAAACGAGTATTGAACGTTTATGGGATCATAAATATGCATGTTGAGCTCAAATATCTGCAAGATTTAACTTGCCACTTCGCACTTGCAATGAAATATTATATTAGACAACTGTGCATAAATACATAATTTATTACGTATGCGACGTGATGCTCGTGATGGGAGAGAAACTCAGAAGTTTACGAGCATCATTCTCGATTTTTAAAATGCATCACTGATTTTTATTAGTAGAACATTTTAAGACTGATTTGAAGAAGCATAAAATTAAAGTGGAAGTGCTCTTCAGCATACAGTACTTATTTCTGGATTTAGTATTTGATGTAAATAAAAATAATAGTAAAAATACTTGCAGTTATAATAGCTAACATATATTATCAATATCTTAAGATTATAATTCAGTTTAGTATTTAATATGAGCTTAAATATAATGAAATCGAACTTAAGATGTTTAATTCAATTAGCCTGAGCGATTAAGACTTTCAGTATATTTTTTTTTCATAGAATTTACTTATTATCTTTAGATAGATACATAGATTGTAAATAAATAAAGAATATATATAAAAAATAAGAATATTTTTTTCAATATTTGTCAACTTAATTTAACTTTAGTTGCTACTTTATTAAATTGTATGCTTGTTAACTTCATTTAACTTAATTTATTTGCTACGTTATTAAATTAAATGTAACATCAAATCTTTTTTAGTTTAATCTGTATATAGCAATTGAAGTCACATTTGTATATATCTTAATAATAGCATAGTTAAACAGTTGACTTAGTTGTTTAACAATTAGCAGAAGTAGAAGTTAGTTGAAGTTTAGTTAGCACTGCAAAAAGTAATTATGTCTAATATACATATATACATAAATAATTGCAGTAGTTGTATAAGGCACAATATTTGTTAGTCAAAAACCGAGTGTAGTATTAAAATAGATTAGAAGAAATAGTAAAATATTACATATAAATATATTAATGTATTAGTAGATGCTGTTGAAGTAGTAATAATTAAATTAGTACAGTAGTGAAAATAGTAGCACGTTGTAGAAAAAACATTATTAAATAAAATAGAAAGTATAACTAGATTTGTCTTAGAATTAACATTAGCATTTGCAACGTTAATTGATCAAGTGTCAAATGTAAATGTTCTAAGTAAATATGTGCCCATCAAATTAAAGGAAAGCGAAAATCGTTTATATAAGTACATAATATACAATAACAACAATGGTTAATACTCTGGCGAGAATGTTTGATGGGACAATAAAAATAAAAAAATAAAAAAAAACTATATGAAAACATATTGTATATAAAGATGAATCTTTTAGCTCTTGATTAGTACTTTAATTAAAGCTAATAATGATTTTGGAATTATTTTTCTGTTTAAAGATTATTGTTCAATTTCGTATGATGTATTTCATTGTGAAACACAAAAAAGTACCTATAATAATTCATAGTTCTATATATAGTGCTAATGCAAAGCTCTAAGATAGCCCTTTAATTATTTTTAAAATTGCTTCAGTTTTAGTATTTTTCATTGTAATCAGAGAATTATCCATTGCACATTTCATTTAAAAAATGAAAATATAATTTCGTATCCATCAACTTTTAGATGCTTTTCTATTTTTAGCTAATATTTAAATATTCTTTACTATTGTTTTCTCAAATTTGTAGTATGTTATTAATATTTTAAATGATCTCTCTTTAGCTGTATACTTTTAAGATGTTGTTTTTTGGCAGTAATATTAGATTAGTTGAAGATTAATTATTAAGAGAAGTTGCATCTATTAATATAAAAACTATACATACTCATCTTATAGACTGTAAGTTGTTTAATGAAAGTATAATTATAATTCTCAACGCAAAAAAGACACTGTACAACGAAACCTCAAATTAGCTATGATAGAGTCGAAGACCTTAGTTCTTGAAAATAGAATAAAATTTCTTCCAAAAAATGTAAGTTTTGCATACTTAAGAGTAGTTATATTTGAAAGTTGAACTTGTCTGATTAAAAGTCTACGACATTCAACCTGTATTTAGAAAGTTTTTTGTTGTACGAAGGTCACTTACAGGTGAACGTACAATCATAATTGTAATACAAAAGAATAAAGCGTAATTTATGCAGAGGCATCTCGAATTTCAGTTCAGTTCATTTCAGTTTTGTGGCACATACGATATGTGTAGTAGTATGTACTATGTATAAGGAAGGTGTGTTAACGGATCACCAGGAACTGATCATCTGGCATCGGAGCAGCTCAGTTGAGTTCAATTCCCTCCCCCTGAGGGAGGGAGTATGTGTGTGTAGTCAAATTACGTTGCCTGGAAATGCATGATATATACGCATATTCATTTACCGTAGTCCCAAAAACCCGCTACCCTGCTGGCCATATGGAAGAGACGACGACTGAGGCAGCAATTAACTCAAAATGTCATTAACCAAGCGTCGTAGGCGAGTGAGACAGACGCAGCTCAAAAACGTTGTAGACTGACATATGACAGGCATCAAGCAGGAGGCACAACAGACTGGACAGCAGCAGCAGCAACCTAACATGGTACAGAGGAGATCCACAGAGCAGCCTGTTTCTTCAGCATCAAGAACGCCCTCGCCCTCGCCCTTGCTTCCCTCACCCTCCTCTACTATGGCTGTGTATTATGTTCGCTGACGTTCCACCTTGGCATTAAACGCTTGATTAAATTTCACTACAAATGGGCTGGGCAGCAGCAATACACACACACACACACACATGCACACTCTCTCGTTTCTATATGCATATTGTAGAGCGAGAGAAAAAAGGTCATCGCTGGCCATATGTTGTTGCTGTTGTTGTTGCTGTTGTTGTTCTCTCAGCTTAGCTGCAGACGTGAGTAAATGTAGTTAGAAAGCACAGATCTTAGTTGTGTTTTTTGCTTATCACACATTGCCATGGCATTTCTTACATATCATTTCCCATGCCACTTCCCTTTCCCCTCCTCCTCCTCCTCCCTCATTACCATTCGCCATCCGGTAACAGAAGCGATGCGATGCGCCGCAACGAATGGGGAAGCCTAAAAAGTGCGCCGACAGCACAGACGGAACCAAACAGAACAGAACAGAAACAGCAGCGGAACGTGGTGAGAAAATGTTTTGCATTATTTACATTTTTACTGCACTTCTGTTCTCCATCTCCCTTCCTCTCTCTCTCACTCTCTTTTACGCTTGCAGTCAGCAGGACATCCGTCATCCGTCATCCAGTTTTTGGCCGTGTGTCCGTTGCGCTTGCTTTGGTTTTCGGTTTGGTTTGGTTTTATTTTTTATCGCTTCGCTTCCTGCCGCCGTCGCTGAACCTGTTGCTCTCATTAACAAATTGTCAGGTGTGCCAACGTGAACGTCGAACGTCAACGTTGCAGTTATTCGTCATGCTTTGCTTAATGAGCAAGAGCTTCGAGAACAGAGAGAGAAAGAGAGAGATTCTAGACGGCACAGCGGCTTTACGATTCAGCCAGAACATGTTTGCAATTCAACTGTAAAACCATTTAAACGGAAAGTTTCCTCTCCCCCCCTTGTTCTCGTTCTCGTTCCCGTTCCCGTCTCTTGTTCTGTTTCCCCTTCTAACCACTTTCTGTTTACCTGCTTGTAAACAAACGCCGCCTTAATCAATTCGTAAAAATGCTCAAACTTCAAGTGATAACAAACAAAGGCGAGACGTAATGAAAGAAAGGCTCAACCTCAGCCTCAGTCTCAGCCTCCGTCCCTTGTCCCTTGTCCAGTCTTAGTTCCAATAACCCAACATCAGCATCAACATCAGCATCGAAGATTTTCAGTGAGTTTATCGTCGGTCTGCGAATGGCCAGCCCCATGTTGTGTGTTTATTTTCTCACAAAGTCGGTGAAAACAAATAAAAAACTCACTTTGGGTATTGATTTTGGAAACCTAATCAAATTGAGCAGCCGACGCGATGCAAAGATGCAACGCATCTCTAGTTATACTCTATACGGCGGGTCAATTCGATTTTCTTATACGATTTGATCACATTTGGAATTCCTTTAAAAATAAACAAATTTATTTATGGAATTCAAAAATAAGTAAAAATACTTGCAATTATAATAATAATATTATAAATATCTTAATATTATATATCAGTTTAGTAATCTCTTTAAAAATAAACAAATTTTTAATATACATACTTTTAACCGTCTAATGTGCTATTAGATGAAGTTTTTAAGCATAATGTAATTACTTAACATTTTACTTACTTAATAAAGAAAATACAAATTAAAACTAAAGCCGAAGTATATTTTAATAAATATTGTTTCATTTTTTGTTATCGCAAGTTTTCTTTAATCTTGAAACAATATTGTGAATATTTGATGTTATTTGAAATTCTTAAATACAAATACATATGTTTAATAGATTATACATACAAATTTCAAAAAGAAAATAATTATATTAAAATGTCCAAAACTATTTTAGAAAACTTTTCAAAAATTCAAAAATTATTAAAAAAAAAATTTCCTTGAATAATTTTCAAAAATTTAGAGATCTAGAATAATGTAGACAAATATATTAAAATGAAAAAATTGTATGCCATTCACAGTGTTTTTATAAATTTTGTAGGCGGAATCAAATTCTTAGTACTCAAATCGTATAACTTTAGTAAAAATAATAAAACTAAAAATATTTTAGAGAAATATTCAAAGATGATAAAGATTGCCTTGTGTTATTATGATTTTTAAGATTTTAACTTTGATAAATAAATTATTTTTTTAATATTTAAATCAATAGATCTTCTATAAATTTATAGTGAAATAAAAAAGTATTATCTAATATATTTTTTAAGAACACTTTATTATCGACGTATTAAGATATTTACTTTTTTCAAGATAAATTGTTATATTAATCTAATCTTATTCAAACTTACTATTATTATCAACGATAATAATTTCTATTTCAATTTTATATTATTTTGAAGTAATTGCAGAGCATTCACTCGTCGGTTTTGCTTAATCAGTTCTCTTATCGCTCATAAATTGTGAATGCCTGATTCATTTGCATCCGTGGCTGTAGCTACCAAAGATATTTTCGTAGCTGTATGTTTATCAGCACGACTGTATCTGTATCTCGTATCTGTATTTGTATCTGTATCTGTAGCTTCATTTGCAACTGCAACTGCAACTGCAACTGCGACTTCAGCGTGGTAATTAAATATCCAAATTAAGAGCAAGCGAAAAGGCCGCCTCATAGCTATGTAGGGGTTGCATCTTTAGGCGCATCTTCAGCATCTTCATCCGTAAATAGCAAATGGCAGCCGCAGCCAAGTGTGGCATTTTGTGCAACACACGCCAAAATGTGAGGTTGCATGGCCCCACACCGGGTGCAAGACACTGTGTAGGGGCGAAGAAGGAAGCGAGGGGAACTCAGGCAGAGAGCTGCTCATCACTGCCACAAAAGGGCTGGGCCACAACACAGTTGTTGTTGCTCGATTGTTGTTTATGCAAACGCATGGGGCATGTCTCCCGCAACTCTAATGACTCCCAATGCCAATGCCTGCTGCGTCGCCTTCCCTCTCTCTCTTTCTCTCTCTCTCACTCACAGTTTTCCAAGGCATAACATCGACAACGCGCACAATGAAAAACATTTTCCTGTCTCTGACAATGTTCTTTGCTTTGCTTTTTTTTTTAGTTTTTTCTCTCATTTCATTTAGCTGCGCTGTTGTTGCAGGCACTCAACCTCTGCCCCGTTGACAGCTCCTTTCTCTGCCCCTAACTCTGGCCTTCGTCGGTGCCCCTTTCGCTGCCCCTTGTGCCCCTGTGTCAACTGCCACGTTCAACATAATAAAAATCCATATGATGTCGATGACTTTTTTGTTTTCTATGCGTCCGTTGACGTTAGAGTGCTTCGATGAATCTCTCGCTTACTCGCTGGGCACGCTCACAAATACACAGAGAGGGGCACACACACACACACACACACACACACACACACACACACACACACACACACACATTCAATACACACACTAACACATATTCAATCCAGCCGTGGCACATTCAAATGTGCATGGACTTTGCTGTTGTTGTTGTTTATATCGTGAATGCTCTCTAATCTCCTAATGTCGTTGAACTTTTCCTTACACACAACACACATGTGTGTGTGTGTGTGTTTTTATTTCGCATTGCGCACAACTTTATTATTATTGTTATTGTTCGCCAGTATTTTCCGCATTTTGTCGTTGTTGTTGCCGCTACTGTTGTTGTTGTTGCTGTTGCTGTTGCTCTTGTTGTCGTTTTGCGTTACGAGCAATGCCTCCTCCACCTTCTCCACCTCCTCCACCTCCATCAACTTCTCTCGCTTCTCTGCTCGCTTCTCTCTATGCCCTTGCAGATTCATAGTCATACATATTATCTGCTGCTTTACCTCGTTTGCCTTTCGTCTCATGTATTTTATGTCATAGTAGAAAAACAACAAGCGCAGCAACAACTGATGACAACGATAACAGCAGCAGCAACAGCAACAACTTCAAGAGTTGCAACAACAACGAGAAGCATTGCAACTGCACACGTGCATTCTGCTGCAGCCGATGTTGATGTTGCTGTTGCTGTTGCTGCTGCTTCTCTGCAATTATTTCCAATTTAGCAGAACACAACACTGTGAGTGCAACAGATGCCTGCAGCAGCAGCAGCTTCTCCACACACACACACACACACACACCCCACTGCGTAGCTGCTGCCCGGCTGCTCCTATTGTCTTTTCTGTGTGTGTCCGCAGTTCATTGGCCCTCCGCTGCCAAGTTGATGGAGCAACAGCTCAGCAGCAGCATCACGGCTTGGGGTCAGGCTTGCTCCAATGCAATTACTTCATGTACTTGGGCCACAATAACACCGACTCGATGAGTAGTCCAAAAACGTTCTGTGTCGAACTGTACGTAAACTGGTTGCAAGTTTTGCACGTTGCACGTTGCGAGCTGCAAACGTTGCCGTTGCCATTGCCAGGATGCTGTACTCTCTTGTGCTCAGCCTTACTATCATCTATCTATCTATGGCTTCGGCCTAGGCTAGGCCAAGCAACTTGGCTTTTTGGCTTTGCTTTGCTTTGCTTTGCTTTACGTTGCCATCATCGTCATCGTCGTGGACAGACTCGCCAGCAAAACCAGTTATGGGGCAGGCTTGTTGCACGCCTGCTGCCTGCTGCCTTATGCCTGCCACACAGTCGTTGTCAGAGGCAATGATCATGCCAGGAGCAACAAACAGCCAGCCTAGACCTGTTGCTGATTGTTGTTGTTGTTGTTGTTACTGCAGTTGTTGTTGTTATAGTCGAGGTTGTTGCTTTTTCCTACAGCTACAACTCAAAAGGCTATTGACTTTGTTTTTCTATTGCCAGTCTTTGGGGCCCACAACACTTCCTCCTCCAGCTGGATATATGCTGTTGTGTGGCTTTCGGTTCATTGAACCACCTCGAACACATTCTAATGTCCAGCAAACGTGTTTGGCAACTTGCAACCTCTTGGTGGGAGTGAGTAGCAACCTCCTCTTTCTCTTCCTTTCAATAACTTCCACAACAACTACAATCAATTCTATTATAATTGCTCACGAGTGAATTGAAAATGTAATGAAATTTCTTATTGACGCATAGCGTATAATTATGCACATTGAAACTTTTATTCGATCTGAAAGTTGCGACTTTTTAAACAAAACGTGTTTTTATAAACTTTTGATTAGAAAAATTAAATAAAATATTCGAAGGCAATCACAAATTTTGAAACTTATTGATTAAGTTAAATAATGAATGTATAAAATAAATAAAATTCATGTATAAAAAAGGAACTTGATTGCTGGCTACTAAAGCCTTCGACAATTTAAGAACTATTTGAAATAAATAAACGAGAAACAAAGTAAATATATTTGTCTCATTTTATAATAGGATTAACATTTTATTGCTGCGATAGTTTAGACAAAATAAAAAGTCTATTTTGAATAGAAGCAAAGTAAATCTTTATGGTAATGTCAACTTCGGTAAATATTTCGTATTCAAAAATAAAAATAAATAAATTTTCTATAAATTTTCTTATTATTACAGAAAGTTCATCTACAAATGAATGTTATTAAATAAATAAATATATATTAAATACGTAAAATAAATATAAATGTGTTAACATTTCTAGGAATTCATTTTATATCATGAATGTAACTTATTTAACATTAGTTGTACATATTGAATATCGAAATATAACAAATAACAATTCGGCAAGCCTTTTAAGCATTTAATTATTTAGATATTTTATAATTAGTATGAAAAACTTTAAGAATTTTAAGGCTGCAATAAATATTTAATATGGAAAAACAGAATTGCTTAAAACTTTAGTTAGAATATAATTGCTTCATCAAATTATATTCAATAAAAAAATTAAATATGATTATAAATCAAATATAAAATAAGTAAGTTTAATAGTATTATAATTGACTATAAAATTTAGATAAATATGAAAACTTTAACAGAAATGAGGGAAATATAAATATTTCATATTAAAATAAATTGAATAGAAACTAATATTATATAATTCTAATAATCAATATTTATATTATGAACATAACTTGTTAAACAGAAAGTTATAAAAGCGAAATATGTAATAAATGAAGTAGCATTAAAATAAATTTTCCTTCTACTTAAATCGAAGTAAAATAAATGAATAATCTGTAATAAATGAAGTAGCATTAAAATAAAACTTCCTTATACCTAAATTGAAATAAAATAAATGGAAATTATGTTAGTTTAATAAGCTTATATAATTGCTTATTGGAATCATGGGAATAACTTCCTTGAGCAAATTAAATATCTCACATGCTGTTATATAACTCTCTGTCTTATTAAGTTGAATTAAAATCGCAGCAATGACAATTAAAATGGCAGGCAATAAATAACCCGTTAATGCACTTAATTATTCAACAACAAGCACAACAAAGTTGCTGGCAATCTATAATTTACAAATGGCTTTACATGCTGTACTATAATTTGTTTTTTATAACATTAAAAAACCTTATGCGAGAGAGACACTTGCACGCAATAGTTTCAAGTTACGATACTCGGAAATTTGCCGTTTCCAGATACAGTTCACACCAGAAATAGCCAACGAAATATCAATTTACGCCCAGTTTTGAGCAACATCTGTTCCAATGTGCCGCCCGACCAGGAGGAAGGGGAAGGGGATAGGGGAGTGCTGTGTTGGGCTGTCCATCAACAGACGAGCCATATCGCGATGGACACCAGACTGTGCTCCCCACAGTCCCAGTCCGAGTCCGAGTATGAGTTTGAGTTCCAGTTCCATCTTCAGCTCCGGCTAATCAGTCAGCGAGGCACTCAGCGAAGCGTGAAACGCAATTGGCCCGATATCTACACACACATTCAATTAATAAAATCAACAACAACGACAGCAACTGTCTGTCTTTCCCCCTCAGAGGTATCTGGCTGACTAGCTGGCTGTCTGACTAGCTCAGTCAATGCCTGGCCATGAATGCCACAGCTAGTGGCAAGGATATCTGGTCGCGTCGCCTGCTCATTGGTCTCTATCGTGCCGCCCGCTGGTTGTCGCTGCTCTCATGTCGCCTCGATGTGGAACGCAATCACATTGAGCTGAAGGCGCCACGTCAGCAATGCAACCGATTGTTGACCATCATTTGGCGCAGCATTCTCGTCAACGTCTATTGGACCATCATACCCGATGTGTTTCTCCGAGCGCACAAAACCGAGAGCTATGCGGATGTGTTTGCCATGTTGCAATCGGCCTCGGTGATCCTTTTTGCCGTTGGCTCCTTTATTGTTCAGGTGTGCGCTGAATCGCGTTTCATTGTCATCTTGAATCGCTATATCGCACTCTATGGCCGCATCTGTGCGTTGACTCAATCGCCGGAGTTGTTTCCGCTCAAGTTCAGTGTGTTCTATGCGTTGAAGTTGCTGCTGACAATCGGTGGCTGCCTCTATGAGTTGCCACAGCTGTTGCCGATGCGGCACATTCTGCATGGCGATGTGGGACACATTCTCACCGGCATCATTGGCATTTACATGTGGATGGGCACGCTCTTTATGCTCGACGCCTGCTTTCTGGGCTTTCTCGTCTCTGGCGTCTTCTATGAGCAGATGGGCGCTCACATTGGCGCAATGCTGCTGGGCATGCGTTCCATTGATCTCATGGATGATGAGACTTCGCAAACGAAGTCGCTTCCTCAACGCTACAGTCATTATAGACGCATGTGTTTGCTGTGCGATCGTGCCGATGAACTGGAGGCATGTGGCAGCATCTACAGTGAACTGTATCAAGTGACACTCAGTTTTCGCAGCATTTTCCAATTTCAAATCTTCTTCTACATCTATTACAATTTCATTGTGTTGCTGCTAATGCTCTACGAATACATCTGGAACTATTTGGATGATGCCCATGAGGCAACGGATCTGGTGCCATTGATCATGGTTGCCATCAAGCTGGGCAACATTGTGCTGCTGATCATGTGTGCCGACTATACGATCAAAAAGTCACAGTTGCCACAAATGATGCCACTCGATATTGTCTGCACCGACATCGATCAGCGTTGGGACAATAGCGTAAGTTCAAAATGTATCTACAAGTATGTTAAGTATCTAAAAGTGTCAGCCATAGGTGGACATGTTTCTCAGTCAACTGCAGACGCAGCAATTGGAGATCAAAGTGATGGGCATTTTGCAGTTGAACAACGAATTTATTCCAACCATTCTGTCGGCTATCATCACGTATCTGTTCATCTTGATTCAATTCGGTTTCACCGGTGGCTTTGATGTGGTTGAGGAAATTGCCAAACGTAATTTGTCAGCGAGAAACTAAAGAGGAGATTTACAGATGTGATTTGCGGATGCATCACAAATCCATAAAGTACATATCTGAAAGTCGTATAAGATAAGTGTGTTTTTTTATACTTTACTTGCTTCTTACTTCATGTTAATGTCAACAAGCTCAAAGTTGTACTTTTGTAATACTTTTTATATTCTAAGATCTTTGTTCACCTTGACTCAATTCGATTTGACAGCAAGAAACTAAAAATGTTCGAAATATTTGTGTTATATAATTGTACAACAAATTCAGAAAGTATCTTAAGTGTAAACAGATTTTAATTCGTGTTTTTATACTCATAATAAATACATTACTTACATTTTTAAATAACAGTAAAAATAATAAACTCACAGTTGTACTTTTAATATTCTTTTTCATATTCTAATCTTTCCGCTCACCTTGACTCAATTCGATTTTACAGCAAGAATTCAGAAAGTATCTTAAATATAAATCTGAGAAATTATATGTACATATATTATATAATTATTTAAATGTGTTTTGATTCATGTTAACATGTTAATACATGTACAAAAACAGTACAGATAATTAACTCACAGTTATACTCTTAAAATGTTATTTATCTTATAAGCTTTTTGTTCACGTTGACTCAATTCCAATTGACTGCAAGAAACTAAAGATATTTAAAGTATCTTTGATGGTTAGTAGCATGACAAATTCTGAAAAGAATGTACAAATAAATCTGCTTTTTAATTCACGTTAATATATTCATAATAAATACATTACTTAACAGTATAATAATACAGTATAAATATTAAAGTCACAGTTGTACTTTTAATATTCTTTTTCATATTCTAATCTTTCCGCTCACCTTGACTCAATTCGATTTGACAGCAAGAATTCAGAAAGTATCTTAAATGTAAATCTGAGAAATTATATGTAAATTTACTATATATATAATTCTTTAAATGTTTTTCAATTCATGTTAATATACTCATAACATAACATAACAATATACAAAATCAGTACAGATAATAAACTCACAGTTGTACTTTTGAAATCATTTTATATTCCAACCTTTCTGCTGACCTTGACTCAATTCGATTTCACAGCAAGAAACTAAAAATTTCTGAAGTATTTGTGTTGTTGTGTTGTGTAGAAATTCAGAAAGTAGTAAAAGTGTACCGTTTTTAATTCATGTTTATATACTCATAATAAATTCTTCGCTCTCACAGATGTATTTTTATCATATTCTAATCTTTCAGCTCATCTTGACTCAATTCGATTTGACAGCAAGAAACTACAGATTTTTAAGTCAGAAAATATCTTAACGATAAGTCTGAGAAATTATAAATTTATTATATTACGTTACTTTAAACGTTTTTTTAATTCATGTTAATATACTCATAACATATCATGTTAATATACAAAAACAGTACAGATAATAAACTCACAGTTGTACTCTTAAAATGTTATTTATCTTATAAGCTTTTGGTTTACCTTGACTCAATTCTATATGACATCAAGAAACTAAAGATATTTAAAGTATCTATGATGGTTAGTAGCATGACAAATTCTGAAAAGAATCTAATGATAAATCAGCTTTTTAATTCATGTAAATATATTCATAAAAAATGCCTTGCAGTAACGTAACAAATCTTGCAGTTGTACTTTGAAAATGTTATTTATGTTCTAATCTAACTGTTTACCTTGATGCAAATCAGCTTTATCGATGGCTTTCGTGTGCTCGAGGAATGCTGAACACCAATTGACAGTAAGAACTGAAAATGTTGGATAGCATTACAAATTCAAAAATAAAAAAATTCAAAACAATACAAAGTATTTACAAAGCAATGTGCTTGTTATATTATTCTTTAAACCTTTTTACTTCATGTTAATATATTCATAATAAATTCTTTGGTTGCATTTCGTTGCAACAATAAAGATAAACTATGCTTGTAGTATGTTAAATTCACTATCTTGACTTAATTCAATTTGAAGGCTAACTAGAGCGTGGGCAATTTAATAGCAAGAAACTAAAAATAGTTGCAGTTGTAGTTTAATTGCATGACAAATCCAAAAAGTATCTCAAAGCTAAAGAAAGTATCTATAGAGCAATAAGCTCATTATAGTATTATTTAAATGCTACTACTATAATATAATGTGTTCTTTACTCGCGTGAAAGATAATAAACTGACAGTTTTACTTTTATTATTATTATATTAGCTCAAGCAAATAAAAAAGCAGCTGTTGCTCAACAAGAATTTGCGTGCTATGTGTTCGTCTCAAAGCCTATAAATATTTATTCTATTAAATTGGGTTAAGGCTGCGGCATTTTAATGATAGTTGCAAGCGATTGTAACATTAAGATTAAAGTTGTTTCTGTTGCTGCAACTTTGCTATGCATTTCGATTCAGGCCAATGGGTCAATAAAAATAGATTCAAATACGATTTCTTCAAATGATTTAAAAGGTCAGTGCTCCACATGTTTGAAGCAAACCAATTAACAAAGGAAATGAAAAGCATTTGAACTGACTGCGCAGCCATTAGAGGAACACACATAGTACCATACTACATTATGTATGTATCTTCCTATAGATAAGCTCTGTGCTGTTTTTATGGGGTATGACTAACAGGATGGAAGAATTGCTTTCTCAGCCTACGCAATCATTTGTGTAAATCTCCGCCACAAAAATTTCTTCGACTTCTTTCACTGAAATCGTATTTTGAAGTTTGGGTTTTTAAATTCACGGTGCCCATATTATCGTTCATTATATTGTGCCCCATTATACTTGGAACTTGGCTGGACTGATACAATTCGGTTGCGATGGGTGGTGCTGAGAAGTTGGAGCTCGTTAGGCAGCTGAGAATAACAAGCTGAATTCGGAGCTAACATGGTTGTAATTATCATAGCTTCGTCTGTCTGTCTGACTGTCTGTCTGTCCGACTGTCAGTTCCTGCTCCGCCCACTCCGCCCGCACTTCTCACCCCTCTCATATTATCAACATCATCATCTACAAAAGCGTCTTTGTCTTTGATTATTTTTGGGCGCCAGCCGAGCGTAACGCGCATGTCACGCCTATTATTCCCGTACTTGCCCAACTCCAACAACCGCATTTATAAGGTACACACCAACAATATACTATATCGTATATACGTTACGTATATCCAGTCGAGAGTGCAGGTATACTTACTATATGTGTCGTACATATGTTCAACGTCGAGGTTAGTCGGCGGTGTCGTCAGCTGAACCTGAACTCAGCACCGTTGCTGACCCCCGAGCTGTCTGGCTGTCTGTCTGTCCGCCTATCTCGATGTCTCTCTCTCACTCTCTGTCTGTCTCTCTGTCTGTCTGGCTGACTTTATTCTGTAGTCAGTGTGTGATCCGCTTGGCAAAATACCCGTGCACCGAACAAAAGCAAACAAAACGGCAAAAAAAAGCACTAAACCAAAATAAAACTCGCAAATTGTTATATCTCGAATGTGAGGCGCATATTAAATACACTTTGAGAGAATTATCGCAAAACAAATCAAAATATTAATTTTAAATACAAAAATCTGATCTGTTTCTTTTAAACATGCATATATTCATTTTATAATATTTAAAAAGACTTCAAAATAAATTACGAAATAGTAATTGTAATTGCATTATAAACACACTTTAATAGAATAATTACAAGCAAAATTAAAATTTTAAATTTAAATACTAAAGTCTGAAATTTTTCATCTATAATTTTATTCTATAATATTTAAAAAATCTTAATCTAAAAGTAAGAAATCCTAAAAGTAAAAAATGTAATTGTAATTTTTAAGCAAACATAATTTCCATATATTATGCTTATGAAAAGAAAAATCTATCTATAACTTTATTCTATAATATTTAAAAAATATCAATCTAAAAGAAAGAAATCTTAAAAGTAAAAATTGTAATTTAAATTCTTAAACATATTATTTCCCAAAGATTATGCTATGAAAAAAAAATACCATAAAATACTATGAAATTTACTTAAATATTTTTAGACTTTTCACTAATTTACCAATAATATATTTTTTTTATATTTTTAGATCAATAACAATAATAAAATATTTTCCTAAAACCCTCATTTGCTTTGAAATTTTAACTTTAAATTACAAAAATTTGCAAACATGTTTAAAACATATGTTAATTTATTCTTTAAAATACATAAAATACTTTAAAATACTTAAAACAATAAAAAATCATTTTATTTTACAATCATAGTTAAATATTAAAGAACTCATAATATATTTATATATATATTTTATAAAATAAAAAACAATTTAGTACTCATAATATATGATAAGAACTGAATTCATTTGACTCCTAATTAATTTGACAATAATCATATTTTTTGTTTACAAATTCTCAGTTTTCAAAAACAAGAATTTAAGTGTGTAATTTTATTTCTCAAAATGCTTAATTTTATATTAAAAGCAACAAAAATCATTTTGTTATCACTATGTTGAAAGTACTTTAAAACTCATAAGATACGAAACAAGCATGTTATAAGCTCTAATCAAATAAATAACTCAATAAATCTAACTCATATGTGATTTGTCGAAATTATAATTAAGTAAGTCATTATGTATTTGATTTTTGTAAACTCAATTTTAATGACAAAGAAAGTGTGACTTTCATAATTAACTAAAAATGAATACAAGGCAATTTTCACTCGAATTTTCACATTACATTATCAAGGTAAACTACCCTCTGAAAGAGTATTCAACAAAGCAAAAAAAAAAGACAAAACTCAGCAACGTTGCAACAGAATTAATTTTTGTTTTTGGTCGGCTGCACACACTTTGTTGCCCCGAGTTGAGCTATGCTGATGATGGCCAAGTTAGTAGCTCCCAATTCTCTTCCTGACACGGCGCATTCAAATTTCTGTTTGGTTTTGGTTTTTTTTCATTTTGCACATTTGGAGCTGTTGGCCAAATGCTGTTGCTGCTGCTGCTGTTACTGCTGTTGATGTTGGCTGATCAAGCCATGCATATTTCCGGCCATTCTCAGGCATTTAGACTGCTTCGATTTCCTGCCGCGTTCTGGCCATTTCAAGTATTTGCAATCTACTTAATTAACCAAGTTCCCCACCGGCTGATGAATTTGAAAATTCTTGGCACACCCAGCAAAGGGAATGGGTAAGGGAAAAAAGGGTGGGGTTGGGGGGGGCAAGTACATATGACGGAACAGCTTCAAAAGCGTACTTGTAGCATTGTTGTCCGCATGCCGGCGCCGCTGCAGTTGAAAGATGCCGCACACGCCAACAGAGGCCCCCATAAAAAGGGCTCAGCTCCCATTTTGTGTTGTTGTGCATTGCTGTGGTTACTGCGGTTGCCACTGTACAGAGTGAGTGTACTTCACACACACACAAAGTACGGGCAGAAGTTTGCGTAAGAAGCAAGTGTTGAACTAGCGGCACATTCAAAACTAATTAAATACACATTCCACACACACACACTCACTTGCTTATCACAACACAAAAGCAATGAGCGCTTTGACCTTTACTCCCCAAGCCAAACCGCAACGTTCTTTACAAAAAATTAAAGACAAGAAAAAGAAATGCAAAGAAAAGCAAAGAAAATAAAAGAAATGTAAAGAAAAGAATTGAATGAAGCGGTTCTCACATTTGCTTCAGCCTCCCATTGATAGCACAGCGCATTAGGCGTTTAATTAACTAATTAATTGTTCCCAGAAACAAAAAAAAAAACACTTAAAGATTGTAAAACAAGAGTTTAATTCTACACCTCAGCAATTAGTAAGCTGAGACTTAGATGATGTTTTTAAGATGTATTTTTATGTGTTTTATTTAGAGGGGCTTTTCAATTCTTTTTTATTCAATTCTTTCTTTATCGCCTTTTTGTCAATAAAGTCTTGTTAAAGAAATATCCATAGATGATTCTAAAGTACTATATGATTTTATGGCATTTTGAAGATTAGTCATCGTAGATTAGAAAAATAATATAAAATTAATAATAATAATATTTCTGGTAAGCTGTGAGATTGCCACAAATTGCATTATCTATCACCAATAAAAACACACTAACCAGCTATAAATAATGTAGAAAATAAATACGGAATTTGTATGGTACTTCAAGCATTAAAAAAAATCAGCAATTGGTGTTAAACAATAATAATAAACTTGTTAAGCTCAGATAAAGTTGACTAAAAGATACATTTCATAGGCAACAATAGTAAACAACTTTTCTATCTATCATCAATCACATAGAGAATCAAATATAATAGCTATTTTGTATTGTCAGCATTTAAAAAAATTGTGCTAATTGTTGAAATAATAAACACAAATAATAAATGTGTTAAAATGATGTTTAGTTACCTAAAAGACAAATTTAATGAGCAACGATAGCTGTAATTATTTATGTCTATCAACAATCAAATCTAGCTAAAGACATACCAACAACATAAACGAATAAATGCGATATTTCTATTGTTCTTCTAACATTTTTTTTTAGATCAATATCAATTGGCAAAATAGTCAACAATGGATGGATAAACACTAAAGATAATCGCCAAGAATTATCAAGAAAATAAAAGTTTGCATCCATATGTTATTTGTATTATTGACCTTTTCTTTTATATAGATTTGTGTCAATTGGCAATAAAAGAAATATAAGCAATAAATGAGATATAAACCATAAACTTTTGCTCTACTTCTTTGCAGCAATAAACTCTCGCTAATGACTTGTAAATAAAAGAATCGTAAAATTTTTTTTTTATTTTGTTCTTTTTTTTGCAATTTGTAGATCAGTATCGATTGGCGAACTAAAAAACAATATTACAATAAGATATGAGTTAGATTGAGATTGAAGAATGATAAATTGGAAGACGATTGACAAAAACTTTTTCTTTTGTAGCATAAAAAAATCGCTAGAAAGTTATCAGCACAATAAGAGAATAAAGATAATATTGGTTTTCTTTTTTATGCAATTTATCGATCAGTGTCGATTGGTGAAAGAATAAACAATAATAATAAAGTTGATACACTGGGATTTAGTAGTTTAAAATATAGATTTAATGATCATTCTTAACACTAAATTTTACCCCATTTATAGTAGTTTAAAAGATAGATTCATTGATCATTCATAGCCCTAAACGTTTTCCCCATTTTTTTGCATCATAAAAGTCTCAGCCAAATAAAAGAATAAAGATGGTATTTGTTTTGTTCGTTTTTTTGTAATTTGTAGATCAGTGACGATTGGTGAAAGAATAAACAATAATAATGAATTTATAGTAATTTAAAAGAGAGATTCAATGATCATTCATAGCATCAAACTTTTACACAATTTCATTAAAAAAGTCTCAGCCAAATAAAAGAATAAATATGATATTTGTTTTGTTCGTTTTTTTTGGCAATTTGTAGATCAGTGACGATTGGCGAAATAATAAACAATAATAAATGGCAGCATCATTGGCTGCGGAGCGTCGACGCGTTGTATGACGTCTATTTATTAGAGGATACTTTCACTTACGAATGGCCAGAAACAAAATAGAAAACAGAATCGTGCTGTAGCAAGTGCTGATGTTGTTGCTGCTGATGTTGTTGTTGTGGCTGCTGTGTTTGACTCGAAACTGGAACTGAAACGCTGAAAGTGGGAGCGTGTGCTCGTAAACGTGACACAAACAAACAACATTATTTGTCATCTCATACAACAAGTACAAGACCCGTATCTTGGAACGTGACTTCAGAGCCGAGCCGAGGGAAGTGCTCGATAAACAAGCGTGCCCGAATATGGACTGAGCTCAATTTAGAGAGCAGGCTATACAAATTCTTATAAAAATAATAACAAATAAGCGTATAAGACGAAGAAGTCGATGTTATGTGCAAAATGCATAGTAAATCAAGTGGGTAAACAAAACAAAACAAAACACGCAAAAAACAGAGTACAAAAACAAAACATTTACTAAGCTTATTGAAAATGAGAACCTCTTCTCTCTCCATCTACTTATGGCCAACAAACGGGGTAACACAACACAGCAAATGCCAATACTCGTTTTGGCCTAAATACACAAGGCGTCAACAAGTGGCCATGCAAGCGTTCCGGTCTTTAACGAATCTTCGATGGCCTACATAAAAAATAGGTCGAAATAACGACTTCAACTGTAAACACCGCAAAGCATTAGTTTAATACAAATTCACAGCTGGCAAAGGCAGCAAAAAAAAAAAATAACTCGATTCGGTATTCGAACTACACAAACAAGTTCTCCATGAGATTGCAAAAATGTAATAATAATTTTATACTTGGTATAATAAAATTACAGAAAAGGCTTGTCAACATAAAAATAAATACAACATCAAATAACATTTTTGGTAAATATAATAAAAATGTATAATCGGCTTAAAATGTTTTACAAATAAAAAAAAAAATTAAAACAAACTATCCATTAATGATTTTACAGAAACCAGGTATCAGTTACAAATATAATAATAATTGGTAGATTACAGTTAAATTACAGAACAATTTAAAAATATTTTACAACGTAACAAAAATAAATTGGAAAATAAACTTTTCTTTGTAAATATTATAAAAACAGATAATCGGTCTAAAATGATTTACAAACTTAAGAAATAATTACCATAGTTGTTGGGGAATGAAGAAAACAAGGATTTGGGGGATCGAAATAATGTAAAATTTATTAACTAGAAATTCATATATTAAAAAAAATTCAAATTACAACAAAATTTCGAAATATTATTTAACAAACTTTTTGTTACAAAACCAGAATAGATAAACGTCTTAAAATAGTTATCCTCCCTTACAAAATTTATTTATTATCTCTCGAAAGATTGTAAACATAAACAAAAGTGCTATCAAAAAACCACAACAAATCAAATATTATTAAAAGTTGCCTAATACAGTCGGTGGCATTCAACACATTGTATAAATTCTTCACCTTAATAAATCGATAAAATGTCAAAGATTATTTATTTTGTATTAACAAATAGATAAAAGTTTCCCCATTTCGCTTGAAACCAACAAAAGAATTTGCTTGCTTAGCTTTTGGTGTGTGTATGCTATCTTATTTGCCACACTTTGTTGCAGTGGCATGAATCATGCGCATGCCGCGCACACAATTCGCAGCGCATTCAAAAGGTACGCGACCCCAAATCAATGCGTCATTTTTTTTTTTTTTTTTTTTGGGGAAGGTTGTTTTGTGTTGTTTTTGCTGCTTGTTGCTGCCTAAGGCCGCTGCCACTGCGCAGCTGTTTGGCTCCTAATCGGACAGCGCAGAGTGGTAAGGGGAAGGGAAGGGGTAGCGTCTCTGGCACGCATACTCAGCGCAGACACTTTGTTATTTTTGTGTGTTCGATGAACCGAAATTGGTTCTGACCCACTTTCCACAACAAATTAACGCACTTTATGGCAAATGGAATCCACAAAAAACACACACACACACACTCACACATATGTCTAAGCACACACAACCAGCAATAGAAAGAGCGTAATCAAAAATGAGCGAGGTCGAATCGGCTAGACTGAGAGCGAGAGCGCAATAGTTCAAGAGAGAGCAATCGCTGTGGCGTGGGAGAGGAAGAGCCAATTGGGCACAGCGTCGCAGTCGATGTCGACGTCAACGACAACGGCGATCGTAAAGAAAAATAATATCAATTTGTTGTTGCTTTTGTTTTATCTTTATGTTTGTATGTTTGCAAGAGTGTGTGTGTGTGTAAGTGTGTGTGCGTTGCTTATAATTTACGCAACGCTCGCTCGTTTGTCGCTGTCTGTTTGGCTACTTGTCTTGTTGTTGGCCGCAGCACGAGATCAACAACCAGCCATCTGCAGGCAGCCGCCTCGAAGTCAGAAACAGCGACAGAGCAACAGTCGCTGTCGCTGTCAGCGTCGCCGTCTCCGTCTCTGTCGCCGTCGCAGTCGCAGTGACAGAGAGCAGCAGCACAGTTGTTGAACTTTTTGCACAACACACAGCTCCAAAATCCAAAATCAAAACCTGTTCCAAACTTGAAGCTTGCCACACGTCTCAGGCAAATCAAAAACACAAAAAACACAAAAAAAAAGCTGGCTCAAGCGAACATCGTATAACGCTGCCAGGCCTCAAAAGCTTGACGTCAACGATGCGTCGCTGCTGCTCTCCTGCTCCCCTCTCTCTCCCGCTCTTGCTCACACACTTCATCTTGTTCTTGCTGCTGCTGCTGCTGTTGTTGCTGTTGCTGTTGTTAATCTTTGTGACTGTACCTTTTTTTGTTGTTTGAAAACGCAAACTTGTTTGTTGTTGTCGCCCAGAGCAGCGAGCAGCAACGACGACGACGACGACGACGACGAAGCTTTGACTGTGCTTTCGTATGCTGTCTTGGGGTGTTGATTGAAATCGATTCCAAAAAGGGGAGCGATTTAGTTTGTGGCGCAGCTGCTACTTTAATTCCTCTAGAATCTAGATGCGCTGACCTTGTGGCCTGAATCTCAATCTCGGCAAAAGATACAAATTTTGTTTTTTTGCGTAAAGTGTCCATATGTAATTTAGGGGCATCTACTATAAAGTGGGGGCCCCCACCACATGTAATTAATAGTGGAGTGCAGCAGCCTTCAGGCTGCCGAAGTTGCAGTTGCAGCTTCTCTGTATGTAGAGTCAGAGTCTGTACCACGCCTAGTGCTTGTCGTTTCTTTTTTGGAACGAGCGCATAAATGACGCTTTCCTGTGTACTTAAGGTGTCTAAACTTGACTACCGTGCTGTGTGTTGTGTGTTGTGTGCTGTGTGCTGTGGCTGCTGCAACCGTAACCTTGCCCAAGACAGCAGCCACAGCAGCCAAGAACAGTCGCAAAAAGCCCCCAACCTGCTGGCTGTCGATGGTCATTATTTTAGCCAGCACTCAGGCTGAGGCCCAGTCTCAGTCCCCAGACTCTGGCAGGGAGACCTGGCTACTGTTGGGCTTTTTGTTTTTGCTGTACCCGCCACAAGCGGCAGCAGCAGCAGCAGCAGACACAGATGCAGATGGAGCTGCAGTTGGAGTTGGACTGGGAGTTGGAGACTCAAGAGGCAGCATGACAAACAGTTGCAGGCAAAGCAAATAATTAGTATACATCGATTATCTTGCGCCCAGGTTCAAACGTATGTCGAGACATATGTACGAGTGTTTGTCTGTGTGTGTATCTGTGTGTTTATTAATGCTTGAGTGTAGTGTGTGTGTGTGTGTGTGTACCTGGCCCACTACTGGCTACTGTGCAATCGCTGACGCTGACTTCAAACTGGTCCAGCTTCAGCTTCAGCTCCAGATGTTGGCACTTCGCACACGCGCGGCTGCTGCCAATGTTGTTGTTGTTGTTGCTGTTGCTGATGTTGCTGTTGCTGATGTTGCAGCGCCTACGCGCGCGCGCGCCCATGCAACCCACAAAACAAGTTCGCCCGAAGCGAGTCGAGAGCATTCGCATTTCGCATTCGCAATCGCATTCGCCATATGTGCAGCCATAAAATGCCGCGCCAGAACTGTACGTTGCAACAGCCTCCAGTCCAAGACCCCAAGAGTCCCCAACCATGTCCATGGAGCAACAACAACAACAACAACAACAACGTCGACAGCAGCAACAGGCGACGTGTGCGCAGCTCGTGCCAATTCTTTGACTTTGAGTTTGAGGTTTCAACTTTAGCAGTTGCATGCGAGACGACAAAACGTTCAATGCTTGTGCATATAAATGCTTATGAACAAACACACATACATAGGCAAACAAGCACACACACACACACGAACACACGAACACTCACTTGAACACACACACATACACTCGTATATACACATTTACATTTGCAGAAACACCTTAGAAGGTCGCCAGCCTAGAGAAGGCAAAATCCACATTTGCATTTAATCAAAGTTGTTTTTAATTAGTTCCACAAACCGCAAATAGCTAAAAAAAAAAAAAAAAAAAATTTATATCGTTGTACTGTTGTTTTGCATGCGAATGTGTTTGCAACCGAACCACTTAACAACAAACATATTCAATAAATGAAATACATATATTTTTGCTTTGGATCGAATTCGAATTTCAGCAATTTAGACGAAACAAATCGCAAAGAGAAATGAGCATTAATTCAACGAGCATTTGATCAATTGATCGGCAAGTCATTAAAGCACTCTCTCTCTCCGTCTCTCTCTATATCTCTACCGCAAATTAAATTATCTCAAGTCCAGTTGAGACTGTCTAATAAAAAACTCATCAAACATTGTTCAATAAATTGTGTCGTCAAAATAATTTAAAATATTGCTGAAATGCAATTTTTATACCTTTTTCTTTGTTGAGAAAAACGAGATATGTCTTATATTTTAAAAAGTACAATAAACTTATTATATTAATAGTATTTTACGATACATTATAAGCATTTTATTTCCTATATTGCATAACTGTTTTTATAAGAAATATTTCTAGAATCGATTTTTTGTTAAAATATTTATATTTTAAATTAATAAAAATTAAAAAGCTAACATTTAGAGTAGAAAGCATTTAGGAATTTCAACATAAATATAAACAAATCTTTTTATATTAATTAACATTAACATGAATTGTCTTTTACATAACATTTATGATAAAATAATTTACCATTCAATAAATATGTTGAAAATGAAAAAATATTAAAAATATTCTATAACTGAAATTATTCTTTATTTCAATCATATTCTTTATTAGGTTGGAAAACAATATAATTTTAACTCAACTTATTAAATTTCAAATTTATTTCTGTACAATAATGATTTCATTTTATATGTTTCTAAACATATTTCTGACTATTTCAAAGAATATTGAGCCATTAAATTCATAATGAGTAAACCACAAATCTTTATAAAACATCGAATTTGTATTCGCCTAATTTATTCTAGATAATTAACACATTATATGATGTAATGATTAATGTTACCTCCACACATTAGCAAATACATACATATATATAGTAAGTACCATATTACAATGAGTGAAGATTTTATGACGACTAATTTAGTGTAAAATGCTGGATTATAAAGTTTTTGAGCTGAAATTACATTCCAGTAATTTGAACAATAGAGAACTGCGTGTGCAAAATGAAAGAGGAGAGAACATACTATATGTATAACATAAGAAGAACTCGAGGTGTCTTCCGTTTGACGTTGTGGGCTAATGAGTTATCATCGGATGTTGTTCGCCTAAAGGCTTGCAGCTTAAACAAGCAAAGTGTTTGCTCTCATCATGGATTCCCTGGACTGCTACCGGCTACTGGGCGATTGGCTACCAGCTAACAGCTACTGGCTATCGTACATATATAATCTTGATTGACTTACGGCTTTCAGCTGGTAATGATGATATTTTCATCATCCGTTTGTTTTATCAGAATATTCTTGGTGCTGTTGCTGCTGATGTTGCTGCTGATGTTGCTGCTGTCAGTTCAAGTAGCTGTACATTTGCCCAGATACCGAGTACTAGGCAAACTCGTGAAGAGTTAGAAAGAGCTAGGCTACCTGCACTTGAAGCACAACTTCAACATGAGCCGTGTGCTTTTGTGTCTAGTGAAATGTTGAAAGCATCATTAATTTTTTTCGTTTTTCTTTCATTTTTTTTTATATCTTTCGCCTTTAAGCCGAAACTTTAATATGCTAACACATACATACAGTCTGTGCACTGTCTGAGTATATCATGTGTGTGTGTGTGTGTGTATGATAATTGCAGACGGAAAAGAAAAGAGAGAGCACAAGTTACTGCTGCTCATATAACATACTCGCAGTACTCGCTAGCAAGCAAGCAAGCAGCTGAGCTGGGTGACCCATAATTACCGCTCAACGGTCGCGGCCAACACAGAACAATCATGGGAAAAATGAGTGTAACTCGTCTGCGTTCTGTTTCTGTTGTTGCCTTTTATAAACTACAATAATTTGAGCAATGCCAATGCTACGTTTTATGATTATCTTTTGCCGTTTACACGACACGCACAAAGCCAAAATGATTCTGGACACCGAATAAATATCCACCCTCCCTTAGATATAGATGTAGATATAAATATAGATATAGATATAGATATAGATATAGATATAGATATAGATATAGATATAGATATAGATATAGATATAGATATAGATATAGATATAGATATAGATATAGATATAGATATATATAGATATAGATATAGATATAGATATAGATATAGATATAGATATAGATATAGATATAGATATAGATATAGATATAGATATAGATATAGATATAGATATAGATATAGATATAGATATAGATATAGATATAGATATAGATATAGATATAGATATAGATATAGATATAGATATAGATATAGATATAGATATAGATATAGATATAGATATAGATATAGATATAGATATAGATATAGATATAGATATAGATATAGATATAGATATAGATATAGATATAGATATAGATATAGATATAGATATAGATATAGATATAGATATAGATATAGATATAGATATAGATATAGATATAGATATAGATATAGATATAGATATAGATATAGATATAGATATAGATATAGATATAGATATAGATATAGATATAGATATAGATATAGATATAGATATAGATATAGATATAGATATAGATATAGATATAGATATAGATATAGATATAGATATAGATATAGATATAGATATAGATATAGATATAGATATAGATATAGATATAGATATAGATATAGATATAGATATAGATATAGATATAGATATAGATATAGATATAGATATAGATATAGATATAGATATAGATATAGATATAGATATAGATATAGATATAGATATAGATATAGATATAGATATAGATATAGATATAGATATAGATATAGATATAGATATAGATATAGATATAGATATAGATATAGATATAGATATAGATATAGATATAGATATAGATATAGATATAGATATAGATATAGATATAGATATAGATATAGATATAGATATAGATATAGATATAGATATAGATATAGATATAGATATAGATATAGATATAGATATAGATATAGATATAGATATAGATATAGATATAGATATAGATATAGATATAGATATAGATATATAGATATAGATATAGATATAGATATAGATATAGATATAGATATAGATATAGATGTAGATATAGATATAGATATAGATATAGATATAGATATAGATATAGATATAGATATAGATATAGATATAGATATCGGAATTCTTTATTGGTTACAAATTGTATGATATAGTTTGACTACTTGGAATAAGAGTATATGTTGCATCAAGCCCCCAATACCAATCTCAGTCGCAAACCCCAACTCTCGACTCTACCGATCTCAGTCACAGTTCTCTTTCTGTCAATGCCGAGATAATGTTCGTCGCCAGCCGACAATTTGATTTTTTTGTATTCCTCATCTTCCTTTTTTTTCCTTTTGATCAGCGTCTGCACTGACGCAGCCTTTTTGAGCCCCTGTAACAAGTGCAGCGAACAAGTGCACCTTTTTATCTGGGGCCTTACCTTTAGCTTTACCTTGCGTTTACCTTTAGCTCTCTACCTATGCTAATTAGAGCGACGTCCTCGGCCTTGTTTTTATGCGCTGCGCTTTTAGCGTGAAGTGTCCAGCTCCAGTGTCGCTCGGTTAGCTGCATAAATTTTCTGCTCTGCGGCAAGCGTAATTTATGCGCCAACTTTCATGGGAAAAGTGCGACAGAAAAACGTTAAGCGGAAATTGGAATTGGTCCTGACAACGGATTTTTACATGTGACCGCAGGACAGGACAGGTGTGTGTCTCTCTGCCTGTGAACCTTACCCTAAACTTAACAACCCTCTGGCCCTTATAGCGTGACGAGGAATCACAATTGGTTCGACTGCATTCCATACTGTATGATATAGGTGAGATAGGTGACCAGCGCTGATAGAAAGACCAATATGAGCTCGTTCGAGACATCGAAGAGGCCCAAAGGACGCACTCGAAATTCGTTGTAGTTCAATCGACTCAAAAACATCTCCAACTGAAATTGATTTATCATAAAGTTGCATTTTCTATAAGATTAAAGTTAGCTTACCTTTTTGTGCCAATCGCTTCGCTCTGTTAGGTAGTAATTCTCTAGACTGAGTCTCCGAACGACACGCGAATTGTGAATCGTTCCTTGAATCGACAATGTCAGCAGCAGCATCTCCAAAAATATCTTCATCTCCAGCACCCACATGGCAAAGCCATTGAATTGATTTAGCACAACGAAAAACGAGACGAGCGCCATGGTCAGAAAGCCAAAGATGATTGCGAGACAAAGTGGCACATCAAACAGACGCTGAAATTCGCGAGAGACTCGCTGAATATCCTCGTAGATGGCCAAACATTCATCCAGACGATAGCTGGCAGCCTTGCGTTGTGCTCGACTCTCGTTCGATGGCTTCAGCTTCTCCAGCTGATCGCGCAGTTCATGGCGTATATAACGATTAATGTGGTGGTAAAGTGCACCCACACTCAGATAGCCCACAAAGCAAATATAACAAATGATTGCAGTACTCAAACTCGAATAAGTTTCCAGAAAGACAGTGAAGGTGAACTCTATGTTGAATTCGTCGATTAAGGTGGGCAGCAGATAGAAACACTGATAGATCTGGCAGAGGACACCAAAGAGCAGCAATATTAGCTCGCGATGGCCACCAAAACACATATCCTGACATCCGGGCAGCGACTTCACTCTGCGAAAGAGCTGCAGAAAAGTGTTGACCAATGCAATCAATTGTTCCTCATACCAAAATTGCATCATGAGAATGACGAGGGCACAAATGAGGCTGCACAACATGCGAACGCCGACAATCAATTGGAAGTGGATGTTTTGCAAGACGATGATGAAAGAGCCATAAAAGTGGCAATACAAGTAGCTGATTAGTATCCGAAATAGCATCGACAGCCACTTGAACCATCTGCGCTGCTGTGCCACCAGACGTCCATCGCCTCGATTACACTCCACACGAAAAGTGATGACTCCCAGTGCTGTGGCATAGTTGCAAGCGTAGCGCAAGATCCTGGCCGTTGCCGAAGAGGCACTCAGCCTGAAGCGACTTCCGAACATGACTAAGCAGTCGATTATGTGCTATCCCCATATTTATAAGACTAAAACTATTAGTTGATTGCTCCTTTTGAGATACATATCTTGGGCACTTAATTTGAGTAAAAACTGTTTGCCATATTCGCACAACTTTATCTTTGGTTTATCGATATTTATTACAATGACAATACAATTAAGTGAATTAATTTAATTAAATATGGTTTGAATTCATGTTGAGTGCAATTTGATTCGACTGAATGCCATATTGCAATATGTACGTGAGATATGTGACCAAGCCGGAGAGAAAAACCAATATCAGTTCGTTGGATATCTCGAACAGACCCAAAGGATTGACGCGAAACTCAAAGAAATTGAGACGATTTAAAAAGATTTCCAGCTGCAATGAAGAGAGGTAAAATTGAAGTTTAAAATTGATCGTGATAAGAACTTTGAAATTATCGAAAAGCAATGAATTATAGAGTTCTGGCGGAACTAAAAAGTTGATAGCTCAACCTATAGTGACTGACTTATAGACAGACGGACAGGAATAAAGCGAAACTTTAAAAATTAGTTTAATAACCAATAAAATAAACAAATTTAAAGATGAATGCATTTAGGAGATGAATTTCTGCAGATCCATCCAGCAAAGAAAAAGACAATATTTTACAAAGAACAATTTATACATTTTCTTAGAAAATATAGTAAGGACAGACGGACGATCTCACATAGCTAAAGCCATTCTTTAGAAAATCGTTTAGCAGCTAAATATTTCTATAACTAATTAATCAATGTTGCAGAGCAAAAGTTAAAACAAATTGAGGTTTGAATTTTCATAAAGCGTTATTAAAGAAAGTTAAGAAAAATTTATAAAGTCGCAGTTAAAAGATTATTCTGGTTAAATTTGTTTACTCTTTTCAACAACTAAAAATCTATGTACAATAGTTTCAAATTTTCCGAATTGAATTGACAATCTTGGGTAAAAGTTGGAAAACAGTCTCTGACATCTATATTTTGAATTACACAGACATAAAAATAGATATTTGCCAGCTAAATATATATACATATTATATCATCCATTTCAGAACTTACCCTCACATGCCAATCTTTGCGTTCGGTCACATAGCAATTCTCCAGACTAAGCCGCTTGATGACTCTCGAGCTGCTGCTTGCCCCATGAATGGCCAGAGTGAGCAGCACCAGATCCATGAACAACTTGACCACAAGCATCATAATGCTGTAATCACGAAATCGATTGAGCATCACAAAATACGAGACCAGCGTCATGCTCAGAAATAGAAAGAGAAGTATCAGCGAAAGTGGCAGCTCAATGAGTTCCTGAAATGAGCTGCTAACCCGCTGAATCTCATTGTAGATGGCCAGACACTCGTCCAGACGATACCCGGCAGCCTTCAGCTCCCGTCGACTGGCGCACTGACCATTTGGCTGCTCCAAGCCACGCAGCTGGCGTCGCAGCTCGTGACGTACATAGCGATTCACTTGGGCATAGAGAGCTCCCACGCTGAGGAAGCCCACAAAGCAGGCGTGACCGATCATCATTGCATTGATGGTAATGTACATATCACAGAGCACGGTCAGAATGTAGCTGACATCGAGTTTGTTGAACAACATGGGAAACTCGCAAGCGAGCTCATACAGCAGGCACATGGTCTTGAAGATGAGCAATCCGAGCTCACGTCGGCCACCGAATTGCATGAATTGGCAACCAGGCAGCGCTCTCACACGTCGAAAGAGTCGCAGGAAATCGTTAACGATGCGAACAATGCGTTGACCATACCAAAACTGCATCAACATAATGACACCGGTGCAGGTGAGAAAGCCGGCAAGTCGTATCCATAGGAGCACAATCATCTGCGGATTGCTGATGACACTGATGAGAGCCATGCTCCTATAGGCAAAGTAGCCAGATATTAGAAGGCGCGATAACAGACAGAACCACTTGTAGCAGTAGCGATTCTGTGCCACCAGGGAGTCATCGTGATTGTGATTGCTCTTAATGCCAAACCAGATGAAGCCCAGAAATGTGGCATAGTTGCAGGCGTGACGCAAGAGCCACGCTGCTGCCGCTGTGGCACTCATCTTGTGCTTCAGCTTCAGGTGAATGATGTTGCGATGATGTTGGCTTCCGAACATGACTAAGCGTTGAATTCCCATGGAATGTTGTGTGGCACAACCTTTTGGCTTTTGCTTGGTAATAGCATTTATAAGCAAAATATCACACACATATCACAGGCACACACTACTCTGCTCACCTGTATTAGCTGATTGCTTGGTCAAGGTCAGCATTGCAGAGCCACAGAGACAGGGAGAGAGGGGAGACGAGACTCATCGATGCTTATCTGAAGGGTTCATTAAGCTAATGACGAGTTGCCATAATATTGTGATAAGCGTTCGTTGTTTGCCCTGTTCTCTTCTCTTCTTGTTCGCTTTCGAGTTCGAGTTCGAGTCGTTTATTCTATATTTATTTTTACCCGAATGTTTGTTTGAACTTCATAAAAGACGCAACAGGCCATATCTTTGCTTCATTCGAGTCTCTTTTTAAACAATATTTGATGTGACTAAATGTATTCAGAAATGAGAAAAATGCATAATTCAATTGAGTTTATTAATGAAATCGATGTGAGTATAGATACTTCAAAGATTCTCTGCGATATGTGATGATATATTTAATTACTATAATTACTATATTGGTAATTAAATTGACTTCTAACTGTATTTGCTGTAATTAATGAATGTTGATTCTTTATTGGGATTAAAACAATCTTCTTTCTAGTTTTTAGTTTACTATTTTTATGTATACAAGTTTAACTTAGATGTGTATATTAAGAATTAAATCAAAAACCTAAGAATTTCTTTAAATAGTTCGTAACTTGATTACAATTCGTTCTTTATTTAATGAAATGTGCAAAAAGTTGTGTTTTTATTAAATTATTGTTTGAAAATTATATTTTCTGGAACTCATCACTTAATACAAATGAATGTAAAATATCTAAACAATCGCAACTCAAAAATATGTATTATTCGGAAAATAAACTTCAAGGTTTTCAAGCTGAAATATATTATAGTGTAAGCTTATTCAACAGCTCTGAAAATATCCAGACAATCCCATAATTAAGCATATAACAAAGTGCTAAAGAAAAGGAAAAGAGAAGTGATGCTCAGCATCAACTCAGCACAGCAGGAGTAATAGATCTTTATTAACCTGCCTCAATCTCAGACATGGCTTGCTCATCATATCCATTAGGGTTTCTGATTCACACGCTCACGATCCTGTCCGATCTGTTGTTCTGTTCTCTTCTGTTCTGTTGTTGGGCTCACGCTCTAAGCTCCCCCATGTAAATGACGCCCCCATTTTCGAGCGGTACGTGTACGTGATCTTCTGGCATATCTTTTATGCTACATCTCGACAAACCCCCCGACTACGACTTCTACTCCTACAACTACTCGAACCGAACATCGACGTCTTCGGCGACTCCTCCTAAATATGTGTGTCTGCTGCACGATTACAGCAACAGAGAGATCTGAGAGATCTTTCAAGTCTGTCAGTTACGTACTTCAACCTCTTCCACTCTGCCTCTCTGCCCTTTGTGTGCCATTTGAAAAGAATTTTCACTATGTCGAGTTTTTTTCTCTCTTCGTTGTGTTTTTTTTTTTAGGTAATTACAGTAACAACAACAATAATAACAAAAGTAACAATGCGAGGCCAGGGGACAACGAACGAGCACGTACATTTTCCAGCATTGTACGAAAATTGTGGGAACAATCAACGAAATGAGAACTGAAAACGAAAAGTGCTTTGCATGCCCCATGTTGTTGCTGTTGTTGTCGTTGCCACAAATTGGCATGGCTTGACTTCACTCAACTCGACTCTGGGCTCTAAAATTGCGAAACAAAGGCCCAAAGAGTTGGCTTGGCTTGACTTGACTTGGCTGAGTGACTGACTTGAAGTACGAGACTACGAGTAATGCCAGCTAAAGGAAATCATGCGAAGCGGCTGACCACAACTTGGTCAGCAGATTAGAGCACACAAATCTGGCTTCCACAGTTTCTCAGCGTGACCTCACGTACATTTTGCCAGACACGCAGCCTCTCTCTCTTCGAAGAAGATAGAATTCCCCAGCATTTATGGTAAAGGTGCTGAGGGGAAAGGGAAAGGGTTATATTCTGGCTGCAGGGTTGATTGATTTCACATTTCACAATTCAATTCGAATTCCAATTCCGTTTTGTGCCAGCGGCCTTGGCTTGCTTTTCACGCTTTTCCAGCCAATGCACTCGCCAAAAACAACCAACGAACAATCTCTGACATTAATGATGATTAATGTATAAAACGCAACGCTATTAAAATTATCTCTTATGCCCTGCCATTATTTATTTGCGATTTCTTTTCCACAGATTCCGTTTTCTTTGTGCTCTTGCAAAAAAGACACCAACAAAAACAACAGCGAAATATGTGATATGTTTGTGAAAGCCAAAGAAATAGGAAAAAACTACAGCCATCTCTTTTGCACTCGTGTGGTTGCTGTTTGGCTGCACAATTTTTATGGCACCAGAGCTTGACTTTACCGTTACAGCGCAAAACAAAAATGGCAACAAATCAACGAAGTCAACGCCATAAATTTGTTGTTGTTACTGTTGCTAGGGGCTTTGAATTTATTGCGGTTCCAATGCATAAAAAAACAAAAAAAAAATAAAATACAAAACGCAGGCGAAAATGCGGCCAATGCGATGACTGTGGGTAAAGTAAATACTCACAAATGCTACTGCTGTCTCTGTCGCACTCTATCACACGTACGCTATGGTTGTTTGCATTCGTGCGTGTGCGTGAGCGAGTGTGTGTGTGTGTGTGTGACTGCATTACGAGTGCCGACATTAAAAATCTTCAAATTGCATGCTAATAACCATAGCAGAGCAGACCTATTAAGTGGGCAAATATGTTGGACATGCTTGTTACTAAATGCATGGCATGTAATTTACTCGTATTTTACTTGACTTTTGCGAAATGCCATTCGCACAAAAATGCGCGTGTGTGCGTGTGTACACACTGATGGGAATATCTATGATTAAAACTCGTAATATTTTTGTACAATTGCACATACAGTAGTCGCTCGTTGTGGTAGTTTCACAATAGCGAAACGAATGGCAAATAGGGTGACTTCAACACTGGGTGAAAGATCCACACGCTAAGCTTTTCAAATGAATTTCGAGTTGAGCCAGCAAAATACTATAATTTTAAAACAACATAATATTTATGCCTACATTACATTACATTCTGAAACTAATTTCAATCTATCCATCATAGAGTCGAAGGTCGAATTTTCGTGGTACTCTATCTTCCCTAATTTTACTACATATTATAAGATAAGCTTTATTTAATATACATAACATTATCTATTTTACTTATACAAAAAGTGTCCACATTTTTTTATTTTTTAAATCTGTAAAATCTCTAACTTTGTTATTTCTTTTTCAAATGAATTTCGAGATGCTCAAGAAAAGTACTATAATTTAAAAATAACATAATATTTATGTTATGCGTAATATTACCTTCTGAAACTATCCATCATAGAATCGAATGTTGTATTTTTGTAGTACTCTAGTTTCCTTAATTGTACTACGTATTATAAAATAAAGTCAAATAAGTAGATATCCAAAATAAGATAAATTCAGAGATCCCACAAATTTAATAAAATAAAAAAATTTAAACAATTTTTACAGCAAGTAAACAAGTAAAATAGATATTATATATAGGGATTAAATAAAATAGGTAATATTATATGTATACATAATATATTATATGTATAAAATAAAATAAAATAACATATTATTACATATCTTGAGTTTATTTTTGAATTTAATTCTTAAAATTTAATTTAATATTAATAAATTTAATACATTTTTAAAATATCTTTAATTTCAAGTGTGTACAAATACAAAATATAGTCGAATTGAAATTTATAGATAATAATAAACAATCAAAGCTATATTCTTTTAAACGTATTCGTATATAAAATCGTGAATGTTCTTACTAATAAAGATAAATGATTTCATATTTATTAATTGAGAATAGAATGTGATAAAGTCATGGTACAATATGAGCCACTTTAATAAAGTAAACGCTCAAAAGATTCCATTGCATGGAGAATAGATTTTTTATGGTTTTGATTTCCGTTGCACATAGTACTTACAGATACGCAAAGTATACTATATGTATCTATGTTTAGGGTGCACATGTGGCAGATACAGCCATAGGCAGAGGCAGAGGCAGTGGAGGCAGCAGCAGCATCAATCATCATCAAGCCAACGCCGCCGACATCGTCGTTTGCCTAAGGCCTGCCGGAAGTGACAGCCAATCTAATGTTAAGTGCCCACTCCACAAGCTACACATTGTGTTACAACACTGCAAAGCATTTTCTCAAATGTCTGCGGGCAACAATGTGTGGCAACAACAACAACAGCCGCTCTGTTTGTGTAACCACAGTAAAGCTCGACTATGTTTGCTTTACATTATTTAGTATAAATAATTTTCTTTGTTCATACTTACCCAACTGATTAGATTTAATAAATACTTATAATCGCACGATAATTTTTTATTTTTAAGCGCAATAAATGCAATTCAATGCAGAAATGAAATCGAATCCGATTTTTTTATTGAAGTATCTACATTAATTCAATTAGAAGAAAAATAGAGACTAATAAAATCTCTTCTTATTTTCTATATGATTTACATTTAACCCAGAAAAAAAGTAAAAAATAATTATTTTATATTTATGCAAATTTCTTTAACTTGTAATTTTCATTTGAAACATGAAAATATCTTCGATTTTTATGCAGTAGTGCAGTTGCAGTTATTATTGTAGATTAATTTAATTACAAGAATAATAAAGGCTAATAAAATCTCTTTTTATTTTTCTCTATTATTCAAATTTAACCATTTATTTTATATTTATGCAAATTTCTTTAACTTGTAATTTTCATTTGAAACATGAAAATATCTTCAATGCAGTTGCTGTTATTGGTGTTTTACTGTATCGCATTGTTTGCCCTTGCCTAGGGATCGCTTCATTTGTAAGTGGAGTTCCGCTGAATCATCGCTTTTCCATCTTCGGCGCCTCCCCGCTTTTCTTTACGTCTCCACTAAGTGGAGTCACATCATCAATCTGGCTCAGCCACTCTCTTCATCTCTCCATCTCCCCTTCTCTCTATCCCCATTCCCACAAATAGGCAAATAACAAAATGCTTTTAAATTTTTAACTTTGCGTTTGTATTTTGTTTCATTTTTTTAAGATGTTTTCTTTTTTTGTTTTTGTTGTTTTGTGTTTTTTTGTTTTTGTTTTTTTTTTGTTACTTTTTCTTTTGCTAAAAAAATACAGTAAAAAGTTTTGTTTTCATAATTTCATTGTGTTGTGTAAGTTTTACAATTTTTGTTTAGTTTCATTTAAGGAAATATGCACAGATTGTGTTTTTTTCTTTTTCTTTCTCTTCGTCTATCAATATACACAGTTCTAGTATGTATCTAGTATAGTGTTTGTAGTTTAAAAAATGTTGTTTTAAAGTAATTCGAATTTCTAGAATAAAGTGTGTGTGTGTGTGTGTTGGAATTGTACAATTAATAAGGAGGCGAAAATTTACATAAATACAAAATTTTTTGTCGATGTACTTTTGAACTGTATGTATGTGTGTGTACGTGTAAGTGTGTGTGTGTGTGTGTGTGTGTGTAGAATTTAAAATACAATAATTTCAATTAAATTACATTTAGGAAAAAATAATAATTTAATTAATTGTTGCTTTAATTGAGATCATGACAAATTGTAAATACTTTCGGCACACGCGTGCAGCAAAAGCCAGAAACACGCTGAGAACGCTTTGAAATTGGTATTGGGTAATTGGGGTTGGGGGTTTGGGGGAGGGGATTATCATTAGTATCTATGTATCTAATAGATGCATAGTGAGTCGAGCTAATATAATTCTTAATTTTATATTCACTAATTACAACTGTTGGCTGCATCAAGTCGCATTAATCATAATATTAAGTAATGTCATTACATTTTACGTATTGCCAATAATAATAACTAATAATAATAAAAATAATCAAAAATTATGTTTGGCTCTGCACGCGTGGCGCAATTGTTTTTTGTTTTTTTTTTTTTTTTTTGTTTTCTTTTGTTTCCTTCATTTTTAGTGTGCGTGTGTATTTGTGTTTGAGGGTGTGTGTGTGTGTGTGCTTTGCAACAAAAGCTTAAGCAATAATTTGGACTGTCAAGTCTTGGTTTTCTTTGAACAAAAATATACACATATAAAAAAACATAAATTATTAAAATAAAAAAATATGTATAATAAATATCAATTATTGCCGTTCATTGTCATCCTCTTTTTGCAGTTGTTGCATCAGTTGTTGCCCATTTGTCCCCATTTCGCTACTTAGATTATTAGCTATACATTTTGGCACATTCGAATTCGCATTGTGAGCTTTGCGTACACGGAAATTACCTGCAAAAAGGGAAAAAGATGGGGGGAAACAAACAAATTAGAAACAGTGTGACAAATAAATACAAATAAAGCAAAAGTGCAAAAGTCGTTGTGACCTTCAAAACGAGCCAAGTGCTAAAGGGAAGCAAAAAAGGGAAAGCGACGAAACGACGACGACGACAAATGCAACACAGTTGCAGCAAATGTTTATGTATGTGAGTATCGATATAATGCAAATATACTCGAATGTTTTACGTTCGCGCACACAAACAATTAGCTCTCTTATCGCCTTATGTGTGTGTGTTTGTACCTGTGTGTGGCAAGTCGATAACACTCTTCGAAGAATGGACAGCAACCAACAGAGAACAGAGAACAGAGGCAACGGCAGCCACAACAACTGTTGTTCAATGCACTCGTCGAACGTTATCAGCGCACGCGAAACTTTTGAGCTTTCTTGTGTAATCAAACCTTAAATGAGCACAGCTGCAACAATGCTGGTTGAGTTGAATTGTACACAGACAGTAAAAATCGGTTATATGCAATATGTGGTGATAAAGTGGCATGATATTTACGCATTGCAAATATTTGTGAAGACCGATTCTTTATGATTTCTATCAATATGTAATATGTTTTGTAATTTGTTTTAATTTAATGTAAAATTAACAACATAATTCAAATTGCAAATAAAGATTATTCAAAAGTGGTATTCACTGTAACATATTCTAGTTTTAATCGGTCAATGCAGTCATTGCCTTAAGTTCGTGAGTTGTCGACAGAAATAAAAGCTTTGAAGGCTTGTCTCAACGACAACGACAACAACAACAACAACACAGTGTGACCCACAAAGCTGTAAGCCAGCGATAGAAATGTGCGATTAAAGCGATAACTCACGCTCAAAGCATCTGTTATCGATAGCCCGATTAGGTCATTACTTAAACACAAAGCGGATGAATCAGAGTGTCATACTTAAGATTTCCTCTTCGCTGTGAAGCAACTCAGAGAGGAAGACAATAGTTGTTAGCGGCGTTGTAAGGCACTTTTGTACAGTTATGGGAAATTTTAAGCCGACGCGACAACAAAAGCGTCAAGTAAAGCGGTCATAAGAACGCAGAGGCATGTTCAGATTTATTTCTATATATGTATGTATGTACGTAGTTAGCTATGGTTCTTTTTTTTTCTTGTGTTCTCGTGTTGAGCGGGTGGCAATTGTAATGAAAGGGGGAAGGGGGACAACGAAGAAGCGACGGCTGCTCATTTCAAGCATTGTAATTTACCGTTATGGGCACGCAGCTGTGCCGTTGGCTGCCAAAGCCAAAGCCAAAGCTTTCCAATTTATTATGCGCTTACAACGCTTTCTACAACTAACGAAAAGAGAGAAAACAAAAAAATAAGAAAAGAAAAGAAAGAAAGCAAGCAAGAAAGCTGGCAAGAACAAGAATGAAATGCGCGTCAGATAGGACGGTGAGACGACAACAAAACGCGTTTTGTTTACGAAATGTGTGTGTAGCGTGGCGACGATGAAAACAGGAATGACGACGACAAAGCACACATAACATAAATATTTATGTGCATGCATGTGTGAGTAAACACATACACACACACACACGCAAGAGTATTTATGAGGCCGTGAGAGTTGCTGCATACATAAACATAATTATAAGCTTTGGCTGCCACTGCCACTGCCAATAATCAGGCCGGGGGCGTGGTACAACAAAAGCAAAAAAAAAAACGAAAAGAAAATAAAACTCCAAAGCAAAACAAAAAGCGCAAGCAAAACAAATGCCTCTCTAACTGTTAAGTACAGTGGTGGCCAAAACATGGCAAAAAGTCTTTCAGAACGTGAGCGCAAGAACAAGAACAACGAACGATAAGAAAAACTTTCCAAATTTACATGTGAGCATCAGATACAGAAGAAACAGAAACGTAGAAAAAACCACATTTGGTGATTACACGATTATTCCTTACTTTATTATGTTTTTATTTCTGGGAAAGAAATATGTATGAAAAAAGTATGTACATAAAATGTTATGTATGTTTATATGGCTGAAGATTTCTATACGATTTGACTACAGCAGGATGTCGTTTCTATTTCGATATAATGGGAATGGAAAATTTTCAAAATTCATTTTTACAAATTGCGCTGACGAAAGATATAAATATTGCGCACAATAAATGTAAGCTAGGAATACAGATTAGAACATTTGATTAATCAACTTAATCGAAAATTTGATAAAAATGAAAACCAAAAGTTACAGTGGAATTTCAAATGTTTATCTCCAGTGGAATATTACAGCATAATTGTATTGTGAAATATTCAAATTGACCAATTTTACATATCACAAGTCCATGAATTCTTTTCTTTCACACTATGAGATGCCAGTTGGACCTGCCACAAGTTAGCCACAAGACCCAGATACAGAGACGCTGCTGTACTTACGCGTTACGCGTAACGAGTGCGTGACCTTCACGACGAGTTTTTGAAAAACAACATCATACGCAGCCCACATAAACGCACGCATAACGCACACTCTCACACACACACTCGAAAACATGCTTATCAGTGGAGACAAAACTAAAAATAAAAATCACAAATTCGCGCCAAAACGTAAAGAAAACAACATTCTATATAGAACCGCGTGTGCCAATGGAAATAAACAACACAAGCAGCAGCAAAGAATTGCCTTGCGCTCTTGCTCTCCCAATAGGTTCGCTCTTTGGCTCGCTCTCACTGGCTCTCTTTATGGAGAGCATACGATACGATCAGGCTGTGTGTTGACTATGGCCTGCCCGATTGTCTGCCACTGTAGGCAGCCAGCAGCAACAGCAACAGTTGTGGGGCTGTGCGAATCTGTGTGCGAGCGAGTGAGTGAACAAGCAAGTGAGTGTGTGTGTATGGGTGTGTGTGTGTGCGAGTGGGCTGACAAGGCGTGTGTGTATAAGAGTCAGCGACGACGATGTTTTTGGACTGTCGTCGACGCCGTCGTCGTCGTTGTGGGTGCGGCTGGCAAACAACAACAACAACAACAACGACGTGATCAACAACGTACAGTCGCTCGCAGGCGTGTGCCAACTTTGTATTTTCTCTTTGAATCAGATTTTTCAGTATAGTTGTGCATGTTCATGCAAGTAGCAAATGCGTTGACAGTGATTTCCATATTAATTGAGGAGGCCTCTCGATTAATTGCTAAACAACTGCGAATGCAGCTGCAGCTGCGTGTTCACTGACGCAATCAGTTGTAGTGTTATTTTTATGTAGCCCGCAACTAGTAGAATGGGGATGATCAGCATCCACAAAATTCTGCTGTTTCTTTTGGCGCCAAAAATATATTTTGTCAATTGAGTTACGCAGTCAGCGTCAGCGTCGACGTCGCGACGTCAATGTTGTTATTCAATCGTTTCTGTGTTTGCCGAGTTATTTGTTGGTATTATAGTATTTTTATGTAGCTGATTTCTTTCGTCATAGAATGAAGACGCAAAACAAATAGAAGAACTGCAAATACTTTGCAATATACTTTGTTTTTATAGATAGTATAAAAAGTAGTGTGAGGTGGAGAGACAGACAAAGAGAATGAGAGCGAGAGAGAGCGAGTGGAGAGTCTAATCGAAGTAGCGTTGATCAATTAAACTTATTTGAGCGAGTGCGAGCAAGAGGGACGTAGAAGGAGAGAGACAAAGACTTTGGCACGTATCAGAAAAATGGTTATGAAGTGCCAGCTAAAAGTGAAACGACGCAAAACGTCTATCAAAACAAAACTACAAAAACACGAGAGACGAGACTCAAAACAAATTCAGAACCCGATTTCTTTCGATTGCCGCGCAAAAGGAACAAAGCAGTTGTTGCGTTGAGCTTTTGCGCAGTCGAGCTTTAAGTGCGTGTTCATATGTGTGTGTGTGTTGCGTTTGTTTGCAGCAAGCTTAACAGTGAGTGCAAATAAATATTGAGCAGCAGGCAATAAATAATAAAGCGAAAGGTTATTGAATTCCCCGTTTGGGGCACTGCACCTGAGTGAGATGTGAACAAGTAAATCAAATGCAAAAAATGCGAAACAAGTAGAAAAGGAACGCACAAAACAACGACAATCAAAATTGTGTGACGTCACAATGTGACAACTACTAGGGATGTTTTTTTTTTTTGACTTGGGCGCGAGGGTTGAACTGTAAAATCAGTTTGACGGGGAAATCGAACTAACCTTTGACGCCAGGGATGCGCGCATATGGCGATGTGGCTGTTAAATTTGGTTTTCCCCCATCGGTCTTGTTCTTGCTAAATGTTGAGATCTGTGGACTGCAATTTTCCGCTAATTTCTTTAGATCGATGTTGTAACGCTGCTTCAAATAGTTCGCATCCTTTTCCTGTTGCGTCGAGAGCATTTTGTCGATTTCCCCATCGCCGCAGCTGCCAAACAAATTGCGGCGAATGCCTCTGACGGCGGGCGACGTCATCACCGGGCGGATGGGGGGAGGAGGTGGGAGGGTTGGCAACACCAAAATCGGTGCCACTTTTGTGTAGCACATCTTGTTGTGGCAATTTATTTCACTTGGATTCAGCTTATATCCCGTACCCATTGTTTCTTTTTTCTTCTTTTTTTTTGTTATTTGAACTGCAGTTGTATTTTCTTAATTTTCTCGTTTTGTTTTTGATTTTTTTGGTGTTGAGCTTTCACTTGAACTTTTCTTTGTGCAATTTCTTTGCAAGTAAACAAACAGACACACACACACACGCTTGAAGAAATCAGGTTGCGGCAGAGTCACGTACCATTTGAGAGAGCATTGCAAATTGCATACATATATGTGTAATTGCTGCAGGCAAAAACGTAATAAATTTGTTTGTTTTGTTAAGTTCTTGTATTTTATACAGCCTTCAGGCGCTTGTGTTTGTACGAGAACGAGAAACGTCAAAACAAACGACACACGATTTGTACGCAGACAACCGACCGATTTCAATTTTCAAACTAGAGTGAAGAGCGGCAGCCCCTTAACATGACTTATATACTAGCAGACACTGTTAACAGAGCGATTGGGAGAGAGCATAACAGCGAGTGCTCTCTTCAACGGAGCTCTGTTAAATCAAATGAAATGTGCTCACTATGACGTCATACGTGAAGCACACTTTAATGAGTTGATTTTTACACAGGTTTTAAATGTATATTTTCAATTAAAAACTATTGAATAAAATTGAAGAAATTACACATACTCACTTTAATGAATTATGCAATAATTTAGTAAACTAGCAGAAACTTATTTGCAGCCTACGGACAGTTGCGTTACCTTGTCATATGCATGACACCCTGACGGAGAGAGCATCCAAAGAGAGCGAGCGAATACATGCTAAGAGAGTTGTTGTTAACATGAAAAGAGCCAACAGAGTTGCCAGATCTTACATATGCTAGCCAAACGGGTTGAATTTATGTATGTTTGAATAATGTAAATGCGTACGTATGTAACAATGTAAGTATATGTCGAAACGTGTACGAATTTTGTAAATATTACATTTAGGTTCTTGTTGTTGTCGCTTTGTTGGTTTGTTATTTTGATGATGATGTTTGGGGCCCCTTAGTCCAAGGTCAACACTAGTTTCATGCAGCATTAAACGGCCTAATGGATGAGACGTGTCTACAAAAAAAACTCAACCTGAGCAACAACAATGAAAACAAACGAAAACAGCAATAAAATAAAAACGAAAAACACTTTCGCGCTCGAGGCGCTTATTCAAGCGTTGCCCACAAACGAAAGTGAAAACAAGAGTTTGAAACCGACATAGAAATGCCACAGTGGGCAATAAATACGCGAATATAGTCAGATGTGTGTCTTTATGCCACATATTGACAATATATGCATATATTGCTGAGTCACAGCTCAAAAACAGCTGGTCAGAGCAACTGAGACGGTTAGTCATTAAGTGGCCAAAGAAAAAATTAAAGAAAGGATTTCAATATTCAATTTTGGCTACCTGCAACAAATGCAACATCTAAGGGTTTGTGGCATATTTGGGGGTTGCAAGCACAGGTCCGCTGGCCAAATGCAAAAATCAACCCTCGCGCCAAAAACGAGAAAATCACAAAGAAAACCCACTTGAAAACGAAAATGCGTGAAAAGCAAAAAATCGGATGCGTCATTTTTGTGGAAATGCGTTTCAATAAATGCAGTTTTGTATCTTTATCTGCGCGATAGATAGATTGCCATAGTATATTAGCGACTACGTGATCGGCCTGCTGTTGAGCTACTTTTGTGGCCAACTTCCGCTGAAAGCAGCTTGCGTGGTGGCAACTAAGGCAGCAAGTAAATCACATGCTGTGTTGTAAGTAAATGGAAATGTGGAAATGTAGAGTGAATTGTGTTCTATGGGCTGTGAGCCACGTACCACACTTTATTATCGGTTGTATGCGGCACGCGAGGATTGCCCCTGACAAAGTTGAAAGAAAAAAAACACATTGTCAGAGGGTTGCGTTGTCTCCTGATCGATCTCCCTCTCGCTCTTCCCTCCCTACCTCTTCTCTCTGTCTCTTTTGGTAGCTGTATCTCTGTCCCGTTGCTTGCTTGCTGCGAGCTGACGTCACGTTTGCCTAATTAATAAATGAGCTCATTAAACGAATTCCCGGCAAGCGACAACAACAGTCACTGTCGGAGAGTTGCAACGTTGCATGTGCACGTGGCAGGCGCAGGCGCACAAAATGTATCTAGCAGATACATTATACATTAGGGCTGCCGACCAGATCTATTTTTAGTGCGTGGGGCGGCGAAAGTGCAGTCAGCACTCCCTAATCCCCACACCCCTCTCTTGCTTGTCTCCCCTGCCATCCGCTTCGCTGACATGACGAGCTCATAAATTTTGCGCACAGCTGAGTTATTCAGCTCTCCACGACATCGCAATTCTCTTTCTTTTTTTCTCATTTCTTTTTTTTTTATTTTGTGCGGCATCTGTAAATTTTGCGCCAATTTGTGCGGCTGCTGCTGTTGCTGCACTGAATACCTGCTGCACAGAATGTTGAGCACAATTTTTGCGCCAAAAGCAAAACCTGAATCAGACACAGCCGGGCAACCGGGCCACACTTCCACATCTCCCCGCTTCCCTCTCCCCGCTTCCCTCTTCCCGCATCCCGCATTACTTAGAAGCACCTTCCCAAAAAATTGTTGTTGAGCCTCAGCTCAAGCTGAACAAGTGCTTTGCTTTTTATTTATTTTTTCTTTTTTTGCTTTTTGTTGTGTTTTGTTTTGCTTTGAGCTGCAGCCGGGCTCAAAGAACGAACGCAATTCCTGTTTTTTTAATGGGGGTTTCTGGTGGGGCAAGAAGATGCCAAAAAATAACATCTGCTCCCGAAAACCATAGACCGGAATTATCGATGTCGCTGACGTTGACGCTGAGGATGAAGATGAGGATGAGGTTGAGGTAAAAAGCTCATTGTTCCTGTTCTTAAAAACAGATTTGAAGTTCAACTCTTTACCACTTTGAATCAAATGTGAGAAATAAAATAATCTATGGTGAAATCAACAGCGACCTAAACAAATAAATTAAATTTATTTTTTATACTAAAGGAATATTAAAATTTGTGTATGCAAACTAGCAAAGCTTTAAGTCCAGGCTCATCCCACTACTTACTGAATAATTAGTGACATTTCTACTAACTAACGAGAATTGTGTCAACATATTGTTGGAACTAAAAGATTCGCAATAATTCTAAAATTTAATATTTTAATTCTTCTTATTATTTATTATTTTGTGGTTGGAAAGTAACCTAATCTAAAAGTTTTGCTCAGAATTAAGCTTTTTATTTCAAATTCAAAATTTCTGATTTAAGTATTTTGATTTCATTCCTATAATCAACGGATAATGAAATGTTATAGCTATGTAAAATGTATGTAAGTATGACATAAATTCTTTAGAAAAAAAATTTTAAAGCAAGATTTTTGTTGCAAAAGTGCGCCAAGAAGAAGAACATGAAAATCCTAGTGTTAGAAAGCACATCTTGATTTCAAGAAGATTGAATATAAGATCGAAGTTCTTATTAATAAGAAGTATCAAGTATCAAGTAAGAAATCTACTATCAAGTATGCTCGACTGTGAGATACCCGCTACCCATTTTGAATAAAAACAAAATATTGCGGTATTTTTTTTTTTATCAAAATATATTAAATATAAAAATATATTAATAATATATTACTATAGTTATTATTGTATATACCAAACGCAACTCTAGCTTTAAAATTACGCTTGTTATTCGATATTTTTTATTTGCGGAGGCGGAAGTGGGCGTGGCAAAAATTTCAAACAAACTTGATCTGCGCGCAAACATAACAAATGCTGTTGCGTGCAAACATAACAAATGCTAGCTCTATCTCTTATAGTCTCTGAGATCTAGGTGTTCATACGGACAGACGGACAGACGGACAGACACACAGACACACAGACGGACAGACGGACATGGCTAGATCGTCTCGGCTGTTGACGCTGATCAAGAATATATATACTTTATAGGGTCGGAGATGCCTCCTTCTACCTGTTACATACATTTCCTGCCGGCACAAAGTTATAATACCCTTCTACCCTATGGGTAGCGGGTATAAAAATGTATATATTTGTATTAGATAATTGTAGCACTTTGTTACGCAGGCCAATTTTTTCAGATCGATATTGTTTTAAAAACCTTTTCTAAGGGATATATTTTTCTGCACCCGTTTGCACGAAAGGTGTGCAAAAAATAATGTACACAGAATATAATAAAAAGAAAATAACGATTTGCTAATGTCGCAATCGGAATCAGATATTTTTATATTCTGGTCGATTATATATTGGTAAGAATATACTCAAAACTAAAAGGTTTATCCTTCGAACTTGTTATCCAAAAAAGAAAGTAATAACATATAGATTAAATCGTTCCCATTTGCTATTCATAGCATAAATGTTTCGCTTCCTGTTGTCATTACGTTCTATTTATTAAGCCTCAATTTCCTCTATCATAAACTTTTATCAAAACCACTTGTATTACATATTGATAACAAATTCTTATCAGCGGGATGAGCAATATGTTCGAATCAACGGCAATCATATTGAAGACGTTTTAGTCAGTTCGTGTTCTTCACCATGGACAGCAAAGACATCACTGTGCATCATAAGGAGGTGTCCTCGCTGAAAAGGGTAAGAACAAATCATTTGCGTTTATTATTTTTACACATATGTTAACATACGAGTATACATAAATGTGTATTTTAAGATTGGGAGTGGTAGCTATGGTGTTGTATATAAAGGAATTTGGAGAACAAATGCTATTAAAAGTGTGAAGGTTGCTGTAAAATGTTTGGAAAAAGGCAATAATAAAGATTCGGAAACAAATATTCTTCGAGAAATCCGCAATCTACAAGAGCTCAAGCATGAAAATATTGTCACATTCCATGGCGCCTATCGCCAAAAAAACATATGCCTCATTTTCGAGTACTCAGACTGTGGATCACTCTATGATTACTTGCAAAAAAAAATCGTAAGAGTTTCAAACATCGAAAAGCTTCACTGGATGTTGCAATGTGCCAATGTATGTATTGTATGATGTGTATGTAAGTACAAATCTTAATCTCATTCTTTTTATAGGGCATGGAATATTTGCACAGCAAAAAAACAATTCATCGCGATCTTAAACCACACAATCTGTTACTTTTCAATAATTATCGCACATTGAAAATATGCGATTTTGGTACTGTAAAACAATATGCAACAGAAAATACGGAACTTATTGGGACAATTGGTTATATGGCTCCAGAAGTTTGTGTAAGTATCTCTTTAAACATAATCAGGTACAATATATAATTTTAATTCCTTAAACTACTACATAGACTGCTGATGGTAAATATACGGAAAAGTGTGATGTGTTTAGCTATGGGATCACTTTCTGGGAAGTATTCGCTGAAAAGAAGCCATTTGATGACTTACAACAAACAAATATGCACCCTTTGGCCATCCAAAACAAAATTATTAATGGTAACATTTTTAAGAAATACATAGCTTATTTTTTAAAAGTTCTATTGTTCCAGGTGCTCGTCCAGATATAAATGACATGCAAATTAGTAAAGATTCTAATCTTATAAAGGCAATAATTGAAAAGTGTTGGGATCGAGATCCAGATAGTCGACCGACTATGAAACGTCTTGTCGCTTTTCTAGAAATTGATTTAAGGCTTTACATACCTATAAACTTCGAAGATATAGATATTACAGAATATGTAAAGTACTATTGATATTAAGCTAAATAATTTACTGATGCTGATATTACTTACAGTTTATGAATGGTAGATATGGTCTCTGCAAAGCATATTGGCGATCTGGATTTTCAGACAAAAAAGTAGATTTGATATTACTTCGATCAGTTAAGCCAATGGGAATGGATTTCCTGAAAGAAGTCTATAAACTTAAAGAATTAATACATCAAAATATTGTGACTTTATATGGAGTTTCTAGGGAAAAAAAAAATTGTATTTACTTGCTTTTTGAGTGTTCAACTGTATCGATTCACAACTTATTTCACGATCAAAAATGTACCAATAGAGATTCCTATCTTAAGCTAGAATGGATCTACCAGTGTCTCCAGGTAAGTTTGAAACGCATTTGAAACTGAATTTTCCAGATCTCATATTCTTTGTAGGGTTTGGACTATTTGCATAGCAATAATATAGTCCACGGTGATCTTACAACTGAAAACCTGTTACTTTTCGATAACTGTCGTAATGTAAAAATATTCGTTATTAAAAAAGTGGATGAACTATTTTATAATGCAATAGTTAACAACAAAGAGTCAGTTTATGTAGCTCCAGAAGTTCATGTAGGTACATTTATATATTATATATATAGAAGAAAAGAAAATCTTAATTATAATAAATACATTTATTTGCGTAGAGCGGAGAAAGAGAGTTCACAAAAGAGTCTGACATTTACAGCTTTGGCATAATTATGTGGGAAATAGTGACTGCAAAGAATCCAGTTGTCGAATTCAAAAATAAACAACCTTCGACTATTATGAAAATTATTAATGGTAAGAATAATTTTCTCGAAAAAGCATAGCTAATCTCTTTAATTTCAGATATTATACACACTAGAACCTCAGATATCCGTAAAATAAGAAACGCTATTGAAGACTGCCTGAAAACTGCAGAATACCGTCCAGATACTAAGGAGCTGATTAAAATGTTAATTTCTTAACGTAATGCACTAGTCAATCTGTGGAATATGTGATGAAAGCTACATTCTATGCGACTCTGAGATAGCCTCTATCCATCTTCAATGAAAGCAAAACAGTACGATACTATAGTAAACATATTTCGAAAAATACTAAAATGATACATAACAAATATACTATGGAATGAAAATATCAAATCAATTATGTCTTCACATTTACAGTCTGTCAACAAATAAGAGTGTGCTCGACTGTGAGATACCCGCTACCCATTTTGAATAAAAGCGAAATATTGCGGTATTATTCTCAAAATACACCAAAAATATTTGTTAAAAAATACTAAAAATATAGCGAACGGTATATTTGGTACATCGATGTAGGACCACATTTAAAATATACCATAGATTGCACAATATACCAGATTGTAGGCCAAAGCATATAAAACTCCCAGTAAGTACGCGACTAAGCTTAAAGCTTTACGCTTGTTATTCGCAAAAATTTGAAATAAATTTAATCTGCGTGAAAACATAACAAATACATGCAAACAAAAAAAATATACATAGCTCTATCTCTTATAGTCCATGAGATCCAATGTTTCATACGGACAGATGGACATGGCTAGATCGTCTCGGCTGTTAACGCTGTTCAAAAATATATAAACTTTATGGGATCGGAGATGCTTCCTTCTACCTGTTTCATTCATTTCCTGCCGGAATAAAGTTCTAATACCCTTCTACCCTATGGGTAGCGGCAGTAAAAATCATATAGCTGTAAGACAAAAACTCTTATTATAAAATCAAAGAAATATTGGTAGATAATATTTTATTGTTTTTTTTTTTCTATTTATTTATTATCTTACTTTTATTTTATCATTGTATTAGTAATCAATTAGCGATAATCAAGTTGATTTTTTACTTACGAAATATTTGTCATCGATTCGACTGCAGTTGGAAATGGTTTGCAACAGCTCGACTAACCGAGCTATGAACAAAAACACTCAAAACTAATTAAAAACTTTATAGAAATTTCCATGGATAACAAAATGTTGTAATTTTTTGTAATTTTTTAAACTTGTGATCTTAGTGCTAAAAACGTTTTATTAAAGTAGTCTTATTTCATGTATACAATCTTTTTTTTTTTGCACGATTGTGCTTGATTTTAGAACTTGGTCTTACATGCACTTTTATTGAATTATTTGTATTATTGTATGACATATTGATAACAAGTTTTTATCATCGTAATGCGCAATTTGTCTGAATCAACGGAAATCGTAGTTTACACGTTTTAGTCACTTCGCGTTCTTCGACATGGAGATTACACTGATAAAGAGGGTAAGAAAGTAATGATCTATAGAATAAATCGTTCCCATTTACTATTCATAGCATAAATGTGTATTTAAAGATTGGAAGTGGTAGCTATGGTGTTGTATATGAAGGAATTTGGATAACAAATACTCGTAAATGTGTGAAGGTTGCTGTGAAATGTTTGGAAAAAAGCATTAATGAAGATTTGGAAACAAATATTCTTCGAGAAATCCGCAATCTACAAGAGCTCAAGCATGAAAATATTGTCACATTCCATGGCGACTATCGCCAAGAAAACATATGCCTCGTTTTCGAGTATTCAGACTGTGGATCACTCTATGATTATTTGCAAAAAAAAATCGTAAGAGTTTCAAACATCGAAAAGCTTCACTGGATGTTGCAATGTGGCAATGTATGTATTGTATGATGTATATGTAAGTACAAATCTTAACCTCACTCTTTTTATAGGGCATGGAATATTTGCACAGCAAAAAAACATTTCATCGCGATCTTAAAACTCAAAATCTTTTACTTTTCAATAATTATCGCACATTGAAAATTTGCGATTTTGGTACTGTAAAACAACATGCAACAGAAAATACGGATTGTATTGGGACAATTGGTTATATGGCTCCAGAAGTTTGTGTAAGTATCTCTTTAATCATAATCAGGTACAATATATAATTTTAATTCTTTAAACTACTACTACATAGACTGCTGATGGTAAATATACGGAAAAGTGTGATGTGTTTAGCTATGGGATCACTTTCTGGGAAGTATTCGCTGAAAAGAAGCCATTTGATGAATTAAAGAAAAAAAATATGCACCCTTTAGCTATCCAATACAAAATTAGTAATGGTAATATTTTTAAAAAGTACTTAACTGTATTTTTAAAAGTTCTATTGTTCCAGGTGCTCGTCCAGATATAAATGACATGCACATTTGTAAAGATTCTGATCCTGTAAAGACAATAATTGAAAAGTGTTGGGATCAAGATCCAGATAATCGACCGACTATGAAACGTCTTGTCGCTTTTCTAGGAATTGATTTAAGACTTTACATACCTATAAACTTCGAAGATATAGAGATTACAGAATGTGTAAGGTACTATTGATATTAAGATAAAAGAATTTACTGATGCTGATATTACTTACAGATTTGGACTGGTAGATATGGTCTCGGCTGTAATGAAAATTGGCGAGCTGGATTTTTAGACACAAAAATGGATGAGAAATTAATTCGTGCAATAAACAAACGGAAATAGATTTCTTGACAGAAGTCTACAAACTTAAAGCTTTAATACATAGAAATATTGTGACATTATGTGGAGTTTCTAGGTTTTTGGAAGACGAATGCGGCCAATATTATATGCTTTATGATTGTGCAAATGAATCGCTTTACGATTTATTGCGCACAAAACGATTTACTTATGGAGAATCTCTTCTTAAGTTGGAATGGATGGCGCAGTGTCTAGTGGTAAGTTTGAAGTTCGTTATATTTTCCTAGTCTCATATTCCTGGTCTCATAGGGTTTGGACTATTTGCATAGCAATAATATAGTCCACGGTGATCTTACAACTGACAACCTTCTACTCTTCGATGACTGTCGTAATGTAAAAATATTCTTTATTGGAAAAGTGGATCAAATATTTTATAATGCAATAGCTAACAAGGAAGAGTCAGTTTATGTGGCTCCAGAAGTTCATGTATGTACATTTGTATATATAAATGTATAGAAAAGAAGAAAATGTTAATTATAATAAATACATTTATTTGCGTAGAGCGGAGAAAGGGAGTTCACAAAAGAGTCTGACATTTACAGCTTTGGCATAATTATGTGGGAAATAGTGACTGCAAAGAATCCAGTTTTCGAATTGAAAGTTAAACAACCTTCGACTATTGAGGAAATGATTAATGGTAAGGAGAATTGTATCGAAATCCATAGCTAATCTTTTTATTTCAGATACTATACAGACTGGAAGCTCAGATATCCGTAAAATAAGAAACGCTATTGAAAAATGCCTGAAAGCTGCAGAATACCGACCAGATACTAAGGAGCTGATTAAAATGTTAATTTCTTAACTTAATGCACCAGTCAATCTGTGTTTGAATAAAAGCAAAACATTGTGTTATTTTTCTCAATATACCAAAAATATTACAAAAATACTAAAAATAATTGCGAGCGGTATATTTGGTTTATCGATATAGTACCACATTCAAAATATACCATAAATTGCACAAAATACCAAATTGTACGTACGCGTCTAAGTTTTAAAGCTTTAAAATTACGCTTGTTATTTGATTTTGATTGATTGCGGGGGCAGAAGTGGACGTGGCAAAAATTTGAAATAAATTTGATCTGCGTGGAAACATAACAAATGCTGTCCAAATATTATATCTATATCTCTTATAGTATCTGAGATCCAGTGGCATGACATGGCCAGATCGTCTTGGCTGTTGACGCTGATCAAGAATATATATACTTTATAGGGTCGCAGATGCTTCCTTCTACCTGTTATAATACCCTTCTACCCTGTGGGTAGCGGGTTTAGTAATTTGGTTGCGATCAGATAAAAATTATGGAAGTTATTAAGGAAATACTTTTGTATGGGCAAAAACGCCTACTTACTAAGGGTCTGAGTTGCTTTGGCCGACTATCTGGTACATTGTGTTGTTTATGGTATATTTTAAATGTGGTACTATATTGATATGTCAAATATAAAATTTGGTAACTTTCTTACTTGTTTTTCTTTGATTCATGTATATCATGACGATAATGATATATGTAAATAACATATATTTACATTATGGGGTCGGAGATGTCTTTTCCTCTCTCTGCATGTTACATACATTTTATGTGCAACTAAAATTGCGTAAACAATTATAAAACCCTTCTACCCTGTGGGTATCGGGTATAAAAAGGATGGCCAACTTCCATTTCCCGTTAGTATAACGTTATAATCCATAATTCAATAACCCTCAATTTCTTCAATCATCACCTTTTATCAAAACCACTTGCATTGATAACAACTTTTTGTCAGCGTGATAAGCAATTTGTCCGAAGCAGTAGCAATATGCACCCTTTGACCATCCAAAACAAATTATTAATGGTAAAATTTTTAAAAATTGTATAACTAATTTTTTAAAAGTCCAATTGTTCCAGGTGCTCGTCCAGATATAAATGACAAGTCAAATTTGTAAAGATTCTGATCTTAGAAAGGTAATAATTGATGCGAAAATAATTCGATCCAATAAACTTTAAACTTTATTACATTATTGCTTAATTATTGCATTGCATATTGATAACAAGTTCTTATCAACGTTATGTACAATTTGTCTGATTAAATAGCAATCGTAGTTTAGACATTTTAGTCTCTTTGCGTTCTTCGAAATGAACAACTCACTCGATATTCAACTGAAAGAAAGGGTAAGAAAGAAATGATCTATAGAATAAATCGTTCCCAATTGCTATTCATAGCATAAATGTGTATTTAAAGATTGGAAGTGGTAGCTATGGTGTTGTATATGAAGGAATTTGGATAACAAATACTCGTAAATGTGTAAAGGTTGCTGTGAAATGTTTGGAAAAAGGCAATAATAAAGATTCGGAAACAAATATTCTTCGAGAAATCCGCAATCTACAAGAACTCAAGCATGAAAATATTGTCACATTCCATGGCGCCTATCGCCAAAAAAACATATGCCTCATTTTCGAGTACTCAGACTGTGGATCACTCTATGATTACTTGCAAAAAAAAATCGTTAGAGTTTCAAATATCGAAAAGCTTCACTGGATGTTGCAATGTGCCAATGTATGTATTGTATGATTTATGTAAGTACAAATCTTAATCTTACTCTTTTTATAGGGCATGGAATATTTGCACAGCAAAAAAACAGTGCATCGCGATCTTAAAACACAAAATCTGTTGCTTTTCAATAATTATCGCACATTGAAAATATGCGATTTTGGTACTGTAAAACAATATGCAACAGAAAATACGGAACTTATTGGGACAATTGGTTATATGGCTCCAGAAGTTTGTGTAAGTATCTCTTTAAACATAATCAGGTAAAATATATAATTTTAATAATAATAATAATAATCCAATCTTTAAACTACTACATAGACTGCTGATGGTAAATATACGGAAAAGTGTGATGTGTTTAGCTATGGGATCACTTTCTGGGAAGTATTCGCTGAAAAGAAGCCATTTGATGAATTAAAGAAAAAAAATATGCACCCTTTAGCCATCCAATACAAAATTAGTAATGGTAATATTTTTAAAAAATACTTAACTTATTTTTAAAAGTTCTATTGTTCCAGGTGCTCGTCCAGATATAAATGACATGCACATTTGTAAGGATTCTGATCTTATAAAGGCAATAATTGAAAAGTGTTGGGATCAAGATCCAGATAATCGACCGACTATGAAACGTATTGTCGCTTTTTTAGGAATTGATTTAAGACTTTATATACCTCTAAACTTCGAAGATATAGAGATTACAGAATGTGTAAGGTACTATTGATAATAAGATAAAATAATTTACTGATGCTGATATTACTTACAGTTTAAGAATGGTAGATATGGTCTCGGCTGTAATGAAAATTGGCGAGCTGGATTTTTAGACACAAAAATGGATGAGAAATTAATTCGAGGTACATTTATATATAATATATATATAGAAAAGAAGAAAATGTTAATTATAATAAATACATTTATTAGAGCGAAAGAAAGGGAGTTCACAAAAGAGTCTGACATTTACAGCTTTGGCATAATTATGTGGGAAATAGTGACTGCAAAGAATCCAGTTTTCGAATTCAAAAATAAACAACCTTCAACTATTGTGGAAATTATTAATGGTAAGGAGAATTGTCTCGAAAATGCATAACTAATCTTTTTAATTTCAGATACTATACAGACTGGAAGCTCAGATATCCGTAAAATAAGAAACGCTATTGAAGAATGCCTGAAAACTGCAGAATACCGTCCAGATACTAAGGAGCTGATTGAAATGTTAATTTCTTAACTTATTGCACTAGTCAATCTGTGGAATATGTGATGAAAGCTACAGTCTATGCGACTCTGAGATACCCTCTATCCATCTTCAATGAAAGCAAAACAGTACGATACTATAGTAAACATATTTCGAAAAATACTAAAATGATACATAACAAATATACTATGGAATAAAAATATCAAATCAATTATGTCTTCACATTTACAGTCTGTCAATAAGTAAGAGTGTGGTCGACTGTGAGATACCCGCTACCCATTTTGAATAAAAGCAAAATATTGCGGTATTATTCTCAAAATACACCAAAAATATTTAAAAAATACTAAAAATATAGCGAATGGTATTACCACATTTAAAATATACCATAGATTGCACAATATACCAGATTGTAGGCCAAAGCATCTAAAACTCCTAGAAAGTACGCGACTAAGCTTTAAAGCTTTACGCTTGTTATTCGCAAAAATTTGAAATAAATTTAATCTGCGTGCAAACATAACAAATGCTGTCGAAAAAATATAGCTCTATCTCTTATAGTTTCTGAGATCCAGTGTTTCATGCGGACTGTCGGACATAACTAGATCGTCGCGGCTATTGATGCAGATCAAGAATATATATACTTTATAGGGTCGGAGATGCCTCCTTCTATCTGTTACATTGGCTGCCGGCCAAAGTTATAATACTCTTCTACCCTATGGGTAGCGGGTAAAAATATATTAAGAAACTTCTAAATTTGTAATCTGATAGCAACCAAATTTTCAAAAATCGTAAAAACTGTTGTTAGGATTGTATTACGCATGATATTTGTTTTTTTTTCTGTACTAATATTATATATTGAAGGCTTCATAAATATATTTGGTATATCGATATATTATTTTATTCAAAATATATAAGTACAAAATATACCAAACTAAAGCCGAACTGCAGCAACTCTTTTAGCCTTATAAAATTATTTATTATTAGCGTAAATACCAATATTCGGCTCTAAATTTAAGATTGCGCTATTATTTGTTTTTTTCGTGTGTATCATGGCGATATTGATATAAATATATTTACAATATGGGGTCGGAGATGCCTTTTTCCTCTCTCTGCATGTTTCATACATTTTATGTGCGTACAAAATTATAATACTCTTCTACCCTGTGGGTAGCGGGTATAAAAAAGATTTTGTGTTAGTATAATACAGAATTCAATAACCCTCAATTTCTTCAATCATCACCTATCAAAACGACTTGCATTGATAACAACGTCTTATCAGCGTGATAAGCAATTTCTCCGAAACAATAGCAATATGCACCCTATAAAGATTCTGATCTTATAAAGACAATAATTAAAAAGTTTTGGGATAGAGATCCAAAGAGTCGACCGACTATGAAACGTCTTGTCTCTTTTCTAGAAATTGATTCAAGACTTTACATACCTTGAAGAAATATAGATTACAAAATGTGTAAGGTACTATTGATATTAAGATACAATAATTTACTGATGCTGATGGTTTCGGCTGTAAAGCATATTGGCGATCTGAATTTTAATCAGCAAAATGGATGTGAACATAATTCGATGCAATAAATAAACGGAAATGAGTTTCCTGAAAGAAATCTATAAACTTAAAACCTTATTACTGTATTGCTTTATTATTGTATTGCATATTGATAACAAGTTCTTATCAACGTTATGTACAATTTGTCTGAATAAATGCAATCGTAGTTTAGACGTTTTAGTCAGTTTGAGTTCTTCGACATGAACAACTCACGCGATTTTAAACTGAGAGAGAGGGTAAGAAAGTTATTATCTATAGAATAAATCGTGGCCATTTGCTATTCATAGCATAAATGTGTATTTAAAGATTGGAAGTGGTAGCTATGGTGTTGTATATAAAGGAATTTGGATAACAAATAAAAGTGTAAAGGTTGCTGTGAAATGTTTGGAAAAAGGCAATAATAAAGATTCGGAAACAAATATTCTTCGAGAAATCCGGAATCTACAAGAACTCAAGCATGAAAATATTGTCACATTCCATGGCTCCTATCGCCAAAAAAACATATGCCTCATTTTCGAATACTCAGACTGTGGATCACTCTATGATTACTTGCAAAAAAAGATCGGAAAAGTTTCAAATATCGAAAAGCTTCACTGGATGTTGCAATGTGCCAATGTATGTATTATATGATTTATGTAAGTACAAATCTTAATCTTACTCTTTTTATAGGGCATGGAATATTTGCACAGCAAAAAAACAATTCATCGCGATCTTAAAACTCAAAACCTGTTACTTTTCAATAATTATCGCACATTGAAAATATGCGATTTTGGTACTGTAAAACAATATGCAACAGAAAATACGGAACTTATTGGGACAATTGGTTATATGGCTCCAGAAGTTTGTGTAAGTATCTCTTTAAACATAATCAGGTACAATATAATTTTAATAATAATAATAATAATCCAATCTTTAAACTACTACATAGACTGCTGATGGTAAATATACGGAAAAGTGTGATGTGTTTAGCTATGGAATCACTTTCTGGGAAGTATTCGCTGAAAAGAAGCCATTTAATGACTTGCAAAAAAAAAATATGCACCCTTTGGCCATCCAAAATAAAATTATTAATGGTAAAAATTTTTAGAAATACTTAGCTTATTTTTTAAAAGTTCTATTGCTCCAGGTGCTCGTCCAAATATAAATGACATGCAAATTTGTAAAGATTCTAATCTAATAAAGGCAATAATTGAAAAGTGCTGGGGTCGAGATCCAGAAAGTCGACCGACTATGAAAGGTCTTATCGCTTTTCTAGGAATTGATTTAAGGCTTTACACACCAATAAACTTCGAAGATATAGAGATTACAGAATGTGTATGGTACTATCGATATTAAGGTAAAATAATTTACTGATGCTGATATTACTTACAGTTTAAGAATGGTAGATATGGCCTCGGCTGTAAAGCAAATTGGCGAGCTGGATTTTTAGTCAAAAAAGTGAATGTGATATTGTTTCTAGCAAACAAAGAAACAGAAATGGATTTCCTGAAAGAAGTCTACAAACTTAAAGCTTTAATACATAGAAATATTGTGACGTTATGCGGAGTGTCTAGGCTTTTGAAAGATGCATGCGTGCAATATTATATGCTTTATGATTGTGCAAATGAATCGCTTTACAATTTATTGCGAAAAAAAAGATTTACCTTTGGAGAATCCCTTCTTAAGTTGGAGTGGATTGCACAGTCTCTAGTGGTAAGTTTGAAGCTCTTTATATTTTCCTCAACTCATATTTTTTGTAGGGTTTGGACTATTTGCATAGCAATAATATAGTCCACGGTGATCTTACAACTGACAACCTGTTACTTTTCAATAACTGTCGTAATGTAAAAATATTCGTTATTGGAAAAGTGGATCAAATATTTTATAATGCAATAGCTAACAAGGAAGAGTCAGTTTATGTGGCTCCAGAAGTTCATGTAGGTACATTTATATATATAGAAAAGAAATAAAAAAGAATAAATTGTTAATTATAATAAATACATTTATTTGCGTAGAGCGGAGAAAGGGAGTTCACAAAAGAGTCTGATATTTACAGCTTGGGCATAATTATGTGGGAAATAGTGACTGCAAAGAATCCAGTTGTCGAATTCAAAAATAAACAACTTTCGACTATTATGGAAATTATTAATGGTAAGAATAATTGTCTCGAAAATCCATAGCTAATCTTTTTAATTTCAGATACTATACAGACTGGAAGCTCAGATATCCATAAAATAAGAAACGCTATTGAAAAATGCCTGAAAAGTTCAGAATACCGTCCAGACACTAAGGAGCTGATTAAATTGTTAATTTCTTAACTTAATGCCCTAGTCAATCTGTGAAATATGTGATGATGTTTTTTTGCATATAAATTTAAATCGGTTTGGCAACAAGATTCAAAGATTTCAATCTGATCGCAATGAATTTTGTACAAATTATTAAAATTGTTAGTATTGTAAGTAGGTTTTAAATTATACTATTCGTTTTTGCGAGGAAGTAAATTTACTTGCCACAAATCGTAGACAAACTTGATCTGCGTGCAAAAATAACAAATGTTGTTAAAAACAAATTGAGCGTATTTCTTTTATAACCTCTTAGATCTAGACAGACGGATAGTCAGACACACTTGGCATTATTATCTCGACTATTGATATTAATGAAAATCACAACCAATATAATACGTTTGTATTTATTTAAGAGTAAAGAACATTTAAGTAAAATGTATATATTTGTATTAGATAATTGTAGCACTTTGTTACGCAGGCCAATTTGTTCAGTTTAATATTGTTTTACAAACCTTTTTCTAAGGGATATATTTTTCTGCACCCTTTTGCCAAAAGAAAATAATGATTTGCTAATGTCGCTTTCGGAATTAAAGATATTTTTATATTCTGGACGACTATATATTGATAAGAATATACTCAAAACTAAAAGGTTTATCCTTCGAACTTGTTATCCAACTAACCAAAGTAATAACCTATAGATTAAATCGTTCCCATTTGCTATTCATAGCATAAATGTTTCACTTCCTGTTGTCATACGTTCTATTTATTAAGCCTCAATTTCCTCTATCATAAACTTTTATCAAAACCACTTGTATTACATATTGATAACAAATTCTTATCAGCGGGATGAGCAATATGTTCGAATCAACGGCAATCATATTGAAGACGTTTTAGTCAGTTCGTGTTCTTCACCATGGACAGCATAGACATCACTAAGCATCATAAGGAGGTGTCCTTGCTGAAAAGGGTAAGAACAAATCATTTGCGTTTATTATTTTTACACATATGATAACATATACATAAATGTGTATTTTAAGATTGGGAGTGGTAGCTATGGAGTTAGGCACGAAGAAATTTGGAGAAATAATAATGATCGAGCAGAAGTCTCAGTGAAAATATCTCTTCAGGATTTTGAAATCGATCATCTTCGAGAAATCCGCAATCTAACAAAATTCAAGCATGCAAATATTGTCGCACTAAACGGTATTTATCGCAAAGAAAGTATAGGACTCATTTTTGAGTACTCAGGCTGTGGATCACTCTATGATTACTTACACAAAAAGCTTGCTGAAGTTGGATTTATCGAAAAACTTGACTGGATGTTGCAATGTGCCAATGTATGTATTATGCGATCTGTACGTATAGATCTCCATCTCTTTCTTTTCATAGGGTATGGAGTACTTGCATATAAGAAAAATAGTTCATCGTGACCTTAAATCACAAAATCTATTACTTTTCGATGATTTTCGCATATTAAAAATTTGCGATTTTAACACAGCAAAGCAATTTGTAACGTCAAACACGGAAATTGATGAGACAGTTTGCTATATGGCTCCAGAAGTTTGTGTAAGAACTTATTTACAAGCATTTAGAAATAAAATTTATTTTTTTAATAATTTTTATTTAGGGTGCTAATGGACAATTTACAGAAAAGTGCGATGTATTTTGTTTTGGCGTTATTTTTTGGGAAGTATTATCCGAGAAGAAACCGTTTGATATCTTTAGAGATTTGCACCAATTGGCTGTCCAAAAGAAAATTATTAATGGTAAGATTAATAATAATTAACAAATACATAACCCTGTTTTAAAAATTACTGTATTTATTGCTCCAGGGGACCGTCTGAATATAAATTATATTAGGATTCATCATGATTCTGATCTCATAACGCCAATAATAGAGAAGTGTTGGGATGGAGATCCAGAGAACCGGCCAACTATGAAAGAACTTGTATCTTTCATTGGAATTGATTGTAAAGTTTATATACCCATAAACTTCAAAGATATTGAAATTCGAAAAATCGTAAGGAACTAGAAATGTTTCGATAAAATCATTCACTTATGTTGATGATGTTTACAGGTTGCAAAAACTAGATTTGGTGTTGTCTGCAATGCATTTTGGCGATCTGGATTCTTCGTGAGAAGAGCGACTCTAAAAATAATTCCAGCCAATAAACAAAGGGAAATTATTATCCTGCGAGAAATTTATAAACTCAGAGATTTGAACCATAGAAATATTGTGACATTATATGGAGTTTCTAAGGATCTCGATAACAGAATATGCATCATTTATGAGGGTGAAGATTGTGGATCACTGTACCATTTATTGCATTATACAGAGGAAAACTTTAATATCTGGCTTAAAATAGAGTGGATACAGCAATGTGCCCAAGCAAGTATAAAGTGCTTTATATTTCTCTTGGTCTCACATTTCTTTTATAGGGATTGGCGTACTTGCATAGCAAAAATATACTACATCGGAATCTAAACCTAGACAACTTAATCATTTTCAATAAATATCGCTTATTGAAAATATGCCATTTGGGTAAAGCGAGTGAAATTACAATAAGTAACCCGGATTCTAATAGGATAGTTTGTTATGTGGCACCCGAAGTTTGGGTCGGTATGTTTCTATATGGAGAATGAAAAAAAATCTTAAAAAACTTCATTTATTTACATAGGGCGGCAAAAATAAATTCTCAAAAGCGGCTGATGTTTACAGTTTCGGCATTATTTTATGGGAATTAATATCGAAAGATATTAAGAATCCGCTTGACTTTTATAGACATATGGCTGACGTGATGCTTAGTGGTAAGAAATAATATTACCAATTCAGAATTTTATACTGAAAAATACTAATGATTTGTCTCCTTCTTTCAAGTAAAAGGTATTATTGAACTTTGCTGCCAGCACAATGACAAAGTACGTCCAACGATTAAGAAACTGATTCAAGATTTCTGGATATTGGATAAAGATGCTTAAAAATCAAAGAACAAGAGACGCGAAATATTGGGTCGTAGTGTTTATGATATGGAAAATTTTTATCATCTATTATTCAAAGATAAATAATACAAAAAATTGCATTCTGAAGTATCATTATTTAAGATTTTTTTCTTTTTTACTAGATTTTAGCTCTTTTTTCTGTGTTTTTAGTATACCTTCAATTGTTGTGGAAGAATGAAAATGTTGCAACGGTAATAAAGCACAGAAAAAAAGTGCTAAAATCTAGTAAAAAGTCTTGAATCTAAATCATTATTTTAAGAATTCAAAACTATCGAAATGAGACTCAGAAGTGAAAATCCGACCCTATAAAGTATAATTCTTATTGATCAGCATCAATAGCCGAGACGATGCCATGTCTCAAGACTTGAGAGCTATATTTTTTTTTCGAAAGATTTAATATCAAGATCAAACTTTCTTAAATAAACAAAAATTACCTATTTTATATATTTAAACTTTTTTAATATTATCCACAAGTGCTATCAGCAAAAACTTTATAAGTTGGGTTCTATTTTAGATGAAGGCTGTAATAACAACATTTTGCACTGTCAAGATATAACTGTAATTTTTGTTTTATGTAATAAGAAAATTCTGAAACGTCTGTGTTCAATAAAAAGAGCTAACCATTTTTTTAGACATCACTTGTTATTGACGCACACATCCCACCAATTCGAAAACATCGATAAGTAAGCGTAATTGTAAAGCGATTTGAAAGATTTTTGTACATACGAGAATACCTAGCTTATAGTTTTTATGAATCCTGAAAATTTATTTTCAATCGGATATAAATTATAGAGGTTATTCAAATTTTTGTAATTTAGTAATTAATTTAAGCATTGCTTGACATTCAAAATAATAAAAGTTGAATACTTAAAAAATAATTTGATTATATAGCTGCTCAAATTTTGAAGCTAATTCACAAATTACAATATTGGATTTCAATCTGTATTCAATATGTGGAATACGAATGTGTTTTCAATTACTATATTTCATCGTTGTTGTACGAGTACTTTCGTGTATTATTATTTTTTCTCACATTCGACAACACTCGATTATAGATTTCTAACTTGTTTTCTGGGTGCATGGGTCTTAAGTTTATAATTTACAAATATAGTTCATGGTCTATGAAACATATCTTATCTTTATCTTTGTTAAACATTTGAATGATTCATTAACAATCGCTGATAAGTTGTCAGCTTTGAATCTTAAGTATTATCTATATCTATATTCTTTTATCAAAAGAATAAATAGTAAGTTATATCAAAGCAGTTAATTATTATAAATTAATGCTAATAGGAACAGGCACTCGACAGCGCCGATTAATTCCTACAACAATTTTGATTCTAACAAACCACTTACATTGATAACAACTTCTTATCAGCGCAATGAGCAATATGCAATTTAATGATGGATGGATACTCAATGATGGACAACATAGACATTACTGTGCACCATAAAGATGTTCATTTAATAGGTAGGTTAGGTTAGGTGGGACCGGCTGCCCCTGTACGGGGCAAGGCATAGACCAGTGGAAGTCCGTAGCTGTACCGGTAGAGCGTATCTTCGTCTCAGAAGTCGCACAGTATGGATGCATTTTTTGCCAAAGCCAGCAGCATCCTAGGAGGTAGCCGTGAAATGTCCCGAAGATCGTTGTGGCACGACGAATTAAGGTATTTCAGCCGGAGTCGGGATAACGCTGGGCATCTACAGAGAAGATGCAAGTGTTTCCTTACCCCGGGCTCGTTGAATTTCCTGCACTGATCACTGTTCGTGATACCCAGCTTTACAGCATGGCCAGCTGACAGACAGTGACCAGTTAAAATGCCTAGCATTAGCCTGCAGTCTTTCCTTGAAAGCTGCATGACGAATTTGGTTAAGTTTGTGTTAGTAGAGCACACATCAGACTTGCACGAGTTGGCATTGCGCCAGCTCGCGTCCCATTGAAGACTAGAGCGCACCTCAATTTCACTGCCTAGAGTTCGCAGGGATATCGGAACATTGTACATGTTACCGACATCGAGCCCCACTTCCTCTTTGGCGAGAGTGTCTGCGATCTCGTTTCCATCGATGCCCTGGTGGCTTGAGATCCAATAGATACCTGGAAGCCTGAAAGATGCTGCAATGGTCTGGGAGTTTAAAGGAATATTAGGAGACCGGGTCTGGGCAGTATATGGCCACTCCGACACCATCATCCATCTTCGATCCGTCGGTGAAGAGGTTGAGGGCTTCGGGAATGCATAACCCTTCCCGCCAGCAGTCCGGTTCCAAGAATATTGTTTTTATATGGTCAGTACTGGTAAGGGGAATAGTATAGTCCAAGTCTCTAATAGTCTCCCTACCAATGGCGCTGTGACCATAGCCTAGCAGACCCAGATTGCCTGTTGCGGCAATCCTTAGGGACGATTTTGCGGCTATGGATTGCGCGTATAGGTTCAACGGTTCGACACCAGCTATTACCTTGAGGGCTTTAGTAGGCGTCGACCTGATAGCGCCTGTGATACACAGTAGCGCTTGACGCTGTGTCCTTTCCATGATGGATAGGTACGTCCTTTTTTCCGTGGCCTGCTACCACACTAGAACACCATACATAGGTGAGGATAGGGCGAACAACTGAGATGTATATCCACCGCATTAGATTAGGAGAGACGCCCCAAGTGCAACTAAGCATCTTTTTCGCCATGTACAAGGCTCCGGGGGCCTTCTTCACCCTTTCTAACACGTTGAGCTTCCACGACTGTTTGCTGTCCAGGACCACACCTAGGTATTTTACTGCTTGGCTCGGCTTTAGCATAGTGCAAGGTAAGGCATAATAGCGTCAGTAGTGACGTTATTGAAGGCGCTTGAAATATCAAGAAATGCACTCAAGGCATATTCTTTGTAATGGTCTGCTTTTTTGATGGAGGCTACTAGATCATGGAGAGCTGTCTTAATGTCTTAGTATACGCATGCTGATTTGGGGACAACAGATGCATTGAGTTGCTTCTGATGTGCAAATCAAGTAGCTTTTCTAATGTTTTTAGCAGGAAAGAGGTTAGGCTGATAGGCCGGAAGTCATATGGAACCACATGACTGCATTTGCCCGCCTTGGGCAGGAAAATGACTTTCGAGGTCCTCCAAAGCGTGGGGATATGACCCCATGCGAGGCATGCCAAATAGATACCCGATAGCCACGAATGCTGGCTTGCAGCATTGCTGGCGAAAGTCCATCGAGACCGGGCGACCTGACCTTCGCAAAGGAGTCGATAGCCAAAATTATTTTATTATCTGTAATTAGACCGGCAGAGGGTCTCATAACTGAGAGACTAGGAAAGAGCTGCCAGTCACTGTTCTCTATTCGAATACATCCCGGGAAATGAGTTGAGAGCTTCAAGAGTTTCAGCACTACTCTCCGTCCACACTCCATCGCCCGACTTGAACAGACTAGGACTGGAAGTCTGCTTGGACAGCAGCTTCCTCAGTCTGGAGGTGTCTTTGATATTGTCCAGGTCTGAGCAAAAGGTTCTCCATGAAGACCTTTTGGATGATCGGATCATCTTCTTGTAGGACTTCAGGAGAGACCTGTATCCGCCTTCTTAGCAAGTTGAAACATGCTAGTAAGCTCCCCACGTAGCGATGCGAGATCTGGGTTCCACCAGGGTGGCTTCGATCTTCTCGTCGGTCTTGAGAGCCTACAGGATTGGCGAAACGCGGAAAGTAGTTCTGCTGAGAGGACATTGACAATTGTTTCTAGGTCCTGTACCGAGTTGATGTGTCCCGGCGGACCAAGAGACTTGGAAACAAGGCTAGAGAATTTCGCCCAGTTCGTATTACGGGGATTTCTGAACGGATGAGCCGCAGGTACCCTGTTAAAAGGAATGGTAAATTGAATGTACTTATTATCCGGTAAGAAGGGTCCATCCAGGACCCTCCACTCTTCTACATTGGTACACTCAGTCGCAATAGTTAAGTCCTGCACATTACAAGAGGTGGGACCTACATAGGTAGATACCTCACCTCTGTTGGCTAGACTAAGCTTATAATTAATGATAAAATTAAGAACTGACTCACCCCTGTCATTAATGTCGGGACTTCTCCAGACGCTATGGTGGGCGTTGGCGTCCGTTCCGATTATAAGATGTTTGTTGGAGGAGCAGACCATGTCCACCAGCTTCCGCAGCTCGTCAGGAGGAGCCGGCATATCGTGGGCCATGTAGCAGGATGCCAGCAGCAAACATCCTTCACGGCTCTCCAGCATGACCACGGTTAGATCGTTATTGCTGTAATTAGGTAGTAGATGAGCTTTTAGCCCCTTTTTTACAAGGATGGCAGTTCTCGATCTACTTACCAATGTCGGGACGTATAAATCGTAGTTAGGCGACTTCAGTCCAGCAACCGTGTTGCCCGACGCTATCCACGGTTTTTGAACCAAAGCCGCGTAGGCGGACACTTCCTCCAGGGCAAGGAGTAGCTCGGCCGAAGCCGTTTTGGACTTATGGAGGTTGAGTTGCAGCACACTCATTAGAGGTTAGCAAACTCGCGGGGGTGCGCGTCTGCATGGACGGATCATCCCCGACCTCCTCCTTCTCATCAGTCAAGCTGAGGTGCTGGGTGGCGTCGGTCACGCTCTCAAGACCGAGATCTGCCTCAACCTCCCCTGACCTCAGCGTGTGTGTGTCCTGGTCGTTGGGATGACTTTTTTGAGGCGAAGGTACACGCTACCTAAGTCCCACGCCATCTTCCCATTGCGCTTATATAGCAGATCCTCGGCCTCCTTATTGATCTGAATGATCACGTGCTGTCCACCACTGGGTAAAGGTTCATCAACCTTCAGCACGGACCAATCACTCGTCGGAATGGCCGGGTTCTGCTTTTTAAGCAGCTCAAGCGCCCGCTCGCCCTGCACAACTATGGGGAAAAGGTCTTTCGTCTTCGACATAGACGGAATATTATTCCTGTCCACCACGTCCAGCTTGGCCCCCTCCCACAGCCCATCCAGTTTGGGTACGGTCGCTTGCAGCCACAGCAATGTTGGGTCGTCCTTGCATGTCAGGATCTTGACACCATTCATCCAGCTAGTGCCTTCGAACGTAGGCATTGGACTGTCTCCATCCTAACAAACAGTGCGTCGACCAGCTTACTATGGGTCAACCGCCACCGCTCTGCAGACATTTTCCCGTTAGGGTCCCCTCTGTCATTGAGAGCAACGGCGAGCTGCCGCCTGGCAGTTTTCGTTCTGTTCGAGTCCGTTTGGGTAGAGCCAGGTGCTCGCAGCCTCTTGCTCACTGGGGCCCCTTACTTGGGACTCTCAGCGGACCGTTGGCGCTTGCTTGCCATGGACGCCACCTTCTTGTTGGCAGGGCCGGTAGAACCAACCGGTTTTCACGTATTCACGTGTTGGCCCAGGCAAGCCTCTCCTGATCCTTGACGGACAGGTTTGCGACGCCACTGAGTCTTGCGCGAATGCGGGTCGCCGCCTTATTTTTGGCCTTCTCCTTCAGGCCCGTTGCAACTGATTCGGCCTGCTCCGACCGCATCAGAGGTGTGACCGCTGGCGACACGCAGAGAGGATCTCTCCCCCCGTGCCCAACGGTGGTAGCAGTCACGCGTTCCACCGACGTTTGAGCTGACATCCCAGCTCGGGTTGAGTTATTTATATGCTCCATTCTGAGACATATTGGCTAATTTTATTCTTGGGAGCCCCCCATAGCGTTTTCAGTCTGACCGCCAGACACCTCGTACCATGGATTTTGTTTCTTAACTCCAGACATATGCCCGAGAGATAAGGAGCAGAGTCCTCAGCTAGGATCTGCAGTACCTGAAACGTCAACGTATAGTAGAGATCTGTTACCCGCTGACAATGAGGTAATACAGATCCTACCCCAGCCGGCACCCTCGGGGAGGATTCAGTAGAGGATTTTTGCCAGCCGTCATAAAGTATAAATTCTTCAGAAAAAAAATATTAAATCAAGATTTTGGTCATAGTATTAAGAATATTGGTCTCAAAAGTGCGTCAAGAACATGAAAATCCTAGTGTTAGAAAGCACATCTTGATTTGAAGAACATTTGATATAAGATCCCATTTTTTATTACTGAGAAGAAACAAGTAAGAAAGCTACAGTCGAGTATGCTCGCCTGTGAGATACCCATTACCCCATTTTGAATTAAAACAAAATATTGCGGTATTTTTTTAAACTAAAATATAATACAAAATGCTAAAATATATACCAAATTGTATATAAATGTGGTACTAGACTCATTATATACTATAGAGTGCAAAATATACCAGATTGTCAACTAAAGCAACTAAAACCCCTAGTAAGTAAGCGTTTTTCCGATACAAAAGTATTTCTTTAACAAGTAAGAAAGTTACAGTCGAGTGTGCTCGACTGTGAGATACCCGCTACCCATTTTTAATAAAGGCAAAAAATTGCGGTATCATTTTCAAAATATTCCGAAAATACTAAAAAATACTAAAATATACCAAATGATATGTTTGGTATATCGATATAGTACCGCATTCAAAATATACCATAGACGGCACAATGTACCAGATTGTCGGCCAAAGTAACTTAGACCCCTTGTAAGTAGGCGTTTTTGCCCATACAAAAGGATTTCTTTAATAACTTCCACAATTTTTATCTGATCGCAACCAAGAATCATAACTACTACAATAATTATTGTATATACCAATATTCGTAAGTCTAGCTTTAAAATAACGCTTGTTATTCGATTTTTTTGATTTGCGGGGGCGGAAGTGGGCGTGGCAAAAATTTGAAACAAACTTGATCTGCGTGCAAAGATAACAAATGCTGTCGTAAAAAATTTATAGCTCTATCTCTTATAGTCTCTGAGATCCAGTGTTTCATACGGACGGACGGACAGACACACAGACGACTGTCTCGTCCGTCTCGGCTGTTGAATAGGCTGAAAATAGTTATTATTGTATATACCAAAATGTACTCTAGCTTTCAAATTACGCTTGTTATTTGAGTTTATCAAGCCCAAAAAATCTTATTATAAAATCAAAGAAATATTAGTATATAATTTTTATTGTTTTGTATTAGTAATCAATAAGCGATAATAAAATTGAGGACTTTACGAAATATTTATCATCGATTCAACTGCATTTGAAAATGGTTTGCAACAACTCGACTAACTGAGCTATGAACGAAAACACTCAAATCTAAATAAAAACGTTATAAGGCTGGATTACAGAATTTTGTAATTTTTTGGCATTTTTAGACATCTCGACGCTGTCGCCCCGCAATAACTGTACTAGGCAAAGCGACAAAATGCGGACAACCAACAAAGCGCAAATAAAGAATGATGAAATCTAACATGCACACTCTTAATTACGCAGTGCCAATGTGCCGAAACGCACAAGCAACTACGCAGTGCCAAAATGCCAAAGTGCACCTACAACTACGCAGCGTCAATGTGCCGAGACGCACGCACAGCTGCGCAGTGACAATGTGTCGAATCTGCATTACTTACTCTCCGACATACAAATATGTATGTATACCAAAGCAACTAAAACCGAACTGCAGCAGTTCTTTTAGCCTAATAAAATTATTTATTATAATCGTAAATACCGAAATTCGGCTCTAACTTTAAGATTGCGCTGTTATTTGTTTCTTTTTCGATTCATGTATATCATAGCGATATTGATATAAATATATTTGCATAATGGGGTCGAAGATGCTTTTTTCCTCCCTCTGCATGTTACATATGTACATTTTATGTGCGCTCAAAATTATAATACCCTTCTACCCTATCGGTAGCGGGTATAAAAAATATGTCTTCCATTTTCTGTTGGTATAACGTTCTAATACAGAATTCAATGACCCTCCATTTCTTCAATCATGACTTTTTAATCAAAACTACTTGCATTGATAACAACTTCTTATCAGCGTGATAAGCAATTTGTCCGAATCAATAGCAATATGCACCCTTTTGCCATCCAAAATAAAATTATAAAAGGTAAGATTTTTTAAAATGTATAACTAATTTTTTAAAAGTCCTGTAGTTTCCGGTGCTCGTTCAGATATAAATGACATGCACATTTGTAAAGATTCTGATCCTGTAAAGACAATACTTGAAAAGTGTTGGGATCGAGATCCAGATAGTTGGCCGACTGTGAAACCTCTTGTCTCTTTTCTAGGAATTGATTAATGACTTTACATACCTATAAACTTCGAAGCTATAGATATTACAGAATGTGTAAGGTAATATTGATATTAATATAAAATAATTTACTGATGTTGATATTACTTAGATGTCGTCTCGGGTGTAAAGCATATTGGCGAGCTGGTTTTTTAATCAGAATAATGGATGTGAAAAGAATTCGATACAATAAACAACGGAAATGGGTTTCCTGAAAGAAATCCATAAACTTAAAACCTTATTACTGTATTGCATTATTATTGTGTTGCATATTGATAACAAGTTCTTATCAACGTTATGTACAATTTGTCTGAATAAATAGCAATCGTAGTTGAGACATTTTAGTCAATTCGCGTTCTTCGACATGAACAATTCACTCGATATTACACTGATAAAGAGGGTAAGAAAGTAATGATCTATAGAATAAATCGTTCCCATTTACTATTCATAGCATAAATGTGTATTTAAAGATTGGAAGTGGTAGCTATGGTGTTGTATATGAAGGAATTTGGAGAACAAATAATAGTATGAAGGTTGCTGTGAAATGTTTGGAAAAAGGCAATAATGAAGATTCGGAAACAAATATTCTTCGAGAAATCCGCAATCTACAAGAACTCAAGCATGAAAATATTGTCACATTCCATGGCTCCTGTCGCCAAAAACACATATGCCTCGTTTTCGAGTACTCAGACTGTGGATCACTCTACGATTATTTGCATCTAGAGACCGTAAAAGTTTCAAACATCAAAAAGCTTCACTGGATGTTGCAATGTGCCAATGTATGTATTGTATGATTTATGTAAGTATTATACAAAGCTTAATCTCACTCTTTTTATAGGGCATGGAATATTTGCACAGCAAAAAAACAATTCATCGCGATCTTAAAACACAAAATCTATTACTTTTCAATAATTACCGCACATTGAAAATATGCGATTTTGGTACTGTAAAACAATATGCAACAGAAAATACGGAACTGATTGGGACAATTGGTTATATGGCTCCAGAAGTTTGTGTAAGTATCTCTTTAAACATAATCAGGTATAAAATATAAAATTTTAATTCTTTAAACTAATACTACATAGACTGCTGATGGTAAATATACGGAAAAGTGTGATGTGTTTAGCTATGGCATCACTTTCTGGGAAGTTTTCGCTGAAAAGAAGCCATTTGATGACTTAAAAAAAAAAAATATACACTCTTTGGCCATCCAAAATAAAATTATGAAAGGTAAGATTTTTAAAAAATGTATAACTAATTTTTTAAATGACATATTGTTCAAGGTGCTCGCCCAAATATAAATGACATACACATTTGTAAAGATTCTGATCTTATAAAGGCAATAATTGAAAAGTGTTGGGACCGAGATCCAGAGAGTCGACCGACTATGAAACGGCTTGTATCTTTTCTAGGAATTGATTTAAGACTTTACATACCTATAAACTTCAAAGATATAGATATAGATATAGATATGGAGATGATAAATAGAATTCCAATAATAACGAAACAAAGATATGGTTTTGGCTGTAAAGCACATTGGCGATCTGGACATTTTGACAAAAAAGTGGATGTGATATTCTTTCTAACAAACAAACAAACGCAAATGGATGCCCTGAAAGAAATCTATAAGCTTAAAGGATTAAGACATCAAAATATTGTGACATTATATGGAGTTTCTAGGCATTCGGAAAAATCGATTTACTTGCTTTTTGAATGTGCAACTGTATCGATTTTCCATTTATTTCATACACAAAAATGTAGTAATAGAGATTCCTATCCTAAACTAAAATGGATCTACCAGTGTCTCCAGGTAAGTTTGAAACGCATTTGAAACTGCATTTTCCAGATCTCATGTTCTTAGTAGGGTTTGGACTATTTGCATAGCAATAATATAGTCCACGGTGATCTTACAACTGATAACCTGTTACTTTTCGACGACTGTCGTAATGTAAAAATATTCTTTATTGGAAAAGTGGATAAAACTGAAGAATTTGAAGATGTGGCTCCAGAAATTCATGTAGGTACATATACATATATATAAATCTTAATAATATTAAATACATTTATTGGCATAGAGCGGAGAAAGGGAGTTCACAAAAGATTCTGATATTTACAGCTTTGGCATAATTATGTGGGAAATAGTGACTGCAAAGAATCCAGTTGTCGAATTCAAAAATAAACAACCTTCGACTATTATGGAAATTATTAATAGTAAGAATAATTTTCTCGAAAATCCAAAGCTAATCGTTTTAATTTCAGATACTATACAGACTGGAAGCTCAGATATTCGTAAAATAAGAAACGCTATTGAAAAATGCCTGAAAACTGCAGAATACCGTCCAGATACTAAGGAGCTGATTAAAATTTTAATTTCTTCACTTAATGCACTAGTAAATCTGTGGAATATGTGGTGATGATTTTTTTTATATCAATTTAAATCGGTTCGGTAACAAAAAATATTTCCATCTATAGTGGTTTTCATTCTAATTTCGTAATGTTTTGTCGGACGTTAGAATAGTAATACATTTGGAAAATATCTATAAAATAAAAGTTGTCCATTTATTATACCAAAAATAAAGAAGTACTTAGTTTCCTTAGTGCATAACCCTAAGCTAGAAGCAACAGGTAAGAAAACAACACATCTTGACAGTGAGAGAGGGAGTAAATTTACTTGCCACAAATCGTGGACAAACTTGATCTTGATGCATAACCCTGTCTTAAAAATAGCTGTATTTATTGCTTCCGGGGATCGTCTGAATATAAATTATATTGGGATTCACCATAATTCTGGTCTCATAAAGCCAATAATAGAGAAGTGTTTGGAGATCCAGAAAATCGGCCGACTATGAAAGAATTTGTGTCTTTTATTGGAATTGATTGTAAAGTTTACATACCCATAAACTTCAAAAATATTGAAATCAGAAAAATCGTAAGGAACTAGAAATGTTTCGATAAATTCATTTACTTATGTTGCTGATGTTTACAAGTTACAAAAACTAGATATGGTATTGTCTGCAATGCATTTTGGCGATCTGGATTCTTCGTGAGAAGAGCTACTCTAAAAATAATTCCACCCAATAAACAAAGAGAAATTATTATCCTGCGAGAAATTTATAAACTTAGAGATTTGAACCACAGGAATATTGTGACATTATATGGAGTTTCTAAGGATCTCGATAACAGAATTTGCATCATTTATGAGGGTGAAGATTGTGGATCACTGTACCATTTATTGCATTATACAGAGGAAAACTTTAATATCTGGCAGAAAATAGAGTGGATACAGCAATGTGCCCAAGTAAGTATAAAGTGCTTTAAATTTCTCTTGGTATCACATTTCTTTTAAAGGGATTGGCGTACTTGCATAGCAAAAATATACTACATCGGAATCTAAACCTAGACAACTTAATTATTTTCAATAAATATCGCTTATTGAAAATATGCAATTTGGGAAAAGCGAATGAAATTACAATAAGTAACCCGGATTTTAATAGAATAGTTTGTTATGTGGCACCCGAAGTTTGGGTCGGTATGTTTCTATATGGAGAATGAAAAAATCTTAAAAAACTTTATTTATTTACATAGGGCGGAAAAAAGAAATTCTCAAAAGCGGCTGATGTTTACAGTTTCGGCATTATTTTATGGGAATTAATATCGAAAGATATTAAGAATCCGCTTGACTTTTATAGACATATGGCTGACGTGATGCTTAGTGGTAAGAAACAATATTACCGATTCAGAATTTTATACTGAAATACTAATGATTTGTCTCCTTCTTCAAGTAAAATGTATTATTGAACTTTGCTGCCAGCAAAATGACACAGTACGTTCAATGATTAAGAAACTGATTCAAGATTTCTGGATATTGGATAAAGATGCTTTAAAATCAAAGAACAAGAGACGCGAAATATTGGGTCGTAGTGTTTATGATATGGAAATTTTTTATCATCTATTATTCAAAGATAAATAATACAAAAAATTGCATTCTGAAGTATCATTATTTAAGATTTTTTTCTTTTTTACTAGATTTTAGCTCTTTTTTCTGTGTTTTTAGTATACCTTCAATTGTTGTGGAAGAATGAAAATGTTGCAACGGTAATAAAGCACAGAAAAAAGTGCTAAAATCTAGTAAAAAGTCCTAAATCATTATTTTAAGAATTCAAAACTATCGAAATGAGACTCAGAAGTGAAAATCCTTAATCAAGATCAAACTTTCTTAAATAAACAAAAATTACCTATTTTTATATATTTAAACTTTTTTAATATTATCCACAAGTGCTATCAGCAAAAACTTTATAAGTTGGGTTCTATTTTAGATGAAGGTAATAACAACATTTTGCACTGTCAAGATATAAAATTTTTGTTTTATGTAATAAGAAAATTCTGAAACGTCTGTGTTCAATAAAAAGAGCTAACCATTTTTTTAGACATCACTTGTTATTGACGCACACATCCCACCAATTCGAAAACATCGATAAGTAAGCGTAATTGTAAAGCGATTTGAAAGATTTTTGTACATACGAGAATACCTAGCTTATAGTTTTTATAAATCCTGAAAATTTATTTTCAATCGGATATAAATTATATATATATTATATATATATATATTTTTGTAATTTAGTAATTAATTTAAGCATTGCTTGACTTATTAAAAATAATAAAAGTTAAATAATTAATCAATAATTTGATTATATAGCTGCTCAAACTTCGAAGCTAATTCACAAATTACAATATTGGATTTCAATCTGTATTCAATATGTGGAATACGAATGTGTTTTCAATTACTATATTTCACCGTTGTTGTACGAGTACTTTCGTGTATTATTATTTTTTCTCACATTCGACAACACTCGATTATAGATTTCTAACTTGTTTTCTGGGTGCATGGGTCTTAAGTTTATAATCTACAAATATAGTTCATGGTCTATGAAACATATCTTATCTTTATCTTTGTTAAACATTTGAATGATTCATTCACAATCGCTGATTAATTGTCAGCTTTGAATCTTAAGTATTATCTATATCTATATTCTTTTATCAAAAGAATAAATAGTAAGTTATATCAAAGCACTTAGTTATTATAAATTAATGCTAACAGGAACAGGCACTCGACAGCGCCGATTAATTCATACTACAATTTTGTTTCTAACAAACCACTTACATTGATAACAACTTCTTATCTGCGCAATGAGCAATATGCAATTTAATGGCAGTTGTAGTCTAGACGTTTTAGTCTGTTTGCGATACTCAATGATGGACAACATAGACATTACTGTGCACCATAAAGATGTTCATTTGATAAGCATGGTAAGAAAGTTAAGACCTAAAAAAAAGTCGTTTTCATTTTATATAAATGTTTATTTGAAGATTGGGAGTGGCAGCTTTGGTGATGTACACATAGGAAATTGGTCTGGAATTAAAGTGGCTGTCAAAGTTTTCAAAGAAGCGAATAGTAAATATGATGAATCAAATATTCTGAGGGAAATAAGCAATCTGCAACAAGTCAAGCATGAAAATATTGTAACACTATATGGTGTCTATCGCAAAGAAAGCATAGGCCTCATTCTCGAGTACGCAGATTGTGGATCACTCTATGATTACTTACACAAAAGAGTCCAGGAAATTATTGATGGTAAGAATAACATTCATAAAAACATATAGCAAGTTTTTATAATTTCATATCGCTTCAGATACTCAACCCAATAAAAACTCAGATTATTCTAATAGATATTTTAATCAAGTAAAATCAACAATTAAACGTTGCTGCAGTAAAAGTCCGAAAGATCGTCCATTGATTAATAAATGGTTTATAAATCGACCCGAATTTCAACATCCAAATCGTATAAATTGCAGCATTGCTTAGTTAAAAACAAGTAAGAAAGTTACAGTCGAGTGTGCTCGACTGTGAGATATCCGCTACCCATTTTGAATAACAGCAAGATATTGCGGTATTTTTTTTTTAAATATACCAAAAATACTTAAATACTTAAAATATACAAATTGTTACATTTATTATATCGATATAGTACCACATTCAAAAAATACCATAGACAGCACAATATACCAGATTGTCGGCCAAAGCAACTAAGACCCCTAGTAAGTAGCCGTTTTTGCCCATGCAAAATTATTTCTTTAATAACTTCCACAATTTTTATCGGATCGCAATCAAATTTCAGGAATCACAATTACTATAGTTATAATTGTACATGCCAAAGTTCACAGCTCTAGCTCCAAAGTTACGCTTGTTATTCGATTTTTTTGATTTGCATGGGCGGAAGTGGGCGTGCCAAAAATTTGAAACAAACTTGATCTGCGTGCAAACATAACAAATGCTTTCGAAAAAAAAATATAGCTCTATCTCTTAAAGTCTCTGAAATCCAGTGTTTCATACGGACAGACGGACAGACGAACATGGCATCGTCTCGGCTATTGATGCTGATCAAGAATATACATATATACTTTATAGGGTCGGAGATGCCTCATTCTACCTGTTACATACATATGTACATTTCCTGCCGGCACAAAGTTATAATACCCTTCTACCCTATGGGTAGCGGGTATAAAAATAAGATATCAGCAAATTAATTACAAATTACAATTATCGATTAATTTAATTTAGGTATTGTGTAATTTGACTTATTAAGACTCAAATAAAAAGTAAAAAAAAAAACTTTATAATAAATCATGAATTTCGAGTAATAGTTTCGCGTATTATTATTTTTATTGTTTTTTTTTTTTTTGCTATCACCAGTGCTTCAAATTTTCTTCATTTATCATTACTTTCGGGCAGACAAATGCGTTTGTGTCTCTTTTTTTTCTTGGCATATAAACTTAATTGTAATAGTTGAGTCTGAGTTCGGGGAGCTAATAAATCTCACGCGCCTCCGATTGCATTTTGCAGACTCGCCGCGGCCGCGAAGTGTCCAGTTCTAAGCGCATAGATAACAGCTGGAGTCGCCGCAATTAGGCAAAGGTGTTGATGCCTCTCAAGGGAAAAAAAAGGAAAAGAAAACAGTCGCGACTCGGCCAAATTTGGCCCACCAGCTGTCCCGTTTCAAATGACCAATGTCCAGCTCATAATTCACTGACGGAAAGGGTTGCGCCTGGCCCGGGGAAAATCTGTCTGTTTATGTGAGTGTGTTGACAACACCTTGAAGATGATATAGTATCTCTATAAAGTAGTAGAGCGTGTGTGCATGGCGCATGTGTCTGGGGCAGTTGCTTAAATCAATGTGGCTGCTTTACGAGCACATCGCATGCATGCAACACTCGAAACAGCGAGTGGGTCAGTAGTTGCCCTGTTCACGTTTAGCCTTTTGGCGTTGCATGTGTGGCACGGCACGCTAGACTTGCAACACATAGTACAACATGCTTACGATTGACCCACTTGCAGAAATCTCAGAGCAGTCCGTTACTTTTCACACAACCAAACTGGTTGAGAAACGCGATCGCAGAACGCGAAAGCCAAGCGACAATTGTCACGACGACGACAGCGATGAAGGAAAAACCAGCCGACTGGAAAATGCTAAACAATACAGAGAGAGGGAGAGCGAGAGAGAAAGAGAGAGAGAGAGAGCGAGAGCGTTGCTGGAGACCAGCATAATTGATAGACATTTAGATCGTGGTGTGGCGGCTTTTCCAACTGGTTTTTATTTTACTTATTTCGTTTTTTTTCCAACATTTTTTGCCTTTTTATTGCCTCTTTTATTGTCTTAGATTTTTCCTGCTTTTATTGTGTTTTTCTTCTGTCGTTTTTAATGCAGCTCTCTAACAATAGAATGTCTTGAGAGAGTTGGACCGCTTGACTTGGGTTCAGATGAGTTATGAGCCAGGGTGTGGTGACCTTTCCCACTCTGGTGGTTGCTCTCCGCTCTCTACCCTCTCCTGACTGCACTCTTTTTGAATCGAGAACCACGACCCAACACACAAATGGACTCTATTAACGTATGTAATGTGATACGCGATGCAGGGAAAATCAAATGAGATGCTTTCTAGTGGTTGCCCGTGATGTGAGCTGATGTATCTGAGTATCTTTCGGGCACACAGCATATGGTCATTCTCGTCAGTGGTCAGTCGATCGTTTGATACTTGTTCAATCAACTATAAATGCGCATCATTTTTTTTTCTTTCCTCCTTCTTTTTTTTGGCATATTACATTACATTGTTGCCCTTCGCCCCGCGGCAGCTGCCCAAATATTGTGCCTCGTGCTGTCAGCATTTGCGCAAAGTTCTGTTGCTCTTCTGTATTTTTCAGCTGCCCACGCCAGCCATATGATCAGCTTTATGTACATATATATGTTAGTTGATGGAACCACACGCGTGCGCTACCAATTTCCACATTTACATCCACATGCAATCTGCCTGGTTTCTGCCCTTTGTCTGTCATCAGATGAGCGTGTGCGCGTTTTGTTTATTTTTAACTTCTGCTATTTTAGTTATGCGCCGCTTCAGTTTTTCATTACGTTGTTTTTATTGTTTTGTCACACGCCCTGCCTTCCATCCATGTTTGCCACGTTTGCCAGACTGCATTTGCCGTCTTGCATTTTCCTATCCTATCCATCGCAGACTGCCTGCAACGGCGGCTGCGCCTGACTTCCTGTCTAAATAATTGCGCATTTAACGCAAACACACATGCAAAGTGAACGCATGACGAAAACTCACCGAATAATATACACACTTGCAGCAGACGACACACAAGATACATACACGACTTGTGACTTGTGCTCCCCTCTCTTGGCTGAGATACACACAATATGCAATGTGTAATAAAGAAGAGCAGTCACTTGATGCTAGACTTCTATAAATAACATATAGCCACTGCAGAACTGTGTCTAGAGTTACTGGCAGGAAAAAGCTGCAGTAGGAAAAACTTGCTCAACTTACACTTCCTGTGCATCTCAAGGTTGCAAACTCAAAAGATACTTTTTCATAGCGCTGAAATAGATGTATACATATAGCAGCTATGTGTTTGCGGCTGACATTGGTTTCGCTTTAAAAGTATCTAATTGAAAATATAGCAAACATTCGGTTAATTTAAATTGAACGAAAAATACATGCTAAGAAATATTATAGAAAATGAATTTCAATATATATTAGATATGCGAATGGAAAGAACAATGCCTGACGAGGTTCGAAATGCACACGAACAAAAAACAAACGTCATGCGACCGACAATTTTGCCTAGTATATAATACCTAGTATATAATAAGTGAGTGAACGGCAATCTTGAGCGATGAACGAACTGTGAAATACCCTATAATAAGTATTATTTGTATCTACTCTTTTGGTATGCGCAAATATATTAAATGATTTACACAATCAAAGATACTTTGTTTTTCTTTTTTTAATACATGTAACTACCATTTAGTGCATAACACCCACTCACCGTACTTACAGGGTATTGCAGGCAGTACCAAGTTTATTATTTGCACAATTTTTGGCGCAACTTTTTGCTTGCATTTACAAATACATCAACCAAATATCTACGAATATACATATATAGGAGCATAAACCTAAATTTAGTATGTACTTATAGACGTCTGTGAGCACGTCGAACGCTTATCGTGGAATTCTTGAAAATTGAATGCAAGAGACGCACAAACAAAAATAATAAATAAAATGATGTGCATATTACGCTCTAAGGTAGAGGGAATGCTTCTTTGTTTAATTCTAATAATTGTTTACGCAATGGCAATCTCAAAAATCAAATTGCAAACGACGGCACAGTAGATGAATTGATCATGCTGGAAACCTGAAGCTCTTTTGCATCTTAAAGTGTCAACAAATAACCATCTTATGTTATATGCATATACGATAAATATATAGTTGATTCATTCAGAAATTTCAAAATTATATTTCATAACAAATAGTTAAGAGATTTTTTTTATGGGGTTACCCTTTAAAGTTAGTTGAAAGGGATTCCCTTAAGCTAAGAAAAGATTATGCTATTATATAATATAGAACTTTAAGTTGCCATTATCGCACTTTAAATACATATTTTCTTTTAACGAAATCAACAGCGCACAACAACTTGTGAAATTCATTTAACTCTTGCATCTGTATCTCAATCAGAATCTTTTGCTGTATCGGAATTTGTATCTGACAGTCTGCCCTAATTATTACACATACTCAAACACATACATATATATCGTGTATAAGTATTATCCATCTACTACATAGGTCTCAGCTCGGTCATTGCTTTCGACCGTGTTGGGAACGTGTGAGTTACGCAACTACCGGGCATCGAAATAATTATGTGTTCTGCTCGGTTCTGTTCTGGATCTCGTTTAGTGGTCAGTGGTCTGCTTGCTGCTCTCTAGCTAATCGACTGTTTTCTAACAGTTAAGTGGTGTTAAGTGCTACCATCAAAAAAAAAAACAAAAACAGGCAACGAAAAAGAACTGATTGGTTTATTAATGAGCTTCAGACTACGTTCTCTCTTTGCGCCCTCAATTTCTATAGTCCAGTTGTCCATTTTATAGCGCCCGCTGCATTGACATTTTAATGACGTTTATAATCAACGCGCATTTGAGTTTTGCTGGCACCATAAAGTATTCATCGAAAATTACATTAAATATCGTCACAACATTTAGCAGCTGATGAGTACATTAGAGCATTCACCATCCAAACATTTTCGTTATGCGGGTCAGCGGCTTTTCGTCAGATCACATCAAACAAGCTCGATTTGTTCTTGCTTGATTGATCGATGGGGGTGGTTTGGACTAAGCGTTTATGTGTCAACATTCAATTGTAAAGTGCCCTTATGAAAAACAAACATTTACGTCTCTTATAAAACGCTCAAAACTGAAATGTTTTGCGATTAAGGTATTTCCGTTCCCACAAAATATATTAAACGTATATAGTATAAGAAGTTGTTTTGACCTAAAGATATGACTTTAAAACTCTCTTGACAATGTAATAAAATGTGTAGTGAGATTTTTAAATACAACTATTAGCGCGAAAAGTACTTTCTTTTTATCGCAAGTATTAAATTTCCGGCAAAGAACCTAATTATTATGCAAAATTAATTAAAATAAATTTTTTAATGTTTCCAAATTACAAATAATAATGTGCAAATTAAAACCTAAACATTAGTAAAATAACTATTTTATATTTTTTAATAATATAATAATAACAAAAATAATTAGTCTATATTATACAACTTGAGCGGTTCTTTTGAATTCTAAATACCGATTAAAAATACCAAACTGTTTCGATAACAGTGCATCGATTGGTTTGTTGGTTCGATTGCATGTTTTTTTTTTAAATCGGCAATCAGCTGTTTGTTATTGGACAGTGTTGCAAAATGTGTTTGTTGTTGTTTTATAATCGCCGAATTTAGTTGAATTCAATTTTTAATATATTGTAAATAAAAATGATACGCAAATTACACTGCATGCTGCGATTACAAAGCGGCATCACACAAACACTCTACAGACACAGAGCACCGACGATCCTGACGAGAAATTATGCAACGGACGAAGCAAATCGAAATGCAGATGACAAGAATGGTAATAATGCAAAACGAACCTCCAAAAGTCTGCCCGCTGTGCGCAACCCCTTTGGAGCGGCACAGGAGAAGACGAAGAACTCTTACTTAGCGATGGTGGAAATCTTTGAGGAGCGCGATGTTCATCGGCGCAACCATGTGGAATTCATCTATGCGGCATTGAAGCACATGCCCGACTTTGGTGTGGAGCACGATCTAGAAGTGTACAAGGCATTAATCAATGTGATGCCCAAGGGCAAATTCATTCCAACGAATGTATTCCAGTCCGAGTTCATGCACTATCCCAAACAGCAGCAGTGCATCATTGATCTCCTCGAGCAAATGGAGGATTTCGGCGTTATGCCCGACTACGAAATGGAGGCGATGCTGCTCAATGTATTTGGCAAGAAGGGGCATCCATTGCGCAAGTATTGGCGCATGATGTACTGGATGCCCAAATTCAAAAACCTCTCGCCATGGCCACTGCCCGACCAGGTTCCCGACGATACTCTGGAAGTCGCTAAGCTGGCCGTGGAACGCATGTGCACCGTGGATCTGCGTTCCAAAGTAGATGTTTTCGAGACCAAGGAGCTGGAGGACTCGTTGGACGACACCTGGATAGTGAGTGGCATGAGTGTCGAGCAGTCGAAACTGCTCAAAGAGCATTCGCCACAAAAAGCGCTCTACATCGAGGGACCCTTTCACATCTGGATACGCAATCGTCGCATTAATTACTTTACGCTGCGTGCAGATGCTGATGCCGAGTTCCTAGCACAGTTGGACGAACGGCAGCTGGATGATGATGATGTCAGCCAGATCGGTGTGCCATTCTTTGGACGTGCGCCGCCACGACGACACAATCAACTGGGCAAGGTGCGTTCGGTCCATCAGCAGGATGATGGCACAATTTTTGCCATCTGCGCCACCGGCACCTCCACCAAGGACTCGTTGCTGTCGTGGATACGTCTGCTTGAGCTGCATGGCTTGGCGTCATTTGACCAAATACCTGTGCTCTTTCGCTTCAAGTCCGTTGTGCCCGCAAAGGCGGAGGAAATCGCTGGACCAGCAGTCCCGAGCAGTGATATTGATGCATCGTTGCATAGTCATAAGGAGCACACGTAGTGAGTTGTTGTTAATAAATTAATTGCCGAGCAAAACGATTTGTTATCCTCTAGTTTTTTTATTTATTAATTAAGTATGCGTGTGAACAAAATTAGAAAAAAGAAATTCGTATTCAATTTGAAATTGTGACATCTACAGAATCTCCGATTCCTGCATATTACTATATAGCAGATATACTCTTCTATATGTATATGTATCTTTATAACTTGGTAATTAGATTAAGGTAATAATATTATACTGGAGTTTTGAGCTTAAACGAAAAAATCACAGAACTCGCGAAAACTAAATGTAATGAAGATCTGCTACAAATTCAACGACTTATGAAGTCTGTCACTAAGCTCTAGTAATATGTACATTGCTATATTCAATTTGAGATATATATAGGCGATATCTTTCTTTTTTTTTTTTTGTGTATAGTTCTTGATAAACTAGAGTAAGTATTAAGCTTGTCAACTGGAGAAGAAGAAATGCTAGGTACTCTGCCGGTGATTGTGTGTGTTTTTGTGTGTTCTACGTCAATCCTCTCAAGAACTCTCTACTTGGCGCGCGTCTTGTTCACCGGAAACACCTGAGTGACCACACCGATGCCCTTGCTGGACATTCCCTCGCGGAACAAGATGCGCATTCCAGGCCGCACATACTCCGGATGGCCAACGAACTCAAACATCACCGAAGCGGAATCATTGGTGCCCAGCTTCTCACCACCCATGATGCCGCGTATCACGGCCGTTTGGCGTATGCTGCCAATGTGCACAGTGGTCTGAAAGCCAACATAGATGGCCGTCGCATGAAACAGCACCGAAACCTTGGCCTAAAATGAAACACAAGTTATTTGGGTGACTTTTTGGTGACTCTGCAGCTGCACTCACCTGAAAGAAGTATGTGCCATAGGGTTCATCAATGTTGCCCGAGTCACTCAGCAGCACCATGCCGCTTCGCAGCGATGGCAACTCCTGCGACGGCGTAAACGAAAGCGAGGCACTTTGCCCAGCGCGGACCACTCGACATGGCGCCTTGTTGCGATGTATGGTGTGCACATTGACGGCATGGAAGCTGCCATCGGGCAATGGTCCAATCTTCATGGGCATGTTCTCGGTGAGCACGCCCTGCACCAGCAGACCGCCCACGACGGGACCCACATCGGTCACCCGAAAGATCTCATCGATTTGAAATTCGCATGGCTCCAACTCGAGGCGATCCTTTTCCGCATTGCTGATGCCCGGCGAGAGAACATATAGAAATTTGGTGACTAGATTCAGGCCAGTGCCTGTCACATTCGAGACACAAAAGATGGGCACAATATTCTCGGACACCTGATTGGAGCCCGCCGAAATAGCCTCATCGGTGTTGGTCACCACAAATGGCACCTTGCGGCATCCGATATTGGTGAGCAGTGTGCGCAACTCCTGCACCGTGGCATCCGGTGATGTGATATCAGTTTTGGTTATCAGTATGAAGAATGGCATGTCCAAGGCACGCACTATGGCCAGATGCTCCTCGGTGGTGTCGTTGCAGCCGCTGCCCGCGGACACCACCAGCATGGCATAGTGTGGCGAGTAGCCACTGAGCGCCTGGACTGTGGTGCGCATGTAGCGTCGATGTCCAGCCAGATCCATGAAGGTGACCAGCTTGGTGGAGCGATCGCTGATCTCCTCGGCGGTCATCATCTCATTGTACTTGTAGTTGACCACATTGCCCAAGGCATCGAAGCCCAGCGTTTCATGCGAGATGCAAGAGGTGCGTCCTGCAAATAACAGAGACAATTTTAGAGTATGGGATTGTAGATTGTATTGAAGTTTTATTTAATTTTTAAATAATCGATGGGAATGCTTTTTATTTTCATAAAAAAAATAAACTTTTTTCTTTAAAAAGAAAATAATATTTGAAAATAATGATTAACTGTGGGTTTTATTTTCGTTACGATATACCAAATATGGCCTTCGGTATATTCTTGTATTTTTGTGGTATATTATATTATACATTTTTACCGCACTGTTATGCTTTTATTCAACATGGATAGCGGGTATCTAAAAGTCCACTTAGTTTCTTATATTTTAATTTTGGCATAATACAATTTGAGCTTTTCTTAACTACATTTTACATTAACCCATTCTACAAGAACATGCAATAATAGTTACAAAAAAAAGTCACCTAATAACCAAAAATAATCAAACAAACAAATAATCACTATAAATTTAACTAAGTGCTTTTCTGTAGTACTATATACAAGACAAGTGCCAATGTTGTTAGGTCGATAATAGTATTCAATATTATGAGTTTACTGATTGTTCTCAAACAAAATGATTAATGTAAAGCAATTTTAAAAATATATCAGAGCTTGACATAATCAAACATTCGAATTTAAATTAGTATTCCGATTGTCAAATAGGGTATTATTTAGAGCTACTTACCAGACTGTATCTCGTGCATGTGCCGAAACATGTTGAGACGCGCCCGTCCATGGCCATTGTCCAGTTCATCCTGCGTGAGCACGCCCAGCAGCGTCGATTTGCCCGCATCTGCACCGCCCAGCACCGCAACGCGCACCTCGATGTTGTGCTGATCGTCGGGTATCTTGCGCACCAAGACCTCGGCCACCGAACGCCGCACCGCAATTGTTTTGCGCCGCAGCACCGAGGTGCTTGCGCCCAGGTGATGGGCCATCTGCTTGAGTGTGGTCAGCGAGGCGTTCATGTCCTTGTCGCTCAGACCCTGCAGATGTCCTGCATCGGAGACGCCAATCTCGTAGATGGCTTCGCCGTGTCCCTCGCGCAGTCTCCACTTCATTTGCGTTACCAGATGCTCGAAGCGCTGCTTTGAGGGATTCACCAGCTTCAGTTTGTACTCCACATTGCCAAGCTGTGGCTCTGGCGGCAATGCGCCCTGTTCGAAATCAAAGATCAGATTGTTCTTGGTATTGCTGTTCAAGTTATTGCTATTGTTGCAGTTATTGCTGTTGGCATTGGCATCGATTTCGTATTCGCTGCTGCCGCTGCTGTTGCCATTCAGTTCTTGCTCCTCATCGAAGCCATCGTCGGGCTGATTCGGATCGAAGAGGCTTAGAAACGACTCCATATTTGCAGCTGAAGCGAGAAAAATGCAAATTGTACACAAAAACAAAAAAAAAATTGTAGATCGACAAACAAAATAACATTTGCGGCCAAATGCGCCATTTAAAACATTTACAATATACACAGCATTTTTGGCTCTTGGCTTCTTTTGGCTCGCAACGACCTTGAAAACTCTTGTTTATGTTTGCTGTGAGTCTTCTTCTTAGTTCTTGTTCTTGTCGTATACTTAATATTGCACATCGAGGCGTATACTTAATAAAGCATATATTTATTTATTTATTTATTCCTACCAAAAGTCAAACACAAAGAAAACTTGAATTCAAGCGCGATGTCGAAATGTTTTTCCCGTTGCGTTGTTTGTTGTGCACTGTGCGCTTCTATTGTGTCACTGGCACGAAAAAAATCGATTTTGGGGACGCTGACGCTTTGGCCCAGTCTTTACATATGTATGTATAAATGTGCATATGTACGTATGTATGTGTAACAACACGAACGTAGTTGATTTAGCTAGCACTTGCTTTTGGCCGTGCTTCGCATCTTATATGCGCGCACACAACTACACAAGTCTTATACACATGAATGTGCTTTGTGCTTTTTGTTTTCAGCTGCCTTTCCAATTTGTTTATAACTTGTTCTGCTTTGTGGCGTCACACGCACACATACAAGCAAGCGCGCGCAAAGAAACGCGAGCAAGTATTTTTGTTGAGCTTTTCGTTCCTGGTTCGCTACACACTCCGTTCGGCATATTTGTATTACACCATCTTATATTCGTTCGCATTGCTGACACACTCTCTCTCTCCCGCAAGTGTGCAGCGCATACAGAAGTCTTGTGGGCATGCCAACGGTATACTCATTATTGGCCACCCGTTTTCTGTTTGCTTTTCGCATTTTGACGTTGTTGGCACTGTTTCTTGGTTTTCTATACAAAGCGTAAGATACGCATGAATGTATACGAGTGAGTCTGCCAGTGTGTATGTAGGTGTGTGTGTTTGAATGTGTTTGTTTTGATCAGCTGCGACGCTGAAGTACGAAGAATCAGATAATAAATAAATACAGACATTTGCACTTTCTGGCGCAATCTTAAAATTGTTTTTGTTTTTATTTTTATTTAATGAAAGAGAGCTTTCAATGACGGGAAATACGTGTACTTGTATTAACCGTAAACATGGATACGTGTCAATTGCTAATATATAAATATTTGCTAATATTATACATGTAGACTCATATTGTGGGTATTGTTCTATTGTGCATTAAATATAATGTTTACCAAGCACACAGGAATTTCTTGGTGCCTTGTTGACATCTTCATATGCACAAACCGCGAATTGATTTCATCATACTTACATTTCACAATAATTGGCAAACCAGTTTAAAAGACTTGAATGCGTGCAAATTATATGCAATTTATGTTGAGTAATAAAATAAGAGGATTGCGCGAGACACTTTTTGTATTGGATTCTCTCCGCAGAGTATTTCACATTTGGTTGTAATTACGCCATTGTTCACTTATAATTTATGCTACACAGCAAAATTTGGAAATTAGACGCCACAATTAGCACACGAAACAAACAAATTAAAGAGTCTTTCACATTGTGTTTATTGTTTGTAAATGTTTATTTACGTTGCGTGTTACGTTGTTTTTATATGAATGACTGTGGAGAAGGGAGCGAACCTGCGCAGTGAGCCAAGCTGGAACTAGTTCGATTTTATGTGTATCGATATTTTCGCAATTTAAATTTGTAAAAAACGATCTTTGTAACGTATAAATATAATTTTGTTGTGTTATTGTTCAACAATTAATAATAAATTACGTACTGTTAGAAATTTAAAAACGCTTTTGGGGAGCAGTTAGAGAGTAATTAAGTAACTTCTGTATTGATGTTAAGACACCTGTATACATATCCACTTGAATAAGTGTACACCTGTATATGTATGACCATAAGCAAAATTTATCAAATATACAGAATACACACTCATACATTTTTACTTTGTTTCACTTGCTATATAATATTTGAAATATTTGCAAATTTGTACAAAAAGCTGCATATCTGTCATTGTATAACTTTGACTGGTTAACGTTGCAATGCCTAGTAGCGAATTGTATAACTTAACTGACATACAATTAACTGTTCATCATATTATCACCTTCAATATATTACAAAGCTTCGCTTGACTCATGATAATTGAATTTACATTGAATTAGAATTGATTAAACCGCCTACTATGTTTTGCCATTCACAAGCAAAGTCGACAAATGACGTTGCCAGACAACTACAGTGCTGTTGTTGCCCACAACAAACAATTTAAATACTTGTTTATCAGGTCATTTCGTTTCGGATCGCCGTGGGGCCAACAAAACACGTTGATAACTAATCATGGCTGCTGTTGTTGTTTACCGTGGAACAATTCTGCACACCAAATCGTTTGATGAATTCGAATCCTTCGAACAAGGCTTCGTGGCAGTTCAAGATGGAAAGGTAACAGTGTAGATCAAACATTGTAGATTGATAAGAATGACATTGATAACCAGTTACTCGATCTGTTTTTAAGATAATTGGTGTGGGCAACGATTATGACAACTGGTTGTCCGCCAATAAAAGCGTGGACCCCAAGACTGTGAAACAAGTGCAACTGTCGGAATTTCAATTCCTCTGTCCAGGTTTCTGTGATGGACACATTCATGCGCCACAATACGCCCAGATTGGATTGGGAATGAGTGTTCCACTGCTCGACTGGCTAAATACCTATACCTTTCCCACTGAGGCTAAGTATGTGGATCAAAAGTTTGCCCTGCAGATCTACAAAAGCGTTGTGGTAAGAGTTACCTTATGGAGAAGTTTATTACAATTTCGCTTATCAACAAAATGTCATCATACAACTACACATAAATAACTTGCCGATAATGCCCCCTCCCCATTTTCAGTCACACTTTACAGCACTTAATTGCACCAGCTGATAACTTGATACTTTACTGACTCTCAATCTAGGAAGCAACTCTACGATGCGGCACCACATTGGCCTCCTATTTCGCCACCAATGACTTGGCATCCACTCTGATCTTGGCTCGGGAAGCTGTGCGTCAAGGTCAGCGGGCACTGATAGGCAAAGTCTGCTCCAATTGCAACAGTCCCGACTTCTATGTGTGAGTATCTCAAGCATGACTGTTAATCAATTAAGACAATCAGTTCTCTTGTAATGCAGTGAAACAACTGAGCAATCTGTGGAGGGAACCAAGAATTTCATTGCAGAGCTGCGTAAACTGAACAGTCCTCTGGTTTTGCCCACCATAACCCCACGATTTGCGCTCAGTTGCAGCAAGGAACTGCTGAGCAAACTGGGTGACATTGCCAAAGAGCATGATCTTCATATACAAAGCCACATCAGTGAGAATCTTGATGAGATCAAATTCGTTAAGGAGATTTTTAGCACCAGCTATGCAGGCGCCTACGACGAAGCAGGACTACTGACCAAAAAGGTTTAATTAAACACCACAATTCTTTAACAATAATAATGTTGTTCTGCTTCATAGACGGTTATGGCACATGGAGTACATTTAGAGGACGATGAGATTGCTTTGCTTAGGGAACGTGGCACATCCATAATTCATTGTCCCGCCTCCAATACCAATTTGAATTCGGGTCTTTGCGATGTGCAGCGTTTGATTAAAGCTGGCGTAACTGTGGGCCTTGGCACTGATGTTTCTGGTGGAAATTCCGTGTCCATATTGCACGCCTTGTCTCGTGCTCTAGATGTATCTAAGCACATTGATGTCTTCAATAGTCAGGACATTCGAGGTTCAGGAGCAGCCAAGAATCCGCAGAAAAACTACAAGCAATTGTCCTATAAGCAGGCATTCTATTTGGCTACTTTGGGTGGAGCAAAGGCATTAACTTTGGATCACATCACTGGCAATTTTGCTGTAGGCAAGGATTTCGATGCTCTCGTGGTGGACGTCAGCATATTGGAGAAACCTCATCGTTCGCTTACGGTGGATGAGCTGTTGGAGAAATTCATTTATACTGGCGACGATCGCAATATCACTTCCGTTTTTGTGGCTGGTCGCAAAGTAAAAGGCCAAATTTGCTATCCCGAGTAAGAAAAGAATTTCGTTTGCTAACAGTTTCATTTCGCCTGGAAACGCATAGAGAATTTATTTCATTTATCTGAGTATGTGTGTGAATCGATTGTAAATGCTGAAATTAGGGGACTTTTAAAGTAATGAAAATGAAAGCGTTCATAATCCTATTTTGTAGTTTTGATTGGTCATACCATACACACACACACTTTATCGTTTACAAATAGTAGTTCTTTATATGGTATATATAGTATATAACTTTTATTTATATAAACTTATTCAGTTTTCTTTCATTGTTTTGCATAGGCGTGTATCATAATCACATATTGGGTTGGGACCAGGTCATATTTGTATCTAACGCCAATTTTAATTGATCTTTTATTTGTTGTCTATTGAGTATATCAAATAGTTGAGATGAACAAAAGAAAATAACTAGAGCACATTCTTGAAACTGTTTTTGAAAGTTTTCATTGCGAATACTCTTAATAAATATATAGTTTGAATACCCGTTTTAATTGAATGCACAGCAAATAGATAAGATGTTCTTTTGTGCATTTTTGGGAATGTTGGGCGGCTGGGCTTTAATTACAAAATTAAGTAAATTGTCCATAAATATTTTAGAATTTCAAATCGGGTTCATTTTGGGCTAACTAAAATGTGTACGCTTATTGCCGTCTTTCAAAACGGGCGAACGCAGCATACACAAATACTTTCACTTTACACATTAAAGCTTACACTCTTAGATGGCTTTACACTATTTTCAGCTAATAGAAGGATAGTTAAAACTAAGTATGTATATACATGGGTATGTATATATAGATAGAATTAAGCATTGAACATATTTTGCTGTGTGGCATCATTCTCGAAATCCGTCCAAGCGTTATTTAGTTCCATAAATATAAGTTTGGCGATTTCCTCGTGCTCGGTTCCATTATGCTGCAAAATTAAACGAAATTCATAAGTCAAAGAATATCATTAGTTAGTGCTATTTATAGTCAAACCTTATCTGGATGCACGGCAAGACACGCCCGTCGATAGGCCTTCTTAACCTCAGCCGGCGTAACCATTGTGGACATTTCACATTTCTGCCATTTAGCGTTCTCCCACAACACCGTATGCATGGAGCACAGCAAGGCGCGTATGTTGTTCTTCTTGCCATCGGTCTGCGGAAACAAAGAGCTGATCAATTGATGAACTGGCTTTAGATTTAAGAGAACTTACCCATTCCATGATGCGCACTTTCTTAGGATCCATATCCCTAACCAGCTCTTCCTTGCGCATTTCGTTGATGGATCGAGGTCCCTGATTCATTTTACTGCCAAAGGAGTATCCTTGTTGTCCCAGTATATCCGCAAAGATATCTGAACTCTTGGCTCCACCTCCGACACCACCTGCCTGCTGTCCTGGCTTCGGCGCATCGAAATGCATGCGACTGTAGTCCGGACGTGATTGTGGTGTTGCCTGTGGTTGTGGCTGAGGTTGCGGCTGTGGCTTGGAAAATGCCGGTTGTGGCTGCGACTGGGATCTTGGCTGTGCCTGGGGTTGATTTGGCACTGGTATGTGCGTGGGGCTGGAAAACTGCGTAGTCTGTGGACTGTGTCCAACGGGAGTGGTGCTCGTCGATTTGGGGCCTAGTGTGCTGCGATTGAAGTTAATGTTCAGATCTGATGCCAAATTGGCGATGTCAGCAAATGGATCTAATGGTTTCGGCGGTTGCGTTGGCGATGGCTCCTTTCTGGGTGCTGCGGGCGTGGTCACAAAAGTCGGCACGGACCCAACGAAGGGCGGTAGATTTGTGGTCGTGGTGGGCTTCAAGTTGGGAGTGCCAATGCCGCTGTTCTGATCAATTGATCCAAAGATGTCAAAGAGATCGGTGTTGATTTTGGGTTGTTGTGTTGCTGCTGCTTGTGGCGGGGGCAACACATCTGGAATGGGTGCCGATCCAATGCCCGTGGAGTCATCATCACCAAACGCGCCCAACAAATCGAAACTAGCGTCTGAGCTAGGCATGGCGCTTGCCAAAGGATTGGCAGCAGCAGATGCAGCTTGGCTTCCGCTTGGCTGCTGATTCAAATTGAGCAAATCGATGGGTGGCGATGGCTCTGGCATTGCTGTGGGCGCATCGTGAGCAATTTCAGTGACATCGGGCAGCACCAACGGCGAACCAGAGCGTTCCGGTTTGCGAATCGATGCCGGCGGTGAGGAACGTGAATTTGGTTTGGTGACTAAAATAAATCCCAATTAATTGAATTGACAATATTAACAATTGCAATCACTTACCAAAGTTATCGAGCATCTCGGCATACTCCAAATCCGAGCCAAAGAGATTTTGAGCAGCACGCTTGGCCTTGGCAGGCAGCCATGGTGGCTTATGGCTAGGCGGTGTCTCTGACTCGGTCACGCTCAACGATAGCGACACACAGAAGTTGGGCGGCACCTGCTCTGGGTCGGGCAAATCGTCTAGATCGGTACCATTGAAAGTAATCAGTGTTTCGGGCTCTGGCACGAAACCAGTGTTGATTTGAAATTGGCAAATCTTCAAGCCCTGCGGACGCACCATGCCCTTTAAAGCATTTCGTGCATGATACAAAACGACAGTCAAGTCACCACATACAGTTAAATTGATGGGCAACACGATTTTGCCGGGACCCGCTAGATGTAGTCTGTGAGCAAAGCAAGAAAATTAAAGAACTGAAATTACTAATTACTAGAGGCATAAACGTACCGCATTTTCTCGTAGTCCTGCAAGGTGCTGAGCATTAGCTTTTCGTTGCAGTAGATTTCCATGTAAATGCGACAACCATCGCGGGCCTTTGTCATGCGCGGCACAGGCTGGCAACTCAGCGAAACCAGATTGAAGTTCTTGTAGTGCGGCAGCAATGGCGTCGGACGCAGTATGTCTCCAAAGTAATAGAGATAACGAAACTCCGATGGGCGCAAATTGATCGTATGCCGCTTAACGGCAAACACTTGTACAGCATCCTCGGGTTCGTGCAGCAATCCAGCGTACATTAGTAGTGCACAAATCACAGTGGCTGCTGTACAGCCACCAGAATCACCGGTTTGCACAATGACAACGGAGTTGGGATCAGCATTAAGGAAATTGTACATGTCCGCAGAAACAGTGAAGAGACCCTTCAATATAAATGGAATATAATGGTTGTAAAATCACATAAATGTGCATACACACTCACCTGCAGATTGGGTGCATGTGCCTGTGGACAACCGTAAACGCTGCCCGCTTCTACAGTACGCACTGGAGGCGGCAGACGCGGCACAGTCCGTGCTCCAAAATTGTAAATGCTTATCTTTTGCGGGGCAAAGCGGCTCTCCAACGAGAGACGTACGTCCTCAATGTTGTTGGTCTTGTAGGTAGACTCAAAGCCATCCGAGGGACACGGCATAACCAGAATGCGTGATGTGATGTGACTTATATCCAGATCGTTGCGTGCAATTGACTGCTGCATAGTTTGCATAACCTTGGTCGAGGTGTCTTTAAGGTTCTTGAACAGTGTGCCGGCGCCGCCGCGTAGCGAGGATAACAGGCTGCCATTGCCATGACTGGCAGCGGCAGCAGCCCCTGCAGCAGCTTGTGGTGGCGGCATTGCAGTGCCATTTGGATTGTCAGTGTAGAACTCAGAGCGACTTATTTCCGGTTGCGAACGTGATGGACTCTCCGTTGGCGATGTGCCAATCGGAATGCCTCTTAAGTCCAACGGACCCTTGAGCGACCAGTTGTGTGTCTCTGCAATGGCGGCTAATCTCTCCAGCACCATGGAAATGTCAAAGCGTTCGTCGGGATTCACCTTAAAGCATCCCTTGATTATCTCGCGAAAGCAGTGATAACGCTGCTCTGGTGGCAGCATGTAGTTGGCATTGATGATGCGCAGCTTGCCGCCATCTTCATAGGGATGCTTCTGATAGCAAAGGAAATACAGTATGCATCCTAAAGCCCAAACATCCGCCTTGGGTCCGATGGGATAGTTCGACCAGGTGTCTAGCATTTCGGGTGCACGATACATGGGCGTTGTCACTGTATTTAGCTGATCCTCAAGCATATTACGCTGCTGGGCACTCCACTCGAAGGTGGGCGAAAGCAGCTCCTTGGTAGCGGAGCCAAAGTCGCAGAGTTTGATTTGTTTGTCATTGCCAATGAGGAAGTTTTCAATCTGCCAATTGGAAAATAAATAATTAAAATTAGTAACAATTAACACCTTTATATAATACTAGCTAGCTTGATTCGTAAATTCGCAAAGCCCTGTATTATTATAAAAAGTTCTATTGATGAAGTTACTGCATCCCAATCTTGCGCAATAAGATTATATACACTAAGTTGTGATGAATACAGTTTGGACTGCACGTTGATAGTTCAGTCAGTCCGTCACTCACCTTAATGTCGCGATGTGCTATAGGAGGCGTCTGGGTGTGCATGTGGGCAACGGCGCGTGCCATTTGATAAAAGATGCGCAGAATGACGGGCGGATCGAGTGGCGCATTATCCACACGGAAGCAGTCTACTAGCGAGCCGCCTGCAAAGCAAAAATGCAATGAGCTTATAGGAAAGATAACAGCTTTTTATGTTTTCTTACCCTTGCAAAGTTCGGTGAGCAGCAAGAATTGCGCACCCTGATGGGCACTTGGCGCTATGCAATTGGAGCCGACAAATGTCACGATATTGCCATGACCCGACAGTTGTCTGTGCACGTTTATCTCGTTGTTGATGGCCTGGCAAGCCTGCTGATCGGCGCCGATCAAACGCTTGAGGGCGTATTCTGTGCCATTTTTCACATCTTGTGCAACGTACACAAACGCATAGCCGCCTGGAAGCAAAACGGAATAAAGGGTTGATAACCACAAAGAACTGATAAGAGGGGGCGTTCAGTAATTTGTATAATTATACTGTATGTTTCACTCTCTCATAAAAATATACAGTAAAAACTGATTTAGTGAACAACTGTATTAAGAGGACAACTTCATTAGCCGGAAACTTTATGAAGTATATTTTTATTTGGATAATAGTCTTTAACAAACGAAAGGCGCGCAACTTTGAATGTCCAGCCAAGAGAGTGTTCACTGTAAACCAAATTTGAACTCGCATGTATGTGTAAGTAAGAGAGTGTGTGTGTTTGTGAGTTGAGCACAAAAAGCATGACTCATGGGTCAAAGAAGAGAATGGCAGCAAAAGCACGTTTGAACTTCAAGCAGAACTTGCAACACCAATACAAATGTAGCGAGATCTCATGCTCATTAACACAAAGCAACAAGTTTTTCCATTCTGTGTGTGTTGCAATGTGAAAATCAGAAAGCGTAAACAAAGAGTTGTCGCAGTCGCTGTCGCAGCCGAAGACGACGTCGATTATGAGACTGCAAAAAGTTTTCACACATTTTTTTTTTTTTTGGCTTTGGTTTGTCTTTTGAGCTCGTGTTTTTCTTTGTGAACTCCACTTCCTATTGATTTTTATGCCCTTGCAAAAAGGGTTAATTATAAAAGCAATTTGTATGCGTATTTAATACCTTCAGCTATCACACATTTCGTTCGAAGCCTTTGGCCAGCAATTTCCACGAATTGGCCAACGTAATCATTGTCCAGACTGCCACTATTGATGGTGGTTCCACTTGCACTAGCTCCGCCTCCCCCGCTTCCACCATCATCGCCTACGCTGCTGCTGGATGTGGTGTTGTTGAAATAGTTGAAATTTAGCGACTTGAAAAAATCGCCCATTATGAGATTAGTGATGGTGTTACGATTGCTTTGATTATTGGTTCGATCGCGCTTTAATTCTATTGTTTACGTCGATTTTTAGCCGAGATTTAACATCTTCGCTGCTGCGGGACACAACAAAATTTGCTGCGTTGGTTTAGTATTTATTATGTTCTGTTCTGGTATTTTTTGCTACGTTGAACGGACAGAAATGGTCAGCTGATTGCTTAACAGTCACGTAAAGTATACAATTGGTATACTGTTATTAACAGCATTTTGCATTGCCTTGCACAAGTCGTTATTTCTTGTGCCCCTTTGAGTTTTTCTAGAGATCGATTAAGATGCTACATTTTTAATAAAATAGAGTTGGTTTTATTTATGAAAATACTTGGCTTTAAATAAAACTACGAAACTGAAATGATGTCTAAATAAATAATTTGCAAATATCAGGCATTTGTTTTTAAGTCGCATGTAGACTATTTAACAGTGATGGGAGGTACTCCTCACATAACAGCACTATTCTGTTAGGTGTGGAGCAGCTTAGTGTGGAGTTACCTAGAACTGATAAAGGGTTTTTTCATTAGAAAATGACAGTTAAATTTTGAATAAAGGATAGATAAACAACTGACCTAGATCCAAGGCTTAGTTAAAAATAATAAGTAGATAGATAAAGTAAATCAAGTTTTGTTAAGGTGAATAATTAAAAAAAGATATATTGCCTTCACAGAGTTCGTGACCTTTAGTAAAAAATTCTATATATATAAGGCATATTTATTAATATTTCGAAGAGGTTCTTGACTTGTCATATTTAAAATTCCCGTTCGTGTGATGTGACACCTTTAACCTTGAGGGTAAAGTTGTCCCGCATCTCTATGCATTAATGTAGATATGCATGACGCCCATAAAATTATACATTTTCCAGCCGTATTTTTTTAGTGGCTTTGAACGAATACAAGGTCGCTGTATACGAAAGATTGTTTGTCAATTGAACGAAGACAAAGATGAGTAACTGCTGAAACAGTTCGATTTCCGCCGGAGCTTATAAAAGTTGTGAAATACAAATCTTCAAATGATTGGGGGGAAAATACATACTGTTTCTTTTATTGCACTTGCTGTTGTTGTTTGTTTGTTCATAATGTTATTGTTGGTATTATTTGTGTTTGTTAATGGTGAAGTGCAGAGTACAATAAAAGAAAGACCAAATATGAGTTTAAAAGCCTTTTACGGCAACAAAATTGTCAGAGACTTTTTGAAAGCATCGTCCGTTACGGATTGCGATGTCGATGACAATATCTTTTGTTTGTTTGTTTGTTGTTGTTATTGTCGTTGTTGTTTGTGTTTGTGTTACCTAGCATTGGTTTGCGTAAATTGAGCATCACATGTAATTTTGACACATTTTTTCAAAGTGTGCGCAAAGTGTGCAATTTAGTTACATTTGCATTTGCCCGCAAGACGTAACAACAATATCGTTAAAATGGGAAAACAACTCGTAAGCCAAGACAAGTCTTATCGCATTTCAGCGAGAACTACTCATTAATTAGTCGGATAATCTATTGTGGACATCTAGCATTGACACATTTTTGTCGCCCAGCTTGACAATTATGCCATAATATTCGAAAAGCTTAACTAATTCCCACTAATAGTAAGCATTTTCCACACCATTTATCTGACTGCACTAAAAACAACAAGTCGAGAACATCGTAAATGTAACGAAATTGAGGCCAAACAAAGTGCACACTCTGTTTGGACAATTGTGGGGGAAAACACGTATTCACGGACTACGGAAAAACCCAAAGTGCCGCACTAGAACAGCCTCCAACTGGACACCTACATAAACAGTCAACACTATGGATTACCTTGGACTGCTTCTCGTTATTTTAATACTACATTGCGTATACGCAGAGTATTACTGGCAGCCAGAACCCCTGATTGTGCTCTATAATCCTGAAACTGGACGGGAAATGGACCCGAGACTCTACAGAGATATGCAACTGCGTTCAGCGGGACCGACAAGTGGCCAGAATATCAACGATAATATCGTCCGACTTCCCAGTCTGGGAACGCCGTGTTCTTGCGAAGATTACGTTTGTCGCTGCTGCTTGGGCATTGGATTCGGTAGCATGAAGCAGACCGTGTGCATTAAAATACAATACGAATGGCGGGAATTTGATGTACGGTTCTTTATCGACTGGAACGATCGGACTTTGGCCAGTTTCGGAATTTCCCCCGCGCAAAATATGCCCGACTTTTGCACTCCGCTAGTTCTGCCGGTTCCCATATTCAGCTGTTTGCGTCTCTCGAATATACAAATTATCGAAATGGAAAACAGCCTCAACTTGTGTATATCGCTGGTCTTCAAGATGGTTTTCTATCAGATCTTTGAGTATAAATTCACTTGCATGCGTTTGGGCATGAAAGGTGTGTCCATTGTACGGGATCCGTACTCATATATGGACATGAATCCCTCGAAGCTAACCGCAGGTCAACCGATGCCCCAGACCACCAACGATAAGCTCCAAATCTACGATGCCTAAGTAAAGTAATTGTTGTTTAAGCGCTTCATAATGTACATCCATCCGCCTCGCATTCTAATTTATATTAAATCTAACCAAAAAAAAAAAGTGAAATTTTTGTTAATTAAAAAAAAGAGCTATTCATTCAAAAGCCGCACCAACAAATAAACGACACACCAACCACAAAAATAAAAAAAAATGCTATGAAAATTGCGAAAATTGCTAATAAAAAGTTAAGCTAAGTGTCTGATGTGCGTTTTTGTGTGTGTGTTTATTTGTGACGCGACTGCCTTGGATTTGTATCTGTATCTCAGCATCTTAAACAAGGTACACAGCTCATTGGAACACACCTACTTCTGGCCACTTTCGTTAACCACCGCGGCACATGGCAATTATTTTTTCTGCCCGCTATCAGTCGGCATGCATCTGAAGCCGACGAACCGTGCAACACTAGACGCCAAGGGAGGTCCAAGGGGGGAAATCACTTCGTAGGCAGGAAGGAGATTGGATTGACGGCTCTTTAGCATCAATACTAAGGTATAGTATGTTGGGGCTGTCAAATGATGATTTGTCAATACCAAACTATCGAAGCGAGCAAACTAATCAACTTACTCGATAAGTTCCCAGCTGTTAGTCTATTAGTGAAACCGAAAGGAAACCCGTATTAGCCGCCTCGCCGCATCGAAAGCTATTAATTATGTTGCACACGCAGTTCGATTTAATGGCCAATTCTTATCAACTTACTATATTGACGTAACAGTTGATACCTCGTCGCATCATTTGCGTTTTTCTTTTCTACGCATAAGTGTGTTGCGCATTAGCCAAAGACAAACTTTGTTGATTAAACTTTTTCCCATAGCCCGCCCGAAAGCTAATAGTACTACACTCGTAAATTTATAAACAATTTACTTAAACTATAAAATACGAGTATATGTTTTTTATGACAATGGCAAAAAGCTAAGAAAAAAATGAAAATGAAAATTTATGACTAGCGAAGCTGTCATGTTTAATAAAAGCAAAAGTTATTTTAAGTGGTTAATTTTAGATTTATCTGAAAGTTGTTGTGAAGCTCTTCGTCAAATGTTTTATGACTTATTTGGAAAATGTGGTGAAGAGGTGTTTAGTACAAAATAAACTACAAGGTTACCATTAAGCTGCTCATTTCTTGTGAAGGAAAATAATATCAATATTAAGCGTAATTTGATGGGCATTAAACTTTGGTGTTTATCAGGAAAATGCAGTGCATTAATTATTATAGCATCTTTTTCGACATTTGATGGATGCTATAAATGCGTGTGTGTGTGTGTTTATTCGTCACGATAATAAATCACGGCTAAATCACGGTTAGCAAATCACAGCAATCACTTGCATTCGCCGATGCGAGACAAACACCGTCGCTTCGGATTCGGATTGCCAACGACTAAAAGAAATGTGTATAAAAATCTCAACTCTGAATTTGCTCTTGTTGTTAGTGATGTTATTTGGTGTTGCTGTTGTTGTTGTTTTTGTTGCTGTTGCTGTCGCAATTGCGCAATTGTTCGCTCATTTTGGACGCGTATTTTACTTTTTTTTTTTTTTTTTTTGGCATGCTTTGGCTTGGCGTTTAGTCACTGCCCCCGCACCGCCGCTTGCACGCTGCCTGCGCCCCACTTTTATTTTTTTTTCCATTCCTCATTTACCCATTTGTGTGCGCATGTGTGTGTGTGAGTGTGTGTGTTAAGCTCAAGCTTCACAACTCGGTCTGGGTCTCAGTTTGAGTCTTCGACTCTTTGGCCAGCTGTTGCCGCAGTCGCAGTCTGCGCTGACGCTGACGTCGCTGCCGCTGCTGTCGTTGTGTGTGTGCGTTTTGTGGTTGTTGTTGTATTACCGTTGCCAACATCGGCTTTAACTTCTGCTGCTGCTGCCGCTTCGGCCTCCAAACACACATACTTAGCTACAGAGTATGCACATATGTTTGTATATTTGTATGCATAATAATTTTTACTTTTTTTTTTTTTTTGTATTTTTGCTGCCGCCGTTTTCCAGCTTGATGCTTTTTTACTTGCTAGCAAAAGTTTTTCATTTGCGTTCAGTTGTATTTCGGTTCGCGTTGCGATCTGTCGCACATTTCGTCTGTTCGCTGGCAGAGATACAAGATACAAAGATACAAAATACATTTCAAAAGCCGCACACGAGGAGTACTAAGCACATTTTGGGACTAGTTAACATCAGAGATACCAATTTCCGAGCGTCTAAATTAAATGTGAGTTGCTATTTTGCGAATGTTATTTCATCTCTCTTGCGTCTCTCTCGATCTCTTTCTCTCCCCATTTAACATAATGAGTGAGTAGTTAACTTAAAAACACAGCTACTGGGGATCGTTAAATGCAGTTTTGGGTTTCCATGACAATTGATTTATTTTGATTTCCCCGTTTCACGCCTTGAGTGTGCTTTGAAATTGAGAAAGGGCTTACAAACAACTTGACGCAATTTTGTGCGTGGGTCTAGCAGATACTTTTGTGTACTTTTGGGTGTCAGGCAATATTCATCAAAAACCCACGAACCTTTGACTTTGACGGATACTTAATGTGTTGTGTGTGTGTCGGAAAGTAAAAAGAGTTTCACTTTCAGTTGCGACACTTGGGCGCAAAATTAAAATAAAATAAAGAAAAACCCATGCCTAAGCCAAGCCACAGTCAAAACAAACTTTGGTCGGTGAATGGACGTTGGAGACAGGCTGTTCATCCTAAGACGAAAAGTGCCATAGAGTGATGAGTAACCAGCATGTGTAATTAAAGAGATGCTGGCAAAAAAAATTAAAACTACAGACAAATAAAAAACAAAACAAAATAATAAAAACTTTGTAAGTAAAACGAAGACAAAAAAAAGGCATTAAAATTTTAAGAAATGGACAGTCGCCAGTCGGAGGCCCTCAGCATCTTTAAACTTTACGATCTTTGAAATTTCACATTTCATTGCCGAGGCAACAACAACGCAAAGTACAAATATTTATAAGTGAAAAAAATTACACAAAAACAAAAAAAAAAAAAAAATCATGTAAAGTTTCTCACTTTTGGGTGGGAAATGTTAATCATAAAAAAAAGTAAAAGTGAAATTAATACAACGCCGGCAACAGAAAATTACATTAACCGCACAAATACATTTGCATTTTGCACATGGCAGCAACAACTTTACAATAACAAATAATAATAACAACAACAACTACAACAACAAGAGCAACCACACAAATATTACAACAATCACTGATAACAACTGAATTAAATGAAAGGCGCGATCAACGATCGTTCGATTGGACTACCAATGACATTAAAACAAAACAGTTTTGATTTAAATGCATTAAATGCACTCTACACACCACGCATAATGCATAAAGACGGGGCGTATACGTAATTTTAATGCATTCATTGTTGCCAGATCACTTGAAAATGCGCACAACGTTGCCAAAAAGGGAGTTGATTTGATTTGACACGCTGACAAGGGCCGCTTCACACAACGCTCCCTAGAAGCCATTGATGCAATAAAAGTGAGAGTTTCACCCCAGTCAGAAGTTGAACCGAACTCAACTCAACTCAAATTGAACTGAACTGAACAGAGTTTGAAGTCAATGAACAGGTCACTGATTGGTATCGCAGAGTTGGCCGCAATTGCGCTCAATTACCGGCTGGCTGGCTGGATGGCTGGCTAATGCCATTAACGTAATACCCAATTAATGGCAAATGGCACGCCTTCGCTGAGAAAGCCCATCATTAAATGTGCGCGGTCTGTCACGTTAATGCGTCTATGCAAATGACTCCAGCTCAGAGATCATGTTAGTTGGTCAAAAACACAAAAAAAACACAAACTACACAAAAAACAATCAACAGTTAACATTTCAAACAAATTGCACATACAATACATAATAATAATTGCAGTTTGGCTTGCAACACATTTAAGTACTTAACAATCCAGCAGCGCTGTTTGTTGTTGTATCTCTTTTTATAACACTTTTTGTTTCTTTTTTTGGCCAAGCGACTCGTCGCAGATAAATGCTTGAGTCGCATTTCCTGTCCCGCTTCACTCCAAACTTGAAATGATGTAATTTTCATTGAACAAAAGTGACCAAAAAAAGAAGACATATAAAAAAAAAAAAAACACCGCACATAAAGTGACGCTACGAAGACGCAACGCAGATGCCTCAAAGCAAACACCAGCTGACAGCGACGTCGACTGCGACGCTGGCAGCGGCTGCAGCTGCGCCGTGACATTGAAGCCGTGTGAAGTGCTGCCGACGTTGACGCTTGCGCTGTTGTTGTTGCTGTTGTTGGCATTGTTAGTGTTGCTGTTGTTAGCGGCCAGCGGCCTAAAAACGCTGGCCAGCACACGAAAGGCTATAGTAAGAAAAAAGAGAGCAAGCGCTCAATACCAAGCGTTGACTTCTTTTTTGTTGTTGCTGTTGTTGCTGTGCAAAAAGTAAAACTTGTTTTTGTTGTTACAGTGCGCGATGATTGCGACGATTTCATAACAACAACAACAACACTAACAATAACAACCGACAGCGAGCAGTAGCGAGTTCATCTGGGAGCGCAGCGCACTCAGTCGAATCGAGTCGAGTCGAGTCGAAAGTGAAAGTCCACAGCAAAGTTCCCAGTTTTGAGCTCAGAGCTCATAGTATGGGCCACGAGCACGGGCACCATCAATGTGTGGCTGGTATAGTGTGGCTTAGTGTGGTGGTTACCCAGTTAGGCTCCGCCAAAGAGTTGAGTTGGCGCCTCGTCGAGTCGTTGAGTCGTTGAGTCGTGGTCGTGCCGTGAACTTTGCCGTGCGCATTTATTGAAATTGCAATTCACAATTCACAATCCACAATTCGCTTAATTGTTTTTCTCATTTTGTTTAGCAAATTTTCACTCATTAGTGGCTCGTGTACATCGCGGCGTATGCGTAATATCTTAGTTCATTCAGCCCCCCATCCCAATTATGCAGCCAATCAATGGGCAATGCACAAATTGATCGCACTCACAAATTGCGATAAATGCAGCATCAATTTCAACTTCAACTCTGACTAGACGAACACTTAAACTCTTATTACCATTGACAGGTGAGGTTGCGCCCTGCAGGCAGCATCATTATCATCACAGATCAGTTGGATTTATACCTGGTCATTTGAGTTGCTGCTGTTTGCGGGTGTAAAGTGTGAGCAATTGGCAGCCATTCATGCTGGCAGTGTTTTGACTAAGTAAATGCATTCGAATTTTATGTGAGCAATCAAATTTCAGTATTTATGAACGAGTCGATGATTAGATTATGGAGAAGATAGTCATCCAATGCGTGAATGAACATTTTATGGCTATTGCGACAACAATAATTTCCATAAATGTATTTGCCGGAAAGGCATATAAATAATATAGGCATTTCTATTTTATTCTGATCAAGTGTATTATTTGTTATTATTTATTTTCCCAATTATTGAGTATACAAATGAATTGATTTTTTTGTATGCAGAATTTTAATTGTTTATAATTCCAATTCTAATAGTATTTGCCGGAAAGGTTTAGACATTTTTACTTTATTAATATCATACAAATTTGTTTAATCCATTTTCATTTTTTGAGTATAAAAATAATTTATAAATGCAATTTTTTGTTTTTGATTTTTATAATGCTACTTGCCAAGAAATTAGCAAATTGTTAAAATTGAAATCAATAGACATATTAGCCTAATTATTGAAAGTGCCTTTATTTAATTAACTTTTTAGCCTGCAGAGTGAAAATGATACTAAAATAAAACTTTTTAATAAATAGTTTCTATGATTTAGGATTTCATTCAATCATAATTTAGTGGGGTCAAGTAGGTAGATATATTCTGCAAATTGTTTAGTATTTATATAAATATATTTTGAGAATTGCAAATAATTCCATAAAATTGAATATTACGAATCAGGCAAGGAAATGATTACTTTTCTCTAGTCTTTTGCAATTCAAAACTATTTGGTTTTTATAAAAATCTCTGAAACTTAAAAATTATATTAACATTTGTGACTATAGTTTTCAAAGTCTAATATAACAGCACAGTCTAAAATTTTCTACAATTTCTACAAATTTGCAATTATTTGCTAGACTTTCGTTTAGTAGTTGTAGGTAAGTAAAGTCAATAATCTTGAGCAAGACATTGACTTTGTGGCAGTGTCAAGAAAGGTTTGATTTCTTTAGTTTTAGTTGGCACAACTCTCAAAGAAGGCGTGGCCAATGCAATTTAATGCGCCAACTGTCAGGAGTTTGTCGCCATGTCGTGCCTGTTCGCTTACTGTGCAAAATGCTGTTTACCGGCAACCGACGATTTCCTCATGCCAAACTAACTACATAAAACAGCGGCAACAACAAAATCAGCGGCAAACGAAAGTTAAGCATTGCAATTTTTAATCGCTGTTTCGCTTTCTGAGCCCAGCACATCGACACGGACACGCAAATGCAATAAAATAAAACTAATAAACACAACGAACAACAACAACAACAAAAAAAATCGAACAACAGTCAGCCAAAGATGCATTCAGTGAAGCAGATTGACTGCTTGACTGACTGTCAATAATTGAATTAAGACCAGTACAACCGGCAAATATTCAACGAGGTGTTGAAAAATGCCACAAAATGCGAATGCGAATGCGAATGTGAATGCGAATGCGACGCAGCGAGGCTAATTAACCATCGTGAAAACAAAACAAACAAATCGCATTATCTGTGGATAAATCTTATGTCTACTTAGCAAAACTACAACATTAATATAGTTAATGGGATTTAATGAGTACAGGTTACACATTGAACTCTTTATATCGGATAGATTTTGGTGCACTGAACTCTTTTTAATATTCATGTTAATATTATATTTATTTCAATGCCATATAAATATTCATGACTTCTTCAAGTAATATTCAAAATAATTGCTTATTTTGCATAACACAATTTAATTGCAAGAAATGTAGGCTTTCTTTTGCATTTATTTTAATTGAACACAATAACATATATGCTTCAGTTGAGCTGTCGTAATACTATTCAACACAATCAGCGTAAAGTTCATATGCAGATCTGCAGTAAATTTGATAACAATGAAAAGATTTATGCCCAATTAACTTTTCACTAATGTGCTACAATTTTATGTATAATTTCACAGCGCACGCACTGTAAAAGATGGCAACGACTTCAAAGGCAACAGCGCAAATGGCAACGGCAACGGGGCGTATGAGTGTCATAACACTAATTGCGTGCATCGCCCTCACCTGCGTGGGCGTGGCACACGCTAGCACTGAACTTGGCAGCGGCAGCATCAGCAGCGTGACCGGCAAACCCGCGTTGATACGCACCGAGCTGCGTTTTGGCCGCAATCTTGATCCCTCCAAGGTGCGTGTGGTGAACGTAAAGTCGAGTCAAGGCGAAGATGTGGAGATACTGGTGGGCAAAAACAGTCGCAAGGCACGTGCCGAAGAGGCAGCTGAATCGTTCTTTGTTGCGCAGCTCCGATGTCAAGCGACCTGTGTTGCCAAGAGCCAAGAGCAACTCACAAGTTGCAGGCAGACAGCTGAGCTTTGAGCATACGCCAGCTTTGCTGAAGCAGAGCGAACTGGCCCAGCAGCAACAGGATTATCGTCAACGCAAGGCCGAGGCTGAGCAGCGACAGGCCAAGTTCATACAACTGCAGTTGGCCAAGGCACAGAGCAAAGTGCTGGAGCAACAGGCACTGGACAGCAGCTCGCGTCGCGGTCGTCAGCTTGGTGGAGCTGCTGCCTGGCAACCAGTTTACTTCCAGGCACAGCCAACAGCGCGCAACAACAACAACTTCTCCTTTGGCGTGGATCGTCAATGGCAACCTTACTCCTATGCCGATGCAGTCGAAACTCAGCCTCGTGTGTTGCGCCAGGCACAGAGCTCTCCGCTCAGCTTTCCCAGTGATATGGAGTACGCTGCATCCGAGCCCGTGGAATACTACAACAGGGACACACGAGCCTATCCAGGCAATGGAGCCAGCTATCGCGCACGTCCGCCCCAGAATCTGATCACTAAGCACAACTACAATGTGCTGCCACAGAAATCCAAGTTTGTCACCTACATGCCACACTCGGTGGTGGTCACAGCCAGTGCTGGAGTAGTGACACCCTCCGCCACGCCCACTAGACGACCAGTGCAACAGCAGAGTTCACATGCGGCACACAATCCACATCGCAATCCGATTGGCCAGAGCACGCACAGCGTTGTCGATGGACCGGCGGTGACATTGATCGAAGGTGTGCGTGTGCCGGACACCGCTGAGGATAAGGTGAAGACCTGGCGCAATGCTCGAGTGCTCAACAATCAGCTGGTGCCATATCCCGAGGGTTACACGCCGCCACGTGTCCAGATGCCCAGCTTCGATAGATAGATAGATGGATGGATAGAGTGGATGCGTCCATTTATGCACCTTTGTACTACACCTATTATATATTTATTGATTTGTTTAATTGTTAAGTTATTTATACATATATGTCTGTACTATATATCTATGTAAATGTTTGCACTAAACTCTACGGCATAAACTGATTGACAGTCATGATGTTGAAATAGGATTTACGCCAGAGGCGTATGCACGAGTTGCTGTCCACCTCCACATAGATCACATGCACCGGTGTGTTCTGCATGTAACCATTCTCGGAGAGCTTATAGCGATAGGGGAGCTGCAACTCCACATAGACAAAGACAGCGGGATGCTTCACCTGAATGGTCAAGCTAACGCTATTCCTTGCTCCACTGCTCGTTGTGTGGCAGATCTTTGATGAAATCTCAAACTAGAGATGGGAATCAACAGTGTTATTAAATGTTATGTTTAGGAATAGGCGTCAACCTACCTCTAGCTCAGGATCCGTGATGCCCACAGCTGCTGCGATGCTGCTGGGGAAGAAGTAAGTCCGCGAGATCAACTGTTCATTGCGTCGCAGCTGGAACTCCAAGTAAGCGTTGCGTGCGTTGAACTCGTTGTCCAGCAGCTCCTTGATGGGAATCACCTTGTCATACTGCACGCCATTGGGACGCAGAGTAACTGGCCAGCGGCGTGACTCCTTGGGCAGTAGTTGCGACCACAGATGAATGTGGGCCACCACATTGAGATCGTTTGTCTTGATATTCGGCTCATCACAAATCAAGGAAATATTCAGCGAAGCCGAAGACTTGTCGTAGAGCGCAACAATTGTGGTTGGTGCCAGAAAGTCACGTGCCCAGTAGTGCAAGAGCTGCAGAGAGTAATAGATTAATATCTAGATTTGATATCTACAATATGATATCCACCCACCTTCCAGTTGCCATAGAAATCAATGCCGGACCAGGAGGGCGCCACCCAAACATCGTTCAGTTGCCAGTAAAGTGCACCCATCGTATTGTGATTCGTGTCGCGTAGACTGCGATAAAGCTCAGTCTCCACTTTGGTGGCCATGGCCTGTGATATCTGACTGAAGTAGATCAGCGCAGCATTGTAGTTTTCGCTCTCTGGTAGAGGAAGCGGCAGGTGACGATGTAATTGGGTGGTAATCGGCACCATTGCCAGTGGATGGTGCTGACGATGCGACATCAAGTCGGATAGATCGTCACCGGCTTGCAGAACTTGTTCCCAGGCAATTGAGGCTGGCAGCGATTGAAAGCCGTATTCGCTGGCGAATCGGGGGCGTGGATAAATCTCGGGATCCCAAGCGTCCTTCATGTAATCGTAAAAGTGTACTAAAAGCAGGCAGCAATTTCAGTTAGCTACCTATCAAAGTAAATAATAAAAGCCTTACCATCGCCATTGTGATTATCCTGTGGATTCTGTGATATATAGTTGTCCTGCTCGCTCGCCTTGCCGTTGGATGGCGAGGAAACTAACGGTGAAGGTCGCGATGCATGCGACACTATCTTCAACTCGTGCAGAATGTTGCCTAGGTACAGTTCCCTGTATTCGGCTTTAAACCGATCAAGTTGTGTGATGGTTTGATACCAATCCTGTATCAGAGCAGCCTCATTCTCATTGTTGCCCACAAAGATTGCCACACTGGGATGATGTGACAATCGTTTGGCATTCTGTCTCACTTCCTCACGCACTGAAGCGAGAAAATCGGGAGTGACAGGATACATAGCACATGCAAACATCATGTCCTGCCAGATGAGTATGCCCAGACTGTCGGCCAGTTCATAGAAGTAATCCGATTCATAGACGCCGCCTCCCCACACTCGCAGCATATTCATGTGCGCCTCCTTGGCTGATTCCAGCAGATAGGCAACTGAAAAGTTACATATTGAAAATAAGAATTAATTGTAATTTTATTGCATTTTAGTTATTAAAAGTCGACTAAGAGCTGTCGTCATAGAAATAATACTTGTTAATATAATATTAAATAAAAGCTTGAAGAAATTTTGTAGTAAAGAATATGAAGTTAAAGTTTTTAATTCATATTCAATTTTTTTTTGAAAATCAATGACTTTATTTTGTTTATTTTCTGAAACTACACGAAACTTTATGTAGTTGTATTCTGATACCTTATATAATGAAAGGTATTTTGAAAAAGTTCTCCCTCAAAATAAGTTAGGAAGCTGCAAGATGACGATATAAAGTAATATTTAATTTAAGGTAGCGCATTATTGCAATTGACTGAGACTAACATATTATAATAATGTTAAAAGAACTCTCACTATAATTTATTTAATGAAGTGTAACTAAATTATAGTAAGAGTGATTCCTCTAGATAAGTTGTATATTACTTAAAGTAGAAACCAAAGAGAGACTACAATTGAAGTAGAGTATTTTAGAATGTGAACTCTCACATTGCAGTGAAGAAATAATTTCTATCATTATTGAAGTGTTTAATTCAATAATTGAAAATAATAGTAGTAAATAATGACATATTTTAAAAATATGATTATAAACAATGCTTTCTAATTATACCATTAAAAATTATAAAATTATATTTACTCGCTTCAATGCTCAACATTTACTATTTCATATAGATAAGCAAATTTTGTATTCAATAGATTCAATCATTTACTACAGATTAGATGCAAATCATTAACGAAATAATCTTGAAAAGGTTTATTAGGGCAATAAATTATTGAACCCACTTGAAAAATGAATAACAATCGTTTAATCAGCAAAAGCTTCGGGTGTTAGTTTGATTTTAATGGGTTGACCCCAATTAATTATAATACTTACTCTGATCTGAACTCTGTTTCTCGGGCAGAATGTGTGAAGGAATATAGTTGCTGCCCTTCATGAATATCTCCACGCCATTCACACGAAAGAGGAAAGTGTTGCCCAGACCATCTGAAGCCGGACGTTCAATCAGTTCCAGAGTGCGAAAACCGACTCTCAATGATTTCTGTGATTTCGTTTTGCCACGAATCTTGGGACCTTCGCTGTCCAGCCAAGCATTGAGGGTAAATACCAGGGGATAGAGCTTCTGATCGCCATAGCCATTGGGCCACCAGGCAACGACGTCCGTCTGCAAAATGAAGAATTGCACTTGACACAGTTGCCAATGAGCTCAATTGGCAGACGCGAGCAATTAGCAGGCGGGGTAGAACAACTACTCACAATTGGCACAGACTGATCGAACTCAATTACGGGCGACAAGTAGCTAATGTGCTTTGTGGTGTACGTATCTATGACCACCGGTTGATCCAATAGCTCGCTGCAGACAGTCAAGACAAATAGTTCCATATTATACTTATGTTATTTGCTAGGTCTACTCACACGGCATAGAAGACCAGTTGAGCGTAAAAATTCTCTTTAGCCGCCGCATCCAAGTAGCATGTAATGTGCATGTTCCAGTGCGTCTCATTGCGACTGACATCGACATCGACGTCGCGCAACAATGCCACCTCATACATCTCCAACTGCACCGTCTTCCAGATGCCCATCGATGGGGCCGCCGGTCCCCAGTCCCAGGCAAAGCTTGCCTGCATCTTCCGCAGCATATTCATATGGCATTCGCCATGGTAGCGAAGTGGCGGACACGCTGGTGGCACATTTCTCCCCGCACTGTCGAGCGCCTGAGCCTTGGCTTGTGCTGCCCACACCGGCGAAGTTATCTCCACCTCCAACACATTGTCCTCCTGCAGTATTTTGGTCACATCGTAAGAGTAGCGCACAAACATGTTGTCAGTGCGTCCCAGCAGCTGATGATTCAAGCGAATCTCAGCAATTGTGTCGATGCCATGGAAAGTTAGATTAAGGTTGCGCACGTTCTTATAGTGCTCCACATCAACTGCACTCGGGAGTTGCACAAGTTAATGTGACAGTCAATTGAAAGACTAACAAAACTTACATTGGAAACTATTCGTGTATGTCCAGTTGTCGTAGGAAAGCCAACGGAGATTCACATCGTTGTAAGAGAGCAGCAGCTGGTCCGCATAGAAGGCACTGTAAATGCCCGAGGGTAGAGTTTGGTCAGCAGCGGTCAAGGCTGCGAAATTGAATTACAACTCGCGTTATCAATCTTGCCAAAATATTTCATTGATAACGGAAAAAGACAAACATCGCAGAATTTGCTTGAGAGCGTCATTAACTGCTGATTATCGACATTAATGAACTCATTATTTATGATCGATTGTGCAGTGATGGATTAGATTCTTGACAAGTGAAGAGCCAGCTGCCAACAAATCCACCTCTTGAATAATGTGTGTGTTTAATACTTACAGCCATTCCGATTAGATATAGACCAGTGACTGGCCAGTTCGATGATTTCAACGGCATCGCCTTTAACCTCCGGAAGAAGAAGAATGCAGATCAATAGTCCAAGTCCAAGGCTGCAACAGCTGGCGCCTAAGAACCCCATCATCGTACGACAACAATTCATTGATTTTGGCAACACACTTGAAGAAGCGTCATAAATTAAATGTGTGTGCAAACTTTTGTGGAGGCTTCAAGCTGCTTCACGTTCTTGATAAACAATAGTACTTTTATATTGCACGCATGTATGTGAGTGTGCAAGTGTGTGTGTCTGTATATACATACATATGTTTGTATATAGTCTATTCCCCAAACAGATCGCGTCGCGTTCTTCAACTTCGACTCGTATAAGAGCGCGGCGTTTCGTGCCGTTGGCTCCTAAAATTGCGAATGCCTCTGAACTCGGCGACTGGCACCGGGAATAGCAACTAGTGGACTGATGACTACAGTTAACCGATCGCCAATTGTCGACTAGCAGTGAGAGCGTTTGAGAGAGCGGCTGTCAGCGAGAGAGCAAGATTATTATCAGCACGATGCGCTCTTGACAAAACATCAGCTGTTCCACTGAGAATCTACGCTATCTTTAGCCAGAGGCGTGCATAGAAAAGTTGAGCAACACGACTGGGTATATATAGAAAAGTTTTGATTTCAAATCAAGAAAATATATAATTATGTGGTATATGTATATATTTATTTGTGGAGGTTAAACTGATAAACTGTGTGTGAAATGAAAATAGTTTCTTTGTTGAAATAAACAAATATAATAATGCGGTATTATTATTATAAACAAGTTAGAAAGATTGTTTACTTTTCTTTTCTGAGCAGAGAATTATTTTATTATTAAAATGATTATTATAAAATTTGAAAAATTGATTTTAATTGTCTCATTTTAAAATGTGAAATGATCTTATAAATTCGGATTTTAGTTGTTGTTGCTATGGATTAATAATAGAACACACTTTTGACAAAATTGATAAACAATTATTTCCATTACCACACTAAAGCAAAGCATCTTTATTAAGCAACAGCAGGGGATTAATTATTGGTCAAGCATATATATACCTTATACCATATACTGATTCATGGTCTTGACTCTTATATTATCTGAGGTTAGTTTTATGCACTCGGAATCTTCGTCAATATTCAATGTGACGATTTGTCGTGGCACCGTCTGTGTGAATCCATTCATTGAGAATTCGTGACGAACTTCTGTGTAGGTCTCATGAACAAGCTCCAAATAGATAAACAATGTTGGATACCTGACAGTTATGCGTAAACTGAAGTTGTTAAGGTAAGGCTTCGAAGATGCACAATCGCCTCGATGGATCTCGATCTAAAAGAAAGATAGTTAAATTATTTCTCAGGCTTTAACAGAATTTTAAACAACATTACTTTCAGCTCGGGATCACTAATGCCGACAATATTCTTAATGGGCACAGGATAGAAATAATTTTGGGCAACAATCGTATCATCTTCATCTTTCAAAAGAATTTCGAGAAAGATTTCTGTCTTTGCTTTCGATTCATAAAGCACAGAGTCGAGTGGTATGCGTAGTTGATCCAAAGAACTCTAAAAAAAAGAATATTATTTATATAATTTTCGAAATCTTGCATATTGAAAGTCTTACCGCGTCAACGCCAACAGATATAGCACGTGCAATCGAAGATTTGGGATATATATCGTTCCAGAGGAATGTATTGATAAAGAGATTATATGTCTTTGGCTGATCATCTGAATAATCTTCCCTAGTGATAGTTATATTGATTTGATTGCTGGCCTCATGATAAAGCGCCAAAATACTTGTGGAAGCAAAGAATTCCTTGGCCCAAAAGTAAACCAACTTATAGTTGCCATAGAAATCAATGCAGGACCAAGTCGGAGCTACCCAAACATCATTCAACTGCCAGATGAGAGCACCCATGGTCAAGTAATCGCCACGACGACTGCGAAATAGTTCAACTGCCTTTTTGGTCGACATTGCCTGAGCCACCTGACTGAAGTAGATGAACTCATCGATGTTATCCTCCCAATTCTGCAGATTAAATGGCAGCTCGTAGGCAATTTGTCGCAATAGTGGAATAAATCCCTTAGTATCATGTTGTCGCTGTCGTATGAGTGCTGCCAAGCTCTCCTCGGTGGCATTCTGTCCGAGATCACGAAGCCAACTCGAACGCATTGGCAGACTGGCGTAACCGAATTCCGACACAAAACGAGCCTCCGGATAAATAGTTTGCGATGGAGTATCTTCCTCGTAAAAGTGAACTACAAATGCAAGTAATTAATATTATTTAATATACATTTTTAAGATGTTACTTACCATCACCATAATTTGGACTTTGTGGATCCTTGGCCAGCTCTTTGCTCGACTCAGCTATGCCCATCGAGGGTGTGGAGATCATTGGACCAGGACGCGGCTTGAAATCGTTGCGAGAGATAATGTTCAGTTCTGGCGAAAGATTGCCCAAAAAGAGCAACTTATACTCGTCTTCCAGACGCTTTGCATCGGTGCCAAAATCCGAACGATTCTTCACCAGATACAACTCGATCTCATTGTTGGTCACAATCAGCGAAAGACTGGCGTGATAGGCGAGTCGCTGGGCATTCTGTGCTGCCTCCTCTCTCATGCATGCCATCAGCTCATCGGTAACCGGATAAGTGGCCTTGGTGAAAGCCATATCCTGCCATATCAAAAGGCCATAGCTATCGGCTAAGCTATAAAAGGTGTCTGATTCATAAAGTCCACCGCCCCAAACACGTATCATATTCATATTGGCATCTCTGGCGGACTTCAAAAGATGTTGTACTGCAATGAAGTTCAGTTTATTAATTAATAAAAGTTTTAGATTGAAGACAAACCTACTCACTTGTATCAGAATCCGCTGAAAGCTCTGGCAGTGCGTTAGCTGTCACATAATTAACGCCCTTCATAAAAATGGGATGACCATTAACACGGAAATAAAAGGTGCGACCTCGATCTACGAATTGCATAAAAAGTTAAGCTAAACCTTAAATCGAACATCGATTATTTACCATCCTCATCCTCTACTAACTCAATGGTTCGGAAACCAATATTAAGCAGCTTGTGGGAGTCGGTGCGTGAACCCAGGCCGGGTTCATCCTCGTTGCGATATGTCTTCAGATTGAAAGAAACGGGATATAGCATCTGATTGCCATAGCCATTTGGCCACCAGAGCTTTACTTTTTCCTAAACACGAACAGTGATTAGTCAGGCTATTAGAAAATATTTCAACATACTTACTTTGGGTATATGAATCTGGAATTCAATTTTCGGATTAGCATAGGTGAGCTTTTGTTGGGGCACCACAAAGGGTACCGCAAATAATTCACTAAGAAGAAAATGTTAAAATTTTGCTAATCAACTTAATAAACTGCTCACCTGGCATAAACCACAAGCTGTCCGTAGAAGATCTCATAGTCGGAGGTACTGATAAAGGCACGACAATCCATTGTCCAGTGAGTATCATTACGATTGATAGCCACATCCACATCCCGCAAAATGGCCACAGCATAGTACTCAACAGTAACCGATTTCCATATGCCCGATGAAAGCGCAGCCGGATTCCATTCGCCGCCAAAGCTCATTTGCAGTTTGCGCAGCATATTGCGATGGCATTCAACATTCCCGCGCGATGCTGGACAACTGGGTGGAGCACCAACTCCACGTTCCTCCAGCTGCGCTGCCCGAGCATTGGCCTCCACCAAAGGTGAGAGTATCTCGATCTCTAGCAGATTGAGCGCGCTGCCGTACTGCAACAAATGTCCCACGACATAGGAATAGCGCACAAACATGTTATCAGTTTCACCAAGCAGATTGCCATTCAACCTAATTTTGGACACCGTATCAATGCCGTGGAATGTCAAGTTCACCATGTTGTCGTGACCCAGTTCAGCTAATAAGGATATTGATGATAAAGTATGATTTAAAAATGTCTGTCATAAACGCACCCATTTCGAAGCTTGTGCTATAGATCCATGTTTTGTTTGCAATCCAGCGTAGATTGACATCATTTCCAGGCGCGAGGAAATCGCCATAAGTTTTCGATAACTCCGTGTATACTCCAGAGGGAATCTTTGTCACTTCCACGGGAACTACTGTAATAACTGTGGATTCACTTCGTTAAAGCTTTCAAATCACTGGCGCTGCAGTTAATAACATTTACAACCAATTAATTTTCACAAAAGCCGATAACAATTGGATCGAAAAGTCAACGTCAGTTTCTTATCTTATCACAACAAAAAAAAACGCTCGAGGTCGGGGAAACTTTGCAAAATTTGATTATTTGGCAATGAATCAAATGAATCTCATATTAGGGCTATTCGTCATGCTCAATAGATATTGAATTATACTTTCTACTCTATATAAACTTCTGGTTAAATACTTACGGGAATCACTGTCTCTCAAGGTCCAGCCCTTGGTTAACTCAATTGTTTGCACTTTCTTCGCATTGAGAATTGGCAGTGCAATCAATAATATTATACAAACATTAATTATTTTTAACATTGTTGCCATTGTTTGCAGCCAATTGACATCTCTTCACTAAACAACACAAATGTGATTTGTTATTTGTTGAAATCTTATCATTTGCCCGTGTTCCCGTCTGCAGCGCGTTTATTTATTTTCAGCGATTGTTTTCCACACACACGGTTTCGATTCGGAATCACATTAATAACTGAACGATTGCTGCTCTCCATTAACTGTCCGACCCACTTGTAAACTTATCAGCCCAATTGGCTGTGGTGAGAATCGCTCAGCGTGGATAACTTTAGTAAGTGTATAACACCAAGTGAGCGAATCGTTAAGTTTCAAAAGTGTTGAAAAAGATTAATTTCTATATCGAAAAATAATAAACTTTTGAAAGGTAATCGAAGGCTCCTTTTAATGAAAATGATGTCATGTCAAACAGTTGGCAACACCGAACTGAAGAGTGGGCAGAACGCATCTCAGATAATCCTCAATTTATTTACAAACCAACTCCATTTTATATTTTACATTTAAAAAAATATATGTAAATATCATTTAGGTAATCAGAGGCTATTTAAAAAATGATGTCATATTAAACAGTTGGCAGCACTAAACTGAAGATTTGGCTCCACGGATCATAGAACGTTGCTTATTTTAGATAATTCTGAATTTATTTACAACCCAGCTCCATTTTATATTTTACTTTTAATCACATTTAGAAAAATATACAGCGTTATTCCTTACACATAAGACATTTTGCTCGTATTAATATAAAAAGTT